>NC_134209.1:54480000-59480000 GCF_965140235.1 Caretta caretta
CTCAATGCAGGGGTTACTGGATTAAATTAAATGACCTGTGATATGCAGGAGACCAGACTAGTGTCCCCTCTGGCCTTAAACTCTGTGAATCTCTGAATTTTTGTGTATTTCATCACAGCCCTCCCCAGTTTTCAAAGCAGTGCAGGGGATTTAGCCACACCTCTTACATTAATTTTTTACAGTCTGAATACTAGCCTTTGATAGAGTGAATTTCACCTCTGTGCAGAGGCCAAGCACAATGCCAGTATCCCACTTAAGTCTCACCCTCAAAAATAAAACATAAGTGGTGCACTGGCTTTGTGCTGGCCTTTTCCACAGAGACTAATTTCTCCTGTGATGATTATTCCATCCCATAGGTGAGTCCAAACTGCAGGTAGCGTCTCTCTTCTGCCACTCTAGTTAAGAAGGTCCATCAGTAAAATGTAAAATTGCAAGGAAGTGTGTACATTCCATTTACTCATCTTCCAATGATTTTTTAATCCATGCTATATCATT
Source organism: Caretta caretta (assembly GCF_965140235.1). Lineage (NCBI taxonomy): Eukaryota > Metazoa > Chordata > Testudines > Cheloniidae > Caretta > Caretta caretta. The sequence continues at coordinate 54,480,496 of NC_134209.1, forward strand.
AGTGCTATGCTTTTGGCCTAAGAGTGTCCTGGTGAAAAGGGGAGATCAGGAAAATGTAGTCTTTAAAAAACAAAAAAGTCATAAGTGATGTTTTGCATCTAAAATAATCTTCAATTTTAATGTAAATATGAAACAGTATGTTTAACACAATATTTTCAATTTTGTGTCTGTGCTTAGAGAATTTGACCAAGTGTATTTAATAATTTAAATTGTGTGTGTACTTTTACTAATTAACAATGTAACTATAACTGAATCTCTGCATCATATTCCCTGTTGGCATAAATCAGTGTAGCTCTTATTTACGTTAGTGGACTTACATCAGTTTATGTCAACTGAAGATCTGGCCTTCTGTCTGGAAATCCAGCCTCAGCCTCCGTGTTTTGGAGGGTTTTTTTATCTTATTTTATTTTTTCCATTAAGGCACTTCCTGATGACTCTCTTGAGGAGTTAGAAGTTCTGACTGACAGAGGAACTATTACATTTTTCCTTTGTAACCACTGTCTTGTTTCTTAACTCCTATTCTGTTAGTCTCTCATGTTACCTCAGGCTTAATATAACCGCTGTCAACAGATTATTTGTAAATGTTACCATCCTATCCACCCACCTCCCTCATTCATTTTCACTTGTTCTTGGAAACCTCCTGGCTGTTTGCAACATTCTATTCATCTCCTTTATTCTGTATGACTAAAAAAACCACTGTAACATCAAATGTACACATTTATATATAAATATTATTTTATATAAACATATCACACTCAGTTTCTTTTAATTAAGATGGTTGGATATATAATAGTAACTCACTGTTTTCAGTCAATATAGTATGACAAGGAAAGTATGACTATGGTCTCGCTTACCAAAACTGAAACTTGTATATGAAAATAAAATGGGTGCTAGCCCAGGGTATTAGTGGGGAAAATACTTAATGGAAAATAACATTAGAAGTGATATTAGAGAATAACATTAGAAGTGCAGTTGTCTTCAAGCTTTAAAAACAGAACAAGAACAGTAGTTTGGTTTAAAGAACAGCTTTGTTCTTTATAACCCACAGCACAGAGGTGACTTTGTGACTAATATGTCCTTCTTAAACGTCTTTTCTATTTTGAGTGAGCTACTTATTTATGCTTTCTTTTTTGTTTTGGATAATACTACCTCTTTGGAGTAGGGCAGTAACCCCCAGTTTACTTCCATGATCACTGTTTTTTTTAAATAATCAGTGTTAACAGTTTTAATTAGAAGGAAATGTATCTTGTGTAGAAATAGGAAAATCTTGACAATGTCTGTTTCCATTCTCATACCATGTTACCACCAGCAGAAAGCAATCAAGTGTAAGAGAGTGTGTTGTCTAGACAAGGGTTAATTCAAAATCACTTATTCTAATTTTTGAAGGTTGACGTCTGGTCCTGAGAACACCCTCTTCCACTATATTTCTTTAGAAACAATGCAAGGAATCTTTATTACTCCAACGCATAAAGAAGTACAACAGCTTAGTGGCTCCATCCACCCTCAGCTAATCAAGAATTTTCATCGTTGCTGTCTTTCAATTCGCTCCATTTTCCAGCAGACCGTGATGAAAGAAGTAAGAAACTTTGTCTTCCTAACAGAATTGTTTTCTTCTACTTTTTTCTTTACTTAATCTCCTACTTAATATTTTCAAGACTACTATCACTTCAGCATTTAAATAGTCCCCCAGTAGAAGATTCTTTGTGAGCTTTCTTTTTAATTTACTAAGTGTTTTACTTATATGGGCAGACTGTCCAACCAATCATGCATATCAAAAGGGCTTCACCTCCGCAAGACAGTGCTCTGAGAATCAGAGAATTAGATTGCTCTGTGGGATGTGGTGTTATGACTCCTGTACTGTCCATAATTTAGCAAAGAGTTTCACAGAAGGCCTCTATGAGAGAATGGCAAGAGAGGAACTAAAATCATTTACCCTCTCCTGCCTTCTACAAAAACAGGTTTTTTTGTTGTTAATGTAGTGCTTTTGAAGGATGCTAGCTTGACAACACGGGAGATTTAAGTTCTCTGTTTCTTCACAGAAAATGTATGGCATGTGCAGTGACAGTTTAAGCTCCCCCCCGCCACTGTGTTTCAACCCTCATCTGAAGAGACTATCTCTGAAGGTGAGAGGGTAGCTCATTCTCAATCTCTTTGGCCTTCCTGTTAAAACTGCCAACAAATTGGCCAGCCACTAATGTTTGTTATGGTGAGTTTTTAATGTGGACATCTGTCCAGTAAAAAACACATTGCCGCTACCAATTCCTTTCAGGCATGTTGCCAAGTAATCTCTTCTAGGTGTGAGACAGGCACACAAGGTGTACGCTCTTCTAATTTCTTGCAAGCAGCATTTATTACGACTCTAATAGGATTTTTTTTCCCCTTCATGAGACTTTTTAACACACTCCTAGAGATTTATATATCATTGCACCAACTGTCATTGATCATATTGTGTGCATATGGGCCTCGTCCACTTGAGACATTGTCTCTCTGCCCTGTGAAATCGTGGCAGTTGTGATTATCTGAGTCACTGCAAGCTTTATCTGGGTGGAATCTGGTGCCAGATTATTTGTTTTACTTAGGGCTGTCAATTAATCGCAGTTAACTCACACAATTAACTCAAAAAAATTAATCGTGATTAAAAAAATGTATCGATTAATCGCACTTCTAATTGCACTGTTAAACAATAGAATACCAATTGCAATTTATTAAATATTTGTGGATTTTTTTTACAATTTCAAATATACTGATTTCAATTACAACACAGCATACAAAGGGTACAGTGCTCACTTTATATTATTATTTTTATTACAAATATTTGCACTGTAAACATGATAAACAAAGAAATAGTATTTTTCAGTTCACCTAATACAAGTACTCAACTGCAATCTCTTTATCGTGAAAGTGCAACTTACAAATGTAGATTTTTTTTATTACATAACTGTATTCAAAAAATAAAACAGAGTAAAACTTTAGAGCCTACAAGTCCACTCAGTCCTACTTCTTGTTCAGCCAATCGCTAAGACAAACAAGTGTGTTTACATTTATGGGACATACTGCTGCCTGCTTCTTATTTACAATGTCACCTGAAAGTGGGAACAGGCATTTGCATGGCATTTTTTTAGCCAGCATTGCAAGGTATTTACATGCCAGATATCCTAAACATTTGTAAAAAGAAAAGGAGTACTTGTGACACCTTAGAGACTAACCAGTTTATTTGAGCATAAGCTTTCATGAGCTACAGCTCACTTCATCGGATGCATCATGTTGCATCTGATGAAGTGAGCTGTAGCTCACGAAAGCTTATGCTCAAATAAATTGGTTAGTCTCTAAGGTGTCACAAGTACTCCTTTTCTTTTTGCGAATACAGACTACACGGCTGTTACTCTGAAACTAAACATTTGTGTGCCCCTTCATGCTTTGGCCACCATTCCAGAGGACATGCTTCCATGCTGATGATGCTCGTTACAAAAATAATGCATTAATTAAATTTGTGACTGATATACAGTACTTGTATGAGGTAAATTGAAAAATACTATTTCTTTTGTTTTTTACAGTGCAAATATTTGTAATAAATAAATATAAAGTGAGCACTGTACACTTTGTATTTTGTGTTTTAATTGAAATTAATATATTTGAAAATATAGTAAACATCCAAAAATATTTAAAATAAATGGTATTCTGTTATTCTTTAATAAGATTAATCGCACAATTATGATTAATATTTTTAATCGCTTGACAGTCCTAGTTTTACTTTGTATATAATTCACCTAGATGCAAGATAATAGTCGATGCACACACAAAAAAACTAAATAAATGAATGTCACATCTTTAGAGACTTGGATTATAAATAGATCCACTGATGTGTGTGCAGTACAATTTTTTTCTACAGTCCTGGTTTGTTTGTAGCAACTGTCAGTCATTACTGATTTGAACCAAATAGCTGATAATCCATGACTATTTCCTTGAACTCTCCAGCTCCTTTGGGGGCAAAAACTTTACATTTTGACATAAATATACATGGATGTTGTGTACCATTTTTTTAAGCTCTTAGAAGTAGCAGACAGAGCAGTTAGTGAGAAAGAAGTAATCCCAAGCTATTGACCAGGTGGCATTTCCTCACCATGCTGCCTGTAGGCAAAACTGTACTTTAATTCTCACAAATGGTGAGGAATGGAAAGCACTTGTACAGAGTGAATGAATGCAGTTTGCAAACAGCAGTGAAGTCTTCCTTCAAGTTTGTTTGTAGTTTGGAGGTGTGAGGTGTGTGTACCTAAGAGGTCTTTTCAGATTGGACTGTTACCCAGACATAAATCTGTTAGGATTGCTTAATACTTAGAAAAATACCTGAATAGTGAGAATTTTTTCATCAACTGTACATAAATTGATGCTCTGTTGACTGGAATCTTGGCTGCAAATTAGTTTATACCTTTGACACTTCTATAGGGAGGTACAGAAATCCAAAAGCAAGCAGAAAATGCAGCTGAAAAAAGGAGAATGTTGGTTTTGCATATAAGTAGTTAAAATAACACAAGTTGAAAAACCTTTTCTTTTAAGAGGAACAGCCGTGTTAGTCTGTATTTGCAAAAAGAAAAGGAGTACTTGTGGCACCTTAGAGACTAACCAATTTATTTGAGCATGAGCTTTCATGAGCTACAGCTCACTTCATCGGATGCATCCGATGAAGTGAGCTGTAGCTCACGAAAGCTCATGCTCAAATAAATTGGTTAGTCTCTAAGGTGCCACAAGTACTCCTTTTCTTTTCTTTTAAGTTCAGATTGCCTTTGGTCACAACTAATAAATACATGAGGTTTCCAATTTTTAGTTTACACCAAAAATACCTGGATAAAGAAACCACTGACACATGCGTAGGCATTTCCAGGTGTAACCAATAAAAATTGGATACACGCGTCTGAAAGTGAAAACATCTGTTATGGCCACAGCCACATCAGCATGCACCCTTCCTGCCTGTTTCAGCCACATGTCATTACAGTGGACACCAGCTGAGCTCCCAACGCCCTGTAGGTCAAAAAGAACTGATGAATATGCTATGGAGAACAAAGATTTTCTTGTTGAGGAGAATCAGGCACACGTGTAACCCAGTTTTGTAACATTTTGGGACTGGACTATTCCTGTGAGAAAATTTACAGACAGTTTTTGTGCATTTGGTCCAGCAACATACGCTGTAGCTGTCTGCTTGGCATTTGGAAGCTGTGACTTTTTAGTTTACAGTGCATGATAAATGGATAACTAAGATACACAGAAATATGTATTCACATTGTATGATTTTTAGATCAACAAAATATTGCTGTGTGTTTGGAATTTTATAGAGATGCACAATATTGGACCAAAATGATGGTAATAAAATTGATTAATAATGAATTTTGGGCCATTTTCTAAACACTGAAAAATCACTGATTTTTACTATTTTAAATGTATGCAAAAATTCAAAATAAACACTGGAATGGGGAAAAATAAACACTGAAAACTAGAAACCCTACATACTGTACAGTAGGTGACAGGCAACTTAGATTCTGATGTTTTTCTTCAGCATCTGAAATGAATGTGTTCTTGTACAGGATCCCTGGGGTACAACCTGGAACTGGGGGACCGCTGTGCTCCCTTAACTCTCCAGCCTGGGCTGTCTCACACCCAGCAAAATTGCATGAATGCTCCCTGAGCCATTCATGAATCATACAGAGATAGGCACCAGTCAATCACCCCAGCCTTGCACCCCAGAAATATACTGTCTTACACTGTTCAAGACTCCCTTGTGCAATACAAATTCATTAACTAGTTTGCCACTCTGACGAAAGGGTAATGGATGTGAAACAGCCCTTGTTAACCTGAGCTGAGATTCCACAAGCACTTCAACTAAAAACACACTTTTAGGTAAAGTATAAAACAGATTCATTAACTACAGAAAGATAGATTTTAAGTGATTATAAGCAGTAAAATAGAAATGCAGTCTAAATTCTGACTTCAACAGACTTAGGGCAAGTCTACACTACAGCGGCACAGGCTGCGCCGCTTTTGCGCGTCTGGTGAAGACATGCTATGCCAACGGGAGAGTGCTCTCCTGTCGTCATAATTACTCCACCTCAGTGAGAAGCGGAAGCTGTGTTGTCAGGAGAGTGTCCCCCGCCAACATAGCGCTGGTGTGGACAGTGTGAAATTTGCATTGCTTTGTGTGGGGAGCTTTTTCACACCCCTGAACGACGCAAGTTATATCAACTTAGGCTGTAGTGTGGACCTGCCCTAAGCAAGATTTGGATCAAGCAGTCTCTTAACCCTAACAGACACATTACAGGCAGCTCACAGTTCCTCAATACACAGACTGGACTCCCTTCTACGCCTGGACCAATCTCCCTAGCTCAAAATCTTTGTCTTCTAGAGTCAATCTTCCAGGTGTTGAGATGGGAGGGGAGAGAGGCCAAGTGATGATGTCACTGTCCCTCTTTATACCTTCTTCCAGCTGCTAGAAAGATCCTTGCTGTGATGTGGGGGTCAGGCAGTCCCCATTGGTCAGGCAGTCTCTGTTGCATAAGTGCCCCCTCTAAGGAGCCTCTGGGAGAGTGGATTCTTCTTGATGGGCCATTAATGCCTGTCTGGCCAGTGATAGCTGCTCCTTTGTTGCAATTGAAAGACCAGCTCTGGGTGTTTTCCAACCTCACAACATATTTCAGTAATACATATAGCAATACTTCATAACTTCACATACAATGATGGTACATACAATCCAACAGGGTATTAATGTTCAGCAAATCAAGACTTCTTAAATGATGGTTCACAAGGCATACTTTGTACAAAACATATCATAATCATATCACAATGTTGAATATGGGGGTTCTAGGGTGTTACTTTGAGGTATAGCGTGTCACAGTTCTGATCTGTGTATAAATGTGAAGGGGAAGGAATTTTAATGCTCATGAAAGTACAGGACTAATAGCCTACATAGCTCTGCCAGTGCGCCTTATTCCTGATTTACAAATTCCCTGCTCTTCCTGTCCTTGTTAGTTTCTGAATGAGTAGTGTAAATGATGCTAAATTATGGATGGTGGACAAATGTCAAAAGGAAAATTGGATAAGACAACTACACATTTTTATTTGAGAGAAGCATTTGGAATGCTAGATGACATATATTTATAGCTTGTTTAGTGACCTTAGGTCTTCGACGTGGCACATCAGCATGACCAGACTGTGAGAGGCAGCTCTTCTCTGCAGTAATGGTAGACACTCTAGGGAGGGGCTGCGTCTGACGTCCCATACTCTTTGTTTCATTCTCCACTATTGCATTAGTGAGCAGTGCTTCAGAAGTTTACTGTATCAACTTTGAAAAGCAGCACAGTTTGAGCAGTTAAAAACCTTTCGACCACATGGGTACCCACTGTTCTGTTAATCCAGTACTGTTGGACTTTACATCTTTGTCCCTCCCTTTGCTGGTAGATATGAGGTTCCTCTTCTGATATTTTCCATCAGCAATCTTTTTCCCCCCAGCCCCGTCCCACCCAGCAAGTTAAATGTCTTCCACCCCTGTTGGCAGACTTGCAGTACTACAGCCAAGTTGAAAGTCCTGTCATCTATTTCTGCCTAAGATAAACAGAAGTTCCTCAGGGCTTCCTCTGTGTATTTTCCTTTCCAGGGAGGCCTCTTTTCCTCTGCCTTCAACATAGCAACAGCTCTGAAGGAGAAGGGGTCTTTGCAAGATTCCAGGGGAACTGGGGAATTCCCCCCACCTTAGCATTTCCTCCACACTACTTGCTTGTTGAAGCAGAACCCAGTTCAGAGGAATATGCACTTCAGTTTCTCCTCATATCATTATACTTTTATTTTAAGACCTACAGATTGTCTAGTTCAGGGGTCGGCAACCTTTCAGAAGTGGTGTGCCAAGTCTTCATTTGTTCACTCTAATTTAAGGTTTTGAGTGCCCATAATACATTTTAACATTTTTAGAGGGTATCTTTCTATAAGTCTATAATATATAACTAAACTATTGTTGTATGTAAAGTAAATAAGGTTTTTAAAATGTTTAATTTAATTTTAAATGAAGCTTCTTAAAGTGCAGATCTTATCAGTTTAGTGTGATCCTTATCCTTGCTTTTCCTTGCTGAGTTTTCCAATGTCTGGCAAGTATTTGGATACTTATGCTGCACACAGGCTTCTGAGTGATCAGTTGTTAACTGATCCCCAGTTGTTAACTGATCTCCGAGAGGGACAGAGGACAGATTTCATGTGTGAAAATACCTGTTCACACAGGTATGTGGATCCAAATGCTGAAAGCATTGCAAATGCAATTTTCTTCACACTTAAATTTCACTGGCAGGCACATCCAGCAGGTCAGAATAGAGGCCCCATGATCTCTCTCGGTAGCTTCAAGTGGACTCCGCAGATCTCCAAACTTTGATGCTCACAATTCTGAGCTTTTTAACTAAGTGAGCTGCATTTCAAAATCTTCAACACCCATCCACTGAAATACAGACAAATCCAAGTCATTTTCGTTGAACTTTTCAGGTTTAATTAGAAAAGGAAGCATTGGGCCAAATCACTGGAAATCTTGAAATCTGTCAGAAAATTCTGATTCCAGTTCTTTCATGTACATTTCTAATCTCAACGTCAAACGCAGTGTGCTGTTCCACGTGGCGTGATAGTGATGTAAGCAGCAAATCAGGACTTAAAAATATCCCAGTACAGTGGCGCTGGAACAATTTTTAAGGTGGGGGTGCTGAGCTGTGATCCCTCTTGCCCCTGTCTGCACTCCTCACTGCCCCAGGCTGGGGCCAGTGGGCCACAGCTGGGGGCAGCTGCAGAGCCCCGGGCCGGTGGCCAGGACCCCAGGTGGGCAGCAGAGCCCTCCAGACCAGTGGCCAGAACCCGCGGCCGGCAGCGGGCTGGCAGCAGGTACCCCAGGACAGCAGCGGGGCCCCTGGGACCAGTGGCCAGGACCCAGGCAGTGTGAATGCCACTGAAAATCAGCTCTTGTGCAGCGTTTGGCATGTGTGCCATGGGTTGCCTATTCCTGGTCTAGTTAAAACTCTTTGCAACAGTAAGGGCCCACTCACCAGATTCTTGTCTACCTCACGGGCATTGCAGCTCAGAGCATCTTACAGTGAGATCTGCCATGTAACAATTTGATCTTCAGTCACTCCTTGGGCACTCCTTTACTAAGCACTAGTTTTACTTATTAAAAACTCCCAGGAACCTCAGCAGAAGCAGGGTTAGGCCATTTTAAGCACTTTTGAAACTCCCACCCTGAATGTTTTATCCCCACTGGGATCTGTTTTGCCTCCCCTTTGTGAGAGGGAAGCCATCATCTATACTGGAATAACAGGACAATGGGTACTTTCTCTCAGGAGAAAGAGAAAATTAGTTTCCTTGCATATAATTTTATCTTCTCCATGTGGGTGCCAGCTGTTCAATGAGAAAACATGCTGCACTTCTACAAAGGTTTTCTTACTGACTTGGCAGAGCACAGGAATACCCTTTTTTGATGGAATGTTTGGAACAAGAGAGAAAAAGTGCTTTTAGCAAGGTATTAAGAACATAAGAATGGCCATACTGGGTCAGACCAAAGGTCCATCTAGCCCAGTATCTTGTCTTCTGACAGTGGCCAATGCCAGGTGCCCCACAGGGAATGAACAGAACAGGTAATCGTCAAGTGATCCATCCCCTGTCGCTCATTCCCAGCTTCCGGCAAACAGAGGCTAGGGACACAATCCCTGCCCATCCTGGCTAATAGCCATTGATGGACCTATCCTTCATGAATTTATCTAGTTCTTTTTTTAACCCTATTATAGTCTTGGCCTTCACAACATCCTCTGGCAAGGAGTTCCACAGGTTGACTGTGCATTGTGTGAAAAAATACTTCCTGTTTGTTTTAAACCTGCTGCCTTTTAAACCTGCTGCCTATTTCAATTGTTTATTTAAAAAAGAAACTCCTGTCTAAGCAAGTTCATTCAAATGTCCTTTTCTGGTGCAGTGTTTAGTTTTATTATTTGTTTTGTCACATTTTTGTTGTTATTCTTGCTTCTCCTTAGCTTTGGCAGCATGCCTTGCTTCTCAGTGTGGCTGTATTACCTCATATGCGCTAGCAGGGAGAGTGAGCATTCAGTTTTGAGAGGAAAAACAATCACAAAACAGAGCTTGTATCCTTCTCACTATGTGAAACAAAGTCTGAAAGACTATCACTGTCAAGCTAACAGAACTGTGTGTAGCCACTTGGAGAAAATAAAATTACACATTAGAAAATTAATTTTACCTTCCAAATCTTGTTTTACAGGATATAGTAATTGTGATATCAAGATCATCCTACACAGAACCAGCAACTTACCTGTTCCTCCCAAATGAATCACACTGCAGTTCATTATCCTTCTGTTTATGCTGAAAAAATATTTCACACTATATTAACATTTAAACTGCTATTTTACAGAAAAAGAAAAATGCAGACAGTGGGAGCAATTCAGATTCCAGAAAGGCAAGTTCTGACCTCAATCTAGTGAGAGAACATGGGGTTTTGTTTGAGTGTTCTCCTGATAACTGGACTGACCAGAAGAAACCACCACCAACTATGACTTACTGGGTTGTAGGGTAAGTAGAAAGAAACTTACTCAGGTTTAAATTCAGATGTATCTATCTATAGTAGAGTTTTCTATGGCAGCCACCACCATTGTAACTATGTATTGATATTCTGGTATCTTGCTCTTATCTTGTGTTTTCTTTGTTCTCTTCCTAACCTCTCAGACCTGTGCACTGTCCCCACTTTGCAAGTGAATCATACCTGTGCTCCTATTCCAGCACACAACTCTTATTCAGTGGTGTGGGGGAACGAACGATGGAAATGCACAAAATTCAGAGGGGATGAAAAGAGAAGTGAACAAATTTAACTATTACTGGGGAGAACATATTTGAGATATTAAACTACCAATCCACTTGCAACATTTTGTAAAGCAGTCTTTATTTCAATGTGCTTTCAAATACAAACACGTGAAATTAAACTCTGCCATTATCATTATAAATGGATTATAATTACTTTTCTGTTGTTGGTTATATTAAGTGTTAATTATTTTTTCTTAAGTGATCTTTCAGATTGATCCCCAATTGAGTTCTGGTGGGTATGGTCCTTATTGCGCAACTGTCTCATGCTTATTTGTATAGCCTGGCACCACACAGTGCTAGAGTTTGTGAAGTAAATATTAAACATCAAACCTACTTTATAGTGGGAAGATAATTATAGTGTAACTTGAAAGAGTTATGACTATAGCAAATCTTATAATTGTTTAGGTCCTCGGCATTTGGCCATATTCTATAACCACCACTTGTCTATATCCTCCTTCTCCCACCCTAGCAGGCCACAGCCTTTACTTGTCAGCATTATAGCTTCAGTACTCAGAAAGTACGATCACGATCTGTTAATCAACAACAGTAATTTTCCTTCTTTGTCTCTTTCATTTTATCTTTGGTGTCCTTGTTAGAAGGATAGAAAAAGAAGAAGAAGAAGGAAGACTGAGGTTCCCACTGAGCCATACTTTCAGCATGCCAGCAGCTAATTATTAAGGGCAAGGGGCTGGCTTGGAGTTTATTTACTGTAGTTGATTGACTCACTGAATTTGTGTCCTCAATTGTGGAGCTATAAAGCCAATAGTAAAGACTTTTGTCCAGCTAGCTTGGGAGAAAACGACCACAAACCAACTTACCATTGAATAATCTTCCCAACACCGCATTTCAGTATGTGGCACAAACTCTTGTTTATAAGCATTTATGGTGAATGTAACCAAATAATAATAATTAATAATAATTAATAAATAATGGATTTGGTCTGGAATCATAATTTTAGAAATTCTTTATATCTCCTGAACCACTCTCATCTTTATTACAAAGTATGTCAATTTATGGTACTGCCAATTTTCCTTCAACTCAAATATTTAAAAAAAAGAAAAACTCCTATATACTACTGAAGACAAATAAGTGTATGTAACTACAGTGTGTGAGCAGCTGTAATGCTATTAAGATTTAACAGGTTAAAATCCTGGGTACTGTTTAAACTGTTGCTGTCCCTGTTAAGAAAAGCTTCAGTTTTCCAGTCTCAGCATGCTCAATGTGTGACATCAAGTGAAACTCAGTACCACTTGTGGAGAAAACTACTGTGCTCACATATTAATAATTTCATGGTTTTGGTTCCCACATGGTAGGCAACCAGAGAGCTGACATGTAGGAATATTAAAACAATATTAAATTTATAAGGATGTGAATACTATAGTTTTCTTCTCAAGCACTCTTGTGAGTGTAGCTGGAGAGCACTGAGATTTGAAATACTGCAGAGAACCCAGTATCGTGGGAATGAATATTGAGAACATGAAGAACTTTTGCCCGACAGAGTCTTGAAGAAAACTCTGTAGAGGTGAAATTTAAATTGTTTTAAATATCTAATAAATGGGAACTAAAAGATTTCCAGGAGAACTGTGGAAATCTGCTATTAGTCTTGGTTTGCAATTACTTTCAACTTGCTATTGAAACCTTGTCAAACACAAATAGAATTTCTAGAACAGTGACCACCTCCCTCTGACACTGGATTTTTGTTTTTCTCCAGGAGACTCTTCCTACATCCAAAACCTCAGGAGTTTTATGTCTGTTTTCATGATTCAGTCACAGAAGTTGCTGTTGAACTGGCTTTTAAACTGTCCTTTGGCTTAGCTACATAGATGTGCTTCCTGACTAAGCAGCAGTCCTGAACAGTTGCTGGAATCCATCTAAAGCACTTAAATATAAACAGAAACTGAGTAAATCATGATGTCCTTCTGTGTGTTATTTTGAAGTGCTTTAAAAAAATAAATCTGCCTTGTGGACTAGCTCTGTTAAACACTGAAGTAACACGTTACTGCTGATTTACTACATCAGCAGCAACCTACGGGAGACGATGTTTTTGGGAGAAGCAAAAAACATTAATTTTAGATACAGTCAAATGGATCATGATGAATAAAAAGATGGAATTACTTATCTTGAGTGTAGCTTTACTACATAAAATATTAGCATAACATGTACATTCCAGTAATGTCCAGTGTTTAATATCAACTGCAAGATATTACACTTGATATACTGTCTAGATATTTGGCAGTCAGCAGTAGAAAAAACATAACTTTCCCTGGTAATTAAGCACATGAAGCTCTGACGGCATGAACAATTGCTGGATGGTTTTAGTACTCCTCTGTTAATCAAAATGAAGGGGAAACCAATAGCATCTGGATTAGGGGCTACAAAACACAAAATTAGCATGTTATCTTTTTTATCCATTGTGATCTTTCATACAGCCAAGGGCTATAATAATATTGATATTTTAATAGATTTCATGAATGGCATTGTAAATAACAAAGTGCTACATTTGTTATAGAGTAATTTTGATCCTTATGAAAGTATAATAGGTACGAAAGTATGTGAAAAAAGGCTTTAACTGGCAATTTTGTTTCTGAAAGCTAGGCACGAACATAGCTATTTTTATATGATGTTGATGCTTTTATAATAAAGAAATTTGTATATTTGTAGGGGGAAAACAGTGTGCCTTCTATATTTCTTGTACACACTCATCCATTTTCTGGTTTGTCACATTAGGCATTATTAGTTTGGTTAGCCTTGTTATGGTTTACAGTAGGATATTTTTCTTCATATACCTATTGGCTAGCCTATAAAAAAGCTTCTATGAGGCAAATGGAAACAAAACTCTTGCAAAATCAAGATGTCTTCTACAAAGCCCATATTTCCTACAAACTGTTGGAAGTTTTGTAATCCACAGGCCTGCTATTTTCAACAGCTTTCTTAAAAGCTGGTTTTATTTAGAATGTATATTTTTAGTCCCCTTTTCTCTTTTTTTTTCCCCCCAACCCTAACACTTGGTGCTGGCTTCTTGGGGAGCATCTCATCACATTCCATGTCAACAGTTGAACTGTTCTTTCTGGTTCTGTCATCGCTGGTTGCTTTTCATGGTTTGCCCAGCATGAGAATGCAAGCTATTAAAGTGTATGATTAAACTTAAAGTTGCATTTTAAGCAGTACAGTTGGATAACTCAAGCTGAAGAAAAATGTTGAAGAAATCAAAGGTAATTTCAGTTGGTTATCACTATCAAATATATTTCTTGGGTCTTGTCTGCGTGAGAAAATTGTACCAATTTAACTAAATGGATTCATATTAGGCAAGATAAGGCACTTGTATGCTGAAATAAAAGGAGGGATACAAACAGAAGCATGTCTTTGTTAGAGTCAGGTGATACTTATGAAAGTGGCCATCTTGAAAATGTTGGTCTTAATCTCTCTGCATTTGTGTTCCCCATTTGCAGAATGATGATAGCCACAGACGTGATCTGAGGTCTACTTTATTGTTTATAAAGTACATATAGTCCTATTACTGATGTGTGTACAGCATTTTGGAAAGGCAAAATGCTTCAACACTACTTTAAAACTACTTAGTGTTAAACTGGAGGGATTGTTTTGCACATGGAAGAAGGAGCTTAGAAAAAAGGAAAACAATCTTTACTGCACTACTTCCAGCTGAAGAAGCCCAGTTGATGACCATCCATAAAATTTTTAAAGGTATTTAGGTGCCTAACTCCCAAATCAATGGGAGAAAGGCACCTAAATACATTTTAAAATCTGGCTGCATTTGTTGTACTGAATAAATTTAAACATACTCTCTACGGAAACAGAGGGAAAATTCAAGTATTAGCTCAGTAAGACAAATAGTTCCATAATTATTTGCTGGTATACAAGACTGTGCCTGAGCTAAATAAAAGTTAAAATATAATTCTTCATCTGGTATGATGATAATCCATACTCTTTCAAATGTGCTGATATTGTGGGTCCTGCTGGAAAACGGAACAGTGTTTTTCTATAAAACATTCTTCATAATACATATCTCGGCATTTTGTAGAGGTGCATAAAATGTTTATTAGTCTTCAGTATCTGGTTGATTATTGCAAACTGTAGCTGCATATAAAACTTATGTAAACAGAAAAGGTCTCCTTTTAACTATTAGCTCAGTTTCCATTTGCCTTATCCTTTTAGTTACTGTGTGGGATGTTCCCCCCATATACCCAGCCCCACCCATGTCATGGGGATCCCCCCCCCAGTCCAGCCATAGACTAGACATAAAGCTCTTTGGAATCCATTACTTGGATAATAGTTAGAGTTGTACAAATGAAGCAAGTCACTCCCGAAAAAACCCTCAGGCTAGCCATGCTGCTTTCTAATCCCTGCTAGCCCAGGCACAGAGAGCCAGGCTTACAGCACAATCTGATCTCCATTTAACAACACAATGAGCTACCTTTAGATGGCTGCCTGTGTAATAACTTTTTAAACTGCTGTTCACGTTTGTGGTGTGTTCCATGTCATATTACCAAACAAAAACTACATTTAAGGTTAAGACTTCAACAGTACACACCCCATCTACCCATACTTTAGAAGCATGGAAATAAGAAGTTAAGGGGAAAGACTACTGCATTCCTTTCCACCTTCATATTAGCTACAGCACTGTCAATACCGAACTTCAGTGTTCCATAAGGCTTTCACTTCCATCCCCAACAGATACTTCTAGGCAGTAGATACCCCAGCGTCAACAACCGAGCACTGTAATGCGAAACGTTAACTGTGACCTCATATGCTTTTCACATTCCATGCATTTTGGAAATTACTTTGCTTTAATACTTAATGCTTTACTTTAATGCTTTAATACTAAAATTTGCTTAAGTTGGGGTATGTATTGCCTTTTGGTATCTGTTGGAGATGGAAGTGAAAGCCATATGGAGCTCTGAACTGTGTTAATAATTGCATAATAATGAACTGCACTATGATACCCCTAAGCTGTTGGTGTAAACTGTTGATGTAAAATGTCTATCCTCTTGAAAATACCAGTTAGTTATAGGCATTTCCTACAACCTCATTTAGACAAATTCAAAAAGAAATAGTATGGCTAAATCCTAGCTACAACATTCCAGTTAAAGAATAGATGTGCTTCCTATGTTGCAGTAGATAATACTCAGCTTTGTCTCTGCAGCAAAGAAGTAAGGGTGATAATAGTATAGTTTACCTAGGTAACATACCGGAACCAGATAGTAAATCTCTACCTATTCCAGGACCAGTGAAGAATCTGACAAATTAAAACCAGCATCCTGTGTACAATCACAAGTCAAAAGGCATTTTCAGTCATCCGCACACTCAGAAGAAGCTGAAAATGGCAGTTAAACAAGGGAATTGTAGCTGATATTTAATCATATCTCTCCCTTATGAAGGATGGCGTTTATAATTTCATAGTACCCAAGGCATGCTAGGTGTTCAACAAGACTCCGACAAAGTTTCTGCTCTAAAGACTGCACAATCTAAACAGACCTTGCGTAGACAAGGGGGGTGAGGAGCAACAGCAATTATGTGATTGAGTGCTGAAATTAGTATGGAACTTGTTAAATTCTCCATTTTTGTTAGAGGGTTTTTATTGCTTGTTTGATAATACTGCTCAAAGTACAGAACTAGGTTTTGTAGATTTTTTTAGAAGCATGTTTTAAGGAGGGCCCTAAAGGAGGGGAGGATATAATATAGAACACAGCAGGGAAGATCTTTATCAGATATGTTCAGTGCAGCTCTTGTCTTTTGTAACTTTGGGGAAATTTATAGATTTGAATCAGGGTACATGAAGTTGATGACAAAAGGAAAAGAAATGGAAAGTAGCTACTAAAGGAGTCAGAACTCAAGTTTCATGCCACAATAGAAATGTGATCCTCCCTCATTGCCTTTATACAATTTCTTATAGAAAACTTTACAGGGGAGCAGGTATGCAACATATTTGGTGAAGTGCCAGGGTCTAAATGATTAGATTTCAAGAAATTATAGGAAGTAGAAAAGAAATTGTCAGCATTTAGAAATAGTATTTAAATCCATAAACAAGCAAAATGTTTGACTGTAAAAAAAACATGGTGGTTCCTCTTTGGTTGATACCTTCATCAGCCAGAATAGTTTCAGGAACTTGGGGAAAAGGTAGTAAAAATCACTTTTAAAAATCTTGCTTTACTAGTAGTAAACCTAAGAGGAATAGATATGTCTGGCTTGTAAATGAAATAGACATAATTGAAGCAATGTTTATATGAGCAGCTTGTTGTGAAAGAACCTGAGAAACAGCTCAGAGAGCAACATTCGTTTTTTGGGCTGTTACTCCCTGCTTTCTGGTAAGTCCACTTGCTGATTAAAATGATTATAGACTAGCCAAGAATAGGGGGAGAGATTTAACAGCCTTTCTTCCACGTTATTCAGCACAGCATTATTTGTTAGTGGATCAATACACATAGCATTGCATTGTTCCCTGTTCAATTATAACTTTAGGTTCCCAACTGCAGTCTCTCTTTCATGCTTCATAGGGCAGAGTTCTGTGGCAGAGATCAGTGGGCCACCAAGTACTGGTTTTCTAGTTCCCTTGACCCTGTTGCCAAGACTGCCTATCTACCTCTACTCTCATCACTGCCAACCCTTTTGTGCTACTACAAGGAAGGAGAGAGAGGAAATGCAGTAGTATGTCCCTGTCTTCTCTCTCTCCCACCAAGCAGAGGATTTGGCATCCTCTTTCTCCATATCAGGGTAGGCTACATTGAAGCTTGCTACCGTAATGGTAGTAGAGGGTACCACCTGCAACTGGCTGCGTGGTGTTCAAGTAACATAGCAAACCTCAGGAAGTGCCAATGGCTTTGGGCAGATGAGAAGGGTAGTGGAACTCTTGATGGAGGAAATGCTATCAAAAGGCAAAAGAATTAAATAATGGATCTAACGCACAGCAGCCACCAACCGGAGGAAGGCAATGGGAAACCACCCTCTGTACTTTTCTCCCATGAGAAATATGGCAGAACAGAGGCAAAGTGTTAAATTCTGTTATAATGTCACCAATGTTCAGACATGAATAAATGGATTTACTTACATCCCCACCCTCACTTCAAGCAGGTCAGAGGCATGATGGGAGAGAGAGCCCATTTTCTTTGTCTTCTGTCACATTATCAGCACATAGGAGCAGCAGGGAGAAGAGCAGAGATAGAGTATGTCTACACAGCAATCAAGGGGGGTGATTGCAGCCTGTATAGACATACCGGATCTATCTTTGATCTAGCTAGATCAAAGCTAGAGTGAGTAACAATAGCAGTGAAGCCATGACAGCTGCTCATGTACATACCCAAGGTCCTAAGGTGCAGGACTAACCATATCCTCATCCTATGTATCGTATAACCTCACTCTCCACCATCCACAAGGCTCACTTTCCATTGCTGCCCTGTCTCCCATTCTCACCCTCTTGCTGGACTCTAATCCTTCTACAAACATATTAACATTTCAGACTACCACAGCTAAATATTCTTTAAACACACACAAGATATCAAGGTGTATGAGTAACAGGAGCATGACACATAAGAGTTTTTTACTGAGGTAGTCCTTGCTGTCTGATGCGATGCCTGCTTCTGCAAAGCTTCCACACAGGAACTCTCACTGACTACTGTGCAACTTCCACATTTCGATTCCTTGCAGGAGTTGCTTTTGGACTGCAAATTGCTTGGGGTACAGCTCTGCCTTCTTTGTCTGTAAAGCATGCCATGCTGTAGACATACTGCCCGTGAATGGAATGGCAGGTGCTTGTTACTTCTGAAAGAAAGACATTGTGTGGCTTTAGCAGTTGATGCTCAATAATCAAAGGGTCAAGATTTACACATTCAAAATACCATTTGATTACGTTTTTTCCTCCCACAGATTATCATTTGGTGTCACTGCTGCACTGAAATATTTCATAGAACTAATGAAGGATATGCTATTGAAAGGTATAAATATGAAGGCATCTAAGTATATGTTAATGCTATTTGAGACTGTTGAAAGCAAGAACATAAGGCTTAGTTAATTAAAGCTCATTGAATAATATAGTGGTATGCCAATGCTAAGCTATGGAAAGTGACAATTCATAACATGGGTGGATCCAGTTAATGCAAATTTTAATCAGTGAATTAGGATGTATGATGAATTAGAATTAGAATTTTTCTAATCCAGTCATAAACTTCAAAGCTCTTATGGATACCTCCATGAAAAGCCTCAGAACATTAAGAATGTTGCTTAGTTACTATTACACAAGCTGTGCAAATGATGATAGTACACATAAGCCTAAGAAGTTTCATAGTTATAACCAACTGATAGCAAAATAGAAATTGATCATACACGTCAGGAATTATATAAAGCCTCCCAAACTGCCCCTTATATTCAGAGACTTGCAATGAAAATGCAGCCAACCAATTATCATTTGAAACACAAGGAAAGTACCTTACAAATAGGTGCCCTTTCAGGAGCAAAATTATAACACTACAAAAGGACTATTGTTTCATGTGGGTATAGTGACAATATCACATCTGAAAAGCCTAAAAGCTAGGGATCATTAAGAAAGTGATCTTGAGTTTTCAGAATAGCATGTGATACAAACATTGTGGATTCTGACCAGCTTGTCTAGTACCCTGGCTCCAACAGCAGCCAATTATTATTATTATTATTATTATTATGCTTGATATTCACAGGGTGACTTTGCTCACCTCCCAATAGTGTCCGAAAATATCCTGCTTTTACACCTTTCACTACGGGGCACCTACATCTAATTAGCATATAAAAGTGCTATTTTACCTATGCTAAAACGCATTTAATTGGCATTGCTCCTCAGCTCAGAGCATCCAGGAAATTTGCATGGGTGCTTCTGAAACGCCCACTGAGCACAAGGGGCTAGATTTGTAAAAGGTATGTAGGTGCCTAAAAATGCACACAGGTGCCTAATGGGGTTTTCAAAAGCAGCACCTTTAGGGACCTTTAAAAATCTGGCCCCTTCTGCTCAGGCAACATGGATGCAGACAAACACCAGCTTTGAAAATTCCTGTGTGTTCAACTTCCACTTGAGCACCTAGATAGGCACCCAAATTGCCCTTTAATCTGCTTCACATTCCACTTCTGCTGCATTTAAGAACTTTTTAAAATGGTGACAAATTCCCTACACTCTATCTATTTCTGAGTTTTTCTATTAATCTAGGTACTGGTGAGGTCACTGTACTATCACAGCAGGCTCCAGAGTGCCCCACAAAAACACTGCTGCAGTGTAAAGTCAAAGTCATTGATTTTAAAGGGAATTGGATCAGGCACTAAAACAGGAACACGAATTCAGGAGTAGAATTAAGGTTCCTTGGGTGCTTGATCTTTGTAAATCTCCGAGTTAACATGATGCCTGGCTCCTGCAGCTTCACATGAGAAGCATTGTGCTGTCCAGGGAACCTTTGATCATTGGTTGAAGCTTTCTCTGCTGGGCAGGAAAAGGTTTTCCCGGCACGACTATGATGATTTCAGGAGCTCCCCAACCCTGGTTCCTTAGTCAGTCCTTGTTGCCTAGTCCAGCCTGCGGCCAACCCAGCTCCAATTCCTCACTTCCAGGCTCCAGGTCTCAGGCCCAGTCACCTAGCTCCAGCCCCTCTCCGTGGCTCCTCCCTTTGTGCCTCTAGCCCTTGGCTGCCGTGTGGTTAGCTCATGTGACCTGCAGGGGTGGGTTCTGAGCTGTGGCAGTTGGCCTTGGCCTGCTGAGAGGAGCCTGCTGTCTGGAGCTCCTGCCCCATCCCAGCCAGTGCTGCTGCCCCCTCCTCTCTGCACCATGCAGGCCTCGGAGAACCAGCAGCTCTTTGACCCCATCTCCTTCGTGGCAGACCTGATGGCTGGGGGCATCGCGGCCGCAGTCTCCAAGACCACGGTTGCGCCCATCGAGCGGGTGAAGCTGCTGCTGCAGGTGCAGGCCTCATCCAAGCAGATCCGCGCTGACCAGCAGTACAAGGGCATGATAGACTGCTTCGTGCGCATCCCCAAGGAGCAGGGTATGGACCCCCAGCAACCCCTGCCCCCTGCTTCGTGCGCATCCCCAAGGAGCAGGGTATGGACCCCCAGCAACCCCTGCCCCCTGCTTCGTGAGCATCCCCAAGGAGCGGGGTATGGACCCCCAGCAACCCGTGCCCCCTGCTTCGTGCGCATCCCCAAGGAGCGGGGTATGGACCCCCAGCAATCCCTGCCCCCTGCTTCATGCGCATCCCCAAGGAGCTGGGTATGGACCCCCAGCAACCCTTCCCCCCCCCCCGTTTTGTGCGCCTCCCCAATGAGCAGGGTATGTACACCCCTCTGCCCCCATAGTGCTCTACTTTGTGTGATTCTACATGGAGCACTGTCTAGATTCCTCACACCCAATCTTGTTCGATCCACACCCTCCTCCAATTCTAGGGTTTGCAGGAGTCATGCATCTCGCATTACACTCCTGCTTTTATCACTCATATCTTGCTATTACTGGCATTTCATGCATCCAGCATAGTTGAAGACATTTGGCAGGGTTTCCCTTGTAGCTCAGCCTCCTGTCACTAGATGATGATGTGACGCCTGGTGTGCAGGCTGCCTTCTCTCCCTCTGCTCCCCTGCTGGCTTGCAGCTAGCAGGAGCGGAGCAGGCAGCAGCCACAATACAAGGTAAGAAGAGAGCACTGACAGTCCTTCCCTGCTGCTCCAGGGTCCGCCTCACCCACTTCACCACCAATCCCCCCACTCCAAGCACTTCTTCACCAAACCCACCCCCATTTTGTTGCCGCCCCCTCCCACTTCCTTGTCCACCAGGCCTCAGTCCACCGTGTCCTACCCTAACTTTTGTTTTTCTTGCTGGAATGAAGTTGAGGATTCCCTAACTGACTCTTCTTTTTCAATTGATCACTGCTGTTGTATTTTTCTGAGGAAACACTGTTGTGTTTCAATAACATTAGGTACATACGCTCAGCAATTTTAATTGAGTGTATTTTATAAATCAAAAAAGTAATAAAAAAATCAGAAGTGACACTTCATTTAATCTACAGACACATCTTTACATGGTGTGATAGCAAAAGTGTGTGTTCGTAAATATGGGTTGCATAAGACATCTTAGGTTTGGGTGGTATTTTTAATATTCTTCCCTTATCAATAGTTGCAACTATTTGGCATGCTAATCTTAATACCCATAAAAACAACGTTTAAAAAAAGGGATTTGGGAAGCCTAAAGCTTTGAGGGTTCCCCTTTGTGAATGGACTTTCATACCCATCCCAAACCAACCTAGATGAGTGAGGCAAGTCTGAATTGATGCATGTCAGACTTTGTCTACACTGCACTTTCGTCGTTAAAACTTTTGTCATTCAGGGGTGTGAAAAATACACACCCCTGAATGAGAACATTTTTAATGACAAAGAGCACCGGAGTGGACAGCGTTTTGGCTGTGGGAGCTGCTGTCCCATCGACGAACTACCACCCTTCATTGGGGGTAGGATTTTTTTGTTGCCAGGAGACCTGGAGGGGCACAACCATGCTGTTGTAAATTGCGCACTGTAAACGTAGCCTCAGTTTCACTGTTCAGCTGGTGATTAAGAAAGCCAGGAGCAACAGCTAAAGCACTGAAGGTTTTACCTGATTCTTGTTAGTGGCCTTCTCACAACCTCCTCATATTTCCGAGCAGATTCTAGCAGGCAGATCTCTGATAAATTTGTCAGTCCCTATATCCATATTGCTTTCAATTTTATGGCTCATTTCTGTGCTGAGCACTCTTGCTCCAGTCCAACAAAATACTTAAGAACACGATTAACTTTTAAATATGTATGTAGTCCCTTTGACTTCATTTTGAGACCAACTGATCATCAACTCTCATGTTGTTGTTGTTTTTTTTCTTGAAACCGTGTCTCCTGGAGTCATGTAATTATGTGAGTCTCAACTTTCATTTGAAAAGGAAGTCCCTGACCCTGCTCGTTGGAGAGAGAAGCACAAAAGCATGAAATCTAAAGACTTGAAAAGGCTAATAAAAAGAATCCCAAACTTACTATTTTTTAAATTCTCATGATTTTTAAGCCAATCTCATGAAATTTTGAGTCTTGACTCATGATTTTTGAATGCTTGAAGCTGGCAATACTGTGATGGCTTGTCCCATTCCACCCTAAAGTTTTTTGTGGAACTGCAACAGTCAGGAGTAATCCAGATTGCCAGCAAGACAATAATGACATTTAGTTCACCGTTGGAAGGTTAGAAACTTAAAACAGGGATCTCAAACTCAAATCACCAGGAGGGCCACATGAGCACTAGTACGTTGGCCCGAGGGCCACATCGCTGACACCACCTGCCCCTGCTGCCCCCGGCCCCGCCCCCACTCCACCCCTTCCATGAGGCCCCACCTCATCCAGCCTCTTTCCACCCCTTCCCCTGCCCCCATTCCAACCCCTTCCCCAAAGTCCCCACCCCAACTCTGTCCCCTAGCTGCCCCTATTCCAACCCCTTCCCCAAATCCCCACCCCTGCCCCGCCTCTTCTCCGCCTCCTCTCCTGAGCACGCAGCTCCCCGCTCCTCCCCCATCCCTCCTGGAAAGCGTTAAGCTTCATTCTGCTGGACACTATCTTGGTATTGTGGGGGTCATTTTGGCAGCATTGCCCTGAGAAAACTAACAGCATTGGTTAGAGGCACTCGTTGTGCAAATGGACTGCGTGCAAACTTCTCCACATGTCAAATAGAATTACACACATCCAGACAGGATTTGCACCTTGGTAGTGCTGTAAGTTGACACACTTGCCTGTCTCCTTAACAACTTAATTATATTGTCCAAAGGGATCATTTTTTTAATGTTTTCAGGAATCTAATGATAAAAGGTACATGCTGAGTTCCCACTATGTTTCATAAACATTTCACCATTCCATGTACATGGAGCCTGAGCTCCTTCTGTGGTGATTAAAATACACATGCAGCCACACTTAAATGAGATAAAGAACATGATTGGTATGTATATCCCAGTAAAGAGTTATGAGATTTTTTTTAAATACATTAAAAATATGTATCCCAAATTTTATTTATGAGGTAAGGAAGTTAGGAACCTTCAGCATTTCTGAGCATTACTGTCATTTCTCTTATGGTCTCAAGAGTTGAGATTTCTCATTGTTGCCTACTAAAACAGACATCTGTTGGTTAATGTTAGAAAAAAAATCAGATTTCCAGTGCCATCGGAATTTTTTTGGCCACTTTTACAACTCATCATAAACTAGAAACAACAGTAATGTAATATCTATTCAGGGTGATATAATACAAACTTTGTAAATGTAATTTAATAATCTGTTTTCTCCTACAGGATTTTTGAGCTTCTGGCGTGGCAATTTGGCAAATGTTATCCGATATTTTCCAACACAGGCTCTAAACTTTGCTTTTAAAGACAAATACAAACAGATTTTCATATCTGGAGTGGATAAAGACAAACAGGTGAATGTGCTCTAGCAGATTTGATCACTTTAATAAGTAAACCTGTTTTGGTATGGCCTAGAGTGGATTGAAAATTTTCCAATGGAAAATGCTGATTTGATTAAATCTAAATGTTTGACAGGAAATTAGTTATCTAATTTGTTTCATGTGAAAAAAATAGCTCAAACATCCCTTTTATCTGTATCTGTCTTACATTATCTTTTTAGGATTTCTGTAGTGGGTTTCTGTAATTTCAAAAAAATATGGTGTTCTCTGCTTCTCTTCCTGGCAGCTTTTTCTTCAGTGCCAGCAACAATTCCAGCTTCAGGCTTTCCTGTTGGTACTGACCTGAAAGAACTCTGGACATGCACTATTCTCTGATTCATCTCTTTGTATTGCATGGTAATTCTTAATCTGGTCCCTTTTGTTCAAAATGAATAAATATATAAGAAATTTCAGTTTGCAAGTTCACCTTTTTACAATGGAAAAAATCTGAGCTATGCTTGGTGTAAATTATATTGAATTCACAATTCTTTAAATCTCTTTTCCTTCTCATAAAAATGTACCCAGCTGGGATGCATTTTCATGTTTTTGGGACTCAAATTTTACAAACATTTCTATAAATGAAACAATGCTCAGGATTCAGTTCTCTAAAAATTAGCACATTTTTAAACAATCAGTGTGTTCTTTTTTTGAAGCTCAGTCCATTGGGATGCCCTTGTATATGTTTTGTGTTGTGGGAAAACCTAAAGAGGAACTACAAGCTATAGTTCCCTTGCGAGCTAAAACCTGTTAAAATATGTATATATATATTGAAAGCAATAAAAGAAGTTGTGGGAATTAAAGTGCTAGATCGTTAGCTGTAGCTCCATAGAAATCAATGGAATTAAGCCAGTTTTCACCAATCTGACGCAAAATGTTTTAATCTGTTCCCCGCCTGTTAGTTTTTTCCTTGCACCTCTTAAACTTTCTGAACCAAATTGATGTAAGTCCATTGACTTCAATTTGGCCCATGAGATATAGGGACTTTTTTCTGTTGTGGTACCAACTGAGCACCAGTGGAGTTGGTGCACAGTTGTACCGTCATCAGAAAGTCTCATCAGGCCAGCAGTAATGTGGGTTTGGAGAATCATTGACCAGAACCGTATTCTAATATATTATAAAGTGTTTTTTTGCTTGCTCTTGAGAATTACAAAAGCTCTTCAAAATTTAAAAATAAATCATGGGAAGACCTGATAAATATTTTGTAGTGAATGGGAGGACAGAAATGGAATCTTGTCAAATTGATACGGATGAAATACTACTACATATACTCTCTGAGCCTTGCATGAACATTTATTATATGTTAATTTGTAACATTATCTGATTCTTTAGATAATTTTTAGGGCTTCCATGCTAATGATGGGTTCTATTTGATAATGATCCAAATCAGTGCGGACTGACGCATTTTCATTTTCATCATCTGAGTCAGATGCCACCAGCAGAAGGTTCATTTTCTTTTTTGGTGGTTTGGGTTCTGTAGTTTCCCATCAGAGCGTTGCTCTTTTAAAACTTCTAAAAGCATTCTCCACACCTCATCCCTCTCAGATTTTGGACGGGACTTCAGATTTTTAAACCTTGGGTCAGGTGCTGTAACTATTTTTAGAAACCTCACATCAGTACCTTCTTTGCGTTTTGTCAAATCTGCTGTGAAAGTGTTCTTAAATCAAACAACATGTGCTGGGTCATCATCCGAGACTGCTATAACATGAAATATATGCAGAATTCAGGTAAAACAGAGCAGGAGACATACAATTCTCCCCCCAAGAGGTAGTGTCACAAATTTAATTGACGCGTTATTTTTTAACGAGTATCATCAGCATGGAAGCATGTCCTCTGGAATGGTGGCCGAAGCATGGAAGGTTTGGCATATCTGGCATGTAAATACCTTGCAACGCCAGCTGCAAAAAAGTGCCATGTGAATGCCTGTTTTCACTTTCAGGTGACATGGTAAATAAGAAGAGGCAGCAGTATCTCTCGTCAGTGTAAACAAACTTGTTTGTCTTAGCGATTGGCAGAATAAGAAGTAGGACTGAGTGGACTTGTAGGCTCTAAAGTTTTACACCGTTTTGTTTTTGAGAACAGTTATGTAACCAAAAAAGATCTGCATTTGTAAGTTACACTTTCACGATAAAGAGATTGCACTTCAGTACTTATATGAGGTGAATTGAAAAAATACTATTTCTTTTGTTTATCATTTTTACAGTGCATATATTTGTAATCAAATATCATAATATAAAGTGAGCACTGTGCACTTTGTATTCTGTGTTGTAATTGAAATCAATATTGAAAATGTAGAAAAACATCCAAAAATATTTAATAAATTTCAATTGGTATTCTATTGTTATAAGTGTGATTAATCATGGTTAATTTTTTTAATTGTGATTAATTTTTTTGAGTTAATCGCATGAGTTAACTGTGATTAATTGACAGCCCTAATAATTTTCATTAACTGGGTTTGGTCACAGAGATGCCCTTGGGACTGTCACCTGACGTTCTGGAATTGCCTCTGAGCCCGTTTTCCCTGCCAGCTTGGGACTCCAGAACCCTGCCTTGTTGAGCCAGGCATACTAGCCTGCTGCAACACAGACCCAGGTTTGGCCCACGCCCCCAAAGCTAAAAACTTTAACCAAAAACCACTCAGCGGGTTACCTATCTTCACCACCCAGACACCCAGTTCTCAATGGGATCCAAACCCCAAATAAATCTGTTTTATGCCATATAAAGCTTATACAGGGTAAACTCATGAGTTGTCTGCCCTCTACAACACTGATATAGAGATATGCACAGCTGTTTGCTCCCCCAGGTATTAATCACTTACTCTGGGTTAATTAATAAACAAAAGTGATTTTATTAAGTATAAAAAGTAAGATTTAAGTGGTTTCAAGTAATAACAGACAGAACATAAGAATGGCCATACTGGGTCAGACCAAAGGTCCATCCAGCCCAGTATCCTGTCTACCAACAGTGGCCAATGCCAGGTGCCTCAGAGGGAGTGAACCTAACAGGTAATGATCAAATGATCTTTCTCCTGTCATCCATGTCCACCCTCTGACAAACAGAGGCTAGGGATACCATTCCTTGCCCATCCTGGCTAATAGCCATTAATGGACTTAACCTCCATGAATTTATCCAGTTCTCTTTTAAACCCTGTTATAGTCCTAGCCTTCACAACCTCCTCAGGCAAGGAGTTCCACAGGTTGACTGTGTGCCGAGTGAAGAAGAACTTCCTTTTAGTTGTTTTAAACCTGCTTGCTACCCATTAATTTCATTTGGTGGCCCCCTAGTTCTTATATTATGGGAACAAGTAAATAACTTTTCCTTATTCACTTTATCCACACCATTCCTGATTTTATATACCTCTATCATATACCCCTTTAGTCTCCTCTTTTCCAAGCTGAAAAGACCTAGCCTCTTTAATCTCTCCTCATATGGGACCCATTCCAAACCCCTAATCCTTTTAGTTGCCCTTGTCTAAACCTTTTCCAATGCCATTATATCTTTTTTGAGATGAGGGGACCACATCTGTACGCAGTATTCAAGATGTGGGCGTACCATGGATTTATATAAGGGCAATAAGATATTCCCCATCTTTTTCTCTATCCTTTTTTTAATGATTCCTAACATCCCGTTTGCTTTTTTGACTGCCGCTGCACATTGCATGGACATCTTCAGAGACCTATCCACGATGACTCCAACATCTTTCTCCTGATTAGTTGTAGCTAAATTAGCCCCCATCATATTGTATGTATAGTTGGGGTTATTTTTTCCAGTGTGCATTACTTTACATTTATCCACATTAAATTTAATTTTCCATTTTGTTGCCCAATCAGTGAGTTTTGTGAGATCTTTTTGAAGTTCTTCACAGTCTGCTTTGGTCTTGACTATCTTGAGCAGTTTACTATCATCTACAAAATTTGCCACCTCACTGTTTACCCCTTTCTCCAGATCATTTATGAATAAGTTGAATAGGACTGGTCCTAGGACTGACCCTTGGGGAACACCACTAGTTACCCCTCTCCATTCTGAAAATTTACCATTTATTCCTACCCTTTGTTCCCTGTCTTTTAACCAGTTCTCAATCCATGACAAAGTAAGTTACCAAGCAAAATAAAACAAAGCACGTAAGTCTAAGCCTAATAGATTTAAGAAACTGAATACAGGTAAATCTCACCCTCAGAGATGTTCCAGTAAGCTTCTTTCACAGACTAGACTCCTTCTTAGTCTGGGCCCAATCCTTTCCCCTGGTACAGTCCTTGTATCAGCTCAGGTGGTAACTAGGGGATTTCTCATGACAGGCAGCCCCCTTTGTTCTGTTCCAACCCCTTTTATAGCTTTGACACAAGGCGGGAATCTTTTGTCTCTGGGTCCCCACCCCTCCTTCTAAATGGAAAAGCACCAGGTTTGAGATGGATTCCAGTACCTGGTGACACAGTCACATGTCCTGTGAGATCCTAAGCCTCCATTCTTTCTGGCCTGACTCACATGAACACAGGAAGGCTTACAAGTAAACAGAGCCATTTACAACCAATTGTCCTGGTTAATGGGAGCCATCAAGATTCTAAACCACTATTAATGGCCCACACTTTGCATAATTACAATAGGACTTCAGAGTAACACTTCTTATTTCTAGTTTTAGATACAAGAATGATACATTCATACAAACAGGATGAACACACTCAGTAGATTATAAGATTTGTAATGATACCTTACAAGAGACCTTTTGCATAAAGTATATTCCAGTTACATTATATTCACATTACAAGCATATTTTCATAAAGCTTCCATTTTCATATGGAGTGCAACATCACAGACAGCCCTAATAATTTTCATTAATTCTTTAAATAGCCATAGGGGAGATCACTATGCTGGGGTTCTAATTCTATATTTTCATAACTGTATGCAGTAATTTTTGTATTTCAGTTCTGGAAATGGTTTTTTGCAAACCTAGCTTCTGGTGGAGCGGCTGGAGCAACATCTTTGTGTGTAGTATATCCACTAGACTTTGCACGAACTCGATTAGCTGCTGACATTGGGAAAGGTAGTGAATTCTCTTAAATTACCCTTCTAATTCTTCCCTAGATGCGTTTCAGATTATTTATATATATCCGTATATTACAACCAAATCATTATTCAGCTGTGTGCATTACAGTTTTTTGCATTACTTAGAAAAATGCCCCAAACAGTTAAAAAGTCATAAAAATATATTTAAGGGTAGTATGGTCTTTATTGAAAATGAGGGAGAGAAAGTGTGTGGAGAGGGAAATCTTTGGAGACAACTACAGAGCATAATTCTTAAATTTCAACAGTTTTGCCTTTATATATTGCTTAATTTTTCACATTCACATTAAGCTACTCCACTGGATTTTGCCAGATATAAATGTCAACAATTGTAGGATCTTATTTTTGTAATCCTATAACTCTAATGGCATAGACTTCACAGGGCACCTCTGGTCCACACAAAGAATATCAATGGGAATTTTGTACATATATTAAGGGTAGCATGTGTCCCTAGATATGTGTCTTAGAAGTCTCTCAAAAGACTAAATTAAAGATGTTTAAGTTCTGCTCTGATGTATACTCACATACCCCTTTAGATTTTATTCTCCAGAAGAAAAGTGGACAACTGACACTGGGGTGCCATATCACTATGTCCCAAATTGCTACTTTTCTTCAGTAATGTGGCTACGGTCAACAGAATGCCAAGAATGTTCCCTTAGAATCAGAGGGTCAGATTCACAATTTATGTAAATCAGCATCACTCCATTGACTGCAGTGGTGTTCTGACCATGTGCTTGTCTACCAAGCTCCACAGTTATGACTACAGGAGTGTGAGTAGCAGTGCGCACCAAAAGTGCTGCACAGTTGTAACTCCTCCGTGTGGACTCTGTGGGCGAGAACTAAAAGGTTCCTCATTCTCATTAAAGAGTATTACCTTAATGTGAACAAGGAATCTTTTAATTCACACCTGCCACATCCACAGGGGGGAGTTCACTGCTATTCACACCCCCATAGAGTCCAAACTGCAAGGCAGCGTAGACAGCCTGTGTGAAATGTTACAGTTTGGTGGAGAGCTAAATGGTTGCAGCTCCCATTTAAGCTGGAAAAAGAACAAGATTTCTAAGAATAAACATCAGTAATGTCCAAACTGCTATTTTTAATTGTCTGAGGATTCAGTATCCTGAAGGCTGGAAAATGATTGACAAACACAATAGAGTTATGTTAAAGAAGGGCCTAGGCATATTATATCGTAAAATAGCTTCATGTTTCTATACTTGCTGAAAATGCCTCTCCATGTCTCAGTGGGGTGAATGGGAGGAATGTTTGATTGTATCATCATGGAATAGGCAAGTACTGGCGTCCAGAGAAAGAGAGAGCAGGCTCAGCCACTCTAGGGGGCCCTCCCTGCTCATAACATATATGGAAATTGTGTCTGGCCTGGGGGACATAAGAGGAAAAGACGTTTCTCTGTTGTCCATTGACCAAGCTGTGGAGGACACAGGAACCTGGGTTTTTGTGCCCCCCGCCCCTCCCTCCCATCCCCGTGCTGGGTTCTTGGGCATGCAGCAGCCATCTTGCCCCGATTGCTGCTGTGCCCTCCCTGCCCATAGTTGAGGTATGTTATCAGGAAGCTGTTGGTCTGACCAGATTGAGAGTTTTTGGGGATCAGGAAGGAATTTCCTCCTTAAGGAGAGAATGGTGGGCCTGTCTGGTGGGTTTTTCACCTTCCCTACAGAATTCTGGGAGCCTGGTTTTAGGAGGAAGGAAGGAATTAAAAAGCGGAGTTTGTCATTTTGTCACCACCTACATCCAATAACCCAGTGCAGGCTAAAGGCTGAAAGGGATAAGCTCTGAGGATAAATATGACTATCAGGAGATAACTGTTGGGCCCTTTTAGCCTGGAGGGAGAATAGGAAGCCTTAAGTTTTTGCAAAGAGAGGTACCCTGCAGGTACACCCTCATTCCCCTTTGCAGGGAAAGGGCAAGAGGATTCAGAGTGGGCTGAATCCAAGGGTTAGCTTGAAAGGGGCCAACCTTGAATACTGGATATTTGGCATGAAGACCATTTAACACTGCACAGTACACTAGTCAATGTCTGATTTTTTTGGAGAGGATGGATAGCCCTCTTCCCATTAAATTTAAAAGTTAATAAAGTTGTTGCTTGCTGCTTTAAATCCATCCCTGGGTCTGTGTTTCATTCTCCTGTGTGCCCTGATCAAATGTTGAATTTGTGGAAGAAACAGTTAGAATCAGCTAACTTTAATTAATGATTGGGAAGTTTGGATAATTTGAAGATATTATTGTACCATTTTCTGGACAGTGATGCATATCGGCAGAGGAGGAGTACTTTTTCCTTCCCCTGTCAGCACTCTGTTTTTCTACTGTGTGAAAGAGAAATTTAATGGATTCTCCTGTCTAGCAATGTCTTTTGGCCCAAAATGATGCAAAATTTTATTCTTTTAAAGCAGTTCTGACAAAGACACAAATATGCATGTTGTTTAATAGAAAACTTATTTTATATTAGGTCTTGCTGAGCGACAGTTCAAGGGCCTTGGTGACTGTATTGTTAAAATTGCAAAGTCAGACGGACTTGTCGGCCTGTACCAGGGGTTTGGTGTTTCAGTACAGGGAATCATTGTGTACCGAGCTTCCTATTTTGGATGTTATGACACCATTAAGGTAACTCTTGTGGATAAAAGCACATGCTTATAAGATATTTTAAGTATTCATCAGGAATTAATAAAAATGTTAATTTTTTTCTTTGTCTTTAATTTTAAATACTCAAAACTATATTTAATTTTTTATTTACAAAGGATGTATAAAATTTCAAATAATCTTTCTCCAGTAATTACAAAAGAAATCTAGGAAAATGACACTTTACACCTACTGATTTTGACATTAACTTTAGATGATCAGAAATTACATGGTCATCTGTTGGTTTTCTCTTTCTTTATAGGGGCTATTGCCAAATCCAAAACAAACACCATTCGTATTGTCCTTTCTCATTGCCCAAGCGGTGACTACATTCTCTGGGATACTGTCTTATCCCTTTGACACTGTCAGAAGGCGTATGATGATGCAAGTAAGCAATATATTTTGCTATTCTTTTTTGAAAATCATGTTGGATTAAAAGAATCTGGTATGTCACTATTACATGACTTTATCGCACTCTTCATCTGAGGTAAAAAAATCTCTCATCAGCTGCAGACAATGAGACAGCTCCCAAAGAACTGAAGAAAAAGTCTGACTACTCCCTCTTACTGACAGCTTACCTGATATGTAGTGATTGATTCCTTCAAAGTACTTGTGATTATCCAGGCAAATATATATTATCATTCGAGACAGTTTTAAATTTTTTCTAGTAAACTTCGTTCTCTTTCCTCCTTGGAGCCCAGGTATTTTAAGATATTGAAGTAACTTCTTAAGAATGCTTCAGAGAACAAATCCTCACTATCAGGAATTATCCTCAACCAAAAAGTAAAAATGTTAAATATGCTCCTGACAAAACAGGAACTCCTTCCCTAGATCTTTGGGGAGGCTTTGACCATCTGGTATTAGAACAGAGGATGGCAGTTCCAAAAAGTTTAAAAAGTACTTGCTCTTCTCATAGCATCAAAGAAAATTTTGATGCATCAAAAGTCAATGGGAGTTAGGCACCTAACCTGCTCGGGCACTTCAGAATACCCCACTAATGCCAAGCATTTGATACAATACTTTCTGTTTCTCCAGCCAGTAATAAATTTGGCTCTGAAGGCAACTTCCTGGAGTAACTAGGGGACGGTACTGTTACTGCTTCCAATGCAAGTTAGTTGTTTTATTAAAAATGAGAAGAATTCTTACCTCAACATCAATATCCTCCACCAGTATCCTTTGAATATATTGAAGTAGATTCAGATCCTGTACAGATAGGGTAACAGTGTTTGCAACTCTATTATGCCTCCTGCTACACCTATTATATTGCATATTGCAATATACAAGTCTACAATAGCAGCCAGTCCACAACTTATATTAACATTTCAATCAGATGGAGAAGCACAACATCTGCATGGTATGCTTTCTTGATCAGTAAACTTCTATGATTTTCCATTATGACGACACTTAGAGAAGATACAGAGAGAGTTATGCTTGTCACTACTGACAGGTGGACAAGCAGTCGGACAAATTTATGTAATCTTTCACTGCTCAGAGGCTTTCTCCTTCAGCTGTAATCACTTATAACTATCCCCAATGAATGTGGCACTGAGGCCTCTGCAAACCTTTAACAAGTCTTCCTTTTTGCTTCACTTTCATATGTTACAGCACCTTTATGAAGAGAAGAAGCTGTACTGCATGACTCATGTTTAGATTACACTTTTCCAATACTGTCCCTCTATAGGGTCTATCCCTTAGGCCAGTAAATCCCTGTGGCTTTTCAGGGGATACTGAATCAGCTGTTTTCTGGCTCCACCACCCATGCCCTCACCCGTTGAAACTCATGGGAGCCTGCTCATATTGAGTTTGTGCAGAGGGATTTTTGTAGGGTTGGAGGATGAACATATATTGACTCAATCCTCCACCTTTTGACAGACTGAGCCACAGGAGCAGAGATTCCACTCCTCGTCATCCACCCTGTGGTTCTGGGTTTTTATGTGAGTCAGAACCTTACCACTCTTTTAAAGGAATTTTGTGTAAATATATATACACTGGATGACCTCTGTTAATTAATAGAGAACTGAGGTCTTCTTGCTATACAAGAATTCAGTGGCACTAAAGGAAGAAAAAAAGATGTGATACAGAAGTTTTGATAGTGTCAGAGTGGTTCAAGGCACCCTTAGGGTAGGAGAGAGCTCATTTAACTCCTAAGCTATCCACTTGCCAACTAAACCTGAAATGAAGCATCACAAGAAGGATTGCAGCCTTTCTAAATGTAGCTTTGGAGAACTAGCTAAATGAGCATTACATCAAAGAAGTATTTAGTAATTCAAGTTCTCGCATTTGACAGGAAGCAAACTGAGGAAAAGGTGTTCCCAAACTATCATACCTAAACGTTCATTACTATTGAGGGAAGAAAAAAACACATTTGCAGTGTGCTAAGCATAAACATTTTCCTCACTGTATTGCATGAATGTTTTGTTTTTATTATTTGAATGCAGAGTGGAGAGGCTGAACGTCAATATAAAGGAACCATTGACTGCTTTTTCAAGATATACAAACAGGAGGGACTTAAGGCTTTCTTTCGGGGTGCCTTTTCCAATATCCTTCGTGGAACCGGAGGTGCGTTAGTGTTGGTACTTTATGACAAAATTAAGGAACTTTTCAATTTGGATGTTTCGAAGAGTTCATCATCTGACTAAATTAATGGATAAGAATCTATTTTGCTTGTATAACATATAATGATTCAAGTCTCAACATTTGGATTAGTAGTTAGTAGTTCACTATTGTCCCGTTAATGCTGTAATAAAAACTGAAGAGTTATTTGTTTTCCCCCAAATCATTGTGCATATTGTGCTCTTTTGTTTAAAATACTGAACTTTCAATTTTTATAATGAGAAATAAAACATGCATGATACACAAAAAAGATAATCACCTATGAAATATAGATATTTCAGGATGCCCCTTTGTCATCAAAGAATAATTATTGAGATTAAATGCTACATTTAATGAGCTTAGTTGCCTCCCTGGTTCAGCTTGTAGGCCTCCAATAAAGGAAAGATTGCCAAGGGAGGAATGGGTTTGCATCAGTGCAAATAGCCCTATATCTGATACTCTCCCGTGTGTCAGAGCTGGCTGGCACAGCTAACAAAGTGGGCAGGGCTGTCTGGAATGGATTGTGGAGAGACATACAGGAGATGTGTCTGTTCATTCTCCTAGGCAGTTTACAGCACCTTTCTGTACAGCTTCTGAAAGAACTGAAATCTGCTCTCCCTTGGTGAAGGGCAGTGTTGCTCTTAAATCTGCCCTTCTCTTCTGGGTGCGTTTCTCCAGTGGTGCAGGGGAATGCAAATGATATCTGAGAGATGATGAGGACAAATTGAGCCCATTAACTTTTTTAAAAAGTTGGATTTCTTTTACTGTTCAATTTTTTTAAAATAATCTCTTTTTTATGCATAATCACATCAGAAAAATTAGGAAAAAATAAATGAGTACATTATTTGAGCAAAAACGCTCTAACCATACTTGTCAGAAAACCTGGCAGGGAGGGCAAACTTTCCTTTTCCTCATCCCCATGTTTCCATTAGAAATCCTTCTTTCTCCTCTGAACCAGGAAAAGTCCTGCAGAAATGGCTACTGCTCTGTTGGCTCCCTCCTCCAACAGGAGCCACTCTGCCATTGCTCTCCAATTGATCTAGGTC
Organism: Caretta caretta; assembly: GCF_965140235.1. Taxonomy (NCBI): domain Eukaryota; kingdom Metazoa; phylum Chordata; order Testudines; family Cheloniidae; genus Caretta; species Caretta caretta. Next base: position 54,516,144 of record NC_134209.1, read on the forward strand.
CAATTGCTGCTCAATAGAAACTTCATGTAGGACTAATGAGAAGGGGGTTCATCTCATAGGTAATCTGACTGTGACTTCCACATGGAAATCTGAGCATAGAGCTTGCTGTGGAGACCACCTCCTCCCTTGCTCCAGTCCCTCAGACCCCAGAAATCCCTTGAGCTCCTGAGTAGGAGTGTCTGTGAAGGGCCAGGGAGGGAATGGGAAGTCTCCTCTTCCATGTGAAAAGGAGGAAGTTTCACCCAGATGACCTCTCTGCGTGTGAATCTTCAGAAGGTGATCTGGGCCAAAGTGTTTATTTTGCAGCTCATGAAAAGAATTATGTCCATGTAGTTGTTAGGCTTTCTTTAGCAGCAAGAAACAGCAGGATCACACTACAACTGAGTCAATGCAAAATATGTGAATGCAATATTATGATTTACAATTTGAAGGCAAAGAAATCTAGAAATTGAAGGTTATAATTATTTCTGCAAGTATAACTCTCTCTTGCACATGGTTTTATTGTGTACGACTGTGCATGGCATTATAATTAATGTCTGACTGTATGGCCTGGTGCCACACAGCACTTCTGTGCATGCCTAACTTTAAGTTGATGGATAATCCCATTGACTTCAGTTTGTCGAAATACTATAGGTCCTCTTATATTGCACCTTTCTGCCGCAGTAGGGATGAATCTCACTCATCTATAACACTGCATTAACAAGATGGCTTTTTACACTGAATTCCACTTTTTCTTTAAAAGGAAAGGAAACATATGTAGAACTGTATCTGCTCCATTAATAAGTTTTATGAATTTTTGTGGTTTTGAATATACATGATAGAGCATGTGACCGAAAGCGGGGATTTGTGGAGATAATATATTCAGAAAACTCCAGTTGCTTGTAAGTAAACCAGCACTATTCTACTTTCTGTGATCACTGCAGCAATGTCTTTGGAAAAACATGGTTGCCTCCCAGACAAATGTTGCCACAAGCACATCACTTTTCTACTGAGCTTTGCCTCTATCTTTTCCTTTCAGAACCCTATGCACAGGTGAATCAGACAAAGTTGATTTGCTTTTGATGCAATATAGTTACAAAAGGCGTGTTCCAAATACCACTGGAATTTTAAACAATAGAATATATGTAAAATGATGCCATAGCTTAATTACAAGGTACAACCAGTTCTTACTAGTGGAGCTGCTGGCAAAGAAAACTGATCCAGGGATGATGAAATAAGAACTGTCATAGTAGTAAGACGAGAAACTGCTCATATGAATTATTGGAAATGGCAAAATCAAATAAACCAGACTGACATAATGATAATCTCACACAAAGCTGAGTGTCTGCTGAAATCCTGCTGTTGTAAAATATACATTTAAAAGGTTCATAGGTCATACACAGACTCAGATCTCAGACTTCAAGAGTCAAATCTTACAATCTGCTAAGATTTTGTATGGCTTTTCTCATTTCTAAAAGAGAAAAACAACAGTTTTAAGAAGTACTCTTTTTTTATGCTGAAACTTGAAAATTTGTGGCATAGTCATCTATTTTATTTACTTATTTAGATGTACAAAAAAAGTAAAAAGGCATTTATCCTAGGCACTTCGTGCTTTCAACACTAATTTAAAACACAAGTCAAGCAACAAAGATAAATTCAGTGTCAGTCCTCAATACATGACAAGGATAACCCAATCAAACATATGCTGTTGGGAAAGGGTCAAGATGGATTTTGTAAAGGGAAATCATGCCTCACCAATATATTAGAATTCTCTGAGAGTGTCAACAAGCATGTGGACAAGAGTGATCCAGTGGCTATAGTGTGTGTGCATTTTCAGAAAGCCTTGGACAAGGTCCCTCACCAAAGCCTTTAAAGCAAAGTAAGCAGTCATGAAATAAGAAGGAAGGTGATCTCATGGATCAGTTACTGGTTAAAAAATACGAAACAAAGGGTAGGAATAAATGGTCATTTTTCACAGTGGACGGAAGTAAATGGTGGGGTCCGCTCATGGATCTGTACTGGGACTTGTGCTATTCAATATATTCATCTGAACTTCTGACAACATGGCAATCCTTCAGCACAACTCCTTTCACAAAAGAACAATTTTATATCTAGTAGGGTGATTGACTGACTAAGCCAACCCTGATTACAGAATGGGCCCCACCTGAGAGAAATTAGGTGATTCCAGGTTTAACTACTGAGTGGGCCCAGCTGAGGAAGGGTGGGATGAAAGAAAACTGCACTATGGGTAGAGGATTTGATTTAGCTGTGCGTACAGGGCCCTGGACTGTAACCCAGAATTGAGGTTGGGACTGGATTCCCCTACCAGCCCCAAGGAAGTGGTGTAAAAAAATAGCTGACCCCAGCGAGGGGGCTGCAGGCTGAATGTGACCTCGCTGAAGAAGATCTGTGGAGTGGATGGAAGCTTTTTATTTCTGTTAAGATAGTTCTAAACTTTAGTTTGGATAGCTGACCCTGGAAGGAATGGGCTAAAGACTGTGCCCTGGCTGGAGGGATATGAGTTCTCTGAAAGAAACCACCACAGCCCCAGAGTTACTGTTGACAAGGGCTGCTACCTGACAAGGACACTGTCATGCCATGCCTGGCTGTGAGGAAGTGCAGAGTGGTGAGTAAACCCTGTTACAATGCTTTTTTCTTACATTACTTTAACTGTAGCATGTCTGAAACAACTATATTTTTGTAGTTTTCCTTGTCCACTCTCTCTTTTCCTACACCTCATGTCAACCACTGTATCTCAGCCTTAGTCTACATCCAGCTCCTTTTTCCTTCAAAGTCAGTCTCACTGATGATAGTACCTTTGGCAAACAGTAAATGACTGACTGTCCTTGGCCACTTTTATATTGCGTGAGTACGTGTGCTGCCAGACCCCTATCTGCAGAAAGGATTCTTTCCGCAGCAAATTAACATGAAGTGATTTACTATGTCCATATCAGATACAAGGTTAAGGGGGTGGGAAGAATCACTCCAGGTTGCATTTGATTTTAAAATCTTTACTTCCATATTCCATAAGTCCTTTGGAACAAATTTCATACAAAATGAAATCAAAGATTGCCCACTTGAAACTTCTTTTTTGGATGGGATAAATATTGCTGGTAAGTCATATAATCATTGTACTGTTCAGATTTGAATTTACTTAGCTCCTGGCCTAGCCCAAATTTGGTTGTGTGGGGGTTTTTTTGTTTGTTTTTTTTTTCTCTACATAGATTGTGCTGCCTTGGAACAATAAATAAACTCCAAACTAGAAAAGGCACATTCTGTGCATTAAGGGCTGGCTTCCTCTCTCCTTTACTTTCACTGAGCACTACTTTCATTCCATGAGTCATCCCCCTGATTTCAGTGGGAAACTTGACTAATAAGATACTAAAAGTGAGTGCTGTAGCAAAATTGATCCCTTGTTACCACATTTTCAAGATCTCAATTCCCATTTGGATGCTTTAGTGAAGTGGCCAGACTTTCAAAAGTTTGCCTTACCTGCCAGCTCCCAATATTCTAGTCTTTTGAAAATCTGATGCTAAGTGTTTGTCAGTGCCCTAATTATGTTTTTCAAAGGCAGAAGGAATGTGGGATCTTTTATGGTAGAGAATGTTGGAGACAATGTAGCTCAGGATAATAGCACAGATTTAATGCTGCAATTCAGCAAATGAAAATTATTATAGTTGCTTGTGGAACTACATTTCCCAGGATTATTTCAACCAAAGATCAGAACTCTTCCTCTGCCCAGGTATAAAGGCCAAGCCCTGGAAAGTCTTGAAAGAGGGTCTTAAACAGCATAGTTTAGAGACCATCCAACCAGGTACACATGTATGTTGAAATGACTCAGTTTCATAAGCCCGGATTTAGCTACTCCTCCCAATATTGGTGTAATTTAAGTTTTCCTGTAATTATATACTTTCCTAAATGTTCCTTTTCACCAGCTGACTACCTGTCTGAGGTTATGACCTGCATGGTTCAGGATTCCCTGAGTGTTAGTCGCTCTCAAGCCGATGGGCCGCAAGGCCCAGGGGCGGGCGGGCCTGACAATTGAGCTTGTCTTCTCTTTTCCAGGGTTCTTGGGTTTTTCTCAATAGCTCCATTTTCTTTCTCCATTTTCCATTGGAAACTCTCCTACTTCCAGATTTGACTGCTGGAGGGCGCCCGCCGATTAAGTTTAATTAATTAAAAAACAGCAACTTTCATTGTCTATCCAAACCCTTCTAATTTCTCTCGAGTAGGATCATCTTTCATCAGTGTTAGATGGCATGTTGAGGGTCAGGTTATTAATTATATTATCTAAATATTTTGTGTATATATATATATATAGAGAGAGAGAGAGAGAAACAAGAGTGTGCTCTGTAGTTTTTGGACAGGTCAGAAGACATTGGGATAGTTTTCCCCTGAGGATCCACGGAGAAAGGAAGCTGCAAGTGTGATGTGCTTTCACCTCTGCAGTGACGCCTGACTCCCTTCTGCCAGGCTGCACGGTTCTTTCTGGAGTTGGCCCAATAGGGGGCTCTGGACTGCTACACAGAAGACTTGGGTTTGATTCTGGCCTCAGCTTCCCAATCCTTGTGTAGGCAGCCAGCTGGGAGTACTGCAAAGGTTTTATGCACAGCAACAGTGTCTTGAGTCATTCAGGACCAATCTTATGATTTCTGGTGCCCAAAGCAGCCAGAAGGAGAAACTGAAGTGTGAATAGCCTCCCCTTTCAGTCTAGCTGCTAGAGATGTCTGATCCTGTTGTCCGAAAGGGAAATTGGGCCATGAATTGCTGAAGCTAACCAAAAGCAGCAGTTTGTTTTACTTGGGCTTAAGCTAGTATGGTGTCACTGCTTAACAGTGAGCTGTCTGATTGCTTATGGAGAGGTACTGAAGGGTTCAAAAGGAATTGGTATCCAGTCCTTCTTGACCAAGATGATGCAGGTTGTGGTGCTGAACACTGATGGGATATAAAGCAGAGGAAGATGGGGGAATAATCAAATCACTGATGGGGACACAAACTTGTGTTTCCATTTATTTGGAGGTTTTCCAGTAGGACAAACTTACGGATCATAGTGTCACATTGTGTCAAAATATCATAATATTTTTATGTCAGAATGAGGTGACATTTTTCAGGACCTGAAAGCTATTTATGGACTTTGCCATCCCATAAATAAAATTTGCAGGATGTGGAATTGCCCTGCACAATTGAAGTAATCCCAGAAAAAACATAAATGGGTACCCATTATATGGATATGCAGACTCGCACTCCCTATATAGAAAAGGCAAATAACAAAGAAGGGAGATAACAATTTTGGCATTGAAATGCTTCCAGACTGCAAATAGCTTTCCATAACTGTCAGGCACAGTGACCAAAATGTATTGTTATAGGACCAAGTTTAATGATCAAGTAAATTTAGTGGCCAAACATAAGATTTAGTGGCACAGCTATCAACATCACAAAACCATCACTAAAATGGAGTGAATTGTTTGAAGTCTCAACAAAATGGACAACCAAACAAATATTTATGGAAACCCACTCACTCTTAGAGAATCAGAATTCCTGCAGACAGCATTGAGGCACATTAGTGGACATGTATATCTATACAGTGATGACGGTTATACACATATACATGGTGAGCTTCTATATGCTATCTGAAGTGGTGGTTTATGCAACCTATGAACCAATGCATATGAATTTTAGATTGGTTCCAGCTGCTGACCGCACAGTGCTCAGATTTTTGTTTTATTTTTATACCTATCTCTCTCGGAGCTAAATTTGGCTTCCCTGCTTTTCTTTCACAAACAGATTAACTAAAGACAGTGAGTCACTTATGTGAGTAAGGTGAGCGGAAATTAGGCCCTGATTCAGCAAAACATTTACAGACATGCTTAAGTGCTTTTCTCAATCGGAGAGAGCTATATCCCAAAGCACCCTATCGTGAAATGTGCTTAGATTCCTAAAGTTTCATTGTCTTTGGTTGGAGATGAGAATGATCTAAATCTTACAGGAGATGCACAGGTTTGGGCACATAATCTCTCTGTGTCTAATTGGTAAAGTAGTGATGAAATACTTACCTACTGTACTTTGCAAAGGTGTTTTGAATCGAAACTGAATTGACATTGGATATACACTTTGAGATCTTCACATGAAAGGTGGCTATGTAGTGTGAACCTATATATTAATCATAATGACACAATTTTATTAATCATATTTCATTATTCATCTAACAGTAATTATACTGGATTGTTATAATTATATATATTATGTTGCAATACATTATTTTATTAACTATAACATAGCATTACATTTAATTATGTTTTACTCTCTAGCATACATAAATATTTACATAAATTCTGCAATTGTGGCATATGAACAACGCTTGTGCCCCCACAGTCAGTTGGAGGATCCTGGGCATAAAATTAGACATAATAACAGAATAGCCTAGACTAGCATGTGTATAAGATTATAATGTTAAACAATTAATACATAGGCCAACCCTAAGTGTTCAAAAATCATGAGTCAACTAAAAAGACAATCATGAGATTTTTAAAAAGGAATAAATGTTGGGTTCTTTTCATTTGCTGCCTGGAGTTTGAGCTTTTGTGATGTCACTTTCTCCTCTGCAAACATGGCAACTAATGATGTCCTTAAAAAACAAAGAGAATTGAGCATCTCCTGTAAGCACATGACTTCAGGAGCTGGGCCTTTAATACATACACCATATAGCACCCCTTCCCAATAAAGTGTTAGCAGCCGGCAATGCTGTGTTTCATGCTATGACTAAGGCTACGATTTAGTCACGGGTATTTTTGGTAAAAGTCATGGACAGGTCATGAGCAATACACAAAAATTCAGGGTCTGTTACCTGTCCATGACTTATACTATAAATACCCCTAACTAAATCTTGGGAGGGGCATTGCTGCAGGGGACAGCCCAGAGGCCACTGCTGCAGAGGGGGGAGAGGCGCCACTGGGAGAAGGGCACTGCTGAGGTAGATATGCTCCAGGGGGCTCGGCCCTGCAGCAGCTGCTCTGGCTGACCTGGGGACTGCTGCCAGGGGCTGCCAGAGGAATGGCTGGGTGCAGAGCTACTCCAGGAGCACCCGGTGTGGCTGTCCCCAGAGCCAGCTGCTTGAGCAGCCCTGGGGTTAACCACACTGGCTGCTGTAGAAGTCACGGAGGTCGCAGCAAGTAACGGATCCATGACTCTGTGACGGTCCCCTAGCTGTGACCCAATAATACACTATCCGATTTTAATCTAATTATAATGCAATGGGAGCAGTCCAGCTATACTCTAAACAAGAGACCACCATTAATTGCAATTCACTCGCAGAACAGCCCCTTTATTTTGGGTGCTGGCCCTTTAACCAGGTGGGCTGCGGGAGGGCAGCAGCAGTACTTCCGTGTGGCCACACGATGTCGCCCTTATACAACCGCTCCCTCGTCCCCGTTCCAGATCTTTCTCGAACTCATGTCGGCCGGAGCCGCCTCAGCCCGAGTCTGTCCGGAAAGTGCCGAAGGTCCACCGGGGTCTCGCGCAGTCCCCGCCAGAAGGCGCAGCGCGCTTGCGCAGAGCAGAGTAACTGCCGGTTGGTGGCTGGTGCTCCGCAGTGGGGAGCGCGACGGGTAGGGACTGAAAGCCGGTGCCGGTAGCCGAGACCGCTGCAGCGACAGGCCCGCGGGGAGCGGAAGGCACCGGGCGCAGTCATGTCCGTGGTCGGCATCGACTTGGGCTTCCTCAACTGCTACGTCGCGGTGGCGCGGAGCGGCGGTATCGAGACCATCGCCAATGAGTACAGCGACCGCTGCACCCCGTGAGTACCGGCCCCGTCCCCCGCCCGCTGCACCCCGAGCGTGCCGGGCCTCTCTCGCGGGTACCGGTGCGGCCCCCGTCCCCCACTCAGCGCACGCACCCCCCGCCCCGAGGACCGGGCGCGTCAGCGTGTGGCTCCGGAGGGGGCCCCGACAGTCGTTTTGAGAAGCCGCAGCGCGCAGATCCCCGTTCGCTTCCCCTGCCGGACAGAGCCCTCCTCTTGCCGCGGGGCCTGGAACAGGTCCTTCTCAGCCCCCGGGGGAGCGGAGCCGAGGAGCGCGGGGAGGCGGGTAGTGGCAGCGGGTGCGTGTGTCCGTGCCTGGGATCTGCCGGAGCAGCGCGGTATCAGTGGCAGGATTAGGTCCTGCTCATTCATCCTCTTCTCTTCATACTCCCAGTCGCCTTCTTCTCTGCGCTCTTTTCCCTGCCTCCCACCTTTGTGACAGGCTAGCTGATGATGATTTGTGGGGTGGGGGTTCTGTTCAAGTGATATTTCTTGGTTATCTTTTCCGGTGCCCGGGAGGTGATAGGAAACCATTTTATAACCTCCTTTATGCCGAAGGAGGCCTTTTCTGAGGCCCAGTGGAATTTCTCTGCCCTCTGATACTTCGGGATCTGGTCAGTGACAGTGAAGATCTCATTCAAACAGATGGGTTTATGCACAATTCACATTGCAGTGGTTTGCGGTGTTCAGAAGCTATTCCACTAAGAGCAGATGATGGGGTGAGTATGAGGGACTGGAGAAGATGGAAGAGGACGTTGTCTGAAGGAGGATAAAAGAGAATGGCATGAAGAGTCTTTCCCCCCCATACCCTCCCAAAAAATCTTGTTCCTACTTGTTCTGCTGCTTCCTCTGCTGGCTGTGAAATATTGAGGTTTCTGGCAAGGGGGGATGGACTATGTGATGGGACATGCGAGAGGAGATGGAGATTTGCCTCCTCTGTTTCTATGGGATACAACCAGGACTTTAAGTGAGTTTCAGCTGTGGGTAATCTACTAGAAACCAGGAATTCACCTAAAAGGCTCGTAAACTGTACTTCTTGAATAGTGCATGCTCATTTGTAAAAAGATTCCAGACCCATAAATAGCAACTAAAGTAAACTTTGCTCCTCCCAGAGAAATCTGTACTGAGTATAGGTTTCAGAGGAACAGCCGTGTTAGTCTGTATTCGCAAAAAGAAAAGGAGTACTTGTGGCACCTTAGAGACTAACCAATTTATTTGAGCATGAGCTTTCGTGAGCCACAGCTCACTTCATCAGATGTGTACCGTGGAAACTGCAGCAGACTTTCTCTGTGTGTATATAAAGTCTGCTGCAGTTTCCACGGTACACATCTGATGAAGTGAGCTGTGGCTCACGAAAGCTCATGCTCAAATAAATTGGTTAGTCTCTAAGGTGCCACAAGTACTCCTTTTCTTTTTGTACTGAGTATAGTATTTTACTATTTTATCTCTTGGGAATAAATGTTTTACTTTGCCCAATATTTATTTGTATATAAAAAGGATTTAGGCTATAAAAAAATAAAATACCAAATACTGAAACACACTGGTTAATGTGTCTAAGACGTTAACAATGAAGACACGTTGCTTTAAATGCCACAATGTATTATCTGATATTTCCACTCTATTCTTTGTTTCCAAAATTTTCAGTAAGGAACTCGGTGGTGGTGTTTTTTTGTGAGCACCAAAATTTTGATACCTATTTTGAAACTTGTGCCAGAGACCATTCTTCATAGGCAGCACTGTCTTGAGACTACTCCAAAAAATCCCCAAATATCAAGTATATTCTGATCCATCTATTTTAGACTACCATTTTTGCTTTACAGCTGTTTTCGGAGTACATTCTTTGCATATGCACTTCAGACATTTCAATGTATTTAGTTAGCCTTTTAGTATATCAGATGGAATAATATACAAAATTTAGCTGTTTTCAAACTGACCAAAGCAAGAGGAAACATAGCTTGTGCTTTGATACTTGCATGCAGCATGATGCTTTATAAAAATCATTAAACAGCTCCTCTTTTTGTCTAGGTATTGAAGGACTTGTGGTATTTATCTTGACTTTTCACATTTGAGACTAAGCCCTAATACAATCTAATGAGGCTTTAGGAAGAGAATTAATTTTGTCGTCTTTTTTTGAAGTAGCGTGAGTTATTGTACTGGACATAAATGTCAAACAAGCAATTTTTACTTTGCATAGGAGCACTAAGTCTTATCAAGCCAATATGGCCTTGTTTAGACTGGTATTTAGAAAGGTGTACCTAGATTAGTAAAGCCCGGGTAAGCTCCAAGAAACTCTGTAAATGTCTAGGTTTTGCCTAGATCAGGATTTAAAGACATGGAGTTAACAGGTTAGATAACACATGCAAACTAAATATGTTCTTTAGCTATGTCTGCACATTGCCAATTAACTTGAGGTAGTTAACAGCTTCATAAACTAGCTTGGACCTCCCCAAATATTTGTTCCAAGACACAGGTGTTTGTGGTCTACCCTAGGGATTAGCATGTGCTGACCCATGGTAAAGTCTTGTGCAAACAAGGCAGTGCAGACTTTAAAATGCATTTAGTTAGCACATGCTAGCTAGCAATGCATTTTTGAATCCTGGTGCAGGAAAAGCGACATTCTTCAACATGCTTAGGTCTAAGCTCTTTAGGCTGTGGTCATGGGAAAGATCCTTTATGCTTTAATTAGTAGCTTTTCTCAAATTTTTACTCTGTAATTTTGAGGAATCTTCATTGTTAGCATTTCTGCAGGGATCTTAATAAAGCTACTGCTCAATCCTTAAAGTTTCAATATGTGCACAACAGACAGTGTTTGAAAAATGTGCTTGCCAGTAGTGAGATGGCTGTCATGATTAAGGCTACGATTTAATCATGAGTATTTTTAGTAAAAGTCATGGACAGGTCATGGGGCCATGATTTTTTGGGTTTTTTGCCTGTGAGCTGTCCATGACTTTTACTAAAAATACTCATGATTGAATCTTGGGGGGCAGGGGACCCCTGCTTCAGGGGAGGAACCCCTGGGGGCCTGCTGCCACTCTGGCCCCTGCCAAAAGTGTTAATGTGTTCTCACACTCTACAAGGCAGCACAGGCGCCTTCTCTGTGGGTACTCTGGGGCTGGAGCACCCATAGGGAAAAATTGGTGGGTGCTCTGCACCCATTGGCAGCTCCTCGCCCCGCCCCCTGCCCCAGCTCACCTTCGTTCTGCCTCTGCCCCTGGGCGTGCCGCTGCGTCCTGCTTCTCCCCCCCTCCCTCTCAGTGCTTGCGCCATGAAACAGCTGTTTCATGTGGCAAGCCTGGAAGGAGGGGGGACACGGCGGGCTTGGGGCAGGGGGTGGGAATTTGGGGAGGGGTCCAATAGGGGCGGAGTTAGGGCGGGGACTTTGGGGCAGGGGTGGAGTAGGGGCAGGGGGCGGGTGACCGAGCACCCACTGGCACAGAAAAAGTTGGGGCGTGTGCAAGGCAGCGCGAATGGAGGGAGGGGAGTCAGCATGGCAGACAGAGCACACCTGTGTGTGGGAGAGAGAGAGATGCACATTGCCCCTTTAAGTATGCTGTCCCCACTCTAAGTACACTGCCTTTTTAAATACAGTAATTCCTCACTTAACTTTGTTGTTACGATCCTGAAAAATGCAACTTTAAGTGAAACGATGTTAAACTAATCCAGTTTTGCCATAAGATTTAATGTAAATGCGGGGGGTTAGGTTCCAAGGAAATTCTTTTTGGGGTAGACAAACGGCATTATATACAGTACAGTACTGTGGTGGGGAGGTGCCCCAGGCTTACTCCACACAGGCACAGCCCGCTGCAGACAATGAGGCAGGCAAGTATGCTAGGAAGCACCTTGCGCAGCAGCAGCTTCCCCTCAGAAGAACAGGTGCTGACTTTGCCGGGGGATGCTCCAGGCCCGCTTCTTCCCGTCCCCGCTCCACTCCAGGCCTGCCTTTTCCCACCCCCACTCCACCTCCTCCCTGGAGGATGCTGCATCCCCGTTCCTCCCCCTTTGTCCCAGCAACTCTCTGCTTCCAAACAGCTGTTTGGCAGCACTTAGGACTTCCTGGGAGGGAGGAGAAGGAGCGGAGATGCAATGCTTCCCTGCTCCTCCTCCCTCCCTCCAGTGGCAGATTTAGAGTGAGTGGGGCCCTGTGCATTCTCTTATCTCCTTCCTCTCCCCATCCTGTTTTTCATTCTTTTTTTTTTCCTCCATTCTCCTCCTGGGGCCCAGGGCTGGGGGTGCAGGGTCTGGGAAGGAGTTAGGGGGCCGGGAGGGTGTTCAGGGTGGGGGGGGCCAGGGGCCGGGAGGGAGTTAGGGTGCGGGAGGAGGCTCAGGGCTGGGGGAGGCAGGAGGTGCAGAGCACTTACCTGGGGCAGTTCCTGTTTGGTGCAGGGGATGTAGAGGTGGCTCCGTGCAGCGCAGCACCGCCCCCATGGCTGTGATTCTGGGAGTCATGATTCTGAGAGCTGCTTTCCCTTCCCCCCTCACCCGACCCCCTGACCAGGCAGGGCCACCCAGAACGCAGGGGCTTTAGGGGCTGCAGGGCCCTGGGCTGCAGCTCTAAAGCCCCTTTCGGAATGCAGCGCTGTGAGCATGGGCCGGAGGACTCAGGAGGAGCAGGGGAAGCTGCGCAGCCAGCCGGCCGGAGAGAAGCAGCGCTTTCCCCTTCAAAGCTCCTCTTATCTCCGGCCAGCTGGCTGCGCAGCTGCCACTGCTCCTCCTGAGTCCTCCGGCCCATGCTCTCGGGGCCACGTTCCAAAAGGGGCTTTAGAGCTGCAGCCCCTAAAGTCCCTGCGTTCTGGGTGGCCCTGCCTGGCCAGGGGTGGGAGGGGCAGCTTCCCCGCTCCCTCCCTCCCAGAAAGTCCTAAGCACTTGGAGGGAGGGGGAGGAGGCGGAGAAGAGGAACTTGTGTAATGCTCCCTTGTAAAGTCGCTGTTCTTCCCCAGAATCCTACAAGCAGTGGACAGAGCAGGCAGCCAAACAACGTTATAAGGAAGCATTGCACAACTTTAAATGAGCGTGTTCCATAATGGAGTAGCGGTGTAACTTGGAAACAATGTTAAGTGGGAGGACATTAAGTGAGGAGTTACTGTATATCAGGAAGTTGAGATGGCAGCTGCAGCTAGCAAGCTCTCTCCGTCCGGAGCCCTCTCATGTTCCCACCCTCCTCTATATGGAGAAGGGGTAAATGGGGGGCAGGAGCACAGTGGAGGGGGACACTCCGACATTAGCCCCCTTCTTCTCTCCTCCCCCTGCACAGCAAGCAGGAAGCTCCAGGGAGCAGCTCCAAGCGGAGGGCAGGAGCAGCACATGGCAGTGTGGGGAGGGACAGCTGAACTGCCAACAATTGGTAGCCTGCTGGGCGGCTGCCACACAAGGAATTTGGGGGAGCGGGGAGCTGATAAGAAGGCTGCCAGTCCACTCTAGTTCCAAGCCTCCACCAGCTAGCTGCAATGGGCTGCTCTTCCTGCAAGCAGTGGACAAAGCTGGCAGCTGCCAAACAACATTATAAGGGAAAATTGCTCAACTTTAAATGAGCATGTTCACTAATTGATCAGCAACATCATAATGAAACAGCATTAACCTGGACAGCTTCAAGTGAGGTGTTACTGTACCATTGTCACAGAATCATAGAATATCAGGGTTGGAAGGGACCTCAGGAGGTCATCTAGTCCAACCCCCTGCTCAAAGCAGGACCAATCACCAATTAAATCATCCCAGCTAGGGCTTTGTCAAGCCTGACCTTAAAAACTTCTAAGGAAGGAGATTCTACCACCTCCCTAGGTAACACATTCCAGTGTTTCACCACCCTCCTAGTGAAAAAGTTTTTCCTAATATCCAACCTAAACCTCCCCCACTGCAACTTGAGACCATTACTCCTTGTCCTGTCCTCTTCTACCACTGAGAATAGTCTAGAACCATCCTCTCTGGAACCACCTCTCAGGTAGTTGAAAGCAGCTGTCAAATCCCCCCTCATTCTTCTCTTCTGCAGACTAAATAATCCCAGTTCCCTCAGCCTCTCCTCATAAGTCATGTGTTCCAGACCCCTAATCATTTTTGTTGCCCTTCACTGGATTCTCTCCAATTTATCCACATCCTTCTTGTAGTGCGGGGCCCAAAACTGAACACAGTACTCCAGATGAGGCCTCACCAATGTCGAATAGAGGGGTATGATCACGTCCCTCGATCTGCTCGCTATGTCCCTACTTATACGTCCCAAAATGCCATTGGCCTTCTTGGCAACAAGGGCACACTGCTGACTCATATCCAGCTACTCGTCCACTGTCACCCCTAGGTCCTTTTCCGCAGAACTGCTGCCGAGCCATTCGGTCCCTTGTCTGTAGCGGTGCATTGGGTTCTTCCGTCCTAAGTGCAGGGTCCTGCACTTATCCTTATTGAACCTCATCAGATTTCTTTTGGCCCAATCCTCCAATTTGTCTAGGTCCCTCTGTATCCTATCCCTGCCCTCCAGCGTATCTACCACTCCTTCTAGTTTAGTATCATCCGCAAATTTGCTGAGAGTGCAATCCACACCATCCTCCAGATCATTTATGAAGATATTGAACAAAACCAGCCCCAGGACCGACCCCTGGGGCACTCTACTTGACACCGGCTGCCAATTAGACATGGAGCCATTGATCACTACCCGTTGAGCCCGACAATCTAGCCAACTTTCTACCCACCTTATAATGCATTCATTCAGCCCATACTTCTTTAACTTGCTGACAAGAATACTGTGGGAGACAGTGTCAAAAGCTTTGCTAAAGTCAAGAAACAATACATCCACTGCTTTCCCTTCATCCACAGAGCCAGTAATCTCATCATAAAAGGCGATTAGATTAGTCAGGCATGACTTTCCCTTGGTGAATCCATGCTGACTGTTCCTGATCACTTTCCTCTCATGTAAGTGCTTCAGGATTGATTCTTTGAGGACCTGCTCCATGATTTTTCCGGGGACTGAGGTGAGGCTGACTGGCCTGTAGTTCCCAGGATCCTCCTTCTTCCCTTTTTTAAAGACTGGCACTACGTTAGCCTTTTTCCAGTCATCCGGGACTTCCCCCGTTCGCCACGAGTTTTCAAAGATAATGGCCAATGGCTCTCCAATCACAGCCGCCAATTCCTTTAGCACTCTCGGATGCAACTCGTCCGGCCCCATGGACTTGTGCACGTCCAACTTTTCTAAATAGTCCCTAACCACCTCTTTCTCCACAGAGGGCTGGCCATCTACTCCCCATGCTGTGATGCCCAGCACAGCAGTCTAGGAGCTGACCTTGTTAGTGAAGACAGAGGCAAAAAAAGCATTGAGTACATTAGCTTTTTCCACATCCTCCGTCACTAGGTTGCCTCCCTCATTCATTAAGGGGCCCACGCTTTCCTTGGCTTTCTTCTTGTTGCCAACATACCTGAAGAAACCCTTCTTGTTACTCTTGACATCTCTTGCTAGCTGCAGCTCCAGGTGCGATTTGGCCCTCCTGATTTCATTCCTACATGCCCGAGCAATATTTTTATACTCTTCCCTGGTCATATGTCCAACTTTCCACTTCTTGTAAGCTTCTTTTTATGTTTAAGGTCCGCTAGGATTTCACCGTTAAGCCAAGCTGGTCGCCTGCCATATTTACTATTCTTTCGACACATCGGGATGGTTTGTTCCTGTAACCTCAACAGGGATTCCTTGAAATACAGCCAGCTCTCCTGGACTCCTTTCCCCTTCATGTTAGTCCCCCAGGGGATCCTGGCCATCCGTTCCCTGAGGGAGTCGAAGTCTGGTTTCCTGAAGTTCAGGGTCCGTATCCTGCTGCTTACCTTTCTTCCCTGTGTCAGGATCCTGAACTCAACCAACTCATGGTCACTGCCTCCCAAATTCCCATCCACTTTTGCTTCCCCCACTAATTCTTCCCTTTTTGTGAGCAGCAGGTCAAGAAAAGCTCCCCGCCCCAGTTGGCTCCTCTAGCACTTGCACCAGGAAATTGTCCCCTACGTTTTCCAAAAACTTCCTGGATTGTCTATGCACCGCTGTATTGCTCTCCCAGCAGATATCAGGAAAATTAGTCACCCATGTCATGTCGTTGTCCCTCCCGTCCCCCCCCCTTAATCTCCTCTTTTCCAAGCATTGCATTGCTGGCTCATATTGAGGTTGTGACCCACCACAACTCCTAGATTCTTCTCAGCAGTGCTGCTGTCAAGCCAGTTTTCCACCATTCTGTGTTTGTGCATTTGCGGTTTTCTTCCCTAAGTATAGCACCTTACATTTGTCTTTGTTGAATTTCATTTTGTTGTTTATAACCCAGTTCTCCAATTTATCAAAATCCCTCTGAATTTTAGCTGTATCCTCCAAAAGTATTGGCAATCCCCCTCTCCTCAGCTTTGTGTCATTTCCAAATTTGATCAGTATGTCCTCTGTACAGCGGGTTCCTGGTATACATCAGGGTTGTGTTCTTGAAAAGGGTGACGGATACTGAAACGATGGATACCGGGGACCCGCTGGTAAAGCAGTGGCGTAGGCAGGAGGCGATATTTGGGTGGGCCCCAGGTGGATGGGCAATGATGGGGGAAGAAGGGGTAGG
Source organism: Caretta caretta (assembly GCF_965140235.1). Classification (NCBI taxonomy): domain Eukaryota; kingdom Metazoa; phylum Chordata; order Testudines; family Cheloniidae; genus Caretta; species Caretta caretta. The sequence continues at coordinate 54,532,473 of NC_134209.1, forward strand.
AGACATCTGGCTGCTTGTCCTCCCGTGTCGTCCCCCGTCATCCACCCCCCCACCCCCCCCGCCGGCCTTGGCCAGGGGCTTCTGGAAAAATGGGGGGCCCGGAAAAAATGTGCACACGCCAGTCGCTCTGCCCCCCCTCACTTGGGGCCTGCCCCACTCCGCCTGCTCGGTGCTTCTGCTGGGGTGCAGGGACTTGGCCTGCTCCACCCGGCAGGGGAGCGGGACTGGGACACAGGGGCTTGCTCCACTCCAGCCAGGTAACGGGTTGATGGCTTGGAAGCCCCTGCACCCTGACCTTGCTCCCTGGCAGGAGGGCTCGGCGAGCGGAGGGGGGCAAGCCCCTGACCCCGCTCTGTGGCTGGAGCACCAGTGCTGGGAAATCCTCCGTGCACCGGGCGGGCAGTGTGGGGCAAGCGCTGGGGTGGGAGCAGAGCCAGGACTGGGGGGGCCCTTGATGTTAAGTGGGTGGGCAACAGCCCACCTGTGGCTACGCATACCTATCGCATATCCCTTCATTTGCAACTTATCCGTTGTTTGCAGTACTGTACTATAGGCGGATCGGGACCGACATGAATCGGAACACGTTTCCCTTTTGATGAGCAGTGAATATGCAAAACAGATAAGGGGGAGATGTATACCGGAGACCCCCTGTATCTACATCCCAGTTATTAATAAAGATGTTAAACAACACTGGACCCAGAACAGATCCTCGTGGAACCCCACTTGCGACCTCCCTCCAATCCAACTTTGATTTTATTAAGTCTGTAGCTCTCTTAGTTGCAAAGATGTCCTAATAAATAATAACTAATGTGCTTACATTTTCCCAAGTTGATAGGGAGCTCCATTGTGTGCTGCTGGTCATGGCTTTCCTAACAAGCAAAGTGTGAAATTGACAAAATTAATAGCGCTAATTCTATTATTGCTGTTCAGAAGACATGGGGTAGTGATGAAATTGACAACCATTTCACTTGGCTGTTTTGGGGAGGAAACTTTGAGCAGTATCTACTCCTGGGGGGATTCTGTGCCAAAAAAGTAAAGATTATGTGCCAAAAAAATTAAAATTCTGCAAATTTTATTTGTCAAAATAATGCAGTATAATCACACCAGTTTACATTGTTTTGGTAAGTTATTTAAACTACAATACAGAAAAAAGTCACAATAACCATTCATCATTTCCTAAACACATGAAAGTTAAGTTACAAATACTTGGTAACTAATATCCTACATTCCAATTATAATCCTGGATTTTCATTTAATTACATTACAGAACACCAAACAGGGGGAGGGGAACAGTAGAATGTCATTTTAAATTTCTCAGACTTTCATACATGACAGTCATACAATTTCGCTAATCATTGTCCTGGACCTAGCTGGGTACTTTGCAAAATGCTTTGTTCCGATTGTCCTGACATTTTATTGATTGCTTGGTAAATGTTTTATTTGCCCTCAAAAGTGTGTGTGTTTGTTTTTTTCAATGGCTAAGTAAAAATCTAACCCCATTGTGTCACTTTGGCACAGGAAAAAAGTGAGCACATAGATCTTCCCAGCTGATTCCTTTACTGTCATTTCTAAGGCTTTACATCACTCTGGCAATGTAGGGGGCCTTACATGAACAGCAATTGTTCAACATTAACAAAATGGTTTTTTTGTTTGTTTTTTTTTACAAAAACTATTTTCTTTAACTTAAAAACAAACAATTTTCAGTAACAGGATACTAATATTTAATTGTTTGTTCAGTTTTCAAGAAATTACATTTTATTAGGCAGGCAGGCTGCTACATTTCTGCCGGGGGGACAGAGCCTTCCTCGTGCATAACAAAAAGACCTACGCTTCTTCACGCCCCTTGAGCTGAAGTATCAAGAGAGAGACAGTCTCTTTTCCTTGTTGGCCAGCCTCGCCCCCTCACGGTCTCCCCAGCATGCACACCGAGCCACCCTCCCCGCACAATGATTTGCGTCTCTGAAGCTGCTCCAGGCACACTGAAACAGATGCGTTGCCAGGGAAGATTTCTTTTGGTTTTCTGCTAAGGGGGCATAAATATGCAGGCCATGTGAATTCTGCCCCCCCACATAGGTGCAGAATTCTGTCAGGAATTTTCAGAAAGGAGTGCTGGGGTGGTTTATGGGGGAAGGGAACTGAAAGGACTGGTGGGGTTAGAATCATGGAGGCAACAATCGTTGGAAAGGCTGCAGAGACGTATGGAGCTCTAGTCCCCTCCCATGAGCCAGTGGCTGTTGGAACTTCAAATTTACCAGACACACATTAGCCAGGTATTGATACACAATACGTAGTCCCTGGGTAGGCTTTGTGAACAGCACTCACCTAAGAAAACACGCAGGAGGTTGGTGGTACTTGGCCTTTTTGCCACTTCCATTCTCTGTTCCTCACTCTCAACCCACAGGGTCTGGATCCGTCAGATCCGCCTGTGGCTACTAAGTGTCTGAAGGTAAAAGTTCCCTCTTGTGCGGAGAACCAGTAGCCTTAATATTAAAAGCACTATTATAAACTCTTTAAAATAAGGATTTGCTATGAAAGTTCTCATATGATCTTCTAAAGTTGTAGTTCTGATGTGGTAAGAGAGCATCCTCGACCAAATGCTTATATCGCAAGGCTTGAAATCTGTGCTCAACAGCTGACCATTTGCAAATGAAAAATTCTGGTGAAGTACAGTTAAGATTCCCAGATCAATGCTTCTGCTATTGCTGTGGGAACTACTGCTGTTGGAACTCCCTTTCTTGCTTTAAAATCCTGTTAATGAACAGCATGTAGAAGGAGGAAGCATTTCCTCTTCAGCAGCCCCTCTTCATGGCAGGTCTGCTTCTCCTTCTCCTCTGGACAGCCTCTAATACACAGCCAAAGGGAACATGTTTTTTTTTTTACTTTCTGACACCTTCCTCTCCCCATGGGGAGACCTGGCTTGCACATTGCCAGAGTAGCTTCTGACTTGACACTTCAAGTCCTATATAGCAGCCTGTTAATTAATGCTGCCTCTGTGGATAAAGGGAATTTTCTAAAATTTATGGCATGTCAGTACCATTAACCAGTCATAACTAACCTATGAAATGAAGTGCCTTGTAACTAGTCTACATGCATCTTAAGTCATCCTTGTATGAGATGGTCCTTTGTCGTATTTAATACATATTTTAGACTTAGTTCTTTATTATCATTAGGGTATATTGAACAGCATAAAATCAGCTTGCATGGAGGATGTATTGGGTGCTTTTTCAAAAAGATCAACTACTTCTGGTTTATAAACAATGAAAAGTAGTGCTGTACACAGAATGTACTTGTAGGATTTTGTCTGGACTTAAATATTGCATACTGTGATACAGTCTCATATCAGAGAGTGCTGGGTATAGTCTCCAAATGACAGTTCTCCACTTTGGGAGAGTCTAGAGGGGCCTGGAGGGAAACTATAGTATTGACACTCATGCACATTAAAGGATCGGATTGGGACTCTGAAACGTGGGTGTTCATAGATTTCAAAGGCTACAAAGGACCATGTGATCATCTAGTCTGACCTCCTGTATAACACAGGCCATAGAACTTCCACAAAAGAACTCTTAGAGCAGCAAGCATATCTTTTAGAAAAACATCCAATCTTGATTTAAAAATTGTCAGTGATAAAGAATCTATCACAACTCTTGGTAAATTGTTCCAGTGGTTAATTACCCTCACTGTCAAAATGTACACCTTAATTCCAGGTTGAATTTTTGTAGCTTCAGCTTTTAGCCATTGGATCGTTCTCTGTTAGTGTCTCTGATGAGCCTGTTAATAAATATTTGTTCCCGATGTAGATACTTATAGACCGGGTTGGGCAAACTTTTTGGCCTGAGGCCCACATCTGGTTATGGAAATTGTATGGCGGGCCATGAATGCTCACGAAATTGGGGGTTGGGGTGCAGGAGGGGATGAGGGCTCCTGCTGGGGGTGCAGGCTTTGGGGTGGAGCCAGGAATGAGGGGTTTGGGGTGCAGGAGGGGGCTGGGGCTGGAGCAGAGGGGTTTGGATTATGGGAGGGGGCTGTGGGCTGAGGCAGGGAGTCTGGGAGGGGGTACAGGCTCTGGGCTGGGGGTGCAGGTTCCAGGGTGGGTCCAGAAATGAGGGGTTCAGGGTGCGGGAGGGGGCTCTGGGCTGGGGCAGAGGGTTGGAATGCAGGTGGGGACTCCAGGCTGGGGCAGGGGTTGGGGGGCTGAGGGCTTTGGGATGGGGGTGCAGGTTCTGGGTGGGGCCAGAAATTAGGGGTTTAGGGTGCGGGAGGGGGCTCTGGGCTGGAACCGAGGGGTTTGGAAGACAGAAGAGGGATCAGGGCTGGGGCAGGGGATTGGGGCGCAGGGGGAGGTCAGGGATGCAGGCTCCTGGCAGTGCTTACCTCAAGCAGCTCCTGGAAACAGTGGCATATTCCTCCTCCACCCCCCACCCTACCCCCCGCTCCTATGTGGAAGCATGCCCAGGCGGCTCTGTGCACTGCCCTGTCTGCAGACTCTGCCCCTGCAGCTCCCATTGGCCGTGGTTCCCAGCCAGTGGGAGCTGCAGGGGGGCGGCGCTTAGGGCGGGGGAAACGTGTGGAGCCCCCTTACTGCCCCTATGTGTAGGAGCCAGAGTGGGGACATGTTGCTGCTTCCGGGAGCCTCGTGGAGCCATGGCACACGCAGAATGGAATAAGCCCCTGACCCGCTCCCTGGCGGGAGCTCGAAGACTAGATTAAAAGGTCTGATGGGCTGGACGTGGCCCGCAGGCTGTAGTTTGCCCCACTCCTGTTATAGATTGTAATCAAGTCATCCCTTAACCTTCTTTGTATTAAGATAAATAGATTGAGTTCCTTTAATCTGTCACTATCAGGCATGTTTTCTAATCCTTTAATCATTCTGGTGGCTCTTCTCTGAACCCTCTCCAATTATTCTGAATTGTGGGTACCAGAACTGGACTCAGCATTTCAGCAGCAGTTGCATCAGAGCCAAATACAGAGGGAAAATAACCTCTCTACTCCTACTTGAGATTCTCCTATTTATTCATCTCAGGATCACATTTGATTTCTTTGTGTGTTTGTATGTCTGTCTGTATATCTGCCTTAGCTTCCCTTCTAAAGTAGGTTATTTATTTAACTACCATGGCCTTCTTCCTTAATGGGGATTGTGACTTTTTTTGAGCTTCTAGAAAGGATTATTGAATGATTTCCAATTATCATTCACATTTTTTTGATTAAATTCTGCCCCAGCTGATTTCTCATAATTGTTTTCGACTTTATGAAGTTGGCCCTATTAACACACCATATATATATTATTGGTATGGACTTCATTCTGCTTGCACAGTATGTATGTGATCAAGTCATGATCATTTGTACCTAAGCAACCATTAAAGTTAGTTCTCTGATCAGTTCCTCTTTGTCTGTTAGAACAAGGTCCAATAAAGAATTCCCTTGGGTTGGCTGCAACACTTTTTGAGTTAGAAAATTGTCATCTCTAGTGTCTTGAAATTCCAGTGATGTTTTAGTACTGTTGCTGGCCTGCTGGGTTACCTGGAGCAAACTCCGTGCCTCAGTTTCCCTGCCTGCAAAATGGGGATGCTAATATTTACCTGCTTTGCAAAACACTTTGAGATCCTCTGATGAAAAGCACTATAAGAACTAGGTATTCTAATAAAATGCCACATAACATTTTCTATTACCCAAAATTATTTCCCTTCCTTCAGTTGTAAGTGTGCTGGTAGTTGATGCCCAACACCTAAAGGCTTCATGCTCCAGTAATAAAATATATTGTCTGTTTCAGCACATATTTTAAAGTGACTTTTAAAGAATTCCACAAAGTAATTTTAAGGAGCAGTTGATGGTCTTTTAAAAGTAGTTTTAGGGTTTTACTCTGGCGGGCGTGAATTACACTTTTTTTCCTGACATTGTTTTCTGTCAAAGCTGAATATTTTTCTTTCTGTTATTATTTAGAGCTTGTATATCTCTAGGATCCAAAACCCGGGCCATAGGGAATGCAGCAAAAAGCCAGGTAAATGGATCTAAACATATTACTTTACAGGAATTTAAGCGATCTTTAAATTACTCATCTCCTGTTGAACTGTGAGGGAACTGGAAGTGTGAAGAAATCTGATATATTGTTTCATGTTTTAACTCAAAATATATGCTTAAAATGTCCTTTCTTTTGTTACCAATTATTACTAAATCAGAGGCTGTACTCCCTTCTGTTAAAACTAATTGAAATATTGCCTCTGGTTAATTCTTGATTATTTTTTTTTCTTTTTAGAGGAAAGACAGGGAGAAATGTAGGACTTTGTCTACTCACCAATGAAGAATAAGAAACATCCCTTAGTTGGGGGAGGAGAATGGGTATAGGCTCAAGTCTTCAATTATCAAAGAATGTTAGCATTCATTAAGAAAAGTTTCTGTCCCTTATAGTTTGAAAATGAAAACAGAAGCAGTGCTGTCTTTCTGAATTTACAGACACAACACAAGTGTTTGTGCCGCTGCTAGTAGGTTTCCCAGACAATATAGTGAAATTCAGACGCGTCAATTTCACTACCTCTGTTCAGAACTCTGGACAGCAGTAAAACTTGTGATCTTTGTAACTTCACTTTCTGCTGCTTGGGAAAACTAAGAACAGGAGCAAAGGCTGGGACTGGAGATCATCACTAGGAGGAATACCTAAAAAATGAGGACTGAATAGCAAAGATCCCTTGCAGCAGACTCGAGGGAGTGGAAATAATAACAGAGGATATCCCTTACCCTTTATATGCACATGCACCCTAGTCAGGAAGTTGTGGAGTAATAGGGAGAGAACTCTTTCTGTCTCTTCCCAGAAGGTGGGTAGTTAAATTTCAGATACTCTTACATGATTAGCCAAAGGAATGGAGCCTTCAGGCATGTTCCAGGGGCAGGTAGACCCTCATTTTCAGCAGCCATGCACAGCTCACCAGTACACAGCTAATGGACATTGCTGGAGATGGGGGCCCTTGTGTTTCACATTGGCTTCCAATTGTTAAGCTTAATTCTCAGGCTAGTAAATACAAGGTACACTTTCAAAGCCTGGAGTACAGTTGTAATTGAGTTAAAAATTCTGTATTCATTATAAAATGAGCAAGTTCTTTTGATGTGTGATGGGTCAAAAAAGTCAGGCTTTAAAATCTGTGTTTTAAATCACTAGCCCAAAATATTGACAGTAGCTAAGGGGAAGGCTCATATAGAATTGGGATCTGAATTAAGCATTTTTTGGGTACTTTAAGCCCTGAAAATTACTAGACATTTAATTACCATATTTTAATAATAATGTTAAGATGGTTGTATGTAGTTCAGTCATTGTACTGGTACGTAATTAATTCACTGTCCAAATTGGGTATAACAGGAAGTTTCTTTTAAGATTGGGAAGGGGAAAACTAGTGAAATGAATACTGACTTAGACATGGAAAGTGGGTTTGAGTGTATTAATTGATAAAGTGACATGCTTAATAACAGTTGTATTCAGTGGGAAGTGAGGAAAAGGATACATTGCTCAAATGCTGGAAGTTTGTGTTCATAGCAGGCCTCTAGTTCCTATTTTAAACTTTAAGCGACACTGAGATAGATAAAGCCATAATTTCTGTGTTTTCTGATATGCCTCTCATAGCAACGCATTTATCTTCCACAGATTGTCACAAATGTAAAGAATACGTTACATGGCTTCAAAAAAATGCATGGAAGAGCATTTGATGATCCTTACATACAAGGTGAAAGGGTCAGACTTCCCTTTGAGCTTCAAAAGATGCCAAATGGGAGTGTAGGACTGAAGGTGAGTTTTGCAGTTTCCATGCATACCTGCAGCTGCCATAATCTGTGTCGTTATTTTGACAAGCAAACAGAGATTCTTCTTCGAGTGATTGCTCATCTGTATTCCACAGTAGGTATGTGCGCTCGCCATGTGCACCGCTGCCAGAAGTTTTTCCCCTAAGAGTACCCATAGGGGGAGCACCGCTGCGTCCCTTGGAGTGGCGCCTCCATGGTGTGGTATAAGGGGAGCTGCACCCTTCCCCCAACCTCAGTTCCTTCTTGACGCCAGTGAAGGTGCATCGGAACTACTCTGCTCCAGCTTAGCTGTAGCTCGTCCCCAGAACTCTTCCGTTCGCTTAGTGCTGGTACCTGTTGTTAGTTCTTTCAGCTAGAGTGCCCAGGCTGAGGCATGCCCCGGGCTTCAAGTCATGCGACCCTTGTAGACGTTCTATCCCAAGAAGTGACTGCACGTGGATTGCCTGCGCTGTTTGGGTGAGACTCACATCGGTGACGGCTGTAAGATTTGTAGATCTTTTAAACCCCAAACAAAAGACAGACTCTGGGCCACTCTCATGGAGTCAACGCTGACCCTGGCTCAGGCGCGCTGCGCCAATTCGGCTCCAGGCACCACAACTTCGGTGCGCAGCGACCCTTTGGTGCCTTCCACTAGCTGGCACTGCTCCCCATCTACGGGACACAAGAAGCCAAGGAAAGGCCTGTCACAGTGGCAGAGAAAGTAGGGGCAGAGGCTAGACCCATGTCGAGCAGCCCTCATTCCCATGGCCTCCGATGCATGTTGAGTGGAGTAGCCTGGCTGCGTCAGGTCAGGCCTTTCCGGATGCCTTCGACGCCAGAGGCCTTGCAGGCGGCTCGAGACATCATGACTATACTGGTACTGGGGGTGCCGCTGGTGTCGGGCCCCTGCTCCAGAGGCAAACCGCCGCTGGGCTCCCTGCCATCGCCCCCAGCTCAGCTCAGATCTTGGTCAGGAGACTGCTCCCGACCACGCTTTCCGCCCAGTGATCGTTCGGGACGCAGTCCTCGTGCATTGCTGTCGACGTCCACTAGACTGTCTGGTTGGGTGCCATCCGAACGGGGTCGGACCCCGAGTCGTCGGGGTTACCGCAGTCGGTCATGGCACGGGCACCGTCACCACTCCCGGTCAAATTCCTGCTCTCGCTCCCCACCGAGACACCGCCCCCGCAGCTCGAGGCGTAGATCGCCGGCACCGCGCTGTTGAAGTCCGCGCGTCCGAGCAGATTGCGGAGCAGCGGCTATGAGCGGTACTGCTCCTCTGAGTCGGGGTTGCAGTCTCGTGGTCGGCATAGCTCCAGGCACCGCCGTTCCTCCCACGATAGAGTCAGGTCACTTGTCAGCCTGACCTCTGCTCGCAGCCACCCCTCCTTGGGTTAGCCAAGTCAAACCGACCTGCCGGTGCTGCAGCAAGGGCAGTGGCACAGGGCCCCGTGGCAAGGACAGTGGTACCAGTGGGCACCGTGGCCTCCAACGCAACCCCAGGTGGGGGCTCGCTTGGTAACCAGAGCTTCAGAGGCACTGTCGGCCTCGCTCTCTAGGCCCCCGGGAGCTAAATCTGTGGGACATGCGTCCTCGGCGGCGCACCCGGAGTCCGACCAAGGGGTGGACTCTCTGGTGCCAGCAGAGACTCAGAGCTCTGTGACGGTCACCTCCTTCCCCGCTCTGGATGACACAGTTGCGGCCCCTCCACCCCGCAGGAGGATTTCAGGGCACACCAGGAGTTCCTGAAAAGGGTAGCATCGAGCCTTAATCTCCAAGCAGAGGAGATGGAGGGGCCCTCGGACTCTTTTTAATGTCCTATCCTCCCTGGTGCCGGGCTGGGTGGCAAACATTTTGAACACCTTGTGGCAAACGCCGGCTTCCCTGGCCCCCATTTCAAAGAAGACAGAGCGCAAATATTTTGTACTCACCAAAGGGCATGAATACCTTTTATACCCACCCGGCACCTAACTCCCTGGTGGTCGAATCTGTGAATCAGAGAGAGAGACAGGGCCAACCAGCTCCCACGCCCAAAAATAAAGATTCAAGGAGTCTGAATACAGCTTCCTACCGAAAGAGTCCATCTTCAAGCTTCCAGCTGCAGGTGGCTAACCACCAACCTCTCCTGAGCAGTTACGAATTTAACTTGTGGGGATCACTGCCAAAATTTGAGGGCTCCCTCCTGGAGTGAGACAAGAAAGAGATCAAGGCACTGCTGGAGGAGGGTGTGGCTGCTGCCAAAGCCGCCTTACAGGTGGCGTCGGATGCGGCGGACACGGCTGCTCAATCCATGGCCTCGGCGGTATCCATGCGGAAGACGACATGGCTCCTGCTGTCCGGGCTATCCACAGAGTCCCAGTCAATTATGCATCCCGTTTGATGGCAAGGCCCTGTTCGCAGAACAAACGGATGCCAGGCTGCATGGCATGAAGGATTCCCGCGCTACCTTGCAGACCCTGGGCCTTTATGTACCACTGGCTAAAGCCAAATTCAAACCGCAGCAGGCCTCTGCCCAGGCTTCTCAGCTTAGATATGACCTCGCCTATAAGAGGTCTAAGGACCAGAAGGGGTGCTCTCAACGGTGGTCGCGTCCTGCCCTGCAACTTGGGCCCTCTAAGGGCAAGCAGGTGGGGAAAAAGGCATTTTTGATGGGGCAATGGGGGGTACCCGGGCAACTGCTGAGGGGACTCCCCCTTCAATAAAGCTTCCCTTCCGCAATCGCTTGTGTGATTTCCTCAGAATGGTCGCAACTAACCTCGGACCAATGGGTCCTCAACACCATCTCTTGGGGCTACATGCTGCAGTTTGTCTTGCCCCACCCAACCACCCCCTTCACTGGTCTGGGGGACCCATCACATGTGGGCCTGTTAGAGCAGGAGGTGGGCCAGCTCCTCAGTCTAGGAGCTGTGGAAATGGTGCCTGGGGGAGTTCAAGGGCAAGGGGTTTTACTCCTGTTATTTCCTTATCCCCAAGGCGAAAGGGGGGTCTCAGGCCTATCTTGGATCTGCGGGACCTGAACCAGTTCATGGTCAAGCTCAAGTTCCGCATGGTCTCCCTGGACCCCAGGGATTGGTACACAGCCCTGGACCTGTAGGACGCGTATTTCCATATTCATATATTCTAGGGGCACAGGCGTTTCCTCCAGTTCTTAGTGGGGCAAAACCACTATCAGTTCACGGTCCTCCCATTTGGCCTATCCATTGCCCCCAGGGTGTTCACAAAGTGTATGTCGGTGGTAGCAGTCTACCTCAGGTGCCGGCAGGGTCTAGATCTTCCCCTACCTGGACGACTGGCTGGTCAAGGGCAGCTCCTGGTCACAGGTGCCTGGACCACATGACGCTCCTTTTGTCCACTTGTGCCAACCTGGGTCTGTTGGTAAACAAGGCCAAGTCAACATTAGTTCCAGTCCAGCGCATAGAATTCAGCAGGGCGCTCCTGGACGCCTCGACGGCCACGGCCTCCCTCCCACCGGGCAGGTTCAAGACCATGAAAGGGCTAATCGCCTCGGTCTTGAAATTCCCTGTGACACCTCCAGGGTGTGCCTACAGCTCCAGGGCGTGCCACGCCAGACTCCAGATGAGGCCCCTCCAACTTTGGTTGGCCTCACAGTTCTCCCAGGCCCGAGACAGTATGGACAAAGTCCTCACCATGCCCGACCCAGTGATCGCCTCCCTACGGTGGTGGTCCTCCCCGAGCAACGTGCTCCAAGGGTTCCCCTTCAGGGACTCGGCCCTGTCACTGGAGCTAATGTCTGACGCGTCTGACCTGGGTTGGGGGGCCCATCTGAGGACAGTTCAGACTCAAGGGCTGTGGTCGACCACAGAGTTGTCCCTCCACACAAATGTCAGGGAGTTCAGGGCGGTAGGCCTGGTGTGTGTGGCCTTTCCGCTCACGCTTACAGGGCAAGATAATCCGGGTCCTCACGAACAACACGGCCTCGATGTTTTACATCAACAGGCAAGGTGGGACCTGGTCTTCAGTTCTCTGCCAAGAAGCCCTCAGGCTCTGGGATTGCTCCAGGCGGGGTTTGGGACGGGGTGCTATCTCGGATGCCTTCCTCCTGCCGTGGTCAAGCCAGCTTCTCTATGCCTTCCCTCCGTTCCCCCTCATCAGCAAGGTCCTAGAGAATGTGAAGTTAGACAAGGCATGGGTCATTTTAATTGCCCCGGCTTGGTCCTGGCAGCATTGGTACGGGACTCTCATGAGCCTAGTGGTCGGCCTGCCGTGGCCATTGCCTCTCTGCCCAGACTTGCTTTCCCAGAACCAAGGCCGTCTTCTTCACCCCAACTTAGAGGCTCTCCACCTCACAGCATGGCTGCTAAATGGCTAGGCAGGAAGGAGCGGGCATGTTTGGAAGGGGTCCAACACGTCCTCCTGGAAAGTCAGCGGCCATCCACACGCTGAGCCTACTTGGTAAAGTGGTCCAGTTTGTCCAGGTGGGCTGTCGAGCAGGGTGTCTCCCCAATGGCTGCCCCGATTCATCTTATCCTGGATTACCTCCTCCACCTTAGGAACCAGGGCCTGGCCCCCTTCTCAGCCAGGGTGCACCTGGCGGCCATATCGGCCTTCCATCTGCCGGTGCAGGGTCGTAAAGTGTTCTCCCATACTTTGACCGGACGGTTCCTCAAGGGATTGGACTCTCTTTTCCCATATGCTAGGCCCTCTGTCCCAGAGTGGAATCTGAACTTCGTGGTGTCCTGTCTCACAGGACCCCCCTTCGAACCTGTGGCCATGTGCTCCTGGTCTCATCTTTCATGGAAGGTGGCCTTCCTGGTTGTCATCATGTCGGCCAGGCAGGTATCGGAGCTCAGGGATCTGACCTCTGGACCCCCGTACACATTTTTTCACAAGGATAAGGTCCAGCTCTGCCTATACCCCACGTTCCTCCCTTAGATGGTCTCCGCCTTTCACATGGGCCAGGACATCTTCCTGCCTGTCCTCTGCCCCAAGCCTCACAAGTCCAATGAGGAACGCCTCCTTCACGTGCTCGATGTGCCTAGGACACTGGCTTTCTACCTGGAACGGACTAAGCCATTCAGGAAGTCTTCGCAACTGTTCGTTGCTTCGGCTGAGCGCATGAAGGGGCGGTCGTTCTCCACTCAGCGCCTCTCTCGCTGGATCACCTCATGCATCCGCACCTGTTACAATCTGGTAGGAGTTACCCCGCCGCCGATGGTAAAGGCGCACTCGACATGGGCACAGGCCTCGTCAGCTGCTTTCGTGGCCCACATCCCAATTCAAGACATCTGTAGGGTTGCTGCCTGGTCCTCTGTTCACACGTCCACCTCACACTATGCAATCGTCTCCCAAACCAGGGACGACGACGGGTTCGGTAGAGCTGTACTCCATCCCAGGAATCTGTGAACTCCTTCCTACCCACCTCCAACAGATATAGCTTGGAATCGCCTACTGTGGAATACACGTGAGCAATCACTTGAAGAAAAAAAGACAGTTACCTTTTTCCGTAACTGGTGTTCTTCGAGATGTGTTGTTCATGTCCATTCCACATCCCACCCTCCTTCCCCTCTGTCGGAGTTGTCCAGCAAGAAGGAACCGAGGTTTGGGGGAGTACGCAACTCCCCTTATACCGCACCATGGAGGCGTCACTCCAGGGGGTGCAGCGGTGCTCCCCCTGTGGGTACTGCTGGGGGAAAACTTCTGGCACTGGTGCACGTGGTGAGCATGCACACCTACTGTGAAATAGACATGAGCAACACATCTCAAAGAACACCAGTTACGGAAAAGGGTAACTGTCTTTTCTGCTTGGCTGTACTTCACTTCTCAAATGAAATTACTTCACTGAGCTTTCTATTTTAATTTTCTTAAATTCTATAAAGAAGGCTCTGGTTATATGCATATCCATCCAACCTGCGGGAGGGAAGGAAAGGAAGAGTTTTGCTTCGAGTGCTTGTTAATGTCGATTTCAGTCAGGTGTGTGTGTGTGTTCGTGCACGCGCTTGCACAGCAGCCATAAGATTTTTCCCTTAGCAGCATCTGTCGGGTTGACATGGGCACCCCCTGGAGTTGCACTCAATATAGAGCCTTGCTGACCCCCCATCCCTTCAGTTCCTTCTTACCACCTGTCACCGTTAGCTGAAAAGTCCCATATCTCTTGCCTTGGCAAGTGCCATTAGCAGTGTCCATTGTACAAAGTTGTTTATCTCTTAGTATAGTTAGTATAAGTGTTAAGGTTTCTTCTTTGGGGGTCCCCCCCCCATTGGTTCCCCAGCACCGTGGCATGCTGCGGTCCCCCGGGTTTAATACTTGTGAGGTCTGCGGTAAACGCATTCCCAAAAGCAACCCGCACACTTTATGCTTGCGGTGTCTCGGAGAGAGTCACCAGAAAGACCAGTGTAGGATGTGTTGCGGGTTTCCCCCTAGAACTTTGAAAGACAGGGATTAGTGTCTCAAAGTTCTGCTGATGGAGGCCACACTCTGGCCCCAGTCAGACCCTGGATCGGGGCACCCCGTGCCTAGCACGTCCTCCTTGGTGCGGAGCACCCTGACACCATCATCCCAGGGTCTGGAGGAGGAAGGACTCCTCATGAGACTCTGGGCACCATCACGGCTCCTCCTGCATGCAGCTGGCGGGCAGGCACGGGTCACAATCACCGGCCAAAACCAAGGAGCTGGCCATTGTGGGACCACGGTTGGCCCACAGGACTTCAGCCACTTTGCCCACGAGGGTCGCATCGACTCCTGCCCCGGTGCAGTTCAGTCCGGACCTGCCGTGCTCGCCAGGCCCTCGGAATAAGCAGCTGCAGTTCCTGTTGATCCCAGAGGCATTTAAGGTGGCACAGGACTTGTTGCGCCTCCTGGCACGGTTTTCCCCTCCCAGGAGGGATGAACCGCTGACATCAGCCTGCCCCGGAGTCCAGTCAAGGGGGAAGACAACCGTGCTGCTGTGGCGCTCACCATCTCTACAGCACCCCTGCGGCACCAACAGCTCAGGAGCGGGAGCCTAATCGGTCCCCTAGCTCCTGACGGTTGGTGCCTTGCAGCACAGCTCCTCCATGGTCTTCATTTTCGGAGACCTCTGATAGGAGTAGGAGCAAGAGGTTGCGAAGGGATCGGCATGCCTACGCAGCACTATGGCCTCTGCAGTGGCCCTTCTGGATGCCATGGACCTTCCACCAAAGCCAGGGACGAAGCCAGAGATCACATTCAGCAGCAGAGTCGGTAGCATCAGTTACCTTTGTACTGCCTTCTGCCTCTCTGGAAGCTCCAACTCCGGCGCTGTCCAAGGTACCGTAGCTGGCCACCACGGCACCGCCGTAGCTCACGTCAACACAGTCAGCTTCGGCACCTTCGCCAGTACCATCAGCACCAACTGCTCCGGCACTGGTTTATGCCATCCTGGCACCATGGGGCACGGCACTGTTCATTTTGGCACCAGCTCGGGAGCCCCCAGGCATCATAGGACCCCATGAGTATGGAAGGAAGGGAAGGGTACAGTCTCCCCTTATGAGGGTCTCTTCCTCTTCCTCCCCGGACGAGGCATTGGCAGGCACTTCCGTTGCCCCATCCCTGGAGGACAACAGGGTTCTGCAGCAGTTGCTTTGGTGGGTTGCCCAGGGCCTGGGCATTCAGGCAGAGGAAGTAGTGAAGGACACGGATCCCATGGTGGATATTCTTGCCCCCTGTGGACCTGAATTTATCGCTCTGCCTCCAATAAAGACTGTTACAACAAAGACTTTGTGGCAGAGCCCAGCCTCATTGCCCCGACACCAATGAAAGACGCTACTTTGTGCCGTCTGGGGGCTATGAGCACCTTTATACACACTCCACCAGATTCCCTGGTCGTGGACACTGCCAACCAGCACGAGCCTCCCCAAAGAACAGGGAGGTGAAAAGACTCGACCTTTTTTGGGAGTAAGGTCTAGTCCATTGGCAGTTTGCAGCTCCATATTTCTAATCAGTAGGCCGTTGTCAGCAGTTACTGCTACAATTACATGCGGGGCAATGGAAAAGTTCGCAGAGCTCCTGCCACAGGACTCCCATGGCGAGTTCTCAGCTGTGGTTGAGGAGGACAAGCTCATTTCCTGAGCTTCGCTGCAGGCTGCTGTGGATGGGGCTGATGTGGCTACTTGGGTGATGGCTACCAAGGTTGCCATGAGAAGGGGCTCCTGGCTCTAGGTCTATCATATGAGGTCCAGCAGACCATTCAGGATCTAACCTTTGGGGGTTTGACTCTTTTCCAAAAAGGCAGATAAAAGGCTACATAGCCTGAAAGACTCGAGAGCCACCCTCAAATTGCTGGGCCTCCACACCGCCACCACGCAGGCATTTTAGGCTGCAACCTCCTCTGCAGTTCTACCAACCACTGAACCAGCAGGGCGGTTCACGGAGGAGAAACAGGAGCGTCAGGAAGAGGCCGCACCCGTCCTCAGGCCAGGGCTCTGGCCCACCCAAACCTTCATCTGGCCAGAAGCAGACCTTTTGAAGGTGCAAACGAGGACGGCGCACCAGTCCTTGGACTGGATGCAACCCGCCTTACCTTCTTGTCCTGACTGTCCCCTTTCTACCATGTGTGGGCCTGTGTCACATCCGACATCTGGGTGCTCCGAATGTTAGAGAGGGGCTACTCCCTCCAATTCTCTGCCCTTCCACCCCCTTTCTCCGTCCCTCTTTAGAGACCCTTCTCACAAGCAGCTCCTCTACAGGAGGTGCACTTGTTCCTATCGCTGGGAGCAGTGGAAGAGGTTCCTCAGGAGCTGAAGGGCAAGGGCTTATATTCTTGGTATTTTCTAATACCAAAAGCCAAAGGTGAGCTCAGGTCCATCCTAGACCTGCGAGAGCTCAACAAGTTCATGAAGAAACTCAAGGTCTGCATGGTCTCTTTGGCCTCTGTCATCTCTTTCTTGGATCCAGGGGACTGGTATGCAGCCCTCGACTTGAAGGACGCATACTTTAATATAGTGATTACACCGTCCCACAGAAGGTACCTCAGGTTTGTGAAGAGCAATAAATACTGCCAGTTCACAGTCCTCCCGCTCGGCCTGTCAAAGAGAAAGACGCCTCGTGTATTTACCAAGTGCAGGCGGCAGGTACAGGTGTTCCCATACCCCGACGACTGGCTGGTCAAGGCCGCTCCAGGGTCAAGTGGAGGCACAAGTTGACTTCATAAGAACAACATTCGTCAAACTGGGCCTTCTGAATGTGGGGAAATCGACTCTGTCCCCTTTTCAGCCGATAGAGTTCATAGGAGTGGTCCTGGACTTGACTCAGGCCAGGGAATACCTCCTGGAAGCGAGGTTTTAGGCCCTGACGACAACAGTCGAGGTCTCAGGCAGTTCCCACCACCACAGCAAGGAATTGCCTGGTCATATGGCCATACTTCTAGGTCATATGGCCATTTGTACCTATGTGGTGCAACATGCCAGGCTGACTCTGGCCTCTCCAACTGTGGCTAGCCTCAGTGTATCAGCCAGCTCGGGACAGGGCTGTGACTGCCTCGCCCGCCTTGACTCCCTGACTCTCCTTCACCAGTCCTCAGCTGTCCCTCTTGCTAGTGACAAATGCCTCAGTCTTGGTCTGGAAGACGTCAGGACACAAGGCATCTGGTTCCAGACAGAACTCGCTTTCAGTGTCAGAGAGCTGAGAGCGGGGCACCTAGCATGCCAGACTTTCCGAGCCCACTTGACAGGGAGATGTGTATCAGTTATGACAGACAACACCACGGCGATGTTCTATATCAACAAAAGGGGTGCACGTTCCTTTCCCCTGTGCCAGGAAGCCCTCTTGCTATGAGACTTTTGTGTAGCTCATTCGATACACCTCCAAGAGTCGTACCTCCTGCGAGTACAGAACGAGTTGGTGGACCGTCTCAGCAGGTCATTTCATGGCCACAGGTGGTCCCTATGCCCAGACTTCGTGAACTCCATCTCCCAACTGTGGGGCTTTCCCCAGATGGACCTGTTTGCCACGCGACGCAATGGGAAGTGCCAGCAGTTTTGCTCCTTCCTGAATCATAGCCCAGGCTTCATCACAGATGCGTTCTTCCTCCCATGGGGAGGTAGTCTTCTATATGTGTTCCTGTCATCTCATTCACAAAGTTCTTCTTCGAGTGATTGCTCATGTGTATTCCACAATAGGTGTGCGTGCTCGCCACGTGCACTGGTGCCAGAAGTTTTTCACCTAGCAGTACCCATGGGGGGAGCGCCCCCATGACCCCTGGAGCGGCACCTGCCTGGTGCGGTATAAGGGGGGCTGTGCTCCCCCCACCCTCAGTTCCTTCTTGCCACCAGTGAAGGTGCATCAGAACTGCTCAGCTCCAGCTTTGCTGCAGCTCGTCCCCAGAACTCTTCGTTTGTTCAGTAGTACCTGTAGTCAGCTAATGCAGTTAGTTTTAGTTAGTCATTGCGCCCGGGCCGTGGCATGCCTCGCGCCCCAGTCTTTAATCGTGCAGCTCTTGTAGGCTCTTTATGCCAAGGATTGTCTGCACTGCTTGGGAGAAACCCATTATCAGCGAAAGATGCAAGATCTGCAAGTCTTTCAAGCCCCGGACTAAAAAAGAAAGGGACATTAGGCTCAGGGCCATCCTGTTAGAGTCGGTGCTGGCCCTGACCCGGCACACGGCTCCAAACCGGTACCCGGCACCGCAGCGTCGGTACGCGGAGACCTTCCAGTACCATCATCCAGTCGGCACTGCTCCCCATCTATGGGGCACGCCAAGAGGACCAGAAAGACTCCCTCTTCGCAACGGCACCGAGGGAAGTCTGGGACAGAGGCTAGGCCCATGTTGAGTAGTCCTCGATCCCCATTGGGCCCCGGGCCTCTGACTCATGTTGAGCGGAGTAGCCCGGCCCCTTTGGAGCAGGCCTGTCCAGATGCCATCTACACCCAAAGCCCTCTAGGCAGCCAGGGACGTCGTGTCCATGCTGGTGCCCGGAGCTCCGCCGATGTCGGCCCCACACTCCAGAGGCAATCCGCCGCTGGGATCACCGCAGTCGCCATTGGCTCAGTACCGGTCTCGGTCGAGGGAACGTTCCCGACGCTGCTCACAACCCAGCGACCGTTCAGGGCTCAGTCCATGTGGATCGCCCTCGACGCCAGCCAGACTGTCCGGATGGGTGCGGTCCGGGAATATTGACAGGACCATGGCGGACGTCGCCAACGGTCCTCGACTTGCAGGAGATACCGCAGTCGGTCGCGTTATGATCGTCGATGCCGTTCCTGCTCGAACTCCTGTTCCAAAGCACAGTAGCCCCGGCCGTCGATCGCCAGCGTCTCACTGACACAGGTCCACCCGTCAAAGCTGTTCGCGGAGCAGCTACTACCGTTGGTGCCGCTCCTCCATGTCGATATCACGGTCCTGTGGCCAACATAGATCCCAGCACCGCCGATACTCCAGGTCCAGAGGTAGCAGCAGGTCATACGCCAGCCTGGCTTCCCATCACAGCCGCCCATCTGCAGGCCAAGCTAGCCAGCCCGAACAGCCAGCCCCGCCGGTGCCTCAGCAGGCATAATGGCACCAAGCGTTATGGCTGGCCCAGTGGTACTAGTGGGTACCTTGGCCTCCGGTGCAGCCCCCCGTGCGGGCTCTCTCGGTGGCCAGGGCCTCGGAAGCACTGTTGGTATCCATCTTTAGACCGCCAGAAAGAAGGTCGGTGGGACCTGTGTCCTTGGTACTGTGCCTGGAGTCCGACCAGGTGGTGGATCCTCCGGTGCCAGGCGACACCCAAAGCACCGCACCAGCCTCACCCGTCCAGAGGAGCTGATTGTGGCTCCGTCCCCCTTCTGTCCCGCAGGAGGACTACCTCGCCCACTAAGACCTCCTAAAAAGAGTGGCAGTGAGCCTCCATCTCCAGGCTGAGGAGATGGAAGAGCCCTCAGAATCCCTGTTCAATGTGCTGTCCCCTTCGGCACCGGGCAGGGTGGCTTTGCTGCTCCATGAAGGGGTGGCAAGAATTTCAAATGCCCTGTGGCAAACACCAGCCTCATTGGCTCCCATCTCTAAAAAGGCGGAGCACAAGTACTTTTTACCCATGAAGGGACATGAGTATCTGTATACTCACCCAGCACCCAACTCTTTGGTGGTCGAGTCGGTCAACCACAGGGAGCGGCAGGGGAAACCAGCCCCGACCCCCAAGAACAAAGACTCTCGGAGGCTGGATACTTTCGGGAGAAGAGTTTATTTGTCGTCAAGCTTTCAGCTACCAGTAGCAAAGCATCAGGCTCTCCTGGGTCGCTACAAGTTTAATCTTTGGGAATCCCTCCCCAAGTTTGAGGACTCCCTCCGGGAACGCGATAAGGAGTTTAAGGTGCTCGTGGAGGAAGGGGTGGTGGCCGTAGGGGCATCCCTGCAGGCCTCTTCAGATGCAGCAGACACAGCTGCATGGTCCGTGGCCTCAGCGGCGTCCATGAGACAGGCATCGTGGCTTCTGCTCTCCCTTTTGATGGGAAAGCTCTGTTTGCTGAGGAAACAGACACAAGACTGCATGGCATGAAAGATTCCCGCACGACCCTCCAGACCTTGGGCCTCTATGTCTCTACTCCAGCAAAAACCAATTTCAAGCCGCAGCAGGCTCCCGCCCAGGCCGCCCTCCCGAAGTATGAGGCCACTCACAAAAAGTAGCAGGACTATAGAAAGCGTCCACAATAGCAATCCCGGCCTGCCCCCCAGCTTGGGTCTTCTAGGGTCAAGCAAGTGGGCAAAAGGCATTTTTGACGGGACGCTCGGGGGTACCCCGCCAGTCTCAGCAGGAATCTACCCCCAATAAAGCTCTCTTTCTCCAATCGGTTGTGTTCTTTCCTCCCGGAATGGTTGCGGCTCGCCTCGGACCGATGGGTCCTCAACACCATCTCCCGAGGTTACACCCTTCAGTTTACCTCCTCCCCACCCAACTGTCCTCCACCCCTGTCCCTACTGGGGGGCCCCTGTCACAAGGCTCTGCTCAAGCAGGAGGTGGGGTGGCTCCTGGACCTAGGATCTATAGAGGTGGTGCCTGAGGAGTTCCAGAGCAAGGGGTATTACTGCCGGTATTTCCTTATCCCGAAGGCCAAAGGGTGGGGGCTCAGGCCCATCATGGACCTGCGAGGCCTGAACCACAACATAGTGAAACTCCAATTCCGCATGGTTTCCCTGGCCTCCATCATCCCCTCCCTGGATCCCGGGGACTGGTACTCTGCCCTCGATCTACAGGATGCATACTTCCACATCCACATATTTGAGGGGCACAGACGCTTTCTCCGTTTTGTGGTGGGATAGAGTCACTACCAATTCAGTCCTACCATTTGGTCTGTCCACTACCCCCAGGGTCTTTACAAAGTGTATGGCGGTGGTAGCGGCCTACCTCAGACGCCAGGGGGTCCAAATATTGCCATATCTGGACGACTGGCTAGTCAAAGGCACCTCCTGGTCGCAGGTGAGGGATCATGTGGCGCTTCTCCTGTCCATATGTACTGCCCTGGGCCTGTTGATAAACAACGCCAAGTCCACGTTAGTCCCGATCCAACACATAGAGTTTATCCAGGCGCTACTGGACGCAACGTCAGCCAGGGCCTCTCTCCCACCAGACAGGTTCGAGACCCTGAAAGGGCTCATCAGCTTGGTCACAAGGTTCCCGGTGACAACAGCCAGGGCTTGCCTGCAACTGCTGGGTCATATGTCTGTGTGCACATATGTGGTCCGTCATGCCAGACTCCAAATGAGGCCCCTTCAGCTCTGGCTGGCCTCGCAGGTCTCCCAGGCCCCAGGCAGAATGGACAAAGTCTTCACCATGCAGAACTTGGTGATCACCTCCCTGCAGTGGTGGTCTGCGCCAAACAACATGCTCCAAGCGGTCCCGTTCAGGGACAAGGCCCCGTCGTTGGAGCTGGTGTCCGACGCGTCGGACCTGCGTTGGGGGCCCCATGTGGGGATCTTTAAGACCCAAGGTCTGTGGTCTCTACAAGATCTACCCCTTCATATAAAGGTCAAGGAACTAAGGGTGGTGCGACTGGCATGTATGGCCTTCCGCTCACACCTGGAGGGCAAGATAGTCAGGGTTCTCACAGACAACACGGCCTCGATGTTCTATATCAACAGGAAAGGTGGCGCCCGATCCTCTGCCTTCTGCCACGAAGCTCTCAGTCTGTGGGACTTATGTATAGCCCATGACATCTACCTAAAAGCCTTCCACCTTGTTCTTCAAAATACGTTGCTCGTGTCTATTCCACAGCCCACCCTCCTTCCCCTCTGTCGGAGTTGTCCAGCAAGAAGGAACTGAGGATGGGGGGAGCACAGCCCCCCTTATACCGCGCCAGGCAGGCGCCGCTCCAGGGGTCACGGGGGGGTGCTCCCCCCTATGGGTACTGCTAGGGGAAAAACTTCCAGCACCGGTGCTTGCGCACCTATTGTGGAATAGACATGAGCAGCACATCTCAAAGAACACCAGTTATGGAAAAGGTAACTCTTTTCTCCTCAAGATACAGAGTGAAGAAGCTTCAGTGATATTGATAGCTCTAGCCTGGCCCCACCAACATTGGTACACATCTCTTCTGGAAATGTCCATGGAAGCCCCAGTCACCTTGCCGTTCCTCTTGGACTTAACTCAGAATCACGGCTGTCTCCAGCACCCGAACCTTGAGTCATTGCACCTCATGGCGTGGAAGCTCCATGGCTGAACCCTATGGAGCTCTCCTGCTTGGACCCAGTTAGACAAGTCCTTCTTGGCAGTAGGAAACCCGCCACCAAGGCTACCTACCTTGCCAAGTGGAAGAGATTTTCAGTCATCCCTGATGCTCACCTCTCTATCTCTTATACTGGACTGCCTTGTCCATCTCAAGCAGCAGGGGCTGTCCATGTTGTCAGTAAAGGTTCACTTGTCCACCATCTCTGCCTTCTGTTGAAGCCGATCTTCTAATGGCCCACGGTTGGGCAGGTGTTTGACAACACCAATGAGAATTTGGAAACGAATATGCTTAATACACGGTCATTTATTTGAAAGAGAATTATACAAGCAGTTAAGGTCACTTGGTATACATTCTTTTACCTAAGCCTCAGTTCCTCACGCATAAATTCTCAGTAATTAATACAGGTTCCTCGAGGATTTCTGCACACACATGTACCAGGCCAACTCAAATCCTTTGAGTGGAATAAGCAATGTGTAGCTATAGTATCAGTTGCTGGTGTTTTGAGTGCTTTCTGGGCTCATGGTATGGTGAAAACTTAGAAAAAGATATGTCACTGCCCAGAAAGGCTTGAAATCTAAACTAGACAAACTCTAAAAGAGAAATCCAAACATGATTTTATCATCTCTGGGAGGACATTGGTTTGTCTTCTGGTTTGACATATGACATGTTTGATTCCATCTTATTTATAATACGTGGGTTTTTCTGATTCTGTTGGAAAGTTTTGAGAAAAGATTTAGAAAACTCTTGTCTAAAATAATTAGATGCACACCTACTGCCCACCTACAAAGTGGTTGCACTTAGGACATAAAGATCAAAGAAGTATTGGAATGAAACAGCCCATAAAACAAAACATTTCTTTGTGAAAATATTGATGTCTGCTTTGTAATTGTTTAATCTTGTGTTTCAGGTGCGATACCTAGATGAAGAGAGACCATTTGCAATTGAACAGGTTACAGGAATGCTATTGGCCAAGCTTAAAGAGACTTCAGAAAGCGCACTAAAAAAACCAGTGGCAGACTGTGTGATTTCTGTAAGTTGTAATATATTTACCAGAGTTCTGCTTATGGGTAATTGTATATAAACAGTACATTATAATGGTGTGATGGTGTGTTAACTGGAAAAGAGCCATGTGAGGTGCTGCCAGAAACCACCCAGAAGAAAATAAAACTATAAATATATGCTGAAAAGCACAAAATATATTTTTAATATCTGATACCATTCACCAAAAAAACAGGCAAATCTTGTGTAGAGGTTTTATATTCAGTGGAGATAAGAGACAAAATTTGCGTGATGACTTTGTGGTGTTCCTCAGACAAGCTCTAGTACAGCAGCAGGCTTCCTAACACATGCTATAGCTACATTTTTGACCTACTGTACAAGAAGTGTAGACCAGAAGTGCCAAAACTTTGTTATTCTGAGGGCTCCACCTTCCGTTTTCCTTAAATATGAGAGCTATACCTAACTTGTGTATTTCTACAAAATCTCTCAGTTCTTTTTGCTTGTGGAACCACAATGTAAAAAAAGAGTTTTCATAGCACATTTTGGATGCCAATTTAATATGTGCCATACAAATAAGACTCGGAACCTACCACAAAGAACTTCTAATTTTAAAAAAATAAAACAACTTTGGTTGGGCCTTTTTTGGGGAGAGGGGTCCTCTTATTTTTATCTTAGCTTCATTCTTCCTGCCTCCCTTCTGTTCTTCATTCTGATACTCTTCAACCACCCTGGAGTTAAGCTTGAGCTGTAGCTTCCTGTAATAAGGACAATCAGTCTTTGGAATTATTTTATATTTTTGTTTCTTATATCCAGATGGCATATGCTTTTGGGGTCAGACATGTCCTCGATTTGTTTAGAAAATGAGCCGAAATTTTACTGTGCTATATAAATGTTTAAATATTTTCTCTGTTAGTAAATAGTTAAACTAACTTTTTGTTAAGATTTCAAGATACAAGGTTTAGATTTTATGCTATCTGGGATTTTTTTAGTGTTAAATATATTAAATGTAGTTTGTGTTTAGAAACACTTGTGCATCGTGCATCTGGACTGTCACTGATTCTGTAAATCTTGACAATGCAGGATATGTATTTGTCTTAATACCAGTTTGGATAATTGGAACTTGTAATGAAGTAACTTTTTAAAAGATTTAGCAATTTTAATCAGTCTGTATTAACTAAATATGATTGGTGTCTTAAATTTCCATGTTAGTCAAATTTATGGAATTGTTTTGTTTTATGGATATATTAACTTTTAAAGTGAGCGTATGATTTTGTGTGTAATGAGATTTGTATAATGGAGTACAAACTTTGTTTGAAAACAGGTCCCTAGTTTCTTCACTGATGCTGAGAGAAGGTCTGTAATTGCAGCTGCGCAGGTTGCAGGTTTAAACTGTCTGAGGCTGATGAATGAAACTACAGCAGGTAAATATACTTGCTAGAAGCAGACCAGGAATAAGTGTGTAACACTATTTTTAACAGTCTAAACTCTTAAACTTGGAAGATTGGATTCTGAATGATCATTACATAACCAATTGTGTAGTAAAAATATATAAAGTCACTTATAAAATATTGATAGTTTAGCTGTTATGCTTTTCTTTTTCTGAAAGTCCAGTTAAAATATTACATCTGTAGTAGTGTTCTCCACTTAAAAAAAGAAAAACAAAAAAACAAACAAACAAAAAACACTTTGGAAGGTGAGGGGTGTGGGTGGAGTGGTTTTTTATTAATTATTATTATTATTTATTATTTAATCATTAAAACCAGGACTGCTACGTTCCAAGAACCGTACCACAGGGTGCTTTATGTCTGCGGCTTGAGACCAGATAGCTCTTCGTAGTATTGTTTAGTTTCAGGGAGATGGATGTGCTGCAGAAAAGATACTATTATATATACACAATCCACAAATCAAGCCAAGAGTACTAGTCTGCATGCAGGAGTGTGACCGTACCATGTTTCAAACTTTATCTAGTTTTGGTGAAGTCCTACTAATGTATGGCTTAAATATATATTACAGAAGGGAGTCACATTTTTAATTCATATTTGAAAACAAGAATAATTGTGTTGAAATGCTGACTACAGTAGTCACTGCCGTGCCTTTATTAATAGACCATTCATTCTAAAATTTCATCATGAAAGATTACTATTCCTTATTTATCTGAAAAGAAGTTGTGGAAAACTAATTGTTACCAGTTTAGTCCCTCCAGTGATTTTTGGGAATGAAAGAATATTCAGATCTGTTTCTTCTCTATCAACAATGATATAGCATCTGGCTCTATACTCCAAAGCCAGAGTCACCACCAAATTTGTTCATGTACTTTTGAAGTACTTCCCTCCCTTGGCAACTGGATCCATTATCCCTTAATTAACAGGTGCAATAACATGTGCATCTCTTGGTTATGATATGGACATTTTGTCAGTCTGACATCTGACAAAATGCTTAATTCATAGTCATTATGAAGTCTCCATCCAAATCAGATTTTTTTTTCTCCCCCTCAGATTTAAGTACATATCTTTCTCAGTTTGTTATCCAGCCTGTCTCAGCCTAGAGTCCAATTACAGCATTTGGCACAAACACCATTTGTACGAGTGAGTAATTTGCTCATTCCAGTTGTTCATTGCTGTATTACAAATTCTTTGGCCAGTCTGAGAGCCATTGGTTGATTACAGCAAAAGGTAGATCAAATTCTCATTTGCCAAAAGAAGGGTGGCTGTGATGAGATGCTTCCATTATAGGAGTGTCAAAGTAGAGTAAATTGTGTGGGATCCAGGTGGAGCAATTTAAATCAGTGACTTTTTTAGAGTAGGGAGCTGGGCTGGAGTGGAGCTGGGGACAGAGTGGACCTGGGTGGCACTCCTTCCTCACCCTCTCATGGGGGTGGCCCCATGCCTTGCCGCACCCTCCCGGATGTTCCTCCGCACCCTGGTAGGGGGGCACGCCCCACAGTTTGCAGACCACTGTCAATGGCATGTCCTTTTTTGAGTGATGTCCCTGTGGGTGCTCCACTTCAGGTGTCAGTGCATCCCTGAGCCATCGATCAGAGAATTTTATCAGCAGTGCCTGTCTGGGTTGCGCATGCGCCATCCCTGTTTTGTGGTGCTGTTGGTGCCATATCCAGTGCAAACGACCTGACCCCTGCAGTTCCTTTTCAAAATGGATCTCATGGTGCATTCACCTCTGCTACCAACAAAACAATTTACAACCCCCAGTGGGGATCAGAACTCATTCAGCCAGATCTATAGCAACCTCAGTAACCTTTCTAAACAGTGTACCACTCATAGACATATGCAGAGCAGCTACCTGGGCCTCTGAACATATATTCATAAAGCATTATGCAATTGACCAGACCTTAGGCTCTGATACACTGCTAGGCCTAGCAGAACTATCTTCAATCACGCAGACAACTCCGAAACCCCTTCTGCCCACAGAGGGGGTACTGCTCTACAGTCACCTGAAGTGGAGCACCCGCAGGGACATTACCTGAGGAAGAAAAGGTTACTCACCTGATGCAGTAACTGAGGTTCTTCAAGATGTGTTTCCCCTATGCGTGCTCGACTACCCACCGTCCTCCCCTCTGCTTCGGAATTCACACTATGTACTCTACAGTAGAGAAAGGAACTGAGGGGGTCAGGTCATGTGTGCCAGACAAGGTGCCAGGGTGCCGTGAGACGGAGATGGCGCATGTGTGACCCAGATGGGCGCTGCTGCTGAAATTCTCTGATCAGTGTCACAGAGATGCACGAACACATGAAATGGAGCACAGGGGGAAACCTCTAGAAGAACCTCAGTTATTGCACCAGGTGAGTAACTTTCTCTTATCTTTGTCACTTTAGAACAAAATCATTCAATGTTAACAAAGTGAAAATTTGTGTAGACTTTCAGTATATATTATCGCAAGTTACTGTGAATTTTTGTACACAGTCCTAATTTTTTTTAAGAGCTTTAAGTTAACTTTTTTTAAAAAAGTCTAAATTATTGAAAATTGCTTGAGACATCTAATTTAATGTATTTATTTATTTTTACAGTTGCACTAGCTTATGGAATTTATAAGCAAGATCTACCAGCCTTGGAGGAGAAACCAAGAAATATAGTCTTTGTAGATATGGGGCATTCTGCATACCAAGTTTCGGTTTGTGCTTTTAACAAAGGAAAACTGAAAGTAAGTTTATTTTTACTACATTGTTGCACCAGAGGCTAAGCAACAGTAGTCTTTCTTAATTGGGACAATGCTCAGGAAACTGTTCAGTGAAGTGCATTTCTGAATGGGTAAAATGTCATGCCTGGTGTGGGCAAACCTGTTTGTAGTAAATATGTATGAAAGGGTAGTAACTAATAAAAGCTTTCCTGCGTTCTAGTTATTAAATGACCATCCTTCATGGCATTTCTTCAGCAGCTCACTGTAGAAGGAGAATGCTTAGCCACACAACTAAGGAATCTCTTTGAGTAGAAGTTAGAATTGGAAAGTCGGTGCATAGCCTTAAAGTCCCATCTTTTATAGACCAGGAGTACAATTATCTGATCTCTAACTGGAGAAGTCACAGAAGCAACTTCTCTACCTCCTCTCCAGTGTAAATGAAGTTTTGTTTAACTTTCTTGAGAAATGAAGTGGGCTATAGCTGAATTGCAGTTTTCCCAGCCAGGCACTGAAAGGGAGTCGGGGAGGAGAGTTGACTCTTTGAACTCTAACTTAGGGATGTTTGCTAAGTACATTTAATTCAACAATTTTAATTTTGTATCTGTGAGACTTTCCCCTTTCAAGATTGGGGTGGTAATGGCTTAATTCTTTTTTATCCTAGACTACTTTTATCTTCAGTAACAAAACACAGTAGCTACAAAAGTTGTGTGAAAAATTAAAGTGCTCTGTGGTCTCAGTTCTTTTTAGATAAATACTCTAGGCATGCTGTGCTCTGAACAAGGACATGCATACCCAATGGAAAACTTAAGCAAGAAAGAGTATTAGCAGATTTTACTTTCTCAATGGAATGGTGTATTTTTACATAGGGAGATTGCAGCATGACAAGATAAAGATCCCAGTTTTTCGTTCTGTATGTCCAGAACTGCTCAGTTCTATATGCCCGTAAGCTTCACGGAGTGGAGGGGAAAATTTATGGAAAATGCTGATTTGGCAGGAGGTAGAGGATCACTATATACTTGACACATTTCACTTCTGTGCAGATCTTGGCTACTGCTTTTGACCCTTTTTTGGGAGGCAGAAACTTTGACGAGGCTTTAGTAGAGTACTTCTGTGGGGAATTCAGGACAAAATATAAACTGAATGTGAAAGAGAATGCTCGGGCACTGCTGCGCTTGTATCAGGAAAGTGAAAAGCTGAAGAAGCTTATGAGCGCAAATTCTTCTGACCTCCCACTCAACATTGAGTGCTTCATGGATGATCTTGATGTCTCTAGTAAGATGAACAGGTACAGTAATGCATGTTACATTAACTCCAACCAGAATATGGTGGTTTTAGTTCTGCCTGTAACGCAATATTTCTTCTTCTACAGAGCTCAGTTTGAACAGTTATGTGCTCCTCTCCTAGCTAAAGTGGAACTTCCTCTAAGAACAGTAATGGATCAAGCTAGTAAGTAGAAATTAATTCAGGGTACAATGTTTTGTTATCTGGCTCAAAAAAAAAATTGCTAAACCTTTTTAAATACCAAAAATAGTTAAAAGATGCAAAGCTAAGCACTGAAAAGTTAACTGTCAGTTAAGGTCATTGAGGCAAGCTTAATTTGTCTCTCTTGCCATGTAGGCATTATGATACGGTTATGTGATTGCGTAACTTTTTTCATGGGACTTTTGGTTCAAATATGGCACAATTTAGTATGTATCTCTGATTTATTGAGCACCATTCATCCTGAACAATGAATGAGGTGGGGTTCTGAGGAAAAAAATGGAATATAATCATGCAGTTAAGGAGTATCATTTTGCTTGCACTATGGATACAACTGACCGAGAAACCTTAATTCTTGTGTTTCCTAATTTTTAAGTGCTTGACTTTGCAACCTTTAAACTTTTTAGCATAGCCTTTTATATGTGACTTACTTCTGTTTTTCCTTTAATAAAAAAAAAATTACATGCTACTGAAATAACCTGTGTGAGTGATCAGAAGTGTTTGAAGAGTTGCAGTAGCTGCTTCACAACAGTGCTTAGTGGGCCAGGGGAGCATGGTCAGTGCAGATGGAATGATGAGAATTTAGGAGAAAAGCCTGCAGTGTAAGCCCTGCAGCACATATGAAAATTTTCTTTTTGGGGGGCTAAATAAATCTAGATGGATTTTCAGAGACAAAAAGGCCACTCTCTGATCTACCCCTAAAACATATTAAAAGTAAAGGGAAGGAAAAATTGTGAATATCTTTTGTGAGCTGACCTAATAAAATGTGACTAAATAAATAATGCAAAAATGAGGAGAGAGAAGAGAGAGCCTGAAAGCTAAAAGTTGCCTGAGAGCATATTAGTCATGCCCATATGAAGCAAATCCAGAACTGCAAATTTGACCTGAAACCACAAATGCAGATTGCTCATCATGTTTCTCGTGAATGTGTGTTTTTTTTTTTTTTAATTTCTGTATTGCAGCCAAAAAAAGAATCAATTTCACCCAAGAAACTCTATCATTAGATTAGTCTTCAAGTGATTGTCCACATGGATTCTACTTCTGGCACGCACGTACCATGCACACAAGATCAAATTCTCTTGGCCAGTTGCATCCATTAGCCCTTCACCTGCGCCTTGGATGCCCTCTCTCATGTACATTTCCCACCCCTCAAACCTGAAGGCATAAAGAACAGAGCAGGCACAACTGTTCCTTCTTACTGCCATCGCAGTGAGACAGAACCCCTACAATGGCTTAATTTCTATGCGCTGTGTGACTTTGCTCAACGTATGTGTGGGTGTATTTAGTTTTCTTCTTTATACCTGTTGTCTTTAAAAACAAACAAAAAACCCACACAACTTTTTTTAATTTTGGGGATTTCTCCTGTTACTGAGATTTAACAGTTATGGCTGAAACAAAATCACCAGTGTTTAAAACTTGCCCCTTCCTGTCATGTGACTGTTCTGCTCAATGTCAGGCATTTGAAGTACGTTTTCTTGGGGGGGGGGGGCCTTAAAGAGGGGTACATCCCTGATAGGTGTTTAATCTGTATCTCCTTCTCCAAGATGCCACAGAAGAGGAGAGAGGTCTATTTTTAAGTTCTCTCTTCAGGAGTGCACTCTATGAAAGCCGCTTCAGAACTAGAGGGGGAAAAGGGCCTACTATGCCAGAACAGGCTTCCTCAGCTAGCACTCTTGTGGGTTAGATTGGAAGCCATGTTAGTCTATATCCACAAAAACAACGAGGTGTCCGGTGGCATCTTAAAGACTTAACAGATTTATTTGGGCATAAACTTTCGTGGGTAAAAATCCCCGCTTCTTCAGATGCATCGAAAGCTTGTGCCCAAATAAAGAAGTGGGGTTTTTTACCCACGAAAGCTTATTTCCCAAATAAATCTGTTAGTTTTTAAGGTGCTACTGGACTCCTTGTTACTCTTGTGAGTTGAAACTCAGGTTGGACCTCATTGAGTGCCAGCCTAGGTCACTTTCCCCAGGACTTAATAAAATGAATCATAGATCTTGTCAGACTGCTGAGCCACAATAGTTTAGCCCAGACAGGTCCCTGGGATGCCTTGGCACTATTTGATTATAGAATAAACTCATTATCCACCTAAGACTTCTCTTGGTACCAACATCTGTGCCACTGATTCGGGCACTGACCTCTGTGTTGCAGATGCTCCTTGCAACAACAGAGCAGTAAGGCAGTCTTGGGCCTCAGGCAGGGTTAAGCACCAAACAAAGGTCTCCTGACTTAATGTGGGCTGGCTGTCACCCCAGGGGTGAGCTGGAAGGGGGTAGAGGGACTCGGGCCCACCCTACTCCACCGGGTTTCAGTCCAGGGCCCTAACAGTGGCAGAGTGGTCTGCCACTGGGTCAGCAGGAATCTGCCGGCAACACACTGACTTAGTATCTGGCCAAGGCCCAACCAGACTGTTGTCTAGTTTCCCTGGGCTACTTCCTACCTCCCTGGGGTTTGGTACCTCTGTGCTGTACGTGCCCTCCATCTCCCCGGGGTTGGTGGTCAGTGATAGCCTCAACCGCTCATTGGCACCTCGGCTGGCCTGCAGCCCCGGGAACTCTGGCCAATTCTCAGGTGGTAGCCCCAGCATCTTCTCGGTGTCGGTCAGGTGGCAGTCCTGGAAGCTTTGGCCAGTCCTCAGGTGGTAGCCTCAGGAGCTCCTCCTTGACGTCCTGCTCCGGCAGCGGGGGAGAAGTGTCTATCTCCCTGGGCTGCTCCAACCCAGCTGAGCTGTGGGACTGCCTGCATTTTGTACTTCTGCTTCCTGTCCCTTCCCATAGCTTCCAGCATGGTGTGCATGGCTTTCCTGGCTCTGCAGCCTCCTGATCTGTTGCCACCTCGCTACAGCCATGAATTTGGTAGGGTCCTACTTATCTTACAGTTAACTATATGGTTCTTTAAGATGGTGTCCTCATGGAATCTTTGACCCTCCTATTTCCCTGCTGCTATGGAATCCTATACCACCTGGCTTCTGTATTGGGGGAACAACTATGGGATGGTTAGGCTCCCTGTACCCTTTATGCCTTCTGGGGAGGGGAGGGAAGTGGGTTAGAGGGTAGCCACATAGAGGCACAGCCCCAATGGACACTGTTGGTCAAAAGAATCTGATTTTATGTGTGCATAGGCACATGCACAATAGAAGTGGAATCCATGTGGATAGCCATCTCAAAGAACCACAGTCACTAAGCCCTGGTCTACACCGAGCGGGGAAACGGGGGGGGTCTGCCTAAGATACGCATCTTCAGCTGTGCGAATAGCGTAGCTGAAGTTGGCGTAGCTTAGGTCAACTTACCTGGCCGTGAGGATGGCGGCAAGTCGACCGCTGCCGCTCCCCTGTCGACTCCGCTTCCGCCTCTCGCAAGCTGGAGTTCCGGAGTCGACGGGGAGTGTGTTTGGGGATCGATTTATTGTGTCTAGACAAGACGTGATAGATCGATCACTACCCGCTGATCTGGCGGGTAGTGAAGACCTGCCCTGAGATAAGTAACTTTTTTAATCTTGATTTTTGCACTTACAGCCTGAAACTCCCATAGACTAAAGGAGGGGCAAGAATTTTTTTGACATTGCAACTGAATATAAAATTCTCATTGTACAGTGTTGGCCATTGACCTATCTTCACTGGTTCTTGTAGTGTCTAGATAATTCAGTTTCATTTTAAGACCCCCTTGAGCTTTTCAGTCAAGAGTGAGAATCCAAGCTATATGATCTCTAGCTACATGCCCCCCACCCCAAAGTCAGCTTTGGGTAATTTGAAGCTAAGTTCTTTAACTTATGGCCTGAACTGTGTCTTTTCTAGAACTACTGCGTGAAGACATAAGCAGTATAGAAATTGTAGGCGGAGCCACTAGAATCCCAGCAGTGAAGGAACAAATATCTAAGTTCTTCTGTAAAGATATAAGCACTACGCTGAATGCAGATGAAGCTGTCGCAAGAGGTTGCGCATTACAGGTATGGCCGTTAAGATCCTAGTTTGTCGTTTTACAGCACACACTGCTGGAAATGGTTGACTAACCAAAAGTCAAAGAATGCTACAGCTTAAACAAAATGTCCCTCATCTCAGGATTTAAGGTCTTCATACTAAGCATTCGTTCTTTCTTGCACTATCGTATTCACTAATCATTTAAACATTTGTTGTAGTTGTCACATTTGGTAATAATTATGAGAGTAATGACGGGAAGGATGGTCTTGTGGTTAAAGTACAGGAGTGAAAGTCAGAATATCTGGGTTCTCTTCCTAGTTCTGCCACAGACTTTTTGCACTAATGTGGGTAAGTCACTTCCTTCATCTGTAAAATAGGAGTGTTTACCTCTCACAGTGTTTTTGAAGCTTAATTCAGTCTGTTTTAAAAACTCATTGAGGTCCCTGGCTGGCAGTCACTATAATCATGCTAAGTGTTACTATAATGAAACTTAAAATGACACTCTAGACGCTCTCTCCATCAGTTTAACTAAGAAGATAATCCTTAATGAAAGTGACTTAAAATTGCCCCAATGTTAGTATGTGTAGTTCATTTTAAAAATATTTTACATTCTGAGATAATCATGGCCAGCATGCTAGTTTTATAGAAGAGTAACAATGCTAAATTCAGGTAAATGTGTTTCTTCACTAAACTATATGCATAATCAAAATTTGGTCTCTCTTCCAGTGTGCAATTCTCTCCCCAGCATTTAAGGTGCGTGAATTTTCCATCACTGATGTTGTTCCTTATTCAATAACTCTAAGATGGAAGTCCTCTTATGAGGAAGGAACTGGGTAAGTTTACTTTGAAAATAAAAATACACAAAAAGACTTGATGGTGTGGGAAGATCAAACCTGCAAACACCAGAAAATAGCTCATCTAGTCTACCTCTTATACTGTATTGTCATTAATCATTTTGCCTCTGGAAGTTGGAGTCACATATCATTTTACTACCAGTTATTTTCAGTCACCCCATGTCACATTGTTCTGATTTTGTTTACCATAAGATGGTTAATTTTAACTTTGTATACATTAAAAAGCTTTCTACCTAGAGATACATGTAAAATGTAATATTGTCAAGTTGGTGGATGAGTTTGTAGCTCTCATTCTGCCTTCAAACTTCAATTAAATTAGAGAATGCAAAATAATTTTCCAGAGCCAAAGCAAATGCGTATTAAATGTTTCATTTGTTTGCATGGATGTTCACAGCTAACATAACAGGGTTTAATATAACTTGATTCATAGTCATTATATAAACTGTTACTTGTATTTACTTGAACACTTTTTATTTCTATAGGGAATGTGAAGTTTTCAGTAAGAACCATGCTGCTCCATTTTCAAAAGTTATTACTTTCCACAAGAAGGAACCTTTTGATCTGGAAGCATATTATACCCATCCAAATGAAATACCTTATCCTGAACCCAGAATAGGTGAGAACAGATCATAGAAAATATATTTTAAATAATCTTTTGTACACCTTTCTAAAAAAAAAATACATTCCTTTAAAAAGTTTATATAAATTACTGAGCCAAATGTTTTGGCATAGAATCATAGAAATGAAGAGCTGGAAGGAACCTCAGTGTCAAGTCCAGTCCCTCTCGCTGTGGCAGGACCAAGTAAACCTACTTCATCCTTAATAGGTATTTTGTCCAACCTGTACTTAAAAACTGTCAGTGGTGGGGATTCCACACCTCCCCTGGAAGCTTATTCCAGAAGTTAACTACCCTTATAGTTAGAAAGTTTTTCCTAATATCTAATTTAAATCTCCTTTGCTGCAAATTAAGTCCATTATTTCTTGTCCTGTCCTCGGTGGACATGGGGAACAATTGAGCCCCATCCTCTTTATAACAGCCCTTCACATATTTGAAGATTGTTGTCAGGTCCATCCTCAGTGTTCTTTCGTCAAGAGTAAACATGACCAGCTTTTTTAATTTTTCTTCATAGGTCAGGTTTTCTAAACCCTTTTTATCATTTTTGTTGCTCTCCTTTGGACTCTGTCCAATATGTCCACATCTTTCCTAAAGTGTGGCACCCAGAATTGGACTCTTGCTGAAGCCTCACCAGTGCTAAGTAGAAAGAGACAGTTTTCTCCCGTGTCTTAAATATGGCACTCCTGTTAATACACTCCAGAATATTAGCCTTTTTTGCAACTGCATCACTTTGTTGATTCATATTCAATTTGAAGTGTGAGAACCCCTGTACTAGATGACTAAACTGGAAACTTTTTCCACTTGAAGTCTTTAGCACTTGGAAGTCTACGATTCCTGGAAGTTATCAAAGTAAGTCAGAGTTCTAGTAAATAGGACCTCTCTAGATTGGTCAGACTTGTATGGGTTAAGCTGTCAGGAACAGTGAATGTGGGTCTAGCTGATAAATTCAGACATTCGGCTGAGTCAACAGGTCTGTAGTCATAGAAGAAGGTGGATACACCCCCTCTGGAGGCATGGAGATCTGGACACTATGGCTTTGACTGTGGATGCAAGTGGTGAGCCTGGGCAATTACCACAGAGATGCTGATGGCACAGAGAAGTCTAAACTGACATCCAAAAAACTGATGCACTCATTACTTTGGGGGCATATCTCTGTTTGGGATTTGCCTTATATTTGGTCTAGGTCAGGGGTTCTCAAATTTCATTGTACCGCGACCCCCTTCTGACAACAGAAATTACTTCATGACCCCAGGAGGGGGGACCAAAGCCGGAGCCTGCCTGAGCCTCTCTGCCCCGGGTGGGGGCAAAGCCCAAGCCTCACCACTCTGGACAGAGAGGCCAAAGCTGAAGCTCAAGGGCTTCAGCCCCAAGCTAGGGGGCCTGAAACCTGAGCCCTCCCTCCCAGGGCTGAAGCTCTTGGGCTTTGGCTTTGGCCCTGGGAAATGGAGCTCGGGCTTCAGCCCTGGGCCCCAGCAAATCTAAGCCAATCCTGGTGACCCCATTCAAAGGGGGTCGCAACGCACTTTGGGGTTCCAACCCACAGTTTGAGAACTGCTGATCTAGTAGCAGTGTGCTCCCTACTTCAGCTCCAATTCAGTTCCTCCTTATCTGTTAAAATTCACTTAGCAGCAATATCTGATTATCGCAATCTAATTGAGAAGACTGTATTTACTCATGACATACTAAAGAGATGTATGAAGTTGTCTAGAGGGGACCATCTGTTTACTAGTTAAAGATCCAACACCATTAAGGGTTCGTAACCAACTCAAACTGGGAAGACTCTGAGTGAAGTTTGTTGTTTCACCTGTCAGTCAAAATAGCATTTGTTATACCTATAACGCTTGCTAGAAGAGTAAGCAAACTCATGGCTGATCTGCCTTCAGTTTTCCTCAAGGACAAAGTGATACTCCATACTCATCCTAATTTTTTGGCTAAGGTTATAACTGGTTGCGAAAGAAATCATTTAAGTAATCTGCCAGTGTCCTTTTCCCATATGTCAAAGTTTCACAAACGAGTTGCTAAAAATGCATTACCTTTCTATCTAAATTTCTTAGCCCTGTTTAGAAAGTCAGCAAATTGGTGCGGGGGTTGTTTTTCTTTTTGGGAATAATAAAAGCAGCGGGATGTAATTGCATGCCCTGTCTAAGTGGGTTAGGTAGTGTATAGAGGAGAGCTATAAAGTTTTCTCTACTCCTGTGCTAGTGGGAATTAGATTACATTCTACAAGGGCAAAGGCTGCTTCAGTGGAATGCCTTAGGTATGTTTCCATATTTTATATATTCCCACTTTTACGAAGCACTGTTTTGTTAAAGTTAGCATTCTGATCAGCAGAAAGAACGGGGGAGTACTTGTGGCACCTTAGAGACTAACACATTTATTTGGGCATAAGCTTAGTAGCACCATACTTCAGTTGCTGTTTAATTAGGATTCTGGATCCTACCTTCCTTGGATGAGAGTACTGCTTTCTAAATTATCCCAGGAGTGGGAATGGGAGGATGCAACTTGAAGAAATGAAGGTTACTCACCTGTAACTGGAGTTCTTGAAGGTTGATTATACATTTACACTCCCTATCCACCTTCCCCATTTCTTTAGAGTCCTAATTATCATCTTGGCTCTGAAGAGGGGTAGAAGGATCTGAGATGGCCAGAGTACTCCACACCCCTTTCGTAGCCTTGCCCTCAGAATGTTCAGGAACAGGGAGGAGAAGGAGTTGGACAGGATGTCAGAACACCGCAATGAGCACTGATGTGAGAAGTTTGTGTAATTCTGACAGTGGAATCAGCACATCCCATGAATGGAAATGTGCCAGAGTCCATCAAAGAACTCTGATTATAGACAAGAAACCTTAAAGTTCTTCGTCATTCACTCATCTTACTTGTGCTCATATTTTCTATGCCTGGTGGTCTTAAATCAAATATAAACTTCTGTGAAAGACTGAGCAAAATTTATTCAGCTCATAGATAGGGTAGAGTGAGAATGGGGAACATATTCAGAAGACTTTTCTGTGCATGTATAACTAGAGCAGCTGAATTTGAAACTTCATGTCAGTCATTACCAGAGTAGCAGCCATTTGGTAAACTTTCTTGTTGCATGTGGGTATAGTTTGAAGATAAGGTAAGCAATTAATATCCACATACACGGTAATTATCAGTTTTTTGAGCCATGTTATTGCCTGTGGCACTAGAGTTGCTAAACACTGTAATGCACCTCAGCCTGCACCTTGAAACTAGTCAGAAGCCAGTACAGGTGAACAAAAGGCAGTGTGTCCCTGAGAAACATGCCCATAATTGAACCAGATTCTGCACTAGCTGAAACTTTTTCAGTTGTAGCCTTCTTTGTCATTTCCATAATGCAATATTGCAGTGTGCTCTAAGAGGCATGGAGGTGCATATCAAAGCAGAATGGTTGTAATTAGAGCTGAATGAATAATTTGCAGAAAGACTTGATGGAATTTAGCCCCCTCTTCCTGCAAGCAACGATATTTAAAAAAATAAAAAGTGAAGGAAGATCTAAGAAAATGGGGTTAAGTATATTCTTCCAATCTTCCAGAATAGTAATGTGTTTGTCACTCCAGCGACCTCAGAGCCCAATTGTATCAGTTTGGGGTACTTAGTAAAAGGTACTTATGTATAGTGTTTTACATGTTAATATCACTGTACAAACTATTGCAATGTCTCATGTAAAGAGATCCTCGTTTTACAGTTGGGGAGACTGAGGCAGATTTTTGAAGTGACTTTCCAAGGTGCCACAGTCAGTGGCAGAACCAAGATCAAAATTGAGGACTAACTGATTCCCAATCCTGTGTGCTCATTTTCTCCTTAGATCCATTGCTTCTCACAGAATATAGACTATGGAATTCTTCACAGGTATATATTAATTATATACAGGAGAGATTGTACGACTGAAGTTCCTGCATTTGTTAAAGGAATGTCTGGGGTAAATTAGACATTGTTCTAGTTACTGAGTTACCCCTCTAAACTTACAAATACTTGTGTTTTGGAGAAATCTTTCATGGCCTTTTAAAGTGCTTGGCAGTGAAAGCAGATCTGGGGAATATTTTTGAGGAATGATTGCCCCTCTAGACTTTCCAGAAAACCAGATTAATCCTCATATGCTGCTTGTTTGTTTTAGGGCTTTTCGCTATTCAGAATGTTGGTCCTCAGTATGACGGTGACAATTCCAAAGTGAAGGTTAAAGTACGTGTCAATGTACATGGAATCTTCAGTGTGGCTAATGCATCAGTAATAGAGAAGCAAAATGTGGAAGGAGATCACAGTGATGTACCTATGGACACAGAATCATCATGTAAGAATCAAGGCAAAGATGATGAGCTGGTACGTAAAACTTCTCCTTGTAATTGCAACAAAAGAACAGAGAATCAAAGATTAAATCGTAGTTAAGTCCAGTCTGCTACTTTTGAGTGATTTATTTTCCCTCTTTCATTACTATTTGTTACAAGAATGGACTGCATCATCAATTAATCTCATATGTGTGCCGCTTTCTGTTTAAGTAAGCAGTAATGATATGTTCAGGGCTACACAAGACACATACCTTTCACTCCACATGGAGTTTACAGTATAAAAGACAAATGAAAATAAGATTCACACAGATGCCCATAGAAAAGTGTTACATTTTCCTCAATTTTTTATCTTCTGCTAACGCTAACAGTTTTCAGCATTTTTTAATATTAGCACTGAATGGCAACAATGATGTTGCTTTTGAAGGAAAGATATTTAATTTCCAACAAACTTTATAAAACACTTCATAAAATAAATTAAGTACTTGTTCAATGAAGCTTACTAATGAAAACAGTTTTAGGTTCTGTGCATCTTATGGAAAATCGCTATATTTCATCTTTAACTACAATCAGCTAAACTTTAATTTGTTTGCATTTTTTCATTTTATATACTTTAATCATGAAAACCTTTAAGTGCAAACTTGCTTGCATGACTGAAAGATGGGGAAATGTTACAGTATTTTTACAATTTTATGCCATACTTAATCACTGATACTGAGGAATTGGCATTTTAAACTTTGTGATCTACTAGTCAGTGACATAATCCCCATAAGACTTGGAAATCAGCTCAAGTCTTCATCTCAGTTCCATTACCTCAGCATGTCCTAACCTTAAAAGCATGCAACCCTTGGACTCCAGACTCTTCTTTAGGGAGAAGAGAATAAGAGAGTTGCATGACACTGGATCGTCTACAATGCACAACTGCAGACTTGCACTTGTTGGTAAAGCAATAGGCAAGCTTAATCTACCTTTCTTTCCTGCTCCTGCTGTGGTCTCTTCTAGAGATAGTCACATGAACAGCTTATACGTACAGGACTACAGTCTTAACTAAGTTAGTCCAAATTTTTGCCTTTGTTCTTGGGATCTATCACTTGGCTCTGAGAGCGCATGTCCTAACTACACAGGCGATTCCAATGGATGTCAAGAGCAGCATGCAGCCTTCTGGCAATAGGAAGAACTCTCCCACTTCTCCTTCACGCTATTGCTCATTTAATTTCTGACACCTCTAATCTTAACCTCTCATCTTTTCTTCCTTCTGATACTTGCTGCTTGCCAGCTCTCTAGCTTCTATCTTCAACTCCACCCACATTTTATTTTTTGACCCTCATCTTATGGGGCTCTTGCTTTGCATTGACTATTTTTATACTTGTACCTCAGCTGAAAATAATAACTCTACTTCCTGCTATTCAACCATACGTTTATTTACTCTACCCCTTCTATTTGTTCCTTCGATTCTGCCGAAGGTGCTTGCTAAACAATTCCTGTGTTCTGTGACTGTTATGCTTTCAACTCCTGGTGACTGTCTTCAAATTTCTACAGACCATATTGACCCAGTCCATCAAGAACTTTCCTCCTTTTTCTCCATTCCTGTATTCCTTGTTTCTGAATGAGGTGCCCCTCCTATTATCCATCTGTGACCATTCCTCTTCAACTGTGGTCCTTTCTCTCTGCCTTAAAACATGCTCTTGTGTCCTGCTAACTGAAATTCATCATCCACTCATCTGTCTTACCCCCAGACACTTCATACGAAAGATTCATGAGCATATTGTATTCTCACTGTCTTGACTTCCAATCCAGTTTCCGCTCTCTCTTCTCCAGAGAAACTGCTCGAGGTCACAAGTGAACATTTTGTAATAAAGTCAGACTTCTCTGTACTTGGCTTAATCTGTGCTCTGTTTTTGCTGCTGCTCATTTTGTACTTTATCCTTTGGCTTCTGCAATGGGGCTTGACATGTTCTGCTGTTGCTCTAGTATCTCTGGTTCCTTTCTTCCCTGGCATCCCTCAGATTTCTTTTCTTGGTATCCTCCTTTTTTGCTTCCATTATCTGCATTTTTTCATTGATGCTCTGTGTGGCAGTCCCCACAAATGTAGCTCTCTATCTTCAGTCTCTTCCCCTCCCATTCAAGCTTGCCTCTAACTGTGGCATAATTCCTGCAATTCCTGTCATCTTATTAAACTTCCTGTTCTCCTCCAAAACTGTCACTTCTCTTTATCACCATTTATAACTTTTTTCCCAGTTAGACTCAACTTCAGTGTTCCCTTCGTTTTCTTCTCCATCCAGGCTTTTGCTAAATCCTGGTGGTTTCCTTCTTTCACTTTTCTGAAATCTACCCTCTATTCCCTGTCCCTGCTGGTAAAATCTTGGTCTGTGCCTTGATCATAAATTCATCTGGGCTAATCCAGACCACTTCTTAGTCCCAACATCTCACCTTCTCAAATTGATCTGCCACCTCCCCCAGTGTATCCAGAATGTTGCTGCTCCTATTAAAATAGCCTACTATTGTGTAAGTGAAGCACCTTGCCTGCCTACTCCTTTAAATCTCTTCTTGAAGCTAATTTTCTGTCTTCCAGAAGATTTGTGCTAATTTCATTTTATCTCATCCTCTTGCATTTTAACTTGTCTGAATTCAGTTGTGAGCTCCTCAGGATAGGGACTTGTTTAGAAGGAACCTTCTCTTCCAAACATCTATATTTCCTCCCACGGTAATATTTTTCTAGTTTTTCTTACTTAGTTCATTCAACCTTTGTTTTTATGAAGGTTAGAACAAGTGGTAGAGCAGTTAGCATTACATAAGCATAAGGGGTTTTTTTTGTGCTCTGATAACTTGAATGGGTTAATATTTTAAACTTATAGTATACTTCTCAAGGAATACAAAAGTGCCTTTGACACATTTTGAAGACACTTATTAATAAGTAAAATGTAAAAAGTAATGGAAAAAGACATGGCTGACATTTCCACATAATGTACTGTATGTGGAGAATATTCAGAATAATAATACACTGTGCTCAATACAAAAGTAACCACTTTTATCTCTAGGCTTTCTTCCATGACAGTATTTCTATTCTTCCTAATTTGTCTTCTGTTTTTACTATGGTGCTTGTCAGCAATTCTCTTTCATAATTGAGGATGATACCCTTGACTCTGAGGATAAGGTTTGTGATGCATATATGCAGTATTCTTATAATTAGCTGTTTCTCTTAAATATGGAGAAGGTTCCCCCTTCCCCTCTTTCCAACTGTTGCCTTTGGTAGTCTGTGTGAACAGTAAGAACAATAAGTTGAAAACTGCATTTCTCTTCTGAAAGGACAAGTCTAAGAACTTGGCAGAAGTAGCCTGCTGCTGCTTTAAAGTATATTGTTAGACAGTAGTTTAGCAAACTAAATTATTTCATACTCGTAATATATGCTGGTGCCTAAAGTTTCACAACAAATCTTATTAACATATAGGGAAATAATTGAGTTAGTCCATGTGCATTTGTGTTGCTGTCAGTTACTAAAGAGAAATTTAAAAGTAATTTACTCTGCATTTATGTGTATTCTGAGGCAAATCCAGGAATTTTATTTTTCTAGGAATTGCTTCTAATCTTCTTATAATGGCAAATGGTAACTTTCCTTTAAGTACAGTATGAAAATTTAGCAATCTACTGATACTAAACTCGCCACTTAAAATTTAAAGGATTCATTTTAAGCAAACTGAGTAAATGTGATTAGAAAGTAAATATGCATTTTGAATTCTAGAAACAGTATTAGTCATTTTTCCTATGTGTTAGTGTTGTATAGCTTTGCTTTTATGGCTATCACTTCCCTAATATTAAAAACTGAAAAATCTTCAATAAATGTACGTGCATTACAACCACAAACACAAGGTTTTAAAATCAGACAGACTTCTGTCTTGTGCAATTTTGTTTTGAAGTACTTGAGACTCCAAACTACATGTGAACTCTGAATGTTATTGCTGCTGTTTGTTTTAATTCTGGTGTTTAAATAGTTGAGTGCATGTGACTATTTAACAGACATTTCTACTGAGTTAATATACATTGTGTTCCCTATTTTATTATTAAAGGTGTCTACATGACAACACAATCTTTGTTACTAAACAGTTCAGCTGCTAGTTGAACTGACTTCATGTGTTGAATAATTGTTCACAGTAATTGTGATGTCCTCATTAAAACCTGAATCTAGGAATCAGGAACAGGTGAACTAATCATAGGGCTGTTACTTAGAGGAAAGATACAGGGCAACAAAATCGGGCGGGGGG
Source organism: Caretta caretta (assembly GCF_965140235.1). NCBI lineage: Eukaryota > Metazoa > Chordata > Testudines > Cheloniidae > Caretta > Caretta caretta. The sequence goes on from NC_134209.1 coordinate 54,575,403, forward strand.
AGAATCACATACTTGTTTTAAAAAAATGATGCCAGCAACTCCTAGTGTTGTCTAAAAATAGTTCTAATATGCTACGTGAGCTGTATCTTGACATTTACAAAATTTAGAAAGAAATTATTCATGGAAGGTACATAAAACTAGTTTTCAAGTGCTAATATCATGGTCCTGCCCTGCTTGCTGCTTTTCATACACCCGGAAAGTGTCAAAGAGCCTCCATGGTACAGAAATTAGTGAGCATGATAGTATATAGTAGTTGTAAAGCAGGGGGGAGTTAAGACCCCAGTTGACATAACCTTTTTCAAAGGGGTTCAGATTTAATTACCCTCCTTTGAGCCTTTCAGGAAGAAATTAGACCCAAACTGGGATGATGTACCCCACCTTCTCACAAAACTGGTTTTGAACAAGTTCTGATCTGGTATAGTGGGTGTCCACCCACCCAAGAACAACTAGTGTTAGAAGCTCTTGGCAGCTTCCCCTTCATTTGGAGCAAGAGAGGCTGTATACAGGACCCCAGTAGCATGCCCAATAAGTATTGCAGTAAGACTTTGACACTAACACTGAAAACTAGTTTCATGGTCCTACTATGCCTATATATGTAAGTAAAAATTAAGTCAATGAAAATGTTTTTTCACATTGGATTTTGAAGTGTAAACTTGTGATGATGCAATATATCTGAAGTTCTGACTGTTCCATAGAGAATCTTTTCCTCTCCTACCCATGTCGGTGTTGTGTTCTTAAAATATGTCTTTTCTATTCCTTGCCAACAACTTACTTTCAATTAAATGTGTGTAAGTACTGCGGGCTTATTGTAACTTTGTCACAAGGCACATTCAAAAGGACCATTTCAGAATATTTTTTAGCTTTAAAAGTTCATAATCTTTTTCTGAATTAAGTACACAGAATAAGACTGCTTCAAAACAGGTCACTTTAATTATGTTACATATGAGGATTTTGTCCTGTTTTTAAACTAACAGGCTGCACTGTGTCTTATAATAAAATGCTGATCTGTAGTAGTTGACTCCAGTCAGAAGAACATCTTTGAGCAAGGCTGGGTGTTCAGTTATGTTACTTTCTCTTCCTAGGATAAAATGCAGGTTGACCAAGAGGAAGGCAATCACAAAAGCCAGGCAGAACAGCCAAGCCAAGCAGATGAGGAAAGTGAACAACATGGAGGAACTGAAACAAAGGTTTGTATCAAGTATCAATAAAGGAAACTTTTGTGAATTTGTCCATATTGATTTTTTTTTTCCTGTCTTCATGTGACCATTCTTTGCTTGGTATTCCCAATAAATATGTAAATCTATATACGCTTCCCAATGTATATCTCATCAATTGAAGTACAAGGGATTATTCTAGAAGTATCAAAACTATAATTAGTAGTACTGCCATGGTACAGTTAAACTCATATCAAAAAAAAAGTGTTGAAAAAGTTGTCATTTTTAAGAGTTCAGAGAACATTTCCCTAAAGTTGACATTAAAGAAATAATGGGATTCACATTGATGCTATGACAAGTTTGGGGGTTTTTTTGAGACAACGGATTATGGAAATACAGGCACCAGAGATTTTGCTGCAACCAATTTAAAGAGCTCTTGGGCTGATTTTCTTTTCAAGCAGTGTTTAATGTAGTCTTACTGCCTGATTTCACATCTTTGTCAAATTCAATATAAGGCATTGCTAGTGTTCCAAAAATTAATAGTAATGTTAATTTCATCATTTCTCATTTTAAATTTACTATAGATATTTATTCTCAAACTCTGCCTTTTAGAAAGGCACATAAACTTAATACAAAGTTAAGATAGCAGTGTCCCTGGAGTAGTGCAGCAGCAGCAGTTTTTTTTTCAGTTCTTTCTTGGCTGTTCCATTTTCATGTTTGGCATTCTCCTTTTTTAGTCACATACCTTGGATTACCATAGAAATGTTACACATAGTGTCAAATAGTTCTCAGAATGTAATTCTTTCCGTAGACCGCTTCAGGAGACAAGTCAGATCATCTAGCCCAGCCTGTTAAAGCTAAAGCAAAGATCAAAAGTATTGAACTACCTATCCAGGCTAGTCTGTATAAACAATTGGGGCAGGACCTTATCAATAGCTACATAGAAAATGAGGTAAGTGCATAGTTCCTTGAAGATTCACTCATATTCAAATCTCCATGCAAAGAATTCTTGTCCAAGAAATAGTTGGTAGCATACACTAGCTTGTTCCTGAGTTAAATAACTACCAAATTTACTTGAAACTTCTGTAATATCACTAGTCATACCAGTTTTTTCTTAATAAACTGAAAATTTCTAACTCCTAGTCTCCAAAGGTCTGTGCAGTTCAGGCTAAACCATCGCCACTAACTTTAGCGTAAGTCTCTTTGGTTGGGGATCGCAATGAATCTAAGAACTTCCAGAAAGAGGTAGTACATTAGAGACAGCTGGTTGACAAGAGCTAGTTCTTCTTGGGGCAAAGGTAGAATTGACAAGGATGCAACTTTTTTCAGTCTTTAGTTTTTAACAGAGGTTTCATCTTCAGCTATCCTGTTTGTCTAGGAATTGCAGGGAAAAAGTCTAGAAGTGGAATAAATGGTGATCTCTACAAACAGAGTTGCTGTTCAGAAGATCATTTTTGAGCATGTTAGGAATTGTCATCCCTTGAAAGGCAAAATAATTCCTCATGACTTGCAAACCATTGTCCAGCCTCTTGTCTGCAGCACTCTCCAGCCCCATGCCAGTATTCTTCAGCTGAAGAAATGCTTCTTGATCCCATCAATCTGTAGTAATGCCACTCAGCTCCCAAATGAGAATTCCTTTTCTCTGATCTGCTAAGAGTGCAAACTTTTGCCCTCCAATAAAGATACAAGTTCCTTTAGGATGTTAACTTGTATTAGAAAATAAAATTCAGAGGTTTGGAAGCTTCTTTTTGGAGGAAGAAAGGAAAAGGCAGAACTAAGCTGCTAGAGGTTGCAAAAATAGAAAATTATATCAATCTACCTGCTTCTCTGTGGTAGAAGGGGGTACAATCAGATTTCACACCTGTAACTTGGTCAGAAAAAAAAGAGCAGGGACTATTTATGTGTAGGCAACTCTGCAGCATAATTCAATCTAAAATGCTCCAAAAATCCTCGTTGCTTAAACTAGTGCTTCCTCAAATTGTCAAAGCCCCCATGTTTATAAGGGGATGTATTACTCAAGTTCAGATCATCCCCAGTTTGGATCTTTATTAACAAGAGTATCTGTTATCTCATTGTCAGTCTGATAATTGTTCTCTATTAGTGATCAAACAGCTAGGCAATGTAAAACCTGTTGCATTTCAGAATTTTTTTCTTGTGCTGCCACTAAACAAGCTCTGAATAGCACCTATGTTGAAACAGAAGTCACATTAGCTCGAATCTGAAAAAGTCCGCACAGCTAGGAATAGCTTGCTACAGGATAACACTTCAATTTTTAATATGGCACTCTTGATGTTTCTGTACATCAGATTTAAACGGATTTTGAGCTTTTTTTTTCCCTCTATCCTCACAGGGGAAGATGATGATGCAAGACAAGCTAGAGAAAGAAAGAAATGATGCTAAGAATGCTGTTGAAGAGTATGTGTATGATTTCAGAGACAAGCTGTGTGGTATCTTTGAAAAATTCATCACTGAGGAAGTAAGAAGCCAAATACAAATTTATAACCGTTCTAACATTGAACTTATTTAATACTGAGTATGGTACGGGTAGGAGCTATATGAATTAAGTAAGTATTGCTTTTCTTTTTGGGCTTCAGGTTAATTCCTGGGAGAAGTGCAATAGCCTTAAAACATAGGCATACTAACTATCCAACTCAATTCAGTTTTGTTCTACTTTAACAATCATGAGTCTACGGACCCCAGTTCTGTGTGAGAGAATTCTCTAGATGGTAAAGATTTGTCAGGTATGGAGGTGTATCATCCTGGGGTCTAACTATAGTCAGGCTCCAGTGTCACTTATCTCCATTAAAATCTAGGAAAACATGACAGATCTGTTAGTATTTGGTCCTGAATGGGGTGAGTAGGTTTGAGGAATAAAATGAGAAGTGGCACAAACAAAGCTTGCCACCCTTGATATCTTTAACCTCGCTTTCTCCTTAGCGTGGAAAGGTATTTCATATTGAAAAAGCTGTTGTTGGGTTGGTATGTCTTGCAAGCCCAAACCAAAAGTGCTAGACAGAACACCACTTTACCCCTTCTGTGTCTTACCATGTGTTTGGAGGCAGCATCCAATGTTCCTTGATTGTCTTATTGTGGTGTCCCTGTGTCCAGTAGCTGCCAAGATAGAAATCACCTACAACTCCCAGGCAGCCACTTTGGCTAACAGCGACACTAAACTTTAAGTGTTGATACCAAAGCCTGCTCCAGTGGTTATCTGGGAGCATAACTGGTGAATGCTTTACTAGACCACAAGTACACGTGGTGCAAAGACCTTTGAAGAGTAAATTAAGGGAGAATGAGGCCTCAGTTTTCTGCCAAATCCAAAAATCATCTTAAACTTTTTACTGTGATGGAAATACTGAACCGAATATTGTCAGTATCTGCTTTTATGCATCAACAAGGGAGGCTGTAATTGGTAAAACCACACTACACAAGTCACACTTTAGCTGGCTACATAGCTTATATGTAATTTGTTGAAGTACTTCTGTTTAAACTCTTGCCAGTGCCCCATAACCACCTTGTGTACAAACTGCTACCAAGGAGGAGAATTTGACAGAATTAGAAGCTTAAGATACTTTGTGAATATAATTTACCTTTGGAGAAAGCCAAAATTTCGTTATACCAGTATTCAAAAGGGAATATGCAAAATCTCACTTACAGTAAATTACATGCCTGATTAGTAGAGATGCAATACCTCATTGTACCACTATGTATAGCCTAGGCTTGAAATCCTGGCCATCAGTCTTTAGTTTCCCCCACTTGATTTTCCAGCTAAAAATGAACTGGCATGTGAACCCCAAATTCCCTTTCATATTCAGTAGGTTTGAATGAATTAGGACATTTCTGTATTTGTCCTGCTACCTCCTAAATTCTATTACCTGAATAAAGGGAGAGAGCTCTTCTGAATGACTTTTTTCCCTATAAAAATCTTAACTTGCTTTTCAGGAGTCCAGTAAACTGACCTTAATGTTGGAAGATACAGAAAACTGGCTTTATGAAGATGGGGAGGACCAACCAAAACAAGTATATATGGATAAACTTCAGGAATTAAGAGTAAGATTTTTTAAATTTTATTTTTTTTCCTTTTACAGAACAGTTTTTTTTTAAAAAAAAATCTCATCATTAAAGATGAAATACAGTGATCCCTGTGTCTGAGCATGTTTATCCATTAAAAAAGTCCTTTAAGCATGTTCATGAACATTGGTATCAGGGAGTGATTCAGGATTAATGAAATCTTAAACTAGACACCCACATTTGCATCTGAAAATGTTTTTTATGCTGTCGAGTGCAATGACTAGAGTAATTCAAATTTAGTGTACCACATTTGTCTAATATTGTGGTTGTATTTGAAGATTACTTCATACCTTGATTTGTCAATTTTTTTTTGCTACCTGTTGAATGTCACTAGTAGGTGCCATCTGACCAAGTGGCACAAGGCTTTTCTGTGACTCGTCGCTACTTTTCCAGAAACTGCTGAGTAAAAAGTTAGATCCAAATTTTTAGAAGGTCTTGTTAAAAACACTTTCTATGTGATAGCACCTTAAGATGGCAGCCTTCATTTTCTTTATGCTCATAGCTGAAATCTGCTTTGCTGCTAACAGTTGCATTAGGTGCCTCAGCAATGATTCCTAACATCATGGGCATTCTCTACCTTTCATAATTAAAATCTTGGACTCTTAACTCTACCCTCAAATTGGAAAATGCTTCGTTCTCAAATAGCGTAGTGCAGGGGTCAGCAACCTTTCAGAAGTGGTGTGCCGAGTCTTCATTTATTCACTCTAATTTAAGGTTTTGCGTGCCAGTAATACATTTTAATGTTTTAGAAGGTCTTTCTATAAGTCTATAATATATAACTAAACTATTGTATGTAAAGTAAATAAGGTTTTTTAAATGTTTAAGAAGCTTCATTTAAAATTAAATTAAAATGCAGAGCCCTCCAAGCAGTGTGAGTGCCACTGAAAATCAGCTCGTGTGCTGCCTTTGGCACGTGTGCCATAGGTTGCCTACCCTGGTGTAGTGAAACTGTTGATTTAGTACTCTGCTGTTATCGGTTTAGTGGTCAAAAATTAAGCCAATATGAAGAAAAATGTTTACAAAATCTTATGAGCAGATGGTGAATTCTGAAAAATGGCTGCTGCACTGAGCTTTTGCTGATTGCAATAAGCCAACTGGGGAGCTAGAGAGATGGGATTCAGACTATAATTGTCCTGCAAGAGTGAGAAAGTAAGCACTTTTTTTGTGAACAGGAGAGGTATCGTAAAGAAGGAAACTGTAGATTCTGGCAGTTTTCTGTTTCCTGGAGTTACTTGGCTTGATGGCTACTGAATGATTACAATCAAGTTGTGACCTGTCACAAACCAAAAGTGTTTTACAAGGATATCAACTTGAAATCTAATACACTTCAAAAGTATGTTAAAAGTAACTCCATATATTACCCCAGCCAACTTTTGTGGCACTCAAATTCTGTTTCCCTATTTCTTAGATGGTTTTCTTCCCCACTATATAAGGATCTCACAATATTAGTTTAATCTCTGGCAAAACATTTTACTACAGAATATTCACGCAGATAGGGCCAAAGTATATTTACCCTACTGTCCCATTCAGTCACTGAGTTGGCTAAGCATAAATGTTTGCAGGGTAAAGAACAGCATAATTAATTGTGAAAGTACAGTTTTGGAATTCTTCAGAACTTAATTTAGTTCTTTTTTGGAGGTAATTATACAATGTGCCATGGTCTGTGTGTTTTATACTTACAGAAATTTGGTCAGCCTATTCAGGAAAGGTTCGTGGAACATGAAGAGAGACCAAAAGCTTTAAATGACCTGGGAAAGAAGGTCCAGCTTCTAATGAAAGCAGTAGAAGCATTCAAAAATAAGGTACAAATTAATACAGTTGGGGAATGGGGGTTATCTAGGTGAGTAAACAAACTTTAAAAAAAAAAAAACACAACTAAGGGCTTGTCTACACTTTAGCTGCGCCACTGCAGCATTCACTGCTGTAGTGCTTCACTGAAGATGCCATCTATGCTGACAGGATGGCATCTCCACTTAACCTAGGTAGTCCACCTCCCTGGGAGGCAGTAGTTGTTGACTGGAGAAGCCCTCCCATCAACATGGCGTTGTCTACAATGGGAGTTAGGTTTGTATAACTGTGACACTCAGGGTTGTGAATTTTCCACATGCCTGAGAAACAGTTACACTGACACAAGTTGTTAGCATAAACCAAGCCTAAGTCTAGGAATAAAGTTTTCAAAGACACTTAGGTGCTTTTAGAAATACTATCCTAGAGCTTGAGGAACAGGGTTTCTTTGTATCAGTCAAATGAAATAATTCAAAATTTCAGTCTTGCACTTTATTTTAAACCAATTCATATTAAAATAAGTGCATAATTCATATAGCAGTTAATTTTGTTAATCACTCTTTTTAGTTGATGGGGATTGCCAGAGTGCATATGTTAAAATAAACTACTTATGGGAACTAATCTGATATATTGAACCATATTGGGCACTGACTTAGCTAAACTACATCAAGGAACAGCTAATTGTAAATTTAGAGAAACACACACATTTGTATTTTGCATTTCTGTAGAGTGCTGTCTATAAGACTATCTTGAAGCACTTAAATGTGAACAAAGATGAAACCTCCCTGTAAGGATTTTTTTAGATCCAAAGCTTTTCTTCCCTCTAAACTTTAATTCATGCATGAATTAATCACTGAAATTGTAGTACTATCCTGTTAAATATTATAGGCTTCTTTTACCAGAGTGAGCCCCATAAATTCATTGTGGTGTTTTAAAACAAAATACTTCTCTTCTTAGGATGAAAAATATGATCATCTAGATCCTGCTGAGATGGAGAAAGTTGAAAAGTATATCAGTGAAGCCATGAATTGGTTGAACACCAAAATGAATGCCCAGAATAAACTAAGTCTGACTCAGGATCCAGTTGTGAAGGTGGCAGAAATACTAGCAAAATCTAAGGTAAAGCAGCATAATTGTACCTATTACATTCTTAATATAAGGAAGTTGCATTAATCTCAGGCGAATGGAGAGCAAAATGGGGTAGAGGAGATTAGGGGCCTTCCTTAGTACTGCTAATAGGCTCTCTCCTGGTCTTGACCTAGAATAGTAAGTCTCCAGGGTTTTTTCCACCAGAGACATGAATGGGAGGGGCAGTATCTATATTTAGCGTCTTAATCAATCCTACTCTTAGTGATATGGGATTAAATATTTCTCAGTGACTCTATTTGCTTTACAGCTTAAGTAGTTGGTATTATTTTACTGCATCAAGCTTTATATAAAATTGCCAGCTTTACCAACAAGCAATTTCAAAGCTTTCCAGCTAACTAGAATTAGAGAGAGAACATCCATCCATGCAGGCTTTTCACACTTTAAATTCTAAAAATCAGATTCCATGGAAAATCTGAACTAAAGACCCCTCTCAATTCTGTTGTGCTAGATAAATGGGAACTTCTTAAATGTATTCCTTAGTACAAGTTTTTAAATGCTTGTTGCACCACTAAATAAACATACTATTTTTTCAATTCTAATATATTAGGAATTGGATAGTTTCTGTAACCCTGTTATTTACAAGCCTAAGCCAAGGATGGAGCCCCCAAGTGAAGCTCAGACAAAAGCCAATGGTGAACACAACGGACCAGTGAATGGACAGAGTGGTGCTGAAGCAAAACCAGATCCAGCAAAGGACAATTCTCAGCAGACCAAACCATCTGGAGAAATGGAAGTGGACTAAATTTTACTTATTTCTTTCCACTTAATTAAAATAGTGCAAGTAACTACAGGGTCCATTCTTCTTTTATGTCTGACATCACTACAGATGTTCAGTTATTCTTAGCTAACTTTCTGTTCTTTGCAGTAGTTTTGAGCGTGTTTTATATTGAGTGCCCTCCAGTGTTCATTTCCATTGATGCTGCTTATGTGGAGCTTTAGCCGAATATAGATTGTAAAAGTCAGTTTAAGCTTTCCCAATATATTTTATATCAAACATACAGAATTGATATATAAATAGCAACAAGCTACCTTATTTAAAGCTTTTATTGTGGATAAACCTCAGTTCCTTTATTCAGAAAAGGACACTGTATTGCACTACTGATGAAGTGTAGATTTAATTGCATCTTTATTTTGGAAAAATATTGGAATTGAAGTGGTGTAAATATTGCCACTTGAAGCACTGACCTTTTTTCTAGTTATTGTACTGTTATTTAAATATTAAAATAGAGGTTAGCTAGTATACTAGTCCATCTTGTTGATGAGAACTGTACGGTCTTTATATTTTTTCATATAAAACATACAAGCTTAGAGAGAATTTTCTTAATTTGAGAATTAAGAACATAATTATAAAATAATACTAGTAAATTGGCTTTGTCATTTGTTCAAAATAATATTCTTGGTTGGCCTCTTCATACACTTGCACCAAATGTACCTGTGCTCATGGTAGACTGATACTAGAGTTACAGTAGAACGCAAAGTTAGTCCTTGTCAATTCTATTTTTTTTTTGGTACTTGTTACTTCTGGTTTTATTGGCTAGATTTCCTATCAATTAAAGCCAATACATGTTTGTCCTCAAACAGCACATCTTATACACCCTTACAGGAGAAATAGTTTAAAAAAAAAAAACCCAAACCCTAATATTGCTTCCTAAACTGGCTTTTAGCATAATTTTGAGGTGTGGATTTAAATCCTTTACATTACTGAAAATTTGAAATGAAAGCAGAAGGGATTATTAACATCCCTCATAAAGATCATTTGCCAATTATAGTGTAAATAGGCAACAAGTACATGAATTATGTGTAGGAGATGTATAAGTTCCAGACAAATCCAAGCAGATTTAGAAGTGTTGAGAAACCAAGGTTTATTTCAAATATATATTAGACTTAAACTGAGATCAACCTATGTGAATTTAACATAGTAAAAATCTACAGCCTTGTCCAATATAAGTTGGAGATCTTATAATTTAAAAAAATGGCACCACTATCAAAATACTCCATAATAATGAGGAAGACATGCAAAGGGCAGTCATGACTTGCTTTCAAATGTTGTCTTGTTGAGCTAATGGGCTAGTGGGAAAAACCTCTAATCTTACACTTTTTTACATTAACCTAGGAAACAGTTTCATTTGAAATGGGAGTAGTAGTATGTTTTGAATCAATCTTTGGTGAATCCTTTCCCTAAATTTTCCTAAGGTAAATTCTGACATGATTAGATGGTCACTGTCATATGCAGTGTTGACACTCAGGAAAGTGCAAGTGTTGTAGCACTTCCTAGGAAGAAAAAAATCCCTACCAGAGACTGAGATGAGGCCATAAAAATGTTATCTGCCTGTGATCAAGTCTGGCTCCAAATAGTACATTTAAACTATTTGGCCATCTCGTCCCACTGTTTTTGATCACACATTCCAAAAGTAAGTTGTTAAGTGTCTTTATTCTGGGTTAAGCTTGTTACTGCTGTAGCTTGACTCTAAGCAAAGATGTAAATGAATGCCCTAAAAGAGAGTTGAAAGCCTGACAAGTACTTACTCCTTAATATACCAATGGAATGTGTAACACACACACACAAAAGGAGAAGACAGTACCCCAGACTGTGTATTTTGACTGCAGTTCTTTCAGGGGAACTGTCTGTCTGTAGGATTTGATAGTTCATAGGGTCTTGACAAACTATCCAACAGAAGACAAATACTATCTTCACCTTCAAAACAAGTTTAACAAATTACATAAAGATGTACTGCTCTATAAGTCACAGCAATAAAAAAAAATGTTGATTAATACAAAAGGCTGAAGCTAACTAGTTAACCTTTTGTTTTTAGAGACATGTAAAGTTTCACTTTACATGCGAGTCATTTAACATCTTTAATGTAGAAAACCTACATATATTTTACTGAAGGGGAATAGATTTTACCATTTTTGTCTTTAAGACTTCAAAAATTCAGACCTTCATTGCAAAATCTTAATTCCCCCAAGATGAAAAAATTGACCTTATTTAAATTCTAACTGTCCTTTTGAAATAGGATTTAAAGTAGTTTTTCCACACTTCCTAATGTTCACACAATTGGTTGTCGTCCCGTCCCCCCCCCCAGCTACAGTACTTCCTAAGTTAACAAAATGTATAACAACATAGTTCAGCTTTGCATCTTACATCCCAGTTGTATCTGGCATGGCCTTACTTCAGCAGTACTGACTGGTATTCCAATAATATGTCAATCTGCTAGAATGTCAATTTTTGAATATAATTAAATTAACTAGAGGTAAAAGTTCATTGAGGAAAAATACCTGTTAGAGGCCTTGAGACAAAGTAGCAAAAAAAAAGCCATAAAAATGTTTGTATGGTTTCCAGATTGATTATAAAAGTTTTTATAACATCAAAAGCATAAAAGAAAGAGGCACTTTAAGTATAAATGTAAGGACAATAAATATTTGAAGGGTTGTACAAAATGATCTTAAACTGACATGGTTCATATAACAATTATGTAGAGTATTCTAAACACTTTCTGCTACTTACGTGTGCTCTCCCTCAGTCTTTTCTAGGTTTATGATGGTAATGGTCTGCAGAAAAGAAGGATATTATCCAAAAGTCTGTCAACACTGGTACAACTTCTAGATTTATTCCATGAGTAGCAGTGGGTTACCAGGAGTTTAAATTCACCCTTCTGATAGTCTTGGGTTAAAACTTGTAGTCTCTAACTTTGAAAGCTTCAAGAGTGTATTGTGGATATTATTGATATTCTAGCAGGAAATCTTACCCTAGCTCAAATTTTGAAAGGACTCCTTGAGATTCATAAAATAACTGCTAGTAATAAAAATGGCCACACTTTTTCAGAATCATTTATATTGGCACACTTGCCAACCCTAAGAACAAGCTATCATCGTAGGCAATGTGACATACCATTAGAATGATACGCTTGTTTGAGTACACAGTACTCTAGCAATAGTGTATTTAGACTGTCCTGGACCTATGTTTGTGTTTATGCAATGAAAGAAGGAGATGGCTAGAACTTAAATACTGGTATCTTAACCTTGATTTTTTTATAGCAGTTCACACATCTGATCTGTTTTAGAAGACCACTTAAGTTTTTTCCTGCAAGGGAAGAGGCAGATGCAGCAGTACCTTTAAAAATGGCATGGACTTTCTAGATCCAGTGGGAGTCTGTTTTATGGATGTATCAAAAAAGTGAGCAGAGAATGGCTTTCAAGAACGATCTTGATTAAAGATTAATTGGCTTAATTCCATACAATAGCTTAAAATACTGAAAAAGAAAAAAAACTTTACATAAACATACTGGTAAATAGAACTACAGAGCAAACATTGTGGAAGGCAGAATGTGTCGCTTTTCATTAGATGGATCAAAAAAAATCAAGAGCTTTGGTTTACAGTTTATTATGGAGTCATGAAAACAGCTAATTGACTTTAGTTCAAAACTTTTTGTATCTTACTGGCTTTCTTAATCTAGATTTGCATCAGTTTTTGAAATGCACTAGCAAGAGGCTCTTCCTTTTAAGCTCTGCTTCACAATATGTCCATTGGTTCATTATACAGGAATCTTAGATTATAAACAAATAGACTGAAAACACAATTTTAGAATTAGTTTCCCAACTTCTGATTAAACACAAACTGATTCTACTGCCCTCTTCCTTTGTCCGTTATTAACCCTTTGACTACCTTGGTCATTTTAGTCTGGCACCCACACAAGTTGCTGAGTAGGATTAAAGATGCTTTCCTTTCTTCCAATCTCTGAATTCTCTATTTGATAGTTAAAGCATTGTGCTTCTGTACATACCTGAAATTTACAGCAGGAAACTTAAGCATACTGCAGCTGCGGCAACACTTTACACCTCCTTTGAAGTACCAGTGACTGAGGGTAACTTAGGTCACTGTTACACAGCCTACAAAGGTGAAGCTGAGATGTATCATAACAGAGTTGGAACTCCACAGCACGAGTGCCTGTTACAACTTACATATGCAGTGAGGGGTGGTTTGATACTTCAGAGTGAATGGAGGTTGTTAGTCTAGCCATCAACCTGTGGCTTTAGCTGTTACTTTTTCAAATGATGGTCCAATGGTTTCCGCTATAGTCAATTTATTTAACATAGGCTGAAAAAGTTGAACACTTCCCTGTATTTCTTTCACCTAATAGAGATCCTTTTCTCTGTTTTAGAGCTCTCATTATCTAAGTATTCAACTCTGAACAAGACTCAAATATTGCATATTTTTGATATCCTTTCCCCCCCCCCCCCCATTGTTGAATGGAAATCACTGAGCAGGGTCCTTTTTTCCTGAGTTGGACTAACTGCATGGTCTTACCCAGGCCCCACTCCTGCTCTTCCCTCAAAAAGACCCTCCCCTTTTGATCACAAAATTCTTTCCTGGTCACCCTGGCTTTACAATCTGTACTCTGCTCCAGTTTCTTCACAGATCAAACCTTGAACTGTAAATGTCTAAAATGTCTAGGTTACAGTTGTGGGAGCAAGTTTGTTGATCTGCTTCAGAGAAGGCAGCAGATCTTATAGGACATTGTTCTAATTTCCTTCGTAGCAGCCATGATAGCTATGACCTCCATCCTTCAGCAGGGCTTCTAGCTCCAAAAAAAAAAAAAACACAACCCACCACTGATCAATTTATTATTCAATTGAATTTCCATCTCGGAGGAAATTAAGCACAACTTTTCTCACTTATACCTGCTTTGCTTTATTATGTATAGGCTTTGCATTATGTGTTATGCATCTGACACCTTCCTATATGTACCTTTTTCCTTCAATTTTAAGGTATCCCACCTTTCCTGGGTTTAGGCTTTAACTTTCATTTCCTATGTCAGAGCCTTAGACCCCTGTTCACAATTATCTTTACTTTTTACCTCTTCCCCTCCCCATTTAACAGATGGACTCAGTCAGACAATGGTAAGAGAATTCCCTGCTTGAAAGGCTCTAGATTAACAGCCCTTTAAACTGAAGTCCCTGTTTAGTTACAGGTCGTGATAGTGCCTGGCAAGTTTTCTTACACTATTCTACTACTTAATATCCCTTAACCAAGAGAGAAATCTTGCTACTTGTATTTTTAGTATCTTAGTACAGTAAACTTTCTGAAAAGCTATGCATCAGAACAGTGGTTCTAAAAAAAAAACCCTGAAAACAGAAAACTTGTTACAGAATATGGGAATAAAAAAATCCTGTTACAAGAGGGGTGAAACATTGACTATTCAAGACTTCTCAGTTAAAGGTTATTTTTCATTATACTTTTTTCATTTGTGACTACAAAACAGCTGGAGTGCAAATATAAATCTTATATGCTTTAGAAGAATAGTAAAGTAAATAGTAAAGAATATTTAATGTTTGTTTTTCAGTGAATATTTTAAGAAAAATTCTGGTGATCTGGTCAACAGTGTCTAACAATCCAACAGTTACATAAATGAGTAAAATAACTAGCATGATTCCTTTATAGTTACATATGATCATCTGAAATATGCTGCCTCATGAATATTTTCTACTTGTTTGAGTTTTGTTGCTACAGTACTGTCGACCTCACATAACCATTAACCCCCCCCCCCCCCCCCAAAAAAGCAGGGATTTTTTTTTTGTCTGAAACATCTACCTTTGCATTGCAGAAACCACTGCAACGTTATGATTTGAAGAATGCATTTTAAATTGAAAATGAAGTTTGAACTAAATACAACCACCCATATTAAAAGTGCTGAAAAGTTATAGTTAACTGTGGTTCATGACAAGGTAATAGTGATTGGATGTTGCATATTTGTTTGTGTTCTAAACACATTTTCAGAAGGCGGGAGGAATGTGTGAAACTTAAATAGACTTACAGCAGTGTTAATGTATGTAAATTACATCTTTATATTAGTGATAGATCATGTGCAAATTGACAAATACTTAAATTTATTTTTGAATGGCAACTCAGATTGTTGAGGTTGTGTATAATTTATAATAAATACATATAAACCTGCTACTTGAACCGTAATCAAGCCCCCCTGTGACTTTTTTTTAAATAGTGAACCTTTCTGCAACCAACTCAGGCTGTACTCAAGTTTTTTTTCTTTTCTTTTTTTCTTCCCTTCTTCCCTTGCGTAATGGGAATAGCTATTCCCAGGATTGATGCTGATTAGAACATTGAAGGATTCACTTTAACAGTGTTTATAATACATCCAAGAGTCTAAAAAGATGTAATGAAACTGATTTTGTGCAGCTGAAAATATAAAACAGTAGCACTTACATTGGCTACATCCTGATGGGAGTTTTCAAATGTACTGAAAAAAATGCAAACCATTTTGAGGAGCTAACCTGTACAGCAATTAAGATACTATATTTAGACCAGAAGTGACTCAGTCCACCTATATTTTCTACTATATCTATATTCCACTCAAATCATCATACTAAATGTGACCTCATTGCTCTCAACAGGAGTGCTGCCAGTGAAATCAAGTGACTTTGCTGTAGAAAGTAGTGGCAGGTTAACTGGCACTTAAAGGAATATAGTCTTATTTAGAACTTAAGCATGAAGTCAAATCCTTGTCATAGGAGACAGGACCACCATTGGGTCATATCCCTCCCCCTCCCCCCCCCCCATGAGGAAGAGGGGGGTTGTCCTACTGAGTGCTTCATAAGCATTGCTGTGGCAAAGTGAGTTAGAATAACTAAAGTGTCACAAGTAGACTCTCAAAAGACCAAAATACAAGACTCTTTAGTACAAGCAACATGCAAACTTAGTATAACAAAGACTAGAGAGCTTTGTTTTTGTTTAGTGTACTGCACTTTAGTCATATGCTGTTGCAGCAACAGAGCAGTCTTCAAAGAAACATGTAATTCCTCACAAACATTAGCAGCAACTCTCATAAGAAACCTCATTTTAAACAACTAGATTCAAGTTGGTGTCGCTTAATGTGGCTATTGCACAGTATTTTTCAGTGGTAATTCTGAGCTTTACAGAGCATTATTATCCACAATTTAGATGGTAAAACTGAGGGCACAGGTGAAGTAACCACCTTGGATAAGTCTGACTGCAAATCCTTCCAGCTTTAACCAATAATCCACATTCATTAAAATGGCTTTAGGTGCTATATAACCATGCTGACACTATACATCTATTAGAGTACATTTTGCTCAGAGAGATCCAGCTAGCTGTTTTATAAAGGTGAGTAATATCCCATTATTCAGATATGGAAACAGTGTTTGAGTCAGGGCAAGGAGTGCACAGAACCCATGTCTTGACAGTGAGTAAACTCTAACCACCGAACAGGAGAAGTGCTACAACAAGCTTATGCTGTGTGTATTATCTTATTTCTAGAAGCCTAGATTGTGACAATAAGAAAACGTTTCTTTGACTAGTCAGTGGCAAGCTTTGGGTGAGACATGTAGGCAAGCCCTATCTTTCAGCCTTTTTTGTATAAGAATGGATCCCTGATGATGATTTCAGTTGCCTCTCTATTTCTGTAGTTACAGAACTAGACCTACACATACAATTTCTTAAATTTATACTTGTGTAATGATCTGTTTTGTTTGCTGCCTTTCTTGTTATGCTGCAGTTAATGTGAATTGGACCGAACAAGCATACAGAAGCAACTGAATGAGCATAGGCTGCTTAGGAATCAAAGAATTAGCTACAGTATTTAATATGTTAAAATAAGCAAGGTTTGTGGATCTAAGTCTTCACAAATAATGAGTGGACAATTTAGTAGCTAAAGGAATTATTTTACCAATCATTCCCTTTAGCTGATCCATTGCCAGACACTATGACTGTTTATAATGAGACTGAACAATCTGGTGGTAAAATTGGATAGTCCCTAAGCAGATCTATAGTCATACTCAAGAACTTGTACTGAAGTCTTCACACCAGTATGCTTGTTCTGGGTTTTCTAGGACATCCACCCCTATTTCAGCAGGGGATTGGCTCCTCCCCTCCATGCTCTTTCACTTAGCTGTTGAGGGACATGCTTACCCATATATGCTTTTTCCATCTGTTACCATCAAATAGGTGTTCAAACAGAAATGAGTTCCAGGCTGTGAACTTCCTGCCACCCTTTTGCTGCTTCCTAGTCTGAAAAAGGGAGTGGGAGCCAGTAACTAAAAGTAGGTAGTTATTAGGGAGAGTGCCAAGATGCAGGCCTTGTTTAAATGGGGACACTCTGGAAAATTCATCCAGATTAATACAGTTTAACTAACCACAGCTGTGGAGAGCTACTGATTCAGAATTAAAGTGACCTTAATTTGGTTCTCATTAAGGCCACATTAATTCTGAATCAGTGGCTTTCCACAGGGGTTTAATAGTTTAACTAAGCCACCTTTAATTCACACTTTCAGCTAGTTCAGATTAATTTTCCAGCCTGTCCCTGGGTAGATATGCCCTCAATGTAGAACCACTAATGGTCTCACCAGAATTATAGAAGTTAGCAAATTCCAAAGTTACATCCTGGGGGCCCTGGCTACTGCTCTGAGGATTGTCAATCAGCTCACGGACTAATTGCCACTGTTCTTTAGTTTTGAAATACTTAATGAAATTAAATGTTTTAATGAATGTTTAGCAAATGCAATAGTTATTGTGTTACTAGAGCTAGGCAACCATTTTCTGACATTTACTGTAAAATGTAGTTTCAAGTTGACAAAATATAGTTTTGGCCAAAACAAATTTCAAGCTAGAGTCAGAGGGTGATTTAACTGCTATTCTTACAACCAGTGGAGGATGAAGTGGTGGTACAATATGCCCCAAATATCCTATAATCCTGTGGCTAGAGCCTGTACTTGGGATATGGGTGACCCTGGCTTAAGTCCCAAAACTGCCTCATGCAAGGATTTGAACTTAGGCCTCCAACATTGCTGGTGAGTGCTCTAATTGCTGGGCTAAAGGGTGCTTGTGTGGGGTCTCTCTCTCCCCATCACTCATGTTGACACTGTTCTAATTTTGTATAAATAATGATTCATTGGAGCAGAAACACACCCAAGTTCAAATTGCTGCGTCAATGCATGGGATGGGGGAGTGGCGGCCTTCTGCTTTGTGAATGACATTGCTAAAATTCCCTTTGCTTTTAGTAACTTTCTTGTTCAGTCAGCACACTAGAACAATTGCTTAGCAGGACTCTGCTACAAAACAAGTCTTGCTTCATCATGCTTGATTTCTGCAAGCCTGTATGTTGAGTTTGTTCATTCTGAAGTTTAGCATGCCTGAAAACCAGACTACTAGGAGTGAATGTCTTTCTACCCTAGTATAGAGTAACAACTGTAATAATGCTTAGTCTTTCAGAGTGGTTTTCATTTTTAGAGTATTATGAATATGTATGGGGCTGTACATGTAGACTGCATGACTTTAAAGTAAGTACATAGATGGGATAATTGCTGTGTGCCATAGTGCAGGTTCGTACTTGCAGGGTGTACTATAATGTGCTCCAAGGACAGTATATTCTTTTGTTGTGTAGACTGCCTAAGTTAGCTGAATACAGTGCATCACAACACCTAGGATCTTTGTTGCAAGTTTCATGACTAATTGTTAATATGTTTAGATTTAAAGTGTGGACTAAACCAATACCAACACTGAGGTGACAAATTTTTAAAAAAAAAGGTCTAAAGAATTTTGGAGAATTAACCAACGTTGTGCAAAAAGATCAAAACAAATCTCCATTAAAGAAATGGCAGACTATATTCTACTTTGGGCTTTATTCATCCCACATATTGTGCAAGTTTAGAGAAAGTGGCTTTTGCAATAGATACTCCTCTACCCTGATACAATATGGTAAAGCATTTCCCCTCCTCCCCCCTCCCTCCCAGGCTTGTGCAAGCCTGGGAGGGAGGAGCAGCAGTGTGTTCAGGGGAGGAGGTGGTGACCTGGGGCAGGGGCACAGGGAGGGCTGCAGCAAGTAACAGGGCAGGGGGAGGTGGCACAGAGGAACCGCTCCCTGTCCCAGCTCACCTCTGCTCCTCCTTCGCCTCCTCCCCTGAGCATGCCACCACTCCACTTCTCCCCCTTCCCTCCCAGGCTTGCAGCGCCAAACAGCTGATTCGCCAGAAGCCTTGGAGGGAGAGAAGCAGAGCAGCGGTGTGCTCGGGGGGGAGAGAGCGCGAGCAAGTGAAGGCGGAGTAGGGGGCCAGGGTAGGGAGCTGCCGGTGGGTGCTCTGCACCCACCAATTTTTCTCTGTGGGAGCTCAAGGCCCAGAGCACCCACAGAGTCAGCGCCTATGACAGCAGCATGTCTGGCTCAGACATGCTGCTCTAAGCAGTGTGTTAAGGGGGCTGGGCCAGGGGCAGAGGGTCAGTCAGGGGGCAGGAAGTAGGTGGGAGAGATGTGGGCAGGGCCAGGCTGTTTGGGGAGGCACTGCCTTCCCTACCCAGCCCTCCATAGCAAGTTCGATATAACACAGTTCTACCTATAACACAGTAAGATTTTTTGGCTCCAGAGGACCGCGTTATATCGGGGTAGAAGTGTATTCCACAGTATGGGGCCCTGCTGATGTTTGATTCTTTCTTCCCCTACAGAAAAGCATAGAATGGCCTAAAAGCCATGGTGCTTTTCAAACAAGTGGCATTTTGCAGAGGAAATAGTCGGAGATTACAGCATTTGTCATCTCTAAGCAGATGCCCATTGTGAGCAGGGCTAAAAGTGCCATGCACTGTCTTCAGTGAGAATCTGACAGACATGTTAAAACTTCTTTTGAGTGTCCACATTCAGGGGATGTTTTAAAAAGCAGGATGAACCAGTGCACAGAAAACTGCTGCTGCTAACAAACTGGTAGGTGATAATTACACAAGTATCTACTTTTCTGAGAAACAAGTAGATTTTAAACACACCCACTTAATTTAGCATGACCCTTGTCATCCTCTACAAGCCCTTTAAAATGCCCCTGAAGCTCATGAAGGCGAGTACCTTTGCTCAGACTTTGCTTTCTGCCTTTCTTTCAGTTCTTCTGCAATTTCATCGTCTTATCAGGCTCAAAGGAGAAGCCACTTGACTATGAGGCTAAATAACAAAAATTATTCACGTGCGACAGTAACTGCAGGTGGACCAGTGCTAGTACAATTTCATGCATATATTTTTCATCCAGAAAGTTGCAGATATGCAGCAAAACTTTGGGTCAAAATCCATAGAAGGCTAATGGGGTTACAAAGGTGTTACTGGGAGGAGGACTTGGCCTTTTTGAACCTTTATATTATTGGTAATGAAAAAGGAAAGACCCAGAGTCCATGCTGCGTTTGTAGGTCTTGATGTTATGAAGGAAAAGTCACTGTCCCCACCCCGCCAAGAGAAGCAGGTTTGATATGGTGTCAGTGAGATACAAATATGTAGTACATACAACCATTTCAGTCTGTTCTATGAGCAGGAAGAAACCAGTATTTAAGGAGGGAATCTCTTTTCTGCTGATCGGTGTTTAAGCACCTTTACTGACATACTCATCATTATCTCAACACTTTCCAATCCTAGAGCTGCACTTTTAGCACAATCATTCATAAACTTTGAATAAGCAGCCCCTGTTGCAGTATGCATTAGTCTTCAGAGAAATGGAATCTTTTCCCCGCAACAAACAGGGTAACAAAGTCAGTCAATATAGATAATGAAAAGTGTTCCCACCTCTGTGCTGTCTGCCACATCTTTCCTTCCTGTGGCACAGCTTGGTTTTATTGCTGACACTTGCCTAGCAGGTGCAGCTGGAGTAGTGTGGCTGTTTGGATTAGGCCTTCTCTTCCAGGACATTTTATCCTTGATGTTCCACGGATCTTTTTGACCAGATGTATCTAATGGTAAAAATTCTCGGTGATTTTTACTCTATGTCCTCATCTCTTAACTCCCAGTCTACAGTACAGCTTCCATTGCTGCTATCATCCTAGGAATTTCATAGATTTTCAAGGGCTGGAGGAACAATTAGATCAAATAACGTCATTTGTGTCCCCCTGTCACTTGTGTCTAACTAAAGCATATCTTCCAGAAAGGCATCCAGTTTTCATTTGCAGACTTCAAGCAATGGAGAATCCACCACCTTGCTTGGTAGTTTGTTCTAATGGTTAATCAACCTCAGCGTTAAAAATCTATGGCTTGTTTTAAATTGCATCAGTGGCAGATTACATGTCTGACTCATGACTTCCCTACTGGCAAAAGTGGAGGGAGATTTCATAACCCTAAAGTGGATTAATATGTTGCTCAGTAACTGGTCCATGTAGATCCTGCTGATGCAGGCTCAAAGTTCCCTAGTGCACTTTAGCATCATGCTGTTTCAAATAGTACTATGTTAAAGCACACTAGGGCACTTTTAGTTCACCAGAAGAGTCTACAAGGACCAATTAGCGGGCAACACATTAGTGCACTTCAGAAATCACACCCCTGAAACGTGCATTGCTGCACCAGGTAGTCTAGCCCCCAAAAGAAAAAGTCCCCAGGAAGTTGGGAATCACTCCATCTGGGTTAACTAGAAACGGACACTAATAGAATAACATTTCAAGGGAGGCCACGTCTATCACTTCTCAAAGCTGACACGGTGGGAAGAATATATTGCAACAAAAGTAGTGGCATGAACTAATAAGAGCAACCCTGGAATATTATATGCCTGTTAATGTCTTTACTTACTCCTGTTTTCCTGTCCTCTCAAATTTGCTTTAAAAAAAATTCTTTATGGCATCCTTAAGTGTATGCATTATGGTACTTTGCCACATTTTATTGTAGCAATACAGAGTGTAAAAGAGATTCTTCTTAAGCTAGATCTATGCTACAGCCACAGGTGTGACCGGCAGCTTGCACAGACATACACGTTAGCTATACTCTAGCCAGCTTGCTAAGAATGGCAGCAAATGCAGCAGTGCAGGCTTCAGAGTAGGCTGTACAAGTATGTACTCCAGGGGATGGGTGGACTTGTGCAGCCCTCCTCAGAGCCTGCACACAACTGCATCCTCACTGCTACGTTTAGTGAGTGTTTACATTTAACTATAGTACAGCTAGCACAGCTATGTCTGCATGAGCTGCAAATCACACCCCCAGCTGCAGTGTAGATGAAGCCCCTTAAGCATCATCAGTTACCACTCTTACATTCTCTTGTAACCCTCTTCCTGAGCCAGCTTTCCTTTGTTCCACATGCAGACCTCAACAAGATCTACAGCTAAATCTGACTCCCAGATGTTCAATGAGTTTGAAACAACAGGTTCTCCCATCTGTTTGCAAAAATTATGAGCATCAGCAAACTAGCAGGCTAAACAAAACAGGCAATATAACAAATGTAAAAAACAATGCACTGAAACTGGCAAACTTGCAAATTTTGGTCTCTTAAATTCGCCACTCTGACCTGCTTTACTGGGACTGCAGGAGCCAACTAAAAGCAGAAAATAATTCCAGGTTAAATTAGGGCAAAATAAAAATAGTAAAAGCCTCAACTATATCTGTAAATGATTCACCCCACCCCTGGATTCCCTCCCAGGGACAGTGTCTTGGAGCTGCTCTGCTCTTTATCCTCCCTTTTCCAGGCCCTTTTAACCAAACTCCACACACTTACTCATTCAATCACCACCCATATTGGATCTGGATTTATTCAGATAAATGAACTCAAAAGGCAAAACTTTAAGTCCCAAAAGTCTGTCCCAGGGCATGGCTCTTACCTCAAAGCCTGGGTGAGTAGAGAGTTTCTTCATAGGATCCATTTAACAGATCCCAAGAGGAGGCCTGCTTAAAACTGACTCCCTCACAGACTTCCCAGGGTCAGCTCTCTTATTAGAAACCAGCTGCTTAATGTTCCCTCCCCACACCAGGTGTTTCTGATCGGCTCATTTAGCAAGCCTGCTCCAGGCAACTCCCCCACTCCCTCTCTTCTCTCATAGTATCCTACTTTGGAGCCTTCCACAGAGCATAGGGAGTGACCCTTATGGCAGGCAGTCCCTAAGAGAGTGACTCTCAATCAAAAGAAAGTCTTGTAATAGTGTATGGGAAAGATAGACAGTGGATGAATGAAGAGAAAGACAAGAACAGAAAAAAATTGTACAGAAAAGAGGTGGCTATCATTTGCACTTGGCTCTACTAGTACAGTCCCCAATATCAGCATGCTTACAAAGGGTTTTTCATGTCCGAAGATCTCAAAGCTGTCTGCAAACTAACACAAATCACTTCACCACTGAAATACAGCCATCTCTGGGGAATAACATGGTTACTACATAACTATGCCCAGCAGCTATCCCCATTGTAAGATACTGAATGAGGAATGTAGCTAGGCAGAATGGAATTGCTTAATTAGAAATTGGCCAGAACATGGGCTGACATCTCTAACCTGAAGAAGAGTGCATAAGATGTTTAATAACCTCAAATAGTCAGCAGCTTGGTTTTATTTTCCCTATGAAAAACTATGATTTAAGGATACATTTATAGATGGAAGAACAAGTGGCATCTTTTTAAAAGGTAAAGAACAACTGTGAAGTTTATTTTACCTTCTAACACTACAGCTACGAGCTCGCCAACTTAGAAGCACTTGACAAAGGGATGGGGAAAAAACCAAGAAGATACAAATCTGTTATGCAGCTATCAGCAACATGTGACAGAGTGAAGGGGCATTGTGATTGAAGGGGGAGGAGAAAGTGTTGCTCACAAGCAGATGTTTCCTCCTCAGGTCCTTGAAGGGCATATTTTGTGATGTTCCAAACATAGATGTAACCCATGTGGTCAGCTGCACGCAGGAGGCAGTCATCATCATGGACAGCCATGTCACTGATTGTAGACCTGTCCTTGGACTAAATGAAAGAAGCAGTACTGAATACAATTACCACAGGTTCCTGGCAGCACAAACCAATTTTTGTTAGTGATACAAGAAGCTCTTCATTCATAATCTAGCTACTTAAATGCGATACTGTCAAGCTGCATAAGAGGAGGGCAGCAAATGCTCCCCAGGATATACAATGAAAACAGGTGGCAGGCTAACCAGCAATGAGACACAGAAAGGAGGGGCTTGAGTCAGACAGATGTATTTACAGACAAAAGGAGGAGCTTGCGTATTTGTTTCTGTGTCTAAGGGTAGGTCTGCACTACAAGTGCAGATGTGACTGTAGCATGGGTAGGCCTGGGCGGTGCGTGAACTACTGGCTGGGGGAGGCCGAAGCAGGGCTCTGGGGGTGGAGTGTGGGTGGGGCCATGCCTGGCTGTTTGGGGAGGCTCAGCCTCCTCTACTCACCGCCCATGTGAGTAGGCATACCCATGCTAGCTTTAATCAAGCTAGCACAAGTAACCATAATAGCCTAGATATCATGGCAGGGGCTTCAGCTGTAGTTGCTATCCCACATACAAGCCTGCCAGTTAACCTGGGTACATACTCAAGTTGCTAACCATCCTGAAGTCCTGGCCATCACATCTTCACTACTATTTTTAATCCATGCTAGCTAGATTAAAGCTAGCACAGGTATGCTTATCTGTGTTACATTTACACCTTCACTTGCAGTGTAGACATACACTAAGGGGGTCCTGGGAGCTTTTTACAAATGATGCACTAAGATACAGAATTAAGGGTAAGACCCAGCATCTTTGTTGCAGAGTGTTACCAAAGTTTAGTACTTGTAGAGCATTTTAGTCTTCAAAATGTTTTACACACTACTAACCCTCATATTACCCTGTCAGGTAGTATTATCCCCATTTCACAGCACTTACAGCTAAGATAGAGAGACTTGCCCAAGGCCAAGAGGAAGTTTGTGTCATAACAATTATTGTAATTTAGCAGTTATTGGTGCTCAGACCAAACCACAATTCTTGAGTGCCTTAGTCTAGCATGCATAGGTCCTATGTAAAACCTATGCTAGAGTCTACCAGGGCTGTTTCTGTTCTGGGTACTTCAAACGCCTGATCAAGAGCACAGTGGGACTACCATTGCAGTTAGCACCAGGTGATTATAATTACAAGTTTACCACAAACCTGGCCTTGTACACCTAGGTTGGCTATGACATCTGTATTTAAGAGTAAGGGAAAACTCCCTAACAAACTAAATCCCTTGATATGCTTTAGATCAGGGGTAGTCAATAGGTGGACCGTGGGCCAAATCCGAACTGCCAGACACCTTTGAACAGACCCCAAAATCTTTTTATTTACTTATTATCGTCATCGGGTTTTTTAATTATTTTCTCCAGTCTGGACCTTGATTATTCCTTGACCAAGAAATTTGGACCTTGACAAAAAATAATTGACTACCCCTGATTTAGATTCTTCCAGAAAGCCCTTTTCTCCTCCAGGCACGTAATCGTGTGCTGTAAAACTATTTAGCTGTACTACTATTTCAAACAGTATATAATATACAATATGACTTAACACTATTGGGGTTTTAAGTATATCAGCCATGTAAGCTGATTGTTTGCTTTAAATTTAAAAATAGAGTAGGACTTTCCTCTAGTTCTCGGGGGGGTTAAAAAACAAAA
Source organism: Caretta caretta (assembly GCF_965140235.1). Classification (NCBI taxonomy): domain Eukaryota; kingdom Metazoa; phylum Chordata; order Testudines; family Cheloniidae; genus Caretta; species Caretta caretta. The sequence continues at coordinate 54,600,912 of NC_134209.1, forward strand.
AAGTATGAATATGACTTAGAATGAGCCCCTACTGCAGTTTGACAAATGGGCAGAATTCAGGTGAGAGAAGCATAAATCAATTAAATACTTCGCAATTCTATAGTGTGTTTTCATCCAAGGATCTCACTGGTTTATAAACATTAATCTAATTTGCTTCATGACATGTACTGGGTAGATAGGTAAGGGGGACTTAAAGAGATCAATTCACCCACCAATGAAATATTCTAGCACTATAGTAGAATAACTGCTTAACAGCAAAAAATCAGGATGACAGGAAGTAGCCAGGGAAATCAAACTCACAAGTGCAGATTAAATACAATTCTGTATTTGCCCTTTGTGACAGAGCTTCTGAAATAAAGGAGCTTGAATGATGGTTACCATGACTAACCATGATAATCTAAGTAAATATTTTCTCAGTTAAACTCCATCTTAAACTCCTATAGTCTACAAATACCAATTTGATTTATCCTTTAAAAATATGGGTTAAAAATTATTGATCCTTCTTTTGTCCAACATAAACATTCCTTTCAATCAAAAACAATTATCAAAAGCATCCATTACCTATTACTGTATTTTCACAGGAATTAATCAACACTTACTCCAATGAAATAAGCAAATAGTTTCCCTCCCCCAAATATATTCCAAAATGTACTGCAACCTGGAAAATCAGAGGACCAAAAACATGTCAATCTGTTACATTTAAAAAAGAAAAGCACCTTGTGCAATTAAACAAAAAACAATGGATGACAAAAAGTTGTAAAAACACCCGTTTCTCTCACAAATTCATATCCCTAGGGCAAGGTGGGATTTCACTCCTGTCCTCAATGGATAAACTGTGACAGCAAACAAGCCACTTACCTAAAACAAAAAAATACTGATTTCTTTACAGCATAGAGCCCCATGTTAGAGATGGAAAGGGGTACCATGGACACCCACATGTCCAGTGCATATATATATACAACTTAACTCCTCCCTTCCCCATCCCTGTACCTGTCCTTTACCTTATTCCAACACCCATCATAGTGTTACAGGTTACTTGGAGCTCCTTGAATTAGCACGCTAATGGTTTAATCCCAAAGTTGATTGAAGTCAATGGAAAACTCCTACTGATTTCAAGGGGCTTTGGGTCAGGCCTTACGACTCTATATTCAGGTAAATAACTTTCAGCTTTAATGGAAACTCCTGCAATTGCAATTATATGGACAAAGATGAACACCCAAAGTCATCTTTCTATGCACCATCATGGCACTTTCTCTTCCAAGATGTACCCCACTATCCTCTGAGCCAGCTGCCACTGAATGTCTTATGAAACCCTGTAACAGCTGGGGAAAAGTCATCTAGGGATGGTCTTTGAACTAAAGGCACTGTACTACAAACAACGGATCCAAAATTCAAAGACAGTTTGAGTAATCTGACACAAGTATAAGTATTTACATCTTGACTGAGCACCAGGTGGCTACTGACAGGATGTTGCCTCCCCTTCATTTCCTAACTTAATAATTATTTAAAGGTAGAACAAATTCCCTTCTAAATTACACTCTATACCAGAGTCTCATGATTTTCCCATGGAACAAGCTCAAACATTCCCAAATCCTTTCAATATCCATTTCCCCTCGTTCCTTGGAGGGAGGAGTTGAGTGACGATAAACAACTAACTACAGAAACCACACCAGAATCTCTGAACCTATCAAAGACTTTAAACTTTTTCAAGCAGCAAAATACTAGAAATGGCAAGGGATTCAGGAACAATTTCTTCACTATGCTAGTGGTTCTCAAAATGTACTTCATGGACTACCAGTGGCCTGCAGAGATGTCCCTGTGGTCCACAGAATGACACATTTTGGGAAAGGAGGAGCTGGGAATTGAGGGCTTGCAAGGAGAGGTGGTCCTCTAACAGGCTCTCTCTTCTATTAAACTGTCTTCAGAGTGAAGAAGTTGGTGATCCACTGCTCTTAGATTTATTAATCTAAATACTCTGAGTCGTGGAGTTTTCTGTACTTGCAGATGGTCTGACTATAATGTGTTCAGATAAGATCCCAGAGCCTGGCTGCTTTTAGTTTTTACCTCTCCTCTAGTCTCCCACCCCTGAATTCCATTCTGAGATGAGCCAGCAGCGTGCATGGGCATATCTAGAAAAGGTCACCCCTTCTTCATGTACCACAGTGTCCTAAAGGGTGTGTGACTCTCCTATACCCAGTGCCCACCTTCTTCTGTGACAGGTTCTGTTGAAATCTGTGTTGCCAATCTGGACCGAACGCTGCCACTGGAGAATTCTGTGTTCAATATCAGGTTGAGACTGGGTTTTGATTCCATTTCAGACGGTATTTCCCTAAAATACAGTATTTTATTCCATTCTCAGCTGCTTTTTTATTTCAACTTTACCTCTGGGTCCACTTGACACTAAAGAAGCTGCTGTTGTCTTCCTTTCTGACCTTGACTGGAGAAATGTGACTTTGTTGATGATTAAATCCTCTGGGGAAAAGAATGGAAATAGCACCTGAAATAGACTGGAGTCTAGCAGAGAGGTACATAAGCAATCATGTGACACCTATAGTTGTTGTAGCAAATATTGTTACACTGTGATGTTGTGTCCTTAAACTGAACCTGGACACTGTGAAGTCAATTTAACAGTCTGAACTGGCCTGAGTGGATCCTGATGGTGTGCACCACAAGTTCTCTAGTGTGGGCTAATGTAGTCCCATTTCAAACCGTACTGTATTAACCCACCACTAGTGAACTTTTCGTGCATGTCAGCAGGATCTACACATGTCCGTTAATGCGCAACGTGCTGGTGCGCACTAGAATTTACACCACTCTGCTGCAGACTAATGCACTGTTTAGACAAGCCCCAAGTCTCTAAAAACTAAAAAAATATCTAAAATGAGTAACTGTCTCATCAGTTGGGTGAGTAGCCGGATATATTTTGGTATGAGAAATGTTTAACATAACACTTCGCATCTTTGCAACATATGGAAATGCAACATTCTAATTTAGGGTCTGGTTCTAAAAGGGCTACAGGATTGGGCCCTCAGAGTGTAAACTCTTTAGGATAGGGCCTTTAACTTTTAGTTGTCTAAAGTACTATATAGAGTTTTAGTGCTATAGAAATAATCTCAAAATGCTTTTACAAACATTGCATGAATTAAGAAGAGGTAGGTATTATCAGTCCCTTTTTCAGATGGGAGGAAACTAAGGTAAAGTGACTTACCCAAGGTCACATGGTTAAATCAGTGGCATAGCCAAGAACAGAATCCAGAACTCCTAATTTGCAATCCAGGACCTCAGCTATCAGGCCATGCTCTCTCTCAGTAGACCACTTTTTAGGTAGGAAAAGTCACCAATCAAATCGAACCAAACCAAACCACACCACACACACCCCTCATGAAAAATACCCAGAATAGGACTTTGGTTCCTTTGGAGCAGAGGGGCAATGAACAATACCTAGAAGGCACTGTGGTAACGGCTACAGTCAAGCAAATAGTTTTGGTGAGACTATGAGGAGATGTGGCATTTGTTTTCATAGAATCATAGAATATCAGGGTTGGAAGGGACCCCAGAAGGTCATCTAGTCCAACCCCCTGCTCGAAGCAGGACCAATTCCCAGTTAAATCATCCCAGCCAGGGCTTTGTCAAGCCTGACCTTAAAAAGCTCTAAGGAAGGAGATTCTACCACCTCCCTAGGTAACGCATTCCAGTGTTTCACCACCCTCTTAGTGAAAAAGTTTTTCCTAATATCCAATCTAAACCTCCCCCACTGCAACTTGAGACCATTACTCCTCGTTCTGTCATCTGCTACCATTGAGAACAGTCTAGAGCCATCCTCTTTGGAACCCCCTTTCAGGTAGTTGAAAGCAGCTATCAAATCCCCCCTCATTCTTCTCTTCTGCAGGCTAAACAATCCCAGCTCCCTCAGCCTCTCCTCATAAGTCATGTGTTCCAGACCCCTAATCATTTTTGTTGCCCTTCGCTGGACTCTCTCCAATTTATCCACATCCTTCTTGAAGTGTGGGGCCCAAAACTGGACACACTACTCCAGATGAGGCCTCACCAATGTCGAATAGAGGGGAACGATCACGTCCCTCGATCTGCTCGCTATGCCCCTACTTATACATCCCAAAATGCCATTGGCCTTCTTGGCAACAAGGGCACACTGCTGACTCATATCCAGCTTCTCGTCCACTGTCACCCCTAGGTCCTTTTCTGCAGAACTGCTGCCTAGCCATTCGGTCCCTAGTCTGTAGCTGTGCATTGGGTTCTTCTGTCCTAAGTGCAGGACCCTGCACTTATCCTTTTAATAACAATACTTTTAAGGTATTGCTTTCTGAAACTGAAAGACTTTTCATTCTTTGATTTATTCTCTCCACATGTTATAAATTCTCCAGGATTTTGTTATCAAAGCAATTAAACTGCAATAAAATTTACTGCTACCAACCTGTCCCATCCTCCAGGACTGCCCTGCTTACAGCACTGAAACGACTACAAACATGTCCCGAGATGAGATTCCATATGAGAATTTCACCATCATAACTGGAAGAGGCCACGAGATTCGGAGGGCAGAAGGACATACATAATACATCATCTTTGTGACCATTTTCCTGGATCATTTGGGTGACAAAAACATTTTTTTTTACAGTTGCTAAAACTTCACCCCAAAATTAGATATATTACAAGTCTTCCTAAGGAAAAAATCAAAACAAAAAAACAAAACCCATGTGCCAAGACAAAATAGGGGATAATAAAACCAACATTCTGAATGAAATATCAATGAGAATTCAAGTACACTCTGTTTTCTGGAAGTGATACGGAAGTCATTTCTTACCACACTGTCAATCCAATCCATTTGTGGGCATGGCCCTTCAGATGCTTCACTATGAAGATCCTAGGATTAAAAAAAAACACACTTAAATAATGTATTTTTCTCTGGGGAGCCATCAAGTGTTGTTCAAGGAAGATTGAAGAAGAAGCTGTTGTCCTAAGGAAGCATATAAGGGTTCTGGAACTAGGGGTGCTGGGGGCGTGGCAGCACCCCTGGCTTGAAATGGTTTCCATCATACACAGGGTTTACAGTCTTGTTCAGTGGTTTTCAGCACCCCCACTATAAAAATTGTCCCAACATCACTAGAAACACACCCTAATGTACAAGAACAAACTAACAATAACAAAGCCAAATGATAAGCACTTAGTGTATCTTCCTGCCTGTAGGAAGTATACAGCGATACAATAGGAATGAGAAGACAGTGTGGTCTAGTGGACAGGGCATTAGACAGAGTCAGGAGACCTGGGTTCTGTGCCTGGCTCAGCCACTGTGCGACACTGAGCAAGTCACCCTCTATTACTATTGTTTGTACACAGAGCTCAGTGGAGCCGCAACCTCAGTTCGGGCCTCGGGGTGCTACTGTAGTAGAAATAATAAACAGCTTATAACTTAAAGCAGAGCTATACTCTGAAAAGTGACTCAAAGTGGCATCATAGGGTTCTAAATTTCTCACATAATGATTCCAACTCAGATTAGTTCAATTTAAAAGATGAGCCACTCTTTACTTATAGGGAAAATACTGATCTTCCTGTCCCAACCAACAGATATGATGTACCTTTTCCAAAATAAAAACGTTATTTAGCACACGTTAAAGGAAGAAATAAAACAGTGTTTGACTTGAGGAAGCTCTGGATGGTTGCTAGTCCACAGGTTCTAAACCACTTTCTTTTTTTATAGCTTCTGAAACTTTTTTTGCATTGTAACATTGGTTGTCAATGTTTTCCATACCATGATCCTATCATCTAGGCCAACCTTAAGCTTATTTAAAAATAAGTCTCCTTTTAAATGAAGTGGAGATTAGAACAAAGTGTAACACTAGTTTCCCTTTTTTATTTCAGATAGCCTTAGTCTACTGTTATGAATCTTGGTACAAAAAGCATTAGTTGTACTTACAAAAGGTTTCTGGGTCAAATTCAACTCATTACTTACATAAACGTCACGCAAGCAACGGTGCTATTCTGGATGTTGACATGGATGAGGCACAAGGCTGAAGGGCACAGGCTCCAGCTGCTTGAGAAGTTCAGGCAGCTAGTAAAACTGCTTTTAGCATGCTCTAGTGTGTGATTTTAATTACACATTTGAAACAACTGGTTAATGAGTATGTGCAGAGTCAAATTTCAGCAGCCAGTGAGGATCCTTCTTGAAAAATGGCTATGGAAAACCCCCAACAGAACAAAACAACTTATTTCCATAAGGAGCATGAAATAATTGATTCTCCCAGCATCCCATCCCCTCTGTACCTGTTGCTGTAAATATCAGCATATGTGCAAGAGGTGACTTCATCATTTGAAATGCCTGCTGAAAAGGAGAGCAAATGAGAGTATGTTCTTTGTATTTTTCTACACAAAAGTTGGAACCAGTGGAGAGGCTGTTGGTTATTCCACTACCTTGCTTAAGGGTGTGGATATATCGAATGGCGCTACAATCCCATTTTTTCAGGCTTCCATCTCTGCCACCAGTGATCAATCTAGAGACAAAAGATTTCACTGTAACTGTTAAGTACTTCTAAAAATAGGGGATAATGCTTTGTATTAAGGGTCTCTTAAGTCTACACTGCAATCAGAGATGTGACTGCAGCACGTGTGGACATATCTGAGCTGGCTTTGATCTAGATTGCTTGAAGAAGAATACTAGTGAAGCCACAGCAGCACAGGCTGTCGAACCTCACCAGACACTGAGTATGCCCTCAAGCAGAAAGCCCATGACTCCCGAGGGAATTCTGCACCCCCCCCCCCAAAAAAAAATTCTGTGCACAATATTTTAAAATTCTGCAAAATTCACTAGGACACAACTACAGCGGTGAGGCTGCACCCGAACTTGACACAGCGCAAGGCCCAGGCCTTCCCCAGAAACCAGGTGTGGGCAGACAGGCTCAGCCCAGCAGGATCCAAGTGTGGAGGGGCTTAGTTTGCAGGGGGGGGAAGGTTCCGCATGGGGAAATCTAGGTGCGGGCAGCTCAGTGGGGAGTCCAGATGCAGGGGCAAGGGGACTCTGCAGGGGGGTCCAGGCGAAGGTGGTTGGGGCTCAGCGGGGTTAGAGCTGTTTGGGTATGGGGGGATGGAGCTTGGTGGGGGGGGGTATAGGCATGGGGGTCTGGGTACAAAGGGGGAGTGAGGCTCAGGAGTGTGTGTGTCTAGGTATGGGGGTGCAGATGCACAGGGGTTCAGCAGATGGGGGCGCAGATCCCAACACAGTGAATCCTCCCACCACGGCTGAGGAGCAATGGGGGCAGGAAGTGGGGGCGGGGATGTGAAGCTTCCTGCAGCCGGGGGAGTTTTCTGGGGTGGGTCTGACTGTCCCGGCCCTGGCTGCTTCTTGAGGGAAAAGTGCATGTCCTGTCCTCCCCAGCCCATCCAGGACTAGCAGCTGAACTCAGTGCAGGGTAGGAGCCACCAGCTGGGGTGTCTCCAGACCCAGCCCTCTCTGCCCCCAGTGGTGATTTACCTCTCCGCTGGCTGCTCCAGGCACCTGAAACAATGCACCCACGTTGCTGGGGAGGGGCGCATGACTGTTCTTGCATCTTCCCTTTGCTTTCCCATCGGAAAGTCATTTTTCTGTGGGGAAGCAAAGCAATCTGCAGGGGATATGAATTCTGCACGTTCGCAGTGGTGCAGAATTCCCCCAGGAGTAGCCCAGGCTGCTACTCAGGGATGTCTACATGTGCTGCAGTCATACCTCTGATTGCAGTGTACACATACCCTAAGCACGCTATGGGTATATCTACACTACAGCTGAGAGTGAGCCTCCCAGTGCAGGCGGACAGACAGACTACCACTAGTATGGCTCAAGTTAGCATGTTAAAGATAGCAGTGTGGACATGGTGGTTTGTGCTGGAGGTTGGGCTCTCACGCCCACCTGACCTCATAGACTTGAGAGCTCCCAGCTGCAGACATAACCCTATCTCAGCAGTATAAATACCTCCATGACAGCACATTTGACAAAGAAAATAGCAAACATTATATAACCAAATACATTCCTCAAGCCATTTCCTCTCTGATATTTAGGGCCTATCAGATATCACTGCTGAAACAGACAAGATCACGATATATATTGCTCAAATTCATTTGACCTTTCTTGGCAAGCATTTAGAAAATCTGGAGTTTGTTCTTAGAGGTCTTATCAACTCGGTTTCTGTCTGCGATCTGTTTGATCAACTGAATTACCCTTGATCTAAATCTTAAACTGAAGTCAGTAGGGTTTCAGATAAGGGACCTCTGCATCCCCATGTGTCACTTGGCAATGAATCCTGCCCTTAATTACCAGAAAACATGGTGTGTAAAGAAAGTCATTTCAAACTTACATCCAGACACAACAAAGAAAGAGCCAACCCATTCTGTGAGAGTGTCACTTATCCTTTCAGATGTCTGAAAAAAAATACTTCCAGAAAAAGGAAATAGGTTGGTAGGTACATTATTAAAATTACCCACATTAAATGGAAAAATAAAAGAGAGAGAAACATGCTCCAGAAGCCAGTCTGTAGTTCCTTAATGGAGAATGAGGCGAAGTTAAATTAGACAAAGAAAAGGGTACTGAAATTTAAACCATAGCAACTCCAACTTCCAAATGCATAACTTGCAACTAAGCTAAAGAAACAGCCCCAATTGCTCAAGACAACAGAATCTTCATTTGTTTTCACCCAGACTTTCATACATAACTATCAATCTGAATGATGCAACTCTGACACAGAGCAATGGAGTTACACCAATATGCAAGAGAACCAGCACAAGTATAAAGAGAGTTCCCCCTCCTCATCCCATGTTTAAGAGCAACTTTTGCAACTTATTCTCATTTACAAGTTTTGAAGCACTTCTGCTAAGTTTGTAACTAAAAGTTAAGTTTGTTGAACTGCCTGTTGAGATGAATGGAAGTTAAACACCACAGAATTACACTATGCTGTGCCGTGACTTTTAAATGGTGGCAAACAGAACAATTTGACTTACAGAAAAACAGAGGGCCAAAACTAGTGAAAGAGCATGTGCCCTGTGGACTGCCAAAGTATCAGTAGACTGTGAGACTAATTATTTGGGGCTAAATTCCTCTTTCAGTTCTGGGTCTGGAACGCCACGGAAGACAAATAGTAACTGAGGGCAAGTGTAACTTATGGCAAAGTTTGGTCCATTGCAGGTAGGAGAAGGGATAACTCTGGAATGATGAAACAGGAAGACAGGAAAGACAACAAAGTCCATCATTTATGTTATGTTACGGTAGTAGCTTTATCAACAGAGTGCTTCCCAAAAGTGAACAGATTTCTATATACCTCTTGCCACTGGTGTCTAGGGCCATGCAGGTCACAGTAGCATGTCCATGAGCTTCATAGACTTCAGTAACCAGTTGTCCATTTTGAAGATACCACACTTTTATAGCCTGAAGGAAACAGAAATAAACAGCAATGGCTGATCTACCGCTGGAGACATCCTGGCATTTCTTATTGTACTCGCTCTTTTAAAAAAATATGTAAATACAGAATAGAAAAAAGTAGACTCAAAAGAGTTACAGTGACAAATTAGGATTGACATATCTGAACCATAAAGGGGCTAAGTGGTCTTTCATTCACTGGGGCAGCAGCAACTGGGGGTGCTGTGAAGGCAGCAAGCTCAAACCTTGCTTGGGGGAAGCCTAGCATTATACATAAAGCATTATTTCCCTTATGAACAGTCTCAGCAAAAAAGTTAAGCACTGAACAGACATAGATCCTCTCACACTCAGTGATGATCCCCCTATAACAGGATTAGGGCAAAGGGGTTGGGCAACATGGACAAGCATGACATGGGAGTGTCCACCCTTCCTTCCTCTGTTCTCTAGGTGCTCAGCAAAACTTCCATTGCACACATTGACTTCTGAGTTTGGATCAGGTCATGGATACACAGAGAGAGCCAAATTAACTAAAATAAAATAAAATAAAATTCCAAATAAATGAATATCCCCGTGTTTCTCAACAGGAGTTTAATGATAACCACATTAGTTATAAAAAGTACTCCATATTGACTGAGCCTTTGGCAGGAGGAAGTTTAATACCAACACATGTTCATTAAGATTCCACAGTACTTATTAAACTCAATGAATGTTTTGCCTACTTAAGGATTCCACAATTGCGTCTAAGTGACTAAATTATTAATAATTCTTTGCTTTTAGCTAAGTAAAAGTTAGCTGCTGTTGACTGATATTACAATTCTCATACTATTCAAAGATGGAAAATATATGATTAAAAATACCGTTGTAAATGTGATGCTTTAGTAGAATTTCATTTTGAAAGCTAAGTTCTCAAATTAAGCTCCAAAAGATTAACTGATTCTGCCTGCCGTGCTTTCATCCTAGCCTTCATGGTGCGTCAATGATACTTACAGATCCTTCCAAGCAACTAACCACCTGCCAGAATGACTTCTTATACTGGCAGCAGAGGACTGGTTCATTATGGGACACACAAGAATTATTTAGCTGGTCTTCCCTGAAAAAAGGAAATAAAATAGAGAAAGATGAATCAGAGTGTGCTGACATGCTTGCCAAGTGCTCACAAGGGATTTGCAAATGATGTGACAACACCTGCTAAATCTTACATCCCCAAATACAAAGTCAAGGGCTGTATACTTTATAAGTCAGTAAAAGGATTTGGCCCTCATGAGGCAAAGCACTGGTAGGCAGAGGAGAGCCTTACTATACCTATTTATGTGTCCTGGTGGCATAACTGATTTTGCCAGTTTGTAAGTGTTTAGATTAACTGATCTTAATGTCAGAAGGGATGATCATCTAGATTCTACCTCCTATGCAACAGAGCATAGAATTCACCCAGTAATTTCTGCATCAAGTAAATAATGGCTGTTTGGGCTACAACATATTCTTTACAAAGAGATCTAGTCTTTTTTTTTTAAAAAGATTTCAAGTAACAGAAAATCCACCATTCACTAGGTGAGTTCTTCCAATGGTTAATTGTCCTCACTGTTAAAAACATATTTCTATTCTGAATTTGTCTACTTTCATCTTATAGCCATTGGATCTTGTTAGGTCTTTGTCTGTCAGACTGAAGAACCTTCTACTATCTGAAATCTCTTCTTCATTCAGGTCTTTGATCGAGTCACCTCTTATCCTTCTCTTGGATAAAGAGATTGAGCTTCTTAAGCGTATTGCTCCAGACCTCTAATCTTTCTTGTAGCTCTTTGACAAACTGGAAAGGGTTCAGAAATGTCCTTTTGGACATGTTGACACTAGAGCAGGACACAGTATTCCAGTAATAGTTTCACAAAAGCATTGCACAGTTCACATTCAGTTGCTTATGGCCTATGATCCCGTAAATCCTTTTCCGTGTCACTGTATTCCAGGTTTCAGAGTAACAGCCGTGTTAGTCTGTATTCGCAAAAAGAAAAGGAGTACTTGTGGCACCTTAGAGACTAACCAATTTATTTGAGCATAAGCTTTCGTGAGCTACAGCTCACTCATGAAAGCTTATGCTCAAATAAATTGGTCAGTCTCTAAGGTGCCACAAGTACTCCTTTTCTTTTTACTGTATTCCAGGATACTATTTCCCATCTTGCAAGAGTGACCTACATTCTTTGTTCTTAGATGTATGACCTTGCATTTGGCTGCATTAAAATGTATATGGTTCAAATGAGTCCACCTTACCAAGCGATCTAGATAGGTTAGTTATACAGACCTATTCCCATCATTATTTCCATCTTAAAGACTACATGGAGCTCTCTCTTCTTCAAAAAAAATTTACAGAGTGGCAAAATAGGGCTCAACCAAGACTTAAATGGCACATAGACCTTGTGCTTGCTCTCTGCGCAGGGGTGAATTACACCCTAAATGTCCGGGATTACCTCCTGCAGAGTCAGCTCCCCTACCTCCAGTTCAGCCCCCAGTCTCCTCAGTTCATTCCTGCAGCATGTTAGTGTCACAGGCTATTCTACAGCATACGGGCAGCTCTTCCTTGGCTTTGGACCAGTAAGTGTCAGAGAATACAGGAATTGCTATATTGGATCAGACCCCGCGGTCTATCTGGTCCAGGATCCTGTTTTTGACAGTGGCAAACACCAGTTGCTTCAGAGGAAGATGCAAGACACAGCATAGTAAACAGATGTGGGCTATTCTGTCACCCATGAAGGTCTCATCCTAAATCCTGGTAGTAAAAGATTGACTTAAGCCCTACAGCATGAGGTTTTATATCCTTCCCAAAACCTTTTAGTATTAATTATAACAATTCTGGGTATTCTTGTTATCCAAATAAACATTAGTCCCTCTTTGAATTTTGCTAAGTTTTTGACAGTGAGTTCCACAGTCTAATTATGCCTTGTATAAAAAGGAGTATTTCCTTTTATCAATGTTGAATTTGCCACCTTTCAATTTAATTGAATTCCTGTGGCAAAAGAGTGGTAATCTACTTTTGTTGGAAGTGTAGGAGAACAAGGCAATCTGCAGCAAGGTAGAGAGCTCTCAGCTCATTTGAGAAGTAACAAACTGCCATCTCTCCTCTGATCTGACTGGCCTTGGGAATAACAGTGAGGAGGCAGGACTGATCTTCAATGTCCCATACCTTTCAAATACAGAAAGAGAGAGGTTAACGTTCCTAACATAGCCATTTCTATGTCTGTATGAAAACCAAACTCATGTGCAATGATCAATTAGACATCAACATAAATACTGTGAAAGGGTTTCAAGTTACACCAGTATGAATCTCATTAACTGCATCAGTCTAGTTATGGGATCACAAACCCTTATTGCAGACATGCAACTTTCACCAGTGCACCTTGATCTGGTAACATATTAATATAAAGCCTTGCTTTACACAGGTGCCATATCTACATTAGGGGTCTGTGCCACTATAGCTGCACTGACAAAGCGTAGAATTTCCTCACTAGACAGGGACATTTTTAAGGTGATAGAGAAGTGAAGGTTCGGTATTCTGCATTGCAGGGGACTGGATGGCTCTGAGTACTAGTAATTAGCTATGAAATCTCTCACCTCTATGTTGCTGGTTCAAAACTAGCCCGGCTTGGAAGTGACACAGTTGTTACCATCTAGAGGCTGTTCAGCAGCCAATGTGCAGAGAATTGGGAAATAATATTTTTCAGTCACTTATAAATATATGCCACAGACTAGCTGTCCCTTGCTTGTGACTAGCAGCTTGCCTCTAGCTGATGGCACTAATTATCATTAAGTTGCTAAAACAGCCGTGAAAGAGTTGGGAGAAGACTGTACAAGCAGAGAGGTAAAGTTGGGGGAAACAGACTGCTGAGGAGGTAGGAGAATGCATTGGGTGGAGGGTCAAGCTCCTGTTGGTAGGTGCCCTGAGACAGGGATCTCCCGGCTCCTTGTAAATGCTAGGGGAAGCTGACAAAATCCTTGGGGAAGGGAGGCAGCAAGGGAAAGCTTGCTAAGACAAGAAGCAACAAATGAAGAATTCTGCAGGAGTAGGTTAGGCTCCTGTAGGGGGCCTTGAGGTAGGGTAAGTAAAAGCATTTGAATAGAGCCTGAGAGGGGCAGAATACTTATTAGTTCAGCAGAGAAGCAAGAAGCCAGAGGCCTGAGAACCAAAGGAAGGCAGTGTAAGCACAGGCTGCAGGGAAGCAGCAAAAAGGAGGTGATAGGTAGGAAGCAGCAACATGTCTGAAGAAGCCGACCCAGCTGCTTAATACAGCTGTAAGGCAACCCAGAGTAGAGGATGGGGCTGAGTTCCCCTACCAGTCCCTAAGGAAGGGCGATGTAAACCCAACTGCAGGAGTAGATTAGGCTCCTGTGGAGGAGGCCCTGAGTGGGGGCCAGTAAGAACACTTCAGTGTAAGCCAAGAGGAGCCAAAGAATTATTTGGATGTTTAGCGTAGACTTTCAGTTGGACCTTTTGTCACCCCCAAAGGAGACTGAGTTTTGTGACTTGGCCAGAGGGCCAAGCCACTGAAGACTTGGTGAGAGGCAGACTGCCAGAAGATGCTAGAAATGAGGGCCCTTGGCAGCATCACACCCTGACAAAAGGGTGACGAGTACACTACCTTACAAAATAAAACTTCTCACATGTTCACAGTTTGTGGGGGCTGGAAGAGAGGGATAGGAATATATCAAGTGAAAACATCAGCCTTGAATAATGGGGCCAAATTCTTCTCTCAGTTGCACTTGCCCAATTCCAGAGAACTCAAGAGCAGAATTGGCCATACCCTGTAACATCTATTGTCAAAGCCATGTGAGGCCGGCAGTTGCAATTCAACCATCAAACAAACTAAAGATATAGTTAGTATAAGGCTAAAGATGGAAGAGATTACTAAGATGGAAGAGACCCAGGTAGTGGGTAATCTAAAGTCAATACATGTCATACAAAAGGACATCATATTAGACATTTTTTCCCCACACACTGAACATCTTTCTATCCTAGGTATTTAGGGTTCAACCTTGAAAGGTGTTGAAGAGTCTTCAACCACCACTTAAGCCAGGGTGATAGATGAGCGGCAGACATAGCTGATTTGGTTGACTTAGTGTACCCTTGCTACACACACGCGCATCATCTGAAAACTTATTATGTTTACATTACGATGAGGTGTAATATGGAGCTGTCAAGTGGTGCCGTTACCATAGAAATGGGGATAAACGACACCATCAACATGCTAAAATGACCAGTCTGAAATATTTGCATTTGTTAGTTAATGACTCTATTTCAGGACATGAAATTGAATTTTTCTGACCTCAAAGCATCACTACAAAAAATCTAAGAGTAAAACAAAATCTAATAATAAATTCTAGTCGTCGTCATCATCTTGTTCATCATTCTGATCTCTGAGAAAGCGTGGGTTACCACAGTCTTTATTGCCTTGGAAAATAACAGTTCTGTGCAGGGAATATTGTTCCAACTACAGACAAAGATGATTGTGCACCAATCCCTACTAATATAGGCACAAATGAGATCTTGTGGAAGGTCAGATGGCACTGAGCACTAGAAGAATACAGGAAGTAGTTTATCATCCACATTTTTCTATCCATTTTGCAAGTGTGATCCAGTATCCTTTTAATCTATGTGAGAAGACATCCAAATCTTTGCTTGACGAGATGCAATTTTGATATTCCTTTCATGTCATGCTGGAAGTTTGCCCAGTGACTTGTCCTTTTTGCAGGCTAGACTGAGGCCCAAGCAATTCAGGTCTCTCTGGATCTATTCTTCTTTTTTGCTCTGGTCATACAGCACTGCTACCAACTTCCATGCTGCAGAAGTTGCAGCTTGTCTGTCACTCTCTCCCAATATGGCAAGAGCTCCAAAGTGGTAAATTCCCTTTGTTTTCACATCTTCCCCTCCCCTCTGCCCCCAATACCAAATAGGGATGATACAATCACATGGTACTAATGTGTGTACTGCAACACACTTCCTGCTGAAGTCAGGAGTGAGTGCATCACAAATTGCATACACCAGTATGAGGTGACACTCGTCAGTTGTACTCATAATAGTGCCTGTTTCAATCCACATGTTGTGTGTTCTATTTTTGGAAATTAGTGAACAGCAAGGACCAAAACATCTCTAAGAGGTTACCTAATTACTTTGGTTCCTTTGACACCAAGAGATCCAAAAGCCATATTGGCACATTCAGCATGCAGAAGTATCCTTGTGGCTGCTTCCTCTTGAATACTGTACAAATCTTGAGCTTCTTCAACACTTCTACTGGTGATGGACTTTGCTACTTCACCATTGGAAAAGACTCCAGTAAGGAGTAATGTTTTTATTGGGCAAGCTCCTACACTCTCACATAAAATTTTGAACCATATAGTCAGAGACATTTTACTAGAGATTGTTGGATGCCACATTTAGAATTTTTTCTGTATGTCTTGCATCCAACCATAGATCCTGTCCAGTGCTGTCTTTCTGCAGTTTTCACAGAGTTACTGTTCTCATATCTGTCAAATACTTCAATTACAGAACTAGCTTTGTCAAATCCTTTTAGGACTTGCCTCTGGTACTCAGCACCCAATTCACTGAATGTGTGGAATTTGTCTCCAGCCATCATTTTGTATGACAACCAGGGCACCTCTCATGTACACTGTGGTTTCTTTGTTACATTCTCTTAGCTCAAATATTATTTTAGTTTGAGATGCCAGCTGATGCCCTAATTCAGCTTCTGTCTGTTCTTCTCATTGTTCCATCAGCATGGAAGAGGGACATGCACACAGATTCTATTAGGTGACTAAGAACAGTTGCCAGTGAAGCAACTTGCTAAGGACAAGGCTCTGCAGAAAATTTCTGGATCGATGCTGCTGTGATTGTCCCTCCCTTGCCAGACTTAAATTTGGTCTTTTGGCATAGTTTATGGCTAGTAAGCAGAAAAAGACCCTAATCAGCAAATAAAGGAAGGTCCTGACAATAATTAATAGTACCACTTGTTTGTAGTGTAGGAAGGACGTATGATTCAAAAAGTAACTAATAAAATAAAAAGCTACAGTAACAAGACAAAGAAACTGTCTTAGAAGAAACAAACACAAACCTTCCCACTGTTCTGCTGATAGGCAAAGTTGGGGAGGAGGAGATAGGAAAGTCACAAAGACAAACAGCTTTGAACTGGGTTTTCACTAAAGCCAGCACGTTAGCTGAAGGGTATAAAGAAACCCATGAATCTGAAGGTTCTTTGTCAGACCCTATCCGATCATGCTGGAGCATACCAGGAGGAGGAGATGTTTCAGAGTAGCAGCCGTGTTAGTCTGTATCTGCAAAAAGAACAGGAGTACTTGTGGCACCTTAGAGACTAACAAATTTATTAGAGCATAAGTTTTCATGATCCGATGAAGTGAGCTGTAGCTCACGAAAACTTATGCTCTAATAAATTTGTTAGTCTCTAAGGTGCCACAAATACTCCTGTTCTTTTTTCAGGAGGAGATGGTTTTCCCTAGGTCTGACTTATTTGTAAATATACTGATCATATGCTTATGAATACTTTATCACTGTACTGGGTGTAGTGACTGCTTATTTTTAAGCTGCTAAGCATGTTTAGAGCAATGATATAAAATACCATTTGGCCATTGGCCTTAATAAAAGAATGTATGGTTTGTCTGGTGTCTCCCATATCGGTATTAATCAGTAATACAAACACCACCTCTCAAATCTCTCCATTTGTTTTTCACCAACATCTGCTATTTTCAGTAGAAATGCTAATACATTTGATGTTACATGCAGTCCAGTAGATATGTGGATAAACACCTCTGGATGTGATTCAGTGTCAAATGGGCTTGTCATTGTTGATGACATGGTTGGTAAAAGCTTTGCACTGACAGGGGATGAAGAGCATGTTAGAGGCAAGAACTTGTTTGTGGACTTTATCTTCGCTGCTTCTTGTTAGAACATTTCTTTCTCTCATAGCTTTTGCATATTCATAATAGGATGCTGTGTATTGTCATTTCTAACAGTACTATTGACGTATGCGTAAGTGTGATTGAACTAAAAAGCCAGCTTCTAGACTGTTTCAAAGACAAGTACTGCAATTGCAAATTAAAACCTTCTACCAGGCAGACTAGATGCTACATTGTATGTACAAAAGCTTACCAACGGAGAAGGAATACATTAGGAATCCATGTACATTTATATCTATCCACTATGCTGTACAAACCAGGAGCATGCAGTCTTCTGTGACTGGTGCATAGCCTTCAGTGTGAGACTGACCTGGTCCACAAATTTCATTTGAAAATATAGAAAATTCAGGATTACTTGAGATACTTTTAAGATACAACTGAGAACATGTGCTGTGAAAACATTTCATGTTTGTATTTTTCAAAATGTTGATATTTGCCATTTTTGCCACATGCTTAACCACGTCATTATTTCTGAAAAGAGATACTTGCTCATGCAAAATTAATACAAATATTTTAATACATTACTGGTCCAAGCTACCACATGACAAACACCATATTAAGATGCTGAAATTAATTTAAACAGTAAAAGCTGTTGTCAGTCATACTGCAGTGTTTCAGGAACTGTGCAAAAAGACTCATTTTGGGTACCATTATTTCACTTTGCATACGGGCCTATGGCATCATTTGATGGCTCCACATCATACCTCATCTAAATATACATAAAATAAGCTTTCAAATGATATGGGTGTGTGGGGGCTAAAAATATTAAACTCCAAAAATATGGCCCTTTTTGGAGCATTGCTGTACACCTCTGAGTGGAGGGTGATAAACACTATACACGAGGCTCTCAGCGCCTTGCAGGATTGGGCCTTTAGAGACTTATCACTGTAGTCTTCATACATCAAATTTAATCTTTTATGGCTAGGTTATGAACATCTTACACAGGTGAACTGTTCCTCAGCCAGGTATTTTCATGACTCATATGGCTAAGCACTGACCAAAGTGAGTAAGGGATAAACAATCTAGCCCATTGGTATTTGTGTGATCCAGTTATTTCTGAATGAATTTTAGCCACACTTACAGACATGATGCTGTTATCTCAGGTTAGTGTTTGTCAGGCTCAAGCAAACATTGAAATGGATGAAACAAGGTAAGATGAAATCCAATTTCTGTTTCCCTTTGAGTCCTGCACCTCCTGAATTGCTGCATGATATGCCTGATATCTGGGAACTCTACAAGTTTTTGAGAACACTACTACTCACCATAACAGTGCTGTCCATGGAGACTGAGAAGAGCTTTGTGTTGCCATCAGCTATACACAGGAAGCCAATTGGGGAAGTATGTCCACGCAGTAAGCCAATAGCCCATCTAGTGAAACAAAACACTTCTAAGTAGATTTAACTCTTGAAATGTGAAAATTTTCCTAAAATCTCATGGTGTTATGGTCCTCTTTTGCTTAAGATTTTTTTTAATACTTTAGTTCATGATGCATGAGCCCTTATTTCTGACCTTGAATTTAATATTATGGGGAAAATCCAATACTCCGCCAGGAAAATACTATTTATTTGTAGACATTCATCACCTAACACCTGAGTGGGCACAATCACTAATGATTTAACCTTCACCATACATAGGCCAGATTGGTAAACTTTATTAGCTCCATTTTACAGGTGAGGAAACTGAGGCACAGAAGTATCCGAGACCACACAGGAGAAGGAGCAGAGGTCTCCCGAGTCCCACTCTTGTACCTTAACCAGGAGGCCATCCTTTTCCCTGGATGGTACACTCAGAGTACAATAGGTATCAAGACAGGAAGGGACAGCTATGGTCCTCTGTCCGACCTCCTGCATAGCACAGGCCACAGAACTTCCCCAGAATAATTCCCGGAGCATATTTTTAAGAAAAACATCCAATCTTGATTTCAAAATGGTCAGTGATGGAGAATCCACCACAACCCTCGATAAATTGTTCTAATGGTTAGTTACTCCTACCATTAATTTTTTTTTACTCATTTCCAGACTAAATTTTTATAGCTTCAACTTCCAGACATTGGATCACATTATACCTTTCTCTGCTAAACTGAAGAGTCCATCATCATTAAAATTTTGTTCCCCATGTAGGTACTTATAGACGGATCAAGTCACCCCTTAACCTTCTCTTTGTTAAATAGATTGAGCTCCTTGAGTCTATTACTATTAGGCAGGTTTTTCTAATCCTTTAATCATTCTTGTGGCTCTTCACTGAACCCTCTTCAAGTTATCAACACCCTTCTTGACTTGTGAACACAGTATTCCAGCAGCTGTCACACCAGTGCCAAATACAGAAGTAAAATAACCTGTCTGCTCCTACTCAAAACCCCCCTGTTTATACATCCCAGGATCACATTAGCTCTTTTGGCCACAGCATCACATTGGCAGCTCACCTTGACTGAATAGCCAGCCCTCCCCTCCAAAATCTCTTTCAGAGTCACTGCTTCTCAGGATAGACTTCCTCCATTCTGTAAGTATGGCCTCCTTCTTTGTTCCCAGATGTATATGTTTACATTTAGCAGTATTAAAATGCATAGTTTGCTTGTGCCCAGTTTACCAAGTGATGTAGATCAGTGGTTCTCAAAGCCAGTCCACCGCTCGTTCAGGGAAAGCCCCTGGCAGGCCAGGCTGGTTTGTTTACCTGCCGCGTCCGCAGGTTTGGCCATTTGCAGCTCCCACTGGCTGCGGTTCGCCGCTCCAGGCCAGTGGGGGCTGCGGGAAGCTTCCCATGGGCTTTCCCTGAGCAAGCCGTGGACTGGCTTTGGGAACCACTGATCTAGATCACTCTGAATCAGTGATTCCACATGTATGATATTACGTCCCTATTTTCCTGTTCTGAAATTTTTACCTAAACAAAATGCACCTTTCATTAATTTAACATAAAACAGTGCCCTTTCCCTAAGTGAAGCAAAATACCAGGAAAATGATGCAACATAAATCTGGTTAGGGTGCAACAGATTCAGCAGCAAAAAGGGCAGATACTGACAAGTGTCACTTGACAATAGAAAAGTAAGCTGGGCACTTAGCATATTATTCACAAGTAACAGAGTATTGTACACTCAGTCATTCACGCTTCCAAGCCCAACTGCCTACCCTCATTTCTACTTCCTTCATAGTGGAAAGTGGCTGAAGCAGACCTCAGTTTACCCTTGACTACTTAAAAGGTCTAATCCCACCAGTTAGTGAAGAAGGGTTTGTTACAGATTGTTAGGAGTTTATCTTGAAAGGACATGACATGCCTTGTAAAGGACAGCAGTTGAGGTCACGCAGCCCACCCAAGACTATGAAAGGATATATAAATACTTCACCTCAAGTCTTTTCCCTGACTGGGAAACTTAGATTAATCTGCTGCTCATCTTTAACAATATACTGTTAGCTATTAAGATGCTGCAGATATCAGCCCTAAAACAATCATTTTTCTAGAAGAACTGACAAATACTGGCAGACAAAGAACTAACTGTCTGGCCTATGTGAGATAACTGGCTGTTAGTGAAGAGGAACTATTGCTTTTGTTCTGCTCCAGAGGAAATAGCTTTTTAAATTTCTTTTGACTGTCCTTCACAAGTAACAGAAATTAGCACTCAGAATACTGTTAACATTCCCTATTTGTGTTTCCTCCTCCGCTTGGTTCCAGGTTCCTTCAGCATCACACATTCGCTTTCTAGCATCATACCCCCTGGAACAAGCCTACTCCTGAACACACACATGCACACGTGCTGGGAAAGCAAGGTACATTTGTTTGGGTCTTAACGCTTGCAGAAGCTAGAAACAGAGAATAAAATCTGCACTCGCACAAAGGCCTTATTGCCTCCTTTATATTTACATTTCTTTTATACAAACCTTCTAACACCATAACTATCCTTCAGCTTCTGTCTCCCCAGAGTTTTGATGATGTTGCTTCTGATTTTCCAACAGTTTCGACCTCCCTCCCCCCTCCAGACGTGGAGAGACCTCCCTCCACAGCAAGATTCTTATACCAAAACAAAAAAAGCTGTTTCCAAAACTAATTAGGGTTATTAAATAACAACGTATTTGCCTATCGCATAATTACAAAACCCCAACACTTATGAGTAAGGAAATTAATAGCTAGGGACATCGCTGATCTTACACTGCTCCTCCAACAAGTAATGCATTACCACTAAGTACCAAAAATTGCATAGTTATCAGCAGTTACATCTGAATGTGTACAGGATGAAGATCTGTGGAATAAGGAAGTGCCATTTTTACTGTACATTTCAGGGTAGGGCCACACTTTAAGTGCTTGAATGTATTTTTTTAAAAGAGCTCTAAACCATGAATCATAGGATGTTTGAGGTATTCTTCACTGACAGCCAGTACTACAGATGCAACCTTAGAGAGAGAGAGAGAGAGAGAGAGTGTAAAATCTAGGGAGACTACTGAAATATCCATGGAAACATTGTGACAGAGGCTCCCTGACAAAGGAGTCCCCTGTTCTTTTGCCAACAACTCTCATCTCACACCTGACAAACTAACTACATCAAACATCTTGCAAGATATTTATCCATAAACAGTAGCATCTAAGGTATCTACATAAAGCTCATAACTTCACAAGATTCATAATCATTGTGAGATGTTTGTATGGATAATATTTCTGGAATAATGGATTGTATATTGAAAGCATGTTTCACAGCTTAGTCACCAAGGGACAATGTCTCTGGTGCTCCATTCAAGTAGGAGGCACTTGTCACCCTGCTCTGGCTGGTTGGTGATATATTGCAAGGCTCAACTGTCTGTTCTTGCTCCATCCAAAAGATAATGGCAAATAATCTAAACATCTGGGAGGTAAAAAAGGAAAATTATGACAGAAGTTCATCCTATCTGTGAATAAAAACAAGAGACTGATTCTGCATAGGAGAGCTGGGAGAAAGAACCTCTGAATCCTTTCACTGCGGAGACATGGTGGGAGTAAAGATGTTCTCATGAAAAACTGGATCCTAGTTCCTGTGAAGCTAGCCAGCTCTGCCCCAGATTGAATTTCGGGGATGGGAGGGAAAACCTACTTTTAGGTAGGAAAGAACTATTAAGTGTAGACGCAGGTCCACACTGACAACCTGCTACCCCAATATTCACCAGTCATATAATTAGGATATGTCTTATACAAAGTATGCCTTGTGAGGTGTCATTCTAAAAGTCTTGATCTGCTAGACCGTAATCTCTTGTTGGATTGTATGTGCTATCGTTGTATGTGAAGTTATAAAGTTTGGATATGTATGTGTTCCTGAAACATGTCCTGAGGTTGAAGACACCCACAAGCAGCCTTTTAGGTATGACAGTAAAAAGGCCAAATAATGTTAAGAGCTTATTGAGGAAATGCACACAAGCACAAGGATTGCCCCAGGAACTGTGTACAATGGAAACCTCTCATAGATAGCACTACACAAAGGGAACTGTTTGACCCAAGTCACAGCAAAAGAGCTTTCCAGCAAGCGGGGAGAAGATATAAAAGGGGGGAAATGACATCCTGGGGGGTACCTCACTCTCCCTACAACACCACACCTGGAAACACCTGAGGACCAAAAACTGAACTGGGGGAAGTAATGGTCCCAGGCTGGAAGGATTTTTAGCCTGTGTATGAAAACCTGGGAAAGCCAAGGCAACTTGTACCTTAAGAATCTGCCAGCATGTTTACCGCTCAGGGTGTGAATTTGCTAATTCATATCCTACCGATCTAGTGTGTTAAGCTCAGTTTGCAGTTTTTGTTTATTTACTAAAGTAATCTGCTTTGATCTGGTTGCTATCACTTAAAATCTATCTTTTGTAGTTCATAAACTTGTCTTGTTTTGTCTCTAAAACCACTGTGGAACTCATACTTGGGGCAGAAAGCTCTTGCATCTCCCTCTCCACATTGAGGGAGAGGTTGAATTTTATGATCTTACACTGTATAAATTCTCTGTGGCACGCAAGACAATACAATTTTGGGTTTACACTCCAGAGGGGATGTGCACTTGCATGTTGGGCAATTGCTTAGCTGAGCTCTCCCATGCAGCGCTGATCTCAGCATCTGTGTGAATATAGCTGCAGGTGGGTGTGTCTCTACCAGTGTGCGTGCTGGAAGGGGACTTGAGAGCCTGTCACAGCAGTACAGAATAAGGGGAATCTTGGCTGAGGTGGGACAAGCAGGCTCAGTGGTATCCCAGTTCCAAGTGGTACCCCAGGGGGAACCCATCACACACAGATTGTTCTGTTTTGTATTGTAACCATTTATTTCAACCACTTGTTTCTAGTTACCTCTCCATTCTTTTTTAAAGAAACCTACTTTTATTTTATTACGGGGGGGAGGGGGGGGAAGAGAGAGAGAGAGAGTGTGTGTGTTTAAACACAAGATCTTCCTAAACTGGGTACACTGCTCTTGGGGGCAGAGGTTCTGTCAGTAGCTCATGTCAGGGACTGGATATCACAGGGCAACAATTCAGAGGGACTCTGATACACCTATTATTAGCCTACAAGGTGAAGACAAGGCTGGCATAGCCAAGAGGACAATACTGAATGGATAAGAGGCTGGTGGTGTTCCCTAACACCCAGTTACCACACATGAGACTCCCTCATGTTGGAGGCCACAAGGTAATTCATTCCTGGGTACCCCAAGAACCACACAAAGAATTCAGAGGGAGCTCTTTGTAGTCCTAATTGTATGCTATTTTCTTCATGCATTAACTTCCATTTAGTAACTCAAATACATTGTAATTGCTTTTTATACCCATTAACCCTGCCAAGTCACAATAGAGCAAGTTAGATTCTACTCCTTGTGAGTCACTAAGGGACTTAAATAAGTTCCAATTAGCTATACCTGGACACACCTTCTGAAAGGTTTCAGAGTAACAGCCATGTTAGTCTGTATTCGCAAAAAGAAAAGGAGTACTTGTGGCACCTTAGAGACTAACCAATTTATTTGAGCATAAGCTTTCGTGAGCTACAGCTCACTTCATTGGATGCATACTGTGGAAAGTTTAGAAGATCTTATTATATACACACAAAGCATGAAAAAATACCTCCTCCCACCCCACTCTCCTGCTGGTAATAGCTTATCTAAAGTGATCACTCTCCTTACAATGTGTATGATAATCAAGTTGGGCCATTTCCAGCACAAATCCAGGTTTTCTCACCCCCCACACAAACTCACTCTCCTGCTGGTAATAGCTTCTGAAGGCACTACAGCACAGGTGTAACTGAGGGCCTAATTTGGCCTGTAGATACTATTAGTGGTGATGTGTAATAAAAGTCCAGGTTGACTCTCATATCTGGGTGAAAGTGAAAAGCTGCTGGTTAGAAAATACTTTTCTACATCAAAATGTGCTCAGTTTAGAAGTAATCAGTGACACCCCAATTCTTCAAAGATTTGTGCAGGTGCTTAATTGTGTGTCTACTGAGTAGTCTTAATCATAGAATTTAAGGTCAGAAGAGATCACAGTGATCAACTGGTTTGACCTCCTATAAACACAGGTCAGAGGACTTGCTGTTTGAATAAAAGCATAGAAGCAATTGCTGTTTGAATTAAAGCATAATTTTAGAAACATCCAATCTTTATTTAAAAATTGCCAATAATGGACAATCTACCACACCCCTTGGTAAATTGTTCCAGTGGTTAATAACTCACTGTTAAAAAAAACTGTGCGCCTTATTTCCAGTCTGAATTTCCTCTAGCTTCAAATTCCAATTATTGGATTGTGTTATAGATTCTTCTGCTAAGCTGTAGAACTCAAAATATTGATCACCATGTAGTTGCTTCTCAGGGTACAGTTTTCCATCTTGTAACTATACTGTAACATAAGCACTCTTTGCTATGCCCCATCACCTTTTTAAGTAGGTTTTTGTTTAACTGTAAGCACATAACAGACAAAACAGTTCCTTGGCTCACCTCGCCCTGGGGTCTCTGGTAAACCTTCTTGCAGCTTCCTAATCCCAGTTTGCTCCCTTCCCACAGCCAGTTCTCACAAGCCAGTTCTGCAGAACACTGGCCCCAGCACTATCTCCCTGAGCACCTGTCCCCATGTTCCAAGGACTTACCACTGGATTTAGCTCTACTCCCCTGTGGTTCTTCTAATGCACAACCTGCCGCAGTCACACCTCCCCTGCCTGCCCTCTTACATCCTTTTTCTAGCCATGGGTGTAGCCCTGCTCCCTTTAATTGGCTCAGTTGGGCACACCTGCTCTGACACATATGCTGGGCCTTGTCTACTCACAGAGACCAGCTATGCTGTGACATTGCCTACATTCTAAATGTATAACTTTATTGCCTAAATGTATAACTTTATAGTTGGTTGTCTTACAATATATATTGTTTTTACATCCAGCTTACCATGCCATTCATAGTTCTCTGGATTAGTGAGCTGTCTTCATTATTTACTACTCCCCAAATCTTTGTATGATCTGCAATCTTTATCCATAAGTACTTCAAAACTTGATCTATAAAATCGGATCCAATAATTTATCAGGTCGCTGATAAAAATGATAGTGTAGGGCCAAGAACGGATCCCTATAGGTCCTCACTAGATAATGACAATTTTTCATTTACAGTTATATTCTGAAACCTGTCAGTTACCCATTTAATGTGTCATGGTGATTTGTATTGTTCTAGTTTTTAATCAAAATGTTGTGCAGTATCAAGTAAATGATTAAGATAAGTATATACTACAACACACACCATTACCTTCATCAACCAAAACTAGTAATCTCAAATAAAATATCAAGTTAATTTGACAGAATCTATTTTCCATAAACGCATGTTGACTGGCATTAATTACTTTCCTTTAAATTCTTTATCAATGAAGTCCATCTCAGCCATTCCCTTATTTTGGCTGGAATTTCTGACAGGCCTATAATTATATGCCTTGTCTTGTTTACCTTTTTAAAATATGGTCACAACATTCACTTTCCCCAATATTCCAAAGGTTATTGAAAATCAACATTAATGGTCAAGAAGTCAGTGGCATTACTCACAGTACATAGGATTAAGCATACGTATGAGAATTTACAAGATTGGGGCCTGAAAGACTACACCTGGAGAACCATAGCGCCAATTTTGCATAGTGTCACTTTCATAGCAGCACTGCACTTGCAGGCTTTGCATGATACCATAATCACAATTCATAGCTTTTAGTCTTAGCCCCTTGGAGCAGGGATCATCCTGTCTTGATGATCTTGAAAAATATATTGTTAGTGCTACCGTAAACACATAATATGTTAAAACTGACCAACACTGGTTAGTCCTTCAGCCACCTACCCAGGGACATAAGGACTCCATAGACAAATATTCTGGTCCAAACCGCCAGTCACAAGATTATTACTTTCTTCACAGAAGTCAAAGGCCTTGACCCCTCTGTGCACTTTGAATTGGGATTCATCGCAGTTAAAATGCCTCAGAGGAGAAACCCGAGCTGGCAGAGAGCACTTGGTTGGAATGCTGCTGGAGTCCATCAGAATCAAACGATGCTGCGCATCTTTAGTTCTGTTGACACAGCCTGTGCCAGAAAAATTGGAAAGGAGAAAAAATAAACTCAAACATGCTCCTCCCCCCCATTACATTAAAAGCAAATGGCAAGGCCCCAATCCTGCAAAGGCACAAGTGCTTAACTTTTCCCATTGACCTCAATGGGACTTCTGAGTATACTCATGTGTAGATAAAGTTAAGCATGGGTGGAAGTGTTAAAGCAAGTGCATACATAGAATGCAGATGTACCATTTAAAAGTCAAATGTTTGAAAAATCACTCTCTCCTTTCACCTATATGCAAGGCTGCTAGGTTGTCACGATGGTAAAAATATTTCCAATACCATGATTTTTCTGTTTATCCATGACTTTTCTTTGTGTCCATGATTTTAATAATCTCACTGCACAGCAGCAGCTCCTGTCCTGTGGGGCTGGGTGTGGCTCCCTGTTCTGTTCGGCGTGCCATGGTGCAGAAGGTTGCAGTACCACTCACTGGCCCTGCTACCCCACTATCAGGACAAAGGGCCAAACCTGAGCAGCACTGTGATGGTGTGTACCAGATTGCAATATTGGAAGCAGGGAATGGCCCAGACATTTAGAACAGGAGCTACTGCTGTGGGGTGGGCTTGCTCTGTAGCCTCGCCCCACCCCACAGGGGCAAGACCTAACCTCCTCCCCCACTTTATATGGCACTTCCATGACTTTACACACCATTTTCCCCCTTAATCCCTTGACTTTTATTAAGTGTACTGTAACTGCTCTGTGATTTGATAATAAAATGCTGTGACAAATCTGCAGTCCTCCCTATATGCCAAGAGCTCACTGCAAAACTAAGTGAAAGTTTGTGGTTTCTCTTTGAGTTTGTTTGAAAGAGAAAGCAAAAATATAGAATGTTTATAGCCCTTTTCATGTTCAAAACACCTTACAACCATTTTTGGGTAGGTAATTTAAACCCCAGGAAGACCCCTATATCCAGGCAGGGCTATGCATCTTGGAGGATCAGGGCCTAAACTTTATTTAACTGGATTACCTCATTCCACAGAATGAACCAGCAAGAGCAGGCCTACAGGCAAGAAAAGTCTGAGGTGCCCTTCTCAATTTTTTTCCACCAGATTGTTTTTAGGGGATAGAGGTATCTTTCCACCTCTTACAGGGAAAGCTGAGTTATATGCCATTTTGAATTTCAGTTCATCTGTGAAGAGAAAAGGAGTACTTGTGGCACCTTAGAGATGAACAAATTTGACTATAAGCTTTTGTGAGCTAAAGCTCACTTCATCAGATGCATTCAGTGGAAAATACAGTAGGGGGATTTATATACACAGAGAACATGAAACCATGGGTGTTACCATGGTTTCATGTTCTCTAACACCCATGGTTTCATGTTCTCTGTGTATATAAATCCCCCTACTGTATTTTGTGTTACCATGGTTTCATGTTCTCTAACACCCATGGTTTCATGTTCTCTGTGTATATAATTCCCCCTACTGTATTTTCCACTGAATGCATCTGATGAAGTGAGCTTTAGCTCACAAAAGCTTATAGTCAAATTTGTTCATCTCTAAGGTGCCACAAGTACTCCTTTTCTTTTTGCAAATACAGACTAACACGGGGTTACTCTGAAAAAAGTTCGTCTGTAGAATATTACAGTCACTATGTTTTCTTGCAATTTCCCTCTGTCTTTGAGACTCAATATTTGGTCACTTTTCAATTGTTTATTCTGGTTTCAGATTAAGGCAATCTTGACTGAAAATTACCTGCCTTGCTCTTTATTTGTGGGGAAATGTAACAAAGAAGCTCTAATTTTTCTAAATTAACATACAAATAGACATTC
The DNA here is from genome assembly GCF_965140235.1 of Caretta caretta. Taxonomy (NCBI): domain Eukaryota; kingdom Metazoa; phylum Chordata; order Testudines; family Cheloniidae; genus Caretta; species Caretta caretta. Next base: position 54,629,556 of record NC_134209.1, read on the forward strand.
AAGCCAATCTCACTGATCTCTGATAAGAGCAAAATTGATTTTGCAGATAACTCATTGCTGCAATTTCTCCCTCATATAACAAACCATTTTATAGGTTCTTCATCTCTCCTTCCTCCATCATCATTTAGGAAGCAAACACCATAGTGATTTGCTCTACCCATAAAGGGCATTGATGGGGGTGGGGGGGGGGAAGAGGAATGGTAACTTATGTCCTTCTGCTCAAATGGCTTTTTGTTCTCAGGGATGACAGTAATGCAAATTTTGTCAGCTAAAGAGGCAGATACATGCTCTCATGTCAGAGATGTCCTATACAGTATGAACTGAAAACAGTAACTGGGGTTTCAGCCATGCATAGTATAAAGTAACTGATAATTTGTTCAGAAAGATTTCAAATCTCAGTGTAGCATGTTGGTGCTCTTCTAATCACCTGAATGACCGCAGCAATATTAGATCTCTCCACATTGCACTGTCTAAGGGATCCAGATCATTTCCAAATTCAAGTGCCTGTAAAACATTGAAACAACCCAATAGTTTTAAGTCCTCATACACAATGATTTACAGCTTACTCCTTTTTTCAATAAGCAGTTTGGAAGGGAATGGAGCAGCGTTTTAGCGCCACAGTTTAAGAAATACTGAATAGAGTTTAAAATGACATAGGCCATTAGATCCAGGTAACCAAACGGCAGCACTGCTGTGCAGAGAAATCTGTCTTTTAGGAATGGCCTTAGGACTCTTCCCCCTACAAGCCAGAAGGCCAGTTGCAAGATTACATTCTGCACAGTGGTGAACCTTTGACATCCTTATGGAATTTGAAAATGAAACTGATCAGGACAGGGTCAACCTTTTAAAAAACTGCTGGGATTCAAGGGCAAACCTTCCTTCAGGAGTTATTTATGAAAAGTTTCCTCTGCTCATGAGTTTTCCTATCTTACCTATCACAAGGGCAGTATAATCATAATTTGAACTGGATATAATGGATTCTATAGAATGAATGTACTTGATCTGCAACAGAAAAAAAATGCAGAAATTTTCAGTAAATGCCTGACATGCTTTTCATGTTTAACTGTTTTTTTTTTTAAAAAAACACTTGTTTACTCTTATATCTAGACACATTTAGGGCCAAATTCAAAAAAGGTACTGGGGCGTTGTTCCACTCAGTGTTGCAACAGCTGACCCCTAGGTGCCCTGCCACCCTGTGGAATTCTCAGCCCTGACCTAGATGCCTAGGCTCCCCATACAATGGATGTGGAGAAATAGGTACATAAGAAAGGGATCCTCAGAAGCCAGCAAGCTGAGTTAAGATATCCAGAAGTGAAATGTGAGGAAATGGCTTTGGCCCAGATCCTCACAGGTATTTAGGCGCTTAATGGGCCAGAAGTAGGTTCCTCCCTCCACTCGTGATTCTCAGCCATGAACCCCCTCCTGGAATTACATGTCTAAACCAGGTCAGCCCTTTCTTGTGGGGGAAGGGGACCTCAACCCTGAATAGTCAAAGGCTTAACAGTCATCTTCTTAGCATATGTGCAACATGCCTCAGGTGGCACGTGACTAGGATTCATCACCTTATTTGGTCTGCTGGCTGGATCATTAGTTTCTCCTGCTTGGGCTGGGTACTGATGGGGAGTGAGACATGAACACTGATCCATGCCCTCCAGCTTAATAATTTGGGCACATAAATATGATGTGGGAGAGCTCAGTTCAAGTCCTTGCTCCAAATTGGGTAGACAGGGGACTTGAACGCAGCGCTCCCACTTTCCAGGTGAGTGTCCTAAACACCCTGTGTGGGAGAGAGAGAAATTCTCTCTTCTGTCTTTTATATCAGGTCTTGCGCATGCTCAAAAGCAGGCCTAAGGAATAGTCCCTGCTGGTGACAGAGAGGTGTCCTCTGCATAGTTTGAGAATCCTACTTTGGGGATTCTGGGGCTTTGGCTTGAGGTAGGGCTTTGAGCAGCTTGCTGGCTGTGGGGCAGAGTCACTGTTAAGGTGGCTTTGTGAATGCTCACAAGTGGAAGCTTAGGCACCTATGGGTGAGGTAGCAGTTGAACAGCCATTTTGATGTCAGTAGTGCCTAAATGCTGGACTTAGGCACCCAAATACTTTTGTGAATCTGGGCCATAGGGAATAAGGCATGGTGCTGTTATTAGCACACAGTTTTCACTCTTGTTAGTCTCTCAAATGCTGCCGGGAAAGTCCAGCATGAAAGGTCCACTCACAAAACACATGAAGCAGCTAACATTATGCTGACATGAGAGAGCCCCCCTACGTCAATAATGTTACATATGGTATTATCAAATTAAAATATCATCAGCCACAGAGGCCAGACCAATAGATCTCCTACACGACAAACCAAAGTCCTCCTCTTATCAAGCTGGATTCTTAGTCTGGTGTTTCATTTTGTAGGTCACCAAAGGCTGGGAATGCCACAGAAGCAGCATACACCACCCAAGGGGGAGAATGGGCTTTTTTAGCTCCACGGTGACCCTGGTCAAACGAGGAACAGTATTGTTGGGCTCCAAAAGGAATTACCCCTTTCTCCTACTCCTGTGGCAGAATGGTGGGCAGGATATGAACTGGGAAGAAATCTGGGTTGAATTCCAAGCTCTGCCATAACATTTCCTGTTTAGCCTTCGGCAAATCACTTAATCTAGCGGTGCCTCAGTTCCCCCAACTTTACATAATGTGGGAACACTATAATACTTCCTTTCCATCCTTTCTTATGCTTTTTCTGTCTTGTCTATTTAGATTGTAAGCTATTTGGAGCAAGGATTGTCTCTAACTATGTGTAGGTTCACTACCTAGCACAATGGGAACTTGAACTCCCATCTGGAGCTTTGGGTGCTACTGTACAAAAAGTTAATAAAGGGGCAATAGTACTCAGACATGTGGAATACTCCACTAAAAAGGGGAGGGTGGCTGGACTAGTGAGGGAAGGAGGAACTCAGCTACCCTAACCATTTCCAAAGTAATACATGGTTTTAGCTATTTAGCAATGATGTATATGGTAACAAATATCATTTCATAGTCAATGCATTAATTATACTATTGAAATGTACAAATGAAGAGTGCTCTACAGGAGGCTTGCAAATAAAAAACAATAAAATGTACTGAGAAGTTAGGAAGTAGAATTAAATTTAGGCTCCCAAATACAGAACACTCCTAACACTGCAAGTCAAGTTCTCTTACCTTGGTCACCCAATCATTATGAACCTTCCAGCGAAGGAGGTGATATTTCTACTGTCGTTAGTGTTCTCCATGGAAACACTGGGGATTTCCTCCACAGCTGGACACTTTGTCCAGTTCCTATAGTCATAGGAAACTGTTGGTAACTGAGGGAATTGAGTTTGTTTTGTTTTATAAACTGATATTTTTTGAATAAAAGGGATTTGGTTTCCCAGTGCCTCGGACCTTGTGTATTCATTTATAACTGTGCAAACCATTCTCTTGAATCAGACACTCACTTTGCACAGGTGTTAAATGAATAACACTGAAAGATGCAAGGCAGTTGAACATCAAGCCCAAAGCCTTTGCTAATGAGACCGGAATGATGAGGGTGTCTGAAAATCAACTCTTATAATTGAATACTCTGCGCTATTACTCTCGAAATAGTATCAAGAGGGTAGGAGTCCATTGTGGTGGGTACTGTACAAACAAAACAAAAATGGGACCATCCCAAAGAGCTAGATTTCTGAGTATAAATTATAGTATTATAAAGTATAATTCTGCTCTCACTTAGCCAGGTGAGCATAAGGAGCAACTCCACTGAAATCAATGGAGTTCACTGTCAAAGTGAGACAGGAATCACAAAACCAATTTGTTCTTAATTAAATGGATACTGCCAGGTAGCTTAGGCCAAAATTGTAGATTTTTGTTAAAAATATAAAAATGACTAAATCTGATATTAAATGCAATTGTAATGGATTTTTTTATTTCAGTAACAGAATCCCTTGCTGTGTTTATAGTCAAATCATTCCAGCATTGTGTCAATTAGCACATCAGAATCAGGACATGGGACTGTTTGAAAACTTCTGAGAGCAATAGACATCCCTTCTCCTTCCCCTACATCTCAACATCCAGCCATGCAGTCCCAACAACTAGGCTGTACGTTACACCATGAACCCGAGAACAAGGCAGAATTCATTTCAGCAGCTTCTCTCTGGTGCTTCTCAATGGACCAAAGGGCCCATTGTTCAGCTACAACACCCCTCCTCCCACCATTGGCTCTTTCTCCTCTCTCTGCTCTGGTCTATAAGCTTTTATAAACATAGTTTTAACTTTAATTATCCATCTCTACAGCATTTGGAGAATGTAAAACACTGTTTTAAAGTGATCAGTGTTTATTATCATAGTCATCAACTGAAGTATTCGTAGGTGCTCAGGTGTTGGTAGCTAGCCAGACACTATGGATCTAATGAGTTAATGAAATCCACCATCTGGATTCCCTAGAACTGCATCTCGTGCATTAGTACATCTGAGACTCAAAGAAGGATCCTTATGGCCCTTGGCAGCACTTCTAGCAACTGAGCTGAAAGGTAGCTTCTCGGCCAAGCCACTAGGGCTGTGCTAAGCTTGCCTGAGCTGGGTATGATTCTTCACATCATCTTCTGCTGAGATCTAAAGAACTAATTACTTACCTCAGTGTTTCTCCCATAGAAGAGATCAAGATGATGTTAACACAGCTCTATGGAACAAAATGCTAACAAGTTAGCACCCATAATGAAGGGACTGAGTAAGAGTCTGCATTTCAGCTATAACATAATACATATTTAAAGCACATTTTCAGTTTTAAACTCTTGGTTTAAAAAGACGTTTCTAGCATTGAATTCCCAGTCAAAACATTCCTGCTTGCTTTAAACATTTTATTGGATTGTTCCTGACTATGCTTCCCATTATTCAGCATATTCACATATTAATCAATTTCATAAAGATAATTAAAACAAAACAAAAGAAAAAACCCTATTCTCAGGGAGTATGTTTAGGCAATGGGTGGCCATGCAGCTCTTCAGAAGTTTATATGCGGCTCCTTATATAGGCACAGATGCTGGGGCTGGAGCTATAAGCACCAACTTTCCAGCATGCCAGGGGGTGCTCACTGCTCAACCCCTGGCTCTGACACAGGCCCTGCCCCCACTCCACCCCTTTCCGCCTCCTCCCCTGAGCCTGCCATGCATTTTCTTCTCCCCCTCTCCCAGAGGGCCTCCTGCATGCCACAAAACAGTTGATCGGGAGGGAAAGGCGCTGATTGGTGGGGCTGCTGGTGGGCAGGAGGCTCTTGGAGGGGAGCTGATGGGGGGCTGCAGACGTATTACTGTGGAACTTCGGCAATATACGTTGGTAAATTTTGGCTCCTTCTCAGGCTCAGGTTGGCCACCCCTGGTTTAGCCTGTACAGGCTAACTTGTTATACTAAACTAACACTTCGACTATATTTTAACTAAATTGAACATACTGTACAAGTATAATTAACATACCTGTTCATCACCATATAATATTATGCATTCATCTTCCTCTCGATACTTCACATATTAGTCATTCTTCTGCCGACACATACTTCATAAAAGGATAAACAGATTTTTACAAGGCATTCAATAAAGCAGCCATTCCCAGTATAGCCAAAGATTAATTTATGTAATAAAAATCATAAGATTAATTACAAATATTACTTATTTTGTGGAATAAATGAGATAATACAACTAATAGCTGCACTCTTCTCTATAACTGCAGACACAGGGTACAATCCTGGCTCCATTGAAGTCAGTGATTAAACTCTCCTTGACTTCAGCAGAGCCAGGTTTTCAGCCACAGTCTATACCACAAACAGCTTAAAACTTGATGGCATTGCTGAAACACACAAAAGCTACAGGAAAACATTCACTATTGGCATAGCAGGCTCAAGTCCAATATGTTTAATGAAGCTGCATGGGCACATGCCAGGAGTAAACGTGGCCCCAAATGTTCATTGGGAACAGAATATCCTGTCATCTTTGATTATAATTTATATGAATAGCAGATCATACTTGTAATCTAGGTGTAGAGGCATTATTTCAAAGCCAATGATTTGACAGTATGGCTCAAAGTTGGAAGGTTCATATAGATGTATCTCTGTCACTGAAACATTCATGAAACACCATGGATTTTACTTAGTACACTAGAATACATGTATTAAATATTTTAATAAAATATTTTAACAATAATAATTTGCACTACTAGCATACTTTTCATTAATATTAACAACCTTATCTCTACGGAAGAAATATGTCCATTTTACAGATGGACCAAAGCCCAGAGATGTTAAGTCTGATATGCTTCTCAGATTGATGTAAACCAGGAGTAACTTGACTGAAATCAGTTTATTTTCACTGGTGTAGAGAAGAGAATCAGGCTAGAGAGACAGAGGCAGAACCAGGAATAATGCTGAACAGTCCTAACTGTTCCTTGTTCTGGTTACTACAGGACTCTCTCATGGAGATTTCATGATTAGTCAGACAGATGAGCCCAGTTTCCCTTCGTCCGTGTTATTGGTGAGGATCATGTAATAACAGAGACCAAGGACATGTCTACACTTAAAAGGCTACAGTGGTGCAGCTGCAATGCTTCACTGAAGACACTACCTATGCAGAAGGGAGGACTTTGCCCACCTCCGATTTACGCCGATGGGAGAACTACGGCCCACATCTGGCCTGCGAGACCATCCTGCCCGACCCTCAAGCTCCTGGCCCAGGAGGCTAGTCCCTGGCCCCTCCCCTGTTGTTTCCTCTCCCCCGCAGCCTCAGCTCACTGCTCTGCTGGTGCAATGCTCTGGGCAGCGGAGCAGCCCAGCTGCAGAGCCCGACTGACCCTGTGCTGCGCAGCGTGGCTGCCTGTCCTGCGGTAGTGCGGGAAGTGCGGTAAGGAGGCAGGGAGGGTGGTCAGGGGCAGGGATGTGGATAGGGGTCGGGGCAGTCAGAGGGCAGGGAACTGGATGGTTGAATGGGAGCAGGGGTCCCGGAGGAGTAGTCAGGAAGGAGAGGAGGGATTGGATGGGGTGGCGGGGGGCAGTCAGGGGCCTCGGGGGGCCATCAGGGAACAGGGTTGGATGGGGCAGGGGTCCTGGGGTGGCTGTGCCTCCCCTAACCAGCCCTCCATACAAATTCAGAAACCTGATGCAGCCCTCAGACCAAAAAAAGTTTGCCCTCCCCGGTGTAAATACTCCACACTTCCTTGAGAGGCAATAGCTATGCTGAGGGGAAAAGCCTTCCTATCAATACAGCGCTGTCTACACTGGGAGTTAGGTCAGTATGAGTCAGGAGTGTGGAAAATCTACCCCCCGAATGATGCAGTTATACCAACATAAGTTGCTAGTGTAGACCAGCCTAAGATTATATGGGTCTCCTCTAAATGCACTCATATCTCTAAAAACCTCTCATTAATCCTAATATCCAATCCCATATAACTCAGATACAAGAGTAATGTGGGCACATTAACAGATGAATATATCATTCTGTCGAGAAGCCATCTGAGCAATTGGAAGTAGTAAAGTACAATTATTTTAAAAAGAAAAACGTTGGCTATCGAGAGGAAGAGAAAGAGAGAACAGAAATTCTGCTCATTACATCAGTGTTATGCTGCAATAAGATGTTACAAAGAGCCTGGCAGAATGTTATGAAAAGCTCTAAAGGAAAAAAGTATGTGATCAATGTCTGAACACAGCAAAAGAGAATATTAGGGAGGAACACTAACAAAAAGGTAGAAGGATGTGGATAAATTGGAGAGAGTCCAGCGAAGGGCAACAAAAATGATTAGGGGTCTGGAACACATGACTTATGAGGAGAGGCTGAGGGAGCTGGGATTGTTTAGCCTGCAGAAGAGAAGAATGAGGGGGGATTTGATAGCTGTTTTCAACTACCTGAAAGGGGGTTCCAAAGAGGATGGCTCTAGACTGCTCTCAATGGTATCAGATGACAGAACGAGGAGTAATGGTCTCAAGCTGCAGTGGGGGAGGTTTAGATTGGATATTAGGAAAAACTTTTTCACTAGGAGGGTGGTGAAACGCTGGAATGCGTTACCTAGGGAGGTGGTAGAATCTCCTTCCTTAGAGGTTTTTAAGGTCAGGCTTGACAAAGCCCTGGCTGGGATGATTTAACTGGGAATTGGTCCTGCTTTGAGCAGGGGGTTGGACTAGATGACCTTCTGGGGTCCCTTCCAACCCTTATATTCTATGATTCTATGAAAAACATAGCGTTTTGTTTAAGAACTGATATTTCAAAGTGCTATAAAATCTCCAGATTGTTTCAAGGACACCTTGACTAAAGGACTCCAGATTTGTAACACTAACCCTTCCCTGGGTCTTTCTGATTAAAAGTAAGGACCCATCAGTAGCTGAGTTGTATTTAACACTTTTGAACCTCTGAATTCCAGGTGACTACTGTCTTTTCTATTCATTTTGGATAAAGTACTTTGATGCTTTGCTTTGAATAAAATGGAAGAAATACAATTTTTTCTTTGAGAGAATTTTGGTCCTGAATATGGGGAGACAAATTCAGCCCTGGTGCAAGGAGGTACAACTTCTGACTTCAGTGGAGCTGTACCTGCATACATCAAAGCTAAATTTGGCCCAAAGGTATTTTTATTCTTGACAGAATAGTCTTATTTGCTTCAAAAGAGTCACATAGTTCAAGAAACTGCAAAACTTACCTCAAAGTTTTGCACTGAGAGGGAAACTACACATTTAAGTGGTGGCCTATCATCCTGCTAAAATTTAAAATTTTACTTCCTGCCTCAAAACCTCTATGCTGGTAGTGAAGAGCCAGGCTTTTAAAGATGAGGTGAACTTCAGCAGTTACACAGGCACTGTCATCCTAGGAGCATAGGATTTGCCAAATCAGATCCATACATTTAATCCATAGACCTGGTATTCTTCACCTGGCAGTGGTTAATACTTAATGCTTCAGAGGAAGCCATTAAACCCTTAGAGGGACAACAGATGTTTATGGGGAAAAATACTAATCTTAAATTCTGCAATTTACCCATTGGGACTGCACATATTCAATATGTCTATCAATTGTCTAGAGACTGGACTGAGGCTGCTCACTGGTCTTGAGATAGAAAAATTAGAATAAATACAAGGTTCACATTTTCAACAAAGGCATGTTCACCTTTTCTGACCCATTCCCCCTTTAAAAGAAAACATCATTCATCTGTGTTTAAGAGGCTGTATTTTGTTAAAGTCCAAAGTACTGTTCAAATGTGAGTGTTTCATTCACATTTAGAAGTCCAGCAAAGGGTTACTTACCAGGTTCCAATCATCTTATTGTACGGAAGCATTAAAGTTGAATCCGAAATCCATTTCAGTTTTCTGTTTAATACTTTGTTTTCATCCTGCAGTCCAAAAGGAAGTTGCCAAAAACTTAATGTGAGATGAAAATACATTAAAAAAAATCAAAGTGCATAGGTTCAATGTATGGATAAATACAAATATTTGAGTTCTGAAAAATACATAAAGAAAAAGGCTAATTAGAACAAGAATTCAGATACAGCATGAGATATTAGGAATGGGTGGGTGAGGTTCTGTGGCCTAAAATGTGCTGGAGGTCAACCTATGATCACAATGGTCCCTTCTGATCTTGAAGTCAATGAGTATTAGTTAATGGGATGATTGCTGTAAGATTATGTAGAGCTCAGCTGGCCTATTAAGGAAGGAATTCTGCCTCAGGGAACCCTGTGCAATCCTGTGTTAGCATTTAACCATTGTGAACACTGGTGCACTTGACAGTTCGATACATAATGTTAGTGTAACAAAGACTAGAGAAGGCCTGCCAGTTTACCCAGGCTTTGCCCTATAATGTGAAGGTTAAAAAAATTCTGGCTGTGGTGGACTAAGGATGAACCATGGAGCTGTGAATTCTCAGCCTCAGTCTTAGTGCAAACACCCTGCTGCCAGTTTGTTAAGTCTGGGACTGGTGACTCAAGTGTCCCTGTTCAGTCATCTGCTAGGAAAAGAACTGAGAGAGAGGTGGTGTCATAAATACACAGGCCCCAAAGTATAAAAGGTTTTAGGGCTCATAACCAGCATTTGGAATTGCCCTCAGATCTGAACTGGAAGCTAGTTCAGTCTCTGGAGCATGGGTACAATACCCTCCAGGTGAAAAACATTGCTATCTAAATGGGTGCTGTGCAAGCCACTACCCAGTAGAATACATTGTAGTACTTAATGTTGTCAAGCTCATCTGTTTCTTCAGGCATTTTGGCAGACTAATTTACAGAGGAGTAGTGTATCAGTTTACTATTTGATTGTGCCTGGGAAGTAAAAGTTGAAGCTGAGATCTGTATAATTCAGATGTGCATTTAACTAGTGGGCGAGCACTCAGAGCTTTTTAGGCGATTTTTATTTTATAAATCCACTTAAATATGGAGGCAGCAAAGGCATGAACAACTATCAGAAGAAAAGGCCACAGCTTCCTAACCAAGCAAAATTGGGAGTCTGTGGAGCTTTATTTGGATTTGGCCTAAACTAACACTTGTTGGCATCTGTGTTTCACCACTTCTGTTCTTGCAAATAGCAGCATAATACCTTTACAGATAACACATCTAACTAACAAGATCTTTTATTTATCTTCATCTGAAAGATTCATTTATTGTGATTTATAATGTTAATATATCATGTAATATATGGGTTGCAGAGTTAACATACCACTGAATTGCAAAAATCCACCAAGTATGTTCTAGAGTTGGACATCAAATCAGCTAATCTACCAGAACCAATCATCAGTTAATGAGACTTTACTGACCGTAAAAACTAATCTTCCCACCACTTTTAAAATTATGTGAAACGGCTGCTTCCAAATAACAAAAATGAGTTTCTCCTCTGACACCAGATATTAGTTCTGAAATTTAAATGTGATAGTCTATGTGGAAACACTTAATTTCTAGGATCAGAGGGCAAAAGATTCTGAGGCATCACAAACTATATAAATTTTGTTAAATGGAATTTTTTAAAAAAATTCACAAGTATAAGCAGAATTTTCTTCAATTTTAAGTTTCTGGTCCAGATGGAAACCAATCCATCCTGCCCAACACCTATGATGTTATTATCCAGTGTATACACAATTGCATGTACACACAAATATTCTGCAGCTGCTAGATAGTTACCAATCCTGAATGTAGCTTGAGTTCATGGCTTGGGTTCGTAGCTTGTGGCAGCTAACTGGCCAGGAAAGCCGGGCACAAGGAAGAACTGGGTCTGTTGGGCATGCACCAATGCCCTTCCATGTTGGCAGCAGAATGTTACCCTCCAAAGTCTTCTGTCTCACCTATCGTTTTTGTAGGCTTTAATTTGAATCCAGAATCTGTCGGTCTTGCTGAGTCACGCTGTCTCTGGGTCCGGTGTGACTGATCACCCGTCAATTGCAGACATGACCTTCAGCCTGGGACCTGGCTTTGGTGTTTCTTCAATTGTACTTTTCTTCTTTTCTTTTGGGGGTGGACTCTTCTTCCTTTGTCAGGGCTGTTGTCTGCATCTTCAGCCCTTGGTGTTTATACTTTATTTCATCAGGACAGGCTGGGGCTGGAGGTTCATTCCATCATCCATACAAACCTCATTCACACATCTAAACAACTAATAAGATTACAGCAGGGTTTAGCAAAAATTAAGTGAGCATTTTAAAATGGAGTTTGGGTTACAAGATGGACATGTATAATGAATGACAAACACTGAGCAGAAGTTAGCATGTTGAAGCAGTGGAAGTTTCAGTGACTTAAGCAGCCATTGGATTGAAAGTGAAACTCAATTAGCCAGTTATTGGGGTACCTGGTTTTATGAATGAAACTACATTCATTCATAAAAATTTATGAAGTTATATTCATAAAGTGAACAATTAAAAACAATTTCATTGATCCGTTTTACACTAGGGACACCTCTTTCCAACAGATTTTGCAATTTAAAGCAGATTCACCCAATCCCTTAACTGTCATCATAAAGACACATGTTGTACACGTGCTGGATATGGACATTAGAGAAGCAATCTGCTACAAATGAATGGAACAACGTTTACATTTCTACCTTTCTTGTCTGACTCTCCAGGCCAAATGTTTAACAGACCTCCTTAAAGGCTCTCTCAATGAACAATTCTTTTTTTATTTATTTTTTTGAATAATGCTGTTAGCCACCTATCTAAAGTACTACGGTGATGGTTGTTTTACTCATAGAATATCAGGGTTGGAAGGGACCTCAGGAGGTCATCTAGTCCAACCCCCTGCTCAAAGCAGGACCAATCCCCAACTAAATCATCCCAGCCAGGGCTTTGTCAAGCCTGACCTTAAAAACTTCTACGGAAGGAGATTCCACCACCTCCCTAGGTAACGCATTCCAGTGTTTCACCACCCTCCTAGTGAAAAAGTTTTTCCTAATATCCAATCTAAACCTCCCCCACTGCAACTTGAGACCATTATTCCTTGTTCTGTCATCAGCTACCACTGAGAACAGTCTAGATCCATCCTCTTTGGAACCCCCTTTCAGGTAGTTGAAAGCAGCTATCAAATCCCCCCTCATTCTTCTCTTCCGCAGACTAAACAATCCAGTTCCCTCAGCCTCTCCTCAGAAGTCATGTGTTCCAGACCCCTAATCATTTTTGTTGCCCTTCGCCGGACTCTCTCCAATTTTTCCACATCCTTCTTGTAACGTGGGGCCCAAAACTGGACACAGTACTCCAGATGAGGCCTCACCAATGCCGAATAGAGGGGAACGATCACGTCCCTCGATCTGCTCGCTATGCCCCTACTTATACATCCCAAAATGCCATTGGCCTTCTTGGCAAGAAGGGCACGCTGTTGACTCATATCCAGCTTCTCGTCCACTGTAACCCCTAGGTCCTTTTCTGCAGAACTGCTGCCGAGCCATTCGGTCCCTAGTCTGTAGCGGTGCATGGGATTCTTCCGTCCTAAGTGCAGGACTCTGCACTTGTCCTTGTTGAACCTCATCAGATTTCTTTTGGCCCAATCCTCTAATTTGTCTAGGGCCCTCTGTATCCTATCTGCCTCTCCTCCCACTTTAGTGTCATCTGCAAACTTGCTGAGGGTGCAATCCACACCATCTTCCAGATCATTTATGAAGATATTGAACAAAACTGGCCTGAGGACCAACCCTTGGGGCACTCCACATGGCTAGGGTAGAGACATACTCTGCAGCAGTGGGGCACGGCACCAGCTGCACAATTACCTAGTGTGTCTATTTTGTGACTTAGACTGGCGGGGCAGAAATGTGATCCTTTATTTAGGTTTATTTTCTCCTTTGGGGAATCACAGCTTGCTATGCCAGTGAGCAAATGAGCCAGGTGATCTCAGGTTCCTGGGAGCATATGGAATAGGCACATGCATGTAGACATATGAACTGATGTCTGCATGAATGTGTTCTGCTTCACCCCACCCCCCTACTTCTTTTTGCCGTCCAGCATCTTGAGAGTGACAAATACACAAGCAATCCTGAACCCTGCAGGTCATGACCTCAGACAGGTAGTGAGCTGGTGAAAAAGGAGTATTTAAGAAAGCAGATCATTTACAGGAAAATTTAAATTACACAATTTTGGGAGGGAGTAACTAAATGGGGACTAATGAAATGGAGTCATTTAGACAGGGTTGGATGGTCTCTAAACTATGCTGTTTAAGACCCTTTCTCAAGACTTTCCAGGGCTTGGCCTTTATACCTGGGCAGAGGAAGAGTTCTGATCTTAGGCTGAAATAATCCTGGGAAATGTAGTTCAGCAAGGGACTATAATCATTTTAATTCGCTGAACTGCAGCATCAAGTCTGTTCTATTATCCTGAGTTACAACGTCTCAGAAGTACTCAACCATAAAAGATCCCACATTCCTTCTGCCTTTGAAGAACATAATTAGGGCACTGACAAACATTTAGCATCAGATTTTCAAAAGGCTAGAATGGTGGGAGCTTGCAGGCATGGAGTACTTTGGAAAGTCTGGCCACTTCACTAAAGCGCCCAAATGGGAACTGAGCTCTCGAAAATGTGGCAACAAGGGATTGATTCTGCTACAGCACACACTTTTAGTGTCTTAGTAGTAAAGTTTCCCACTGAAATCAGGAGAGAGGAATGTGCCTTTTCTAGTTTGGAGTTTTTTTTTTATTGTTCCAAGGCAGCCCAATCTATGAAGAATAAAAACCAACCAACCCACATCCAAATTTTGGCTACGCCAGGAGCTAAGTAAATTCAAATCTTAGCAGCCAATTATTTACATGACTTACAAGCAATACTTATCCCATCCAAAAAAGAAGTTTCAAGTAGGCAATCTTTGATTTCATTTGGTATGAAATTTCTTCCAAACGACTTATGGAATATGGCAGTAAAGAGTTCAAAAGCAAGTGCAACCTGGAGTGATTCCTCCCCCCCCCCCCCCCCGTTAACCTTGTATCCAATATGGACAAAAAGAAATCACTTCGTGTTAATTTACTGCTGAAAGAATCCCTTCTACAGATAGGGGTCTGGCAGCACACGTACTCACACAATATAAAAGTGGCCAGGACAGTCCATCATTTACTGTTTGCCAAAGGTGCTATCATCAGCTGGACAGTGCTTGCCATGAGGTGTAGGAAAAGAGAAAGTGGACAAGCAAAAACTACAGAAATGTAGTCATTTCAGACATGCTGCAGTTAAAGTAAGGCAAGAAAAAGTATTAGAACAGTTTATTCACCACTCTGTACTTCCTCATGGCCAGGCATGGCATCACAATGTCCTTGTGGGGGAGCAGCCCTTGTCAACAGTCACTCTGGGGCGGTGGTGGTTTCTTTCAGAGAACTCATATCCCTCCAGCCAGGGCACAGTCTTTAGCCCGTTCCTTCCAGAGTCAGCTACCCAAACTAAACTTCACAACTCTCTTAACAGAAATCAAAAGCTTCCACCCTCTCCACAGCTCTTCTTCAGCATGGTCACATTCAGCCTGCAGCCCCCTCGCTGGGCTCAGCTACACTTGTACACCACTTCCTTGGGGCTGGTAGGGGAATCCAGTCCCAACCTCAATTCTGGGTTACAGCCCAGGGCCCTGTACTGCACAGCTAAGTCAAATCCTCTACCCAGAGTGCAGTTTTCCCTACACCATTTCCTTCCTTACCTCTTTACTTCCCTTCTAGGTCTCCCAAGCTGCTCCCTGGATGCTCACTCAAGACCCTGCAGACAACTTTTGACTCCCTGCATTCTCTTTCCTCCAGCCCTTCCTCAGCTGGGCCCACTCAGTAGTTAAACCTGGAATCACCTAATTTCTCTCAGGTGGGGCCCATTCTGTAATCAGGGCTGTCTTAGTCAGGGGCTCTCTATTATTATCTCAGAGCTCTGGATGATCTCTGAGTGTTGATCTCTCTCTCTCTCTCTCTCTATTTATATATATATATATTAATGAATTTTATTGTCAGGCTCTGGCTCTGACCCTCTTACACCAATCCTGTAACTGACTTCTACTCTGGGTTATCTGTTTTCTTCTAATGAGATTGGGCCAGCTAATGGTGCCATGCTGCATTCCATGAGCTGAGGCTCTGGCCCATTGTTCTCATGTTGGGGCAGATTCTGCCACCCTTATGTTGACTAGTACAGTACCCCACAAACAAGCCCCATTGGAATCCATGTTAGTAGAGTGAGGTTTTACTCAGTGTGAGTAGGGGTGGCAGAATCTTGCCTGTGATGTCTACTTATTCTTTCAACACGTAGCAATGTAAATTAAAGGCTGTTTTCGAAATACTACACTTTTAAAAGTAGATTTTCTCCCTGCCTAATGTAGCTGCCATCTTGTCCTTAAGATGCAGCATGTTGCAGTCACTGTGTTTTTTCTGTCATGGAAAATTTCTCTTTGTTCAGTCTTTGGGCCCAATTCTGAGAAGTGCTGAGCACCCACTAGTTCAGTGGGAGTTCAGGGTGCTCAGTACCTTGCAGGAAGCGCTTAGTGCCCCTTAGGGTCTCTTTGATGTTTTTCCTTGACCTGAAATGAAAACAGATCTAGCCTGAAGAGTATGTTTTACTCTGTGAGTATAAGCATGAAAAACATGGTTCCTGTGACTTGGAATCACCTTTGCCATAGCCTGTGGAGGTTCTTTACCTTGTGTAAGATTTTGTGTTTAGGTAACTACTGTAGCACCTCTGTCTTGTCTATTTATGTCAGTCTGTGTTGTGATCCTGTGTGTCATATCAGTGCACTTCCATTTTCTCATACATTATACAAAGAAGTATCTGACAGATGTTCAAGGAGCAGATTTATACCACACAGATTTATACATGGGGAGAATTGATGCATTCTGACTTGGATAGTCAGTATATATTTTTGAAAATCATAACTTTTCAACAGAGAAGATAGTTTAACATTTTATTATTTTGCAAATGTCAGTTGCATCCATGCTGCAATTATCTGTGCATTTGACCATCACCAGCATGAATACACAGTCAGGTAATTGAAAACAATCACTCCACTAGATATGAAATTGTTCTTTTGTGAAAGGAGTTGTGCTGAAGGGTTGCCACATTGTCAGAAGTTCAGATGAATATAGGCCAAGATGAGCTCGTCTTTTAGCCAAAAAGCTCTGCAAGGTTGGAACGCCCCTCAAGGGAAATTAGGATTAAAGGGGTTTAGCTGATGGCCCTTACTGGTTATCTAGCACTGTTTTGGTCTCACGGGGAGATGAAGCTGTCCATAAAAGGAAAAGTACAGGCAAGCTTGACGCACACCAAGAGAGTGGAAAAGGAGGGGAAATGATGTGGGAAATCAGCCATGAATTTTGTTGCGGTGCCATAGTTGTTAGATGAACAGTAGGAGTAAGGGAAATATAGAAGATAATTATTTAGACCTCATTGGAAGATCTGTTATTTTCTAAAAGGTATTTATGGACTGGACAGCCCCACAGCGTTTGGCATTTTATAAAACCTCCAGCTTTGTGAATCAGTTTTTATGATGGTGGCAGGACAACAAACATAACAGTGTCTAGTAGAATGGAGAAAACATCCTCCCCAAAACAAAAATGGTGGAATAGTAAACTGGGTGCCTTGTATAAATAGACAGGGATGAACATGGAGAAAAAAGACCCTAACAATGGGGAAAAGAAACCACCACAGGAAAAATATGTATCTTGCTTTCTGTGTTTTTTGACAGGTGGGATATGAATTTGCTCCACGGTTAAGAATCAAAAAGAGATCCAAAAATCAGTCAGTGTGCTTCTTCCAGGTCCAGTTATAAAGTAGCTATATCTCCTGAGCGGGTCTAAAAATGGGATTTTTTTTCTCTTCATGAAAAGAGTCGGCACCGGCCCTGGCCTTGCTGACTTTCTTGGTTTCCTATAGATGCCAACAGACCTGGCAACAACAGTCTATTTGGAGGATCTACATCTGCTTTTTCTATCCTATGCTTTTCCCAGGTTAGTCATTACTGATGAGGAGTTTACAGAAAGCCTCTGAAGACAGTATGTAAAAGTGAAGAGTTAAAATGGCTTGCTTGAAGAGAGATTACATCAAGTTGCTTCTATCCTTTGGCTGGGCCAATATTTTTCTTGCCCATTCTGTCAAAGTAAAGTGTCTACACTTTCTATGCTAATCTCTAGTGTTTTCATTAGAGCAATTTTCCTCCTCAGCAGGTCATCCAAGTGTGGGAAATGTAGAAAAACCATGATGCTACTTGTTTGTATTCTAGTGTAACATACCACCAATTCTGTAATATAACACCAGTTCTGTGTGGCATGTTATCGAATGCAATCAAGTACATCTTCAGTTCATCTACTGCTGCTTATCTACCACATATCACCACTGCTAATGATCTTAGAAACAACTTGCTATGGAAGTTAGGAGGTCACAGAAAGGGGAAGATTATGGTATGCAAATATCCTTAGCAAGAAAATGAGGCAAGAAACACAGAACACATGGGGCCAAATGGTGCCACCTCTCAACAAAGCTCAAAAATATGGCTTTGAGTGGACTGTTTTGCCCCTTAGTCCGCTGGGTTGGCGTGGAATAGCTGCACTGGTGCTCCAGCGGTAGAGACAAATTCCTATACACCTCATACACTGGTTGTCACCTACTGCAGCACAGACCTGTCTAGTGCCTTCACCCGCAGCCCTCCATTCTGTTGCAAAGAAAGGTACAACAGAGTCCGAGGGGCACAGAGACTTCCCAGCACACACCCTGCTCTCAGCACCGTACAGCTATTCTGCTTGTATTCTGGTTTTGTATATAAACAGAGGGTAAGGCAGCACATGTGACTTAATATAGTGGCTGATTAGTTTCTAAAATGTTTGGGAGGTTTCCTACTCTAGAAGGTGCCAGCTTTCATTCTTTTACACAGCAAAAGTGAGCAAAATTGAAGGACATGTCATCTGATCTTATGAGGTCTTGCCCAAGAAAAGCAAGTATGTCTTAGACCACTTCACCTATTTACATTGTAGAGACAGTCTCCCTTTGTACAGCTTACAGCCGGTCTAGAGTGTCTTCTATCCTGAGATGCAGGACTGAAGGAGATAGGCCTAGGAAATACTTCTCTAACCACAACACATTTTCAGTGTGTATATTTTCCTCACATAATGTGCCTGAACTGTTTTAAGCATTTTGCTCAATTTTACATAAGGTGGTCACATCTTGACAAAAGGAAATAGGATCTTATGTACAATGTCCGTGTACAACGTAGCCTGTGCAATATAAAGCAATGTTTCCTGGCCAATGCAATGGTATAACAAATATATACATGTGGTACTTAGTTACGGCTCTAAGAGTGGGAGAGGGAGCTGCACTGCCTGAGTGGCGGAGGTACAGAACATCCCACCATGAAAATGTTACATTTCTTAAGGGAGGTTTAGATCCTCAAGAGCGGAACACATCTTCAGGAAACTTGCGGCCAGAGGTGGCGCTGGCCCTGGCCTTGCGGCCAAGCAAATCAGTATGTACAGCTTTCCTCTGGGTGTCTTCTTAGGGAAAGGACTGAGAATATCCAGAGCAACATGGAACCTCAATTATGGGGAGTGGCTGGAGAGGGGCCTTGACTGGGTCATATTGCACCTGGGAGCCATACAAACTCTTCCTCAAAGTCTAACTTCTTCATTACCCCTAGAGTGCAGAGGAGAACCTCCTGACAATCAGTCCATCCCTTGTCTTTAAGCTGTGCTCCGTGGAAGAATCTTTTAATCTACTTAAGAGCCATTTGATCTTATCCATCATCTATGACTTTAAGTCTTCCTGTGGGAAAGCCAACCACAGGTGGATAAAAAAGGAGGAAAACACCACTAATACATCCCCATTTAAGCTCACCATTTTCGTCTCACTAGCAGGCAGGAGGAAATAGTTTGCCCCACTTTCATCATAGAAATAGATGACCTGATGGCTTCTGCACAGAACACAAAATCTTTCCACACAAAGTGCCTGAGTGTCTGCATCACTTCTAGGGCTTTGTCAGACCTGCCATCTGGTCCCTATCAGCGTTGTTCCATTACAGCCACCCTGCCAGGCCTGCCCCAGGCTGGAAGAATGGGTGCTGGGGGTGTGAAGCTTCAAGTTAGAGCGACCAAAAGCATGCTCTCATTCACATACTGCGTTTGCAGTTTTGTTTAGTTGCGTTCAGTACCCCGCAACATATTCCCCTGGGATTTCACCCTGGTGTGGAATAACGATGCCCAACACCCCTGGAAAGTCACGGGAGAATGAGGAGCATAGCCCATGACAATCTGGGGGCTCTGGGAAGCCTGCTTCCTCTGCTTTGCGGAGTGTCTTTCAAAAATTTAAAATCTCAAATTTCTTATAAAAGTACAGAAGGACTTGATTCAGAGTAGTAGCCGTGTTAGTCTATATTCGCAAAAAGAAAAGGAGTAGTTGTGGCACCTTAGAGACTAACCAATTTATTTGAGCATAAGCTTTCGTGAACTACAGCTCACTTTATCGGATGCATAAAAGTGGAAGGACTTGAGAGACTCTTACCAAATTCATATGCACAAGAATGTTTTTATGGTTTCTTCAAGTGATTTTTCTTTTTTAATTTCAGTGAAAATAGTTTTCTTGTTGAATTAAAACACATTTCCCTGCCATGATGGAAACTCCAGCACAACAGTCTGTGCTAGGGCTTGAGAACCAGAAAATAAAACACGACCATAGGAAGTACAGAGAATTAAACAAACCAGAAGAATTTCCCTGCCCAAGCTGAGGGGAATGCACATGTTAAAAGAGAAGGAACCAGCAAAGCTGGTGAAGACTGAATTTCATTTTTTTAAAAAATAGTTGAATTCTTTCATCCCAGGGACACACTTGGTAAAAAAATACATAATGTGACTTCTCTGCATAACCTCCTTCGGACCACATTGTAAATCATAGTCATCCATGTGGCTACCTCTCTAGCATGTGTTACTATACTAATTGCTCATCCTGTTTTATGAATTATTCTCAATTTTTCACTACTGTCAGCTACTTGGAGTGATCAACAGGACATGATATTCACACCCTTCAACTGCATCTATTACTCAGCTCCAGTATGTATATTAAGACCTGGAAATAACTTTGAGTTAAGGTTTCCTTTTCTCAGAGCACTTTCTCTCCTTTGGTTTCACAGAAGGAAGATACCGATGGTTTGTGCTGTCTACATTTTAAATGTGCCTTCTACATTGGAGGAAATGGATAAAGTTGAGATTTGCCAATATTTTTGGGAGGCCTAACCCTTTCCTCCCACATTTACTTCCTCCATGCCTAGCAAACTTTAAATATTCCTCAACTATTTCTGTCTCGCAAATGAAGGAGGTTATGAATGGGAAGTGACGAACTGGAGGTCTTTTCTGTACCACTTTGGAATTGCGGATGACCTTCTGAAATTATAGAAATTAATGTATGATAAAATGCCTGTGTCTGTGTGGATCCAACATGAGTTAACAGGGTTGTGTATTGTCATGGGTGGTCACTTCCTCCCCCCCCCCGCCCAAAAAAAAAAAGAAGAAGAAGAAGAAGAAGGAAACGTGGTAAAAGAACTAGAAAACAGCAAGAAAAACAGAAAGAAAAACTCTAAAACGTCCAAGAAGGAAAATCTTGTAAATCAAAAATGATCAAAGAAACAGTCTCCAACCAAATACTTAAATTCAGAGACATAAAGGAAAGACACAGCAGACGACGTAGGACCCTCAAGAAACTCCAGTCTCAAGGTTCCACACAAAGAAAAGGACTGTTTTGACATCTTCGTGACCACCAGGTGTGTGCCGCATGTTTGCCTCGTACTGCTCTTCTTCACTGAAATCTCATCTCGGCTCTGTACCATGCTTCACTTCCAGCAGAACAAAATGAACAAAGAGAGCTTGGAGCATCTGAAGAAAATGAGTGGAAAATTCCCCTCACAAGGCATAAATGAAAGGGCAGCTTCCAAGCCCACCCAGCATGTTGCCCAACTTCCAATGTCCCAGAAGGAGAAGGCTATCTTCAGCATCTTTAGCAAAAACCTCACCCAAAGTGCCTGGGATGGGACTTCCATAGTCAGGTTCCAAAGTGGGACACTCAGCTTGAAGGATCCTGACATCTCCAGTGCCGTGCCTGTCCTGGGAGCGTGAGTATGCAAGTGTGAGTGGAACCACGCACCCCCCTCCCTGCCCCCTTCTTTTGAGCTTAGCTATCAGAATAATAAACATGCTACTTTCTGCCAAACTCTGGTGGCTCATTAGTCTTCCGTAAGCTTCCTAGTTGGCCCAATTTGGGGTAACATTAATGGTGGAGAACGCAGATAGCTTAGTGGAGGATTTGATACAAGAGTAGAGGTCCCCTGATGCCCCCTGGTAGTCTCTTGAGTGGGTCCGGCTCGAGCCTGCGTGACATAGTGGTAGGCTAGCAACCCACTGCAGGGAGAAAAGGACAGCGCTGCTAAGTGTGCCACTGTGGGGTAAGGAGAAGAAAAAGGCAAAACAGCCCAAGCGAGAATACACCCCCCATGGGGGAGCAGCGCCGCCGCCGGGGTGTTATTAGAATGGCTCCAAAAGAAAGGGGCAGACCCCTGGATGCCAGGGGCGGTTCCACCTGGGAGTACAATTCCTGAACTAGAGCTCATGTTGGATAGATATGTACTTATATACGGTCCCAATAAGGTGGGACTGGATCGTGCAGCCACCTGGCTGCTGTGGCAAGCAGGCTGGCAATGGCAAGCAGCAAAGAGTCAGATTGCCACAGAAATCGATTCACTCAAGGACTGATGTAATGAGCTGGAGAAGAAAGGGGACACGTGGAAGGCGCAGGCTCTGACTGCTAGCGCCCAGGCGTCTTCCCTCTCTGTAGCTGCAATGTAGGTGGCGGCAGCAGAGCAGGAGCGGGAGCGGGTGGAAGTAGAGAATGCCGCTCTGAGCCAGGCAGTAACCTGCCTGAAGGATCTGGTCCTGGAGGG
The DNA here is from genome assembly GCF_965140235.1 of Caretta caretta. Taxonomy (NCBI): domain Eukaryota; kingdom Metazoa; phylum Chordata; order Testudines; family Cheloniidae; genus Caretta; species Caretta caretta. Next base: position 54,651,891 of record NC_134209.1, read on the forward strand.
GTCCGCCCGGGAAAACAGGGCCCGGGTCGGCTTATTCAGCCCGGGTCGCCGCCCTTCGGGTGAAAGCCCAGAGGGGCGTGGGACCATATGATGATTGGGATGGGGGTATCTGGTGTGATCCAGATCCCCCAGATGCAGACCCCAGACGGCCAGACCCCAGACACCGTCTTGCGGCTGTCCAGAGGCTGGTCCGAAACTATGGGCCTGCACAGACACACTGTGGCATAGACCGAGTTGACTCCCGCACAAACAATAGAGTTAGCAAAAACCCTGGATGGTCCCTCGTGCTCCGGGTTCAGCGGGTTAGCCCGGGATATGATGAGCCTGTGTTTGGATCAGGGACTGAACCTCGCTGAGACCCGATGGGTGTTAAAAGCCACATCCGGGTTGGGAGGAGATTTAGCAGGGGCAGCTCGGCAGCAAGCCGGTCATGCTGCACACAATAGCATCTTTGATATGTTGGCGGGGACGGCGCCTGCCGTGGGGCCACGCGCGTTGTTGGTAGAGTTTGTCTCGGCGGCTGCTGCGCCTTGGGAAGACCCCATCCAATTTGTAGAGAGAATGGTTCTCCTGGCATGTTTGTGTGGCTGGGGTGTGGCTGCCACAGCTGGAGGGCATGTGCCCCTGACCATACCTCAAATAGCTCTACCTCCGGAGGAATTGAGGCTGATTGCTCAGGGTCTCCCAGTTCACGTGCAGCAGGCCATCAGGAGATGGAGGCCCGGGGAACCCATGGAGATGGAAAGTTTATTTTTTGTTCAGTTCTCTAATAATCATTTTGTTGTTAAGTTTTGCGCTTGATACATTGGTATGGTGAGTTACATTTTCTTGTATTGTTAATTCCACTTTACTGTGGTACTCCTACAAATCGTATTTGTTGCGTGTACTTAAGGGTTAGGGTTGACTTTTATTGTTTAATAGCTATTGCAGCATCAAACTTGGGCCTCATTTTGTTTGTCAATGTACCCAATTATTGTAATGGTGATGGTTTTATTGTAGTCCCAATTATTATAATTGTGATGAGTTGCATCTGTGTTTATATTATATTTAGTGTTTAGTCAATTATAATGGTTTGAGTTATATTCACCTGGTTATGATTGTTTGGTTTGTTTGCAACAGATCACCTGTGCCCTACAATGACAACAACTACTGTAATAATCATAGATCCAGGGGTGAAGTGTTGTAGGAGCAGCAGTGATCTCTATGCTCTGTATGACTTTGCTATGTATAACCTGTACGCTCCAAAGGTCTGTTACACTTCCGCCCCCCCTTTTGTCTCCTCTCCCTCTTTGAAGACCTGTGAAATGGCTTTCCCCCTCCCGCTCCCCCTCCCTCCTGGAATGCTTGTGGGATGAATGGGCTGGTTGAACAGCTGGAAGATCAGAAGAGCTCCCAGGTAGGTAGACAAGGTGTCTGGGACTCTAATTAGGCAGCAATCGCACACTCAGTGCATGGACCCAGGCCGACCAACCAGACGCGGCCAAGTCATCTCTAGTCGCAGGCCATGAGGAGCAGGTCTTTAAAAGGGGAAGGGGCGACGTGCTCAGGACTGCACTCACAATCTTGTACTTCCTGTGAAGGCCCTTTGCCCGGAGCACCTGGCCAGTGGTTCGCTGCATTGCATTCTATCGTGCCTTGAGAAGACTGACCTCCATCGCCGCGCCATGGGACACTTACCTGGAAGGATCCTGACATCTCCAGTGACGTGCCTGTCCTGGGAGTGTGAGTATGCCAGTGTGAGTGTGACCCAACCCCCCTTCTTTTCAGCTTAGCTATCAGTCTATTAAATGCGCTGCTTTCTGCCAGACTCTGTTGGGTCATTAGTCCTCCCTAAGCTTACTAGCTGGCCCAATTTCGGGTAACAGACTTAACCAGCAAATTCAGTGGCTGGAGGCATGTTTGAGAGCACAGATGGAGAAGGACCTAAACAACCCAGAAAGGGAGGACCTCCAGCTCACCAGCTGGAGAGTGAAACAATACTTTCAGGGGATAGATGCTTTCCCAAAAGAAAAGCAATACAGCCTGTGTGCCTGGGAGATCATTTGCATGGAAATACCCAGATGTTTTGTTCTGACTGACAAACTCAACTAGAAGGCTCGGTAACTAAGGTACAGTACAAATCTTTTGCTTGGAGTAAAGGAATTAATATTCGGGTCAATTATACAACTGAACAGAGATAGCGGATATTTTATAACACTGCCTATATAGATCCTGATCCTTCTTCTACAGGGGCAATGGCCAAATAGAAATTTATTTTCATGGCAGCAGCTTCAGGCTCTTCCCGTCCTTTGCTGGAAATGGATGTGCAATTACATGGATTTATTTTTCTGTGTTTCTACTGTTATTGAGGTTTGCGATTCTTCATAATCTCCCACATATCAGGTGCTGTTATGCTCTACATCACTGGCAGTCCATGCAACAAAGTACATATATTTGGAATCCTTAGGCACCTCAACAGCACTTTGGTCATCCAATAATGATCCTTCCCCTCCACCCCTAAAGTACTCTGACTTCTACATATGTCGTGTGTTTCTATTATGATCATGGTTGTTATTTATTAATCCGTCCTCATGAGGACTATGTCTCGTATTCCAAGGGTTGAGAAGCTTCCTAGAGACTTTTAAAAAAAAATATGAACATACTAAATGACTTGCAAGCTTCTGTGTGGAAAAGATATTTTCATTTAATTTATTGAGATCAGTTCAATGAAAATTATATTTTTTCCCTTTGTGTTTCAACTATTTCCTATTTCATTTCAGCTCTGGATGCTGCAACTACTGAGGTTAAAACAGAAGGATGCAGTGGAATCCCTCCTCTCTGCTGATTCTTCCCACAGTCACTTCTACCACGCCATAACGCTTGACGTATGATGCAATACATTCACTCTGTCCTCATCCTATACCACAGCTTGAGAAGTTTCCTTGTGACATTTATAAAATATGTGAACTGAGCATAAGATCTGTAAGATTATGAGGTGTAGAAAGATATTTTCATGTAATGTATTGACATGAATACAATGGAAACACTTATTTTTCCCTTTGTGTTTCAACCAAATTTCATTTCATTCCAGCTGAGGTGCAGTGACTACAGTGGTTAAAACAGTTGGATGAAATTGTAATGTGCAATGGATTCCCTCCTCTCTACTCATCCTTTCCACAGTGACTTCTAAGACTCCATAATGCTTGACCTTGTATTATGCAATACATTCACTCCATAATGAAATTCCAACTGCCCAGATTACAATTTATGTGATAATACCCTGTTGATTTACTCAAAGTTTAAACTGCAAAATGAAGGCTATTGATGCAAAAAAGTTACAAGAAAATAAAGAAAGGGTTAGACCTGAAACACTGTTGACATTACGTGTTTGCTCTATATTTCTGTGGTTCAACTCTTCTCTGATCAAATCTCATCTCTGAACTGTAACAGGCAGCTTAACCCCAGTATAACAGCATAACAAATATGAACTGGAAAAACTTTCAAAGAAAAAAAGATGTGCATAATTTTCCCCTAATGTCAGAACAAAGAGAGATTTCAGGTGGCCCCAAGGGGTTTTCAAGCCTCGAGTGTCCCTGAAGGGGAATGCCAAGGTGGCAATCCAGGAAATCTGCCAACATATTTCCTGCCACTTTTGCAAAAATCTCCCCGAAACGACTGGAGGTGAGTTCCATTCAGAGATCCCAATGCAGACTCATCGACAAGCTGGGCATCCAGAGACATGTTTGGTTGAAGTGATGGAAAGTGGGACTCTCTGACCAGGAGGTAAGGACCTACAGTTTCCCAGGATGAGAGTGAAAAGATACCAATTATTTCATAAAAGACAAGCAGTTCAGCCTCAGTGCTAGCAGGAGAATCCATGTGGAATGAGGGGGTTTTCAAATTTTGGAAAAAGAAAAGGAGTACTTGTGGCACCTTAGAGACTAACCAATTTATTTGAGCATAAGCTTTCGTGAGCTACAGCTCACTTCATCGGATGCATACTATGGAAAGTGTAGAAGATCTTTTTTTATATACACACAAAGCATGAAAAAATACCTCCTCCCACCCCACTCTCCTGCTGGTAATAGCTTATCTAAAGTGGTCACTCTCCTTACAATGTGTATGATAATCAAGTTGGGCCATTTCCAGCACAAATCCAGGTTTTCTCACACCCCCCCCCACACACAAACCCACTAACCTGATGGTAATAGCTTATCTAAAGTGACCACTCTCCTTACAATGTGTATGATAATCAAGGTGGGCCATTTCCAGCACAAATCCAGGGTTTAACAAGAATGTCTGAAGGGGGTGGTAGGAAAAAACAAGGGGAAATAGGTTACCTTGCATAATGACTTAGCCACTCCCAGTCTCTATTCAAGCCTAAGTCAATTGTATCAAATTTGCAAATGAATTCCAATTCAACAGTTTCTCGTTGGAGTCTGGATTTGAAGATTTTTTGTTGTAATATCACAACTTTCATGTCTGTGATCGCGTGACCAGAGAGATTGAAGTGTTCTCCGACTGGTTTATGAATGTTATAATTCTTGACATCTGATTTGTGTCCATTTATTCTTTTACGTAGAGACTGTCCAGTTTGACCAATGTACATGGCAGAGGGGCATTGCTGGCACATGATGGCATATATCACATTGGTGGATGTGCAGGTGAACGAGCCTCTGATAGTGTGGCTGATGTTATTAGGCCCTGTGATGGTGTCCCCTGAATAGATATGTCGGCACAGTTGGCAACAGGCTTTGTTGCAAGGATAGGTTCCTGGGTTAGTGGTTCTGTTGTGTGGTATGTGGTTGCTGGTGAGTATTTGCTTCAGGTTGGGGGGCTGTCTGTAGGCAAGGACTGGCCTGTCTCCCAGGATTTGTGAGTGTTGGGTCATCCTTCAGGATAGGTTGTAGATCCTTAATAATGCGTTGGAGGGGTTTTAGTTGGGGGCTGAAGGTGACGGCTAGTGATGTTCTGTTATTTTCTTTGTTAGGCCTGTCCTATAGTAGGTGACTGCTGGGAACTTTTCTGGCTCCATCAATCTGTTTCTCCACTTCTGCAGGTGGGTACTGTAGTTGTAAGAATGCTTGATAGAGATCTTGTAGGTGTTTGTCTCTGTCTGAGGGGTTGGAGCAAATGCGGTTGTATCGCAGAGCTTGGCTGTAGACGATGGATCGTGTGGTGTGGTCAGGGTGAAAGCTGGAGGCATGTAGGTAGGAATAGCGGTCAGTAGGTTTCCGGTATAGGGTGGTGTTTATGAGACCATCGTTTATTAGCACTGTAGTGTCCAGGAAGTAGATCTCTTATCATAGAAGCATAGAATCATAGAATATCAGGGTTGGAAGGGACCTCAGGAGGTCATCTAGTCCAACCCCCTGCTCAAAGTAGGACCAATCCCCAATTAAATCATCCCAGCCAGGGCTTTGTCAAGCCTGACCTTAAAAACTTCTAAGGAAGGAGATTCTACCACTTTCCTAGGTAACGCATTCCAGTGTTTCACCACCCTCCTAGTGAAAAAGTTTTTCCTAATATCCAATCTAAACCTCCCCCACTGCAACTTGAGACCATTACTCCTTGTCCTGTCCTCTTCTACCACTGAGAATAGTCTAGAACCATCCTCTCTGGAACCACCTCTCAGGTAGTTGAAAGCAGCTATCAAATCCCCCCTCATTCTTCTCTTCTGCAGACTAAACAATCCCAGTTCCCTCAGCCTCTCCTCATAAGTCATGTGTTCCAGACCCCTAATCATTTTTGTTGCCCTTCGCTGGACTTTCTCCAATTTATCCACATCCTTCTTGTAGTGTGGGGCCCAAAACTGGACACAGTACTCCAGATGAGGCCTCACCAATGTCGAATAGAGGGGAACGATCACGTCCCTCGATCTGCTCGCTATGCCCCTACTTATACATCCCAAAATGCCATTGGCCTTCTTGGCAACAAGGGCACACTGCTGACTCATATCCAGCTTCTCGTCCACTGTAACCCCTAGGTCCTTTTCTGCAGAACTGCTGCCGAGCCATTCGGTCCCTTGTCTGTAGCGGTGCATTGGGTTCTTCCATCCTAAGTGCAGGGTCCTGCACTTATCCTTATTGAACCTCATCAGATTTCTTTTGGCCCAATCCTCCAATTTGTCTAGGTCCCTCTGTATCCTATCCCTGCCCTCCAGCGTATCTTCCACTCCTCCCAGTTTAGTATCATCCGCAAATTTGCTGAGAGTGCAATCCACACCATCCTCCAGATCATTTATGAAGATATTGAACAAAACCGGCCCCAGGACCGACCCTTGGGGCACTCCACTTGACACCGGCTGCCAACTAGACATGGAGCCATTGATCACTACCCATTGAGCCCGACAATCTAGCCAACTTTCTACCCACCTTATAGTGCATTCATCCAGCCCATATTTCTTTAACTTGCTGACAAGAATACTGTGGGAGACCGTGTCAAAAGCTTTGCTAAGGTCAAGAAACAATACATCCACTGCTTTCCCTTCATCCACAGAACCAGTAATCTCATCATAGAAGGCGATTAGATTAGTCAGGCATGACTTTCCCTTGGTGAATCCATGCTGACTGTTCCTGATCACTTTCCTCTCATGTAAGTGCTTCAGGATTGATTCTTTGAGGACCTGCTCCATGATTTTTCCAGGGACTGAGGTGAGTCTGACTGGCCTGTAGTTCCCAGGATCCTCCTTCTTCCCTTTTTTAAAGACTGGCACTACATTAGCCTTTTTCCAGTCATCTGGAACTTCCCCCGTTCGCCACTAGTTTTCAAAGATAATGGCCAATGGCTCTGCAATCACAGCCACCAATTCCTTTAGCACTCTCGGATGCAACTCGTCCGGCCCCATGGACTTGTGCACGTCCAGCTTTTCTAAATAGTCCCTAACCACACAGTCCATCTTGTGTGGACTGGACCAGGCTGAGGTTGATGGTGGGATGGAAATTGTTGAAATCATGGTGGAATTCCTCAAGGGCTTCTTTTCCATGGGTCCAGATGATGAAGAGGTCATCAATATAGCGCAAGTAGAGTAGGGGCGTTAGGGGACGAGAGCTGAGGAAGCGTTGTTCTAAGTCAGCCATAAAAATGTTGGCATACTGTGGGGCCATGCGGGTACCCATAGCAGTGCCGCTGATCTGAAGGTATACATTGTCCCCAAATGTAAAATAGTTATGGGTAAGGACAAAGTCACAAAGTTCAGCCACCAGGTTAGCCGTGACATTATCGGGGATAGTGTTCTTGATGGCTTGTAGTCCATCTTTGTGTGGAATGTTGGTGTAGAGGGCTTCTACATCCATAGTGGCCAGGATGGTGTTATCAGGAAGATCACCGATGGACTGTAGTTTCCTCAGGAAGTCAGTGGTGTCTCGAAGGTAGCTGGGAGTGCTGGTAGCGTAGGGCCTGAGGAGGGAGTCTACATAGCCAGACAATCCTGCTGTCAGGGTGCCAATGCCTGAGATGATGGGGCACCCAGGATTTCCAGGTTTATGGATCTTGGGTAGTAGATAGAATATCCCAGGTCGGGGTTCCAGGGGTGTGTCTGTGCGGATTTGATCTTGTGCTTTTTCAGGGAGTTTCTTGAGCAAATGCTGTAGTTTCTTTTGGTAACTCTCAGTGGGATCAGAGGGTAGAAAGTGCTTGTAGAAAGTGGTGTTGGAGAGCTGCCGAGGGACACCATCACAGGGCCTAATAACATCAGCTGCACTATCAGAGGCTCGTTCACCTGCACATCCACCAATGTGATATTGCCATCATGTGCCAGCAATGCCCCTCTGCCATGTACATTGGTCAAACTGGACAGTCTCTACGTAAAAGAATAAATGGACACAAATCAGATGTCAAGAATTATAACATTCATAAACCAGTCGGAGAACACTTCAATCTCTCTGGTCACACGATTACAGACATGAAAGTTGCAATTCTTCAACAAAAAAACTTCAAATCCAGACTCCAACGAGAAACTGTTGAATTGGAATTCATTTGCAAATTTGATACAATTAACTTAGGCTTGAATAGAGACTGGGAGTGGCTAAGTCATTATGCAAGGTAAACTATTTCCCCTTGTTTTTTCCTTCTCCCCCCCCACCCCCCCAGATGTTCTTGTTAAACCCTGGATTTGTGCTGGAAATGGCCCACCTTGATTATCATACACATTGTAAGGAGAGTGGTCACTTTAGATAAGCTATTACCAGCAGGAGAGTGGGGTGGGAGGAGGTATTTTTTTCATGCTTTGTGTGTATATAAAAAGATCTTTTACACTTTCCACAGTATGCATCCGATGAAGTGAGCTGTAGCTCACAAAAGCTTATGCTCAAATAAATTGGTTAGTCTCTAAGGTGCCACTAGTACTCCTTTTCTTTTTGAGAATACAGACTAACACAGCTGCTACTCTGAAACCAGATCAAAAAGATTTCTCCAGACACAGAGATCTGCAGCATCTGTCTCAGCTCTGGTCCCATTAGATTCCCTGCCCCTGTCCTTTCAGTGCCAAGTAGTATTTTCAGAACTACTATCCACCGACACAATACTTGGGAGATAGGTGGATCCTCACTAGATCTGATGCCACCAGCAGGTTTATGACCTAAATCCAACATTTAAAATGATAGTAATTTTTAGGCATTGTTCTTGTTAATTCTGAAAGTTTAATACATTCTGGTGGTTGGTGGCACCAACCTGATTTGGAGCACAGAAGCCTGATTTGGAGGCTCTGGAGGGGTGGCAACAGTTGGTCAGAAACCTGAGGGATAGAATTGCTGACTTGAGTATACACAAGCCTAATTCATATGTGGGGGGCTTGATTTGTTTGTGTGCATGTCGGGCGGTGGGGAGGGGGTGTCTGTCTGTAAGACTTGTGAATTCTAGTTGGTATTCTGAAGTTGTTGCCGTCATGAAATTTCCACATACATACGTAGAAACCCCTTTCTACGTGTATCCATCCTGTTGGACAGGACCTACAGCAGGTACTCACTAGGCTGAGGACAATGGGACACTTATGCTAAGTAGGGAAGCAGTTTGGCCAAGGTGGCGTTAAGAAGAATTGGGGTTAGGAGTGGAACGTTACTGAAGGTTGACAAAGAGACAGATGACAAAAACCAAAGGTTCTAAAAGAACTCACTAGGGGAAGACCCACAGGACATTTGGGGAAGAGGAAGGAAGGGGATAAACTGGCCAAGGTCAGGTTACCGGAGCTGGGGGGAGAAGGCTCTGTTTTTGTGCCTGTAAGTGATGCACTGCAACAGAAGGATGTTGGATGACACCAAGTGACCCTGATCCAGGCCCATAGAAGTGCTTGGTGTGTTGAGGAAACTGAGACAGGGAACTGCATGTAGGGTTTACAATTTTTCTTCCAATCTGTGTATTTTCTGCATGATTAAATAAATAGCACTAGTGTGTTAGAATCCTGTGCAAAGTGTCTGGGTGTTAGAATCTACACCGGGGTGGCCAACCTGAACCTGAGAAAGAGCCAGAATTTACCAATATACATTGCCAAAGAGCCATAGTAATACTCAGCAGCCCCCCACATCAGCTCCCCTGCTCCGCTCCCAGCGCCTCCCACCCAGTGGTAGCCCAGCCGATCAGCACCTCCCCCTCCCTCTCCGCATCTCCTGATCAGCTGTTTCGTGGCGTGCAGGAGGCTGTGGAGGGGCCGGGGGAGGAGCTAGGTCACGGCCGGCTCAGGGAATGGCGCGGGAAGGGGTGGAGTGGGAGCAGGGCCTGTGGCAGAGCAGTGAGAACCCCCCAGCACATTGGCAAGTTGGCACCTGTAGCTCCAGCCCCAGAGTCGGTGCCTATACAAGGAGCTGCATATTAACTTCTGAAGAGCTGCCTGTGCCTCCGGAGCCAAAGGTTGGCCACCCCTGAGCTACACTTACTACATGGTCCCTGGAAGAGGTAGTCACCTATGGGTGTACTTCTGGGAGAGAACATGTTGAAGCACATTCTGAGCTTCAAAGACTTCCCCGTTGACATCTCGGACGAGCCCCCACTTGCAATGCCGACAGGCCCTAGTTGTCAGCCAGCAGGATTGAACCTTGGACCTTTGAATCTTAGTGTACAAGCCTTGGCTGTAGCAGCTGAAAGCCACATGCCTCTTAAACCAAGGTTGTAGCAGACTCCATAATCTCAGACGGTTCAGGTGGCGGCCCTGGCCGTGCGGCCACAGTCAGAACTGGCCCTGGCCTTGTGGCCATGAAAGTCAGTATGTACAGCTTTCCTCTGGGTGTTTTCTTTGAGAAAGGACCCAGAATATCCACAGCTATATGCTGAAATGGAACCTCAATTATGGGGAGTGGGCTGAAGAAGGGCCGTGACTTGGTCTTGGGCTTTCCCACCCTCTGCCACACCTCATGATACCAGACATAGGTAGAAACGTCCTTGCCGATTCCCTCCCAGTGGAATGACTTCCCCAAATGGTCTTTGGTACTGTTCACCCCAGCATGGCCACTAGGGTGATCGTGTGCTAAGCTCAAGAGCTTTTTCCTATACTTAGTTGGAATTAACAACTGTCTCTGAGGATGGCAGTCCTCCTTGTGCCCACCACAAAGGGTCTCCTTGTGTAAGAGTCCTCCTTCTACAACAAACCCAGACCTATTAGAAGAGCTGAGAGGTGGTGGGTTGCTGTCCAAGCTCCCTTGAGGCTCTCATCCACTTCCTGCTCTGCGTGTAACTGCTCCCTTGATGCTGGAGACATTAGTTCCTAGTTGGGTTGTGGACTTGGGCTTGGTCCCCCGGAAGTGATGCAGGTGACGGGGGTGTCTCCGTTGACTCTGAACTGCTCTCCACTGGCGCACTAGGTAGTATTTCAGGCTCGGTTTGAGCCCCTTGCACCGGGTTAGCTGCTGTTGCAGGTTCAGGCTCCGTGGCGCCCCTTGGTGCTGGCTCCCCAGACACTGGTGGGGTTGTAAGCACGGGCTCTGGTGCTGACTGCTCCACCTGTTCCGATCCTTGGACCGGTTCTGACTGGGTCCCAGGATCTGGCTGGATCTACAACCGCTGTCATAGACTCTGGTCTGGGGTCTGATCCCACCACGTCTGGCTGGGTCCCCAGCCCTGTGGTATCTGGGGACACGGACCGGGTCCTAGTAGGAGGATCAGAAATGGAGTTAGGTGTGGAGGCCTGTTTAGCCTGGCTACGGATGACCATCCCCACGCTTTCTGTTAGCCTCACATGGTTGGCTAAGCCTTCTCCCAGCAGCATGGGAACGGGATAATCGTCATAGACTGCAAACGTCCATATTCCTGACCAGCCCTTGTACTGGACAGGCAACTTGGCTGTAGGCAAGTTAAAAGAGCTGGCCTTAAAGGGTTGCACCATCACTTGAGCCTCTGGGTCAATGAATTTGCGGTCCACCAGGGATTCATGGCCGCAGAGCTGACACCTGTAGATAGCTGACACCTGTGCTCCAGTGTCTCTCCATGCAGTAATCTTCCTCCCACCCAAACTCAGTTTCTCTTCGCTCTGGGGGTATTTGCGAGGCATGTGGGCCTGAAGGCTCTTGGTGGGACCCCGGGGTGATGAGTTGCAGTCGGCTGGTGCTCTTGGGGCAGTTGGCCTTCACGTGCCCCAGCTCATTACATTTAAAGCATTGCCCAGCTGACTGTGGGCGGGGGCGAGGTGGGTGGTTGGAGAGTAGGGTGGTGGGACGAGAGGGTGTCCCTGGCTGTGTGGAGGGCTCCTCCTTGCAAGGTGGGGCTTTGGGCTGACCCCGATGGTGAGGTGTCGATGCGGGTTGCCCCTTCTGGTATCCCCACCGACTGCTCCTAGCTTTCTTCTTCTCCGCCACCTCCACCCATTTGGCTCCGATCTCCCCCGCCTCGATTACAGTTTTGGGCTTCCCATCTAGGATGTACCTGTGATGGTTTCCGTCACAGAAAGCCCCTTTGGGAACTGCCAACTGATGTGCCAAGCTTACCTCTGAGCTTGTTTTCCCTGGCAGCTTGGGACTTCAGTGCCCTGCCTGGTTCGAACCAGACATGCTAGCCTGCTACAAACCCAGACCCAGTTCTGAACTACGTCCCAAAAATTACAGGCTTACCTGAAAACAGCTTCAGAAGTGTTCCTGTCTCCAACACTCAGATGCCCAGTTCCCAATGGGATCCAAACCCCAAATAAATCTGTTTTACCCTGTATAAAGCTTAAAAAGTGATTTGATTAAATACAGAAAGTAGCATTTACGTGGTTCCAAGTAATAACAGACAGAACAAAGTCAGCGACCAAGCAAAATAAAATAAAATATGCAAGTTTAAGCCTAGTACAGTAGGAAAACTGAATACAGATCAAACCTCACCCTCAGATGTTTCAAGAAGCTTCTATCACAGACTGGATGCCTTCCTAGTCTGGGCACAATCCTTTCCCCTGGTCCAGCCACTGTTCCAGCTCAGGCGGTAGCTTGGGGATTCCTCATGATTGCAGCCCCCTTTGTTCTGTTCCACCCCCTAAAATAGCTTTGGCACAAGGCGGGAATCTTTTGACTCTCTGGGTCCCCACCCCTCCTTCTAAATGGAAAAGCACCAGGTTTAAGATGGATTCCAGTATCAGGTGACATGGTCACATGTCCTGTGCGACCCCAAGCCTTCATTCTTCCCAGCCTGGCTTGCAGGAAGGCCTGCAAGCAAACAGAGCCATCCATAGTCAATTGTCCTGGTTGATGGGAGCCATCAAGATTCCAAACCACCATTAATGGCCCACATTTTGCACAACTCCAAATAGGCCCTCAGAGCTATTGTTCATAGTTCTAGTTTCTAGAAATCAGCTCTTGCCACCAGTTCACTAAAAAAGATGTGCACAAACCTCTTAAGACACAAAAATATAATCCTGTTCTTCAAAAAGGTAAATTTTACTTAAAAAAAAAGACATCGGAAAACTTACTCTATTGCTAGATTTCAAAAGAGCAAATAAAAGGATTAAGCACCAAGAATAACTTCCTTGAGGCCCAGCTTTAAGGTTACAAGCAAAACAAAAGCACGTGGGGTTAGCACAGAGGAGTCCACATGCCATAAAGAAATAAAAAGAGAAAAACCAAATCACATTTTCCTGGACATTTCCTGATCTACTCACATATCTGGGGTTTCAAATGAGTAGTTTCCAGGTATGATACTGATGATTTTTCATACCTGGCCCCAAGATTCTTACAGCACAGTTCAGAGGTGGGCAAACTTTTGGGCCTGAGGGCCACAGCGGGGTTCCAAAAGCATCTGAAGGGCTGAAGTAGTGTAATAAATTGCTCCCTGTTGCAATGTGCTCCTCACGGCTGAAAGTCCTGGTACTCTGAGTGGCATGGTAAGGGGGCGGGAAGCAGGAGGGGTGGATAAGGGGCAGGGTGTCCCAGGGGGCAGTCAGGGAACAGGGAGCAGGGGGTGGTTGGATAGGAGCGGGAGTCCTGGGGGACCTGTCAGGGGGCGGGGGCATGAATAGGGATCGGGGCAGTCAGGGGACAGGGAGCAGGGGAGCTTGGAGAGGAGGTGGGGTCCAGGGGAGGCGGTTTGGGGCGGAGAGGTCCTGAGGGGGGGTGGTCATGGGACAAGGAGCAGGGGGGGTTGGATGGGTCGAGGCTTCTGAGGAGGGCAGTGGGGGGGTTAGAAGTGGGAGGCAGCGGATAGGATGCAGGGGCCAGGCCTTCCCTACGTGGGGAGGTACTGCCTTCCCTACGTGGGGGTAGTGTACTAAATTGCTCGCCATAGGAATGCGCTACATACAATGGACTAATGACAGATGCCACTCCTGGTGCTCTGTAAGTAGCACATTCCTAAGGGAAGCAATTTAATACACTACACCCAGTGGCTCTCGCAGCCGCGCTGCCCAGCAGGAGCTCGCAGCCCCGCCACCCAGAGCGCAGGCAGCACGGCGAGCTGAGGCTGCGGGGGAGGGGCCGGGGGCTAGCCTCCCCGGCTGGGACCTCTGGAAGAGGTGCTATCCTGTCCGCCTCTCCAGTTGGGAGGACAGACAGACAAAGGGAGAGTTTTTCCTCAAGAGTAAAAAGTTCAAGCCCGGTGCACACTCACTTCATTTTACCTCCGCAACGCAGGGAGACTCTTTAACACTTCACAGATAAAGCAAGTAGAGAACAGTTCCTAAGGGGGATTTTAGAGCCAACTGGCTGGCTGGGTGTCTATAAAAGGGAGCTCCCCCTCCTGCCTGCTCAATTTATCACAAGATCTTGATGAAACCGGCCATCGGGGGGCCGGCCTGCTGCTGGCCGCGCAGCCATCAGGGGGTCGGCCTGCCGCTGGCCGCGCGGGCAGCAAATCACCAAAAAGGAAGAAGGAAGTATTATAGACCTGCACCCATTCAGCACCAGCCCACAGAGCATATTTGGTACACAAGAAGGGCCTATCTTTTCCATCCTAATGATGGAACAGATTATGTACCAAGCATCTCCGGGAGAGAATAAATACTGACAAAGGTAAAATTACCTAATACAAATTACAGACCAATCCTATATAAGGCTGACCTATAAGAATCTTTTGTTGATTATTGCAAGAAAACTCGGTAGATCAGGTAATTATCTGTAAAAAATAAATCTGATGAGTTTAAAGTGTGCCATTATGGTTTTCATGTTTGTGTCTCAGTGATCTCTGTATAAAATGTGTTCATTTTGCAAATAAGATATGGATATACATAGTTACACAAAATAACTTCAATAATATCACCACAATTCCAGTATAATCTATATTGGAAAATGACAACAGAATACAGGAAATTTATAGGAATCTGTTCCTCCTATTGTACTTACTGATTGATCTATTAAGACTGATAGACCAGATCCTCAGTTTTTGTAAATTGATGTAGCTCCATTAACTTCAATGAGTTATGTTGATTTATGCCAGCATCTAGCTTTCCATTATTTGTTTCTGAAGCCACCTGAAAATCATAAAAAAAAAAAAAAAGATTTTAGTAAAATTTTAACAATGGACAACATAAAACATGTTTTGTTTAAAATGCCCCCATATGAAAGAAACCGTACAAAGTCTGGCATGAATATTAGTGCTCAGACCCCCTTACAGGGTGAATTCAAATGTATTGGACATTGTAAAATCTATAGCACACATGCAGTTGAAATACCTTTTTCACCTTAGCCATTCAGAAAGCCCCTTCATATCCTGCTACCAGCTTTGTTGTCATAATTCACTGTTCTTCTCCAGCCCAAACAACAGTTAACGTTTGGTTTATAATTAGGCTTAGAAGGAGTGAATTTTATCAGTAAATGTTGATTTCACCATAGGGAGGCACAAGGTGGATGAGGTAATATCTTTTATTGACCCAACTTCTGTTAGTGAGAGAGACAAGCTTTTGACAGGTTTCAGAGTAGCAGCTGTGTTAGTCTGTATTCGCAAAAAGGAAAGAAGTACTTGTGGCACCTTAGAGACTAACACTAGTGCTCTTCTTCATGTCTGGGAAAGGTACTCCCAGCATCACAGCTAAATACAAGGTGGAACAGATTGTTTAGCATAAGTAATTAGCACATATTCTAAGGGACCATAAAAGGTAGAGTGGCCTGTTAACAACTCTGCAGTCATAGGACAAAAAGAGGGGGTTAGTGGGTTACAGATTGTTGTAATAAGCCATAAACCCAGTGCCTCTGTTCAGTCCATTATTTTTAGTGTCTAGCAAAGCTATGAATTTAACCTTCCATTCCCAAACTCATCTTTTGAAGGTGTTGTATAGGTTTTCTTTGAGGATGAGGACTGATAGGTCAGACAGAGTGATCGCTTTGTGAAAAAAGTGTTCATCCACAGGTGATAGGGTGGTTTTGTCTTTTATCATTTTCCTGTGTAAGTTCATTCGAGAGCATAGTGGTTATCTGGTTTCACCCACATAGTTATTAGGGCATTTAGTACACTGGATGAGGTACACTTTATGTTGTGCTAGGCATGTTTAGGATCCATGGATCTTGAAAGGTGTGTTTTGGGTGGGGTTGATCATTATAGCAGTGGAGATATGTCTGCAGGTTTTGCATCTGTTGTCCTGGCAGGATCTGATGCTGCTTTGAGTTGGTGTCACCTGGTCAGTGAGGAGCTTTCTTCTAATTTGGAGAGGTCAGGGGGTTGTTTGAAGGCCAGAAGTGGGGCTTCAGGAAAGATTTCTTTCCAGACAGGTCCCCATCGAGCATGTGTTGTAGTCTGATGATACCCCATATGGGTTCATAGGTTCCAATATGGAGTGGTAGGTGACAACTACGGGGGTCTGGTCAGAATGGGTTTCATTTCTGTATTGAAGTACGTTCTCTCAGGGTATTTGGGTGGCCCATTCCCTGATGCAATCTACTTCTCTGGTGGAGTGTTAACGTATATATCGCAGACTTTCTCTTTGGAGCATATTCACATATTCTGTGACATCTGACACACAAACCAATGAAAAATTATTTCCATTGATAATAACAGAAATATACAGACAGGCAAAAGAAGAAGAATGCTGCTTGAGAATTTATCTTTAAACCAAATTCTATTTACTTTGTCAACATCATGTCAAAATATACAATGTGTTTTAAGTTATAAAGTTTTAACTTTATCAACATGAATATCAACATCTACTAAATCTACTCAACATCGTTATCCGACCCCCCATAATTTCCCATAACTGTGAAAATGCACATAGATAAAAATTGAAAAAAAAATGCTTAAAAAAGATATTATCAGTCAAAATTTAAAAAAATTAAATTCTGCCAAGCCTACTTATAAGGTGGCTGTGTTTCCCCTCAGGATTCAAATCCTTGGATAAAAGGTAAAGAAATATCACAATTCTCAAGACTAAAGCAGGAACTAATAACTCAGTAAGCATGACATTTTCATTAAGTTCTGTGTTCTAACATTCTTCAGGAACCAGCTTTAATAATTTGGTTGTACACTGCTCTAAAAAGGTTAATATTATTTACTTATAAGCACAGTCTGCAGCAGCTCTTATGACACATCCTCCAGTCTTTTCCCAGTTCTGCAACTGATTTCAGCCATGTCAGCTACACATAACTCAGAGGAATCAACACAGAGTGGTTTCCCTATTACGCATGTGCCTACAAGCAGTGGTGAGCTGGAGCTGGTTCACACCGGTTCGCTAGAACCGGTTGTTAAATTTAGAAGCCCTTTTAGAACCGGTTGTTCCGCAAGGGACAACCGGTTCTAAAAGGGCTTCTAAATTTAACCGGCCAAAAGTGGCGCCTTAGGTGCCGACTCCATGGGTGCTCCAGCCCTGGAGCACCCAAGGGGAAAATTTGGTGGGTGCAGAGCACCCACCGGCAGCTCCCCGTCCCACCCCCGGCCCCAGCTCACCTCCGCTCTGCCTCCACCTCCTCCCCTGAACATGCCGCCCCACTCTGCTTCTCTGCACCCCTGCCCCGCCCCCCGGCTTCCCGCGAATCAGCTGTTCACGCGGGAAGCCGGGGCAGGCTGAGAAGCGAGCGGCGGCTTCCCACTCAGGCCCAGGGAGGTGGAGGTGAGTTGGGGCGGTGGGCGTGAGGAGGGCCGCCCGTGCCGCAGCAGGTAACCTGGGGGAAGTGGGGCACGCAGGGGAACTGCTTCCCGCCCCAGCTCACCTCCGCCACCCTCGGCCTGAGCGGGAAGCCACGGCCTGCTTCTCTGCCCTCCCTGGCTTCCCGCCAAACAGCTGATTCGCGGGAAGCCTGGGGGGGGGCGCGGAGAAGCAGAGCGGGGCGGTGGGTACAGGGCCGAATGCGGAGCCGGAGCAGAGGTGAGCTGGGGCCAGGTGCGGGGTGCGGAGCTGCCAGTGGGTGCTCTGCACCCACCAAATTTTCCCCATGGGTGCTCCAGCCCCGGAGCACCCAGGGAGTCGGCACCTAAGGCGCCACTTTTGATGTGATCAGTGGGGGAGCGGTTGCTCCCCCTGCTCCCCCCCAGCTACGCTCCCCCGCCCCTAGGAGCCAGAGGGACCTGCCAGATGCTTCCTGGGAGCTGCCCCAGGTAAGCACCACCAGGACTCCCCATCTCGCCCCCTGGCAGGTGCCTCTGGCTCTTAGGGGTGGGGTGGGCACCCACTACAGTGGTCCACGAGACCCTCCTGCCCGGTTCTGGGGGCAGTCAGGGGACAAGAGAGGGGGGTGGATGGGGCAGGGGTCCTGGGGGGGGCGTCAAGGAATGTGGGGGGGTTGGATGGGGCAGGAGTCCCGGGGGGCGGGGGTAGGCAATGACCCCCTCATGGGGTGAGGAGAGAACCCATTGTTAAGATTTTGGCAGCTCATCACTGCCTACAAGCATGCAAGGGAAAACTTTACAGAGCATATAAAATGGACTTTAATATCACAGACAAGCTCCCCAAAGGTGTGCTGATTTTATTAAACATGCAGAAAAGCTGACAAGCTACTTTTTTGTTTAGAGAAGTACAGTAAGCCACGCACTTGCATACATGGAAAAGATCAAAATGGGGCTTAATGATTGCCCTCTTTTTTCTCCCCATGTGATAACATCATGTACTTTTATCTTCTACTTTCCATTGTTTTGTTAGATGCTTGATTATTATCAATTTCTTGATTAATTGTTGCTAGTCACAAAATAGCAGGCATTTAGGAATTCAGCAAACATCTGTCACTAATAAGGAAGAGCTTAGATTATTAAAATTGAAATAATTGCAAACAAACCTAACTCATTTTTAAAGGGACAACACCATCTTAAAAATCACACTATCACAATTTTTTTTTACTTACCATTCTCACTGGAAGTAACACCTAAGATTAACTACAACACTAGAGAAAAAAAATCTATTTTTTTCCTCCAGTTTGTTTACTTTGTGCAGTTGATTTTCTGAAGTCCTCAGCACCCACATGAGCTCAACGGTAGCTGCGGGTGCTCATAATTTCTGTAATTTAAGCCTTTTGTGTAACATCCATTCCACTCTTTTCCCAGTATATTGGTTTTGGGTTTTTTTAATCTGGGCCTTATTTTGCTCCCAGTCAGTGACAGTTTTTCCATTGTCTCATTAGGGGAAGGAACTCTATTTTAAATTTTGTAATGGAAAAAAAATTTTTTTCTATGGCTCTGTCTACACTAGGGTGTTTTCCACTCTGATGTAGATGTGCCAGTGCAAACTCCTGAAGTAAATATGCTGCCCCAGTATAAAAAGTGACTTTCACTGGTTCAGTGTAACCTGGCTACAAACTGAGATAAACTGCCAGTGCAAATCACTTTAAACAGCAGTGAAGCACATCTATATTTGCACACTGATTCAGGTGCATCAGGATAGCTACACTGGTGGGGGTCAGGAAGGAAAGCGTAGACAGGCCTAAGAGACAGAGTAAACCAAACATAATGGGTGCACGTAGTGTATAGTGGTAAAAATATTAAGATCTTCAACCACACAGAAGGGAGAGGAAAGTACTCCTCAAGCAAGTAATCACTTTGCATGTTAGGATGAGGATGCAATGTGCCCTACAAGGGTAGGCCAGTAACAGAAATCATCTGTGGTTGATTAATTTAAAAAAACCTGCCTCATTAACATGAACCAACTATAACTAGAGAGAGTGGTTTTGTCTCTTTTTTTATGCTGGCTTGACTAGCCTGGCCCTGTTGCTGATCCTGAAAAGGGGAAGAGTTCCTGTGAAACCCGAAGAGCATAAGTTTGAATTGCAGCTAATAATTTTGTAGCACTAAAACTGTCCTGGACTGGGAACATGTTCCTTTTTTGATGGTGGGTTAATGAAAGGGCTACTGCCAGATCAAATTTGAGCCAAAATGGCTGTTGTGTACAATTCTGATGACTATCATTGCTATTTAATATTTATATTGCTGTTCCACTCCCACCGAGGATTGAAGCCCCACTTTGCTAAGTGCTGTGAAAACAAAGAAATAGTTCTGCCCCAAAGACTTTGCAATCTAAGAAAAAAAGTAACATGCATAGAGTAGGAAGAGGGCTACAGTTAAATGTACACAAACTGAAGAGTTTTTTGAAAGCAAACACACCCAGTGTTTACACCATAAGTGTAACAGTATGGTGCTGGTCAATGAGAACTTGAAAATGAAACTGGACTACAAGTGAAAATGACTAGCCAGTCTTCATGATCTAAGGTATGAGAAATGCAAGAAGTAGATTATCAGAATCCATAGTAATATAAAAAATAGTTAGACTTGATTTTGTTGTTTTAATAAGGTGTTATTAGCCCATACAGGAACTGAGACGGAGAGAACTGGGCAAATACAAGAAAACTTTCCATAGATATTCACATCTTTTTGAAAATGAATTTGCATCTGCCAAATTCACACTCCTTTTGTGTTCCCTTTCTATTCAATGGAAACAGGATCAGACCTCCAGGTTGATTATAGCCATTCATATGAGTCAGCCTTCGCTGGCTCAGGCAGTTCTACTGCTTAGTCAACCAAATGTTCCAGTCTGGATAATGATCATCCACCCTGCACTTTTCCACGCAGTAGGTAGTCAAGTCACCATCATGTATGGGATTTCATAGTGCCCACTGATTGCATGCTGTGTAGCGAATTTCAGTGCCCATGCACCCCTGCCCTGGCCCTGCCCTTGCCCCACCCCTTCTCTGAGGCTCCGCCTCTGTTCACTCCATTCCCCCTTTCCCTCCATCACTCACTCTCTCCCACCCTCACTCACTGTCACCAGGCTGGGGCAGGGGATGGGGTTATGGGGAGTGAGGGCTCCGGCTGGGGGTGTAGGCTCCAGGGTGGGGCTGGGGATGAGGGGTTTGGGGTGCGGGAGAGGGTTCCACCCTGGAGTAGGGAGTCGGGGAGAGGGTGCAGGCTCCGGGGTGGGGCCGGGGATAAGGGTTTGGGGTGAAGGGGGGGCTGGGATCCAGTGGGGTACGGGCTCTGGGCTGGGGATGTAGGCTCTGGGTGGGGCCAGAAATGAGGGGTTCAGGGTGAAGGAGAGGGCTCTGGGCTGGCGCGGGGGTTGGGGTGCGGGGAAAGTGCAGGCTCTGGGGTGGGGCTGAGAATGAGAGGTTTGGGGTGAAGATAGGGGCTCTGGGCTGGGGCAGGGGGTAGGGAGGTGTGGGGTGCAGGCTCCGGGAGGCAGTTTGGGTGCAGGAAGGGACTCCGGGCTGGAGTAGGGCATTGGGGTGTGGGAGGGGTTTCAGAGTTCGGGGTCCCGGAGGCACCTACCTTGGCTCCCAGGAAGCGGCCACCAGCTCCCTGCAACCCCTAGGCGCATGGGCAGCCAGGGAGGCTTCACATGCTGCCCTCTGCGCCTGCAGGAGCCACACCAGCAGCTCCGATTGGTCGCGGTTCCCAGCCAATGAGAGCTACAGAGCCAGCAGTGGGAGAGAGGAGGGGTAGCGTGCGGAGCCTCCCTGACCGCCCATGCGCCTCGGCACTCCAAGGGCCTGGTGGCCACTTCGGGATCCATGCAGAGCTAGGGCAGGGAGGGAGCCTGCCTTAGCCCCAGGCCCCTGCTGTGCTGCTGACCGGACTTTTAATGGCTCTGCCGGCAGTGCTGACAGGAGCCACCAGGGTCCCTTTTCCCACAGGTGTTCCGGTCAAAAACCACATGCCTGGCAACGCTAATACAGACCGCTAGCTATAATAGCACCTGCAGGCACGTTTCCATTACTGCATGACAGCCAAGGTAGGAAGAAGCCACCTTTGTCACCATGCCCTGCATGGAGCTTTTACATGAACTAAGCCCTGGGTCCAGGATTTTGCCTGTGTGGAGGGATCAAGAAGGTTTTAGCTTCAGCAGCTTTTCACTGTGGGCCCAATGCTGCTGCCAACTAACTCAGTGGCAAAACTGTCTGGCTTCAGAGGTACAGGCCTTTGCCCTATGAGACAACTGCAGGATGTACACAATGAAGAAATAACACTGTTTTAGAGAAGCATTTTAGCAAAGGCAATGCCTGCTAAAACATATTAAACATACTTCTTGAAAAAACAGATGTAGCCACAAGGGGATTTTTTTATATCTATAAGCCTATAGTTTTCTGGGATGTACTTGAAGAAAAGTGGATGATAAGCACTGTAAAGTGAGACATTTGCAAATAAACAGTGCATGGAGCACTGCCACCTTTTGGTCATTTTCAGTAAAAGCAGCTTTGCTATTTAGAAGAAGAAACAAGGCTATTTAGAAGAAACAAGAATGGTACATTAGCAATCTGTTCCCACAGTATCTCAAGTTTAATGCCCTCACCCTCTCCCTTCTCCCCCATTTCCTTTACTTTGTGGGGTAAGGGGCTATTTATCTGTTTAGGAAGAGTGGTTTAATGACTTTTGGTGTATTAGGTCATGTTTTTTGTTTGAAATTCATAATTTTTATGGTGCTCAGAAAGCTTCAGGTTTGAGCAGTGTGGAAATAAAAAGGAATGTTTTGTTATTATGTTTTCTATTCACATTGACAGGATTTTATTTAGGGTATTGTGATAACAGGGTTTGCCAACAATACTTGAGATGACAAATTTGATTAAAATCTATAGATGTATCTGTTATAGCCTTAGTTATTGAAAAGTGTCTTTTAAAAACCACAGCTAATACTAGCCAAAGTATGCTTTAAATTCAGAATTGGAAACCATATCCTGTGAGATTCAGAGAGCTTCTCGCAAGATACTAAAGGCCCTCAACTCTTATTGGCTTCTTCAAATCCTTAATGTAGGGAATAATTTTTCTGTTCCAGGTCGGGGCCAAATCTTGGTTTCCTTTGAAGTCAAACCGGAGTTATGTCTGAGAAAAGATTTGGTTGAAAGTTTTCAGATTCACATTTTCTATTTTCCTACATAGACTACTGCATTCACTTCCAATTTTTGTTCAGTGCATGAGTATATGAAAACACAACCAAAAGCCATTCACAAAAATTATAGCAAATTACTATACATACTCAAAGGAGCACTAAATGAAGCATGTAATCATTATTCCTGCAAGCAAAGGCACTGAAGCCTTTCCAAAAAGTATAAAGTAGCATGATCATATTTCAAGTTTCCAAATAAAGGACACTACTGGAGGGGGGAATACAGCAATACCATACCATGCCACCCTTACTTCTGCACTACTGCTGGCGGTGGTGATGCCTTCAGAGCTGGTTGCCTGGCCAGCAGCCATCACTCTCCAGTCACCAGCTCTGAAGGCAGCGCATCCACCAGCAGCAGCACAGAACTAAGGGTGGCAATACCATACCATCTCATGACTACACAATAGTCTTGAAACCCCTTTTTGGGTCAGGACCCCCAGTATGAGAAACACTGAGCTAGGGGAAACAAAAAGGCCCAATTCTGCCAGGTACTGAGTGTTTTCATCTTGCATTGAAGTAAATAGGAGCTGAGGGGTGGTGCACAACACCTGACATGATCAGATCCTGCCAGAGTACAGTTGCCATCACATTTCCTTTCATTATACAACAGTCAAAGAGAATGCTCACCTCTCTTTACCTCAGATAACACTTTTATGGGGGGGGGGGTTCATGACAAATTTTCTCACTAGGAAAGAACCAGAAGTCCATTTCAATATCTGACCTTCCTTTTGTATTTATTTATGATCTCAAATCCTTGGGGGGGGGATGGGTGATTTTAATGTCAGGATTCACCAAAGTGTGTCAATCATATTTGAAAAGTTTCCCATATTTCCCAGAGGATAGGAGGCAGGGGATTATTTAACTGCTGCATTACACCCTTAGAGTTATTTTTTCAAAGCTTTGCTTGTGGAGTTCTAAACACAAATCCTGTTATTGCTACAGGATTAGTGCACATAACTTCCTAACACTGCTTTGAAAATGTAGCCAAGAAACATTTGTATGTAGTTTTTGGAATTAACATGGGCTGTGATTATTGGCCAGCATTACAACAGCACTGCCACGTACAGAGCTGTTGATGTTCTGTCCACAGTGGAGAGTGAATTTGTGTGGGGGGTGGAGGGTGAGAAAACCTGGATTTGTGCTGGAAATGGCCCACCTGTTGATCACTTTAGATAAGCTATTACCAGCAGGACAGTGGGGTGGGAGGAGGTATTGTTTCATATTCTCTGTGTGTATATAAAGTCTGCTGCAGTTTCCACGGTAAACATCTGATGAAGTGAGCTGTAGCTCACGAAAGCTCATGCTCAAATAAATTGGTTAGTCTCTAAGGTGCCACAAGTACTCCTTTTCTTTTTAATTAAAATCTGTTTGTTTGTTTGTTAACTGTGTGTGATGAAGTGGAATGTCTATGAAAAATGCATGACAAGACTGAAACTTCCACTTAACTCCTCTGTTGCTGTACAGTCAAATGACCAATCTTCTTTTTGTCAACACTATTTCTTGTCTATTTTTCATTTTTGTCTAGACTGCAGTTTAGAAATTTAAAAAAGCTTTCTAAAGTTGGAGTGAATAGTTAACACTAAGAACTTCATTTTGCTCACACTCATAGAAACCTGAAGCCTTCCTTTCGGTTCTGGTATCAACCCACTTCTACTGATTCTCCAGCCCTGTCCAGTCTGATTACATTAATCTCTCGCTTTCTGAGTTATTTATTTAAAAAAAAATACTCTGAAAATGTCATTATGTCCCTACACAGCACAAGCAGGTAAAAAGCAGACCTAAAGCAGAATTTGTTGAACACTACCAACTAACATCGATAAGTAGTCTGTAATTTCTTTGTGTAGAGCCTGACTCTTTATGTGATTTTACAGCACTTAGCACAACTGTGATTGTGGTCTATGGGCTCTACTGTGGTAAAAATGTTAACCCCTGCCCCAAAGAGCTTACATTTATCTTCTGTGTTTGTATAGCACCCAGCACAATGAGGTCAGAATCCACAACAGGGCCTCCAAGCACAACTTATTACAAATTATTAATAAATACTTTTGATAAGCAAATATAGGACAAAAATATATGTTCCATACTGCTTAACATGCAGCACTTAACAATTGCAGCAAAAAATGTGATTTTGTCTTAAAAAGACACCAAACTGTGGAACTGACAGCACTAATATTGTCGGGGAAGAGTCAACATGGTTTTGTAAAGGGAAATCATGCCTCACCAATCTACCAGAATTCTTTGAAGGGGTCAACAAGCGTGTGGATAAGGGGGATCCAGTGGATATTTATGTATTTAGATTTTCAGAAACCCTTTGAAATTACAGATTAATTATAGATGTTAGTTGGTAGTGTCCCCCACCAAAGGCTCTTAAGCAAAGTAAGTTGTCGTGGGATAAGAGGGAAGGTCCTCTCATGGATTAGTAACTGGTTAAAAGATAGAAAACAAAGAGTAGGAATAAATGGTCAGTTTTCAGAATGGAGAGAGGTGAATAGTGGTGTCCCCCAGAGATCTGTACTGGGACCAGTACTATTCAACATATTGATAAATGATCTGGAAAAAGGGGTAAACAGTAAGGTAACAAAATTTGCAGATGATACAAAACTTCTCAAGATAGTTAAGTCCCAGGCAGACTGCAAAGAGCTACAAAAGGACCTCTCAAAACTGAGTGACTGGGTAACAAAATGGCAGATGAAATTCAATGTTGATAAATGCAAAATAATGCACATTGGAAAACATGATCCCAACTATACATATAAAATGATGGGGTCTAAATTAGTTGTTACCACTCAAGAAAAAGATCTTGGAGTCATTGTGGATAGTTCTCTGAAAATATCCACACAATGTGCAGTGGCAGCCAAAAAAGCAAACAAAATGTTGGGAATCATTAAGAAAGGGATAGATAATAAGACAGAAAATATCACATTGCCTCTATAAAAATCCATGGTACTCCCACATCTTGAATACTGCAGCAAATGTGGTCACCCCATCTCAAAAAAGATATATTGGAATTTGAAAAGGTTCTGAAAAGGGCAGCAAAAATTATTCGGGGTATGGGATGACTTCCGTATGAGGAGAGATTAATAAGAGAGGGACTCTTCATCTTGGAAAAGAGACAACTAAGGGAGGATATGAAAGAGGTCTATAAAATCATGACTGGTGTGGAGAAAGTAAATAAGGTATTGTTATTTACTCCTTCTCATAACACAAGAACTAGGGGCCACCAAATGAAATTAATAGGCAGCAGGTTTAAAACAAACAAAAGGAAGTATTTTTTCCACACAACGCACAGTCAACCTGTGGAACTCTTTGCCAGAGGATGTTGTGAAGGCCAAGACTATAACAGGGTTAAAAAAAAATAGATCAGTTCATGGAGGATAGGTCCATCAGTGGCTATTAGCCAGGATGGATAGGGATGATGTCACTAGCCTCTGTTTGCCAGAAGCTGGGAATGGGCGACAGGAGATGGATCACTTGATAATTACCTGTTATGTTCATTGGCCACTGTGGGAAGACAGGATAATAGGCTAGATGGACCTTTGGTCTGACCCAGTATGGCCACTCTTATGTTCTTAAAAAGAAAAGGAGTACTTGTGGCACCGTAGAGATTAACCAATTTATTTGAGCATAAGCTTTCGTGAGCTACAGCTACTTCATCAGATGCATACTGTGGAAACTGCAGAAGACATTATATACACAGAGACCATGAAACAATACCTCCTCCCACCCCACTCTCCTCCTGGTAATAGCTTATCTAAAGTGATCACTCGCCTTACAATGTGTATGATAATCAAGTTGGGCCATTTCCAGCACAAATCCAGGTTTTCTCACCCTTCGTACCCCCCCCCACACACACACAAACTCACTCTCCTGCTGGTAATAGCCCATCCAAAGTGACCACTCTCTTTACAATGTGTATAATAATCAAGGTGGGCCATTTCCAGCACAAATCCAGGTTTTCTCGCCCCCCGCCCCCTTTTTCAAAAACCACACACACAAACTCACTCTCCTGCTGGTAATAGCTTATCCAAAGTGACCACTCTCCTTACGATGTGTATGAAAATCAAGGTGGGCCATTTCCAGCACAAATCCAGGTTTTCTCACCCCCCACCCCCATACACACACAAACTCACTCTCCTGCTGGTAATAGCTCATTCAAACTGATCACTCTCCTTACAATGTGTATGATAATCAAGGTGGGCCATTTCCAGCATAAATTCAAGTTTAACCAGAACGTCTGGGGGGGGAGGGGGTAGGAAAAAACAAGGGGAAATAGGCTATCTTGCATAATGACTTAGCCACTCCCAGTCTCTATTTAAGCCTAAATTAATAGTATCCAATTTGCAAATGAATTCCAATTCAGCAGTTTCTCGCTGGAGTCTGGATTTGAAGTTTTTTTGTTTTAAGATAGCGACCTTCATGTCTGTAATTGCGTGACCAGAGAGATTGAAGTGTTCTCCGACTGGTTTATGAATGTTATAATTCTTGACATCTGATTTGTGTCCATTTATTCTTTTACGTAGAGACTGTCCAGTTTGACCAATGTACATGGCAGAGGGGCATTGCTGGCACATGATGGCATATATCACATTGGTGGATGTGCAGGTGAACGAGCCTCTGATAGTGTGGCTGATGTTATTAGGCCCTGTGATGGTGTATTCTACAGAATAAGAACCCCATTTTTAGGGATAGGAGTCCAAATTTCAGAAGCAAAATATACACACAAGGACACAAACCTGGTTTCTGTGTGGGCAAAACACGTAATGCTATTGAGCAAATGGGTATATGTACATCCAAGTACCTATTTTGTGACCAAACACATGTTCTCTACATACAACTACCTGCTTACTTTCTCCCCTCCCCATACCATGCTGACACAAATTAGACACCAGGGCTGTTTCTACCCATATGCAAAGTACGCAGCTGCGTAGGGCACCAGGAAATTTGGGGCAGTGGGGCTGCGTAGGGCACCAAAATGGCTAGGGACAGCCCTGTTAGACACATTTATTTGTTAATGTGGCCCTACAACTTTACTACCTGAGGGCTATATAACTCAGCCCTTTAACACACAAAAGTTTCATTCACTTAAATAGGAGTTAAGGCTTAATCCTACACATGCTCTATTAGCCTAACTCCATGCAAAGGGGCAGTAGGAGAAGTCATATTCAAAACAGAGTGAAAGTTACTCCATATAATATATACACACCACAAATGTTTTTCTATAGCAATTAAAGAGAATTAGTGCCCACCTGGAGAATATAGGTATGTGACCAAGTGCTAGGGCACTTCCAGGTATCCGCAATATAATGTGGGGAAGGGGGATGGAAAGTGTAAGCCAATTGTGTTTCCCAACAGGAAGACATTCTCTCAATGGCTGCTTGGGAGACAGGAGGGAACGACTTGCAGCAGGGAACATGTCACATCCAGTTGCTACACAGCTGAGATAATGGCCCAGACAGAGCGGTTCTGGTTTTGCTTTCTGGAAATGTGTAAAATCAGTTTACTTTGATTGTTGACTCTAACCTATAGCTCTTCAAAAACCCTGAAGAATAAAAGCCTGAAGGCAGAACCCAGACAGCCTGAAAAACTGGGTTTTTTGTTTTGTTTTGTTTTGGGGTTTTTACACTTAATCCACCAGGTGGCACTTTGCTTGCTTACAGGGTATATAGTTTCTCTCTTACAGAAGAGATGAAGTTTGAATGAAGCAAGATGTCACACATTCCTTTGCAGCAGCTGTATCTGAAATATTTCAAATGTTTGAAGAACCAGAAAGTGAAAGTGAAACTAACAGTTGAATAAAAATACAAAAAATAAGCAAACAGCATAAACGGTAAAACACACATTGGATTGTTTGGAGGGTTTCCTCCTGATTACATTGCCTGGATCATTTCAAGACTAGTCTTGCAGTTTATACTTTGTTTGAGGGGGAGTTCTCCACAACTTAATTCTATTTGGCCTATGATATGAGGTGCTGCCCTCCAACATATACCCTTGTGGCCTTTTGGGGCCATACAGGTGCATCACACTCAGGGCCCCTCAGGTTCTTCCAGTTACCCTGACTAAGTTGGTTCAAGATTAGTACCCCTTTGTTTTATTAAACCTTTCTCCCAAGTGTAACTCACTTTGGTTAGTTGCCCCAGGTCATTCCCTCTGGATCCATATAAGAGTCCTGGCCTGCTCTCTCAAAACACCAGTCCCCAGCTCTCCTCCTTGGAGCTGCGTTCCTCCTCAGCTTGCTCTTTCCCCTCACCCACACAATTAGTCCTTAGGATCAAAGGGTTCAGCAGGCCAAGCTTCTCCTGCTAAATTTCTGCCCTGCTATAGGGAAGGAAGCAGCATTTATGCTGGTCCCCTTCTCCCAGCTCATCCCCAATTGGTTGGGTGAGAGAGGAGCCTTACCCTGCTTTCTCTGCAAGGCTCCTGGACCTTAAAAATACAGTGATGGGATTTGCTCCCAAGAACCACTTATTCCAGGCACCTCTTCCTCTCAGTATCTCCTAAGTCCCTTGTATATATACACTGGACCTTTAGAAATCTTAAAAGGACCATGCCACATAACGGGGTAGGTTGACCACCAGGCATCACTGCCTTTAAGAGGCAAACTACCCCATCATTAAAGCACTCTAAGCTGTTCACATGGAGAAGAAGGCACTAAAGCATCATAAATATATATTGATAGATATTATCTGGATATTATTTTGTTATTCTAGCCAAATTACTTTTTCACCTACAAACAATGCTATATTTAACCTAAACAGAGGCTTTTACAGTGGAACAAACTGGAAAAGGATGCATATACACAAGGTAATTTATTAGCCAGTCACTCCCTATATTCCCACTGCTGCTATTTCACAGATTTGTGATTAGATATGAATTTATTCCATTAAAACCCTGCTTCTCCTGTTTTTGATCCTGCAATAAAAAGTTAAAATCTAGCACTTTTTGTGACATAAAAGAGCCCATTTTTCCAATAAGAGCACCTAAATGCAGAACTTTACAGGTGCTGGAATCAGTACCATACAGGTACCGTAGATAGGTGTTTAACTGCCACTTAGAGCATCCAAATGCAGGATCTGAGTGTCTAACATAGAAGCCCAAATTTGAAAACTGGGCTATAGTCTGTTACCCTGAAAACACCTCTGAAGTTATGAGGTTGTGATGTTAACTTTAAAGGCAATATCATCAACTAGGAAGAGAATAAGGAAGATGAAGTTACTCACCTTGTGCAGTAACAATTGTTCTTCGAGATGTGTGCCCCTATGGGTGCTCCACTGTAGGTGTACATGTGCCCCTGAGCTTCTAATCGGAGATTTTTGGTAGCAGCGTCCGTTGAGCCTGCGCATGTGCTCTCCCTCCCTCATGGTCTGCCTGGAGGCTATCTAACCCCGCTCACTTCCTTCTCCACCACAGAGCAGTACTCCAAAGTAGAGGGGAGGAGGGCTGTTGTGGAGCACCCATTGGGGACACATCTCGAAGAACCATTGTTACTGCACAAGGTGAGTAACTTCCTCTTCTTCTTCGAGTAGTGTCCCTCTGGGTGCTCCACTGTAGGGGACTCCCGAGCAGTACCCACCACTGGAGGCTGCGACTGCAGAGTACTCTCTGAAGTAACAGACTCCACTCTGGAGTCGAAGGTGGAGTCAGGGGCCAAATCTTCAGTGATCACATAACGTTCTGTGAAGGTATGGGCTGAGGCCCAAGTCGTTGCTCTATAGATTACTGAGATAGGGATATCTTTAAGGAATGTGACCAAGGTAGAAACTGATCTCATGGAATACTTATGGACTCTGGATGGAAGCAGGTTGCGCCCTTGATAACAGCGATTAATGCAACCAGAGACCCATTTGGACAGTCTTTGAGCCGATATCACAGAACTTTTGGATGTTTCTGTGGATGAAAGGAAGAGTTTATGGGATTTCCTAAAGTCTTTAGTCCTGTCCAAGTAGAATGCTAGTCTCCTTGTAACATCTAGCATATGCAGAATCGTCTCCCTGTTGTCACAATATGGTTTTTGGGGAAAAACAGGGAGATGGATCTGATGATTCATATGGAAAGTGCAGAGAAAGAAGGGAGAAACTTGGGATATGGCTTTCGAGTTACTTTGTCTTTAAAAAAGGCCATGAATGGTGGGTTGGCCATCAGGGCCGCTATTTCTCCTATGCGCCTAGCTGAGGTGATGGAAATTAGAAATGCTGTCTTCGTGGACAGATGTGAGAGAGAGAAAGTTGCCATAGACTCAAAGGGAGATCTAGTCAAAGCCCCGAGAACTAGGTTAAGGTCCCAGGCTGGAGCGGTTGGTGTCACATGCAGGAAGAGATTCCCAATGCCCTTAAGAAATCTACACATCAGCAGGTGAGCAAACACCAAGTACCTGTCT
Organism: Caretta caretta; assembly: GCF_965140235.1. Classification (NCBI taxonomy): domain Eukaryota; kingdom Metazoa; phylum Chordata; order Testudines; family Cheloniidae; genus Caretta; species Caretta caretta. The sequence goes on from NC_134209.1 coordinate 54,682,916, forward strand.
ACCTAGTAGTGGAAAGCAGTTTTCACCACGAGATGTACTCTAAGGGAGCTGGGTGAGAGTTTTGACCTCTTGAGGTCTAAAATGTAGTGCAAAATCAGAGGGAGGGAAGATGTGGTTGGGTCTCTGTGTTTAGAATGACAACAAACTTGGAATAGTTTCCATTTTGTAGATCAGTATGTCGAGTGGTCAACTTTTGGCTGTGTAGCAACATGTCTTTCAGCTCGTCAGAGCATTCTGCCTCTAAGTCTCGGAACTAAGAAGGAGCCAAGCCTGGAGGTGGAGGACCCGCAGGTTGAGGTGAAGGATCGGCCCATTGTATTGAGAAAGCAGGTGAGGAATGGGCTGAAGAGGAACAGGAGGGCATATTGCCATCTGTGTCAGCTAAGGAAGCCAGACTTGTCATGGCCAGGAAGGGCAATCAGAATAACTCTCTTTGTGGCTCACTGAATTTTCAACAGACTCTTGGATAGAAGAGGAAACTGGGAAAAGGCATACAAGAGAGCCATGTCCCATGGCAGGATGAGGGCATTTCCCAGTGAATGTTTCCCCAGGCTGGCCCTGGGGCAATAATGGGGACATACCTTGTTCCAGTAAGTAGTCAAGAGATCCATAGTCAGGGTTGCCCAAAGGGCGAATATATCTTGAAGCACCTCTGAGTTCAGTACCCACTCATGGTCATGACAAAAATTCCAACTGAGACTGTCGGCTGTCACATTCTGTATCCCTGGTAGATAGACAGCTGAGATGAGCACACTGTGATGGATGCACCAATTCCAAAGTTTGAGTGCTTCCTTGCAGAGGAAGGGGGATCTGGCACCCCCTTGGTGATTTATGTAAAACATACAGGTCATATTAAGTCTGTCATCACTTTTGTGTGGGTGTTCTTGAAAGGCAGAAAGTGTGCAGAGGCGTTCCTGACAGCCCTTAGCTCCAAAAAGTGATATGGAAGGTCACTTCTGTGGAAGGCCATTTACCCTGAACCTTGTGGTTGTGCAGATGAGCTCCTCAGCCTATTAGGGAAGCATCTGTCCCAGGGTGGTGAGTCTGCATAGCGGGAGGAATGCTCTTGCTTGTACTGCATCAAGGTTGGTGCTGATAAACTCCAGTTGCTGTACCGGGGTTAGTGCACCACTACAATGGAGAGAACTGTGGGTGGAGCAGGCTGTACTTGTAATGGTCCTGCCACAAAGGTAAACCGTAGGAAATCTTCTGTACGATTGTTGTATCGAGATATGGAAGTAGACATCTTGTAGGTTGAGAGCTGGAAATAAATGTCCTTGCTCTAGAGCTGGAATAATGGGTGCAAGTGTGACCATTTTGAATGTCTGCGCCTTCCCGCATTTGCTTAATGCCCTTAGATCTAGAATGGGCCTCCAACCTCCCTTTGCCTTGGGGATCAGGAAATAATGAGAGTAAAACCCCTTGCTCCCAAGCTGCACCGGGACTGGTTCAATGGCCCCTAGGCATAACAAATGATACTCCTGATGAAGTAGGCTCTCATGAGAAGGGTCCCTGAAGGGGGACAGGAAAGAAAGGTTTGGATATAACTCTTCATGTTTTTACTTTACCCTGCATATTTTGCTTTGACTCTTGTGTCATAGCTATACAAAATGTCCTACTCTGAATACAAGTATTTTCTAATAGCTAACTTTTTATGGCCAAAATATTCATTCTCTCCCATAAAAATCTTGATTAATAGATCCCAATATGGTACTACTGATCAGTTCCCTGATGGAAACATCAGGGTTTGGGGGGAAAAAATTGCCTTTACAAGATCCATCAGAATACAAGTCATCAAGTCTGGTAAGTTATCTGGAGCATAGATGCCAACATGTGGCTATGTTTTCATATCATGATTAGATTGCGTACCCATTACAGTATCATTGGCAAACTACAGTTTCTTAACTAGCCAGATCCTGAATATATAAGTGTACCGGGCAACAGTTCCATAAACATTTGGCTTACGTCTGGTATGATTTCTCACTCTTCTTCTTTCCCTCCACACTATATTATTTTCACTCTAGGTGGCTTTTTTTTTTTTTTTTTTTGTTATGCATAGGGTGACCAGGTGTCCCATTTTTAAAGGGACAGTCCTGTTTTTTGGACTTTTTCTTATTTAGGCGCCTATTACCCCCCACCCCATGTCCTGTTTTTTTCACAGTTGCTATCTGGTCACCCTAGTTATGCAAGTATAGTGTGTAAGATTATACATAGTTACCTATGTACTTTAACAGATATAATAGGAAACTATTAGACATATCTGCTAAATATTTTTAGGAGTTTTGACTGCAATAATACACAAATAGTCATACCAAAAAGAAAAATGTTATAACAAAATTTGATATTACACCAAATCTTCATGTACCTGTATCTCCTCTAGAAAGAGTAGATAGTCATAACAATAAAATAGCTTAACATGTATATATTTTTTCCCTCTTCTATCTAAACATGTTTGTCAAGATTTGTGATATAACTAGCTGTGCTTACTTTTCCCACTAATACAGAGGGTGAATGAAGAATTCTGGCAGTTTCACTTGCTTTAACATATGACTGTGGAAAGTGTAGAAGATCTTTTTATATACACACAGAGCATGAAAGCACAGTATGCATTCGATGAAGTGAGCTGTAGCTCACGAAAGCTTATGCTCAAATAAATTGGTTAGTTTCTAAGGTGCCACAAGTACTCATTTTCTTTTTGCGAATACAGACTAACACGGCTGTTACTCTGAAACTTTTCTTATTATGAGACTTAAGTTTAAGACTCTAAGGTGCCACAAGTACTCATAATAAGAAAAGTCATCAAAAATAAGATGTAGAGTTGGATCCTTGTTAGTACTGAGGAAGAGATTAAAGAATAAACAGATACGCATATTCCCGGTGTCTAGAGTAGGAATGATGATCTGTATTTTACCATTTGAAGCTTTGTAAAGGGAGTCTTTTTGGTGACCTTTGTGCCCACAGTTGACTTTCATACTGAGGGGCCTGAAAGAAAAACAAAGAACCTTATATAGGGACTTTCATCGATCAAGATGGCATTCTGCTATCATGGAGTTGCACTTATTTGCAACATCTGTCTGTAGCTCCCGTCGTCCCATGGCATTTTTCTAGCACAACATTGGTCATTGGTGCTACAATCTCAAACTGTTTAAATCTTTTTAGAGAAGATTATATTTGGAAAATATTATTTGGGGTAGGATAAGAATCGTCAGCCATCTTGAATTTCTTGGAATCATCATTCACAAGTCATGAAATCAATCTTGGGTTTGTGTAATGTTGTCATGACATTTTTATACCGCATCACAATGTTTTAATACAACCTCAACACGGGTCATCGCAATGTGCCGCATGGCATGGCATTTTGAACGAGTTTGTCTCAAACTTATGATAATAGCACTTACCTAGCAATTTACCGGTATCAGAAACACTGTATAAACATGAACAAGAATCCTCACAACACCCTGTCAGATAGGCAGATAAGTATTATGCTCATTTTACAGATGAGGAAACTGAGGCAAAATTAAATTGATTTGCCCCAGGCCACAAAGCAAATTAGAAGGACCCAATCCACCAAAGCAGTTAAGTGCATAAGTAATCCAATATGACGGTTTTTAATGAGATGTGGCTACTCTCATGCTTAAGGTTACATCTGTGTTGTGTGTTGCATGACCAGGGCCTCATAAAGCAGAACTTCCTGACTCTCAGTCCAGTGTTTATTTCTCAAGACTACACTATGTAGATAGATCTAAAAGCATTGAGACTCAGATAATGTATCTGCAAAGTGGAAAGGGCTATTTTGGTTTGGGAAGAATGCTCACAAAGTGCTTTTGCTACTTTGAAATGATCTAAACATTTCTGGCTAAATAAAATGCCAGAGCTCTTCACACCCATACAGAACTGGCTGTAAATCAAAAATGCTTCAGTTTTGCTATGGATGGGAGAATCTGTGCACAGCTCAAAGAATGTGGAACGAAAGGAATGTGAACAGCTTTAAGTCTTAATGTCATATGATAGATTGTAAAAAGTTACTTTATGGTGCCAAATCTTAATCTGATAACTGCAGATGTATTTCCTTCAACAGTCTCCAACCATATCACAGAATGTAAATAGTTTATCCAGGCCTGTAAGGGAGTTTTATTTATCTAAGAAAAACAAACTAGTGATTCGTTAACTAGTACTCCTTTAATTGCTGTATTTGAGACAGAAATAATTTGAGTAGATGCTATTTTAAATAGCTGCTGGAGTAGCTGATTTTTTTTCTTTCTTTTTTTTTTTTGTGAAGTATGATAAGTAACACCTGCCTGGACCCACAAAGTATTTCCCATCCATAGCCAAGAATGGGAATACAGAATGACAGATTTCCTTTCCATATGTAAGTTGGTGTTTTTAGTCATTATGAATCACAATTGTTTCTCTTCCTTTTTTTCTTTATGATTTTGAATGGAATAACTCCATTTGGAGCTCATTTGTAGTCATGTTTTTAGAAAACAAAGACACACAACTTGCAAGAGTAAAACTATCCATTTCCTCCTATATGTTCTGATACTCAACTCATAGTGATGTTGTGTGGATAAATCTTGGAAGACGAAAAGCAAAATACAACTAATACTTGTAACACTAGAAAAAGGTCTTGATTTAGCCTTTCAAGAAATCTTTGTCTATATTAGTTGCATAACTACTTGTTCGTTTTTTGTTATACATCCAGTAAATATGCATAAATAGCATGTTTGTGCCAGAACCTGAGCTGCAGCCAATGACTACTTGGTACAGCTAAGGAGGGTGGAACAGTCTTTACCCTGGCACTACCCTAGTGTTGGAGCTGTTCTGTACCTGGTCCAGTCCCATGGCTCAGGTAGGTACCACCTGAAGAGAACATGAAAGCAGCCAGGGATTGTTTGTGCAGTAGTATTCATGGAGTCTCAGGCTCTTATAAATTGTTTTAATGAACTATTTACAAGAACATATCAGACAAAATTGGATTTAGCCTTATTCAAGGAGCCACTAACCTGTGTCTGTCTCCGTGTCTCTCTTGGGCCTCCTATTTATTTCACTTTCTGTCAGAGCCATCAGGTGTTCGCAAGATGGCTGTATGCATTGGCAAGGGTACAGGGAAATGTAAGCTAGATCTTGTCCCTCATGGGGTTTTTCCCCTATTCCAAGTGCAGGGATTGGTTTAATTATTGATTCTCCAGGTCATGACTACTTTGCCCTTCATATGGTGATCAATTGGATGGGTGGCCCAGCTGGATAGGAGAACCACACAAGTGTCAGTATAGAAAAAAAGAGGTCATAGTACAGAAAAGGTTGGCTTAAACCATCAGAGTATCCCATTACAAAGGGAAATCCTTTAGGGTTGCATTGACTCAGTTTAGAGCTGTTTGGTGCTAATGGCACAAATAGGCTTGAGTGCCTCCCAGGATCAGGACTTTTGTATCTAACTGTAATATTTTATTTTTTACATTTGATATGTACTTAACTTATTAAACTTCTTAATATAAGGCAACAATTTTGTCACTGGCTTAAATGAAAAGAATTCAATAATTATGTGGATTTGGGTCTCAGAGAATTTCTGTCAAGTTTGCTACGTAACTGTAAGAGCCCTATTCAGTCCAATATGCCCAACAAAACTGGGTGTACAGGAGATCAATCTAATCAAGAGAGATCTCGTGCAAGGCAAACCCCTCCCTACTCACACTCTTTTCTTCCCTGCTCCCCCCCCAGACAAAAGAAGGGAGATTCTGTCAACTAGTCCTTGTGGGGGAGCTGCTTTCTGCTAGACAGGGACCTATGCTAAAGAGTTCTCACAGCAGCAGTCTTTAGAATGTATTGAAGAGAACTTCTCCATGTTGTTGCTGCATCCTAAGTTGAAAAACATCCTACAATAAAGGAGAGGATCCCCATATCTTTAAAAATATATATATATATATTTATCCTGAATGTGAGTTGAACAGTATTGAGTGTGCGTGTAATCATGGTATAGACCTTGTGGTTTGAAAACTGCCCTAGTAATTTCTTACATGACTATCAAAATACCTGACAGAAACACACTGGAAGCTCATTTGTCTTTTTGGCTGTACAAGTGGCGTACAGTGTTTGAAGTTGTACAATCAGGAAAAATGGTATCTCTTCAATAAATAAGGCTTTGTTAGCTTCATGCTTTGATTTTGCAAGCTTATGCATGCTATTAAAATAACATGGCATGTAGCCAGAATATTTCTGATCTGTCAATAGGACTGACACGTCACCACCAGTTTTTCTCCCCTGCCCCCATTTTCATCCTGAATTTAAAATAGACTTTTTGTTCCTGTTCTAGCCCACCCACGGACAGTGTACATCCTTCCATTATTTCTAGGGCTGTCAAGTGATTTAAAAAAATAATCGTGCTGTTAAACAATAGAATACCATTTATTTAAATATTTTTGGATGTTTTCTACGTGTTAAAATTGTGTTGTAATTGAAATCAATGTATACAGTGCTCAGTATATATTTTTGATTACAAATATTTGCACTGTAAAAAAAATAGCATTTTTCAATTCTCCCATTTCAAGTACTTTCGTGCAATCTCTTTATCATGAAAGTTAGCTGCACAAGCCAATATTTTTAATTTCTCATGTTGACCTGAGAACAGTTATTAATATAATATAGTACTTATACATATAATATTTTAACAAAAACAAACCTGATTTTAAAAAACTTGAATGTTTAACTAAATTCAAAAATTCATATGCTTGTTTTGTTAAAATATTATATGTTTTCTGCTGCAGAAAACAATCCAGAATACATAATGTTGTTGTTTTAGTTAAATAAAACAATTTAAATGTCTGTCTGGTGATGTTCTCCTCCTAATACAGCATGGCAAGAAAATCCTCCAAATATTAATGATTAACCTGTTGAATTGGAGATAGTTCACCTTCCAATGACTTCATAAATATGTGGTTCAATTACCTTTGGTAATTTCCTCTGGTAAAGAACCAAACAATCATTCATTTTCTGATATAGCTGTAAAACTAAACTGAAAAGTTTTCAAAATGAATCACTTTAAAAATGTATAATGTGTACCTTCTAAAAATGAAACCTACATCTATCTCTGAGTTGTGAAGAATATGTATTAAAGTTATAAAAATCGACAAATGCAACTTTTATGTAGAAATCCATGATTAAATCGAGTCTTCCTGACTAGTGATTTAAATAATGATTTAAAATCACTAATTTGATTTAAATCAAATCCACCCTGCTATTAACAGAGTAACAGGGGAATTTATTTGTATCAAAACAATTAAAATATAAAAAGTGGTTGAGAAATAAAAGGTATGACTGTGTGAGAATCATCATTATTGCTCTTGAGTTGAATCCTGCAAAGTGCCTAATATGCTTACTACCTGATAAGATTGAGCCTATGACTGTATATATAATTCTATAGCCTCATACATGTGCATAGGATTTCACAGATATATCAAAGCCAAGTGCCCTGCCCCAAGTTGCTTACCACCTAAAACTCTAACACACATACAACAAGTAGCAGCAAGTCACAGAACCAGGTCTTCAGACTTGGGTTCATACTACAATGCTAAAAATATCCATATGGACATTGGCACTCAGGCTCGGAAGCTGAGGAAGGGGTTGGGATTCTGAGATTCACTGCCATGGGCTGAGTAGATGTACCCAACAACACATAATAATATGAAATTAACTATGAATGATTATAGAAGCCAGTGGACAGAGCAACATAACTCAGAGCAGAGCATTTTTGGATCATATTGCTCATATGAGATCAGAGGATCTTGTTCCAATGTAATAGCATGGCTTTTTTCCAAAACAGCTCAATACCAAGCAATGGCTGGCCTGTTTCTTGTATTTTCAGGTTAATGAGAAGATGGCACAAAACAGTCCACTTAGAAACTGTATATTTGAAGCTTGCTGGAGAATGTACTGATATTAAGGCACTATTCACAAGTCATTTGTTTTAATTCATGTAAATGCCCTATAACAAAGTTACATAGCCTGACTATATGATAGTATTATTTATGAGTCTACTATTTTTCTAATAAAATGATTACATAAAGCATGTCATGCCCAAAGGTCTCTGATATATATCTATTATATATATAAATAAATAAAATAAACCCTGCAATTTTTGTCTAGGCAAAACAGCTGTATAAGTCAACAGATATTTTCAGCAAGAAAAGGACTCACCAATGTGTCAAATTCTGTCCATATTCAAAACCATTGCAACTCCATTGACATACATATGTATATGATGGTGCCCCCCATAAGGCTTTATGGAAATACACTTATGAATGTATATATGACATAACTAGAATGTGTTTTATGCTACATATGCCATGTAACATCTCTGTAAAGGTTATGATCTACTGAATCTATTAATCCTATTTGTATGCATGTATCATTTTTGTTATGAATGATAACAAAGTTATGAATATTGGCTGCATACTTGTTTGATTCTGAGTAGGTTTTAGTGAAGCAGACTATTCTCAGTAAGTGCCCAGTCAAGAAGCCCTTAAGCCAACAATGAACTTGGAGACGCCAATCCACATCTGGGTTTTTCCAGGAATGTGGCTTGGCTAGTAAGGAATTCAGTCATGCATGGACATGTGACTTTCCCAAGTGACTCCAAAACTCCATTTTGTCGCTGGACTTTGCATAGGAGAGAGGAGGGGGTCTCCACCCACACGAGAAAGTCTGTTTAAACCCCTGGGAGACTCTTCCATTTTGTCTTCAGCTGGCTAAAGAGAGAGCCTCTCCACCCCCAATGATACCTGAAAGAAACTGGAACAAAAGACAGCAACTACAGGGGGTGTGAGTGACTGCTGGACCCAGACTAGAAGGAGACTAGTCTGTAAACTTACTGGGTGAGGATTTTATCTGTATTCAGTCTTATTACTGTACTAGACTTAGACTTGCGTATTTTACTTTATGTTGTTTGGTAATTCACTTTGTTCTGTCTGTTACTCCTTGGAACCGCTTAAATCCTACTTTCTGTATTTAATAAAATCACTTTTTACTTATTAATTAACCCAGAGTATGTATTAATACTTTGGGGGTGGGGTGGTATAAGCTTTATACAGGGTAAAACAGATTTATTTAGGGGTTTGGACCCCATTGGGAGTTGGGAATGTTAAAGGCAAGAACACTTCTTAACTTGCTTTCAGTTAAGTATCCAGCTTTGGGGTATGTGGTTCAGTCCCTGGGTCTGTGTTGGAGCAGACTGGCGTGTCTGGCTCAGCAAGACAGAGTGCTGGAGTCCTATGCTGGCAGGGAAAGCAGCGGTGGAAGTAGTCTTGGCACATCAGGTGGCAGCTCCCAGGGGGTTTCTGTGATCCAACACATCACAATATATATGTATATATATGGGCTGTTGATTAGTTGCAGTTAACTCACGTGATTAACTCAAAAAAATTAATTGTGATTAAAAAATTAATCTTCTGTGACACCTGTTTGAAACCTTGGTCTTCACAGTTCAGACTATACAGCCATAAGAGAACACGCCAGATGCCATGACATCATCATCAGATATGACACAGAACTCATATACACTGTCCAGGAATGAAAGAGTACCTGAGAATGTAAACAAATCACCAAGACAACAGATATAAAACTTAAAAAATTTAAAAAAACTTAAAAAAAAAAATTAAAACTATGTGTCACATTTTAATTCAGTTTAGTCCTGGGTAAGAAAAATCAGTGATGTATGCTGTGACAGACATTGCAACTCCATGCAGCATCTTTGAGGGCCACTGGATTAAATTTATGAATGGCTTACATGTGATTGTGATTACATGGGGTTCTGATCCAAAGTTTAATTGACCTGGTTCTGTGGATCTCAGCCAGATTACACAACTGTAACTGTGCCTTAGTGGATCACAACTGAGGATGCCAAATTCAGGATGAACTGCTGAGAAATAGGGCAAACACAACCCCAAACTGGTGGTTATTCTTTTATAAGATATACCAAATCAGCCACAAAAGTTAACTCTTGTTTCACCGCACTGGCTAACAAGAAAACATAAAGGCAGTTTCCTCAGGCATTCCAGTTCTTATATCACCACCAAAAACACTGGATTCAGAGATGAGTGGTTCTTTACAATCAGTCTCATCAAATAATAGGTTCTTCTGATCCCAAAGGACCAGCCACACACCCAGGTCAATATATAACTTAGATCTTACCCAAAAATCACGCTAATACCAATCCTTCAGTATCTAAAATCTAAAGGTTTATTTATAAAAAGAAAGAAAGGTGAGAGTTAAAATTGGTTAAAGGAGTCAGTTATATACAGTAATGGCAAAGTCCTCGGTTCAGGCTTGTAACGGTGATGGAATAAATTGCTGTCTTAAGTCAAGTCTCTGGAATACATCCACAGCTTGGATGGATCATTCAGTCCTCAGTTGTTCAGAGCTTGAGTTTGTAGCAAAGTTCCTCCAGAGGTAAGAAGCAGGATTGAAGCCCAAATGAAGGTGTTTCCAGAGCCTTTTATAGTTTTTGCCATGTGGAGGGCATCCCATTGTTCTCACTGTGGAAAATTACAGCAACAAGATGGAGTTTGGAGTCACATAGGTAAGCCACACGTTCATGCCCAATTTCCTTCAGTCATTGCAGAAAGCCATTACCTACACTCCAGACAGCACATTTACATGACAATCCACTCAGTGTAGATGGGTGTCTCCCATGGTCCATTGTCAACCAAGTGTTTCTTTATGAGCCACTTAATTTGAATAGGTTTCAGAGTAACAGCCCTGTTAGTCTGTATTCGCAAAAAGAAAAGGAGTACTTGTGGCACCTTAGAGACTAACCAATTTATTTGAGCATGAGCTTTCGTGAGCTACAGCTCACTTCATCGGATGCATACTGTGGAAACTGCAGAAGACATTATATACACAGAGACCATGAAACAATACCTCCTCCCACCCCACTCTCCTCCTGGTAATAGCTTATCTAAAGTGATCATCAAGTTGGGCCATTTCCAGCACAAATCCAGGTTTTCTCACCCTCCGCCCCCCCCCCCAACTCACTCTCCTGCTGGTAATAGCTCATCCAAAGCGACCACTCTCCCTACAATGTGCATGATAATCAAGGTGGGCCATTTCCAGCACAAATACAGGTTTTCTCACCCCCCCCCCCAAACCCACTAACCTGCTGGTAATAGCTCATCCAAAGCGACCACTCTCCCTACAATGTGCATGATAATCAAGGTGGGCCATTTCCAGCACAAATACAGGTTTTCTCACCAACCCCCCCCCACACAAACCCACTAACCTGATGGTAATAGCTTATCTAAAGTGACCACTCTCCTTACAATGTGTATGATAATCAAGGTGGGCCATTTCCAGCACAAATCCAGGGTTTAACAAGAATATCTGAAGGGGGTGGTAGGAAAAAACAAGGGGAAATTGGTTACCTTGCATAATGACTTAGCCACTCCCAGTCTCTATTCAAGCCTAAGTCAATTGTATCAAATTTGCAAATGAATTCCAATTCAACAGTTTCTCGTTGGAGTCTGGATTTGAAGTTTTTTTGTTGAAGAATTGCAACTTTCATGTCTGTAATCGTGTGACCAGAGAGATTGAAGTGTTCTCCGACTGGTTTATGAATGTTATAATTCTTGACATCTGATTTGTGTCCATTTATTCTTTTACGTAGAGACTGTCCAGTTTGACCAATGTACATGGCAGAGGGGCATTGCTGGCACATGATGGCATATATCACATTGGTGGATGTGCAGGTGAACGAGCCTCTGATAGTGTGGCTGATGTTATTAGGCCCTGTGATGGTGTCCCCTGAATAGATATGTTGGCACAGTTGGCAACAGGCTTTGTTGCAAGGATAGGTTCCTGGGTTAGTGGTTCTGTTGTGTGGTATGTGGTTGCTGGTGAGTATTTGCTTCAGGTTGGGGGGCTGTCTGTAGGCAAGGACTGGCCTGTCTCCCAGGATTTGTGAGAGTGTTGGGTCATCCTTCAGGATAGGTTGTAGATCCTTAATAATGCGTTGGAGGGGTTTTAGTTGGGGGCTGAAGGTGACGGCTAGTGGTGTTCTGTTATTTTCTTTGTTAGGCCTGTCCTATAGTAGGTGACTGCTGGGAACTTTTCTGGCTCTATCAATCTGTTTCTTCACTTCTGCTGGTGGGTACTGTAGTTGTAAGAATGCTTGATAGAGATCTTGTAGGTGTTTGTCTCTGTCTGAGGGGTTGGAGCAAATGCGGTTGTATCGCAGAGCTTGGCTGTAGACGATGGATCGTGTGGTGTGGTCAGGGTGAAAGCTGGAGGCATGTAGGCAGGAATAGCGGTCAGTAGGTTTCCGGTATAGGGTGGTGTTTATGTGACCATTGTTTATTAGCACTGTAGTGTCCAGGAAGTGGATCTCTTGTGTGGACTGGACCAGGCTGAGGTTGATGGTGGGATGGAAATTGTTGAAATCATGGTGGAATTCCTCAAGGGCTTCTTTTCCATGGGTCCAGATGATGAAGAGGTCATCAATATAGCGCAAGTAGAGTAGAGAGCTGAGGAAGCGTTGTTCTAAGTCAGCCATAAAAATGTTGGCATACTGTGGGGCCATGCGGGTACCCATAGCAGTGCCGCTGATCTGAAGGTATACATTGTCCCCAAATGTAAAATAGTTATGGGTAAGGACAAAGTCATAAAGTTCAGCCACCAGGTTAGCCGTGACATTATCGGGGATAGTGTTCTTGACGGCTTATAGTCCATCTTTGTGTGGAATGTTGGTGTAGAGGGCTTCTACATCCATAGTGGCCAAGATGGTGTTAACAGGAAGATCACCGATGGATTCTAGTTTCCTCAGGAAGTCAGTGGTGTCTCGAAGGTAGCTGGGAGTGCTGATAGCGTAGGGCCTGAGGAGGGAGTCTACATAGTCAGACAATCCTGCTGTCAGGGTGCCAATGCCTGAGATGATGGGGCGCCCAGAATTTCCAGGTTTATGGATCTTGGGTAGTAGATAGAATATCCCAGGTTGGGGTTCCAGGGGTGTGTCTGTGCGGATTTGATCTTGTGCTTTTTCAGGAAGTTTCTTGAGCAAATGCTGTAGTTGCTTTTGGTAACTCTCAGTGGGATCATAGGGTAATGGCTTGTAGAAAGTGGTGTTGGATAGCTGCTGAGCAGCCTCTTGTTCATATTCCGACCTATTCATGATGACAACAGCACCTCCTTTGTCACCCTTTTTGATTATGATGTCAGAGTTGTTTCTGAGGCTGTGGATGGCATTGTGTTCCGCACGGCTGAGGTTACGGGGCAAGTGGTGCTGCTTTTCCACAATTTCAGCCCGTGCACTTCGGCGGAAGCAGTCTATGTAGAAGTCCAGTCTGCTGTTTCTAATCCTTCTTTTTGTAATGTTGGTAGGGAAGCCTCTGTGGATTAGTATGTTGTTCAGAGGTATTTTGGAAATATTCCTTGAGTCGGAGACGTCGAAAATAGGATTCTAGGTCACCACAGAACTGTATCATGTTCGTGGGGGTGGAGGGGCAGAAGGAGAGGCCCCGAGATAAGACAGCTTCTTCTGCTGGGCTGAGATTATAGTTGGATAGGTTAACAATATTGCTGGGTGGGTTGAGGGAACCATTGCTGTGGCCCCTTGTAGCATGTAGTAGTTTAGAAAGTTTAGTGTCCTTTTTCTTTTGTAGAGAAGCAAAGTGTGCGTTGTAAATGGCTTGTCTAGTTTTAGTAAAATCCAGCCAAGAGGAAGTTTGTGTGGAAGGTTGTTTTTTTATGAGAGTATCCATCTTTGAGAGCTCATTCTTAATCTTTCCCTGTTTGCTGTAGAGGATGTTGATCAGGTGATTCCGCAGTTTCTTTGAGAGCGTGTGGCACAGGCTGTCAGCATAGTCTGTGTGGTATGTAGATTGTAATGGATTTTTTACCTTCAGTCCTTTTGGTACAATGTCCATCTGTTTGCATTTGGAAAGGAAGATGATGTCTGTCTGTATCTGTACAAGTTTTTTCATGCAGTTGATAGATTTCCACTCCATACGGCTAAATGCAGTGCCTTGCATAATGACAGGTTTCAGAGTAACAGCCGTGTTAGTCTGTATTCGCAAAAAGAAAAGGAGTACTTGTGGCACCTTAGAGACTAACCAATTTATTTGAGCATGAGCTTTCGTGAGCTACAGCTCACTTCATCGGATGCATACTGTGGAAACTGCAGAAGACATTATATACACAGAGACCATGAAACAATACCTCCTCCCACCCCACTCTCCTCCTGGTAATAGCTTATCTAAAGTGATCATCAAGTTGGGCCATTTCCAGCACAAATCCCCCCCTCCCCCCACCACGTTCTGGTTAAAGTTGGATTTATGCTGGAAATGGCCCACCCTGATTATCATGCACATTGTAAGGAGAGTGGTCAGTTTGGATGAGCTATTGCCAGCAGGAGAGTGAGTTTGTGTGTGTATGCGGGTGGGGAGGTGAGAACACCTGTATTTGTGCTGGAAATGGTCTACCTTGATTATCATGCACATTGTAGGGAGAGTGGTTGCTTTGGATGAGCTATTACCAGCAGGAGAGTGAGTTTGTGTGTGTGGTTTTTGGAGGGGGGTGGCGGGGTTAGAAAACCTGGATTTGTGCTGGAAATGGCCCACCTTGATTATCATACACATTTTAAAGAGAGTGGTCACTTTGGATGGGCTATTACCAGCAGGAGAGTGAGTTTGTGTGGGAGGTGGGGCGGAGGGTGAGAAAACCTGGATTTGTGCTGGAAATGGCCCAACTTGATGATCACTTTAGATAAGCTATTACCAGCAGGAGAGTGGGGTGGGAGGAGGTATTGTTTCATGGTCTCTGTGTATAATGTCTTCTGCAGTTTCCACGGTAAACATCTGATGAAGTGAGCTGTAGCTCACGAAAGCTCATGCTCAAATAAATTGGTTAGTCTCTAAGGTGCCACAAGTACTCCTTTTCTTAATTTGAATAGTTCCTCCAAGATGTGCTGGGCATTACCTTGTGGGCGTTATCCCAGGAGAAAACATTTGAAATCCAAGTATACATGCATACAGATAGCATAATCATAACCAACAAAACATAACCTTTTCATAGACACCTCACTTGACAACCCTTGTACAAGATTTGCTGCAAATATAGAATAGTGGTTGCAACAACTATCCATATGGTCATATTTTAATCAGATAATGTCACAGACATTCTCTCCCTTTTGTGCTACACCCTTTTCAGAAGAGCCCTCATACCATTTCTCACCACTCTTCCGTGGCTTATATTCTCCCACCTTTTGTTGCTGGCAATGTAGGACCGTGTAACGCCACCTCTCAGGATCCTAAAGGCGTCCTGTTGAACTTACATGACAGCTTGAAATCTGTCAGCAAACCAAACTACAATCCAGTAAAAATGCATCAGCCTCTTTGGCACAGATGGACGTGTGACCTAGGGAGAGTAACTTAACTTTTATGTGCCTCAGTTTCTCCAGGTGTAAAATAGGGATAATGATATATACATGGCTTTCATGAGAACTGTGATTAAATAATGTGTGTGCAATACTGAAATCTTTGAAGGGAAGGAGTTATAGAAATGTGAATATAGTAAGACTATCTTAAAGGATCATTCAAGGAACTATCAAAAATCTACTGCTTTAAGTGAAATGATATTTTAATAATGATGTAGAACCGTAATCAATACAACTGTGAGAATGCTGGGGTGGTTCCAAAAACCAAGAAAGTTGCTACTGGTTTCACCATGCAATAATATTATAGTAGCAATACATTCTCTCCTCAGAGCTGATGTAAGGGGAATGGAAGGAAGTACAGTTCACCTCTTCTGCTGAAAGCAGAACAGAAGGAACCTTCCAATCCCCTCCTTTCTCTGGTTGGGTAAGCAGTACTCCCACATGGCTCTCCCTCATTCTTGGAAGATGTGATGAGAGCTCCCCCTTCTGCTTTAATCTACTTTAAGCCCTGCTCAGGGCACACAAGTACCTTTCATTAACATTAAATTAGGTATGTCTGCAGAGAGAGAACTAACCTTCTATATTATGTTTGGTGCTAACCAATAATGTAAGCTTGTCACTTTCCTAATAATTATAAAACATCACCAAACTCATGCCCATATTTTATAAAAGTAATACAATCGGATGATAAATGTCACAAATCACCATACTGTGATCACCACAACAGAAACATCATATTTCTAGATGTAAGAATATAGAGGGTCCTTGAAGGACCATTTTCTTATAATGTGCATTTTATGTGGTGATTTATTCACTCCTTTTCGAAACATATGATCGGGAGGCTTTTCCATATCTACTCATCATAAACTAGCACACAGACAATTGATTGTCCATTTTCTCTGAACAACCAATTCGTTGTCCTAATTTCTGTTCATATTCAGACATTTAATATTTCAGGCTTATGGGATATAATGATGAAAGGGAGGGAATTTGTGTTACTCTATTTACAAAGTAATGTGTAAACTTATGCTGCTATCAAATTATTAATTTTATTCTGTTCCATATAGAGTCTTCGACAGACAGCCCTGATCACCATAGTAACTGGGTACTTTCCAGTAGTGCATTAAGCAACATAACTAATAACTCTCATCTGTGGTTCATTCTCTGTCTCAATCCTTACTCCAGTGGAAACTGTCTGTGCAGCACAGTGTTAAGGTAGGGTTTTTCTTTTAATAATTATGTACATGCTGTTTTGTGTTTATATTAGAGAAGGCAAGATCAAAGATTTGTGCCATATACTTGAAGAGGAAGGTGGTGAGCTTTGCAGTATTGCCAACAAGAAGAGATAAAAAATCATGAGTCAGACCACCTCAAAAGAACAAAACATGAGGCATCATGAGATTTTAGAAAACCATATAATCATGTTTTTAGTTTGTCTTTTTAACTTTGACTTTTTAACGCCCCTCTATTCCTCTGCCAATGTATGTGTGATGATTTCAGGTTGAAATGCATGCCTTCCCCAGGCTGCTCAGTTGGAGCCTCCTCTTGTCCTCTCTTCACCCCTATAATAGGGGACTCCCATCTATTTCCTATTGCTGTTGTGACTCTGTCCCTTCCTCGTTTATTTCCTTTGATAAAAGAAGGGCTGGATAATAAATAGTATGAGAACCACGGACCTAATTAATGCATCATGATCCACTTGCACATAGAATGTATAACACTTTTTAGGATTGATGAGGTACACATATACATATTAACAAACTTTACATTAACTCTGTTTTCTGGATGTTGCTGAACAGGGTAAAAAGGAATATGTCAGGAGAGGGGATTTTAGAGAAAAGTAGGTATTGTACGCAACAGGAAAAGTGAAATATGTTACATTACATATGAGCAAAGAACATATGACATATTCACAAAGTATGAAATAACTAATCAATGTTAACTAAGGTGCACCTACCCAGTACCAGCAGCTTTAGGGAGCAGAGTCTAATCTCCTTCAATTAAATATTACAAAAAGTAAGTGTTGAAAGTAACTATAATATTTCAAAACTGATTTATGAGTGTTTCTATTCAACAACTGATATCAACCACTCATATAAGTGATAATATCACAGTGAAAACAATATGGGATTAGTTTAGCTTTGGCATGAAGCAACACTCCCTGACTCTTGCCACTCCCTCCCCTACAGGGCTCTGGGCCTGGGAACACTTCCCCAAACCACAGTTGCTTCCAGATTGTATTTCCTAAGCCCCCCTAGTCCTGGGGCCTGCACTTCTCAAAATCTGACCAAGAGTTGGGACCTGGCAGGTACTCTTTCAGGAGCAGGGAGACTAGGGGCTGCTGCTGAGGCAGTAGCTGCATCAGCTCCTGCTCCTTCAACATTCACAGGTTGCTCCTGTTGCTACATGCTGGGCAGACCTTAAAACTGTGGGAATATATATTACCTTTTCAGTCATTGGGAGAGATGTCCCTGCAGGATCCAAAAGCCCATGACTCAGGATAAATCTGTGAGAGAGGCACTACTGGGTTCGGGATAGTTCTTAGTTCCTCTGAGAAGTTCATTCCACAGTCGGGGACCATCCCTGCAGCAGTAATTACTAATGAGAGGCTCGTTCACCCGCACAGCTATCAATGTGATATATGCCATCATGTGCCAGCAATGCCCCTCTGCCATGTACATTGGTCAAACTGGACAGTCTCTATGTAAAAGAATAAATGGACACAAATCAGACGTCAAGAATTATAACATTCAAAAACCAGTTGGAGAACACTTCAATCTCTCTGGTCACTCGATTACAGACATAAAAGTGGCAATACTTCAACAAAAAAACTTTAAAAACAGACTCCAACGAGAGACTGCTGAATTGGAATTAATTTGCAAACTGGATACAATTAACTCAGGCTTGAATAGAGACTGGGAGTGGATGGGTCATTACACAAAATAAAACTATTTCCCCATGTTTATCCCCACCCCCCACTGTTCCTCAGACGTTCTTGTCAACTGCTGGAAATGGCCCACCTTGATTATCACTACAAAAGGTTCCGCCTCCCGGCTCGCCTGCTGGCCATAGGTCACCTTAAGTGATCACTCTGGTTACAGTGTGTATGGTAATATCCATTGTTTCATCTTCTCTATGTATATAAATCTCCCCACTGTATTTTCCACTGAATGCATCTGATGAAGTGAGCTGTAGCTCACGAAAGCTCATGCTCAAATAAATTTGTTAGTCACTGAGGTGCCACAAGTACTCCTTTTCTTTTTTTTAATAATAAAGGGTGCTTTGTTATTAGGGAAAGGTCCACATTGGAATGAACGATATGAATTCCTTGTCCCACCTCCCAACTTTAGGAGAGTTCAGATTCAGATCTGAATGACTCAGGATCTAAACTTATCTGGTCAAGTTAACCAGGTTCTAATAACACTGAATGGAAGAGCCCTCACAACTCAGGAGTGTGGCTCCATCCAATTCAACGTTCTTGAAGCAGCCTGCAGATGGGTCCAGACCGCCCTGAGGTGGGTCTGCGTTCCATATCGCACATGCGCAGCAATCATACATGTGTTTATTTGGGCACGAGTAATCAGCCAACTGCGCATGTGCTACCTCTATTATTCCCAACATGGAGCCACTGGTGCTTCCGCGCCAGCGTGATTACGTCAGCCGTGGCCTCGCTCTCGGAGGGTTAACGGCGCGATTTTTCAAAATGGTGGTGTGGAGGGAGAGAGGTTCCCGCCAGGCCCTGGAGCGGAGAAGGAGCGGCCTGGGGCACGGCGGCCGGAGGACGCGGCCATAATGGGGCGCCGGAGCCGCGCTTCGGAAGGGAAATCATAGAGAGGACGCGGGAGGAGCGAGCGACCGGCCGGCACCATGGCGACCTGCATCGGAGAGAAGATAGAGGTGCGGACCCGACCATCCCCCGCGTGGGGGTGGGGCCGAGACCCCACCATTCTCCTGAGCGGAGAGGGGCAGAACCCGACCAATTCCTCCGGGACGGGAAGTTCCGAGCAGCCGCCCCGCCCCCTCCTGCTACCTGCTGGGGTAGTGCCTCCTCCTCCCCCCAGCACCCGCGCCCCCCCCGCGCCGGGCGTGAATTTTTCCCTTGGTTGTGTTGTGCTGGCTCAGGGCCTAAGGCCTCCCAGGAGGCGCCCCGGCGCAGTAAGCGCGACTGGGGAGGAGGACACGGATAGGGTGTCCTCTGCCCCGGTCATGCCCATCATCTCCTGGCAGCCTGAACACTGGCAGGTGGCAAGTGTGGCGAATTCAATAGCATTGTCTGCTCCTAGGCAACCCCTGCTCTCTCCCCCAGCTTAGTATTTCTGGTGCAACCTGATCTCAGACCAAACTACCAGGCAGATGGTTTCTACCGCCTGGTTGCTCTCCTGTCCAGACCTCGCATGAATCCTGCAGCTTCTGTCTCCCAGTGACCGCAAGCCCCGTGGCCAGCTGGCTGCAGTGCAGCAAACACTTGTTACTTCACCGTTAATTGCATGAGTTTCAGAAGTACCTATCGCTGCAGTCAGTCTCTGGCCACTCAATGGTGTATCCTTGGGTAAATCAAGGAGAAAGCAAAGACCAAGATTTTGGAGTATTTTGAAGTTACTCTGCTACCAGTCTGTACTGGAAGCTGCTTCTCGTGTGGTGACTCAGCAGACAGAACATGTCTGTGATTCTGGTTGTGGTCAATCAGAGTTTTGTGTGGACTGGAGAGTCATGGTGTTGGAAGTTCGAGGTCGATGTATAGGTACTTTGCAAATTAGGGCCAGAGACCATAACATACTTTCCCATAGAAAATCTCACACTGAAGGGGTGGGTTATATTCTGGTGACAGTCTTCTCTTGCTAGCTATGGGTCCTCCATAATACCATACATCCCAGTCAACACTAATACTACCTCATTGGTCACATACAAGTGACAGGAAGTATACGGAAGACATACATATTTTATCCTAAGTCTTGTTTGCCCTGAGAGTAACACTGAGCCAGGGGACGAGTTAGCAAGGTTGTCTCTTTAACTGTGTTGTAGCCAGATCAACTGTAGTGATGAAGGGACATTGTTAGGGCCTAGGTTAGAACCCTAGGAAGTGAAAAGGTGATTGGGATGCGCCAGCTGTTGCAGTTGGGCTCAGCCCTTTAGGGGACAGGGTGTTGTCCGTGTGCCATCGCTGAGCGTCCCTAGCTGCAGGGACAGGGAAGGTTTCTGTGCGTCACTGTTTGGCCAGCTAAGTGCCCTTGTAAACAGCTTGGCCACGGCCCTCAGAGTGTGTGTGAGCCCCTTTCGTTTCCTCCCTGCCCTGCACATCTGTTGCCATCTCGCTTCAGTTGTCCCACGGGATCCTAGTAGTCACTGGTGCTCAGGGCCCTAGTGCCCGCTTGTGGGGCGGAGCACCCCCAAAGGGAAGCGAGTCTTCTGTGTGGGGGCTGTGACTGCCCACGGCGGGGAGCATCTCTTTGCGGCCGCTTAGGACTGTCAGGCGGGAGGAGGTGAAGTGACTGCCGCCGCTGCTATGGCAGCGGGAGCTGGCGGCCGTTGTTCCCCTTTCTACTCCCCCAGGCGCGGGAGAGCCGGCGGGAAGGCTGCCCGGCTCTGGCGCCGCGGTTGCTGCTCCCCTCTGGCCACTGTGTTAAGAGTGCAAGCTCTGGGGAAGATGCCGGAGTGGCGGCTGAGTCTCCTGGTCCCCACGCCCAGCCGCGTTGCCGCTGCAGGCATGTTTCGCAGCCAGGCCGGGGAGAACTCCATCCAGGTACGCTCCTGGCGCCCTTCACCCCCCCCCCCCCCCCCGTGGGCCAGGAAGAGGGCATAGGTGCTGGAACTAGGGATGCGGGTGTATGTGCGCTGCAGCACCCGGTGGTTTGAAGTGGTTTCCATCATATACCTGGTTTATAGTTTGATTGAATGGCTTTCAGCGCTCCTACTATAAAAATTGTTCCAGCATCCCTGGAAGAGGGGCACCCTGCACTGTGATGGAAGACTAACTGTGAGGCGCCCGCGCGCGCGCGCTCTCTCTCTCTCTCTCTCTCTCTCAGGATTTCAAGGTGGGGAACCTTCTGGGGAAGGGCTCCTTCGCTGGGGTCTATAGGGCGATATCCCTAAAAACTGGCCTGGAAGTGGCCATCAAAATGGTAAGTGTTACTACCGCCCCATACGTGGCTGGAGAATGTGTGTGTGCCAATGTGGCTTGCGCAGGTGCAACCACTGGTGGACGAGTCACCTCAGCGCGTTCCTGTCCTACTATAGCTATGCATACTGCTGAGAGAATATTGCCTCTCACTGCTGGTATCTTCTCTTCCCTTGCCCAACTTTCCTTGTGGTTGCATCTCTAATGCCCTGCATTAGATTTTGTGGCTAAGAGCTAGTGATTGAATTGCATATTGCAAAGTTGATATATTTTAAGTATATTGGGGTGATGCCCAGACATCCCAATCTGATTGGGGCCTCTTCACGATAAGTGCAGTAGAAACACATAAAAGATGGGGTTGATCCTCAGCCTGTGTAAATTATCATGGATTTCAACTGAGCTAAAATAATTTAAAGGAGGATAATTTATAATCTGAGGATGTGGCCCAGAGGTCCTGCCTCAGAATTCATATTCTAAGAGCCTAATCCTGATATCAGTGAGGTTCCAACTGAGTGCAGGGGGTTCAGCTCACACAGAGTAGCGTGCAGGATTAGGACCTGAGTTTACAGTAGGCTTGAAAAATTCCACTGACCCATGGACAAGAAACTTACTTTACTTCTCTGCTAAAAAAGAAAAATCATTAGATTTTTCATTATTATCCTCTTTGTGGTAATCGTGGGTAAACAGATTTTGTGCCTGGGCTGGTTAATCTTGATTGTCTTGGAAGGCTGGCTTGTAGTTTATCAAAATATCTGTTTGTATTTTATAGACTTATTCATATTAACAATTTGGCAAAACTTTTGCTAGAATTAATACAGGATGTATAGGTTTGTCTTCACAAGATTATATTTTCAGGTTGCATTTAAATCGTCTAAATATTGTATATAAATATTACATTTTACCACATTAAATATACCTAAATATTTCTTATCTGTTTTATTACTGTCTCCTTTTTTCAGTAGTTCTAGATTTGCATGCATAACTGCTTGTTTAACAATCAAATATTATTCCAAATTTATCTGTGTTTACTACTAAGAACAAGATATTAAGTGCACAATATTGTGATGTAAACTCAAAGTGCAGATATACTGATTTAAAAAAAAGTTAAATGTAGAAGGAACGTGCGTATCTGTAGGGTTACAAAAGAACTTGTGAAATGCAATGTATAGTCCACAAAAGTAGAGTCTGATGGTAGCTTTCACAACATTCATTCAGTTGTGGAATTTATCTTAAAATGTGTCTTGAAAGTACTTTAACTTGTACGTAAGTACTAAAACACTGATGTTTGGAAAAATATATATTGTCTGGTCCCTTTTCAGATAGACAAAAAGGCCATGCACAAAGCTGGAATGGTACAGAGAGTTCAAAATGAGGTGAAGATACATTGTCAATTAAAACATCCTTCTATACTTGAGGTAAGAATAACCTTACACTTTGTACACTACCTTAAAATTATGCAGTCTTCATTGTAAAAGTATTCTAACTGTTTTTATTCTGTTTTTATGTTCTAGCTTTATAATTATTTTGAAGATAGCAACTATGTGTACCTGATACTAGAGATGTGTCACAATGGAGAAATGAGCAGATATCTAAAGAACAGAATGAAGCCTTTCTCTGAGGAAGAAAGTGGGTTGGATTCTTTCATATAGTGACATTTTAGTCAGTATTTGTTTATCATTAAACAGGCATTTAATTTTGATAGATAAAAGTCCCTTTTAAAAATGTTTCACTGTCATTGCTTTCCCTTGGAGCAATTCTATGTAGCTCTAAATCTAGTAGTACTTGAAAGACTTTGCGACAATTGCATATATATTTGATGCATAGTTTCTTTGTTTTCTTGTTAGTCCTGTTTTGGGACAGGAATAATAGCATAAAAGAATAACAATAGTTGTGATTTATAAGCAGGGATCCAAGTTTTTTGTGATTAAAAACCCCCCACGATTCTTTGATTTAAAAAAAAAATAAAAATCCATGTTTTTCTGTGATTTAAATGAAATGCTGAACTTTAGTTTCCTTAGCCACAATATATATAGTTATCAATAAAACGTTGTGTTTTATTGATATACAGTAGAATCCTGTTAATCCAAGCTTCCATTTTCCAGATCTCCATATTAACCAAACCACCAGCCGCCTTGGGCTGACAGTGGCTGTGGCTCCGGTGGTCATCTCCCACTGCGTGGGGCTGACTGCCCGAGCACTCCCCACTGCATCTTAAAATAAGGGATAGAAAGCTCTTTGCCAATTCTCCTGATTATCCCAATTTTTGATTATCAATTCTGGCCCCGGTCCCAATTAAATTTAAAGTGCATTCAAAAATCAATCATAAGAGCGGGAGGTTGTATGCATTGAATAAGTGACATTGGTACTTTCAGCAAAATTAAGTTAATATATTTTTATTTTTTCAAAAAATGTAAAAACTGAAGATTGTTTGTAAAAATGGAAATTCCATGTTTTTTCTCTGGGAAACCAATTTCTTGCATCCCTTCTTATAAGTCCGTGTGCTACTAGAAATAAAATATTAAAAATTGGTCTTCAGTGATGCCTAGGTAGATCTTCCCTTTTAACATTAAGGTGTAACCTTTGTTAAATTACAGTTCTAGTATGAAATATGACCATGTAAAATTGGCGCATTCTTACTCCACAGATTTGTGCCCCTTGTATTACATCTGAGTTACATCTCCATACAATAGGAACTAGGACTGTTGTGTGATTAAAAAAATAGAATACCATTTATTTAAATATTTTTGGAAGTTTTCTACATTTTCAAATATATCGATTTCAGTTACAACACAGAATACGTGTATAGTTCTCACTTTATATTTTTTATTACAAATATTCGCACTGTAAAAACAAAATAAATAGTATTTTTCAAAAAAAGAAAAGGAGTACTTGTGGCACCTTAGAGACTAACCAATTTATTTGAGCATGAGCTTTCGTGAGCTCATGCTCAAATAAATTGGTTAGTCTAAGGTGCCACAAGTACTCCTTTTCTTTTTGCGAATACAGACTAACACGGCTGTTACTCTGAAACCTAGTATTTTTCAGTTCACCTAATACAAGTACTGTAGTGCAAACTCTTTCATGATAAAGTTGAACTTACAAATGTAGAATTATGTACAAAAAAATAACTGCATTCAAAAATTAAAACAATGTAAAACCTTATAGCCCACAAGTCCTCTCAGTCCTGCTTCAGCCAATCGCTTAGACAAACAAGTTTGGTTGCAATTTGCAGGAGATAATGCTGCTGCTTCTTGTTTACAATGTCATGTGAAATTGCATGGCACGGTTGTAGCCGGCGTCGCAAGATACTTACGTGCCAGATGCACTAAAGAGTCATATGTCCCTTCATGCTTCAACCACCTTGATGATGGATTCTGCTTGATAATGATCCAAAGCAGAGCAGACGGTCGCATGTTCATTTTCATCATCTGAGTCAGACGCCACCTGCAGAAGGTTGATTTTCTTTTTTGATGGTTTGGGTTCTGTAGTTTCTACATCTGAGTGTTGCTCTTTTAAGATTTCTGAAAGCATGCGACACACCTCGTCCCTCTCAGATTTTGGATGGCACTTCAGATTATTAAACCTTGGGTCGAAGGCTGTAGCTATTAAAAATCTCACATTGGTACCTTCTTTGCCCTTTGTCAAATCTGCTGTGAAAGTGTTCTTAAAAATAACGTGCTGGGTCATCATCGGAGACTGCTATAACATGAAATATGTGGCAGAATGTGGGTAAAACAGACAGGAGACATACAATTCTCCCCCAGGGAGTTCAGTTACAAATTTAATTAACGCATTATTTTTTTAACGAGCACCAGCATGGAAATATGCCCTCTGGAATGGTGGCTGAAGCATGAAGGGGCATATGAATGTTTAGCATATCTGGCATGTAAATTCGTAGCCGGCGTTGCAAGGTAAGTGCCATGTGGGTGCCTGTTCTCACTTCCAGGTAACATTGTAAATAAGAAGCAGGCAGCAGTATCTCCCATAAATGTAAACAAACTTGTTTTGTCTTAGCAATTGGCTGAACAAGAAGTAGGACTGAGTGGACTTGTAGGCTCTAAAGTTTTACGTTGTTTTGTTTTAGAATGCAGTTATGTAACAAAAAAATCTATATTTGTAAGTTACACTTTCACGATAAAGAGATTGCACTACAGTATTTGTATGAGGTGAATTGAAAAATACTATTTCTTTTATCATTTTTACAGTGCATATATTTTTAAGTAGAAATAATATAAAATGTGCACTGTACATGTTGTCTTCTGTGTTGTAATAGAAATCAATATATTTGAAAATGTAGGACAAAATCCAAAATATTTAATACATTTCAATTGGTATTCTATTTAACACTGTGATTAATCACGATTAATTTTTTTGAGTTAATCACGTGAGTTAACTGTGATTAATCAACAGCTCTAATAGGAACATTGGAACAGCCACATTATTTTCTGCTTTTGCTGGGGGGTTTTATTCTTTATACTGCAGATCCAACACAGGTCAAAAAAGAGCTGGAGTCTGGTTTGTTTTGTGTAGCATCATTGGAACTATTTACCAATTTTCAAAATGGAGATGGATATGAAAATAATGTGGCTGTCCATATGGTACTGAGGGCCTAATCTTGTTTGTGGAACTCTTTGGTAAGGATGATGATTGATACATTGGGAGGAAAGAATCCACATTGAGTTAGCAGAGCTGGCAGTTCAAAAAAAGCACCCCCCCATATATTTGTGAATTGTGCACATTTCATATGGAAATCATTGCTACAAGAAGCACCAATCCCCATGTTGTTACTGCCAGAGTTCCTTGTCAAGTAGATATACACGTCAAACAACCGATTGTTGTTGGTCTCTTGAATAGTGGTTCAGGACAGATGTTACTGTACATTTGGGGATTTTTTTTTAAATCACTGAAATACTTGTCAGTGCAATTCATTGTCTTTCACCTGTTAAAGCTTTGCATCATCCCCATAACACTCAGGAGCCAGAATCAAGTGATAGAACAGGAAGCTGCAAAGCAGCATGGTTTAACCAATTTGGAAAAAGTTACTTAAAAAATACTGTCTGCTGGACACAAACTAGTCTTTTGTGTGGAATGGTGACTTTTACCAGTACAATTCATTCCTCTTTCCCCAAAGTTTTCTTAAGGTCTTTGCCCTTTGCAGACTCCTAAAGGAGGAGTGGGAAAAGAGACTGAATATATTGGTGGCGGGAGAATAAGGGAGTTGGCCAGGAGGCTAGCTTCTGCAATTTGAAGAATGGTAGTTGGTGTTGCTTTCCAACCAATATGTCTTTAATTGCACTCCAGGTGGGAGGCAGAAGCATTGAAGAATACAGTACATCCCTAGGGATGACTACCAAATTTAAAATGCAGTTCTATTCTGAAGGTAACACCACTGTCTCCAGTGGGATTGCACAGGTGCAACTGATTGGAACTTGTAAACAATGCATTAACGAAATACAAGTGAATATAATTCCTCTTCTACTTGTGTTGGCTCTGCAGTGCCAACAGGCATTGAGGGTGGTACAAACTTATTTTTCTCACTAAGTCATAAGGATTTGTTGAATAAGATCTTGCTTTTATGTCCTCATGTAGAGTCATATTGACTGAATTTAGAGGGTTGAATGATGAAGCAGACTTGTACACAGTACACTTGGGAATACTTCTGAGTGGTTTCAGGGCAGAAGGCTGCCTTGTAAAGGTGACTACTGTATTTTAGAATAACTTGTAACTTTTTTTTTCTATGCGCTTCATGTACTTTGCCAAGAGTGCATCACGTACACAATTAGGAAGGATTGAGCTGTAATAAGGATTGGTAATTGAAAGGAAGTGAGAAAAAAATGTTATGGTCATTTGCCTCAGCAAACCGTGCTTCCTGCCATAGCCATAATCCTGAAGCAATGGTACAGGACACTGTTTCAGTCTGTGTGAATCCTTAAGGCATTCACCCTCTTGCTCTTCTCTGTTGCGTGATTGCTTTACCTGTTGTGGTAGGGAAAACAGTTTCTAATTGTAACTTTTAAATGAGTTTAGTGGGAGAAGGGACTGCTCAAGATTATTTGTGTTTTCATTATTGCTAACTTCTGTGCCATCTTATTAGTGATCTGTTACATGGTGTCCAAATATCTGGTCTCTTGTGTATATATAACCTATACATCACACAAAACAGATTGGTTCTAGGAATCTGCTTTATATACTAACTTCTAGGGCAGTGATTTTTTTTTTTTCAACCTGTTTTCATTTGTGGGCCCATAAAATTTTTCAAATGGAGTTGTTTGACTCATTTGGAAATCTTAGACATAGTCTGTGGACCACAGGTTGAAAACAACCATTCTATGGTAACAACAACCTTTAGGGGACCCAATTGATGTAGTCTGCGGACCCTCCAGGGGTCCTCAGACCGCAGGTTAAAAGCCACTGTTCTTGGGTGTTCAAAAATAAAATCACTGCCCCATATTAACAAGTTGTCAAAGCTTCTAGGGCCAGTTTTAAATATTTTCATTTTGTTCTCAAGTTCTTGATTCAGTATGGTTTTGCACAGTGGCAAAGAAACAAATTTGATTACTAGATTATAAGCCCCATTACTGTGTTTCATGGATTTGCCTTAGAAACAAATAGTCTTGGTGAGGCAGCTAAGCAGTATGGTAACAGCAAATTTCTCCTCTAATCTTTCATATAATGACAGTTACATCACACATTTTTAGGAGTAATTTGATCCTAATAAATGGATCTGATTGGGGCAGATAAGAAGATACTTAAAGTCATATTTTGATGCTTACTGTTTCAAATATTCTACTAAAACCAGATCTTATATTTCTGTGTTCTAACAGCACGACATTTTATGCATCAGATTATCACAGGGATGTTGTATCTTCATTCTCATGGAATATTACATCGGGACCTCACCCTTTCTAACCTTCTACTCACCAGTAATA
Organism: Caretta caretta; assembly: GCF_965140235.1. Taxonomy (NCBI): domain Eukaryota; kingdom Metazoa; phylum Chordata; order Testudines; family Cheloniidae; genus Caretta; species Caretta caretta. The sequence continues at coordinate 54,711,375 of NC_134209.1, forward strand.
TGAACGTCAAGATTGCTGATTTTGGACTGGCAACGCAATTGAAAATGCCTCATGAAAAGCATTATACAATGTGTGGAACTCCAAATTACATTTCTCCAGAAATAGCCACACGGAGTGCACATGGACTTGAATCTGATGTGTGGTCTTTGGGGTGTATGTTCTATACTCTTCTTATTGGGAAACCCCCTTTTGACACTGACACAGTCAAGAACACATTGAATAAAGTAGTATTAGCGGATTATGAAATGCCAGCTTTTTTGTCAGGGGATGCTCAAGACCTCTTACACCGGTTACTTCGCAAAAACCCAGCAGATCGTTTAAGTCTTTCATCTGTGCTGGATCATCCTTTTATGTCCAGACATAACTCAACACGAAGTAAAGATTCAGGAACTGTGGAGGATTCAATGGACAGTGGAAATGCCACAATCTCTACAGCCTTTACTGGCTCCTCCAGTGTCAGTATAAGTGGTTGCTTGAAGGAAAAGAAGAGGGTCTTGGTTGGTCAGCCACTCCCAAATAAAATGACTGTATTTCCTAAAAATAAGAATTCCAGTGACATTTCATCTGTGGATGGAAGCAGTTCTTATAATCGCTGGGGAATTCAGGGAAAAGAAACTGGCATAAGTGGTAGGGGAAGAACAATGCAACTTACTGAAGAGAGGCCACATTCACGTTATCTTCGGAGGGCCCATTCTTCTGATAGGTCGGGAGCATCTCGCAGTCAGACTCAAGGAATATCAAACGCTGTGGAGAGATGCCATTCCATAGAACTGCTTTCAACGACCAGAGTAGGAGTGATGGAAAATACAGAGAGATTTTCACCTGTAAACAGCTATGGTGATATTCCCCCTATATTTAAGGATAAGACTTCCTGTAGTTCTGGTTCTTTTGAAAAGCACACATCTCCACCTGTGAAAGACCAAACACAGTAAGAATCAGTCTGATTTAAAATTGGCAGCTTTAAGATAAAATCTAGAAGAACTATCTATCTTGTTAAATGCATAATGTCATGGAATAAGCAACAGTAGAAAAACATATATTTAAATTTCAGTCAGCACAAATGCATTTTCTGTTAGTGTTTCAAAAATGAGCTCTGCTCCTATATGTCCCTGGTGAAAGCTGAAGGGTCCCACCATGAGGGAAGGAGCAAGTCTTGACTGCTGAAAGTCTCTTTAAGCCGAGTTTAGATGCCAAGTAGGTGGAGGATGTGGCATCTGCCAGTGTAACTGGGGGCTGCAGAGGGATGGGGGAAGAAAGCACCAAATGCAATGCTTGACCAGTAGCCATTGTCCTCTGCATGTGCAAGTTCCAGGTCCTAACTGATGAGAGCCCTGGCTGGCTTGAATTTGTCAAACTTCAATTAACTTCTAGTATAACTATAAACCAATATATTTATTTGAGACTATTAATGGAAGTAATATTGGCTTTTTTGCTATATTTTCCTGATGCACCTGTCCCATGTTATCTGGAATCTCCAAAGTTCCACATGATTCTCTTAGCCCCCACAAAAATGTTCTGTTACTGTCTCTGCATCTGGAATAGTATTACTCTTGTTATACAAACATACAGTATAATCTTGTTTATAGATGTCACTTTTATTTCACAAAAGCTATACTACTCAGTAAAAGAGCCCCTTTGTACAAATTTATTTAGCTTTAGGCTCAATAGCCAATAAATATTCATGTTTATTGTTATGGAAACACTTACAAATATTTCTGTGTATTTAGCTCAAATTATCTCTGTCCAATGAAGCCCAGTATTGGTTTATTAGAACAGAAGTCCCAGACTGAAACAATGCAGCAGTGGCTTGGAAGCATACAGACAAATGGTATGAATTTACAGAATGTTGTCTTTTTAATTGTCAAGTTTGCATGACCTATACAAACTAAAGAAATGCTGTTACTTGCCCCAGGCATGTAATTACTTACTTGTCTTATTAAATTAATATTTCCTTATTTGTGAGACAAGGACACATCTAATTATGTGTTGTGAAATAATCCAGTACAATGGGATGTACTGCTAGTATTACAAAAGAAATTGGACATTAAATAGTATTCGCTTCCATGGGGAGGTGTGGGAGGTGCAGTATGGCTTCCTGGAGGAAACATGGGAGGATACTTAAAATAACAGATTATTGTGATGTGTTCCTTTGTGCCACCTTCAATATTTAAATGTTTTTCTATCCAGATAAACCCATTATGAACTAAAAGGATAGTAAATGGTACAAGAATAACTGCCTACAATAGCATAAATGAAGCTTGATAGTCAAATTGTATAGCACTCTGAAATGAGGTCATCCTCTCCTTTGGCTACCATCATTAACTTTCTGATTTTTTTTTCATTTATTTTACTAATAAAAACAACTAGTACCATCAGGAAGATTATAATACAGAATTTTATAGACCTTCCTCATTGTTCAGTGCTGACCAGAAGCAGAACAACTCTGTGTCTATTTAAATGATGATTTGAAGTGTGAAGGGTAAAATTTTCAAAAGCACTTAAGTCCTACTGACTTTTTCTAATGGGATTTAAGTTCCTGAATGCCTGTCACTTTTGAAAATTGGACTCTGGTTCTTTTGAATATTTTTACCTTAACTTCACTATTTTGAAGATACTGCGATGTCATTCTTTGAATAACATAAACATTTTCTGTATGAGTGTAGAGTATGAAAGACAGATGATAATTAGCGCTGCAGAAGGGAGGGTGGAGAGAAATACAAAAGACACAGAAGGGAAGGAGGAGTTCTTTGCCATGCATTATATTACATCATATATGCAAACTGTACATAATAAAGATGTAATTTAACTAAGAGGTTTAAATAACACAAAACCACTCATTTTTCTTTGTTTGATATTGCCAGACTCTCTTTCCCTTGGGGGAATTGTAACCATATGATATATAGTTGGAATTACCCTATTCCTCATAACCTAGCTATCTCTGCTCTGTTGTGCTCGCGCTCTCTCTCTCTCTCCTCAACTCTTTTAGTCTTTTTGTAATGCATCTATGCCATGGCAGAAAGAATGCACTCAGTGTTGAGGTGAAGTAGAGATGAGGTGATTAAATATCTGCCTCATTTAATCAAATATATTTGATTAAATATCAAATCTGAAGTAGCAGTTATGGCCAAATCAAATATAAAAGCAATCTGTTCCCTTCGTTAAAGGTGGGAATATCTAGCATAACTATTCACGTCTAGTAGTGTAATCTAAATTTCTAATCTACCCTTTTGCTGACACATTACACATAAAAAGCAGCATATTGTAAATATTAAGTTATTTTTTATTTATGGCAGTAGCATATTCAAATATTCTATTTGTCTAGTTTATAGCTAAAATAGAAAACACTTCTTAAAAAGTGCATTTGAGAAGTGGTTTTTATTCTATCAAGAGTTTGCTATATTGTAACTTCCGTAAAACTCGGTAGTCCTTTTAATAGTACTACATATATTACCTAAGTGGTAAATTAACAATATTTCTTTCCACCGAGGGAGATGAAGTTTGATTCCTGTTTTAAATTAAATAAATATTTAGAAGTGTACTAGTCGTGGTATAATTTGGAAACAAATTATTCAGAAATGGTGTTTCAGTTAGAGTACTCTGCACTCACTATACTTAAAAGGCAGTGATTAACACATTAGTTGCATAGTGGAATTTATTTTAAATTGTATTGGAGTTCAATACATATCTTTCAAATTTGAGAGTCATTTTAGTTTATTCCAAAATAAAATGGACACCCTGATGTCACAGCCTAGAAATGATACTCAGTATTGAGGGCTAAACCAGCCTTTCTTCTTCAGTTACTTAGTTTTATTTTTAAATTTTAGTTACTTTGAAATTTTTTTTAAAGACCATGAAATAGTTCCTTCCTTTCTATCCCACCTCCCCTTGCCCCTTAAGAACTCAGAAAAATCTTCCAAAATAATGAATTTCTTAAACCTCTAACCTGAATACACTTATGCTATTTTTCAGCTCAGCTGAGAGAGCCTCTGGATCACATCAGTACTGATAACGCAAATGGAGGTTTCCGATACCATCTAGGTGTGCAGCAAGAAACATCAAGAAATGCCTGGAATGGCTTAAAAGATCAAAAAAATCCCAGTGCCCCCATTGACATTGCACATTCTATAAATCAGATCAGTACAAAGAAATATACCTCTGGACTTCAATGTAAATCTGAGAAAGCTCAACCAGCATCTGCATTTGGTCTCTATCCAACTTCAGAACAAGGAAAAGCCAGGGGCAAAGAACTATTAGGACATCAGAAACCTACACTGCGAAGTATTGTGTCTCCTCTGAATGCTCACAGGCTAAAATCAATCAGACAAAAAACAAAAAATGCAGTGGTGTGTTTTGTTTTTTGAAATTATAAAAATATATATTTATGGATTAAGTATAGTGAAAACGGAGATCCTTTTCTTTTATGCAGTTGCTCAGTAAAACAGGTGTGCTCACATGCTTTAAGATGTATATTAAAAGAAATAATCAAAGATTAGTATGGTATGGTAAATCTCAGTCTTCATTAGTATGGTAAATCTCAGTCTTCATATAATCTAATGCCATTACTGATTTTTGGCACAAATGTTAGTGTTGTCTCATTCTGAGCTTACAAGTAAAAGAAAAAAGAAAAGGAGTACTTGTGGCACCTTAGAGACTAACCAATTTATTTGAGCATAAGCTTTCATGAGCTACAGCTCACTTCATCGATGAAGTGAGCTGTAGCTCACAAAAGCTTATGCTCAAATAAATTGGTTAGTCTTTAAGGTGCCATAAGTACTCCTTTTCTTTTTGCGAATACAGACTAACACGGCTGTTACTCTGAAACCTGTCATCAAGTAAAAGAAAACTACAGCCTGACACAAACGAGATATTATTAAAAATAGGCATGCTTTTCTAAGTATTTGAAAAATGCACACTTTAACTTTACAGGTCTTGTTTTCAATGTTAATGTGCCCAAATTAAACTATTGTGTGCATGAGATAGCAATATAAAACATGAACATTTCCTTTTAAGCTATGTATCTTAATTGGAATTGAAGAGAATAGTCTTGCTCTTTCTCTCACAAACACCCTTGACCTCTTTTCCTCCTTGCTTTCTTTTTTTTCTCTCCATCTCTAAAAATAAAGTTCTTTCAGTCCCTGCTTATCTCAATTTCTTGTTTTTCTCATTCTTGTCTCTTTTTTTCCTTTTTCTCTTACTGCTTTTTTCCCCTTCATCCTCCATCTGTTCTTTCTCCTCCCTTACCCTAGTATTTGAAAAGGTATTAGGGCTGATCTACCTCCTAATTTCTGATTGGTTGCTTCAGGAAGCCACACACTTGGCTATATAACTCTTTGTTCATGCTGAACAAGCATTAGAATTGTCCTAAGGAATAGCATTACCTGTACAAGTTACTTCAGGGAGCACAAAATCAGCTGCTTGATCTTTGTAATACCATTGTTCATTTTTATTATGAGTTTGCCATAAACATGGAGAGGGAGGAAACACATACTTTTCTGATACATTTATGGGGAAAAAATGTATTGTCATTTGGGCAAGAAATTACATTTTAATATGGCTTTTATTTTTATATGTATTTTAGGTGAGTATTTTAGATGCAGGAGAAGTGTGTATGGAGTTTCTAAAAGAACTCCATTCCCAAGAGCTTGTGAAAGAAGTTCTCAGAATATCTTGTGATGGAAGTGTGGTGAGTAGTAATTTAACTTAAATTGAGCATTTCCATTTATTATAAATATCAAGTGACTGTAGTACTAAACTGTTCAGTATATCACAAATAAAAATAATAGCCTTTAGCTATATTAACCTTAATTAGAGTATCAGTTTGTTTAGAAAGCAGTTGAATATTTTGCATCAAGGATGGGTGCGAAACTGCAGATATTTTCTTCTTCGGTAGTGCAGCCTTTAAAATGCAAGTAGCAGATTGATTTGTTTGTCTTTTAAAGAAAAGAGATCTCTGATTTTAGTTTTAGAACTAAAACTGGCTAAACTTTTAGTTGAAACCTGCCAAAGTAAATTAAAATAGCTTAGACAGAGGAATACAGTAGTTAAGCCTTGCATTGTGTAACTTCCATCCACAGCTTTCAGATAAGGAATATTGTGATATATTGTATAGCAATATAACTATAAGATTTTGGGGGGGCTTTTTGTTAGATCACAGTTTATCATCCAAATGAAGGAAGAGGCTTCCTTCTTGATGATGGACCTCCCTCTCCTCCTGAAGATGTCGTTATGTACAGCTTTGACAACTTGCCAGGTAGTGTGAAATTTCTTTTGTTTTAAAAGAAAAAAAAAAGTAGATTAAAAGTGTAATTTTTAATAAACTTTGTGCATGGTTAGAATGAGTACTAGCTTTTAAATACTTCATGTTGAATACAATGGAGAAAATGCCTATTCGTTTCAATTAGAGCTCTAGTTTTTTTTCTTGCTCCTAAATGAACTACTTTTTTCTCCTTTGAAATGTAATGAGATTGTTATATAACAAATGAGTAATATATTTCACTGAATGGTTAGTACAGCACCCTACTTTTTACTTTAAAGATCATTCATTGACTACCAAAGCTACCTTGAAAATATTCATAAACATGTCCATTGCTTCCTAATTTAAAGAAATCACTAACATATGCTTTAAGTGATATTAATGTATGAATCTACAGAAACAATACATTCCACATGGATATGAATGTCCTGTACTGGCCTAACTTTAAAAAAAAAAAAAATAAAAAAGGTCAGGGGTAAAACACTTAAATAGCTCTGTAAAATACTACCAGGTAAGTTCTTGAAAGCTGACTTCCCCCCATTTTCAGTTAGTAACAGCTAGACAGTGACAGATCTCACAAATTAAAAAGAATTCATTATAATTTGTACATACATATATATTTTCCCTTCTGAATTAATCAATTAAGAGTTTTAAATCTTCTTCTTTTAGAAAAGTACTGGAAAAAGTACCAGTATGCAGCCAAATTTGTACAGTTGGTAAGATCCAAAACACCAAAAGTTACCTTCTATACAAGATATGCTAAGTGCATGTTGATGGAGAATTCACCTATTGCAGATGTTGAAGTTTGTTTTTATGACGGTATGTATTCATATGGAAAATTTTTTTAGCTTTTTACTGCAACAATTAAACCTTATTAGCAAAATTGTACTGAAATCCTGGTGATCAAACAGAAACCATGTGTAACTTCAAGTTTTATTTAAAATTTTTTGCCTAAGACCAAATGATGAATGCTTCCAAGTTTAAAAAGGAAAGAGTATTAGAATTTTTTAAAGTACTGTATATATTTTAGTATTTTGTCAATTGTTCTTCATCCTAGCGCACACAGGCCATTTAAATACTGTTAAGTTACAATACACACTATCTCCTTGCAGATTCAATTATCCAGTGTTTTAAGCATGCACTACAAGAGTGGTATTAAACTACTGTCGCTCTCTTGTGGCTTTGTGGATCATCTTCCTCCCTACCTGTGTTTTCATCATTTTAGATGGGTGAATAGTGTGCTTGCTCTTTGATTTTTCCCTGTCATTATTTAGGAAAAATTGTGGCGTTTTTAGTAGAAACCACAAGAGCAGGGGATCCAACCATGTCTCTAAATGACTTACAAATAAAGTAAAGATTTCAGGCCAAATTCTTTTCTGGTGTAAATAGGCATAGCTGCATTAAAATACAATGAAGTCAATCTTAGCCCTTCCAAAGCAATAGTAGTAGTAGGTGTGTTTTTTTTTTTTTTTTTTTTTAAGATTTGTGTAAGAACACAAATAGATTAGTATTCAGGTAAGTCCATTTTTCAATAGCACTGCTGAGAAGTGCCTGTTCCGCAGAACAAGCTCTTGTTCTGCGGTATTTAAGTGGCCCCTTTCATTTAATTAAGACAAATAATGAATAAATTCTTCATCTTTGTTACAACAGTTGTAACACAAGAGCACTATCCTCCAATACTTGATTTCACTACCTTAAGATATTCCAACTCAAGACATTAACAGTGATTCTCAACCTTGCCAGACTACTGTACCCCTTTCAGTAGGCTGATTTGTCTTGCGTACCCCAAGTTTCACCTCATTTAAAAAACAGTTGCTTACAAAATCAGACAAAAACACAAAAGTGTCGCAGCATATTATTCCTGAAAAATTGCTCACTTTCTCATTATTACCATATAATTATAAAATAAATCATAACCCCAGGTAGAGAGATACTGCTATAGTATATACAGAATTGTAAAAAAGTGATTGTATGAAATTTTAGTTTGTACTGACTTTGCTAGTGCTTTTCATGTAGCCTGTTGTGAAACTAGGCAGATACCTAGATGAATTGATGTACCCCCTGGAAGAACTCTGTGTACCCCCAGGGGTACATGTTGGTTGAGAACTACTGTCAACATAAATGTTTAAGAAGTAATTTTAAAGGTGAAGTAGGTGTGCTATGATATCCTGGCCCGAATCTCATGTATACTTGGTTATTGTTTTGTTTTGTGTTAAATGCATGTTTTCAAATTTGCACAGGAGCTATATCGGATACTGAATATACACTAATACATTAATATATGTTAACATTATAGTTGACCTATTTAAGTCGCTTTTTGATTTCTACTAGTTTAGAGTTCATCTTGGAGTGAGTTAAAGGAATTTATATGTTTCTCTTTGCAACAAGTCTTACATATATTATATTATTTCTTGACAATTTCTGAAGAATGTAGCAGTAGTAATTTGCTGTACTTGGTAACTTTTGATATTTTAGAGAAAAAATAGATTAGACTTTGTTTTTATAGGGGCAAAAATACACAAGACAGCAGGTATTATTCGAGTGATAGAAAAATCTGGGAAATCCTACACTTTGAAAGAAGAAAGTGAAAGTGGCCTGAAGAAGGAAATACAAATATATATGGATCATGCAAATGAGGTAAATATTTATTGTATAGGCACCTCTGAGTGCAAAGTGCCTGCCTCTAAACTTGCAGCCTTTTTCACTGAGGTTGGCTCCAGCACTATTTTCTATCCTTTTGGTGCCTACTTTTCTTTTTAATGTTATGACTTTTTAAAATGCAGTCAGAATTTACAAAGTAATGCTATCCCTATATTTGATTAGTTAACTTTCAATGTAAATTAAAGATAATTGTGAAAAGAGCCTCTGTTGCTTTATTTGCAAAGCAACCTTGCAGATATGTGAAGCAAAAAACTGCCACTAATCTGCCCTCCATGGAATACCCATTTACTAATCAAGCTTTCAGGCCCCATGAATCCCAATAAGCAGTCACAGGAATAATCACACCACCTCTCTGTGGGCTCAGGGAATAAGAAACCAAGACCGCCCACCCACTGTGTGCATTTCCACTCCCTACCCTCATTTTACTGTGAGCTTCCTACACTGGGATCCTGCTTCTGTCTCCTCCCTTGGCCTTTGAGAAGGGAAAGGGGGGGTGGTATGGACTTTGGATCTTGCCCTTTAGGGGCACATTTTCAGTGCCCCTATAGAGTGTGATCCAAAGTCCATTGAAGATAATAGAATTCTAACTGACTTCAATGGGCTTTGGATCAGGTGCATGGGGAGTGAGCTTTTTTGAGCTAAAGGAGAATGAGTTGAGCTCCCCCTAAAGGCACAGCAGTGTGTGTCTAGCAGCTTCTCTCTATACTGCTAACAGCAGAAATGCGGCAGCCTTGTCAAAACCAATTTCCTCTTTACCAGTAAGCTTTAGCAAGGTTGTTGCAAACACCAGGCACATCTGTCACATTAAATAATCCATGTTACAGATATTTATATAGCACTTTCATGTTCTGAATATAAACTAACTTTTTTTTTCTCTTCCCCAAAATCAGGGGCACCGTATTTGTCTGGCATTGGAAGCTGCTGTTTTGGAAGAAGAAAAGAGAAGTGGAAGTGTTCCCTTTTTTCCAATAATTGTTGGAAGGTAAAAGTTCCTTTTAAATTGTAGCAAAACTAGGTATGTAAACATTTAAATCTCTGGATTAATAGACTCTCCTTCATTGGCATAAAATACAATTAGACTCCATGCAGATGAGTTAAAGAAATCTAGATCAAAAGATAGCAAACACATATGAAACCTGAAATTCTTAACTGAATGGTGTTATAAAGTGCTTCATAAACACAGCCCAATTTTACAGATCGGATAGTAGAGCAACAAAGGTTAAGTAACTTGTCTGAAGCCACACAGTCAATTGCAATTAAGAGAAACCAGGTTTCCTGACTAAGTCTGCTGCACTTCATGCAATTATCCCCAGTAAGAAGATTCACAAAGACCTTTATTCTTGTGCTCTTTTTAATTTCCAGGAAGCCAGGCAACACTGAATCTCCAAAGGCTTTGGCACCTCCCTCTATTTCAGCGGATGTAAACTGCACAGTGAGAGATGCTACCTCAGCGGATAGAAATATAGCTGTGAACTCTACTCCTTGTCATGTTCCCAACATAAATCCTTCTGTAAGTAAACAAGTACATAGACTTGATATCGCTGTCTAGTTAGAATTTAAATACTCAAACGTTACATTCAAATACAAAGGTACATTTTTATGGATTTAACCTTTGTACCTACCAGATTTGATTACAAATACAGTTAGATTAAAATGTTTTATAACACAAATTGACAAGCAAAGAAATTGCAACTTTAAGCTCTTGATCTTCAGCTCATTTGTTCTGTCTAGGTTTTATAGGAATCTGAAAGAGACATGTCATGCAGTACCTAACAGCAGAAGGGCACAGTTTGATAACCTTACTTTAGAATTTATTTTTCTAAACATAGAAGTATTTTAATTATTGCAAAGAACTATGGAAGAGCTGTCTGAGGCACCTTCTGGTCTGGATGTGCTGGAAATGCCTCATAGGATATTAACAAGCATTCAAACTATGGTTCTGGGACATCAATGTTTTTAAAAGCAATGCATTTTATGTGAAGCTTTGTTTGGTGTTAGTGTTCTCTATAAAAAAACCATGTCTAGCATGTCAAAAGGCCCAAGGAGTTTCAATAACTGAATTGAGAAGAAGCAGGTGCATCTTGTATGTTGCCTCCTTTAAATGTCTGCTAGACAAAAATATGTTACACACTGAGAGACTAAAGAATAAGAACAATCCGCTGTATTCTTCTCTTCTGTTTGTTTCTCTTAGTTATTGGTCAAATGATCATCTTAGTGAGAACTATTCTTGTAACTAACATGGTCTGAAGCCTGTTTATGAAGTAGAGAATCACCGCAGTTGTGACAGTAGGAGACTCTGGTTAAGGGGAAATAGGCTTAAAGTAGAAGAGGGTATCTGCTCTCTCAAGATACTTAAGTGGTCGAAAAGAGGTTTTGTTACCAGTCCTTTAGTTCAGAGGATGAAAAATATTGTGAAAAGTATCAATTGCTGGTTTGTGATCCATGCATGCTGTAGAGTAATTAAAGTGGTCAGCTGATGTACATAGGAGACTACATATTTTAACCAGGAATAAAGGAGCATAAACCTCTATTTACTGCTAAAACTGTAAGTGATCATGGTCTCATCATTAGTAAGAACAATGGTGTTGTGCAATTCTTGGTGTTCTATTTTTAGATATCATATGAAGGCTCTCCATTCACAACTACCATTCCTGAAACAACTTGCTCGTCCAATCAGCAAAAGGAATGTAGTCCGAATTCAGCCCAGCTTTTAAAATCTGTTTTTGTGAAAAACGTTGGTTGGGCTTCTCAGGTGAGTAGTGAATTGCTAATAAAGTAGACAAGTCCACTTTTTCTTGGACTTGAATTAAGTGGTTTTTTTTTTTAACTAGAAGAAATGATTAATTTTGAAAATGTATTTAGGCTTCACTTGCAAGCAGGGAGTACACAGTAAGTTTCATTAAACTACAGTTTTGGTCATTTTTTTGAAGGCAGATAGGTTGGAAAGTACAGGATAGAGCAACAAGATGTTGGAGGGGAGGCTCAATATGAATGAAGACATTGGGAACTAGCCTTGAGAGAAGACCTGAGTGGAGTAGTTCAGCTAGCCAATACTACTTATTGAAGTTCAGATTAACTATCTATTTGAGACAATGGGTAAGACCAGAACTAGTGGAGATATATATATATATATATATATATATATATATATATAAATCTACATGAAGAAAGAATTAACATAATAGAAAGAGGCTCTCTTCTATTGTGGTATATACAGAATGACCTCTCCAACAGAGGTGGTAGTGAATTAATGCTAACCTTTTTAAACAAAGGGATGACACTATGCGTTAAACTAAAGAGCTATTGGTCACTTTTGTACTTGTCATTAGTTGGGTACTATTTTGGAGGAGGAATTAGGAACGAATTTTCTATTCATTGTTGGATATGTTTCTTCATGGTCTTTGTGCCAGATAAGGGGGGAAAAATTGAAGTTTACAAAACAGCAAAATTGTTTTTACATAATCCAGACCTGAATTTATGACCTGCTTCTGGTCCTAAATGAGTCTGTAAATTTGTGTAGTAATTTATCTAATTATACTACATATTGTAGAACCAATAGCCATACAAACTAACCTTGTATTAGTTTTTCTACAAATGTTATTGCACAATTCTTAGCCAAATCATACTAGTAAAATTTCCAAAAGTGCCAAAGTCCAATTTTGAAATCTGCCTAAAAATCCCTTTGAAAGACAATGAGGCTTGGGCTCCTAGGTGACTGGCACTTTTGAAAACTTTACCATAAACTTCTTAAAATAGATAGTTATGGTATGCAACTTTAATTATTTGAAGTTTTCAAGCTGTAATAACTTTGGACACATCTCTTGTCAGTTGACTAGTGGAGCAGTGTGGGTTCAGTTCAATGATGGATCCCAGTTGGTAGCACAAGCAGGTGTTTCTTCTATCACTTACACATCTCCAAATGGCCAGACGACTAGGTGAGTCTTAATTCTATAAGCACATACATTACATACAAAGTAAATGGAAATACAAGATAAATTTTGCAGTGGGTTTCTAATGTTGACCTTTCAGTTACTATTTTTTAACTCCTACAAATGTTTGTTTTGATTAGCATGTTAAGGAAATTAAAACCATCTCTTTACTATAATTTTATCATGTGGAAATTACCCAAATAGTCTGTATGTGTAGTACTATGTTAATAGTGTGTGGATAAAAACTTTACTAGCGTTTGTAGCATCAAAAAAAAAAAAAATCCAAAACAAAACCCCAACTGTGTATAACTTCTGTGTTTTGGTGATCAAATAAGTGTAGGAATAGCACATAGTAAAATTTATCATGGGTCAGTCCTGGCTAAGATGGGAATGGGTTCTGTCCATATCTCTTCAGTATGAGATTTTTATTTATATTGCTTGCTCAGTGACTAGAGGAAGCTTTAATGAAAAGAACTATGTCCATTTTTCTGAAAACATGTCCACAATTTACAAGTTCAGGGAATGCCTTAGTAAATAACTAAGCTACATCAAGTATATATACCTGATGATCTCAGCCCAAACCGTAGATGATGTTTTAACACAGTAGCTGTTCTATTTTGAGTCTCAGGCAACTATGGCAAATAAGTTTTATTGCTGTTCAATGAATAAAATTAGGAATTTCACACAATGGAGTATACAGTAAGATATCCGTCTGGATACTATATTTGCAGTTAGCTGCTTAACTTTTCTCATGTAGTTTATCAAGTTATTATATAATCTCTGCAATTCTGCAAATAAAAAAAAAATTAGATAAAAAATTCACTGTTGGTGCTCAAGGCACCAAAATACATTTTTAGAAAAATCAGTGCGTGACTTGACTTCAGAGAGGCTGGGCACCCACAACTCCTGAAATCCAGTTAAGGTTCCACAGATTCCTAACTTGAGGCACCTAAGTTTGAAAATATCTTTACTCTTTTTAGTATTTTAAACTGCTGAATCATATGGATGTTCTGGTCATAGAAATGGCTTCTACTACTTACTTGTGTAACTTCCTCCACCTACTAGGTATGGAGAAAATGAGAAATTACCAGAATACATCAAAGAGAAGCTGCATTGTCTGTCTTCAATTCTTGTGATGTTTACCAATCCATCTGGCCCCCACTGACTAACACAAAGCAACTCTTTGGGCTTGAAGGTTTAATAAATAACTTGCTGGCATTCAAGTAAAGTGACTGGTTTACTCAGTTTACCAGAAACTTTTTCAGTTCAGAATTCTACTCCGTGATGTCTGCTAAACAGCAGGAAGGAAAGTGTTGCTATTGCAGCTAGCCAGGCATGTAATACTTTCCTCCGATAGAGGACACACAGTTGTTCTACGAAACAGATTCTGGGCAATCTCTGAGACTAAGTGATTTTTCAGGTAAAGAATTCCTGAACAATCAATTAGAATTGTACATAGTGTTTGTTTTCTCTCTGTGTGTGTAAGTGGTTTTTTTTTTCTCCTCCCCACTGCTCAGTCAATGCTGGCCATCAAAGAAAAAGCATTTGTGCTGTTGAAATATTTGTACCTGTAAATAAGTTGTATTTTATGTGGCTTACAAGTAATATATGTAAAAATATATATTGTTTTATACTTGTTTTATATTTTTATAGCAACAGTTTCTAATGAAATTTCCCTGCAAAAGCATTTTATAAAACAAAAAATAATAAATGCAGTGGTAATTGTCCAGATGACTTGGTTCATTTAACAAAACCATTGCCTAGGGCATTCTCAGATGATGGGGGTGTGTGTGTGTGAGAGAGAGAGAAAAGGTACAACTTCAGCGGTACCATTCTGATACTGAATTGTTATACCAATAAAATAAAAACCATCAGGATCTTATTAAAGGGAATAATGTAAAATGCCACATTTATTGTGAATACAGAAAGAATCATTGTAAGCAGTTATAGCTATAACATTCCATTCAATTTCATATTTATTAAGACATTAATTCATACACACATAAAGGTTCTGCAAGGTTATCCTAGTTACCAGCCTTAGAATTGCTCATGCCAAGCAACTGGCTAGGTGGCCTGGACATGAGGAAGCAGGGCCTTGTCAGATGCTCATCTGATGCTCCTGGAAGTTGGTTTGCAGAATCAGACCTTAAAGTTCTCAGTTTCTAGAGTCCATTTTTATAGGAATTTATTCCTATGCCAGTCTATGGGAATTGCTTCATCATGCTGTTGCTGAATCAATCAGCAGATGGCACATTCCTGACAGCTCCGTATTCTTCGGTTCTCCCATCCTTGAGGCTGTTGAGTGGATTCCAGTCTGCCCTCCGGGGGTCGTCTAGTTTGTTTCCACTTGATACCTTCTTCGGCCGATGGACACTGGATTCTTAGGCTGGCACCTCCCTGATCATTCATTTATTATCCACACCAAGCATCCATCCACAGACATCCTCTCTCTCTATTTTAATCACAATTGTTAAAGTGAGATAAATACAACAAAAGGGCGGGGAGTCTGTGTGAGTAGTTGTTGTTGTTACAAAGTATTGCTTTGAGAACAGACTGTCTTAGGATGTACTAACACAATTAGCAGCTTGCAAGTTTCACACACAGAGGGAGAGAAACAGTAAAAGGAGACCAAAAATCAAGAGACCTCTTAATTAGTAATTTAAATTATAGGGAATCAAACTCATTTGTGATTTTAATACATTTAATCTTTAATATGATCCAACATAATGTCCCTGGGCACATCACCTCTGATTGAATCCAAGGGTGTATAAGGACTGGAAAAAGTACAGCAAATTGTTGTCCAAATGCCAGGCTTATTAGGCCACCCTACTTCTAACTTGCATGCTGAGAAGCTGAAAAAAATTCAAGTTACACCTTCTTATGATCATTATGTCTACCTACTTTATTTGGGTATAGATCACCTCTGCATTTGGCCTAGTACTATGCTGAATTCTTCTCAGACTTACTATGGGGGGAAAAAAATCAGAACTTCTGTTAAGTACTATGCCAGTTACTTTTTACATTGTAAATGCTGTTGTAGTTCAAAGTATAGCTACATGTAGTTTTTTCATAATTAAGACAGAATTTCAAGAATTTTTATCATGTACTGGGAAGTGTGGTCTAAGAATCAGTTATGTAAGTAGAGTCAACCAAAGAGCTCAAGTTTCTCTGTTTAATTTATTTTAAATCTGAACATACTTCTGGAGTGTCATTTTAATTCTAGCTAGCTTCTTAGGCAAAATGACTTAGTACAGATAAGCAAAAAATACAGCAACACCCTATTTTTAATAGGGGTCAAAGATCCTTTAAAACTGAAAGTATAAATACTCAAATATTACATGTTCTGGAGCATGGAGAACCTACTTGTCAAACTTTCTGCATTGTAACTAGAAAATGCAGAATGTCTAAAAGTGAAGTCTTTCTAAAGCAGGTAATATCTCAAATTATAATAATAAAGCTGTTAGAAGAATGTCTTAAACTTAAATTAGCTATTGCCACTGTGGAAAAGTATAGATTTATTGATATGTCAGATCAGTGTCAGGATAAGGAAGGATTATTGTTGGTTGTGGAATTTGTAATTAACTGAATTAGTTACACTATTTATTCAACTGGTGGAAGGTGCTGTTGGCCTAATATATTAACCTCCTCTCCATCAAAACTGAGCTTGCTCATGGTTCATACCCTGGAACTAGCAGCCTTTTAAATCTGACCTAAGACAACAAGCAGTTGTGGAGCAGAAGAAAATGGAGAAAGCTCGTACGACTTCTTTTTTTGCTTTGAGCAGGGGGTTGGACTAGATGACCTCCTGAGGTCCCTTCCAACCCTGATATTCTATGATTCTATGACTGCATCTGCCTTGACTGTGTTGTATTGCTAGGCTTGTATATACCCCCAGTCAGTCACATGTTCACCTGAAAGTGTGTGGGTGTTTTTGTGTGTGTGGGAGGGGGGTTTAGAAGCCTCAAACTTTCATATCTAAACAGTGAAAGTGTGGTTGGCCAGTCTTGGAAGGACTTGGACCAGGAGGGTGGGGGGTCCTAAAAGAGTGGCAATCTGAAATTTGTCCCAATATTAATAAAAGCAAACATTTTTCAACTTTCATTTAAGATAGCCAGTATGCACATTCATTACTAGAAAGCTTGTGAAATACTCCAATTTTGTGGGTTATTCTGTAAGATGTGTATCTGCTGTGATGAAATTACAGTATCTTCAAGTGCTTATGTAGTTTACAAGTACAATTCCCATTTTGTGTACTCATTCCACCCAGCTGTTTTTTTGAAAATCCCACCCTTTTTGCACATCCACCCCATAGCAACTACTACTTATTTGTTGATTGACAATATGGAGAAGTTATCAGAAAGATATGTAGGTACTCTTCCATTTTTCTCACAATCTACATATGTAAACAGTCAGATAATTGGTCTTTAGATTTTACTTTCATTTAAATGGCTTTGAAGAGTTTTGCTGACCTGGGAAGCCAAGTACTGAACTGATATTCCTCAGTGAAGGATGTCTGGCTACCTTAGAGTTTTATGTATCTATGCTGCATTTCAAAACTTGAAACTATCTTTTAAATAAATAAATATGGTTGACATTGGTGAATGGCAAAACAGAAACCAGTTAGCCTTTTGATTAAAAGATATACACAGGGGCCTTTGTGCTCTAGAGAATGGGTTTTAAACATATTTATATCTATTCATAAGCTTTATTTTTAATCAGATTCATGCTTTAAAGAAATTCCTTTCACTGTAAAGTTTTAAGCTACTCACTCTTTCAATGTACAAATCTTTCAAATTTATGGTATTGTGAAACAAAACCAAGACTTATGATTTAAATTGCTAAGCATACTACCTTTCTATTAAATATTGTAAAACACTTAAGTCTACCATTTCTGCATATTAGGAAATGCATTTTCCAACATTTAACCTACCTCCCTGTAACATTGCAACTTATGTTTTTGTCCTGAAAAATTCTCATGACTAGGAGTAGCATCTGTTTTAGATCAAGTCAAAAGTGTCTTTAAATTAACTGGAGATAATGCAATGTCCCTCTTCATCTTATCATTGTATTGTTCAATTCTCTTTATTGGTAAGTTTATTGGGAATACAGGAAGCATTTGTATGCACTGGGGTCTACAACTCCCAGCCATTAAGGCTAAGTCAAGTCTCATTTGTGCTCAGATTTTTTTTTTACTCACTTTATTCTGTGGTTCAGTCCTGTTAAGCATTCTGTTTTTGATTGAAAATGGAAAGATGACATTACTTAACCTCTGTGCTGCTTCTAAAGTCTCTGCTTCTCAGATCAAAGCACCCTTTGAGATGTTCTATTACAGCTGCTCTGTTACTATTCAAGATCACAAATGGCTAACATACTTTTCTGATAGGTCAGCTAAACCAAACAATCTTGCTTTGAGTTCTCTGTAGCATAAGATCATCTCCCTTACAATGCTTAAAGCCACACCAGCTTTCACTTTAGACCGGGGCAGGCAAACTTTTTGGCCTGAGGGCTGCATCAGGTTTTGAAAATTGTATGGAGGGCCAGTTGGGGGGGGGAGGGGGAGAATGGCCTGCTCCCCCCTGGACCCCTATCCCATCCAACCACCCCTTCTCTCTAGCCCAACTGCCCCAGAACCCCTGACTGTCCCCCACTGCCCCATCTAAGCCCCCCTCGTTCCTGACTGCCCTGACCCCAACCACTATCCACCCCCTGATCACCCCCACCCTGCCCCTCAACTGTGTGGCACAGAGCAACTGGTCAGGCCAGGCTCTGCAGCTGTGTTGCCCAGAGCATTGCACTGGCAGTGCAGGGAGCTGAGGCTGCAGGGGAGGGGGAACAACAGGGAAGGGGACAGCCTCCCAGGCCAGGGGCCAGGCAGGAGGGTCCCACCAGCTGTATGTGGCCTGAAGGCCATAGTTTGCTCACCTCTGCTTTAGACAGCATTTATAACAACAACATGTAGAGAGGTCTGCCATTCCAGTAGAAAATTTACCAAAAGTGAAAAATGCTTATCCTATTTCCTCAATGCCCTTATTAAAGAGATCATATACTATACACTTATGGTAGCTGTATCCAGCTTTGGACATATGTATGATCTACCTGTGATAACAGTGGAACAACATCCTGATAGGGGTTATGCAATTGAAACTGGATGTTGCATTTTAGCTAGAAAAAAAAATTAACTATATGCACAAATAGGTAATACAGGATAGATAAGTAAGTCTGCTAGGTGAGACTGCATAGAACAAAACAGGAAAGGTCCATTAAGACTGACAGTCTTAGAGAGAGAGTGCTCTAAAGAAGTGGTTCTCAACCAAGGTTATGTGTACACCTGGAGGTACATCAACTCATCTAGAAACTTGCCTGGTTTTACAACAGGCTACATAAAAAGCACACGTGAAGTCAGTACAGATTAAAATTTCATACAGACAATGACTCGTTTATACTGCTCTATATACTATATAACAAAATGTAAGTACAATATTTATATTCCAATTGGTTTTATAATTATATGGTAAAAATGAGAAAGTAAGCAATTTTTCAGTAAGTGTGCTGCAACACTTCTATTTTTTTGTCTGCTTTTATAAGTAAGTAGTTTAAGTGAGATGAAATTTGGAGGTACAAGACAAATCAGACTTCTGAAAGGGGTACAGTAGTTTGGAAAGGTTGAGAGCCACTGCTCTAGAGCTCATTTTCTTGTGACTCAAGGAAGGACTCAATTCATAAATATATACACTGAAAATGCCATCTTTTGCGTAGGAGTGTGCTATACAGCTATCTCTAACTCATATTTTATATTTAAAAGTTAAGTTAAAAATCTAGTTAAGATACTTTAAAATACAACACTACAAGCTCCTTGGACACTTGCCACAGAACTAGCAAAAGCTTACACTTCAGGATATGTGCCCCATGGCCCTAAAGAACTACGTAGCATGTATAGTGTATGAGGTAATTTTATTAACCATAACATAATTTAAGTGACAATATTTTACTATAATAGTATTAATCATATTCCTCTTTGAAAGCTAGAACTTACTCTTGGCTTTAATCAGAAAGGTGGGTCATTGAGATCCTCTGTGTTTAGAGGGCCACAATCACAATTTCACAGCTCTTCCCTCAAGAGAATTCTTAACAATTGGTTCTTATTTTATTAGCTAGTTTGTGCTGGAATGCTTAAAGTATCCTATTCTGCAGTATAGAAGTATCTTTGACAGCAAGCTTCTTTCCTATTTTAAATGCTCTTGATTCTGCAGGGGGAATGGAAATGTTGACCTCCCTTCGGTCAGCATTTAAAGTAACTTTACTTCAGTAGTCTGTGTTCTAACCTTGGCTTATAGATACTCAATTACAAATTTAATGCTAAAATCAGGGTACAATTAGACGTACTCAAGAGCAGCCATGGCTCTTATTTCAGCTAACGAGGGATACTTCTCTTGTTTGAAATACAGTTTAGAACACAATTCCTATCCATTAGTGAATCTGATTTGATGTCTTTTCATAACTTTACTATTTGATTTATATAATTACACAACTGCATTCTTGAACTTTTATGCATTAAATTATGATCTGCAAATAACTCATTTTAGACTGGGATTTTCACAGGAAAATAAGAGTTAGATACCCCAAACCCATTAAAATTAAATGAGAGTTGGACACCAAACTCAAAGATGTTCCTGTGAAAATTCCAGCCTCGGTGTTTATATTTCAGCTTAAATCACTCAAAGTTGTTTGAATATTTTGAATAGTTGCCACCTGTATCTATTTCACAATAAATTATAGGTGTCTTGTTAGAACAAAATGTTTATTTTTCCTATTAGCTGTTGGTTAATCTGTTGAAACAAGCTACATGTCAGAAAACATTCACTTATTTGATTAAAAGAGGTAGGTGTTTTGATTCAAAGTGCACATGGCTCAGTCAACTTTGTAGTTACAAGAAGCTTTAGTAATCCTGATTCACAGAATCAAGGCAGCATTTTTTTTCTTTTTAAAAAGGGTGTGCTTACAATATGGCCACTATACTTCTACAACTGGGGCCTACGGTTGCCATTTCATTTAACACAAAGGTCTGACACTTTTGGAAACTACAAACTCCAACATGCACTACGATCAAACATAGCTTTCCCATTTTTGCTATCAAGGAAGAATGCAATCTCAGAATAATTGCATTAATCAAGATGTAGCAGTGAATACAGCATTAGGCTATGCATGCTTCACAGGCTTCACTGCTCAGTTACAAGTACAGCTCTATGGCCTGTAGTAAGGCACCCTTGTTTAAAAACAAGACAATTACATATTTCTAATTTTCATTTTACATATCTTAAAAAACAGTCTACCCTTGCATCGTTCCATATCTGACTGAAAATGCAGTAAGTCTCTTGTACACTGCTTCCAGGAGTAAAAGGGAGAATACAATTATTCCACAGATTAAGCTGAATGCCCAGCGAGGTCCCCAGTGAGTATATATTTGGCTCACAAATACTGGGCCCAGTATACGTGCTCCACTTCCAGAGGCAGTTAACCAGCCCATGTAGACACCCTGAAAAGGATCAAAGAACTGTGGTTAAGAAACAAACAAACAAAAAATTTAATTTTCATCGGTTACTCTAATTACAATAGAAAATATACATAAGTTATCAAGAAAAGCCACTGCTCATTTTTTTGAACTGTTGGTCTATTGCTTTTTTTTAAAGCAATAAGAGATAAGCAGTCCTAATCAGATGCCTAGAGAGATATACAGTAAAAAGACAAGTTCCTGTTGAAAGATCTATTTTATAACAAGATGCAACAGATGGATGAGAACAAAACAAGAGAAGATGGAGATAAAGGAAGCAAGTTACCTATATTAAGCAGTGATCTCAGATTACCACCTGATTAGCCATTGTAAGCTACTAGTGTTTTATAGGCGGCATGACAGAAATGAAGCTAAAGGAGAGAAATGAATAAATTGCAGCTATCTAAATCTATCCCTTTTGATAGCATGGACATATGTTCACATTCATATTTATTCTTTATATTGCTTCACTGATGTGAATGACGTTCCCCAGCACTGATGATTAACATCTAATTTAGATATAACAATGGCACACTTTAAATCATAAAAATTACAGGAAAGTCTTGGAAGCGATAGATTGATATTCTCTCCTTATAGTGTAATTTTTCTTTTTCATGAACGGATTTGTATTAAACATTAAAAACAGTTAAGATCACTGGAGACTTCTCTATTGTTGCAGAATGCCTCTATTGTTGGCAAAAGCAGCAAATTTAACCAATTCTTCCTACAGCTATGGCTGCAGAAGTGAAAAGTAGCCATAGCTGTAGGAAGTGTTAAGGTAAATATCCAAATAGTTATTACTGCAATGTACTGCCATATTGCAATTAAAAAAAAAAATCAGATTTTTAAAAAAATTCGATGCCTTGAATTCAAGACAACTGACTACCAAACTGGGCAGTAAGAAGGAACTGAGGGGGGTCTGTGGCAACTCTGCCCTTTCAGCCATCATGCAGCAGCGGTGGACTGCTCAGGGTACATAAGTTGCCCCAACAGGTACCACTTTGGGAAAAATCTGACTCTGGTGCACAGGGCACAGACACCTGAAGTGGAATGGACATGTGCAATCACTTGAAGAATTAAAAACATCAAACCTGCCAATCTTATTAAAAACTCAACTGTCTTATTAAAAACACAACTATCATTCTATCTCCTATCCTTCCTCCCATTCCTAGACAAAACTGTTGAATACCATTTGGCAGCTGGCAACATCCTGGTGACTTCACAATTTTCAGATGAAGATATTTAAAATTAATCTTTCAAGTGGAAGCACAAATGTAGAAAGCTAAGTGCTACTTTTGCATCTTTCCTAGTGTTTTGAAGTGGCCCAACTGCATGAAGGAAACCTAATAAGTTTGACTTCACATACCTGTACCTTTGGAAGTTAGACCCCAGGTGTTAATTAGAGGTGTGTGGAGACAGAAAAAAACCCCAATATTCTATATCTAGCTCTCTTTAATGCTATTTTCTATGTCCTTAAGAGCAAATGAACCTTTAGTTCCATTAGTAAAATGTTTAATATATTGAAGTAAAATAACATAGTTTAGGTTTCAGAGTAGCACCCGTGTTAGTCTGTATTCGCAAAAAGAAAAGGAGTACTTGCGGCACCTTAGAGACCAACAAATTTATTTGAGCATAAGCTTTCGTGAGCTACAGCATCCGATGAAGTGGGCTGTAGCTCACGAAAGCTTATGCTCAAATAAATTTGTTAGTCTCTAAGGTGCCGCAAGTACTCCTTTTCTTTTTGAACATACGTTTAGGAACACAAAAAGGAAGGTCGTATTTACAGGATGGGGCACTATATTGTGGAAACCAGTAATTCCGTAAAGAGCTTAGGGGCCATGGTGGATAACTGCTAAACATGGGCTCACAGTCTGATGCTGTGGCTAAAGTTAGCTTACAAGATTCTTGGATGCATGAGCAAGGCAAATGTAAAGAAAGAGCAGGGAGCTAGTATTACCTCTGTATACAGCATTTGCAATATCATTACTAGAATAATGGGTCCAATTCTGGTATCCACATTTCAAAAAAGGATGTTGAAAAATTGAAGAGGGCTCAGAGGAGAGCCACAAGAATTAGTGGACAGGAAACCCTGGTTACAGTAAAAGATTTAAGAAATTTATTTAGCTAAACAAAGAGAAGGTTAAGAGGTGACTTGTTCACAGTCTATAAATACCTACACGGGGAGAAGATTTCCGACCATGAAAGGCTCTTTAATCTAGCAGACAAAGGCATAACAAGATCTAATGTCTGGAAGCTGAAACTAGATAAATACAGTGCAAATTTTTAACAGTGAAGATAATTAATCAATCACAGGAACAGCTTATCTAGGGAGCTGTTGGATTGTCCATCACTTAATACTACTATAATCTTAGGATCCCTAGTCATGGACTTGGATCCCACTGTGCTAGATGCTGTACAAACAAGACAAGCATATTTTTTAAAATAGCATCATAGTACAACCACAATACAAGGGTCTGGGGCAGGAATTATTGGGTGAAGTTCTGTGTCCTGGGATATGCAAGTTAGATTATCTGATCATTCTGGTCTATGAATCTAACAATTTTCTTTAAAAAAAGTTAATTTTAGCAGATGTTTTAAATGGGTATGTTGTGTGTTGATAAAGAGCATTCAAAAGTAGAAAAAGTCATACACATTCATTGTCTTCAAATGTCTAATAAACAAGAGGATTCATCCCATAACCAACAAAGCAGTTTTGATCCTAAAGACCAATGGAACAAACTATGCCATCAAGTATACATGTTAAAGTAATAGCAAAATCTGAACAAATTCCCTAGTTTTCATGCTTACCTGAGGCTTTGGTCCTAGAATTTTTGAGTATAACGTATAGGACATGACATTACAGGCTGGATAGCCCAACCCTATCAGTATATCAGAGGTGATATACTGGGCCAGGTGGATCAATGGAGTGTACAGGCACCAGGGCTGCACAACAGAGCATCCTGTTGGCTCTACTGTGTGATTGGATGGTAGTTGTGTTGTTCGGAGCTTCCAGAAAGGTGTAAACATTTCATTGAAGATGATTCTGGGAATGGAATTATTCTTTATATCTGTGAAATTAAGCAAGGGATCCCATTTTAAAAAGATGTTAATGAAATGCTTAGACTACAGCTGAGCGTTATTTATAATTATACCTTCCCACTGGATATTTGGTAATTGTTTTCCCCAAGGTAACAAGATAAAGAATCCAACCAAGACAATCAGTAGGCCTCCATAGAGTATAGCACGTTCACCAGTCCTGTTGAATAATGAAAACTATAACTAAATAATACATATTTATGACCAAATATTTCTTTTTAAAGCAATACCTAAAATAATCTACTATACACAAATACAAATCCTGTACAACTTATTCATGTGACTAGTCCCAATGATTTAAGTGGAACTATTTGGTTGAAAGAATTTGGCATATTTACTTTAGTCTAGAGAAGAGAAGACTAAAGGTAGACACAACAGTTTTCAAATATGTAACAGGTTGTTCTAAAAAGGTGATCAAATTGCTCTTGATATCCACCAGGGGCAGGACAAAGTAGCCGGCTCAGTTTGCAGCAAGGGAGATTTAGATCAGGAAAAACTTTTTATCTATAAAGATAGTTAAGCACTGAAACAAGTTATTTAGGGAGGCTGTGGAATCCCAGTTCTTTGAGGTGTTTAAGAACAAGTTAGACAAACACTTATCAGGGATGGTCTAAGTATACTTAATCCTAAAACTCAGGGCAGGGGGATAGACTAGGTGATCGCTTGAGGTCCCCTTGTAGCCCTACATTTCTATCATTTGCTAAAATAAGATGAGCAGAATTTGATTCAGATAATGAAGACCTGATCTAAAGTTCCCCAGACTTTTGTGAAGATAATGTAAACAGACAGGAAAATGTTTAAGATAAACAAGAGCAAAAACCTAATGAATGACTTACTTCTTAGAAACTACTTTAACCACCATAAAGACAATGACTGATTCAATGCCAACTGCACCAAGGATTATTCCATTATAAAAAACTGCTTCTTTCCTGGTCCAGGAATACATATCCATTGTCAATGGAGTAGCTATGCTAGGCAGCAAAAAAAAAAAAAAAAAGAGACATATTAATAAAACCTGTACAAAGGTTATCCCAGAACAGCATCATCCATATATTTATTCTCTGTAGTATCAGATATGGTCAAACAGAAGGCTTCCCTCCTGACAAACAGACAAGAACACGTATGCTGTTTATAACATCATTTTGTGATGCATCACTTATAACAAATCCTCTGGGCCTGACTTTCCATTCCATTATACCAATTCTACACTGATGTAATATGAATTATTTCAATGGATTCACGATGGTGTACAACTAATACTATGGAGAGGAAAAATCTGGTCCTTTGCATGTAAAAGATAAATATGTAAGGCTGAATAGTAACTTATTTATGGTGTTCAAGGTTTAGCTATACAGCTGTAGTTACTGTTAATGGGATATGTGCATTTGTTTCCTTTCACAAAGCAAAGAAAATTTGGCCATTATGTTGTAGTCACCAGCCCCTTTGCCACTGCGGTAAAATAGATGTTCACTTACTAAAATCCCTCCCATTCATTTCTTCTCCTTCCCTTCCCTTTACTCTACTCCACCAAATGATCTTCAATTGTCGTGATCTTCGATCTAGCAAGAAAGGCTGGACACTATTGCCTTCAAAATTATGCTTTGCAATTCTGTTTCCATATAGCACTTCCAGCCTTTGTCAGTTCAAGTGAAAAAAGCAAACTTAAGATTCATCAGAGTTCTATTGCATGCAGCCACAAAATCAAAAAAATCACTCAGACGTAATTTACCACTGTATTGAGGAAAAATTGCTACACTTTGTCAAACTGAAGTTTGAATGGAGAGGTTTTGTAAATATCAAATACATTTTTATAAGAGGTACTCAGTAGGGAATAGAAACTTCAGATATGTGATATTATAGCTCAAAATTCTGCACACAAGTTTATCCCTTCAAAATTATGTCAGTTTACCCATTTTAAGGTAGAAGAGTCATCTCAAACAGATGTATATTACATTTTCTTATTTTCGCCCATTCATTTATGAAATCTCCTATTATTATTGTTAAGTACTGACTTATCCTTTTTCAAATTTAGTCTGCAGTCACATCTCTTATTTAACATAGCTAGATACTTTAATCCTTAAGGATACCAAAGTACTTTGCAAACTGCAGCTATATAAGAATCATTTCAACCACTACTGAAACAAGTCTGATGTGGAATGCACTAGCCATTTACAAATGCACTACAGGGCTACACAGTTTTTAGGACAGGAGATAAAGGACAATGTATCCAACTGAAAATATTATTTCCCTTTTAGAGATTTGGTAGATAGAATTAAATTACCTCTATTGAAATCTAATGCGGACATTGCGGTTTACATCTCAACTCATGTGAGGAATACAATGAAATTTTCAATAGCCACAAATGTTCAGCAATTTGGGTTTACATTTCATTCAAAAGTTTAAATATAACTGGTCCTTATATAAAAATACTACACAGTGATACTATGTGTTAAATTAATATGCCACACTAAATGGAAAATATCGTACAACTCAGTTTTAATTATGGCTTGTTTTTGATAAGGTGGGATAATGCTTATTAATATTTGCAAAACATTAAGTTATAGTAATGAGTGCAACAGAAAAGCCTATGAGCACTTTATGGCTTCCAAGAACTTTACAAACATTAATTAATGAGTAACAGAAGACAATTGGTAGACTTACGTTTCAAAGACAGCAAAAACAAACAAGATGACAAAAAAAAGAATGTTGGTTGCTACAACAGCAACCTGGTCAATGTTTCCTTGGGCATCCTGATCCACATAATCACTTTCTGTAAAGAAACATAAGAATGAACTAAATTGCAAAATTAAGAAGTTTTACAATTCAATTAATGAGCTCTAATATTACTCTGAGGCTACAGGTATTAATAATATTATGCATATTGTGCATTGTGACAGAGTGCAGTGTGCAAACAGGAGAACCTGCACTCTAATCATTCAGTTATTACTTAGTTCCTCTTGAGGAAGCTGATGGGGGAATTAGTCAATCAGGCTGGCTGGTTGGATGGTCTAAGGAGCCAATTACCCCATCAGCCCAAGGCTGATAAAGAGACAGGAAGGAAATGCCAATAGAGGAGAGGGAGAAATAGGGCTAGCTGGGCCTAGACACATAAGGGGAATGGAGGTCTCCCACCTCTTAAGCCCTGGTGAGAGGGTCAAAAGCTAGGTTAACATTGTAAATACACTGTTGCACGGGGATTGTTGTGAAAAGGATGGAGGGAACTCAAAATAAAAGGACACTGTGATGACACAACCATGGAAGGCTGTGCAGTTTCTGCAGGAAGAAGGCGGGAGAGGAGCCATGCCCCATGACATGAATCTTTCTGGGTTTGGGTATAGATATATTTTGGGAGTAAATTATTTTTTTTTTTATTTTATTTTTTTTAAAAGAAGTGTTTACATTCCAATTCCCCTTGACTTACATTTAAAAAATTGGCTCTGGCTAAGAGCAAGCATGATTTGAATGATAGTGGAAAGAGTATTCATCATTTCCTAGAAAATATGTAAATTACTGTTGATTTCTCCTTATTTGTAAGGGACAAATATTAAGTAATCCTGGAAAATATTGAAGATCACACTAAATAGAGAATCTGTTTCCTAATCAGCTTCTCCATAGCTCTATATCCCACAGATGAATTCTCAAGCAACAAAGGGCCCCAGCAACATCCTCCACAATAAATTTTCAATGTGGAAGAAATGGTAAATTTCAAAGATTTTTGTTTGAATTTGATAAAAACTGGATTTTTCAGATTGTTTGCAATGATCTATTTTTATAACTTAATATGGAAAACTATAATATATGGCACTGAAATAGATTACCAACATAATGTTTCCTTTTAAAAAGGGGTTTATGATTAGCTGTCATTTTTCATAAGATAGTATAAACCTATCCAAATGAATGGGATGTGCACACCATTTTAAAAAATTGAACTTTGCACAACAGGGTACACAAATGCTGTATGGTAGGTAGGAGCTGCACCTTGTGCAGCAAGAATTGTATGTGAATTGGTTATTAATTTAACATATATATATAAACACCTCTAATTTAAACCGAGACTTGTGTAACATTGATTTTAATAGGACTCTGTAAATTATAGCTCATACACAGTAAAACTGCATAATATCACACAAAATTATGTATACAAATGGTGGCTAGGTATAGCTGATAAGAGAATCATGTGATCAGTTGGAGCAAGTAGTTCGTTCTCCATGTCAATTTAATCCTTGGTTTCCGTTGAGATTGTCAGAACGTGACAATTTAGAAGGAACTGTACTGATCATTAGCTCATCCCACATATACTATCACCAAAACAACATCTCGATGGTAATAACTGTTTCAGTACCAACTTGGGCCAGATTTCAATCAGAGTTGTTCAATCCACCACCCTTTGTAATATTTCTAAATGAAGGGCTGACTAATAAAAAAAAAAGTTTTATATACAATATGATAGTAAATTAAAGTATCATAGAATGTGTCAGTTTTCAAAGAAAAATATTACCTTCTGCTTTAAAATTGATACTTTTGCATGGTCTTCCCATGTCATCCACTTGATGTTCTCTAAAGATTGAAAACTGTTCGCATTAGCAAAGTTTACCCAATTCATTTCTTTTGTACCAAGCCACAGTTACATTTCTAATAATAAATAATTGGTACCATCTTGTATCTTAACCAGTCTTCACACTTTTAAACACTATGTGCACACCTTAGATTTCACTGTAATCAATACAAGTCTGGATACCACCTAAGCCAATTTATAGATGATCCTCTGTGAAGTTAATATGGCACTCCGTTTTTTGTCCCATCTATTCAAGATGTATTTAAAAACAGTTTCCGAAAGTATAAAGCCACCAAACCCAAAAAAACAAACAAAAAAAAAAACCTAGCAAAATTTGGATTTAAGGCCCCAATTCAGGAAAGCATCCCTATTCATGAAAATTCTTATGTGTGTGCTTAACTGCTTTCATGAATCAGGGCCTGAGACTGGCCCAACATCTTTGAGTCCGCATTGCTGTGCCTTGGTACTGTAGAACACAGGATCCTTTCTCAGAAGTGCAGAATACAGTGATTTCAGATATTGGTTCTGTTCAGCTAAAATTCTGTGTGGCTTTCTATGGTGGGAATAGCCCTACAAATTGACATATATTGGCTGTGCAACGGGATAACCTATTCAAATTAGCACATATGCACCAAAATGGCAACATACAAAATAAAGTGAGCTCTGCAGCAGGGAGGTACAGACGCATAGGAATGTAAATGATTTCCGGGCACCCCGCATATCGATAACTCCATATGCCGAGTCCAATCCTCTCCCTCTTCTGTGGCCACCCAAGCTATTGAAAAGTCTTATAGCACTAAGCCTGGAATAACTCTCCAGCACAACATGTGGGGAGGACCAACTATCCATACATACCTGGAAGAAGAAGGGAGCAGTGAATCTTCTGATTCCACTAGAGTTGCTATTCTGCTGAATGCACCCTAATCGCAAATATTCAGGTAGTACAGACCACCTGAATGGAAAACTACAATAGGCCTCTCTCTCCACCACCTGTATCTGCACAATGATGGGGTAAGTAATCTTTGGGGCACATGGCATCTCTTCATGTCCCTTGCTTGGTTTTTTTCCAGAAATGATAGACACAAAGATATGCTTTAGGTCACATGGCCCTTTTATAGTTATTCCCCGAGTAAAAGCTAGGCAAAGATTCCAAAAAGCAGTTATAGCATGGGACTAAGGATTTTCCTGAATTGGGGCCCTAGTGAAGAACTCCACCTACTACAGAAGCTTCATGAGCCAAATTGCTATACAGGGCAATGAGACCAGATGGACTTCAACTCCATCTCTATCTCTGGAAAGGGGGTAAGTTTTGCTGGAAACATGACAAATACTCATGTCTCAATTATTCGTTCATTGTCAGAGGGTGAAGAGCACCATGCAATACATAAAAATAAAGACAGTCCCTGCCCCAAAGAGTTTATAATCAAGGAGACAGACACAAAGACAGCAAAGTCTTTGCAGGTCAGCAGCTATGGAGGTTAATTTGAGCTGGGCATAGCCCTGTATGCGTTTCAAATTCTATATACTGTACTAGGTATATCAAGGCTGAATTACTGACACTTGCATCCATAACGGTTTGCATCTCAATCATACATCACTAAGCTTTGTTTACTAAAAAGTGAGGATGCACGAGTCACAGAAGTTAGCCACTTTGAATAATACATTAAAAATATAAAGTCTTGAAAGTGCTCAAGATGTAAAGATTATTATTCTAGTTCTTTAAGATAGTGGTCATATTATTGCTATGTTCTTTTGAAAATGCTATCCTTTACTCTTATAATTTCAGTGGATTTTGATAAGTAGCCAAAAATTATTTTCAACAGTAGTGGAAATATCCATAAAAAAAACTATCCACAATATTCAAATAAGAAAATGTTTTCGTTTCTATTTAATTACCTGAATATGGCAAAGATTAGAATAATATTGATAATGCCTAGGAGAGCTCCCAGTAGAACTGGTGCTGTGTACATGTTCACCTGGAGATCAATGATTTCCCACATCACTCCTTTTTCTCCAATCAGAGAGAAGCAAGTCTGAAAAACTTAAGATAAAAAAAAACCACCTCAGGAAATTCAAACACTAAAATTATTAATGCATTATCTTTGGGGAATCCAGTGCACAGTCATCTGATGGATACCAGTGGGATCCTAACTATCTGGAAATACATGCAGCTTGTAGAACATACAATCCTCAGAAAGCCATCTGAATATACTCAATAAACAGCAGTGTGACACTAAGAACAAGTCAGCTGCACAAGGCCAAGAAAGGAAAATTATCTAGCTGCACACCTACCATCTACTTGTGATTCTCTATAGTTAAACTGGATGTGCTAACTCCATCTACCCTCCCTTCTATAGAAATGTCCTAGCGTGGGATGGGGGTATCCCTTCTCTAGGCCCAACAGAAGGGAAACAGAAAAAAAAAAATTTAAACACTAAACAGGTGATGAGTGGGAGCAAGAGTGTGTGTATATATGTAAGAGCTCCTCCCCTGCCTAGCCTATGATCATCAGGAACTTGGCTGAGTGTCTCTCAAAATGGAGAATGGGAAGGAAGAATGCACCCTGTATGCAAGTCATTCAGGGACACTGCCTCTTTGGTTGTGCAAACTCTTTAATGCTACTTCCAGGGTTGATTGACAGCTAGCCACCCACAGAAAACTCTCACTCTCTGAGATATAAGGAGATGTACTAAACATGCTCAGCAGCCATAATTTCTTGTGGTAATTGGGCATGGTGGAGTCTTTAGCTACCTATGGAATGAGGTCAGGCTTGCACAGGGACTCAATGCCAAACTCTCATCACCATAAATAAGGTACAGCTAGTTTGCGAAGTCTTTATGGACAAGTAGCTACTGAAGCATTCTGGAGATCCCTTTTTTTTTTTTGGTGATTTTCTGAACACCATCAACTAATTAGCAATGGAAGTTACAGTCCAAACCTACTTTGTTAATCCAGTTACACCTGATAAATTGCCACCAAAATTACAGTGAACAGAACTGTACTCATAAACAATTAGATTTTTTTGGACATAATATCTACATAGCTACTTATGGCTAAACCACAGCAGTACGCAAATATATTCAGTTTAATATTATGACAAAACATGCTCATTTTTGTGCACACTGCTGCTGAGGAGATTCCCAGTCCCAAACTTAATGTCTGATTTTTTCCTAAATAACAAAAGGAGCATGATTTGTTTTGGAGAGATGAGGAAATAAGAGACGTTGTACCTGGTCCTAGTATGAATCCCGTTGCTTGACAAGCACTGGTGTTGGCCATGGCACTAGTTCTTTCTGTAAGAGAAGTGGCACCAGCAATGTATGATCGAACTACTGCTACATTTCCTAAAAAAAAAAAAAAAAGATCAAAATGATACATTTAAATCTCCAGTCACAGTTAGTTCAATTCCCCCCCCCCCATACACCAAACAAGCAGTTTACTAATGGTACTCAATGTTTCCCTATTATATGCACACAAGAAAGTATATAATTTTGTAGGTCCGCACACAGGTTAGCGAACTACTTGTGTTAATCATTTGTGAAGATATTATTTGCCTAATAAATTATTTTGCTTAACATAACCATAAAGCTTGTCCTCTCTTAGGTAAGACACAAAATAAATTAATTAAAACTTCAGTGGTTTAAATTCTGCTGCAATTACCTGCTCCAAACCCCACAAGGGCACGAGCAACCAGCATATAGTATTTGTTGTGTGAGGAAGGTAAATGGACATAGGCATAAAGGCAGTTAGCAGCCACAGAAATGGCAATTGAAACAACAAGTGGTTCTCTTCTTGGCCTGTAATTGGACCATAAACCAAACAGAGGTGAGGCTATCATTTGTCCAAGACTGTATGAAGCAATAATCCATCCCAAGAAACTTGCATCTGCTGTCAGATCAACCTGAAGAAACAAGTAAAGTGATTTTAAAAATTACAGTGTGCTATTCATCATATCAACAAAAACAATTTTGGAATCAGTACCCTACAACATGTAAGATTCTGTGCTATACACTGTATCTCTAAAGTGCGGAGCTTACAGCCGAGGGTCAGGGGGCACTAAGGCAACATTAGGCCATCTTTGCACCTTCCTGAACCTGAAATGCTCTGGAGGCTAGAGACCCCCCCTGCATAACTTTCACTGAGGGCCTGTCTCAGCAGTCTCCCCATGCTGCCGTCATGATCCTCCCATCCACAGCACGCTTTCTATGCTGGAGATTATGAGGGGGTCTTTGGAAGGCAGTCGTCCCACAGTTACTGCACCAGGGAACTTCTACGATGGCCAAAACCAGGCTTTTAAGGGTTCCTTTACACCACTCCAGCCCTTTTACATGATGTAAAGAGACTGGAGCGAGGATGTGGCTCTCCCTCATCAAAGCAAAAAGATTGTAGTATCATAGTCCTCGACACATAATGATTTTTAATCTTCAAAGTTCTGTAGAAATGTTATTTTTTTAAGTCTGGACAACTTGTCCAACATACAGATAAATAGGATTCATGTAGTATATTTACAGCTTCGCTAAAAGTCCTTTTAGGGAAAACAAATTATCTAAAATATCTACAGTTTTCTACCAATTTACAATATAACTTGAAGTGAAGTAAGATTGAGAAACCTAGTGTTTAAGGATTGATCACATGAACCAATATTAATTGGTAAATTAAAGGACAGAATTTATGTGGAGAGTTAAAAATTGTCAGAGGCTAGGAGAGGGAATTTTCAGTCTAGTCATATGCTTCCACTTATTGACTTAATACAAGTGTTTTGGTTTCATTGTGAGAATTTCTTACAAAGTGTAATGTTTTCTCCTGTACACTCTATAAGCAGAGCTCATGTCTCTCTCTCTGTCTGTATAGTGCCTAACACAATGGGATCTGAATGGAACCTACTTCAATAAAGTTAACAAAAAATAATACATATCCCCAAATGGCCTGATTTTATTCTAATACTGTTTAAAACTGCAAGATATTCACGTTTACATCTATGTATTGCTTTGGCAGTCTTTTCTAAATAAATACAGTACCACAAATTTAATTAAAAGTACAAAATAATCAACATGCTACATGGTAGTGCAAATTACTACTGTGGAAGTAAGGATCAATCATTAAAAATTATCAATACACTATTCCTACATTAAAGTGTGATACAGAAAACTAATTACCGTATATACTCGTTTATAAGCCAACCCCCCCCAAGATGGATAGGTAAAAATAGTAGAAACTGTATGACCCTTTCATAAGCTGACCTACATTTCAGGGGTTGGCAAACTTTGGCTCCCAGCCCGTCAGGATAAGCCGCTGGTGGGTAGGGACGTTTTGTTTACGTGGAGCGTCTGCAGGCATGGAGCCCCTAAGCTCCCTCTGGCCGCGGTTCCCCGTTCCCAGCCAATGGGAGCTGCGGGAAGTGGCATTGGCTGGGAACAGCGAACTGCGGCCACAGGGAACTGAGGGGCTCCATGACGGCAGACGCTCCACATAAACAAAACGACAATGTATTAGATATTCAGTTCAATGATTTCATAGAGTTTAAAATCATCAAATTTTGATGTAGGCCCGTTTATAAGCCAACCCCTGCTCTTTGATGCATCACTTTTTTACCAAAAATATTCGGCTTATGAACAAGTATACGGTACTGAAAATGCAATATTTAAACTATTAGGGGAGTTTAGATAAATAAGTCCCTGGTCCATCAATTAGATCTATTTCTGTATAGAGCTTGTTGAAGGATTGGGCCTTAAACTGTAAAGTCCCTATATACCACAACAAAGTTCTAACAGTGATTTTACATTCTAATAGAGCAGAAAATAAAATCATCATTAATCATCATCATTAAAATTTACAAACCTTTTGCAGATATGGCCATACTGACATAATTACAATTGAAAAACCTGTGATGTATTAAAAAAATAAAAACAAGAAAACAGAATTGGAGTTACTTTACATTGCTACATGTAATCATTAATCAAGTACTTGAAAACGGATATTATGGGGCTGATTCTTCTGCTTTTTAAAAATACTGTATTCTCAAACTGAAGCTCCACATGGCAACCAAAAGTACCATGGTTGCCATGCTGGATTAAAGAACAGTAATTGCTTTTCAGTTAGAAGAACTCTTATATAAAATAAGGGCACCACACTACGCAGATGTGTACAAAAGTTAAATGCACTGAACACCTAGAGTGTGATCATGGTCCCACTGAAGTCTATGTAAAGGTGTTTTCCTCAATCCATATCAAGAAGTAGAGTTCTCAAGAAACAGATTTTCTTGGTATCAAAAATTAATTTTACATTTAGATTTAATACTTTCTTCAATCCTTCATCACATTAACCAACACAAAAGTCAAAGATATGCAGATACCAGAAATCAATTGAACTCACACTTTAATGAGTTTGGCTCTGGGGTCAAAGAGGAAACTGTTCTGCAGTTAAAGATAATTTTGATATATTGGGGAAACAAAAAATACTGTAATGCCCCAGGAGGAAAAACATCTGCAAGTATATGTATTTTAAAATCCAATATTTGTATTCCAGCATCGCAGAGAAATCCTCATTCATTAATACTGATGCTAATTCCTTCCTTTCAATTCATTAACCTTATTTTCTCTATTCACAAGTAGTCACTGCATTTTTATGATGTATAAAAGAAAAATAGCTCTAGTAAGGGAGCAGGAATAGTTTTAATATACAAACTTCGTAGAATTCTCAAACCAAAACAACATATCCATTGTACAAATAGTGTTGAAATTCTGCTGGATGAATATCAAAATTACTTACCTACACTGCTGAGAAACATTGTAAGATACATAATACGAATGGACCTCCACCTACTCCTGTAATGCTGTTGGGTTTCAACAACATCCCCATATCTTGAACAATAATAACAAAAGAAGAAGAAATCTTATTTTGTTGTTTAGCTCTTAGTGAAAAATGTTTCAGCCTAAAGGACATCAAAAGCATTTTTCATAGGTTACCTCTAATTTTACAAATAGAATATATATTTTGTAGCTTACACTGTTCTAACTATGCAATGAAGAACATTAAAACACACATTGTAAATGAGATTGATTTGTTTCTAACATAAAGCTCATCTTTTGATGAGACAGCAGCGTGCGCTAAATGGCTTACCTTTTCTAAAAATAAGGTTTATCCTATTTTCTCATGTTCTATTAATGATTGTTACAATAAAGTCACATATAACTCAGCAATATTATATACCTAATAAATATGTCTTCCAATATTTTCCTCTCTGAGTTGCAGCATTTTGTGGTACGTCTTGCTGAAGCGAAAGGCACATCACCTATCATAGCACATATTTGCTTTTTGGCTCTCACTTCCCTATTAAACTGTGGTAGCACTGAAGAGAAAAATCAGAATGTGATATTGTCATAAATATAAAGGGAAGGGTAAACCCCTTTGAAATCCCTCCTGGCCAGGGGAAAGCTCCTCTCACCTGTAAAGGGTTAAGAAGCTAAAGGTAGCCTCGCTGGCACCTGACCAAAATGACCAATGAGGAGACAAGATACTTTCAAAAGCTGGGAGGAGGGAGAGAAACAAAGGGTCTGTGTCTGTCTATATGCTGGTTTCTGCCTGGGATAGACCAGGAATGGAGTCTTAGAACTTTTAGTAAGTAATCTAGCTAGGTATGTGTTAGATTATGATTTCTTTAAATGGCTGAGAAAAGAATTGTGCTGAATAGAATAACTATTTCTGTCTGTGTATCTTTTTTGTAACTTAAGGTTTTGCCTAGAGGGGTTCTCTATGTTTTTGAATCTAATTACCCTGTAAGATATCTACCATCCTGATTTTACAGGGGGGATTTCTTCATTTCTATTTACTTCTATTTTTATTAAAAGTCTTCTTGTAAGAAACTGAATGCTTTTTCATTGTTCTCAGATCCAAGGGTTTGGGTCTGTGGTCACCTATGCAAATTGGTGAGGCTTTTTATCCAACATTTCCCAGGAAAGGGGGGGTGCAAGTGTTGGGAGGATTGTTCATTGTTCTTAAGATCCAAGGGTCTGGGTCTGTAGTCACCTAGGCAAATTGGTGAGGCTTTTTACCAAACCTTGTCCAGGAAGTGGGGTGCAAGGTTTTGGGAAGTATTTTGGGGGGAAGGACGCGTCCAAACAGCTCTTCCCCAGTAACCAGTATTAGTTTGGTGGTGGTAGCGGCCAGTCCAAGGACAACGGGTGGAATATTTTGTACCTTGGGGAAGTTTTGACCTAAGCTGGTAAAGATAAGCTTAGGAGGTTTTTTCATGCAGGTCCCCACATCTGTACCCTAGAGTTCAGAGTGGGGGAGGAACCTTGACAGATATGCCTTTCACTCACATGCTCAACAGGGCCCTAAAATGGCAAAACGACAAATCTATTGGAAAACTGCACTTTTGCCCATGCTGCATTTTTCTTTTACAAGTAAATTCAACGTTCATACAACATGCTAAACTGGCATCAGTGAGACTGATTTTTGTTTGCTTATGCCTAGACCCTGAATCCTGCAAGCCATTCATGTAGGCAAACTCCTTTGTCTCCATGTAGGCATAAGGGTTTATGTGCAACAGATTATAGAACCAAGGCCTAAATCATGACAGCAAAACATTCCCTTTCAGTGTTAGGAATTTAAGAGAAAAATAAAATTAAACCCTAACAACTGAAAATGACTACGATCAAAAGTGAACCTGACAAGCCTATTTTCGTTATTTCCAAGCTTTGTGAAGTGCAAAATGTAAACAAACAACATAACTGGTGAAAAGTTAATTTTTTAGATATTTTATATTGGAATGTTAAAGTATTGTTATAGTTACATGAGCAAGGATTTATTTTTATACGATGTATGCTGATAGTATTGTTAGGATACAGATATTCAGGCCTGTCTGTAAAGGCCTATGTGCTAAGAATTTAGGTGTATTCTTATCACTTGGCTAGTTATAGAGGTATAAAAGAGAGAATCAAAATCACTGTCTCCCGGTGTAAGGTCCTTCTCTTACTGTGACACTCTGAGGCCCTGTTCTTAGGCTAAGGCCTTTGGCAAGGTAGCAGAGGCAGCCATAAGCTGGGAAGCGAACGGTCACATCCTCACATTCCAAACTAGTCACATTGAAATCAGGTGCTATTGGGCTGTTAGGAATACAATCCTGTCCTGATAATGCCTAACGCCTCCAGAGAAAGGGAAGTGCCTAGAAAATGTAAAAGGAAACTTAGTTTGATAGCATCCTGTCTGGCAAGAACTCACTTATCAATAGCTGGGATGTGAAATCCTCGCTTCTGTATTGTTTTGTCATTATAGTTCCCACTTTGCTACTGTTTGTCTGTATAATCTCTCTCTGGTTCTGTGATTGTTCCTGTCTGCTGTATAATTAATTTTGCTGGGTATAAACTAATTAAGGTGGTGGGATATAATTGGTTACATAATGTTACAATATGTTAGGCTTGGTTAGTTAAATTTCAGAAAAATGATTGGTTAAGGTATAGCTAAGCAGAACTCAAGTTTTACTATATAGTCTGGTTTCAGAGTAACAGCCGTGTTAGTCTGTATTCGCAAAAAGAAAAGGAGTACTTGTGGCACCTTAGAGACTAACCAATTTATTTGAGCATGAGCTTTCGTGAGCTACAGCATCCGATGAAGTGAGCTGTAGCTCACGAAAGCTCATGCTCAAATAAATTGGTTCGTCTCTAAGGTGCCACAAGTACTCCTTTTCTTTTTACTATATAGTCTGCAGTCAATCAGGAAGTGAGTGTGGGAGGGAAATGGGAGCAGGAAATGGGGGTGGGGAAATTGGAATCATGTTTGGCTAAGGGCAGGAATGGGAACAGGGATACAGGTGTAAGGCTCTGTGGTTTCAGAGCTGGGAAGGGGGACACTAAGGAAGGAAACTGAAATCATGCTTGCTGGAAGTTCACCCCAATAAACATTGAA
The DNA here is from genome assembly GCF_965140235.1 of Caretta caretta. Classification (NCBI taxonomy): domain Eukaryota; kingdom Metazoa; phylum Chordata; order Testudines; family Cheloniidae; genus Caretta; species Caretta caretta. The sequence continues at coordinate 54,750,323 of NC_134209.1, forward strand.
TTGTTTGCACCTTTGGACTTCAGGTATTGTTGCTCTCTGTTCATGCGAGAAGGACCAGGGAAGTAAGTGGGTGAAGGAATAAGCCCCCTAACAAGTATCTCTTGAGGATCTGTTTATTTTTCAGAGGCAATAACAATTGCAATTTCTTCACAGGATTCTTCTGATTAATTCTATTCGGGAGGGACCATCTCTGTTATAGGTACTTTGACCTGGTCAACGCAGTTTTTGTATTAGTATAGCTTTCACTTGGCGCGGTTTTCTTTTTTTGTTGTTGTTGGGGGAGAGGGGGGAGGCGGGTGTTAGTTTTTTTACCAATAAAACCTAATGTGGATGCAATTGTGATAAAGGTTCCTTACACCAGTATAACTGTATCCCACTTTTTTCCAGCATACCTGAAGCAGTACTATTCATGTGTACCGATAAGTCCTTAGAAGATAACTATTAATCACTTCCAGAGATAAGTGCTTATTTAAGCTTCAGCCTTTTGCTGTGAGGGTGGGGAAAGACACATGCCAGATACTGATATACAAAGTGCTGTATAAAATACCTTGATGAGAGAACTACAGAGAATGAGGGAGTTATGTGTATTATTTTTTCTAAATATTTCAGTTTCCTTGTTTGATATCCTGCCTGACTGTATAGAGTTAAATCAAAGGAGGCTGGTGAGGAGAAATCAAAGAGGAAACAAAACGGTGATAGAGAGAATACCCTTAACAGGAACAATAGTGGAAGCTTTTAATTAGCAATACCCATTCCTGGCTTCATTAACACTAGCAAGATTTACTTTTCCCAGGCCTGAGTTTAGACAAAAAGCGGATACTAAAATCTGATTGAAGTGATTCTCAGCAGCTGCCCAGGCATGAGACGCTAACAAGAACACACAAAAGTAGACAAGAATGCACCAAAGTCATCTGCTTCTCCCAACCTAGAGATGGAGATAACTGGGCTGAATGGACCACTCCAAGGCTCGCAAGGAAACATTAAGGTTTAGAGAGGGGAAGTATGCACACAGGCCTCTATTGTTTTTACTCTTTGCTCTGCATGGTACCTACCTTTGGATGAATAAAACAATGTGAACAGTTAGCAACTTCCCAGCACCAGCTGAAACACTCAGCAGCCTAGGGATCGCAGTGAACAGGTGCAAAAGGGAGGGGTGTTGCAGGGTGTGCTGGGAGTTGTACTTTGCATGCCGCTGTGTTCCACTAGGGCCCTGGGACCTGCGCTGCCAGCTGCACTATTAGTCCCAGAATGCCTCGCGCCATGCCACCAGCCACCCCAGCTAAAGTGGTCAGAGCCAAAAGGAAACTCCAAACAAGGAAATCATCTGGTGCAGGCAGAGGGTTCCCAGTGCTAATCCCGCTGTATTCCTCTCCCCCTTGAAGCTCCTGGTTCCCCCCACCCCTGTGTCTCACCCACTCTCCTGGGGCAGTGGGGAACTAGGGGCAACTGCCCAGCAAACGTGATGCCCAGGGGCTCCTGGGCACTGTCTCGACCCTGCACTTCACGGTGAGAGTTGCTTGTCTGTGGTCCCTGGGAGCAGGGTGGGTGGTGACAGTGGGGATGGTCAGTGTTGGCTGCCATGCCCCCTGCCAGTGGGAATGCCCAGAAACTGCCCCCCTGCACTCCGGTGGGGGGGGGGAGGTGCAGCCCAGTTTTGGGGCAAGTCGGGGTGTACGTGGGAGCTGGCGGCGACTCCGTGTGGGGGTGTAGGAGAAGCAGGGTATTAAGGTGGGGCGGGGGGGGAGAGAGGAGGGTGACAGCCCCGGGGTGAAAGTGTTTGGGGGGGGGTGGGCAGTAGCAGGGAGATTGAGGAGAGCCTTTTTTAGGGGGTTAGTTGTGTGGGCAGGGGACAGTAGGAGGGACGGGGTAGGGGGGAGAGCCCAGATGTGAAGATTGGGGTAGGAGCTTAAGGCTGGATTGTGATACCCTTTGTGGTAAAGTGCATGTTTTCTCTCCGTGGCCCTTTTTCCCTGCAAAAGATGGGCATCAGCAATTTTCCTCCCCACACTCCACCCCAAAGTTTTGTAAACATTATTGTACCAAAAGTAGAAAATGCAGCTTTCAAAAAATGTATTTACGAAACATAACTGTGGGTGGAGGGGGAGATGGCAGGGAGATGCAGGTGCAACACCACTGACTGCTACATTCAGGCTTAATATGGCTCATAAGTGTGCTAATTAAGCACTTGCGTTCAAGGCCCCAAACAGGCCCTGAGTGTTTAAAGAAAAAAGACAAAACTAACAAACAACCCCCTCCCACACAAACCAAGTTCAGTGGTATTCTGGGTACATTTACGTTAGCCCAGTTTGTTCTTTACGGACTGAATGGAGGTCTCAATGTGTCTTCAAATATCTTATTTTGTTTTTGAATAAAAGTTTTCATCCCCATCCCGGAAATACCACATTTACTATGGCATTAATAGTGCTGTCACCTGGGACCACCCTTGGAAGAGGCCTATCACAACCACATGGGCGCCCACAAAAAGTTAATTCTGCTCTGAACAGTATCTGGGTGTTACCTGGCACACGTATTTCCCCACCATCACAGCAAAAGGCTGAAGTTTAAATAAGCACTTGTCTGCGGAAGCGATTAATAGTTCTCTTCTAAGGACTTATCAGTAAACATGAATAGTACTGCTTCAGGTATGCTGAGTTACCACTAAGCGACCACTATCACAGATACTGTGATACAAAGTGCTGCGCTGGGATGGCGATTTACACTTCGCCTTCCCTGGGAGAAATGAGCCAGCGGCACAGACTCAGTTTGCTATGAGCGATATCCCAATAGTGGTGGCACTTGGGGGGATACCACAACCGGGCTATTTGACGCAGTCAGGGAGGAGCCTAGCAGAGCCCCTACTAAGTGAGTTACCCTTAGGGTGACCAGATGGTCCGATTTTATAAAGGACAGTCCTGATATTTGGGGCTTTTTCTTATATAGGCTCCTATTACACCCCCGACCCCGTCCCGATTTTTCACACCTGCTGTCTGGTCAGCCTAGCTCCCCGAGCTGCCGGCTGGGGAAATCTCTCCCTCTCACGCGCACCGCGCCTCTGCCCCAGGGCGGCCGCTGGAGCCTGGTTTTTCGCTACCACGAAGCGACCCAGGCGAGCTGGGCACAACCGGGCTGAACCAGAGTCCAGGGCGCAGCGCTCCACAGCCCCTGGCCCAGCCTCTGGCTGGGGCGCCGGCGGCAATGCCCGGCAGGACAGTATCACCGTGCGGGCGGGTCGGGGGTCCCCACCTGCCAGCGGCCGCAGGGTCAGACGGGCCCGGGAGCCGGTAAAGACCGGTGCGCGCGGCCTACCTGCTCTCGTCATCCCCTCCTGAGCTGAGCAGAGGCTCCTGCCCCTCGGCAGCAGCGGGGACCGCGGCCATGTCTGGTGCCCAACACAAGCTCCACCCCTGCCGCCGGCACCGGGCAGGCGGGGAGGAGGAGCCTCCTGCCCCTCTCCCCGGTAGTGCCCTCGCTACCGCCCCTCCCCGCCCGTGACGCCAGCTGTTGTTGTTCTTCCCGCCGACACCGGCGGCGTCGCTGAGGAGCCGCTATCCCGAGCCGCCCTCACGCGCTTCCTTTCCGTTAGCGCCGGCCGGCGGGCTGCAGTCACGTGGGATGGTAGGATGCTCGAGGAAGGGGGGGGCTGCTAGTCACGTGTGACCTTTGATGCTCGCAGCTACTCTCCTCCCTAGTCCGCTACTCGTCTGCGCTCCGGAAGGGGCCGGCTGCGGGGTAGCACCGCCCCGGTAGCGACCTTCAGCCCTTCCCCGCCCCACGCCATCGAGACTGGCTGGCCCTTCCCCCATGTGCGGCCGCAGGGGGCGCGGGAAGCCGCCTGCCCGGCTCAGTGAGTGACCCCGGGAAAGTGTCGGGCGGTGGGAGTCTCCGGCCGCAGGCGGGGACGTGCTGCCCGACGCGCCTCCATGCGGGGCGTGGGTGGGGACGGCGTCGCTCTCGTTTGCTGCTGGGGACGCGCGACTCGAAGGAGAAGGGCCCTGTCCGCCTGCGGTCAGTAACTCGGCGCCTCCATCCTCAGGGGTGCGGGAAGCCGGGCTCGCCCTGCCATCCTCTCCCTGTGGGTGCCCGGCCCGCCGCCCTTCCTGCTCCCTTGGCGGGAGAGCGCTTGCCCTGCCTTGGCCAGCTGGTGCCCAGCGTGTGCGCTTCTCTCCGGGTCTGCGTAGCAGCAGGTGCCCAGTGGTGCTGAAACAATCTTATCGCGGGGTTCTGAAAGCGAAAACTGTGTATCCCTAGTTCCAGCACCTGGCTGTGGCCGTGCCCCCACCCCGACGCGGTCGTGACTGCTGTTTGAAGGCACGTCGCTATGTGTCCGTTTAAATCGATTTTGTCACCGCTCGCTCACCTGCCCCGCTCCAGAAAACCTCTGCGAAACTAATCCAGTCTTATCACAGCTTTGGCTTCATTCTTCTCCAACCTACAGTGGAAGGTAATAGCTTGGAAAAGAGACGATTAGGGGGGATATGATAGAGGTCTATAAAATCATGAGTGGTGTAGAGAAAGTAAATAAGGAAGTGTTATTTACTCCTCCCCATAATACAAGAACAAGGGGCCACCAAATGAAATTAATAGGTAGCAGGTTTAAAACAAACACAAGAAAGTATTTTTTCACTCAACGCACTGTCAACCTCTGAAACTCCTTGCCAGAGGGTGTTGTGAAGGCCAATACTATAACGGGGTTCAAAAGAAAGCTAGATAAATTCTTGGAAGATAGGTCCATCAATGGCGTCCCTAGCCTCTGATTGCCAGAGACTGGGATTGGATGACAGGGCATGGATCACTTGATGACAACCTGTCTGTTCATTCCCTTTGGGGCACCTACCATTGGCCACTGTCAGAGGACAGAAAGAAAAGGAATACTTGTGGCACCTTAGAGACTAACCAATTTATTTGAGCATGAGCTTTCGTGAGCTACAGCTCACTTCATCAGATGTTTACCGTGGAAACTGCAGCAGACATCAGATGTTTCCACGGTAAACATCTGATGAAGTGAGCTGTAGCTCACGGAAGCTCATGCTCAAATAAATTGGTTAGTCTCTAAGGTGCCACAAGTATTCCTTTTCTTTTTGTGAATACAGACTAACACGGCTGTTCCTCTGAAACCTGTCAGAGGACAGGATACTGGGCTTGTTGGACCTAACATTCTCATAGTTTAGTAGTGTCTTTTTAAAAAAAAAAAACAAAAAAAAAACGTGGCCTACATTTCACCATCCCTAGAACAGTTTACAACTTTTGATTGAATGAAATTCAGAATATTAGGACACTTAGTTACTGTAAATTTTACTAGAATTTTGTGTTCCTCTCCCCTAAGTATCATCAATCTTATGTCATAGTGTAAATGGTTAGTTTTAAAAATAAAACTGGCAGTAACTAACCACAGTAGACCATCCATTGGTCATTTCTCCCCTCTTATTCAATTTTATAGTTAGTATCCTGGCACTAAATTGATAGATTTTAAGGCCAGAGGGGGGCCACTATGATCATAAAGTAGACTTCTAAACAGCCCACTTCTTATGGCGATGTGTAGCGTACATATACGCCTGGTCCCCCAAGCATAGGTATAAATAGCAATGTAGACAGTGAGACATTGCTTAGACCAGTGGCTCTCAGCCTTTCCAGACTACTGTACCTCTCTCAGGAGTCTGATTTGTCTTGCTTACCCCAAGTTTCACCTCACTTAAAAGCTATCTGCTTACAAAATCAGACATAAAATATAAAAGTGTCACAGCATCCTGTTATTGAAAAATTGCTTACTTTCTCATTTTTACCATATAATGATAAAATAAATCAATTGGAATATAAATATTATACTTACATTTCAGTGTATAGTATATAGAGCAGTATAAACAAGTGATTGTATGGAATTTTAGTTTGTAGTGATTTCACTAGTGTAGGGTTTCTCAAACTTCATTGCACCGTGACCCCCTTCTGACAACAAAAATTATTGCATGACCCCAGGAAGGGGGACTGAAACCTCAGCCCCACCACCCTGGGCTGCGGGACTGAAGCCTGACCCCACCACTCTGCAGGGAAGGGGACAAAGCTTGAGGGCTTCAGCCCTGGGCAGGGGGACTGTAACCTAAGCCCCGCCAAAGTGGAAACCTGAGCCCCACCTCCCAGGGCTGAATCCCTCTGGCTTCAGCTTCCATCCTGGGTGGTGGGGCTCAGACTTTGGCTTCAGCCCCAAGCCCTAGCAAGTCTAATGCCAGCCCAGGCAACCCCATTAAAACGGGGTTATGAACCACTTTGGTGTCCTGACCCACAGTTTGAGAATTGCTGCACTAGTGCATTTTACGTAGCCTGTTGTAAAACTAGGCAAATATCTAGATAAGTTGATGTACCCCCTGAAAGACCTCTGCATACCCCCAGGGGTGTCCGTACCCCTGGTTGAGAACCGCTGGCTTAGGCTAGTAAAGACCTGTCTGAAGCCTGTGGATATGTACCTTGGTATATACCCTGCATCAGTGTTTTTCAAACTTTTTTTCTGGGGACCCAGTTGAAGAAAATTGTTGATGCCCGCGATCCAATGGACCTGGGGATGAGGGGTTTGGGGCATGGGAGGGGCTCAGGGCTGGGGCAGAAGGCTGGAGTGTGGGTGTGAGGGCTGCGGGGTGGGGCCGGTAATGAGGGGCTCAGGGTGTGGGAGGGGGCTCTGGGCTGGGGCAGAGGATTGGGGTGCAGGAGGGAATCTGGGCTGGCAGTGCAGGCTCTGGGGTGGGGCCGGGGATGAGGGGTTTGGGGTGCAAGAAGGGGTTCTGGGTTGGGGGGGGTCAGGGCATGGGATTGGGGCATGCCTACATTGAGTATAGAGTATATTGAGATAAAGAGAGCTTCTTAAGTATTTCAGTGTAAGTCATGTTTTCCAGACTCTGAATCATTCTTGTAGCCCTTTTCTGAACCCTTTCCAATGGGCTGGCGGCGGAGAGGGACTGTTACTCCTAGTTTCAGTCCTCTTTATTTCAAATGGTCCTGAGCTGCTGGGCAGTCCTAATGTGAACCAATGCAGTTAATTGAATACAAGGAATAGTCTCATCCTGTGTCCTAGCATCCTTTTAACATGCTCCAGTTGTCCAGCAGTGTGTTTTGGGGTTGATGTAATATCAGTTTATTTTCTTAAAATCACTTGTACTTCTGATCTAATATCCGTTATCCTGGCCAACCTCAGATCTGTTCAAAGTACATCTCATTTACTGATTGCTAATAGATAAACTGAACCAAAAGCCCTTCTGTTGAGTGAGCTTCTAATTGGTGATACGTAACTAGAGGGATATGACTCCATTTTTGGAAACTTTTTTTTTTTTTTCCAACTTGATGATTGAAATCCATATTGCTATGTGGCCCCTTAACAGAAATGGAGTAACAGCTTGTGTAGCGATCAGATTTTTTTTTAATAATTTGACTGGAAGACTAGCAGAATTAACAGGCAGTAATGCTTAGCGTAGTTAAGAAATCAGGTGAATAAAATGTAATAAACAGGGTAAAAAAACACATTAGCAAAGGAGGAAAGACAATTGAGATCAATAAAATATTTACTAGTAAGAGAGTCATTATAGATCAGCACTGAGCAGCAGCCAAGAACAGTAGCTAGAACCAAGCAGCAATTTTCAAGGTTTCTTGGTAATTAAGGAAGCAAAATTTGTTTTGCAAGGGATGTTTGGTTTTGGGGTGGGTCTAACCTTGGCAATGGTGCCTTTTCCCTTCATTTTATATGGATTATTGCCCTAGTTGCAGCAGAGTTATATCTCTCCTTTCTGAAAAAGAAAGGTTCTGAAAGCAGTTTTACTGGTTTACCCAAGTGTTTATGATCTTGGCATGTTGCAAGATATCTATCTTTAAAATCATGTTCTGATGGTCCTCACATACACGTTTCAATACTAACGTGACTGATGTCATGTCTCAGATTATTTTATATGACTGAAGCTGTTCATTAATCTAATTTTAAAAGATTAGAAGGTATTGAAGGAAGGACAGTGGGATAAATGAAGCAAGATGGGGATCAGAATAACGGACTTTAAAATTCGCTGCTTGAGACTGGCAGGGCTAGGAATTAAGACTTCATACTACTAGAAAGCAAAATGTCCTGACTTTTCAGTGGTTATAAAGCACTTATTTCTGTCCCTTAAATTTTATGTCAGAATTTAGGACCATTACTGCTTCTTTGGAGTAGCAGTATTTTGGGGAGTCAGGGAGGGGTTATGTTACACAGATTCAGTTTGAGTATAGGTTTCAGAGTAACAGCCGTGTTAATCTGTATTCGCAAAAAGAAAAGGAGTACTTGTGGCACCTTAGAGACTAACCAATTTATTTGAGCATAAGCTTTCGTGAGCTACAGCTCACTGTAGCTCACGAAAGCTTATGCTCAAATAAATTGGTTAGTCTCTAAGGTGCCACAAGTACTCCTTTTCAGTTTGAATATAGGTTTCAGAGGGGTAGCTGTGTTAGTCTGTATCAGAAAAACAGCGAGGAGTTCTTGTGGCACCTAAGAGACTAACAAATTTATTTGGGCATAAGCTTTCGTGGGCTATAACCCACTTCACCAGATGGAGTGAAAAATACAGTAAGCAGGTATAAATATACAGCACATAAAAATATGGGAGTTGCCTTACTAAGTGGGGGGTCAGTGCTAATGAGGCCAATTCAATTAGGGTGGATGTCGCCCATTCCAAACAGTTGACAAGAAAGTATTAGTATCAGAGGGAAAATTATTTTTTGTAGTGACCCAGCCACTCCCAGTCTTTATTCAGGCATAATTTGATGGTGTCAAGTTTGCAAATTAATTCCAGTTTTGTAGTTTCTCGTTGAAGTCTGTTTTTGAAGTTTGAAGTGTCTGCTTACAAAAATAGACATTTATTCTATATATTAGTTTTTATTTTGTTTACAAATGACTGAGATCCTTCAATAGTTGGCCTTATAGACATGCGAAGTACTGCATTATTAGGGTGTGAATACTGATCATTTTTTTATATTTAAAAAAGCTTGCAATTGGAGTGTGGTATGGGCTCAAGTTAACAGCACTTCAGATACAAAACTAGATGAATAAAAATTACAATTGCATAAATTAACTTCCATTGTCAGTAGGGTTGTAAGCAAGGTTCCTTAGATCATTCAGTGGATAGAGATTTGGAAATATGCTGATTATCCCATTTATCAGTACATGTTTCATACAACAAATGGTGTTTTGTTATACATTTAATTTTTTAGTTGATACAAAATCATCTGTTTTCTTAGGTGTAGAAAAATCCTGAAACTTTAATTGGAAGATCATATGCTCTGTGATGCACACAACCAATAGCTTAACTTTTTTGCCTGGTGTATCAAGAGCACAGAAGTGGCTTCGCATTATTTTAGTAAGTGTAGGTTTTTAACTAAAATTTTTGTCAGTAAATACTATTTACTGATCAAACTTCAACATAAGTAAGAAGCATCCTTCACTGAAAGGAATGCTGTCAAGGATTTTGATATTATGATTTTCCAGTCACACCCCTTAACCAAGGGTGGCAAAAGTCCTTATGTAGAGGCAGTTATACCTTCAAATAAGTCCTTTTACCATTATAACTTTTGTTTGGGGAACCGGTATAAACTATACCGACAAAATAAATGTTGCTGGTATAAGCTGCGTCTCCATTAGGAGGATTTGCTGGTATAGCTCTATCAGCAAACCCTTTCCAGTGTAGCTGAAGCCTCAGTTACTGTCTCAGAGCTGCTAACTCTCAATTCATTGCAGCACTTCTCTGAAGAATGCTAATTTTGCAATATTATTTTCTTAGCCATCTCAGAGGCCTGTGGGAGGAATCACTCTGATGAATCTTTGAGGTACAATCACTTCAGGCTTGCAAGAACAAACAAGTTGTAAACAGAATAGTTAAATGGGGAATTAAGAATAAAATTAATTTCAGCCAGTATATTCTTCCAAAACTCAGTAAGGACAAGGCACTTCTGCAGCAGTGTTCCTGTACCCCACATTTCTAGCAAGTATCCATATGCTTAGCATCAGTCTCATGCATTTTCATAGGGATCTGTTGTAATCTGAATGAAAGCTTTCTTTTTATATATTGTTGAAGGAAATGGACTTTCCTTTCTGAGTTATAGTACTGATCACAAAGTTAAAGCCAAGCAAATTTAATGATACATATTGGGACCATATAATTGCCTGCTGAATAGCAGCCTCTCACTTCAGTACCTCAGTAATATGTCTGTGTCTTGACTTCAAAGAGAATTGCAATTTAAAGTGCATTACAAATTTTCTAGAATTTGTATGCACTGAGAAATGTAGGGAGAAGTGGTAACAAAGCTCTGCTAATCATGGGATTAGTTTTTTAAGTAATAGGATGCTCATAGTGCAAAGGTGACAAAAAGTAATATGTCTGTTCTATAAAAGAGCTTTCCATGAAAAACTGGATTAATGATAATGAGGTCTTCACAGATCTGAAAAGCATTTTTTCCACTCAGATTAGTTCATGTAAAATGGCCTACTCTCAGCATGATAAATAGATGTTATTCCACAGAGCATATATGTTTCTCTTACATCTGCAAGTAAATCAAACTCCCCACATATTTTCAAGCTCTCTTAATCTACAAGGATTCCATTCCTAAAACTTGGCAGCATTATTGTGATCTGGGAATTTCTAACACCACTGAGTAACCTGCTTTGTGTCCCTCAAAGTTTACCCCTTTGTAGAACAAAATAATCTAATTACAATTAAGATGCATTCCTTCCAGATTATTTTCATGATACTATTGTGTACTGATATAAAAACATAACACTTGTTTGTGGATAAAATAAGCACTTATCACTCTGGTAACTTTGGATAATTAGTTTTCCTTTGAATATGGAAGTAACTGATTACATTTCCTTACAGGTTTGTTTTTGGTCAGAAATTTAACTGTATTTGAAATTATAATTAAAATGTTTCATGTCTATTCATAAATTGAGACTAGAACAGATGAAAGAGGTTGAAATGTAGCTGATGGAACATGAATCTGAATTTCTTCTAGCATCTAAAATTGAAGGACCATATCTATGTTTCAAATCCAATTTTACAGAATAGGCTGCATCACAGTTTGTTACATCAAAATGATAGTTTTACTTCTGCAGTTTTTCTCTGGAAGATGAGAGTGGAATTCAGGGACTGAATGGGAGTAGAAAGGTTTTCTTCTAAGTTGTGCCTACCTGAGCCCTCAAAATTAAGCACTACAGATTATGCAGGTGTTCAAAATATGATCAGTTGGACTCTGGGCTTTGCTCCCTTTCACTTGGGTTTGACTTTCCCTCAGAGGGGCTGTGGTGCCTTGTTGAGCTTCTTTGCTGTGTCTGCTTCTTGGCTGAGAAGAAAAAATAAATATTCTTCCAAACCACCTACTTAAGGCCTTATTTTCTCCTTTTAGATGTTAGCTTGCTACTAATGGGTGTGAGTAAACTGGATATTTTGTACAGACGGCTTCTCCTCACTAAACTTTTCATCCAAGGATGGGGAAGACCAGAAGATCTGAAAAGGTAATTATTTTCCCTCACAGAAAAAAAAAATCACAGAATATTTCATACTGTTAATCTAAGTAAATTTAGTTTAAAGACTATGAACAGATAAATGTTTTTTACTAAAAATACAATGTTTTATTTTCAATTTTCTAAAAAAAAGTAAAACAAAACATTATAGGATTAATTAGACTTCAGAAATTAACTAAATATTTTAATTTTTAAATTAATGCATTTATAGACTAAACTATTTTATGGTAAGAAAAAAATACATGTTGCTGTTAAAAAGTCTGTTTAAAAACAAAGAATCCAATTAATGGAAACTTAAACATGGTGGTGTAGGATAACATATTTTAAAAGATCTTGAATTTATATAAAGCTAGCTAGATAGGTTGTGTTGTCCAAGGACAAAGCTTGTGAAACACCATGGAAGGAGGCATCTCCTCTAAAATTAAAAAAGAAGTAACTAGGTTTCTCTTTTACTTAAAGGTTTATAAAGAAGTTAGTTTGCCAAATATAACCTTTAAAACATACAATGTAGGATAGGTATATGCCTTGCTTTCTCCATTTGGTTTCTCTTTGAAAAACTATGGCTACGTTTTGCACATCCATTTTTAATGAGTTATATAGAGAGAAAAATCTCTTTTTAGAGTTGATTAAGAACAAGAAAGAGCTTTTGGTCTGCAGGTTTTGATTTCATGCTTGTTTAAGGTTTATATGTTAGCATGATATATTCCCAAAAATTTAATGTAAAATAGTTTAATACGATGTTAATTCCCCTTGAAGAATCTTTGAGTGGATTGATTTTAAAAGGCTTTTGCTTTTATACGAGCAACGTACTGTGGGTTTCTTAAAATTTAAATATTGAATAATTGAGTGTATAAAATGAATAATATATCATATTAGGCTAAAATGGAAATTACAGATCTAAATTTCTGAGAAATTGACTTTGTCCAAACATAAACACTACAAGCAAAGGAATACATTGAGCAAGAAACTGTTGTTGGGAAAGTTTTGTCTGGAGCAGTTGGTGGAGATCTGTAAATGTACATTGGGACTACCAGAGAGATATAGTAGTAACCTTACAACACATCTTTAAATGGGAATTAGATAGCTTAGCCTCTTTTCCCAACCGTTTGTCTGTTTAGAGTTGTCCAAATTCAAACAAAAACTAAATTTCAAAATTTACTGCAAAACAAAATTTTTGAAAACATTTTGTTTTGGGTAAATCAAAACATTTAATTTTTATTTTGACATCTTTAATTTTTTAGAATATAATATTAAAAAAATCAAAACAGCATTTTGACCTTATCAAAATACTTTTCAATTTTTTTAAAAATGAAATTTTTCAAAATCACCGCATTCTCTCAGAAAATTTCAGTTTCAATGAAACAGCATTTTTTTTACAGGGGAAAAACGTTATCATAAATTTTTCAGCGAGATGTACTATTTAGTTTGTAATCTCTCAGGGGTGGAGTCTGTTTTATATTTGTACAGTGCCTCGCACAATGAGGCCTCAGTCTTAGTTGGCACTGATTTAATGCTAATACTAGTAATAATGGTTTAAACTATTCCAAGGTATTTTAAGGATTATCACTGGTTAAATTAATTCCAAAATGTAGGATTCTTTAAGTGGATTGTCCACATATGTTCCACTTCAGGTGCACCTGAACCTCATGCACATGAGACCCTTTGAGTAGCAATGTCTGCTGGGGCTGCACCTGTGACCTGTGCACCCTCCAGCACTTTGTAGACAAATGTATAAAGGGCAGGGGCAGACTCAGTTGCTTTCCACTTCATTCTTACCTCCTGTGACTGCAGGAAGGAATGCCTGCCATCTCTGCCTCTGTGTTTGTGCCATTCCTCCACTCCAGAGTCAGCGAGAACATCCTTCACTGCAGCCCAGTCCTCTAAAGAGAGAGGCCTGAAGGAACACTGTTTGCATGGTCATGGGAGACATAGATCGTCCTCTCCAGTTCCAAACAGATCACTCTAGGAGGGAAGTCCAGGCTCAGATCGGGTTCTACTGGCCTTGGTGCACTTTTCAATAGCCATTGATGTTCCCAGTATCTGTTACCAACGATCCAAGCAGCTGACACTGAAACCAGCCTCAAGAGCACTCTTCATATCTCTCTGGACCAGCACTGAAAGCACATTCTGACCAAGACTGTGCCTTTGGTAACTAAAACCTTGGTACTGACATCTTTCACACCAACTTGATGATGGTACCGGCAACCCTTCCTTCTGAATCTTCACCTCTGGAGCCTCTCTTTGCAGTACCTGCACAGTTCACAGGACTGGGAGAGTTGACAGTTCTGGAATAGCCTGAGTTTCCATTGCTCTCTTCTATTAAGAAACCCAGTGCCACCAGCTCAGAAGCCTTGTGGTCCTACTCAAGAGATCTGCTTCACCCAACTGCTTTGGTCCCTGGACCCTTATGAGCCTACTCTGCCTGAAAGAGCATTCAGAAATCCACATGAGGGACTACAGCGACAATCACAAGCAGTACTTTGCACGGGACTCATCATGGCCTGCACCTCCTTCCAGAACCTCATGCAGTCATGGTCTTCCTGAGCCCTATATGGGATGCATCCTACTCGCAAGACTCCTGTTGCATCTCAGGCAACTAGAGCAAGGTCACCCTTCCCTTGTAGGTCTCACTCACCTGGCAGATCATGCACCTGATGCAGAGAGTGAGCAAGAGGACTTTCACGAGACAAAAGCACAACATGTCCGGACAGTGATTTTTGTCCTTCAGTGAACCGTTATAGCTTCAAACCAGCCTGATGACTGCTGGATCTTCCAAGAACTTCTTGGGAGGATAGCTGACATCTTGGAAATCCCAGTCAAGATAGGGCAAGAGAAGTCATACAAACTTCTCCGTGTTCTGCACATGTTCTGGTCCCCAGTAGATTGGTAGTGCCAATAAATAACAGCTTAATGCACAGGCACCAGCTTCCTCCAGACCCTGGGGATTCTCACCCCCTGTTCCACCACAGGCCCTGCCCCCACCCGACCTCTTCTCCCAAGCTCCCACCCGTGCCCTGCCTCTACCTGTCCCTGCTCCACCCCCACGGAACAGCTGATTGTAGTGGGTGGGAGGTGCTGGGAGGGAGCAGGAGGAGTTGATTGGTGGGGCTGCTGGTGGACGGTAGGCACTGCGGGGGTGGGAGGGAGAATCTGGCTGCTGGTGGGTGCTAAACACCCACTAATTTTTTTTCCCCATGGGTGCTCCAGCCCTGGAACACCCATGGAGTCAATACCCCTGGCTTGCCTTAATGGAACCAGTTAGAGACCTTTGGACTCCTTCCTCTGTGATACCTATATCTAAGAAAATGGACAGGCATTATCAGATCACCTCCAAAGGCTTTGAATAGTTCTTTAGCCATCTAACATTCGACTCTTTGATCATAGTCACTGTCCAAGAGAAGTCCAAACGACAGGGTCCACAGAAAGCAACTCCCAGGGTTAAAGATCCTAAAATGTTGGTGGACCTCTTTGATTGGAATTTGTATTCTTCAGCCATCCTATAAGCATTCATTTTAACTACCAAGCACTCCTGGCCAAATGCAGCTTTCTGAACTGGGATCATGCATCCCAATTCACCAACAAACTCCAACAGGAACACAACAAGGAATTTAAACCCCAGGTGCAGGAGGGACAGCTGGTTGCATGGACCTCAATACAGGTTGCTCACAACACCTCACCTACAGTGGCTAGCATAATAGCAATTTATTGGGCCTCTTAATGCAGTCCTTGAGAATACTGAAGGAGGCTCAAGCAACCATAGAGTGCTTCCCCTTTGAAGATTCTGACTTTTTTTTAGTAATACAGATGAGGCTATTTGCATGTTGAAGGACACCAAAGACAATTTTTTGCTATCTGGGTGTATGCATCTTTGCTCCACGAAGGAGATGGTACAAGCCTCGGCCCTGTCTGAGGCAGACACAACCATCTGAGTACTATTACAGACAGCAGAGACTGTTTGAGCCACTGAAGAAGAGGCAGAAGTTCCAGATGAAGATATCTTCTGCCCCTTCCTCCTCTGACGCACACCTTCCATCTACCTTGCAATAGGAGGTTTGAATGTGCAGTTGAGAGCCTTGTAGAGCCAGCAGATCCAGCTCTTTCTCTCCTTTTGAGAGCTGTTTGTTTTGGGAGGTATGGAACCAAATTACCTGGGACCAAAGTGTTCTGGAGTCCTTTGGACAAGGATTCTCTATCCAGTTTCAGTCCCCTGCAAACCTTCCCCACCTCATCCCCAATCCCTTCTGGGACCCCTCTCATGAGATATTGTAGCAGGGAGTCCACTTCCTTCCTGAGCAGTTCAGAGCAGTAAAAGAATGCCGTTGGAATTCCAGGGCAGGATGGGTTACTTTGATCATAAGCAGAAAGAGGAATGGCACCCCGTCCTGAAACTCTGACTCAAATTCATCCATGGGTTCAAGTTCAGGATGGTGATGCTGAGGTCCATAATCACCACCTAGGATCCTCAAGATCGGTTTGCAACTCTACTTACAAGACGCACACTTTCATATTGCAATTCACCTGGCCATAAAGAAATATTTCAGCTTACTTGTGGGAAAGTCTTACTACTAATGCAGAGTGCTTCCCTGTGGCACCTCTCTCTCGCTCACCCTCTTGAGGGTCTTCCCAAGTGCATGG
This sequence comes from Caretta caretta, assembly GCF_965140235.1. NCBI lineage: Eukaryota > Metazoa > Chordata > Testudines > Cheloniidae > Caretta > Caretta caretta. The sequence continues at coordinate 54,766,473 of NC_134209.1, forward strand.
AAGTCATGGTTTCTCATCTGAGAAGGAAAGACATTTTAGTCTATTCTTACCTCAATGACTGGCTGATTTGAGCTGGTCACCTCAACACCTGAACGACTCTATTGGAGTAGTTCTGAATCTCTTTGCTGCATCAGACCTCAGTCAATGGAATGAAGTCGCCCTTACATCTTGTTAGAGCATAAAATTCATAAGGGTAGTATGGGCTCCTGTCTGCCAGAGAACAGGTTTCTCACCATTCTAAGCCTTGTCAACACCTTCATTCACACCCTTAACATTAATCAGAACATGCCTAAGACTCATGGGTCACATGGCCTCCTGCTCCCACATGACACATTTACCACCTGTACTCTATGCAAGAGTGGTTGAGATCAATGTATTTACTCAGCATGTACCTAAGACATGTTGGTCACAATCCCCCAGGATCCTTTCCTTGTTAGATTGGTTGAAGGACATCTACATGTCTACAACAGATTGCCCATCTCCTCACCGATCCCCAGCATGACATTGGTGACAGACAAATGTACATTGGGGAACTCAGCTGGACCACCTTGTGATGCTCTGTACCTCGGGTGTACACCCTACACCAGTGGTTCTCAAAGCCGGTTCGCCGCTTGTTCAGGGAAAGCCCCTGGCGCTCCGGACTGGTTTGTTTACCTGTCGTGTCCGCAGGTTTGGCCTCTCCAGGCCAAAGGGGGCTGCGGGAAGGGCAGCCAGCACGTTGGCCTGGAGCGGTGAACCGCGGCCAGTGGGAGCCACGATCGGCTGAACCTGTGGACGCGGCAGGTAAACAAACCGGTCCGGCACACCAGGGGCTTTCCCTGAACAAGTGGCGGACCGGCTTTGAGAATCACTGCACTACACCTCCATGTTCATCTTTATAAAATGATTGGGTGGTATCCAATGCAAAGTTTGTCATGTTGAGTCTCTTCGGAAGGCTCATAATGCACTGAGCATGTAACAATTATAGTAATTGTTACAGTAATTTTATAGTAAGCTTATAGGTGAGGCTGAAAATGTATCCTCATGGCTTAAAGCAAGCCCATGCAAAAACTCTCCAGGAACAGAGAGGCAGTTCATGCCTTATCAGGGCATGGATGGAACAAACCCAGCCCAGCCTCACAGGAACAATGGACACTGGTTTAGGCAGCAACAAAAGAATCTATTAGGCCTTTGAGGGAGTCACCCCTTTCCTTTGGTCAGTTTGGGATTGCGATGAGGTAACGCTCACTTGACTGGGGGGGGGCGCAAAGCCAAGAGGAAAGGAAGGACATGATAAAAGGGAGACACATTTTGCCATGCTCTCTCTGTCCTACCTACATCTACAGACACCACCACCACCAAGCGACTGAATCGCTGATCAAAGGGGAGAGCCTGACTGAAAAGTAACCAGCCAGCCTGTGGTGAGAAGCATCTAAGGGCATGGCTACACTTGCAGATGTAGAGCGCTTTTAGTTAAACCCACCTTCGGAGAGTGCAGTAGGGAAAGCGCTGCATTCTGTCCTCACTGAAAGCTGCAAGCACACTGGCGTGGCCATATTTGCAGCACTTGCAGCGGCATTGGGAGTGGTGCATTATGGGCAGCTATCCCACAGAGCACCTCTTCCCATTCTGGCACTGTGGCTTGTGGGAAGGGGGTGGGGGGCATTCTGCGTCCTGTCCCAACACCCTGTGATGCATCGGTGCGCATCCCAGCAATTTCTGTGTTTCCATCCACATTTGGCACCATCTTTCAATGTTTTTTGTATTGCGCGCTCTGTCTTCCCTTTCAGTCTGCGGGAATGGAGCCTGAACTGCTGAGGAGTATGCTGACGAGTCTCGCTAGCGTGTCAAGTTTGGCAGTCGAGTTATTCCTTATGATCCAAAGTGACAGTGAGGGCTCCGATGATGATATCGACTCGAGTAACGCATATGACATGAGTTTGCTTGTGGCATTCACAGACATGCTCACCACCGTGGAATGCCGCTTTTGGGCTCGGGAAACAACCACTGCGTGGTGGGATCACATCGTCATGCAAGTCTGGGATGACGAGCAGTGGCTGCAGAACTTTCGGATGAGAAAAGTCACTTTCATGGAACTGTGAGAGGAGCTCGCCCCCACCCTGCGGCGCAAGGACATGAGATTGAGAGCTGCCCTGATGGTGGAGAAGCAGATGGCTATTGCAATGTGGAAGCTGGCAACTCCAGAGAGCTACCGATCGGTCACTAACCAGTTTGAAGTGGGAAAGTTGATCATTGGAACCGTTTTGATGCAAGTTTGCAGGGCCATTAATCTCATCCTGCTCAGAAGAACCGTGACTCTGGGTAACGTGCGTGAGATTGTGGATGGCTTTGCACAAATGGGTTTCCCTAACTGCGGAGAGGTGATAGATGACACACACGCACTCCAATTCTGGCACCAGCCCACCTAGCCTCTGTCATAACAAACAGCTGAGGGTAGCCTAGAATTCCTCCTTACCTGTAAGGGGTTAAGAAGCTCAAATAACCTGGTTGGCACCTGACCAAAAGGACCAGTGGGGGAAAGAAGATACTTCCAAATCTGGGGAGAGGGAAGGCTTTGTTTCTGCTCTTTTTTGTGTGTTCTCTGGGGAAGCAGAGAAGCATCAGGTCAGAAAACTCCTTCTCCTAAAATCATCCTAAAATGAGTCTCAATATTGCAAAAAGAGTAAGTAAATAAGGCAAGGCGCGTTAAATTATCTTTTGTTTTTAGCTTGTGAATTTTCCCTATGCTTAGAGGGAGGTTTATCCCTGTTAAGGTTTGCCTAGAGGGGAATCCTCTGTGTTTTGAATTGGATTACCCTGTAAAGTTACCTTCCATCCTGATTTTACAGAGGTGCTTCTTTTACTTTTACTTTTTTTTTCTTTATAATAAAGTTCTGTTTTTTAAGAATCTGGTTTACTTATTTGGTTAGTATATTATTCTCAAGCCTCCCCAGGAAAGGGGGTGAAGGGACTCGGGGGGATATTTTAGGGAACAGGAATGCCAAGTGGTTCTTTTCCTGAATCTTTGTCTAACTCACTTGGTGGTGGCAACAGTACCCATCCAAGGACTAGAAAGGGTTTGTGCCTTGGGGAAGTTTTTAACTTAAGCTGGTAGAAATCAGCTTAGGGGGTCTTTCATGCGGGTCCCCACATCTGTACCCTAGAGTTCAGAGTGGGGAGGAAACCTTGACAGCCTCCGAGTACATTAATCAGAAGGGGTATTTCTCTATGGTTCTCCAGGCGCTTGTGGATCACCGTGGGCGTTTCATTGACATTAACGCAGGCTGGCCCGGAAAGGTGTATGACTCATGCATCTTTTGGAACACTGGCCTGTTCAGGAAGCTGCAAGCCGGGACTTTTTTCCCAGACCAGAAGATCACCGTAGGGGAAGTCAAAATGCCCTTTGTGATCCTTGGAGACCCCGCTTACCCTTTAATGCTATGTGGCTCATGAAACCCTACACAGGGAGTCTTGACAGCAGCAAGGAGCAGTTCAACAACAGGCTGAGCCGGTGCAGAATGGCTGTGGAGTGTGCTTTTGGCTGTTTAAAGGGCAGCTGGCACCCTCTGTATGGGAAGCTGGACCTGGCCAATGACAGCATCTCCGCGGTTCTATCTGCGTGGTGTACCCTCTATAACATTTGTGAAGGGAAGGGTGAACGATTCACTCAGGCATGGAACTCGGAGGTTCAATACCTAGAGGCTGAATTTGAACAGCCAGAGAGCAGGGCTATTAGAGGGGCCCAGCGCGGGGCTGCAAGGATTAGGGATGCCTGAGGGAGCAATTTGAGGCTGAAAGCCACCAGTAATGTCTGGTGCCCTGCATGGGAGTGAAGTGCAATGGTTCCAATGTTAGTAGGAATCTGTGTTTTCTACACTGACTTGCAGTGCCTGTTTCTTTCCTGGGCTAAGGTATCTTTTACTTTATGTAGTAATAAAGAATGTTTTCAAAGCCAAAAAATGCATTTATTTAAAAGAAAATTCATTTTTTGAAAAGAAACACAATTGCTTGGGAAACAGAAAGGGCTAGGGTGTGGGATGGGGAGGGGAATGGTACAATCACAGATTTGCGTATGTCCTATTATCATACTAAGTCTTCCTGTCTGGAGTGCTGTGTAATGAGTGCTGCACTTCAGGATGGCTATACTGTATGGTGATGGGGGTTGAGTGCAATGGGTAAGGGTCGTAGTTTTCAGGGCTCGGTGGTGGCGGTAGGAACCCGGATTTTGGGGAAAGAGGGCTGGAGGTGACATGGGGTCACAAGGGAAAGAGTTTTGAGTGCATGGCTACAAGCACCTGGATAGAGTCTGTTTGGTACTCCATTATGCTTGTCAGCCGATCCGTGCTTTGCTGCTGGAGCACTGTGCTTTTGTGCTGGTGCTCCTCCTTTCACTGTTCTGCTACTCCTGCACTTTTTGATTTTCATTACTTGAATGCTGCATTACTTCATGCAACATGTCTTCCTTGCTTCTACGTGGCCTCTTTCTGATTCTTTGGAGTCTTTCGGCTGGTGATAACACGGATGGCTGAGATCTCAAGGTTGCATCTGTGAAGGCAAAATGCAACACTTAACAGAGGCAGCATTGTTCACACCAGACAGCGCAATGAAGGGCAAGCACAGTCTACACTATAGCATAATTTGCCCATCCCAAAGCAAGCGCACATAACCCATGGGAGCCCCAGAATGGTGAGTAAGCACAGGGTCAAGCGTGACTGATTGTTTCACAACTGTGCTGTCCTCTGGGTTTCTGTGCCTTGGGGAGAGCCAACAGCGGCAGGGGGCCCCTATACTGAACACTGTCCCCACATTTTCCACAGGAGTTCCACAGGAGTTTTTCTTCTTCGCTGCTGAGGGTGACCTGGGAAGCAAGGGAGGGTCTTCTACTGCAATGCGGCTTCCACCCTGGCCCATATGCAGCTTGCCTGTGTGCAGCCATGGTCCCCCCACCCCTCACAGCACAGTGGCGCAGACATGTTAGCCTTACAGGGGCAAGGACAACAGTGGCTCTCCCAAGAAACCTGCGCAAGCACATTGCCCAAGTTCTGGATGAGACCTTTGAAGAGATCACTGAGGCTGATTACCGCAATGTGAGAAAGCGCATCAACTCCCTATTCCACATCTAGGCATGCATGCAGCCCTAATCCTCCTCACCCCAAGAGCCCGCACCGAATAACTTCCTTCCCAAAATAAAAGTCACTTACCGGGAACTTCCTCTGGTGTTTGTCCTTCCCCAAGCACTGGCCGCCGCAACTGGTTATTTTCCTCCTAGCTTGAGAACAGCTCCTGGCTGCATGCATCTAGGGATTCTGGGGTGTCTTTCTCTGCCTCAACACCCTCACTCCTGCTTTGCTGCTCTTCCTCCTGCCTGCTGAACTGGTCTCTGAAGTGTCCATGGTGGTACTCGGAGTGGAGGTGGGGTCGGCTCCAAGTATCACGTCCAGCTCTTCGTAGAAATGGCAGGTCACAGGGGCAGCACCAGAGCGGCTGTTTGCTTCATGGGCTTTGCGGTAGGCATTCCGCAGCTCCTTCACTTTAACCCTGCACTGCAGTGCGTCCCGGTCATGGCCCCTTTTCTTTATATCTGCCCAAAGGTATTGTAATTCCTACAGCTGGAGCGCAGCTGGGATTGGACAGCTTCCTCCCCGCAAACACTGATGAGATCCAGCACCTCGCCATTGCTCCATACTGGGGATCGCTTGGCGTGTGGAGGCATGATCACCTGAAAAGATTTGCTGAGAGCACTCCACGCCTGGCTGAGCAAACAGGAAGGGGATTTTCAAAATTCCCAGAGAATTTAAAGGGTGGGTCTGACAGTTGGTCACCTGAGGGCAGGGCAGTAGAGTTCAAAGTGATGACAAGAGTGGCTAGAACAGGCATTATGGGACACTTCTGAAGGCCAATCAGAGCACACTAACAGACCAGGGCGTCCAACACTGGCATCGCAGCGCTCCAGCAGGGGTGCACAAAACATTGTTCCACTCACCGAGATGGAGTACTATGAGTGCTCTAGCCGCGGAGTCAGAGCACTCTACATGCCTTGCCAGTGTGGATGGGTAGTGAGCTAGTGCGCCCTGGGCTCCTTTAATGCACTTTAACTCGCAAGTGTAGCCAAGCCCTAAGTTTGTAAGGACATTGAAAGTGTTAAAATCAGCTTAGAATGCGTTTTGCTTTTATTTCATTTGATCAAATCTGACTTGTTATGCTTTTACTTATAATCACCTAAAATCTGTCTTTATAGCTAATAAATCTGTTTGTTTATTCTACCTGAAGTAGTGTGTTTGGTTTGAAGTATGTCAGAGACTCCCCCTTGGGATAACAAGCCTGGTACATATCAATTTTTGTTAAATTGACAAACTTGTATAAGCTTGCAGCGTCCAGCAGGCATAAGTGGGCACTGCAAGACGGAGGTTCCTAGGGTTGTGTCTGGGACTAGATATATTGGCTAGTGTCATTCGGTTGCTAGTAGCTGGGAGCAGATTACATGCTGGAGGCTATGCGTGAATAGCTCAGGAGTGGGGGCTCTCACAGCAGAGCAGGGTAAGACTGGCTCCCAGAGTCAAAGATTGGAGTGACCTAGCAGATCACCGGTCCAGATAACGCCAGAGGGCAACGTCTCACACCTCCGGACCCAGTGCCTCTGGCCCCCCTCAGGAAGTGAGCCGTCATATAAATACCCTGGAGTTGAGAACCATTTGGCTAGCATACGTAAGTCTTTCTCTTGGTGTTTTGAGATGCCATAGTACAGGTGCTTACAGACATGTCCTATAGCAACAAGCAAGAAGGTGTTGGTTTGTTTCCCCTGTGCCAAGAGACAATCCACCTTTGGTAGTGGTGCATCAGCCACCATTTTACCACTAGCCCTCCACCTTCCCAGGCTATGAAACCTCGTGGTGGACCATCTCACCGGGTGGACAATACTCTAAGCAGCTATTCAATAGCTGTCCAAGACAGCATTCAGCAAGACATCTTTCACAGGTGGTGATTCCCAAAATTGGTTCTGATTGGATGTGAACAGGTCAAGGAGTGCTGCAGATTCTGTTCCAGAGGAGGAACCTGTGCTGGCTCCCTGGACACCCTACTGAGCCCATGGCCACCAGGGCTCTTGTGTGCTTGCTTACTACCCTTGCCAATTCCCCAGATGCTGAGAGTTCTCAGGAAGATCATACAGGATGCAGCTATAATGATGAAAGCTTCAGTGTGGCCTGTACAGTTTTGGTACTCGAACTGCATGCACCTGTCATCATGGTCCCTGATCATGCTCCTAACACACCCAAACATGAATGCACCATCAGGGAGACAAGTCCTGCGCCTGGATCCGGCATCCCTCTCTCTCTCAGCCTGGATGCTGGCTGGCTGATGTCTCTTGAGAGGGTAGCAAGCCTTGTGGATAGGGGGGAAACAGTAGATGAGGTATATCTCGACTTTGGTAAGGCTTTTGATACTGTCTTGGATGACCCTCTCATAAACAAACTAGGGAAATACACCCTAGATGGAGCTACTATAAGGTGGGTGCATACTTCCAATTTCTTTAACAGATTGGAAAACCATTCCCAGAGAGTAGTTGTCTGTGGCTCACAGTCAAGCTGTAAGGGGATATTGAGTGGGGTCCCACAGGGATCAGTTATGGCATAGAGAGTGCACTTGTAAAGTTTGTGGATGATACCAAGATGGGAGGGGTTGCAAGTGTGTTGGAGCTTAGGTTTAAAATTCAAAATAATCTGGACAATCTGGAGAAGTGATCTGAAGTAAACAGGATGAAATTCAATAAGGACAAATGCAAAGTATTGCACACAGAAAGGAACAATCAGTTGCACTGTAGCATGGTGTGCACTCACTGCCATGGCACCTCCTGCTGGTTACCTCAGGAATTAGCTTTTCCATCTCTAGAGCGCCTTCTGTTGGGCTGTGTCTCTCCTGCTGTTGCTACTTGTCTTACCACTGGTGTCCGTGTAGGCCCCATGAGCCGTGGTGCCCCTTCTCTGGGGTACTGCCCCACAGTAGTGCTCCCAGACGGAGGGGTCCTCTCTTTCCTGGGGAACTTCAATTCCCTAATCCCACCTCGCATCAGTGACCCACCATTGCCAGTCTTCATCTAGCCCTGTCTCTTGGGCAAACTGCAGTCTGAAGTGGCCACTCATCCTGGGCAAGGAGGTTGGACCGGCTGCCTCTTCCTTCCCTGGCTGCTTCCCCACAGCCCCAGTACCTCCTCAGGCCTTGGACGCAAAGCCTCAGCCGGGGAGTTCGCCAGGCTGGAGCTCCTCAGCTCCTCCTGCTCTTCCCACCACTGCTCTGTCCAAGGTACCCCTTTCTGCTTGCAGGCAGCCAGTCTTTCCCTCTCCAAGGCTGGAGAGAAATTGGCAGCCCTCTGGCCCGGCAGCCCTTTTATAGGGCCCATCCTTTATGCCCTCTGCCTCCACAAGGTGCAGCCCAAGAAGACACTGATGTCAAAAAGATTCTTATTTAATGTATTTGGGCCCATTCTTGCCAGAAGTGGAGTACATGTGGAGAATACATCTCGAAGAATTAAGTTACTGTAGAGTAAGTAAATAGTTACTTCTTTTAAGGTTAAAAAAAACCCCAAACCCTTAAACAGATGTGATCTTTAATTAAAAATATATTTGGAGAAAACAGTATTTTGTTTGGACTTAAACATTCTTATGCAATGTTTGCTATCTAAATCTTGTAGCATTGTACTAATATATGAAAACCAGAAACTTTACTAGTCTGTTCAGGTTCACAGAAACACAAAGAACAGATAGCATAAATGGTTTAAAGTAAATTCCACTTCGAAGATTTTTTTCCCCCAATGTTGTTAATTTACGGTATTTTTATAACAGAGGTTGAAACTTTAGAACTATACTTTCTGAGGACTATAAAACGAATATTGTCCATTTTTGACCTTTTTGTGAGCATTGAGGTGGAGTTATATTGACTGACTTTTTTCACAGAGTGAAAAAGCATTCACAGTTTAAAGATTATGGGCCAGATTAACCCTGGTAAAACTCCATTCTCGTCCTACGAAGTCCCTGGACAGGGTTTCATGGTTAATGCTAATTTTGGCTGTTGATCTGTTGTATGGCAAGTCACTTGAGAATTTTGGCCCAATACCAACTGACTTCATAACTTCCATTCAACCCTGTCTATGTCTATTGAAAATAGAATAGGGGATAACTTCAGAGCTGTTTGTTACATGTAACATTCTATTATTAGAAAAGGTCATCCTTTTGAGGATCAGACTCATTTTAATTTGGATGAATGGGAAGGGGAAGCATTTGATGAAGATTAATTTATTTTCTTTGTGACTATAGAAAAACAGAATGGTATTTTCTAAATATGTTCAAAATAAAATTCCAAAGGGTAATCTGGATGAGCTGCACCAGAGATATTGTAACATTTGGGGGAATTATCTCTCAACCACTAATGCTCCCAGAAAATCAGTAGAGTCAGGCAAAGGCACGTGAATATTTTCCAGAAAGCTGTTACATGTATCTGAAATAATGGGTTAAAATGGAAGCCATTTTATAACTAACTGTAGCATTTGTTATAATTCACATTTCTGTATAATAGGGATTTAAAAAACCAAAAACCCAAACATACCAACTAGATAAAAATACTATGTTGTGGAGTAGAAATTGGTTAGATTGCAGGATATGCTGGGGGGGAAGTCAGCGTATTCCATGTGTATAATAACGTATGTAAAACTAGGAAAGTAAGTGTCGTTTGATATATATCGCAGGTGCAAATGTACCTATAATTATGACTGTAGTTCTGACCCTGACATCTACTGGAATTTTCTTCCTGAGCAAAGGTACAGGAAAAACTACAGAAAATACAAAGAGGTTGAGAGATAGCCACTCGCCAATGTTCTCTTTTAGAGACACTGATACTTCGCATGCCAGTTGATTTATTGCCAGCTCTTATTCTTATATTATGTCCTAGCAAAGGTCATAAGCTATTGCTGGAAAAAATGTTAGCCCACTTTCCCCCTGCCAGTGCAAGATCTAGTTCCTATGTAGTAGGCTTAGCTAACGTTAACTTACTTTACTAAGCTTTATTCCATACTGCAGGTGTCACTTTAACAGTGTTCTGTAGTTGGCTTCCCTATAGGGGATCACATAAGTGCCATTTTCCCCATATTTGGGATTGAATTAAGGCTCTGTCCCCACACCCTTGCCTTGTGCTAAGGCCCTGTACCCTACCAAGTAGCAGCAAGAAGATGGCCTGCCTCCTCTCCAAGCAAGACAAAGGCAGCAGCATAGGCCCCTATATGTTTGTCCCCTGTCTTCCTTGGCAGCAGCGGTCCCCTCTCCCTCACTCTGAAGAGGCAGGAGTGAGGCCTCAGTGGGTATGTCTACACAGCATAGAAAACCGTGTGGCTGGCCCGTGCCAGCTGACTCAGGCTCAGGTTACAGGGCTGTTTCATTGCTGTGTAGACTTCCAGGCTTGGGCTGGAGCCCAACCTCTGGGACTATCCCACCCTGCGGAGTCCTAGATCCCAGGCTCTAGCCTGAGCCTGGAAGTCTACATAGCAATGAAACAGCCTTGCAGCCTGTGAACCCGTGTCAGCTAACACTGGCCAGCTGCCGGTGTCTAGTTGCTGAGCAGACATATCCAGCGTTACACCCTGGGTCCTGGGCTAATTTGCTGTGGTGGGCGGACCCACCATTTCACTTTTCTTCTGAGGCAATATTGGATAGGGTCCTCTAGAGCCATAGGTCTTGCAGGTAACACCCTATTGAGATGGATGTGGCAGTTAACCCTGCTCAGATCTATTGTTTCAAGTGATCTGCAGATTCAGGTAGGTGTCGCTGTATCAATTACTCGGGCCACATTTTCAAGTATTTCTTTGCAACAATGAGGACTAAACTTAATTTTTCTTAAAATGAATGGTGAGAGTCTGGTGTAACCACATGACTTCAGGAGCTAGTATTCTAGGCCTGGCCCTATAATGTTTATGCCTTAATCTGACCTAGGCTGAATTTGGAAGTTAAATCTTCATAAAAAAAAGTATAAAATAATGTTTTTTAAAAATTGGCAAAACCAAGCAATGTAGTAAAACAATTCTAGCTATTCCTTTTCTGCAAAAGCCAAACTGATATAGCTCTCACTAGGCTGGTATATTCAGAAATGAGAAGTTGATTTCAAATTAAATAACTTCCTGGCCTTTGTCTCTCCTTTAGTTTAGCCTCTTTCATACAGGAAAGATGTACAAATTCAGATAAAAGCATGAATTCTGATTCTGATGTAAAGAAATACTCAGGTAAAAAAGACTTGACTCTGTTCTGTATCTTGCTTTTTAACAGAATATTTGAATTCAGAAAGATTATTGGAAACCGGGAGAAATGCCAGAAGCTGGTTCCAAGAGATTATCCAGTGTTCATTGACAAGGTATTCAATAGCAAAAAATGTAACTGTAACTAAAATTATGTTCCCACATATTATATATGAGTGAAGTGAAATTAAGTCTTTAGTAAGCTCTCTGTACTGGAGAGGAAAGAAGTTAGGTTTGGTGCAATGTGAATTACAGGTTTTATTGATGATTTGGCTCAGCCTAATGTCAGTACAGCATGTGTTACTGATTTGAGATCAGAATTCAGGGCATGATCTTGGGCCATCACAGTGGCAGAAGAAACGTGGTAAGCATTTGCGGGGGGAGTATATAGTTTGCGCTAGTAGTTCCTCTGTCTGACTGAGAAGTGGCATTGAAAGATTCCAGAGGGATGCACCAAGCTGTCCGTCAGTGAAAAGACCACTGAAATATTAAAGAAAGGAGTAAATATATAGGGGAGGGTGTAGAGGTGGTTGGAGATTATAGGATTCCACTGGGAAAAAGAAGAAAGCATGCTTTTCATGTAACTAGATATGTAGTAATTAACGTCGTGAGAAATTGCATATCTGCATTCAGTATTATTAAAGAAGCACTTATAGTAGCGCCCAAATGCTCCAGTGAGGATTTAAGGGCCCATTGTGCTGGGTGTGACACAGACATATATAAGGGACAATTCTGTCCCTGAGATTATAAAATCCAAAAGGTATAAACAAAGGGCTGGGAGAGAGGAGTAACATACAAGCAAATGAAAATGGTGACTGGCATAGTTCGGTAAACCAGATATTTTGGTATTTTTCATTGAGAATAGAGGTAGTATGAGGAGAATGTCAGGACTGTTGGAGTTAGTAAGGAAGAAAGGAATGGGAAGGTGAGAAGTTGTTACAGTTAGTCATCTGTCTGTCCATCATCAGCAGACAGGTTTTTACATCATTGCAGAGGTGAGTTGTAAGAAGGGATTTATTAGGATAGAGCAATAGCTGTACAGATTTTATTGTGAAGTTTTTCCCATCCTTTGGGGTGGCATGGGAGAAAACACAGGTGTGTCCAAACAAAAAAACAAAAACAACAACTCAATCCCTATTTAGGCTTTTAGTGCATTAAAAACTGAATTTTGTTATAACAGCTGATTTTTATTTAAGTGAGGTGGAAATGGCTCGTGGTAGACTTTTTTTCATGCTCATGTATTATAATGATTGAAATTATACTTTCAAAACTGCTTGTGGATTTTTGTGCTAAAATTTGATTCCAGCCTAGGAACCCATACATTAATGTTCAGCCTTCAGTCCATATAAAGTGTGCTGATCATACACACTTTTAACTTTCAGTTCTTTCCATAGGTTGAGGAGCAATCCGACTGTAAAATACTCAATGGGCACTTCATTTCCCCTTTGATTCACTACATTCCCAATATCCTGCCAACTGAATCCATCATAGCAAGGTAAGGGAAAGGAAGTAACAATTTGGTTCTGAAACTAGCTCTGTAGGTGAAATCAAAGAAATCTATATTATAAAAATTACTTATACTACATTCTTTATTACAGCTACAATCAGAATACTCAGTTTTGTTTAAAAATGGTTCAGACTGTGATCTGTGTTGAAAAATATTTAGATGTTTTAAGTTAGAATGAAAACGCATGTAGTTCATTTGATGGTTCCATCTTTGGATGAATGGTTTATTTTCTAGATGAGCTTATTCTAAATTGGGGTGGTGCTAGCAAAACAAGACGTGCTATGATGTGGTTTAATTCTGAAAATGGAAATGTAATCCCATTAGAAAAGTTTTACATGTTCACTTAGTAAAGTTTTAATTACTGGAACATCTATAACTACATATTGATAACTAGTTATGACGCAGGAAAGCCAGAGAATTCTAATATGACTATGATCTGTTCTTAACTACCTCCTTTGTAAAGGGGGGGAAATGGTTCATATATAAGCAAAAGTACTAACAAACAGCCTTGACTTGGATTTATTGGCCTTTGTCAGTCTGCCACAACAACAAGTAATGTTTTGAAACTGATCTGTTCCTTATTTTTAAAATACTTGTTTTGTTTTGTTTGTGAAATATACAACTCACATCACATGTCCAAGATGGAGAAATGCAATTCCCTTGCAAATATGAATTTTTGTAAAGGCTAGCAGTTTATCCAAGAAAATAGTTTCTCATTTCTGTAACTGAAGGAAAAAATGGATTATTTTCCTAAGAAACACTCTATATTTATTAATTTATTCCACTTTTATTATCAGAATTTAACCATGTATGTATGCACACAATCTGTTAACTTCACTGTAGCTCATACATTGAATTTGGTTTGTGTTTTGTATTTGAGAAACCAAACAAAGTAGTAGTACCCTTGAGGAAGTCTTGTTATGCATACACACTCAAGCAGTTGGGTGGTGGTGGTATACTAATAATCTCACCATCTCTCAAGGTTCACTGAGCCTTGCTTTGGAGTTAGGGTAGGGAACATCATTTTGTATTGGCTTCTAGCTAGCAGAGCTAGACTTCGTGCTAGCAGAAGTCTTAAGTTTGTCAAGCTTTGCTTTGGGCATAAAAATTTACTTCAATCTAGGAGGCCTTGAAGTCATGACATCAACAGCTGTGACCAGTCAATACATCTTTGTTACAGCTTACCTTCTCTGAAGACATTATTTAAAAAATGCTCAATAGGCATCCATAGTGTCTTCTTTTACTCCCTGTTGTTGAGTATAACGGGAGTCACTACTTAAAATTCCTGGCCTGACTGATACCACAGCTGAAAATGCAATTTACTAATAGTTTCCACATACTCTCATGCAGTGGTTAGATAAGTTATAGGTGCTATTAAAAATCCAAAATACACTAGGTTAGATAAAGACAAGTTGATTTTCTTTCAAACTCATAACATCAAATTAAATCCATTAATAAAAGTTATTTTGAGTTTTAATGTCTTCATGTGTGAAAGGCAGCACTGTAGTGGACTTTGTGTGCTTTTCAAATATGGTTAGTTTAGCTAGTTGTGTGTGAACGTTTTTCCATAAAGAAGCAATTTTATTGCACCAGGACACCCCCCTGTGGTGAAAAACCAATAGCTCAACAGAAGTGGTTTGCTTGTGTAGGTTACAGCTGGCCTGAGAAAAGCTTGGCGGGGGTAAAGGAAGGAATAACCGAAGAAACTGAGTGATTTTGGGGGGGGAAGAGGATGTAGAAAACCGTTTTTTATATATAGAAACACTTGTTGGCTGTATTTTTTTTTTTTTAAACTGTATTGTTCCTTTTTAATTTTCACTTTTAGTTCCCGCCCATTTAAGGAGAAAAGTGTGTGTGGCTTAGGGGATCTAGCCACGCTTGCCTAATCTCAGGCTCCACTTCTCTATTCAGTAAAGTTTAGAATACAATAATGAAGTGGTAATCTCATTTGGAGCGTGACCTTTCAGGTTATAACTCCCTTTCTTCTTGGTGTTTGTGACTTTCTGAAGGTGAAAACTTTTGGATGTGCTCTTAATTTCATTCATGAAAAAATTATATTGCTAGACTAACGGCAGTTTGCCTGAGCATGTAACCAAACTATTTTTTCAGGGTGTAGTTTGGTGGTTTAACTTTCATGAGTGTGAATATCTTGCTATGTTATCTTGTATATTAAATAGTGTGCTTTTGATAGGTTTCAGTTCATAATACCAAAGAGATGGAACAGCAAATACAAACCTGTGTGCATTCATCTAGCAGGCACTGGAGATCATGTAAGTATATAAAAGTTTAATTTCTCATTAATATTTTAAAGTTTAACAGTAATCTTTTAACTGTATTCTCGTTTTAACATTTCCTCTTCAGTACTACTGGAGAAGACGCACACTAATGGCCCGTCCAATGATCAAAGAGGCTTGCATGGCTTCTCTATTGTTAGAAAACCCTTACTATATCCTTTTGTTGAAAACAAAATGCTTTAACATGTCTCAAAGTGCTAACCAAGGGGAGGAAGACAGAATAACATTATTTTATCAAAATGGTACAGATTACATAGATGAGTGGTTTTCAACCAGAGGTACACAGAGGTCTTCCAGGGGTACATCAACTCATCTAGATATTAGCCTAGCTTTACAACAGGCTACATAAAAAGCACAAGTGAAATCAGTACAAACTAAAATTTCATACAGACAATGACTTGTTTATACTGCTCTATACATTGAAATGCAAGTACAATATTTATATTCCAATTGGTTTATTTTATAATTGTATGGTAAAAATGAGAAAGTATGCAATTTTTCAATCATAGTGTGCTGTGACTCTTTTTTGTAATTTTATGTCTGATTTTGTAAGCAAGTAGCTTTTAAGTGAGGTGAACCCTTGGGGTACGCAAGACAAATCGGACTCCTGAAAGGGGCACAGTAGTCTGGAAAGGTTGAGAGCCACTGTCATAGGTCAGTAGAAAGCTGCTTTGATAGCTGCTTTCAACTACCTGAGGGGTGGTTCCAAAGAGGATGGCTCTAGACTGTTCTCAGTGGTAGCTGATGACAGAACAAGGAGTAATGGTCTCAAGTTGCAGTGGGGGAGGTTTAGGTTGGATATTAGGAAAACCTTTTTCACTATGAGGGTGGTGAAACACTGGAATGCGTTACCTAGGGAGCTGGTGGAATCTCCTTCCTTAAAAGTTTTTAAGGTCAGGCTTGACAAAGCCCTGGCTGGGATGATTTAGTTGGGGATTGGTTCTGCTTTGAGCAGGGGGTTGGACTAGATGACCTCCTGAGGTCCCTTCCAACCCTGATATTCTATGATTCTATGAAAGTCAGGATATGGCTGTTGGTCATAGAGATGTGACTCCTTACTGTAATCTTATTACATCAACCATAGTGGTGTCTCTAAGTGCATAACCATGGAATACAACGCAGATGATGTGTTAGACTGGCTATTTCATCAGGTGTTACTCTTCTGGACTTAAAAAAAAAAAAAAAAAAAAACAACTTCCAAACCACTCTCCTTGGTTACTGGGGTACTAGTTTGATACTGATCTCTTTGTAACCCAATCATTAACGTAGCTGACAAACTTCTCTTAGCCATGGCCAACTAGGAGAACTAGCCAAATATGTCTTTTTTTGGGGGGTGGAGGGGGTGTCTTTTTTTGACAAAATGATCTCTCTCCCAACACCCTGCCCCTCCCCAAAAAAAGTGTTTGCTTCTCATGCCTTCACTTGTTGAATACAAACTGTTGGTACCACAAATCTGTTTGATAATGTTCACCTGCCTTATCACTAACATTTTAGGTATTTTTCTTCTGTCTGTCGACAAAAGCTACCATCCTGTATCCATCCTCTTTTCCAGTGTTCAGTAACTGCCTCCAAATGCCTACACCAGGTTTCACTCAGAAAACTCAAACTATCACACTTGTTTTTTTCTTTACTACTTACTTCATTAGAGCACTGTCCTAAATTATGAATGACTTCATCACAATCTACACTTCTGTTTTATTTTGTACCAATAAAACAATGTAATTTGGTAATAATTTACAGAATTTAATTCCTCACTGTACAGCTGACATAAGTGGTTTTTTAATTTTAGTCTCAATTTTAAAATGTAAGAGTTAAAATAAAAAGTTATCTAGTGATGCCTACAAAATGAATGTATTTACATTTGTTTATTTTCTTTAACTTGGGTCTTTACATGGCTGCAGAAAACCTAAGGACCAAATGTAAGTATTAAGATGACTTCTCACAGCTATTTTCTGTCCTCAAGACAGTGGGTTTTTTAAGAAGACCAGAAACTTAAAACATAGAAACCTTGATAACTTGTTATAAATAGCGGCAGACTTGGCTCAGCTATACCTTGTTTATGTGAAGTTGTAGACACTTTGCTTGACTGCTTTATGTGGATTTTGATGCTTAAATGCATAGGTTCGCACTTTCCACCCAAAGTAGATGGACTTTTTTTAAAAACCACATCAGCAGGGGTACAATCAAGAAACAGTGCATTTTACCAGTTCATACATTGCACTTGTGCAAATTCTGTGCAATATTGAGTATCTTTGAAGAAATAGTTTTTGGGCCACATTTAAGTGTCTAAAGTTAGGCAACTGAATAAGTGACTTGATTTTCAGAGATGCTGGTTACCCTGAAGCTCATGCTAGTGGGAGTTGCAGAGTACCCAGCATCTTTGAAAATCAAGTCACTTATTCAGTTGCCTAAATATGGACTTAGAAGCCTAATCTTAGGGACTAATTTAAAAAACAAAACAAAACAAAATGTTGGCCTTTGTATTTGCAAGTGCTAGAATATAAATAGGGCAATAGATCCTGTATCTGAGGCAAAATAAAGGTGTTAGTTTGCCAAATGTTCCTTGCAGACCAGTAGTTACAAAAGATGAAATGGGGCTGACTGGTTTAAAAAGACTGGTTTTATTCTGCTTGCTTAGCTACCTCCAAAAAGAAGAGGAAACTAATTTGTTTGTAAAGTACAATTCTTAGAGCTTGTTGCTTTCAGTAGTGCTTCATCAGCATCTTCCATGAGTTAAACATTTAATTTTCTTCTAATTATAAAAGCTAATTAAGGATTTACCTTTGAGAGAAGTGAAAGTTAAAGCAGTTTTAAAAAAAAATAGCCTTGAGTACCTTCCAAAATAGTTGTTGTTGCATTATAATTAGTTTATTGGTCTGAATAATTTAGTAAACCTAATTCATTATCTTTATTGGGATTTTTTTAATTAAAGATTTTTTGGGGAAAGTGCTCTTTTTGACACCTACGTGTTTTTTTTTTTTGTTTGTTTTAAAGATATCATTGTTTTGATAACATTTGGCATTTTTAAAATCACAATAAGACACACCAAATAGGTACAATGCTGAAATATAGTTAGTGGGTTTTCTGCTATTGGGATACTATTCACCTCAGAAAAACAAAAAAGTATAAAAATCTTCCCTCCACTATGCAAATTCTGTGCACTAGTCTCAGCTGTCCAACTTGATAGAATAATACTTCCATTTTGCAGATAATGGGCAAATGCTCTGTTGTCCCAAACTGAAAATGTGCACATTTCAGTAGAAGGCTTCAAAGCAGTAGTAGCATTCTAAGGAATGTACTTGTAAATCATTGAATTAGCATGACAGTCATAGTAGAGAACTGAAGTACCTTTAATAACAAAGTACTAAGCAATAGGAGTGTTTAAAATATCCTATAAATATTGGTCCACAACAGCCATTGGTATCCTTGTTTCTCCCCTAGCTTACAGAACAGTTCTAATAGTCTGTCCTTCTGTCTCAAAATGTATCCCAAGTATAATGATATTTTGGTACAAGAGGGCTATAGCCTCATGTAACTTAGAGACATGATATTGAAAACACGATAATATTTACAATAAACTGCTTTGTCCAAGCACAGTGCTGTAGTTGTTCTGTATGCCATACTCCATTCACTTAAAAGTGTTCAGCACATGGAGTAATTGCACCGTTGAGGCCCAATATGCAAATAACTATTAGACTTCTGGTCACTGTGAGAGTTCAAATTGAATAGCTTTCCATTTTTCTTTTTTGTTTTCTTTAAATGTTTAATGCATTGTAGGAGACACTACACAGATTTCTCAGGGCAGTGAGAAATTTCAGTCTTACAGTGGCACTGATGATTGTTCCAAAGCTGACTTACTGATTGCTCTTCACATGTTGTGTGCAATTTTCAGTGATGTACAACAGGTAAATAAGGAAATGGGGTTGTCTCTGCCAGTGACATCTTGTATACCTAGCACTGTATCACTTAGCTTTGTTTGATTTAAAAGAAAAAGGACCGTTGTTACTTCATAGCACAGAAGATTACTGCTCATGAGTTTCCAATGCTTGCAATACCTCAGTTATTTGACGATACTGTGTTCCGTAATTCTACACTAGTAATTTAGACGGTGCTTACTTCTAGTCTTCATTTAGGCCTAGATCACAAACAATTATAAAAAAAAAGAAACAAACAAGTCATGTGGGCCTTGAATGTAAAAAGCTACTGAAGACTCTGGACTCACTCCTTCTCCTATTGATTTCAATAGAAATTCAGCCATTGGCTTCATTGGGAGTATGACCAGGCTCTGTTTAAGAGTAAAAGTAGACTGATTAAATGAAGACACTGCACATCTGATATTGGAAAATAAACTATTTCTTTTTTCTTTTCTGGTGAGGAAAGAAGATCAAGTTTAAAAAATGTCTCTGACCTGTTTGTGATGGGAGGAGCTCTTGTTTTAGAATCAGCAGCTCTTTTGCACTGGCTAGAGAGAGAGGGCTATGGACCTCTAGGGATGACTGGAATATCCATGGGAGGACATGTAAGCCTTTATATTTACTGTTAGCAGTTTGTTTTATTTTATTTTTTATTTCTTGGCATGATATATGTACGTTAATAATTAGGGAAACCTATCAGTTTACAGTGTTCATATGCTGATTATTTTAAAATGAACAAGTTTAGAATAACTAGCAACATAACTTGATATTTAGGCATGACATGCACATATTGAGAATATGCAGATGTATTCTCACTGTGTATATATACCATAAAACTCCCTTACAGATGAATGTTCAGGTTATTGCAGGTTAATCTAGTAGTGTAATTCTCAATAACTTTTATTGTCATGCAGTTTAATCTGTTAATTTAGCTATTTAAATGTTGACATACCGTAGGTCTCAGGCCCAGTGGGTGAACAGTCCTTATCCTCAAAGGAAACCTGTACAAACCTTTCAAAAGACAAGCCTGGGAACTTACATTTGTAATTCTGCTAGACACTAAAAATCATGGACTGAATACAGTTACTGGATTTATATCTTATTGCAACAATCTATAACCCACTAACAATTCCCCAGCTGCTTTCTCCCTCCCCTATTTCCTCCCTATGACTGGAGGGACATTAATGGGCTACTTCACCTTGAATGGTCCCTTGAAATATGTGTTAACTACTTATGCTAAATTTCAGAGTAGCAGCTGTGTTAGTCTGTATTCGCAAAAAGAGAAGGGGTACTTGTGGCACCTTAGAGACTAACCGATTTATTTGAGCATAAGCTTTCGTGAGCATCCGATGAAGTGAGCTGTAGCTCTCGAAAGCTTATGCTCAAATAAATTTGTTAGTCTCTAAGGTGCCACAAGTACTCCTTTTCTTTTTACTTAAATACAAGATGGAACAGATTGTTTAGCATAAGTAAAAAGAAAAGGAGTACTTTGTGGCACCTTAGAGACTAACAAATTTATTTGAGCATAAGCTTTCGTGAGCTACAGCTCACTTCATCGGATGCTCACGAAAGCTTATGCTCAAATAAATTGGTTAGTCTATAAGGTGCCACAAGTACTCCTTTTCTTTTTACTTATGCTAAACAATCTGTTCCATCTTGTATTTATCTGTGACACTGAGTAAGACCATGTCTACACTACAAAATTATGTTGATCTAACTTAGGTCAGCATAAAGCCACCACAATTATTAAATCACTTGTGTGTGTGTACACTTGTCTCCTTGTGTTGACAGTGCACTTCCTTACCAGGAGAGTTTGTATTGATTGTATTGTCAATGTGGGGCATCGTGGGACGGCTCCTGGAGGCCAGTAACAGTCTATGTAAGCAATGGAGTGTCTACACTGACATTGTGTCGACCTAATCACATTGACCGTGACTGTGTGCCACTCGGGGAGGTGGTGTTATTAAATCAGCATAGAGAGGCACTTACATCAGTGGGAGCCAAATTTACATGAAAACACTTCCCTAGCAAGGTTGATGCAAGGCAGCTTACATTGATCTAATTGTATAGTGTAGTCCAGTCCAAAGTTTTCCCAGACCTGAAGAAGAGCTCTGTAAGCTTGTCTCTCTAACCAATAGAAGTTGGTCCAGTAAGAGATATTACCTCACCTACCTTGTCTCTCTGAGATTGTAAACTCTATAGGGTAGGGACCATATTTTTATTCTGTGTCTGTATAGCACTTGGTACAGTGGGGTCCTGGTTCATGTTGAAGGCTCCCAGACACCATCACGATGCAGTAAGTTCGTATGTAGTGTTCTTCATCCTTAGAAAGCACTTTAAAAAGGAAAGTAAGCATTGTTCTCTCTATTTTAAAGTTTGGGGAAACTGAGGACAGGGATGGAATCCATACTCTCCGGACTCCCAGACTCCCTGACCACTTCGCTATGTTGCTTCTTTTATTAATGAAGATGCACTTAACAGTTCTCTGTATTAAAAATATGTGGGGTGTATAAGTACTTTTTCTTGCTATCTTTATGGTTCTGCAGTATGCCCAAGAGTATTATATTAAACTACAGCTTTGCAAAACCATGCAATTGGTGTGGGGGAATCATTTTTCTGATCCTCCTGTATGCTGTATCTATGCTCCAGCATTTAGTGATGAATAGAACTTACCTCATTGTGCACTCTGATAATTCTGAGGTGAGAGGGAATTATCTGGACTCTAAGGGAGATGAAAATAGAAGTCCATTTACATGCTCAATTCTCTTCTTGCCCTTGCTGTTTGTGGCATGCAAATTCCCTAACACTATTTCAAAAGCTGCAGAATTTTTGATAGTCCTATTTGTGAGTCACCTTCAAGTTGTTTGTTTGTTCTGAAATATGTTTATAAGGTTGTTGAGAGGCCTTGAGGAGAGGGACATGTTGAGATGATAAATGAATGATAAATTCTTCTCATGGAAGAATTCTGATTCATTTTGCATCAGGATGAGTGTTCTATTAGAAGAAAACTCCTTTACCTAAAGCAGAAATACTGTTACTTTGGCTGTGAACCGATTTCAAAGCTAACATGTATCAAAGAGACTATTGGAGAGAATAGACTTTATCAGTCTTTCTGGATTTTGTGGAGGAGAGGTGTATAACTGCAAAGATGCTTAGCATTGATACTACACGAGACAATCTGTTGCTGTGTGAAGAAATTCTTTAAAGATGAGAATTCTAAAAATGACTAAAGAGAAATGTTGTTGAAATGCCTTATTAAAAAATGCAGTAGATCATCTGATATTTAAGTTTTTTTTTTTTATTTAACAGATGGCTTCATTAGCAGTGACAAACTGGCCTAAACCATTGCCATTGGTTCCTTGTCTTTCCTGGTCTACAGCTTCTGGTGTCTTTACTACGGTAACTAAATTATTTTTAGTTTTGTTAATATTATAGAATATGAACAGATGTGAAATCTCAAAGGTTTGAGTTGGGCAAATTAACATAAGGGAGAGATTTTTTCAAAGGCACAAATGGGAGTTGGATGCCCAACTGTCCTCTGAGCCTTCAAAAATCTCCCCCATAATGATGCTTCCGGATAGTTCTAGAAGCTGCCTTTTGTCTCATGCAAAAAATAATGGTTATAAACTATTTAGAGTTTTTAAAATAGTAAATTTACAGAAAATATTTCAAATTCTATAGTATATTTAAAACTAATATGTTTATGCCCAATATTTTTATATCCTAGTAATATGCAACACAGTAGAATATGACTTAACAAACTTGCTGCTTTTGATGAGAACCCTGAAATTTCACTGGGAAAGGGTTGTGGTTTTTTAATTATTCCTCTTCCTGGTAACTCTAGGTTCCTGACTGGTAAGGGAAATTCTTACTTGGTGTCTTAAAACAGGTTCTCAAACTGTGACCACCATTGAGAACATGTCTTCACCACTCCTTCTTGAATTACAACAGCTTCCCTTCTTCCACATAAATTTAAAAGTTCCTCAATTTCACAGCACTCCATAAACTTTACTTTCTGATCTTATTATCTTTCTCACTCGTTAAACTCTAAACATCTCTCCTTACTATTCCCTTTGTTTCTTTAATTAACTTTTGATTTATACTTTCTTGTACGCTGCCCATTGCCCCTAGACTCATATTTTAATTAATATTTGCCAAGTACCTGCTCCTCCTGAAAACCACACATGGAACAGTCTTCCTGGAGTGCTTGTCCATATATATATTCCACTGGTGCATCTGTATCCCCTGCACTCAAGTTTGGATTCTTTGTGCATCAGTGTCCTTTGGGACCATGCCTGTGCCCTGAAAATCCTTATATCTTCCACCTGAGCATATAAAGAGTGTTGCGTCCTGAACTGTTCCTCAGTTCCTTCTTGCTGTCCGTGGCTATGAATCAGAACTTACACTGTCCAGATTTTTTCTTCGTGTGGTCTGTCCATTGATTTGTAAATAGATAAGTACTTAGCAGTTAGTCATTAGGATGAGGTTTAGTTATTTTGTTAGTGTTTCTTTTCAGAAGAGGAAACTCTTCTTTGTCCCTTGACACTTCCCTCTACTGGTCATTAGGACTGAATACAAATCTCCAGGCTTTAAAAACTGCACTTCCTGCTGGGCAGTAATGCGCCTTAATGAAGGACAAAGACGATGCTTATTGTGTCTAGGTGGGAGCGATGTACCAGACAGATATACCATTTATTAATTGTTCTCAAAGGGCAAGGTAATCTCACCTGAAACTTTCTTCTGGAGAGGCCAGGGCACCTTTTCAGATGGTGGAGTGGCTGGGACTGAAAATCCTGAGCAGTGCTCCTCAAAAAGTGCACTTGGTGGCTCCTGTGCTTGCATATGTAAAACTAGCACTTTTCACTAATCCTCCTCAGCTGGTAAAACCTCAGAGGTTCTGGGGAGACAGGAGCACCAAGGGTTTTCAGGAGAAGAGATCTGGGTCTCTCTTTCACTGGGTCCTACCGCGAAGTCAGAAATCACACTGGTTGCCTTTGGGAGGGGTAGTTCTAGGCATGAAAAGGCATCCTCTGACATCCACTTGAACATTGGTCACCATGCCCCAGTACTGGCTTCTTCAGTTAGGCAGAAATAACCTGGTACCGATGCTTTGGCTGTCGTGCACCATGGTACACGTATCTTTGGTACCAATGCCTTCCATTCGCTTGCCTACAGTGTTCACTTACTTGGTACCGAATCCTTATGTCAATGGACCTTGTGGTTTCTTTGGTACTAGACTTGCAGCTCTAGTATCTCCTCTGTACTGGCTGCCACCCGTACTTCATTAGGTGCCACCCGTACTGCCACCCATACTTCATCAACAGTACTCATTAGGATGCAGTATGAATGTGCTCCTGGCACTCCAGCTGATACTGCTGCACCCTTACAAGAGAAGCACTTCTCCACTAGCTCAGATAATGGCAGGAAGGAGTCACCAGTAAATTTCCTGGTGTCTAAGTATTCTGGTCCATATGCCTAAGAGAGAGTATCTAAGGCTCACTTTTATTAGCCCAGGCATAGGAGCTCTCAGCAGGATACTGGCTCATGGACCTCTGCTTCATATGTGCATCAGCACCCCCTGAACTAATTGGGCATAATAGGGATTACAACTGGCTAGAAAACCAGTTTCTTCATCTCAGCCCAGAACTAGATCTTCTTCCACTACAAAACACAAGGGAGCATTAATCATCTCTAGCTGTGCTGACTGAACAAGATGATCAGGGTTCTGATGAAAATTTGCAAATGGATGATCAATCCATCCCAGAACCTCTCTTCTTAATATTTCCTGATGAAGCTGTGGTATCTGCAATATCTACCTCAGACCCCTATGATTTCAAAACTTTCCAGTGCTTGTTGCACAGGATGGCAGATCCACTGGAAATTCCAGTGGAAGTTGTCTAGAGAAGTCGCACAAGTTCCTGGACAGCTTACACACCTTCATGCCTGGAACTCTTGCAGTGCCCATAAATGAAGAGACCATTGGAGTCCAATAGGTTACTTTGGTAGACCCCCAACTTCCCTAGCTCTGACAAAGAGCAGATTGCTGCTACTAGGTGCTTTCATCAGGCTTTGAACAATTTTATATGCACTCTGTACATGGATTGTTGGTGTAGTGGTGCCTGATGAGAGAATCAAACACTGTGGTCAACAGAAATCTACACCCTGAGACAAAGAATGCTAGAAATTTTTATTTTTTTGGTCGTAAAAATTATTAATCAAGTCAACATATGAGAATCTCCAGTTATCAGGCCTTATTGGCAAAATATGATGACTTGAATTGGGAATCCATTTTCAAATTTGCTGACAAAATTCCACAGAAGAACAGAGGCCTGGAAATCTGTGGTTGTAGAGGAACAACTTGTAGCACACATCTCTTCAAGTGGCTGGTCGATGCTGCATACATGACATCCAGTTCCATGGCTACTTTGATTGCCCTGATAAGATCCTCTTGGCTTCAGTTGTCTGGAATCCCTAAAGGAGATGCATGTAACAGTAGAGGCTGTACCGTTTGAAAGGTGCAAACTCTTCAGTGCAAATACTAATGAGCCTTTTCATTCTCAAAAGGACTCTTGAGCGATGCTGAGATCTCTAGTGCTCTTGCATGAAAAAGAAAGCAATTTAGACGTTAATCCTGACAAAGTCAGTCCTATTATGCACATTATAGACAGTCTGAACTTCCCCCAAAATGCCAGCAGTCCCAAAGGAGAGACTCTTCTACCTCTACTACATTTTTCTTACCAGGCTCTGTTTTCATCAAGACAGCAAATATGACTTCTCCGTGAGGAGAAAAGTGTAACCTATATTGGATCTCTTTCTTTCCCTCTTCCATTCCCCTCGTCCTCCCCACGCGCGCACACACATCCATCCTCCTTTTGGGAAATGTTAATTTTATTTTTGTGGGGCCTGATACACCATTACCACAGACCTCTGGGCCCTAAAAACTGTAGAGATTAGATACTCCATCCAATCCCAAACCCTCTCTATCCAATTTCCCTAGCATTTTCTCCGGTACCCTGCTCATGAGTATGCTACTTTAAGAAGTTCAGTCACTTCTGAATCTTGGAGCAGTGGAAGATGTGCCTTAAGAATATATGCAAGGGGCGTTTATTCCCATTATTTTATAATTTCTAAGAAAAAGGGAGCAGGCGGGCACTCTATTCTGGACTTATGAGGCAGCTGAACACCTTTACGTGCAGGTTGAAGATGAGATTGGTAACTCTGGCCTCAGCAATTCCAACCATAGATTCAAAGGATTGGCATTCAACTCTTGAACTCAGACACTTATTTTCATAAGGCAGTCCATCCTGCCTACAGGAAATACTGAAGGTTCCAGATGGACTATTCCCACTAGCAATGCAGAATCCTGCCATTTGATCTGTTGACAATACCATGGGTATTTATAAAATGTGTAGAAGTAGTGGCAGTTTACCTGAGAAGACAAGGAGTTCAGTTACCCATACTTAGATGATTGGCTCATTCATGTGAATGCTTTACAGTAGGTGACCAATTTCACACAGCAGACAAGAAGTGGTCTGGAAAATTCTGATGAAACGTTTTTCTTTGGAATGTGCAGACTTGTCAATTGAACCATTCCAGCAAAAGTTTCAATTTTAATGACCTTCTCACAGACTACAGACAGGGCCAGCACTTCCAGGGCTTCCTGGCTCCCCTTCATCCCTCTAAGATGGCTGAGAAGGGCCCTGGGCTCCCAGGATTCCCAGAAGTGCTGGCTGCCAGGAAATTGGGAACTTTGGAAACTGGACTGGGACTGGAATTAACATTTTTTTGTCAGATTGATCTGCCCGTCACTGAATAGCAGTCGTGAAATTTACTAGACTTTTGTTGTCAAGCTAATAAGAGTCTTGTCAGATTCATGCTGCTATTCAGTGTTGTGCAGCTGTGAAACTGACCATCATTTTAGTTTCAGTCAGCGGCTGTCAGGTCTTCCAGGGTCTTTGGCTCTGTGGCAGCCTACCAGGTTGGCAACTGGGGATCAAGGGGAGCACACTTTGGGAAATACCACACTTTATTGCTTCTGAAACACAGTATTGCAGGATTTCCATTTTTCATAATTTGCACTTTTGGTTTTCATTCCATTTTGGGATGAAAAATATTTCTGAAAACTCAAATTTTCACAGAAATAAATTTTGTTTTTTCAGTCAGCTCTGCTGCATATTCTACAACTTTTCACTTCTCTAGGGCTCAAGGTAATTGAAGAGAAATCAGTGCTAGTTCCTATTTGAAAAATAGAATTTATAGGGGCAGTTCTGGATTCCACTACAGCAATGGCCCATCTGCCCCAGAAGGATTGCAAGCCATAGCAGATCTTGTTAACCACCTACAAGTTCATTCTCTGATATCTGTGAAATTTACCTCAGACTTCTAGGACACACGGTGACCTGCTTAGACGTAACTCAGTATGCCTGACTTCACATTTGGTGAAGAGTGGCTAAAGTCTGTATATCAACCCAACAGATATCACCTATATGTGAGGGTACAGGTCCTCCCAGAAGTCTTGTCATGAATTTGGTGGAAGGACCTTGTACAAATTTGTAAGGGAGTGCCCTTCTCTCCACCATTGTCATTAGAAACTTTGACAGATGCTTATTGGGTGAAGAGCCTACTTAGACAATCTTCAAACATTAGGCTTGTGGGTACATCTACACAGCAGCTGAGATATGTAATTCCCAGCTTGGGTAGACATCTGCACTAGCTCTGCTCCTAAAAATAACCACCCAACTACAATCCAAGCCAACCTCCTGGATACATACTCAGGTGGCTAGCTGGAGACATTGCCTGTGCTATTGCAGTCACACTACTATTTTTAGGCGCTAGCTCAAGCAGAGCTAGTGCATGCATGTCTACTCGAGTTGGGAATCTCACCTCCCAGCTACTGTGCAGATGTACCCTTACTGCTAAGCGCCATTTATCGAGTGTGCACAGTATTCCTCCAAATTCTTAAGAGTTTATTCAGATCATGATGAACAATACCACAACAATGTTTATATGAATAAGCAAGGGGTCTCACCCAAAGTTCTTGACGAACATAGTATCTGACTTCCATCTTATCAAAGTAATACCTCTGCCTGTCTCTTTTCCGAAGCCACATTCCAACAAAGGAGAAGCTAAACTTCAAATCTTAGACATACTTAGGGTACTTTGCTTCCAACTTGATAGGTCTAAGCCTAGGTTATTAGTCTGACCTCTCTTTATAAACTACTATCCGTGCAGGGGCTTTCTCATTTTATTTCCATATGCATTAAGTTGTGCTATAAGAAACCTGTCACCTTTGAGGGTTACACATCCTTCCCTCCTCCACTATTATGGAATTCTGTAATACCTGGTTTCTGTAGTGGTGAAGGAATTGAGAGATGGTGGGGACACCCTTAGCTCGGAAGGACGAGGATATTGAGGGTGCAGTCACAGTCCCAACAGATTCTGCTGGCCAAAATAATCTGAACTTGAATGCCTCAGGCACATGTGCACCAACAATTGAATGTATAGATGTATGTAACAATATGAATGAATATGGACAACACATCTCAAAGAATCACTGTTACTATTAGGTAAATATGATTCTTCCTGGTATAGTAGCCCTACACCACTCAGAGTTCTGTATTACACCCATGTCTCTTTTGATTATAAGCGCTCTATGGCAAGGACTTTAATACTTTTTTACACACCTGCTTATTGTAGAGTGGTCTGATTAATGTACAGGTGAGGGATGGAGCTTGGGGGGAGGTATGTTTTTGTAATGAAAAATGTAGTTTTCAGACAAGAAATATGGTTATGGATATTCTTGTCTGATGTGTCCTGTGGAATTTGTTACAGCTTCTAAGTCAACACTGGCCAGAATAAAGTTTGGGAATCTTAACTTTAACATATACAGATATAGCTATTTTCTACATCTTTCCTTAGTTGTACTGCCTTGGTCTTCGATGATCACTTCAGAATACATTCTTTGGATTTTTTTTTTTTTTTTTTTTTTTAAATTCTGGGAATTCTTATTTGCACTGTAATTTCAGGGTGTGTTAAGCAAAGCAGTGAACTGGAGAGAGCTAGAGAAACAGTACTATACACAAACTGTTTATGAAGAAGAAATCATTCAAATGCTTGAATATTGTGGAGTAAGTACAGTTTGTTTCCCCTATTAGCTTTATGTAAAATATAGTTTACATACAAAATCTGATCGAATACATAATGTCATGTCTAGATAATTTCAGCAGACATTCATTAACATTAATGGTTTCTTACTTTTTTTATTTAATTTAACAAATATTTGATGCAGAAATAACCTTTAAATAAGCAAAGATTAATACCTCCTGTTGTCATATAATGCATTTTTATAAGTGTTGAACTCTCTTCAGATTACTGTTTATGACCAGCTATTACAGACACCAGTTTACTTTAGTTCTCAAAATAAAGGTACATAAAGTACATCTATTAATTTATCGTATCTCCATGTCTAACAAAAAAAAAATTCTTGAGTGCCGGAAGGTTTAAAAAATTAAGAACTTTCAGAATGTTCTTTGAAACGTTGGTTTTTGTAAGGGTGGGGAGTCAAAGCACTGAAAACCAAATTCCCAAATCCCAGAAAATTAGCCATATAGTTTGGAATAGTGTATTGAAGTGCCAAATAAAGAAGTGACTTACTGTTGAATCAGTTTCCTTGTTTATTCTTTTGTTGAAATTTTTATACATACTTCAGCAATGAAAGAAGACATAACCAGGTGTGAGTATATGATTTATTAGGAAATAATTATTCTTTACCCGAAGAAGAAAATATCTTTTGTGAAGGTGTAGTGTGGTAAAATTATTCCTATATGAACACTGTTATGGACCGCTTTTTAATGCGCTGCAATTGCAATTTTGTAGTGGTTTAGTAATCTAACCTTATTCTCTAAAGATACCATTTTTGCAGGTTTCTCCGTTCTGGTTCTGATTAGAGTAGGATTGGTAGAACTCCTTTGGTTTTGCAGGGTTTCTACCCTGATGACAATGGCAATGGGGTAAAAATATAACCCAGGAAGTTTTAGGTTGTCTCATTGTCCTTTACCAAAATGCTGCCCTGTGTATGTTTTAGTTCTTTCCTGACCCATTGTCAATAACGGAGCTGTGCGTAGGAGACTGTTCAATGGCAATCACTTCAGCTCTTCACTAGATCCCAACAAAAAATTGTTGGGTGCCCTTTGTCTTCTAACCATATCTGGTATAGTGAGGACACTTAGTTTTAGACCTTTGCTCTGCACTTTGTTTGCTTTTCTTAGTGCTTTGGTACCTGCTTCAGAACTGAGGCACAACTGCTTTGGTGCCTTGCTTTGACCTCTGCTTGTTCTTCTGGCAACACCACAGCAGTGCTAAGGTATTGACAGCAGCAGAGGAACTGTCAGCTGGCTGTTTGCTGACAAACTATCAATGTACACTAAACTCAGATTTGAGGATAACTTCCTAGTATCCACGGGCAAATGGATTTTTCAAGCTCTGACTATAGCCTTTTCCCAAAGGAAATTTGGATGTCTGCTTTCTCCCCAGCCTCAACAATAAGTTGTCTACTGGTATCTGACTTTCTTCTAGTCTTTGAATAAATAACTATTAGTATTAATTTTTCAGTCTCTTCTTCCTAGCAAATTCAATGCTATTTTGTAGAATAACATTTCTGAAAAGCGGACCACTTGAGTTCTTTTCCCAGAAACTGAAGTACAGTGTTTTTATACAGAAATAACAAACGTGGAAGCATAATACAGAATTATAAATCAGATGTCCAGATACAGCTCTGCTCTAGTAATATCTGCAACATTGTAATATGCTCATAAATATGAGGGAAAGCTTAATAGAAGAAACAAAATTGGAAAAAATTAGAGAAGTTACAAAGAAATTTTCAGGTAGTTTCATGTGTACTGTTTCCTAATATATGCTTGCTTTACTCGTCAAAAAACAGTTAACACAACTTGTGATGAGATTGAATGGTTCACAGGATTCTTAACAGAATAAGGGTACTCCTTTTTTAATTACTTGTTTGATTCTAGATAAGTTCAGTAATAACCAAAAGTAATTTGCATCTGACATGGTACTCTGTGTTTTAGTTCCATTTCCATAATGGACAGACATCTGCATCAGAGGAGCCACCACCATATTTGAGTACTTATTGCTCCATGATGGTCTGCTTAGGACAGGCCCAAAACTAGGATATAAAGTGGTGATAAGGGTCAGGATGTAGATCATTGACCAAGCTGTATGCCAAAGTTTGGACTTTGCCTGTGCACCTAGCACTGTGTCTGGCTCATGCGAGAGCTTTTGCTCTGTCATGAGCACTGAATTCACTCACCCTTTTTTAATCAGGTTGACCAAAAAATGTGAAAAACCCTTAATAAAAGGCCTGTATTTCTATTTAGACAGACTCTTTCAAGATGGGACAAGACTTTGTTAAAAATTCTCCCAACAGTGTGGACAGTCTGAACAACCTAGCTCTGACTTCCAGAATGTTGAATCTGGATACCACAAGCAAAATTCTGTCTACAGAAGCCATTCACTGCCTTAGCACTAGTAAAAGTACTCTAAGTGCCTCATCAGAAAAACACTTACTGCAAGATGCTCCTACAATGCAGTGTATAAATCAAACATTTTCAACCAGCAGCAATAAGAACTTCACCAGCCTACAGAAGCACCTGATAAGTGAAGAGAGGAAAAGGGACGCTTTACAGAGAGAATCACTAAGGTTCATGAAAGGAGTTATGGATGAATGTACCCATGTAGCTAATTTCTCAGGTACTTATTTATTTTAATGTGGAGATTGGGATATTTGTCTAGAATAAACTTCTATTTGTGCAATAATTTTGTATTCATACTGTTTTCTCAGAAAGCTTGTATACTGAATTAGAAAGTGTGTCATGGCTGTCTTTACAGAATGGACATATAACGCCGTTGTCTTTTAAAAATATGTATATCAGACTTATATCTGACATGGATCATCTAGTTTCAGAGGAACCACTTTTTTGACAAATACCCTGGTGGTTCAAAACACTTGCTTAGCTATGTCAGTCTAGAGATATGCATAGAGGGATGCTTCAGGAGCTCCACCAAGTCTCTAAGTCCGGTTTCAACTTGTGTTTGTTTGTTTTGTTTTTCTTTTAAGTATGTTAGTATATTACACAAAGTGTGATTACATCTAGCAAGTGCCCATAACCTGAGCTCGTCTGCTTCAGGTATTGCTGGGGCTCTTTTTAAAGGGGGAAAACATATTTCCTAATCCTCTATTTCCCTATGTAATCATGCACACCCATGATATGTGATTTATTACATATTTAAAGGGATGTCTGGATTTTTCTAGGCGCCCATTTTCAAATATTTGTAGCATATCACTGTTTACCACTGTTACAAACCACAGGTTGTCTTCAGAGGTCAAGAGGTGGCTCTGCTGAATATTGCCTTATTCCCTCAGTTTGTCATCAGATTACTCCATAATGAGAACCATAGGTGCTGGAACTAGGGGTTATAGGGGTGCTGTTGCACCCCCTGTCTTTAAGTGGTTTCCATTGTATACAGGGCTTACACTTTGGTTCAATAGCTCTTAGCACCCCCACTATACAAATTATTCCTGCACCCCTGATTAGCACTGGGCCTATGGAAGTTATCCATAATTGAAATTGCTGCTGAATTACATTATAAAGTTGATTTTTGCCCTCACCTCTCATCTCAAAGCAAAGACCCCCTCTACCTCCTCTCCCCCCCCCCCCAAATTGAGCTCATAGTGGTAGGCTATGTCTGTCTGACATTAAGCTGTTTTGCAAAATTTGATATTCCTTGGATAATGAAATCCTGGCTTGCAGTACCCCAAAAAGAGAGGTTTATGAGAGTTCAAAAAAATCTTCTAACTTTTTTTACCATCTTTTAATGAACACAGAAGGTAGAGGAGAAATAAAATTTTATTCACTGACACCCCCCGCAGAGATCTAGTGCCAAGGATCAAAATCTAGTTATGTAATATATCTTTTATTTTGCAACTACACTATGGAATATCTGCTCCATTGATCTTAATACACTATGTCCAAGGATGGCTGGAGACCTAAGCTTCCATTTCAAGAGTTTTTCATCATTTTCCATGCAGAGAGCTCAAAGTGTATGTTGATCATTACGGAGACTTGCCAATGAAAACAAGAGATGCCTCCCAACTCATGAGGGATTTTCCTACTAGCCACATTACAGTAGCCTCATAAGTTACTGAGGAATGCTGATTTGGGAGTAGAAAACAGTTTAACCAGAAAAAGTGAGCGTTTACCGGAAAAAATCAGCTTTTTCTTTTTTCTGCTCAGTTCCAGTTGACCCAAGTCTAATCATAGTTGTTCAAGCCAAGGAGGATGCGTATGTTCCACGAACTGGAGTGCGCAGCCTTCAAGATATCTGGCCAGGATGTGAAATCAGGTATCTGGGTGGAGGTCATATCAGTGCCTACCTCTTCAAACAAGGACTCTTCAGGTGAGAAGTTAAGTATAAACAGGGAAGCAAAAATATGGGTGATCTTTCCCTAGTACCACATTTTTGAGGGAATTAGTTTTCTATATTGGCATGTCATTCTTCTTTTTAAAAAACAAAAAACGACTGAATGATGAGTAATACAAGTTCACTCATTCATTGAACACTATAATTTATTTCCTAGCCAGTGAATGTATGTTCAGTAGGCAACAATTGCCCTACATTTATTTTTGCAAGTGTTGTCTGTTAGAATGAAAAGTAGGTGAAGTCCAAATTTAAAATATTAACTTACCTGTCAGACCAGTAATATGTTGCTGTAACTCCAGACTTGACATTGCATCTCAACCTTCTGAAATGTTATTTATATAAATACAATTCTTAAATCTTAATAAGTTACAATAATATAACACTCCTGACATACTAATAATTCTCTGGAGATGCAGGGATTAATGAGGACTGGATAGCCCATTTGAACAAAAAGTTCAAACAAAAAAGGAAAAGATCAACATACCAAGGTTCACGATCAATATCTGTGTAAAATTATCACAGTTTTTGAAAGATGTCGCAATAAATAGAAAATACAGGAGAGAGATCTTTGTGTGATCAGAATTTCTTGAGAGAGAGTTGAGTACAAAAGGCCCTGATTCAACAAAGCATGTGCTTAACTTTAAGCATCGACGGCTCACATAAATGTTTTGCTGGATTGGAGTCCACAGAGAGCTGGGGAAGTGATGGGGGGGGGGGGGGGGGGGAAGAATTCCTAGAACGAAATTAGAGATGAAGAACACTGTTTATTTCTTTTTAAAGCATGGCATGTGGACACAATTCTCTCCTAATATCATCTTTGGTTTAATCACATGAGATCAGATGGTCTGGAGCATTGTTCCCATCAGTCTAAATAATTTCTGAAATGTGACACTGGAGAGCATTAGACTCTATACTCGCAGTACATATATAATTGTTTCGAATGACTGGCATTCTGTATATGAATTTAAAGGTATTCCCCTCCGTATTAGAGCCTTCAATGTTGCTGCCCCCCTCTCCTTTTTGCAGTGCTTACATTGTCAATTAAATCTTTCTAAGTTTTGGGAAGGTTGATTGGATATTTGTGGATAGCCCTCTTGTGAAAAATGTTTCCTCCTTTCTCTGGCTTCCTTTTGTTCAATGTGTGATTTATTCCTTTACTGAGTGTGTTAAATAAGTCATCTTGTTTGTTAACAGTGTTGTAGCCATGTTGGTCCCAGGATAGTAGAAAGACATTGGATCAACTTCTGTTGGTGAAAGAGACAAGCTTACACAGACATTAATAAAAGCTCAAAAGCTTCTCGTTCACCAACAGAAGTTGGTCCAATAAAAGAGATTCTCACCCACCACGTCTCTCTCATAGTGTTTGTCTCAGACTTGTGGACCACTTCCCTGATTTCTCTTTGAGATGTTCCAGTTCCCCTACTTCAAGCAATTGCAATGTAGGGCCTCATTAATATTTGTTTACCAACTCCTTTGCTTTTGAGGAATTCAGATTTTACACAAATATCTTGTATTTCTAGCTGACCAAGTGAAATTCCTCACATCTGGGAAGCTTTAGGAACTCTTGTTGTTTAAAATGTTATTTTTGCCTGACGTAAACTTTTGAGTTAAGCCTATTTACATATTTAATCCTTGGCTAATCAGATTGCTATTTGTTAATAGTTTTACTAATGTGGAACCCTGTGCATTTTGGTTTTAGACCACTTGCTTATTTCACATAGTTAACTGAACAGCTCTTGGTGAGGATTCTGACACTTACTGACCTTTGCTGCATTTGAACCAGTATCCTTGAAATGTGCATCATACCATTATTAATCCCCCTTGAGTCATTCAGCCCCCTAACAAGTAAATGTTAACCTTCCAAAAATAAAAAGATTGAGGGCTTTGAACCTGTGCCTCATTTCAAGTGCTTTGTACTGGTGCAAAGAAGCCCTAAATCCAGTTCTTGGAAAATCTTGTCCTGTGTATGGGGGGATCCTTTAGATGTCGTCCTAGAAACTACCACACCACATTCTCCTTCCATGGGGGGGTCTGGCTTGGCTCCCTATGCCAGGCTGATTCCCAGTTGTTGTAGGGGGTCCTTCGGACTTTTGGCAGCTGGTGCAGATTAGATCTTGGGGTTGGACTGGCATAACGGTGATGGATCAGGAAAATTAAGAGCTCTGGCCCTCTTCAGGTGTACCAAGCACTTCTAAGGCCCTACTTTTACAAAGGAAAAAAAATAAGCAGCCTGCATCTACCCGTTCCCAAATTATACTAGTAGCCTGTAATTCTTTCTCTCCATATTCTCTCTTTTAGGCAAGCCATTTATGATGCATTTGAGCGCTTTCTCCAAAAATATGCTGCTTAATGGTCTTCATTATTAATTTACTCAATGTGGTCTTGTGTGAGCTTTCCGTATCTGGAATTGTATATTGGCATGCTTTGGAAAGCCAGCCTATTACACCAATCCTGAATGGATGGACACCAACACTGAATGTCATACCCAGCAATTATCAATATTGGCAAAGCATTAATAATAGTAGTTTCAGTTCAACCAAATGCCCATCTAAGACATATCTGCATTAATTTGAACCATGAAAATTTTGGCAACATTGGTTAATGTATGAGGGATTCTATGTACTTCATATTGTCTATTATTTTATCACTTCACGTATGACATTCTGTTCTGATTAGTTTGCATATCAGCTGTAAAGAGACCAATATAACTCCAATAGAACTGTTCAAATCTATCCTTTAGGATTTTAATACTTCTGTATTTAATGCATTGCTATTTTTTCCTGTTACCAATTTTTTTTCCTGCCCACACTGTTTTGCCTGCTTTTTCCTGTGCTGTTGCTAAAGATTTGTTTTTAAAAAGGGCTCCTCCTTTAAGCCCAACGTCATGTGTTTCATTGCCATTGTTTGTGATTGTCCCAAATTCACCGTTGTGACTTAAAACTGCAGGAATAAATAAGAGAAAATGAACAGCAATGGGAATAGAAAAGTCTCTCTCAAAGCGTTATCTAGGAAAAAAGTAAATAAAGGCATATTTTATTGACATGTTTGAAAGTTTTTTCTATTACGAAAGTAGTTTTTTTTTATTAAAAAAACAGCACATAGATCATTCACAGTAACTGCATAGATGTTCACAGCTGAAAAAAGAGTAACTGAAAACAGAGCACCCAGTAACTGATTTTTACATATTGTATAATTGGACAATGTAGAAGTCTGGTCCTATCAACATTTTATAATAGAATTGCTTTAACTGAAAATAGCTTCTTGGGAGTAATCTTAATGCAGAATATGGTAGCACAAAGACTGTTGATTCTATGTATTGTTTAAAGCACCTTATATTCTGCTGTAGAATTAAGACCACCGATGTTTTAGATACGTGGACAGTCCTTTTTTTAAAGTGTAATCAGCACGTGGCTACAAACATACCTTTCTTTTTACTGTTAAAGTTATACAGACTATATTACAGAAGATGGTAGTTTAGATCACTCTCTCCTAATTTTACAACAATAAAAGTTTTTAATTGGATGAAAGTAAAATATTTAGGATTCTGAGCATGTTTAAAGAATTAACAGAATTTGTATTCTCATACAAGACATGAAACTTCATTTAGTAAACTAGTAACACAGCTGTAGTTTAAAAGTAGTTACCCATTAAATACTTTTGGCAGTACTCTTTAAAAGTAATAGATTGGGGGAGGAGGAAGCTACAGTTGAAGCATTTTTTTTTAAGCATTGTTTTGATATAGCAGATGACTGGGAATTACAAATCTTGTTTTTTCAGTTCAGTGTAATAGTACTGGATATGTGCCTTTCACCTTTCAAGTAGAGCATTTTACCTCATTAAGTTTAAATGCTGAAATTTCTACTTTACATATAAAGGATATGGAGCAAATAAAATTTTGCTTGTACAAACACACTCTTGAAAAAATAATCTTGCAAATGAGGATTGTAAATGGGACCAGATATGTCTATCTGTAAACTGGATAACAGGGCCAGGAAAAACTGAAACACATAAATTTTTCATAATTAAATTTATTTCAAGATCCAAATGTACTGGAACTTTGCCATAGTACTTTTCTTTTAATTGAAATTTTTAAAATGGAATTTGTTTCCTTGATTCAGTGTTTGATAGAAAATGTTTAACATTGTGAGAAAGTGATAAGCTTCATCCAGTGACTAAAACATCTGTGATATTAAAATACTGAATGTTTATAATTTAGAAAATGCAAGTCTTGAAAAGCAAATACATGTAAGATTAATTTTTAAATTAAAGATGTGAGTATGGGACTAAAATGCATACAAATTACCTGATACACATCTTGTTCTTTGCTTTTGTTAACTAGGATATCTTACGAAAGAAAGTTGTTTAAAAATTAGCTAAGAATTGTCAAAATCCAGACAGATGGCCACATTCTGAACCTGTTTGTTTCTGTACATTAATTACTGTATTTATGCCATGTTCCTCTTGCAGCTGTAAAGGGGGGAAATCTGTAGCAGGGGAAAGGCTTGAGTGCCTGGAACAGAGAGCAAAGACAAAAACTTGATGGGTGTCTTAAATTAACTGGTTTCTAGACTACAAACTATAACCTGCTAAAGTACTGTAATTATTTCTAGAGAGCTCAATACTAGGAATTACAGATCTAATGAAAAATTGGCATCCCAAGGCATCAGACGGTTGCACTAGTAAGATTTTACTCTCAAAAAAGGTTTAGTGTGTTAAGCAAACTTGTTTTAATAAATATTCTCTTTGTAGAGGCAGGAATATTGGAATAAGTAGTGGTGGTACTGACTCTTAACAAGAGCCAATTACCATACTTGATTCATAACAGTGAACAATGTTGCCAAATGAATATCAGAGTGAGTGCCAAGGAGAAGTATTTGCTATTTTTCTTAGGTTAGAAACAAAGATTTATAATAAGATGTTTGTATGCCAGTCTTTTATGTCTGAGGACTGGCTGAGGTAACCTGTTTGTTTGGTATGTGGAGATTATTAAATTAGGCTTTGCTGTTTAAATATGTTTTAGCCTTTTTGTAGATGTCAATTTTCCAATTTGCATAGTTAAGTGTTAGTAACAAATTATTTATGAGTCTTAACCTAATATGTAATTCTAATATAACAATTCAATGAGAACAAAAGATACTATATGCCTATACTGCAAGTGAAGGTGTGATTGTAGCACCGGCAGGCATACCCATGCTAGCTTCAAGCTACCTAGCATGGGTAACAGTAGTGGTGAAGAGTTAGCCTGAGCTGAAGCTCAGGCTGCCATCTGTCCAAGTACATGCCCACTGGGGACCCTGGGTACACACTTAGGTTGTTAGCCCATGCTGAAATCTGTGCCACCACATCTTCACTCTAATTGTTATTTGTGCTAGCTAGACTAAAGGTAGCATATCCCACTTCTATTTACTGTGTAGACATAATGCTTAGAGGCTAGGCTTCTGCTCTAAAGCTGAGTAGCAAGTGAGCTGTTAAGCTCTCAATATTTTAATTTTGTCATAAACTGTCATTGATCATTTTCCTGTAAAACCCTTCAAAGGAGCTAGGCATGTCTTTCATGACAACATAATCTTAAGACTTCATTGCGTTCTCATTCCATATTTCTTCTCCTAACAGTACTGTATTATAATGTAAAGAAAAAGTAACTATCCTGATTCAGAAAATATAGTTCAGACAATAAATAGACACAGATACAGATAGTTTTTATATTATTTTTTGCAGATACCACTTAATACTGAAAATAAACTGTGCAGAAGTAGAAACTAATCAAGATATAGTTATGATTGAGGTTTCAACTTTAATCTCTTTTTAGTAGCTTACTAGACTAATTTTTCTCATGCTTAATTGAGTCTGAGAGGAAGCAACTGATTTTAAGACCATTTAATCAGAATTATTCGTTTGAGCTATCTGAGTAAAGTGTTGCAAACAGTGTGCAGAAACTTCTGAGCTCTGATAACTGTGAATTTAAAATTTCATGTAGTCCTCCAGTGAGGATTGTTTGCTTTGCTATATCTGAGAAACAGCATTCTGTATAACTACCACATCCTTCTGATGTTTTTTCATGTACTGCTTTATCCAGCCCCCATGGTAATCCTTGTCATGGGGGTGCGTTAGAAGACACACCATTTGGAACATACAACTGCAAATGCTACTGTGAAATATTGGTCAATGAAAAATGACAGATTGTCCAATAAAATATTACCTCAACCCTTTTTTCTCTCTACTATGAAAAAATTGGGAGATCTGTATTTTTATTAATATTGTGTGCATATCTGAGTATTGTGATTTGGCTTGATCTGTGAAACACAAAGGGTTAGTTCCAGCTGAAGCTCTCCACATGTACCCATGGAAACAGGCAATTCATTTGCCAGTGATAAAATGGACAATACAGGGAACCCACTACTGAAAGTCTACCTCTGATCCTCCTGGAGAGGTGAATAAAAGCAGATTTACCATGTTCTGGTGTTGCAGGACAAAAGGACTTTGAAATGGTTAAGACAGTAAACACGGGGAGGGGGAAACACGACAGAGTCAGTGGCTACAGGAGTGCTGGCTCCCCCGTATTGGGACTAGTGAAGTGTGCTGGGACAATGGGAGCCTATCTTCACTTGCAAGAAAGGGATGAGGTTTAGGTAAAATAATACACAATAAGTCTTTTGTTTGTTTTAACTCTTCTCTAATGTTCCTTTAGATAAATTCAACTTTGTTTTGAACAAGCTGTTCTGTCACTTGCATTTTTATACTGGTCTCAGGCTTCTACAGGAAATTCTCTGGCAGGGCACCTGCTGAGGGCCTGGTTTGTAAATGGGGGTACTGTAACCTGCTGACACAGACTAAAAGTTGGGGGTCAGTTGTAGAAGTCCACCCTGAGAGTAGTACCTGAGCGACCTGTCACTAGAAAGGAGTGTCCATAGAGAGACAGAGAGGTTAAAGGTACAGCTTGCCCTAAACCATAACCATTACTTTATTTTAGAAGTATGTGTGACAGACTGACAATTTCCTGTAGTAGCCTTGTCATAAATATAAAGGGAAGGGTAAACACCTTTAAAATCCCTCCTGGCCAGAGGAAAAACCCTTTCACCTGTAAAGGGTTAAGAAGCTAGGATAACCTTGCTGTCACCTGTCCAAAATGACCAATGAGGAGACAAGATACTTTCAAAGCTGGAGAGGGGGGGGAAAGGTTCTCTCTGTCTGTGGGATGCTTTTGCCGGGAACAGAACAGGAATAGAGTCTTAGAACTTAGTAAGTAATCTAGCTAGATATGCGTTAGATTCTGTTTTGTTTAAATGGCTGATAAAATAAGTTGTGCTGAATGGAATGTGTATTCCTGTTTTTGTCTTTTTGTAACTTAACGTTTTGCCTAGAGGGATTCTCTATGTTTTGAATCTGATTACCCTGTAAGGTATTTACCATCCTGGTTTTACAGAGGTGATTCTTTTACTTTTTCTTTAATTAAAATTCTTCTTTTAAGAACCTGATTGCTTTTTTCATTGTTCTTAGGATCCAAGGTTTTGGATCTGTTCACCTATGCAAATTGGTGAGGATTTTTATCAAGCCTTCCCCAGGAAAGGGGGTGTAAGGTTTGGGGAGGATTTTGGGGGGAAAGACGTTTCCAAGCGGGCTCTTTTCCTGTTATATATCTGTTAGACACTTGGTGGTGGCAGCAATAAAGTCCAAGGGAAAAAGGAACATAGTTTGTACCTTGGGGAAGTTTTAACCTAGGCTGGTAAAAATAAGCTGAGGGGGTTTTCATGCAGGTCCCCACATCTCTACCCTAGAGTTCAGAGTGGGGAAGGAACCTTGACAAGCCTAAATGAAATGTACTGAACTAAGTTAAACCTTACTGAATTAATTTTACCATCTTTAGAGCTCATTGTATTAAAAATGCAAATTTGTGTATGTGTTGTGGAATTGTATATATTTCTGTAAGAAGGGTAAATAGGAGAACAGCAAGAGCTGAGTAGGCAAATTCACTCAGATTGTAACATCACCAGAGAAGCCACCCACTTAGAAAGATATCCATATGCTAGTTCAAACTGATTCACTAAGGATCAGTAGACAAAAGATTTTTGGATAAAAAGCCCAGCTTTAAACTGGCTCATTGCCTTCTACTTGATCCAGCAGAAACCCTGCTCCATGGAGGGACCCCATCCTGAGGGTAGGGTTGGAAGGATGGAGGCTGCCAGAATGCATTTTAAGGTTGGGGTTAATTCTGGTAAGCTTATTAGCATGTGTGTAGGTTTTTATTGTTTTGTTTTTATGTTTTCTCTGTAATGCTCTTTTACCTTAAGAATAAAGTAGGCTTGTGTAGGAAGTGCTGCATGGTAACTTAAACAACGGTTGACAATCACTGTATCAGTCTCTGAAGAGAATGCAAGCAGGTGGTCTTCGGCAATCTGTCTGTGCTAGGAAATACACTGTAAAGGCAGTAAACTGTGCAGCCTGGAAATACTCTTGTCAGAAAAGGAGGACATGTGACTCCACCCAAGAGAGGCAACAACTGGGTAGCTGGAAGCCAAAAGTG
The DNA here is from genome assembly GCF_965140235.1 of Caretta caretta. Lineage (NCBI taxonomy): Eukaryota > Metazoa > Chordata > Testudines > Cheloniidae > Caretta > Caretta caretta. Next base: position 54,808,456 of record NC_134209.1, read on the forward strand.
GGTGCCCTTGCTAAACCACTGAGGGGAAATACAGTTGCAGTTGTCCTGAGCTGACACAGTATGGAACACGTTACTATATGCAAAGTTGGCTGATTTTTTTTGTATTTATCTTATTTTTTTGTAAAAATTTCCTTACGATTAAATGGGTTTGGATCTTGCTTCCTTAAAAGCAACTTATGGAACTTTCCCACTCTAGCGATCAAAGATTAACTGGTGGTTAAAGTTACAATCCTGCAAGCTGGTCTGGATGGGTGGACAGTTCATAGCCATGGGAACTATGGGTATGGCAGGTGCTGCTGCACCCCCAGCTTTCACTGTGAAAAGTTTGCTGGTGCTGTAAGCTAGTAGTATTTCACAATTCTTGAGACTCCCAGAGTTGTGATGTACCTGTGTGGTATGAGCAGGAATTGTGCTTTTTTCACCTTGCTTTTGAACATACATGGTTTACACAGTTTCATTAGCTGGCTTTCAGCACCCCCACTATAAAAAGTGTTCCAGTTCCACTAGGACAGTCATGTCTCTATACAGTGAAATCATTGGGGCTCCACACAAGTGCAGGGAATCCATCAGCACAGATCAAATTGTAGACTGGAGCCATCACATATAAATTTATCATGGGGAATAAAAGCATCTGACTTTCATGTTTGTTTAAATTACTAACTATATCCGATGTTGAGAATTTTTTTTTAAAGAAAGTTCTGGCACAGCAGTTGAGGTTCAAAATTACCTGCAATGCAAGCAGCTAGTGCACAGTTCTACTTTTTTGCAGTAAAATGTCAAAAATGGAAACTTATTATAAAAAAAAAATCTGTAACATGTCATTTTGTATTCCTTAGACTTTTGCGATTTCCTAAAAGGTGCTGTGATAAAACAGGTCTAATCATTCTGTAAGATGCAAATTTTGTGGATTTTTCTCTGTACAATTCAATCAAGATTTGGATATGTAACTAAAAAGTCCATTCTTTTGATAAAAGACAAACTGTACTGTGTTTTACATTCATCTTATAGAATCAGTATTTAAACCACAGAGTAGTGGTGACTTCTTGAATTAACAAGATCTTACTGTTATTCCACTGAAATGGGTTATTGCCCTCACAGCCTATCATCACTTTGAAAGACTAGTGTATAAACTTAAATTGTGTTGGTCTGTTAAACTACTTTGACGGACTATCATAGCATTACAAGCACTTTTTAATGGCTTTTGTCCACCCACTAAATCCAGCACTTTTGCTTTTTTGTGTGTTTTTTTTTAAACAGATCTTAATTATTTTCAGTTAGTACAAACTGATCATGACAGGGCTCTATTTTATTTTAAATTTGCAGGTTCTGTGTCAGCTTGAACTGGAAAGGAGGTTTACATATTCTCTAGTTATGTAATCACATGCATAAGTGATTATCAGAAATATGAAAAAAGTGCCACTTTATCATGTAATATTGCCATGACCCACTATAATGGTGCTCTGTTCTCACTTCCCACTGGTACACACCAAAATTAGAAAAATAACTTTGAGATTCTAAAATAAAAACATAATGAAATAACTTAAATATATTATTTAGATTGCAGTAGTGCACATACTGTTGGTTGCTTTCATTAAGGAGGTACAATCTAAAAAATACTTTTCAATTATATTCTCAAGCATTTTCCTACTTTCTTTCCTGTTGTGTAGCGGTTTTTATACCATGTTGTTCCTTAACAGTCTGTGGCTTTACTTCATTATCTCCACATCGCCCTTGTGAAGGGGAGGAAGGGAATTAGCTCTAGCTCAGTTTCCGCTTGCTAGTTAATAGACAGGGCCTCTACACCTCACATTTCCCTGAAACTGTTAATCAACTCCATTTCTGATCTACAGCACCCACTCTATTCCACTTTTGAGATGCTTCAGACTCCTACATCCCAGATTAGATTCTGTATATTAATTCAAGACTTAAGGGTGGCAATTCTGCAACAGAAAAGCTTCAAAAACAGACTCCAACAAGAAACTGCTCAGCTTGAATTAATATGCAAACTAGATACCATTAACTTGGGTTTGACTGGGAGTGGCTGGGTCATTGCACATATTGAATTTATTTCCTTATGTTAAATATCCTCACACCTTCTTGTCAACTGTCTAAATGGGCCATCCTGATCATCACTACAAAAGTTTTTTTCTCCTAATAGCTCATCTTAATTAATTAGCCTCTTACAGTTCGTATGGTAACTTCCACCTTCTCTGTATGTGTGTGTATATATCATAGAATCATAGAATATCAGGGTTGGAAGGGACCCCTGAAGGTCATCTAGTCCAACCCCCTGCTCGAAGCAGGACCAATTCCCAGTTAAATCATCCCAGCCAGGGCTTTGTCAAGCCTGACCTTAAAAACCTCTAAGGAAGGAGATTCTACCACCTCCCTAGGTAACGCATTCCAGTGTTTCACCACCCTCTTAGTGAAAAAGTTTCCCTAATATCCAATCTAAACCTCCCCCACTGCAACTCGTCTGACTATATGTTCCATTCTGTGCATCCGATGCAGTAGACTGTAGCCCACGAAAGCTTATGCTCTAATAAATCTGTTGGTCTCGACAGTGCCACAAGTACTCCTGTTCTTTCTGCGGATACAGACTAACACGGCCGCTACTCTGAAACCTCTACAGCATCTGGGACTGATCCATGTATTGCAGTATATAAAAGCGTGCATTTTTAATTCAGATGCCTGTAACAATTGCATCAGTTAGCAATTTCTGCAAAGGTTAATCTAACTTTAGTAATTAGATTTCTTAACTAGAGACCAAGGCAAAAATATATATTTACTGGCTTCCAGCAGAACATCAATTCTAATAAACAACTATCACAATGTACTTGGGTACGTTGATAAAGTGACTAAAATATCCTTTCATGTTAATCTTGTCTAAATACCAGAATTGCCTATAACTGATGTGGAAATGGGTGTGATTTTTATATTCACTTAAAACAGTGTCAAAGTGGACGGTTCTTTCAGCACTCAAACTGACATCTGTATAGTGTTACGCACTCTATCAGTTCATACCATCAAACAATGGAAAATATAGTTCAAGCTGCTGAAGGTGCCATCCAAGATCACACAGAAATATGACTATTTAGTTGGAGACAAATTAAAAAGTGGGAATTTCTCACTGCAATCACCTAAGTATCTAACAGGGAGATATAAAGCATTTTTTTTTAACCTAGGCACAAAAGTCACACCTAACAGTCTTAACAATTGCAGAAATTTAAAAACGCTCCTGCAACTACTGTTTATCACCACGGAGTCACTGACCGGAAACGATATAAAATTGCAAAGTAAAAGACTGATGGCACTCATCTTATAAAAGCAATTGATGGAGATTTTAGAGTGATTTCATTGCTTAATAGCCTGCTGGTGCTACTGTTGCCGTGTTACTTAAATTAGGGCATAACCTAAACTAGCACCACATAAGGATAAAGAGTGAAAAATTTAACAGAAAGGTACAGAATATGTCCATTATATAGCTGTTGTGGCTGATGAAAAATACAGAGGTCATGGGATGGGCTCAGAGATAAAATGCTGCGATACAATGTAATCTCGCTTGCCTTCCCTATTGTCTACCTACCATATAACACACGATGCAGACTTCTACTATCAAGCTGTTTGCAAAGAAGCCCCGTAATAGTTTGTTGCATCAAAATAGTGGAAAGCTCAAACTAAAATTATGGAAAACAGGAAAGCTGAAATCAGAATTGGATTCAATTTTAAAGCCCTGCCCAGCTCACTGCGTATCAGTCCAACGTGGTTTTAGTACAGTCTTTGGATAAGTTTAGTCAAAACTTCCGGAGGAGGTGAGGTGCTGACAAAGTAAATAGGGCCCTGCTCTCAGACCTAGGACGGCGGATGCAGGCGACCCCAGAAGCCTCTATCTACTTCAGCAGGACTCAAAAAAAGCCAAAGTGCGCTCCCCTGTGAATCCTTTTGCAGAGTTGGGCCTTAAATGGGGAAAGCCCAGCGTCTTGGTGCCTCTTAAGACGCAACCATTATCTTAGCCCCACTCCTGTCAGCGCTAAGCTAGGCACAGTCTCACTGGGTAGGTCTCAGGTCGTAACAAACGGACGCGTCAGTGCGCTTAGCTTACCACCCCCACGCGCCCGCAGCGGGGCAACAGACCTGCTCCTGGAGCGAGCCGAGCCTTGTGTCCGCGCCGCCGTGCAGCGCTGGGTATTCCAGGAAGTGCTTGGTGCCTTCAGGACGGAGCGCAGGAGTCCCCCTCGCTCCTCTAGGGAGCGCCGCTTCCAGGAATCACGGGGTACGGAGGGGTCATGTGGCTAGGCCCGCCTCTAGCCCTGCCATGAAGGGTCTCGCCAGGCATTAGCTGCGCCCGTAGAGCTACCGCAGCAACACGCCTCAGAAGGGGCGGGATAGGACGCCATCCCCCCCGTCCCGAAGATGACGCGGGGCGCAGCCCACTAGCGCCGCCCGCTGTTTACCTTATCACAGCTGTAAGGCGGGCGGGCCCTTGCAAGCCGAACACCATCGGGGCCACTACGGGCTGCTCCGCCCTGGAGCGCCGGAAGCACGCGCGGGCCCAGGACGAGGCACGCGCGGCCGGGCTCCAGCGCCGGCCGTTGTGAGGTCATAACGCCCTAAAGCCGGAAGCTCCGCCCTAGCCTAGCGTTGGTGTTACAGACGCTGCCTGCCGCTCTCACCTCCCGCCTCGTCCCCGCCGCTGTCTCCGCCCCCCGCAGGCGAGGCAGGGGCCGGGCCGGCCGCGGCAGCTCTGTAAGGGAACAGCCGGGCCGGGAGGAGGGAGCGGCAGAGACACCCCCGCCCGACCCGCCCAGCGGCTGTTCCTGGCTGCGGCTCGGTATCGGGCGGGGACCGGAGCGTGGCAGTTGAACCATCCGCGGTGAATGAGCGACGCCGGCCGCTGCGGGGACGGGGAAGGCTGACAACGATCCCCTCCCACCCTCGGGGACCTGACGGGGCCGGCGGGTGGCGCCGAGCGGCGGGGACGGCTCCCCAGCGCAGGCGGTCCGTCACCACGCCTGAGCCGCGCAGCTACCGCCTCAGCCCAGCTGGAGCCCGGGGGGCCGGCAGCGGCCCGGCCCCTTGGCATGTCTGCCGCCTCCCGAGTGTCCGTAGCGCCCCCGGAGCTGCAGGTTGGGGGGCCAGAGACGGGCGGGGGCTCGGGACAGGCTCGCTCCCAGGAGCTGGGGGAGACGGGACAGGAGCTGCCGGAGCCCAGCCAGGTGTTGCCGGAGGTGGATGAAGCCGGGGAGAGCAGCGGTAGCCGAGAGGCGGATCCCCCAGGCCAGGACGAGAAGCAACGGCAGTGGCAGGTGGTCGAGGCCCCCCTGCCCAAGGAAAACCCCTGGATCAGGAGAAAGCCTGTCCCCAGAAGCCCGTCCCCGGCAGCAGCGGACACCCAGCTCGTCCTGCAGGACTCAGGTGTGGGACGGGGGGAAGGGAGCTGGGCGGGGATGGGGAAGACGAGCTGGGAGCGCCGCTCCCAGCGTCCGAAGGGAAAATAGTTTCGCTGCTGCTGGCTGAATCTGTCCGGGTTGGGAACTTGTTTGTTTAAAACACACTGTCCCTGGGCCGTACAACGTAACAGCGGTTGCCTTACATCGCTGGCGCCAGCACCTTGGCGTATGTCAGGCCAAGGTATTTGTTTCCAGGAGTCGACGCGTTCACACGCTCGCATTTTACATGCATGGACACATTAGGAAAATGAGCGTGGAGAGGTGTGGTCTGTCCCCGTCCGTTTACTTTGGGCAGGGAGGCATTTAAGAGAGAGGATTTGTAGTCGTATTACAGTTTGTTGGGGAGAACAACCAAACTGAAGTTTAAAACAGCATGATGTCTTTTTATTCCTGGGTTCAAATTTACTCAAACCATGTGGGTGACTGCGTGAGTGAACTCAAATGTTTTGTCCGTAATTTAATCCTGTTCTGACTGTTTTAAACTTTTAATATTTAATTTCTACAAGCTTTAGTTTCTCTTTTGCAAATTCCCAAACTCTGGAGCCTCTTTGTTTAGAAATTCTAGTGGTTCCAAAATCAGTTTGGAAGGATATTACCCATAATTCCTTGTAACCCATATGTTTCTTAAGGAATTGTTAGATTTTAAACTAGACACCAATATTTACTCTGGTTACAAGGAAGTGAATGAAAAGTTACTTGGTTAGAAAAGATTTCAGAGTAGCAGCCATGTTAGTTTGTATCTGCAAAAAGAACAGGAGTACTTGTGGCACCTTAGAGACTGACAAATTTATTTGAGTATAAGCTTTCGTGAGCTAGGGTTAAGCTTATGCTCAGATAAACTTGTTAGTATCTGAGGTGCCACAAGTACTCCTTTTCTTTTTGCGGTTAGAAAAGAGTTACTGTCAAAGTTAATTAGGGTATGGAGCTGATGGTAGTAGATTCAGTACTACTGTTTATATTGAGTAAATAGTTCTTGTGAATTTCAGGTAGCTCCTCTTTACTAGCTGGGAGATAGATTATGCTACAGTTTTTAAAGTGCTAGTTGCAAGATTTAGAAATTTCTGAGATGTAGCAGTAGCAAAATAAGACAAATATTGTACTGTGTTTACTTCATTTCCCTTTTTTAACAAATAGTAACTAACCCAATTGACTTTTTTAGATAATTTTTACATAATTACATGATAAAGCACCTAATAAAATCCATAGTTCAAGTTTAAAGTTTTAAAAAATATTTTAAAAAAATAGTTTTAAGTGTAAATATTAATGAAAGCAATTGACTTGGTATCTTTGGGGATTTCAACTGGTAGCACAGTTTTTCATTCATTCATTTTCATTGGTAGCACAGGTATAGTGCAGACAGTAGCCTACTTCTTTAAGATGTAGGGGCTCTCTGTCTGCAGAGATAAAGTTATTTCAGTCTTAGGGCTTGGCTACACTTGTGAGTTACAGTGCAATAAAGGAGCCCCGGGCGCGCTAGCTCACTACCCGACCACACTGGCAAGGCACGTAGAGCGCTCTGACTCTGCAGCTACAGCGCCGCTGGCACTCCACCTCGGCGAGTGGAATAACGTTCGCTGCACCCTCGCTGGAGCGCCGCAGCGCCAGTTTGAACGAGGTGTTGGTTTACTGCTCTCTGATCAGCCTCCAGAAACGCTCCATAATCCCGTTAAGTCAAGTGGCCCTCTTGTCATTGTTTGGAATCAGCTGTAGGAATGCAGAAATGCCCTTTGAAAGCTCCGTTTCTGACAGCCAGCTGCTTATCTGCTCCGAATCAAAGCAAGCCATTAGCGTGGAATGCTGTGTGCGAGAGGGGGAGGCGAGGGAGGTGTGCTGCTGTCCGAATTTACAAGACATACTCTCAGCTGCCCAAAAACCCACTCTCTCTCCCCCCACATACACACAACACACTCCCTGTCACACTCCACCCCACCCCATTTGAAAAGCACGTTGCAGCCCCTTGCATGCTGGGATAGCTGCCCATAATGCACTGTTTCCAGTGCCGCTGCAAGTGCTTCAAATGTGGCCATGCCAGTGCGCTTGAAGCTGTCAGTGTGGACTCACTGCAGCGCTTTCCCTACTGTACTCTACGAAGGCTGGTTTAACTCAAAGTGCTCTATATCTGCAAGTGTAGCCATGCCTTTAGTCACTATAGAGTCTTTGATTTCTGTGTGCAGATTGCTAGAAGGGGAACTGGATTGAAATTACAAACTTGTATAACATAAACTACCAGCTTTCAGAAGTTAGCAGTTTTTAGTCAGTATCATCCCAGGCCAAGTGCAAATCACTGACATTAAAGGATCTCTGTTTCAACTTGAAATTTTTGACACTGGATTGATTTCAGGTACAGCACTTGTCCCTGAATCTCCCTGCCAATTTTTTGTTGTCTTAAACTGCAATTTAAGTTTTGTTTTGTTTTAAATAAGTTTTTTCTCCATTTCTGCTGTGTGAAAAAAGATGAAAAAGGGGACTGTATAGGCATTGTGGTCAAATACACATATAGGGAGAAGCTGTTTCTGAACCTAATACAGTGGACTGTTGACCAAATAACTCTGGTCTCAAAACCAGAATCCTTTACCCAAGTTTAAAGATCAAACTTGCAGGCACTCATTGAAGACAGTTGGACATACTGTCTTCTGTCTTTTAGTCTGTTCTTTCTTTTATGCTGTCAAGGTTCCTTCCCCACTCTGAACTCTAGGGTACAGATGAGGGGACCTGCATGAAAAACGCCCTAAGCTTATTTTTACCAGCTTAGGTTAAAACTTCCGCAAGGTACAAACTATTTTACCTTTTGTCCCTGGACTTTATTGCTGCCACGACCAAGCATCTAACAAATATAACCGGGAAAGAGCCCACTTGGAAGCATCTTTCCCCCAAAAATCTCCCAAGCCCTACACCCCCTTTCCTGGGGAAGGCTTGATAAAAATCCTCGCCAATTTGTATTGGTGAACACAGACCCAAACCCGTGGATCTTAAGAATAATGAAAAAGCAATCAGGTTCTTAACAGAAGAATTTTAATTAAAGAAAAAGTGAAAGAATCACCTCTGTAAAATCAGGATGGTAAATACCTTACAGGGTAATCAGATTCAAAACATAGAGAATCCCTCTAGGCTAAACCTTAAGTGACAAAAAGACAAAAAAACAGGAATATACATTTCATTCAGCACAACTTGTTTTGTCAGCCATTTAAACAAAACCGAATCTAACGCATATCTAACTAGACTGCTTATTAACCATTTACAAGAGTGCTGACCTGCATTCCTGCTCTGGCCCCGGCAAAAGACAACACACACAGAGAACTTTGTGTGTCCGTGTCACCACCCCCACCCCCAGCTTTGAAAGTATCTTGTCTCCTCATTGGTCCTTTTGGTCAGGTGCCAGCAAGATTGTCTTAGCTTCTTAACCCTTTACAGGTGAAAGGGTTTTACCTCTGGCCAGGAGGGATTTTAAAGGTGTTTACCCTTCCCTTTATATTTGACATATGCAGATTCCCAATTTTTCCTATTTATGTACAGCTTGCAACCTTATAAATATGCCCCCCCCCCCCCCCCGCCCTGCACACACACACACCCTGCCGGGGATATTGGTTGGCGGCTCCTTCACAGAGCTACGAGCACGGGCGTGTACTTGTCGTGTTTCACCCTGTCCCTGATGCCTGTCCCTTCTGTGGCCTGAGGGAGACCCTGGTGCACGTTTATCTGGAGCATGCTAGGTTACAGTCCCTATTCTGGCTCCTTGATCTTTCATTACATTTTTGGCTACACTTCTCTCCCCATCTTCTCATTTATGCACACCCTATCCGTGGTCACATGAAGTCGTGGGACCTCCTCATCCGCTTCCTTCTGGTGATGGCCAAAATGGCCATCTGAACACCAGGAAGAGGATGTTGGCTGAGGGGGTCCTTTGCGACTGTGGGGCCCATTTCTGGTCCTGCTTCCATTCACGCATCCGGGTGGAGTTCCTCTGAGCAGCGTCCACTGGCTCCATTGACATCTTCAAGGAGCAGTGGGCACTGTCTGGGGTTCTCTGCTCGGTGTCCCCTTTAGGTTCTCTCTTTTTGACCCTATGACCTTCACACCTGCCCTCGTTTTCTTTTTTGTTGTCTCCCGTAATCGGTTGAGTTCCCGGGCTCAGTGGATCCTCCCCAAAGGCTGGGCGAGAGTCCTTTAGCTGTGGCCAGGCTTATGCCTGCCCACTTACCCTGGAAATTTCAGTTGGACACACTCTCTTTCTCTCTCTTTCAGGAACCTGTCAGTCACTCAATTTCCTCACTGGCTAAGCAAGTAACAGTACTGGTACAGCACCAAGGAAGCTTCTTACTTTTATTGTGGTAGTGCTCTAGGGCCCTGGTCAGGATTGGGGTACTGTTGAGGTAGATTCTGTAGAAATACAAAAACTTGTTTCCATGAAGTGCTTACTTTCCCATTTAAGATAAGATGCAAAAATAAAATAAGTGAAGAGTAATGTCACTGCCCCTCAAATTAGTGTCATTCTGAGTTGCAGGTTTGGAACAGCTTTTCCAGTGTATAGCTTACTTAATATAGGGAATACCATAGTAACATTTACTTGCAAAAACAATTGTAAAGACTTCCTTGGATGCCACTGTATATTGCTATGTGTAAATCTCACTTCATCCACCATTAAAATATAAGCCCCTTGTAAGATGAAAATCAGCAGTACCATACAGCAGTTTAGGTCAGAAGCTAATTATTTTCCAGTTGCAACTCCTGATGTAACTTTTTTGTAGGCAGAATGTAATTAGCCATATCAAGCTTATTTATTTGAAATTTGTCACTGACGTTAAGAATTAGGGTGAGATGCAAAACAATAGCCATAAGCAATCTGATAAAATATAAAACAGTCTCCCGTCAAAGTAATGATCTGGCCCAACTTGTTTACCTTGTACATCTTGGCCCAAAGTTGTATGGATACGGGTGGTTGAAAAGTTATCTTATCTTTGCAATGATAATTACATCAGAAAGTGAAAAGATGTTGGACCAGATTCAGTTCTGGAAATTAATGGCATCTATTTGTGTCAGGGCTGAATTTGACCCAATACTGAAATAGGAACGCGTTCGGGGAGTGTAGGGAAAAGAAATTTGTCTGCTACTACAAGAAAATAAATTCTAAGAAAGCTGAAGTTTTATTTTCAAGTAGGATATTAATCCTGTCATAACAGACAAAAATAATTGTTATATATAATTTCACAGTAAACCATTCTTGTATGATGATCACTTAGGTGTAAAAATTAATTTTTGACTTTCTCATAGCATGTTCTTAATTGGAGTTTGTTTAATGTCTTGGAGGAAAATCACTTTTAAAAAAAAATTATCCTTTGGAATTATTCACTATAGTGATTTTTGGAAAATTCAGGCATCTTAGGCCTTGATCTGCAGTTTGTTCCATATTGACAGATTCTTGCACTCACCTGGAACCACAGTGAGCTTCTGCTTGACACTAAGTTCTGTCAACACATGAATGGTGCAATAGAAAATAATCTTGAACGTTTTAGTTTAAAATACCCTTTGTTACAGTGTCAGCTATTGCAGTGACTAAAATTGCTTTTCTCTTGCATTATCTAGTTTAATATAGTAATTATGGTAATATAGTTATTGCAATAATTGGTTATTTTGTGTCCAGAAATTTTGGTGATCCATTAGAACACTTAGAAGGGGTAAATCTTTATTCAGCCCTTATAAAATGGTTGCAGTGACTTACTGTTTTCTATTATGGAATTTATTATTTAAAACTACTCCCACTTCATGCTCATAGAAAACCACTAAAACTTTTCAATAGGATATTTCCTCTTTTGTAAATTTGGCATGAAGGATAGAATCCACTGATAACTTCTGTCTGTTCAAAAGTTTTGTATAACTGCCTGGGTCACCAATGATTCACTGGCTAATTGTTTGAAAATAGCTTATGAAAGCAGTAAAAACACTTCACAAAGTAACTATATTGAATATCTGTGCTTCTCAAGTGGTTAAAACCTTTTGGCCTTGTGCTTCACAGAGTGCTTGAAGCATAGTTAACTTGGATTATGACACACTTGATTCTGTTTTATGTTGTATTCTATTTGTCTTGCTGCTGTGCATTTCTGAATAACTCATTTGATTGTTTCTGTAGCAGAACCAGTTCACTGTAACTACTTTTGAATAACTGTGTTCTTAATTATTATAAAGTGGGTTGTGTGTCATGCAAGTGAGCAGTTTATAAAAGTAATTTCTTAAAAGCTATATTGTGCTCGAGCAATCTTGAGTTTTCTGGCTGTGTTTAGTAAATGAGTGTCTAGCAGTCTGATTAGCTTGCACTTGTTCCACTGGTATAACTAATACAAGACACTTCTTTTGGCGTGAACCCTTGAGTTCATTGGGTGTTAGAACAACTTAGCTTTAGTTTATGGTTTTAAACTCCTAAGTTATCGGGGACATAACCTTGACAGTTTCCCAACCTTAAAGGGATTTAAAATATTCCCATTATTTACCTATTCTCAGGACAGGTTTCAATTTCTCAACATATAGTTGTGTGCTGTTGTTTTTGTTGACTTCTGATTTGGGGCTCTGATACAATAGGCAGGGTGGATAAAAATCGATTGCTCTTAAAATATCAAAAATCTGATTTTTTTTAATGTAAATTGGATTTTTGTAATTAAAATTATATACAGGTTTAGTTTTTTGAAAATAAACAGTTGAAAATTAAATTTGAAATGGACAACATATGTTAAAGCCTAAACTCTCTGTAATCTATTAATTAAAATTACTTAAAAAAATTATTTTAAGTGGTACATGTTTGCTGCCAAGTTTTAAAGAGAGTCAAACCATTAAGCTGTGGAAGTTACTGGCTAAGCACCTAGAACCTGAGTTTGTTGAAGTGCTGAACCAGCATTTGATAACTGTACCCTCTTTTTCAGGTTCAGGGACAATATTTTCTTTTCTACTTTTTCAACTTGTTCAGTGACTAATTCATTCAAAGTTGAGACACAAAAAAACCAAGAAAACTTACGTTCTTCCAGTCTCTGAATAAAAACTGAGGGCACGTCTTCACTGGTGGAAGCGCTTTAATGTGGCTTGTTTAGTCACGGCATAGCGCTGGGAGAGAGCTCTTCCAGTGCTATTAAAAAAAAAAAAAAACACCCCCACGAGGGAAGTAGCTACTAGTACTTGTGCACTGTCTACATTAGCACTTTACAGTGCTGAAACTTGCAGCACTTGGGGGGTTGTTGTCACCTTTCTAATTCTAACATCTTGAAGGACATGGTGACCAGAAACTATCAGTTCAGTTAATTAACTACATATATATGTAATAGGTTGAATGGCTTATGTGGCAGTGCAGGAAGTGGTAGAGCTGCAGAGGGCTCCCTGTACTGTAGAAGGGTTGGTGACACCTGATCCTTGCAGGTGCAAGATTCAGGGAAGACTGCAATCCTGACAGGGCAGAGTTCCGTCTGGGGGTCTTTCCCCTGCCCCACATCTTTCCCCTGATGGGGTTGGGTGTCACTGGCCCTGTGCAGTGTAAAGAAGTCCTCTGCAGCCCGACTGTCATGGGAGTGAGTGAGTGCGGGCAGATCAGAGATCCCCTGGCCAGGACTGTGAGGAGGTGGACAGGACCCCCTGCTGTGGGGGAGGTCACTCTGTTGCTGAATGGCTCCTGCCCTCTCCAAATCTGAACTCCCTGTTATCCAAATGAAATATCTCTCTCATGCTGTTAGGATAATCAGGAGTATACTGTACAGCTTTTGTTTAATTTTACTCGGTTTTAAAAACAAAACATAGTTTGATAAACTTATGTATCCATCACTTTTAAGAACGTTACTTAATAAAAAATTTTTTGACTGTTTCTGTGCATTTTAATGGAATATGAGTTCTCATCCAAATAGAGCTAGACACAATCACAAATAAAATAAATAAATAAATCAAATAAAAATTGAGACATAAGCTTGGTGAGGTAACATCTTTTATTGGACTCACTGCAGTGGGCATAAGGTCACCTGAGGAAGAGCTCTGTATAGGCTAGCCTGAAAGCTTGTCCCCTCCACCCACCACAGTTGGTCCAATAAAAGATGTTACCTCACATATCTTGTCTCTCTCATATCCTGGGACCAGCATGGCTACAAAACTGTAAACAGTAACCAAAAAAGAGAAAACTGAGGCAATAAGAAACATATAATTCACCATTTTATAGCATAATAAAAAAAAATGTGTATGCTCTTAGTTGTCCTCAAGCTGCTTACATTGTAAAACACACTGGGTGACAGTTTTTTGATGTTGACCCTAAGGGCAGTTAGACACTGAAGGAAGTAGGTAACTCAAATTATTCAAGTAGTGTGAAGGTTGGGGGGGTCCAAGCTGTTGTAGGCTTGTGGTAGCCCCAGGACATGCTGCAACTTTTACTTGGAAAAGATGCTGAATTAGATGACTGTTCTGCTGTTATTTTCCAGAATGGTAGGGTCTGATTTTAGTCCTTACTTTAATCTTGTTAAAATTCTTTTGAAGCGTTTTTTGTCACTTTGAAAATTTCTTTCATCTAAATCTTTATAAAAATCGAATCCACCTTTCTACGAAGATGGGTCGGATAGTGAAATTTAAGATTGACGGTGCAGAGACAATCTTCCATATAATCTACTGAAGTCATTAAAATCTACAATATTGCCTGTGGGCATTAGTCATAGAATTGTCACCTTGTGGCACGTTTTGTAGAAATACTATTGGTGTTTGTGGCATATCTTATTTCCTACAGCAAGACAATATTTCACTTAAAGTTCAGAAAATGTTTATGGTTATTTTTATTCAAAGATCAGTAAAGTACGGTATAAAATATAGCTGTGTCAAAACTGAAATTTTCTACATTCCTTCTGTTATTAGGGAATAAAAGTCCCCTTAACACAAATGGAGACAGGAAAAAAACAAACCTGTAGTACCGTATTCTTACCCTCTCCACCCAGTTGGAATAATGTTTTAAAAAAAGCTTCACGCGACCCCTCAAAATAACTTTTTTCACAAACATTGCTTATAGTCTTCTGTGTATTATTGAACAATGTAGCCAACTTTCTGGGCAGAACTTGTATGTACATGTCAGTCATGATTTTCTGATGTTCTCATTCTTTGTGCTATCCTTGCCCTTGCCTCTCCGTTACTCCATACTATATCTAACTGGAAGTTTCAAAGAGTTGTTTTTCCACCTCAGAAAGTCTCCCTGAAAGAGTCAGTTGCACTAAAAATAACTTTTTTAAAAGCAAGCACTAATTTACTTTGGTATTATTTCAGTAAGTAAAGTGCAAGTTTGAAAAGGTCACATGTTGTAGTACTTGTACCCAAGACCATGCCTGCCTTCCAAGTGCACGTGAAGGTGCACAGCTTGAGTAAAAACTATACAGTATTGTTGCCACATTCTTTTAAATACTCTAAATCAGAATATTTGTCAAACCAACTCAGTAGGGTTACTAGTATGGATAAACCTAATGAAAGAAGCTGTGCTGAAATTACATTTTTTTTAGCACTAGTGTGCCAGGTGTCCATCAGTGTTGTCAGATGTTCTTATATTGGTAGCAGCAGCTCTTCTCTTCTGGAAGATAAAAATTTTTTCCATACCTAGTAGCTTTTCTGGCATTCTAGGAGTTTGTCTCATTATCTAGTGACGGGTTTTGTAGTAAACACAAGAGTGAACTTGTTCCTATTCAAATTAATCTACTTGGAGTCCTGTTCAATATCAGCCTTTTTATCAGCAGGTTCTAACAGTTGTTGATTTAGCCAGCCAGCTCTTGCCATACCAGTCCATATCGGCCAAAGTGGTTCTAGCTTTTGTGGGCACCATTAATGAAATGGATTAAATTTTTTAACTGGTTCAGGGTCTGAGACAATTTCTCTTGCTATTCGGAGGGTCCTGTGTATGTGAGCAGTTGTACCCTATTAAAAATTCCACTAAAATGCTGACACGATAAAACTTTTAACTTAAAAGGGATTTCGTAAAGCCGTGGAAAAATTAAAGGCGACATCTCTCTTGTCATTGCCTATCTTACTGGGTTCAAGCCGGGAAACAAGCCTTCATGAAATTAAAGGTATGCAAAGCCTAAAACTGGTTTCAAAATTTTGGATAGCTTTCAGGACACGTTAGAAGTCTTAAATAAAAGAACATAGGTCTGATCTGGTATGTTAATTCCTGTGTTCCATCTAGTCCTGTATCCTGTCTGCAACAGTGGCCAACACAAGCTGATTCAGAGGAAGGTATAATAAGAAAACCCTCAATGAAGATCTTTAATCAACGTTCAGCTGCAATTAAAAAGGCAAATAAGGTGTCTAGATGCATAAGGAATGGGATGAAGAATACAAGAATCGTCATTATCTAAATCAATGGCCTTTCTCTGAAACCCTTCTGATTCTGTAATATCTTTTTTGAGATGGATGACCAATACTGCACACACTATTCCACATGAGGGCATACCATTGATTTACTGTGTGCTACTGAAATTTATTATTAAACTGTATTTATATACATTAATTTTAAAAAGTGAGGAATTTGTAAATTCTTCTCTCAGAATTTATGGTTTCATGTTTGTGTTGGCTGACTAAAATCCATTTTCCAACTAGCTGTACTAGGAGTGTGGATCATTGGGGCATGAATGTTTTGCTGAGGCCAGAAGTAGCCTAAAAGACCTGGGTCTTTCATCAATTGTATTGCTTCTAGCTACAGTAATGTAAAGAGATCTGTTCAGAGCTCAATACCAGAGGAAACGATAACTCTAGTAGCATGGAAAAACATGTGGCTATGGAAACTGATTCAGATGGCCTGGAAATTAGCTGAATTAACTGGAATCTTTGTTTTAATACACTTTTACACTTTTCCCAGTCTTCAAGAACTTAATTGTTGGCTAATTTACCATTGTGTTCCTATTTTAACTTTTTGCTTTTGTTTGGTGGTTCTGAGTAACAGACTGAATTGAATACTTCCCAGTTAAGAGCACTTGCATGCTGCTTGTTTATTAAATAACACCCTCTGTGATGCGCGCCCCTCCCCCCCAGTTTAGAAAGTGAGAGAGGTGGAGAAAGTGGGAGAGAATATTGAATAAAACGTTTTTAGGTAAGCCCTTAATTTTTTAAAAGAATACAATATATATTTGCATTATAAGCCTCCTCTAAACTGTCATGTAGCTTGATAACACAATTCTTGATGTGTGTTTTTAAAAAAAAATCCCCTTTAAATAACCCTTTTCTTTAAGCTAGATACTGTTTATGGGTAAGGCTCTGTGTTTGTCACGGATTCCGTGACCTCTGTGACTTCTGGAGCAGCCCATGCGGCTGGCCCAGAAGCTGCCTGAGAAGCTTGGGCAGCCCCTGGGCCAGTCGCACTGGCTGCTGTTGGGGCAGTCCCCAGCAGCAGGAATTTGGGGAGAGGGGGTGCTCAGGACTGGGGATTGGGGTGTGGGGCTGTGCTTACCTGGGGGGTCTCCCTGGAAGGGCGACAGGAACTCCCCTCCCTCAGCTCCTAGCTCCAAGTGCTGCCTCCACCCACAAGCACCACCCCCGGAAGGGAGGGATGTGCTTGGTACTTATGAGGCCTGGGAGTACAGTGGGCTTGGTGACTGGGAACCAGCTCTCTGCCTGTCTCACTCCCCACCACACAGAGGAAGTGTAGGGGCTGTGCTGAAGGGCTAGGGCTAGGAGGAGGCCCTTTCAGGCTGGGGTATGGTCTTGGCTGCTATAACCTGGGTCTCTGCCAGTCTTACTCCCCAGGGGACGGAGCCTTGTCTCCTTCTTCTGCTGGACAGATCTGAAGGCCCAGGCTCAGGAACGGACTCTATCCAGCATGAGATGGGGGCAGTACTCGCAGGGTGCAGCCTTTGGCTCTCCACTTGCAGAGTCCCTGCCAGCTTGCCTGTGCAGAGGAATGTAACTGCCAGTTGGTGAAGTGGGGGAGCAAGACGGGCAGAGAGTCTAGTTCCTCAGCCAAAAACACCTGCACCCTCGTCCTTCAGCATAGCCCCATCTGTTTCTGCTACAAAAAATTCCCAGGTCCCCCCAAAAGAAGCCAAAATTCTGGTAAACATTAGTAAAACCCACATGTTGGCTTTTTCAAAACCCAGGAATTGTTCTGAGAAAATTGGTAAATGTCAAAAACAAAGGCCTTATAAGTACCCTGTTAATTTCACTGTGGTCTCATCTGAATGAGAACACCCCATAGAAATGAATACAGCCTGAAATAATAGTTCTGAGCCATGTGAGCTGCTCCATCAATTTCAGTGGGCGTTCCCATTCCCTTCTGTGGCGCTTGGGAAACCTATCATGTGCATCAAGCATGCCCATTCTCAACTCCACCCCAGTCTCAATAGTGTGTTCTTGGCTCATACTCTGAGGATGTCTGTTCTCCGATCCCTGGGGCTTCCCCAGATGCATCTCAAGTCGGGTAGAGAGAGAGGGGCTCTGACCCTCCTTGAGGGGCCAGGCCTTAGATCCCATGTGGGGCCAGTAAGAGGGGCTCCCCCAGATTCTAGCTCATGGGAGGAAGGAAGTGGGGGGGTCAGACCTGTGTAGATGGGTCACCCCCCACCCGGATCCTGGCACATGCAGGGGGTAGGAAGAAGGGCGAACAGCCAAAGGGGCAAGGTCCTCCAGATCTCAGCTTGTGGGGGTGAGTGGGGTAGAGACACCCCCCAGACTGGCAGTGTCCCCCAGATCCCAGCACATATGGCTGACAGGAAGAGTCAGATACCCAAGAAGGGCAAGGCCCCACATCCTAGTTCCTATGGGAGGGTAGGAAGAGGGGATTCTTAGCTCCTAGGGGGCAGGTGGCCCACAGATACTGGCACACACCTGGAGGAGAGGGGCTCAGATCCTTCAAGAAGTGGCATTTCCCGCCTGCCCCCTCCCAACCAACTCCTGGTTGCCCCTGCTCCTGTGGCGCTGGCCCTGCCCCTTTTCTTCACCAGTCTGCCTGCCGCTTGCCCCCAATCTCTCTCCCCTACCACCCATCCCAATTTCTCTCTCCTTCCCTTTCTGCAGCTCCAGATTCCTCTCCCCCATTCTCACGAATCTCATTTCTTTCCCAGCAACTATTCACATATATAATTGTTTTCAAAAATATTTTGATTTTATTTCCCCCAAAATAATAACCTGACAGATGGGTTTTTGCAGTGTGGTTACAAACCTTTTCCAGATTTCTGTTCTTGGTGGGATTCAGACTGACACTAGCTGAATTGGTCAGGCTATTTTTCATCTCCTTGAGCTATCCGGTTGATGTGATGCAAACCCTCCTGGCTCCTCTCTCTGAACATGCTTGGTGTAAACTGTTAACTCATGAGCATTAGGCATGAGAGCTAAACTCTTTGGTGAACACTACTGTGAAATGTGCCCTCCCAAAGGGGAAGTGGGTGCCAAACTTTAGGTGGGAGTAACTCTTGAGCACCTGAGATTTCTGGGCCAGGATCAGAGCCCTAGTTTGATCCCCAGGTCTGAGCAAAAAACGTTGGTAGACTGGATTAACTAATTTTTTTTTTTAAAGCTGTTTGGGGCTGTTCAGGAACCATTTTGTCAAATTACACCAAATTTGGAGTCACTAACCTCCAAGAGGCACACCAAATTTCAAGGCAATCTGAGTAAGCGTGCAGATTTTAGAGCACTTAGAATATATCTACAATACAACTGAAAATCCATGGCTGGACCATGCCAGCTGGCTACTGCTGTTTCATTGCAGTGCAGTCTTCTGCAACCTGAGCTCTGGGACTCTCCCACTTTGTGAGGTCCTAAAGCCCAGGTTCGAGCCTGAGCCTGGAAGTCTACATTGAAATGAAGCAGCCCCACAGCCTGAGCCCGAGTCAGCTGGTATAAGCCAGCCATGGGTGTCTAATTGCAGTGTAGACATACCCTTAGAGTCAAGCTTTAAATAGAAAGCTGGTCTGAACTTTAACTAAAGCAGGCTGAGTGGTCTGCTGTAATATCTTTCTGAAAGATGTTCTCTGGGTCAGCCACATATTATTGGACCTTGTGATGTTTTCCTGGATAGTAAGGGGAAATAATTCCCTTCATTACAGGCATTACTGGATGAAACTTTATGGCCCGTGTTATACATGTGATTGATCAGATAGTTGTCAACAGCATATGTCAAAATATACAAAGTAAACAGCCTTAAATCAAACTAAGATCTCAAGGATCATTTTTCTTTCTCTTCCTATCTGAAATTTGACACATGTATGTGTTGTGGAGAAATCAACATTCACTGACAAAAATCTAATCCTTCCAAGCCTGGATATAAAGTAGCATTGTTGAATCGGTTTCACTCCTGCTTTTCTCAGCTTTTGTATTTACTTTGCTGACTGACTGTGGCTTGGTTATGAGCAACAATTGTTTTCTGCACAGAATTTTTTTTGCAGTCATCAGTGTTTGAAATTGCCCATTTACACAGAAATACCTAACTTCTGTTTAATACGCAGATTGTGTGTATCTTTTTTTTCCTCGTTTTTTATGTTCCAGGCAATGTTCTCTGGTGAAACTAGCATATGAGTTATTAGGGCAAAAAAAGATTACTAGGGATTTATGAACACGTAATAATTTCTTTATCTTGTACATTTACACAATTGTAGGTATGAAAGAATTCGATCTTTAAAATATTATAGCTTCTGATAAAATATACCTTGTTTTGCAGATTTGCTAATTTTTTAATCTGCCTTTTTTTAGATTTAGGTCCAGACTTTTAAAGGTAGCACTTAAGTGATGTAAGAGCCTAAATCTTTTTTTTTTTTCCCGTCCCCCAGAAGGGGGAAATCCCATAGACTCTGAAATCCCTTTTGAAAATAAGATTTAGGCTCCTAAATCAGTTAGGCATTGCAATGCTGAGTGCTGCAATGCCTAAATACCTTTAAAAATCTGGGCCTAAGATCCCAACATTTTATGATGCAGACACTTGTCAAAGATTTTATTTTCATAGTATAATTTACCTAATATTGAAATCCCTCAAATCTGTAGAAACTTATAAATATTTATGAAAATAAAAAATATAGCTTCCAGTCTAGCACAGCACTTAAACATGTGCTTAACTTTAAGCATATGAGTAGTCTCAGTTATTTAAAAATATACTGACATATATACAGCTTGGCTGTATTGGGGCCAGAGAAAAGAGCTTTAGCATTGTATTAAGGACTAGGGAGCAAAATTTTTGAATATACTCTTCCACATTTGGTTTTTCTACTATGAAAGCATAATCAAAATGTAATTTCTTATCTGGAAATGTTTTTCCTCTTTCCCTTTAGAACGGCCAAGTTCCACTAAAGTTATAAAAGCGGGGAAACCGAAGACCAGGAAACCCAGCAAGGTTTGTATTTGCCAGAAAAGCAGTTTAACCTGTGAATCTCAGGTTTGATTAGATTGAGACCATTTAATACAATCTATTGATTCGAACTAACATTTTAACTGCACTGTTGATATAAGAAATGTAAATTGTCAATAGAAAAATATTTTTTTTCTCTTTTATCTGTATAAGTATCTGGTATCCAAGTAAATTTTTAGTCTGGTGGAAAAAATTTTAACATTTTATGATCTCCTTGGATGATGGGTTAATTCAGGTGATAGTTTGGGGGCGGCGGGGGTTCAAAAAAAGGGACATGGTCAAAAATTTAGAAAGATCGGAAGCAGCAAAGAAAGATTTTTGTAAAGGGCATAGGATTATCTGGTATACAAATATAGAGGATACTATGCAGAAACAGTAGTACTCATAAACACACAAGATTCTGATGGGGTGGTAACCTGAGAAGCAAAGCTAGACTGGTCTGTGGTGGTATCTTTTACTCTTGGGGGAATTCTCTGCACCTGTGCATGCGTGGAAAGCAAAGGGAAGCCATGTGGGGAGGGGAGGCTTGGGATGTCCATGAACATAGTTGGGGGCAGGCAATGCCCCCCCAAAACAGGCAAGGTGTGGGGCGGGCACACGGGGTCACTTGCCATTGCCTCCCTCAATTTCTGCAAGTGCAGAACTGCCCTGCTGTAGGAGGGTGCTGCTCCACTCTGCAGCAGGATGCCGCCTCCTAGTGCCAGTTGAGCTCTCTCTGCATGTACAACAGTGAGTGCCCACAGTGTGGCAGGGCAAAGGCAGGGAGAGGCACTGGAGAAGGAAAGGGGTGGGATGAGGGAGTGAGGAGAGAGGGATGGGGCAGGGGACAATTGGGAGAGATGAGGAGGGAATAGGGAAATCGGGAGGGGGGAGCGGGGGCCTGGCATGCAGCAACCCTTCAACAGCAGTTGCAGCTGGAGCTCCCCGTTAAGCAGACCCTTTGAACCCCTACTCTGAGCCCCCCGCACCTAGACTCCCACCCTACCAAGCCCCACTCTCTCAGCACCTGGACCTCTCCACTAAGTTCCCCACACCCAGACCCTCCTGATGAGCCCTAGACCCTACACCCCCTGCTGAACTCCAGCCACTTTCACCTGGATCCCACTGCAGCGTCCCATTGCCCCTGCAACCCCCCAGCGAGCCCCTGTGCATCCACATCCCTCACTGAGCTGCCTGCACCCAGATTGCCCCGCACAGACCCCTCTTTCTCCAAGCCTGGATCCCCCACACTAAGCCCCTCCACACTTAAACTCAGCCCAGCAGAATCTGTCTACCCACATCTGGTGTGCCTGGTGCAGAGAGGCAAGGCCGGCCCTTGCACAGTGTCAGGGTTGGGTGCAGCCTCCCCGCCAAGTCCCTGTCCCAGGGAAGAGGGGGTGCTGTAGGGTGATCTCCCGACCACTGCCACGTTGGAGCTTTTACATTTATTTATTGACAAAACTTGCAGAATTTTAAAATATTGTAAGTTTTTGGCACAGAATTCTCTCAGGAGTAATCTTTGGAGCCTGATGATTAGTGTTGTCTTATATTTCTTTTGTTGTTTTTTAATATGGAGATATACCTATCTCATAGAACTGGAAGGGACCTTGAAAGATCGAGTCCAGTCCCCTGCCTTCACAGGCAGGACCAAGTGCCATCCCTTATTTTTGCCCCAGATCCCTAAATGGCCCCGTCAAGGATTGAACTCACAACCCTGGGTTTAGCAGGCCAATGCTCAAACCACTGAGCTATTCTACCCCTGCACCCCCCATTTTATAGTAAGAATAAAATCAATTTGTATATTACGTTGTATATATAACATTTCAGATTTCTGATGTCTGATTTCTAAGAGTAGATTGCATATCTGACTCCAAGTGTGCAAACTAATTTTAAATATGAAGTAGCAGTTATGTTTGTAATCTAATGTTGGAGAAGAATTTTCAATGGTTTTAAAATATTTTTGACTAAAAAGGTCATTGAATTTTATTTAGGGTCAATTATATTTCATTTTTATAATGAGATGATTCTGAATTCTGAATTCAAAATAATGTCTGGTGATGTTGACCTTAGGAGCAACGACAGATTGGTTCCAATGAAAAATTTTCTACATTTTAAACGTTTCTTGTTTTTCAAAAAAAGCTATTGTCAGGGCTGTTTTAGCATCAAATGCTTTTTTTAATTGAAAGCCTAAGATTCTTAAATTTTATGAGTTCTTCTTTGAATGATTGCATGTGTCCATTGTAGGTGTTGCATGGCTCATGCAGCTGTGCAGAGTGTTTTCCCTAGCAGTACCTGAAGGGATGGCTACGCATGCACCCTGGTTTCTCTCCTGCCCCTCCCTTCCTTCAGTTCCTTTTAACTGTCTGGTTGGTGGCTGGAGCATGTTACTGTGCTTTGGTACAGTCCCTCATTCCTCTGTGAACACACACAGGTTCTATATAGTTATAATTCTTAACTCGTAGTACTCATTTTTTTGTCCATTTGGACCTTTGTTTCTTTATTTTAATTTATTTGCTTAAAGTCAGTAGGCTTCTCCAAGCTTCGGTTGGTACTGGGGGAGCCTATCTCAGGGCCCCTGGCTTTATGCCTTGCTCCCAGTGTCAAAAGCCAATGGCTCATTAGTAACCCCCACTCTCACTGTTCCACATTAGAGACAGGCATCTGATCTGCTGCAGCTACAAATCAAGAACAAGGAAGTGCCTTACATATATTTTCACAGAGGCCACTCTTCACATGACTCAGTTGGTGCAGGGGAGCTCATTGACCACTCCTTCGCAAGTGCTTCTCCAACCTTGCTAACTGACATAGACCAAAGGAGATCTCCTTCACCAGAGCCATCCTCCAGCAAGCCTACGCACTTGGAGCATTCTTCTTACCTGAAGCCAAAAAAGAAGACTGCACTGACTTCTTCAAAGTCCTTGGTGCAGGACTCCTCTACAGCAGAAGTAAGCCACTCTGGTACCAAAGGTTACCGACTTTGTCTCATAGGTCCCTGGTACCATCTCACAGTGACTGTCGTAAGACTGAGCTGTTGACTCTGGTACCCATATGGGGGCCATTGAGGCAGGCTACTTTATTGGTGACTACATGAATCTGGCACTTCTGCTTACTGTGGATGAACTGTCTATCTTAATGTCAACAAAACTGAAGCTACATAGTTACAAAGGACCTGTTGTGCCTCTCAGTGTTTGCATCACCACTTATTTATGGTGAAGGCCATTTACTGGTATTGTTGCATGCAGCGCAGACTTTTACCAGCATTGGTGTCTGTTATGGCACCCTTTCTCTGAGGATCAGTACCATCTTCCTTAGTTTCTTCTGTGATGACATCTAGGCCTACGGTACCTGCTCCACCTCTGTGCTCAGTACTGAAAGTCAGGAAGCTGCTGCTGTGGTACCACAGTCTTAGCATAGATCTCAGGCCTGGTCCCTTGTCTTTTCCCAGAACTGCACTGATCTAACTTCAATGTATTCCTACCCATTGGAATCCAGAGTGTGTTCCTATGCCTCCCATTACAGACAGTCCAATTCATCCTCCAGAAAACACTCAACAAGAGCAGATTGAAGAATTGGGTGGCCTGGTCTTGACACAGTTTGATTCTCCTACCGTAGCAGTCTCCTCATTGGCCTTTCTCTGCATCAAGATTGTCATCCCTGCTTCCTCAGAGAAGCAGGTCTCTGAGAAAGGAGAGGCTTCCCTGCCTAGTATCAATAGACCAGCGATTGTTAATACAGAATAGCGTACAGACACTATACGAAAGGCCATTCTTCAACCTCCGTTGGATTTACCTTCTTCTTTGGCTGTGCAGGACTTGCCTCAAGAGGGATCTGATAAGGTTCTGGTACCAGAAGCTTATTCTCTGCTGCCGATGACTTCAGAGTTTACCAAGAACTGAAAAGGATGGCTCTAGCTTTTGGTGTTCAGATAGAACTGGTGGAGGAAAATTCTCCTACATTTATAGATATATTACACCCAGCTATGGCAGTGAAGGTAGCCCTTTCTAAAAATGAAGGGATAATGCAGCCTACTAAGTCACTCACAAATCCCTTCATCTGTTCAACCTGTGGCAAAACCCAGAGAATATATACCAGATACTGTCTCATGGGTTTGACCAGTTCTATTTTGCACCCTACACCGGGCTTACTGGTGGTAGCTGCAGCGAATGAATGGCACTGCAAAGATTGAGTTAAGGCTACCCAAAAGGAAAAGGATGCAAAAAAGCTAGACCTTTTAAGCTTTTAAGGAGAGAGGTGTATTCAGTGGAGGGGTTATAGTTATAGTTTCACATTGCCCCTCCCTATTTGAGTAGTCCTATTGCCATGCCCTCTTGGACCAGTGTCTAAATTCCTAAACAAGTTACCTGAGGACTCTAGGAATGAGTTTCAGTCCCTCTTGGTGAGAAGTCATCTGGTCCATATGTCAGCTCTGCAGGCTTCCTAGGACACTGCAGTCCCAGCTTCAAGGATCATGGTGATGGCAATAACCATGCACCATTTCTCATAGCTGTGGTCATCAGGGATTCCTTGAGAAATACAGCAGACAATTAAAGACCTTCCTTTTAAGGCCTGTGAATTATTCTCCGCCAAGACTGGTGAGGCTTTACATACCCTGAAAGACTCCAGGGCAGTGTTAAAGTCTCTAGGTCTTTATACGCCAGCCCCCAGGGGGACAAAACATTATCCTCAGTTTCAGCTGAGGCAACTCTCCAGGCAGTTTGACTAAACCAGGCACAAACACAGGCTGCGAAGGAGGAGGCTTCCACTATCTGCCTCGGTCACTTTGTCAAGGCAGCCACAGGCCTTAAAGTATCCTGTTTGACTCCTCCGTTGAGGACCGCATACCCATCAGTGCAGATCTCACTGGCCCTTTTTCTGCCTGTGGGAACAGGTTATCCAATTTCCTAAGTGTGTGGCAGACTATCACCACAGAGAAATGGGTGCTAAACATGGTGGATTCAGGATATACCCAGTAGTTCCTTTATATCCCCCTCCCACTTCCCTTTCAGGGACTCCTCTCTCAAGTCCATGCTGAGGCAAGAAGTGGAGACTCTGTGTTCAGGAGCTAAAAAAGAGGTGCCTCCTCAACATTTATTATTTCCTCAATTATTTCCTAAAGCCAAAGGGGATCTCAGGCCCATTCTAAACCTTCAGATCAAACAAGCTGTATCGGGAGACACTCATGGTGTATCAGGAACTCCTTAACTCTCAATACATCATACCTGCTGGGAGTTCAGAATTGCCTGGGAGACTGCCTGAGCAGACTGTTCAGCCTAGATCATGAATGATCTCTCAACACGACAGTTCTAAGGTCAGTGATTTGAGTGGGGATTCCTACGATGAATTGGTTCGCAACTCAGCAGAACAGGAAATGTCCTCAGTTCTGTTCCTGAGCTGGCCACAGTCCATTTCAGATGCTTTCATGGGACAAAAACCTGCTGTGTGCCTACCACCCCAGCATCCTTCATTCCAAAGACATAGTGAAACTAAAGCAAGAACGAGACAGAATGATCTTCATACACCAGCCTGTCTGAGGCAACTCTAGTACTTGGATCTGTACAGATTTGTCCATTAGAGAACCCTTACTTCTGCTGCAACGCAAAGACTTGTTCTCCCAGCATTACATGCACATGTTGCACCTGAATCTGTATGTGGTGCACCTCTCATCTTGGTTCCTCGGTGCTTAAAACCAGAGAAGCCACACTGTTCAGTGACAGTCCAGAATGTCCTGCTCAACAGCAGAAAGCCATCCATGAAAGCTCCTGACCTTTGTAAATGGAAGTGCTTCTCTACCTGAGCAGCTAGCCATAATGTCTCCTACACAATCTACAATTCAAAAGATTTTGGACTATCTTTTACATCTTAAAGAATCAGGTCTAGCATTCAATGCCATTAAGGTGCATTTGATTGTAATTTCAGCGGTTTACCTGTATATTGCTGTAAGGACTGTTTTTGCTAATCCTATGACAACCATGTTCCTAAATGGACTAGATAGACTGTTTCCCACCTGTTCAGGATTCAGGTTCACCTTAGGATATGACTCTAGTTCTGTCAGGTCTTACGGATCCTCCATTCAAGCCCTTAGCCTCTTGCTCAATGTTATACCTCTTGGTGAAGGTGGCCTTTTTGCTAGCCATCACCTTTGTGGGGAGAATGGGGGAGCTACATGCCCTGGTAACAGATTCTTCATGTAAGATAATCTACAGGGACACGGTGCTGTATAGGGTTTGGCCTGTTCTACAGGAGGTCAGACTAGATGATCACAAGGGTCCCTTCTAAGAGCATAAGAAAGGCCATACTGGGTCAGACCAACAGTCTATGTAGCCCAGTATCCTGTCTTCCAGGCCCCAGAGGGAATCAACAGAACGGGTAATCGTCAAGTGATCCATTCCCTGTCGCTCATTCCCAGCTTCTGGCAAACATAAGCTAGGGACACCATCCCTGATCATCCTAATAGCCATTGATGGACCTATCCTCCATTAATTTATCTAGTTATTTTTTGAACCCTGTTATAGTCTTGGCCCTCACAACATTCTCTGGCAAAGAGTTCCACATGTTGACTGTGTGTTGTGTGAAGAAATACTTCCTTTTGTTTGTTTTAAACCTACTGCCTATTAATTTCATTTGGTGACCCCTAGTTCTTGTGTTATAAGAATCATAGAATATCAGGGTTGGAAGGGACCCCAGAAGGTCATCTAGTCCAACCCCCTGCTCAAAGCAGGACCAATTCCCAGTTAAATCATCCCAGCCAGGGCTTTGTCAAGCCTGACCTTAAAAAGCTCTAAGGAAGGAGATTCTACCACCTCCCTAGGTAACGCATTCCAGTGTTTCACCACCCTCTTAGTGAAAAAGTTTTTCCTAATATCCAATCTAAACCTCCCCCACTGCAACTTGAGACCATTACTCCTCGTTCTGTCATCTGCTACCATTGAGAACAGTCTAGAGCCATCCTCTTTGGAACCCCCTTTCAGGTAGTTGAAAGCAGCTATCAAATCCCCCCTCATTCTTCTCTTCTGCAGGCTAAACAATCCCAGCTCCCTCAGCCTCTCCTCATAAGTCATGTGTTCCAGACCCCTAATCATTTTTGTTGCCCTTCGCTGGACTCTCTCCAATTTATCCACATCCTTCTTGTAGTGTGGGGCCCAAAACTGGACACAGTACTCCAGATGAGGCCTCACCAATGTCGAATAGAGGGGGACGATCACGTCCCTCGATCTGCTCGCTATGCCCCTACTTATACATCCCAAAATGCCATTGGCCTTCTTGGCAACAAGGGCACACTGCTGACTCATATCCAGCTTCTCGTCCACTGTCACCCCTAGGTCCTTTTCCGCAGAACTGCTGCCTAGCCATTCGGTCCCTAGTCTGTAGCTGTGCATTGGGTTCTTCCGTCCTAAGTGCAGGACCCTGCACTTATCCTTATTGAACCTCATCAGATTTCTTTTGGCCCAATCCTCCAATTTGTCTAGGTCCTTCTGTATCCTATCCCTCCCCTCCAGCGTATCTTCCACTCCTCCCAGTTTAGTATCATCCGCAAATTTGCTGAGAGTGCAATCCACACCATCCTCCAGATCATTTATGAAGATATTGAACAAAACCGGCCCCAGGACCGACCCTTGGGGCACTCCACTTGATACCGGCTGCCAACTAGATATGGAGCCATTGATCACTACCCGTTGAGCCCGACAATCTAGCCAGCTTTCTACCCACCTTGTAGTGCATTCATCCAGCCCATACTTCCTTAACTTGCTGACAAGAATACTGTGGGAGACCGTGTCAAAAGCTTTGCTAAAGTCAAGAAACAATACATCCACTGCTTTCCCTTCATCCACAGAACCAGTAATCTCATCATAAAAGGCGATTAGATTAGTCAGGCATGACCTTCCCTTGGTGAATCCATGCTGGCTGTTCCTGATCACTTTCCTCTCATGCAAGTGCTTCAGGATTGATTCTTTGAGGACCTGCTCCATGATTTTTCCAGGGACTGAGGTGAGGCTGACTGGCCTGTAGTTCCCAGGATCCTCCTCCTTCCCTTTTTTAAAAATTGGCACTACATTAGCTTTTTTCCAGTCATCCGGGACTTCCCCGGTTCGCCACGAGTTTTCAAAGATAATGGCCAATGGCTCTGCAATCACAGCCGCCAATTCCTTCAGCACTCTCGGATGCAACTCGTCCGGTAAAGTAAAGAAGTAAAGAGCCCTTCGTTATTTTATTTTTCTCTACACCAGTCATGATTTTTATAGACCTCTATCATATCCCCCCTTGGTCATTTCTTTTCCAAACTGAAAAGTCCCAGTCTTATTAATCTCTCCTCCTACAGAAGCCATTCCATACCCCGAATAATTTTTGTTGCCCTTTTCTGAACCTTTTCCAGTTCCAATATATCTTCTTTGAGATAGGGCGACGACATCTGCATGCAGTATTCAAGATGTGGGCATACCATAGATTTATATTATCTATCCCTTTCTTAATGATGCTCAAGATTCTGTTTGCTTTTTTGACTGCTGCTGCACATTGAGTCGATGTTTTCAAAGAACTATTTACAATGACTCCAAGATCTTTCTTGAATGGTAACAGCTAATACAGACCCCTTCATTTTATATGTGTAGTTGGGATTATGTTTTCCACTATGCATACGTCAGCATTGAACTTGGCATTTATCAACTTGCTGGCCTTAGAATCTGTGAAACCTTAAGTTTCTTTCCAAAGTAGTATCTGATTTCCACTTCATTAGTCAGTACACTTATCGGTCTTTTTTCCAAAGCCACATGCTCACAAAACTTTTTAAAAAAAGCTGCGCACTTCAGGTGTCTCCCAAGCCCCCTACCCTTTTATCTGTATAGAACAAAGCCCTTTTGGTTTCTTCACAATGCTTTGGGTCCTCTGTAGAATGGTTCAGAGGTCATCCTGTTATGACACAATGGCTCTTGAGATGGATTACCAACTGCATTGCTGTATGCTATTCTGTTAAAGGTAGAACACCTCCTGAAAAGTCAGCACATTGTATGTAGGGTGCATTTGTCCTCTACTACATTTATGGGAAACACCCCTATCGTCAACATTTGTACAGCAGCAATGTGGTCCTCTGTTAACATATTTGCTAGATTATGCAATTACTGTGCCATCCAGGGAAGATGAGAATGTGGGAAAAACAGTCCTATATTTTGTCTTCAGATGAGACTCATAGCCCCACCTTCACTGAAAACCGCTTGCTGGGCATCTGCAGTGGAATGGACATATACAGTCATTCAAAAGACAAAATGGTTACATATCTTTTTGTAGCTGTTGTTTTTTTTTTTTTGGAGATGTTGCATATGTCCATTCCAAGACCCACCATCTTTCCCCAGTGCATTGGAGTCCTCAGCTAACATTCTGGTAAGAAGGCTCCATCCTTCATATTCTCTGCTCAGAACATGAGGGAAACCAGGGAGCATGCATGGCAGGCCTACAGTTGCAGCATGGGAAAACTCTCCAGCACCAGTTCACAAAGTGCATATCACACCTATAGTGAAATGAACATATGCAACACGATTCAAAGACAAATAGTTTTGAGGTGAGTAACCTTTTTTTAACATAATTTTTTCTTAGGACTGTTAACGTAGCTGCTAAGAGATCTGTGGGCAGAGGGGAGATTATTAGAGATTTAAAGATGGGGAAAAGAGTTTATATTACATTTAGCAGCCTGGTTGCTTTCATCTAAAAGATTTGTATCCAAATGAAATACACCTGTCCAGTAGTATATTTTAACTGTGACATACAGGGTTTTTAATTCATAGAATCATAGAATATCAGGGTTGGAAGGGACCCCAGAAGGTCATCTAGTCCAACCCCCTGCTCGAAGCAGGACCAATTCCCAGTTAAATCATCCCAGCCAGGGCTTTGTCAAGCCTGACCTTAAAAAGCTCTAAGGAAGGAGATTCTACCACCTCCCTAGGTAACGCATTCCAGTGTTTCACCACCCTCTTAGTGAAAAAGTTTTTCCTAATATCCAATCTAAACCTCCCCCACTGCAACTTGAGACCATTACTCCTCGTTCTGTCATCTGCTACCATTGAGAACAGTCTAGAGCCATCCTCTTTGGAACCCCCTTTCAGGTAGTTGAAAGCAGCTATCAAATCCCCCCTCATTCTTCTCTTCTGCAGGCTAAACAATCCCAGCTCCCTCAGCCTCTCCTCATAAGTCATGTGTTCCAGACCCCTAATCATTTTTGTTGCCCTTCGCTGGACTCTCTCCAATTTATCCACATCCTTCTTGTAGTGTGGGGCCCAAAACTGGACACAGTACTCCAGATGAGGCCTCACCAATGTCAAATAGAGGGGAACGATCACGTCCCTCGATCTGCTCGCTATGCCCCTACTTATACATCCCAAAATGCCATTGGCCTTCTTGGCAACAAGGGCACACTGCTGACTCATATCCAGCTTCTCGTCCACTGTCACCCCTAGGTCCTTTTCCGCAGAACTGCTGCCTAGCCATTCGGTCCCTAGTCTGTAGCTGTGCATTGGGTTCTTCCGTCCTAAGTGCAGGACCCTGCACTTATCCTTATTGAACCTCATCAGATTTCTTTTGGCCCAATCCTCCAATTTGTCTAGGTCCTTCTGTATCCTATCCCTCCCCTCCAGCGTATCTACCACTCCTCCCAGTTTAGTATCATCCGCAAATTTGCTGAGTGCAATCCACACCATCCTCCAGATCATTTATGAAGATATTGAACAAAACCGGCCCCAGGACCGACCCTTGGGGCACTCCACTTGATACCGGCTGCCAACTAGACATGGAGCCATTGATCACTACCCGTTGAGCCCGACAATCTAGCCAGCTTTCTACCCACCTTATAGTGCATTCATCCAGCCCATACTTCCTTAACTTGCTGACAAGAATACTGTGGGAGACCGTGTCAAAAGCTTTGCTAAAGTCAAGAAACAATACATCCACTGCTTTCCCTTCATCCACAGAACCAGTAATCTCATCATAAAAGGCGATTAGATTAGTCAGGCATGACCTTCTCTTGGTGAATCCATGCTGGCTGTTCCTGATCACTTTCCTCTCATGCAAGTGCTTCAGGATTGATTCTTTGAGGACCTGCTCCATGATTTTTCCAGGGACTGAGGTGAGGCTGACTGGCCTGTAGTTCCCAGGATCCTCCTTCTTCCCTTTTTTAAAGATTGGCACTACATTAGCCTTTTTCCAG
Organism: Caretta caretta; assembly: GCF_965140235.1. Lineage (NCBI taxonomy): Eukaryota > Metazoa > Chordata > Testudines > Cheloniidae > Caretta > Caretta caretta. The sequence goes on from NC_134209.1 coordinate 54,840,383, forward strand.
TCATCCGGGACTTCCCCGGTTCGCCACGAGTTTTCAAAGTTAATGGCCAATGGCTCTGCAATCACAGCCGCCAATTCCTTCAGCACTCTCGGATGCAACTTGTCCGGCCCCATGGACTTGTGCACGTCCAGCTTTTCTAAATAGTCCCTAACCACCTCTATCTCCACAGAGGGCTGGCCGTCTCTTCCCCATTTTGTGATGCCCAGCGCAGCAGTCTGGGAGCTGACCTTGTTAGTGAAAACAGAGGCAAAAAAAGCATTGAGTACACTAGCTTTTTCCACATCCTCTGTCACTAGGTTGCCTCCCTCATTCAGTAAGGGGCCCACACTTTCCTTGGCTTTCTTCTTGTTGCCAACATACCTGAAGAAACCCTTCTTGTTACTCTTAACATCTCTGGCTAGCTGCAGCTCCAGGTGCGATTTGGCTCTCCTGATATCATTCCTACATGCCCGAGCAATATTTTTATACTCTTCCTTGGTCATATGTCCAACCTTCCACTTCTCAATTAGTTGCTGAGAGTGCTTTTTATGGCCATATCCATTAAATAGAACTCTGTCCATCAAGGAGTTAGGCTGACAATTACGGTAACAACAAGTTGGAGAAGTTTGTCATTAGGATCCCCTTTTTAACATAATTTTATTTTAAATCTTAGTTTACTGTTGTGTAGAACTTTGCATTGGAGGCAACCATTCTGAGTAGCTGACTGGATTGCACACTGTTTTCTTGTTGGTTAAAGTAATGTTGTACCTGATTTCCCTTACAGTTCTCACATGTCAAATGAGAAGTGATTTATTCTGATTACTGCTATGAAACATAGTCCATCTCTGACTGTTAAGTGTGCCAGACTCATCCACTCATTCTGAAATGCTGTTCTGGTAAACATATAAAACGTATATTTTGTAACTTTACAGGCTAGTGACTTCAATGATATCACAAATTGGCCGACACCAAGTGAAATAGCAAACAATGAAGTGAGTATACGATGTTGTTTATATACTTTTATATATAAATCTGAATTATATTCTTTATAAGCCTACAAAGTTTGTGGACCCCTCTGTTTCAAGCTCATGTGGTGAATCTGATTAGGCATTTTAGGGTTTCAGCAGAAACACTGAAAAGGATTTTGCGGTATGAGTCACAGTTCACTGAGTAGAGCTCTTTATGGTTCAGGTGACATTGCCTATTCCCTCCCCATCCCACAGAGGTGGAACAACACCAGTTCTGCTGACTTCAGGACCCTCCTATACATGGAAGTGTACAGTATTTACCCTATAGTTTTACATCTTAATTCCCCTTTAAGAAGTGTCAGCATGGATCTTCTTTTTTGGGATGTGTATGCATGGAGTATGAATCCTTTGCAACACTATAACCCTTGGGGCTGTGTACATGCTTTCTCATGGATCTAAATGCTTAGTGCAAGGTTCTGTAAGCAGCCATGGCCGTGACTCCATCCTGCTTCAGGAGTGATCATTGAATCCCTGGTTAACTTCTGTTACATTCAGATTCTTACTCTGCCTGTAACCAGATTTGTTGAGCTGGGCTAATAACTGATATTTCAGTCCACAGGCAGTACAAAAGAAAAAACAACTTTGGTTCAGCTCAAACCAAATCCAAATACTGTGACAACTTTCGGTGAATTGAAAAGATCTGTTTTGGGTTATTCAAAACATTTTCTTTGGCCTGAAACAAGTTACTTTGGGTGGCTGAATGGCTAGAGCACTTACCTTGGATGTGGATGAGACAGCTTCAATCCCCGAGTCTGCTTGATGCGGAGAAGGGATTTGAATTTGGATCTTCCATATTGCAGGAAAATGCCCTAACTGCTGGGCAAGAGGGTATTCTGGGACAGACATCGGTCAGTCTCTTCTGTTGAAGCTGTTCCACTTTATAAATAGTCAGTCATGGAGCAGGCACTTGAACATCCTAGGCGAGTGCCCTAGCCAGCAGGCTGTGGAGTCATTCTCTCTTTCCCTGGCCCAATGACTGTTCTTCGTCATTAATATATTGTTGGATTTAGATAAGCTTCATACTAGTTTTTGTGACTTCAACAAGTGCTGTTTCAGTCTTTGGCTCCATTCTGGCCATTTCTCTATCTTTCCCCTGCCCCATCATGATTTTCTAGATGCTAGAACCGATCCAAGGGTTTTGAGGTTAAAGTGATACAGTTCGGGCTTGCTATGATGGTACAATGCCTGATATGAGCCAAAGAACCACCTTAGGGGTGTCTCTTAGGGATATTCACAGACCAAAATCTGTTCAACCTTTGCTCTTCAATTGTGCTGGGAAGCTGAGTCAAATGAAGGCATTTTGCATGGAACTGTCATCCTCTACTGTCAATGTTCTTTTTGGGGCCAGATCCAGGCAAGTTCATTGACACCAATGACTACACTGATGACATCAACATTGAAAATTATGAAAATATTAAAGAAACTACTCTAGGATTTGGGTCTGTGATACCAGGGCATATGAGGAGTGTAAGATGAAGCAGCACCACTAATCTGGGTGTTCTCTCAGATTCCATTAAAAACAATGGAAACATATAATGTGTATTCTGAGTGTCTGCCACAGAATTCACTTCTTGTGCTTCAGGATCTCAACTTCCATTTTTTTTAAGAATTGTTATTGGCCCTTATGGCTGCAGAGAAAACCTGAACAAGATGTAAACCAATGACCCATGTGGGTCTGCAGAGAGCCTGAAACAACAGTTCTAAGAGGTGCATACCACCCTTGTTACTCATGCCACCTATATACAAGTTGGTGGATAGATTTTATCAGGCTCCTTAGTTGGATTTTGAGTATTTATATACTCATGAAACACCATGGCATTCTCAGCAGTCACTTGAGAGGTCAAGGATATGAAGAGAGCCACTTGCTACATCCTTTGACAAGGAGACAAAGATGATGAACTTAACTGTGTCATAAGATGTGCTCAGCAGCAGCTTTGCACCGTAGAGTTGCAAATTTGTGTCCTCTAAGTGAGGCTCTATAAAGACAGCCTACTTGAACTCTAGTTACAGGTAAGTAAACTTTAATCTCTGAGTGCTGGTCTCTGTGTATTTCACTGTGAATACAACTAAGAAGAGGGAATTTTTGCAAGCAGTGTCCGAAGGTCTGCACCTGCACCCCTGCTCTCAAGCGCCACACTGATGGTATAAGAGGTGGGGGAGAACGAACTGCCTCTCCAATTCCTTCCTACCGCTGCATAGCCTGAGTCAGAATCCTACAGTTCGGAACTGATCCTTTCTCGTCTCCTGTAAATGTTTTCTTAGGTTTTATTTTTTTTTTTTTAATAGTTCCCTAGTTAGTGTTGGAATCCCCATCCCAAGGAACCCGCACAGTGGAACTTAGATTATGCCCAGGATACTGGTCTTCAAAAACTTTCTCTTGGCCCCACTCCTTTTTGGAGAGCAACAACTGCCAGTGCTGCCTCTACTGCCTCAGAGAAGCTCATATCTCAAGTATCTAAGTGCAGTATCTGCTGCTCTTTTCCCAGCTGAACACAGCAGGTGTGAGAACTCCAGCTTTGGAAGCACCTTATTGAGCATATAAAGAGGCCCCAGCGAGACCTAGGCCAGGGGGTTCCACCCCCATACACTGGCCAGAGTCATCAAGAAGCATGCCACCTAGTATTATGTTGGAGTCCTGAGCAGATAGGAGTAGAAGGAAGGACCCTTCACCTGGGCCCTATCATGAGAGTAAGGCACATTCTTACACACACACACGCGCGCGCAGATGCCCTCCTTGACCTTCTAAGAGGAGGGATGCCTCTTTTTGACTCTGTCCAAGTTAGGTGAGTCTTCAGGCCCAAGTCATATGGAGTAAGAGTGCCCATCCCTCCTAAGCTACATCGGAGCAATGCTCCTTCAGTACCAACCTCCACATTGACTGCGATACTGACTGCAGTACCTACTAACATGACATACCAGGAATCACCAGTACTTTTGAAAACAACTGGCTTGGAGACTCATTCACTGATGGTACTGTCATGGTCCTGTGAGGAACAGCCATCTACACCTACTCTGAAGGTATGGAGTGATAAGACATAACCTCCAAAGGAGAGGGGAGGGGGACTTCCTCCTCCTGGACCCAGCATTTCCCTTGTTATCAAGTCTGATCCTCCCCAGGGAGATCTAACAGCAGCAGGAATTGGGAATTCTGGAAGAAGTCTATCTGCCGTCCTGTCCACTAGCCATGGTTTCCCCTCTGGGTGATCAACAGTACTGCCAGTGGAACCATATCCAACTTTTCCATGGTCAGGAGATTCAGCTTCACTTCCACCTAGAGGGATAAGTCCAGGCAGGACATTGAGAATCTCCTGGCTCCAATCTTGGCCACAGAAACAGGCACCCTCCTGTCCCTGAAGATGGGTGGTACTAAATGCCTCAGATCACTGTGACCTACTTCTGACTCCTCATACTGGCCTTATTGGGTCCCATGGTACCTTTATGTGTGGTAGTTGGAATCCATGTGATCCAGTAAGGAGCCTTACCACCCCTCTTCTCCAAAGGGTCAACCAAAACCTCCCTCTGAGGCCATGGAAGAAGAGGAAGATGAGTCAGATCCATTGGCATGGCTGGTACCAATAGGGGTAGGTCCTCATCACCCAGTGAGGTGGTTGCTCCAGCCTCAGTCTTCCCCCAGACTATCATAAACAATTTCAAGAGCTGTTAGAGTCATGGAAAAGCTCTACATCTCCTTAAACGAGGTTCAGGACTCTCAAGATAAGCTTTTAGATATCCTGCATTCCCAGTAAATGAAGCCATACTAGAACCAGCAAGGGCTGTGTTGCACATGCTGACTACCTGTGCCCCTAGGCCAAAGCAGGCAGAAAAGGTGTATTTTGTTCTAGCTAAGAGAGTGGAGTTCTTGTTTACCCATCCTACCTCAAACTCCTTGGTGCTCTATATGGCCAAAAAAAAAGGATCCACACAACATCCAGCAGACACCCCTACAGATAAGTAGGCTGTGCATCTAGACCATAGGGGGAGGAAGATGTTTACATCTATAGTTTAGAATCTCAAACTATCAGGTTCTTCTTGCCAGATATGATTTTCTGAATTTTTCTAAGTTCCTGAACTTTAGGGACAAGTTATATCAGGGGGACAGGGTTCAATTTCAAGCCCTTATTGAGAAGTGCAAACAGATGGCTAGAACTTCATTGCAAATTGTGCTTGGTGCAGCTAAGGTCTGTGGCAACCACCATTGTGCTGTGATGGGAGTTGTGGATGCCCTCTTCAGGGTTTTCCAAGGAGGTCCAAAACACTGCTGAGGACTTAATATTTAATTAGGCTAATATTTTCAATGAGAAGACAGACCACTCTTTGCAGTCATTGAAGGACTCCAGGGCAACCTTCTGCTCTCTGGGTATATAAACATCAGACCCAAAGAGAAAATACTATAAAAACCCCTATAAACTGAACCCCTTACCACAACCCTTCTATCACCAGCAGTTTTATGAGCCACCTCAGAAATGGCAGAAAAATGCCAAGGCCAACATACTCTTGTGATACTGTGCAGGGTACAGTCTGGATGGATGAATAGCTGAGTCCCCTCAGTTCTCCAACGTGGGGTTTCTTTTACACTGCTTCACTGAGAGCTGTCAGTCCTGGTCTGCTCTCACACAGCCTCCAGCCTGTAAGTTACTCCCAGTTATAGTATGAGGGCGATAGCCAACCACTCTTTAATTACACCAGCAAATTCCCAGTCCCAGACTTCCCATCAGAAACGTACATTTTGTACAATGTCCGCATGTATAAAGTCCATCATTTTATTGGTGGAAAATAATATGCACAAATACCATTATCCCAAATGGAGGTTCCCAAACACGTCAGTCCAAAATAAACTGGGTCTAAATAAAACAAGAAAACAAATTAACTACAAAAGACTAGATTGTGACTAGAAATAAAGAGGCATAAAGTCAGAATTGGTTACAAGAAAATAAAAGTAAATTGCAACTAACACCTAACTTAACAAGCTAAATGAATTCAAAGCAAAGGTCTTTCTCACCATGTGTTTCAGCAGTCTTACTGGCTGAATTTCTTTCAGCCAAGATCCCTCCCCCAGTCCAAAGCTGTTTCCTTTGTTCTTCAGGTGTTGTGCATGCTGTGGGTAGAGAGAAAGGGAGGAATAATTTGGGGCATCTGCTCCCCCTTCTTACAGCTTTCTCTTCTTTGAGAATCAAAGGTTCCTTTTGAGGTTCAGGAGATGAAAGGTCTGTGTAAACAGGAACCCCCCAGCTGTTTCTTTGTTAATATGTAGATTTTTTTACCCACGTCCTCTTTCTTGCCAAAAGAATGGTCACTTTAACCAGGTGATGGGTCATTTGATTTTGCTGACAGCTGGCTGAGGCATCGTCTAGCCTTTTGTCTCTGGGGAACTGGTTTGTGACTGCTCTCCCAGCCTTGGAACATGTCTTAGTAATATCATACAGTAGAGTCTTATAACTTTACATACTATGTTGCCACACATTTTATCAGGGCAATAATGAGCAGCAAATTATGAGTTTTCAAATGATACCTCACAAAGCATGCTCTGTACAAAACTTATCATAACCTCGCAGAAGAGGTGAACATAAGGGTACAGACTGTCACAATGCTGCATCTTCCACTTCAACTGCAGCTACCCAACCAAGAGATATTTTTGACAAGACCATCGAGGGTTGCGAACCAATATTGATGCCATCTTCACCCAGCACCAAGATACACTTTGGGCAATGTTTAGAGAACTTGTCCCACAATTGGAGGTTGATAACAGACAAGTAGGTGCTAGATATCACCCATTCTAGCTATACCATTGTTTCTCTCCCCACCTCCAAAACTTTCTTCCTCATCCCTTTTCAAGGACTTCTCTCATGAGGGGATCCTCCAAGAATTTGAATCTCTTCTCCAGTAGAGAGCAATAGAGCAGGTATCCCCTCAACACTGGGGAAATATTTCCTAGTTCCCAAGAAGAAAGGAGGCTGGAGACTCATTCTCGAGCTGCATTAACTCAACATTTTTATTTGCAAACTGAAATCCCATATGGGTACCATTATATTGATTTAGATGGAATATATGGGCTAAAGGTGTTAATCCAGCCACTGCTCAACATTTAAATAGTGTTTAAATAAGGTTCAGGTTCAGAGCTCTCAGCTTGCTTAGTACTATTGCACAAACACCATTAAAAATCCTTTGAACCTTTTACAAAAGGATAAAGAAAAAGAAAAAGAAAAAATATTTGCAATATAAGTAAGGCTTTCATTTTAAAAACATCCCTTGTTTCCTTTCCCTTTATCTGAAGACTTTTTTTACATGGGAAAAACTGCTTGTGTGACAGTTACTTAGATGGTATCAAAAATGGTATCAAATAACTGTCCTTTTGAGGAAAGGAGAAATTAGTTATGGGTTACAGCTGCTGCTATTGCTGTTACAGTCTAATCCTATTTTGTCCCACATGGTGGTTGAGATTCAGCCAGAGCCAGTGAAGGTTGCAATGTCATCTGGTTCCCTCCCTTTGGCCCAGTCTGGTCATCTTTCAGGATCGGGATGAAGAAGGTCCAGCGTCCCACAAGATGGTGGGAGTGGCAGTCAGAATGATAAAGCTGGCTCCAGTAGCCAGTATTTCAGTCTCTTTAAGGACCCACACAGAGAAAGGTTGGGGAATAGTCCATCCTGTCATTATTTTATGTACTAGTTAAGCCTGGTTTCGGACATGCCAATTTTGGTTCACAGATTTTTCGTATTTACCAAGCATGATCTTAACACAGTCCTCGTGTTACATCAGTAGGCCTTTTTGTTTGGACTAATTCAGGCTTTGTCTCCCTTTCATAAATTTTGACATCAACATTTGTAGGTTGTTGTGGCATCTTATGAGCATTCACTTTTTTTTAAACTCTTGAGCTCCCAATTAGGGTAAATTTGTAGACCCAATTATCACAACAGTACAATGGCATCAATAATACCATCCCCAGAAAAGGACACATGGCTCACAGCTCTTGATGTGAAAGATGTGCTTTCATTTGGCTATTCACTCCACAGATGATTCCTCAGGTTGTGGTAGGCCTCCAGCACTATCAATTCATGGTATTTCCTGTTGGGTTAGCCACACCTCCCAGAGTCCTCACAAAAGTGTTCTCAGTAGTGGTAGCTCAGATGAGGCAACTCCACCATGCTTGCACAGTTTGCTTCTGATGGGCAGCTCTTGCCTGGAAGTCTTAATGCCAACCTCGTTGCAATTCAACCTTCTAGCATCCCTGGGAATCTGCATAAATATGAAGTCTACCCTGACTGCAACACAGAGCATAGAATATATAGGAGCAACCATGGATTCAATCAGGGCAAAGGCTGATCTTTCTAAGGACCGATTTCACTACAGGGGCATTCAGATCTAGCTACGCGAAGCCCTTGATCGTTAGTTCAGATATGCCTCACTCTTCTGAAGCAGATATCATGTACTTATGTGATGCCATTTGACAGACTCCAACTCCATTGCCTACAAGCTTGGCTCTGAACAGTATATACAACAGAGCAAGCACAGCATGAACACCTTAGTGACCGTCCCCACTGAGTTGAGGGTCTCACTGAAATGGGGAGGGACCCTGTACATATGTGTGTGGCGTTCTCTTTCTGTCCTGCACATCTGACAAGATGATAATTACAGATGTCTACCTGATAGGCTAGGGAGCCCACATGGACAATCATACAGCATAAGGCACTTGGATGCCTAAGGAAGCCAGAATCCACACACAACTTGTAGAATGGAGACCTGTATGAGAACCTTGCAAAGCATTCCTACCACTCATACAATCCCAGAATGTCCTGATAATGTCAGACTTTGTTTGTTTGTTCTGTTTTGTTTGTCTGTCACAAGCATGGAGGGGTGAGATCATCCCCCTTGTTTATAGAAGTGATCAGCTTATGGCATCCTATTGGCAGTGTACCTCCCGGGAGCCCAAAATTCACTGGCAAACAGCCCACATTTTGCCACCCATCAGAAATGTGAACCACATGATTCAGTGGTAAACAGGATCTTCAATCAGTGGAGAACCCCCACTTTGGATCTGTTTGCCCACAGGAATACAGGAATCGGGAACATATATTGCTCCAGGGGAGCTGAAAGACAATACGCCAGAGGCGATGGTCTTCTACTGCCTTAGTCAGATCACTTGAGCTATTTCTTCCTTGTCATCCCTCTATTACCTCCAGTTCTTCGTAAGATTTGACTGGACAGGGCACGAGACATCCTCATCACCTCCAGACCGTTCTGGTTGTCAAGTCTCCTACAAATGTCATCCTGACAACCTATCAGCATTCCGACCCATCCCAGACATCTTGACCCAAGAGAATGGCAGCATCAGGTATCCCAACCCAGATGCTCTTCTTCTCATAGCTTGGTATTTGGAGAGCATCAAGCCTAGAATGGTCCGACCCTGAAGCTTTGGAAACTATTCTTAAAAATAGCAGAAAGGACTCCATCAGAAAATGTTTCCTCCCAAGTGGAAATGTTTCTCTATCCGGGCCCAGCAAAACCATGTATTTCCAGAGACAGCAGTTAGTACAAAATGGCAGGAATATCTTCCTACTCTTAAGAGAAATGGGCCTTTCCCTTAGCTCGCTACAGGTTCATCTGGCTGCATATCAGCGTGTCTCCTGCCAATGGACGTTTACACAGTCTACTCTTTTGAAGGGTCTGTTCAGGAACTTTGCACCAGTAAAGTCACCAACCCTTCACTGAGATCTTCTAAATCCCCCTTTGAACCACTAATCATGTGTTCCATGTCTTGCCTGTCAGAGGAGGTCATGTTCCTCACTGCCATCACTTCAGCCGGAAGAGTAGGTGAATTTGGGGCCCTAATGACCGATGTACTAGACATAATAGTCCATAAGGACCAAGTCTCACTACAATTACACCTGAAATTCATTCCTAAGAAACTTTTTTGTAATTTCACATAAACCAGTCAATTCACTTATCTGTGCTTTTTTTTCCCCCCTGAAGCCCCATGCCTCAGACAAGAAGACTATTCCCTTGATGTTTGGTGAGTATTGGCATTTTACCCACAGAGAATGAAACAGATCAGAAAATTATCTAGACTGCTGGTTGCCATAACAGAACAAATATGAGAACAAGCTATATCCTTTCAAAGAATATAAGTGGATCTATGACTGTATCCTTGGCACAGATTCATTCACCTCACAGGGTAAGGGCCCACTCTACAACGGCACAAGCAGCCTCTGTAGTATCACTTCATGAGGTGTCTCAGCTTGATAGCTGCAGGGTAGCTGTGTGGAGTTGTATCCACCCATTCAGGAAACATTATTCCTTGGTCCAAGACACTCTGTTGACACATCCTTTGGGACAGCATTTATATAAGCAGTTATATTGCCTGCATTCTTGCGCCCTCCTTCTTTGATTACTGTTTCAGTCACCTACAGTGGAATACACATAAGCACCAGCATTTGAAGAAAGGGAAGTTACTTATCTTATTTAAGTGGAATTCTTTGAGATGTGTAGTCCCTAGCTGTATTCCATTACCCACCTTCCTTTCCTTCTGCTTTGGATCATGACAAGATTCACAGTACAGAAGAAACTGGAGGTGGTCGGTCCACTTCACTCCTTATATCCTCACAGTGGAGCATGAGGAGAGCAGAGGTGAAAGCATGGGCCAACAGACACTGCTTGCAAGAATTCTCTGGTCTCAGGCGTGTGGTCCACATTCTTACCCACAATGGAATACAGATAGGGACCACACACTTTGAATACAATAAGATAAGTAACTTCCCATTCTTATGTTTTGCTATAATGTAGATAATTTCACTTTAACAAGATATCATTTATACATTGTTGTTGAAAATACCATAATTGTACCTTCTGCAGTGTTACATATTTAGTACAACTAATTGTTATAACGGTTTGCATTCTAAAGTTAATTTTTGTAACCAGGAAGACTTAAAAACATTTTTAAAATGAAAACTTAAAATCTGTTTAATAATACAGGGAGTCCTCGGACTTACGACACAATTTGTTCCTCAGAATTGCATTGTAAGTTGAAACATTGTAAGTCGAAGCTAGTTTTCCCATAGGAATCAATGGTATAAAGGGGCGGTTGTTCCTGAAGCAAGGCTTGATGCACTGTTTTCACCACAATAACCCAGATTTTTGAACTAAATGAATTATAGATGACTAATGTAGCATCAGTGTATTTACTTGGTAAACAGCATTCAAATAAACACACAAAATCACATATGCTTTGACTTTCCAGAACTTTTTGGAGGGCTCTTGGCTGGGGGCTTCTCTGAAGTCTGGGCTGCAAGTTTCCCTGGAGTCTTCTCTGGAGCAGCTGGGCTGGCTGGGCAGACAGGTGGCTGCTCAGAATGCAGGCACCATACTACGCAGAATTGGGCTTGCTTTTAACGGAATTGCTTGTAAATAACTTCATGGTTGCGTTATAATGAATGAAGCTGGAAGGGGGTCCCTTGCAGTCGCTTGTCTGATTGGCTTCCACGGCCAGGGTAGCTTGTTTCTGATTGGCTCCCAGCCCGAGGCTCAGCCAATCAGAAAGCTTGAACAGTGAAATCCGTGATTGGCTGAGGCTCACATGTGATGTGTTCTGTTCTCCCTGCCAGCTTTTGTTGTAAGGGCGAAACAAACGTCGTAGGGGTGAAGCGGGCAGTCAATTGAAAAGCATTGTAAGTGGCATCCAATGTAGGTCAGGCATCATAAGTCTGAGGACTCCCTTATAATAATAATTTTTTATAATTTACACAACTCATAACTTTGGAGCTTATCATGCTCAAAGATTGAGAACCACTTATCTTAAGTCATGTTAATAAGTACAGAAACTTGCTTTAAATGTATTTTATGCAGTCAGAATCCATAAAATCATGTTAAATATTTAGCAATATCTCTTGCAGTGCAAAACCATAAATCATCAGAATAAAAAGCCACTAACTAAAAAAGAAAAGGAGGAGAAAACTGAAAAGAGAGCTACCACTGAAATTGAGAATCTGCAAGCAAAGCCAGATGGTCCTGGAGAAAATGTCAGTGAAGATGAGGCTCAGTGTAACAATCAAAGGAAAAAAGGTTGGCCTAGGCACTACGCAAAATTATAACAATTCTGATTTATTGCATTACTAAAATTTTTCGATAATAAACCTTCCAGATGATAGGAAGGTGAGTGACTTGACATGCTTTATGCTTTTCTATTTTCACCTTTCACTATGTGCATGAGACTGGATACGTTATTTGCAGTGTAAAGTTTTAAAACTACTTTCCCCCCTGCCCTTGTCATTTTTGAGGTGTCATAAAATAGAAGATTAGGGTTGGAAGAGACCTCAGAAGGTCATCTAGTCCAACCCCCTGCTCAAAGCAGGGCCAACACCAACTAAATCATCCCAGCCAGGGCTTTGTCAAGCTGGGCCTTAAAAACCTCCTAAGGATGGAGATTCCACCACCTCTCTAGGTAACCCATTCCAGTGTTTCACCACCCTCCTAGTGAAATAGTGTTTCCTAATATCCAACCTAGACCTCCCCCACTGCAACTTGAGACCATTAGTCCTTGTTCTGTCATCTGCCACCACTGAGAACAGCCTAGCTCCATCCTTTTTGGAACCCCCCTTCAGGTAGTTGAAGGCTGCTACCAAATCCCCCCTCACTCTTCTTCTGCAGACTGAACCAGCCCAGTTTCCTCAGCCTCTCCTCATATGTCATATGCCCCAATCCCCTGATTATTTTCATTGCTCTCTGCTGAACTCTCTCCAATTTGTCCATATCCTTTCTGTAGTGGGGGCCCAAAACTGGACACAATACTCCAGATATGGCCTCACCAGTGCCGAATAGAGGAGAATAATCACTTTCCTCAATCTGCTGGCAATGCTCCTACTAATGCAGCCCAATATGCCATTAGTGATTTGGCAACAAGGGCACACTGCTGACTCATATCCAGCTTCTCATCCACTGTAATCCCCAGGTCCTTTTCTGCAGAACTGCTGCTTAGCCAGTCGTCCCCAGCCTGTAGAGGTGCATGGGATTCTTCCTTCCTAAGTGCAGGACTCTGCATTTGTCGTTGTTGAAACTCATTTGATTTTTTTTTGGCCCAATCCTCCAATTTGTCTAGGTCACTCTGGATCCTATCCCTACCCACCAGCGTATCTACCTCCCCACAGCTCAGTGTCATCTGAGAACTTGCTGAGGGTGCAATCTATCCCATCATCCAGATCATTAATAAAGATGATGAACAAAACCAGCCCCAGGACTGACCCCTGGGGCACTCCACTTGATAGCGGCTGCTGACTAGACATCGAGCCGTTGATCACTACCCATTGAGCCCGACTATCTAGCCAGCTTTCTAGCCACCCTATAGTCCATTCATCCAGGCCATACTTTTTTAACTTGCTGGCAAGAATACTGTGGGAGACCGTATCAAAAGCGATGTTAAAGTCAAGATATATCACGTCCACTGCTTTCTCCATATCCACAGAGCCAGTTATCTCATCAGAGAAGGCAGTCAGGTTGGTCACGCATGACTTGTCCTTGGTGAATCCATGTTGACTGTTCCTGATCACCTCCTTCTCCTTCAAGTCCTTCAAAATGGTTTCCTTGAGGACCTGCTCCATGATTTTTCCAGGGACTGAGGTGAGGCTGACTGGTCTGTAGTTCCCCAGGTTCTCCTTCTTCCCTTTTTTTAAAGATGGGCACTATATTTGCCTTTTTCCAATCATCCGGGAACTCCTCTGATCGCCACGGGTTTTCAAAGGTAATGACCAATGGCTCTGCAATCACATCAGCCAATTCCCTCAGCACCCTCGGATGCATTAGATCTGGAGCCATGGACTTGTGCATGTCCAGCTTTTCTAAATAGTCCTTAACCTGTTCTTTCACCACTGAGGGCTGCTCACCTCCTCCCTATACTGTGTTGCCCAGGACAGCAGTGTGGGTGCTGACCTTGTCTGTGAAGACCTAGACAAAAAAAGCATTGAGTACTTCAGCTTTTTCCACATCATCTGTCACTAGGTTGCCTCCCCCATTCATTAAGGGTCCCACACTTTCCCTGACCTTTTTCTTGTTGCTAACATACCTGTAGAAACCCTTCTTGTTACCCTTCACATCCCTTGCCAGCTGCAACTGCAGTTGCGTTTTGTCCTTCCTGATTACACCCCTGCATGTTCAAGTAATATTTTTATACGCCTCCCTAGTCATCTGACCAAGTTTCCACTTCTTGTAAGCTTCCTTTTTGTGTTTAAGCTCACTGAAGATTTGATTGTTAAGCCAAGCTGCCTCCTGCCATATTTGCTATTCTTTCTGCACATCGGGATGGTTTGTACTTGCGCCCTCAATAAGGCTTCTTGAAAATATAGCCAGCTTTCCTGGACTCCTTTCCCCCTCATATTCGCCTCCCAGGGGATCCTGCCCATCAGTTCCCTAAGGGAGTCAGTCTGCTTTTCTGAAGTCCAGGGTCCATATTTTGCTAGTCTCCTTTCTTCCTTTTGTGAGGATCCTGAACTCAACCAACTCATGGTCACTGCTGCCCAGATTACCACCTACTTCTGCTTCCCCTACCAATTCTTCCCTGTTTGTAAGCAGCAGGTCAAGAGGAGAATGGCCCCTGATTGGTTCCTCCAGTAGTTGCACCAGGAAGTTGTCCCTAACGCTCTCCAAAAACTTCCTGGGTTGTCTGTGCACTGCTGCATTGCTCTCCCAGCAGATGTCAAGGGTGATTGAAGTCCCCCATTAGAACTAGGGCCTGTGTTCTGGAAACTTCAGTTAATTATCTGAAGAAAGCCTCGTCTACCTCATCCTCCTGGTCTGGTGGTCTATACCAGTGCTTCTCAAGCTATCTGATGTGGGGGACCGGCAATTTTTTTTCCCAATATGCACGCAGACCGGCAGCTGATGGCTTGCGGACCGGCACCAGTCCGCGGACCACCACTTTGAGTAGCACTGGTCTATAGCACACACCCACCATGACATCTTGTTGCTCTTGCTTCTAAACTTAACCCAAAGGCTCTCAACAGGCTTTTCTCCAGTTTCATACTGGAGCTCTGAGCAATCATACCACTCTCTTACATACAATGCAACTCCTCTACCTTTCCTCTCCTGCCTATCCTTCCTGAACAGTTTATACCCATCCATGACAGTGTTCCAGTCATGTGAGCTACCCCACCAAGTCTCTGTTGTTGCAATCACATCGTAGTTCTTTGACTGTGCCAGGACTTCCATTTCTTCCTGCTTGTTTCCCAGGCTTCTTGGGAAAGAAGATGCACTTCTTTCCCAAGATGCACCTAAGATAACTAGCCAATTTGCCCTGCTTTCTCAGTATGAATCAGGAGCGCCCTCCCGCACCTTCCTCCTTGTGTTTCCTCCCGGTATCCCACTTCCCCACTTACCTCAGGGCTTAGATCACTGTCCCCCGGTGAACCTAGTTTAAAGCCCTCCTCACTAGGTTAGCAGACTGCCTGCAAAGATACTCTTGCCTCTGTTAGTTAGGTGGATCCCATCTCTTCCTAGCAATCCTTCTTCCCAGCACAACATCCCATGGTCAAGGAATCCAAAGCCCTCTCTCCGACACCACCTGCGTAACCACGCATTTACCTCCACAATTCGACGGTACCGACCTGGGCCTTTTCCTTCAACAGGGAGGATGGACGAGAACACAACTTGCGCCTCAAACTCCTTTATCCTTCTTCCCAGAGCCACGTAGTCTGCAGTGTCCCACTTAAGGTCATTCTTGGCAGTATCATTGGTGCCCATGACTTGTCAAAGAAGAGTAAACTCATAAGAGAGTGCTCCATGGTCTACTGTCCTTCCTGAGAGCTGTTTACAGAAAGAAGTTTTGCTAAATCTGTTGATTCCACTTCTGTCTTAATCTGGACAAGCTAGTTTAGGAGGGGCCACTTGAGATTTTGGGATTTAAAACAGTATTTTCTCCACAGTAAAATATGGAAAATAAAATGGATACTGTATTGTATGTATCTTGCAAAGACACATTTTAAAAACTCAAATGGATAAAGTATAACCCATACACTTAGATCAGTTTGTGGGACAGCACAAATAATGAGAACTGTAAGTCTGAAGTTGGAAAATAACTTGAGATCTATAAGCCTTCAGCTTTAAGAAGTTCTGGATAGGTTGTACACTGGTATTTAAGGCAAATATATCCAAAAATTGGAGAACACTTTCTAAAAATATTGATCTAGAGTTGCAAATAGTGGATAATGCACAAAACTGGAAATTCCAAAGACAGCTGAGTTTTTATTAGTGAATAACACGTCATATTCTTGGCTCTTTTTATAGAATATGCCAGGCAAGAACAAAATTTGTGTTCTATTAACAGAGAATCTTATGCTTTGGAACACAGTTTGGTATCATTTATACCTAAAAAATTGACAAAAACAATACTTGTTAAAACAGAAGTCTCCACTATAGGGTAAAAGGTCTTGGTGTTCTATCACACGAAACTTATTTTTTGTAATGATAATGGTGAATCTTCTAGCCTTGTGTTGATGCAAAAAAAATTGTCAACTTTAAAATATATATTCCATCGGAAGTCTGAAGAACTTAAATCTGAATTATCTGATTCATATGTTGATATCTGATATTTTTTATTCATGATCCATATTGCTTTTTTTTTTTTTTTGCATAAGAATTAAGGTGCCTCTCCCACCTCCCAACCAGCTGCAGAATAGCAGATGTTATGGTTAAAGAGCTAGATCAGAGGTGGGCAAACTACGGCCCGCAGGCCACATCCAGCCTGCGGGACCATCCGGCCCAGTCCCTGAGCTCCCAGCCCCTCCCCCGCAGCGACACCAGTGCTCTGGCCTGCCGCTCCTCCTGGGCAGTGTGCCTGGCTCCAGCGGGGCTGCAAGCTCCTGCTGCTCTGAGCAGCATGGTAAGGGGGTGGGGAGAGGGGGGGTTGGATAAGAGGCAGGGGACGGGGAGCAGGGGGCGGTTGGATGAGGCGGGAGGTTCTGGGGGGGTAGTCAGGAAACGGGGAGCAGGGGGGGTTGGATAGGCATGGGAGTCCCGGGGGGGGGGGACTGTCAGGGGTGGGGGTATGGATAGGGCTCGGGGCACTCAAGGGACAGGGAGCAGTTGAGGGTTGGATAGGGGGTAGGGTCCCAGGAGGCCTGGCAGGAGTGTGGAAAGGGGTCGGGGGGGCACTCGGGACAGGGAGCGGGGGGGTTGGATGGGGGTTGGGTCCCGGGGGGGCGGTCAGGGGACAAGGAGCAGAGGGGGTTGGATGGATCGGGGGTCATGAGGGGGGCAGTCAGGCGATGGGAAGTGGTAGGAGGCGGAGGCCAGGCTGTTTGGGGAGGCACAGCCTTCCCTAACCGGCCCTCCATACAGTGTCACAACTCTGAAGTGGCCCTCCAGCCAAAAAGTTTGCCTACCCCTGAGCTAGATAGCGTTATGAATCTTTTTACCCTTTTGCTATTAAGATATTTTTCTTATATGCTTCATCTTAGTGTTTGTTGTACTTTAGCATACCACAGCTTAACATTGTCAGGAACATAAATCTCCATCGCCTGGAACTAAGGTCTTTTCTTTCTGTTATGAAGATATCCCACATTCTTCTTCTAATGATGGTCCCTATGTATATTCCACACACAGGTATGCATGCGTGCTATGCATCTAAGTCTGGAAATACTTGAAAGCAGCATCTGTTGGCCCACATATGTACAGTAGCTTACCTCATGCTCCTGACCGAGGGTATAGGAGGCAGTGTGGGTCGATGCTTCTGTAGTTCCTTCCTGATGCATGGCCTGAGTTACAATTGTCCTTGTTTTCATTGCTTAACTTATCAAAAAAAAAAATTGTCCATTTGCTGCAGATGCAGTGGATCTGTCCGTTTTAACTGTGGGAAGCCCTCAGGCATGAGAGCATACCAAGACTTTTGTAACACCAGAGGATATATTCCTTCCTTATCCATGGTCTCCACTTCTTTCTGGCCTGGCCCTCCTGAGGGATGTCCTTATCCAGAGGAGGCAGGTACATAACTGTCCAAGAAGCTGTCTCACCTCCAGCCTTCTGGAAGGAGTGCCCCGGCACCGACAGCACTGCTGCTACCGATGGAGCAATTCTCGAACTGAGATGAATCAGAGGAGATGGCCACATGGGTATTTCCATGGAGGCAGTTGAGCCCCAATAGACAGTCGAGGGGTTACATTTGCTGTTCCCCAGGGACCGCTGGTAGTGGTTTTCTTGGGAGTTCCCCGCAATTGATTGATCCCTCTTTCGAGTCTTATTGGGGTTCATTGGATCCTTATAGCAGGCATCCGGACCCCTCTCAAGTTATATCACGCCTCTTCCTCTCGCAAGCTGGTTCCATCAGTGTACAAGGAGGGAAGAGGTGGAATTGGATCCGATGGTTTCACTGGGTGCTTCTTCACTGGACAAGGTGGTCACTACTTCCTCAGATTTCATCAGGTTGGCGACAGGGTTTTTCATACAAGTTTTAAACGCCCCTAGGCATTTCTCAATGAAGAAAAGTCTGTTTTGTTACCCACCAGTCAATAAACTTTTTATAGGGGCAAAATTTGGACTCAGTTTCCACGGAAGTGTTCACAAAAGGTTTCATGCAATGAGCAACTTGATGTCACACATCATCCACAGAACATGAGCCACAGTACACAAGGTGCCTTTCGCTTTTAGGCCCCCACGTGCACCTGTGTGACTCCTTTTGCCAGACTTCACTTGCAGTGCGTGCGGGCTTGGCTCCACTTGATCTATCAACCATCAAGGACCACATCAACTCCAAGGTGGTAGTTCCTGTTAGAGTTGTCACCTCCCTAACTAAGCTCTTGGCTACAGTTGGAAGTTGGATCACATTAAATCAGCTCTGGGCGCCCTAGCTCCTGAGGTGTCCACACTGGCAAGGCACCTTGAGTCCACGGCTGGAGCACCTCTGGTAATCCACCTCCACAGAAGCACAGAGCTTGCTGTGCCTTGGCTGAAATGCTGGGGTGTCAGTGTGAATGAAGTGTTGCATAACTAACTGCTGTGGTTGGCCTCCGGAAACATCCCATAATCCCTTGAAGTCAAGTGGCCATTCTCGTCATTGTTTTGAACTCTGCTGCAGGCATGCGGATATCCCCTTTCAAAGCTCTGTTTCTGACATCTGGCATGCTTATCTGCTCTGGGACACAAAGCAAACCATTACTGAGGAATGGTCCTGCTGCAGAGGCAGGGGTGTGTGTGTGTGTGTGTGTGTGAGAGAGAGAGAGAGAGGCCGGGGGGGAACTGATGTCAGGGTTCCCGCTGCTGCTCTCTGAACTTACAAGACCACATGCCGACACATTCTCTGCCCCCCAAAACAGTGTCTCCCCCCACATACACACAACACACTCCCTGTCACACTTGACCTGCCCACCCCCCCCCCATTGAAAAACAGGCTGCAGTCACTTGCTACACGCTGAAGCCACTTGGCATCTGTGGCATTCCAAGAGCTGCTAATGTGGCCATGCCACTGTGCTTGCAGCTGACAGAGTGGACACATGGCAGCGCTTTCCCTGCTGCGGTCTCTGAGGGCTGGTTTAACTCCTGGCACTCTACATCTGCAAGTGTAGCCATAGTCTTAGTGGTCAAACCCAGAAAAGGTCATAGTGGGAGTTCCCTTCAACAGTGCCACTTCCAGGGCCACCAGTATGACAGACAAACTTCCCTTTTGGGGTGGGATGCTCAGGGCACTAAGTCCCCATGAAAAGCCAGACTACATATAAACTTACTGGAACTGAGGTTGATCCTCCTTGCATGCAAGGTCTTCCTTTCACTTATATGCTCACTCTGTATACACATAATATTGGACATTATCACCATGGTGGTCTATATAAACACACAGGGAGGTCTCATCCATTCTGCCAGGAAGTTGTCAGACTTTGGAAGAGGGATGTCAGGAACTGCATTGCGATACAGGCCACATATCTTATGGGTATTCACAACTCCGTGGCATACAAATTAACCAGAATCTTGTTGATAGGCCATGAGTGGCAGGTTCGTGATGCAGTCCTAAGTGAGATTTTACACAGCATGTTATTTTGCTGTGGGACTTCTTTGAGTCGCAAATGAACAGAACGCTCCCCCTATTGTGACTCTCAAGGTAACACTTGCTGATGTCCTGGATGAACGGCCTCAGATTGCATTGCCTCCCATTCCGCTGGTTCTGCAACTCATAGGGAAGATGCATCGCAACAAAGCCAACATCATTCTCCTTGTACCCCACTGGCCCAGACAGCTTTGGTTCACAGAATTTCTATTGATGTCTCCCCCCCAACAATCAGGATCTGCCTGTTCCTGAATCTCCTGAACCCAGATAGGGGGAAGACCAAGCATTCCAGTCTGGGCTCATGCCACCTTACCTCCCATCCTGGTTTTTGGATGGGTGTTGGAAATAGAATGCTCCTGTTCCACCCCACTTCAGGTGATCCTTAACCACAGTCCAAAAGAGTCTACTAAAACCTATCAGGCTAAATGGAGACGCTTTTCAGCAACAAAATCATTGTTCTCCAGAGAGTCTAGAACTGGAATGGCTGCAGTATATCCTGTCCCTAAAGACTTCCAGGGTCTCTCTTGGCTTCTTAGGAGTATACCTAGCAGTGATTAGTTCCTTCCTTCCTCCGGTGTTCTTTACTCTCCCAGCTACAGTATGATTCATGAAAGGCCTGATCAGGACCTTCCCACCAGGGCTTAAATCTACCCCTCAATGGCATGTTAACCTCATCCTGTCCAAGCTCACTAGCCCACCTTTCAACACCATAGCGACTTGTGCCATGTCCACCTATCCACATAGATGGCATTCTTAGTAGCTGTCACCTCAGGTAGGAGGGTCAGTGAGCTCAGAGGTATTATGGTGGACCTTCCTGTTAAAGCGTTTCACAAAGAAAAGATTTCTCTTTGACTACAGTCAAGTTTCTTCAAAGATTGAGTTCCACAACAGTCAAATAATACTTACCTTTATTTTTACCAAAACCTCACACTTCCTCTGAAGACATGAGTTCACTTCTTTGATGTCCGGCAGGCCCTGGTGTTCTAACTACAAAGATACAAGCCTATTGGGAAATGACCCAGACTCTATTGCCATAGCAGATATTGCATGGGCAAGCCATATCATCCCAGAGGATTTCTAAGTGGGTCTCAGGATGCATCTTAAAGTGCTACAAGATATCAAACATTCTTCCCCTTGGGGGTGTCACAGCTCGCTCCATCTCTGTCAGACATTCCACTGCAGAACATCTGCAGAGAGGCCACCTGGAGTTTGATTCGCACATTTGTGACACACTACGCTCTAGTTCATGCCTCAGCTGTTGATATAGTGGTGGGATCAGTAGTGCTGCAAGCATCTTTGCTACCAGCTTCCTCTTACCAGCCTCTAGTCAGAATACTGCTTGCCAATCACCCATGTGTGGAATACTCACAGGGACCATCACTTGAAGTAGTGGAGGTTTCTTACTGTAACGGAGGTTCTTCAAGATGTGTGGTCCCTATCTGTACTCCACTATCCCCCTCCCCTGCCATCTACTATGCTTTGGATCCTGTTGGATTTGCAGAGGTGGAACTGAAGAGGCGTCAACCCCCACTGCCCCTTAAGCCCCTGGTCAGGAGCAAGAGGAGAACTACTGCATGTGTGCGGGCCAACAGACACTGCTTTGAAGAAGTTCTGGACTCGGGCGCATGGCCTGCGTGCGTACCCACATGTGGAATACAGATAGGGACCACTCATCTCAAAGAACCTCCAGTTACAATAAGTAACCTCCCTTTGTGGTTCCTCCTTTAAGCTTGATCAAATTCACTTCAGTTATTAGATTCAAGGCTTACTTAAGATATATTCTGTAAAACTGAAAAGTTACTATTTTCTGATTTTATTTTTACTTACAGCATTGGTATTAAAATCTTTCCTATTGTTTAAATATTTTAGGTTAATTATTTAAGAGCTACTAATTCTTCCTTTAAAAATGAATTATACAATATATTCTAAACAGCTAAATTATAGTGAAATGCCAAGCTGCACCGTAGTTAAGGTTGAGAATATTTTTTTTTCACTTCTTTAAGGTAACAAGCAGAAGTGGGTACCACTTCATTTAGATGATGTAAGACCAGATAGCCAAGAAGGAACAGGCTCTCGAAATAGTTCAAGATCTCAGCCAGAAACAAGCAAAGTAGTGCCATACAACAACAGACGAAACGAGTCAAGAAGTAAGTGGTTTTCAGTCCTAACTCTGGCTTTTACAGTGGTTCCCATCATTGTGGTATCTGAGTGCCTAAGTATAACTTAACATTTTTGTTCATTGAATGTTCGTGTCAGTTAAAGTAAAACACTGATAGAAACTCGGTATGTTGTGAGACTGGATGTTAAAGCCTGTCCATGTGGCCTATTAAGGGCCTTTTTTCTTGACCTACTATTCCAATACTGAGTGTCTCCTGAACAGACTTTAGTAACATGGTTGGTTGTGCAGAAGCTTGACTTTAGTGTTAACGATGCAATAATTTATCTGAAAGAACTAAATTGTAGTTAGTTACTCTGGGTAGTTGAATAGTGAACGGAAAAAAAATTTTTTTTAAACGGTTTAAGATTTTCACTCATGCTGTGTGTGTGTGTGTGTGTACATGCACAAAATTGCAAATAATAAATCACTGCCAAATACATTGTTAACATAGTTAAGGTTGTTGAGCACTGACTCGTGCCCTTTCAGAATGTGAAGAGTGGCCAGACTTAACCTCTCAAACCAGAAAATAAAAAGTTACGGTGATGTCTTACCACACCCCCATACAATCTTAACTCTGACCTTTGAGAGAGGTCCCTGTGAGAGATTAGAGGATGGTACCCTTCTTGAGCCTGTGGAGCACAGCAAAGAGAGTGAAGGTTAGTGTGAGAGGGGGGTAATCTTAAACTTTTCTTGACTAGGATATATGTTGAGTTTAGGTCCAGTTTAGCAAATATGTGTAGGTCGGATTTAGCTAACTCTTGACCACTTTACTGACTCCAGACAAACCACTAAAGACTTGTCAGATGTTAATACCTGTTCATTGTCCTAAGCATTTCCTCGGAGACATCACCTTACCTTCAGTTAGCCCTGACTGAGCCTTATAGTACACTATGATGTATGCCAGAAGACCACTTGACCTCCCCTGAGCCATAACATGGAACAGAGGATGCATGGCAGTGAGAGTGCCAGTGTAGATGTGAAATTCTAGTGAGCACTGAACATGTAAGAGCGCTTGAATGAATTGAAACAAATTTCTATTCCCTAATCTTATTGAAATATCTACTGGAATGTCTGCCTCTGGAGGACACAGTGGCAGTTATTCCACCAACCGTGAAACGCAACAGATATTTTAAAATCTTTAATATATGATATTTTAGAGCTAAAAGGGCCATCTGCTTTAAATCATCTGCTCAGGCCTCCTGCAAATGTGCGTCAGAAAATAGGGATCTAGAAATTTGCGGCTACTAATCCCTAAATCAGTACAGCAAGTGAGAATCACGGAGTGTGTGTCAAGAGGAATGATGGTAGAGAATTGTGTTGGACACAACACAGCAGACGACAGAAAATCACAGATTTTTGTTAAGGGTATGTTAGGTTTGGTTTGGTCCCAGTGCCTACTGCCAGCTCCAGCGGGGCAGAATTAAGGTGCTGGGGGAAAAGTTTCTATATTTCTTAGCTTTGAGGCCTCAGTTTAGCCCTACTTCAGTATTCTAGGAAGGACATGAAGCAGTGCTAAGCCACTTTCACTCTGATAAAGTTTTTGGTAGTGAATTTCCCTTTTGAGAAAGTGGTGATAGTGAGTGAGGCAGAAATGATTAAGGGGTGGTTGTGAGCAGGGCTGTCCCTAGCTATTCTGGGGCCCTACACAGCCCCCCGCCCTCCACGGGGGGGGCTGGCTTGGAGGACAGGGGGGTACCACCCCCAGCACTCACCGGTGGCGTGGCTGGGCTGTTGCAGTTCCCGCTGCTGGTGAGTGCAGGCCTGTCCCTGCTGCACTCCTCGGGGGAGTGGGGGCGGAAAGAGGCAGGGCTGGGGCGGGGCAGAAAGAGGCAAGGGTTTTGGGGAAGGGGTGGATTGGGGGCAGGGCTTGGGCGGAGCAGGGGTGGGAAGAGGCGGGGCTGGGGCAGAGCAGGGGTGGGGGCCATGGGGAAGAGGCAGAGCAGGGGCTGGAGCAGTACGCAGCTGCGCAGGGCACCAGGAAATTGGGTCCCCAAAATTTCCTAGTGCCCTATGCAGCTGCGTACTTTGCTTATGGGTAAGGATGGCCCTGGTTGTGGGGTGGGTACAATGAGGCTCTCTGTACATACCTCTTCACCATTCAGCTACCAGTTCCACCTTCCTCGTGGCTCTCTCCATGCTCTGGTGAGTGTGGATGGATCTGGGGAAAAAGAAAGATGGTGCAACTGTGAGGAGGAGTACTTGTGCCAGCTGGATGCAGAAAGGGGGAGTAGAATGGAACTCCAGAGTCCTTACACCAGATCTGGGTCTAGTGTGTATATGGAGAAGTAGCTGTGCGCACCTGTCTTTAGAGTAGGAGGCTCATGGAGGTGTATATAGTGGCCTATTGGTCTCAATTCAATGTTGTCAGCTGATTCTGGTGGTAATGAATACAGCCTAAAACAAAAGCTCTGAAAGATGTGAACTGCTTAATTCATTGCAGTGGGTGTCTTCATCCTCCCTCCCTTGGGCTCAGTGCTTTTACACCTGTGCTGTCCATGGAGCATGCCTGTTCAGAACTTCGCACTCTGGCCTCAGCATTGTGTGCCTGGTGCTTGTACCAAGCATGCCAGTTCCTATGCCCAGCACATTGCTGGTTTGTCAAGTCTAGTGCTTCTCGGCAGGAGTTCAGCCAACATTTTTGCAATAGACCTCATTTATCCTGGCTGGGATTCTTCCACTGGCCTCTCTGGTCTGACTGTCTCAGTTTGGCAACTAGTGCCTCCTGTCCCATACTACCATACATATCCCAGATACAGTAGTGTCCACCATACTATTCCATGGTGGGATAGGTATATTTATGAGGTGCCAAGCTTCATCAAAATTGCATACACCTCTCACATTTCCAAAAGGAACTGTATTGTGGCTGCAGACACCAAGCAAAGGCACGTTGAGAGCACTAATGTGCATATCATTCAACTCTCCAGAGGAGAGTCATGACCCTTGGGTTCAGGGGACAGTCAGTGCTTGTTCCCCTAAACCACCATTTAGGTACAGTACTGTGGCACTCACGAAGAATTTCCTGCAGAAACATTAGCTTACAGGGAAACAAACTCTAAGTCGAGTTGCTTAAGCTTTTATAGTGCAATAAAGTTTAAATTTTCTAAAATTATCCACGGTAGTGTTAGTAACTGGGCTTGGGAGCAATCAAATTATATACATAGCTGAGAGTTGAAGCCTTATTCTTTTTCTAGCTCTGCGCCAATAAAAATATAAGAATCTGAACATTTTATAAATGGCTCTCTTTTGGAAGAGGAGGCACTATATCTCAGGAATCTCTTGACCTAAGTTTGGACCACAAAGTCTGCTCCAGGCCCCCTTGTGGTACATCTGTCTTCAAGACACTGTTCGTATGTCACAGGTTTGCTCACAGAGATGCCCTTGGGACTGTCACCTGACATGCTGGAATCACCTCTGAGCCCGTTTTTCCTGCCAGCTTGGGATTCCAGAACCCTGCCTTGTTGAGCCGGACACGCTAGTCTTCTGCAACACAGACCCAGGTCTGGTCCACGCCCCCCAAAGCTGCAGACTTTAACCAAAAACTGCTCAGCAGGTCACCCAGCTCCAGCACCTAGACACCCAATTCCCAATGGGATCCAAACCCCAAATCCTTTTTACTCTGTATAAAGCTTATACAGGATAAACTCATAAATTGTCTGACCTCTGTAACACTGGTGGAGAGATGTGCAAAGCTGTTTGATCCCCCAGGTATTAATCACTTACTCTGGGTTAATTAATAAACAAAAGTGATTTTATTAAGTATAAAAAGTACGATTTAAGTGGTTTCAAATAATAACAGACAGAACAAAGTAAGTGACCAAGCAAAAACACGCAAGTCTAAGCCTAATACATTAAGAAACTGATACAGGTTATATCTCACCCTCAGAGATGTTCCAATAAGCTTCTTTCACAGATTAGACTCCTTCCTAGACTGGGCCTAATCCTTTCCCCTGGTACAGTCCAGCTCAGGTGGTAACTAGGGTTTTTCTCATGACTGGCAGCCCCCTTTGTTCTGTTCCATCCCCTTCTATAACTTTGTCACAAGGCGGGAATCTTTTATCTCTGGGTCTCCCCCTCCCCCCCCCTTCAAAATGGAAAAGTACCGGATTTAAGATGGATTCCAGTATTATGTGACATGGTCACATGTCCTATGAGACCTTATTCTTCATTACCCAGAGGCTGGCTGGCATGCACCAGGGAAGGTTTGCAAGTAAACAGAGCCCTTTACAGGCAATTGTCCTAGTCAGTGGGAGCCATCCAGGTTCCAAACCACTATTAATGGCCCACACTTTGCATAATTACAGTAGTACCCCAGAGTTATACTTCATATTCCTAGTTTCAGATATAAGAATGATATATTCATACAAATAGGATGAACACACTCAGTAGATTATAAGCTTTGGAATGATACCTTACAAGACACCTTTTGCATAAAGCATATTCCAGTTATATTTTATTCACGCTCATTAGCATATTTCCATAAAATATATGGAGTGCAACGTCACACCGTATATGTGAATTTTAGAGCAATTTGAATGTTACAGCTGCCCCATAGGGAGCTGATTTTATCTGCAGAACGCCTTGGTCAAATGATCCCAAACTTTCACTGCTAACTTTATCCCTAGTCATGATGAGGTATGGACATTTTCAGAATAATCTGAGTGTGAATGTAGATTTGAGACCACTTAGAAATATTAGCTGTTTAGAGAGCTCATATTCCAACTAAATTAATACAACAACCCTAGAGCCCTGATGATGCAGTACAGTTTCCAAGAGAATCCGAGTGTGCCTGTGGACTTTAAAACATTTCAAAATATTGTTAAAGAGCGAATGTTAGCCTTAAATATGGAATGGCTAAGGCCAATCATAAGTTTTTGTTTTGAAATCAGTTATACTTGAAAATCACTTCCTTCTTTACTAGTCAGCTTCTGTGATGTTTGACTTACTCTTTACAGTGCAAACTGATGTACCTAATACCCATGGAATAATTCTCTGAGGTTATTTATTCATGGTGGAACCTCTCAATTGATTGTCTATACAGTACTTTTTTTTTTTTCTTTGAAAGCTTGGCGCCGTGATAGAGAGAAGAGAGATGACCATGATGAAGTTTCCAGTGTGAGAAGTGAGGGTGGCAACATTCGAGGATTCTTTAGAGGCAGAGGAAGAGGGCGTGGCAGAGGAAGAGGGCGTGGCAGAGGAAACCCTCGAAGTATGAGAGTAGATGTTAAAGATGGAAAATATAACTTAATATTAAGATTTAAACATTTAAGTTGTACAACTCTCCCTTGCCACAAATCAAATCCTGTATATAAATCCATGTGGTTTGCATGTCACATTGCAAGTAGTATATCTTGAACACTTTTTACCTAGAACAGATACTGAATGCCTGTTGCACAAATAATACAGTTTGTTTATATCCCTTACAATATTTTTGTATTAGATTTTTCTCTTTATCTTAAATTCTTTTCCTTCCCCTTACTCTTCACGCCATTCTTTTTGAAGTGAACTATGAGTATTCGTATGGTTACCAAGAACTATATGGTGAAAGGACCAATCAGCCATTTCAACCAGACCTTAATAGTAGTATGATGTATTACTATGACGATGGAACAGGAGTACAAATGTATTCTGTGGATGAAGCACTGCTCAAAGAATACATTAAACGTCAAATGTAAGTACACTGCATAATGTATGAATTTTATTTTTAGACAAAAGTCAGGAATCTACTTAAGATAAAATTCATTTCAAACAACGTTTGACCTCTCAGTCTCCAGTGTACTATGTAAGTAGCGCTGAAGATACTAGCTACCAACCATTTGAGGTTTATTCATTACTAGTAAATATCTGCTTAATTATGCTGAGTAGTGGGGTGAAAAAACCCTGAATATCTGAGAAGTGGGAACTTTGAAAAAGATCTTCAATCTTCCGGCACTGTAGTCTGCCTTTAATCCATGTACCTTCCTTATTTATGGTACATATCCTCCTTTACTTGGTCTTGAAGTTGAAGTATGGATGTCTGTCTGCTTGTCCTTTAGAGTACTGTTGGTCTGTTAGCACGTAAGACTCTTTCCTGGGTATGTAGCTCAAGTTTCTGAAGGGACTTTTCCCCCATTTGTTCTCAATTTCTTTTAAAAACAATCTTTTCAGCTCTGTATTTTATCAGTGTGTTTCACCTCAAAGAACCAAATAAGAATATGTTTTTAAATGAGCCATATACTTGATTTTTCAATAATCTGAAATACTTACTTTCTCATGTACACCATTAAGGAGCGAGAAACTATTTGGAAGGCTGATTGTCGCAAAGAGGCATATCATGCAAAATCCTGGAACACGCTAAGTCACTACAGAAAAGGGACATTTTCCACCACTGGCTGATATTCTACATTTGCCAGTGGCATTCTCTGTGATGCTTTTGTGGTGGATTATATTGCCCTTGTATTCCATGAAGCGATTTGCTTATTTTACTCTGGCTTCTTTTGTAACAGTTGATGCAAAAAAAAATCTTTTTTTGAAGAATAAGGCCTCTTTAAGGGCAGAAAGAATCTGACATATGGCTCTCAACTTCAAGCCTATATTGCAATCTTTTTGTAACTCTTGCTGCCAGGCCCCTCTGAGACCTGACAGTGGACGTGCAGCTCCTTATCAGAATAATCGGCCTCCACTGTCCTCAAGATAAGTGAGGGAGGAGCACAGACACTCCACGGTTGGTCAGATTTCTGGGCATGCAGTGTCCAGGTCTCCTAAGGTAGGACACATTGATGTCTCCCTTGATGCTCAGCAAAATGTCACACATTGGTCACATCTGACTTCTGATGTTGTTTGTATTTTCTTTTAGCACAAGATGTTGGCAAGTGTCAGTTAAAGCCTTAAGATGGCTGGTTAACCAGAGTCATTGGTCACCTGGCCTGTTCAAACTCTTTAAGATTCATTGGTTATAGAATTTGCGTTTCACAAGAGATACTGTTGAGCAGGTTTAGAATAGAACTTCTTCATTTTTTCCCCTCATTTCAAATGGTTCTGGGAATCTGTGAGGTTCCATAATCTTTTCCTTTCTCATTGTATTTGAACAAAGGGATGGAAAGCTACCTTTCTTCCTCAATTATTTTTTAAATGTCATCTAAATGGAAGTGTTTAACCTTCTGCTTCTGATATTTTTCTAATTATAAATTATGAAAGCTAGAATGCGAAAGAGGGAAGTCCAAGCAAAATAAACTTGTACAGAATGTTTAGCCCTCCAGAGAGGAGTTCTTTTTGGAGTCCAAGGAAGTAAGGATATTTTGGACAAATAAGGTTGTATCCTTATATATAAATGAGTTTTAGAACTATTAACCTCTTAATATGAAAAATGTTAAATCTATTTCTGAGAACAAAAATGTCGAGTGATTTTATACATGTAACGGGGACCAACTTGATTGGGGAGAAGGATTATTATAGGTATGTATATTAACATTTGTTTTAAAGCAAATGTGACTAAGTATATACTGCATCAGACTTAGTTCAGACATTATGTTGATTCTTCAAAAATGCTTTGGTTCACATCGAAAAGTAGATTACATTTCAAGTTATCACAGGAGTATATCCAAACTTACATCTCTGGAGGGGAGGGAAAATAAGTTCAAAAGACTTTAGAGAAAGACAGGAAGAACATAAAAATAAACATTTTCATTAGTCAGAGGGGTAGCCGTGTTAGTCTGGATCTGTAAAAGCAGCAAAGAGTCCTGTGGCACCTTATAGACTAACAGACGTATTGGAGCATAAGCTTTCGTGGGTGACGAAATGCATCTGATGAAGTGGGTATTCACCCACGAAAGCTTATGCTCCAATACATCTGTTAGTCTATAAAGTGCCATAGGACTCTTTGCTGCATGTTCATTAATGTTCTTTCAAATTCCCTTTTCCAGATCGGTGGATACCAGTAAAGTAGTTAAGAGTTTGAGTCAACTTCAGTTTCCTTTATTCATTCTTGCTTTTGGAACTTGGGAGATTAGGTTGAACACATCTCGGGTTTTACCTGTACCTTATAGTTGTAAAGGTAACAGTTTAGTTAACAGTGTTGGCGTGTCTGTAGTTGTTTGTCTTTCATCTGGGAAAAGTACGTTAGGATTTCAGAATAGCATGTGGAATATTACTGGGGGGAATAAAGGTTGGGTCCTATTCAGTTGTGCATAGGGACTTCATTGATCAAAGTTTACTTTGCTTACAGCATGCTGAAGAAGTTCCTGCTTTTCAGGCAAAAAGAGCCGTAAAGACTCTTCTGTGCTGGTTCAGACTTTTAAGTGGTGGCTTACATTTCTTCCAGTTCTGAAGTTTTCTGACTGGTCTCTGCTGGAGTTAAGTCTTTCATGAAGAGTGCTAGCTCTTCAAGCTTCTTTGGTACTGAAGGCTATGAAGAAAGAATAAATTGGGTTTCTCCTTTACAGCTCAGAGTCAATGGTGACATTGCGGTCCCTTTTTGGTACCTTCTGTCTTGAGTCCAACTTCATGAGAGGCTTTCATCTACATTAATGCCTTACCTTTTCAGCATTCAGATCCTCTCAGCATTCTACTCTCAACTCCCTCTTTTCCTAAAGTATCCAATTCCTAAAGGACCCCACATTCATACAAGGTATCTTCCACTGTAAGAAATTAGGGAGCATGTAAACAGTCTCACGCAGGATCTGTCTGAGGGGTCCTGCTGTTTGGTAGTCATTGCCAGTTTGAGCTTCCATACCTCTTCCAGGATGTCTTCAGGTTTATATCTTTCTGTAGTGGCTCCCAATTATAATTCCTTCATTCCTTTTACACCATCATTTGATTTGGTAGAACTTGACATCTTGGGATCATTTCATAAAGCAACTTAATCACCCTAGAGACTTTCCTCTTCCCTCAACCTATCCCTCCCCTGACCTGGGGTAGCTAGACAGCCTGTTGCACCTCTTTTTTTTCCTCCCACATCTCACGCTCTTTATTTATACCCTTTATTTTTGAAGAACTTAACTTTTGCCAAGTACCCTTGGGAGCATTCAGGCACTACGCCTCAGTGTACTGAACAATGGAAAGTGTGTTTTTTCTGCTTCTTTTTTTCTCACCTGAGCTTGCATGAAGATATGATCTAGACTGCATGCCTGTGCTTGTGCCTTCACCCTAGGATAGGGCACCTAAAGATTCTGATCTGCTGGGTACCTGAGTAGGAGAAAAAGATACAGATCAGGATGGAGATATTGATACCACTATATGGGGAATCATCCACATGAATGCTGAGAGAATACCATTACCCTCTCATCCATGTAAGAAGGAGAAAAGAAGGATCAGAAAAGGAATATTACTTTTCTTTTTTGCTTTTGTCATTCATTTATGCTAGTTGGGTGAATGAGAAATGAGGCCTCAATTATACTTTGGATGAATGTACTGTACTGATCACGTTAAAGTACTGTTTTATTTGGTTTATTTGATTACCTAGTCTGTTTTTAGAGTAACAGCCGTGTTAGTCTGTATTCGCAAAAAGAAAAGGAGTACTTGTGGCACCTTAGAGACTAACCAATTTATTTGAGCATGAACTTTCGTGAGCTACATCCGATGAAGTGAGCTGTAGCTCACGAAAGCTCATGCTCAAATAAATTGGTTAGTCTCTAAGGTGCCACAAGTACTCCTTTTCTAGTCTGTTTTTGTAACTTTTAGCTCATAAGTAACAAACACACAGTGATAAATATCAATCTTTTTGATAGTAAAATATACCAAATTTTGTAATAAAGATTTTGACAAGGATGAACTTGGATTAAAAATAATTAAAGAAACTATACCCTACACTGGGCTCACATTTACATGTTTCTCTCTCCAGTGAGTATTATTTCAGCACAGAAAATTTGGAAAGAGACTTTTTTCTGAGGAGAAAGATGGACCAACAAGGATTCTTGCCGATTTCTTTAATTGCCAGCTTCCATCGTGTGAAAGCTCTGACTACAAATGTTAACTTAATTTTAGAGGTAAAGTGATTTAAATGCATGTACACAATTTTGCATAGTTTTAAAATTTATTACAAATCTTGAAAACCCCATTCACCTATTTGCAAGTGGCGGGCTGTAAGTGTTTCTTGTTGAGTGTGGCTGGCCTAAACAATCAATTTCTTCAGAATATAATTTTTTTTTTAAAAAAAGTTGCCAGCCAATTAAGGCTACACCAAGAACCTTCCAGCTGTTAACAGTATAAACTGATGCAGTGCTGTCTGTTAGCAGATGGCATTGCTGCTACTCATAGCTTTGCCAAGAAGTGGCAAAGTAAAACTAACAAAAGGGCTTCACTATTGCTTTTCAGAAATCTGTGGGCAGTAGTGAAACTGTCAGTTATGTCTGTTTCACATTGCTGTTGGCAAAGCTGCATAGCAATAGGTAGACAAGTATTCACAAAGTGGGGAAAATTTCAAAAAACAGACTGGAGGAGGTGCAGGGTAGTAGAAACTTTCCTCTCCCCTTCTTGCAGCAGCCAAGAGTCTGGGAGAAGGTTAGAGGACTGAAGAGCCCTTCCTTTTCATGCCTCCCCTTCAGCATCCAGGAAGCATTCTAGAGGGTGAAGACCAGAATGATGCTTCTCGCAGCAGCTGGTGGGGTTGTGTGGTGAGCTTCAGATTTATCAGATACCTACTATCAGAGACTGATCCAAAAGATGGAGTGCCAAGCCAGAGAAAGCACCTTAGTAGAAATCACTGTAGCATGAGGTAGCCTGGAAACTGCACTGCTCACTGGTGCTAAACCTTATTGGTATGTTCTCTCCTCCCCACCCACCTCCAGTCTAGTAGACCTCCAATCAGTTAGTCCTCCAGCTACTAGGTGTTTGTCAATCTATGCTAACAAGAATTGGGTTACACTGATAAGGATCCAATAAGTAGACCACAAATGGAAAAGTTTTTTAATTCTTTGAGTGACCGCTACACATTCCCACTTTGGGATGTGCCAGCAGTGCAGCTCTGATGGTGGAACGATTCATAGCCATACCCACTGGAGCATTCTTGCACTCCTTCCTGCCCCCACCTTCACTGTGCGTATTCTGAGGATGAGGCTATAAAGTAGGTGGCACTCCAGCTGTCTGTCTGTCCCAATCACAGTTGCAAACAGATTGGAACCTTTCCAGGTCCACTTTTTCAAGTAACTCCGTGCTGTTAGCTAGTTTTAGGAGTAGTTTAATTGTTTTATTTAATTGAAATGTGTTTTGTTTTACAATTATCAGGATACTTATAGGTTCTGCGCCCCAGGGTGGTTTCCCATATTCTGAGGCAGATCTGAAGGGAAGGTGGCCAGGATTTAAGATGTGCCTCTTCACCTATTGTCTTTTCTCCATCACTCTTACGAGGTGTCTCATATGGTATCCTAGGGACATTTTCCTTTCCAGTGCACAGTATGCAGGACTTTTACTCCAAGAGCCCGTAAGGAGTGTCAAAATCTGCTCCAAGCCTTCCTGCTGCAGGAGGTCCTATAGACCAAGTCCTCTAGTGCTGATGAATCTCGTTCCAGGAGTAAAGAGTGGCCTGCATTGGCCCCCATTCTTTTGGGAACTAAGAGGCAGCATCCTAATTTTCTGTTCAAGATACCATCCTCTGATCCAGGAAGCAGGGTGGTAAAGCCCTTGGTACCAAAGGAGTCTCATTCCTAATGTAGTGGAATGGTCCAGGTGTCAGTCTCAGCAGAGCTAATCGTGTTAGGAGTACCCTTGAATCCAGTACTTCTGGTTTCAGTACCCCTGTCGGTAGGTCCAGTCACTGTTCCAAGTTGCTCTTATTCCTCTGGATTGTGTCCTATAACAGCCTTAGATCCTAGACCGAAGCCTAAGGTTGCTGGACAGGGTAAATCCCTAAAAGCATGTTATACTCTTTCTGTAACGAGTGCTACCATTCTGAATGTCTGGTCCGATGCATCTGTGCTGTCAGTAGGACAAGTTGGATCTGCAAATCCTAAACAGGAAAAGTCTTCCTTCCAAAGGAAAAGATCCTTAAAAACTCAATATGTCATTATCAGACTTCAGGGGAACTCCAACTCGACCATAATGTTCTTCCTCAGGCTCAGCTGGCTTCAACAATCTATATAACTCCATATGCTCATTTCAGAATGAGAGCTCTGTAACAGGCTAATGAAAAATTACCTGCCAAGTTCAGACAGCATGTCCTTAAGTTATTTCTCCCAAAAGAGGAGCTCCCGTCTCTTACATGATGGACACAGTCAACATCCTGAAAGGAGTGGCATTCGAGCCTCCACTCCTATCAGCAACTACCAGTTGGATGCGTCCACTCTGGAATGGGAGTGCACTTCAATGACCTAATAACCCACAGTCATTGGAAGCACTTTGAAAAACAGCTACATATTAGTGTACTAGAGTTGAAGGCAGTCAGTCTAGCTCTCAGATCATTTCTGCCTCACAAGACAAAGTACTCACTGACAATTCAACAAGTAAGTTTCAGTGTGAACAAACGGGGAGGAGCTCATTCCTCACAACTATGTAAAGATGTTACAGTGCTACAGAGCTGGTCCATCCCTCATATTTAACTGACAGCTCTTCACCTAATGGAAAAAAACAAGTTGGTGGATTATCTCTGCAGAAACAAAGAGGAGTTAACAAAGGAGCTGGTCTCTAAATACATCAGTTGCAAAGAAAATCTTCACTTTCTGGCATCATCCAAAAGTAGATCTGGTGACAATGAGACACGATGCCAGACACCTGAGCTTCTGCTCCATTTCAGATTCATTCCTACTCAGCTGGAGAATAGGTCTTTTTCCATACCTTTACCCATTTTCCTTTTAATCCAAAGAATAAAACGGAAGATAAAACCAGAATAATTCTGGTTGCTCAAGCGTGGTCAAGACAAAAGTGCTTTCCAGATCTCCTTCACCTCTTCAAGGTGTATTATACTATTCTCTACCAGTGACCACAGATCTGTTATCCTCAGCAGGATGGCTGGATTTTGATATAGACCTGTGGTACACCTGGCAGCAAGGTCTGTAGGACACTCTCACTGATTTAGAGAGCCTGTTTGTCAGAGGTACAGCACATCCTGGTAAACTCCAGTAAGCAATCTACTCGTAAGTGCTATTACTCTTAAGTGGAGAAGGTCTATGAAAGGTATAGTGTTAAAGGTCTATGAAGGGTTTTAAAGGTTTATGAAGGGTATAGTGCCAGTCAAGGATTCCACGTCATCATGGGACCTTAACTTAGTCCTTACTCAACTTATGAGACCATCATCTCAAACTGAGTGCTTAGTGTTTTATCGATCAATCAAAACAGCATTCATTGTAGCAATAACATCTGCCAGAAGCATAAGCGAACTACAAGCCTTGAAGGTAGAGCCATTGTTCAGTTTTCTACAGAAACAGTGTTCCTTTGTCTACATTCAAAATTTCTGCCCAAGGTGGTAAATGTCTTCCTCTTAACTAGTCAGTCTACCAGTCTTTTTCCCAGATTTCTTGCACATTCAGATTAATCAAAACTGTGCACATCAGATGCTAAATAGGCAGTAGCCTTCTATCTGAAAAAGAACTAGACTTTCTAAAGTCCTCAGATCACTTTATTTTTTACAGAGATAATCGTTATAGGCAATCTTATCACAATGCTTCTCCAAATGGGTTAGACTAAATATGGAGGAGAGTTGCAAACTAGCTTCTGCCGCTCTTCCTGCAAGGGTGAGGGTACACTCCATTAGGGCTAAGTCAGTTTCTATAGTAAGGCTTAAACATATTCTCATTATTGAAATCTGAAGAGTTGCAACAGAGTGCTCTGTACACATTTACGAAATGTTATCTGCTTGATTTAGGTCTTGATATGTGATGTGCATTTGGTAGGGCAGTACTCACTGTTGAAATAGGATGCAGTGTACCATTTTCTTCAGTTGACAGTACTGCTTATCAAACTACCCTAAGAGTGGGACTGTGTAGAGGTCACTCAAAGAAGAAATGAAGGTTACTCCCCTGTAACTGGAGTTCTTCAAGATGGAATCTACACATTCACACTCCCCTCCCACCTTCCTCTCTACTTCAGACTCCTAATTAAAATCTTGGACCTAAGAAAGCAGTGGAAGGAACTTAGCTGACCAGAGGGCCATGTCCCCTTTTATACTTTTGCCCTCAGAACATTCAGGAACAATGAAGAGAAGGATTGGGGGAGGTGTGAGAGCTCTTCAGTGGGCACTGCTACAAGAAGGTTTCATTATGAGTTGTATTGCTAGCGCTTCCCAAAAGCGTGAATGTGTGGAGTCCATCTTGAAGAACTGCAGTTTCAGGTTAGTAACTTTCATTTTACTAGAGCAATTGCTCCAAAGCATTTGCTATAATTAAGGTTGCAAAATGGTTTTCATTGATCCTCGGTTTAAAATTTCTCATAATATTCAGAAAACTCCTTTTGTGCTAAAACTTTCCATGCTCGGTTTCTTGGTTTCCTTTTGGGGCAGAAGGGGAAGAATTGAGCTAATTCTGAGCCATGTTTGGTTGAATATCTTTTTTAACAACTTTTTTTGTGGGGGTGGAGGGAACTGAGTAAACTTTAAGTTGAAATTTTGCATGTAAATGGTGCTCACTGAGAGGAGTACCGTCTTCGTAGATTTCAAAACAGTTGGTTTTGATTAGGTATGAAGGTTTAACATGCATACTGTTAAAACATTTAAGTTGTAACGTACTTACTTCACAAGAGATTCATTGAAAATGTGCCTGCAGCTAAATAGGAACTGGTTGGAAACTTACTGTCAACTTATACCTGTTTCGAATGATCTTTCTTTAAAAACAAACGTGAAATCTTTCATACATAAAGTTGTTCAATTAAAATTGAAGTCACAAAATGAAATGTAAGGGATTCTAGTAAGTGTAAAATAAGGATTTAAAGTTTCAGGTACTTCACCATCTGAGTCATCCTGCCAGTTTTTGTGATTGTAGAATCACACATTTTAAATTTGATTTTTTTTTAAGAATATGCAAAAATAGAACAGTGCAATAATTGAAAAATTTTGTTATAGTAATTTAAATATAGGCATCAGGATAAAGGAATGCAAATAGATCTTGTAATTTCATATTTTTAGCTTTTTTTTAACCTGGCTCAGACATGATGGCATTACTAAAAACATTTTTAGATTACAATTTTAACTAACATACACTGATCTTATGGTCATGCTCTGGACCTTTCTTGTGGTGTTTTTTTTTTTTAAATTCCCATTCTTAAACTTTCTCTTCTCTGTTGCTGTGTTAAAGAGCCCAACCAACATGAGAAAATGTGCATTTCATTCCTCAGCCTCCATAGTCAAAGTAGACAAACGGGAAGGATCACCTCCTGTAAATTTCTATTTATTTTTCATCATAGTCATTACTGGTAATAGTCGGTATGAATTGGATCAAGTATGATTAAGCTGGCTGTATTCTGTTAAGGTTTCAACAGCACTATACACCTACTATTTGTGATATGAACAATAATACTCTTAAGATAAGTTTCAGAGTAACAGCCGTGTTAGTCTGTATTCACAAAAAGAAAAGGAGTACTTGTGGCACCTTAGAGACTAACCAATTTATTTGAGCATGAGCTCTCGTGAGCTACAGCTCACTTCATCGGATGCATCCGATGAAGTGAGCTGTAGCTCACGAAAGCTCATGCTCAAATAAATTGGTTAGTCTCTAAGGTGCCACAAGTACTCCTTTTCTTTTTACTCTTAAGATAAAGTAGACAAAATGTCCTGTAAATCAGTGATTCTCAAACTTATTTAATCAGGCCACCCTTCTTTGTGTCTGTAGTCATTTATGCGCGCTCGCTCTCTCTCTTCCTTCCCCCCCCCAACCACCACAAGTACATATTTTGCCACCCAACTCAGAAGTGTACATTGATATCACTTTTCACAGCAGATTTAGCACCCCATTGCAACCTTTACTTCTGCGCTGCTGCCGCCATTCCAAGGCTGACAGCCAGAGCCCCCACCGCTTCCCGGTGAGGGATTGAGTGGGAGGGAAGAAGAGCTTGAGCTCTGGCTGCCTCCCAGGGAAGGATTGGGGTGGGGAGGGAGGAAATCCTGAGCCCAGGTGGCGGGGTTCTGGCTGTCCCCATTATCCCTGCCTCCTAGGTGTGCACGGTTCTTTTGCACAAGCCCCAGCCACTCAGGGCTGACAGCCAAAAAAAGAAGAAGAAAAAAAAGCACACCACTCATGCCTCCATTGACACATTCCTTCACCTCCTTTGGGAGGCCTACCCCATAGTTTGAGAACTGGTGCTATAAAGCATATAGTATATTAAAAGATGCTAAGTTTACAGTTGGAAGATTAACTCTTACTTCCCTGATTTTATGTGTAACTTAGTGTTACATTTAACTAAATGTATTTGTATTTTCTGAACTACACCAGCATAGTTAAAGCAGGGAAAAAAAAACACCACCTCTAGTGTTGTTTCTATATATAGATTATTTCAATTTTGTGAAGCAAAATAAAGCTATATTGGAATAAAGTGCCTTTATAACAGTGTAATTGTCTGCACATGGGGCTTTTACCAGCATAACTTTGTCAGCAAAAAAGTCACACCCCTTAGCAACATAGGTCAGTCGACTTTTAAGTGTAGACCATGCCTCAAAGTGCTTTCTTACATGGAAGGTAGGAAATGTAAATCTTAAATATGCTTAGTCTTGTTTGATGAAAAAGAAAGAGACCGGAGTCCTTGTATCACTGAACTGCTTAAAACACTTTAAGTATTAGTGACCCAGTCCAGGGAAGTTCTGTCCAGTTGTTAGTGAGAAGAAAATGCCTTTATGGGGCATAGGCAAATGGTGCTCTAGGCTGAGGGGAGGAATTCTAAGGGTCCATCAAATGAGATCCGTTCTGGGTTGAGGACATAGTTCTTCCTAGAGTCCAATGCTGACTTCTGCTATGGCGAGAGGACTGTCATCTCACTACTCTGTGAAGGACTAAGACCTTGCCATGAAATTATATTTGTGTATACAATAAAAAGTATTCTCGACTTGCAAAAATCAGATGTTCTGTGGGACGTTGAAATCACACACAGTGTCTAGCCACTTCGCACCATTGTCTCACGGCAGTCCAACATCCAGGAACTATGGATTGAAGGGAAAAGAGGCAGAAGACTACTCACAAGCACTAAAAATGTAGGGCAAAATATACTACAGTACTTTCTTAAATAACTGTAGGTCCTGTGGGAACTAAAAGTTACAGAAATTCCCATAACATCACTGTATCGCCACCTCAAATGTTTTTTTTTAAATATGAATCAGACCCTCAAAAATCATAATTGGCTTAAAGTGAGATTTTTTTAAAATGGGGTTTTTATTTGCCTTCCGGGTTGAGTCTTTAAAATGTAATAGGGGTAACATTTTAAAGCTTTTCTCTGCAACCATGAATGGGTAGGAACTTGCTTTCCAAAAAACAAACCGCTTATTTGTGACCACCAGCGGAACATTTCCAATTTTGCGTGGTTTTATGATGGGGGACATTATGTACCAAATAAATCAGATTGTTGTGAATTTGCTCTGGCCCCAACCCCACCGGTACTTTTCCTCCATACATGGCCAAACAGCTCCTTGTTGCTAAGATTAATTTTGGCTCATGAGGATTTAAA
Organism: Caretta caretta; assembly: GCF_965140235.1. Lineage (NCBI taxonomy): Eukaryota > Metazoa > Chordata > Testudines > Cheloniidae > Caretta > Caretta caretta. Next base: position 54,880,102 of record NC_134209.1, read on the forward strand.
GATGCGTCCTGTGACAATTCCTTCCCAATCTGTACATGTTTTATTGCGTCTGACTACACTGCGTTTTTATGGGCATAAAACAAAAGGATTAGTGGCAAACAAAATGAATTAACTTTTTTAAAAGTTACTATAATCCACTTGCCTCAATAATTAAGTGTCTTGGTCACAGATTAAAGAAAAACTGTTTGTGGTCCTATTTCAAAAACCTGCAAAAAGAAAAGTTAGGAATTTCTTACTTTGGACATGCCAGGACGTAGATAACAAATGTTATGTTCTTCTTGGGTAATTTCACCCTTGAAAAACAAATCTTTATAAAGGTTAGATGAGTTAACCTTGTTAAAATAATATTGAATGAATTTGCCAAGTAATTCAAAACTAAAGGTTTTAGTATCTAATTGAATTAAGAGCTCCTTTATTGCTATTAGCAGTCAGCATTTTACTTTTTATGGCATTTCACAGGTTAGCATTTCACTTTCTCTTGTTTCTTATTTTACCTTTATATCCCCCACAAGGCTCCTGGCAGCAGGATGTGCTGAGTTTTCTAGGCGCCTATCAGTCGGTGTTTCCAACTTCCTTACTGCTTGATCTTATTCCTGGCGAGTAGGTTGTGATCCTGCTTTGTCAGGTTCAGTCAATACTGGCTATTGAGGTCCCTGTATGGGCCACCAGTGTTTCCCCACAAGGATTTGAATTTACTTAGTAATTTAAAGAGATGTCAGATCAGTCAGCTTGGCTGAGTTTTATTAGTCTATTAGACTGGACAGTGAATAACCGATACATTGCCACAATTTGTGAGAACCTGTTTTTGCAGCCGATGATTATTTGCTTGCACTGTTTTTGTTCTGAATTTGGCTTATGAATTGACATTCTTTTAGCCCGCCTGTTTACAATTCTCTTCTCTGTATGGAAAAAGAGAAAATAGCATCTTATTTTTCCCATAAATTTCCAGTATATTTAAATGTTTACAGAAAAGAGATAAACAAACATATTAAATTCTAACCTAAGCATATGTTTCTTGTTAATGCATCACTAAAAATAATATATTTTGCTTACAATTCTTGTAAATTGTCAGATCTTTTCTAGTATTTCTCAACAAGTTATTTTCCCTCCTGTTAGCATGATTCCCAAAGCACTGTGGGAGTTTGCCTCATAGGTAAGCTATAGGCTTCAAAGGTCAACAAGGCTGTGGCCAGTTAGCTCTCTCCCTGCGACTCAGAATGGAGTTTCCCAGCTAGCAGCAATCATCGCATCCTCCCTCATGTCAAAGGAGAACTCCACCAGCAAGCAGCACAGCTACCCAAATTGTAAACCTATTAGCAAAAAGGGAAAGAGAAACCAACGCTGCTGGGCACGCTCAGCAGTTGGTTTCTATCCTTCCATTTCCCTTGGAGTTTAGAGGAGATTAATACCAGTTACCCATTCAGCCTTACACTAACCAACTCCATATGACAGACCATTCCATTATACAGTCTACCTAAAATTACTCACTTTTTGACTCGGCTCCCTGTCTTTCATCAAATGCCAAAAATGAAGAAAAAAGTTACACAACTTTGAAATCCTTGTAAGTCAAGCAGTATTGTTTTTGGTATTGTTTCTTGCAACTTTGTCATACAAAATTTAACACTGGAAAATAATTGCAAAAAACTACTTTGGCAGTTGCTGAACTCGTCAACTTCATTTCATTGTTTAATTGTCCAGAAAAGCAGTTTGCTTCAGATTCCGACTGAACACTGTCCCTTTAAATATGGAATTATAAAGAATCATCAATTTTGGTTAATCGGTGCTCTGCGTTTGGACTTCAAAAATATAACTAGCAGCTAATATTTGAAACTGTATACCACAATAATCAAAATTGTGGTACTGAGTTTTATACTGACTCTTCTAGGTTGTCTTAATTTAAAGGTAAGTTTTCTTTAAAATCACTAATTTCTGGCATGCAGGTGTTTGAGAGCCTAATGCTCATTTGCATTGAAAATGTTCCTACTCAAGTCGGAAAGTAATGTCAAGATCTATAGAGGGCAACATAATTTAAATTCCCTCCCAGATAATCATGGGATTGTGTTTTAATTTCACTGAGAGATTCACAAAAGATATGGTTAGCAGCAGTGTTGGCGATGTGTATATTTTTAATGGTGAAACATGTTTATCTCACAGGCCCTAAAGGACAGTACAGAGGTGGAAATAGTGGATCAGAAGATGAGAAAAAGGGTAGACCCAGAAAAATGGCCAATTCCTGGTCCACCTTCACGAAATCAGCCACAAACTGACTTTTCTCAACTCATCAACTGCCCAGAATTTATACCAGGCAAAGCTTTTGGCTCACATACTGGTAAAGGATTTCTTTCATAGACACATAAAATGTTAGGACAGAAATTGCTGTCTAGTCCAACAAGTCTTCATTTTATTTTTCATTAATATTTGATTTCATCATAGGAATAGTAAGTATAAAATTCAACTCTGCTGGTTGGAATGGAAATTGCAAGGCTGGCAGTTTGAAAGGCATAGTGTGCCAGAAGACAGTAAACTTGTGGTTAAGGTTGCAGTTTGGTCTTTTAATCCAACATGTTTTTCCAAGAGATGTGCATGTTTTGTAGAATTACCTTCTCTTTGGTAAATGGAAAGATGTAGAGAGTCATCAGAATTTCAGATGTAATACGGAATTTCTTTGCTTGTCATATTTTATAACATTAACTCTATTAAAACATATATTTCCCCAAAGGAGCCAGCTGTAATATATCCCTAGCTATAGGACTACATCTCTAGTGTATGACTGATAACTTTAAACTGATTTCAGAATAATTCATAGATTCTAAGGCCCAAAAGGGACCATTGTGTTCATCTAGTCTGACCTCCTGTATAGCACAGGATATGGGAACTTCTCCAAAACAATTCCTAGAGCATATCTTTTAGAAAAACATCTAATGTTGATGTGAAAATTGTCAGGGATGGAGAATTCTCCACAACCCTGAGCGTATTGTTCCAGTGGTTAATTACTGTCACTGTTAAAATTTTACTCTTCATTTCCAGTCTGAATTTGTCTAGCTTGGACTTCCAGCCATTGTATTGTATTGTATTGTATTATACTTTTCTCTGCTAGATTGAAGGAGCCTATTAAATATTTGCCACACCCCCCCAACATAGGTACTTAATCAAGTCTGTAATCAAGTCATCCTTTAACCTTCTCTCTCTCAAGATAAATAGAGTGAGCTCATTGAGTCTATCACTGTAAGACTTGTTTTCTAATCCTTTGTTCATTCTGGTGGCTCTTCTCTGAACCCTTTCAACATCCTTCTTAAATTGTGGTCACTAGAACTGCACACAATATTCTAGCAGTGCTCAAACTAGTGCCAAATACAGAGTTAAAGTAACCTCTTTCCTCCTACTTGAGCTTCCTGTTTATGCATCCCAGGATTACATTAGCTCTTTTGGCCACAGCATCACATTGGGAACTCATGTTCAGCTGATTATCCATCAATCTTTTTCAGTCACTCCTTCATAGGATAGTTCCCCATCCTGTAAGCATAGCCTACATGCTTTGAACATAAGAATGGTCATACTGGGTCAGACCAATGTCTATCTAGCCCAGTATCCTGTCTTCTGACAGTGGCCAAACCCAGGTGCTTCAGAGTTAATGAACAGAACAGGTAATCATTAAGTGATCCATCCTCTGTTGCCCATTTCTAGCTTCTGGCAAATAGAGGCTAGGGACACTTTGGAGCATGGTTTTGTTCCCAGATGTATACATTTAGCTGAATGTAAAACTCATATTCTTTGCTTGAACCCAGTTTACGCAGCGATCCAAATCCTTCTGAAATAGTGACCTGTTCTCTTCATTATTTACCACTCCAATTTTTGGGTAGTTTGCCAACTTTATCAGTGATTATTTTGTTTTCTTCCAGGTCATTGATAAAATCATTAGTGTAGGGCCAAGAACTAATGACTGTAGAACCTCTGGAAACAGACCTGCTTGATGTCAGTTCCCTTTTACAGTTACATCCTGAGACTTATCACTTCCCTAGCATTAATCCATTTAATGTGGGTCATGTTAATCTTGTATCATTCTATTTTTTAATCAGCATATCATGCACTACCAAGTCAAATACCGTACAGAATTCTATATTATGTCAACACTATTACCTTTATGAAACTTGTAATGGCATAAAAAAAACTATCAAGTTAAACTGGATCTGTTTTCCATAAACCCAGGGTGATTTGCATTAATATATTGCCTCTTTTAATTCTTTATTAATAGAGTCCCCAGTTAGCTGCTCCATTATCTTGCCTGGGATCAATGTCAGGCTGACAGGCCAATAATTATCCGGGTTATCTCATTTACCCTTTTAAAAAGCTCAACATTGGCTTTCTTTAGCCTTCAGGAACTTCCCTAGAGCTCCAATATTTAGTGAAAATCAACATGAACTGTCCAGTGAGCTCCTCTTCCAGCAATTTTTAAAAGTCTTGGATGCAAATTTTTTGAACCTGTTGATTTAATAATGCCTGCCTTTAGTAGCTTCTGTTTTAACATCCTCCAGAGACACTAGTGCAGAGGTGGGCAAACTGCGGCCCTCAGGCCACATCCGGCCCGTGGGACCCTCCTGCCCAGCCCCTGAGCTCCTGGCCTGGGAGGCTTGCCCCCGGCCCCTCCCTCGCTGTTCCCCCCTCCCCTGCAGCCTCATCGCGCCACCGGCACAATGCTCTGGGCTGCTGGGCAGCGCAGTTGCAGAGCCGTGGCCTGACCCGGTGCTCTGGCCAGTGCGGCCAGCCACCGGTGCTCCAGGCAGGGGAATTGAGGGTGGTGGTCAAGGGGCAGGGGTGTGGGTAGGGGTCGGGGTGGTCAGAGGGCAGGGAACAGGGGGGTTGGATGGGGCAGGGGTCCCGGGGGGGGCAGTCAGGAGCAAGGGTTCTGGGGCCAGTCAGGAGACAGGGAGATGGGGTGGTTGGATAGGGCAGGGGTCCCGGGGGGCAAGTCAGGAATGAAGAGGTGGGGGGTTGGATAGGGTGGCAGGGGGAAGTCAGCTGGGAGGTCCGGGGGTGGGCAGGGAGCAGGGGGTGGTGGATGAGGTAGGAGTCCTGTCAGGGGACGGGGGGGGGTTGGAGGGGCAGGAGTCCCGGGGGAGCTGTCAGGGGAGAGAAACAGGGGTGGGGGTGTGTCGGATAGGAGGCAGGGGCTGGGCCATGCCTGGTTGTTTGGGGAGACACAACCTCCCCTAACTGGCCCTCCATACAATTTTGGAAACCTGATGTGGCCCTGAGGCCAAAAAGTTTGCTCACCCCTGTACTAGTGGAATAGGAAGAGTGATATGTCCATATAATGAGACTGTGTCATGGTGTTTTGTTTTTTTTCCCATAACTACCTTACGAGCAGGAGCTAGGTTCCTACCAATCTTTGAAGCTCAACAGCTAATAACTGCTTGTCTTTTTTTCCTCTTTGGATGGATTTGAATTTTTTCATTGTTTTTAGCATTAGTATACACCATTCATTATTTAATACCTATGTACAAGAGTGATGATGTCTTATCTATATCTGTTTTGCAGTAACTTTTGGCCTCAGTTTGAAGATGCAATTAGGGTCAGGCTGGGCGTAAGACACCCTTGATCCAGAATCCTTGTTTGTGAAACTCTCCCAGAGCCCCTTGATATAACTGCTTTTTGGCATGCAGCAAATCCTATTTATTTCAATTGACCTATTCTTGACTGTTTTTAAGACAAACCCTTGTATGTTACATATGCTGCCCTTTGCTTTCCCCAGTCTGTCCCCCAGTTGGAAATCTATCACTTCTGTTGTTAGAGGTGAGTGTCTTAGAGGTCTAGAACCCTGAGCAGTGCAAGCATTTCTCCATCCCATCCATGTATATTCTCCTCCCAAATTCCACCCCATCCTTCAATATGTTTAACTGAATTTGAAGGAGAAATAAGAGTTCATTTAAGTAGAAATATATATATTTAATTTACAGTGGTTACTTGACAGTACAATTGGTGGGGTAAGACAGTCTGGATTAATTAAACTTCACTAGTAATAATTGTTCAACTGGACGGTGCCTTGTGTTGCTAGTGACTCAAGACAAGTAACTCTTCCTGACCTCATAATGACCACCTTAAATCCTTTGTACAGTTCAGATCATAGGTGTTTCCTCAGCCATCTTTCTAGTTTGTGCCCTAACTCTTTCAGCTTCCAGAGATCACTTTTAAACTGAAGTAGCTTTGGGGCACAAGAGAGAAATAGTGTGTGAGAAGGAGCCAAGGAATAGAGCTTCTTCCAACACATAAGTTATCTGACAACATCCTGTACTGAAAGGCGCTGATAGATAATGTGTCTGGTGTGGCAGAGGGTAAAATATAGACAATTTGTGTTTATAATTCTTAGATGTGCTATGGCTATAAGTTTTGTTAAAGGGAATAAGGTTCCAAAGGATTCTTAACCTTTTTTGTGTTATATAGAGACATTTTGCAGTTTGTCTTAAGGTATTGCTAATGGAAGAGAACTTCTCCCCTGTTAGAATCTTGTTCAAGTTCATAGTAAACAGAAAGTTATCTGACTATTTGATGGTCTTGGCCATTAGTTGGGGGTTGCATTCAAGTTCCTAGTAAAGCGGTGGCCATGTGACATTAAAACCCTACTGTTGCAACTGTACATCATGAACATTTGTTGGCAATGTTGGCAGAGGTCAAGGAAAGAATGGGAGTTGAAAGTGAATTACTTGCCCTCCCCAAGCGGTGGAAGGCAGTTTGAGAGAATTTGTCACTAATCATGCGGTTTGTTTTGTGGATAACTTCCATCTCTCAGGCAGTCAGAGGCACTTTTAATTTATGTTGGAGTCACCAATGTATACTGTTCTTTAAAATATAGAATAGCAATAATTGAGTCTTTTTTTATTTTTTTCTGATCAGTGTCATATTTAATCCTTAATTAGAAATAGGAATTATAGCTACAACGAAAGTAAAAATCTCTAATGCAACAAAAAAAAGAAAAACCTAAATACACAACTAATTTACAATTTTAGAGTCTGCACCAAGTTCTCCAAGAATGGGAAGCCCAAAGAAAAGCACTGAAACAAGTAACCTTCAAACAATGTCTAAAGGATTGTCGACAAGCTTGCCAGATCTGGACTCTGAGCCTTGGATAGAAGTGAAAAAGAGGCATCGTCCATCCCCAGTCAAACTAAAGGTACTGTTAGCTACCTTTTATAAGTGTTAAAACACCTCCCCCCCCCCAAAAAAAAAAAATTGTGTGTGTATATTTTCTGAAATACTACAGCATACCACTGCTATGTAGTGAGAGGGAGTGCTGATACCTTTACATAAGCCTAATTAATACTCTTCAGGATACTTGCAGTCTGTATGAGCAGAATGAACTAAATTTAGTCCACATCATAAAACTGTTACATTGAACAAAACTGTTTATATTATAATGGATCACCTCACTTGATATTACAATACACATAATATATGTGTAATAATTTATCCTAATTTGGAATCTTAAGATTATTTAAAGGTCTGCTCCAAGTAGAAGGAAAGTCTACTCTTAATTTTGGAAAACTAATTAGGCCTTAAAATAGGGCCCAAATAAAGCGGCACAGCTGGAGGTGTTTAGGTTCTGTTGAGAAGTTGTATGTTTTACAGTGTGAGAGAGAATTTAGTGAAAAGTTGGCATCAAAATTCTCTACGGACCTTAGCACTGTGATTTTTTGCCTTTGTACTAAGCTTAAGAAACCCTTGCAAGTCAACGGTAGTTAGATGGCTAACAGCCATTTGTGCCTTTGAAAATATCTTTCAAAATGTTCCTCTTAAGGTTTGTTGTTTTCATCCGTTCAGATGATCCTGTCAGTATCCATTAAAAGAAGTAACAGAATAACCAAGTAATTTTTTTCTCAAATGTCATATGTTATCTTTCCTCATACAGGAGTCGGTGCATACACTTGATCACTCACCAAGTCAGCAACAGCAGGCCGCACCTTCACAGGAACAAGAACAAGAAGAGCTTGATTTTTTGTTTGATGAGGAGATGGAACAAATAGAAGGTCGCAAAAATACATTTACTGATTGGTCAGACAATGATTCAGACTACGAAATTGATGACCGCGATGTAAACAAAATTTTGATTGTAACACAGACACCACCTTATATGAGAAAACATCCTGGTGGAGATCGCACTGGCAACCATGTGTCTCGTGCAAAAATTACATCGGAACTTGCTAAAGTTATTAATGATGGTTTATACTATTATGAACAGGATTTGTGGATGGAGCAGGGTGAAAATGATTCTACAGCCTTAAAGGTAATTTTTTCTGTCATACAACTTAAACAGATGCTTGACCAAACAAGCCTAAAATTGACTGTTATTGCTGCTACTTATACTATCAAAAATCTAATTGTGGAAGAAAATAAAAAATAATTATCATATGTATATATAGTATGTGTTGTAATTATTTTGTTTAATTTTAACTTCTGATTGCAATGTAATTACTTGCAAATGGCTGCATATCATCTGTCACGCTTTCTGCTATAGACCCTAGGTGTAGCACAGGTTGCTAAATTCAAGATAAAAGTATCTCTTCAGCCTCAAACTTAGATCTAAGCTAGTGAAGGAATAGTTTGTTTTAAACATTTATTGTTTTAAACATTAGGGTATTTTATGCTGGTGGGGTAGTGTTTGAATGCTAAGCGTATACAGTAGATAATTTAGACTGTACATGTGCTCAGACAGCTTGTATTTAATAAAATTTTGAAATGTGTTCATAGGAAAGACAAACTGATTTCCCTGTTTTGGGGGTAGGGTAGAGTATGAGGGAATGAAACTGAAGTTATTGCACTGTAAATTTATCTTCAATTTTTTGTCATCTATAAAGTTAGTTGGCATGAAAGTGTAAGTAAAATGCCAGATTTAATACCCGCAACATCATTTTAGTCTAGATTTCTATTTCCTTGCTTTTCTGTGGGTCCACAAACTATAATATGGAATACTACTAAGGTGGCCTGTGTCCCTAAAGGACAAACATCTCAGTCTAGAACCAAAGGGTTTTTAAACACACTGGTGGTTTTACACAACTTTTTTGTGTATTTTATAACAAGTGGCTGGCCAATGAATGTGGCAGCAAGCTAGCTGAGCTGCTGGCACCTCAGGAACCCAGATTTCTCCACTCCTGCCCTGTCACATGTTGCTCCCTGATCAGTCATTCCAAGGAACCTCTCTTTGTGAGTTAGTCCTCCCTGCTCATTGTCAGATCCACTTCTGACTTGGGCAGTGCTGAGAGTTGCAAGTTTACAGTCAGCTGAGCTGGATTACCATCCTATTTAGGATAGTGTTTGTACTTTCATCTTCTTCCACCCTTGGTGAGCACTGGATTGAGGCAAATCATGGTGGCAGGACCCTATTTCAGTATGGAGCAAGGAAAGAGGACAAAAGGATGGGAGCTAGTAAAGAAAGGGGGAAATAGATAAAAGGATGGGAAAAGAAGAAAAAGCTAGAAAATGCGAGGCGACTGTACGGTAAACTGGAGGAGGACAGTAGAAAAAATAGAGGGGTAAATGTTTTCTCCCACCCCATCCTTTTAAGTGTTGGTCAAGATTTTCAAAAGTGCTTAGTAATTTATTTTTTGGGTGCATTGATTTTTGGGTTCCCAACGTGAGATGCTTCAAAGAGGCCTCATTTTTCTGAAAGTATTTAGCATCCAGCCTCTGAAAAACCAGGTCTCTTTAAGGAATTTCAAGTTGGGCATTCAAAATTACTAGTTGCTCCCGAAATTCTTTGTTTTTAATTTTGAAATGGGGAGAGATGGGGGTTTGGGCTGAGGAGAGATGGAGTGGGGATCTCCTGTTTACTCTTTCAGTCCGTCCTCTCGCCCCCAAATGCCATAACCTTCCTGTGCACACCTTACTGTAGAGGAAAGATGGTTTTGTTGTTTTGGCACAGGACAGAAACTTGGAAAATCAGGGTTCTGTTCCTCATTTATGAAAGTAGAGTGTTACTTTTATTTTCATGAATTTGGTCATTGCAGACCATACTAAGGGGTGCACACTTTGCTTCTGTAAGCCAAGCTCATTGCACATTGCTCATTGTCCAGGGGCTGCTTCATCTTCCATTTTCTTTCACAAGCTTGCTGTGTGCAACCTCCCAGCCTCTTAAATTCAACAGAAAGGACTGTGGTTGTGTAGGATCAATTGTGAATGAATTCTGCTTGACATGTTGCATGCTGGTGCAACCCAGTTCTGTGAACTTGTCATTTTTAAGATTGATATACAGTGGTCACTTTTCTATTATGTAATTGTGAAATTCTCTCTTCAAATTCAGCAAGAGGTTGAAAACTTTAAGAAACTAAATCTCATCAGTAAAGAAGAGTTTGACAGTCTTACACCTGAGCCAAACCAGGAAGTTCCTCCAGGGCCTCCAAGGTCACAACAAGGTAATATAATTGTACTTCCTTTATTATTTTTGTTACTTGTATTATTCTCACGCCTAAGAACTCCAGTCATGGACCAGGACCTCGTTGTAGTTGGTAAATAGACCAGGAGTACTTGTGGCACCTTAGAGACTAACAGATTTATTAGAGCATAAGCTTTCATGGGCTACAGCCCACTTATCGGATACATAGAATGGAACATATAGTAAGAAGATACAAGCATGTGCGTGCGTGCGTGCGCGCACACACAGTGGAAGTTGCCATACAAACTGTATGAGGCTAATTAATTAAGATGAGCTATTATCAACAGGAGAAAAAAACTTTTGTAGTGATAATCAAGATGGCCCATTTAGATAGTTGACAAGAAGGCGTGAGGATACTTAACATAGGGAAATAGATTCAATATGTGTAATGACCCAGCCACTCCAAGTCTCCATTCAAACCCAAGTTAATGGTATCTAGTTTGCATATTAATTCAAGTTTAACAGTTTCTCTTTGGAGTCTGTTTTTGAAGCTTTTCTGTTGTAAAATTGCCACCCTTAAATCTTTTACTGAGTGGCCAGAGAGGTTGAAGTGTTCTCCTACTGGTTTTTGAATGTTCTGATTCCTGTTGTCAGATTTGTGCATTTATTCTTTTGTGTAGAGACTGTCCGGTTTGGCCAATGTACATGGCAGAGGGGCATTGCTGGCACATGATGGCATATATCACATTGGTAGATGTGCAGGTGAATGAGCCCCTGATGGCGTGGCTAATGTGATTAGCTCCTATGATGGTGTCACTTGAATAAATATGTGGACAGAGTTGTCATCGGGCTTTGTTGCAAGGATAGGTTCCTGGGTTAGTGTTTTTGTTGTGTGGTTGCTGGAGAGTATTTGCTTCAGGTTGGAGGTCTGTCTGTAAGCGAGGACTGGTCTGTCTCCCAAGATCTGTGAGAGTGAGGGATCATTTTTCAGAACAGGCTGTAGATCTTTGATGATGCACTGGAGAGGTTTTAGTTGGGGGCTGAAGGTGACGGCTAGTGGCGTTCTGTTATTTTCTTTGTTGGGCCTGTCCTGTAGTAGGTGACTTCTGGGTACTGTTCTGGCTCTGTCAGTCTGTTTTTTCACTTCAGCAGGTGGGTACTGTAGTTTTAAGAATGCTTGATAGAGATCTTGTAGGTTTTTCTCTGTCTGAGGGATTGGAGCAAATGTGGTTGTATCTTAGAGCTTGGCTGTAGACAATGGATCATGCGATGTGTCCTGGATGGAAGTTGGAGGCATGTAGGTAAGTATAGCAGTCAGTAGGTTTCCAGTAGAGGTGGTGTTTATGTGACCATCACTTATTTGCATTGTAGCGTCCAGGAAGGGGATCTCTTGTGTGGACTGGTCCAGGCTGAGGTTGATGATGGGGTGGAAATTGTTGAAATCCAGGTGGAATTCTTCAAGGGCCTCCTTCCCATGGGTCCATATGATGAAGATGTCATAAATGTAGTGCAAGTAGAGGAGGGGTGCTAGGGGACAAGAGCTGAGGAAGCGTTGTTCTAAGTCAGCCATAAAAATGTTGGCATACTGTGGGGCCATGCGGGTACCCATAGCAGTGCCACTGACTTGAAGGTTGTCCCCAAATATGAAATGGTTATGGGTGAGGACAAAGTCACAAAGATCAACCACCCGGTGTGCAGTGGCCTCATCAGATACAACCCTAAGATACAACCAGATTTGATCCAATCCCTCAGACAGAGACAAACACCTACAAGATCTCTATCAAGCATTCTTAAAATTACAATATCCACCTGGGGAAGTGAGGAAACAGATTGACGGAGATGGATACCCAGAAGTCACCTACTACAGGACAGGCCCAACAAGGAAAATAACAGAACGCCACTGGTCATCACATACAACCCCCAGCTAAAACCTCTCCAGCACATCATCAAAGATCTACAACCTATCCTGGAAAACTATTCCTCTCTCCCAGACCTTGGGAGGTAGGCCAGTCCTTGCTTACAGACAGCCCCGCAACCTGAAGCAAATACATACCAGCAACTACACACCACACCACAGAAACACTAACCCAGAAACCAATCCCTATAGCAAACCTTGTTGCTTACTCTGTCCCCATATCTACTCTCGCAACACCATCCAAGGACCCAACCACATCAGCCACACCATCAGAGGCCCATTCACCTGCATGTCTACTAATGTTATATATGCCATCATGTGCCAGCAATGCCCCTCTGCCATGTACATTGGCCAAACCGGACAGTCCTGACATAAAAGAATAAGTGGACACAAATCGGACGTCAGAAATGGTAACACGCAAAAGCCAGTAGCAGAACACTTCAATCTTCCTGGACATTCTATAACAGATTTGAAAGTAGCTATATTTGAACAAAAAAACTTCAGAAACAGACTTCAAAGAGGAACAGCAGAACTAAAATTCATTTGCATATTTAACACCATTAATTTCGGCTTGAATAGTTACTGGGAGTGGCTGGCTCATTACAAAAGCAGCTTTGCCTCTCCTGTAATTGACACCTCCTCATCTATTATTGGGAGTGGACTACATTGACCTGATCGAATTGGCCCTGTCAACACTGGTTCTCCATTTGTGAGATAACTCCCTTCTCTTCATGTGTCAGTATATTTATGTCTGCATCTGTAATTTTCACTCCATGCATCTGAAAAAGTGGGGTTTTTACCCACGAAAGCTTATGCGCAAATAAACCTGTTAGTCTTCAAGGTGCCACCGACTTCTTGTTGTTTTTGTGGATACAGACTAACACGGCTACCCCCTGATATTTGAAATAATAATAGAAAAGTGTTTAAAATCTGATGTAAATTAAAGCTTTCCACGTGGTGATTTAAATCATTACTGAAATCAGCAATTTATATCTCCTTGATTTAAATCAATCCATCCTGCAAGAGAAAGATGACATAGTCAAAAAAAACATTCAGAATGCTGCTGTAAAGAACATTACCAGCAGGGCAAGATTGCTTTTGTGAAAGCCAGAGAAAAGGATGTTATGTAATTGAGACATAAGATGATGAGAGCCTGGATGAAAGTTTTAGCTGTGTGGTGAATAGGAAAGGCCATATCTGAGAAATGCAAAAAGAATCAGCAAGACTTAGACATAGCCTGGATGTGAGGTTTTAGAGAGAGATCCAAGTTAAAGATGGCACCCAGGTTATACACCTCAGTCAGAGTAGAATGGTGGTGTTAGTGATCCAGAAAGGAGGTAGGGTGGGTGGACAGCTTAGGGGGAGGAAGAGTAAGAACTCTGTTTTAGCCATGTTGAGCTTGAGCTCACAGCTAGACATCCTCAAAAAGATGTCAGACAGGCTGAGATTTAGTTTGGACAGCAGGAAACCGGTCTGGAGTCCAGATAGATCTCTGAATCATTTGTGAGGTAGTTGAATTTGTTCCTGGATGAGAGAACCCAGTGATAAGGTGTAGTGGGAGAAGAGTAAGGAACCAAGGACAGAGCTCTGTAGAGCACCCAAAGAAAGCTGGAGGGGGTGTTTAAGAAATCCTGCATTAACGAAACTTCATGTGTTTTAATTTTGGTTCTGACAGTAGTCTTTTTGGGTTTTTTTGGTTTGTTTTTTTTAACCAAAGCTCTATCTAAAATATATTTTGATTAGCCTGAACTCCATTAGAGTATACTGTATGACACAGGAAAATAAACGAATGTGCATCAGCATCAATACACATAAGCAAGAATTTCAGTTATTTTACTACTGCTACAGACCAACAAAGTGTTCTATGGTGCAACATGCCATTACAATATGCAAAGCAAAAGCTGTTGCTGAAGTGAGGCATTATGGTCACTAGGATATAGATGTTAAGGAAAAAATAAATATTTTACAATCCGAAGATTTTTCCATTTGATACAGACATTTAAAATTTGGATTTGTCACATTATTGTATTTGGTTTTATCATCTTGCTATACAGTAAACATCAAAGAGTCAAACTTACCAGGCAGTCTCCTATCTTGTGTAGGAAATATTGAGGCTCGCAATAATGATTTAAAAGCAGTTTAATTTTATTAGTTGGAGGTTAGGTCCATCAATAACTATTAGCCAAGATGGTCAGGGATGTAACCCCATGCTCTGTGTCCCTTGCCTCTGATTGCCAGAAGCTGGGAGTGGATGATGGGAGGGATCACTTGATGATTTGCCTGTTCTGTTCATTCACTCTGAGTACTCCTGGGGGAATTCTGCACCAAAATATTTAAATTTCTGTGCACAATACTTTAAAATTCTTCATGTTTTCTTCATCAAAATAACACACTATAATCACACCTGTTGCAATTATTTTGGTAATTTATTTAAACTACAATACAGAAAAAGTCACAATAAGTAAAATAGATCTTGAGCTCTAATCTAACCTCTTTGTGCCACTCTCACTCAGGAAAAAAGCGAGAAAGCACATAGATTTTCCTAGCTGAGGATTCCCTTGGTATGGAAGAGTCCTGACTACTGTCCTATGCCAGTCCCTACATAGGAAACAAGGAAGGGTGGGGGAAAGAGCATGGTCAGCACACTACTCTCTTGCCATCCTCAGCTAAAGATGACCTGCTGGAGACCCACTAGCTGGCAGATTTCAGAATAACAGCCCCTGTCCCTGTATTCCTTAACCAACCATAAATAATGTATTGAGGGTTTTAAATCAAGCATGTGCTTGACCAAAAAGATGTCTTCGACCACTCTAAAGGTCGATAAAGTTAAGCTGTTGGCAAAAGTGCCTCAGGATGATCTCTGCTATTTTGTGATGGTACACAGGGAGATATGACACAGGCAGGGATGCAGCTGAGCTGGATGAAGAATGGGAATGCGGAGCATTGGAGGAAATCCCCAAACCCCTTTTATCTAATAATAACGTAGCTAGGTATGATCCTTTATTTCTAGTTATTTGTCAACTAATATATGCAGCCATATGCTCAGTGTTACATCATAAGTAACTGAAGAGCAAGTAAGGGCTGGGGAATCAAACTCGCAATTTATATTGGCTACTGACCATCTCCAGCAAGGTCAGTAGTAAACCGTTCATGAAGCACATTTTAATAGGAAAATTTTTCAGTCCAAAAATTTAGACCAGTTCTAATCACTAAACCACCATAAGCCTATACAGTCCTTTACAATAAGGCTCCTTTACACCACTCTGGCAATGTAAAGGAGCCTTAAAACTTTTACACCTGTTTTATGCTTCTGGGGAAATTCACGAAGAATGGGAACAATTCACTAACACAATGGGAACAACTAAGCAGGCAGACTGCTACATTTTGCTCTGTCTGAGGGGACAAGCCTGCCTCAGGCCTACCTCCAAATAACCCTTAGACCTGCCCCTCCATGCTGTGGGCACCCCAATAGCAAGCAAGAGGGACAGTCTCTCTCTTGTTCCCATGCCCCTCTGTCCCGCCTCCCCAGCAGTGATTGACATCTCTCCACACAAGCACACCCATGCCTCTCTTGCCTCCCTCCCACACTGATTTATGTCTCCGCCAGCTGCTCTGGGGTGCCAGGGCGGGGCGAATGACTGCTCTTTTGGCTTCTTCTGGGAGCAAACAAATCTGCGGACAACATGAATTCTGTACCTGTGCAGTAGCGCAGAATTCCACCAGGAGTACTGAGGCACCTTGCATTGACCATGGTCGGAAGACAGGATACTGGTTAGAATGACTATAGGTTTGAACCATTGTGGCTGTTCTTATGTAGTTATTAGATAATTCACTGTTTCCATAAATGAATACAGTTTATCAAAGCGTCAAAATTTGTTTTATGAACGTTTTATTTCCATTAAATTGTTACTGTAATTTACAGAAACATCAGGAATTATAATATTGAAAATCAAAGTATGTGTTTTGACACTGATTTCAACTATCTCAATAATATATACAGGCCTGTGTTTCAACTTGTACTTGTCTAGCTTGAGAAGTCTAAGAATTTTAGATAGAATTTATACCCATCTGCCCCAAGACAGACCTTTTCTAATTAATTTCCTCCCTCTTTGTGTAAGACAATGGTATGCATACACCATAGCTGCCTCTGGATAGAATTAGATTTGGAGAAAATTTGTCAAAAGAGCTTAGGTGACTTCGGAGTCCAAAATAGTTAGGTGCTGAGGAGAACAAGAAGCTCACCGAAAGTCATTGAGACTTAGGCAGTGCCTAAGTCAGGTTTGAAAATAGAATTTGGGCACCAAATTCACTGAAGCACTTTTGGCAATTTTACCATTGTTCAGATGTGTGACCACATTGCAGTCTAGTGGCTGCAATTTATAAACCATGTAGGGCCAGATTTTCAAACGTTTTAGGAGCCTAAAGATGTAGATAGGGTCCTAGTGGTACTTCAAAAGGGCCTACGCAAGTTAGGCACCTAACTTGCCTCTTACAGGTAAATCTAATTCCATCTGGCAGCAAAAAGAGGAACACACACACACACACACGTTCTTATGTTACACACAGAAGGGGAAATGAAATCAAGAAAACATTGGCTCCTAGGGAAAAGTAGTACAGATTATCTGATTCTAAAATTATTAGACTTTTTTGCTTAAAATGCAAACAAAAAGAAAGCAAAATTTTCTAAAGCATTCGTGTTAAAATGTACATAGGTTAGTCACCATGTTCTTCATAGATTTTTTTTGTGTGTGTGCGCAAAATTTTTCCCCATCCTATATATCTTCATGACAGTTAGCAACATGACAGCTTTCTTGTAATGAGATCAAGCCATAGAAATACTAGGACTTCAACAAGCGTTTAAGTAATGTTATCTCTTAAACATTTATTTAAGAAGTGTTTATAGAAGGCTTGATAGAAAATCACTGACATTTCTTCTTCGAGTGCTTGTTCACATCCATTCCACATTAGGTGTGCACGTGCACGAGCGTCGGTAACTTCTTCCCTTAGCGGCTCCCAGTGGGCCCCTCGAGTGGCGCCACTGCGCCCCACATATATACCCTGCCAGCCTGACCCATCCAGTTCCTTCTTACGGTCTGTGGCGGTGTTGGAACAACCTCTCTCTCATAGAAGAGCAGTCCCTTAACCTTTAGAGTAGCTGTTATCAGTTCGTTTTACATATAGATTGTGAACACTTAAGTGATTAGGCGCTTGGAGGCCTCCAGCACGGGCCGCGGGGCATGCCACAGGCCCACAGCTTCAAGGCTTGCGTCATGTGCCGCAAACCTATGCCAGTTAGTGACCCCCACGACTCGTGTCGACGTTGCCTGGGGGACGGCCATCAAACTGAAAGGTGTAGGATTTGCAAGGCGTTCAAGCCAAGGACAAGGAAAGAGACTTTCGCCTACACCAACTGTTGATGGAGGCCGCATTGCAGCCACCGAGCCTGGAGTGCCCGACGCTGCCTCAGCCTTCCTCGGTGCATAGTGCCCCGGAGCCGACGGGAGACCCGGCACCGGCGAAGCACCGTAAACTGTCGGCCCCGGAGCGCCAGGCTAGACCCCCGCACAGATGGTCCTCCCCAGTTCAGCCCCTGGCACAGCCTAAAGGAAGGCGTGGTCGTTCCCCGCACAGGAGGCTGCCGCCTCCCAAGGCCCCGAGCGCTGACAAGAGCAGGAAGGCCGCGGGAGCGGCGCTGGCACAGGCGGTCCCAGCAGCAGAAGCCCCACCGAGCCAAGACCTAAGTGAGCTCAGTGTGGACAATGGGCTCGAGGGCATAACGGATCAGCCCTCTATGCCCAGCACCTTTGAAGCTGCAAAGGACCTCATCGAGCTATCGGCGGCAAGCCCCTTCCCGCATGGGGAGAACCTTCCCGTACCCATGCCTCGGGTGCCATTGAGCGGCATACCATTGCCAGCTTACCCCTCGAAGACACCGTCCCGGCACCGCTCCCGGAGTTGGTCCCAGTCAAGCTCCGACTCCGCAGACTTGCACTTGCCAGCGGCCCAGAAGGAGCTTGTGGCACCGGCAGCGGGTCGACACAAAGAAGCACCAGAAAGGGCACGCCACTCTCCGGCACCACCCAGAGTCTGGCACCGGGAGGATTTGAGACAGCCCTCGCCAGAGGTCTCCTGCAGATGGTCCCAGTCCAGGAAACGCCGGCACAGATCCTGGGGATACCGGTACTGCTTCTGGTCCCGCTCAGCCAGGAGCCACTCATTCTCCCGCCAGCGCAGATCGTTGGCACCACCATGGCCTTCGCGATTGGCGTCGCCGCAGTCTGACACTGGCTCCTGCTGCTATAGCTACCCGCACCAGGGCCCAGACAGCAGGGACCCTATCAGGAGCGCCAAGGGGCCCCATCCAGGTCAAGTTACTTGGTGCAGTGGTCCCGGCCCCCGGACCGACACCAGACGGTGCTGGAGGCAACAGTATCCAGGCCTCCAGCATAGACCGGAGAGTCGTCCCAGGGACTCCCGCCCCAGCCTGAGCCGGGGGCCTCTATCACGGGAGATGAGGAGCTGGAGGACCAACCAAAGGGGGTTGAGCAGCAGCTAACCTCATCGTCTTCCCCCGATGAGGCGGTGGTGGGTACAGAGGTGTCTGGCCCTCCACCAATAGACCATAGAGCCCACCAGGAACTGCTGCGCAGAGTTGCCCAAAATTTGGGGTTGCAGGCCAAGGAGACTGTTGAGCAGGAGGACCCCATGGTGGACATTTTGAGCCCCGAAGGTCCATCCAGAATAGCATTCCTGCTCATTAAGACCATTCAGTCTAACTTTAAGACTATATGGCAAACCCTGGCCTCCAGTGCTCCAAAGGCTAAAGGGGTGGAGAGTAAATACTTTGCCCCATCTAAGGGCTATGAGTTGCCTATTCTGCCACCTGAGTCCATGCACCCTAGTGGTTTCGGCGGTGAACGACAGGGAGCACTATGGACAGCAGGTCCCGGCCCCTAAGGCCAAGGAGGCGAAACGCCTAGACCTTTTTGGTAGAAAGGTGTACTCATCTGGGGGCCTTCAATTGAGGATTGCTAACCAGCAGGCCATGCTCAACAGGCACAATTTCAACTCCTGGACGGCGGTGGGGAAGTTTAAGGACACCCTCCCTCAAGGTTCCCAACAGTAGTTCACGGCCCTGGTGGACGAGGGCAAGGCGGTAGCCAAGATCTCTCTCCAGGCCTCCCTGGATTCGGCAGATGCAGTGGCTAGAACAATTGTGTTGGGGTGGTCATGAGGTGGTTGGCGTGGCTCCAGGAGTCAGGCCTGCCCTCCAAGGTCCAGAATACGCTCCAGGATCTCCCCTTCGAAGGGTCTGGGCTCTTCTTGGACCAGACAGAAGCGAGGCTGCATAGCCTCAAGGACTCACGAACTATGCTCAAGTCGCTGGGTATGCACACCCCAGCGATGCAGAGGAAGCCATTTAAGCCTCAGCCTCCCCCTCAATGCCAATACCAGCCTCGCCACAGGCATGAGCCTTACCGTAGGTGAGGCAGGGATAACAGGCAACGGCGCAATAACAATAGTGTGCCGGGCCAGAACCAAGCAGCACAAACCCCAGCCGAGCACTAAGCCAGGCTTTTGAAGGTGCGCTCGAGGACAGCGTACCAGACCAGTCACCGGATACATCCCTTTGTTTCCTGAACCGCCTGTACCATTTTTCCCGTGCGTGGTCTACCATTCCATCAGACCGTTGGGTCTTATGCACGGTGCGGAACGGGTACTCGCTATAGTTCACCTCCCGCCCCCCTTCCCCGTCCCTCTTCAGGGACCCCTCTCATGAGCATCTCCTAGAGGAGGAAGTCCGCCCACTGCTACAGGTGGGGGCGGTGCCTCATGGCCTAAGGGGAAAAGGGTTCTACTCCTGATACTTCCTCATCCCCAAGGCCAAAGGGGTTCTTTGCCCAATCCTAGACCTGCGCGGGCTCAACAAATCCCTGGTCAAGACCCGGTTCCGCATGGTCTCTCTGGGCACCATCATCCCTTCCCTTCCCTGGACCCGGGGGACTGGTACGCCGCCCTCGACATGAAGGACGCGTACTTTCATATCGCCATTTTCCCAGCACATCAGCGGTTCCTACGCTTCACCGTGGGCCGAGAACATTACCAGTTTGCGGTTCTCCCATGGGGTCTAGCCGCGGCCCCAAGGGTGTTCACGAAGTGCATGGCAGTGGTGGCGGCCTTCTTACGGAGGCAGAGCATCCGGGTGTACCCGTACCTCGACAACTGGCTCCTGGCGGGCCGATCCGAGGCAGAGGTGCGGGACCATGTGAAGGTGGCCCTGAGATTGTTCTGCAAACTGGGGCTCCTGGTCAACGTCCCCAAGTCCACACTCGTACCCACACAGAGAGTGGAATTCATAGGGGCGGTCCTGGACACGGTGCAGGCCAGGGCAAGCCTTCGGGTATCCCGATTCTGGGCTATCCACCAAGCAGTTGCCTCCCTGCGCCAGTTTCCAACAACGGCCAGGTGCTGCCTGCACCTGCTCAGCCGTATGGCAGCATGCACTCGTGGTCAGGCATGCCAGACTGAGACTCAGGACTCTGCAGGCATGGCTCGCTTGGGTGTACTGCCCAGGCAGGGAGCCCCTGGACTTGGTAGTGATAGCCCCAAGGGATGTGCTGGACTCCCTGCTGTGGTGGCAGTCCCAGCCTGTGGTTTGCAAAAGCATCCCCTTTGCCACCCCACTTCCAGACCTGATGCATCAGGCCACGGACAGGGGGCTCACCTGGGGAACCTCATGCCGTGGGGGCCGTGGTCTGGAGCAGAGTGGTCGCTCGATATCAACGTGAAGGGGCTCAGGGCACTTCGTCTCGCCTGCCAGACCTTTAACGCCACTCTGAGTGGTCAGAGCGTAACAGTTTTGACAGACAATACTACTGCCATGTTTTATATAAACAAGCAGGGCAGGGCTCGTTCCTCACCACTGTGTCACGAGGCTCTCCTCCTCTGGAACCTTTGCATAGCCCATACGATTCACCTTGAGGCGTCCTATCTCCCAGGGTACAAAACGAACTGGCGGACTCCCTCAGCAGGTCATACCGCGTGCACGAGTAGACGCTCAGGGCGGACATCGTGCTTTCGCACTTCCATAGGTGGGGGTTTCCCTGGGTAGATCTGTTTGCCACCAGGGCCAACGCCCAGTGCCCACGGTTCTGCTCGTTCCGGGGCTGACGCCTGGGCTCACTCGCAGATGCGTTTGCGATCCCATGGAGAGGGGGCTTGATGTATGCCTTCCTCGCTCCTCTTGGTACACAAGGCCCTGTTCAAAGTGTGCAGGGACAGGGCGGCAGTGATCCTCATCTCCCCAGCCTGGGCCTGCCAACACTGGTATACATCGCTCTTAGAACTGTCGGTGGAGGCCCCAGTAGTCCTGCCCCTACACCGGGACCTCATTACATAGGACGGGGGGAGGCTTCTCCACCCTGACCTGCAGTCACTGCACCTGACGGCGTGGAGGCTCTGTGGCTAAACGCCCTGGAGAGCCAGTGCTTTCTTCCTGTGCAGCAGATTCTGCTTCGCAGTAGAAAACCCTCTACCAGGGTGGCCTATATGGCCAAGTGGGAAAGGTTCTCGCGTTGGTGTGAATCCCGACAGGTGCGGCCGGGCCAGGCCCCGGTGCAGGCCATTCTGGAGTACTTCCTGCACCTCAAGCAGCAAGGGCTAGCCCCGTCCTCACTCAGAGTGCACCTGGCGGCCATCTCTGCCTTCCATCCGGGGTTCTCGGAGGGCTTGCTGTTTTCCCGCCCAGTGGTGAGGTGGTTCCTTAAAGGGTTGGAGAGGTGTTCCCGTACTCCCGCCCTCCCAGTCCCTCCATGGAACCTTAACCTGGTCCTTTCTAAACTCATGGGACCCCCTTTCGAGCCCCTTGCTACCTGTTCTCTCCTCCAGCTTTCCTGGAAGGGGGCATTTCTGGTTGCCATTACCTCGGCCAGAAGGGTGTCTGAACTGAGGGCCCTCACCTCTGAGCCACCGTACACGGTATTTCACAAGGTCAAGGTGCAGCTCCGGCCGCACCCCAAGTTCCCTCCTAAGGTGATCGCCCAATTCCATCTGGGCCAGGACATTTGTCTGCTGGTGTTCTTCCCGAAACCCCATATGGACCCGAGTCACTGGAGCTTGCACACGTTGGATGTGCGTCGAGCACTGGCGTTCTGTTTGGAGCGCACCAAGCCCTTTTGCAAATCCGCACAGCTGTTTGTGGCTGTAGCCGAGAGGGTAAAAGGCCTCCCAGTGTCGGCGCAGCGGATTTCGTCTTGGATTACAAGCTACATCCGGGCGTGCTATGAGCTCGCAGGTGTTCCAGCCCCAGCAGTCACAGCCCACTCGACCAGGACGCAGGCGACTTCCACAGCGTTCCTGTCACAGGTCCCGATCCAGGAGATCTGCAGAGCAGCCACCTGGTCCTCGGTGCACACCTTCATGACCCACTATGCGGTCAACCAGCAGGCCAGAGAGGACGCAGCAGCTGGCAGAGCGGTCCTTCGAGCAGTTGTTCCGTGACTCCTACCCTCCTCCAGAGGTAAGCTTGTAATTCACCTAATGTGGAATGGATGTGAACAAGCACTCGAAGAAGAAAAAGCGGTTACTTACTTTCTCGTAACTGTTGTTCTTCGAGATGGGTTGTTCACGTCCATTCCACCACCCACCCTCCTACCTCTTGTCGGAGTCACCGGCAAGAAGGAACTGGTGGGGGTCGGGCCAGCGGGGAGATATATGCAGAGCGCAGTGGCACCACTCGGGGGGCCCAACGGGAGCCGCTAAGGGAAAAGGTTTCTGACGCTCGTGCACGCAGCGCGCGCACACCTAGTGCGGAATGGACGTGAACAACACATCTCGAAGAACAACAGTTACAAGAAAGTAACTGATTTTTTTCTCTGTTTTCTTAAAATATGTTCAACTTATTTTTGTAGTACATTTTTTATTCTTCTTTTTTTCCCCTAACTTAGTCTCTTGCTAAATCTGTTTACTGTTGCTTTTCTAAAATCACCAGTCTTCCCTTTCCTGTAAAGGCCTTTTCTGATCTTGGATATCTCCTGGGTTGATTTAACTGAACCATTTTGGATAAGCTGGAGTTGGTAGTCCAGACAGAAGGTTACAGTAATCGAGGCAAGAGATTTGCAAGATGTAGACATGACTTCTAACAGTAAATATAGTTTAGGAAAGGCAGTTAGAGGTGAAATTTTGAATTTCTTAACTTTCTTTATAAGTCATAATAGTTTTCCAGTGAGTTTTGTATAATTTGATTACCAGGAGCTTTTAAAACCCAAACTACATAAATTGGGTTAATTTAGATTGAGGTTAAGCAATATGGGTTGCATCAACAAACTCCTACTTTGTCCTTTGTTAATTAATGTAGAAATTTTTAGGCGGAATACAAATGAATTTCAAAGATATTCTGTGTCTGTCCATTAAATGTCAACTGAAAATGAAAGCAATCTTTTTCCATTTACAGATTTAACAGATGAGCTAGCTTGTAAATTGTTTGGTGTTATAGAAGTACCTCCAACAACAATGGCTCGTTCACTGCCAACAGCAGTCCCTGAATCTCCAAGAGTTCATCCTGCCAGAACACCCAAAACACCTCGTACCCCAAGGTTACAAGATCCCAACAAAACGCCAAGATTCTATCCTGTTGTTAAAGAAACAAGATCAATTGATATAAAGGTAAACTGACAAACCTTGTGCATAAAGTTTCATCAGGTCAAAAATTTTTATTAACATAATGAAACAGTACTTTTAGATATCTTCATTTCTTTCTGTAACGGGGGGGGATGGCTTATTCTGTTTTAAACAACTTACCTTAATGATGTTTTCTCCGGTTCTGAGAAATGGCATCTTTGAGTTGGGTAAATACCATTAGGAATTCCATAATGAAAAGGCAAAATATCAAAGACCTTGAATTTCTGTTTAAGACTGGTTCTTGGGTTATGATGCTGGAGTTTTATGACTTCATATGACTTCACAATGTGTTATACGCTACATGAAACCTTGAGCTGTAGTTTGGGGGAAATAGCAGCTTACCTGATCACTTGTGATTTTCCAGTTTTCAGAAAGTGACTGCAGTTACATCAGTGAAATACTTTGCAATGTTGCATTTGTTTTCTTAGATTCCAAGAAAAAGAAAAACACGACATAGTACAAACCCTCCGCTAGAATGCCATGTTGGTTGGGTAATGGATTCCAGAGATCACAGGCCAAGAACATCTTCTGTGAGGTAGTAATTTTTATCATGGAATAATTTTGCTGTGATTTATTCAGTGCATAGAGCCTGTGGAATAGTTATTGGTGAGAAGTATGTGAATATGCAAAATGTATTTACAAATGAAGAGGACTGGTGGACAGAAGGAATACAGCAAGAAAGGAAAAAGGGATTGGGGAAAGAAAAGTGAGAATAAAATACAAAAGAATATCAAGGAAACAGTGAAGAGAGAATACAAGGAGACATATCAGCCGTTAGTCCCAGGTGCAGCACTGCCCCCTTAATTGGGCCAACAGGGAGCACCTGTTTGGACACAGGGGAGCTGGACCTACTTCAGTTTTAGGGCCAGCTACCCTATGACATACCTCTCCCCCTTTTCAGGAAAAAACTGCCTCTTTCACAGGCAGAATTTTTCCCTTGGCTGTGAGGCGACATCTGGACTGCTCTCACCCCTAACCCAAACCAAAAAAAAATTCCATATAAACTCATTCATATGCACCTGAATTTCCCAAGTTCTGCACAGTCCTTAATGCCAGTGTTACAATTCATATCTTCAAGACTAATCACAGTCTATATAGACCCTCATTTTCTTCTCCAGGGTTTCAAAGTCTCTGCATGCAGTCTGTAATTCTCCAAGGCTCACTGACTATCAAGATCGGGTGACCTTTTTCCTTGTAAGTGTCCTGATCTTCCACAGTCAGGGCTCTTTCTCTCAGGGCTGGTCTACACTACCACTTAAGTTGATGTAACTTCTGTGCTCAGGGGTGTGAAAAAGACATCCCCCTGAACAACATAAGTTACATCGACCTAAGCGCTGTCCACACCAGTGCTGTGTTGGTGGGAGACACTCTCACACAGACATAGCTTCTGCGTTCTTGCAGAGGTGAAGTAATTACGCCAACGGGAGAGTGCTCTCTTGTCAGCATAGCACGTCTTCACCAGACTTGCTACAGTAGCACAGCTGCATCAGTGCAGCTCTGCTGCTGCAGCAGTCTAGTATAGACTTGCCCTCACTGAACTATATGTAGCTCTCATTCTGCAGCCTCCAGTACTTCTGATCTCCAGCCCTCGTGATGGGAGCCATAAAACAGGTGTCCTATTTCCCTTTCCCCAAGGGGCCAGTATTTGCATCCTGGCCTGCTGCTGATGTGCTGTCTGGGTCTCCACTGTATCCCACTGAGTTCAAAGCTCTGTCTGGATGCCCACTGTACCCCCTTGAACTCACAGCTCTGCCATCAGCCTCTGTTTCCTGGCCTCCTTGTCTGACTGAAGCTTGGCTAAAGTCCTGCTTCAGCATTAAGCACAGCTGTTTCCCGCTGTCTGTCTACACCTTAATTGGACTAATTCCTGTTCAGTTCTATCAACTAATCAATAATCTTCTGCTAGGAGGTACTTATATCCTCTAGCTCTTGTTGTTATCTTTTTAGGTGACCCAGCAAGCTCTGAAGGTGGTCAAGGGTTTCCTCTTGACCCACCCCGCCATCCCTACTTCAGCTTCCAGCTCCCTCCACTCCTTTCGCAATTGACCCATGGTAGGGTTGCCAGGTGTCCAGTTTTCAACCGGAACACCCAGTCGAAAAGGGACCCTGGTGGCTCCAGTCAGTACCACTGACCGGGCCACTAAAAGTCCAGTTGGTAGCACCTGCAGGCTCCCTACCCAGCTTGATGCAGCTCCAGGAAGTGGTGACATATATCCCTTAGGCTCCTAGGCATAGGGGCAGGCACAGGGGCTCCGCAGTTCCCATTGGCCAGGAACAGCAGCCAATGGGAGCTGTGGGGGCGGCACCTGAAGACAGGGGCAGTTGCAGAGCCCCCTGGCCAGCTGTCTGCATAGGAGCCATCTGAGGTAAGCACCTCCTGGAGCCTGCTCCCCAACCTCGAGCCCCTTCTTGCACCCAAACTCCCTCCTGGAGCTCACACCCCCGCAGCTCCTCCCACACCCCAACCCTATGCCCTAGCCCAGAGCCCCCTCCTGCACTCCGAACCCCTCGGCCCCAGCCTGGAGCCCCCTCCTGCACCCTGAGCTCTTCATCCCCGACCCCGGCCCCACCCCAGAGCCTGCACCCCAACCACAGCCCGCACACCCCTGCATCCCAAACGTCACGGCTGCAGCCCAGTGAAAATGAGTGAGTGAGCAAGGGTGGGGGAGAGCGAGTGACAGTGAGTGGGGGGTGGGGCCTTGGAAAAGGTGCAGGGTCAGGGGTGGGGCAGGGGTGTTCAGTTTTCTGTGATTAGAAAGTTGGCAACCCTAATCCTTGGTCCTCCCTGTCGTAGGCTGCTGTTCTGCTTTCCCTTGCTTTTTGCATATAGATCTGTATTTAGTTTTGTGCCATTGGCATCCTAGATTTCTCCCTGTGCACTTCATCTCAAAGTTTGGTGATCCTTTTTTTTTTTTTTTTTTGGTGGGAGTCGGAGGACATGTCTTGGGGCCAATGCAAATGTGGTGGTGGCCATTTGGTAACTATGCTGTTCTAACAGCTTTGGGAGTAGTTAATGCAAGATGACTGACAATTCTTTACGTTAAGCCTGAAAAGATGTAGTGTTTGTGCAATAACACAAACATTTTTTGTTTCAACAGCAGTTCAAATGCTTCGCCTTCAGAAGGTGCTCCAAAGGCAGGAAGTTATGGGTGTACTCCTCACTCACTTCCCAAGTTCCAGCATCCTTCTCATGAACTTCTAAAGGAAAATGGCTTTACACAACAAGTGTACCACAAATATCGTCGAAGGTGCCTCGTTGGTAAGATGCCAAACGTGTTCTCTGAAATTTTACCTGGCAATAATCAGCTATTATATAATACTATTTTTCCACATTTATTTTTTCTTTGCCTGCTTTTTATATAGTAAACCAAGTATTCTTAAGAAAAATGTCTATATGATTATTTGGTGCCCACTTTAATTTTGCTTGGAAAGACATTCCAAATTATCTTCAATAGATTTTGTGAGCATGTTTATTTTCCGTATAACTTTGATCACATAAGCACCTATTTGTTGTAAAAGAAAGTAATTTGAGGCAATCTATATACAATTGGTTGCTTTTCTTTTAAATTCAGTGGCAGTTTGGGCGGGGGGGGAACGTTTATACATTTTACATCAGTTCTTTGCTGCATCACTGTGAAAAATTCATGTCAGTGGTTAAACTTCTGTGTAAAAAAATTTGTTAGGCTGTGAGTTTGCTTATTTTTTTAAGTGACTATTTTGAACAACTGATCTTATAAATATCAGCTTGACAGGTAATATCTAACTGATTTAGGTGAATTTAGAAATTTCATTCAAATTGACTTAACTAGAATTGTTTTGAACTGCTTTTTGGGGAGAGTTTAAATTTACACCATCTGAGCTTTTATTGAATATTCGACTAATATAAAATCAGTTTTTTTTCCAACAGCTTATATTTGAGATGGTATATTTATATAGTTAAAACTAGCTGTTTTGTCACTGATTTTGTATTTTTTTTTCTTCAGAGAGAAAACGGTTGGGAATTGGCCAATCCCAGGAAATGAATACACTCTTTCGTTTCTGGTCCTTTTTTCTCAGAGATCACTTTAACAAGAAAATGTACGAGGAATTCAGACAGCTTGCTCTAGATGATGCAAAAGAACACTACAGGTATTACATTTATTCTGTAAGTTATGACTAATATGGGTTTCTTTCTACCTTTCATTTTAAGAAGTGGGGTCCATGTGTTCAGACTAACTTCAAAGAACCTGAACTTTTTATAGTATCCATTTGACTCTTCGTAGCATTTTCAAAATTAGTCTTCACAAGTTTCTCTAATAACAAACGCTGTTTTAGCAAATTAGAAAAGTGTAAACAATCAAATAGTAATGCTGCTGTAGATGACATTAGATATGCCATGATGTCAAATCCCCTATTATTGATCATTAGACTCTATGAAACAAAATAAATTTTATTCAAATTTGGGTATTGTGTGAATTGTAAGCCAACCTAATTATTTAACCTCTTGGTTAATTACAATTAGTGAAAATTTATTTCTTCTCCTCCAGGAGTACTGTTAACATAATAAAGAAAATTGCCACTGTATGGTTTTAATACCTTTGTTTCCTCCCAGTTCTGAGCTGTCTGTGTGCTGGTGTGATCACCCCAGTATAAATTAGAGTACCCTAAGGGTTTCTATAAGTTTTATATTGGATGCCAGTGGCACTAGAGGCTGACATGGCAACTGGGAATTAGCAGGGTAGAAGAGCCCCACCCATGTTTCCTTTTTTTCTGGTCACACGTTCTTTGCCAGAGGTACGGAGGTCTTGCTATTCTGGCTCTGCACAACAGAAGAATTCTCTTTTGTGGGAGTGATCGCCCTGTGGCCATCAACACCTTTGACTTGTCATTGCTATGATTCAAAACATATGTCGTCTTAATCTGGAAAAGATCAAAAGTTTCATTTTCATGAAATTGTCTTCATTTCATATTCTAAAAATCCTGTCTAATGCCTCGCAAGCCACAAAATCATGGGTAGAAGTAAAACTGTTAAGGAACACCCCTGCATTTATCATAGATCCGAGCATTCTGTGGGTATAGAAAGGTCTGTCCCCTAGCACATCCTCATTACGTTCTGTTTTGAAACACTTACATTGTTTTCTATTTTTTTTATATTATACTTTCAGTGTACAGTAGGTTAAAGTGTAGGTAAACCAATGACATCCTAAGCCTTGGTAAACTTGGGTCTTTGTCATGGTACAAGTGGAAAGGTAATCGCTTTTCACATTATTCACTACAGCAGTAGTCCTTTAATGGACCAACATGCCCAAAGCCAAAAATGCCTTGGAGATCTGGGCATTCACCTGACAGCTGTCTGCTTTTTGTACTCTTTCCACCCTAAGTCTGAAGTGAGAGGGATAGGAATCTCAAGGCTCTTTAGAAAAGGAGGGAACAGCTAAGTCTGACCAAAAACTCCTTGAGTCATCAATACCAACGTCTGATCTAAGTCATAACAATGAAATCCATTAATTTGTCTGTTACCTGATGTTGAATACATTCCCTTGGGTGATATCTGTGTAATCTTTTCTCTATGGTATCCTCTTTGCTGCTATCATCAAGGCTCAAGAAAAAGTAGGCCCTCAAGTGATTCAAGGAGCAAAAGAAAAGCTGATTGAATTTCCTCTCTCTATGCATTATTTCAATCTAGACAGGATTTGGACTCTTCTGGAAAATATCATTTTTCTGGTGTGATGGTCCCATCTAGATCATGTTTTGCTGGAGATTTCCTTTGCACTATCAATTCTGTCTTCATTAAAATGGACATTCACAGTTTAGGTTGTGGGATACTCATCTGGGCCTGTTGGTTATTCAAGACCTTTGAAGACTAATGGAGGTCATATGGCACACAACTTTTGGGCCTGTAAATTGCTCTCTGAATGTTGCTCCTCTGATCAAATGTAAGTTGGGACAAGTTCTCACAGGTAACATAGTGGTAATGTACTGTTAAAATCCCAGAAGTATTTGGTCTTCTGTTTTTATATCAAGAGGCAATAAGTCTTTGGGAATGGTTTATATCAGATAAAAATGTCTTCCTCATTGGTGCCTCTGACCAGTCACACTGCCCAATAAGTCACAGAATCATAGGCCACCATGAGCAGAAGTTTGGTAGCCAAGTAAATCTTTGAAAGGGTCATCCAGTGATGGATCTTTTTGCTATCAGATACAACACCAGAAGTAATTAAACTCTGCTAGGTCCTTGGCTGCTCTTAAATTTGGTGACAGATGTCTCTGATGTATGGGGAGTTAGGTGTAATGTACACCCACCACAATTTAGTGTAATTCCCAAGTTCTTCAAAATATTTGGCAGAAGAAGGAACATGCAATCCTAGAATATTGTATGGAATGTTGCTAGCTCACTCTCAATGTTATAGTAGGGCATTAGAATGCTAGTATGATTCCTATTCCTCAGTCTCTGAATTCAGAGGATTGTGTTGGGAAATGGAAACAGCACATCCAGAGCTTATATGTGAAAATCTGTAAGTCTCCATGCTCTCCAAAATCCTATTTATTGTCTGTCAGACCATGATTTTAAAATGCCAGCAGTGTGGAGAGACACTCGGCCCTACTGTGTGCTTACGAAATGAAGATAAGTACTGTTTCCTAGCTATCCTCGAGCCTGAATGAGATCAGCTGTTGGATGAAGAACAACTGACTGAAGCAAAACTGGACAAGTAGATGATGCTAATGAGGAGAGTGAAGTGTTCTGAGGAACTACTTAATGCCTTACCAGTCAGCGAGAGGCTTTCCCATCATCAAATTGGTATGAGTCTTGGTGAACTTGCTGATGCTGGTTACCCAAATAGTAACAACCAGAATGAACTGCTTCTGCCTACTGTTGTCCAGGACACTCCACCTCATCTTGATTTATGAATTGTGGGCCACAGCAACCTGTACATTGAAGTCCAGTCTCTTCCTGTATCACCGTGTATCTGGGAATGAAACTGCAGATGCTAAGTAAACTGCAGTTGTTCCTGAACACAGCAGCCTGCCTACTGAGCAACACAAGCTGACAAGAACACATCCATCTGGTGTGTTGGTCACTTCACTGAGTGCTCATTTATCAGTCAGGTTTTAAGGTTCTGGCTTTAAATAACCAAGGCCTGGTGCATGTGCTCTCTTCCTCCCTCTGACCCTGACATAACTGCAAGGATGATGGAACTCTCCACACTCCCTTTTAAAGGATCTAAAATGACTATAAACCCTACAGGTCCTAAAGAAAAAATGCAAAACACATTTCTTTGCTCTTTCACATAATAAAGATAAGAGAAAAAGAAAAACACATCCCTCCTATTCCTGGAAATGGAGAGAGAAGAGAGAGTATAACAAAATAGACTGTCAGTTTGTTTTTTTATAAAGTTAAGTGTTCAGATACTTTGATACTTAGGACAGTTTAGTGAGTTAGTGATCTTTATACTTACGGCATGTTTTCACTCTGCAGGTAATGCACAATTGCATGATGATAGTTTTTGTGGTATAAGCAGTTTCTTGGCTCATTCTTTCCATGTAGCTTAACAGTCAAAAGTTCATTTTTCCATTTGTTCTAACAGTGGTCTTCATATTTTTTGCAGTGCTTAGACTTGGTATAATACTGAAGGTAGGATGTAGGATCTGATCACGCTAGTTGTGATTTACCCATGAAAGATTTTTTCCCCTGCGCATGATAGTGCTTCATCCAAATCCTTTAATGTAGTATATAATATTCCTTCACATCTGTAATTGGAAAGTATTACATCAACACTAATCCTCACAATAAGGTAGGTAGAGTAAGTATTACCCATTTCACTGAATGTGAGGAATGAGGTAGAGATGCTGCTGCTGCTTAGATTCATAGATTTTTTTTAAGGCCAGAGGGAACCATTTGGTTCATCTAGTCTGACCTCCTGCATAACACGGACCTAGAATTTCACCAAGTGACTTCTGGATCTGGTTCATAACTTCTGCTTAAGGTAGACTATATTTAAAAAAAAAAAAAAGAGCGATAACTTGCCCACGGCTATATAGGGAGTCAGAAAAAGAACAAACTTGTTAGTTCAGTACTCAGACTACTAAAAAAACAGAAAATATTCCAATAATATTTCTCTGGTATAACTTACTTAAAACTAGGATTTTGAGTTTAGATAGATTTCTCTGGATTTGGGAGAAGTGAAGATGTACAAAACAGCAGTTCAGTGGTTTCAAGGAACTTGTCTGACACGCTGTCTTAATTTTTTAGACTGTAAGCAAGAAGGCAGAGACTATTTGTCTAGTATCAGTGACGGGTATATTGTTGGAACTTAATAAACGATTACACTGTATTTCAAGGGAGTGTGTCATGGCAGGTTTGAGTGCAAAATCTTGTTGAAAATGTCTCCAAGTAATGAAGGAGTAAAGAAAATCTGAGGTCCTTGCTTAGCATCTACAGATTCCATATGTTTGACTTCTCCAGAAGCTCAAGGAGTCAAGTGACTGACGTGTTAAGAGTGGAGATTATTCCACAAAGCGCTTGGTTCAAAGTGGAGGAGAATGTGTAGAGAATGAAGTGAACCAGCTCATGGCATCTTTAAAGTATTCTGCCCGTTTCCTCACTGCAAAGTTAAAAATATGCATCGACAGGAAAACAAAGCATCAATCTGTCTTCCACTTGGATGCACACACAATTGTTGTGGGAGCTGACGGACCATCTGAGATCCATTGTCAGTAATACGTTTTTATAAGAGCTGTTCTTTTGTTTGACTCCTTGAATATTTACAACATTGAGAAAAATTTAGAAGTAAAAATGGATGGAGGGAACGAAGGGATTAGATGGGTAGGAAAGAAATTTAAACCATGGTACTTAATTTTTACTCAAGTATAGAGGGGAAGGACAGAACTCCAATAACATTTACATCCCTTGAGGAAGTGTAATATGAATTTAGACTATTTCTTTAAATCATTATTCTCTGTTTGCAGGTATGGATTGGAATGCTTGTTTAGATTTTACAGCTATGGTTTGGAAAAAAAATTCAGACAAGAGATCTTCAAGGACTTCCAAGAAGAAACAAAAAAAGACTATGAATCTGGTAATTCCCATTTCTTAAGGCTCTCTAAAGATAGGGGGAATTGTGAGAAATTACCTATTTACAGTTAGGTACTTAATACTACTTTTTTATAACTTGTAAAACTGACAATGATCTTTTTTGCTATTAGGTCAGCTTTATGGATTAGAAAAGTTTTGGGCTTATCTGAAATACTCTCAATCCAAAACTCCACCCATTGACCCCAAACTGCAGGAATACCTTTGTAACTTTAAGAGACTGGAGGACTTCAGAGTTGATGTGAGTTTGTAAGCTCTGTTAAAGCATTCAGTGTTCTATTGCTAAAGGAACACTATCAGGTTAATTTAGGGTTTGTGGAAACACAATTCTGCAAATCTTAAAAATTGATATGTTTTCATTATTTTTTTTACATTTAAATAAAATAGTTTCGTTTAGATTTGTTAATTTTGTAATGTTTGCAGCATAGTACAAGAAGCCAGAATGTGAAGCTAAACAAAATTGAAACCAATTAATCCATTTTCACTGTCTAGGATGAGTGAAATGCCAACACTAAATAGAACTAATGGGGAAAAATAGATTTAGAAAATGTTCAATTTAATAAACTTAAACTAATAAGTAAGGACATTTTTGTTTTTAATTACCTGACTGTATCTGTAATTAGTGCTCTTAGTGTAGGTAATCTCTCAACAGCTAGTTATAAGAATACAGTAAGTCAATAATGTCCACTGAGCAGTTGTCACTGAACTGCACTGACAGCCATCACACTTACTATTTAGTGTTTACTGACTTCAGTTGCTGTTTGTGAGTCTGTCCCCTGGTATAAAGGAAGACTGTGCTTTTTCATGTAATGTTAGTTTTCCATAAATGGCTGGGCATTAAGACTGTGATGTTGGGTAGCCAATTAATGTTCCTGTAGGTGCTGTGTGCTCCCAACTCAGTGATTTGGGGGTAGGTGATGGTGCTCAGTGCACAGGGTGGGGACCTTATGAACCACCAGACCATTAGTGTGTGACCATTTTGTTTAATTCATGTTTCTCTTAACAGTTAGCACATATTTTGTTGTGGGTTATTCTTTTCATGCTTGAGTTTTTTTTTAAAATGCCAGGACAGTCAAATACCTATCTTGAAATTCAATTAGACTATATAATCTTTGGGGGCATGGATGTTGTCTATAAAGAACCTAGAACACTACTGAGTTTAAGAGTTAAAGATTTTTTCATAACAATGGCACTAAGTTTTAGTGGGTTAGTCTTCTTACGTTTTAAACATGTCATTCTAGTTGGATCTTCCACAATGAAAGTAAAAGTAGTAATATCCATACTTGTAGAAAAAATACTAAACTGGTTAAATTAATGTTTTCAGCCTCCTCTTAGTGAAATATCTGGGAGAAAAAGACCTTCAGCTTCAGTAGGTGAGGAGAGTGGTTGGCATAGACATCAGCCTACATCCTCTTCTAAGACTCTAATTGCTTCTGAAACCACAGCTGACAATCAGTTTCAGATCCCAGTAAACTTTCATGATGGGAATACTGCGCAGGAATCAATTGACAAGTTAAGCAAGAACAGTGCTGCCACAAAATCAACAGAAGGTGACATATCTGAAAAATAGACTTAAGACAAGTTAGTGCTCTTGAGGTCAACTTTTACATCAATATTTTAGTTCAGAAATTTTCAGGGGGAACTGTTCTAATGCTTGATTAAAAAACAAATGTGTGGGAAGACAAAGGATTGCATTTTCTCTTTCACAAGTAAGTTCAAAAACATTTCCCATGGTCGGGGGTGGCTGGTTCTGAGATCATCAAAGGGTTTCTAGGAAAATGTCTATGGTTTCAGTATTGCTTTCCTTGAGCTATTGTTTACAAAAATGGCATTCTTATACTATATGCAAAAACTATTTTGGGGATGCCTTACATTTTAGCTCATACTTCTTAAAGAAGATACTACATATCCATGTTACTTACTGAGCTTTCTTCACCTAATTTCCCCATTATGAATTATTAATTGTACGTATCAAAGCCAAAAGAGTGTATATTTTTTTAAATTACAGAAAGGATCTAAGTTTGTAGGCTCCTTCTTACATATATAACTATAAAAAAAATTTGCTTTTTTGTAAAAAGTAAAAGCACCTTTACGGATGTGAAGCTGTACGGAACTGTGCGCGCTTCTGGATTCTATTTAATTATTTTGCTTTCTATTTTTTATTTCAGGATCTCCATAGTTAGTGTTTTGTTAGGTGTGGAGTTTTCTGAGTGGACATCAGCAGGTTTAGTTTTAAGGAAGTGTTCAACACTTGTTTTTATATGATTGTGAGCAGAAGGGGAAAGTGGGTATGTTGATTTATGTACTGTCCTAAATTCACTAAATATCTGCAGTTTTTGCAGGTTGCTAAAATAGCAAATAACATTCAAATCATCCTCAGTTTCATAGGGTTCTTGTTTTTTCATTTCTCTCTATTTCATGGTTATAAAGTGTGCTACGAGAGGTATAGCAGATCAATTTTTTTAAAGATTTTAATTTCAACTCAAATATTTAGTTTTACTTTTGAGACAAATTTAAAAATTAAAGTATGCATTCTAAATTTGTTTTTCTATTTCAGAATGTATGTAAATGAAGTTATAATTTAAAATTCTGCTAGCTATAAGACTAAATGAGATTTCAACAAACTGGTCAAGACATTAGTTTCATTAAATGTAAACAATTCAAATAAACATTCATTTTTAGTGTTGGGATACGAGTAAAATCACGAGTTTTGTCACCTGTAATTACTTACTAACTTCATTTATTTTGATTTAAAGATTTAGTAGAACTGAGGAAATGACTTCTTTCTAAGGTAGGTGGGAAGATAGGAATGAGTTATTTTTTGCTATACTTGTTAACTGCCAAACAGCCTTCAGTTAACTTTATAACTAGAAGTAATGTCTAACACTGATGCCTTAATACTGGGAGGGAGGTGTCCTAAATGACTCAACATCCAAAGAATGAGTTTTAAATTTGTAGTGGATTTTAGAAGTTGATGCAACTTCAAGTCCATTAAAATTTCAGTCAAGTTAGCTTGCGAATCTGAATAGAACAATTATGAACACACACGCACTTGTAAATGAGTATATAGCAGTGGCCTTCCTAGTAGTTAGATTAATTTCAATACAAAATTGAGCCTTTTAGAAGTAACTTATTTTAAAAGGAAAATAGGAACTAACATAATAGGAATTGATACAAATGAACATTTTAAATAGCATCTTTTCAACATACTAGTCATATATCTCATACCTATGTTTGATCCATGCCTCTTTCTATCCATGAAAATGATGCAAATGTAAATTTGGATTGAAACTGTATATACAAGTAATAGACTTTGAATATTTAGCATTCAGTGTGTGTAATTTGTCATATATCTTTGCAAATTTTATAAAAATATCAAAAACCCCAATTGTGTTGTTTGTGATCTGTAAAATTATACATGAAAACCTTGTTTAAAGCTAAGATTGTAGACTTATATCAACTTTACTTTTATAGGTGAGTGAAGGTATTTGTTATGAAATTTAATCTTGTTAAAATTAGGAATGGCTTGATTCTCCAATTCATAACCAGTTTTCTGCAGTTTTGATAGAATCATTTTCATATCATCCTGTTTTTGGTTTAAAACAGAGGCAGGTAACATGCTAAACATGGCCCTAAGCAGA
Organism: Caretta caretta; assembly: GCF_965140235.1. Taxonomy (NCBI): domain Eukaryota; kingdom Metazoa; phylum Chordata; order Testudines; family Cheloniidae; genus Caretta; species Caretta caretta. Next base: position 54,916,767 of record NC_134209.1, read on the forward strand.
AGACTTTGATATGGATTAGCTTCTTCTTTTTCCCTCAAAAACAAATACAACTCCCTCCTGCAACCATCTATAATTGCAGCACCATATCTCTCCCTATAACTCCTTCTGAGTGTCCAGTATATACACCGTCACCAGTATCAGATAATACCCAACATTGGGAATAATTCTTAGTTGAAATGTATTGCATATATTTTAGTGGAATTCCATGATTTAAAGTTACTTTTTCCTGGAGAAAATGTGTGAATGGTAAGAAAGCACTGTTGCAGAAGTGGATATGACTTTTTATAAGTAGCAAGCAGTACACCTACTTTTCTTGAGGTGGAAGATGTAGCTTACTGTCTTCAACACGAGATTGACTGACTGTGTAACTTGGAGTATGGTATGTTTATAAAATTCCTAAAAATGTAGGAATCCAAGTAGTTAAATTGTTTGGACAAATGTGCTATTTTTTTTACAAATCCCCGTTGTAAATAATCTTACAGTTTAGTATACATACCTGGGATCTGCCATCTCTTGAATTTCTGATCTTTCCAGCTCTTAGAATATTGTGAGTTGACTGAATCATATATAGTTGATGAAAAGCTTCAAACTCTGCCTCTTCATTTGAAAGAAAAGTTTCTCAAACTAATTCAACAGCAATCTGCCTTTCAGTCTAGATGTTAGCTTTTGGCTCATGCTGCTGCTTGGGGCTTAATGCTGTAATTAAGCTAGCCCAAAATGCATACTTAGCTCAATTTGCAGCACTTCTTTTCAAAGAACTATTCCTGCTTGATTCTGTGCACTGAGTGGAAGCCTTTGAAGTTGTTGCAGCTCTGATGTACAAAATCAATAACTTTTAAAACTCCAGTTTACTATTTAATATTTAGGTAGTGACGTAAGTTTCTCTAGTGCTGTACAGAACTAATTCAGTCACTGCCCAAAGGCCTTCCGTTTATATTAGACAAGTGCAGGAAATGATATTACGCAGTAGGGATAAGGAAAAGAACAAATAAGAAAAAAAATGCGGGGAGGGGGGATATTGATATCTAAAATTTCTTTTAAACATTTTTTTGTGAATGTGGCAACGGTAAAATAGATGTGCAAAGTCAGGCAAAGGGGAGTAGGTTTTAAAGGGAGGATTTTAAAGTAGAGACAGACACCTTCTGCAAAAGAAGCAGTGACTCAGAAAAAGATTTGGGGGTCATGGTGAATAATCAGCTGAACATGAGCTCCCAGTCTGATTCTGTGGCTACTGCACAGCCCTCAGATGCATCAGCTGTAATCTTGAGTAGGAGAAGTGGCTATTTTACCTCTGTATTTGGCACTGCTGCTACCACTGCTAGAATACTGTATCCAGTTCTGATGTCCACAATTCAAGAAGGATGTGGGTAAATTAGAGCGGATTCAGAGAGAAAAGTCATGAAAATGATTAAAGGATTAAAAAACATACCTCAGGGGTTGTCTACATTACCCACAGGATCGACGGGCAGCAATCGATCCAGCAAGAGTCTCTTTATTGCATCCAATCTTGACGTGATAAACTGACCACCGAGCGCTCTCCCGACTCCAGTACTCCACCGGAGCGAGAGGCACAGGCGGAGTTGATGGGGCAGCATCAGCTGTCAACTCACCGCAGTGAAGACACCGCGGTGAGCAGATCTAAGTACGTCGACTTCAGCTATGTTGTTCATGTTATCCACTAGCTGAAGTTGCGTAACTTAGATCGATTTCCCCCACCCCACCCCTCATTGTAGGCCAGGCCTTAGTGATAGACTCAAAGAGCTCAATCTGTTTGTCTTAAAGAGAAGGTTAAGAGGTAACTTGATTGCAATCTAAGTACCTACATTGGGGGCAAATATTTAATGGGCTCTTCAGTCTAGCAAAGAAAGGTGTAAAATGTTCCAATGTGGCTGGAAGTTGAAGCAAGGTGTAAATTATTAACAGCGAGAGTAATTAACTACTGAAACAATTTACCAAGGATTGTGATTGATTCTCCATCACTGGCACTTTTAAAATCAAGAATGGATGTTTTTCTAAAAGATGCTCTAGGAATTATATTGGGGAAGTTCTATAGGGTGTGTTACACAGGTCAGATTAGTTCATCACAATGGTCCCTTCTGTCATAGGACTCTATGAAAAGGAAAAGGTTATTCCAGTCAAAAGGCAGTTTGAAAAGAGCACCAGGATCCAAGTGGGAGGGGTTAAAGGAGTATCTAGGCAAGAAGAGTGACTATAGGTCCTGAGATGGGAAGTTAATTAAAGAGGAATGCAAGCGTAGTGTTGGAACAGCACTTTGAAAATGAGGATGAAGAATTTAAACTTTATGCAGAAAAACAATCAAGGGTTTTGAGGAAGCAGGAAACTAGAACTCTTTTAGCATCTTGTAAAATTGTAGATATGTTTTGTTTTTCCTGGGAAGTTTTTACTTGGCTTACTTTGAGCAGCATCAGTTTCAAAGATCCCATTCCCTGCATAGAACGGAGCTGTAATGGCATGTTGAATAGAATGAGTTGGATAAGGAGTTAAAATGTGGGCCATCTATAATCAAATGATGGATGCATGGAGGGTACAAGGGCTTTTAACTCAGTAGTGATTGAATTAATTCAAACGTATACCCTAGGCCCAAATTCACAGCTGGAGAAAAAACTTTAGTCATAGAATCATAGAATATCAGGGTTGGAAGGGACCTCAGGAGGTCATCTAGTCCAACCCCCTGCTCAAAAGCAGGACCAATCCCCAATTAAATCATCCCAGCCAGGGCTTTGTCAAGCCTGACCTTAAAAACTTCTAAGGAAGGAGATTCCACCACCTCCCTAGGCAACGCATTCCAGTGTTTCACCACCCTCCTAGTGAAAAGGTTTTTCCTAATATCCACCCTAAACCTCCCCCCCTGCAACTTGAGACCATTACTCCTTGTCCTGTCCTCTTCTACCACTGAGAATAGTCTAGAACCATCCTCTCTGGAACCACCTCTCGGGTAGTTGAAAGCAGCTATCAAATCCCCCCTCATTCTTCTCTTCTGCAGACTAAACAATCCCAGTTCCCTCAGCCTCTCCTCATAAGTCATGTGTTCCAGACCCCTAATCATTTTTGTTGCCCTTCGCTGGACTCTTTCCAATTTATCCACATCCTTCTTGTAGTGTGGGGCCCAAAACTGGACACAGTACTCCAGATGAGGCCTCACCAATGTCGAATAGAGGGGGACGATCACGTCCCTCGATCTGCTCGCTATGCCCTTACTTATACATCCCAAAATGCCATTGGTCTTCTTGGCAACAAGGGCACACTGCTGACTCATATCCAGCTTCTCGTCCACTGTCACCCCTAGGTCCTTTTCCGCAGAACTGCTGCCTAGCCATTCGGTCCCTAGTCTGTAGCTGTGCATTGGGTTCTTCCGTCCTAAGTGCAGGACCCTGCACTTATCCTTATTGAACCTCATCAGATTTCTTTTGGCCCAATCCTCCAATTTGTCTAGGTCCCTCTGTATCCTATCCCTGCCCTCCAGCGTATCTACCACTCCTCCCAGTTTAGTATCATCCGCAAATTTGCTGAGTGCAATCCACACCATCCTCCAGATCATTTATGAAGATATTGAACAAAACCGGTTGGGGTTGGTCCTGGGGGACCCCACTTGACACCAGCTGCCAACTAGACATGGAGCCATTGATCGCTACCCGTTCAGCCCGACAATCTAGCCAACTTTCTACCCACCTTATAGTGCATTCATCCAGCCCGTACTTCTTTAACTTGCTGACAAGAATACTGTGGGAGACCGTGTCAAAAGCTTTGCTAAAGTCAAGAAACAATACATCCACTGCTTTCCCTTCATCCACAGAATCAGTAATCTCATCATAGAAGGCGATTAGATTAGTCAGGCATGGCCTTCCCTTGGTGAATCCATGCTGACCGTTCCTGATCACTTTCCTCTCATGTAAGTGCTTCAGGATTGATTCTTTGAGGACCTGCTCCATGATTTTTCCAGGGACTGAAGTGAGGCTGACTGGCCTGTAGTTCCCAGGATCCTCCTCCTTCCCTTTTTTAAAGATTGGCACTACATTAGCCTTTTTCCAGTCATCCGGGACTTCCCCCGTTCGCCACGAGTTTTCAAAGATAATGGCCAATGGCTCTGCAATCACAGCCGCCAGTTCCTTTAGCACTCTCGGATGCAACTCGTCCAGCCCCATGGACTTGTGCACGTCCAGCTTTTCTAAATAGTCCCGAACCACCTCTTTCTCCACAGAGGGCTGGCCATCTATTCCCCATGTTGTGATGCCCAGCGCAGCAGTCTGGGAGCTGACCTTGTTCGTGAAGACAGAGGCAAAAAAAGCATTGAGTACATTAGCTTTTTCCACATCCTCTGTCACTAGGTTGCCTCCCTCATTCAGTAAGGGGCCCACACTTTCCTTGGCTTTCTTCTTGTTGCCAACATACCTGAAGAAACCTTTCTTGTTACTCTTAACATCTCTCGCTAGCTGTAGCTCCAGGTGCGATTTGGCCCTCCTGATTTCATTCCTACATGCCCGAGCAATATTTTTATACTCTTCTCTGGTCATATGTCCAATCTTCCACTTCTTGTAAGCTTCTTTTTTATGTTTAAGATCCGCTAGTCATTTAGTCCAGCAGTGAATTTGGCCCATCATGGAGAAACTCGTTGTGAAATTTGTTAGAAGTATTAAAAAACTCATTTAAAAAATTAGCTCATTCCAGTGCCTGCATGAATGTTGTTCAGAAGACATGTAAAACATTTTGGGATGGGAAAGAGACAGTTGGAACAGCATTGCTGTTTGATAAACAAAGGAGGCTAATGTTCTGCACAGAGTGAGAGCAAAGAGTAAATCTGCAAATCAAGCCTCAAGTGTAGTCTTTAAATCTTAATTTTCGCATGTGCCTTGGATCAGAAATTTTCAGCTGCACATGCACACCCTAGCTATTCTCAGGCCCCATACAAAGGGCATTAAGGGCTATGACAGATGAACCAGATCCAGTTCTTTTTCAACCATCTGTGCCTGAGACAGAGCGTTCAGTAGTGCTCACTTGCTTTGCTAGGTGTTTATTGAATCTTTACTTAGGACTACTAGAGATTAAATGGACTAAGTTTTATTTTTAATAGGTTTAGTTTAGTTTAGTTAAAGGGGGCAAAAGTTTCGGGACGCTGTACCCTCTCTCCTTTACTGAAGACCTTTTTTCCTAGGGGTATGCCTAAATTCCCAGGATGTAATTATTGCCTCAGTTGGTAGGAGTCCATCCCAGTTAGTGATGGCCACTTGCACCATATCCACTGTTTGGAGGATACTTATGTGCTTTCTAAGTGCAAGATTTGCTTGGGATTCAAGAGTCATTCAAGAGTCATTACAGGACAGACAGGGACTCCCTCCAACCTGTATCAGATCCAAGCCCAGATACCCTACTGTATATCAGTTTAAGTGACCTCAACACACTGTCTAGTTCCGCAGCTCGATCACCTTCTTGACTATTGTGCAAAAGAGATTTGTGGTTCCCTGGTACCCATGTGAACTGTCAGATAATCTGCTCCTCCACCTGTATCTATGCCCGCCCCCTTTTCTGGATTGTCCAGAAGACAACAGCTCTTCTGATTCAAAATATTCTATCCAAGGTTGTTCATCTACTTCAGCCTGATTGTCCTGGAGCTTTTTCCTCAAGGGACACTTCAAGACTCAAGGATAGTAACACTCACAGCTATCATACCATCTCTAGATCCTAGGGATTGGTTCACAACCCTCAAACTACAAGATACATATTTTCATATTGTGATCCATCCTTCTCACAAGAGGTTTCTGTGATCTGTCATCAGTCAAAAGCACTTTCAGTATTGAGTGCTTTCCTTCAGGCTCTCTACTGCCCCCGGGATGTTTGCAAAGGTTATGGCAATTGTCGCCACTCTGCTTCATTGCTGGGAAGTCATAGTCTTCCCTTACTTCAATGACTGACTGCTTAAAGGATGCTCTTGCATTGAGGTCCAGGTTGCCATCAAGAGAGCTTCAGCTCTGTTCATCATGCTAGGACTTCAATTCAACATTGAAAAGTCCTCTTTTATGTGCTCAGCAAATACAACATCCAGAGCTTACCTACTGGAAGACAGATTTCTTATTCTGACACATTTGATTACACGTGTCCCATTGAGCCTTTGCAGCTCCTCAGTCACATGGTGGCATCTGTCTTCATTGTGCTACATTCCCACTTACACTTCTGCTATTTCCAGGCTTGGCTCAGGACATTTATACCCCAACAGAGACAGTTTGAAAGGTGCTCTCCATTCCTCAGCATGTGCTAAAATCCACAGAAGGTCTGCTGAGGAGTCCCTTTCAACTATCCATTTCCTGACATCCCATAGCTTCAGATGCCTCCCTTTTAGGATGGTGAACTCCCCTACAGGACCATACTGTTGAGGGCAGATGGTCTGACCACAATCTACTCTCCATATCAACTTGCTGATGCTCATGGCAATCAAATATGCTTGCTTCTAAATTTATTATAGGGCTATCTAACCTGTTTCCAAATATCAAGGAACTCATCCCAACCTGGGATTTGAACTTAATTGTCACCTCTATGATGAAGCTTCCCTTTGAAACTCTGGCTGTGTCTTCACTTTTACACCTATCCCTGAAAACCATTTTTTTTTTTGTGGCTATATCATTTCTGGTTGGAGAGTTGGTAAGTTAAGTACTTGGATGGCTGACCACCACCCTCCATGCTCTTTTCTTTAAAGACAAGGTATCCCTCTGCCCACATCCTGGGTTCTTACCTAACATCACACCAGACTATTCATCTTCTGGTTTTTCACCCTAAACCTCATCCAGAACCTTCACACCTTGAATATTTGGAGGACTTTAGCTTTCTGTTTGGACAGGACTAGAGCTATTTGATTTTTCCTCCCCCCCCCGGCTCCCATTTTGGACACGGTTAAAGGTACACCTGTGTCCACAGAGTCTAAAGGGGTTTCCAGTTATATTCTGTCCCGCTACAAATTGCTGGTGTCCGACAGCCTGCGAGCAAAAACTTTTACTAACCTTTCTGTAGCTGTTGTTCTTCGAGATGTATTGCACGTGTCCATTCCAATGCAGGTGTGTGCGTGTCCTGAGCACAGTTGGTAGACTTTTTCCCTGAGTGGCATCTGTCAGGTCAGCTCCAGCACCCTCTGGTGCCACATGTTCAGAGCTGGTATAAACAGCCTTGCCAACCCTGCACCCCCTCAGTTTCCTCTTACCCTCTGACTCCGATAAGAGGGGAAGGAAGGTGGGTTTTGGAATGGACATGTGCAACACATCTCAAAAAATAGTTACAGAAAGGTTAGTAACTGGTTCTTCTTCAAATGCTTGCACATGTCTATTCCAATGTAGGTGACTCTCAAGCAGTTGCACAGGAAGTGGGCACAGAGTTCAGGAACAAGCTGACTGCAAGACTATGGGGCCGAAGTTGGCATTCTCTCTGGCTTGCTGGGTGATGGCATAGGACATTGAGAACACGTGCACTGAAGACCAGGTTGCTGCCCTGAAGATGTTCTGAATGGGACTTGTGCTAAGAAAGCAGACTAGGAGGCCTGTGATCTTGTAGAATGAGCTGTCAGGTTTGCCTGCCAGTTTGTAGCATGCGTGAATTCATGATGTAATCCAGGATGAGATTCTCTGGGCGGAGATGGGAAGGCCTTTTATCCTCTCTGCTATTGCTGTGAACAGCGGGGTTGATCTGCAAAATGGCTTGGTTCTTTGTATATAAATGCCAGGGCACATCTAACATCAAGGAGTGTAGAGGTTGCCCCTCCCTATTTGTACGTGGCTTTGGGAAGACAACTGGTAGGTTGCTTAACTGCAATGGAATTGCAAAACTACTTTTGGGAGGAATTCCGGATGAAGGCACAGCTGCACCTTATCCTTAAAGAAGATTGTATATGGGGGCTCCAATGTGAGGGCACAGATCTCCGAAACCCTTCTGCCCGAGGTGGTGACCACTAAGAAAGCTGCTTTCCAGGAGAGGTGCATCAACGAGCACATTGCCAGCAGCTCGAACGGGGAACCCATAAGCTTTGACAGGATGAGGTTTAGATCCCAGGGAGGAACAGGCTCTCTAAAGTGGGGGAATAACCTCTCCAGGGCTTTAAGAAAACAGATTACCATCTTCTGTGAAAAAACAGACTGGCTGTCGAGCCAGGGATGGAAGGCCGATACCATTGCTAGGTGGACTTTGGCTGAAGAAATAGCTAGATCCTGTTTCAGATGCAAAAAATATTCCAATATAAATTGCCATGGGGATTGGGCAGAACTCCACCTTGGCAGGACTAGAGGGAGAATCACTTCCATTTTGCAAGATAAGTGGTCCTGGTGGAGGGTTTTCTACTGTCTAGAAGAACTCTACAGACTTGCTCTGAGCAAGCTTGCTCCTTGGGATTCAGCCATGGAGTTTCCAGGCCATCAGATTAAGAGGGTGGAGCAGCTGCCCATGGTCTCAGGAGATCAGATCTGGGTGTAGCGGAAGCAGGAGCAGGGTTTCCATCGAGAGGCCTAACAGGGTTGTGAACCAATGCTGCCTGTGCCATGCTAGGGCTATGAGACTGACCCGTGCCCAATCCTGCTTGATCTTCATTAGAACCTTGTGTATCATTGGGATAGGAGGAAAAGCATAATATAGGTGATCTGCCCATGATAGCAGGAAGGCGTCTGTAAGAGACCCTGCGCTGTAGCCTTGCAGGGAACAGAACTGGTGGAAAATTGATATGTGGAACTTTGCATCCTTTTAAATTGAGGGCAGCATACCAAGTGCCCGGATCCAGAGAGGGAATGATGGAAGCCAGGGAGACCATCCAGAACTTAAAGTTTGAGATAGTAGTTGAGATGACACAGTTTTAGGATAGGTCTGAGACCATCCTTGACTTTCAGTATTAGGAAATAATGGGAATAAAATTTCTTTCCTCTTAAGTGACATGGAACCTCTATTATGGCTCCCACCTGAAGGAGGGATTGGATGACTTCTTCCAACAGTTGCTTGTGAGAAGGGTCCCTGAAGAGGAATGGGGTGGAGGGGGGAAGGTGGGGTAGACAGAAACTGGAGGGTGCATCCCACTTCTATTATGCTGAGGTACCCAACAGTCTGAAGTAATGCAAGTCCAGGCATCAAAGAAGTGGGACAGGCAGCTTGAAAACACAGAATCCAATATTGCGGGGATTGAAATGCGATGTGCTGCAGGCAGTGCAGGGCTTGAAGCCCGGTGACTGAGGCATGCCCCACCACCAGAAGTGGACGAACCTTGCTAACTAAGCACAAAGGAGTCCAGCAACCATCACTACTATAACTATATACACTGGAAAAGAAATAATGGGAAAACCACTTGGAAATTTGCCTGAAGCAACAAGGAGGTGTTCCAGCAATAATCAGGCAGTAAGAAGGAACTGAGGGGATGCAGGGTCAGGGAGGCCCTTTATAATGATGCTATGAGTGTGTGACACCAGAGGGCACTGGAGCAGACTCTATGGATACCATTGGGGAAAAAATTCTGGCAACTATGCATGGGGTGTACATGCATGCATGCACACACTTCCATTGGAATGGACATGTGCAAGCACTTGAAGAATTATAGCTTTCCACAAGATGTCTGTTTCTTTTGCCCCATTGAATGGCATCCCTATTGCAGAAATCTGCCACAAACCTCCCCATGTTCAAAATACTATGCTTTGGAGTGGATGCTACATTTGGGTCTGCTATTCTTCAGTCAGTTTTAATCATATTCCACATGCTTTTCTCCCTGGATGACATAATACGGTGCACCATGGATACCATTGTCACAAGAGGTAGGAAACTCACTTCACAAAATGGCAGTCTGCAGGTTCTTTAATTACAGTAGGCTAAATAGCAATCTGAGTTAAGTTTCCAAGATGTCAATGTTTCCTTTTACATTTCCCAATTATTGTATGCCTGCAGTGGTTTGTTAGAGTTGTTCAATGAAAAACATACTAAACACTTTTTTTTAAGAGCTATGAATTTGATACCTTTTAAGAAGTTTCCAATGTTAATCACTTTGAACAGAATGGATCTAACTGTTCTTACACCTATTATATCTATTGAAGTACATGAAGTTGCACTAATGCAACAGAGCACTGTCCACTGATGGTAGTATAGGATGTATAATCCCCTATTGACAAATAGAAAGTCTTAAATTTTGCTTTCAGGAATTGGGTATCTTTCTGCCCTAGTGGGACCATTATGTAGTTTTTAGGTTACCACTTTTAGCTTGTAAGTTTTTGAAATGTTTCTCCTGTTTCACCATGTATTGCAGTGTGAACTCTTGCAGCTTTAAAAACTGAACTGAATCTAGTTCACTATATATAAATTTTTAAAAAGGCAAAAGTTTTAGTATCTGTACACATGTTGTATTCTGCAACAGGAAAAAAACTAAACCGCATCAATCTGCTTGTGTATAGGCAACATGTTAAATAGCAAGAGTGAGAGCTGTACTGTATACAAGAGACTAGCTGAACTGTTTTTACCACTGTGCAGGGTTAGACAATGCGGACAAACATCCTACAGCATCCACTCCTGGAGCCAAATCTACTGAATCACTGGTGCAAGAAATCACAGGGTTTTCCACATGGGTAATGGACTCTACTGGGGTGTGATTTCTAAAGTCTAACAGACTGCATTAATTGGTCTGTTAACATTAAATGTTAGTTATCAGGGTCTATATGGACTAATTTATGTGCAGCATGTAGGTGCTCTTTAGAAACAGGAGAGACAACTTGCAGTTGTTACACAGGAGGTCTGCCTGTGCCAGGGTGGCTACAGTCAAGGCTTCTCTAGATGGTGGGGGTAATGTGGCTTGCTTCAGCAGTATTTGCAAAATGAAATGCTGTAAGTGAAAAGTACAAACCATTCTATTGTATCCTCTCGTACACCACTAACAATTTTATTCAGATGACTTTTTTGGCATGACAAACTGTACAAGCATTGCCAAAGTGGTTTTAAAAAAAACAAACTTGAGGTACCTGTCAGAGGTCTGATCCACCTACCATTGGGTTACACAATTTAAGCCTACCCAGTTCTAGATACAAGTTAATTGAAACTCTCATTCATGTAAGGTCTGAATTATAGGCCAGTAATTTTGGTGCCTAAAGAAATGATTAGGGGACTTCCCTATAATGTAAACATGGATTTACTGACTAAAGTCAGGGATGCAGTTTTTTTAAGTAAGATGAATAGTGCTAATGTACCTTATGACAAGTCTAGAGCTCTAGTCAAGTGAAAAAGGGGAAAAAATCCAAGAGCCATGAAAGTTACTGTAATACAACTGGTGTTTAACAGCCACTAACTTAAAAAAAAAAATCTGCAGTTGTCTTTGGTGTGATAAATTACTAACTTTTGATGTTTGTTTATGTTAAGGCCTCTGATCAAGTGAGTTTAAGGGAGAGTTTTTAGGAGCAGAATTCAATTTAAGGGGTTTATGTATTCTCAATTGTATAGTAATAAAGTTTGATGGAATTTGCTACACTACTTACTTGCATTTTAAACAAATTGACTGCACTACCCCAACGGGCTTCTGCAAATGATTTGTAGAGTAGTTTGCCAGCACTAGCATGGTCCAAACCCACACCTTGAGTGCAGATGCTATGAACTCCCTTTAACACTTCTGTATTAGGCATAGACAGAAGCTTTAACAGCATCTTGTTTTGTAACTTGTCTTGAAGAGTGCTATAGCAAGTTGTCTGGATTAGCATGAACTCTACTCCCTCTGAGTAGCCCTACTGAATGCTATTTGTGATTGTAAAATACACTAGTAGTTAGAACAACGGACTTACCTACAGAACACAAGTTGCTCATTTCTTTCAAACAGACTGCATAATTTTAATTATTGGAGTGGGAAAAAGTTGTAAGTGGGGCTTACAACTGTGGAATGGAAGGTTAAGTGATTTCTAATTTCTACAAGGAACAAGTATCACACAAAAAATGGGAAGTGAGACTTAAACGTACTCACATCCACCCTTTGCATGGTTTAGAGTTGTCCTGCAATGTTGGACAAAAGGACCCTGCTCATGTATAAGGTTCTGGTAGACACAGTAAAGTAACTGATTAGGGTTTACTTATTCCCTTAATAGGGTCTACTAGTGCCACATAAATCAGTAAAGCAAGACAAGCTTTCATAAAATTCATTCCAATTAAATGTTTAGTTTTGATGCAACTTGCCCCTGACTGGATAACAAAGAACCATGCACTTCATATGCTGAAAGAAGGGATTAAAAACAATGAAATTTCTTAAACTGATCGTTCAGGTATTTCAGCTAATAGTGGACATATCTTGTTAACTTAGTGGGTATTATACCAATTCCCTGGAATGCTTCAGTGTTATGTGTCAGTTTATATTCTTGAACCATAATGCATTATAGTTCACACATTTATTTAAACCAAAGTTTACCTGAATAAATCTTATTTAAGATTCCTCATAAATGAGGGTATAATAGTTTTATTCAATGGCAGTGCAAAAATATTTAATGCCCTAGGTTTTTTTCCCCAAATATTCTAATGTAGTGACTAACAGCTTACACATAAAATCTGACAGCACATTTGGTATTGTACATGCTTTATTAAAATGGTACTTGTATTTACAGTATCTGCAGAAACAATCCCTCCCAAGTCTTGCAGTCAGACACCCACCCAGAGATGCACACACCCTCACTACAGCATTGTGAAGGCTAGGCTCCCAAAAATTAGGCAGCTCCTGGGGGTGGGGGAGCATGGTGGGGTGGTTTAATTATTTAAAAAGAAGCATGAGGGAATGCATTTGGCCATCACAATGCTAATTAAGTTTATGTATATTAACATATGGCAGTAACACTGAGTAGTCCTTTTCCATTCTATATACAGAATGACATCAAGGTTTGCAAGTCAACAGAACATTCTAACTTCAGTCTCCATGGTGCTTATTGTGACTTTGAAACCACATAGTGGGGGCTTTCCCTTAAAACAATTCAAGTCTATTTAAGTGAAATAAGGCACAATTAATATTGATTTGATTTAGGGGAAGGGTAAAAGGCAGGCTTCAGCTGATAGTTGTAAAGAAATTAGTTTTGCCAGATCCTTTTGAGAGAGAGAGGTCACTAGTACGTCCTTCAAATCTGCAAAGATGTCTCTCAAGGAAACTGAAGTTTTTCTGCCAGGGCTACTTCTGCCCACATACAAATTTGGAAATTCACATTTTAACACCAGTTTCAGTGGCCCAGACTTTAGTATTGATGTACATGAGTAAATATTTTTAATGCAGGAGAAAACATGTGAAACAAAACTGAATGCTTTCATTTTCTTAAACTTAGAGCCTGTAAGTATGGACTATGTGAAGGCTTCATCTTACTGATAAAAAGGAATAGGGTTTTTTTTAAACCTTTTACATCCCTGGCCCCTCTTCATAAATGAAGCCTTATCACACATTACAAATAAACTGCAACAAAAAATTTGGCAGCACAAATGATGCCTAGTATTCAAATCTTCATTGTGTGTTTTTTTTGTACAAAACCTGTTGAATGATTTTTGCAGCAGATGAATTGTACCCAAAGATGCAAGACATTGTGATGGGGGAATAAGAGGTTTCAGTTCTGAAGGCCCCGACTTTGGTTTTTGCAAAGTTCAATCCTGTTTAGTGTGATCCTTGATATCCTCCTCATCTGTATATTCTGATGGTTCTTCTCCTGGTTTTAGGAGTCTACCTACGTAGTCATATTTTTCTGGAAAAGATGTGTGTCAATTACAATCAAATTCAGTTATTTCCACTAAATCTCTTTCCTGTAACTAATGTGCATTACAGATCAGGGTTTTTTTTTTCCCCTTTCATGCTAAGGTTCTGATTCCACATCACTGCAATCAAAGGAATTTTAAAAACTGACTGACAGCAAGATCAGGCCCTGAAATATCTTTATAGGGATTTTCCACTTGTCTGTTCTTTGACCACTCTTTCCCACAATGAATCAATGGTTAGGTGAAAATTCTATCCTTGTACCCTTTGCAACCCTGTTGATTTTAGTGTGGTTTGAAAATTTTGACTTAAAAGTTGCATTATTTTCATCAGGAGCTGAAAGACAAAACAGATCAGTACTACACCCAAACAAGAAAGATTAAAACAGAATCTACCCTGATCATCATATGACTAAGGTGCCATATTCTATTAGTCAGTCACTCAGAGCTGTTATGTCAGTGGAGTGAAATTCTTTAACACATCAAGTCTGAAACATGACATTTTCTATTTAGCTATTTATAAAAACAAAAGTAATTAAAAATACATATATGGGCACTATTAAAATGCCTTCTAGAGCTGAAACTCAGTAAGTCAGAATTCCTTTTCCAAGAAGATAAAAATATTGCCACGACTTCTGTACAGTGAGCAAGAAACATCTTTTAAAAAGCCCCCCACCCATTTGTTATTTTGACAGATTCAGTAGTATAAGTAAACAATTATGTTTTGCTAGTTTAAAAAGTTACCTTTAAATTGCATTTCCCATTCTCTAACACTTTCCATTTGTACAGCATTTAAGTCCGATAGGTCGTCATATTCATCTCTGAGTGCATCTTTATCTAGACAGAAAGTTGCTAGTCCCCTGGAGGCATCTCTGCCAGCAAATATTCCATATGGACCCTCTGAAAATAGAAAACAAAATAGATATTTTCGAAGTTTATTTATAGTGATTGACCTCAACACTTGAGTAAGATGCATGAGGCAGAAACAGTAAAGCAAACAAGACTTCCCAACAACTCCTCCAGAAATATGGGATGATGTAAACAGCAGTATTGTAATGTTGAGAAGCATTTAGTGGCACTGCAGCTCCACACTGGGCATCACTATGAGATGGACAGGGAAGGCTGACAAGAAAAGCAAAGGCAGGAAAAAATAAATATTTTACACAGGTATCTGACAAGACCAAATCACAAGTCAAACTCATCTTATGTGAGTCATTTCAAGTGCTTCTGCAGTCTGAGGGTGAAGGCACAGGAGAACAGAATGAGAAAGGAAAAACTTTTCTACTAGTACTACATACGTACAAAAGAGACCATTTAAGTTTGATTCAGCCCTATTACTTCAAGTCCTGGCAACATCTTAAAATGGAAATCCATTATAGACTTTCAACTTAAGTTCCCTGATGTTAGGACATTGAACTCAACTGTGATACCAAGGGTGGAAGAACAGCTTTTTATTGTAAAACCAGAGTATTAGTCCAACCACGTCACACAATTCTTTTAAAGAAATGTGTTATGAACCATCAAACTCAGAGTATTCTTATAAAGTTGACCCGAACACAATGAAATGAAGCAATTACACTGGTCTGATTCCAAGTTATTCTGTAATGAAGGTCTGTACTGCAAGATGTCTAATGTTGATTGTGTAAATCAGTTAACCATTTAGTCCTAAAAGGCTAATAACCAGCTTACTGCAAAGTGGAGTCCAAGTCAAAGCATCTCAGTGTTTAAAGGGGCATACAACTGTTTATTTTAAACAAGTATTCTTACCTACATTAAAGTTTACTAGTTTTATAATAGAGTTTACTTTATCATTTGTATTGTTTACTTTTTATTTCTCAGGCAGAGTAATGAAACTTGATAGAAGTCCATTTTATTTTCAGATTCTCCATTCTGCCACACTTGGGTTTCAAACACTGCAATAGTGTCAAACTTTTTTTTTCCATTCATAGCTATTTATTCCCAGTCATGGATGCTTATCTACTGACCTTATTTCTAAAAGCAAATCTAAGTTTGTGATTAAAACTGAGTTGAGAACAATGCCAGTTACTTTTCCAAAAAATAAATTAATTATATATATATATATATATATATAAATAAAAAAGTAACAAGTTTAACTGCCAATTTAATCTTAGCTTTTATAAGTATGCTTGAAGACTGTAGTTGCCTGCCCCTGACCCTTTTATTATTTCTGTGGCGATTACCAGGCAAGTTGGTCTGTTATTCTG
Source organism: Caretta caretta (assembly GCF_965140235.1). NCBI lineage: Eukaryota > Metazoa > Chordata > Testudines > Cheloniidae > Caretta > Caretta caretta. The sequence continues at coordinate 54,932,696 of NC_134209.1, forward strand.
AAATAGGTGGGGAGACAAAAGTAGAGGCAAGATGTTTGACTGTTAAATAGTTTATCCAACTGAACATAAGAGGAATTTTAGACATGCGAACAGTTACCCAATCTGGAGTTTGACCAGAACAAACATGGACATAACCTTTTCCCTCCAGAAAGCTAGCTGACACACTTGCATGAATGCAGTTGAATCAGTCTCCAGCATAGCAGTGCAGGTAATTACCGCTTAGTCCATTAGATGATCCAAGGAAACACACAACTGTGCTAATGAAACTTCAAACTTATCAAATAGAGGGTTACTATATGGAAAGCAAGTGTGACTCTGCTGGATATGATTTCCTGTTAAGGTTGGTAAATAGCTTTCCAGAATTTATCTTAATCCATTACACTTTAAAATTCTGTTTATGCCTCATGTCAAAAAAAATTCCATACGTTTCCTTTACATACATAGAGAAGTAACCCAAATGTTGCATGATTACATATTAAAATAGAATTATACAAAAACTTTGATGGCAATTTGTTTAAAGTTAGGTTGCCAAGTTCCTCAAGCACACCACCACACTTAACATAACCTTTGGGAATTGTTAGATGTAGAAACTAAAAAACAGTTACATACTACAGTTTGAAGCATTAACTCTCTAATGTGAAGAAAGCAAAAAAAACTACAAACCAAAATGTAAAAAGTTATTCAATATATTTATTTTTCATGAACGCTAACTGTGACATTACTTTGTCTAGTATGGTCATGTGGTATACTAAAGATCTTATCTAATAGTGTACTGTCATATGTAAAATACAAACGTTTAAGTTGTATAAACCAGAATGGCCAGCTTCTCCCCCCTTCTGAGGTTCCTATATGCACTCATTATGCTCGTTCTGAGCTCCTAACATGCATCTATGATCCTGCTAATATGTTATCAGCAAGTACTGTACAATATACAGTAAAAGCTGTTATCTGGCACTTTATCAACCAGAAAGCTCTGTTAAGTGGCATTTCTGACATCTCCCAATGCAAATATTCAATCTAGTAACCAAGACTAGTATACTGCCCAGGAGGTTATGCAGTTGCACATTCTGCACTCTACTTTTATGCAAAAAAGAGACAGAAGACAAGCAAGCAAACTGATATCAGGGATTTATTAAAAAAAAAAAGCAGCTTCCAGGGTGTGTCATAGGGTCATTATAGATTCAGCCCTATCTCCTATACCTTCTACATCAGAGGCAGGCAAACTACAGGCAGGATCCAGGGGATTGCCCCCATGGTGCCACAGGCCCCGCCCCACTCTCAGAAGCGGGCGGCACCATGTCCCTGCAGCCCCGGGGTGGGGGGGGTGCAGTGCAGAGGGCATTGCCTTGCTTCCAGGTACCACCCCCCGCAGCTCCCGTTGGCCGGGAACAGGGAACCGTGGCCCATAGGAGCTTCAGGGGAGGTAACTGGAGGCACAGCAAGGGCAGCACATGGAGCTCTGTGCCCCCACCCCCTTAAGGGCCATACAGGAACATGGTTCCGGCCACTTCCCAGAGTGGCATGGGGCCAGGGAAGGCAAGCAGGGAGCTTGCCCTGGCCCTGGCGCGTGCTGCTTTAGGTAAGTGGCACTGGGCCGGAGCCCGAACCCCTCCTGCACCCCGCCCTCCCGAACTCGCTACCCTAAACCCCCTGCCTGCACCTCGCACCCCTCCTGCACCTCAACTCCCTGCCTTGAGCTCCCTCCCACAGTCCGCACCATTCCTCTGCCCCAATCCCTTGCCCTGAGCCTGTTCCTGCACACCGCACCCACCCCCCGGCCCTGCATAAAATTTCCTCACCCAGATGTGGCCCTCGGCCCAAAAAGTTTGCCCACTCCTGTTCTACATCTACAATGATAATTGATGTTGATAATGATGACCCTGAGGCACTGTAAGATCCTGAAGTGCCTTCTGAATCAAAGAGATTAAATTATGTTCAGTAGTTTTAGCGTTAAATATATTTTTAGTGATATGGGTGTATGCTATGCGCTGCCCATAGGGATATGTAGCATCATAAAATAACCTACTGTATAGATGTAAACAGGTAAAGTTTTCTAAGTGCTTCAAGAAACCAACCACTCTGCAGTGCAGTACTACTCCTGGATTGGTGAATACCTGTAGGTTGTACTACTGTATTTTATACTTTATTCATTTTATTGTATTCTAATACTTTGAAAATTGGTATTCCATTGGTAAAATATAATTTGCAGTTAACCAGAATATTTGATTAACCAGCAAACCCCGCTCCCACCACCACCATGCTGAACAACAAAGTTTTTACTGTACATGGTTACAAATATATACTCTTCCTCAAGCACCAAGAGTGGAGGGGGAAAATGTGATGGAACTACTCTACCCAATATCTACCTACAATCCCAAAAATTGCTGGATGTTTCTGTTAACTAGATCAGCAATAAAACATTCACATTTAAATCATGGGGCTGTTCACACCACTCAGATCTCATTTCTGTCAATCTGAAGACATAGCAGTGACATCAGTTCATATTCACATGATTCTCTTCACAAACATAACAGCAAGAAGCTTAAAATTAAGGGAAAGCTTAGATTCTTCGAAAACTGGTAATGCTACCAAATAAATGCTGGTACAGCATTACCACATACCAGCTCAAAGAAATCTTTCTGCACCAAGGTATTTCAAACGGGGACCACCACCCAATTTTTTATACCACAGATTGTTAGCTACCAATCTTGTAGCTAAAAAACCAAGTCCTTTGGACCAGATATTCAGTACTCTTTCATCTAACATGCTTCTTTGTGAAAGTATGAGCACTCTGATAGAATACGAAGACTGATTAGAGAGAGACCCAACTAGTTCAGCCCTTATTTAATCTTAACTAATAAGTGCTAATAGGCAAATGGCAATAAGTAACTAACCTAAACCCCAGAAGATGCACTTTGAATTGTTTGGTTTCAGAGTAACAGCCGTGTTAGTCTGTATTCGCAAAAAGAAAAGGAGTACTTGTGGCACCTTAGAGACTAACCAATTTATTTGAGCATAAGCTTTCGTGAGCTACAGCTCACTTCATCGGATGCATAATCCCACACTACTAGAACATTGGCGAATAGAAGATAAAAGCTGCATATGAATGGAGGAGTGTGATCATGAAACTCTACATGCAAAGCTAATTCTTTATTAAAAAGTCACATAGCCTATTAACTCCTGTTATGTATGCAGTACTATACATACTGATTGGCTGAAGCTTATGAATCTCAGCACAGAGGGTATTCAGGGAGCTTTGCCTAAGCAATTATGTCTGTAACTGTGTACATAAAGCAGTACAAGCATTTAGTAAGCCAGAATGGAAAAAAAAATCGATTTGTTTTATGGCACAAAGGAAAACAGTGTAGTTTTAAAATAAAGATTTCAGTGTGAAATAAAACATTACTCCAAATATATTCCAGAATGCATGTATTTTAATTTTTTAATTGTACCCTGGAAAAAACAATTCAACATGCACCATTTTCAACAGTCAATTTAGATTTAACACTGAAACAAATGAAATGGCTAAAAACTGAATGATTAATATTTTGCAGGCTATCCAAGAAGTATGCAGAACTCTCAATATATCATCTATTAATAGCATTTAGCCTATTGCAGCATTTTAAGTATTAGTCACCATCATTTCAGCTCCATTTACAGACTCTCTCTTTGGAGTATCAAGATTGATAGTAACTTAGAAGGCCAGAGCAATAGGAGGAAGGCCCCTAGTCACTGAAGCAGTAGCACCAAAATAAATTTCTTTAAACAAAGATGATCCTCCTGAAATCATTCTGCAGTACTCCAATACACCTACTTATAACGTCACCTAGTCCTTGAAGTTCTGAATCAGAAAAACAAGCCACTAGACTAAATTTCATTCCTTGCCTAATATCATATGGTGTCATAACTCTCTAGGAAAAGCAATTACTAACTACAGCCTACAGAATGGAATGGCATTTTATTTCAGATTTTTCTTTCCCAAAGCACTTAAAACAATGTTCCTTTCCCATACGGAATGTTTCAATAAATGCCATTACCTACTTAAATAACTTAGGCTTCCAATATAAAGTCAATGTCTTCTAATGGGAACGTGTGGACTGACATATGTCTAAGCAAAAGTTTCTCAGAAAGGCTTTTGCTCCATGTGTCTAGAGTAAAAACTTCCCAATTTATAGAAACAGCTATAAAGCTTGTAAAATCTTGGTAAGTTGTGTGGTTCTTTAGAAACCTGCATTTAATGTAATATTCAACCTGCTGCATATTATTCCAGTTTGAGGCCCTCCTTAAGGAGAATTAACTTCTCTGCTAGTCCACCATGCTAACTGAAACAGGAAATTAGATTGCGATTACTTAAAGAAAATTTTCTGTTAAAAATAAACTAGAATATTGGTAGATCACATGATACTAAAATGATGTTTTCATGATCTATCTCAAAGTATTTAGGGCGGCCTTTGGAATTTGTTTGCTTTGCAACCTGTGAAGAATTATGCATACATCCAGTTTTGCTGACAACAAAAAGTAAGGATTATAGATGAGTAATAAGATCTGTAATTTCCAGTTGTCTCTTTTTTAATAAAGTGGTCAAATATTAATGTTCTGCCAGAGACTTAACATGTTCATTATGAAAGTATAAAGGAGTTTCTTTACAACTAGCAAGGTCATGTCTAAATCACTAGTCCTTGAAATAGGACGCTAGTCCTTGAAATAGGACTTCAGTCATTGTAAGAGAACTCAAATTGCTGTCTTTCAAGTCTAACGGACCATAAAAGTTGCCAGCGTTAATTTACCATATTCCCTCTTCCTTGAAGAAAGATCAGGGGAAGGTACTGTACATTGACCATTCCAGAAAGTGAACTCATTAGAAATAAGGCTTCCATCACCGTGTGCCCAAGTGATTCTGAAACATCTACTGAAGAGGCACCAATTTCTTCTGTAGTAAGAGGCAAAACATTCTAATTCTGGTTCTTTACACCAGGATCCACTGAATGTAAATTTCTGAGTAACCAATATTTTATATCAAATACTGGATTACACTGTTTGCTTTTGCTGAGCCCCTCTGTGGCAATTATCCAGTTACAAGATTTAATAGGCTGCCACCCATCTATATTTTTAAAATATTTTTTCAAACTCCAACTTTAAAGAGGTTGTGGAGCAATTTTCCTTATACTTAACAGAGAAGAGTCATCCAGGAAGGTGCAAGTATATTCAACTTAGGGACGGGAAAGATGCTTGATCAGAATGGTCTGTGTTAAGTCAGTCTTGCACCACCACGTTCCCATGTAGCCTTATAAAATTTACTCTGTACCTCATTTCCCCTATCTGTAAAACAGAGATGATAATCCTTCCTTTCTCCCAAGCTTTCTCTGTCCTTTCTATTTAATCTGTAAATCATTCAGGGCAGGGTGTAAGTGTTTGAACATTGCACAATAGGGTTATAAGCAACTAGAGGTCCCACTGGACACACTGTAGACATATTGAACAGAAAAATGTTGAGGGAGCTATTTCCAATACCTAGCTATTTCCAATACATTTCATGGAATGTACTTATCTTCAGTACTATTTTACTGAAATAACGGCCTTGTTTGTGAAAGGGTAACATCAAGCCAACATTGCAAGGGCACGTGTATTTCCACATCACCTCCTCCAAGTCCAAAAAGGCTTCTCTTAAATACAATATATTATTCACAACCCTGCTCTATTTAGGTACAAGTCAGTAATCCTAAATCGGGAAGGATATGAAAAAGAAAGTGTATACAAACAGACATTTGTGACCTGGTCTACACACAAAAATACTGAATCAGATTAACCACTGTTGTGTTTCTCATGAACACAAGAGGTACAACACTGAGCATGCTCCAACAGCCAAGAACTCTCATTAAGCCCTGGTCTACACTAGGACTTTAGGTCGAATTTAGCAGCATTAAATCGATGTAAACCTGCACCCATCCACATGATGAAGCCCTTTATTTCGACTTAAAGGGCTCTTAAAATCGATTTCCTTACTCCACCCCTGACAAGTGGATTAGCGCTTAAATCGGCCTTGCCAGCTCGAATTTGGGGTACTGTGGACACAATTTGACGGTATTGGCCTCCGGGAGCTATCCCAGAGTGCTCCATTGTGACCGCTCTGGACAGCACTCTCAACTCAGATGCACTGGCCAGGTAGACAGGAAAAGAACCGCGAACTTTTGAATCTCATTTCCTGTTTGGCCAGCGTGGCAAGCTGCAGGTGACCATGCAGAGCTCATCAGCAGAGGTGACCATGATGGAGTCCCAGAATCGCAAAAGAGCTCCAGCATGGACCGAACGGGAGGTATGGGATCTGATCGCTGTTTGGGGAGAGGAATCCGTGCTATCAGAACTCCGTTCCAGTTTTCGAAATGCCAAAACCTTTGTCAAAATCTCCCAGGGCATGAAGGACAGAGGCCATAACAGGGACCCGAAGCAGTGCCATGTGAAACTGAAGGAGCTGAGGCAAGCCTACCAGAAAACCAGAGAGGCGAACGGTCGCTCCGGGTCAGAGCCCCAAACATGCCGCTTCTATGATGAGCTGCATGCCGTTTTAGGGGGTTCAGCCCCCACCACTACCCCAGCCGTGTTGTTTGACTCCTTCAATGGAGATGGAGGCTATACGGAAGCAGGTTTTGGGGACGAAGAAGATGATGAGGTTGTAGATAGCTCACAGCAAGCAAGTGGAGAAACCGGTTTTCCCCGACAGCCAGGAACTGTTTCTCACCCTGGACCTGGAGCCAGTACCCCCCGAACCCACCCAAGGCTGCCTCCTGGACCCAGCAGGCAGAAAAGGGACCTCCGGTGAGTGTACCTTTTAAAATACTATACATGGTTTAAAAGCAAGCATGTGAAAGGATTACTTTGCCCTGGCATTCGCGGTTCTCCTAGATGTACTCCCAAAGCCTTTGCAAAAGGTTTCTGGGGAGGGCAGCCTTATTGCGTCCTTCATGGTAGGACACTTTACCACTCCAGGCCAGTAACACGTACTCGGGAAACATTGTACAACAAAGCATTGCAGTGTATGTTTGCTGGCGTTCAAACAACATCCGTTCTTTATCTCTCTGTGTTATCCTCAGGAGAGTGAGATATAATTCATGGTCACCTGGTTGAAATAGAGTGCTTTTCTTCAGGGGACACTCAGAGGAGCCCATTCCTGCTGGGCTGTTTGCCTGTGGCTAAACAGAAATGTTCCCCGCTGTTAGCCACAGGGAGGGGGGAAGGTTGAGGGGGTAGCCACGCGGTGGGGGGAGGCAAAATGCGACCTTGTAACGAAAGCACATGTGCTATGTATGTAATGTTAACAGCAAGGTTTACCCTGAAAGAGTGTAGCCACTGTTTTATAAAATGTGTCTTTTTAAATACCACTGTCCCTTTTTTTTTCTCCACCAGCTGCATGTGTTTCAATGATCACAGGATCTTCTCCTTCCCAGAGGCTAGTGAAGCTTAGAAAGAAAAAAAAACGCACTCGCGATGAAATGTTCTCCGAGCTCATGCTGTCCTCCCACACTGACAGAGCACAGACGAATGCGTGGAGGCAAATAATGTCAGAGTGCAGGAAAGCACAAAATGACCGGGAGGAGAGGTGGCGGGCTGAAGAGAGTAAGTGGCAGGATGAAGAGAGGGCTGAAGCTCAAATGTGGCGGCAGCGTGATGAGAGGAGGCAGGATTCAATGCTGAGGCTGCTGGAGGACCAAACCAGTATGCTCCAGTGTATGGCTGAGCTGCAGCAAAGGCAGCTTGAGCACAGACTGCCACTACAGCCCCTGTGTAACCAACCGCCCTCCTCCCCAAGTTCCATAGCCTCCACACCCAGACGCCCAAGAACGCGGTGGGGGGGCCACCGGCCAACCAGCCACTCCACCACAGAGGATTGCCCAAAAAAAAGAAGGCCGTCATTCAATAAATTTCAAAGTTGTGAACTTTTAAAGTGCTGTGTGGCATTTTCCTTCCCTCCTCCACCACCCCTCCTGGGCTACCTTGGTAGTCATTCCCCTATTTCTGTGATGAATGAATAAAGAATGCATGAATGTGAAGCAACAATGACTTTATTGCCTCTGTAAGCAGTGATTGAAGGGAGGAGGGGCGGGTGGTTAGCTTACAGGGAAGTAGAGTGAACGAAGGGGCGGGGGGTTTCATCAAGGAGAAACAAACAGAACTTTCACACCGTAGCCTGGCCAGTCATGAAACTGGTTTTCAAAGCTTCTCTGATGCGTACCGGGCTCTCCTGTGCTCTTCTAACCGCCCTGGTGTCTGGCTGCGCGTAACCAGCAGCCAGGCGATTTGCCTCAACCCCCCACCCCGCCATAAACGTCTCCCCCTTACTCTCACAGATATTGTGGAGCACATAGCAAGCAGTAATAACAATGGGAATATTGGTTTCGCTGAGGTCTAAGCGTGTCAGTAAACTGCACCAGCGCGCCTTTAAACGTCCAAATGCACATTCTACCACCATTCTGCACTTGCTCAGCCTGTAGTTGAACAGCTCCTGACTACTGTCCAGGCTGCCTGTGTACGGCTTCATGAGCCATGGCATTAAGGGATAAGCTGGGTCCCCAAGGATACATATAGGCATTTCAACATCCCCAACAGTTATTTTCTGGTCTGGAAATAAAGTCCCTTCCTGCAGCTTTTGAAACAGACCAGAGTTCCTGAAGATGCGAGCGTCATGTACCTTTCCCGGCCATCCCACGTTGATGTTGGTGAAACGTCCCTTGTGATCCACCAGAGCTTGCAGCACTATTGAAAAGTACCCCTTGCGGTTTATGTACTCGGCGGCTTGGTGCTCCGGTGCCAAAATAGGGATATGGGTTCCGTCTATGGCCCCACCACAGTTAGGGAATCCCATTGCAGCAAAGCCATCCACTATGACCTGCACATTTCCCAGGGTCAATACCCTTGATATCAGCAGATCTTTGATTGCGTGGGCTACTTGCATCACAGCAGCCCCAACAGTAGATTTGCCCACTCCAAATTGATTCCCAACTGACCGGTAGCTGTCTGGCGTTGCAAGCTTCCACAGGGCTATCGCCACTCGCTTCTCAACTGTGAGGGCTGCTCTCATCTTGGTATTCATGCGCCTCAGGGCAGGGGAAAACAAGTCACAAAGTTCCATGAAAGTGCCCTTACGCATGCGAAAGTTTCGCAGCCACTGGGAATCGTCCCAGACCTGCAACACTATGCGGTCCCACCAGTCTGTGCTTGTTTCCCGAGCCCAGAATCAGCGTTCCACAGCATGAACCTGCCCCATTAGCACCATGATGCATGCATTGGCAGGGCCCATGCTTTCAGAGAAATCTGTGTCCATGTCCTGATCACGCACGTGACCACGCTGACGTCGCCTCCTCGCCCGGTATTGCTTTGCCAGGTTCTGGTGCTGCATATACTGCTGGATAATGCGTGTGGTGTTTAATGTGCTCCTAATTGCCAAAGTGAGCTGAGCGGCCTCCATGCTTGCCTTGGTATGGCGTCTGCACAGAAAAAAGGCAAGGAATGATTGTCTGCCGTTGCTCTGACGGAGGGAGGGGCGACTGACGACACGGCTTACAGGGTTGGCTTCAGGGAGCTAAAATCAACAAAGGGGGTGTCTTTACATCAAGGAGTATTTCAGGCAGGACTTCACGGAGGGTTCCAATAAGAAATGGTGCACCTAAGTTATTGTTCTTATTGGAACAAGGAGGTTAGCCTGGCCTCTGATTGATACATGGCTAGATTTACCTCGCTGCACCTTCTCTGTGAGTGACTGCAGTGTGACCTAGAGAAATGAGTCCCCTAGACAGGGGAGGAGGCAAATGAGTACAAAACAAATCTGGTCTATCTTTTACATCTTTGGCTGGCAGCAGACAGTGCAGAAGGACTGCATGCCATCCACATCTCATGGCTGCTCGGCAGAAGATGGTACAGTACGACTGCTAGCCATCCTCATCTCTTGCCTGCCCGGCAGAAGATGGTACAGTACGACTGCTAGCCATCCTCATCTCTTGCCTGCCCGGCAGAAGATGGTACAGTACGACTGCTAGCAATCCGTACCGCCTGTCTGCTCACCATAAGATGGTTCAATAGGACTGACTGCAGGACTAAAGAGAATGACCTGGTCAAGTCACTCCAAATTTAGTCCTTGCGCCCATGTCTGCCCAGGCGCTCCCAGCCGACGTGGCCAGGAGCACCTTGGACATGACAATGATGGCTACCAGTCGTATTGTACTGTCTGCTGCCACAAGGCAAGGGGTTGCTGCTGCTGTGTAGCAATGCCATACCACGTCTGCCAGCACCCAGGAGACACAGGGTGACGGTTACCTGAGCGGGCTCCATGCTTGCCATGGTATGGCGTCTGCACAGGTAACTCAGGAAAAAAGGTGTGAAACGATTGTCTGCCCTTGCTTTCACGGAGGGAGGGAGGGAAGGGGGGCCCGACGATATCTACCCAGAACCACCCGCGACAATGTTTTAGCCCCATCAGGCACTGGGATCTCAACCCAGAATTCCAATGGGCAGCGGAGACTGCGGGAACTGTGGGATAGCTATCCACAGTGCAATGCTCCGGAAGTCGACTCTAGCCTCAGTACTGTGGAAGCACTCCGCCGAGTTAATGCACTTAGAGCATTTTCTGTGGGGACACACACACTCGAATATATAAAACAGATTTCTAAAAAACCGACTTCTATAAATTCAACCTTATTCCGTAGTGTAGGCATACCCTAAGACTTGAGCCTCAAATTGGGTACTGAAACTTGACACATACAAAGTGGATGATTATAGTCATCTAGAGTAGCATATTACAACCTGAATATCCTTTCCTGTAAAATACAAATTTATGTACAAAATGGAATTCATTCAAAACAAGCTCGCTCTCTCTCACAGAAAGTTATATGACAGTCACAAACCAATCATTTCAGTAAAGGTTTGTATACTTCTTTTGAGTCCTTTGCAATGTAATGTGGTATATAAGAGTACAAAAACGTGCTTGACGTCTGGTGAAGAGTTCAGTATAAGAATCCAGATGGGCAGACTGACATCTAGAAATTCAGATCTAGTTATTTTATACCGAAAGCACATAAACTAAGATTTCCTAAAAAACTAATCAAATATAGCTAAGAGTCTCAAGAAGCTAATTTCTAAAGAAACAAAACTAGATAAAGGGTCACAAGTGATGTAGGCTATTTTGCAATGGGCACCTACATTACTATAAACACGAAGGCCAAAATATTTAGACATGTTCATTAATTTTAGATACCCAGCTTGAAATAAGTAAGGCTGAGCACCAATACCTCCATTTGGACTTATTTTGGATTTGTGAGTGTTCAGCACTTCTGAAAATAATCAGAATCCTAGGGTCATCGCTGGGCACTCAAAATCAATGACATTTTTGTTTATATTTGGGCTTACTGAAAATATGACCCAAGGAAGATTGGCCGGGATTGAACAATCCACAGTTGTAACTAGTTTTAGTCTTTTCCTCTTGTGAATGTTAACTGTATAACAACTTGTACATGGAAAGGCAGACAAGACAGGAAGCAATGCTGGGCATTTGACTGGTCCAAAAATAATTGGTAAATTAGTCAAATATTGTTAAATAAGTGAAAAATGGTCAAATATTCTAGTAAACTAGTGCTTTAAAATAACAACAGTAACAAAAAAGAGCAACAGTTTATGGTATGCAATGGGCTTAGCCTTACATAATTATACCCAATTACAAAACAGTTAAGCTGAGTTATTTTAACTCAGAAAAATGTGAAAATTAAATGAAGTTCTAAAAAAAATGAAATAATTACCTTTTTAGCAATATTAGCATTTAAATGTGAATGTTATTCAAGAGTGAACAGTTACAAAAGAAACAGAAATAGACTAATCAGCAAAACAAGTCATTTTTAAATACACTTATGGTAGGTAGGCAGCAGAACAAGTCTTCAAGCGACTTAACAGCTGTACATCTTTTCTCACTGTGTTGGAGAGGAGATTAAATGATTGAACCCTCTTCTCCCTCCCCTGCCCTCTCTCAGTTAACATCTGTATATTTGTCTACTTTAGATTGTAAACTCTTCAAGTCAAGAAGCACGTCTTTTAACTCATTTAACATGCTTTATAAGCCACCACGTATGCTGATCGCCTGGTATACAAATAAAGATATACATATGCTTGTTCTAGAACACTGGTTCCCAACCAGGTGGCCACAGTGCTCCCTGTGGGGCTAAAGCCCCAAGCCCATGGGTGGAGTTCAGGGTACAGGGGGCACGCCCCTCCCCAAACTGCAGTATCTTACCCAGAGTGGGGCAGCCCCACATGCACCCCCACACTTCCTTCTCTCCCACAACCCACCAGCCCAGTTGGAGGCTGAAAGCTGGAGCTGGGAAGCGTGGGGCAGCTCCTGTTCTAGCTGGTGCCATGGAGCAGGCAGATGCGGGATTTCCCCCTGCTGCTGGTGCCCAGGGCTGCTGCTGGTGCCCAGCTTCCAGCCCCCTTTGACTGCTCATGCAGCTGCCACCCAGGTGGGGGAACCTAGCTCCAGGGCCAGCAGAGCACTCAGGGGAGCAGCAACCATGGGGGGGTCCCTCCCTTCACACAGCCCCTAGCTACCTCTCTCCCTGCACCCTGAGCTATCCGCACACGGCCCCTCGCTATCCCATTCCCTGCAGCATCCCCTGCCTCACACAGCACCTAGCTACCCGCTGCCTGCACGCTGAGCGGTTTTCAAATTTTTTGAGCCTAGCCCCCCTGCCCCTTTGAGATATAATTTTTGGTTACATGCCCCCTCACTCTCCAGACACCCCCACAATGCTCTCACCCAAATTCCTTCCCCAGGTCCCTCCCCCAACAACTCCTTCCTCACTATACTGCCAAGCCCCCAGTCTCCTCACATCATGGCTAGACCCCCAAATTCATTCCACCCCTTACCCTCTGCCCACATGGGCTCAGTGGGGAGGCTGTGTTTTGTGGGTAGTGTCTTGGCTCACCACCATTCCCACGAGTTGTTCACATCTGGCTGGGGTGTCTAGAGTCCTAGCTCCAAGCCCCTCTCTCGTGGGCCTCCTGTGGGGGCAGAAGGGAGGCAGACCTAAGGTCTCTAGGTCATGACAGGCCATCAAGGGTTACAAATAGGTCCTACGCCATTGACCTAATGTAACAATGCACTAGACTACCGTTCCCAGACCACTAATGTGGACCAATGCTTTAAGTGTAACCCTGGATTATTCCAACTAGCAATACAGGAAGTGGTACAGCTCAGGTATAAATGTCCATATCTGCAATTGCTGAAGTGCTGTTACCAACCATCAAGGAAGAAGATACAAGTTCTGTTAAATTTTAATCACAATATACATTCTTCCATTTTTCTGTTAAGCTTTGTTTAGCTAAAGCATTGGTAGCCAAAAATTCCAGATTGAAAATACTCTTGGCATTTAGACATTGTATACAGCCACCTGAAATAGCCTTATCTAGGACTGAGTCTAAGAAATTTGAATGGATGGAATTCCTTAATGAAATGCTGACAGGTCAGAAGGAAGAATAGGCTACAGCATCACTACTACATATAGGACACGTTATATTTCTTTTAATCAAGAAATGATAATATAGGGTTATAGTGAGGGAGCAAATGAGCAATTGCCAAATAAAATGGATTTGGCTGTCATACTAGAGTTTCCTTTATTAAGGTTGTAATTTGCTTTCTATTCCAAACCAGAATTTGAGGATCCCTCCTAAGACCCTAAAAAAGTTTTCCACCTGAACTTTCTCATATAGTGACTATAAAAGATTTTTGGGGACAAGCTTCAAATTAGACAAAGTCTTGTTGAGATGGGACTTTAAAAACAGAGCCAATTTCTGTTTTCAAGTTTACCACCGCAGATGGACTGAGTGGATTTCTTAGGCTCTAACATTTTAATTGTTTTGTTTTTAGTGCAGTTATGTAACAAACAAACAAAAAAAATCTACATTTGTAAGTTGCACTTTCACAATAAAGAGACTGCTCTACAATACTCATATGAGGTGAATTGAAAAATACTATTTCTTTTGCTTATTTTTACAGTGCAAATTTTTGTAAGAAAAATATAAAGTGAACAGTGTACACTTTGTATTCTGTGTTGTAATTGAAATCAATATATTTGAAAATGTAGAAAACCATTTAATAAATTTCAATTGGTATTCTATTATTGTTTAACAGCATGATTAAAACTGCAATTAATCGCAATTAAACAGCCCTACTTTCTTCCTTTCTCCTAATATCTTAGTTGCCAGTCAGCACATTTGGTTACATTTGTAGGTAACATTTTCTGACAAGTGTGATTAAGTTGATGTTTCCTTACATTTTTTTTTCCCCCATGGAGTATTTATATGGCCATAAATAGCTATGCATCTTGTCTCCCTATATTAGAAAGCTCTTCACCTTGAGTGTTTGAACTTCTATGACTTTCTCTAATCCCCATTTATTTAAGCTGCAGCATGTGCCAAATGCTCCTGCCTACCCTCTACCACCTAAAAAGTGTGATTACCTCACCCACATTCATTTTGGAATCCAGTTTAAAACAAAAATCACCGTTTTAAATAAATTTACATAAGAACAGCCATACTGGGTCAAACCAAAGGTCCATTTAGCCCAGTATCCTGTCTTCTGACAGTGGCCAGTGCCAGGTGCCCCAGAGGGAATTAACAGAACAGGTCATCATCAAGTGATACATCCTGCCACCCATTCCCAGCTTCTGGCAAACAGAGGCTAGGAACACCATCCCTGCCCATCCTGGTTAATAGCCATTGATGGACCTTTCCTCCATGAACTTATCTAGTTCTTTTTTGAACCCTGTTATAGTCTTGGCCTTCACAATATCCTCTGGCAAGTAGTTCCAGAGGCTGCCTGTGCATCGTGTGAAAAAAAATGCTTCCTTTTGTTTTACACCTGCTGCCTATTAATTTCATCTGGTGACCCCTTGTTCTGGTGTTATGAGAAGGAGTAAAGAACACTTCCTTATTCACTTTCTCCATACCAGTCATGATTTTAATAGACCTCTATCACAGGGATCAGCAGCCTTTGGCACCTGGCCCATCAGGGAAATCCGCTGGTGGGCCGGGACGGTTTGTTTAACTGCAGCATCCGCAGGTTCAGCCAATCACGGTTCCCACCGGCCGCTGTTCGCCATTCCAGGCCAATGGGGCTCCGCGAAGTGGCGGCCACTACATCCCTCGGCCCACGCCGCTTCCCGCAGCCCCCATTGGCCTGGAACGGCAAACCACGGCCAGTGGGAGCTGTGATTGGCTAAACCTGCGGACACTGCAGGTAAACAAACCGTCCCAGCCCACCAGCAGATTTCCCTGACCGGCCGCGTGCCAAAAATTGCCGATCTCTGCTCTGTCATATCCCCCCTTAGTCATCTCTTTTCCAAGCTGAAAAGTCCCAGTCTGATTAATCTCTCCTCATATGGAAGCTATTCCATACCCCTAATCATTTTTGTTGCCCTTTTCTGAACTTTTTCCAATACATCTTTTTGAGATGGGGCCACCAGATCGACACACAGTATTCAAGATGTGGGCGTACCATGGATTTATATAAAGGCAATATATCTTCCATCTTATTATGTATCCCTTTCTTAATGAGTCCAACATTCTGTTAGCTTTTTTGACTGCCGCTGCACACCAAGTGGATGTTTTCAGTGAACTATCCATAATGACTCCAAGATCTCTTTCTTGAGTGGTAATGGCTAATTTAGACCTCATCATTTCATATGTATAGTTGGGATTATGTTTTCCAATCCCAACTATACATATATAAATGTAACAAACAAAAACAAAAATTCATGAGCTTTCACCAATCTCTCTATTCCCAAACAAATTGAGGGAGTTTGAGAACTAGCCTGTCCCCTTCACATTCAGCATGAATACTACTTTCTCTGACATGCCTGTTGTCAGGAACTGGTTTCTACATCTGCCAAGTTCAGTTCCGGCATCAAATGAAAACTTAAGCTAGCAGGCAAGACAAATTAACAGGCATAGGTAAGGAGAAGAAAATTCAGTGGTGCACGTAAAATCCATGTCTTACAGGTATAGGGGGACCACCAGCTAAGGGAGGGGGGGAACATCACATGCCCACATGACCCTCCATGTGACTCCTCAGCACCCAGCCCAGAGCCCCCATGCTTTCCCCGTCCCCTCCCATCCCATGTTAGCTGGGGCGGACGGGACTCTGTCCTCCTCCTGCTGTGCCAGAGACTGGGCTGGGGAGGCGAAGCTAGGGGCCAGCGGTACAACCACCAGAAGAGCTGCCAGCGTTCTTCTCCTTTCTATGCTACCCCCCCCAGCAGGGAAAAGAGCAGAACCTACAGTCCCGCCCCCTAACCCTTTCCTCTGGCAGGGCTGCTGCTGTGGTACACAGATGGAGATGCAGCTTCATGGAAAGGCAGGGGGTGGGGCTGGGGGTTCTGCTCCTTTTCCTGTCGGAGGGACAATGGGGAAAGGAGCAGAACTCCCAGCCCACCTCCTGCGCTTCCAGGCACAGAGCTGTGCCTCCATTCTTCCTCATACTACAGCAGCAGACCTGCCAGAGACGGGGCTGGGGGGGGGGGGGGGGGCAAGGCTGGGGGTGGTACAGCCGCCAGAGGAGCTGCTGGCATTCTGTTCCTTTCCCTGCTGCCACTCTCAGCAGGGAGAGGAGCAGAACCCTCAGCCCTGCCCCCCAGCCCTCTCCTCCGGCAGGGCTGCTGCTGTGCAGTACGCTGTACCGGCTATAGCTTGCTGGTACGGCGTACCGGCCTACTTGCACTGGTGAGAGAAATTAACAAAGTATTTTCAGATATGAAAGATGCTATACAAAAGAAGTTGCCTCGCTTAAATTTAAGTCTTTACTTGGAAGCATTCTGTTTCTGGCAATGGATGTTTTTCTACTCCAATAAAGTAGTAGTTAAAAAACAAAAACAAGGTTGGAATTTTGCATTACATTTTTTTTTTTCTTGAACATGACTGACCACAAATTCTGAGATACCAATTTGTATTCACAACTTCATTTTGTAACTTACCAGAGAAGACACTAGTGTCAGTCTTAGAATTTCCTGACACTAATTATTTAAGTTGGCATATTTTAAAAAGTTTATGGAAATGCAGTAGTTGGGGTACTTCACCTTATTCAAAAGGTAACACTACCACTTTGTATACTACCCATGTATGCAATTAATTCAATTTCCTGAAATCTTAAGTCTTGTACCTTAATGGTTTGTCCCCTCAAACTCTGACACTGACAGTAGACTGAAGTCCTAATTTGAGCTGGCAACAGAAACCGAAATTAAAATGAGTAGTCAGTATGCGCAGAATGACAGTGGACAGGAGCAGTTTGTTGCAAGAGGTCAAATGGGATGCTGTGTTTGCCAACAGGAAGCTTATGTTACCACTGTAAGCTGTAACTGTTTGACTAACATTAAATTAGAACAAGTTGGTAGACAAGGAAATTTTATGTTACACAGATTTCAGTCACAGATTGGAGCAAGTTCCAATTGATAGCTTCATACCAACCCCAGAGTCTGGTCATTCCACCAGACGTTAGAGGGTTGAGTCTTCAAATTCTGATCCTGTTTCCAACTCACTGTACAACACAGTACATAGTCAGAAATACAATACCATCCTCACTGACTCTGTAGATCTGAGTAGTAAAATACATATCCCTGAAAAGCAGGGTACCTCCCAAGCTTGTGTGGTTAGGCACCTTGAATGGAATAAAAGCCATAAAAACCAACAATGCTAAACATCAAGTTTCATTTTAATGTCTTCAGGCCTGGGTCAGCCTGAAACTTGCAAAAATTATGCTTACAACTCCATCTTGGAATATCTGATAACAGGGCAAAGCTTTTACTCCTGAGGGCAATTCTAAGCCAAAAAATTAAAAATTCTGTGCAATTTTTAAAAAAGTCTGCACATTTTATTTGTCAAAATAATGCAATGGAATCACACCAGTTTCAATTGTTTTGGTAAGTTATTTAAACTACAATACAGAAAAAGTCACAACTATTCAGCATTTTCTAAACACATTAAAATTAAGTTACAAATAAATACTTGGTAACAAATACCCTGCATTCCAGTTATAATCCTGGATTTTCATTTAAATTACATTACAGAACACCAAAACAGGAAAGAAAAAAAAAAGTAGAATGTCATTTTAAATTACTCAGACTTTCACACATGAAAGTCACACAGTTTTGGTAATCATTGTCCTGGACCTACGTGGGTACTTTGGGAAGTGTTTGGTTCTGACTGTCCCAACATTTTATTGACTGCTTGGTAAATGTTTTATTTGCCTCAAAAGTGTTTTTTTTTTTTTTATAATGGGTAAGTTAAAATCTAACCCCATTGTGCCACTTTGGCACAGGAAAAAACTGAGAAAGCACACAGATCTTCCTAGCTGATTCCCTTACTGTCATTTATAAGGCTTTACATCACTCTGGTAATGTAGGGGCCTTAAAACTTTTACAGGTTTTTATGCTCCTGGGGGAACTGACTGAGTACAGGAACAGTTAGCTAACAATAAAATAGCACTGTTACTATGCACACAGGTTGGTACATTTCTGCCTCAGAGAACGAGATCAATTAACCATCAACAGCAACATTAACAAAATGTGGAGGCTTTTTACAAAAGCTATTTTCTTTAACTTAAAAACAAATAATTTTCAGTAAAATTATACTAATATTTAAGTAAGAGTTTTTTCAATTCTCAAGAAGTTCCATTTTACTAGGTAGGCAGGCAGCTACCTTTCTGCATCAGGGACAGAGCCTTCCTCCTGCATAAGAAAAAAGACCTACCTTCCTCCACGCCCCTCGAGCCGCAGTATCAAGAGAAGAAAAGGAGTACTTGTGGCGAGCGCAGAGGTGTCTCTTGTTCGTTGGCCAGCCCCACACCCCAACCATGATAAATGTCTTCCCCGCAGGCACACACGCCCAGCCCCTCTCCCCCAGTAGTGATTTACATCTCTGAAGCTGCTCCAGGGGAAGAGACACATGTCCTCCTGGCAGATTTCTTTTGCGTTTTTCTGTGCGGGGGGCAGAGAAATATGCAGACCATATGAATTCTGCGCCACTGCATGGACGCAGAATTCTGCGCACAAGTTTTATTTAGAATAAATGCTACGTAAACAGTGCAAGTGTCAGAAGTCTCCTGTACAGACAGCTTCGAGACTTGGATGTGGAGGACAAAAATGCTGCACTGTCTTGCACCAGTGGATGAGTGCCTTGGTGAAATCTGTGCTAATGCTATAGTGATAAAACATTGATTCAGTGTTTGGTTTTTTTTGCACCAGAGCCACATCTGCAAGGTACCAATAGCAGTGGGAGTCAGGTGACTTGGGTTTTATTGACAAGTTAGTGGCAGAGCTGCATGATTGGGCAAATTACTTCTCACCTGTTACCCCATATGCAAAAAAGGTGACAATGCTTACCCATATTGGGAACGTAATCACAAACCTATTGATGAAAAATTAAATAGATGTGCTAAATATATTACTTGCTCAAACCTGAAGGTTTCAAGGGACAAGTTACAAGGCTGAAAGCTCTCAGCACTGACACTCCCACTTCAGGGAACATCTTTGTACTAAAACTATATAGCAATAAGGCCTGTCTTGATCTCAGACACTTTTTTGTTTTAGTTTTCACCAAAAAGGTTAGTAGCAATTGAGCATCTAACATAGTGAATGCCAGGGAAAATGAGGTAGGATCAGAAACTAACATAGGGAAAGAACAAGTTAAAAAATTACTTAGACAAGTTACATGTCTTCAAGTCACCTTGGATCTGACGGAATACACCCTAGAATACTCAAGGAACTGACTGAGGAGATATCTGAGCCATTAGCCAGATCTTCAAAAAGTCATGGAAGACAGGTAAGATTCCAGAGGATTGGAAAAGGGCAAATATAATGCCCACCTATAGAAAGGGAAATAAGGTCAACCTGGGGAAGCACAAACCAGTCAGCTTAACTTCAGTACCTGGAAAGATAATGGAGCAAATAATTAAGCAATCAATTTGCAGACACTTAGAAGATAATAAAGTGAAACAACAGTCAGAATGGATTTGTCAAGAACAATTTGTATCAAACCAACCTAATAGCTTTGTCAGGTTAACAAGCCTTGTGGGGGGAAAGGGGGGGCGGAGTGGTAGATGTAGTCTATCTAGACTTCAATAAGGCTTTTGATACGGTCTTGCATGACCGCCTCATAAACAAACTAGGGAAATACAACCTAGATGGAGCCATTAAAAGGTGGTGCGTAAGTGGTTGGAAAACCATTCTTAGAGAGTAGTTATTAGTGATTTACAGTCAAGCTGGAAGGGAATATCAAGTGGGGGGGTCCTGCAGGGATCAGTTTGCGGTCCGGTTCTGTTCAATATCATCATCAATGATTTAGATAGTGGCATAGAGTACACACTTAAAGTTTGCAGACGATACCAAGCTGGGAGGGGTTGCAAGTGCTTTGGAGGATAGGATTAAAATTCAAAGTGATCTGGACAAACTGGAGATACGGTCTGAAATCAATAGGATAAAATTCAATAAGGACAAATGCAAAGTACTCCACTTAGGAAGGAACAATCAGTTGCACACATACAAAACGGGAAATGACTGCCTAGGAAGGAGTACTGCAGAAAGGGATCGGGATCATAGCGGGTCATAAGCTAATTATGAGTCAACAGTTTATCACTGCTGTGAAAAAGCAAACATCATTTTGGGATGTATTAGCAGGAATATTGCAACCTGCTCTACTCAGGCCTCAGTTGGAGTAGTGTGTCCAGTTCTGGGCGCCACATTTCAGGAAAGATGGACATTTCAGGAAAGAGGATTTAGTTGGGGATTGGTCCTGCTTTGAGCAGGGGGTTGGACTAGATGACCTCCTGAGGTCCCTTCCAACGCTGATATTCTATGATTCTATGAATTGGAGAAAGTCCAGAGAAGAGCAACAAAAATGATTAAAGGTTTAGAAAACATGATCTATGAGAGAAGAATGAAAAAAATTGGGTTTGTTTAGTCTGGAAAAGAGAAGACAGAGGGGACATAACAGTTTCCAAGTATATAAAAGGTTGTTACAAGGAGGAGGGAGAAAAATTGTTCTCCTTAACCCCTGGTGATAGGACAAGCAGCAATGGGCTTAAATTGCACCAACGG
The DNA here is from genome assembly GCF_965140235.1 of Caretta caretta. NCBI lineage: Eukaryota > Metazoa > Chordata > Testudines > Cheloniidae > Caretta > Caretta caretta. The sequence continues at coordinate 54,953,815 of NC_134209.1, forward strand.
TCTTTAGGCTGGACATCACGAAAAACTTCCTGTCAGGGTAGTAAAGCACTGGAATAAATTGCCTAGGGAGGTTGTAGAATCTGCATCATTGGAGATTTTTAAGAGCTGATTAGACAAATACCTGTCAGGGATGGTCTAGATAATACTTGGTCCTGCCATGACGCAGGGGACTGGACTAGATGACCTCTCAAGGTCCCTTCCAGTCCTATGATTCTAAATGCAACTGTACCATCTTGAGAGACAGCCATGTTAATCAACATTAAGCATGCAGTATACAAATACTTAAGTTCTGCAGGGCAACCGTGTGCCAATTCGCCACAGATGCCTTCCGCACTGAAGAACAATACGTCAATATCTCAACATAGGGTTGATGGTAAATGGCTCAATGGTGCAGGTCTGCACTGATATCACTTGCTCAAAACATTATAGCCTCAAGACTTCTTTCATTGGAGTTGGGGGGGAGGGGAGAAGAGAAAGAAATCAGCATGTACCAAACTTTGGTTTCACTGGGAGTCTCTGCACTTTCTGCATTGAACCTTTCATCCAGTAGGCATACAAATGAGACCATAACTTCTCTAGATTCGGGGCCCTGAAATCTACTTAGAGCCAGGTGTTTCTGAAGTATTCTGAGCCAACTCACTTAGAGGCCTCAACAACAATCTGCTTCCAATCACAGAGTTTCAGGTAATATTTCCAGAACTGGGAGATACCCCAGATCAACTTCTAAAGTCTTTTCAGTCAAATCTAAGGAAAAAACAGGAGCAAGACAATGCATTCTGACAATCTGTACATCACCAGAGGCAAAACAGTACTCGGCATGATTCAACAGAGAATCAACAAATTTGAAGGAAACAGTAGACAGGAGTTGCTTCAATGCTTATCCATGCAGGGGTATCATCCTAAAAGCAATCTCGAAGCACCTAAGCTGAGGAAAAGCAGAAACTCCACCCTAAAGATAAAGGTCAGTGGCTTGAAGCTCACTTCTGAAATCAAGTGGCTTTAATTTAGACCACCACCACCAGGACATGGTTCAAAGTGCTCAGGCATGAACTGGAACAAGACAAATTAGTCAGAAGATACAGTACTACCCTAAACAAAACCTAAGTTCATAAATCCAGCAGAGAGCTAGAACTGACCAAAATGATGCAGTATCAACAAGGAAAAACTTTGCCAATAAGCGTCACAAAAGAATTACAGTGAAATGAAACAGGCAGAACATCTGTGCTCAAGACACTTATTCAATGAGCCTGAGGCTATGTCTACACTACCGCAGTAAGTCAACCTACGCTATGCAACTTCAGCTACGTCAATAACGTAGCTGGAGTCGACGTACCTTAGATCAAGTTACCGCAGGGTCTACACTGAGGGGGGTCGTCGGGAGACTTATCTTATTCTTCTCATCAGGGGGTACAGGGGTCAACTGGAGAGCGATCTGCTGTCCACTTGGCGGGTCTTCACTAGACCGCTAAATCGACTGCAGGTGGATCAATCTCTGAGTGTCGATCACGGCTATAGCATAGACCTGCCCTGAGAGTGAAGAAGTTCCAGCTTGTCTCTAACTAGAAGCACAATACCCAAGAGCAGGAACCCAGTCAATACAGTATCTTTAGAGAAAGACAGTTACAACCTTAACTGAGATAAACCAAAGGTGTGACCTTAATTGTTACAAATTTACTGTCTTTCCATAACATTAAGATGAAAATTCAGGTGAAGCATGACTCCTGTTTTTATTATTCACAGAAGCACCACCCCAGACCTAACAAAACAAATGCTAGAGAAGCCAGTCAACTCACTTCAAGTGTACTGATTTGACTGAGCATTAAAATAAAAGTACATCACCAAGCTTTCACCATCTGCCCCTTCTGAAATATCATTAGGCGCTCCCATCTAAGTGAATTATTGTTTAAGCACAGGAAAAATACACTGCCCCAGCAACAATTAAACCTGTTTCACAACTATGGTAAAATTGATTTATTCACCCTCAAGGTATGTAGTATTTTAGCTGACTGTAATGAATTATCATTTTGTTTATCAGTAGCACAATCTAAACAGGGTACCTATCAAAATAAATTTAATAACAAATTTAGTGTTCATTACTTCTGCACATATAATTGGAACAAAGTCTGTTCACCAAAGAATGCTGACCATGTGGATTAGCTATCTAAAATCCATTCCTGTAACCTTCAAATCATTTTCACCAGTAGTTAGGTCACCTTTTGATCCATGGTTATGCTCTCAACTTATTCAGTAGAAGAGACTGTTTTGATAAACTTGTTCATAAGTGGACATTTTATATTTATGTAAAAAACAGATAGTTTGACACCCTTTAACTTATCTCTAGTTTGAAACTGGATCCTACTGTTGCCAGTCCTCTCCCTGAACCAATGCCATTAGGGGTCTGACAGCTACTATGATGGACAAAAATGTGTTCAGCACCATTAGAGTGTGACAGATTTTGGTAACAGTGCTAAAAAATGGTTTGGTCCATCTACAGTAGGAATTAATCCACTATCAGTATTAATTCAGGGACAGTGGTTGCTGACAGGGTCAAAGAACAGTCCAATTTCCAAGAAAGATAGCATTTTATTCCCCCCACCCCCACATTATTAACAGAGATTTATGGCATGGACTAATCGTATTACTTATGTGCGTAGAACCTACATGCTGAAAAGTTAGGAACATGGAAGATTATTTTTAAACTACTACATGCAGTTATTTTGATTACAGAACACTTCCTAACGTTTCAGCATGTAGATTCTACGCACAAATCCACTATATTTAAATGCCCATGCTGTCACTTTAAAAAAAAAAAACAAAGAAATACACAAAAATAAAACTATTAAGCTGGGACAAAAACAGAACAAAGAAAATTCATATATCTATGACATATTGTACTAAGATTTCTTCATTTTATTTACTGCCCATTAGACAGAGGATATGATCAGGTAGTACAGGCCCAGAATTTGAGGATTTTACAATATGCGGTAGTAAAAATGTTTTAATATACCTGAAGTATATTGAAGAGGTTTGGATTTATACACTATACAGCAGTATTTGCAGCACAGACTTTATATTACTATTAGCGGATAAGAACAAGAAAGTGAAGTTGACTAGTTTAGTTTCGTTATTTGGTCTCAAATTCAAGAGTAGACATTGGGAATGCTGAAAAGGAACATTAGATTTATAAAATGGGTTTATCAGATTAGTAGTAAAAGAGGTAACAAGGTTTGTTTATATTTTTAAAATAAATACACATTGTTTAACTTGACATTGTCCCCTTTGAAGAAAATGGGCCTCTCTCATCTCTTCATACAGAGAAAGAAAGAGTCACACCTACTTTAAAAAATTCTCAAGGTGCTAAGTTGGCCCAGCTTTTCCAACATACCATTGTTTACCAACGATTTTCTTGATTGATTACAACTATACATTCCTTTAACATTGTACACAAGGCAATTCAAACTATGCTGAAGTTACCCACCTCACTGGCAAAAAAGGGTATGAAAGCACAGGATGTGTTTATTATAAACAAGCTTCAATGTAAATACAGAAATTCAACACTGACTAACTTCTTAGGGTTGTCTACACTGGCAATTTACAATGTTGCAACTTTCTTGCTCAGGGGGGTGAAAAAACACTCCCCGAGCGCAGCAAGTTTCAGCGCCGGTAGCCGTGCCTCTCGTGGAGGTGGGTTTTTTAGAGCGCTGGGAGACCTCTCAAGTCAAGAGGTCACAAGCCATGTTAAAGTGCTGCCCTGGCAGCGCTTTACTGTTGCCTGTGTAGACTAGCCCTTAGAGACACAAGGTGGGTGAGGTAATATCTTTTGCTGGAAAGAGAAACAAGCATTCAAGGTAGAGTGGCCCCTCATTGTCACCTACTACCCTATACTGAAACCCATAGGTGTATCATCAACTACAGCTCGTACTCAAGGAGGACCCCATCCTGAAAGAAATTGTTCCTGAACCCCCTCTTCTTGCCCTCACACCACCCCCCAACCTCCCAGCTCAGCATTAGAGCCAAGCTCCCCAGAGACCAGGACACACCAACTCAAAGCAGCATCAGACCCTTCCAGAATAACAGATGCAAAACCTACAGACATATCTTCACTGCTACAATGATCTAACCCACTCCAGCCCCAAACACACCTTTCAAGATCCATGGATCCTACATTTGCCTATCACAACACGTGATATACATCATCCAGTGTAAAAATGCCCCCAAAACAACTATATGGGTGAAAAAACAAACAATCGCTATACTTTCAAGTGAACACCCACAAGAAAACGAAAAAAGATTAAAATCACCCTATCACCTGTGGGTGAATACTTTTCACAAAGTGCTCACTCCTCATCCTCAAAGGAAATCTACAGAACACTTTCAAAAGATGAGCCTGGGAGCTTAAATTCCTAACTCTGCTAGACATGAAAATCATGGACTGACTAGAGATATTGGATTTAGGGCTTATTACAACAATCTGTAACCCACTAATCCCCTCTTTTTGTCATGCAAAGGTGTTAACAGGCCAGTATACCCTGAATGGTCCCTAGAATATGTGCTAAGTACTTATGCTAAACAACCTGTTCCACCTTGCATTTAGCTGTCAGGCTCAGAGTATCATTTCCCCATGTTTATTCCCCCCACTGTTCCTCACATGTTCTTGTCAACTGCTGGAAATGGCCTACCTTGATTATCACTACAGAAGGTTTTTCTCTCCTGCTGTTAATTGCTCACCTTACCTGATCACTCTGGTTATAGTGTGTGTGGTAACACCCATTGTTTCATGTTCTCTGTGTATATAAAATCTCCCCACTGTATTTTCCACTGCATGCATCCGATGAAGTGAGCTGTAACTCACAAAAGCTTATGCTCAAATAAATTTGTTAGTCTCTAAGGTGCCATAAGTACACCTTTTCTTTTTGCGGATACAGACTAACATGGCTGCTACTCTGAAACCTGATTTCCAGACCTGAAGAAAAGTTCTGTGTGCTCTAAAGCATGTCTCACTCACCAACAAAAGCTGTTCCAATAAAAGATATTACTTCACCCACCTTGGGTCTCTAATATCCTGGGACTAACACTGCTACACCTCTACATTTAATTTCATAAGTTTTTTGCTCCTGAGAAGTAAACCTTTCAAGCAATCTCTGCCCCAAGAGAGAAGTTTAAACTTTTAAACGCTACGTAAGTAGTGCTGATACCTGAACTCTCTTACAAGCCAATTACCCTGAGGTTAAAATTTGCAGTGTAAAGAACAGAAGTGGTCATTTGCACCATTAAATAAGCAAGCAAATCTTCCATGTGTTTTCAAGCCATTAAAGCTAAAACGAAGTCAATAACACAACATCAATTTTCACTTTGACCCACCTTCCACTAGGACAGATCGAGAAACGAAGTACTACACACCTATACTAAGATAAACATGAACAGAGATGGTTAGTCCCAGTTCCACTCAGAATTTCAAGTATTTCACAGTATCGGGGGTAACCGTGTTAGTCTGTATCCACAAAAACAACAAGGAGTACAGTGGCACCTTAAAAACTAAGGGATTTATTTGGGCATAAGCTTCCATGGGTAAAAAACCTCTACATAAAAGAATAAATGGACACAAATCAGACATCAGGAATGGTAACATATAAAAGCCAGTAGGAGAACACTTCAATCTTCCTGGACATTTTAAAAGTTTAAAAGATTTAAAAGTAGCCAGACTTAAACAAAAAAACTTCAGAAACAGACTTCAAAGAGAAACAGCAGAACTAAAATTCATTTGCAAATTTCACACCATTAATTTGGGCTTGAATAGGGACTGGGAGTGGCTGGCTCACTACAAAAGCAACCTTCCCTCTCCTTAGAGACTAACCAATTTATTTGAGCATGAGCTTTCCTGAGCTACAGCTCACTTCATCAGATGCTGTAGCTCACAAAAGCTCATGCTCAAATAAATTGGTTAGTCTCTAAGGTGCCACAAGTACTCCCTTTCTTTTTGCGAATACAGACTAACACAGCTGTTACTCTGAAACCTTCCCTCTCCTGGAATTGACACCTCCTCATCAATTATTGCGAGTGAACTACATCCACCCTGATCAAACTAGCCCTGTCAACACTGGTTCTCCACTTGTGAGGTAACTCCCTTCTCTTCGTGTCAGTATAATAATGCCTGCATCTGTAATTTTCACTCCATGCATATGAAGTGGGTTTTGCCGAAAGCTTATGCCCAAATAAATGTTAGTCTTTAAGGTGCCACTGAACTCCTAAGCAGATAGCCCTTTACATTTCAGTCAGAGTTTAGTGAGCAAGAGTATTAACAGCAAGGGCTGTAACTGCAAGGCCAGGAAAGGGGAGAAAGCAGGGTCTGCAAGAACCTTTCACATGTAGGCGTCCCAAAACAGCACTGGGTTATTTTAAAGCACGCAACCCACGGACGGGCGGCTGGCTGAGATAAGCAGCATGGGGGGGCAGCTCGCAGTTTTGACCCCTCGCAGCCGCATGGATACGCGCACGCCCTGCCAGCCCTCCCACTTCCACACCAGCCTCACAACGAGCAACCTGACAGACCGAGACAGCAGAGGGGAAGCACACGGAGCGCCTGCTCCCCGCCGGGAAGGGGATTTGGACAGAGCCGGGGCTCCCCCGCCTGAGGGGGCGGGGGGTAGTGCTGCGCTTGGGTGAGGGGCACGATCCCACCCCAGCCGAAGAGCAGCTGGAGGGGAGGGGGGAACTCGGAGAGGCGAAGCCGCGCCCGCAGCCCCCGCCGGCTCCTCACCAGGCCCGTAGAACTTGCTGCCTTTGGTCACGTCGAAGACTTTGCCGTTGACGGCCAGCAGGATGCGAGGGGTCCGGGCCCCGTCGTACTCGTGCAGCTGCTCCAGCGTGAAGTCTCGCCGCTTCATGCGGGGCAGGGAGGCGGCCTGGCTCTGCTGGGCCGCGCCCCCCGGGCCGCTCCGCTTCCCCCAGCGCAGGTAGAGCCGATAGGCCACCAGCAGCACCAACGCCAACAGCCCCACGTTCAGCAGCATCTCACCGCCCACAGCCCAGCCTCCCGCCGGCGCCGCGGGCGGCTCCTCTACGCCCCCGCCCCCCAGGCCGCCACCGCTACTACCCTCAGTTCTTAGTTTCCCATCCCCATCGTCCGCCATCACTACCAGGCCAGCGCCGGCTCCGCCCAATACGGACATGAGGGAAGAGCGAGGGGGCGAGGCACATTCTGCCACCTCCTCTGCTCGCTCCGATTGGTCACTGGCAGGATACGTCACCCTCACAAGATCGCGCCAAACCCAAGAATAAGACTCAGACACACCCAGCTGCTTAACCGCCGTAGCTCGAGAATCCTGCTCAGGGCGCGAGGACGCGCACGAGACACACAGCCAGCCAAGGAGGCTCGCGCGCAAGAGAGAGAAACTGGCATTGATCGTGCAGCTCGCTGGGGCGCGTGCGAGATTCTGAGGCTCCTGCGCGAGCCACAGGGAGCGCGCGAAACGTCGAATTAGTGCGCGAGCCGTAGGCGGGCAATAAACTCGCTGAGAATTTGCCGCCTCCCCTGGACTCTTAAGGTGGCGCACTTACTACACTGAGCCCCCTATTTAAAGGTGTATTGCAGTCATTCCCGCACACCCTCCATTGTCATAAAGGTGTAGGGTAACTTTTCTGCTCTGGATTTCGGCTCCGTAGCCCTGAGGTGGCTTGTTGAATCTCCCCTTTAGCACTCCAGGGGCTGGGTTAATGCTCCAGGGCTTGGCAAAAGGCAAGCACAAGATTAGCACCTGTTGAGCAGAGCAGGGCCCGGCCGGCTTGGGGAGTTTTATGTGGTAGAGCTAGGTGAGGACATTGCAAGACATGTAAATAAATCTATCGCCACTGTTCGGATGATGAACACTGCCTATAAGACACCTTTCAAGATACATGCATCCTACGTAGCCCTATCACAGTATGTGGTATACATTGTCCAGTACACTAAATGCCCCAATAACAACTATGTGGATGAAACCATGCAATCACTACACTCTCAAATGAACTCACACAGAAAAATGATAATTGACAAAAACACCATATCACTGCTGAGTGAACACTTTTCACAAAGCATTCACAGTACATCTGATCTCTTGTCCTCATTCTCAAAGGAAACCTGCACAATGCCTTCAAAAGACAAACCTGTGAACTTAAATTCATAGCTTTGCTAGACACTAAAAATCATGGATGAATAGAGACACTGGATTTATGGCTTATTACAACAAGCTGTAACTCACTCAACCTTCCCTCCCCCCCAATTTTTTTCCTTCTTCCCCATGACTGAAGAAGAGCTCTGTGTAAGTTTGAAAGCTTGTCTCTCTCACCAACAGAATTTGGTCCAATAAAAGATACTTCACCAACTTGTCTTACTGAAGTTTTGGATCATGCCTGTTGAGATGGAGGTTCTGATACTCCTTTCATGAATCAATGGAGTTATACCTATGCGAGTGATGTGAGCCTTTTCCTGTGGAAAGAACTTCAGTGTCTTCATACATTCAGAAATTAATCTGCATCTATTTTTACAGGATAGAGGAGAATGGTAAAGTGAGAATGCTTTCATAGTAGTTTTACAGGAAGATCTTAATGAACATCTAAATTACATACATACTAGAATAATATAATATCTTTAATTACATATGTTATTCTGAGCAGCTTTTTTACTTTAATGATTATTTCATTTTGTAGGCATTCATTAAGCTTTGCAGATTTACTGTTACATTCACACCAAAACATGTCTTTTGTTACTATTCTCCCATTGCTGGGGTTCGTGGACATGAACGTCCATGACAATCTCTTTCATCTATGAAAGGCCCTGCCATTGCTGACATGAATAATTTGTAGGGGGCAGGGGAAAATCAGTTTCATAGGGTGGCTAGCTCTTGTAATTGAAATAAGTCCAGTGCCCCTGTGTCAGAACAGGTGCTCTCAGTCGGACCAATTAAGGGGGTAGAGTTGTACCTGGGGCTATAAAGGGTCAGAGAGTGAACCAGCCATTCAGTCAGAGTTGGCTGAGGAAGTATTGGGTGAGTAAGAAAGCTTGTGAATTAGGGCTTATAGGTCAGTTAGGAAAGGTAGTTTAAAGCTGACAGAGACCAGGGGAGTAGAGATGGCCTTGGTTCCTGAGGGAAGTAGAAGGTGTTTCCTGGAGGAATGCTAAGTGTAAGGACAGTAGCAAGAGAGGCTTGTTGGCTAACTTCTGCCAAGCTAGAGACTATATGTAGGAAATGGCTGCCTGAAAGCAGTTGAGTTAGTTGCCTCCTTGTCCTAAATTGGTGACCTAGGGCTGAAGGCAGCAGAGTAAATACCCTCTACTGTTGGAGAACTGAATATAGAGAAAGAGTAGGAGGGTGTGAGGAATGCTCCTCTGGTTAAAATAATCTCCCTTCAGAGAGGCTGTGAGGATTACACTTCAATGTAGAATTGCACTTCAGTTGGAGGGCTTAGGTGGCCATCCTGGCAGAGGGACAAAAGAGCTGATGTGTGGTGGAAGATGCTAGCACATGGCCTATCACAGAATAAGATTTTAAGGATTATATGCATTGTGTGATATGGACTATTTAGGACTCTTAGTTATGGACTGATTTGTACTATCTTGATGATAAACTGGCCCCAAGGAAGGCTATTATTGAGACAAAGCTTGTGTGAGGTTATTGGGGAACTCTGAAGGAGTGGAAACTGAGGCAAGTGTGACTGGCATGCTGAGAACTAACCAGGAGGGTGCTCAAAGTAAGGCTAGCTTATTACAAGTAGTATCTCTCCTATTTATGTCATTAGATCAATATTTTTCCAGATAGGTATGTATTTGCTTCTGATATACAGCTTTCTCTGTTCTGAATTCTTGTATGCTACATATATTATACTCTGTCACTTCCATCACCTTCCTATAAGACTTTGATTAATCAATACCTGCTTTGGTTGCATTTACAATAATTCTTTTTTTTTTCTTCTTCTTCTTAAAGAGAAGATACCAGAAATTCTGGGTTATTTTTTTTCCCACCAGCAAATGTGTCTTAACTAGAACATATGTTCATCATCAATTCTCATGCATAACCATGCTGCTTGTGGCAACCCTGTGAAGATTTAATTAAGTGGAAGCAGGATCAGCTCCTAACTGAGTAAACCGAACTCAAGCACTGATGAATGTGTAACCTATGTAGCAGGAAGGTAAGTCTATTTACTCAACAATTCTGTGCTACAGAGTTCCTCTCTGGCTTAAAGTATTTGCACAGACCATGAGCTCCTATCTTTGCAAGAGACTATAGTGGGATTTTCTATTGGAATATTACTAAAAGTGAAAATAGGATTCACTTTTTTCATTTTTAGGAATCCAGAGCCAGTCTTTACTATCAGACAGTTATGCATGCCTACAATTTTAAATTCCTTTATGAATAATACTACAAAGAAACCATTACAGCACAGCAGTTACAATGCACCCTACTTAGACTAACCTCATTAAATAGAGGTTCATTATATTTTTAAATGAAGAATATAACACTGGGCCTATCCCTATATAGATAAATTACAGGGATTGGGATTTCTGACCATCTGAGATCTTTCATGTAGGCTCACCCTGCATATTATTTTGACAATTAAATGAAACCTTTAGTTTCCACATGATCAGCAGTTTTACCACCCATGCTATTGAGCATGTACAGCACTGTGGGTGGAGTAGGGGCAGGGCCATGGTTCCAGGGTCCCCCCACTTGTTCTGGTTTAGGGCCCTGGAGACCTTAATCCAGTTCTACCTTCCACACTAGTTTCAAAATTCCTACTGCATGTGGTTAACAACTTCCCACACTCCCTCTAGTGTGCTGAAATAACAGCTACTTTGCAGTCACTGATAGCTCTATACCAGGTGTGGCAGGGGTGAAAGTAAGTCTAGGGACTTACTGGTGCTGGGCTGGGCTGGGGCTGGCTCTGGCCCCCAGAAGGGGCAGGGCCTCAGGCAGAAGGGACGAGGCTGGGGGAGGTCAGCCAGCCCTGGACCACCCTGTACCAGCAAGTGTTGCCGCCTTCCCCCTCCTTGGGGTAAAAAGCAGCAGCTGGGGCCTTTGGCAGTGGTTTAAAGGGCCCTGGGTGGTAGCAGCAGCCGGGGCCCTTTAAATCGTCCCTGGAGCCCCGCTGCCGCTTCTCCAGGGATGGGGCTCTGGCTGCCACTACTGTCCTGGGCCCTTTAAATTGCTGCCCCAGCCCCACTGCTGCTACCCCAGGGCTCCAGCAGCAGGGCTCTGGCAGCAATTTAAAGGGCTGGGGGTTCCAGCTGCTGCTAGGAGCTGCAGGCCCTTTAAATGGCACCTGGGGAAGCCGATCCACCCCAGTACCATGAAAAATATGGAATTATCCAGATCTGATACAAGCCCTTGATAGTAACCACAGATTGATGGCTTTTTCTAGAGCACAGCTAAGAGCTAGGAGAGGGAAAGAACCAACAAAAGACTGGTGGAGACTTGTCTTGTTGGTATACATGGATGCCAACGAAGACTTCCAGGATAAAACAGTAATGGACTAATTTACAGCTCTTAAATTGGACTTGTAGATAAAGATCAATGAAAGGAGGTCAATAAATGCTAAAAGGCTATGACATTGGCCACAGAATTTAGTTTCTGAACAGCTTCTAGCAGGTCACCAGAAGAGAAACAGCTGCTAGTGAGGAAATGGAAGCTGATCATCATGAGCTCTGTAAGTACAGCTGTCCAATATGTATGACTGAAAAGGTGACTTCTTATCTGGTACACAAGATAAGAACTAGAAAGTGATCTGTTTGTAAAATGAGGGGGAACTAGTGATCCAAAAATTGGAGAACAGTACAGTTAAATGGTTGGGGGATGGGGGGACGACTACTAATCCCTCTCCCTCCCCCCACAGTGTTCATAATCAGAAATGTAAAGTAGGCCTGGACAAAGTGTCTAGTAAAATCCCCTCACTCACTGTGGAGGACAGCAAGTTGAAGTAGCAAAGCATGGAGGTACCACTTTTTGTTTAGGTCTGGGCTGCTAAATGATAATGGGAGTGGGCTTCTCTTTTTACGTAGTCTGCAGCCCCAAGCTTGATGATTCCTTGAAGACATTGCCCCACTTGCTGTCACAGTTTTGTCATGTTAGATCTCCCATTCTGCTAATGGCATAAGTTTGGATTACACCACCAAATGGTAGGACATTAAGCACTATTGTATGATATGCACAGCACATCTGTATACTCTGGTTATGGGACTGACTTACCACTGCATCATTTTAACTTACACCAGTATAACTCACTGTTACACCACAATAAAACTAGAGTAATGCACTGGTGAATCAGGTTCCTTTAACATCCCAAATCTCCGTTAAGATAAATTCCAAGACTCCTTCTAAGAGAAGGTCTTGGAATATCTTACTGTGGCTATGCAATACTCTACATCTGGTTGCAATACTGCATCTGGTACAGGAATTTCCCTATGCCCCCCCCTTGGGGGTGTTTACCCCCTGAATTTCCCCAACACAACACCCCCCCCAGTTTTGTGAACTAGTTAAAGGCATTGTTGCCAATTTAGTGATAATTGGAAATTTGAATTGAAGTTGAAACATTAATACACACTTTAAAAGCATATACAGTGCATGATACATTTATTTTATCTGAAAAAGTATAATAGATTTGAGAAGTGTGAACATAGACTAGCTTTCTTAGACAGCTGTTTATGACCATGTCAGTGCATTCATTTCAGATGTTGGTCAACCTAACTTCAAATTATAATTTGTAAGCAAAGTCTAAATGAGCGCTCACTGACAGTGATGGGCTGGGGGGAAAGGCTTCAGGACCAGATTGTATTTGCATTCACACCTAATCTACCTAGGTATCCAGCAAATAGAGCTGTGTTGCCCAAGTGGTGTGTGTTTTTGTGTGTGTTTTTTTTTGGCTGGGGTTGGATTAGAAATCACTTGAATGCAGGGGGGTAAAGAAATGTTTTCATTGTATGAATAAAGTGCAGTAGAACTGTACTCAGCCTCTGCTGATTGAGGGCATCAAGAGGGTGGGGACAGGTGTTTTGCTTGATGGTCTGCCTGAGTCACAAGTACTATTTAAAGACAGAGCTGATTAGGCTCCATAGATCTTCTTTGTTCTGTTAAGTGACCACTACAGCTGAAATCCCTGATAATCAGGTCTGAGAGCTTAGACCTGCTGTGGGACAGTGTTTCTGTGGAAGAGACTGCCCAGTCTGCACTCTCAGCAAGATTCCTGCACTGAGAGCTCAGCTGAGAGCTGGGGGAACCTCAAGAGACCAACTCGCAGAGGACATGGTGGCAGCAGAAGGTGACAGCGCAGGGCCATTGGCAACAGAGTAATAAAGTGAACAGTGGCCCAACGAACAGTGGCCAGAGTGAACAGTGAGCATCTGGAGGAACAAGCAAGGTGCCTTCTTGCCCCCCACCTGGGAGGTGAACTCATGTGACAGCACCTCTGAACTCTGAGTCTACACTGACCAAGGATAACACCAGTGAGTATTAATGCAGCTGTTAATGCTGGAGACACAACACAATTCATGCGAACAAACATCGCTGTGGCATCATACTTTCTATTTAGGCAAGAGATACTACAAACTGGAGGCCAATATTAAGTGCATTGTCACTTGTTCAACTTCAGGATGAACACTGGTTCTGAACAAGGCCAGTAAATGCTCACTATCTTTCTGGAAGAAACTCCACATGCATCTAGCCAGTCAGTGGTGCAACAGTGAAAGACTCAACAGGTGGAAAAAGTGAAGACCTCTCACCACATGCAAAAAAATTGCATATATAGCTAATGAATGCACCAATGCAAATGGTTATCGGGTATTAAGTCATTGTGGACATACCTTGATGTCAGTGGTAGGCCAGTATGTGCATTTCTAGATGACACACTGGCTGCATCTGTGACAACCCACATTAGAGTTAAATGCTTGTCAGTTGGACACCAAACAGGTGGCTGCTTGTGCATTTGATGGAGCTGCAAACTTCTCTGGGAAAACACTGGCTTTCTCATGAGTGCTTCTTGGCTGTTTTAAAATTACTCCAGCCATTACTACTGGCTTTGGAAAGCATCATTCAAGATGGGATGGATCTAAGTAGTGAGGCTGGTGGAGTACTTTTTGCTATTACGGTCAGAGAAGACTTGCCATTCTCTCTCTTGTAAGTTTACTGTTGAAACCACTTGAGTCATTAAACAATGCCATCCAGGCAATCTGCTACAACAGTAGTAGATCTTTGTAGAAGCTACATTTGGATCAATCAGAGCTATCCATTGAAAGTACTGGAAGAAGCAAAGACTTCAGTCCAGAAGTTGACTAATGAAGGCATTTATATTGAATCCTTAAGACAACTGCAAAAGTACAGACTTGATTCTTAAATCTACAACAGCAATTTCTATATTCTACTCAACTTCTACGTAGCTTTTAAAGATCCCTGTCTTATAAAAAACCTCCAGTTGAGTGGAGTGAGGCACTACTAGGATTGGGGCTGCCATGTGCTCAGGACAAAATAGAGAATTTGAACAGAGTGGAATATCCTAAAACGAATGAAGATTTGACTTCAAGGTTTTTTTATTCTCACTAGTGGCTCAACCCACTCTTTATGCTACGTTTCCTGGGCTGAAAGAAGTAGGAATTCATCTCTTGCTACTCCCAGTCATAACAGCTACAGTTGAGCATTCTTTTTCAACATTGAATAGAATTCTGTGTTTTGAAAAGTTGCCTTCTGCCTGATCCTGTGAATGAATTAATGACCATTCCAGTTGAAGGAATGGAAGTACTGGACACATGAGAAGCCACCAAAGATGAATGCATTGCATTCAAGAAGTTCATTAACAGAGTTGTGCAAAATTATAACAAGAAACCAAGAAGGATTTAGATTTAGTGCTTCATAGAAGGCTTGAGTAGACCACTTCAATTGGATTTTTTTTTAAATCCTAATAAAATGGTCAAACTTTTTTCAGTTTTTACTATGGTGCCATACAGCCCACCTTCACTCTCTCACCCCTCATCAGCCCTGATCTGCCCCCTTCCTCCCCCCCAAATTTCAACTCCTGGGGAAAACAGACTGGTATAACTTCATTTCAGTTTTATTTAATGCTGCTAGTCAGATGCAGTACTTCTGAATATATTGGCCTTCTATACAACCATTCCAAGAGAACCCTATCTGACATATTTTTCTAATATCACTTTTACTGTAACCAAGTGATACTAGCCATATTTTCTCAAGTGGTGTTAATTACTTTCAACAAATAACTTATTTGATAAGCATCCTAATATTTTTTTTTACAGTGACTTAACTTTCTTTTAAAGACTCCATTCACACTGTCACAGAATGAAATAGTTAAATTTTCTTACTGAACAAGAAACCCAGCTGCTACTACAACAGTGGTCCCCAGGTAGCAGTCCCTAGGTGGCACTCCTCTTCTTCCCCCCCAATTTAAACACTAGTATTTTTAAGTAAGTCACGAACCAGTCACAGGCACTGAATATTTGTTCATTGCCCATGACTTGTCCATGACTTTTACTAAAAATACCATGATTAAATTCCTTAAGGAATAGTAAAACATTGGCATTATTAAATCAAAGACCCTGTTATAAACTTGAAAAATGTAGTGTTGACAATAGGTAACTTGAAAAGGCAACAACATACCTACAATTGCAGGTGTATCAATTAGCAAAACTGAGTAAAGGTTGAAATGAGAACCAAAATAAGCAGGCCTTGCAGCATACACATCTCTGTAAGCAAATGCACTTGCAGTAGAGGTAAGTGTAGATTCCATTCCTAAACATAATTACTGAATTATGGATCATATGAGCTTGACCTTGTATTAACCTTGTCTGGCTAGCTTTTCCAGACCTGAAGAGCTATGTGAAGCTCAAAAGCTTGTCTCCTCCAATAGAAGTTGGTGAGTGAAGGATTCTTTTACTGGACCTTGTCTTGCATTGTAAATTAACTAATAACATTCTAACCTCAGAAGGGGAGTCCTAAAAGCAAATTATATTTCATGCCCTAAACAAACTTTAAAATACTTCAAAATCTGACTTTGGGAGAACTCCCAATCCACTTATGTAGAGGAAAAATAGGAATAGGCTGGTATGTGGAGGAAGCAAGTGTTAATAGCAATTGGGAATGGAACTGTTGCAAAGTTCAGGTTTAGGAACAGGCCTGTTTGGTGGATTAATGACTACTTGAAAGGTAACTTTTATGTCTGCTGTACAGAAATGGATGTTAAAATACTTCTGCCAGAAGGCTTCAGCATTTCCCTAGTTTAGTTCTTGTACTTAAACAATTACCCCAAAATCACAGCCACCTGCTCCCTGAAACTAAAGCACAATTGACTCTCTCACCTGCACTCTACACTGTCTGCTGCTGACCTGACTCTAGTTGCAAGCTTCTCCAGAGCCCCATAACTGGTAACAGAACCAAACCACCCTGACTATTTAAGTGGTGATTGTTCAATTTTTTAATAGTTTACTATAACCACAGTAGTGGAACATACTTAGCCATTCATAGCCCCAGCACCTCTGGGCTTGCTTCATCTGTACCTGTGTTGTTTTTTTTTAATTGCTTGAGCCCCAGCACCTCTTTCATTTCAAATTAAGCACTGGGTATACTAGTTAGATTAAAGTCATGGGTTCCATTCCTGGCTCTGCCTCTACTTCTAACTTTTCCTTGTGGTCTAGGTAGGCATTTACATCCATTTTATAGAGGTAAAAAAATCTAACATTGCTAACTGGTAGTATTTGAGACTCTCTGTACAATGAAGTATGCTGGCATAGTAAAAGCAGCAAAGATCTAGTGTACATCTGGTTTATACTAGTGTATAAGAGCTCTGCTAAAACAAACCATATAGCCTTAAGACACTGTTATGAAAGTATAACTGCATCAACCCTAGGGATCTTACCAACATAATATTACAAAAAATCACACTAAGTGACAATTATGTTGGTAAAACTTCTTAAGCATAAACCGAAGGAGAGGGATTGCCAA
Organism: Caretta caretta; assembly: GCF_965140235.1. Classification (NCBI taxonomy): domain Eukaryota; kingdom Metazoa; phylum Chordata; order Testudines; family Cheloniidae; genus Caretta; species Caretta caretta. Next base: position 54,970,788 of record NC_134209.1, read on the forward strand.
AGCTTGTGAAGAGTCATTGTCTAACTCCACTATGACTTAGGGCAAAATGTGGACCATATAATTAAATTTAAAATATGTTATCCAGAAATATGCAAATTGTCTAAATTTGCATAAAATATTGCACCATGTACAGTTGCAACCTCATGTCTTAAAGGAAAATTAGTGATGAAAGTGACTATAGGCAGCTAAACAAATGTTTTGTCCAAGAAAATATAAATATATCTACATATACATGTAAACTAGGTTTTTTAGAAATGTCACTCAGTTGCTTAACTGTGAGGGGTGTGAATAGGGAAGCTTTCATATTAAAGATACTTTGGACAAGAGTTTCTGCTGCAATGGTTACTGTGTATGCCATGCAGCGTTCTAGCTGAATACGTGAGAAAAGCAGAGAAACTAGGTTACTGTAAGGCAAATTCTGTGTTTAAAAAAAAAAATTAAATTTCTGCTTTTCTCATTAAAGGCAGAACTATATTTCCTGTCTGTAACTTACACTACATCACACTATAGGATGCTGTCTTCTGTTTCTTGTTTGTGGGGTTTTTTTTGATAGGCCCCATATTTGGGGGGGGGGAAGAGGGTGTTACTGTTCTTGGCAGTTATAGGGATTAGAATATCCTTTCTGTCACATAGCAGTTTCTGTTCATTTCACTTGAATTCCTTCTGGCCTACCTATTAAACCACCTAATAACCATATGGCTCTGTCTCAGAGTTCATCTTCTTTCTAGCCTTAAAGAGAGGAACCCACTAATTCTGGTTGACATGACTTGCTGTGGAGAGCAGAATAACCTACACAAGATGGTTGTAAATTCTTTATGGCAAGTAGAGCACAAACCAGTCTGTCTGGTCTTAGATGACATCAAGGACCCAAAGTGTCAAGACCACTCCCAATTCCTCTGCAAACTATAACATTAAAGTATAGTTTAGTTGTTACAGGCATCAACCAGCATGGTAGTTGGTCATAGTGACAATTTTACAGTCTCTCCCCCCCCCCCCCCCAACATCACACAGGTGTATAATACTTAGGGCCCTACCAAATTCACTGTCAATTTTGGTCAACTTCAGTCATAGATTTAAAAAATCATGAATTCAGATATTTAAATCTGAAATTTCAGTGGTGTAACTGTTGGGGTCCTGACCCAAAAAGGGGTCAGGGTGTGTGTGCACAAAGTTAATGTAGGGGCATCACAGAATTGCTACCCTTATTTCTGTGCTGCCTTCAGAGCTGGGTGGACCAGAGAGCAGCAGCTGCTGGCCGGAAGCCCAGCTCTGACGCTTGTGCCGCTGCTGGCAGCAGCACTGCCTCAGAGCTGGGATTCTGGCCAGCAGCCACTGTGCTCTGATCACCCAGCTCTGAAGTAAGAATGGCATGGTATTGCCACCCTTACTTTTGTGCAGTTGCCTTCAGAGCTGGGCACCTTGTCCCCAGCTGCCGCTCTCCAGCTCTGAAGGCAGCAGACAAGGGTGGCAATACCACAATCCCCTAAAATCTTGTGACACACACACCTGCAACCACCTTTTGGGTTGGGTCCCCCAGTTTGAGAGACACTCGTCTCCCCCTGTGAAATCTTTATAGTATAGGTAAAAGTACACACGAGCAGATTTCACAGGGGAAACCAGCTTTCATGGTCTGATGCATTTTTCATGGCCGTGAATTTGGTGGGGCCCTAATAATACTTATGACAATATTATAAAATGAGCAATTATAAAATGATTACACCAACCCCCTTTTGAGATTTCATTAGGTTACCATCTCTTACTAGTAACTTTTTTTTTTGCTCTGCAGCATGTTCAAGATCCAGACAATTTGTCCCATCTCAACTATAAAAGATTAATCAAATAGTGCAATTGTCCTGGAACAAGATAACACTCACAACAGACTCTGGATCAGCTGAGGCAGTGTCAGGCTCTATTCTGAAAATGCAACTCGGCACTTAACTGGTAAGGTGCCAGGTAGCTACTGCTCTGAGCAGACACTGACAGGCACTTGTATTCTCTTATAGCTGGTATGGGCAGTGCCCAATTGGAGGGTAAGCTATACTAATTCAGTTACACACCCTACATCAGCTGAATTGGTGCCTTTTGGTGTTTGTTCCACACAACACAAATGATTGTATTATTAGAAGGAAAACCTATAACTACTTCTGGATTCTAACCTTACATGCAGCATACTCAATGATTTATTTGTGGTTTCAGTCTACATATGGGGACTGAAACCACACAAATGTCTTTGAGCTGTGAATAGAAGTAGAATGTCATGGTTCTGATCAAAATCCTCCTGAGCTCAGTAGGAATGTTTCCATGGACTCCACTAGGAGTTGGATGGCATCCATAATTAGCAAATGATAATACAAACCACAATATGTATAGAAAGAAGGAGAAACTACATGCCTAAGCTAGGCACTAATTTTCATGTTTAGTGCCTTTTGTACCAGGATCTCTTAACTGTGTTCCTCAGAGGTAGGGAAATTGACTCTCAGAGAGGTTAATTATTATCAAATGATTTTTCCCAAGGTCATAAAGCTTAGTTTAGGGGAGGTGGTGCTGGTGAATTTCTTTGCCATCACCTTATTGAAATCAATCACTGAGCAGACGTTGCTGTATATTTTGACAGATTGCTGTGTTGGTTGGCTGCACAGTTTGAGTTCTAAATAAGGCATGTTAAAATGTGTCCCTTAGAATTATGGCTTTCTGGTATTTTTATTAGCAATTTAATACTATTGTGCAAGTAACTTTTTTTTCTCTGCTGAACTGTTCAGATACTTATTGAAGTTTTGGCCCCAGGATTAGTCAATGGCTGCATACCTGCCTATTATGATGCACTCAGGTGGTTTTTCTTCATGGGAATTCCTGGAGATTTGCTCTCTGAAATCCAATGCTCTACCAGATTAATCTTTGGGACTCTTCCCTTTGCTCTCTATTTTTATTCTGAGGTAGCACTGATAGTTTTTGGAAGGGATTTTCATCTTTATGATGAAGATTTATCATGCAAATAAAGATACTGGTCTCAGTGATTTCTGCTTCTTCAGTTCTATCTTTGATTATTTTTCTAAACTTTGTGGTTCATTCTTTACATTCTCAGTAATGGAATTTTGCCTCCAATGTGTCTAAATCTCTTTAGAAAATGAGATTTAGATTCATAAATCAGTTGGGCATAGCTATGCTGCGTCAGCAACGCCTAGATGCATTTTTAAAAACCAAGACTTTTAGGCCTTACTGAACTAGTGAATGATACTACACCTTCACTGGCAGTTCGTCTGTACGTATCCATATTTGGATGCAATTTCTATTTTAATTTGACACTATTTATGTAATACATTGTATTCAAGGATTTTTAAATAACACTACTCAAAAGGTTTCAGAGGAACAGCCGTGTTAGTCTGTATTCGCAAAAAGAAAAGGAGTACTTGTGGCACCTTAGAGACTAACCAATTTATTTGAGCATGAGCTTTCGTGAGCTACAGATCACTTCATCTGATGAAGTGAGCTGTAGCTCACGAAAGCTCATGCTCAAATAAATTGGTTAGTCTCTAAGGTGCCACAAGTACTACTCAAAAGGACCATTTCAGGGGCCTGCTTAGTGCTATTTGTGTTATACCAATAAAATAAAAAACAGCAGGATCTTCTTAAAGGGAAAGGCAAAATACCACATTTATTGTGAATACAGAATCATAGTAAGCAGTTAGTTCTAGCTATAACATTCCATTCAATCTCCTATTTACACACATTCATTCCTACACACACACACAGGTTCTGCAAGGTTGTTATCATAGTTACCAGCCTTAGAGTTGCTCATGCCAAGCCACTGGCCAGGTGGCCTGGACAGGAGGAGGGAGCAGTACCTTGTCAGATGCTCATCTGATGCTCCTGGAAGTTGGTTTGCAGAATCAGACCCCAAAGTTTTCACTTTCTGGAGTCCATTTTTATAGGAATTTCTTCCTATGCCAGTCTATGGGAATTGCTTCATCATTCTGTTGCTGAATCAATCGGAAGATAGCACATTCCTGACAGCTCTGTGCTGCTAGATGTTACCTTGTTCTTTGGTTCTCCCGTTCTTGAGGCTGTTGGGTGGATTCCAGTCTGCCCTCCAGGGGTCCTCTGGTTATTTCCACTTGATGCCTTCTTCAGCTGATGGACACTGGATTCTTAGACTGGCACCTCCCTGATCATTCAGTTATTATCCACACTAAGCAGACATCCTCTCTCTATTTTAATCGCAATTGTTAATACAACAAAAGGGCAGGGAGTCTCTAGGTGCTGTTTCTGTTGTTACAGAGTATTGCTTTGAGTCTCTCTCTGTGTGAATTGCTTTGAGAACAGACTGTCTTAGAATGTACTAACGCAATTAGCAGCTTGCAAGTTTCACACACAGAGGGAGAGAAACAGTACCAAAAACCAAGAGACCTCTTAATTAGTAATACCCTGGAATTTAAACTATGGGGAATTAAACTCATTTGTAAAAAGAAAAGGAGTACTTGTGGCACCTTAGACTAACCAATTTATTTGAGCATAAGCTTTCGTGAGCCACAGTATGCATCCGATGAAGTGAGCTGTAGCTCACGAAAGCTTATGCTCAAGAAAATTGGTTAGTCTCTAAGGTGCCACAAGTACTCCTTTTTCTTTTTGCGAATACAGATTAACACAGCTGTTACTCTGAAACTCATTTGTGATTTTAATACAGCACTTCTTTAATATGATCCAACATTTGTACAAGCAGATTCAGTTTAGACTGGGCTGCTTTATCATGGTTGTGAAGCTTCTTTTGATGTAATCTTAGAGCCCAGTCCTGCAACCCTTTCATTTTGAGACTGGTCCTCACTCTCACAAAACCCATTGGTGTCAACAGGGTTATTCATGTGAATAAGGGCTATTTTCAGGAGTGGTGATTTTGAAAATCCTTACTGTATTCCTGAGTTTCCATGAGTTCAACATGGACAGCATTACTTTTCCCACTTGCGTTTTGCTGGTATGTGATTTGTTCTTTTCTTTATCCTCTTTCCCTGTGCACTAGTTTTGTCCCTATCAATATATATGAATAACATAGCTGAAGTGCAGTTATTTTTCCCCAGGAAGACCAGGGCCTCAACTAAATGATCTGAAATCATATATGCCAGGAGAAATATTCTTTGAAAATACATACAAGACTCACAATCACAGTAGGGCCAAATATTGAATAATGTGCTTGACTATCTCTCAAATTTTATTTGTCACCAAGAACTTTCTTTATGAAATAGAGATAGAGGATGTCTGCTTAGTGTGGATAATAACTGAATGATCAGGGAGGTGCCAGTCTAAGAATCCAGTGTCCATCAGCTGAAGAAGGCATCAAGTGGAAATAACCAGAGGACCCCTGGAGGGCAGACTGGAATCCCACCCAACAGCCTCAAGAACGGGAGAACCAAAGAACAAGGTAACATCTAGCAGCACAGAGCTGTCAGGAATGTGCTATCTTCCGATTGATTCAGCAACAGAATGATGAAGCAATTCCCATAGACTGGCATAGGAAGAAATTCCTATAAAAATGGACTCCAGAAAGTGAAAACTTTGGGGTCTGATTCTGCAAACCAACTTCCAGGAGCATCAGATGAGCATCTGACAAGGTACTGCTCCCTCCTCCTGTCCAGGCCACCTGGCCAGTGGCTTGGCATGAGCAACTCTAAGGCTGGTAACTATGATAACAACCTTGCAGAACCTGTGTGTGTAGGAATGAATGTGTGTAAATGGGAGATTGAATGGAATGTTATAGCTAGAACTAACTGCTTACTATGATTCTGTATTCACAATAAATGAAAGAAAGCAGTAAGGATCACAACGTTTTGTGGCATGCCACAGGCAAATCTAGTGAGTAAATAGGCATGCCATGGACAGCAATTATGTATTTTAATGGAAAATGCTCTGAGACATGCCTTTCACTTCAGTGATGTCCCTGATCACACTTGCCTCAGTAGAATTTATAATAGGAAGACAGCCCGAGACATAAGCTCTTGTATCAGAGGCCTGGTATCAGGCCTGAGACCTGGGCTAAAGTAGTCAAAACTTTGCTGATAAGTTATGTCTCAGGCTCTCTTCCTACTACACAAATTATGAGTTAATCTGTTGAAGCTTTTCCATTTCAAAAGCAGTGTAATGAAGATCAGAATCTGGCCCTTAAGCTATAAGAACTGTCAAGTAATTTTAGGAGATTTTCAATGAACTAAAAACTAGCACCGCAGCAGTTGTGGTGGTTTTCTAATTAGGCATTGTTTAGGGAATTGAGCGTTGACTCTGTCCCTAAAACTCAGTGTGCGTGTGCGCATTCTCTAATTATGGGAGTTGATTATACCTGAACAAAAACATATTCCAGGGTAAAAGGATTATAAATATCCAGATTCCTGTAAATGCAAGTTCTTCTTTCCAGATACTTTTATAGCTATTGAAGTTGCATTCCTTGTATGAACACTTACTTTTAATGAACAAAGACTATGTGAATGCTACCAGAAGTTAAATCCTAAACCCAGTAGAAATAGTTACAGGACACATGGAAACATGATCCCATAGTTTTCATGCTTTTAAAAAGTTGAATTGTAATCTGCACTCTGAAATGTCAGGAGATAAGTAATATCTATTGGCATGAGTGCACTCAGAAACATATTGTATGTGGAAAATAACTTGGCATCAGCTTTACAAATTCCAACTGCCTGGGCTGAGTGACTAGAGTACCATATTCTTATTACTCCTTCAGAACGGTACAGTGGAATAAAACCGATTTTCTAAGTTTTGAAAGCTTGTTGAATTTTTTTAGCATGCCAAGGAAAATACATGTGTGCTAATGAAGTGAAGGTATCTCACATACTTGTCATGTCACCCAGACTTGCTATGCCTATGTGGCATTTCACCTGGGCTGTAGAATATTAGGGTTGGAAGAGACCCCAGGAGGCCATCTAGTCCAATCCCCCGGTCAAAGCAGGACCAACACTACCTAAATCATCCCAGCCAGGGCTTTGTCAAGCTGAGCCTTAAAAACATCTAAGGATGGAGATTCCACCACCTCCCTAGGTAACCCATTCCAGTGCTTCACTACCCTCCTAGTGAGATAGTGTTTCCTATTATCCAACCTAGACCTCCCCCACCAACTTGAGACCATTGCTTCTTGTTCTGTCATCCACTGAGAACCGCCTAGCTCCATCCTCTTTGGAACCCCCATTCAGGTAGTTGAAGGCTGCTATCAAGGCCCCCTTACTCTTCTTCTGCAGACTAAATAAGCCCAGTTCCCTCAGCCTCTCCTCAAAGTCATTTGCCCCAGCCTCCTAATCATTTTTGTTGCCCTCCACTCGACTCTCTCTCCAGTTTGTCCTCATCCATTCTGTAGTGGGGGGCACCAAAACTGGACACAATAATCCAGGTGTGGCCTCACCAGTACAGAGTAGAGTGGAATAATCACTTCCCTGGCAATGCTCCTTCTAATACAGCCCAATATGCCATTGACTTTCTTAGCAACAAGGGCACACTGCTGACTCATATCCAGCTTCTTGTCCACTGTAATCCCCAGATCCCTTTCTGCAGAGAATACAATCTAGCAATGACATTGCACAGTGGCAGCCCATAGGTTATAAGGTTGTGACATGCCTTTCACTCTGGGCACACATTTAACCTGACAGTGGGATAGCAGTATATACATTAGAATTTAGGGAAATGGACAGTGTACATGTAAGGGGGAAGGAGTATATAGTAAGGGAATTACAATCAGTATAAATACTTAGTTGTTCTGGAAACCAGGGGAATGAACAGTGTGGTTAATGAGAGAGGCAAAGGTGAAAAACTTTAATGTAAGTGTTGTACTTTTACAAAAATACAGCAATACCTGCTGTATCAATTTTTAATACATATAAATACATTTGTATTCAATACACAAATGTACACATTGCAAGACTCCTCTTTTTCCCTCAGGCATTTGAAAGTGGGAGTGGAATTGTAGTTTGAGGGGAAGGGGGTTATTTTAAATTACTGTGTTTAGGATGCATTTTATAGTGTATTAAGGACACCTGGAGCATGTGGATAAGTGCCCTTTTTAACATTGTTATACATTTTAAATAAATGAACAAATGTGACTGGGCAATAAACATGTATAAGTACTTACGCCCCTTTCCAGTATAAATCTTTTAATGCAGAGTTTTTATGTATGCCTCATAGTGGCCCTGACAAAGGTGGGCATGGTGAACAGGGGACGCTGGGATTCTGGACACAGCCAGCAGGTGATTTCTGGGATTGTTAGTATAGCAAGTGAATTCTGAACAGCACAACATGAGGATGGATTTTTCCTCCCCCTTTGACCTTAATATAGATAACGATGACCACTTGCCAGCCTTTTGATTTTTGCTATTTATATTTTGCTTCAATACTGCAAGTATAATGCAATCTAAATTTACAACAGGAACAGATTGGTTACAGTATTGTAAAGTCTCCTAGCAGCTTACCCAGGCGCCCCCCCCCCCCCCCCAAAAAAACCAACCCAGCTGCCTATAAAATCTTTGAAGAGATTTCAAAGCTTTATACTGACTACTTGTATACCCAGCAACAAATTGTCTGATACTTTATACCCTAAATATAAAATATTTACTTGCACATTTTTCCTATCCTTAGAACAGGCTGAGAAATGAGTCATAGCAGCAGGATCATAAGGTTACTTTGCAACTCCTCTGGAAACTAGTTTTTAATTGAGCTTAGCAAATATACTAATTATAAGGGGCTGCAAATTCTTGTTCAGCAGCCTGTGTTGAATAATTACCTACATGTTCTGCCTAAAAGAGGATCACTCCTAAATACAGTATGTCTTTGAGTAACTGGATTTGTACACCTGAAGCATAATCTTTCCACATTGTGTGGATCATATGAATTAGATTTTAAAGAAGCAATCTTCTTATTTATGTAGTGCCATATGTGTGCAAGAGGCTTTATGGATTGGTAAGAAGATGGGTGATTTACGTGAGTTAGTGGTTGTCACATTAGACTCCTAGTAGATACCATATAGAGAAAGGAGAGCCCAAGGCCTTGTCTACATTAAAGAAATATGCACTGGTCTAGATATAGCTACCCCAGTGTAAATTTCCTTCCTGGATTTGTGCTGGAAATGGCCCAACTTGATGATCACTTTAGATAAGCTATTACCAGCAGGACAGTGGGGTGGGAGGAGGTATTGTTTCATGGTCTCTGTGTGTATATAATGTCTTCTGCAGTTTCCATGGTATGCATCCGATGAAGTGAGCTGTAGCTCACGAAAGCTCATGCTCAAATAAATTGGTTAGTCTCTAAGGTGCCACAAGTACTCCTTTTTCTTTTTGCGAATACAGACTAACACGGCTGTTACTCTGAAACCTTTCATGAAAACAGGGGCTAAGGATGGGGGATGCAGGACCTGATTCTCCACACCTTTGCATATTGCTTGGTCACTTACACTTGTGCAAAGTGACCCATTTTTAGGCCCTGATTCAGCACAGTATGTGCATAACTTTTAAATACACAAGTAGTCCCACTGACTACTCATGCTAAAATTACACATGTGCTTGGGTATTGTGCTGAGCTGGGGCTCTTGTTAGTAATGTTTTACAGTGAGTTTGCACCGGTGTAAATGACTGCATTTTTTTTAATGGTTAAAATTGGTAGGAGGATTTTCAGGGAGGGGAGTGGGTTTTGGTGGTGCATGTTTGTCACATGTTTACAATGTCTCTCCCATATGTTGTCGCTGTAGAAGTCTGAAAGCAACAGCCTTTGACTCTGGGCCAGATCAAACCTCCCTGCTCCACCCACAGAGATGCCCTTTGATTAGATTTTACTCATCCTTTGAAGTGGGCCTCTATCACTGCCATAGCAACACACCTCACCCCTCAATACCCAGGACTCTATGGAGCACCCCAGTTCCTGATATAAAAAAGCAGGGTGACATTGACCCCCAGTGGGTGGAGCCTACTTATGGATCTGTGTTACTTAAATGTGATGGTAATGTAAGGCAAGAGCGCACAAAGTTCAAGTACACAGGGGAACCTCCACAACATTTGTCGATTGTGGATAGAAGGTTTGTCCCAGCTTTCAATAATATGGCACAGGGACTCTTGACAGTAGGATAAAGCCATAGGATCTACATTTGGATCATGATTTTGGGTATATCTATAGAGAGGGTGTGAAGGGTATATATCAGCCATTATTTCAGCCTCTAGACTGGAACAGCAGTCATAGAAGGGCTGTGTTATGTCTCTGAATTCTGTCTGCAGATTGAGGTGTATGAATTTCATTCCAAATCCACACACTGACTTTGAGTGGTGAGTGGTGAATTTAGTGGCTATTCCCTCATATAACTGTGTCATTTACATCTCTTCGTAACACAACAGTGCAACACAGGATAGAGTATCAACTGCTGCAAACACTGAAATAGTGGCTGTTCTTAAACCAAAAATACTGCCATACTAAATCCCAAGTACTATTGCAACAGCCAGAGTTTGCGGGGGGTGTTAATTTTTATTTATTTTACTTAGTGTTATGATTTCTTTTTATATTATATACAGCAATTCCTCTTTTCTTGTTTCTTGTGGCAGAATTACTATATTTAGAACAAATAGTCCTATAATTTATGCTTACAGTATATAACAATTTAAAGATAGGTAAATATTCCTTTTAAATTCAAACAGAACTCTAATTGTTCATCTCTATTTCCAAACATGATCAACAAAGTAAATATTTTGACTTTATTACCTGCATAAAACTCAATGAATAGTACTTAATGATTAGTAATTCTACCTTAGAACTTCAGCACTCTATACCAAATATATTTTCCGTTCTACTGCTAAATCACAGGTTTACTTTCTTCCTACAAAATCTGTTTCTATACCACAATTATTTGCTTTCTTTTCACAGTACAATATTCAAACTGCATAGAATGCACCAGAGTTCTAGTGAAAATCTTAAATAAAAACTTTAATACAATCTTTTCCTCTCCCTTGCTCTTTAAGTTCAGATCTTTTCTTCAGAAAATGTCTTCTGTTGTCCAGAATACGTGTTTCACTCAGGTGCTTACCTACCTCAGTCTTGGCTGCTATCTGAAAAAATTTACTAGTTCCTCAAGCTCCACCTAGTGGCTATGAGGGGGAAATTGTATATCCCCAAAGGAATAAATCAATTCCTTAACAATTACTGCTAGATTTTTTTAAAAATTTCATATTCTTTCTTTAAGAAAGAGGCACAAACCATGACCCAGAATCTGAACACTCCAAAATTTGGATGAAGTTGAGGTCTGGATTCAACTTCAGCTTTAAAAAAATGCTACAGCAGTAATGGGGGGGGGGGGGAGTTAATAGGTTAATGATAACATATTAGCCTTTGAATTCACTACCCATTTCTAATTTTATATATTATAGGTTATGGTTTATTTTGAACCTGTAGTTGCCACAATTAAGGATCGTGTCAATGCAGCCTTTTGTGATATTTTTTCATGTTTGAATTTTTAATGTCTAAATGCTCATTGATATGCATTTTATTTTCTGATTACCAAGGAGTTTTCGTGTTTTTCTGCTTAATTATCCTAGTATTTTTAAAGCATTTATACAAAACTGAGTATAAAGATCATAATAAAACAATGTGTTCTCTAGGGCATATCAAGGTCTCAATGTATGCAACATTTCAAGAATATCAAACATAGGTTGAATATTATAACTCACTTGATGTGTAGCTAGGATGGAACTATCTGACTGGTTAGGTGCACCTACATTAGCAAAAATTGGGCTGTGACGCGATGTGACGGAGAGTTGTACTGTTTTCCCCCACTGGTGGTGGTAATAGTAGTAATATGAACAACATACCCCCATATCTCAATGTCTGTACTTTGATCCCTTAAACTTTTACCCCCAATCGGGGAGATTGCAGATTATATATTCCTTATGCCACCCGTTCCTAAACTGAATTTTGCACCCCTTAATAATCTGTACCTTATTCCCTGATAACCAGAAACTTCTATGCTTAAACTCTGTACTGTTTTCTTTTTACTTCAGCATCATCTTAATAAACCTTAATCCCCTGAGTCCAGTCTAGACTAGAACTTTCATCATTGCAAACAACACTAGAGTTGAAGCCACAGACAAATTTAGTGTTTTTTGCTAGTGCAGATAAGACCTCGGAGCTTAAGCTTTCCATCTCTACTCTTGACAAATATCGACTATGGTTAAAAATCTTAACCATTGTTACATGCTTTCTTTCTGCAGAGGTAAAAACATCCTTAACTCGATCCTGTGCGCATATGCGTTATGATAGTCTTTCATCACATGCTTTCCCCCCCCCTCCACAGGACCCTGCCTCATTCAATTGGTGGTTGGATGGGCAAGAGAGCAGAGTTACATTTGCCCAAGCAACCATAAATCAGGCATTACCTAACTTTTGTGTTCTTAAATTTGCAACCTAAATAACATTTTTTTAAATGTTTTTTTAAAATAAAATCCTACGGGGCTGGATGCATTATAGACACATGAGACAGCACCTCATAAAATTTGAGTAGCTGTAGTATAGTTACATTTTTCTGTGTATAGTTTTAATAGATTACAGGTCTTTGTTTATTTTCTGTGTGGAACTGCCACCACTAACATTGTGGTTGCAACCTCTTGCAATGTTTCTCTCCAACCTGATATTTTTTAACAGTAACGTCTTTATTTAGAATCTTATATTTCTCTCCTGCTACAGTGGTTACTATAAAAATTGTGAGACTAAGTTTTAGTGGCTAAAATAGAACAGTGGATCTGGGGATTCTTTTTTGTGGAGACTTTTTTACAAGTGTAGCCATAGCTTTACATTTAATTATAGTAATAATCTTATTTGTTAGGCTGAGAATTGTGCAGACTTGAATGTTCATTTTCACACTTTAAAAAAAAAAGTGAATCTTGCATGTAAAATTGCAAAGGAACAAAAAACAAACTATTGCTGCAGGTAATATAGGAACATTCTGAAATAAACAAAAACAAAGCAGAAAAATGTCAGACCCTCCAGCTATCTTTCACTGCTCCAGCATCACAAAGCTGGCCTAAAGCTGCTGGAAGTGGTTGTCTGAAGTTTTCCCCGTCAGTGGTGAATACCTGTGTGGCTCAGAGCCAATGAAGTATCTCTTACCCTGCCCCCCACAATTTAGGGAGAGGGGCAGGAGTAGGGGAAGCATAGCCTAAGTATCCCCAGAGTTGCTCTAATTTATGTCAGGGACTTTATCAGCGCTCCGCTCCGTAGGACTCCAGATTATAAAGCCACCTTTGTCCTGTTCTCCCCCCTCTGGTCTTTTTTTTAAAAGGTAAACTGCTCACAGTATGTGAGGCATTGTGGCTTAGTGGGATTCAGGAGATTTGGGTTCTATTCCGGTCTGTCATTAGCCTGCTCAGTGACCTTGGGTTGGTCACTTTCCCCTTGTGTGCCTCAGTTCCCCCATCTGTAACATGGAGATAACTATGTTGCCCTGCTTTGTCCAGCGTTTTGAGATCTACTCATAAAAAGTGGTGTATATAAGAGCTTGGTGGTATTACTATTATGCTAAGCATAACTGGAAGATAGGGCCCATTGTTCTTTTCTATTGTCTGTACATGTCAATGTTAGGATTTCTTAATTAGTCATACTGACCTGTTTTAGGGTCTGATGGTGGAACAAAGCAAACACAACTTATTAGTATCAGTACTTCCAAATCTGTAACAATGTGGTCCAATCTTTTGTGTTTTGCAAAATCTGTTTTGTACTTTTTCTCCTACTGCTTTATTCTTTGTGCTACAGAAGACAGTAAGACATGAGGCAGCAATTACACTTTATTCTGGACTCCTGAGATATAGGTGTTTGCAAGAAGCAATGCAGCCAAATAGATAATAAACTATGGTACACGTGCTCCGTGTTGCACAGAAAGTATACCAGATATTTAGTTCTGGCTATTGTGTAATAGTCAGTAAAGTGTAACATAAAGCTCCAGTGGTAGCACAACAAGGTCACAATACTAGTATGCAGAGTTCCAGTTGGGCACCCCCTGCCCCCACAAGTATCTCAGACACAGACTGTACCTGATCCTTCAACACCAAAAATCAATCTTTGACTTGTAAAAGGCCACCAACTGATTCCTCTAGTCTGGCTGTCTCTCCACTGCATTGAATGAATACCTCTTTAAGCGGTGCTGTCAGGACCATAGTACAGAACATGCAATTAGAGTGGGACTGTTATCCATTTCATTCAGAAATTGAACAATAATTTCTAACCAAGTTATGTACAAATTAAAGAATATCCCAATAGAAATGTTTGAAGTCTATAGATATTCACAGATAAACCAGTAGAAAGGGGTGTGCAAGAAAACACAAATCTAAGTAAATGGAAGTGTTACTGCATTTAAATGTATGCAAAACCTAAATCTGTTGGCTGAAACTTAGTTACAGCATATGAGCCAGGCCCGTAGCTATTCAGAATGTAAACTCCATATAAATGTCTAAACCTTTTTGAATCCTGCTAACATCTTGGCTTCAATTATCCTGTTGCAGTGAGTTCTACAGCTTAATTGGACACTGCACAAAAATATCCTTTTAACAGTTATAAATGTGGTACTGTTTTTATGGCCTTGACTGAGCTTCCCCTTGTGGATGGTCACCAGGCTGCAGTATTGGACCCAGCCTTTGGATACTATGTTTCCAGGCTTACTGGGTCTGAGCACTGACCAGACACTATATCTAAATACAGCCTCTCAGGCAAACTCCCAAGATACAGGCCCCCTGTTGGGTACCCTTCATGGGATATGGTATCACACAGTTCAGGGGCATCAGCACTGGTCTTGGGACCTAGCCCAGCTGAAGTCTCATCAGTAGGTCTAGCACAAACCCTAGACTTCCATTTGTATGGCTTCAGTCAGGGCCAGCACCAGCTTTCCAAGCAGGTGCTTGGAGTGGCATTCAGAATGGGGCAGCAGTTCATGTCCCGGGGAAGCAGTTCAGCGGCAGCTCCGCTGCTCTTCCTGCCATGGTGGCTTTTGGGCGGTAGCTCCGCTGCTCCTCCAGGTGCAGCAGCAATTCAGCGGCAGCTGCGCTGCTCTTGCAGCAGTGGCAATTCGATGGCGACTGCTTGGGGTGGCAAAATTGGTAGAGCCACCCCTAGCTCCAGTTCATAGTTTAAGTCTGCTTCCTCCCTATCACATGGTTCCTCTGACTTTGCAAGGGAACTTTTAAACCAGATACACTTTATTCCTAGACAAAGCACAAGAGTTACAGATTTAGGCAAAAATAACACTTGCACACACACCCTTCCCTTCAATGTCCTCACCACTCAAAAGTCTTTTGAAATTTAGTTAGTATCATTTCAGGATTCCAGGATCCTTCTGCACCACCCTTCTCCTGCTCAGTCTTCAGTGAATGGATGGTGAGAGAGCCCTTGGCTTGAGAAGATCCAGCTCTTAGAGTTCTGGCTCTCTCTTAGGTGCAACCAGTTCAGCCACTTGTCAGGCAATCAGCTGCTTAGCTCCAGCTCCACAGTCCAGCCTGTTTTAGGGTGGACCCATTTGAATGAAGAAAAGGAGTACTTGTGGCACCTTAGAGACTAACTCTAAGGTGCCACAAGTACTCCTTTCTTTTTGCGAATACAGACTAACGCGGCTGCTACTCTGAAACCATTTGAATGAGGTATCATCAAGGCTGATGACTTTCCCATTGCTAGCTTGTCTTCTAGGTATAAGGATTTCTTTTAACACCTCCTGGGTGTCTCCTGCCCAAGATGGAGGCTACAAGTGCAAACGTGAAGGATACAGTACCATTTACAATGAAAATGGCATTCACAAAACAGAATGGAGTTTGTAGATTGATATAGTCATATGCAGACTAATATAATAATCTGTCATAGCTATATTTCAACTTTATTGAATTTTATTCTTGTATTCTGAGTAAAGTAAACAGAAGTGCCTGATCTACCTACCTTATTTCTGTTGTTATTTTATAAATCTTTATCATTTCATCTCTAAACTAAACATTCTTAATTTTTTTTTAGTCCTGCAGTTGTGCTTTACAATGCACAGAATTTGGATTTTCAATTGATTGCAAAAATGGAAGAATTTAACAGTTATGTAATTTAAAACATTATGGTTCAAACTGCTAAACGATCCTCAAGGTTTATATCCCTGTCTGCATAGACAGGGCTTACAATGTTATACTGTATTGCGCCTGTGTGTACATCCAGGGAGCTGTATGAGTCCTAGTTTGATAGAAATTCATCCACTTGTATTTCTGGTTTTGAGGTTCCAAGGCTGTTTTTTGCAGACTTTCCTTCTTGAAGATTTAGTCCCTCTGTTCATGAGGTAAAGTACAAATTGAGGAGGCAGCATGTGGTAGATGAGTCATAAGTGGATGCTGGTTATTTCAGTTTGGGTGGAACACTAAACGGAGTGGTGTGTGTTTGTTAGTGTCTTTTATGTAGTTCCCTGCTCTCCTGTTTGAAGTAAACTCTTGACTCAACTGGAGGGATTATTTGTATGCAATCCTAAAAGATGTTCACTCTCCCTTAAACCTGGTGGACACCTTCCTCCACACAGTGATGCCTGATAAATGGTTAATGAGGATTAAGCAACAAAAGTTTTCTGGGTTCCAGTAACTTTTCTAAGGTTTCCTTAGTTTTATTGTAATAACAATCTACTAGGAGAACCTCTTATTCTAATATCTTACATTCAAGGGCCCCACTGTTTTACATACACTAGTTAACTCTTCACTAAACACCCCCCTTCTCTCCCTGTGAGTTAGGTGGTCTGTTATGATCTGGGTGAAACCTTGTTAGGGGTTGTGTTGAAACCTTCTTGACACTGATGTGAAGGTACCCTTCAATTAGCATAATTGTAAGGCTAATCCTGGACATAAAATAGATAATTCTATTGTCCAGACTATCACCAGTTTCTGTTCCCAACTGGACTGTCCTCAGGTCCTCAGACTTTGACTTGCCACTTGGGTCAAAAAGGGGCAACAATATTCTAGCTCTTACAACTAAGGAAACTGGCAGAGCAAGAGTAATGATGTGCTACGCTTTATTAGTGGTAGATCCAGAATTGTAACCCAGGAATCCCAACTCTCCGTTCTAGGCTTTAGCTACTAAATGCCACTTTATTTCTCATAGCCCAAACTCCATAGCAGTTACAAAAAGAGAAACCATTATAGCAAAAGACTGACTCTCTTCCCAAGGAGGATTTAGATCTACTTATTAAAGCAACTGCCTGCCTTTTGAAATAGGAGGGCTGGCTGCAGTGGAAGAATTATTCATTTAAAAAAAAAACCCCAAACCCTAAGCATTATTTTAACATCCCTGTATTTGGATTTGGGAAGGAATTTCCCCCCAGGTCAGATAGGCAAAAAGCTTCATGGTCTCTCCCATTCTTTGCAGCATGGGGCACAGGGTCACTTGCAGCTTTAAACTAATGTAAATGGTGGATTCTCTGTCACTTGAAGTAATTAAATCATTATTTGAGGACTTCGGTAACTCAGCCAGAGTTTAGGGATCTATTACTAGAGTGGGTGGGTGAGGTTCTGTGGCCTGCAATGTACAGGAGGTCCTACTAGATAATCACAGTGGTCCCTTCTGGCATTAAAGGCTGAGTCTAATAATATAAATATCTTTCTAAACAAAAAAATAAAATGATGCTTGGTTCAATGACACTTGACTTATTTCTGCTGCAGCCTCTTCCAAAAACTGTATGTGCCAAGTGTTTATCTGCTCGCTACAAAAGCTGTAGGGGCAGGCCCAGGTAAGTACACATTTTTACTCAATATTAAAAACTAATAATTTTACACTTAAAATTAAAATCAAGTGATCCTAGTAATGCATTGATACAATGCTCTGGAAAAAATTTGTGTTCATCACAAACCTTTTGTAGTCTTTCATCATGAGTATCTGGATAATGGGCCAGATCCATCTCTTAGTCACACCATTGTAACCGTACTGCAGTCAGCAGAGTTGTAAATATGTAGCTGATGGAAAATTTTTACCATTGAGACATAATGCATATGAGCATGCTTGGATACATGCATCTCCTGAAACCCTGATTGGTCAATCAAGTTTTGACTTAGCCAGAGTTCTGTAGACCCCTCTTATTTTTACCCCCAAATGATGCTAGTTGTTCATTTACTTGTCATCCAAAACTGTCCCTGGCATCAGGTTGTGTGTGTCAAATTGCTAATGGAAATTAATGACAACACTAAAGGCCTGATTCTTATCTACATGAAGGGCCCTTTATTCTGGCTGTTCTAGCTTGTGCCTGACGGTAGTAGCTGTTAAGAGTCTACTATGCTGGCCATGGATCACTAGAGTGATGCAAAGGAACCAGAAAAAGCCAAGGATCCAGCCTAAAGATTTTTGTCACTGATTTCTGCAGGAAATACTGTATCAGTATTGCTGTAAATGTTTGTAGGCTTAGAGAATTATATCAAACACACTCCATATGTGCAAGTGTAAGAAAGGACCTTTTAAAGAGGATTAGTTTCACTCTTGGTTTGGATAGAACTCTTCATGTTTTTACTTTACCCTGCATATTTTGCTTTGACTCTCGTGTCATAGCTATACAAAATGTCCTACTCTGAATACAAGTATTTTCTAATAGCTAACTTTTTATGGCCAAAATATTCATTCTCTCCCATAAAAATCTGGATTAATAGATCCCAATATGGAACTATTGATCAGTTCCCTGATGGAAACATCAGGGTTTGGGGGGAAAAAATTGCCTTTACAAGATCCATCAGAATAAAAGTCATCAAGTCTGGTAAATTATCTGGAGCATAGATGCCAACATGTGGCTATGTTTTCATATCCTGATTAGATTGCGTACCCATTACAGTATCATTGGCAAACTACAGTTTCTTAACTAGCCAGATCCTGAATATATAAGTATACTGGGCAACAGTTCCATAAACATTTGGCTTACGTCTGGTATGATTTCTCACTCTTCTGCTTTTCCTCCACACTATATTTTTTTCACCCTAGGTGGCTTTTTTTTTTTTTTTTTTATGCATAGGGTGATCAGATGTCCCATTTTTAAAGGGACAGTCCTGTTTTTTGGACTTTCTTATATAGGTGCCTATTACCCCGTGTCCTGTTTTTTTCACAATTGCTATCTGGTCACTCTAGTTATGCAAGTATAGTGTGTAAGATTATACATAGTTACCTATGTACTTCAACAGATATAACAGGAAACTATTAGACATATCTGTTAAATATTTTAGGAGTTTTGACTGCAATAATACACAAATAGTCATACCAAAAAGAAAAATGTTATAACAAAATTTGATATTACACCAAATCTTCACGTACCTGTATCTCTTCTAGAAAGAGTAGATAGTCATAACAATAAAATAGCTTAATATGTATATTTTTTCCCCTCTTCTATCTAAACATGTTTGTCAAGATTTGTGATAGAACTAGCTGTGCTTGCTTTTCCCACTATTACAGAGCGTGAATGAAGAATTCTGGCAGTTTGACTTGCTTTAACATATGACTTCCTGCTGGAATGACATCTTGGAGACCAAAAGGGATCTAAAGACTTCATTTGTGGTGTTTCTGGGTAGAACAGGTTATAAAACAGTCTCTGTCATGGTGCCAACCCAAGCTTCTGAATTTAATGTAGTATTTTTTGTGAGTTAAAAAAAAAAAACAAACACATTTTGGACAAACTTCCCAATTTTTTTTTGGGGGGGGGGGATTCTTCCCAAATCTATATTGATGTCAAAGCTGAAAGAACTTAAGTCTCATAATAAGAAAAGTCACCCAAAATAAGATGTAGAGTTGGATTCTTGTTAGTACTGAGGAAGAGATTAAAGGATAAACAGATATGCATATTCCCAGGGTCTAGAGTAGGAATGATGAACTGTATTTTACCATTTGAAGCTTTGTAAAGGGAGTCTTTTTGGTGACCTTTGTGCCCAGAGTTGACTTCCATACTGAAGGGCCTGAAAGAAAAACAAAGAACCTTATATAGGGACTTACATCGATCAAGATGGCATTCTGCTATCATGGAGTTGCACCTTATTTGCAACATCTGTCTGTAGCTCCCATAGTCCCATGGCATTTTTCTAGCACAACACTGGTCATTGGTGCTACAATCTCAAACTGTTTAAATCTTTTTAGAGAAGATTATATTTGGAAAATATTATTTGGGATAGGATAAGAATTGTCAGCCATCTTGAATTTCCGGGAATCATCATTCACAAGTCATGAAATCAATCTTGGGTTTGTGCAATGTTGTCGTGACATTTTTATACCGCATCACAATGTTTTAATACAACCTCAACATGGGTCATCGCAATGTGCCGCATGGCATGGCATTGTGAACGAGTTTGTCTCAAACTTATGATAATAGCACTTACCTAGCAATTTACCGGTATCAGAAACACTGAATAAACATGAACAAGAATCCTCACAACACCCCTGTCAGATAGGCAGATAAGTATTATGCTCATTTTACAGACGAGGAAACTGAGGCAAAATTAAATTGATTTGCCCCAGGCCACAAAGCAAATTAGAAGGACCCAATCCACCAAAGCAGTTAAGTGCATAAGTAATCCAATATGACGGTTTTTAATAAGATGTGGCTACTCTCATGCTTAAAGTTACATCTGTGTTGTGTGTTGCATGACCAGGGCCTCATAAAGCAGAACTTCCTGACTCTCAGTCCAGTGTTTATTTCTCAGGACTACACTATGTAGATAGATCTAAAAGCACTGAGACTCAGATAATGTATCTGCAAAGTGGAAAGGGCTATTTTGGTTTGGGAAGAATGCTCACAAAGTGCTTTTGCTACTTTGAAATGATCTAAACATTTCCGACTAAATAAAATGCTAGAGCTCTTCACACCCGTACAGAACTGGCTGTAAATCAAAAATGCTTCAGTTTTGCTATGGATGGGAGAATCTGTGCACAGCTCAAAGAATGTGTAACGAAAGGAATGTGACCAGCTTTAAGTCTTAATGTCATATGATAGATTGTAAAAAGTTACTTTATGGTGCCAAATCTTAATCTGATAACTGCAGATGTATTTCCTTCAACAATCTCCAACCATATCACAGAATGTAAGCAGTTTATCCAGCCCTGTAAGGGAGTTTTATTTATCTAAGAAAAACAAACTAGTGATTCGTTAACTAGTACTCCTTTAATTGCTGTATTTGAGACAGAAATAATTTGACTAGATGCTGGAGTAGCTGGGTTTTTGTTGTTGTTGTTGTTGTTTTTTTGTGAAGTATGATACGTAACACCTGCCTGGACCCCCAAAGTATTTCCCATCCGTAGCCAAGAATGGGAATACAGAATGACGGATTTCCTTTCCATATGTAAGTTGGTGTTTTTAGTCATTATGAATCACAATTGTTTCTTTTTTTTTTCTTTATGATTTTTGAATGGAATAACTCCATTTGGAGCTCATTTGTAGTCATGTCTTTAGAAAACAAAGACACACAACTTGCAAGAGTAAAACTATCCATTTCCTCCTAAATGTTCTGATGCTCAACTCCTAGTGATGTTGTGTGGATAAATCTTGGAAGATGAAAAGCAAAATACAAGTAATACTTGTAACACTAGAAAAAGGTCTTGATCCCATGGCTCAGGTAGGTACCACCTGAAGAGAACATGAAAGCAGCCAGGGATTGTTTGTGCAGTAGTATTCATGGAGTCTCAGGCTCTTAGAAATTGTTTTAATGAACTATTTACAAGAACATATCAGACAAAATTGGATTTAGCCTTATTCAAGGAGCCACTAACCTGTGTCTGTCTCCGTGTCTCTCTTGGGCCTCCTATTTATTTCACTTTCTGTCAGAGCCATCAGGTGTTCGCAAGATGGCTATATGCTGTAACAAGGGTACAGAGAAATGTAAGCTAGATCTTGTCCCTCATGGGGTTTTTCCCCTATTCCAAGTGCAGGGATTGGTTTAATTATTGATTCTCCAGGTCATGACTACTTTGCCCTTCATATGGTGATCAATTGGAAGGGTGGCCCAGCTGGATAGGAGAACCACACAAGTGTCAGTATAGAAAAAAGAGGTCATAGTACAGAAAAGGTTGGCTTAAACCATCAGAGTATCCCATTACAAAGGGAAATCCTTTAGGGTTGCATTGACTCAGTTTAGGGCTGTTTGGTGCTAATGGCACAAATAGGCCTGAGTGCCTCCCAGGATCAGGACTTCTGTATCTAATTGTAGTATTCTATTTTTTACATTTGATATGTACTTGTCTTATATTAAGAAGTTTAATAAGTAAACAATTTTGTCACTGGCTTAAATGAAAAGAATTCAATAATTGTGTGGATTTGGGTCTCAGAGAATTTCTGTCAAGTTTGCTAAGTGCCCTATTCAGTCCAACATGCCCAACAAAACTCGGTGTACAGGAGAGCAGTCTAATCAAGAGAGATCTCGTGCAAAGCAAACCCCTCCCTACTCACACTCTTTTCCCCTGCCCTCCCCAGCAGCTTATGGGGCAGAGAACTCCCTGCCTTCTGGAACAGGAAGTAACCTTCACAGATGTGAAACTTGACAAAAGAAGGGAGATTCTGTCAACTAGCCCTTGTGGGGGAGCTGCTTTCTGCTAGACAGGGACCGATGCTAAAGAGTTTTCACAGCAGCAATCTTTAGAATGTATTGAAGAGAACTTCTCCATGTTGTTGCTGCATCCTAAGTTGAAATACATCCTACAGTAAAGGATATCCCCCATATCTTTAAAATAAATAAATATATATATATATATATTTATCCTGAATGTGAGTTGAACTGTATAGACTGTGTGTGTGATCATGGTGTAGACCTTGTGGTTTGAAGATTGCCCTAGTAATTTCTTACATGACTATCAAAATACCTGACAGATACATTGGAAGCTCATTTGTCTTTTTGGCTGTACAAGTGGTGTACAGTGTTTGAAGTTGTACAATCAGGAAAAATGGTATCTCTTCAATAAATCAGGCTTTGTTAGCTTCATGCTTTGATTTTGCAAGCTTATGCATGCTATTAAAATAACATGGCAGAAACACACAATGGAGACGTCAGTCTAATCTCACCTTGATTGGCTTATATTGCTACTAATGAACCATGAGTCTGATTCTGCCACCCTTACTCTCACTGAGCATTCCTCAGAGATCGGTGGAACTATTGCATAATAAGGTAATGAGTAAGGGAGGCAAAATCAGTCCCTATATCTTTTTTCAGTTGCCTTAATTAAGTCATAGGCACTGTCTATTTTCATCACTAAACCCAGATGCCTTTTGTTTTACCTCTGACATCCGTGGGCAACCTGTCCTGCTGGTGCAGAAGAATAGTTTTTTCTGTCTGGATTACAACCTCCTTGAGGGTTATTTCCAATTCACACTGAGAATAGATGGTAAAGATAATAGCGCACGTTTGACCATAAAGCTTTCAGTCCAGCAATGATCAAGGAAGAAATAGAGGATATTTGCCAGCTAACTTTTTTTTTTTTAAAGATACTTCCTGAAGTATCTTTCATGGTCAAAGACCTGCATGTAGCCAGAATATTTCTGATCTGTCAATAGGACTGGCATGTCACCACCAGTTTTTCTCCCCCGCCCCCATTTTCCTCCTGAGTTTAAAATAGACTTTTTGTTCCTGTTCTAGCCCACCCACGGACAGTGTACATCCTTCCTTCCATTATTTCTAGGGCTGTCAAGTGATTTAAAAAAATAATCGTGCTGTTAAACAGTAGAATACCATTTATTTAAATATTTTTGGATGTTTTCTACATGTTAAAATTGTATTGTGTTGTAATTGAAATCAATGTGTACTGTGCTCAATATATATTTTTGATTAGAAATATTTGCACTGTAAAAAATAGTATTTTTCAATTCTCCCATTTCAAGTACTCTTGTGCAATCTCTTTATCATGAAAGTTGAATTTACAAACATTGAATTATGTAAAAAAACCAACAACCCTGTATTAAAAAACAAAAGTCTAAAACTTTAGAGCCTTTAAGTCCATTCAGTCCTACTCAGACAAATAAGTTTTGTTTACATTTGCGGGAGATAATACTGCCCGCTTCATTTACAATGTCACCTGGAAGTAAGAACAGGCGTTCACATGGCACTGTTGTAACCAGTGTGGCAAGATAATTACATGCCAGATGGTCTAAAGATTCATATGTCCCTTCATGCTTCAACCACCATGCCAGAGGACATGCACCCATGCTGATGACAAGTTCTGCTCAATAATGATCCAAAGCAATACAGACAGAGGTATGGTCATTTTCATCATCTGAGTCAGATGCCACTAGCAGAAGGTTGACTTTCTTTTTTGGTGGTTCGGGTTCTGTAGTTTCCACTTAGGAGTGTTGATCTTTTAAGATGTCTGAAAGCATGTCCCACACCTAGTCCTTCTCAGATTTTTGGAAGGCACTTCAGATTCTTAAACTTTGGGTCAAGTGCCATAGCTATCTTTAGAAATCTCACTTTGGTACCACCTTTTGCATTTTGTCAAATCTGCAGTGAAGTCTTCTTAAAACAAACATGTGCTGGGCCATCACCTGAGATTGCTATAACATGAAATATATGGCAGAATGCGGGTAAAGCAGAATAGGAGACATGCAATTCTCTTCCAAAGAGTTGACTCTCAAATTTTATTAACACTAATTTTTTTAAACGAGCATAATCAGCACGGAAGCATGTCCTCTGGAATGGTGGCCAAAGCATGAAGGGGCATATGAATGTTTAGCATATCTGGCACAAATACCTTGGAATGCTGGCTACAAAAGTGCCATGCAAATGTCTGTTCTCACTTTCTGGTGACATTGTAAATAATAAGCAGGCAGCAGTATGTCCCATAAATGTAAATAATCTTGTTCAGCCAATTTCCAGGACAAAAGAGAAGTAGGACTGAGTGGAGTTGTAGGCTCTGAAGTTTGACATTATTTTGTGTTTTGGGTGCAGTTATGTAACAAAAAAAATCGACATTTGTAAGTTGCACTTTCACAATAGAGATTGTACTATAGTACTTGTATGAGGTGAATTGAAAAATACTGTTTATATTTTTGATTAACATTTGCACTCTACAAAGTGTAGTGCTCACTTTATCGTTTTTATTCTGTTGTAATTGAAATAAAAATATTTGAAAATGTACAAAACATCCAAAAATTTAATAAATTTCACTTGATATTGTATTGCTTAAGAAAGCAATTAAAACTGATTAAGCACAATTAATTTTTTGAGTTAATCACATGAGTTAACTGCAATTAATTGACAGCCCTAATTATTACCATTCTTGTCTAATCAGGTAAGTGCGACAGAAGTAGCTTTCATTTTCACTTACTCTTGTTTTGCTTTCTCGTGTGTACAGGGTTTATCTTCTTTGATAAGAGTTTGTTAATATGGAAAGGGAGAAAGAGAAATTGGTTTAAATGTAGAAAATTAATCTTTGAATTTTTTCTAATAAATTTAGGGCCCCATTATTCCCTATCCTTAACATCTACATAAGCGCCTTAAATACATAAATAAAAGGCTAGAACTTCCTGCAGTTATCCCTGTGGATCTCAAGGATCTGAGGGAAGCAAGGGAAATCTGCATGGAGGCCCCGGTTTTCCACTGTTCAGATCCCCCGTTTCTTTGTCATCTGCTGTCTGCCATTTGTGATACTAACCTCATGGGGTCATTCTACAGCAGGGGTGGCAAGCCTGAGAAGGAGTCAGAATTTTAACAATGTACATTACCAAAGAGCCACAGTAATAAGGCAGCAGTCCCCCTGCTCCCAGTGCCTCCCACCCACAGATAGCCCTGCTGATCAGCACCTCCCCATTCCTCCCTGCTCCTCCCAATCAGCTGTTCCATGGTGTGCAGGAGCCTCTGGGGGTAGGAGGCAGAAGTGAGGACACTGCAGGCTCAGGGGAGGGGACAGGCAGGGCTGGAGTGGGGGCAGAGTCTGTGGCAGAGCCAGGGGTTGAGCAGTGAGCATCCCCTGGCTCATTGGAAAGTTGGCACCTGTAGCTCCAGCCCTGGAGTCAGTGCCTATACAAGGAGCTGCATATTCTCTTCTGAAGAGATGCATGTGGCTCCAGAGCCACAGGCTGGCCACCCTTGTTCTACAATGCTGTGGGGAGAAATAGTGTAAATCTAAGAAACTGGCATATTGGGAGGGTGTCTCCCTTTAGTTGCTTTTGCCCAGTGCTTAAAATAGTCAGAAAAAGGTGGGAGTTGGGTCTATAATCTGGAAGCAGCAATTTTTTGGTAATACAGTGCTTAAAATACACCCATCAGCAATCTGGTGCTTTCCCCTCCCCCCCGGATCTGTGATCCTGGGTGCTGCCTCACAACTATAAAGGAGCTCCTTTTATCTCAGGTTATAGAGACCTCCTGGTTTTGGTGATGAAGGTCCTGAGGTTCAGTCCCCACAGATCACTGTAGTGTTTGTACATGAAGTTGGCCATGATGTATTTAATCAACTGCTGCACACTCAGCCTGCAGTAACTCATACTTGTGGGGACATGAGTTAGAACAATAACTGAAATTGTACCTGCTCCATAAAATTTAACACACTTTTAACAAACATACATTTGTCATTTAGATTATACACTTTAATATGGACATCAGGGAAAAACTCAGAAAACTATACACTTAAAAAAAAAAAAAAAAAAAGGCCAGCCTGAAGCTCTCTTGAAAGCTATTATATTTCAGTAGCATCTACCACTATCATCTGAAAGTGGGGGTCCTATTATGATGGGCACTATGCACACCCAGAAAGAGAAGAGCTGACAGGTATAGACAAGACAGACAAAAGGTGGGAGGGAAACAGAGAAACAGGTGCAATGACTTGCTCAAGGGCATCCAGGAAAGCCAGGACCTGGGTGTGTCATGCTGGGGTGCACTCCAGACTAATGAGGGGTTTTGATCACCTTCTGTACAACCTTGGGTGCCTCGTAATGCTTTGCTGCTGTAAGTCCCAACCTGGGCCCCTTACAAACAAAATGCAGGTCATACTGTGTGTGTGTGTTGCAGCCTGCCAGAAATGCTTCAGTCACACTCTGGCTTCCACCCACCTTTGTTACCTCTTGCAGGGTGACCCCAACAAACTCCCAGTGCCAACTCTCTCTCTTCTCCTCCCTTCCCCTCCTCCACCATGTATGTTCTGCAGGGTCCAGCCCTCTTCAGGACAATTCAGATATTAGAGGTCTGTTGCCCCACGAGCTGTCAAGAGACAACAAGCTACCTTAGTTGGAGTTCTCAAACAATTCAGTTTAAACACACTTCTGTATTTTTGATTTAAAGAATAAAACTAGTTTGTAGTTAAATAAAGAGGAAGACTTTAAGTGAGTACAAAGCATTAAACTCAGAATTGGTTACAAGAGAAATAAAGATAAAATGCTTTCTAGTAACTAAAACTTGGTTCAAGGTAAAATCCTCACCACATGTTTCCAGCAACATCACTAATCAAATTCTTCTGTCAGGAACCCTCCCAAAGTCAAAAGTCTGGTTCCTTTGTCTTCTCAGGTGGGTGAGAGAGAGAACGAGCAAGAGAAAATACAGGGGTGTTTTTGTCCTTCACTTTGTAGTCCAGTCACTCTTTGAAATGCATTTTCCTGAGGCATAAAGTTCCTTCCTTGATGTGAGGATGGAGACATGGAGTGTTGTGGTGAAAAGTTCCATGTTGTCATTTGTTAGAATGCAGATGGGTCAGTTCCTAATTTCCCCCCTCCCCCCCCCCCCCCCCCCGCCAAAGTATGGCCACTTGATCGGTGATTGCCAGTCAACTTTGATGACACCTGGCTAGAGGTGTTAGCTTGTCCTTTGTCTTTGAGGAATAGGTTTACCCACTAGAATCATAGAATATCAGGGTTGGAAGGGACCTCAGTAGGTCATCTAGTCCAACCCCCTGCTCAAAAGCAGGATCCATCCCCAATTAAATCATCCCAGCCAGGGCTTTGTCAAGCCTGAACTTAAAAACTTCTAAGGAAGGAGATTCCACCACCTCCCTAGGCAACGCATTCCAGTGTTTCACCATCCTCCTAGTGAAAAAGTTTTTCCTAATATCCAACCTAAACCTCCCCCACTGCAACTTGAGACCATTACTCCTTGTCCTGTCCTCTTCCACCACTGAGAATAGTCTAGAACCATCCTCTCTGGAACCACCTCTCAGGTAGTTGAAAGCAGCTATCAAATCCCCCCTCATTCTTCTCTTCCGCAGACTAAACAATCCCAGTTCCCTCAGCCTCTCCTCATAAGTCATGTGTTCCAGACCCCTAATCATTTTTGTTGCCCTTCGCTGGACTCTTTCCAATTTATCCACATCCTTCTTGTAGTGTGGGGCCCAAAACTGGACACAGTACTCCAGATGAGGCCTCACCAATGTCAAATAGAGGGGGACGATCACGTCCCTCGATCTGCTCGCTATGCCCCTACTTATACATCCCAAAATGCCATTGGCCTTCTTTGCAACAAGGGCACACTGCTGACTCATATCCAGCTTCTCGTCCACTGTCACCCCTAGGTCCTTTTCCGCAGAACTGCTGCCTAGCCATTCAGTCCCTAATCTGTAGCTGTGCATTGGGTTCTTCCGTCCTAAGTGCAGGACCCTGCACTTATCCTTATTGAACCTCATCAGATTTCTTTTGGCCCAATCCTCCAATTTGTCTAGGTCCCTCTGTATCCTATCCCTGCCCTCCAGCGTGTCTACCACTCCTCCCAGTTTAGTATCATCCGCAAATTTGCTGAGAGTGCAATCCACACCATTCTCCAGATCATTTATGAAGATATTGAACAAAACCGGCCCCAGGACCGACCCCTGGGGCACTCCACTTGACACCGGCTGCCAACTAGACATGGAGCCATTGATCACTACCCGTTCAGCCTGACAATCTAGCCAACTTTCCACCCACCTTATAGTGCCTTCATCCAGCCCATACTTCTTTAACTTGCTGACAAGAATACTGTGGGAGACCGTGTCAAAAGCTTTGCTAAAGTCAAGATACAATACATCCACTGTTTTCCCTTCATCCACAGAACCAGTAATCTCATCATAAAGGCGATTAGATTAGTCAGGCATGACCTTTCCTGATCACTTTCCTCTCATGTAAGTGCTTCAGGATTGATTCTTTGAGGACCTGCTCCATGATTTTTCCAGGGACTGAAGTGAGGCTGACTGGCCTGTAGTTCCCAGGATCCTCCTCCTTCCCTTTTTTAAAGATTGGCACTACATTAGGCTTTTTCCAGTCATCCGGGACTTCCCCCGTTCGCCACGAGTTTTCAAAGATAATGGCCAATGGCTCTGCAATCACAGCCGCCAGTTCCTTTAGCACTCTCGGATGCAACTCATCCGGCCCCATGGACTTGTGCACGTCCAGCTTTTCTAAATAGTCCCTAACCACCTCTTTCTCCACAGACTTGTGCAGACGTCTCCACAGACGTGCACAAGTAATAGATTGGTGCTATATTTGCCCTTTTCCTGTTCTATAGAATCTCACTCCCCAGACTTGTCTGATAAACACATTTCAGATATAATTTCAGTTTATGTTCATAACTTTACATGGGATGTTGCTACACCCATTTCACCATGATACTATTGACCAGCGAGCTATTACTTTTTAAATATCTCACAATGCACATTTTGTACAAAGATTACAATAGTATGTAGGGTGTTAATTTGGTCACACTAGTCACTGGAATCCCAGTCCAGTGCCCTAACCACTGGACTACACTGCTTCATTCACACACCCTGCTTCATGCCTCCCAACCTGCTCAGGTCTAAATGCACCATGCAATGTGTGACGAGGACACACATTATTCATGCGGTAAACTTAATGTGATTTTAGGATTCAGTCTATCTCGGTTTCATGCTTACTTATTTTGGATGTAAATCATTGTGTTACTTTTTTGGGGTGCCCAGAACTATAGGTCATCTTGTTACCCTTCTGCCTTAGCACAAGCAAGACTTGCTTGTGGTAAACTGTATGTCCGTTCAAGTTCCCTAATACTCTCAGTTAGTTAGCCACCCAAACAATCTCCTCCCAAGCTCTGTCTGCCTTTACTTTGCCTTACAGGTAACACTTAGTGCACTCCAGTTCCTGATTCCCCCTGCAGCATTCCCCTGGAGTATTCAGACCCTGTTAATGAACACTCACAGAAATTACCAAGTTTCTATTTCCAAGGAGACAGCGTATAAACCAACTTCTTTCATTCAACGGAGACTTCATACTCTGTTTAATATTACAACACTGAAATCTACTTATGATAAAAACAAAAGTTTATTAACAAAGATAGACATTTAAGTGATACTGAGCAATGATAGTAGAAACCACTATGGTCACAAATAAAACAAAAAGTAAAACACGCTTCTAAGAGACTAAACATAGCATTAGCAGGCTGAAAGCTTTGTCTAAGATAAGCTTCTCATCTAAAACTACCTCTCAGTATCACTAGCCCCTGAGGCCAATATCCAGCTTTCATGGATGCAAAAACCACTGTCCTTTGTGCTCCCTCAGTGGTGCATAACAAAGGAGTTCTTTTCATAGAATCATAGGACTGAAAGGGACCTTGAGAGGTCTTCTAGTCCACTCCCTTTGTTACCAAGAAGGCCAATGGCATATCGGGCTGTATTAGTAGGAGCATGGCCAGCAGATCGAGGGAAGTGATTATTCCCCTCTACTCTGCACTAGTGAGGCCACACCTGGAGTATTGCATCCAGTTTTGGTGCTCCCACTACAGAAGGGATGTGGACAAATTGGAGAGAGTCCAGCAGAGGGCGATGAAAATGATTAGGGGGCTGGAGCACGTGATTTATGAGGAGAGGCTGAGGAAACTGGGGTTATTTAGTCTGCAGAAGAGAGGAGTGAGGGGGAATTTGATAGCAGCCTTCAACTACCTGAAGGGGGGTTCCAAAGAGGATGGAGCTAGGCTATTCTCAGTGGTGGCAGATGACAGAACAAGAAGCAGTGGTCTCAAGATGTAGTGTGGGAGGTCTAGGTTGGATATTAGGAAACACTATTTCACTAGGAGGGTGGTGAAGCACTGGAATGGGTTACCTAGGGAGGTGGTAGAATCTCCATCCTTAGAGGTTTTTAAGGCACAGCTTGACAAAGCCCTGGCTGGGATGTTTTAGTTGGTGTTGGTCCTGCTTTGAGCAGAGGATTGGACTAGATGACCTCCTGAGGTCTCTTCCAATCCTAATATTCTGTGACTCTAGGTGTCTGCAAATTGATTGCTTCATTATTTGCTCCATTAACTTTCTGGGTGCTGAAGTTAAGAAGACTGGGTCTGTAATTCCGCAAGCAGTCATTCTCTCTTTTTTTTTTTAATAGATTGGTGCTATATTTGCCCTTTTCCAGTTCTATAGACTCTCACCCGCCTTCCATGACTTTTCAAAGATAATTGCTAATAGCTCAGATATCTTTTCAGTTAGCTCTTTGTGTATTCTAGGATGTATTTCATCAGGTTCTGGTGACTTGAAGACCTCTAACTTGTCTAAGTAATTAACTAGTTCTTTCTCTCTCTTTTTTTTTTTTTAGCCACCCATTCTACCTCATTTTCACAGGCATTCATTGTTAGGTGTCCAGTTGCTACTAAACTTTTTGGTGAAAATTGAAACAAAAAGGTCATTTAGCACTTCTGCCATTTCCACATTTTTCTATTTATTGTTTCCGCCCTTCCATTGAGTAACTGACACAGAGTAGTGAACCACCAGTGAGCCTGTGTGTCAATTTTCAGTGATAAAAGGATGAGGACGCCACATTTGTGTGAAATGTTAGTGATTTTGGGACTTACGTGAATGATATCCCTTGAGGTGAGGGCCATTTGAGAGACAGTCTGTTAACCCATTTAATTATACTGTGGTTCAGTTTCTGCTCCCATTGGTATTAATGATCAAACCTCTTATTGACTTCAGTGGGAGTAGGGTTGGACCCTATGGTTGCAGTGTGTTTATAATATATAACCTTAATTAGTTTAGGGCTTAAATTTGAGCTATTTAAAGATTCCACATTTTAATAATCTCCTCTCAAACGATATATTGAGAAATAATTTTGAAAATCTGCTGTTGATTCCTGGTAGTATATTATATGGCCAAGCAACAATATTATAGTTGAATATAGAGCTATCAGAGATCACTAAGTTATTATACTATTGAAAATGGTCACATCTAAAGGGAAGTACTAATAGTCATATTAGCTTATGCACTAAAAGAAACAGAGGTTGTTGTTAAAAAACCTAACCAGATTTGTTGTTGTTGTTTGTTCTTGTTGTTTTTTAAATGGAAACTATTGGAAGGGAAAATGAAAAGTAAAAGACACAATTAAAATATTTAATAAAAATAATTTGTGTCACTTACAAATGTTTTAAAAGGCCATATTGTGTTCCTCCCATCCCCATCTTGAAGAAGCCCTCAGCTACCTTTGCTATTCCTCTATCTACTATATTCGTTACTGTATAATGTGGTCATCCAACTCCTGTTCTAAGTGGTGCAGGTAGTGAAGTCTGTAGTTAAGGTTGCTCCACGCTTTCCAGTATAATACCCAGTTTTCAGTTGCCTATAACTTTATCAACTGGTCTTTCATTGCCGGAAAGTGAAAACAGACCACCACCACCACCACACCCCGTCAAAAGCGTGACCAGATAGAGTGTGGAAAAATTGGAATGGGAGTGGGGAGTAATAGGCGCCCATATAAGAAAAAGCCCCAAATATCAGGACTCTCCCTATAAAATCGGGACATCTGGTCACCCTGCCTGTCTAGGTCATTATCTCGGCTGTGTAATAAGTGGATGAGGAGGATTTTGTGCTCCAAGTCATCCCTCCTTCTGTTTCCTCAGCAACCACTTACAGAATGCCTTCCGCAAGGGAAACATAATTTGCCTATAGTTTCTAGCTCTTTCTCCTTATATTATTGATCTCTGGTAGTGCTAGAGGTGCTCATCCTGGTATCAGGGATGTCTTTTAGTATCCTTTGAAAATCTCCCCAGTTTGGGCCAAGTTATAAACTTTTGAAATATCTGTTAGTTTGGCAGCTAAATTCTCAGAAGATTAAATTTTCATTGATCATGCTCCCTCCCCGTGGTTGCAGAGGTTGAGTTGGACTTTTCCAGCAATTGATGCATCTTGCAGTCAGGGGCTGCTGTGATGCCAGGCACCGGATCTGGGAATAGGAAGATTGTCTCTCCTGTGCTCTCAGTGCTCCCTCTGCTTCTGGGACCGCTGCCAGGCAGCATGGAGAAGGAGGAGAAAGCTGCCTGATTAGAATACAAAGGGGTGAGGACCCAGGCCT
The DNA here is from genome assembly GCF_965140235.1 of Caretta caretta. Lineage (NCBI taxonomy): Eukaryota > Metazoa > Chordata > Testudines > Cheloniidae > Caretta > Caretta caretta. The sequence goes on from NC_134209.1 coordinate 55,003,990, forward strand.
TGGGGTAGAGATAAGAGGAGATTCGGACAATTGGGAGTGGGGGGACTGGGATGAAGGGGAGGGAAATAAGAACTGGGACATGGAGCCATGGAGATGTGGATGCAGAGAATGGGACATAGAGCTGAGGGAGAGCCGGAAGGTTAGGATAGAGACACGGCGCTGACTCAAGGGTGTAGGGTGGAAGAGTTTGCTATAAGAGCTGGCGGGGTGAAAATCTCTGTGACCAGTGGATACAATCCTCTTAGAACTTGGAATAGAACCAAGGATTCTTGAGTCTCAACATCCCTCTGCTGTCAGCAAATTTCTGTGAAACTCCCTGGAAAAATGTGTGCCGCCTCATCTCTCACTAGTGGCTGGTCCACATAAAGGACAATAACCTACTGCTGCTATCAGTTACTGCATTAGCCCCAAATGGCAGAAGTCTGTGCTGTGTATCTAAGAGTTCTAAGATTACTTTGGGAATTATATGGGAGTCAGTATGGTTACAAATGATGGAATTTCTCTGTTTTCAGGGGTTTTGTTTTGTTTTAAGAACCTTGGAAATTACACACAAAACAGCTGAAAGAATGTTAGGATTTCGAAGTGTACAGTATAGACAGTGCTCGGGAAATGAGTCAGAGTTGTGTAGCTAAAGGCACTGGCTGTAGGACCCCTTTAATTTGTTGCAGAAGTTGGAAAGTGCGTAGTGAAGAAGACCAAGAATAGTCTTGTGGTTTATGTAATTCAATATCACTGTGGAGAAGTGAATTTTATCCTGCCTCTGCCACTGAGTTTCTAGGTGATGCTCAGCAAGTTACTTAAACCAAACTTTTATAGATGCCCCTAATTGTGTGTGCCTCATTTTCTGGGTGCCCAACTTCAGGTGCCTGGGATCTGCAAAAGCATCCGTAAGCCATCATGGCAAATCCCAAAGGGATCTGGCTTCCTTGCAGGTTGAGTGCCACCTCTTCAATCTCTGGCTAGGTCCGTAAAATGGTCTAGCTGGATATTCCGGTTATATCTATTACTGGCAATCTTATCTTGCCACCAAAGCTTTTGGCACCCATGTGATCAGTGTAGCAGTATTCCTTGGAAAACATGCTTCATTGGTCTTTCATTCTAATATGTCCTTACCAATAAAGTTGCCAAAACGAAAGCCGTGTTGATGGAGATAGTTGCTGGATTTGGCTTTGAATATCTTCATGTAAGCAGTGTCAGGATGAGCTCCACCCTGACATCTGGTGGTGAGGTGTGGCAAGTTGGGGAAAAGAACTTCAGGGGCCGATCTCATTTGCATAGGCACACCCACCCCGCCTAGAATGAGGCCATAGCTGCCCAAATGGTCACTTTGGCTGCTGTTGGATCCCCAGTGTCTCTGTTATTGGGGCAGGAAGAATAAATTGTTATTACCCTGATTATAGGAACTGTGCTTGGAACTGTACTTGGCCTTTTGTTATGATGGAGGGACTCACCATCAACTAAGTAGCACTCGCTAGGCAAGGGTCACGGGTTTTAAAACTCTGTGAATTGAGAGAGGCTGGGGACAAGTATTAATACTTGGTGGCATGGGCCCCTTGGTGAGGGCCTTACATGCTAATTGCAGTTCCTCCTCTCTCCACTGTGGAATATCAGAGCTAATTTTGATTCCATTAGGAGTCTAGTTACAGGCTGCTGAGCTCACTTTGGGCTAATAGTGCACCAGCACTGAGGCTCCCCTACTACAAATTCACCAAATTCACCAAAATTCACCAAAGAGCTGAACTGACTAAGAGCTGAAATCACTGAGTGTTGTGTTAAGAAGTGGGGGAGCCTGAAGATATATTGTGGAGCAGTTTGCGGAACGGCTGGAGTGCCTTGTGGACAGGCTGGTGGAGCAGTTCGTAGGACGGCGGGAGCTGCTGGTGGGACATGGAGCAGTTTGTGGACCGGCTGGTGGAGCAGTTCGTGGGACGGTGGGAGCTGCTTGTGGGCCGCGGAGCTGAGCGAAGGAGTTTGTGGGGTGGCGAGCGGAGCGGAGCGAAGCAAAGGCCTATGGAGCTGTGGGGCGGTCAGCTTCAGATCATGTAAGGTGCCTCTTACCCCCGTCCCATCTCCACCCAGGTTGGGAGGTAAAGCTCCGCAGATAAACTTTCGAACTCTGGGGCTGCCCTGACCAGGGACAGAGACTTTTGGGTCATTGGACTTTTGGGACTTTGGGTGATTTGGGGTAGCTGGACTCAAGAACCAAAGGGAAAGGGGCATGCCCCAATTTGCTTGGGGTGGGTTTTTTTGCTCATGGGTTGTGTTATGAATCCTGTTGGTGGTGTTTCCCCAACATAATGCCACATTGTTTCTCTCTGTTATTAAAAGGCTTTTTGCTACACTCAGACTATGTGCTTGCGAGAGGGGAAGTATTGCCTCTTGGAGGCGCCCAGCGGGGGTGGTATATATTTGTCCCAGGTCACTGGGTGGGGGCTTGAGCCGGTTTGCATTGTGTTATTGGAATGGATCCCCTAGATATTGAACCTGGCCCTTGTTGCTGCCAACTCTGACGGGCAGAAGGGTTACATTTTTCATTCTAATAATATGTCCTTACCAATAAAGTTGCCAAAACGAAAGCCGTGTTGATGGAGATAGTTGCTGGATTTGGCTTTGAATATCTTCATATCTGATCTTCTTCTGTCACTTACTATAAAGCAGCTGATGAAGATGATGAGAATTGAAAATGTCACTCTGGCTATTTATTTTGCACAGGAAACCTTAACTCTGGCATTCCTTACTTTTGAATGCTTGACTTTGTAACATTAATGTTCTTTTAATGTATCTTTCTGTATGCAACCTTTATACATATGGTCACATTCCACTGTTCATCTTAAAACTGAATCTACTCTTGTACTTTGTACACATTAGGGTCCTGATTTTGCAAAGATTATTCACATGCTTAACTCTATTCATATGGTACCATTGATTTCATGGGACTGCTCCTGTATAAAGATAAGCATGTGCATAAGTCTTTGCAAGATTAGAAATTAAATTATTACTTTGGGCTTAAACAGTAAACTCTTTAGAAGTGCCCGCTTGTAACTGTCTTCTTAATGGCTCATGTGAGGATGTACTCTGTTTTGGACTCTATTCCGTAATGGGTTGCAAGTTACAGTATTTTTTGTTGTTGTTGTTGTTCTGGATCCCAGCAACAAGCAAGAAATACTGCCTCAAAGTTCTGAATGGCCTGCTTCACAGTCATCATTGTACGTTTTATGTTTTCCTCTTTTCTTTAATATCTGCCTCCTCTCAGTGCTGTTTCCTGTAGGTAGCACTCCTGTCTTACTTGACAAGGGAAAATACTCTCCCCATCTCCTGCCCTGTCTGTCAAGGCTTATTACAAATGACATAATCACTATCCTTGACTAATGGATGATGGTGGGACTTTGGCCACTGCGGTTTAAGGATTGTGGGGAATTATAGTTTAGCTGTCTGAAAATAATATAGGATTTTCAACAGTGAAATAAGTGTTTGAAATTCTAATTTTATAAGTGGATACTTCAAAAACTATTTGACGTTTAATCCATATTTATTCCACCAGCACAAAAAGAAAATTATCATTACTTAGTGAAGAAAGGAATAATCTCTGTTCTTTCTATTTGCATTATGCTTCAATTCTATTTTTTATGAAAAGAAGGTAGATTTAGTCCGGAGGTAGCCAAAATGTGGCTTGTGGGATGAAGATAGGCTGCTAGCCTGCTGTAGACTTTCTCTTTAATATAGATGTGTGACCAATGACTATCGCAGGTTCCAATATAAATCTCCATCTTGAATCAAGTGACCACACCTCTCTGCTCAAGGCTGAGCATTGAACGGTGAGGTCTGTATAAGCTATGGACTGCACTTCAGCGCTGTTACTGTGTTGGTTGCACTTATATATCACAGAGGAGAGCTATTGTAGTCTGCTCGGTTTTATGAAAATTAGGTTTGGTCCTTAAGCTTCTGGCAAGTTACCTGCGTGGCCCTTGATTGGATGGTTTGTGCCACTGCATTAGACTCTGATGTAATTTAACCTTTATCTTAATCCCAGCAGGTAAAATCCTGGCCTCTTTGAAGTCCATGGCAAAATTCCCATTGGCTTCACTGTGGCTAGAATTTCATCCATTATATATCTTTTTTTTGAAGAAATGGACTAGCCTTTAGATGTTCTGATTCAGTTGACAAAAATATGTGGTAAAGTACTAACAAGGAGACGGCTGGATACTCTAAATAGCAGATGAACTGCTTTTAAGTGAGATTGGCCTTCAAATTGAGGAGAACTTGCACATGTATTTGATTTTAAGACCTCAATCTTTTTTTATCTTTCCTATGTGTTCTGTGATGTTTCTTGACACACTGGAGATGCTTGCACTGAATGAGAGCTGCTTCTTCGAGTAGTGTCCCTATGGGTGCTCCACTGTAGGAATGTGTGCCCCTGCACCTCTAATTGGAGATTTCTGGTAGCAGCGTCCCTTGAGCCTGCGCATGTGCTCTCCCTCTCTGGTGGTCTGCCCCGAGGCCTCCCTCCTAGTCTGCCTGAAAGCTATCTAGCACTGCACCAGCGAACCCCCCTCACTTTCTTCTCCACTACGAGCAGTCGTCCCTTCCTTATCTGTGTTGTTAGCATAAGTAGTAGTTTTTTTGTTTCTTTTGTTCTCCTTAATAGTAAGGTGGTTTTTTTTTAACTCCTTTGGGATTAAAAAAAGAGACAAAGAAAAAAAATTTCCTGCCCTGTCTAGTGCGCCCCTCCCCCCCATCATTTAGTAGACCCTAAGTACCTTTTTTTTCCCCCTTCAACTGAAAAAAAAAGAGTAAAGACATTCTTCACTGCTAGCCCCCACCAAGGGCATGCCCAGCTCTCCATTCTCCAAGAGGTGCCTCTCCTGCTGCAAGGAGTCGATTCCTGTAAGGGCTAGACACGCTTACTGTGCCTGGGGGAGCCTCACAGAAGTGCTTAACCTGCCACAGCTAAAATGAAAGCAGTCTCGCAGGAACTGAGAGCTGAAGTTAAAACTCCCCCTTATGGAGAAAGCCCTTCAGTCTCCTGGGGACTCCAGTGCTGACCCCGGATCATCCCCGGAGCCTTTAACTTCAAAGGGGATAGAGCAGTGGGGAAAAACCAGCAGACTCCTCCTGGTAAAGGCTCAAAAAGGGGTCCGAGTCATTGGCCAGCCAGAGGGGCTCCCCCTTGTGGCCACCTGGGTACCGATGGCACCAGAAGCAGGGTACCCAGAAGGGAGCCTCTGCTGTGATCTCCACTCTGCACTGCACCACCTGGAGAAGCCAGGGGCTCCTGCAGTGGCTCTGAGGCAATGGTGCCGCCCCCTGAGAAGACAGACAATTACCATACCCATCTCTAAAAAAAGGCACAGAGAAACCCTTTGGTACCATGTGCGACAAAACTCCCATCTCGGGAGTGCTCTGCACCTTCCCAACCATTGGTACTGACAACATACCACAGACACAACTCTGCGGTACCAAGTGAGCCCACAGTACCACATGATCTCTGGTACCCTGGCAGACCTGTGGCCCTAGTACCCAGGGAAAAACAATTACTGTACCATCTCTAACAGTGGCACTGACTAAACTTTCTGTACCAGGCACAACAAAACTCTCATTTAGGGAGTGCTCTGCACCTTCTCAACTATCGGTACTGATAAAGTACCATGGACAGTCCTCCTTAGTACCGAGTGAGCCCAGGGTACTGCATGGTCTCTGGTATCCTGGAGACCTGATTGGGAGGGGAGAGGTTGGGGAAGAACTGCAATCCCCATTACTAGGTACCAGGGCCCGGTACCACATTATACTCCCTAGGAATCTAAACTGCGGGACAGAAGAGAAGATATACCTCTCAGCCACAGCACAGGTCACAATCTCCTCAATAACCACCATCTCAATTCTGTTACAAGCCACGGTGTAAGAGGCCCAGGGCTCAAAAACGGAATCTGGAATCACTCTTGGCAACGGACTGTGTACCACCAATAGCCCAGTCAGCACCGCCGTTACCCAGTGACGAGTCTGACAGTGGCCAGGAGGTGGTCATTTTCCTGGCCTCTCATGGTGGCCCACTGTCACAATAGAAGGGTCCTCCCCAATTCCAGTGAGCCACAAACTGTGGTATGGGCCCCCTGGGGTAAGCCCACCACCCATGCTCACCCTCCTCCCCTCCTCCCCATGTCTGTATTGCAATCCTTGGGCGACGTACACAGATGTGTCGCAGCCATCCAGTGTCTTTTGAGAGAGTCCACCTGATGGTCTCCTACTGCCTGGCTGTCCAGAGCCCCTGAGCCAGAGGAGGAGGAAGCTTTTTTGGAACTGGAAGAAGGACTGGAAGGGAAAGCTAGCCCTCCAGCACATTTCTCCTCATCTCCACCAGATGAGACTGTACTGCCTCTCCCTCCCCCATCACTAGGTGATGATTTTAAGAACTTTCTGGATCTGACTGTGACGGTGCCCCCCATAAGGCTTTATGGAAATATACTTATGAATGTATCTATGACATAACTAGAATGTGTTTTATGCCACATATGCCATGTAACATATCTCTGTAAAGGTTATGATTCACTGAATCTATTAATCCTATCTGTATGAATGTATCATTTTTGTATTCAAAGTTATGAATATTGGCTGCATACTTGTTTGATTCTGAGTAGGTTTTAGTGAACCAGACTATTGTCAGTAAGTGCCCAATCAAGAAGCCCTTAAGCCAACAATGAATTTGGAGATGCCAATCCACATCTGGGGCATTCCCAGGAATGTGGCTTGGCTGGTAAGGAACTCAGTCATGCATGGACATGTGACTTTCCCAGGTGACTCCAAAACTCCATTTTGTAGCTGGACTTTGCATAGGAGAGAGGAAGGGGTCTCCCCCCACAAGAGAGTCTATTTAAACCCCTGGGAGACCCCTCCATTTTGTCTTCAGCTGGCTAAAGAGAGAGCCTCTCCACCCCCAACGATACCTGAAAGAAACTGGAACAAAAGACAGTAATTACAGGGGGTGTGAGTGATTGCTGGACCCAGACTAGAAGGAGACTAGTCTGTAAGTTTACTGGGTGAGGATTTTATCTGTATTCAGTTTTATTACTGTACTAGACTTAGACTTACATGTTTTATTTTATGTTGCTTGGTAATTCACTTTGTTCTTTCTGTTACTACTTGGAACCACTTAAATCCTACTTTCTGTATTTAATAAAATCACTTTTTACTTATTAATTAACCCAGATTATGTATTAATACTTGGGGGGGGGGGAAGGGGGCAAACAGCTGTGCATATCTCTGCCAGTGTTATAGAGGGCGAACAATTTATGAGTTTACCCTGTATAAGCTTTATACAGGGTAAAATGGATTTATTTAGGGTTTGGACTCCATTGGGAGTTGGGCATCTGAGTGTTAAAGACAGGAACACTTCTGTAAGCTGCTTTCAGTTAAGCCTACAGCTGTTGGGATGTGTTTCAGACCTGGGTCTGGGTTTGCAGCAGGCTAGCGGGTCTGGCTCAAACCAGGCAGGGCACTGAAGTCCTAAGGTGACAGGGCAGGAAAACAGAAGGAGTCTTGGCACATCAGGTGGCAGCTCCCAGGAGGTTTCTGTGATCCAACCCGTCATACTTACCAAGAGGGTGGCAGATGAGCTTCAGATTCCCCAACAGGAGGTGGCAGATACACATCACAAGTTGGTGGATATTCTGCACACCTCCTCTTCCTCTAGAATTGCCCTCCCAATGAATGAGTTGATTCTAGATCCTCTAGAACCAAAGTCATCTGGCAGACACCAGCCTCCATCGCACCAACCAGCAACAGAGCCAAAAATAATTAAAAAAAAAAAAAAAAAGTACATCCCTTCCAAAGAGAGAGACTTTGTTTCAGCATCCACAACCCATCCCCTTCATAGTGGATGTCGTTAAGGCATGAAGCAAGCAACATAATGCCAAGTCGACCCCATTACAATCGGGCTTGACAAGATGGCATATTTGTCGGTGACATTACCATTTAGAGTCGCGAATTACCAGACTCTCATGGCCAAATACAATTTTATTAATTATGGAAAACTCAGTGCATTTCTAGAACATTTACTGGAGACACAAAAGGAACAGTTTCAGACCTTTCTTAGAGACTGGTGCTAGAGACAGCATTGGATGTAGCTGATATACATACGCCCGGTTTCCATGACAGTGGTACTGAGGCGGGCTTCTTGGCTACCCCTTTCTGGATTGCCCAAAGAACTGCAGAACACTTCCAGTTTGAGGGGCCCAAAATCTTTGCGGAGAAGACAGATTCTTCTCTCCACATCCTGAAGGATTCCCGAACCACATTATACTCCCTAGGAATCTAAACTGCGGGACAGAAGAGAAGATATACCTCTCAGCCACAGCACAGGTCACAATCTCCGCAATAACCACCATCTCAATTCTGTTACAAGCCATGGTGTAAGAGGCCCAGGGCTCAAAAACGGAAGCAGTATGCACCCCAGTCCATGTCCTCTCAAACTGCCTCTTCTAAGCATTTTTGATGGCTTGGTCGAGGTCATGAACAATTCTATCTTGCAACATCAGCTGTCTGTCACCTATCACACCTCTTCAGAAGTCGTCTGGCCCTACTTCACAGCAGTTAGGAGATTATCACATTTGACAGATGGATCCTGGAGATCATTTTGAAGAGTTACACCATTCAATTAATATCCCTTCTCCCATTCCAACCTTTCTTTTTTGTCCCCCTTCAGAGACCCTTCTCATGAGAGCCTACTTCATCAGGAGTATCATTTGTTATGCCTAGGGGCCATTGAACCAGTCCCGGTGCAACTTGGGAGCAAGGGGTTTTACTCTCATTATTTCCTGATCCCCAAGGCAAAGGGAGGTTGGAGGCTCATTCTAGATCTAAGGGCATTAAATGTAGGAAGGCGCAGACATTCAAGATGGTCACACTAGCACCCATTATTCCAGCTCTAGAGCAAGGTTATTTATTTCCAGCTCTCAACCTACAAGATGTCTACTTCCATATCTCGATACAACAATCGTACAGGAGATTTCCTACGGTTTACCTTTGGGGCAAGACCATTGCAAGTACAGCCTGCTCCACCCACAGTTCTCTCCATTGTAGTGGTGCACTAACCCCGGTACAGCAACTGGAGTTTATCAGCACCAACCTTGATGCAGTACAAGCAAGAGCATTCCTCCTGCTATGCAGACTCACCACTCTGGGACAGTTGCTTCCCTAATAGGCTGGGGAGCTCATCTGCACAACCACAAGGTTCAGGGTAAATGGCCTTCCACAGAAGTGACCTTCCGTATCGCTCTTTTGGAGCTAAGGGCTGTCGGGAACGCCTCTGCACACTTTCTGCCGTTCTAGAACACCCACACAAAAGTCATGATGGACTTAATATGACCTGTATGTTTTACATAAATCACCAAGGGGGTGCCAGATCTCCCTCCCTCTGCAAGGAAGCACTCAAACTTTGGAACTGGTGCATCCATCACAATGTGCTCATCTCAGCTGTCTGTCTACCAGGGATACAGAATGTGACAGCCAACAGTCTCAGTTGGAATTTTTGTCACGACCATGAGTGGGTACTGAACTCAGAAGTGCTTCAAGATATATTTGCCCTTTGGGCAACCCTGACTATGGATCTCTTGACTACTTACTGGAACAAGATATGTCCTCATTACTGCCCCCGGGCCAGCCTGGGGAAACATTCACTGGGAGATGCCCTCATCCTCCCATAGGACATGGCTCTCTTGTATGCCTTTTCCTAGTTTCCTCTTCTATCCAAGATTCTGTTGAGAATTCAGTGAGCCACAAAGAGAGTTATTCTGATTGCCCCTCCTGGCCATGACAAGTCTGGCTTTCTTAGCTGACACAGATGGCAATATGCCCTCCTCTTCCTCTTCGGTCCATTCCTCACCTACTTTCTCAATGCAGTGGGCTGATCCTTCACCTCAGCCTGCGGGTCTTCCACCTCCAGGCTTGGCTCCTTCTTAGTTCCAAGACTTAGAGGCAGAATGCTCTGACGAGCTGAAAGACGTGTTGCTACACAGCCAAAAGTTGACCACTCGACATACTGACCTACAAAATGGAAACTATTCCAAGTTTGTTATTCTAAACACAGAGACCCAACCACATCTTCCCTCCCTCTGATTTTGCACTACATTTTAGACCTCAAGAGGTCAAAACTCTCACCCAGCTCCCTTAGGGTACATCTCGTGGTGAAAATTGCTTTCCACTGCTAGGTAGACAGGTACTCGGTGTTTGCTCACCTGCTGATGTGTAGATTTCTTAAGGGCATTGGGAATCTCTTCCTGCATGTGACACCAACCGCTCCAGCCTGGGACCTTAACCTAGTTCTCGGGGCTTTGACTAGATCTCCCTCTGAGTCTATGGCTACTTTCTCTCTCTTACATCTATCCATGAAGACAGCATTTCTAATTTTCATCACCTCAGCTAGACACATGGGAGAAATAGCGGCCCTGATGGCTAACCCACCATTCATGGCCTTTTTTAAAGACAAAGTAACTCTAAAGCCATATCCCAAGTTTCTCCCTTCTTTCTCTGCACTTTCCATATGAATCAACAGATCCATCTCCCTGTTTTTCCCCAAAAACCATGTTGTGTTAACAGGGAGACGATTCTGCATATGCTAGATGTTAGAAGGACACTAGCATTCTACTTGGACAGGACTAAGGACTTTAGGAAATCCCCTAAACTCTTCCTTTCATCCACAGAAAGATCCAAAAGCTCTGTGATAACGGCTCAAAGACTATCCAAATGGGTCTCTGGTTGCATTAATCGCTGTTATCAAAGGCACAAACTGCTTCCATCCAGAGTCCATAAGCATTCCATGAGATCAATTTCTACCTTGGTCACATTCCTGAAAGATATCCCTATCTCAGTAATCTATAGAGCAACGACTTGGGCCTCAGCCCATACTTTCACAGAACGTTATGTGATCACTGAAGATTTGGCCCCTGACTCCACCTTCGACTCCAGAGTGGAGTCTGTTACTTCAGAGAGTACTCTGCAGTCGCAGCCTCCAGTGGTGGGTACTGCTCGGGAGTCCCCTACAGTGGAGCACCCAGAGGGACACTACTCGAAGAAGAAGAGGAAGTTACTCACCTTGTGCAGTAACGATGGTTCTTCGAGATGTGTCTCCCAATGGATGCTCCACAACAGCCCTCCTCCCCTCTACTTTGGAGTACTGCTCTGTGGTGGAGAAAGAAGTGAGCGGGGTTAGATAGCCTCCAGGCAGACCACGAGGGAGGGAGAGCACATGCGCAGGCTCAACGGACGCTGCTACCAAAAATCTCCGATTAGAGGCTCAGGGGCACATGTACACCTACAGTGGAGCACCCATAGGGGCACACATATCAAAGAACAATTGTTACTGCACAAGGTGAGTAACTTCATCTTCCCTATTCTCTTCCTAGTTGATGATATTGCCTTTAAAGTTAACATCACAACCTCATAACTTCAGAGGTGTTTTCAGGGTAACAGACTATAGCCCAGTTTTCAAATTTGGGCTTCTATGTTAGACACTCAGATCCTGCATTTGGATGCTCTAAGTGGCAGTTAAACACCTATCTACGGTACCTGTATGGTACTGATTCCAGCACCTCTAAAGTTCTGCATTTAGGTGCTCTTATTGGAAAAATGGGCTCTTTTATGTCACAAAAAGTGCTAGATTTTAACTTTTTATTGCAGGATCAAAAACAGGAGAAGCAGGGTTTTAACGGAATAAATTCATATCTAATCACAAATCTGTGAAATAGCAGCAGTGGGAATATAGGGAGTGACTGGCTAATAAATTACCTTGTGTATATGCATCCTTTTCCAGTTTGTTCCACTGTAAAAGCCTCTGTTTAGGTTAAATATAGCATTGTTTGTAGGTGAAAAAGTAATTTGGCTAGAATAACAAAATAATATCCAGATAATATCTATCAATATATATTTATGATGCTTTAGTGCCTTCTTCTCCATGTGAACAGCTTAGAGTGCTTTAATGATGGGGTAGTTTGCCTCTTAAAGGCAGTGATGCCTGGTGGTCAACCTACCCCGTTATGTGGCATGGTCCTTTTAAGATTTCTAAAGGTCCAGTGTATATATACAAGGGACTTAGGAGATACTGAGAGGAAGAGGTGCCTGGAATAAGTGGTTCTTGGGAGCAAATCCCATCACTGTATTTTTAAGGTCCAGGAGCCTTGCAGAGAAAGCAGGGTAAGGCTCCTCTCTCACCCAACCAATTGGGGATGAGCTGGGAGAAGGGGACCAGCATAAATGCTGCTTCCTCCCCTATAGCAGGGCAGAAATTTAGCAGGAGAAGCTTGGCCTGCTGAACCTTCTGATCCTAAGGACTAATTGTGCGGGTGAGGGGAAAAAGCAAGCTGAGGAGGAACGCAGCTCCAAGGAGGAGAGCTGGGGACTGGTGTTTTGAGAGAGCAGGCCAGGACTCTTATATGGATCCAGAGGGAATGACCTGGGGCAACTAACCAAAGTGAGTTACACTTGGGAGAAAGGTTTAATAAAACACAGGGGTACATATCTTGAACCAACTTGGTCAGGGTAACTGAAAGAACCTGAGGGGCCCTGAGTGTGATGCACCTGTATGGCCCCAAAAGGCCACAAGGGTATATGTTGGAGGGCAGCACCTCATATCATAAGACAAATAGAATTAAGTTGTGGAGAACTCCCCCTCAAACAAAGTATAAACTGCAAGACTAGTCTTAAAATGATCCAGGCGTTTTAACCAGGAGGAAACCCCCCAAGCAATCCAATGTGTGTTTTACCGTTTATGCTGTTTGCTTATTTTTTGTATTTTTATTCAACTGTTAGTTTCACTTCAAGTGCTAGTTTCACTTTCTGGTTCTTCAAACATTTGAAATATTTCAGATACAGTTGCTGCAAAGGAATGTGTGACATCTTGCTTCATTCAAACTTCATCTCTTCTGTAAGAGAGAAACTATATACCCTGTAAGCAGGCAAAGTGTCACCTGGTGGATAAGGTGTAAAAACCCCAAAACAAAAAAAAACAAAACCCAGTTTTTCAGGCTGTCTGGGTTCTGCCTTCAGGCTTTTATTCTTCAGGGTTTTTGAAGAGCTATAGGTTAGAGTCGACAATCAAAGTAAACTGATTTTACACATTTCCAGAAAGCAAAACCAGAACCCCTCTGTCTGGGCCATTATCTCAGCCGTGTAGCAATTGGATGTGACATGTTCCCTGCTGCAAGTCCCTGCATGTTCCCTGTCTCCCAAGCAGCCATTGAGAGAATGTCTTCCTGTTGGGAAACACAATTGGCTTACACTTTCCATCCCCCTTCCCCACATTATATTGCTGATACCTGGAAGTGCCCTAGCACTTGGTCACATACCTATATTCTCCAGGTGGGCACTAATTCTCTTTAATTGCTATAGAAAAACATTTGTGGTGTGTATATATTATATGGAGTAACTTTCACTCTGTTTTGAATATGACTTCTCCTACTGCCCCTTTGCATGGAGTTAGGTGAATAGAGCATGTGTAGGATTAAGCCTTAACTCCTATTTAAGTGAATGAAACTTTTGTGTGTTAAAGGGCTGAGTTATATAGCCCTCAGGTAGTAAAGTTGTAGGGCCACATTAACAAATAAAGGTGTCTAGCAGGGCCGTCCCAATCCATTTTGGTGCCCTACGCAGCCCCACTGCCCCAAATTTCCTGGTACCCTACGCAGCTGCATACTTTGCAAATGGGTAGGTACGGCCCTGGTGTCTAATTTGTGTCAGCATGGTATGGGGAGGGGAGAAAGTAAGCAGGTAGTTGTATGTAGAGAACATGTGTTTGGTCACAGAATAGGTACTTGGATGTACATATACCCATTTGCTCAATAGCATTACGTGTTTTGCCCAGGTTTCAGAGTAACAGCCGTGTTAGTCTGTATTCGCAAAAAGAAAAGGAGTACTTGTGGCACCTTAGAGACTAACCAATTTATTTGAGCATAAGCTTTCGTGAGCTACAGCTCACTTCATCCGATGCATACTGTGGAAAGTGTAGAAGATCTTTTTATGCACACAAAGCATGAGGTATTTTTTCATGCTTTGTGTGTATAAAAAGATCTTCTATACTTTCCACAGTATGCATCCGATGAAGTGTTTTGCCCACACAGTCACCAGGTTTGTGTCCTTGTGTGTATATTTTGCTTCTGAAATTTGGACTCCTATCCCTAAAAATGGGGTTCTTATTCTGTAGGATATTAAGAACATAAGAGTGGCCATACTGGGTCAGACCAAAGGTCCATCTAGCCTATTATCCTGTCTTCCCACAGTGGCCAATGAACATAACAGGTAATTATCAAGTGATCTGTCTCCTGTCGCCCATTCCCAGCTTCTGGCAAACAGAGGCTAGTGACACCATCCCTGTCCATCCTGGCTAATAGCCACTGACGGACCTATCCTCCATGAACTGATCTATTTTTTTTTAACCCTGTTATAGTCTTGGCCTTCACAACATCCTCTGGCAAAGAGTTCCACAGGTTGACTGTGCATTGTGTGGAAAAAATACTTCCTTTTGTTTGTTTTAAACCTGCTGCCTATTAATTTCATTTGGTGGCCCCTAGTTCTTGTGTTACCAGAAGGAGTAAATAACACTACCTTATTTACTTTCTCCACACCAGTCATGATTTTATAGACCTCTTTCATACCCTCCCTTAGTTGTCTCTTTTCCAAGATGAAGAGTCCCAGTCTTATTAATCTCTCCTCATACGGAAGTCATTCCATACCCCGAATCATTTTTGCTGCCATTTTCTGAACCTTTTCAAATTCCAATATATCTTTTTTGAGATGGGGTGACCACATTTGCTGCAATATTCAAGATGTGGGAGTACTATGGATTTTTATAGAGGCAATGTGATATTTTCTGTCTTATTATCTATCCCTTTCTTAATGATTCCCAACATTTTGTTTGCATTTTTGGCTGCCACTGCACATTGAGTGGATATTTTCAGAGAATTATCCACAATGACTCCAAGATCTTTTTCTTGAGTGGTAACAACTAATTTAGACCCCATCATTTTATATGTATAGTTGGGATCACGTTTTCCAATGTGCATTATTTTGCATTTATCAACATTGAATTTCATCTGCCATTTTGTTACCCAGTCACCCAGTTTTGAGAGGTCCTTTTGTAGCTCTTTGCAGTCTGCCTGGGACTTAACTATCTTGAGAAGTTTTGTATCATCTGTGAATTTTGCAACCTCACTGTTTACCCCTTTTTCCAGATTATTTATGAATATGTTGAATAGTACTGGTCCCAGTACAGACCTCTGGGGGACACCACTATTCACCTCTCTCCATTCTGAAAACTGACCATTTATTCCTACTCTTTGTTTCCTATCTTTTAACCAGTTACCAATCCATGAGAGGACCTTCCCTCTTATCCCATGACAACTTACTTTGCTTAAGAGCCTTTGGTGGGGGACACTACCAACTAACATCTATAATTAGTCTGTAATTTCAATCTAAAATCTAGATTTCTGAAAATCTAAATACATAAATATCCACTGGATCCCCCTTATCCACACTCTTGTTGACCCCCTCAAAGAATTCTGGTAGATTGGTAAGGCATGATTTCCCTTTACAAAACCATGTTGACTCTTCCCCGACAATATTAGTGCTGTCAGTTCCACAGTTTGGTGTCTTTTTAAAACAAAATCACATTTTTTGCTGCAATTGTTAAGTGCTGCATGTTAAGCAGTATGGAACATATATTTTTGTCCTATATTTGCTTATCAAAAGTATTTATTAATAATTTGTAATAAGTTGTGCTTGGAGGCCCTGTTGTGGATTCTGACCTCATTGTGCTGGGTGCTATACAAACACAGAAGATAAATGTAAGCTCTTTGGGGCAGGGGTTAACATTTTTACCACAGTGGAGCCCATAGACCACAATCACAATTGTGCTAAGTGCTGTAAAATCACATAAAGAGTCAGGCTCTACACAAAGAAATTACAGACTACTTATCGATGTTAGTTGGTAGTGTTCAACAAATTCTGCTTTAGGTCTGCTTTTTAACTCCTTGTGCTGTGTAGGGACATAAAGACATTTTCAGAGTTTTTTTTTTTAAATAAATAACTCAGAAAGCGAGAGATTAATGTAATCAGACTGGACAGGGCTGGAGAATCAGTAGAAGTGGGTTGATACCAGAACCGAAAGGAAGGCTTCAGGTTTCTATGAGTGTGAGCAAAATGAAGTTCTCAGTGTTAACTATTCACTCCAACTTTAGAAAGCTTTTTTAAACTTCTAAACTGCAGTCTGGACAAAAATGAAAAATAGACAAGAAATAGTGTTGACAAAAAGAAGATTAGTCATTTGACTGTACAGCAACAGAGCAGTTAAGAGGAAGTTTCAGTCTTGTCATGCATTTTTCATAAACATTCCACTTCATCACACACAGTTAACAAACAAACAAACAGATTTTAATTAGTGACTGTGTACAGAACATCAACAGCTCTGTACGTGGCAGTGCTGTTGTAATGCTGGCCAATAATCACAGCCTATGTTAATTCCAAAAACTACATACAAATGTTTCTTGGCTACATTTTCAAAGCAGTGTTAGGAAGTTATGTGCACTAATCCTGTAGCAATAACAGGATTTGTGTTTAGAACTCCACAAGCAAAGCTTTGAAAAAATAACTCTAAGGGTGTAATTCAGCAGTTAAAATAATCCCCTGCCTCCTATCCTCTGGGAAATATGGGAAACTTTTCAAATATGATTGACACACTTTGGTGAATCCTGACATTAAAATCACCCATCCCCCCCCAAGGATTTGAGATCATAAATAAATACAAAAGGAAGGTCAGATATTGAAATGGACTTCTGGTTCTTTCCTAGTGAGAAAATTTGTCATGAACCCCCCCCATAAAAGTGTTATCTGAGGTAAAGAGAGGTGAGCATTCTCTTTGACTGTTGTATAATGAAAGGAAATGTGATGGCAACTGTACTCTGGCAGGATCTGATCATGTCAGGTGTTGTGCACCACCCCTCAGCTCCTATTTACTTCAGTGCAAGATGAAAACACTCAGTACCTGGCAGAATTGGGCCTTTTTGTTTCCCCTAGCTCAGTGTTTCTCATACTGGGGGTCCTGACCCAAAAAGGGGTTTCAAGACTATTGTGTAGTCATGAGATGGTATGGTATTGCCACCCTTAGTTCTGTGCTGCTGCTGGTGGATGCGCTGCCTTCAGAGCTGGTGACTGGAGAGTGATGGCTGCTGGCCAGGCAACCAGCTCTGAAGGCATCACCACCGCCAGCAGTAGTGCAGAAGTAAGGGTGGCATGGTATGGTATTGCTGTATTCCCCCCTCCAGTAGTGTCCTTTATTTGGAAACTTGAAATATGATCATGCTACTTTATACTTTTTGGAAAGGCTTCAGTGCCTTTGCTTGCAGGAATAATGATTACATGCTTCATTTAGTGCTCCTTTGAGTATGTATAGTAATTTGCTACAACTTTTGTGAATGGCTTTTGGTTGTGTTTTCATATATTCATGCACTGAACAAAAATTGGAAGTGAATGCAGTAGTCTATGTAGGAAAATAGAAAATGTGAATCTGAAAACTTTCAACCAAATCTTTTCTCAAGCATAACTCCGGTTTGACTTCAAAGGAAACCAAGACTTGGCCCCGACCTGGAACAGAAAATTTATTCCCTACATTAAGGATTTGAAGAAGCCAATAGGAGTTGAGGGCCTTTAGTATCTTGCAAGAAGCTCTCTGAATCTCACAGGATATGGTTTCCAATTCTGAATTTAAAGCATACTTTGGCTAGTATTAGCTGTGGTTTTTAAAAGACACTTTTCAATAACTAAGGCTATAACAGATACATCTATAGATTTTAATCAAATTTGTCATCTCAAGTATTGTTG
Source organism: Caretta caretta (assembly GCF_965140235.1). Classification (NCBI taxonomy): domain Eukaryota; kingdom Metazoa; phylum Chordata; order Testudines; family Cheloniidae; genus Caretta; species Caretta caretta. Next base: position 55,021,846 of record NC_134209.1, read on the forward strand.
GCAAACCCTGTTATCACAATACCCTAAATAAAATCCTGTCAATGTGAATAGAAAACATAATAACAAAACATTCCTTTTTATTCCCACACTGCTCAAACCTGAAGCTTTCTGAGCACCATAAAAATTATGAATTTCAAACAAAAAACATGACCTAATACACCAAAAGTCATTAAATCACTCTTCCTAAACAGATAAATAGCCCCTTCCCCCACAAAGTAAAGGAAATGGGGGAGAAGGGAGAGGGGGAGGGCATTAAACTTGAGATACTGTGGGAACAGATTGCTAATGTACCATTCTTGTTTCTTCTAAATAGCCTTGTTTCTTCTTCTAAATAGCAAAGCTGCTTTTACTGAAAATGACCAAAAGGTGGCAGTGCTCCATGCACTGTTTATTTGCAAATGTCTCACTTTACAGTGCTTATCATCCACTTTTCTTCAAGTATCCCAGAAAACTATAGGCTTATAGATATAAAAAAATCCCCTTGTGGCTACATCTGTTTTTTTCAAGAAGTATGTTTAATATGTTTTAGCAGGCATTGCCTTTGCTAAAATGCTTCTCTAAAACAGTGTTATTTCTTCATTGTGTACATCCTGCAGTTGTCTCATAGGGCAAGGGCCTGTACCTCTGAAGCCAGAAAGTTTTGCCACTGAGTTAGTTGGCAGCAGCATTGGGCCCACAGTGAAAAGCTACTGAAGCTAAAACCTTCTTGATCCCTCCACACAGGCAAAATCCTGGACCCAGGGCTTAGTTCATGTAAAAGCTCCATGCAGGGCATGGTGACAAAGGTGGCTTCTTCCTACCTTGGCTGTCATGCAGTAATGGAAACGTGCCTGCAGGTGCTATTATAGCTAGCGGTCTGTATTAGCGTTGCCAGGCATGTGGTTTTTGACCGGAACACCTGTGGGAAAAGGGACCCTGGTGGCTCCTGTCAGCACTGCCGGCAGAGCCATTAAAAGTCCGGTCAGCAGCACAGCAGGGGCCTGGGGCTAAGGCAGGCTCCCTCCCTGCCCTAGCTCTGCATGGATCCCGAAGTGGCCACCAGGTCCTTGGAGCGCCGAGGCGCATGGGCTGTAAAGGAGGCTGCGCACGCTACCCCTCCTCTCTCCCACTGCTGGCTCTGGAGCTCTCATTGGCTGGGAACCGCGACCAATCGGAGCTGCTGGTGTGGCTCCTGCAGGCGCAGAGGGCAGCATGTGAAGCCTCCCTGGCTGCCCATGCGCCTAGGGGTTGCAGGGAGCTGGTGGCCGCTTCCTGGGAGCCAAGGTAAGTGCCTCCGGGACCCCGAACTCTGAAACCCCTCCCACACCCCAATGTCCTGCCCCAGCCCGGAGTCCCTTCCTGCACCCAAACTCCCTCCCGGAGCCTGCACCCTGCACCTCCCTAACCCCCAGCCCAGAGCCCCTTCCTTCACCCCAAACCTCTTATCCCCAGCCCCACCCCAGAGCCTGCACCTTCCCTGCACCCCAACCCCCTGCGCCAGCCCAGAGCCCTCTTCTTCACCCTAAACCCCTCATTTCTGGCCCCACCTGGAGCCTACACCCCCAGCCCAGAGCCCGTACCCCACTGCATCCCAGCCCCCTCCTTCACCCCAAACCCTTTTCCCCGGCCCCACCCCGGAGCCTGCACCCCCCCCCCGACTCCCTACCCCAGGGGGGAACCTCTCCCGCATCCCAAACCCCTCATCCCCAGCCTCACCCTAGAGCCTATACCCCCAGCCGGAGTCCTCACTCCCCATAACCCCAACCCCCTGCCCCAGCCTGGTGACAGTGAGTGAGGGTGGGAGAGAGTGAGTGATGGAGGGAAAGGGGGAATGGAGTGAGCAGAGGCGGAGCCTCAGAGAAGGGGTGGAGCAAGGGCAGGGGTGCATGAGCACTGAAATTCGCTACAGCATGCAATCAGTGGGCACTATGAAATCCCATACATGATGGTGACTTGACTACCTACTGCGTGGAAAAGTGCAGGGTGGATGATCAGTATCCAGACTAGAACATTTGGTTGACTAAGCAGTAGAACTGCCTGAGCCAGTGAAGGCTGACTCATATGAATGGCTATAATCAACGTGGGGGTCTGATCCTGTTTCCATTGAATGGAAAGGGAACACAAAAGGAATGTGAATTTGGCAGATGCAAATTCATTTTAAATAAGATGTGAATATCTATAGAAAGTTTTCTTGTATTTGCCCAGTTCTCTCCGTCTCGGTTCCTGTATGGGCTAATAACACCTTATTAAAACAACAAAATCAAATCTAACTATTTTTTATTTTACTGTGGATTCTGATAATCTACTTCTTGTATTTCTCATACCTTCTGTAGGGTCCTAGGAAGGGGAGAATTCCCAGATGGTCTGCCTGGGCACTTCTTTAGATGTCTTGGTATTATCTAGCATTGACTGAAATTGTATGTCACTTCTAGCAGTAGAGTCTTGACTTCCAAAAGGTGGTAAAACAAATTTAAAAATAGCAGTCCCACTTGCTGTATAACTCATATGTAGGACATATATTTAAAAAGATACTTGCGGATGGATGAGCAGGTTGGACGTTTCTGTACCATTCCGTCTCTCGCCAAGACATCCAGGAAAATGACTAACCTATTAGGACAATACCTTGTCTTCCTAAGGCCATGTCTACAATACCACTTTTGTCGGTATAAATTATGTCATTCAGGGGTGTGAAAAAACAGACCCTGGGGTGTCACAGTTTACACCAACAGAAGCATCGGTGTGGACAGTGCTATGTCGGTTGGAAAGTGAAAATCCTTTCTGATCTTAAACACAAAAAGTGTTACAAGAAGTGGAAGATTGGACAAATGACCAGGGATGAGTATAAAAATATTGCTCGGGCATGTAGGAGTGAAATCAGGAAGGCTAAATCACACCTGGAGTTGCAGCTAGTGAGAGATGTTAAGAGTAACAAGTAGGGTTTCTTCAGGTATGTTGGCAATAAGAAGAAAGCCAAGGGAAGTGTAGGCCCCTTACTGAATGAGGGAGGCAACCTAGTGACAGAGGATGTGGAAAAAGCTAATGTACTCAATGCTTTTTTTGCCTCTGTCTTCACGAACAAGGTCAGCTCCCAGACTACTGCACTGGGCAACACAGCATGGGGAGGAGGTGGCCAGCCCTCTGTGAAGAAAGAAGTGGTTCGGGACTATTTAGAAAAGCTGGATGTGCACAAGTCCATGGGGCCGGATGCGTTGCATCCAAGAGTGCTAAAGGAATTGGCGGCTGTGATTGCAGAGCCATTGGCCATTATCTTTGAAAACTCATGGCGATCAGAGGAAGTCCTGGAAGACTGGAAAAAGGCTAATGTAGTGCCCATCTTTAAAAAAGGGAAGAAGGAGGATCCTGGGAACTACAGGCCAGTCAGCCTCACCTCAGTCCCCGAAAAAATCATGGAGCAGGTCCTCAAGGAATCAATTCTGAAGCACTTAGACGAGAGGAAAGTAATCAGGAACAGTCAGCATGGATTCACCAAGGGAAAGTCATGCCTGACTAATCTAATCGCCTTCTATGATGAGATAACTGGTTCTGTGGATGAAAGGAAAGCAGTGGACGTGTTATTCCTTGACTTTAGCAAAGCTTTTGACACGGTCTCCCACAGTATTCTTGTCAGCAAGTTAAAGAAGTATGGGCTGGATGGATGCACTACAAGGTGGGTAGAAAGTTGGCTAGATTGTCGGGCTCAACGGGTAGTGATCAATGGTTCCATGTCTAGTTGGCAGCTGGTATCTAGCGGAGTGCCCCAAGGGTCGGTTCAATATCTTCATTAATGATCTGGAGGATGGTGAAGATTGCACCCTCAGCAAGTTTGTGGATGACACTAAACTGGGAGGAGTGGTAGATATGCTGGAGGGTAGGGATAGGATTCAGAGGGACCTAGACAAATTGGAGGATTGGGCCAAAAGAAATCTGATGAGGTTCAATAAGGATAAGTGCAGGGTCCTGCACTTAGGACGGAAGAATCCCATGCACCGCTACAGACTAGGGACCGAATGGCTCGGCAGCAGTTCTGCAGAGAAGGACCTAGGGGTGACAGTGGATGAGAAACTGGATCTGAGTCAACAGTGTGCCCTTGTTGCCAAGAAAGGCCAATGGCATTTTGGGATGTATAAGTAGGGGCATAGCCAGCAGATCGAGGGACGTGATCGTTCTCCTCTATTCGACATTGGTGAGGCCTTGTCTGGAGTACTGTGTCTAGTTTTGGGCCCCACACCACAAGAAGGATGTGGAAAAATTGGAAAGAGTCCAGCAAAGGGCAACAAAAATGATTAGGGGTCTGGAACACATGACTTATGAGGAGAGGCTGAGGGAACTGGGATTGTTTAGTCTACGGAAGAGAAGAATGAGGGGGGATTTGATAGCTGCTTTTAACTACCTGAAAGGTGGATCCAAAGAGGATGGATCTAGACTATTCTCAGTGATAGCAGATGACAGGACTAGGAGTAATGGTCTCAAGTTGCAGTGGGGGAGATTTAGGTTGGATATTAGGAAAAACTTTTTCACTAGGAGGGTGGTGAAACACTGGAATGCGTTACCTAGGGAGGTGGTGGAATCCCCTTCCTTAGAAGTTTTTAAGGTCAGGCTTGACAAAGCCCTGGCTGGGATGATTTAGTTGGGGATTGGTCCTGCTCTGGGCAGGGGTTTGGACTAGATGACCTCCAGAGGTCCCTTCCAACTCTGCATAGAGCAGCTACATGAGCAATCTCACAGTGGCGCAGCTTCAACAGTACAGCTGTGCTGTTTTAAGCTTGCTAGTGTAGACATGGCCTCAGTGTAGTTTTTATCTTTTTGATATGCCTGACTATAACCATATAATTCTCCCTAAAAGTAGACCTTTTCAGGCAGGGAATTGAGAACTAAAATTGTAGTGCCAGTAGATATAGTACTAGCAGATATGTTTTATGTAATCCTGGCTCATGAATTGTAGGTAGTAAGTCATATAGTTCAAATAGAAAGAAAAAGAGTCTTTGGATTTGTTTCCCCCACCCCCACCCCTGAAAAAAGAACAATGCCTTAGTCCTAATCTTCCTTGGAAAGCTATTCAGAATTAGAAATATTTAAAAATAATCTGTGGGAAAAGCATCTTGAAAGATTTAATAGAAAATGTTCTATTCTGTTTGCTTGTTGTGTCCTTTTTTCATTGACCATAACCTTCTTTAAATTTTACATCCTGCTTTGGAATTCTGTATTCAGTGACTGGTTTCCTTGTGTTACCACTGCATAACGAAGTGCATGAAAGTAAAGGCACAAATGCAAGTCATGCGTTCACAGTAACTAACCAGGGACAGATTTTGAAATATACTAATAGGCCAAATGCCCTATTTCTTTTAGCCACAATGCTGAAGCACAGATTAACCTTAGGACCTGTTGATCTATCATATGGTGCAGCCTGATAGTGTAAGAGTGAACTGCCATAAGATTGGTGTGGTACAAGTTGTTTTTTAAACGGTGGAGTGACAAAGAAGAAATTACTTTCTTTTTTTCAAAGATGTCAGAAATGCTGGAGTATTAGTTGTGAATATGGTGGAGCATAAAAACTTCCATAGTGGATTAGATCATTGTGTCATCTAATTAGATATCTAGCTTTTGAAGAAGGCTTAAAATCCTTATAATACACCTATTGTAATTGTGAAATACTGCAAGTCAAGGGCCTGATCCAAATCCCAGTGAAGTCAAGAGGAATCTTTCAATTGACTCTGTTGGGCTTTGGGACCGGGGAAGATTTTGTTCCTGAACCCATCTAGTGATCATATTATTCCTTGAAATATGAGGTTTGTTAAATATTTGTATCCTATATTCCAGAATCTATTCTTAGTTGAACAGAGATAATCCTTTTTTAAAAATTACATTGCTGACTTCAATATCATTGAGTAACAGCAGTGAGTTCCACATGGCATTTTTTGTCTATAAATGCAGTGGTGGTGGTGAGTTGTAGATTTTTATTTTGAAAACATGATTATTTTCAGCATGTAGGTGACCTATTTTCCTCTTAAGTGGCACTGATTCAGCAAAACATGTAAACTTGCATTTAACTTCAAGCAAGAGAGCCCTGATTCAGCTGGGTACTTAAGTGTGTGCCTGTCTGTATGCATATGACTAATCCCATTGTCTTCAATAGGACTATTCACAGGCTTCATGATTGGCATGCACTTAAGTATCTTGCTCAATTAGAGTCATGAGTACTTCCATTGACAACTTTGAGTCCCACTGAGTGCTTTGCTGAATTGGGGCCAATATGTATAAATATGGCAGTTTCTTTTGACAATAAACTGAGTACCACCTGGTTACAGAGAGGAGGATATTCTGTTTTTATTCTTCTTCTAATTTATACTGGGATAAATTACAAACATGAGAAATATGTATTCTATTATAATGGAATGCTCACAGATGAAGTCCCTGGTTGATGTTGAGGCACAAAGAGGCAAAGTCATCATTGATCCAACTGTGGACACTGTGAGCAAATGACCCAATTATTTTGTGGTTCTTTTTGATTTCATCAGATGAGGAAGTGTCTCTTTATTTGTTAAATGTCTGTATAACACTATGTCTTTATAAAATGTATTTCATAAAAGATATTCACTGTGTCTGTCCCTTGGTGGATAGATACTTAGCACACATGACATAAAGTTGTAATTAGAGATGGAGAATATCTATGTAATTGAGACCATCTGTCATAAAAATAAAGGGAAAGGTAACCACCTTTCTGTATACAGTGCTATAAAATCCCTCCTAGCCAGAGGCAAAACCCTTAACCCGTTACAGGTGAAAGAAGCTAGGATAACCTCGCTGGCACCTGACCCAAAATGACCAATGAGGGGACAAGATACTTTCAAATCTGGAGGGGGGGGGAAACAAAGGGTTCATCTGTCTGTGTGATGCTTTTGCCAGGAACAGATCCGGAATGCAGCCTTACAATTCCTGTTAAGTTAGTAAGTAATTTAGCTAGAACATGCATTAGATTTCCTTTTGTTTAATGGCTGGTAAAATAAACTGTGCTGGATGGAATGTATATTCCTGTTTTGTGTCTTTGTGTAACTTAAGGTTTTGCCTAGAGGGATTCTCTATGTTTTGAATCTGATTAACCTGTAAGACAGGGGTCAGCAGCCTTTTAGAAGTGGTGTGCCGAGTCTTCATTTATTCACTTTAATTTAAGGTTTCGCGTGCCAATAATACATTTTAACGTTTTTTAGAAGGTCTCTCTCTATAAGTCTATATATTATATAACTAAACTGTTGTCGTATGTAAACAAGTTTTTCAAAATGTTTAAGAAGCTTCATTTAAAATTAAATTAAAATGCTGATTTTACACCGCCGGCCTGCTCAGCCCGCTGCTGGCTTGGGGTTCCATTCACCTAGGCCAGCAGCGGGCTGAGCGGGGCCTGTGGCCGGGACCCTGGCTGGCAAGGGGCTGGCAGCCAAAACCCCAGATCGGCAGTGGGCTGAGCGGGGCCGGCGGCCAGGACCCCAGACCAGCAGTGGGCTGAGCAGCTCAGCCTGCTGCCGTTCAGCCCGCTTGCCAGTCTGGGGTTCCGTCCGTGGGCTCCTGCTAGCCAGGGTCCCAGCTGCCAGCCCCGCTCAGCCTGCTGCCAGTCTGGGGTCCCAGCCCTATCCACATAGAGTAGGTACCTACCTTATCCCTGGTTCTAGCCATTCTCTTCCTCTCTCTGCACTGAGATGAAGGTGGGAGTGCGCTGAGAACAGGGCTAGGGGTGAAGGAGCAGGCTGGGGGTTGGGGTGCAGGGTCTGGCCAGGAGCTAGAAGGAGGGAGGGGGCTCAGGGTTGGGGCAGGAGGTTTGGGTGTGGAGCACTTACCTGGGCAGCTCCCATTTGGTGTGAGGGGTGCAGGTGGGAATGTGTGTGTGTGCAGGAGCTCCCATTTGGTGCTCAGGGTGGGGGTGGGGATGTGGGGGGTGCAAGAGTCAGGGCATGGGGCGTGTGGGGGGTGCAGGAGTCACGGCAGAGGGCTGGGGGGGCTGGGTATGTGTGGGGGGTGCAGGAGTCAGGGCTGGGGTTGTGCAGGGGTTCAGGGGTCAGGGCAGAGGGCTGGGGTGTGTGAGGGGGATGCAGGGGTCAGGGCGGTGGGCTGGGGTTGTGGGGGTGCTCCCAGCCCCCTGCCCTGAGCAGCTCATGGCAGGGGGCTGGAGGGGATATGACTATTCCACCCCCTTCCCCAAGGTCCCTGGAGCAGAGAGCGCACTGCGGCTCCGCTTTTCCCTCTCCCCTCTGTAGCAAGGGCCATCAGCTGATCGGCTGCAGGGAGGGAGAGGAGGAGGGGCAGGAACCCAGCACGCTGGGGGAAGAGGCGGGGAGAGGGGCAAGCTTGCTTGCCCTGCAAGGAGAGAGCAATGGGCGGAGAAGAGCAGGGCAGGATTTTTAATGGCACGCTGCTGTCTGCCGGGGTAGGCAGGGGTAGGCAGACAGCAGCGTGCCATTAAAAATTGGCTCGTGTGCTGTCTTTGACCCACATGCCATAGGTTGCCGACCCCTGCTGTAAGATATTTACCATCCTGATTTTACAGAGGTGATTCTTTTACCTTTTCTTTAATTATAATTCTTCTTTTAAGAACCTGCTTGATGTTTTCATTGTTCTTAAGATCCAAGGGTTTGGGTCTGTATTCACCTGTACAAATTGGTGAGGATTCTTATCAAGCCTTCCCCAGGAAAGGGGCTGTAGGATTTGGGGGGATATTTTGGGGGAAGACATCTCCAAGTGGGCTCTATCCCTGTTCTTTGTTTAAAATGCTTGGTGGTGGCAGCATATGGTTCAAATACAAGGCGAAGTTTGTACCTTGGGGAAGTTTTAATCTAAGCTGGTAAGAATAAGCTTAGGGGGTCTTTCATGCAGGTCCCCACATCTGTACCCTAGAGTTCAGAGTGGGGAAGGAACCTTGACACTATCAATAAACTTTCTTTTCCACACAATTATTTGTAATTTTCCTAGCTTGACTTTGTTGATCTTTTCATGAATAATGCCTTTCAAACAGCGATAAATATGAGTGGCTGTCACTGAAGATCTGCTGCATCACATGCCTGAAACTCTCTCTCACCTGTAGTGTGCAAATTACCAATATATCTTCATTCAGATTCACACATACCCAAATAAATTTGTTAGTCTCTAAGGTGCCACAAGGACTCCTAGTTATTTTTGTTCCTACCATGCTTATCATTATTGGTACATCTAAATTAGAACTACTGTTGCACACTTATTTAAAAAAAATGCTTTGATAACCTTCTTGTAATCCAGAGCTTTTTGTTTTTCTGTCTATCTGGATGGCAAGCTCTGGAGCATGGACCATATCTTCCTCTGTTTATGTAAAGCATTGGTCACACTGTTGGTGCATAACAAAGAATAAAAATATTTTCCAGCAATCTCTCTGTCTACCTACCCATCTCTCCCTCCCCCTCTCAAGATTTTCCATTACAGTAATTATCTAAGTTTTATCTATATTTCTCTTTCCTATTCTTTATCACTTTGGGCTTGTACATGAAAACATGGTGCTATATCTTCTTCTCTTTCTTGGCAATCCAAAGTCATCAGAAATCTTTGTTCTTGATATCCCACTTAATTGCAGTGGAAATGACAGTGACATCACAAACAGAAGATAGATTTCAAATCTGTACTAAGTAGCTGGAGCAGATAAATTCTTAAGAAAGATCTTTTTTTTTTTTTTTTTTTTTTTTTTACAAAGTCCATGGTAGTGAGAAGAGAAGAAAATGGGAAACCTTGCTTCTAAAGGAATGTCTGTTTGTTTTTCAAACTTTTCCTTGAAGCATCAACTATTTTTTAAGCAGAGAAACCAGTCCAGAAGATATTCTGTTATTTTGCCATTTGCACTGTAAGTGTCACGGATGAAGGTGTTCTGTGACTTTTGTTAAGGTTTTAGTTTTAACAACAGGGTCATTGCAACAGAAATTGTTTATCACTATTACTTCTTTTGTAAGGAATATTGGTTATTTTGAGGTCTGAAACATTTTTTTTCTCCATAGTAATATTCCCTCAGTTATTTCTTTTCAGTGACAAGTGTCTGAGTTTTCACTTTGATTCTTCCACTGCCATAGGAGTCCTTGTCTCCCCATTTTTCTACTTAGAATAGCAAAGTTCAGTCTGAGAAGTGTGAGGAAAATACCCGAGGATATATAGTATGCCAGTTTTCAATGATGTGCCATTACTGATGAAAATAACATTTTTAGAAGATGGAAAAACATGGCAGAGTGTTGTTCAAATAGTAGTAATTGACATTTGCCGTGATGTAAAGATTTTCCTAGTTTCAGTCAATAAGCAAGAACCTTAGCAATGATCTTAAATGATCTAATTTATATATACAACCTCTTCCTATGAAAATTATATTTGTTTGGATCTTTACCAGGTTTAGAAGAAGAGTCGCCAGAAGTAAATCCTTGAAGATGCCGGATTTACAATCCTGAAGACGTGAATGATCTTTTGTTAAATCACAGAATAGGCATGATGTGGGCAGCAGCAGCACAATTTTCCCACTGCCACACCAAAATACCTCAGCAGTGAATTACAGTGACGATCTCCAAAAAGAAAAGGAGGACTTGTGGCACCTTGGAGATGAACACATTGATTTAAGCATAAGCTTTTGTGAGCTACAGCTCACTTCATCAGATGCATTCAGTGGAAAATACAGCCTTGTCAACTGCTGGAAATGGCCCACCTTGATTATCACTACAAAAGGTCCCCTCCGCCCCCGGCTCTCCTGCTGGTAATATCTCACCTTAAGTGATCACTCTCCTTACAGTGTGTATGGTAACACCCATTGTTTCATGTTCTCTATGTATGTAAATCTCCCCACTGTATTTTCCACTGAATGCATCCAAAGAAGTGAGCTGTAGCTCACGAAAGCTTATGCTCAAATCAATTGGTTAGTCTCTAAGGTGCCACAAGTACTCCTTTTCTTTTTGCGAATACAGACTAACACGGCTACTACTCTGAAACCTGACTATCTCCAGGGTCTGAAAAGCAGATCATTGTCAAAGCCCATTCTATCATTGGCTTATGTGATGAGTACCAACAAAGATATAAATTAATATTAGTTGTAATGGTGCTTTAAGAGTAACAGATACATCAAGTTCTCAAAGATTTTTTTAAGACAGATTTTCCCCTACTTTTCAACCTAGAACAGTGAGCACATTCGTAACTTCTCATGTACCAAACAAGCTTTATGTCCGTTAATTTGATTAACCTAGAAAAAGTTGTGCTCAGGCTAGATATAAAAGAAATTCTACGTATTACTTTTATTCAACTTTGAACTATATCTAGTTTGATCAACTATAAGAGTCTTATTAGTCTCATTGGGATATGAAGTCAGTTGTGGCACTTGCAGTATTTATTAAGCATACTAGAAGATTAATCTTTTCTTTTTAAATTTGCTGCATTAAACTTGCTGGTCTTAGTCACTGTTACTGTTTTATCTGCACTGTAAAATGTATTTTACTTCTCCAAACCAAAGGCAATGGCAACACCATGGTAAAATGATTCTCTGGGCGTAGTTGCTTAAATGTACATGTTTTCCTATAAAGACGCTATAACTTTTGATGTACTGGCTATGGCACTCTCTTGCATTTATATTCATTTTTTTTGTAATCTAGGATATAGAGAAGTGGTAGGTTGTGTTATGGCAGAAAGCTCCTTATTTAGTAAGGCAGAGTTCCATGGTGCTGTAGTGGAAACAGTACTCAGAATATCTGTTGTGATTAGTACTGACATGTATGTGACTCTGTTTACTGATTTTCATTTTAAATGGTACAAAATCACTATAAACAGAGTACATGATAAATTTCACATTTCTAAACCTTTATATCAAATTTGTAAAGTAGGCTATTTAATCAGGTTGACTTTTTTTGCTGGTAGATCACTTCAGTGCTATTGTTTTCATATCATGCAGTAGGTGTAATGGCACTGTACAAGGTGTAAAATGTGTCAAACAAATAAATTTCTCCTGAAAGACTTATTATCAGTACAATAGTTAGTACGATATAGAACAATGTGATGTAATGTAGAGTCTAGTTTTTATTGTAAACTCCAATATGCTAAATTGCACCTTTTTATATGAGCGCATAATTGACTCACCATTGCTTGTAGGGTACAATCACCTGGAGTTGTACCAATACACCAGGCGATAGAATTGGGCTCACAGATTTAATAATGAGCATTAAGTTTAGATCCTACAACTTTCTGTTCCAAAAGCATAGGTGCCTACCATTTAAGCTGAAAGAGAATCCCACTAGCTGCAGTAGTTTAATCTTTAGACTTGCCACTAGAAAATAATACGATGGCACATAGTCACAGGGCTGGCATTCATAGAGGGCAGAGTTCAATACTATGCTCAGATACTTTATGGAAGTGCTTTTTACAATTTCACAGTTAAAGTGGTGTTGAATTTTGCACTTTATGAAGAGATTCAACCACTTTGTTACTTATGAAAAATATAGCATATATTCACTGAAATTACTGCTCTTACTCTTTGACTACAGAATAAATTTTCTGAGACTTTACAAGTAAATTGGTTAATTAGTTTTAGTTAATTAAAATATTGGTTATTGAAGAAATGTAGCACCTTGTGCTTTACGTTTTTTGTCCCAAATTATCTTAATCACAGAATAATTAAGACTCTTCAAACTTCCATCTAGTTAAAACTCATTGAAATCTCATGCACTGGCTACATCTGAATATTCTTTAGAATTAATGCCTGTTTTGTACCATTAATCTTCATAACGGAAATTACTTTTTCTGTAGAGGCTGACAATTAATATTCTGCAATAGCCTATAGATAATTCCACAAAGAACTCTTTCAAAATGGCTGCCATCACCTATTGCTTTTAAGGCCACTGGTGCACTCATCTTTCAAAATGGCCACCACCTCTTACTACTCCCAGTGAGAATGAAGCCAAGCTGGCCTCAAGAAAAGTAATGATCCATGACATCATACGTTCTGAGAACTGTCAGCTCCCAGTGAAGTCCCATTCATGGGCTCACTGCCTCTTCTTCTGGTTTTCCAAACTCTGCTCTGGAGCACACCCTGTCCCCCATTTGACTCTTCTGATGTACCTCAGGAACAGCCAGTCAGTACAGAACTTCAGTACACAGGAAATAAAAGATCTTCATGCCCCTCAAGATTGGCCTGTTAATGATTGAAAGGTACTCTGCAGTCTTGTATGGAAATTCAAAATACTACTATTATTAAATAACAAGGACTAAATTATGATGGGTTTTGCTCAGCCCCACAAGCCTCCCCATCTCTTGTGCAGCTGCACAGGAGCCTACCATGTCCCTGTCCCTGTCCTCCCTGCGCTCTGGGGAGTACAGCAAGTGCTTGTGTCTGCTCCCTGCCCCAGGGGAGCAAGCCTGCAGCAAAGGTGTGGGAAGTGATGTGGAGAGGACAGAGTCCTGTCCTTTCCCCCATCCACACCAGCCAACAGAGTGGAACCAATGCACATGAGGGAGAAATCTGCTTTATCCTAATGAGATGACTGGACTAGACTCCATTATTTAAGGTACTGCCCTGTGTAAGGGGGGCAGTGTGGATGGACATTTATCTTGGTGATTAGAGAGACTGAGTCTTGGGCAAATATAAATTCTCCCAGGGTGTCTTCTTAAATGCAGGGTATATGCAGGCCACTCCTTTGCACACATCCCACCCCTATTTGCATGCATCATCCCTTTGGGAGAATGTGTCTGCCTATGGCACAACCAAAATAGAAAAATCAATAATAATGCCACAGATATGACAAATCAGTTTTTGCCACCTTTGGCAAGATAGAGTTCTGGCAACAAGTCACTGCTAGCCACCTTGATGTAGAACTGGTCAGTGCAATCTGAAGTCCAAGGTAGTGATAATATTGTTGTGGGATGTGTAAAATGTCATAACCACCGCCCTTCCTTTCTGAGAGTTGTAAGAAACAGCAGATCTCCTTGCCTGCTACTGTTTCACCCAAAACACAGACATATATCACTGCCCAAAACAAAGATGCAGGTGAGGCTACTCAGGAATTTGAACTATGTGGGAGAGGAGCTTAGCTGAGTATAGTTTTAGTAGTGTGGTATGAGTGTGAGAGAGAGCAGCTGGAGAAACAACACAGAAAGAGAAACAGAGAAGAAACAGAAAGTCAGTCTGAAAAAGCTCTGAGTGCTTGGTTCTGAGAAACACCCAGAGAGAGCCTTTAGGCTGAGTGCTGGCTGAAGGGAGCTTGGAGCAGTGAGCTTCTGTTTGATTCTTTCTGTACTCAGGGAAGCAGGACTTTCCCTGTACGTTCTTGGTAAATAATCAGGATTGCATCAAAACTATCTGACTCCATCAGTTTCTTCTCCTATGGGAAACAACTCCCTGGGACCTGAACTTTGGTTAATGGCTCAGGTAGTTAATGGGGGTAACAATACTATAGAATTTCAACACATTTTGTAAAAGTTTTTATTTAATCGAACTTGGCTTGCAAGCCATCTGTAACAAGAGTATTAGATACTATCTGGTTTAGTGTCAATCTCCCAGACTAATTTGTGCATGTTCTAATTCTAACAGAGAAAAAGTATTATTCTGTGACATAACAATCAGCAGAAAATGCTTACGCTGTTTGGGTTAGTGGCAGAAGGTGCTGGGATTGCTACCTAAAGATAAATCTTCAGTATACTTTAATATATTCAAAGGAGATATTTTCAAGCATTCATTGTCTCTTCAGAATAATTCAATTGTCTGTTTCACAGGCTGCAAAAATTCTAGGTCACGTAAGAGAGAACTTTGAACTTTGGAATATGAATCAGTCCTAGAAAATGGAAAGCACTGAGAGCTCAAAATCAGAGCTGAAGCTTGTACTCTGATATCTGATGTGGAAAGGATAATCTAGTAAGAAATAAATCCATTAATGGTGGAGGGAGAAAGCCACAGATGGTAAAACTATATAAATGTTCAGTGAGGAGGACTGAAAATTTTTAATGAAAGCCCTGTTTATTTATTTAGGCTTTAAAGATATGTGATTATTGCTCTGGAGATGCTGAAATACTCTGGGAAGGATCTCTAAAGTAGGCTCAAAATTCCCTGAATTTTCACCAAGAATGTGGGTTATATATTTTTTTAAAGTGTTAGCAGATATTGCTATCAGTTCATAGAAAACTGTACAATATAAAAAGTCTAGATTTCACACTTGGTTTTGTACATTTGCCATCCTTATAAGTTTACAACTTTTTTGGGACAACTGTTTGTCTCATGTAAAAAGTGTCGAGTTGAATAGGCCAGGACTTGGGCTGTATCTGCCAGTGCCACCAGCCCCTGTTTTGTTATGGTCACTCTAACCTACAATGGAGCTTTAAATTCTAGTCTCACAAGCGTGGTGTGGAACAGTTCAGACGCCAGCGTAGGAACTTCTTTACATGGGCTATGCAGACTTCAAGTCAGGGACATAGTTATAAGTGGAGCATTTCATTCCCATGCTTGCCCTCTCCCTGGAGCAGATGGGTGGCAAATGGGCAAGCCTTGCCTTTACTCTTCCCCCATCTCTCTCTGGCCAGAGTAGCTGAGTTACTGCTGTAGATGGGGTAGCAATTTACTGCTGGATAGGCCAGCTGGCAATTGCTATCCTTTTGAGACAAGGAGAAATTTAGGGAGGAATAGTGAGTTGAAGGAGGTGTCTGGGTCACAGTGCCTCCTGGGGTGGTATAGCTTACACGCCATCAAGACGGTACCCAAAACAAAACTCTAGTAAAAACCTTACTTAGTAGGTAGAAGGAAGGCACCTGAAGTACTAGTATTGTGACACTGGAAAGTAAGAACCATTGCTGCAAGGTACTTCTTCCTACGGTGACGCACAGTGCTGTGATTTTATCATGCATCTTTAAAGAAGAATCTAAAACATGTAAGATGCTGCAAATTTGGATCCAAATCCAGATGTTCCTAAACTTCAGCGGTGACTGGTTCTTTGGTTTTGCTCAGAGAGAGAGGGGCCAGGTGCAAAGTTGGAGTCAAGATCCACAGTGCCACAAAGTTCTTCAGGGGAGAGTGTCAGCTGTTTTTGTATACAGAATTTGGGATCAGCATTATCTTTAGAAATGATTTGGCAATTTACGTGAGGAATGTTTAAGTGTTGCATTGATATATTGAATGAATGAAAACTTTCAGGTAAAAGAATGTTTAGAAATGGAGGAAAGTCTAAGTTAAAAGAAGAAAAGGACAGCAAAGAAAACTTAGCTGCATCACAAGAAAGTACAGGATAGGACTAATATTTTGTTTACTTATGATAATCATAAAATAATCCAGGTAAAGGCACCTTAATCTCATAGTCCAGTGTTGCCTTTACTTTGCATATATATTCAGTATATATGCCATGGTATCCCCGCCACCTCCCACTACTGATAAGCTTGCTCACTTTTAAGAGAGTAGCAGAGGAGCTCAAGATTACCCTGGAGAAGGTACCTGAAACACACCACGAGCTTACCGACATCTTGCAAGCTACAACCTCCTCCAAATTATCCTACCAATTAATGGGGCCATTATGGAACCTGCTAAAACTATCTGGCAGACCCTGGCCGCGATAACTCCCACTAGCAAGAGACTGGACCGCAAATATTTTGTCCCATCTAAGGGTTTTGAGTTTCTATTTACACACCCCCAGAGGTGAAAGTAAGCCAGTCCGCCCCAGTACGGTGTACTGGCAACAGCCAGTGCCCCGTACCAGGGTGGATTGGCTTCCCCAGGTGCAATTTAAAGGGCCTGCGGCTCCCAGCAGCGGCTGGAGCCCCCGGCCCTTTAAATTGCTGCCAGAGCCCTGGGGTAGCAGCGGCGGGGATGATTTAAAGGGCCCGGGGAGTGGCAGCTGGAGCCCCGTCCCTGGAGCCTGCCGGAGCCCTGGGGAAGCAGCAGCAGGGCTCTGGAGATGATTTAAAGGGCCCAGGGCCCTTTAAACTGCTGCGAGAGGTCCCAACTGCTGCTGTTACCCCGGAGAGGGGGAAGGAGGCACTTGCAGGTACAGGGTGGGCCAGAGCTGGCTCTGACCTCCCCCAGCCCTGCCTCTTCTGCCCAAGGCCCCACTCCTTCCAGGGGCCAGAGCCGGCCCCAGCCCAGCCCCGTACCCATAAGTCCCTAGACTTACTTTCACACCTGCACACCCCTCACCTAATTTGCTAGTGGTCAATGAGGCCAACCAGAAAATAAATACCAACACTTCCAATCCACCCTATCTAACAAAGATAACAAGAGACTGGACTCCTTCAGGCGCAAAGTGTATTCCTCTTCCACTTTACAATTTAGAGTAGCAAACTATGCTGCGCTCTTAGCAAAATATGACCACAAAAATTATGCTAAAGTAATGCAATTTATTGATATGTCGGAAGATAAATGACAATTTAAAGCAGTGGTGTCCGAGGGCCAATTGATCTCCTGGACAGCTCTTCAAGCCACCCTCGATGCGGTGGATGCAGCGGCCAGACCCACGGCCATCGTCATACGGCATGCCTCATGGTTTGCTTCTTCCTCCTTTCCCATGGAGATACAGAACACTGTTGAAGATCTCCCCTTCGATGGGGACAAGCTCTTCGCCTCTACAACTATAAGATGGATAGAAAGTTGGCTAGATTGTTGGGCTCAACGGGTAGTGATCAATGGCTCCATGTCTAGTTGGCAGCTGGTATCAAGTGGAGTGCCCCAAGGGTCGGTCCTCGGGCCGGTTTTGTTCAATATCTTCATAAATGATCTGGAGGATGGTGTGGATTGCACTCTCAGCAAGTTTGCAGATGACACTAAACTGGGAAGAGAGGTAGATAAGCTGGAGGGTAGGGATAGGATACAGAGGGCCTTAGACAAATTAGAGGATTGGGCCAAAAGAAATCTGATGAGGTTCAACAAGGACAAGTGCAGAGTCCTGCACTTAGGACGGAAGAATCCCATGCACCGCTACAGACTAGGGACCGAATGGCTCGGCAGCAGTTCTGCAGAAAAGGACCTAGGGGTTACAGTGGACGAGAAGCTGGATATGAGTCAACAGTGTGCCCTTGTTGCCAAGAAGGCCAATGGCATTTTGGGATGTATATGTAGGAGCATTGCCAGCAGATTGAGGGATGTGATCATTCCCCTCTATTTGACATTGGTGAGGCCTCAACTGGAGTACTGTGTCCAGTTTTGGGCCCCACACTACAAGAAGGATGCGGAAAAATTGGAAAGAGTCCAGCGGAGGGCAACAAAAATAATTAGGGGACTGGAACACATGACTTATGAGGAGAGGCTGAGGGAACTGGGATTGTTTAGTCTGCGGAAGAGAAGAATGAGGGGGGATTTGATAGCTGCTTTTAACTACCTGAAAGGTGGATCCAAAGAGGATGGATCTAGACTATTCTCAGTGGTAACTGATGACAGAACAAGGAGGTTGCAAATGCTTGCGTGTACATGCAATGCCTTCAGGGTTGGCTAGCCACAGTATACAAGCCAAACACGCACAGGCCTCTCCCATCAACCTCTGTACTGGGATTCCCTTCCAACAAGATTCCCCTTCAATTACCATCACTACAGATGCATCCCTCACAGGATGAGGAGCACACATGGGCCACCTCACCACTCAGGGCCTCTGGTCCGCTTCGGAAACCAAGCTTCACATAAATTTGCTAGAGCTCTGGGCCGTATGCAATGCCTGCCTCCATTTCCTTCCCAGCATCCAAAACCGCTGAATTTGAATCATGACCGACAACATCACGTGCATGTTTTATGTCAACAGACTGGGGGAGCCCGGTCCCACTCCCTCCGCACAGAGGCAGTAAAACTTTGGAACTGGTGCTTTCAACACAATATCTATCTCTCCACATCATACCTGCCAGATTCTCAGAACACCACCGCAGACAAGCTCAGCCAGTCGTTTCCCATACAACACGAGTGGGAATTCAACGACACCATTCTTTCCAACATTTTCCAGATCTGGGGTTATCCCAAACTGGATCTATTTGCCACAGCAACAAACAAAAAAGTGTCATTGTTTGGCTGGAGTCTGTTTTCCTTTAGACTCTCTGTTAAGTTGAGTTGTAAAAAATTTTTAAAGAATTGGATCTGAGCCTTTCTTTGCTTATTTTTTTTGTATTATGGTAGCACCTTGAAGTTCCAACTTAGATATGGGTCCCATAGTACACCTACATAGTAAAATACTCTCTGCTCTGTGGAGCTGACAATCTAAGTAAATGGTACAGACATATGGTAGTTGGGGAAACAGATGCACAGAGAGGTGTGACCCTGGGCAAGTCCCTTCACAGTAGGCCAGCGGCAGAGCCAGGAATAGAAACTAGGATTCCTGATTCCTAGAGCAGTGCTCTGTCCACTAGAGTTCTCTGCCTCTCTATGATTTCTAAAGAAAAGGTAACAAAAGCTGTTTTTTAAAAAAAATATATATTACTGCTTAGTTCTACCCTTAGCAATATCAGGAATGTGAAGTCTGGTCTTCCCTGGTTTTGTGGGACGGCTCTTCTGAGGATCAAGGGATATTTATTGTGAGCTCTAATACCTTATTTGAAGGGATGAAGGTGTTGAATCTTTAACAAAGTCTTTCTTATTCCAGATATTAATTAGTTATTGAAGTTCTACTGATGTTAACAAAAACTAGCATGAAGAGCTTGAAACAGTTTGAGTAACACCCCTTTCTTTCTCAATTGCTCAATTTTCATGCTCTTGTCTTCTGTGACATCAGGCTAGGCAGAGAAAATATTTAAGTCACAAATGGGTTGAGACTCATCATACTCTGCTAAACTCTTAGTAGATGACAATGAAGCAAGAACAGTGTGATTTTTTCCCCCCTAGTTGTTTTTAACTTCTATATTTTCTCCACCTCAGTGAAGAGACTAGTTCTCAAGGGGAAATGTCACTGACAAGTGTCAGATGTCTAACTTAATCCATTTTTGCTGTAGCTGTGTTCAAAACATTTGGTGAGAATTTTTTCACAAGAGGAAAACTATTATTTTCACACTCACTGAAACCAAATGGAAGGGATTTTGCTGAAGCTTAAAATCACCTTCAAAGCTCATAAATGGAAAATTTCAGCACAAAGGTGTATGTTGTGGAAAGACTTGAATGAATTAAAACAAGAAGTCATAATGGAAACTCTTCTGCAACTTCATATGTTCACTGCAGGCGATGGCTATAATACATTGTATTTATTTAGAGCTTTGTAGTGTTCCCCTATTACGGAAAATATCAGGAAGACAGAACTTGCAATGGTAACTCTGAATGTCAAACTGTTTTGAAGAGGCTGGTTGATGGAGGGTGAACAAAGGTTAATGTGTATAGGAGAACTCCTTGATTTGCACCTTTCCATTTTCTAAAAGCTATTGCCAAAAAGGATATATTGCCCTATAGGCTGTGTTCTGTTGTAGCCATAGTGACTGTTTACAGTTGTTTTTTTGTGTTGGGTTAGTGGATGAAGGACCGGCAGAACAAGGGATGGACTTAGCTACTTTTGTATTTTGTGGAAACGTAGGGCTTGTCTTCATTATTGGGGAGATTGATGCTGCTGCAACGCATCAATCTAGTGAAGACCCGCCAAATCGACGGCAGAGCGCTCTCCGGTTGACTCTAGTACCCTAGCTCACCGAGAAGAGTAAGGTAAGTCAACCAGAGAGTGTCTTCTGTCAACGCAGCACAGTGAAGACACAGCAGTAAGTCTACCTAAGCTACATTCATGTAGGTGGAGTAGCGTAACTTAGGTCGACTTACCCCGGTAGTGAAGACAAGCCCTTAGTGAAAATATGGTGCATTTTATACTAGGGTTGACAAAAGGAATATTCTATATAATATAGATATATATGAAAGGAATGTGCTTTCTGCTGGCTTCATAAACAGATGTTAGCTCACTTGTTCTCAACCAGAAACTATGATAATAGTGATAAGATTTCCTGGGGGAAAAATCTTCCTTAGCATTTGAGAAAAGCAGCACACAGCTCAGAGTCCTCAGAGTCAATTGGATGAGGATCGATTTGGCCTGCCACAAAGGAAAAGTAGATTCTTCACTGGCAACACCTGAAAGGAAATGTGAGTGTTGACTACAGCATTTACTACTGAAGCAAATAGCAGTGGAGAACCTAGAGACAGGTTTTATAATATGAGGAGAAAGCTGGATGACACTAGGAGGTATAGAGTGCAGAACACCTGGATATAAGAGGTGATTTTTAGATGTGGTAGACAGTCTTCATACTTAATCTATCTCTATGTAGAAAGAAATTTTAGAGAGAAGACAGTCTGCAAAATAAAATATTTCTTCGGAACTGGATAGATAAAGCACAGAAGCCTGGTCAATATTCCACAGCTAGTGAAGCGGAGGAAATCAATATCACATATATTCAAGAGTATGTTATACTCTGCTATTCTGACTTCATTAAGCAGACCACTAATGAAGGGCTACAGTACAATCAGTATCTGGAACAGGATTTTAATTCTGCCTCTTCAACACTGATTTAATAATCCTTTGACAAAGAGATGATATGGCATGAGAACAGGATGGACTTTCACCTATGCAGCCCCGTCCACCTGAGATCCTAAAGCCATTGGGCCAGAAGCTCAGCTGGTGTAAACTGAAGTCAGTAGAGCTATGCTGATTCACAAATGAGCATCTGGCCTAATGGATTTAGTGCTTATTAGATCAATCCTCAGAAATCTGCTCAAATGGGGATGGACCATCCATTGCAAAACACTGGTAGAAAATGCAGAGAATCTTGCCTTACAGTTGCTTTCCTTATGCTTGGAAACATGGGACAATCTGGCATTAAGCTTTGCTGTTTTCTGCAGACTTACTTTTCAAAAAGTGATGTGCAACTGCTCCATCAAAGGAAAAGTGTTATTACAAAGAGGACTAAATCTCTTGCTGTGTGCCTCAAATATAACTTAAAAGGAATATTTAACTATCATTAAAAAAGCTGCTGGCTTGACAGCCGGATTATCTACACAAGAAACCTAATTCTCTACTGCCCTGCACCGTATGCACTTATTTACAGCTGTACTAAATGATTGTAAATGCTTCACAGGGGTTCTCAAACTTCATTGCACCATGACCCCCTTCTGATAACAAAAATTACTACATGACCCCAGGAGGGAGGACTGAAGCCTGAGCCTGCTAGAGTCCCGTCACCCTGGGTGGAGGGTGGGCGGGTTGGCGGAAAAGCTGAAGCCTAAAGGCTTCAACTCTGGGCAGGGGGCCTGAGCCCTGTCACCCAGGCCTGAAGCCCTCAGACTTTGGCTTTGGCCCCTGGCTGTGGGGCTTGGGCTTGAGCCCTGGGACCCAGCAAGTCTAACGCCAGCTGTGGTGCCCCCATTAAAACGGGGTCATGACCCACTTTGGGGTTCCGACCCACAGTTTGAGAACTGCTGTGCTACTAAATCAGAATGGTGGCATTTTTACACTCAGTTTGCCTTAGCATTGCACAGATGTAAATGTCTAGGTACAAAACAGTGGAGAATCAGATCCTAGGCCAGAGAGATGGAAGTTTGAGAGTGTGTGTGTGTGTGAGAGAGAGAGAGAGAGAGAGAGAGAGAGAGAGAGAAGGGACTTCCAAGGTAAGCTTTGTTGTTGTTTTCTTAAAAAGAGAATGTACAACAGCTGTGAAAATCTCTATAGTGTTTTATGCTACAACTCATTCCCCTTTGCCCCATCACGAGAACTGGCGCCCAGCTATAACTGGGAATCTGGCTCCTGTTGTCCAGGTTAGTTAGATACATGCTGCCACTGTCACACTGACCAGCAGCAGCAACTCTGGCATGATTCATGACTTTCTCACACACCTTATCTGAATATCAAGCTGTTTGAAAAAGCGATCTGAAAAATTCCACTTGCCTGTCCAGAAAAAAATTATTTGCCCCAGGAGACCAGGCAAATGGAAAACTGTAAGACTCATTGGAAAAAAGCTGCAAATGTTTATTGCAGGCTGTAGTGTTCCTTACCCTGAGTAGTCCTATTGAAGTGAACGGGATTTCTTATGGTAATAAGCTCAATTAGCTGTGTTTGCAGACTAGGGCCATATAAGATTTCCTGCCATATGAAGGACAGAGCTATTTGGCAAGCCTGCACACTTCCTTAAATAAAAACACTATTGAATAGTGTTGCAGCCATGTGTTGTTGTAATCCATCAGATAAGTGAAATAAATCTGGAAGGGCAAATGATAAAATGAATAAGAGAAATAATGTTTAAACAAATGAGTCCTGTGGTATGAATTGAATAAAGAAGCAACAAAAGTGATTAATAGCTTGTTATAATGAAGTCACTGGCATTTAATAAGCTATTGACTTTTTCACCATCTCACTGAAAATGTTTTATAATGTAGAAAAATACACACATAATGCAATATTGATTAAGGATGAATTTATAAATTTGGATTCTAGATTCTGTGTCTAGGGGCCAGAAATCTGTTTTTTTGGGAGTATTGACTGTTCTGTAGCCATCTAAAGAGATATTCAAGGTGTAGTTTTTGTTAGAAAAATGGTTTATTTAGAATGACCCTATAAATCAAAGGGCCAAATCCTAATTACTTTTCACATGGGATTTGGCCTATTGACTTCAGTAGGACTACGCAAATGAGAAAGGCAAGAAGGATTTAATCCAAAAGAAAAATAACTAGCTGGGACTGTAAGTGAGAGGAGTCTACAGCTGGGCTGATTCAGCAGCTAGCTTTTTTTGTGTGTGTCCCTTCTGCACTGCCAGAGCAGGGCAAAGAATCTGGCCCATTGTACTGATTCATAACATCCTGCTACAATAAAAGATCAGATTCAGTTCCAGTGACTGTATAATTTATTGCTGCATTCACTTGTTTGACTTTAGCTGAATACTATTGCCAAGTATTTGTTAAACACTAAAACAAGTCATTTGGTTCACTCCCAGTAATAATACATATTTGTTTTAGAGAAATACTTGCAAGACTTTAATGGTTGTAAAGGGTTTTGAGATGCTCAGATGAAAGGCACTGAATAAATCCAAAGTATTAGGATATAAACAATAGTAAGTCTGAATGGACTCCTTCTCATCTTCAACTGTAAATAAAGTATCAGATAAGTGCAACATAATATGTATTTTCAGTAGACTGCCTACCTAGCTACCTACCATGTGTGCATACATGTATGCAGTAAATGAATATTCACACACAGTACCATAGTTTCTGTAAACGTACACATCGGCAAACACTGATACATATATGAACGTAATACAGATATTCTTAATAATAAAAACATCTATCTTACCAAATTCTAAAAAATAATAATTAAAATAGAGATTTGTAAGGTCTAATGTTGGGGAGCCTGGACATGTTTTACATAAATGGAAATAGTGCATCGTGAATTAACAGAGTACTGTTGCTGTTTGTTATCAGAACTCCTTATTCCCTAGAATAAAGCTTATGCTCAAATAAATTTATTAGTCTCTAAGGTGCCACAACTACTCCTTTTCTTTTTGCGAATACAGACTAACACGGCTGCTATTCTGAAACCTGTCATTATTTCCTAGAGTAACATTATAAAAAGTCAAGTGTCTTGCATTGTGCTTGGAAGCTAGAGTGTGGTAGGCTGCTGGAGGGAGCAAGTTCAAGCTGTTTCATTAGCAAAGATTAAAGTTGAATGCAAGTTCAATTGAACAAGTGGAACTTTATTAAAACCTGTGCCCTGCTCGGTCCATGTAGGTGAGTTGCTTTCAGCCTGACTCCACCTGTTCCCTTTCCCCCTGGTGTTTTCTTAATAAACAGCCACTCCAGGAAACATGGGCCCACTGACTCCACTGATCATGATATGATATATCTTCCCTATTTTACAAACATTTTAATATAAACACCAAACAAATAATTAACACCCAAACCCCACACAGTGTCCTTTCAGCCAAAGGTTGCCAGCATGTAGCCAAGTTGGAGTCTAGTCTTTATCACAGACTCAGCTGGTTATCTAGTCTTTGTGACAGTTTGGTTTTGTGAACAGGCAATCACATAGGGAGTGACTTATCTCTGTCTGTCTCCCTGTCTCTGAGTCTTACAAACTATTTCTATAGTTTCCTCCCTCCCTGTGCAGTTCACCTCCAGATGTCTCTCTGTTCTGCAATGGTCTCTGTAGGCTCTCTTTGTGTTGTCTCTACTGGCTCAAAGTGCCTCCTGTTCCTTCAGATCATTTGTCTCTCTTGTATAATCAACTTGTATTAGCTCTATGCCACTGCATACCTCACGACTCCTTTAGTACACTCCTTGTGGTGTCTCTTTAGTGGCTGGATATTCACAGGAGTACCTGTCTCCAGGGCTAGTAGGTCTTTGGCTGATCTGTCAGAATCTAGTGCCTGCTTTCTCTGATTGTTGGCCATCTCCTTTTGGTGGCATCCCCATCCTTCTGGCTGCCACAGGTCTCCTTTCATTGGTAACAGGGTTCTGATCCTTTGCCCCATCAGTGTCTATGCTGAACTGTTTTGGCACCCCTGTGATGGGATATTCCCGTATGCCAAAAATGCTAACAAGGGATCTGAACCAGAAGAACAGCCTTGTGTAACAGTCCCTTAGCTGTTTTCACAGTGGTTCTACCTTACTATTACTCTGTGGGTATGCTAGGGAAAAGGGGTGGTGGTCAAAGTCCCATTTGCTTGCAAATTCCTTGAATTCTTCTGAGACAAATAGGAGTCCATTGTCCGTGAACACAGTGTCCAGAATCCCATATCTTACAAAGAGGGACCCCAGTTTGCCAATCACTGACTTGTGATCTTGTGTTCTGCTACTGCAGGCAGACATGGACAAAACTTCATTCCTATGAAGAGCTGTACTCCTTTCAGATTGTGGTGGGGGTCTACCCCACACTGGCGGAAGAGGGGTTAAAGCAGCCCTGGGGAGGCTGCATAGGAGGCAGCCAATTAGGAAAGGGCTTGTAGAGACAGCCAATCAGAACAAGGTTTAGAGAGGCTGCCAGTCAGGGCTTGGTCGGGGCACACAAGAAGGGCTGCTGAACAGAGCAGCTTGAGTCACTCCCTGGAGTTTGAGGAGGGAGGACTGGCTGCCCTGAAGGAGGGGGAAGAGATAGCACCATGGTCCAAGCAGTGCTGGGCTGGGTCAGGGGAGCATGAGTGAGCTGGCCAACTGCTGCCAGACTGAGGCCCTGATATAAGGGTGGAGAAGGTGCTAGGGCTGTAGGGAAGTGGCCCAGGGAAACAGACGGTGGGAGTTGGAGGTGACGCAGTGTGTGGCCACTGGCTAGAGGGTCCCTGGGCCAGGACCTAGAGTAGAGGGCGGGCTCAGGCTCCCCCTGCTTTGGCCCCAGTTGCCCCTGACACAGGTGCCTAGATCCTGGACTGCAGCCTGCCACTGAGACAAGTGGCTGGACAGAGGGCTGCCCCTCTCCCCCACCCCCCAAGGGCTGTGTCTAGAAGAGGACACCACTGTCCTGAGAGGGACACAGATCCTGATGACAGAAGAGACGGCAGTGAGATGCCACTAGATGAAGGTGTACCAGCAAACCAGAGCTAATTCCCAGGATGGCCAGCAGGAGGCGCTGTAGAGGTGAGTCAAGCCCCATCACACAGACCCACTGGGGACGGCATGTCTGACTGCTTTGACCTTGTTGGGATCTGCTTTCAGTCCTCTTGCTGTGAGTAAAGATCCAATGTACATCACTTCTCAGGGTTTGTCTCATTTTTTTCTGGGTTTGGTTTTATGTACTTGCCCCTGCATTGCTATAGAAAACCTTGTTGTTTTCTGTCATTGGTATGGTTCAGTTTCTGTATCGTTACTCCCTTCACCTACAATAAGGATATCATCTGCAATTATTTTCACCCCAGGCATTCCTTCCAGTACTTGGGTGAGTCTTCTCTGGAACACCTCTGGTGCTGTGCTCATGCCCATTGCCATCTGTAGTGACCAAATGGCATTGCAGAGGTTGTCAGCATGCTGGACTCTTTATCCAGGCTTGTGCCAAAATCTGTTCCTCGCATTACAGACCATACCTATTTTGTCTTTGGAAAGTTCTGGTTAGATGCTATCAATTGTGGGTAGTGGATAGTGGCATCTTTTCAATGCCCAGTTCGGTGCCAATGTGTAATTTGTCTGCTGACTTCTTTGCTCTACCATGCTGTTTACTCATGCTGTCTTCTGCAGGTGCTATGATACCCCTGCTCTGCTGACTTTCAAGCTCCTTGCATACTGGAGTACATAGTGCCATTGGAATTAGACTTTGTGGTAAGCACACAGGTTCCAGAGCTTTTCTTTGAGGCATTCATCACCTTTGAAAACATTCCCATATGCTTTTAAAATTGTCTCCATTATCCATGGACTCTCTGTTTTGCTTCTTGTGCTGCAGCTATACAATTCTGATGCTGCATCCTGATCAGACCCATTGCTTATATAGCTGTAATTCCCCAAGAAGGGTCTATGCCACTTACCATCCACCACCACAAACTTCAGTTGGTACCCTCTGTTGTTTTTCAGGTTAGTTACTGTGAGGTCACATTTTCCTATGGGCTGCATTATACTCTTATTGTACATTATTAGCGTGCATCTGCTTTTTGTAATGGGTGTGTTTGAGTCCAATTCACTCCGAAAAAGGATGTAACACTATCTAGCTGAAATCGCAGAGGGTGTTTCCCTGTTAACATTTTTGCATGCACAGAGTTTGGCATTTTCCCTTTTTGCTTTCCTGTTCCAGTGCCAAAATCTGATATTCTCTTTGATTCAACGAGAGTCAAGATGTCATCCCCTCTGTCCCATGTGCCATCTTCCTATTGTACAAATCTGCCTGAATCCTTCTGGGACCTTCCTCTGTTCTTGCACATACTGCTACAATGGATCAACTTGTCACATTCCTTATGATGCTGTCCTAGAGTGGGGCACTTCTTCTTTACCTGCTCATACTGTTTCCCACAGTAAATGCATCTCACTATGAGTATGGAACCCCGGCCACCTGCTATGCTTTGCTCTTGTCTCACTTCATGTACTTCTGGGAGAGTTGTGCCTCTTACAGCTTTCATCCTTTCCCCTTGAGACTTCTGCTATCCATATCTAAATATTTGTTTAATGTAAGATCACCTTACTGGAGCAGCCGCTTCCACTGATTGTGAACCCATGTGCCACAGACTCTCCGGTCCCAAATCAGGGAGCCTGTCAAGTTCCCAAAATTCCATGTAGTAACCATTGTGAGTAAGGCAGTAACACCGGGGTCTATCCCCTCAACTTTGGATTGATCTCCATTGAAAAACTTTTGTTGGGCCACAGTTTTGTTCTGTGCTGGGGCGCAATAGATCCTCAGGGTTCCTAGGACTGCTGTGAGGCTTGAGGCAGTGGTGAACTTCAGACTCCTGCAGACCTCTCTGACTTGTTCCCCAGTAAGGCAAAATCGTTTTCTTTCCTGCTGTTGTCATTCTCCTGAATGGCCACGTCTGCGTTCACCTTGAGCTCCTCCTTCCACCAGGTTTGTGTCTGCAAAATCCAGAGCTCCTGGGGGCTTCAGATAGAGTTCTGTGGCTCACACTGCCAAGTGCTGCACTTAAGAGAACTCTCAGCTCCAATTCTGCCATCATGTTTCATTAGGAAAGCGTGAATAATGCAAGTGAAGTTGAAAAAGTGGAACTTTATTAAACCCTCTGCACCCCTCTGTCCTTTGGCTGAGTTGCTTCCAGCCTAACTGCCTATGTTCCCTGTTTCCCTAGTGTCCCTCAATAACAATCCCACCAGGGAACATGGGCCCTATGACTTCAGTTCCAATGATCATAATACAGGTCCTTCACTGAATATTCCCAGCCGACAGGAACATTTAAACCCTGGCAGTGAGCATTGTCCACTATTTATCTTTTTATTTAAATCTTACTTTGTGTTGATGTCCTTGTTAGTCCTTCTAATGTTGCATCTGCATATCTGCATGTGATTTGTGCGTTCAGATCTGTGCTCACTCACACCTTGCCTTTGTGCCATGCAAATTTTCAACTGTGCATTTTAAATTGATGGTAGAATACACATAAGGATTCATACATAAAACATCCACAGCTAAATTGCTGACTGCTATTCCCTTCCAATAAGTTTTAAAAACATTACTTCAGAATTACAACAACAGAATAAATAGCTTTTCATCTTGCTTTCAGGGGTAGCTCATGCTAGCTTCTGTCATGTTATAGGTCTTTCTGCTGCATGGTATAGAACTACTACTTATTCCAGGCTCATCCATTTTATAGGGACAGACAGGGAATAAATAGCCCTATGAGAACAAGAGCTTGTCTCAAACTGTAACCTTTTTGATTACAGCATCATGAGCTGCTTTATGACAGTTTCATTTCAAACTGACCTGTAACACTAGTGCAAAATTTTCCTCATGTCACTCATACAGGTTTAAAAAATGATTGGTTTTATGGCTTTTATTAGAATTTGTCAAGGTTTCACATTTGTGGAAGCCTGGGGGCACTAGTATAATGGTACATAATTTTGTGTTTGAAGGAATATCTATGACTAACCAGTTTGGGTCAATAAATCCTTATGTAGCAACACATCCTTATTCCTTCTGGAGGTATTTCCATATTGTTTTTATGCAATAGAATTTTTTTCTTTTATTGGAAATTGTTTCTGATCCCAGAGAATTTCTTGCATATCGAATTGTGGGGAAAAACTTTCAAGCATCAAGAGCAGGTTAACATTCAAATCTGAAACCTATGAAAAGTATTTTACATTAACAAACCTAGACCTGCAGCAATTATGCTATGTGGAGATAAAAATGTGTCTGCTCCTTTTATGAAAAGTAGTTTTAAAAAGGGAATATGCAGATAGATATTGGAATAAGCATCTCTGCGAGCTTCTGTTCACTAAGCCTGAATTTTTTAAATATTTAGTTATTTTGGCCAAACTTCTCTAACTTTGGCCCCTGATCCTGCAATGAGCTCCAGAGTACCTAACAGTTATGATGGCTGTTAGCTGGTTGGGACCCTGTTACAGTATTTAATTCACAGTTGAACGCCTAGTGGTTGGTTTTCTGATTTGGCTCATGTTATCAAGACCTAGTGGCAGGCTGTTACTGGTCCAATTGTACCCTGTTTGGTACTTGGTTCAGCATGAAATGGAGGGGTAGAGTAGCTACATTTGTTATATTTGACCTTGAAAATAGATCTGACACTCAATGTTGTATTAATTTAGGTATGAGTGGGTCTTTTGTGAGAGTCTCAGGATGGATTTAGAACCAATGCAGAATGTAGCTTTCCATCATCTAGTGTGTACCTCACAGGGAACACATTACTCTGGTGTTCCATAGAGTGAACCAGCTTCCAGTCTGTTTCTGGTGAGGTTAAAGGTGTTGATTAGTCTCTACAGAGCCCTTTGTTGTTTGTGTCCCAGGAGATTGCCTTGTTACCCGGGGTTCTTTCAACCCAAAGCTCTGGGTAACTTTTATTCTGTGCAAGGTGGTGTCAGGAAATAAATCAGAGGAGACATGGCCATCCGACCGATAGATGGCTGGCACAAACTGGACAACATGAGTGCTTTCACTTAAAGCTAAACTTTACTTAGTCTCCAGCACTTATACACACGTCCACAACAGGTTAGTAAAACACCCCCAACCCTTGATAATTACCAAAGCTGAGTGTGGCTCTCGAGTGGCACAGAGGCAGCCTGTCTGCCGGTGCAGAACACAAGATGCACCCAGAGGGAGAGTCCAGTCCTGAAGAGTCCCACCACCTCAAACTTTTCCCCCTTTATTTATACATTAGTAATAGAATGACATGTCCCCTAAAGAAAACTTGTCAAGCAAGCAGTTTCAATGGTCAAGCAAGAAGCTTTCTTCTGATTATTGATTAACCAGGTGTGGGTTTTTCCCGAGTTTGCAGCCTTGAGACCCCAATAGACATTCCCAGGGCACATCCTGCTCTTCTAAAATGCATGTATCAGCAACTTCAACACAGTTCTTATCAGGAAGGGGTGGGGGTCAAGCTGCCCTTTATGTGGCACATGCTCCCCCCCCCCGCCCCGCCTTGGTGAAACTGAGACTGCTGAATGGCCAATTTACAGCCTGCTGACTTGGCTACTTTTAGCAATAAGCCATAGTACTCTCAGGCACTTTACTGGTTTGCCAAAATCTCCCCATACAGCCTCTTTTCTTCCATTCTACTCTAGAAAGAAACATCAGCTAGGATGGCTAGTCCCTACATATGCATGTCACGGGCTGGGGAAAAGCTTTCTTACTAAATGGGCTTTGACTTCCCGTCTTTGTCTGACAGAGCCAAAATGTATTGATAGGGCTTGCAGAAAGCTATGTATATGTGTTTACTATTACTTTTTCTGAGATGTTTACTTGAGGGGGCACGAGGTATTTTTGTATGTAGGGGAGTCTTTTCATTTTCAATTTATTAACAATTTATCTGGTGCTCAGTATTTGTGTGCTCAAATTTATTTTATATGTGCCTAGAGCAGATTGATAGATATATAAGCGAATATATAAAATGTGGCTCACCAGTTCACAAGAAAGGGCTGTCGCCTGGGACAGTATCAAGGCACAGATCTGTAGGAAATTCGACTTCATACTCTGCCT
The DNA here is from genome assembly GCF_965140235.1 of Caretta caretta. Classification (NCBI taxonomy): domain Eukaryota; kingdom Metazoa; phylum Chordata; order Testudines; family Cheloniidae; genus Caretta; species Caretta caretta. The sequence goes on from NC_134209.1 coordinate 55,053,309, forward strand.
CTTATCTTACTTATGGTAAATCTCTTCCCGGTAGCAGGAATACAGAGCTGATGGAAGAGATGACTAAAGGAGTTAAGTGCAGAAGTTGGTCAGATGTGCTCAATAACTCATTATATTTCTCTGCTGCACATACAGATATCTTTTTATTTAGATATTTTTAGTCCAGTCTGATAAATTAAACTATGAACACTCTAGAAGAATGGGTTCATATTTGCATATCTACTGGGAACATCACAGATCCAAGGTAGTGGATGTTGGTGGTGTAGTCCAAGGCAGTTGCTTACTGCCAGTGCTGATCCCCTAGGGTCTTATTCAACTCTCATTGTTACCAAAGATTTTAAGGGGGGTTGGATTAGGCCCTAAATCCTCATTGCTGGGCTGAAGAATGGAAAATGGCTCTTCTCAGTAAAATACAGGGCTGGTATCTCAAATGACATATGTTTCAAGATATGTGATTATCCTTTGTTGGAAGTCCACACCTCTGATCAACCAGTGAAACAAATAAGATAAGTAGGCCTACCTCTGTTGAAGTCAATGAAACTATTGAGTGACCCCAGCCAAATGACCTATTGGCCCTTTGGTTATAGACAGTAGTACAGCGGTGCCCCTGATAAAAATGAGCCTGTGAAAGAAAAATGTGGTCGCCTTTTGGTATCACTGTGATGAAGATGCAGGTTAAACCCTTGTACTAACTGATGGTTAGAACCTGGGGAAGACTGTGGACTATATGCTTTGTTCTGTGGTTTTTCAAATGATTCTCTGACAAAGTTCTTTGTATTTTGTGGCTGTCTATCTTGTGGTGCCTTTCTGCATTTTCCATAAACAAAAGATTATAAAATGAATAGGTCTGTGCTTTTAAATGTAAGTCAGTGTTAACAGTTGATGGCATATTCCATCCAGAATTCTCCCAAAACAACTATCATGCACATTTTGTAAAACGTCACTCCCACTTTTATTTCAGTTTTCTAATTCTAATTCACAGTGACAAGAACACCCCGAAAAACATCACACAGCAACTTTGCATTGAGAAGGCTGTTAGGCTTGCCCCCATGACTAACGGGAAGCACTCTGGTGTTTATAGCAGCTGACAGGGTTTTTTTCAGTGTGCCTCAGTTGAGCTAGTGCTTATTTGATCAGCAGTCTATTTTTCTGAAGTGATCTCCACAGTGCATAAGATTTATGGCAATGTGTACTTTCATTATGTACCAGTGTTACTATGCAAGCTCACTGTATCTCTGTCAGAGGAAGAACAGAGAGCTTCTCAGAATAAGCTTTCAGTATTATCTTTGAACATATGTTCTTGATTAAGTAAGATGAGGAAAATCTTAGTTTTCCTCCCATTTGGAGGTTAAAGTGGAGGCCTTGTCTAAAAACAGATTGTGGTAAATGATGGGTTTATTTGACCATTATGTCAACATTATTGATTTGAAAATAAATAATTAATAGGTTTATTTTAATTACATCATCTTTAAAGCTGTTCTCAACAAATAAGCAAATAGTTCAGAAGTGATCTGGGGCTGTTTTTGGAAATGATGAAATAATAGGAAGGAACAGAGAAAATGCCTCCCAAAATGTGACTTTATTTATGAGAAGAGCTGGATGAACAATGTTCAACACACAACATTTATTTGGCAAATGCCACCATTGTTAGTCAACAGATTGGACACAAATTTGAAGCTGTTAAATAAATAAATATGTTTAGCAATCCACAGGTTGTTAGAAAATAAACTATATGTGGTGGATGTTTTATAGTCACAGTTGGACATTTGAGCTGTGTAATTGGTTGCTTAGGACACATGATATCACTTTGTCTTCCCTGACAAACATTTCAAGATGGCTGCGTGAGCACTTCTGGTGTGAATATAGACTTGTATGAGTATATCTGAGACTTTTCTTACATGAATACTTGCAGAAAAAAACTAAAAAGGGGTTTTGGATGCTGCACGATTAGCTGTATGTAAGTACAAGAAAAAAAATTAATTTTAAGAAAAACGTTTGTGCATGCATATTATCTTCTACTTTCAAATCAGCCTGCTGGCCTACCTCCAAACTAGTCAATGCCACCATCTTTAGTATCTATTCCCAGAACTTCAACAGCCCTTAGAACATTCTAGGACTTAATTACGTCACAACACCAACCAACAACAGTTGACTGCACTGTAATGGTGCTGTCCAAAGTTATCACATTTTATATTTATGCTTCCAAAAGTGAACTAAAAACAGTAGGCCCTGATTTGTGTGAATGTATTTGGGGTAAACCTTCCTGTGAGCAGCTGTGTGGATCGTTAGAAAGTCAATCTCTGGGCTTAAAATAAGGATGAATTTCAAATTCAGGAAAATTATTTCTTTATTTAAATCAAGTGTCCAGTTCAGGCCCTGGAGTAAGCTGGTTGAAGTTTATTAAATTTGAGTGCAGTTGTACTTGTACACCAGGGGTGAAATCCTGGCCCCAGTTAAGTCAATGGGAGTCTTGCCATATAAGTCACTGGGCCAGGATTTCATCCCAAGGCTGAACTTGGCTCAGGATCTTGAACCAGGTGTCTGATTCAAAAAAGGAAAATACACAGTTCTGCTGCTATGTGGGTTCATTCATACTGGTGGTGAGTGAGTTTTAGATGAGTTCCGTAGGCATTTATACAAAGAAACAAAAATATGGGTTTAGGGAAGTACCCCTTTCTTGCCCAATCATATATGTGAACAATTTCTTTATAAAGAAAATGCACTAAGTTTTTTCCCCTGCAATATACGACTGTGCAAAACATGTACAATCATTGCTTTTTTTCAGTGTGTTCACTTCTGACACACAATTTATTCTTCTGCGCTCCTCAAATACCAGACAATTCTCTACTCTCTGCTCCTTGTCTCTCTATACCGGGAAGTAGGTTTGTCTCCCACTCTGTCCCAACCATCTGGATCAGCCTTCTGGAATCTCTGTAACTATTTTCAAATCTTGTCTCAAGCTCTTTCTCTTCAATCTATGATTCTTAACCATATCCCTAATGAAATAATCAAATTCTAATTCCTGGCCATCCCAGTTTCCATGTATTTTGGGCATTCTCTCTGAAATTTAGCTTTTTCACCCCCTTTCACACTCTCTCTACCACATCTACAGCTGCTTTCAGTATGGTATAACCTCTATAGTTTACATGTATTTACTTGGATGAATAACACCACTGTATTGTATATTGCTATATTATTTACTGTGTTCACATTTATAAAATTATTCACACAAATGGATTATCTTTAAAAGATGAAAAATGACTTCTACATGAGGCAAGCATAACACAGCTTCTTATAGTCCTTATAAAATCCCATTACAACACTTTGCACTATACTGATGTTTTTGTAAGTGGTATTATTTGGGCCATTACTGTAGAATATAGTAGTATATTTTGAGAAGAATGGCTCAGCCACAGGGAGCCTCACTATTCGCTCATCAGATAGAATTGCTGTCTATGTGAACCATGGATCTCGTTCAATTCTCTACTGCAGTAATGTACAGCACACACATTTAGTGAGTATAGCTATTGAATGAGGGACTCCTTTAATTAGTTATGCCCATGCATGTCTGGAGGACAAAAAAATCCAGATACATATATAAAGTTTACTGTAATGCATATAAGTAAAATAGGTACATTTTTGCAGTGCCTGTTCTGGGTACAGGAAAGCGACAGTTCTCTGTGCCCCTGATTCCAAAACAGGCAGAGAGGATTGAGGAGAAGATTCAAAGAACCCAAACAAGCTTCACACGAAATGGAGTTAGTTTAGTTTCATTGTTTTAAACCCAAACGAACTGAGTCAAACCCAAACGAACTCAGTCTAACCTAAAACCAGCTGCCTTCTTCCACTGTCAGCTCCCACACCCTGGGGATTCTCTTAAAGCCACAGTACCACCTAATCGCCCTTTTCCAGTTTTTTAGCACAAATATATTTGTGTGTGTGTGTGTGTATATATATATATATGAATAAAATCAGAATTATCTCAGCAGTCTTCTATAAGTCTTTTAACAGGTCACCTTTGATGCAATGACCATCTAAATTCTATATTTGCTGTATTATTGAAGTTGTTCTTATTACAGTAACGCCACAGCTCTGGTGGTGACAGTATCTTGGCTTCCGTTCTGAATTTTGTTCTAAATTTAGGATTCCTCTTCACTGCTCTCCTGGAAATTGTTAGTTCTGCCCTGCTCTGCTCTGTCTCAATATCTCTGTCTCCCTCTCACATTATTCTACTTTCAATGCTCTCATGAATTCCTTGTGTCCACCGTCATCAATCTCAAATATGTCCTGGACATGTTATTGCCAGTCTTGCAGACAGAGGCAAACTGCATTAGCTGTTGACAGTATGGAGAAGCTTGAAACAATTGCATTGCAACAAGCTCTGCTTCTGAAGCAAGGAAAAGTCTTCTCTGCCTCTACCAACGACTCCAGGTCTATTACGGGCAGGTCATCCATACTTACCAACTCCTCTCCAGATATAGGAGTAAAATAGCTGCCAAGTGGTGTCAGCATGAGGAGAGATGAGCATGTGCTGTTGTATGAAATTTTAATGTATTGGGAGCAACATTTAATTTTATTCTCATCAGGCCTTTCATTAGCATGCTGCTAGAGAGATATATTTAACTGCGTCCGCAGTGCCACCAGTCATGTTGTGTGAAATGGCTTGTCTGCTACATTCAGTATCTCTGGTCCTCCAGGCTTCAGGAGATGTGATACAGAGGGCTTGTCTACATTTAAAACACTGCAGTGGTACTATTGTAGTGCTTCAATGAAGACACTACCTACCCTGATGGGAGGGCGTATCCTGTTGGCATAGGCACTCCACCTACTGGGGAGGTGGTAGCTAGGTAGACAGGAGAATTGTCCATTGATCTAGCACTGTCTACACCGTGGTTAAGTCAGTTTAACTGCATGGCTCAGGAGTATGGATTTTTCACACTCCTGAGTGATGTAATTATATTGACCTAATTTCTTCATGTAGACCAGGCCAGAATATACTTACTTTAGGCAGAGGGAAAAATAATCCCCATGGAAGGGTGGGTTATGGAGGCTGCAATAGAAATTCAGAATCTTTCTTGCTATTTGACTGATTTTAAAACTAGACCAGGTCTCTAGTGGCCAAATATCCTTATTTATTTTGGCCAAAACGTGAGCTCCTTCACTTTGTTTAGGCTCCTAAATTTTTAGAAGTGTCAAGTCCCCACTAAAGTCAGGACACTTATTTGGAAGCCTAACTTTAAGGGTGCTTTATTTATTTAGACTTTTTTTATAGTATCTATTCCTAAGATCCTCAAATATGTATACATATATTTAAACAATTTTTTTTAAATCCAAAAATAATCAAATCAGATCAGATCAAAAATAATGTTCATCCAAAACAATAACCCTCTTACATATATCTAACTACTAAACATGCCTCAACTCTCTCTCTCTCCCTCCCTGCCCCCCTCCAAAAAACAAATTCCAGAAAAACACAATGAGCCACATCTCAGGCAGAATGAGTTCTAGATTCAAAGATCCTTCACAAAAAATGACCTCCCAACACCTCTCTTTTAAATCAAGGGGTTGAGCATCTCCACTTAACTGCAGTAGGTATCACAAAAGGACACAAGCCATCTCTTAGTTAGCTAGGTCTCATACCAGTTAATGATTTAAAATCAAAGACAACTCTGCTGAAAATCTCCCAGATTAGGGAGCACCAATTTGGCATCCTTCATCCCCAAATCTCACCAATTTGAAGTGGTGTCTCTCAGAAACACTACTTATTAAGCAGGAAGTTACATATTGTGTCAATTTGTTTCTGAATTCTTCTAAGATTTAGAGCAACACATCCCACAGCAGGGCACATTGTAGTAATGTAACCTCAAGGTGGCATAGACATAGGTAGTACTGGTAGCAAGGTCTGCATCCAAAAAACAAACAAACAAAAAGGTTGCTTGCTCCAGAATAAGAGGTTTGAGACTCCGTGATAATTAGCAAGATCATCTCTATTAAGCATTCATTCTTCGTGGACAGTCAGACAATTGTGTGCTCCAGTGTAGTTTGGAGAGGACCTTCTTTTGTGGGAGCTTTTTTATTGTCAGCGGTAGAACAAGGCGTTCCTTGCTATCTCAGCCAGCTAGGAGGAACATGAGGCCAGGTCAGAGGCACAGATGAGGAAAAGTTCTGGGTCACAGTCGCAACATAAGCATCTAAGAACAATTGAGGAAATGAAATTAATTAGTGGCCTAAGCCTGTAATTTATTGGACAAATGTTCAAATGCGGCTGGCATTAAGTGGAGCTGTTGCTGGCAGTCTCAGTAAAGAGGGGTAGAGAGAATGAACGATCTTCTGACCACTATCTGTTATCTTCCCAAGAGGTGATCCTTCCAGATCAAAGTTGAGGCACACTGGCAGAGTATTTTGAAGAAGGTTACACTGCCCCAGCCCCTGATGTGCTTGTTCTGGGAATAAATAGGTGACTTCACGGTTGTCAATCCAGTATCTTTCATAAATAGTAAATTCACTAGTTTTACCTCCTCACCTCCCCCGGAAGAATCCACCCCACCCAATTCCAGTCCCCCATATTATCAGATGTGTAAATACCAACAAAGGTTTTCAAGTCAAGAATGGATTTTATGACAGTGACAGTTCTTGGGGTAACCAGGCCTGAGAGTTCCCTTGTTACCTACCTGCCTTCAGGGTGAGGGAGCCTTGCTTGTGCTTAACTGGGTGTCAACTCCCTGACACCATTAGCCTATTAGTTCCCAAGCACTCTCCTCCGGTCTGGCTAGCCCTTACTTTGCCTTGCAGATTAAAAATAGGTGGGACTCAGGGACTGGGGTACTTTGAAGCATTCCCTGCCCCATATCCACTGAACGCTCTCAGAAATACCAGATCTGCTATCCCTAAATGTATAGTGTACACACCAGCTTGTCTGACTCAACTCAGGATCAGCATCTTGCTTAATATCACAGTACTTACTCTGATTTTCACTGTAAATATATCTGTTTTATTATCAAAGATTTAATATTCAAGTGATTGTGAGTAAGAATATCGGAAACAAATGATTACTTATAAAACAAAATCATCACGTTTTCTAGAGATGAAACTTAACTAACCTTCTGTCCAAAAATGTTTATCTCACCCACAAAGTCCTCTGTAGCATTTCAACCAAGATTGTCTAGAGCTCCTGTTTTTCATGAATGAAAACACACTGCCATTAAATTCCTAGGTGCAGGATGATGGGGTATCTTCTTTCTCTCAAAGCTTGTTTTGTTTTTCTTGTGTGCTGCTTCCATGTTGACTTCATATCTTTGCTAACTTCTGATTTTGTATGTAAATGTGTATCAATTATGTTAGCTTACAATACTTAATTTACATATGCCAGAGAGAGAGCGAGCGAGAGAGAGAGAGCGCTGTTTCTTACCTCCTGGTCAAGTGAAAACCTGTGGTTCACCCCTGCCTTGATACAGACTTTAAAATCACATTTTCAGTATTTAAACATAACTCCTTATATAGTATTTGTACATACATTTCACAATGATATTAGTGACCATTGTGACTCCAGTTTTTATTTAAGACCTCACATGATATTGTTTGGTGAACCAGACAATACATATATACGTACCAGAATCAAGATATTTTGTAACCCAGTTAGCAGCAAGGGGTTCTCGGGTCAGTGTGTCACACAGTGAATCCCAAAAAATGAGCTGCAGTCTACCAGTGGATCATGACCCTGCAGAAGTTCAAATTCATACAAGTTCATATTGTACAGTATTAGTTATCTCTCTGTCCCTGTATGTCTCTTTGTGAGTTTGTCTCATCTCTCAATTCTTGTGACTGTCTGCCTATCGTTCGTACACCCACACCATTTTGTATTTGCTTCCATATAATAAACAGATGTGCTGGAATTGTCTATACAATTAATTAACTGGCTTTTTTAAAGGGAAACTGAGGTTTAATTGCTGTAACAATTACAAGTTTTCAAACTGGCTTTCCAATTCAGTTACACATATCTGCATGCTAAGAATTGAGATTACAGTATATAGACACATTGCACAAAGACAGTTGGGGGATTCATAGAACAATTTCTGTGCTAAGTACAATGCTGCACTTCCAAACACCTCCTAATTTCACACCTTATAACATCAGTCAAGTGAAATAATAAAGATGAGGGTTGGAAATAATGCTGCTGCTCAAAGTATCATGGAGATCATGATATGCAAATGGTCATATCTGCTTTTTGATCTGGCAAGTTTGTTTCCAGTGGGGTAAATTAGGAAAAATGATTGCAGATACATTTTTGCCTATGTTGCAACTGTTGCACAGGTAGAAGCCTCAACTGCTTAAAAATATCTGATGAAAATAGCAGTTTTTAGTTTTGCACTTTGTTTAATGTTAAACAAATAATTGTGATTAAAAAAAAATCCATCTACCAGTGTAGATTGTAGTGCTTTGATTACAGTGGATGTAGAATACTGGGCCTTTAGGTGTAATGTGACCTAATTAGTTTATTAAATACTAATATGTTAATGTCCATGTTTAAATTTAGTTATGTAGTTTTGCTTTTGTGATTATGTATTAACCTCACTGAGTATTATCATCCCATTTTGTGCTGTTAAGGATCACTGTACCATTGGAAAAGTTGCCCTAGGAAGGTTTTTTTTTGTTTGTGGGTTTTTTTTTAACATAAAACTACGAGACTACAAAATGAAAATGCAGAAAGTGCAACTTGAAAAGTAATTTCATGGGCTGTAGTATTTTGATGATAAATTCTTGGATATCAAAGGGAAAAAGACAGTTTTCTGCTCCTAATTTTGTCCTTAGAAAGTGATTGTATTGAATTTGTTGTGGGATAACTATATAGCTTAGTTCCTATTTTTCTACTATTTACTGAAGAAATTATTTTTATTTTTAAAGTTTCAATTTGCTCTAGATTTTGAATTTTTTAATTGACTATTTTTGATGCACGTGGTCTTAAAAATTGTCTGATCATTTTGATTGTTTTTATACATCTGTCTCTCTCTTTCCCTCACCCTCTGTGGAGCTTTCTTCCTTTAGGGCTTAATTCTGCATCACTCAAGTCAATGGAAGTTTTTCCATTTACCTAAATAGGACCAAGATCAAGTCCTTGGTTTCTGCATCCTCAAGGAAGACAACAAAAGGTCCTAGTGAGCAGCAAAATGTCAGGCTCATAGGCTGGATTGCTATACAAGTGCAGACCACTGCAGAAATGCCTACTGATGAGCACTTTGAGTAATGGCTGTAGGTGCTGGTGGAAAGTGCTGCCAAGCATAGGTTCAAGGTAGTGGCAACTTAAATTGAGAGAGCTCAAATTCACAACTTCCACATGGCATTAGTTTCAAATTCTAGCACGGTTCGTTCCAGCCTAACTTCAAATTGTCATTAGATCCATGGAGTATGTAAAGCCATCAGCAAGGTTCCTAGCATCCTGGACCATCCATTCTTTGGCTTTGTCCAGTTTCTCTCTGCTTTTGAAACCTTAATCCCACATTGTGAGTTATTTACAGGTTAAAGCAGACAACCTATACACACAAATGAGTTCATTCTGTGTTTCCAAAAGGTGAGAGATGTAGCCTCTGTCAGCATTGAATGTCTTTTCAGGTTGGCCCTGGGGATATTGTTTCTTAGCTCCAGCCCTTGTAAGAGTCCAAACAGCAAAGAAATGAAAAATCTTTGTCAGCTAGCTTTATTTCCTTGTTCCAGCATTCAAACCAATGGGATGAGGCCTTCTGAATTTACTTCTTCATGGGTGGATGGGGCAACCAACAAAGCTTTTGTCATATAATGGCCCACTTAATTTCGATAGTCCTCCTGGATGGGTAGGGGGAGCCACTCTTACAGTCTGTGCTCACAAGTTCAGAACAAGTATTTTTACAATTATACAACAAATTTATTTTCTACCTTGTAGCATGGGAAACAGACATTACAACTAAGATTAATGCATGCAGCAACTTACAAGCATTTCATAGAGACTAAACACATTCTTACAAGTTGAACAATATTAACGTATAGGTGAGCTGGTCTGGTTTCCATACAAATTTGTCATTGCTCAGCTGATGTCTACAGACTTTGCAAGAGCTGGCACCTGGTTTACCAGCATCACACTGTGAGCGAGCATGAAGCCCGCAGGCAAGCACATTTGCTTCTGCTCTGGTTTGGAATTGAACATTGTGTTAAGGTAGAGTTTGGCTTACCCTATTGCAGGGGTAAGCACCACCATGTTGCGTGGTGGACACTTGACAAAATTACTCTATTTAGTGATGGACATTGTAGGGGTTATGTCATTCAGTCATTCAACGTTTTTTGAAAAATTACCATGGGACCTCAACATTTTTACCACGGACACTTGTGTCTGTGTATGGACACGTTGCTGACCCCTGCCCTGTTGTCAGCTCAGCTGCCTTATTTTCTCTATCACCATAATCTGGTGCAGAATTGTGACTTGTGTGGTGAAGATTCCTTTTTATGCAAGTTTCTTCCAAACTCTTTCCTCCCTTTTGGGAAGCAGGAATTACTCAGATGCACAGATCTTTTCCAGTACCTTTTAGCATAGGCAGAACCTTGGTGTCAATGAAAAGAACAATCAGTCAGTGAGAATACAACATATTTCCTAAATGTTTAAAAGGAACTCAAACTCCATCAATAATAAACAGTCTTGAATGCATATGCAGTTTCAGCTTCTTAGTCCTGGATTAAGGCAGGATTTACCCCTTTGGGCAGTAGCAGATTCTTAATTACAGTGCTCCATTTGGGCTTAATGTGTCTCTGCAGTGGCAGCACATACCCTCTCCTGCAGCTTGCACAGTCCCTTCTCTAATGGCAAGTGTGTAGTGTGTACTATATATATGTATGTATTTGAATTCTGATGAAAACCTATCTACTTAAGGTGTTCTAGTTTAGGAATCCCTTGCCCAATTCACTTCAAATTTTGCAGAGTCCCAAATCTAACCTCCAGTCTTAAAATAAAGATTATTTTGAGTGGATTTTTGAGGAGAGGGTGGTAATTGGACCTATTATGGAAACACAGTTGCAGTCTTAACTATGAAGTGTCTACTGGGACTCCACAATATTTGTTACTTGTTTCTTTCTCTGTCTTTTGTCTTCGGCACAAGGTAGCTGTTTAAATGACTGCCTATCTCAACGTACTACTGTTTCCTAATACTGTGCTCATTTCATTGTCCTGCAAGACCAAATAAAGAAAAGAGTTTGTAATTCTCCCTGATGCTACATTAAATTTATCTGAGCTGAATATGCTTGAAATACCTAAATTGTTTTAAAACTAAACCAAGCTCAACAAATAACTTACTCTTGTTCATGCATGAGGGAAAACTATACACCTAATTATGAATCCTTTGTTGCTGTTCTGCTCAACCATATGTTAAGATTTAAAGCTTTAATTCTTTCTCTAAACTGAGCTCTCACTATAGAGAAAGGAAGAGTTGTGCAAAGTTACACACACTTTGTAAATTATTTGCAAAAATATGCGGGCTGATCACACACTACTACTTGAGGCAAAATTCCCAGTGCCCAGATAAGAAGCACTGGATCAGGCACTATGTTTTTGCAGCAAACTGTGTTTCATTTTGAAGCCTTCATTAATTAAGGGATAATGTTTGTGGGTGAAGAATAAACAAGGCAATAAATGGTTTCTCAAACTACCCGTTCCCCTCCTCTTCGGACAGAGTTCAGAATAAACTGCATACGATGGTAAGCCTTCAGAAGCCTTGTCCAAACTAACCTTTTTACATCTTAAAAAAGTCTGACTCTTGCTACTTCTAGTTCAGCTCTACCAGTAGTGGGAGTACTGTGCAGATAGGGCACCTGTGGCCAGGGCCATCCCTAGATCAAATGGCATCCCAGGTGAGGAGTATTTTTGGTACCCCTTCCACCATTTTGTTAAATTTTTGAATTCCTTATTTTTTATTGCATTTGTAGCCCATTTCACAACTTTGATGTGTTATTTGCATGCATGATTTATCTCTGTCATACAAGAAAATAAACTGCACACTAGGATCTGTAAATATGTATTTATTCATGCCATATATAAGCAAATAAAAAAGTTTCCTCTAAGCTTATAGAAACTTTTTAATTTTAAGAATAACTAAAATGTACTAACATCAGGAAATTGAACTGTGCACCAACATTGTGTGGACCAGTATTAAACAGTGTTACAGTAGGTGATAGCCTTAAAATGTTAACCCTAGTCCTTTAGTTCCAAAGGTCATTTTTCTTGCCTTTGCCCTTGCAAATTGAAGCATGCCATCAGATCAAAGACTGGCCAATGGCATTTTCAAGTGATAAAATAGCAAGCAATTTCAGTCTCTCATTGGCCATCATCAACTAAAGATGTGTTTTAAGGAGCCTGAGCTTCAAAAAGCTGCACTCACCACTCATGACTGTGACCGTCAGCGTGAGCAGAATTCTCAAAGCTATCCACACATTAGGAAAAGTGTCCTTTAGCGCTGCATCATCACATCTAAGTGGCAGTAAAGGTAGCCCGTTAGTCTCTCATGAGATCAATCATCTAAATTTAAAGATATCATGTAATCAACCAAATAAACTTGGTTTCTCATGTTAGCAACTTGGGATAGTTTTTCCAATGCTTATTGATCAAATGAACAAACACTAGAAATATATCCATGCAAAAGTTAAAGTTGAGGTTTTAACTCTCAAGTTTGGAAATTTATTATTAGTGGTGAATTTTTCTTCAGTGTCTAGTGCAAGCAGATCAGGAATTGTTTGTCATGCAGTTAATGGGGCTGCAGTCTTTTCCCCCACTGGCATTTTCTTGATTCTACAAAGATGGGCACATTACAGTACACAACTTCTCCCATGCCCTCATATTTTTATCCATGGATGGTTTGTGGGCTATGTCCATTTTGGTTTCTTAGCAAAATAAAAAATATAGTTAAGATGCTTGTGAAAGTTCCAGTCTCCCATATGGTTGACCTGTGATGCCCTCTCCTTCTCTCCCCACCCAATTCCTCTAAAAAGCTCCCTGCTTTTTATTCCTCCAAGTTGTTTGTCTATGCAGCCAAATTCTTCTAGTTCCACTGAATGAAGGACAGTACCTCTTGAAGGGTGTTGTCTTAGGTAAGGATTCCAATGAAAAATTTGTAGTGAGGTGTCTTGAGTTGAAGTTATTTGTTCTGACAGGGAAGGTAACTGTTGCATACTTTGTGTTCAATACAGCACTTGAAGTAATCCCTCCTATTACTTGCTTTCTTCACTGTTTCAAATTCTGGCCAGATAATTTTAAAGACTGTGACTATCCAATCAACATTTTATTGTAAAGTTGACTAAGCCTGTCTGGCTACATATGTAAAAATGAATTGTGTTCTCAGTCCAGTTCTTCATAGGCAGTTATCCACAACATAAAACAACCTAGTGGATGCTCTTGCTGGCTGTCTCAGCGGAAAGGACAAATACTGAGTGAATATGTGAACTGAAACTATCCTTTTATCCTATAAGCTTTCTCTCCAGGTCAGAAATCAGGCCCACTGTTAGAGTTGTGTGAAGAAGCTTACTCTAAATTTATTCAGGCTGTACGTGGTCTGTGGACAAACAGAGTTAGTTCTCCAGAGCTGTCAGTTTGGCACCTTTCACAAACACTTGAGGCACCTTAGAGACTAACACATTTATTTGGGCATAAGCTTTTGTGGGCTAAAACCCACTTCATCAGATGTGTGGAGTGGAAAATACAGTAGAAAGATATATATAAAATATATACATACACACATAGTACATGAAAAGATGGGAGTTGCCTTACCAATTCTAACAAGACAATTCAATTAAAGTGGGCTATATGCAATAGGAGGAAAATCACTTTTGTAGTGGTAATTAGGATGGTTACCTGTTTCAAACAGTTGACAAGAAGGTGTGAGTAACAGTAGGGGGAAAATTAGCATGGAGAAATTAGTTTTTAGTTCTTGTAGTGACCCATCCACTCTGTCTTTATTCAATCCTAATTTGATGGTGTCCAGTTTGCAAATTAATTCCAGTTCTGCAGTTTCTCATTGGAGTCTGTTTTTGAAGTTTTTTTGTTTGAATTGCCACTTTTAAGTCTGTTATTGAGTGTCCAGGGAGGTTGAAGTGTTCTAATGTTTTAATGTTTGTTTTAATTCTTGACGTCTGATTTGAGTCCATTTAATCTTTTGCATAGAGACTTGGCCAATGTACATGGCAGAGCGGCATTGCTGGCACATGATGGCATATATCGCATTGACAGAGACAAACACCTACAGGATCTCTATCAAGAGTTCTTAAAACTACAGTACCCACATGCTGAAGTGAAGAAACAGATTGAACGAGCCAGAAGGGTACCAGAAGTCGTCTACTACAGGACAGACCCAACAAAGAATGTAACAGATGCCATTAGCCGTCACCTTCAGCCCCCAACTAAAGCCTCTTCAGCGCAACATCAAGGATCTACAACCAATCCTGAAGGACGATCCCTCACTCTCACAGATCTTGGGAGACAGACCAGTCCTCGCTTACAGACAGCCCCCCAACCTGAAGCAAATACTTACCAGCAACTACACACCACACAACAAAAACACTAACCCAGGAACCTATCCCTACAACAAACCACATTGCCAACTCTGTCCACATATCCATTCAAGGGACACTGTCATAGGACCTAACCACATCAGCCACACCATCAGGGGCTTGTTCACCTGCACATCTACCAATGTGATATACGCCATCATGTGCCAGCAATGCCCTTCTGTCATGTAGATTGGCCAAACCGGACAAAAGCATGAATGGACGTAAATCAGATGTCAAGAATTGTAACATTCAGAAACAAGTTGGAGAACTCTTCAACATGTGAACACAGAGCAAATACAGATGACAAGACCAAACAAACTTTTAAAAAGCTTGTCAGAATATGAGCATGTTCAGGACATAGTGCTCTCATTTTTTAATAATGGTTTATGACACTACAATATTGGTTTAAAATATTTTATTATTACAATAGCTAATTTTTCAGATTTGATATTTCAGCCATTGCACATTGTATCAAGTTGAAACTCTTCTTTTCAGGGCAGTTTCCTTAGGTTCTTGTCATATTCTTTGAATCCTGTCAATTTCAGCATAATTCTCCAAATTTTATGATGCAGTTTGAACAGACAAATGGAGCACTTATGACTGTATCTAAAGTGGTTTATCACTGCTTTTATTTTCAACATCTTGATTTTCATTTGACTCTGGAGAATTTCAGTGATACAAAAGGTTCAGAAGATATGACCTATGAGGAAAGGGTTATAAAAATGGGGCATGTTTAGTCTTGAGAAAAGAAGACTGGCGTGGGGTGGCGGGGGACATGACAAGTCTTCAAATACGTTAAGGGCTGTTACAAAGAAGATGGTGATCAATTTTTCATCATGTCCACTGACGGTAGTAATCTGGTTAACCTGCAGCAAGAGAGATTTAGGTTAGATATTAGGAAAATCTTTCAAGCTATGAGGATAGTTGAGCACTGGAATAGGTTTCTAAGGAGAGGCTGTGGGATCCCCATCATAGGAGGTTTATAAGAACAGCTTAGACACATATCTGTCAGGGATGATGTGGGTATACATGGTATCGCCTCAGTGCAGTGTGATGGACTAGATTGTCTTTTGAGGTCCCTTCCAGCCCTATGTTTCTGTGATTCACAAAACTCACTTTTCAGGATTTGATCATCTTGGTTCGTCTGTATTATAACAGGCCAAAGCTTGGCATACATGGAGTTGCCAATGCTCATCTGATTTTTTGTCATACCAAAAATGGTTTATTCTTAAAAGCTAGAGCTCTGTACATCACAATTTAAGGAAAAATAATTCTACTTTTATCCTTAAAGCTAATTTGCTGGCAAATTCTAATCCTGTTTCTAATCTGCTTTGATTGAATTCTCTATTTTGTCAGCTTTCCAAAACTTTTAATGGCGTTTAAAAGCAGCTGACAATTCTGACAATAGGTAACAGAGATTTTGATCTAGATGATCCATACTGCAATTTTTGCATTTTTAACATGCTGATTTTCAGTTAGCTCCAGACCCAGATCTTTGAAATGGGTGAATGTTTGTTTCTAATGGCAGAATTTCCATGAGTTCAGGTCAATGTAGGTATCAGACAGTTCATATATTCAGTTGGCCTCTACCTAACAAGGTATGCAAAGCTCCCTCCCCAGTCCTCACGTAATCCATATCCTCCAAGCTGCCCTTAGCTATTCCTCCTACTCCTCTACCTTCATTTCTAATTATGCCATCACTGTGGTATATAGGCACCATCCTGAGATGTTGCTTTCTTGAGGGAGGCACAGTGGTTCACCATACCCTGCTGTGTTAATCTCCTCTTTGGGGGCTGACTGCTTGGCCAAGATATTAACAAACAGAAGAATTAGTCAAGCACTAAAATCACTCCTTGATTTTCCTAGTGCTGCAAGCCCTCTAGCCCTAAGTCACCCTCTTCCACCCACACAGATCCACCATGCTTTTCAAATGACCTGTGATAGAAAAAGTGAGAAAACACACATAGTGGTGGTGGCAAATGTGGTGTTTTATAAACAGACACAAGGAGTTCCTGCAAATCTATGCTTCTGCAATGAGGGTAGTAAAGAGATCATACTTCTCTTTGGCCATGCCCCACAGAATGTGGCTGGACTGTAGATTGCTTCCTAAACCCTAAGTGCCTCCACTCAACCTCAAAAACCAGTACCATTTGCTGTGAGGATTTATCCTCTTATTTGACAGAGAAGATCACCCACATCTGAGATGCCCTGACAGGACACCAAGAATAATAAAGCAAAGACAAGGGAGGAAACACAATGCTTTCCTTGCAAGAATGTGGCTCATTCACATAAGAAAGCCATGGAAGCATTGATTGCAGTTGAGATCACTATCTGTGACTTTGCCCTTCCTAGATGCTAAAAGAGTAGAGAACACACAGACTAACAGATTAACACCTTCTTTTGATTAGAGCATCTTCCACACCCTAAAGCAAGCAGTAGTCCAACCAATGAAGCCATTGTTGTTTGATGGAGCCTTCTGAACTACCGTCTGGTGTCCAATCTCTTTTTTTCTAAGCAAGCTAATCAAGAAGATAGCGAAATAACTGTCTCCAGCGCTACTTGTCACTTTACAAGTAGATCCTTGTAAAACAGGCTTCAGGCTATGGCATATGTTGCTTTGGATGACCACTACCTGTCTATGCCCAAGGGAAGTACATCCATGCCCAACATACCTTCATGGTGAAGAGATTTCTGATCTTAGAGGGCTCTTTAATCTAGCAGACAAAGGCATAAAAACAGCCAGTGCCTGGAAGTTGAAGCTAGACAAATTTGGGCTAGAAATAAATGCACATTTTAAAGTGAGAGCAATTAATGATTGGAACAGTTCACCTAGGGATGTGATGGATTCTCCTTCACTTGAAGTCTTTAAATCAAGATTGGTTGTATTTCTAAAAGATATGCTTTAGCTCAACCACAAGTTACTGACTTGATGCATGAATCATGTGGTGAAATTCAATGGCTGTGCTATGCAGGAGGTCAGACCAGATGATTATAGTGGTCCTTTCTAGCTTTAAAGTCCGTGCATGCTGCTGGGCCTCTCTGAGGTACTTGATATAGTTGATCTTCAAATATTCCTCTCCGACCCCCAAGAAGCTGCAGGGATGGAGGGAATCCTCCTGGACTTACCATGGAACTAAATGCAAAACTCCTCTAATTTATTCAGTGCGCGCTCTCATGCTCACTTGCTCTCCCTCTCGTACGTGCGCACACACACAAACACATGCACAAAGCACAAATCAAGCTATTTCTCCCACAGGCAGTGAATGAAAAAAAAAAAAAGAAATACTGTACTATGATTACTTTTATTCTTAAATATTTGGGATACGCTCAGATTCTGTAGTAATGGGGACTCTATTAGCACCTAGCTAGATATTCCAAGCGGTCTTACATGTTTAGGGAGTTGGGTGAGAGACCTGCTACCAAAGTGCATTTGGATTTTTGGTTCATTTTATTTTTTATGTAACTGGCCAGCTCACTCCCTTGTTCAGGAGCAACAGTATCCAGTAATTCCTCTCTGTGTTCCCAACCATCTGACCCTTCATAGTTTATAAAGCACTTACACCCCACTGTCAACTGCATGATTGGGAAATCCTTACTAATGCGCTACATTATGTTGTCTATCTATGCCTTTGCACAGGCAGCCCTTGGAAGTAAGTGTCTCACCCCCTTGCTCTTGGGGAGGTAGTAATATATTACTGGCCTGACCGGAAGCACATTGCTACTATCTCATGTCTGGCTCAGCTGTTATGTTTATAAGAAGCACATGGGATCTTTTTCAGGGAAAAAGGCAATAAGCCACGTTTATTGAAAATACAACAGTTAGCATATACATTCAATTACACAACACACACACACACACGTCCTGCAGATGGTCTTTATAGGTACCAGTCTGTCGTAGCTCGAGTCAATCTAATGGCCAGTTAGATTGAGCACGAGTGAGGAGCTGGGCTCTGTCGGTCACAAACCAATGCTCTGAAGCTTTGCAGGACTGAACCCAGAGTTTCATGGCAAAACACCCCATCTTTATAGTTGTAAATTCCCATTCCCAAATTCCCTTATAGCAAATACTGTAATGAAATCTTATCCTAAAACAAAAGGTGACCATAATCAGCCATAAGGACTATTTTGGTCTATTCCTGCCTTGAAATCAAAAAGGGTGGTTGGCAGGATGAAATCAAATCATACATTAATACATTTAATACATACTACGTTATTATAACCATCAATCATTATAACCTCTAATACAGACAGAAGGGCTGGGCTGGTGGCTAGCCTCCCTGAGCCCGCGGTTCACCCACCACTCATGAAACAAAGTATATCACCCTTCCTGGAGTCTAAACTTAACTTTAACAGGCTAAAATCCTTGTCTTAAGTAGTTTATTTTACCTAAACCAATCTCCCAGCATCTCCAGACAAAGTAGCTGGGATACCCTTTCATGAATGCAAAAATCACTGTCTTTTTTGCTTCCTCAGTGAAGGACGAAGGTGTGTCTTTTTGCCTTTATATTCCGAAAAGTCATTGTTTTATCCTAGGAGTTAAAATCATCCCTGTGGTGTATCCCCTGGTGTGCTGGCTTCATGCTGACTTTGTATGCAAATGAGTTCCTATTGTGTTGGCTTACAATGCTTATTTTACATGTGAACCAAGGCAGACAGGTGACTATACATTCCTATGTCTGGCAAAACCTGCTTGTCAACCCTGCCTGGGGCACAGACCCAAAAATACATTTTCAGTATGTACACACAACTCCTTAAATCTCATTTGTACATACATCTCACAATGATGATGAAGATCAGAAACATATAAATCTATATTAGGGATGACACATGACTCTTTTTGTATAAATACCATGAAAGCAGTATGTTTGGTGCAGTGAGTTTGTCTGACCTGATAGGAGTTTCTGTTTAGTACAGTGAACTCTGTCAGTTGGCATTGAGAGGCTCTTAGGGTAACAATGTCCCTCCTTCATTGTCTTGATAAAGATAATTGATTCTCTTTCCTTAACAGTTCCTGCTCTCGAGACACTGACCTCTGGTTCAATGCACTTGGCTTGTGACACCAGTAATCATTGCTGTAAGGATATATGTTGGTGAAGATAAGGTAAGCACGCTTTTTTTAAAATTCTAATCCATATGTTATAGTGGAATAAAAAAATATATAGTTTCGTAATCAGGTCATGGTTGAAGAAACAGAGTTACCTGCTTTTCACAAAGCAGACTTTCTCCTGCAAACAGTGTGAATCAAAGATGATTCTGATGTCACCACTCCACTGAATTCTGGAATGCCTTGAGCTTCTGAAAAGAGAAATAACAATATAGTATCAAAGTATGCTGTGGTGCCTGCTTAATCTGCTAATGCAATGTCAGTTCATTGTCTTTTTTTAAAAAAAAAGTATGTGTAGCATTAAAGGAAATTGTGTGGATGCAGTAAAAGGAGACAATCTGCTAGATTTTGAAAAGTTACCTCTCATGCTGTGTCAGCAATTTTGTGCCAGAAATAATTGTGGGTGTATTTTATAGCACTTAGGCATCTAACTGCCTGGTTGCACCTGCAATAGTGATGTGCTGCCAATGTTTCAACAAAGGACTCTCTGAATAACTGTTTCCCTGGGAGAGAGTGAGGAACCTTTACAATTGAGTTTCCAAATAAACAAAAAACCCTTTGTTCTGACTGTAGCCAAGCAAGAAGGCAAGAAAATTTGGCAAACAAATTTATCTTAAGTTGCCCACTGCTAGAAATGATAATAATTTATTCTTGAAATGTATGAAAAGCATGCTGATAACACAGTCCAGTCTCTAGCTTTTGTTGTTTGAATTTGGGGGTTGCAGTGAAGACCTTGTGAGAGGGAGGGGCAGCAGAGGATCTTCTGGAAATTTTTTCTTCTTCAAAATATCTGCTACTGTATTTGGAACAATCCAGTTAATTCCTAAAACAAACATTATTTTTGTAAATCCCAGGATCTGCATAAACTACAGAAACTGTTTGGCCATCTCTTCTCATGTCACTTCCTTCTTTAGATCCCTCTTCTGTCTCCCTGTTTTCTACCAGATCAAATTAAGGTCTTTCAAGTTTTGCTTTTCATAACTCTGCCCCTCCCTACTTGACTGCTCTTGTCTCTCATTATATAACTCCCTTTTCCTATGACACCGACAAGAAACTGGCCAACTAATAAAGGCTAGATTGAAAAAAGCGTTTTCAAAATATATTGATTCTGTTCTATAGAGGTTCTTATTCTGCTTTCATCATCATAGTACCTGAGTGCCTTCCTGTAGTACATTAAGTGACATGACTAACATCTGTCACACATTTATTCTCTTATCCTCCCCATCCAGGAGAAGACGTGTGCGGCGTAGTGTTTTTGTTTTGGAATTTTTTTATATATTATACATGTTGCTATATGTTTGTTAGCGAAGGCAAAATCAAAGGATGGTGCCTTACACTAGAGTAGAAAATGGTGAGGTTTGTGATGGTCCTTAGTTCCTGTGGAAGTTCATTCCATAGACTTGGACCAGCCCTAGAGAAAGTTCAGTCTCCCACATAGATAAGCATAGATAAGTTTATTCGGACTTATTGTAGAAAGTTCCATTATGCATGAGAAGCAAAGTTATCAACCACAGTCTTTATTCAGGGGCTTCAGGTGTTCGGTATCCTGGGCCTGGGCCATGGAGTGCTTTGAAGATAAGAAGCAAGACCTTGAACTTGGTTCAGAATTCTATGGGAAGCCAGTGCACAGAACAGAGGGCAGGTCTGATGTTGTGACAGGGTGGTCTGCTTCTTTAAGGTCCAGGGGGGAAGCCCTGTTCACTTAGTCCCACGTATTCCAGAATTAGCTGCCTTCCAGCCTAAGGGGGCAGGACTAATTGGGGTTAAATGCCAGCCTGAAACATGTGGGCTTCATAAAAGGGATGAGAAATCTTAGTTTGGGGAGGAACCACAAGAAACAAGTTGTGCTTCTATGCAAGACCCTGAAGGAGCATTTGGAAGGAGCCTGGAAGTCAGGGCCCTATCCCTGAGCTGGGAAGGTGTAAAGGTAACCTAGTGGGGTTGAAACTATGAGACAGGCTCCAGGGAAGCAGGCTGGGAGTCAGGACTCCATCCCAAAGCCAGAGAGACTTAAAGGTACCCCAGAGGGACTGGAGGAACTGAGCCCAGAGGGTGGCTGAAAGAGGAGCCCAAGCAGGGCAGAAAAACCTTGTGTTTGTGACTTGTGTTACCCAGGAAGTGGTCTGAACTGAGATATGACTTAGCCAGAGGGCTGAGCCACATGAATTCCCAGGAGAGACAGAAAACCCTGGTGATGAAAAGCAGAGGCTGGGAGAACCTGAAGCACCATGTTCAACCTGCAGGGGGCATGCTGGGGCAGACAGCACTAACACAAGTATGTTCATGGTAGCTAGTATTGCTGAGGTGGTGTGCTGCAGCATTCAGTACCAGCTGGAGTTTCCTAAGTGCTGAAGGCTTCATGTCCAGGTATATGGCACTGTTGTAGTCCATCCAGGAAGTGAGAAAGGCAGGAGTGACTGAGGCCAAGTCCTCATTTGTCTGGATGGGAAGTCTCATAGTCAAGCAGAACTAACATAAACCATCAAGCTATGCAATAGCTAACCTGTGTAACCATGTGGTCCCACATTCACCCTGTCTTCTCTTCCCTGTTCTTTCTCATTGCCCCAAACATATTTTGCATCTTGTTTTAAATTAGTTTGTAAGCTGTTCGGAGTAGAGACTGCATCTTTCTGTTATCTGTACAGCACTAGTGCAACGGGGCATTGACCCTGACTGAAGCGAATGGTGCTACTATATTATAAATGAAAAATAAATTTTCAATCATTATGCCCACCATACAAGTATACAAATACAGATGCAATTGACTAGAACATAAATATGTTTATCATTCTTTTTTGCTAATTCAGTTTAATTTCAGGGGGAAATTTTCAAAATACATCACTCCATATTCCTATTCAAAATTAATTATTTTTTTTTTTTAAAAAGAGGCAGATGCTAAAACTGTTGTTCATTGACAACTAACATACAAATATTCGAATACTTAGCAAATTTCCCAAGGTCCACAAAAAAGTGGATGTACTAATCCAATTTTCTGTGAGATCTATCTAACTTTTAACATGTTAAGGGAATTTAATTTTAATGCTCATGTAAGGTACAGAATTGACAGCCTTAGAGTTTTTAATCCTCTAACTACACACAGGTGTAGTAGGATAACAGCAAAATAGACTTCCCAGTGTTGCCTGCTCTGTGCTGGAAAGACCACCCATTAGTATGAGGAAATAACTCATTCTCCATGCCCATTCAGTTTTTAGCCTTTGACTGCCACTAGTGGTGGTAAATAGTGCCAATAGGAATAGTGGGTTTTATGGATACTTGCACACTAGGAATTTGACTAAAATCAGCAGCTCAGGTCACAGAGGGTGAGAACATTTGGTCATTACTGTGGGATCACTTTCCCACATACTGGAGGACTGTGGAGGACTATGACCTTGAGGGGCTAGTACATTTCATTCCTTCTGACTCTCAGCCGTACTACCAACTGCACTCCTAATGTCAGTGCTTCTTGACCACCACACCTCTGCTTCCCTCCTCATTCCCACATTGCGACTTGGCCCAACTTACTGCAATTTGAGTGGCTGGACTGATGAATAATATCTCAGATCTCCGTGCCCTCAGTACTTGTCTCTGGATGCTCTAAGTACCTGTAAGGCATATGTTGCTAATCAAAATGCAGTTATCTTGGGCACTGCAACATTTTGGCTTCTGTGTAAATGTTACAATTGTACCAAAATGTGATTTTTATGAAGTGCATCTTAAATCTTTCTAGATGTTTAAAAATGAGCTATTATCTGTAATAGAGAAAAAACAGTTACTAACCTTTTGTAACTGTTGTTCTTTGAGATGTGGTGCACATGTCCATTCCAATGTAGGTGTGTGCGTGTCTCAAGCACAGTTGCTGGAATTTTTTCCCTCAGTGATGTACCCTCTTGGTGCCCTGTGCTCATACTGCTGGTCTAAGGGACCTGCTGAGAGCGCACCCTCTCAGTTTCTTCTTACCAACCACTCCGAGAGGGGCTGGCAAGGTGGTCTTGAAATGAACATGTGCACCACATCTCGAAGAACAACAGTTACAAAAGGTCAGTAACCATTTTTTTCTTCTTCAAGTGCTTGCACATGTCCATTCCAATGTAGGTGACTTGCAAACAGTTGCACAGGAGTTGGGCTTGTAGTTAAAGGGCAAGCTGACTGCAACACTGTGTGGCCCAAGTAGACATTGTCTCTGGCTTGTAGGGTGATGGCATAGTGCACTGAGAACATGTGTACCAAGGACAAAGTTGCTGCCCTGCAGATATCTTAAATAGGAACTTGAGCTAGGAAAGCTGCTGAAGAGGCCTGAGACCTTGTGGGATGGCGGTCAGGTTCAGCAGAGGGGGGACACCTGTGACATCATAACATGCCCAGATATACGACAGGATCCAAGACAAAATCCTCAGAGTGGAGATGGGGAGCCCTTTCATTCTCTCAGCAATCACACTGAACAAGCTGTGGCGATCTGCGGAATGGCTTGGTCCTCTGAAAAATGCCAGGGCCCATCTTACATCCAAGGAGGGTAATCGTCATTCTTTCCTGCATGTGGCTTGGGATAGAATACTGGTAAAAAAACCAGTTGGTTGCAGTGGAATTGAGAAACCACTTTCAGGAGGAACTTTGGATGCAGGTGTAGCTGCACTTTACCTTTGAAGAAATTGTATAGGGGGGTTCTGAGGTAAGTGCCCGAATCTCTGAAACTCTTCTCGCTGACATAATGGCCACCAAAAAGGCCACCTTCCTGGAGAGGTGCATAGTGAGCATGTTGCTAGTGACTCAAAGGGTGGACTCATCAGTTTCAACAGGACAAGGTTTAGGTACCGGGGGGACCTTTATCTGAGGGAATACCCTCTCCAGGTGTCATAAATATAAAGGGAAGGGTAAACACCTTTATATCCCTCCTGGCCAGAGGAAAAACCTTTTCACCTGTAAAGGGTTAAGAAGCTAAGACAAGCTTGCTGGCACCTGACCAAAGTGACCAATGAGGAGACAAGATACTTTCAAACCTGGAGTGGGGGAAAACAAAGGGTTCTCTCTGTCTGTTTTGTTTTTTTTTGCCGGGACCAGAGCAGGAATGCAGGTCAGAACTCTTGTAAAAAGTCAGTAAGCAATCTAGTTAGATATGCGTTAGATTCTGTTTTGTTTAAATGGCTGATAAAATAAATTGTGCTGAATGGAATGTATATTCCTATTTTTGAGTCTTTTTGTAACTTAAGGTTTTGCCTAGGGGGATTCTTTATGTTTTGAATCTGATTACCCTGTAAGGTATTTACCATCCTGATTTTACAGAGGTGATTCTTTTACTTTTTCTTCAATTAAAATTCTTCTGTTAAGAACCTGATTACTTTTTCATTGTTCTTAAAATCCAAGGGCTTGGGTCTGTGTTCACCTATGCAAATTGGTGAGGATTTTTATCAAGCCTTCTCCAGGAAAGGGGGTGTAGGGTTTGGGGGAATTTTGGGGGGAAAGATGTTTCCAGGCGGGCTCTTTCCCTGTTATATTTGTTAGACACTTGGTGGTGGCAGCAATAAAGTCCAGGGACAAAAGGAAAAATAGTTTGTACCTTGGGGAAGTTTTAACCTAAGCTGGTAAAAATAAGCTTAGGGGGTTTTCATGCAGGTCCCCACATCTGTACTCTATAGTTCAGAGTGGGGAAGGAACCTTGACACCTGGCCTTTGAGAAAACAAATGATCATTTCATTTGAGAAAAATGACTTACTGTCAGCCTTGGAATGAAAGGCTGAAATGGCTGCCAGATGGACCTTGGTTGAACAAAGGGCCAGGCCTGTCTGTCTTAAGAGTAGAAGATATTTCAAAACAAGATGCAATGAGGACTGCATAATTGAAACTCTGCATTCAGACCAGATGGAGAATTGTTTCGACTTCACCAGGTATGTTGCCCTAGTAGAGAGTTTTCTATGGAGCAGCAGGACTCTACAAACCTGCTCTGAGCATGCTTGCTCTGCAGGGTTCAGCCATGAAGGTTCCAGGACATCATGTGAAGAGAGATGAGGTTTGGATGGAGCAGCTGGCCATGGTCCTGTGTGAACAGGTCCACGTGTAGTGGGAGCCTGACTGGGGGCTCCACCGAAAGGTTTACGAGGGTGGTGAACCAGTGCTGTCTGGGACACACTGGCGCTGTAAGGATGATCCGGGCATGGTCCTGCTTGATCTTTGACAGAACCTTGTGGATTAATGGGATGGGGGGAAAGGCATAGAAGAGGTAAGTGATCCATGCTAACAGGAAGGAGGAGCAGTGCTGAGGGTCTCTACTGGCAGGAGGCACGCTCCATACTGAAGCCGAGATGCTCGGTGGCGAGTCCGATCATGGCTCCTACGCTGGTCTCAGGGCTGCCTCCATCAGGAGGACCTTCAGCCTTGCTGTGGGCTTGAACTCCCTGTAAATCTGACAATGATCCTTCCTGTGAGATTCCCCTACTTGAGACAACTGGAATGTGAGTCGCTCAATGGTATTGACTTGCCACAGGAAGAGCAGAGCTTAAAGCCCAGTGACAAAAGGCATACCCCTGTCAGGGAGGAGACAAGTCTCTCCAATAAGTATAGAGATGTCTAAAATACACTAACTACAAAATTTACCAAAACTACTTCCAAACTAACTAAACGGCGAGAACTATATATACAAAAATAAAGAAGGAAACCATCGGAAAAGATTGCCTGAGCAATGAGGGAAGTTCCAGCAACTTTCACAGGCAGTAAGAAGGAACTGAAAAGGTGCAGACTCGGCAGGGACCTTTATACTGGCGCTCTGAGCATGAGGCACCAGGGCATGTTAGAACCGACCCGATGGATGTCACTAAGGGAAAAATTCCAGCAACTGTGCAGGGCACGCACACACCTACATTGGAATGGACATGTGCAAGTACTCAAACAGAAAAGAAATAGTGTATTGAACTACAGAACAGATAAATTTCACTTCTGCTGGTGGAGGTGTTTTTAATTGCTGTTGACCCTGGCACAAAGGTGATACATCATGAAGGAAGAGCTCTTTTTTTTTTTTGCTTAGAGTTGCCAGTGCCCAACGTACTGATCTGGGTGAGGTAGGTTTGTAGGTTTTCACCCAACTCCTTGGCTGCCATTCAAGGAATTTAGCAGTGGGCTTTGAAAACAGTTGTGTATAAAGCATGTCTAAAAATAATCTAGTTTCCAGTGTTGGAATAGAGTAAGTGAAATGAGCGGCAATTGCTGTATTGTACATGACAGATTACAAGCAAGTCATGCCACACTAGTTTATATGCAGGTCTATTCATATAGGCTTCATCTGCTTTGGTTAAAAATTGCAACACATTTACCAAAGCACACGATTATTTTATTTGTTTGTACTCTGGAGAGCTTGTATGTGTTTATGAAAGACCATTGTACATGTTCTATTTCCTGACAATCAAAGAAAGCTTTCCCCAATGAAACAAACAGCTGAGTTAAAGACTGTTGCTGACACATGATAGTTGCTGATGTGACAGTACTGTGGCTGCTAATGACAGGTTTACTGCTGTTCTTGCTGCCCTGAAGGATTTTTTGCTGAAGGTGGGAATATACTGCAGGCAGTGAGAACTGGAGTGCTGCTGGTTCAGATTGCTGGCTTTGCTTGTAATATTGGTTGGCATGGCTTGCAAGATTTTCTGTATAACCTGAAGTTTGTCACTGTCAGCTTAGCTGCAGACAGCTCCCCTATCTCCTACTGCTGTTCTGTGTTGTGTGTGAAGACTGTAGATTTACGTCACCTGGAGTGTTTTTGTTTGGGCAGAACTTCACAGTGCTGGCAGCAAGGAATTATATATCCATGCTTAATAATTTGAAATAGTAGGATAAATGCTCACAGCACAATGTTATTTTCTAGCAAGAAAGTAACTTTGGCCTATGTCAAGTTTCCTTCCCCACTCTGAACTCTAGGGTATACATGTGGGGACCTGCATGAAAACCTCCTAAGCTTACTTTTACCAGCTTAGGTTAAAACTTCCCCAAGGTACAAACTATTTTACGCTTTGCCCTTGGACTTCCACTGCCACCACCAAACGTTTATCTGTGTTTATTTATTAGGAAATCATTGTTTGGAAACGTCTTTCCCCCCCAAAATCCTCCCAACCCTTGCACCCTACTTCCTGGGGAAGGTTTGGTAAAAATCCTCACCAGTTTGCATAGGTGACCACAGACCCAAACCCTTGGATCTTAAGAACAATGAAAAAGCATTCAGTTTCTGAAAAGAAGGGTTTTAATAGAAGTAAAAAAGAATCACCTCTGTAAAATCAGGATGGTAAATACCTTACAGGGTAATTAGATTCAAAACATAGAGAATCCCTCTAGGCAAAACCTTAAGTTACAAAAAGACACACAGACAGGAATATCCATTCTGTTCAGCACAGCTTAATTTCTCAGCCATTTAAAGAAATCATAATCTAACGCATATCTAACTAGATTACTTACTAAGTTCTAAGACTCCATTCCTGTTCTGTCCCCGGCAAAAGCATCACACAGACAGACCCTTTGTTTTTTCCCTCCCCCCAGCTTTTGAAAGTATCTTGTCTCCTCATTGGTCATTTTGGTCAGGTGCCAGTGAGGTTATCCTAGCTTCTTAACCCTTTGCAGGTGAGAGGATTTTTCCTCTGGCCAGGAGGGATTTTAAAGGGGTTTACCCTTCCCTTTATATTTATGACAGCCTAAGATATTTTGGAACCCCTGGACAGGAGATGATTTTGCTTTCATGCTACTCTTAAACCTTGACTCTAGTGTTCATCTGCTTTAGAATCTGAAATGTGGTTTTAGAGGCAGTGACTCATATAAATAAATCCTTATCATTAAGCAGTGCCTTTTTGGGGCTCCAATTTTTTTTTGAAAAGTACATTGTCAATGCATCAATTTTCATATGAATCTCATGTTGCATGATCTTGCCATAACATAGAGCTACACGGTGCTGTTTTAGGACTTCATATAAATCTGCTCTCTGCCTTTCCTGAGATTTTCTTAATCCTGTCCTTTATGTTATGTCTGTTGGGGAGAAATTAATTCACATTCAAATATAATGTATTTGCACACCAGCCCTCCCAAAAGAACTTGGATAACTCAGATCTTTTCAGGTTGATGCCAGGTCTTTGAACAGAATTGTCATATGAATAAACAGTGTATTAAAGGATAACTGAAAATACTTTTTTGTGGGGGACTCAGAGGGGATATGGTCTGATCTTCAATTCCCTCCCCCCCCCCCAAATAGGGGGAATCCAAGATCTGAAATAGGTTGATGTAGCTATAGATAAATATGAAGCACCCTTTTTCACCACTCTCAAACAAAACCTTCCAAACCCTTCACACAGAATACATTATTGATAAACTATGGAAAAGGTAATATAATGGACTAAATTTTCCAGGTATAGGAGTCTGAGATGCAGCTGCAAAAAATGAGCATACAAACCCAACATTTGCAAGTGCAGTCGCTTATACTCACAAATCTGACCCTTGTGTGTGCAGTTATCCAATTTGTGTGTGCAAATATACGATTTGTACGCATACACAACAAATGTACATCATATTTTTTCAGGTTCTGATGTAAGTACAGGAAACCAAATATTTAAAAATGTAGATGCTTCCTAGGGTTCCCTTCTACATCTCTTATTCCCTGCCCCCACCACTGTTACCACCACTACCAACAATCAGGCCTGCAGCCTAGCAGTAATCTTTATGTCCAGATGCTATTGCTTCTTTCAGAATGGTCCAGAACCTTTGGGATTGGCAGTCTGGCACTCAGTGAAATTTGAGGTGGGATGGGCTGCAAAGGTGGCTGTACTTGATCCTTGGGCTACTCTACATTGTGACATCTGGGAAATATGTGAGGGCTGTGTTCTTGCTGTACTTCTACTGCTATTGTCTGACTGACTAGTTTTAGCTTTCTTTTTTTATTTATTATTATTATTATTATTTATTATTATTCAGTCTGTACTTTAAGTGGAAATCCCAGCACAACCTTAACTATAGAGCTGCAAGGGACCTCCGTAATGTAACTGCTTAGGATCCAAAACCAAATCCAATAGGCATAAATGCTTTAAAAATGCTGAAATGTCTGTCACCTGAAGCTTAATTGCTCCAATAAGAAGGCACAGAATGCTACAGAACTATAATTCATCTGCAGTTAGTGGCTGACAGACATTTTTTATAGTTAACATCATGCAGTGAAGTGCAATATCTTTTCTTTTGGTGGTTTAGTTCAGTAAGCAAATTTAGGTCAAATTCTCAGTCATTTGATCAAATGCTTGAAGTTTTTGCCATTTAGTCAAATACCCAGGTGAAATGGTCATTTAGCCAATTAACTATCAATTTAATTTCTTTGTCCAAATGATTAGTTTGACTGTAACATACAAACATATCCTATGGAAAAAAACTGATCTTACACTGAGGTGTTCTCAGAAAAACCCTTGTACTCAAATGGAGCAATGCAGCTCTACACAGGCTGTGGGATCTGTCTTACATTCAGTCCTTTTGCAGGATTGGGGCATTGTATAGCAACATATTATATATTTAGGTTTAAATGATATAATACAGTGTTTGCAGTGTTGTTGTAGCCATGTTGATCCCAGGATATTAGGGAGACAAGCTCTTCTGTGTAGCTCAAAAGCATGTCTCTTTCACCAACAGAAGTTGGTCCAATAAAAGATATTACCTCACCCATCTTGTCTCTGGATTAGGGTATTCTACATATACCACAAATGGCTATTCTGTATTTCCTTCATAAAACTGGTATAACTTCTGAGATGTGAAAGTAAAGTGAGTTAGAAATGTTTTCTCTCCTTGTTTTTTATCTTTTTTTTTATTTCAAATTTCCATTCTCCCCTCTCCCT
Organism: Caretta caretta; assembly: GCF_965140235.1. Taxonomy (NCBI): domain Eukaryota; kingdom Metazoa; phylum Chordata; order Testudines; family Cheloniidae; genus Caretta; species Caretta caretta. Next base: position 55,083,795 of record NC_134209.1, read on the forward strand.
TTTCATTTTGAAGATCTAATGCTTTGCAGCAGATGGATGGAAAATCAAGGGACAGCTATAGGGATGAGGGAGTGACATAGGTTAAAGTTCTGGAACTTAACCTACACTCAGTAAAGAACCCCCAAGGTACAAAGGCACCCAGCCAGATTTATTGTCAACAAAGCACGGGAATGGCACCTGGCAGACTCTATGAGGAGACTAAGACACTATGCCTGTGACAATGGATGCAGTTCAGCCAGTGGCGGGACTTTCCACTGCCCCCCAGGCTGGCCAAAGATACTCCCTCTGAGATACACCTTTATATCCTGATATAAACAAGTTATGTACTGTCATCCTGACCTTATCTTTTAGGAGGGGTCAGTGTGTTTCTGTTATCCTTGGGGAATGTTTTTATACCATCCTTGATATCGGGATATTCTGGTATCACTTGATGTTGGGATGTGTTTGCGTGAGTACTCTGTCAGATGGGTTTGGTCACAGACACCCCCTTGGGACTGTCACCTGATGTGCTGAGATTACCTCTGAGCCCATTTTCCCTGCCAGCTTGGGACTCCAGAACCCTGCCTTGTTGAGCCAGACATGCTAGCCTGCTGCAACACAGATCCAGGGTCTGGTTCACGCCCCCAAAGCTACAGACTCAACCAAAAATGGCTCAGCAGGCCACCCATCTCCAGCACCCAGACACCCAGCTCCCAATGGGATCCAAACCCCAAATAAATCTGTTTAACTCTGTATAAAGCTTATACAGGGTAAAGTCATAAATTGTCTGCCCTCTATAACACTGATAGAGAGATATGCACAACTGTTTGCTCCCCCAGGTATTAATCACTTACTCTGGGTTCATTAATAAACAAAAGTGATTTTATTAAGTTTAAAAAGTAGGATTTAAGTGGTTTGAAGTAATAACAGACAGAACAAAATAAGTCACAAAGCAAATTAAAACAAAACACGCAAGTCTAAGCCCAATACATTAAGAAACTGATTACAGGTAATATCTCACCCTCAGAGATGTTCCAATGAGATTCCTTTACAGACTAGACTCCTTTCTAGTCTGGGCCCAATCCTTTCCCCTGGTACAGTCCTTGTTAGTTTCAGCAGACATTTCGGGTGGTAAGCAGAGGCTTTCTCATGATTGGCCCCTTTGTCCTGCTCCACCCCCTTTTATAGCTTTGGCACAAGGCGGGAATCTTTTGTCTCTCTGGGTCCCCACCCCTCCTTCTAAATGGGAAAAGTACCAGATTTAAGATGGATTCCAGCATCATGTGACATGGTCACATGTCTTGTGAGACCTCAGCCTCCATTCTTCCTGGGCTGACCCACATGTACACAGGAAGGTTTGTAAGTAAACAGAGCCATTTACAGTTCATTGATTCTGAAGCACCCTTAATGGCTTCCACTTAATATGTCTACATTAGTAATACAAGTTTATATCTTAGCCTCTTAACTTCAGATATAGAAAAAATACATGCAAACAAATAGGATGAACACACTCAGTAGATTATAAGCTTTGTAATGATACTTTACAAGAGACCTTTTGCATAAAGCATATTCCAGTTTCATCATATTCACTTTCATAAGCATGTTTTCATAAAGCATATGGAGTGAAACGTCACACTCTGTATTTAGCACTTCTTAGGAATGTGTATTTCTGCAATAGTAGCCCTGTTCTCGCCAGATTCTCTGAGGAGTTCCTACCTCATACCACGTCTCTGATACAAGGGCTTATGTCTCAGGCTTTCTTCCTACTACATATAGTGCCACTCCCGCACTAGCACGGCCTCCTCTGTCATTCATATATATTTTGTACCCTGGTATTATGGAATTCCATTGATTATGATTCCACCAAGGTGCTATGATGTCTGTATACAACACTTATAAAAGTTGTCACTTTTTAGTTGTCTGTCATCATGTGATGTGATGAGTTCCTGCTTGGAAAAGATTTTGCAGCTATCAGCACACAGGATTGGATCAGAATTCATGAGGGAGTCAAGAAGCTGCTGTGTTATCTTCTACCTGGCTTAGAGTATTCTGACTTCATGCAAACACACAGAACACCACAGTCATCCTGCTTACTCCCCTTCCTCACCAGTACATGTCTGGACAAAAATTCAAACCCCAGTTGAATTTGGGACAGATGATTTTGTCACCTATGTACTGCATGGACTACATTAAACTAAAATGGACTAGATTTGTAAATGGAAAACATTTCCTCCTGCCCCCTCTGCTCACTGTTTCCATGTGGTTTGTTACACTGTTATGGGGTTACAGAGTGGTGTATTTACAGGCATGGCAATGTAGGATTGTTATTTTTAAGAAACAGGAATGTCCTAGCAAAAATCTGTGTCATTTGAGTAAAAATTAATTTTCAAGGCATTTTTACTGTTTGCATTTCCTGGTTGCCCTTTTGAATTCCACATGGTTGGGTGGGTGGGTGGGTCGGGGAGAGTCACACCATGCCATGCCGTACAGTCTGTTACTAGCAGATACATGTTGCTAGCTCCATGCATTCATTTATAGAACAGAAATCCCTCCCATTTCTATATTAATGAACATTAAAATGGAGCCAGAAACTTACCAGGCTCTGTCCCCTCCATGTCTGCTGCAGGCTCTGTGATGGGCTGTTCCTCATGGGGTCATCCGAAAGCTCCTCCATGTATGGCCCCAGGATTTTGCTGCAGAAGCAGCTGCAGCGAAGTCTCCTTTAGGACTGGTTTCAACAACAGAGTCACTTTACTAGCCTCACTCAGCGCTTGCTGCTGGTTTCCATTTGTTCTTGTGCTGGAGCTTGCCATCCCAGCTGACCAGGTCACCATGCCTCATTGTTGGCTCTGTGCTTGGTGCAATGCCAAGCAACCGGTCAAACTTTTCATAAAGCAGGCATGATGGTAGTGAGTTGCCCGAGGTGCAGATCTGATCATTCATTTTATTATACTCAGTCTTGAGCTGCTTAATCTGCTCCCTGCACTGTTATTAATCTGGTATATTTGCAACATTGCCAACTTCTTCTCTATTTGCTGGTAGACAAGATCATTTCTGGTACTCTTACTAAAGTCCACTGTTTTGCTGGCCTTGCACCAGAGATTTAACAAAATCTGTCTATGTTCCTGTGACCATGAAGCAGCATGCTTTTCAAAAGACTTCTTCTGTTCAGTCTCCTTTGCCAACACAGAAGGGTCTCTGATGGTTTGTTTGTAGCTCAGCAGTCAAAAGACAATGGAATGGTTAATGCTAACTCACTGAGCTTATGCACCACCCCAAGGGGGATTGCTTCCATGCAGTCGACTGGGGACTCTTGAGATAGAGAGGTCAAAGGAAGTTGGCCCATGGGATTGTAGGATACTTTTGGCAGACTCCTGGGACCCATGTTGGGAAGATTGTATCTGCAGGGCAGAGTAATAGGACTCGAGCCCAGGGTCCCAGCTTTACTTGGGCTTGAATCCTCCACCCCCAGAGGGTCCTGGGACCCTAGTTCTGAGCCTGAGAGATTTGTGTGTAGACGGAAGGGGGTTTGGGTTCAAGTCTGAGTCTGGGCTTACACTGCAGTGTAGACATACCTGTGTGTGTTTCCGTTTCCTCTTCTCTCCTTCCCCTCCCCCAAATTCATTCTTTCGGTCTGGAAGGTAAGTCATTCAGGATTCAACATTTTAAAACTGAACTGGGGGGATGGTCAAAGCTGACATGTTAGGCTGGAAGATGTTAATGGCTGCCATCAATCAATTCTTTGATCTGTAGACAATTACAGATGTAGTTGAAGCTGTTGGATCTGCAAACTAGATGCAAAGAGCTCCGTGTGTCCCCCATTTCACTCTTCTCATTTTCCGATTTCCACCAAAATCAACAGGATTCTGCCCATTGATGGCTAGAATGTTTCCTGAAAGTTTGGAGTTGATTGGAAGCTCTATACCAAAGCTATTGTGTTACACACAAAGGGGCACAAATAGAGAAATGCTGTTGTGTTGAGAATAAGCCTCTTTTTGCTTGTCCAAAAAGAAATGCAATGTCTTCCAAGTGCAAGTCATGTTGAAAAGCAGATATCCAGTTTGGAGAGGTGAAGATCATTTAAAGTCATCTGCTCTTTTAATTGCATTTTAGTTAAGAAAACTTCCATAAAAATATTTCTCACCTAGAAGGTTAGAAAATGTACATTAATTGCAGAGTAGTTGCATGCTGTTCTTGGGCATGTTTGATCATGATTGAGAAGTGTGTTTTATTGGGAAGAGATTGGAATAAGGAAAGTGACCTCATTCCACACACCTCCAGAAGGGCACTTTTGCAACTTACGAACAGGCACAAGCAACAGTATGCTCTTATGATGCCAATATACCATGTCTGCCCATTTAACTGTGTTTTGAAATCCGGTAAAGGTACTTCTTTCTGTTTTTCTCATACATAAAAGTTGTAAAAAGGTGAGTAGAAGGCTGAAAATCTGTGTATTTTTGAATGTGGGAGTGATGATTAAGATAAAAGCATCCTTTTATTTGACCACAGGATGTTCTTTTTGAGTGAAATAATAACTAAGTAATGTTGCCACATATAAAAGTCAGAGGTGCCTGAAAGAGAGGGAGTGTACCAATCGTCACATCCTCCCAAAAGGCAAGGTGCTATTAGCTAATAGATTGCTATATATAAAATGTGAGAGAAATATGTTCATGTTAAGGGCATATAGACTAATTCACTTTAACAGTTAGTATAATTTTATTTCCTGATGTGTCTAACAAGTGAGCAGCTAATTGTGCCACAGTTTCAGTTTCTGGATAATGAAATGCTGACTGATCAATGATTTAGGATTGAGCCCCATGTAGAGCACATTGTAAAAGTCTTATCTGAAGGTAACAAAGCCATGCATGACAATTGCCAATTCCTCATCTGAAAGAAACAGTTGCACCTCCTAGATATCAAGAAATGGGGAGAATGCTGATCTGGCCATAGCTGCTGCCTGCTCTCCAAGTAGCAGGTGGGAATCCAACCAGAATTCTGCTTACCTGACTTCCCTTAATGAGAGGGAGTGGTAATATCTTTGCAATTTCTTCTGGTTGTTAGCCCCTGCTATCATCACTTCTCTCTTTTGTGGACTGAATCTAAGATAGCTAGCTCTGATTTATGTCCGTATTAGATGCCTAACTTTAGGCACTGAAGTTTTGACCTGTAGCCTTACTAAAAAGAAGACTCATACTGAAAATAATATAAATATTCTTTATACAGTATCTGTTTTGTAAAACAATTGCTTTTATAACTATAGAGACATATGCTGGCTTCTAATCTTATACCATATGTCAAGGTTCCTTCCCATCTCTGAACTCTAGGGTACAGATGTGGGGACCTGCATGAAAACCGCCTAAGCTTATTTTTACCAGCCTAGGTTAAAACTTCCCCAAGGTACAAACTATTTTATCTTTAGCCCTTGGACTTTATTGCTGCCACCACCAAGTGTCTAGCAGATATATAACAGGGAAAGAGCCCGCCTGGAAACGTCTTTCCTCCCGAAATCCTCCCCAAACCCTACACCCCCTTTCCTGGGGAAGGCTTGATAAAAATCCTCACCAATTTGCATAGGTGACAAAGACCCAAATCCTTGGATCTTAAGAACAATGAAAAAGCAATCAGGTTCTTAACAGAAGAATTTTAATTGAAGAAAAAGTAAAAGAATCACCTCTGTAAAATCAGGATGGTAAATCCCCTTACAGGGTAATCCGATTCAAAACACAGAAAATCCCTCTAGGCAAAACCTTAAGTTACAAAAAGACACAAAAACAGGAATATCCATTCCATTCAGCACAGCTTATTTTCTCAGCCATTTAAAGAAATCATGATCTAACGCATATCTAGCTAGATTACTTACTAAATTCTAAGACTCCATTCCTTTTCTGTTCCCAGCAAAAGCATCACACAGACAGAGAGAGCCTTTGTTTCTCCCCCCCTCCAGCTTTGAAAATATCTTGTCTCCTCATTGGTCATTTTGGTCAGGTGCCAGTGAGGTTATCCTAGCTTCTTAACCCTTTACAGGTGAAAGGGTTTTTCCTCTGACCAGGAGGGATTTTAAAGGTATTTACCCTTCCCTTTATATTTATGACACCATACATGAGAAAACAAAATGCCTATATGCAAATTTAAGTTTCAGTTTCCGTTACACAAGCTAAATATTACAAAGAGCTGTGATGCACTACAGAGGTGGAGATATTTCTTGCAATTTAAATTTGTCTAAGTTCAGGGATTTGAAAAATCAGTGGCAATTAATTTACAGTGATTATTTCTCACAACAGGCAAGTAGTATTTTCCCCCAGCAAAGGCTGGCCAGCCGTATGAAAATAATTCTAAATGAATATGTGGCCAGCTTTTTATGTGGTAAAATAAGCAGGTGCTAAAATAAATAGTTCTACTGTAAACACCATGTCTACAGTAAGTGTATTTACTTTTAACAGTTAAGATAGACTGGGAAAGAGCAAGTCGTTTTATTGCTTTACAAGCAAACAATAAGAACGTACATCTGCTTTTAAAATGACATGATTTCTTTTCTAGTGCCCAAGCAGATTTGTTCTGGGCCTAATCAGTTATCAGATCTTGTCTGCCATTGATGATAGCTGCAGTTTACATTCTGAGTCTGAGCGTTACACTGGTGCAGGACAGACTTGTTTCAGTCAAACAGATGTCAATTTAGTCAGTAAACTTAAGGAGCTCCATTTTACAACTGGCAATGGGACCTGAAGGAGTTCCCTTCTCTTTATGGTTTTTATATCCTTGACTAATAGAGGATACTTGATACCTTCATTCTAATTTTAGAATGCAAATATGGAGAAAAAATTGTGATGGAATATGTTCCCTTTGTTTACTACATTTTGAGATTTAAGACATGAATAAAGAGAGAGAAGACACACACACACACACACACGACACAAATCAGAAAAGAGATCATAATTTTCCTTCTTCAGTCCATTTATGTGCATTTTAGTATGCCCAGTTCGTAAGAGAGCTGAGGGAAAAGACTTCACTTATGGCTGAAGTTACACCATGTGCACATTTGTACATTCAGATACAGGCATAGGGACATCTCATTCTTGTTACCCTATATTGGATGCTGAATATTTTCCCAGGAGAGAGAGATTACACAATGTCTCAGTCAAAGGAAAACAGGCTCTTTGGCAGTAGGCATGAGATCTTTGCAGGGTAATGGCATGAGAAAAACCAGCTGTAACACTGGTTGACGTTGCAGTCTTTGTCTTCACTATTAAAAATGGTGTGTTTTTAGTGCAGGATAATGAACATACATTAGCTATCCTGCTGTAAAATCCTAGTAGAGTCAAAGCACCTATAGTTTTTACTGTGAGGTAGCAATGCAAGGCCAGCCCTTATACCTCCTCATGACCTCACCTAATTTACCTTGGGCTAGACCAGTCAGGGCTATGCTATGACCATCTCTATGGCAGACACTGCCTCATTGTGGTGGGTAGAATGGGAACAAGCTGCTCCCTCTGTAAATAATTTCTTCTACATCACTAAGCCTGATGAGAGACTGCCTGGTTTTGAGTTGCCAAGCTATGTCTAGTACAAGCTCAACCATTTCAGATGACCATGCCTCTGGAACAGCGTCTGCATAACTGTGGTGTGGTTGAGGATGCTGCATGCCTGCTGAATGGCTGCTCATCTTGTGATGGTCTATCAGGAGGATTTTACTGACTACACACTGCTGACCCTGAGGCTATTGAATGGCTGAGATATGTGATACCTACCAAAGCCCTTTTGATATACTCTTTGACATTTTTATTTTTGACTTCTACATCTCTGTTTTATATCCCTACTTTCTATAGTGTATTTCAAACTTTTCTTTCACCTTTATTGTATCACTTACGCATTCACTAATAATAACCCAGGCTAAAACTACAGTGCCTTGTCTCCACTACCTCCCCAGCAGGATAGCTAATATGCATTTGTTATCTCACTGTAAAAAACAAACATCGCCCCCGCCTTTTTTGGCAGTAACGGCAAAGCCATAGGATTACAGTTAGTTACAGTAGCTGAAATCTGCAGGACAATTTCTTACTGTATGTCCATTCATAGGTGCCGACTTCCACTCTGCCCGGTGGGTGCTCGACCCCCCTCACCTCGTCCCTGCCCCGCCTCCTCCCCTGAGTGTGCCGTGTTCCCGCTCCTCCCCCCTCCCTTCCAGAAAGTCCTAAGCACTCCTAAACAGCTGTTAGGCAGTGGTGGGGCAGGAAGCACTGGGAGGGAGAGGGAGGAGCAGGGATGTGGTGCGCTGTGGAGAGGAGAAAGAGGCGAGGAAGGGGGAGCTTGGCTGACAGTGGGTGCAGAGCACCCACTAATTTTTCCCCGTGGGTGCTCCAACTCCAGAGTGGGAGCTCCAGCTCCAGAGCACCCATGGAGTCGAGCCTATGTGTCCATTATGAAATAGATACAGTGCTTCCATAGCCAGGAGAGATCTATGTGCTTATAGAAGTGTTATCCAGTTCTCCTGAAATCTTAAGACTAGTGAACAAAGCTCATTATGTTTTTGAACATAAAAAGAACATTTAAACTACCATACATGAATTGCCAACGGGTGTAATGGTCCCACAGTAAATATATCATTAGGCTGCAAAATAGATAATTCTGGTCTAGTGCTACTGTGGCCTTGTGTTGAATTTACCATGAGAAGATAACTTATTGGTGACCTCCACTGTATGTTGCTAAATATTGCCTCACTGTATCTGAATACAATGCCTATTTGCATGTAGTATAATTCATAAAGGTAATACAAAATGCTTTATAGAGAGAGTCAAACAGAAGTGGAAGTTCTTAAGGAAAGATTTAAACCACATTCTGCCTGCATATGAAGTCACTGACATACATGAACAAAATGAACCACCTAGAGGTCAGAATTTAGCCCTTAAAAAGGGGAAGTGACTCAATAGTGCAAAAAGAGTGGGGAAAGTGTTCCAGACAAATGGGCCAACACAGTTTTTTTTTGTTTTTTTTTTAAGAGCTTCAACTGTGCTATAGGAAATCTATGAGAAAAGACAAGGAGGAAGTCCAGTCTGCAGAAGAATGGGTGGAGATGAAGTCAGATGCAGAAAGGAATGAAATGCAGGCAGTGTCTGGAAAACCCAGAAGTTAATTTAATTGATTCTTTAATTTTTTTTCCTTTTAGACTTGCTGGTCTCATTCAGATCAATTGAAAAGACATCTTTAAATGAGCTGTTAGAGAGGGATAATAACATTATGGCTAATCTATACTTTTCCATAAAGTTTTATAGGTTTAAATTCAGTTGTAGCCAAATTAAGCTCAAACAAAATTAGTGGCCAGTCTGGGTGTGTTAGGGCAATGTTCAAAAACTGTTCTTTAGACTAGACATTGTCCTAGACTAAAACACGATTATTCTGACATGTTTTGTCCCTATCCACAGTGGTCAGCTAAATCATGTCAGGTGCCTATATGACAGTAAAGATAGATAGCTGCTACTGAATGGATGCATGAATACAATAAACTTTGTAAAAGGGGTTTTAGCTCTTGAAATACTAAGCAGCATAAATTAAAGGAGCCTGATTAATTAAAGGAGAAACTCCCAAGGGAACTGTAATGCCAGAAGGAAATGACCTTGGATATAGTTACAGTATAGTAAGGAAACTGAAATTAAAGCGCACCTCTCAGATCAGTATAAAGAAACAATTCTGTGTTCTGAGTTGCTGAATTGCAGCTCAATGCACTATTTTTCCAAGTTTCCCAAATCCATGATTGGATCAGCAAGCGACTTGCAATTAAATTAAAGGCTTTTTCAGCTGAGCCATACACAAGAGCAAGAACGAATAATTTGATTTTGGAAAGATTTGTAATTTGTAGGGAAATTCTTTGGGGATGCCCTCTCATTGCTCTTATTATAGAGCCTTGTGTTCTTTGAAGACTTTTGTAGAGTTCCATAAATGTATATCTGGTGTAACTGTGTAAGCTATGCATTGAACGTGAGGACTTGTGGCTTCCAAAAGAAAAAGGAGTATTCACCTTGCCTGGCCTAGCACTGCAGTACTGGGAATCTAGAATAGGTTTCATAGTCTCGAGGATTTGAGATGATTGTTTTTCATGATATATCTTTTTAAAAAAATAAAATTGAGTGTAGTTTTTTTCAAAAGGTGGCAGATTGACATTAGAAATTTAAATCCTCTGTTTGTCCACAGAATAAGGACACTCTCAACCTGGTCTAGATTCACATCAATGACCTGAAGGCAAAAGATCAGGAGCCCATTTTCAATCCTTTAAACTATCCAATCTTTTCTTCTAGATTAATCTTGTTTGCGAAGAGTGCCTTTCTCTTGTGCCATAGTTAAATATCCACAGAAGGGAATTGTTAAACTTGTGTGAACAATATCATATTTTGTAACAATTTTATGTCACATTTTATGGCTGTTTTCACAATGAAGCAACTGCACAGCTGTTGGGACGTCATTTGTATTCACTATAGTTTACTTTTCAGAGTTATAGGTGGAGTTGGGTTTTATTTCTCTCTCCTGGGATTAGCACTGGCAGGTACTACTATGCCAAACTACATCCAGCATTGTTTGTATCATTCATGATAAGTAAGGCTAAGATTATGCCATGGAGGTCACAGAAGTCATGGAATCCTTGACTTGCAGAGACCTCTGTGACCTTTTCCGCTTCGGCCCCAGGGTCGCAGGGCTGGATCTCCCAGCCACTGTGGGCCCCCTGCAGCTCCCAGCCACCCCAAAGCTCCCAGCCGCAGACCCCATAGCTCTGAGCTGCTGTGGGTGGTGGGGCAACCCCAGAGCCATAGCAGTGGTAGATGCTGGACAATCCTCCATTCCCATTTTGTCAGTTATTTTTAGTTAAAAGTCAGGGACAGGTCATGGGCTTCCATGAATTTTGTTTATTGCCCAGGACCTGTCCATGACTTTTCCTAAAAATAACTGTGACAAAATCTGAGCCTTAATGATAAACCTACAGCCATATTCCCTAAGACTGTGATCCTGTTAATGTCTGTAAACTAATCAGGATTGGGCCTGGTGACTACTTGGGTGGGCAACATCAAAGGAAAAACCCAGGTTCTGTAGAAATTTGTTTAGTGATTTGCTAAACCATGCTCTTCCTTATGAGTTGGTACTCAATCAGTGGCCCAGTATAGTGTTACGAGGCACTGTCCTACTTGGGGTGATGCCTTCCAGATATCAGACTCTGACTAGCTGTGGTAATTAAAGATACCCAGACAATTTCTGCAAGCAAGCAGAAGAGCAGTAGCATTGTTGTTCTGGCCAGATTTCTATTTGGGTAATAATGGGAGATGGGGAGAAACCCAAGCTGTAATTTGGATCCAGCAATCCAGAGAAGTGAATTTTGAAAACTTGTCTCTTGGTGAGTGGGGACAGCACCTGAACATACTGGTTCCAATTGTGATAAACTCTGGGCTGACTTTACTAAGTGAAGAATTCTTTAGCAGTCTGTTTTCCTCTAAGCTTATAAACAATATCCCAGTGTTAAAGTAACACCAACAATTGGCAAAATGCCTAAAATTAGAAATAAAGCCAGTAAATTAATGTTTCTTCCCATGTGGCAGCATGGCCTCTTAGACAATGTTGTGGAAACATGACTTTCACATCCTTTTGGCTGCAGAAAACTCCATGGGGACTTTAGAAATGACGTTTACAATCGTCAGTGAAAACACTGATAAAGGTGTAGCTCTGCATTGCCATCCTTAGAAAACAAAATCATGGCTATGTCTGGAAGCTAAGCACTGTGGAAAACTAATGGCTGTTGGCAAAAGCAGAAAGTCAGAAATAGCTCTCTGGAGACTAAAATGGAGGATCATACTGAGCTTTCTGGAAAGATACTGTCAAGGTTCCTCCCCCACTCTGAACTCTAGGGTACAGATGTGGGGACCTGCATGAAAAACCTCCTAAGCTTATCTTTACCAGCTTAGGTCAAAACTTCCCCAAGGTACAAAATATTCCACCCTTTGTCCTTGGATTGGCCGCTACCACCACCAAACTAATACTGGTTACTGGGGAAGAGCTGTTTGGACGCGTCTTCCCCCCAAAAATACTTCCCAAAACCTTGCACCCCACTTCCTGGACAAGGTTTGGTAAAAAGCCTCACCAATTTGCCTAGGTGACTACAGACCCAGACCCTTGGATCTTAAGAACAATGAACAATCCTCCCACCACTTGCACCCCCCCCTTTCTGGGAAATGTTGGATAAAAAGCCTCACCAATTTGCATAGGTGACCACAGACCCAAACCCTTGGATCTGAGAACAATGAAAAAACATTCAGTTTTCTTACAAGAAGACTTTTAATAAAAATAGTAGTAAATAGAAATAAAGAAATCCCCCCTGTAAAATCAGGATGGTAGATACCTTACAGGGTAATTAGATTCAAAAACATAGAGAACCCCTCTAGGCAAAACCTTAAGTTACAAAAAAGATACACAGACAGAAATAGTTATTCTATTCAGCACAGTTCTTTTCTCAGCCATTTAAAGAAATCATAATCTAACACGTACCTAGCTAGATTACTTACTAAAAGTTCTAAGACTCCATTCCTGGTCTATCCCCGGCCAAGACAGAATATAGACAGACACACAGACCCTTTGTTTCTCTCTCTCCTCCCAGCTTTTGAAAGTATCTTGTCTCCTCATTGGTCATTTTGGTCAGGTGCCAGGGAGGTTACCTTTAGCTTCTTAACCCTTTACAGGTGAGAGGAGCTTTCCCCTGGGCAGGAGGGATTTCAAAGGGGTTTACCCTTCCCTTTATATTTATGACAGATACTTAAGGAGAACTTGTCTGCTAAAAAGAGAATTGACTTCCAAAATAATTGAATTAGGTTGAGAAATACCTGAATATTCAGAATATTTGAAAGTAAGGAAATTACAGATCTGTTACCTTTTGTGAAAACCTCATGGCTTCTATCTGAATATTAAGGCCCTATTTTTCAAAAGTGACCTCTACATCTGCATCCATAATTTTGCACCTACTAACTATAGTACCTCACTGGCAGAATTTTGTGCATGCAAACAACTGTGATTTCAAATTCTTAGGTACAGTGTGTGTGCTTTCCACAATAAGTTATTCCAGTAGTAAAGAATAAATTAATTTTCAGGGTATCTATATTTCAGCTAGACTGGAATTCATGTTGACTACTATGTTGTTATTGGTTAGAAAAGCCTGATGTAAAAAAGTGAAAGTTATTTGCAATATTTGGGTGTCTACATATGGGCCTAGATTGTGCCACCCTTGTGTATGTCTATACTGCACACTAAACCTGGGCTCTGACTTGGGTTTGAGTCCAAACCCCACTTCTGTTCCCACACACATTAGTCTGATTCAAGTCAGCAAGGACCCTGGCGGGGACAGTCAAAACCCAAGTCCCGCTGTGACTGGAATCCAAGCCCTGTCATTCTGCAGTGTGGACAAATATCAAGCCACAGACCCAACTGAGAAAGTCTGTGTAGTGCAATATGGATGTGTTAGCATGGCTGTGAGACCCGGGTCCAGCAACTGTAAAACCAAGCTTTACACAATGCAGTGTGGATGCTCATCCATGGGCTTGGAAACACCGAGTCCTTAGCCCAGGTCCCACAGACCTAGACTTACTCTGTGGTGTAAGCAAACCCTTACTCAGTTTGGTGAGCTGTTGTACAGTAACCCCACTCATAGGCACCAACTTCTTCTCTACCTGGGGTGGTGCTCAACCCTCCCCCACCACCCGAGGCCCAACTCCACCCCTTCCTCCAAGCCCCACCCCTACGCTGGCCCTGCCCCCACTCCACCCTTCCCCACAGGTTCCAACCCCGCCCTGCCTCTTCCTGCCCCCCGCCCCACCTATTTCCCACCTCTTTCTGCCCCCTCCCCCGAGCACACTCCATCCCCACTCCTCCCCCTCCTTCCCAGGACCTCTTACATGCCACGGAACAGCTGATTGTGGTGGGCGGGAGGTGCTGGGAGAGAGGAGGAGGAATTGATCAGCGGGGCTGCCGGAAGGCAGGGAGGGGGGCAGGTGGCTGCCGGAGTATCCTTAGCACCCGCTAATTTTTTTCCTTGGGTGTTCCAGAGCTGGAGCACCCACAGAGTTGGCACCTATGGCCCCACTGTCTTCTGGTGTAAATGACTGAAATTTAGTCAAACATTCTGTTGATGATGTACAAGAAGAAATGGAATCCAGCTCTCTCTCCCATAGCTGTGTTGACTATGCTGAGATAACAGTAAAAAGCAGTCTAAAACAAACCCCAACCCACTTTATTTTTGTCACTGGAGTGAGCAGGTACGACTGTGTGTGTATTAAGGAAGCAGATCCTTGGAGTACAGTGATGCTATTTTTTATATTTATGCAGGCCTGAACTGACTTGCCTTTCATCCATGGGTATCCTAGAAATTTTGAGAATTTTTAAAAAAATGTTGACTTTTTTTCACTGTAAATTGTGAAGTTTAATAATTTAAAAGAACATCAGGCATACTGCAGGCATTATTACTCTCCATTTGTTGGAATAACTCTGATCAGCCCATCTACACTTGGATTGATTTTGATGCCCTTATAACTCATGTATCTGAATTTTCATTCCTAAAAACAACCCCAAAACCACTTCTTTCTATGGTTGCCCATTTCTATGGTGGTTGCCCACCCCAACCCCTCAACAAATATTGCAATAACTATACTTTAGAAAACACAAATGCAAAGAAACTGTAATTGTATATTTACAAAACCATGAGCCAGGGAAATTCACACGCTGAGTAGGTGGATGAGACATCCAACAGTTGGTGGGAAACCCATCCACATCAAGATCTGTCCCCCAAAAGGTCATTGAGCAAGAGGGCATCTACTCAACCAACCATTCCCCTGCCAGAGGCCACAGGATAACTTTCTTGTCCTCCTTGCCGCCAGAAGAGACCAAATGGCACCAGCCTGTGTGGCTGCTGCTGCTCTAAGGAGCAACATAAAGGAATCTCCATGAGATGCAGGGGAGGAGAAAATAGCCCCATTTACTTCACTATAGTAGTAATAGTCCCTTAGACTTCCGACTGAGTGTACGTTTGCAGGATCAGGCCCTTCACTGCCTTTTAAAAGTCTGTCTGTCCCAAAAAGAAAAGATAATTGGACAGACTCTCTCTCTCTCTTGAGTTGAGAAGGGAGTGAAGCAATGCAAGATGGCATATCCATTCATTGCCCCAGCAGTATTCTGTGCATCCTTCCGTTTCGTTTTTTAATGTATGCAAGTAATTCAATGAAAGTTTTATTAGAAACAATAAGAGTCTTTGTGGGCTGAATAATTATACTGAATTACTTCCATGTCACTGTATGGTTTAGTGATGAAGAGCCTGATCTGGGCTTAAATTCTCAGAGACTATTTCCCGGAACTCCCCACACTGCCCCTTTAGCTGTGAGGCTGGGGTCTCGGGGCTTTAATCCCCAGGGAGGAGGCACTGGTGCCCAGGGCTTCAGCTCAATGGGGTGATGGGATGGCTCGGGGCTTCAGCCCCACGGGGCACCTTGGGGATCCTGCTGGACAGTTCTGGCTGATCTTAAGCCTTGGGCCTGATCCAGCAAGGCGTTAATGCCTCCTACGAAGTGCTGAGGGCCCTTAAGGCCCATTGATTTCAATAGCTTGGAGCACAGCATCTCAGTGTTTTGCAGTATCAAGCCAAAAAACCCACTTCTGTAGGAACTAGAGCAGTCTTGGTGCAAGATGGATTTGGATATAGTTTTATAATCACAAATAGAGCTCTGATCATTCAAGTGAATCCTCATGGGCAGACCCCTTTGTCTGTCAGTGGGGCTCCAACACAGGCACACAGTCCTCCCCATAGGAATCCAGCTGCAATATTGAAGCTTAGGTCTTCTTCTCCATATAACATTTCAGTAAGAGTTGTTTAGCAAAATTTCTTTCATACTCTTTCAATGATAGCAGCCTCAACTGACTGAACTCATTTAAGCCACAACCTACCTAGCAACTACATAGGACATACTTTTCACAATGATTTATGGTAGTCGAGAAACTTTTAAGTGTCCCCTAAACCCCTCCAAACCACTTTACTTATATGAGTGGTCTCACTGAAGGCCATGGGACTATTCACATGAGAACAGTTAAGCACATGTCTAAGAATTTTGCAGGAGCGGGGCCCAAATAATTTTGTGTTTGCAGGTTGAGTAGCTAGATGTCCAGCTACCCAATTGCACATGTAAATGCTGGATTTTGGATACACAACTTAAGTGCAAATTTAAGTGGGTTGAGGCCACTTTGAAAATTAGGCCTAAGACTGAGAAGGCATTGCTGTGCAGCTTCCTAGTTGGTTTTCCTTGAACTATTTTAGAGTCAATTTCTCTGAAGTACAGGCAGCAGGGTTATTAGTGATATCTGGTCTAAAGTGATAACAGTGCTGTGACTTAAGTCAAGAAAAAATGAGAAACTGCTTACTAGCTCTTTGTGCAAATTTTCCTCCTGAGGAAATTCTTGTGGTTTGCTGTCCCTGTTAATCAGGGCAATATGCCTGTACATTTCACCTTTCAGAAAATATATTATTATTATAATCTGTTTCTACTAATGCCTGCAATATTTTGAACCCTATCCAAAAACAAAAGAATCCCTGTATCTGCAACACTGCAAAGTGACTGAATCCTGGGAAAATGTAAGTCAAACACATTGGCACCACTCACCAGGGTTAAAAAATAAAAAGCAAAGACTTGACTTGGAAATGGCTTTGTTGGTTCCATCCACGAAATGCCTGTGCTGTTCCCAGAAAAGGGAGTGAAGCATAAAGCTGCACTGAACATGTTTCTTCCCTGTTCTTTATTTTTGCTCTTTTAAAAAGGTGAGACGTACACAAACTAAAATTGGTAAGGCTTTGCTTTTCATGTAAATATGGTGATGTATAATGGTCTAGTTCAGAGCTGGGAAAATGAACTAAATTCTTTATAAATATTCGACCAGGAAAATTTGGAAAATTTGTATGTACCTGCTAATTATTCTCCCAGTTTACAGAACTAGGTGAATAATGGCGAAAAAAATCAATAAGTGGAATTCATTAAATAAATTAGTGGTTTTGACAAGGCAACTTTTGGCACCCTAACTTTCCAGTCGGCTAGCACTCAAACTGATGTAAAGACTAGGTGTAGAAGGCTATGTGACTCTTTAGTAATTGAATGCAAGGAATTTCACTGCAAAATGCTGTTGTCTTTATTTTCTTCTCATGCAGGCAGAGTTGTTTCACCTGCTTAGGTGTTAGCCTCATGTGTTCTGTAGTCACCATTTAATTTTTCCCCCTAAAAAGGTAAAGAAACAGTTTTACAAATTCCTTCAGAAAATACAATTTAGTGTAGAAAAAAAAGAATGTCCCAGGGCAAACATTCCTCCTGTATTCATACTTGGAAGTAAATAATTACTTAAAAACACATGGGATGAAAAGCAAAGGCTTTTACATCAAGGTGCTATTGCTAATTAGGCTTCTTAGGGCTGGCTGGTAGACTCAAGCCAGTTCCTATTGCTTTCCCAAAGGCAAGATCACATGGTCATATGGTTTATCTGGATACATAAAAATGAACTGCTTTGCAGAAGGGGTTGGTTTTCTTCTTTTATGTTGTCATGCAATGCACCTTGGGTTGCTGATTCCAGGATGTTTGCATAATATGACAGTCCTCCTTTTTATTTTCTGCCATACTTTGACTTTTTTTGACTTTGCTAGTATCTTTCAATGACAAAAGAATATAAAATACATTGTTGTTTTTCATAGAAAAATATAAAATAAACCAAATTTATGATTAGTTTATACAAAGGCTTGTATGAAAGCTATATTCTGAGTGATTGAACAGGGTGAAGTGTAACAACCTCCAGGCAATACACAACGAGGACAATAAAGCTTCTTCACTAACCAGAGCGTTTAAAAGGGACCATCTTTTCATTAATAGTTTTTAAAACAAGTTTTTAAAAAAAATGTTGTTCAACTGCTTTTCAATGGGAGTATATGTGCTGAAAGATATACATATGCTGAAGATTGTGCCTTGCTAAACTGGGGCCTTCGCAGTACCTTTTAATCCATAGCAATGCAGGAAAGGAGGCAGTAGAATAAAGGCTCAGTCCACTAAATACACAAAAGTAACTTTACTCCTTTAAATGTTTGCAGGATATGGACCTAAATTTGAACAGAAGTTAAATAAGTCTGGGTATACTTTCTGTTATGAGACTATAACTGGTGTAGTGTAGTATATCCCCTGTAAAGTATAATTTAAATTGTTACTGCTGTATATACTAAAGATGACTCAAATGTCATTGACTTCAATAAGGATAGGATTTTAGTCCCTGTTTTTATTTTAATGGACGCTTACAAAGTGTAGTTGAATCTAGGAAACTTTAAAAACAAGACCAATATTAATGCCTTTTACCTTGAAAACAATCATAATTTCTCTTAATAGGCTTATGCATTTCCTAACCATTGTTTTGTAGCTAGAGTGTGTTTATTTTAATTATTATTTGTTGCTTGGGACTTGATCTATGGCTTTCTTCCTTGAACAATTGCACAAGTTTTCCAGACAAAATGTAAAACTCTTTATACGAACTTGTCTGCAACAACCATAAAAAGGATTAAAGATGTTAACTAGCTATGTAGCAGAGCAGACAAGCTAAATGAAGACCTGATGATCACATTATGAAAGGGATGTGGTTGGTTATTGGGATCCTTTAGTGGGACAATATTTCTGTCTGCATACTCCAGAAACCAACATTTGTTCACACAGAATGACTAAGGGAGTGTGAAATTGCGAATTTGGTTTCTGGGCCTGATTGTGCAAATTGCTAACTGCCTCCTGCAAAAGTGTGGGTGGCCTCAATTCCCGCTTACTTCTTCCATGGCTGAAATCAGGGATGCCTGCTGGCAATCTAATGCTTGGTAGCCAAGACTGTGTGTGTCAGTTATTGCTGAACACAAACAAATGGCAGTATTTTTCAAGACAGTAATTGGAAATACCAGTATTACGTTATAAAGCACTTTGAAATACATGGTCTTTGAAACGTATGGAATACAATTAAATTATATACAGTTAGGGCCAAATCTTCGGCCCAAGGTACAGCTTCAGGAGATGTGCAGGAAGCGGGGTTGAAGACTACTTCCCTTGGGTCATGGAATGGTTGAATAGCCATTCTGTCGGGATAATTTATGTGCAGATGCCAGAGTCCAGGCAGAGTCGACATTGGGTTCAAAAGAACCTGCTGGTGCTGCTGTTAATCATAGTGCATGCATGCCTTCTGGGAGGTCTGGGCTTTTAAAGACCACCCTGAAAACATCTTCTGGAGGCTCCTCTTCTACATGTGGAGTGAGTGTGGTCAGGATGAGAGCCACTGGGCCTAATGCCCTGAGAAAGCTGGAGTATGGTCCAATGGGAAAGAGCTGGCAGGCTCTGTACTTATGCCTAGCTCCCTGCTGGTGCTGCTTCTGGTGGGGCTGAATATTTCAGAAGCATAGCATTGAACTCTCCCCTGGATATTTACTGAAGGACACACATCCTCACTGCAGAATTTGTTCCACTCCCGGCCTCCTCTTTGCATTCCTTTGCAGCAGCAGCAGCAAAATTTCCCCATTGGAGACATTGGGGAGAATTATAAATACCAATACAGTTGACACATTTAAAAATCAATTACCATACACCAGTGCTCACCTTTATTGTGGCACTTGTAATATCTCCTACACTTAGAATAGGACCTGCCTCAGATACCCCAGTAAATGTAACTATTTCAGATGGAAAATACCCAGTGTTTAAAGATAGGTTTCAGAGTAACAGCCGTGTTAGTCTGTATTCGCAAAAAGAAAAGGAGTACTTGTAGCACCTTAGAGAGTAACCAATTTATTCGAGCATGAGCTTTCGTGAGCTACAGCTCACTTCATCAGATGTATACCGTGGAGACTGCAGCAGACTTTATATACACACAGAGATCATGAAACAATACCTCCTCCCACCCCACTGTCCTGCTGGTAATAGCTTATCTAAAGTGATCATCAGGTGGGCCATTTCCAGCACAAATCCAGGTTTTCTCACCCTCCACCCCCCCCCACAAATTCACTCTCCTGCTGGTGCTAGCCCATCCAAAGTGACAACTCTTTACATAATCAAGTCGGGCTATTTCCTGCATAAATCCAGGTTTTCTCACATCCCCCCCACCCCCATACACACACAAACTCACTCTCCTGCTGGTAATAGCTCATCTAAACTGACCACTCTCCAAGTTTAAATCCAAGTTAAACCAGAACATCTGGGGGAGGGGGGGTAGGAAAAAACAAGAGGAAACAGGCTACCTTGCATAATGACTTAGCCACTCCCAGTCTCTATTTAAGCCTAAATTAATAGTATCCAATTTGCAAATGAATTCCAATTCAGCAGTTTCTCGCTGGAGTCTGGATTTGAAGTTTTTTTGTTTTAAGCTAGCGACCTTCATGTCTGTGATTGCGTGACCAGAGAGATTGAAGTGTTCTCCGACTGGTTTATGAATGTTATAATTCTTGACATCTGATTTGTGTCCATTTATTCTTTTACGTAGAGACTGTCCAGTTTGACCAATGTACATGGCAGAGGGGCATTGCTGGCACATGATGGCATATATCACATTGGTGGATGTGCAGGTGAACGAGCCTCTGATAGTGTGGCTGATGTTATTAGGCCCTGTGATGGTGTCCCCTGAATAGATATGTGGGCACAATTGGCAACGGGCTTTGTTGCAAGGATAGGTTCCTGGGTTAGTGGTTCTGTTGTGTGGTATGTGGTTGTTGGTGAGTATTTGCTTCAGGTTGCGGGGCTGTCTGTAGGCAAGAACTGGCCTGTCTCCCAAGACTTGTGAGAGTGTTGGGTCATCCTTTAGGATAGGTTGTAGATCCTTAATAATGCGTTGGAGGGGTTTTAGTTGGGGGCTGAAGGTGACCGCTAGTGGCGTTCTGTTATTTTCTTTGTTAGGCCTGTCCTGTAGTAGGTAACTTCTGGGAACTCTTCTGGCTCTATCAATCTGTTTCTTTACTTCTGCAGGTGGGTATTGTAGTTGTAAGAAAGCTTGACAGAGATCTTGTAGGTGTTTGTCTCTGTTTGAGGGGTTGGAGCAAATGCGGTTGTATCGCAGAGCTTGGCTGTAGACGATGGATCGTGTGGTGTGGTCAGGGTTTAAAGATGTTCACCATAGGAAGCAAAAGGTTGGTACTTTTGTAATTGTGTGGCTTTAGGCATTTCAGCTGAAGAAACGGATGTTTACCCAGTGCCAAAATCTGTCAGCACAGGCAGAGCAGATTTTTCTTTTTTTGCTTACTTGAATCAAAGTTCACAGGAGCCAGAGTAACAATTTAATTTCCAAGTCTTCATCATTCCTTATGTACATTATTAAACGTATCTTTTGAAGCCCTGGGTTTGGAACAACAGCAGAGAAGCCGCACCTTCTAATAACTAATCAGCTCTGTCTGATGTTTTTGTGATATAATTTCAGAATTACTGTTGTGAATGGTATGAAATGACTCCAAGGCCATCTACATCTTGAACATTTCCTTCATCTGCACTGAGAATTTACCAGGCAGCTGTTTGAGTTTCTTCCTTTGCATAGGTTTAAATGCAAAGACCATGTCACCTCTGAAACACTCACTGTAATACTCTCTTAAATGAAACATTTGAAGAAATCATTCCTCAGGTCTGCTTGAGTGCAGGTGACCATTAGTTTATGAAAGGCTCTTTTTTTCCTGAAACTGCAACACAGATTCCATTTTAGACATGCAGTACAAAATTACATTGTTAACAGTTTGGTAACTGCATGCGTAGTTTGTTGTTGCTGCTGCTGTTGTTGTTTTAATAGCATAGAAGGAAAAGGATGTGTAATTTTGTGGCTAGAGATTAGGACTGGGAGTTAAGGTATCTGGGGTCTCGTCTTTGCCTTATTAAATCCCTTAATATCTGTGCCTCAATTTCTCCATTTGTGAAATGGATAGAATACTAGTCTCCAATCTGACAAGGATATTGGGAGACTTGCTTACTTAATGTCTGTAAATTGATTTAAGATGTTCAGATGAAAGGTGCTATATAAGTGGACATCATTAATTACGATTATTTTTATTTTATTTGCTGTTACATGAAAATCCTTAAGCATCTTTCTTTTAAAAATATGTATTTTCATCATAAAGGGCCAAAAAAAACCCATTCAAAAACACATACTGTATTATTCCAGACATCCACAATACATCACATATTTAACACATACGGCAATTATTCTGGTTATTACATACAACCATTGGGTCAAATCCTAAAATTCTCATTCAGACCTCAGTCACACTAGACTTTTGCCTGAGAAAGAACTGAATAAGGTCTTCAGGACTTGGCAAAATGTTAGTAAAATACCATTGACCTGAATTGTAACGTCAAATAGTTGTGTTCAGTTACACAGTCTAATTAAGCTTCTTTTTTAATAGCATTTTACTTTTCTTTTTTTTGAGGGCTGAATTTTCATGCTTTGGATTTCACTTGTGCTAGTACAAAATTTCACACACATATACTTGTGGCTGCACTTTGCAGGACTAAATATCTGTAAGAAAAGAGAAGACAGGACAACACAAAGGTGATTTATTCTGGAGCTGCTGGGCACACACAGAACCTGTAGTTCCTGCGCTCACTGGCTTGCAGATTGAGAAGACAACTTGTGCTTCATGGTGTTACCACATGGGGGCTGTGTAAGGTCCCAATCGTGGAGTTAAAAGTGGATGTAAATTTTTGCAGTATTTGGTCTTAGTCTTGGCCAGATTAAGCAATGGAATGGATTGGTGACTACATTACATGTTCTAATACTTGTCCTTATCTCTTAAACAGTCCAACACCTAAACCCAAGTGTTAGAATTTGCACTCACAAAACTGGAGCCAGTTTGTTTTAATCGGAGATTTGTACACATGCAGGTGTTAGACTACTTAACGAGTGCATGTGTGTGTTAGGACTATTAGCAAAGTGTAGGCATAAGTATATGAACATAGTTTTGTGAGAGCACAAGTTCAGGGCAGGTAGAGGCCTGGCTGAAATGATAACCCCCTGAATGCCTTACAAAATAGCAAGAATTAAGTTCATAGGACAGTTTGATTATCCCTTTATTTTTTATGAGGCTGATTAAAATTTATTAATCTGATCATTTGTGTAATGAAACCCACTGTATGTTATAAAGCTAACCAATGTTCTTGTTGCACTCTATTTGGAGTTAGAGATTTGTTTCCTCAGCTATTTCTGCTCTGTGTAAACATTCAACAATTGAAAATAATTGTGCAGCAGACTGTTTATACACCAACACTTACTCCTCTGTAAAAAGAGAGCTTCTTCTGACCCCAGTTACCTAGCATCTGGGTAAAATGGAGTTGGAATTTATGAATATTTGATCTAGAACAGCTGCTAAACTGTAGACTTATTGAAGTTAATGGGAGTTTTGTTATTGTTTTCTATGGGAGCAAGAGAGGACCTTTTGAATATTCAGGCAGATTTCTCCCCTTTATTAACGAATCATTAACATCCCCACAAGAGGATTAGAGTATGGGTAGCTGATGATATACAAGCTGAAGTGGGGAATATTTCTTTTGTGAGTGAAATTTCTCCTCTGTCCTTCTCTCTATTTACTGCCTAATTGTTTCCCGGTGACGTTATGTACTGTATCTTTTTTCCAATTGTCATAATCTGGTTTCAAGTGTTATTCGTCATTAGTATCATGAGTGGACTTTACCTTTACTTTACAATCCTTGCTGGAGTTGTGGTAATGCACAGGAAGAATTGGTCATAGGTCTGTATACTCAGGACTCTTACCACATCTGTACTATTTGGCTAATGCAGATTATTTCTTGTGCACCTTTCTGTGACGGGGCAGTGATGGCACAAGTGCAGAAAGGACAGCTTTACTCTGCCCCATTGGGAAACCCCACACTTTGGAAGCTCCTTCCTAGAGCACTTACTTAAGTTATTTTCTCTATTAATTCAGTTTTAATAGCATGAACTCCCCTTAATTTTCTAACTCAAAATGAAAAACTTGTGATCTTTTAGACACTGTCAGAGGCGTCACTTTTCCTGGTCTGGCCTCAGTTTAAACTTCACTGAACTTTGGGTGAATCATGGGATTTGGAAGAGACTGCAAGGAGAGATCACAAGTAGAACTAGCTCAAGGGCACTTCCATAAAACACCAAGTGGAACTTAAAGAAGGACAACATGGGATGCTCCATCCAAGGTTTCTGCTCTTTCCAGAAAAATTCCCAAAATTGCTGGTGCAGCCTAGCAGTCAGTCTTCTTCAGTTTGATCCTTCTAACTCTTAGTCTTAAACATCCCAAGTTGAAATTGATAGACTTGTAAAAGTTAAATTACTTCAACGCTGGATTTTTATTGACTCAATTCCTCCCTATCCCTACCACCACTGTACTATATTTAGCAATGTTATCATAACCCATTTTTTTGTGCCATCTGTAATTGGAAGAGTGGCTTTAGATTCTTTTGAACCATTATATTGATCTCGTTGTAACACATATCTTTCACTGCAAGATTGCAGTCTGCATGAACACAGTTTAATACTGCAGTTGAAGTTAAGCTAGACTAGATAGCTTAATGTATTGCTTGATGAGCTTACAGATAGGAGCATATATTTACTTTGACTAGGACTGAATCTTGTGGCTGAAGAGTTCTCATTTGTATGAGGTTCTTGTAGCCCATCCTACCTATGCTTGGGAAACTGCCTTACTTGCCAGTCAAATCTCTCATCATGTACAAAAGCATACTGTTGACTTTAAAGGTGCATCAATTTCATCCTACCTACCTCAGAGACCTACAATTTAACTCCCTGCTTAGTAGTTCCCTTGAGGTTCTTGTTCTACTCATTTCCTGTCAGCCCCTACTTTTAAATTGAAATCATTTGGCAATTTGTGTTTTTAATAGCTGTGCTTCTAGATTTTGGAATTTGTTACCTTTGGATATTTGCCTAGCCTTTTCCCTGTCCACTTAAAATTAAGATGAATATGTACCCATTTTCCTTAATGACTAAATTTTACTTGTAAAAGCAGCTTAAGATGTTTGCATGAAAGGTGCCATAGATGCATAAATTGTATTATATTGTGTAGTATATAACAGGATAAGAGAGGAGTATAGTTTAGTGGTTAGAGATCTGGACTGATAGGCATGACTTCTGGTTTCACCATTGACTTACTGTGTGACTTGTGCAAGTGACTTCACTTCTATATGCCCCTGCTTACCAGTAAAATGAGTATTATAATCTCTACTTCACAGGGCTGTTATGATACTTAATTAATCAGAACACAGCAGCCTGTCTGCTCCACAGTATAGGCCACTGAGCACAAACTACCCCAGTCCTCTATTCTTTTCATTGGCTCCCTGTTGAATACTGGGTTAAATTCAAGGCTTCATTCCTCATTCAAAGGTCTCCACAGCATTGGTTCTGCTTACCTGGGGAACTGTCATGCGCTGTGAGATAATGACCTCCCATGAAGGGTGACCACCTTTTCAGAAGGAAAAAGCAGGACACATGCAGGAGGCTCCCCTGTGGTCCTACCCCTTGCCCCTCCTCTTCCCCTGATCCCCCGCCCCCTGCTGCTCCTCATTCCCCCCCAAGGCCCTGCCTCTTGGCCAGGCTGGGAGCTGGAGCTAGGCTGTGGTAAGAGCTGCCAAGGAAGCCTGGGCAGCTGTGGGAAGCCCCAGACCCTCCAGCTGACATGGGCAAGATGCTGGGGTACCAGAGAGCATCCCCCGGCATGTGCCCTGCTCCCCCAGGGCACCCACTTCAGCCCTGCCCCTCTAAGAAGAGGCTGGCACCACCCCTGAGCCTGAGGCAGGTGCGGAGTGGTGCCTTAGAGAATCTGGCACAAATGCTGTACTGGAGTCATTTTGCTTGGGACTGGGACTTGAACTCTGCATTTCGGGACTATCCTGCTCAATTTGGGACAGGTGCTCACCCTACTCCCATGACAGCTACATTCCATTAGAATAAAGGAACTGTTAACCACAAGAATGAGACTCCTGAGTGCAACAGAAAGAGCTTTCTCTGAGACTTACCCATGAATCTGGGACTCACTCTCAGAAGACATCAGGATGACCTCAGCTGCAGAGCAAAATGCAAAACCCCACTTCTTCAATCTAGTCTTCTTATAACCACATCCCATCCCCTTGCCTGAAATGCAGTCCCTGCACATAGGGCCAGAGGGGAAGAAAGAGGGAACCATATGTGCACTCTTTATAATTTTGTGAGCTGCTTGGATACCACACTGATGTGTTCAGTAAAAGACAGCGGACAGATAGATAGGATTAGACAGAATTATGTCTGTACCTTTAAGGCCTAGATTGTGCCTTTAAGGTCCATACCTATTTTAGAGGTGTGCGAGGGAGCCAAGTGGCTGAGGAAGATCCAGAATTCTTCCATGGGCTGCAGGGAACAAATGCTGTAGCAGGAGATTTACTACCCATTTTCAGAACACAGTATGCATTCCTCTCTGCTCCATGGCCAGCCCCACCCGCAGCCTGTCCTCTTTGGAAACATTACTGTCACTGCCTATGCTAGCCTAGTATCTGTTATCCTCAAGCCATGCTGAGATAGATCCCTGCATCAGAACAAAGAAGGGGTCGGGAAGGCTCCTTAGACCATCTCTTGCCTCTTGTGCACCTCTGCAGGGCCAGACACAATCTGGCCCTTATGTATTTGTCAAGTATTTGTGACAGTTGCATGAGAGGTGGTAAGGAAGCTCTGCTCTCTTTCTTGGTGCAGGCCAAGAGAACAGATGAGAACATTTTGTGCTTTGCCATATTTAAAAGTATTAAAATATAACAATATACAGTTTATGGGTACAATATATTTATATCTATATATGGCAAAATCTTATTCGTCGTACTTATTTGAGTAGTTGAATTGAAGTCCAAAGGACTGTTCATGTTAGGCAAACAGGTTCTGGCCCAATTGTCTTGTATCTTATCTATATACTGTATACATATGCCATCTCTTAAATAGCAGATGCGAGAGCTCTGCTGGAATCCTTACTCCTGAAGATCAGATGCTGGGTCAGCATTTTGTTCTTCCCTTCAAGTTTCTAATCTTAGCGAGAAAGGAATGGGAAGGGGAAAATGGTCTTTATAAATTGAGGCTAAAAGAGCAAAAGGATGGATTAGAGTTGTAAGTGGTACTGTGACTGCATTAAACAGTGGTGGGGGGAACTCAAGTTCATTAGCTCTGCTTTCACTTTCATAGGACAAGACTCTGCAGGGACTAACATGAAGGATGTCAAGCATAAAAGGAATAACTGGTGTTATCAAATAAAGAATGAAACGCAATAGGAAAAATAGACGGTGAAAAGGTTTTAGCAGATGCTGCTGCAGCATTACATCTCCCCTTAAAATTATAACAGAAATATGGAGAAAAGCCATATTTTTTCTTCCTGGCCTTGTTTCAGCTCAGAAACAACAGTACATGGTGTGAAGTGGGATGAATGAAACAACTGTATAAAATACTCATAGATTTGAATAGTTTAGATGCAATTTTAATAAGTATGGAATACACTCGATGTACACTTTGGGGCAGGGGCCATGTCTTCTTACTTGTTTGTATAGAGCCTAGCAAAATGGACCCGATGCTAACGGTATTCTCTGGGTACTACTTGGATAGAAATAAGTAGTAATTATACATTATTATTACACAGAAGGAAGAGAGAGGCCTTGAGTGTTATTGTGCCTGAGAAATTTTATTAAAACAAGATATTAATTAATCTCCTGATTGTGGATATGCCCTATAAAAGAGAGAGGGTGAAATCTTATCCCCATTGAAGTCAATGACAAAATTGCTAATGACTTCAGTAGGAGTAGGATTTTACCTATAACCTGGAGAACTGCTCAGTAGTGGACTGAAAGATAATAGAGGGCTCTATTATATCTGTCTCTTATTTTATTACTTCTTAACCTCTCTTTGATAAGTTAAGTAGACTTTGTATCAGCATAATTATTTTGGCGAGGGCGTGATTTTTTTTAAATTTATTTTTTACCAAAAATAGTTATATGGGTACAACCCCAAGTGTGCCTTACACTGGCATAGCTTATTTACCTTCCTGTGGGAGAACAGCTGTACTGGGTTATAAAACACCTTTGCACCAGTATAGGTGAAGTGGTACAGCTTGTGTACAGACAAGTCCTAAATCCATCACTGTAATGTGTTTTCCACACCACACGTCATGCTTGTAACTTCTTACAAATCTTTCTCTAATTTTTCAACATACTTCTTAAAGTGTGGACACTAGTACTGTTTCATCAATGCCATATATTTCTACTTAGTATTCCCCTGTTTATATATCCAAGGATTGTGTTAATCCTTTTTACCACAGCATCATACTGGGAGCTCATGTTCAGTTGGGTTTCTACAATGACTTCTAAGTTCTTTTCAGTCACTGCTTTCCAGGATATAGTCCGTGATCCTGTAAGCACTGCCTACACTCTTTGTTCCTAGACATATGACCTTGTGTACAACACCAAGGTAAGTGCTAATGACTCCTAATATGCAAGTCAGAATTTAGATATTCATTGTTATATTTTTGTTTTACATAAAAAGGCAATGAACTAAGAAAGGGGACAAAGCAACCAGAAATCCAAGGAGAATGAGGCAGGATGGTTTTATTCTTCTTCAACAGAAGGCAGAATACTTGCTCAGAGTGATCACAAAGTCAAATTTTCTACTCTTACTTTGAAAGGGCTCAGGAAGATGGGATCTGGTTGCTGAAAGTTATGATAGGATTACGTGATTTTAAAATAATGTTGTTATAGTTTGTCTATTGATTGATCAATCGTAGGGTTTTATACTACTGCCCATCACCACAGTATCTAAGCACCTTTTGTGTAATATAGACTGACAGTAACAAAGCCCCTAGTGAACTTAATGAAATCTTTCTTATTGGGTTATGAAAAGCTATGTTGTATGGTTTCTGTCTGTCTGTTTTGGGGGAGAGAGAGTGGTTGATGTGGTAATGGGGGAAGAGTTTATCAAACAGGAAAGTATTACATTTCCTACAGGCAGTCACCGTTGTGTGAGGGTGTTACATGAGTGACAACTGGCACTGATTCTGCAGACTCTCAGGAGAGTAACTTTATGCATGCAAGTAGCCTAAATTATATCAGTGGGATACGGGTGCAGTTATGACATTATTCTCCTGAGTAAATGTTGGCAGAATTGGGCCTTAAGGTAGGCCTGGGATAATAAAGTTAGATAATAGATTTACATTGGTATGTGAATGAAGCTAAACTACACATGTAAATAAAAAGCTGGGGGAAGAAAGCCCCATTCTAGACTCCCAAACCTGAAGACTGCAAAGGCTGCTTTTCTGGGGAGGAAATAAATATACAAATAAAAACTTTATTTTTTGTTTTGTTTTCACAGTGAAAACATATTAACAAAAAAAGAGGATATTTTTGTAGTTGTGTGTATTTCAGAAAGTGTAACAATGAGTCCAGTTCTGTAGGTGGATGGGTGGGTAGATGTATGATGTGCTTGGATAAATTGTCGATGAATAGCAGAGCAAATCCTTTGCTGAACTAAGGTGTGACATTCTGGCACACAGGGTAAAAGTATTGCCCTGGGGAGCTGCATTAATTTGTAATTATATATATATTTTGTAATTGTGTTTACTGTCTTTGGAATTACTTTCCACAGACAGCTTTATTTCTGTATTTGAGATTATAATACATGTTCTCTATAGCATTATTCTTTCCTGGCTATACCCAGGAACTCTGTGTAAATGAAGAGAGTCCACTGTTTTCCCAGGGAAAATGAATTAACGGACCGAGGAAAAGCATTTTATACTAAAAACTGTTCTCTGTTCTCCATTTAAATGCCCTCTTTTTCATAATGAAAAAATAATTTGATACCGATTCAGAATACATTTTTTCTAAATTGTATTTAAAATAACTAAATTTGAGCATCAAGACATTTTGGCCCTATTTTCACCCTTCTCTCCCCAGTCTGCAATGGAAAAGTTTGAGAAGCAGAAGGGTTAGAGTGGGGGATTGAGAATCAGAAGTCATTTCTAATCCTTGCTGTGACTATTACTCACTGTATGAACTTGGGCAAGTTATTTAACCTCTCTGCCTTGGTTTCCCCTTTAAAAAATAGAGCCCTGGCCATGGGGCTTGAATGGTGTGAGGCATTAATAAATTAACAGTTGTGAAATATTTTGAGATATTTGGAAAAAAGTGTTCATGAGTACACATTAAAAATAACAGTAGCAATACCTTGTGCAAACATGCATAAATAATTTCCAGACAGTAGGAATGGAATACAGGGCTGCTCTCAAGCAGTGAGTGACAATTTTGAATGAGTATGACTTCAAGCAACGGGTGAGTTCTACTGGAAACATTTCAGTGCAAAATATTCTTCATCACAAGAGGGAGATACTTCAGTAAAATCCATTCAAAAATGAAGGCGTCTCCTTGCAATTGTAAATGGAGCACGACCTCTCCAGTGAGGGCTGTGAAGAGTTAAATCAGACAGTTTCTAAGTGTTGTAGTCTCTCCTCTTCTCTTCCCCACCCTGTTTTTTTCCCCTCTCTGCTCTCTCTCTCCTTCTAGTTTTGGCAGGGGATTAAAGTAGCTCCCCCCTGTGGCAGCAGTGACCCAGAAATGAGTTTGATTCACAGAGTCCTTCCTCCATAACAAGTAAAAACGTCAGTCTGTGTGTGTGTGTGTGTGTGTGTGTGTGTGAGAGAGAGAGAGAGAGAGAGTGAAGGGAGCCACAATCTGCTCCCACTTTCCCGTGCTTGTCTGAACTCATGAGGCAGCACAGACCCCTTCGCGCAGAGAAACTCCAACCTCACTGGCAACCATCGCGGCGGCAGCAGCAGCAGGTAACTGTGTCCAGATTCTGACTTTCCTCCTCGCCGCCGCCGCCGCAGAGTGAGCAGGGGGAGCAGCCAGCACAGCCATATTTGATGGGTTTTTGTTGCTTTGCTTTGGAGTTCTCCAGAAGCAGCTAGAGAGCAATTTAATGCCGAAGGTCGCTGCCGAGTGGAAATAATATAGTACGTCATTAATATGGCGCCAAAAGATTTGCTTCTTGATATGGAGCGAGAGGAGGCAGTTGAGTTGCAGCTTCACTATCCCACAAGCAACTTGTGCATTGCTGGGGAGGGAGGGAGCGGTGGGAGGAGGAAATAGATGATTATTTTGCAGCTTTGAGAAACGATGGGATGTAGGGAGTGTTGTGCTAGCTGGTTTTCATTTTGCTGCAGACTTTGCAGTGGCAAATAAGGCTCTTGCAGCTTTCAAGGTGCACCAGCTAAATTAACACAGTTTTGCACGTAGATTTTTTTTATTTTATATGCATTTGACCTGGCTGTAGTTGTTTTTTTTTTAAGGAGAGTGGGAAGGGGGTTACCCTGAATTAATCAATGCTGTATCAGCCGAGTTGAAAAGTAAAAAGCATGGTATCAACTTGGTAGACAGATGGCAATGGCAGAGCGCAGGTCCTTTTAGATATAGACCTATAGACGGGGGGAGGGGTGGCCATGGCCGGTATCTGTCACTGTGTCACCCACATGTCCAAAATATCCATTGCATCAATTCAAGGGCGGCGAGGGTGTTAGTTTGTGTGCAGGCAGCTTTGCAATTATGTTCACCCAAATCATGGATTTTACTTGCAGTAGTTTTAAAAAATGCTTGGAAAGTATAAAACCGTTCACCGGTGAAATTAGGCAGAAGTTTCCTTTTGGAGTAGGAGAGCGTTGGCCAATTAGTCGTGAACTCGATGCGATTGTGATTTTAGGCACTAATAGGCATTTGTTGAGGAAGTGGAGGGGTTTAGTATTGTGCCACAGACCCATTTATTTTCACCCGAGTGCAAGTGTACAGTAGCTCCTGCTGGAGAGCAAGTTGTAACAGCCTGGACGTGCACGTGTTGGGAGAGTGTGAGTGTATGGAGGGAAGGGGGGGTGTGCGTGTGTGTGTCTGAGTAGGGAGGAGGCGGGGGGTGGTGGTTTGGCTGCTCGGGCTCTGCTGGGTGGCAGCAGATTCTCTCGGTGCCCAGCGCTGCTGCTGGTGAGAATGATGAATGCGGGCAAGGGCTGGAATGGGGACCCGCGATTCAGTCCCGCCTGAACGGTCTCGTTTGCTGCAGAGATTCGACACCCCGCTAGCGTCCCCCCCACCCCCCGCGGGGGGGAGGCGGGATTTGCCTCATCGGGCTCCTCTGTGCTGGGTCTGGGAGGGGGAAGGGGCTACTGCAAGCAGGTGCACGGCGGCTGCAAGAGCGGCCAAGAGGCTTCTGAACTTCTCCATTCAGTGCGATCCTTCCCAGTTCCACCACCCCATTCCCGCGGAGGGCTGGCGAGTTCAAATCCACGCGGGGGTTCATTGCACAAGCAAACACGTGCGGGTGCTTGCTACCAACTTCTGCAAGCCATTTTCATTCATTCAGGCAGAGATCGGGGGCTAGATTCTGCCCACAACTACCCCGTGCAGTCGCATTCAGACAGGGGTGCCCCTTGAATAACCCCGATTCTATTATGGGCACTTAGAATTAGATCTTTGGGGTGGCACATTAATTTCCCAAATACTACGGTGATGGATACTATTACTGTGCATTAAAATAAATAACAGGACAATTCATAATAAGTAGTATAACCATAGTAAATACAGTGAATTGCAATGGCTGTTACCGATGAAGCTCTTAAATTTCCCAGGCGATATTGAAATGCATATGTAGTTGTAAGGATATACTAATGAAATCAAGAGGGTGGTTCAAAATGTCTGTGAGATTGTACAGGTGTAAGGGAAGATTTTGGCTCTTAATAGCTCTCCCTCTCCCTTTGGCAAGGCCTTCACAAGGAAATGGGTCTAGGTTATGGTGTTTTCAAATAACCGCCTCATTTCGATCTAACGGGCCATCCTTGGCGTCCCCAGAGTGCAGCGCTGGCGATTATTCCAGTTGCTTTGAAATTAGACAAAGCCGCCCTGCTCCTGCTGCTCGTATCCCTGGACTCTGCTCGTTGCATGCTCAGATTTTGCAGATTTTCAAGCTTTGGGTCTTGCTTTTTTCCCCCTTCAGTATTCCTTAGCAGTTTATGGTGCGGATTTTATTATTCTGGGGGAGGTTGGTGGTAGAGGGTGGTGTGTGTTTGTTTGCACCGCCTGGTGGATGGTTTCCTGTGACAAGAGGTGATACACAGTTTCCAGAACTGTCTGGCAGTGGGAGGAGAGACCGACAGAAAACAAGCTCAAGTCTCAGTGCTGCTGCGAGTCAATCCTAGTCTAAACCGTCCCCCACCTCACCCTCCCCAGACATTGCAACATGGAGAGCGGGGGGTGGAGATGGGGGGGGGGTTGCATGGCTGTAGCAATGGTATGGATTTGGGAAACAGGGAGCTGAGCTCGGGGCATCAAGTTTGATTTGCAGCTGAGGCTGAGCGGATTGGTGCATCTGGTTGGAGGGGAGGAGCAGAGGGAGAGGGACAGGAGGGGGTGGGGGAGATCTGCTCAGTTTCAAACGGAGGCAGACAGGGAAGGTGCGGATGAGATGGGATTTTTGCCTGCTGTGTACGAAGGTGCTATAATCGCTAGAAGGGTTTAGTCCGGCGACAGCAGCGCTGAGTGCGGGGGGGGGGGGGGGGGGGCGTAATACTTTCTTCCCGGCTTCTCCACCTCCCTTCCCAGTCTTTGTTTGTGTCGGATGCCTCCGACCGGACCTCACTGTACGAGCCGCCTCCGCGGCGAACCCTCGGCCCCAGAATTGCTAAGGCTAGCGATAAATGAGCCCTGTGTTGTGTGGATCGGGAAAGCTGGGTGGGTTTAGGAGACATGACTTTACCTCTTAGCAGCTTGCTGCCCCAGCATGCTAGGAGCTCCGGGTGGGAACGTATATTTGAACCAGAAAGATCTGAAAAATAAAGGGTGAGGTTTTAAGAATACAAGCAGCAAAATTGCTTCATTACCAGAAAAGCAGACTTTAAACATGGCCTTAAAATGAGCCTTCCAAATAAGGAAGCCTTCCTGTAACTAAGACAGGTCTAGATTTGCAGTCCACTATCCCAGCAGTGAATATTTGTTTTGATCACACATGCAAATTATTAAAGTTATTAAATTATTTTTTGTCAGTTATTTAGCTTTCAAGAGCTCTGATCTTGGGAACTAAGGTGTCAGTATAGGAGGTTTTGGAACAAATTGATAAGTAATAAGTCACCAGAGCAGATGGAATTCACCCAAGAGTTCTGAAGAAATTTAAATATGAAATTGCAGAACTATTAACTGTGGGATGTAACCTATTGCTTAAATCAGCCTCTGCATTACTGATTTTTTTTAAAGATTCCAGAAATGATCCTGGCAATTACAGTCCAGTAAGCCTAACTTCCGTACCAGGCAAATTGGTTGAAATTATAGTAAAGAATAGAATTATCAGACACATAGATGAACACAGTATATTGGTTAGGAGTCAACACGGCTTTTGTAAATGGTGAGGCATGATTTCTCATTTATTAGAATTTTTTGAAGGTATAAACAAGCATTATGTGGACAAGGATGATTCAGTTGATGTACCTGGACTTTTAAAAATACTGACAAGGTATTACACCAAAGGTTCTTATGCAAACTAAGCAGTCATGGGATAAGACGGAAGGTCTTCTCATGGATCAGTATCTGGTTTAAAAATAGGAAACAAAAAAGGGTAGGAATATTAACAGTCAGTTTTCACAATACAGTAGAGAGAGGTAAATAATGGGGTCCCCCAAAGAGTTGTATTTCTATCTGTGTTCTTCAGCATACCCATTAATGAATTGGAAAAGAGTGGATGAATAGCGAGGTGTCAAAATTTGCAGATGATGCAAAATTACTCAAGATAATTTCGAAGCTAACTGCAAAGAGTTGCAAAAGGATTTCACTAAACTGGGTGACTGGGCAATAAAATGGCAGATTTATATGCAGGTCTGTGTAGCTTGAATGCTTGTATCTCTCACCAACAGAATAAAAGATTTTACCTCCCCCGCCTTATCTCTTGTAAAATTGCAGATGAAATTCACTGTTGATAAATGCAAAGTAATGCACATTGGAAAAAAATAATCCCAATGAGAGATACAGAATGATTGGGTGGTAACACTCAAGATCTTGGCATCATTGTGGATAGCTTTCTGAAAACATCCGATCAGCGTGCAGCAGCTGTCCAAATCACACAAAAATGTTAGGAATCATTAGGAAAGAGATAATAAAACAGAAAACATTGTAATGCTACTGTATAAATCTGTGGTACACTCACACATTGAATACTGTGTGAAGTTATGGTTGCCCCGTCTCAAAAGAGGTTTATTGGAAATGGTAAAGATACAGAGGAGAGCAACAAAAATGATTAGGGGGATTGAAACAGCTTCCATAAGAGGAGACATGAATAAGGGCTGAGACTGTTCAACTTAGAAAAGAGATGACTGAGGGGGGAATATGAATGGTGTGGAGAAAGTGAATAGGGAAGTGTTGTTTATCCCTTCACGTAACACAAAAACTGGGGTCACCCGATGAAATAAATAGGCTGCAAGCTTAAAACAAACATAAGGAAGTACTTCTTCACACAATGCACTATCAACCTGTGGAACTCATTGCCAGGGGTTCTAAAGGCCAAAGCTGTAATGGGGTTCAAAAAAGAATTAAATACATTCATGGAGGATAGGCCCATCAATGCTTATTAGCTAAGATAGTCAGGGATGCAGTCCCATGCTGTGGGTGTTCCTGAATCTCACTGCCAGAAGCTGGGCCTGGACGACAGGATGCATTAATTGATAATTGCCCAGTTTTGTTCATTCGTGCATTGTCTCTGAAGCATCTGGCTTTGGCCACTCTCAGAAGACAGTATGCTGGGGTAGATGGACCATTGGTCTGACCTAGTATGGCCTTTCTTATGGGAATTAACATACCTATGATTAATTTTCCTCTGCAGGCCCTTTCCTTTTAGGTAGTAATTTTTATTCTAATAAAATTAATCTGATGCCAGCAAGCAGAGACTACGCTGGATTTTCAGTTCTGTCACTCATCAAATAATAATGGGCCATGCCTTGACACAAATAACTAGTTTATGTAGCCACATGAAAGCTTTAAACATAGAAACTTTGAGTAGTCGTTACATTAGAAGTTATGGTAATCGAATAGCAACAGGTGTTTTCCTTTTATTTTCAATTTTTATCTTTTATTTTAAATAAAAGATGATTACTGTCGCACCCACTCCCAAAGAAAGAGATTTAACTGTAATTTGGATTAACTCTTTTGCAAGTAATTGTTCTCTTTTTTTAAATAAACATGTTTGCAAGCCCTAAAACCTTACTAAATATTATACTAAAATATGTTTGGTATGATTCTGTTTCTAGAGATTCTCACACTCAGTGGGATATTCTGTTCAGACAGTAAGGGGTGTGCATTTTAGTGACCGGATTCTCCCTCCAGAGGCAGATTTCCTCCCACTGCCTGTTTTAAGCTGTGGTTCATACATATGTCTACAATGAAATAATAAAAAACACATAGCTGCAAATTTCCCTTCTAGCTTCTCTGTTTTCATTTCTAGATCACAGAAATATTAAAAAAATGCATCCTCTGCCCAATGGTTTTCCCATATGCTCAGTGCTGCCTCTTTACACTGCTGCTACCTGCTAGAATTGGCCCAGTTAACAGCTCACTTTAGATTGAAGCAGTCAAATAAATCTAATGGGTGAGGGGTGAGTTAAATTAATAGGTAGGGTCCAATTTCTCATTCCTCTATACCCTGAGTAGTCATTTACACCAGTGCAAAGGCAATGTAAAAGGCTACCAAAACCAGAATGGTAGCATATTGCACTCACTTTGCAGTGTAAGTGAGTACACAAGTGGTAAGGCAATGATAATTGACCTGATAAAGCAGAATTTGGCTCTGTCCTGGTGTGGATTTTGAATAGCTCTACTGAAGTCAGTGGAAATACTCCAGATTCATATGGCAAGATTCATACTTCAGATTTGGCCCATATATTTCCCATGCAAGTTTGTGAGGGCTTGTTCTCCACATATCCAGTCTCTGTGGCCTTTCTACTGCAGAAATGCCCAATATCCCTTTAAAGATAGAATGCTAGCTCAAGTTATATTTCTTGTGTGCATGAAAAAGTGGGATAGCAGAGTATTTTAAACTTGATCAAGATGAGTTCTAAAGTGTCAGCATGGATTTTATTGGGATAATATTACTTTTGATTTGGGTTTATACCTCTTTTCACATATCTGTCTGTAATATATAAAACACAATGTTTTCTGGGTGGTATTTGTTGGTGAAGGGAACTAGAAAAGCTGTTTAAGGGATATAGTAATTGGAGACAAATGTCTTCATCTAACATTCAGTTGATTAAGACTAGATTATTCTTTGCTTCCCATTTATACAAAAGTGTTTGAAGTGATCTCTTGTGTGGTGATGATAATTAGGTCTTAGTGTAGTCAGTATCGTTGCAATTAGTCTGTTACTTTCAAGAAAAGCTAATTTTTGAGTCTGTGTTCAGGGTGTACATCTGTCATAATTCTGCTTTCTTTCCTTACTGTCTCTGCAGCTGTGCAGTGCAGTTTATTACAGTGACGCACATTTAACGCTGTTATAGTTAATGGTCTAGAGTTTGAATTATAAACTCTGTTTATGCAGAGGTTCATAAAACCATTAAAAAATTCTCTGGTGGGAAATCTGATATATAAAAGCTTTGACCTGAGGATGCTCGTTTAATTTTTTTATAATCATTATAAAAATCTTTCTGTAAAATAATAGCAGTTTGCCGCTTTTAAATGACACCTTCTTCCCCAGCCTACCCATCACTTAGAAAGAACTTCAGGTCAGATTCAACAACCAAAAAAGAAAAAATACGTGGAGTTTTGTTACCAGGCAATTGAAGCATGAAAAATTCTATTTAGAGTGTGTGTACATTTTGTGCCGTTTTTTACATGACATTGTCTGGGGTTCTGTTCTGAGGAAACTAGATTGCCTACTTGAAAAAGAAATGGGGTCAGATTTTGTCCTCAGTTCTATATCTGTGCAATCCTGATATCGGCCTTTAGTTTAATTTTTTTGTCTCTTCTTTCCTTGTCTAAATTAGTCTCTTACAGCGCTAAGAAAAGCAAAGCCCATCAACGTATATTATTGATAAGAACAGAGGATTTGCCATACTGTATCTCACTGTAGGTTCAGATCCAGTACTTTGCATCTGTCAATGGATCACTCTGAGGCAAGCCAGAAATTCGGTGTCTTTACTGCACCTAGCCAGTTGTGTAGCAAAGTACTGGGGATGGATATTATTACTGGACACCTGCAAAGATTTGGAAGTATGAAATGATTCTGAAGTAGGACATTGTATTTGATTACCAATTAGTCATTTATTTGCATCATATTTTACAGATATTTCTGTTAAGTAAGGATTATCACTATGTCATAGACACTAATGGCTCAGAAGCCGCCTCCCAGACTATTAAACATTATGCATTTTAAAATGGTCTGAATAGTATTCAGCAGTTGCCCAGTGCTTTACATCTTCAAAGCAGTGTACTTAACTGATGAATTAAAGACAGATTATAGTTCGTAGAGCCAGTGCAGTGAAAGAGGAAGAACAGAGCACCTTTAGTAGCCCAGAGATGTGACCGGTGGTGGTAGGTATGTCTGTGTAGGCAATAATGCTTTCTGGGCTCTAGGGGAGAGCAGCAGCACTAGTTGTACCCTGTGCATGTGTAGTGTCTGTCATCCAGCTCCCAGTACTGCTCTGATGTGGCTAGTCAGTTTGCACGTGGTGGGGAGTCATAGGGTCATGACCTCTACCCCATCCAGACATGCCCTCGCTGCTGTGTCTGCGCAGCACTTAGAGAAGCACTGATTGTCCCAACACCCCTTGTGATCCAGGAGCGCAAGCAGCAGAGTCATGGCTGCCTTGAGCAAAACTGTGCTTTTAAGGCTCCCCAGTCTCCACTTCCTTCTACACCATACTTGCAAATGGGCGGCTGTAATAAAGCTGTTAGTAGACATAGGTATTGGCATACTGTGTATGGGTAGAAAGAAAAGGAGTACTTGTGGCACCTTAGAGACTAACAGTCTCACTTCCAGGAAAGATGGTTGATCTTTAATATTAAAAGTATGTCACTGGAAAGTAAGCCACAACCTACATTGTTAAAGGAATGCTAAAGGTTTGATTTAAAGATGCAAAAGTTAGGAGAGTTCTAAAGTTCTAGACTGACATATGGATCAAGCCTTTGTGTTGATTTATCATGCATGATGTGTAAGAATGTTCTAAGACTTACGCAGTATCAGGTCACAACAAAATAAGGACAAAGTGTGAACTATAATTCTGAATTACTTTGTTTTGAAGGTTTAATAAACGAGATTTCTGTCTTACAGTAAAGGTGAACTGCACTAACAATTTAAATATTTATAATATTCAACTATTCTGAGCCAAATTATTAACATCAGTGTAAATCTGGAATAACTTTGTTATCACTGGAATTCCTGCTATTTACACCAGCATAACTGAGGACAAATTTGTCTTACAGGGAACATATATTGTAGAGTGATTACTGCACTTTATTCCATTAGTGCCAAGTAGATTTTTGCTTTGTTTTTTCAATAGCTGGGATCGTGCTGGGTTGAATACTGTGTGGCCAAATGCTCATTCACAGATGGGCAAGAACTCAGGAAAAGCTGGAGTTGAATGGTTGTAAGACTGAAATTATATTTGCTACCTTATCCAAAGTTCTTGGTTAGTCTCCTTGCTCTTGGCCAGAGGCTATCTAGTATTTCAGTCCAAGCTGGATAGAAATATTATTCTCATTTCTTGTCTGAAAGAAATCGAAATAGTAGTTTGTACTATGTATGCTTGGAATCTGCTATGATCGGCACCTGAGCGTCACAATGTACATAAAATGCTATTTGCAATTTCTGTGTATATAATAATTGTGGACCAAATGCGAAAAAGTCTGAGATGGACCAACAGGGATGTCTAGGGCTATGAGTATGCAGCTTAGATATTTGTAATTTATTTTTTCATTGTTTCTCTCGGTGCCCTCTTTACTTGAATCATAGGAAATATTTTCACTGTAAGAAAAATTTACATTGGTATTGTTAAATTTCTTTAAATTGCAAGTAGAATTTGTGGCTTGGGAGGAGGTGTAAGTTGGGGCACGGTGTATTTCATCCTCGTGAGTAGGCTTAGTCCTGAAGCTCATAGATTCCCTGGGTATATTTTCCAAGCCTTTTTTTGAGATTTGAATCTGAATTTTGCAAATGAGCTTTCTTTATTATGGGTCATACCAAATCCTGGATCTGTAATCTTTAAACTTAATCCAAATCTATATGCAAACTTTGTGGCTGCTGCCTGACTCATGTATTTTGATCTTGATATTTGTATCTGTTTATTAAATGCATAAAGTTCTAGTTTATTCTAAAACTGTTGATTCAGAAAGAGTTTAATAATATAATTGTGGGAGATTGTGTAACTGATTATTATTCTTTCACCTCTGAATGTATGTTGCCCTCTGAAATACTTATGAAAAGTCATGATGAAATGAGCTACAGTACAGACCCGTTTACGCGCGGATGTCAGGAGTCAAGCTGTCACCACCTCGTGTTAACGGACCGCGGATTAAGAGGGCCATGCTGAAAAATGTGTCTATGATTCACTTAGAAAAAAACGCCATTATTTCTGCTTTTTCTGGGTCGCATTTTTTTCTTTCTTATGAAGTCTGTCATTCACCGCAGATGAATGATTTCGATATTTTCTGCATTTTGCTCTTCCATAAATCTTACAACAGTTTCTACAGCACTAAGGGCTTCTGTGGGCGAAAATTTGACCTTTTCAACGACATCCTCGCCATCACTTTTGCGGTCCGACATAGCCTAGCAGCCCGTTAATATTTCTTCCTCGGACAGAAATTCTGAAGTCGGGCCATCTTCATCCATCTCTAGCCACTCAGTAATGATTTCCGGTGACGTATACAAACTAAAATCTTTTATCATTTAAAATAGAAGTTTACCTTTTATCCTCTTTTGACTGTTTGCGTGTTAGAAGGACGTCGTCTTCCGAAAATCCTTCAAAGTCTGGCTCTGAATCAGTGCCACTGCTGGAGTTTTCCGAGTCTGAGCCGTCTTTGACAGAAAAGACATCACCGAGAGCCTTCATCCAGCAGTTTTCAGTGGACTTTTGTTTTACTCCGTCCCAAGCTTTTTTAACTAAATAAATAATTTTCTTCATGTTTAACTATTTCAGAAATTCGGAAATGCCTGAAAATGTGCATGACACGGTTGCTGAAATCAGCTCCCGTCCATAATTGTTCTTAAAATTCTGAATAATGCCCTGGTCTAAAAGTTGAATTTTTGATGTTGTGTTGAATGGTAGGTATAGCACTCAAATTGTTCCATCACTCGATACCAGTGATTCGGCTGGAGGATGGGCTGGACAATTTTCAAGTAGCAAAAGTGCTTTGGCTTCGAGTTTCTTCAATTGCAGATGCTTATGAACAGCTGGAACAAAGCTGTTGTGGAACCAGTTGTTGAAAATGTGTCTCGTCATCCAAGCATTTTTGCTGTTAGTGTATATTACTGGCAGTTTGGCTCTATTGAGGTGATTAAAGCAGCAAGGGTTATGAAAGCGGCCAACAAGAAGAGGGGCAAGCTTATGGCTGCCCATCTTATTACTACAAAAAAGACGAGTCACACGATCTTTTATCTTTTTAAATCCAGCTGTTTTCTGTGTCTTGTAATTAAAGGCTAAAGTCTTATCAGGTAGCAGTTTTGAAAATAAAGCTGTTTCATCACAATTATAAAGTTCTTCATGGTAGTCTTCATTTTGTAAAATAGATTTTTAACTTGGCGGAAACGTGTTCGCGGCCGATTCATTGGCTGATCGGCTTTCTCCAGTTATCGATACCTGCGCTATGCCATGGCGCTTTTTAAAATGACTTATAAACCCCTTGCTGGCTTGGAATGACTCATCCCCTATTAAATTTCCAAATTTTGTCATTTGGGCTTGAAGAATTGGCCCACTTAGCGGCATTCCTTTCAGCCTTTCCTGAGCAAACCCCGTGCGAATGGCTTTGTCTATGGTGGGTTTTGCTGAATAGCACACACGTTTTCGCTTAAGCCCCGCAACAGAATCAATATTTTGTACAAAGCCATTCAGTTTAGATTCATTTTTTAGCCATCCTCAGAGAGTAGATTCAGCAATCCCAGTATCTTTCGAAATTTTGGCCTGGGTTTCTCCGCTATTTATTCGATCTATTACAGCCGGCTTTTGGTTTCATATTAACTTTTAGTGGACAAACATTTGTAACATAAAACCACCGTGGATCTCCAAGACAGCCATATTCACTCTAATGTCTGATACAGTAAGTCACTTTGGGTTAGATAAATCAATCTTACTGATTTTACATATCAAGTTTGCATATACTTGTGCCACAAAGGAGGAAAATCTGCCAATGCATCAACCCTTATTATTGTACCAGGTTCCCTGGAGAAGTAAAAGATAATTGTGGCTTTCATTACTCAAGATCTTTCAACGATGATAAAATGGGAGTTAATTAAGCAAAAAACCCTTACCCTTTATGTATATGAGTAATTTTGCTTGAGAAGGTATTAGTCTCAATAAAACCATACAATCTGCAGGTTTTGGTCAAGACTTCCCTCTTTTCAAGTGGGAATTGTTCTTACAAAAGTTGAAAGCACTAAAGTATTGTTTTACTACAATTAGACATATTTGTCTCTCTGAACCTGGTTATGTATTGAAGCTGTTTCTTCCACTGGCCCCTACAGCATGGAGCTGTTTTGCTGAAAGGTTCTTAGGAAATCCCAGTTTATATGAGAATACCAGGTTTAGATTTTCTGCACCAGGTAAGAATCGAAAACCGTAGGCATCTGATTTCTGAATCTGCCCCTAGAAGGTGTGCATTGGCATTTTGCTGCTAATGCATCACCCAGTTCTCATTGTCACTACAGTTGATACATGACAAATGAAGACTCATGGAATTTGATGTACACCCTAGAATACTTGTCACTTTAACTCATGGTGAACATGCTTTGCTACACTTGTCATGTCATGTTGTTTCC
This sequence comes from Caretta caretta, assembly GCF_965140235.1. NCBI lineage: Eukaryota > Metazoa > Chordata > Testudines > Cheloniidae > Caretta > Caretta caretta. Next base: position 55,126,827 of record NC_134209.1, read on the forward strand.
ACTTTTTAACTTCAATTTTTATGGGCTTTTGCATGTCAATGTTCACCAGCTATTGAAGACCTTAAAGAAAATTAAATTTAGAATTATTCCACATCATAAAACATTAGAACATATCACCTCTGCTTGGGGTATTGGGGTTAAGATACACAACCTTTCACCTCTAAGTCAGTAGGTTCAAGGGCAGCTCAGCTTGATAGTTACTGAAAGTCATTGCCATCCAGCAGTTTCCTAGCAGCCTCTGTATGACAAGTTGGGGAGTCTGTCTAGCTCCTCCAGAACAGGCATGCTGTATCAAAGAAGCCAGCATAACAACTGGCATTAGGCCAGGAAGGGTAATAAAAGCATGCTTGGGAGGAGGGAACTATTCTGTCATCAGAGGTAGTTTCTTCTAGAGCAGTTGTTCTCAAACTTTTTTTTCGCAGACCACTTGAAAATTGCTGAGGGTCTCGGTGGACCACATAATGATCTTTCCAAATGTAGTTTGTACCATTAGCTAACTATTGTAAAGCGCTTTGGATAAAAAAGCTGTATATAAAAAAGTAATAATAATTAAAATTTTTTTGTTCTACAAATAAAAGCACACAACTCATATTTTAATATCAGTAGTCTTACCTTTCTAATGCAATGGATGTGCCCTCTCTCCCCTGTCATGGCAGCCCCCAAGCTGGGGCTGGGAAGGAGGGGGGTTTCTCCCCCGCCATGGCAGCCCCCGAGCTGGGGCTGGGAAGGAGGGGGGTTTCTCCCCCGCCATGGCAGCCCCCAAGCTGGGGCTGGGAAGGAGGGCCGTCTTTCCCTGGCCGCTGCATTCCTGCACGTCTCAAATTTCCCTCACTCCCTCTTCTCACCCCATTGCCCCCTCCCACCTACCTCCTATTTCCCCCCAGGCCACCACTTCACCTTACATGTGCGTCATCTCCAGGGTCCAGGTAGCTAATTAGTGGAGCCACACCTGCACCTCCACTAATTAGGTGGGTGGCCCTTCATTTTCTTGTGTGCGGCCACCCAGGCGCGCACCTCAGAGGGAACTATCCGCAGACCACCTGAATGGAGCTTGGGTCCACAGACCATAGTTTAAGAACTATGTTCTAGAACTCTGTTCTAGAGCATGGTTGACGCACATTAGCTGGTTAGGGAAGGGAAGCCTGCATTGCTGCTCCGTGCTCTGTGGATAAATGGAAGACTTTTTTCTCCAGTGCTGTTAGGCTGGCACCTTCTATCAGGACTGAAATTGCTTTAAAAGCATATCAGCCAATGTACATATTTACAGAGGCAATAATACTATAATTTTATTGCTTATCTAGAGCCACAGTGGGGTGGAGGAAAATCTAACCAGTGAGAGTACTTTTACTGTAGGGTTCACCTACACAAAACACAAAAATATGCTTTTGCTTCTTGAGATGAATGTGACCACAGAACTGTCATCACACCTCATTAAATCACATTTTCATCTGCCCATATGATATATGTCTAGTTACTCATCGTTTGGATGTTTACTGTTTATATTTTAAATGCTATTTAAAGCTGTTTTTTTTCATTTGTGTGCTATAAATCCTGGAATGTCATCTGAAACACAACTTGATGGTTGTGTATTATCTTGGGTTAACTGCTGTCTCATTTCTTTACAGGCCACCAGCTGTTTCCCGTGGAGATCATGAAACGAGGTCGGCTTCCTAGCAGCAGTGAGGATTCTGATGACAATGGCAGTAAGTGCTTCTTTGTTGTGGTTGGAGTGCACTAGGTTATGAGTTTGTTGAAACCATATTTTAATGTAATATTTTACATAACAGAGGTATTTTGCATAGCAGCTGGGTCACAGAAAGCTGGAGAACACAAATATTAGGAAACTGTTCTAAAAATATTTTCAGAATAGGTGAGCTGTAGATAACAGGATCCCACAAGACTTGCTGTTGATTATAGAGTGTTTGATAATAAGGTGAAACAAATAATTTTTTTAAAGGTCCTTTGTGGTGCAAGCAATACAGCTTATCATTAAAAGAACAGAATTAGCACATCAGTGCCAGAATGTCAATCATTGTGCTTAATATGTGGTCCTAGTAATTCACTAGATCCTCTATTCCATGGCTTTCCGGTGGCTGGAGCTACTTGCAAGAATGTTTTGTAAACTGACAAGGTTTATGAACTTCCAGAGATGGACCATTATGGTCGCTTCTTGCTTGGAAACAAGGAGAATCCTGACTACACTTAGAGGACATGGAGATACGTGAAGAATAAAAGGGTGTTTCTTACAGCCAGTCAGAAAACAAAGCCCAGCTGTGTGTATAAATACAGAAATTACCTAGGAAAAAACAGATGTGGAAGTGCAGTGAGCAGGTTTGGGGCCACTGCATCATGGACGCTGAAGCCTCTCAGGATGACAGGTCAGAGGTTTTATCATTATGTCACACATCATCTCAGATCTTATGGGAAATTCTTGATTTGAGGTCTATAGGTGAGCATAATGCATATGTTGGATTTGTGTCTCAAACTACGAAGTAATTTTAGACAATAGTAAAGAAAAGCTAGAATGAAGCCAAGTGAAGCCTGGAAAGAAAGTGCAACTAAAGCAAGAGAGGAAGGAAGTGGTATATACTTGAAATAATATTTGGAGAAAATATTAATAAAATCTGACAGGTATTTATCAAATAATTTAACAAATACATTTTGAATTATTTGACAAGACCTACTACTAAGTTATACTTTATTATTACATAGAAAGGTGATTATCAATTTGTTAGTTAACACTGCATAATAAATAGTACACAACTACTTTTTTCCTTTTACTCACAGCAGGCATAAAAACACAGGTATTTTTTATCCTAGCTAGCCGTTTTAGACCTCTGACTAGCATGTATCAGACTCTTGTTCAAAAAATGAGTATGATTATTAGAAAAACACAACTTCATTTTTGAAGAGATGGATATTCCAATATATAAAGCAGTGATATAATGAAATAACAACAGATGAGTGAACTTGTTCTACTGAATTTCAGACCCAGTCAACTGTCACAGTTTGAAACTTCAACTCAAAGATTATCTAGTTCAGATTCTACTTTAAACGGTCCATGATACAAAGAGCAGAAAGGGGTCAGAGTAAAAACCAGATGAAGATATAAGGTGAAAATGGCACAATGATCAAAGTGAAATACAAGGAGACTGTAAAAAAGGGAGTTTGGGGGTGGACGGAGGGAGATGAAAATACACTGTATGTAGAATTTTGAGGATTACTTTCTATTCTCTATAGAAAGATATGTTTGCTTCTTTTTCATCTAATCTTCTTTGGAAGGATTTAAATTGTTTTACATAATGCCAAAACACTTGTTCCCGAATCCAAAAATAGCTTAATAGATTTTTCAAACTCTCCAACTCCATGAGGTTCTCCCAGCTTTATTAAGGGGCCAAATCCTAAAAGCCCTTACTGTTTATCTACTCCTTATTCAGGCAAACTCCCAGTAAAGTCCGGTTTTTCTTTTTTCACCTTCTCCACTCCTTTTTTCACACACTGATTTCCAGAGCAGTTTGCCTATGTAAGGGTTAAGTTGTAGGTCCTGATATTAGGTCTACATAGGCAGACCCCCACTATTGTCAATGAGATTCCACATGGGTGCAGGAGTCCACCTACATAGCTCCTGCTGCAGGATCAGAGCCTAAAAGCCTGATTCAAAGTCCACTGAAGTCAGTGGAAAGTCTCCCAATAACTTTCTGTTGGGTTTTGTTTAAGCTTTAAAGACCTCAGGATCTGGCCTAATAATGCTTTGCACATATATAGTGTCTTTCATCCCAGATGACATGTACCCATGTAGACCAGATTAGAACCAGGATAATGCCTTTGACAACTGCATAAATTACAAAGCTGGAGAATACAAATCTCTTGTTTGATTTGCCCGAAGAAGAATCTTAGCACAATTCCTTTCCCATTGGCTGATCGGTTTTCCATGACTCTCTTAATTAATATAGTAAGCATCACAAGCAGTAGTAAATGTTTGAAGAATCATAGTTCTAGGCCTTGTTCTCCAAGTTGTAAATTTGCCAGTGAGTGGGATAAGAGATCTTACTCTCTCTGCTTCATCTTCTCATGCTTTCTTCTCTTTGGTCAGATTATTAATATCTATTGTTGTTATCTTAATTTCCAGATTCAGACACATAATTATTTTATCAGCAATCTCTTTGATCCACTTCACTAGCAGTACTTGCGACAAGCATTTATTCTGCAGTTTAGCTAGAGCCTCCCTGTGTGATACAGCACTAGATAGAGAATTCTCTGAACTTTTGCCTCCACGTTTTTGTTGAAAGATTTCAATCTTTTTACAAACCATTTTACTCCTCAAAGACTTCAGAAGCACAAGACAATTAAATCTATTATTCTAAGCACTTCAAACAGCTGTCTTCTAATTGAAAAATTAAAATTTTAATCAACACTTAGTTGGAATCCTCTTGCCTAACATCTGCTTCTCATCAGAGTCACTCGTGCCTCTTGACCTCCCGTGAGCTTAGTGCACTCATGTCACATTGAATAGTGCAGAACTACAGCTTTAGAGTTTGACATTGCTGTCACTGAACTAATTGGCAGAATTACCACTGGGATTAATGGGTAGGATTGGGCCCCCAACTGTTAGACTATTCATCCTTTGGTTGTGGGTTTTTCAAGAGACAACTCAATGGGAAAGTGTGGCCAGGCATTTTGGCTTCAGTATGAGCTTGACTGTGTATAATTTGGGGCTAACTTGTCCACTGATGACCCCTTAGTGGCTGACCCTAACTTGTCCACTAATGCCCGCCCTAATAGCTTTTACCTTAAAGGGAATAGGTGCTTTATTTTCCTGAGAGCAGAAGCCTACATATTCACAAGGCAATAATAATAATAATAATAATTAATAAAAAACAAGCATTTGTCTCTCATTAAGACTTAAATGTAAAGGTAGAGTTTGTGTTTTAATATTTTTCTTATTTTAAAAATCAACAGACTATGGTGTAATTATTTGCATTTAGCTTAATACATGGAAGCAAGGCTATGAGTTCAGATTTTGTATAAATGCATTCTCAGAGAATGGGAAACATAATACCAGGTACTGTTTGAGTGACAGGGAAACTATAACACTATGGCTAGGGCCCTGCCAAATTCACGGCCATTAAAAATGCATCATGGACTGTGAAATCTGGTCTTTTGTGTGCTTTTACACTATACTATACAGATTTCATAGGAGAGACCACTGTTCCTTCTGCCCTGCTGCTGGCAATGGCTCTGCCTTCAGAGCTGGGCTCCCAGCCGGCAGCCACCGCTCTCCAGCTGCCCAGCACCACTGCAAGCAGCAGCAGCGCAGAAGTAAGGATAGCAATACCGCAACCCTCCCCCTACAATAAGTTTGCAGCCCCCTCACAATTCCTTTTTGGGTCAGGACCCCTACAATTATAATATCGTGAAATTTCAGATTTAAATAGCTGAAATAATGAAATTTACAATTTTAAAAATCCTATGTCCATGAAATTGACCAAAATGGACCATGAATTTGGTAGAGCCCTACCTATATATGAGGTCTGGATGCAAACACAACCCGAAACACATTTTCTTAAATCCAAGTTCCCTTTCTCATGCTTCTGCTGCTGGAGGATTTGCTAATCCATCAACCTCACCTCAATTGGCACACCATTACAATCATAATAATAATTGTAGTGGCATATTATGATGTGATGATCCTTGGCGATGAAAAAACACACTCATCATCAAAACATAAAAAGCAACAGCCTCCCCTCTCTAATCAATGTCTATGTTGCACAAAAATAAAATATTATCAGTAACTGTCCAATTACTCCTCTTGAACCGTATGATCCGTGTGGTGTGTTTACAGCAATTTCACACAATTACACTATGTGCGGGACTAAAATCGTGAACATACACTATCCACATTAAGTTAATGCAGGTTCCCTTCTGTTCTCCCCTCTCTCAGCAGTATACATCTGAATATTTTATTACCTTTGACAATGCACACTTGACCTTGCATATGCACATATCTCATTTTGTGCCACTCCTCTAAAAGTGTGGCGAACTCATGGATCCCATGGGATATTTCATACTCACAAGGCCCACTTTAGTTCTTTCCTGTTGTGAAGTCATTCCACTGCAGGCATTTCTGACATTTTATTTGCAAATGTTGTTGTAGACAGAGCTCTCTGTCAACTCTGTGAAGCTCAAAAGCTTGTCCCTTCCACCAAAAGAAGTTGGTCCAATGAAAGATATTACCTCACCTACCTTGTGTGTCTGAAGTTTTATTGTTAGATTAATTGCAGATTTTCAATGTCTGTCTGAGTACCATCTGTATTTGCGTCCATATCACTGTGCGATCTTGTCAGATCTTACAGCCTAAACAAAATTGGGTATGCTCAGTATTTGAATAGGAGCCTTATAAGGAAAACTCACAAGAGGCAGCAATGATGAATAAGGATATGATTATATCACGGCAGTTACTGTTGCCATGAAACCATGAATTTTGCCATTTATATGGACCCTGCTGCCAAACATTAACAGTCTGTTTGCTTTGATCAGTTGTGGTGCATTAACAATTCATTAATTTGCTGAGATCTAGTCCTCTTTGAAACAGGGCTAGATTAAAGTGAACTAACAAACTGTTAATGTGCGGCAGCAGGGTCTACAGTAAGAGTCCATTCATTTGCTTTGATTAGTTACTGTGCATTAAAAGTGCCTTCATTTTGATCAGCTGCTGCACATTAACAGTTTGTTCATTTAATTTGATCTAGTCCCGTTTCAAAGAGGAATATTAGACCAAAGTGAATTAACCAGCAGTGTCCACAGGGTTGCTGTGACTGCCATGTGAAATATCTATTTTTTGCCATGATTGTGCCATGAATTTTGTTTGTTTTTACCATTACAAAGTTGTATCCGTAGTGATGGCTGATTCAGTATATGTTTCTTGTCCTTCTCAAGTGTACTGAGCTGATGCCCAAGCACGCTGCATAAAGGCAGTATGCTCCTAAAGGTGCTGTCTTTCAGATTACTGTTTATTATGTTATCGTGCCCAAAAGCATATTTGGCACTTCTAAGAAGGCATATTCCTTGTCCTATACATCTTCAGATAAGATGTGAAACTCTGTGGACGATGAACACATTGAAGCTGTTAACGGCGAGCACTCTACAGTATACACTATCTAATCTGGAAGCAAAATTGGAGGCACTTTCAGCACAGGTTGTCACTGCAGAAAGACAGGCCATTAAAGCTGAAAGTCAGGTAGAAACACAAAAGATTCAAAGGATTTAGAGCTAATACCTAATTAACACCAGACCTGGGATCTCAATGAGGAGTTCTTTTGCTTTGGAGAAGCAAGCTGAAATGCAGTGTAACCAGAATTGCACTCTAATAGCATTGTCCTGGTCATCCTATAGGTAACCTGACATAGTAGAATCCGAGGTAAACAATACTGATTTACTTAATATAGGTTTTGATCAAGAGTCGATGCCTAACTTCCCTGTGAAGAATCCATCTGAAGAACGTGGCTACTACTAATGGATATTTGGTCATTGTAATGAATTATCTGGAAAGGAACAGAAACAAATATGTTGTCAGATGACAAAAGGGGATTTTGTTTGAGATGCAGAGAATCCCTTTCCCCCATATGGAGGGCCTATAACTCAGGCAAAGTGAAGAGATTTCCAACTCTGAAGATGTGCTTGCGGCCATTTTATACCCAACCAAACTGTATGGATAAAATGTCCAAAACTGAACTGTAATTACAGGTATCTTAATTTCTGAGGGCACAATCTGAGATCTCCAAGGCCTGATTTTCAGAACTGTGCACAACTTCCATTGACATCCCATGATCATCACCTCAAAAATGAGGTCTTTTTAGTTTAGTGTTTAAATATGGATTTAGATGCTTGATTTTAGGCTCTCTCAGTTGAAAGTTTTGGCTTAGGTGACTTACGCTACAGAAGATGATGTATGCTTTCTGGGACAAAAAGTCTGCAAAGTAGCGTCTGGAGAGAACCAAGTCAAATGGCGATGAAAGATGAGAAAAATGAGGCACCTGTCTTCGAACTGCATGTAAAATACCTTTTATATTATTCATTTTCAGTCTTTATTTAATTAGACCACTGGACTGAATATTAACTTATTTAGTAGTCATAGGTAGGGCCCTATCAAATTCGTGGTCCATTTTGGTCAATTTCGTGGTCATAGGATTTTAAAAATCGTAAATTTCATGACTCAAAAAGGAGTTGGGGGGAGGGTTTGTGGTATTGCAACCCTTACTTCTGCTCTGCTGCTGCTGCTGGCTGTGCTGGGCAGCTGAAGAACGGTGGCTGCTGCCTGGGAGCCCAGCTCTGAAGGCAGAGCTGCTGCCAGCAGCAGCACAGAAGTAAAGAGTGGGGGGGCATGGTATGGTATTGACACCCTTACTTCTGCACTGCTGACTGCAAAGCTGGGCCCTCAGTCAGAAGCTTCCCCTCTCTGGCTGCCCAGCTCTGAAGGTGACAGCACAGAAGTTAAGGTGGCATGGTATGGTATTGCCACCCTTATTTCTGGGCTGCTGCTGGCGGCGGGGCACTGCCCTTCAGAGTTGGGCGCCCAGCCAACAGCCACTGCTCTCCAGGCACCCAACTCTGAAGGCAGTGCAGAAGAAAGGGTGGCAATACCGTCACCCCCTAAAATAACCTTGTGACTCCCCTGCAACTCCCTTTTTGGTCAGGACACCCAGTTTGAGAAACACTGGTCTCCTCTTCTGAACCCTCTATAGTATAAGGTAAAAGCACACAAAAGACAACATTTCACGGGGGGAGACCAGATTTCACAGTCCGTGACGTGTTTTTCATGGCCGTGAATTTGGTAGGGCCCTGTTTATAGGAAATGGTATGTGGACTTATACGTGTGCAGCTGTTTTTACTAAGTACAATGGGGAAATTAGCCTCAGATACTCTACTGCTGTTTACTTTATGCCCTTCATGTTGGATTTTTATCCTGTATTTTGACCATTGGCCAGTTGAGATATGCCTGAAATAGGGCTTTACTGTGAAGAGTGGCAGCTCAGGCAGCAGACAGGGAGACTAAGCATTTCCTTTTACTTCTCAGGCTGCAGATCTTTCTGACAGAGTGTAGTGTTGGCAGCAGTGTCTACTCTACCTCAAAGCGAGTCTGGAAAGAGTATAAGCAGCTGGAAATGCCAGCACTTAGCAAAAACAGCAGCCAGGCAGGCATCCATGTCAGAAATGTTTTGCACTGTTATCCTGCTTGGTTTAGTGATTAGCAGAGTTGTATTTACAGTAGAAAAAGTGTGTTTAGACTCCCAGTGTTCTCAAGCTTTGAAGTGTTCAGAGGCTGTAGCAGCCTCTAGCTCTCTTGGGACACTGCTGGATGCCTTACAGGTGGTTTTACAACAGTGTTATGCATGATATACAGTATAACTGAATATATTCATGCTGAGTGGAATATTGGTGGATGGGGAGAATTTGCTAAGGTTTTGGATGCGCTTTGGTAGCGCGAAGGACTTCTCTGTTTTAATGGGCTTTCTAAAATCAAAACATATTTTTGATTGGTAATTTCACAAATTGATATAGTTAGAGACAATTATTTTTTCTTTTCCTTTTACAAATTCTAGTTTTTTCACAAGTGTGAAACATAGGTCTCTTCTCTAATTTCTTGATCACAGTTTTCTTCTAAAACTGAAGGAGCTGTATTTCTGTGATTTCATTAATAGTGTACAAGCAAAAAAAAAAAGATATGGCTTTGGCTAATGTCAGGCACGTAGTCTCCGCAGATAATATAGGAAAGTTGCTCTACTTACATCTTCCTATAAGTTTCATTCCTTGTCTCTCCAGTGCTGCGGTCTGCCAAAGCCTTGCTTCTCTTAACCAGAGACTGTCCATTTATTTTTAATTATGCCTAGTTAAATAAGTTTTCTGATGAGGGAAAACAAAATGCAGACTTGAAGTAAGGGGCTGATTTGCCTCTCATTGAAATAGTGGGATTTTGCATTGACATCAGTGGGAGTTGTTGGATCAGGCCCAAACAGACCGATATAACCCACTGTAACACCCACGAGGCATTTTTTTTGGTTTAAAAAAGGAGTTTTCTAGGGGTCTCTGTTCGCAGTAATGCCTGGATGATTTGTATGCTTAACTCTCAGTAGGTGTTAATGTTAGCTGAATACATACATCACCTGTTGATAGGAAGTATATAGGTCCCTTAAGAGTATATATTTATATCTGATTTTCTAATGCTGATTGGATTGTGTATTTTGGGTAATGTTTTGTTAGTTTTGAAGACTTAAAGTGTATCACTGTGATTTTATTTGTAGGTTAAATACAGTACTTTGATCAGACCATCCTCTCACTGCTCATAATAAAGTGTCATGGTCAGACATTAGTTATAAAGATTTCCTATTAACTTGTAAACCAGGCTTATGAAGGTGTATTTTAGGGTCAAGCTGCCCACGGAACAATTTGGCCCACTTGAAGAAGGAAAGAGATGTTAGGATGAAGGATTCCAATTTTCATTACTTCTCCATTGTTTCTATACCCAGGTTGATGCGCTGCAATGCCTGGTACACTTTGTGCTTTGAAGTTGTGCATTTCATATTCACAATAAAATGTGGATTTTGGCATGTACAACAACTCTGATGGAGTTACTGTTTGTCATCAATCTTCCATCTGTTATAGAATTAATTCATGTAGTATACAAGAAAAATTTTCCCCAAGGTAAATTGTTTAGTTAGGAATGTTTAGTTAGGAATGTTTGTAAAACCCCCAGTGATGCAGACTTTTGATATCTCCATTTGATTGATTGATTGATTTATTTTTTTTACAAAGACTGGAGTTTAACTGTAAAACATTGTCTTGATCTTTGATAGCTTGCCAGTCTCAATAACTGTCTTGTGCTTTTTTCTCTGAAAGTGGGGAAACATGTGAATTACTGTTGGGAGAAGATTATTTTTTAGAAATACATTGGTGACATAGAAGTTGTGCAGCTTTAATGCTGAGGATTTGTTTTGTGTGAAAAATACCAAGAATCTCTCTAAAATACAGATTCGTGTGTTCTTAAGTTTATCTACAGCACATATGATACAAAAGTACCACATTGTTTTTAGACCTGCTCCAGTACTTTTATTTTAGCTATGACAGGTAGTCGCTTTCCTGTAGTCCAGGAATGTTCTTCAGTACATGTAATTGGACATAAAAATCAGGTAATTTATCAGTGAAATATCTGTAATTGCCTGTGAACTTTTTCTTTCAGTGATTATTCAGAGATCTCTCTGCTACCAAATTTCTACTAAAGGGTGGAAATGAAAAGTGATTTGCCTTTCATACTTCCTTCTTTTCCTTGTCGTAGTTTTCTTGGTTATTTCAATAATAATGTTCCTGGGTTACCCAAAGAATGAACAAATTTAACTAGTCAAACCCCCTTTGTTGAAACGCTGTGGCTGATCCTTGTTCCATTGAATCCAGTGATATCTTGCCATTGATTTAATTGGAAGTAGAACCAGATCTTTCCTTTTACATATTATTAGGACTAGTTATATTTAGTCCTGTTGTGTCACTTCTTTTGCTCCTTTACTTTGTTGCATTTGTGTTTCTAAATGATGTTATCTAAATCTGGTGATGTTTGCATCTGTGATAGTGTATGCTTAATAGTTATTTATATGTTTGTTTATTCATTAATTGGATGCTTTTCCCTGTTGAAATGAAACCTGTGCGAGTGGTCACTTGTTAACTACACCTGCCTGTCTTAATGGTCAGTAAAACCTTAATTCAGCCAGAAGTCTTCCCACGCTTATTGCATGGTTTTATAAACCGCCTGTTCTGTTGGCCAGAGAAAAAATCAGCAGACCCATTGGTACCTGTTATTAAAAGGTTACACTATATATTCATCAGCTAAAATGTAGGGTGTGGGAGGAAACCGTCACTCTTGAATTATGTAAGAAACTTCGTGCTGTCCTTCATTTTAGGAAGTGATTAGATTTTTGGGAGAAAATATCAACCACAGATATACTCGGTAGAGGTCTGCTCTAATTTGAATTATTCCTCCCAGAATGGCCAATCTTGTGTAAAGATTCTCTATTAACAGAAGCATGTAAGAGCAATTTAGGAAGTAGTATTAAGATTTAGGAAATGGTGATAGGATTTGAGTCTCCATGCAGCACTAAGAGGTCAGGTCAGTGGCATAGCTGTAATGTTCTGCACTCTTATGATTAACAGAATTACATTTAGGAGGATGTTTTGTTTTGTAGTGTCTGTTAGTAACAGAGCTGAGAAATACTTTGAATTAACCAAAAGGGTATTAATGAAACAAATGGAGACAGAAGATATGCCAACAATTATTTTTGTTCCCCACCTCCAGTAGCTTCCCAGGGACACACACATACAATCTGAAAAATCTATCCGTTAGCAGCTTGTTCAGAAAAAGTCACATGCTTGCTTACTGTCAACCTCCAATTGATATAAACGTATCACTAGAGCTGAATTAAAGCACATAGTTAAAAAACCAGAAGTATATCACATTGCTACTGTTTTAGTTTTGTCAGATGCATGTATCAGTTGTGAACAACCACAGAGGGAGAGGAATTATTTAAGCTCAGTGCCAACTTGGACACAAGAACAAATAGATATAAACTGGTCATCAGGAAGTTTAGACTTGAAATTAGACGAAGGTTTCTAACCGTCAGAAGAGTGAAGTTCTGGAACAGCCTTCCAAGGGGAGCAATGGGGGCAAAAGACATATCTGGCTTCAAGACTAAGCTTGATAAGTTTATGGAGGGGATAATATGATGGGATAGCCTAATTTTGGCAATTAATTGATCTTCGACTATTAGTGGTAGATATGCCCAATGGCCTGTGATGGGATGTTAGATGGGGTGGGATCTGAGTTACTACAGAGAATTCTTTCCTGGTTGTCTGGCTAGTGAGTCTTGTCCACCTGCTTGGGGTTTAGCTGATCACCATATTTGGGGTTGGGAAGGAATTTTCCTCCAGGGCAGATTGGCAGAGGCCTTAGGATTTTTTTGTCTTCCTCTGCAGCGTGGGACATGGGTCACTTGCTGGAGGATTCTCTGTACCTTGAAGTCTTTAAACCACGATTTGAGGACTTCAGTAGCTCAGACATAGGTTAGGGGTTTGTTACATGAGTGGGTGGGTGAGATTCTGTGGCCTGCTTTGTGCAGGAGGTCAGACTAGACGATCATAATGGTCCCTTCTGACCTTAAAGTCTATGATTCTGTGAACTGTAACAAACTTCCAGTTACTAGCTGTGTTACTGGCAGAAACTACAGAATAAAACAACATCTTGTTAATGGAGTTTGTCATTCTGTACCTTGAATGCAAAAAACAAACAACCCCTCCCAATATGTAAGAAAAACCAGCAATCTTGTCCACCTATGAATTAGAAATCTCAGTTCTGCTAGATTGCTGCTGCAACAGCCTAATTAGCTAAATATTTCAATTGCTGTGACTGTAGTTGATCAGACATGAATGTTTTTGAGATTGGAAAAATGTTAAGATCTGGACAACTAGGTGCAAAAGTGTGTGTGGCTGTGTAACTTAAGGGGCAAAGTCAATTGGAAAAGCATACTTCTCTGAATAATTTTTACTTACATGTTTAACAATAACATCTAAATACTATAATTGAAAGGAACTAAAGAAAAAAATAGTTTAATGTGAGTTTTTTTTTCATTCATTTGCTTTGAGCATTTGTCAGTTCTTTGTGGTTGGTTTCACTATTTATCTTGGATAGCCAGTCAGAGTGAAATTCTCCACTGTGGTAAGGTCCAGCAGAAGACCAGTGCACCACTTAAGTTTCACTCAAGGTCTCAAAATAGGTTTTAAGGGAGACTTAAGTGGTACATTAACCTTGCGTTGACTTTCTGCACATAAATGAATCACCCTTACTTACTTTCTTCTGTTTTGTGTGGATCTTTCACGCAGCACAAGGAAGAGAAAAACATTTAACAGTATCAAAATGTGATTATAAGACAAAACAAAACAACAATGGCAAGGAGGACTCAAGGTCAAATGAAGTACCTGCAACGACTTCAAGTATGTCTCTGTGGGTGCTTCACTGTATGAGCGTATGCACCTGTGCCCTCTTGACTGGAAATAATAAGTAGCAGCGTTTTCAGGTCCATGTCTGTGCAAAGCAGTGCCCGTGCTCCCAAGTGAGGGCATATAAAGAGACAGGGACCCCAAAATTATTAGCTTTTACATTGAATGTGTCCCTTTATATCTCTATTTTCTGATGGGATTATCCTAAAGGTTAGGATTTCTATCCAGTTGCTACACACACTGACTTAACTTGTGCCACTGTGAACATTCCATGTACCATCCATTGTGTACCACTCTGTAACAGAGCATTTTTTTAACCTGACTCACAAATGTGTTACTACCTGAAGATAGTGGGATGCCAAATGTTGTAAAAATTATAGCTTAGAGGATGCTTCTGTCCAGCAACTATGTATTACCTCTTTTGAGTGACAGTCTTGTGAAGTCAGTTTACATTGAAAATAATTTTTTGTGCTCCCAGTAGAGGGAGGATTGAAGACCTGTTCTTATTCAGTGTTCATTGCCATATTACTTGCGTACTACTGCAGGTTTCTGTTGAGTGATGTGAGGCAATACTGCTCTCATGGTCCGCAGCTGAAGCCTACAAATTGCTCCCAGCACTTTCTAGCCGAGACAGCAAAGAACTGAGTATTAACCTTAAGGCTATTGTGCCAACCCTGCTTTGTTTGTTAATGTTTAAGGCTCAGAGCTGTGTAATCTTTGCAGTGTTATCTCTGATTATGTGGACACTCTGATCTTCCCATTACATCCTCTATGTCAACTTCTGTGCTTCATTTTCCAGTCTTCCCTCCTCCTTTGTTAACCACCATCATGCTAATGTGTTGTCTCTTCCTTTCACCATTGTCATATAGTTTGACGTGAGTAACATTTGTCTACCTTGTCATGCCAATAAATGTTGTTTGATTAAATTAAATTGATCAGCACAGGCTCATCATAAGCAGGTTTTGGTCACAGTTTTGTGACAGCATTTCTAGTGAGATACATTCCCCCCCCCCCCAACTTCAGATAGAATAATCTTCCTAAAGGCATCCAGTCTTAAGAATGCTGGGACCAGGGGAAATAGTTGGTCCTGAGTATAGTGACTGAAGAATTCTACATACAGTAACTCCTTGCTTAACGTTGTAGTTATGTTCCTGAAAAATGTGACTTTAAGCGAAACGATGTTAAGCGAATCCAATTTCCCCATAAGAATTAATATAAATAGGAGGGGTTAGGTTCCAGGGAAATTTTTTTCACCAGACAAAAAACTATATATACACACAGTATAAGTTTTTTAAACAAACGATTTAATACTGTACACAGCAATGATGATTGTGAAGCTTGGTTGAGGTGAAGTTAGAGAGTGGAATATTTCCCAGGGAATGCCTTACTACTAAATTATGAACTAGCAATCAGCTGAGCCCTCAAGGGTTAGCACATTGTTGTTAATGTAGCCTCACACTCTACAAGGCCGCATGAATGGAGGGAGGGGAGACAGCATGGCAGACAGACACACACACCCTGTGTGTGGGGGAGAGAGATACGCATTGTCCCTTTAAGTACACTGACCTGACTCTAAGTACATTGCCTTTAAAATGTTGAGACAGCAGCTGTGGTCTCTCTCTCAGTCCTGAGCCCTGACCTGTCCCCACCCTGCTCTATATGGAGAAGGGGGAAGGGGGACACCCTGATATTAGGTCCCTCCTCCCCCCACCCCCGCACAGCAAGCAGGAGGCTCCCAGGAGCAGCTCCAAGGCAGAGGGCAGGAGCAGCACACGGCAGTGGGGGGAGGCACAGCTGAACTGCCGGCATTTGATAGCCTGATGGGCAGCTGCTCCACGGGGGAACTTAGGGGAGCGGGGAGCTGACGGGGGCCGCTGATCCACCCTGGTTCCAAGCCCCACACCAGCTAGCTGCAACGGGCTGCTCTTCCTGCAAGCAGTGGACAAAGCAGGCAGCTGCCAAACAGCGTTATAAGGGAGCATTGCACAACTTTAAACGAGCATGTTCCCTAATTGATCAGCAACGTAACAATGAAACAACATTAACTTAACAGGAACGACTTTAAGTGAGGAGTTACTGTATAAAAAACCCCATGACCATGCTCGGTAATTTCCTCATGCCAGGAGACAGACAGACATCATATAGTCTTATGGTTCCTGGGTGTGGAATGGCTTTCTGTTTCACCTTGAAAAGAAGTCCATCCTAAGAGAAATCATGGGGACAAAGTATGTTCTGCTGGGATATCAGTACATTAGCTTTGAAGATTTCATCTCAGGCTATCCACAGATCTCCCAGATAGTTTTTAATCCTAAGGAAGTGATTTGTGTTTGGATCAGTATTGCTCAAATAAAGAACTGTTGTGCCATAGATTTTCTAATATGATGCTTATAAAAGTGTCATTTTTGCAAAGTCAATAAATGTAGCTGTCGGGATAAAAAAAATTCATGGAAGTGATCACAGAAGTGCTAGACTGAGCCAGCAGTTTTCCCCTGCTTGTTCATTATGAAATAGTCTTTTTGAGATGTGTGATAAAAGGCTGAATCTTGCTGTACTTAGTCAAGTAGTATCATTGAAGTCAACTGGCCTACTTGTGTGAACAGTGTGAGCAAAGTCCTTTTCTGACTGATGAAAGCACTCTTTTCAGTTGATCATTTTTATCCCATAGGCTTGTCCACCTGGTCCCAGCATTCCAGATCACGACACCGGAGGAATTCATGCTCCAGACATGAAGACCGAAAACCTTCTGAGGTATTTCTGGAATTGTACTTGCACTTTGCTACCTCTGTCTAGTAAAACACACACGTGCCTTGTTAAAGAATAGATTTCTTCCTAATCATATTTTCTTTCCTTTTCTGCTCCATCTCAGCTGGCACCCAGCAACCTTTCCTCTGGCCGGGAGTTCAGCTGCTACCACAGTCACTGCCAGCACCAAGTTAGTTTTTAGCCATGAATACTGGGCTAGTTTGGCACCAGCCCAGCATAGCTCTGAAATCTTTTTCTTTCTTTCTTTCTTTCTTTCTTTCT
Source organism: Caretta caretta (assembly GCF_965140235.1). Taxonomy (NCBI): domain Eukaryota; kingdom Metazoa; phylum Chordata; order Testudines; family Cheloniidae; genus Caretta; species Caretta caretta. The sequence continues at coordinate 55,143,885 of NC_134209.1, forward strand.
TTCTTTCTTTCTTTCTTTCTTTCTTTCTTTCTTTCTTTCTTTCTTTCTTTCTTTCTTTCTTTCTTTCTTTCTTTCAGTGGTTTGGGTTATTTGTTCTTGATTTATGGTGAACAGTAAAAGTTTATTTTTAGTAGTTTCATAGCCTTTATTTGGCCTTAATTAATAGTTTTTATTTGTTAACAGACTTGTCAAACCAGACATCTGTCTCTTTTAAGCTTCATATGCAGTGCTTTGAGGAATTCAAATCAAGGAAGGAAATGTAAATCAATTTGGACTTTTTGGGTGGGTCAGTTGTAGGCACCAAATGTATATGACCCACCGCAGATGCCCTTGCCTGAACTGGTCTGAGACAGTCATTAGACCTCCGACTGCACTGTGGCTGAAAACCAGGTATTAGCTTCAGAAGGTGAAATTTCTTGGGTTCAGTCATTTTCACTGTGTCAGAGTATTTTAAATGCTGCAGGGCTGATGTTGGGGGAGAGGCATATTTAGCTAGATTTCATGATGACAGTATACTTCCTTCGCCCCGGGGATAATCAATTTTTCATGGGGGTATTATGTACGCAAGAGAGCCACTTGACCATCAAGTAAATGACCAGAGATAACTTTTCAAACCCTGATCTTGTCTTTCTTGGCCCAGTCTTATTTTGTGGTGATTCTTTCTCCCCGCCGCCACACACACATTAACCTGTGGCTCTTCCAATATTCTGTTTTTTCCTCCCTTTGCCTTTCTTCTAAGTCTGAGAGGTTTTTCTCCTACTTCCCCCAAGCTCCTGTTTGTTCTTATTTCTTGTATTGTCTCTGTCTGCGACAGCATGCTATGCTGATGCCAGTGTGCCAGCAGATAAGTGGCACTCACTAAACTCACAGGGTGAAATCCTTGCCTCATTTGAAGTCAATGGCAGAACTCCCATTGACTTCAGCAAGGCCAGGATTTCACCCTCTCTCTATCTCTGAAGTGCTGCATGCCAGTTCTTCAGAGATAATAATTTTGTAAACTTCTTTTGGCTCCAGGCACCTTGATTGCATCAGAAATTAGCAGAACAGCAAGGACAGTGACACAAGGCAGAGAGTCTTGGAAAGGATTTTCTTGATGGTCAAGTATTCCATTAACAACTTCTTGTGAGGTAGCCAAAATAACTAACCACAAGCTATCAGACTGAAAAATTTTCATATATTGTTTTTTACTCAAATCACTAGAAGTCTAAAACCCTATGGCTGGCTCTGCTAGTTTACTGGGAGAGCAAGTTTGTTTTGTGGATTCTGTTTCATTTCTTGATTGCAACCTCACAGGACTGATAGTTTAGATTTTTTTAAAAACCATTTTATTGTATTACATTACCTATATTCACCCTTTTCTTCTTTTCTTGATAAACTTACAAATTAATACTTAATTGTAGTGGGATTTATTCTTACAAAAATGTAGACTTGCACCTGAAATTCAAAAAATGTCATCACTGGGTGTAAACAGTTTTGAAGAATAAAAATAAGTTACACTTGGATGTTCCCCAATGAGAAATCCAGGGCAAAACAGAGAGAATGAGAGAGTGGGGGAAAAAACATTTGGGCATATCATGTGGCCAAGCTTTTTATACTGTACTTTACTATAGAGATTTTTTTTACTAATGATCAGACTAATGATTGGTTCCCTAAAACATGTAAAAAAATTATAGATGATTTATTGTAATTTGAAGTGTTTTAATGGCGTATGAAAGAAGGCACTATCCCCAGGGATTTATTTATGATTTGTGTCAACCACAATGGATGCACATACCTTACAGATTTGTGCTTTATCCACAGCCAGACACAACTGTTGTCAGATACTAACTCAAAACAGCCAATATAGAAGTTGGATTAGGGATTCAGCACAAGAGTAGCTGTAAATTTGAAGTAAAGTAAAGTAAATTTGCATCATTAGCAATGTTTGGAGAGTCTAGGAACAGTGTCTTGCCTTCGTGAAAATCTGCCTGAAACTTCATAACTATACAGAATGGAGCTGGATATGTGCCTTGCTGATTATACCTGCCATAAACTGATGAGTTTGCATATGAACTTTTCTTGTGGTTTTCCTGGCTGGTGCTGGATGGGCTGATTCCCTTGTTCTGTTTGGCAAAGGGCTTGGTTTACAATCTTACATTTTAGTTTTCATTGCTTGTTTGCTTTAAAACCCTGTTGCACATCCGTTCCTTTGTATGTGGCATTAATTAGTTAATGTATGTAAAGAGCTACTGAGATGAAAAGGGTGAAGTATTAGTTATTACTGTTATGTAGCAGTTTTGGTTGGGGGAAAAGGGGCAGGGAATGCTGGAAGATGTGTAAGCAGGTGCTGTCTTGCTATTCTCATGCCTGTGATATCACCCTTCAGTTTCTGCTTCACTGAGAGGCAGTAGCAAACCAGGCAGAATGGAGCTGCCATAGCAGCAGCACGGCATACTCCTCACAAGGGTGAATCCATTTTTATTTCCTCCTATGGTTTGTTAAAGACCGCATCCCTGCTTGTTTATGGCAGATAACCCAAAACTTGCCAGACATTCTGCAGGTTTTAGAGGCTGATGCCTTGAAAAGGCAAAGTGGAATTGTGTGTGTGAAAGTGCAGATGGTAGATGAGCGAACGCTAGTGCTGAATGTGGAGATGCCCCAAGAGATCTAGTCTGAAGCTCATTTTAGTTGATCTTTAAGGTAATATAAAAAAACACAACAATTCAAGACTAGCTGCCGTGCTTAGAATTTGCTATTGCAGCTGGTCACGTTACGGTCATACCTTGTTTATGATCACAGAGGATTTTTAGAATTCTTTTAGATTAGTCAGGGATCTCGTAAACTGAAAAACACAGGGCTTAGTCCTGGTCCTATTTAAGTCAGTGGGAGTATTGGTACAGTGCTCACATGGAACCGGATTGGGTCCATTGTTATTAGTGGGTAATGCTACAGTTTTGGTGCCTGATCGTGAGAAGCTTTGAGCACCCGCAATTCTCATAAACTTTAGAGGGACTTACAGGCATGGGGCACCACTCAGGCTTATGCTTCTTTCACAGTGTGAACATTAGAAATCATAGAGCCGTCAGCCTTATGTCTTTTGTATCAATGTCCACTTCTCTCTACCCCCTGATGTGAAGTTAAATGGCTGTCCTGTAATAGGCTGTTAGTTTGTGTTGGTACAGTGACCTTCTTATGCACTGCTCCATGGTTACCCTGGAGCTGTGAATCATAGAGTGTAAATATCAAATGTCAGTGTCTCTGTTCTTTCTCTTGGTTGGTTTCTTCACAGGTGTTCAGAACGGACTTGATCACTGCCATGAAGCTACCCGACTCCTACCAACTGAACCCTGATGAGTACTATGTGCTGGCAGACCCCTGGAGGCAGGAGTGGGAAAAGGGAGTTCAGGTGCCAGTTAGCCCGGGGGCCATCCCCGAACCAGTAGCCAGGTATAGTTTGGAGAAATATAAACAAACATATATATGCTTGGGCCACCAGTTATACATCTGGCTGCCTAGGCTGTAAATTAATATGTAACTATCTAGTTAGAAATGGCCTGATTTTCAGAGGTTGTGAACAAATCCTTTGCCTCCTATTGAAATCAGTGGGCATTGCAGGTGTTCAGCATTATTGAAAATCTTGCCACTTCTTTTTAGGTAGCTGAATATGAATATAGAAGCCAAATTTAAATTACAGACCTTGGAGAAAACTGCTGGTTTTAATTTGGTTTTATGAAATTTTCTAACCTTTTTCTGTTTATTTATAACTTAAATTTAGCTTGCTGTACAACACCGCAACTAGATTAAAAAAACTCTCAAATGATTCAGAGCCATCAGGTTGGGCACATAGTTAAGGTACATAAATGTGAATGCTCACATTTGTTACTGTAATTACCATAATCTTCCTTCTCTTTGTTACACTTCCATCTTGTGTCTTGTTTCAAATGAGACTGTATGCTCCTTGGGGCAGGGATCTGTTGCAAACATTTATATTTATTATTTAAGGTAACTTCATTGTACTTAGAACGATTCATTAAGGCATGTAAATATGGTTGTTGTTTGTACTGTGGCAATGCCTACAGGCCCTAGTCATGGAACGGGAGCCATTGTGCTAGGCATAGTACGCACTCGCAACAAAAAGATGATCCTTACCAAGAAGAGTTTTCACTGTTCAATAGCTTAATTGGATGAATTCTGTGAGAAGATAAAATAGGGGTGTGGGAAAAAGCAAGAACTGTCACATATCATTGTTTTTTTTTTAAGAAGAATACATTCTGAACCCAAACTCAATATTGCAGAATTTTTGGTCATGGACTATGTATGTATATACGTTTATTTGGTAGTCAAAGTTGATACACGTGCCTGTTCATCATTAGCCTATTGCAATAACCCACATTGGAGTGTCCATTAGCAGTCTGTTTGTCATGCCTGGGGTGTGTTGAGAGGCATGAGGCTGTAGGCCAAGTGTCTGTAACCACATAAAAAGTGCACCCATAGCTTATTAATGAAGGGCTTATTACAGGTAGAGCCTGGCTGCTTAATGTAAAAAAAAATTTTTTTTAAACAGTTTTGGGAGGGTTTATGTAATGTGTCCTTCCACTGTGAAAAGTAGTTGATAGTAAAAGAATAGGAGAACTTACCCTGTTAGGTATGTATACGAATAACAAGAATATCCACAGTTACTTTAGATTGGATAAAATTTTTATAAGGGTCATAAACCCTTATGTTTCAGGACATGAACTAACCACTTACTGCCTGAGTCAGGAAGAAACTTTCCCCCTGGGTAAGTTAGTGCATAATTGTCTATACTGGGTTTTTAAACTAACATCTGTTGGAGACAGGATACTGTGCTATTGATCTGAGTTGGTTTGGCAGTCTCCGTGTTGTTAGAAAATAGTAGGGAAAATGTTTCTTCTGCTGTTTTGAGTATATTTGTTAAATTATTATTTTTGATAGCTATTTTATGTTAAGGTGCCGCTCTCCTGACTCTTTGGGTTGTTTCTCACTCTTCCTACTTCCCAGGAGTCCAGCTTCCCTTTCAGTAGCAAGCTGTAGCCCAGCTCACTTACTGTTATAAAAACTAAATAGAGAATAGCAGCTGGCTCCCTCTTTAGTTTTTATAATAGGAAGTGAGACTTGGCAGTGGCCCGGAGCTCAGGAGTTGCTGCTTAAAGCACAGCTGTGCTTCTAGGAGAAAGGGGATACAGGGCAGTTAAAAATCCTACTGTTTCCCTGTGCTAGCCCCTGCCTATCTTTCCCTTTCTGTGGGAATGGTGGTGTTTTGCTGCAGAATTTGATTTCCCTGCTGTGTGTTGCTATGCCCTAATTTTATATTTTTCAGATAAAAATACTGTACAGACGCTCCCCGACTTACGCAATTGTTCTGTTCCAGAACGCCTTGCATAACTCAAATTTTGCGTAAGTCGGAAATGTATACCTGACCGTTATGCAAAAACGACAACAAAAAACCCCTCCTATTTCTAGCTTACGGAACTTTTTCTATAAGTGCGGATTTGCGCAAGTCAGGTCCTGCGTAACCCGGGGAGCGTCTGTATAACCTCACAAGAGGTGGAAAATACTAACACCAGGTAAAGATCCCTCTGCCCTGCCTACCTTTTCTCACCTCTTCCTCTTCCAGGAAGGAGTGGAGTCATTTGATTCTCTCCACCCCTACCCCTCATGAGGATTGTGGAAGCATCTTTGTTTCTCTTCCTGCTACCCTTCACGTGTGTAGAGGACAGACTAGGGTTGGTTGGGATTGGAGGAAGGGAGCCAAATGGTCATTGCTCATTAATCCCATAGTTGATACCAAAATGCTGTAATGATCTTGTGCATAATTTTAGTAGGAGGGAAGCATGACTGTAAAGTGAACTAATGACATTCACTAGCAGTTGATGTAGACTAGGAGGAAATACAATACATTTCACAGAGAAATGATTCTTGTTATTACAGTGCCCAGCAGTGAGCGAGGTGCTTTGTAGGAGGAAACAAAGAGACAGAGTCGCTGCCCTGATGCAACCAATTAGGGTAACAAACAGTAGGGACGGGATGGGGCGAGGAAGGATGAAGGTTACAGCAATATGTCCATGTGGTGACTCAGTGCTAACACGTGCTCAAACTGATGACTCAATTACATGTTTTTGGGTATACAGTAATTATTATTTTACTACTTTACATCATGAAGGTAAAAAAAATTGATTTTTGCAGGTCCTATGAAAATTGACACTATTTTGGGCAGCATGAGCAGGATGCTGCCTAGAGAGCTATAATTTCCCTATAGTAGGGGATTTAGTGTGTAGAATATTTGGAAAGCAGTGATCAGGCTAAAGCAGTTTCCTTGTGAGATGTAGTATATAATATTGCAGTACAGTATTATTCAGTATAGTACAGCCAGGGCTGGCTCAAGGTATTGGGGCCATTCATATAATGACTGATACCTCCCCTGCTGAAAAGCCCAAGATTCAGTGTATGACTTTTCCCCCCATTCTGCTTCAGATTCCTATGATGTACCAGAACTGGTTTGGTACCATGATGGAGGCTGGACTAGATAAATGTGTCCAGAACTGGATGTGTTCAGATATAGGGATAGTGGATCAAGGGTTCTTGTTGAACAGGAGAGAACATGCACTATGTGCCAGCTAGGCCACAATAGAGTGAAGGACCTGCTACTTCCCCCATGGAGCTCTCTCATGAAGTCGCTCATTCTCCACACCATGAGGCACTGGAGCATAGCTGCAGTAACCCTCACACTAGCACTAGTGAGGCTGCCGTGATCTGAGGACTCAGCTGGAGGCTGGGCTCATTGCCTGAACTTGATCCAGATATAGGTTTTATTTTCTGTAGCATCTTTCATACAAACTGAATCTCAGAATGCTTAGAGTTAAATAAAGGAGAGACTGTGGAACCTCCTTTGCAAACATCCAGAGAACATTGATGTGGATGGGGCATATGGAACCTGCTACCTGAAGGCAAGGTGTTAGCAGTGCAGCCACTCCTATGGGCTGGAATACACCTGTGCCCCTGTACAGTGTAGATGCATTCTTTCTTAGTTACTGGATCTGTATAGTCAAAGAAATCCAGGCAACTAAAATGTAGAGCAAGTTACACTTTTAAGTGTTTTGCTCTGTCTCCAAAGTCCTTACAAGTAACTGTTAACAACTGTGCTTATGCAGTTTAAATGTGGTTGCAACCAAAATATGCTTTAATTAAATCTGGCTTGCCACTATGGGGACCACACCAATCCATATTAGGCTATAGTACAGCTGCATCTGAATTTAAAAACAGTGGATGGATTTTGTTTTAAAGTCTGGCTCAGTCGAGGTTTTAGTGATTTTGCAGGGGGAATGCAAATCCCTGCGAGCCTGGATTTAGATCTGAGCAGGTAAGTAATGGAGAGACTGATTATAAACAATTTTATGAATTGTCATTATTATTTCCTTGTGGAAAGGAGTTTAGGATGTCACAGAAATGAAAATTACAGCTATCTATACAAAATTACTGTAAAAACAATAGAATTTAATAGAGAATATTAGCTGGTGTATGGAATTTTTAAACGATCCTCTAGAATTTAATTGAGAATTGTATCCCTATTGTAGTGTTCAGTAAGTTGATTTATATCTATTATTATTAATTTAATTCTCATGCACATAGTGCTTATCATCACATTAACAGAGTATGGCGTATATGTCTTTAAAGTGTGTCAGTAACAATTCAATTTAAAAGTAGCAAGTACCATGTCCTCTTGCAGGAGATGATTTGTAATCTCTCTTCTCTTAAATTCACCTGTAAGTCTTTTAATGAACTAGAATTTTAAAAAGGTGAATTATTTTATGTAGCATTGCAGGTCACTTTTAAAAGATATCTGAATGACTCCTTCTCTGTTTTATGTACCCATCCTTACTTCCTGCAGCTGTGCGGGACTTTGATGCTACAAGATTGCTGGGAATTTTTAGTTGCATAGAATAAGGAAGTGCAATTTAACCCCCAGGCACTAATCACACAGCAGGATTAAGCATTTCCCAGTCTGTGTTAGGAGATTTACAACCTGTATAAGTAACATCTGTATTTACTGTTTCTTCAGGTTTGTGTCTGAGACAAAAGCAGTCACATTTACAAGACCCAGGAAGTACATCCTTTCTTCAGGTTCTGAGCCTCCTGAGCTGGGGTACGTTGACATTCGAACCTTGGCGGACAGTGTGTGTCGCTATGACCTCAATGATGTGGATGCAGCATGGTTAGAACTGGCCAATGAAGAATTTAAAGAGATGGGTGAGAGAAGCCTCTGGTCTTTTTAACCCTGTAAAATTATGCATGCTGCTGAAGTAGGCTGGCAGTTCTGTGCAGGGTTTGTGGGTGAGAAAACTGGAAAGGAAGAGAGAGGGTGTAAATCATGTACATTAGGATGTAGTTTACTTGTGATCTTATTTTTAAAAACCACTAGCCTCTAAACTCTTATTCCCAAAAGCCCTCAATGAAGGGTGGCATTGCTACGATGGGCTAGATCTGTGGAGAATATCAGACCTATGCATAGCTCCATTAATGTCAGTAGAGTTGCACTTGTTTACATCAGATCACCCACAAGAATTCCCTCAAAGAACCTTTTTTGCTATTGTTTACTTCCTTGGAGATGATATCAAATAGACAATTTAAGTCATCTGTCTGTCCATCCATCCTTTTTTTGCTTGCTTGCTTTTCCATGCATCCCTTTCCTAAAATGGAATGAGAAAACTCTCAGCCCCTCTATAGCTAGTTATTTTTTTCTGTTTGTACAGAAGCAGTGTAGTAGACAGAAGTGTTTGGGAGGTTTAAAAACAGAAGCCAGACTGTTTGGGGAGTGAGACAGCAAAGAATTGGCTCAGTGATTCCTTTTGAAAATGTCCCAAACTCTATTACTGTGTCCCTGGTTTTCAAACAGGAAAGGGATTTGTCCTGGTGGGGCTGAGGGTTCCCTCCAGGAAGAGGTTGCGTGTGCAGGAAGGGAAGAGAACAAGACCACTATTTTGGTACGATGTGTGCTCCAAAAGTGGGAGCACGCCATGGATTTTACTAGGGTTACACAGGATGTAAGTCAATGCAGAATTTTCACCATAATGTCTAGATATGTGAGAATATATTGTGCCAGCTAGAAGGGTTTTGGATATTTTCATGAGCACAGATAATACTATTGAGTTTTACTCTGTGGCAATTCCCTCATTTGGGTTATGGTTATAGTTTTATGGGTTTACCTGGACACTGTCCATAGACTAAACAGTTACAGGACCTGGCAAGCCAGGGTCAGCTGGTTATAAACTTGAAAAAAAATTATCCTGAAGAAAACCCACACAGAACAAACAAAACCACCAACTCTGACCTGGGCTCATGTTCAGGCTTTTTACCCAAATCTCAGGTCAGGCCTATTTAAATACCCAAGGTGGATTTACATGATGTCAGCCTGAGGTTACACTTCTGGCTGCTTTTAAATATTCAGCTTTATTTAAACAAGCCCTAAAAGTGAGCAGACAGTCTGAGATACTCATGCATTCTCTTCATCTCTTTCTTTCCCCTTCTCTCCAGGAGGAGAAGGGGGCGGTTGATCCTGAGGGGAACCAGAGGGAAGGCTAGCACAGCATCAATTACAGCACAGATGTACATGAAAGTGATCTAGGGTATCTCTGTAGGAAAGGAAAAAGGAGGCATGGGGTTTACCCTGCAGCCAGCGGCAGATACAGTGACCATGGAGGCATCCTCTGCAGGCTCATTCCATTGTACAAACTGATCAGAGGGCAGGGGGAGAAGAAAGTTCAGCACAGAGCAAAGTGAAAGTTCCTACTTGTGAGAGACCATGTCAGGTGACAGGAGAAAATAATTCCCTGTGTTCAGAGAACTGTGTTTGGTGCCCCATTATTCCCAGCTTCTCCTGATTTTCTTAAAATTCGGGGACAGATTCAGCTTTTGGTTATACCATTGTAACTTTAGTGGAGTTGATTTACGCTGGTGAAATTCAGGTTGGTCTCCTGTGAGCTACAGCAGTATAGTCTAGGGATAGCCAGGATTTGACAGGTTTTACTATGATCCTAAACATTCTCTTATGGGAGATTTTTGTGACTGATATGCCAGTGCACAGTAGTTTGTTTGCTATAACCCTTTACACATGTAGTTATTCTGTAAAAGGTGGGAAAGAAATTCCTTCTTGGCCCCCGCAGGCAGTGCATGCGAGGCCTGAAACATGACATTTGAGTTACTCTTATAAAAATTTTGCATAGCAAAAGATACTGTGGTCACTAAAATGAGTAATTACTTGTTAATCTCCAGCTGTAGCATTTATCGGATCTCCTGTGGCTGTGAATTCCAGAGGTTGACCATGACGCACTCTGCGGTGCTCCTTTTAATATTTATAATGTGTATTATTTTTCCAAAAGACCAGATATAAAAATATAAAACTTTTTAATAAAAACTCTCATTATCATTTTAAAATTTATAGCTATTAAATTACAGTGAAGTCCAATTGTGAGGCAAATTACAGATAACTAAATCTACAAGGTGATAGAGGCCACTGCATTGGGACTTAGTGCTGTTGTAAACGCCTTTCAAACTACCAACTGTACTAACTCATCAACTTTCAATCCATCATCACCCGCTTTCCAGAATAGCACTTCTCTGCCATTAGGGACAAATTCTGCTCTCTCTTCCACTGTGGAAGTGCTAGGGGAGGGCAGAATTTTGTATGCTGCTTGTGCAGCTGCCCTTCAGCTGTGGGGCCAAAAGGGTGAGGGCTGGGTTGGAGCAAAGCAGAGTATTCACTGCTTTGCAGATTCTCCAAACCATTCCCCCATGATGAAGGCGGTACCTTTAGGTTGGCAGACCTGTTAGAAAGTTTCTTCTCCAGCTCTGTGATTTGTGGGAGCTAGGGATTCCTTCTCCATCTTCCTTTGGAATTCCTCAGAACCCATGTGAATTAATTGCCCTGAGAACTAAGAAGAGGATTTACCCTTATAATACACATGTCAAGAGTTTTCTATCTTCAGTATGTCATACGAAACAGTAATTATTGGGAACAGGATTAAAACCACAGGATCTTTGTTTTTCAAAGCCTGTACCCTTTTGCAAACTTCCATAAGGATCTCAGCTTGGAAGTGCCGGAGGTAAACTGGCCTTGGTGGAGGAGAGAGCTTGCTTTGGAGTAGAACTGCTTTTTCAGTCCTACAGCTGTCTGTATGAAAGGGGTTGTATAGGGCTTGTTGCAACACCAATTCTGAAGCTTTACTGGTTCTTGTAGGGCCATTAAAAGTTGAGAAATGGGATACTTTGTCAAGTAGTTGTATCCACATAGAAAGCTGGACTTCTTTTGGTATCTTTCTTGCTGAGTTTATTGTAGGTGTTTTCAGGTCTGTAATGAACATGTAACATAACAGTTTTATTATTACTACTACTGTGATTTAGGTGATGATCACTGTGGTGGTGTCTGGGTGTAATGTTCAGACACAAGCACTGTGATTAAAATGGACAAGCCCCACAGTTAGATATTGTATCTAGTATAATTGGGTTCCCCATATATTTGAATATTTATTTATTTCTTGGTACTACAACAGATCCTAGCCAAGATCAGGACCTGATTGTACAGGGTGCTGTGAAAATGCACTACATCAAATAAATGATTGTCTTATCTGGGTTGCGGATTCTAACACATCAAAATGTACCTGATAGATTTTGCATTGGACTGTATTATCATCATTTTGATGGACAGCTTGTTGCTCACTTGGGGAGTGCGTTGGTCCTAGAATCACTCTCAAAAGAGTCACCATTTCCTAAAATGATTGAGGTCACAAAGTTGAAACAAGCAACTGTAGATAGTGTTGTATGAGAAGGAAAGAGAGTGAGATCAACAGTGACAACCCAGAGAGGTGGGACTTGCTTGTGAAAACTTTGAGGATATCAAATATTGATTGAAATGAGTAAATGTCCATTATTTCAACACAGATCTAGGGCTTTGGACATTTTTGCCATAACTACTCTGCACTTCCCCTCTAACATTTGCCGTGGCAACCCTACAGCCATAAATTAATCCTCGACACCGAGGTGGTCTGGCGTGTTGTGCCATTTGCAGCTTATGGGTCAACCTGGGAGAAGAAGCTCAGCCTTTGATACATTGGTGGAAGGAGCTGGGGTTCCAGATGTTATCATTTTAAAAATCCATTGTGTTGGATTAATTTCCCAGGAATGCCTGAACTGGATGAGTACACGATGGAGAGAGTCATGGAGGAATTTGAACAGCGATGCTATGACAGTATGAATCATGCTATTGAGACTGAAGAAGGGCTTGGGATCGAGTATGATGAGGACGTTGTCTGCGACGTTTGCCAGTCCCCAGATGGGGAGGATGGCAATGAAATGGTGTTCTGTGACAAATGCAATATTTGTGTACACCAGGTATGGCATCCAGACGTAGAGGTGGGAGTGGCCTTTTGGGCAGCTTATGTGCTGGGGCTAGAGGCAGGCGATGGGTGGTTACAGAAATATCTCAGAACTACTACTGTTAAAGACAGATTTAAAGATAACAGGCCAGATTCCTCTCTAGTGTAACTCACTGATTTTAACTGAGTTACACCAGTAGTGAAATTGGCCCACGGGACAAACTCACAAGTGATGTAAATGTAGGTTGTACATTAGTAAATATGTACATTTACTGCGTTACATGCTGAGAGGGCAAAAGGTGGGAGTGTAGCAGGAAAAGCAACCAATTGGAGGATGTAAGAAGATATAAGATTAAAATGGGCGTGGTATTGCTTTATCTAAAGGCATCTTGTACCCTCTTGCTGGTTGCTTTTGTTGCTATAATCATGCCCTTTTTGCCACTAAGTTTGCACACTACACTAGTTTACACTGACACTACCATCTGCATTCCCAATGAATTTGGCCCAGTTGGTTTTGTTCTTCAGATATGTCTGCAATTTTTTGGTTTGATCCCTCACTTTCCACACACAAGCCATGTGATGCACTGAAGTCCTCTTTTTTGGCAATATATTTGCAGTATCAATAAATTTGATTGAAGAGGAAGAGAAAGTCTGAAAAATGATGACCTCCATCCAACTAGTAGGAAACCAGGAAGGATTTATATCGTAGTTTAAACTTAATTTATGTCATCAGGCTTGTTGTTAACAGTTGGTTTTGTTCCATGTTGGGGTGACGCTGAATGAGGCAGACCAGGAATTTGAACCTGCATCTCTCACATGCTAGAGGAGTGCCTGAACAACTAGGTTATTCTGAGGACAACATGTCTTTCTGTGGAAATTAAACAAGCCTTTCTTTGCATGGAAGAAGGAACAGATATGTTTGTAACACATCTGCTTCCTCGACTGCTCCATTGTGAAAGAGACCTTGCTATGGGTCTTCTTTCTCTCCATCCCTTAAAATGTTTGCTTTGTCATTAAGCAGTGGGGCAGCTGCGATGTTTGATAAGCAAGGAACATTTAATTTTCTTGCTCCTCAGGCTAAAGTTACATAAATGTATTTGCATGTATGGTGGTGAAATGTATCTTTGAGCGTGGCGCTGTGCAAACATTGCGTATCTTGTAAAGTGGTCTAAGAGTTTAAAATTGGCACATTGATAAATCTGTAGCCATTCTGTCTTGAACTGTGATCACATCAAATCTTAGAAGCTAGAAAGGGTCAGAACTGGCAATAGTTTGGTTGGAGGTCTCCATAGACACTCCAGTCTACTACAGGACATGATGTTAATCATTCAGTAGATGTCACTTTACCCTTATGAGTAAGAATTGAACTGTACCTTGGGGGCATCTTTAATGTCATCATCTCATTTTTCAGGTGAGATGCAAAACCAATGTCCTATCACTTGGGATCTTTAAAGATCTCATGGGACTTCATAGCTCCAGTGTCCTGGCTAACGTCCAGCTCAGATATCTAACCACTCACACAGCTATCTAAATTTCCCGTTCTGTTTAATTTGATTAATATATTCTTCTTCACTTCCTGTCCTAAACTGTTGTGGAGTGATGGTTTGCATTGTTAAACAGCTGGAGTTAGCTCCCTTTCAGTGGTGGGAAAAGTATCTGTGTGTAATGTGTATATGGAGTTGCTACATTTGTAAAAGCACCTTGCCATCCTTCAGAACAAAATTGGCTACATAAATGTAAGCTAATATTATTATATAGCATGCAGCCCATAAAGGGCTTTGAGGTTAGCAAAAGGCTAAATGTAAATCAGTTAATACTAACAGGAACATGCTGTTGTTGTTTCCTTTTCTTTCCCTCCTTTATAAACATGAGTACAGGCATGTTACGGAATTTTAAAGGTGCCAGAAGGCAGCTGGCTATGCCGGACCTGTGCGCTTGGTGTTCAGCCAAAGTGTTTATTGTGTCCCAAGAAAGGTGGAGCTATGAAGCCTACTCGTAGTGGGACGAAGTGGGTCCATGTGAGCTGTGCTCTGTGGATTCCAGAGGTAGGTGTCAATCCAACTGATGTACCTGTGTTCAGATTCAGAGCAATCTTGGCAAAGGACAAATCTGCTCATAACAACATACAATCTGAAGTCTGTTGCTATAATGAATGTAACATCCGTGCAGCATTTGTTGTTAGGGAGTAGAAAAAAATAAAAGATAAAAACAGGGAAACGTTAATTTTCAATTAAACATAGAGGACATAGAGTCTGGCAGGATAATACATGATCTATAAGAAAAAGGTAATTACATTAGCTCAGTGAACTACAATACAAATGGCTCATAGGCCTAAAAAAAGGACAACTGCTGGGAAAACTAATTTAGTAAGAGCACAAAGTAAGCACTGTTTGTATTTGTAGATGGAAACTCAGAACCTGGGTAAGCAAGTATTTGGATTAACAGCGGTAATTCTTGAAAGTTCTGGCATTCAAAATATTCATCCTTTAAAATCACTTAAATTGATGCAATTTGCATCAAAGCTGTTCCATTTTTATTGGGGAAGAAGTGGTTTTGAAACTGGATTTTTCTCTCTTTGTAAACTGAAAAACCTGGTACATATTAATTTGGCATGTTACCAAGCAATGAAACAGATTCATAATGGAGAATTGTGCTTTTATTTTTGCCTGGTGTGGGACCTACAAAGGGACTTAAGCATTGCAATGATATTATGTGCCTAGAAACTTCTGGAACAACACTGTGATCCACAAAGCCTGACCATAGGTACCTAGTCTCCCTGTACAATGAATGGGGATCCACAGAAGCTAACATGCTAGGTGGGGAGACACCTAAGCTAGCTAGTGGGAGATGCTGATCAGAGGAGTGTATGCTAAGCATGCTTATTGGATTGGGCCCTACATGCAAATGCCTGTCTTCCCCTGGTTTGTGGATCATTCTGCGGCTTTGGCGTGAGATAGGCATCCAGACGCCTAAAGCAAGACAGCGCTGCGCATGCTAAGAGGCAGAAATACAGGTGCCTAGGGAACTCTTACCCTGAAAAACTTGGGTGCTGAGTGAGTTTAGGTGCTGCATGGTTCAGTGGCAGTTCTGTGGATTGCAGTGGAGCCAAAGCTGGGACTTAGGTGCCTAAGTCTGGGGTTTAGGCACCTAAATATTTTCATGGTTCCCACCCCTTCTGCTTATCTTTCACTGTATATTTTTCACTCTGATGCTTAGGTGAGTATTGGCAGCCCAGAAAAGATGGAGCCCATAACCAAGGTCTCTCACATTCCCAGCAGTAGATGGGCATTAGTGTGCAGCCTTTGCAATGAGAAGATTGGGGCATCCATACAGGTAATAAACTAACATGAGTGTGTTTGTTATAGATGTAAATGTGCATTCTATAGAACCTCCCTGATTCCCTGCCCAGTTTGCACAGAAAAACATCGCAGTAGAGTTTTAATAGCAGGTAATGTAGGGAGGTTATAGTTTAAGGATTCCTAACTTTTACAAATGTACTTAGGTGTGGTTATCAGAACACCGAAATATAAATAATGAAATTTGAATGAACATACTTGTTCAATGAACAAAATACATTTTGTGGTGCATTCTCCTTGCTTTTTAAGTAGCACTTGTTCTTTTGCTCGTTAATTTGTAAAAGTGTGTAATTTTCTGTGGCCAAAATATTTAAACTTGGATGCCAAAAACTGTGTGCTAAAATTTACCTGCACGTATGTTCAAGGTGATTGTCAAGTTAGATTCCCAATTCCCCTTGAAAATCTTCCCTCTGATGAGCAGCTTGATTTTCAGAGATGGTGAAGACTTGCAGCCAACACTGAAGTCAATTGGAATGAGAATGCTCAGCACCCTTCATGATAAGGCTGTGAATCAGGTGACTAAATATGGATTTAGGCACCTAACTTTAGATAGCGCCCAACTGTAAAGATTTTGGCCTGTGGGTCTACCAGGGATTAAAGTGAATTGGTAATGTCTGCGGTTGTGGGTAAGAAAGGAGTTATACTATCATAGTCTTTTTTTATTTGATAAATAATCAGGTGTTCTCATTTGTTGGTCTTTTTAGTTCAGTTATGAGAATCTCTGCCATTGAGCTCCAGAGTATGCAGGAAAGGAACAGTTTGCATGCTTAGAATCTGCTACAAAGGAGCACAAATGAGCCTCAAGCAGAGGAAATACAAGGCCCTTCTTCAGCTGGTGATGAAAAGCCACAAATCTGGCAGATTTAGGGGTGGCTGGCTTTGCAGATATTTTGTATTCTCTAGAATCAAAGCTTCTGGCCCTGATTTTCCCATTGCCTTGCGCCTTACAGAATCGTTTACACATCTGTAAGGTAGCTGTAAAACACTAATATTTTGATGTTTATTCTCACTTAGCACAGGTGTAAATGACTGCACAAGGTGCAAGGCAATGGGAGAATCAGGCCCAGCGTGTTCAAGGAATAACTATCTCCATGTACAGTAAAGAATTAATCTTTGGCTGTGTATCCAGCACTAAAGCAAGAACACCAATATCCTGCTTCCTATCACCAATTCACATTCTTGGCAAAATTCCAGTATGGGTCATATACTTCTTAATGAATTTATCTCTAAAATTTCAATGGGATGCGGATTTTTCACTTATTGTAAAATGTTCTGTGGTATTGCAGTATGGTGTTAAACAGTATTGATCTGCCCCAGAGTTACCTGCATTTCAGAAGTGAGTGAAGAGGTTCCTTGTATACATTACATCAGCTTGTGAAATTTATAAAGCACTTTGGGATCCTTCAGGATACAAGACAGTATATAGATGTTATGTAAAGGGGTATTAACTCTGATAGCAGTTTTACAATATGTAGAGATCTACAGTACATATTGCTTAGATCTGAATCTTAGTTCTATTGGTATCACTGTGAGAAAGACCACAGGTATGTTTGAATGCATTTTAGAGCCTGTGGTGTCCTGCCTTTGCTGGGGAAAGTAAGGCTAGATGACCTAATTGTCGGCAGAGTTGTGCTATCTAATAAAAAAAACAAAGTATGTAGTAAAGCACTTAGAAGACGAAAAGTAGAGCTCCGAGTTCTGAGTTTAGATCACTGGATCGTGCCACTCTCTCCTGTGTTCCTCTGTCGCTGAGGCACTGATGGCGTTTTCTGGGAAAAGTTATAAAATAGCAGTTCAGCAGACATTCTAGTGAAACCGTTCAATCTGTTTGTCAGCAGCCTTGTTTGCTGTTCGCACTTCAGTTAAGGTCTGAAATAATACACATCTCAAGAAAAGAAAATGAATCTGTCCACTGCCTTTTAATAAATAAAACAGTCCTGTCCTCTGTCTCTTGGAAACTTACATAATGGAGAAATCAAACTATTTTGTCCCCCAATACTTGTTTGAGGTAACTCTGTAGCAGTTTCATACTGAATACAGATTTTTTTTGGTGTGGTTTCTTTACATTCTTGCTCTGAAAACCTCTGTCTTCTGGAATAACAGAATGGGATAATACGTATGCTGTACAGCTGCCACTGTAGAAAGTTACACATTTAAAAAAATCATTTGGAGAAATACTCTTGGTTCCAGTTTTCTGTGACATCACCAAAGAGTATTAGTGGGGCTTTGTGATACAAGAAACATGAATGCGAGAGTATTCTCATGGCCTATAAATACTTTAAATTTGTGTATTAAACTTTTAGATAGCAGGAAAAAAACAGAATTTACGAAGTGTGTAATAAAAAAGGTAATAATCAACTGAATGACTGGAGGGAGAAGAGGCAGTTGCTCCAGATATGTTTTATATTATGAGATGTTCACACTAATTTAAAAAGCGAGCTGCTTGATGTGTGCATAGGGATGGGCAGAAAGCAGCTGCTGCAAGCTGGGAAAAGCAAGACTGCATTTTCTTCCCAGTTCAAATTTCCTTCAGATGAGACAAGCTTTCCTCTCCACTCAACAGAACTTTACTTTTGATACAAGCAAATTATTAAGAGCTCCTAGTACCATGGAACTTGCTGCAAAAAGCACTTCTTTTGTGTTGTTTAATATCCAGCTGTGCTGCTGTTGCCCTGTTTGTCCACAAAGCATTTATTTGGAGGAGGCGAAAGGGCAAAAGAGGGTTTCACCATTTTTCATATCCTTTCCAAGTATTGATTTTATTAAAGAATATTTATCTGAAACCTTTGCAGTTTAAACTCTGTAGTATACATTTAGCTGACATCTGGCTGCTGAGTCAACCTGAGCTGGAAAACCCAGAGGAGACAGATACTTGGCTTTGTTACAAATCACTGTATAAATATCCTGCCGCAGTGCATTTCTCTTTAAGGTTATATCACTTGGGTTAAGTATAGTTTAGTCCTGTCAGAGTTTGTCTGTGACAGGCCTTTCCACTTTTATTTCTCTATGTTGGGAACAAGGGTCCAAGTCAAGGGGGGATTTTTAAAAAAATTATTTTTCTATTTATGGCTGGTTATGGCTATTAAACACTTTGCAAAAGAAAGTTAGCTACAGATAAAATCAAGTGCTAAAGCAGTTTAGCTCCATAATGGCTAGATGGGAGATAGGGGAGAGCTTGGAAGATGACAAAAGAAGCAAATTGTAGTTTTTTCTCATGTGAAGTAGAAGAGCACTAAGTGACTGAAGTAGTGAATGTCACTGATTTAATACGTGACATTCTAAATTGATGATAAAAGAAAAAGAATCCCACCGGGCCCTTGCTTTTTAAGTAGCACTTGTTCATTTCTTCGTTAGTTTGCAAAAGTGGCCAGTTCCAGGTGCTGTGAGAGATGTTAATTAAAGTATCCGACTGGCTGGGAGCCACAGGGTATTTCTTCTCTGGAGTGCTGACACACCCAAAGGGGATCGTTTTGCCTGTCATGATATTGCGTTAAGTGACTAGCTCCAGTGGTACCATGAGAAACCACCTCTTGTGGAGTTGCTCATATTGAATCGTATGATAAGCCCAGGGGAAGTTAATCACTCATGTCTGCGAGACCGCTACGTTGTTGCTTGAACTGACAGCATTAAATTGCAAACCTAGTAGTGAGAAAGTACTTGGCTTAGATGCAAAACCCAGTACTGTGGTGTGTTGTACCGCAGTTGTGCTGGTGTAAGCATTGATCTCAAAGGAGCCGTGGCTGCGTAGGTATTTTGTGCATAGTATGTGACTTTTTATTTAAAACATGTTTATTTTTTCTGCAGTGCTCGGTGAAAAACTGCCGAACAGCTTTTCATGTCACATGCGCATTTGACCGTGGCTTGGAGATGAAGACCATCCTGGCGGAGAACGATGAGGTCAAGTTCAAGTCTTACTGCCCCAAGCACAGCTCCACCAAGAAACTGGATGATGAAAACCTCAGTGAAAACACCAGCCATGAGAATGGGACACAAGACAGCTCCCCTTGTGCCCATATAGAGTCCTTTCACAGCCTTGATCAAAACCAGGAGGAGGCCCACAGGGTCAGTGTCCGCAAGCAGAAGCTCCAGCAGCTGGAGGATGAGTTCTACACATTTGTCAATGTCTTGGAAGTGGCCAAGGCCCTGCGGCTGCCTGAAGAGCTGATGGAGTTCCTGTACCAGTACTGGAAGCTTAAGAGGAAAGGCAATTTCAACAAGCCCTTGATAACCCCAAAGAAAGACGAAGAGGACAATCTGGCCAAGCGGGAGCAGGATGTTTTGTTCAGGAGACTGCAGCTCTTCACGCACCTCCGGCAGGATTTGGAGAGGGTAAACCAATGCAAGCTTATGCTTGTGGGGAGAAGGTGTTGTGTTTGGGTAGCTGAGTTCACAACCTAAATCAGTGATAATATATTCCCTTGATTTTTGCCAATGGATGTGGGCAACCAAATTTTGTTCCAACCCAGTGCTCTGAAGATTGCATTGAATTTGTATAGAGCACAACAAGTTGCAGCTATCATCTTTTGAAAGAGCGTGTCAGCCCGCAGAGGTGACAGGTCCTGGCAGTTAGTGCCCAGTCTCAATCTGAACAGTGTCGGATATGTTAGACTAGATGACCCTTGTGGTCCCTTCTAATCCTAAGATTATATGTCTGCAGTGTAGCTGGGAGTGAGCCTCACAGCACAAGTAGATAGACTCACATTAGCTCAGCTTTAGCTAGCATGCTAAAAAACAGCATGGATGTTGTGGCTTGGGTGGCAGCTCAGGCTTTCAAGCCCACCTGACTCTCTGGGTCTAAGCTCGGGTGGCTAGCCCGAGTCTCCACTAGTGCCACAACATCCACACTGCTCTATTTAGTAGACTACCTTACAAGTCTATCTACCTGGGCTGGGAGACTTGCTCCCAGCTGCTGTGTAGGTGTACGCTTTGTGGACTTCACTTCAGTATTGGTGACATCGTGGGCTGTACTGCAGCCACTTCTGGGTAATATATTTTCACTATCACAAGCAGTTAGCTTGTGATACTTTCTCCTGGTGGTACCTGCTGCTGATGCACATTTTTCAAACAAATGAAAAACCAAATCAGTCTTTCCCTGTGTCTTTGATGTGGAGCTGGCTTGTTTTTACTTTTGCTAACAGAACAGTGTGAGGTCAGCATTTCACCAGAAATATGTACATAATATTTTGAGTAGACAGTGGCATACCATTGGGTTGGGTTTTGAATGTTAAAAAGTGTAATGGAATGGTATCAGCTTGGTCTTTTATCCTTAGTACATCTGCCTTAACAAGGATGTGAAATTGAACTTTTGCTCTCAGATTAACTGGCAAAGAGAGAGATATTTTTTTAAAAAAAAAACAGAAGGGACCATTACAGGCCATACAATCTGACCCAGCAGATCCTTTACCAGGTCCAAAAAGCTTGTGGTTGAACTAGAGCATACATTTTAGAAAGACATCCAGTCTTGATTTAAAGAGTTCAGGTGATGGAATCTACCCTAACCATTCATAAAACTGTTCCAAGGCTATTACTCTTATTAGTAAACATTTATACCTTATTTCAGTTTGAATTTTTGTAGCTTCAATTTCAAGTCAGTGTCTCTTATGCATTTTGTAGTATCAGAAATCTTCTGTCTCCATAGGCACTTACAGGTGTTCAAGTCTCCTGTTAACCTTCTCGTTGAAGAGCTAAATAAGTTGAACTCCTTAAGTCTGTGTGTTCTCCAGCCGTCACAAGTTATTCTTGTGTAATATTCTGCACCTGCTCCAATTTTACAACATTCTTTTAAAAGTCTGGACACATTATTCCAGCAATGGTCACGCAAGTAATAACGCCTCTCTCCTCCAACTTGACATTTCTGTTTATATATCCAAAGGTTACATTAGCCCTTTTAACCACAGCTTGGATTGGTAGCTCATGTTCAGTTGATTATCTTCTAGTCTGACTCCGAAGTCCTTTTCAGAATTGGCACTTTCAAGGATACAGTCTCTCATCGTGTACATGTGACCTATGTTCTTTGTTCTTAGATGTGTGACCTTGCTTGTTTGCACCCAGCTTACCAAGCAATCTAGCTCTGCATAGGTGACTTGTCTTCATCATTATTTACAACTCTGCCAGTCTCTCTGTCACCTGCAAATGGGGCTCAATACAGGGGTAACTGGATGAAATTTGGTGGCCTTTGTTGTATGGGAGGGCAAACTAGATCTAATAATGATCCTTTCTGGTCTTAAAATCTATTAACATGATTTTAAATTTTCTTGGAGATCATTGATAAGTATGATTAGCATTAGGCTGAGAACCTATCCCTGTAGAATCCAACTAGAAACAACTACTCATGGATGATTCCCCATTAACAATTATGTTTTGAGATCGGTTAGCCAGTTTTTAATTTATTTAACATGCCATATTGAGTTTGTACAGGGATTAACCTTTTAGTCAGCATGTCATGCTGTTGCGAGTCAAAAGCCTCAGAGAAATCCATATATACTTCATCCACTAAATTTGTAATCTCAGAGAAGTTTTGAGTTTCACAGGAAGATAACTCAACTGTGATGCTAGGGCATATAGCTCTGCAACCTGCTGGGACCTGACTACAAGTGTTGGGCCCAGCTTGGGTGGGATAGGAAAATAACCAGCCCCTCTTGGGCGCAGGTTGTGTTGATTTGCCTCACATCTACCTTCCTGTGGCAGTAGCATACCTGCTTCTGCTGGCTACAACCATCTCTTTGTTCTGTGTGCACTGTGGGCCTCTTGTTTTGCAGCCCTCATAGAGCAGCAGGGGGTGGTGGACAGCTGGCACAGGGCATGCAGCTGCTACCATGCCAACCTCATGACAGGAAGCAGAGAGCCAATTCCACAGTTTGGTGACGATGGCGCAGACTCAGGTTTGGGGTCATGGCTTAAAAATTAGGCCAGGTCCTAATGCGGAGTTTCTCTATTGTGATATTTTTGTGTGACTGTCCCAATCAGCAACAAAATCAAGAAAAAATCCTCTACCACAGAAATCAGAAAAAGATTTATATTTTAGAAAACATTCTTCAAATATGTGTCTGTGTGGATCCCACTGTAGGCACTCATGCATGTGTGATCAAATTTTCTTTTGACTAGCAGTGTCTGTCAATGCACTGCGTGCCACCTCATGCTCTCGCAGCCTCCCTCAGATCTCTTTTACTGTCCACAGCAGTGAGATTGAACCTAGCAAGTGTCCAACCCACTAGTACTTAGCTAGGACTAAACTTCTGCAAAACCTTCTGCAAATCATCAGAACCACGTCTGATCTTCTGTTTTGACTAACATGAACTGACCACCAACTTTCTGGACTGAACTTCTCTGAGCAGACTCCTTTGTCCAGGGTTTCTCTAATGGCAGACTCAAAACCCAGGGGCTTCAAGTCCTGTCCATTCTGTGATAGACTATTCCCCCTGAAGGATGGATACAGTAGGCATGCTTTCTGTCTGGAGAAATCACACATTTCAAGCACATGACAGTATGTTTATCCCCTTCTCTGTGAGGACTCAAAAGTCATAAGTTGGAAGGCTGAAACTCCACCTTCTGCAACAGTCTATGGAAAATCTCATCAAACCCAAAGGAAAAAAGCTCCAGAATCTAATTAATGGACAAGCCAGCATCATCTGCTACCCCATCGAGTAGACAAACAATGCCTAAGACCACTGTGAAGAATACAGTGCCAAGGAAAAACCTGGCACTGACATTGGCACCAAAACTGACCTGCTTTAATATGGAAGCTGGTACTACCATCTCAGAAGTTGAGCACTGAAAGGGAATGCTCTGAGCACTCAGGCAGAAGCTCAAGAAGAAGCTTAGGACAAACAGCAAACTCTTCAGTGACAGTCTTTGAAGTCCTCACAGCATCAAGGATGAAGGGAACGAACAGACTGTGATGCAAAAGATTTTGCCAGCACTAACATTGACCCCGAACTTGAGGGGTGAAGCTCAGGCAGAACCAGGTCCATGCTGAGATATACACCAGCACCAACACAGACTCTGATACGAAAGCACCGTTACATGCTGGTGTTCCCCCTACAGGAAGTCTACTCCTCTTCATCACTGGAGCATACATTCTCCCTGTCACTGAGCAGAGAACTTTCTTCCCCTCTAAGGTCTGCAGTTGATACTGCTGAGACACCTATGGGCTAATCCTACAGGCCTCAGCTCATCCAGACTCCCTTTCAAAGATTTCCTTTTGAACCACTGTCTGAGTGCTCAGTATGCTACCTTACTATCAGTCAGTCCTGTGGCCATTATATCAGCATAGAGAGTCAGTGAATTCCAAACTCTTGTGCTTTGGCCATCTTATACTTCCTTTCAAAGGGACAAAGTGGTGATGAAACCACACCTCAGTTTCATCCCTCAGGTGATCTTGGATTTATTCAGATGGAATTCCAACACCTTACCAATTGTCTTCTCAAAACTGCACTCAACAATGAGAAAAGCAACGAGATGTCTCCAAAGCCTTGCTGTTAGCTCAACAAGACAAAGCCTTTCAGATTGTCTCCCCATCTCATTGTGGCAATATCTGGCTCAAGCCATCTCATCACAGAGACTCACTAAGTGGATCACACAGTGCATTTCCACCTGCTGTCAGATGGCTGGTTAACGTCTCTCTCCGAAAGTCTGTTCCAATCTCAGATCTGTTAGGCAGCTATGTAGAGTGACCTACTGTCTTGTAAAACATTGCACTTGACATGGCAGCCAAATCAGTTGCCAAGATCAGGAGAGCAGTACTACAGTCTCTGTTTGATTGACTGCAGCTGAAGTTCCTCACTCACACCATCCTTGGAGGATACTGCTTGCCAGTTATCTATAGTGGGATCCACACTGACTACAACAGCTCAAAGAACAATAGCTATTTACTCTACAGTAATTGTGGTTCTTTGAGCTGTTGTAGTCAGTGTGGATCCTATACTCTATCCTCCATCCTCATTTTTTGAGTCCCCAGCTATTACAGGCTTTTAATTGTAAGGGAAATGAGGGAGGGTCATGGGCAACCCCATTCTATGTTCTTGCATGGACAAACACACAAGGAAGTACAGAGCGTATGCACAGCTCTGATGGACACTGCTAGTGGGGAAAAAAATCCACTCTCACATGCATGAAGTACATGTGCTCTTATAGTGGGATCCACACTGACCATAACATCTTGAAGAATCAGTTACTGTAGGGTAAGTGACTGTTCTATACAGAGCCTAGTGAACAATTAATAATTTGGTCTCACTTCCAGTTCTTTCAACAGTCATGCTATGTCTGTCGTACAGTGGCATACATAGGAGCCCTACTGCATGTATTAATTGACCCAAATGAGACTAAAATGGAAGGTTCATGAAGGACACTCTTACAACAACCCAAATTTTGACCCTATACGCTATTAAACATAACTAAAAAGGTGTGTGTGTGTATATATATATATGTTTAAAAATATGTATGTATGTATCCAATAGCAGAGAGATGTGGGTATGGTCCTCAAAGATCCCTCCTTATTTCTCCTTTTACTTCCACCTCCAACTTCAAGGACCTCATGTTGTGGCTACCTTCTCTCTATGCAGCCAGGGTTCAGTGATTCTCTGAGCATCAGATATGGTAGAGGAGGATACTTAGGAGTGATACATTTGCTCCTTAGCTAACAAGCTGTAGAGGCAGAGACAAACTGTATTCTGTACCAGCCTGGTACAGTTTATAGTTTTACTATCATTAAGCTCAGTGACATTATTTGCATTTTCTAGGTTCGGAATCTGACTTACATGGTGACCCGAAGGGAGAAGATTAAGAGATCTATTTGCAAAGTCCAGGAACAGATATTCAATCTCTACACAAAACTTATGGATCAAGAAAGAGTTTCAGGTATGTTTCACAGACTTCATTATCACATCCAAGCAGAGGAACAAAATGGTTTGGTTAAGGTCTACTTACTGTTTTGAAGCTCACCCTTATATTCTTGTTTAGTTCACTTTGCGCCGGGAAGTTGGAGGAAAAACCCCCTAATGAACCAAGGGCCAGTATATTCTAAATTTTCAGCTACAACATATTAAGGACAGTCACATGAGAAGCCATAGAAATAGATAAGTAAGTGGGCCTGAATTAACTAGCTATCCCTATGGAACTGAGTGTCCCAAGGAATTGGAAATGGGATGAAGAGACTTCTGTTTTAGCTCACTGCTTCAAAACCTTCCTAAATTGCTATAACCAATTTTTTTTCCACTATTGGTAGTTGTTAGTGGGCAGGGACTGTCACCTATTATGTGTTTGTTTAGCACCCAGCACAATGGGGCCCAACCTGGTTGTGGCGTTTAGGAGCTGCTGCCTTATAAACATTTAATAGTAATAATAGCTGTTTGGTGATCTCAGTTTCATAGTGGATGGGTGTCCCCAGAGCTGACATGCATCTAGGCACCTTATCAGAAAGGCCCAGCACTGAATGGACATGAAGAAAGAACTCCTCTTGTTCCTAGAGGTTTTCTTTTCAGGTCATGGTAGCAGCCCATCAGCTTGGGTGTGTGCAGAACCTTTATGCTGTTCATGCTGAAATCACACTTCTCTGAAAATGTTGGACCGATTATAGCAACAAATAAGATCTAAGATCACTGTAACTTGGATCTATCTGTGTTTATGTCTGTTTGTTTTCTTTGTACTTTTGACAGCACTTTCTGTGGAGTCAGCTTCACTTCCCCCCCCACTCTATTTGTAGGTTTAGTATTTTCTCATGTTGTTTATATTAGTCTCAAACAACAGGGGAGAGAAAACATTTTTAAGAACAAAAGGAAAGTGTGTGGATAAAACCACAGATTTTGGCAATATGGACCCAGCAGCAGGTGTAGTCAGTTTTTTGGTTTTTTTTTAAAATGGATTAAACTTCAGGTTGACAGAGTCCCTTTAAATAGGTTATAAAGAAAAATGAGTTATTGGTAAAAATCACCTCTTTAACAGATTTTCATTTGATTTAATGTTGGTTTTCCTTGGCTAGTATGGATTATTTTCTGCATTTCCAAGTTTAGATTAAGAAAAGACAATGATAGCTCTGCTTGTCATGGTGTTTTCTGCATGTATTTGTATTCATTCTTCAACCAAAAAAAGTTGCATAAGTAAGAAAAATCACATCCCTGTTCATTTGCCTGTCAAATGTTTCATTTTCTATCCTTCCCGGATTAAACCCTTTCGAAAACACCATCAAGATGAACTCATCTTTTGGACCCCATCTGGAAGCATTGTGAACCTATTAAAATCAATTGGAAATGGAAAGGTCTACATTTCAGCACATGCTGTTTAAGACCAAGCATGTTGCTGTGATCTGTCAAACGAAAGGCACGTTTCTACTCCTCCAGAAGTGACTCAGCGATACTCAGTTCAGTTTTTGACTAACAGTCCTTCTGAATGAGTCTGCGAGACAGTGGGTTTAAAGGCATGAATTCTGATGCGGCAGCAAACTGATGTTAAAAAATCATTTACTGCTCACTGAAAATAGTTGCTTCTCCAGCAGGAAAATGCTACATTGAAAAGGTTAACTAGATTATCATTAAGGATTTAATAATTAGTCAGCTGCACAATCAGCTTGTCAAATCATGCATGATGACATATGTGGTAGTTTGTCTATTTAAGTGAAGGTGCTTTTTTCCAAAGAGTTTAATCAAGATTGCACTAGAACACATCTTCTAGACAAACATTGGACTTGAAACAGTAATGCAGGGAAGTCCTAGGGCCTGTGTTATGCAGGAGATCAGACTAGACAAACACAATGGCCCCTTCTGCCCTTAAAATCTGAGCTACACGTTAGCTATAGTATCTGTAGCGCTATGGAAATTGCATCTAAATATAATTAGACCTACAGTAAGTAGGAGAGTTACTGAAGGCTGATCACTGTCAGATGTTGGACATTATGAAAACCATTAAATGCTGGTCATGCGCCAGCATAATTAAAACAAGTTGGAGGCAGGAAAGAAAAAATTAAGAGAGGAATTTTAGGAGGTAAAAAGCAGCAGTTGTTATAGCGGGAAAGTGATTTGCTTTGGCTGAACTGTGAAGTAATTTCTCTGTGTTGCTTTTAGGTGTGCCTTCCTCCTCCTCAGTAGAAAACGTGGTATTGTTCAACAGTCCACCTTTGGGTCCTGATGCTCCCAAGATAGAGGATTTGAAGTGGCATTCTGCTTTCTTCAGGAAGCAAATGGGCACTTCTCTGACACACACACTGAAAAAATCACACAAGAGAGACAGAGTAAGGAACAGCTCTGGGAGTGACAGCAAATCCCTGCTCAAGCAGCCCAGCCGAAGGGAAGGTGTTGCAACTCCAGGTACCTTTTTAAATTTTGAAAAGGCCTTTGCAGAAGCACGCATTGTATCAGCACAACAGAGAAATGGGATAGTTATGACAGACCACAGGAAAAGAAGAGACAATCATTCCCCTTATGAGGTAATCAAGGCAGAACTGAAGGAAAAGCCTTCCAAGCACAGCCACAAGCCACTGACATCCACAGAAGTGTCTCAGAGGCAATCAGAAAACAAAAGGTCTGTGAACCATCCAGGTGGTAGGTCAGCACCTGGCACACGGAGGGATATAGTGCCTAAATGCAATGGATCTCTCATCAAAATAAACTGTAACCGGCCTGTAGTTAAAGTGCCTACTACACCCACAAGCCCAGTGAAAAACTGGGGCGGATTCCGAATTCCAAAGAAGGGGGAGAGACAACACCAGGGAGAGATCCAGGAGGAGACCTGCCACCAGAACTCTAACTATCCATACTTGGGCATGGGCAGAGTTTTGCCTAAAGACAGGGCAAAGAGCAAACTAAAGACAGACAGGGAAAATGATGGGTATGCTCCAGATGCTGAAATGAGTGACTCAGAAACTGAGGTGGCTGAGAAAAAATGCAGACAGCAAAGGCTTAGTCCAAACAGCACTATCAACAGGAGGACAGATATTATTAGGAGAAGTATCCTCGCTTCCTGACTGGACAGTAAGACATCTTCAGCACCATGGTCAATAGAGGCACTGCCTACAAACCCACTCTGCATTATTTATTGGTGTGAGGAGGGGAGCATGGGGTTTTAGACATGGCTACAGATTGACAAAGAGATAAACAAGCTGTATAAACATGTTTACGTGCACTTAAGACTACGATTTTGGCCCCTGTCCCTGAGTCCTTATAATCTGTTTCTGTGAGAAGTTTGAATCTTTTTATTTGCAACTTTCTTGAGGAAACATGACAACATCACTATTAAAATGGAATCTTTGGCAGAACACTAAAAGAATTCATTAAACACGGGGGGGGGGGGGGGAAGGGGAGGTTGCATCTGTCTCTCTTTAGCAAAACAGCACTGACAAGCATTTTTTCCTCTCCCCAAAAGCACAAGCTGTTAAATTAACTAGTGTATACTATATCAAATCTGGTTAGTTAACCATCCAGCATTTCTAAACCCATTACAAATGCTCACTTTCCTTGGACTGTGGCAGGTCTTTAAGGTCTGCAAAATGTTTTTGGTGTATTAGAGTTCAGCATACATGGCAGCTCTAAATCTTCCGTAACTCCAGAGAGTTTACATGTAAATACATCCAACAGGTAGTCAGTTTTAACCACAATTATGGGAGAAAAATGAAGGGGACAGGTTTGAGCTGCAGCTGCCTAGTGATACAACAGTAACAACATGAAAAGACCCAGTCTGAGCACAGAGCCATACTCTTAAGTTCCTCAATTCTGGGGAAGGAATACATTTAGAAGATAGTTTGTCCAGTTCTGAGAAAGGGACAAATTTATGGCTTACTGCATTCTATGGAACAATCCACAGAGCAGCTTTACCATTATCCAGTCACCTGCCCTCCAGGAATACGATGATAATTCGAGTGGGCATGACTAACTTGAAGGCACTAGTCAGCAGGATTTCCCAACGCCAGCCACTTATGCACTAATGGTATGTACTGGGACATCCAAGCATCTGACACTAAAGCGTTACTTTAAAAAAAAAAAAAGACAAATATATATTTTTAAATAGAATTAAAAGGAAAGGCAATAAATTGTGATTAGCTCTTTACATTCAGACCAAGATAAAGTGATTTCATTCTATTCTGGACTAGAATTGATGAGAGAGGGAGCTCACAGTCTGATTACATAACTTTTTTAAATAACCACGAATGGCAATAACTTGTGAGTAAGCTATCAGCAATAACATTAACAGTACATAGAGAGAGATTTTGTTTGTGCACTGAATAGAGTGCATATGTATCATAACAATGGATGTTATAAGAGCCTGAAGTCTTTGGAATTCTGCATCAACGTAAGGCAGACATGAAATTGTTGAAATTAAGTTTAAGCAGCAGTGAGTTTAGAAATATGGGCAGATGGAAGAATCCCTTTTTCTTTTCCCCCACCCACTACTATCAGTATTCAATTACATAATACATTTTAACATTTAACCCCTCCTTATTGGGGCAGGGAAAGAATAAAGAAACAATAGAACTTTGCTGTTAACTTTAAGTCTTCCAGAGGATTCAGTTGACAAAATAGGCTTATTGACATTCCATCTTGCTATGCAAGTTATCAAATTAAAAACTTCAAACAAATGTTTAAAACTAAATTGAGACGTAACCTTTTGACACTTAATGGATAATCTTGGGAAGGGGAAATGTTTGTATTGAAACAATACTTTGTTTAAACATTGCTGCTCCTGAGAAACCAGCTTCATCTCATGACTTTGCTGGTCAGATTAATTTGTTGTTGCACATAACAAAGGAGGAATGGTGGATCTGAGTCATACAGAGATTCACTCTTGATGTGACTTAAAATATTAAAGTTCTCTTTGATTAAAATTTTTTTATTGGCTATGGGAGAAGAGGGAAGTACAGTTGATTTCACTTTTAAATTCAGCAACATTTCTAGATGAGGGCTAAGTTTATTACTGTAAGGAGGTTGTGATATAGGGAATTATTTGTCAAGCCATAGAAGGAAAAAAAAATAAATTTGATTTTAAGCAAACATTTAACCTCACATCAGTTTGAAAGAGGTACCTGATTCATTTGCACTATTATGAATGCTAGCATTGTGCAGAAAGAATGCCTTATATGTTTTACTCCCCACACATTTAGGTTAATAAGCTTTCTAATGTTCCACTTTATGCTGAACCAAATAAAAAAGCGCTTTTCCCAAACCCCTAATTACAAAAAAAAGCTACAAGGCAAGCTAATTGCAGTATGGCCAGCTGTAAAAGTTAGTTTCATGCCAGGCTTAGCGCTCAGCAACAGAGGAGTCATAAGTATAGCAGTAACAACCCAAACCCACCCCTTGTGTTTTATTGGTATGAAACCATTCATTCATTTTTTTTAAGCTTTACCTTTCCTTGTGCAGATTGACCAAGCAATCTCTTTGATTATGATTGGTGTATTATGTCAAAATGTAGGCTAGTTGAACTTTTGTAAAGTTGCCTGGAATGCCATTTGTTAGGGTATAAACACACACAAATCTAAATGAAGGGTTTATTCGTGTCATGTGTGCAAATCTTTATTATTTTAAAAATTTGAAAAAAATTGTCATTACATTTGTAAAATCTTGTACAGAAGATTTTTCACTATGTGCCTAGCTTTGGTGTCCATTCAGCTAAAATTAAAAAAAAAAAAAAGGTGCATGACGAGAAACTGATAGAATCAGAGATAAAAAGTATATGTAGAGATGACTATTTTATATTACTTGGCCCAAACCTGTATTTATTTTCCCCCTTTTCTGAAGTATTTATAAAGATCTAGTTGAAGACAGCTGTATTTTTTTGTTAAAATATTTAGTAGAATTGTGCCTTTTTGTCTGTATGTGAATAAATGCTGTACATTTTGCAATAGACTGGCAGTGTTCAATTTTAAAATCTCCACTTCTGTCCATTCTGTTCAGGTTTATATACCGTATTCATTGCCATGATATCTAAGCAAAGTTAAAATAAACATCCTGCATATATGTATATGCTTAACTTTAAGCATATAGGCTGTCTCATTGCAGTAAGCTCATGTGCTTTAAAGCACATTTGTGTTTCCAGGATTGGGACCACTGGGACCAACAATTGTCATGTTTGGTGCCCAGTCATATATATATATATATAGCTTACCAGTAATGAAATGCTATTACATATTTCTAGAGTGATATGACTGTAATACTTACTCAGTGCTTGCCATATCTTCTCTCTTACTCGTAGCATTAGCAGTTGAAGTTTTTGAAACTGGAAGGTGCCTGAGGTGCTCGCAAGACCAAGATATAGCTCTTTCTTCCCTGTATTGGCTCTGGAGTGCCAACAGTAGTAAAACATTATTTTAATCATTTAAGGTCAGAGTATGACCTCTCCTTAATTCATTTTTGGTGAACAATTTCTTAAACAAGTAATCTTTCTGAAATCAGTGGATCTACCTGTGATTATTTGTTCAGCAGTGTTAGTAAAGGGCTCACACACTGGCCTACAGTAAGTCACTAAAATGGAGTATAAACTTAAAAAAAAAAAATACTTACCAGATTCTCTTCTAAGTCACTTTGCTATCCTTGCTGTCCAAAACTGCACTTTGAATTTTAAATCATCTTAGGTTTGCTTTATGGAACAAGTGAAAGGCAAATAGAAATCTTCATAAAAGTTTGGCAGTTTGGTTGAAATAGCCAAAAATCTACAGAATGCAGAAATGTAGTTTCGTTATAAACAGAAAGAGGCCTATTTCTTTACATTTTACAAGTGTACCTCTGAATGTTTCTATATATGGAATGTTACATATCCATGATCTCTTACTGCTACAGTGGCAAGTTCACCAAATCATTTATGTAACCCAACAGCATCATATTTACTGTGTGTTGAAATGGGCTTCCACATTTCAAGTTTGTTACAGGCTGTTCATTGCAATGTTAACTGCCCACCCATCCAAGGGTAAGACATGGCCTTATGATGCCACAACAGCCTATATCAGATAAACAAGTACAGCCGTTTACAAGGAACTACATAATCTCCAAGCTGGAGGTGAGGCACCACTTTATGAAAAAATTCCAAGGATGAATGTGCAGGAAAACCCTTATTTCCTAATACATTAAGGCAACATTAAGTTTCAATCTTAATAGAGTGTAACCTCATCATTCTCTTATGCAATGCCAGTCACAGTGGATGTTTAATATTGTGCAACCTTAACTCTACCTGCCTATGTGCATGCATTGTAAAAAAAAAAATGATTTCAATTTGGATAATGTTACAGGAATCGAAAATTCACAAAACAGACCAAGACTGTAGGGAAAATCACTTTTATTCTATTGCATTATTTGGGAAATAGTAAGTGGTCACACAATTAAAGGCTGTATTTTAAGACATGTTCATAGGACAGAGAAAATTGCACATTCACCTTTACTTTGCATCCCCAACTAGAATGTTTCACAGTGCCACCTTAATGTTACAGTAACGCATGTTTGCACTCTAATGGAGATGAGGGCTGCTATATTAGACTAGGTCTGCACTTCAAAATATTCATTTGGCTCAGTGTCCGCAAAAAGACATGAAAAAAGAGTAGGGGACGTTAGTCCTTTATTATTATATACAAAATTATGTTAAAAGCACATTAAGGTTGCAAGTCAAGCATTCAAAGGTTAAAAAATGCCAGAATTAAGGTTGCCTGTGCAATTTTAGAACCCCACAAGTTTGAGCCAGCTGTGACAAGCCAGCCAGGGGTGTTTAATTGCAGTGTAGACATACCCTTTGTAAC
The DNA here is from genome assembly GCF_965140235.1 of Caretta caretta. NCBI lineage: Eukaryota > Metazoa > Chordata > Testudines > Cheloniidae > Caretta > Caretta caretta. Next base: position 55,177,310 of record NC_134209.1, read on the forward strand.
CATCTATGAAAAATCTGGTTTAAGTGATTTGCCCAGCATGACACGGGAACTCTGTGGCACAGGCAGGCATAGGACGTTAGGTCCCCAGGGCACCTTTCAACACAACCATAAAACCATCCTTTCTCTTCCTGCAATGCGCTGCCCCGTTTGCTATATACCTGATAGTTCTACAGCCAACAGCCTCCTCTAGAACACAACTCTTTAATCCCTAGAGCAGGTTGCCGGTGCAACCTTAATTCAGCCCCCTTCTGTAAATGCATTAAGAATTAGTCTTTAATTACAGGGTTACACACTATTTTCTCCCCCAGGACCTCTGCCTCATTCAGTGCACAGACTGGATGGTGTTCACTTTATGAGCAGCTATTCAATATTTTATTCTATTCATTGTTCAATGTATGGCCCCATGCCTTATTTACTGCACATTATTCAAACCCTATTCTGAAGACAAATTATTAATTTCCTCATGGGCTATGGTGCTCATCACTAACAGTATCTGTGTTTCACATACAATGATTAATTTATTATTTTCACACCATCCCTATGAGATGGAGGTATTATCCCCATTTTATAAATGGAGAACTAAGGCAGAGAGAAATTAAGGTAAAAAGTATCCACTAATTTTGGGTACCCAACGTAAGACTTCATTTTTCAGAGTACTTAATGTTATTATACAGCACTTTATATGTTCAAAGAAGATGCTCCCATTGACTTCAGTAGCAGCTGAGAGTGCTCAGCACTAATAAAAAAAATCAGACCTCAGGATCTTAAGTCAGGCAGCCAGAACACAAGGGACACACAATTAGGATGTGTCTACATAGCAGTTAAACAGCTATGGCTGGCCCGAGTCAGTTAGTTGGGGCTCAGGCTGTGGGGCAGTAAAACTGTGGTGTAGACATTTGCGGGGTCCCACAGCTCTGGGCTCCAGCCCAAGCCTGAACGTTTAGCTGCAGTTTTACAGCCCCACAAGTTGGAGTCTATATACCTTCTGACTGTTCAACAGCCTCCTCTAGAACACAACCATTTAATCGCTAGAGCAGGTCCATTCTGTACATTTAGAGCACATAGGAGAGAGAGGCTCCCTGCTCTCAACTCCAGTGCCTGGACCCACCACAACCCAGGGCACCCAGAAATTGCATTTGCAGGGAAAATCATGCTCAGGGAAGATTGACTCTTCAGAAAATTGAACTGTTTTAGCAAGTCTCTACTGAGCATGTATGAATTGAGGTTTTTTCAGTCTTATGCCTTGGTCAAATTTGGACAGATTTTTAAAGGGCAAGGCAGAAGGCACATGCCTCACACAAAGGCTACTCTCTACTAAATTTCAACTTCCTGCATGGGGGTGCTAGAGCCATTCTCAAAGTCAACAAATCCTGACAATCTTAATATCAGCAAAATGTACCCAGCCCTAGCCTTGTTTTCAGAAATGGCTGAATTGTTTTGGCTGAAACTTTCCAAAAAGTTTAGCGGGGTTATAAAGCAACTGAAAACAGGGTCTTATAAAGGGAATTGTCAAACAACCTTTATAAGGCAGTACATCCTATAATTATGATGTCAATATATGTGTTAATTTCCCTCAACAACAAAAGAGCTGTAATCAACACACCATTTTGAACTGAAAGTGGGGGATACTTGCAGTTTGAACAGTAGTATCAACCCAGACCTTTTTGGTTTGTATTAGTTGCCTCTGTTCTTTTATAGCTTCATACCTCAATTGCATATTCCCTAAATGTAAGCTATTTTACAAGTTCCAATACATCACCAGTACACAACCTCAGGCAAAATGTGCACAGAAGGGGCAATTGCACCTCTCTGATTCATGATGTACAGCCTGTAGTCTAAGCGTTAGAAATCACCCCTTCTTGACCCACACCAGCCTCTGCATTGATGAGAAATGGCTCAAGTAGTGTTGAGTCATTCTCTAGCTTGGATTTATTGGTCATCATCTGTGGAAACTGTAAACATTTCAATAAGCCATCTTTAATTTACTAAAACCAGAGAATGCTTGTTTCTGATTAAATACATTATTCCTTTGATTTTAGGACCTTCTTTCAATTATACTCCCATCTATTGCTGATTGTGGCAATAAAATCAGAGTGATATGAGAAAACAGGTGGCTTTTCTCTTGTATGAAGATGGGCTTTTAGGAATTCAATATATGAATTGCAGCACTGTGACGTGACAAGGACCGAAGCATTAAAAGATTAAAAGAGCAGATACTGTAAAATTTGCATATTTAGTAAAAACTAGCTCTGTATGAGAGGATCAGCTGAGGTGCTCAGGCTCCCTGGTTTAAATGCAAACAGACAGACAGCAAGTGAGGTGCTCTCAGTGAGGGGCCACAGGTTTTCAAATGAACTTTCTCTTTTGGCTTAGTGTCTAGGTTTTTAGTGATATTTATGGCATGCTGCAAGCCTTGCCTATTATTTGGGAACAAAGATTAATTGGAGATATGTGGTGGCTAATAGGGTATAAGAAGAAACAGGAAAGTGGATCCATGCATACTTGAAAACCAACTTTGAGTAATAGGTTCACAGAGCCAGCCCTCCCTTGTTATAAATTGGGCTCGGCACTGGGATACATCAAACTGAGGAAGTGATTGATTAAAACTATGCTCCGCAGTAGGAGACAGCAGGAGTTATTCTTTCTTAAGTACAGTTTTTTTCTTAGATTATTAAAGGAGGAGAATTATCCTTGGCTATGGAAGTGGTCTTAACTGACAGACTCTTTGTGGGCAGGACAGACCCCTACCTCCAGTGACTGACAGTCTGGTTCTGCCCCAAAGATGCAAGCAGGCTGAAGACCCACTGTAAAAATCTATGCATCTTATTCAAAGAAAGGAAATTTTCAGGTAAGCATGGATGAATTATCAGTCCAAATAAATTTAAGTTTCATTGTCCTTTATATTGTAAATATGTTGAGAGGGAGGAGAAAATATACAGTATTGTGAAAACCTTCAAATAAACACACAAGAAATTAAAATCACTTACTTCAGACAATGATGGACTTTCAAGATCTGTCAAATGAATTTTCAAATGTTATATATGCTTAAAGAGAAAACAGTTAAGAGTCTAATATACTAACTTTCCTTCAAAAGCCCTTTTTAGAATAATTGCATAGAATTTGCCATCCTCAAAGCAAAAAGGACAAAATGTAATCTCAAGAGAGTCCTTGAACCCTTATTCTGTGGAATTAAAATGAATATTTTGATCTGAAAGAGTCAAGGGGGGTATATAATTGCTACATGTTCTTCTGTATGACTTTGCCTAGCCTGTTGTACAGTGTTGCTGCTAGGAATAACAGTTGCCACAGGTTCCCATACATGTGCATACCAGGGAAAGAAGTTGATCACACAGGTAAGGCACAACTGTGAAGTAGTGATTAGAGTAAGAAGTACAACTGGGAAGAGCCTGGAGTACCAGAGACCAGATTAGTATCTACCTTTTACTATTTTCAACAGGTATCACGGAGGAAACAAACTGAAAAAACCCACAAATACTGTACTGCAAAACACTGAAAGTCAAGGCAGTCATGTGCAAAACTACCACACATCCCCACTATTTGAAACTCAGGACATAACTAGTTTCTCAGTTTCATTCACCAAAGAGGATGCAGCCCATTCCTTCCCATGCACACAATCTGTTTAGAAAGTACATAATTTATTACATTGCACTTGTACATTAAGAAAATGTCATACAAAATGTAATTAAACAAATCATTTGTACATACAGAGTAAAGGTGTTTATAATTGTCAGCACATTGGTATATATTGCTTTAATACTACTTTGTCATGATTGCCATTAAATCAAAAAACCCACACTATGCACAGTACGCTTGTAATTTTACATTGATGAATGTGGGCTTCATTTTACATAAGAAATCATTATATTATTTTGCATACTCTCATTCCTGTATTTACTGTGAGCTTTTTTCCCCCTTGCGCAAACAGAATGGAAAATGTTTATGCAAATTACACAAGTCTAGCTGTGTGCTATAGGCTTTAATGCTCCAATACTGTATTCCTCTGACAGATTTTCCAATTCTTAAGTGGTGTGAATGAACAAAGCATATTTTTTAAATATTTTCTAGATCCACCATGGAGGCAGCTTTTTTCCTCTGCACAGTAATCACATTGAGCTGCAAGTAAAAACAAACAGTCAATAGTTTCACTATTCCACGAAAATCTCAATAAGCAAAATGTCACGGAGACAGAATAAACACAAATAACTGAAATTTTGGATACTTGAAAGAATTCTCAATATATGCCCACGGTTGTGACCCTATTTCACATACAAAAGAGTTTTGAATGACGGAGGATTGGGTAATAGAGGTTGTGCTATACTAAAATAAAATGCATGAAATGTAGAATTCAAATTATTTTAAAAAAATGCAATGTCTGTCTAAAGGATTGCATTTTAGTGGTGATTTTTCAGTGTTGCACCCCTCTTTTATGGGTATTAGACTAAAGTAAAAACCAGTCACTGACTATTTAATAGAAATATTACATTTTATAGATAGTGTCTTTCATCCTGAAATGGCTATACATGATACTTTATATACATACTGCATCACTGAAATGCAAACCTTTGTGATAGGTGGCAACAGCTAAGGGAACAAGTGACACATAGCAAATTATACAACAGTAGACAGATGAAATTGGGTCACAGTACACGGGGAAACTCCTACTCTTAAGAAAAGGTATGTGGGATCTTTAATGTTGAAACAGTAGACAGGACAGATTAAACATTTGCAATATTTGTATGCAGGACATAATTTGCAGTGGGGTCATTTGAGTTCCAAGTTTTCTTTCTTCCTGACACACTGCAAAGGTGAAGCAAACAAAACTATGTATTTTCCATGCTGTTCATTTCTGCTTATTATCCCGGTCTATCAGACTGCAGTTCTCCTAATATCTTTGGACCTAACAAATCTATCTATTTTCCATACACTGCTTGCCCATTAATAAGTAGTAATGCACTCCAGAGGGTTGCACTCCAGCCAATCTTAGAGAGAGTAACATTCAAGACTACTGAAGTGTAGTAAACAGTTCAATTTGGGAACACAATGCTAATGAGGAAGGGATGGTACAACTGTTCCATATACAGGATCGTTTTCCTGCTAACTGTTTACAGCTAGGTAATTTTTGCCTTGTGAGTCTAAAGTAGTTAATGTTATTACTGGAAGGGATGTGTGTGTATGGAGGGCATTCTGGTGTTGGATCAACATCAAACTCTTTTAAGCTGTAAAACTGCCCTCCTGACTTTGTAATTTGTCTAAAATGTATCATGACTGCTTCTTGGAACAGCTTGTCCTGGAACCAACAAGGGCAGAATCAATTCTTGATTTAGTCCTAAGTGGAGCACAGAATCTAGTCCAAGAAGCAAATATAGCTAAAACCTCAGTAATAGCGACCATAATGTAATTAAAGTTAACATCCTTGTAGGGGGAAAAATGCCAAAGAAACCCACCACAGTAGTATTTAACTTAAAAAACAGGATTACACAAAAAAGGGGATGCTAGTTAAACATAAATTAAAAGGAACAGTCACAAGGATGAAATGCCTGAAAACTGCATGGAGACTATTTAAGATCACCATAATAGCGGCTCAAACGAAATGTATACTCCAAATTAAAAAAAAAACAAAACAAAAACACAGTAAGAGGACCAAAAAAAAAAAAAAAAAAAAAAGAAGCCACTGTGGCCAAATGGCAGGGTAAAAGATGCAGTTAGAGACAAAAAGACATCTTTTAAAAATTGGAAGTCAAATTCTAGTGAGGAAAATAGAAAGGAGCATAAACTCTGGCAAGTCAAGTGTATAAATATTATAAAGCAGGCAAAGAAAATTTGAAAAGCATCTGGGAAAAGACACAAAACCTAACAGCCAAAAATTTTTTAAAGTACATCAGAAGAAGGAAACTTGCCAAGCAATCAGTGGGGCCACTGGACAATTGAGGTGCTAAAGAAGCAGTCAAGGAAGACAAGGCTGTTGAGGAGAAACTGAATGAATTCTTTACATTGGTCTTCACTGCAGAGGATATAGGGGAGATATCTAAAAAGAATGGTTCATGTGTAGGTGACAAATCTGAGGCATCGACCCAGACTGAGATATCTGTCAGTAGAGGTGGTTTTGGAACAAACTAATAAATTAAACAGTAAGAAATCACCATGACCAGATGATAATCAGCCAAGAGTTCTAAAGAAACTCAAATACGAAATTGCAAAACTACTATGGTATGTAACCTATCACTTAAATCAACCTCTTTGCCAGAAGACTGGAGGATAGCTAATATCTAAAATAACACTGACTTTTAAAAAAAAGTTCAAGAGGCGATCCTGGCAATAATAGGTGACTAAGCCTAACCTCAGTAACAGGCAAATGGGTTGAAACTATGCAAAAAAACCCAACAAATTATCAGACATGTAGATAAACATATCGGAAAAGAGTCAGCAAGCCTTTTGTAAAAGGAAATCATGCCTCACCAATCTAATCAAGGAAATCATGCCTCACAACTCTTTGAGGGGATCAACAAACATGTGGACAAGGGTAAGCCTGTTGTTCTAGTATACTTGGACTTTCAGAAAGCCTTTGACAAGGTCCCTCATCAAAAGATCTTAAGCAAAGTACGCAGTTATAGGATAAGAGGGAAGGTCCTCTCATCGATCAGTAAATGGCTAAAAGACACGAAAGAAAGTGGTCAGTTTTCACAATGGAGAGAAGTAAATAACAGGGTCCTGCAAAGATTTTTACTGGGACCTGTATTGTTCAACGTATTCATAAATGAGCAGAAAAAGGGAGTGAAGAGTGAGGTGGCAAAATTTGCAGATGATACAAAAGTACTCAAGATAGTTAAGTGTGAAGCTTACTGTGAAGAGTTACAAAGAGATCTCACAAAACTTGGTAACTTGGCAACAAATGGCAGATGAAATCCAATGCTGATAAATGAGAAGTAATGCATACTGGAAAACATAATCCCAACTATACATACAAAATGATAGGGTCTAACTAGCTGTTACCACTCAAGACCGAGATCTTGGAGCCATTGTGGATAGTTCTCTATAAACATCTGCTCAACGTGCAGCAGCACTCAATAAAGCTAACAATGTTAGGAACCATTAGGAAAGGGATAAATAAGACTGAAAGTATTATGCCACTACATAAATCCATGGTACACCTATACCTTAAATACTGCATGCATGCAGTTGTGGTTGCCCCATCTCAAAAAAGATAAATTAGAATGGGGAAAAGTTCGGAGAAGAGCAAAAGAAAAAAAAATGATTAGGGGTATGGAACAGCTTCCATACGAGGAGAAATTAAAATGACAGACTACATCTTGGAAAACAGATGACTAAGGGGGGAGGATATGACAGAGGTCTAAAAAATCATGATTGGTACGGAGAAAGTAAATAAGGAAGTGTTATTTATCCCTTCACATAACACAAGAACTGGGGGGGGGGGGTCACCCAATGAAATTAACAGGCAGTAGGTTTGAAACAAAAAAAGGAAACTTTCTTCACACAACACACAGTCAACATGTTGAACTTGTTGCCATGGGATGTTCTAAAGGCTAAAAGTATAATTGGGTTTAAAAAAGAATTAGATAAGTTCATGGAGGATAGGTCCATCAATGGCTATTAGTCAAGACGGTCAGGGACACTACCTCATGCCCTGGGTGTCCCTTAACTGTCCAACTGACAGAAGCTGGGACTGGATGATGGGATGGATTATTCAATAATTGCCCTGTTCTGTACATTCACTGTGAGGCATCTGGCAGTAGTCACTGTCAGAGAAGGATACTGGGCTACACGGACCACTGGTTTGACCCAATGTGGCTGTCTGATGTCTTCTTCCCAAAATTATAAACTGTGTGAGGGAGAATCACTCTCCTCCCCACACAGCAACACACGCTTCTTTTTTAAGTTATTTACTTTTGTGGAGGAAGACTGAAAATTGTAACCTAAAAGTAAGAGGGTATATGATAGAACTGAGTAGACACAGAACACGATTAAAAATTTCCCCTCCTTTGACATTCCAACTTGTCTCTTTTTCCAGTATGAGACATCTGTCAACTAGTTGGGACCTAGAAATTCCTGACCCACAACTGTGTCTGTCTTAAACTAGCTTCAACTGCCTAAAAAAAGCCTAGACAGAGTTCTATAGTTATGAAACGAAGACATATTTGTCTTCTGAATCAGAATGAGATTCTACAGGTGCCAGTCTGTGGGAGCTAGCACAACATCTGCATTTTATTACTATGAAGCCATCATTTCTAATGAATACTGTCTTACTGGTCAATTTGTAAGGGAGCTAGATCAGCTGTTCTGTGTAATCAGTGGTGATAGGTATTTAAACTTCATAGATTATTCCCTCATTCTGACATTGATTCAGTTTTGCACAGACTTAATAAGTGGGCTCCTTCCTTTGTTGCAAAGGATTACTAAAAACTCACATGCTTTCATTAATATGCCAACAACCACATAAACAGAGTTTACATCTAATTTATTTCCACAAACATATTACATGAAAGCACTGGATTTTCAGTGATGTGCCCAAATGAAGTATTTCACTCATTCATAACCGTCAGAAGCTTGGAGTGTAGTTAAATATTCTGAAATGACACATTTTGCCAAGTTAGAACTGTATAGTTGTTTGTATCAGCTACTTTACTACATATAACAAACAAACAAACAATCAATCAATTACCTCCACCCTAGGGAGATTCCAAAACAACATTTTTTCTTGTAACATTCAAAGACCTCTTGTTATGCAGCTGTAATAAGGTTGCTTTCTGATTACAGTTTTGTACCTGTTGAGATGCTGTAGCTGCCCTCTGTTCTGCCTGTGTTAGTCGCCTTTGAAGTCTGTTGACTTTTTCTTGATGCTCCATCATTAATTTTTCATTCTGTAAAAAAGTGAAAGATCTTTTTACAACTGTAAGTTTCATATATATTGCAGTGAGAAAACTTTGAGCAAATGGAGTTTGGTCAATGCCAAATATTGGAACTATTTACCACCTACAAGACAGGAAATTATATACGCTTGTGATTCCGAATAATTCCCAGGTTTCAGAGTAGTAGCCGTGTTAGTCTGTATCAGCAAAAAGAACGAGGAGTACTTGTGGCACCTTAGAGGTGCTGCTGCTAGCAGAAAGGAAATTATTGTATAAGAAATTTTCCATTCTTCAGCCTAGCATCTCTCACAATTATGATACACATGGGAAATAGCAAGCTGTGAGCAGGAGAAGTGAAAAGTGAACATAAGAAATAGGAAAGACACTCTTTCTGAACTGCTCAAATAGCCAGGTTATGTCTGGACCACTACCTGCAGCACCTTCCTGCCAACAGGGGAGCCGCTAACAGGGAGTTTCGAGAGGGAGTTCTCCAGGTGAAGGAGGAGTAAATACGGGACCGTTGGGGTAAGTGGCTGTCTGTAGTGTGTGTTTGTGTTTGGGGGTTAGGTGCTGAGCTTGTGTTTGTCTGTCTGTTTGTTTATTTGAAGGCCGGCAGTTGTGGCCGGCAGTTGAAAGCTGTGAGCTTCTAAACAAGGTTTGAAATCTAGAAGGCTCTGTTCGTTGGCTGAGCCTTAGTCAGGGGTGGGGCTATGAAGGATGCCAGGGCTTTATAAAGCAGTAAGCAAGAGACCAGGGGCCGCTAACAGGGAGTTTCGAGAGGGAGTTTGGAAGGGGAGTGGGAAGGGAGCAAGGTAGACTTGCCATTCTTTAAAACCTTTACACTAAACTATAATCAAAACTTCTTGATTTAAACAAAAACCCTATCATTAACCCAGGTAACTGTAGGAGAAAATGCAGGCAGAAGCCCAGCAGCAGAGTGAGGGCTATCCTGTTTATTGCACTCAGTGTAGCATATATGATTACTTGCCCTGTGGACGGGTGGCGTACGTGTGCATTCGGTGCAAGGAGCTCCTGGCTCTCAGAGACCATGTACAGGTTTTGGAGGCCAGGGTGGTGGAACTGGAGGAGCTAAGGAAGGCAGAGAGGTATGTTGATGAGGCTTTCCAGGACACTGTAGATTTGTCCCACCTCCGGTCAGACAGCCCCTGCACTGTTAAGGAGGATGAAAGGCCCAGAAAAGGAGAGCAGTCAACGGGAACAGAGGGAAACCTTCCCATAGTTGGGACCCTCCTTCCAGATGATGTTGGGGTATCCTCTCGCACTGAGGTTACCTCTCCGGGGGAGGGAACTCCAGTCATTAGGAAAAGGCAGGTGTTACTAATGGGAGATTCGATCATTAGAAACATAGATAGCTGGGTTTGTGATGACCGGGAGAACCGTATGGTGACTTGCCTGCCTGGTGCGAAGGTTGCGGATCTCTCGAAGCATCTAGATAGACTTATGTGTAGTGCTGGGGAGGAGCCGGTGGTCGTGGTACATGTAGGTACCAGTGACATAGGGAAGGGTAGGAGAGATGTCCTGGAGGCAAATTTAGGCTGCTAGGAAAGAGACTGAAATCCAGGACCTCTATGGTGGCATTCTCAGAAATGCTACCAGTTCCATGCGCAGGGCCACTTAGGCAGGCAGAGCTTCAGTCTCAATGTGTGGATGAGACGACGGTGTAGAGAGGAAGGGTTTCAATTTATTAGGAACTGGGGAAACTTTGGGGATAGGGGTATCCTATACAGGAAGGATGGGCTCCACCTAAACCAAAGTGGATCCAGATTGCTGGCACTTAACATTAAAAAGGTTGCAGAGCAGTTTTTAAACTAAGAGATGGGGGAAAGCCGATTGCTGCAGAGGAGCACGTCGATCGGACAGAGACTTCTCTTAGAGGAGAGTCTATTGATAGAGATTCTCTAGGTTTTAGTCAGGAGGAGGGGATGAAACAGGACAAAGTATGGGCCAGATCAGACGAGAAACACTCACATAAAGAATCTGACACATCAGAAAAGGGCAGAGAAATAAACAGTGACAAGTTTTTAAAGTGCTTGTACACAAATGCTAGAAGTCTAAATAATAAGATGGCTGAACTAGAGTCCCTCGTATTAAAGGAGGATATTGATAAAATAGGCATCAAAGAAACCTGGTGGAGTGAGGCCAATCAATGGGACACAATCATTCTGGGGTACAAAATATATCGGAAGGACAGAACAGGTCGTGCGGGGGCGGGGGAGCACTATATGTGAAAGAAAATGTAGAATCAAATGAAATAAAAATCTTAAATGAATTCACATGTTCCATAGAATCTCTATGGATAGTAAGTCCATGCTCTAATAAGAATATAACAGTAGGGATCTATTATTGACCACCTGACCAGGACAGTGATAGTGATGATGAAATGCTGAGGGAGATTACGGAGGCTATCAAAATAAAAAACTCAATAATAGTGGGGGATTTCAATTATCCCCATATTGACTGGGTACATGTCACCTCAGGACGAAATGCAGAGACAAAATTTCTCGATACTTTAAATGACTGCTTCTTGGAGCAGCTGGTACAGGAACCCCCAAGGGGAGAGGCAACTCTTGATCTAGTCTTGAGTGAAGCGCAGGATCTGGTCCAAGAGGTAACTATAACAGGGCCGCTTGGAGATAGTGACCATAATATAATAACATCTAACATTCCTGTGATGGGAAGAACACCTTAACAGCCCAACACTGTGGCATTTAATTTCAGAAAGTGGAACTATGCAAAAATGAGGAGGTTAGTTAAACAGAAATTAAAAGGTACAGTGACTAGAGTGAAATCCCTACAAGCTGCATGGACACTTTTCAAAGACACCATAATAGAGGCTCAGCTTAAATGTATACTCCAAATTAAAAAACACAGTAAAAGAACTAAAAAAGAGCCACCGTGGCTTAACAACCATGTAAAGAAGCAGTGACAGATAAAAAGGCATCTTTTAAAAAGTGGAGGTTAAATCCTAGTGAGGTAAATAGAAAGGAACATAAACACTGCCAAATTAAATGGAAAAATGTAGTAAGAAAAGCAAAAAAGGAGTTTGAAGAACAGCTAGCTAAAAACTCAAAAGGTAATAACAAAATGTTTTTTAAGTACATCAGAAGCAGGAAGCCTGCTTAACAACCAGTGGGGCCGCTGGACAATCAAGATACAAAAGGAGCACTTGAAGATGATAAAGTCATTGCAGAGAAACTAAATGAATTCTTTGCTTCAGTCTTCACGGCTGAGGATGTTAGGGAGATTCCCAAACCTGAGCAGTCTTTTGTAGGTGACAAATCTGAGGAATTGTCACAGACTGAAGTGACACTAGAGGAGGCTTTGGAATTAACTGAGAAACTTAACAGTAACAAGCCACCGGGACCAGATGGCATTCACTCAAGAGTTGTGAAAGAACTCAAATGTGAAATTATGGAACTATTAACTATACTTTGTAACCTGTCCTTTAAATCAGCTACTGTACCCAATGACTGGAAGATAGCTAATGTAACGCCAATATTTAAAAAGGGCTCTAGAGTCTAACTTCAGTACCGGGCAAATTAGTTGAAACAATAGTAAAGAATAAAATTGTCAGACACACAAAAGAACATAAATTGTTGCGCAAAAGTCAGCATCGTTTCTGTAAAGGGAGATCATGTTTTACTAATCTATCAGAGTTCTTTGAAGGGGTCAAAAAACATGTGGACAATGGGGATCCAGTGGACATAGTGTACTTAGATTTCCAGAAAGCCTTTAACAAGGCCCCTCACCAAAGGCTCTTACGTAAATTAAGTTGTCACGGGAGAGGAAAGATCCTTTCATGGATTGAGAACTGGTTAAAAGACAGGGAGCAAAGGTAGGAATAAATGGTAAATTTTCAGAATGGAGAGGGGTATCTAGTGGTGTTCCCCAAGGGTCAGTCCTAGGACCAATCCTATTCAACCTATTCATACATAATCTGGAGAAAGGGGTAAACAGCGAGGTAGCAAAGTTTGCAGATGATACTAAACTGCTCAAAAAGAAAAGGAGTACTTATGGCACCTTATAGACTAACAAATTAATTTGCGCATAAGCTTTTGTGAGCTACAGCTCACTTCATCGGATGCATGCAGTGGAAAATACAGTGGGGAGATTTATATACACAGAGAACATGAAACAATGGGTGTTACCATACACACTGTAACCAGAGTGATCAGGTAAGGTGAGCTATTACCAGCAGGAGAGAAAAAAAAACTTTTTGTAGTGATAATCAAGGTGGGCCATTTCCAGCAGTTGACAAGAACATGTGAGGAACAGTAGGGGGGGAATTAAACATGGGGAAATAGTTTTACTTTGTGTAATGACACATCCATTCCCAGTCTTTATTCAAGCCTAAGTTAATGGTGTCCAGTTTGCAAATTAATTGCAATTCAGCAATCTCTCGTTGGAGTCTGTTTCTGAAGTTTTTCTGTTGAAGAATTGCCACTTTTAGGTCTGTAATCGAGTGACTAAAGAGATTGAAGGTGTTCTCCGACTGGTTTTTGAATGTTATAATTCTTGACGTCTGATTTGTGTCCATTTATTCTTTTACGTAGAGACTGTCCAGTTTGGCCAATGTACATGGCAGAGGGGCATTGCTGGCACATGATGGCATATATCACATTGGTAGATGTGCAGGTGAACGAGCCTCTGATAGTGTGATTAGGCCCTATGCTGGTGTCCCCTGAATAGATATGTGGACACAGTTGGCAACGGGCTTTGTTGCAAGGATAGGTTCCTGGGTTAGTGGTTCTGGTGTGAGGTTGCTGGTGAGTATTTGCTTCAGGTTGGGGGGCTGTCTGTGAGCAAGGACTGGCCTGTCTCCCAAGATCTGTGAGAGTGATGGGTCATCCTTCAGGATAGGTTGTAGATCCTTGATGATGCGCTGGAGAGGTTTTAGTTGGGGGCTGAAGGTGATGGCTAGTGGCATTCTGTTATTTTCTTTGTTGGGTTGTCCTGTAGTAGGTAACTTCTGGGTACTCTTCTGGATCTTTCAGTCTGTTTCTTCAATTCAGCAGCTGGGTATTGTAGTTGTAAGAATGTTTGATAGAGATCTTGTAGGTGTTTGTCTCTGTCTGAGGGGTTGGAGCAAATGTGGTTGTATCGTAGAGCTTGGCTGTAGACAATGGATCGTGTGATGTGGTCTGGATGAAAGCTGGAGGCATGTAGGTAGGCATAGCGGTCAGTAGGTTTCCGGCATAGGGTGGTGTTTATGTGACCATCACTTATTAGCACTGTAGTGTCCAGGAAGTGGATCTCTTGTGTGGACTGGTCCAGGCTGAGGTTGATGGTGGGATGCAAATTGTTGAAATCATGGTGGAATTCCTCAAGGGCTTCTTTTCCATGGGTCCAGATGATGAAGATGTCATCAATGTTGCGCAAGTAGAGTAGGGGCATTAGGGGACATGAGCTGAGGAAGTGTTTTTCTAAGTCAGCCATAAAAATGTTGGCATACTGTGGGGCCATGCGGGTACCCATAGCAGTGCCGCTGATTTGAAGGTATACATTGTCCCCAAATGTGAAATAGTTATGGGTGAGGACAAAGTCACCAAGTTCAGCCACCAGGTTTGCCGTGACATTATCGGGGATAGTGTTCCTGACAGCTTGTAGTCCATTTTTGTGTGGAATGTTGGTGTAGAGGGCTTCTACATCCATAGTGGCCAGGATGGTGTTTTCAGGAAGATCACCGATGGATTGTAGTTTCCTTAGGAAGTCAGTGGTGTCTCGAAGATAGCTGGGAGTGCTGGTAGTGTAGGACCTGAGGAGGGAGTCTACATAGCCAGACAATCCTGCTGTCAGGGTGCCAATGCCTGAGATGATGTGGCGTCCAGGATTTCCAGGTTTATGGATCTTGGGTGGAAGACAGAATACCCCTGGTTCGGGTTCCAGGGGTGTGTGTGCGGATTTGTTCTTGTGCTTTTTCAGGGAGTTTCTTGAGCAAATGGTGTAGTGTCTTTTGGTAACCCTCAGTGGGATCAGAGGGTAAAGGCTTGTAGAAAGTAGTGTTGGAGAGCTGCCTAGCAGCCTCTTGTTCATATTCCGACCTATTCATGATGACGACAGCACCTCCTTTGTCAGCCTTTTTGATTATGATGTCAGAGTTGTTTCTGAGGCTGTGGATGGCATTGTGTTCTGCACGGCTGAGGTTATGGGACAAGTGATGCTGCTTTTCCACAATTTCAGCCTGTGCACATTGGTGGAAGCACTCTATGTAGAAGTCCAGTCTGTTGTTTCGACCTTCAGGAGGAGTCCACCCAGAATCCTTCTTTTTGTAGTCTTGGTAGGAAGGTCTCTGTGGGTTAGTATATTGTTCAGAGGGGTGTTGGAAATATTCCTTCAGCCGGAGACGTCGAAAATAGGATTCTAGGTCACCACAGACCTGTATCATGTTCGTGGGGGTGGAGGGACAGAAGGAGAGGCCCCGAGATAGCCCAGCAGAAGAATCTGTCCTAAGAGTATAGTTGGATAGATTAACAATATTGCTGGGTGGGTTAAGGGAACCACTATTGTGGCCCCTTGTGGCATGTAGTAGTTTAGATAGTTTAGTGTCCTTTTTCTTTTGTAGAGAAGCAAAGTGTGTGTTGTAAATGGCTTGTCTAGTTTTTGTAAAGTCCAGCCACGAGGAAGTTTGTACGGAAGGTTGGTTTTTTATGAGAGTATCCAGTTTTGAGAGCTCATTCTTAATCTTTCGCTGTTTGCTGTAAAGGAGGTTGGTCAGGTGGTTCCGCAGTTTCTTTGGGAGTGTGTGGCACAAGCTGTCAGCATAGTCTGTGTGGTATGTAGATTGTAATGGATTTTTTACCTTCAGTCCTTTTGGTATGATGTCCATCTGTTTGCATTTGGAAAGGAAGATGATGTCTGTCTGTATCTGTATGAGTTTTTTCATTAAGTTGATAGATTTCCACTCCATACGGCTAAATTCAGTGCCTTCCATAAAGACAGGTTTCAGAGTAGCAGCCGTGTTAGTCTGTATCCTCAAAAAGAAAAGGAGTACTTGTGGCACCTTAGAGACTAAAATTTATTTGAGCATAAGCTTTCGTGAGTTAGAGCTCACTTCATCGGATGCATTCAGTGGAAAATACAGTGGGGAGATTTATATACACAGAGAACATGAAACAATGGGTGTTACCATACACACTCTAACGAGAGTGATCAGTTAAGGTGAGCTATTACCAGCAGGAGAGTGGGGGGGAAAAACCTTTTGTAGTGATAATCAAGGTGGGCCATATCCAGCAGTTGACAAGAACAATTACAATTAACGATTACAGACCTAAAAGTTGCAATTCTTCAACAAAAAACTTCAAAAACAGACTCCAACGAGAGACTGCTGAATTGGAATTAATTTGCAAACTGGATATAATTAACTTACGCTTGAATAAAGACTGGGAGTGGATGGGTCATTACACAAAGTAAAACTATTTCCCCATGTTAATCCCCCCCCAACTGTTCCTCAGACGTGTCTGGGTTGTGGCACTGCATGCTCTGGCCTGTGAGCTATGCCTTGCTGTGATTATGATTAGCCACTAAAGACTCTGGGTACAGAGGTGAATCAGAAGGAAAAGGCTTTGTCACGCTAAGGACTTTGTTTGTTTGGAGGAAAATTCATGTAGGTTTCCTTGGAAGCTTCTGCTCCAGATTTTCTCCTCCTGCCAAAGTAACACTCCCTTCTTGGATAACCTTGGTGTTGGTAGCAACTAACAGACTGCAGTGCTGGCTTTGATAGAGAGGACAGAGACCTCTCTGCAGTCTCAGCTACTAATTTCTCTAATGTTCCCCTAACAGATCATCACTGGTAAATCTAAATGCACAAAATATCTATTTCGAATGAGTGATGACTATTCACAGAAGTAACATGACATCCTTGTAGCGACCGAGTTAGAAGCCATTGCTCATCACAAATCACATCAAGGATTTGACCAAGACAGGACCCAAGACATTTCACTCCAGTCAAGGATCATACCCCCCGAGAAGATGAACCACTTGTTTATCATGAAGTAGGCTTATCTATTAAATAGATGAAAAATCTTTGGTCTGAATAGCTATAGCTGAAGTTTTGAAATTGCTATGCAATGTTTCATTGCTCTTATGGTCTATGGGTCTTGCAACACTTTCTGAAGGTGAGACATCCTCATTTGGATCTTATGATGCCCTCAAAGGAGGCATCAACTGGAAAACACATATCATAATAATGCCCAAAGGAAAATATATTATTAAGTTTCTTGTAGGCCAAGACTGACATCCTGTCGTGGACAGACAAGGTGGATGAGGTAATATTTTTCATTAGACTGACTTCTGTTGGTAAGAGAGAGAAATTTTCGAGCCAGAGAGAGCTCTTCTTCAGGTCTGGGAAAGATATTCCGAGCGTCACAGACAAATGCAAGATGGAACAGATTGTTTAGCATAAGTAGTTAGCACATATTCTAAGGGACCATTCAAGGAAGAGTGGCCCCTTAACATCTCTTGAGTCATAGGACAAAAAGGGGGGTTAATGGGTTACAGATTTTTGTAATAAGCCATAAATTCAATGTCTTATTACAACAATCTGTAATCCACTAACCCGTCTTTTTTGTTCTAAAAAGGGTCTTGTCTTATATTTGCAGTCCTTTGTTGCCCCAGGAATTACCAGGAGGAGGCCAGGAGGCTTGAAAACAAAAACATTTTAGCTTCTCAGAAAACAGCTAAAATAACAAATCTAAAAGAAAAAGATGGGACCAAGGAAAACTACTGCCTTGGAGGCAGAAGATCTGGCAGCAAGGAGGAGAAGGGGGTGTGGCTAGCACATGTTGTGATGCAGCTTTGAGCTGCCTTCAGAAACTGCAGACACGAGGGGTATAGTTCATGCATATCAGAAATGTGGGAGATGCGGGGCTGCATAAAATGGAGGTTACTTACCTCTAACTGGAGGTATTTTGAGATGGGTGGTCCCAGTCTGTATTTCATAAGTGGGTATGCATGCGAACCGTGTGCCTGAGTCTTTTTTTTTTTTTTTTTTAAATAAGTAGCGTCTGTTGGCCCACACATGTGCTCTCAACTGAGGGAATGAAAGGTGATGCAGGCAGATTCCTCTCCAGTTTCCCATTTTCACACAGTCCAAATAATTCACAGCAGAGGGAACGGAAGGAGTGTAGTGAAATACAGATTGGAACCACACATCTCAAAGAATCTCCAGTTACAGGTAAGTAACCTTCCTATCTTCTTTGAGTAATGGTCCCAATGTGTATTCCATGTGGGAGATTAATAAGTAGTAGTCAAACAGGAGGTGGATGCCAGGACACAGAAGTGATAGTAGACTGTAATACTGCTGTCCACACAGTTGAATCCATGGATGACTGGGACCAGAACATAATGCTTCACGAAGGTATGCGAAGAGCTCCAAGTAGCTGCCCTCCATATCTCTAGTATAGGTACATCATTTGCCCTCTGGTGGAACGAGCCCTCAAACTGTGTGTGTGTGTGTGCGTGTGTGTGTGCGTGCGTGTGTGTGCGCGCGCGCTATGAAAACAAATAGTTTAGGTTTCTTTCTAATGTCCTCTGTAGATAAAAGACCAAAACACTTTGCATATCCAGAGAGCCTTCTCTCTTCCCCTGAAGCATTGGTTTTGGACAAAATACTGGTACGCAGACTACCTGATTCTCATGAAATTCAGAAACTACTTTAGGGATGAATCTGGGGTGAGGGAGTAATGAGATCTTTTCCTTATAGAAGATCGCAAATGGCAGGTCCGCCATGAGCGCTCCCAGCTCATTGACTCTTCTGGGTGATGTCATAGCTATTTGAAAGGCCACCTTCATAGACAGATGGGCCACAGAGCATGTGACTAGAGGCTCAAAGGGAGGTATAGTGAATGACGACAGGACAAAATTGAGGTCCCACTGAGGTGTGAACCTTACCAATGGTGGAAAGGATCTGAGAAGCCCTCTCAGAAATCTAGTTGTGACAGGATGAGTGAAGATCATATGGTTAACCAGCAGAGGAGGGAAAGTGCTGATCACTGCTAAATGTACTTACACAGAACTGAGGGTGGGATCTGAAGACTTTGAGGTAAGTAGATACTCTAAGGCTATGTCTACTTTGGTGTAATTTATGTCAGTGTAACTTGTGTCACTCAGGGCTATGAATAATCCCCACCCCTCTAAATTATGCTAACCTAAACACTGGTGCAGATAGTGCTATGTCAGCAGGACAAGCTCTCCCATGGACACAGCTACTGCCTCTCATGGAGGCAGAAGTTATTAAGCTGATGGAAGAGCTCTGTCCTGTCAGCTTGGAGCGTCTTCACCAGAAGTGCTACAGCGGTGCGTGCTGCAGGGACGTTCTGGCCACTGCTTCCCACAGCTCCCATTCACCAGGAACGGCGAACTGTGGCCACTGGGAGCTGCAGGCGGCCATGACTGTGGACGGTCAATGTAAGCAAACTGTCTCGCGGCCCACCAGCAGATTACCCTGAAGGGCCACAGGTCACCACTGTTCTAGAGAGTGCTATCCCAGATGTACTAGAAGTGTGACGAAGGCATAACTGTGTTCAAAGATGTCCATTAATTATTTAATAAGGCACACTCTTCAAACAAACCTTCCTTTACTTTTAATGTATAATGGAAGGCACATTAGTTTATTCATACCTACAGATATTATGTAAACTCTACCACTCATAGTATGGTAAGAACCCTACCTTTTTTTTACTGTGCTACTGCATAATGAATATAATAAGCCCACCTTTAAAAGGCATGCATGAATAAGATTAAATAATCTTTAAATAACATTTTCTGAGTCACCACACAATTTATATATTAGTAACAATGAAAGAGGATCTCTCCTTTCTCATGTTTTATGATTCGGGAGCAAAGTTAAGAGAGATTCTAAAATCTTCAGAGGCACTTATAAACTAGCTACGTAACTCATCTGGATAAGGTTCAGTAAGATTCTACAATATGTGCATGTAGTTGTATCAAAGTAGTTCCCACGAGGGGCATTTTCTCACCTCAGCTCTCTTTTCATTTGCCACTTCCAGCTGAGAAATCAGCTCTTGTGTATGAAGTTTCTGTCGACTCAGCTCACTTCTATCAATCAGACAAAATAAGCTGATTAATGTACAGTAATGCATCTGTTATCCAAATAACTAACATTTAATAGATCCTTTCTTGAGGAAGTTTTCCTGGTTAGGTCCATTTTTAATTTGAATGTTGCTCACAATACACGCAGTCAGAAAATATCCCAACTCTAGCTTCTCAGTGATATATTAAAAAGGGTGATGGCAAAGGCATGGTGTATTTTTTGTGAAGACCAACAGCCCTTGGAGTTGTCTTCAACATAAATACTCACATTTTACAAATATAGCATTAAGCACACTGAGTACACATACAAATTTTATTTGCAGAGTTCCCCGCTTACATGTTAATAAACTGTAACTAAATTAATGTTATATGATTAAGCTAAAAAAACAAGCATATTGACCAATTCAGGGAAGTACCTCTCTTATGCACAGTCTAAAGTATAATTGCTCATTTTAATCTTTAAAAACGTAGACAGAGATATGGCAATACAACTTTTAGAGAGAAAGATACAATAGCATGATATAACTACAAATGTTTAGGTAAGACATTACTTAAGAGCAGAAGGAATTATGTAAATTGTAAGGTGGAAAAAGGATACAGGAAAAGGACAACAGCCATACACTCAAATGGAGAAAAGAGGCAGAAAGATAATTTTCAAACAGAAACTAATCAGCTGGAAAACAACCTCTCCCCCAGAGGTAATTCCTGTTTTCTCTCCAGGATTGTTAAACTTCAGAGCATTTTGGAATAACTTGTTCTGTATGAAAAGTGCTTCTAAAAACACATTCTATTGTATTATAACTGGCCTTCAATGACCTCAAAAAGATTGTCTAAGAATCATAGAGTTTAAAGCCAGAAGGGATCACCAGATAATGTACTCTGACCACCTGTATATCACAGGCCACCAACACCAGAACACTAAAGACGAAATCAAAGTAAATGAGACCCACAGAAGATCAGAATATTATGAGCCACAGGCAGAGAATAGGAGGAACTGAGGTGCACCAGTGCTCGAGGTTAGCGCAATGGCAGGGAATTAAGTAAAATATACCCGTAATCCTGGCAAGTGACCCACCCCCACATGCTGCAGAGAAAGGCCAACCCCTGGTCCCCCCAGAATCACTGCCCATCTGACCTGAGGGAAAAGTCCTTCCTAACCCCACATATGGTGATCAGTTAGATCCTGGGCATGTCAGTAAGAACCAGACAGCCAAGCACCTGAGAGAGAATGCTTGGTGCATCTCAGAGCCCTAGCCCTCTCTGACCAGTGTCCTGTCTCCAGCCATGGAAATCCCTGAGGCTTCAGAAGAAAGATATAAAAAGCCCTTCCCAGAATGCATAGGTGTGGGAGGGAGATGCCTTCCTGACTCCTGATGGTGAGCAGCTGAAACCCTGAAGCATGAGCTTCAGGAATATAAGACATAAATTAGAAGTGAGCCCCAGCACTGTTGAGCCCTGGCCCCTACCATCACAAACAGCCCTGTCATACAACTATGTTCACAAATTTGTACAGCTCCCTCTTACAGCTCCCCACAACTTCTATAAGGAGTCTGTTCTAGAACCTGACCCTTCTGATGGTTACAAACTTTCTTCTAATTTCCTTGAATTTGTTCATGGCCAGTTTATATCCATTTGTTCTTGTGCCAGCACTGTCCTTTAGTTTAAAAAACTCTTCACTTTACCTGGTACATACACCCCCCCTCCCGAATGTGTTTACAGAGAACAACCATATTTCCCCTCAGCCTTCTTTTTGCTAGATTAAACAATCCAAGCTCTTCCAGTGTCCTCTCATAAAATAGAATGATCAGGGGAATAGAGGGCTTAATAGCTTTTCTCTGCAGCTGTTCTAGTTTAAATTCATCTTTCTTGAACAAGGGTGACTACAATTGTTTGTACACAGTGTTCCAAATGAGAACTTACCTTATACAATGGCATCAATACATCACTATCACTACTGGAAATGCCTCACCGAACACATCTTAGGATCGCTTTTGTCCTTTTCCCCCACAGCCATGTCACATTGGTGGCTCATGGTCTTCCTGTGATTGATCTACACAACCAGGTCTCTCTCTCTTCCTCCATTACAAACTCCCAGCTTGTAGCAGAAATTCTTATTATTAGACCCTAAGTGCATGACCTTGCACTTTGTAGTATTGAATTTCATCCCATTTTTGTCACTTCAGTCTTCCATATCTTTCCTGCACAATATTCCAATCCTCCTGTGTATTGATGCTGCCTCCCAACTTTGTATCAGCAGCAAATTTCATTAGCACACTTCCTAATTTTTGTGCCAAGGTCATTAATAAAAATATTGAACAAGTTTGGTCCCAGGACCAATCTTTGAGGAACTTCACTAGTAACCTCCCTCTAGTCCAATAATTCATCTTTCAGAACAGTCAATAGCCTTCCCCCATTTAGCCAATTCCTAATCTACCCTAGAATGCTCGTACTGATCCACATTTTCTCTAATTTAACTAATGATTTCATGTTAAATGCTTTACTGAAGTTTACAGTAGATTTAAGTATATTAAATCTACTGTACTTCCCTTATCTTAAAAATCTGTTATTTTCTCAAAGGAGGGAATCAGGTTAGCCCACCAATCATGGTCTACCTTTGGTAAATCTATGTTGTATTACATCCCCTTTACCTGTATGGTATGTATTACTTCCACCTCATATGTAGTAATTTCCATTTCTAGACACTGATTTCCATCAGCCTTACTGCCTTCATGCACACATTCCATATCACAATTGTTACTTAAAACTGAGGCAAAGTATTAATTTAGTTTTTGGGCCATACCTAGATAATCTTTAATTTCCCTCCCATCCTCACTGCATAGCGGCCCAATGTATGTAGTTCAAAAACTTGTCTCTTTCACCAACAGAAGTTGGTCCAATAAAAGATGTTACTTCACCCACCTTATCTCTCTAAATACCTGGGACCAACATGGCTACAACACTGTAAAACATCTCTTATTATTTATTTTAATTTCCTTGGCAAGAGCTAATTCATCTTGACTTTTAGCAAGTTTACTTCATTGTTACATTTTCTAACCTCCACGAGGTAGCTTTCTTTACTTACTCCTAATAAGCTTTTTGAGGTAGCTGTTCATTTATCTGGGTCTGGAGCTTTTCCCTACAAGTTTTTTTCCCTTTTGCTTGGGATTTAAATCCTTGAGCACTTTAATCTAGCTGACTTCATTAACTGCAGCAATTCCCTTAATTTCCCAAAGTCTGCCCTTTTGAAATCAAAACTCATAGTTGATTATCTGGTTTTGATTATCCTGCTATTTCACTGAAAGCATATAATCAACTCATGATCACTCGATCCAAGGTTATTTCCTACAACCAGCTCTTCTCTGATGTCCTCACTACTTACCAAGACTAAAATGGCCATCACCTCTTGTTGGTTCAGTGATGATTTGATGAAGAAAACTGTCATCTTTCATATCCAGGAATAAGTGGGCTCTACCAGTATTAGCAGCATTATAATATATAATCTATATCCAGGAAGTTAAAGTCCCCTGACTATGACAACACTCAATATTATTTATCACTCTAATAGTAGAGAGATCACTATCCATACCTGAATCTGGCCCTAGGGGTCTATGGCAGATCCTTAAAATTATCCCTACAGAACCTCTTTTACAGTCCTTCACCAAAGAGATTTTTGACCCAAACAGATTCTGTTTTTTCCTTACTATCAATTCATATTTCTTTACAGTTTATCACTTTGTTGATGTTCAGCGCTACCCCACCACCTTTACCTTTATTCTTATCTCTCCTAAACAGAAAATACCTTTCAATTCTACTATTCCAGTCATGGGTGCTATTCCACTATTTTTATGTAATCCTTGTGTATCTGGTTTGACCTTCTGTAACAGTAGTTCCAGTTCCTCCATTTTATTGCCCAGACTCCTTGGATTCATGTACAATTATTTCAGTTGTTTCCCTAATACCTCAACCCGATTTTCTAGGTGGTGTTCCATTATCCCTTATTATATATCCATTTAGCAGATTTTCCTGCTCCTGTGTACTCAAGCCAGGCGTGGAGATGTCAGAAGTCTCTCCCAGCCTTCTCCCCATATCTCCTAGTTTCTTTTTTTCTTGGTATAGGGTCTAGGAAGAGAAGACAATGATGGCTACTGAGGCAGCAGTAGAAATGATCCGAGGAGAGAAAAGTAAGAAGATGGTTGGATGCAGAAGCTTGGGATGTACATCATCCTTGAAGGGGTATTTGATGGAAGCTACTTATGCATGAACTATCACTAACTGTATGGGCCGTGTCTGTATTTAAATAGAGTTAATATTAAACTACACACATACTGATAAAACAAAACATTTTTTGAAAATAAGGAAATTGTTGATTTTAAATCATCCAACACCAGCTTCTTAAATATCACTTTAAGGTCCAAAGAATAATTCTGAATTCAAAATACTAAATAAGTCATTGAAAAATAATCTATTCCTTCTACACTTGTGCGATGAAGTGTGGAACTGGCACATTCAACAGCACGGACTTTATCAGAGTGGATGTGATCATGTACAGTGCTACACCAAGAAAATATTTTTAGTTGGAACGTCACACCAAACTACTCTTGAATCTGTTAGGGTCTGCTTAGCAAGTGTCTGCAGTGTGAACTTCAGTTCACAGATATTAGGGTGCAATTCCTGTAATGGACTGTCACAGTGATATCTGGGGATCACCAAGCCCAGTAAGGGGTTTTGTCACTGGCTGCCCTGTAACACTGGGATGCCTTAATAGTATGCTGTTATGGCTCAGATGCCTGACACCAGTAACCTGCCCACAAGGACAAGGTCTCACCCTGACTTCCAACAGCCCAGTTACTCCTTGTAGGGTCACTCCAACAGTCCCAAGTCCCAGTCCTTCCCAAGTTCTGAACTACCAGACATTCACACTATTATCAGTTCACTTTGGCACATATATTCCACAGTTTGTGAACCAGATGCCTGCTTGGGTAAAAATAAACAAAACGTTTATTTAATAGAAAAACCACAGATTTAAAGATGAAATAATAAGGGAAAGCAAAAACCTACAAGTTACACAGAAAAGAAACAAAGATGCCATCTCAGGCTTTACACTTCCGTATTAGATAACTTGTATTAGAAAAGGGATTTTATCTATTGCCTCTGAACAGTTTCCCAATGTACACACTAGCTATAGGAGGGATCCAACATTTCACAGACAGCTTCTTGCCAACAGGCCAGGCTGTCCCTCAGTTTCTAGATGAAAACTTCAGTTTTAAGACTCCTTTTTTTAAATGGCTGCCCCTGCCCCTTTTTTAAACCCTCTCCTGGCATAGTCACTCATGGTTATTCAGAGTCGGAAAAATTCCTTTGAATTGATAGCCAGAATGCCTCAGTATCTTTCCATTAACTTTAATGGTCCACAACTGTGTTTTCCTGGGTTGCAGAGTGGATTGTTACTTGAGTCTAGTTTTGTGTAAACACCTGGCTTGTGAAGCACCTCTCTTCCTTTCCCTGTCTCATTGCTTGCAGTCCTGCTGTGAAGTGAAACTGAAACTGCACAATTCTCCATATACACAAATACATAAATTCATAACCATAGTCTGTATATAACTCATAATAAGCATGAAGTTCTGAGCATTACAACCTTTCATAAAAGACCTTACTCCATATACTTCCATAGTACACTAATGAGCACATAGTACACTAATGATCATTTTTGGGCCTAAACCTTCTGGTGTCCTCTTAGGGTTTCTGGACCCTGATTGTCATACTAACATATGTTTAAAGGAAAGGATTTAGCCTTATAAATGACAAGGAACACTAAAATTACTGAGCTAAAGAGCTGATCCATTCTGCTTATTAAAAAAAATAATATTAAAACAAAGAGAAAGGCTTTAAAAAAGTTCATCAAATCCGTTTCTATTTAATATTGTCTTTTCAAAGTAAGTAGAAAACAAAAGGTGAGCTGTTTAGTATTTTGGCAGATGGATGATGAATCTGCCAGCTGCAGCAAGTACCTACCGCAAAACTCTCATATGACAAATATAGTATGTGCCAGATGTTTTTTTCTGTTGAATTATATACTATCATATGCATCAGTTACTCTTAATAATTATGCATTCTGTAGACTGCCAATACCTGCAGCTGTCTCTCATCCTTAAAATAGGCAGCTGTGGCTGCCAAACATTATAGTAGTATATCCAAGAATAATGTTTTAGAAATGGAGGAAGCCTCCTTTGGCTAAAAATGCTGTGTAATTCAGTTAATACATTGTATGGTACAACAGAGTACACGGTTCTGGTCAACACCTATATTTAGACATGAAAACTGGAGATTAGTTACATACAAGGACAAGTCTGAAGACTTGCAAGGAATTTACATGACTAAATGTGTAATGACACGGGCACCACAACTATGACATGGTGAATGAGAAAACTGGAAGAAAGATACCTAAGGCAGCTGCAGTCAAGTGAAGATAATGTTTAGAATAAAATTAAAAGCATCATAACGAATAGAATCCTTGCCATGCAGTTTGTGAATTTATGTAATGGATGATCACTACTCATTGATGAAAGCTTAAAAAAATAAGTA
Source organism: Caretta caretta (assembly GCF_965140235.1). Classification (NCBI taxonomy): domain Eukaryota; kingdom Metazoa; phylum Chordata; order Testudines; family Cheloniidae; genus Caretta; species Caretta caretta. The sequence goes on from NC_134209.1 coordinate 55,203,847, forward strand.
ACTCATCACCTTATTTGCTGAAACATAACAGATCTGTTCTCTCAGCCAATTAGATTTCAATGCAAAAAGCTACATTAACGCAATGTTAAAGTTACAAATGTAATCATATAACTAAATCTCACAGCAACTTGTCCCCATATTATATTTTTTCATATTGAGGCTGCTAAATGCATGTGTCAATATGTACAGTATGTGTATCAGTAGAAATTTTTTTCATTGACTGAACATTGTGAATTTTATAGTGTCATGAAATTTTTAAATACATTCTTTTTTATAAAGAAAAAGACAGCTTGTGCTTAATGATGCTAGCCTTAAATGGCTCTTGTTAGCTTTGTAGATAAAAATTTCATTCTGAAGAAAAAAGCTTAGAGATAAATATTATTGCCCTTACTCAGGTTGAGTAGTTCCTTTACTCTGGAATCATCTATGGATTTCAGTGAGATTACTGGCAGACTAAGGTATGCTCAATGCTAAGGAGGCAAAATCTATCAGAATTTGCAGAAAGATCTTAAAATTGTGTGAGCTACTTTTTTTTTTTTTTTTTTTTTAACATTTGTAGTTTTCATTTTCTCCTCTGTTGAAGGCCATTTTTAGTATCATTTTACTGTTTGTTTCAATGAGATATTTGCAATCTTCTTTGTGAATATTGTTTTAGCCACTGTCCCTACCAGAATCCTGTTAAGGAGAAATATGCTAATGTTACATGGCAAGGAGGATTTCCTTAGGATCTGCTAAAACGTTATGGTCACTAATTATCTGCTAAGTGTTTTTAAACTTACTTCCTCCCCTCATCCCTAAATTTAGGACATATCATGCAACTGAAGTCTGAATACCAAGATGAGTGAAATAGAGTGCCTGGCATTAAGTGAGTACATTGATACAATAAGAAAAGGAGTACTTGTGGCACCTTAGAGACTAACCAATTTATTTGAGCATGAGCTTTCGTGAGCCACAGCTCACTTCATCAGATGAAGTGAGCTGTGGCTCACGAAAGCTCATGCTCAAATAAATTGGTTAGTCTCTAAGGTGCCACAAGTACTCCTTTTCTTTTTGCGAATACAGACTAACACGGCTGTTCCTCTGAAACCTGTCATTGATACAATAGGCATCATGGAAACTTGGTGGAATGAGGATAATCAGTGGAACAATGCAATAGCAGGGTACAAAATATACAGGAATAACAGAGTAGTTTGCACTGGTGGGGGAGTGGTACAACATGTTAAAAAAAAGTCAAATAAGGTGAAAATCTTAAATGAATCAAACTGTACCACAGAATCTCTATGGATAGAAATTCCATGCTTGAGTAATGAGTGTAGCAGTACAAATGTACTGCTAATGGTGGTGACCAGGATGGTGACAGTGACTGTGAAATACTCAGGAAGATTAGAGAGGATTCAAAGGCAGAAAACACAACAATAATGGGTGATTTCAACTATTCTCATATTGACTGGGTAAAAATCACCTCAGAGCATGATGCAGAGATAAAATTTCTAGACACCATAAATGACTGCTTCTTGGAGCAGCTAGTTCTGTAACCCACAAGGGGAGAGGCAATTCTTCATTTATTCCTAAATAGAGCAGAGGATTTGGCTCATGAAATAACTATAGCCAAATTTCTCAGTAATAGTGACCATTACCTCTGGGTAATTAAGTTTAGCATCCTTGTAGGAGAGAATATATCAAAAACCCACCACAATAACATTTTACTTTAAAAAGAGGATTTTACACATGAAGGACAACACTAGTTAGATGGAAATTAAAAAGAGCAGTTACAAGGCTAAAATGTCTGCAAACAGCATGGAGATTGCTTAAAAACACCACAGTAGAGACTCAGACTAAATGCATGCCCACAGTGAAAAACAACAGGAGGAGGACCAAAAGAATCACCATGGTTAAATAACAGAGTAATGGAGGCCGCTAGAGGCAAAAAGGCATCCCTTAAAATGTGGAAATCAAATCCTAATGAGGAAAATAGGAAGGAGCACAAACCTTGGCAAGTAAAATGTAAAAATATAACATGGGCCAAGAAAGAATTTGAGAAGCATCTTGCTAAAAATAAACAAAAATTACTCTTATTTTTTGCAAGTACATTAGAAGCAGGCAGCTTGCCAAACACACAGTGGAACCACAAGACAACAAAGGTTTTAAAGGAGCATCTGAGGAAAACAAGGCCATTGTAGAGGATGTGGGAGAGACACTCATATCAGATTTCAGAGTAGCAGCCATGTTAGTCTGTATTCGCAAAAAGAAAAGTAGTACTTGTGGCACCTTAGAGACGAACACATTTATTTGAGCATAAGCTTTCGTGAGCTGCATCCGATGAAGTGAGCTGTAGCTCACGAAAGCTTATGCTCAAATAAATGTGTTCGTCTCTAAGGTGCCACAAGTACTCCTTTTCTTTTTACTCATATCAGAGCTATTCTTTTGGGGCAACAAATCTGAAGTAATGGAACTTATGTCAGACTAACTGGCCTACTGTTGCCTGGGTCATTCCATTTACTCGTTTTGAGCAGGCGCCACTGAATTCAGTGGGGAGTGGATCTTAAAAATTGATGCATGATGTCCCTTTTAGCTCTGAGACGTCTTCAGAGAGGAATAATTACAAGTCAAGTTTGGAGGACATTTGAGTTATGGGTCTTGAAAGAGATCAATAGTTTTGATCCAATGATATTTAATATAGAGGGGGAAAAAGGCACTGCAGTAGCATGGAAGTCAAAAGGTTTATATGAAACTGACACAGGAACATACTCTGTCAGTTCTTTATTTGGCTCTGCATATTTCCCTCCTATGAGTATTGTGCTACCTTGAGATGCCTTATGGTAGAACCGTCTTAGCAGTGTTGGAATGCTCTCATGTCCCCACCTCTCCTCTGAGCATCACCTACATTCTGAGGGCAAGGCTGTAGTGGGCAGAGCACCCTCACCACCTCAGTTCCTTCCAACCACATTCTTGGATGGATGTGAAACATTCTGATCTCTTTGGAGTCCGAGTCTCTCTTTTCTTTAGATAGTTAGTGTTAGTTTTTTAGTACAATTAGTTTCCTTCCCAGTTTCAGGTTATGGCAGAATCTAAGCAGCAGAACAAGACGGGATTCATGAGGTTGTGCTGGTACTGGAAAGCAGGCATTGAGGGCCTCCTCCTAACAGAGAGAATCAAATCTAGAGAGCGGGCTGTCAATCTTGTGTCCTTTAGTTTTTCCAGAAGTTCATCTGTCTTTTCACTGAAAAGACCCTCCCCCTCAAAGTGGAGATCCTCCAGCATAATCTTAGTGTCTAGAGCTACAGAGAATGAACCAGCCTCCTGATAGTCACAGTAAATGTTAGTGATCTGGCACCAGAGTCAAAAGCATCAAGGGGCTCAGACAGCATTTGGCTACATTTTGGCCCTCCATTAAAATGGCATTTGCTAACCCTCTTATTTTGACTGGTAAGTCTCCTGTAAAAACAATGCTATCTTCTCCCATAAATGGAATTGGTAGCAGGCCATGACCACCTGATAAGTCACCACCCTAATACCAATGGACAATGAAGACCATTCCCTAACCAATCAATTCTTCCCCCACTTGTTGCAGGGGTGAAGTGTAGTTGTCCAGATCTTGCCCCATTATTGGCAGCAGCCATCACCAGTAAATTAGGGATAGGATGTGTATGGAAGTAAGAAACCCCCTCAGAGGGTATCTGATCCAACTTGTCATGTTTCTTAGAAATAGATTGACAAGAAGCAGATGTGGTCCACACAGATTTAGTCGGCTATAGCAAACTATCCAAAATGGGTGTGGACATTCTGCTCCTCAAAGTAGCGGTAAAGATATCAAGTACCAGGTGAAAACTCTCTTCCACAGGCACTGCAGGAGGATTTAAAGGGGACACCATATGATCCACCAAACTGTGGAATGGTTTAGCATCCTGGGAAGGAAAAGAGCCTGATGCCACCCACATGTTCATCTAATGTGATGGCAGTAATGAAAGCTACTTAGATAGATAAATGATAGAACACTCAGGTTACTGAGAGTAGTTCAGAGGGCTCAAAGGACAGTTTCATTAGTATGGCCGACACCAAACTGAGATCCCAAGAAGGGACAGGCTCTCTAACAGAGGGATATACATTTGATAAACCTTTAGACCAGTGTTTCCCAAACTTGGGATGCCACCTTGTTCTGGGAAAGCCCCTGGCGGGACGGGATGGTTTGTTTACCTGCCGCGTCCACAGGTTTGGCCAATTGCGGCTCCCACTGGCTGTGGTTTGCTGTACCCAGCCAATGGGGGCGGTGGGAAGTGGCGCGGGCCGAGGGACACGTTCTGTGTCATTTGCAGACTTACTAAACCCCTCCCCGCATTATACTAACTGCTCCTGTCAGTCACTTATACTACCTTTCTAACATGAGCTGGAAATTGGTTGAATCATTTCTCTCCTACCTACAATTCTGTTTCTTTCCAGTATCTTCTAGCTGTCTAGGTAGAGCTTCAGCAGTTCCTGATACAGTATATGTGAAACCATCACTTTTGGTGCTGGAAAAGGCCTCAACATTGGAGACACAAGTGTTTTCTAAGTTTGTGTTAACAGTCTGCCTCATTTCCGAAACTTCCATACAGTCTTTCATTTGCAGATTTTTTTTAACCTATAGAAGCCATTTTTCTGATGGGCCTTGCCAGGTCTCAAGACGGACTGGACTGTTTGGGCTTCCTTTCTTTGTTGGGATAATGGAACCCTCTTTTTCTCATACACATTTCATCCATCTATTCCCCCTCCCCATCTACAGTTCTCACTTGCTATATACTCTCCTAAACTTTGTTGCTGATTTTGAAATATGTCTGTTTTCCATTGTAATTTGTGACTTTGCTTTCTGTCTCTGCTCTGTTATATGCCAACATCATGTTAAACCCATAGAATGATGGCCAGTTTTGTACACACTCCTTCAAGGCAGAAAAAACACTTTTAGCCAGTCTTCTCCCAGAAGGATGTATCTATGTGAAAATTATCTTCTATTCTACAGAGATTCTTACATCACCCATCATCATAGTATCTGAGTGCCTTCTAGTAGGGCATTAAGTAATGCGACTAACATTGGTCATATGTTATTTGGGCCGCCATCCTCTCTCCACAGGGAGAAGTATTTACAGTGGAAGGTCTTGTTTTGGTAGAAATTTTTTAAATATACATATTGCTATGTATTTCTGTTAGAGAAAACAAAGTGAAAAAATTCACCTTGCACTTTGAGTGCAAGGTGGTGAGGTTTGTGATGGTCCTTAGTTTTTGGGTGAGTTTATTCCATAGTCTTGGATGAGACCCCCCGCCCCCCCCCCCCGACTAGCTTTGCTCTTATTGTAGAGAGTTCTATTGTGCCAGAAGAGTGAAGATGTCAATCATCGTCTTTATCCCAGAAGTTTAGACTCAGACTTTAAAGCCAGAATGGACCACTGTGATCATCTAATCTCTGCACAGAACGTCATCCACCCACTGCTATAACAGACCCATAACCTCAGGCTGTTACTGAAGTCCTCAAATAATTATTTAAAGACTTCAAGCTTGCAAAGCAAGGAGCAATTCCAGCAACTGTCATGGGCGGCGAGGAGGAACTGAGGGGCCGTGGAGTTGGTTGGGTGCTTTATACCAGCGCTATAGTCGCACGGCAGCAGAGGGTGCTCGAGCTGCCCCGGCGGGTACCACTGAGGGAAACATTTCTGGCAACTATTATTGGTGTGCACCCACACTTGGAGTGGAATGCACACATACAATCACTTGAAGAATCAAGAACAGCTGTACAGATTATTACAGGTCTGGAGGAACAAACAAAGAAAGACTTAAATATTTATGACCGATAAGAGAAGGACATAACATTAGTCAACAAATATCTGAAGGATGCAAACAAGGAGGTACAAGGAATCACTCTGGACAGAAAAGGGCAAATTACTATGAGAAAATTAATGAAATTAAGACAAGAAAAATTAGCCTGAATTTCAGAAAAAACTTCCTAAGAATCAATGACAATTAAACTGTGGAACTATCCTCTCAGGTATAAGATGGAAACTCCATTACCTGAGGTATTTAAAATTAGACTGTACAGTTCAATAGTAAATGTACAGAAGATAACCATTCTGCATTGGAAAGGGGGTGGATGAGGTAACCTAATAGCTCTTTTGTCTCTCTAAGTCCCCTGTTGCAAATACACACATAATTAACTTTACTCATGTGAGTTGTCCCATTGACTTCATAGGGCTAATCACATGAGTAAAATTAAATATGCATGTGTTTGCAGTATCTGCCCCAAAGATCTATAATTCTCCAACTAGTTTTAATCACAAATTACAAAATGATTAGATTAAATTTAGTTCTACAAAAATGATGTCAAGAATCCTACTGTGGGACTTGATTAAAAGCAATGTTTTCTCCAGTGTTGTGACACCACCGGCATTCTTTTTGTAGCTATTTTAAAAAAAAAACTTAGGTAATTTACCCTTCAGTAGAACCTGATGGATCATGGAAAACAAAAGATTACAGTTAGAAACAATTTTAAATCATATAGCTGTTATTTTCTGTTCTTTCCTGATTCTTTATTACTAGAGTAATTATGTGGAAACAGAATCTTTGTTTATGATGTTTTCTGGTTCTTCTGCTTATTCTTCACCTGAAGTTATGATTTTGTCTTTTTGACATTATAATCATAACTGCAGAAATAATTGTGTGTTATGTCACAAATAGACGATTGCGATCTAAAAGTGAGGCATGTGGAGTTCCTGTTTCATGCAAATGTCCTAAGCAATAAAACCAAAGGGAAAGGGAATTATTAGGAATAAGCAGAACAGTCTGTAAATGTTAACTTTTTCAGGAGATGAAACTGGGTCTTTATCTTGAATAGTGAATCTAAGTCTATTTATATCATACTAAAAAAAAGAAAAGGAGTACTTGTGCACCTTAGAGACTAACAAATTTATTTGAGCATAAACTTTTGTGAGCTACAGCTCACTTCCTCAGATGCATTCCTATATATCATACTGTTTATTATGCACAGATTAACTGTATACAAGTGCCAGACAGATTTCAAATAGTATATTTGTAAAAAGATAAAGGCAATTCAAGTCTTTGGTGTTGGGAGTCAAGGTTTTCTGATGCCACCTATAGACACCAAAATAAAGTAGCATTTACCACCAGCAGCCCTAAACAACTGGTGCTAAGTGAGAAAAAAGGAACACCCCACACTGAAATCAATAGAGGGCTACTGCTTTCAATTCCTTAGGAAACTGTCTGATTCCTTGCTTACTAGAAGGAATGATCAAAATGACTGCACCCTTTTCACACATGCAAGCTAGACTGAAATTCAGCTTTTGGGGACTGGAAGGGAAAAGTGACATAAGTGGTATAATCAGAGTAATGTAACCTCCTCTGCAGATAGATCTTGGTTAGATTTGGCTTAAGCCATTCAGTCGCAAGTAAACTGAACATTTTAGTTTGGTTCTAGTAATTTATTCATGTCATAAAACCACCTATCATTAAACAACATGCAGCTTTTGCCTAAGGACACTTGGACAAGATACAGAGCCCAGTCTCTTATTCCTGGCCCCAAACCTACCTCAATTCTTTATAAGTCCTAAAATATAGTACATTTATCTCCAAGTTAAAATTCATATCACCATCATTATTTCCAGCTAGAGTAACATATATTACATATATAGTGTCAAAAGTGTACTAGGAACTTTATAGACTATTTTCAGAGTGGCAGCCATGTTAGTCTGTTATCAGCAAAAACAACAAGGAGTCCTTGTGGCAACTCAAGAGACTAACAAATTTATTTAGGAATAAGCTTTTGTGGGCTAGAACCCACTGCATCAGATGCATGGAGTGGAAAATACAGGAGCAGGTATAAATACATGAAAAGATGCGAGTTCCCTTACCAAGTGTGAGGTCAGTCTAACGAGACAATTCAATTAACAGCAGGATACCAAGGGAGGAAAAATAACTTTTGTAGTGGTAATGAGAGTGGCCCATTTCAAACTGTTGACAAGAAGGTGAGAGTAACAGTAGGGGGAAATCAGTATGGGGGAAATTAGGTTTAGGTTTTGTAATGACCCAACCACTCCCAGTCTTTATGCAGGCCTAATTTGACAGTGTCCAGTTTGCAAATTAATTCCAGTTCTGCAGTTTCAAATTGGCTGGACTGGCTCTAGGCACGTGCTTGGGGTGGCACAATTCCAAGGGCAGCATTCCGGCCACTCCCCCCCCCCCTTTTTTTTTCCGCTTGGGCAGTTGCGCTCTCGGAGCTTGAGGCGGCAAATTTTTGCTTGGGGAGGCAAAAAACCTGCACGTTGGAGTCTGTTTTTGAAGTTTTTTTGTTGAAAAATTGCCACTTTTAGGTCTGTTATTGAGTGACCAGAGAGACTGAAGCGTTCTCCTACTGGTTTTTGAATGTTATAATTCCTGATGTCAGATTTATGATCATTTATTCTTTTGTGTAGAGACTGTCCGGTTTGGCCAATGTACATGACAGAGAGGCACTTCTGGCACATGATGGCATATATCACATTGGTAGACAATGAAATTCCTTGCTCTGAAGAGCTTACAAATGTTTTAATAAATGTAAATATTGTATATTTTTTCACCTCATGACTGTTGATGTGGAGAGTAATAGACCTCAAAATGTTATAGCTTTGAGAGTTCCCACTAACTGACACACTGGAAGCATGTCTCCAGAGTGAGACTCACAACTTGTATTACTTGAAAATGGTCATTCTATTTCTTTTCATGACTTAACTTTTTCATTCTCTTTCATAATTAGTTTATAAATATTGCAATATGTAATAAGCATTTGCTAAGTTCACTGCATTTTAATTTTGCTTTATTGTACCTTCAATTATAATTATCAAAATACATGTATAAACTGAAGCGCTCAAAAGTCAGAATTACACCACAATGCATTTTGCAGAACTATTTTGTCTTTTTACAGTAGTAAAAAGACCAAAAATGGTCATAAGTTATTATACTGCCAAGCATAATGTTTTTGTTTGGAAGCATAACCTTTGTTGTAAGAAGCATTGACCTTCTTAGTTGCCTCCAAGACTGACTTTTGACATTAGTATATTGAAACAGTCCTAGCTCCTTGCTCTCATTCTGGGCCAAGGCGAAACCCAATATCAATAATCTTCTTTTAAGAAGTGTACAGTATCTTTAGATGATGTCTGCTTGCTAATTTACTTCATAACATAAATGAGACCATACTGTGTTCTTATGGAATACATTCTACATATATTCACAATGCTATCCTCTAATTTATGAGTGCTTTGCCACAAACCCAAGTTGAGCTTTGAAAGACAGGGATGATCATGAGCTCAGATTGAACAGAGTCCTGAGTAACTGAAAAATCCTGGATCATTTTTTCATTGAGGTATAAAAATATACTTGCCAAATATCATCATGTATTTATATAATTTCTTTCACTGAAATAACCAACCTGAGAAGGTATCTAGTATTATTTTAAATAGTCTCACTTGGTTTTTCACTTTCAAATTCCAAAACCTATTTTTTGTCCATACAGCTTACTTTTTAAGTTAGGAAATGAAGTAGCCAGCAGTAATGCTAAAAGGTCTCATTTACTGTTTATTTTAAAAAAATTTTTGGATTTCCCTCTATATACTGAGAACACTGTGGACTGAAAAGAGGATAAACAAGTGACACTGAAGGAATGGAAAATTAAATAGCTACTGCTGGGAAATAAGAGGAGAAGCTGAAATATTTCAAATACCTGGAAAGGAGAGACTGAAATCACACGTAGAAAATTCTGCAATGAACAGTGCCAGGATTCAAGGCAAAGGAATGGTACAAGAAACTCAACCATCAGCAAATGGGTCAGTGATTCAGTGAAGAAAAACACTGAGTAACAGTGAGCTCTGGTGAACTGGGGTACAGAAGGCCATAGAACAGTATGGTTTTGTAAAGGAGGTTGCAAATTAATGAGAACCAAACTTACCTAACATTATATAGCACATTAAAAAGAAATCATTTAACTTTTTATAAGAAAATTCTATTCGATGCCACCATTAACATGATCTTTTTATTCTCGTATATATAACTGAGCCTCAAATGTCAAACACTAATTTCTCAAAGTGCCAAGATATAGCTCAGACTATCCCCAAAACACAGTGAATATCTGCTAGGATATACTGCTAAATGTAGAGTTTTCTGTTCAGTTTACAAAAACCAAAATGGATCTGCAGCCATCTGCATGGAGGATCACAATGCTGCTGATCTATCAGAAGCTGAGATTAAGTTGAAATTTTTAAAAGCTATTTAAAGAAGGTTAAAGTTTGTGTAACTTCAAGGAAAACCTAACTTTGTACCAGGTGGCATGTAGCCCTTAAAATATGTTGAGAGCTGAGTGCCGATCAACCAAACTTGGACCCCACAATCCAAAGCTCCCTGAAGTCAGTCTTCCCATTAACTTCAGTGACCTTTTGACTAGGCCCTGGGTTACTATGCTAAAGGTTAGCTAGAACGAGTTTCATCACAGAGGAGTTCTGCAATGTCGGTATACTTAAGGGTGTTGTTGATTTTCCATTATAAGCCTTCTTTTTGAGGCATTCACCACTACGTTATTTTACTTTTAGATGAATCAACAGTAATATTTCTTAATTCATGGCAAAGCAAGACATTTTGCCTCTATTTTTTAAATACGTATTTGGAATCTGTTAGATTCTAATATGGATGAGGACCTTATTTTCAAGAATGACTACTGAATAAATAGGGGAATCTGAGTGGGAAGTTCTGCTGGAGAAGGGAGAAGGCAAGCTGCTGTTCCTTAGGGACAGTGAGTAGGTTTTTGTGTTTTTTTTTGTTTTGCTTTCAGTTTACACAGACTGGTAGGGGGGCAGTGTGTTGTGAGAGAAGCAGAGTGCTGATTAGGCGATGAGGTTTGCCTGATTTGGGGGCCTATAAAGACAGCCAAACAGCCAGCCAGCAGCACAAAAGCAGCAAACAGAGGAGTTTGAGTGGGAGTTTTAGGGAGGGATTCTGTGGTGTTCTGGTTTTGTTTTGGTGCTTGTTTGTGTTTTGTATTTTTCCTAGGACAGATACAGAGGCAGCACTGGTAGTGACCCGAGGAATGGAAGAAACAATGAATATGACCACATGTGGAAGCTGTGGATTATCCTGGAGTGGGTATCTGAAAAGAGCTTTGTATGTATGAAGTGCCGTCAAATAGAGCTGATGGAAGAGAACATCTGAGGTGTGGAGATGCAGGTGAAAATTATGGTTGAGTTTCAAAGAGGATTCAAGCCGACGATAGAGGGAAGGTGAGAGGACGCTGAAAGGAAAAGTCAAGACTCTGCAGATGCAAGCTGGACTGAAGAACTCTGAGGGGAGGCTGCTGGGTGAGGAGAGTGGCCAGTGGAAGCATCTGACTATGAGAACCAAGCAGAGAAAAAAGACTGGGTAGTGAAAAAGTAGAGCTCAGGAATAGGTTTGCTGAATTGGAAAATGAAGAAAGGGCACAGCAGGTAGTAACTGAAGTGGGGAGGGCTAGAAAGAAGGGAAGAGTGGCTACACCTATAAGAAGAGGGGAATAATCAACGGAGATACCCAGAGTTTGGAACCCCATGAGGATACAGTATGACTTGCAGAAGATTGCAAGGGAGAACAAAAGACAAGAGGACTTGCAGTCAGAAAGAATAGGAGGTAGGCCAGAGAGTCACACCAACACCAGGTCTATGTGACTGGTGACTCCCAATTACGACGAACAGACAAGTCCATCACCAGAGCTGATCTGTAGAACAAAAGGGTGTGCTGTCTGCCAGAACCTAAGATACAGGATCTGGACCTGAGGCTGAAGAGGATCCTAATGGGAGAAGAAAAGAATCCACTGATTGTCTTTCACATGGAAACAAATGATACAGCTAGATTCTTGCTAGAATGCATCAAAGGAGACTATGCCAGGCTGGGGAAGATGCTTAAAGAAATGGAGGCTCAGGTGGAATCCCACTGAAGATCACTTGAGCCTCCATTTAAGTGTCTTCCCAGCCTGGCACAGAAACTAGAACTACTAGTGCAGGAAGTGAAACCAGATATTATAGAGATAACAGAAACATGGTGGAAAAATAGTCATGACTGTAGTACACGTATACAAGGGAATGTGCTATTCAGCAAAGACAGAAATAAAGGTAAAGGTGGTGGAGTAGCATTGTTATGAATGATGAAGTAGACTGTAAAGAAATTAGAAGTGATGGAATGGATAAGACAGACTCTGTTTGGGTCAAATCACATTACCAGAGCTTTCCCTGGGACAGTGCTTGTGTATACTACAGACCCCCCCAGAATCAAATTTGGATATGGAGAGAGAGAGAGAGAGCGCTCTTTAATTTTTTTAATGAAATAAATACTACTGGGAAATATGTGATTATGGGAGGCTTTAATTTCCCAGATACAGATTTGAGGACAAATGCTACTAATAATGATAGGGCCCAGATCTTCTGGATGAGATAGCTGATGGATTTTTTCACCAAATAGCTGCTGAACCAACAAGAGATGATGCCATCTTAGATTTGCTTTTGGTGAGTAGTGAGGACCTCAAAGAATAACTTGTTGTAGAGGAAAACCTTGGTTCGAGTGATCATGAGCTAATTCAATTTAAACTAGGGCTGTCAAGCGATTAAAAAAGTAATCATGATTAATTACACTGTTAAACGATAACAGAATATAATTTATTTGAATATTTTTTGGATGTTTTCTACATTTTCAAATATATTGATTTCAATTACAGCACAAAATACAAAGTGTACAGGGCTCGCTTTATATTTATTTTTCATTAAAAGTATTTGCAAGGTAAAAAAACCCAAAAGAAATAGTATTTTTCAGTTCACCTAATACAAGTACTATAGTGCAAATTTATCATGAAAGTAGAACTTACAAATGTAGAATTATGTAAAAAAAAGAAACCTGCGTTCAAAAAAAAAAAAACCAATGTAAAATTTTAGAGCCTGCAAGTCCACTCAGTCCTACTTCTTGTTCAGGCAATTGCTCAGACAAAAAAGTTTGTTTACATTTGAAAGAGATAATGCTGCCTGCTTTTTGTTCACAATGTCACCTGAAAGTGAGAACAGGCATTCTCATGGAGTCACCAGATATTTACTTGCTAGATGTACTAAAGATTTATATGTCCTTTCATGCTTCAACCACCATTCCAGGGGACATGCATCCATGCTGATGACGGGTTCTGCTGGATACCAATCCAAAGCAGTGCGGACCGACGCATGTTCATTTTCATTATCTGAGTCAGATGCCACCAGCAGGAGGTTGATTTTCTTTTTTGGTGGTTTGGGTTCCGTAGTTTCCGCATTGGAGTGTTGCTCTTTTAAGACGTCTGAAAGCATGCTCCACACCTTGTCCCTCTCAGATTTTGGAACATACTTCAGATTCTTAAACCTTGGGTTAAGTGCTGTAGCTATCTTTAGAAATCTCATATTGGTGCCTTCTTTGCATTTTGTGAAATCTGCAGTGAAAGTGTTCTTAAAATGAACTACATGTGCTGGGTCATCATGTAAGACTGCTAGAACATGAAATATATGGCAGAATGCAGGTAAAAACAGAGCAGGGGATATACAATTCTCCCCTAAGGAGTTCAGTCATAAATTTAATTAACACATTATTTTCTTAATGAGTGTCATCAGCATGGAAGCATGTCCTCTGGAATGGTGGCGGAAGCATGAAGGGGCATACGAATGTTTAGTATATCTGGCATGTAAATACCTTGCAATTCGGGCTACAAAAGTGCCATGCAGATGCCTGTTCTCACTTTCTGGTGACATTGTAAATAAGAAGAGGGCAGCATTATCTCTTGCAAATGTAAACAAACTTGTTTGTCTTAGTGATTGGCTGAACAAGAAGTAGGACTGAATGGAGGCTCTGAAGTTTTACACTGTTTTGTTTTTGAGTGCAGCTATGTGACAAAGAGATTGCACGACAGTACTTGTATGAGGTGAACTGAAAAATACTATTCCTTTTGTTTATCAATTTTATAGTGCAAATATTTGTCTCAAAAATATACACTTTGATTTCAATTACAACACAGAATACAATATATATAAAAATGTAGAAAAACATCCAAAATATTTAATAAATTTCAATCGGTATGCTATTGTTTAACAGTGCGATTAAAAACTGCGATTAATCACGATTAATTTTTTTAATCACAATTAATTTTTTCAAGTTAATCACGCAAGTTAACTGCGATTAAATCGACAACACTAGTTTAAACTAAACAGAAGGATAAACAAAAATATATCTGCAACTAGATCCCTGATTTAAAAAGGGAAAACTTAAAAAAATAAGGGAATTAGTTAGGGAAGTGGACTGGATTGAAGAACTCACGGATCTGAATGTGGAGGAGGTCTGGAGCTACTTTAAGTCAAAGTTTCTGAAGCCTGCATCCCAAGCAAGGGGGAAAAAATGTAGGGAAGTGTTACAGATCAAGCTGGTTGAGCAAGCATTTCAAACAGGTGATTAAGAGAAATCCTTAAGATGGAAGATGGGAAGGATCAGTGAGAAAAGCTGTATCTTGGAGGTCAGAAAGTGTAGGGATAAAGTGAGAACTGCCAAAAGCCAAGCAAGCGTGGGACCTTGCAAAGGAAATGAAAATCAATAATAAAAGGTTTCATAGCTATATAAATAAAAAGAAAACAAAGAAAGGAGAAGTGGGACAGCTAAACATGAGGATAGCAAACTCGGCATAGCCCAACACCCAAAATACTGTGTCTCAGTTTTTAATAAGGGTAATGAAAATCTTAGGGGTAGTGGCAGGGTGGCTAATTGGAACAAGGATATGGAAGTAGAAGTTATCAAATCTAAGGTAGAAGTCAAACTCAAACAGCTTAATAGGACTAAAATCGGGGGGCCCTAATAATCTCTATCCAAGAATATTAAAGGAACTGACACATGAAATTGCAAGCCCAATAGCAAGGATTTTTAATGAATCTGTAACCTTGGGGGTTGTATCCCATGACTGGAGAACTGCTAATGTAGTGCCTATTTTTAAGAAAGGGAAAAAAGTGATCCAGAAAACTACAGGCCTGTTAGTATGACCACAATTCTATTCAAGGTCTTGGAACAAATTCTGAAAGAGAAAATAGTTAAGGACATGGAGGTAAACGATAACTGGGATAAAATACAACATGGTTTTACAAAAGGTAGATTGTGCCAGTCCATCCTGATCTCCTCCTTTGAGGAGATAAACTGACTTTTTATACAAAGGAAATCCAGTAGATCTAATCTACCTGGATTTCAGTAAAACATTTGATACAGTTCCACATGGGAAATTAGTTAAATTGGAAAACATGGGGATTAATATGAAAACTGAAAGGTGGATAAGGAATTGGTTAGAGGGGAGTCTAAAATGGGTCATACTGAAAGGTGAACTGTCTGGCTAGCAGTGGAATCCCTCAGGGATCAGTCTTGGGGCCAATCTTCTTTAACATTTTTATTAGTGAGCTTGGCACAAAAAGTGAGTGTGTGCTAATAAAATTTGCGGATGACACAAAGTTGGGAGATATTGCCAGTATGTAAATTTTCATAATAGTAGCTGTGTTAGTCTGTATCCGCAAAAAGAAAAAGGAGTACTTGTGGCACCTTAGAGACTAACAAATTGATTTGAGCATAAGCTTTTGTGAGCTACAGCTCACTTCATCGGACGCATGCAGTGGAAAATACAGTGGTGAGATTTATATACATAGAGAACATGAAACAATGTGTTACCATACACACTGTAACCAGAGTGATCAGGTACGGTGAGCTATTACCAGCAGGAAAGCGGAGGGGGAGGGGGAGGGGGAGGGGGAGGGGGAGAAAATCTTTTGTAGTGATGATCAAGGTGGGCCATTTACAGCAGTTGACAAGAACGTGTGAGGAACAGGGGAAGGGGGATAAACATCCCTCCCCCCTCCCAGTGTTCCTCACACGTTCTTGTCAACTGCTGTAAATGGCCCACCTTGATCATCACTACAAAAGGGTCCCGCCCCCCCCCCCACTGGTAATAGCTCACCTTACCTGATCACTCTGGTTACAGTGTGTATGGTAACTTCAAACTGGAACAGGTGTAGAGAAGGGCTACTAGGACGATCAGAGGAACAGAAAACCTACCTTATGAGAGAAGACTCAAAAAACTTGGCTTATTTAGCCTAACCAAAAGAAGGCTCGGGGAGATATGATTGCGCTCTATAAATACATCAGAGGGATAAATACCAGGGAGGGAGAGGAGTTATTTAAGCTAAGCACCTATGTCAACACAAGAACAGATATATATAAACTAGCCATCAACAAGTTTAGGCTTGAAATTAGATGAAGGTTTCTAATCATCAGAGAGGTGAAGTTCTGGAACAGCCTTCCGAGGGGAGAAGTGGAGAGCAAAAATCCTAACTGGCTTCAAGACTGAACTTGATAAGTTTATGGAGGGGATGGTAATGATGAGACTGCCTACAACAGCACGTAGCCCAGGGGTTGGAGACCTTTGGCATGCAGCCCATCAGGGTAATCCACTGGCAGACTGCCAGACATTTTGTTTATGTTGACCGTATGCTGGCATAGCCCCCCACAGCTCCCAGTGGCAATGATTTGCTGTTCCTGGCCAATGGGAGCTGCAGGAAATGGCAGCTAGCACCTCCCTGCAGCCTGTGGCTTCCCGCAGATCCCATTGGCCGGGAATGGCAAACTGTGGTCACTGGGAGCTGCGGGGGCCATGCTTGCGGACGGTCAACATAAACAAAAGGTCTTGCGACCCGCCAGCAGTCTACCTTGATGGGCCACATGCCGAAGGTTGCCAACCCCTGATGTAGCCAATCTGTGACTGCTAGCAGCAAATATCTCCAATAGCCCGTTACGGGACACTAGATGGGGAGGGCTCGGAGTTACTACAGAGAATTCTTTCCCAGGTGTCTGTCTAGTGGGTTTTGCCACATGCTCAGGGTCTAACTGATCACCATATTTAGGGATGGGAAGGAATTTCCCCCCATGTCAGACTGGCAGAGATCCTGGGGGTTTTTTTTCCTTCCTTTGCAGTGTGGGGCACAGATCACTTCCAGGTTTAAACTAGTGTAAATGGCAAATTCTCTGCAACTTGAAGTCTTTAAATCATGATTTGAGGACTTCAGAAACTCAGCCAGAGGTTATGGTGTATTACAGGACAAGGTGGCCTGCCATGTGCAGGAGGTCAGACTAGATGATCTTGATGGTCCCTTCAGATCTTAAAGTCTATGGGTCTATAAATAGTATAACTAATTTTCATATCAATTGCATTCCACACTACATGCCTTGGTATGGGGGCACGCAGAGTGTCTAAAATATTTAAAATAGCATATACAAAAATAGGTACGATTTATTTTATTTATGGGTATTTTTAAGGCTCTTGTCAATGTAGTATCAGAGCATCAATCACACAGAATATAGATTTAATGAAGAATTACACTATACCAAAGTCAAACATTTTTTGGGCAGGGGAGGGAGGCAAAGAATTGGTTTCCACTTTTACCATATCTACATCATGGTGGACAAACTGATTCTTTTAGCTTCATTTTCTGAGGAGGGCTAAAATTATAGATATTTATAAGCACTAACTATGATGTCACCTCTAAAGGTGACACCACTTGCTGCCAGACTTAGTGCAGAATATCTGCTACAGCGACTGAGGTACTCCACATGGCTTGCGTATAGATTTTAATATAGAAAGAATTGAGGTTTTTTTATTTTCTGCTCATTAAGGCAGTACTGTCTGATGAAATAGCTATTACACTAGTAAATAGGACATTAACTCTTTGCAGGACATCAGCAGATGACACCATGAGGACAATTTCTCACATATAAATAGGAACATTTCATGAAAAATATGAGTCACATTTTGAAGGTTCAAAGACCACAACAGACATGATAAACAGGTTGTTATATCCCATGTCAGCAGTTTGATGAAGCTAAATCAACAACTGAAGGTTCTGACCCATTACAGCAATGTTTTAGCATTTTTGTCCTATACATAACTTTGAAAGGGAAAGTGGCTATTTCCACAGATGATTTCACTCTTCCTAGAATGCTTTATTTATTTATTTTTAACGGAAAGGTGTGTTTAATAAAGTCCAACATCAGCCAGGATGACCCATGATGCTGGATTGAGAAGAACAGTTTGAGTAGTTTCTTTGCTCTTGGATGTTTTTTTTCCTGTCTCTTTCAGCTCACATGTTGCTTTAGCTGACTGAATGGCTAATCCTCAGACGATACAATGTGCATTTACAGAGAGCAAACGCCAGATTACATTTGTTTACTCACACAAATGCAATTGTTTAAAATTATCTTTCTGTAAAACACTATGAAAAAAGTTTTCTCCACTACTCAAATATTTAGAATAGATGATAGAAAATATCAGCAAGAGTTAACTAATTACACACAGTCAGCTGTTCAAATAAGTTAATGCATACAAACTTGGAAAATGAGATGTATTGTTCATTACACCTCACATAAGAGCTCTGGGTTTTGATGGCTTCTTTCTGAAGAAGTGAAACAAGATTTTCTTCCTCTAAGAAAAAAATTGAAATCTTTGCTAAATAGCGTATATGGTGGCTTTAAAAGAGTTCATAAAGCTCTCCCCTGGATAGCTATTCTAAAAATCAAACTATTTGGATCAGCATTCAGCCTGCCATCTCTAGGGCTGAACCTATATGAAAAGTTTTTGGCAACACTAAATCTTGTAGTTGTGTAGCATCAGCAACAATTTTAATCTCTCAGAAATCACTGCAAGTCTTCTAAACAGATTGTGGAAGTTGCTTCATTTCCTAAACTTTAGCAGCTCTCTAAAAGTATCTGTTCACAGTAACTGGTCATCTAAAGTGAAATTTAAAATTCAGTGTTGTAAATCTGGCTATGCGGAGATGTTTCATACCATGAATATGTATTAAATAAGGGGCACAATCTTGCTTCAATTCAAGTCAACAGTAGTTTAAACAGTAGAAGACCCAAGATGATCAGCCACACTCAGGGAAGATAATGATTAACGTTAGGTGGTGAACATGTTCTATTAAAACTTTGCCCACCATTTAAGCAGGATGCTTTTGAAAAATTCAAATTTCACTGAAGTTTAAAGTCACAGTAAGCTATTTTCAAAACACACATCCTAGATGTGTAAAGAGACAATGTCATCTAAGAGGAAAAAAAAAACAATCGCACTGCTATTTAAAATATTTTACCCACTAAGACTATTATAATAAAGATAAGGGAGAAAAATCTAACCCACTCTGTAGGGTGTAAATAACTACTCAGGTGCAGGACAGTGGAGAATCAGGGCTAAAATATAGTTAAATATCTTTTCAGTTTCTATTGTCTATGATACTATTGGTCATTCACTACATCGCTAAAACCCTGAAACACAGTCAATACTAATGATTAAGTACATTTTTAGTGTGTCTTGTTCCATCCTCTCATTAGCCTATTTATATCTCTTCTCATCAAAACCAGGCACAAATCTTTTTCTATCCATCATCCTCTCCCTCCCGCTTATCAACAATTCTCCTCCCACAGATACATTGCTTTTCCTCCTTAATGTACAATATTTGGCCATTTAACCCTTCCCCTTCTGCTGTCTTCCTTCCTCATCCATGACATGCTCTGATCCTCACTCGCCCTTCGACTGCTTATTGGCCAGTCTCCAAAGCCTTCTCTATTCCCAGCTGCTATCTCAGATACAATTCCTGCTAAGTACAGCAGGAAAAAGTTAACTTAGCTCCTGTTAAACAGAAATAGCTTTGGAACAGAGTTATGCTGCCAAACATTGTCAGTGTTAATGCGGGTCAGAGATGGCTTTCCTGTACTTTACACAAACTAATGGCATTTACAAGACAAGTTTGCTTTCTTCTCTAGAAAGAGAAACAAACAGTATGTGTGTTAGCAGCAATGTACAGTTATTGTAGGACACAAACTTCAGAGGTTATTTTCCCTGTTCCAGTTGGAGACCTGGGCTCAGCTCCAACTCAGACTAAGAGCATTCTGTTTCTGACAGCTGAAAAGGTTGAATGAGATTTACAAATAAAAGTTATGCTTCAAAAAATTCACCAGTTATCTACTACAAAGAGAACATCAGGAGCATTATGGTTCATTTTAGGACATGTAATCTGTTAAAAATAATTATATGTGACAAGTCTATCGATTAATCCGAGGTTTAAAAAACCAAGCTTGTGAACTTTTAATATTTCCTTTTTAACAACCTCTTAAATGAAAATGTTTTACATTTCACAATACCTGTAAGAGCAAAAATCTTTCCTTTTTTTAAACTTACATTTGAAATTTGTTTATCATCTTCCTGATAAGGAATCACATTAGCATGTGCGTATACTTGAGTACATCTTGCATTTTGGAAAATGAATATAGCTATAAAAATGACATTTTAACTTTCTCACATTAGTGTACATGCATACAAACTAATTCTTTTTGTGATGTGAAAAATGAATGCACTTTATCCACATTGAAAACACTGCCTAGTATATTTTGTTTTATGTCTGTGTTATTAGGATTGACTGCATGCACTAATACACAATAACTAAAGAGCACTATTCAAACAGTCTCTACTTGTCTACCTACAGTCTCTACTTGTCTATGGACTTTAAATCTAAAAAAACATGCCACGTGTCCCTGGGGATGAAAACACCACAAGCTGAAGAATCAGATCAGGATAAATGGAGACAGTCTGATATGTTTGTCTGCTGAACTGATCAATTCACTTGTCATTTTTATTTAAATTAACATACGTAGGCACTCGAGTGTGAGGTGAAGATCTTAGGAGTTCAAGCTGTATCTGAAACTCAAATACAATCCTTTGTAGGTACCCTGATGTTGCCTGTAGCCATCAGGCTGCGCTAGTAAAGATGGGGAAACAGCCTCATTTGGGAAAGAGGATGAAATCACTCCCAGAACACTGGATCTGGTTTAGCTTTATCTTCCATATACTCCAAAGGGGCTGGCTGATCTTGGCAAGGACATGGTAAGTAAGGTTCATGGTCTGATTCTGGGTGCCTAGCATAAGGATCCTAAGGGATCCAATACTGCCTGTATGAGGAGGACCTCTTGAGAGGGTATCACCAGTCTCTTGGAAAGTTATATCTGGTCAGAGAATGGAACTCTGATCTCTTAGGGCTTCTGTCTGGGCCTCTTTCTCTATGGGAGGGTAGAAGCTCTTTTGGAGAGACTGACTCACTGAATGAAAAAACTGGAACCCGAACTACTGGTGAACCGGTAGGGTACTGAGGCTTGCAGGTGGGAGACGAGAGCAACTCCATGTCCTCCAGAGTAACTATGTCTTTGAATAAAGACAGACGAGAGGAAGGGGAAGGAGGATAGAGAAGAGTAAAAATGTCATCTGGGGAGATGTAGTTCTCAGACTGCCCCAGGGTATGGGGTAGGTCAATTGGTAGAGTTGTTGGATCTGGTGCTTCCCTAGCCACAGTGGAAGCCTGATCTGTCTGCGGCCATGACGATATTAGCCCAAAGTGTAATCTCTACATCAAAGGGAGTGGCAGTGGATGTGTGTCTTTCAGTTTGCATGTCAGAACCGGTACCAGAGCTGACAGATCCATGCTCCTTTGTACCACTTTTTCCTGTTGAGGTGGTTTACTTGGGCTTAAATCTTTAGGATCCATGCACAAGGATTCTTCCGACTTTGAAGAAGTCAGGGAGAATCTCTTTTCTTTGGGGCAGCTTTGGAAAAAAAGAGGGTTTGTCTCTATGTTTGTGAGAGTGCCCTTTACTCTCATGAGAAATCATCTCCTTAGGTTTGGAAGTCTTAGTCTTGACTCCTGAGTTCATACTTGGAGGGGCACTCCCTGGCCCAGGTCTGATTGGGGTCTCATGGCCTCCTCCTCCAGATATTTTATGTCTTAGCTCTCAACCCTCAAGTTCTTGGAAGGAAGTGGTGGCAAATACTACACTTAGCTGAGATGTGAGCCTGGGGTAGACAATAAAGGCAGCACTGGTGTTTCTCATTCACTGAAAAGGAGAGGGGGCAGGAAATGCAATGCTTGTATCCCAGGACTCTAGGCATAAGCCTATCCTCCCAGGGAAAATAACGAACTATGCCAGGACTTAAGACTAAAAGAGTAAAAATATAAAATAAACTATTTACAATATATTTACAGACTAAAACAGTCGAAGGAAGAAGCTGTGGACACAGAATATTCTGACTCAGACCATGAAGCAGTAGAAGGAACTGGAAAGGTGCCAGTGTGCACTTTCCATCATACTCTCAGTTCAGAGCACAAGAAGAACAACTACGTATGTGCAGACCAATGGATACTGCTTGCTAAATATCTCTGAATTCAGGAGCATGGTACGCACACATGCCCGCATTTGGAATACACATAGGGACCATCACTCAAAGAACTATTTAATATATATACCGATGAGAAGAAATAGAACAGCAGAGCTGCTATTTGCACAACTTCAGAAACCACTATATACAGGAGATATGTCGTTTTCTTCTCATGCTACATTTGGTTGCTAGGTTTAGCAGAACCCTGCCAATAAGGAGAAGCAGTCTGTGGACTAAAGGGAGGCCAAGGAAAGGGGGCCTGGAAGAGAACGAGTGCCCTGGGACATTAACGCACTCTTGCTTTGAGGTGTGCGCCAATGAGCCTTTCAGCCCAACTCACGTGGCGCTGAGGCAAAGAAGAACATCTGGAGGAAATGAAGCCTAAATGGAGACTCATCCCTGACACCCAATTCCAAGAGCACTGGACTAAGAGAGCTTTCCCCAGAAGAGTGTGCACACAGCATATGTCTACATTGCAATTAAATACCTGTGGCTGACCCAGGCTTTTGGGGCTCAGGCTAAGAGGCCCTTTAATTAGGCAAGCCCACTTGCCTACCCCACAATTAAGCAGCCCTTTAGCTTGAGCCTTGTGAGCTCAAGCCAGCTTACATGGGCCAGCTGCAGGTGTTTAACTGCAGTGTAGACAGACACACCTTAGAGGTATGACCATACACTCCAGTGATGGTATTAAAGATCCTGCATAAGCCAAAGATGGTGGAGAAGGACCCAGAGACTGGCTATGGCCAAAGAGACTCCAGGACCCTGGTCCAGCAAAAAACAAAGAGTGTAATAATGAAAACTAGGCAACACCAACTGGGATACTGTTTAACATAAAAGTTGCTCTTAATATGGAGCAAGGTCCCTAATAACAAAATCTAGCCAAGAAAGAAAGGAACTGAGATGACAAAGGTCATATGGCTCTTTTATAACCTCATCTCAGAGCATCTGGTGTCATAAGAGAGACTCATGCAGCTCCAACAGGCCACGTTTTCAGAATGTTCCTGAAATTCCATGATTCATCCCACAACTGTGAATATACAGAGGGTACCTTGAAGAACTGTAAATATAGGTGTTTTCATAAGCCAAAGTTAAGTTTTCTAAAATGAGTGAAGTTTACTTAAAAAACAGTATTAAAATAAAGTGACATATTGGAACTACTTTTTTTGCCATTACAAAAGGTCAAAAACACACACAGTATTGTCTGTTTGGCAACGTATAAAGACTGATTGCACTTACTTCAGATTATTGATCCTGGTTTCTGTAGTTTCTGTAAGCTTCTTTGTTTCTTCCTTCCACCGGTTTGTTGCTTTTTGCTGAGCCACCAACAAACGTCTCAGTTCAACAGTGGAATTTCGATTAGTGACTTCCATCTCTTTCAGTCGAACCTCAAACCCATGCTCCTTCACTGAATGCTCATGTTCCATTGTGCTTATCTACAGTAAAAACAAAAACAAAAAATAAACACCACAATAGGCCACAATCAGACAATAGAAGTTTGCAACTTTAATCCAAGAATAAAAACCCCCAAAACATTCACGTTAAATGTGCATACAGAAATATGCTCATAAAATCCATTTAAAATCTAGGACAAATGTCGATAAACGTAGTGAAGATTCTGATTACTATTGTTTTTATAAATTGAATATATGCTTTATCCTTCTTCCCTGAATTCTGTAAACTACTTGTATTCTAAGAAGTTGAGCTCTCTGGGGAAGGGCTTACATCTTGTATGTTTGGAAAGCACCTATCACATTGTGAGAACTTCTAAAATTCAAGAACTACTAAAATTCAAATACTAAGTAACTGTGCAGGCTCAGTTGTGTGCTTAACTGAGACCTTGTTTAGGTGTACAATTGTACACACAGAGTGCCAGGTCCTTACACAAGCAAATACAGCAACAAAGGTTAGATAACCAATTATGTTGAATATACATTTAGCCTATTGATACATCGGATTTCAGATGAACAAGAAAGCCATCTTGCTGGCTTTGAGGAGTCCATAGTCTGAATGTACAACCTGGAGTATAGTGAATATCCTGTAAACTGACTTTGAAAAGCCTGGTGGACATAAGTATTGGTTAACTCAAAGTTTTAATTTGACGGGTTAGTGTGTAAACAATCACTCTCTCCACACATCCTTCCCCAACTCATGTTTTTCAGTTGATTCTGTTAGTATCTTTGATCTTAAATGACACTTGTTGAAAATGCGGCAGACAGTCCTCTGGCACCTTATAGACTAACAGACGTATTGGAGCATAAGCTTTCGTGGGTGAATACCCACTTCGTCAGATGCATGTAGTGGAAATTTCCAGAGGCAGGTATAAATATGCAAGCAAGAATCAGCCTAGGGATAACAAGGTTAGTTCAATCAGGAAGGATGAGGCCCTCTTCTAGCAGTTGAGGTGTGAATACCAAGGGAGGAGAAACTGCTTTTGTATGTGGCTAGCCATTCACAGTCTTTGTTTAATCCTGAGCTGATGGTGTCAAATTTGCAAATGAACTGAAGCTCAGCAGTTTCTCTTTAAAGTCTGGTCCTGAAGTTGTTTTGCTGCAGGATGGCTACCCTTAAATCTGCTATTGTGTGTCTAGAGAGGTTGAAGTGTTCTCCTACAGGTTTCTGTATATTGCCATTCCTAATATCGGATTTGTGTCCATTTATCCTTTTACGTAGGGACTGTCCAGTTTGGCCGATGCACATAGCAGAGGGACATTGCTGGCACATGATGGCGTATATTACATTGATGGATGTGCTGGTGAATGAACTGGTGATGGTGTGGCTGATCTGGTTAGGTCCTGGGATGGAGTCACTGGTGTAGATATGTGGGCAGAGTTGGCATCAAGGTTTGTTGCATGGATTGGTTCCTGAGTTAGAGTTACTATGGTGCGGTGTGTAGCTGTTAGTGAGATTATGCTTCAGGTTGGAAGGTTGTCTGTGGGCGAGGACTGGCCTGCCTTCCAAGGCCAGTGAAAGTGAGGGATCATTGTCCAGGATGGGTTGTAGATCACTGATGATACATTGGAGAGGTTTTAGCAGAGGACTGTATGTGATGGCCAGTGGAGTTCTGGTTTCTTTCTTGGGCTTGTCTTGCAGCAGGTGGCTTCTAGGTACATGTCTGGCTCTGTTGATCCGTTTCTTTATTTTCTTGTGTGGGTACTGTAGGTTTGAGAATGCTTGGTGAAGATCTTGTAGTGTTGGCCTCTGTCTGAGGGGTTGGAGCAAATGCGGTTGTACCTCAGCACTTGGCTGTAGACAATGGATCGTGTGGTGTGTCCGGGATGGAAGCTGGAGACATGAAGGTAGGAATAGCAGTCAGTGGGTTTTCGGTATACGGTGGTGTTAACGTGACCATCACTTACGTGCACCATGGTGTCAAGGAAGTGGACCTCCCGTTTAGATTGGTCCAGGCTGAGGTTGATCGTGGGGTGGAAGCTATTGAAATCGTGGTGGAATTCTTCCAGGGTTTCCTTCCTATGGGTCCAGATGATGAAGATGTCATCCCCGGTCGGGGCTCTAAGGGTATGTTGATTTGTTCCTGTGTTAGTGTAGGGAGTGTCCAGAGTAGATGGTGCAGTTTCTTAGTGTATTCCTCAATGGGATCTGAGGAAAGTGGCATGTAGAATTTGGTATTGGAGAGCTGTCTGGCAGCCTCCTTTCGGTAGTCAGACCTCTTCATGATGACAACAGCACCCCTTTTATCAGCCTCTTTGATCATGTCAGCGTTGTTTCTGAGGCTGTGGATGGCATTGCATTCTGAACGACTTAGGTTATGAGGCAAGCGATGTTGTTTTTCCACAATTTCTGCCTGTGCACGTCGGCGGAAGCATCCTACGTATAGGTCCAGACTGTCATTTCGACCCTCAAGAGGAGTCCATGTCAAGTTCTTCTTCTTGTGTTGTTGGTGGGAGGGTATCTGTGTATCAGCGTGCCTTTCAGTGTTATCTTGAAAGTATTCTTTGAGTCGGAGACGGTGAAAGTAGGCTTCCAGATCACCGCACAACTGTATCATGTTTGTGGGGGTGGCGGGGCAGAAGGAGAGTCTCTGAGATAGGACAGACTCTTCTGCCGGGCTGAGTGTGTAGCTGGATAGATTGATGATATTGCTGGGTGAGTTAGGGGTACCACTGTGAGTTAGGGGTACCCATGTGGCAGGTAGGATTTTAGACCGCTTACAGTCCTTTTTCCTTTGTAGAGGATGTACACGTGCAATCCTACAAATTGACAGCTTTAGAAACAATTTTTTCTAAATTTACCTATATCAAAAAACTCCACGAGTATTTTTATATATAAAAATAAATAATGGGTCAATGGGATGACGTGTCTCATTTCTGCAGAATTGCCTATAAATATTTGTATTTAAATTTACATACAACATTAAATAAGAATTCTAAATCATTACATCACATTTCTTTCGTAAGAATGGCATGGCCTAAATAGATCAAATTTTCAAAGTTATTATTGCAACATTAGATTTTGAAGATTCATTCCCCCCCATAACTATCCTATTTGAATACACAAGATATAAATAGGAATATATTACCTGAAAAAGCAATGTAAACTCATTTATTTTGCTTATTGCACGAATATAAAGGAGCACCTCATCTACTTTGGCATTTTATAATTCTAGAATTCTTACAGATAATAGAAAAACCTTAGTTTCATACTATTAAAATAAATTGTAACAAAAACAAGCTCAGGCTTTGAGTTATTTAAAAAAACAAAACATACTTCCATTTGTGCCCCCAAACAAATCCACTGGCACATGAATTCTAAAAGTGTAATGTAACGTTCATTCATTTTTTATAGGTGTAAGTTATATGTGACATTAAAGAGAATCTTTTCTATTCCAGTAGTGACTATTGATTTTTTTTCTTTTCTGTAGTTAGAAGTAACATTGAAACTTATCATAAAATAAAGATTAAGGGGGAAAACTTCTTGAGTTTTGTTACTTTATGAGTAAATAGTCGTCCTCCTACACCCCACACCGTCTTTCACACAGAAACAAAGGATAGAAATATTTTTTAAAACCTAGAAAATATGATTATGAAACCATGAAAATTGGCATAAGGCTGATAAAGTACATGAAACTGCTTTTAACTTTTGTTGTTAAACTATTTTGATTTGATGGTATACCTTTAAAGTTTATGTATTCCATTAAAAGTTTTTTAAATCAGTTTCTTTTCTCTAAGTGTGTTGATGCAACATTGTAAGTCTCAAAAAACCCAAAAACCTGGTAATATTTGTCTGTACATTCTAAAAAATTAAGCACTGTGGTATCTTAGCACCATTTATTCACATAAATAAAACAACCCCCTAACACAAAGAAATGATAAGATTTAGTTAAGTCAGTAAAATATTTCCATCCTGCAAACTCAAGATTTATATTTTTAAAATGTAAAGTAATGAAAAGTGTGCATAAATCCTCTTCCCCTTTCAGCAAACACACAAGTGAAGTATATACAAGGCAGGTTCATTTGGTTTATTGTAACCATATGATTGAGATTTTACCTCTGGTCAATCAATATACCTTTAACCACTCAGTTTATGACAAGGAGCTTTAAATGCACCAATGAACATGGAATGCTTTCTTAATTTACCATGTAACACAAAATTTTAAAGTTCTCCATATTATGTGGAAAATTAGACTCAGCCACTTGTTCTTGAAAAATGTAATGATACATACCTGAGTATGTTATGCTGATCACATATCAATTGCCAAGGAAACAAAGGAAAAAACGTAAGTCAAGTTGAGCAGTTTTCCTCTGATTTCCATCCAATTAGCCAGCCATGTAATACTATTTGGTGAATTTTGTAAATAGAGTGTACAATAATTTTATTTTTTATTGCCAGCAAATTGACCTCTCTCTTAAATGTTTTAAATTCTCCAAGGTTAAATACTTTTTCCTGGATCTCTCATTGAATATCAAGGGCAGTGCTCTGAAGGTGGTGACTTTTGGACTATAACTGACTTTATTATCATAGCTGTTAAAAATAAAGTAGTCTTCACTACAATACTAGCTCCATGGGCTCTCCATATGCCAACTCCCTAATTCCCAAATGTCCATTGCAAACAGACAAGTTTTTCCCTCTTGTCTTTATATTCACAAACATTGAATTTTATATTTTTGCCTCTAGCCATATCCATCTTATTCATCCCCGCTTCCCCATAGACCTATACCTCCCATCTTCAGTTGTTAAGACCGCAGAGTCAAGTCCCAGTTTGACAGAATTCCTCAGGTCATGTCAAACTGGGATACTTCAGTGGGGAACCACAGAAGGTTCACGAGGGAAGGCTGAAGATCAGAACTGGTAGCTGTGTTCTCTGAAACATTTTCACCTGCAAATCTCCCAACTCTCCAAGCTTGTTCCAACCATGTTGCAGTCCTTATAACTAACATGAGAAGGGGAAAAGGAAGAAACTGGCATGTGAAGATGCCTCAGAGCACACTGGAAAACACAGTGGTTAATGTTAATCTTGCTGTTTCGGAGATCTGGGATCAAATCACTGCTACAAGCAGATATAACTCCACTGGAGCCCAGTTTGCCATCAGTAGTTAGTTTGGCTCCAGTTAAAGTTAGATAACCAGAAATGTTTTATTATTTAGTCTGTTTTGCTAGTACCTTTAATTTAGCTTTTTGTTGTGCCTCCATGACCAGTTTCCTCAAGTCCTCTCCTTCTTTACGCAGCTGTTCATTTTCTTGATGAAGTTTTAGTCTTTGTTCACTAATAGAGCCAGAGTTTTCTCTTTCAGAATCCAGAATGCTTTGCAGCTTGCAAACCATTTCCTGGCAACGAGATATCTCTTCCTCGGAGCTGAAAAGGGAAAACAAATCTCACTAGACTATCAACTCAGGAGTTAAGTCAAGTTCAGTCTACACTTTTCTAAGTTTCCCTATCATTTGTGTGTGCATTTTAATTAGAATCTTTAATTATATTTTGTATTTTGAAGGCCAAATACTTATTTTTAAAATTCATAATGCTTGTCAACATCAATGTATTTGTGGATGGGTGAACATGTGAATTCTTTTTAATGCTTCATATTTAAAAGTACAAATATTTTTGAAATTAATTTTTATTCCACTGGGTGTGTGATGTCTATGTCTAAGAGGAACAAACAGCCACAAAAAAATTCACAAAAATATTTAATTCAATTTTAAAATTTCCTTTTTGTCAGCCTCAGAGAGGCCAAGCATTGAATGACCATGGAAAATTAACTATACAAAATCTTCATATGATAAATTAACTACATTAATTAAAAAGGATGGTTGCGTTTGAGATATAGGAGGTTGGACTTCACAAGGGAACAGGATAGCCAGAGTTGAGGCCAAAGTTCAGGAAACCTGCATTAAGCCCTTGGAGAAGGGGACTGTCTTCTG
Source organism: Caretta caretta (assembly GCF_965140235.1). Classification (NCBI taxonomy): domain Eukaryota; kingdom Metazoa; phylum Chordata; order Testudines; family Cheloniidae; genus Caretta; species Caretta caretta. The sequence continues at coordinate 55,233,530 of NC_134209.1, forward strand.
TTATGTTTGTACTGCACCAAGCATAAGTTTCTAGCCACTATGATAATACAAAAAATTACTAATACATAAGTAAATAATTAATTGAACTCAAATTTGGACTCTGGATTATCGTAGGGCAAATGTTTTTGGCTGAATAGTTCATTTGCTGAAAAATTTATCTTCAGCTCGACCAAAACTGATTGTTGATTTGACATGAAATTGTTGAATAGTTTCAAGGGGACTTAGATGCCACTTGACTTCAGTGGTGGGGGTGCTCCCTTATACTCTATACTGTTGTGGGGGCAGCACTTACCTGGGATATGGGAGAGCAGGTGGGCTTCAAGTCCCCACTCTGCCTGATTTGGAACAACTTGGGCCTCCCACATCCAAGACGAGTGCCTTAATCACTTGGATATACAGTCTCCCTCTGGCTCAATTAATATTATTTATTGAAAGCAGAACAGCTTCAACAGGAGAGACAGAGAGAGATCAACCCAGAATTCCCTCTAGCCTAGTCGTTAGGGCACTGACCTACAAAATGGGAGTCGCAAGTTCAAATCCCTGCTCCCTAGCAGGTACAGCAGGAAATTGAACCTGGGTTTCCCACATTCCAGGTGAGTGCTCTAACCATGGGACAACAGGTTATAAGTAGACTTGGAAGGGTGAGATTTTAATTAGTAAACATCCATTTCACTGTACATACACAAACCAACTAAAAAAAAAAAATAAAACTTTATAGAGGCAAAGTGAGAAAAATGTTGCTTGAGAAATTAGAGTTTGATTTGAGGATATTTACTTTGTGTATTTTGACATGTGATGTTGACCATTTGTGTTTTAATAGTTACAAAGCTTTACTTTATGAATCTCAATGTCTACTGTCATTAAATAATTGTCTGACCCCTTCTAACTTCCCATAACTGTCAAATATTAAATAAAAACAAAAAATGCTTAAAATATATGATTTTGTGCAAATGTAAATTGATACAAATTAGAAAAAATGCTTAACAGTAAACATCAATATCAGTCAACGTTATAAATAAAAATCAAAATCAAGTTTTGCCAACCCTAACTATAAGGGGAAGGGCTGTATTGTGACCTCCCGGGGTTTTGTGAATGGTATTTCCAACTTATCTTTGCTTTAAATTAAAAAAAAAATACTTGAAATAAAAAAAAAACAAATTTTCCCCCTTGGTTTTTTGTTTTGGGTCCATCCAAAACTCCACCCACCCCTAATTCGGCCAGCAAACTGAAAAAGTGACTATTCACAAGGCTCTACTCTGGATAATTTCCTCTCATTTACTCTATTTCTGTTAGTCCCACCTACATCTTGCCCCCACCTCATACCTCTAACTGCACCAATCTCATTATTCTCACACATTTTGCCTGCTATCTACTTGCTCTTCACTCTCCTCTCTTCCCTATTTCTACCTTCCTCCCCATCAGCTTCCTGTTCCTTTCCCCCACTCTCCTCTAACTCCCAGAATCCCTTTCCACCATTCATTGACTCTTCTTCAACTTCAGATACTCCCACCTTCCACAACACACACAAGCAAGCAAAGCAAAGCACAGCACAGCAATATATATTGTATTCCTTTCCTCCACCCTTCAAACTCTATCTGTTTAGATTATAAACTTTTTAGGGGAAGGATTGTGGAGACTTACATTTGTCCAGTACCTAGCACATTTTGGATGCTACCACAGTAATAGTATGGGCGTCCTGTGCAGTGGTTTGGGGAGGACAAAACCACAGACGGTATTATATAGACCAATTAGAACCCTACTGTATGCTGACTCTAAAAAATAGGAATTCTTCTGAATATTTTGCAAAAAATGGTTTTCCAAGCAGATAACATTAACAATTAAAATAGGATTATTAGCCAGAAAAATGGTTTCTATTTTTTCCTTTGTAAGAGAACTGCTTTCAGCTCTGATCTGGTCAAGAAAATCTGTTTAGTTCTAAAATATGTCGTCCTCACTTATAATATCATCCAATGCTGCATATTTTAAAAAAAAAATGATTATGACAACCTACTATTCATACTTCTGAATAAGAACTTACGACAAAATACAAACACTTGACACAAGACTACTTCGATCAGATGGAAATATTGAATGAAATACTGATTAGTAGGTCATACTGGTTACAGGAACTCCTCACTTAACGTTGTAGTTATGTTCCTGAAAAATGCGACTTTAAGCAAAACGATGTTAAGCGAATCCAATTTCCCCATAAGACTTAAGGTAAATGAGGGGGTTAGGTTCCAGGGAAATTTTTTTCACCTATATATAAGTTTTAAACAAACAATTTAATGCCGGTACACAGTGATGATGATTGTGAAGCTTGGTTGAGATGGAGGAGTCAGAGGGTGGGATATTTCCCAGGGAATGCCTTACTGCTAAATGATGAACTAGCAATTGGCTGAGCCCTCAAGGGTTAAGTCTCACACTCTACAAGGCAGCAGGAAAGGAGGGTGGGCAGACAGAGACAGACACATACCCAGTGTGTGTTTGAGAGACAGATATGCATATTTCCCCTTTAAGTATGAAGAGTGGGGTCAGAAGTACACTGCCTTGTTAATTAGACCAGCAAGTTGGGACCAGGCAGCAGCTCCCTCTGTCCGTGTGTCCCCCCCTGTTCTATGGAAGATGGGGTAAGCGGGGTGCAGGAGCAAGGGGGAGGGGGACACCCTGACATTAGTCCTCTTCTTCTCCTCCCCAACAAGCAGGAGTTTTGGTGAGCAGCTCCAAGGCAGAGGGCAGGAGCAGCACACTGCAGTGGCAGGAGGGACAGCTGAACGGCAGGCAATTGATAGCCTGCTGAGCACCTGCTGCACAGGAAATTTAAGGGAGCGGGGAGCTGATAGGGGGCTGCCGTTCCATCCTGGTTTCAACCACTCACCAGTTAGCTGCAACAGGCTGCTCTTACTGCAAGAAGTGGACAAAGCAGGCGGCTGCCAAACGACATTAAAAGGGAGCATGCACAACTTTAAATGATCATGTTCCCTAATTGATCAGCAACGTAACAATGAAACAACGTTAACTAGGACAACTTTAAGTGAGGAGTTCCTGTACTTACTTCATTTCCAGTTGTTTAATTTTGTTTTGTGCCGCCTGTAGACACAGCTGAAGGTCATCTTTTGTACGTTCTGCTATCAGACATCTTTGGTGTAGTTCCTCCAGTTTTCTGTAATCACATTCACTTCCTCTGCCTTCACGGTAAATCTGAAGGATAGGCTTACATGTAAATTTCATTTTATCACACAGATGGCTGTCAGTGTAGTATTGCTGCCTACATTAAGTTATCCATTCCATTTTCCATCACAGTTTTCAGTAACTGAAGGAATGGGACTTCCATTGCTACTACTGGGATAACAGTCTTATAGATTTTGCAGTTAGTTAATTTTTCTGATACTCAGCCTAAATCTTCTTTTGCTTAAATTTTCATTATTGCATCTATTTACACCCTTTGAACCATTTTAAACACTTCTTACTCCTATTTGGTTTTTATACCTTTAAAACAGTTGTAAGGCTTTTATAAACACAGTTAGACACATATCCTGAACATAGATAATACGACTATGCTGAATATATACTGAATAACGAGTTAGGAATTTAGAAACATTCTCCAAGAGCCATCTTTTGCAGTCCACCTACTATAACTCTAAAATTTATTAGAAATATAAAATGTATTTTTCAATTTCCATCACTGGATTTACAATTAAACAAAAAACAAGCAAATACAAAACTAAGCATATGGTCTATTCTTTCACCCCATTTAACTCAATGATATTAGAGAAAATAGTGAAATAGAAACTTAAGACAATATTATACAATAAAGAAAAGCTAAAGTGTAAAACTGAATATCTGCATTCTTACTTTCTCAAGTTCTTCTTCCACTGCTCGCTTCTCTCTAATGGCCCGTTCAATTTGACTTTGCTTGTCTCCACACTCCTATAAGAAGTCAAACCATTTTCTAAGGGCATTAAATACATCAAACCAAAAGAACAACAAAAACATGTGTTAAATGAAAGTTAAGGCTGCAAAGGGAAACACTCCAAAGTCAGGAAATACTAAAGCTAAAAGGTTGCTCATGCAAACTTAGTTCACTTTATTTTTGCATGGGCATTATGACGTACTCTAAGTGCATCCTTTTTTTCCCTGCAGAGCCACCGTCTCATTCAGTGTATAGGTTAGATAAGGGGCAGTGAAAGTATGTGGTACTTTTTTAAATCCTCATTAGTCAATGAGTGAATGCTTACCTAATTCACTGCACACCATCCACACTCCTCTGGTCTCCTACCTCGTTCTTTACAAATTCCTCCTTTATTAATGTTCACTGTACAACATCCATCCTATGCAAATCTTCTCTCAGTTACACTGGTACAAAATCTCATTTACTTTGTACTAACATCCTGATAAGTGCAAACAGAATTTGTTCCCCAGCCCTCCCAAAAAGTACAGATCCTCAAGAGTCACTTCATTCCTTATTTATTCCTGCTAATTTACTGAGTACCATCTAATCTCTGTCCTGAATGAGGCATGGAGAGATACTTAGGAAAAATAGTATGTAATCATATCACTAAAGATTACAGTAGTACATATATGTACAGTAACCTGGTACTGAGATGGGATGCAAAATTTCCCGTGTCACTAATACAAGTTCTTTATCCTGGTGGCTATGCAAATATTATTATTTAAGAAGGGGACTGGCCACACACTAGTAGATACATAAAAACTTAAAAGCCAAATAAATATACATATCAAAGAATACTACAAAAAATTTACAGAAATAAGAGAACAATTCTTAGTATTATTATACTCACAAATTCCTAAGAATAGTGAAAAACAAAGATAGAAGAATACAGCCAAGGGAGTACCTCATCACAATCCAGTTTACACCATTTTGTGGAACCTGATGTGCCCAACAACAGGTTGGATATACACATCTCTTGTATACCTTTTCCCATTCTTCCCACACAGATCTTAGATTATAAATTGACAATGTTTCTGCCCTTGCCCATGTGTGGTATTCTGATTAACAGACATAGAATTCCAGCGAACCATGATTTAATTTCTGACAGTTAGTATTCCATTTGCTTCAATTAATTTCTTAATAGTTTTGAAATATCAGTGTGGTTAGCTCCATGTTTACCTTACTGCAGAAAGTACCTAAAAATCCACTGTTTTAAACCTATTTGTGCAGCTGGCAATGTACTCATTCTTTTGTGGTTTACTTATTTGTGCCAAGCAGATATTGCTAAATTTTATAACCTTAGGGCAAGTACGTAGGCTAACCTATTCTAAAAACAAGGGCCTCAGCTAGGTCTCATTCTAATTCTTAACCTTTCTACCTACAGAATGCCTAGTATACTTAATCTTTAGTATTTTCTACTTGCATTTGGCAGTTAGATTATACATTAGTCAAAAATACACCCTTAACGTATCATTTATAAACTAATCCATAAACGCCCGCCACTAGGCTTCAAGCATATTGCAAAGCCTATTTTATCAGCAATACATTTTATGTTCTCCTACTTGCATAATAGTGTTTCTTAAGCATCTAGGCATTCTCTTCACATATGGATAATAATGCCAAATTTCTAAACAAAGGTCACCAAGATCAGGTTAGGGGTGCAAAGTACACACACACAAAAAAAGAGAGTAGAGTTAATGTTGCTTGAGGAATCTTAACTTTGGCATTTCCTTAACTTTGGCATTGGTTTCTTTTTCAACTTTAATATTAATTTTAAATGGAGCTTCCGAGGAATCTTTTAAATAAAAATTAAAAAATTAAAAAAGAAAAAAAAATTCCACCATGTAGAATGCTGTGTTTTGTGCAAAATAAGCACTCAATAAGGCAAGAAAAGTGAAGTGGAATTTCTTTAATGCAGACCTGCTTGTGGACCATGATCTGAGTGGGGAAGGGTAGGAGAGAGGTCCTGGAGGCCAAATTTAGGCTGTTAGGTAAGAGATTGAAGTCCAGGACCTCCATGGTCGCATTCTCTGAAATGCTTCCAGTTCCACGCGCAGGGCCAGTTAGACAGGCAGAACTGCAGGGTCTCAATGCATGGATGAGACAATAGTGTACGGAGGAGGGGTTTAGATTGGGGAAGCTTGTGGGAGAGAGGGAGCCTATACAGGAAGGATGGGCTCCACCCTAAACCAAAATGGAACCAGATTGCTGGCGCTTAAAATTAAAAAGGTCGTAGAACAGTTTTTAAACTAAGGGCTGGGGGGGAAGCCAACAGGTGTGGAGGAACATGTGATTCAGACATTCCTTAGGGGAGGATCTATAAATGGAGATTCCCTATATCCTAATAAGGAGGAGAGGATGGAAAATGATAAAATACAGGGAGGATCTGATTAGAAACAGTCAAATGAAAAAAAAAGTCCCATTCAGTTATATCATGCAATAGGGGACAGCCAAAAAATGACAAGTTTTTAAAATGCTTATATGTCTAAATAAGAAGATGGGTGAACTAGAGTGCCTAGTATTAAATGAGGATATTGATATAATAGGCATCACAGAAACCTGGTGGAATGAGGCTAATCAATAGGACACAGTAATTCCAGGACACAAAATATATCAGGAGGACAGAACAGGTCGTGCTGGTGGGGGAGTGGCACTGTATGTGAAAGAAAGCGTAGAATCAAATGAAGTAAAAATCTTAAGTGAACTAAATTGTACTACAGAATCTCTATGGATAGTAATTCCATACTTGAAAAATAAGAATATAGCAGTAGGGCTATGTAACAGACCACCTGATCAGGATGGTGTTAGTGACTCTGAAATGCTCAGGGAGATTAGAGAGGCTATTAAAATAAAAAACTCAATAATAATAATAATGATGGGGGATTTCAACTACCCCATATTGACTGGGTACATATCACCTTAGGAAGGGATCCTGAGACAAAGTTTCCTGACACCTTAAATGACTGCTTCTTGGAGCAGCTAGTCCTGGAACCCACAAGAGGAGAGGCAATTCTTGATTTAGTGCTAAGTGGAGCACAGGATCTGGTCCAAGAGATGAATATAACTTGACCGCTTGGTAATAGTGACCATAATATAATTAAATTTAACATCCCTGTGGCGGGGAAAACTCCACAGCAGCCCAACACTGTCGCATTTAATTTCAGAAAGGGGAACTACACAAAAATGAGGAGGTACGTGAAACAGAAATTAAAACGTACAGTACCAAAAGTAAAATCCCTGCAAGCTGCGTGGAAACTTTTTAAAGACACCATAATAGAGGTTCAACTTAAATGTATTCCCCAATTTAAAAAAACATAATAAGAGAACCAAAAAAACTGCCATCGTGGTTAAACAAGTAAAAGAAGCAGTGAGAGGCAAAAAGGCATCCTTTAAAAAGTGGAAGATAAATCCTAATGAAGAAAATAGAAAAGAGCATAAACTCTGGCAAATGAAGTGTAAAAATATAATTAGAAAGACCAAAAAAGAATTTAAGAACAGCTAGCCAAAGACTCCAAAAGTAATAGCAAATTTTTTTTTTAATACATCAGAAGCAGAAAGCCTGCTAAACAAGTAGTGGGGCCACTGGACGATCAAGATGCTAAAGCAGCACTCAAAGACAATAAGGCCATTGTGGAGAAACTAAATGAATTCTCTGCATTGGTGTTCACTGTTGAGGACGTGAGGGAGATTCCCAAACCTAAGCCATCCTTTTTGGGTGACAGATCTGAGGAACTGTCCCAAATTGAGGTGTCATTGAAGGAGGTTTTGGAACAAATTGATAAACTAAACAGCAATAAGTCTCCAGGGCCTGATGGTATGTTGTACCAATAAAATAAAAACCAGCAGGATCTTATTAAAGGGAAAAAGGCAAAATACCACATTTATTGTGAATACAGAAAGAATCATAGTAAGCAGTTAGTTATAGCTATAACATTCCATTCAATCTCATATTTATTCACACATTCATTCATTCATACACACACACACAGGTTCTGCAAGGTTGTTATCATAGTTACCAGCCTTAGAGTTGCTCATGCCAAGCCACTGGCCAAGTGGCCTGGACATGAGGAGGGAGCAGGGCCTTGTCAGATGCTCATCTGATGCTCCTGGAAGTTGGTTTGCAGAATCAGACCCCCAAAGTTCTCACTTTTTAGAGTCTATTTTTATAGGAATTTCTTCCTATGCCAGTCTATGGGAATTGCTTCATCATGCTGTTGCTGAATCAATCAGCAGATAGCACATTCCTGACGGCTCCAAGATGTTATCTTGTTCTTTGGTTCTCCCATCCTTGAGGCTGTTGGGTGGATTCCAGTCTGCCCTCCGGGGGGTCCTCTGGTTATTTCCACTTGACGCCTTCTTCAGCCGATGGACACTGGATTCTTAGGCTGGCACCTCCCTGATCATTCAGTTATTATCCACACCAAGCATCCATCCACATACATCCTCTATCTCTATTTTAATCACAATTGTTAATACAACAAAAGGGTGGGGAGTCTCTGGGTGCTGTTTCTGTTGTTAGAGTATTGCTTTGAGTCTCTCTCTCTGTGAATTGCTTTGAGAATAGACTCTGTCTTAGAATGTACTAACACAATTAGCAGCTTGCAAGTGTCACACATAGAGGGAGAGAAACAGTACCAAAAACCAAGAGAGCTCTTAATTAGTAATACCCTGGAATTTAAACTATGGGGAATCAAACTCATTTGTGATTTTAATACAGAACTTCTTTAATATGATCCAACAGGTATTCACCCAAGAGTTTTGAAGGAACTCAAATGTGAAATTGCAGGACTACTAACTGTCATCTGTAACCTATCATTTAAATCAGCTTCTGTACCAAATGACTGGAGGATAGCTAATGTGATGCCAAATTTTTAAAAAGGGCTCCAGAGGTGACCCTGGCAACTACAGGCCAGTGAGCCCCACTTCAGTACAGGGCAAATTGAAACAATCATAAAGAACAAAATTGTCACACATAGATTAACATAATTTGTTGGGAAATAGTCAACATGGTTTTTGTAAAGGGAAATCATGCCTCACCAGTCTACTAGAATTCTTTGAGGAGGTCAACATGCATGCAGACAAAGGAGATCCAGTGGATATAGTGTACTTAGATTTTCTGAAAGCCTTTGACAAGGTCCCTCACCAAAGGCTCTTAAGCAACATAAGCAGTCATGGGATAAGAGGGAAGGTTCTCTCATGGATTGGTAACTGGTTAAGAGATAGGAAACAAAGGGTAGGAATAAATGGTCAGTTTTCAGAATGGAGAGAAGTAAACAGTGGTGTCCCCCAGGGATCTGTACTGGGCCCAGTCCTATTTAACATATTCATAAACAATCTGAAAAAAAGGGGTAAACAGTGAGGTGGCAAAATTTGCAGAGGATACAAAACTATTCAAGATAGTTAAGTCCCAGGCAGACTGCGAAGAGCTACAAGAGGATCTCACAAAACTTGGTGACTGGGCAACAAAATGGCAGATGAAATTTAATGTTGATAAATGCAAAGTAATACACATTGGAAAACAAAATCCTAACTATACATATACAATGATGGGGTCTAAATTAGCTGTTACCACTTGTCAAGGTTCCTTCCCCACTCTGAACTCTAGGGTACAGATGTGGGGACCTGCATGAAAGACCACCTAAGCTTATTCTTCCCAGCTTAGGTTGAAAACTTCCTCAAGGTACAAACTTTGCCTTGTCTTTGAACCCTATGCTGCCATCACCAAGCGTGTTAAACAAAGAACAGGGAAAGAGCCCACTTGGAAGCATCTTTCCCCCCAAAATCCCCCCAAGCCCTACACCCCCTTTCCTGGGGAAGGCTTGATAAAAATCCTCACCAATTTGCGTAGGTGAACACAGACCCAAACCCTTGGATCTTAAGAACAAGGAAAAAGCAATCAGGTTCTTAAAAGAAGAATTTTAATTAAAGAAAAAGTAAAAGAATCACCTCTGTAAAATCAGGATGGTAAATACCTTGCAGGGTAATCAGATTCAAAACATAGAGAATCCCTCTAGGCAAAACCTTAAGTTACAAAAAGACACAAAAACAGGAATATACATTCCATTCAGCACAGCTATTTTACCAGCCATTAAACAAAAGGAAATCTAACGCATTTCTAGCTAGATTGCTTACTAACTTTTTACAGGAGTTCTGAAGAGCATTCCTGATCTGTTCACGGCAAAAGCATCACACACACAGACAGACCCTTTGTTCCTCCCCCCTCCAGCTTTGCAAGTATCTTGTCTCCTAATTGGTCATTTTGGTCAGGTGCCAGCGAGGTTATCTTAGCTTCTTAACCCTTTACAGGTGAAAGGGTTTTGCCTCTGGCCAGGAAGGATTTTATAGTTCTGTATACAGAAAGGTGGTTACCCTTCCCTTTATATTTATGACACCACTCAAGAAAGATCTTGAGTCATTGTGGATAGCTCTCTGAAAACATCCACTCAATATGCAGCAGCAGTGAAAAAAGCGAACAGAATGTTGGGAATCATCAAGAAAGGGATAGATAATAAGACAGAAAATATCATATTGCCTCTATATAAATCCATGGTACACCCACACCTAGAATACTGCATGCAGACGTGGTCACCCCATCTCAAAAAAGATATACTGGAACTGGAAAAGGTTCAGAAAAGGGCAACAAAAATGATTAGGGTATAGAACGGCTTCCATATGAGGAGAGATTAATAAGACTGGAACTTTTCAGCTTAGAAAAGAGGAGACAAAGGGGGGATATGATCGAGGTCTATAAATCATAAGTGGTATAGAGAAAGTAAATAAGGAAGTGTTATTCACTCCTTCTCATAATACAGGAACAAGGGGCCCCCAAATAGGTACAGGTTTAAAACAAACACAAGAAAACACAAACATAGGTTTAAAACAAACACAAGAAAGTATTTTTTTATGCAATGCACTGTCAATCTCTGGAACTCCTTGCCAGAGGGTATTGTGAAGGCCAATACTATAACAGTTCAAAAGGGAGCTAGATAGATTCATGGAAGATAGGTCCATCAATGGCTATTAGCCAGGATAGGCAGGAATGGTGTCCCTAGCCTCTGTTTGCCAGAAGCTGGGATTGGATGACAGGGCATGGATCACTTGATGATAACCTGTCTGTTCATTCCCTTAGGTGCACCTGCCTTGGCCACTGTCAGGGGACAGGATACTGGGCTTGATGGACCTTTGGTCCCACAGTATGACCGTTCTTATGTTCTTAGAGCGTGTACATCTCTCACTGAAGAAAGCAGGTGTGCCTGAAGAGCTCTGCTACACTTGGTACATGCTTTTGTGTACTGAATGAGGCAATCCTTACTGAAGTCAACAGATTTCCACATAACCACCAAAAGGTAAGTGTCTTATCAAGTGACTACTGTGTGCAGTATTTCAAGTTTCTAACCAAAATCAATGAGGCACTAGAGCTGTCCAAAAGGGTTGCAAAGACTTTTTATAATGGCAAAAATTGTGTCTATTTTTCCCACTCTATTTGAAAATGGCCATATCATTTTTGCTAAAAAGCCAAAAAGAAAAAGCTCCCAAAAAACTATTTAATGTTCAGGAAGAAATCAAACCTAAGAAGTTTCAGTCCAAAAGATGAAAGGTTATGCAATTAAAAAAGGCCATTTATAATGTAAACATCTTTGCAATATTTACTATAACTGTCACTATGCCCTTCAGCTAAAATACACAATATGTTCAAATAGCTGTGTGACTGATACCTGTTACTGTAGCACAGGTAACTACCAAAATGAGATTTTTTTTAAACTTAGTTTCAGCATGCCTTTCCTCAAAATGAGAGTGTTTTTGCTGAACATAGGAGAAAAATTGAAAGAAAAAATGTTACTTGATAATTGAATCCATCATTAATGCTGTTTATATTCCTCAACAATGTACTTTAAGAAATGCAGCTTTTTACTTGACATAAACTTCATTATCTCAGCTGTTTGTATAGAAGATCTATGCATTCTATATTTGTTCATTGAGGTGACGTGCTATGTCTGTGAAAGGATCCTTGCATTTTAATTATGTTCTTCAGCCTCCCCCTTTATCCAAAAATCCTCATTTTATTTATGATTTCAAAAGTTAAATGTAATAAAATTTCAGAACAAGAATAAAGCTAAGATTATTATATCATTAGTATAATCATCAGTGATAGCAAAAACACAGATCCTAGAGATGGATCACCCAAAGGAAGAAAGATTTAAAAAAAAGTGTTTTGAATTTGTATTTAAACAGCCTACGTATGGCTCTACACATACATTTGGATCACTATTTTGCTAAATTAACCCATGTCTAAGCAGCTGTTTTGCAAAAGATATATACTAAAGTGAGCTAATATGATTGAACATATCTAGTACAGATCTGTTGATTAAGAAGATGCAACAGTACATAGTCAATTTTCAGAGCAATCCATGCTTTGAAGGAAGTAGGTGCAGGAGTATTGCCTATACAAAATTGCACCTTGGTTCTCAACATTTAGAGTAACTTGAAAGACTTTGCAGGCTGCCTCAAAGTCTGGAAAAATGAAGGACTGTGGAGAGCTACTTCTCATGGGGAAATGTCCGATAACTGCAAAGCATTATTCTAGGTGGTAAGTCTTAGTCTATGAAGTATCATACATGTTGGTGTACCCTGTAACTCACTGAGTTAGAGGCTAGCCCTTGCTGTGGATGGCTCCTTTATGCTGCCCCAACAGCATAAAGGGGCTGCAACAGCTCCCCAGAAGATACCTCCAGGGCAGCTGTCAGGAAAGGATGACATAGCAGTCCCACACTGCCTTCCTACACCACTCTGTGCCAGTCACATAGGGCTGCCATAAATTGGAGCAGCCACTAGGGCTGCTCTAACTTACCCTTGGAGTCCATGGCAGTCCCTGGAGGAGCCCAGAATTATGGAGATGCAATGGTGGCATAAAGTCAATTTTGCCTCCCTTCACCTGAGTTGTGCCTTCTCTATTGCACTTCCAGAGAGGTATAGTACAGAATCTAGCCCACTATTTATTTACCTGGCAAGAAATGGAAATGCTATCACTTCTAGTATTTTCTTTTATTACTCATGCTGCTCTAAACTTTCTTGGTGAGAATGTGTGATGCAGACAATCAGAACATAAAAAAATTAAGAGTACATGGAAAACACCTCTCTCAAATCTGTTAAATCATTCAACTTCCTCTATTTGATTACAGGATGTGTGTTTCATTTGTACAGTTACCCATGGACCAGGATTACAGTATGTATATTTAGGCTGCAAACTCTCTGGAGAAGTAATTATCCAATATCTGTGTCTTCTACGACAGAGTAATTTACTGGCATGTAAATAAGTAATAGTTAGGGAGGATCCGTTAGGGCTGAAGCCAATTTAAACTCAAGCCACATTCTTATGGGATAAGAGAGATATAGTGAGTATTTCTGAAATCTTTCTTGACAGATACTCCATTCATTATTGTATATACAGCAGGTATATATGAGGAGAGAAAGAAAAGGGGTACAAGTAATGATTAATTTATTTATCTTTAAAGGATAGCTAGTTACAAATACCTTCCATTCAGTTCATCTAATGCAGAACACAAGAGTAGGAGAAAAAAACGGTTACTTACCTCTTGTAATGGTTGTTCTTCGAGATGTGTTGCTCATATCTATTCCAATTAGGTGTGTGCATGCCGCGTGCACAGTCATTGGAAAGTTTTTCCCCTAGCAGCACCCATTGGATTGGCTGTGGAGCCCCCTAGAGTCGTGCTTTCATGGTGCTCAATATATGACCCTGGCAACCCGGCATCTCCTCAGTTCCTTCTTGCAGACTACTCCGACAGAGGGGAAGATGGGTGGGTTTGGAACGGATATGAGCAACACATCTCAAAGAACAATTCCGAGAGGTGAGTAACTGTTTTTTCTTCAAGTGATTGCTCATATCAATTCCAATGAGGTGACTTCCAAGCCTTACTCAGGCGACGGGGTCAGAGTTAAGGAAAGGAAAGGAGTTAAGAATTGCAGCACTGCTCTACCAAAAGCTGCATCCTCTCTGGCGTGCCGGACGATGGCGTGGTGAGAGTGAAAGTATGTACTGAGGACCAAGTTGCTGCTCTGCAGATTTCTTGGATTGGGACCTGGGCCAGGAACGCTGATGATGAGGCCTATGCCCTCGTGGAGTGTGCCGAAAAAGCCAGGCTTGGTATCCTGGCCAGTTCATAGCATGTATGGATGCACGACGTGATCCAGGAGGATATTCTTTGAGATGAGACTGGGAGGCTTTTCATCCGGTCTGCCACCACTATGAACAGCTGGTTCAATTTTCTGAACGGCTCAGTGCACTCGATGTAGAAAGCTAGTGTTCTTTGAACATCAAGGGAGTGTAATCACTGCTTTTGGGTACTGGCACGAGGCTTAGAGTAAAAGACAGGAAGGAAAATGTCCTGGCTGATGTGGAAATGCGACACCACCTTGGGGAGAAAGGCCAGGTGTTGCCTGAGTTGCATCTTATCCTTGTGGAAAACCATGTTAGGTGGGCCAGAGGTGAAGCCCGTTAGCTCAGACACCCTTCTCGCAGACGTAATGGAGACCAGGAAAGCTACCTTCCGAGACAGATACAGGAGGAAGCAAGTTGCGAGTGGTTCGAATGAGGGCCCCGTGAGCCTGGAAAGGACTAGGTTAAGGTCCCACACAGGGACGGGTTGCCGGATCTGAGGATATAGATGGTCCAAACCTTCGAGGAAGCGACCAACCATAGGGTTGGCGAAGACCAATCCATCAGACGCACATGGGTGGAAGGCCGAGATAGTAGCGAGGTGTACCCTTATGGAGGACACCACCAGGCCTTGATGTTTCAGGTGTAGGAGGTACTCTAAGATGGGGGGTACCGGTACCTGGAGAGGGGCTGTGCAACGTTGGTCACACCAACATGAGAATCTTTTCCACTTTGCCAGATACGTGGCTCTAGTAGAGGGCTTCCTGCTGCCGAGGAGGACCTCCCTTACATGTTCTGAGCACAGAAGTTCCATGGGGTTCAGCCATGAAGCTTCCAAGCCGTGAAGTGGAGGGACCGTAGGCTGGGGTGACAGAGGTAACCGTGGTCCTGAGTAAGTTGGGGAGGAGCGGTAACGTGACCGGTTTATCCACCAACAGCTCCAGCAGCGTGGTGTACTAGTGCTGTTAAGCCCACGCTGGAGCTATCAGAATTACCTTTGCCCCCTCCTTGCAGAGCTTGAGCAGGACCTTGTGCATGAGAGAGAAGGCGGGGAAGGCATAGAGCAGGCGACCTCTCCAGAGTAGCAGAAATGCATCCATGAGGGAGTCTGGGCTGTGATCCTGGAAAGAGCAGAACGTTGGGCACTTCCTGTTGTGTCGGGTGGCAAACAGGTCGACCTGGGGAAACCCCCACCTTTGGAAATTGAGGTGTATGACATCTGGACGGATGGACCACTCGTGTGTGCAGAAGGACCTGTTGAGGTGGTCTTCCAGCGTGTTCTGAACTCCTGGTAGAAAGGATGCTTCCAGGTGAATGGAGTGGACTATGCAAAACTCCCCTATGATGGGGGGCCCTTCAGCTGTGGGAGAGGAACGGACTCCCCCTTGCTTGCTGATGTAAAACATGATGGTGGTGTTGTCCATTAGAATCACTGTGCACTGGCCTTGCAGTTGGGTCTAGAAGGCCTGGCAAGCGAGGCGAACCCCTCTCAGCATCTTGATGTTGATATGTAGGGAGAGCTCATCCTGTGAGCACAGGCCCTGTGTCTGGAGGCCCCCCATCCCAGAGTCAACACGTCCATAACCAGGGACAAGGAAGGTTGAGGGTTGTGGAAGGGGACACCTCCGCACACCGCTTTGGGGTTGAGCCACCAGGGGAGGGACGTGAGGACCTGCTCTGGCACCGTGACCACTGAATTCAAGCTGATGCGCCCCCGGTAATAGGCCAAGGCGAGCCATGCCTGCAATGGCCTGAGCCACAGCCTGGCACGCCACATCACATAAGTGCAAGAAGCCATGTGACCGAGGGGACTCAGGCACCCCCTTGCTGTTGAGGTTGGGAATTTCTGGAGGCTTTGAATTATGTCCTTGATGGTTCGGGACTCCGGTAGAAGGGCCCGCACCTGGACCGAGTCTAACACTGCCCCAATGAATTCTATTCTCTGGGTTGGTTCCAGGGTCAACTTCCCCAAGTTAAGGAGGAAACCCAGCCGCTCGAACGTGCACCTAACCAAACAGATTTGGGACCGCACCTGTGCCCTGGGGAAGCCCCGAGCAGCCAGTCGTTGAGGTAGGGGTAATTCCTGCACCTGCTGGCGACGGAGGAAAGCAGCCACGACCGACATGCACTTGGTGAACACTCGGAGGGGCTACTGAGAGGCCAAATGGTAGGGATAATAGTGCCTAGGGAGATCATGCAGAACTTCAACTTTACCACGAATTTGTTGAGCCCACACAGATCTAGGATGGGCCTGAGACCCACTTTGGCCTTGGGGATTAGGAAGTATCAGGAGCAGAATCCTTTGTCCCTTAGCTCCTGAGGAACCTACTCCACCGCTCCCATGGTGAGGAGCGCCTGCACCTCCTGGTTAAGGAGTTGCTCATGAGAGGAGTCCCTGAAGAGGGATGGGGGCGGAGGGTAGGAGCAGAACTGGAGAGAGTATCCCACTTCCACCATGTGGAGGACCCAGTGGTCTGAGGTTATTTGGGTCCAGGCATGGTAGAAGTGGGACAAACTATTCAAAAAGGGTGGGGAAGGATCCAGGAATGAGACTGGTAAGCTGTCCTCAGGCGTCCCTTCAAAAGGCCTGCTTGGAACCCGACGATGGTTTGGTTGGGCCCTGGCCTAGTCTGGAAGGAGGGCTGGAAGGCTTCCTTCCGCTGTTCCTTCCCCTTCTTCTGTAAAAGTCCTGCCTTGGCCAAGGAGGGTAGGAGAGCTGCTGGGGTGTTGGGGCTTGAAATGCTTCTGTTGGGTTGCCGGGGTGTGTATACCCAAGGATTTCATAGTAGCCCTTGAGTCTTTTAGACTATGCAGCTGAGAGTCAGTCTGCTCTGTGAATAGGCCCGCCCCATCAAAAGGCAGGTCCTGCATTGTCTGCTGAATCTTGGGCGGTAAGCCTGAGGATTGCAACCATGAGATGCGCCTCATGGCAATACCCGAGGACAAGGTGCACGCTGCCAAGTCCGCAGTGCCCAGTGAGGCCTGTAAAGAGGTCCGTGCCACCGCCTTGCCGTCCTCTACTATGGCTCCAAACTCCTCCCTGGACTCAGGTGGCACAAGCTCCTTGTGCTGGTTGGCAATCCTGAGCTGGAGCCCCTCCGTGGAGTACACTTTATGCCCGAACAAGTCCAGGCGCTTGGCCTCCTTGGACTTGGGCACTGGGGCTTGCTGCCCTTGCCTCTCTCTCATTTACTGCCGCAACCACCAATTAACAGGACTGCGGGTGTGTAAAGAGGTATTCCTACCCCTCTGAGGGCATGAAGTACTTCCTCTCAATGCCCTTGGCTGTGGGAGGGATGGAGGCCGGAGTTTGCCAGATAGTCTTGACATTGGCCTGTATAGTTTTGATGAGGAGCAGTCTCATCCTCAAAGGACCTTCAGGGGCCAAAATGTCGACCACTGGGTCCTCTGACTCCTCCACTTCCTTTGCCTGCAGACCCATGTTGTGTGCCACCCTGCGCAGGAGGTCCTGGTGGGCGCGGCTGTCTATAGGAGGCGGTCTGGAGATGGAAGTGCCTGCAAAAGCCTTGTCTGGGGAGAAGGCCCAAGAGGCCAATGGGGGAACAGGGTCCTCCCACCTCTCCTGCTCTTCAGGAGCCTGATGACCTGCTTCGCTGGCAGCACCAGACTCAGAAACCAGAGTTGCAGTTGGTCCGAGGGGGAAGTGGGGGCACGGTGTCTCCTCAGCATCCGCAGGGGTGGGGCGACAGGCTGAGGCCTCTGGCACCCTCAGTTCAGAGGTGGCAGATTGGGAGCCTTTAGACTGGGCACCCTGGGCCTCGTGGTACACCCACAGGGTGGTACGAGAAGCTTGGCTTGAATCGTAGGTGACCTTGGAGCGGTCATGATGATGAGGTCCCTTGCGACCACAAAGGTGTCCAGGGTGGATGGCAGCTCCACCTCCTCGATGATGTGGGCCCGGAAGTCCAATGGCACCAGACTCGACAGTCCCCCTTGCAGGGCTGAAGTCAACAGTGCTGTCTCCGCAAGTTTCAGCACTAGGCGCTCCTCACGAGGACACGCCCCATTGGCTGGCTCCAGAGGGGGCGGCCTCTGGGACTGAGAGCCACTCCTCCCTTGCTTCTGGTGCCGCTTCTATGCTGGGGAGTGGGAGCGGTGCCGGGAAAAGGCAGTGCTGTGGGTCTCTGCTAGAGTCTGTCTGCAGCGCCGCTTCCACCACTGCTGCCAGGGAGCTACACACTGAAGAACTCAGTGCTGGGTCCTGCCACACTGACAGCAGCTGAAGTCTAAGTGCTGCCTCCATAAGGAGCTGCTTAAGGCAAAAGTCTTGCTCCTTTTTGGTTCTGGGGCAAAACCCTTTGCAAATCCTGCACCTATTGGCTTGGTAAGCCTCCCCCAGACACTTCAGACAAGCATCATGGGGGTTGCCCACTGGCATGGGCTTGGAGCAGGACTTGGGCATGAAAGCCCTCCCAAGAAAAAGTAGTCAGGATAGAGGGTAAACCCCCCAGCCCAACCGCTATGAACTACTACTAAAATAAAAACTAATTAAAAAGGTATAAGAAACAGAGAGAAAAGAAAGAGCTAGGGAAATGTCTCAGTTCCAACGACTGTCAATAGTGGTAAGAAGGAACTGAGGAGGTGCCAGGTCGGCAGGGTCATATATTGAGCACCATGAAGGCGCCACTCCTGGGGGCTCCACAGCTGACCCGAGGGCTGCTGCTAGAGGAAAAAAAATTCTGACGACTACGCACGTGGCGTGCACACATCTAATTGGAATCGATATGAACAATCACTTGAACAACTATAGTTGACCCATAATTTTAATTAATTCCCTTTGTCCAAAAGTTTTAATTTTGAACAGAGAATTGACTAAAACAGAGAATCCACATTCACAAAATTGCTGACAATTGATATTGTCTAAATTTCAACCAGCCCTACTGAAAGTCTAAAACAGATTTTTTCTTGTATGTTTAAGTTTACATATCCATTACAGTGCACACCTTTTATAAGAATCACATCTATCCTAAATGATTTGATTCTTAAAAATGGTTGATTTTTACAAATGGTGTATTTTAGTTTGGTGGTTCTGATCACTATATGCAGCTGATTCTTATAAATGGAGTGTACGATAATAGATAAATACAAATGAACATGTGTCAATTTAACAAAAAGGTATTCAAAAAATTTGACCAATAAAAGTTATTTTCTACACAGTCCAGAACGTACCATTTGAAGAGCAGAAAGTTCTTCTGTTAATCGAGAAATCTGTATATTGTAATGCTTCCTTGCATTCTCTACCTGCAATAATAATAATTAAAAAAAGAAAAGAAAAAAAAGATATTTTACTTAATCTGCACAGATTATTTTTCTATCTTATGATGCATGTTTATGGGACTGGAACTGCTGACAGAAATGGACCATTGCTGTACACTAACATATGAAATACGGCCTTTATCCATGGAACACTAATGCTAACTAACCTGTGCCCTAGTACTTCTGAGGAGATCTTTAACTGACTCTAGAGAGGAAACTGAGAGATTCCTCAAGAACAGAGAATTAGAGTTAAAAACAACTATACTGAGATAACACAAACAAAAGGGCATTTATCAGTGTTCGGCACTGAAAATTCTTGAGAAGAGAAAGAAGAAACTTTGTCCTCTAGATTTTAGAGGAAAGAGAAAAAAGATTAATAAAGTAGTTAAGGTTAATGAGAATTATAAATTATACAGAAGTTATTAATTAGGTACATTTGATGAAGGGGATGAGGTGGACATGGAGCTGCAATCTGATAATCTCATGAATACTGTATGTGACCTATTTATGGAGATAGACTGTATAACTACATGAAGGTAATGCAATATTTGTTATATGCCTTCACTGTTTTACTTCAATGGGGACAGTTGGAAGAACAAGCAAAAAGACAACAGAATGACTCCCACAGATAAGAACATCCTGGCATACACCTGAAAGACAATGGGAAAAGCTATTAGCTTCCAGGATCCTATATTGGGGCAGGCAAACTTTTTGGCCTGAGGGACGCATCTGGTTTCTGAAATTGTATGGAGGGCCAGTTGGGGAGGCTGCGTCTCCCCAAACAGCCAGGCATGGCCTGGCTCCTGCCCCCTATTCCCCCCCCTCGCCCCACTTCTTGCTCCCGATGGCTACCCTGGGACTCCTGCCCCATCCAACCCCCCCGTTCCCTGATGGCCCCATCTACCCCTCACCCTGCTCTCTGTCCCCTGACCGCCCCTGGACCCCCTGCCCCATCCAACCCCCCCTCTCCTTCCTGACTGCCCCCTCCCAGACCCATCCAACCCCCCCTCCTTCCTGACTGGCCCCCCAGACCCCTGCCCATCCAACCCCCCCTCTCCTTCCTGACTGCCCCCCTCCAGACCCCTGCCCCTCCAACCCCCCCTCTCCTTCCTGACTGCCCCCCTCCAGACCCCTGCCCCATCCAGCCAAAGGAGGAAGTGCCAGCCCCCAGCGTCAAGGCAGGACGCAGCCTGGAGAGCGCAGGAAGAGGTAACATGCAGCTTCAGCACTTCTTTCCTTGGTTGCAACCCCACACATTTGCTAGTGATTGTTTTGTTTTGTTTTTTCAAAGAAGTTAATAAACAGCATGCCTGATGCTAATATTCAAATCCCAATAACATTAAAGTCAATGGGACAAGACTGGCTCCTGACAAAATGTTGCTATTAGTTTCAGGATTATGATTAACGGGCATCCACTATATTGTAATTCTTTGAAAAAATGTGAACGCAAAAACTGACGTTTTACTTTTAGCTGGTTTTGTGAAAAGGTGGAAAACTCCAGCTTTCACATTCATGTTTGTGCACGAAGATGAAAAGTGCTTTTCCCACCATGAAATCCTAGGCTATTGAAGTTTACATAGTCATTTTAAGACAAATCTGAAGAGCTCTGTGTGACTCGAAAGCTTGTGACTTGTGCCAGCAGAAGTTGGTCCAATAAAAGATATTACCTTACCCACCTTGTCTCTCTAACACTTCTCAGTGAAAGCCTCTTCTCTTATGCAGAAGAGAATTTGGAAATAATGCTCCACTGATGCAAAAAAAATGAGAAGGCAATTTTAACCACACTTTGCAGCTCACTCTGTGCTCTCAAGAGGCAATCAGCAACTCACAGGATCAGGTGCTATATCAGTAAATTAACTGTAGCTCTGGGTTTCATCTCAGTAAAACATCAGGCATAATGAATGCTAGTGAACATATTTACAGAAGTGAATGTTTCTTTAAGAATCCATGTAAAGGCTCTCTCTACATCTGCACGGACAGCAACATTTTAGGTCCTCAGGGCATTTGTGAGAATCTTTCATGAGTCATAAGAGTACACTTCTTCTGTGCCATCTAGACACTTGAAGTTCTGCCAACATACTGTACATCCTTGCAGTAGAGAACTATACTGTTAGAATGCTTGCAGGAAGACTGCTGACATTAACAGTGCACCATCGACTGTTTTTGATGCTGTAAAAAACTACTAGGGAAAACTTTTCTATATTATTATCTTGCATAACATCTCTGCACTATGAAAGATTTCTTTATATTGAATCCGATGAAGTGAGCTGTAGCTCATGAAAGCTTATGCTCAAATAAATTGGTCAGTCTCTAAGGTGCCACAAGTACTCCTTTTCTTTTTACGAATACAGACTAACACGGCTGCTACTCTGAAACCTATAGAACAATGTTCATGAATTTGAATTGACATAAGCTTTTATCTTAGAACTACCAGCCCTTTCAGCTCTACAACCTCTGACAAAGTAGTAAAAGTATCTGCCAAAAATAATGTAATTAAGGTTCTGCATGTTTCAGAGTAAACCCAAAATCTAGGTCTTCAGTTGTACCTGCCAAGTCATCAGGAAACCATCAAATGCAGCTAAGCTACAGCAGAACCACCTGACTGGCTATAGCAGTAAGGTGGCTTGCTTGTTGGCTGCCTGATGACTGAGTAAGCGCAGCACGAGACCTTGGTTTCTGACATTTTTTTCATGTTTACTTGAATGATATGCAGACAATTAATTACCTAATTTTTGGCAGATACCGTTAATACTTTGTCAGAGGTTGTAGAGTTGAAAGGACTAGTGGTTCTAATAAATCTAAGACAGACCTTCATTAATAGTTATTAAATATAAATTCAATTGTCTGGACAATTTTAATCTAGAGAAAAACTAAATACTTAAAACAAAAAGTGTTTACTGAACTAAGATGCTTCATGCTTGTCAAATGAATACATTAATTTTTAAGTATTTTGAACATGATGTCCTCTTAGTTTTAGAAAGTGGAAACTAAATTAAAAGGTGAGTATATTGTCACTTGCTACACTTAAGATCAGGAGCAGCATCTTGAAGTGGATAAGGATACTGGCAGATTGAAGTGCAATTGACAGTTACATAGTTTCCATGTCTGTCTACACTACAGTAGAACTTCAGAGTTACGAACACCTCGGGAATGGAGGTTGTTCATAAATCTGAAGTGTTCGTAACTCTGAACAAAACATTATGGTTGTTCTTTAAAAAGTTTACAACTGAACATTGAGTTAATACAGCTTTGAAACTTTACTATACAGAAGAAAAATGCTCTTGTAACCACCTTAATTTAAATGAAACTTGCACAGAAACAATTTCCTTACCTTGTCAAAAAAATTTTATACTTTCCCATACTTTTTTTAAGTAGTTTAACAATACTGTACTGCCTTTTTTTCCTCTCTGCTGTCTGATTGCAAACTACCAATTACAAATGAGATGTACGGTTGACCAGTCAGTTCACAATTCTGGTGTAACTCTGAGGTTCTACTGTATTTAAAATTTATGACATGCTCCCATGAACGAGTTGGAATTAATTGATAAATTTAACAGCAACACCGGGACCAGAAGGCATTCACCCAAGAGTTCTGAAAGAACTCAAATGTGAAACTGCAGAACTTTTAACTATGGTTTGTAACCTGTCCTTTACATCAGCTTCTGTACCCAATGACTGGAAGATAGCTAATGTAGCGCCAATATTTAAAAAGGGCTCTAATGGTGATCCTGGCAATTACAGACCAGTAAGTCTAACGTCAGTACCGGGCAAATTAGTTGAAAAAATAGTAAAGAATAAAATTGTCAGACACACAGAATTGTTGCGCAAAAGTCAACATGGTTTCTGTAAAGGGAAACCATGTCTTACTAATCTATTAGAATTCTTTGAAGAATTCTTGTCAAACATGTGGACAAGGGGGATCCAGTGAACATAGTGTATTTAGATTTCCAGAAAGCCTTTGACAAGGTCCCTCACCAAAGGCTCTTATGTAAATTAAGTTGTCATGGGATAAGAGGGAAATTCCTTTCATGGATTGAGAACCGGTTAAAAGACAGGGAGCAAAGGGTAGGAATAAATGGTAAATTTTCAGAATGGAGGGGGTAACTAGTGGTGTTCCCCAAGGGTCTGTCCTAGGACAAATCCTATTCAACTTATTCATAAATGATCTGGAGAAAGGGGTAAACAGTGAGGTGGCAAAGTTTGCAGACGATATTAAACTGCTCAAGATAATTAAGACCAAAGCAGACTGTGAAGAACTTCACACAGATCTCACAAAACTAAGTGATTGGGCAACAAAATGGCAAATAACATTTTATGTGGATAAATGTAAAGTAATGTACATTGGAAAACATAACCCAAACTATACATACAATATGATGAGGGCTAATTTAACTACAAATAATCAGGAAAGAGATCTTGGCGTCATCATGGATAGTTCTCTGAAGATGTCCACGCAGTGCGCAGCGGCAGTCAAAAAAGGGAACAGGATGTTAGGAATCATTAAAAAAGGGACTGAGAATAAGACGGAGAATATCTTATTGCTCTTATATAAATCCATGGTACGCCCACATCTTGAATACTGTGTACACATGTGGTCTCATCTCAAAAAATATACTGGCATTAGAAAAGGTTCAGAAAAGGGCAACTAAAATGATTAGGGGTTTGGAATGGGTCCCATATGAGGACAGATTAAAGAGGATACGACTTTTCAGCTTGGAAAAAAGGAGACTAAGGGGCATTGATAGAGGTATATAAAATCAGGAGTGGTGTGGAGAAAGTGAAGAAGAAAAAGTTATTTACTTGTTCCCATAAGAAATAGGGGCCACCAAATGAAATTAATGGGCAGCAGGTTCAAAACAAATAAAAGGAAGTTCTTCTTCACTCAGCGCACAGTCAACCTGTGGAACTCCTTGTCTGAGGAGGTTGTGAAGGCTAGGACTATAACAGGGTTTAAAAGAGAACTGGGTAAATTCATGGAGGTTAAGTGCATTAATGGCTATTAGCCAGGATGGGTAAGGAATGGTGTCCCTAGCCTCTGTTTGTCAGAGGGTGGAGATGGATGGCAGGAGAGAGATCACTTGATCGTTACCTGTTAGGTTCACTCCCTTTGGGGCACCTGGTATTGGCCACTGTCGGCAGACAGAATACTGGGCTGGATGGACCTTTGGTCTGACCCAGTTTGGCCATTCTTATGTTCTAATATTTAAGGCTCTTGTATAGAAAAGAGGGGTCCATGTTGGTGGATCCAATTACGTGACCTTGGTTTTACAGCACATTGTTCAGTAGATGTTAGTTCTGATGGAATATTGTGATTCAAATGTGAATATGGGACAGATTTTTCCATTTGGGAAAACACAGACCCCCTCTATTACATGGTATTGGGTCCTGGCACTTCAGGAAGCAATGCGCCATTAAATAGATCAGTTACTATTTCATAGAAATGTGTAATTGGTGCAAAAATTAGTCAAGATAGTTAAATCCCATGCAGACTGCGAAGAGCTACAAAAGGATCTCTCAAAACTGGGTGACTGGGCAACAAAATGGCAGATGAAATTCAATGTTGATAAATGCAGAGTAATGCACATTGGAAAACATAATCCTAACTATACATATACAATGATGGGGTCTAAATTAGCTGTTACCACGCAAGGAAGAGATCTTGGAGTCATTGTGGAAGTTCTCTGAAAACATCTACTCAATGTGAGTGGCAGTCAAAAAAGTGAACAGAACATTGGGAATCACTAAGAAAGGGATAGATAAGAAGACAGAAAATATCATATTGCCTCTATATAAATCCATGGTACGCCCACATCTTTAATACTGCGTGCAGATGTGGTCGACCCATCTCAAAAAGATATATTGGAATTGGAAAAGGTTCAGAAAACTGCAATAAAAATGATTAAAGGTATGGAACTATTTCAGTAGGAGGGTGGTGAAATACTGGAATAGGTTACCTAGAGAAGTCGTAGAATCTTCATCTTTAGAGGTTTTTAAGGTCCAGCTTGACAAAACCCTGGCTGGGATGATTTATTTGGAGTTGGTCCTGCTTTGAGTAGGCGGTTAGACTAGATGACCTCCTGAGGTCTCTTCCAACCCTAATCTATGATTCTATAAACGGCTGCCGTATGAGGAGAGATCAATAAGACTGGGACTTTTCAGCTTGGAAAAGAGATGACTAAGGGGGCAGGGGGAATATGATAGAGGTCTATAAAATCATGACTGATTTGGAGAAAGTGTTATTTACTCCTTCTCATAACACAAGAACTAGGGGTCACCAAATGAAAACAATAGGCAGCAGATTTAAAACAAACAAAAGGAAGTATTTCTTCATACCACACAGAGTCAACCTGTGGAACTCTTTGCCAGAAGATGTTGTGAAGGCCAAGACCATAATAAGGTTCAAAAAAGAACTAGATCAATTCATGGAGGATAGGTCCACCAATGGTGACCCTAGCCTCTGTTTGCCAGAAGCTGGGAATGGGCAACAGGGGATGGATCACTTGAAGATTACGTGTTCCGTTCATTCCCTCTGGGGCACCTGGCATTGGCCACTGTCGGAGGACAGGACACTGGGCAAGATGGACCTTTGTATGGACTTTCTTATGTTCTTAAGACACTGTGACCCACCTGGCCCCCTATTCATTTCTAGATCCAGTTCAAAGAGCAGATCATGATCTTGCTATGCTGAGGGAACAATGGAAGATCCATCCTTTGCACAGGCCCATTCTAATAACAAAGCTGAAAAATGACTGGCACCACCTATTGTTGAGTCTGTTTGGGATACAGGCTAAATTACGTGGGGATTAAGTGTTTTGGACATTTTGGGCATAAGATGCAGTTCTTTTTTGAATATGGATGGCACTTACATTTCATAATATGTATATGATAAAATGCATGGGTATTATATATACTCAGAATGTGTGTGTATGACCTAGATGGACATATATGAATGAGACAGAGTTATGAAATGTAGCTGCTCATGCAGGCTCTGTATAGTCTTTCAGTTAAATAATGTATCTTTTTAGCAGTTAAGGCCACCAGTTTACCATAAGAATGATGTATCTGCAAAGCTACATTTTATTAAACAAACATTGTAGTTAAAAAGTAGGTGTGAAGTAAAAAAAAAAAAAAAAAAAAATTTGAAATCATTCCTAAAAGTAGTTGAAGACGTTGCTTGTTTGTACACTTATTTAAAAGATTTCTTTTAAAAAGGATAGAATCAGTTGTCTCAAATATGTATCCAAGGTGAATTAAAACAAAATTGAACACCCAAAATAAAAAAATCAATAGATTGAAATAACAGTAGTATATCACAGAGAACTAGAGCAGTGTTTATAAGCTTCTTCACAAAAAAAGAAAATAGCTGAGGAAGTAGTTTTCCAAATATCTGATAGGTATGTTTGGGGTTCTGGCCCAGCTAATGATTACTACACGAAAGACAGTGGACAAAGCGATCTGAAAAAGTTTTCTTAGCAGCCCATCAACATTAAATATATATGTAATGAGAGATGGAAAAAAGCCACGGTCCAAATGCCACTGGCTGTCTTGGGGATTTTTTAAAACATGCTTATATCCTTGACTGTGCAGGATGGATGTTAGTCAAATCTCATTTTTGTAGTCCCCTGCTAAAAAACTACTAAATTTTATCATTAGTTAAACATACTAGAAAAAAGTGAACGTATTTTCATTCTCTGTTGCTTTTTATACTCAAACCCTATTTCATTAAAATCCCTCTATGTAACATTTTTAATATACACATTCTCTAACTCTGGAGAAACAGAAAGTGGGCACCAAAAGAGCTATTTCTTTACAAGATCATATCACAGAACATTTACAGATCATTGTGTGTGTGTGACATGAATGAATGAATGAATGGCAGAGCTCAAATTTAAACAGTTACAAGTGCAGTCTCTCCCATGCATTCCTTCTCCTCTATAGTCAATAACTGCCTTACTTCATTTACTTTCTTCATTCATTATCTCCCAGCCTGCACCACCCTCTCATCAAAATGCTTCTCTCTTTCCCCTCACACATCTTACCTCTCACCAGCAGAATGGGAGGAGAGGCCACTTTCTCCTAAAATAGCAGCCTTGCTCCCCCACTGCCTCTAGGCACATTATTCAGTTCAAGATTTCTACTTATCCAAGTGAGTCTGCTATAGTTGTTCAGGGCTTACTAATACTTCAAAATGAAAAGAACAGTTACCTACCCTGCAGCAACTGTGGTTCTTTGAGATGTGACAGTCTGCATGGATTTGTAAACACATGTGCCTCATGTATGCAAGATTTTATTTTTAATAGTGTATGTCAGGGCTGCACATGTGCCCTGTGCTGCCTCATTCTCCCATGCAAGATCATAAAGGACAGTGACCATAACCCTCCCTCAGGTCCCTTTCAACTCAAAACTCTAAGTAGCTGTGGATTCTGAAAAGTGGGGACAGAGGGCGGACAGTGGGATCCACACGAACAATGTATTAAACAACCATTCTTTGAGATGCTGTAGTCAATGTGGATCCCACTGCAGGTAACTGGCAAGCAGTGTCCTCCGATGGTGGGAGTGAGGAGTTTCAGCTACAGTCAGTCAGTTAAATAGACTGCAGTATTGCTTTCCTGAACTTGGCTTCTGACCTGGCTGCCATGGGGTACGAGCTTAAATGTTCAAAACAAGTCACTGGTTACTCCATATTGCAGCTCTCACATTGAAATGTTTCTTATGCAGGAAGATGCTGCTGCTTGTGCCCTGGTGCAGAGTGTCTCGATGTTTTGAAAAAAAGAGGTTTGCCAGCCATCTGATATCAGGTGGAAATGCACTGCGTGATCTGTTTGGAGATTCTAGGATGAGAAGTCTTGGCCTTTTTCAGGCCAGATAGGGCCACAGAGAAATGGAGACAGCCTAAAGACTTGGTCCTGTTAAGGTAATAAATCAAAGCTCTAGATATGTTGAAAGTATGCAGTTTCTTTTCTCATGGCATCAAGTGTGCCCTTGGCAACAAAAATGGGTAGAGTAATTCATTAGTTCAGGTGAAATTCATTCAGAGACCACTTACAGATGAACTTTGGATATGGATTTCAGCACTACCTTGTCTTGATGGAAAGCTGGTTCAGCCATAAGGGCTTGGAGCTCACTAAGTTGAAGTGATGGCCACAAGAAAGATAGTCTTGATGGTAAGGCGAGCACTTCTATAGTGGTTCAAAGGGAGAGTTCAGGAGTTTTAGGACAACATTAAGATCCCAGGAGAGGACAGGTATAAAGGAGACTCTTGAGGAATTCTGATACCTTTATATATAAGAAGACAGAGTACAAAAGTACTCAAGTGCAACACACCAATATTGCCACCAAGTGAAACTTCAGAGAGTTAAATGCTAGTCCCACATGTTTCAGGAATGGCATATAGTCAAGGATCTTCAGTATTGGGGCCTCCATTAGGTTGACATTGCTTTGAGCCACCCATACAGGGTAAGTCTACTCTGGGGAGGAAAAAATAAATAAATAAATAAAATACCGGGTAGTTGCTCCTGCTTGGAGTGGAACCTGGGCTCTGAGACCCACTCCCTTACCAGGTTTAAGAGCATGAGTTGGAATGTCCACCCACTTGTCATTCTCACCCTGTGAGAACCCTGCAAGCTCAACTCTGTAGACGTGGGTTATGAGACATGCTGCCGCAGGTTTGGTTAGGTTTTTTTTGTTTTGTTTTTTTGCAGTGTTGATGTAACCATGGAAAAATCTTTTCCATTTCAAGAAATAAGTCTTGTTGATAGAAGGCTTCCTGCTTTGTATGAGACTCTCCTGAACCCACAGCAAGCAGTCTCTGCCAGTAATGGCAAGTCCTCGATTGTGACTTATACCTTTCTTGGGATGCCCTGTGCCTGAAGCCATGATGAATGGCAATTGTCACAATGGCTGTCACACACCTGGTCGCTGCATCAGAAGTGCCCACCATGACCTGTAGGGCTGTCTTGGTCACTAGTTGACCTTGCTTAATTATGTTTAAGTTCCTCACTGCTTTCATGCAGGAGCTTTGTCAGGAAGCATGTCACCCGTCCCATGTTAGAAGTGATATTTGGCGAGTAAGGTCTGGAAGTAAGCTACTTGTAGCTGCAGTAGGCTAAGACTAATACTTTTGGGGGTCCTTGTGAGTCCTCTTACTTTACTTCAACTTTTTTTTTGTGTCTCACTGACACTACTAAGAAGCCTGAATTGGGGAAGCGTAATAGTACTCAAATCCCACCCCTTCTTGACTAATTTTGCAATGGGTGTTATCATGGCCAGTGTCTGCCTCTGGGCATTGGCAGGGTTGAGCATTTATGGGGAGGAAGATCCTGGCTAGACCAGAAGCTGACAAGCTGTCAAACAGCTTGTAGGATTCCTCTGATACAGCCAAGGTCTTGATATCCAGAGTCTCAGTAATCCCCACAAGGAGCTCCTGGAACACTTTAAAATCATCTGGTCCAAAGAATACTGCTTCATCTGGTAATGAAGATGAAAGTCCTTTGACAATGAAAACAGGGCATTTGGTGCAACTCTGTCCCTGGATCCAGCTCTTCCTGGTATGGTGGTGAAGATGGTCTTGGCCACGAATGCTTGCGGGGAGAAGGGCAAATGACAACATCACCTTTCTCAAGAGGGCTGGACATCTGCTTCTCAGGGCTTGAAATGATAGGCCCCAGTACCCCTAAGAGGAACGTGAAGGCTTTAGAAATATAGCTATCTTGCTGAATATTGGTTCATCCAGTGCCATTCCTGAGGATCTGGTGGTAGCTGATCCCTGAGCCAGTGGTAGGGCAAGCCAGTAATGTCTGTCATTATAGGACTCTGAGCTCTGCTTTGAGTATGCTTTTGTGTTTGACGTGGCCAGACTTTGACATCAGCGGTGTGGGTGCTGGCTCTTACCTTAGCACTGCCTTCTTCAGTGTTGCTTGTCTATTAGGTGGGGCACTGGGTGAAGCTAGCTTGTCTGCCAGCAGCACTCTGGAGATTGTATCCTTAGTGTGTAATGAGACCTTCATGGACTGTTCCAGAAGATGGAGCTTTAGCCTCACATCCCATGACTTAAGTGTTCTCACAGAGAATGATAAACAGACTCATAATCTGCTCGAGATTCCCTCTAACAGAAGACACAGCTGATGTGCCCATCTTTCAAGGGGATTAGTCCATCGCAGGATAGACAGGACTTAAAGCATGCAGGTTTTGAGTTCACCATGAGCTAATGAGCTCAGTACAGAGAGGTCTATGTATGGGCGCGAGAAGGGGTGATCTAGTGGTAGAGTTCTGTTCAGATGGATGGAGACAGTTCATTGTAGTCAACAGAGAAGATAAACAGTTCGGAAGATTTTCTTGAACACGTGTAGAAGTTTAGTCTGAGCTAAGAATTAGTGGACTGGACACTCACCAGGTTCCGTCTTGCTACCACAAGCAGTAAGAGGGAATTGAGAAATCTGCACCACCCTTTATTCCCTCACATGAGAGCATAAGATGGCACAGGGCACATGTGTGGCCCTGATGGACACTGCAAATAAAAAAATTTGCTCTCTCACATACTGGGTGCATGTCCACCTACACTGGGATCCACACTACTACATACTCAATGAAGAACAGACTGATACACTGCTGAAATTATCATGAATTTGCTATACAGTGTTTTAAGAAGTAAATAAAAAAAATGTTTATTCAAACTACACTAATTCAACTAGCACTGGAAATTATGCAGACGAGTGGGCTGTAAGAGGATAACATACTTCCTTTTTAGTTCTTGCAGCAGCATCTTGTACAAGCTGAGAAATTGCTTCTTTCATATTTTCTATCTCCCCTTCTTTTTGCTTCTCTCGGAGCAGGGCCTAGAAAAAAAATATGAAATACTGTAACTACAATTACCTTTAATAAAAATAGTGTGTTCTTTCATTAAAAAAAAATGTCAGTGATGACAATCTTTAGTAAACAGAAAAAGAAATGATAGCTTGCAAAATGGCATCAGAATACCACTGTTCGATACAAAAAAGTTAGGTAACTGTGTTGAACTTTTCATTCTATTGGTTATCTGAACTCAAGCATGTCAGGAAGGCAATAAACTTGGACATGAGAATGGGTGACTGTTACTTTGCAGCAAATATGCTTTCTGCAAGCCAGTTCAATGCAACCAGTTGATATGTGAGAACAGAATAATAGAATATCAGGGTTGGAAGGGACCTTAGGAGGTCACCTAGTCTGACCCCCTGCTCAAAGCAGGATCTAATCCCCAAATAAATCATCCCAGCCAGGGCTTTGTCAAGCCTGACCTTAAAAATCTCTAATGAAGGAGATTCCACCACCTCCCTAGGTAACCCATTCCAGTGGTTCACCACCCTCCTAGTAAAATACTTTTTCCTAATATCCAACCTAAACCTCCCCCACTGCAACTTGAGACAACTACTCAAAGGATGTCCCTTTAGATAAAATCTTAGCACAACAAACGAACACTTCAGTGTTGATCACGAGGGGTTATAAGGAAGAAAAATGGTGGAACTCATACAAAGTAGCAAGAAGATTCTCAGAAACTTTTAACTGGGGGACAATGAGGAATAACCCATGCTCAGAATACAAGAAACAAGTTTTCTGGCAACAACTAAGGTCCTGGTGACAATTTGCATACCTAAAATAGACCTGTAAAACACAGAAGAGATAAATACTTTCAAATCTTTATCTCCAGCATTCTTTGCTCAGTTTCCCGACTTTTCTTTTGCCGCTTCCATTTATTTCAGTTCTTGTACTTTCATTTCCCTTTTGTATACCTGTTAAAATTCTTCACTCTTTTTTTGGATTTCCTTTCCATACATTATCTAGTTAGAAAAACTGGGGCCTGTCTCAATTCCACATTTTTGAGCGTGTTAACATGATAGTGGAATGGGTGCCTTGCTAAAGCTTTGGACTGTCTACTACACAAAACAGGCTTTAGAATAGTTACATCACAGTTAGGTCCTTTACACAGTAAAAATAAACCATGTTGCAATAGGGTCAGGAGGCAATTGCGTTGTAACTGAGCCCCCTGGATAAATTTTTGTCATGAGAACAGGCCCATAGTAACTTCCAATATTCAATGATGCAGTAAAGAATGTGTCTTGATGCCTTGTCTTACCTGATTTTTTTGTAGGTTAGCTTCTTCTAAGAGTTGCATGCTGTCTCGGACTTTTACTATAGCATCATATTTTTCCTCTTCTAGATCTGCACACTTTGCCTGTAGCTCTCTAGTTTGTTTTTCTAGAGCAGTCCTTTCTGTTCTCAACTGTTCAGAGTCTTGTACAGCTACACATAATCTAGAAAGTCCGAACACTCAGATCTCATTGGTAGAACTTGCAACTTGCTAAAAACACTTTCACTCTTGCAAACTAGTTGTTCTCATATATAGAGAGTACAAATTTACTTGTAAATTATGATGTTTAAATTCTCTGGTAGTCTCATTTTTTAAATATGTCATCCTAATCTTCCATCACTGTCCCAGACAGAAATAGAATGAAAGGAGTTAACTTTGAACATTTTGCATATAATTAAAATGAGAAGGGTACTGCTATTCAGAGATACCTATACTGGGTTGCAGGCTTGTGCTATAATTTGCCATTTGTTTTTTTCAATTCTTTTGATACTTACTACCCACCTTAAATCATAATCTTTGCCAAGGCAAGTCAGTTTGTTATACCACTACCAAATGGTTCTAGCACCACATATTAAACAAAAGGAATGGGTACACCTTAAACAAACAGCATTATACATTTTTACATAACATATAACCTT
Source organism: Caretta caretta (assembly GCF_965140235.1). Classification (NCBI taxonomy): domain Eukaryota; kingdom Metazoa; phylum Chordata; order Testudines; family Cheloniidae; genus Caretta; species Caretta caretta. The sequence continues at coordinate 55,266,694 of NC_134209.1, forward strand.
TTGTCTCCTGCACTCCCTTATGCCAATCAATGTCAATCATGTTCAAGCAATAATACTAGCTAGAGCAGTGATTCCCAAACTTGTTCTGCCGCTAGTGTGGGGAAAGCCCCTGGCAGGCCGGGCCAGTTTGTTTTCCTGATGCTTCCGCCGGTTCAGCCAATTGCGGCTCCCAGTGGCCGCAGTTCGCTGCTCCAGGCCAATGGAAGCTGTTGGAAGTGGCGCAGGCCGAGGGATGTACTGGCTGCCGCTTCCAGCAGCTTCCATTGGCCTGGAGCAGTGAACCACGGCCACTGGGAGCCGCGATCGGCCAAACCCACAGATGTGGCAAGTAAACAATCTGGGCCGGCCCGGTAGGGGCTTTCCCTGCACAAGCAGTGGAACAAGTTTGGGAACCACTGAGCTAGAGCAACTGTAAAACGACCAGGTTTTTCCCAGTACTGATGCAATGCTTTGTGTGTATGTACGCACACACAGAATTGCATGAGCACTGAGAAAGGGCTTGTAGTTTTATACTAGCTCTAAATAGTCTTATTGCTGGAACATGATTTACTTTATTGGTTGGCATGAGGGAAGACAGGAGAGAGACAGACTTTGATGCATACTCAGGAATGTAGTTGGGCTCAGATTAGGCATTAAAGGTGATGGTAATGATGGATTGTAATCAACATTTTGCATTTACACCTAGAGTAGTTTTTGAAGCAGCCAAGTTATTTATTTTTGGATATTTACAAGACAAAATATATATGGACACAAAAAAACCATTATATTAACTATGGCTGGGGGATCACTTTGGGTCCAGTTTCAAACAAATAAAAAGAGACTACCATGCCTAGTTCAGGCAAAAGTTCTTGAAAGCCACTGTAAAGCACTTCAACTTGTGCAACACTTCAAGGCAATAAGAGCCCCTATTGTTACAAGTAGGCCAGTGCTCTTGTACTGGCTTTTTGCTAGATTCTTCTAGTCACACTCATGAAGCAGGGACAAAGAAATGTGAATCTGTTAGAAACAATCACCTCAGAAGAGCTATAAATACTTCAATAAGAAAATCCAGTTATCAAGTCATCTGACAAACGTTTGATGGTTAAAACAATTTAGTGCAAAATTTTGGCCCAGAATTAATTTGTTCAGCCAAATTATCTCCTTGGCAATAAAAGGGACAAGGGAGAGAAAAGACATTGTAATGGAAACCCTTAGACGTCCTCAAGTATATTAGCAGGTAATGCTATAATTGAAAGCATATCCTCTTTATTAGATATTCAATAAATCTTTATCACTGACGTTTACCACCGAAAAAAGTTTACCTTAGTGTGCTGTTATAGTGTCCTTACTAGTCTCAAGAGTTCCAAACGGATACTTGAAACAGCTTTTACTTGTCTTAATGTAGAAGGCGGCTGAATGCATCCCAAAGGTGGTCAATTCAAGGGAATACTTTCAAACTGATGTTTGGGGCTTTAGCAGTGCCACTCCAGATAATGTAAATAAAATTTGTGAAACTTGGACAGACTGGTAAGTCACTGGCAAAACTACGACATAAGTGAGATCGAGTGATTTGTGGTCCTCTAGTCTTTACTCAGGTGAGAAAAAGGAAGCCAGAGGCGACTCTGAGCGGGTAGGGAAATGAAGCAGATAAAATATAATGAGTAATCTAGGATAAATATCATCTGCATAAGAAATAGAGAACTTGATTACTCAAAATTATGGAACTCAGATATTTAGAAGAAAACCTCTGCTTTCATGTCACTTCTAAAATTATCATCAATCACATTCAATGGCATCATTCATCTCTTTACCTCGTCTCCAATTGTTTTATGCTAGATTGCAATTGCTGCAAGCGTTTGTCTGACGCTTCCTCTCTCTCCTGAGCAGATACTACATCTTCTTCCTGAAAATCATAGCAATTACTGAGACATTTTTTCTGAACTGTGCTTGAGATGCATGATATGGAAACAAACAATTTTAAGTTAATTTAAGTTTCATGTTTGCAACAGGATAATCACTAAAACTTTCAATACCTTTCTCTCCATCTGGGCTTGAAGGTCCACTAACAATTTGGTCATTTCATCAACTTTAGCAGTTGCTGTTCTCACATCTACTTTGGCTTGCCTGAATATAAAGAAATCACTCAATTAATTACAGTTAGCTGAATGTGGAAAAAAAACAAAACCCAACTTAACAGGTCTTTATAAGAACAGCCATGACGTTTACACCATACCAGCAAAACTTTTCACATATAGACAGCAGCAGCCATTGTCTGTTATGTGGAAGAGATTCTGAGGACACCAAAGAGGAGGTACATATGCCATTATACTGTTGAATACAGGTTTGTGGATGACTCAGTGGCCAAAATTTTCCAAAGTGAGTTATGATTTTAGGCTCCTCAAATTTTTGAGTACTCAACTTGAGACATTTTAAAGGGGTTTGTTTTTCAGAAGGTAGATGCTCAGGACCTTCTGAAAATCAGGCCCCCCTTTAAGGTGTTCTGAACTGGGCACCCCAAATCATTAGTCGTTTTCAAAAATTTCAACGTGCTTCAGAAGGTAAATAGGTTTGGCTGGGATGGTGTAGGAAGGGGAACATAAACCGGAACAGGGCCAGAGGATGGCAGTTATGCCATTTTCCCCTGTGGAAATGAATGAAGCAACTCTGCTATTACCCTGACCTGGGACAGGGGAAACAACACAGATTCCTTCTTCCTTTGCCCCCCCCCAGTGTGCTGGGCTAAGTTTACACTGGTCATAGAACCTTACACACAAATAAACGATACTGAAAAAACACTAAGGTTGCAAAGTCACACATTCTAAAGTAAGGAAATGCCAGAATTAAAGTTGCTTGTGTCCCCCTCCCTGGGTCCTTGTCCCAGCCTCTTTGCCCAGCCAGTCCCAGGTCCCACTCCACCCCCACAACTCTGCTGCTTCTCTGTCTCCCCTTCCTACCCCCTGTCTCCCAGTGCCAGTTTCCTTGCCCAACCAGTTTCAGCCTCCTAACCCGCTTGGCTCTCAGTCTCTCCAGGCTCCTTGTCCTAACCTACTCCTTTCCCTCTCCCCAGGTCTGGCTTTTGTCCCCTCTGCATTTAAATCAGATGGCTTCCTACTCCACATTACCTGGGTGCCAGGTGGGAGACAGGCTCCCTGTTCTCAGTTCCAATGCCTAGCCCCTACCCAGAGCAGCTGAAAGCAACCATTACAGGGAAAGTCTTTTTTCTTCCCTGTAGTTTTAAGCTGGGGCATGGCATATGTGTAGTCTGGTCAGCACAAGGAACTGCGAAAGACAAACATGCCCAGTGCTGATGGAATTTTTGGAGATTTTAGCAGCTAAAAGCTAAGAAGTATCACTGAGCATGTGCAAACTGATTTTTCATAGATTTATAAGTAGAACTGGCCTTCACAAGAGGAGGTTACTTATCTGTAACTGGAGATTCTTCAATAAGTGTGGTCCCTAGCCATATTTCCATATGCGATGCACCATTTCCAGAGGTGAACTGCTTCCGCACAAAAAGTGCTGGAGACCTCATGCCTCCTTGTTTGTTTATGTAGTTGTCATAAATATAAAGGGAAGGGTAAACACCTTTAAAATCCCTCCTGGCCAGAGGAAAAACCCTTTCACCTGTAAAGGGTTAAGAAGCTAGGATAACCTCACTGGCACCTGACCCAAATGACCAATGAGGAGACAAGATACTTTCAAAAGCTGGGGGAGGGAGAAACAAAGCCTCTCTCTCTCTGTCTGTGTGATGCTTTTGCCGGGGACAGAACAGGAATGGAGTCTTAGAACTTAGTAAGTAATCTAGCTAGATATGCGTTAGATTCTGATTTCTTTAAATGGCTGAGAAAATAAGCTGTGCTGAATGGAATGGATATTCCTGTTTTGTGTCTTTTTGTAACTTAAGGTTTTGCCTAGAGGGATTATCTTTGTTTTGAATCCAATTACCCTCTAAGGGATTTACCATCCTGATTTTACAGAGGTGATTCTTTTTACTTTTTCTTCTATTAAAATTCTTCTTTTAGGAGTCTGATTGCTTTTTCATTGTTCTTAAGATCCAAGGGTTTGGGTCTGTGGTCATCTATGCAAATTGGTGAGGATTTTTAATCAAACCTTCCCCAGGAAGGGGTGGGGGTAACTTTTGGGAGGATTTTGGGGGGGAAAGACGTTTCCAAATGGACTCTTTCCTAATAATATACCGGTTAGACGTTTGGTGGTGGCAGCGAAAGTCCAAGGGCAAAAGGTAAAATAGTTTGTATCTTGGGGAAATTTTAACCTAAGCTGGTAAAAGTAAGCTTAGGAGGTTGTCATGCAGGTCCCCACATCTGTACCCTAGCGTTCAGAGTGGGGAAGGAACCTTGACAGTAGTAAACTATAGTGATGTTGACTGACATGATGAGACCATGTTAGGAGCAAATGGGTGGGAGAAATGTGCTTCATGCTCTCCATACTGCATGAAGTTCTAGGATACCACGAAAAGGAAAAAATAACTTAAGTTGGGAGGGGAGAGGTGAGAACGACATGGAGGGGAGCACTGGAGAATGAGTTCAGTGTAGTTACAGTCGTAGACAGCGGAAGCAAAGATGAGCGAAGGCAGCGATGTATGTGCACAATGACATGTGGCCAAAAAGGGAAGAACAAGTTCCGAACAGAACCGAAGGATTGAAGGTCACAGAAGCAATCCGTTCTAGCAGGGTCAAGAACCTGTCCAGTGATAGGTAGGCACGTGCGGAGACTGCATCGAAGCACGCGCGGATGAACTCCAGGGACTGTGTAGGGTCCAATGTCAATTTTTTGATGTTTACACTCACCCCCTATGAGGAGAGGGGTAGAAACAGAAGAGAAGTCAATACTTGAGCCTCGTGTCTGGACTGCTTTGCCAGCAGCCAGTCAGTTTTCAAGATAAGGGAAGATGAGGACCCATTGACACCGGAGATAAGTAGTGTCACTGTGCCTCAGTGGTCACAACTGAGAATAGGGCAAAGACATCCCAAAACCGGTGGTTATGGTTATTCTTCCATAAGATATACCATAAGATATACCAAACCATCAACAAAAATAAACTTCTGTCTCACCATGCTGGCTGATAGAAGTCAGAAATGCAGTATCCTTAGGTATCCTAGCCCTGGATTCACCATCCAGACACTAGACTTAATGATGAATGGTTTTTTAAAACCAATTCCATCAACCAAAGGGTTCTTCTGATCCCAGAAGGGCCAGCCACATAGCCAGGTCAATATATTAACTCAGATCTTACCCAATAATCATGTTGTTGCCAATCCTTTAATATCTAACATATCTAAAGGTTTATTTATAAGAGAAAAGAAAGAGGTGAGAGTTAAAATTGATTAAAGAAATCAAATACATACAATAATTGCAAAGTTCTTGGATAAGGTTTAAAGCAATAATGAAAAACTGCTGGCTTAAGTCAAGTCTCTGGTTGCTTCCAGAAGACTGAAAACTCCTCAGTCCCTTGGTTAGAATGTCCTATGTCGATAGTACAGAGATCAGAGCAGGAAAAAGGCAAAATGGAGATGTTTCCAGGGGACTTTATATTTTCTGCCATATGGTGGGTTTGCTCTCAGTACAGTCAGTGGAAAAAATACAGGCACAAGATGGAGTCCAGTGTCACATGAACTGGTCACATGCCCTTGCATGCTTCAATGACTCATAGCAGGGTCCATTACCATATTCAGGCTAGACCATCCACAGGAAAGCGCATCAGGTGGGGATAAGCTTTTTTCACGGCCCATTGTGTTCACTGATGGGCCATCAACTTGAATAGTCCATTCACAATGTGCTGGCTAGACTAGTTGTAAACTACCTTGTGGGTGTTACCACAGGAGCAAACACATAGTCAATATTCATAACTTTAGAGACAAAAATAATACATGCATACAAATAGGATAATCATTCAGCAATACATAACTTTTCCATTGACACCTTACATGACATGTTTTATACAAGATTTTTTGCAATTATATAACAGTGGTAGCAACAATGATCTACATGATCATATTTTAAATCATATAACATCACAGGCCACCACCACCAGAGACCCTGGTGAAGACCCAGAAAGCGGTGGTAAGTCCGAACGGTAGAACCCTGCATTGGAAGTGCCAACGGCCCACTATAAACCTCAGGAATTGTCTGTGGGTCAGATGAATATCTATGTGAAAGTAAGCATCTTGCATATTGAGAGCTGTAAACCACATGCCTCTTTCTAGCGAGGGTATGATGGCTGTGAGCGTGACCATACGGAACTTGGGCTTACGTATGAAGTGATTGAGACTATAGAGATCTAGGATTGGTCTTCATCCTTCCTTTTTCTTGGATACCAAGAAGTAGGCGGAGTAGACCCCTGCACCTTGAAAGGTCATGGGCACAGGCTCTATCGCCCCTCTCTGTAGAGGGGAGTCCACCTCCAGGGAGAGGACACCATCATGCAAGTCGTCCCAGAGGTGGGACAGGGGCAGGGGATGAAATAGCATTGTGAACTTGATAGTATAACCATGCTGCCTTCCTCTAAAATAGTCTGGAAACTGTCATGGTCCTACTGGGGAAGCTTGTCCGCAAATTCCACTAACTCGCCATAATTCAAAAAGTCATACTTTGCAAGTAATGCCAGATAATTAGAGATGAAAAACTGAAGGCTGGCTGATGAAAAGACCTTAGGACCCAAAAGGTCCAGCCTCTTACCTTTCTTGTCAGTTGGAGTGGAACGTGGGTGTTAATGTCTGGCCTGCTCAGTAATGGCCCAAATGATAAGGAAATTGGGTGGGGGGGTTGAGAAAATAAACTCAGACCCTTCACCAGTACATAGTACCATTTTTCTGCTCTCTTTGGAGTGGACACACAAGTTGCCAGGGTATGCCAGACAGTGCAGCCCAGAGGGAGAATGGCATCATTGATTGGCTGGTACTGATGCACTAAGAATGTCCAGTGGCTGATGCTGGCTGTCCTGCACCTCCTCCAGTGGCATGTGGAGGGCCTCAACCACCCTCTTTAACAGCTCCTGGAACTGGCAGTAGTCGGGGGAGGAAAGAGAAAGGAGTCTAGGACACTGCTGCCTCTGGTGACGAGGAGGGAAACTGCTCCAGATCTGGTGGTACCGTCGGCATCGGGCTGATCGATCCATCCTCCAACCCCGGTTCCGAAGGCTGGAGTGGTGAGATGGGGGGGGGGGGGGAAGGAGGAGGAGACAGACTCCTCATGGGCAGATTGGGAAGGTTCCAAAGGTGGATACTGGGGCCAAGATCCCCAGTATGGCCAACCCACCCATGCAGCTGGGTACCAATGTCTCCTGTGCTGAGGGAAGGGTGATATTGCCACTGGGCTGGTGGAGCCTTCAGATACTCTTGCCATCACATCAGTGGATCATGTGCACCATCTGAATCTTCCAACGGTGAGAAGTCAGATCGTTGTTCAAATGGTGGAGCCACCGCCACTGAGAGAGTCACAGGGGACTGCTCGGGAACACGACCCGAAGGCAGCAAGTCTAAAGCAGGGGAGTGGAGTCTCTTTGGAGGCAAATGTAGCAGAGGATGCAGGGATCTCACCTTATCTAGGGCAAACAGTTAATAAGGTCCAGGAGCTGATTCGAGTCTTCCCGGTGTACATAGCACATGTTCCACAGACAGAACCAGAGCCAGAACGAGGACAGAAGCCTGTCTCAGAACAGGTGATTCCCGTGTTTTCAGCAGTACTGAGGCTCAGCGACCAGGACCGGCAGGTCCAACATTTTATGCGACTTCTTGTTGTGCTTGTAGGTCCTGGAACACGCCACATCTCTGTGGCTCAAACTCAAGGAGGATGCAGTGTCTTTCTTAGGTCTTGAGGAAGACTTACTGCCATGGTCATGCACATGCTTCTGAGCCTCACAGCTAAACCCTGGCACCGGATCCGTAGTCCTGGTACTGGAGGAACTGGACTGGAGCTCTGGGATAGGAGACACACTCCTTGATTGCTCAGGCCAATTTATGGGGGCGCTCCCTGGCATGGATCTGACTGCGGTGTCATGGGGACCTCGATGAGGCACTTCTTGAGGTGGAGAACCTGGCCTTTCCAGGTATGGGCAGGAAAGGAGAGGCAGATACTGCACCTGGATGCGACGTGAGTTTCCCCCAAGCAGCACTGGTGCTCATCGCTGATTGCAAGCGAGGGCAGGAAGCACAGATCTTGAACCTTAGTGTCTTCGGTATAATCCAGTACCGAGATTCTGGGAGGCAAGCAGAAAACCACCAAAGAAGTGCCAGAAAGTCCTTAAATCCTAAGAAAACTACTACTAATAGTAAGAACTACTACAAAAACAATAAAATGCCAACTATAAACAAGAATAAAACAGTCTTTTTAGAGAGCCTGAAAGTGTGTCACAATGGACAGGAGAACAGCAGAAGCTCTGATTCAGACCACACAGCAGCGAGACGGAACCAAAGGTGCAGCTGGTCTAACCCACCCTTTATCCCCCCGGTTGAAGCCGGGAGGCAGACCAAAGATGCATAGGAGGACCAGCAGGCACTACTACTTCTAAAAGCTCTGACTCTGGGCATATGGCGCATAACCCTCAGTGGAATACAACAGGAACCATCACTCGAAGAAGAAAATTCTAATTTGGTAGAACAGAGGATTCCACTGAATTTAGGATAGATTCAATAAAACTTTTGTCCACAACCATCTCCAGCTCGGGGGTACAAACAGCACCTTTTTGGCTTCTGGATATGGGGGCAGGGTTGGCAGGGAGGCAGAGCAGTGGGACTGGAGGCTTGTGTCAATTTCTCGTGCCAATAACTTAAGAAAATGTTATAGTACTATGACTTATCAGAAAAGATAAACTCATAAATATTTCTTCAGATGCTACCCCGAACAGGCTGTTCAGTACCACAACAGAACAAGCCTAAATAAATCTGTGGGGTGGTCCATGGAAATCCAATCATTTCCCTGAAATTCTTAAAAACACCCTTAAAAATAGGAGGAAGAGGTGGTGAGAACAAAGCACAGAGTTCATACAAACAACAGACCCTGAAAGAAACTGAACAATTTAAGATTCATCCCTTTCTATATTCCATAATACCTAAGAAACATAATTCTCTTTACCTCACAATGGTATATGACATACATGAAGCAAACAAGAATTATCCTAGTCATACAATAAAACTTTAAAGTTGTTCAGAGTATTTTGAATACTCCTACTTCATGAAGCCCAGAAGTTGCAATGTGATTTACTGCCCATACAACTAGGTTTTGTGCAAATATGCTACGCTAATAAAAATATTTGGCTGGTCCTTAGGGCTCAATCCTGCTAAATGGGAGTAAAGAGTGCTCAGCACCTTAAGTGAATGGGAGCATTGAGCACCTCAGAGGATGTGACTCTAAATGTTCAAAGCTAGCCCCAAGATTATCTCTATGTTAAAGCTTAACATACACAGTATTAATGGGTGCAGTGGGTGACAACAGCAGCAATTTGCTTAACTCTAGATATAATTAATATGTAAATTATGTGAATATATGAAGTAGTATCTTCTATGTGATAAAATATTATACACACACACACTATGGTATACTGTATACACTGAGCAGGATTTAACAATCAGCAGAAAATGTGCTCTGTCAGAATCTATTCTGACCTACATTTAAAGATGAACTGTGACTACTGCTAAAGACAATTATCGGTAACAGCTTTGTAATGAAGACAAGGCCAATGATAAAGTAATGAGTCAAGAAGGAATACAAGATAGAACAGTATATTTAAAAGGGTCTCTGATTTGTACCTCAGTTGTTTGCGTAGCTGTTCTAGTTCCATATTCTGTTCTGTTACTGTTTTCAGAAATTGTTGGTTAGTCTGTAAAAGGAGGAAAGAGTTGTAACATATTCCTTGCTCTGTTGAAGGCTATTTAAATGCAAAGTCTTGTTATATGGTGTCTCCTTTATCTGACACTTAATATGCTCACTAATAAAAGCAGGCATGCAGATTTATTCATTTATTCTCTTTAATCAATTTATTGCTTATTTTATGTGGGCTTATTCATTAATGCATTTACTCTTTTATCAGGCATCCTGTTAAGGTAGAGTAACTACTGTGACTAGAGGTACAGAAAATACTATCTTTAAAGAATTTCAAACTCTCAGTTTAAGCTCTTCTCTTAAATTATGGCTTGATTAAATTAGAAAACCATCTATTTGCTACATAAATCAGAAATATTTTTCACCTGATAACTATTTGAAGTTATAGAACAATTTTTGGAGCATCACAAAACATTATATGGACATTACTTAAGCTTCAGAAAATTTCTGTTTACAGACATTTTATAATATTTAACTAGTGTAGTTTAAAAAGTATCATCAAACTTATTTTGTGGAAAAAGCCAAATCCCATTTTGAATTATGGTCTGTGGATGGAGGTAAAAAACACTAATACACCTAACGCCCTCAGTCTATAATGGGACTAAGGCTGTGAGTCTGTCAAGAAGGTCACAGATTTCGTGACTTTCCAGGACCTCCATGACTTCTGCAGCAGCGAGTGTGGCTGACTCCGGGGCTGCCTGAGGAGCTTGGGCAGCCCGAGGGTCAGCCGTACCGGCCGCTGCTGAGGCAGTCTTGGACCACCGCATCCCTGCCCGCAGCAGCAAAGGGGGTCCTGGGCCGTCGCACCCCCTCACCAGCAGCAGGGGTCCCGGGCCATGCATCACTGCCCACTCCAGCACTGGTGAGGGTCCCGGGCCACACACTGCTGCACGGCTCATCCAGAGCACTCGCGGCACCCCCAGGCTGTGAGCCCCCCCAGAGCACCCAGGGTGCCCCCGGGCTGCCCCCTACCCCACCCCCCCCCAGCACCCACGATTTAGTCAGTGGTATATAGTACAAGTCATGGACAGGTCACAGGCCATGAATTTTTGTTTACTGCCCATGACCTGTCCATGACTTTTACTAAAAATACCCATGACTAAAATATATGACCCATGAACCTAACTATGACCCATGAACCTCTCAGTGCCAATGGGATTATAAAAATATTCTAATCCCGATATGTATATTCTGGTTCACCGAAGATCATCATCATGTGAGGTCATAAATGAAAGCCGGGATCATACTGTTCATTAATATCATTGTGAAATGTATGTACAGATACTATGTTAGGAGTTACGCATGCATGCTGAAAATATGTTTCTAAAGTCTGTATCAGGCCAGAGTTCACAAAACAGGTTCTGTCACACAAGAGATATTTATTCACCTGTTGACATGTAAGTTAGGTATTGTAAGCCAACACAATGGCGGTTCATCTACATATCAACTCAGCAGGCAATGTAAAATCAATATGGAGGCAGGAAAATAAACTACAGGGGTCATCCTGACTCTGAGGTATACGATGAACTTTGGTGAATATAAGGAGAAGGCAAGAAAAACATCTCTTTAACCTGCACCTAGGAAGTAATCGGGTAATATGATTACATTCATGAAAACAGGATCTCAACCAGGCTTAGTTGAAAGGCTGCGAAGGACATTTGAGTCAGAGAAAGTTCTTTAGACAGAAAGTTAGCCTGTTAAGTTTAGAAAAATCACATTATGATTTTGTTTTATATGTAATGCTTTTGTTTCCATTATCCTTTCTCACCATCTCTTGATTCTTGAACCTTTGATAATAAAACTTTTTGTTGTTTTCACTATAACTATATCTCAGTGCTGTGGTCTTATACAAGGAGATGATCCTGAGTTGAATCATTCAAGCTAGTGTGTACACTGTATATCTGTCGGTAAACCTGGTATATCTGTCGGTGTTCAGTGGATAAGGGGCCAGACCCTTTAGGGGAATCCTTCAAAGGAACTTGTGTATACCTACTGTTAACCTGCAAGGCAAAGTCAGAGCTGGCATACCCAGAGTAGATCGTATGGGTAGCTAACAGGCAGTTGGTGTCAGGGAGCTGACAAGCAATTAAGCACCAGCAAGTCTCCCTCTTACTGGAAGCAGGGGGGTAACAAGGTGACTCATAGTCCTGAATGCCCTAAGAACCATCACAGGGACTCCCACTGACATCAACAGGAGGCTTGCACAAACACCTAGGATAGAATATGGCCTTTATGTAGTAACTGAACTTTCGAGCCCTGATCCTGTAATTGTCACCAGATAAACTGACATTTTAATCCATGTGGAGCCCCAAAGAACTCAATATGGCATTACCTGGCACAGGGTCCATCTGCTGGGAGACAGTTACACATTTGGAACCCCAGACATAATCTATTATGTACCTTATTGTTGTGTTTAACATGACTCTGTAGGAACATATGCTCACCTTTACAACCACTGCTATTTCTTCCCTTTTACTTCACTTCCTTTCCCATACTCCTGTTTCTCTCTCTTCCCTGTCTGCCTCTCACCATTTTCCCTCTGCAATTCCTTCGTGGCAATTACTTCTGATTCCCAACACCTGTGTGCTTTGATCTCACCTTTTTCTTAAAGGGATGGGGGAATACAGAAAGTGAGGAAAAGAGAAAAACCCACTGATTATCATGAGGTCAAATTACAAACCAGAAAGCCAAGGCTCAACCATGCACTAAGGCAAGTTTTTCAAACTGACTAGCAGTTTGGGATGCTCAACCTGAGATACCTTGTAGAAGTCTAATTTTCAGGAAGTGTGGAACACAAATCCCTTGAAAAAAAAATCAAGCCCCTTTATGGTGTCTCAAATGCGACACCCAAAATTGCTAGCCACTTTTGAAAAACATGACCTACAGCTAACTGGAGCAGAAGCCAACATGCAAGAGTGGAAAAGGTGGTTTCAAAGCCCCAGAAGCACAAGCCAAAAAAATAACCCTAAAAAGACTGACTGTAAATGGCAAGGACATCAATGTCATCTGTGACAAACCTTATAAAACACTGGTAAATGTGGTGGAGAACTGGCCTATATGACCTGTAATTATGGGAGACCTAGAAATGTGCTGGACAAACTTAGTTTTCTTTTGAAACAAAATAACTTTCTTGCCTTTTCCTTGCGAAGATGTTCACATTTTCAAGTCTCAGATTAAACATAATGCAAACTATACACTAGGATGAAAGCCTGTCACCAATTTCTCCTAGAGATCACAAATTATTGTTTACCCCACAGCCACCCAAGGATTGCACAAGACTACCACAAGCTTCCTACCAGCTGGCTGCCTGTGGCTGAAAAAACTCTTCTGCTGAGCAGCCAAGAGTGGTCAGCAGCACGGAAGTCAGTACAGCCGATGGGACTGCGAATAAAGGACAACTCCCAGCTCTGACAGACCCCATCTGTGGTCTTGGTCAAGTCACAAAGGCCAAAAAATGTAAAGTAATCAAACTAAAGTTTAGCTAACTCCAGAAATAAAAAAAAAAAAAAAAGATTTATTCCTAACGCTTCCATCTGTAGTAAACAAACTCTGAAGTTTAGAAAGGGAAGAATATCGATAACACAGGCTCCATATTATACAGAGGACAAATCCTATGCTCTTTTCATAAGGTAGATACAGGAAGGAAGGAAGAAGACAACTTTAAGTTGTCTCAGAGCTGTAAGGCTTTCTGGATGGGCTACTCGCTAGATTAATTACTGGGGAAGGGAGTAACACAACCTAGTTTACACAGTAAGGTATTCTTCCAGAGCAAAAAAAACACCAATTAAGACAATTTATGATAAGATCCAATTGATTGTAAATTATATGACATTATCCAAGGACAGCATGTTATGCGTCATGTTACTGGACATGTAATGTCTGGTGTCTTTATGACAGGTTTCAGAGTAGAGGCCGTGTTAGTCTGTATTTGCAAAAAGAAAAGGAGTACCTGTGGCACCTTAGAGACTAACAAATTTATCTGAGCATAAGCTTTCGTGAGCTACAGCATCCTTTGAGCTGTAGCTCATGAAAGCTTATGCTCAAATAAATTGGTTAGTCTCTAAGGTGCCACAAGTACTCTTTTTCTTTTGGTGTCTTTATGTTTTCCTTTATTGGCAATCCCCTGTGATGGGACATTCACTCCACACTAATCCTGAAAGGGTTAATGAAGGTGAGAAAGGGCTGTCATAAATATAAAGGGAAGGGTAAACCCCTTTGAAATCCCTCCTGGCCAGGGGAAAGCTCCTCTCACCTGTAAAGGGTTAAGAAGCTAAAGGTAACCTCGCTGGCACCTGACCAAAATGACCAATGAGGAGACAAGATACTTTCAAAAGCTGGGAGGAGGGAGAGAAACAAAGGGTCTGTGTCTGTCTGTAGTCGTCTTGGCCGGGGATAGACCAGGAATGGAGTCTTAGAACTTTTAGTAAGTAATCTAGCTAGGTATGTGTTAGATTATGATTTCTTTAAATGGCTGAGAAAAGCATTGTGCTGAATAGAATAACTATTTCTGTCTGTGTATCTTTTTTGTAACTTAAGGTTTTGCCTAGAGGGGTTCTCTATGTTTTTGAATCTAATTACCCTGTAAGATATCTACCATCCTGATTTTACAGGGGGGATTTCTTTATTTCTATTCACTTCTATTTTTTATTAAAAGTCTTCTTGTAAAAAACTGAATGCTTTTTCATTGTTCTCAGATCCAAGGGTTTGGGTCTGTGGTCACCTATGCAAATTGGTGAGGCTTTTTATCCAACATTTCCCAGGAAAGGGGGGGTGCAAGTGTTGGGAGGATTGTTCATTGTTCTTAAGATCCAAGGGTCTGGGTCTGTAGTCACCTAGGCAAATTGGTGAGGCTTTTTACCAAACCTTGTCCAGGAAGTGGGGTGCAGGGTTTTGGGAAGTATTTTGGGGGGAAAGACGCGTCCAAACAGCTCTTCCCCAGTAACCAGTATTAGTTTGGTGGTGGTAGCGGCCAGTCCAAGGACAACGGGGGGAATATTTTGTACCTTGGGGAAGTTTTGACCTAAGCTGGTAAAGATAAGCTTAGGAGGTTTTTTCATGCAGGTCCCCACATCTGTACCCTAGAGTTCAGAGTGGGGGAGGAACCTTGACAAGGGCCAATTAGAGTGATAGGCCGCACATGAGGGCATTAGGCTGGAGACGCAACCCCTCATTAGAAGATGAAGCTCAGGTGAGCAGGTGTGGGCTGGGCGAGCATAAAGCCAAGAAGCTGATAACAAAAATGGCTGCAGTGAAGAAGTCTATAGCCATTCTCTGTGCATTGGAGAGGAAAGGAAGGAACCAAGGGAAAGAGTAGACCCCTTATGGAGGGGCATACTCAGACGAGAGATGGGTAGGGAGCAGCCAGGTTGAAGACCGAACAGACCTTCACTGCATGTTGTAGGGTCTCTGGGCTAGAACCTGGAGAAGCGGGTGAGCCTGGATTCCCCTACCAGCCACTGATGCATTGGCATTGCCTTGACAGCAGGTCCAGTGAGCCTCTATACCCCAGAAGGGGAAACCACACAGTGACCTGGCTGGACGGCTGAGTCCTGGAGAAAACTGCAGTTCTTGGAGGGAGAGGGGGACCGCAGAGTGAGAGAAAGGACAACAGGGAGGGGGCAGACAGCAAGGGGCGACATCAGATCCAGAAGAGAGTTCATCTCCAGAACAGCCAGGAGTAGGGGCCACCTGTGGCAAGTACAGTACCCTGATACCCCCCAGAATATAAACTAACAATTTAATAGTTTGAAAATATGAATGCACTGTCCAGATGGAATCACTTACCAACTCTGTTTTCTCATTGGCTAATCGAAGTTGCTCAGTCAGTTGCTGAAAGCTAGCCAACTGATTCTAAAATAGGAAATACAGAGCTTATAATCATCATCATAAAGGGCTTGTAATTATCCTAAAGGAATTTTAAGTTCAACTAAAAAGCATTTTCAACAAATTAGATATATGTTATGTTATCTGCAGTCAATGTTACTTTAATTTTTTGGATTTTAGTTCGATTATTAGTGGGATTCGACCTGGTAAATCTTTGGTCACATCACAGATTTACTACTGGGGAAAAAAAGAGTCTAAAGCCTTATGGTCAATTTCTAAGCAGTCATATATAATGCCTCCCTCCTAAATGGGTACAAACCTAGCAAGATGCAAACATGCATAAACATTTGGACCACTTCCCTGACTCCAGAACACCCTCTATGTAACTCTTGTCACAAAGGATCTGTACAGCAGTTTTCTCACAGGTTATGTGGGAAAAAATGAACAATGCCTTCTACCCCATATTCACTTTGCGGAGTTTGGATTTCCTGACAGGTAGCTACATATAGCACCCTGCTGCAATTTAGCCCACAGACCACTAATTAAACAGTGCAGCCAGGGGTATGAACTGAACCTTTACAAAAACAAAACAAACAAAAAAAACACTTATTTTTGAAAGGTGCTGAAGAACCACATGACTGATTCTTGCTCTAGTTCATTGTAGTTCTTTATACACACACACACACCTACTGCAATATGCATTCCCCATCTGATTGTCAATGGACACATGAAATATAGCCTAACTGTACCATATGGATTAGAACAAAAAAAGAGTGGCACCTGAAATCTACAATTGTCTCTGACCATTAAATAATATTTAGATGATTGCTATAATACATTTGGTGGCAGATCGCTAACTAGTGATATACACCATTTTAAATTTGACTTACTTACAGCCCTGAATTTCTCCAGAATACAATGACTCGACAAAAGAAACAATACAATCAAAATTACTTTTTGCTTTTGCCCTTCTACCACATGAATCTGTGCTTCAGTCATGTGCCCCTGGTATCGCTGCTGGAGTTGATCTAGTTCCTGTGATACTGTCTGCCAGAGCTCCAGTGCTTGCTCTTTTTCCTAGAAGGTTTAAAAACAAGAAAGATTATATATAAAATTCTCTTAGCAGAACATGTTTATCTTAATGTACAACACTTTAAAAACAGGGACCCTTTTCCTTTATATTAAAGAAATTTAATATAAGTACTGTAAATGTGACTTCCTGTTTCTATTCTTTCACCATCAAGATACAGTGACTACTAGATATCTTTTTTACTGAACGAATGTAGGAGACACACAGCTTTCCAAAGCATACCCACAGTCATACTACGCTATGGCTGGTATTGATAGGGATGTAGTTTTCATAGGGAGTCAGAATTTTATTTCTCTAGATACTTTTATGGATCTCATCCAAGATCTCCTGATGCACTTTTCTCTCTCCCTTCCCAGCCTCCAAAAAGCAGACTCAAGATGGGGTGTTTTTGTTTGTTTAAATAGATGAATTCAATGATAATTCATGGTTCTACTACTGAAACCAGAAGTCCCATTTTGTGACTATTCACAAAATACCAATTTTAGATAAATGAAAATGTTTCAAGAAAGTGTGACTTAAGATGACCGTGTCATTGTAAAGATCTGAACTGAATAGACTCTGCCTTTTTTTTAGCATAGCTCTTTTCAAAAGTTTAAATTAGAAGCAACATGTGGCTTCTACCAAGAGTTCTGAGACTGTCTGATTCAACATATACAAAGGTTTGAAAACCAGCCAAATTTGATTCAAATAGTTAAAATAAGCTCTCAATTACGTGGATCAACACCCAGTGAAATTATAGGAGCTGCACCTGTGCAACAGCAGAATTTGGTCTTTGTATACAAAAGATAGAACATCAGCCTGTTATAGTAATGATCTTAGATTAGAGAACCTAGCCTTTTCTAGCTTTAAATTCTGATTTTCTACCTTCCAAACAATGCAAAATTTTCTCATTTCACATTTACTATCTTTTTGACCAGTGTTTGCCAAAAATGATTGAGAATACATCTTGAAATATTCACCAGTGGATGTAGAAAGGCTTTACCATCCTGCCTCATCACTATTTCCCCTCTCTAGTAGGGAATTGAAAAAAAAAAACCAGTAATTAAGTATTAGTACAAAACACAAACTTTCTGGGTACAAAACTCAGAACTCTTTCAGACTGGTAATCAAAACTATCAGTTTGTAGTTTTGTACCCCCTCTCCCCCCAAAACAATCAGTAAAGAGTATTTTAATATTCCTAATCCAAAAAAGATGGTTATGAAGAAGGATTCCTTACCAACTGATGGAGACATTTTCCCCCACGTGCAAAGGAATTAGCCAAAGAAATAAAGTAGCAGCTGTGTTTTAAAATCACTCACTTGATTGGCTAGTTGTAACTGATCTTGAAGGTTTCTTACTATTTCTTCATCTGCAAACACATCACTCCCCAAGAGAATGCCAGAAGGAAGGGCCTCCAGCTGCTTCTCAACAGCCTCTTTCAATTCCTCATGCAGCCTGTGACACAAATAATGCAATAAACCATTGCTTTTTCAACAATATTTAAAAAAAAAAACATTTGGCGTAGCATAAGTACAATTAATGTAAAATTGATTACAACTAAATCTTTAAAACAAGTTATATTTTCAGTGCACCTTCTAAATGTAATTGATATTTTGAATTAATGTGTAATTATCTTTGAGTATATTATAAAAATTAAGACTAATTTAAAAAGCATGAATTTCACTATAAATTAGGTTAGAAATCGTAAAATTGTTTAATCTTCTCAAAGAGGTAACAAATTCATACAAGACCCTTGCTTTCCTCTCCAGAAGAAACTCATTAAATACTAAAGGCTTGTCTACATGGTGCATTAGTCCACACCAGAGGGGTATACATTTTCAGTCGTGACTAACTAGCCCACGTACACGCTGACGGTGTGCACTAAAAGTTCCCTAGTACGTACTGACATAATGTTTGAAATGGGCCTACACTGATGTGCCCTAGGGAATTCTTAGTGCGCAACAACAGGTCCATACAAGCCAGTCGATGAATGACATGTTAGTGTGGAGCATGGACTAAATCTTACACCTCTCCGGTGCAAACTAAAGACCCTTGTACAGAAGTCCTCAGGTTATTTCATCCTGAAGTTCAGCTATTAAAAATGAAGTCTATAGCTTTGCAAGCATTTTTGTTGTGCTAATACGCCAGCTTCTAAAAATAAATTTTGCCTGTCATTGAGACTAACATTGTAGAAAAACAGTGGTATTAAGGATCTAATCTGAGTCTCCATTTTAACCCCATTCCTCATGAATACTAGCACATATGTTGCTGCCTCTTATCCAACTTCTTCCTCCATGAAAGTGCATGCATGTAGAGACACTTACTTCTAAGTTAGCCAAAGACGGGGGGGGGGCGGGGGGGGATGACTAAATTAAACTCAAGGTTTCAGGTGCTTTTCTAGGACTTTTACAACTTATGTTTTGATTGTTTTTTCCTTGATGTTTTAGGCAAAAATAAAGGCCTTCATATCTTCAGTAAACATAATTTTTGCAGTAACTGTATATTTAGTCAAGAGATCAGAATTACTCTGGGTGAAAGCAAGATGGATGTGCTTTTAAATCATAGCATATGCTTAAAAAATATAAATTGTTATCCAATGAAGAAGAGTGGAGCTCTGTAAGGCTAGAGGTAGATCTTTGAGTTTGCCATTGAAATGAACATGATTTCTGCTCTCCAAAGATTACTTGAGTGACTGTGCAATGTACCAGAGGGACTGCAGTTGAGACTACTAGCAACTTTATTTTTAAACTAAAGTTTGGATGTTACAGAATGATCAAAATCATTGATCAATTTCATATGAAATTGATCAAACTTCTAAAATTATAACATTTTTACTCTTGTTTTTTTCCAAATGCTAAGGCAGCGTTCTGGAGTATTATCTTGTGGTAGCTTTTCCTACTAGATAATCTCCCTCATGTAAATTGTCCCACTCTCTTTCAGAGTGGCAGCCCTTGTAACTGCCAAGAAGAACTGCGGTAGTAGTCCCCTCACTGCACTATCAAGCACCTCCCAAGCATTTAAAACTAAAATAAATCCTCCTTCCTTACTTGCCTGTAAGATAAATGGATTGATTAGTTTGTGTATTGGTGTAAGTGTGGGTATGTTTGAGAGAAGACCTTATTGAGGAAAAGTCAACTCTCAGAGAGACTCACTCAGAGAGCGCCTGCTTTGTGCAACTTCAGTTTCCTTCAAGGCATCCACATCCACATCCACCTGCCTTGCCTGCTGGCCTTAGTCAGCCACAAAACCCCCAAAAGTGGGCAGCATTGGCTAGGTAGAGAAGGATAGGAGAAGTACCATGGCTGGGGTGTCTGGGGATGCAGTGATTTGCTGGGCTGCTGTGAATCACTGATTGTGACATAAGGCTGTCCTCCATTGATGGAACAGTTAAAGGAGGACAATGACTGACAGTTTCTGCCACCCACGAGAAAATGAATTCCATGTAGTGTGCAGCAACTGATGCAGAAGGATACAAATGTGCACCCCCATCTGCATCTATGGAGAGGGCGAAAAATCAAGCATGCAAAAAGTAGTAATATAGCCATGGTAATATGGGCAGCAGAAACATGGGCTAGCTGCCCCATGTACATACCCACAGGGTCTGGGCAGGTTTGTACTTGGGACAGCTAGCCCATTCTAGGCCTCCCTGTGCTACAGTACTATTTTCTACACATTGATGAAAGATATGTAAGTGCTACTTAAACTCCTGATCAACTGTGCAATAAACAGATACCACAGACCTTATTCATGTCTATTAGGATTATTGGCATTATTAAGGGCAGCAGGATTTGGCCTTAAATTTGTAATCCGCTCTTCACCCCAGAGACACTCGAATGACAGGTTTCAGAGTAGCAGCCGTGTTAGTCTGTATCCGCAAAAAGAAAAGGAGTACTTGTGGCACCTTAGAGACCAACAAATTGATTTGAGTATAAGCTTTCGTGAGCTATAGCTCACTTTATCGGATATATGCAGTGGAAAATACAGTGGGGAGATTTATATACACAGAGAACATGAAACAATGGGTGTTACCATACACACTGTAACCAGAGTGATCAAGTAAGGTGAGCTATTACCAGCAGGAGAGAAAAAAAAACTTTTTGTAGTGATAATCAAGGTGGGCCATTTCCAGCAGTTGACAAGAACATGTGAGGAACAGTAGGGGGGGAATTAAACATGGGGAAATAGTTTTACTTTGTGTAATGACACATCCATTCCCAGTCTTTATTCAAGCCTAATGTAATGGTGTCCAGTTTGCAAATTAATTCCAATTCAGCAGTCTCTCGTTGGAGTCTGTTTTTGAAGTTTTTTTGTTGAAGAATTGTCACTTTTAGGTCTGTAATCGAGTGACCAGAGAGATTGAAGGTGTTCTCCGACTGGTTTTTGAATGTTATAATTCTTGACGTCTGATTTGTGCCCATTTATTCTTTTACGTAAAGACTGTCCAGTTTGGCCAATGTACTTGGCAGAGGGGCATTGCTGGCACATGATGGCATATATCACATTGGTAGATGTGCAGGTGAACGAGCCTCTGATAGTGTGGCTGATGTGATTAGGCCCTATACTGGTGTCCCCTGAATAGATATGTGGAGACAGTTGGCAACAGGCTTTGTTGCAAGGACAGGTTCCTGGGTTAGTGGTTATGTTGTGTGGTGTATGGTCGCTGGTGAGAATTTGCTTCAGGTTGGGGGGCTGTCCGTAAGCAAGGACTGGCCTGTCTCCCAAGATCTGAGAGAGTGATGGGTTGTCTTTTAGGATAGGTTGTAGATCCTTGATGATGCGTTGGAGAGGTTTTAGTTGGGGGCTGAAGGTGATGGCTAGTGGCATTCTGTTATTTTCTTTGTTGGGCTGTCCTGTAGTAGGTAACTTCTGGGTACTCTTCTGGATCTTTCAATCTGTTTCTTCAATTCAGCAGCTGGGTATTGTAGTTGTAAGAATGCATGATAGAGATCTTGTAGGTGTTTGTCTCTGTCTGAGGGGTTGGAGCAAATGCGGTTGTATCATACAGCTTGGCTGTAGACGATGGATCGTGTGGTGTGGTCTCGATGAAAGCTGGAGGTGTGTAGGTAGGCATAGCGGTCAGTAGGTTTCCGGCATAGGGTGGTGTTTATGTGATCATCACTTATTAGCACCGTAGTGTCCAGGAAGTCGATCTCTTGTGTGGACTGGTCCAGGCTGAGGTTGATGGTGGGATGGAAATTGTTGAAATCATGGTGGAATTCCTCAAGGGCTTCTTTTCCATGGGTCCAGATGATGAAGATGTCATCAATGTAGCGCAAGTAGAGTAGGGCCATTAGGGGACGAGAGCTGAGGAAGCATTGTTCTAAGTCAGCCATAAAAATGTTGGCATACTATGGGGCCATGCGGGTATCCATAGCAGTGCCGGTGATTTGAAGGTATACATTGTCCCCAATGATAGACCTCCAACTGCACACATATAAAATTTATCTAAAGAGGTGTCTGTCAAATCAGTTAACAGGCCTTGAAAAGTTTATCCATATCTGTTTGCTGAAGGACTGAGCTTACCCAAATACACAGGTGCCCTGAATTGGACCCATTCAATCTCTTAGTTTGGGAATCCCATATTGTTTGAGTCTAAAGACTCCAGATTACGGCTGGTTGTACTCTGGGCCTCCAATTAATGCTGCTCCCCACCCCAAATCAATTAGGTCTAGGCCACCTCCGTTGAGGCAGTTAAAGCTTCCCTCCCATGCTGCCCTCAGAGTAGAGATTAATCAAGAGTGATATGCAGATACAACCATAAGAGCCAGAAATGTTTTTTTTAAAATTGAAGATTCTGCAGATGCTAATGGCACTAACACAAAAATACTTGCTCTGAATGAATAGATTTTTTTCAAGCCCTCTTAAAGAATCCTGATACCTGAATATTTCTGCAAATGCTTTAAAATTAACTGAAAGTTTTAGACTATTTTCCATTTGAACAGTATTTTGATAATAAGTGCCAAATGATTATTAATACATTAGCATAATTTCCATTGTCATTAATGGCAGTTGTCTGCCTAAACAGACAGAAAAAACGTCATGAAGTAGTAGTATAAATACTTTAAGACTAGATTTCAGTTACACAGTATCTTTATTGCACTGCTCACTTACAAAGGGTAGGTTTCCAATGTTACTCTGATAATCATAAGTAACCCTGCTCCTTTCTTTTGAAGAATTAAGACATACAGGGACAGTCAACTCAAATCCCGCTTATATTTCACTTGTATTTACTGTTTTAGAAGCAATACCCAAGATTAGTATAAAAGGTTACAGAAAAAGATCTACATATGCAAAAGATTAAAAAGCCTGAAAATTTACAGTTATACTGTTTCCCCTGCATAGTTTAATCTACTCCTCTTCTATAAGTTGCCCTCTCACACAGCAACAGAAGAGAGAAACATACTTCACCCCTCCCCCGTTTTTTTTTTTTAAACTACAAAAATTGGCAAGGAGTCCCAGGGCCAGTTGCAGTATTTGAAAATACTTAACTATATTACAAGTTAACTTGCCTTTTAACTTTATGTATGCATACACATTAAATATAACCACTTCTCAGCAAAACGTATTGCTACTTCACATAGCAAATACAGTTTTTACACCAAAATCAGCAGAAATGTCATAGTGACTGCTACATGCTAAGTCAAGCAGAGGCTTGTGTAAATAATTTAACTATTAATTTGTTTCAATTTGCACTAGGCCTCTCCTGCAGCCCCCCCCCCCCCCAGCTACCTCTTGGATTTCCTTGTCTCTTTGCTGTCTGATCTGTGTTCCTTCATAGCTGATAAGAATGTCACCATTTAAAGCGACGGTATATTTTGAAGGCCAGATGTGTTTTAATATCTGATAGTCAACAGAATAATTTGCATATAACATGCATACCTGGGAAAACAAATGTAAATTCTACAACTGAAGTGGAGAAAATCTGTCATGTAATAAACTACATGCTTGATTATCTCTCACCCTGCACACCTGTCACACTGAAAATAGCTTATATTTATGCAATAAGAGATCACGTGAACTAAATTGAATTACTTTACAGCACAGCAATGGTTATTGGGAGAGCATATACCACAGTGATTTTCTTAGATCACCACAAACATTTTCTGCTGGTCTATCATCTCTGATTTTCAGTTTTATTAGTTTATTAGCAATCAACAGATATCAGAAGACACTTGCACACTAACATAAGAATGTTGAAAGTTCAATACATTGGTGTGTATGTCCACCAAGAGAAATGAACTGAACATGTATTTTTATGTAAAGCATATCACTCTTGAAAAGTACATTCTACATTTATTATAAATTACAAAGGTATTAATAAAGTGGACATGACAGAGGGTCCAGCCGGGATGCCAGCTAAGCATTTTTCTCAACACCAACATTTCTCTTAATATGAGCACTGAATGTATTAATTTTCTGATTTAAGCATCTTGGTTGAATATGATGTCACCCACTCAAATTTTGTTAATGTGGCTCAGTGACTACAACTGCTAATCAAGAAAGGCTTTAATAGAGCTCTGATGTGAACTCCTATCTTTTGCTGCTGGGAGGTTGAAATAGAGTATGTTTTGTAACAGAGCTGGGAGCAGGGAAGGCACCATATAGAGTGAGACTGAAGGTTCAACCTGGAGCTGGTCATGACCCAGAATCTATGCCCATGGTAGATTTCCCCCTCATTCACCTGGTGAGACACCACAAGAATGTGCTGATGTTAGAGGTATTCGCAGATGGCAGATTTGCTGATGACATAATGCTGATCATGGCAACACTGTGTACAGTTCTTACTTTCATGAATAGTCTCATTGACTTTAATGGATAGCGAACACTATATTGTTATATTCGCAAGACTGCATCTGTATTTCTGGGAACATTAATAGTGTAAAAATTAGTGTCAAAAGGTGTGTGGAGGAGAGAGAGGATAGGAACAAATGTAGAATCCCAGAAGCCAGGGTACATTGGAAGCAGAGATCGCGGAAGAGACAACCTGCTATAGAGAAGCAGGAAAAAGACAAGCCAGTCTGGAGTCTATTCTCAATTACGAACATCACAAATGTTTTAACATATGCATATTTTAAAAAAATGCACACTTTAAAATACACAAGAAATGTATACACTGACTTCTAAACAACCAAATGTGTTTTATTCCTCATTTATTATGTATATACATAGCCCAGATTTCCAAACCTGGGTGCCTTAACACACATTTCAACACCTAAGAGCCTAAGTTTAAACGTGCAAGTATGAAAATTTTGGCCACAGTACAAAGGTTCAGAGGTTTATCTCCAGGTCCCTAGAAATTTTTTTAGTAATATATTAATCAATTAAATTTACCTTTCATTTTCCTTGGTGACTTGTTCAAGTTTTAGTCTCATCTCGCCCATCTGTGCCTGAGAGAGTAAAATTTGACAGTGAAATTTCACATTTAAATCAAAGGGCCTTTAAGCAGTAAAGTCACACACTGAAATACCATTCCTTTAACTTTCACAAACTTAACTTTTATTTCTGACTAGCTATGTTTAAAGATGGACAATTGTGTAAAAGTGATTTTTATTTTTGCAAGAGAATTAACGGGTAGATCATATACAAGTTTTATAATACAATAAAACATCTTGCATAAATGTTACAAACATTGTATAGTGTTACAAGTGAACAGCTACACACAGCAGTAGCAAAGTCATCACTAAATTTGGTTTTCAGAGTTTAATGTGGGTGTTCCTGTGTAATGAACTCAGTTTAAGAACTCAAGCTAATATTTAATATTTCACTAAATAGGATTCTTGCCACTCCTACCTAATGTGGCAGCAGGAATACGTCAATGGGCATATTTAGTCTCTCAATGCCATTTCCAAGAGCATAGAAATATATTGGGCAGGCTGGGCATACTCAATTTCTTTTCATAAAAATCCACCTCTCCCTTCAAAAAAGGCAGTACCCTAGTAAAACTTCAAAAGGTAGTACAAAACAGTTTCCTTCTGTGGAAATTAGTGCAGTAAGCTA
Organism: Caretta caretta; assembly: GCF_965140235.1. NCBI lineage: Eukaryota > Metazoa > Chordata > Testudines > Cheloniidae > Caretta > Caretta caretta. Next base: position 55,292,400 of record NC_134209.1, read on the forward strand.
TTAGTACTAGAGGACTGAAATATTACTACTGATGGCAGCCACTGTGCTCTAAAATTAAGGTAATTCTAGAAGGTTGTAATTTGAGCACACCATGTACAAAGCTATAAACTAGTTTCTGGTCTACTTTATCTTCAGATTATAAGAATGTTGGTGCTTAATATTGAAGCAAACACTTCATTTACAAGATTTACAGTCCCACCTCGTATTGACTTAGTTCCTCTTAATATTGGCACTTACAATTTTATTTCCTAATTTTTAAATGGAGAGAGATAAAACTTTAAATATTGAATTGCACGTTTTTTCTTAATAAATAACAAACATACATTTCTGGTGGTATGATTCATACCTGATAATACTGCAGCTGTTCACTCATTTCCTCCAGATGTTTATCATACTCAGAAATGAGAGGGAACAGTAAGCTAAAAGTGAAAGAAATGCATAAGATAATTATAGTTGCAGCAGTGTTCTGGTAATTACCTGGTTTTACAGAAATGCCCTTAACTACTATTCAACCTGAGCCAAAAAGAGTGTTTTTCTCTACTTCCTGATGGAACTATAAGATTAGTCAAATGAATAACCTTTGGTTATTATTTTTAAAGTATGCACATCAACTTAAAGAAAAATGAAAAGGAGTACTGGTGGCATCTTAGAGACTAACAAATTTATTTGCGCATAAGCTTTCGTGAGCTACAGCTCACTTCATCGGATGCATGAAAGCTTATGCTCAAATAAATGCTCTTAGGAGACAGGCCAGTCCTTGCCTACAGACAGCCCCGCAACCTGAAGCAAATACTCACCAACAACCACATACCACACAACAGAACCACTAACCCAGGAACTTATCCTTGCAACAAAGCCCGTTGCCAATTGTGCCCACATATCTATTCAGGGGACACCATCACAGGGCCTAATAACATCAGCCACACTATCAGAGGCTCGTTCACCTGCACATCCACCACTGTGATATATGCCATCATGTGCCAGCAATGCCCCTCTGCCATGTACATTGGTCAAACTGGACAGTCTCTACGTAAAAGAATAAATGGACACAAATCAGATGTCAGGAATTATAACATTCATAAACCAGTCGGAGAACACTTCAATCTCTCTGGTCACACAATCACAGACATGAAGGTCGCTATCTTAAAACAAAAAAACTTCAAATCCAGACTCCAACGAGAAACTGCTGAATTGGAATTCATTTGCAAATTGGATACTATTAATTTAGGCTTAAATAGAGACTGGGAGTGGCTAAGTCATTATGCAAGGTAGCCTGTTTCCTCTTGTTTTTTCCTACCCCCCCCCCCCAGATGTTCTGGTTTAACTTGGATTTAAACTTGGAGAGTGGTCAGTTTAGATGAGCTATTACCAGCAGGAGAGTGAGTTTGTGTGTGTATGGGGGTGGGGGGAATGTGAGAAAACCTGGATCTATGCAGGAAATAGCCCGACTTGATTATGTAAAGAGTTGTCACTTTGGATGGGCTAGCACCAGCAGGAGAGTGAATTTGTGTGGGGGGGTGGAGGGTGAGAAAACCTGGATTTGTGCTGGAAATGGCCCACCTGATGATCACTTTAGATAAGCTATTACCAGCAGGACAGTGGGGTGGGAGGAGGTATTGTTTCATATTCTCTGTGTGTATATAAAGTCTGCTGCAGTTTCCACGGTATACATCTGATGAAGTGAGCTGTAGCTCACGAAAGCTCATGCTCAAATAAATTGGTTAGTCTCTAAGGTGCCACAAGTACTCCTTTTCTTTTTGCGAATACAGACTAACACGGCTGTTCCTCTGAAACCTGTCATTAAAGAAAAATGTAATGCAAAGTTTAAGCGCATTTGCAAAACTTAGTTTTCGGCTATCAAAATTAAGCTACTTTAACTGCAAAAGTGATGTTAATGCAACATTATAGAGTGAAACACTAGAAAAGGGAAAAACTTAAGATTTAACATATAGACCATAAACTGTACTCTTGTATGTGCAAGAAACAAAGCAGGAACATCAACTATAAGGAGGGTGTAAAATAATGCACTTTCATTCACATGTTGTTTTTCTTCCTAGTAGTTTTTTTCTACTATAGTTCTTTCTTCTCCAACAGTTCAAGTTTTTCACACTTGCTTATTGACCAATTTGCAACCACAAGCAATTTGATCTACTGTTTAAAAATCACTACTCAGTTTGCCCCATTGTCTATATGAAGTCATATCTACAGAGATACATTCTATAAATTGCCTATGGGAGGTTGTGGAATCTCTGTCATTAGAGATTTTTAAGAGCAGGTTAAACACTTGTCAGGCATGGTCTAGACCAGTGGTTCCCAAACTTGTTCCGCCACTTGTGGCCCTGGTGGGCCAGGCCAGTTTGTTTACCTGCCATGTCCGCAGGTTCGGCCGATCGCGGCTCCCAGTGACCACGGTTCACTGCTCCAGGCCAGTGGGAGCTGCTGGAAGAGGTGCGGGCCAAGGGACGTACTGGCCACTGCTTCCAGCGGCTCCCACTGGCCTGGAGCAGCAAACCACGGCCACTGGGAGCCGCGATCAGCCAAACTTGCGGACGCAGCAGGTAAACAAGCCAGCCCGGCCCGCCAGGGGCTTTCCCCGCACAAGTGGCGGAACAAGTTTGGGAACCACTGGTCTAGACAATACTTAATCCTGCCTTGAGTGCAGGGGACTGGACTAGAAGACCTCTCAAGCTCCCTTCCAGTCCTACGATTCTAATTGATACTAATTCTCCTAAATAACCTATTTTACTTTTTCTTCTATTCAGACAAAGCAGTGCTAGAGACCCCAAGGGAGACGGAAGCCCTCTGGTGCTATTCACTGTACAAATACCTGCCTCAAACTTTATAAACTGAATAGACAACCTATCCTTTCTTCTCTCCATATTACAGACAGGAACTGAGACCTGAACTATTAAGCAATTTTCCCAAAGTGACACAGGATGTCAGTGACAGAGCTAGGTAGTGAACTTGTAACTCCCAAGTTCCAGTCAACTGCCTTAAATATAAGATCACACTTTGTGAACAGGCTGGAATTTTTACACATACTTTTGTTAACCTGAAACTCAGAGTAAATAGACCAGCTACAATTCTGGTTTCAGCAGCAGGATCTTTTCACCCCTCCAGATCTATGAACTGGGGTTAGATAGAAGCTGGTGTGCCTTCCACCTCCCTTGTGTGGTATAGTGGACAAAAGAGACGGAGAGAGAATTTTTCCGAAACAGATTTATTTAAGAGCAGTAAAAATGAGAACAGGGAGTGGGGGGCGGTGCCTGCGGGCAAGAGCTGAGCAGAGCTGCCTGTGTGCCTCGGCCTAGGAGCTGGATGTGCTGCAAGCCACTTCCAGGGTGCAGCACGGTCAGCGGTGCCAGGACTGGCAGGAAGCCTGCCTTGGTACCCCTGCTGTGCTGCTGATGAGAAGCTGTCTGAGATAAGCCCGCACCCCAATCCCGTGTCCCAGCCCTGAGCCCCCCAACCCAGAGCCCCCTCCTACACCCCAAACCCCTCATCCCCAAGCCCGCCCACTCACCCCCACATCCCAATCCTCTGCCCCAGCTCAGAGCCCCCCTCCCACACCCTGCACCCCTCATTCCTGGCCCCACCCTGCAGCCCTCACCCCTGCACCCCAACCCTCTGCCTCAGCCTTGAGCGCCCCCCCCCCAAACCCCTTATCCCCAGCTCCACTGGGTCACGGGCATCAACAATTTTCTTCAACTGCGTCATCAGAAAAAACGTTTGAAAACCACTGCTCTAGGTTTTCTCAACCAGCAGGAATGAGGTTAAGATGCACTTGTCTTCACAGGTGATCGACGGGCTCCAGGGATCTGGAAGCTGAAATCGTGGGACTGAAGGGGAGAGCCCTCAGGATCCTGGCAACTGGTTCCAAAGGTAAGATGTTGGAACTCAGAAACACCACGATGTTGAGGGTAAGTGACTTGATGTTAACAGTCTTTAACTTCTTTATGGCTGCTAATAATCTTGAACCGATTGCCTGGTCCAGAGGTTTTGGTCTGACGCAGCGCAAAAAGACTGCACCTTGACTGTCTCTATAAACGGACATCCCCTGAGCAAAGGGTGCTCAGACTAATTTAATTTTTAAAGACTCACATGCCAAAATTCTGAGATAAATTGGAACTAATTCAAAATGTCTGTTGGCTTCTTTCCTGCCAAAGTTCCATAAAGAAGCTTCCCCAGTACGGAGTCTGAGTTATCCTTTGCCTGAACTCCATTTTGGAAAATGGGGTAGCCTGTCTAACATGTATTAACAACAGTAAATGTAACAGCAAACAGCTAGAAGTGCATAGACCATTGTGATAAACATCATAAGGACTATATTGAGCACCAAATGAACAAAAATCATGCAACACTTTTATTAGTCAAAACTGTTCAGCAAATAAGCTACATAAACCATATTTTTCCTATTGTTCAGAAACTGGTGGATATAAACATTAACTATTTGTGCCATGTGAACGATCACTTAAGTTATGCGATTTTTTGCTTCTGTTCCCTCTTTGGATGACCTAGGCTTTATAAATAGGGATCCCTTTTCTCCACTCCCATCTTCTTTGTTTACAAATTATCCAAGAAGAGTTGTATTTGTTTGATTTAGCTTAAGTAATTACCCTAGAGCTCTCCAAAATGACCAAGAAACCACTTCTGGTGTGAACATTCTTGTAAATATTTATTCTGGACATGTTAGCTTTAAGTGAACATTTTTGAATATAAAAACATGGTTGCCTGAATGTCTGCAATTAAGAAATAAGAAGTATCCATAAACACCAGTGAAGCAAGTTTTATTAACTCAATTTTGTTTGCTGTTTTCATTCAGGTGCAACCCTAACAGACTCAATGTGATTTCTATTGCAATCTTGAAGTGAAGTACTAGTGATGCACCATTACACTAATGGGAAATGACTGCCTGGTAAGGAGTACTGCAGAAAAGGACCAGAGATTACAGGGGATCACAAACTCAATGAGTCAACAAGATAATACTGTTGTATTAAAAAAAAAAAAAAAAAAAAAAGAAGCAAACATAATACTGGGATGTATTAGTAAGAGTGTTGTAACCAAGACAAGTAGTAATTCTTCCACTCTGCTCAGCACTGATAAGGCTTCAACTGGATTACTGGGTCCAGTTCTGGGAGCCACACTTTAGGAAAACTGTGGACAAACTGGAGAAAGTCCAAGACAGAGCAACAAAAATAAAGGTCTAGAAAACATGACCTACCAGGAAAGGCTGAAAGATGGGTTTGCTTAGTCTAAAGGAAGAGAAGACTGCGCGGGGACATAAGTCTTCAAGTATATAAAAGGTGGTTATAAAGAGAAGGGTGATAAATTGTTCTCCTTAACTACTGAGGACAGGACACAAAGTAATGGGCTTAAATTGCATCAAGGGAGACTTAGGTTAGACACTAGTAAAAACTTCCTAACTGTAACTGTAGTTAAGCACTGGAACAATGCGGGAGGTTGCGGAATCTCAGTCACTGGAGATTTTTTAAAAACACATGAGAAACACCTGACAGGGATGATCTAGATAAATTAGTCCTGCCTCAGTGCAGGGGACTGTACTAGATGACCTACTGAAGTCTCTTCCAGCCCTACATTTCTATGATTCTGACACAGAGGAAATAGTCTCTCTTCCATGTACAGCTTCCAATTTCTTTCCTCCCAAGGGCTAGTTAAGTGGATTCTTTGGAGTTTGTGTGTGTCTTGTTTTGTTTTTTTATTAAAAGGAGAGGGAGATTGCTAAAGATACTTAATCCAGCATATAATCATACCTTCTAAATTCATTTTATTTACACTTTCATGATTAGAAATGTATAAAACAACTAAGTTACCTGCTGAAAATGGCCATGCCCTACTATTAGAGTACATGACAGTTTTTAAATAGTTCATTTAAAAAAATCTGAAAATATTACTCATTCTAAACTATGGAAAATAGGATTACCTTTGGTCAGTCAGCCAGGGTTTCAGAGTGTCATCACCCCTTAGGACATTTTTCTGTAACAGAGTAGTTTGCACATTAATGCACAAAACTGGAAGTTCTTAACTTGACTTCAGAGCTCAAATCTATAAAGAACTTGAGTACAAATGGAGTAGAATCAAAACTTAAATCATATCCCACATGTTCAGTTTTAGGCATGTATGCACAATAAACTAATTTTTAGAATTCCTGTGGAATCTGAAAGAAAATTGTCACTGGAATTCTAGATGTGTCTTGGGATGCATACATAGACAGACATATCACATCACAGAGCAAGGAATCCACTATGCTAGTGAGACTACATATGATTTCTATATTCACTTCTGGATAGAGGTAGGCACAACAGTCATTCACAGAAAAATGGCAAAAAAGGATAGCAGCTAATCTAACAACTTAACTCTGTATATAATGTCAGAAGTGTGCATGCTACATATACACAAATCTAAGAGTTGGGCTAATTATTCTTTCTTATAAAGGCAAGGCTTGAAAAGAACTGGGGCAACTAGGAATCTTTCCAGGGCATATACCATCAACTTCTGCAGAAATTAAGCTTTCATGAAATATAAACAAAAAACTTTTTAGCCCTTATGGTTGCAAATATACTCCTTTCACATTTGAATGGTTAAACTGATGTATTGTGATCTCCCTAAATCTGCACACAGTTCCAATGTTTCTGCTGCTGCTCAGAGCAAAACAACCACCAACCAATCACTGTTTTGTGAGTTTTGCTGCCATTCAGAACCTATTGCTTAACAGTGAAACTGACAAGACAATCACATCACTTTCACTGAACTGCTGTTTGGGAAACCTACCAGCAACAGCAGAGGCCTGCAATGGACTTATTCACAGAGGTGAATGACTTACACATTTCAAACCAGCCTAACTTGTACTGGTGAAACTTATTTTTACATTTGTGCAATGCACCTATACTGAGGGCTTACACTAATGTAAATATCCTCAGTGTTGACAAGCCCTGAGTAACATACTTGCACAGAGGTAGTTCTCAGAAGGTTCTCTGCTTGATGCTGTCTGAGTGCCGCATTTAGTCTCTGATCTGGAAGAAAAAAAAAAGTCAGACAGATACTGTATAAATCTTTACCTAGATTATATGATTGCTTAAATGGGCAGTTAGAAGTAGTTTCATTGATGTAGTGGATTGGAGGCATATGTCACTCTACATTTTAAGGAAAGTATTCATTTTTTTTTAAATGTACAGATTTCTCATAAAAAAAGACCATCTTCGTAGGCCACACAATTTTTCTTGTAACAAACAGTAAATGCAATTTCTCACATTGCCCTGGTATTTTTTATTTTTATTTTTTTACATTTCTATAAAGCTGTTTGGCTCCTAAATAATGCAAATACAACATAGGTTGCAACATACATGTACGCATACTACTGAAAAAATCAAGCTACTGAGCTAGCCCGATCAGTTGGATGCCTTCACCATGCAGCTACCCTATTACACCTTAGATAATTAACCCAAGAGGGACTTGGCACGTTTTGGGGCAAAAAATCGTATGGATAAATGCATCTGGGCATGGCTGACTACCTTACAGGATGAGATGCAGGGTTGGCAGTTTCCTGGGGGGAAAACTACTTTACAAAAGAGTGCTGGTAAATACTGGCTTAAATTGGGAAAAATTGCATTGGTATCCAGCAAGCAGAGAACGAATCTTTTCAAACTTTGGATATACCCATTCAAAACTGAGGAATAGGCTCAGTCTATCCACTACATCAAGGTTGGTATTCTGCTACAGAATGCTGCATGGCCAAATGGACCCAGATTGGATGTCTGGAAATCAGCATGCTCACGATTGCTAAATGCTTCAAGCCTACAACTCTGCATTTTCATGTAAAATGTTTGACTTTTGTTTATATAATATTAAACTGAATCATGAGTGATATGTATAACTTCCTTGAGAAAATACTTGAATATACAGACTTTCATATGTTCAATATTATAGTTAACATATTAATATTATGCCTCCTGCAGTTTTACTCTTTATTGGTACAACTCCAAATTAAATTATCAATCTACTACCACATGCAACTAAAACTAAGTAATATGGTATGCATTCATGAACCACTTTTTAAGATACAAAATATCTTAAACTAGAACTAACTAGTTTTTCCCAGAGTGGTAAAAAACACCCCTGGTAAATATCATGCCATCCCTGACAAGATAGAGGGAGCATGTCAGAGTGGCTTCTTAGAAGAAGCTGAATGAGAGCACAAGTGACATCCTCAAAAGAGGATACATTGCTTTTTGGGGAAGGCCAAATATAACAGGAATTCATGGCAGCACTTTGGGATCATAAAGAAAATGGGGAATTCCAGATTGGCTTAATTATTAGAGTACTAGTACAGCTGTGTGTGCATGTGTGTGAGAACAAAAAGCAAGAGTTTTGTTTTCTTCCTTGTGTCAGAGCTCTCTAGCATTTGGCAAACACAAAGCTGTGGGTGACAGCTTTGAATGGAGAAGGAGGAAGAGTAAAGCAACAGGCAAATTAAGGAAAAAATCCATTAACACAAGGCAATAATTCCAAAATTAAACAAAAGTATACTTCATTTTTTCTTGATGTTTCCCACCCAAAATATGAACCAGCACAACAGCTATACAGCTTGCTAAGGAAATGTTCATGGTAACGTAGCTACTCAAAGAAAATGATGAGACAGTGATGATTGTCTTAACTCCTTGATTGTCACACTCTCCCCATCATTCTTTATGACTAAGGATATTTGCTTAAATATAGTATCTACATCCTAAAGAGGATATGTAAATACTACTACATATTTCTATAATTTTTAGTCACGTGTCTCATGTGAAGAAGAAACAGTTTAAGGTGGTATTTCAGCATATATCTGAAGGGTGGGGTTTTTTTGTTTTTGTTTTTTTTAATTCCCTTACTTTTGCACATCTGTGAAATCCATCTCTCAGGTAGGCCCTAATCCTGCAAACACTAAGCCCTAGTCTACACTAGGACTTTAGGTCAAATTTAGCAGCGTTAAATCGATGTAAACCTGCACCCGTCCACACGATGAAGCCCTTTATTTCAACTTAAAGGGCTCTTAAAATCGATTTCCTTACTCCACCCCTGACAAGTGGATTAACGCTTAAATCGGCCTTGCCGGCTCAAATTTGGGGTACTGTGGACACAATTTGACGGTATTGGCCTCCGGGAGCTATCCCAGAGTGCTCCATTGTGACCACTCTGGACAGCACTCTCAACTCAGATGCACTGGCCAGGTAGACAGGAAAAGAACCGTGAACTTTTGAATCTCATTTCCTGTTTGGCCAGCGTGGCAAGCTGCAGGTGACCATGCAGAGCTCATCAGCAGAGGTGACCATGATGGAGTCCCAGAATCGCAAAAGAGCTCCAGCATGGACCGAACAGGAGGTACGGGATCTGATCGCTGTACGGGAGAGGAATCTGTGCTATCAGAACTCCGTTCCAGTTTTCGAAATGCCAAAACCTTTGTCAAAATCTCCCAGGGCATGAAGGACAGAGGCCATAACAGGGACCCGAAGCAGTGCCGCGTGAAACTTAAGGAGCTAAGGCAAGCCTACCAGAAAACCAGAGAGGCGAACAGCCGCTCCGGGTCAGAGCCCCAAACAAGCCGCTTCTATGATGAGCTGCATGCCATTTTAGGGGGTTCAGCCACCACTACCCCAGCCATGTTGTTTGACTCCTTCAATGGAGATGGAGGCAACATGGAAGCAGGTTTTGGGGACGAAGATGATGATGACGATGCTGTAGATAGCTCACAGCAAGCAAGCGGAGAAACCAGTTTTCCCCGACAGCCAGGAACTGTTTCTCACCCTGGACCTGGAGCCAGTACCCCCCGAACCCACCCAAGGCTGCTTCCTGAACCCGGCAGGCGGAGAAGGGACCTCCGGTGAGTGTACCTTTTAAAATACTATACATGGTTTAAAAGCAAGCATGTGAAAGGATTACTTTGCCCTGGCATTCACAGCTCTCCTGGATGTACTCCCAAAGCCTTTGCAAAAGGTTTCTGGGGAGGGCAGCCTTATTGCGTCCTTCATGGTAGGACACTTTACCACTCCAGGCCAGTAACACGTACTCGGGAAACATTGTAGAACACAGCATTGCAGTGTATGTTTGCTGGCATTCAAACAACATCCGTTCTTTATCTCTCTGTGTTATCCTCAGGAGAGTGAGATATAATTCATGGTCACCTGGTTGAAATAGAGTGCTTTTCTTCAGGGGACACTCAGAGGAGCCCGTTCCTGCTGGGCTGTTTGCCTGTGGCTAAACAGAAATGTTCCCGGCTGTTAGCCACGGGGAGGGGGGAAGGTTGAGGGGGTAGCCACGTGGTGGGGGGAGGCAAAATGCGACCTTGTAACGAAAGCACATGTGCTATGTATGTAATGTTAACAGCAAGGTTTACCCTGAAAGAGTGTAGCCACTGTTTTATAAAATGTATCTTTTTAAATACCGCTGTCCCTTTTTTTTCCCTCCACCAGCTGCATGTGTTTCAATGACCACAGGATCTTCTCCTTCCCAGAGGCTAGTGAAGATTAGAAAGAAAAAAAAACGCACTCGAGATGAAATGTTCTCCGAGCTCATGCTGTCCTCCCACACTGACAGAGCACAGACGAATGCATGGAGGCAAATAATGTCAGAGTGCAGGAAAGCACAAAATGACCGGGAGGAGAGGTGGCGGGCTGAAGACAGGGCTGAAGCTCAAATGTGGCGGCAGCGTGATGAGAGGAGGCAGGATTCAATGCTGAGGCTGCTGGAGGACCAAACCAGTATGCTCCAGTGTATGGCTGAGCTGCAGCAAAGGCAGCTGGAGCACAGACTGCCACTACAGCCCCTGTGTAACCAACCGCCCTCCTCCCCAAGTTCCATAGCCTCCACACCCAGACGCCCAAGAACGCGGTGGGGGGGCCACCGGCCAACCAGCCACTTCGCCACAGAGGATTGCCCAAAAAAAAGAAGGCTGGCATTCAATAAATTTTAAAGTTGTGAACTTTTAAAGTGCTGTGTGGCATTTTCCTTCCCTCCTCCACCACCCCTCCTGGGCTACCTTGGTAGTCATCCCCCTATTTGTGTGATGAATGAATAAAGAATGCATGAATGTGAAGCAACAATGACTTTATTGCCTCTGCAAGCGGTGATCAAAGGGAGGAAGGGAGGGTGGTTAGCTTACAGGGAAGTAGAGTGAACCAAGGGGTGGGGGGTTTCATCAAGGAGAAACAAACAGAACTTTCACACCGTAGCCTGGCCAGTCATGAAACTGGTTTTCAAAGCTTCTCTGATGCGTACCGCGCCCTCCTGTGCTCTTCTAACCGCCCTGGTGTCTGGCTGTGCGTAACCAGCAGCCAGGCGATTTGCCTCAACCTCTCACCCCGCCATAAACGTCTCCCCCTTACTCTCACAGATATTGTGGAGCACATAGCAAGCAGTAATAACAGTGGGAATACTGGTTTCGCTGAGGTCTAAGCGAGTCAGTAAACTGCACCAGCGCGCCTTTAAACGTCCAAATGCACATTCTACCACCATTCTGCACTTGCTCAGCCTGTAGTTGAACAGCTCCTGACTACTGTCTAGGCTGCCTGTGTACGGCTTCATGAGCCATGGCATTAAGGGGTAGGCTGGGTCCCCAAGGATACATATAGGCATTTCAACATCCCCAACAGTTATTTTCTGGTCTGGGAATAAAGGGGGTGGCTTTACATCAAGGAGTATTTCAGGCAGGACTTCACGGAGGGTTCCAATAAGAAATGGTGCACCTAAGTTATTGTTCTTATTGGAACAAGGAGGTTAGCCTGGCCTCTGATTGATACATGGCTAGATTTACCTCGCTGCACCTTCTCTGTGAGTGACTACAGTGTGACCTAGAGGAATGAGTCCCCTAGACAGGGGAGGGGGGGAAGCAAATGAGTACAAAACAAATCTGGTCTATTTCTTGTTTTGATCTACTCCATCTATCTTTTACATCTTTGGCTGGCAGCAGACGGTGCAGAAGGACTGCATGCCATCCACATCTCATGGCTGCTCGGCAGAAGATGGTACAGTACGACTGCTAGCCATCCTCATCTCTTGCCTGCCCAGCAAAAGATGGTACAGTACGACTGCTAGCAATCCGTATCGCCCGCCTGCTCACCATAAGACGGTTCAATAGGACTGACTGCAGGACTAAAGAGAATGACCTGGTCAAGTCACTCCAAATTTAGTCCCTGTGCCCACGTCTGCCCAGGCGCTCCCAGACGACGTGGCCAAGAGCACCTCGGACACGACGAGGACGGCTACCAGTCGTATCGCACCGTCTGCCGCCAGAAGGCAATGGGTTGCTGCTACTGTGTAGCAATGCCGTACCGCGTCTGCCAGCACCCAGGAGACATACGGTGACGGTTACCTGAGCGGGCTCCATGCTTGCCATGGTATGGCGTCTGCACAGGTAAGTCAGGAAAAAAGGCGCGAAACGATTGTCTGCCCTTGCTTTCACGGAGGAAGGGAGGGAAGGGGGGCCTGACGATATGTACCCAGAACCACCCGCGACAATGTTTTAGCCCCATCAGGCATTGGGATCTCAACCCAGAATTCCAATGGGCAGCGGAGACTGCGGGAACTGTGGAATAGCTACCCACAGTGCAACGCTCCGGAAGTCGACTCTAGCCTCGGTACTGTGGAAGCACTCCGCCGAGTTAATGCACTTAATGCACTTAGAGCATTTTCTGTGGGGACACACACACTCCAATATATAAAACTGATTTCTAAAAAACCAACTTCTATAAATTCAACCTTATTCCGTAGTGCAGACATACCCTTATTTACATGCTTAACTTAAATGGGACTACTGAAGGGCAGAGAGTTAAGTACACGTGTTAGTATTTGCAGGATCAGGGCAACTCCTGATCACCAGATGAGTGCATGTTGGGGCGAGTCTCACCTACTACAAATCAATGCTATTAAACAGAGCCCCACTATAGGTATAGATGAGGTCCTTTTAATAATATCTAACATTGTACATTCCTAGTGCATCCACCTTATGAATATAATAAACATTCACTATTTGAAAACCTTGACTTCTCAGCCATGAATCAAAAAACATTGAATCATATCAGATCTACAGTAAACCTCTAACCAATATCTCACAATTGTAACCTACACTCACGTATAGGTGAGAATATAGGTAAACTCTATCTTTGTCACTATGTCCTGTCCTGGTACTTCTTAACAATAAGTCTTTTGGGAAGTCAGAAGCAAGACTAAAATCCCCAGACAGATTAAGCAAGTCACCTCACTCAGTTTGTGCTGGGCTAGACAGTGTGAACTCAATTTGGGTGGGGAAAATAATGGAAGTATGCAAGTGCAAAAAACCAACATCATAAATACCAGGCACTTTGATTTGCCACCCCCCCTTTTTTTTTAAATAAAAAAAGCATTGTGCTAGGTGCAGAAATCATACAAGTTACTATTTAAACACACAACCTCCTCCCCCTCCCCCACCCCCAATAGTGGAAACAGGGTCTGTTACAGAAGCTCTTCTTCTCCACTACAGAGGTGCCTTTTTATAATTCAAAAGGTGAATTTTCACCTGAGGTCATCCCAACCAGCTGTTCAATATATTTCTTTATTTAAAAAAAAAAAAAAAATGAAGTTGTGCAATCAGTGCAATTCTGTTATATATTACTCCACTTGTTCTGTTACAGTTTGTTAAAATGTTAGCAGGCAACCCTGATACAAGGTCTCATTTCCAACCCTACACCCCCTTTCCTGAAGAAGGCTTGATAAAAATCCTCACCAATTCGTACAGGTGAAGACAGACCCAAACTCTTAAGAACAATGAAAAAACAATAAGGTTCTTAAAAGAAGAATTTTAATTAAAGAAAAGGTAAAAGAATCACCTCTGTAAAATCAGGATGGTAAATACCTTACAGGGTAATCAGATTCAAAACATAAAGAATCACTCTCGGCAAAACCTTAAGTTACAAAAAGACACAAAAACAGGAATATACATTCCATTCAGCACAGATTATTTTATCAGCCGTTAAACAAAAGGAAATCCAACACCTTTCTAGCTAGATTACTTACTAAATTAACAGAGTTTCTGAGACTGCATTCCTGATCTGTTCCCAGCAAAAGCATCACACACACACACACAGACTCTTTGTTCCCACCCCTCCAGCTTTGAAAGTATCTTGTCTCCTCATTGGTCATTTTGGTCAGGTGCCAGCGAGGTTATCTTAGCTTCTTAACCCTTTACAGGTGAAAAGGTTTTGCCTCTGGCCAGGAGGGATTTTATAGTTCTGTATACAGAAAGGCGGTTTCCCTTCCCTTTATATTTATGACACCCCCTAAGGGGGTGCAGAGTACCTGGGCCAGACCCTACGGGGGACATGGAGCACCACCCAGCCCTGGGATGGCTCCGCACCTGGCTATGGGCCCAGCTGCCAGCCCCAGAGTCACCCCTGTTCCTCTCCCCCTCCCCTGAGATGCAGCCCTGCTCTCGCCACCAGCTGGGGGGGCACTCACAACCCTGAAAAGTTTGGGGATCACTGATCTATACAGTACAGCAGGTCACTTCCTGTTTACAGAATGTAGCCCTATGGACATACCAGAAAAATGTTGTAGAGCTGGAAGTGCTTATTGTATATTTTAAGTTTACCTTCCTCAGAACCTTAGTAGTTTTATCTATCAATTCTATCAACACAGAGCATCCCTTACAAAAGAATAATGCTGATGCCCGTTTGTAGTGAAGCCTATTTCATGAACAATAACTAAAAAAGATGCCTATTTTCACCAAGCAAGAGGAAAAAACATACATATTCTAATTTCATAGTCCCAAAAAGAAGATTCATGTGAGGTTTCTATGGATACACAAGAATCAAGTTTTATACAATTTAGTTGAATAAAAACAGAAATACCAAGATCTCATCCCCAGTACTTCCGCTCTACAAATAAGTCTCAAAAGATAACTAAGAAAATTCCCTGCATATATGATAAAATTAGAGAAAGGCATTACTGAACACTGACAGAGTATGGGCAACACTGGGAGTGCTCTTCTGCACCATCTTAGACACAGGAGAAGTCCAAGTAGGTCCCCTTCCAACATGTTTAATCCTACAGAGCACATGCCAACCACCTCTCAACATTGTAGGTAGGTGGGGATGGGAAATGAAAGCTAAAAGCATCAAAGATCCTGAGACTGAATTTTTGTTTACTATCATTATTAAAGACAAACCAGAGTTGTTGACACAAAGTTATTTTCTTAACTAAGTGTTAGGAGAGAGTTTTATAGAAAGTAACTCCTAAAATTACTGTACAACAGAACAGGGGGGAGAGGGGTGTTCTGTTTGTTTACTCTGGGACTAGGAGGGTCAGGTTTCCTGTTCAGCATCTATCTTTCAAACACTCAGCGAATGAAATACAGTTACAGGTTATGGAGAAATGTAATTGCAAGACTTTAAGTGCACAAAAATCTATTTTAAGTCTAGGTGGAGCTTACTTTGATCTCTTAGAAAATTGATCTCTGTTGCCATACTTTAATCTGCATGTGCAGTCCGATGTTGGTAACAAAGAGATTCAGTAAACTGCTGTTTTTTCCAGCTATGCTGCAGAGCCTGAAAGAGACAAAAACAATAATCAAGCATTTTAACTTTAAATAACAGCCTATTTCTGCACGTTAGTTTCATTTTGTCCAGGTCTGGCAAAGTATTACAGCCTCCAAACTGCAGGGGGGAAGAGCACAGGGAGCAGTGTTTTGTCAGTCAAGCCAATCAACTACCCCCCTTAGTGTAGCTGATAGACCAGTGGTTCCCAAACTGAGGTTCACGAAATGTTACGGGGGGTGTCTCAGGAAAAAAATCCCTAATGGCAGACAGAGCTGTCCCTAGGGACCCCTGGCAGCACAGGGCCAGCAGCTTGGAGCCCCTGGACTTCCAAGAGCTAAGCAGGTCAAAGCACACGTATCTATCACACTGAGGAGATTTAAACTTCAAAACTCCTTATAAGAAATGAAAAGGGAAGTGGATATTTTTTGCTGTTTTAAAAATTAAATAGACAGCTAGTATTGCTTTTTAAATTATTATGAAGAACAAGTTTAAGCTTTGTTGTAACGTGTGTCGTTTGCCTAGACTGCTCAAGACCTGAATGCTTGTGCAGGAGGAATTCTTTGAACTGGCTTCTTAAATATCTTCATGCTGTTTCATGTCTGGTACTCCTTGATGAATTATCGGAGCCTTGTCTTATAACAGGCTTATTCAAAGTGATACAAGCTACAAAAGTGAGATCTTGGAAGAGTGTTGCTGTTTTCATAATGTAATAGTGTGTATAAATAATAATAGTGTGTAATAAGCATATCATAAAAACAAATTCTATATTTCCAAGATCACTGCTTTTATAATTTATACTCAGGGAAAGGAGAAAATCCCTGGAAATATTCATTTTTAGGAAGGGGTTCACGAGACATTTTAGTGAAAGGGGTCACAGGTTGTTAAAGCCCGGGAACAAGTGTGCTAAGACCCCAGGCCCCAGCCCCAAACCAGCAGCTCGCGCTGTGCCCAGGTGTCTCCCAGGGGCGGCACACTCCGCCCCACCCCCCAGGAAGTGCCCCGTCCTGCTAACAGGGGCGGTGCGGGCTCGCTCGAGCTCCGCCTCCCCGTCCGGCAAAACCCACCAGGCACTAGAAAGAGGGGGACGCCCGCCGACGGCTCCGCACGCCCTGCCCCGAGCGAACCCCGGGCCGCCCCCGGGAAGGCAGCGAGTCGCAGCAATCGGCTCCGGGGCGCGCGCGGGGGGGCACCGCCGCACACAGGTGTACAAACCCCGCGGCAGTTCGGCGGCGGGAGACGACGACCCTGGGGCCAGAACGAGGCTCAGCGAGCCCGCGCAGCGACTCGCCCTGTGACCCACCCCCTTTCCGGTACAGCCGCCAGCTCCTACCTGTCCAACGCGTACCGCCAGCCCCGCTAAAAACTAGCGCTCCTTCCAACTGCCTTAGCGACCGACGCCGCGAGGAACTGGGCCGCTCACGTGACAGAAATCAATCCACCAATCGGAATCCGAGGTAAGTGGAAAGCGGTTTCTTATTGGTGTAATTTCTGCATAACCATGCGGGTCCGCCTCTTTCTCCCACGTGGGGTAGGGACGGGCCGGACAAGTAGGCGAACGCTGTCGTCCAGCGACGGGCAGCGGCGCGCGGTAGGTGGAATCGCCAGGTCCCTTCTGTTTAGGGGAGCGGGAGCAGCAGCAGCTGCCGCCCCTGCCCCTGCCCCTGCCCCTGCCTGTGCCGGGGAGTGGGAGCCGGGTGCGGGGCGCACTTGGGTGGGCGGGGCCTGCGGGCTAGGTAGGCGGAGACAAGCAGGAGAGTCAGGCCCTAGTAGAACCCGTTCCCCTCCGGGGGCTGGGATGGACGGACCCCAGCAGACCCGAGCGTCAGCAAATATCTCTGACACCCACCAGAGGACCAGGTGCCTCACCCACCCCTCGCCCCTTCAGTGCTGGTCCGCAGAGGGTATGTCTACACTGGAACTAGACACCCGTGGCCGGCCCGTGCTAGCTGACTCCGGCTCCCAGGGCTCAGGCTTGCAGGCTGGTAAATTGCCCTGTAGATGTTTGCGCTGTGGCTGAAGCCTGAGCTCTAGGACCCTGCAAAGTGAGAGGGTCCTAGAGATCAGGCTCCAGCTGGAGCCGGGAAGTCTACATAGTAATGAAAGCTGGTGAGTCAGCTGGCACAAGCCTGAGTTAACTGGCACTGGCCAGCCATGGGTGTCTAGCTGCAGTGTAGACATTGTCATGTTTTATGGGTATCTGTTATTGCTGTCAGCTATTCTATCCACTCAGGTGGCAGAGATCTGTGCAGTGGAGCTAACCTTGCTGATGACTTGTGTGGGTATCCCTTTGATGCAACATGATGGAATTTGGTTTTAGGGTTTGTTTGTTTTAAAACCTAGGAAACTACAAACAAAAAAGTAGTAAAAAGAACATTATTAGGATTGCAAAGTCAAGCACTCAGAAGTCAAATACCAGAATTATAGTTCCATGTTCAACCTTAATTTGGTCCCTTTTTGTGTATGCATTATTATAGTTTTGAATTATGTGATCATATACTATTTTTTCCTGGAATTTATTTTTATCCTTGTTGGAAATTCCTGAAATAAGCCAGAAATGTGTATTGGTCACTGCTAGTGCTTCTATTCTGACTATAAAAAGTATGTGGTATGGAGGGTACCAAACTCTATTTCTCTTTAGCACTATAAGGGATATGTGTAGAGATGCCAATAGCAGAAACAATCCAGTATCAGTAAATTTTGGCCCTACGCTTAGTTATATATTTAATAAGTAATTTAATGCACTCAAAGAGCGGTGAGTATATAAATCAAACACTGGTAATTGTTTTACATTGTTAACTTGAGGCTATGCTATGCAAGTTTTTTCACACAGTTATGAAAGTTCCTTTGTTGTAGAGCCTGTTTAATCAGAATTTGCATATCTTAATTGACTGGTGAGCATTTTGAAGTTTTCTTATAGCAAAGGCTCAAGCATAGAATTATGGGGGAGTATATATCTTTGTACTCTGTCACTATTTTAACCCATTTCTTAAGCAACAACCTATGTAGATTTAGATGTTAATGTTGTTTTCCACTTGAAGAATAGAATTTGCAATGTATACTGTCTCACACATTAGGGTTTGCTCATGCAATCCTTATGCAGGAAAATCTCTGGACTTCAAGAAAAAATGTGCATATCAGGGCTTCAGGTCAGGCAGTTAATGCTTTAATATTTCAAAGACTTTTACCAGACTATTCAAATCTGGAGCATGGAGTTCTGAAAATGAAGGCACAGGCAAAATTCTACATCCCTGTACAAAAGAGCAGACCTCACTTAAGTCAATAGGCCAAATTATCAGTAAAGTTGTACCTGCTTATATAACATCTGAATTTGGCTCTATGGTAGTTGTATCCACATATCTGAGAAGAGAATTTGATCCTCTGTGTTTTGCATATCTCTCATACTAGCAGCTGTCTTTTCAGCCAACTTTTCTATGCATTTTTTCCTATCGTAATAGTGAGTCTGTGGAGTAAGGCCTGGTCTAAACTATACGCTTGGATCGACGTAACTTGCCTTGCATTGACCTAGTTTTGCAAGTGTCTTCACTTAAATTTGGCTCCCAGTGACATATGCCTATTTAGTAACACCACCTCCCAGAGCGGTATAGAGTCACGGTTAATGTAATTAGGTTGACACAATATCAGTGTAGACACTGTGTTGCTTATGTTGACAGTTACTATCTGTCACACAATGCCCCATGCTGACAATGCAAGTACTCCTGGTGAGGACATGCACCACTGACACAAGGAGCCAAGTGTGCACACACACACACAAGCGATTTAATAATTGTGAAGGCTGTATGCTGATATAAGTTAGGTCGACATAACTTTGAAGTGTAGACAAGGTGTAAGATTCCAGGAATGTCACCCTTTACCCGTAAGCCTAGGATGTTTGTTGACTCAGTGTGAAGCAATGGAAGCAGCTACAAGCATGGTTGAGAACTTTTGTTCGGAATACCACCAGGTTCAATTGTCACTGGGTTTCACAGTCTCTTAAGGTAAAATTTGACTTTGAGTTACACCCATGTGGAGTGCAGCTACAGTAAAGCAGTGGCTCTCAACCTTTCCAGTCTACCCTGAGTAGTTCCAGGCTGTCTAAATTTCCAAATAAGATGGACATAGCAATCTCTTCCTTTTCTGGTATTGATAGTCTCTCCCCTTGGTTCCCACAGGTTCTGATTTGGGGTCCAGTGATAGGCAGTAAGTGCTGCTCCCAAAAGTGTTGTTTCCCTGGATCACTTCCTACCAGTCCCCTTTCTCCCCACAACAAATTAAGTAAAGACATTTAAATAACTGGAATCTGTAGAGTGCATGACAAACTTGGATGTGACCTTTAATTCTTTTTAAGTTTCCCATATAAAAGAAGACTAAAATCAAAAGTAAAGTCTCAGACCTTCAGAGCATCACAGGGTTTTCTCTGGGTGTGGTAAAGTCACTATAGCCTGGCATGCAGTATTCCTTCCCAGGAGCTCTGAGTGTATGACAGTTTAGCTCTATTGTCTTCTGGCCCGTTCTTCTGAGTTCCTCCTCCAAGCCATGCATGCTTTGCATGTGTGGTGTGGTGTTGGGGGAACAGGGAATGGGGGTTGTCTGGGCCCAGTGCAGCTGCTCAATCCTTTCCTTACTAGCGTGGGGTTTGTATACTCTATCACACCCCCCTAGACCCAAATCAACACAAGCACCCACACAACAACACAACCAGCATACACAGTAACTCCAACCACACACAGCCCCTCATGCAGCATGGGCTTTCAGCTAGTAGTATCTTAATAAGATGCATTATTTCCTCTTGTCACTTCTAGAACTTGCTCTCCTATAATTCTAACCTGTGAGACCTACCTTCAAGTTTTATGCTTAAGGGGGGAAGCATCACATTTCCTGCTGCTGTCAGGAATTGTAACCACCTACCAAAGAGGTAAGAAAATCTTTTCATTATTGTTTTTCTTCTGATAAATGGTTGTTTTTATGTCTTCTGCAGGGATACTCTCTGGATTTCCCCAGATTTTTTCTAATGAGGGAGAGGAGAAACATAATGGAACATTAAATGACTGAAAATCCAAAGTGCCTCTTCACTAAAGCTACATAATAGCACCAACATTCTATTTTTATTTTTAGAAACTATTACTAGTTTTTATGTATGAGTATATATGTTATGTGCGCACACAGAGGTTTTGATCCTGCATCATACAGTTGCAGAGTGTTGTACATGTAGGCACAAGGTAAAAAATGAGGAGCAGGACAAAGGAAGCATCAGATCCTGATCTGCATAACCACCAAATTACTGCTGTCTAATACCGGAGGGGAGCATGCAGCTTTATTTACATCCTCAGGCACACTCATTCTGTGCCTTTTTTTACCCTGAGCTCTTAAGAGTAAGGGAACAAGCCCACAGTGGGCTTGAGGCTTACTTTCACTAAATGTGGAGAATTACACATAAGACCCCATCTGGCTCCCATTTAAGTTAATGGGAATCTTTCTGTTCACTTCCGTGGGAGCTGAATCAAAACCCAAGTTGCTTAACCTTAATTGTGTCCACACACATCCTCTATGTACACTTCTCCAAAGCACAGTCACCTTATACTCCCGTTGCTTAGTGCATAAGAAGTTATGGGATCAAGGTCTCAAGATTTATGTATGAAATTAGTGACCTTTTGTGATAAACCTTTCAGACACAATTTTTTAAATATTAAAGTGACCATCTGATTATCCACAATATATAACCCTTTTGTGGTTCTGTATATATGAAAAGGTTGGATGGGTTGAGGGGGGCAGTCGGGGTGGATAGGGGGCAGGCTGTTTAGGGAGGCACAGCCTTCCCTACCCGGCCCTCCATACCGTTTCGCAATCCCGATGTGGCCCTTGGGCCAAAAAGTTTGCCCACCTCTGTTCTAAATAGTCACAATCGGAAGACCATAATATTAAGGCTGACTGGATTTCCCCTGGCTTAGTTGCAACCAGTGATTATTACTTCTAAAAACTAGATCACTGTTCAGATGCATGAACTTTTCACAGAGAGCTTGGAATGGTTTGTGGAATTACTGCACGGTGCAATACACAGCTGAACAGCTCTGATCTAGCTAGATAATTTGCTAATTGTGTGTGGCTGTCCTTACCGAGTATGTACGTGCCTCAACTGTGTGCTGGATATAATTCACACCTGGTTAGAGTATATGATCACGCTGTCCTCTAAAAGTTAACTACTGTTATTAGAAAAGCTTTTGTCCCATCACCTGTTTGTGTGAGCATGTTGCCCTCCAGTGGCTTCAGCCTAAAAAGTATATAAGACCTAATGCTTCTACACAAGTATGAATGTTTTTCTCCTGTTTATAATGTAAAAATCTGATACAGTTTTTGAAACTTTCTAATTTAGGGCCAGACAATGACATGCTCTTACATGGGTAAACACTCTTTCTGCCCCCTCCACACCAGGTGAAGTGTACTGTTCCCTATGACAAAGAGTGGCAGAGGACAGTCTTTGCTGTCTGCCTACTTGATCAAGATGTTCCTGCTTTCCCTTTGGTTTGTGGCAGATCTGACACTACCCCAACATAGGCCACTGCCTTGCAGAGAGCATTTTTGTGAACTGTAAGTGCTCCTAAAAGTGCCGTTACAGTATGTCTTGTAAATGTTCTTAGTTTTGTGAGGCTCAGGCATACAAAGTATCACCTATGAAGTAAGCGAGTTCTTGAACTATCCTTTGTATCTTCTGAAACCTAATATAGTACAGCTTAGATTCTCACCTCTCTTTAGCCTCCATCTTCCTTTTCATCCTGCTTTCCCTCCTGTCTCAAAAAAGACAAACAACATTCTGACTTTTAAAGTAGAAAGTCAGGATATTTTAGATAAACAGCTGCCATTAATATCTGTTTGTAATGATGCCTTGGCTTCAATATTCAGTCAAGTGAACATATAAAAAACAAATGTATAGATAGTGAAAGTTGCTTTAGGAAGTGCCAGTGGCTGGTTTTCTAAAGTTTTGGGTGTTTTTTAAGTATTTTTGTAGATTCTATATAATAAATAACTATACATTTTAAGTAATAGAAAGCTACTTCACAGAGTCTGTAAGGGTTCAGATGAGTCTGGTGGCTCTTTAGAATAGTGTTTGGTGCAGTGTCATAGCTGACCAGGTGCTATTCCATCACAACAAGGATAGACCTTTAGTATTTAAGAGTAAAAGAGAGCGTGCAGAATATTCCTCCTGCAATAGGCTGCTTAATGGAGCATTCAGCACACATTGTTGAAGTGGATGAAGTTTTCTGAATTTCAGATTACTGTAGATCCTATACTACCACTGTTTGTGAGTAGTTGGAAGGTGTCGTGGGGGCAGGTGTAGCCATGTCTTTCCTTTCTTTCTGGATTCTCTGAGTGCATCCCCTCATGTATTAGGCTTTGTGCCCTTACTGTTATACCAATAAAATAAAAACCAGCAGGATCTTATTAAAGGGGAAAAGGCAAAATACCACATTTATTGTGAATACAGAAAGAATCATAGTAAGCAGTTAGTTATAGCTATAACATTCCATTCAATCTCATATTCGTTCACACACACACACACACACACACGTTCTGCAAGGTTGTTATCATAGTTACCAGCCTTAGAGTTGCTCATGCCAAGCCACTGGCCAGGTGGCCTGGACATGAGGCGGGAGCAGGGCCTCGTCAGATGCACGTCTGATGCTCCTGGAAGTCGGTTTGCAGAATCAGACCCCAAAGTTCTCACTTTCTAGAGTTCATTTTTATAGGAATTTCTTCCTATGTCAGTCTATGGGAATTACTTCATCATGCTGTTGCTGAATCAGTCAGCAGATGTCACATTCCTGACGGCTCTGTGCTGCCAGATGTTATCTTGTTCTTTGGTTCTCCCATTCTTGAGGCTGTTGGGTGGATTCCAGTCTGCCCTCCGGGGGTCCTCTGGTTGTTTCCACTTGACGCTGCCTTCAACCGATGGACACTGGATTCTTAGGCTGGCACCTCCCTGATCATTCAGTTATTATCCACACCAAGCATCCATCCACATACATCCTCTATCTCTATTTTAATCACAATTGTTAACAAAGCGAGATGAATCCAACAAAAGGGCAGGGAGTCTCTGGGTGCTGTTTCTGTTGTTACAGAGTATTGCTTTGAGTCTCTCTCTGTGTGAGTAGTTGTTGTTACAAAGAATTGCTTTGAGAACAGACTCTGTCTTAGAATGTACTAACACAATTAGCAGCTTGCAAGTTTTACACATAGAGGGAGAGAAACAGTACCAAAAACCAAGAGACCTCTTAATTAGTAATACCCTGGAATTTAAACCATGGGGAATCAAACTCATTTGTGATTTTAATACAGAACTTCTTTAATATGATCCAACGTTACTTCTCCTGGGTTGGAATTCCACAGTTCTCCCACTCTTAGACCAGGTCCTAGACTGTAATACCTTGCGTATCAACTGTGCTTACCCAGTAGGTCTAACAGAGTTCAACACCTGGAGTTTTTCCCTTTGGGAGTCTGAGACAGAGATGAATATGGTGACCAGACAGCCAAATCATTGTTTGTTTTAACAGTCAGAGCAAAGAATTTAGAGAAAAAGGATTATAAACCAACACAGTCTGCATGCATATCTAATGACTTACTATTCCCTCATGTTTGCCTTGACAGGCTGAATTTCTTCTGACACCCCAGCTGGCTTGGGATTTCTGCTTTCCCCTGACAGATCCCCAGCTACTTTCGCTTTGGAAAGAGTCTCTTTTTATCCAGCCAGAGTTCTTTTGTTCTTGTCAGTTCCCATACTTTTGCCTTTGTCATCAAAAAAAACAGTTCAGTAGGCTCTGCAGGAAGTCAAGACAGATTCCTCAGAGCCATTACTCTGTAACAACCCTTATTCCTGAGGGCATTCTGCACCAAAAAAATAAAAATTATGTGCACAATATTTTAAAATTCTGCAAATGTTATTTGTCAAATAAATTTGGAGGCTCTGGCATGGCATTAAGGAGCACAGGCCACTGGCTGCACAGAGATGGGAGATCACTGTGCAGCTCCCCCCCGGGTACAGACTCAGCAGTGAGGCTGCACCTAACCCTGACACAGCCTGCCCCAGAAACACACCAGGGCCCTTCTCCTCTGTGCCAGGTGCACCAGGTGTGGGAAGGCAGACTCAGTGAGGCAGGATCCACGTGTGGAGGGGCTTACTGTGAAGGGAATCCAGGGGTGGGTGGAGAGGGTTCTGTGTGGGGCAATGTGGGTACAGGCAGCTTAGTGGAGAATCCAGATGCACAGGGGCTTGTTGGGGAGTTCTGAGTACAACGGTAATGAGATTCTGCAGGGGGGTCCAGGTGAAGGTGGTTTGGGCTCGGGGCGGGGGGGTCTGTGCATGGGGGTATAGAGCTCAGAAGGGAGTCTGGGAGTGGGGGGCTTAGTTGGGGGGCCCAGGTGTATGGGGAGTGGGGCTCAGCTGGGAGGTTCTGAGTGTGGGAGGGTGAGGCTCGGCAGGAGGGTCTTTGTATGAGGGGGTCTGGATGCATGGGGGTTGGGCAGATGAGGGAGCAGTTCCCTATACAGGGATCCCTCACCCTGCAGCTGAGGAGCGATGGGTGCAGGAAGTGGGAGAGAGGGGGCAGTTTGCAGAGCTTTCTGCAGCTGGAGAAATCAGATGCTGTATAGGGGAAGAGGAAGTCCTGTCCTCCTCAGCCCAGCTGAGACTAGCAGCTGAGCCTGGTCCAGGGTAGAAGCCACCGGCTGGGTTTTCCCCAGTTCCGTCCCCTGCCTCACAGTGATTTACCTCTCTGTTGGCTGCCCTGGGTATCCGAAATATACTGCTGAGGAAGGTTGCGTGACTGTTCTTGTGCCTTCCCATTGCTTTCCCATCAGAAAGTCAGTTTTCTGTGGGGAAGCAAAAAAATCTGTTGGGGAACGTAAATTCTGTGCATGCATGGTGGCACAGAATTCCCCCAGGCGTAAACCCTCAAGTGTTTGCTGAGAGGTGGCTTACATTGAACTTTTCTTCCTTGCTGCTTATTTTCATTACATAAATATAAAGGGAAGGGTAACCACCTTTCTGTATACAGTGCTATAAAATCCCTCCTGGCCAGAGGCAAAATCCTTTCACATGTAAAGGGTTAAGAAACTAAGGTAACCCCGCTGGCACCTGACCCAAAATGGCCAATGAGGGGACAAGATTCTTTCAAATCTGGGGGGGATGGACAAAGGGTTCTGCCTGTCTGTGTGATACTTTTGCCAGGAACAGATCAAGGATGCAAGAACTTCCAACTCCTCTAAAGTTAGTAAGTAATCTAGCTAGAAAATGCGTTAGATTTTCTTCTGTTTAATAGCTTGTAAAATTCGCTGTGCTGGAGGGAATGTGTATTCCTGTTTTTGTGTCTTTTTGTAACTTAAGGTTTTGCCTAGAGGGATTCTCTATGTTTTGAATCTGATTACCTGTAAAGTATTTACCATCCTGATTTTACAGGGGTGATTCTTTTACCTTTTCTTTAAATAAAATTCTTCTTTTAAGAACCTGATTGATTTTTCATTGTTCTTAAGATCCAAGGGTTTGGGTCTGGTGTTCACCTGCACCAATTGTCTGATCACCTGATCCATCGTCTACAGCCAAGCTCTGCGATACAACCGCATTTGCTCCAACCCCTCAGACAGACACAAACACCTACAAGATCTCTGTCAAGCTTTCTTACAACTACAATACCCACCTGCGGAAGTAAAGAAACAGATTGATAGAGCCAGAAGAGTTCCCAGAAGTTACCTACTACAGGACAGGCCTAACAAAGAAAATAACAGAACGCCACTAGCCGTCACCTTCAGCCCCCAACTAAAACCCCTCCAATGCATTATTAAGGATCTACAACCTATCCTAAAGGATGACCCAACACTCTCTCAAATCTTGGGAGACAGGCCAGTCCTTGCCTACAGACAGCCCCACAACCTGAAGCAAATACTCACCAACAACCACATACCACACAACAGAACCACTTACCCAGGAACTTATCCTTGCAACAAAGCCCGTTGCCAACTGTGCCCACGTATCTATTCAGGGGACACCATCACAGGGCCTAATACCATCAGCCACACTATCAGAGGCTCGCTCACCTGCACATCCACCAATGTGATATATGCCATCATGTGCCAGCAATGCCCCTCTGCCATGTACATTGGTCAAACTGGACAGTCTCTACGTAAAAGAATAAATGGACACAAATCAGATGTCAAGAATTATAACATTCATAAACCAGTCGGAGAACACTTCAATCTCTCTGGTCACGCAATCACAGACATGAAGGTCGCTATCTTAAAACAAAAAAACTTCAAATCCAGACTCCAGCGAGAAACTGCTGAATTGGAATTCATTTGCAAATTGGATACTATTAATTTAGGCTTAAATAGAGACTGGGAGTGGCTAAGTCATTATGCAAGGTAGCCTGTTTCCTCTTGTTTTTTCCTACGCGCCCCCCCCCCCAGACGTTCTGGTTTAACTTGGATTTAAACTTGGAGAGTGGACAGTTTGGATGAGCTATTGCCAGCAGGAGAGTGAGTTTGTGTGTGTGTGTGTGTGTGTGTGTCCTGGGGGGGGAAGGGGGGGTGAGAGAGCCTGGATTTGTGCTGGACATGGCCCACCTTGATTACCATGCACATTGTAGGGAGAGTGGTCACTTTGGATGAGCTATTACCAGCAGGAGAGTGAGTTTGTGTGTGTGTTTTTTGGAGGGAGGTGAGGGGGTGAGAAAACCTGGATTTGTGCTGGAAGTGGCCCAACTTGATGATCACTTTAGATAAGCTATTACCAGCAGGACAGTGGGGTGGGAGGAGGTATTGTTTCATATTCTCTGTGTGTATATAAAGTCTGCTGCAGTTTCCACGATATGCATCCGATGAAGTGAGCTGTAGCTCACGAAAGCTCATGCTCAAATAAATTGGTTAGTCTCTAAGGTGCCACAAGTACTCCTTTTCTTTTTGCCAATATATCCATACACTAAATATTCCAATAACCAGGTCAACATACATTCTTCATACATTATTGCAGCTCCACTTCCTTCACAGAAGGTTCTTTGTTTTAAACCACCACACTCCCCATTAATTTCATTGAAGACGTCTGTCATGGTCAGTAGCAGAATATGGTGGTTTATTTGCAGATAACCTTTAAAAGGATAAGCTTTACAGTTTACCTTTTTAATTGAAAAGTTACCTGAGTGCTGCAATGAACATAAAGACTCAGCAATGGGTTTATTAAGTTGAAATGTTGGTTTGGTTCTTAAGTCCTTGCATTTTATTGGTTTACAGCAGAGCAATCCTTAGTGCCAACTGTTTTCTGATCATTTTAATTTCTTCTATTTTGACGTTTACAAAACGGGTATTACATGTTACTTTGCCATGAAATAAATTGATTTTCACATTCTCAAATCAGTGAAGTTACATTTTGCAGTGGAAATTTATAGTTTGGTCTAATGTAGAATAGATGTTGATTATTTTGGTAAAAATCTTTGACAATTTGTGGAAGATATGTTTTTGTGCACATGCACAGTTGCCATTTCTTAATCTTAACTTGGGAGATCGTATTTTCAAAAAAACAAAAGTAATTGGATCTTATTCTAAATGAATCGCTTGGCAATTTTATTTATTTTAATTATGCAAGTGTAAGATTACTAGTTAATGCTTTCAGGAGACATACATTTTGTTTTGCATTTGTTTTAAAATATTGAAAGATGTTTTTCAAATTTTCTGACATTTATTTAAAAAAAATTCTCATGTTAAGGTATTGTACAGAAACGCCTATGTGGAACCTCCCGATTACTTCATGGCCTGAAGATGGGGCCCAGAGGTCACGCAGAGTATTTTGCAACCACCTGAGCACTGAGGAGCCAGGCTTTGTGACAATCCACTATGACATTGTGGGGGATGATTGTGATGGGTCAGAGGGGCAGGACATTATCTATGCAGATCTTTTGCCTACAATCCCTGCAAATGGGAACATAGTTGGCCAGGGACACTCCTATAGACTACAGTACCAGAAGCAGCCACGGACTAGGTGTATGATGAGAGGTAGAAAAACATATCTTAGCCCCACGTTTCCAAATCCTTCAATTGGACCCTCCACACACACAGTCTTTTTGTTTATGTTTTGAATGTGGGATCAGGATTACATCATATGTTCCTGTCCTACAGGGTGAATTTCATTGAATAACACTGAGGTCCTGTTTTGAAAAAACAAGATCTCCTTGCTCTTTTCCTTCAGAAAAGGATGAATTTTAGGGGTCCAGGACTATATGTGTATAGCTTAGGAATAAGTTTTTAATTAAGTGCATATTGTGACCATCTTAATATTTGAGCTCAGCTGCTTTGTCTAAATTTTTAAAAAGTGTGCAGCATTTGCTTTTATTATAAAACTCATTTGGCTAAATTCTTTTTTGCAGCAAACTAGTGCAACTTCTTTGACTTTAGCAGAGTTGCATTTGTATGTGAAGACTGAATCTGACCTCTGTTACTATGACCAAGCTTATTTTATCAGTCCTTGTATGTGAAAAGCAGAATTTTCAATTAACCGTATTAAGCTGTGTCAAGAATATTAATCCATTTTATGGCCTCTGTGCAGTCTTTCATTTTAATTTTGCTCAATTTTCTTTAAGCTAGTCCTTCCATTTAAAGGGCATCATCCTGCAGCCCTTATTCCTAGGAGAAGTCCCACTGACATTCATTTGCATTTTCCTCATCAGTAAGAACTGAAAGATCAGGTACAAAGAGATCAATTATCCCATGTGCTAACTTGCTTTGAGTTTCATGCTGAAGATAACAAAATAGCATTGCATAAAATTTTGTATTTTTTTTTCTTCTTCCTTTAGACAATACCAACAGGACAGTCTTTTCAGCTAATCTTGGAATTGTTGACATACTTCCATTTCCAGTTCGTTTACAAAATAGTTAGATGGAATTTAAAATTGAACACACATGGGACAGTTTACCAGTGAGTCATGAGCCAGCAACTGTCAGGCTGAAGTCCGGCAGTGCAGGATTGCTGATGGAAGTAAGTGCTCTCTTCTTTAATGATCCTCCAGCACCACTTGTAGAGCCAGGAAAGCCTTTCAATGGACTGTGGGACTATGAGGGTAAGTGGAAATGTTTTATTGCGAACAAAAATCTTGTGTAATACCTTGAGCAGTTTACTTAATTTGTGTACCAGTGTAGATGTTAGTGTTCCTGTGCAGTTGACGTATCTAGTTTTAGTTTTAAATCCTGTGACAAGTTATTTCACCAGGCCAATATAGCTTGAACTGACAGATACATTAAATCTATTTGGTACAAATTCTGATTCTTTGATCACAATACAGTTCCCTTAAAGACGACAAAGTCTGGTAAGACTGTAAAGTTAACATTCTTTTTTCCCTTAATATGTTGAGTGTTCAAGAAGACATTTCACTACTACTACTGACTACTTATTTATGATGACACCTTGCATTCAGAAAGTTCCTGAAGCAACTTACAAACTTTACATTGTCTGTATCTATATAAATCAATTCTCTCATTATAGAAATACAGTCAACCTTGGAACAAAGAGTCGTGGGTAGTTGTTTAATAGAACATACAACAAATTACATTAGTTTGGGAAAGGAAGTGATCAATATGTTATCTAATTGAAACATATGAATATATGAGGCAAACAGAGTGTAAATACCTAAATAAGATTTTTTCCAACACAGTGGAATTAACGCCACTGTTCCTGTTAAAAGTGTAGAAATGCAATTTGTTTAGTTAAAAATATTTGATTTTTGTTATTAAAAAGTGTAGAGGGATGGGGTGTAGTATAGAGGGATAGTCATGAGATCTCGAATGACAAGTAATGTCGCATCCTAAAGATGGGAGGAGGGGGGTATATATTTAGAAATGTACAGATAAAGTGGCAATTGTGTTAATCCTAATGAATGAAGATTGTACTCCTTCCTTAAAGAAACAGACAACTCAATTTAAACCAGTAATAGTTTAAACTGTAAACCAGTAACTGGCAAATTTTGATAACTCTTTTCAGCAGTTATTGAACTTCTTCTGATGGGAATCTATTTGAGAGATAATAAATTTGCAGGAGGCTACTGCCCAACAAAATTGACCCCACACACATTATGTGAAAACAGGGAAATTTTATTAGTTCATGTAATCTTCAGTGCAAAATTATGCCTATCCCAAAATTTGTTTTTACAACAGTGCTGTTGTTTCTTCTTCTCTGTATGTCATTCTTTTTTTTTTCCTTTTTCAGTTGTGCTCTTGTGAATGGGTCAGTCTGTTATGTTTACAGCCATGCTCCATCTTCTGTTGTGATTATCAAAGCACTAATACTAGTGATCTACCAAAAAGTTAACACCCATCACCCACAAAATTCATTACATCTAAAAAGTCAAGATTAATGCAGAATACAACCAAAATAATTTAATAACCAGATAGTAAATTGTATTTATTCCTTTCTATAGCCGAAATCAATAACTTCTATTTCTTGCTCTGAAAAAGTACATTGTGGTGAGAGTGCACTATACTTTGTTCTGACATTGCAATAAATGACCTCAAGATTCATATTTAACGTTCTTTGCTAATTTGAAAGTGGTGCGGTATTCAGGCCATGAGACTCTCCCTTATCATACACTTTCCCATAAACTTCTCCTGAAGGGTGATACAACAAGGGCAGCTTGCTTCCAAGTATGCCTGCTGCCTTAGAACACTACTTCTATCTCCAGAGTCAGTCATCCTCCAGAAAAGCTAATGGCTTTTACAGTCCAAACATTTTATTCCTTGGCTGTTTGTATCCTCCTCCCAGGATTCCTGCTTCAGCTGGTCTTAATGATAGGCCTCTGCGTGCAGCTTAATCTTTGTGTGCGTGCATGTGTACACCTGTGGGTTTTTTCTTTCTTGTCTTTTATTTTATGTTCAAGCCAGTAGATTGGAAATTCAAAGTGCCAGGTTCCTGCACTTAGGTGCTTTACTTATGATGTCCACTGTGAGTGCAATTGACTACAATCACTAAGTCTTAACCAATTTCACTCACAGCAGGCATCACAAGTGAAGTGCTTCTGAGCTGTTGCTACTTTTGTCCCATTGACCGCTAACATCAGTTAGCAGAACTCTTTTTCCCCTTGACTCCAGCTTGAGACCCAGTAGTTAGATAGAACAAAGCAAAATCAAAATAACCTCTTTATTGCTGCTTTTTCTTAATAAAGCTCCTTCTGGTGACCTTTTTTTTTTTTTTTTTTAATCAGCTAAGCATTGCCGTTCTAAATGATGATTGTGGCATATTGCTCAGAATAGCTTACAAACTGCTGATGGCATAGGTACAATAAGTGGAATTCTAGAACATTGTAGGTTACGATTCTGCATAAAAAGGTATTTAGTGAGAAGTTCAGAGGCGGAACAGAATAAATAATTACCATATTATATTGATGGCGTGTATGGGGGTTTTTTTTGTTTGTTTTTCAGTTGTTGAAGCATTTTTCTTGAGTGAGACAACTAAGCGGTACTTGGAAGTTGAACTCTGTCCGTAAGTACGGTGCTTTTCTATTTTTAAAATGTGTCACCTTACATTTTCAATGCCATTATATTAGCATTTCTAATGTTCACTCAGACACACACAATTGTGGAGGTGTGGTAGGGAATAGAACAGTTGTGGTAGCTACTTCAGCCCTGAGATGTAATGGGAAGTCATACATATATGTGAATATAGGAATATACTAATAGTTTACTTCAGCTGAATAACGTTGTTGCTCTATTTTAATATGGTCAGCCATGGACAACATTTATTGCTGTTGCTTTCTGGCAGAAGAAGAGTATGGAAAGTAAGTGATAAAACGCATTCCATAAAAGTGTGGAAAATTAACATCCTTTCTTAGTATCTAGTTGATCTTTATCTTTCAAGCAAATAGGAAACAACTGCCTTTCTTTTGCTTTTTTATTGCTCTAACATAGCAAGAACTTGCTTTAACATATGAAGTGTCCAGAACAGAGACCAAATGGGAAGGCAGAGCTCATCTTCCTTGGAGATATTTTCCACCATACACTGACAAGTTTAATGCATTTGCAATTCATGGGTCAGAAGCAAAGAGAACTTATGAAGCACTTTACCCTGTGCCTCAGCATGAAATACAGAAAGGACAGAAACCTGATTTGTAAGTAGAAAATTACCTCATCTGCATCACAATATATAATAGGAGTATTGGAGAAATTTTTGTAAAATGGAGTTAATTTAGTTATAAAATTAAGACTACCATCCTAGTGCTTTAATTATGCTGCTAAGCACCAGTTCCGCAAGCACTCCTGTGTGTAAAGAGTTCTGTGGCAAATAGCTGTAATTAGAGGTTGATTTTTACTGCTATCCCTTAAGTGCATAGCAAATTATACTTTCAACACCAGTGGCATCTATTTCATCACAGTTCTCAACAAGATCAATAATTTGATTGTCCCACATTTTCCTGCCTAGAGCACCCTTTGAAATGCCAACCAGTAATAATCTTACTATATGCATCTCCAGTGGACCTGCTTTGTTTCTTCTTTACTGTTCATGACAGCCCTGGCCCAGTTTCTCATTTTGGAACTGATTGCAGTAAAGGGGGACTGACTAAATCAGTTGAAAGAGATTGTAATATTAAAAAAACAGACATCATCAACAGAAAAAGAGACAAGCATGACCTCACCCGGATTCCATTTTGGGCCTATTTATTGCCCTGACCATGAAGTGAAGTCAGACAACGATGAACTGGGTTATAATACTAATTGCTACTTCTGTGCAATAAGGCTTCTGGTATTTGTGGTGTTTAAAAAGAATGCCTTATCTTTTGCAGCAAACAAGGGAGTGCCAGAAGGATTTTGTGGGGGAAGGAGAGAATTTATGGAATATCTAACAATATTTGTGTGAATTCTCCCCAAACCTTTGTATGGGGGAGCATTCAGCATATAAATAGATTTATTCCAATTTCAGTTTTGCTTTGTAATTCGTCTTTACTATTGGTTTTTGACTCTTCAGGGTTAAATCAAGTGAAGAAAGATCAAAGGTTATTTGAAAAGAGGGGGAAAAAATCCTTCCCTTTAACAGTTATGTGATACTAGCATAGTGTGAGCTGTATTACATGATTTACTAGCTGGTACTTATGACTACAGCATATGTAATGGAAAGAAGACATCTAGTATTCTAATGCTCCAGTAGAGTAGCCCAAAGGGATGCACCAAGGAAGGCTTTTTACAGGGTTTTAATCAGGATTTTATGCATAGCTTTAATTTCATTCTTGTGTAAATGGGAAAGGGAGATTTCAATCCCTATGTACCCATCCCTTTTATACCAGCCTAATTTTCCTTCCCTCTGTGCTTTTTTCTGCCTTTGATGTCCTCTTCCTCTTTTCCTTTTCCTCCCAAATGCCCTATTCATGTTTACTAATCCTCTCCAATCATTTCTCCTACCCCACCATGGCTCTAAAAGTAAATTAATAATAATAATTAATAAAGTAATGGAAATAAGCAGTGTTTCCATCATTTTCATTGTTGCCTATTTGGGGAGGGGGAAGGAGGGAGAAACCTGGTTAAGTACTGTCTTTGGGCTAGATCTTGAGCTTTAAGTAACATCACTGGTGGATTCTGGACATAGAGCCAGCATAACAGGCAAGGAGAGGGTCATTCCAGGGACAGCGGTGATCCTCCAATAGTCAGGGTCCTACATCAGATTCCCTCTCTACTGCTAACATGGAAGATGTGGCTGGAGGCAAGGGGTGAAGTGCGTCTCCCTTTTTACCGGACTGATTTACCAAGTGCAGTTTCAGCCTCCATTAGCAGCCAGTGTCCATTAGATCAGCCATCAGGGAGCTTTAACTTAAGTTTGGAAACTGGCCCAGTGCACAGCAGCCCAAAGAGTGCAGGAATTTAAAGGTGAGCTTAATGCAAGCTAACTTTACACCCAATATGTGCTGTGTGCTGCTTGGCTGTAGCTATGGATTTGGACCTATATTTTCAATGCAAGATTTGTTGAAGTCTTCTTACATAGCTCTACAATATTCCTAATTTATTAGATCTAGTTCTCACAAAACAGAGTATGGAAAATAAAGAGAACACTGGTTATGTCACTGTCCAAGAACTCAGGAAAATAAATATTAAATTATTTTTACAGATATGCAACCATTTTTATTCTTAACTTCTGAGTGTAAAGAAACAAATCTCATACCCTGAGTAATTTTCCCCTTCCCCATTTTATTTACAGCCATCGTTTGGAATTTTTCAAACCACTTAACCTGAAGGTGTTAATGGGAGAAGATTGGAAACAGCCTGAATCAGATCTGTGGATGTCAATTGATTAGATAAACGGATTTAAAAAATTAGGTATTTGATATGATTCAGCGTGGATGAAGCTGTAAGAACCAACCTCTTCAGCTAAACTATGATAAGAGTTTTAGTATGCATTTATAAATGTCGTAAAAAAATGAGTGTTTGAAGGCCTTTTTAAGCACCAAAAAAAGTCAATCTTTTAAAAAGTAAGTTGTCCACAGCAGTTACATCTAAAAATCATGGGTCAATGGTAGAGGCTCCTTTTGTATTACCTCATCAAGACACAGATGTGGAACTCGCCTGTTCATGTAAGATGGTGGTGAGCCCATTTAAGTCATCCAGTTCATGCCCTTGGGCCTGCTACTGCAGGGAAAAAGATACTCTGACTAGAGTTGTACATTCAAGTTATAGTTAGTCAGGTTACAGTTCTTGGAAAAATCCAGTGTTTGAGCTGGGATATTCAGGTTATACAGTATAATCTGCATGTTTCTCCCTTACATTGAGCGATCTCCAAATATTTAGAGAGATTTTCACTGCTACATGGTTTTCATAACTTTTGCCATTGTGATTCTTGTTACCACTGGTAATTAAGTGATAAATCTGTCCTATTAACTGAATCTTGAGCTTTTTCATAGTATTTATGTAACATTGCGCTCAGCTACATTACCTGACTTGTATGTTATGGAATGCTGATTCTACAATGGGGTTTGTTATATTGTATTTAACAACAATTTTTACATAACAGCGTTGCACAATTAATAAGGTAACCAAAATAGAATAATTGTTCTTTCCTCAGTGTCTTGTTTTTGGGGGATGTATAGAATTCCTTTATATATACCTTTTTTTTTTTTTTTTTTTTAAAGAGTGTAGGTTCTTTGGGATATGACCCATGTTCTCTTGTGTTTGTACAGTACCTAGCACATGGTGGAGTTTCACCAGTAACAAGTAATAAATAACTGAACATATACTATGCATATGGAGGCAGTATGGTCCAGTGGATAGGGCACCAGACTGGGAGTCAGGAAACTTAAGTTTTAATATCCACTGTGACATACAGCCTACTTCCTGACATCCAGTGCTGCTATGCCTCAGGCCACGTCTACACTTAAAAATTAGATCGACATAGCTACATTGCTCAGGGCTGTGAAAAATTTCACACTCTGTGCAAAGTAGTTAGCTGCATCTTCTGTGGGGGTTAGGCTGACCTAAGTTGACAGAAGAATTCTTGCATCTCGGAGAGGTGGATTACCTATCATCACCTATTATCAATGGAAACCCCTCCTCTGTCAATATAGCAAGTATCTACGCTACAATGCTACAGCGGCAAAACTGCCGCATCATAACTGCCACAGTACCCATGCTAGTATAAATGTGGCCTCAGTTTCCCTTTAGCAGATTGGGGTCTTCCCCATGTTTGTAGGGTGAGTTGGGAGCATTGGCCCTCCAACCAAAGTCTTCTGGGGCAAACCAAAAGCTCCAGTAAACAATGAAGTGTGCTAGCCCCCTTCTGGCCTCAGTAATCCTTTTCCAGCTCTCTCTCAATAGTCCTTCTGGCACGAAAGTCAGTTTGCTCCCTGTACATAAGAATGGCCATACTAGGTCAGACCAAAGGTCCATAGAATCATAGTACTGGAAGGGACCTTCAGAGGTCATCTAGTCCAGTCCCCTGGCCTCATGGCAGGTCTATATATTACCTAGACCATTCCTGACAGGTGTTTATCTAACCTGCTCTTATAAATCTCCAATGATGGAGATTCCCCAACCTCCGTAGGTAATTTATTCCAGTGCTTACCTGGTCTTATCCATCTAGCCCAGTATCCTGTCTTCCGACAGTGGCCAATACCAGGTGCTCCAGAGGGAATGAACAGAACAGGTGATCATCAAGTTGTGGTGATTGAGGTACGGGGGAGCCTGAGACCTCCCTTTCCAATCTGGGCTCCAAACCTGTGAAGTTATTGTTCTACTTCACTTTTTGCCTGTCTTCTTTCAACACAACTTCCTAGCCAATTCTCAGGCCTCTTCAGCTGAGCTCCTTGCAGGGTTCCATTGCTGCTCCCTCTCTGACTCTGCACAGTCATGGGCTAGGATAATGGCAGCTGGCCCTTGGCAGAACTTCACAGATTTTTAAGGACAAAAAGGAACGTTATGATTATCTACTCTGACATATTCTGTATCGTGGCCACAGCACAGGCCATAGAACCTCGTTAAGTACTTTTTGCACCAAAGCCATAACTTCTGTTTAACTTCTAGCATATCTTTCTCTAAAATGAGTCTTTAAATAATGACTTCAAATGTCAGAGAATCCACCAAAGTAAGTTCTTCCAAGGGTTAATTACTCTCACTTAAAAAATATTTCTAAACTAAATTTGTCTAGCTTCAATTTCCAGCCATTGGACCTTGTTATGGCTTTTTCTGCTAGATTAAAGAGCCATCTATTAAAGGAAATCTATTCCTGTGTTTCAGTCACATGTTCTGTGGAGTCCCAGTGCTATGACCAGGGAGGAAATTAGACTAGACTGGTGACAGCCAGGGCTGACCTCTTCTCTTCTTAAACAGCCTGCTGACCATATAACACCAGCTATGCCAGTGATTTACATGACTTTGGGCAAGTCACTTAATGTTCCTCTGCCACATTTTCCCCATCTGTAAAATAGGATTAACAATGTTTATCCATCTTTCTAAAGTGCTTAGATAGATGGATGAACATTCTTGCACTGTGTCTGTGGTACCTGAACACAATATGGATATGTCAACACTGCAGCTGGGAGCAAGCTTCCCAGTGCAGGCAGACAGACTGATGCTAGTAAGGCTTTTGCTGGTGTGCTAAAAATAGCAGCATGGTTATTGCTGCTCAGGCAGCAACTTGGGCTCTCCAGCCCATCCAGTCCCTTGGGGCCAAGCTCGGGTTGCTAGCCCGAGCCTCTGCCAGAGCTACAACATCCACTCTGTTGTTCTTAGCATGCTAGCTCAAGTCTGTCTACCTGGTCTCGGAGGCTCACTCCCAGCTATAGTGTAGAAATACATTTCCTGATGCCATCTGTGGAAGGATTGGAGAATTTTGGTGTTCACAGTCGTGTTTAACTGTGCAGTGTGCCTTTAAAACTGGCTCTACTGCATGTATCATGTTCTGAAGAAGAAGAAGGGAAAAGTTTTTCATACACTGCTGTTCACTGCCTTTTGCTTATTAACAGGCATAAATCAATTTATTTGCCTAAATAGTGTCTTAACAATTCATTTTTCCTTACATTCATGCCACACCGTCTGCATCTATTAAAAAATTGTGAAAAGTGAAAGCTGAGTTTTGCTAATACTAAGGAAATGGTACATATTAAAATATCATTTTCTCACCATGTGTTTAAAATTCAAATACTCTGGTTTAGTAAACTCTGTGGACTCTGCTCAGATTATTAAAACCATACCTGCTTTTGGGGTAGGAAGAGGTGCATGCCTTGTCTAGGGGCGCTTAGCCTTGTGGAGGGTAGGAGCATGCATATTTCTTTGAGATACATGTGGGAAGGACCACACTCGCCGTACACTGTTCAGAATAGTCCTCCTGCTGCAACCCATTGTGTATGCAGGGGAAGGAGTATGGCCATGCCCCATTCCTAAATCTATCCTCTGTGTTGTTTCAGTCAAGCTTCCCCTTCCATAAGAGGCCTCATTCTGGCTGCTCTGTCTCACTGTCAAGGTTCTGCCTAGCCTCCTTCACTTTAGTATCTGAGGGCCAGATTTTTAAAGGTATTTAGGCTCCTATCTGCATTTTTGGGGACCTGAGATATTTAATAATATGGCCCTCAGTGCCTCCTAGGAGGTACTTGCTGATTTTGCAAGAACGCTACAGGGATATGGGTATCCTTATCCCACACAATGCACCCATGCTGCAGAGGGGATGATTTGACTCTCCTATACATTCCTCTTAACATTTTTTTAGTGGCTAACTCTGCTTTGTTATGAGGGGGGAAATACTTCTCATTTCTTCCTAACCATATGAAGAAAATGTTTTCAAAGTGATATAGGGTTAGTTTTATTCCTCAGTATTTTGATGTGTACACAATATTTACTTTAGGCTCCCTTTCCATTAGTAGATTTATATATTCCAAAGCGAGAAGGGACCATTGTGATCATCTAGTCTGACCTCCTGTATAACACAGGCCATAGAACTTCTTCCCAAAAATAATTCCTCGAGTATATCTTTTAGGAAAACATCCAATTTTGATTTCTGAAATGTCAGTGATGGAGAGAATCTACCACAACACTTGATAAATTGTTCCAGTGGTAAATTAGTTTAAAAGTTATGCCTTATTTCCAGTCTGAATTTGTCTAGATTCAACTTCTAGCCATTGGATCATTTCATACTTTTCTCTGCTAGATTGAAGAGCCCATTATTAAATATCTGTTCCCCATGTAGGTACTTAAACTGTAATCAAGATTATAAACTGTAATGAGTTGCTGTGCTGGCATACCCATTCTCCATTCAATTGTATGCTCTCTAACCAATAAGGGCAGTTTGGCTTTTCTGAGCTCCATTCTTATGCAAATAGATGACTGCATTCTTAGTGTCACCAATTCTTTCTGCTCTCTTAATTAGACTTACAGATTTCTTGCTATAAAGTGCCATTTGTTGAAAATAGTAAGTATTGTATATATAGTTTTTAGGCTTCTTTTTACACCTGCAGTGCATACACATCCCCCTGAAAATTACCCTGTAGTCTTGAGAATATTGATCAATCCAATAAATACTAGTTTAAAAAAATACAAGAGTTCTGCTATCCCTCAAATCTGTCTTATTTAATGAAATATAGTCATGGGCAAAAGGAATAATTTTCTTTTAACATTTCAGTATTTCATATATGCACTGTTTGATGTTTGTGAAACATTTAATTTTGCCATTTAAAGTAAAGCATTTTGAGTGTAAAGGGAAGGCTGTATTTAGAGCTTGTATCAAACAGATTTTCTTTTCTCATACTCAGCTGATTATCCTATATTTAAAGGAACAATAAGTCCAGTGATATTTACTCAGGTGGTTTTCAGCCCATTTTCCCCATCAGACTTCAAATTCTGTCCTTGGATGCGTCTGTGGGATTCTTATTGACTATATCTGAGAGAAGCAGATGAGTTACTTTCACCCTAAATAAAATTATTCTTTTGTTGCAATAGGTTATTACATTAGCTGTTTATTAAAATACAGATTATTATATAGATCATATACACCATATATACTGTATGGAGAATATCTGCATGATAAGTTGCAGAGCTAGGTGATACAGACTTTATAGCTTTGAAAACTTTTCCTGTGCTCTGTCTACTAATCCGTCTCCTGTGGATTTATTTTAACATTTTAAACTTGGAGGAGCATTTTTAAACTGTTACCGTCTTTTAAAAATCAGCCTGCCTGATCAATATTTCCAATGGGCAATATTCAGTCCATCATCGGTTACAGTCTAATATCTCATGGCCCAGGAGACTGAATTATAGGAGTTTTATTCCTCTGGAAAGGGGATAGTCTCAGTAGGATGCATAGCACTTGATGCTAGCCCTGCAAAGAGTCAAGATAACTGATTTTATAGTCTGACATTTTTTGTATATGGAAAAAGTACTTTAGGTAATATTTAGAGGGTGGGGTTTTTTGTTTTTGAAGCCATAACTTTCTTCTCCCTCCTGAGCCCTGTATCGTAGGACTCCTGGTAAATCAAGGTATAAACCTGCTGTCATTGAAGGCCATGCCAAAAGTCTGCCTCCATTGGGCATATAACTGGGTGACTAAAGGAGCCTGGAGAAAGTACCAATAAGTGTTTAAGATGCTCCTGAATATTCCTAATCTAGTTCTTCTGTAACATGTGGCACATGGAGTGTATGTATGGGAGGGAGAAGGCTAATAAAGGTTTTATTAACACTGGTTTAAGTTGACCTGCGTAAGTCATTTGTGGTCTCATAACTTGTGAGTAATACAGCTATCAAAAATGCATGCTTGTGAAAGTGCCCCATTTTCTATTTTCTCTTTTCTCACTTGTGGGCCTGTGATGTATGGAGTAGCTGCAGAATGGAACCCTATGATATTATATGAGTGGGAAATATCAATCCAAATTTCTGTTTGCTAATACCACCAACCATTCTCTCCTCACCATTTTCTTATGAAATGT
This sequence comes from Caretta caretta, assembly GCF_965140235.1. Lineage (NCBI taxonomy): Eukaryota > Metazoa > Chordata > Testudines > Cheloniidae > Caretta > Caretta caretta. The sequence continues at coordinate 55,333,366 of NC_134209.1, forward strand.
AACAAGGTATGATTGGAATGAGAAAAAGACTGATTTCTAGTCCTCACAAAAGGTTTTATGCTGTTGGAGTTGCAGAACATCACAATCCCATTCTCTTCAGTCAGTCAGAAGATGGATTCATAAAGCCTAAAATCTGTGTAATGTAAATGATCATTCACTGTAATCTGCTCAAAGCCTCATTCAGCCTGAGAAGGAGCTCTGTGAAGCTCAAAGGCTTGTGTCTCTCACCAACAGAAATTGGTCCAATAAAAGATATTACCTCACCCACTTTGTCTCATTCATACAAAATCATTCTTAGCTGTTGGCAACTGCAAAGTTCTGTATTTTTCTTTCTTTACTACTTTTTTGTTTTGTTTTGAAGTTCTGCTGATTCTAAATGAGCTATCAGCCTCTTTAAAATACGGCCTAAGTGTGTGTCTGTCTTCAGCGGAGGGTCCCACAGCTGCACCTCATTTTTCTTTCCAAATTCCAGAAAAGTGTATGTGTGCGCACGCGTGCATAATCAGGAAACTTTCTGGTTTAACAACCCTAGAGACTGAAGTAGCCATAGAAAAACTGGCAATACAAGGATTTGATCAATGTGTCTGCTCTGGAGGGACCACCTTTTTGGGATGAGAGGGTAATTCAATCTCCAAGCCTATTCAGACTTTCTTGGCTGAAAGTGGAAACAAGAACACCCTATCATGCCCATAGGATGATGGTTTCTGTGATGTCAGATCCAGCCTTTATGAGCCTGCAGAGCCTATGGCTGATGCTGAGCCCTACCATGCCTAAATGTAAAGGTGAATCATAGCTTTCATTTTAAAAAAAGAAAAAAAAAAGCTTCTATCCCTTTTTCTTAGTAAGATAACTTTAAAAGAATAAAGCAGTGCCTCTGGAGTACTAGCATTGAAAGTTTGTCCCTGATTTTAAATTTTTCCACAGTCATTCAGGCTGGCTTTTGGACTCCAGAAAAACTATAGTCAGATATTCTTTGATTATTTTTTTTGGCATGGGAAGGTTGTTGGAGGTATTGGTGCTGCCCAGACAACAACGGATGATGCCACAGCCCCCACAAGCTCACCAGAATCTGGCAGCGATTCTGACCTTTGGCTCCAATGAAAGGCAGCTCAATACCAAGGAAGGCTATGTAGTGGCTTAAGGATGTGACTAATTTGAGCTCTGAAGCATTCCCTGAGGTCTTAATCAAGTCAAGTCACATGGACCAAAATTTACCAAGTCAGATGTACTAAATCCAGATGTGTGGCACTTGCAGTTCCCATTAACTTCAGCTTTAGCGAGAACTTTTGAAAATTCTGCCACTTTTATATTGGCGCCTAAATATAAATGTAGCTCTCTAACTTTATACAATCAAGTTTGATGATTTTGTTCTTAGCCTTCATTTCTGCATCTGTGAAACTGGGATAATACCTACTTCAAAGGGGTCTTGTGATAATTAAGTAGTTAATGTTGGTGCATGTAAGTCCTGAAAACTTACACAAAGCCCTCCAGCTGCTGGGAATCTAGAAACCCTCAGAACCTCCGCTTTCAGACAGTTATCTCTTGCAAATGTTTTTAAGTGCTAACCTGGACCCCGGTACAAGTACCCACTCTCCACTTCTTTTGCAGCAAAATCCTGAGAGGGGAGGCACTACACATTTCCATCCCCAACTCACATTACTCTTTCTCTTTCTTTCGAGGTGAGCCATCCAACCATGGAGTGCTTGTCAAAGACTTATTTTATTAAGCCTCTGCACAATTCTCAGGCCAGCTCTTTGCACAAGATTTCTGGAAAGACTTATTTTTTTCATGATCCCAGTCACTTGACGTGGGCCAGGGTTACAAAAATCTATGTGATAGGGTGAGGGTTTGTGTCCACCTCTACAGAGCAATGCAGAAAGGGCCACTGACCTCTGCTCAAGGATCCAAGGTTTTTCGCCTTCCTCTGTAGCATGGGGCACGGGTCACTTGCTGGAGGATTCTCTGCTCCTTGAGGTCTTCAAACTACAATTTGGGGACTTCAATAGCACAGATATAGATGTGAGGTCTTTTTTAGGAGTGGTGGGTGAAATTCTGTGGCCTGCATTGTGCAGGAGGTCAGACTAGATGATCATAATGGTCCCTTCTGGCCTAAATATCTATGAATCTATGAATCTATGAATCCAGTTACTACACTGGGGCCATGAGCCTGCAAACATTTATGCACAGGCTTAAATTGATACATGTTTAGCTCAACTAAGAGGATGGAATAGGAGCCTGTATGGCTCTCTCTGCCTCCCAGTAACTTCTTTTACCTAGGGAGGCTCCCCAGAGGGCCAGTTACTTTGAGCCACAAAAACCCAGTTTAACTGGATATGCAAGTGAATCAGTTCTAGAGTCTGATAGTTTTAATCGTGCTTGATTTTGTTCAAAAACAAAACTAAAACCTAGCTCTTTGTTTAAAATAAGGTAATTAGTGCTGTGTATTTTACATTACAGTGCCAGGTATGGTTTTCTTTCCTTTCCTAATGATCCGTATTCTCCTGGGAGATGATTGAATTGATAACTAATATGAATAATTAAGAACAATGTTAATGTTCTTTTTTATGTCACCAATTATGTTTGGTGTATTGTTTTAGTAACAACACCTGTAGTTTATTTTTCAAATAGCAAGTAAGATTTCTTTAAAATATATGTGTATTTCATTAAATAGATTGATTTATAGAAAAGTACATCTACAGTATTTCAAGGTCTCTCATACACCAGTATTATTCTGCGGTAATCCCTGGGAGAACAGAAATCAGGGCATCTGTATCATCTCTAATATACTAAAACCTATACATTTAAGGATCATCTCCAATATGCAACCATGTGCTTCCCTGAGCACGCTAAGTACTCCAAGGGTTTTCAGTACAATATTATTCAATCTTTAGTTAATGAGCAGCATATCTTAGCCAGTTTTTTGGTTGCTTGGATGGTTATGTAAGGCAATTTTTTTTTTTTTTTTTTGGCCACTGAAAACTAACAGACTTAAAGTTGCTTGGTGGTATGTATACCCCTTGCAGAACACTGAGCTGACTAAAACTCAAACTTCTGAAAACCAGGAAATACACTGTTAAGATTGCCCACACAACCTTAATGCTGCCCTCTTTCGGTAATGCCCCAACATGCCCTTACTCTGCCATTCCCACAGTTGCTGAAAAGTACAAGATTTTCATCTCCTTGTTAGGGGGACACAGCTGAGCCCAGACTTGGCTCATTGCCCTCAGCTAATGAAGCTGGCACCTGATTAGCTGAAGACTCCAGCAGGCACCTGTAGCAGGCCTGGGACTCTGGCTACTCAATAGTGTTCCAAGTCTACAGCTGTGTTTCTGGTCCTGCTTCCTATTCCTGTGCTTGGCTCCCTTCTTGCTCCTAGCCCTCACTCTGGACCCTCCCCTCCCCGTGCCTGCTCCTTGTCCCTGCTTCTGCTCCTGGTTTCCTGCTCCTGGTTCTTTGTCCCTGATTCTGGTACTCTGGCTCCAATACCTGACTCCTGGTTTCTGGCTCTCAGCTTAGTTCCTGGACTTTATATGTTGGCTCCTGACTTGACCATTAGGCCTGGCTCTGTTTCAGACCTTAAGCCTCCCTTCCGCCCTGACCATTAGGCAAAATGTCACCCACACCCTGGTCACTATGGTCCTTTTACAACCTATTCACTTTCACCCACAGATTCCATCTACCACTGTTAAAGGACAAAAGGTTCGGAGAAGGTTACCAATGCCACCTTTCTCTGTTCCTGTGTGTAACAGGGTGACTTGTCCCCTGGGCTGCTAGAGAGACTGGGGCTAAACTAACTCCGATTACAGGATGAGCCCCATGGAGATTAATATAACCTCAATCAATAGCTCAGAGATTTGTGAACCACTCCATTTATCACAGATGTTCCCACCCTCCTCTTGAGTGGAGCCTGTAATATACATGGAGTTTGACTGTTCTGAGCTCCCCACACGAAAGGACAGGACTTCCTAAGATCCCTGGCTTACGTTGGGGACAGTGAGGGCACCTCAGACATTCATCAAAGGGCAAGCTCCCTCCCAGTCTGACTTACGTAAGCGGGGTCCAACCTGTGTAGATAGGCACAGGCCCCTCAGATTGTGGCACACATATTAGAGCATTGAGAGTGGTTCAGCCAGCCCTCAGGGCAAGGTCCACCCCCATATCCCAGCCAGGGCCAATGGGAGGGGGGGGGGGAAGGAGGGTTATTTGGCCTGGGCCTCAAGCTCAAAGGGGGCCTCAAATTTAGATAACTGTTAATTTTTTGGCATTTGATAAGTTTTGCAACTTGTTTTTATGCACATCCTTATTGGACCAAAATGTGACACACTCTCTCGGCTTAGAGCTGCAAACTTAAACAAATAAGAGATGTGATTTGGTAAAAGGCATAATTTTTTTGTTAACTGATATAGATTTGGTCATATTAAAGAGTTAAAAATGTTCATAAATATTAATAAAAATATATCAGTTCTTATGGCACAAGATTAGACCGTGATGAACGTGTTAGCTCAGATCAGCTGATTATATAAACAAACCACTACGAGTGGCTGGTGGTGGATCAAGAGCATGTTGAAAGGTAGAGAATTATTACATTTTAGTGTCTTTATAGTTTTACGTTTAGTTGACTAAGGAATTATTTATGTGTGAGAATTCCTCATTATTATCTTCATGTGGTAGCTAAAAGAGGTGACTGGTTGATTGGTTGAGCCCTAGGTTGGTAGCTTGGCCATCATCATAGGCTTTCCTAGTCTATAGGCCCAGATTCAAGGTGAACATTTGTGAGGACAGTCTTGTACAGTGAGTTTTCTGAGGACACATGTTTGAAATTTTTGGACGTTATCCTGCTGTCTGTATCCATGTCTGTGCTTACTATATATATGTCATCCCTTTGTCTTCAGCTCAGCCAATTATATTATACCTTGCATGTTTGAGTTTTTGATTCAGTGATAAGTATAATAACCTGTCTGACAGTTTCATTTTGTGTTTTTAATTAGTATTCGTTTTAAGTCTTTTCAGCATTTGTGTACATGTTTACAGTAGAAGATTTCAAGTGTAGATTAGCTACTTATTTACAGCAGAATATTTCAAGTGTGGATAGGATGGAGCATCAATAAAGGTTGGAGGAAGTTGAAAGACTGAATACCATCACATGAGAGTTCAACATCACACAAAGAAAATGATGTTGCATGGAAATCAGCCAGTAGGGCAGCATTAGCTGAAACTTCAGTTGAGAATTTACTCTTTACTGAACTCTCTACAGAAACTAATAACTGGAAAAAACTTCTTGAGTGCATCCTGAATGTTATTCGTTTTCTTTCTGAGCGGAGATTGGCTTTCTTTGGTTCCAGTCAGCATAATGGTGACTGTGCAAATGGAAACTTTCTAGGCATAGTTGAACTCCTCAACAAATATGACCCACTTTTATCAGAGCATGTTCAACTTGTTCAAGAATCGCAAGACAGTCAAAGGCGCATGCAAGTCCATTATCTCTCCACACACATACAAAACCAGTTTATTGAGCTATGTGGGTCATTCATACAAACAGCAATTCTTGATGAGATTCGAAATACCAATCATTTGACAATCATTCTTGATGCCGCTCCAGATTGTTCTCACAAGGAACTATGGCTATTTGATATGTTAAGATTGTAGACAGCTCAAAATTTTTAATTGAAGAAAGGTTTATTTTGTTTGATAATTTCACAAGAAAAACTGGAAAAGAAATTGCTGCTTGAGTACTAGCAATTCTAGAAGGTTTTAAGTTAGATTTTCAAGTGTGCATTGGTCAAACCTATGACAATGTATCTAATATGTCTGGGAAGTACAAAGGTGTACAAACAGTTCTGCTTGAGCATAATTCAAACTGTATTTTCTCCACCTGTGGAAACCACACACTAAACCTGGTAGGTGTTGACTGTGCTGAATCATGCAAGGAGGAAATTACTTACTTTGGAACTGTTCAGCAAATGTACAGTCTCTTCAGTAGCAGTCCACAAAGGTGGGAAATTCTGAAGCAGTATCTTCCTGTTTCACTGCATGGGATGTCCAAACTAGATCCGTTGCACAGATTGATAGTGTTCAACCAGTTGCACAGCATTTGAATTCAATGAGAAAGGCTTGAAATGATCTTTAATCTCTCAATCTCACTGCACAGACTTGAACTGAACTTCAGTTTATTCAGAAGCACATGTCCAAATTTGAATGCATTCTGATGATCTCTTTGTGGATGAAGCTACTTACAATGATCCACCAAACTAGTCTGGTAATTGAAGCATGCAATGCTACAATTGATGTTGAGAGGGGTAACATTGAAAGTGTTATCAATGACATTCAACAAATTCATGAACAATGGGATGCGATCCTGGCTGAGTCCAGATTAATAGCACAGAATATTGGCATTTCATCTGAGTTCTCCACCAATTGCAGTTTACCTACTGAATCCGATGCCGAGCAGCATTATTTGGTCAATGTCTTCCTTGTCATCATTGACTCTATTCAATCAGGTCAATTTGTACCCTTTTTGGGTTTCTGTGGCAGTTCAACAGACTGAGTAGTGAAGATCTACTTTCTGCAGCTGAACAATTTCAGCAACAGTACAACAAAGAAATCTCAAAAGATCTCAGTGACGAGGTCATCTTTCTAAAACAAATATATTCCACAAACTTTAAATTGGATTGCAAGCCAAATGGGATTGCTTCAAGAAATACTTGAAATTGGGCTCTCTGGGGTGCTTCCTAATATCACAATTGCATTGTGTATTTTTGTCAGTTTGCCTGCATCAGTGGTTTCAGGTGAACCCTCCTTCAACTTGTTGAAGCAGGTAAAGAATTATCACCATTCAACTATGGGACAAGAGCGTTTGAATGGGCTTGCCATGCTTAATATCAAGTGTGACATTGCACGAAAGCTAGATTTTTCCTCAATAATTAGTGCATTTGCACAGAAGAAAGCTAGAAAAGCATTTGTTAAATAAAAAAAATTCAAATTATGTCTCTTTTTTTTGGTGCCTTACTTTGTTTTCATGTTTTGTAATTTTTTATTTTTATTATGGCTAGGGGCCTCAAAAGCTGGAAGTGGCCCAGGCCTCTCCAGACCTCTGAGAGGGCCTGATCCTTGCTCATATGAGGGGTTAGGGAGAGGTGTTCAGAACCCCCTAGAGGAGCAAGAACTCCCCAGGTCTGGTCATACACCTGGGAAGGGAGAATGTGAAGCTAACAGATGTGTCTGCCCATAGGTCTCTTTTCCCAGTGTTCCACTCTCCACTCCCCTAACCCCTGTGTCTCCCTCACCTGAGCCCCCAACCTCTGTCCTCCCCCCTACACCCATCTCCTTGCTGGAACCCCAAACTTCTGTCCCCCTACTCCCTCACTGCTCTGCCCCCCTAATACCTCTCCCATCCCAGGAGGCATACACATGTCTAATTTTCCCCAAAAAAACTTTGAAGACATTCCCCACAAAATAAAATTGCCACCTGTCAGTTACAAATTGTGGTAACCTCCAGCCACTCAGTCCAAAACTCCATTTGTCTTAGGTGGGGGGTTGTTATTAATTTATCCTTAGTTGTTTAATTGAATGGTGAGTTCACAGCCATCAAATCTCAATGAAGTCTGTGTACCCCTCACTTTAACAGTACAAGCAGCTGAAGGAAACTGGGTTTTTCAGGGGCCTGTAACTCCGCAACTCTTTGGTCAAAGGACCCCCTGATTTAGATCACTAATGTCACTCCATACAGCACACCAAATTTCAAAGCAATCCAAGTAACTATTTGGATTTTAGATCACTTACAAGAATCAAGTTTTAAAGCATATAAAATAGCAGGAATGGAAACTCTTTAAACTTTTTACTGTATTGGAATGTGCACATTGTACAATGTTCTGAATGTGGGTCCCCCAAAGATTTAGTAGGTGCTGTGCACTACCTTGGGTAAAACTCAATAGATGTTGGTCAGAATAGTCTCAATCACATCAATAGTTTGATCTCTAGCTCTGTGCAGAAAAAAAAACCTAGAAACTTTTTAAAAAATGACTATTTTTGAGGAGTGGTTTTATCTTTGCAACCTGTAGCCCAAATGTCCTTAAATTTGGCTCACTAACCCGACCCTGCACTCTCCTAAAGTACATCAAATTTCAAAGGAATCTGACAAAGCATGTTGATTTCAGAGGACTTAGAAAGGTTGACCTTAAAGAGAAGTTGTGATGCAACCTTAACGGTAGTGGTGCTGCTGTGTCACTATAACTTACAATGAGTGGAGTTAAATTAATAATGTTGGACTGCATATTTTATGCTATTACCACTGTGATTAAGGAAATTGTTCAAAGTATCAAAATGAATTACCGCTCGTAACATACTAGTACAGAATGCTAATCTGTAATCATAGTCAATTATTAAAAGATTGCCAAGGACGGTAAACGTTATTAATCACCATTTAAATAGCAGAAATCAGAAATGTCCAGCGGTTACTCAGCGGTGATAGCAGGAGCTGGAGTATAAATGTGGTAAATTTTGTTCTGGTTTAATCTTTTAAAAAATGAAGGCGCTGTGTATTTTAGCTGTTATTGCAGCATGCATAGCTGGTCCTGCCCATCACTTCCTTCTAAGCAGGTATCAGACACTTTCCTACTGTTTCTAATTACAATTGGAAAAATAGCTCATTTAATTTTTATCTATGAATTGGTTTTAATTGCTATTACTATTTTTATTATAAAGTAAATCTAAAAATTCAATTACATGAATTTAAATGGAACTAATGGATGCATATTGTGTAATGCAGAAGCCGTTCCCCACACACAGAGGGACAAGTATGTGGCTTCTGGAGAGCCAGTAATAGGTCCTCAGCTTCAGAGGAGTTAATGCATCAGGTAGGAGGAAATATCTGTAAAGAAATGGCAGCCTCACTATACAAAGGTTGATGAGGACTAAGCAGCTCCCTCTCACTGCCTCTAAGGCTTAGGAATAAGGTAGTATCAAACTTGGAAATGGGAATGGAAGGTATATGCCCTGAGTGTGCTTCCACTTCTGATTTGGACCCATCTTTAACACTTAAGTGTTTTAATTTTGCCTTCCTTTGAAGCTTCAGGCCAACAAAGAGCACGGTTTGGGACTAGATGTAGCGCTGGTCTTATTTAATATAACAGTTCCTGTTACTTACCCACTTCCTCCCCTTGCATAGCACCCAAATCCTAATACGCATGGTTTTTCCAACATGGCAAAACTCCTGTGAATGGTAATTCAGAGGAAATAATTGATTTTTAATAACGCTTTCTTTTTTACATTTCCCTAAAACCCCCAGTTACAGGGCAATAGATGCCTCAGAACTATCTGTTTTGACCCTTAGATAACTCTGATCATTGTGACATCTGAGGACTGAATAGATTCTTAAGCAGTTACAGTAAAATTTCATAGAGACTCTTTACTTTTGCAGAACCGTACACTGGAAATCTCAGCAACTGAGTCAGAATCCAGCATCAGATAGTGACAAGTTCTCGTATAGTCAAATTATCTAGACTGATTAGTCTGGAAAATTCAAATATTAAGCTGAATGAATAATATACCTGCAAAAACAGAACTTTGACTTGTCTTAGCTTGTGTATTTCTAATTCTTTCTGACTTTATTTTTTGATCACCCTTATGAACTCATACATAAACTTTAGGCTTTCTGCATTACTCACCCACTCTTTGTCACATCAATGAGTCTTTGGAGTTGGCATTTGGAAATGTTTTATGACAGTGTTTCCAGATACCTAGTTTTTTACTCTTTCTTGCCACTAGATGGAAGAAGAAGGTTATCAAAATGATGCTTTACCAACCCAGCTATCTTCACCCTATTCCACTCCCCTATATTATTCCTAAAATAAGGAATCCCTCAAAAATTGTGGTTGTATAGAACTGATTTTGACTGCTATATTTCTAAGTTGTGTGATTGTATGTTATATCAACAGAAATACTAAATTACACCATATCATTATCTATTCACAGTTCTTATCTTTTTTTATGTTCCCTAAAGTAGAAATGTTTTCGCTAATAATCATCAGACAAAATCACTGGAGGGTAAAACGAGTGAGGTAAGTGTAAGTTTGTAAGAGTTATAACTTACAAATGTTTGTGACATAAGAAACTGGTTTAAAGGATATCTTATTCTTCAAAAGTTTAATATGAACTTATGCACGCTTTCCAAAAAACCGATAATGCTTTAAGTACTTTTCATAGAATACCAGGGTTGGAAGGGACCTCAGGAGGTCATCTAATCCAACCCCCTGCTCAAAGCAGGGTCAATCCCCAATTTTTGCCCCAGATCCCAAATGGTCCCCTCAAGGATTGAACTCACAACCCTGGGTTTAGCAGGCTACTGTTCAAACCACTGAACTATTCCTCCCCCTGATGAATAGAGGTAGTTTTCCTAGGCTTTGCCTGCACTAGCACTTTTGTCAGCAAAACTTTTGCCGGACAGAAGTGTGCAAAAATATACCCAGACTGACATAAGTTTCACCGACGAAAGTGCTGGTGTAGACATAGCTACTGCTGCTCATTGCGGGTGGTTTAATTATGCCAGCAGGAGAGCTCTCTCCCACTGGCATAGAGCGGCTACACAGGAGACCTTCTAGTGGCATAGCTGCAGCGGTACAGCTGTGCCACTGTAAGGTCCACTGTGTAGACATAGCCTGAAAAGAAAACTCTGAAATTTTCTTTATGCCTTTTGCTGCTCCTTTGTGGTATAGAAACATGACCTTAATCAGATTTTTATCCAGTGGAATGGAAAATCAGGACTTAATATTTACAATGGAAAAAAACCAAGCAGCATAAAAAGTCTTCTGCAAATAATGAGCACATCTTTTGGCAACTTCAAAGAAGCAATAAAACGTAGAGCCTTTTATTATTTATTTTCCTCTGTTATTTAATACTTTTAGAAGTTCTACTTTGTGTCTCTGAAAGACACTTCACAGAATCTTACCCTTGGTGTATTTTCAGTTCCAGACAAGGTAAATGTTTCTGAAGTGTGTATGACACAATTTTCAATATGCTTTATGTACAAAAAAATATTAATTTAATCTTCCTCATGTTAACTCTATTTCTAAAGTCTACCACACTTTCCTTAATTACAATATATTTGTAATAACATTATTGAAGCTTGATAATTGCACGGTATTTCTCCTTTCCTATTCAGTAAACAATGTTATTTTGCTGTGTACTCGAGAGATGCTTCATCAAAACTACTGGAAGCTGCTTTACTCCCGATTTAACCCTTAATTATGTTGGTTAACGCTTACTACAGCCAGACCCTTTGTGTTCACTTGCTTGTATGCTGGCATCATGGCATCTTTAATAATATCATTAAGAGAATTCATGGTTCTAGAAACCCAGACTTGTACTAGTAAACTTCTGTGCATTCCATAACTTGTTTTTCTTCTGGTTAAAAGCTGCTGTAGTGAACAGGACAGTGATATATGAAGCTCCAGGAGGCAATATGTATGGTTGCGTTAGGCATGATCATTTCAAAATGATATATTCAGGATTTTTAGTAGCTATAGTAATACACGAACAGTACATTTGAGTATGTTGTGTATTCCACAACAGGCAAATTATTGTAAGGTATTTTAGGCTGAATATTCATAGGAATATATAATTTGCCCTTGTCGATCATATCATCACTCCATCTAGTTTAATATCCTGTCTCTAGAATTTCCCAAACCTGCTGGTTCACCTCACTAATTGTGCATGGAAGGATTTCTTCCTGATCCCTGCTTGCACTTTGACATGTTTCAGAGTAAAAGCCTTGTTAGTCTGTATTCGCAAAAAGAAAAGGAGTACTTGTGGCACCTTAGAGACTAACCAATTTATTTAATAGCTGTCATAAAATTATTCTTTCTTTTAAATGTTAGCTACAGTATCCTGCAGCTGTGAATTCCGTAGGTTGACTATATGCTCTGCTAAGTAGTATTTTCTTGTTCTATAATATTTTATTATAGGCAGTTTAAGTAGTGACACCTAATGTTAAGGTTGCCAAATACTTTCAATTATTAGACCCTATTTTTAATTATTTATAACTTTCCCAAACTTTAATAGTTTGGGATGAAATATTTCATGTCAGATGTCTGCTTCCAAATGAATTTTTGAAAAATTTCAGTAAAAATATGTTTCTCAGAATAAAGTTAAGGACAAATGCATTGCTTTGCTCATATTAAAAATATTCTTGCAACTGTTTTGTTGAGAAACTATGGTGGTTCCATGCTTTGGAGCAGAGACTAAAGATTAGATAGGGGTCACACTGTTTTTAGGGCTGTGCTTTTTGCCTCTGAAAATTTCAGTTTGCACAAGATGAGTAGAGACTCTTTAGAGTTTGGCAAATGAATTCTATGAAGATTCCACTTGTACTGAGCTTTCTAGAGTCGGAGAACTGAGGCACAGAGAGAATGTCAGAAATGTCTACTAATATTGGATGCCCAATCTGAGATGCATATAACCTGATTTTTCAGAGAATTTAGCCTTTTTAATACTTTATTTCAGTGTTTCCCAAACTTGGGATGCTGCTTGTTCAGGGAAAGCCCCAGGCGGGCCGGGCCAGTTTCTTTACCTGCTGCGTCCGCAAGTTTGGCCGATCATGGCTCCCACTGGCCGTGGTTCACTGTGCCCAGCCAATAGGGGCTGCGGGTAGCGGCATGGGCCGAGGGATGTACTGGCCACATGGTAACCTGGCAACCAAGGGGTTAATGCAGGTACTGCTAGCCAGTGGTGACTGGCAACCTCACAGCAGCTGGGAAAATAAAAGAACTGGGAAGTAGAGGGGTGGAGTGGCTGCCAGTGGAGCAAGCAAGCAACCTGGAGAAGGAAACTTGTTCCAGTAAGGTGCTGAGAAGCTGTGCAGAGACAACACCCAGACAAGGGATGACTGGATTTCCGGGCTGGAAAAGCCTATAGAAACAATGTGAGGTAGGAAGGAGTTCAGGGCACAGCAGGAGGAGTTGCTGAGGCCTGATTCTGTGGTTTTAGGGTTCTGAGCTGGAACCCAGTGGAGTGGGCAGGTCTGGGTTCTCTGAGAGACTAGAGAATGGAAAGAATTTCCATACCCTTGAGCACTCAGATCAGCTGACCATGCCAAGTATAAGGGGAAAACCTACATATCTCAGTGGGACTGAGGCTAACAACCTCCATGGCCCAGAATGGGGCTACCACAGAGCCACAGGCAAGAGGAGCTGACTGACTGCCATGCCAAATCAAGTGACCACTGGTGCAATGCTCTTTCTGGCCAAAGGGGGTGCTGTTGGATTGGCGCATCAGCTCACACAGCCAAATGATACTACTCCAAAAGAGAGATAATTGTTCAACCTAGCATCATCATATCTAATCATCATCTTTTTTCCCCCTTAAAGGATCCCATACATTCAGAATCCATCAAAATAAATGGTAACTTTATACTGCTTTTGCTAATAAGACATTAAGGCACAGTCCCCAATACCACAGGATGGTACCCAGCATTTACTCATTTTACATTTTCTCTTTTTCCTCTTCTGTAATCTTCTGTAGTTGGAATACAAGATTACAAATACCTGGGACAGCACAGAGGTGATGCATGAGCCGGTGATCATCAGATTTGAGGCAGGTGACCAAGGATTAATAATGAAAGTGAATTCCCTATTCTTTGATGACCCTTCTGCCCCATCTGGTGAGCCAGGAAAGCCTTTTGATGGACTCTGGGATTATGAAGGTGAGAAATATAAATATATACACACATGCGCGGTTATGGAGATTAGATTTCAGAATGTGGAAAAACACTAACAACTATGTAGTGATATCTTCTTGTGACTGTAAACAGCCTGAAATAGCTCTGAGAGAATTTCTCCCATTAACTCAAAGTAGTGTTGACTCTAATGGTAATTTAAATGTCAACATTCTTATTAGCTCACCGGTGATCAAATCATGCAAGAAAGGAGAGGGATGATTAAATGTTGCTGATTTTCATAATATTATGTGTCTTATTTTGTTGTCTCAAGTGAACAAAGTTTACCTTGAGTGGCGCTTGAAGAGTATTTATACCTTCCTACTCCTCCCCCACTCCCAGGATTTGACCCCCTCACAAGTACAATTTTCAAAGAAATGTATTGTGTGACTTTAGACCTCTGGAAGCTTGTTCCATAGTTGGATCTGTTCAGCTGAGAATGCTTTTTCTCCAGCTTTCATTTATTTTGTCTTGGGCTTTGTGATCTGCATTGTCCTAGAAGATCACAGTTGTCATGGTGGTTCATAAATGGAAATTTGGTCTTTAAGGAATCTGGGACTTGGTGCATTAATTGCTTTGAAGATTAGGACTAAAGCTTTAAACTAGCAATTGAAGCTGACTGGGATACAGTAGAGGGATTTGAGAACAGGCCTGGTGAGCTTATGGTGGACTGTATTCTGGAGACGCAGCCAGCTGTATTTTGTACCAGCTGAAGCCTGTACATGGTCTTCAAGTTTGGCTTCATACACAGTGAATTTCAGAAATCCATCTACCAGGTGATGAATGTATGGATCACTTTGGCCAGGTGTTATGTGTGGGGAAAGAATGAAGCTGGAGGTTTAAAAAAAAAAGGCATTTTTAAATACTGAAGCTGCCTGGTCATCCACACTTCATGAAAAGACAGGGAGCCTATGCACCACTTTGATGAATGGGGACTTTATCTTTCAATGGAAGACTGGGAAAGTGTGTATGATCGTTCTATATAGCAGCGTTTCTCAAACTGGTGTCTGTGAGGATACTCCAGGGGGTCCCTGGGCCCCACTGATCAACTCCTCCCCCTCCCTCCCAGTGCTTCTTGCACGCTGGGGAACAGCTGTTCAGTGGCTTCAGGTATGAAGGAGGCGCTGGGATGGACAGGGGGTGGGGGGGGGGAGCAGGGATGGGGCATGCTTGGGGGAGAGGGGAGGAATCATGTCCGGGGCCACTGGCCCTGCTGATCAACTCCTCCCCCTCCCTCCCAGTGCTTCTGCACACCAGGGAATAGCTGTTCAACGGCATACAGGAAGCACTGGGAGGGACGGGGAGGAGTGGGGACAGGGTGCTCAGGGGAGGGGGTGGAAAGAGGTGGGGAAGAGGAGGGGCAGGGGTGGGGAGGGAAGAGGTGGGGTGGGGGCAGGGCCTGGGGCTGAGCTGGGGGGTTTGTGGATCCCCAAAAAATTTTCAATCAAAATGGGAGTCCTCTAGGTTGCTAAAGTTTGAAAACCACTGCTATATAGCATTTTGCCTTTCCATTGAGCACCACTTTGGTCTTGCGTGGGTTCAGCTTGCACAGCTGCTCTTATTCCAAGAGCTGATTTCTTGTAGGTGTTCTACATTTGAGTAGTGGTGGTGGCTGCATTACTTGAGGATGAGGTATATTATTGAGTTTCATCAGCATACTGTTGGCAGCTGAACCCATGGCCTCTCACTATCTCTCAGGTAGATATTAAAAAGAAGCAGGGATAGCATGGATCCCTGTAGGACCTCACAGGTGAGGGCCTTCAGAGTGGGGGAACCATCACCAC
This sequence comes from Caretta caretta, assembly GCF_965140235.1. Classification (NCBI taxonomy): domain Eukaryota; kingdom Metazoa; phylum Chordata; order Testudines; family Cheloniidae; genus Caretta; species Caretta caretta. The sequence goes on from NC_134209.1 coordinate 55,348,855, forward strand.
ACTCTGGGCTCTTCTGGAGAGGTACAATTGGAACCACTGTAGTGCTGGTCTGTCTACTCCTGCTGTTGCATGTAGGAGCGTTAGCAGTACCTTGTGGTCCAGTTTGTCAAAAGCTATAGAGAGGTACAGCAATACTAGCCTAGAAATCTTGGCCATAAGAATGCCATCTCTTAGTATCGCCACAGTTGTCTATGTTCTGTGCCGTTGTCTGAAACTTGCTTGTGAGTCTTCCAAGGTGTTGGTTTATGTAGCATTGTTGGAGCTTGATTACTACTTTCTCAGTTATTTTGTCTAGGAATGGGAGGTTGAAAATGGGATGTTAGCTGTGAGGTTTTCAGGGTCAAGTGATGGCTTAAGTATCAAATGAACTATTGTTGCGGTTCAATGACAAGACAGCACAGAGCTTTAAGCAAGCAAGCAAGCTGGTCTGCTAACGGGCTTCTGCCTGTCAGCTTTCCACCTTCCCCTTTATTCTTTCTCTCCCCCCGCGCATTACATTCTCCAACAGATAAAAGGAATACACTGGCTTTGTTTAACATTCTTATTTACCAGTTTCTATCTACCGCATTCCTTGCTCTCGGGCCTTGAGCCCAGTCCTGGGAGGCTTCCCATGGTTCATGTCATCTGGGCGAGATTCCAAGGTTGATGCCCTTGAAAGGAGCTGTGTGTGCACAGGTCCAGCACAACACTCCGGGTGTGCCCTGAATGTTGCCAAGCGCATAAACCTTGTATGAATCCTACAAACTATTAAATTTTTTCAAGAAGCTTGATAGGTATATGTCTCTGAAGGAGGCAATGACTATTTCCATTAGTAGTGGGCATCAGTCTGTTGCATTGATTGCATTGATTACACGGGGTAGAAGGCTTATTTTGCCTCCTTATTGCTGTGGTGTAGTCCTGTAAGAGTTGTTTGTGCTGCTGGTGGGTGGATTCAAAGTGTCTTTTTGTACCATGGGCATTCTAACTTTCTGCCTATGCACGACTTCTATAGTGGTTAATCTATGAATCAAGGTGATCTTCTTGATCAAATTGGGTGAACGGGTGTGTCATATAGATTTCCTTTTGTTTAATGGCTGGTAAAATAGCTGTGCTGAACGGAATGTATATTCCATTCAGCACAGCTATTTTACCAGCCACTAAACAAAAGGAAATCTAACGCATTTCTAGCAAGATTACTTACTAACTTAACAGAAGTTCTGAGGATATCTGAAGAACATTCCTGATCTGTTTCCGGCAAAAGCATCGCACACACAGACAGACCCTTTGTTCCCCCCCATCTCCAGCTTTGAAAGTATCTTGTCTCCTCATTGGTCATTTTGGTCAGGTGCCAGCGAGGTTATCTTAGCTTCTTAACCCTTTACAGGTGAAAGGGTTTTGCCTCTGGCCAGGAGGGATTTTATAGTTCTGTATACAGAAAGGTGGTTACCCTTCCCTTTATATTTATGACAGAGTGGCTTGAGACAAAGGCATCAGTGGTAATGAACATCAAATGATGGTTCTGTTGTACTAACTCATCAGCGCCTTGTCCTCCTGTGCTGAGTTGCAAACCTAGAGAATTCAGGAATCTTCAGGGGTGGATCAGCATTTGGATGCTCACTGTCATTGTGGGAAGGAAGGAAGGCAATGATCTTGTCTGGATGAGGTTATGATCGTATGGAAAGTGGTATGTTGTTGTTGTCTACAATATACACTCCTAGGCTGAAGATAGGATCCAACATATGTCCATTTGCATGTCTGGATCTAGAGCAGGGGTGGGCAAATTTTTTGTCCCGAGGACCACATCGGGGTTGCGAAACGGTATGGAGGGCCAGGTAGGGAAGGCTGTGCCTCCGCAAACAGCCTGGCCCCTGCCCCCTCCCACTTCCCGACCCCTGACTACCCCCCTCAGAACTCCCAACCCATCCAACCCTCCCTGCTCCTTGTCCCCTGACTGCCCCACCCCCATCCAACCCCCCCTGCTCCCTGTCTCCTGACCGCCCCCCCCTGCAAACATCCACCCCATCCAACTATCTCCTGACTGCCCCCTGGGACCTCCTGCCCCTTACTCAACCCCCATTCTCCCCGCCCCCTTACCATGCCACTCAGAGCAGCAGGACAGGCTTATTGGAAAGCATGGAAGGTGGGCAGGTATGAGCCATGCTGCCCGCATGGTGGCATAGCTGCGGAGAAGGGGAAACAGTGGGGGAGGGGCTGGGGACTAGCTTCCCCGGCCAGGAGCTCAGGGGCTGGGCAGGATGGTCCTGTGGGCTGGATGTGGCCCGCGGGCCGTAGTTTGCCCACCTCTGATCTAGAGTCTGCCTGGGAGAATCCCATGGTTTCCATGTAGACCATGAGATCAAGTACTACTGTATCATGTTCATTGTCTGTATGGAGGTTGAGGTCACTGGGGACAAGGAATCTGAGGGATTCCAATACCATGCTGGACAGTAGCTCTAGAAGTTCCTCCAGGAAGTTGACGGGCTTTCCATCTGGAGGTCTGTAAATCACTAGGAGCTCTAGTTTTCTATTGTCTTAGCCTCACAGATCATTGGGATGCACTCAAATGTTTTTGTTTGGTAGGTGTAATGTCTTCTGCAGCCGAGGTTGGAAGGGAACAGAACTATCTCAATGACTCCTCCTCCTTTTTCTGGTGCATTGTAGGGTGTGCCTCAAAATGATCAGTTGTGTCAAGATATGAAAAATATTTAGTTTGTTAACAAATTAAGAGTCTCTGAGTTAAAATATTATGCTCTGTATGTACGAGAAGAATTGCTAAAATTAATCCTATAAAATAAACAGTTATATTTAGGAGCAACTGGATGACAGATGAACCTAAAACGTGTTTTGGAATATTAATTTTCTAGAAGTCTAAGAAGGTTTGCAGTTAAAATTACTTAAATATATATACACATGCTGGCTGAAGCTGATTGAAAAAGAAACTATTTTTTGAGAAACTTTGAAATCTTCTATTTTGCAAGGTTTTAAAGGTTTTTTTTTGTTTGTTTGTGAATGTCTCTGCGTCAGGTTTTTTTAAATCAAAATTGCATTTGAAATTGAACACTTTCATTTACTGAACATTACTGAACATGAACTTTTCATTTGCATCTTACAAACATTTCTATTTAACATAAATTATGTTTTTAGTTAGGAAAAAAAGTTGATGATGATTTTTGATAATAAAGTTGATTAAAAATATCCCAAAAAGTTTTGAGAAAAGGAACGTTCTGAAGATGTCAACAATTTGTAAATAAAACTTCATTTTTACATACAGCAATTTTTCCTCAAGAAAACTTTTTTGTAAAAAATGTTGCCCAGCTCTAACAGTAGCATTCTTTCATATTTTGGATTGCTTACCCATTACAAAGTGCAATGCTGCAATGCAGAAACAAAAGTGTGTTTATCAGGCAGGAGAAGACTAGTTCAGAACAGTCAGAATTTTCACTAAAAGGTCAAGCGAAACCTTTTAGAATCCTGGTAAACCTTTATTTAAAGGCTTCTTTTGGTGGCAGGTTTCTTTAAGGGTAAGGTCAAAGCAGACCAGTCTACCCTATTCCTTCAATACCAAATCTGTCCCCTTCCAAATATATCAGTGTTTAACTACACAATATGCCTAGAGATCCCACCACAGACAGTATTTGTATTTGTCACGTGAGAAAAATAATCATATTATGAATATGTGAGTGTATCACATTATTGAGACAATCTTTCCATCCTCACAACTCTGCAATGCCCGAAACATCTTAAAGATGAATAAAAGAATAATTTAGAGGACATGTGGTTTATCTGTGAAGACTGAGACTATCCCATGGATATAATCACAGGCAGTGATTATGGTATTCACTTTTCCTAAGTACAAACTTTCTTAATTCTTGGAATTGTTTGTTTTTGGTTTTTTTACAGTTGTTGAATCCTTTTTTCTGAGTAGTGAGACTAAAGACTATCTCGAAGTGGAACTTTGCCCGTAAGTTTTGATTTGTAATACTGATGATGCATTGTTGATGTTTCTCCTCTAAATCCTTGTTCTTTGTAACCTTTATGTTCAGAGGTATTGCTGATTTTTTTCTTTTTTTGTTTTTTGTAAGTGGCATACTGTACATTGACGTTGGGGGTGTTAGTTTCAGGCATTAACTATTTTTTAATGAAACCAGTTTATATACGGGTGTAACTTATGACAGGGAGAACTGGAGGCCTGAGTGTGAGTGAGGGGAATATGGAGGTGCTGCACTTGGAGAGGAACAGTCAGCGGCTAGATGAACATAAGATGACAAGTCAGGACTGGTGCTGCAGTAGGGCTTGTGGGGTGGGTAGCGAAAGCTAGCTTGAGTAGTTAAAACTTTATTCCAATTTTACACCCTTCTTGATATTTCTATTTGAAGTACATTGCTGTCCCAGCTCTTACATATATCTTACTGTGCATATTATGTGGACCTCAACATTCTAGGTTGTAATTTGTTTGCAACCTGGGATCTTGTAAAAGGACTCCCCCGCTGCACTCCCAACATCACCTCTGCTCTTAGTAACACAGATAAAGAACAGAGAAAACTTTACGCAGGCAGCAGCTTGGCCATAGTATGAATAAACCTGGAAGGATTTCCCTCCCCACCGCCATTGTTTTATGCTGCAGAGAATTCCAGCAGCTTTATGCCTTAAATTAGGCATACAAAGAATGCTAATTACATAGGAAAAGCTCCAGTCCATAGGTAATGAGAAATTATTGAAAAGGAAATGCAGTGATATAAAAAGGAGTTTAAATATCTTAATGTTTTCCAGAGCTTGGTAGCTAAAGCTGGTCGGGAACTCTTTGACAATTTTTTTGATTAGAAAATGCAAATTTATTGAAACAAAAACTTTTTTCAGACCGTATTGGGTATGATGAGAGTTTCTCAGGTCCAGGACAGGGGCAGGGGAGAAAGAGAGAGATCCCAAAACAGCTCAGTGGTTAGGGAACATATCTAGCCTCTAACCACTCGGAGAATCTAGGGCCTCTCTATCTCAGCAAAAAATAAACCTTGGTTTTGCTATGCATCAGAATGGAACCAAATGTCAAAACCTCAACATTTTTCTCAAAATGGAATTCTTGTTTTCCAGCCAGTTCTAGTGACAGCTATTTTATCAAATTTTTCTCATCCATGGGCCCAGAGATCTTTGGATTCTTTTGCCCCCATAACCCATAAACCCGAGAGACTAAAGACTCAGAATGTTAGTTCATCCAAGAAAGCTCTTGGCTTGTCACTCAAAGATTATCTTTATTAATTAGAAAAATTGTCTGCTCCATTTACACTTAATGAAACATATCCTGTATTCCTTCCCACGTATGGAAAACTGCTTCTGAGTCACAGCAAATGTGTAATCACTTATTTTTTAAATTTAAAAAATGTGAAGATTTATATAAACTATTAATAGTACTGCTCTTGAAATGAGGCATTTATATACACTGCATAATGACGGGTTTATTTAGAACTGTTACTGCTTGTGGCTTGGCAGCCAGCTGTAATCTGACTAATTAATTCTGGTCATAAATGTGGGGTTGTTTATTTAAAAAAAAATTCAGGGGCTAAGTGCAATATTTAATTGTTTGTTACTAGAAAAAATAATGCTAGTACTACCTGTTTCTCGGGGGCTGCTAATTATGGTTTTGATGTATCTTAGCACGTGCCATATTACAAATTAAAATAATGAATAGGGAATGGAGAGATTACCACATTAGAAGTCGGGCAAAAGACTCAGATGTTATCAGAAGCCACCAGATTGATACTTAGGCAGCTCATAATTGCATCTAGACCCTGAAGATGCTGTGTATCATGGTGATCTATTTATTTTTATTGGCTTTATATGTAACATATGGAGATTCTTGGTAAAAACTTAACCACTCCACTGCTTACAGACCTACAATTAACTTTCAGCAACAAGTCAAGGACCATGTGTTCCTATGTGTTTGTAGGTTTTTTGAATTTTTTTTTTTTGCAGGTTCAAATGATCAAAAGTCTTATATTAAAAAATTTAATTTTTCTGAGACATCATATAGATTTAAACCACAAGAGACACTGGCATTAAGCTTTCTTAAAAACACATAATGTAGGACGAAAATCAGGGGGATGAAATGGTGAAAGCTAAGAATGTTAGTGTGAGGTGGGTTAACCCAACTGCTGCTGCCTCTTCGCCATTTTTCCAAAAGTGAGCATTCTTGAGTTGCATGCACATGCACATTTCATCTGTCTTTAAGCATACATTTTTCAATTCATGACTATGAGATGGTCACGCATGATGAGCAGTAACTCACTCCAGAAATATTCCCCTTGGAATCAGTGGGGCTATTGGTGGCACTATGCGGCATAAGGAACAGTATGCAAATTTGGACCTTAGTGAAAACAATCTACTCTAGATGTCCAGTTCGCAAATTTCAAGTTCCATTCCTAAGTTCATTAATTCAAACCTCTGTTGTTATTTCCAGAGTACCCAGATAGAAATATGCCTTGTATGTCATTTTACTTATTTCAATAATGTATATATTTTTAAAAATCACATAAAATCTTCAATTCTAATTCTGAAAATTTTGGGCCTGATTCTGTGAGTTGCTGAGTACCTTCTGCAGGTTGCCACACACCCTCAAATTTCATGGGGTTCTCTTGCGTGAACTGAGGGTGCTCAGTGTCTCACAGGTTCAGGGCCCATTATTGTATTATTGTATTATTTGAAACACTGCAAATACTGTATCAAATCCATAGAGGCACAGCATTTTAAAAAGCATACAATATGCTGCAAGTTGTCACCACATCTGGATCAAGCTGTATTATTAACTGTGGGTCTCTACACAACTAACTAGAACATATTAATTAAAATATATATAATTATTGAAAGATCAAGCAATCATACATTCTTCATGTTTACAGAGAAGGGGGAGTTTGTTTACTGAGTTTGTAAACTGAGGTTTGAGTAAATGGAAGTTATTTATTTAACACTGACATAAATGATAAAGATATATCTCTCTCTATGTGAAACAAGATGTTACATTGATTGTGGGCTGGTAGGATGTTGAAATCTCACTATCTTTGGGGCACTTGTTTATAGAATTCATCACAGATTATGTACAATGTGATGAACATTATTTAAATGAATCCAAGCAGCTGGTCTTTAAATTGATTTTCCTATGTAGTAATTAACTTCTGATGTAGCAAAAAAGTTAGATGATGAAGTTTTGATTTATTCTCTTTGTCTAGACATAACTTAAATTTGGGTACCATTTTAATTTGAACTGATTACTGTTGTAATCTATTCTAATGGGGATAAAATAGAACACTGCCTTTAAAGTGTGTGAATGCATATGTTTGTCACTTCCATTACCAGTGGGAATTAGGACTGATCAGTCAACTTGACTGAAGTCTTCAGGGAACAAGCTTCTGACTAGTTGAAGATGAGATTAGATGTTAAATTAAATTCTTCAATATTTTACAAGGGAGGACTCTGAGCTAGTTATGGAATTTGTTTTGACATTATAACTGAAATTCTCTTTTTTTCTCATGTTTATCTTTGGCTAGGCATGGACAACATCTTGTATTATTGCTCTCTGGAGGAAACTGTTTTGAAGTGAGTAATGTTCCGCAGAAATATTTAACAATGAAATGAAAACCAAAACCAGCTTTGTTTGTTTTTTTTTAAGTACTTGTTATAGTGTTTTCCCTTGTACCCAGTTGCTTGTAATAGCTGTTCAGAAAATAAGATTTCTTTCATCACTAATTTTGCTGTTTTTCCACTTAGCAATATTATTATTTTTGATCTTTGTGTTTTAAGGAGCACAAATGAACAAGGGTCTTTTATTTATTACTTTATTTACTCTGACCTCAGTGATGTCAGAAAAGTTCCAGGGACAGGGATTTTAGGGCTTGATTCTGCAAGGTACCTCCTGCATGGTACCATTTCTCCTCACCTCTGAATGATGTATCTCACAGAAGGGACTCTTAGCACCTTACTGGTCAGGAATTAGCTTGTGTTCCCTCTGCAGGCTGGTTTTATAGCTTAGAACAAAGATTCTCAAACTGTTTCACAGGATGGACCATATATTATTAGTAAGGTTAAGATTTTTGTCACAGTTATTTTTAGTAAAAGTCAGGGACAGGTCACGGGCAACAAACAAAAATTCATAGAGCCCGTGACCTGTCCCTGACATTTACTAAAAATAACTGTGCAAGCCGTGTGGCAGCGGTGTACAGTCTTGGCTGTGGCCCCCGCCGCAGGGCAGGAGCGAATGGCCCCAACTGTGGCCCACACCAGAGGCCACAGGGCAGAAACGCGTGACTGTGGCTGTGGCCCCTGCTGCAGGGCAGGAGTACATGGCCCCGGCTCTGGCCCTGCTGCAAGCATTGGGGCAGGAGTGCACGGCCCCGGCTGCGGCCCCAATGGCAGGGCTATGTGGGGAGCATAGCCCCAGTTCCAGCCCTGGCTTCAGCTGTGGACAGCTGAAGCTGAAGAAGGCACAGAGGTCCAGTGAAGTCACGGAATCCATGACTGCCGTGACCTCTGTGACTAAATTGTAGCCTTAATTATTAGTGAATTTGTTTTGTGGACTATCCTTCACTCCCCACCTTTCCAGTTCATAATCTTTAAACTACAGCTATTATCTACATAGCGAGTATTGTTAGAGAAGTATTGAATGCATTTTTAGTGGTCTCCAATGCACTATAGTATTTGGAAACAAACAGGAGATCCAACAGCAAGTGACCAGCCAGCTTTCCACAGACTACCAGTAAGTGTTCTGTGGCCTACAGATTGGAAATCTTTGACATAGAACATAAAATATTGTGAACTAAATGCTCAAAACTAGGTGCCTAGGTTGTTATTGCAGAAATAGGCACACATGAGTGAAGATAGTGAAGATTTACATAATTTACCTGTTTTCAGCTGTATGAAAAAGTGAGGTACAGATCCTGACCCTAGCTGTGCACTCACACAAGGGAACAAGTGGGCCTGCGGTAACCGTTGATTCACCTGTGCCTGCTGCTCATAGTGTGAAAGAAAGAGCAACTACCACCAAGATGCTATTCCTCTTCCTGTAAAGGGGAGTGGATAATTGGTTAGCAGGGTCTGGGAGTGGGCAGAGTCTTGGTTCTGCCCCCTCAATGTGTTGGCCAGCACATCTGAGATGGCACACAGAGGAAAGTGAGCTGCTCCAGAGAAAGGGATGGTGCAGTTTACTTTCCGCTAGAGGAAGGGGGAAGCAAGGAAAAGAACTGAAATATTCCTGGGGAAGATTATTAGGGGAGGATTGTAAGATTACTGTCTACCCCTGAATATTGATGGTTTTCCTTTAAACGTTTGCAATGGAAAAGTCTGTTCAGGTGATCCTGAAAAGAAAAGAGAAATTGAGTTTGTTCAGTTTTTTACTCTTTATGGTGTATAGAGAAGACCTAGAAGTGTTGCTTTATTTTTAATATTTTTCCTGCTGTTTTTAACCTTAGAAATATTAAAGTCTAACCTTCTCTAGTGTTAAGAAAATAGGAAAACAGGAGCTGCTATACTTGTTCTGACCAATAGTCTATCTAGTCTAGTACCTGGCCGTGACAGTGGCCACATCATAGTTATTCTGTGATCAAACAATACACCCTGATCTTTCTGCGCCTCTGTCTCGTCCAACTGATAAATCCCCAGTTTATAGCAAAAATTCTTGTTGTTAGTTCCTAAGTGCATGACCTTGCACTTTGTACTATTAAATTTCATCTCTTTCTGTCTTCTTAATTTTAAAGAGGTGTTGTTGGTAAACTTGTGGGGTAGCTCAAAGTGTATTAGGAGCTCCCTTAGCCGCTAGATGAATTGACAGGTGTGCTGAATCTTTTTTCCAGTTGATACAAGGTAATATAGGGCGAGTTAATGAATAGGAACAAAATACAAATTATTTTTAACAACCTGAATAAAGACCTCTTCCCATCTCAATTAATCAGGTTTACTGAGCTATCACAAGAATGGGTCCAGTACAAAATAGATGGGTAAGATACATGCTCCAATGTCTGAATGCTATCAGTTTACCAGTGCTTTTCCCTCCCACCCCCGCCAGCTTGTACTGAAAAACCAAACAAACTCACAACCTTCCAGACTTTCAGTTTCTTTATGAAATATAAAGAAAATGATACAAAGCTATATCTTTCCATTGCAGATAATCTTTAAAGGAGATTTAGACTCTTATTTAGGTGCTTATATGGGAGCTGAGCACTTTTGAAAATCTGTCTCTCATAGACTAGTTTTGATTGGTTCATTTCAGAAAGGACCACTGTAACATTTCCAGACTTCCTTAAGCTCAGGAAGTGCATATTGTATAGGGATATGATGTTCATATTCTACATTATATTTTAATTTGTTTTTTACTACTTTGTGGTGGCTGAAAAAGAAATACAATAAAAACAATAGTTAAAATATGTTTTAAAAAAGGAAAAATCCCTAAGGCTCTTTTCTGAAAATGAAAACATTTAAAAAATTACTATAAAATATGTTTTCTCACTGTACAGGATTTTTTACAATGAGAATAAAATAATGTTATTTCTCAATATAAGTCCTAGGAAAATGCAAAATGGTGTTCATTTTACCCCTGTTGCTCACTTTGCCAACTATTTCACTTCATGGTAGGGCTCTGTCTGAGGAATACTAGCTTCAAGATTAAATACAGGTCATTTGTTTTTTAAAACGATTTAAAAAAATTTAGAATAATCATGGTAAAATAATTTCTGTAATATCTTTTAAAAATTAATGGATTTTCACTTCTTTTGTTTTTTACTGACAGGTTTGCAAATTGCAATCACTGCTCTCTTTATCCTCTTCCCCTGCTGTTTTTTTTTTTTTTTTCTTGGTGGTAATCAGGGATAAAGTAAAAAGAAAAGGAGTACTTGTGGCACCTTAGAGACTAAAATTTACTATCATTTGTGTTACTGCCTGTAACATAAATCATAGTAATAGTACAGTTTATTTGAGTAATACCTGTATGCCTGCTAATCAGTTGTAAATTGGTTCCATGGATGTAACTATCAAATTAATAATAAAAAAAATTCACCACTAGACACATTCTTACATCCAAATTTCAGTTACACTATGTAAGCGACTGAGGTCACTTTAGACTTTTTATTTCTTTTTATTAATATTTAAATACTGAGCAGTCCAATATCACTTGAAATCCTTGTGTTGCACATATACTTTTACTGTTGGCTCACAGTGTCAGTTAACTGAACATTGCACTTAAGGCTTCTGTTGAGCTGAACAGGATTTCTGTCTTGCATGAAATCTTTGGCAGATGGATTTTGTAAGGTCAATACACTGTAGTAATGATGTTTGATTTAGCATGAGGCTCTGTATCTTTGTGAGAATTCATCAGAAAATGTTCACCTCCTGTATTGACAAAGGATTTTTAAGGTGAGTAAAGTGCAATTTTAAAAAGTGTTCTTGTAGTTAAAGTCCCAGTCCTGCTCTTGTTGAAATAAATGGCAAAACTCCCAGATCTTGCCCTGGGGAATGAAATATGGCTAATATTTAAGCAGTGATGGCTGATGGGTTATTGACCAGCTGAGTGAGGAGCCTTAACGTTCATGTAGCCCCTTGTCTCCTGCAACTGGTGTTTCACTTCCAGGAAATGACCAGTCCAGAGATTGCTATTGTAAAAAGGGACTCTGTCAACATAAAAACCACATGTATGTTGTTACAGACCTGTTACAAGTATTCTAACACCTAAGATTACTATAAATGAGGCTAAAGAGAGAGTGAGACTTGTTTTGTTTTGTCGGATTGTTTATTGTGTACATACTTGACCTGTATAATCAGTTTCATTGTTTCCCCTGTAGAGTCAGATAGTTCATCAGATCACACAGTTATGTTTGGGTCTTTCACAGGGTAACAAGGGAGAGAGAAATTTCAAAACCAAGGGTATGAATTTTAAACCATAAACACTGACTGTAGGACTCAGATGGATGTTGTACGTGAAACTACGTTTAACTGATGTTCAATTTGATAGTGTTCCTTTACTTATGAACATTTAAAAATGTGAGGGGGTGGGGAAATAAAAAAATTACTTTTTCATGTTTTGAAAAATTTAACTGAACAGCATATTGCTATGCTTATAGTCTCCTGTTTACAATACTGGTCTTTTCCCAGCAGTGAGAAACAAACTACTTTGATTTTAGGAACAAGTGGTTCTGTTTGTTTGAAGAGGAAAAGTCACTGGGCTTGAGATTCCTTGACATACAATGGCATATATCAGAAGTAACTCCACTGAAGTCAAGGGAGTTACACCAGTGCAAGAGTAATCAGATTATGGCCTATTTATTCTTCCTCACGTCACGTCATCTTAAAGGACAAGATGAACATCCAAAGACAGAACATAATTTGACTTAATTCCCTGCTCTGTAAAGACTAGTCCAATAAACAAAAGAATAGTATTGCATTCTCTACAGTCCATTAGTTTGCAATATACAATGGCATGTATAGAAATCTGGACTGTGTAGTAGCAAACTTAAAACATATTTCTTTTTCAAATACCAATGTCAGGTTGATTTAAAATCCACTATAGTCATGGAATCATAGTTCAATTTCTGTACAATGCAGGCATACCAGGAAATGATGCAATGGAAATATAAAGAGTTATGATTATTTTTCAACACAATTCAGTATATTTTCTTTTCATTGACTTGGCTCAGTCGGTTGTAATTGAGGATAATGGATTCTGAAAAATCTTCTTTACTGACAAAAATTACTTCAGAGCATCAAAATATCTTGACCTTTTGTTATTGTGTTCTTTTAAGGAATCAATGCAGGGATTCATTCTCTCTGCATCAGAGTCAGTGACCACATGAATGAGCATGGCTAGTTCCACAATATCAGTCATAGCAATAGATTTCTCAATTGCCAATGAGTAATACCCACAAATGGTAAGATTCTCAGAAAAGAGAAAAAACAAATTCTCATAGAGCCCTGTGTACTTCAGTGTAAATGAAAAATACTCCCAACAAACCTATTTTAAGGCAGTGTTAAGCAGAGAATATTACACATACAAAGGACAGGGAATTTCAGAGTAACATTTTTCACATATGTACATTATATTAGCACCTTTTATTACATGGTCACACAATTTATCGTTAAAGGTATGGCTGACTTAATTTATCAGCAGCCCTCCTTGCCACCCACCCCTCTGTATGTGTTCCAAGGTCCTTTCCTGCAGTTACTTCCCAATGGGTCTTTATTTTGACAAGAATGTGATAGTTCTCTACTCCTTTAGAAGCTAAGCCAGATTCTACACTATGACTGCCAATTTGTAGGCTTCCTGTCCACCAAATTCTATTATTCTTGTGTTGTGGACATGGCTCAAGAGGCAAGGTGTAGGGGTAAGTGTAATACCCAAAAGGCCTACCAATGACACAGCCATGGGAAGTAGTGAAAAGGTTTGCCAGAAGCTGGGAATGGGTGACAGGGGATGAATAACTTCATGATTACCTGTTTTGTTCATTCCCTCTGGGGGACCTGGCATTGGCTACTGTCGGAAGACAGGATATGGGCTAGATGAACCTTTGGTCTGACCCCATACAGTCTTTCTTATGTTCTTATGGCTGCATGGCTATTGGTCTTCAAATTGTACATGGAGGTCAGAGTGATTTTTCATCAGTACCTCTGATGGCTGCTACTGTCACCAGAAAAAATCTGGGCAGCCCCTGATAGGGTTAATAGGATTATATAGAAATTACAGTAAAAACCTACAGAATTCAATAGAGAAGGATATCCTGTCTATAGGCTTTTGAAATATCCTATATAATTTTACAGGAGAACATAATTTTCTATTGTATTCTGTAAAGTGGTCAAAAATTTGAAGCTTTCTGTAGAAATGATTGAACTTTTCAAAAAGAATAAGTAAAACTCTGATGCATACAGTGTTGAATCCTGAAAGTCATTCAAATGTTTAATCATCGAGTCAAGGAGTCTCCTGATTTTTGAAAAATCTAGTTATTTGAGAAACTGAACTGAAGATTTTAAAAGTGGAAGGGCTGCCTGTCAAGTTGAAGGAGAATTTGCTTTGGTTGTAATTAATGGGTTTACTTGTAATCTTTCAGCAATAATCAGGGGGACAATAGATATACTGTGTTCCACAAACTATTTTTTTCTTAGACTTTCATCCAATTTCAACTACAGTCACTGTTCTACTTAGCTTTTAAAGATTTTTAGCTCAAATTTGAATGGGAGCTGGCTTTAACCTCACTCTGTACCTTTCCATAATAAGAGTGAGTATAACCCTGCGTTAGCAAGCCGTTAGCTACTGACTATTTTGAATGGTAACAGTCTGTGCCTTGCATAATGTATAAATCCAAGAATACATGCACGCACACACAAATGTGTTACCACTTTATTAGACCATTGTACAGATGATGAATAGAAAAATTGAAAGTAGTATTGTCCAGAAAGAGTGTTGAATGATCTGCAGAGAAGGTCTGCACTCTTTGGAGGGTATATAAACTTGCTATGTAATACCCAAAAGACCTAGCAATGACACAGCCATGGGAAGTAGTGAAAAAGTTTTCAACCTACAGTATCATTAAAAACAATTAAAAGATAATATGCTATCGGTGTCCCACTGAAAAGGGGTTTGTGAACCTGTTTCACAATCGTTGTCACTTTAGAACAGATGTCCTCAAACTTGGGTCCCCGGAGCACTGGCTGGTGGTCTGTGGAGAGCTTGCTGGGTGTATTGTGCTGGCTTCTTTACATTTTCAGCTTCCAAATTGTATTAAAATATAACTAAAAATACTTTGCTTTACTTCATAATGTTACTTTTTCACATAAGTGGTTGCTGTAGTTGTCAGAGACCTATGTTTCTCAAAATGTGAGGGAAGTGTTTTGTGCCATCTCAGATAGGAGGGAAGTGGTCTGTGGGAATGAGAATAGCAGGGGAATTGGGATTTGGAGGTGAAATGGTACAATTTGTGTGTTAGAATATAGTTCACCTCCCTCTAAAAATGTTTGCTAACCCCTGCCTTAGAATATATATATAGTACATTTTTGAGGAATTCATTCTTTTGGCTCTGATTTTATTTTATTTTCTAGTCTTCAGAATAAGGAACCTGAGTTCCAAATTGTCATCTTCATCTCCACAGGCAGAGGAAATAATAAATAAAATAAATCCATGGATCTCTGCCATGGAGAGGAGTGTAAGTGGAGAGTGCTGTTTCTGTGGCATTGTCCTCTTGCCTCTTCCCCTTCCTCCATGGGACTTGGGAACTGCACATGGGAAGGGCGGGGCCAGGGTTAGAAACAGGTGGAAGTAGGGGCGAGGCATTCCCCATGCATCACTTCTTCACCAACCCTATAGAAATTCTATATCAGTTTTTATATATACCTCCTTTACATGGTAGACTGAAGGGAGACCCTGGCGTTCTGGGGAAAATGTCGTGGAACAGACCAAGGCAGCACTATTCCATTAGAACTATGCAGCCGTGTAACCCGAGTGAGGCAGTACAGCTGGGACCCTGGAAATATTTTGATAGCACATGGACAGCACCACTCACCCAAGGATTCTGCCTCAATATTAAAATATAAATACACTTTTTCATCTGTGCATCCTTCAAGAAATGAGGTTATACGGTCCTGCAGGGATTGATTATTGAGGATTAGATTAGCAGAATCTGTTCTCCTTATCAAAAGCATTACATTCCTTCTGAAGTGCATTATTAACGTTACAGCTTGGAGAAAGAAAATAGGTAGTCAATTAAAATGACACCAACTAATCAATGTCAATTTCTGTGACGGAATTCAGTTGTGTTTTGTATTACAACACCTGCACTTGTATCTACTTGTAAAAGTAATACCCAAGAATTCTGTTCCATATGCAGTTGCATTGTTTGCTGCATGAACATATCTTCAGCTGTCTTTGTTTTCATTATTCTAAATTTACTTGTCAAATTCATTACTAGAAAGAGATAAAATAATCCATATATTATGGATAAACAATTATGAAATAGTAATTGATATTTTAATGGAAATACTAACAGACTCTTAAATCTAATGTCATTTATAAGTATTCCCTATTATCTAGATCATTAAAAAACACACTCATGTTTGCCTTAGTTCAACATGTTTAGTGATATTAATTTTATATTTAAATAACAAGGATGTCATTTTGATTTTTTTTTAATCCTGTGTAAAGAAAGGACTCGACTTGATATTTAAGGCAGACATAAACTGGAACAAATGGAATGGCACAGCACTTATTCCTTGGAGGTATTTCCCACCTGGTGTTGACAAGATGAATTCCTATGCCATCCATGGGTCTGGAATTGGAAGAACATATGAGGCACTTTATCCAATACCTAGAGAGGATATTGAACCAGGACAGGGGCCTAATTTGTGAGTACAAAATCAGTATCTTATTTATGCTTGTTTTCTCTTTTGTCTGTGACGACTAATACAGCAAATTTGGGAAATCCTTCCTACTGCAGTGTAATGTGGTGAAAAATACTTTCAGCGTGACACAGCTAGGAATTATGAAACTGCCTTTTGGGTCTCAATCCAAAGCTCACTGAAGTCTGGAAATGGAAGTCCTTTCATTTACTTTAATAGGGTTTAGATGAAACTCCTAGAGCAGAGGCAGACTGTAATCTGAAAAAATACGTTTCAGCTGATGAGAATACAGAACTTCCTTTTTTAAAAATGTTTTTCATTCACAATTATGAGAAATGTATATACTAGAGGAAATATAATACCGTGACATACAAACAAACTGTAGAGAGCATATTCCACTAGTTCTTCCCTGTTCATTAATGGATCCAATTCAAGGTTCCAGTACTAATTTACAAAGCCCTGGTTGAACAAAGCACCTAAGCAGGTGCTTGATTTTAAGCACAAAAAGTCCCTTCAAAGTCTCCATTGGCATTTTTGTCCCAGATGGGTCATGATTTTTTTAAAATTATGGGCTGGATTTGCAGCTCTGCTCTGGCTGCTTTGTGCTGTTCTGGATGCAAAGCGGACATAAAGTCATTTGTTCCAGTATGTGAGGATTCCCCCTATGCAGGGAAATAGGTAGAATAGAACTACTATATAAGCTCCTACTCCACCCTCTCTCCTGACCCCAGAGCAGGACAGAGCTATGCTGCCCCTAAACTTCAGCAATCTTTGCCAAAAAGATTTCTTATGGTGTCTTTACATTGTAGCTGGGGAGCAAGCCTCTCAGCCCAGGTAGATAGGGCTTCAGCTGCCATGCTAAAAATAGTTGTGTGGACATTGTAGCTCTGATGGAGACTCAGCCTAGCCACCCAACTCCTAGGCTTGCTCCCAGCTGCAGTGTAGACATAGTCTTAGAGCCAGAGGTAGCTGGATATAAGTTAGAGGGAGCAGCCTTTGAATGAGTTAATTCTTTTTGGCTTTGTCAGCCAAATGACCTTTAAGTTTTTGGTCACAATTTTGTGTGCTAAATTATTTGTGGGCACAAATGATAGTTTTTTTGATATCTATTTGATTTGTGAGAACAAAAGCAGCATTTGTGTCCTCAGTAATTTGACCTTGAAATACTATTTCAGTTGGCATAGTTAAAATATTGACATTTACTGCTTGCAGGAGTTACAATGACTAGAGCATTTGTCATGTTTTCTGTTCAAAAGAGAGGGAATCCCTTAAATAGAGCTGTGAAAGTGAATACTGAACTGCAATAACTGTCAAGATTTTAATAGCATCTACTATATTTACCCCCAGAAATGATTATGTGCACAAAAGTATAGGGTCCAATGATTGTGTGTGGTGTTCTGAGTGCAGATTTTGGTTCCAGCTCACCTTTGAAGCAAACTGTTCATTTTGAAGTGTATTATTAAAGTGAGTAGTGAAACTTGTATTCTTTACTTACAAGTTGCTTTTTTTTTATGCCTGTTTCTCACCAATAGCCATCGTCTGGAGTATTTCAAAAAGTTCAGTCTAAAGTGGATTATGGGAGAGAACTGGGAGCAACCTGCATCAGACCTATGGAAATAGCTTAATCAGTGTCTACAATCAAGTAACTCTCTAAATCACAAACACAGTTATTAGAAAACAAACCAAACCAAACCCAAACAAAACACCCTTACCCCCAAATTATTTAAAAGTATATTTTCAAATTGCTGGAATTGTTGTATTGTGTCACAGCTTCAAATTGATGTGGCAATTAAAATAAATAATTTAAGAGGCTGTTTCTTTTGATCATGTTTTGTTTTATATTGATTCTTTTTAACAATTAAATGATAAAAAGGGGATAATGGGTGTTTTAACCACTCTTTCAAGGCATGTTTTATCTTCCTAAAACACCTCTTATAAAGTTAATAGAAACCAATTAAATTATTTTAATCTGGCTGTGAAATACAAAGGATACTAATATTTGTAAGCTAGACACTAGTGGCGCAGTCAAGAAAAGAGTGTCTAGCCCAGGTAAGCTCTGTAGTCACAAAAGCCACTTCCTAGTGTGGGTGTGGGAGAGAAGTATCCCTGTCTAGCAGCTGAAGGCTGTCTAATTATAGCCATTATGGAATTTTTTCCCTTCTCTGGTTTGGAGTCTGACTTTGCAGATTACCATGTAATATATTTCAGTGTGACTTTTGGGAAATACTGTTGGTGGAGTTACTAAAACCAGGTATTATCCTTGATAGAGGAATGTCAGTCTGTTGGATAGATGTTTTTTTAAAGGGACCATGATGCAGACTCATGGTGCTCTCAGAGGATGAAGCTGGAGATCAGCATAAAGACATAAACTAAGGCACTATATCGTGCAATATTTACTTTCACCTCTACAAAAAATTATTCTATTCTCTTCAACAGATTACTTTTTTTGGATTATAAGGAGAACTTTTGTTCCAAAACAAAATAAGGGGGCAGGACAGTCACTCAACTCTTAGAGGAAATCTTACAAAAAAAGAAAGTACAGAATTTAGACTGTAAAATTTTAGGGCAGATGCTGCCTTTTATTATGTGTTTTGCACAGTGCCCTGCATGATAGGGGACACTGGCTAGGACTTCTGGGTGCTACTGTAATACAAATAACAAAAACATAATAAAGGAAGTGAAGCTCATATGCATGAGTTCTTTCTCCCCAGACAGCTCCATAACTTGCCACCATGGAGCTTTTCACTTTGGTGCTGGAAAACATCCATGGCAAGCCAGCCTTTCCCCTGGAGCCACATGGATCTCAAAAGATCTGTAGGTTCTAGTGGCTGAAAACTTTGCTGCTTCTACAAAAGATGAATTCCACTCTACCCCACTGAAAGAAATCAGATTAAACTACAGAATGGAAATCTTTCACTGTTGTCAGAGGTGATCTAGTCAATAGAAGATAAGCTGTTAGTTTCAGTAACATCAAAACTAATCATCATTGCTTAAAGTACATAAGCAGAATTGCTGTAAGTGGTCTATTAATAACTACTCTGTTTTGAACTTAGATTTTTATAGATGCCTGGAAGTACTAGAGTTGATTGTAGGGTCTTTTTCCTTTACAAATGTTGGTTTTCAGGGTAATTTTCACTGGACTATTACCGACCATACAAGGTGTCCTGTGCTATCTTATCCAGTTGTCAGGCATTGATAAAATACTGCGATCCACGAAGCAGGTGATAATCAGTCTATTTTCCTGCCTACAGGCATTCCACATCATTTGCTGATTTTAGAACTTTTCAGACTCTAGTAAAGTGGATTTTGGAGTTCATATACCAGTAGTCCTACAATGAGACAAAATGGAAACACAGTGTAGTTAAGTGTATTGCACAGTTATGTGCATTTCTAGAAGCTGGATCAAATATGATCCTGGCTTAAGTAGGCAGAACTCCTCGTGAAATCAGCTCCAGAGCTGAATTTGGCCCAATATCTTTAAAGCCTTCTCTTGCATTCCTTATAATGTCACCTTAAATGTGAGTTTAGGAACTTTAAATGAAAGTGTGTAAAGTTCTCTTTGCAGAGTGTTATTAACTAGAGGGATTCTGGATTAATTCAACAGCCAGGTCTGTTCTTTCAGCCATAAGCCATGCTGTCAGGGAAACTTAATTACACTTTAAGTGGGATGCAAATGAGTTGTGACACTACATCATTTCACATGAAAGGTTCATTACTTACATTAACTTGCACAATGCTCTCTCCTAAGCATAAGCCTCATTACAATTTTTCTATTTTTTAACATGGTTAAATGTGAGGAGGACTTTTACTTTTAATATGTTCATTCTTAACTGCATGTCCATTTTAATCATTTAAGCTTTAAGCTGTTGCATTTATTAAATCAGTATAAAATGAACCAACATATCCATACAACACACTGAAATAAAAGTCAGATACATCATGTCTGTTCCCACCAGCTCATTCTGAATTCGTTTATCCTTTTTACATGCAGAGCTGTGGCATGTTAACTTGATATAGACATCTATCTTTAGATCTCCTATGTGACTGGCATGTATGCTTCTCTATAGGTGGGTGGGAAGAAAATATCATAGTTTTTAGTGCTATAACCAAAATAATCCTGGGTTGTTTAACAACTTAATAATCATCAATTTAGGATGACCAAAAATTGGTAAGCAGAGAATCAAGGATCAGTTGTTGAGTCAAAAAAGAAAATACCACGTAATCTGCCTTAAATACCTAAGGAGTCAATAAAAATCGGTTGCCTAATAGAGGTTGGTCTTTATAAAGGACCAGTGTGGTAGTACTGGAAACGGTGGGGATAGTTTGAAGTAGTTAAGACAGAAGATTGTCTTTGGAAGTAGTGCTTTTTATCCAAGTTTCACTGTGCGTTTTTTTTCTTCCATCTCTGAATGCTGCATAGTATATTTGTACATTTCCACCCCTCCTCCTATACCTATAGGTTTTTTTAATACCTCTCATATTTTGAGGTGGCAGCAATTCTGGTCCACTGAATTACTTCTTCTTTGCCGAAGTATAGGATCAATATGGAGCAGTGTTATAAAATATATTGTAAAAACAGCTATTCTATCTCTTAGGTGCTGATTTTCAATGTACATAATAAGAAAAGGAGTACTTGTGGCACCTTAGAGACTAACAAATTTATTTGAGCATAAGCTTTCATGAGCTACAGCTCACTTCATCGGATGCATTTTTTCCACTGACTGCATCCAATGAAGTGAGCTGTAGCCCATGAAAGCTTATGCTCAAATTGGTTAGTCTCTAAAGTGCCACAAGTACTCCTTTTCTTTTTGCAAATACAGACTAACACAGCTGCTACTCTGAAAAATGTACATAATGTGACTAATATATATAAAAATAAATTTAATCAAAGCTGCCCAGCCTCAGTGAGAAAGTTCTGAAAAGTACATTTATGTCAAAATGAAGCAATTCTTTCTTGGACCTATTCGTATATCTGGTAATAAAGTTATTTTCAAACCCAGACTAGCTTTGATCATCAATTAGATAAACCTCAAATTGCAGCTAAAGCAGAGTCATGGAGTCAAGACTCCTGGGTTCTATTTTCACATCAGCCAATAATTTGTTATTTGATTTTAAGCAACTCATATTTTTTCTTGTTGAATTTAGTGCTCATGCAAAATGTTGAGTTTGTCTCCCTGGTGATCTTCTGGCAATTGAAGTTCAGTACTTACACACACCAGATATGGAAAAAACAGGGATCAGTGCTAGTTTCCCTGTATTTTCCTGCCTATATGATTTACTTCTGATCTCAAGGGATGAAACGACCATTCTATTTCCAGGCCCATTCAGGCCCCAATAAGCAAATGACTTAAGTTACATGCTTAGCTTTAAGCATGTGAGTAGTCCCATTGATTTAAATGGGATCACTATGGAATGGGACTACTCGCTGAAATCCGTGGGACTGCTCATGTGCTTAAACAGCAGGATCTGAGTCATTGGCTTTTTTTTGCTGAGACTGCCAGCAAGGGTGCCTGTTATCATTAATGATGTTTGTGATCTGGACATCTGACTACAGGGAAGTCAACTACCACCAACAAACCCTTTACCTTTAGGCCACTGAAGAGTCATCAGATGGTAGTAACTTCTAATTGGTACTAACCTGGATTTGAAATAGCAACCAAGAGACAAAATGTGTCATATACCATTAGCAATCACCTGAACTACCCATCCCTTGGCAAATCACATCTCTCTCTCTCTATATATAAACTTTTTTTGTGAAAGGCGTACTACATTGATTTCTTGCACTGTGACAATTACAAAAATAGATGAGCCAAAAAATGCATAGATGAGCAACTGCTCATTACTTGGTGGTCTATTTCAGTGGAGGGATTGGCAGGGTGAAGAAATAAATGCCTATTACTTGATCAGTATAAGCCCCTTCCTCATTCTTAATTTTCCTATGATTTTATGTAAACAATGATACAATGGGGAACTGCTAATGGAAAATTTATTAGGTAAGCAGTCTCCCTGTGACCTTTCATTTTGTGCATCTTTGAAATAAATATAACAATGGCTCATTAACTGCAAAAGGTCTGCAGTGTTTAAGAGTATCCAAATTGATAAACTGTTTCTCCCCAGCAACAAAATAATGTGCATCTTCTAGAGGGACTTTGAATATCATCAGTCTTTCTCTTTGTTTTTTTTCATCCCTCTTCCATTAGACTATAATATGAAAGTGTCCAGATCTCAGAAGTTTCACACTAATTTTGGAACCCATGTGCAACTGCTTGTTTGTCGGTTTTGTGTTTACATTGCAACTGCCAAACAATATTCCACTGAAGTCTAAATACTCTTGAACCACATTTCTAGAGCTGAAAAATGGCACATGCTTAATAGTCCTTGTGCCACCAAACCAATTTTAATCTTTCCATTGCTTTGATAATATCTGCATTGTTATATCAGCACTGCTTAAGTTAAAAATGGAACTGGTTGGAAAATGAGGGGGAATATGCCAAAATTTTTCTAAAAGAATTGTCCCTTTTTTGTTGAAAAATTTCTAATTTGGAAGTTCAAAAAAAATTTGATCAGCTCTTGATAAAATATGATATCTTACATTTGAGTTCTTGTCTTCAGGAAACATTGATTTATTTTAGAGCTGTTTTTGGTTCCTGAAAATATCATATTTAGAGATGGCTGTGATTTATAATGTTGTTGTGTAATGCCTTAAATTCTGTGACAACTATTTGGACAGGCAGAGTACAGTAGTGCTGACTACACGGATCGTCCAGAGCCCCAACTCATATGTCCCAATAGCTAAACAATGTACACTGTTGCATTGTCTTTTATGATAAGTTAGCATCATGAAGAACACTGCCACTTTACTGGTCCCTTTCTGAGATAGAGCTGAATTATGATCACAGCCTACAAGGGGTTGGTGACATGAGCTTCAACCTTTCTGCAGAAAGTGGAAGAAAGTGTTCCCAGGCAGGCATGGAGAGGTGAAGATAACAATAAACTGTCTTGTAAACCCAGTTGCTTTTGCTCTATCCCAGAATCCGTTACTCCAGCATGGGGAATTACCATCTTATTTCACAGAGAGAAGGCACATCTAGGATCCACTAAGAACAAGCCAAACAGAGGACCAGAAGCACAATTCACTCCTTCCAAGATTTTAGCCCATTCACTCAAGAAATAGTTGTAGAAGTGCTAATGGTAATTAGGACCACCACCTATGGTTTAACACTTGGATAGGAAAAGATAGAGAACAGCTGGGACTCCTATTAAAATCAACTGTCAGTACCTCCTTTGGGTTTAGATTGTGCCTTTTAAGCACTGCTATGTGTAAGGGGCAATGTGTAGGTGGACCAGTCTCGGAAAAGGCCCAAGGAGGAACTGTGACTCAGAGTCACAATTCCCTCTTTGTGCCAAGAGGAAAATAATTTTCTACAAGTCCATTACAGATGCAACATCTTCCCTCTCACAGCAGCTCAACTCTGCTGGCTGGTGTATTGGGGCAGAGGTTGGCTCCTGTGCCTTCTTTCTCCCTTCTCCCTCAAGGGAAGTAGTGGCTTCATGCATCCTGCTCTTTCCCCTGTGCCTAGAGCAGAGGTCCATGCAGGAGAGGCAGGGAGCAGGGGTGATGTTGAAATGATTATTTATGCAGGCTATTATCAAGACACTAATTTAACCATAAATTCCTTTATTAAATCCAAAGGCCAAATCATATTTATACAATTGCTATAATAATGTCTTAAAGCCTAAATAATAAGCAATTTACTACATCCAAACAGTAACAAAACATTTATAATTATTTGATCAAGATACTTACAAATGGACAGAATCCAGGGGTGCTTACATCTATATTGGTCGGCTCCAGCATATTCAGGCAGGTATTAGCAAGGACCCCCTTAAGAGTCTACTTTTACACCCTTTAACAAGTGATGTCATTGCCAATTGCTGATTTCAGCTAAAAACCAATCAGCGATAGTTCACCCTTATTTCCAGTCTTAATCCAGATAAGATTTATAACCTCCTTTATTCATAAGGTTTTTCCTCCCTATCTCTTCCCTTCCTTCATGCTGTCCAACAGTTTTTCATTTGCGCTTTAGGCTCACATAGATCTTAATTTATTCAATTCCACTGGTGTGTGGGGTGGAAAGGACCATGTTGGCTCTTTTAAAGACCGATTCTGTTTGTCTTATTTAAAACCTTCTGCAATCACTACGATAGGTCAGAGGCCTTGTTAGAAACGTCCTCTTCTTTCATTAGCTTTTCTTTGAAGCAGACATCCTCCCTACTGATTTCCTTCTGGCCTTAGAACTCATTACTTTCAAACCTTTCTTTTACTTGCTAGTTGGAGCATTTCTTTAAAATGCATATTTCTTTAACCAAACTTAACTCTAATTTTATATTTATTCTTCAGGGGCATTACTGCCCCTTTCACCTCTATGCCATTTATATACATTGAATTTTTCCGGTATTTAGGTAGGCCAGTGGTGGACTGGCGAGAGACTGTATGGTGGATCAGAGAATGTTAATGAAAACTGGAGAGGAATTTGATGCGGGTGCAAATGATTTTATGGGATGAGATGAGAAGTGACAAGATTGAACAGGGAGTGCAGACAAATCAGAGCACAAAGGAGCTAACATAAATTAAGCCTGGAGGAAGAGACAGTGTATTCATCTATTAATTGTATTAAGTAATCCCCATTCTTAAATAAATGGATGATAATAAAATTACTTCATATTTTCCCTCTCGTAGACATAACCATGTTAGTATTTATTCAGCTAGTATGAAAAAAAAGTTTTTAATATACATAAACTTTAAGGTAAATTTTGGGATATTATTGTAGAGTGGGATTTTTAAAAGTGCCTAAATGACTTAGCCCAAGCCCCATCAAAAGTCAGTGGGACTTATGATCCTAAGTCATTTAGGAGCTTTTGAAAATCCCACCCAAAATGTGAAAATATAAAAGTTACAACCTTCATCTCCACTGCTCTGTACCTATGCAGTCACCTAAACCAATGCAATATGGATTTAAATGCTACCATTCTAATTTGGTAGCAGTTTAAACCCACTTTGCACAGGTGTAAATGGCTACACATAATAGCAGAGAATCAAGCTCTGCATGTTCACATTCTGAGCAAAAAGAGGCCATGTCTACACTACGAAGTTTGGTTGATGCAAGTTACACTGATGTATAGCCACTGACTGTAGTATGTCATTCATGTGCATGCATACTTGGGTACTTATATAAGTGCTGTGTGTCCTCCCTGCAAGTGGTTGTGTCAGTGTAAAACATGGTGCACCATACTTAGGTATTTTAGTGTGCCCTGCACTGCTGTACAGCTCAATGCCTTGTAGGACATTTTTGTAGTGCTCTGTGGGATGCTGCCATTTTGCCCAGAGATTTCTGGGAGCTAGAGGTTAAGATCCCACCATGCCACTTTCTCCTTCCCAAAATGCTTGTTCCATCCCATAATTTTCATGCCATTGTTTAAAGCTCCCACACTTCTACGTGCTGCTTGTTGGTCTTCACCATCTCTCTGGCAGAAGCACGGACTCTGCACAGCTCAGCATAATTCTTATGAATGTTACTGACTCAGGATGCACATGTCTTCTGTATTTGCAGAACTTGAATGAGTACTACTACAACTGGCTGTGCGATGGAAAAGATGTAGAGATGTTCAAGTACAAGAACTGGATTGCAGATGGACACTGTGGAAAAAAAATGCCAATTTGCTGCTGGTATGCACAGAGTAGCTACACACAGTGGATTGCCACTTCTGGGGCAGAGCAAGGAGGGCTGATTGGTTTGTAATGCAGATTTGGATGGTGATCAGTGGCTGCAGAATTTTCGGATGTGACAGGTCCCTTTCCTGGATCTGTGTACTGAGTGCGCCCCAGCCCTCCAAGGATACCAAAATGAAAGCTGCATTGACCTTGGAGAAATGAGTATCCATCATGCCTTGGAAACTTGCAACGCCGGATTGCTACCAGTGGGCAGTTTTCCTATCCTATGGGGTTCTATTAAAGGAGTTCTTGAGACCTCTCCTGAGCCTCAGGGCTTCCTTTGTGCACCTCCACCCTCAGTTCCACATGAACTAGTGAAGCTGCAAGCATGCCACTGGACATGGCAGAACAGGGTGATGCCCAGTCCTATCCCGACTTGAAGACCTGTCCTTTAGCCAAGTCAGAGATCCTAATAAAATTCTCCAACTTCATTGAAGAGCTGAGCCGGGTCTATACCCAAGTGGCAGTTGTCAATAGCGAAATAGTGGAACCATAAGAAGCTGAAGTCTTCCCTCATTTTGAAATTCAGGGTAACCACCTAATATCACCTTGAGAAAGATTACAAGGCAGAAGAAATTCAGACTCAGCTCACAGGCCTCAGGCCAATGGAGAAGGCTTCCCTGATTCCCCTCCGGCTGGTGAGCATATCATTCCAATGCACTGGGATGGACGTAGCTGGGCCCTCAAAAAGAGCACTATAGTCTACCAGTACATTTTGGTAGTTGTGAACTGTGCCCCCTGAGTATCCTGAGGCCACACTCTGCACTCTATGAATGCCAAAGCAGTCACTTTATGATGATCTTTGCCCTCATTAGGGTATCACAGGAAATTATACTGGACCAGGGAACAAACTACATGTCCTAGACAATGAAGCAACTCTGTGAGATTTTGAAAATACAAACCCTCTGAATGTTAGTCCACCATCCCCATACAGATGGGCTGGGGGAATGGTTCAACAGAACCCTAAAGAATATGCTAAGAAGGTTCATCACTATGGATATCTGACACTGGGACCAATTACTCCCTCTCCTCCTGTTTGCCATATGAGAGGTGACACAACCCTCCACTGGTCTCTTGCCACTTGAGCTATTATACAGGAGACAAGCATGAGGGATTTTGAACCTTATTCGGGAGATGTTCGAAGAACAGTCACCTTGAACTGATTATGTGATACAGCACATTCTTAACCTTTGGGAGAAGCTTGAAGCTCGTTCACCAGGGAGAAAGCTCCCAGAGAGAAGCCTGTAATAAAGGGGTCCACCTTCAGGTATTTCAGCCTAGGGATTAGGTTCTCTTATTACTTCCCAGTGTAGAATCAAAGCTCCTGATCTGCTGGCAGAGGCCTTATGAAGTGGTACAACCAGATGGATGGAAACTCCAACCAGTTTGCCATGTGAACTTTTTAAAGCTATGGCAGGCTTGAGAAAGCCTGTTCATAGCCCCCCTACTTGCTATATAATGTATGATCTTTGGAGGAAAATAGTTGCTTGCAGAATCCTCTTTTATACTTTCTAATTGCTTTTCTTGTTTTAAAATTTGTAACATTGTGTAAAACAGAGAAATTGAACCCCTTTTTTCAATTTTGTTGTGCAAAAATTAATTACTAGAGATCTATTGTTACTGAATGTAAATCTTAGCTCTCAAAAAGCATGAAGCTGTTCAATTTTAAGAATAACTGAACTGTGTTTAATGTAGTCAGAGAGAAAAAATGTCTTCAAAAAAAAGTCAGGATTTTTGAAGGCCGAGATATTTAAAGATATAGGCATTGCTCCATTCAGGAGCCTCAATCTCATTTTCAAAGGGCTTTAGGCATTTAGGAGCCAAAATCCTGTTGACTGTCTAAATCCCTTTTGAAAATGAACCAGCTTGGCATTGCAACTGAGTCACACCTAAATACCTTTAAAAATCTGGGCTTGGATGCCTAGAAAGGTCTGACAGAAAGTGAGGGGCAAAGCTTGCTTTACACATCAAGGGTGGGATTTTCAAAAAAAAGCTCATTACTGGCCTGTCTGTGGTCTGATTGGAATCAATATTTTACTGGAGTGGCCTAACAGATAGGTCACTTTTGAAAATCACAGCCCAAACTTGTTTCAGAAATTATTGACTAATGTGTAAGCGCAGTTTCTCCATATAACTGAATTGAGTCTGAATAAATACTAAATTAGAATTATTATTATTCAACTAGTTAGCAACCTGAAGCTCATTTGAAATGATCAGATGTAGAATGAACTAGGTCAGGTGGGAATGAAACAAAATAGTAAATAAAAGAACGAAGCATTCCTACCTGACAATGTCAAGGTTGATTGCCTAATGTGTAATGACCTTGTGCCAGAAGATCAAACTCTAGAGCTTGGAACAATCCTTTACACTTTGTAAGAAAACTGGCTATAAAAATATTTCTAAACAACAATGTACTGGGGAAAATGAACCATTGTAACATGGCATTCAAAACTAATAATCTCTAGAGCTAAGAATTATTACTTAAAAAAAAAAGACTGTTCAGACATATACAGGCCTGTACATAGAGCAAGTTAGAAAATCAGTACAATTGGGAGGAAAATAATGGTTTAAAACATATTGAAGGAAAAGAAAGTATCCCAATAAATCATCTGTCAGTGTAGATAATAGAATACTGCATCATTTTCTATCAGCTAGAATAAAGGTTATACACAGTTTCTTACTTCCCAATCAGTATGATCTTGCTGCCATATTTAATATTAGCTTCCATCGTGACTGTGGGCCAGATTGTAACTCTACACTATTGGACATAGAGGGGTATAAGATCCCAAATAAATCCCCCTGTAGGGTCTCCATTCATCTCAGCTGCAGGTGCAGTAGGAGGAGATGGAGGAGAGAGTAGGAGCTGCACATCTGTTACTTCCCCCCAGCCTAGGTTGGTAGAGTAGACTGGGAAATGGGCAGCACTTTGGCTCTGCCCCCATAATGCATTGGCCAATACAGCTGGCACCAGAGAGCTGAGTAGGAGGAGGAATTAATCCAGGGGTCCCCAACGCGGTGCCCGCGGGCACAATGGCGCCCGCTGAGGCAGTTGTGTGTGCCCACAGGACACTGCGCAGCCGAAATGCCGCCGCCGAGCGCGGCCATGGTACATCTGCCCTCCAAAATGCCACCGAGAAGTGTTGCCGTTTCTCGGCGGCATTTCGGCGATGGGGTGTCTGGCGCCCACCACAGTCTTCTGGGAATAGGAATATGCTAGAGAAAGGTTGGGGACCACTGTATAATCTATTACTGATAAGTGTCTGGAAGGGATGAAATTGTGACTTGGATTCCTCCTGAGGTAAGGCAGCAATGTACTGCCCCATTGACAAAGCAGTGACTATAAAGGCACAATCTACCCTTGTGTGTTTTTTAACAGAAACACTTTCATACTTTTCTGTAATTGGTTGTAATAAGTTCTGAAGACTCTAAACAATGTCATTGTATTTAATAATGATAGTAAAGCCTCCACAGAGGCTTTGGAGAGACAATGGCAACTGAAAGAGGGAAGAATACAATTTTCCCAGCAAACATAACATGTTGACTGCAAATATTATTCAAAGCATTCTGAATAAAAACAGTAGTATAAATGGGTAGCTTGTCTAGCTTTGAATACTATGATGTTAAAAATCACAAATATTTACATTTGAAAGAGAGGTTTCAGAGGAACAGCCGTGTTAGTCTGTATTCGCAAAAAGAAAAGGAGTACTTGTGGCACCTTAGAGACTAACCAATTTATTTGAGCATGAGCTTTCGTGAGCTACATCTGATGAAGTGAGCTGTAGCTCACGAAAGCTCATGCTCAAATAAATTGGTTAGTCTCTAAGGTGCCACAAGTACTCCTTTTATTTGAAAGAGAAACACTGGGAAATTTTGATGTCTTTACAGATAATAGCCTGTAACCAGAAACACTCATTTACAATAACATTTATAAGTATTATCTTCCTATAATAAAATTGCACAGAAGTTGCAGTACATTATATATTAAAATTGAAATGGATGAGACACAAAGGACCAGATTCTGTTACCCTTACATTAAATGAAAAAAGAAAAGGAGTACTTGTGGCACCTTAGAGACTAACCAATTTATTTGAGCATAAGTTTTCGTGAGCTACAGCTCACTTCATCGGATGCAACCAATGTAGCTCACGAAAGCTTATGCTCAAATAAATTGGTTAGTCTCTAAGGTGCCACAAGTACTCCTTTTCTTTTTGCGAATACAGACTAACACGGCTGTTACTCTGAAACCTTACATTAAATGGTACCTTAGGACAATTTGATTTCGATGGGACTACTTAATGTCACTTAGCCCTAAATAGCACCCACCCTACAATGGCAATATTGGACTAGATAACTTAATACTACAAGTCTTTTTTCATTTTGATCTTTT
Source organism: Caretta caretta (assembly GCF_965140235.1). Lineage (NCBI taxonomy): Eukaryota > Metazoa > Chordata > Testudines > Cheloniidae > Caretta > Caretta caretta. The sequence goes on from NC_134209.1 coordinate 55,379,343, forward strand.
TTGATTCTGGGCCTTATCCTGATTTCATAAGTCAGTGACATCTTTGCCATTGACCAGAAAGAATGCAGGATTAGGCCCTCTGTCTGAGTTACAAATTTAAAGGTATAGGCATTGCTCCATTCAGGAGCCTCAATCTCATTTTCAAAGGGCTTTAGGCATTTCATTCGTTTTTTGTTACTATTTCTAATTGTTTAAAATTAGTACGTTAGGTGTTAAAATTGTGAAGTAATATAAAACATGGAGTTTTGATCTATTTCTCCCTCCTGATGCGAAAATATTGTATCAAATTAAAAGTTGTTTTTGTTGTAGTTGTTGTTTTTAAAGAACCCTACATACTATAGCTGAAGAAAGTATTAATGAAATTACAGTGTATGTGGGGTGCAGAGACTGTGCTGGAAATACATATGCATGAAGCTTCAAGGAGCTTTGTTATCCACTAATTAAGCACAGATCGGTCAAAACAGCTTGACATACTTATAACCTTTAATTTTCTGTTGCCCTTAAAGGTATAAAATGTTCACTTCATGGTGTGTTCACTTTGGGCAGTTCATATCGTCTTTGTCATGGAGTTTTTGCTAATGGCTTCCTTCTCCTGAATATACAAGTAAAAGTGCAAGAAGGCATTTCAATCAATAAAGCCAACAAATAAACAGCATGTGATTCATGCATGCCTTTCCAGTTAAGAAAATACATTGGATAGGCACATATTGATGTTTCTTGTGACTAGCCATACTGAATGTTGACTGCAGAAGTCTATAGGAGATGAATATCTAATTGGAATTATGTTTACAAGGAACTGTTGTAGCAAGTGAATGATAGTGAGAAAAAGCTGAAATACAGCCTTCTATTACTGCATACTTCCAATGCTTACAGAATCGCTTCTAGCAGTGTTGCAGTTATCATTTGGAAATATGATCATATAAATGTGTTTTAGGGCTTGATTTCAAATATGCATTTTATATCAGCATCTTTTCTACAAATACTGTTTGTTTAAGAAGAAATCTGTAAGTGTGAATAACCATCTAGAAGTATAATGCAAAACTGGATGTGTATTAAGAAATGTATTAAATATATCTATAATAATTTACTTTTGTAGCCTACTTAAATGCTATGGCTCCTGTTTAGCCAACCCCCTATTGTCTTTGGCTCAGATCCTCAAAAGTATTTAGGTGCCTAACTCTCTCATTGATTTCAATGGGACTTAGGTGCCTAAAGACATTTGAGGATCTGGGTCTTTATTCTTTTTCCTTTATTTCAAGTTCCTGCTCTTACTTGGGATCATACACAATTTTGTTATCTGTTGTGTGAGTACTCTAGCCTGTACTGTGCTCGAGTTTCTGTAGCGTATCCACTACGTTCTGCCGTCGTCATCTACTATCTGCATACTTAGCTTCCTTCTGTCAGACATTTCTTTGTTTGTCTCAATAATGTCCACATGGATGCATCCCATGGTGATGGAGTGCTGATGTACTTTGTGTTATCACAGCTTTCTCCGAGTGTGAATTCTTTGCAATCTTGTTTCTTCAGGAAAAAAAATCATTTCAAAAATAGGAGTTTGTTTACAGCATGGCTTACTACTTTAGGTTTCTAGGAAATCATGTGATTTGACCAGTGTCTCAGAAGAGATGACTGTTTCTGTCCAGTTAGAATGTGGGATTTTCTTGACATCTGGACCTTTATTCTAATCTCACTTCTTTTACTATTGGATTAGTAGTTCAGATACTTGTTCATATTTCAGAACATTTTTAAGACTATTCTTGGAGCAATGGGCCAACTGTTGTTCCCAGTTACACCAGTACATGTCCGTTGAAGTCAGTGGAGTTGCACTGGTATAACTTAGAAGAGAATTTGACTTTATCTGCTTATATGTCCCCATTGCCATAAAAATCATTAAATCATACAAGTGTAGGACTGGAAGGGACCTCAATAGATCATCTAGTCCAGTCCCCTGCGCCCGAGGCAGGACTAAGTAATAATTAGACCATTCCTGACAGATGCTTGTCTAACCTGTTCTTAAAAATCTCCAGTGAATGAGATTCCACAACCTCCCTAGGCAATTTGTTCCAGTGCTTAACTACCCTGACATTTCAGAAGTTTTTGCTAATGTCCAACCTAAATCTTCCTTGCTATAATATAAGCCCATTTCTTCTTCTCCTATCTTCAGTTGTTAAGGAGAACAATTTTTCACCCTCCTGCTTGTAACAACATTTTACATACTTGAAAGCTGTTATCATGTACCCCCTTCAGGTTTTCTCTTCTCCAGACTAAGCAAACCCAATTTTTTCAGTGTTTCCTCATAGGTCATGTCTTCCAGAACTTTATTTATTTTTGTTGTTCTCCTCTGGACTTTCTCCTATTTGTCCACATCTTTCCTGAAATGTGGTGTCCAGAACTGGACACAATACTTCAGTTGAGATCTTTTCAGTAGAGTGGAAGAATTATTTATCATGTCTTGTTTAAAACAATCCTGCTGATACATCCCAGAATGATATTTTCTTTTTTTGCAACAGTGTTACAGTGTTGACTCATATTTAGCTTATGATTCTCTACACACACCCCAGATCCCTTTCTGTGGCACTCCTTCCTAGGCAGTCATTTCTCATGTTGTATGTGTGCAACTGATCCTTCCTAAGTGGAGTATTTTGCCTTTTTTCTTATTGAATTTCATCCTATTTACTTCAGACCATTTCTCCAGTTTGTCCCAATCATTTTGAATTTTAATTCTATCATCCAAAGCACTTGCAACCCCTCCCAACTTGGTATCATCCTCAAACTTTATAAGTGTACTCTATATGCTAGTGATGTTCAATCTGTGGTCTGCAGTCTATGTCTAAGATTTCCCAAGGAGTCTGCACCTCCATTACAAATTTTTAGGGGTCTGCAAATGAAAAACGATTGAAAACTACTGCTCTATGCCATTATCCAAATCATTTATGAAGATATTAAACAGAACCAGATCCAGGACCAATCTCTGTGGGAACTCACTCGATATGTCCTTCCAGCTTGACTGTGAATCACTGATTCCCCTCTGGGAATGGTTTTCCAACCAGTTATGTACCCACCTTAGTATAGTAACTGTGTCTCGGTTGTATTTGTCTAGTTTGTTTTTGAGAAGGTCATGTGAGACAGTATCAAAAGCCTTACTAAAGTCAAGATATACCATACTACTGTTTCCTCCCTATCCACAAGGCTTGTTACCTGTCAAAGAAAGGTATTGGGTTGGTTTGACATGATTTGTTCTTGACAAATCCATGTTGACTGTTACTTCTTACCTTATTATCTTCTAAGTGTTTGCAAATCGATTGCTTAATTATTTGCGCCTTTATCTTTCTGGGTGCTGAAGTTAAGCTGACTGGTCTGTAATTCCTTGGGTTATCCTTATTCCCATTTTTATAGATTGGCACTATATTTGTCCTCTTCCAGTCCTCTGGAATCTCCTGTCTGCCATGAGTTTTTGAAGATAATCGCTAATAACTCAGGTATCTCCTCAGTCAGCTCCTTGAGTATTCTAGGATGTATTTAATCAGGCCCTGGTGACTTGACATCTAACTTGTCTAAGTCATTTTTAACTTGTTCTTTCCTTATTTTAGCCTGAGATCCTACTTTGTTTTCATGGACGTTCACTATGTTAGACATGTGATTGCTACTAACCTTTTTGGTGAAAATTGAAACAAGGCATTAAGCACTTCCACCATTTCCACATTTTCTGTTATTGTCTTTTCCCCCCTCACTGAGTAATCAAACTCCTGTATTCAACCCTATAAATAGATGTATTAAAATTAATGTTACATGCAAACTAATCATAAACATTTCAAATTCCCGGAGGAAAGCTAGTGAATACCATTAAAAAAGAGAGAAATTAAATGGAGCCTTCTGAATTTAAAAAAGCAAGTATACTTCTGTACCTATCATAAACACAACTGTGCCTCTATTTTGTAATCATGACAGTGAAATAAATCAATAAAAACTCATGTTACTGTGCTTTCCACAATTTTTTTAGATAGAAAAATTACTGCTCAATGCCTATAGAAAAGTCCAACATGCAGTGTTAACCTTTTGTGATGCATCTTTCAGCTCAGTGTATGGTATCTAATTAAAATATATGCTTAATAAATATTGACTGGTTGCTCTGCATAAAGGAATGAAAGAAAATAAGTAGAAAAAACAGAGTAAATTACTCTCAAGGGGAACTATTTATAGATGAAAATTCTGAATGATTTCAGCAGTGAATCTGACTGTACCTTAGGAAAAAAAAACTGTCTGAATTCACACTGCTCTAAACAGGGAAAACAACAAGGCATGTCTACACAGAGGATTAATCCACACCAGAGTAAATTCTGATGTGCACTAGCATGTCATGCACTAACTGGCCTGTGTGGACCATGCTGGCATGCATTAAAAGTTCCTTAATGTGTGTGAATGTAATGCTGTCAGGACTACATTAATGCACACTAGGAATCTTTTAATGCATGCCAGCAGGGTCAATGCATGCCAATTAGTGCACAACATGTGGTTGCAGACTAGAAGTCATGTTCCTCTGATGCAGACTAATGCACTATGTAGACAAGCCCTAAAGCTGTTTGTGTATGGTTGAACTCTTGGTTCACAGTCCATGAGGGTGTGCCTCAAAAACCAAGGGAAATACTAAACAGATAGAGTCATAGAATATCAGGGTTGGAAGAGACCTCAGGAGGTTATCTAGTCCAACCCCCTGCTCAAAGCATGATCTAATCTCCAAATAAATCATCCCAGCCAGGGCTTTGTCAAGCCTGACCTTAAATCCTTTAAGGATAGAGATTCCACCACCTCCTTAGGTAATCCATTCCAGTGCTTCACCACCTTCCTAGTGAAAAAGTTTTTCCTAATATCCACCCTAAACCTCCCCCCACTGCAACTTGAGACCATTACTCCTTGGTCTATCATCTGGTACCACTGAGAACAGTCTAGATCCATCCTCTTTGGAATCCCCTTTCAGGTAGTTGAAAGCAGCTATCAAATCCCCCCTCATTCTTCTCTTCCGCAGAATAAATAATCCCAGTTCCATCAGCCTCTCCTCATAAATCATATGCTCCAGCCCCCTAATAATTTTTGTGGTCCTCTGCTGCACTCTTTCCAATTTTTCCACATCTTTCTTGTAGTGTGGGGCCCAAAACTGGACACAGTACTCCAGATGAGGCCTCACCAATGCCGAATAGAGGGGAATGATCACGTCCCTCGATCTGCTGGCAATGCTCCTACTTATAAAGCCCAAAATGCTGTTAGCCTTCTTGGCAACAAGAAAACACTGTTGACTCATATCCAGCTTCTCGTCCACCATAACCCCTAGGTCCTTTTCTGCAGAACTGCTGCCTAGCCACTCAGTCCCTGTACCAGTGCATGGGGTTCTTCCGTCCTAAATGCAGGACTCTGTGCTTGTCCTTTTTGAACCTCATCAGATTTCTTTTGGCTTAATCTTCTAATTTGTCTAGGTCCCTCTGTATCCTATCCCTACCCTTCAAGGTATCTACCACTCCTCCCAGTTTAGTGTCATCTGCAAACTTGCTGAGGGTGCAATCCATGCCATCCTCCAGATCATTAATAAAGATTTTGAACAAAACTGGCCCCAGGACCAACGCTTGGGGCACTCCGCTTGATACCGGCTGCCAACTAGACATGGAGCCATTGATCAATACCTGTTGAGCCCAATGATCTAGCCAGCTTTTTGTCCACCTTATAGTCTATTCATCCAGCCCATACTTCTTTAACTTGCTGGCAAGATTACTGTGGGAGACCGTATCAAAAGCTTTGCTAAAGTCAAGGAATAACATGTCCACTGCTTTTCCCTCATCCACAGAGCCAGTTATCTCATCATAGAAGGCAATTAGGTTAGTCAGGCATGACTTACTCTTTGTGAATCCATGCTGACTGTTCCTGATCACTTTCCTCAAAGTGCTTCAAAATTGATTCCTTGAGGACCTACTCCATGATTTTTCCAGGGACTGAGGTGAGGCTGACTGGCCTGTAGTTCCCCGGATCCTCCTCCTTCCCTTTTTAAAAGATGGGCACTACATTAGCCTTTTTCCAGTCATCCGGGACCTCGCTCGATCGCCATAAGTTTTCAAAGATAATGGCCAATAGCCATTACATTCACCAACATATTCACCAACTCCTTTAGTACCCTCGGATGCAGTGCATCCAGCCCCATGGACTTGTGCTTATCCAGCTTTTCTAAATAGTCCTGAACCACTTCTTTCTCCACAGAGGGCTAGTCAGCTCTTCCCCATACTGTGCTGCCCAGTGCAGTAGTCTGGGAACTGACCTTGTTTGTGAAGACAGAGGCAAAAAAAGCATGGAACACATTATCTTTTTCCACATCCTCTGTCACTAGGTTGCCTCCCCCATTCAGTAAGGGGCCCACACTTTCCCTGACCACCTTCTTGTTGCTAACATACCGGTAGAAACCCTTCTTGTTACTTTTAACATCCCTTGTTAGGTGCAACTCCAAGTTTGATTTGGCCTTCCTGATTTCACTCCTGCATGCCTGAGCAATGTTTTTATACTTCTCCCTGGTCATTTGTCCAGTCTTCCACTTCTTGTAAGCTACTTTTTTGTGTTTAAGGATTTCACTGTTAAGCCAAGCTGGTTGCCTGCCATATTTACTATTCTTTCTACACATTTGGATGGTTTGTTCCTGCAACCTCAATAAGGATTCTTTAAAATACAGCCAGCTCTCCTGGACTCCTTTCCCCCTCATGTTATTCTCCCAGGGGATCCTCCCCATCCATTTGCAGGGTAAATTCATCCAGTGCAAAGGGCCAACACAAAGCCCATGCATCACTTAAGTTCCACTAAAGACCTATTTTGGAGGCTTAAGTGGGACACGGTCCTTTTGCTGACTCTTAACATGAGGTAGTTTCCCCTCATAGTGAAAGATTTCTGCCCAAGTGCCAACATGATGGAAAAGACTTTTCTGCCATTGTGAGTGATATGGTCTTGATGCCAGATCTTCAGCTGGTGTAAATTGTCATAAATCCATTGGCTCAGTGGCTGCGGATTTGGCCCATTTACAATGGATCTGAGATGCACAATGTGCTTACATCTTTAGGAGAATTATATTAGAGAAGGTTGTTGTGGTAGTAGAGGAATAATTTCAAAACATTTTTTTTTAATGAAGGTAGGTTCTAGTGGTGGTTTCTTCAGGAAGCTTTCTCTGCCCATCTCAGATTATTACTCGTAAGTCTGAATATTTTTCAGAAAAGGTTTAAGTAGGAATGGGATGTTATTTTAAATTAAAACTAGAAGTAAAATTATTTTTATAGTAAGTCCACAAACAGAACATGAGTTGCAGCCATTTTTCTGAGCAAGTGTAGGGTGCTTTTAAAAGGTTAAATGGGATGCCCCAAAGATCTGCATTGGGATCAGTGTTATGTACTTTATTGATTTGGTAGATGGAGTTTGAACAGTGGGGTAGTAAAATTTGTAAATGACACAGTTATTTAGGATAGTGAAGTCAAGAATTGTATGAGGCTCTTCACAAGAACACAACAAAGCTAGGCATTTGGGCAAAACAAAGAGAGATGGAATTCAGTACAGACAGTGCAAAGTAACATATGTTGGAAGGAGCAACTTGAACTATTCACACACAGATGAGTATACTACTCATGCACACTGATAATCATACATGTAGTAACTCAAGAAAAAGACAGAGTTGTGCTTGTGGATGGTTGAAGATATCTGATTAGTGTGTAGTGGTGGTCAAGAAAACAAACAAGGTATTAGGCAGAATTCAGAAGGGGATCGTGTACAGTACAGAAAATATTATATTATTATTAATATATTAAATATTAAAATTATTAAAATATTATAGTGCCATAACATCAGAGAATGTCCAGAGAAGGGTAAGAAAAATGATTAGAGGCATAAAAAGATTTACATGAGAGAAGAGATTAAAAAGACACCTTTGTACAGTGATTTATAGCATGTATAAAGTATGTTTTACCATTTAAAAGATTTATTGTAGCATAGCAAGTTTCATTCATATGCAGTAGTACAGTATGAAGCATATAATTTCAGTGCAACATTTCTGGAAAAAAATATTTCCTTAATGGTATCTCATATTACCAGGCATTAAAATTAAAATAGTTCATTAATAAAGAAAAAAATGTGCCTGTTCAATTATCATTTAGCTATTTAAAGGGTTGTGGAGCTTTGTTTTCCCTACAATCTTTGCCTAGTTTTTAACGGTTTAGCAATGTGTCTTATATGCTTTAGACAATTAGGGTGACCAGATGTCCCAATTTTATAGGGACAGTCCTGATTTTTGGGTCTTTTTCTTATATAGGCTCCTATTACGCCCCACCCCGTCCCGATTTTTCACATTTGCTTTCTGGTCACCCTATAGACAGTTAAAAACAAAAAGAAGTATTTTATAGTTCTCAGTAATAACTATCTAGTCACTATTCATTTTCTTGACTTTTGTTGCAGAAACATTAATCATGATGGACTTGTTTCGTATGAATGTATGTTGTAAATATCTTTTAATAGGAGTTCTTCTGCAATTCAGCATCATGTTAAATAGCGTATTATTTTAAAGTGCTATTTTGCTCACCTAACAAGCAGCCTGCAGCTTCTGCATCTGTAATCTATCATCAATTCCATGCCTGCCAATGTTCTGTTTGCCAACAGATTTCTAGTGAAAATAGACTCAAAACGGTAAATCAAACCCATGCTTAAAATGTCTGAAATATTGTACCTTGGAGCTAACCCCACCTTTGGGGTTGATTTTTTTATAACCACAATTTCCTGGAGATGGCAGCAAAGTACACACAAGCAAAGTAAAACCAGCCACAGCACATAAACAGGCAAAGAGATTAATGATGCTGTGCAGTACTGATGATGACTGACTAAATGCATCAGCCTTGTCTGGCTTAAAATGACAGTGTAGGTAAATAGAGAGCTGATGTATTTATCAACTGGGTTTTTAATTATATTGGTTTGCATCCAAAAACCCACAGAATCCCTCCTTTTTTCTACTCCCCTTTCAACAGAGGAGAGTTCACATTGCTTTATTCTTTTCTTTTACTGTCTTTGTTTTACTATAAACAGATACTTAGAAGAAGCTTTCTGATTAAAATTTCTCAGTTTTATGCACCAATCTGCAGCAGTTCACAACCTATCTTTATTATTCTTACTTTATTTTTAAATAACTTTTCCTAATCTTGGGCACAGGCTGCATTTCAATCCTTCTCAGTTGTCATGTCTTCAGTATTCATAATGGTATGATTAACTGGCAAGATGATGCATACTGTAATAACAGATTGCAAAGGACGTCACATTAGACATCCTAAGAGCCCTTTTTCTGCCAAAGTATACATACAATAATGCCTTGGCAGACATGAGTTATGCCCATCGTATCTTGAATAACAGGAACCGTATCACTCGTGAGTGCCGGGAGGAACATGATTAAAATGAAAAAGGGAGAATGTGTTGCTACCACATTGCAATTGGTGGTTTCAGTGTTAAACTTGCTAGTCAAAATGCTGTTGGGTGGAATCAATAAAAGCCACAGCCAGGACACTGCACAAATTAGCAGACTAAGGCCAGGTTTACAGTACAAACTTGCATCGGTAGAATTACGTTGCTCGGGGGTGTGAAAAATCCACACACCTGAGTGATGCAAATGTACCAACCTAACCCTCAGTGTAGACAGCGCTATGCTGATGGGAGGGCTTCTCCCTTTGACATAGCTACCGCCTCTCGTGGAGTTGGATTAACTATGCCAATGGGAGAAGCTCATAGTAATGTGTTCACTGAAGAGCTGTGCGGCTGCAGTGTTTTAAGTGTAGATCTGCCCTAATGCAGGAAGTTAGGTTTAGTGCAGGTTAAACAGGAATCTTTGTAAAAGAGACACATTCTCCCTGTGTTACATTGTACTTGTTTTGCTTGTGTTTCGTACTGGTGAAAGGTACCAGTTTGACAGCCCTGGAGAATGAAGTGATTTATCCACAGGTTACATACAGCACAGGCAGCTTCCCCTGCCCTGCCAGACTGAAGTGCTTAAATCCCAGCATGGAGGCACCACTTCTAGGGACCCGCAGGGTGATTTTATTTTTCATAAGTACCCAGTATTTGGCCTCTCTGTTGAGATAGTCAGATTAGTACTAATTGCAATAGACCTTTTTGTGATGTGGACGTTATGTCCACCAACAACTGGAGTGAGGCCACAAGCCCATTTCACATACCTCACCCTATCAAAAACGATATGGGGGAGGGGTTCAAAATGTACAAAGGGTAACTTGGCTCCCAACTCCAGCTGAAAGTCAGTGGAAATTGGGTGCCTAATTCATTTGTTCCTGTGAAAATCTCCCCCCAGGCTGCTAATATACAATATATATGAACATACAGTGTTTGTTCTCCAGCCAGATTTGACAATCTCCCTTATGTGCATACCGTCACACTCTGAATGAACGGTTTATGTGTTGTAAATATGCATATTGGTGGCTATCTAGTTGCAACTAATAGCCGCACAATTTGGGATCTTCCACTAGTCTGTCTTTTATCTATGCCAATTTATAGAAAAATAAATCACATACACTCATACAGATGTATCCTGTATACATGTGTAGACTAATGCAGATATTGTTTATAGCTCATTTGCATGAGCAAATAGGACCTAGACATTTTAAAACACATGGTTTAGCCATGCTACACTATTTAGCTTTAGGAAGAAAGATTTTGATTTTATATTGTTTAAATGATCTGTTGAGTACCACCATGATCAGCTTACCTGAATCCACTGTAGACTTGGTCCAAAGATAGGGGCAGATTGTGATATACTTACTCACATTAATTCATAGATTTTAAGACCAGACTGGACCATTATGATTGTCTAATTTTGACTCCTGCATAACACAGGGTTTATTTACATTAAAGTTTCTCTTGTTTAGTCTAAGGTCTGAATTTAAACCGATTTAGTTAAACTTGTTTTTTTTTAATACTCTTCTTTTGGCTTACTTCAAAATTTTTTAGGTTTAAATCGGGTTTAAACTAAATGGCAGTAAGTTACTCAAACTGAAATAAGCGAGTCAATAACAGGGTTTGCACCAGTTTAACTGAAATCATCTTAAAACAGGATTTGAATTAAATTGGGGCAACTTTGCTATGTAGACAAGGACATAGACCTTAGAATTTTACCTAGTAATTCCTGCATCAAGTGTATAATTTCTGGCTGAGTTAGAGTGTATCGTTTAGGAAGACATCCAATCTTGATTTAAAGATTTCAAGTGCTGGAGACTCCATTATATCCACAGGCAAGTTGTTCCAGGGGTTAATTACCCTTGCTGTTCAAAATGAGTGCTTTATTACTGGTCTGAATTTGTCTGGTTTCAACTTCCAGTCTCCAGACCTGGGATCTTATTGTGCCCTTGTCTGCTAGCTCAGTTAAGTAGTACCACATTTCACAAAAAGAAAAGGAGTACAAGTACTCCTTTTCTTTTTGCAAATACAGACTAACACGGCTGCTGCTCTGAAACCTCACATTTCACAAGTAGTTCTGTTGACTTCATTGGGACTACTTATGGTGCAAGACATTTATTTGACATAAATACAGATATCATAATCTGGCCAATAGTGAGTCAGTTCTTTGGGTGTAATTTGTTTGATTCCTGAGCATCCAAACTGCATACTTTAGCTGCCAGGTAAACTGGAGTATTTTGGTGGATTTAGGGATAGGTCAAGTATTTAAACAATCTTGCATATTCAGTGCAATGTTCATTATTATCCTAGCAAGTGAATAAGCACTTTTAATGTGCCAGTTGCTTTGTGTGACTTCCTTGTGTGACATCTTCTAACCTGAGATGATTCCCAATGGTAAACCAACCCTCTGATCATTTACCCTAACTAATTTTCTCACCTAAATGTGGCTTGCTCGGACTCTTATTGGACATTCCTGCACTGCTTTAACCGTGAAAAAATGTGGAGATCTGTGAACTACTAGTATCTAAGCAAAGAATGCAGGAGGTACAACAAACAATATGTTAAAAATGTGATTGGTGAAACGTAGAGTTTCGTAATAACTGGATGTTCTGGACCTTAATAGTAGTTTTCTGTAAGATTTCAATTTGTCTGCTTTCAAGGGGATTGTGCAGCTTCAACTGAATCAAAAAGTGCACATGTGGGACAGACTCTCAATCTTAGAAATGAAAAGTGTGCCAACGCATACATCCTTAAAATAGTAGTGATATTAGGCCAAGTTTTCCAACTCCGATTATAAATGACAACAAATTAATTATAACTAACCAGGTAGCTTGTTAAAGACCCATCAACATCTGGTTTGTTTATTTGTGTATATAAAACAAAACACGTTGCAGCCTACAAATTATGTACATGGTTAACCATGCAACTCCATGTTTCTGTTTCCTGTAGTGTACATGCTCCTTGTGCTTTCTAAACTTATTTATTGCAGCTTGTCCTCGTTTAGACTATTAACTCTTTGGGGCAGGGACTGTCATCTTAATTTGTATACTGACCAGTAAAATGGGTCCTTTATTATGACTGGGGCCTCTGGCATTATCAGAATATAAATAGTAAATAATGTGTATTTATTTCAACCTTTGGACCTTTCCTGCATTAGGATATCTTGTAGATATTCATAGGGCATTCATATCCTGTTCAAGTAACATCCCACTAGAACTGCAGAATGAGAATATTATTGTGAGAATAATTTAGCAGAATTTTTAGGGCTAATACAATCAAGCCAAGATACTGTTATTCTATGTTTGTTATAGTGTTCTCAACAGTCTGTGTTTTGATTGGATATCTATTTTACCTCTGACCAACAATTTAGTGAGGCTAGAGACAAGTGTGAAAGCAAGCAGAACGATACGCGAATTATACTGCAGGACATTAAAATAGGCTGAAATGGAGAAATTCAGACTGCTGCTGAACTGCTTGTAATTTTTAGAAAGTTCTTGGAGCACTAATCTTCTGAGCTTCATTCCTGTGACAGACTATAACAAGACAAAAAAAATGAAACAATGAGGGTGAAAAAAAGAAAAAAACGTACTGAAACCATTTTTAGTGACCAAGACTGAAATAAGAATGGACAACAGTATGAAACCCTTTCACTGTTGTTACAAGTGTGTTCTCATTACAGTCTCAAGACTATAATGTCTTTGTGATTCTCCTTGGATAATGACCTCCTGCTGTTGTGTGCCCTCTAATGAAACCCATTTATGGTTGTTTTTCAGAGTTCCATGGTACGCATTCAAATTTTCTATATTGCCATTAAATCTCTGTTAACTAAAAAAATGTGGCAACCTGTCATACACCAAACTAAGTCCTGAAACTTACTTCTGCAGCTTAATACTCAAATTGTTTTTGCATAAATAGCCGGTTTCAGTACCTAGGACTGACTGTGGTTCTGTTGGTTGTGGTGGGTCTGAGCTCATTTGTAGTGGCAGGGAATAAATGATGGACACCAGGATTGAAATGGTAGCCCCCCTGAAATTAATGCCAGAATTTCACCCCAGATTGGTATATTTATTAAGTCAGAGCATTAGTATATCACCAGCATCAGACTTACTGTGTCCAGTTGAAGGAATGCTTTTATCTAGAGCTGATTCTTTTACCAATGCAGCTTTTTGTCAAAATATTGCTTTATGCCTGATATCATAGGACCGAATCTTTAAGTCCCTGCTCATTTTACAAGAACTTCTAGTGCTTTGCAACTCAATGAGCTACATTTTTGTTTACACTTTTGCACCATTTGAGCAGCACAAAGGGGCTAGAAAGCAGAAGGATCTAGACAGCTGATTCCACCATTGTAGGAAGGTCCTGAAAATTCCACCATTGTAGGAAGGTCCTCAGTTGGAGTATTGCCAGCATGGCTGACACCTTTGTAGAACTACACCCCATCCCCCACATTGGACCCAACTCGGGGTTGGGGGGTGTTGGAGTATGGAAGCATGGTCAGTGTGAGTTGCACTCTAGCTAGGCTCATGTAATGTAGGATCCTTCAGGGATCACAGTCAGCTGGAAAAATTTAGAGCTGCCCTGAGGCTGCTGTAACCTGCACAAAGCTTGTGAGTGGAACAGATCTGCCCTGAGAACTAATGAACCATAACCAACACCATGGTAATTCCCCAGCACTGCTGCAGGGTGTGGAATCTCAGAGCACCACAGAGTCTGGTCCAGCATTTCTCCACATTGCCTGTGGGCTGTCTCATTTACATGTTCAATAGGGATTTTCTGTTTTGATTTGGTCTTTATAATAGTAGGCACCATTAATGGCTGGTATAGCTATGGAAAGCACATGCAACCTTTTTAACTTCCCAAATTATTTAATAACCTCCTTCTTCTCCTTTGGGACTGACTTTCCCAGGCCTTGCCTTTTTTCCCCAAAAGAGTGTTTTGTTTTTGTTTTTTAATTTGAGCAAAATTATTTCATTCGCTGCATGGAATCAGCCCAACATAGAACCAGAAGGCATACCATGTGACTTCTACTATGTTACAGTTCCCAGAGTAAATTTGAAATACAGCATCCAAAGGTGATGTCACAGATGTCTAGCTAGCAAAAGAAGGTTGGGCCAAATTTATCTTTTGATGTAAATGGGTGAAATTCCATTTCAGTCAATGGAGCTGTGATTTACACCACCAGGTAATCTGGCTCTCTGTGTCCAGTTCTGACTAATATTTCATTAACATGAAAAATATCTGAACAAATGTATGTTCCTGTATACAACCTGAACTTGAGAAAAGGCAAATGTCAAGTATTTTCAGTACTCAGGCAAACATTTTGTACAGCTTTACTATCAATACATAAATATATTTACCTAAAAATATAAACAATTAAATGATCCTTACATGGGTAAGTCTATTTGCACTTATAGGATCACTCTTCTGCCACTACTGTCACTTTTAAATTATTAGGATTCCCAGTATATTGTGAAAGATACACAGGAACCACTTCAGAGATCATACATAATGCATCTTTGTAAGCCCAAGATGTTAAAATGACGGTAACTCAAACTGATCAAGGAATAAGGGTAAATCTTACTGTGGGCGTGTTTTTAATGCTATTGAAAATATAATGAAACAAGCCTAACCAGTGTGCTGAAATAGGCCTTGAATTATTCTCTCACACATGCTGTATGGTCACCAGTTGCTTCTCTAGGTAATTTACAAGACTCGCTGCTGTATGATAAAGCACAGGTGCTGAGGCTGTCATCCAGAGCAATGATTTATTAGCTTTTGTGATACTATACACCTAATGTAGCAGGCACTAAATCAAGAGAATGTATACTGAAATAATATGTTTTCCAATGATGACCCGTGGCGACTCTTTAGCTGTTCTTGCCCTTTTACCACTACTGTTGGTTTTGCCATTTCTTCTCATTAGTTTAAAACCCATGGGATTCACTTTCTGTCTTAATTTCTCAGCAGCCAAGATTGCTTCAGTGCTAGTTTTATTGCTATGGATTTCTAGTTGATATGTCATACTACCCAGGAGCCTAGTCTAACAAAGAGAAGGAGAGAGACCTCCAAGGCAAATGACATCACAGAGAAATTCAGACAGCTGCAGCAAATCTCTCTTATTGTGCCAGACTCTGGTAGTCTGCACCATTCTTTTAAGCAATACTGGCATATGGTAAAAATATGTCTCTGAGTTAGTCTGAAACTTATTCTCTACAACATTTTTCTTTGAGGAAATTCATTCAAAGGTCTCATCTTCCAGTTTTCATGACAGTGACTATCAATCAAAGTCACTGCCTGTTGATTATCTGAATACCCTTTGAACAGATTAGAGAAATCTTTAATTACTATTAAATGCCTGACAAGCATGGACTTGGGGTGAAAAATCAGTCAGTCAATCACTAGATCTGCACCTTGTAGATTCTGAATTATAATGAGAGAACACTTCAGAAAAGTAAATGAAATGTAACAAAATGTGTACATTAGTAAAGCAGAAGACATTCAAAGGGAAATAAAGATATGTAGACATTTTAAAAGGAGGTAAAAAAAAGAGAGGATTTGATCAGGGATCAGAGAATTCTCATTTGTGACCACGGGAGCCAGGTCCTCTCCCATTTGTGATCTACTGTCTCTGTGATAACTACAGCAATTGCTTATTGGGAAGAGCAACATTAGGAGAATATTTATGTTTGTTTATAGCGTGATATGTGTTTTGTTCTTTGTGGAGAAAAAAATTTAACACCACTCTCTACTTTTGCTCTTCATTTAAATTCCTCCCATCTGTTGTTTCCTTCAGGTAGAAATAAGGAGAACAGGCATCTGGCAAGATATTATCTGTTGGGGTCCCTCAGCTCTGGAGCTCATTCTCCTTCTTGGTCTGACAGATCCCAAATCTCTTGAACTTTAGGGCATGTGCTGTTAGACTCATCTGTTTTCTTATATTCCTGATGAAGTGGCAACATGAGGAATATGGGACGGACAAATGGAGGGGGAGGTAGGGCTGGGTGAGTTACTTTAAGGCAAAGTCCATTTCCATGCGCAGTTATTTGTACCTCTGGATTTTTAAAAATCTTTGTATTTGTAAATGTGGTTAAAGCCACTTGAAGAGATGCTTAAAATAAAGGTAAGCAAAATGAATACCAGATAAGAATATGGAGCAAAAGGCAAACTGATGTAAATAAAAATGAAAATAAAAAATGTTTTGTTATCTCTAGGTTCATACTGTAGCTGATATGATATGAATAGATACTAGCTATACGTATGAGGAGGTATAAATGGTTGCTATTGTATACTAAATGGAATAAAGGTATTTTTAAAAATCAGAAACATGCAACATCAAACATAATGAGAGTCAAGTGAGAGAGGTATTTGAGACTTTACTCCTCTTCAGGTTGGAGTGAAACCAGATTCATAGCTGTAGAAGAACTCTAGTAACATAATTCACTGAAATGAGAGTGTGATAAAAGACCTTTTGCTTGCCTTTTGCATGGATAAATTACACCCAAAGCTACAGAAACGTTCTTTTCTAGGTTCAGATTAAGTGGGCTTGTATAATAAACATTTCTGTAACATTCAGCTACTTAAGCCCAGACAGCTCAATTAGGGCTGTGCGATAAAATACAACTTCTGTGCACTTTGTGAGCACTTAATGTGACTGAAAGCCTGTTAGCAAGAAATCTTTCTGAAAATAGGTTCTGTCAAGTGTTTAAGGAAATTGAATTGGCATTGTATTTAAATCACAAAGCTGAAAACCAGGAGATTTCTGGATGCTGAGTAATTTAATTATATTGTCATATTTGAGTTTCTTTGCTGTCTGAGTCTCCTTTATTTATTATATTTAATACATTATAAAGCTATGAAAAAAAGAAGGGGAAGTTACTCACGCAAGCTGACAAAAGCCAGGAAATTTAAAGTTATTGCTGACAACGCCATCCTCATTTTATGGAGTTATCTACAAAACGCTGTTCCATCATGGGAACTAAGGTTAGATTGTCAACTGTGTGACTTTGAACTTTGCATTTGTTCATTTGCAAAACAATTTTTTAAAAAATCCTAGGATTTTCTAAAAAAAATATTGTGAACAGCACAGAAAGCAATTGTACACCCTACGTCACAATTATGTAGTCTCTTATCTATAGTAGAAATTAAGCAAATGCATAGTTTGTCATAACACAAACATTTGTTCTTATTACTACAGCTTGGAATGATTCCATCAGCTTCAACAACTGCTATGAATTTGATCTGAGAAATAACAAGACATAATGTCAGCACAATAATATAGACCAATATAAACTCAATCAAGCAAAGCTCAATCAGGCACAGGAGCAACAGGCTGCTCTGAAATAGTGTTACAGACTTTTCAAAATTATCTGTGTGCCAGAGGACCCCAGCATGTGTGCTTTCCACCCTATGCTCCAGGAACAATTTGGAGGCAGAGTGTTCTTGTGGTGGGCGCATGCAACTGAAAGCTAGAAAACTTTGGCTCTTGTCCCAGGTCTGTCACTTAGTTGGTTTATATGATCTTGGACAAGTCACTGTGCCTCCATTTCCCCTTTGGTAAAATTTAGAGTGTGGTGAGGCTAAGTCAATTAATGTTTAAGAATATTCTAATGGTCCCTTCTGGCCTTAAACTCAATGAAGTTACGAAGGGCTTAAAGTCACATCTGGGGATTCAGCCCATTGTTTAGAAAATGAATACTTTACAACAAATACCAAGTCCAGCCTCATAAGAAGAAAGCACTATATCACTTTAGCAATCCCAGAAGACAACCCCTGTCTACTTTTAATTGCTTTTCCTGATGGAAATGAGGAGTCTAGACCCCTTAAACACTAGTAGTTATGCACCTGTTGAGTGAAGGACCACAGGGAGACTACTTTTAGGTGTATTAATTATATTTAGATATGTTATGTATGCATTGTATTCTGAAGAGAGGATAGGACTGGCTTGGAATTTTTTTGGTGAACGTAAGTTAAGTAACATTTTGGGGGTACCTTATAAACATATAAGTAAAGATTCATTCACAAAATGATTGTGTAGTTAAGGAGATCAAATAAGATCTCAGTTTTCTTTCACCAATTCAAGTGGCTGCAAATGTTTCTGGAGATATTACACCAGCCATAATTAACCATAAAAGTTTTATTTTTAGTATGGATCAGATAACAATCTGCAGGCAGCCACTGTTAATTTTATAATTTATGTAGCATAAATATGTTAGGAACTGTATATAGTGTGACATGGATACTCGGCAAGTGCTGATGTTTCACGCTGATATAGCTTGAAGATGACAGTTCCATCTTGTCATACTAACAAAGTGAGAAATTGCTGTTCCCTTTAGGGCAGAGAGCAGCTATGAAAATCAATGTTTGGGATGCCATTTTTGCACAATAACAGTTTCAAATGTGTTTGATAGTTTTACATTTTCTGATTCACAAATAATCAGAATACAGAGTATTTTGGCAAATATTAATTATGTTAAAGGCCTATCATATGATTATGAATGCTCTTTTAATTTCCGTTTTATTGCTCAGTAGGAAAAATCATCAACGCTTCTGAGTAAAAGTAAATATTGAGATGTTGCAATTTTCATTTGAAGAACCAGTCAAATATTTACTATGACATAGTAAACTGTTTTTCATTACTTCCTGGAACACCTCTTGTACTGAATGATTTAATTATATACCGAGGAAGTTGCTTTTGTGTTCAGGTAAGGAATTTAAATATTGTACAGTTGAAAATAACAGCTGAAGGCTAACAGAAATGGATTCTATATCCTTATAAGGATGCAGGTACACCACTATTTGTTTTTCTTGGTGGGTTTATTTTTATGGTAAACATCAAGTGGAATTATTACCTTATAACTGTGATATAACAATTAGTTATATTTGAACTTGGTCAGTGATTACAGAGATTTCTAGGGCTATTCCATATTCTTAAGAAAAATGCCAAATGGGTTATTAACATTTTTACATCTACATTCTGTATGTGCAGTTCATAAAGAGAAAGGAAGGAGCTATTCTACCAGGTTGTTTTGGAATCCAGAAGTAGGGAGCATAAAGGAGTTGTGAAAGAGAGTGCAATAAGGATACTATTAGAGAGATGCCAAGAAGGGGGATATGTGCGTCACAGATATCTATGGGTATTGACATAGACTGGCTGCTTCACGCAGACTGTGGCATGCAAGAGATGTGGATCCCTGTGTGGATCCTGGTACCCTATCCTTTCATGCGATGCAGTGGGACTGCAAGAGTTCTGTTGCCCCCACAGAATAATACCTTTAGCATGGATGAATATTATTTATTTTACAATTATTCTGTAGTAGCTCCTAATGGCCACAACCAGGCTGGCCTCCATTGTACCAGATGCTGTACAATCACACAGTAAATAATAATCAGGTCCCTAAAGAAACCCTAAAAATCCATGGGAATTCACTAGACCCCCCTCATGAGATAATGGAGAATCAAGAGGGCCTCACTAGAAGATGATGGTGAGTACCTTCAAGGTGAGGTTTCACTTTTGGACAGCCCTAGTAAAGATTCTTTGCCTCATAGGCATCTGCAATGAATCCTTAATGGTGCTAGAGCATTTATGGACTTACCACTGTAGAACATACAGAGCCTGTTTTACCATTACCTTGCACTTTGTATAGTCACTTTCACCCAGGTGGCAGGTCAGACTTAAAATCTATCTCTTTTTAGTTAATAAACTTGTTTTCTTGTTTTATCTAATCCAGTGTGTTTAAGTTAAAGTGTCTGGGTAAGTCCATTTAGTTTAAGTTGTGAGTATATTATTCCCTTAAAGGAATCATGGATTTAATATGTTTGGACTGTCCAGGAGAGGTCTGGGCAGTAGAAGACATACATTTCTGGGGGGAAGTATGGGACCGGGACTGTGTTGAGGTCACCCTGTAGTATAACCAAGGCTGGTGAGAGCCAGTGCCCATTGTCAATGTGATTGTCAAATGTCTTAAGGTCCTAAAAAGTATTCAGCAATGGCACATGAGTTGAAATAAAGGTTAACACACAATCAACAAAAAGTATGACTCTGCAACATCATTCCCTGCTGAGTCTGTAGCTTTCCAGGCTGTCCCTCTTGATCATCTTCATGGGAGGACTCAGACACTAGTCATGAGGTAGAGGAGACCAGCATAGTAGGATCATCCTTCCATGCAGGACCCCTCTTGCCCCTGGAGTGCAGGTGCTCGTACACATAGCTTAAATCAATATTAAGAGTTCCTAAAGGATGTTCACCTTCCGTGCTTTCTTTAATTTCCAGCGTTATGTACTTGTGTATTACAGATTTTTCAAATGTTATTTTCCAAAAGATTATGGCTATGATATAGGCACTCTTTCTGTTGGGAATAAATAAGTGATTGAGACAGTGTTTGGTGTAAATATGCAAAAGAGGATTAACAAAATGTCTCTTTTCAAAACAAGAACCTTGGGGATTTGATATACAAAATCAGTGTTGTCACTGTACTGCATGGAAACTAGTAAACTAAACAAAGCCTGCCAGAAATGAGACAAAGGAAATCTGTATCTGCTCTGTCATAGCAGCAGATTCAGTAAATGATGCTCAGGCCCTAAGGGTAATCTCAGGTTTGAGTATGATTTATAGAGGTTTTTTTTTTTTTTTTTTGAAGGAACAGAGACAGAGTTAGTTCTACCATCAGGAGTATGTAAATAGATTGCATTCAAAATGTAAACATGAAGATAAAACCGTGGTCTTAAAAGTGAACTGAGTTCAATAGTGTATAAAATTAGATTTTGGAAACAGATCTTTTAATTACTACCATATTTCTAAATATGAATAAAAATGTATAATAAAATAAATACATACATCCTATTGTTAAAATCCTGAACCACTAGGTTCCTGGTCCTTTAAAACAGTGAGTATTTTGAGGTATGGCAGTTAGCGAGAGATGAGGAACCTCAACATCTGACAGGATATGCTAAACAGGATCAGGAAATGTGTGTGTGTGTGTGTGTGTATGTGTATATATATATAATATATATAGGGCCAATCACCTGAATAGTATCAGTGATTTTAATTGGACTACTTGAATGAGTAAGTGGATCAGTGTTTGATCCATAGGTTTCAAATAAATACATTTTAAAATATTCTTTCTGTATATATTTATTTAATTTCTTATTGAACCCTGAATTTAAATTATGTTGCCCCAGAATCAGTTGCTGACACCATCATAACTTCTAAAGACATGCCAGAAATGGAATTCCCTGCTGTGTTTTGAGGATTAGAGATGCCATCGGGTGTTGAAGGGAAAATCTGAACTTTAAATTTGGCAGGTAAAACATTTTCTGTTCATTTTTGGCTATGTTTAAAAAAAATTGTCTCAATTTTGGGTGGATAGAAAAAATACATTCATTAATTCTTTGCCACAGAAACTGTCAGTGCTTTTTAATTCGAGCAAGTGGGAACTAGGTTCAGCTCTATTTAGCTGTAATATTGTAGATAAATCCTACTCACAAGGAGAGCTATGAGAAATGTATTGAATTAAAAATATTAATGGAGAGATGGGGTAATCTAATGCTTGTTGCCGAGGACTGATTCTAAAGGCCTGGATTCTGTTCCCACTTTCTCACTAATTTGCTGTGTCCCCTCAGGCAAATCACTAACAGACAAATTTTCAAAAATGGCAATGTAATGGGGCGGCTGCCCCACTCCATGAGAAGAAGGGTTGGAAGAGGTCAGAGAGGCTGCGCAGACTGGCAGCCAGTCAGTAAAGGCCTGTGCAGAGCCAATCAGGGCAAAAAAAGAGGCAGCCAATCAGGGCCAGGTTGGGCCCTATATAATGGCTGCCTAGCAAAGGAGAAGGCAGTCTCCCCTGACCAGCAAGGGAGGAGGACTGGCTCCTGATAGAAGGAGTGGCACCCTGGACAGAGCTGTGCTAGGCAGGGTAGTGGGAGCTTTGGCTGACCCTGCCAGACTGCAGGCCTTGAAACAAAGGCTGAGTGGGTGCTAGGGCTACAGGGAAGTTGCCCAAGGAAGGCAGGCAGTGATGGGGAGTGGAGGAAGGCAGCAAGCGGCTGGGGCCCAGAGTAGTGGGCGGGCCTGGGTTCCCCCCCTTGCACTGCACTTTGCCATGTGGGAGAATTCCCCATGGACTGCACCTTGTCCCTGAGGTAAGGGACTAGACTTTGGGGATGGCAGGTGGACATGAAGGCAGGTGTGGACTAGGACTGCTGATATGTCCCCGGAAGTGGGGAGAATGGAGTAGTGGGCACTGCTGCAGGGTGGTGTCCTGAAGAGGACACCGCGGTCTAGAGAGCAACATGTGTCCTGGTGGTGGAGACAACACAGCTGAGCAGACAACGGGCGAGACACCAGCCAGAAGCAGGCGCTCCGAGGCTGGAATGAGCTAATTCCCAGACTGATCAGCAGGAGGCACCACGGTGGTGAGTCAGCATTCTGTTACAGGTGACCACAAAAAATCTCTCTGGCCAATTTTGAAAACATTGACTTTAATTTCTGTGCCTCAGTGCCTCTTCATGTAACGTGTAGACATTATTATCAGAATTATCTTTCTTTCATCTTGTTCTCGCTCTCTCTTTGTTGTTAGGCACTTGAAAATTCTCAGAAGAAAAGTACTACATGAGCCTGATCCAAAGCCTATTAAAGTCAATGTAAAGACTCTCAGTCGAGTCAATGAGTTTTGGATTAGTCCCTATGAGTGGAAAATATTGTTAAGTGACAATGGAGACTTTTATCTGTTCCCCTGTGTGTCCTTAGAAGGGGCAAAATATTTTCCCTCTTGTATTTTTGCCACAAGAGAAAACAGAGTTTAGATCGAGAGCTTAATATAGGTTAGTGATTCATGAGTCAGGTTAAGAATATCTTTTCATAACTATTCTTGAGTGGATTTCCTAAGGCTTTCAATTTTTAGTTCAGATATGTATCCAAATATTTAAACAGATTTTCCAATCATATTTCCAGTACTTCCTTTTACTGGAGAAAGGCTGGTCATCATTTCCTCTTTCTCCTGGCAATATGTTGTTTCCTTTTCCTGTGGTTTATGAAACAAGATCTTCATTAAGCTCTTTGGACTTTCCTAAAAATACTTGAATTCAGCTCAGTTAGGGTAAGAGTTACAGGACAAATCTTCACCTCGTTCTCAGCTGGCTCATCCCATTCCCTTTAATTAGCAGTGTAGTTGAGGGTAAACTGTGTTTACCTACTTTTCATTTTGGCAATATGGAATTTTAGTTTAGGTCCATTTACCCACTTTTTAAAAACTACTACACCATTGCTCTTTTTGCCCTTCTTCAAATCAGTTTATAGTATTGAAAACAAAATCTCCAAGTCTGCATATGATACTAAGTTTGGAGGCAGAGCAAATAATGCAGAACAATGCAATCAGATTCAGAAGGATTTGTATAATTTAGGATTCAGAGTAACAGCCGTGTTAGTCTGTATTCGCAAAAAGAAAAGGAGTACTTGTGGCACCTTAGAGACTAACCAATTTATTTGAGCATGAGCTTTCATGAGCTACAGCTCACAGCAGATGGAAAATATAGTTCAGTGTGGAGAAATGTAATTTAATTGAAGAAAGGAACCAATCTAGGAAATATATGCTAACTGGAACAAGCATCTGGCACAATGATCAGGAAAAGAGTTGAGAGAGAGTTTCAAATATTTTGTACAACAATCATTCCCATTGCAAATTAGACACTAGGTTGTATTAAGGGGCTAAAATATCAAACGAAGAGGGATAAAACTATAGTGGATACTTAATAGCAGCCACTATAAAAATTGTAAAACAATTTCATTATAATCCTATTTATATAAACATATAATTTTATGAAATACTAACCTTTTTGAGAGCGGAGGAGCGGTGCTGAACTTGTCCATGTTTTGAAGACAGGTTAAATTGATTTTTTTGTTGTAAAAATTGAGCAAAATCTTTTCAGCTGTTTGAATAATGGGAGCGTTCCCACTTTTTTTTAAACCAATAATTTTTTGAATGAGGGCTTCAGCAAAATGGCTGAAGTTTGAAATTTGGCCTGCAGCCAAAGCCTACTGAAGTCAAAGGGAATCTTTCCACTGACTTCCAGTGAACTTTGGAGCAGGCTAATCGTCCTCCTTGAAGTCTCATGCCTTTACTTGGCTTTGGGATTGAAAAGAAAGTTCTAAGTAATTTAAAAATCACTTTTGGGCATGGTCAGGGGCAGCTGTGAGAGCTTTTTAGCAGAGTGTAAAATCCCATTTGTGAAATCAATGCAGGTTCTTTCTGACTGGCATAAGGACTGTTGCTCTGAGGCTACTGCTGGGACAATCCGCATGAGGGAGATTGCAAATATCTCGCTGAAATACACACAGGGGAAACTTCTAAAATACCTGCCTTAACATCAGGGATAGGAGAAAATCCTCATCCTGCAATTTAAGAGCCTCCCATTAATAGACACAGTATATAATATAGCTGAAAATTCTAAATTTTATTTTACCTACCTACCAGAGAGATCATCTCTGCCCCCAGGATGTACTGCCACAGCTGTGCTCAATGCAGGCTCTAGAGCTCATTAGAAACAAGAGGGAGCTGCTGGCAGACTGTTCTCTGGAACTTGCTCCATCCTCGGATTGCAATAGCCTGAATCTGATCTACCAGCCACATTGAAAAAAGCATTTATTTGATTGGGTTTTGGTGGACGGTTGAGGGTGGATGATGGAAAGAAGCTTTGATTATTGGCTGAGTTAATTTGTTGCTATTTGGTTAACACTGCTGGTGGGCTGAGTTTGTTATTCAAATGTGATTTTAATGCCCCTGCATGGATAGCAGTCATCTAGTCTTGTGTGTGTGTTGTTTTTTTGTTTCTGGTTAAAATTGCATCTTAAAACAGATACTGTTTGTTACAGAAATGCAGGTGTAGATTTTGTAGTTGCTGGCTGCACCTGAAAAAAGTGAGGCTGACCCTCAGTGCTTCAAAAAATGTAGTCTTTAATGTGCATACTGCATAGTGGGACCTTTGTTTACTTCAGATGAGACCCTTTAAAAACCCAATTTAACCAGAATTTTTATATTACAAGTGACAAGGATCATTAAGAGATGCAGTTGTTAGGGTCCTTGTCCTCTGTATCAGACTGTCCGTGAAACACACGTTTTCTGCCAAGAGAGGTACCATCTAGTAAAGTATGTAAAAGCTCTGCTAAAGTGAGGGAAAACATTTCCTCTGTTTTGAATGGATGCCTAGATCACAAAGTTTGGATCTATGGCTGAACTGTTGAAAGGATCAGGGATGATTTAGATTGGAGTTTTGTTTATAGTTTTTTTTTTTCATGGATTTTTCACATATACTCCTTTTATCCACTTATCACTGATCTTTCTTTTTTCCCTTTTAAAGTAGGTAGCCTATCTTCTGTTCTCCACTTTCACTTGAGGGAGATACACCCAGGAAAGATAGGTTTCAGAGGAACAGCCGTGTTAGTCTGTATTCGCAAAAAGAAAAGGAGTTCTTGTGGCACCTTAGAGACTAACCAATTTATTTGAGCATGAGCTTTCGCGACTTGATTATGTAAAGAGTTGTCACTTTGGATGGGCTAGCACCAGCAGGAGAGTGAATTTGTGTGGGGGGGTGGAGGGTGAGAAAACCTGGATTTGTGCTGGAAATGGCCCACCTGTTGATCACTTTAGATAAGCTATTACCAGCAGGACAGTGGGGTGGGAGGAGGTATTGTTTCATATTCTCTGTGTGTATATAAAGTCTGCTGCAGTTTCCATGGTATACATCTGATGAAGTGAGCTGTAGCTCACGAAAGCTCATGCTCAAATAAATTGGTTAGTCTCTAAGGTGCCACAAGAACTCCTTTTCTTTTTCCAGGAAAGATAGTATTCTGTCCCTGAGATCATGTAATTTCTCTCTCACATTTTTAATAGCTTAAAAATCTCTCTTGTTCTGTTGCCCTTAAATAACGTCAACAATCAATTTGCCTCATCACCTATTTTACCCAGCACATAGATTACTCTACTTTATTGTTCTTACTTGCATTATTTTTTCTTCTGATTATAGTGTTAATATATAACATCTGTATCATTGCTAACATTTTTATGCCTTAAATCCAAATCTAATAACTCCTTCATTAATGCATCACATTTTATTTCTTTCTGCTGCTTCATTCCAGAAGATATGCTAATTAATGTCATTGTCATAAGTGATTGCATTGCATCTCGGGGCCATATCTTTAGAAGCATTCCCAGTAACTACAGCTGGGCAAAAATTTTTGCCCAAACAGTTTATTGGCGGAAAAATGAAGTCAACCCAAAATTGTTTGCGAATTTGACATGAATTTGCCGAATAGTTGCATTCCAAATTTTTTTGGCTGGATTCACAAGGAGACTTAAGCACTATTCACAAAAAGTGGGGAGGAGGTGGTGGTGCCCTCCCAGAACCTTTTAGTTAGGGCACTCACCTGGGATGTGGGAAACCCAGCTTTGAATTCCTGCTTTGGAGTAGGGACTTGAATTTAGGTCTTCCCCCTCCCAGATGAGTCCCTAACCACTGGGTGTGCTTTTTTTTCCCCCAGAGCCTGCCAGAGCTTCTCTGCAGAAATGTGTCATGGCATAGCTGGTGCTGTTTGCGAGTGTTTTTGTCAAGATGGAGAGGGAGGGGAGCTGGGGCACAGCTGTTTTATGTCGTATTCTTCACTCTGAAACAAATTTTCAGCTGGCAAGTGTGATGGAAATTGCTGCTGCTCAGAGCTTCATGCAGTGTGACTCTGCTCCCAATTGGATAGGTTACAGAATGATGGAATTGAAGGGGGATCAATGTCATCTGTCATTGCTGTCATCAAACTTGCTGCACTGCCAGTGAGATGCAGGGTAGAGGGGGATAGACAGAAGCTTTGAGAGGCTTCCCCTGCATGTTGATGCCTTAAAGTCCATGGGGTTGGGTCCAGCTTTCTTTTTGGCTCCATAAATTCTATATGGATTAAAGGTCATGCCCCCCACCAGTTTTTTGCTGGCACGAACTCTGTCTGCCCAACTTAAATGTTGGGGTTTTTAAAAAACATAAATAAACAGTGCCCATCCTATGGTCTGGGTGTTTAGTCCACAAATGAATGACAAAATAAAACATAAAGGATGGTAAGCTTTTCAGGTCAGGGTTCCTCTTTGTTATGTTTGTACAGTACTTAGCATAATGCAGCTGGGTTCTCCAGGCACTACTGCAATACAAATAATAATAAAGGAAAATGAATATCTGCCAGCTAAGATGAGGCTAATATCCAACCCTTAGATTCCCCTGTCCTAAAACTCCAAGTCACACAATCAAGGGCACCCAGAAGGTTAACAGATCTGGGTGCTAGTGGATCAAGAACGCATGGGCAGGCAATTCTCAAAATTAAATTAAAAACCCCTTGGAAAATAAGGGCCCAGCCCAATTCTTAGGGTCTGACCCTGCTCCCATGGGACTGTTTACATTGACTTCAACGGGAGTTGGATCAGGCTCTCACTGAAGTCCCATTGACTTCAGTAAGAACAGGACAGAGACCCAAATTAGAAACTCTCTTCGAACTGAGAGAGTCTTATTTAACTTTTTCTCTTCCTCATATTTTTGCATAGAGGGCAGGGTGGTTGCAACCCCTGGGTTGAGAATACAGGATATATTTAATCTTCAAAACAATGCTATGAGTTAGGTGAATATTCCTGCCCCAGTTCTGTAGTTGGGGAAACTGTGGCATGGCAATATTGGGTGCCTTGTGTGTGGCCACAGGGGAAATTAATGCCAGAGCTGAGATAAGAACATGTTGTATTACAGAATCTTCCAGAGACCTAGGAACTACACAAATTGTTTTGAAGACATGTTCTCTGACCCAAAAAACTTGAGTTGTTGCTAGCTTGTAGTCCTGTGATTAGACCAGTAGATCAGGCTTCTCTCAACAGAGTTTACTGGGGGAGTGGGAGCTCCGTTACTAATCTGATTAGAGATTATGTAGTGAATTACTTTAATGCTGTCATGACTCACTTGATGGGACAGACTGGAGCAGCTCATGTAGGACTACTGGTGTTTGCAGGTGTTCCCTGTATCAGATGCTCTCCTACATGCTCTTCCTGCAAGGTGCTGAGCATCCGCTGAGATTCTGAACAGCTCATCAACCATTGGTTGCTCTAAAAATTTACAGTGATGAGAACCTGGTATGATCAGGACCTTGTGGGAAATCTTTGCAGTTTAAAGGCTCAAGGGGGGATGGATGCCCCAAGCTCTTCTTTCTTCTTAGAGGGGTAGTCCATGTGTACATTACGTATGTGGGTATGCATGTGCACCATGCACCTGAGTTTGGTGATTTTTAGTAAACTGTGTCCATTGGTCTGCACTTGCACAGTTCTCCTTGTGCTCCAGACTGAGAGTGTAAGGGGCAGTGTTAGACTGATACCTCTCCAGTTCCTTCTTACCACCACATGGCCTGAATCAGAATCCTGTGGCCACGGCTTCTTCCATCGTTGCTTCTGTCTGTAAAGATGTATATATTGTAAATAGCTATCAGTATTTCACTTTCAGATTTCTAGCTTATAGTACTTAGTATAGTGGAGTTTCATTAGTTCTCTCCCTGCCTTGGGGAAATCCTCAGCTGAGGACAAGGACTATGTCCTTGTTTAAGAATTGCATTTTCTGGCCCTGCAGTGAGCGACAAACAGCGAGCCTGCCTTTACTGCCTTAGTGAGACTTACATCTCGGCTAAGTCCAGTATTCACTGCTCCTTCTATCCCTGATCTAGTGATAGCCAAGAGCTCAGACTCCAAGAACAGGTAATGGAGAAAGCCATGAGACCCCAAATCAGATCCAGGCAGGGAAGGACCCCAGCCCCCATACATTAGCCTCAATCCATAGGCAGCATGCTTCTGAGTACAAGCTCAAACTACAAATTCCAAGCCGAAAGAGTCAAAGGCTTCTCATGAGAGGGCCCTCTCACAAGCACAGAAAAGGATACTCTTCTAAGTCTCCCCCCCCAGGATAGTGTGGCATTCAGGAGTATGGATCCGTCAGTTCTGATCTTGGTTCCAACATATAAACCAAAAGACAGGCATCTCCTGCTGTTACCTTCAACATTCTGATCAGACTCCATGCCGGTACCAGTATGGCTCCAGAGAGATCCGACCTCCACTGTGACCAGGGAAATGTTGATCTGACTGCCCTTACCCCAGGGTGTAGGTTGAATCAGTGGTATCTGAGATGTATGTCTCCTTGGAGGACATTTTTGGTCACCCTTATCCTCAGTCTCCTCTCGTGTCTGAACTTATTTAGAGACATTGTTACACTGGAGGAAAATACCGCATTGAGGATACGGGACTGCTCTCCTCTTCCAGCTGAGAACATAAGTACCCATTGTGATGGGTAGGATCACAAAAACCACCTTGGGAACTGCCAACTGATGTGCTGAGACTACTTCTTTTTCCTTGCCAGCTTGGGACTCCAGCAACTTGCCTTGTTTGAGTCAGACACACTTGCCTGCTGCAAACACAGACCCAGGTCTGAACCATGTCCCCCAACAGCTGCAGGCTTAACTAAAAACAGCTTAAGAAGTGTTCCTGTCTCCAACACTCAGATGCCCAGCTCCCAATGGGGTCCAAACCCCAAATAAATCTGTTTTACCCTGTATAAAGCTTATACAGGGTAAACTCATTTGTTCACCCTCTATAACACTGATAGAGAGATGTACAGCTGTTTCCCCCCTCCCCTGGTATTAATATATACTCTGGGTTAATTAATAAGTAAAAAGTGATTTTTATTAACTACAAAAAGTAGGATTTAAGTAGTTTCAAGTAGTAACAGACAGAACAAAGTGAACTACCAAGCAACATAAAATAAAACACAAGTCTAAACCTAATACAGTAAGAAGGTGATTACAGATAAAATCTCACCCTCAGATGTTTCAATAAGCTTCTGTCACAGACTGGATGCCTTCCTAGTCTGGGCACAATCCTTTCCTCTGGTACAGCCCTTGTTCCAGCTCAGGTGGTAGCTAGGGGATTTCTCATGATTGTAGCCCCCTTTGTTCTGTTCCATCCCCTTATATAGCTTTGGCACAAGGCAGGAATCTTTTATCTCTCTGGGTTTCCTCTCCCACCCCCTTCTAAATGGAAAAGCACCAGGTTTAAGATGGACATTTGACCATGTCACCTGGTAATCCTGTGAGACCCCAAGCCTTCATTCCTCCTAGCCTGACTCACAGGAAGGCCTGCCTGCAAACAGAGCCATCCCCAGTCAATTGTCCTGGTTGATGGGAGCCATCAAGATTCCAAACCACCATTAATGGCCCACACTTTGCATAATTACAATAGGCCCTCAGTTATATTTCATATTTCTAGTTTCAGATACAAGAACGATACATACATACAAATAGGATGACAACACTCAGTAGATTATAAACTTTGTAATGATACCTTACAAAAGGCCTTTTGCATGAAGAATATTCCAGTTACATTATATTCACATTCATTAGCATATTTTCATAAAATCATATAGAGTGCAACGTCACACCCATCCATTGGTAATAACTCCCTAGCAGACAGTCTCAGCAGACATTTTTCCACAGACAATGAATAGAAGATTCATGATTCCCCACTACATGAAAATCTTGTTTAGGACAGAACACTGTCTTGGGACCTTTACACCTTGCAGACGATCAAGAAACTCCCCCCTGTATTTCTCCAGAGCAGCTCAGGGCTGTGGCTTGAAGGATGATGCCTTTCTACTATCCTGTAAGGACCACTTCAGATATACCTTCCTTCCCATCCCACTAACACCATAAGTCATGCAAAAGATTCATCACAACAAGGTTCAGGTCATCCTCATCACAACCAACTGGCTGAGAAACTTCTGGTTCTTGGACCTCCTGAGGATTTCAATCCATTTTATCATCAACATCCAATCAATGGGTCAAGCACTGAGACGCTGTAAGTGGATTTTGGGCTGCATCATCCAAGTAACACACTGGGGAGGGGGTCTGTGAGTCCATTGCGCCAGAGCACAAGCAACACCTGCAGCATCTGTGCGATACTAACCTTTACTACACATATGTAGGGCAGTTATACCCTACTATACTCTGTATATACCATTACAAAATATTAGGCATTGTTCCAGACTTCTACAGATAGGGACAGCAGTGTTATGGATATTCATACCATTTGCATCCTCCTCCTGATGAACTACTGCTTACTAATCTCCCACAGGTGGAATACACATGGGGACCATCCCTCAAAGGAATGGAGGTTACTTATCTGCAACTGGATGCTCGTTGAGATGTATTGTCCCTATCTGTATTCCACTGCCCATTCTCCATCCTCTCTGCTGCAGATCATGACTGATTCATGGTAAGGGAAGGAACTGGAGAGGCATTCACTCGGTTCAGAGCATGAGGAGAACTGCACATGTGCTGACAAACAGACACTGTACTATAAATCTGCAAACTCAGGTGCATGGTGAGCATGAGTACCCACGTCTGGAATACACATCAGGAACCACATCTTGAAGAAGCTCCAGTTAGAGATAAGTAACCTCAATTTCCGTCTTTCTTTCATATGACAAGATAAAAGGTACTTGTATGGAGCAATCATGAAATCGTTTGTTCAGGTCAATTCAGGGTCTCTATTCCTTAAGTATGTATGTTGAAATGTAATAAATGCATATATTTATAGGTCACATGTGCTATTCCTCTTCCTCTTATTTAAGGGTGGCAGTTCTAACTAAACTGGATGTCAAACACCTGCTGTTTTCTGCACATTTCTATTAAAACAGACTACAATGCAGAATAATATCTCTAAAAATATTCAAAAATGAATATCCTAATTAGCCTGTCACACACAATGACAGACTTAAGGAAAGAGGAACTAAGTCAAACAGAACAAATCAAGAGTTGGCAAGGAAAAACGAAAAGAAACCACAATTGTTCCCTGAAGTGTCCTTACACCGTGGCTTGGCTGCTCCCAGCCAGAAAGAGCACAGAAGGAACTTGCATTCTGTCATCTTTTAATCCCTGCATCAGCTATCACTCTCCAGAGCAAAAACTACCTTAGAATCTATTTATGAAACTTCACACACATACTGCAAACAGCTAAACTTTAGCATAAATGTCACCAGAGGACATTATGAGAAGGAAATGAATTACACTTTTTTTAATTTGCAACCTTCCTCTCTTGTGGATGATTTTGCATTGCCACTGTAGTCATATGGCCAACTCAGTGCTTTTCCATCTCTTTAAAGCAGCACATGCTTATGTATCAGAGCCATTAGCAAATGGAAAAACTCTTCAGACAGAAACAATACATTGTTTTAACTTTGTCGCATATGTTTTACATCTGTGACTGAGATTACAATGAGCTGCTCACCTGAATCCCTGAATGAGTGTTTTTGTGCTTGAGAATTTAATGGCCATTGGAACAGTAGATTCACAATGAAGTATGTCAGTAAAAAGTTAAATCCCATTCCACTATTCATTCTGTGAAATCTTCACATTAACTCGCACACAGTGCTGTGCAATCCGTGATCTTGTATTCATAACCTCTGTGCTCAGCCAATCGCATGAATGTAGCATAGAAGTTATGAGTACATGGTGGTTTGCTTCAAAAGCACAGGCTCTTATGGGGTTAGGTAACTAACACACTCGGTAGTAGGTCTAACATGGTCTATCAGTATGTGTAAATGCCCACTATGACCAGGGTTGCTGCCTCCTGGTCTCTTGAAGTTTTAAGGCCATGTCTACACTACCACTTATGTTGGGGAAAACTTATGTCAGTCAATGACATGAGTTTCAAAGGCATAAGTGGTGGTGTGCACAGCGCTATGTCAGTGGGAGAGTTTCTCCCACTGATGTAGCTACCGTCACTTGTTGCAGGGGGTGTGTGTGTGTGTGTTAATTATGTGGACTAGAGAACTCTCTCTTGTTGGCATAGAGTGGCTACGTGAGATCTTACAGTGGTGCAGCTTGGTAGAGCTGTGCTGCTGAAAGGTCTCTAGTGTAGACATAGTCTAAATGTGGTGGCGTTGTACCTTTTTATCCTGGAGATATTTTAAAGGGTGGTATTAGGTGACTGCTCTTCACCAAAGGCTTTCTCTCATGACTCTTTTTGTTACCTCTTTCACGCAATGTGTATGTGAGGCTGTTAAGTTATATGGGCTGAAGTGTTTTTAGAGTGCTGATGTCTAATTTTAAATTTCCGTGTCCTCCTAGCCTGGAGGATGTGGCTGAGTATTTCTTCCAAGAGTCTAGGCCAGATTAAGGCATAGATCAGCACAAGCTTTCTGTAATGTAACCCTAGTAAACTATTGGGGCTTGAATAATATTAGTATTTTCCTGCACACTAAGCTGATCTCACTGATTTGGACTTTGAAACTTTGCAATCCCTGATTTTAAAAGAGGTAATGTTGTTCTGCTGTCCATGCCTGGGTTAATAATATTTTTCATCCTTAGATCTCAAACTGCTTTACAAAAAAGTATACAAATATTTAAAAGATGAAACTGAGGCACAGAGAGGCAAAGTAACTTGTCCAAGGTCACACCACAGGTCAGTGGCAGAGCTAGGAATAGAAATTACATCTTGTGATTCCCAATCCTGTTCCATATCCATTGGAAAATGCTGTCATCCAAAATTATCTGAGCTGGAGAAAGCAAATTCAAAGCCCAGGAAAAAAATAATTAGGCCTAATTAATTGCTGTATTGTTCCAGTGATCCAGGTGTAACTGCATTGAGTTCAGTGGAGTTACACTGTTATAAAACTGGAATAATACAATGGCCTTCAACATTAGAGAGATCAACTATCATTATCTGGTGCACTTCTTATGTTGTGGGTTCTTTGCTGGATCTGATGAAAATGAGCCATCAATAACTGATATATACATGTAAGGAGGCTCTTTCTAGGAGTGACAGTGTACAAAGTTGGGTTACTTGCCTTGAATTGCCTATTGAGGAAACCTCTGTAAAAATTAATCTTGCTGAGAGAACTGATGGAGCCCTGCAAAATACTGAAGCAGTATAAAAAGAGTGACAGAAATCCTTATGTGAAAAAAAGCGACCGTTCATATTTCATTTGGAAATGTTGGTTAGGACCAATAACATTCTGGAAAGACAGATGGAGCTCTTCACAGAACAACAATTAGATCATCCAATATTAGAAAAATGGGGATCTCAGTAGGTATAGGCTCACCTGAGATATTTATACTATGTTTTCCAAGATAGTGGTTGGGGTGAAATTTTAAAAGACAATGTGCTTAATGTAGGGAAGAATTGCAGTAAGGAAAAAGGGAAGGAAGGGAGATGTAGAGAATCATGATTGCTCTGTTTGTGGACAGAAGAGACCATAAACTTTGGAAAGATGAAAAGCAAACTGGAATCATGAAGGGGAAAATATAACTTTAGGGATACTGAGCAATTACTCTCCTAGCATGAACCAAATTCAATGTCGTCTGATGTGGCACTATTGGGACATATTTCAATGTCAAATACACTTTAAAAAAATCATTCATCGAAAGAAAAGTTACAAAATGACTAAATCAGCCAAGACAGGTATCACAGGTGAGGACAGTCAACCATACTAATCAAGTTTGCATTTGCTCTAAGCCTGATTCAAAGAAATAAAAGGGAATCTTTCCATTGACTTCACTGGCTGCTTTTGGTCATTACTTGAATGAAAAAAAAACCAGTCCATGTAAAGCTCATTATCTAGCACTCACTCACTTAAATACTAGAAACCCCAGGAGGGAGCTCCTTCTTGCAAGTTTTTATAGCCCACTGCTAACCATATAAAAGATTAATAGAAGTTCTGGGTGCTTATAATTAATCAAATATCTGAACCTGTTAAGGCTCATCCATTAGTAGCTCTTTCAGGCTGTACTGCTGTTCTTTGGCTCTTTGACAGCAATGCAGATATACCAGTTACCCCTAGGTGGGTTTTCCTGCCTATTGGTTGGGATCTCTGACGCCTGGTCTACAGTGCAAAGTTAGGTTGATGTAACTTTGCATTTACCTAGTTGTGCATATGTCTACAATTAAATTTGTTTCCCACCGATATAAGCTATCCATTACACTGACCTAGTAACACTGCCTCCCCTAGTGGCACTGAGCCATGGTAGATATGTTGAGGCCAACACAGTGCTAATGTGGACACTACATTGCTTATGTCAACCCTAACAGTCCTCCAGCAGCAATAGTCACACAATGCCCAGCACTGACCACTCTGATCAGAATTGTGAACTCCCCTGCCCAGGGATCACAGAGTGTGGAAGCTTCCCCCTATGTTAAAACTCTGCAAATGTTTGAAAGCCTCTTCCTGGTTGTCAGTCTTCACAAGTGCACCTAGCAGCTCTCCATGGTTGTGTGCAACTGCCCAGCTGACCATGCTAGCTACATGCTCCAGATGTGCTCTGGCCTAGAATAGACAGGAGATATTGGATCTCCTGAGCCTGGGGGGAGAATAGGCTGTGTAAGCACAGCTGCAGACCAGCCATTGAAATGTGGACATCTGTGAGCAGATTGCCTGGGATATGCAGGAGAAGGATGATGACAGGGATCATTAGCAGTGCTGGGTGACAGTAAAGGAACTGTGGCAGGCATACCACATGCAGCTTTTTATAAATAGCTGTATGCCATAGTTGATGGACACCCCACTACCACCCTGCAGACCACTGTGACTACCTTTTGATGACCCTGAGTCAGAGCCCCTGGCATGAACAGCAAGGATGATGGTGAGGATGGGGTACAATCGACTCAAGGGTGTCCAGCGATGCTATGAGCCAGGACCCATTTGAAATTCCATCAGAGTCTTGAGGGGTTCCCCTTCCACACCTGTGGAATGCCTGAGCCTGATGAGGAGGAAAAGGAAGAGGACTCAGAATGACCTGTTCAGTGAGATGCTGAACACAAGGCCTGGAGGGTGAACATTGCAGACAGCCTGGAGAAGGAAAGTGGACAGCAGACAGGCCCAGAAATCCCAGCAGGAAAAGGTGAGAGATTCATTAGGACATAATGGGGCTTCTGTGGCAGAAAACACAGATGCTACAGGCTCTTGTGGACCTACAGATGCAACAATCCTGGGCTCGCCACCCTTAGCAGTCCCTGGAGAGCTCCATTACAGCACCTCTCTATGCCCCTTGTCAACATTCCACGTGGCATCAGGCCGCTTCCCTACACCTACTACTCCACCCCAAGGGACATTAAGTCCAACCACAGCTTCGCATACAGGAACCATGGCTGTCACTGGTCGGTGTGTGTGTGGCTAAAATGGACATGAATGATCCTTCCCCTTCTTAAGTGCTGTTCCATAAATTTATGGAAGCTTTTAATATATTTCGTTTAACTAGCACATAATTTTTTTGCAGTGTTTTTGTTACTCAGTAAAACTATTTTTGAAAATAATTCATCTTTATTAGTTCCCAGCATATGTTGGGATCTGCCTGGTCATAGTTAAAGCACCCACCTACTTGTTAGTGTACAGTGTGACACAACTCATAGGATCAATAACAAACACAGTATACTAATGTACACAAAGCTTCACAAAATCAGTGTGGTGCATTGACCGTGTTCTATTCATAGATGTACACCAAGCAACACACAATTCCTAACAGGCCCCAAATAGCAGGGTAAGGTAGAGCACTGTACAGCACAACGTGTTATTGTGGCTCACTGTTAAAGTGCTCTTTCAAAGCCATTCTGAGCTGTATAGGTCTGCACTGAGCTCTTCTAATAGCCTGTGTGTCTGGCTGTTCAAACTCAGCAGACAGCCGCTCCACCTTGGCAGTCACTTTTCTCCCTTTCCTTCACAGATATTATGCAGAATATAGCGGGCAGCTATAACCATGGGGGGTATTAGCTCACTGAGATCCAATCTTGTGAGTAAACAACTCTACTGCCCCTTCAGTCTACCAAAAGTGTATTCAACTGTCATTCTGCACCTGCTGAGTCAGCAGATGAATCTTTCCTTGGTGCTGTTGAGGTGGTCGGTGTATGGCCTCATGTGCTACAGGAGTAAAGGGTAGGCTGGGTTCCCCAGGATCACTAATGTCATTTCCGTGGTAAACCCCCACAGTTGGGAGAGTCCCTGCTTAAAGATGTGAGCACCATGTTTCCTAACCAGCCAACACTGGCATTGGCGAAGTATCTCTGGTGATCGTCTAGTGCTTGCACAACTTTAGAAAAATAGCCCTTTCTGTTGATGTACTCTGGCAAGGTGGTCTGGTGCCAAAATAGCGATATAGTGTCATTGTGCCTAGTTCTCTAAAAACATCCACTCAATGTGCAGTAACACTCAAAAAAAAGCTAACAGAATGTTAGGAACCATCAGGAAAAGGACAGATATTAAGACAGAAAAATATCCACTAGATAAATCCATGATACGCACTCATCTTGAATACTAGGTGCAGTTCTGGTTGCGCCATCTCAGAAAAGATATTAGAAGTGGAGGGAAAAAAAAGGGGCAACAAAATTATTAGGAGTTTGGAACAGTTTCCCTATAAGCATGGATTTAAAAGGACTGGGCCTTTTCAGCTTGGAAAAGAGATGATTACAGAGGGATATGATAGAGGTAGGGTGACTATCTGTCCCTTTTTTAACAGGACAGTCACATATTTAGACCCTCTGGCAGGTGTCCTGCCTTTTTTAAAAAAATGGGCAAATTGTCCTGTATTTTCCACTCCCCAGCTGGTCAGTCAGAGGTCAGCGCAGCCCCAGCTGCATCTTGTTTGCGACGGGCAGATGAGCGCAGGCAGGCAGTGGCCAATCAGTGAGAGCATGTGGTGGTCTCAGGCCAGGGGGAGAGGTGGGAAAAGGCAACGTCAGGTAGGAGGAGAGGCAGCCCTGCAGGGCCGGGGTGTGTGTCACCCATCCCTATGTGAAACCTAAAGCAGGGGTTCTCAACGGGGGTCCGCAAGCCCTTTTGTTGGGGCGGGGGGGGAAGAAGGACACTGGGCACTGATGCTGAAACTCAGAGTCTGAGCCCTAACGCCCACTGCGGGAGTGAAGCTGGGAGCCACGGGGCTGAACCCTGATCCCTGGTGCCGCCACCCCATCCTCAGGATGAAGCCCTGATCCCTGGCATTTCCCCCCCCCCCCCCGATGAAGCTGGGAGCTGCGGAGTTGAATGCCTGACCCCTGGCGACCCACATGGGGCTGAAGCCATGATCCCCAGCACTCCCGTGGGGGTGAAGCCCCAATCCCTGGCACCCTCTCCCCCCACTGGACTGAAGCCCCGATCGCTGGTGTTCTCTCTCCCTCCCCCCTGCTGAAGCCAGAAGTGGCAGAGCTGGATCCTGGATCTCTGGTGCTCCCCATGGGGTAGAAGCCCCCTGAGCCTATGGGCAGAGTTGGGGGGTGCCAAGGATTTTGCCTCCCCCCAAACTGCAGTGCAAGTGCAGGGCAGTCCAGGGGACAGCTCTACCCCTCAGCCCCCACCCATTCCTCCTTCTCTTCCATGCCCCCTGGTCAGTTCAGAGATGGGAAGCTGGAGCCGGGCAGTGTGGGGCAGCTGCTCCTCTGGCTGGTGCCATGGAGCAGGTGGCCATGGTGTTACCTCCTCTCCTGCTGCTGCAGGGGGTTGAAGCCACGCCTCAGCTCCCAGCCCCGTTTTCTCTTACAGCCGGTAAGAGCTGCAGGGGTGGGGAACATGGGTCCATGGCTGGCAGAGCCCTCAGGGAACAGGGACCGCCGGGGAGCCCTCCTGGCACACAGCCTCTAGCTACCCCCTCCCTGCAGGGCTGGATTAACCTTTCGTGGGCCCAGTTCCAAACATATTTGTGGGCCCCTATGGAGGCAATTGAGCATGGTGCAGGGAGGTCAGTCCCCAGAGCGAGGGGCCAGCCAGGGACAATGGGGCATGGCATGGCAGGGACGGCCCTGCTCTGCCCCACCCAGCCCAGTGCAGGGCACTGGCCATAAACTGACAGTTGCCAGACACACAGTGGCCTGCCTAGCCCTGTACTGCCAACATGCTCCTTCCACTTGCGGGTGGGCCCATGCCATGCCCCCCGCACCTGCTGTGCCCAGTGCCCCCGACCCCCTGCACAAATGCACAGCACCCTGCAAAACACTACCCTTTCCCCGCACCCCTCCACCCCCAACCCCACCTGCCACAACTGCCCAGCACCCCACACAGAACCCCCGCTCCCTAGTGCCCTAACACACAATCTTCCCCACCTCCTCATAGTTCAGCACCCCCCAGCCCTCTCCCCCAGAGACCCACTGCTCCCAGCTGCACTCACTGACCGTGGTGGGAGGTGACTGTGTCTGCTGGGCTGAGCCAGCAGCACAGCCAGGGCTGGTCCCAGAGCGGGGAATTGCTCCAGCCTCTTGGGAGTGGTGCAATCAGCTAGGCCAGGGCCTGCCCTGGCCAGGCTCCCTCAGGACTCACTTTCCTGGAGGGGCCCAGCCAAGTCCGCCCCCCTCCACTGCTCTCCAAAACTGGCCAGGCTTCTGCACCAGTCCCAGGTGGCTCAGCTCCAGGAAGACAGGCGCAGCCCCAGAGGTGGTGGGAAGCAGAGATTGCCCGGTACCAGAGGTGCACTGGGGTCCAGCCAGGGGGCAGAAAGGAGCTGGAGGGTTGGGCCAGGGGGTGGAGAGGAGCCCTTGGCTGGCCAAGAGGAGCAAGGAGCGAGGGTGTGGGGGAGAGGTCTTGGGGCGCAGTGCAAGCAGAGCTGGTCATGGTCCCTTCTGAGCATAGGCCTGGCTCCATGGTGCCACTTCTGCCATTATAAACCTGGGACTGCCTCCCTGCATGCTGAGCTAGCCACCTGCGTGCATACAGACCCTAGCTACTCCCTCCCTGCACCATGAGCCACCCCCCTGCCCGAACATAGCTGCTAGCAACCTCTTCCCTGCACCCTGAGCTACCTGCCTGCACACAGCCCCCAGCTACCTCTCTTTCTACACTCTGAGCTACCCCCGCCCTGCACCCTGAGCTGTTTTCAAACTTTTTGAGCTGAGCCCCCCACCTTTGAGTTATAATTTTTGGCTGTGCCTCCCCCCACAACCAAAACAGTCTGGGTGGCCTGCTGAGATGAATCAGGGGGTGGAGGGGGCACTCTCTTCCACAGAGCCGCCATATGGAACTGGCTTGAGCCCCGCTGGCCTCTGCCCCCAGAATAGAAGTCATACTATGCCTATGCCCGAGGCCCTACCCTGGCCCGCACCCCTGAGACCCCCTCTTCCCCTACTGGGCCCTGGAGTTTTTATAGCTTTTTTGGTGGGAAGGGGGAGGAGTGCTGCATTGTTCTGACTGATTGCCATTGAACATGCTTGAATTCGAGCAGTTTTACCAGGTGTCCCATATTCAGCATAGGGAAATATGGTCACCCTACACAGAGGTCTATAAAATCATGAATGGTGTTAAGAAAATGAATAAGGAAGTGTTATTTACTCTGTCACATACTACGAGAACCAGCGGTCACCCAATTAAATTAATAGGCGGCAGGTTTAAAACAAAAGTAAGTACTTCTTCACACAATACGCAGTCAACT
This sequence comes from Caretta caretta, assembly GCF_965140235.1. Taxonomy (NCBI): domain Eukaryota; kingdom Metazoa; phylum Chordata; order Testudines; family Cheloniidae; genus Caretta; species Caretta caretta. The sequence goes on from NC_134209.1 coordinate 55,420,240, forward strand.
TGTGGAACTCGTCAGGGGATGTTGCGAAGGCTAAATATATAATGGGGTTTAAAAAAGAATTAGATAAGTTCATGGAGGATAGGTCCATCAATGGCTATTAGCCAAGATGGTCAGAGATGCAACCTCAGGCTCTGGATGTCCCTAGCTTCTGCCTGCTAGAAGCTGGGAGTGGACAACAGGCGATGGATCACTTGATGATTGCTTCTTCTGTTCATTCCCTCTGAAGCACTTGGCATCGGCCACTGTCAAAAGACAGGGTACTGACCTAGATGGACCATTGGTCTGATCCAATGTGGCCATTCTTATGTAAGAAGGGTGTTCAGTCCTCTCAGTTTGCAGGTATCTAGATATCTGCACAGTTCTCAGAATGTGTGCCAGTAACAGGAGTATCCATGGGGAGGAGAAATGCCCCTGCACAGCATCCTGGGCTGCTTCTTTCCCAGTAGTTGCACGGCTGGGGTGAGAGGTAGAGGATGAACTGCCTAGGGGGAGTTGCTGTTGTATTTTCAATTGGAAATGTGTCCAGTCACCAGGAGAACATGCAGAATGGCTGTTCCCTGCTTCCATTGCCTCTCACCCTCCAGATCTAGAGAGCTTCTACTGTATTGAAGTGCTTCGGTAGTATTAAGTTGAAAGGAGGGAGAATGAAGTGGAATGGCTGCTCTTACCCTTCATGTTTTGCCTGTAAATGATCACAATTGGTTAATATCCATATTGTGTGGAGGAGGGTAACATGTAGCTCAGTAGTTGGAAAGAGGATGGATTTTTTTAAACCAACGATATGGGGAAAGCACTTTTTTACCATTGAAGCATTCTGATTATTTTGCAGTGATTTTATTTTTGAAATAGAAAATGCATCTAGTACGCACATAATTCAACCTTGAAAAGTTATTTTCTGTAGTTTTACTGGAATTCATTTCAAAGACCTATATACAAGTTCTACATTTTTACCTTCAGCTTTTTTCCTGCACTGCATTTGAAAAATCTTCTGCAGAATACCAATAACTGACAACCTGGAACAGATAGTTACAAACAAATAGCTTCACTATCTATCGGCCTGATCCTGCAGCTCCTTCATGTTTGGAGCTTCCAATGGAAGTTACTGGGGTTTGCGCATACGGCGGGCGTGCGGAATCAGGACCTATGTACTTTTAGGGTGTGGTCTAACACATATGGAATTGAGTAAAAAATGCACCATTCTAGTAATTTCAGAATTAAGGAGGTTCTTTTCACTGACTTGGTTCTTTGAAACCCATCCTCAAAAATGAATATTTGGCTTTTCCCCTGCATTTTCTTTCCCCCTCACTTCTATACCTTTCACTCATAGCATAAGGAATGTATAGCATGGCTGTCAAAGAAAATGTTTTAGCATTCTGAAGTTACAGGATGCTGAAGAAATGACTTAAATGTGCAATTAACACCTACTGTATTTAGAACAAATAAGAAGCTAGTCTGTACTTCTAGCAGCGCATACTGTCAGATCAGATAACACTTACTAAGTAAATACACCTATTATGGTATCTACACTCTGATCCAGACCCCACATAGATTTCAAGCTAGTCCATTTCATTGTACTATTCTGAAAACTCCTGGTACCACAGCCAATGCCACTACAACGTATTCTCTACCCCCTTTGCATGTTTTTCAAACACCTGGTCATTGGCAAAGTGGTGGGCAATAGAGAACAGAATCACAAGAATACTTTGTTCCTCTGTCTGCTCATGGCTTGGAAGATGTGCTGTTTTGGGATTCAGCTGTGTACTTCAATATTAAAGAAGCTTATGGTGTAATGAAAGGAATTACTCTTGTTAACATGAAGTGGTATTAAAAGAAATCTTTGGTAGTGATTAGTTGCTTCCCATAAAAGAAACCTGAACAGCATTCCTATGTATCTGATATTTGCCTCCACAGGGGCCTAGTGTGCAGCTGCCAACAAATTGTCTTTAAAAAGTCTTGGATTCTCCTCATGAAATACACCTTTTAGGAGCTCAATGTATTTATCCTGATTTGCAGATCCTTAAGGATAGATTGTTGCTTGTTTTCCTTCCTGTGCAAGGGAATGAAAGGGATTCATTAGAATCCCCTTACATCCCTTGGGCCTGGGCACAGAGGATAAGATAGTGCTGCCTGCCTCCTTTCTTCTTCCTTAGAACAGGTCAGTGGGCAGGGGCAGACAAGGGGCAGGGCATTGATTTGTTGCAGGCCAGAAACATTCTTAAACTCTATATTTCCACAAATGTATTTTTAATAGTTGATCTTTTTTAATATCAGCTGTTCATCAATTTTTAACTCAGCCTCATTCCCAAAAGTTTGGTAGTGAGGATGCAATACCATGTATGCAGGAATCTTTTGACCCACCATGGAAATGCACCCACCTCTATGGTGAATTTGTGCATAGCCAGGGTGTATGACAGTTTAGGAAAAGAAGGAAAGAATACCCGGACTATTCTGTCTTCCATTTCTATACTACCTTATAGCAATTGTATCGCTGTGAGATATGGCATGATTCTTTGGCAATTTATATATGAAAAATGATGTCCTTCAGCTTGTCTAATAGTAAAAGCATTCAACTACCCCCATTTCAGGGTAGTGGAAATATAATAGAACATTGATGTTTACAGGCATCCTTCTATGATGAGGTGTACAAACCCCACATTGGGCAACAAGGGGTTAAGGGATTATTTTGGGCTCAGCAAGCCTCACCCCACCACACTTGGAGCAAATGTTCCATCTGTTGGAGGAATTAAAAGGCCAGGGAATTAGCATATTTGGGTGGCAGAGTTGTAGGTGAGCAGACCAGCATCCCACAGCTCTAGCAGCACAAAGCAGAGGGAAGGCTCTAACACAGCTGCCCAAAGGGGCCTGCCCTGAGGGAAGGGATGACCCACCCCAGAAAGGTTGATAACCTTTGGACGTTGATAACCCCCTCTTACTTATTTTAGTTTGGATTTCCCTACCAGGGGAAGACTTGAACTAAGCTGACCCTGGCAGAGGGTATGAGAGGAAGAGGCCCAGGGAGGATAGCCTTAAGCAGCCTTCGCTGCCAGACTACTTGTAGTCCAAAGAGTCCTGGGTTGGAGCCTGGTGGAGTGGGAGGGTCCGGGATCCCCTCCCCACAACCCCCTTGGTAGTCAAGGATTGTGGCTGTGACCATTAGGCCCTGCTCTCCAACCAGACCCCAAGTGAGGACCATTACACCTTCCTATGTAAAATAACTCGAGTAGTTGTCATTTAACACAAACTCTGGTTCTTAATTATAGGTTTTCATTGAACTTTGCATTATTTTTCTGGAGTAAATTGACATGCAGTTTACTTCCTTAACACCAAATAAAGGAGCTACATCTCTGAGAGCTTGCATGAGCTGATGTTATACATCATAAAACCAAGAGATCAAATTCTGCTCTTACAGGGGAGTGGCTCTACTTGAGTGGACTTGCATGTATACAAGTAAGAGCAGAATTTGGCCTTTAAGAAATAAACTTATTACATCTTCTTGTCAATGCAGGATTATTCCCTCTTGTGTAATCCTGAACGTATCATCCCAGTTTTAAATGAATTAAGCAATAGGGGTTCTACCAATTCCGTGGTAGATTATTTCTCATCTAATAAACTCCACTGTTAAAAAATATTCAATGATATTCATCATAATTTGCCTTTGGTCAATTTAATCCTATTACTCTTAGATATACTACCTTGTTGCACCTTAAACAATGTCTCTCCCCTGTTGATATTTACATTCTTCAAATCCAGTTATCATATGGTTATTTTAGTCTTTGCTCAGAAGTAATTCCCTCCAACCTCTTAATTTGAATTGCTCTTTTTTCAATTCCCTCAAAATTTCAGTATATCTCTGCTATCCAGGTGCCCAGAACTGCTCAGAGTTTTCTATGGGCACATGCTTTAGTGACATGTAAAGAGAGGCTATTGCCACCCTCATCTGTGATGTGATGCCAGAGTAATTTTGGGATGCATCCACAGAATGAGTTTTATTTTAGTTTTCTGCTGCCATATCATGCAACAAAAGTGAGCATAAGGCCTGATTTAGTGTATGTGGGAACAAGATACAAATTGAATCTCCAGATTAAAAAAAATGGATAAAATTTTCAAAAGTGCCAAGTCACTTAGCTGTAACCTCATTCCTAAGCCTCATTGAAAGTCAATGTCTCTTAGGCACCTAAGGTGCTCTTGAAAATTTTACCCTATTGCTATAAAATAACAAAGCTTTCCTAAATCAGAGCCTAATGTAGTACAAAGTGACAATGCCATGATTACAGATGGGCAAAACTAGGGATGATTTTAGTTTTGCTCTCTCTTTCTCTTAGCTAGTGGGCCAGATTCACCCTATTCCTCTCCTGCTTCACCCCCCTCACACTTAAGAAATTATAATGATAATGAATAAAAATGATATTTGGAATAGTAAACCTCTCATCCAAACTTTACCTTGCCTTTCAGCAGCTGACTTGGACTGTGTTTGGCACAGCTGGAATATTGAATCCATTTAGTGACCCCACTTTTCATGGCTGTTTTTTAGATTTGCTCTTGTTTACAAGCCTAGCGGCTACACTTGGAACCATAATGAAGAGCAATCTTACTTGGCAAAAAGGCAGTGAGTACATCTACCTGGGGATAAAACTGGCACTGCTGGGCTGGGTCAGCTGACTTGGGCTGCTGGGCTACAAATTGCTGGGTGGTTGTTCAGGCTCAGGATGGAGCCAGAGCTCTGGGACCTTCCATCCTAACAGCAATTTTTCAGGCTCACAGCCCAAGTTTTCGTAGATATACACACCCTCACTAGCCCAAGTCAGCTGATCTGGGCCAGCCATGGGCTTTTTATTCCCATAAAACCAATCTAAAGTTCACCCCCTCGCAAGAGACTTGTTTAAAAGGCTTCCAAGAAAAGCTGCTGAGTAGCGGGGTGGGGCAACACGGGGAGGGAATATTGGACACAGGAAAAAAGGATTTGCCATACACAGTCAGATTATAGACTAGGTTAATCTAATGGGAAACTCAGTATCATAGGAAATCCTAGTTGTCTTGCTCGCTCTCATTGAAGTCAATCTTCAACTCCCATTTACTTCAGTGGGAGTTGGATTAAGTCTATAATGCATTTAGCCAACTGGGCACTACAGTTTTTTGGGAAATTTCATCCTGACCCCACTCTGTGATCATCTTATTCCCTTGTGTGTGGGTGCGTGGGGGGTTTGACATACCGTTATCAGTGTCTTGTCTTGCCTAACTGCAAACGTTGTTAGTAGTCAAAGATAATTCAGTTCTTTAAAAAATGTGTCATCCTTTGGTATTGAATTTCACAGGTTATACAGGTGAAAGTTAATTCCTAAATTTCCCCATTTTAGTTCTGATGTATTAACTTGGTTAAGTTTACGTGGGCATGGATGGTTTTTTCCAGCATAACTTAACACATTTTAGTGATAATTCCTAATACGTATAATTAATGGCAAATTACTATATGTAGATCAGCTCGCAGAATAGAATTAAAGGTTATTCTTCAGTGTAAAGTGTTTAGTCAATGGCAATTATCTGTAATGCTTTTTTTGCAACTAAATTGCAGCAAGCCCTTGACACTTGTATGTTAACATTATTACAGAAGACTAGAGGCATAATTCTGCAGTGTGATTTTAAATATTATTTCCAGTAGCAATGAGCCAAACAGTTCTTGAAAAAACCTTGAGCATCTGCAAACAAGTTTTGTGTGTGTGTGTCTTTCCTGTAAATGGAAGGCTTTTTTTTTTAAATTCCCTTGGATATTGTAGTAGGAAATGTGAATGCATAAAGGGCAGTGTCAGTTCCTTTCCCTATATAATACACACACACACACAGAGTACAATACAACAATATTCCAAAACACACTAACTAGTGTAATGTTCAGTGTTTAAGAGATCTTTAATGAGGGTCTTTAATCAGATGGGATTTCTCCCCATGGTGTAATAATTGTGGAAATATGAAGGTTTAGGGAGAGATGAGACAAGGACGCAGGATTAATCATAGAATATCAGGATTGGAAGGGACCTCAGGCACTCATCCAGTCCAACTCCCTGCTCAAAGGAGGACCAAGCCCCAATTTTTGCCCCAGATCCCTGAATGGCCCCCTCAAGGAGTGAACTCACAGCCCTGAGTTTAGAAGGCCAATGCTCAAACCACTGAGCTACCCCTCCCCCCAGACATGGACATTGATCAGGTTCAGCTAATGTTCATGGTTCCTGTTCATTTTTTAAGGACGAAATCACAGGTACAGATTTGAGTCCAGATTTGAAGATGCCAACAATGGGCTGGGTCCAGGCTGGGAAGAGAGAGGGAAACAATGAAGGAAAGAATGATTATCTGCACTATACCATTTATTGCTGGATATTCCCAGATATGTTAAGTGAATAAAGTTGTTGCCTAATTAAACCACATCTATAGAATCTTTTAGTTCTTCCTGCATGGCTGGGACAAATGCAATGCCTGTAAAATCATTATGTCACTCCACACCATCACATATTCTGTATATGATGCTGAAAATGTACTTTTAGAAGTACTATAAAGCCAGGTGCCTCAGTACCATAAGTCCAACAGTACAGCACTCCGGGGAAGAAGGAGTTAACTTTACAAGTTACCTAAAATACAGTAGCTTCTCTGTACGTTTTAATGTTTCAGTTTTAAGGTCTCTTTCGATCTTGCTTACTGAGAATCTCAAGACTTATGCTATTGGAAAGGGGGAGATTTCTGGCTTTTTGGTGACCTAAATTTCTTTTTTTTTTTCTAGCCATACTGAGTCTCAACATATTCACCCTTAAACAAGCCATGGGTCCACAACTGAATATTATCATCCAGTCAGTGCCATTTTGGGATGTAATTACCTATGGGGGGCGGGGGAAGAGGACATTTTTTCCTGGATATTTTTCTTTGCATACATCTGGACAGATTTAGTGGTGTTAGTTGTAGTCTCAGGGGAGATGGATCAGGCACAGAGTGCAGGTGAGGTAGTCAGAGGTACCTGAGAAATGTAATTGAACACATGGTTCTGTAACTTTCCCCAGGCTCTTACAACCACATACAAAGGGCATGTGTATCTTTATTGTTTTTTGGATGAAAGGCATTATATAAATGGAACATGGCAATCTGGGACAAATTAATGGAAAAAGTTCTCAGTTTGTACCAGCATAACATGTTCTAATTTCTCTCATCACAAACAAACCAATGGAAATAATGGATTTTTTTGACCTTTTCCACAAATTCTTAAGATTACTCAACAGGTCTGGATTAACCAATGTGCACTCAGTGCCCTTGCACAGGGTGCTCATTGTTTTGTTGAGGAGGCCCCCAGTCGTGGGATGGGGGTGGGAAAACACACACAACCTCCCCCCTGCCAACCCTGGACCAGGAAGGGGGTGGGATGATGCATAGGGAGGTCCTCGCTTGCACACTGTGTGAGATCCAATGGGCTGGAGGAGGGAGCTGGGACAGGAACTGGTGAAGGCTAAGCTTGCTCTCCAGTTTCCCACTTCAGGGACAGAAACTGTCCCTGCCCCCTACAGGGCAGGGAAGGTGTTTGGGGGCAATTCCATAGAGCATGGGGCCGCACAATTCTTTAATCTGGTCCTTATACTCATGCAAAGAGTAGCAAATCAAAGTTCATTAGCTCTACTACTCCTAAATTTTAGTAAGAAAATGCTTGCATGAGAGGAGCATACCTCAAAATCTCTGAGCCCAACACACACAAGTCTGGGATTATGTGAAAACGAAATCTGAATTTTGCAAATGACCCTTATCTTTAGGGTTGAAAGGATTAGATTTTTAATCTAGTAAATGTTGCTTTCACTGTACACATATCAATCGACAGAAAAATATTTCCATTGATAAGCCAAATTTACTGATCGGTAAAGTGAGAAAAATGCTACTTGAGAATTTATAAATTTGATTAAAGGATATTTACTTTGTATATTTTGACATACAATGTTGACAATTTGTGTTTTTTTAATGGTTTAGAAATCTTTAACTTATTGAATCTCAATGACCACTGCCATTAAATAATTATTGCCTGACACCCCACCCTTCATTGTCTGACCCAATCATAAATTCCCACAATTACAGAAAATTTTAATTTATCACAGATGCTTAAAACTCATAATTTTGCACAGTTGTGAAAATTTAAATAGATATAGAAAAAATGCTTAAAAATAAATATGGATATTAACTGTTGATAAAAAATTAAAACCAAATTCTGCCAAGCCTTCTTATCTTTGAAATCTAGTTAATAAAGCCCAGAATAAAAAAAACACTGAAACTTTGGGGTGCATGAAGATTGGACTGAAATGTTATGGATTTGGTCCATCTTTCTTGGATATATTCAGTCAACAGTACAATAAAAATGTGAGCATCAGATATTATCAGCATACTTTTAATATCAGCTGCTTCAAGTAATATTATTATTTCTTATAAATCCAGAAGAAATAGTTTTATTTTAAAAGAATGTTACTTGACAAAGCAGATTTCTTCTTTTCTTTTTCTCCTGTACCCCAAATTTCTGAAGGAACAGGCACACTTAATTTTGTCTACATGCACTAGGAGAAATTTAGGCTTATTAAAGTCCATGTCTTTTCAGTATCTATCACAAAGGTAAATGAACAGTCTATAGTGTTGCCTGCTCTCTGGATTGCTCTGATGATCGTGTTGCCATGGTGATAACAGAGCATACAGGTTCATGAGACAGTATTAGTAATACAGCAGTTTGAAACTTAATCAGTGTACCGCTACTTCTCCCCCATATTTCAATATCACTTCAGTAAATTGAATTCCAGTCAGTTGTCAGTCCAGTGTATTCCCCATGGTTTCCTTCTGCAAAAATTGCCTCTTTATTCTCTGCACTGATGATCATACAGAAATTGAAGTCTGCAGCTGTTTGTCATGCTAGTTACACAACTCTCTCACAAGTAATCTTTGTGTGTTGTGTCTGCAGCTAACGCTTAGAAACATTTGGGGTTGAAGATGTGAGTTGTGATTTTTGCACAATAATATATTCCTTTTAGGAAAATTTCAGATATTAAAAAAAGATTTATGTATATGTGACAGAAAAATTACCATGTATGTGTGTTAAGTTTCAAAAAATTGTCAAATTTTAGGAATATGTTGAACAAAGGATTTTTAAACCCTTATGGAACTTTATCTCTAGATGTCCTAGTAATAGGGTCTCCCGCATCACTGATTGAGCTCACACATTTCTTGGAGAACTAAAACTTTACAACAATGGATAACTTAATTTAAAAGCCACAAGGAAATGGAAATTTATGTATCTTTAGTGATGATGTAATTCACTGCCATTATATTGTGTATTATATTTTGCACATGCTTCCCAGGTTAACAATTTTGGGCATGTTTTGAAGGATAACCCTTTCCCCCCAAGATTTTTAGTTTTCACTAGCATTGTGCTATACTCCAATGATCTACTGTATACCACTGCAAACATTTGTAGTTTTTCTTCATACAACACAATAGATATCCTCATCTAGGTCTATAATTCTTTTCAGGGCTTCTGCTGATGTCATAAACTGTGGGAGAACAATTGTGGTTGTTTAGGAATAGCAGCAGGTTATTGAAGGTGAACTCAGTCTTGTATGTACTCCAGGGTCACCTATAAAAAGTTGTTAGATTACATTGAAACAAAACCAGAGCTTATTTTGTAATGAAAGATGTGCTGGAGCTCAAGCAATTATTTTACATTCATAACAGATGCAGCAAACCTAGAGGTGCTGGGGATATGCACTGCCAAGCCTAGAGGTACTGGGGCTCAGCCCTAGCAAGCCCTGGGACAAATTAAGCACTGAACAAAAGCCAGCAAAAGGAAGGCAATTCAAAAAGTTTGCCACACTACCCTTTAAGCCCTAACTCCTTTAGGATCTCTTGACAAGGGGTGTATGGCTAACTCCAGGGAAAAGAGAAATTTAAAAAGCCAGCTCCTAAGTGATCAGAGGAGCTAGTGAACAGGAGCAGCAAATGGGAGTTTTGCAAGAGAGGTGTGAGAGGCAGATACACCTAACAAACACACTCTGAATGTAGGTCAACACTTCCCTTCTCCCTCCACCCCCCGCCTCCCCAACAAGCAAACAAATAAACACAAGAAACAAAATCCTTGCAAGAGTAAAAATATTGCAGGCAGAAGTCTGGAATCAGAGTGGGGGCTATTCACTTTAGTGCACTGAATGCAGCATGCACAGTTACCCGGTTGTGGGCAGATGGCATATGTGTGCACAAAGTGCAATCAGCTTATGCCCCTCATACACAGTATGGGCTCTTGATGCCAGAGTGGCTGAACTCGAGGAGCTAAGGGAGACAGAGGTACATAGACAACAAGTTTAGGGACACAATAGAACAGGCCAACCCTCAGTCTGACAACATCTGTTTTGTTAAGGAGGATGAAAATCTTGGGGAAGCAGAATATCAAGCTAGAGAGGAAGGAAACAATCCCATAGTTGGGACCTTCCGACCAGATGATGTCATGGTATTCTCTTGCACTGAGGATACCCCTCCTGGGTATCCAGGAAGATCCAGATAATAGTAATATGGGATTCAATTATTAGAAATATATATCTATATATATAAAATGCAAAGGTTGCAGATCTCACAAGATATCTGACCAGACCTATATGTAGTGCTGGGGATGAGCCGATGGTCGTGGTACATGTGTGTACCAATGACATAAGGAAAGGTAGAAGAGAGGTCCTGGAGGCCAATACGTTGCTAGGTAAGAGATTAAAATCCAGCTCCTCCGGGATTGAATTCTCTGAAATGCTTCAAGTTCCACATGTTGGGCCAGAAAGGCAGAACTTCAGTGTGTCAATGCGCGGATCAGATGATGATGTAGGAAGGAGGGTTTTACATTTATTATGCACTAGGAAACTTTTTGGGAGAGGAGGAGCCAACACAAGAAGGATGGGTTCCACATAAACTAAAATGGAACCAGACTGCTGGCATATAAAATTGAAAAGGTTGAAGAGAATTTTTTAAACTAAGGGCTAGGAGAAAGCCAACAGGTGTGGAGGGGCGCACAGTTCAGCTGGAAACCTCCCTTAGGGATAAACTTATTGGAGGGGGTATTCTATGTTCTAGCAAAAAGGATAGAGAAGAAATTGGTGAAGTACAGGTGGGAATGAGTGAGGAACAGTCAAATGTAAGTGTCCCATTTAAATATAAAGCTCATGAAGACAAGCAACGGAATATTGACAAAATGTACAAGTGTGTATATACAAATGTTAGAAATCTAAATACTGAGATTGGTGAATAAGAGTGCTTGGTATTAAATGAGGATATTGATATAATAGACATTATGGAAACTTGGTGGAATGAGGATAATCAATGAGCCACAGTAATACCAGGGTACAAAGTATATACAAATGACAGTAGGTTGATGAGAAAGTGGCACTATATGTGGAAGAAAACATCAACCCAAATAAAGCAAAAATCTGAACTGAATCAAACTGTACCATTAAAATCTCTATGGATAGAAATTCCGTGCTTGAATAATAAGAATATAGCAGTAGGAATATTATCAACCACTTGACCAGGATGGTGATGGTGACTGTGAATTGCTCAGGGAGATTAGAGAAACTACAAAGATGGAAAACACAATAATAATCATAGAACCATAGAAATGTAGGACTGGAAGGGACCTCGATAGGTCATCTCCTCTGGTCCCCTGCACTGAAGCAGGACTAAGTATTATCTAGACCATCTGACAGGTGTTTGTCTAAGCTGTTCCTAAAAAGCTCCCAGGACAGAGATTCCACAACCTCCCTAGGTAATTTGTTCTAGAGCTTAACTACCCTTACACTTAGGAAGTTTTTATAATGTCTGACATAAATCTCCCTTGCTGCAATTTAAGACCATTAATTCTTGATCTGTCCTCAGTGGATAAGGAGAACAATTTATTGCCCTTATCTTTATAACAACCTTGAAGACCGTTATCATGTCCCTTCTCAGACTTTTCTTCTCCAGACTAAACCCATTTTTTTCAATCTTTCCTGGAAGGTCATGTTTTCTAGACCTTGAATTATTTTTGTTGCTCTGGACTTTGTCCAGTTTGTCCACATCTTTCCTGAAGTGTGGTTCCCAGAACTGGACACAATACTGCAGTTAAGGCCTTATCAGTGCTGACGGGAGTGGAAGAGTTACTTCTTGTGTCTTGCTTGCAACACTCCTTCAATGGTATTATATTATTGACTGATGTTTAGTTTGTGAACCCCAAGATCCGTTTCTGCAGTACTCCTTCCTAGGCAGTCATTTCCCATTTTGAATGTGTGCAATTGATTATTCCTTCCTAAGTGGAGTACTTTGCATTTGCCCTTCTTGAATTTTATCCTAAATATTTTAGACCACTTCTCCAGTTTTTCAAGATCATTTTGAATTCTAATCCAGTCCTCCAAAGCGCTTGCATCTCCTCCGAGCTTGGTATTGTCTACAAACTTTTTAAGTGTACTCTCAATGCTATTAGAATGGGGGATTTCAACCATCCTCATGTTGACTGGGTAGATGTCACCTCAGAAAGAGATGCAGAGGAAATTTCTAGAGACCATAAATGACTGCTTCTTGGATCAGCTTGTCCTGGGACTCACAAAAGAAAAGAGAATTCTTGATTTAGTCCTAAGTGGAGCACAGGCACTGATCCAAGAGGTCAATATAGCTGAATTGCTCAGTAATAGCATCCATAATTTAATCTAATTTAACATCCTTGTAGAGGGAAAAATGCCAAAAAATGATACTTTGGTGGGTTTCAACTTCAAAAAAGGGAACTACACAAAAATAAGAAAGCTAGTTAAATGGAAATTAAAAGGAACAGTCTCAAGGGTGAAATTCCTGCAAAATGCATGGAAACTATTTTAAAACACTGTAACAGAAGCTCAAACTAAATGTATTCCAGTTGCCCAAACAAACAAACTTGTAAGAAGACCAAAAAAAAAAAAAAGCCACCATAGCTAAGCAGCACAGTAAAAGAGGCAGTTGGAGACAAAAAGGCATCTTTAAAAACTGGAAGTCAAATCCTAGTGAGGAAAATAGAAAGGAGCATAAACTCTGGCAAGTCAAGTATCTAAGTATAATAAGGCAGGCCAAGAAAGTTTTTGCTAGTTACTCTTCACATTCTTACAGATTTTTTTTTAAATACTTCAGAAGCAGGAAGCCTGACAAATGGTCAATGGAGCCACTGGATAATCAAAGTGCTAAAGGAGCAATCAAGCAAGACAAGGCTGTTGCAGAGAAGCTGAATGAATTATTTGCATCAGTCTTCAGAGGATGCGAGGGAGATTCCCACAGTTGAGCCATTCTTTTTAGGAGACAATTTGAGAAACTGTCCAGATTGAAGTGTCAATAGAGGCAATTTTGGAACAAATTAATAAACAGTAATAAGTCACCAGGATCAGATGATATTCACCCAAGACTTCTGAAAGGACTCAGATATGAAATTGTGGAATTGCTAATTCTATCACTTAAATCAGCCTCTATACCAGATGACTGGAGGGTAGCTAATGTAATGCCAATTTTTAAAAATGGCCACAGAGGTGATCCTGACAGTTACAAGCAGGTAAGCCTAATTTCAGTACCAGGCAAATTGGTTGAAACTACAATAAAGAACAAAATTATCAGACACACAGATGAACAGGGTATGTCAGGAAAGTCAACACAGCTTTTATAAAGGGAAATCATTCCTCACCAATCTATTAGAATTCTTTGAGGGAGTCAAAACCATGAAGAAGAGTGATCGAGTTGATATAGTGACTCATTCCAAAGGCTCTTACGCAAAGTAAGCAGTCATGGGATAAGAGGGAAGGTTCTCTCATGGATAGGTAACTGGTTAAAAGTTAAGAAACAAAGGGTAGGAGTAAATGGCCAGTTTTCAAAGTAGCGAGAGGTAAATAGCAGGGACCCCCAAGGATCTGTATTGGACTCTGAGACCTGAGCTGTTTAACATATTCCTAAATGATCTGGATATAGGGTAACAGGGAAGTGGCAAACTTGCAGATGATAGAAAATCGCTCAAGATAGTTTGGTCCAAAACTGACTGCACAGTGTTACAAAGGGACCTCCTAAAACTGGGTGACTGGGACACAAAATGGCAGATGAAATTCAATGTTGATAAATGCACGTTGGAAAAAAATAATCCAAACCATACAAAATGATGGGGTCTATATAAGCAGTTATCACTCAACAAAGAGAGGTTGGTGTTATAGTGGATAGTTTTCTGAAAACATTCACTCAAAGTGCAGCGGCAGTCAAAAAAGCAAACACAATGTTAGGAACCATTAGAAAAGAGATAGTTAATAAAATAGAAAATATCTTCTATAATATCACTGTGTAAATCCATGATACACCCACACCTTGAATACTGCATACAATTCTGGTCATCCTATCTCAAAAAAGATATATTAGAATTGGGAAAAAAGTACAGAGCAGAGCAATGAAAATGATTAGGGGTATGGAACAACTTCCATACAAGGAGAGATTTATAAAGATGGAACTGTTTTTAACTTAGAAAAGAGATGATTATCGGGGGATATGATAGAAATTTATAAAATCATGAATGGTATATCAGGAAGTGCTATTTACCCCTTCACATAACACAAGAACTAGGGGTTACCTACTGAAATAAATAGGTATCAGGTTTAATATAAACATAAGGAAGTATTTTTTTTTCACATAATGCGTAGTTAATCTGTGGAACTCATTGCCAGGGGATGTTGTGAAGGCCAAAAGTATATCTGGTTTCAAAAAAAGAATTAGATAAATTCATGGAGGATAGATCCATCAGTGGCTATTAGCCAAGATGGTCAGGGATGCGACCCCATGCTCAGGGTGTCCCCAAAACTTCCAGCTGCCAGAAGCTGGGACTGGATGACAAGGGATGAATCACTTGACCTGGTCTGTTCATTCCCTCTGATGTATCTGGCAGTGGCCACTGTCAGAGACAGGTAAATGGGTAAGATAATCCATTGGTCTGATCCAATATGGCCGTTCTTATGTTCTTAACTCCCTATCCTTATATTTTTTCTTTTGTAATTAAGCACATTGTAATTATACACATGTGCAACAGGTATTGATTTTACAGCACCAGCAATTTGCATTTCTATAACTCTTTTCAACTGTCTATCACAAAGTGCTTTATAAACAATTAGCCAGGTCTCCAATAGTCAAGTGTGGTAGGTTAAGTACCATCACTCTGTTTACAGACAGAAAACTGAGGTGGTGAGAAAGAAAACAGTCTACATTAGATTACTGAGTGAGTCATGGCCAGAGCTGGAAATAGAACCCAGGAGATCTGCTTCTTAATTTCTTGCTCTAGCTTCTAGACCGCAGCTGTCCCCCAGGCCTGAATGGCAATCAACACATTGTCCAGACACCTTGGAAAAAAGACAGGAGGCAGTGGATGTGGTGTCAGTAGGCTGCAACTTTATTCACTTAAAATATTTGGGAGTACTGGTAACAAATTATACAGGGCAGGTCGGTCATCATTCTTTTCTTAATAATTTCCACATAATCTCCAACCAGGTCCCAGGTATTCTGTTTTTGGGACCTTGCCACCCTCCTCTCTCATGAGGTAAAAAGGGCCTATAAAAAGATGGGGGTGGGGAGGGGTTGGCTCCTTACTGTTCCAGATGTAGGAGCCCCAACCCTCCCTTGCTTAGCTTCCTTAAGACGTATTTTCCTTCAAGTCCTTTTCCAATCCATTTTATCTGAGAACCATATCTCTTCCACATTGATTACTTGCACTGGACATCTGCCACAAGTTTTATGAACTAAATTAAGACTGTACTGCAGGGGGTCCCAGACCTGCTTCGGGGAAGGTGAAAACACCCACATTGCCATGGCCAATCTGGTGATGAGGGAAAATTCCTTCCCACTCTCCATGAAAAAGGCAACTAACATAATGCCACAGTGGGTCAAGAGGGAACCGGGTCTGTTTGCCAAGTTCATGCATTGGTGGGTGCTGCCAGCTTGATCCTGGAAAAGAAGGCCTCCCCAGGATGGCATGGGATATAAAATACCCGCCTTGCTCCTACTCTTCCAGGTAGCAGGAAGGGTAGCACAGTGACCTTCCCCTGATGTAGCCCCAACTGATTCCTGCCCTTCTTGTTTATCCCTGTAAATTTCCCCCTCCTTCTGACTCATGTAGAGGAGCCATTTAAGGGGCAGCCCTCCTTTTCTTCCAGCTACCTGGACAAAGACGCCCTACATGGAAGGTTGTGGTGAGTGCATTGGTACACAGGGATGGGAAAGACTTTATATCATTTATAGCTTTCAGTTTAATTGCCTCTGTTATTTTAGCTCAGAACAATAACAGAGTTGTATATTCTTTTCTTTTAACATTAGGGGTTTTCTTTGAGCAATAAATTCTTTATAATAAGTGGATGATTATTTGCACAATTGACTGCAATCACCCCTCTTAGCTGTTACAGTCTGTGGCACATAGTATGTATTAATGGACACTTTTGAAAACAATGACTGTGGAAAGGCACAGCTAAGGAACTTTAAAAAACACATATGATTGACTGCATTGCAGTTGCTGCAGTTCTTTGGATAAAAAAGTTTGTCAAATAGCTTTGATCACATGTATTATTGACTCGAAACTAATGTATCAGAAATGTTCAATTAAAAGAAAATCTCTAAAATGTATGGAGAAAAGATGTGTATGTGGTTCAGGCACAGTAATGGAAATCAGAGGACCTGGGTTCTGTTTGTAACATTGCCACAGACATGCTGAATCATCTTGGATAATTTACTTAGAATCAGTGCTTCAGTTTCCCCTCCTGATAACACTACCTATTTGCCTCAAGTGGTGTTGAGGGGCTAAATTTGATAGTAAGTAGAATTCACGCATGAAGAAGAACCACCTCGGCCCTTCATTGGTACTCCGCAGTGGGTGTCCACTGGTTGAATGACTGTGCAGGGAGGCTTCTATGCCCAGTCATGCTGTGGAAGGAGTCTCATTCACGTTGTGCTGAGCCTACGTTGGTGAGGATTGGAGTTATAAGGGTGGAGTACAATATGAATATTGAGTGATCTTTAAAATACTCTACATATTTACACTTTTTTTTTGGAAAGTAGTTGCTATGTATGTGCATGTTCCAAAACAGAATAAGATTGGTCTAATTCTCCCCTGAACTAGATCATTTTTACCTAATTGTAATTCCATTGACTTCAGTAGAGTTTCGCCTAATTTATACTGTATTAAATGAGAGAGGAATTAGGCCTGACAGACAGATTCTCAACTGATGTAAATTTAGCATAGGTGAAGTAAATGGAACTAGGCTGATTTACAAAAGCTAAAGATCTGGCCTCCACCCTCTTTTTCCAACATAAAAACATAAGAATAGCTATCCTGGTCAGACCAATGGTCTATGGAACCCAGTATTCTGTTTTCCAGCAGTGGCCAGTGCCAGATGTTTCACAGGGACTGGACAGAACAGGGCAATTAGCAAGTGATCCATCCCCAGTTGTCCAGTCCCAGCTTTTGGAAATCAGATGGGGTTTCTTCCCTGAATATCTTGGCTGATAGCCACTGATTGACCTAACCTCCATGAACTTATGTAATTCTTTTTTGAACCCAGTTATACTTTTGGCCTTCACAACATTCCCTGACAATGAGTTCCACAGCTTGACTGTGTGTTGTGAGAAGAAGCACTTCCTTTTGTTTGTTCTAAGCCTGCTGCCTGTTAATTTCATTGAGTGAACCCTGCTTCTTGTGTTATGTGAAGGGGTAAATAACATTTACTTACTCCACACCATTCATGATTTTATAGACCTCTACCATATCTCCACATTAATCTTCTCTTTTCTAAGGTGAACAGTCACAGTCTTTTTAATTTCTTCTCATATGGAAGCTACTCCATATCCCTATTAATTTTTGTCACTCTTCTCTCTACCTTTTCCAATTCTAATATATCTTTTTTGAGATGGGTGGGGGACAAGAACTGCATGTAATATTCAAGGTCGGGGCATACCATGGATTTATATAGAGGCTTTAAGATATTTTCTGTTTTATTATCGATCCCTTTTTTAGAGGTTCCTAACATTCTGATTGCTTTTTTCACTGCCACTGCACATTGAGTGAATGTTTACACAGAACTATCCACTGTGATGCCAAGACCTTTTTCTTGAGTGGTAACCACTAATTTAGACCTCATTATTTTGTATGTATAATTGTGATGTGCATTTATCAACACTAAACTTCATCTGCCATTTTGTTGCCCAGTCATCCAGTTTTATGAGGTCCCTTTGTAACACTTTGCAGTCAGCTTTGGACTTAACTATCTTGAATAATTTAGCACTGTCTACAAATGTTGCTACCTCACTGTTTACCCCCTTTTCCAGATCATTTATGAATATGTTGAATAGCACATGTCCCAGTACAGATCCTTGGAGGACTCTGCTATTTATTTCTCTCCATTGTGAAAACTGACAATTTATTCCTACCCTTTGTTTCTTATCTTTTAACTAGTTCCCTCCTATCTCATGACTGCTTACTTTGGTTAAGAGCCTTTGATGTAGGAACTCGTCAAAGGTCTTCTGAAAGTCCAGGTACACGGTATCAACTGGATCACTCCTGTCCACGTGCTTTTCTAACTCCCTCCAAGAAGTCTAATAGATTGGCAAGGCATGACTTCCTTTTACAAAAGCCATGTTGATTATTCACCAACATATTGTGTTTATCTATATGTCTGAGAATTTTGTTCTTTACTATAGTTTCAACCAATTTGCCTGGTACTAAAATTAGGCTTTCTGGCCTGTAATTCCAGGATTGCCTCTGGAGCTTTTATAAAAAAAAATCTGCATTATGTTAACTATTAGCTATCCTCCAGTCATCTGGTACAGAGGCTGATTTAAGTGACAGGTTACATATCACAGTTTACAGTTTTGTAATTTCATATTTGAATTCCTTCAGAACTCTTGGGTGAATACCATCTGTTGTCAATTTGTTTCAAAAGCTCCTCTCTTGACACTTCAATCTGGGACAGTTCCTCAGATTTGTCACCTAAAAGGAATGGCTCAGCTGTGGGAATCTCTCCCATATCCTCTGCAGTGAAAACTGATAAAAAGAAGTCATTTATCTTCTTCGCAACGACCTTGTCTTCCTTGAGTGTTCTTTCAGTACTTTGATTGTCCAGTGGCCCCACTGTTTGGCTGGCTTTCTTGCTTCTGGTGTACTTTAAAAAATTGCTGTTCATTTTTGTGTCTTTTGGTAGTTGTTATTTAAATTCTTTTTTTTTTTTGCTTGCTTAATTATACTTTTCCACTAATTTACTTTTCCACTATTAAAATACTTAGAACAGGTTTACATTATGCAGACAAACAAATTACATACATGAATGAACAAACACTCAGAAATAAGAGCCCGGCCTTGCAAAGGGATCTTTGTGGGCAGAACCTAACATACCGTTCAAGTCACGAGGAGGTAATGATCCATCAGCATAGATTACTTTACATGGATAGGTTGAAGAAACGTAATGTACATGATTAATACTACATCAAATATAAAAATCCTACTTATACCCACCCCCATGAATCAGGAGTTAGATAACAAATATATTTACTGTACAGTAGTTTAAAGTGGAGGAACAGGATTTCTCCTATTGGGAGACATTAATCCATTGCATTTCTACATATTTTTTCACAATTATCCTTGCTCCTTTTGGCAATAAACACTGATGCTTAAACAAAACTTAGGGTTTGCTCCCCAACTCTCCAGTTTCTTCAACCAGTGGACCTCACAGTGAAGACAGAATGCTGAATTTGTAATATAAGTTTCCATGGCAATTAGCTACCTATTAGAAAGACAGGATGTGTTGACTTCATGTTAGAATCAAGCAGAAAAAGAAGGCTGTTTTACAAAGAAATATCTAAATTTATTTGTAGAGAAGCAGAAAATCGTTGATAAAGTGAATTACTTTCTTTAATTATAAATGTCCTTTGATTTCAAGTTTGCTCTGGAGTTAAACTCCGACGTTAACTATTCAACTTCTAAGTTGCTCTGCTAGCTTTTGGCATTTGGTTCCCACATTGACCTCAATGGGAATTCTGCCTGGAGAACTAGAACAGAAATGTAATTGAGCTCTGTGGTTCAGGTAAAGGAAGCAGAGTGTGGGTGTGAGAGCATGAGTTTGTGCTTCGTTTGTAGGTTCTGTAGGCTTTATTATCATTATTTCCTTTATTGATTTTTCCCCCAAGAAAAATATAAAAAACACACCGAGCAAGACACTTGAATTAGCGCAAGACATTATTAACAGTTTATGCAAAAAAGAATGCAAACGTGCAAGTCTTTTGCTTTATACTTTTGGGTTCTGTATTTTTCTGGAACTCTGGTGAATGACCACAGCATTACTGTACATTAGTTACAAATATAATCTAAAATTGTGGTTTCAGTAATGACATCACTTATGAGCAATGATATGTCACCACTGCATTAATGCATCCACCAGACATCAAATATTAATGTAAACTCTTGTGCTTTGTCAAATGAGTTTTCATTTTTCTTTAAGTGATAAAAGGGTAGTCATATTACACCACTGACAAAGGTTTTCCTATGCTTTTCTCTACTTTGAGATAGAATATGTATATAGTTATTACATCTCAATTGATGTACTGAATAGTTATTTTAATTTTACCTCACACTGAACAAATGGGTTGTCTTTTTGGGACACACATGATTGTTTAGTGTAGATTGAGACAAATTTTTTGATAAATGGTTTATTCACCCTCAGTTTTCCGCAACCAAAACAATTAACGAATTCTACACTAATTTGCTGAATAGTTTTGGCCATTTTTTGGGGGAGATAGCTATTTTAAACTATTCATAAAACTATGGTGATGCTGGCTTCTTCCCTTTATAACTTAAAGAATGTTAGGAACCATTAGGAAAAGGATAACTAATAAAACAGAAAATATCATAATCCCATTACATAAATCCATGGTACATCCACACCTTGAATACTGTGCACAGTTCTGGTTGCCCCATCTCAAAAAAGATATATTAGAATTGGAAAATGTACAGAGAAAGACAACAAAACCTATTACGGGTATGGAACAGCCTCCATATGAGAAGAGATTAAAAAGCGTAGGGCTGTTCAGTTTAGAAAAGAGATGACTAAGTGGGAATATCATAGAAGTCTATAAAATCATGAATGGTTTGGAGAAAGTGAAGAGGGAAGTGTTATTTGCCCCTTCACATAACACAAGAACCAGGGATCACCCAATGAAATTAATAAGCAGCAGATTTAAAACAAAAAAAAAGTATTTCACACAACACAGTGAACCTGTGGAACTCGTTGCCTGGGGATGTTATGAAGGACAAAAGTATAACTGGGTTCAAAAACGAATTAGATAAGCTCATTTAAGATAGCTCTGTAAATTGACTATTAGCCAAGATGGTCATGGATGCATTGACAGGCTCTGGGTGTCCCTAAATCTCTGACTGCCCGAAGCTGGGATTAGATGACAGGGGTTGGATCACTCACTAATTGCCCTGTTCTGTTCATTCCCTCTGGAACATCTGGCACTGGCCACTTTTGGAAGACAGGCTATTGGACTAGATTGAACATTGGTTTGACCTAGTATGGCCATTCTCATGTTTTATTCATCATAGAATATCAGGGTTGGAAGGGACTTCAGGAGGTCATCTAGTCCAACCACCCCCTGTTCAAAGCAGGACCAATCCCCAATTTTTGCCCCGATCCCTAAATGGCCTCCTCAAGGATTGAACTCACAACTCTGGGTTTAGCAGGCCAATGCTCAAACCACTGAGCTATCCCTCCCCGCCCCCCTCCGATTGATACATGGTAGAGTGATTGCCCAGGATGTAGATGACCTCAGTTTAAATCCCCACTCTGCCTGATTTGAAGCAGGGCTTTGAAGTTGAGCACTCTAACCACTGGGCTGTAGGGTATTTGGCAGTGGTGTGCTCTCAGTCTTTCCTGTTGAAACTGATCCATTTTGCATAAATTATCGGGTCTGGGGAGAGGGGAGAGAGAGAGAGAATGAAAAAGACTCTCTAATATAGTGGCTAGGGGACTCGTCTGGGGGACTTTTGGGTTTTAATCCCTGCTCCACTGAATATTTAGCAAATGAACCCCAAAATCAGTTATTTGCACAGCTCTATTCCAGCACAGCACATAATCTGGTAGGAGTATTGGGGAAAAACCCATCCTATGCACAATGCCTAAAGAAGGCATATGCGTTGCTTAAATCCCACTTAAATCCTCAAAAATAGGGCTTGGGAAGGCATAAGTTTTGTGCTAGATCTGCACTGGTGGGAGAGTGGGGGTAAGGAGTGTGTTACCCCTCTTTATGGGCCCCTTTATTGCACGGCAACCACTTTGCCAGGGCTATGTTGGAGTCATGCCCCTAGTGAACATGAGCAAGCACAGTTTATAACAAGCCCCAGTGAATTACAGTAACTATTTTATTTGATTCCTTTCAGGCACAGAATCCTGAACAACCATATAGTTTGGCCCAAAAGATAAGCCTGCAATTGTTTTGAAAGTTTTTCAAGGAAATGCAATTAGTAATGAGATTTAATGTAGCCAGCACAACTGAATGTGATGAGAGGAGTTGTTGTTCTTTTGTTCTTCCAATGTAAGTAAGATAATAGCAAGAAAGCAATTACATTACAACTAAATGAATTAAACAAAGCTCCAAAACATAAATTAGAATTTAACTATGCCATTAAAAACTAATTTAATTTGTGAGTCATCATTATTATATAATAAAAACCTACTGCAAAACGAAAAACAATCTCTTGTGAACACTAGGAAAAAAGTAATAAATCTCATGGAGCAGATGAGTTTCTGTTATATTAGTAAAGGGGAAAAGTGCTGAATGGATGTTTCAGTACATAATGAAAACTAGGAAGTAATGGAACAATTGGCCAGCTGAATTTTAGCCATAAATGATTTTACTGTTAAGGGAAGACCTTGGAGAACATTGGAAGAAAACACGTGGTATTGATTTTTTTTAACATAAAACTATTTCTGAATCAAGAAAAGCATGATGAGACTTCAGATGCCATTATGCCAGCATATGTTAGATGCTGTACTTAGTTTCAATAAAAGACTTCTACCATGTACTCATGGGAAGACTCAAGCCAACTGCTTTATATATAATTGCAGGTATAGTAAAAAAGGATGTTAGCAAATGCATATGTAAAATTATATTTATTGGCCTCAAATGTAAATGTCTTCTAATCATTCCACAGGTTGTTCACCAAAACAAAAACTACTTTACATTTTGTTGCAACCTAGTTTAACAAAATATTTTTTAAAAATTTTTTCACACTGTTTTGGCCTACTGTGACTGAAATCAGTGGGAATTCTGCTACTGACTTCAATGGAGCAGGAGCAGGCCTTTTCTTATATTTATATTATATAAATTTACTGTCTACTATTTTTAATCTTAACTCTTGTTGGCTCTCATTATATTTTGTAATAGGTGTCAAAATGCATGACAGTGTACTTATTTTTCAGCATGAATACATTTAATACTATTGCTGTAGGCCACAAACACTCTTAACAATGCAAACATTTGTGCTTGTTTGGAGAGATACCAGTGGTGACTATGCAGAGAGCTAAATCCATTAGGAACTGCAGAAAGGAAACAAGTACAGTTTTGTTGAGGTACTGACATTATATCATACTGCCAGCAGATGGGAGTGCAGCACTTTGCTTCTAGTCTACCAGGAGTATAATTTTAAAATTATGACTACAATTTTAATCCAATTAATGAGAAGTAGTCATAGGTTCATGTGTCTCATCCTCATCCCAGCCCAGGCTGTGGAATTATATATGCCCCTCTTTTCTCTCTTCTGCTCAAAACCAGTTCAAACTTACAACTCCTCCACTCCCCATGATCATGTGACATTGTGCGTAAGAGTACATGAAATTGCTGTGTTGTGTTTTTCTTTGTGGATGTTCATAAGGTCACACATTGAGGCAATGATAGAACTATATAATTTTAACAACTCATTCCATTTAAGTAATCATAATCAGCCTACTTACAATTCTCCCTGCAGTGTGAAGTTGGATACTTTCTTGGCTCAGCTACTGTGGCATGTCACTGCATGAAGCTAAAAGAGCTGTCACTTTCTATCCCAAAGGATTGGATTAAAGTAACATGTAATTTAGGCCCCAATCTTACATCTAAGCAACTTTAAATAAATGAGTTGACTTATTGAGCTTAATGGGACTATTCAGGTACATAGTTATTCATGCGCATAAATCTGGATCAAGTCATTGTTTGTAAATCAATATGGTAAGCTTACGAGAGTGCTTTGGTATCTTTGCACACAAAGCACTACATCAATATCAGTCATCATTATTATTATTATTTATTATTTGCTTGAAAAATGTCCTTCTGCAATTCAACTGGACTCATTTCACCCACCAGATTTAGTGCCCTCAAAAAGGAAAGACATATAGGTCCTCTGGGCTTACAATATTTATTTCATTGTTGGTTGAGTGTTTGTTTATTTATTGCCATAAATGTTTCTTGTATTGTTTATATAGGTGCATAATTACTTCATTATAACAACATCGCAAAGTCAGGAACCTTATCTTTTTAGGAGAGGGATTCTTTCTGGCACAGAGCCTGTTATTCAGCCTTTGGATAGGAAGCCTGAATTATGTAACACAGTGTCCCTCCCACTGCACACTTATTTGAAGCAGAGTTGGTTGGTGGGAGATGGACTTTGGACATAAACTTCTAGCCATTATGTAACTTGGGAAACCTCACAAATCTATTACATGTATTTGAAAACTAGTATTATTGCCTCTTCTTCTGACACCAATGTCCTGTTCTGACAACAGTGTCACCTCTCTGCTGAGAAGCAGCGGATGTGTCTAAGGTCTTATAGGTCAGCCTCCCAGTGAAGAAGAAATCAGTGGCAAAAACCCTGAATATAGTATAACTTGCTTTATTTATGCACATACCCCAGCCTGGAAATGTCATGGTCAAACAGCATGCAGTGTAATCCCTTCTTCCAGAAATTCCAGCTAAACACCAATGCCCGATTCCAAGGGAGAAATTCAGCCTCAATAATTGACTCTAATTAGAGCCCAAAAAAGAGAACAAACTCTCCTGCTGCTCACAGAGCTTCCTTTCTTTCCCCAAGCTGTCTTGACACCTGTCCTTGAATAACCCAAAGTTCACAACACAGCATGTCTTGCCAAGAGTCCAAATTTACTCTCATGCTAAAAACTTGGAAGACTAGGTGCACTAGTGTCTGTGGTGATGCTACCAAAACAGTATTACTATACGAAGTCTTGGAACAGGTGAGAATGTACTATGCTGTGCTGTTCCTTTATTCTAGCCGTTACACTGATTATTACTTGCAGAAGGCTGGAGTCTGCTGCCCATAGTCACATTAAATAGTGTCTAATGCAGCAATTAATCCCATTGAAACCAATGGGACTTCATATAGAATAACGTACTGTTAGAATTTTGCTCAAAATTAGGGCTTGGTACAACAAATCCTTGCTGGTATGAAGTTGCCTTTACTTATGTGAGTAATCCTATTGAAGCCAATGGGACTATTGTGAATGAGTGTTACTTACAGGATTGAGTCATTAAATTGCACTAGAGTGTCAGGAATGGGTAGTTTAGATATAATGTACAGCTACAAACAAGTGATTTAAAATATGTATAGGTAATCACCCATAATGGTTACAGACTTGTTGTTGCTTAAAAGAAACCTCAATTAAAATTGTTATGAATTATTTACACATTTTCCCCCCTTAAATTTGATTTAAAATTGAGTGGTGGCTTCAGGTCAGAATTTTATGTGGAGACCTGTAACCTTCCTGAACAGTGTATGCACTCAAATTAGCTAGGGGCACATTTGAGTTCTATCCCATATCGGCCAGTCTGTTAAATAAAGATCAGGCTCTTTCCGTGAAGTCCTGCTGCTATGTTGTCTCATATTGGAGTATGCATTATGCAGCCCCGAACAGATGCCTCTTCCCATGGACTCTTTATCAGGTCAGTGGAAGTCGTAAGCTGTCAAATTAATAGCTATGAGTGTTACATAGAATTGGGATGGCTGTACCTTTCATTTTACTTTAATCATTTTTTCTGAATGGGACAGTTCACCAATGGCAGGACTGAGATTACCCCAGAACTACAAGAAACAGCAGCCATCAACTGAGCCCTTTTGTTCTATGCTCGGTGGCTACCTTTGCATTATACTGGTAGGCTGAATGCAAACCAGAAGTGCAATTATATGAGTAACACTTAGAAAAATTTCCAAAACGTCTGGTACATGCATATACTACCTGAAGGATATGCCTGGGGGTGTCTCTGGCTTTTGGTCTTTCTAATTGTAGGTATATATGACATATTACTATTTATAACCGTGTCATGGTGAATTAGATAAGAGGATTTGTATGTCCTATATACTTCATGAACACATTAAAGACAAGAGGTAGATGAGCACATAGTTAGAAAGTTTCAGAGGAACAGCCGTGTTAGTCTGTATTCGCAAAAAGAAAAGGAGTACTTGTGGCCCCTTAGAGACTAACCAATTTATTTGAGCATGAGCTTTCGTGAGCTACAGCTCACCATATCAAACAGGTGACACCTGCAATTTAGGATCTTAACCAGTGTTTTGCTAAATCACAGATTACCACTATGGGGACTCCTGTTAGGCAAATGGAAAACTATCAGATCTTAAAGTGTACTTCTTCTCTGAAAAGTGGCTATGTGAAAATGCAACCTCCTTTCTCATTTTGTCTGCTCCCTATGTGCAGTAAGATCTGGACACTAAAATCAACAAAATAAATTTGCTATTTGCCAGCGACCTAGATTTCATTCCTCCGAATAAATCAACAGAACTACTGTCTAAATTCTAATTACCAGGCCAATCAGCTGCACCTTGTTGCCCCATATTACAGGCAAGTGTGTCACACAGATGTTATTGAAGGTCTAATCTGAAGACATTGGTGTGGCATAGGTATCAAGGAGGGCCTATAACTGCTTGAAAGAGCCATAATTGCTGGTAAGGCTTAAGGAAGAAAGAACTCAGGCTGATTCTTAGGTCCCAGATGGAGTCATCAGGGTTTGCAGATAGAAAGCCCATCTTTTTGCTTGCAAACTGGGCATATTTCACCTAGCAGTCATTGTGAGATAAACATGAAATGATAATATACTTTCTCCAAAGTAACTCTGCAGAGCAGAACTGCACTTCCATGACCTTTTTCTGTACTATTTCCCAAACAGTCTGATTTATTCATTGTTTAACGGGAATTTTTAGTGCTCATGTGTTTAAACGCTTGCTCTCAAGAGGTTAGGAGGGAAAAGCTAACTCTAAATCACTGTTGGAATTTCCTTGAATCTGTTTGTTCTGGTCCCTGGCATAAGTTAGAGGAATCTGTAACTTCAGGCAGCCTCTCCACAACTGACTATGGGTCACTCCATAGCTCAGAACATACATAGCACTAAGGGTATGTTTACACTCTGAGCTGAAGGTATAAATTCCAGCTCGAGGAGACATACCTGTGATAGCTTTAATTGAGCTAATGTGCTAAAATTAGAGTGTAACTGTGGCAGTGTGAGCAGCCAGAGGATCTAGCTGTCCCAAATGTAAATCTCTCTGAGACCATGCCCCTTGCATGTTTTCTATGTATATGTTAGCTTTACGCTGTATTGGAGCTGGGGAATTCCTACTGGGGCTATGGGGACTCTTTTTTTGGCTCCTATATGCCGCCAGATGTATGGGGCTGGAGTAGTAGCTAGAATCTAAATATCCTTCTAGCAAATATTGCATTTGTGCACCATGTTTAGACCCATTTATCTTCTACAATCCAGCCAGTGGAGGGGACATATTCTTCCTATGGAAATAATCCAGTGCAGGAAAGGTGTGAGACATCAACTATAAGAATGACATGCAGATGAATAAACAATGGTGTAAGAAGTTATTGTAAACATTTGCTATATTGCTCAGAACTCAAACAAAAAGGCTTGTCCCTTCTCTCCAGTCAGTGTTTGTTTTCTGGATTGTCTAGATATCAGAAGGTTGTCTAGAAATTTTTTTAAACCATATTTTATATATTTTAGATAGTGGGAAATTAAGGGTTTTAAGTATTTTTCAAAGTTTTTATAGATTTAAATGTTCATGGTTGCAGGAAATTATAGGGCTATGTCAGACAGTAATTATTTAATGGCAATAGACATTGAGAGTCAAAAAGTTAAAGCTTTTTAACCATTGTAACATACATTGTCAGCATCACATGTCCATATATGCAAAGGAAATATCCTTAAATCAGACTCTTTAGTTCTCAAGCAGCATTTTTCTAATTCTGCCTATGTGTAAATTTCGATTATCGATGGAAATATTTTTTTTGTTAGTTTGGGTGTATGATAAAATGGACATTTACCGATAAAAATCTAATCCTTCCAAGCTTAATTTTACAGTACCCCCTTAATATAATTTCTCATTTAATTCCTTTAGATTTACATTGATATTGTAGTTTAGCTAATTCTAACACCTCTCAATTATCATTTATAGCTCAAAATGTTTTTTTTTCCTTTAAAAAAGCATTCTTGCTTATTTATCTAATTGTCACCTTTGGTAATTTATGCAACCATAATGCCTTGGGCTGTGATCCTGACAGCTCATAAGCTAAGCAGTATGGAGACCCTCCAAAAGAACAGCTGGTGTCTGATTCTTGTCTCAGTAACACCAGTGCAATTGTGGGGTAACTTCAGATTAGTTTCTGCAGTTTGTGCTAGTGACTTAGTAAATTGGCACTTTTCCTTTTGAGGCCATGCTGAATGAATGTCTTCTGTGGTGTTAGAAGACAACGGTAACAGCATGCAGTTGTCTTTTTAGATGCAATATTAAACTAAGGTCTTGGATATTTTTGGTTGTTAAGGATCCCATGGTACTTTTTTGTAAGAACTGAAGTATTTTCATTAACCCTGGTGTCCCAGCCAAATTCCATCTTGGGCTACTATATTCTGTCTGCTTAAATTCCCACTCCAGTTGCAGTCGGACACAATGTTCTCTTGCGTCTGCCCTAATTCCTAAACTGTTGTGCAATGTTTCTATATATTGTTAAAGTTGCCATGTTTCACCCCAGGCACAGCTGATCTTCAAGGGTGGATGAAATAATCTTCCCAGAAAGTCCCAATTCTGGAAGTATATGCACTTGTGTGGGGGTCCCAAAGAGTCCAAGGAATTCTGTGCCGTGCAGAGGGTATGTAACTAGCATAGCTGCTTGCAGGATTGAGGCATTAGTTTTCAAATTGTTTTGGGATCCTTTTGAATGAAAAGCAGTCTACAAATCTATTATCTAATCTATTAGAGTTCTTTGAAGGGGTCAACAAACATGTGGACAAGGGGGATCCAGTAGACATAGTGTATTTAGATTTCCAGAAAGCCTATGACAAGGTCCCTCACCAAAGGCTCTTATGTAAATTAAGTTGTCATGGGATAAGAGGGAAATTCCTTTCATGGATTGAGAACTGGTTAAAAGAGAGGGAACAAAGGATAGGAATAAATGGTAAATTTTCAGAATGGAGAGGAATAACTAGTGGTGTTCCCCAAGGGTCAGTCCTAGGACCAGTCTTATTCAACTTATTCATAAATGATCTGGAGAAAGGGGTAAACAGTGAGGTGGCAAAGTTTGCAGACGATACTAAACTGCTCAAGATACTTAAGACCAAAGCAGACTGTGAAGAACTTCAAAAATCTCACAAAACTAAGTGATTGGGCAACAAAATGGCAAATGACATTTAATGTGGATAAATGTAAAGTAATGCACATTGGAAAACATAACCCAAACTATACATACAATATGATGGGGGCTAATTTAGCTCAACTAATCAGGAAAAAGATCTTGGCATCATCGTGGATAGTTCTCTGAAGATGTTCATGCAGTGTGCAGCAGCAGTCAAAAAAGTGAACAGGATGTTAGGAATCATTAAAAAAGGGATCGAGAATAAGACGGAGAATATCTTATTGCTCTTATATAAATCAATGGTACATCCACATCTTGAATACTGCATACCAATGTAGTCTCCTCATCTCAAAAAAGATATACTGGCAATAGAAAAGGTTCAGAGAAGGGCAACTAAAATGATTAGGGGTTTGGAACGGGTTCCATATGAGGAGAGATTAAAGAGGCTAGGACTTTTCAGCTTGGAAAAGAGGAGACTAAGGGGGGATATGATAGAGGTATATAAAATCATGAGTGGTGTGGAGAAAGTGAAGAAGGAAAAGTTATTTACTTGTTCCCATAATATAAGAAATAGTGACCACCAAATGAAATGAATGGGCAACAGGTTCAAAACAAATAAAAAGAAGTTCTTCTTCACACAGCGCACAGTCAACCTATGGAACTCCTTGTCTGAGGAGGTTGTAAAGGCTAGGACTATAACAGGGTTTAAAAGAGAACTGGATAAATTCATGGAGGTTAAGTCCATTAATGGCTATTAGCCAGGATGGGTAAGGAATGGTGTCCCTAGCCTCTGTTTGTCAGAGGGTGAAGATGGATGGCAGGAGAGAGATCACTTGATCGTTACCTGTTAGGTTCACTCCTTCTGGGGCACCTGGCATTGGCCACTGTCGGCAGACAGGATACTGGGCTGGATGGACCTTTGGTCTGACCCAGAATGGCCGTTCTTATGTTTTTATAAAGGAATATATTATTATTATTTTTGTTATGCAGAATGAAATATTTTCTTTACGGCAATGCTACCTAAATTCTTTCACTACCCAGTACTGTTTTAATTCCTTAGTTCTTCACTCCTGGTTCTTGCGTTTGACTCTAGATCTAATAGATGTTAAACACATGCTCTATATTGTGTTCTCCAAACTGTTTCAGAAGTGTCACAGGGAAGGGAACGGATGGACATAACTCTCCTCTCCTCCGTCAATAGCCTCTTTCCTGAAACACATCCAAGATCTGAACTGATCCTTTTCCTTTTTCCCTCGGAATAGGGTTTCTCCCCTTCTCCTAGATGTTGATTTTAAGAAGTAACATGCAGATGCCTTATTCCACTATGAATACTAGGACCGCTCTGCTTATGCGTTAGTGGATGGCACAATAGATTCTGAGTTTTGTTGCCTAAATGGCATCGATTACCTGAGATAAGGATGACAGTCCTAGAATTTTGTATTGCTCAATGAGTTCCATCTTAAGTATCTATTTTTCCCCAAATGGTATAGATTTAGGCGAGCGTATTCAAAACAGCCTGCTGGGTTTTAGCTTCATGACTGAGAAAGCCAATAGGAGTTACATAGTTAAACCCTCCACATTTCTTAGAAATGCACACTAGTTTCTCAAAACTTTCTAAATAACTAAATTATCCTGACCCCTTCTAGCTTCCTGCTTGCCCTCTGCTATTCCACTTTCTCCTCTCCTACAGTGTATTCAGAGTCAGAACGTGTATATCACACATTGTGTTCCAACATGTCACTTTACTAGTCTCCAACTCAATGGTAAAATCTCCTTTAATTTATATTTGAAGCCTCTGTTTAAATATCCTACATTCCTCTTTTCTTAGTTTTTGGCACTGTCAAGCACTATGTCAAAAGTTTTAGCATTTCACCCACTGTTGAGTCCCGATCTCTTCCCTGCGTAGTGCTTTCTAGCCATAGTAGCCACAATTGGAAAAAATCTGTTCTGTCGTGAGGGATTTTTTTTTTAATAAATCGGAATTTATATGCACAATTTCTTGCAACAGAAGGCTGCAATGCAAACCTTTTCAGCTGTCGCCTCTATCCATTGGAGATTTAGCTCTCTTTCTTGTTGTTTTGTCCTTAGATTCATTATCTTACCTTTCTCTAAATTGAATTGGATAAGCCACCTATCTGCCCATGCTTCTATTCTACCCAAGTCATTGTGAATTTTATTGCTTCCCTACTCTGTATTTGCTGGGTTCCCCCATTTTGTAGTGTTAGCACATTTCATTGCCTCACAGCATTTTCCTTTTTTCTGGTCTGTAAAGTAAATAAAATCAATACTAATGTTACGGCACTCCACAAGTCAACTCCTTCCAGCTGGAACGGCTTTCACTCACAAGCACCTTCTGGCTTCAATATCCTAGCTGGTTTTTATCCACTAAAGTAACTTACCACCTACAACATATGTTCGAAACAAATGTTGTACATTTTGCAAAGCACCTTTCAGGGCATTTTACTAGAAGTGGGGCAACACCATTTCCAACCAGTGCCGAAGCAAGCTGACTTAAGTTATTTAAGCTCTTAAGGAAGATGAACAAGGGCAGGGACAAAATTTTATCTAGACGGCACTTTCAGAGTGTGTCCTGCTCCTTGTAACAGCCATATATCTACTGCCTCTCTGTTCACTGTCTCCTACATACTGTGGGGATCTGATGTGTATTGTAATGCCAGGAGCCAGATCTTTAGCTGATGAAAATTGATGGCACTCCATTGACCTCTGTGGACCTATGATGACTTACATCAGCTGAGGATCTGTCCCAGGTTGTTTAAGTGATGAATGACATTGACACTGTGCTGCGATGAAGTTTTGCCATTCTTGAAAATTCATTTGGGACTCTTTGAAATCATGGCTGTGTACACATATTGGAGTCATCAACTGTGATCAAAACCAGGATATTCTATGCCAAGAGGACAAGGCCCTAACATAGGAGCTAAGGGAACAACTGTAACAGTCCATAAGTAACAGAGTGCTATAACCTCTGGGATCAGTCACTAGAAAGAGTCATCGTCTCCACATGATAAGACAGTATGAAGTGTGGGATTGTCCAGAATTTGGGGCAAAATCTGCTTGCCTTACTCACACTGAAGGGACTGGCGAAGAGGGACTAAGCAAACAGGATTTCTCATTTAAAAGAGGAAAATTCCAGAGCGGAGAGGACGGGTGGCAATCTTGCCTTCCCCAAATGATACTCTTAACAGCAGATTCAACACAAAGTAGATTAACAGTGTCAGATCATCTACCTTCACTTCCCTTAGGGCAGCAGACCTAACATACTTCATAGGGTTTACCTCAAAATATTTAAACCTTTCAAAATACATACTACAAACATGTATTACAAAATCAGCAATTATTATTTGTACTATAATAATGCCATCAGGGCCCTATTGGGATTGTGGCCTCCTTGTACAACTGGATTGTGAGAAAGTCCCAGCCCATGAAATTTTACAATCTAAATAGAGAAGACAAAAGGTTGGAGAGGAAATAGAGAAACCAAGAAGTGAAGTAACTTGCCCACTGTCGTACAGCAAGTCAGCTGCTTTAAGGCAGTTATCGCCTATGAAAAATAATACATTTTGAGAGAGCCTTAAAAAAAGACAATAGATTCATTTCCTTGTGAAGCCCATTGTATATCCAGGGCATGTACAAATGAAAGAGAAATTCTCCTGTGCCCTTTGACTTGACAGTAAATTCCAAACACAAGAATCACTATCCCCTGATTTTTCACAATATGAATGTTCTCTTCTCTTTCTTGTTCATGATGTTTTACACTAGTTACAGAACAGTGTTCTAACTAACACTTAAAGCAACATCAGATATAATGT
Organism: Caretta caretta; assembly: GCF_965140235.1. Classification (NCBI taxonomy): domain Eukaryota; kingdom Metazoa; phylum Chordata; order Testudines; family Cheloniidae; genus Caretta; species Caretta caretta. The sequence continues at coordinate 55,453,775 of NC_134209.1, forward strand.
ATAGCGAACAAAATTGGGGGTATTGATCTGCCTGTTGTAAGCAACATGATCTGTTTTATTACCTGTTTTTTTAAATAAGTGTCTATGATCTTGCTTCATCAAATGTGTGTGGCTGGCCTCACACAGCTTGGCACAGGACCAATTCAGATTTAATGCTTAAATGTTAAGTTGTGAGCTCTCCTGCAGTGATTAAATGATGACAAAGTCTTCAAGGACTTTAGGTAGGGGGAGGAAGTAGGACAACAGAGAAGATAACTTTATATAGTACAGCCATTGTTTAAATCCCTTGTCCTCTTCTGGTAACTGATTCTTATGCACATTGTTCTTTCTAAACTGCACGGTTCAATTATGTTTGTCAGGATAAGGGCCAAATTGGGTTTTATAGATTCATTGGGGCTTTTTTCCCTCCCAACAACTCTCACTTTGTTGGAGTAAACAGAAGCAACTCTTACTACATTTTATGGAAACATTTGGGTTGGAAAACATCTCTGGTGTTTAATCTTGTCCACCCTCTTGCATTCGTGGTTATAAAAGCTTCCTTGGCAGAGGAGTATCTAATCCAACCTCGAGTATCTCCAGCTACGTTAGCAATTCCATAATCTGTCTTGGGAACATGTTCAGTTGTCTCTCCCTTCTGATAGTCTTCAGCAGAGGTGAAAGTAAGCTGGTACGCCCCAGTACGGCGTACCGGTAAGAGCCGGAGTGCTGTACCAGGACCGGCTTTCCGAGAGGGCAATTTAAAGCCCTGGAGTAGCGGTGGCGGGGCTGTGGCGGGGATTTAAAGGGCCCCGGAGCTCCAGCCGCTGCTACCCGCCACCCAGGGCCCTTTAAATCACGGCCTGAGCCCTGCTGCCTGAGCCCTGGGTTAGCGGCGGCGGAGCTCTGGCAGGGATTTAAAGGGCCCCAGAGCTCCAGCCACCGCTACTTCCCCAGGGCCCTTTAAATCCCCGCCAGAGCCCTGCTGCCGCTACCCCAGGGCTCGGGCAGCCGGGCTCAGGCCGGGATTTAAAGGGCCCTGGAGCTCCAGCCACTGCTACTGCCCCGGAGCCCTTTAAATCCCCGCCTGAGCCCTGCTGCCCAAGCCCTGGGGTAGCAGCAGTGGCAGGGCTCTGGCAGGGATTTAAAGGGTCCTGGAGCTCCAGCCCCCGCTACCCTCCCAGGGCCCTTTAAATCCCCGCCTGAGCCCTGCTTCCGGAGCCCTGGGGTAGTGGCGGCGGGGCTCCGGAGGGGATTTAAAGGGCTGGGGCGGTAGCAGCGGCTGGAGCCCCAAGCCCTTTAAATCCCTGCCTGAGCCCTGCTGCCCGAGCCCTGGGGTAGGGGTGGCGGGGGGTGGGAGGCAGGCATTTGAAGAGCCCCGGAGCTCCAGCCACCCCTACTGCCCTGGCCCTTTAAATCTTGGCCGGAACCCTGCTGCCAAGGGCTCGGGCAGCAGGGCTCAGGCAGGGATTTAAAGGGCTCAGGGCTCCGGCAGCTGCTACTATAGCAGAGCCCCAGGCCCTTTAAAGCTCTGCCAGAGCCCAGAGCCCTGGGGTAGCGGTGGCAGCCGGGATCCCCCAGGGTTCCTCAGTGATTTAAAGGGCCCGGGGCTCCGCTGCGGTAGTGGCAGCTGGAGCCCTGGGCCCTTTAAATCACCCCCTCCCAGCCGCCTTTGCAGCTGTTAGCTCGGGGGTGATTTAAAGGGCCCTGGGCTCCCAGCTGCCACTACCGCAGCTAGGGCCCGGGGATTTAAGGCCCTGCCTCTTCCGGTTGAGGCCATGCCCCCTGCTCAGGACTCTGGCATACTGGTAAGTCCTCTAACTTACTTTCACCCCTGGTCTTCAGATATAATTTTCTAATATTCAATCAAAATTGTCCCTCCAACAGGCTCACAAATCCATCACTCTGCATTAATTTGACCCTTAATCGAGATTAATTACAAGGGCTAATGCCTTGTTCCACTAACAGACATAACAAAATTCTCATTGACCTCACTGGGACCAGTATTGGGCCCAATAAATGAGGTTTCAGTTTTAAATAAGAGATACAGAGGGCTTGATTCTCAACTGCCTTGTACCTAGTGTAATCATTTACACCTGTGCAAAGTGAGTATGAAATACTACTCTGCACAGGTGTCAGTGATATGCAAGGGCAAAGGAGTATCACATTGCAGTGCATTGTCAGTGAGGGTGAGCCAGGAGAGAGAGAGAGTGCAAAAAATAAAATAAAATAAAAAAAATCACTGTTTGTTCTGCTTATTTTACTTTCCAGGCTAACTATGTGTGTTTTGATACACCCATTTCCCCAACACATCCTTACTCCTTTTTTAAAAACAAAAAAAACCAACCAACCAACCTATAGTTCTTTCAGAAATGAAGCTGTAAAATAACTGTCAGCTGTTGCACATCATAAGCCAATACTATGCAACATGTTGTATGTATCTTCACTTGTTATATACTTCTCTATCTCTTACTGTGCAGTACTTACTCATGTCTCACTGGGCTGAATATCATCACGAGCGTGCTTTCTTCTCTGCCTATTGTAGCTCACCTTAATGAGTAGCTAGCTAGCCATGAACGTATTCATTATCGTCGTTGATCCCATAGTAGCTGATCTGATGAAACCTGAAAAAAACAACCTACTATAGATTTCACTATAACAGGAAAAAGATCAAAGTGAAATTTAAACAGTCCCTGCTGGACTCATGTTGGCGACCACCAAACTGTAAATAAAGTGTGTGTGTGTCTATATAATTACTGAGAGGGCGGGGAAGGGAAGGTCTAACTTTACTAGCTGTTTTGAATCTCAAATTACACTTTGTTATTTAGTTGATGTTAAAAGCTAGAGGATTGCTACAATTCACAGCAAATACTCTCGTAAGACTACTTAATGCAACAGTAATGTGCTCTCTTCAGAGGTGCATTAGAAATGCTATTCAGCTACATGCAGACTCTACACAGTATATATAGTGCTATAAGTGCAATTAGCCATGCACCAGGATGACTGCAGCCTTCATGCTGTCCAGGATCTGGCTATCAGTGGTGAACAGCATCTTCTGATTTTCATAGTATAACTCCTCTGACATACTCTTCACTGAGTTCAGTCGCAGTATGGATAGAAGCTGAGTAAATGAATGTCGTCAGATTAAAGTATGCTACTGCTGGCACCTCTTTCCAGTAGGTGCCTCCTGTTTCCTGGCTGGCTTCGTCTCTGGGGGCCTGCTGCATACCAAACACTCTTCTTCCACAGGACAGTTCTTACGTGTTTGAAAGAAAGAATTTGTACCCCGAATAGCACATTTTCCTTTTCTCACTGACAAGCAACATCACAAAGGCAGCTGCTAGGAGCATAGCATAGCATGGCTGTCAGAATCTAAAACATCTGTGACTGAGTCAGCCTTCTGAAGAGGAAAAAAATCTACTCTGTGAGAGAAGCTACTTAAAAAGAATGTACAAATATCACATCCCATTGTGCAACAGTCTAAAAGTGACCTTTAGTACAAATATGCCAAGGTCTTGCCTGATTCCCCCAGAACTTGTGGTAGATTATGTTTCAGGATTGTTATTTTAGTGCAAATTGCAGCAAAGATGGCTTTGGAAATGTTTGGATTCAGTAAACCAGAATGCAAAATGCTCCCCAAAGTATATTAGGAATTGGAATATAGTTTGACTAACTGCCTGGTCCTCCCTTCAGAAAACTGTACAGTGCAGATTCTCTCTAGATGGCAGTGGAGTTCTTTCATTTTCAAGTCTGCTTTCTTTCCCTACCCCCTCTCCTTCTCTCGGAGACTCATTTCCAAATCTACTTCACTGTGATTTAACAGAGCTTTGATGCTGCAGGATGTTGATGTGCACTAATCAGATTTTTTTCCTAAAAGGATAATATACTGCTTTTTCAAAGTCAATTAACACTTAGGGCAAATGAAATGGGGAGAGTGAAAGGTCAATTACTAAGGGATGGCCACAAAAATCTTTTTGGTTTACCCAGCATTCATCCAGGGATTGCAGATCATTGGGAAAAGAAAGGATATAGTAATTAGCTCATTTCACGTCTTGATGACTACCAATAGGATGGTTTAATAAGTTTATCTATTTTATTTTCAAACAAACATGATTGGTGCTAATAACTGTTTCGATTAACCCAAGCCTGTGCAATTTCAAGGTTTCTTGCAGTCACCAAAGCAGATGGGAGACTGTTGTGACAATTTATGCATCAGGCAAAAGTTGGCGGAGAGAATCTCATGAAAATTTTAGGATTGGAATGTTAATATGTTTTATGTAAGAAAAATACCCTGGGTCAGCCTATTATAAAATGAATGATGGAGAGAGTGGTCCAGTAACATTCTCTTATAGCCCAGCGTCCAGTTTCAAACAAACTCATTGCTAATAAGCAAAAACTTGCCATTTGCAGCTAAATGGCAATGAGTCATTAGCTAAACTTCTTATATCATGATTGTGATGTATTTCTAACTCATTATGAATGTAAAGATTTTAGTAAACTGGACCTCAATCCTGCAAAGTCTCATGGCCTTAATATTGCCTATGGGAGTAACCTCGTTTGAAGTCAATGGGACTACTCTCATATGTAAAGTTAAATTTGTGTGTAAGTATTTGTGGGACTGGGGCCTTAATTGGAAAGGCCACATTTGAGATTTCTGTCAAGGGAAAATCCATTTGTGGATTCTTTATTTAATCTGAAATTTAAAAACCCACTCATTACAAACTAAATTAGCAACTCATTAACTTTTAAGTTTAATGCTGACAGTACATTAGACTGGACAGGCTTCAGTTGAGTTTGTGCTTTCCACACACCTATTGTATCTTAAACGGCTTTCCAGTCATGCTTCACACTTAAGACTGCAGGAACAGTTCATTTCTCTCTCTTGCTTTAAAAAAATACTCTGCTGAGTTTAATAACCTTTTCCTTTTTGAATAAAGAGTTTCTGTTTGCGATTACATGAAAGAAAAAAAAGGCCAGTGCTACAGGCAGCAGGAGATTATTTCATGCCTACCTACTAAAACAGGGTTTTCAAATAGCACAAGGGACAGAGAAAATGTATAATGAGCAAACTCTTGTGAGGTAAATTATTGTTTGGGATTTTGAATTGGTTCTTTACAGCTGAGGGGGAAAAAATTCTGCAAAATTATTGTATGCCGCATTTGACTTTTCTGGAAGTAGTGACTTTTCTGGATGGCTTGTTATCCCTGCCCTGCTGCTCAGCCTGTGACACTGCCAGCAAATAAAGTAGAAGACATTGGACCAGACTATCAGACGTGCTACCTCACTTGCTTTCATGTCACAAAATCAAATCTCTGGCTGCATAAATATGCATGTACTACATTATCAGCTACACCACACGCAAATGGAAAACAGGAATGGTGATCTCTTTGCTTTGAAAAGCACAGCAGTGTAGCTTTTGAGCTAAAAGATTATGATAATGATATTTAGTGTGCACAGTGCTTAACATCTTCAAAGCTCTAATATTAATCCTCACAATGCCTCTCTATGTATTACCCCCATTTTATAGATAATGTAACTGAGGCACAGTGGTTAAGTGATTGACCAAGACCACAGAGGGAGTCAGGGTCAAAGATGGAATTAGAACTCAGACGTTCCTGGTCCCCAGACTTACATTCAAAGCAATAGGCTACTGTCAAGGTTCCTTCCCCACTCTGAACTCTAGGGTACAGATATGGGGACCTGAATGAAAACCCCCTAAGCTTATTTTTACCAGCTTAGGTTAAAACTTCCTCAAGGTACAAACTATGTTCCTTTTTCCCTTGGACTTTATTGCTGCCACCACCAAGCGTCTAACAGATATATAACAGGGAAAGAGCCCGCTTGGAAACGTTTTTCCCCCCAAAATCTCCCCAAACCCTACACCCCCTTTCCTGGGGAAGGCTTGATAAAAATCCTCACCGATTTGCATAGGTGAACACAGACCCAAACCCTTGGTCCTCAAGAACAAGGAAAAAGCAATCAGGTTCTTAAAAGAAGAATTTTAATAGAAGAAAAAGTAAAAGAATCACCTCTGTAAAATCAGGATGGTAAATCCCTTACAGGGTAATCAGATTCAAAACATAGAGAATCCCTCTAGGCAAAACCTTAAGTTACAAAAAGACACAAAAACAGGAATCTACATTCCATTCAGCACAGCTTATTTTCTCAGCCATTTAAACAAAACAGAATCTAACGCATATCTAGCTAGATTACTTCCTAAGTTCTAAGACTCCATTCCTTTTCTGTTCCTGGCAAAAGCATCCCACAGACTGAGAGAACCTTTGTTTTTCTCCCTCCTCCCAGCTTTTGAAAGTATTTTGTCTCCTCATTGGTCATTTTGGTCAGGTGCCAGTGAGATTATCCTAGCTTCTTAACACTTTACACGTGAAAGGGTTTTTCCTCTGGCCAGGAGGGATTTTAAAGGTGTTTATCCTTCCCTTTATATTTATGACAGCTACAAAACTCTCTCAAAGGGACTCTTTGGTAACTGCCAGTAGACTATTAGACTTTATGCCACAGTAGCCTCTCTGATAGGCCACCCAGGAGAGAGCAAGAAGAACACAAATACTGGAGCAAACCTGATTCCATCCAGCAGGGCACGTCGCTATGTGTGTGCACTTATGGTGGCACCATCTAGTTTCTCTGGTTTAAAAATGATATACTGATTGATTTTTTGAGCTTGATTCATATTACTAATTTTGGAACTTTTCTGACTCTGATTTAATTGTCCATTATTCAGTCTCAGTTTTGCAATGACTTATGCATGTACTTAATTTTATGAATGTAGTGTAATGTTAAGCATGTGTGTAAGTCTTTGCAGGATTGGAGGCTTGATTATCAAATTTCATAGTGTGGTGTACATAAATGGAATTGTTCTGGCTTTGGTTTCCATCCACTGAACCTTTACATTTCTAAATACTGTGCCAGTCTGCAGAAATAGGATCTAGTTTATTCTCCAAATTGTTGCTTCTTGCTCCATAGAGGAGACACACTGTTTTTTGCAGAGAGTTTACTTTAGTTCTTTCCATTTGTTGTTTTTTTTAATTGAAAATGTTATTTTAGACTGAAAACAGATTTTGCTCCTTGTGCATGGAAACATAATAGAGAGGTTCAGAGATTCAGTTGGGAGAAGCACAAAAAATGTGTAAAATAAAATTCAACTGGAAAACTTGTGAGAACTGCTGTTTGCATGGTATTTTAGCAGAACCAGGAACTGAAGCGGTGAGTGAAAATTTGAAGCAGGAAAAAAAGTTAGGTGGCTTAGACCATTCCCTAAGGGCATTCTTTTGAGCCTCATATCTGAGCCAGCCTCCATTGAAGTCCATGGACATTTTGCCATTGACTTTAATGAAAACGGCTTCAGGCAAAATTGGAATGGAAAGTTAAACCACAACCTCAGAGCATCAATCTGTGTGTATGTTATGTTTTGGGAAGCCCATGCTTTTATCGGTGCATGTGCTATGAACTCAGAATTTTTACCTGGAATAGGCAAGTGAGAAATGGTTTGGAAAGATTTTTGTGGGGGCAGCTGCAAATCAATTACAAAGTTCAAGTTCCTCAACTATTAATTTTAAGTGCATAGATTTAATCAGTGTTGTTTAAATCTTTTTTGTACACTTCATTTAAACTCTACAGATGGAAAAAAATTGATTAATTATAGGAAAAAGCACAACCTTTCTACCCTGCAGGGCAAGACAAATAAAAAAAACAAAAAATAAAAAACCCCCTTCCTCCATGAGTTGGTGTCGTGATTCATTTCAAACAGCTTGATATTCCTGGATGGGTACATACAAAACAGACCTGTAGGAACCCTGTGCAACTTAAGCCTGCTCTTAGTTCTAAATGTGAGCATCTAAGAAAGTTAAGGCAAAAATACATTTAGTTCTGAAACAATGATTGGAGCTGGAGGGAGTTAAATTAAGGGAAAGGGTTAAGAGCTGAACATTCTTTGGCTAAGCAATGCCAAAGGAACAGACATGAGAATAGTCTACCAATAGTTGAAAGGTATAAGCACCATGGTGAGAAAGGAATGATGGGTGGTTCATGAGGATATTAACTAGCAGCTAAGGCCCTGACCCTGCAAACTGTTCCATTGGCCTGATCCAATTCCCTCTGAAGCCAGTGGGAGTCTTTCCTTTAACTGAGTTCAGTAGGGTTTGGATAAGGTCCTGTGTGGGCAAAATCCCGCTGATTTCAACTGACACAACTTTGTGCTATATGCATTCATCTTACTGGCTGGATCAGGGCCTAAGGGATGAAATTGAGATGGAGGAAATTTAAGTTGAATATCAAGTAAGATCTTTATTGGGTAAGATGAATTCAGCTCTGAAATAATCTTTCAAGGGAAAAGTGGTAAAAAGATCCATTTCTTGGTCATTTTAAAATCAGACAGCATAAAATACTAGAAAATGTACTGTAAAGCACTAACCCTGCATTATCAGGGACTATATGGTCCTGGAGTATTATACACTTACAGAGTTGGCATAAAATGTAGCACTAGTGATGGCATATTCTTCTTCCACACCATGCAGTGAAGGGGAACATATAAATCACAGCAAGCAGAAGCAACTATCAAACTCAATCAAGGAACTCTGAAGCTTTCATAGGGATGCATACTCACTCCTCTGATCTCATCTGGGATGTCACCTGCTCTAACATTAAAAAGGCATTGCTGTATTTAAATGGATGACTGACTAATTCAACACAAAATAATCTTTGGATACTTTGGTCACTGGATAGGCTATAAGCAGCATGCTGTGTGAGTAATGATTGTACTGGCAGTACAATCAGGGTTCTTACTTCTCTTTCATATCCAGGGACTGTCCTTGGGTCACTGTCATTTAAAAGGAGATCCCATAAGAAAACAAATCATTCTGAACCATGCTTTCCCATGGTCTTATTAGATTGTCATTGGTATCTATAGCTCTGGCTTAGTACTCCCATGGGCTTTGAGTTTTTTCCATACTCGTGTATCAGCTTCTATATAGCACCCTTGTTTGGAACGAGCCCCTGTGAGCATGGGGTCAAGAGTAAGGGTACATTGTCATTTCTGAACAGCTTCTATGTCCCTTATGTTCAGGAGTGAGTTTCCTTCCTTCAGGAATCTCCATCCTGGTCCCTGATCATACAGTCTGAATTCAGGTTACTTTAAATGAAAAACACATTAGCTTGGGGAAATAATCTATCTTAAAATAAAAAGTAAGAAAACATAAACATCAGTGTCGTCTTGGTCTTGTTAAACACATCTTTACACTTACTATTTAAAGCTCCCTCCCCCAGCCAGTCCGTATCAGTTTGCAAGGGGACTCATTTTTCTTTCCAGATGTATTTTCTATTGCTGACCTGCTATCCACAGCCATTAATCTATCACTCCAATAGCCCTTTGTAATGTTTTTTTTTTCTTGCTAACGATATTAAATCCATTTTCGGAGATGCGGGTTAACTAGGCAATAATCTATATTACTGGGCTGCTTGAATAATATTTGTCAAATAATTCATTATATTTAACAACACTTTTAAAAATGTTCACCATTATCTTATTTAAAGAGTTCAGAGAATATTTGAATAAACACAAATTTTGTGACCATTTATGAACAAAATATTGGCATACTTTTTAAAATTATTCACCCCGCTCTGCTTTGTAATGTAGCTGCATTAACTGCAGTAGTGCAAAGTGTTTGTTCAGAAATGGCATAAAAGTTAATATATGTATAACACAGAATTACAACAGAAGTACAGACTTAGTAGGCCTCAATTCTGGAAAGACTCACATGTGCTTAACTTTATGCAGGGTGAATAATCCTACTGAAGACAATTAATAAGGATCCAGGCCATAGTTAATAAAATGGGCAAGGATGTTATTTTAAAATGACCGTTTTTTTAATCCAACAGTGTCTCTTTTTTACCTTCAAATTCAGAATTGTGTATTTCCATTTTCAGCACTTGTGTTGTCAAATTATGCCCTGTGTTTTCTAACAAGGCAAATTCAAACTGTATAGACAAATATGTAATTTTTAAGGTATGCCACTCAGACAAATTTGTGCTAACAAATACAAATGGCCTCTTCAGCCTTGTCTGTTTCATTTTTAAAGCTTCTTTTATTTGATTTTATTTCTTTAACTGAAATCCACAGCAACTCAATGTGGTGCTTTGTTCTCCCCTCCCCTACTCTCAGGCTTATATGTTTAGAACAAGAGGTCCCAGGTTTGATTCTCCACTGCCAATAACCCAGCAGCCAGTGTAGTGTTACACAAGCACAGCTATAATAGCTGGTCAGTAACTGCAGCTGCAATCTTCACTGCTTTGGCCACTGTTGATATTAGGGGACATATTTATGAATACTGGCTACACAAATCTACTAGTATTGCTAAAGTTTTAAAATTTCTCCGATAGATAACTAGGGGAATAGAAAAATTTGTTTAAAAACAGAGTTAATATTTCTGTGGCCCACTAAACCATCTGTTCTGCCTGCTCTGAGGACAAGCCTTTCACTTTTATTCAGACACTGATGGAGACATATTTCTTTAATAGAGTTTGAATTACTTTAATACAGGGGTGGGCAAACTTTTTGGCCTGAGGGCCACATTGGGTTTCCGAAATTGTATGGAGCGCTGGTTAGGGGGAGCTGTGCCTCCCCAGACAGCCAGGCGTGGCCCGGCCCCCGCCCCCTATTACCAAAAGATTCCTAAAGTACTATTGACATTTAGGAAGCAATTTGTGTCTTGAAATGTTTTTAAATGAATATTAGTTAAAAAGGTTGGGAATTAGTGTAGACCAGCTTTCTTGTATAAATCTGGCTCCACATGCTTTGAAGTCAAAGTAACAGTGACTAGAATACAATCTCATTCACTTTCCTCAGTGTTAGTCCCTGAGCAGTCATTGTCATTCTTTTCACTTCTTGAAAGATGTCAATCAAAGGAGCTTATTTTCCAGCTCCTGAGGGAAGAAATTACATTAAGTTTTATTCCTTCTTATTTTTGGTACATTTTATTTCAAGTGCCCATTAACTAGTGCATACTGTAGCTCATGTAGAATTGTGATGAATCTCATATTTAACTCATATGGCATTTACGTCACATTTCCTCTGGAATGTATTCTGAACAGGGGCTCTAATAATACTTTAGCTTGGCCAATGACATACAAGGTAGATTTTCATAAGGCACAGTGGCTTTTCTCTCAGTACTGAAGAAGTGATCAACAACAGTCCCCTTTCTTTCCTGACACATTTTTTTAAAATCAGTGAGTTGTTCCATACCTGTTCCTATATGGCAACTGTTACATATTTCAGCATGTGATTTCAGATCTTTATTTTCATTTTTTCTAAATACCCAAATAAGAAGAGATGCAAGAGAATATATTGTGTGTCAGATTCCTTTCAGACTCCTCATTTCAATATTTTAATCTGTGCCAATAGTTTAATTGAAGAAGTCTTTTTTTGGTAGGGACTTTTTGTATAAACTTTAATGAAACTGAAGAGCATGAAATGTGGTTTCCCTGTTTTTAAATGAAGCTACATTTAGAGAAATAAAATGAAGAAATTGTGGAAGTCACAGTGCATGAAATTAAGAGAGCCCAGGCTATATTTGCAACATATTTTTTTCTTTAGCTGATGTTTGGTATTTTGATGACCATAGAACTAAATAGCGGAGAGATAATTGTTGGGAGGGTGTCTTGTTTTGGTTCATATGCTTTTGACAGATACACCCAAGTTTGGGTTAGTTGAAGCAAATAATGGCACAAATTCTGTAATTTTCTTGGGGCAGATGGAGCCCTGCATCCAGGTGGAGCCTCATTGACTTATGTGGGGCTCCTATGTGTACAAAGGTTTACCCCCATGGAACCCTGTTGAAATCAATTGGGCACCTCCTGGGTTCATGGGTCTGCCAACAGAAGGACCCTAAGATAAAGAGGTGACCTTGGGTTCCTTTGAAAAGTCCAGCCTGGATAATACACGTTATAGTACGTGACATAAATATTGGCTTTCAAAGTCAAATTAACTGTGGTGTATAGTAGTATTTGTGTAAAGGGGGATAGGACATGCTATATTTACAGAGAATGATCACTGAACTGTTTGGACCAGCTGTTTTTGTTTTGATTTGAATAATTTTTTTTTAAATCTAGAAATTCCTGTTCCTGATACATTTTTGAGCCTATTTTGAGTAAAAATAGTCCTATATTCAAACGAATGGTTATTAAATAACCGGTTCTGTTTAGCAAAAAACACCTAATAAAATTTAAAGAGAAACTATAAATGTGAAATTTTTTATAAGATTTCCCTCTTTGCTCTGAATTTGGTGCATGTCTCTGTGTATTGTATTAATAATCCAAACAGCATCGTGGACTAAGACCCAGGTTCAGCAGTCCATCCCTGCTCACTTGAGCATGTGTGGCACTCTAGGCATGTTGTTATATCCCATTGACTTTGGTGGGATGCACAGCTTAAATGCTGTCCTGAATTTGCACCTAAAATCACCATAGCTCCACTGAGCTCAACCGAGTTACACTGGTTTAGATCAGCTGAGGATCTGTCCTCATAGCTACACAACCTTTGCATGTGTGCACATGTGTGTGTGAACATTTTATTTACCTGCATTTCAAGGGTTTCAGATATGTATGGGTTTTAAATGTTGCAATGTTTATACAATATTATGCTTCATCTTTGATCAGTGAAAGAAAGTTTGTGAGTTCGTACTTGTATGCTAGCTTAGTATAATTTTCAATGTGGGAAAGCCAGAAAAAGCTAACCTGGCTATTTTAGTTTGTGGATGGGGGAGAGAAGAAACACATGTAGCACATAAAATATTTAGCAGAGCACACTGTTGTATTGTTTGGTTATGTAGTTTAAATTGTTAACAATATCATCTTGACAGTATGTTGTGACTAAATGGCAAATCGCTAACCGCTGTCAAAAAAGCAGTGTTTTTCTCTATCTTGGAAATTAACTATCAATTCCTATACAATCCTAGCTGAAAAATAACGGTCAACCAGATGCACTGGTGCATGGAAATGGAAATAATAGTTTGTGGTTTTCATAAGAAGATTGCCAGTTTTCTGCCTTTTTAAATTGCACGCAGACTGGGTTTTACATCTCTAATTGCAGCTCTGTTGCTTTTAGGAAAGGGTGACTTGACATTGACAAAACTGAACAGAATACAAAGAAGTGGAAAAATGGGTTGGTGTTTGCCTTGTAAGTGATTAGCTGTATCATACTGTGATGTTTTCTTTATTCCTAGGGATGCTGTAGGATGCTAAATTTACTCTTTGGTAGACTAGAGATGCTAGTTACACTGCGGTGGACACAGGTGCTAGAGCACAAAGAGCCCATGCAGTCAAAGAGACAGATTTTTTTTTTCATTTTGAGATTAAAATCTTCCTTTGTGCTTTTTTTTAAAAATGTGCTGTTATCCGTAGTTTTCTTCCTAATGTAGTAAAATTCACAGCAGTGGAGACTGCAAAAGGGCCTATATTTCGCTTAAGTATTTAAGACCTGATAATAGTTGGGCTATGAGGGCTATCTGCTTTGATGGGAAGTTTCACCCAACATTAAGATGCTAAAACACTTAAAGGTATTTAGGTGTTACTGTGCTCTGCATTGCAACACCTAAGTCTGATTTAAAAAGTAATTTTGGCACTTGAATCTAAATACCTTTAATGGACAATGGGATTTTGACTCCTAAATGTCTAAATCCCTTTCAAAAATTACTTAGACCCGTTAATCAATTAGGCATTGCAAAGCTGAGCACAGTAACACCTAAAATACCTTTAAAAATCTGGGCATTAGATACTGGGACATTTCCAGAGGTGAAAGTAAGCCGGTACGCCCCGGTACGGCGTACCGGCGTGGATCGGCTTCCCCAGGCGCAATTTAAAGGGCCTGCAGCTCCCAGCAGCGGCTGGAGCCCCCGGCCCTTTAAATTGCTGCCAGAGCCCTGCTGCTGGAGCCCTGGTGGCGGGGCTGGGACGGCGATTTAAAGGGCCTGGGGCGGTAGTGGCGGCCGGAGCCCCATCCCTGGAGCCCTGCTGCCGGAGCCCTGGGGAAGCGGCGGCGGGGCTCCAGGGACAATTTAAAGGGCCCAGGGCTCCAGCTGCTGCTACCGCGCAGGGCCCTTTAAACCGCTGCCAGAGGCCCCAGCTGCTGCTGTTACCCCGGGGAAGGGGAAGGAGGCACTTGCCAGTACAGGGTGGTCCGGGGCTGGCTCTGACCTTCCCCAGCCCCGCCCCTTCTGCCTGAGGCCCCACCCCTTCTGGGGGCCAGAGCTGGCCCCAGCCTAGCCCCGTACCGGTAAGTCCCTAAACTTAAATATGCTTATGATATGAATATGACATAACTGAGACATACTTTATTCAAGATCAGTCTTGTAAGGCATCATTGGAAAGGTTATAATTTACTGAATGTGATTATCCAATTTGTATGCCTGTGTCATTTCAGTATCTGAAGTTAGGAATATTGACTATGTATCTGTATTTCAACTATGCTTTGGGTGCTGCCCGCTGCTAACACTTCAGGTACAACAATGGAAAAGCCAGACAGTGCGGATGACCCATCTGTGAGGACAATAGACTGTGAAAAGGCTTGGCCTTCCTGTGGATGCTCCATTCTGCCACTGAGGCCTCGTCTACACTGCCACTTTATAGCGCTGAAACTTTCTCGCTCAGGGGTGTGAAACCCCCCCCGAGCACTGCAAGTTTCAGCCTGTAAAGTGGCAGCGTAGATATTGCACTCCACTCGTGGGGGTGGTTTTTCTACAGCGCTGGGAGAGCTCTCAGGACTGGTGCCGCAACTACACAGCTACATTAAAGCGCTGCCGTGGCAGAGCTTTAACGTTGGTAGTGAAGACATACCCTGACTCGTGGACGCTGTGATACTACAGAGTCAGGTCACCTGATACTAAACATTACCTGGGACTTCTTGTAACTTTCCAATGGAAGGGAAGGAGGGATCAAGTCTGGGAAACAAAGGATTCCCGCCTTATGTAAATCCTATTTAAGGGTGGGGAGGAAGGCAAACGGGGCTCCTCTTCTCCATGGCCTGTCTGCCCAAGAAGAAAGACTGCTAAAACCCCCTGAAGAGAAGGCTGGGGGTGGAGGGGAGTCTAGACTGAGACAGGCATCCAGTCTGAAAAGAATTGTAACTGGAACTCTGAACCACAGAAACTTTGTAACCTGCCTAAAGTAACATTTAGGGTAAGAAATTACATTTTGTAACCTGTTTCTTAAGTATATTGAGCTTATCTTGCGTACTTTTTTTTATTTGCTCAGTAATCTGCTTTGTTCTCTCTGTTATCTCTTATATTCACTTAAAATTCACCTTTTGTATTTAATAAACTTATTTCTTGTTTATAATATAACCCAGTTTATGTAATTTCTAACTGGGGAGGGAAGAAGTTGTGCATATCTCCCTCTGAGGGAGGGAGCGAATTTCATAAAACTTTTGGGCTTGTACTCCTTAAAGGGAGTAGGCATGTGAGTGCTGAGGGAGCCCGCTCACATACAGCTGACTTCTCTACTACTCTAAATGAATCTCCAGCATATGTTGTAGTATAGGTCCGTAACAAATAAACATTGCTTGTCAACCCAAGAAATACAATCCATTTGACCAGCTGGAGAAGCGAATGAAGTGTAAAACTTATCTGTACCAGAGGATAGCTGTAGAATCACATATGTGTGGTCTTATATCTTTTTAAATTACTGTGCCAGAGTTTAGTCAGAGATGGACACACTCTCTTGGTAAAATCCTAGTCCTACTGAAGTCAATGGTGCAATTTTCATTGACTTGTGGTGCCAGGATTTCATCCTCTGTCTCTGCTGAGTGAGGCATCTGAGCCTGGATGTATTATGTTCATTCACAAATAACAAATAGGTTGATAAGCACAACTATCCAAAGGCCAAACTAAATAAGAGTCTATTTTGCAATGGTTTTTACTTGACAAAAAGTTTTATTAAGCTCAGATTTTATTACTCTTACACTGAGTAATAATGTACTTTGTAAGTAGCCTCATTGATTTCAGTTAGACTTCTCACAGAGAAAGGTACTAATCAGTGTGAAAATCTGGCCTGTAGTTCTTAGCTTAGACAAACAGCTAGTGTGGTCTGATCTTTCCTAAAAAAATAAAGAACATAGCACAATTTTTCATTTGGCCTCGGACTATAGGAAGAAAGTTACTGGGGCGGGGTACTTTTCTGCTATCATGGCAGATTAGCATGGACATATCTGTCTTGGTTTGGTCATTAAGCATATGCAAAAACCCCAAAACGAATAGTAGCTGAAAGGATTAGAGTCCCAGCAAGAGCCATAATTACAAGAATATTATGATTTTCTAAAGATCATTTATAATGTTTCAAATGTAGATTCAGTACATCAGTGTATCACATTGATTTAATATTTTATCCTATCAGTGGGGGGTGGAGTTTCTTCTCTGTGAAATGAAAAATTGTCTGTGCTTTTGTTGATGGCATAAAAGTTATTAATTTTTTTATTAAATAATAATTCAGCACAAAACCTACTTGCCCCTGCTCCCAGCCCTTCTCCCATTCTCCCCAGTGAGAGGGATAGCACAGGTGAGAGTACCATCTGGGGTGTGTGTGTGGTGTAATCCCTTACCACCCATTCCTTTTCTTTTTTTGCATTTGCATTTAATTTTAAAGTGTAGTTAGGGAACAGGCAACCTTGATTTTGTTACAGGTGATAGAGAAAATGCAAATTCTTTGGCTGTATCTTGAGATTCCTGGACAGCAAGAGCACAGATTTCCTTTGAAACACTCACTGCAGCAACATTTTTTGTTTAACATTTAACTGAACAATGTTTCAACAACAACAGCACTGGGAGAATTAATATTTAGAGATAATAGGAAAATAAACCTTTGTGGACATGAGCTAGAGCAGGGGTTCTCAAACTTTTTCTTTCTGAGCCCCCTCTCCAACATCTAGGGGGGGTCTCAGGGCTCTGGAGAAAGGCTCCCTATGTCCCCCTTCAATTCTGCCCATTTTCTGCCCCATGGGGTACAGACTACCTGAAACCAGTTCATGGCCCCCAGGGGGCTGCGGACCCCCGGTTGAGAACCTCTGAGCTAGAGGAACCACAGCTGTCAGCCCTTATCCACCCTGCCATAGAATGGGACGAGTGTCCTCTGGAAACTTTCAGAAAGTATCCATTAAAAGTGAGGTTTCTGTACAATATACATGCCAATACTTAAAATAGGGAGAGACAAACGTTCTCAAAACACAAAAACAACTGAACTTCAGCCTCTCTCTCATTCCAGTCTCATAGCCAATCTTTAGTGAAGGCTCCCAGAGACGTACAGCTTGGCTGGCATTTACAAAAGCACGCAGTGGTGGCCTAACTTGGCTCCTGTTTATGTCCCTGCAAGTTTTATGATTGACTTCACTGGAAGCAGAATACTTTTGAAAATTCCATCCTACATTCCTGTGTGCTTTTGATCAGGGAAGCTTTGGAATCTGACCAATTAAAATAAAACAATTGGTGGGCCCCCAAAATGGCATCAGTAAAGGTCTTGAGCCATCGGGGAGGGGGCACAGGGAAAGAATGGAATTCAAGGAAAAGGAAAAAAATCTTCCTGAAAAGAAGGATCTGGAGACAGAAAAAAGGAGTTTTAAAGAGGGAGATCTCATATAGTTTATTTACATTTTATAATAAGGTTTCTAATAGATATCTAAATTTTCCAGGGATTATTTGAGCCTGACCAAGCTTTGAAACCTTTAAGGTTCATTAATTTAAATGTAATCAATGAGGACATTTTTAAGGGGAAATATGGGCATACCTAAACACATGGATATGCATTGTTCTCAGTGAACTTTTTAAAGGGATAGAACCAAAGCTATAAAATACAGAATGTTGGCAACCCGAGTGTACATTACAAGCAGGGAAACATATATAGTACTAAATATTTTTTGTTCAGAAAAATGATTTAGAGGAAAGCATCACTGTTCAGGGGTCCCAACCCATTGTAACTCACAAAATTCAAATCACAAAATCCAGATCCAAAGTTTAGTGATATTGATATCTAGGATTCTGGTTTGGCCTATTATAAAGGCAGGAATCATTTGTAAAATTTGAAGTTCAGATTTCAGTCCTCCCCAAGCCCTGAACTTCACAGTGTTCAGATCACAGGGTTAGTTTCTAATGCATCTGTATATAAAGCAGAATGAACCATGAAGTAAAAAAAGAAAAAGATCACTTGGGAGCATGCTCATAACGAGACAACCGGCTACTGAGTTTTGAACTTGATGAGCATGAATTTACGATCTCTTATTCAGAACGTTTTTGAATCAAGCTCAGTACATATTACAACCCTTCTCCTGCACAAATATCTGCAAAGCTCTTGACAAACACTAAGTAATTAATCATCACAACACCCTTATGAGGTAGCCAACTACAGAGGAAGAAACAGAGCCTAGAGGTTAAGTGACTTGCCCAGGAGTCTGGAGTGAGTTTGTGTGAGAGCTGGGAGCAGAATTCAGAAGCTTCTAGCTTTTGGTCCTGTCCTCAGATCCATAGTCCAAGCCTCTCCATGAAGAATACAGGTTATTGCTTTGCAAGGAGAGAGTCCTATTTTAGCAGGAAAACAAGGTAATCCCTTCTACAGACCTGTAACATATTCATGTGATCATGTCTGTGTCGTTTCCTCCCTTCCCTCTATATGGCTACTGTCAATGCTGCAGCAAATTCTTCGCTGGTGCTGACTTCCAATACCCACTGAAAATATGCAGTAGGTCAGCAAGCAGCCACCATTTAACATAACAAATGGGCCCAATGAAAAATTGATTCCTTATGGGGAAAGTTAAAACAGAGGGGTAACCATCCTACCAATCTACCTTATTCTTGATATATAATCAACGCATAGGCATCTGCCTAGTCATGTGACTTATACTCCACCAGGTAAATATTTTAAAAGTGTTTGGTAACATATTTAACAATGACTCCAGATGTATGTATTTGGATTGTTTTTACTTTATTTTTTTTAGGCGCTGCTGCTCAGCATTTCAGTTAAAGTCCTGGCAGTGCACAGGTCATTTATCCTGCTTTGTCCCTCTACTTTTAAAGCCCCATATTGCGGTTGTCATTGTTCTGCTCCCTTCAGAACCCATGAATACCACTCCTTAATGGATGAGACAGTTGTGCAGTCTGAGACAGTCCAAGCCTCTAATGGCCCAGGAAGAAAGCCTGAGACCGAGAACTAACCATAACGTTTCTTTGAGTGCATCATAAGTAAAATATCTTCCAAAACATTTTGTAATAAAATAATTGTAATAAATTAATTTGTAATAATTAAAATAATTTTCTGGTGAGGTATCAGTATTCCATTTACCTAGTCCTATGGATTCACTAATCTCAAGCAAGGGTTTCATACTAAATCAATAATAGCTCACAAGCTTTCCACAAGCCAAGTGCTGATTTTTAGGGGTTCCTGCATGGTGCCCCTCTGTTTTCTTTTGAACTGCATTGCTGCTACTGTATCTTATGTCTATATACAAGGTCACAAGAGAGCTGGGAGACAGAGCAGAGAATCACTGGGCAAAAGTTTTGAATGAAACACACACTATAAACAAAAAAGCCTTTAACTGCAGAATAAACAGGCTGTTTGAAGCTCTTCTGTCCCCAGAGAGAACTCCCTCCAACTTTATCTGAGAGAGGAAATTGTCTGCAGGACTAAACCTCTCTGTGAGTGAGAAATAGTTTGGGCAACCCCTTTCCTGCTCCTTTTGAAATAGCTTTACAGTTCTTCAGCTTTGGCTGGTATGCACTGCATTTAGCTAGACTCTTCTTTAGCTTCCTTAGAAGAGAACTATTGGACCCACATACTATTCTGGAAGTTATTTGGTCACTAGATGATGCTTGGATTTTATACGCTTTCTACTCTGAGTTGTATGGGGCTCTTTGTATCTGCCTCAGCAGAAGGCTATTGTTGAATGTGCTACAATGCTGGACAGTAGTTTGTTTACAGCTTTTGGTTTTATGGAAATAATATGTGGTTTTATATTTTTGGGAGGGGGTTCTGTGCCCTATTATAAATTGATTGATCTGACCCAATACAGCAAACTGAAATGTAAGCCTGTAGTTTTTCACCTTAGCTTGTAACAACAGCAGATTCATTTTAATACATTTCCAATAGACCATGAACATTTAAGTGAAAGTACATTTCAGATACAGAAAAAAAGGACAAGCTAGTAATTAGAACCCAACTTTCCTTGAGTCGACAGCAGCCAACTCATTTATTAAGCCAGTGTAGCAAAGTAACACAGCAACATCACACTTGATTGAAATCTTGCCCAAGTCTGACAGATGTTCTCAACTCATTGTCAGTCTCAAGCATGTTTTAATGAGTTTCAAGTGGCTGGAACTCCCCTCTGCAGATGCCACTGTTACAGAAACTGTGAAAAGAATCTTTAGGGTAATGACAGCATGGAAAATTCTTTTGAATAAGTGATACGTCAGATGAAATCCTAACTAGCAATACAACTGCAGTTCTTCAGAATGCTCCTCACTATTTGTGTCTAATGAGCTGGTACAAAAATCAGTGTGGTCTGGATGAGTAATTCAAAGTCTTAAACCACTTGATTCTGCAAAACTGGGCTGGAAACTTCGCAAGAATAAATTCTTACAAGATTTCTGGGACTTTCTGCTTCTGGACAGTTCAGAAATGCTTCACCAAATAGCATCCCCGCTTCCATTTCAGGTCCCGTCTAGAACCAAGAAGATCAAAGGTGCAAATATATATGTAGGGCCATGGAAGAATGAGTCTTTGTGTTTGTTTATGTAGAATGGCACTTTCTCTGTATTCATGTTCTAAACGTATGTTTACAACAATGAAAACATGAATATTATTTCAAAGATAAAACTTAAAAGGGAAATACAGATCCAAACTGGGCCACTGGCAAAGCTATTGATCATGGCTTCCATCTTGTGATAGAGGAGTGCTGTACTGGGAAGTGATAAGTGGATACAAGCAAAAACAGGTCAAGGGAAGAAAAAGAGGGAATGTGGGGAGCCAAGGAGGCCCTTCAGTTTGACTAGGTTTATTAGGTAATTTGCTGGGCAGTCAGACAAACCCAGTGTAAAGGGAATTCAGGGCATATCAAGATTTGGAGGGACTTTGTACACCCAGGAATGCCCTGCCCAGGGAAATTAATGACATGCCAGGCGAACTTACTGATTCAATCTTAATACAATAAAGTTCTGTTCAGCTCCCCAAGGCAATGTTTCTGTATATTGCTCCAACCCTCCCTTTCCTTCTCTACTATGAAATGTAATAATTTTTAAACTCTTTTTGTGTAATTGAGTTAGTTGACATGATGCTGACTGGTTAGTATAGACAAGGACCAGTTGTGTCCAGCATAGTTTCATCTAACCATAGCAAAACCCTATTAGGACCATGGCTTACCCATGACTAGCTGACGTGATGCTGAGCAGAAATGGGCCATGTCTGTACTGACCCATCAGAAATGGTCAGCACTGTGTTGCCTATTTTAACTGTTAAAAACTGTTTCAAGAAGATTAAATTTCCTAGTGAAGACAAATCCAAAGTTTTAATTTGAATTATGTACAAAAGTTCAAGTTGATTCTTATTAGAAATCAGCCCAAATCAAACCTCTTGGTACGAATATCCATAGTCTATTTTACTGTCTTTTAATATTGTGCCCATCACTGTAGTGTCTGGATTTGCCTATCCTTATCTTTGGATAGGTCTTGACCACAACTTTATGTCTCAGGCCCATCTCTAGGTCTTACTGTGTCTGTACTATTTTGGCAACTGGCATAAGGGTTTGAAAATTTCCCATAAGTCCACAAATCATTTAAACTATATAATGATCCATAAGGATCATTATGTTCTTTGATAACACAATGTCAGATGGATTTTTATATTGCCTACATTATAACATTTTAAAATTGTTTAATGCTTGCAGAGAATTAAGCATCTTCCAAAACATGAAGAGTCTGATTCCCATTTATAATAAGGCCCCCTTTACACTGCTCTGGCAGCATAAAGGGAAGCAGACCAAAATATGTTTTGGCTTTAACCTCATTTGAAATTTTTCTCTCCAACTTACATGTTCTTCTTAGTAGTATCATTTTTCTACAAAACTCTTTTGCTGGTACTAAAAATGTACATAAGTACTTCTTGAGAACCAAATTTGAGTAAATGTCTGTGAAGCGTATAAAGGAGTAGAATTCATAAGGACTGCCCACGCAGAAAAGGTTTGGAGATGGTTTATAGATCTCAATATGTATCAGGCAGAACATGGTCAAATCAATTATTTCATTTATTGGAGATTCTTACTTTCTACAGCTGATTTAACATACAGAGAATGTCAGAGCACCCATGGTAAGTAAGGGCATCTTTCTGATGAAGAGGTTTATTTGACATACATATGAGGGAAGAGGCATACCCTTTCTTTAGTCTCTGCATAGGTGAGTTGTACAGAATGCTGACACCTAATTCCACACCTTGAAGAAATTTGTTTAAAATATCACAGCTAAAACAAGAGGAAAGCATTGCTTCTGCAACAGGGTATCTGCCCAGGGCTGGCCTTACCATGAGGCGAACTGAGGCTGCCATCTCAGGTTTCAGACTGGAGAGGGGGTGCCACTAGGACCCAGAGTGTAGAAAATTGTGGCTGCTGCTGGTGCCTATGTATTCTCTCTGTTCTAGATGCACAGAGATGGTGGAGTGCTGTGCTGAGGAAGGAGGGCACAAGAGACATAATAAACAGGCAGGAGAAAAGGTGAGAGGGAATAACAGAAAGCAGCAGGAGCTGCAGGGAGAGAGAGGAGGAGGAGCCTCTTATGTACCTCTCTAGTACCCCCAGGAGCCTGGACTGATTAAAACCAGCTTCTCAGGGGAGCTCCCTGTTTCTTGCTGCTTCCCTGAACCCACTTGAGGAGAACAGGCAGTCAACGGAAGTAGTAGGAGCCAGTTAGGCCCTTAAGACGCTGATCTCTTCCCTCACTCGGGCCCTGCTACCAGCCTGCTTATTTGTCCCCTTCAATTGAGTGCTGAGAGCCACTATAGCTGGCACAGAACAGCAGTCATGAGTGAAAGAAGAAAATGCCCCTCAGGGGCAGCATTCAGAAAAAGAAAGAAAGCAAAGGAAGCTTTTCTATCTTAGCAGGAAGGAGATCTCCTGAGATACATAGACACAAATGTTCACGGTGAGCCTTCCGGCCCCAGTGAGGATGTGAGTGGTGAGGAGATGCCTGATCTTCCAATTAGTCAGAGTGCAGGTGACCTGGCAGCTTCTGCAGCATCCATATCTCCATCTCAAATGGATCTAACCATGCACATTCCTGAAGAAAAGTGTAGATCAGAGAAGAGTGTGGTGGAGGCGCAAGAAACAGCTGCTGCTGAGTTTAGTTCCTTAAGTCTAGATGATCCAGGCCTGTGGACCCACTTGAGCAGTAGCCTGAGAGACTTCCTTGTACTGCATGGGCCACAGCAAGTGAAAAACTTCATGTTCCCCAAAGACGCTGAAAATAGAAGTTTCCATCCAACACATTACTGGCGTGAAATCCCCAATGTGGAGAGGTCATGGCTTATGTACTCAGAAACCCAGAATGCTGCCTACTGTTTTTGTTGCAAACTCTTCCAGTCTAATGTTCCAGCCACATTGGGTTCTACAGGTGAACAAAGGACTGGAAAAATCTGGCTAGAAATCAGACATGCCATGAGAAGGCAGCAAATCACCAGAGAGCATTCCATAGGTGGAAAGAGCTTGAGATGAGACTAAGGTTAAAGGCCACCATAGATGATCAGCATCAAGAGAAGATTGCATCGGAGTCTCTTTACCGGCACAATGTTCTGGAAAGGCTCATTGCCATTGTGAGAATGCTTGCTACCCAAAACCTAGCAGTGCGTGGCACTTCAGATCGGCTGTATGTGCCAAACAATGGATATTTCCTTAAAATTGTGGGGCTGATGGCTGAGTTTGATGCTGTACTCCAGGAGCATCTAAGAAGAGTCACCACCCAAGAAATGTACACACACCACTACTTTGGAAAAACAATTCAAAATGAGATCATACAGTTACTGGCAAGAAAAGTCAAACAGAAGATTATGGCAGATGTGAAGTCAGCAAGATATTACTGTGTTATTCTGGACTGCACACCTGACGTCAGCCATACAGAACAAATGACTTTAATGGTGCATTTTGTAACAACAACACAACCTAGTGAAAATGTCCCTGCAATGGTGACTGTCAGAGCATTTTCTAGAATTTATTCACATTGATGATACCAAAGAAGCTGGTATGACAAATGTGCTTCTTAAAAAGTTGGAAGATATGACTCCATGCCTCAAACCTCTCCTTTTCTGCCTGCTGTACTGTACCTTCTGGCATGCACACTATATACTAATGGGAAGCCCCCAGAGAACATGCAATTTGACCAGAGATACAAGGAGCCCTGTGTGCAACTAGGGTGACCAGAGGGCAAGTATGAAAAATCGGGACATTTTTTCAAAAAAGGGGGTGGAGTAATAGGTGCCTATATAAGAAAAAGCACCCAAAATTGGGACTGCCCCTGTAAAATCGGGACATCTGGTCACCCTATGTACAGCTAACTGTGCAGAGAAGTAGTGCAGACTGGTGGCTGCTGAGGTAGTTGGCATGAGCAGGAAGTAAGTGAGTCAGTTTCTGTGGCTGAATTTGCCTCATGGAGAATTAGCAAATTTTAAGTGGAATTTGGAAATCCTGAATAATACACACGTCTATGCCCTTTTCTTTTTTTTTGTGGCAGTGTGGTTATGTCACTGGACTTGGAATTAGCAGACGTTGGTTCTATTTGCTGCTCTGCCACTGATCTATTCTGACCCTGGGCAAGTCACTTTAATTTGCTGTGTCTTTGTTTTCCCTCCCACTCTTTGTTTTGTGTGGTCAGACTGTAAGCTGTTCAGGGCAGGGACTGTTTCTTACTCTGTGTTTGTACAGTGTTTAGTACAGTGAGGGTTAACACAAGAGGTTGGGGCATTATATTATACTAATATAATGCAAATAAATAATTTCTTGAGTTTGGAATCTGGCAACTGTTAAACTCGCCCTAAAATTTAACACAATAATATTCAAATTAAAAAAATGTGGTGAAGATTTTCCTTGTAAGGGTTTGTGACAGGGTGTGTTCCCCACACTTAAACCTGGATGAGGCATCAGCTTGCCCTTTGTTTCTGAGGAACTGGTTTGACCACTTCCCAGGCTTCTCTGGAAAATCTACTTTTAGTCATGATCTTGACTTATGTTTATAACTTCACATATAACTGTTCTATGTGCATTTTGATCAGCTGATCGTATTATTGATCAGCAAATTATAAGTTTTTAAATGACAGCTCATAAGGCATTCCTTGTACAGACATTATTATAAAAGTGCGTAGGATGTGAACATGGGTATATTATGTCACAGAATGCAATCACAGAAATCTACCTTGAAAACTGCAGGAAAGCATGGTGTTTGGAATAAAGTGTGCTTCAGGTTTTAAACTGTAATAAGAAAAAACAGGCATTTGCTCATGATGAATCTGTAACCTCTCAGATTTTTGTGCTAACAAGTACTGGTGTGGTCTTGTGTGTATCACCAGCTGCAACCACTTCAGCTAGAGCGCACTTTATATTCATCTCATCTCCAGCAGTAATTGGTCAGTATATTTTCTGCCTACAATCGATAGCTTTTACATTTGGTATAATATTTCTAAGCTAGAAGAAATATTACACCAAATATAAAAGCTATTGTTTGCTGGCAGAAAAACCTATCCCAAATGCCGCTCCAGATGACTGAAATACAAAGCAATTCTATGACATCACTGACATGATCAATAAACCTGTCACTGGCAGAACACCAACAAAAAGCAGGAAGTGGATGTGATTTCGCTATTTGCATTCTTTATGAAACATTGCCTGCAGACAGCTCTGGGAGCATTGGGAATAAATAAGGGACTGAAGAAGAGCTATTGCATGTACTGAATAATATATGGAACAAGCTACTGAACAAGGAAACTTAATTCAATTGTATAAATGAGTGTGAAATGTGTAGATTTGTTTCTCGAGAAACAGTATACAGTGCAATCTTCAGTATCCAGTGGTCTCTAATCAAAGGTTAATAGCTGCTCATATAACCAACTGGTGAGTTTCCTTTTGTGCTTGATTCAGAGAGGATATATGTCTGTTACTGACATACCTAGGGTGGCTTGGCTCTTGAGCCCAAGTTGTAGTGGCTCATCCTTTTTAGCTCTGGGGGTTCCTGGTTTGATCCCTGTGATGCTCATCAAGATGGCAGCCATCACACTCATACCAAGGTGATATCCATTTATAAATGGCTCTGTCTACACTACAGACCTTACCGCGGCACAGCTGTACCACTGCAGATGCCCCTCTGTGTAGCCGCTCTATGTCGGCAGGAGAGAGCTCTCCTGCTGGTATAATTAAACCACCCCAATGAGCAGCAGTAGCTATATCGGCAGGAGAGCATCTCCTGCTGACATAGTGGTGTCCACACCAACACTTTTGTTGGTGAAATTATGTTGGTCGGGGGTGTGTGCTTTTTTCACACCCCTGACCAGAGACGACACATGGGGAGGGATAGGGAGTCAAGTTCCCCCCCAAATTGGGCTGCTGGGGGTGGGGAGGAGAGGGCCTGACCCCCTTTCCCGCCCCAGCATGTTTGGCTGCTCTCTCCAGCAGCTGGGCAGGGAGTGGGACAGTGCCGCTTCTGCCTGAGAGAGCCAGGCTCTCTTAGGCAGAAGCAACTCTATCTCGCTCCTTGCCCACCTGCCAGGGAGAGCATCTGAATTCTCTCAGGCAGAAGTGTCTCCATGCTGCTCCCTGCCCGGTTGCCAGGGAGAGAGGCCGAACATGCCAGGGGGAGTCGCAGGGAGAGAAGGGCAGCGAGTCCCCCCTCTCCCACCCACAGGTAACGTGGGGCAGGAAGAGCTCTGCGGCCCCGGGGTGGGTGCAGGGTGGGAAGGGTCACTGGGCAGGGGAGACACGTGGGGCGGTCACATGTCCTCCCCTTTAGCTTGTGTCTCCCCAGTAAGGGGGGCACCAGTCGTCTATGCCTGACAAAAGTGCTAGCGTAGACAAAGCCTTAGCTCTTCAGACAATCCAGGATTCATATAACGTGGGGTGTAGACTCTGCTGCCTTTTTGATCTGCAAAGTCCACACCTCCCACTACCAAGGGAATTGGTCAGGTGAGCTTTTGGGGAAGCAGAATGGAGCAGGGGAACAGTAGAGGCATGAAACGTGGATGCACTGTTTTATCAACTGGACTCATAACTTTCTGCTTGTGTGGGAATTAACCATAAAAAGTAGGTGAAGTTATTTTCAATACAGAAAGCTATAAATAAGTGCAAGAAAACCAGACAAAGAGACTGAAATATTCCAAACAAAAAGACCTACTCAAGGACTCAAAGCTCCTACTTGGTAAACAAGAAGTTGTGGTTCCAAAAATGAATGGACCAAAACTGATGTGGTGAATATTAGGCCTGACTGGTTAACAAAATAATGAAGGGATGAACTATGCCACCCACATTTTGGAGGTTATGAAAAGGAGACTTTAAAAAATCATCATGGCATCTGAGCTCAACTCATCTCATCTCATCTTCCCCAATCCCAGAACAGAAGGCAGACCAGCCCAAAGGACTTTCTTCCCAAGACGAAGTCCTTCAGGCTTTGCTATTGTTTAAGAACTTTGTTTTTCATCTGTGAGTCCTGAAAGCCATCATATCATCATGACTAAGCCCATCAGTAGGAATACCTAATTGTTAGCACTGCAGAGGCTCCTGTCTGAGGCACATAAAATCGTGTTCTGTCTCCCTTCCCATTTTGTGTTACTTTCTGCCCCATTATTCTTCCTCCTATCCTCTCTCACTTTCTCAGCTTTTCACTGAATCCTGAAATCATCTGTACTACACACTCATAACAGTGAGATGAGACTGCCTATCCAGCACTAAGGAGACTGCTGTACTAAGGAGACTAAGGAGAAAGGACCCAACCCAGATTACGTCCCTGACTGGAATATGAGCCTGGATCCAGAGAAACAGGTGTTGTGGCCGATCAACAAACCTAAAGCCTTGTTCATGGCTGGCCAGTGTTCCAAGAACATCAGCAAAAGCTGTGTTTTCTCCACCTTTTTCTAGTCTGTCCTCCAACTGGTGTCTATCTGTTAGAAACAGGAGAAGTGAATACCCTTCAGGTATCAAGATGGAAGTAAAATTAACCCTTTCTTTTTAATCAAAGAGAGGTTGATGAAGAAAATAAGAGACACTAATATTTTGCTTCCAAAAGGAGAAAGACTTGAATAGGTTTTAATTAAGTTTGTTTTGCAGCTTGCATTTCAATGTAAATGCTTGTTTGAATTTCTTGTGTTTGAGCAATACATTTTCAACTTTTAAATGAATGCTTTTGAGTGTTTGCCAAGAAATCAAGTAAGCCATGGTCTCTGTTTAAAAATAACAACAAAATCCCACCAAACCTTTGTAATATTGTTTCAGTGTTAGACAGTGCAAGAGTCTATAACACGGTTTGGCCCTTGAAATCAGTACAACAGCATTCACCTGAAGTCTTTATACATTTAATGGCTTCAGCACAGAAAAGTTATATCTGTGGAGGAGCCAAGTAAAAGCCCCTGGTTCCTTACCTTCTGCAGTTTTCCTATAAGGGCTTCAGTCAGCTCTATCTAGCCCAGGGGTGGGCAAAGTTTTTGGCCAGAGGGCTACATTGGGGAATAGAAATTGTATGGCGGGCCATGAATGCTCACAAAATTGGGGTTGGGTGCTGGAGGAGGCTCTGGTTGGGGGTGTGGGCTGTGGGGTGGGGTTGGGGTTGGGGATGAGGAGTTTGGGGTGTAGGAGGGTGCTCTGGATGGTGATGGGTGTAGGAGGGTGCTCTGGGACCGAGGGATTGGGAGGGTGGGAGGGGGATCAGGGCTGGGGCAGGGGGTTGGGGAGAGGCTCAGGAGTGCAGGCTCTGAGCAACGCTTACCTCAAGCGGCTCCAGGAAGCAGTCGCCTGTCCTTTCTCTGGCTTCTGCGCATGGTGTGGTCCCTGCCCCGGCACACTGGCTGGAGCCCCGGAGCAGGGCCGAGCCGGGTGATGTGGCCCCAGACCCGGCGCCCTGGCTGGAGTGCCAGAGCAGGGCAAGCCACAGGCCCCATTCCCAGCAGGAGCTCCAGCCCATGGGCCGTAGTTTGCTCACCCCTGATCTAGCTAATAATGTATCTGTGCCATGCATCTTACAAAATTACATAGAACCTCATAGGTGGTACACACACAGACCTTTGAAGAACAAGAAATAGTATTTTTTTAATTTCTAAAATAATTTTTGTGTTACTAGAAAACTCTGGCAAAGAGGATTGCATTGCTTCCCCTCCCCCCTTGAAGACAGAAAGATTTTTTATTAACCCTTTGCTTCTGGGTAAAATAGGACTGGAAGAGATCTCCTGGATCATTGAGTTATCCCCATTGTATAATCCTCTTCATGAATTTATTAAGATCCATCTTAAACCTAGTTAAGTGGTTTGCCCTCACTACTCCTTTGGATTTCCAAAATCTCACTCTAATGGTTAGAAACTTTCTTCTAATTTCCATCCTATGTTTATTCATGTTCAGTTTATATCCATTTTGTCCTTGCGCCAACATTGTGCTTTAGCTTAAATAGCTCATCTCCCTCTCTGGTATTTACCCTCTCTGATGTATTTATATAGAGGAATCATAACTCCTCTCAGACATAGTTTTGCTAGGATAAAGAAGGCAAGCTGTTTTAGTCTCCTCTCATAAAATAAGCTCTCCATTTCTCGAACTATCCTAGCAGCCCTTCTCTACATCTGTTCCAGTTTGAATTTATATTTCTTGAACATTGTTGACCAGAATTGTACATAGTATTCCAGATGAAAAGAGTTAGTTCCTTAGCTGAGGGCTTTGCACTAAAACTATTGTCTCTGACAATACTTACTGTATCTGCTGAGTGTTCCATTGTACCCACAAATCACAGAGGTGACAGGTGAATCGGTTTTGGAGGGAGAGGAGTTTATATACATACAGAGAGAGAGAGTTAGTTGTGAAGCTCAAGCCTGGATATTAAACATTATTTGATTTTCAGCTGGTAGCCAGTGCTATGGTTGGAGCAGCAAAGTGATGTCTGTTCATCAACCCATGTTAACAGGTGGGCTGCTGCATTTTGCACCACTTGGAGTGTCTATAGTGTTTTGTTACCAAGAAATATGGATTGGAATTACTGAGCCTGGAGGCCCTGAAGGCATGAGTCACCATGGCCAGGTGATCTGTGTCTGATAGGACGTAGGGGGGAGAGGGAGCCAGAAATGTATATTTTGTGTGTCTTCTCCTGTGGCAGTAAAGTGATTCCTCTTCTAGCCCTCTAGAAGCTACTGATGGAATAGTGGTAAAGAGAAGCCAATTGCATCTTCTCCTCTTCTCCTGCCTAGTACTACTCACTGCTCCATATACTGGAATGAGTATGGAAGCCCCAGAAATTCCTTAATCATGCCTCCACTCATCGTGCTGCTCCCACATGAGATTGCCCACATTTCACCATCAAGTGAGAAGGCTGGTATGGAAGGGAGCAATGTTCTCTCAAGGCAGGAGAGGAGGCTGAGTGCTTTCTCTTTGCTTTTAGCATAGGGTGAAGAAACTGTACTCCCCTTAGTTCATGTCCTATCCACTTTGTACCTTTTGTATCTCTTTGAGGAAATAATAGAGTGAGTTTTTATATGAACATAGTATCAGCAGTTGGATCTTTAGAAATAGGGGGCAAAATTCCTGCTTCTGTGATTGAAAGGCTCATAACTATTTTTTTTTAACAAAGGTGGGCCCTTCCTCACACAAAAAAGGGCACATTTACTGCTACACTCTGGACTATAGGTGCAAGATATTTGCTAGGGGATAAGGCTCTAAGAGTGGGACTCAATCCCCTGCTTTAATGACTTAAGTGGACAACACACCCAGAATTGACAGATGTTAAACATTTTAGGCAGTTCCATATTATTGGCAGGATTCATAATGGTTATTCCCTTGCTAGATTAAATGTATTTAATTTATCACCAGAATGGATCTCAAACTGTAACAGGAAAGTCTGGTTAAGAGTAAAAATGTTCCCGATAGGGAAAACCCCAGGAAAACTTGTTTTAATTCAAAAGGGGAAGATAAATCTAGTATTTTTAGACTAGTTGAGAGCTCTGCAGACTGCAATCACTCATTTCTGTGCACCTTCAGAGAGACTGTGCTACACAGAGATATGTTAGAGCCTGTGAGTGAACACACAAACACACTCTCTCTCATTCTATCGCTGTCTAGGGAAGATCTTTGGCCCCACTCTGGACTGTTTGCACCACTCTGGGGAATACAAGGAGGCTGCAAAGCTAGCTTAACCAGACCTTTGGGGACGTGCCTCTTGATCTTCCCAAAGGCCCAAAATGAAGGGAACAGAATGATTATTCTTACAGGAAACATAAAATGCTGCAAGATGCCTTCCTTTAATGAAAATAGTTTTGCCCTTAACCTCACATTCATGAGCCTTTATTTTAGATATAAAGAACTTTCAACACTAAGAATGAGGAGATACCAAATCTATGTGGCCCATCACTTACTGGGACTAAAATGGGTGACACCTTTTGAAATGAGGGACACTTAGATGTATAGCTGGGTATTCTCCCAGCACAGGAGGAGTTTCCAGTTGCAACTACCCCCACAGTCCCTGGCACTGAAGGCTTGGCCATGGGAAGGTGATGTAGTCGGAGCACCATTGTTATCCAGCAATCCCCCAGCTGCTAAAATGGCTCCTTGAGGTTGTGGGCAACCAGTCAGAACTTAGCACAGTCCTGAAGCTGCTTTAAATTGCTCTGGGGATGAATTAGCCCTTGTCTGCCCCTGGTCAGGGAGCTCCTGGTCCTGTGCTGAGCAGAATTTGGCTCCAAAGAAGCCTAATCATCTATTTCTAGTCAGCCATTCTACTTTCTCTTTCTTTCTAGTGCAGTCTGTTAGTTTGAAGTCTGTTTGAAAAAGCTACAGGTCTCTGCATATGGCAGATAAGTGCAGCTATAGGCATCTCATTAGAAGTTTCTTTTAATTCCTTTCAGTTTTTGATGGTAGTTAGCTATGCTTTCCTAAAACATATGGATCATTTACAGTGGGTGCTTTTTAACACTAACCTTACCTTGAAAGCATCAACATTTCAGAATTATGAATTGTGCCAACTCAGGAAGCCAAACCCTCAAATATTTAACATGCTCAAAATATTAAGTTTTAAAGTGAAATATCTCTCTTTTTTCTCTGGCTCTCGGTAATAGGCTCTTTGGAATGAAGTTGCAGTAAGTAATTCAGTACAGCAAGAATCTGCTTACGACGTATCTCACACCACAATCTTTGTCTGAAGCTAGGAAGGCTGATGAATATTTGAATATGTGACCATCTTGAGTGTATAGGTTTTAGAGCTGAGAATTAATGATGTTTTATAACCACAGTAGAGAGAAGCTTCAATCTGCTGTGCTGAAAAATTCTGGTTTGATGTTTGAAAATGGAGCAGCCAAAGAAAGATTTAAAAAAAAAAAAAATTCTACAGGCATCATCCTACAGGCTTTATAAAAAAGGTGAGATGAAAGACAGCAGATGGATTTATCTTTTTACTTAGCTGCAAAACCACAAATCAGCTTCATATAAACAGATCTCTCAGCCATATATAGCTTGACAGTAATTCTATAAGATTCATAAAGTCAAGGGAGGTGATTATGTCTGATGCCATGAAATAATGTGAAAGTAGGATATCTCATATGATTTCAATATATCAGACTAGAGGCTGTTAAATACAACTTTTTTTGATGAAAATGCTACTCTGTGTTGCAGCAATTTTCATCTTCACATACTTTTTAGAATGCTATATAATTCTTATATCTTTCAAATTCACACCCCCTGTATGAATTACAAAAAGTATTACTGATACAATTTTGGGACTTCAGGTAATATTGAAGGCTTAACTTTTCTCATATAGGAGGTCCATATAGGGGTTTTAAAACCGTTTTTCCTGGAAATTAGTCCAACAGATACATTTTAAACTTCTCATTCAGGCTGTGCATATTCTAATCTCTTAAACTAGAAAAAACAAAACAAGGTATTCATTTTAATGTAACTTAACCAAT
The DNA here is from genome assembly GCF_965140235.1 of Caretta caretta. Taxonomy (NCBI): domain Eukaryota; kingdom Metazoa; phylum Chordata; order Testudines; family Cheloniidae; genus Caretta; species Caretta caretta. The sequence continues at coordinate 55,486,895 of NC_134209.1, forward strand.
TATATTTCAAGGCAGAGTTACATCACCATGAGAAGAACTGAAAAGATATTGCACATTACACTGTCAGATAAAAATCTGCATAGCTAACAAATTGCCCAGCATTAGAAAACCAGGTTTCTTGAAATTACTATAATTATTCTATACTGTAGTTCTCCCGTTGTGTCATAAGACACAGCTGAGGATTGCTAGTGAAGACAGTACATACTGTTACAGACATTTAAATACAATTTATTTATCCAGGAAAGCTTGCCCTAATGCTATGAAAGGAAAATGAGAGAATTTTCCAGGTGGATTGTCTGGGGCACTGCTTATATTGAAGTAAGTAGGACTTCGGGCATTGTCTTATGTAGGAACAGGATCAGGTCCAGCGAGAGCAAGTGTCTTGCTCTGGGACATAGGGACTAGAACCCAAGATTCTCTGGGCTTCCAACCTTTCCTTTCACCAATAAACTTTGGTATTGTAGATAGTTTTGGCTAATAGATTGTCTGACATCATTTAGTATGATGACAATTCTCACATGTATCTCTGGACCAACTTTGACTATATTTTTTGCCCTTCTTTCCTACATCTCCTTATTCCCCCCAAAAGATGTTAGCATTTTATATTTCTCCTGGGAAGGCTATATGGCTGCACATGATATAACTGAGATACCAATCACCTTCACAAGCAGCACTAAAGTTGTCATATGTCACTGACCAGGATTCTGATCTATTTGAAAATATGTCTATTCAGATAATACTGCTCTGTAATTCCATTAAGAAATTGTCCTCTGAGCCTATCTTGGAGTCTGTGGACCTTCCACTTTTCAGTACTTTACTCTGCCCCTTATTTCAAGCATATGCATCAACATCATTCCCATTTTGTGCTGATGAGCAACTCAGTGCTGTAAAACCCCTGTCTCTGTGTGCAGCTACTTGAACCCATCTATTTAGAGGCACCTTAGACATACTGGTAAGAAAGATTAGATTTCAGAAAATCTTGTCCAGTCTAGTGAAGTTTAGTGAGTTAGCAGATTCTTCCTGCCCCACTCAATGTAGGTGGCATAGCTTCACCAATTAATACTGCATATTTTTTTATACCCTGAATGACACTGCTTAGCAGGGGAGAGTTGCCACATTCAGAAGGTTCAGGGCCTAAGTGAGTAGCAAGCTGTCTCAATGGAGATTTGTCAGGGAGAATAATTCATGGTGCCATATGCTCAAATGAATGCATACAGCATGATGTAAATGCATCAACTAAAATTTTCTTTCAGCACCAGAAAGAATCTTTCATATTTTTCTGAATATAGATACTTCTTACTAGGTTTGTTGAAATGTTAGCACTACTTTCACTTTTACTGTAATGTACAGTCTAATCAGCAGATATATATCTCCACCAAGAAGACAGGCATCTGTATGAATCTCATTTTTAGATACACCTAAGTTATTTTCTTGAGATCAGAGATAATAATCATTAGCTAAGAGAGTCTTTACAATAGTTTACATAAGCCAGAATTCACACATTGACTGAACAAAGGCAGGAAGTACCCAGTGAGTTACCAATGGGTTATTGGCACATACATCCATTGTCTTGTTGCATTGGTGTGGATTTACTTTGAATTATGTCCTTTGTTTGAATTATACAATTTGATTCAATACAACCAGAGGGTTATTGAGCTAAAAAAAACCTTTAGTGACTAGGGCCCAGATTTTTAAAGGTATTTAGGTGTTGCAGTGCTCAGCATTGCTCCACCTAACTGATTTAGGGGTCTAAATCTCATTTTCAAAGGGATTCAGGCACTTAGGAGTCAAAATCCCATTGACTGCCACTGGGATTTTGACTCCTAAATCTGTGAGGCCTTGCAGTGCTGAGCACAGTAACACTGGGCCTAAAAACATAAAAGTGAGTGGTAGATGGGTTGTATTATGACTGGAGACTAAGCCAACTTGCTATGCATACTGAACGTAGTGATCTCTGAATAACAAGTATAAAACAGCCAATAAATCTCAAGAACTATGCATTTGACACTTATTTTCACCTGGGGAGGCATAATGTGAAACAAAGACCAGGTTTTAGTCACCTGTTTTGCAGGGTAACTGTGTAGAGTAGTTGATATAGGTGGTACAGTGGTAATTTTTGAATCCAGGAAGTAGATCACATACCTCTTATTTTTTACTCTGTGTTTCCTCCAGTTGTCAAATAGAGAAGAATAGCTTCCATTCATATGTCCCCTGCAGTGAGATGTTAATAACCAAGTAAAAAAGCATGCTTGTCATTGGTTGACTACAATTGTGTGAAAGTAGCTGGTGACAGCATGCACAGCTGTTGTCTAAAAAGATAGTTCGTTGGCAGCCTGACAGCTGTTGACTGCTTGATTGTTTAAGTAGTACTGAGGCCCTCAATGCCCTGTAGTAATCCTATAGATATGCTGGGAACCAGCCAAGCCTCAAATACCGAGAATGTGGTTGTCACACATGCTCGTGTCTTCTTTTATCAATTCTCTTTTTCATCTTGGGATGTTAATATCACTTTTGAAAATGTTACTTTTGCAAACTAAGCTGGAAAGCAAAGAGAGGATAACACCACTTGCAATAAACTGTACCAACAAAACCAAACATGATGATTCATGTGACATGGGCACTCGTGTGGTTACTTAGCCGTTGAAAGAATAAGAGAATGCACTGACCTAATATGATGCATCAGTGTTTCCTAAATTAGCCAGCTAAGATTTCTGTTAGGAATTTATTACACTGGATATTTGTTTCTTCTGTTTGCTACAGTGCCATTTGACTTGATCTCTCCTGAACTGCAAAAGGTTACTAAGAGAAACTGAATGGTGGTATACAACTGAATACTGCCACCCACATATTTCTGACCTTTTCTTTGTCATTTGTTCATCGGATCTCAACAATAAAAAGTAAAATATTTAGAAGTATTTGTTCTAAATAAATATATTTATGTAAGATCCTTGGGTCAATATATTAATTTATTTTGATTTGTTTTATATGATACCATCTGAATTTCAACTTCGACAATCACATGTTGCAGAGGGTCTTATTTTCAGTTTTGAGTATGGTAAGAATGAGATGTAGTCTAAACAGCTTTAGGATATCTAGATATCAGTTATTAGTTTACTCAGAGGCACAGCCATGTGCTGCCTCTCTGTTGGTCCTAACTGCTCCTGAGCCTGGAGCAAAGCAGATTTTTGGGTGGTTGTCTTTGAAGTCAATATCATTCTGGAGAATGAGGGAGATAACTGTATTATTTTTGGTATGATATGTGCCTCAGTTTAGTTGCTTTATATTATTCTGGCTGCCTGGAGTTAAATCAAAGGAGACTGTTAAGGCAGGAACAAGCAGGAAACAAAACAATGACAGACAAGGTATCTCCAGGATGAATATTATGGATCCTTACAAGAAAAAAATGTGTGAGATAGGAAACACCTACTTGCCTGTCACTAGTCAGTTTAACAGCCCTATTTTCCCAAGGCTGGAGCCTAAGATCAAAAGAACACTAAGCCATTAAAAGGAAAGGCAAACAGAGGTAAGTGGGCATCAGCTCCTTGGAGAAAGATGTTATACGAGAGACAGAGAGAGGGAAACTGCAGGAAGAGAATCTGTCTCCCTGTCCAGATATAGACAGTCTGTTGTGGGACTCTGTGGCATGTGTCTGAAGTATCTGGGCTCACCTAAGCTTTGAGAGGTGATGAACTGGAGGCAAGACCCAGGAGTGCAGGCCTTGGGGTGAATGGACACTAGATCAGTTTGGAAGGAGCTGTTTTGAGTCACTTTAGTCAATTATTGGTCATAGGCATGTGGAGAGGAGTGCCTTGCAGGTACCAATCACAGTTGGGCCTGCCCTGTTAACACAATTGGGGGTGGGGTGTTCCCATCCCAGGAACCAGCCTGAGTGGTAGAAACTTCAGGGTTCCATTTGGAGAGAGATGAAAGTAGGGGTGCACCTGTGAGGAACTGCAATGGGTATAGGGCACCGCGCATTCTGTAACTGTGCCAGGACGGTGGGAATAGGGGTATTGTAGCCTGGTGAACCATGGTCTTCCACTCTGGAAAAAGTGCTGATAGGGGCCTTCCAGCTGGAAAGAGTGGCTACTGAAGAGACTGGGGGAGAGATCACAGGTGCATTTAGCTCCTGAGCTGTCACTCTAGATATGTCTGAAGAAGGATGTGAGCATATCCTGTATTTAGAGTTGTAGACTGTTACTGCCAGTTATTGCTCACTTAAGGTTATTTGTAGTACTCTTCCAAACTGGCAGCAATAACTCCACCACCACCACCACCACCAGGGGGTTACTTACCATATGGGAGAATGAATTCTTGCTTTATAAGCAAGGTAGAGCTTTTCAACCTGATGAACCTGGGGATCCTCTGAAACTCATGAGATCCATATTATTATTTTTTTAAATGTAACTATGTGTGTCCCTCTGACATAAATAAAGTTGTGGACAAATATTTTATGTTAGAAAAATGCATTGTTAACAGTTCCATTCAAGAAAAGCCATGATTTAAACTGCTATTTAAGTGAAATTTTATTGGTGCTCCTAAAGTAATATGAGCCAAAGATTTTCTTTTTTCATATTGTAGTAATTAGTTTGATATCAATAGGTGGCACCCTTTCAGCATAATTATTTAATAGTATTCTTGATAGATAGGGAGGTAGTGCTTAAGCAAATATATTCAGATTAATCCAAATACTCTTAATGTGATGGCTTTGGGCCAGATGGAAAGAATATGATTTACTTTTTAATCCCGACTTTCTTCATGTTTACAGAACCAAACAGAAGAATAGGTGCAGTGTATATTTCACCTGCCAATTGACTGTATTTTCATTCCCCATCATGAAAATACAAATGGAAATGTATAGCAACAAAGACAGTCTTATATCTGTAAAACAATCTCCTCTCTCATGAAGTCAGTTCAATGTTATGTTCAGTACACTTTGGGACTGATGCCAACACTTCCATGAGAATAAGAAACTTTGCTAGTCCTAAAAGTCTCCCAACAGTAGAATAAAATAATTCACCATTAATTAGTTGGTAAACTAGTCTTTAAAATATTTCATTTATAATTCTCAAATTCATGCATCGATAATGCCATTACTGATTAAACTGACAAATGTAGAGGATTTTCCCCCTGTGCATAAACTTAAAAAAATACAAAGACAAATTTATTATATTTGGAAATAGGTCTTCCAAACCCTTTGGCAATTTCTCGAAGACATAAGGCCAAATCCTTAGCTGGTGTAAATCTGCATCACTTCAATGGATCTACACTGATTTACACCAGAAGAGGATCTGGCTTATGAAAAGTATACCAAAAATAAATAAAAACTTCTTTTGTTAATATAAAAAATAAACAGAAGTGGAGTAGTTCAAATATATAATAACACCACCACCACTGCTGTGTAGTTTCGTGGCAGCCCATGGTGAGTGTCCCACATCAGTCCCATTTCTGGTAACAGAATATGTGAGAATTATTCCATGTGCACTATTCTGATGTGTATATATATGTTTATTTGAACTGCTCCACTTCTGGAGGGTACACACACACACACACACACACACACACACACACAGTGACAGTAGCTTGAAAGTATATACTTTTGCTACTGTGTTTGCATTTCTCACTCAAGTATGAGAAGGTAGCTAGAAGACATCAATCAATTTATGTCTCTGTTGAAATCTATCTGTTGAAATCAAATAATTTACCATTTTCATGTCTCCAATTATGACATTTATTAAGAAACCTCTAATAATGCCATGGAACAATTTACTGCTGTGTAGTTTCATGGCAGCCCATGGTGAGTGCCTCACATCAGTCCCATTTCTGGTAACAGAATTTGTGAGAATTATTCGACGTGCACTATTCTGACAATTTACTGCATAGTGCCTTAAACAGGAGGACACTGGCAAATGTAATATGGGAAATGAGAACTAAAAAGAAAAATTATCTAGTTGGAAGAAAGAACTTTTCCTAAACAAGGTTGACATTCTGTGCTGCTGATCCTTGATCCTCTGAATAGCGTTGGCCTGATGATTATCAGAGTGTTTGTTAGCCACAGAAGTGTAATTTTAATCCCCTCTTAGAGGCACTGCATCCTTGAGATAGAAGGTGCACTAGACAGAGGTGCATGTTTTGCAGTCCCATTTAGGATTTAATGTGAGAAGTCTGAGAAAACTGATATAGAAACTATGATATTGTATGACCCTTGTAATGGTACATTTAATGGTACCATTTAAATCTATATATACCCACACATTATATATATATATACACACACATACATATTTGCAGTGATACAAAGAAACCAATCTTAAATTATAAAAAAAGATTGATACCAAAAAAGACCTGGATTTGCTCAATAATGTCCAGAATTAGCAGAGCACCAAGCAAATGCTTAACTTTAAGCACTTGGCTATTCCCTTTGACGTTGATTTTACTACTCATGTGTTTAACAGTAATCGTGCTTATGTGCTTTGCTGGACTGAAACCTAAAAGTGTCTCTGCTCCTTTTATGGTATTTTTTTAGTCTTTTTTTTCTTTTTAACATAAATACATGGATTGATATTTGTATCACTGTAGACCACCTGCCTATCCCTGTTCTTCTTCACAGTTCATCATGTGCTGGTTGGTTGTGAATCTTTTGTAGCTGGTGCCAATGTATCTGTATGCAAAATACACATCTGCATCTGTTGGAAAGGCTTCTTGATTTGGGAAAAGGGTATTCACTTTACCTTGTTAGTCCACACTCCCTTATATAAATTAGCCCACAGTTGAGCTTTTGCAGATTTTTGGGCCAAGCCGCTGCATTTGCAGGTATCCTTGCTGGGCAATGCCATTTGTTTTCTGCTCTACTCCATGCTGCATTTGTATATTTCAGCCTAATGTCTCTCACTCTCATTGCTGTTTCTGGCAGAGAACATGATGTAACAAAAAGCTTGTGAAAATGCCTCAATCTAGCATTTCCTTTTTTTGCCCAGTTTGGTACTAAATAAGCCATCGGGAAGAATTAGAAACTACTGTATAAACACAGGCCTGTTTTCAACTAACAATAAACAGTGAGTTAAATTCAGTCTTGATTTAACTCTAATAGAGTCAATGGCATTACACTTAGAATGAACTTGGCTCATTATTTTAAGAGAAGATTGTATTGCATTTACTACACCGAGGGCATCATTAGTATTTTTGGAAGCATAACAGAGATAGCAAAGTTACAAAATGCCACCACATTGTGCTTAGCTGCCAACATTTTATATTTTTTCCAGGGAAAGTTCTCTAAACATGTAGGAGGTTTGAAGATCAGTTATGCCCTACAGGGATGCATGTGTATTCTGGTGAGCTCCAGGGTGTTTTTGATATAACTCTTAGTTTTTGTGGGATATCTCTATCCTTTGTACAATCCTTTGTACCCTTTGTATGTATGAGGCTATGTTGTCAATAGAAGGTTTATCACAAGGGCAGAGACACGTGTTGAGGGCAACAATCTGTAGCCTGTGTTTCACAGTTGCTTATCAAACTGAAAGGAAATAAAGTTCAGGCAAAGAACACCTGGTCACTCTATGACTGTAATAAACCCCACTTAAATTCTACTTCTCAGCCATGCATTTAATTTAGACAGGACAGTTACATTATGAAAAATTTGAGGATTAGGGTTATGGAAATAGATATAGTACTATATCTTCACATTGCTGCTAATACGCAATAAATTTGTTTTAATAATAAAATGTTTTGTATTAAGTACATTATAATATAACTGTCTTATTAAATCTAAATGAATTTTTTTTGGGGGGAAATCTTAACTTAAAATATAGCAATTACTTTAATCAGTGCATTTACAACCCCCAAGTAACATTGCACATAGATTTATAAGCATTTTGCAATTAGGTAGAACTCCTCCAAGAACTGAGCAAATGATGATTTTAAAAGTTCAGTAAGTGAAATGTCACAGCCACAGTGCTGGCCGTTAAGACAAACAACTGCAGAGGAACCTGCAAATATTCAGCTCTTTCCTGCAGGTGTATTTCATGTCTTGCCACTACCAGTGGAAATTTGTCCTGCCCATGGTTAACAGTCCTTGTCTTATGTGAACAGAACTGAAAAATAAAGAAACAATAATGAAGTAATGGTGCTTAATGGCACTGCAGTGTGCTGAAGAAAAGCCACTGCAGGTGTATGCCTTAATTAGGTGCTTATAGGAAGCAGGTGCACATAAATATGGAGCACTGAGGGCTCGGAAGGGGGGAAAGTACTTTAAAAAAAATGGATTCTTAATCAAATTCCCCTGAAATCTGAGTAGCAGATTGCTAAGAACTACACATAGATTGGACACATGCAACCATATTTTGTAAAACATGATAAACCAGAACAGCTAATCTCTGATAACTCTCTTCAATATGTTAATAAAGGAAACTTGAAAACGAATATGTGTTTGAATATTTTTATCTCATTGCAAATATACCCTCTTAGTTAAGAGATGGAAAAATGATCCCTTCTGCATTCACATAATCTGTTTTATAATAGAGGAATATTTGCACAAAGTGTTTTTAACGACTGTGGTATTCTAACAAGAATGGTTATATGCAGTGTTGTTGTAGCCGTGTTGGTCCTAGGATATTAGAGACAAGGTAGGTGAGGTAATATCTTTTATTGGACCAACTTCTGCTGGTGAGAGAGACAAGCTTTCCAACTACACAGTGCTCTTCTCTGGTTTGAAAAAGGTATTAACAGTATCCCAGCTAAATACAAGATCAAATGGATAGTTTAGCATAAGCAGCTAAGTGCATATTCTAAGGGACCAGTCAAGGTGAAGTGGCCCATTAACATCCCTGTAGTCATAGAAGAAAAAAAAAAGGGGGGGGGGGTTCTCTGCAGATTGTTGTAATAAGCCATAAATCCAGCATCTTTATTAAGTCCATGATTTTCAGTGTGTAGCAAACTTATGAATTTAAGCTCCCAGGCTTATCTTTTGAAAGTGTTGTGCAGGTTTCCTTTGAGGACTGATAGCTCAGATATAGAGTGATCTCTTTGTGAAAAGTTTTCACCCACAGGTGATAGGGTGTTTTATCATTTTCCTGTGTGAGTTAATTTGAGAGTGAAGTGGTTGTATGGCTTAACCCACATAATTGTCATTGGGACATTTAGTGCATTATGTGAGGTATACCACATGTTGTGATGGGCCTGTGTAGGACCTATGGATCTTGAAAGGTGTGTTGTGGAGGGGGCGGGGGGGGGAGGGGAGTTGACCATTGTAGCAGTGGAAATTTGTCTGCAGCTTTTGTGTCTGTCGTTCTGGCAGGGTCAGAGAAGAAAGTCTGGGATATACACCTGAACACATTCAAAACCACCTTCACCAAACAAGAACAACAAGGAGTCCGGTGGCACCTTAAAGACTAACAGATTATTTGAGCATAAGCTTTCGTGGGTAAAAACCCCACTTCTTCTTCAGATGCAACTAGAACAAAAATAGGCATTATGACATTTGACAGCACAATTCATTTCTACAGTCTTCAGGAAGATCTCTCTCAGGCTCAGATGCTAATAGTTTCAGATATTGAAGATGTGTTTATACCAATGCCAGAGAACTTATTAGTAAACTTAAATGAAAACAAAGAGCTAATTCAAGATTTACTGAGGACCTTGCCACAGATGTTTACCAAGTCCCTGGAAAGAGAGTGCTCTGGGATCTGCGCTGCAGGCCGCCTTTAAACTGATGTCTGCCACTGGTGGTCGAATTTCTGTCTTCCAGCCACAGCTTGCATCTGTAGGAGTGGGATCACTGAAATCCCGAGAAGAACCTAAACTAAGAGCATCTGCAAAGGACATACATCTTACACCATCCACTGACTTCTATAAGAAGTTAGCCTTGGTTTGTTCAGGGCAGCAGGTTGCAGTTGACTTGTTCCTTCTTAGTGGGCAGTATTCTGACTTGGCTTCATTAGGCTGTATATCGAGGTATTCAGCAGGGAGTGTGTATTACTATCAATCTTACCATCATCACACAACCCTGTCCAGGTGAAGAAATTACAGAAAGAGCTGAAACGATACTTAACTAGAAAGATTTGGCTTTGAGGCTGTCATGAGGATAAGATGCACCAAAGGTCTTTCTATTCATACCTTCCATGGGAACTTCTTTGTGCGATCAACAGACTTGTTGTCTTTACCCAATGTAAACCCGGATCTGAAAAAGTGGGGCTTTTACCCATGAAAGCTTATGCTCAAATAATCTGTTAGTCTTTAATGTGCCACCGGACTCCTTGTTGTTTTTGTGGATACAGACTAACATGGCTTCTCTCTGATACTTTTCACCAAACAAGGATACTCCACCAGAGAAGTAGATCACATCATGGAACAGGCTACGCAAATACCCCAAGAGAACCTGCTTCAGTACAGAAATAAAACCCCCTCTGATCACATACCCCTAGTTGTCATCTACCACTCTACAATGGAACCCATAAGGGGCATCATCAAACAGCTGCAACTCATAATTGATTGGGGACCCAATCCTGAAAGAAATCTTTTCTAAACCACCACTTCTGGCCTTCAAACAACTATTCAAGCTCTCCAAGCTCATCTTCAAAAGCAAGCTGCCCAGTGATCAGGGAATACCAACTCAAAGCAGCATCAGTTCAGGCCCAAAATCTGTTTGCCTGACCTTTACTATAACGGTAACAATAAAGACAACACTGATGCTATTTCTCTACTATAAGAAATATTTGCTCAAATGAGTGCAAGTAGAATTTTGCTAGATTAATGTAATACAACATGGGCATATCTATGTTAAAAAAAAGCAGAAGTATAAAGCATAGCAGATTGTTGGCTGCAAATACTGAAGTTTCCCTCATTTCATATATAAATCTTCAAAACATACACTACAAATTATAGTGAAACAAATTTATTTGGGCATAAGCTTTCATGGGCTAAAACCCACTTCATCAGATGCATGCAGTGAAAAATACAGTAGGAAGATATATATATATACACACACAGAGAACATGAAAAAATTGGGGTGTCCTTTTTGCTGATACAGACTAACACAGCTTCCACTCTGAAAGCAGTCACATTATGGTCATAATTTAAAGATAAGTTGTAGTGAAACTAAACAAGATCAGAAAGATAAACTTCACTTCTAATTGAGAAACAATAGCAATATGACCCCAAAGCCATTACATATGGGAAGAGGGAGCAATAAAACTTTTTAATAAATGTCTTCAGTTACTTGTAATCCTGAAATTGTGCCAATAAGAAGAAAATGTGAATGAAGGTGGGCACTGTAAAATAATGGGAAGGCTAAAAAGTCCAATTTACTGAAACCTGGAGAAAAAGAGAATATCTGAGATTTAGAAATGCTTCCGAATAAAGATGGGTCCATGGCAGGAAATTCAAAGTCAGAATTGCATCCATATCTGAACATTCCTAAAGTTGGGGTGGGGAGGATTTGGATCTGGTGGCTTTTTTTAGGCCCGTCTCTAATTCTGAAGTCACCTCCGTCTCTCTCTGCAGCCTTTTCTTTGGAATATTAGAACAACAGAAATGAACAGGTACAAAATAACTAAAATGTTGCCATTGAAAATAAGGGTTTCTTGGAAACTTTGAGTCATTAGTGATTCAAACAAATAAATGAGAATGTAGTACTGGGATATCTGCAGGTTCAAGAATTTAATGAACTGAGGAAAAAAATGTCTTTAGGAACATATTGTATCTCACTGTGAAAGAAATATGGAAAATATACTTTTGTTCTTCATAAGAAAAAATCTGTTTTTTTTCCACTTAGTAGCATACATAATTAGATGTATGATAATAAATTAGGCTCTGATCTTGCATTCAGTTACTCATGTACTTAACATCCATGTGCAACAGACCCCGGTCATTAGTGGGCGGGATCAAACCTGGGACCTCTGGGAGCTTAGTGCATGAGCCTCTACCACAAGAGCTAAAAGCCAACTGCCTATTAGCTAAGGTAATAGAACAGACTTATTTTCTCTCTCTCTCTCTAAGTGGTCTTGGTGCCACTAAATGGACAGAACACCATACCCAGAAGGGGTGTGGGTTACACATGCACATGAGTAATCCCATTGAAGTCAATGGGATTTCTCAGCTTTGTAAAATTGAGCACGTACGTATATCTTTGCAGGATCAGGGACAACCAAGGAACAACCAAGTCCCTTACAGCAATGGTATATATCCAAGATTTCTGAAGGAATTCAGGAATGAAGTGGCCAACTTGTTAAATATACAATCTCTGATGAAGATCAGCTGCCAGACTGGAGGGCAGCGAATGTTGTAACCATCTGTAAAAAATGGTACAAGAGATTATCTAGGAATACAGACGAGTGAGCCTGACTTCAATACCTGGAAAATTGACTGAAACAGTAAGTAAAAATAGAATTATAAAATGCCTAGATGAAAATAATCCAAAGTAGCCTGGCTTTTGTAAAGGAAACTCTTGCCTCTTTAGTCTATTTCTAATTTTGAGTGTGTGAATAAGTAGCAAATAAAGGAGAAACTGGTGATTTATAATTTATTTGTATTTTCCAAAAGATTTTTCCATTTTAAGAGGCTATAAAGAGAACTAAGCAGTCATGTGATGAGTACATTTCTATCTAGATTAGAAACTGGCTAAGAAGCAGAAAACAAGGAGCAGGAGTATATGGTATATTTTCAGTGTGAAAAATGTTAACATTGGGGAACCATGTTAGTTGTGGGGATTAATGATATTTATTAAGGCTCTGGGGAAAGAGTTAATAGTAAAGTGGCAAAATAGATTGATGATACAAAACTGATTATCTCAGAGAAAACTGGGAGGAATTTGAGAAGGACCTAACAAAGCTAGGGAGGGAAGAGGGAGAAAGATGACAGTTAAAAGTCAGTGCTGAAAAATGCCAGATAATGCACATTGGAAGGGGTGCTCACCTACATTGCTGTGTTCTAAACTAACTGTAAACCACTCAGGAAAAGTCCCCCCTAGGCAGATTATTCATGCACTTTCTTGTGAAGCCTCCAGTACTAGCCATTGTTGGGGGCAAGATACTGGACTAGATAGACCAATGCTTTATACCAGAATGGTAACAATAACAGTAATACTATATCTACCATGTATTCCTATTTGGAAGAAGGAGTATACTGTATATACATATAGTTATTTTATATGTAGCTATGCTGAGGCGACTCAGAGAAATATGTAGTGTAGATACTAAAGAGCACCACAGAATCCTGAGTAATATATTACCCTGTATGAAGTGTAGGTACAAGAGTTCCCTATTCCGTCTACTAAGGATAAGCACTTTCAAGTTCAGGTAACAGTCCATTTAAGTTATATCATTTTACTGCTAGTAGGAGCTTTAAGAGATCTTTAAAATATATCTTTGTGTTCTTCCTATTACATGTTTGACAGTCTATTGAAAATTCAGGTTTGGTAAAGCAGTGCATTTTCATGAGCAATTAAAAAACAGGTATTTTCCAGCCGTCTCTGGGTAGATGGTGGGTAGTAGCTACAGAGATTTCAGATACAGATGTGTGCATCTATATTGCAGACATAGTTGCTGTAATTGCTTCAGTACATGCCAGAACCTTGAGTTGTGCGTGATTTTCTCATGATAGACTGGGCTGTCATCTTTTATCTCACTGTCCAATACTTGTTTTGTGTTGGAATTATGTCTCATACCTGGCTGATATCATCAATGTCATAGGCAGGACATCTGAGACAACCAATAAATGGACAGCATGTTTGTCTCTAGTCTGCTTTGCTCTCTCTCTGATATGTATGTAGTCATTATTTTGCTAGAATGATCTTATCTGTGGGATTGTCCAGCAGCCAGTGTCATCACAGAAACTTTCAATCTAAATTCTCAGAGTGGTGGTTTCTGTCTTCTACAGGAGAATGTATGTATATAAATACATAAGATCAGAATTGGTGAAAAACCCTAAATAGCCTGTGATAAATAAAGTGTGTGTGTGTGGGGGGGGGGGGTAGCTCCCTTTTATGGACACCCAGCCAGCCACTTAGCTGTGTCCAGGATTTCCAGGTTTATGGATTTTGAGTAGCAGATAGAATACCCCTGGTCGGAGTTCTAGGGGGGGTGTCTGTGCGGATTTGTTCTTGTGCTTTTTCAGGGAGTTTCTTGAGCAAATGGTGTAGTTTCTTTTGGTAACCCTCAGTGGGATCAGAGGGTAATGACTTGTAGAAAGTGGTGTTGGAGAGCTGCCTAGCAGCCTCTTGTTCATATTCCAAACTATTCATGATGACGACAGCACCTCCTTTGTCAGCCTTTTTGATTATGATGTGAGCCACACTATCAGCCACACTATCAGAGGCTCGTTCACCTGCACATCTACCAATGTGATATATGCCATCATGTGTCAGCAATGCCCCTCTGCCATGTACATTGGCCAAACTGGACAGTCTCTACGTAAAAGAATAAATGGACACAATTCAGACGTCAAGAATTATAACGTTCAAAAACCAGTCGGAGAACACTTCAGTCTCTTTGGTCACTCGATTACAGACCTAAAAGTGGCAATTCTTCAACAAAAAAAATTTCAGAACCAGACTCCAACGAGAGACTGCTGAATTGGAATTAATTTGCAAACTGGATACAATTAACTTGGGCTTGAATAAAGCCTGGGAGTGGATGTGTCATTACACAAAGTAAAACTATTTCCCCATGTTTATTCCTTCCTCCCCCCCGCCCCCGGCTACTGTTCCTCACACGTTCTTGTCAACTGCTGGAAATGGCCCACCTTGATTATTACTACAAAAGGTCCCCCCCCCCGCTCTCCTGCTGGTAATAGCTCACCTTACCTGATCACTCTTCTTACAGTGTGTATGGTAACACCCATTGTTTCACATTCTCTGTGTATATAAATCTCCCTACTGTATTTTCCACTGCATGCATCCGATGAAGTGAGCTGTAGCTCACGAAAGCTTATGCTCAAATAAATTTGTTAGTCTCTAAGGTGCCACAAGTCCTCCTTTTCTTTTTGCAGATACAGACTAACACGGCTGCTACTCTGAAACCTCCTCTCTTAATAATATTTATTTTAATTGGGAGAGTTTCTTGTTCTAACCACAAGAACAAATATGAAACAAGACACTATACAGTTGGCAGAAATATTATACTGAAAACACTGTAGATACTACATAACATAGTCTCTAGTCCAGACAGATGATCGTCTGGGTCTGACAGGCCGTCTCTCAAGCCCTGGTTCCAGTGCAATGTCTTGTTGTGTTGGTACTACGGTGAAGTCATCCAATGCAGACTGGGTGTTGGCATAATCTCCTCTTGGTGTATAGGCAGGTGCAAGATAAGAAGCATTCCATACCCCCCCGTCAGAAAGTCGATAGGTGTAAGGTCCTTTCTTCTCTATGATTTTAAGAGGAGCTGTGAATTTATGGTCCCCTTTGTGTAAAATTCCAGGTTTTTGTATTCTAACGAAGGAACCACACTCAAACTTTGGTTTCTTAGCACCCTGCTGCTTCTCTGTGAAAGCCTTAGACTTTGCTTGGTTCTGTTCAACTGTTTTTCTCACATCATCCTCGTTTGGGGCATCAGGTCATGCCTTTAACAATCCAGCAATGTTCAATTTAGTATTCATCTGTTTCCCATGCAGTAACTTTGTGGGTGATCTTTGCGTTGTGGCATGTCGTGTAGCCTGGTATGCTTGCAAGAAATCAGTAGTGAAGGCTATCCACAGTCGCTCTTCCAGTTTAGCTGTTTGCAAACTCTCTTTCAAACTTCTGTTAAACCATTCTATTTCCCTATTGGCTTGAGGATAATATAGGGATGACCTTCTGTGTAAAATGTTCCTCTGTGCTAGAAAAGTTTCAAACTCCAGAGAAGTAAATTGACTACCATTATCTGAAACCAGTTCTTTGGGGTTACCCTGCCTGATAAAAACTGAAGAGAGGAACTTAATTACTGTAGCAGAAGAGATTTGCGATGTAAACTCTACCTCAGGCCATTTACTGAAATAGTCTAGTAAAGTGATGGCATAACGGCAGTCAATTGGAGCAGTATCAAAGGGTCCTACAATGTCAATCGCCACTTTTTCCCATGCAGATTCAGGAAGAGGAACAGGCTGTAATGGAGGGGTACATGTTACCGCTGTCTTATCATGCATTTGGCAAGTGACACAGGATTTTTTGAGTGCTTCAGTTTGAGAGTCCATCCCTGGCCACCAATACAGATCCCGTAGTCATTGTTCGGTTCAGACAATTCCTTGATGAGTATCGTGTGCGAGGTGCGTGAGTTTTGACTGCAATTCTTCTGGCACAAGAAGCCGGTGTGTACCTTGTAGCACACAGCCATCAAACAAAGAAAGTTCATCCCGAACTCTAAAATAAGGCAGCAAAACTGGGTCAAGGTTTTTAGGGTGACTGGGCCATCTCTTGGTCAGAAATTCTCGTAGTTTTTGTTGAATTGGACATACTGAACATGCAGCTTGAAATTGTTCTCTTGTAACTACAGTGAGAGTGCTTGTAATAAGTGCAACCACTACATCCTCATCCTCTGGTGGACCATCTAATGAAGGCAAAGGCAGGTGAGAAAGGCAATCAGTGACCACATTTTGGTTTCCGGGCTTATATTCCAGTTCATAATTGAAAGAGAGTAGTCTTGCAGACCATCGAGCAATACAGTATCCTGCTCTTCCCAGTCCCAGTGAGCAACATTGTCAAAAGGTTGTGGTCTGTGCACAACTTGAATGTGCAGCCCCACAGGTAAGTTCTCCATTTTTCAGTAGCCCAGACACAAGCAAGTGCTTCTTTTTCGACTGTAGAATATTTTCTCTCAGCATTACTTAGTGTCCTTGAAGCAAATGCAACAGTCCTCTCTGTGTTGTCCTCATGCAGTTGTGTGAGAACAGCCCCAAATCCATAATAAGAAGCACCGGTAGTTACAATTGTGGGCAATGCAGGACTGAATAGTGCAAGTACTGGACTATGTACAATCAAGTCTTTCACCATTTCGAAACTAGCTTGTGCATCTGTTGTCCACACTAAGGTTGAACTTCTCCCTAGTAATTTCCATAATGGTTCAATGACAGAAGCATAATTGGGAATGAATTTTGCATACTAGGAGGTAAGACCCAAGAAGGAACGTATGGTTTGAAAATCTGTTGGAGGAGGAGTATTTGAAATTGCCAGGATATGATCTGGATCAGGTTTTAGTCCAGCATGTGAAATTGTTTGCCCTAGAAAGGAGAGTTCAGTTTGTCTAAATTTGCATTTACTATAACTGCAGGTTATTGTCATGCTCCTCTGAAGTATTTCCAAACATGATAATATCATCCAGATAGCACTTAACTCCATGTTGATTCTTCAGAATCAATGAAATTTTTTCAAAGGCACTTGGGGCAGATGCGAGACGGTATGGAACATGTTTAAAACGAAATAGTCCCTCATGTGTAACAAATGCTGTGAGGTCTCTGCTATCTTTATGCAACATAACCTGGTGGTATGTGTTCTGCAAATCAAGAGTAGAAAACATCTTTGCTCCATGGAGTTCTGCAAATACTTCTTCTATGTGAGGAGAAGCATGGCTGTCAATCACAATAGCTTTATTTGGCTCCCTTAAGTCAACACAAAGGCAAATGCCTCCACCCTTCTTCTGTGTCACTGCTGTAGGTGAAACCCATTCCGAGGAGTCGATCTCTTCAACAATGTCCTTTTGAACAAGTTTTCTAAGTTCCTCTGAAACAGCTTCCCTGACTGAAAATGGTAAGTGCTGTAACTTCTGTCGTACAGGAATCACATTATTCCTCATTTTAACTTTACGCAGAAACCCATAAGCACAGCTGAGTTTCTCCTCAACTTGGTGTTGGGTCTCAGCTGAAACCAGTGTGCATACCGCAAGAGTACTTTGCTGAGGAAGATCAATTTGTTCATTAACTACCCTGAGATTTAAAACAGTCAATAAATCTCTGCCAAGGATAGGAGTGCCTTTTTAGACAATGTAGAACTCTGCAGTTACACAGCAATCACCAAAAGTATTGGCAGATAGCCATGTACTGGAA
Organism: Caretta caretta; assembly: GCF_965140235.1. Taxonomy (NCBI): domain Eukaryota; kingdom Metazoa; phylum Chordata; order Testudines; family Cheloniidae; genus Caretta; species Caretta caretta. Next base: position 55,504,901 of record NC_134209.1, read on the forward strand.
TATGGTTTGTCAAATAGCACACCAAGTGAAGTTTGGGTTCAGTAAGAGGCACATCTTTAAAGTAATGCAGCTAGATGGAATCAGGTAGTATAGATACTGCTGAGCCAGAGTCCAACATTAGCTGGATAGAGTGTGGTTTGCCTGAGGGTATGGCGGAAACGTTTACAGTGCACTTTATCTGTTCTGGAATACGTGCAGTAGTGATTTTGTCCACGCTCGGCACAGTAACACCTGGTATTGTAACTGCATGCACCTGTTGATTGAACTGGCTACTGCAACATACTTTTGCAAAATGTCCAATCTTTTTGCAGTGATTGCACTGAGCTACTTTTGCTGGACATCCTTTGTAGCTTGCAAGGTGTTGTGGGGATCCACAGTGAAAATATGCTTTTACTGTATTTTGAATTTGCTGATTTGGTGGTTTTTCATTAGTTTTCCTCTTGCAATTGTGTGTCTACAGCGGTAGTGAACTTTTCTGCAAAGGAGTCACAGCCTGAACTGTGCCTCCTGTATCCATGCTCATTATTTTGGCTTCAGCTGTATCTGACTCAATCTGAGTAGCAATAGCTATTGCTTTTTCTAGTGTAAGTTGTGGTTCTAGAAGTAAGCGTTGTCTTACATGAAGCATGGTTGTTTTCTCAATGAGCTGGTCTCTAATCATCTCACCTGCCATATTCCCAAAGTCACAAATTACAATCAGACTCCTTAGGGAAGCAATATACTGCATTATAGTTTCCCCTGGTTTCTGCTCATGCTGGCAAAATCTGTAGCAATTAGCTACTACATTCACTTTTGGCACAAAAAAATTCTTTAAAGCAGTGAGTGCAGTCTCATATTTATCATTTGCAAGGGGAAAAGTGTAATATATATGCTGCCCTTCTGCTCCAAGGCAGTGGATTAGCAGAGCACGCTTTCTTACTTCAAAAATCTCTGTAGCACTGATTGCAAGCAGATAAGTCTCAAACATATGGATCCAGGCAGTAAAAGCAATTGGAGGCTCACCTGGGCTTTGCAGAAAGGGTGCAGGTGGGTTCAGAGGCATAAGAACCATCCTCATTGCCAAAATGTTGTATCAACCAGGCAAGGTACTAACAAGCTTCAACAGGACTTTATTTTCAAAGTGGAAACCTCTTTACCAAGCTGCTGCTGCACCCTCTGTAGCTTTCTCCCAGCCCCTCAACTCCTTCCTGTTTCCTGTCCTTTCAGACTCCCAACAGCCAGTGCTCCCAATTCTATTAATTACAAGCAACATCTAAACACCACAGTTTGTGAATGCTGTTTGATTAGCTGGTAGCAACAACTAATTTCCTTTGTTTTCTTTCTCAGCTCTTCCCCGGAGGGGGGTGAAAGAGCTTGAGGGTACCCCCACAGGGAGGAATTCCCAAGTGCTCCTTCCTGGGTTTTTTCTTGCATTTGGGTGGTGGCAGCGTTTACCAAGCCAAGGTCAGAGAAAAGCTGTAACCTTGGGAGTGTAATACAAGCCTGGAGTGGCAAGTATTAATTTTTAAAATCCTTGCAGGCCTCCATCTTCTGCAATCGAAGTGGCAGACTGGGGATTTAGCTTTGATATAGCCAAATTAGAACCTCCGCTGTAAAACTTAGTGACAGTCAGTTTTCACTGAGGCCTAACATCTGTGTTGAACCTTCCAGAATTTCTAATGTTGTCAATCTTTTATTTAAGTACACTGTTCTGCTCTCATGAGCACACTGACAATGCAGAAATTAAAATTTTAGTAGTTAGCAATACTAGAAAGTTCTAGTAAGCTACTTTTTAAAAGCCAACTAACGGTTTACAGTCCTACCTGTTGTTGGGTAGGTAATGCTCAGGGCACAAAACTGATCCTGAGGACCATTATAAGCCAGTAGACTCCACAAGAGTATGAATTGTCATGTAACCAAACCATTAAAAATAAGAGGGGAAAACATAGAAAAGAAGGAGTTCAAATATAAAAGAAGAGATAAGCAAAAGCAAAGTACTTTAATAAGAGGGAAAAAATGAAGCCTTAAGTATAATTAGATCAAAATAAGCTGTTGCGGTGGAATATACCCATGTTCACTTCCTGCACACTATTGTAATAATCTTCAAAGTATACTTTGTAAAGTATTTGAAAACTCAGAATCTGCTGGTCTGTATTGTCCTAGTAAAATGTGTGTGGTAAGATTGTATGTGAAGTGACAAGGTTTCCCATACGATGTTGTTAACACATGTTCCAAACCCCACAGCCCTGCCCCAGCAGAAGTCAGTCTGTCCTAAACAAAGGAAGGAATGTATACTTGACTTAATTTGCATTTAAACAGGGTCATCAAGCAGGAAGGGAAAACAAAGGAAGTTCAAACAGGTGAAAAAAACCCAGCAGGGAATATCCTTCCACATAGACCTTCTGGTTCTCAGTTGGAAATATTTTTCAAGAGGGGGAGTGAAATTATAAAAAGGAGGGACAAATATCCCGAGGCACCCCTCTCTCTCCCCTTGCCCATACCATTCTCTGTACCTGAGAAGACAAAAATAAACAGCCATTGGACTTTGGGGGTGGGGTCCTGAGCTGAAGAGTTTGATCAGTAATATTGCTGGAAGCATGAGTTGCTTTGCAACTAAGTTAGTTTTTTAAGTAGATAGTAATAAGTGTTTTATCTTTATTTTTCTGGTAACCATTTCTGACTTTTTATGCCTCGTTACTTGTACTCACTTAAAAACTATCTCTTTGAGTTAGTAAACTTGTTTTACCATTTTATCTAATCCAGTGTGTTTAAGATGAAGTGTCTGGATAACTATTTAAGATAATAAGCTGACATATTATTCCTTTAAAGGAATAACAGATTTAATATATTTGTAGTGGCCAGGAGAGGGCTGAGCAGTACAGGACATAGATTTCTGGGGGAAGATCCAGGACTGGGTGTTTGTATTGGGGTCACCTTACAGTATAATCAAGGCTGGTGACAACCAAGATGTGGCTGTTTGTCTGCAGCACACTCAGATATAGCTGGGAGTGACTTACATGCTGAAGGCTGTTTGTGAGCAGCCCAGTTTGGAGGATATGGCTGCAAGGCATTGTAAAGGGCACCCCAGGTTACACGGAAGAGGTGATACAGCCCCTCATTAGTCTTGACTGTGCCCTGGTATGTCAAGAAGTGTTCAACTAAAGAGGGAAAAATAGAAAGGTAAAGAGAAAAAAGGAAACATATCAGAATCTTTGTTAATGCATGTTTGTTTCTTGTTAGATCATATGGCTGTCATGCAAACCATGGATACAAAATTAACATTGCTTCAATTTGATGATGTTGGTCTTCGAAGCATCTGAAATATAATTACATAACTTAATCAATACTTGAACTTGTGGCCTCATAAGATTTATTTAGCTGATTTTTGTCCTTTTAAACACAAAATTCCATTCCTTTTTGTAATTACTTATACTTTCCTTGCGATTCTAATAATTTCCATTTCTATTTGATTAACAGAGGTCCTATAATTGCCTATATAATTTTTCAAGCTGCTGGAAAATGGCTGTGCTAGATCTTTATTCTGGTTACAGTTTTCATTGGATATAGGTCCAGAAAATTTAAACCAATGTTTGGGTTCTATCTTCACCATCATTCTGTTGAGAGATATATGATATAGGAAGAAGCTTCTCTTCTCAGTGCAGTAGTGTGATATCTTAGACTTCTTTAGGTAGGGCTGACAAGTTTCATAGGAACAAAATATTTGTCATGCCAAATCAGATGATTGGTCCATTAAGTCTACTATTTTGTATTACCTTTATATTATTATTATGGGTCTTCCCCCTGCTCCCACATCTTCACGCTTTACACTTCCTCATAAGAACGGCCATACTGGGTCAGACCAAGGGTCCATCTAGCCCAGTGTCCTGTCTTCCAACAGTGGTCAATGCCAGGTGCCCCAGAGGGAATAAACAGAACAGGCAATCATCAAGTGATCCATCCCCTGTCGCCGATTCCCCACTTCTGGCAAACAGAGACTAGGGACACCATTCCTGTCCTCCTCCTTCTCCCCTCTTCTTGCAATGGCCAGTTTTAATGTCTGCTTTATCATTCACTCCCTATCAAGGACTAGAAGGACATATAAGTATTTTTTTCTGAAATTTCTGTCAATATTTCCCCTAAACAAGCTTCTCTAAATGCAAGGTTAGTGTTACTCACTGTTTCTTTGTCACGCAGACACTGAGAGTGAAATCCTGGCCCCAGCTGAGTTAATGTCAAAACCTCCATTCACTTCAGTACACCCTAAGAGTGCAACACATCTTTCAAAAATTTCTTTCCATAGACCTAAAAATTAAACTGAATACTTGAATTATAATCCCCATTTCTGTGTATGATATATTTTATATATATATCAGTGCCCAGGGATAGCTGTCACTTTGGGCCATCTCTGCACATGACACAGGATATATATGTGTATATAGGAATAACTGAAAGCAGTTGGGCCAAGTAATCCACTATCTGAACATATAACCAGTGAAATCGTTGCATGCAAATTAGCTGTAGAATAAGGGTGGTGATTGGTTGAGTTACCTCTAATATCAAAATGACCTAAGACTCTAGATACATGCCTTACTGTTACATTGCCTGGGTGTAATTTCTGAAGTCAAAATGGCTGAGAATGTAAAAACTGGGTGGTGGCAGAACACAGCAATGATTAAACCTGCTTATATTCTAAGTAAAAAGAACTCTCAACCATACTTCCCGTTGTTTCTGTTGCTTCACATTGACTCAGCAGACATTATATGCTTCAGAGTGACACACAGAGTGACAGTCCTGGAATATAAATGATCCTGCATGTGGCCAGGTGTCATCCAGTGATATGCAATGTGCTGGCAGGAAGAACAACCATCAGTCCAGTTACCATGATCTGGGAAAAATGGCAAAAAAGGCCTTTCCTGAGCAATTCGATGCCCCCATGATTTCTTCAGGCACTGTTTGTTTTTGTCAAGGTTAGTTCATCCTGTCATGTATCATGCCATGTAACTTAGAACATAAATCACTACTTACTACCTGTACAAGCAGTCTGTGAAAGCCCATAAACTGAAATATGTTTGTACAAACTATTCATAGAACAATTTATTAATGAGAAAAAACATGTTTAATGAAAATTTGCCAACAGAAAGAGGAGAGCAAATATGGAAAATAAATCATTTGGGCAAATAATTTGTCTAGCACTAGTCCTAATTAGGTATTTTCTTTGCAGAAATAATTTGATCCTGTTAAAGGCTCCATGTTACAAGTGGTCCTAAGTGAACTTGATTTTTCACAGTTAGGAGACTGAATAGTGAGCGTGCATCCCTAACAGTTTTATTGCAATCACTGCATCAAGGAAACTCAGTTATTGTAAGAAGATATGTTTCCATTTTCCCTGCCTGATGGCATTACATTTCATAGCATTTTGTGCTTCAAATAGCTGAGAAATTAAACACCTTAAGAGAAAAGTTGAAGAGCTGTGGGGGAAAAAAAATCCCACCTACCTGCAGTCATTTAATTCTTCAGTTTCTTACCAGCATCTATTATCCCAGACACCACAGGGACAGAAACACACGAGACGTGCTTTAACTAGACTGCTACTTTATTAAGTGACACATCTGGGAACTATATGGCAATAACTCATCCAGGGCAGGTCATCATTCCCTTCCATAAGCTGAACCACCTGTGAAAGGGTTGCCCTCAGTCCCCCACTCCATTTCCTTGGTTCCAGCACTGTTGCTGAGACACCACAGCCCTTCCCTTCTATCAGGTTTAAAGGGGTGGGAAAGAGAAGTTGTCTCCTCATTGAACTAAACATTCAGAGCCGCAATCTCACTTCTACTTCCAATTCTAGTTTTTATCAGATGTTTTTACCATTATTGAACTATTACCTGCACTGGACACCTGCCAATTATGATAAAATAATTATTATTAACCTAACCTTCCCACTGGATCCCTGGGTTGCTGAAAAGAAGGTAGAAAAATTCCATGTGCCCAGGCCAATTTGTTTGTAAGGGAAAATTTCTTCCCAATCGCAAAAAGATGCCCCCAGCAAGGCCAAAAAAATCTCAGTCCTACTCTAATGCCAAAGGAAGGGAGACCTTATCTCCCCAGTGCAGAATGCCACCTCTGGGTAGGGGGAAGAGTTATAAGACCTCTCCTTGTATGTGTAGGCTGGTGCTTCACCCCTTCTGTCTAACCAATCCATCACAGAGCCCTCCTCTCCTCCTCAAGCCCACAAGAAGGCTGAATACTCACATGGAGAGGTGGTGCAATCCTTAAAGGGCCAAAGGGTTTCTTTCTCTGCTGGCCCAGACAAAACATCCCCATCTCTGAGACTGCTATGCAGGAGAAGTGGGAGGTAGGGGCGGGGAGCACTTACACTCTTCACTTCTATAGCACTCAGGGACCTTATGGAATCAGGAAATTTTGCTCTGTAAGCCACCCTCTTGCTTTCTAATTCCTCTGTGGCTGCATTCTGGATTCCTCTATATCCTGTTACTGTACTGCCAGATTTTCCAGAGAGTGCCGCTCATCTCTTTTTATAACCCCAAACCTACAGAATATATTTCATATTTTGCCCTGTTGCTGTTGGACAAGCTTGGCTGAGTGATACTGGGAGAGGCATATTGTCCCTTTATGTTCTGTTCTAAAGCCTCACATTGTAGTGTGCTTGAAATGTATGGCTTCCCTTGTTTATATTTTCTGGATATTTGGAAGCATTTTCTGCTATGTGTACCTTAGGTGACTTTGGACATTTTTGTATCAGAATATGGTAGAAGTTACTTTTTTTTTTTTTGTACAGAAGGTTTGCGGTGTGTTTGAGTGACATAAAGGATGATACTCTATCTCCCTTGCGATCTCTGATCTTGGAGTAGCCATGTAATCTGTAGTGGCCACCTCAGGAACCACTCTCATCAAAGTCTGTCTTCTCAGAAACACTATCCTGCCTACACTCTACTTGTTTATACTCTGCACTCCTAAGAGGAAGGGAGCGGATGTGTAAAGAGCTTGAGACTTTGGCTTAATCCAGAAGACTATGCCTAGAGTTTAGCTTATTTTCACCCATATGTAGTCTCTGCTCAGACTTGTGTGGGAGCTCAACAATCTTGCATTCCCAGCTGTGTACCTCACAGACTCTCAGACTCCAAGACCTTCAACTGGGATCTGATTCTCAGTTATGCCAACACACTTTACACTGTTAATGTGGTGAGAATCAGGCCATTAGTCTTTATTTCCAGAGTAACACAAATATTAGACACTGCATTATGTACTGCATTAATTATGTTTGGAGTGGGCTTAGCAACATGATGGCAGTGAGGTCAGATGGTGGGAAGGAAGCCAGTGTGAGACTGAGACCAGGATTTCACCAAAAACACAATGCTGCTCAGTAAGGCTAAACCTATTAGGGCTTTTCCATTGCTTGACAGAACCCTCCTCAATTTTTAACAGCTTGAAAAGTTACCAGCTGAAAAGTGTTAAATTGGTTGAAGATCTGAAACCCAAGTAAATTAGGGATTAAAGAGACCTGCTCATTGGTTAGTCACTGAATTTAGCAGGCTGATGTCAAAAAAAGCTATTTTTATTCCCTGCATTACACCACTGTGTTAAGAATTTGACATATTCAATTTTGACAATGGCAAGCAGTGATTGCCTTTCTCAGTGTTTTTTATTTTGAAAACTTAAATGATTGGATATATGAATGAGTGTTTAATGGAAAAATAAAGGAGCAATAATGGGGTAGGCTGTTGGGGGTCCTGTGATCACTGCTTTTCATGCTGAGCATACTCCTCCCTTCTTACCTTGTGCTCCCCTCATGTGATTGTTGTATACATCTGTTGCCTGTAGTCTTAGATTGTATGATCTTTGGGGTAGGGACTGGCTTTGTGTTAGGTGTGTACCATGCCTAGCACAGTGAGGCTGAGACCTCTAGATGCTACTGAAAAACCAAATGAATAACAACATTATAGGAGAGTAGGAAGCAGCCAGTTTTGGTGAGACAGTGCTTTGTGGGATGATATTTGGAAGCATGCTGCTCCCACGTGTTTTGTCTGACCAACTAGCACTTTATTCTGGAAAAGAAAAAGGAAAAACAATATGACACACCCATGATTGTATATGTGTGCACTGAAGGAAGGAAGGATAAGAAGAAAGGCTGAAATCATATGAGTTGACCAGGAATTTTTATATTTCTATGGTGGTTAACCTACCAAATTCCTTTCAAGCTCCATCCCCCCACACTAAATATACATCTCTTTGACTTCTAACTTACACATCTTATCTAAAATCATCTGAGCTTACTTTAATTTTTGACAATTTGCGGCTCATGCATCTCTGGTATAATTAAAAATGGAATTTGAACTCTTTTTTTTATGCTCTAACTAAGGACATGAATTCAGAGCAAAATTTGCATAGTAACATTTGCTTTCTTCTGTGTTCAGAGCAGAAGTATAATTAAAAAGGTGAAAGGCTTAGAAATGATGGTTCATAATGTACTTATTCAGTAACAGTATATTAAAATTCTGATTAAAATAAAATAGCTAACGAAAAAGGATTAAGCTGCTTTAGTGTTTCATTTTTCTCATTATATGTATGGTGAGCAGATGACTCAACAGTGTTATAACGGAGAGACCATCCTAAGCTACTGCTGCTTGGGAAAACCTATTCAACTGGAGTTTTTAACAGCTGTTCCCAAGCTTCATTAAGGCTCATTACGAGTTGTCATGTAATGGAGAACTTATATTTTCTGATGATCTGTGCATAGCAGTAAAGATAAAAGTCTATCTTAAGGCAGAACTAGAAAGAACAGAAGATGGTACATATTAAAAATAGATTACTAAAATTCCCTAATTAGCTAGCACAGACCGTAAAAGCTAAGTACAGTCACTCTGTTTTTAAAGGGAGACATGAAAAATGACTTAATTGAGTCTGGACCTTTTATGACTCAACCATGACATTTTAGATAATACAGGTAAACTATTCAGCTCTTCTTTAAATAATACACTAGCATACCACAATAGCGTGCATGCAGACACATTTTGAATTCTCCAAAAACAAATACCAGCTTCTTCTTTGGAGAAATAGATCCCAATCTGGTTCAGATGACAAGTGAAATGACTATGGTGATTCCGGTCTAATTCTTGGGTAGTGCTGTGCAAATATTTGACTCCAAACTTGAAACAGTCCATACATTTGAATTGTGTAGACAGGACCTATTTCTATGATGGGCTGAGAAGAGCTTCAGATATGAACATCTCTGAATTTTTTTGGGAGGGGGGCTGTTAAAAATCCAGACTCTAACCTGGATCTCAGGTTTGCAGCAATTCAGATCCATCTCTAGTTCTAAATAAGTCTCTTATGTATTATTAGTATTGCTCCCTTCTCTTGGTCTAAGAGAAGGATCAGAATTTTATTCAGTTTGGTGTTGATATCAAGGGCATTTCTTATAAATAAAAACAGTCAAGAGCAGCAGAAGTGACAAGGTCAGCAACAGCAAAACAACAGGCATTCCTCTACTAGACACCATGATCAAAGGGCCCTGGGCAACAGGCTGCAGTTTAGCTCCATCAGCAAAGTATTCTCCACTTTAGGCATTTCTGCATACAGATTTCAGGGAGCTGGTTTTCCAGAAGTTTGTTTAATTTACTAAACATGATAATCAAGAAACTTATTGTTTTTTGAAGTGCAGGCTGTTCTCAAAGGATGATGCTGATGCTACATTTGCAGAGAAGGGTTCCCCTGATGTGTCAGTTAATCTGGAAATCAGGAGCGTATTGTCACTGTGACACAAGGGAGGGGATGCGGAAGTGTGGTAATAAGGAGTGGTAATCCAGTGCAAGTGGCCAGGAGGTGACTTTAGCTGGAAGGGAGAGTCCCTTATCTCAGTGCACTGTAGGAAGGTGGAGCAGCACCTGCAGCGGATCATAGGCACCAACTATAGCTGTTCCAGCTGATACTGCAGCTCTTGTTCTTTATTAGTTTTCTAATGGGTTATTATTTTAGAATTTGTGATGAGGTCCTCTAATATGATTAGACTGTTTTTGTTACTGATGGATTATGAAGCAGCTCTGGGCAATGAAGATAAATATCCCTTATACAAACAGACTTTGATTGTAAATTTTAATATTTGTAAGGAACACATCTCGGTTTCCGATAAGCATGTTTTATATGTTGAAATAAATCATAATGGCTGAAGTCCTGAGTCAATGACACCAGTTAGCAGCACCATCTGGAGGGGAGGCATGCTTTCTCCATTCCTGTGATGGTGTGTATGTAATTCTTAGGTCAGATTTGGTAATGCTTACATTAACAGTGGGATTCTCATTGAAGGAAGAGGAAGAGTGCTAACTATTCTGGTGCTGGTGCAGGTGTTCTGTGTGTACAGCTATGCAGGTATTTTCTTGTCTAATTGTTGCCTGGTCTTTCCCTCCTGGTGCCTGCCAATCTGTGTCCTACCTACCCTTTGACCAAAATTCCATCATATCCACCCAGTAGACCTCTTATTTAATGCCACACTTTCAAACCTTCAGGGCAGCTTGGTAGAATGTAGGCATCTGCATCTTTGATAGCACCTGCAAATCATGTAGCTAAACATCTAAATGCTATCCTCAGCATGAGAACGGCTCGGTGGTACAAAATTAGACTGAATTGAATACCTTTTAAAATATGTAACTGTGAGCCAGGACATAAGCTACAGGGGTGGAAAGTTGGGCCCAGGGAACATAAGAATGGCCATACTGAAACAGACCAATGGTCCTTCTAGCCCAGTATCCTGTCTTCTGGCAGTGGTGAGTACAAGATGCTTCAGAGAGAATGAACAGAATAGGGCAATCATTGAGTGATCCATCCTCTGTTGTCCAGTCCCAGCTTCTGGCAGTCAGAGGTTTAGGGACATCCAGCGCATGGGGTTGCATCCCTTACCACCTTGGCTAATAGCCATTGATGGACCTAACCTCCACGAATGTAGCAAATTATTTTGTGAACCCAGATATATTTTTGGCCTTCACAACATCCCCGGCAATGAATTCCAGAGATTAACTATGCATTATGTGAAGAAGTACTTCCTTATGTTTGTTTTAAACCTGCTACCTCATAGTTTCTTTGAGTGATCCCTAATTCTTGTGTTATATAAAGGGGAAATAACATTTCCCTATTAATTTTCTCCACACCATTCATGATTTTATAGACGTCTACCATATCCCCCCTTAGTCATCTCTTTTCTAAGATGAACAGTCCCACTCTTTTTAATCTCTTCTTATATGGAACCTGTTCGTCCCCCTAATCATTTTTGTTTCCCCTCCCCCTGACCCTTTTGCAATTCTAATATATGTTTTTTGAGATTTTGTGTCTAGATCTGCATGCAGTATTCACGGTGTGGGAAGAGGGATCAGTTCTGCAGCATCCAAATTCAATGGGAAATCATTAAATGTGTATTACCTGTTGCACAACGAAAAGGAGGCATGGGAGAAGTGATTGACCAACTATTCAGTCTCTGCTGGGTCCATGGTTTCAAACAGTGGGAATAATTTTGTGTTTAAAGGCCCTGATTCAGCAAAGCACTTAAACAAGTGCTTAACTTTAAGCATGTAAAATTCCCATTGAAATTGAATTGTGAAATTGTCCAAGTGAACATTTCATGAACAATCCACAGGCTAAACCTTTGTCATCCACGCTTTTTGGCAAATGCATACAAAAATCGGATTGGTTTCAGAATGATTCATGAACTGAAGAAAAAAGCCTTAATTCAAAGTAGTTATTATTTGCAACAAGTAATTTCACCAGCTCTAATGTGCATTTACTTAATAAAACTGGCACATTATTTCACAAGATTGGCCATTGTCATTTAGGAGAGGCCTTATAGCAGGTATAATCAAGGTCTTTGAGGACAGGATTGAGATGCAATGGCAGAGCTACGTGGGGAGCTTGCATAACCCACAATATGGCCAGCCCACAATATAATCTGCTCACAATATGGCCAGTAATAACTAGTGCCATCTGTGTCAACTTCATCTGCATGAAAATTCCCTCCGTAACTAAAAAAAAATTAGAACCTTGGCCATCCTATGACTCAAGTTGAAAATAAATCAAACAACTTTTTTTTCTTTTTGTGCACTGTGGATTTGATGCAAAAGGACTTCTCTTATGAAGTGAGGATTTGAGGTGAAAGGCCTATAAGAAGAGATCTGCCCAAAGCAGGCAGATGGAGTAAAATGCAGACACAAAGGGTATGTTGACACAGGCCAGCCCACAACATTTTGGTACCTGAGATGGGGAGCTCAAATGATGCCCGATGCCCCCACGCTTGGGCCAAAATTTTGAAAGGTCTCAATTCTGCCTTCTTCCTGTTCTACTTCTCTCATGGTACTGCTCTACTACCTATCCCCAATAAAGGGGAACTGACAACTTAAAATGCCTTGTTCAAAAATTTTAAGTATCACTTAACTTTCAAATGCCTGAACAGCAGATGTAACTTTTCTTGTCTGCATAGTAAACACTGGCATTTTTATCTGTTTGAATAATCAAAGTGGTGGTTTCTGTGCCTTCTTGGTTGCAAAGATTTGAACTGCTTCCTGAAGGTCCACAGTCTAGGCCAGCTCATGCTCTACTGAGATGGTTGCAAGACCGACCAGCCTCTCCTGTGTCATTGTGGAGCGTAGATGTGTTTTTATTAACTTCAGCTTGGAGAAGCTGTGTTCTCCACTGGCAACTGTAACAGGAAGTGTTAGAAGTATGCGCAGAGCAACAAAAGCATTTGGAAAGAGGGTGGTCATCTTCTTTGTGCACATATATTCCAGAACAGCCTTTGGAGTTGATCCTGCTGAAATGTATCTTGAAAGGGCTTTCAGTTCATCATCTAAATCACTCGCATCAATATCGTGCATGGCATCATGCATCAACACTGTCTCTAGTGCCCTGCATTGCTGGTGTAGGTCTTCTTCAGGTATAGTGAGGAGTTTTGGAATATCATACAACATCCCAAATATACAGCTGTGTTCCTTGAGCTGCATGAAACGTTCTTCAACTGACTGTATTGCACAATCTAGCACCTGCTTAATAATTCAACTTTGAATTGTTTTTGGGGGTCTCTTAAGGGATTATCCTGTGCCTTGTAATCAAAATGTCATCCTCTTCTTTGGTGACTCTTGTATTCTTGAATGGGTGGGAAAATAGCTTCAGTGTGAAGTTCCTCTGCCAACGTATGTGCACTCTTCAGAACATTTTGAAATCCCCCATCTGACCGGTAAGACTGTAGGTATGACTTTGCTTTGTCCAGTTGTTCCATTGCTCCAGATATATCAAGGTGAATACCTTGGAGTCTCTTGCTTACAACATTTATTTCAAACGGTATGTCATGCCACAACACTAAGCCACACAGAAATTTGAAGTTATGTATGTTTCTGGTGATTCCATTTCCCTCTGCCACGGTTCTCCCACGAACAGATCCTGTCACAGCATTATCCTCCATCATGACAACTATGGCATCGTCTATCTTCCCAATTTGGTGTTTGATAGGCTTTATCACCTCCACTTGACTTTCCCATCATGTGGCACTCAGTAGTTTCAGTGTCAGAGAAGATGTTCCCAGATGTTGCTTCAAAAATTGCCATCGATGAGTTGATGCAGAGAAAAATACATAGATGCTTTGAATTACATTACAAAATTCAGCAGCCTCACTAGAAGCTGATGCTGCATCACTGACCACCAAGTTCAATGAATGAGAACTGCATGGGACAAAAAAACCTCAAGGCTTTAATGCTCAGATCTGCACTCCTCTGTTCTTTCCTCTCATGTTGGCACAATTATCGTAGCCCTGACCTCTCACGTCAGCTATCACAATTCCCGTATCTTCCAGCTTTTTAAGAAGCACATTTGTCAGACCAGCTCCTGTGGTATCATCAATGTGAATAAATTCTAGAAAATGCTCTCTGATAGTCACCATTGCAGGGACATTTTCACTAGGTTGTGTTGTTGTTACAAAACGCACCATTAAAGTCATTTGTTCTGTATGGCTGATGTCAGGTGTGCAGTCCAGAATAACAGAGTAATATCTTGCTGACTTCAGATCTGCCACAATCTTCTGTTCGACTTTTCTTGCCAGTAACTGTATGATCTCATTTTGAATTGTTTTTCCAAAGTAGTGGTGTGTGTACATTTCTTGGGTGGTGACTCTTCTTAGATGCTCCTGGAGTACAGCATGAAACTCAGCCATCAGCCCCACAATTTTAAGGAAATTTCCATTGTTTGGCACATACAACTGATCTGAAGTGCTACGCAGTGCTAGGTTTTGGGTAGCAAGCATTCTCACAATGTGGCAATGAGCCTTTCCAGAACATTGTGCCGGTAAAGAGACTCCGATGCAATCTTCTCTTGATGCTGATCATCTATGGTGGCCTTTAACCTTAGTCTCATCTCAAGCTCTTTCCACCTATGGAATGCTCTCTGGTGATTTGCTGCCTTCTCATGGCATGTCTGATTTCTAGCCAGATTTTTCCAGTCCTTTCTTCCTGTAGAACCCAATGTGGCTGGAACATTAGACTGGAAGAGTTTGCAACAAAAACAGTAGGCAGCATTCTGGGTTTTTGAGTACATAAGCCATGGCCTCTCCACAATGGGGATTTCACGCCAGTAATGTGTTGGATGGAAACTTCGATTTTCATTGTCTTTGGGGAACATGAAGTTTTTCACTTGCTGTGGCCCATGCAGTACAAGGAAGTCTCTCAGGCTACTGCTCAAGTGGGTCCACAGTCCTGGATCATCTAGACTTAAGGAACTAAACTCAGCAGCAGCTGTTTCTTGCGCCTCCACCACACTCTTCTCTGATCTACACTTTTCTTCAGGAATGTGCATGGTTAGATCCATTTGAGATGGAGATATGGATGCTCACCAGGTCACCTGCACTCTGACTAACTGGAAGATCAAGCATCTCCTCACCACTCACACCCTCACTGGGGCCGGAAGGCTCACCGTGAACATTTGTGTCTATGTATCTCAGGAAAGCTCCTTCCTGTTTAGATAGAAAAGCTTCCTTTGCTTTCTTCCTTTTTCTGAATGCTGCCCCAGAAGGACTTTTTCTTCTTTCACTTATGACTGCTGTTCTGTGCCAGCTATAGTGGCCCCCAACACTCAATTGAAGGGGCCAAATAAGTAGGCTGGTAGCAGGGCCTGAGTGAGGGAAGATATCGGTGTCTTAAGGGCCTAACTGGCTCCTACTACTTCAGTTGACTGCCTGTTCTCCTCAAGTGGGTTCAGGGAAGCAGCAGGAAACAGGAAGCTCACCGAGAAGCTGGTTTTAATCAGTCCAGGCTCCTGGGGGTACTAGAGAGGTACATAAGAGGCTCCTCCTCCTCTCTCTCCCTGCAGCTCCTGCTGCTTTCTGTTATCCCCTTTCACCTGTTCTGCCTGCCTGCCTGTTACGTCTCTTGTGCCCTCCTTCCTTCAGCACAGCATTCCACCATCTCTGTGCATCTAAAGCAGAGAGAATACATATGCACCAGCAGCAGACACAATTTTCTACACTCTGGGTCCTAGTGGAACCCCTCCACAGTCTGGCACCTGAGGCGGCCGCCTCAGTTTGCCTCATGGTAAGGTCAGCCCTGTGCTGCCATTGAAAAAAACCCCAAAACCCCATGGGAGCAAGTGTCCAAATCCTGGTCAACTGACTTGGGCTTGTGGGGCCCATACTACGGGGCTAAAAATAGCAGTGTTGACATTTCCGCTTGGACTTTGAAATCTGGTGGGAATGTCTACATTGTTATTTTTAGCCCTGTAGCATGAGCCATGCACGTCCGAATATGTTGACCTGGGCTCTTAGACTTGCTGCTGTAGTTTTTGTTGTTGTTGTTCTTGTTTTTTTGAGGTGAAGATGTACCCAAAGTTGAGGAAGGCTTGCAGTTGCTCAGAGAATAAGTTCCCCCAGGAGAGAAGACCAAATGTGCAAAGGTTGTGTGGACTATCCCAAAAGCTAAAAGATGTACTAAAGCTCAATGGCTAAAGCTAAGACGGGTTGGAGGAGAGGAGTTGAACTATTCATCAGGAAGTTGTAGAGAGCCCAGAAGATAAGAAACCACCAGAACCACAGGAACACAAGCTTATGAATACCAGGCGGAACCCCTTTTTTCAGAGATTAGATTGGACAGGGAAGGAGAGGGAGAAAGAATTCAAGGGAGAAAAAGAGAAAGACAAAAGAACATTTTGTTCTTCTTGGAAATGCATTCAGACAGAAGCTGCTTCATTTATAAAGAATCTTCTCCAGGCAGTTAATTAGCTTTGTCAGTCAGCTGTCGTAAACCAGATTATTGAACTGTTTCATATTTGAAATTCTTTAAACTAACATCTTGACATTGCCGGTAGGTGTGTTAATAATCTAAAGACATGAGAAGAATTTATTAGCTTTGGTGTGCCTGTCTGTGAAATGCAGTAGCGAGTTACTTCATATTATCCAAACACAGCTTGAGCTTTCTTCTGAAAGGTTCTAATTGCATTTTGAAAATGCTATTAGCTTTCTTTGAGGTGGCAAATGGCAATATCATTGTGTGGAATGCACTATATACATAATAACGAATCCCAATGAAGCAAATGCTAGTTTTCACACACATTATAGAGCTAAAGAGAAGAGTGAGAAGGGAAAGGGTTTTTTTATTATATTCAGCTAGCATCTTGCAGCATTCCTTGCGAAGCTTTGAGCTCAAACTTCAGCTGATCATGATCACTGTCTCAAAGGTGAGCTGAGCTGAAAATGTGTTGCAGAGTGTCACATGGTCTTATCTATACTTGGCATGTTTATTTCCTTTCTTCTAATGAAATGCAATTTTTTATTCATCGTATGGCTATCAATTCTAATAATACATTTTCTCCAGGAATTCCTCAAAATATAACTACCAGTTCAGTTTTAAAGTTTGGTTTTATATTTCTAGGCTAGTTAATAATTACTAAACTACCCATCTCTTTCAGGTGTTTCTAGAATGGCTCATCACCATAAAATCTAATATTAATAAAATATTATTTATATATGTCTCATCTGCAAGGCTCCTTCCTCTTCAAATTGAAGTCCCTTCCTAAGACCCACTTCTGAAGGACTGCTTACAGTACATTAAGTTTACTTGTATATAAATTGCCAATTTTTGTTCCCTTTCCTATTTATTTTGGGTACTTATATGATCCCCATTACTATAGTTCAGTGAGCACCTTCCATCCAGTTCACTGAATGAGGCAGGGGTCCTGTGGAAAAATAGTACATGATCATGTAATTAAAGACAGTATTATAATGCATATACATATAGGGAGCGAATTAAGGTTTCACAGATAAACATTGGGAAATGTCAGATTTAAGGTTGAGTGGTTGACTTTGTAATCTCAATCTTCTCTTAATGTAGTTTTGTGTGTGCAATTTCCTAGGTTTTTTTTTTTAAAAAAAAGCAAACTGAAAAGAGAAATTCCATCATGTGGCATCATATTGACACTCACATGGGCCATCAGCTGGATTGGAATCTTTATAACCACCACACAGACCTCTGTCACTTGAGCTAATGGTGCAACAGAGAGCAATAGTAGATTGTAATCCTACTATTACAGAAGGGGTTAGGGCACTTTGCCAGGGGGTTACAAATATATCTGCTGACAACAGTGGAATGATGAAACTCAAGAATTCTGGGTTCCATTTCCGGCTCTAGAGGGGAGTGGGCTTTAGTGGGAACAGACTCTTCTGCCTGTTTTCCCCCAAGCTTAACCCCTTCTGTCACATCTCCTCCAACCTATCCCTTTCTTCTCTCTTCCCCACCTTTGGCGCCTCATCCCATACACATTCTCCTTCTCTAGACAGTCCCAGTCCCTACTCCTCAGGCTTCTGATCCCAGTACCAGTTTCATAGCCCAGCAAATCCTAATTTTCCCTTCCAGACTTCCTATCCCACTGTGAAGAGGTGTACCTGCTGGATACCTTATAGTCCTACCACACCCTGCCCCAGGAAAAGATCAGTGAAGGTGGGTTCTCCAGGCCTGCCTAGAAAGGCTGCAGGGAAGCAGGTAATCAGAGCCCAGCAAGCTCAGATAAAAGGAGCTGCAGGGCCTGAGCAGGTCACTCCCTAGCTGGGGCCAGAGGGGCAAAGTAGCATGCTCTGTTCTGGCCGAAGGGAGCTCAATGGACTGCATTAGCTAAACCTGGGATCTGAGAACTCTAGTCCTAAAAAGTTTTTCCATTTTAGACTGTGTGAGTTGGCCGGAGGGCTGAGCCACTGAAGACCCACACAGTGAGGGTAACAATTTACAGGGAGCACCAGAACCAAGACAGATTGCAGCACCACACCCAGCCAACAGGAGGCATTGATGAGAGGTGAGTGCCCCATCCCACCAAGACTTCCCCATCTTCACTCCCATTCCCAATCTCCTAACTCAGTCAGTCACAGTACCCCTTACAGCTCCTCTGCTAATCTGTCTGCATCCCTGGCCTCCAGTCTCTGTTCCTTCCCCCCTGACGTCCCTCATCCCCACCGGCTCCCGGTCATAATTTCCCTCCCTGAGCTCCCTATCCAGTGTCATTGTCTCCCCTCCCCAGCGTGTTTCCCCAGTCTTTGAACAGCCAGTCTGTGTGCTCCCCAAGCACCTGACTCAGAGGCAGATCTGTCTACCCTCCACACTTTGCCTCCTGGTTCTCAGTCTCCTTGCCCAGACAATACCAGTCTTCCCCAACATCCTAACTCCCACTTCCAGTTTCCCCCTCTCCGTTTCCAGTCTCCTCACACCCAGGCTCCTTGTCTTATCTACTCCCACCACATTCCACAGCATCCCCACAGATGTCTTGTCCCCTCTGCATTCAAAACAGGCATCTTCCTTTTTAATGCTGCCTGAGCCCAGCAGAGCGTCACTGAGAGTACAGAAGAGACAGTCTCCCTGTTCTTACTTCTGGTGCCTGGATCCACATCCAGCATGGTCTGCAGCATCCTGCTCAGCCTTGAGCTGGAGTATGCACAGTGCTGACAGAATCTCCAGGGAATTTAGTGGCTAAAAACTAAGCAGTCTCTGCTGAGCATGTGCAAATGTAATTTTTTAAAAGCTTATAACTTGGCTGAATTTGGGCAGACTTTCATGGGGATGGTAAAAGGCACATTCATGACATAAAGGCCATCCGCTACCAGATTTCAAGTCCCTGCTCCGAAGGATAGGGATGCTAAAGTTTTTAAAGGAAAAGGTCACCAGAGTTCTTTTAACATGGACAAAACAATTTACTTTTTCCTAGTTACTTTCTCAGAAATGGCTGAACTGTTTGACTGACCTTTTCAAAAATGAAATGAAACAAACAAAAACACCCCAAAACAATAGCCTGAGGCAGACAACCATTATGGAAAATTTCAGTCCAAATGGTTAAAATTTGGTCAAGGTATAAGCAACTGAAAACAGGGTCTTATAAGAGGAAGTTTTGGACAAGCTTAATAGATGGTGATATCAGCCCAACCTGTAGAAATAATAAGCATTTTTATCAGATTTAACATATCCCAATTTTTTGACAGAGGGTAAATTGATATGCATGTAATTTAAGGCCTCAATCCTGCAAACATTTATGCACATGCTTACCTTAAACATGCGAATAAGTGTTTGCATGATTAGGTTCAAAATTAACAACCAGATGCAAAATCTGAGAGGAAGCATTTTCTGTCACTGTAAGGGCTTGTCTACATGATGCTTTAGACCTCACAAGAGGGTTGTAAATTTTAGTCTGTACCACCATGTTGTACCTGTGCAGACCCTGCTGGCATGCACTAAAAGTTCCCTAATGCACATTTATGTAGCGCTGTTTGAAACAGGATATATAAATCAAAGGAAAATACAGCAGAGTGGGCACAACATAAATTGTTACATTAAATACGGATATAATAATAATGAGCTGTTATTAATCAGTTCATCCAACTTGCTCCCAAAGTAGCTGTTTTTAACCTAATATTAAATATGTATAAACAGAGAAGAAAAACACGGAATAAAAATCTCTTTTGGGAACGAGTGAGGAAATATAATGGTGCTTTGATGCTTTTTTCCCCAGCAGATGACTTCCCACTATTTCATCAGAATGAAATTAGCTACACAGTTTTAGTAGAACAATAATAAAATGTGTGATAAAGACCAGCACCCCCATTCCTCACTAACCAACCACTGCCAAAATGAGAATAATTCCTTTCAGGACCTTGCTTCTTGGTATGCATAAAAAATTATCCACACAGTACTAGTTTGGGCTTTTTTAACACAGATGTAGAGGCTAGATTTTAGTGGGATTTCCTTGTTACTTGCAATTTTACTATATATAGTGTCTGCAAATATGGACCATGAATGAAACACAAAGCAAGTTTTGCCATCTACTTCAGTGATGCCAGGATTTCATCCCATATCTTCAGATGATAACTTTCCACATTAAGTACCACTTTGAATATCAGCTGGAGACATTATTCCATAGAAAAGGTATTTTTAACTCTGGCTGATATTTTAAAGGAAGATTAAGATGAAAAGGATTTTAGGCTGCACTTTTTAAAGTTTGAATGCCTGATTTTAATGGAATTTCTTTGAAAAGCTCAGCCTTAAAGCCTATTCTATTTTTTTTCTTGGACTATAGAAGTGTAGTTATTGTCATACTGAGATGGTTAGAACTGCTCCATATTCTGTCCTTGATGTTTGTGCAAAACTATGTGGTGCCAATGGGATTTCCAGGCATAGAACAAAACCTTTTGTCTCCTCATAAATTTAGAATATTTACATAATGGTTTTTGCCTGTTTTACAGTTCATGCTTAATTTTATTCCTTCCTTTTTTACCTGTAGTCTCTTATTTTAGACCCTAGAGAGAAAACTAGGTGTCATGTTTGACTGGTTCAATTCAAAAGTACCTTTACGGATAGTTTACCAAAATACCCACTAGATTTTTCTGACAATTTATGACCGAGAGTGTTACTTACCCAGAAAAGTGAATAAGTAATAACCACCAATAAGAACTAATCCATCAAGGTATTAATTAATTTCACCCCATTGCTCAAAGTCAGTTCTTCATGTTGGTGATACTAGTTGATGTGAATTCTTGGACCTTAAGGGCTACCTTAACTATTAGACAACAAAATAAACTTTCAAAATAATGTGTTTCTATTAATTACTACTAAGCTATGCTTACTAGGTCAGTGTACTTCATGGGAATGTTCAGTACTTAGCACTTCTGTATTCATTATCAATACATTTTGTCCACATATCTCAGGAACATCGCATTCCATGGTGAAACACTTACATCTGAATTCTGGAATTCCAGTAGGGAGTAACTGGAGACTTGGGGCTTAGTTGCCCTGCACCATGGATAGTCACTTACCCATTACAAACGGAGTATAAGGTGGCTGTAAACTGGTACCATTCGGATTTAGTAGCATTGAGTAGTATAAAGGATTGTACGAAGGGCAATGGAGAGTCTAGCTGTCTGCTGACGAATACAGAGAGGTCTTATTGTCTCTTTCTTTTAATGGTTTCTGGAGGTTAATGAAACACATACACACAATGAGATCATTTTTGAGAAAATGTGTGTTACCTGAAATGTGATGAAAAACAAGTTATTTCCCTGCAATCTATAATTCAGCCTCTCTTTGACTGAGGAATGTGTGAGTTCACTGATTCCCCCGCTTGCTTGCAATATCCTAAATGGAAATATGGTTTGATAAAATTCTTATATTTAACATTTTGATTTAAGATAAAGGTGTTTGTTAACTTTTTAGTGTGCAGATTGCAGCTGGGTTTACTAAAAATGCTGGTATAGTTTCAAGAATCTTTTTGTCCTAAATTCATTTTATGTTATCCCACAATATCTTTATTCAAGTTGTATATATTTCTTAGTTAACAGCATAACCTTCCATTTTTTTTTCAAAGATCATAATAAATAA
The DNA here is from genome assembly GCF_965140235.1 of Caretta caretta. Lineage (NCBI taxonomy): Eukaryota > Metazoa > Chordata > Testudines > Cheloniidae > Caretta > Caretta caretta. Next base: position 55,526,761 of record NC_134209.1, read on the forward strand.
TCCTGGAAACTCTCTTCTTACACTTAGAAAACGGAATATATTAGAAATATTTATTTTGAATTTGCACTAATTTTTCAATATCATTTATTTATTAAGGTCTGGAGCAACAGATAACAACCCTGCGTTGCATACGAGAAACTGAGGATTTTCTGGACAAAACTCAGGATATGCTTCTAGGGGCACAAAGCTCTAAAGATATAGAGCAGGTTGCACAGAGGAGCCAAGAGGCCAGTGAAGAAGCTTGGCAACATGTGACCTCCAGAAGAGGTAAGCGGAATGTCCGGGTTCCAGTAACACAGACACAGGTAACTAAGCGCTTTCATGTTCTCTCCACAGGTACTGTTGCGGAGAGTGGACCAGATGATATGTCTGGGGCGAGAAAGCAGAAGGAGACTCCGCTGGTTGGAAGGCATGAGATGCGATGTCCTGAGGTTGGGGGTTCCACGACCACCACTCCCAAGAGGAGAAGGCGGGTGGTGGTGGTCGGGGACTCTCTCCTCCGGGGGACTGAGTCATCTATCTGCCGCCCTGACTGGGAAAACCGAGAAGTCTGCTGCTTGCCAGGGGCTAGGATTCGCGATGTGACGGAGAGACTTCCGAGACTCATCAAGCCCTCGGATCGCTACCCCTTCCTGCTTCTCCACGTGGGCACCAATGATACTGCCAAGAATGACCTTGAGCGGATCACTGCGGACTACGTGGCTCTGGGAAGAAGGATAAAGGAGTTGGAGGCGCAAGTGGTGTTCTCGTTCATCCTTCCCGTGGAAGGAAAAGGCCTGGGTAGGGACCGTCGAATCGTCGAAGTCAACAAATGGCTACGCAGGTGGTGTCAGAGAGAAGGCTTTGGATTCTTTGACCAGGGGATGGTGTTCCATGAAGGAGGAGTGCTGGGCAGAGACGGGCTCCATCTTACGAAGAGAGGGAAGAGCATCTTTGCCAGCAGGCTGGCTAACCTAGTGAGGAGGGCTTTAAACTAGGTTCACCGGGGGAAGGAGACCAAAGCCCTGAGGTAAGTGGGAAAGCGGGATACCGGGAGGAAGCAAAGGCAGGAATGTCTGTGAGGGGAGGGCTCCTGCCTCATACTGGGAATGAGGGGCGATCAACAGGTTATCTCAAGTGCTTATATACAAATGCACAAAGCCTTGGAAACAAGCAGGGAGAACTGGAGGTCCTGGTGATGTCAAGGAACTATGGCGTGATTGGAATAACAGAGACTTGGTGGGATAACTCACATGACTGGAGTACTGTCATGGATCGTTATAAACTGTTCAGGAAGGACAGGAAGGGCAGAAAAGGTGGGGGAGTAGCACTGTATGTAAGGGAGCAGTATGACTGCTCAGAGCTCCGGTACGAAACTGTAGAGAAACCTGAGTGTCTCTGGATTAAGTTTAGAAGTGTGTGCAACAAGAGTGATGTAGTGGTGGGAGTCTGCTATAGACCACCGGACCAGGGGGATGAGGTAGATGAGGCTTTCTTCCGGCTCACGGAAGCTACTAGATCGCATGCCCTGATTCTCATGGGTGACTTTAATTTTCCTGATATCTGCTGGGAGAGCAATACAGCAGTGCATAGACAATCCAGGAAGTTTTTGGAAAGCGTAGGGGACAATTTCCTGGTGCAAGTGCTAGAGGAGCCAACTAGGGGGGGCGCTTTTCTTGACCTGCTGCTCACAAACCGGGTAGAATTAGTGGGGGAAGCAAAAGTGGATGGGAATCTGGGAGGCAGTGACCATGAGTTGGTTGAGTTCAGGATCCTGACGCAGGGAAGAAAGGTAAGCAGCAGGATACGGACCCTGGACTTCAGGAAAGCAGACTTCGACTCCCTCAGGGAACGGATGGCCAGGATCCCCTGGGGGACTAACATGAAGGGGAAAGGAGTCCAGGAGAGCTGGCTGTATTTCAAGGAATCCCTGTTGAGGTTACAGGGACAAACCATCCCAATGAGTCGAAAGAATAGTAAATATGGCAGGCGACCAGCTTGGCTTAATGGTGAAATCCTAGCGGATCTTAAACATAAAAAAGAAGCTTACAAGAAGTGGAAGGTTGGACATATGACCAGGGAAGAGTATAAAAATATTGCTCGGGCATGTAGGAATGATATCAGGAGGGCCAAATCGCACCTGGAGCTGCAGCTAGCAAGAGATGTCAAGAGTAACAAGAAGGGTTTCTTCAGGTATGTTGGCAACAAGAAGAAAGCCAAGGAAAATGTGGGCCCCTTACTGAATGAGGGAGGCAACCTAGTGACAGAGGATGTGGAAAAAGCTAATGTACTCAATGCTTTTTTTTGCCTCTGTCTTCACGAACAAGGTCAGCTCCCAGACTGCTGCGCTGGGCATCACAAAATGGGGAAGAGATGGCCAGCCCTCTGTGGAGATAGAGGTGGTTAGGGACTATTTAGAAAAGCTGGACGTGCACAAGTCCATGGGGCCAGACGAGTTGCATCCGAGAGTGCTGAAGGAATTGGCGGCTGTGATTGCAGAGCCATTGGCCATTATCTTTGAAAACTTGTGGCGAACGGGGGAAGTCCCGGATGACTGGAAAAAGGCTAATGTAGTGCCAATCTTTAAAAAAGGGAAGAAGGAGGATCCTGGGAACTACAGGCCAGTCAGCCTCACCTCAGTCCCTGGAAAAATCATGGAGCAGGTCCTCAAAGAATCAATCCTGAAGCACTTGCATGAGAGGAAAGTGATCAGGAACAGCCAGCATGGATTCACCAAGGGAAGGTCATGCCTGACTAATCTAATCGCCTTTTATGATGAGATTACTGGTTCTGTGGATGAAGGGAAAGCAGTGGATGTATTGTTTCTTGACTTTAGCAAAGCTTTTGACATGGTCTCCCACAGTATTCTTGTCAGCAAGTTAAGGAAGTATGGGCTGGATGAATGCACTATAAGGTAGGTAGAAAGCTGGCTAGGTTGTCGGGCTCAACGGGTAGTGATCAATGGCTCCATGTCTAGTTGGCAGCCGGTGTCAAGTGGAGTGCCCCAAGGGTCGGTCCTGGGGCCGGTTTTGTTCAATATCTTCATAAATGATCTGGAGGATGGTGTAAATTGCACTCTCAGCAAATTTGCGGATGATACTAAACTGGGAGGAGTGGTAGATACGCTGGAGGGGAGGGATAGGATACAGAAGGACCTAGACAAATTGGAGGATTGGGCCAAAAGAAATCTGATGAGGTTCAATAAGGATAAGTGCAGGGTCCTGCACTTAGGACGGAAGAATCCAATGCACCGCTACAGACTAGGGGCCGAATGGCTAGGCAGCAGTTCTGCGGAAAAGGACCTAGGGGTGACAGTGGATGAGAAGCTGGATATGAGTCAGCAGTGTGCCCTTGTTGCCAAGAAGGCCAATGGCATTTTGGGATGTATAAGTAGGGGCATAGCGAGCAGATCGAGGGACGTGATCGTTCCCCTCTATTCGACATTGGTGAGGCCTCATCTGGAGTACTGTGTCCAGTTTTGGGCCCCACACTACAAGAAGGATGTGGATAAATTGGAGAGAGTCCAGCGAAGGGCAACAAAAATGATTAGGGGTCTAGAACACATGACTTATGAGGAGAGGCTGAGGGAGCTGGGATTGTTTAGTTTGCAGAAGAGAAGAATGAGGGGGGATTTGATAGCTGCTTTCAACTACCTGAAAGGGGGTTCCAAAGAGGATGGCTCTAGACTGTTCTCAATGGTAGCAGATGACAGAACGAGGAGTAATGGTCTCAAGTTGCAGTGGGGGAGGTTTAGATTGGATATTAGGAAAAACTTTTTCACTATGAGGGTGGTGAAACACTGGAATGCGTTACCTAGGGAGGTGGTAGAATCTCCTTCCTTAGAGGTTTTTAAGGTCAGGCTTGACAAAGCCCTGGCTGGGATGATTTAACTGGGAATTGGTCCTGCTTCGAGCAGGGGGTTGGACTAGATGACCTTCTGGGGTCCCTTCCAACCCTGATATTCTATGATTCTATGATTTCATAATTTAACTTTCATTTAAAGCTTGAGCACGTAAAACTTGTGACTTCTGTATGCACTATGTTCTCATGGACTGCATAATTGGTTTGAAATGTATACATTGCATTAATAACCAATTCTTCTATCGTGATAAATACAAAGGCTTTGATTCTCTGGTGTGCCTGAGACGGGCATAGGGATGATGGCACAGAATCAGCCTCCAGTGCAATTTAGAGCAACCACAGAGATTGTTCCACCTGCCAGGAATCTCCATCACTCTCTTGTCACATCCTCTCTTGGTCCAGGCTATGCACCAAGCCTACTCCTGAAGGCCCCTAAGCTGACTATGTCACCTTTATGCCAGCAGGGGATTTCCCTGTTTGGGAATTCCCAGCTTCCCCATTAGTTTGGCTTTAGTTGTAGCAAAGGAGATTTAGCCTGGGCCAAAGACCTGGGCCCAAATCTGTATTTTATTTTTCAGTAACTGTTTTATGTTATAATGTTGTTCCTACAAAAAATGCCAGTAAAATAATGTCTCATTCCTTCCCAGTGTGATAAATCTCTTTCTCACAGATAGTTGCTTCAGCATGTGAGAATCTCAAAGGCCTAAAGACAGCTCCAAGGTTCTTCCCCCTGCCCCGTTTATCTTTAAGGAGGAAAAAAGAGTGGGAAGGTTCTGTCCTCTCCTACTGTGCATGCTTGCTAAGATGGCTAGGATTTATTTTCAAATGCTCACCAGGCCTTGCAAAATATAAGTCTTTGTAACATCAATCATTACCCCAAAAAGCAGCAAATAACATAGTTTTCTTACATTATTTAATTTATGAATGTGCATTTAATTCCTTTTGCATATACAAAATCCTTAGCCCATCTCATTTAAATTAGCTTTTCATTTCAATATAAAACATACACACAAACATTTCATTGCACATGTGTAAGGGTGTGTATTGCATTCATTCAAACACAAGTGAACGGCATGAATTTAGTTTGTGTTGTTCTTCCACGTGCAATCAGTTCTTAGCATGATTGCAATGGTTAATTGTTCAGGTTTAGTGTCTAAAGTCTGTTGTAATGGCAGTAATGGAGAGTTTCCATGAAACTCATATTAGATGCATTAATTTGGCTTCATTACATACATGTGAAAACAAGAAGAATGGATTTAAAAATTAAATTACAGTCTCCTATAGGACATAACATCAGAGAATTTCACGAGGTGGTTTAATCAGTCTGCATTCTTTCCAACAAATTAGATGCAAAATAAACAGATTTGGTTGATAAATTTCCTGCCCTATTCAGGTGGCTCTTAGTTACACAGTATTAGGTTACACAGCAGCAGTACATGGAACTCTAGTGTTGCAGTAAATTGAGTCCTTCCCCAACCCATTACATGCTAATGGATGAAGGCTGGCCACCCACCATCATCTGTCCTAACCTCCCACACATCCACATCCAGGCAGTCAGCTGCACTACTCAACCATGTACCTTTTAACTCTACTCTGGTGCCAGTGGATAGGTGGAAACAGATTAAGTGTTCAAAGGCCTTGGGCTAGGCATACTCTATAATGTTCTCCATGTAGTCCTATTTGGCATGGGATGATGCCATGATGGGACTTTGTATTCTGCGGCTTTGATGGATTGAGGATTGTAGTGAGTGACATCAGATGGGCTCACAGAGGCAGCAGAAGAAGAAAACAGAGGATTATCAAAATGGGTTGCACTCTAGGCTTTTTATCCCTGCATTTCCCATCAATGCTACCATTGATTCATCTCCACTGATGTAAAAGTTGGAGCATCACTGTATGCAGGTTCTTGGCAACTCTGGTGTTTTTAACCATCATACTGTCTAATTCTGCATAGAAAAATTGCATAAATTGCTAGTGGTTGCTGATTTACTTCAGACTATTAGTACTAACAGTAGAGATGAACTGAGAGCAAGTAAGTTAGGAAACTTGGGGCAAAAAAAGCTTGATGAAGATGAGGCCAACAGATGAATATTATGTGTATGATGGGTCTTGCCTATTTTGTAATAAATGAAATAAAAGACAAGCAATGATTGGTGGTGTATATAAGGGAAAATAAGCCAAAACAGTAAAAATATTATGTACAATATTATGGAAAAATAAGAAGAGAAATGGCCATACACAGAGTAAAGGAACACATATAATATTTAGAGAAACTAAAGTTGCAAATGAAATAAGAATAGCTATAAAAGAAAAAAAACAATGTGACTTTAGATAATTGTAATATACTACAACATGAAACTTAATTAGAATGCAATTTCTAAGGGAACAATATGGTTTGGCCTGAGAGGGTAGCCAATAGTCAGGGCCTTGTGGGTTGTTTCTGCTAGTGGAAATTTATGACAGTCATGTATTTCTTTGATATAATTCTGTTGATTTACAGAGAGTCTAAACAAAGTCTTGCTTCTCTGAATGCAGTGGAAACAGACATGAGTCAGTTTCCTTGTCCGAGCCTGCCTTCCAGTCAGCACTGTCCCAAATAGTTCACTTTCTCTTGGCTTTCTCTCAGCACCACAGCACTAATGCTTCTCCTGCTGGCTCCTTATTTTCTCATATCATCTCTGTTTGGTTTCTGTCTGCTTCTGATTGCTACTGGCAAGTGAACACACACAGCTCCGCCCAATTATTCCCAGCCCATGTTCGCATTCAGGACTCGGCTACACCAGCCATTCTTAAGCTTTTTTCATTTTCGGACCCCTTTTGAAAGTATGAATGGATGTGCGGATCCCTTTGGAAATCTACTGTCTGTATATATAATTGAATTCTGTTCAGTCAGTTTTCAGTCTGTCTTCTGCAGACCCCTTAGACATAGGCACACCAATTAGACACAGGTTGAGACCCACTGGCCTACACTACAAAGTCAGGACAACCTAGCTATGTCATTCAGAAGTGTGTGTGAAATTCACTCACCTGAGAGACAGTGTTGAGCCAACCTAAGCCCCAGTATTGACACTGCTAGGTGTCCTACACTTACATTTTATAGCGCTCTAACTTGCTGGCTCAGGGGGGTGAAAAATCACCCCCCTGAGCGCAGCGAGTGTGAGCGCTTTAAAGTGCTAGTGTAGACAGGCTCCGAGCACTGGGAGCCGGGCTCCCAGCGCTGGGAGCTAATCCCCTCATGGAGGTGGATTACCATGAGCGCTGGGAGAGCTCTCTCCCAGTGGTCGCGTGCCAGCACACTCACGCTTCAAAGCGTTGCCGCAGGAGCGCTCCCGTGACAGCGCTTTGAAGTTTCCAATGTAGCCATGCCCCTAGCTACTGCTTCTCAGAGAGGTGCCTGTCCCTGTAGCTTGCTGCTGTAGTGTTTCTAGTGAAGACATACTCTCAAACAAGCCTTTGGTGGTGGCATTTATTATCAAACCCTTTGGTTTTGGCTATCACTAAACAAAGGGACATTTAACTGCTCCCTCATTTAGCCTGAAAGAAGGGTGGCTATATCACACATGGGCTTCAAGGAAGTCTGTGTCTGCCCATAAATGAAAGACAGCCACCCATCCTCCAGCAAAACAATATGATGTCCTCATTAATAACACCCTAAAAGTTCCACATGAGGATTATTCATGTGGTATTTAACTGAAATAGTTAATCTACCAATTATTCTGTAGTTTTAACATAAATGTTTAAATTATAAATGAAATAAACAACCACAATAGTGGAGTTGTTAAAGAAGAGTAGGAAGATAATGACAGATAAAGCAAATACTGCTGCAGACTATTAATATGTTTGCTGATTGAGCATTGAAGGCAAAGATGGTAGTTTTGAGAGATTCTATGATATGTTTTCCTGAGGTGAGGTGGAATGAAAATTACTCACATCTTACCAATATGTGTTATTCCATTGCTAGGAAATAATTTACAAATGGAGACTGCACCTAGTGCCAAATTCTAATATATACCCACACACAAAGTGAGAGACTTGGGGTATGTCTTCACTACCTGCCGAATCGGCGGGCAGTGATCGATCCAGCGGGGATCAATTTATTGCGTCTAGTCTGGATGCGATAAATCGACCCCTGAGCGCTCTCCTGTAGACTCCTGTACTCCAGTGCTGCGAGAGGCGCAGGCAGAGTCGATGGGGGAGCAGCAGCAGTTGACTCACCGTGGTGGAGACACCCTGATAAATCAATCTAAGTACATCAACTTCAGCTACGTTATTCACGTAGATGAAGTTGCGTAACTTAGATCGATTTTCACCCCTCCCCAGTGTAGACCAGGGCTTGAAGAAATTCTAAGCCAATGATGTAAATGTACATGGTTCATTAAAAGATGGGGGAAATTCCAGAGCACCTGAACTTAAAAAATTAATAGTAGTTACAATATATGTAGGAAGTGGAAAGCAGGCTCTTGATTCAGAGACAGTACTTTGAGTGAATGTTGGAAAAACTATAATATATATATATATATGAAGGATTTGGCATGCTACAAGGAGAAGCAGTGGATCTAATTTATCTGTACTACGCAGTTTTTTTAATACTTTACTGCATATGTTGAGAAGAAAAGAGAATTGAAGAGTCACGAGGAAGGAGAAGTGGCATCCTAAAAAGTTTGGAGAAAGCACTTGAACTGAATCTCTAGGTGTCTTTCAGATTTACTCATTCTACAGTAATGGATTAACTAGTTTAAGGATGGAAGGCAAAGGGATAAAATATACTTATCCCCATCATGAATCAGCGACAAGTGTTGAGCCATAAGAATCAATATTATGCCCTCTTCTTGTTTACTTTGCTTCTAAATGACCTGAAAAAAGGCAATTTCAGAAGTGGTTAACTCTCCAGTGGCACAAAACAGGGTCAGTGTGACGGAGCAAGTTCAAATAAACCATCCTGGAGAGATCTGATTTTGAGGAAATTCAGTAGGTGCTTCACTGAATTCACTGGGGCAACAGATAAGGTATTAAAGCATAAAGGAGGGCAGGTTTGTATTCCTATGTTCTTGGGAAGTTCAGTCAGGAGTTGGCAACTTTACTGTTGACTAAGGCATTATAAAAGCCCATCAGGTGGGATCTTCAGAGGAAGGTGCTTGATCCTCAAGCTGTTCCAGCAAATTTCCCTCACTGGACAGTGCTAACCAAGTTTGAAGCTATGCTGGTTGACCTAACAAAATAAGGATTGTACAAACTAGCCATGCCCCACCCATCCAATGTATATTCTGCGTCCAGTGGTTGTGTGACCTGAGTTTTACTAGTGAGGTAGGCAGAATTGTCTAATGGACAGGGCATTGGACTGGGACTTGGAAAACCTGGATTTAATATCTAGCTCAGCCACAGATTTCCTCCTGTGTGACCTTTACATCGCTAAATCCACACTTGCATAATGACAGGTTTCAGAGTAGCAGCTGTATTAGTCTGTATCTGCAAAAAGAAAAGGAGTACTTGTGGCACCTTAGAGACTAACAATCCAATGAAGTAAGCTGTAGCTCACCAAAGTTTATGCTCAAATAAATTTGTTAGTCTCTAAGGTGCCACAAGTACTCCTTTTCTTTTAATCCACACTGTGCTTCAGTTCCCCTCCTGTAAAATACTTCCCTCCTGTCAGGGTTCCTTCCCCACTCTGAACTTTAGGGTACGGATGTGGGGACCTGCATGAAAGACCCCCTAAGCTTATTCTTACCAGCTTAGGTTAAAACTTCCCCAAGGTACAAACTTTGCCTTGTCCTTGAACAGTATGCTGCCACCACCAAGTGTTTTAAACAAAGAACAGGGAAAGAGACCACTTGGAGATGTCTTTCCCCAAAATATCCCCCCAAGCCCTACACCCCCTTTCCTGGGGAAGGCTTGATAATAATCCTCACCAATTTGTGCAGGTGAACACAGACCCAAACCCTTGGATCTTAAGAACAATGAAAAATCAATCAGGTTCTTAAAAGAAGAATTTTAATTAAAGAAAAGGTAAAAGAATCACCTCTGTAAAATCAGAATGGAAAATACTTTACAGGGTATTCAGATTCAAAACACAGAGGATCCCCCTCTGGGCAAAACCTTAAAGTTACAGAAAACAGGAATAAACCTCCCTCTTAACACAGGGAAAATTCACATAAAACAAAAGATAAACTAATCCGCCTTGCCTGGTTTACCTATACTGGTTGCAATATTAGAGACTTGGATTAGGATGGGTTGGAGAAGATTGATTTTTGTCTGGCCTCTCTCAGTCCCAAGAGAGAACAAACATGTAAGCAAAGAGCACAAACAAAAGCCTTTCCCCGCCCCAAGATTTGAAAGTATCTTGTCCCCTTATTGGTCCTTTGGGTCAGGTGCCAGCCAGGTTAGCTGAGCTTCTTAACCCTTTACAGGTAACAGGATGTTGCCTCTGGCCAGGAGGGATTTTATAGCACTGTATACAGAAAGATGGTTACCCTTCCCTTTATATTTATGACACCTCCATTGCGGGGATGTTGTGAGGAGAAAACTGAATGATTATGAGGTGCTCAAACACTACAGCGATGAGGGCAGATATCTACAGACACTGTTAGAAATGTGGCATAATACAGGTATGAATCAAGTGACTCAACTGAATAGTATTAACTAAGGAAAGCCAAATATTTCAAAAAGCATTTGTGAACACATCAAAATAAAAAACAAGTCACTTCAATGTTTTTTGTGTCCCCTTCTTATTCACTTTCCATTAATTTTTCATCTGCATTCATTTTTGTTTTCAAAAATATTCACACAAAGTGTCTCTGAAATAAGTAAATAATCATCTCGGTGAACATTCACTCCAGTAGTGTTAACACGTGCATATTGAAAGCTGTTAGGGAGGTTTATAAGTCATCTACCATGTGCATTAGGTGACCAGTCACATAGCACAAAGCCTGAATTCTCAAAGCAATCATTGTGGAAAATAGTGTGGGAACAATCCATAGACTAAACCAGTGTTTCTCAAATGAGGCCACCTGGGGCTTTCCTTGTGGCCACAGCCTCCTGGACTGTGATGGGGGAGGGAGCAATATAGCAGCCCCTCCAACTCCCTGTTGCTCCCAGATTCACTGCCTTGGTGTTGATTGCTGGGGCTGCCAGCAGCGGTTGGGCTTCAACCCTGGGGTGCTGGGGCAGCAGGCTCTGGTCGGGGGCTTCAGGTTCCAACCCTGGGCTGTAGCTGCTCAGTGATAGGGCCCAGGCTCCAGCTGTGGGGCTTAGGGCTCCAGCCGCGTTCTGTGTCCCTCTAGCCCACTCCAGGGCTTAATTTGTCCCCAGGCTTGGTTTGCTATAAAAAGTGATACTTGTATGTTTGTTAATATCAGTTTTCACAACAGACTTACTAGTTAGCAATAATAAATTGCATGGATTTGGACATGTATATGTGCTTATTTATTTGTTTTAGTTAAAGCTAATTAAGTATTTTAGGAAAAAGTGTGAGAGTGGCCACCAGCAAGAGTTGGTGGTTGCATTCTGAGCCATCAAAATTTTTTTCCTGAGAACCCCGGGACTAAACTATGTTCAGATAAACCGTTTCTTGAATAATTTTGAATAAAGAACTGTTTGACAGACAGTTCTTGTTGATAAAAGGGCTAAATCTGATCAATTAAGTGTTCATTCTGAATAGTTTGTCCAGCTGTAGTCTTTACTTACATGAGTAGACTCACTGATTTTAATGTGAGTAAGGGTTGGCTGGACCAGCATCAAGCATATTAAAATAAGCAATTTCACATAAGACTTACAGCACATCAGTCTAACCTAACATGAAGAAGTCTGTCTTGCTCCGCCTCAAGAAAAAGAGAAAAGAACAGAAAAGAGGGAAGACAGAAAGGATACAAAAAGAAAAGGAGTACTTGTGGCACCTTAGAGACTAACAAATTTATTTGAGCATAAGCTTTCGTGAGCTACAGTTCACTTCATTAGGTGCATGCAGTGGAAAATACAGTCGGGAGATTTATATACACAGAGAACATGAAACAATGGGTGTTTCCATACACACTGTAAGGAGAGTGAACAGGTAAGGTGAGCTATTACCAGCAAGAGAGCAGGCAGGCCGGGGGGGGGGGGGGGGTGATGGTGGTGGTGGTGGACTTTTTGTAGTGATAATCAAGGTGGGCCATTTCCAGCAGTTGACAAGAACATCTGATCTGAGGAACAGTGTGTGTGGGGGGGGAATAAACATGGGGAAATAGTTTTACTTTGTGTAATGACACATCCACTCCCAGGCTTTATTCAAGCCTAAATTAATTGTATCCAGTTTGCAAATTAATTCCAATTAATTAGACTCTTGTTGGAGTCTGTTTTTGAAGTTTTTTTGTTGAAGAATTGTCACTTTTAGGTCTGTAATCGAGTGACTAAAGAGATTGAAGTATTCTCCGACTGGTTTTTGAATGTTATAATTCTTGAGGTCTGATTAGTGTCCATTTATTCTTTTACGTAGAGACTGTCCAGTTTGGCCAGTGTACATGGCAGAGGGGCATTGCTGGCACATGATGGCATATATCACATTGGTAGATGTGCAGGTGAACGAGCCTCTGATAGTGTGGCTGATGTGATTAGGCCCTATGCTGGTGTCCCCTAATAGATATGTGGACACAGTTGGCAACGGGCTTTGTTGCAAGGATAGGTTCCTGGTTAGTGGTTCTGTTGTGTGGTGTGTGGATACAGTTTCCTTCATGTGCATAGACATTTGTTCATCCATCTCTCTGCATCAAATTAGTTGCAGAAGAACCAAGAAAATAGTCTGTAAAAAGCAACCAGATGTTATGAAAAGACTCAGATGTCTCTACGTTACCTTTTTGTATGCAGCTGAATTTGACAGAAATTGTACCCATAATGATGCTGAAGGCTGTCTGTTACTTTTCTCTTTTGCATACATCTAGGCTATCTTTAACCAAATTTTTTGAGCACCAGAAATATCCAGTATTACTGAAATGTCATCAAGCTAATATGCAAAGTTGGTGATAGCTGTAGTTTTATACTTAGAATATTGTCCACATTTACTCATTTTGTTCAAGAAAAATGTGCAAACTATACTTATATTCATAGTGTGTGCTACAGACTGCTTGGATTAGATTTACATATATTTCTGAAAGTCTTTCTTTTCCCTTCTGTTCAATTTGATGAACTACACAATTGTGTCCTATCCATTTTTGTATTTTTTTTCTTGAGACTCCCACAAAGAGCATTTGTGCCACAAAGTTTAACTGGTGTTAAAATCACTTTTCCTTCCTAAAATTCCTTTATGGTGGTGTTCAAAACTGTGTTTAGTTCCTAACTAGTCAGATTTTTTTTTAAAACCCGTTTCAGTTTTTATTTGGCAAATGCAGCAGGGTGGCAGACCTGGATAATCTCAGTGAAACTGGGATTTGATTTACCAGTTGTTGTTATTGCATACAGAAATAAAGGCTGCAGTTTGCCATGATCTGGCATTTGGCAGATTTATGACCCAATTCTCAGCTGGTGTAAATCAGTGTTGCCACATTGAATTTAGCAAAGCTACTTTGATTTACACCTGCTGAGAATCAGGCTGCGGGAACTATATTGCATTGCACGAAATTGTACCCCCTATATGCAGGTGGCCCTAATTCCACAAATAACCAAGTGCTTAACTTTATGAAAGACACATTGATTTCAATTTAACAGTTTAAAGTTAACCACATGCATAATTGCTTTGCTGAAGCAGGTCGTTGTTTGGTGAAGTGTGAACACTTCAAATCACCTTTACCAAACGAAGACACTCCAGCAGAGTAGATCGCATCATGGAATGGGTCATTTGCTACCCCAGAAGAACCTGGTTCAATACCGACATAAAACCTCTTCTGGCCGCACACCCCTAGTTGTCACCTACCACCCCACACTGGAATCCATGTGGGGTATCATCAAATAAATACAACTCATACTCAATGGGGACCACATCCTAAAAGAAATCTTCCCTGAACACCTTCATCTGGCTTTCATAAAACCCTCCCCTCCACCCAGCCTCTCTACCCTCTTCATCATCAAAAGCAAGCTCCCTGCAGACCAGGACACACCAGCTCAAGGTGGCACCAGACCCTTCCAGAACAACAGATGCAACACCTGTAGACATATCTCCACTGCAATGATGATCAATATCCCCCCTGAACACACATTTCAAGATCCATGGTTCCTAAACATGCTTATCACAGCATGTGATGTACCTCATCCAGTGCACTGAATGCCACAGTAACAACGATGTGGTTGAAACCAGACACTCAGTAGGCTCTTGAATGAACTCACACAGAAAAATGATAAGACAAAAACACCTCTACATGAACATTTTTCACAAAGTGATCATTCTCTATCTGACCTCTTGGTTCTCCATTTTAAAGGAAATCTACACAACGCTTTCAAAAATGAACCTGGGAGCTTAAATGCTTAACTTTGCTAAACACTTAAAATCATGGACTGAATAGAGACACCAAATTTATGGCTTATTGCAGCAATTATAACCCACTAACCTCCCCTCTATCCAGCTTTGTTTTCTCTCCCCCTCCCCCCCCGCCCATAACTGGAGATGTGTTAATGGGTCACTTTACTTTGAATGGTCCCCTGAAATATGTTTTAACTACTTATGATTCATTTCTCAGACCTGAGAAAAAAGCTCTGTAAGCTCAAAAGTTTGTCTATCTCACAAACAGACGTTTGTCCAATAAAAATATTACCTCACCCACCCTGTCATTCTGAGACACATGAACTAACCATGCTTTAATCCACTTAATGTGTGCCATGTTGTATAGAATACAAAATTAACATTTGAAATTTTAAAATGCTTTTTTAGCATGCAGTTTTGTGATTCTACATAAGTTTATTTCAAATAGATTTGACCTGGCACTTGAATAATTCCTCATAATTTTGCAAGTCCACATTTCAGTGAAGATAGAAGAGCAACCTTTCACCCTGATAAAAGCTTTGAATATCTTTCAACACATATATTTGCAATCCCACTTAACTCAGAATTAATTTTTGTGTATTCTTTCTGTATTATACATCTTGCTTTCTGTTTTTATTAATGAGGTTCCTCACCATTACTTAGGCAACCAGAATCAGCACATTAAGTCATAGAGTGTGTTTGTTTTTATTAAAGGTGGAATGCTTGTTGTGCTGACTATATACACTGAAGAAGAATAAACGCAATAATTAACAAAAAAAAACCAAAAAAACAACAACCCTGTTTAACAGTTTTATATTTTGAGGCTGAAGGAAAAGTCTCTTGGAGACATATGCTGAGGGAATCATCTCCATAGCTAAGCGGATAAATAAAAAACAACCATTGATTTTGTTTTTCTTTTATGATGAAGACAGTCTAAAAAGGTTATTTTATCTTTATGGTTTTATAATTACTCCTGCATAGAAATGAGGACCAAGGAAGTTTCCCCTCTCAAACTGTTCGTAGTATTAGGTCCCTGGACTCCTCTGGAAAATGTTTTTGACTATTAAGCTCTTGGCAAATCTAATATTACTGGTGCTGAATAGGAGCCTGAGGCACTTGAGCATTAACTAAACTGAAGTACCACCACAGTGACTCCAGCTTTAATTGCTGGAATATGTAACAAAATTAACTGCAGTGGATCTCAGTTCAACCACAAGAAAAAAAGCAATTTATGCAGAGAAAGAGGTCTGCAGTGGCTCAGTGTAATATATATATTGTTGTAAAAGGGGAATAGCCACAATATATATCAATCTAAATTAAAGCTTACAGAATTAGAATGTATGTTATTGTTTGAGGAAGACTTTTCTACAATTGCTTATTCAGTTTTAATGTATTATTATTCTTTAGGGGGGAAGAAAACCTTCCCCCTTTCTGTTTGTTCAGAGGAGATGTTAACAAGGGGGAAATGATGCAAAGGAATTCATTTTATTTCACATTGCAGTGCTCATAAAGAGATGTATAATGGTTCCAAGTCTACAGCAGAGATGAGCTAAGGAGATTCTGTTTCAGTTCTGGAAAACCAAATCTAAAAGTGGGGGTTATGGATTTGAGTTCTATTGTCGTCACACAAAGTTTGGAGTGGAAGGGGTGGAGTTGTATAAGAGATTTAGGTTTTAGCCCCTCTCCAATCATAATGCAATGAGCATATCTACTGCACTTTTGCCCACATGAGAGGGGAAGAACCTGCTGTTTAGCTGCTTGTTCTCCAACACTTACCCTGGCCAACAGGAGCACTCGCAAATCAGGAGTCATGTGCCCCCAAATCATGAGATTGGCTTACATAACGTAAGTTGATTGTTTAATTTTTTTCCCCTTCTGTTATTTGAGCCTTTAGGTTGCAGTTGGCTCAGGTTTTAAAGCTTTTCTCTGAAACCATGAGGGTGAGAAACTTTAAAAATGAAAGCTGAGTGTCTCTCATAATCACAAGACTGGGAGATGAGTCTTTAAGAAAACACCAAATGTACCACAAGACCAGTGATATACCTGAGATACATCGATGATATTTTCATCCTCTGGACAGGTGATCTGAACTCCTTCATAGGTTTCCATCACAACTTCAACAACCACACCCATCTATCAAACTCTTTCAGGAAAATGGATTTTTCATATCTCTGAGTGACATAGCTAGGTCAACCTAAATTTTAAGTGTAGACTAAGCTTAACGGTCTTTGAAGTCAATGAGATTTAGGCCCATGCTTAAAATGAAGCACCTGCTTAAGTGCTTTCCTGAATATAGATGAACTTAAGCGCATGCTTAAGTGCTTTACTGAATTGCGGTCTATAGGAGCAATATTTGTCCTCAGCTAATGCTTCCCATTACTGTATGTGTACTAGTGGTTGGAAGTTTGAACACATCCACTAGGTGGCCCACCAAGATACATCGACTGGCTTTTCCTCTTTACCCAAATCAATGGGTGGGAAATTTGATAGGACCAGGAAGGAGAAGGACAGAAAAGGGTGTAGGGAGTGCACACAGGAGGAATGCAGGGATGGTCTCTCCTCTAGGGACTCTCTGCCTTCAGTTAGTCAGCTAGAGGGAGAGGGGAGTTGATTGACTCCATGCTCCTCCCACCCACAAAATAATTGTTTTTTGGGTCCTCTTGCTCCAGTTTAGCTGCCCCACCCTGCCTTCCTGTAACTATAGGTTAGAAGCAGTGATTTTAGGATGCTGTGCGTCTGGACAATTGTCTGTTTTGGGGTAGGGAAAGAATATTTTCCTACTGGGGGGCCAAATTGGCAGTGCCCTAGTGAATGTTTTCACCTTCCTTGCAGAATTATGAAGGCACATCTAGGTTAAATAGGAGTAGGACTTACAAATTAATACTATTTATTTATATGACTGTTTAATTCAGTGCAACTTGCAGCTGGTATCCAATGCAGATAAAAGGCCAAAAGGACCCATGCCAATAAGTAAGAAACCTGAGATTTCACTGGTGAACCTTGGGCCTATGGGAAAAGGGATGACCTAAAGTCTTCACAGAATTCTGTCCCTCCTTTGTTCCCCTCTATGCCCCTTAGGGTGGGATGGGGGTGAGAGGATTGAGCAGAGTGAACTGAACCCTAGGGATAGGCTGAAGAAAGTTGATTCCCATTTATGGATTATATAATGGAGCCCTGTAACTCCACTCTAGACCCACTTAAATGCTTGGTAGGGGGAGAGAGGGAAGATAGCTCCCCTCCCTGGTGTTAAAGTAATAAAGTTGTGGCCAGCGCTTAATTTGTGCCAGGGATTGCTGGGCTAAACACCTGCTCCTCTAGGCTTGGCAGTTCATAGCCCTGGTACTTCCAGATTGCCATGTCAGTTATGAAAGTAAATAAATTGCTTGATCCTCGCACCTCTTTCATTACGAATTAAGCACTAATTGTGGCCTGTTGCTTAAATCCATCCACTTGTCTTTTCTCATTTTCCTGTGCATCCTGATCAATATTCTTTTGCATGGTGGGGACAGAATAAACATCCAAAATTCTCTTTTTTATCCACTGCATCAGAACATGTGGCAGATTTAACTGAAAGGAATAAAGAAAGTGAGAGAACCTAAAGTGTGGCTTCCTATTGGAAGTGCCAGACATGAAAAGGAGAACATGTGATTTACCCAAAAGATGTTCTGTTTGCCAGAAGAGAGTCACACTTACCAAAATAGATGTTCCAGCAGCCTGTGACTGAAATTTGTGATAGCATTTGGAAGTTCCTCCCCAAACAAAAACTTCTATTGCTGCTTTTGGCTTCTATTACAGAAAATAAATTATAACTTAAAATTCTTTCAGCAATAAAATTCGCCAACAATATTTTGTGAGCAAACTCCTAGGAGATTGAGCAGAATAAGTTTTAGAAAATATTCAAGCCAATTAGTGTAAAGGGGTTGAAGCAAATAAGGATAGGTGAAATGACTCCAAATAATAAAGTCAATCATTATTAAGTAGAAAAGAGTAAAATTGGTAAGACGGAATCTTATGGGCCTAGTTTTCATAAGGTTGAGCCCCAATATCTGCATACAATTGTCTGTTCAAACTAGGCAGGCAAATGTGTGTATGCAAATGTCTATTCACCACAGGACTCAAATTTATGAAACAGACATATCAGATAGCAAAAATTAACTATGATTTTAAATGAGAGAAATCCGAAAGCTTTATTAAAAGAACTCTCTTTATGTAACATGCAACTTGATTGTGAGGTGCTCAGCTATGAACCAAATGAGTGCCTATGAAAATACCTACATTAATAGGTTAGAGTAGAGTAAGGTAGGAACAGCCCTAACACTGACCATGCTTTTAAGTTGTTATAATTAGATATGGTTGAAAAGGAGGGGGCACTGCCCTCATAAGATTTCCCCAGTATTTTCTCCTTTTTTATCCTTAATTAAGATTTGAAGTTTTGTTAAAAATGTTGACATTCAAAACATTTTGAACTTATATTTGGTCAAAAATGGTTTTAAAAAGTAGTCTAAACTCCCCACCTATTTCTCCACCAAAATTTCTGTAAGCGGGGTCTGAATGAATGCTTCCCTTCCCAGCTAAAGCTGTCAGGGAAGCATTCATTCAGACCCTGCTTACATCTCAACAAAATCTTCCAGCAAATTTTTGAAATTTGAAATATTGCATACAGCCATAATCTGGTGGAGAAAAGGCCTCTTTATTTTACATATATATAAGTAGGGGCATAGCGAGCAGATCGAGGGACGTGATCGTTCCCCTCTATTCGACATTGGTGAGGCCTCATCTGGAGTACTGTGTCCAGTTTTGGGCCCCACACTTCAAGAAGGATGTGGATAAATTGGAGAGAGTCCAGCGAAGGGCAACAAAAATGATTAGGGGTCTGGAACACATGAGTTATGAGGAGAGGCTGAGGGAGCTGGGATTGTTTAGCCTGCAGAAGAGAAGAATGAGGGGGGATTTGATAGCTGCTTTCAACTACCTGAAAGGGGGTTCCAAAGAGGATGGCTCTAGACTGTTCTCAATGGTAGCAGATGACAGAACGAGGAGTAATGGTCTCAAGCTGCAGTGGGGGAGGTTTAGATTGGATATTAGGAAAAACTTTTTCACTAAGAGGGTGGTGAAACACTGGAATGCGTTACCTAGGGAGGTGGTAGAATCTCCTTCCTTAGAGGTTTTTAAGGTCAGGCTTGACAAAGCCCTGGCTGGAATGATTTAACTGGGAATTGGTCCTGCTTCGAGCAGGGGGTTGGACTAGATGACCTTCTGGGGTCCCTTCCAACCCTTATATTCTATGATTCTATGATTCTATATCTATTTATTTTTTATTTTAAATCGTTACTGTAATTTAAAACAAAATGCAATAGGAAGGTTTTATGTAGGACATATGATATTTTGTGCTCTTCTGTGGAAGACTCATACTGTTGGCAGGGAAAGCATAATTAAAATTACCTAATCAGCATCCCAAGACTGTGCTGCTAACATCCCTCAGTTAAGCAAAGAATCTGATCAAATGCTTAACTTCAAGCATGTGAGTAAGTCAATCCCTGATCAGCAAAGAAGTTAACAAGGTTCTGAACCTTAAACACATACTTGAGTCCCATGGAAGTTAAGATGGTAACATTTGTGCTTTCAGGTAAGTATGTGCTTAAATGCTTTGCTGAACAGGGATATACTTATTCATATGCTTAAAACTGAGCATGTGCTTAAGTGCTTTGTTGAATTGGGGCCATAATAGATAAAGATAGACTTCTGTTCCATGATGTTTGGCAAATAGTAAAGGATGAGACCAATAAATTATGGAAAGTTATTTTCACATTTCTGTCAGAATATTCAAAATAATAAAGAGATACAACCAAAATCAAGAAATCAATTAACCGCCCCCCATATATTAAGAAAATGACCTACAAGCTGAAGCATGCAAACTTATCACATAATGAAGTGTACAGCAGGAATGGAATTAATAGAATTCTTGATTTTCAATGAGTCGTGGAACACGGGGGAAGTTCCAGAGGACTGGAAGAAAGCTCATACTGTGGCGATATTTAAAAAGGGTAAACGGAATGACCTGTGTAATTATAGGCCTGTCAGCCTTATATTGATTCTGGGCAAAATAATGAAACAATTGATATGGAACTCAGTTAATAAAGAATGAAAGGTGGGTAATATAATTAATGCTAACCAAATATGGATTTATAGATAATATATCCTGTCAAACTAACTTGATAACTTTTTATGAGATTACAAGTATGATTGATAAAAGTAATAGTGTGGATGTAATAGATTTTTGCAAGGCTTAGTATCTCACAACATTTTGATTAAGAAACGAGAACAATATAAATGACAATATGACAGAGATTAAATGGATTAAAAACTGGTTAAATGACCGGTCTCCACATTTAATTTAAATTGGGAATCATCATCAACTGGGTGGGTTTCTAGTGGGGTCCTTCAGGGATCAGTTCTTGGCCCTATGCTATTTTAATATTTTTAATATTTTAAAATACCCACCTATGCTATTTTAAATATTTTTATCAATGACCTGGAAGAAAACATAAAATAATTACTGATAGAGTCTTCAGTTTTGAGCTTTCACCTGAAGAAAAGCTCTGTGCAAGTTTGTAGGCTTGTCTCTCATCAACAGAAGTTGGTCCATTAGAAGATATTACCTCACCCACCTCGTTTCACACATGGGATGAACATTTTAGAACAATTCAATTTTGGAAGAACTGAAAAAGAAATGTGCACCTTGGCTGCCTGGTGAGCTCCCTCATTGTCTGGCCAGCGTGGAAGGCAGTGAAGGAGCTGGGCAGCCCACCCATCCATCCACCCACCAGGCAAGCAACCCAAGGAGCTGGGCAGCTGGAAAACCGGGCAGGCCGCCTCCTACATGCCATATTGGCTGGCTGGCTCGTGAGTGGATGAATGAACAGACTGGCAGAAAACCAGGCAGGCATCCGGTGCAACAGTGAGTCTGGTGCCTGGCTGGTTTTTGTCAAAAGTTGCAATGGAATTAACACATTCCTGCAGAAGATTTCTATTCTATTTTTATTTATTTTTAATGGAAAACTGTTGAGTAGAAAAATTTTGATCAACCCACTATTTATGTTAAAATATTTGTCCTATTATATTTTAGAGGTTTTAAAAATAAATGAAGCAGCAAGGGAAGAAAGGGTTTAATACAGAATTTTTTTAAAAGCAAACCAATGCTCTAGATTCTTTAGATTATGTGTTCATTTTCTATAAGATTCATTAAAAGCTGAGTACTGAAAATCAGAATGAAGGGAAACATAGCTAGTCACTTTTCATTGAAGAACAATTGAAGTGATAAAGGATGACTTGATAATATATTGCAGTGAGATGTCAAAGTGGTACATAATCGTCTTACTGGACAGAAAGCAAGATGGGTTCAAGATTAAACTGGTGAATAGAGCTAAAGGATGCTCTTTGAAATGAAATCTAACTAAACTTGTTTTTTAAAATTTTACCTTTTTTGCTCTATCTATTTTCTGCTTTCCCCTCGTCAAAGGGTAGCCTCTAATTCCCTGGGGTTGAGGAAGGACAACAAAATAAATGTATTGGTAGCGATCTCTTATTGACTGAGATGCTTAAAGAAACTAGGATGTCTGTGGGGAAAAAACCCAAAGAGGAGAAATATTTTCCTCTTCAGGAAAAATATGTTGTAGTAAAGAAATCTTTGTATGTAATTGAAGGAGCCTCTTTCTTCTCTTCTGTACAGTGTTCACTGTAAAGACCTAACTGAGTGAAAAGTGAAATTTTCTTCAGAAAAGGGAAGAAAAACTTCTTGTAAAATTCAAACTGAATAATAGCACAGCAAATGATGGACTTAAAAGTCTGTAATTTTAAAGTCCAGTATAAATAGTGGAACATGTCAACAAAGCAGATATGTGGGAGGCAATAAAAAGGACTGTTAGCATGCTTGGGCTTCTGACCTGAGCCTAGGTATTTGAGACTGTCCTCGTCTCATAAGGGGGAAAAAAGGACCCTGGACATTTACCATGACCAGGCAAAGATAAAGACTTTGTTACTTATGCTCATGGAAATGTTATCTGGATAAAGTGTATATTTATCATGATTACTGTATGATTGTTAGCACATAATTTGTATGATTTAAAAAAAATCCTGTTATGTTCTTGGTCACAATGATATCTTATGGCAATAAGTTTGACAAGTAAATTATGCATTGTGTGAAAAAAATGTTCTTTTCATCAGTTTTTAATTTGTCACCTTTCAATTTGTCCCAGTGTTCTTGCTTTATGAGAAAGGGCAAATAAAAATTCCCAAGCTACCTTCTCTACACCTTCCATTCTTTGCATTCTTTTAGAATGCGTCTTTTTATTTGGTTCATCTAATTTCTTTTCCAGTCCCTCTTCATGTGACTGTTTCCTGTGTATCTAATAATTTCCATCAGTTTTCTTTGAACCTCTTCTATGTCCTTTTTGAAACTGAAAGACCAGAACTGAACACAATATTCCAGATGAGGACATACCTCTGATTTACATAACATTATTACCATCCTATCCGTTATGCATTATTGCATTTTGTTAGCTTTTTTGACTGCTGCTGTACAGTGAACAGAATTCTAACAACCTTCAAGGAAAAGTTTCATTTCAGATCCACACCTTTCCAGAGGTTAAAGACTGTCTTTCTCAAAGTGTTAATGATTCACATATATGTGTTGTCTGATGTTTTCTGACCTTTCTTCTTCATTCAACAAAGTTATTCACAAAACTCTGATTCATTGGTAGAGATATGTAAGGCATATTCTGGTACTAACTTAAAATGATTTCACTTTATTTCATGCAGCATACACACAATTGATTTTTGTGGGTGGGATTTTCTTCTAGCCTAGTAGAGATGGTGAGAGAAATCCCACAGGGCAAAATTTTTGGACCCATGCTGTTCTGTTTATGTGTTTTCATTAGTTGCCGTCAGATAAAGGTATAACTGCAGCTAGATGGTTGGGGTGATGACATACAGGTTTATTTTTCCATCTTAGCTGACTCCAGGGAAGCAATTTCTGGGTTGGTTAGGTGTCTACCTTGATGTTCAGACTTACATATTTGAAAATGTCCTGTAGTTAAATTCTGAAGAAACAGTTGAGTTTTAATTGGCCCCTGCTGCCTTCTGAATGACATATTAGGCTCTGCAGTTCTTGCTGATGGTAGTATTGTAGAGCCTTTTATTAAGGTTCATAACTTTAGTTTGTTTGGGGTCCTGAACTTGCTTTATTTTATTCTATTTTTTTCTTCAGCCAGAGAAACTGGTTTTGTTTTTTCCAGAACATAGCAAGATTTGACCAGTACTTTCTCAAGGTGACCATGAGCCATCAATCTGTGCTCTTATTACATGTTGGCTGGCTTTCTTTGATTTATTTTGCTTGTTCACAGTGCCGTATGGCCAGTGTATTCAAAATTAATCTAGAATGCTAACTTGTTCAAGTTCCACACAACTCATTACCCTGGACTTGAGATTCTTATACTTCTAGCAAGGTTTTATACCAGTTGTAAGATTGTTGTTCTCATGCATAAAGCGATTCAGTGCTTTCCCCCTAACTGTATTAGTCATTGCTTATTACATTTGTACCAAAACATTGTGGTCTCCCTCTGCAGTATAAATACCTTAGAAGCCCCCCAGAATAAAGACTTTTATAGAGAGAAGTTTTGCAATTATGTGCTATGATTCTGAAATCTCTTGTATAACATACAAAAAACTCTGTGACTCATGCTTTCATTAGTCTATTATTCCACCAAGTCATTGTATAACTCCCATTAGCACTAGTGAGCAACAGATATCCATGTCAGTGGCACAATGGATTACTTTAATGAAGATTATCTGCATATTCTGATCTGCATAGCTGCTGAGCAGCTTTAACCTTATTTCACTAGTTCTCAGTCTGTATTGGGCACTCAACATTACATCTGCATGAGCAAGTGTGGAAAATGAGAGTATTCAAGTCATGTTATGGAATAAAAAGCTAGAGTCTGAGGGCTAGATTGTGACTTGGGCTAAGTCATAGGGTGGACTGGGCCCATTAAGAGGGAGCTGGTCCAGCCCACCTGTGCATCATTAACAGCCTTGATGGGTCCTGACAGTGGGATGCTGGTCTCTATGAAGAGCCAATGGGGGGGGGGGGGAAGAAGCAGCTAGATGCAGGGGTTCTAAAATTGGGGTTGGGAGCCCTCAGGGGGTCATGAGGTTATTACATAGGGAGTTGTGCGCTGTCAGCCTACACCCCAAACCCTGCTTTGCCTCCAGCATTTATAATGATGTTAAATATCTAAAAAAGTGTTTTTAATTTATAAGGGGGGTTGCATTCAGAGGCTTACTATGTGAAAGGGGTCACCAGTACAAAAGTTTGAGAACCACTAAGCTAGAGGAAGCTGTGGTAGAGAGCTAGAAAGCCCCTGAAGACTGCAGTAAGGTACAAGAAAGTTTGAGATTTTAGGGACCAAAAGACTCCAGCTAGGTAAGGCTGGGAGTAGTCTACCAAAACCAGGAAAGAAGGAGGAAGGTGAGAAGCCCCTGGGGTTGAGTTTGTTTCTTATTTTAGACCCAGAAGGAGAATATTTTAAGGACTCTGGACTGGTGGAGTTCATTTAAGGAACCCTGAAATGGGTAAACCGAGGAAGGCTGCTGCATAGTGACCTCTGGCCAAGAGGGATTGTGTAGGGGAGGTAGTTGTCCCTATTACAGGCCATATAACCATACAGAGGTTTAAGCGGTGTGTGTAAAAGTCTGATTTATGTCCCTGCACAGCCTGCCTGGAACTTAGTTTCATGTATGCAGGAGTGAGTACTGCACCCCCAATATTCATCACTCCTGGGCAAGGGAGGATGAGGAATGGGTAAATTTTTGCTACCTCCCCTGAGTATTCAGGCCAGAACAACTGACCTGGTGGATAAAGGATAGTAATTTGCTGCTGGAATATGCCCTTGCCTCCAAGCACTGGGGAGCGGTGGAGGAGTTATGACTCATGGGGATGTTTCTGAGTCATAATGCTTCCTGGGGTGGTGCAACTTTTGAGGCATTTCTTGCTCAGGGCTGTGCCTTAGCCATTCTCTCTATACCACTTCACTAGAGAGTTGAACTACATCTACTGTAGATACAGTTTAGAAATTGCAATTATAAGAAACTAGTCTCTGCAAATAGCCCAACAATTACTAACTTGCTTTTTCAGGGTTCTGAATCACAATAATGATATTATTCACTAATTTGTAAATAGGCATTAGTATACAATGTATCTAAATTGAAAGCAATTGTCTTTATGAGCTCAGAGTGATTCCACTTACCCTGTATGTTTAGCTTTTGCGCTGTGTCAGTTCCACTACAATAATCTACAGTCATCACAATAAAAAAAAATTAGCAAACTGTCAACATCCCAATCATGGCCATGTATGGTGAATTATATATAACTACTTTAATAAGGCAATATTGCATTTATTTATCTTTATTACAATTGTATCCTAACAGGTGTAATTTCCAGTCAATTTTACTTTAATTGAAATGTAAGAGCATCAGTGAAACCAATTTTGTGTGGGTAAAACTCTGCCAGGTCAAATTCATTAGTATACCATCATGAACAAAACATTCTTTAGGGAACTTGGTTAGGAATGAACCAAGTTCATCCAGTAAGACTGGAACTGAGTGAAGCTAATGTCCAAATTCTTTGGACTATTAGGAGCAGGGCAATGTCTTTCTGCTTGCATAGTGCTCAGTACTTTATGATTTTCACTGAACTGTACAGTACTGAAGATTTCACTGAACTGTACTGAAGATTTTCACATAATTCATAGAAGTTTATGGACACTTTTAGCATTGTGACTGAGATGCAAGATCATTAATTTATGTAACAATTCAACATGTGTTACAACCCTTACCATGAAGGTGAATGGAAAAAAAAAGTTTAAAGTGGTAAGCCAGAAATAGAACATATGTGCATTCTTTAAAAAATGAACACAGTGGTGGTAGGCCAATAGATGTCTTGCAAATGCCATTTAAAAAAAATCTCACCGTATGTAAATAATCCTCAATCATTCATCTACCTAACCATTATCAACTGTTGTATTTATTAATGTATAAAATATCTTCAGCTGCATTTCTAGCTGTCATTCTGTTCTTTCTCCGTCTATTCCTTGCAGCTAACTGGTCAATTTTTGACAGCTTGTCTTCCTCCTTGCATATAGCTTTCCCCTTCTTAGCCCCTTGGGCTATGAGAGAGAAACAAAATCATAAGCATGCCTCAATAAATGACATAAAACATCAAGAATAAAGCAGGACAAGGTTCCAATTTTTATCAGCTTTCATATACAATTTTTGTGTTTAACAACCTGCATTTGCACAAATAAATGTTTATATAAGCACACAAGCTGGGTATTTAGAGTCAAAGGAAGAGCTTTTCAAAGGTGCAAATGGGAGTAAGACACTTGTCTCCCATTGGCTTCAAATGGAATTCGGTCACTTAGCTGCCTTTTGTGTCTTTAAAAATCTCTTGAAATTTTTAGAGTGTACAAAAGCTCCTCTCTCTGTGTATGTGAACTTGACCTTTTTTGTTTGTATCAGATACCTAACCATCTTATTAGCTATGGGAAAATATTCAAACCCAGATGCATATAAATCCATATTGATGCGCCTAAATATCTGACTTGATTTTGAAAGATGAAAGAACACTCCCAATGGCCATTGGCTTCAGTGGCAGCTATCAGGGCCTTAGAGACACTGAAAATTAGGCTATTTTCGAGGCTAAAATATATACTAAGGACTTAAGGTTTTGGACTTTAGCTACACAAATTTGAAAGCTTCTGGGCCCTCAGCACTTTTGAAATTCAAGACACTTATTTTTCAGTGCCTACGTATAAATTAGGAATCTATTTTTAATTACTCATTAAAAAAATCTTAGCCTTTGCTGTTAGACACCTGATGTGCACAAAGAGATACCAGTGTGTTTGAGAGAAGATAGAAATTTAGTGGGCTTTTTTGGTTTTGGGTTGGTACATCGCACATTTTGTGGGCACACATGTACCTGCTTAGAATATGGGCATAATGGATATTTTCCTTTCAATTTTTCAGTTACATCTTTCACAATTTTTTGACTTCATGTTCAGTTAGAGAATACACAAAATAATAGTAACCACTGGAATAGGTGGATAGTGAGCCCTGTCTTGTGACAAGGGGCTCTGAATCTTTGCAGCCCCTATCGCAGGTCAGATGAATAGGCTGGGGAAGAAGTACTCCTGTGTTTCATGCCAGAAACTATAGAATATTTGCAAAAGCAGATTGCTCGTAATAGAATCTTAGAAATACCTTTTCAGAATGGCTAACTTTTCTTTTAAGGACAATTAAAACAAAAAAGCAATAACAAGAGAATGTATCTTTCCCTGTTGGCATTTGTTCTTCCATATGGGCCACCACACTTTGAAAATCTACCTGAGGTTGTTCCAGATGTTTCCTACTGCAAATACAGATGCATTAATCTGAAGGTAAATTCAAGGTAAAAGTTCATACACTTCAGATACTCAGGCTCTGTTGGCTTGTATGGAGGTAGCTCCCATATCCAAACTATATAAAAGTTTCAGCAGAAGAAGCTGTTAAGCATAGGGATTGTAGACTGGTCTCATGAGATTTCTACCAGTTTGGGCTAAATTTGAAGTGTCTCTGGAAAACAGGTCCTATCCTCCTAGGGATCATTTCAAATTAAAAACAAAATATTTTGATTTTTCTATCTGAAATAACTTTGCTTTGAAATGTCCCTTAATTTTATTTCTTTTTTAAAATGTTAAAATATGCTCACTTGAAACAATGTTTTATTTTTACTTTTTGATTTGCTGAAAATGTCAGGAAAAAATAGTTTTCAGTTCAAACCAAAACCATTTTCCCCCCATTTTTTCAGAATTGCCAGCAAATCAAATAAAAAAAAAAATCCATTGTTTGCCTAGCTCTAATTACTTTATTTGCCTAGGTCTCTGCTAGGTTTTGAAGAGTCTCCTTCCTCACCAAATGGCTGCCAAAAGAACTACATAAGCGTTGGAGAATAGGAGTCTCCTCTAAAAGAACAACCAACCCATTCAAGACACTTGGGAGACAGTTTAGCTCTGGTGTGTTTACACTCTAATGTGTGGGAGAGATTTCTACTATCCTACTCTTCAGGAAACAAGGCCTGACATTGCTGCTCCGTTAAGTTTAGCTGGCTGTGGGCTCAGTGGGCAGTAGAAAGATTTCCATAGGCATTGGCTCATGCCCTATATGACCATCCCACAAGTGCCATGACTTGATTAATAAATGCTAAGACCCTGATCCTGAAATATGATCTGAATCTTGCCCCAGTTAAAGACAGCGCGGTTCCCCATAGGCACAGGTGTCTACTAGTGTTCCCTCTAATTTTTCCCATCCATGTGCGGAATGAATTTTGTTATGTGCACCAATATGGAGGCGATGTGTGACACATAACCTCCATATTGGTGCACATAACAAAATTCACATGGTGGAGGTGGGGCCAAGGGGTTTGGAGTGTGGGAGGGGACTCAGGGCTGGGGCAGAGGGTTGGGGTTTGAGGGCTCTAGCTGGGGGTGCGGGCTCTGGGGTGGGGCCAGGGATGAGGGGACTGGGGTTCAGGATGGTGGTCTGGGACTACGGTAGGGAGAGAGGACTACCCCCCAGCTATCTCTCCCCAGAGCAGTGCCTGGGCTGGCGGGGAGAGGTACCTCTCCCCGCTGTGGCAAATCCGGGGCTGGAGCTTCAGGATAGGTGCCCCTTCCCTGGTCCCAGTAGGTCTGAGGGGGACTTGGTTCGGGCTGGGGGAGGGGCACCCTGGCCACTCCTGGATCTGGGCTGGCCTGGCCTGGCCATACCTGGGGCTGCGCCACTCGCCCTGGGCCACAGCAGAGTTGGGGCCTGCGGAGGGGGGGCCGGCTGCGGCAGGTCCAGGCTGCCCCAGCCGTGCCAGGTCCCATGGAGGGTTCCCTGGGCACCGGCCTAGCATTAGGTAGGCTGCTGTGCGGCTGCACAGCTTACAGGGAATTTAGGTGTCCACTTACACAGACTTAGAAAAGGCAGCATATGGACACTCAGTTATTGACAGTAAAACTGAGTAGGTGACCTAACGGCACTTTCTCTTTGCTTTGATACTATGAAAAGCCTAGTATGACAATAATATGAATTATATTATCCATCATGACAGGTTTCAGAGTAACAGCCGTATTAGTCTGTATTTGCAAAAAGAAAAGGAGTACCTGTGGCACCTTAGAGACTAACCAATTTATTTGAGCATAAGCTTTCGTGAGCTACAGCTTAGTCTCTAAGGTGCCACAAGTACTCATTATCCATCATGTTACACAATGTACCTCTTTCCAGCAGTGCCCAGTAAGATTTTTCAAATGAACAGAAACCCCATCTATAAAGCACCGGAACATTTATGCAATTTGGTATAATGGAGGAAATAACTCCTTTCTCATCCAAGCCAGCAACATCCTTGAAATATGAGGACTGATCTTTCTTTATAATCTGCTCTAGTTAACATGGTTTCAATTATTATTCTTGTGGCTATATATGTCAGATTGATTCTTGAATCTGGTAAACTATTTGCTTCAATATTTTTTGTAATTCCCCATTCATTGCATAACATAACGTGCTTTTATTCATTAAAATCCGTTGCCTTTCAGTTTCATAGATTTCTGCTTCTTGTTTAAAGAGATGGTCAATATTTTTGGCTTCTCTGCTATACTGTACCATTAATTATTTCATAGAACCTCAGTTCTGAACAGGAGCTTTTTTTAGGTTTGTGACTTTTGGGATATGTATGCAACATTCAACGTTCAGAACTGCAGACCTTACACATCCTTTCCAAGAGGATATCAAGGGGTCAGAGAGGTAATGTTCAAAGGCTGGGCGCAGGGAACTGGGTTTGAAGTCTTATCTTGTGACCAGGTTTTGGGGCTAGTCTTGTAAACAGATTGATCCAAACTCAATTGGCCAGTTAAAAATTCCCTAGAGGAGAGAATTTTCAACTGCCAGGAAGATAATGGAGTTGGTTCCTACTCCTGGCATAAGGAGGCTTAATGGGGCAGAGAATGGCTGTTCCACTATGCCAATTCTCAGCTGGGAAATGGTCCCTTCGGGAATATGGCCAGCTGTCATAAATTAGTGGCCCATGGGCCACTCTATTTTATAGTAGGGCCAGAGTGGCTTGAGAATCATGGAGATGTAGCCAGCTGCCCCTTCCCTCTCTTTTCTGCAACACGCATATCTTGTCACAGTCAAGAATCTTGCCCGTTATCATTGATTGACATTTATATATTAAACATTGTTAACACACAATATGATCATTATATTAAGTCATATGTTTAGTTATTTTTAGCTGATTATATTCATATTATCAACATCCAGCAGACTCACCATGTGTATATAGTGAGTCTGCTGGATGTTGTACAGATAGATTAAAAAAGGCAAATTCCCTGCTGTGTAAAAGCCAAACCGACAGCATACAACAAATGGGGTGTGGAGAAGAGGAACAAGGAAAAACAATGGCATTGACTGATTACATGCCTTGTAAACAATTTTTTAGTAAATTAATGGAGCCTGGGCGGGTCAGCTTGGTAGACCAGTTATAATCTCAATAGTAGTATATGATCACTCTCACTATTTCAGTTGAAAACTAGTTACAATAATTCATTTCATTCTGAATCCTGCAAAGTACTCTGGGGATGAACACGGGTCCAACTGTCCAGGCTTCGTTGTAGGACTGGTACCTAAAGTTGCTCTACCAGCATGCTGTGATTATGTGGCCAAGGAATTTTCTCTGCAAGATTATTCAGCTGACAACCAATAATTCTCACAGTAGGGATATTTTTACTTGTTTCACCTAAACCTGTTTTTAAAAGTAGCTGGCAATAATGATTGTCCAACTATTACCCCACCTCTCAAGTGAACAGGGTAGCCTTTCCAAAGTGTGTGCAGTGGGTGTACCATTTACTGCTCCAATATTTGTTATCTCTTAGTCCTCACCTCCATTTCTTGATGATTGGCCAATATATTCAAAATATTATTTTTTGTTGAATCAACCTTAATTGTAGATAAGGGTTAGGGTGGGATTTTACCACTTTTAGCTCATGATCCTGCCTTTCAATATCTAGGCTTATCTTGGTTTCTACGCTATATTTTGAAGGGAGAGATGATCTTTCTAAATTGCAATTTTATTGCAGTTGTGTAAATGTTTTCTATAACTGTTCACTTTTTAATATACCATTTAGTATTCAGTTCACCCTTTAATAGTTGCTTACTGTAATTATTGGATTGTTTTGTATCCATGAATTCAAGTATTGGAAGATATTAAATTTTAAAACTTCATTGGTGAAAACCAGATCATCTCAGCGTATTCTATTTTATGGTGTTCAGGAAGCACTTCTCTCATGGACTAAAAACCAGGCAGTCTTATATAATTTATTAATAGAAAGCCATGACAAATTGCAAGAAATGGATTTTGCATTCCTCTGTTTTTTCCTATATAGTTCTGTTATTCTGATTGCAAGTAGAAGGATTTAAAATTTAATCTTAAATTTGATTGTGAAGCTTTATTCACTCATGTTCATTAATGCATGCTTTTTCCGCAACAGTTTACTTTTAGGATTACAACAGAATGTATTCCTACAACTTGAATCAACTAGAACTATGTAATTAAGGGGAATAGTATGCAGGTGAGTGACCTAGATATTTTAAACTATTCAGTTGGAATAAGCTT
Source organism: Caretta caretta (assembly GCF_965140235.1). Lineage (NCBI taxonomy): Eukaryota > Metazoa > Chordata > Testudines > Cheloniidae > Caretta > Caretta caretta. The sequence continues at coordinate 55,558,764 of NC_134209.1, forward strand.
AAATATTTTTAATGTTTTAGTGCATTAGCAAATAGAGGAAATAGCTTTACATGAGAATCTTTCATCTAAATCAGGCAAACAGATGTGTATCAATATTTGCTGGAATAAGATCTAGTGGTTTACATTATGCATTGTACAATACTAATATTTATTTTAGAAATAGGTTGTCTTTGGAAAGTCAGGATTTTTTGTTTTATTACACTGCATGTCTGCTTCACAAGCTCCGCTGCATCACTCCAGAAGCTGGTGGCTTAGAAGTATAAAAAGCAGACAGTTGTAAGTTTCCTACATCTGACAAGATTGTTTTATATAATGAGAGCAGTAATAGAAATGCAGATCATAAAATCATCTTTTAAAATGGAAGCTTTGTGAAAAATGGAAGTAATGAGAGAAAATGAGTCTCTGATAATGGATTTACAGAACTCTGAAGGCAAGCTTTATATGACTAAATAAATGGGATCAAAAATGACAATTTTGATTTTTAAGAGCTTTCCACTGAGACCCTGTAGTACATTACAACTCACGTCTTCAAATGCAGGTTTTGATTGTGCTAAAGCACATTCTTTTTTTTTTTTTTTTTTTTTTAAGAAAAAAAACCTTGTAAAGGCTATTGGGAAGTCATCTATCCTTCAGGCAAATTTAATCAGTAACAAAAAGTTATCCTTTTTTTTTTTTTTAAGAATGCAGAGCTAATAAACAGTACATGTTTATAAAGGCTGTGCTAAAACGACTTGACAGCTTTGAAAATGAGTCACTGAAATGTGAGCCTCTCTTAATTCCCCTCAACAGGCTATATAGCTGTGTGTGTTTGTGCATGTGAATGTAATGATTGTGAGAGGTATCCTTTATGCATAGAATTGATGGAGCACAGAGAGATGAAGTGTAAGATTCCTCACATTTTAACACTAAATACCTCAAACTTGATCTGGAGAAAGGAGGTGAGGAGAGAGCAGCTCATGTACCAAGCCTAAGCGGTCCTTTGATTCTTTGCTAAAACCTCCAACAGAGGTGACAAAGTGTGCCAACTGGGCATCTTTGGGGACCAAAACAGGTGTTGACATAAGTTGGGCATTCCTGAAGGTGGTTCTGAGTTACAGCTGGTGCCTTGGTGCTGCCTGTAGCTTGTGGCATAAGCCAGAATGGCCTTAGTGGTGTGCAATATGGCCCCGGTCTCCTCTGCCTCCAGCTCCATCATTGACACACTATTTGTTTGGGGGGGACTTTCAGGGGTGGGAGCCTTGTTGACTCTTTACAGATGTGCTGCACTGCTGGAATAGCATATAGGGGCCAGAGCAGGGGTAGAATCCCCCTTTGGGTTAGGTCTGCAAAGGTCAGGTGAGATGGCTGAAGAAGTACAGTAGCTAGGGTTGGAGAGCAGTCAGAAGGATTTCAGGTACATCAGAAAGGGCACTCTATCCAAGTGCAGAAACCTCCACTGCTGTGGAAAATAATTCGTTATTCTGCTTGAAATGATGAAGAAATCAAATTTATTTTGGACTTGAGGTCAAAAGCTAACTCCCATAGATATTTGTGTTCAGTAATGATGTGTTTATAAAATTTCCAGAAAAAACACATATTAATCTTGCTAATAATCTGGTATTGAACTGTTTAATTTGTATGCTGAATATTTGTCTCTTGTTCTATGAAGCAAAGCAGTCTTTCAAAACCCAAGAGAATAGGTGATCTAAGGCCTATTGATGGAACATGCAAAAATAAAATTCAGGGTAATGACATAGTTACGAGCCTCTGAATAAGGGATCAATCTATATCACTTTCCTGACCCAGGAGGGCGCTGAACATTTCCTTTGTGGTGCTGAGCCCCCTCAAATGCCCTTATGTTTAAGGGGATTTGTAGATGCTCAGCACCTTGCAGGATCAAGCTCTTAAGATGTATGAAGAACGGAATTGTCATTGTAGTGGGGAATTTGTTAGTCTCTAAGGTGCCACAAGTACTCCTTTTCTTTTTGCGGATACAGACTAACACAGCTGCTACTCTGAAACCTGCATTAACCTTGGTGTGTTTTGGCAATAGAAGAGCAAATTAAAGTCAATAAATGTCTCCCACAGCATTGATAAACTCCAAGGGCACACAGTGAGGTGTCTATGAGCTGTGGGGGATAATTTGGTCAAGTACATTCTTCCCTTCAGACTACTATTGGCTTTTCAATATTAGCAGAACATATTTTAAGTCAGCTTTTTTTAACTGTGTATATTGGGTGGCAATGTGTGGGCATCTGTGTTTTATCAGACAGTTGGAAATACTCAGATTTGCGCATTTTCTCTGTACTCTAGGCACTGGATTTAAAAGGAGCAGAGTGAACAGTGGCTCTATTTATAGTTTGTGTTCAGTTCAAAGCAAGATCACTTTTGGGGACACTAGGCATTGTCTGAAAATCTGGGCCACCTGAGTTCGGGTGATCATTTTACTTACCTTGACTATCTAACTTGTTGGTAAGTAAGGGTGAATCTTTAATGACTCAGGGCTTGGGTTAGATTTAATAAGGAGATTGTTGGGTTTAGAATGGATAAGCATTCAAATGTTTGAATGTTTACTTGAACTCTCCAACGCTGTTGAGTATGAAAAACTGAGTTCAAAATCTCAGAACAGCTACATATGCATTTATGTCACTGTGGTGTTTGAGTGCACTTCCTGCTTCTCATTGTGCTGTATTAACTAGGCAAGGACTTTACAAAGCTTTATAGTTGAGCCAATAACCTGACAGGATCTAGCAAGTTACTATTTTTGAGCCGGTGACCTTACAAAGCCATGTGCTTAGGCATCATCTCAGTAAGCTAGGGATGGTAAGCAAGAGACATCACAGAAATCTAGGCCTATGCATAAGTGAAAGAAGCTGAAGGTGTTGTGCCAGTGATGTCACAGAAGCCAGTTCTTTGACATTGCCCGACAACAAGCTGATGAGTTAGTGACCTGAGGGAGTCGTGTGCCATGAAATCAGAATAGAAAGCAAAAAGTTGCTGTGCTTTAAATTCACAGTGGCTTATCCCTTGACATCTGCCCAACACGCTGAAGAAGCTGAGTCACGTGTTGGAGAATCACATGATGGAGAGGCCCCTGCAGCTGTAGGGTTGACTTAATTGGCCCTAATCTTATGACTACCTTATTGATAGTAGAACTGGTTGATATACTTTTCACTAAATTTCCAGAAATTAAACTTTCCTATTTCCCAACCAGCTCCAAGTGTTGTTAATTGTCAAGAATGAACCTTGAACTCTAAAGATGAAATCTTAGTCCCACTGAAGTCAGTGATAAGACTTCCACCGACTTCAGTAGGGCAAGAAATTCACTCTAGAAGTCTGTCATTTTTCTGTTCTTCTTTTACCCTTTCTGCTCATTGTAATTAGATATGAGATCTATTTGGATGGAACCTTTCCCCTAACTTGTTAAGGAGTGGTGCTTTATTTCATCTCCTATGGGAGATGAAATAAAACTCTCAAATGCTTTGAGGAGAGTAGGAGAGTTGCAAACTGAAAGAACATACTCTATCTATCCAACAGCCCAGTCCTTTAAAGGAGAAAATAAATTTAATCTAAGCTTGAGGTTCAGTATTTTAGTGTTATTAGCTATCAATCTTAACAATATCTTAATTCCAATTTTTGCACAAATTTAATAATATGGATACTTTATAGTCTCTTGGAAGATTCACAAAACCTATTATAGAAATGTCAGAATTTCCATAGGAAGGTAACCTTCCTCTTAGCAGTAGCAAGGGAACAAAATAAACTGATAATGATTAAAGTGTCAGGACATAATTGCATTTTCTTCCAAATAAACCATCAACTCCCAATAAATAATTAAAACAAGCGTTGTTCCTTGGGATGCAACAGTTCAGTAGCTGTGATTAAAAAGTGCTAGGAGCCATTATTAGATTTTTCTATGATAAATTTTCTCCTATTGTCAGTTTGTCAGGTTTTATTACCACACTATTATTTTGGATGTTTTTTTCTTTCAGGTTTACCGGGAAAGCATAACTTTGTACTTCTTGTGCTGTAGATTATGAGGGTATCTACACTGCATGTTAATTTCACAAATAACCTTTAAAAGTTCTCTGTTCCAGAGAGGAACATATGAATGTACACTTGGGAATGATGATTAAATTTGTCAAGGCCCCAGGACTCCCCTAAGAGCCATAATATGGCCATCTGACACTTTGACATGTGTATTAGGAATCTTTTTTTTCAGTTCTCCATGTACTCTATGGTAAATAGCTTACTACTAGGTTGTTTAATGAGATGTTCAGTCTTAATAAACAATGCAAACATCTTGACAATAAACTTTTTACAAGAAAGAGAGGAAATATTTGTAGGTTGACTTGCTTCTTCCAGAAACACATTTGGGGCTGTGAACTGAACCTTTAAACAGCCAAGAGGGGCTTAGGATAGCAGTATTCAATTTCTTTCTGTTGTATTTTCTATAGTGATCTCTGTGCAAGAAGGAAAATGATTCTACCCAGGCCTTCTCTAACTAACTGGTTTATAGAGCAGTCATTCATGTTTGAACTATTTGAAGTGAAACTATCATGAAAAAAACAGGTTATGTACAAATGCTCCTTCACAGATCTGCTTCAGCAGTATAAATTCAAACTTACATCTGTTTATTATGATGACAAGAATAAATTTGTTTTTTTAAAACTATTTTTTACATCTATGAGACCTGCAAAGCTAATTCAGTAAAGCAGGAGTCTATTCTGGTTAAGGTATTGTCAACTGAATTATTGCAGAGCCAAATGATGTTGCTGTCAGAAGTGACTATGAAGATTGTATAGTCATAACTGAAGGCAGAATTTGGCCCACATAATGCTTGTTACCGATGATAATGAAGTACAAGCTGGAAAGATTAGCTCACAGTTTGACTTTCACATCTTTGTGGGGCAAATGGGGTTGTATGGCTGGCACTTAAGAAAATAACACTAGACTTAAACTTGATATGGGTTCCATTAGTTACAAAAAATGAAGGATCCCACAATGACATTTTTATAGTTCCTTCTCAAAATAGAAGTTCAGCTTAAAAAGAAATCACCATTTCTCTGTGGAATTTTCTTTCCATTCAGCACAGTGACTTACTTCCCCTCTACCCACAGAAGAGAGATCTCCCTTTTTTTTCCCCAAGGGCTGATCCCAGTTGGGTGAGCAGTCAAGAAGCTCAAGACTGAATGAGCAGAAATTTAATTCCCTTCCCTCTCACTAATAGAAGTTGAAAATAAAGGACCAACATGTATTTTTCAGTGTTAGGGGGCTTATTCCTTCACCCACTTACTTCCCTGGTCCTTCTCGCATGAACAGAGAGCAACAATACCCAAAGTCCAAAGGTGCAAACAATTCGATGTTTATTGGGGTGAACTTCCAGCAAGCATGATTCCAGTTTCCTTCCTTAGTATCCTCCTTCCCAGCTCTGACACCACAGAGCCTTACACCTGTGTCCCTGATCCCATTCCTACCCTTAGCCAAACATGATTCCAACTTCCTTGCTCCCATTCCCTGTTCCCATTTCCCCCTTTAGCAAAACATGATTCCAATTTTCTTACCCCCATTCCCTGTTCCCATCTCACACACCCACATGCCCACCCCCACCCTCACCCAGTCACTTCCTCATTGACTACAGATTATATAGTAAAACTTGAGTTCTGCTTAGCTATACCTTAACCAATCATTTTCCTGAAATTTAACTAACCAATCCTAACATATTGTAACATGATTATGTAACCAATTATATCCCACCACCTCAATTAGTTTACACCCAGCAAAATTAATTATACAGCAGACAGGAACAATCACAGAACCAGACAGAGATTATACAGACAAACAACAGCAAAGTGGGAACTATAATGACAAAACAATACAGAAGTGAGGATTTCACATCCCAGCTATTGATAAGTGAGTTCTTGCCAGACAGGATGCTATCAAACTAAGTTTCCTTTTACATTTTCTAGGCACTTCCCTTTCTCTGGAGGCGTTAGGCATTATCAGGACAGGATTGTATTCCTAACAGCCCAATAGCACCTTATTTCAATGTGACTAGTTTGGAATGTGAGGATGTGACCGTTCGCTTCCCAGCTTATGGCTGCCTCTGCTGCTTAGCCAAAGGCCTGAGCCTAAGCACAGGGCCACAAACTGTCACAGTAAGAGAAGGCCCTTACACTGGCAGACAGTGGTTTTGATTCTTTCTTTTATACCTCTATCACTAGCCAAGTGATAAGAATACACCTAAATTCTTAGAGTATAGGCCTTTACAGACAGGCCTGAATATCTATATCCTAACATTCAGTGTAAATTTAAGTTTAGACATGGAACTTAGCTGTTAATTTTTCTCAATATATTGTTTCGCTTGATCATTGTGTTGTAGCCATGTTGGTCCCAGGGTATTAGAGAGACAAGGTGGGTGAGATCATATCTTTTATTGGACCAATTTCTGTTGATCCAATAAAAGATATTATCTCACCTACCTTGTTTCACTAGATTAAGTCATTCTTATCAACAAAAGGCAAATATAAAGTGGAAGAGCTCATGAAACTTTTGGTAAAGTTTCCATATATAATATTTGTTTTCTCAGTCAAGAATAATCAGGTTTGTTAATACCGCACATATTTCCAGAAAGAGAGAATGGATGGTGCAGTTGTTAGGGTACTAGCCTGCTTATCAGAAGATAGAATTGTAGGACTGGAAGAGACCTCGAGAGGCCATCTAGTCCCTGGTACTCATGACAGGACTAAGTATTATGTGGGTTCAAGTCCTGCCTCTGCCACCAACTTCCTGTGCAATGTTGGGCAAGTCACTTAGTTTCTTTGTGCTTCAGTTCCCATGTGTCAATTTGGGGATAATAGTGCTTATATATTTCACGTGGATATTATGAAGATAAATGCATTTAAGATTGTGAGGGGCTCAGTTACTAAAGTACAGGGGAAAGCACTTAACACACAATTAAGGCATTTAATTATATACTAAAAGCAAGGAGTGAAAAATTGTGTACACTTTCAAAACATGTCTGGTACTGAATAAGATGTCACAAGAGGAAGCTGGTCTAGCAGATTTTCTCAGCAGGAACTGGAGTTGGAATGAAAATAGGTTTAAGATGCTTTTGGGAAATATTTGGCTGAATAGGAGAAAACCACTTTACCATGTCTGTTCTCTTCCACTACTTTAAATCCAGCATAACTTTGCTGACTTCAGTGGTGTTACTCTGGATTTAAAGTAGTGTATGTGAGCAGAATTTGGCATGTTAAATATAAGAATACTTTGAAACTACAGTAATCTGCCAAGCATGGTTGTGATATCACTGTCACTGGAAATATTCAAAGCTAAATCTGATTCCTATTTACCAGGGAAAATAAAATCAATCCTGCTACAATTCAGAAGAATGAACTGTTAGGTATTAAGGTCTAGGCAAGTGGAGCAAAAGAAGTTTAATAGGGCTTTTGCATATATCAGTTCTGTTTTCTTGAAGGTTTTTATGAGTTTGCAGGCACTAGTTCTGTGTAACAAACAAATATTAGAAGGAAATTAGCTCTGGCAAATGAATACTTATTTTATTTATTTATATTTATAACAATATATACAAAAAGCACCTTTTCTAGCCTTTAGTTGTGTTTGTCAAAATGTAAATATATAATGAATAGATTCCTAAGTCTGTGTAGTAGTGGCCACTTCTAAATCAAATGACTCTTAACATCAGGTCTATGACAATATTATTATTTCTGCTTGTAAGTAGCAGTGTATTTAAAGTCTCCCTGTAACTGATGTCTGTTGGCTTCCATCTCCAAGTCCAAACTGAACACTACATGTATAAATTCTAGATAGTGCCTCATTATCATGGCTTCTCCTCTCTTCACTGTGCAAGGGCAAATTGTTCCCCGGGAAGCTCTTCTAATTTCATTTAGTTCTAGGCAAACTAAGTAGATGTACATGATCAGTGCACAGCATATGATACAAATGACTATCTCTCCACTTTTAAATCTCGTTGTTAATGTAATCGCACACTAACATCTGCTGTTCTGAGTATAACAGATAGGTTCCTTTGAGTGTAAAGGTTTGCTGAGCACTGATAGTTTACTAAGAATAGAACATGTGCAGCTAATAGAATGCGCAACTCATTATCTGGAAAGTTCATAGAGGAGTCTTGCTATACAGAGCTGAGCTGTCATTTTGCCCTCTCAAGAGTGATCTTACATGTATGATTACTATTCATTTGCTAAAGTATAAGCTTATTTAAAGGGGAAAAAACCCATCTATTTAAAAACAGTATTTTGATAACTAGCCAGACTTCATGTTTTATTTTGTTTATAATCCTATATCCTAATATAGGTCCTTATCCCATTGGGGTAAATAGAAAAACTCCTATTGACTCTAATGGGTTTTGGAACAGGCCCCAAACTGGTTGATGTTAATGGGAGTTAGAGCCAGGAAAAGTTCTCAGCAGGGTAAATGTCTTTGTATTCATAGATACACTTTTTTGAAAATATACAAAATCTAAAGAGCTGCCTTTCCAAATCTCTAGGTTCCTTAATACAAATTAAGGGGGAAAAGGAAAATAAATAATTAGTAACTTACCACTCCTTCTTCCCTGCTGTGGTGGGGCAGAGCCCCACCCCCTGAGAAAAAGGGCTGAACCAGGCCAGAGAGGCTGTGCAGACCAGCAGCCAATCAGTGAAGGCCTGGGGAGAGCCAGTCAGGGAGGGAGAAGGGGCAGCCAATGAGGATTGGGCCAGGTCCTATATAAAGACTGCCCAGCTAGGAAGAAGGCAGTCACTCCCTTGCCAGCAAGGGAGAAGGACTGGCTCCTGACAAAAGGAGCAGTGCCCTGGACAAAGAAGTGCTGGGCAGGCTTGGGGGAGCAGATAGGGGCTACAGCCCATTACCTGCCAGGCTGTGGTCCTGCTGCAAAGGGTCAGGAAGGTGCATAGGGTCAAAGGGGAAGTGGCCCAGGGAAACTAAGCAGGCAAGAGGGGAAGGAAGAAGGGCAGAGAGGCTGCCACTAGAGGGCCCCTGGGTCGGGGCCCAGAGTAGTGGGTGGGCCTGGGTCCTCCCCTTTGCACTGCACCTGGCCATTGAGGAGAGGGGCCAAGACAGACTGCAACTGGCCCCTGAAATAAGGGGCTGGACTACAGGCTTGCGGTTGGCCACCGAGACAGGTGCAGACAGAAGGACTGCTGTTAACAACACCCCCACCCCCCTCCCTGGGAAGGGGTGAGACTGAAGCGGTGGGCACTGAAGCAGACGAGGACTGTCTTGAAGAGGATGCCACTGAGCAGGCAGCAACGCGGGTCTCAGGGCAGCAGAGCAGATGATGAGCTCGACACCATGCGTCGAGGGCGTTCCACAGCGGTTGAGAACTACTTCCTGGAGCTACCGGCAGGAGGTGCCAGCAGTGGTGAGTCCAACCCCATCACACCCGCCCTATATCCAACAGAACTGAACCACCTCCCAAAAACACAACTTCCTTTTACTATGCTGATCTCACTCCCATCAAATGCCCACTCTGTGCAGCAGTATGTGCAAACAGATGTGCATTGTACCATGCCTTGAAGGTCAAAAGACCAGGGCTAGTTCAGATAGGGGCACGGTGGACAGCTTATTTCAGAGCTGAGTTGTTCTTGAGCTATTTTAATGTATTCCACACACAGTTCTAACTACTGGCCCTAAGGGACAGGGCAACAAGAGGCTGAATGCAGATACAAAATGTAGACCCTGAGTAATATCATCCTCTTGATAACTTCTTTTATTCATAGTTACATAAACAACTGAACCCCATTAATCTTGGCTACTATGGCTGCTGCCATGTGACAGCTGTTATGTACAGTATACTACAGGTGACTTCCAGGACATGTCATCCTGACCCCACCTTCTCCAGTACTATCATCCTTCCCACTCCTCACTGGCCACCATCTTTCCTGCTGCTACCAATCCCATCTTCACTTTTTCCCTCCTGACCAGAATCCCTCTTTCTTCTCCTCCCCAGTGCCAGCATCCCCTTCTAGGTCCCTCTTACTTCTCATCTCCATGGACAACATCCTCTTACATCTCCTCCCTGTGATAGCAGCCCTGTCTTTCTGGCTCCCACTTCTTCACTCCAGCACCCTCCTCCTTCCATTTTCTCCTAATGGTCAGGATCTGTAAGATTGTAAGAGTCACTACATGGTATCTCATATTTTCTTTTAAAAATAGTCTTTCAATCAACTGTGCATTACGGGAGATCTATATACATCAAGGTATTTGTAGCACTAGACGAAATAAGGAGGCTTTGAAAGGATAGGAAATTATTTCTGTAGTTTAAAAGATAGAAAATGAAGTATCTATGTTTCAGCAATACAAAAAGCTAAAAGCCTAGGATGCGGCACTATATTACTGAGGTTTTCCAGAGTTATCAAGTATTCCTGTGGAAAATGATTGGGGCTATCAAGATATAAAACAGCAGCTGCGGCCATCTGAAGTGGCAATTTATATTTTGTGCAGTTATGGTCAGATGTGATCTGCAACAAAAAAATAATAAAAGGATGTTTAAATCAGGCTGAGGTAAAGAAAGGACTGATCCAAAGATCAGTTACTCAATGTATAGAATTCTTGTTACAATTAAGGTTACAAATATTCAGATAACATGTTTACAACAGTGGCTATCTGTATAGAAGGACAAGATATATTAAATCCAATACTCTTGTAATTATAATTGCTACTGCTTTACATTGATGATAAAGTACATAATCAATGTACCAAGATTGAGGAAAAAAGTATTACAAAATGCAGCTGCAGAGTAGATTGATTATAATCCCCAAAAATTCACATTATTTTGTTTCTGTTGGTTGTTTTTTTCTAACAGTTTATTACATGAGGCCCATATCCTCTAATTAGCTTTGCATGCAGCAGCATGGAGCCCTATCAATTTCATTCTGAACTCCTAAAGGATCCAGACCATGGTGCATTATAATCCAGATGATACCAGTTACTTCCAATGCATTTTCACTAGAATGATTTCCATATTAAGATTTTAATAACCCAAAGCAGAGCTGGCTGAATAATGAAATTGTGATTATTCTCTTTTATTTCAAACATTTCTTGAAATTCACGTTTATTTGTAAATAGTGATGTTGTAGAAACTGGGTGAATAATAAGAACAAGCTCAAATTTGTATATATAAAAATGCACAGTTCATTGAATATTGTTTGCTGAGCTCTGCTCTGGGTTATTAAAATCTTAATTTTCTTAAGAAAGCCAAAAGTGACCACTACACTTTGTTTTGGAAGGAGAAGCCATCTGAGCTGTCCAAGAATTCAGTACCCTTGTTCTCTTGCTACCAGCACATAACATTGGTGCAAGTGGCCAGTTGTCTCCTAGTGGTGGGCAAGAAAAGAAACTGAGGTCTATTTCCAAGATGCTTCATTAGGTGAAGCACGGAATCATTCTGGTGAAAAATGCCTCTTACCATCATCTGGATTATACACACAAATAAAAGATCTTAAACATTTATCTGCACCACTCAAGTTCTGAGAGATCTGGTGAAACTGCTGTAGAAATCTAGGCCCTGCTCATTCGGTCATATCTGCTAGCAGAGAACCTTGCAACCATTCTTCTTACCCCACCAGAAGAAACATTAGAAATGGGATGGCAGACACCCATTTAATTCAGTTGCCTCCACATGGGTGCAGGGGTGTGGACAAGCTTATGTGATTGCAGCCTTGGAACTCGTATTATGAGGGAAAGGGAACATAAATGCCATCCTCATTCTTAAATATGAAACCTATAATTATTTGTCACTTTCGTAAGGTTAGATCCTGCAAAGTGCTGAATATCCACTGTCTCCAGTGAAGTCAGTGCTCATCCCTTCATAGTATTAGACCATCAGATTGCAAGGGCCTGATTCTCCACTGCGTTGCATCTTGTGTAGGAATTTACAGTGGGGGAAAGCATACGTAAAGTTCTGTTGCTTCATTTTACCAGTGCTTTTACATCCACTTTGCACACATAAATTACTGTACAAGGTGCATGGCTGTAAGGAATCAGTTTATATGTGGGTATGTTCTTGTCAGCTTCCTAGTTTGTCTGTTCCTTGCTCCAGGGTTCCAGTGTGATTATTCAAGGAGTTCCCCTGGAACCATTATCTCTTAATATTTCTGTTTCCAATAACCTGTCTTCAGAAGGTGACATCTACTGTAGCTCCCGAATAGTACTGATTAAGCAGAAATTCTTAAGAACAGTTCATGTTCTAAAAGGCCCCAAAGGCTGAAGATCGATTTAACAAATTTTGAGGGCAGGTGCCCTCAAAAATGAGGAATGTTATAGAGGAAGCAAGTTCTTACCTTTTCCTACAAGCATCATCACAATCTTTTTTGCATCCAGCTTTAGTCAGTTGCTCTTCTTCCAGGTGCTGATTTTGGCTAGGTATTGAGAAAGCAGGGTGATGGTGCTACTTGGCTTTGGTGTAAAAGAGATGTAGAGCTTGCTGTCAACTATATACTGCTGGCACTTCAGCTGTGTTAACTCACCAGTTCTCCCTGTCGCTTGATATAAGATTGTGAACAAGATGGAGGAGAGGATGGAGCCTTGTAGGACTTTGGAGGTGGGGGAACAGTCATCCATATAAATCTCTGCATTTGGTCTAGGAGGAAGGACCGGAGCTATCTTAGGGCATTTCTGTTTAAATTTGCTTCTTGAGACAGGAGTATTTGGTGATCAACAGTATCAGATGATATGGAGAAGTCCAGTGGGAGGAGTATGGATGTACTTTCTCCATTTATGGACAGAATGGGCTCATCCACAGAGCATCAAGTGCTGTCTCAGTACTGTGGCTTGGCCTAAAGCCTAAATAAGAGGTCCAGGATACTGTCAGCTGTCATTGGAGACTTTTTTACTAGCTTGTCAAGTAGGAGAGGGCGCTTAATCATCAGATGATAGGTTTGTGAGCTCTCTATCATCAAGTGATTCTTTCTTTTTTACTGATTGGACTATTGCATGTTTTAGGGTGGGTAGTAGATTCCCCTTATCAATGCAGACACCCTCTGTTACTACAAGTCTTGGGATTTTTCTATGTTCTTTTGCCTTCCAGGAAGGGCAGACATCAAAATGACAGATGCAGCCATGGCAATTAGTGCCAACATATATCACCACTACATGGGCTAAACTCTTGGAAGGAAGGTGTTGTGTTTTGATGTTGCTCGATGGCCTATGAGACCATGCTGAATGCAGATGATCTTTTCTGTGAAATAAGGTAGTAGTTCCTTCTAATGTGGGGTACGGTAGACTGGAGATTTGTCTGGATTGACAAAGCAACTGATGATCCAGAGAAGATCAACAGCATGTGATGTAGATGCCTCTATGGCAGTAGAAATTCTTTTCATATCTGAGTCTGCATTTGATCACATTGTCTACCCCCGGTGCTTAAGTTGTCATCCTTCCTGCTTTTTTGGTGACAGGTTATTTGAAATGGGTGATCTTTCTGACTGTCCAAATAGAGTGCTTTGGTGATACAGTGTCCATAGCAGTAGTAAAGGAGAGGTGGTAGACTTTCACGTATTCTTCCACTTTTTGGTCTCTTGCTAGGTAGGTACTGTCTCTAAATACCTAAATGGGGAATAGAAATTTGATAACAGAGGTCTCGTCAATCCTAAAGACAAAAGATTGTGGTGGATTCTTCATCACTGAACCAGACTAAGTTCTGATTTCTTTAAGATTTAAAATGTAAATGTTTTATATTTCAGCTGTTTTTTCCACTATCTGTTTTTCCAATTCCATACAACTTAGCTATCGCCTCATTTTTGTATCCATTCTAGCTTTTGTTTTTCTATTCATTCTTCCCCTTCATTTTCTTTCTTCCTCTTTTTGTAATTTCACACACATGAACATTTCTCCAAATATATCTCTCTTTCATGATCCAATAGACAATGTTCAGGGAAGCCTGATGTAATCAGACAGAGCAGCAGAAGAGACTCTGAAGAGGGTACAGAAACTCTAGAGCCTATTGCAGACTAGGACTGGTTAAGGGCAGCTGTTGACATGCTGATTTGGAGGTTGAGCTATGCATCTGCTTATCTAGATGGAACAGGCTGCAGAATGGTCCCATCTGAAGTCTCCATATGTAAAAATATGATAAATATATATCCATCCATCTTCTAAACATGTATGGTAGTATAAAAGCATCTTTACAGCAATAACTTCCTTTAAAACCTTCAAATCTGTTTAAAGATTACATATTATTTAGTGCCCATATATGGACATTTCCAAAGCCTATGCATACTATAGCCCAGGGGTTCTCAAACTGGGGGTCGGGACTCCTCAGGGTGTCACTAGGTTATTACATGGGGGGGGGGGGTCACGAGCTATCAGCTTCCACCCCAAGCCCTGCTTTGACTCCAGCATTTAATGGTGCTATAAATTAAAAAAAACCCTTTTATATATTTAAGGGGGTTGCACTCAGAGGCTTGCTAGTGAAAGGGGTCACCAGTACAAAAGTTTGAGAACCACTGCTATAGCCTGCCTTGTCTAGTCTAATCAGATGACCATGACTTGTTTACATGACTGTACATATTTGTCTTAAGGTTTGACTATGCAGAGACTTAGAGCACAGCAAGCCAGGGTATGAATCTACAGTGCACTAGCTTGCAACATGCTAACTGGTCATATGGACACGGCTACTACACTCGAAGTTCCAAAACAGCAGTACAGCAAAGCTCAGTAACGAACTTCTGGAGTGTAGTAGCCGTGTCCATATGACCAGTAAGCATGTTGCAAGCGAGTGCACCATAGATTCTCACTGCCACTCGCTGCACATTAAAACTCCATGTAGTCAAGCCCTTAAAGTTTTATGATGCCACCCATCACGGTAGTACAGTGGTGGGCAACCTGCAGCCCATCAGGGTAATCTGCTGGCGGGCCGCCAGACAGTTTCATTACATTTGAATGGCTGCCCGCAGATCCTAGTGGCCGCAGTTCACCATTCCCGGCCAATGGGCTTCAGGGACGTGCTAGCTGCTGCTTCCTGCAGCTCCCATTGTCTGGGAATGGTGAACCGTGGCCCCTGGGAGCTGCGGGTGGCCATGAAAATATAAACAAACTGTCTGGCGGCCTGCCAGCAGATTACCCTGACAGGCCGCAGGTTGCCCACCACTGCTGTAGTATCTGAGCACCTTCCGTGTAAATGTATAATATTATATTCTTGTCATTTACAAACTGTGGCTGCTGTGTGTCTTCACAATAAGATAGGAAAAATCAGTGCTCTGAGAATTTATCTAATCGTGAAAATTAGCTGCCAAGTCTTCAAGTTACACAATATTACATTCCTCATATATTTTTCACCTGACTCCTCTTTGGAGCTAATCTCAGTTGTTCCTTCCCACATACTTTTATAATTCTAGCAGAAGTTCTTAGCTGTAATTTTTATCTGTGTTCTGCCTCCTTTTTATGTTTAATCTGATGCAATTATCACACCTACAGTCTTACACACTTATTGGTTTAATGGTTGTGTCTAAATTGAGGCTTACATTTGACTCCAACTTGTGTGTCAAATGTCAAGATCAAGGTGATACAACTTCTATGACTGGATCCTTGCAGCTGATAAACTGCTCTGTGACACTTGATGGTGGCAAAGAAGGCATAAGCAGTTACATGGAAATTCCCCAAGTGTAGGGAACTCCCTGAGTGGTGATTGGTTTGGGAGGGGATGTGGTTAGAATACTGGAGACCTGTTACACCCAGACATAATTCAGAGACACTCTGAGACTGCTCTAAGTTGTACCCATGGTCAAATTATCTCCTAGAACATCTGAAAAATGGGCAGCAAAAGTAACTTGGTCATTTTTACCCTCTACCCAGTCTAGCTGTTTCAACTGGAACTCTGACGCAGCTGAGAATCTATTTATCAATGATGCACTGTCTCTCTGATTTAATATCTCCCATTCTGTAACCACTCAGTCATTCTTTGTTTATTTTAATAAGTGTCTTAACTTGTGGTCTTATTTCTTGTGTACGCCAGTCAATGGACAGACATTTAGCTCCCAGTGGCCAGGGAAGTTGGCCAATCAATGGAATTGTTCATCCTATATAGTTCATACTCCGCACCACTGTAGATGAGACAAGGGGCCTGACTGTGATATAATTTACACCATTGTAAATCAGGAGTCACTTAACTGATGTCAAAGGAGTTACATTGGTATAAATCTGGTATCAATAGAACCAGAATCAAGCTCAAGAACTGAGAATAAGTAATGAGGGCCTCCTTCTGGCCATGAGAGGTGGAGATATGTTTTACTCCTCCAGCAATGGCTCTTGTGTGCACAATTTTCTTCCCATTTTCAGGGCTGTTTGCTGAAGCCAACAATAGTCCTGTTGACAATCATAGTGGCTACCATCCAGCACTCAGATTCTCCAAACAGACATAGCCAATTAGTGAAGGTTTCCCATCCTGTGGCTGGATGCAAGAGTGATTTTCCAACTGAGAACAACTTAGCACAGTTCCTACGGGCTCAGCGAATTACTGACTTCCCTTTAGCAAACCTACTAGAACTACTTAAAGAGCAGCTGGAAATTGTTCTCATTTACCATTACATGTCTTCGTTTTTTAGGGTTTTGCACATTTCAGGAAAATTAGTATCTGTGGCTATGAGAAACAGAAAGCGCTGACTGTAGTTTAAATACTGTTTGATAGGAACAGGTGCATTGGGAAAATTTCATACTAAATCATCAGCAGGTCAATATGCTGGGGCTGGATCTAGACTAATGTGTCTTTTCCATTGTCTTTGCCTCAAATAATGCTATCCTTGCTGCTTCTAGAATGATAATCAGAGGCTGAAGCTGCATTGTGGGCATAATCCTGCAACCTTTTTGCCAATACTCCTACTTTATGAGGGTTGTCAGGTTGGGCCCTGTGCTTAGTATCTAGTAATGTTGCTCATTTTCATTTAAAATTAAGCCAATAAGACTTGTGAAGTAACTGAAAACTATTAAAATTATAAGCTACCACTTTACATTTTCAAGGGTTATTTTGGGGGCCTGCTCGCACATTAGGGGACTCAGTAGGGAAGCATGCAATTGGATTTTTCAGCAGTCAGTCTGCAAAGAGCCAGCCTGGAGCAAGGGGGCTTGAGTTGCACCACTCTGCCTTACGGAAGAGCACTCTCTCTCTCACTCACTCTCTGTTTTTGGTTTTCTGGATTTCAAGAAATAAAGTAGTGTTACATGGCAAGCTCCCTGAAAGAGTATTTGTTTTTATTTGACTCCTCTGTTTGTATACCATGAACATAACAACTTGGCCTTAAAGTGTGCACATGTGTAATTGAGAACCAGACAGTATAAAAGGCCCATAATGAATCAGGCTCGTAATGTAGATAACGCAAGAATCCGTGATTTGCTGGTCTAACAATTGGAGAGCATTCAGAAATGTCCTGTATCTGACAATCCAATAATTTTAAGACCAGTTAAGGTTATTACTAATGAGTGCCACTGAAAAGTGATTTTTTTTGTTTGCTTGAGATGCAAAGAAAATCCTTTTTTAAAATATATAATGCACATTTCATCTGCAGTGGTAGCCTTCAGATATCATCATTCAGGGTTTCATAAAATTATTTTCATGACATTTAATAAAAATCTGTCACTATTTAGCTTCCATTTAAAAAGCTAAATATTTTTTCTGAAAGATTCAAAAGGCCAGATCCTGTAGTCCTTAGTCAGGTTTTGCTCCAGTTTTTACTGGAAGTCAATTCTAGTTTGCCTGAATAAGCAATGAGTAAAACGAAGTAAGAACCTTAAGATTTGCTCCACTGATATGTCCCTCCCACCCCCAGATCCACATTAAACTGATCACTTTGAAAAACATCTTAACATGCTCAATATGTCAGCTACCACACAACATATTATTCACTTAAATTAGTTCAAATACATTTTGGAAATGCATGTAGTACTTAATTGCATCAATGTGGTTAATACTTTAATAAACAATAAAAAAACTCTCTTCTGGAGTTATTGTTGCCTTTAGCCATTTTGAATGATTAAAAGATCCAAATCAATATTGCTCAGTTAATTTTAATAATGAGTTTAGTGATGCAGGAGAAATTTTAAGTTCAGTGCATCTTGGTATGTATACAGAATACTGACTGAACCTATAGCTGCTTTTGGCAGTTTTAAAATTATTGTTAATTAACTTTTCTGCTCAAATTCCTGCAAGCTCAAATGTAGTTGAGGGATCATCCTAAAACCAATAAATCCTGAAGCAATTTCGTAAACATAGCTATTTAACTTAAATTAGATTCTCCATCAATGAAGACAAATCAATTCTTTTATGCCATATTACTGTGAATTTCAAAAACATTGGTTTGCATTTAGAAAGGACTTAGTATTTATGTATGCTTCTATAATTCTGAAAACAGAAGACTGGAAAATGGAATTGGTAACCCTGATGTGCATGGGTCTTTACAAAAATGGAGATGTCAGTAGGCCTAATCCTGCAATCTCAGCATTTAAGACCCTACACATTACTGATGAGTTCCAAATCAGTCTTCATTTTTTTGCATGATGTCTGAATTGCTAATTTTGTATTTATTCTGAAACTAAGTTTGCCTTTTATATAGTGTTCTGATCTGGTAGAAAACAGAATTTCCAGTGCAATGATACTTATTATTAAAATCCCATCCAATAACTGCAGTAGCATGTCAAATATTCCCTAAAGCACTAATCTTAATACTTAGTTCTTATAGGTCTCAACTGAATGTTCAGTGAAGTCCATGGAGGCCTTTCCATTGATTTCAGTGGGTACTAGATCAGGACCCATATGGAAAAGGAAATTGTGTTATGAAGCGGAGAACCAATGGTTTGGGAGGAAAGGATAAGTTGCTGTACCATGTGACTGTTGTGGGCTTGACTACATTGAGTAGTAACAGCAGAGTGTAACACAGAAAAACAGGGATGCTTTAGATGTTTATAAAGATGTATTTGAATGTGTTCAGGGGTAATTGACACTGCATCAATTCAAGACTGACACTGAACTCAAAGGATGCCTACTATGAAATCACTGGCTTTAATGGTGTGTGGTAAGAGTTTTGACTTGTAAGCCTCTGATAGGAACTGCCTGGATTTCCACATCACCTGTGTAGATTGACTACAACCAGTAAGAAAGTGGTGTGCTAAGGAAAAGTGTGAAGATGACCATGCTAACAATCTATTTTTTGGAGGATACAATTCATGTCCAACATGATAGTAAGTTGACAATCACCATTATTTTCAAGACCCGTTTTAAGGGTTTTCAGTAACATTTAAAATATCATGCAATATTTCTCCTTGTTGTGCTTTAGTATGTTTCATTTTTCATTTGCAAACCTGTTTGCCTGAAAAACATCACTGGGACAAAAGCACTACAGCTCCAGTACTAAATATCTCTCCTGGCCTGGTATTGCAGCCTTTTCACCAGTGGATATGTCACTTGAGGCAAGAGCTTACAAATTCAAAAGTGATCTCTGGTCCATTGTACCTAATTGTTCTTATCTGGAAGTTCGTACAGAATATCCACTGTACAACACAGTGTTGTGGTAACACTTAACCACAACACTGATAGTGAAAACTGACTTTCCAGCAGAAGTGAATATAGGCTAATCATAACATGACAACTCACTAGCAACATCTTTAGTGTTTCTGACACTGCTCATGATGTGATAGATGTGGTATCTGCTCCAAAGAGTCTACTAAAAACACAAAAAGAGGGAGACAGAAGGTAGGGGAAAGTGGAGCAACAAAGTAGTAAGATGGTCAGGTACTGAATAGCAACATCCTAATTAAGATTTAATGACACAATGGATTGTATTAAATTCTAAACTATGCCATTATCAGAAAGGTAGTTAATAAACATCTCTAATCTACAAGTATCCAGCTAATAAATTGTTGACAGCACAGTATCCTTCTTATGAAGGAATATTGTAATGAAACAGATACCACTTGACTCAAGTTTTGAGCTTCTAATGAAACCTAAGAGCAGGGGAGTTCTTGGTTTTGTAACAAATGGTTTGCATAGCTTTGTTCTTCATGGAAGAAGTTCTCTACAGGCCAGAAGACTGATCCAATGCCCTATGTGCTACTTAAATCCCATTTAAGTTACAGGGGAATCCAATGATAGCCAGTGCCTCGTTAAGCATCTCCACACTTGGTGAATTTCATCCATTATGAATTCCTGGATTGCCTGATTTATAATTTAGTCTCTCTCTCTCTCTCCCTGCCTTTAATTTCCTGGCATAGGAAGCTATGGAGTAAGCACCATAATCTTGTGGACAGAAGAATGTGGAATGAATGCTTTGCTCTGGATTGCAATTAATCACTCATTACTCAGAGCACTGTTTACCTTCCATCTTATGTATTTTGAACATAGTGGGTGGTTAGACTAGAATGGATAAAAATAATACATGCACTCTACTTTTCACTACTGTGAAATTTACAATGGGATGTTTAGATCATAAGTGTCTCATGCCCCTCTGCCTTGCACTGCATGTTGTCATTTACACCTGTGCTAAATGGATTTAATGCGCTACCAAGTCAGACTGGAAATATTTTACAGCCATGTTACATTCACCTTGGACAGGTGTAAATAACTATATGAAAGGCAAGGTAGTGGGGAATACAGTCCACAATGTTGTTCATTAATGCTTCCATAAAGTATTTACCCACTTTGAAAACAGGGTATTGATGATAAAATAGTAAGGGATGAGACCTCTTATGGAGTTCATCCCCCTTTCTGACTATTGCTAAGCTATTCTTGCAAGAGATGTCTCTTATCCCTGGCTCTTGCCTCATTGTATCAAGTGCATCCACAAGACATATGCAGAGTGCTTTCAGACTCCAAGAATGGAGTATGGAAAAATTCAACACAAAGGTATTTTTAAAAAATTCTTGTGATTTTTGCAATCATATAGCCATATGTGCAAATCCTTCTTTCTGTAAGGGAGTTGATGACCATAGTTTTTTCCTAAAGGAAATTTCCATAGTTAGTTCCTAAAGCAGTGTAAGGAAAACTCACAGCATTAAAATGTTTACTAAAATGATTTTAGGTAGACTTGACCTATAATTATAGCTTTAATATGAATTTTAGAATGCTTTCATGCAGCAACATTGAGGGGAAAAAAATAGAGCAGACAGGTAATATGGCAAAGCAATCAAGTATGCCACACCATTATTTTAATCAAATGTTGCTAATGTCTTCCATTTTTATATTTTGATGATAAAATTAAATAGACTTACATAAAAACCAATTGAAAACTCCACTAGGAGTTCTTATTTCTATGGGGAATGGAAATTACTGTGATTCTCTTTGAACATTTTAAATCTCCTTTCAGATACAAAGTTCACAAATTAAAGAACCAAAACCACTTAACTTCTGTAAGTATTGTTTTAATTATTTTTCATAGTTTGCAAGCGTAAATTTCAGTGACCGTGTTTTACATCTGTGATCTAACTCAGGATAATTTATATCTTGCAGAAGTACATAAATAATGGAAATGTAAAGACAACTTTGGGTAGCACAGGGGAATACTGAGGTGGAAGATAGTAGGACTTAGAAGAATTAATAGCTCTTTTTGATTTGACATGGAAAGGTTTCTCTCTATCTACCATATGCTAAGCAACCTGAAATATCTGATACTCCAATTTGTGTGTAAGGCTTGAATGGAGCTTGTTGAATTATTTGCTGAGAACAGCTTATCTGATTTTAGCTCTTTTTCTATTTGATTTATTCTCAGGCAGGTTGTGATTTTTATGAACTTGATGATTATTAGCAATTGTTCAGGCTGGGACTTTCAAAGGAGCCTACAGGAATTAGGCACCCAACCCCCATTTAAGATCTGAAGAAGGGAGCATGGTGCCACAAGTGTCTTGGCCCATGTCCATGAGAAAAGAAAAGCTATGAGAAAGGGACCCTCATACATGTATCTAAGGGGATGATTGAATTGTCTAATAATAGTAACAGCAAAAAGACACTACTAGCTCATGCAGTAGACAATTGTATTTTATGTATCTGAAGGTTCTGACTTCTGTTTCCTAGTCTGTATGCATATGGAATATCTCACAATCCTGGTTCTGAGACTAGTATTTGTCTGTGGAGGAAATATTCCTATATAGATGGCCAATATCATTAAGTGTAAATGAAACATTTTTGGTGATAGCTTATCACACACACAGGTAAAATGAACTTGTTTTAGGTTTAGTCACCAAGCCAATTGTCCTTCTCAATAACTGTCTATAACAATTTTGAATCATTCTGTAATAGTTATCAAACACCATGAATGGTAGCTGTTTTGTTTTTGTCATTTCTGTTTGGCTTACATGCTGGTTTCACGGGGAGTGACCGGAAGGACTTTTTAAAGTTTTCTATTTTGCTCAGTCATCTGGCTTGCACTTTTTTATTTGTTCTGTGGTTTTTCTTCTGAAGGAAAAGCAGACAGAGCAAGGCATTTGAGTAAGTTTTGTGTTTATTTTATTTTTTTTAATAAACAAGAACCTTTGCATATTCCCAGTGCACCACTTTCTGTGCTTGGTGAAGCAGGACAGAGCAAATCAGCATATTCATCCAAAGAAGAAATGATTTCCTAAAATACCTTGAGAAACTTGACTTGCTAAACAGCCTCCTTAATTTTCATGTGCTACTGCAGCTGAAAAGAATAATGTAAATGATCAGAACTAGCTTTAGGGATAATTTTGAGCAGTTCTATAATTTTTTTACATTCAAATATAATTTGATAATCAAGGTGGGCCATTTCCAGTCATACACATTGTAAGGAGAGTGATCACTTTAGATAAGCTATTACCAGCAGGAGAGTGGGGTGGGGGGAGAGAAAACCTTTTGTAGTGATAAACACCCATTTTTTCACGGTCTGTGTGTAAAAACATCTTCTGTATTTTCCACAGTATGCATCCGATGAAGTGAGCTGTAGATCACGAAAGCTCATGCTCAAATAAATTGGTTAGTCTCTAAGGCGCCACAAGTACTCCTTTTCTTTTTGCAAATTCAGACTAACACAGCTGTTACTCTGAAACCTATACCAGTAATGACACCACTGTGTTGGCCTACCTCCCAGAACTGTAATCCTGGCCTGGGGGAAGCGTACCTCCCAGCTGCCTAACCCTACATTGGGGAGGCCTACTTCCCACAGCCCTAACCCTAGCCGGGGGGTGGCAGAATGAGGGACACAACCTTCTACACCACTAACTCTACCGTGGGATAGGCCTGCATCCCAGAAACCTAATCCTAGCCCAGTGTCGCCTGTCTCTGAAAACCCTAACGTGAGTCTGAGGAGGCATGCCTAGCGCAACCCTAAGCCTGGATGGGAGCGGGGTGATGGGTCTATCTCTTAGAAACCTGCCCCTAGCCTGGAGGGTGGGAGCTAAGATCCCAGAAGCTTATTTTTTGCTGGAAGAGATTATCCTTCCCAGAACCCTAAAGTAAGCTTGGGGGCATCTACCTCCCAGAACCTTAATCCTAGCCCTGAGTGGGAAGGGGAGACTACTTCCCAGTACCCTAACCATAGCCCAGAGGGGCCTGTTTCCCAGAACCCTCACTCTTGCTCGTGTGTGTGTGTGTGTGTGGCTACCTCCCAGAACCCTAATCCTAGCCTGGGGAGGTCTTCCTTGTATAACACTAATCCTAGTGGGGAAGGTCTACTTCCCAGAACCATAACCACAGCCTGGGAGAAGCCTACCTCCCAGAACCTTAACCTAATTCAAGGGAGGCCCACCTCCCAGAACCCTAATCTTATCTCATGGGTTCCTACTTCCCCAAACCCTATTAATAGCCTGGGGGAGACCTAGACCCTACCTGAGCTCAGGGAGGCCTTCCTCCCAGAACTCTAGCCCTAGCTCATGGGGGATTTCCTCCCAGAACCCTAACTATAGCCCAGCAACTCCCACCTCCAAGAACACTAACCATAGCCTGGGGTTGCCTCCATCCCATGACCTTAACCCCAGCCAGAGGGGGCCAACCTACTAAAACTCTAACCCTATAGAAACCAACCTCCTACTCCACAAACTCTACCATGTAGTAGGCCTACCAACCCTACCTTACCCCGAGGAGATGTACCTAGCACAACCCTAAACCTAGACTGGTGGGGGTGAGGGGGGGTGTGTGTCTACCTTTTAGAAACCTACACGTAGCCTGGGGGGAGTGGTTAAGCTCCTAGAAACTTAACCTTAGCCCAAAGGGGCCAACCTCTAGGAATGCCTACCCTGGTGGTGGGGGGGGGGTGTCCTTTTCCAGGACCATAATGGAGCACACCTACTTCCAATAAACTTAACCCAAGCTCACTGGGCCCTTTCTAACAGAATCCTAAGCATAGTTTGGGCGGTCATACCTCCCAGAATCCTATCTTAGTCAGGGTAGGTCAGTATCCCAGAACCTGAACCTTATCTGGGGTGGTCAGTCTATCACGACTCTAACCCTATCCCAGAGTGGCCTACTTCCCAAAACCCTAACTCTAGCCTTGAGTGGCCTATTTCCCAGAACCCTATGCCTATCCTGGGGGGAGGGGGTATAACCCTAACCCTAGCCTGAGGAAACTAACCTATGTCAACTCCAACTCTAGCCTGGGAGGCCAGACTTCCTGAACTGTAACTGTAGCCCATGGAGACCTACCTTCCACAACCTTAACCCTAGTCTGGGGATGCTTAGGTGATCACTAACCATTGCCCTGAGGGGCATGCATCCCACGATCCTAACCCTAAATCAAGGGGGGCAAAATACTAGAACCCTTGCCCTAACCTGGGGGAACAGCCTCTAAGCCCACTAACTCTGCCACAGGGTAGGCCTACCTCCCAGAACTGTACTCCTAGACAAGTACATCTTACCTCTGAGAACCCTAACCGAACCCTGAGGAGGCATATATAGCAGAACCCTAAGCCTAGTGTGGAAGGGAGGAGGGCTACCTTCTGATACCTATCCCTAGCCTGCAGGAGCTAAGCTCCTGGAAAAATAACCTTTGCTTGAAGGAGACAGTCTCCTAGAATGCTAACTGTCACCACAGGTAGGGGGCCTCCTTCCCAGAACTCTAACCGAAGCTCGGGGCCAGGTACCTCCAAGAAACCTACCCACCCCAGCTTGGTGGGTGCTATCTCCCAGAACCCTATTCCAAGCCTGGGAAGGCCCACCTCCTACAACACTAACCCTAATCTGCAGAAACCCACCTACCCCAACACTAAACCAAGGAACCCTCACCCCTATATTCCTACCATATGGAACCCTAACCCCAAGAGCCCTACGATCTAGAACCCTAACACCAAATGCCTTATCTTTTGCAACCTTTAGCTTAACCCCAAAACCCTAACCTTTGGCACCCAAGCCCTGAGAGCCTTACCATCTAGAACCCTAATCGTAATCCCAAGAGCCATGCTATCTGGAACCTGACCCATAACCCTAAAAACCCTACCCTTTGTAACACTACACCTTACACCAAGTGACCTACCATCTAGAACCCTACCATCTGGAACCGTAACCTTCATAAAGCTTCATTTGTATGTGTACTTTATTTATGCTTTCAAGTTGGGACCAGTGGTGTGATGGTGCCTATGCCCTGGGGATATTATGGGCTGTGCTTCTTAGAGGCATAATTTAGACCGCTGCAGAAGGCATGCATATTTTATGGCAGCCTCCCACACCTGCCTTATGGGCCTCAGTGCTTTCTAGAACTTCTGCAACATTGTGTACTATGGTCCTACTGTTGACATGCCCCTAGCAGACCCCTATGCCAAGGATTATGAAAAGCCTCAGGGCTATCTATTGCAATGCTTGTGCCAGAGGAATCCTTCTTTGCCTGGTTACAATCTTAGTTTTCAGGGTGCCTTTCCATTGTTCTGGCCCTTTTACATGGCGTAAAGAGTCTGGAGCAGTTTGAGGATTTCACCTTAGATCTGCACACTCATGAATTTGGACAAAACTTGGGTCCTGGTTTAGTTCCAGATTTGAATTTTAAAGCTCAGATTCCACTTTAATCTAAATATGGCAAGAAAGGCTGTATAGTGGTATTTACATTCAGAGCTGGAAGTTCTGGAAATTTCACAAGAGAGCCTTTTCTCGTTAGATTTTGCAGACTTAAGAAGTTTGTCTAACTCAAGATAAGAATCTGAGCTTGATGCTTAGCAACACCCAACCTAGAGTAAAGCCCATGGACAAATGAAGAAGCCTCTCCCGTTTCAGGCTGTTAAGTCCTACTAATTTCAGACATTAGTCCAGGAGCATCTTCGTTAAATAAGTAATTTTAATGAAGGGCAAAGCTGTGAGTACATCACAAAGAATAACGAAATATAAAATATTTTTATGGTGAGGTTCAATATTTGGTAGGCAGACCAACAAGATAGGTGTCATATCATACCTTTACTTTAATAATGTGTTCCTTTAGATTTACACGTTCAGTTGACTGAGAAGATATAAATGGTATCCATGTATTAAAATATTTGATAGTTGCTTTTACAGATGTGCAAGAGTAATTTAAGTAATCTAAAATCAACACAAATGGAACCATTGTAAAATAAACAAACAATACAGCTGATGGAAGAAATCATTCTTAGTAGTATGGGTGTCTGCATCTCTCTAGGAAATATTTCCAGTGAATTTACTATCCCAATACCTAGGAAGTATACGGGGATGAGATGAGTAGTTATTATTCATTGTGTAATAAGCAGGCAGATGGTGCCCAAGAGCAGACAGCAAAGTCCTGGAGGGAGCATCAATGGCCTAGAGGGGCAAGAAGCCAGAAGATTCCATGACTGGGGAGGAGCTGCAGGTCAGGATCAGGGTGAGGTGGGGCATCTTGGCTGTACTGGGTGTGTGGTGAGGGGGGCAGGGAAGGGGCTTGTTGAAAGGAAAGAGGACTGTGCTGCTCTGGCTGTGGGCGTGCATGGGCCTGGAGAAAAGACTTGTGATGGACACTGCTAGACTGAGATTTATTGTGAGCACTTTAGACATAGGCTTGTGTGTGCCCTAGAGGAAGGGGAAGGCTGTGTAGCTAAGCATGAGTGCACCCCACCTGGCTGGACACCCAGACTGGGCAGCCACCAGAAGAGCGATGTTTCACCAGGTTAGCTCATCTCAGCTTTATGTGGACTACTGATGGGATTAGAAGCCTTGGCTGGGTTGGGGGGGTAAACCATTTGGGCACCTCTGGATGTGAAGGAAGAAACTGATGAATTCCCCTAAGTTTTCCACCTCTATTTTGATCTGTTGGTCTGTACCCATTCCCTTGAATAATACTCTTTTATATAAATGGTGACAGAACTCCTCTGTATGTAACTGGGTTTTCATGTCAGGGGCTTCCAGACTCACTTAAAGAAAGAGGGCCAGTGCTTGACCTAGGGTTCCCAACCCTCCAGGATTGTTCTGGAGTCTCCAGGAATTAAAGATTAATCTTTACTTAAAGATTATGTCATGTGATGAAACCTCCAGGAATATGTCCAATCAAAATGGTCAATCCTAACTTGACCCGAAGAGGAACAGACACAGGCTCTCTACCAGAATCTGTGTCCAGCACGGAAGATTTTGGTACAAGTGTATAGGCCCATTAAAAGGCTGCCATATCCAATTCATGTGCTTGCTTTCATCACTAATATAAAAACCTATTCAGGTAATTATCCATACTAGCTGCTGACCTGTTTGCTCCTTGCAGCTGAGATGGAGGCTGTAGCTGAGTTTTAACCAAAAGTTCTTGCCGTTCAAAAATTCCCAAACTTTCTGATTGGCACCACATGGCTATCCACTAATTCTTTTCCTCTGATCCCCTGTGTGCACACATTGTCTGTTCCATCAGCTACCGATAACATGTCTAATTGTGATATTTATATGTTAAGTATCTGTAACTACCTTTTCCTCACTTCACTCCATTTAGTGTGCACAATTACAGCAGACTCATTTCCAATTCCCTTGACCAACTTCTCAACCATTTTAGTACTGCCCTTTATTTGTGCCCTAGAATACTAATCACTGTCTTATTAACTCTCTTTTATATCAGTGGTTATCAACAAAATGAAGTGCTGAACCTTCTGCAGTCTTTACTTCCCAATTATTTCCCTCAAAATTTTTTATGCATTTCTTTGTGCTTTACAATACCATCCTTTAAATAACCTTTAGCGTTATGCAATATCTGACAGCAGTGAGCACCCTACTTCATTCATTTCTCTAGCAAGCTGCGTTCCTCCGACTCCTTCTTAATACTACCCTCTGTTCCTCCAACCTACTCAGTGCTTAGCTCAGTAAGTATTTAAATAATGTGTTACAACAGAGGGCAAAATATACAGTGTATATACTCATTCATACGCCGAATATTTTTGGTAAAGTGATGCATCAAAGAGCAGGTATTGGCTTATAAGTGGGTCTACACCAAAATTTGATTTTGAACTCTATAGAATCATTGAATGGAATATCTAATACATTGTCATTTTGTTTATCTGGAGCATTCACAGGCATGGAGCCCCTCAGCTCCCAGAAAGTGGCACTACTTCCCACAGCTCCCATTGGCTGGGAATGGCAAACCATGGCCACTGGGAGCTGAGGGGCTCTGTGACTGCAGACGGTCCAGGTAAACAAAACATCCAGGCCCACTAGTGGCTTACCGTTATGGGCCAGGAGCCAAAGTTTGCCAACCCCTGAAATATAGGGTCGGCTTATGAAAGGGTCATACAGTGTTTTTGCTATTTTTACCTAACCATCGTGGCGGGGAGGGGGTTGGCTTATAAATGAACGAGTATATACAGTCATCTTAAATCCCTATGGCAGATCTTGACTGTGATAAACTGCTGACCTGGAGAGCAGAACACTGAACTCAAGATCCTCCATACAGATCTAAGAACATGTATTCTCCCAGAAGAGTATCAGCTGTTTAGTAACATAGACATTTGCATTTATTTATTCCTACCAGCCTAAATTATAGGATGGGAATGCCAACCCAATTGAAAACAAAGTTAATACAATGCAAATTGGTATATGGATACCATTAACTTCACATCTATCTATTGCCTTCCCCAGTTTTAATATTTAATGTGTCCAATTTCTTAAGCAGGAATAAAAATTAGAAACAATAATCCAAGTAAGTTATTTTCCAATAAAGAGGAATGTCTTTGCTGACTAAAGAATAGTAATTGGCTGTTACATGTTAACAGTATGGCCCAAAGCAATTCTATAATAAACTTCTAAATGCTCGCAAAAAAAAACAAAAAACCAACACTTTCAACAAAATACAGTTACTGCTTCTCTTAATTCATTTTAGTGGGCTGTCAATACATTTCACTCCATTAGATGCAGAATTTAATTAGCTGGGGTCAAGATTTATGTGATTTCTAACTTGCTTGATATTTACAATTTCTAGTAAATGTTGTCCTTGGCACAATACACTTATTTAATTTATAGTTCTATAATGAGCAATTATTTTTCATTTCAGTGACACGAAACATAACTAAAATGCTGTCTATTTTAAGGTTACAAACACATTACTCCCATGGCAGAGCATGCAATTGTTAACGGCATAATATGAGATCCTTTATATCGTGCCTTTTGACACTTAAGGTCCGAAAGTGCTTTAGAATAGTGAGAATTTGCTCTATGTTGCATGTGTATTTTTGGGGCTGTGAGGTATGGATAACTTTCTCTTCCCATTCACCCCAATATCTGAACAGCAGCTGGACAGGAGACCTTTTTATTGGTCTTTTGAATGGTAGTGGGGATCCTGGATTGATGAGCCTGCTAATGCTCCACACTCCTGAGGAAGTATTGTTTCCAATTTAGGAAAAATTGGTCATAACACTCTTTTTATATTTGCCAGGGAAGCTGACAGAGGGAGAATGTCTTCCTGGTGGAGAAGGAAGAACCAGAGCTGATGTGTAATACAACTCAGTAAAGCTGATTTATTGAAGGATAGGAGGCAGATGCAGGGATGGAAGAATGCTGTAGACGGGGGAGGCAATGGATCAAAACTCTGCTACCCCATTTCTCACCATCAGCACCTCACTCCCCACGTCTTTGACCAGCACCTTGCTGCTCCATTCTTTACCATGCTAGCTTCACTCTTTCCATATATACTCATCTAAGGACTTGGCCTGGCCCCTGCAATGAGATGTACACAAGCTGACTCCTAAACCTGTGTGAAGCCCTACTGACTTCATGGGGTTGTATTTGGGAGCAGGGGTCTATCTTCATACATTGCATTATAGATTTGGGCCTTGGCTTCTAGCATGGTATTTACCAAACTGAGTGATTACCATCTTGGCATTCATTATAAGAGGTAATTACTTGATCCTAGAGTGTGTATGTGGGGGAAAAGTCTGTCAATTAATATTGTAGTGAAAATACATTGTTATAGATTTCTCTTTTTAAAAAAAGAAAATGTTCTGCAATTTTCCTCAGGCCTATAATAATAAAAGAAAGCTTTATTCAATGGATTTAGATCTATTGGTTTAGCAAACAAAACATTGTTAGAAATCGTGGGTTATCGTTCATGATAATTGAAAATAGATTTTAATTTGTAGCTCTAAAGACATAGTTTCTCTTTAGGCTTGGAAAAGGATGTAAATACTATTTTATTCTGAGGCACATGGGTCTGCCCATGTAGGGTCCCAGTGAACTCATTGGTGCTCTCCACAGGCACACAGTCTGCCTCCATGGATCCAATTGCAGGATCGGGGCTTAGGTATGAAAGAAATGTAGTTAGCCAGATAACAGGAATAAATGAGACTGCACATACTACTTGGGTATTCACATGCTAGAGTTAACACACTTGCATTTATTTCACTGACAACACATGTAAATCAAGACAGTGTGGGTTTATTAACAATGCTTTATCCTAAAATTTGCTTCCATGTACAACCCATGTGAGAATGAGTCTGTTTCAATGCTGATCATCTGACTTGTACATCTTTTTATTTCACTCTCTTTGTTCACTTTTCTCTTATGTTTGGTTTTTAATTAAGAAATTATATGCAATCAAGATAGGATAATGCACCATTATGGACCAGATTCACTCTGCACAAACTGCACCCCTTACTTCCATCAGGGCAGCTGCACCACAAGGAATTTCCATCTGAGGATGGAATCTCAGATCCTCCCCAGCGCTCCATAGAAGCCATAACAGCTTTGGCTGCATGAGAGATGTACTGAATCAGTTATGGTCCCACCGCACATGTAGCATCCCATTAAACATACATAGTAAGGCAAATAAAGCATTGCATATAAAGTAATTTTAAAAAATGCTACATGTGCACACTACCTGATTCCAAGATTAGTTTCACTGACTTCATTGGGACTACTTGTGGAATAAAGGGGTACTCCATGTGAGTAAGGGGATCAGAATCTGACTCTAGGTATTTAAACCTAACATAGTACTGGGGCATTTATTTTGGTTGAGACTTTGAACTATAGGAATACAAGTAATAAATAGTAATAATATTTAGAGTTTATAAAAATCAGATTTTCACTTCATGAATAATAACACTTGTTTAATTCATACATATCACTCTGCTTGTACAATGGAAAATACATTAGTATGCTTAATTTTTCTCTTCTCACTTTCTAGTTCTTATGTTGCAGCTCTGTTGGAATTTTCTAGGTTTTAAGCACAATATTTAAATCCAAACAAACTGTTTTATTTTTAAATCATTATTTTAAAACATAATCTAGATTTCAGTTGTAATCTGCCCAACAGTGTTTGATTAAATTCTGATTTAAAAGATTGATTTGACAGTTTAAGGATTAAAAAATGTGAAACATATTACTGAAATTTACTACAGATGACTACATCAATATCCTATGCCAAACTCATACTGATTTGGAATATTGTTTGGGTGCAGCAGGAGTTCTATTCTGCTTCTATACTTCAGATTTTGTACTCTTTAAGAGTGCTTTGTCTGTGGCTGTTTGAACCATCAGTGGTGCCATTAGACCAAAATTACTAATAGTTGTCAAAGATGGGAGAAGAAATTCAATGCATTAACATCTTAGACTCTGATTGTTCCTGTGCCGCCACCTCAGCAGGCTGCTTCTTAATAATAATCACTTATCTTCAAAGTGCTTTACCAACATTAACTAATTAATCCTCATGATACCCTGGTGAGGAAAGTGAGTGAATATATTATGTACACTTCAGGTATGGAGATACTAAGCAACATTGGCTGAATTGTCTGTGGATAGAGGAGTCTGCGATGGGATTAGTTCCTATTTCCTAGTCCCATTGACTATACCTCTTTTTAGCAACTTTCTTTGTCTATATCTTGTTTTGGGATTGAACAGATGGTTTCTTCTGTGTATGTCTTTGCAGTAGAAAAAGATAAGACGTCTACTTTTGCTTGATGTTTATAAAGTAAAATTCAGATATTGTCTTCCTCCAGGTGTAGAGTTCCTTATGTTTCTGCAAATAGCAAATAACAAAAATCATACTAATTTGATTTATCAAGTGTTCCTTGCACCCCAAGGCATTCAAAGTTCTATGTAAAATTTTAGAATATATTCTAGTTAGAATGGCGATAAACTATAGAATAGTGTCATCATTAAAGTGGAAGAGAGGGTCCTATAAAACAACTTATCCAGAATAAAATTGAAAATGTCTAAAATATTCTCAACCCCTTTTAAAAACTGGGAATAGAGGAGCTGAGGCAGATTGTCATAGGGAGTATATTGCTGTGACAGCTTCTAAGGTGAGAGTCCTAACCCATGATGCAGTGGTGTAACATGTAGATGGCAGATAGTGTCAGAGTGCAGATAACTGTCAGGATGAGGCTAAAGGAGGAGATCTCACATAAGTCACAATTTATGCTATTTGGGCTTTAAAAATGAACAAGGGAAAGGCAAAATCAGTATGCCACTTTACAGGAAGCCAATCTAAAGAAAAATGCAGGATAAGTGCAACATTATCCCAGATATTTAGTTCAAAGAGCAGGCATACTGCTACTTTGTGCACTACCTGCAAGCAAAAGAAAAGCCCAGTTGAAAGTCTATTAATAATAAATAATTGATCCTTGTATTCAGAAGGACCTGTGTTACTGTCGTAAGGTTGTTGAGAGATAAGTAAGCACATATTGTGCTGCTGAAACAAAACCATTTTTGTATCTTATCAGAGCATGGTCAAAAATAACCAAGATTCTTTATTTGGCTCAGTACTTCTGAATGTGCCTCTCCAATAAGTGGGAACGGAAGAGATGATTTCCTTATATTGACACAGACCCAGAAGTGAGATTTCTATCTTCCTAGGGATGAGAACAAAGTAGCTTCAATGCCTCAGTTGCCAAGGTGACAGTTTCATCCAAGCAAACCTCCAAAGCTGAGATTGAACTAGCAGGGCCTAGTGTAAGAGATGTACAACTATGACTCATCAGCACGCTCATATCCTAATCACGGTAAGAAATAAATGTAACCCAAAGGGGTCATATAGTAAACAACACACTAGAGAAGATAAAACCTTGAGGAATGCTATATTTCAAATCTCTCAGTAATGACACATAATGTTCCCTAATCTATGGGCAGTTGTATGAAAAGCTACTGTGATGTCCATCATGATCAAAATGACTAGCATACATTAATCTAAAACCAACAAGAGATCTTTGAGGCTCATTATCAGCACAGAATAAAGCTCAAAAGGCCTAACTACATAGGATGTTAATGGTGTGCAAGTACCCCTGGAGCTGAAAAGCCACCACCTTTTCAATGACATTCCTAACTAGCTATGGGAAGATCGACTTTGCCTGAAGATATACATATTCTTACATTTATGGAAGCTTTGCATGTGTAGCTTATCTCCTATAGTTAAAAAATTAATTAAAAAATTATGACTATTCTTTATCTCTGTCTACCCTGTCCCCTTCAATAGAACTTTCAGAATAACGTTTAGATCTGACAAGACAATATAACCAGCAGTAATGCAAATATTTTAACCTTTAAGTTTAATATAATACAAATTTAGTCCTATCCGTCAATGCAAAGCTTAAATATAAAGCCAGTAAGTTAGCTTCTCAACCATGTTTGAGGGAATAGTACTTTATTATGTTAATAAGACTAGATAAGTAAAATCTATTGCACTGTAAGTGCCATAAATTAAAAATGGATTGTGCTAATAATTAGGGCAACATATTTTAAAGTTCATCATTTAACTTCTGCTTTCATTGTTTTTTTAAAATGTAACTTTTTAATTTCGATTATGCATAGGCAAGTATAATTATTCTGAACGTCACATAATTGTTCATGTATATAACTTTTCTGAGGCGCAGGCATATCAAAGACATGAATCTTTTCAAAGTGCCTTTTAAAGCATTGACCAAAAGAATTGATAGCTAATCTAAAAGTCTGTCTATACTTTCACTGGTGACTGCAGCAGCAGTCGTTCTTAATTCTGTGATCTCGAAGTATTGGCTGACACAATTCATATTTTAAGTGGATGCAATTTCATAAACCAGTTAGCTGTAGTATTTTGCTGAGCTAGTATGTTGAGAACTTTTCATCTCTGTAGTGTTCTGGAATTACAAATCCCAAACTGGCATTCAAATGACATTTTAGATGTATGCTATGTGTAGGTCCACAAGTGCTTAAACTGTAATTTAAATCAATAGAATTGTATAAAATGATAGGGTCTAGGAATGCTACAGTTGATGAAACACTTATACGCATAGGACTAGATTTACTAGTGTGCTAAGTCCACTTTGCATCCTAAAATTGTAAGGTGCACATTGTGATCAGGAATGGCCAGTGACAAACTCACCCTGTGCAGAGAAAATCTTCGCTGGTAGAAATCATGTGGAAGCCCCATCCTGGGCATAATGGGAAGAAGAAAGTGTGCAGTATTGCCGACTCTCATGATTTTGTCATTATCATCAGTGTTGTGGAGTGTTTAAAGCCCCAGCTTCTGGAATCCTGTGATTATCTGAGAATTTCAGCTTTCATTTTTTTAAAAGGGTAAGTTTCTAAGCCTCAGAGATGCAGAGAAAGCTTGAAAACATGAATCCTAAATTCTCTAATTCCAGAAGGCAAAATAAAATAATGCACAATGTATTGTTTTGCTAATCTTGTGATGGGTGGGGGGGACTAACTCATAGTTTTTAAACATTGGGGTTGGCAATACTATGTATGTCAGGGACTGGAGAGAGCAGGGGGGGATTGGAACTCTGCTACATCTGATCATCCACTTGTGTAATTCAGTAGCAGCCCTAACTTATGCCAAAGTCTGAATAAAGAAACAGCAACCCACTCTCTGTGCCCCTTCCTCTCCGCTACAGCCAAGTGCAGCCTAGTCACAGTGGAGAATCAAAGCCTTAAAGTTCAAATTTTAAAAATGGCTAGGATTGATTAGGTGGTACAGTCACTGGTCTATTACACTGGAGATAGAGAAGAGAGTGAAACCAAGGAAGATATGCTTCTGCCTCTTAACTGCTAGAGTGCAAAACCCAGAATGCAAGAGAGGCCACCAAAAGCAGTGATTATCAGGGCTGGTGAAGGCCATTTAGCATCACTTTCATATTTTCTTTCCATATTTATATATCAAATTAGTGATCAAAGGGTAAAAAAGTCAGAATAAACAAAGCATATTTAACAGTTTTTTAAATGTAGCCCAACATGGAAAACTTAAGTTGTTGCCATAATGATTATGCTGAACAGTCCCAATCTGTACTATGTATCTATGAATGTAATGGGGGAGGGGGTGATTGACAAACAACAGACCACAATTCCTGCAACTTCAGTCATCCACAGACTTTTCTGTTGACAAATGAAAGAGCTGTGGGAATGAGAGGAGTGGTAGAAATGGCGTCTTATTCGTGAAAGAGCCTAATGCAGAAAAATAGACTCTTTCACCAACATAGTTCCGATGTCTAAGGATTTCAACTGAGAGGGACATATAAGGGTCTTATATAAGGGTCTTCTGCAGTGCTTATTTACCATGGTGATAAGTGTCTTAGAAAAAAACAAGATAGATACAGTTACCCCTCACATACATCACCTTCTCTCTTTTACTCTCTGTCAGGGTTCCTCCCCCACTCTGAACTCTAGGGTACAGATGTGGGGACCTGCATGAAAAAACCCCCTAAGCTTATCTTTACCAGCTTAGGTCAAAACTTCCCCAAGGTACAAAATATTACACCCGTTATCCTTGGAATGGCCGCTACCACCACCAAACTAATACTGGTTACTGGGGAAGAGCTGTTTGGACGCGTCTTTCCCCCCAAAATACTTCCCAAAACCTTGCACCCCACTTCCTGGACAAGGTTTGGTAAAAAGCCTCACCAATTTGCCTAGGTGACTACAGACCCAGACCCTTGGATCTTAAGAACAATGAACAATCCTCCCAACACTTGCACCCCCCCTTTCCTGGGAAATGTTGGATAAAAAGCCTCACCAATTTGCATAGGTGACCACAGACCCAAACCCTTGGATCTGAGAACAATGAAAAAGCATTCAGTTTTTACAAGAAGACTTTTAATAAAAAATAGAAGTAAATAGAAATAAAGAAATCCCCCCTGTAAAATCAGGATGGTAGATATCTTACAGGGTAATTAGATTCAAAAACATAGAGAACCCCTCTAGGCAAAACCTTAAGTTACAAAAAAGATACACAGACAGAAATAGTTATTCTATTCAGCACAATTCTTTTCTCAGCCATTTAAAGAAATCATAATCTAACACATACCTAGCTAGATTACTTACTAAAAGTTCTAAGACTCCATTCCTGTTCTGTCCCTGGCAAGAGCAGCATACAGACAGACACAAACCCTTTGTTTGTCTCCCTCCTCCCAGCTTTTGAAAGTATCTTGTCTCCTCATTGGTCATTTTGGTCAGGTGCCAGTGAGGTTACCTTTAGCTTCTTAACCCTTTACAGGTGAGAGGAGCTTTCCCCTGGCCAGGAGGGATTTCAAAGGGGTTTACCCTTCCCTTTATATTTATGACACGCCCCCCAAATCTCAGCTAGGGTGAAACACTGGCTGGGATTTCTTCCTGGAGCTCTAGGAAAACAGAGTTAATAAGACACATGCATCTCTAAATATACTACCAAGTACATAAAGACTAACAATATTTTCCACATCTCAAGGATGATTTTAACCAGTTGATTCTGGGAAACTTTCACGGGAGAGTGCATCAGCCACTTTGTTAGAAGCTCCTGAGATGTGTTGGATGTCGAAATCAAAATCTTGGAGAGCTAAACTCCACCGAAGAAGTTTTTTGTTAGTTTCCTTGACGGTGTGAAGCCACTTCAGTGCAACATGGTCAGTTTGCAGGTGGAAACGCCGTCCCCAAACATATGGGCGTAGCTTTTCCAGAGCGTAGACAATGGCGTAACATTCTTTTTCAGTGACTGACCAGTTGCTTTCCCTCTCAGACAGTTTTTTGCTGAGAAACACTACAGGGTGGAATTCTTGATCAGGTCCTTTCTGCATTAAAACTGCTCCCACACCACGCTCGGATGCATCTGTGGTTACTAGGAACGGTTTGTCAAAGTCTGGGGCCCTTAGTACAGGGTCAGACATGAGTGTCGCTTTAAGCTTGTTAAAGGCCTTCTGACACTTTCCGGTCCACTGAACAGCATTTGGCTGTTTCTTTTTGGTTAGGTCTGTCAGTGGGGCAGCGATTTGGCTGTAGTGCGGTACAAATCGTCTGTAATAACCGGCCAAGCCTAAGAAGGATTGAACCTGTTTCTTTGACTTTGGGACAGGCCACTTTTGGATAGCATCCACTTTGGCCTGTAGGGGGCGGATAGTTCCTTGACCCACCTGGTGTCCAAGGTAAGTCACTCTGTTTAGGCCTATTTGACACTTCTTAGCCTTAACAGTTAGTCCTGCCTCCCTTATGCGCTCAAGGACTTTTTGTAGATGTTCCAGGTGGTCTGCCCAGGAATCCGAAAATATGGCCACGTCGTCAAGGTAGGCGACTGCATATTCTCCTAATCCCGCTAGGAGACCATCTACAAGTCTTTGGAAAGTGGCGGGTGCATTTCGCAGCCCGAAAGGGAGTACATTAAATTCATACAGCCCGAGATGTGTGATGAAGGCTGACCTTTCCTTGGCAGATTCATCTAGCGGTACCTGCCAGTACCCCTTGATTAAGTCCAAGGTAGAGATGAACTGGGCCCGTCCCAGTTTCTCTAATAGTTCATCTGTGCGTGGCATTGGATAGTTGTCTGGGCGAGTTACAGCATTTAGCTTACGGTAGTCCACGCAAAAACGTATTTCCCCATCTGGTTTGGGAACTAGAACCACTGGAGATGCCCATGCACTTTCAGAGGGGCGGATTACCCCCATCTGTAACATATCCTGGATCTCCCGTTCTATAGCAGTTTTAGCTTGAGGAGACACCCGGTAAGGTTGGACCCTAATTGGGTGAGCATTACCTGTGTCAATGGAGTGGTATGCCCGTTCAGTCAGTCCTGGGGTGGCTGAGAACGTTGGCGCGTAGCTAGTGCACAGCTCCTGGATCTGCTGTCGCTGCATACGCCCAAGGATCATGGAGAGGTTCACCTCTTCCACACCACCACCACATTTCCCTTCGTAGTAGACACCTTCAGGCCACTCAGCGTCGTCTCCTCCCTGGGCTGTAAACTGACAAACCTTTAATTCTCTGGAATAAAAGGGCTTTAGAGAATTAATATGGTACACCTTAGGCTTTCGGTTGGAGGTGGGGAATGCTATGAGATAATTAACAGCTCCCAGGCGCTCCTGGACCGTGAATGGCCCTTCCCACGATGCTTCCATTTTATGGGCCTGGAGCGCCTTTAAGACCATGACCTGGTCTCCTACTTTGAAGGAACGCTCTCTGGCATGTTTATCATACCAGGCTTTTTGCTCTTTTTGAGCATCCTGTAAGTTTTCTCTAGCAAGGGCTAAAGAGGTTCGGAGGGTGTTCTGTAGGTTGGTTACAAAGTCCAGAATGTTAGTTCCTGGAGAAGGTGTAAATCCCTCCCATTGCTGCTTCACCAACTGCAATGGCCCCTTAACCTCACGGCCATATACAAGTTCAAATGGGGAAAACCCTAAACTGGGATGTGGTACAGCTCTGTAGGCAAAGAGCAACTGCTGCAACACTAGGTCCCAATCATTGGAGTGCTCATTTACAAATTTACGTATCATGGCCCCCAAAGTTCCATTAAACTTCTCCACCATGCCATTTGTTTGATGGTGGTAAGGAGTGGCAACCAAGTGATTTACCCCATGAGCTTCCCAAAGGTTTTTCATAGTTCCTGCCAGGAAATTAGTCCCTGCATCTGTGAGGATGTCGGAGGGCCAACCTACCCTGGCAAAAATGTCTGCTAGTGCCTGGCACACACTTTTAGCCCTGGTGTTGCTTAGAGCTACTGCTTCTGGCCATCGGGTGGCAAAATCCATGAAAGTCAGTATGTACTGCTTTCCTCTGGGTGTCTTTTTCGGAAAAGGACCCAGAATATCCACAGCTACTCGCTGAAATGGAACTTCAATGATGGGGAGGGGTTGTAGAGGGGCTTTGACCTGGTCTTGGGGTTTTCCCACTCTTTGGCACACCTCACAAGACTGGACATAGGTAGAAACATCCTTGCCCATTCCTTCCCAGTGGAATGACCCCCCCAAACGGTCTTTGGTCCTGTTCACCCCAGCATGGCCACTAGGGTGATCATGGGCTAAGCTCAAGAGCTTGGCCCGGTATTTAGTTGGAACTACCAACTGTCTCTGAGGATGCCAGTCTTCCTGGTGTCCACCAGAAAGAGTTTCCTTGTATAAAAGTCCTCTTTCTACAACAAACCTGGATCGATTAGAAGAGCTGAGAGGCGGTGGGTTGCTCCGTGCCGCCGTCCAAGCTCTCTGGAGGCTTTCATCTGCTTCCTGTTCGGTCTGGAACTGTTCCCTTGATGCTGGAGACATCAGTTCCTCATGGGATTGTGGACCTAGGCTTGGTCCCTCTGGAAGCGATATAGGGGATGGAGCTGTTTCTGTTGACTGTGAACCGCTCTCCGCTGGTGCACTATGTTGGGATTCAGGCTCCGGCTGAGCCTCTTGGGTCAGGTTATCGGCTGCTGCCAGTTCAGGTTCGGTGGGGCCCTCTGTTGTTGAGGTTGCAAGTACTGGATTCAGTGCTGACACGGGGTCTGGTGTTGGTTGTTCGGCTGGTTCCGGTTCTGGGACTGGTTCCGTCTGGGTCTCTGGGACTGGATCCACTACTGCTGTTGCAGACATTGGCCTGGGGTCCAGGTCCATCACCTCTGACTGGGTCCTGATAGAAGTTTCCGGAACAGAGCTAGGCCTCACGGCTTGTTTAGCCTGGCTGCGGGTGACCATTCCCACCCTCTTGGCCTGCTTCACATGATTGGCCAAGTCTTCCCCCAACAGCATGGGGATGGGATAATCATCATAGACTGCAAAAGTCCACATTCCTGACCAGCCCTTGTACTGGACAGGCAACTTGGCTGTAGGCAAATTGAAAGAGTTGGACTTGAAGGGTTGAATCGTCACTTGGATCTCTGGGTTGATTAAATTGGGGTCCACTAAGGAAGCATGGATAGCTGACACTTGTGCTCCGGTGTCCCTCCACGCGGTGACCTTCTTCCCGCCCACACTCACAGTTTCCCTCCGCTCCAAGGGTATCTGGGAGGTATCTGGGCCTGTGGACCTCTGGTGTGATTCCGGTGCAATGAACTGTAATCTGTTGGGGTTCTTGGGGCAGTTGGCCTTTACATGCCCCAGCTCGTTACATTTAAAACATCGTCCAGCTGATGGGTCACTGGGGCGAGGAGGGTTGTTGGAGAACGGGGTGGTGGGACGATAAGGGGTCTGGAGGGTTCTTTGGGAGGTAGGTGGGGCTTTGGGCGGCCCCCGGTAATAGGGTGTGGTCTGGGGTGGTCCCTTCTGGTCTCCACTCCAACTGCGACCAGTTTTCTTCTTCTCTGCCACCTCCACCCATCTGGCTCCAATCTCTCCTGCCTCGATTACAGTTTTGGGCTTCCCGTCTAGGATGTATCTTTCTATTTCCTCAGGAACACCCTCTAAGAATTGTTCCATTTGCATTAGGAAGGGCAAATTTACTGGAGATTCAACACTTGCTCCTGATATCCAGGCATCCCAATGTTTCACAATGTGGTAGGCATGTCGGGTAAATGACATGTCTGGTTTCCACCTTAGGGCTCTGAACCTCCGACGAGACTGCTCGGGTGTTATCCCCATTCTGACTCTCGCCTTGGATTTAAACAGTTCATACTTGTTCATGTGTTCTTTAGGCATTTCAGCTGCCACCTCAGCTAAGGGTCCACTGAGCTGCGGCCTCAGCTCTACCATGTATTGGTCAGTAGAGATGTTGTACCCAAGGCAGGCCCTTTCAAAGTTTTCTAAGAAGGCCTCAGTATCATCACCTGCCTTGTAGGTGGGGAACTTTCTGGGATGGGAAGTGGTACCTGGAGAAGGATTGCTAGGGTTTGTTGGTATATTCTGCCGGGCCTTTATCCTCTCCACCTCCTCCACATGCTTCCTCTCTTTTTCCTTCTCCTCCTCCACATGCTTCCTCTCTTTTTCCTTCTCCTCCTCCACATGCTTCCTTGCCTCCATTTCCCTCTTGTGGGCAGCCTCCTGTACCTCCTTCTCCAGCCGCATGAGTTCTATCTGTCTTTCATGTTCCCTTTGTCTTTCCTCAGCCTGAAATTTGGCTAATTCCAGCTGTAGTTGAGCTGAGGATTTGGTCATTCTAACCTCTCTGTTTTTAACTAACTTTACACCTGAGGTTTAGAAATAAACAAAACTTGGCTGTAAAATT
This sequence comes from Caretta caretta, assembly GCF_965140235.1. Lineage (NCBI taxonomy): Eukaryota > Metazoa > Chordata > Testudines > Cheloniidae > Caretta > Caretta caretta. The sequence continues at coordinate 55,600,438 of NC_134209.1, forward strand.
TTGCTGTGCTGCAATAGAATACCTATTCTCTGATAGTGATTGTCAGCCTACAGAAAAAGACAATTCCCTTGTCTCTGCTCTGGGCCCAAATTAAAGCAAAAAACCTCCAACTGCTTGGAAACCTGCTTACCCAGCCCAAAGAAAAGCAAATGGGTAGAACACACACCCCCTATTTACTTTTAGGAAGAAAAGAAAAAAAAACCTCTGGATTGGAAGATTTCCCTGCAGGAGTTAAGTACCCTGCCTCCAGGCAAAAAAAACCTGCAATTCACAAGATAATCCCCTTTTGTCTCTGCTTGGCCACAAAGCAGAGAGAAACCAAGCTGCTTTCAGTTTCAAAGCTGCTTTCTGGACTTTCTTTCCAAAGAAAAAAAAATTTTCCTTTTTAAAATCTGTATTTCTAGTTCAAAAAATCTCAACTGGATCTCAAATGATTTCAGGTTAATCCCACCACTGTGCCACCATGTCAGGGTTCCTCCCCCACTCTGAACTCTAGGGTACAGATGTGGGGACCTGCATGAAAAAACCCCCTAAGCTTATCTTTACCAGCTTAGGTCAAAACTTCCCCAAGGTACAAAATATTACACCCGTTATCCTTGGAATGGCCGCTACCACCACCAAACTAATACTGGTTACTGGGGAAGAGCTGTTTGGACGCGTCTTTCCCCCCAAAATACTTCCCAAAACCTTGCACCCCACTTCCTGGACAAGGTTTGGTAAAAAGCCTCACCAATTTGCCTAGGTGACTACAGACCCAGACCCTTGGATCTTAAGAACAATGAACAATCCTCCCAACACTTGCACCCCCCCTTTCCTGGGAAATGTTGGATAAAAAGCCTCACCAATTTGCATAGGTGACCACAGACCCAAACCCTTGGATCTGAGAACAATGAAAAAGCATTCAGTTTTTACAAGAAGACTTTTAATAAAAAATAGAAGTAAATAGAAATAAAGAAATCCCCCCTGTAAAATCAGGATGGTAGATATCTTACAGGGTAATTAGATTCAAAAACATAGAGAACCCCTCTAGGCAAAACCTTAAGTTACAAAAAAGATACACAGACAGAAATAGTTATTCTATTCAGCACAATTCTTTTCTCAGCCATTTAAAGAAATCATAATCTAACACATACCTAGCTAGATTACTTACTAAAAGTTCTAAGACTCCATTCCTGTTCTGTCCCTGGCAAGAGCAGCATACAGACAGACACAAACCCTTTGTTTGTCTCCCTCCTCCCAGCTTTTGAAAGTATCTTGTCTCCTCATTGGTCATTTTGGTCAGGTGCCAGTGAGGTTACCTTTAGCTTCTTAACCCTTTACAGGTGAGAGGAGCTTTCCCCTGGCCAGGAGGGATTTCAAAGGGGTTTACCCTTCCCTTTATATTTATGACACTCTCAATTCCCTTTCATAGCTCCAGCACATTTATGGAAATGAGCCTTGGGCAGAACACATTGTGAGGACCCTCTCAGAGTTTCCCCAAATTGCTCTCTTGGGTGATGGGGTATGTCATCTTGAGGGCTATTCATTCCACTCCAAACCCCATAGTTCCCACAGATTCCCCAGAGGCCAAGGCCACCGGAGGCTCTAGGCCTCCGTGCGAGCTCAGAGCCCCTTGTGGCTCTCTGTCATCCTGACACCATAGCTCCATTGAAGATGTGTTTCTAGGGATTGTCAGCTGACCGTACTCCTGGGAACCTCTTTAAGAAGGCATTTTGACACCCCCTGATTTCATTATGAATTTTGAAAGAAGGCAAGGCTCAAAGCAAAACCCATCAGCACAGCACAGTTTCTCCTTCCATAAAACCATATAAAATTCATGAATTTCACCTAATTTAGATGGAAAACCAGCTATTATCAGAGCTGCTAGTATAAAAATAATGTACTCTAGAGGTGAGAGGAACGGGAGGTGATCCACATACTATTCCAAAGTGCTGGTCTGGGTTAGGAGACTGACTCACTGATATAGGTATTGTCACAACTGCACCATCATTCCCCTTCCATGGTCCTTCAAAGACACCCACTCTAGGCTTCTGGCTCCTCAGCCATCACTTCTCTGGGGTGGAGACCCACATCTCTTGCCCTGCTGACAAAGGTTTTCAGGCTGCACAGTTCCCTGCCTACACCGTGATATCCCCATCAGGTCAGACTGCCTAAAAGGTCAGGGTATGTGCTTTGCTTTTTCTCCAGAGGTTCTGACCAGCATAATTGCTTGCAGTTACAAGTTACCACACAGTCCTTTCTAGATGAGCATATTTATTCTTAGGGTGAAAACATTATTAAGAAGACATATTAAAACAATTAAAGGACCAACACAAATGCTGAAAAGCTGACCAGAGGTCACCACAGTTCAAACCTCTGGTTCTGGTAGATGTCAGCCCTTCAAACGTCTCAACTGGGTTTTCCCCTTTTCCAGTTAGGAGTGGGCCATTGTCTGCTAATCACCTGTTACAGAAGGTCAAGATCAAAGGTCCTAGCTGTATAAAGGGAAGACTGACATATTCATGGTTGTTCTGGCTCTGAAGCTGAGACAGTTATGAATTTGTAACCAACGATACTAATGATACTACTGTAAAAAACATATTAACAGCGAAATCTACCCCGATCAAACCCTTTAAGAAACATAACCCACGTTTTCAATTTTGTAAACAAAAATCACATATATTTAGTCTTAAGTTTGGTTGTGAACATTTTGTACAGCTCTACTTACATATATCCATTAGTAATATCTTTCAGACATGTTTTTGACAAAATACTGACACCTAGGGGCTTGCCTACTGAATTAGAAGAATTGCAAAAAATAGTAAAAATAAGTCACAGAAAAAAACTTCATAGCTGAAAATACCTTGTTACCTCCACAGTAAACTGCTTCTTCCTGGGAAGATAAAAATCATGGCAGTGTTCTCTACTAAAAGGCTGCCAGGCATACCTACAAACACATTCCCTTAGCACTGCTGTAAACACACAGATTGTTTAGCTATTTTGGGGTTCAGTATTTTTATCTACTCTCCCTTTTATTTAACAGTTTCTTGGATACCACCAAGAATCCTGCATGCTAGGCAGCATCTCTGTTCGCAGCAAATCCTTCTGACTTGCAACATTTTCAATTTCTGTTAGCAAAACACGAGCTTTTTAATCACACAACCTCATTATGTGTACACTCTGTAAATGTGTGGTATCGTCACACTATTTTAGACATACCCAGATAACTTACTTGTGAGTGTTCACAAATACGTTCATGATAGTACTGTAGTTAGAACACAGGCCTGGGAGATGGGGAATCTGGATTTTATTGCGGGCTTGGTACTTTTTTTTTTGTGTGCAAAATCCTTTTTTGCCAAAAAATGCAGATTTGGGTTGGCAAAAATAATTCAGAAATTTTGGTCAGTTTTGGTGAAGTGTTTTGGTTTGGGGAAAAAAAAACCCGTCAAGAAAAGAAAAGAGGAAAAAAAATAGGAAATTTCAAAATTGTTGACTTTTTGTTTTGGAAAAATGTTTTCACTTTGGACTTTCTCTCAGTTTTATTTAGAAAAAAACAATTAAAACTTTAAAAAACCCCTCAAAACTGAAATTAAATGTTTTGTTTTGGGTTGACTGAAATGATGTTGTTTTCAATTTGCCAAACCAAAAATTTGGCTATTTACACAGTTCTTTTCCTGGCTCTGTCACAAGCTTCCAACTGAGAATTGGACAAATCACTAGTCCATACAGTCTCAGTATTCTCATGTGTAAAAGTAAATGTGTATAGTAATAACAGCATGCATCTCTGACCATATATTCTGGCTTAATTCATAGAACATAAAGGATTCCTATGTTCAGTGGGGAAAACATCATAATCAACTCATTCTGCGATGCCAAAGTAAAGTAAGATTTGTAGCCAATGGTTAATCAGTAACATTCAATAATAGTTTTAAGAGTGGCTTTAGTATAGTAGTAAATAGTATTGATTTAATTAACATAATACACAATTCAATCCCCTGTAATTTGTCTATTGTTAATATAAATTAAACCAGAGGTCCCCAAACTTTTTTGGTCATGCCCCCTTCTTGCCTGGTCCGCGCCACCCTAGGAGCCATGGTCGGGAGCCAGGGCTGGAAGTTGACCCGCAGTTGAGGCCAGGAGCCAGAGTCTGCAGCTGGGAGCGGAGCTGTGGCTGGGAGTGGGGCCACGGTCCTGGCCGGAACTGCAGCTGGGGCCGTGGCCAGAAGCGGGGCTGGAAGCTGGTGGCCCAGCTGGGGGCTGGACCAGCAGCTGGAGCTGGGAGGCGGGACTGGAGCGGAGCTGGGTGCAGAGTGGGGCTGGGTGGTGCTCCCTTCCCACCCCCCCTCTGGACTGGCTTGGACCCCACCATGCCACCCCCCCCAAATGTTCCTCCATGACCCCCTTAAAAGGGTGCAACCCACAGTTTGAGGACCACTGAATTAAATAAACTATGGACCAAATGTTGGTATACACCTGCAAACAGGTAGAATGCTGCCTCCCTGTCCACATATTCGTAGTCATATACATAGAAGGAAAATAATATTGTGTACCTGTATTCGGATTAAACTATTTCAACATACAGTTTTTTCACTCATTCTGTCAGAGTTGGAATTATCTGTGTGTGGGAGCTGTGCATAGAAGTCATTGCATGACATGAAACACCCTTCCACTGCTCTTTTCAAACAGTATATGTATTGTTGTCCCTCCATGACATTTCAGTGGGGAAGAATAGGGTGGCAAAACTCAGCTTGTTGCTCTTGCTCCTGGTCTTGGGTTTGCTGGCATGTGCCTAGCCATCATGTCTTTCAGAATTTTGTCCAATATATAGATAATGAAAAATAGGAATTTCTCTCAAAAAAATAGTAAATGGGCACTACAGAAAAGTGGGCAGCTAAGGATAACATTGCTCCAGACCAAATCTGGTAGAACTGTTTTTCATAAATAATTTTACATATTTCAGCCATTTTCCTGTTTGCAAATTGTTCACAGACAGACTCTGGGATTTTAAAAAATTCATAACTGAACAAACATTTTTTGAACATATTTGACTCTTGTAGGTTGTTTGTAAACTGTGTTTGCTAGTTGTTCCTCATACCATTTATACCCTTGACTAGGTCAGTAGATATTTCCTGTGTTTCTGCTGGACCATGGACATGTGATCGACATACCCCAGGACAGTGGGGTGGGAGGAGGTATTGTTTCATATTCTCTGTGTGTATATAAAGTCTGCTGCAGTTTCCACGGTATACATCTGATGAAGTGAGCTGTAGCTCACGAAAGCTCATGCTCAAATAAATTGGTTAGTCTCTAAGGTGCCACAAGTACTCCTTTTCTTTTATTAAAAATAGGGGGCTAGATCATTAGTTGGTACAGGTGGTATAACTCCATTAAAGTCAATGAAGCTATGCAGTTGACAGTCTTCTGGTCCAAGATTTATTCAGGATAGAGAGAGAAGAGCAGATTAAAAAACCCAGAATGCATACTATATCTAGTCTGAATGTCTGCAAAAGCTCATTTTGGGCCTGATCCAAAGGTTACTGAAATCAATGGGAGTCTTTCCATGACTTCAGTGGACTTTGTATCAGGTCCCTGCATGGCTTCTGTTTAGATATATTTACAGTGAATAAAAAAAATCTTTCTTCATGTTTGAGAGGAGATCAGTGAGTATTCCCTTAAACGCCTGTATTCTTCTGTCAAAAAGGGCAGCATACTCACCTATCTTAACACATCACATTAGGACTACTAGCAAGGATGAATCAGCTCTGTGAAGCTGCGACACCCAGTATATATGGTTAGGAGGCTGACACTGCTTCTGTCATATAGCTCCATACTTTTAATTTATGGGCCACATTTTAGATAGCTAAATATGCCTCTTCCAATTTTGTGATGAAACTAGTTTAAGCGACAGGTTTAAAATAGATTTTCACCATCATCCCAGATGAATAAACCTTCACTCAGATGAATATTTATGAGAAGCAAAAGCAGGAATGCAAACGTGACAAGTCAAAACTTGGTTTCTGATTTGCTGAAATTACCCACAAATAATTTGTCCACTTCTGTTCCTTCTCTCCTCCATGTTGTATTACGATTACTATTTCAAGAGACAAAATAACAGAGATAATTTACAATGTGCATTTCTTTTTCACTTTCTTTTTAATAAAATGCAAAAAACTTCATTTTCTCCCAGGCTATTGCTGAGTTGGTTTTAATCAAATAAATACCATACCCATTAATTATTGTTTTAACTTAATTATGAATTGAATTATTGAGAAACAGTTCTCAATAATTTATAGAGACGTCTCTTGAACTGTCCAGTACAGTTATAAATATAGAAGAGCATGAGAAAGAAGCACTTCAAAAGTTCTTTGGTTAATATTAATATGAAAGAACTTGCCATGGGTTATTTGCATTAACTAATGATGACCTGACATCAAAGACAGACTCCAGTGGAACTTGAGCTGTCAAGGTAGCCTAACTCTGAAACGTCTATTGAAATCATCCAAAAATGAAATTTAAACTACTGTAATGGGCTATCAAAACTGTCAAGCTGGCTCAGCAGACAGGGTGATATATTTAAGATTGATAGTTTTCAAAAGCTCCATGAAAGTAAAATAGCTCCATCCAAATGGCAATAAGCAACTCCTTGTGTCCAATTATCAAAAACAAGCGTAACAAAAACTGTCAAGGGCTGAATTATGGTTTGAAACCATGCTGCAAAGAGATTAAATGATTGCCCTTAAAGGAAAAGTTTTGCATAGATTAATGAACACTTTCCCTACTTAATGCTACCAAAGTAGTAATTAATATCAAAAGAAGATAATCCCCATTTTAGCTCAAACATACCCCAAGGGTTTAAGTGTTACTTTTGTCTACAAGTTGTTGACATTATGAAGAAGTATCTAAAAAGGTATTTAGAACACAAAAGATATGCAAGGTAAAGGTAAAGATATGCATATGATGAAGTATGCAAAAAGGGATATGAAGCATGATGAAGCACAAAAGGTTACATTAAGCTTACATTAAGTGAAGTCTGACAGCTCTAAGCACCCACAAAGCTGCTCCTGTAGAAAATGACTGATTATGTAAAATTAATTAGTATAATTCTGATCAGAGATTGTCTCCCAATAATAGTTTCATTGGAATTAGTAATCAGCCATTCTTTGTATTTTTTTAAATGCAACTTTAATGTGAATGTTAAAAATAGAGCTGAGAGAGTTTTTGGAAGCCTGTCTGTAAGCCCTTAAAATAAATAAATAGCTAAATAAATAAATAAAAGCTCACAGGAGGAAACTTAATTAAAGATGCAGGAGAAATTAAAAGCGGAGGGAGACGAAGACAAGAATATCATCCTGCTCGCCCCTTCAGGATGTACAGCAGGAGAGGTAATGAAAGGAAACCAGGGAGAAAACAAACGTGTTTTGTCTTCGTTCATGCCAAACTATCCTTCTAAGGCTACCTCTACACTTCGAGCGAGGGATGTGAGTCCCAGGTCACACACACCTCTTCATGCGAGCTAAATGAGAGCTAGTGTGAATATAAACAGTAATGGAGTGGTAGTAGCACTGGAAGCATAGCTTAGCTGTGACAAATTGTACCTCTGGGGCTCAGGCAGGTTTCTACCTAACAGGAGTACTTAAAAAAAAGAGAATTAAGATTCTTATCTATCAACGCTTAGTGTCTCAGCTACATCCTCCACTATTCTCCAAATAGAAAAGGAGGACTTGTGGCACCTTAGAGACTAATAAATTTATTTGAGCATAAGCTTTCATGAGCTACAGCTCACTTCATCGGATGCATGTCTCCAAATGTTTCATTTACATTGCACGAATCCAGTTCTCTCTGATAAATAGCAGACTGGCCAAGGATTACTGTGATAGGAAAATATGCTAATTTCTACAAGTAAATTCCATTCAGTGCTTTTGAGTTACTTTAGCCTACTGGGAGAAGATGCTAAGTAGAATGTTATAAAGAGGCATTCTTGGGACTGGAGGTAGATCTTTATTTCTGAATATGAGGATTCCTTGAAATAGATGTTTTGCTTTCCTCCATGTGTTAAACGAATGAATTTTACTAATTTTTACTGTGTATTTTATGGGATTATCAATACAGTAATACAAATAATATCTGAAGTGACTAGAAGGCAACTGTCCTCAGGTAGGTCCTGAACCTGCAGGGAGAACTGTGAGCTCAGACCTATGGGTCCATGTGGAACTCCACTGACTTCAGAGAAGATTTATATATGTACAAAAGGCATGCTCATGTGGTCCTCAGCGTAGGACTGAGGCCTGAAGCTGTAGTCTGGTTCTCAAATGAAGTTATGCCCTTTTAAATGCCCTTTTAAGACTACTCTGCAACAATTCTGGCTTCATTTATATCAGTGAGTATCTGAAGGACCTCCATTGATACCAAAGGAGGTCTTCTGCATTTACACTGCTGGAACTGAGATCAGAATAAGTCCTACATCTTTATAAAAAAAAACCCAAACCCCAAAGCATACAGCTGTAAGTATGTTAGTTCTGAGGAGTCTGGCGGGAAAGAAGGCTTCATCCTTTTCTGTTACTCATTCACACTTTTATTAACTTCTGGACCTACTATCTCAAACTGAGTCTGCTCAGACTTTGGGAGCAGAATTAGTGTCAAACAGCATTTTCCTAAATGTATAAATGTCCAGATAGCGTATTAAACATCAGTAGTTCAGAACCTTGACTTTTACTTGCCATATTGCATATCACACAACTGTTACTGGTAATAATTTTGCTTCATGGAGCTTCACTGCCTTTTAAAGTTTTTATTTGATGATGTTTATGTTTCATAGTTGATTTAAATTATGTGGATAAACTGTAAATCCATATTTCATTTGGCCTTTCTTCCATGGGTTAACCCAGTCTATAGGTTGCTCTACCTTTTCAAAAACTCTCAGCTTTTTCATGTTATTAAATTGAATTTTTATTTCATGTGTTAGAGCAAACAGAATTAGAACCACACTTGAAAGATACCTGAAATATCTCCCAGTATCTTGTCTGTCTTGTCTGCTTGTGATTCTGAAGCATTTACAGCAAACATCTTTTAGGTTTTAGCTAACTTCAAGGCTAAGCGGAGTTTTAGTCCTAATGCAGACATTTATATGTGCTATCTGGAAAGTTGTTAAAACAATCTAGTTTTAAAACAAGTTATGATAATCACTTGTCCTTGTAGTTTATGTTCTGAATATGAAGTGAGCTTTGCAGTAGATTTCCATGCTCTTTCCTTTGTTTGAGCATTATATACTTTTCTTGGAGTAACACAGAATTACACTACAGTATTTGTTTTAAGTTAAACAGATCCACCATTGATTATGATGTTTTTGCCGGTATGAAGCAGTATATTCTATACTTGCTGTGTTTACAAAACAATCTAAGTTACTGCTTTGCTTAGCTATAAGCACATGGACACTTGTGGCTTTAATTGTGTAACATGTCTGGAAAAAAATCTGTTGTATTTATTGCATATTTGACCAAGTGTTGTGCAATGTATTGGTTCTAATAATCAACCACATCTATTGAATATACACTTTCGCTTTCCAGAAGATCTTTGAATTCCTTTTTCAATTGTTAGTTTGGTTTCTTTCATTTCTACTTCTCTCTCTCTATAACCCGTCACACAGAACAGTTTCCCCATTCCTGAGGGTAAACTTTGCTCTGTGAGAGAGATCACACTAATGGTAAGCAGTACTGACTGTCCTTTAGAACTTCGTGCTGTATCATATTAGTGAGCACACAATAGACATGGTAGTGAAGCACATGGGAAAGCAGTCAACAGTATATTACAGCTGCTTATTTTCTGCATCTTGTAACTCCTTAATAAATTCCTTCTAGGCACAAGTCAGGCTGGCATGACATCAGCCTGGAAGTCAATTTTTTCACCTAATTTGATCTGATCTGTTGATATAAATCTGTTGTTTTACTGTATTTTGCGTAATTGCCCTTGAACAAAATATATATGTCACAAAAAGTTCAGATGTTTTGAACAACAGCTAGAACATTTTCAAAAAGTTTAGATAGTCTTGTGCTTTCTTAGGACCTCTGAACTCTAATATGAACTTCACAGTAATGACAGCTGATATTACACCTCATCATTATATCAGTTTTCTTATATGAACACAAACAGTAGGTTAAAGGTACATACGGCAGCACATTAATCACTTCTGGAGTCAGATGCTGAGCTCACCATGAAAACAAAATATGAATACCTTGAAACTCATGCCCTTTACCACATTGAATGGGACATTGCATCAAAGATTGTGTTGACTTATTCTACTTTGTCTATTCAATTATTTTAATTAAAAGTAATTCCATCCCAGGTCGCTTAGGTGCTTTTTGGAACAGAAATTATAACTGGGATATTTCTGAGCTGCCACAGGAGACAGTGAGATGACAACAGAGCAAAAATGCAGCATCTCCTTTAAAGGGACCTGTCACATTGAAGGGGGGGAAAAAAGTCTTTGCCCATAGCATTGAAAGGAATACTCACATGAACTTTGGCAAATATTATTCTGCAAATGCCATTCTAAACAGCCGTACCTCTATGAACAGTAACCTGACATTTATAACTATACTAAATAATGCAACAAAAGAATTTTCAAGGTTCATGTGAACCTTTTCACATGCAGACTTTGCAGTTTCTTAAATAATTTAGCATGTTTAGAAACCATCTCAGTGAATCATATTTTTGGAACACAACGCAAATATTAACTGGTGAGTTGTCTGTGAATTTTGAGTTTGCGTCATGGGAGAGAAGATGATATGACTAAGTTTCCTTGAACTTGATGGTTTTGCAAAACAACAGGCCAAGTTGTGCTCTCATTTAGATCACTACAAACCAATTAGCTTGCTCAAGCCTTATTGTCAAAGAACTGTCTACACAACTATTTTTAGCATGTTAGCAGGAGCTCCTCTAGCACAAATGTGTGGACCTGGGCTCGGATGCTCAGTCCCAGATGCAGTGTAGACATAACCTATTAGTCCACAGGTAGCAACCCTAACAGGTGAATGAAAAGAATACTTCTCCTGGGAAGAGTGACAAGCCTTAATCAGCTGTAATTTGCTCTTTCACATGTAAGTCTTACATCTTTATTTAAGGCTGTGCATAGGTCCTTCTTTTAAGATATATCTTCCACCTAAACTCCTAGTGAAGGCCTCCACCATTATGGCTTAAATCTTTCTGTGGACATCTCCAGCTGACAGGCAAACAAGGATTCTTATTGATGTACAGAAAACAATCCTACCAAGTTAACTTCAGGAAAACCACTTCCCCATGCGCTCTTAATATTTGCTTCTTTACTATTACACTTGAAGGTGAACAATTTTCAGTTATTGTATAACTAAGAATTCCTGTCCTTTTCCAAAACAGTCAGTCATTTGTTTCTAATCTTGGTAGGTCACAAGATATCAGAATTTAGAATTATGACATTATTATGAATCAAAAAGTTATTTTAGTTAATTTGTAGAGGTCTATATGCTTTGTTACTAAAGGTTAGTACTAAAGGTGTCTGGTTTTAGAAACAGAGGGATAGAAAAAGTTGTCCCACTAAAAATGCTAACAATGGAAGAAGATTAATAAATCAAAATAAAACGAGGCTTTGCCTTCCATGCAGCCAACCTGCTCCCCCAAAACAGGATCAGTTTGAGACTCCTTTGTCTTAACTAGCGAGTGTGATCTTTCCTAAAATGAAAGACAAATAACTGAAAATGAATTACAGCATGATTAAATGCATTCTATTGACTGAAGAAAGTGCAAAAGAACACAATAACCCCCTGAGATTTTCTTTTTGGGAGTTCATTTTCTTAAGGTTTATTTCAGAGACTGCTGAAGGCTATGTCAGCTCTTCTGTGTATTTGCCTGATAGCTACATTCACTCTAAATAGGCAAACAAAAAATAAACAAACAGTAACATGACTATCAGGTTGTGAAATGTCAGCTTTAATTTCTTGATTGGCTCACCAATCTCTGCCCTTCCAAGAAAGGATGGGGGGGGGGTGTAGAGGTGGGGAAAGGAAGCAACACATATTTTTTACATGGCCTGAGGTAATTATATGTTTTTCTTCATAAGACAAGTAAGTGTAAGCTCCAGTGCACAATTCAGAAATTAAAAACTACTGCGCTTATATAAAAGGCATGTTTTCTTTTGGGGGCTTATGCCACCATTTAGAATTATTTTTGTCTCATTTTAGTCATGATCATCCCTTTTTCTCTTAGGAAGTCAAAATGTTACGTGTCTCTTTAGCAATGAGATGAGTATGCTGTAGATCAGTGGTTTTCAACCTATTTTCATTTGCAGACCCCTAAAAAATTTTGAATGGAGGGGCAGACCTCCTTGGAAATCTTAGATGTAGTCTGCGGACCCCAGTGGGTCTGCGGACCACAGGTTGAAAACCGCTGTTGTAGATGAACTAAATATACTGGCAGACTTCTGTGCACAAGCTAAATGAACTTCTTCTTAGCATATGTGCAACATGCCCCACGTAGCACCTGATCAGGATTCTTCACTGAATTTGGTCCACTGGTCAGATCATTGCTGTTTCCAGATTACTGGACCCCTTTCAGGAGTCTGATTTTTCCTGCATATCCCCACGTTTCACTTCACTTAAAAACTACTTGCTTGCAAAATCAGACATAAAAATACAAAAGTGCCACAGCACACTATTACAGAAAAATTGCTCACTTTCTCATTTTTATCAGATAATTATAAAATAAATCAATTGGAATGTAAATATTGTATTTACATTTCAGTGTATAGGATATAGAGCAATATAAATAAGTCACTGTCTCTATGAAATTTTAGTTTTTACTGACTTTGCTTGTGCATTTTATATAGCCTGTTGTAAAACTAGGCAAATATCTAGATGATTATCAATGATGTACCCCCTGGAAGACCTCTGTGTAGCCCTGGTTGAGAACCACTGATCTAAGTGCTTCATAAACATCGATTAATGTATTGTCACATCTCTGTGATGAGGATCTCCATTTTTTTAGGTGAGGAACTGTATTACAGAGAAATTAAGGTTAAAGGTATCCATTAATTTTGGGTGCCCAATTTGAGACATGTAGACCTATTTTTCAGAGTACTTAGCATTGTTTAGCAGTTTATAAGTTCAAAGCACATTTTTCACTGATTTGAGTTGCAGCTGTGATGCTTAGCACTTCTGCAAATCAGACCAAGAGTGTCATGTCAGGCACCCACTGCATGTGAGAAGTTTTTTCAACTGACTTGCCCAGCATAGCATAGAAAACTCTGGCAGAGGCAGGAATAGAATCCATTTCCCCAGGGCAGTATTCAGCTGCCTTAACTATAAGACTGTCCTTTCTCTTCCTGAAATCCCCTGCAACAGTCACTACTCACCTTCCAACTTCTGTAACATACGAGGGGGTCCTACAGACAACAGTATCATTCACTAGACAGCCCTGGTCTATCCCCAGAGAAGGTCCACAACCTGTGCACTGAATGAGGTAGGGATCCTGTGGAAAAAATATTATGTGATCATGCAGTTAAAGATTGTATCTAATTCATATGCACAAGTGGACTTAATTAAGGTTTCACAGGTAATCTTAATTCTGGCATTTCCTAACTTTCAACTGATGACTTTGTAACCTTAATGTTCTTTTAACATGTTTTTTGTGCATGTAATTTCATAGGTTTTGGATTTCCTTCGACCCCAAAAAACAGGCCTCCAAACTCTGTTGCCTTAGGGTCTTGTGAGCACCTATTGGGAGGTGTTGAATGTTCTCAAATTCTATTGAAGTTAAAAAAAAAAAAAGTTGATGGTGCTCAGTCCCTCATATGTAGACTGCAGGACAGATGAGCAACTGCTTCTTACCTTGTGCAGATGTGTCCAACTGATCTTCAGAAGATGATAGACCAGGGCCAAAAAGTTCAAGCCTGAGTGCCTAACGTTAGTCACCTAAGTTCATATTTAGGCACCTAGCTCAAAGTGGCCTGATTTTCAGACATAGTGAAAATGTGCACCTACCACTGAAGCCAGTAAATGTTGTGAGTGCTTTTCTCCTTTGAAAATCAGGCTACTTTGATTTAAGTGCTTAACTATACAGTAAGGTGGCTGTCTTAAGTACCCACACTTGAAAATTGTGGCTTAGGTTATCTACTAAACAAAGTCTTATTTTGTGTTTGTACAACTCTAATAACTATAGTCATTTATCAAATTAATAATAATAAACCCCATACTCCAAGTCCGTAACGATACCTCATTTCTGCATCACAGCTGGCTAATTTATGTCCTTTTCAGGATATTAGTCAAATTCACTTTAGACCCAGTTGCTTCATGCTGTTCTTCTGAAGCTGTTAAAGGGTGTTAAATTATGTCATTATTTTGTTTTGCTTCTTTTACATAAGAAAACTTAATTTCATTTTGTCTGTATACCAATAGTCTCTTAATCTCTAACCTACATTATTGCTGCTTTAAAATAAACCATGCGTTGATTGATTGACAGGGGAAAAACTCCACTTTTTTTTGCTGGAAACACATCAGGCACATAAACCTTTTTTACTGCCAACCAATTTTCTTACTAACATTTTATTCCAGTGGCATGTTAAAATATTTATAACATTATGGCCAGAACTATTTTAATACAGCTTTTACCATATTAAAATGCTGTATGCACAGGGCTGCTTGCATGGCATGTTTATGAGTAAGTGTTCAAAGCTGCATATTCACAAATATCAAATTTGAAGTCAGCCACAGACATATGTAGAATAAAGCTTTCAGCCTTTGCTAGTTTATGGTGTTATCATTTATCTGCATCACCACATATCAAGCTTTGCAAATAAGATAATTTTGCAGCAGTCTGCAGCCAAATCTAAACAACTGGCTTTCTGTGGTACTCAGATTCAGATCTGAACTTTTAATGCAGTCCTTATTCTAGAATGCCCGTTATCACTAGGAGAGGGGAGAGACAACTGCTTTGCATGGTTCAGATGTAATATGCTCTGGGGTTTTACCAACATGGAAGTCTCTGGATAACAGCTGAGCAAATAAGAGCGAGGAGGAGGGAGAAAACTAATATTAAGTACACCAGATAAAACTACATATGCCCTTTAAAAGGACATTGGAAAGAACATACACTAAAATGTTAAATGTAGGATTCCATACTCCTTTTTCCCTGCTGTTACTCACACCTTCCTGTCAACTGTTTGAAATGGGCACCCTCATTACCACTAGAAAAGGGGTTTTTCCTCCCTTGGTATTTTACTGTTAATTGAATTGTCTCATTAGCACTGACCCCCCACTTAGTAAGGCAACTCCCCTCTTTTCATGTACTATGTATATATACCGGCAACTGTATTTTCCACTCCATGCATCTGATGAAGTGGGGTTTAGCCCATGAAAGCTTATGCCCAAATAAATTTGTTAGTCTCTAAGGTGCCATAAGGACTCCTCATTGTTTTTGCAAATAAAATGTTGTTTAACAAAAACACACCTTTATTCTTGGTCTCAGTGAAATGAACTTGGTTATGGTTTCCAGCCTCACAATGTATGTGACCGCACAGCAGGAGTGAGAAATAGTTTAATCACCTACAGGTAGTAAATTGACTTTTACTCCATGTGAGAAAATATGTACAGTTCTTTTAAAACAATAGTACAAAACAGTACACATTTCCTCACATGGAATAAAAATCAATTTAGCACAAGAGGGAGAGAGCAGGAATAGATTCTAGACTAAGGCTTTACGATATAGCAGAGGGGAAATAAAGAAGCTCTGGGGATATTCTTTTATTTTTATTCTAGTAAAGTTCCTTGTTCAGTGTTAGAAGAAAGTAGCTCTTTCTGTGATTCTTTTTACCACTTCCACATGCCACTCAGTAGCACTGCCATGCAAATTAAATACAGCTGTTTTTTCCCTTGAAGTACAAAATAGTGTTGCATAAATACCACTCACCTGCCTCAATGCGTGGGAGAACTTAATGGAAGCAGGTGTGAGTGAGTGAGGACAGACCTAGCAGAGAGGGAGACAGACACTCATTCACTAAGGGACACCATATCTCCTCTCCCTGAAAGTCTCTGGCACCCATTGGCCAGATGGAGAGAAGGGTGCTGATTGGCCAGCATTCCCTAGCTCTCAGGATTTAACCTGGAGCTGGGGGCTATCTAGAGCCTCTTTTGGCTCTGATTCAGTAGCCCCACCCTGAAGTAGGAATGGGAATCTAGCCTGACAGATGCTGTGGGGCGAGTTGTTCACCTGTTCGGGGATCAGGAAGGAATTTGGCAGAGAACCAGGAACTTTTCTATCTTCCTTACAGCACTTTCAATGCTCAGTGGGTTAAGTAGGAATGCAATTAGGACCTAAATGAGGTACTTGGGTTGAGTTTTTAATTTGTTACAGCTTGCAGCTGGTTTCCAATGTGGTTGAAAGGATAAAATGAACAGCTACCAGAGGTAAAAGACCTGAGGTTTTGGTGATGGGTCTTGAGCTCATGGGATAGGGTGAGACCTGTGGCTTTTGCAGGCTGAGTCTTCTGCACCCTTTGTCCCCCTTGTAGGGGGTGGGGAGACAAGACTCCAGGATAGCTGAGTCCTGGTGGGATGCTGAGGAGAGCCTACCCTGAGTTACAGGTTATATGGTAAGGAGCCCTGTAACTCTGCATTAGAACCAATTAAATGACTGGTATTGGGAAGTATGTGTGATAAGCAAGGAGCACCCTTCCCTGTACTAAAGCTTAAAAAAAGGTCCTGGTCTGCTGCTTAATTCCATCCATATGCCTAGCCTCATTTTGCTGCCATGTTTGTATCAATTATGCTAATCCTAAACCTGAGTGCAACACACACCAAACAGAAGATTAGAAGCTTCATAATTTTTTCTCCTCAAATAAGCTTTTAAAATACACACACAATGCAACCCCCCCCCCAACCTAACATAAAATGTGCTGTTTTCCTCCTTGATACTTTTTTTTTTTTTTGCCTGTAGACCTTTTTTTTTTTTCCTGTAACTTTACTTTTCACAGGCATGACTATTTTGAGATCTTTACAGCTTTCCTTGATGCTGTAACAGTGAGACATGGAAACCCAACTTCTTGGGATTGCTTCTGTATGTCTGATCCCCTCAGGAGGATATTGTGAGGAATCATCTGACCAGCAATAGGTCTGTAGACAGCCTTGTGATGCAGCTGCCATGGGTGAACGGGCTGCTGCTCAGGTCACTCCTAACTGGAGGGCATTGTGTTTGTTCAGGAGGAAGGTTCCATGGCAACTAGAAGGACAGCTGGGAGGAGCTGGTCAAGGAAACAGCGTGTCTTGGGAGTGGGCTGGGGGGCCTGGGAAGGAGCCTGCTGGTTGGTGGTGGCATTCTCTGTGAGACCCTGCAGGTGCTAGAGCTTTAAGACCTAGTAGCTGAAACCCTGGCCTGAATAATGATTCATAAAGCATGCTCCTAAGAAGATTTCCAGGACAAAGGGTGGTGTAGTACAGGACACTAACACCTTCGGGCGGGAGGAGGGGGTTACAATATAACTGAGCCTTGAAAACATACTCTGAAGTTATGGGATAGATCAAAGACCAATTGAAAAAGACTCCTATTGACTTCAGTGGAGTGGGATCAGGCTCTAACAGTACACATCTTTAAAACCAAATGTTTTGTATTTTACAAAACTTTTTTGGCTATGAAGGGTAGTTTGTGGGAGAAGAATAACAAAAAATTAAGAATAACATTATGAACTGAAATGGGTAAAATGGAAGAAAAAGATAGTCAACGTCTCCCCATCTTCATACAAGATTGTTGTTTTGTGCTCCTAAACCTATGTCATTTTCTTAGAATGGGAAGATGATTTTATCACTTCATTTCCAAATCATTCATTTATGTAATAGGCAGACTGAGCCCTAGTACGTAAGGGGTCAGATTCCATTAGAAGGCTGTGGTATATACTTGTGGCTTGTGTGAGAATTACACATGAGTTATAAGAGAAGTCATTATGACATTCATATCCACACCCCTGCTCTCCACTATCAAGGACAATATCCAGTGCCTTTTGATGTTCCCTGTAGTTTTCTGGATTTCAAACCAGGCTGCAGTCACTGGACAGTGCCAGATGGGACATGTCAAAGTTGCATGTTCCCTTCTTCCCCTGCAAGGAGAGGTAAATGTAACTTTGTGAGAAAAAATAATCCTTCCTGACCCTAAATGGTAATCAGCTGGTTCCTCAGTGCACCAAGACATTCTGTAAATAACCATCCACCAAAACACATATGGGAAGGTGTGATGGGGTATACTCCCAGGCCCCAGAGATCTGAATTAGGCCAGGTGGGCCCAATCAGCCAATTAAGTGGCAAACAAGGGAGATTTAGGTTGTATCGAGAGCCTTGATTAGAAAGAAACTCACCTGTGAGGGAACAGGTGGGGGCTTCTATAAAGTCAGAAGGCTGGCAATAGTGGGGTTTATAGACAGAAAGAGGCGTGGTGTGGCTTGGCTTGGCGTAGCGTTGCTCAGCCCTCTTAAGTAAGGGAGAAGACAGTGGGGACAGGGATTCCTGAGGTCTAGTAGGCCTGAGAGAGAGGGGTCTGATTAGGGGGATTGGAGAAACACAGTGGGAAGTAGTCTAGGAGCTACATCAGTAAGGTGGATGCAATTGCAGACTGCAACTGCTTGTTACAGGGCTGTGGACTGGAACCCAGAGTAGAGAGTAGGCTTTGGTACCCTACCAATCACTGCAGAGTGGTACTGCTTGGGGTAGTGAATTAGAAGATTGCCTGGGTCACTGCAGGAGTGATAGGGAGTCATGGTGGTGGGTGTGAGGACTGCCTGATGGCATTTGAGCAGAAAGACTCTGAAGGATTCCCTGCTGGAAGAGAAATCATAATGTGACCTGGTTGGAGGGTGAAGTCATGAAGCAGCCATGCTGCAACTCTGTGAGCAGGAGGAGAGTTGCAGATGGTGGAAGAAAAGGAAGGGGACATGAACTGGGTAGATCTAATCTACAGAGTTGCCCAAAGGTGTTGAGTACAGCTCCCTGTATAGAGCACAGGTGAATACCCCTGGAATCCATCCCAGCCAACAGGCCCTGTGTAGTTGGATGAATCGTGAGAGAGACTAACCAATATTGCCTTGACCTCAAACAAACCAGGAAATTATGGTTTCATTTGGGCACAACGATCTATATAGGCATCATCATTGTTGTATCTGAGCACCTCACAATCATTAATGGATTTCATACTCACAACTCCTTTCTGAGGTAGGTAACTATTCTCTCCATTTTACAGATGGGGAAATGAGGTAAGGGTAGTTTAAGTGACTTGCCCAAGGTCATATAGGAAGCTTATGGCTGATCCAGCAGTAGAACCTAGGTCACTTAAGTCCTAGGCAAGTGCCCTCACTTCTAGACCATCCTTCCTTCCTGAGTGGCTGTAGGAGCTGGCCCAAACCCTTTCCAGGAGCTCACATGGTGCCTTTACCACCCAGAAGGCAGGAAAGAGAGAAGTTGAACTCTGACCTAGCTAAGGCCTCTAATGGTATGTCTACACAGCAAAGGCATACCTGCTTCTTGGGGGCATTTTACCCCAAACTCGGTAAGGACAATTTATCTTTTTGGTATTTGTGTAACGGCACAGCAAGTCAAGCCTAATCATATCCTGTGATGTGATGTCCCTGCACATCAAACAAAGCAGTGTCGTGCATTTTAAGTAACTTTTTTTTTTTTTTGTAATATCCTTCTAGGTAGTAATTTTCCCAAGCTTTGTGTGAGCAGAGGGGTATATCTTTTTGATGACCTGATCAGGTAGGTTGATTTCAGAGATGTAGCAAAGTAAAAGTATCTTGAGAAATATTGGACAACATTACATTTTATTCCTTTAAACAAGAAGTCATGGCTGGTAGCCTTTGGGGAGACATTGAGAACTCCACAGAGTAACAGAACATTATTTACATTTGATATTCAGCTTAAATCCAACAAAAGAGGAAAATAGTTTCATCACTGAGGTGGCCTTCCTAACACCACAGTGATCTGAGATACTACAAGCAATATCTTTTGAAATGACTGTATGGTGACTGGAAATGCTAAATTTTAAAAATATATAGCCATAGCTCTCAGCCATTCTTTGTTTGTGGTGTTGTAGCCATGTTGGTCCCAGGAAATTGGCGAGACAAGATGAGTGAGGTAATATCTTCTATTGGTGAGAGAGACAAGCTATAGAGCCACACAGAAGTGGTCTGAATAAGAGCTCTGTGCAGCTCGAAAGTGTATCTCTCACCAACAGAAGTCAGTGCAATATCTTTTATTGAACCATCTTGTCTCTAAAAGATATGAAACATATTTGAGTTACTGATTTCTTTTGTTCTGAAAAAAGTTATGCATGTATGGCCATAAGGCTAAGTGAGTGAACAACAGGTTCTTTTACTATGAAGTAAAGAATTTAGAGGACCCATCACACTTGAAAGACATCTGCTTTATTGGGATAATTTACATTCTTGTATTAGACAAATGCATTTTTGTTGCTGAGAAAAGGAATTAGTTGTTGCATCAAGCAGACTTATTTAAAACAGGTAAATACCTTGGAGAATAGATACCAAACTCTGTCCTTAACCTTTCTGCTGAACATGAACAAAATGTGCACAGAAACTTCAGCTAGTTGTCTCAAGCTTGTGTGAAAATGCCCAATACTGTACACAATAAAAATTATATATTCATAATGTATAAGTTGAGGATAAAAGCAAGCATTACAGTTCTTCTAATGTGTGCATTTGAGAAAACTAAACACACGTGGGTATCTGAAGTACTATATTTCCCTTCTACACTTATCAAATGACTGATAATTGTGTTTTATGCATGGGCAAGTGCTGTGTGTGTGTATCTATATAATATTTAAATGGCAACCATTGTGTGCTGGGATACAGTAACATTATTGATGGTGATGACTGCCCGAGACCTATCTGGATTAGTGCTCCAGCAATGGTACTTCTAGTGAAATTTGTTAAAAGTCCTTAGTATAGACAAGACCTTACATTTCAGTCACTTTTGTTTTCCCCTTTCTTTTTTTTTTTTGCCAAGAGTCCTCTAGTCAGTGGATATGTTCCTCTAATTAGACACTTGCTTTTGAATATACTTAGATTATATCATTTCCATGCTCCTAAAAAATTGACAATTTATACAAGGATATATATCTTTAGTGCTGATATTCATACTAAAGTGATTTAACACTTGATCTTATACCAGACATGAGTGTGCAGAACTGACTGAAAACACATTTATTCAGGCTTAATGTCCTTTATTATCCTTCAGTATAATTGTTACAATTTATTTAACACTGCCTTCTATAGTATATAGCTGATTAAATTGGCTATTCCTACTTGGAAGGTAGCAATAAGAATGACAGATTTTAATTTTCAAGAACCTGGAGTGCTTATTAGGAAAAGTTTCTAATAATTCATTAGTCTGGTTTACACTCTTAAAGGGTTTCTATCCTCTTTGAAATCACTGACTATCCTGTCTCCTGCTCATCCTCATGTGAGCAAAGATATGTTCATGTAATTCTATACTACCCTCCTTTCTGGAAATGCAGTCTTTACATTCCAAAGAATGAAGTCATATTTTTGATTGACAGCTGTAATTCACTTTTGTGGGAGTCATTTGTCATGGATGAGAGTATTTGCCTTCTTAAGATTCAGCACCCTTTCTCATAACCAATATAATATTTTTAAGAGGTTTACCTCGTCAACCATTGTTAAAAATGTAAATAAACAAAATGGATTTTGAAGCCACAGGGTGCCTCTAATAGCTTTTCCTTTTAGACTTGAAGCTCATACAAACTTTATCTAACCTGCAGATTTCTGAAAGATTGGAGAAAGTGACAGTTATATGCAAGTTCTGTTCACTACTGCTTTGGCTTTAAGTTTGAGTCAAGGGGAACAGTGATACTTACAGATTATGTGTTAAGAAGAGATCCATAAATTATGGATGATGAAAGACAGTTAGTAGTAGTTAAAACCTCATTCTTCTGGGTGAATATCATATATATAAAAATCTGAAGGAATTGTAAAGAAACAATCTGGGCAACACTGTAGCTGAATAATGCTGACAAGATCCAACAACTAACACTATTGGTACTAAAAAGAATGGTTAAATTTATAATCATTCATTCAGATTCTGTTTTACCCTCACATAAGGAAAGAATCACTGTTCACAAATAGGAAGAATAAAAATAAACATTGTCCTTAGCAGAGATGGGTAAGAGAAAAGGTCTGACTATTGAGATAAGCATCCTTATTCAAATGCAGCCACATGTTGTAGCACCCTGCAATAGCATCACAAAAAAATACGGAAAATTATAGAACCAACACACTCCTAGTAGAGTAAAACAAATGTTTTGAGTTAGTTGGACAGTAAAGAGGGGGAGTTAGGAGACTCAATTGTAGGTCAAGTGAAGGGAAGAGTGGGGGAATGGAATGAGGGAAGGAAAGTGCAATGGAGAAATCTCTTGTTGAATTTGGAGGATGGTGTTATATTGTCTCATACACCAAAAAAAAAAAAAAGTGTATTTTTCAGTGTGACTGCCTTGTCAGATTTAAAAAAAAGAATGAATATAAAATCTCTATAAGAGAAAGTATAGCAACTCTGACTGTAACAATCCATACTGAAACACAAAATGGCAGCTTCATATCTATTGCCTTTTATGGATGGGTAGCGGGATTCCTACAGTTTGAAGTACTGTCTGCAACACCCCCCCCCCTTCAGATAAATACATTACATTGGGTAGTAGAGATGGGGTTAGAATACAGAGGGATCATCTGACATTTTACATAACTATGGCAGCTTAATTTAGATGAACTGAACAAAGAGCTCTTTAAAGTTAGTCTAGATCAATGCAAAGTATTTTGCAGAGGAAATGAACAAACCACAATTTTATTACGATTTAGGGGAATACTCATGCTTTGATCAACACAATTTTAGATACGAACATCCATTAGTAAATACTGAGAATTTAACCTGATATTCTCAGACCTCTTAATAAAAATTGCACTGATCATAACGGTATTGGTTTGTGCTTTGAACAATTTAATATTTATAAAACTTCCTGTTTTAATTTTTATATATTTTATTTTTAGTGCTATGGCAATAATGAAAAAATTGGATGAAGCAGAAAAATTAAATAAAGCTCTTTGCATCTGACTCAAAAGAATAAATTGTGTGAACCGCTTATAATTTTGTGCTTATCACAAATCCAAGCAGCCAGAGCCCTCAAATGTGGAACAAGATATGAATCTGAGATAGTCAAAATTAGCTTTCTCAGGATACTATAGTCCTCTTAAAAAGAACACTAGGACAGAGAATAGACATACGTCCACTGCATTTGTGCTCAGTCTGACAAAGGAGTGTAGTTAAGACCTGTTCACCAGTTATTCATCTCGGACAAGAGTTTCTGAATCTATCAGTCTTGCAAGAGCACATTTCCTGAACCCAGTACTTGCTGGGGGAAAAAAACTTGCAAACCTTCTTAGATCATAGACTATTAGGGTTGGAGGAGATCTCAGGAGGTCATTTAGTCCACTCCCCTGCTCAAAGCAGGACCAACCCCCAACTAAATCATCCCAGCTAGGGCTTTGTCAGGCTGGGCCTTAAAGGATGGAAATTCCACCACCTCCCTAGGTAACCCATTCTAGTGCTTCACCACCCTCCAAGTGAAATAGTGTTTCCTAATATCCAACCTCAGACCATTGCTCCTTGTTCTGTCATCTGCCACCACTGAGAACAGCCATGCTCCATCCTCTTTGGAACCCCCCTTCAGATAGTTGAAGGCTGCAGCACTGATGACAGGGGTGTGAACTGTAGAATATGCTAACTTGTGCTCTGACCCCTGTATACCCTGCTAGTGTGAACTAAGTAGTACTTAGCCCTGTTTCAAATAGGACTAAAGCAGCTACCTTATGGATGCATAGACAGGGGGTTGTCCATCTCCACATCACTTTGCATTCTGAATCTTTCAGCCAACTCAGTGATCCAAGTGCAAATTCCTGTATTCAGTAACATAGGATAGGGTACTGTGTTGATGTCTGCAAGGAGAATTCTAAAATCTGTAGTGCACAACTTTCAAAACATAGTGAAGAACCACAGAACAATGCTCTGCAGCAGCTATCATGGTGGGGATTTGAGAGCTCCTCTAGCGTAAATTCCAGGACCCTGTTATTGGCCTCTGACTGATTCTTTAGGCCTTTATTCTTTCATATCCAGGAACAGCAGTGTTACCATGTGACCTTGGGATATTCACCAGGTCCTAATTTTTCAAAGGTTACATGAAGTTGCTCAGCACTTCTGAAAACCAAGGGTGAGACCCTCTTGGTAAAAGACTGAAGGGGCATAAAAGGTACCTAAATCTCACAGTTGTGGCCAGTGGGGCACTCCTCAGTGCAGGAACTTCAGAATACAGCCATAGGGCTGCCACTTAGAACCCTGTCATGGAGTTTATACACCCCAGCTGGTTCGTCAGCCAGGGGGTTAGCAAAGCACTGGCCTCCTTCTCAGCCAGAGCTGATTGGCAACCCTACAGCAGCCATGAGGATAAAAGGGCTGTAAGGCAGGTGGGTAGGATGGCTGCCAGAGAGAGGATCCCTCCAGCAGAGTGGTGAGAAGCTGCTAGAGAAACCAACGCTCCAAAGAGGGAGAAGCAGGACAGGAGGCTGGAGAAGCCTACAAAGGAGGAGAGAGAGTATGTAACTCAGGGAGCAGCAAGAGATGAGAAGGACTGGTTCTCGTGGCTCCAAACCTGGGCACTGAGCTGGAGCCCAGTGGTGTGATGAGCCTGGGTTCCCTTAGCTGCTCCATGTGGGGGCTTCAAGAGAAGAAAATCTACAATCCAGGAGATGTAGGGCTGATTAGTCCCCACTAGAGCCACATCTGACTGCCCACTAGCTGGAAGGGGACAGAGACTATTGAGGACCTGGCAAGGAGGGTTCGGATCATGACAAGGACTTGACAAATGCAGAATTGGGCACAGACATATAGCGGGCATGGAGCAAGGTAGGTGTAGTTCCCCATCTTGTCACAAAGAGTCACTAGCAGACAAAGGCCCCCATAGTATAGACCTGGTTGCAAACCCTGGCAGGGCTGCAGCAACAGGGCATGCTACATTACAGTCTCTGAGGACTCTGCAGCCCCCAGAACAGCCCAGGATTGGTAGGGTATGAAGGTGGTTTAAAACCATTTTGGGCACCTCACCTCCCAGGCTGCAAGTTGTTGTGCCTCTGCTTGGTGCACCACACAGAATCTCATCCCAACACTTCTCAGTCCCCCTGCTTTCTATATTGATAATGGGATTGATGATACTTACCTCATGGCAAACTGTGAGGAATAAATAAGTAATATTTTTACATAGCTTCACCTCAGGATACTGGGAGGACACAGAATTAGCAGTGTGACAACAAACATCCCTACTACCACACACCAGAAATCACAAGCATACAACAACTAGAAGTTTGCTGGTTTATTCGTTTATTTTTTAAAATTACTAATTTAAAAGAATTCTTGGCCCAGGTCCCAACCGTCTTCCTTTTCCAAAGGGGCTGCGCAGGGAGAGGGAGAAAAGAGGCGGCTCTTGCAACGGGATTTGTGGAATGTTGGATAACCAGGAACTCATTCCCTACACCTGGGAAGCTTGAAGATTCCATGCAATAGAGCTGCCGTCTTTCTTCTCAGTCTTACATAGCAAGCTGATGCTTCCTTTGAATAGGGTTGGAACTTGGCCCAACAAACAACTAATAATCATGGCATTATATGGTTTTTATGCCCCAGAAAGCTGCAGACATTCTCTCCTGCGAGGGGGCCCTATATGCCAGAGATTATTCAGAAGGTTGAACACAATCTCAGCACAAGAGCATTGTGTAAATCTTTATGTACTTCACAGCTGACAAAACCACTGTGCATTTGAATTTTATGCAAATGGTGTCATTTATAGCAAAGACTGACTCAATATCAATAGTTTCCACATTTAATTAATCTAGACTATAGAGCAAGGAACAGACTGGAGTAGAAAATAGGAAATCATCTGGAATGATAGAGTTTACAAAATGGCAGAAAGCGTAAGCAGAATTGAGAAAATTCCAAAGCTTCCTCTACCAAAGCCAAACTTAAACGTTAAGGGTCAAGAACTTCTGTATCGGAGCTGAATTCTGTTCCTAATTAAACTGGTGTAACTGAAATCAGAAGTTTGTTCCTATTTCTTTGTTTCCATTTTTGTATCATGTGGAAAGGTTAGTTATTTCAGTATTGCACAAAAAAATGAAAACAAATCCCCAAAAAGGAACTGATCAACCACCACCAATTGAAGCTTTAGCTAAAGCTTTTCCTTGCCTCAAGTATATGCATAGTTTGCACACTGGAAGCACATGCATTTCACACAGATAGGAGATAAGCCTATTTCTGTGAGATTTATCTCTGTCAGATCTTTTCCAGATGATTTTGCTATAGTGCTATACCTTTATAAAGAGCATGCTAGAGTTCTGTGCACAGCTGGAGGGGGCTTTAATGAACAAGACATTGCAGAGCATATTCATTATTCCTAAACCTCAGAAAAAATCTAACTGCTCATTTTATGAAAGGTCTAGTTTTGTCAGCCCAGAAAGATTATTTGTTTCAGGTCATTTATTCTTACTTACATCAGCTAATTCTTTAGTTTTTTATTTTTGGTGAATCAAGCACAGTATGCCAGAGATCTGATAGGCAGAGACTGAAACAGTAATTAGAGAGATGCTGCAGGAGCCTTGTGAGATGATGTCCTTACTGTGAAGCATTCTGTTTTGTCAATAAGCTTACATCAATACTTGGCAGGTTGTTTCTTCAGTTTGTCTGTTTTATATTCTGAAACATGAAAAGTCGCTAATATAAAACTGGAGCTGCTTTGCATTTGCAATTGACAAATCCTATTTTGAAACCATGCATGAACATGAGGATCAAACCTCGCTTTTAACATTTACATTTTTTTTCCAATGGGAAAGTGTCTGATCCAATTCTAATTTACCTGTGGTTGATTTCCTGAATCTTTCCTAATCCCTTGCAGCTGAGATAGTCTTGCCATCGGAGAAGCAATTAACAAAGTCCCTGACTGGAGTGTAGGAAGCATCTGTTACAGAAGTATAAAAGGTTAACCTAAATCCCAGCACACAGAGATGTCAGACTAGAACAAATCAGCATGGAGAACTACCTGGAGGCACCACAAGGTTAAGGTGGAGCATATGTTAAAAAAAAAAAAAGGGTTGTTTATGACTAGCCAAATTAATTTTTCTGGCTGAGAAGGTCAGACAGATAGAAATGAAAACTGTCCATGATGAATAGGGACCGTCTCAGGCTCCAGCTTTCACTTGGCAAACACCAACTTTTTTTTTTGTCTATAATCCAAAATCATTTTAGCAAAGGCGAGGGTTGCAGAGACACAAGTGAAAATCATCTGTGGAAGGACTTCTGCCAATCATCTAGCAGCAATATTTTTGGTTACTTTTTCTGATAAATATCTATTAAAACAAATTTGAGTTGCACCGTGTTCAGCAGATCCATCAAATGGATTTCTAAGACAGCTATTTCCTACCTCTATACATGAGCACGTAAGCTGTTAAACCTACTATAGAATATAGCCACCACCCTGTGAAGGATCATAAGCCTCGATCCCAGGCCTGTGGATCCCCAGGCCATAACAAACACCCAGCAACTCACCTGAGTAACCAGGGAAGTGTCAGCTTGCAGAGGGCCCTTGCTCCCTGTGACAGGAATCCCCAGTGTGCAGCCTGGGACTGTCACTTACAATGCTTTGCTAGTGACAAGCAGTAAACCCCTCCAGGCACTGTGATAATTCAGCACAACACCCTGCTATACTGCATGAATGCTCACAGAGCCACTTGTGAATCACACAGAGAAAGGCACCAGCCAAATCCCCACAGCTCCTAGCCTTGTACCTCAGGAATATACCACAAGATGAGCTGTGCAAGTTTATTAATTGGTTCACTACTTCATCCATGAAAAGTGGATATACACCAGCCTTTGTAAACCTGAGCAGATTTACCAAATACTTCAGATAAACTCACTGGTAAAGATAAACAGTAAGACAAGTTTATTAACTACAAAAGAGAGATTATAAGTGATAGGCAAAAAGTCAGGGTTAGTTACCAAAATAAATAAATAAAAACATAAAAGCACACAGTCTAAACTCTCAACCCTGTTAGACTGGGCAACATCTAGATTAAGCAGTTTTTCTTACCCCACTGGATATTGCAGTTCATAGTACACAGGTTTCCCCCTTGAAACCTGGGCCAGTCTCCTCTGTTGGAGTCTTCAGTCTTTTGAGCATCCTTTTTGCTTACATCATAGGTGGGGGAGGGAGGAAAGGCAAAGCCTGGGGCCACTGTTTATGTGCTTGGAGAACACAAGTCCAGGCATGTCTGGTGGGTATTGCTGAGTCACGGGGCAAGGTTGAGCAATTCTCCTTGTGTTGTCTTGTGCATATAGTCATTGCATTGTAGCTCCCTTGCTGGACAATGGCTGTTGATGGTGGTTCGACACCTGCTCGGGCGTTGGTTACTTTTCCTTGCTGTTGTCTCTGGGGAGCTGCTGATTCCCCAACTTACAGCATGTTTTAGTGACAACCATACAACACAATCTGATAACTTCATATGCACTAATTATATACATATTTAGATAGAACAATGACTTTCAGCAGATCATAAACTTTCCCCTGATACCTCAGATGGCCTGTTTTATGTACAATATCACAAATATATATAAATGAGGAATATGGGGGTTACAGGGCACTCTCACGAGGTATAGACTGTGTCACTTCTGTCTCCCAAAACTCCCAACTGGGGGAAACATCCAACTCCTGCAATTGGCTGAGGTACTCTATATAAACAAGGAAGTAACAACAGACACTTGTCTGAGCAGCTAGAGAATCCCTGGCTGGCTGTTGCTACCCTCATGATTACCTGACTCCCAAGCCCTGCTTCTTCACCTGCTCCTGGTTCCTGTCCCCCTATCCCAGACTCTTATCAACTCCCAGTTCCTGCTATCCTGCCCTACTCCAGGTCCCAGCTCCTCTGCCTTACCTCTGTCTCTGACTCTTGGCTTGGCAACTTTGTCTCTGGCTCTGACCTTTGGGGTGGTACTTGATGCTGTCTTTGGTTGTGACACTGGGCTCTGATCACTAGGCCTGGTAGCCCAGGCCCCAGTTATTGCACAGCACTCCATATACCAAACTTCTTCTGGTGTTTATATACAACTATACAGCAACATATATTGATTTATAATTTTGAATATAGTAGGCTCAGTATTTCAGTTCTTCCTGAGACTAAATTCCTGTTTCAGCCAATAGGATATTTACTTATTAGAAAGGAACATAGGATTAGGTTTGGTAACTGTAGAATAGATTAACTCCTTGGGCTAGATCCTTAGCTGATGGAAATGGGCAAAGCTCTGCTGACAACAGTGATGTGTGGTCATTTACACAAACTAGGAATCGGCCCACTATCTATAAGTAATAGAATGTTTTGTTAATAAACGTAGGTGTATAGTACTATGCATGCAATGCTTTTTCAAACTGTTTTCCAGGGTAAAGGTTATTTCTAGACCCTCTGGGTAATACATGAAAGATGCGCAGACAGGAATGTTTATAGTTGTTACAGTGTTGCTCAAAACTATTCTAAAAATCATTTTTGCACTTATGAATTCTACCTGTTCTCAAAGGATGTTATAAACACCAATTAATTAAGTGTATGTATGCTAGCACTGTTGGAGTCATCTGACAGATGTGGCAATTTCCTGCAATATCCTTAAAAATCTTTATTGGATTAAGTTTAAATATCTTTAGAGTCCATTGTATTAAATGGGAAGGTTATGTATTATTGTGGGCCAGGATTGTATGTAACCTCTCTAGGGGGAAGATGTGAGCATGGAGTTATGAACTTCAAAGAACAACATGTTATATACAGTTGGACTTCTGAGACAAAGAGTGTTAAGTGGTTTGCCTGGGGAATCTCTAGGGGGAGGTGAATGCAAATTCCCCACCTCCAGCTATGCAAAAATCCAGTCTTTTGAAGCTGTGCTCTGACAAGGAACCATTTATTGCTGATTAGCTGTTCTCAGAGTCTAAATATCAAAGGCCCAAACTATGTAAAGGAAACATTAACCTATTTATGGTGGTGCTAGGTCTGAGCTAAGACTGTTATAAACTTGTAACCACAAGAAAAACCCCATTGTGGGGTTGATAGGAGTGACTCCTACCAGAGCCCTTGTTGGAATTGAGAGGTGATCTCTGATTAGCTTTTTCGCATGCATGTAGGTTTGTAGTGGGGAGGTTACCCGCTCCTGCCCTGTGGGGCTTAAAAGCCAGCCCTGGGCGAGAGTCAGGGCTAAGGGCAAGAAAAGCTAGGCTGATTGGGGAAATGGCCGCAGCTGGGCCATGCCCCAGTCAGGCCGCAGCTGGGCCTATAAAGGGGCTGCTAGGCTAAAGCTTAGCTAGAGTCTCTGTCTGTGCTCAGAGAGAGAAGGTCCTGGTTGCAGGGACTTGAGAGAATACCTAGATAGGAGCAGGGCTGAGGGGGAAAGGCTAGGGGAGTTCCGGCCTAGAAACCCCTAGGCTGCGAGGCCTAGATTAGGGCCTATTAGGTACTGGGGTTGCAAGGGGGCAGCCCATGGGTAGACAGAAGCAGTAGGTCCAAACCCCCTCATCTGTGATGAATGGCTGTTACACTGCAGTCCGCTCCGGGGAGCGGGGCTAAGCGATGACTGGCAGTAGCCAAGATTGAGGCAAGGTGGGGGTTCCCCGGTGAGGGGAGACCCCCAGGGATTGTTGGGATTTACTGCTAGGGGGCAGCACCCTAGTGGGAGGAGGACCAGGTCCTAGGAGGGACTGGAGCCGGTGGTAAGGAGGATCTCCAGATGGCAGAGGGCGCTGCAGAGGCTGATGAGCTAATTCCCAAGGACAACCAGCAGGAGGTGCTGCCGGGTGAGTCTGGCTCTATTACAAGGTTCTCTTATTCTTTTTAATGTTTTCTCTGTCGTGCTTTTACTTTAAGAATAAATGTGCATGCTCAGAAACAGCTGTGTGGTAACTTATAATGATTGACATTTAAAGCTGTTCATAGTCTTTTCTGGCCTATTTAGGCAATCTCGCTTGCTGGGAATATCAAGTATACATAGGGAACTGTGCAGCCTGAAAGAACCCTGTTCAAGAGGGAGAAACGTGGGTCTCTACCCAAGAGAGATGATGATTGAGGAGGCGAAAGCCTATAGTGGGCTCTCTTGATGGACCTTGGAGGGGAAATACAGCTGCAATTGCCTAACTAGTCTTCATGTCTGTTTAAGGTCTCTTTGAGTAACTGTGGAGGTGCAAAAGGACATTAGCAAGAGCCAACAATTTGTCCCAAATTGTAGATAAGTACTGAGGACATGGCTATTATTGAGTACAGTATTGTACTTTCCATCACTATTATCCTTTATGCTTTACTAAGCCTCCAGGTGTAGATTATTCCTTCTTTCATATTTAGAGTTAGAGTGCACAGACTTGAACAATTTATCTGGGAAGCCTGACTGTTGTTGTTGTTCCTCTCGTGGGACTGTGACTACCATTGAGATTTTCCAGTGAGTTTCCTGTTTACTGGCCATCCATATGGATGCCTTTGATTTAAATTCCTTATTGACTTAAATCACTTTTTTTAATCCATCAGAAATGGCAGCAAAGAATAAATTCCATGATCTTGGTTATCTAAACCAAGATTTTTACTTCCATTAATATATATATGGGAGTTTCAGTTTATAAGTCCTTAATAATTGCTAGGATTTTTCAGTCTTGTTCCAGTGTGGGGTTTTTTCTGTTTTTTTTGTTTTTGTTTTTTTTCTTACGCTGCCCTGCTACCACAAAATGCAATCTAAAGGCTAAGTCCCCATCCTTGGAACAACACAAAAAATGTCAAAATCAATAACTGACTAACTGGTTATTAGATTTGCATACCAGCCAATGTGTTTGGGGGTTCTAAATTATTTCATGATTTCCACTTTCTTCCTGAAGATTAACTCTCTAATTAGACCATTGGTAAAATGTCCCAGGATTGAAAGTCACCTTCTCAAAATTTCATATGTTTTTTCTTTCACTTCTTTAAAATATCTGCTTTTAAAAAAAAATTATAGAAAGAGAAACCTTAGAAATAATAGAAGATGATGCAGGTATTTCCTCCTTTTCTAGGCTAGGTAGAAATACTATATTTGGGTCTTGTGTTCCTGAAATTTTTTTTTTTAAATGTCTATAAGTCACATTTTTCAATCAATGAATTGGGTCAGCACTCTCTGAACTGTGACACTTTTTCCTTCTCTGAATGTCACAAGTTCACCATACCTTTCCAAGTCATGGTACATTGATTCAAATTTATGTCTATTTCAGGAATGAGGCTCATCTTTGCTTTAAGAAACTTGCTCTAAAGTTTGTCTTACTTGCCACTGCTCTACATATAAAGGATGAAGATCAGACTTTCAAGTCACTGTGATTTTTTTTTTTAAAGGGATTGCATCTGTTTCATTTGTTTTCCTTATGTGTGGGTGAGCTTTAATATTTCTAAACATTCTTTTAAATCCGTGATACTGAATACATGGTACCTTAATAACACTTTGTGCCACATATTAAAAAGTGGCCTCTAATTTTGTATCCAAAGTTGACAGTGGGCTTTTGAGTAAGACATGCTATAGAATCCCAGTGAAATGTGGAAATGTCATAGGTGAAAAAATGACACTAAAATAAACACATTCACACCAAATGTGGTTAAAATACATATGTGAATTGGTAGCTAAATGAAGTGAAATTTTCTATTCCGCAATTGTTAATAAGGGTATAATTAAATCATGAGTATTTTTAGTGAAAGTCATGGACAGGTCAAGGGTAACAAACAAAATATCATGGCCCCATGACCTGTCCATGACTTTTACTAAAAATACTCATGATTGAATCTGTGGGGGAGGGGGAGCCAGGGGTTAGTTGCAGGAGAGGAACCCTAGGGGGCCTGCTGCTGCTCCTGGGCTAGCTGCTTGGGCAGCCCTGGGGTCAGCCACACTGGCCGCTGCAGAAGTCACAGAGGTCACAGGAAATGATCGAATCTGTGACTTCTCTGACCTCCGTGACAAAAACGGAGCCCTAATTATTACATTTTAATAAAGTAACTATTGGAGTTCCTAATACACAACTGTCTTTTGCAGCTTTTTGTGATTGTGGCTGTTAAGCTTAAGACCAAGACTTTAACAGAAGAGGCCTAGATTCTCAATGGTATTTAGGCACCTAACTCCTATCTGGGCCTGAGTGCCTGAAGTTAGGCTTCTATGTTTATATTTAGTTCATATTCTGGTTTTCAGAAGTGCTGAGCTCTTAGCAGCTCCAATGGGCATGAGAGATGTAATTATTTTTGAAAATCTTGGTCTAACTCCCAGTGCTCCAAATTATA
Source organism: Caretta caretta (assembly GCF_965140235.1). Lineage (NCBI taxonomy): Eukaryota > Metazoa > Chordata > Testudines > Cheloniidae > Caretta > Caretta caretta. The sequence goes on from NC_134209.1 coordinate 55,633,850, forward strand.
CATTTCAGTACCTATAGCTTTATGGTTCATTGTATTTACATTTATTAACATGCTAAGTAGTTCTGTTGTATACAGTAGCTCAACAAAGAGTGTCAAGAAGTAAAATACACAAAGAATTAAAATTGCAGTTATTTCTCCATCAACTATTCAGATGGTTAGAGATTGTATGAGCGAACCCTAACTATCCTCAGCAGGCAATCTGGTGCCAGACTGCTGTTAAATAACTAGTATTTAACAAGAAATAACAACATGTAGATGAAGTGTGTGGCTTAAAACACTGTGTTAAGCATCATTAAAACTCAGTCTCCTTAGAGCCTTATTAAGAGCCCTTTCCTTTCCATAATAAAACATTTCTCTGTGACTGTTTCGATTAAAATTCTAACAATACAAACAAAATGCCTCTTAATTCAGCATCCCACTAGAGAACCATTGTTTCTGTCAAGCTGCAAAGGCAGGTGGAAGAACTAAACTATCCTTACAAGCCCCATCTAATCAGTAAATGGGAAAGCATTAGATGGCTGCATTTTCTTGACTTTTAAAAATCTTTTCCCTTTTTGTAATAAAAAAAAAAAAAGGGGGGGGTGGGGGGGTTTGTTTGTAAACATTTTACGTTCTGTGGCTCAGCATTCATTTGGGAAAAAGAGCCTTTCTGCATGTATTTAAATACTCCAGAGCCATATTTTCAGCTGCCGTAAACCACCGTAGCTACATTGCAATCAGCGGAGCTATGTTTTACAAAAGTTGAAGATCTGACCCAAGGGTGTACTGTAGTTTTGTAGTTAAACTGTCAAAAGAATGTACCTACAGTCAATTTACAGATATACAGGCCAAATTCTCTTGTGGAGTAAACCGGGGGGAGTTCTAAGCAGCATCAGTTCATACCAGCACTGAATTTGGCCCACATAATTCAAAGGGCATTGTAACATCCATTACTGTTGTTGCCTGATGTTTTTAAATTTTATTTTCCTACGTTACATTAATGTAACATTTCCTTAAATACAATAAAATAAACATACGAGGATGAGTGGATTGGTACAGGCTTTTTTCGCTAGGTCACCAGCCATGGCCAGTAGTGACTGAAATTCATTAGAAATTGATGACCAGTGACTTATAAGAAATAAATTGGCAATCTTAGTCTAGGTTTTAAAGGATAGAGAGCCTCATCCCAAAAAATCGCCATCACAGTTGGCGCTGATTGAATCCTCCTGACAGTCTTCAGCCCTGGTCTTGGAAGTTGTACTATGTGGAAGTACACCTGAGCCCCACTGAATTCCCCTGTGCATTTGTGGAACTTGCAACATTAGGGCCTTAATGAAGAAAGGCAGTAAGCAGAATTAATTCACCAATCTCTATTCCATGCAGTGTCAAGGGCCAGGTCATCATAGATCAAATGGAATTGAAGCTCTGTTTCTAAGTATTTCAGAGCAGTCCGATACTACTGCGATAGATGAAGTGACTAAAGAGCTTCCTAACTTTGATCAACACTTGAAATAAAATGAAGAATACCCATGAACAGTAGTGGAAAGTTTAATCTATAGTATGCAGAATGTAACAAAACCCCCGGAAAAACTTTGTGGGACTAGAAATCAGAACATATTGGACATAATAAATTGAGAAATATGTTCAATTAGCTCTCTTTAATCTGCAAATCCCAAATATATATTAAAGCAAGGTACATAAGCAGATCTCATTGGGAGACCTTGGGTAATTAAAATTTGGCACATATCTTAGTAGCTTGCTGAATCAGTACTAGTGTAATTAAGGTTGATCAAACTATTTGAATTTATAATATTCATTGCAACTGACTCCTTTTTGTGGTTATCCGACCCATCCTGTCTTCTGCAAATGGAAGTGTAAGTCTGCTTTGCAGCTTATTGATTGTTCCACTATTTAGCAGAGCACGAGCCCCTCTGATCATGCTAGCTAAAACAAATTAATTTACAATATATTGTATTTATCAACTCTTTTATAAACTAAATTATTAACTTAAACAATTTATCTTTCAGATATTTTTATGATTAAGATTTAGTGCTATTTTATCATTGAGATTCAGAATTAATAGAATGTTTCTTAAATTAACAGTTAAACCTTTTTTAATCTTCAGTTATTCAGCTGGTATTGAGTGATTTAGGAATGTCAGAGTTGAGAGAGAAAATCATGTCTTTAATGGGGCTATGTGCACGCATAATGGCTGCAGGCCCATAAATAATAATTGCAAAACTGGCATGTTTTATTTAATACAGCGTAAGGCAAGGTGATCCAGATGAATGGAATTAATGTCCCATTGAAGTTAATAAGGTTCTGCAGAGATACAAGGTTCTGTAAAATGGGGTAAACAGTGAGGTGTCAAAATCTGCAGATGACACAAGTACTCAAGATAGTTCAGTCCAAAGCTGACTGTGAAGAGTGACAATGGGATATCTCAAAACTGGGTGACTGGGCAACAAAATGGCAGATGAAATTCAGTGTTGATAAATGCAAAATAATGCATTTTGGAAAACATCATCCCAACTACACCTATAAAATGATGGAGTCTAAATTAGCTGTTACCACTCCAGAAAGAGAGATTGATGTCATTATGCCTAGTTCTCTGAAAACATCTGCTCAATGTGCAGCGGCAGTCAAAAAAGCAAACAGAATGTTAGAAACCATTAGGAAAAGGATAGATATGACAGTAAATATCATAAAATGCCACTATATAAAACCATGGTATGTCCATTCCTTAACGTTCTGGTTACCTCATCTCAAAAAAGATATATTAGAAATGGAAAAGGTACAGAGAAGGGCAACAAAAGTGATTAAGAATATGGAAGTGCTTCCATATGGAGAGATTAAAAAGATGGGGACTGTTCAGCTTGGAAAGAAGAAGTCTATAAAATCATGAATGGTGTCGGGGGAAAAAGTGAATAGGGGAGTGTTTACCCCTTCATTGAACACAAGCATCAGGGGCCACCCAATGAAATTAATAGGCAGCAGGCTTAAAACAAACAAAATGAAATACTTCTTCACACAATGCATAGTCAACCTATGGAACTCACTGCCTGGGGATGTTGTGAAGGCCAAAAGTATAACTGGGTTCAAAAAGGAATTAGATAAGTTCATGGAGAATAAGTCCATCAATGGCTGTAGCCAAGATGGTCAGGGATGCAACCCCAAGCTCTGTGTGTCCCTAAGCTGCTGGCTGCCAGAAGCTGAGAGTGGAAGACAGGGGATGGATCACTCGATAATTGTCCTGCTCTGTTCATTCCCTCTGAAGCATTTGGCATCTTCCACTGTTGGAAGACCAGATACTGGGCTAAATGGACCGTTGGTCTCACCCAGTATGGCTGTTCTAATGTTCTATTGGGGTCAACTTGCAGGATAAGGTGCTGGTTTATCACTTGTATAGAAAGGGCTATTAGCATGTCACATAACCCCTCTAGAATAAACAAGAGAAAGGGACCTAGATGAACATATGGTAAATCATGTTGTCTGCCACTTCTGGTCAATGCTATTGATGGGGGATACATGAATTCTCCAATTTTTTCCATTAACTTTCCAATTTCCTTAAGAAGAATTAGGCATAGATTGCTTGCATGTTATTACCATGTAAACACTTATAATGCAGTAGATGCCTCTGTAATATTAAATGTTAGTTGTGTTTGCGCTGAAAAAATGTGGAATGAAATTACAAACAACGCCACCAAACTGATTTAGTATCTGTGTGATAGGGTGGCAGCAAGATAGCAGAGGGTGCAGAAAGGATTAATAATAGTTAACAGACTGATTGCACTACCAGGTTTGCTGAAAAGCTACAAAAAAATCATGAAGATTGTATGGCAGATATAACCTTTGTAAATGGAAAGTTTGACAAGAATTGTGGGGACTGTGGGGACATCTGGATAGTGACAGCTACAAGTCAAAATTTTAGCTAGGGCACATAAATTGCCTTAGCTGCTCTTTAGCTGCACATGTACTAATTAATTAAGGACACTTTCAGAAGTGCCCCTTAGTCCTCTGCTGTGGCTGCCAGCTGGTCAGCAAACAGTAGGTTACTTACTTCTTTGCAGTCCTGCTGCCACTGAGGAGTCTTGGAACAGAAGGCATCCCGACTGCCCCATACAAGTTTTACCTGCTATATAAATCTTGATGATTTTAATCATTGGTGTTTATATTTAGTCACCTTAAAATATTTGTCCTTGGCATGAACTATGTTGTGTGTAAAGGGACTTTCTTCTTTTTCATGGAAATGAAAAATAAATAAAAGGTTTTGTTTAGAGTGGTCAGCCTTACTGTGAAGCAGCTAATGGAAAGATTATTTAGAATGTATACTCTTTGGGCCAAGGGCTGACTTTTACCATACACTTGCACTGCAAATGGAGCACCTGTCCTCACTGGGTCTCTGGGCACTAATGTAACATTCAAGAATAACAAACAACAATATATAATAATAAAACAAACTTTGTTGGGTAGAACAGCTTGTGGGGAGAAATCTGCATCTGAAAGTCTGACCACTACTATTGTTGATAATGATTGAAAATAATTCCCCAGTAAATGCTACAAATTTAAGTACAACACTGTTGTTTTCCTCGGAGAGACAAAAATATGTGCCATTTTTGTCAAACAATGCAGACCTTTTCTTTTGCAGCAATTAGTGATGATGCATGTAGTAAATTGCTAAGTATTCATGACTAATCTGGATAGACAGGATTGTCCCTTGCTAATCACAATGAATATTGGCCTGTCCATAAAGAGCAAGAAGTGAGGATATCAAAGAGAACAGTCAGCTATTACCAGGGCAAACTCTTGGCCATGAGCTTCTGTAGACGATAATATGAAAAGACAGAGATTAAATTAAAAGCAGTGTTAAGTACCCTCACAGCAGAAAAACAACAATCATTTCTTTGCAGACTACTCATGTATTATAGTGTGAAAATCTTTCTAAGTTTTATTTTACTATATAAAATTTGAATGAGTAAAACTCTTTTAATTTTTATATGGAGATAGGTTTTTATCAAATAAAACATGACTCAATTTCCCGCAGGGTAGGGAACAAATCTCCATACTAAAATAAAGCACAGAGGAGTGTTTTTCATTGTATGCTAAATGTATGTGATCTAAAATTATTTATTAAATTGCACAATTTATAGTAATTATTCATGAAGGATATGTTTGCTACTGTATATCTAACTTGAGGGTACTTATTTGTTTTAAAGAGTTGTTGTGAGGTAACTGGTCTATTCAGTGACTACAAGTCTTATTGCTCCCCTTCCAGCAGAGGGCAATGAAAACCCAGCCAATGTGGAGGATGCATGTAGAAGGATAGGGTGACTCTTCATGACCTCCTTCTCCAAGCCCATTGGAAGCCTTTCTGAAGAGGTTCTACAGGTGTGAGTTTCTGCACTTTGGGAAGGGGTAGAACCTAAATTCTAGGGGCGGGGATGCGTTGATTTTGGAAAGCGAACCCCTCCTTCTATGCAGGGCAGGAAGAATTCCAAAGAAACCCTGGAATTTCCTGTTTCCTATATTAAAAGTCTTTTTTTTCTTTCTCCTTTCAATTAATATCTCTGTTAGCTCATCTAGCTTGCCATGGAAACTCTCCTTTTTTCTTGGACTTAGGCAAGGTAAAACATGGAAATAAGTGACATTTTCCAATTGTTTAATTCTCAGAAGCTCAGGAAAATGGTGACGTTTTCTAATTATCTCATCTCTTGGAATCTTCTTTTTTAAATTGCTTTCACTTGTCCAGCTTGTTAACTAGTAACAGAACAATCAAGGTTGAAAGTTCACTTTTCATTTTTTCTGTAGAGTATTAAATAACCATCAGTCATTTCAGCCCCAAGTAGGTCTTGTGACACTTACTCAGCTTAAATGACCAACACGTGCATGAACAATTCAGTGTTTCCTTTTATAAACACAGGGTCTCACAAGCTGTAGAGATAGGATTTTTGTATCTAACAGTGCCAGTATTAAGTCCTGCTGAAAATAAATTAGTGGACAGAATGCAAGTGGGACTGTCAAAGGTCCAAAATGGCTGCATTTTATCACATCGCTTGCATTCTATCACATTGTATATCACAAATATCACCACGTGTTTGTGTATATAAAAGATATGTTTCTATTAAATGTATGCATGCACACTGAGGGGAAAATGATGATGGTGGCTGCTTTCACCAAACTTCCTTCATTGTGCTTTTTTCCCTTAGAGCTTTATCACGTATAATCTTTAAGGATGACGTTTCTACTTCTCACATTAATCTACAACTCACTCATGCAGAGGTTTAAAAACTGACTCTCACATTTCAGTCAACTTTAAATAATATTTTGCTGCATTTTACCAGAGTTCCACTGAACTATTATGGAATTCAATGGCATTTTCTTTCCCATTATCAATAACATATTTATGTGAAAGGATTTTTTTTCCCAACATAATAAAAGACAGGCCATTCATTCCCAAATCTGAGAACTGTGTGGGTTTTTTTGTTTGTTTGTTTTTTTTTTAAATAGGAGTGGTTTTTCCTTAAACTGCTGTTTTCATATTTTAAGTCTTTTTTCCCCTCTCCCCCCCCTGCATTGCTTATCTACTCAAAACTCACGAGGCTTGATTCTTATGTCTCATACATCAATTTTACACAAGCTTAACTTCTGTGTGACCTTGAGCAAGTCACATAGTCTCTCTGGCCCAGATGCACAATGGTACTTAGGCACCTAAGTCTGGGGTTTTGGTGCTTAAGTTCCAGTTTTAGGCACCACTTTGATCCACAAAACTCCTACTTGGCTGATGCCCTAATCCTGTAGGTGCCTAAACTCCCTTGGCACTTAAATATCTGCTATAAAAGTTCCTAGTCACCTAAGTTTCTGCTTCTAGGCATGTACACTGCTCCTCACTCTAGGCATCTGGATGCCTATCTCCCACCTAAGCCGCAGTGTGATCCATGAACTGAGGGAAGATAGGCATTCCTCTGTCTATTTCACCTGTGGAGAGGTGTGCTCAGAGGCCACCTACGGGATTGGGTCCCATTCAAAGTATGGAAGTGGTAGCATGTACCTTTATAACTTTTAGCCCCCTGGTTAGCACACTCAGCTGGGATGTGGGACAGCCAGGTTCAGTTCAGAGGATTTGAATAGGGGTCTCCCACATCCCAGCTGAGTGCTCTAATGACTGGACTCAAAGTTATAAGGACATTGATACTCCAACCCACGTTTTGTGTTTGAGTGAGGCAGGCACCTAACTCTTTCTCATAAGAAATGACTTAAGTGTATGTCTACACTGCAATTAAAAACCCATGGCTAGCCTGTGCCAGCTGACTCGCCCACAGCTCTCATTGGCCACCGTTTGTCGTTCCCAGCCAATGGGAGCTACGGGAAGCGGCATGGGCCGCAGGGACGTGCTGGCTGCCCAAGCCCTGTGAGCCCAAGGAGCTGTTTAATTCAGTGTAGCTGTTCGGGCTTGGGCTGGAGCACAGGCTCTAAGACAGTGATGGGCAATGTTAATGGGAAGCAGCAGCCAACATGTCCCTGCAGCACATGTCGCTTCCCGTAGCTCCCATTGGCCGGGAACGACAAACCGTGGCCAATGGGAGCTGTGGGCGGCTGTGCAAATGTAAGCTGTCTGGTGGCCCACCAGCGGATTACCCTGATGGGCCGCAAGTTGCCCACTACTGCTCATGACCTTGCGAGGCGGGAAGGTCCACAAGCCCAAATGTCTACACCACAATCAAAGAGGCCTGAGCCCTGTGAGCCCAAGTCAGCTGGCATGGGCCAGCCGTGGGTTTTTAATTGCAGTGTAGACATACCCTCAGCCACCTGACCCAAAAGAGGGGATGGCTAGCAAAGATAGGCACCTAATTCTGTGAGAGGGCAGGGCTTAGAACATACCCCTCTGGTTGGCATTTCCCATTGGCTAGTTTAGTTGGTTCCTCACCTAGAACAGTGGCATTTGTGGATCGCATTCTTAGGCACTATTTCTCTCCTTTCATTGTATAGGGGTCCTAGGTGCCTAACTCAGGCTTTGTGGAGTGCAGTGTTGTTCCTGTAATTTACCAGGCCTTCAAGACCCTCTGTGATCCAGGCCTCTGTGCCTCAGGCCCTCCTGTGTAAAATGGGGGGAAATAGCATCTTCCTATCTCACAGGGTTATTGTGATGATAAATACATTAAAAGATTGTGAGATGCTTAGATAGGATAGACAGGCTTGTTTTATACAGAAATTCACTGATATCAGAATGAAGCTTATAGGCTTTAGTGGGATAATTAGATGTGCAAGAAATTCAGGATTGGCCTTGCTTTTATCCTTTTGTTAGCCTCTGTGCTAGAGACCAAGAGGATTTATCTGTGAATGCTACAATAATAATGTTAATGGACAACATTTTTTTTTTTTTACAACATTTTTGGAGAATTGTTGTTTTCTTAAATGAAGTTCATTAAATGTGAATGATTTGCCAGGAGTTGTCTTTCTCTGGCAAACATGAGTCATAGAAGTAGAAACCCAGCAGCACATCTGTAACCCACAGTACCCTCATCAGTTACTAAACCAGTGTAGTTCCTTCAGGCAATCTTAACCTTTCATTTTGATTAAGTCTATAATGTCACTGACATATGTCTAAATATCAGGTCATTTAAAATAAAGTGGTTTTTAGAGGGATAGATGTTTTGGTGCAGATTAGAGACCATGTATATGTTTCATTTTTCCTTTCTGGCTCAAAGTTCTTTAGCCTTGCACCACTAGCTAAATAATGTGACCAGATCAATTATGCTGTTCTTGGTTTTATCACCAGCTGAAAGAAGCTTGCTTAGAATTATGTTTTCACTATGAAGAATATTGAGTTTTTTGTTTCGTTTTCATTTTTAATTATACAGAAAATGATGTATAATGCAGGTTACACCGAATGCTCATAAATAAATAGATTTCACAACTTGCCAACAGAATGATTGGCGTGAGGATTGATATACGAGCTCTAAGTAGAGAGCACTAAAGGGAAACAGTGAAGGATCAATGGTGCTGCTGCTGCTGGCTCATGTTCTGTTGCCCTACCTCTTTGTCTGCTGCTAGATAAAGATGTACACATTTATCTCCACCTATTATCGGAAGACAGGTTTCAACAGCAGCTTCTCATCCTTCACCCTACTGTTAATTGTTGAAAATACATCTAACAAATCATCAATGGTAGAGAGCCTCTGAAGGGGCAGATTCTACTCCCACACTTGAGAAAATCTGAAATAATTCCACTGAACTAAGTAAAATTACTCCATATCCACTTGGGTGGTACTGAGAGCAGAATTTGGCTCAATCTCTCTTAAAGCAGTAATGGCAGATGGGCTGGCCCACCTGCTCATCTTGGACTATGGGTATTTTCCAAGACCTAAACCTTCTATTTCAAAAATCCCAGCTGGTATGGTTGAGTAGCAGAGAACCTTCAGCTGCTGTAAACTGGAGCCATCATTTCATCTAAAATGCAGCACATAGGAAGAGCTGGATATCAATAGTAGTGCATCCAGAAAGGTTTCATGAAGCAAACATACTGAAGCATCATCACACGATTTGAGGTGTGTTTTTGCTGGGCAGCTGGCTCCAATCAGAGTGGCAATTTGTTACCAATTAGTAAAATCATCTTGCTGCTCGCTGGAGTATACAAATAGCTTATTTGACTCTCCTTCAGGAATAACAGTGATTGCTAGCATGTTTGATATATAGTCTTTGAAGGTAATGTGCACAGAGCCATTAAGAGACAGCACTTGGAAGGTGTCTGATCAATCAGACCCCTCCTCCTAACTGTAGGTATGTAAAAATAATGAAGAAAAACAAACAACCCGCTCTGCCCTCTTCCCCCCCCCCCCCCGAAAAAAAATTCAGATGTCTCACGGTAATTTGGTATAAGAGGTGAAGTGGTACTCACTTTACCCCAGGTTTGAATTTGGCCCAGTATAACAATATTTAATAATACAATGGCTCTAATTTATACACACAAAGGACTCTCAAGATGGCAATTTCTTATTTGATTACTAATTCTTGTTTATTATATCCAAAGCACTTTTTTTGGGCCAAATCCTGAAATACTAACTCAGGCAAAACTCCTATTGGGCCATGACACAAAGGCTTATTGATGCCAGCTGGCAAAGAATTTACTGTTCCTTACAAACAACTTCTGTTCAGACCTGACAAATTCACTATACGTCATATGCTGCTTTCATGGTATTCATCGATTAAAGGGTAGCATAAATAGTCATTGTAAGGTGTCAGAGTAGCAGCCATGTTAGTCTGTATCCGCAGAAAGAAAAGGAGTACTTGTGGCACCTTAGAGACAAACACATTTATTTGAGCATAAGCTTTCATGAGCCACAGCTCACTTCATTGCATGCATGCAGTGGAAAATACAGTAGGACGATTTTATATACACTGAGAACATGAAACAATGGGTGCTACCATACACACTGTAATGAGAGTGATCAGGTAAGGTGAGCTTTCTCCAGCAGGAGAGAGGAAAAAAATCTTTTGTAGTGATGATCAAGGTGGGCCATTTCCAGCAGTTGACAAGAACGTGTGAGGAACAGTATGGGGGGAAATAAACATGGGGAAATAGTTTTACTTTGTGTAATGATGCATCCACTCCCAGTCTTTATTCAAGCCTAACGTAATGGTGTCCAGTTTGCAAATAAATTCCAATTCAATAGTCTCTCATTGGAGTCTGTTTTTGAAGGTGGTTTTTTTTGTGTTGAATTGCCACTTTTAGGTCTGTAATCGAGTGACCAGAGAGATTGAAGTGTTCTCCGATGGTTTTTGAATGTGTTAATTCTTGACGTCTGATTTGTGTCCATTTATTCTTTTACATAGAGACTGTCCAGTTTGGCCAATGTACATGGCAGAGGGGCATTGCTGGCACATGATGGCATATATCACATTGGTAGATGTGCAGGTGAACGAGCCTCTGATAGGTTTCAGAGTAGCAGCTGTGTTAGTCTGTAGCCGCAAAAATAAAAGAAGTAATTTGTTAGCCTCTAAGGTGCCACAAGTACTCTTTTCTTTTTGAGCCTCTGATAGTGTGGCTGATGTGAATAGGCCCTATGATGGTGTCCCCTGAATAGATATGTGGACACAGCTGGCAACGGGCTTTGTTGCAAGGATAGGTTCCTGGTTTAGTGTTTTTGTTGTGTGGCGTGTGGTTGCTGGTGAGTATTTGCTTCAGGTTGGAGGGCTGTCTGTAAGCAAGGACTGGACTGTCTCCCAAGAGCTGTGAGAGTGATGGGTCGTCCTTCAGGATAGGCTGTAGATATTTAAGGACTAATGTAACCCTATTGAAAGTTATGGTCTTGGAGGGAAAGAGAGTAACCAAGGAATCATATGGCTCAGTGCTAGCCCTTTTAGGGAGGGAGTTGTCACCCTTCCCTGGCTAACCAATTACATAACGTATTGCTCAATTGTCTACCTGTGCACCAACCCAGAAAAGTTAATGGAGAGCCATCAAAGACAAACTATGAAAATCAAAACCACTTGGAAGTGAAAAGGAATGGTAGGACCATCTCTTTGATGTCTCTCTAATCACAGATAGGACTGATTCAGTCCATCACAGGTTGGAGAAAGACTCTGCCTCCATTCACTGAGGAAGTACCTTGATGAGCTTCATGAAAGAATGGGTCCTAAGTCCTTAGTGTAGTTGACACAGGCGAGACTCCCTTGTGCTGGTGGCAGATGTAACAAGGTGCTTCTCCAGGCATCTTGGGCTGAGAGTCATCACAAGCCAACTCTTGAGAAGTGAAGAACATCTTGTGAGGAACTATAGCCCCATTTGCATAAATGGACATTATAGCAGCTTATCACTTCTTAGGACTGATTTAAGTGTGAGTTTTCCTGAGCAAGGATGGAGTAAAAATAATTACCAGGATTTGGCCCATTCAATGTATAAATTACAGCTGGGTAGAAAATCTGTTTGATATTGGTTGGATAAGCAAAGATATGAGTGATATACTCATTACTGTCTGGCTGTTGGTGGGGAATGCAAGCTATAACCTCATTTTGTTTAGTAAGGGAATGACTGATGGTGGGGAGTAGGCAGAAGAGCTTCCTTATAACCTTTACTCCAGTACTTAAAGTACTCTCCTGGGAGGTAGAACACCTTGGTTCAGTTTGCCCCTCAGCCTGATGATGATGATGATGATGATGATGTATTTAGACAGATATTTCCCATCTCTGAGGTGAGTGTCCTAACCAGTAGATTAGTGTCATTCCTACTCTCTCGGTATGTCCCAGTACATATTTAATTTATTTATACAAAGTAGAATGGCTTCAACAGGAGAGACTGGGAAAAACCCACATCAGAATATTCTTTATACCAGTGGTGAAGACATTTAACTGAGAGGTGGTGATTTAATATTCAACTCCCTTTTCCTCATCAGGCAGAAAGATGAATTGAACCAGGGTCTTGGTGAGTGCCTTTACCTCTGAGTTAAAAGTTAGAAGGGTGATCCTTCCCTCCCCCCCCCGCCACATTGTGTGGACTTAAACATGCTCTGAGAACACATACCAACTTGGCCTCGCAGGTGATATAGGCGAGGCCACACCTATCTCCATCTGTTTAGTGTGGACATAAGACTTCTGTAAGGCAGATGACTTGGTACCACAACACATTTTTTATTTTAAAAACTAGAACAACATAAAATTAACATGGCATGGATTAAAAACTGGCTAACTGGTCAATCTCAATGTCATTGTAGATGGCGAATCGTTATTGAGAGAGTTTGTTTCCAGTAGTGTCAAGCAGGGATCACTTCTTGGCCCTATGCTATTTAACGTTTGTATCAATAACCTGGAAGAAAATCTTCATTGATAAAGTTTGCAGGTGACCCAAAATTGGGGGAGTGGTAAATAATGAAAAGGACAAGTCACTAGTACACTGTCCTCTGAATTGTTTGATAAACTGGGCGCAAACAATGAGTTTTTAGTATGTCTGAATATAAAAGTATACATCTAGAAACAAAGAATATAGCTTATGCTTACATGATGGGGGAAGGGGAGGCTCTATCCTCAGAAGCAGTGACTCTAAAAAAATGTGTGGGTTGTGGTGGGTAATTAACTGAACATGAGCTTCCAGTGTGACACTATGGCCAAAAGAGCTAATGTCATCCTGTGATGCATAAACAGGGAAATCTGGAGTAGAAGTAGAGAGTTACAGTTACCTCTGTATCGGTCACAGGAGTGACCACTCTTGTAATACTGTGTCTAGTTCTGGTGCCCACAATTCATGAAGGATGTTGATAAATTGGACAGGGTTCAGAGAAGAGCCACTAGAATGATGAAAGGATTAGAAAAATATGCCTTACAGTGATAGACTCAAAGGGCTCAATCTATTTAGCTTAACAAAGAGAAGCTTATGGAGTGAGTTGATTAGTCTATAAGTATCTACATGGGAAACAAATATTTAATAAAGGGCTCTTCAGTGTATCAGAGAAAGATATAACATGATCCAATTGCTGGAATTTGAAGCTAGACAAATTCAGAGTGGAAATAAGGTGTGGAGTTTTGATGGTAAGGTTAATTAACCATTGGAACAATTTACTAAAGGCCATGGTGCATTCTCCATCGCTGAGCATTTTTAAGTCAAGAGTGGATGTTTTTCTAACAAAAATGCTCTAGGAATTATTTTGTGGAAGTTCTATGGCTTGTGTTATACAGGAGGTCAGATTAGATGATCACGTTTCCTTCTGACCTGGGAATATATGAATCCTGCAAGGTCTTAGGCAAGACAGAGGTGTCTGAATGCCTGCCTAAGGTAGTAGTGCTCATGCCCAGAGGCAGAAACTTTTACAGTGAAAATGTATGTACTAAGGTATTTTAAGCACCTACAGGGTTAGGTGGCAGCTGAGCAGGGTGTCCAATGCACCTGTATTTCCCATCAGTGGTCCAGCAAACGCACCTACTCTCAGGCATCCACCACCTGTGATGGTCACCTCCCTTGGGTAAGACACGTGTCTCTTTTCCTTCTGATGGCAGGGGGGGCGGTAATTCCAGGCTGTATAGTTTCCTGCCTTCACTATGGACTTCCTAACACAGACATGTTGCCCAAGGGCACCTACTTGGTTTCTCTTCGGAGATGAACATAATTGCTACAGTTATTTAAGTACACACAGACTTCCTAAGCAAGCCTATGTTGTTCTTAAGGTAAAAAGCATTACAGAGAAAACATTAAAAGCAAAACAAACCCCCCCTTACACAGAGGTTAATAAGCTTACCAGAATCAACCCAACCCTAACATGGATGCTGGCAGGTCCAGTCCTTCCAATCAAACCCTAAGGATTATGTCCTTCCGTGGGCCAGAGAGCCTGCCCATTTGCTGGATGAGGAAGAAGAGCCAGTTTAAACATAGGCTATTTATCTAAAAAATACTTGCTTTGTCCGTTGGTCCCTGGAGAATTCAGTTTTAACTAATATATACATACCTTTCCAAAAGGGTGGGATGTAACAACCTGAGTCAATCTGCATAATCATCACCTGCTGTTCTCCTATTTAGCTTTCCCATAGAAATACATACAATTTCACAACAACACCTACACAACTCCATTTTTAATACAACGGACCCCAATGGTATTCACCTAATTCAATAAAGTTAATTCAGGATGTTGCAGGAAATTGTCAGTCTGTCAAACAGGAAGTTTGAGACACTCACTGGAGTCTAAATTTTGGAGTTAGGCCCCTAAGACCTTTTGTGAAGTAGCACCGAAGTGAGTTACCAAAAGTTACATAGGAAGTTTGTGAAAGAAATAAGAAATTTAATCCAGATCTTTGACAGTCCCAGCTGTTGCTTTGACCATAAGACCATCCTCTTTCCTCCCAGACTCTTCTTTCTTTCAGAGAAGACCTAGTTCCTGGGGACCAGCTTTGTCTCCTTATTTTCATCTCCCTTTGGTTTCAACAAACCAGTCATTTTCTATCTTTCCCTGCTCTTCAGTTGTGTTTTTTGTATTTGTTTAACCATTAAAATGGTTTGCTACTTTCACCAGTGGAAAGTGAGGCCACCAATGCCAGCCATCCATGAAGACAGAAAAGGCCGAACCAGAGGTAGAAAGAACATTCACACTAAAAACAACAAGCCATCAGTACCTTAGCAGTTCCCCCATTCTCCTGAATGGGAAGCTGCAATGTTGAATTATTGCCACCAAGTGGTGCTCTGTGAGGCTATAAATTAGCAGCAGGCTGATCCTCATTCACATGAAAAGCTTATGCTCAAATAAATTTGTTAGTCTCTAAGGTGCCACAAGTACTCCTTTTCTTTTTGCAGATACAGACTAACACGGCTGCTACTCTGAAACCTAATAAAGTACTAATAGCTCCTCTTGAATCCAACAAACTCACAACAGTTAAACAAATCTCCTATAAGGTAAGCGTGCTGGGGGTTTCTTTCATCGCTTAAGAGTGGGAGGAAGCAATTGGTTTCTCCTTGTATGTCATTACCTTATGGGTTTAAAACAGATTTCGGTGAAAGTTTTTAATAAAATTTGGATTCTGTTCTCTGTTACCCCTTTAACAGCTCTTTTAGTCTCTCTCTCTCTCTCTCTCTCATTCTCAGTGGTGGGATGCTTTATCACTGCTCTCACTGTGGATTGTATTTTACACGTGCATGGGTGTAATCAGTATGGACTTTCCTATCTATCATATCTATTTTTCTAAACTGGGGAATGTCAAAACACAAGATAACATAGTGTCAGTCAGTAGCACCCCAGGGGCAAAGAACAAACACCACCCTATTTGCATGTCATGAGTGATGTAAGCATGTAAGAGAGATCATTAACAGCAGTAGGAAATTAGAAGATATACACCAGTAAACATACTAGGTATTATCTCAATGTCCTATTTTCTACAAAATATTTTCTCTTTCATTGTAATACAGGAAAATCTTGTTAAACTACATTTCTTTACAAAGTTCTCCTCTGAACAAATTTATTCAATTTACAAGTTTAGTTTCAAAGTATTCTACATTCTACATTGTATCAGGTATATTTTGGTTTGGCATACAGAAAGTTCTGTTTTTTCCTTTAATATGCATTTTTCATTGTCAGCTTAGTTATTGTGGAGCAGTCTGCAGACTGGCTTGTTTTCTGTGTTCAGTGTGCTCTTAAAATCATGTTTGTAGTTGTATGTGAGTGTCCCATATATAACAATATTGTATTGTGTTTTACATGAGCTACTCTTGAAGACCACTCGGCACTTTCTGCCCAATTACTTAGAAGAGCTTGCCGTGCTGAACATATTACTCCTGTGTTCTGTGCCTGGCTTGGCTTGTTTCTGATGCACTTCATGGTGTTGCCTGTGAGCTATTGATCTAGAGCCAGATGATTCCTGGCTGCTTTTGAAAATTATTTTCTCTCTATACGCTCTTAAAACAGCAGGGCCACTCTACCAAAACCCAGATTTGAACTCTAGAAGCAGGGTATTCTCAGTTAAGGGTCCTCATTTCTGACCATCAGAGGCTGTTATCCTTCTGCCTCATCATATGCAAAGCCCACCAATTTGCCTAGGCTTTTGTCCGAGATGAGTGCCAGAATAAGTCAAATCTTATTTTCAGAGTGAAGTTTTCATTTGAGTTGACATAATATAAAGTTAGTCATTGTCTCCCCTATATATCTTGGGTGAAATGCTGGTCTCATTGGAAATTTGCCATTGACTTTAGTGGGGTCAAGATTTCACACTTTATCTCCCCATTACATGTCTCCAGAACTCTTCTAGTTACTTTCACATGTTACATTAATGACATTTCTTGTGTTTCACTGCTGTACTTACTTGCTTATCTCCTTGGGAGCTGCCTTGCTGAAACACCCAGGGCATATGTCACTGCACTCCAATGTGGTAATGATGTCAAACCTATGCTCTCCTAGCTCACTGTACAGCTATCCTGTCATAATTAGCTTTAAGCGTCTAAAATACTGTAGATTAAATACCAGATTCCACTTTGTCTAAACTCTATAATTTTTCAGTTCTCCCATTTGTTACTTTTATTAATTCTGATTTTTGGTTACTATTTGGAAAAAATATATAAATTATTCCTGAAAAAGGGTTGAGGTGACCAAGTGCAAAACACAGCAAAAAAATGCTTGATTGGACATATTCCTTTTCAGTGCTTGGAGTAGATTGTGCTGTCATCACACAGCTCTCGTTTCACCACATCCCAGCAATTTATATTCTTCCACTTCTTCTCTTGAATACACCAGTACAAAATACAACATTCAAACAGCAGGGCACAAAATTACTGGGTTTAGCGAATAATCAGCCAGAGAGGCATAAGGCTGTGTATTTACTTTAAACCGACTTCCATTATTTCTGCACTTCCTTTCAACAGTAATAAAATGTGTTCACAATAAAAATGGCTTTTTGTATGCAATAGGAATTTTAATTTACACTGGAGGAAGAACTAGTTCATAACTCAGTAGAACCGACTGGGTTCATAAGTTCTGCTTCTTGTGATTAAAATTTGGATGCAGAGCTATTTATTATGTTTTTCTCTCTGCCCTCTCAGCTCTGTAAGTTCACTCAGAGCTAAACAATTAAAGTGGAAATTGATTTGTTTACAATGGAAATCATTACTAAATTGGAAATAATGCAAAAGGCATAAGCAATTACATGTTTCATAGTATAGGTAAGACTGAAATGAAATGGGCTTAGCTGCTCCTCATGCAGGGATGCTGTACGCTTACTAATTCAGAACTGCATGATAGTTTTCAGTGGCTGTAAATAATCCAAATATCTGTACTATGGTCCAATATTGTCCTCAGAACTCTTTGTTCATATGCCCACAGTGAGAACATCTGCCTCATCTTCTCATATTTCCTCTTAATAGTCAACCCTGAAGAAGAACTCTTCTTTTTATGTAAAATTTATATATAAATAAATATATAAGTTCAAAAGTGGCCTGTGTGTGAGATGTTATCTGTGTAAGAAGTTCATGGGGAGTGTGTTGGTTTAACTGGAGGAACCCAAATGTGAGGACAAGGGAAATTTTTCAACCATTACCCAAGCAAAAATGAGTAAATCTCTTATTGTGAAAACATACATGAAGAATTCCATTTTCCTCTAAAGGTTTATTGTGCCATGTCAAGGTTCCCTCCCACCCTGAACTCTAGGGTACAGATGTGGGGACCTGCATGAAAACCTCCTAAGCTTACTTTTACCAGCTTAGGTTAAAACTTCCCCAAGGTACAAATTAATTTTATCCTTTGCCCTTGGAATATCCACTGCCACCACCAAACTCTAACTGGGTTTACTGGGAAACGTAGTTTGGACACGTCTTTCCCCCCAAAATCCTCCCAACCCTTGCACCCCACTTCCTGGGAAAGGTTTGGTAAAAATCCTCACCAATTTGCATAGGTGACCACAGACCCAAACCCTTGGATCTGAGAACAATGAAAAAGCATTCAGTTTTCTTACAAGAAGACTTTTAATAGAAGTAGTAGTAAATAGAAATAAAGGAATTGCCTCTGTAAAATCAGGATGGTAGATACCTTACAGGGTAATTAGATTCAAAACATAGAGAATCCCTCTAGGCAAAACCTTAAGTTACAAGAAAGACACACAGACAGAAATAGTCATTCTATTCAGCACAGTTCTTTTCTCAGCCATTTAAAGAAATCCTAATCTAACACATACCTAGCTAGATTACTTACTAAAAGTTCTAAGACTCCATTCCTGGTCTATCCCCGGCAAAAGCAGCATACAGACAGACACAGACCCTTTGTTTCTCTCCCTCCTCCCAGCTTTTGAAAGTATCTTGTCTCCTCATTGGTCATTTTGGTCAGGTGCCAGAAAGGTTACCTTTAGCTTCTTAACCCTTTACAGGTGAGAGAATTTTTCCTCTGGCCAGGAGGGATTTTAAAGGGGTTTACTCTTCCCTTTATATTTATGACATGCCATATCAGAAGACTAAATTCAGTTGAAGTGTGAAACATCATAGATATTTAGGTCAGAAGGGACCATTATGATCATCTAGTCTGACCTCCTGCACAACGCAGGCCACAGAATTTCACCCACCACATCACTACATTGTGCTCCCTTTATGCTGGGTCCGGCTCTTAAGGAATTCTCCAGTCTAGGGGGACCTCCCCAGGTAGTGCTCTATATCATCCCACTACAGGAGGCTTATTGAAGGTGTTCCCTGAAGCATGGGGAAGTGCCTGAAGGGCTACTGTATACAGTCTATTCCTGGATGCTGCAGCAGGTCCATAGGTAGGTGCAAGTTGCAACAGCCCTTGGGTTCTTCTTACTTGTCAGGTGTAGAAGCAGCTCTTGGCTTGCCCATTGTAGGGGAAGCACTGAAGTGGCAGAAAGCTCAACTCTGGCACAGGCATGAATTGGATCAAAGGACTTTGCACTGAGTTTTGCATATAAACTAAAAAGTAATCTTAAATGTGGAGTCACTGCTGATGCCTCCATAATAAGTAAATTTTTCTTCCCAAAATGCACTTAAACTGATATACAAACTTATAAAGGGATAATTTCACTCCGCTTTCAAATGCAGCTACTTGTGAGGTGAAATATGGCTGTGGAACACCACACACAATATAACATTATTCGCCTTTATACAAGAGGAAGAAAAGGAGTAAGTAGAATGTAATTACATGTTGGAGGGTGGTCAGAACACTGAGAATTACATCTCTGTACTTAAAAAGTAACAATTTTTAATGACCACAACATCTCATAGAATGGACAGCACTATCATGCTCCCTTGCACCATGCTAAGGAATTATTATTACTATATATTATAGCGTCCGATATGTGGTAGGCATCTCACAGAAGACCTCTGTTTTAACTAGATTATATTAGCTTAGTATAGTATCAGAAGGAAGGGTCTTACCTACTTTTCCTATAATATCTATGCAGTTGTTGGAGGTTTTGCAACCACATATTGATCCAGTCCTATTTTAGCCTACAAAATTTGACAGACTTTAAATGTACCCATATGATACAAGGATTCATAATTCAAATAACCATAAAAAAGAACAAATACTTTCATGATGTTGGGGGCCCCAAGGCTGGGGATGAGGCCAGGAGCAGAGCTGTGTGGAGTCTGGATAGGGCCAGCCATGGGATCGGGAGCCGGGGACGTGGCTGCTGGGGGCCTGGAGCAGAGCTGGGCGTGGGGAGGGGCTGGGTGATGCTCCATCCCTGCACCCCCACCCCCCCGTGGGGCTGACCTGAGTCCACCGCATCCCCTCCCCCCCACCGGATGTTCCTCCAAGTGCCCCCCCAGGGTGGGGGTGCCCCACACTTTGGAAACTTCTGATCTAAACCTATGACTTTATTATGTATTAGTTGGAGAGCTTTCAAATTCAGCTCACATCAATAGATAAAACTGAAATTTTCTTACCTATGAACTATCCAAAGGATATATGCCATGGTTTCTTCAGTGATCGAGGGTAAACATTAAGAAATAATGCATAGTCACTGAGTCACCTGACTGTTCGAAGGTTTAATTTGAAATTGGCTTCAAACGCAGGATGGGTTCCAATAATCAATCTTGAATGAAATATCTCAGAGACAGACTCCATTTTCACAAAGCTCTTTCTAGGTTTTTATGTAGCCCCCATTGCACTAGAATGAGAAATTTTGAATTTATTTTCACAACACTGTGAGGTGGGAAAGTATTAATATTAATTATTGCTGCACTGAGCAGCAGCTACAGAGGTATTAAATAGCAAGGAGGTGCCAGGACAATAACAGAATACATCTGTTCTGCAGGGGGCCTGGGCAAACACAGATGGACCATGGTCTACAGGAGCTTGTGCTTTTCTTACAGATCTTGACTGACTAGAGTAACTGGCCAGGCCTGTCGCTATTTTGTACCAGGACTGCCGCTGCCTTTCTGAATGGACAGTGAAGTGAAATGATAGACCCACTGGTGGGCTGTACTTCTGTTCTGTAGTTCTATGCATGTAGGGGACCAAACTATGAGCAAAATTTCTTCATTTCCTGTCCATGTGCTGCTGGAAAGAGCAGGATAAAATGCTTTCCTTGTAAAAGTTTTTGGCTTGACTTTTTTTCTGCAGGGAAAATACCCCTTGTTTAGTTGTGTTCAGTCTAGGATGTCATACTTGAGGTTTTTTTCCTTGTAAGTGAAAAGCGGGGCTTCCACTTTCTGAGTCTTTCACCCTAGAAGTAGCTGGAGATCAAAAGCTTGATACTTCTCACCTGTGTGATAACTACATTCAGATTTGCATTAGGTTATATGCCAAATGTAGAGTGGGAAGAATACATTAAGTGTCTGAACACAAATAGAAATGGAGAGTCAGATTTTTTTGCAGTATGGCTGCTCCAGTACAGCCATTGTGATTCACACCAGCTGAAGATCTGGTGGGGGGGAAAAATTGGAATTCAGTAATAAAATCAGATCCTACTGCTCTTTGTTTTTCACTCTTTTTCCATTTCCAGGATTAAGCAAAGTTGCCTCAGTTTTATTTTTCTACCTAGAGGAAGTAGCTAGGGAAGGTGAGCCTGATTCTGCTCTCACTCTTTTATTTACAGCTGTGAAACACCCATATTGATTTCAGTGGGCATTTTGTATCTCTTGCATCTCTGAAAAGTCAGGTCGCCGCTAATTTAACTGCCTAAATAGGGATTGACATGGCAAATGTGGGCACTTAGGTCTGAAAGTTTTGGCCATAGATTCTTATGTTAGAAATGCAAGGAGAAGTTGTGTGGCTTAATTTTGTTATATAAAAAAGCAATGCTTTTCAAACTGGGCTGACTTTAAGCTGGTACGAAGGGGGAAATAGTCATTGAAATCAATAGGAGTTGTACCTGTTTTCATCGCACTGATTTTAGCTTCCATACCTTTATATGGCTGCATTGATGTCTTGTTTTACCTTGTTTTTTGTTTTCTGTGTTTTGTTTTTGTTTTGTTCTTTTTACTTTAGTTAATCATAGAATCATAGACTATCAGGGTTGGAAGGGACCTCAGGAGGTCATCGAGTCCTACCCCTCTGCTCAAAGCATGCTAAGTACTTTTCATATGACAAGTGTACAAATATAACAGGCCTTGCTTCATCAGCTCCAGGCACCTTGTATAATAATATACAATATACATATAATTAAGAGCACGGTTGCTTTTCATACTCACTTTGCACATACTCTTCCTGGGTGTAAATGCCAAACAAAGTGCAGAGCATTGGAGAGTCAGGCCCAATAGATCAAAACCCTGATAATTATTTAATCATAGAATATCAGGATAGGAAGGGACCTCAGGAGGTCATCTAGTCCAACCCCCTGCTCAAAGCAGGACCAATCCCCAACTAAATCATCCCAGCCAGGGCTTTGTCAAGCCTGACCTTAAAAATATCTAAGGAAGGAGATTCCACCACCTCCCTAGGTAATGCATTCCAGTGTTTCACCAACCTCCTAGTGAAAAAGTTTTTTCCTAATATCCAACCTAAACCTCCCCCACTGCAACTTGAGACCATTACTCCTCATTCTGTCATCAGCTACCACTGAGAACAGTCTAGATCCATCCTCTTTGGAACCCCCTTTCAGATAGTTGAAAGCAGCTATCAAATCCCCTCCTCATTCTTCTCTTCCGTAGACTAAACATCCCCAGTTCCCTCAGCCTCTCCTCATAACTCATGCGTTCCAGTCTCCTAATCATTTTTGTTGCCCTCCACTGGACTCTTTCCAATTTTTCCACATCCTTCTTGTAGTGTGGGGCCCAAAACTGGACACAGTACTCCAGATGAGGCCTCACCAATCTTGCATAGAGGGGAACGATCACGTCGCTCAATCTGCTGGCAATGCCCCTACATATGCATCCCAAAATGCCATTAGCCTTCTTGGCAACAAGGGCACACTGTTGACTCATGTCCAGCTTCTCGTCCACTGTAACCCCTAGGTCCTTTTCTGCAGAACTGCTGCCGAGCCATTCGGTCCCTAGTCTGTAGCAGTGCATGGGATTCTTCTGTCCTAAGTGCAGGATTCTGCACTTGTCCTTGTTGAACCTCATCAGATTTCTTTTGGCCCAATCCTCTAATTTGTCTAGGGCCCTCTGTATCCTATCCCTACCGTCCAGGGTATCTACCTTTCCTCCCAGTTTAGTGTCCTCTGCAAACTTGCTGAGGGTGCAATCCCTGCCATCATTTATGAAGATATTGAACAAAACCGGCCCGAGGACCGACCCTTGGGGCACTCCACTTGATACCAGCTGCCAGCTAGACATGGAGCTATTGATCACCACCCGTTGAGCCCGACAATCTAGCCAGCTTTCTATCCACCTTATAGTCCATTCATCCAGTCCATACTTCTTTAACTTGCTGACAAGAATACTGTGGGAGACCGTGTCAAAAGCTTTGCTGAAGTCAAGGAACAACACGTCCACCGCTTTCCCCTCATCCACGGAGCCAGTTATCTCATCATAGAATTCAATTAGATTAGTCAGGCATGACTTGCCCTTGGTGAATCCGTGCTGACTGTTCCTTATCACTTTCCTCTCCTCTAAGTGCTTTAGAATTGATTCCTTGAGGACCTGCTCCATGATTTTTTCCAGGGACTGAGGTGAGGCTGACTGGCCTGTAGTTCCCAGGAACCACCTCCTTCCCTTTTTTAAAGATGGGCACTACATTAGCCTTTTTCCAGTCATCTGGGACTTCCCCCGATCGCCATGAGTTTTCAAAGATAATGGCCAATGGCTCTGCAATCGCATCCGCCAACTCCTTTAGCACTCTTGGATGTAGCGCATCCGGCCCCAAGGACTTGTGCTCATCCAGCTTTTCTAAATAGTCCCGAACCACTTCTTTCTCCACAGAGGGCTGGTCACCTCCTCCCCATGCTGTGCTGCCCAGTGCAGTAGTCTGGGAGCTGACCTTGTTCGTGAAGACAGAGGCAAAAAAAGCATTGAGTACATTAGCTTTTTCCACATCCTCTGTCACTAGGCTGCCTCCCTCATTCAGTAAGGGGCCCACGCTTTCCTTGACTTTCTTCTTGTTGCTAACATACCTGAAGAAACCCTTCTTGTTACTCTTAACATCAACTTGTGCATTTCAATCTGTGAAGTTGTGGTTGCAGTTAAAAGGCTATACATGTTTGTCAGCTCTTCAGAACTGGTCTTTTGAGATTAAAATGACACAGCCTGGTGAGCTGTGTTGCTTTTGAAAAAGCAAATCAAAATATGCAAGTAAGCTCTTTTTCTGGATTTAGACACCAGGGAAAATTTGAATTGGTAACATAAAAATCTATGTTCTTAGTTGGAATGCAAAAAGGCTCAAAATGAAGTTATTAGTATGGAGAACTTTAAAGTGTTTTGCTTCTGTATCACTACTGCCTCTATATTCATTTAATAAAATATTTTTTGGAAATCTAATGAACTGTCAGACATAATGGATTATGTAACAGTGCATTCTGAGCGACTGTAAAACTTTTGATTGCCATCATTTTCTGTGAAAGCATGAATTGGTTTAAAACATTTGTCTGTCTGTGTTAGAATGACAAATTTTCAATAGGTGGTTCTGGATCTCAGTATATGCCTCAAATTTCCTTTTGGAATCATCTTCAAAGTAAGAGGGGATCAAAGTATCAGGGGCATACATCAAAACCATCAAATGCCTTTTTTAAATAACTTTATTTTTTGCCAAGAGTTCAAAGTAAGGTTACAAACATGATCTTCATGACTTCATTATGCAGGCAAGTCAAAATTTTTAAATTGGCGTTCATATGTGCCCATCATGATGAAGATAGTTGGCTTTCAGAATGGAAAAAATTCATTACTTTTTATGTGTACATAAAAGATCAAAATGCTGAAAATATTAAAGGAACTACAGAATCTACAACTGATAACTTTAGCTCTTAACTTAAAGATGGGGATCATTACTGAATCTGTTGATCAGAAGGGTAGTTTTTTTGCAGTTGAAATTAGAGGTGGCTTTCGTGTGTGTGTGGTTTTTTTTCTGTTTTTAGTCTGAAGTTCTGAGGCGAAAGTGACTTTCAGATAAACGTGGGCCTGATTCTCCTTTTGTTACATCATTTTCCCACTAAGGTTAATTGTTTGTACTGTGGACCTTCTAAACCTAAGACATCTTACATCACCTTTCTAAGCCCTGGTCTACACTAGGGGTATGTCTACACTACGAAATTAGGTCGAATTTATAGAAGTCAGTTCTGTAGAAAGCGTTTTTATACAGTTGATTGTGTGTGTCCCCACACAAATGCTCTAAGTGCATGTTGTCGGCGGAGTGTGTCCACAGTACCGAGGCAACCGTCTACTTCCGGAGCATTGCACTATGGGTGGCTATCCCACAGTTCCCGCAGTCTCTGCCGCCATTTGAATTCTGGGTAGAAATCCCCAGTGCCTGCTGGGGCTAAAACATTGTCATGGGTGGTTCTGGGTACATATCGTCAGGCCCCCGTTCCCTCCCTCCCTCCGTGAAAGCAAGGGCAGACAATCGTTTTGCGCCTTTTTTTCTTGAGTTACCTGTGCAGACGCCATACCACGGCAAGCATGGAGCCCGCTCAGCTAACTATCACCATATGTCTCCTGGGTGCTGGCAGGCGTGGTATGGCATCCGCACAGAAAAAAGGCGCAGAACGATTGTCTGCCATTGCTCTGACGGAGGGAGGGGCGACTGACGACATGGCTTACAGGGTTGGCTTACAGGGAATTAAAATCAACAAAGGGGGTGGCTTTACATCAAAGAGAAACAAAAACTGTCACACAGAATGGCCCCCTCAAGGATTGAACTCAAAACCCTGGGTTTAGCAGGCTAATGCTCAACCCACTGAGCTATCCCTCCCTCTGGTATTTCAGGCAGGACTGAATCTCCATTAAGGTTTTCAAGGTGCCCCTGACAGACCTCACCAAAACGATTGTTGGCCGTTGATTTCACAGAGGGAAGGAGGGAGGGGGGAACAAATGAATACAAAACAAATCTGGTCTATTTCTTGTTTTGATCCACTCCATCTATCTTTTACATCTTTGGCTGGCAGCAGATTTTTGCTAGCCATCCTCATCTCTTGCCTGCTCACCGTAAGATGGTACAATAGGACTGCCTGCAGGACTAAAGAGAATGACCTGGTCAGGTCACTCCTAATTTAGTCCCTGCGCCCATGTCTGCCCAGGTGCTCCTGACTGACCTTACCGAGGTGGCCAGGAGCACCTCTGACACGATGAGGATGGTTTTCAGGCCTTTTGCACCATCTGCTGCCACAAGGCAATGGGTTGCTGCTGCTGTGTAGCAATGCAGTACCGCGTCTGCCAGCACCCAGGAGACATACGGTGACAGTGAGCTGAGCGGGCTCCATGTTTGCCTTCGTATGGCGTCTGCACAGGTAACTCAGGAAAAAAGGCGCAAAACGATTGTCTGCCATTGCTTTCACAGAGGGAGGGAGGGAGGGCCTGATGACATGTATCCAGAACCACCCGCGACAATGTTTTTTGCCCCATCAGGCATTGGATCTCAACCCAGAATTCCAATGGGCAGCAGAGACTGTGGGATAGCTACCCACAGTGCAACACTCCAGAAGTTGATGCTAGCCTCGGTACTGTGGAAGCACTCCGCCGAGTTAATGCACTTAATGCACTTAGAGCATTTTGTGTGGGGACGCACACAATCGACTATATAAAAACAATTTCTAAAAAACCAACTTTTTAAAATTCAACCTAATTTCGTACTGTAGACATACATTTTACTTTTTAGGGTATGTGTGTGAAAAGACTTAGATGCTAAAACATACAGGTCATTTAACTCAATAGTTTCCCTGAGTTTATTAAGATACTTTAAGACAGTGAAATATATTTCTTGGTTGAATTCTTAAGTGAGTTAGATGCATTGCTATTCTGTGAGGATGATCAGCTCTGGTAACCAGTCACAGTAGTGATGTCAGTTAAGTGTGACTTATAAATTATTGTGGGCTTTTAAAATGGAATTCTTAACAAAAATACTATTGAAAGCAGTTAATGAAATAGAAAAGCATATACAGTAATAGGAATACATATTTATCATTCTTAGGTTTTATTATGTCTGTATTTGCTTAATTGGCTAGAACTTTAAAAACAATCTCTTGCAATTAAATCTATCTTCTTTCAGAATAAAAATCTCTGATAATTTTGCTTTTGAGAGAAACTAGGTGACATACAATATATAAAATGAAAATTAATTTCCATATTCAATGGAAAAGATTTTCTGTAATGTTTTGCATTTAGTGCTGAGGATCTGCAAGTGCTTTACAAACACACTTAGCCTTGCAGCACCCTTTTGAAGTAAGGTGCTATTATGGGCAAAATGAGGCCTGGAAAGGCTAAGGCTAGGATTTTCAAAGGAGCCTAGGGGAGTTAGGCACCCTACTCCAGTTGAATTTCAATTCCCAGCCTAACAGACTTGTTTAAGGTTGCACAGCGAGTTCATGGCAGAGATTGCAAGAGACCTGGTTTCCAGTCTCCTCCTCTAACTAGGTTGGAATATGAACAAGAGGCTGCTCGGCAGCTCTCCAACACCACTTTCTACAAGCCATTACCCACTGATTCCACTGAGAGTTACCAAAAGAAACTACAGCATTTGCTCAAGAAACTCCCTGAAAAAGCACAAGATCAAATCTGCACAGACACACCCCTGGAACCCCAACCTGGGATAGTCTATCTACTACCCAAGATCCATAAACCTGGAAATCCTGGGCGCCCCATCATCTCAGGCATAGGCACCCTGACAGCAGGATTGTCTGGCTATGTAGACTCCCTCCTCAGACCCTACGCTACCAGGTACCTTCAAGACACCACTGACTTCCTGAGGAAACTACAATCCATCTGTGATCTTCCTGATAACACCATCCTGGCCACTATGGATGTAGAAGCCCTCTACACCAACATTCCACACAAAGATGGACTACAAGCCGTCAGGAACACTATCCCCGATAATGTCATGGCTAACCTGGTGACTGAACTTTGTGACTTTGTCCTTACCCATAACTATTTTACATTTGGGGACAATGTATACCTTCAAATCAGTGGCACTGCTATGGGTACCCACATGGCCCCACAGTATGCCAACATTTTTATGGCTGACTTAGAACAACACTTCCTCAGCTCTCGTCCCCTAACGCCCCTACTCTACTTGTGCTATATTGATGACATCTTCATCTGGACCCATGGAAAAGAAGCCCTTGAGGAATTCCACCATGATTTCAACAATTTCCATCCCACCATCAACCTCAGCCTGGTCCAGTCCACACGAGATCCACTTCCTGGACACGACAGTGCTAATAAACGATGGTCACATAAACACCACCCTATACCGGAAACCTACTGACCGCTATTCCTATCTACATGCCTCCAGCTTTCAGCCAGACCACACCACATGATCCATTGTCTACAGCCAAGCTCTGCGATACAACCGCATTTGCTCCAACCCCTCAGACAGAGACAAACACCTACAAGATCTCTATCAAGCATTCTTACAACTACAATACCCACCTGCGGAAGTGAAGAAACAGATTGATAGAGCCAGAAGAGTTCCCAGAAGTCACCTACTACAGGATAGGCCTAACAAAGAAAATAACAGAACACCACTAGCCGTCACCTTCAGCCCCCAACTAAAACCCCTCCAATGCATTATTAAGGATCTACAACCTATCCTGAAGGATGACCCAACACTCTCACAAATCTTGGGAGACGGGCCAGTCCTTGCCTAAAGACAGCCCCACAACCTGAAGCAAATACTCACCAGCAACCACATACCACACAACAGAACCACTAACCCAGGAACCTATCCTTGCAACAAAGCCCGTTGCCAACTGTGCCCACATATCTATTCAGGGGACACCATCACAGGGCCTAATAACATCAGCCACACTATCAGAGGCTCGTTCACCTGCACATCCACCAATGTGATATATGCCATCATGTGCCAGCAATGCCCCTCTGCCATGTACATTGGCCAAACTGGACAGTCTCTATGTAAAAGAATAAATGGACACAAATCAGACGTCAAGAAATATAACATTCATAAACCAGTCGGAGAACACTTCACGCGATTACAGACATGAAAGTTGTGATATTACAACAAAAAAAACTTCAAAACCAGACTCCAGCGAGAGACTGTTGAATTGGAATTCATTTGCAAATTGGATACAATTAACTTAGGTTACCTTGCATAGTGACTTAGCCACTCCCAGTCTCTATTCAAGCCGATTTCCCCTTGTTTTTTCCTACTCCCCGCCCCGCCCCCTCCTCAGATGTTCTTGTTAAATCCTGGATTTGTGCTGGAAATGGCCCACCTTGATTATCATACACATTGTAAGGAGAGTGATCACTTTAGATAAGCTATTACCAGCAGGAGAGTGGGGTGGGAGGAGGTATTTTTTCATGCTTTGTGTGTATATAAAAAGATCTTCTACACTTTCCACAGTATGCATCCGATGAAGTGAGCTGTAGCTCACGAAAGCTTATGCTCAAATAAATCGGTTAGTCTCTCAGGTGCCACGAGTACTCCTTTTCTCAGTACAACATGCACACTTTGAGTTGTGAGAGAGCCTATTAAAATAGTATGCACTCTCGTTCACTTCACTCTAAGCATTTCAGCACAATATGTTGTTACACAAGAACATAGGTCATTTCAGAATATATGAAGGCCAGAGCTCTTACATCTCCTTTGAGTTAAACCTGATTCATTTTTTCCTTAAGTACATTATTCTTTTTAGAACAGTTTACTCTTCCTGTTACTTTGCAAAACTTTTACCATTCACGCTAAAATTTTTCATGCTGATGTCTGCCTCAGGCTGATATATATTTTTTTTTTATTGAAAATTTCAGCTGTTTCTGAAAATAAGGTTATGCAAAATCTGTTTTGCTCACATTAAATTCTGGTGACCTTTAAAAGAAAAGAGCTCTAGCACCCCTGTGCTTTGGGGAAGGAACCAAACTTTGGCAGTGGTGGGTGGCTTTCGTATCAAGAATGTGTCTTTTGCTTACCACATGAAAATCTGCCCAAATTTGACTAAGTTATGAACCCTTGAAATATAGCAGTTCGCCGATGCTCAATAGAGGCTTCTTAGATTTTAACAACTAAATTCCCCAAAGATTCTATGTGGACTGGGCATACTCCAGCCTGGGGCTCAGCAGGACTTTCCTTGAAGTTGCACCCATGGGTTGCTGCAGGCTGCGTCAGTTGCAGGTCTGTGTACAGGCAGGCACCTGAATTAAGAGCAGGTAAATTGTCTCTCCTGTGCTCAAAATAACCTCCCTGTTGGGCTCAGGCTGATGAAGAAAGCTGACTGATATAAATACAGGAGGGCAAGAGTTGGACCGGGGTGAGAGAGATTTGGACAAGGAGCCTGGGGGAAAGGGAATGGGACAAGGGAACTGGAGGTGGGGGAGGAAATGTGACTGACTAGACAAAGGGATTGGAAGCCAGGGAAGGAAGTGTGTGTGTGTGTGGTTAGTAGAGGGAGGTACACTGAGTTTAGTTGAAGAGCTAGATAAGGGGACTGGACCTGGATGAGAAACCTGAAGAGTGGAGAATGGGACTGGCTGAATGGGACTGGGGAAGAGACCAGACTGGGACAGGGATAATTTGTAGGAGACAAGGCAGAAGGGGGTGAAGTTTATTGGGAATGGGCAAAAAAGTCAGTGCCCGTTAATCCAGACTTCCCTCCAGAGCCTGAAATGGAACCAAACATACCCGAGTTTCATTATTCCTCCGCTGACAGCAAATATTTGTGAATCATACTGGCAAAGTATCCCATTGCCCTTTAGTGGTGGTCCTGATGGAGGATGACAGCCTATTATTGCTATTAGTTACTCTGTTAGCTCAAGTGACGGAGGTCTATGTGATGGTTTAAAGGTTTCAACCTTGTTGATAACCCAATATGTCAATATGACGCCACATGATGAAATTTCTGGGTTTTTTCCATTTTCATCTTTAAAAATTTAGGAAATTAGACACACAAGATGTTAGAATATTAAGGTTTCAAAACCAAGCCCTTGAATGTACTTGTGCATACTCATTATAATGTAATCTTTAATTACATGATCACATTCTCGGGGCTAGATCCTCAGCTATTCTGAGCTTTCACTCTGAAACTGACCAAGTTGTATACAGGGAATCTAAGAGCTGCTCTGATCTTAGGGGAAGGGGTTGCCCATGGCATAAATACTGCTCAAAGTTATGTCCCATAGGGATGTCTCTGCTAGCTGAGGATTGCCCGAAACACTGTGTACTCTGGATGGGGAAACCAAGGCAGACTGGTTACACAGATTGCCAAGATCATAGAGGAAGCTTGTGCCAGAGCCAGGAAGAGAAAGCAGAACTCCTGGTCTAATGCCTTGCCCACAAGACTATCCTTCCTTACCCACATGTCATAATGGCAAGCCTAGTGTAAGAGCTTGTTTGAAGTGGGAAAGTAAGGAGAGGATGTAACAGAAGGGCCTTTTTAGAACTCTGTTTTTTAAATAGGGATTTGAAGCAGGGCCGGCCCAAAACATTTTGGCACCTGCGGCGGGGAGCTCAAATGATGTCCCCATGTCCCCTCGCTTGGGCCAAAACTTTGAAAGGTATCAATTCTGCCTTCTTCCCGTTCTACTCCTCTCATGGTACTGCTCTGCTACCTACCCCAATAAAGGAGAACTAACAACTTAAAATGCCTTGTTCAAAAATTTTAAGTAACACTTACATTTGCTGTTCAGGCGTTTGAAAGTTAACTTTTCTTCTCTGCATAGTAAACACTGGCATTTTTATCTGTTTGACTAATCAGAGTGGTGCTTTCCATGCCTTCTTGGTTGCAAAGATTTGAACTGCTTCCTGCTGAAGGTCCACAGTCTGGGCCAGCTCATGCTCTACTGAGATGGTTGCAAGGCCGACCAGCCTTTCCTGTGTCATTGTGGAGCATAGATGTGTTTTTATTAACTTCAGCTTGGAGAAGCTGAGTTCTCCACTGGCAACTGTTACAGGAAGTGTTAGAAGTATGCGCAGAGCAACAAAAGCATTTGGAAAGAGGGTGGTCATCTTCTTTGTGCACATATATTCCAGAACAGCCTTTGGAGTTGATCCTGCTGAAATGTATCTTGAAAGGGCTTTCAGTTCTTCATCTAAATCACTTGCATCAATATCACACATGGTATCATGCGTCAACACTGTCTGTAGTGCCCTGCATTGCTGGTGTAGGCCTTCTTCAGGTATAGTGAGGAGTTTTGGAATATCATACAACATCCCAAATATACAGCTGTGTTCCTTGAGCTGCATGAAACGTTCTTCAACTGACTGTATTGCACAGTCTAGCACCTGGTTTGATAATTCAACTTTGAATTGTTTTTGGGATCTCTTAAGGGATTATCCCGTGCCTCGTAATCAAAATGTCGTCTTCTTCGGTGACTCTTGTATTCTTGAATAGGTGGGAAAATTAGCTTCAGTGTGAAGTTCCTCTGCCAACGTATGTGCACTCTTCAGAACGTTTTGAAATCCCTCATCTGACCGGTAAGACTGTAGGTATGACTTTGCTTTGTCCAGTTGTTCCATTGCTCCAGATATATCAAGGTCAACGCCTTGGAGTCTCTTACTTACAACATTTATTTCAAACAGTATGTCATGCCACAACACTAAGCCATGCAGAAATTGAAGTTATGTATGTTTCTGGTTATTCCATTTCCCTCTGCCGCTGTTCTCCCACAAACTGATCTTGTCATAGCATTATCCTCCATAATGGCAACTACGGCATCATCTATCTTCCCAATCTAGTGTTTGAGAGGCTTTATCACCTCCACTTGACTTTCCCATCATGTGGCACTCAGTGGTTTCAATGTCGGAGAGGATATTCCCAGATGTTGCTGCAAAATTTGCTGTTGATGCAGAGAAAAATACATAGATGCTTTGAATTACATTAAAAAATTCAGCAGCCTCACAAGAAGCTGGTGCTGCATCACTGACCAAAAAGTTCAATGAATGAGAACTGCATGGGACAAAAAAAGCTCGAGGGTTTAACTCTTGGATCCGTGTCTGAACTCCTCTGTTCTTTCCTCGCATATTGGCACCATTATCGTAGCCCTGACCTCTCATGTCAGCTCTCGCAATTCCCGTATCTTCCAGCTTTTTAAGAAGCACATTTGTCATACCAGCTCCTGTGGTATCATCAATGTCAATAAATTCTAGAAAATGCTCTCTGACAGTCACCATTGCTGGGATGTTTTCACTAGGTTGTGGTGGTGTTACAAAACGCACCATTAAAGTCATTTGTTCTGTATGGCTGATGTCAGGTGTGCAGTCCAGAATAACACAGTAATATCTTGCTGACTTCAGATCTGCCACAATCTTCTGTTTGACTTTTGTTGCCAGTAACTGTATGATCTCACTTTGAATTATTTTTCCAAGGTAGTGGTGTGTGTACATTTCTTGGGTGGTGACTCTTCTTAGATGCTCCTGGAGTACAGCATCAAACTCAGCCATCAGCCCCACAATTTTAAGGAAATTTCCATTGTTTGGCACATACAGCCGATCTGAAGTGCCACGCACTGCTAGGTTTTGGGTAGCAAGCATTCTCACAATGGCAATGAGCCTTTCCAGAACATTGTGCCGGTAAAGAGACTCCGATGCAATCTTCTCTTGATGCTGATCATCTATGGTGGCCTTTAACCTTAGTCTCATCTCAAGCTCTTTCCACCTATGGAATGCTCTCTGGTGATTTGCTGCCTTCTCATGGCATGTCTGATTTCTAGCCAGATTTTTCCAGTCCTTTGTTCACCTGTAGAACCCAATGTGGCTGGAACATTAGACTGGAAGAGTTTGCAACAAAAACAGTAGGCAGCATTCTGGGTTTCTGAGTACATAAGCCATGACCTCTCCACATTGGGGATTTCACGCCAGTAATGTGTTGGATGGAAACTTCTATTTTCAGCGTCTTTGGGGAACATGAAGTTTTTCACTTGCTGTGGCCCATGCAGTACAAGGAAGTCTCTCAGGCTACTGCTCAAGTGGGTCCACAGGCCTGGATCATCTAGACTTAAGGAACTAAACTCAGCAGCAGCTGTTTCTTGCGCCTCCACCACACTCTTCTCTGATCTACACTTTTCTTCAGGAATGTGCATGGTTAGATCCATTTGAGATGGAGATATGGATGCTGCAGAAGCTGCCAGGTCACCTGCACTCTGACTAATTGGAAGATCAGGCATCTCCTCACCACTCACATCCGCACTGGGGCCGGAAGGCTCACCGTGAACATTTGTGTCTATGTATCTCAGGAGATCTCCTTCCTGCTAAGATAGAAAAGCTTCCTTTGCTTTCTTTCTTTTTCTGAATGCTGCCCCTGAGGGGCATTTTCTTCTTTCACTCATGACTGCTGTTCTGTGCCAGCTATAGTGGCTCTCAGCACTCAATTGAAGGGGACAAATAAGCAGGCTGGTAGCAGGGCCCGAGTGAGGGAAGAGATCAGCGTCTTAAGGGCCTAACTGGCTCCTACTACTTCCGTTGACTGCCTGTTCTCCTCAAGTGGGTTCAGGGAAGCAGCAAGAAACAGGGAGCTCCCCTGAGAAGCTGGTTTTAATCAGTCCAGGCTCCTGGGGGTACTAGAGAGGTACATAAGAGGCTCCTCCTCCTCTCTCTCCCTGCAGCTCCTGCTGCTTTCTGTTATTCCCTCTCACCTTTTCTCCTGCCTGTTTATTATGTCTCTTGTGCCCTCCTTCCTCAGCACAGCACTCCATCATCTCTGTGCATCTAGAACAGAGAGAATACATAGGCACCAGCAGCAGCCACAATTTTCTACACTCTGGGTCCTAGTGGCACCCCCTCTCCAGTCTGGAACCTGAGATGGCAGCCTCAGTTCGCCTTATGGTAAGGCCAGCCCTGGGCAGATACCCTGTTGCAGAAGCAATGCTTTCCTCTTGTTTTAGCTGTGATATTTTAAACAAATTTCTTCAAGGTGTGGAATTAGGTGTCAGCATTCTGTACAACTCACCTATGCAGAGACTAAAGAAAGGGTATGCCTCTTCCCTCATATGTATGTCAAATAAACCTCTTCATCAGAAAGATGCCCTTACTTACCATGGGTGCTCTGACATTCTCTGTATGTTAAATCAGCTGTAGAAAGTAAGAATCTCCAATAAATGAAATAATTGATTTGACCATGTTCTGCCTGATACATATTGAGATCTATAAACCATCTCCAAACCTTTTCTGCGTGGGCAGTCCTTATGAATTCTACTCCTTTATACGCTTCACAGACATTTACTCAAATTTGGTTCTCAAGAAGTACTTATGTACATTTTTAGTACCAGCAAAAGAGTTTTGTAGAAAAATGATACTACTAAGAAGAACATGTAAGTTGGAGAGAAAAATTTCAAATGAGGTTAAAGCCAAAACATATTTTGGTCTGCTTCCCTTTATGCTGCCAGAGCAGTGTAAAGGGGGCCTTATTATAAATGGGAATCAGACTCTTCATGTTTTGGAAGATGCTTAATTCTCTGCAAGCATTAAACAATTTTAAAATGTTATAATGTAGGCAATATAAAAATCCATCTGACATTGTGTTATCAAAGAACATAATGATCCTTATGGATCATTATATAGTTTAAATGATTTGTGGACTTATGGGAAATTTTCAAACCCTTATGCCAGTTGCCAAAATAGTACAGACACAGTAAGACCTAGAGATGGGCCTGAGACATAAAGTTGTGGTCAAGACCTATCCAAAGATAAGGTTAGGCAAATCCAGACACTACAGTGATGGGCACAATATTAAAAGACAGTAAAATAGACTATGGATATTCGTACCAAGAGGTTTGATTTGGGCTGATTTCTAATAAGAATCAACTTGAACTTTTGTACATAATTCAAATTAAAACTTTGGATTTGTCTTCACTAGGAAATTTAATCTTCTTGAAACAGTTTTTAACAGTTAAAATAAGCAACACAGTGCTGACCATTTCTGATGGGTCAGTACAGACATGGCCCATTTCTGCTCAGGATCATATCAGCTAGTCATGGGTAAGCCATGGTCCTAATAGGGTTTTGCTATGGTTAAATGAAACTATGCTGGACACAACTGGTCCTTGTCTATACTAACCAGTCAGCATCATGTCAAGGTAGTGGTGTGTGTACATTTCTTGGGTGGTGACTCTTCTTAGATGCTCCTGGAGTACAGCATCAAACTCAGCTATCAGCCCCACAGTTGTAAGGAAGTTTCCATGATTTGGCACATACAGTTGATCTGAAGTACCACACAGTGCTAGGTTTTGGGTAGCAAGCATTCTCACAATGGCAATGAGCCTTTTCAGAACATTTTGCCAGTAAAGAGACTCCGATGCAATCTTCTCTTGATGCTGATCATCTGTGGTGGTCTTTAACCTTAGTCTCATCTCAAGCTCTTTCCACCTATGGAATGTTCTCCGGTGATTTGCTGCCTTCTCATGGCATGTCTGATTTCTAGCCAGATTTTTTCCAGTCCTTTGTTCCTGTAGAACACAATGTGGCTGGAACATTAGACTGGAAGAGTTTGCAACAAAAACAGTATGCGGCATTCTGGGTTTTTGAGTACATATGCCATGGCCTCTCTACTTTGTCACCATTGGGGATTTCACACCAGTCATGTGTTGGATGGAAACTTCTATTTTCATTGTCTTTGGGGAACATGATGTTTTTCACTTGCTGTGGCCCATGCAGTATAAGGAAGTCCCTCAGACTGCTGCTCAAGTGGGTCCACAGTCCTGGATCATCTAGATCTAAGGAACTAAACTCAGCAGCAGCTGTTTCTTTGCTACCCAGGATAGAAAACTTTGTCAGGGTGGTCAACCCTCCCCATAGGTGCCCACCACCCAAAAAAAGCTTACCAATCAAGCAGAGCAAAAACAGGCAGCCGGGAGGGGGGGGGGGTAGGGAGGGAGGGAAAGAAAGGCTGATCAGTGCAACACTCCCTCAACCAGGGGTCAGCAGCCTTCCAGAAGTGGCATGCCAAGTCTTCATTAATTTAAGGTTTTGTATGCTAGTAATACATTTTACATTTACAGCTCCCCACCCACAAACGGGATTCCAGGCCGGCAGCGGGCTGAGAGGGGCTGGTGGCCGGGACCCCAGGCCAGCAGCAGAGTGCCACTAAAAATCCGCTCGCGTGCCACCTTTGGCACGCGTGCCACAGGTTGCTGACCCCTGCCCTAAAATGTGGTGCCCTGAGCAACTGCTTGGCTCACCAACTTGTAGAACTGGCCCTGCTGCATCACTTGGGGGTAGCCTCTGAATGAACTTATGTAGAGCGCATCATCTTTTATTGCTCCAAAGCCCAAAATTGATGCTGAGCAACATTAACTCCCATTAACTCTAACTTCCAGGCACAGCCCCTAAATGAGTACATTACATTGATGTACTTCTACGACTTTGTTCCTCCAGTTCCAAGATGCAAGGTATTGCAGGCAAATTAGGTACATGTCAATCTAACCTATGTTTTTGCAGTCCCACTGACAAGCAAAGTATTATGTCATTAACAACATATGTCATAAGGACTATCAGGGCTTATAAGCACTTGAGCTGTGAAGGGCATGGTTTCTGTGCCTGGCAGACAGGGTGCAGATTTGGCTCCTGGTTTATAATGCAAAACCTGTCATAAGATGGATGTGTATTAAGGTATTATGTGTCTCTAAAATCAGTGCTTAGATATTTACAGAACACATTTGTGATCATGGCCCTGTCCGCACCATTAAAATACTTGTTTTTATAATGTAGAATGTCTTCATCTTTCTAAGTGAATTGCAATAGGTACTGCCTGTGTACCAAATATGAGTCAGAAACACAGTTTGCTGAAGTATGTGTTTATGAAAATCTTTGTTTGTGACTACTGAGGTGTTAAACTTCATTTGTGAGGAGTAGGATTTCTGGTTTGATGCACAGATATTTTGCAACCTGGAATAGTGAACATATATAATTGCAAAGGGTGTAAGTGTGTGTGCGTGTGATATATATAGTGTGTCTGAGATATATATATAAATATCTATCTATGTATCTATCTATAAATAAATGCCCAGGAATTTCAATTTTAAATCCTACATCTGTCATTTCCCAACTTCTGAGTATTTGACTTTGCAATCTAAGTAGTATTTTTAATATAATTTATTTTTGTATGTAATGTACTAGATTTTTTTTTTAATGAAAAATGTTAAAATTAAATTAACAACCTCTTCTACCTTCCTCTCTGCCCCCATACAGCCTCAGCAAGGATTGAACCCTGAACCTTCAGCGCAGACTATCATCACTTGAGGTGGAAAACTAACTAAGCTAGCTGGCACTAAGAGAAAACTGTTATTCCATAGGGGAGGATGGATTTTGAGTCTAGGTACAAGATCTCAGGAGTGGGAGGTAGAGAAGGAAGAGTCCAGTCCATCTTGGCTTCCTTTATCCCCACCCTGGGAGCTGGGGGAGCTTCAGGCAAATGTAATTCCCTAGAGGGCAGCGGAAAATGGAATACTTGGCCAGTTGCTGGGTCTGGGGGGACTTACGGAGGGTGGAGCCCAGCTGGGTTCTACCACATGTGGTGTCCCTTAAGGGAGTGAGGGTAACTGGGTCCTGTGCCAGGTCTGGCAGGGGAAGAATGTAGCCCAGCTCTTTCTCCCTCTTTCCCCAATCCCTGTACAGTTGCTCCAGAGTGCCCAGATGTTCCTAATACTGAGTCTGCTGCTGCTGCTTTGGTGGCAGGATGAGCCCAGCCTTAGAATGTTTCTATGCTCAATCATAATTGTCAAAATTATCCTGAGGAACATAAGCAACAAAAGGGAAATAGTCTGTTCAAAACTACCATCAGCAAAATTGGAATGGAATCTCATAGGAGAATGAAAAGACTCTTCCCTAGCTTGAGGGCATTCACCCTGCTGAATATCAAAGGCCTGCTACAAACAATGGGAATGTTAATGCGTCTAAAAGAAAAGTTCACAAGAATACTTTATAATGGAAAAGGTTGGACAACCTAAATATAAGCGTCACTACCAGATCCTCCTCAAATAAATAACAGAAACCAAAAGTTCCTACTTGTGCTCTCCATCCCCAAGTTATCCATGGTTTCACTAAGAGCTTCTGGTTTCTATTGAGCATTGTTCTTCATCACTTCCTTTCCTCTAGAATCAGAAGCTACACAATCCTAGTGAAATCATGGCTTTCTCAGCATCATATGGAGTTCTTCCTTTCCACTCCAAACTGAATTCATGGTTTAAGTAGACAGGGAGTGATGAAGACCAGTGGTGATGAAGTCTCTCTATCGTAAAAATAGAAGATCATTTGGGGTCTGTTCCAGTTTTCGTAAGGTCACTATCCAAACTCCTGTAGCCTCATTTCAACAGGGTCAGGTCCTTAGATGCCAGTTTTAATATTTGACCTTTTATATCTTTATTTTGTTAAACATACCAGAAACATAAAACCACAAATCTGCTTAATTCTTTCCTCAGAAAAAAAATCCTACAAACACGATAAACTGCTGCGACAAAAGAAAAAACCCACAAAAGCTATAAATATCCAGCAAAGACACAATATAATAAAGTGTAGGCACAATACTTTATTAGTATTAATATTTGTATTATTGTAGCACCTAGGAACCCTAGTCATGGATCAGGCCCCTATTGTTCTAGGCAGTGTACAAACACAGAACAGGAGCATACAAGAGACAACCGATGGATACAGGCAGATGCACAGGGGAATACAAGGAAACAATAAGACCATATTAATCAATATGATAAGCAATGGTCTGAGCACACCAACATCCTAATCATTGTCAAGTCTTTTGTAGGTATCATGGCAAATTATTGTTTTCCATCAAAGCCCTCCTAAAAACTCTGAAGTGTACAATTGTGAAACAATGTATACAATGAAAAGTGCATACAATTCCGGCAAACCCAGAGCATGTTTTTATCTGTATAATCTTCCTTCGTGGAGGGGTACTTGAAAAAATCAAATAAAAAAAAAAAAGCCCAGATCCTGTCTTTGTTAGCTGTACAACCATTTGTTAGCTGTAC
The DNA here is from genome assembly GCF_965140235.1 of Caretta caretta. Lineage (NCBI taxonomy): Eukaryota > Metazoa > Chordata > Testudines > Cheloniidae > Caretta > Caretta caretta. The sequence goes on from NC_134209.1 coordinate 55,673,742, forward strand.
AACCACAAATTTCCACCTGGCCAACATGAGTTAATGTGATAGCATATACTGACTTACCAATGTGTATTTTCTCTCACGTGCCACTGTCAATTTTGTTCCCTGTGTTGAAGTTATTTTACCTGCTTTGGAGCATTTTTTGAAGAGCCAAACTAGTAAGTTAATTTAGATAGGGTCTCTGGTCATGTGATCCATTTTTTCCTCTCTATTTTGCCTCTGGAGATTGTATTTTTCCATTCCATCATAAGTCATGCATTTGTCTCACATTTTGTTACACAGAATTTAGGAGAGAGCTTCACCACGTTTCCCGTTGATCTACCAGCTAGAGCAGTGTGGCAATTTCTGCAGGGGTTCTTATCTAAGCCTATATATGTGCAGTATGATCCTGTTGTGTTCTTTGGATCTGGTACAGACTTCTAATTGCAGAATTGTAACACAATCACAATAATTAACTATGCAATAGGTTCACAATGTGAGTTCTTAGTCACATTTTCATCATAGACCAATCAAGCTTATTTGTATAATCTGCTTATTCTCAATAAAACAAAAGGCAATATGTATGTTTGTTGATTGCTCATTGTAAGTGTCACTTCACATCCAGAGTATTGGAAACATGAGGGACAGTAAGAAAAAACATTAAAAATCTTTTCAATTTAAAACCTATCAAGTTTCAGTGTTATCTTTACAGACATACAAGTTACTAAAAATTGACTTACTGTCTGTATTAGGTTAACTACTGAACTATAGCTCCAATTCAGCAAAACACTTAAGCATATGCCGAATTCAAAGCACGTAAGGACATGCTTAAAGTTACCCAGATGCTTAAGTGCTCTGCTGAGTGGGGCCTATTGGTGTAAAAATGGACCAAAAGGGATTGGGGTGGGGTGTCCGCCCCCCCAGAGGAGTAGAAAGAGTTAACCTCAGCAGGGAGCAGTGGAGGTGAATCCTCCGAATGGCCCAGAAATGGTGTGTGAGGTGCGGCCAACCTGGACCTGGCAGGCTCAGATAAAAGGAGCCGCAGGGCAGAGCAGTCAGTCACTGCCTGGAACTCAAGGAGGAGGAACTGGGTTCCTAGCAAGTGGATGAAAGCTAGCACCACAGACAGTAGTTGCTGGCAGGAACCAAGGGAGTGAGAGGGAGCTCCTGGCTAGCTGCTAGGACTGATATTTTGAGGCTCTGAGGTAAGGGCAAAAAAGGTGCTTGGGCTGCGGGGAAGTGGCTCGGGGAAGTGTACTGAGTAGTTGGAGGGGATACAGCACATGGCTGCCATTTATAGGGTCCCTGGGCTGGGACTCGGAGTAGTGGGCAGGTCTGGGTTCCCCACCCCCCACATTAACCACTGGGAAAATGGCCTGACTAGTGGATTGTGATTCTAACTGCACCTGGAAGGGGGAAAAACAGATGGTGGCACAGCCAGAGGGTTGAGACACAAAGAGGACACTGAATTCTTGAGGCTGCAACAGGGCCTGCAGGTGGTCAAAAGAGAGAGAGTAATGGAGTGCAAACTGCAGCTGAGAGGGAGTTGGCCTTGAGCTAATTTCCAGAGTGACTAGGAGGAGTCACTGGATTGGCAGAGAGTGACACACCCTGTCAAGGTTCCTTCCCCACTCTGAACTCTAGGGTATAGATGTGGGGACCTGCATGAAAACCCCACTAAGCTTATTTTTACCAGCTTAGGTTAAAACTTCCCCAAGGTACAAACTACTTTACCTTTTGTCCCTGGACTTTATTGCTGCCAGCACAAAGCGTCTAACAAATATAACAGGGAAAGAGCCCACTTGGAAACGTCTTTTCCCCCAAGATCCCCCCAAGCCCTCTACCCCCTTTCCTGGGGAAGGCTTGATAAAAATCCTCACCAATTTGCATAGGTGAACACAGACCCAAATCCTTGGATCTTAAGAACAATGAAAAAGCAATCAGGTTCTTAAAAGAAGAATTTTAATTAAAGAAAAAAGTAAAAGAATCACCTGTAAATACCTCATACGGTAAACAGATTCAAAACACAGAGAATCCCTCTACGCAAAAACTTAAGTTACAAAAAGACACAAAAACAGGAATATACATTCCATCCAGCACAACCTATTTTATCCGCCATTTAAACAAAACCGAATCTAATGCATATCTAATTGGATTGCTTATTAACTCTTTACAGGAGTTCTGACCTGCATTCCTGCTCTGGTCCCGGCAAAAGCAACACACAGAGAGAACCCTTTGTTTCCGCCCCTCACTCCAGCTTTGAAAGTATCTTGTCTCCTCATTGGTCATTTTGGTCAGATGCCAACGAGGCTGTTTTAGCTTCTTAACCCTTTACAGGTGAAAGGATTTTTCCTCTGGCCAGGAGGGATTTAAAGGTGTTTACCCTTCCCTTTATATTTATGACACACCCTGTGACAGGGATAAACTGATTAAAAAAATCATTGATATAACACCTCTAAAATATGTTTACCTATTGTAACTCATAACTACAACTCGGCTGTGTTCTCTTGTCCTTTTTTTATAGGCTAGCTTCTGTTTTATAACACTGATGCAAGGGAATAATTTATACTGTCAATAGTTCTATTTCTTTAATAGAAATGTAGCAATTAAACATCCAGTTTGATTTTAGCTAGAGTATATTATTTCTCCCACCTGCAATAAAACTTAAAATAGGAAAATCAGTTTGCAAGAAATTTAATGCAAATCAAACCTAAAGAATCCTAAATATAATTCATTTGACCTGACATGTATGTTTGTCAGGCATGTATTTAATTCACTCACCAAATACGTATAAAACAGTCAAAGCACTCTTTAAAATCTCCTATCTTCTTTTCATACATGGAAGAAAGAATTCCTGGAGAGATTTGTACTAGCTCAGCCTCAAGGGAAAAAAAATCTCCTTTAGAGATCACCTGGTAGAGCTGTCATGTGCATTTGAGGGTTCTATTTTGAATCTTGGCTATAGTAGTTAATAGGATGATCACACACCGAATATAAATGTGACCCTACATTATGGTCTGGTGTGGGAGGTTCCATTAATGGAAAAGATTGATCCATTGATAGTGTTTGGGCACTTGCTGTGGACATCACTTTTTTGTGGGTGTATGCTAGCAGTCAGCTAGATGGTATTAGGGATTGCATTTAGACCTCTAACTAAGGTACCTGATTGGTATGTTCAATCAGGTAGTTATTGTTCAGGATTCTGTCGCTTGAGCCCTTAATCAATTGCTAAATAAAAGTTTTTCAATTCTTATATGATAGTTTAGGTAGGTGCAATTTTTATTCCTTTTTGATAGATTGTTCATGTTTGCTCAGATCCATCTGATATAGCTCCCTCTTAGGTGTTGCTATATTATAAAAATCTTCACTGAAACTGAGGAAAAATACTCTTCTAGGACTTGATCCTGCAAAGACTTATGCAAGATCAATTGCTGCCTAAAAATTAGAAAAAACGGTCCGTTTAGGTCCTACCAAACCCAGATGCTCCCCAAACTCCCAACATTTTCCAGTGCCTGGGGCTTTGCACCCTTGTGATACTCAGGGCTTGGCTACACTTGCGAGTTACAGAGCAATAAAGCAGCCCCCCGGACATCCTAGCTCACTCCCTGTCCACACTTGCAAGGCACGTAGAGCACTCTGACTCCACGGCTACAGCGCTGCTGGTACTCCACCTCGGCAAGTGGAATAACGTTTGCTGCACCCTCACTGGAGCGCCGCAGCACCAGTGTGGATGAGGTGTTGCATTACTTCACCCTGATTGACCTCTGGAAACATCCATAATCCCCTTAAATCAAGTGGCCACCCTTGTCATTGTTGTGAAATCGGCTGCAGGAATGTGGAAATGCCAGTTGAAAGCTCCCTTTTGGAGAAGCCGGCTACTTATCAACTCCGAGAAAAAGCAAACATTTACTGTTTGCTTTGAGTGAGTGAGAGAGAGGCAGCGGGAGGGGGGGTCTGAACTTACAAGACAGCATGCTGAGACACTCTCAGCAGCCCAAAAACCCACTCTCTCTCCTCCCCTAGATACACACAACGCACTCCCTGTCACACTGCACCCCATCCCCCCATTTGAAAAGCACGTTGCAGTCACTTGCATGCTGGGATAGCTGCCCATAATGCACCGCTCCCAATGGCGCTGCAAGTGCTGTAAATGTGGCCACGCCAGTGCGCTGTCAGCTGTCAGTGTGGACAGACTGCAGCGCTTTCCCTGTTGCGCTCTCCGAAGGCAAGTTTAACTCACAGCGCTCTACATCCCCAAGTGTAGCCATGCTGGGCTACACCTAAAACTTAAGTCAACCTAGGGGGTGAAAAATTCTCTTCTGTCTCTGTAGCAAGTGTCTATGCTACAGTGGTGTAGCTGCAGCTGTGTAGGCCTAGCCTCAAGTTGACTTTCAGTGAGACATAGGCTCCTAAAGTGCCTAAGGCAAGATTTTAGAGGTATTTAGGTGCTTAAAGATGAAGATAGGCACTTAGTGGGATTTTCTCAAGCACCTAGGAAGCTAATTCCTATTGATCTTAGGTATTTTAGAAAATCCTGCTAAGTGCCTGTCTTCATCTTTGGGTGCCTATTAAATACATTTTAAAAATCTGGCCCTAACTCATTTTTTAAGATGGGACTTAAGTGCTTTTGAACGTTTTACCCAATATGTCCAAAATACTATTTCTCTCCTAGTTGGGAAATGTTCTGTGTTCAGTAGCTTTAATCTGAAATATCTCAGAATTTAGTACTGAATGCAAACATACATTCTGTTTTACCCATGTTGTCTAATATATGAGAACATTATGCACTGTTGCTACTGCACTTTGGTCTCTCCAAGGGCTTAGGCACTTTCTTCTAGATGCAGAGGTGATTCCAAATGGAATTAACTGAAAATTCCTAGCTCCTAAAGAGAGTTACAAAGGATTGGTCCAGATCCTCAACTGGTGCAAAATGGTGTAGCTATATTGATGTTTCAATGGAATTGCATCAATTTAGTCCTGCGGAGGATCTAGCTCTTTGGGACTTTGGCACTGTTACTATTGTAGAGGTGAAACTGGAACTATACCCTGTGTAGTGGTATCTGCCAAAACCTACTGGAAGTGTCAAGTGAGGATAAAACCTTTACTGTTGCTAATGTCTGAAGCATGAGCCCTTCCTGTTCCATTACCTCATTCAGCTACTTAAAGTCTAAACAGATTCTGATGCTACCAGTATTAATTTTTTAATTTATTTGCCAAAGAAAACACTGAAACACACCAATATGTCAGCTCAGTAACTTTCTCTGTGATTGGGTTTTTTTTTTTTTTACATTCCAAAGTCTCCTACTTTTGGAAGCAAGGTTAAGAAAACGCTGCATGGTGCAGCAGTTTTGTGGGGAGTGATAATTTCTTCATGCACTGATTCCTATTAAAACAGGCCAATGTCACCGAAGTTATCTAGGTTTCTTTCTTCTATTTAGTGCAGGAGGTATGTTTCATAGGCCAAATCTTAGCCCAGTCGGTTATGTGTGTAATTGATGCCATTAAAATATTAAAGCAATAATCTTTCACATCCTGATTCATTGTAATTTCCCTGCTGGAGATTATATACTGTTTGTTATAGTTGTATTTTCTCTTGCTCGCCTCCTAGCATGCTTTCTTGTTCGTTTCTGCAGACCTCCTATGGTATGGAGGTTACATGGCTGAGCATCTTATGTCAGGAACTGTGGTGTGTATGTTATAGTTTTCTATTTTGTGCATCCTTATTTACCAACCTGACGAGGGAAATTTCAAAGTTTTCCACTACTGTTAAAAAATTCTGCTAAAAATGTACTAGTGTCAAATTTAAACTTGAAAGTTCCTTTTGGTAGCTTTCCCGTTTATGATATCCAGTACTTCCTAATGCTGGTAATTCTTCTTCAAGAAGATATGTTAAGTATGCGGTGGCATTTGGGGCCAGATTTCAGAGTTGCTGATCACCAGCAGCACACATTAACTTTAATTAGAGTAGTGGTATCTACTTACACATCTGAAAATCTGGCCCTTGGTTTTGTCTTTGTCCTTAAATAAATGACTTTGCCCTTGAGAGACTGATAAGTTATCTCCATTCAAGTTTCATCAATGCTATGTTTAAAATGATCGTGATGGGTAATTTTAGAAACTTTGTATAATACATTTCTATTTTCCCTTTTTATATGTTGACTTTTTATACTGATTTTTCAATGAAAGGCAAATCTCTTCATATTTTATTCTGCACTCATTTGAATTGCCAGAGGGCTCAGTTTCTGGATGGTTTGATGATGATGCCAACAACCATTGGATAAGAAGACAAAACAGCAAGTTGCAGATTGTTAAATCTGGCAGTTGTTTTATCTATCTGTAGACAAAATGAATTTTAACTAAACACTATATTACCTTGAGATGGCCTGTCTTCATCTTCATACTGTGTGCATACTAACCATTCTGTCTTGACATTTAACCATTCTAGTTATTACACATGTACCAGTGAGCACAGAATAATTAGACATGGCTCAATACTGCTAAAAAGATTTAAATAATTTTGTAAATCCAGAAAAAGAGATAAAATAAGATGCTCTGATGCTTGAGGTTGCAAGCATAAAATATATACCAGGTCTAAAAAACAAAAACACCCATGATCACACACCACCAGCAAGAAAATACTCCAGGATAGCATGAAATTAAAACACTTAAATGAAGTAATTAGAGGACTGCCTTGAATATGTCCTGGTTAATATTTTAAAATCTGCTGCTGCTCTGACAATTTTGCTTCCTTGCCAAACCACGCACACTGCAGTAGCATGGGATTGTGAAATAGCATGTCCATAAGAATCATTGGTGCTCCTTAATTCTGTTTCCATCTCCACTGACTCTCTGTGACATGGCAATAGGTTGCTTAATCTCTCTCTGCCTCAGTTTGCCCATTTCTAAACTGGAGATATTACTCTGTTGGATAGTAATGTTCTGAGAAGAAATGGGTCAATGTTTTTGTCTGAAACCCTTTTCACTGAAAAATGAATGCTGAGGTCAACCAAAACCTCGTTTTGGGAATTGATGTTGATTTCGGCAAATTGTTTCAGTTTGGAAGAAAAACAAGTTGGAATGTTTAGACAGACCATTTTGACATTAATGAAATGTCGTGTTTAGATTTTTCCAGCAAGGGTTCACACACCACAGGAGGAGGAAGTGCCGTCCTCCTTACAACTTTTTGTCCAGCAGTTAGGGCATGTGCCCCCTCACCCCTCCTGCCAACTCCAGGTGAGTGCCCTAGCCACTAGGCTATAGAGTCATTTTCTGTCTCTGGCCCAATGTGTATTCACATATTTTGTAGAAAGTGGGACAGCTTCAATAGGAGCGACTGAGAGACCACCATTGCAGAATAGCCCACAGCCTGGTGATTTCAGGTACTTACCTGGGTTCAAGTCTCTGCTCCGGAACAGGTATTCAAACCTATGTCTCCCACATCCCAGTTGAATACCCTAACCACTGGGCTAAAGGTTATAAGGGCACCACTTCTTCCTTCTCCCACTGTGTTTTTTTGTGAATCAAGTCCTTCATTGCCTTTGCTTTTATTAAAAATACACAAAATAAAAATTTCTGCCTTTTTTTGATTCAATGAGAATGCTGAAAAATTTCAGTTTTAGTTCAAGCAAAATGATTTTTTTTAAGTTTTTCAGCTAGTGCACAGAAAAATCAACTATTTACCCAGCTCAGTTTGTGAGGTTTAATTAATGTTTGGAAAATGCTTTGAGATGCTGGAATGAAGTAAGCATAACATATATAAGTAATAGTAATTTAAGCTAAGAAAATTAACTGCCTTTGAAACAAGCATGCCAGGTTTCGTTCTTTATTTTCTTGTGTAGACACATTCTGTTTTGTGAATCTCCACCTGCCCTCAAATTTCAAAAAGAATCCTATGTCAGAGTCCTCTGTTATATCAATTTGGCTAAGGAATAAAGGCTTGTCTACACTTAAAGCACTATAGTGGCACAGCTGCACTGCTGTAGCATTTCAATGTAGACACTACCTAGGCTGATGGGAGGGGTTCTCTCATTGGTGTGGGTGATCCACTTCCACAAGAGTGATAGCTAGGTCGACGGAAGAATTCTTCTGTTGACCTAGCGCTCTCTACATGGGGGCTTTGGTCAGCTTAAATCCATATCCCAGTATGGAAGTTTTCCTACCCCTGAGAAACATAGTTATGCCAACCTAATTTTGTAGTGTAGACTGGGTCTAAGTCTAATGAAAGCAATGGAGTTATACTGGTGTCAAGCTTCTGTGAGTGAAGACAGAATCTGGCCACTTTATAGGACAAGATTATTTTTAACTGTTCTGTATGCTGAGATCTATTCCCCTGAAAGATGAAATGCTAGAGTATGTAAAAGCAAGTCTGGAGAATGCAAGCATTCCAAGTGTTCAAGATAATATATATAGCTCTTACAACTTTCATTTAGAATTATATTTTTAAGGGCAGATTTGGCTGTCTGCAAAATTGGGCATAGATATTAAAGGTTATACAGCACCTGATACTCTGTTGATTTTTGAAAATAGTGTATGAAGTGCTAGGAGGCCAGGGTGAAGAAAAATCACCTTGTGCTATGGAACAGAATTAAAAAATCATTCAGCTGGACTCAGTAGTGAGAAGCTGGGGATGGCCTTAATTTTGGAGATTAATATTATTGGTCGTGTAACAGAGTGAGCGAATGTGAACTTGATGTGTTTGCTTTGGTGAGAGAGGGCTGCCTCAGTTCATCTACAGACCCCCTTTAGGATTTACGGACCCATATATAGTAAGGTGAAACTGACACAAGCCCTAGATTTTGTTTAAAGCAGTATTACGTGCTGCTGTTGTATTAACTAAGACTCAGGCCAAAATATATTTCAGTATAAATAAGTGATGAAAACCTTTAATACACAGGTGCATCAGTTACATTGCTGTGTTAGTTCATAATACGTATCCTTAATATGAAATCCTATTTTTCACATAATGTAATAACAATATGAGAGTTGCATAGTGATTGGTATTATAAAATGAATGGTGAGATAAATGCTGTTATTATTGAAATCCTATTAGCAAGTCTCCATGTACTGTACATGCAGCACAGATTTATTAACATACCCTTCTGTAGTTACTTTCTTGAAAACAGTTTTACCTCCTATGAAATACTGTGCAATAATGTCATTAATAAACGTATCTAATTGCAGTATATAACTGCGAAAGCCTGAATGGATTGAAATGGATTCCATCAGAAGCAGGATTATTGCAATGGGTATATTGAACAACATATATTGCATGTCCCTCATTCTTTGTACTGTTGTATGTCAAAAGAGAAATCATTAAGTGCACAGTCAGACAGTTAGGTTTTTTCCCATTAACCTAGCTTTTTTTATAAAGAGCTGTCAGTAGATGGCAATGTGACTTTTTATGCAGAATTTTTATTCCATATGTAGCTAAAGACTTGCCATCATTTGCCTTTGCTGCTTAAATTACTGTATTTTTTTTAAAGTGCAGAGCCCTTTTAAACTATTATTTAAATAATTGATAGTTACAACTGGAAATCTTAGCCCAGAATATCCAAAAGAGATCAAAGTTGTTTTAATTTTTTACTGGTCAGAGTTGAATAAAAGTTTCACATATGGTGCCATAAATTAGCAGGGGATTATTGGGCTGGTATCTTATGCTGCAGAAAGTTTAGTAAACCAAAGTTTTTACCCATGTAGATGCTTTTGGCACAACTTGTCTGAAAGTGTCATATTTATAATGAGCAGCAGAAGGAATAATAAATAAACGTTCTTGTTGTCCACAATACAACCAGCACAAGGCCTCTCAGTAACTTCTTCTCATCTCCTTACTTCAGTAGGGCTCTTCTCTATGGCACTAATAGAATGGGAACACAAAGCTCAACATCTGGAGCTATATACTCTACTTAGTGTGACCAGATGTCCCAGTATTATAGGGATAATCCTGATATTTGGGACTTTATCTTATATAGGAGCATATTACCCTCCACCTCCTGTCCCGATTTTTCACACTTGCTGTACTACTGTAATAAAAGAGATTAAAAACAACAATGTACAACTCTCTCTAATTAATTGTATACAAATATATAACGTGTGTGTGTGTGTGATATATATAATATTTGAATTGTATAGTCTAGTTTTAATATTTTATATTACAGTAATTCAAAGAGCCCCAGTGTGTTAGGTGCTATACAAAGAATTCTGAAGAAGTGCAATAAAATTTTCAGAAGTGCATAAGTGAGTAGGTTCCAAAGTCCCAAGAGTTAAGACAAAGATTCACAAAGGTGTTTATAAAATGCAGATAGGTGTCTACTGGGATTTACAAAAGTGGCTAAGCAGGTTGGGTGCCTAACTCCCATTCCCTAACTCTTTCGATGGGAGTTTGACACCTAACCTATTTGATTTTGTAAATCCCTCTAGATGCCTATCTCCATTTTAAAGCACCTAAATACCTTTGTTAGATTGCATGTTTATGGACTCTAAAAGGGAAAGCTGATGGACTTTTCATCCACAGAAAGATTGGGCAACTATGGAACTTGGAAACCTCCAATAATGGAAATGACACATAAGAAGAAGAAATACCATTGCAAATTTTGTCCTAAGAGCCTAAGTCTATTTTGAAAATGTCACCCTGGATCATTGCTGCCAAAAACGCTCACTTTAAGTGCACTCCACCCTCATTACAATGTTCTCATTTATAAATCATTTTTTGATGTTAAGCACAGCATGTCTCAGCTCATAGCATTCACATCTATGAGTCAAAAGGCTGTTGGTTCAAATCTAGTCACATTCAGTATTAGGACTTGCACTCATAAGACCTAAATAGTGGTTGGGGGACTGGAAAAAGGCATGTTAGATATGCCATTCTATATGGTTGATATTCAACCCAATCTCTGACTTGTTTCTGGTGAAAGTCTAGATTCCTGAGCATTTTTGCAGAACGTTGAAGAACAAATGTCATGACCGAACTAACTTTCCATCTTTCTGTTCTGTTGTCCAGTACTCTGTGTAAATGTGGCTGCTACAGTTTGCCTGTACTATAACTAGTTGCTTTGTGAAACATTTTGTGTATATTAGGTGCTATATAGGATCTAATTATCTTTTATTGAACATTAGTCACCTGTGAATGAGCAATATGCCTCTTGCATGGAGGAACTCAATTTAATTCTCCACTGCAGGCCTTGAGTGTCTGTGTAGGCCAGTGACACATTCCGGTGACCACAACTTTTTCATAACAAAGCACTACAACCTTGCAAATGAATCTACTGCACTCACACGGAGCCCTGTTGCAGGACTTTTAAGATTTTTTATTAAAGTGTTTTATGGAGTTGGGAGTTTGCTCAGTATAGTGAAGCCAGTTAAACATCTGTTACAGGAAAAGGCATGTAAAAGGCTGAATTTATATGCATTCCATGTGCATATTTCCACATAGAGAATTAAGCTATCCCTCAGCAGAGCCTTCTGAAAAGTAACTGTTAAAGAAACAGACCCATTAAAAGGATGCAGTTTTGCAAGAACATTGATGAGTGCACAAGTTTAGCAGTTGTCTAATGTATGTGAATTTTCCTAAGTTTTTCTTTTGACCTTTTATATTTTAAAATATATTTTTTTACACAACTATCTATGACCCAATTGAATACAATTGTATCTAATGTTAGAAAAGGAATTATAGTCCTAAGCTATCACAGAGTTCATAAGTTTTTGGATGTGCTAACCATCTTTTCTGCAGGCTAAATGGAAGAAGCAATTAAGCTCCTTGATGGAGTAAAATAACAAACAATAGAAGCTACTGCCTAAGGCACATGGGAAGGCCTAAGCAAGAACTAACTGATGGAGAATAAAAGGGGTTGGTTGTTTCCCTGCGGACCAACTGTAAACACAGTGACTGGGGCAGAAAACAACTAGAAAGCAATCAGAAAACCAGAAAGGTAGTCACATGGATAAAGTTATTATATGCATAAGTGTTTTCAGGACAGTGGACAGTGTTCCATTCTTAAATAATACTAAAATTTCAACATAGAGGTCCCATTTGAGTCATCAGTAGGAGAAGATTTGCGTACATCAGGGGGCAAGACACCATAAGTGATAACGGTGCTAGCTTGTCTCAGGTATTAAAATACCTGATGATTAGACAGCCTTAAGCATTTGAATATCATTTATTCAGATATAATCAGTCCCTGTACGTTGTGTTTTTATGATATTTGGGATTTTTTTAATTGGAAGATGTATTTGACATATGTAATCCAATACTCTCAGTAAATCCCATATTAAAAGTTTTAATACCAATCATGCAGGAAATATTTAAATATGACAAGTTCTTTTTATCATAAATTGTATTATAATAAAAGCAAACTGCCTGGCCAAGAAACTCAGAATATAAGCCAATGTATAATAATGCAAACAAACACTGCAGAAATTTCATGCAGAAAAATGTAAGAAAAAACAAAAAAGCTTTCATTAGGAAATCACATTTCTCCACTCTCATGTTTGAGTTGGGAGATTAAAGATCTTTCCTTTCCAGAAATTGTCTGATTTTTATTTTGTCACAAGTAAAAATCAAACGATTCCCATTAATTCCAATATACATTTTAACTATCTGAAGAGGAAGGTTTTTTTGTTTCTTTCTAGTTAAAGATTTCAGTATTTTGCAGTGTTTGAAGTTATTGAATGAGAGAGATGCAAATGTAGAGAGTGGAAAAGGAAAGAACTACACTGTGAAACCATATGCAAATCTAAATGCATTTTCTTTGATCTTATATGAAAAATATTGTAGACTTCTGAAGGCTAAAAATGTCACAGATAAAATCAGCAACCTTCCTAATAGTAGGCACTGCTTTCATCAGTTTCTTGATTTACTGGTATTCTGACGTAAGGTCTTCCAGTTCTGAGACTTGATTTCATAATTTACATATTTAGTCCAACAGGCATTAGATCTTGCCATTTCTCCAGTTGCTTTTTAGTCTTTAGATCTATCACTTAATGGGCAGAGAAGCAATATATAACATCTAAAGATGTGCTTAAAGGAGAAGTGGGAGAACTTCATTTTTTATTAGCGTTTGACAGCAAGTAAGGTGATACTTCAGTAAATCAGCCCAGTGAGTAAACAGCTAATATAGATCTCTCATTGCTTGGAGGAGCTTGGAATATTCTTCATAGTGTTCAGATTTCAAAGGGTGAATTTAGAGATCTATATTCTGCAGGATGACAGTTCTCAAACTTTGGTCTGTGGATCACTGGTGTTCCATGGAGAGCTAGTAAGTCATGAACTGGCTCCTCCTTTTCTACATCTTCCAAATTGCATTAAAAGAAACTAAAAATTGGGGCTGGCCAGAAAACAAGTCCATTTCATAACAAAATTCAAGATTGTGAAATTTGGTTTCATTCCGATGTGAAACAGAAATGAGACCTTTCAAAAACTTTCATGAAAAAATGAGAGGGAGAGGGAGAGAATAGCCTAGAGTAGCTAATAGCATAGGGCCCTCGCCAGGGTGTGTGGGAGACTGGTAGCCCACTGGTGCATGTGTTGAGGAAGGGGAGAGGTAGTAACCCACAAAATATTTAACTAGAGATGGTCACAATACACTAATGAAACATTTCTTCATTGGAATATTCATCAAAATATAAACATTCTATAGATGTTTCCTGTACTCCCTGCTGGGTGGTAATATGTCAGGATTCCATGCTTCTAAAACTAAACTGGCCCTTTATTACGGGGACTATTTATAGAGATGCTGACACTGCAGCTCCCATTCAAGTACTGTACACATAGACAGCTTCCTGATGCCTCCAGGCTCTTCCCTTCTGCAACCTATGCTCCTCCCTCTAGGTTCCATGCAGATTTCTACAGCAAAGAAGGTTCAATATAGACTAAGTTGTGTTGGAACCCAGGCAGGTGCCTGATGGAACCCTGCCTGCCAGACAGGTTTCTGACAGCAACCTACCTCGCTTCCTGCAAGCTCACCTGCCTGGCTCCTCAGCAGTCCACTTGCCAGACTGCCCAAGAGTGGGAGACCCCAGGGTTTTCAGGAACTGCAGTTTCAGGGCAACCCATCAGGCAGATTGCCTCAGAGTTGGGATCCCAGCGCTTTGAGAGTCCCCAGCAGCCTGTCAGATGGACTGCTTACAGGACTTACAGGTCCTATGGCTCTGGGGCAGTCTACCAGGCAGACTGCCCCAGAGCCAGAGCTCCATTACTTTTCATGGAGAGTTTTGAAATGTTGCGGTTTTGTTCTGAATAGGAACAAAACCATTATGAAAACACTTGATAGCCCCTGTTGTCAGACTTTACTAAATAAATAAATAAAATTAAAATGAAATAATCAAAAGCTTGGCTAACAAATCTCAAACCTTACTGGCCTGACCTCTGGTAAAACTGCTTTTTAGCGGAAAGCTGGTTAGAGATTAAGTCTTGCACTGTGTAAGATATTCGGAGTAGCTAAGTGAATACTTGAACATTTTAAATATGTGACTCAGTATTTCCAGATGATGTGCAACCTAAGGAAATTTTCTAATGGATTTTTGGTACCATTGTAATTTATTTTGACAATAGGAAAGATACCAAAGACTATTTTTTCCTCTCTCTCTCTCTCTGTTTCTCTTTCACACCAATTTCTAGAAAAGGTGTGATCCAGGCAATTATTGTCCCATAAAATTGTAAATGTTATCCTTGGCAAAATAATTAAACAAATATTAGAAAATAAGAAGCAAAATGGGCTGATAAAGAATGAGAAGCAGATTCTCTCCTGGATCCAGTTTTCACTGGTGCAGCAGAGACGGTGGGGGGCTTCAGGAAGCCACCTATACCTCTCTGATTCTCTACTTTGCTCCAACCTGGCCTTGGCAAAGGTTATCATGGCTTGGGGGATGTTCTAATTTGCGCCAGATGACTCTAGCTCCCAAGGGATCATATGCCAGTTGGCAAAAGCTGGAGAAAAAATAAAATTGGATGTATGGGCTAAGTATATTCATGAATATTTCTATTAAAACGATCAGTATGTAATAGCTAAGAATATTCATATTTAAACTGTTGTCTTCAGATATCAGAATTAATAGCCTATTGAGATGAACAAGGTAGCTCACACCTCTAAGCAATTGTTCAGGCTGTTTGCAGACTCAGGAAGAAACAGCACATTAGTTACATTTTCACTTTTTAAAATTTTAATTCCTGTATGAGATTGCAAATACTTTTCAATAATTGAATAAAACAACCAATCAGATTACTTTTAATACAGCCAACAAGGTCACTATAACTCTGTATAACTGCCAGGTAATGCTGACGCCTTAATGAAAATACTCCTTTAAAATTAAAATAGGTCATACATTTTATTAAAAAATGTGCTAATTAATATTATTACTGTTTGTTTGTATTCCAGTAACAACCATGATGTGCTGGGTATTAGCCACAAGTACAGAAGTACATTGTTCCAGCTCTGAAATGCTTACAGTTTATGAAGATAGGCAATGAGCACAGAGACAGGAAAGAGAGAGACAACTGAAAAATGGCCAAGATTTTCACAAGTGATTTATGATTTTTTGGTCCCCTAATCTGAGACACCCTAAAGTAGCCCGATTTTCAGAAAGTGCTAGCCACCCAATCTCTGAAAGTTTGGTCACTCCATGATGTGTCAAGTTGGGACACCTAAATCCACTAGTCAGTTTTGAAAATCTTTGCCCATATATGTACAATTTACATATCAATCATATGCATTTTGTTGTTACATAAAGGCACATTAGCTATATCTGACTGCCTCATACATATGCATTACAAAGGAAGCTGGGATATGCACTTGGGGATGTCATAGCATCAATATGACATAAGAGGAAGTTTTGTGCAGTGTATGGAGGCAAAGGAGCCTTGACACTTAAGCTCAAAGGAATTAATCTGCTAGCCTAGAATACGTCGCATCATCCTCAACGGGGTTGTGGGGATTTTGTTTGTCATCAAGACCATTTAAATTGATTGGCAGTTTAAATTCCAAAGTTCTTAACAAGAATCTCTTCCCTGTTCCCCCTTATTTATTGTAATGAAGACCACAGTAGACCTTTTTGATTATTGATAGATTATTTTTCATTTTCTGGTACCTGCCTCAACATTTAAAATGCAGTTGATAGGACAGTAATTAAATCTACTGTCTATGGAATTTTTTAAGCCATATTCCCTGCAACTGTGAATAGTACTAGACTATTGGGTGCTAATGGACTGTTTTGCTATGAATCACCTACCAGACTGGCTCACACATGAGACTTAGGGGACCCTGGTTTGTGAATTGCTCTGGGGTTTAGGCAGGAGACAGGCATCTGAAAGGAGGCAACTGTGCACATGCCCATAGGCAGAAACACAGGAAAGGTGCTGAGGGAATTTTGACTGCAAAATCTGAGGCACCAAGTGAGTTTAGGTACCTATAGGGTTCAGCAGGAGTTTTGTCAGTCTTAGTGGTCACTTTCACCCAGGCTTAGGCACCTAAGTACTTTTGTGAATTCATGCCTTAGTTCTTAAGTCTGCCCCGACCTCCCTATCATTGGTCACAATGCATGGGAGAGAACAGTTGCCATGGGGTTACTTCTGCTCCCATTCAGGAGGGTTGGCAGGTATGGGGAATGGATGGCAACTTGGATTTGCTGCCGTTATGCACTAGCCAGTTCAGAGGGGAAATAAGCTGTTTTGTGAAAAGGGCTGGTGAGGCTTGCTTGGCAAAAGAGAGCAGAGGCTGAATTGTGACTTCCTGTGTGACAATTTGATCCCTACTCTGGTCTTGTGGAAGCACAGCTAAACACTTCTCCTTACTCAAAACACATCACCAAATTCCAGTTTAACCCAAAGTAAACAGTAGCCTGATGGACATGCAATCTGATAGTCTAATAGATAACCACTCAGCACTACTTTTTTAAAGAAAAAATTAACAATTTATTTTTAATGATTTTTTCCCTCATTTGTCAAAATGACTGTATGCTTAATGATGTGGCTTAATGCTGCTCATCTCACTCATATAACTAGTTGCATATCTGAATGTGACTCTAGGGAAGTAAGGTGAACTGGATTTATCCCATTGTCATAGAATTTCTACACTTGTGATCCTTTTGAGTGTCTTTCATCAAAAGGCAAAGACTGCTGCATTATTTTTATTAACGTTATTAGGTCAGTGAACTTGTCAGGACAAATATGATTAACTCTTCCTGGCCCCCCCCCCCAAACCTTGTAATGGCAAATCTTTATAAAACCACTTATTTCAGCACTTTGAAAAAGAGTGCAATAGAAATATGCTACAGTGTGTGTACTTAATATTGCTCATTGATTTCAGACCCTGTAAAACCTATGCAAAAAGAGAGAAGCTATGCTCTGCGGTTTCTTTAACTCTGAATTTCCTTGCATTAAGAGTTTAAATCACACCCTTTTTGTCACTTTAATGTGGAGTGGGTTCTTTTCTGTTAATAAATGTAGACAAAGCTGTGATTTAAACTGAATCTTGTCAAGATAACTCTTTGTTAAATTGTGAGGAGAGACTTGGCTGTAGACCAATATTAATGGGAGAAATATTTTATAATAAAAAGCAGTATGTTAGTAATAGCAGATTTGCTGGTTCTTGTAGTCTCCACAAGCACAAATTCTTGTCAGTTTTCACTGCTAATGCATTTTTGTCAAGTCTTACGCAATTAAAAAAATAAAAATAAAAAGACCTACCACTACCCCCGCTCTGCTTAATATTGTGGAAGACAGAAATTCTAATTTTATAAAGAAAGTAGTGAAAATAGAGATCTTAGCCTGGAGGAATAAGATAGTCGGACATCATCTATCAAAAAGAATAGTTTTTTGAAAGAAGGAGCCATCAGAAAGTATAGCAGTTTGAATATAAAAATGTATAAACCTTCAAACTCCAAGTATAAAGGGGTGTCAAATCGCCAGTAGTTTTCTTTTTTCTTTCTTTCCCAGTTTTGTTAAGGGGATCCATCAAATGTAAAGCAATGACATGAAGTAATTTATATAGGATGATATTCACTATGTAAATGACTGCAATGCAAAAATGAAAGCCCATTTCTCTTATGTGTTTGCATATACAGGAGTTACTCATCACCTAATACTTATGGATGGATTCTGTGATTCTGACAGCATATTAGGTATTTGAGGTAAAAGCACAAGGGAAACATATGAAAGAGAGAGCATGGATCTGTTTGAGATTCTGAGGCAGCCGAGATATAACAGATTTTTGGCAAATGCAAAAGCATCCAAAAGAATGGAGCAGTCACTAAGAAGAAAAAATATCTCATGCATTTTTTAGTGTAGTGATTTAAATTAATACCTTGAAGACGTAATTCTGGGACGTGGCAGGAACCTTCTGCTATTAAAATCAATAGGAGTTGAGGGTGCCACTTTTCACCAGAGGTGCCCAGAACCCAAATATGAGGCCCTAACTTTGCAAAAGGCAATCTGTTATTAATTCATCTTGATTAGCGCTGGTTCAAAAGTTTTCTGGCCAAACTGTTTTTCAAAGGAAAAGTGGATTTTTGACTCATGAATATTTTCATGAAAAGTTTCTGTTTTCCACAGAAGTTTTTGACTTTTTGTCACACCCCGCACCTGCCCCCCAAAACAAAACAAAAACATAATACTTGAAAATAGAAGGGTTCAGCTTTTGATTGAAATCCTTTGATTTGGAAATGCTTGCCATTGTGGCTCATAGGAGTTGTGGTTGTTCTAAGGACCTGGGAATGCAGAAGAGAACGGGGGCACGAGGAGCGCGAACAACTCCCATGAGCACAATACTGGCATTTCCAAGCTGAATTTTCAGGTTTGGACCAATGGTTTTAGGTTTTCACTTTTGATTTTTTTTCTGAGGAGGAAAAGCCTCATTTCCCCACCAACTAGCATCTGGAGACAGATTTCTGTATACGGTCGTGTAAACATGTATCGGCCCATATTTTAGACTATACTAAAATTGAATTCTGTTGACTTAACATACACTTAACAGTCAGTCTTCCATACTCTCAAACCTTTGTGCAGTGTTTTAGTGTGTGCACAGGCCAGAGTGTCAACAGATGGTCTCATTTTATGAACAAACTGAGGGCACAAATAACTGCGGGCACAAAATATTACAGCTACTGCTGCTGCAGTTTTGTGGGCACAATAGGAAGGCTTTAATAAAGGGAGGCTGAAAACTAGGCTTTAAAAGTTGTTTCAACACTTCAGGAGCTAAGCAGTACAAAATGTTTAGCCTTTTGTTATGTAAATATCAAAGTATATTCTCTTATGCAAATAGTTTTCTTGTGCATTTCTAGTTTGTTTTTTTTTGTTACTCGTTATTCTCCCTAATTCAAGTGCTGCAATCTTCAATTGAATCCATTGGTGATTCAAAATAGATTTGATCTATTTCTAATTGGTCCTTTTCTTCACCGAGTAGGTTCTGTCAATGTTTTTCTAGAAGGTTTTCTTTATGTCTCAAGACCCTTTGTCTGTCTTTCTCTTCTTTCTCTGTGCTAGTTTGACATAAGGCATGTCTACATTTACTGGGGATGGACACTGCAGCAATTGATGCACTGGGGGTTGATTTAGCGATTCTCGTGAAGACCTGCTAAATCGATCGCCTCCCATCGACTCCGGTACTCCACTGGAACGAGAAGAGTCGACGGGAAAGCATCTCCTGTCTACACAGTGCAGTGTAGACACTGCAGTAAGTCGACGTAAGCGATGTCGACTCCAGCTATGTTATTCACGTAGCTAGAGTTGTATAATTTAGGTTGACTTACCCCTGTAGTGTAAACAAGGCCATATTAGTTTTTGTACCTGAATTTGTGTGACACCTTGGACTTTAACTAAATGGATACAGACCTTTGGTCTTTCTAAGATGCATTAAGGTTGCTTAGTCCTACTTACAGACCATTGGCATGTCCGTCTATACTTCTGCCCAGAGTTCTTTCTTTAATCAGCAATGGTCTAAACTTCAAAAAATTCCAGTGACATCAGGTAAGCATCCAAAAATTGGAAAGAGAATCTCAGTTTATTTGGAATCTTCCTTGTGTGGAAATCAGGCTGGAATTCTCAAGGGAACAGGCTTTTCTTTCTTATGAAATTTCCAGTATTTTCTGGTTTTGACCAGATTGGAAATACTGTGAGAATAGCCTTGCATGCAGTAGTTCAGTGTTACAGTCAAAACCCAGATAGAACAGTGACAGAAAATAATTTAATCAAACTTTTTGACTCTCCAAAAAAAAAAAAAAGTTATAGATTCGTAGATTATAAAGCAAGAAAGGACCATGGTGATCATACAGTCTGACCACCTGCAGAACACAGGCCATAAACCAAATCAATTTCCTGAATTAATTCCTGTTTGAACTAGAACATATCTTTTAGAAAAAAAATCCAATCTTGAAAATGGTCAGTGATGGAGAATCCAGCACAATGCTTGGTAAGATAGTTGCAGTGGGGGAGGTTTAGATTGGATATTAGGAAAAACTTTTTCACTAAGAGGGTGGTGAAACACTGGAATGCGTTACCTAGGGAGGTGGTAGAATCTCCTTCCTTAGAGGTTTTTAAGGTCAGGCTTGACAAAGCCCTGGCTGGGATGATTTAACTGGGAATTGGTCCCGCTTCGAGTAGGGGGTTGGACTAGATGACCTTCTGGGGTCCCTTCCAACCCTTATATTCTATGATTCTATGATAAGAACGTATAGCATCAAATGCTATAGTATAGTGTATGTCCATTATAATTGAAGAGATCTAGGCAGGAAAAATGGGACAATAAGGGACCCAGATTGCCTGGGAAGGATCTTAGAGAGGGATGGCTAGAAAAGAAAGATTGCAGTAGTCCAGAGCAGCCAGTTAAGGGAAGGAGATCATCACAACATGGAATGGCAGGTGGAGCTATATGCATTTTTGGCCTGTTTTCCCACTCAGACTATTTTTGCTTGGGTTTGTGGGATGAATTACTCCAGTTCACCTGCTGGGACATTTGTTTAAGGGACATGTTGATTTTTTTATTCCAGGAAATGGGAATATTCTAAGAGATTTTAAAAAAAAGAAACTCATAAAGATGCTCTTTTCATAATTTAAAAGAAGAAAAATCCTATAATTAAAGACATTATAGTAATCTTATCAGGGATTTATAATTTTAAATATATTTCTTCATGAGAGCCACTTTGAAGATTGAAATTGAAAATACATCCATCTCATGACGATTTATTTTTTAGAAGAGACAGTCTTGTACTTAATCAGTGCTCTAACTTGGTGTTAGGGGGCACTATGCTGCTGGAGGTGCCAGCTTTCAGGTGATACGTAGAACAGGATCCAACAGCACACTTTTAACAGTTGGAATATCCTGCCCAATGCGTCCTGCCCCAATTTCATTTCAGTTGGATAAGGAATCTGATTGTCATATCAGATAGGCTAGTATAAATCAAGAGGCATTCCATTAAAATCAATAGAGTTACAGCAATGTGAAATCGGTGTGGCGGGAGAATCCGGTCTACTGTACTTTTTCTTCACTTTCTATCTTAAACTTTTGTGCAGTGTTTCTCTGTGTCATTAAGCCACCTGTGTATTCCACACATGCTTGGCTCAATTACAATATCCAAGTGTTGCCTACTCCAACTATTCAAAAATTTGTCAGGCCCCTCAAAAAACAACAACATGAGATTGGCTTGATTCGATTTTTTAAGTAGTATAATTTTTGCATTCTTTTTCAACTTTACACATGGGTCACATTTTCAAGCTTTTCTGTGCAATCATAGGTGCAAAGAAACTTTCTTTTTTAATGAAAACTGAGATTCTCAAGTAATTACTTGATTTCAGTGGCCGGGGCTTCAAGAAAATCACTAAATGTTGTGAAAGCTGCAATAAAATCACTAAGGTTGGCAGCACTCTGATCCTTATAACATCCTTACAACTTACTGTACTCTCAAGGGTGTGGGGGCCTAACCTACATTTTGTACAGTGCTTTGAGAACCTCTAATTAGGGGCACTCTAGTAATACAAAATATGGATATTTATTCTTAAGCTTATAACATCATTGCATGCCCATAGTGGTTTGTTATTACAGGATTGATCTAAATTTTAGGCTTTTGGTGAAG
Organism: Caretta caretta; assembly: GCF_965140235.1. Lineage (NCBI taxonomy): Eukaryota > Metazoa > Chordata > Testudines > Cheloniidae > Caretta > Caretta caretta. Next base: position 55,695,768 of record NC_134209.1, read on the forward strand.
ATTTTTCATATTTAAAGTACTTTAAAACACAACACATACAATGAAATGGCCTTCTCCTAGAGATATAACAAAAAAATGCAAAGCCGGACAAATTTATGATCTGCCAACTTTGTTCAGTGTTGCTTTAACTTCCCCCACTTAGATTATTTGTTTTGCATTTCCCCTTCACTGAATTTTTTGACAGAGACAACGACAAGCATGTGAATACAGCTCTTGATTTATTAATGTCTGCTATGACTCCTGTGACATGAACTAGCAAAGTGTGGTTTCAGTGAACATTTTACTTTCATTCCAAGTTGCAGTCAGCCACCTGAGTTGTCCAGAAGTGTCATATTACTTTACTGAAATAAAATCAGCACATTAATGCATTATTATGCTCAGCTACCTCTTACCTTAGAGTTGCTTGTCACATTAATATTTTGTCTAAGCCTAACCTTTAAAGAAATATAAGAATTCAAATAACACAGCATTTGTACTGCAGACTTGGTTCTTGCATTCCAGTTGGAGCAGTGTAGGCAGGTTGCACATGTGTATTTCTGTAAGAGAAATACTAAACTCCTAGCAATGATTTATTGATTTTTTTTAATTCTCAAATTCGATGGTATGATTACAGGGATAACAGAAAGTAATTGTTTTCATGGTGGTGCTTGCAATAGGACCTCTGCCAGCATGGTAGCCCACAGCTGAACTCTGAGTGACTGGTGGAGAAGAACAGCTCTATTAGAGTTGTGTGATCAATTTGAAAGAGCAGTTTATCTGGTGAACTTAGCCCTTTTCAAGTTTGTGAATCACTAAAGAGCGGATGATATTTGCAATTTTCTTTTTGCTATTTTAAATTGTTCCATAAATTTGCTTGAACAAATTTCAGCCTGTGAGTTGCTTAACGACTGTTTGCTCTGATCATTCCTTTAACCAATACTCTAGCTCTGACTGAGCTCCTGAGACACACAGTATTGCTTCAGTTCCTTTGGTAGAGATCCTACAACCAAAATTTGGGAAAATGGCCACTAATTTTGGGTTCCCAGTTTCATACACCTTGGACCTACTTTACAGAGGTGACTTCAGGAGGATTTGTGTATGGTTGGTGTGATGCTCCTCAGGGGTATCCAGTTTTATAGTCACCTAATCACTTCCACCAGTCTTTCTCTGAGTGGAGTTGTAATACACAAACACTTCCTAGCATGCCAGTGACTCACTGGTCCTTGCAGATTCTTGGGCTACAGTGCCTGTCAGCTGTGTCACAGACCCACTCAGCACTGACTCAGTTTCCCTGGTGAGGGTTGACAGTGAGTTCGCTCTCTTGACCCCTGAGTCTGGTTATGGTGGGCTTGTACCTGAGCCCTTGGGGTTTAACCCTGTTTCATTATTACAGAAAATAACATATCAAGAAAAATAACTTTCCTCCTTTCCACAGTCAGAATCCTAGAACAACCTTTAGTGTCCTCAGGCTACAGGCAGAGTGATGGGGTCCATCATACCCCCACCTATTTGTCTGCTAGCCCCTGATCAGGCATACCCTTATGTCCTTCCTCCTGGATCCCAGGGGTATGACTCGACCCTTTTCTTCTGTTTGAGCTGCTGGTGTTTGTCCTGGTCAGCTCCAGCTCTGCCTCTGCACTCTGACGGCTGGCCTCCAGCTTTATCTGTCTCTTCTCCATTAGCAGCCTTTTTCACTTCAGCTTCTACAGCTCTGGACTCTGGCTTTCCTTTACCTGTTCCCAACCTTCTCACTTGTGAATCTCTCAGATTCTAATTTACCAGTGCTTGGAGTCTGATCCTTGGCTAACCAGCAAACTGGGTGTAAATCCTGCCATGACTATGCCACTGTGACACTCCCCAGAGTACACAAGGTAATATAGCAAGATGCATCACAACCCTGGGTACCCCTGAAAATCAGGCTCAAGGTATTTCAAATTAGGCATTCAGAATCATTGGCCTTGACTTTTAGAAATTTCCTCTGCTTCTATTTTTTTTTCTAGGAATCAGGTACCTAAATCTCTTCGTGGCCCAAAAATTTATCCCAGAGAATATATTGAAACAAAAATCCATGTTGGAAATTTTATTGAATCCTGGACCAAATTTTCCATTGAACAGATGTAACCTCGCTTCATGTTAAAACCATCCTTTGGCCACCCACGCATTTTCTGTCTGATTTGCACTGTTAATCTAGATCATACACTCTTTGGGGCCCTTCCTCTGTTCTGTACAGTGTGATACCTTGCAGGTGCTCGGCAAATAAATTCAAATAATTTGGTCCTCCTCTAAAGAAACAATGGCAATAATATTGGACATATTTTTAAAAGTGGCCTCTAAATTTGCACTTACAAAATTGAATTTGCAACCTGCCATACTTGTGTATCCAAGTTAGGTAACTGTATGTCTGCCTCTTTTGAGTGCAAGCATATGCCCACTCTGTGTAGGTTCTGCAAGTGCCAATAGGTGTGCACAGAACATTCATGCACAAGTTTACAGGTCCATTTCAGGATGATGTGTATGTCATCTTGTAAATCTGACTCCACTTAGATTTCAGGCAAGCAATGGAGGATCAAGATAAAAAAATTAGCTGTTCCTCAGCTGCACATAATCCTTAATTAAAAGCATTTCTGAAAGTGGCCTTTGCTTCTCCCCTGTCGTCGCCATGCTGTTCAATGAAATGCAAGTGCTTGCCCTAATGTCCTCTTAAAGCTGCTGATACAGAGCACCCTTCTGGAATGTGCACTTTACAGTCTGGGGCACAGCAGTGGCTGCTCCCATCCTTCCATGGATCATTCTCTGGGAAGAGATAGAAGAGAGAGGCTGTTAAATTGACAGCTGTGAGTGGTCCACAGCAATGGAGTACATTTATTTTACTTTGATTTTATTTTCTCACTGCCCCAGGTACCATAAAAGCAGAACCCACCAGGTCTGGAATGGTCACTTAAAGAAGTAATCATGCAAGTCTTGAATTAAGAAAACTCCACATTATGCACTACTTGCCATTCTCTCTGCATAAACTTTAACAAGCATGTTTTCCCAAGGCATGTTCTGTAGGTGGGATATAGTCTTGTCTAATCAGCTGCATGAACTGGTTAAGATGATGAGAGTCCAGGAAAATCTCTACAAACTTTTTATTTATTTGATTATTGGAGGATCCCTAGAATCAGTACTCGCATAAACAAAAACCGCCTGCTGAGTAACAGTCCTGATGCCTAACGATCCTCTTCAGCATTGTGACCTGCCTGGCTCCCCTGGCACAACGTCTTTGGGTCACAATTCTATCACAGATTCTTCTTTTTAAGCCACTTTAGTACAGTGTTCCATCTTTCATAAATTCCATAAACAAATGATCTATTTCTTACAATTTATTTAACTCACATGATCAGCACATGAATCATAATGTTTAATATAAGTAGAGGGCGTATGCAGAGACTGACATCCTGTTTTGATCTCCTTTCCCACAGCCTATGAATACACAGACTGTCTTGGCCTCTCAAATGGACACATAACTCCTATTGATTATAATAGGAAATGAAATCAGACATTTAATAGAATACACTTCTAAATATCCCACAATACCCAGGAACAACAGGGTATATTAGATGTGGGCTGGCAGTTTATTAAGTTGTCACAATAATTATTTTGTATTTAGTGGTCATCCCTTCAGTTCTATTGTGCTTCAAGGCCCAGATTCTTGGTCACACTAAATGAGCAGATCTGCCAGTGGAGATTTCCCTCTGCCCAGAGGAATCCCTCCGTCATATTTGGCTGCTGAAGTATTACTGACACCAGCCCTCTCTGATGCCTGAGGCTAGTTTGTTTTATGCCAGGAAATGGCTCAATGGTTGGACAGCCCCAGGATTGGGCTTGGAGCGCTTAAAGGTGGCCAAAAAACATCTTAGCATAGCTTACAAGGAAGCAGAAGGGCAAAATACATTTCCGATAGAGCCCAGGATTTGGCCCACAATGTTCTTTCAACAATGTTAGTAGCCCTGTTGGCTCTTTGAACATTCTTTACACAGCCTTGTGTTGCACTAAAATGAATGTCAGAAAAAGACCCATTTTACCCCAATGGGTGGATCTCAAGGGATTAATGGAGGTTGAATACTAAGATTCCAGTCTTAAGTTATTCAGCTGTGCTCCCCTCCCTGCCACCAGAAAAGCCTATGCCAGAATGTGTCTTGTTCTAGACATGAAAAGATTTAAGAATGTTACAACTTTATAAAACTCACTGCCTTCATGATTCATATATTTTGTGACTAAAACAGTTTAGGGAATCTCAGGAATAGCACTAAAGGACTCATGTTTTAAATCACAAAACAGATGAGCTCTGATACATGATGGACTCTATCACATAACAATAAGTTGTAACTATTATCTTCCCTAATTCCATAAATTCAAAGTGGGGACTGGCAGCTATTGATGTACCACTTCTCCTGGTAAAACACCTTTCAAACTAGATTATTTTGCATCCAGGCACAGAAAAAAAGGCATGTATCAGTGAGATAATTTTCTTGGCTATCCTGTAGAGACTAGCAAGGTAACTAGCAAAGTACAAGGTGTCTGGTTTCCAAGGGCGTACAGTACTATTAGCTGAACTGAGGACATCAGGTATAACTTCTCCTAGTACTTGTGAAAGCAGATGAGTGCAGTGGGTGGGCATGCTGCTGCTGCTATCTTCTGGCTCAGATGCCTTTCTCATAATAAAATTTAAGTTTGGATTGCTCACATGGTGCCATTTCTAACACATTAGTCTGCATCTCCATGTGCAAGATGTGAGCTCAGATGTGGATTATTTTACAAACATGTCTTAATAAATATGCTAGTTATGAATCCTGGAGCTTAAAAAAAATAACATGCCATATTTATTTCATTCTGTTCTAGGAAAAAATATGGAATTAAAAAATACTTATCTATTTTTAGGCAGTTAGTCCTTAAAATGGAATAAGATATTTTCAACTTTGAAAGGTTTTGAAACTGCTGAGATATTTAAGTTAAAAGAAGCTATGGAAAATGCTTTCCTATTCCTTCATATTTTTTGCAACAGTGCTAATTTTGTATTCACTGTAATAGATTTAATGTCATCATAACAATCTCCTGAGCACGTCAATGTGAATCCACAGACATGATGTTACAATGTCACATGAAATGATCTTCCTAGTCTATGGAGAGATCAATGATGCAAACCCAAAGGGGATTATATTATGTCGAGAAGTTAGCAAATAATGTCAGTAGGAGTCTATGGAGTACATTTTACAATGTAAAAATGAAACGAAGGGATATCAATGCAATTCTACAAAGAGAACCATCCAATTATCAAGGTGATTATCAAAAAGAAATTGCAGGTGTTTGTGGCCCTATGTACACCACTTGTGGTCTATCTATTCAGCAAAGCATTGATCTTGCTTATCTCTGGTTACAAAGAGCTGGAGTATGCCCTTCCACTTAAATGTAATTACTATTGATGTGATATCATTCTGTCTTAAATATTGGGGCAATGTCAAACAGGGAGTGACATCATTAGAGTTTGGGTTAAAAAGAGTTTAACTAAAAAACGTCCACTTTAAACACAATTGCAACCGTAAGTGACTTTTTTTTAAAGCTTCAGAGTGGTAGCCGTGTTAGTCTTATCAGCAAAAAAAAAGAGGAGTACTTGTGGCACCTTGGAGACTAACAAATTTATTTGGGCATAAGCTTTCATGGGCTAAAACCCACTTCATCGGATGCATGCAGTGGAAAATACAGTAGGAAGATATATATACACAGAGAACATGAAAAAATGGGTGTTACCATACCAACTGTAACAAGACTAATCAATTAAGGTGGGCTATTATCAGCAGGAGAAAAAACTTTTGTAGTGATAATCAGGATGGCCCATTTCAAACAGTTGACAAGAAGGTGTGAGTAACAGTAGGGGAAAAATTAGCACGGGAAAATAGTTTTTACTTTGTGTAATGACCCATCCACTCCCAGTCTTTATTCAAGCCTAATTTAATGGTTGCAAATTAATTCCAATTCTACAGTTTCTTGTTGGAGTCTGTTTTTGAAGGGTTTTTTTTTTGTTGGCAAGTCGCAATTCTCCAACAAAGAAACCTACTTACATTGTATCACAGAGTTCCGTTTTAACAGCTGCTTTAAATCTTTATTTGACAAAGAAACCGAAACATAGAATACTCACTTGGAGCACTAATTGAATTTTTCTTGGTGATTCAATGAAAATTGAATTGATAGAGAAAGAATAGTAAGAGTTCAGAAATCTCCCCTTTTGATAATATTTTTTCCATATGTGTTGTCTCACTTTTTTTTGTACCCATTATGCAAGAAATCAAAACCACTCTGGGATCTGCCCTTTGGCCCCATTGTTGTTCCTCTTGTGCTGATTGCTAGAATGCCAATCATACATAAGTAGTGTTTGTCTATAAAGGGTCATGTGCAGTGATGAGCTGCCAAAATCGTAACAACGGGTTCCCGCCTCACCCCACGAGGGGGTCGTTGCCCACCCCCACCCCCCCCGGGACTCCTGCCCCATCCAACCCCCCCCGCGTTCCTTGACGCCCGCCTGCAGGACCCCTGCCCCATCCATCCCCCTCCCCTGTCCCCTGACTGCCCCCAGAACCAGGCAGGAGTGTCTCATGGGCCACCGTAGTGGGTGCCCCTCAGAGCCAGAGGCACCTGCCGGGGGGCAAGGTGGGGAGTCCCGGCGGTGCTTACCTTGGGCAGCTCCCAGGAAGCATCCAGCAGGTCCCTCTGGCTCCTAGGGGCGGGGGAGCATAGCTAGGGGGGGAGCAGGGGGAGCAGCCGCTCCCCCACTGATCACATCAAAAGTGGTGCCTTAGGCACCGACTCCCTGGGTGCTCCAGCCCTGGAGCACCCACAGGGAAAAATTGGTGGGTGCAGAGCACCCACCGGCAGCTACCCGCCCCGCGCCCAGCCCCAGTTCACCTCTGCTCCCCCTCCGTCTCCTTCCCTGAACGCGCCGCCCCACTCTGCTTCTCCACGCCCCCTCCCGCTTCCCACGAATCAGCTGTTCGGCGGGAAGCTGGGGAGGACTGAGAAGCAGGCCGCGGCTTCCCGCTCAGGCCGAGGGTGGCGGAGATGAGCTGGGGCGGGGAGCGCTTCCCCTGTGTGCCCCCCCCACCCGGGTTACCTGCTGCGGCGTGGGCGGCCCTCCTCGCGCCCCCCCAACCCGAGCTCACCTCCACTCTGCCTCCCTGGGCCTGAGCGGGAAGCCACCGCTTGCTTCACAGCCTGCCCCGGCTTCCCGCCAAACAGCTGATTTGCGGAAAGTGGGGCGGGGGGGAGAAGCAGAGCGGGGCAGCATATTCAGGGGAGGAGGTGGAGGCGAGGTGAGCTGGGGCCGGGGGTGGGGCAGGGAGCTGCTGCAGAGCACCCACCAAATTTTCCCCGTTGGTGCTCCAGGGCTGGAGCACCTGTGGAGTCGGCGCCTAAGGTGCCACTTTGGGCCGGTTAAATTTAGAAGCCATTTTAGAACCGGTTGTCCCTCGTGAAACAACCAGTTCGAAAAGAGCTTCTAAATTTAACAGTCGGTTCTAGTGAACCGGCTCCAGCTCACTACTGGTCATGTGTCAGTATTTAATACATTTTTAGCCATAATGGAAAGTATGTGCACCAAGGCAACCCTGCTGAATTTTACTTTGATGACAAATAGGTACTATTGTAAATGTTGTCCCTTCTGAGAGGCTAAAAAATTTCATTCGTACACATTAAAGAGACAAGGTAGGTGAGGTAATACAATGATCTCAGCAGTGGTAAGGCAAAATAATTTCCTGAATGCATGCAATGTGTCACAGTCTGATGTGCTGATATGTTGATATAATCAATATAAAAGCATATGAGGTCACTATGAATGTTGTGTGTTAGATTAAATTGGGGTATACCTGGCTTTGGGGTGTATGGTGGAGATGGAAGTGAAAGCTGTATGAAGTGTTGGAATGTGTTATCAACTCTGTTGTAGGCAATATGAATGTAACCCACACACCTCTAACGCATGAGCTAAAAGCCAACTGGCTGTTAGCTAAGCCTGTACAGACTCATTTTATCTCTCTCTCTCTCTAAGTGGTCTCAGTGCCACTAGATGGGACAGAACACCACACCCAGGAGGTGTGTGGTTTACATGAATATAGGAAAAATGCACAAGTCTTTCCCCTCAACTTCTTGTTTCCATTCTTTTAAGGTTTTGGATGCATGGGGTTTGTCCTGTCATAAGTTAAACTGTCACAAAATATAGTTTTTGTTTGATATAAAAATAGTCAACATGCTGCTTTAACACTGGTTGAACAATCAGATGAAGACATTTTCCTTTTAAAAATCAGAATATAGAATCATAGAATATTAGGGTTGGAAGAGACCTCTGGAGGTCATCTAGTCCAACCCCCTGCTCAAAGCAGGACCAACCCCAACTAAATCATCCCAGCCGGGGCTTTCTCAAGCCGCGCCTTAAAAACCTCTAAGGATGGAGATTCCACCACCTCCCTAGGTAACCCAATCCAGTGCTTCATCACTCTCCTAGTGAAATAGTGTGTCCTAATATCCAATATAGACCTCCCCCACTGCAACTGGTGACCACTGCTTCTTGTTCTGTCATCTGCCACCCCTGAGAACAACCTAGCTCTATCCTCTTTGGAATCCCCCTTCAGGTAGTTGAAGGCTGCTATCAAATCCCTCCCCCCCCCCGCACACACTCTTCTCTTCTGCAGACTAAATAATCCCAGTTCCCTCAGCCTCTCTTCATAAATCATGTACGCCAGCTCCCTAATCATTTTTGCCCTCCGCTGGACTCTCTCCAACTTGTCCACATCCCTTCTGTAGTGGGGGAACCAAAACTGGATGCAATACTCCAGGTGTGGCCTCACCAGTGCTGAATAGAGGGGAATAATCACTTCCCTCAATTTGCTGGCAATCCTCCTACTAATACAGCCCAATATGCCATTGGCCTTCTTGGCAACAAGGGCACACTGTTGACTCATATCCAGTTTCTCGTCCACTGTAATCCCCAGGTCCTTTTCTGCAGAACTGCTGCTTAGCCAGTCGGTCCCCAGCCTGTAGCCGTGCATGGGATTCTTGCTTCCTAAGTGCAGGACTCTGCATTTGTCCTTGTTGAACCTCATCAGATTTCTTTTGGCCCAATCCTCCATTTTGTCTAGGTCACTTTGTACCCTATCCCTACTCTCCAGTGTATCTACCTCTCCCTCCAGCTTAGTGTCGTCTGCGAACTTGCTGAGGGTGCAATTAATCCCATCATCCAGATCATTAATAACGATGTTGAACAAAACCAGTCCCAGGACCGACCCCTAGGGCACTCTGCTTGATACCAGCTGCCAACTAGACATCGAGCCATTGATCTACCTGTTGAGCCCAACAATCTAGCCAGCTTTCTATCCACCTCATAGTCTGTAGTAAGATGAGGCCCTGAAACATAAACCCTTGGTATCCGAGGCCCAGTATGAGACCTCAGGCCCCAACTAAAGTAATGGTCAAGACTTTGCTAACATAAAGCAAAGTTAAGCTGTGAGCCAGAGGCAGACCCTGCTCCCAAAAGTTGGCAAGAAGAAGGCTGCTAATTGGATGTATACCCATATCTAAAGGGTGTCAAGAACTATTAGGATAAACATGGGCCAGGACGGCACCAAACCAGTCTTGTACGAACACGTTCCACAGAGATAATGAGGAACAGACTGACCCATCCTAAAAGACAGAGTCAAAAGGATAATATGATAAATAGACTTGTTTGTTCAAATCAACATGTACAAGGTGAGAGGTGGCACCTTACTGCATAGAGGGGTTGTACATTGCTACGTAGAGGGGTTGCACCTCAATACGTCAGGAATGATGTGTAACTTGTTTGTACCTGTGTATAAGAATGCATCCCTGGGGTGGTGTCTTTGTCCAGCCTAGGGGGCAGTGGAGAGTCCCGCCACTGACTGAGCTGTGTCCATTGTCAGTGGGGACATATTCGTAGTATGTCCTGTAGAGTCTGCTGGAAACTATTACTGTGCTTCATTTGACAATAAACCTGTCCGGGAGCCTTCGTACCTTATCGGAGTCTGTAATTGTTGGGGGTTCTCTTGGGGTCTGCTGTGTCAGCGATCTGCAGAGCTGGGGCAGCACACAGAGGGAACACATGCACGCAGCCAACTGTTATCAACATTGAACAGAGCAGAGCACCGTACTGGTGACCTCTGACAACATAGTCCATTCATCCAATCCATACTACTTTAACTTGCTGGCAAGAATACTGTGGGAGACCGTATCAAAAGCTTTGCTAAAGTCAAGCTATATCACATCCACCGCTTTCCCCATATCCACAGAGCTAGTTATCTCATCATAGAAGGCAATCAGGTTGGTTAGGCATGACTTGCCCTTGGTGAATCCATGTTGACTGTTCCTGATCACCTTCCTTTCCTCCAAGTGCTTCAAAATGGATTCCTTGAGGACCTGCTCCATGATTTTGCCAGGGACTGAAGTGAGGCTGACCGTTCAGTAGTTCCCTGGGTTCTCTTCCTTTCTTTTTTAAAATATGGGCACTATATTTGCCTCTTTTCAATCGTCCGGGACCTCCCCCAATCACCATGAATTTTCAGAGATAATGGTCAATGGCTCTGCAATCACATCAGCCAATTCCCTCCACTGTCAATGTTTGCGTGATTCTTCTTCTGATGTAAAATCTAAGTACCCTTATGCTTTACTATTTAGTTAAAGCCATATGAGATAAGCAATTTTTCCTTTTATTATTCTATCTCTGGAGTGGTGAGGACAGAAAGGATTAGGAACTTTATACAATTAACCTCTTCAGAGCTGCTGAAATTGCATGTGTCAATAGAAACATTAATCCAGTTGGAAGACTCATAGATATCAAGCCCAGAAGGGGAACACAATGATCCTCTAGTAAGACCTCGTATATAAAACAGGCCATAGAGCAGGTGTGGGCAACCTGTGGCCCACCAGGGTAATCTGCTGGTGGGCCACGAGACAGTTTGTTTACATTGACCGTCCGCAGGCACGGCCGCCTGCAGCTCCCAGTGGCCGTGGTTCGCTGTTCCCAGCCAATGGGAGCTGCGCGAAGTAGCATGGGCCGCAGGGACGTGCTGGCCACTGCTTCCCACAGCTCTCTTTGGCCAGGATCTGTGAACCACGGCCACTGAGAGCTGCAGGCAGCCGTGCCTGAGGATGGTCAATGTAAACAAACTGTCTTGCAGCCCACCAGTGGCTTATCCTCACGGTCTGCAGTTTGCCCACCACTGCCACAGAGAATGTCCCCAAAATAATTTTTACAGCATATCTTTTAGAAAAACACCCAGTCTTGATTTCAAAATTGTCAGTGATGGAGAATTCACCACGAGCTTTGGTAAGATAAGAATGGACAGTGCCAAATGCTATAGTGTATGCCATGCAGCATTGGAACATTGCATTTCCTGGGCATATATAGTATATTTTCCTGTAAAAAATTAGCACTTCCTGGTATGAAGAAATGGAGGACTTGAAATGAAGAAATGACTGCCTCTGTCAAAGAGGTAAGAAGAGCGTAAGAGAACAAAACTGACTTTCTCTTCATCATTTTGAACATGCATTTCTTAACTCTATGCACTACAACTTCCATTATCTGAGCCTTTGGACATAAGGAATATGTTCAGATATGGAAGTATTGGAAAATTAAGAGGTTTTTTTTTCAACGTAACTAAAAGTCTTTGCTGTTTTAGACAGCAAGGAGTTTCACGTCACTGTGGGCTGGGTGATTAAGGTTTTATTGTATGAGATTAGTACTATTCTTCATTAATAAGAGTGAGAACAAGAGTTGGTCAGACAATGTGGGTTTTTTTTAATTGTTCATTTGTTTTTTTAACTGTGACTATTCATTTCAATTGGTAAATAAATTCGCTTTGGCTATGCTTATACCATTCCTGAGTTCTCTTTCTGCAAACATTCACAAGATTGACTTTTACTGGTATCGATACTTCTGGCCAGTGAATTTCAGAATCATATTTTGATTTTTTCAGAGTAGAACTTCAAAGAAACAAAATGTTAAATAAATATTGTTCACAGATGATTCAGAATATATTATTGAAAAAATACTTATTGACTTCATTTAAAAACAAACAAATATAATGTAGAATATAAGTCTGTTTGGATATAAGTTAGGGCAGTAAAAGAGGCTAAATTCACCAAATAAATTATTTCCAACAAATTATTTTCAGAGTTCTAATAATCTTTTCTCCTATAGGTAACATTTAATCAAGCTGGGTTTTCACATTTAATCTGTCTTTTTATAAGGATAATTATATTTCTAAACAGACATCTTGTATAAAATACAATGTCCTCTTGGATGAAAGATGCAGTGTAAAATCACTAATATTTCATTTTTCATAATGGGAGTTAATTGGTTCTAAAAATAAAACTAATTAGGTATGTGTAGATCCAAAGACCAATTTTAGTCAGACAGATTTAATAGACTCCTTAGATGGGAGAAAAATAATTTGCCAGGGATTAATTTGATTATAGCTGATAAAGAATTCAGCAACTGTTTATGTTGGCAATATCTTGTGGCTCTTTGCACTATTTTTATATCAAGGACCCAATCCTGCTCATATTGAAGTCATTGACATAATTTCGTTGACTACAGTGAGAGCTGGATAAGGCTTCAAGTCCTCTTTACAGCTCCAAAACATGTATCTGTCAAATATTTGTCTGCAGTATAAATAATAAATTATAAGAAGAACTGGCACTGCTGTTGTTTTTTTTAAATGGGCTTCTATAAAACTTTCCACACAAGGATGAATTCAATTACCTTCTTAAGACCAGTGCAAGGTGACAAAGTACTCATAAAATAACCATTTTAAAAATGGGGAGATTTGCCCAATGCGGCTTAATGAATCAGTGGCAGAGCTGGGACAGAATTCAAATCTTCTAATTCCCTCTCCTCTGCTTTATGTGTAAGACCATGCTTCCTACAAACTAATCATGGAATACTCAGTAAATCATTAGGGCTGACCGGAAAAAACAATAGAATGAAACAATTTCCTGTTTGAAAAAGGGTGTTGTTGTTGAAGCTTACTGAGGGAAAATATTAATTTTATTTTGGGGGGGGGGGTCCGGCATGCCAGGGGCTTTCCCTGAACAAGCGGTGGACCACAGTTGAAAACAACTGATCTAAAGCTAAAGGGGAGCCTTGGAAAAGGCTTTTGGAGTGGGAAGTGACAAGTGTTTTGCTTCCTCTCCTTGCCAACCACTCTCTCAGCATCCTTTCTGCTTTGTCACCTTCCCTCTTTGTAAAATATCCACATGCCTCCTGGATGGTGCTGAATTAGTCAGAAGAAGAAGTGTGAGAGAGGAGCCAAACTAAGCAGTATTGTGTATTAATTATATTTGATTACTTAAGAATTCCCAGTTAACAGTGAGGTTTGGCAGGTTCTTTTCCCAAGATCAGGCCCAGTATTAGAATTACTATTCAGTTGGGATCCTTGATGTGAATGGTTGCAACGCTCAGACTTAGGAAAAATCTTCTATTATTTATAATACTTTTATTTATACAGTTAACAAAGTTACAAGCACTCCAACCCAGCAAGGTAGATAGAGATAATACAGAATATGCATCCGTGTACTCATACCATCCCTTGCAGAACAACCTGAAGTGTTAGTCATTATCCTCTTCCTCCTTCTCATCCTGCTTGTCTCCTTCACCACCAGTGGATGTTATCCCGGTGTCTCCAAAGAGCTACATCTCCCCTGGCACACAGGCCAGGATGAAGCTTTTATTATTGGTTACGCTGATGCCACTATGCCTAATGCATATTCAATAGGTGTTTCATCCCCTTTTCCTTATTTGTATTTCCTCACCCTACTAATATTGAGCTGCCCTTCTCCCATAGGATATATGTCAGTTACCATGGTATTCTTGTGGTCAGTCACCTGCTCATGTTCCTAACTTTAAAATATCCCAGATGGTATAAACATCTTGTGGTTACCTGTCAGCAGTTTAGTCATTATAGAAGTCTGTCTTGTGATATCTTATGATCTAGGGTTATCCCTGGTTAAGCACTCATGCTAAGGCTTTAGGGGCCTTATGCTTTGAGTAATTTAGCTAAGCTATTGCCTTACAGGCCTCAAGCTTGTAGTCTCATTGCATTACTGCCTTCACTTATACCTAAGAATTACCTGGCATGTAGCCTATAGGTACAGGTGTTTGCTTTCACTACTTTGCAAACTGGTCCCAATCTGTGGGAGAAGTTATGGGCAGCTGATAATGCCTAAGGCTGGAAGGGTGCTGCAGGCAGCACTAAGGCTGCGGGAGGGACAGTCCCTCTATAATAAGACCGTGTCAAGGAATAGTCCCTCTCTGCAGCTGAGCAAAAGCCATGGGGCTTGGATCCGGGATGCCAAGCTTTCATGTTTCATGTTCCAGCCTCTGACCATTCCTGCAAGTCTCTGAATGGAAGGAAGACTGTGCAGATTTTGTAGACCAGATCTGAAATGCAGTCTGAGGGAGAGAATGCACATGCAAAGGTGTCATTATGGCATCTTTGCAGCTCAAGGATTCTAGACAACTTGGAGGACTGGGCCAAAAGAAATCTGATGAGGGTCAATGGATTGTGATCAACATTGTCGGACTCCCTGGGTAGTGATCAACGGCTCAATGTCTAGTTGGCAGCCGGTATCAAGCAGAGTACTCCAGGGGTCGGTCCTGGGGCCGGTTTTGTTCAACATCATTATTAATGATATGGATGATGGGATTAATTGCACCCTCAGCAAGTTTGCAGATGACATTAAGCTGGAGGGAGAGGTAGATACATTGGAGAGTAGGGATAGGGTCCAGAATGACCTAGACAAATTTGGAGGATTGGGCCAAAAGAAATTTGATGAGGTTCAGCAAGGACAAATGCAGAGTCCCGCACTTAGAAAGGAAGAATCCTATGCACCGCTACAAGCTGGGGACCGACTGGCTAAGCAGCAGTTCTGCAGAAAAGAACCTGGGGATTACAGTGGACGAGAAACTGGATATGAGTTAACAGTGTGCCCTTGTTGCCAAGAAGGCCAACGGCATATTGAGCTGTATTAATAGGAGGATTCGGCACTGTTGAAGCCACACCTGGAGTATTGCGTCCAGTTTTGTTTGCCCCACTACAGAAGGGATGTGGACAAATTGGAGAGAGTCCAGCAGAGGGCAACGGAAATAATTAGGGGGCTGGGGCACATGATTTACGAGAAGAGGCTGAGGGAACTGAGGTTATTTAGTCTGTAGAAGAGAAGAGTGAGGAGGGATTTGATAGCAGCCTTCAACTACCTGAAGGGGGGTTCCAAAGAGGATGGAGCTAGGCTGTTCTCAGTGGTGGCAGATGACAGAACAAGAAGCAATGGTCACCAGTTGCAGTGGGGGAGGTCTATGTTGGATATTAGGACACACTCTTTCACTAGGAGGGTGGTGAAGCACTGGAATGGGTTACCTAGGAAGGTGGTGGAATCTCCATCTTTAGAGGTTTTTAAGGCGCGGCTTGAGAAAGCCCTGGCTGGGATGATTTAGTTGGTGTTGGTCCTGCTTTGAGCAGGGGATTGGACTAGATGACCTCCTGAGGTCTCTTCCAACCCTAATATTCTATGATTCTATGACTGCTACGTGGACCAGTAAACCACCAGTTTATGCTAGAGCAGCTAGTTTACAGTGGCTTCTCCACAGCCAGCAATGGGCCGGCCACCCACAAACTAACCACTTCCTTTCCTGCAGTCAGCCACTCTTCTGGTATGCTCCTATGCAGGGGTTACCCAGGAGTTATTAATTTGTTTTTGTAGGATAATTTATTGATTTTTTTTAAATTGTAAATAGAATTCTACATTCAGGAGAATCTTAGCAAATCTTAGCTGGGGCTTCTTTTAATTTATTCAGTGCATATATATTGACTCAAACACAACTGTTGTAAACCTCTTAACAGACTATTTGCATTTGGCCTGAAAGAAAATAAATCAACAATTGGCTGCTGTAGACACTGATGTTTACCACTTGATATGTGACAATGCTGCAAAATTAAATCAAAATGTTTCAGAGATTGAAATAACTTTAAAGCCTCAAAGAAGGTGGAATATTAAGGTCTTGATTTATGGCAAAAGAATACATATATAACAAACAATTAGGAAATACTCCAACTGCTCATAAAAATATTTCCTTGCATTAGCTTTTGTCTCTCCAATATTTATATTCTGAATGATGCCGCTAAGAAGTTGCATGAATTATTTGTTGTTAAATGTAATGTCAGAAAAGGTCATGAGAATAAAGTAGTGTGGGCCTGACAATACAATATTACTGTTTTGCTTGAAATATGGTTTAATGGAAAAGACGAGTAAGAGCCTTGTTTCAAAGTTAAACTCTGATGCTTTGAGTGAGAGATTTGAGTATTCGCATAACATTCTATTTGTATGAATTATGTCATTCTTTTGTCATTTTTTTTACATTACAATGCAGGCAATAGCACTGATTTATTACTGTATTTTTAAAGGGTAACGCTATACAGAAATCAGAGTCTGCTGGAGTTTATGATCACTGTCAATTTGCTGTATTTATAGGGGTGTCTTTAAAAGCAAGCTCATACAGGAACTTCAAACATGAATGATGTTTCGCTGTTTCTCTGCCTTGGATCTTCAGTCGAAAAAGAGGTGCCTTCTAATATTTGAAAAAGGGAGCATAGGATTCTGCTCTCTTCACTTTGTCTCTATAATTAAAAATATATATTTTCCACCCAATTCAAGTTTCTCCTACATCAGGGAGATAATTGCTCCTAATCAAATAAACCTGGCTCTTTTTATGTCACTATCCATCTCTGTCTGACTCTAAATCCTTTTCTTTTCAGGGTCAAGTGTGATTGCCACTGTGGAGGCAGAACAATAGGTGTGGAAACTTTATGTGATGGGGGCATCCTTTGGTACCAGTGACTGCCAGGTCTGGTCCTTAGTATCAGTAAATCAGGGTGTATATTGTATATTGCAAAAACATGCATAGGTATTCCTCTGAATTTTAAATGACTGTGCTGATTTTTTTTCTTTTTACTATTTTTCACATTCTACTATTATTCTAGCAAATGAACTTTATTAGTGCCTAAGTAAAATGTTAACAAGGTTTGGATGCCAGGACTTTCTGCACCAAAGCACAAACCTCTACCACTTCATGTAAAGGAGTATTTCCACATTAGCTGTCAGTAGTGGGCTGTTGTCCTCTCTGTGAACTAGCCACTAGCATGGGGTGTGACAGACTTTTTAGCAGCATGTTATGAGAGTACTTCTGAAAAGGAAAACCTTATATTTTAATGCTCAAATATTCACCAAAAGTAAATTTTTAATGATATATTTAATAGTAAAAATTCAAAATCATATGTTGGGTGATAGATCATCCAGATATGGAACAGCAAAAATACCATGTGAATTCTGCCACTAACCAACATAGCTGTAATTTTGAATAATTGTAATTAACTGTTCTCAAGCAATCTGCAGACAAAATATTATTTGCTGAAGAAATTGACAGATCATCTTAGTTAATGAGTAAATTCAGGGAAATGGCAATCTGCTTAGATAACTAACCAAAAATGCTAAATACATCAAATTAATCATTATTCATTCAGCTCCAGTTGTTAACATTGTCACTGTCAGATACAGGATATGTATTAATAAGGGCCAAATAGTGAACCCCTTAGTAACAATAGTGAGCAGTTACTCACATGAACTGTGCCACTGAAGTAAAGTTTTAGCTTCCATTACACACAAGAAAACAGCCATCTTTTTCTCATCAGTTATATTACTAGTAATTACCTACTGCTCCAGTCTCTCAGTATGGGTACGCCAATGGTCTACTGCGCTATCAAAAATTTTCCCCAAAGAGCCAGACCTATTTTTAACCCTTTCATTATTTTTATCTAAATTAGCAGTTAACTCAGTTCCAGGGGATGTAGGCTGCACTTTCCATTTTACTTTCATTAGGCATCTGCACCCACACTCTCTTTCACTATTTTCTTGGATTAGGATCCCATCCTCTTTACTAATCATTGTCATCTGCTTTTAGCACAAAAAATATCAAATGTCACATGAAGGAACTGCATGGGCACAGTGTGGTCCAAATAACCATGTTTACTAACTGTATAAAATGTGCAAAGTAAGTATACACTGCAGCTCTGGATGGGTTCGGATGGAGTCTGAAACAGAGGAAGTGAGGACCGCCAGAGGGTTCACAAATTGTGTAAAAGGGTTGCTAACTAATACCTACACACTACAATGGTCATGTGTTATTTTGTCATCCCATGTTACTTCTATCAGTAACATTTTGAATACCATCAAAAAACACAGCCTCTTGGGTTCTGTTTGGAATGTCTTCTGCTTCTGTAGACTGACCCTCAGTGATGGCTATTTCATGTGATGTGGATGGGAAGAGTTGTTACACTAGTAATTTGCCAGCCCCTTTCTGTTGGAAATTTTAAAATTCTCTCCCATTTCACATGGGAGAGGACTGCCTGGCACTTATTTAGTACTGTTTCTGTGTATAGGTGAAATAAATTTCACCATCAGGGTATGTAGTGTTTACGTTCTTATGAGAACCAAAGACTAAATCGGGGGAGTTGGTAATGCTTTTAGGTTGCCCAACAAATATGCACTCAGGTACTCAAGGGTTCTGGATCCACATTACCTATTGAATGAAAAAATAACAT
This sequence comes from Caretta caretta, assembly GCF_965140235.1. NCBI lineage: Eukaryota > Metazoa > Chordata > Testudines > Cheloniidae > Caretta > Caretta caretta. The sequence continues at coordinate 55,714,436 of NC_134209.1, forward strand.
CATCAAAGCTAAGCTATTAATAAATATTAAATTAAATTAAAAGTAAAGCATTAGAACTACCAAATCAATATCAAATCAGGGTCAAATCAACAAAATTAATCTCAACACTGTATTGGAGTTAAATCAAAATTAGTTAAAAGAAAAGGAGTACTTGTGGCACCATAGAGACGAACCAATTTATTTGAGCATAAGCTTTCGTGAGCTACAGCTCACTTCATGGGATACGTCAAAATTAGTTAAATCATCATATCAGTTCAAGAATTAATTAAGTCTCATAATTCTAAAGAGGAGTCTAAGAAGATGGCTGTCCATTTGGTTATAAACCACCACTATTTTTTTTAACCAAATCTACTACTCAGAGCTGGTTTAGAGCTTAATACTGAAATCAAATTATCTAACTTCTGAACCACAAGCTTAGAGGCATTAAGTTTCCTTCTTAGAATTCTACCCTGGTGTGGTGGTGAATCCTTTTCTCCTTGCCCCATCAGAGATGCAAACTTTAACAAAACACTTTTGTTAAACAAAGCTTGACAACTCTTGCCTACCAGAAACTATAGATGACAAGTTTCTTGTCTCTTAGGACTTTTCATGAATAACTTTGAGACTGTTTTTAGGTTAGTTGAAACTTGGGAAGCTTTCCTGCTGGTGCCTTCCCCGTGTGGACATTATGGGTGCTCGTGCACACAGCCACACTTTCACACACTAAAAGTAAAGCATATAAAAAGGCTGGGATGTCTCCCATCAAATAAAAAGACAAAAGGAAGAAAAAAGGAAAAGTAAGATACATGAGATAAAAAGGGGTTCACAAACTCTTCAGCTCTCACAGTCTTTTGGACTCCAGTAGAGTAGGAGCTGTGAGTGAACATGGTCAAAAAGCCAGACAGTGGTGGTCTTCTGGTACAGTACATTTTGTTCATGGGCCCCCTTTGGGTGCAGGACAGACTGGTCAAAGGCCACTTCCTCTCCCTAAAGTGATCAATCACAGGCACTCTAGAACATTGTGCTTCCCTTGGATAGCTTCTTGACCCAAAAGACAAAGCTTCTCTGCCTTTATTTTTTGTAGTTTGCAAATTTAGCTTACTCAGCCTTGCAGCACCTCCCTCCAAGTTCTTCAGAAAATCAAGTGTAGTCTTCCTATCAGGTGGAGCCATCCAACTTGATCCAATTAGGTCATCCTTAGCTAGCATCAGTTTGGGAAAAGTCCTGTTTAAATCAGTAATTCTTAAAATATTTGGAGTTTTACATACCTCAGAGAATGAAAGTCTTTATCTACCCAAAAATGTAAAAAAGAAAGCCCCACAACCAGGTTTTGAGTAAATGGGCATAGACTTGTCAGAATGCAAGGGCTTATGATGAAAAGCATGTCACCAGTTGATGGAAAGTTTAATACAAAAAATAATCTAAAAATGACTGATTTGGGGGAAAAATAGCCTAGCAACATAACCAGTCACTGAACCAATTGCTTGCCCAGCAGCAAATTTAAAAATAAATTGCTTGCAAATAATACAATTTATAATGATATTGAAACAAGACTATTTGTCAAAAAACTTATCTTTCCAAATTTGTTATCTTGATAGTATGACGTTACTTCAAAGCCTCTCAAGATAAAACTCAATTAAAATATTCAACTTCCAATTTTATAAAGGGTCCATATTCTCATATAGGCTATTTCTCCCACAATCTTGTGCAAGAGCTCTCTGTAATAATGCTGCTACTTAGCCAAACTGTTGGTCCTTGTGATTATCCTCATCTTGGACTTGAAATATATGCTAGGGGTACACTGTGGGCAGTACTTGTTTAGGCTATTGGTCTACTAGGAATTGTATATATAATAATGCAGTTTTACTTTATTCCCTGAAGAGTAAAATTTTGTTTAGGTGAAGGTCAGTTGGTATGGAGCGTGATCTAGGTTATCTGGGAAGAATGACAGGAAACACACATTCCAAATGATGATATATATTTTGGGATTACCCTCTACAGAGCTTTGTGCATACAGTGCATGTTGTCTTGAATATGTGGTTTCCTTGATATCATAAAGGGGGAAAAGGATACAGCTACTGATAATGGGAAACCCTAAACCCTAGTATCCCTTGAACGGTGGCAAACTCTGTAATTGCAAGAGGCTTAAGTTGTGGAGAGAAAAAAGCTTGTTTATCTGAAACACCAAGCAACAGTGACAAAATGTAAAGGGGATAAGGGCAGTTTCACTGAGAATAAAATATTCATGTTGATAACTTACATAAAACAAAAGATGGAGTGTTTTTTCTGCAGGGAAATTACTTTCTCTGATCAGCTTAATTTATGCATGATGGAGTTTTAAATTTTTGAAAACCCCTTTGGTTATTTTTCTTTCTTTCAATTCTAGTGGTTTTAATTTCAGGCTTATAAACAGATATAAAATTTCTTGCTAAAAGGGTCTTATTCTGTTTAAATCCATACTTATTACATTCAGCAAAAACAGAATTGCTTCTTACAATGACATTGAATATAACATCAATATTTAAGACTGCAGCCTCACAGATTTCATGGTGTGATGTGGGTACTTTTGTTTTAAACAGCCCTCTGATAAAATGTTTCTTCATTTACTTCCAGTTTATCTTTTAACATTCTTCACCTTAAGAAATATCCTAGAGAGATTCTGGTTGTTGTCTCTAGTAACTGGTAGCCAGACAGTTGAAAGTGATGGTCTAGCAACAGAGTTTTTTTCTGTTCTGTGCCTGGAACAGTGCATGTCTGTGACTGTCCTGCAAACAACTACAGCTGAAAGTCAAAGACATGGTCATCATGAGTTGCAGGGAACAGTTCCATCAGGTAATCTCCATGGAAGCATTGCACTGACCAAGCTACTATCAGGACTAAGCTTTTTCTCATCTCAGAGTCCTTACATGCTGCAGACTGTTCAGAGGAGAATAGGAAATAGAATAATACTAACCTCTGGAGAACAAGTTCAAATTCTGGGACAGGTCTCAAGAGAAAGTGAGCTTAATAATCTGTTTAGTTTTTCTCATTTAACCACAACACAAGACTGCTACACTTACGTAAACCAGAAATTCAGTCTTTGCTCAGGGATTGAAGTGCATTACCTGAGCTGTGTGGAGGAAACTTGAATAGTGCCTGCTCCATGACTGAATGTCTGGATTGAGTCAATACTCTCAAATGTAGCCTCTTCTGAAAGGGTACTATACAGTATAGTCATTTTACCTTTGGTAAATATATTTTGACAACTTGGATTCTTGGTAGCTTTAAATTATGCAATAATGTTAAATTATTCTTGGTAGCTTTACATTATGCAATAAAAATAAATTATGCAATAATATTAAATTATTAGGAGTTATTCTTCAGTTTCTCTCCTGGGGAAAAAAATGTTTCATAGTTCTGCTATGTGCTGTTAAATGGCTGCTATGTTCCACTCCAGAGGGGAGTGCATCTTGGCAATGGGGAACTGATCTCTATGCAGCAGATGCTACTCTCTTTCTTATGTTGAATGGTATGAGACTGCTTGGGGAATAAAATATTACTTAGTAGGCATGTTTACTTAGATACAAAATTACAAACATGTGTCCTAAAGGGAACAACTAGGTAAATGAGCAACAAATATTATAGCTCTTATGTGTTTGAAAGATATCTTTAGACTAAGTGGGTAAACAATAAAATACATTTATTCATTTGCATATAAGACATACAGTGCAGGAGAAATGTGCTGCCTAGACTAGAGAATCAGTTATTGCTGAAAAGGCTCACTGGGAGCCCAATTCTGTAGACGCTTTCTTGTGTGAATAAGTTACTCATGCAAAAGTATTCACTGGATCAGGCTTATAACTGCACTGCATGCTTGACTTTTAAAACTTTTAAGTGACTATTGCAAATTAAGGAAATGGACCCTACCCTATTTAAAGGTAACATTAAGAGGGACTCGTGAGAGGCAGCTCCTGAGAGATTCAAGAATTCCTGCTAAAAACCCATTCAGATTTGGGGTAGTATGTATCACGTATATAAAGTGTATGTGTTCAGAACCATTGTTAGCTTGATTCCTGCCTGTTCTCACATGAAACTATGATCTAAACTGCTCAACTTCTTACTGCTGTGAAGATTCTAGTAGAAGAAAATACTGTACTCCGTTCCTCCCAACAGATTTGAATATATTGTATTCTTAATAACAAATCTGCCTTTTTTTCCTCTCCCACACACCTTCTGGTAAAGTCTTATAGTTTTAAATAATAGTAATTGGCAGTTCTTATATAGTGCTTTGCATCTGTAAATCTCAAAGGGGTTTGCAAAGGAGATACATATCATCATTGGAGTCAGTTGAAAATTTTCAGCTGCCTCCTGGGCAACTGACACTGTTAAACTCCCCAGGCAGTTGGCTCCACAGACTCCCTGACTTTTTTGGGCAGCTCAGGGAGACAGCTGCCAGGAAAGGAAGCAGAAACATTCAATTTTATTTCTCTCAAAATGTAATATTCCCCCTGCAAAAACCTTTGCATATTTGATGTTTCCTCCCAGTTCAGGATATTCTTTTTTCAAAAATTCAAAATTTGTCCTGGGTGTGAAATTCCCTTTCCTGCCATCTCTGATCATATTCCTTATTGTACATGTGGGGAAGTGAAGGCATAGAGAGGTTAAGTGAGTTGCCCAGTGTCACCCTGCAGGTCAGTGACAGAGCCAGGAGCTAGGTCTTCTAATTCCCTGAGTATCTTGTGCTCTATCCACTAGGCAACACTGCCTTTGGAATATGAAGCTATAGGTGCCAAAATGTGGAGTTAGGAACTTAACTTTAGGATCCAATTACTGAAAATGTTGGACATAATCTAATTTATCCAGAACCAAATTCCATCTTTTCTGGTCTAATGAGTTTTGATAAGATTAATAGACATATTTATATTTTATGGTGTGCAATACTAATTGTGTACATGTATCCTCAATTTACAGAAGAATCTTTCCAATGATTTCAGTGGCGTTTCGACAATGTCCTTATCTTACATATTGATTGTTCTTCCCCAGGTTTGCAATATCAGTCATCTCCTATTCTAGTGAGAAAGCAGATTCTTTTAGCCACACATTTTAGATAACATTCTGTTTCATTTAATAAAATGTCATGGATACCATAGTAGGGTAGTGCAGGAAATGGTGTTAATGATTCAGTAGCTGACTCTCTGAGCAGGTACACTACATGATGAATTTAACAAAGCATTTGATATAGTGTCATGAAATCTTGCTTTAAAATGAAGTCACATTGGCTTTGATATGAGCACAGTTATATGGATTCAAAACTAGCTGAAGGATGTTTATATCTGTGTAGTGGTGATGATGATGATGATCGTATCTAGCCTTTCTGCTTTTCAGCCATACGTCTCAAAGTGATTTACAAAGGATAAATGGTAAAGTATCAAGCTATAGGGAAGTGGCTAATGGGATGACATGGTGACCTATTTGATGTTCATGCTTACTTGACATCATCTTCATTAAATATCTAAGAGAAGAAATAAATAGTGTGCTAATTAACATGGAAGATGATTCCCGAGTGGGAGGTGTTACCAAGACAAGGAGATGTAGAAATAATAGAAGATAGTGGTTTTCATGTACAGTCTTACAAGCTTTCATTCCCTCAACTACTCTGTACAATAAGTATCCTTATTTTACAGATGGGGAAACTGAAGTAGAGAGATTAACTGACTACATTAGGTCACTGGGGCACTTAGTTATTGGGATGGGATATAAGGAGTCCTTGTCTTCCAATACAGTATTTGGACATCTAGACTAAGGGCCAGATTTTCTTCTGTGTCTGAGATCTGCTCAAAGCAGCAGAGAGGGCAGGATTGTCAGGGAGCAGTTTGACTCCCAGATTTTCCGCCTGTCTCAGCCACAGCACACTGAAATCTTGCCATCTGTTACTTTAGTGTAAATCTGGAGTAACTCAATTTACATTGGCGTGACTGACAGGAAAGTTTAGCAAAATACGTAGATGAAGTATGGTAATGTCCAAAGAAAAGAGGTAGTGTGTACTCTTCCTGCAAAGAAGAAAACATTCAGAGACTATTTTTAATCATTTATATCAAGAAGCTGCCACTTTCCAGAGAGGTAGACATTTTGTAGGAAATGTTTAGCCTTGAGGCAGTTCATTATTTACACAGATGTATAAGTAGTACAGCTCCTGGCAGTTTTTATCATTACTAATGAATGAATAAGCACATTAAAAAAAAATGTTTCACCAGAAGGACGCATGTTACACTGTTCTTATCAATAATTATATGCAAGTAAAATTCAAGCCTGTGGAATAATATTGGTGCATTTTTTATACAATCCCTTTTCTTAAAAGGAAAGTTCAGACAGAGAAGATAAATGATGGTTAAATATTTTAGACATAATTAAAAGAAAAAAATTGATACATTCCCAAGCCCCTTTAACAAAGGGAACACAGACAAATACCATAGAACCATAGTTCGATCAATAATGTTGAACTCAAATAGATAGCATACACAAAAATTAGGCAGGTTTATAAGAATTAGACTGACAGGCTTTTAATAGTCATGAGAATGCGATTAGTCAACCTATTTTGTTTCCTATTTTAATTTTGGAGATCTGCAGAGCAAAAATTGTTCCAGAGCATAGTATTAAATATGTTGAGAGGATTCTGGTATAGGTAACTGAGAATATATTTCCTAGAGGCAAGCTGGGGATGTGTGAAAGACTCTTAATTGAACAACTGGGCTGATTTCTCAATATTAAAAATGAGAAAGAAGAACAGAAAAAATCAGCAAACTAATTCTCTTCTGAAGCAACCAATGAGGGGATGAAAGTGGATTCAGTCATTAGGCGCTAACTTGGGACTTGTCTTCACCATGGGGGTAAGTGGACCTAAGTTACGCTACTGCAGTTACATGAATAATGTAGGTGGAGTCAACATAGCTTAGGTCGACTTACCGCGGTGTCTTCATAATGTTGTGTTGACGGCAGATGCTCTCCCATTGATTTACCTTAATCTTCACTAGACCTGCTAAATTGATCCCTGCTGCACCTTTGGAAGAATTGAGGGAAAGAGACCAGCTCACTTGGAACCATTAGGGTTGTCCAAGTGTTGGGGGAGGCATACTTGCAATGAGAATTACTGTCCTTAAATAAAAACATAGCCAATATTTTTAAAGCTAGAAGCTTAAAACTAGGCACATCAATCCATACTTAGATACTTAAATAAGGGACCTGATTTTCAAATGTGCTGATGACTCAGCAAAATTGACTTCAAAATGAGGTTTTTGAACGCTTAGCACTTTTGAAATTCAGATGGTTCTGTGTTCTGATTCAATACTGGTACCAAAGACATGTATCGCTTTTCAATTTTAACTTTCTCACTCTGGGAAATTTGAGTATTCGTCATAACTGTTGACCTATTAAAAGAAGAAAAGGAGATATATGTATATTCATGATAAAAAGTAATGAAATAAGATCAGAACTTCTTGACCTGGAAACAAACAGCATTGTGGTTTTGTTCGATGCAAAAATAAGATTACAAAATATCATCAATACCATAAGCTCCTCTGACTGCAGTGTAACTGCTTCTTACTTTTTGTACCATCTCCAGTAAAAGGTAATGTTTTTAAGTGGGTCTCAAAGAGAGCAACCTACAAACAGAAATAGATCACTACACGTAGTTACATTTTTCATCTGTTGTAATGCTGTTTGCATCCATGCTTCTAATGAGAAGCACAGCATAATGCTCATCATTTTTAAAAATGAATTCTCACTAAGGTCAGATGGTATGCAAGAAGGCTGAAAAAGAAGAATCATTTGGTTCAGAGTGTCAATGTCAGAAGATATATAGGTCATGAAATGCCATTCTTGTACTTTCAAAGACACAGACCAGAATGACTAAGAGAAAACTGCCAATGCATTACTCTGTGTAAAGCCATGTACTCCAAAGCAGGGAACAAAGGAGTCTATTGGGAACCATTGTAACATGCAGAAAGTGGTGTTCAGTTTTGGTGTAGTCTGCTTTTGCAAATCTATTTTGCTGTCACTCTGTTGGAAATATCTAGTAAGAATGATTTCCTGTTTTTCACCAATAAGTTACTGTCAAGGTTCCTCCCCCACTCTGAACTCTAGGGTACAGATGTGGGGGCCTGCATGAAAAACCTCCTAAGCTTATCTTTACCAGCTTAGGTCAAAACTTCCCCAAGGTACAAAATATTCCACCCGTTGTCCTTGGATTGGCCACTACCACCACCAAACTAATACTGGTTACTGGGGAAGAGCTGTTTGGACGCGTCTTTCCCCCCCAAAATACTTCCCAAAACCTTGCACCCCACTTCCTGGACAAGGTTTGGTAAAAAGCCTCACCAATTTGCCTAGGTGACTACAGACCCAGACCCTTGGATCTTAAGAACAATGAACAATCCTCCCAACACTTGCACCCCCCCTTTCCTGGGAAATGTTGGATAAAAAAGCCTCACCAATTTGCATAGGTGACCACAGACCCAAACCCTTGGATCTGAGAACAATGAAAAAGCATTCAGTTTTCTTACAAGAAGACTTTTAATAAAAATAGAAGTAAATAGAAATAAAGAAATCCCCCCTGTAAAATCAGGATGGTAGATATCTTACAGGGTAATTAGATTCAAAAACATAGAGAACCCCTCTAGGCAAAACCTTAAGTTCCAAAAAAGATACACAGACAGAAATAGTTATTCTATTCAGCACAATTCTTTTCTCAGCCATTTAAAGAAATCATAATCTAACACATGCCTAGCTAGATTACTTACTAAAAGTTCTAAGACTCCATTCCTGGTCTATCCCCGGCAGAAAACCAGCATATAGACAGACACACAGACCCTTTGTTTCTCTCCCTCCTCCCAGCTTTTGAAAGTATCTTGTCTCCTCATTGGTCATTTTGGTCAGGTGCCAGCGAGGTTACCTTTAGCTTCTTAACCCTTTACAGGTGAGAGGAGCTTTCCCCTGGCCAGGAGGGATTTCAAAGGGGTTTACCCTTCCCTTTATATTTATGACAGTTACCATGGTCACCATGGTAATTGCCATTAGCCTCCATATATTGGTATCTACCAGAATTGTGCTCTGTATGTGGAGCTAACTGAGTGATAACATTTGGCAAGTGTTGACTTTTTAATGGCTTCTGCTGTTTTCATTTGACATTTTAATAGGAAAATATCGGCTATTTTGAATCCTCAATCTGTAGTAACAAAGAGCATTAATGTATCTAATATATTAATACCACAACAAAAATTGAGTTCCCTTCTACTCTTCTACATTTTTTTTCAGTCTGGTATCTGCTGCAGTCCCCTCTGGGCTATAGTGATTCATCCTCAACCTATGTAACCATGCAAAATTAGCCTCTTACTCAACTACAACTACACTCAGAAATTTCAATTCACTGTGTCCTTTGAAGCTGCAGTGTATATATAACTGTGTATATATAAAAAGTATGTTTCTTGCAATGTTGTAAACCTTGCCACATCCCCCTCCCTTTCCCCCCTACTAATATGGAATTACAGCAATAATAGCTAAGATAAGCATAGTGATCTGAGCAATGGAGTCTAGCAATTCTACACTCCTGCAAATTATGAGGATCTAGTCATCTGTCACCCAAGTATATTAGGCTTTTAAAGTACTTGTGATTTATGTATTGTTGCCATCTGTACATTACTATACATGCATATACGACAATGTATGTAATTTTACTTTTTCACTCACAGTGTTTCAGGACTGCTGTAGATGGAAATGCACCTGGAATATGTGAAAGCAGAATATTCTGAATATTGAATCCATTTCATGAACCATGAATGGTGGTAAAAAAAGTGCGGAGAAGCAATTGAGAAGGGGAAAGAGAGGTTATTAGTCACAAGAATCACGGAATCTTTTGTTTATGTGGATAGCTGTGCCCTTAGAGATTATGCCACTAGCATTGACTCTGACTACTTGTGACACGATATGTCATTCTTAGGCAATTTTACTGAAATTTTAATTTTAATGAGAGCTAAAATAATAATCCATTTGGGTTTCTGTGAGCCAGGGGAAAATATATAATTTATTTGGAAGGAGATTGGAAAATTACTCCTGACCAGATGGGTCAGTGACTCAAATATCCTCATCAACTTTCTCTTTCTCTTTTTCTTGGCTCCATCAATAGAGTGCACACTGGAGAAGAGGGTTTCTAGGTGGTTATGACAGACCATCCCTTCTCATTGCTGCTATTTGGTAAAGAGAAGCAGGAGAAAGTTGCCGAGAGAGAGAGAAATGTTGGATTATAGTATCCCCCTTCCTGTAGCATATCACTTTATTTCCAGTTCAAGGAGTAGGCATAAGTACCAAGACCCTGACTCGTTGATTGAAGACTGGGGTCAACATTGTACGAAATAACTGTAAAGGATTCAAGAAAGGTGTAACAGAGGATTAGGTAGCAAATGAGTAACTCTCCCCATAAGTGTTGTAGGAGGAACAGATCCTCAAAGTCTAGGAAGCAGTATCCAAATGCAATCCTTCCTGCGGGCAATATGATGGCATTACCCAAGAGCACATGGCTCTGTGCTAGTTCATCTAAATTATGCTCTTTCATCTAAGTATGTATATGCCCAGAGTAAGGTGGATTTTCAAATCAGTCATTGAGGTAGTATTAAGCAGATACCTTTTCCCAAACCTCAGGAAGGGATAAAGGGAAGGATGAGAAGTTAATAAAGAGACTGAGAAGATTCCAAAGAAAGGGAGAGACATTTCAATGTGCCCATCAGCTCCTGAGCAGAGGGGGCATCCCAATGGGAAAAGGAATCTTGTCAGGGTGACATTTTTTCTTACAATGCAATGATAGTGGAATCTGTGTTTCCAGTGTAGGGTGTCAGTGTGCTGCCTCTGCCCTGAGCTTCCTGCATAGCACTGTGCAGAAGGACAGACAGACCACGGGATAGCATGGCTGGGATAGGGGAGCCACTGCTCTGCAGGAACCCATCCTCTCACACCTGGGGAAGGAGATACATAAGGGTCTGCAGAATTTGCTTCAGCCATTGGGTTGCAGTAGTCTCCCCAGAGCGGCTGCATAGCTGTTCCATGGACTGTGGACGGGGATTCTTCTCCACTTCCTTTTCCCCTTGTGCATCTGCTCTGTGACTACCTTGGCTATTTGGACCAGGTTTTACCACCATAAATGCATATTTGGTGGAATCTTAGGTGAGCAGAGCATGAAGCACAATTTGCACTGGAGTACAACCTGTAGTGTTTAGCAATATCCAACAGTAAAATGGAGAGACTATACCAGAAGGCTGAAATGTGGATGGTTTTTCATCTCTGATACTTGTTCATTGGCTCTGCAGTCATCTTTCACTCCACTCATCATTTTCTCCTTTTTTATCCTATTTATTCTTACCTGTTAGATATTTTTCTATCTGCTCTTTCTTCCACAGTCTTTCTTGAGAGGACACAAACCCTATAACTTGTATGTCTGTGGGGTTTTTTGTAACGAGGAACAATGCATTTGTCCATTCTCAGTAACAATAAAGTACAAGAAGTTTGAACAGATGAAGAGAGAGATATGTGTCGCATAGTGGATAAAAAAGTGTGTAGGGAGAACAGAAAAGATAGTTATGCCTTTATGAAACAAAACAAATATATTTTCTGTTCCTTTCTTTTTATTCTTATATCTGTCATTTGGCAACTGGCTGTTGAGTGAAGCAGTGTTAGATGAACCTTATTGTCTTTGCTTCCTTTTAGTGCAGCAGTGTACTGCACTGATAGAACAAAAATATAAAGAAGGAAGGAAATAGTCAGAAATGGACATGGTCCTGATGGCAAAAGCTTGTAATTTTGATGGGCAAAGAGATCAGTGTATGCAGTGGGTGAGCATAGGATAGGGTAAAAGGCTAGCTAGCTATTTTAGTTTAACTGAGCATAAGAAAACTGTCAGTATGTCCCATTCTTCGTTAAATTACTGTGGTTCTTCAGTTAATGTACAATCTCATAGTACATGCATATTAACAGTTATAAAATGCGTCAAGATAAGAGTCCAAAACATTCAGAATCCAGTGTCAGGCAGCACTATGTAAAACTCTTGCACAGCAACTGAATCCTACTTCCATTCATCCGAGAGGTTGCAGGCACTTCACAAGGCAATTGTAAAGTTCGTGCCTAATAGCTTGCTTGTATGCTCATTGGCTGCACTATAGATTATGAGTTCAATGAACAGTTCTTTATGTGGATTATCTCAGACTTTTTTTTTTAATGTGGATTTATTATACTGGCAGTGGTGCACATAAACCCAAGCAATAAAAGATGACTACTATAGTTCTAAGATATATGGATCTCACTCTTTTCAGTTGCTGCCATTCTCCAAAGTGGCTGAGGGGATCAGAATGGTGATAATCAGCTGGGTGCGGTCTGTGATCTGGGGCTGCTCCTGCAGTTTTTGAAAGTTGCAAGTGTGGTACAAAATCATCATATACCACAAAAAGTGACTCGCTCATTGAACTGAAAACAGAATATCATTAGAATGGTGCCTGCTCTCTGAGAAACAGTTGTCAGAAAGTGAATATAAATTTGAGTTATACTTTTAAAGGTAAGGCAGGGAAGAATCAAAGCGAATGACAGGGTGGATCATCCAAGTTCTTCAGCCATAAATGCATTTATCCTGCCAATGCTCCAGTGAGGTAGAGAAGTGCTTTTATCCTCCATTTACAGATAGACAAATGAGGCACAGAAAGATTCAGGTCAAATTTTCAAAAGTAACCTTTGATTCTGGGTGTCTAACTTGAGACACCTTACACTGATTTTTCAGCGATGAGTACCCAGAAATCTCATTCAAATTAAAATGCTGGGTGCTGAGCACCTTTGTATCTCAGTGCAAAGGTCTAGGTAGAAGAAGATACCTACTCTAGATAAGTCAGTTTTAGACATTTTCCTTGGAAAAAAATCTCGCAGTTCTTTCTTTGCCTTTGTAATTTAGGCCCTAAGCCTGCATGGAACTTGGTGTGGCCAACCTATTGACTTCTTGCAGGATCAGGAACTTAGAAAGCAAAAAATCAAGTGCTCACTGTGGAGCACTTTTTTGCAAAGGCAGCTAGTGGTCTCCCCTAGAATGATCCATTCAGTGAACTGGTCCTAAGGAAGGATATTTAAAAAGTTTTCACACAAGTCAACGTTAGAGGATCGTTCAGATTTTTTCCCCCTTGCTCTGTTTTATAAAAATTTCAGGGTATGTATGTCATTATCTGTTTGAATCTGTCTCATCCTGGGTGCCACAAACCTTACATGTTTCTTTAATGGGGTAAGTTGTCAGTCTTTGTGATCCATCTAGCCTTTTAATCATTTCTAAAATTTTATTATTCCCCTCCTTAACCTTGCTCATAATCTCTAGAATGGAGTGAATCAGAACAGGCTCTTCCAAGATTATGGCTGTCAGGTCTGGCCATCTTAGATAGAGACAGTGAACCAGCTAAAGCAGGCGTTCTCAAACTTTTTCTTTCTGAGGCCCCCTCCATATGCTATAAAAACTCCGGGGCCCCCGTGAACCACAACAACTGTTTTTCTGCATATTAAAACCAGGGCTGGCATCAGGGGGTAGCAAACAGGACAGTTGCCTGGGGCCCCTATGAAGCTACGTTGCTCAGGCTTTGGCTTCAACCCCGGGTGATGGGGCTCAGGGCCCCAGGCTTCAGACCCATGCGGTGAGTCTTCGGCTTTCTGCCTTGGGCCCCAGCGAGTTTAATACTGGCCCTGCTTGGTGAAGCCTGAAGCCTGTTCACAGCCACCCCCGGACCCTTGGTTGAGAACCACTGAGCTATAGCGGGGGCAGACTGTTAAAGAGCCTTTTCACGCAATCTGTTTCTGCAGTTTGGAGCTTTATTCTTTTCTTTTCTTTTCTTTTCTTTTCTTTTCTTTTCTTTTCTTTTCACAAAGAAGACAGTATTTACAAGCACAACATTGTTTCTCTCTGAAAAAGAGAAACCGAGAGTTCTGAAAAGCAAGAAACAGAGCTGTTTGCAGGTGGAAATGATGAACATTTACTTTGGATCAAATCCGTGAATGCTCAAAATATGTATCCGTTTTTGCAGGCAAATACATGCCAGATTAAAAACTAAGTTTTCAACAACCCAAGCAATTGGGTTTTGTGTAGAGGGATTAAGATGGAGTTAAGTGTTTGGAATGTAACCCCTGTCTATGGTCTCTCTTCCAGCCTGTAGATGGTAGTTTCAGACCACTGAATCCACATAATCACACATTCAACAGCAGTCTATTCCTCAGCCCATCCTCGAAGCCCCCCTCTTTAGAAGCTTAATAGCCTTTATAGTACAAAAGGCATGTTGATGCTTCTTTGCATGACTGTTCTGCCCATTGGCCCTGCCCCACCTCATGAAGGTTTAAAGCAACACTGCTTCTGAACTGGAGAGGAATGAATTTCACCCTTTTTTGAGCTTTGGGTCCTAATAGCCCAGCTCAACATAGTAAATTAGCCACTGCCAGTGGAATCTGATGGAATTTCACTTCCTGGTTTTGACAACATAACTAAAATTAGCTGCTAAGTAAATAAATCTTATACAGCACTTTGCAGCTTAACAGAATTTATGTTGGCGGTTGAAGGAACTGCTGGAAATGCTGTACTAAAGGCTCTCCAAAATGTAATTGGGAATGAAGACAAATCATTACAAAATGCATGATTGCACAGATTTATGTTTTGCACCAGACAGCCTTAAAGCATGCAGTAACTATCAATGGGGGAGCATCGTAGCATTATTCCACTACTGTAGCATAATAGAAAGGTGGACAAATGAGACGTACATTTACTCTGTTGCAAATATCTTACACGTATGGAATAATTCCTAGTGCCAGGTGCTTTAAAAGGATCATGTTCATTTCAAGAGGAGGAGAGAATACAATTCCATGAAATTCTCTGCTATTGGCTTTGAAAACAGATATAGAGAACTCAGTATAATAAGCAGAGATACATACAGTTCTTTACCTTGAATTTCAAAAGGTGCTTTAGAATATACCTAATGACAATGTTGTGCCATTTTGGATTTACAATATGAATTTCCATTACAAATCCTAAGGCAACATAATTCCAGTGTAATGATCAATTTGTTTTTTAAAGGTTATTTACCACCAGATTTATTTCACCAATGTTCCAATTTGTCATCTTAATATTATATGAGCCAACCATGGACCCAAGTGCTTTGAGTGACTATCATAATTGTTCTCGACAATCTATTTCTTAAACAGAAATACTTTTATTTTTATTTAGTAGTAGTCAAAAGTAAGCCTGCTGTGGAAAAATAACAAAGAATTATGTGGTTGAATAATGAGGATAAACAAAATAGGGATAAAATAACTATTGCACAGTGCACCACTGCAGATATTATTAATGGTACTCAGCAACTCATGAAATAAGATGTATTGAACCTGAAAGTGTGAAGCATGCACACAAATGTGCATTATATTAAAGTGATTAAAGTGCATGAATTTCATGTTTTCATACTTGATTCGTGTTACCTTCAATATAATGTTAATTACATTTTATTTGTATCAAGACCAAGAAATACTTCACTTGCTTTATTTGTTGTGTTAATTTTCATGAAAGATGTCAATTTACTTTTGGACTTGTATATTTTCTCAGTGATTGGCGCACACAGCTTCACTAATAAATTACATACCCAGATTAAAGAGACAGGAGAGTACCCGTCTCATGAACTTTATCCTTACATGAAAAGAGGCACTACTAAAAGTGTACTAAGTGAAATACTAAATATATAACCCTACATAGTGTTTAATACAAAATATATTAAATTCATAATTCAGTGTTTCCTTGGATTGGGGCCTATATGAACGGTTCTTAGTCTAAGTGGTGTTTTGTTGACGGAGTAGTATCTTGTTTTGTACAGTATGTTTGTATTTACTTTCTCTTTTGTGTCTTGATTGTCAGATTATGTCTACTTTAACTCCAGTAGCTGGTACATAAAACATGTGGCATGAGAAAAAATATATACCTGTAATAAAGGGATTACTAGAATAAAATCATGAATGGTTTTACAATTATTGTAAGATGCATTCAATATTCTGACATGATTTTTTTTTCTGGGATTTGTCATATTTAGAGCAATTAACAAAGATTCACCTCAATATCAGACTTATTATTTGATAAGCACTGTCAGTGTTCTCAGCACTGAGCAAACCACAGCAGCCTACTCCAATGTGTTTACAATTGAAATAGACAGATGAATCCTTAGATGATCACTAGCATTTATGGGAGTAGCGCCTGTCAAAGTTTGACTCAGACTCACAATTTATCAGACCACTCTGTTTTATTAGCAAAGCTGCTCTGCTAATACATTTAGAAATGAGCCCCCCGAGTGGGGCTTGTGTCTCTTAATTTATACAGTTTTTGGAGAACAAGTTACAGAGAAGTTACAGACAAAAGAAGAAAAAAGATTTTAGTCACCACCCTTTGAGATCCCTGAGACCAGTCACGTATCTTCAATTACCTGCCACCCTTAACAATCTCCTTTAACAGCTTCCAGTTAACTTAACTAATTGCCCTTCACACCTTCCATTCTGATGCTTGCTTCTTAGACCTGCTGGCTCTATCTTAATTGCTTCTCCATTCAAAAGCTAACTGTCCGTACATGTGCTCCCTCAGATACTTTGTAACATGTTTTGGCACGCCCTCTCATATACAATGTATCCAGCATGCCCCCTTATACAACGTATACTTATACAATACTTATACTTCCACACGCCTCAGCTGGTGTAAATTGCCCAAGCTCCATTGATAACAATTGCAATTTAAACTAGCTGAGAAGCTGGCCCCAGTTTATAATGCTGCAAAAATGTGTGTTTCTGTTTTTTAAAAATATAGGCTAGCTCTGTGTCAGCATTTTGTGGTTTGCGGGTTAACGTTGGTAGATTCTGTGGAAAAAGTAAATTTTAAGGATTTGAATGGAAAGATAGAAGTTGCTTTGTTCAGAGGGGGTGGAGGGAGTCTAATTGTCAGTACGGAAAAGTTATGAGGCAGGAAGATGGGATCAGGTGAAGAAGGGAAATAAGAAACGAGAGTCAGACATATGGGAAGAGGCAGAATTGCACAGAACCTTTAAGGGAAGGATTAGAAGCTTGAACCTGATGCAGAAGGCAAAAGGAAGTCAACAAAAAGATTCAGAGAGGGGCAACAAAGTCCAAGCAGTGGGAAAGGGAGAGACCGTTTCAGCTGTGAGCAGAGCCAAAGAGCAGGAAATTGCAATGGTAAAGGCGGGAAACAACCAAACATAGCCTAGCATTTTAGCCTGAGGGGCAAAATGGAAAAGTAAATATTTAAGAGCTTATGGATAAAGAACTAGCCTGATTTGGCCTTCAGTTTGGCTTTTCTTTAGTTAGTCTTAAGCATAGACACTATTTCCCAATGTAAACAGATATTAAACATTTGGCTAGAATCTACTTACATTGAAGACAATGGTAGGTTTCCATAAATATCTTAGATAGGTAGGGACTAATCCTCATTTTAGTTACACTGCTATAAATGAATGTGAGGAGGCCTGAGTTTTATTCCAGAATTTGTCATTGACTCATTGTGATTTAATCTTTGATTATTTGGTAGGGTTCTTTGAGATCTATGGATGAAAAGTGTACTATTGGCACAGAATTATTATCATTATACTGTGCTATGTTTATCTTTTGGTATTATGGGTCAAAACCTGGGATAATAGTAAACAAGGAGAAATATGGAACAGGAGAGATAGAGAGAGAGAGAGAGAAGTGGTACAAGGATTGTTTTTATTCTTTTTTTTTAATTTGACTTATTTATTTGCTTTATCTAAATGGTTAGCTGTCCGATCACTTACTCCAGTGTAAATCAGGAGTAACTCAGCTGGGCAGGAGTTACGCTGTGTTAAGATGATATAAGTGAGCTCACAAGCATGTCCATTGTGTATAGTTGAAGTTCTGCCAATATGCCTAACTTCCAACCTTTTGTGGAAAAGGTTGTATTTAGGTTTGACATTTCTATGGTCTGCCCAGGACAACAGAAAATGTCCGTTTGTCAGTACTCTTACTTCTGATTAACAATAGAGTAAAGGAAAAAGTGTCCCTGAGCTGAAGTGTGCCCAGAGTCAATTTATGCAGGCTCTTTGCTTTCTTCTACATCTAAATCTTTGTACAGATGTTAAACATTATGCTTTCCATTATACTGATTGATTCCAGTCATTTTAAGAATATTCATTTCAGTTGATGTCAGTGCAATGAGTTTTTGAAAAGCTTTTGTTCTGAGTGATGTTCATCAAGGGGAAAGAATATGATATTTCTGGGAGAATTGTAATACTTTCATGAACTGTGAGATTAGTTGGTTGTGCTGCAGAGAAATACACATAAACTTGCAAATTAGGAAACCTTTATAAAGAATTCCGGTATGATCGGGGAGGAGGTGGGGGGAACCCTAGCTCAAGGAAGTCAGTTGGGGTTTTCCTTTTTGAAAAAAGTGATTCTTAATGCTTTTGTACTTTTCAAGATACAATGAAGGTCAATGTAGTAGGGGAAGTATCTCTGCTGTTTTAGATAAGTAGTATCACTTTGCTACGCATTCTGTTTTTCCTTTTACCCAGTGGAAAACTTACTGTAGGATTTTACCTTAGTCTGTCAGGCAAAGTTCAATTTTTTCATGAGCCATGGTAGGTTATTAACTTGGCACCACTTTCGCCCTTTAGGGCAAACAAACACTTCTACTACTTAAGAGGGTTTGTTATTCCCATACAGATGCTATAAATGCTCCAATTTAAATATCTAGCACTAGCAATTTATTCTTATAGAGTTTAATACACAAACCAGAATATATTCTGGTGAATTTGAATTTAGCATACAAAATTAAACAAAAACAGTTTTCCTTTCTTTCATATTTTATTGGTATGACCCCACAGTTCACACGCTGACCATTTTTAATAATATTACAGAATTCATAATGTCCAGTGGAATATTTAGACTAAAACACTGGTGTACATATGTCATCACTGAATTTTATAGTGTGTACTTTAAGTTTTATTATGGCAAAATGCACCTTAAAAAGTCTCAAGGAGTGAAATCATAACATAAGAATGGCCTTCTTGGTTCAAATCAAGGGTGCATCTAGCCCAGCATCCTTTCTTCCAACAGTGGCCAATGCCAGGTGCTTCAGTGAGAATGAATAGAACAGGGCAATTATTGTGTGATCCATCCTCTGTCATCCAGTCCTAAAATCTGGCAGTCAGAGGCTTATGGACGCCCAAAGCATGTAGTTGCATCGCTGACCATCTTGGCTAATAGTTATTGATGGACCTGCCCTCTATGAGCTCATCTAATTCTCTTTTGAACCCAGTAATATTTTTGGTCTTCACAACATCCCCTGGCAATGAGTTCCACAGATTGACTGTGTGTTGTGTGAAGAAGTACTACCTTTTCTTTGTTTTAAACATGCTGCCTATTAATTTCATTGGGTAACCCCTGGTTCTTGTGTTATGTGAAGGGGTAAGTGATACTTCCTTATTCACTTTCTCCACACCATTCATGCTTTTATAGACCTCTATCATATCTTTGCTTAGTCATCTCCTTTCCAAGTTGAACAGTTCCAATCTTTTTAATCTCTCCTCAAATGGAAGCTCTTCCATACCCTTAATCATTTTGGCTTCCTTCCTCTGTACCTTTTCCATTTTTAATTTATCTTTTTTGAGGTGGGGGCAGCCAGAACTGCATGCAGTATTCATGGTGTGGTTGTACCATGGATTAATATAGAGATGATATTTACTGTCTTATTATCTATCTTTTTCCTAATGATTCCCAACATTCTGTTAGTTTTTTTGACTGCTGCTGCGCACTGAGCAGATGTTTTCAGAGAACTATTTACAATGACTCCAAGATCGCTTTCAAAGCTAATTTATACCCCATCATTTTGTATGTATAGTTGGGATTATGTTTTCCAACGTGCCTTACACTGCATTTATCAATATTGAATTTCATCTGCCATTTTGTTGCCCCATCACTCAGTTTTGTGAGATCCTTTTGTAACACTTGGTTCACTCCAAAGCAGACTGCAATCTCGAGTAATTTTGTAGCATCTGCACACTTTGCCACCTCATTGTTTATCTCTTTTTCCAGATCATTTATGAATATATTGAACAGTACTGGGCCTAGTGTAGATCACATGGGGAAAGCCTGCTATTTACCTCTCCCCATTCTGAAAACTGATGATTTATTTGTACCCTTTGTTTCCTCTCTTTTAACCAGCTACTTATCCATGAAAGGACCTCCCATCTCATCCCATGACTGCTTAATTTTCTTAAGAGCCTTTTAGGAGGGACCTTGTTAAAGGCTTTCTGACAGTCTAAGTACACTATATCCACTGGATCACCCATGCCCACACTTGTTGACCCTATCAAAGATTTCTAATAGATTGGTGAGACATGATTTCCCTCTACAAAAGTTGTGCTGACTCTTCCCCCAACAAATTGTGTTAATCTATTTGTCTGATAATTCTGTTCTTCAGTATAGTTTCAATCAATTTGCCTCTTATTGAAATTAGGTTTACTGGCTGTGATTGCCTCTGGAGCCTATTTTAAAAATTGGCATCACATTAGCTATCTTCCAGTCATCTAGTACAGAAACTGATTTAAGCAATAAGTTACATACCACAGTTAGTAGTTCTGCAATTTCATATTTGAGTTCCTTCAGAACTTTTGGATGGATACCATCTGGTCCTGGTGACTTACTACTGTTTAATTGATCAATTTGTTCCAAAACCTTCTGTTTTGGCACCACAATCAGGGACAGTTCCTCAGATCTGTCACCTAAAATGAATAGCTCAGGTGTGGGAATCTCCCTCACATCCTCTGCAGTGAAGACCAATGCAAAGAATTCCCTTAGCTTCTCTGCAATGACATTGTCTTCCTGGAGTGCTCCTTTAGCATCTCGATTGTCCAGTGGCCCCACTGATTGTTTAGCAGGCTTTCTTCTTTTGATGTATTTAAAATTCTTGTTGCTATTTGTTTTTTGTCTCTTTTGCTAGTTGCTCTTCAAATTCTTTTTTTGGTCTGCCTAATTACACTCTAATATTTGACTTGCCAGAGTTTATGCTCCTTTCTATTTTCTTCAGTAGGATTTGACTTCCACTTTTTAAAGTATGCCTCTTTGCCTCTAACTGCCTCATTTACTCTGTTTTTTAGCCCATTTTTTTGGTCCTCTTACAGTTGTATTTAATTTGGGACATTTAGTTTGAGCCTCTCTTATGGTCTTTTTAAAACGTTTCCATGCATCTTGGATGCATTTTACTCTCATGACTATTCCTTGTAATTTCCTTTCAACTAGCTTCCTCATTTTTGTGAAGTTCCGCTTATTGAAGTTAAATGCTGTTGTGGTGGACTTGCTTGGTATTTTCCCTTCAACAAAATTTTAAATTTACTTACATTATGATTGCTATTACTGAGTGGTTCAGCTACATTCACCTCTTGCACCAGGTCCTGTGCTCCACTTAGAACTAATTGAGAATTGCCTCTCCTTGTGGATTTCAGGACTAGCTGCTCCAAGAAGCTGTTATTAATGGTGTCTAGAAATTTTATCTTTGCATCCCGTCCTGAGGTGACATGTACCCAGTCAACATGGGGATAGTTGAAATCTCCCTTTATTACTGAGTTTTCTATTTTTATAGTTTCTCTAATCTCCCATAGTATTTCACAGTTACCATCACCATCCTGGTCAGGTTTTCGGCAGTATAATCCTACTGCTATACTTTTATTATTCAAGCATGGAATTTCTATCCATAGAGATTCTTTGGTACAGTTTGATTCATGTAAGATTTATACTGTGTTTGACTCTATGCTTTCTTTCACATACAGTACCACTCCCCCACCAGCACAACCTACTGTGTCATTCATATATATATTTCTACCCTGGTGTTACCATGTCCCATTGATTATCATCATTCCACAAAGTTTCTATGAGGACTGTTATATCAAGGTCCTCATTTATCATTATCCTCAAATCCTGGTTCTATTGAAGTAATTGGGACTTCTGTAATTAACCAACCCAAATTATAAAATAATTATAAAATAATTGAAAGATCAGAGCAAGATAGTGATTGTATCTCTTTTCAATTATGAGTTAAGTTTTTGTGAAAGGGGCCATACGTGCAAGGTTATCCCAACCTTCCAAAATTCTATTTACTTGGGGCAAGTAATTTTGCCTTCCAGTTGGGTAAAATATCTTTTTTTAAAAAAAAAATCATCAAACACCAAGGCTAAAGGAAAGGCAAGACTTTATATGTCTGGGATTCTAATTTTTCATTACAATCTTGCAAGACTGATTTATCCATGTAAGATGTAGAGTGCCAGCCATGGTAACTCAGATTACCAGAGATTTCACAAATACTCAGCATTATAGAGTTGTGTTGATAATAGGCAAATGTTACTTTTTAGTGGCTGTGACTGGAATCCCAGGGGAGCCAACTGAGGTCACTCAATTAGGGTGAACTGCAAAGAATGGGACAGGCAATCCCCAAAGCTGGTGGATATCCTAATACTTAGATTTACCAAACCAGGACAAAATAGCTTCTATAATACCTCATTGGTTACCCAGAAGCCAACAATACAGTTTCCTTAAAGCAACCAAACCTCAGGCCTCCACCCAGGCACCAAAGTCAAATATGATGAGGATTACTGAAAATCTTATAATATAAAAAACTTCTACCTATCCCAAAGGATCAGTTACATTACCTCCTGGGTTAATGAATATTTCAGATCTTACCCAAATACACGCTTACAGCCAATTTTTATTAACTAAACTAAAATTTATTTAAAAAGAAAAGAGACAGAGTATTGGTTAAAAGATCAGTATACATACAAACATGAGTACAATCTTGAGATTCAGATTCATAGCAGAGATCTTGAGCTTTGTAGTTGCAAAGAGTTCTTTCAGATTTAGTTCATAGGTTATAGTCCAGAGGTGGGCAAACTTTTAGGCCTGAGGGTTACATCAGGGAATAGAAATTGCATGGCGAACCATGAATGCTCACAAAATTGGGCTTGGGGTGTGGGAGGAGGTGCGGGCTCTGGGGTGGGGCTGGGGATGAGGAGTTTGGGGTGTAGGAGGGTGCTCTGGGATGGGACTGGGGGGTTCAGAGGGAAGGAGGGGGATCAGGGCTGGGGTATGGGTGCGGGAAGGGGTGCAGGCTCTGGCTGGGGATGCGGGCTCTGCATTGGGGCTGGGAATGAGAGGTTTGGGGTGCAGGAGGGTTCTCCAGGCTGGGATCAAGGGGTTTGGAGAGCGGGAGGGGAATCAGGGTTGGGGCAGGGGGTTGGGGTGTGTGGAGAGGTTCAGGGGTGCAGGATCCGAGCAGCGCTTACTTCAAGCAGCTCCCGGAAGCAGTGACATGTCCCTTCTCCTGCTCCTATGCAGAGGCGCGGCCAGGCGTCTCTGCATGCTGCCCCTGCAGCTCCCATGGAGTTCTTAGGAGCCGGAGTGGGGCTGAGCCATGTGGTGCATCCCTGACCCTGCGTCCTGGCCGGAGTGGGGCCAGCTCACGGGCCAGCTTAAAACGGCTTGCGGGCCGTAGTTTGCCCACCCCTGTTAAAAGTCCAAAGTTTATATTCAGGGTGGTCCAGTCAGGACTGGGATCTCAGTCCTTATGGCTTAGGCTTCCCCTGCATGAAGCTTCAAGCAGATCTGGGATGACAGAATTAGGACCCATGCAATGTTCCCTCTAATTTTTAACAGGCCGTGTACACAAAAAATTTCTTCTGTGCCACCGCTGAAGAGCAAAAAAAAAAGTCACAGCTGAAGCCAGAGTATGCGCAGTATTTCGCCGTGTGCGCGGGGTTTAAGAGCTGTGTGCGTGCAGATGGGTGCACAGCTTAGAGGGAACAGTGGACCCATGTGTCTTTTTTATACAGTTTCAGGCCCTCTTGTGACAGCTTGGAGTCCTTAGGCAAACAATAGGCACTCCTGGGGACTTTGAAGTGGACCCATTTCCTAAGCATCCCTGGTAATTATCCACACAGATTAACATAAGGCAATTGCCTGTTTACCCACCATTCACAGTTGATTTGCTGTATAGTTTAAAGAGAGATTGATACAATGATATCCTATGTTT
Source organism: Caretta caretta (assembly GCF_965140235.1). Lineage (NCBI taxonomy): Eukaryota > Metazoa > Chordata > Testudines > Cheloniidae > Caretta > Caretta caretta. Next base: position 55,738,518 of record NC_134209.1, read on the forward strand.
ACATTTTATTTAAATGTTAAGATGCCCTTTTGATCTCTGCATTAACAGAATTCAGCATAGACAGGGACTTTTGATTACATGGTTGACCTCTACCAATATGTTTTTAAGGGTTGAATTTGAGTCATTTATCCTGCAGGATGCTTAACCCTTTCTGGTCATGTGTCACAGTGGCTTCTTGTATATAGCAGGTACAGAGGTGTAAGCAACTCCATTCTGCCTTCTCAATAGATCTTGACACAGAATTTTAAGGTTTTCTTCTAAAGTAGTCTCTGGACTTCAGCTTTGACTTCAGTTGAATTGCACATGTTTATGCCAGAGCTGCATATTGTTGTCTGTGCTTACTCAAGTCTGTCCTTGTCTACAGCCAAGCTCTACGATACAATCGCATTTGCTCCAACCCCTCAGACAGAGACAAACACCTACAAGATCTCTATTAAGCATTCTTACAACTACAGTACTCACCTGCTGAAGTGAAGAAACAGATTGACAGAGCCAGAAAAGTACCCAGAAGTCACCTACTACAGGACAGGCCCAACAAAGAAAATTACAGAACACCACTAGCCATCACCTTCAGCCCCCAACTAAAACCTCTCCAACGCATCATCAAGGATCTACAACCTATCCTGAAGGACGACCCATCACTCTCACAGATCTTGGGATCTCTCACAGATCCTTGCTTACAGACAGCCCCCCAACCTGAAGCAAATACCAGCAACCACACAACAGAACCACTAACCCAGGAACCTATGCTTGCAACAAAGCCCGTTGCCAACTGTGTCCACATATCTAGTCAGGGGACACCATCATAGGGCCTAATCGCATCAGCCACACTATCAGAGGCTTGTTCACCTGCACATCCACCAATATGATATATGCCATCATGTGCCAGCAATGCCCCTCTGCCAAGTACATTGGTCAAACTGGACAGTCTCTACGGAAAAGAATAAATGGACACAAATCAGACGTCAAGATTTATAACATTCAAAAACCAGTCGGAGAACACTTCAATCTCTCTGGTCACTTAATTAGAGACCTAAAAGTGGCAATTCTTCAACAAAAAAACTTCAAAAACAGACTCCAACGAGAGACTGCTGAATTGGAATTAATTTGCAAACTGGATACAATTAACTTGGGCTTGAATAGAGACTGGGAGTGCATGGGTCATTACACAAAGTAAAACTATTTCCCCATGTTTATTCCCCCCCCCACTGTTCCTCAGATGTTCTTGTCAACTGCTCACCTTGATTATCACTACAAAAGGTTTTCTCCCCCCCCCCACTCTCCTGCTGGTAGTAGCTTATCTTAAGTGATCACTCTCCTTATAGCGTGTATGGTAACACCCATTGTTTCATGTTCTCTGTGTATATAAATCTCCCGACTGTATTTTCCACTGAATGCATCCAATGAAGTGAGCTGTAGCTCACGAAAGCTCATGCTCAAATAAATTGGTTAGTCTCTAAGGTGCCACAAGTACTCCTTTTCTTTTTGCGAATACAGACTAACATGGCTGCTACTCTGAAACTTGTAAACTCTGAGTGTCAGCAAAGATGAAAATAGTAGTAGTTGTGTTGTGGACACCTGCCTATCAGGGACTAGATTGAGACCATCTTGTCATTTCAAAAGGTCTCTTCCAAGCAGCTGCCTGATAACAGCTCCCATTCACTTTCATTTAGGGATGGATAACAATTAATGAATTTAAGATTAAATGTTTTGTAATAATTATTAGGGCTGGTCAAAAATATTTCTTTTATGTAAATAGTTTGAATAATTTATTCAGTGATTTTAGGGATCTCTTTTATATATATTGCTGACAATTTTTTTTTCATTATTTGGCTTATCTATGGTGCTGGCTGGCTATTTGCTAAATAATTTCGTCAAAGAATTTTGTGAAATATTTTGAATAATATATTCAGTAAATAATTTTGTCTTTCATTGTGCAAGTTCCAGCCATTTCCAAACTCCTGAGATATCTATTACACTAGAAATACAAATATTTGCTACAGTACATGATTTTGAGCACAAACCTACTGATATGTTGTTTAAAGTGAATATGTGGGATTTCAAACTCACTTAGGGAATTTGAACTCTCATTGACAGGGCTTTGGATCAGGCCCTTGATGATGTCCTGCCACTGCCATGCAAGAAGCAGGAATGTTAGGGAAGAAAAATAGTTGCTCTTTAGCCTGCATTGAATCAACTTGACAAAGCTACAAAAGTAGCATTTGTTGGATTCTTTAGCAGTACCTCCCTGACAGCCAATGAGAGAATTTAGTTTTCTCTAGATATCATTTTATCTGGCTCTTAAAGCTCTATTGCCATCTTTAATCAAACTCTGGAAGCTTTTCACTGGCTGCATATGCTATGACCCTGCTTTCAGTTCACCACAATATCACAGGATCATTTTTGACAGGGTACACTTCAGTTTTTAGATTGTAAAGTCCCTTGTGTACTTAAAGCAAAGACTCTGTAAACACAAGCTCATACATAACACATGTCTCATAAATAAAGATCTTACCTCCAGGCTAATCTTTCAGAGTACTTTTCACAGTGATCTAGGCTTTGCTCCCCTGAAGTCAGAATTATTGCAACAAGTTGTTACCTTAGTTTCACCCAAATATCCTCCAGAAAGTAAAGCTGGGTCCATTTACAGCTACCCACCCTACAAAGCCCACTGTTGGAATCACACCACACTAATCCTCAAAGGCTGCTAGTCCAGCATTGGTGATACTCTTTAGGAAAGACCCTGTGCTGACTTCACAAATGTTGGTGTGAAATGTGCTGTGCAATGGTTTATAATCCTGCAAGTATCTGAGACTTTTTCTGAATAATTGTATTATAGCTCTTTATTTCTCTAGGGCATTTTTAAAGAAACTTATAGACATACTGCATGTTACACAGTGTCTATAGTCAGTTTCTATTTATACTTTTTGAAAGAGTATGTTCCTGATGGCTTAAAACTACAATCATTGTCTTAAAAAAAATGTGTGTTCTTCTACGATTTGTTCATACTGGTTTGTTTCAGGTTTACTCATGAGTTATGGGCTCCTGGCTTTTGTTGTTTGTGTTATATATTTTAATAAAAGACTGTAGTGATAAATGAGCAAAATGACAGATAGATCATAAACTCCTAAAGCCCTTTTGTCAGCTGTATTTCCAAACTCGATCCTGCACCATCTGAGGGATGAGGATGGATTTTGTATCTGAACCTGACAGGTTTCTTTATGGTACTATGATGTATCTGCCACTTTTTTCTTTGTTTTCATTTTTAGAGATAAGAGTGTTGAAGCATTAAAAAAGGTGCATGATCTTTGCTAACAGATATGATTAAAAAGACAGGTCAAATATGGGTGCTGCCAAAGTGAGCGTGCCCCTTTAAGGAATGTAATGAGAATCCCAGGGACCTTCATGCCCTTTGTGCATCTCTTTTCAAACATTGCGGTTTCCAACCTATTTGTAAACGCATTAACGGTGTTTCCTTCTGTCTTCTAAGGTTTCAGATTTGGAAAAGCAGATGAAAGCCATTATATGGGAGTGTTTGAGTCTTTCAGTCCCATCTTTGCCCTTGTTTTTTACTCTCTATAGGCAGCACAGTGGTAGAATGCACAGTGGGATACTTACTTTAAAGGCCTCATTTTACCCATAAAAGCTAGACTGCTGACAGTGCATTTTTAAAAAGGTCTGCTTGAACTGGTAAAAAGGGCTATATACTAAATACAAAGACTTTGATGTCTTTTGTTGTCTTTCTCTCTTAAACTTTCAATGGAGGTGAAAGAATCTGTGGATTCAATGACCTGTCCTATGAGGTAGCTTTTGTTAATACAGTATGTATATTTGAATGAGTTTTGTCCTCAATAGATTACAGTGGGTGGCCATTTCATAGAGCTACTGTGTAGATCCAGGCACATCCAGAGACATGGTTTTACGAAAATGGAGAAGTGTTACTTTTGACATACTTTTTTAGTTCATCATGTATTTTGAAATGCTCGGTATCTATGTGTGATGGTATTTCAGTTGTTTACAATGGAAACTGCAAACCCAAGTTGCACACAGAGACAATTTGTCTCACCAATACATTTAACCCTTGCTGACAATATTTAGACAAATATTTGTTTCCAGATTTACTGTTCTGACAGTGCCTCACCAAAGATGTACAATTTCTGTTAGGGTTAGGGTAGAGATATTGTAGGAATTGGCTCGATCAGTTGGGTGCTGTTCAAATGTAGAGTTGTTGTCAGCAAATGGTCAGCAAACCTCAAATGGCTATAAGGTTCCAATGGAGTTGGATAAGACTACAAAGGTTTGGAGGCTTGCTGGAAGTTTATCTGATCTATTTTGGTCTGGAAATTAGGTTGGAAAACAAATCTCATCATATTTCTAGTCTTTCTGATTTGGACCTATAAAGACATACCAGATCAGTAACACCCAGGAATTAAGAAGCAAAACAAAATTCACGCTGAATGATAAAAATAGTTCAGATATGGATTTACTTCCATATTGGGCTCTTGGATCAGGTTGGGTCTTAAGTCCTGATCCTGCAAACAATTAAAACCTGTTTCAAATGTATAAGCAGCCCCATTAAAATCAAACTATGGATGTGGGTGATGCATGTGAATAAAGTTAGATATGTGTGTGTTCTTGCAGGATGATTCACATAATTCCTACTTGCTAATTATGGCTGAAGTAAGTATTTTACTACTGAATCATTTGCTTACTCCTGGTAGTGATTTAACCTAAGTTTGCAACCCAAACTTTTGCGTGGTTATCCAATCCAAACCTTTAAAGGTTTGCCTGTCACTAATAGTTTGGCTTTATTTTTAAAGTTGATCATCTAATGACAGTTTTTAGGTAGTTATATTACCGTGAATTTCAGCTGTTACTTAACCATATATTACTAATGAGCTGGAATAAACAACTCAGCTTCAAATTCAATGGTGATAAGATTTTTTTCAAACTTGTATTTCCAAACTGAACATCTTCATTTCCCAAACTGAACCTTTCATGACCAAATATCTTGCAAAATTATCACAAAATACTGTACCTTTCTGATTTCACTGTTTAATTTCATTTCATGCTTTTACTTTTACTAAAGAATCTTCAACTAACTGTCTTAACAGAATCTTGATTTTTCAAGTCTGTTGTCTTTGTGAAAACCATCTGAGTACTAGGGAATATAACAATGGAGCTACTCAGCAAACTTATTTTAGGCTGAAATTCTGCCCAATACTACTCCAGACTAACACTGATTTCATGCATTTATGCCAGTACTGAATATCCATATATAGCAGATGTTTGACACCCATATGTTTTAGTTTGCATTTTGAATGGCTGTTCCCTGCTACTGTTGTGTTTTCTGGCTCATAGCGTTTACATTTAATGGAAGAAAAAATAATAAAAATATCCTAATAGAGGACCCTTTTGCTAAATTCAGTTGTTTAATATTCTTCACAGCTAAGTCACGCACCATGGTATTCATTTTAAAGCACTGCAAGCGATTATCTCTGACAAAGGCTGACATATTATATGTATTTGTTCCCCAAGTATTTTTAGATTACTAATGGCACATAGTTATTTTAGCACTGAAAAGATTGAGGTCTGGATCCAGCAGAGTGCTAAGTATCCTCAGGCCACGAAGGTGCTGAACTATTCAACACATCAGCCTCTGGGTTCCTCTGATTCACAATCATCGTATGGCATCATATCTATTTTCTAAAATTCATTTTGACATTTTGCAAAGATGATGGGAAGGCCGTCCTGTTTGACCATTCTCCTACCTGGATGTAAGGTAGGTGAGAATGGGTCTCTTGGCTAAGCAGTCTTGAGTAAAGATTCCTAGGAACAGCCGAGGGATTTCAAATGCTTGTGAAAAACCCCACAGAGAGTAGGTGAAGATTTTGAGCAGATGTTACAAATAAATCCCTTAAAAAAATGTGTACATTGGCTTTGTGCATATAGCGAGTGTAACAAAGACTGTAAGCTGCTCTGTCTTAAAATGTGTTAAATCTGCAAATGGCATGTGTTTGTTTAAATACACAAAAAGAAAAGGAGTACTTGTGGCACCTCAGAGACAAACAAATTTATTTGAGCATAAGCTTTCGTGAGCTACAGCTCACTTCATCGGATGCATGCAGTGGAAAATACAGTGGGGAGATTTTATATACACAGAGAACATGAAACAGTGGGTTTTACCATACACACTGTAAGGAGAGTGATCAGGTAAGGTGAGCTATTACCAGCAGGAGAGAAAAAAAAACCTTTTGCAGTGATAATCAAGGTGGGCCATTTCCAGCAGTTGACAAGAACATGTGAGGAACAGTGCGGGGGGGAGGGGGGAAAGCAGAATAAACATGGGGAAATAGTTTTACTTTGTGTAATGACACATCCACTCCCAGTCTTTATTCAAGCCTAATGTAATGGTGTCCAGTTTGCAAATTAATTCCAATTCAGCAGTTTCTCGTTGGAGTCTGTTTTTGAAGATTTTTGTTGAAGAATTGCGACTTTTAGGTCTTTTTAGGGTTTTTTTCTCTCCTGCTGGTAATAGCTCACCTTAGCTGATCTCTCTAGTTATAGTGTGCATGGTAACACCCATTGTTTTATGTTTTCTGTGTATATAAAATCTCCCCACTGTATTTTCCACTGCATGCATCCAATGAAGTGAGCTGTAGCTCACGAAAGCTTATGCTCAAATAAATTTAAGGTGCCACAAGTACTCCTTTTCTTTTTGCGGATACAGACTAAAACGGCTGTTACTCTGAAACCTGTTTAAATACAGTATCACTTATTATTGTAAACACTATTCAGTTCATGCCAGTTGCTTGCCTGTGAAGGATAGATGTTTATAATTAGTAGAGCAATGAGATTTTCTCATGCAAATTTCCCAATACTTATGAGTGATATAATGGGTAGCTTGCTTCCCCCCCACCCCCCATTTTAAGACTAGGTTTGCATTTCAGGCTGAATCTACTGATAGGATATAGATATTTAGGCCTGTCTGTAAAGGCCTATACTCTAAGAATTTAGGTTATTCTTATCACTTAGCTAGTTCTAGAGGTATAAAAGAAAGAATCAAAATCACTGTCTGCCGGTGTAAGGGCCTTCTCTTACTGTGACAGTCCGAGGCCCTGTTCTTAGGCTAAGGCCTTTGGCTAAGTAGCAGAGGCAGCCATAAGCTGGGAAGCGAACGGTCACATCCTCACATTCCAAACTAGTCACATTGAAAGAAGGTGCTATTGGGCTGTTAGGAATACAATCCTGTCCTGATAATGCCTGTCACCTCCAGAGAAAGGGAAGTGCCTAGAAGATGTAAAAGGAAACTTAGTTTGATAGCATCCTATCTGGCAAGAATTCACTTATCAATAGCTGGGATGTGAAATCCTCGTGTCATAAATATAAAGGGAAGGGTAAACCCCTTTGAAATCCCTCCTGGCCAGGGGAAAGCTCCTCTCACCTGTAAAGGGTTAAGAAGCTAAAGGTAACCTCGCTGGCACCTGACCAAAATGACCAATGAGGAGACAAGATACTTTCAAAAGCTGGGAGGAGGGAGAGAAACAAAGGGTCTGTGTCTGTCTATATGCTGGTTTCTGCAGGGGATAGACCAGGAATGGAGTCTTAGAACTTTTAGTAAGTAATCTAGCTAGGTATGTGTTAGATTATGATTTCTTTAAATGGCTGAGAAAAGAATTGTGCTGAATAGAATAACTATTTCTGTCTGTGTATCTTTTTTGTAACTTAAGGTTTTGCCTAGAGGGGTTCTCTATGTTTTTGAATCTAATTACCCTGTAAGATATCTACCATCCTGATTTTACAGGGGGGGGGGGGATTTCTTCATTTCTATTTACTTCTATTTTTATTAAAAGTCTTCTTGTAAGAACTGAATGCTTTTTCATTGTTCTCAGATCCAAGGGTTTGGGTCTGTGGTCACCTATGCAAATTGGTGAGGCTTTTTATCCAACATTTCCCAGGAAAGGGGGGGTGCAAGTGTTGGGAGGATTGTTCATTGTTCTTAAGATCCAAGGGTCTGGGTCTGTAGTCACCTAGGCAAATTGGTGAGGCTTTTTACCAAACCTTGTCCAGGAAGTGGGGTGCAGGGTTTTGGGAAGTATTTTGGGGGGAAGGATGCGTCCAAACAGCTCTTCCCCAGTAACCAGTATTAGTTTGGTGGTGGTAGCGGCCAGTCCAAGGACAACGGGTGGAAAATTTTGTACCTTGGGGAAGTTTTGACCTAAGCTGGTAAAGATAAGCTTAGGAGGTTTTTTATGCAGGTCCCCACATCTGTACCCTAGAGTTCAGAGTGGGAGAGGAACCTTGACACCTCGTTTCTGTGTTTGTTTATCACTGTAGTCCCCATTTCCCTATTGTTTGTCTGTATAATCTCTGTCTGGTTCTGTGATTGTTTCTGTCTGCTGTATAATTAATTTTGCTGGGTGTAAACTAATTAAGGTGGTGGGATATAATTGGTTAAATAATCATGTTACAATATGTTAGGATTGGTTAGTTAAATTTCAGTAGAATGGTTAAGGTATAGCTAAGCAGAACTCAAGTTTTACTACATAGTCTGCAGTCAATCAGGAAGTGTGTGGAGGGGGATGGAGGGGGAAATTGGAATCATGTTTTGCTAAAGGGGGAATGGGAACAGGGAATGGGGGTGGGGAAATTGGAATCATGTTTTGCTAAAGGGGGGGGAATGGGAACATGGACACAAGTAAGGCTCTGTGGTGTCAGAGCTGGGAAGGGGGACAGCAAGGAAGGAAACTGGAATCATGCTTGCTGGAAGTTCACCCCAATAAACGTCAAATTGTTTGCACCTTTGGACTTTGGGTATTGTTGCTCTCTGTTCATGCGAGAAGGACCAGGGAAGTAAGTGGGTGAAGGAATAAGCCCCCTAACATCTACCAACTTATTTGTGTATTTGGAGCTATCCCATGATCTGCACTCACAAGTACATCAACACAGCCTGTCGAACAGATTGAGCCAAAAATGACTGCACATGTGCAATAACTTTGTCTCAAGACTGTGGGCAAAATGACATGATTTGGGGAATACCACTCTTATCTGCCATGAAACACATTTATTGACAGTAATCACAGGGATTCTTTTTTAGTAATTTGGATCCACTTGAGAAGGAATATTCACTGACCTATGAGAAACTCCAAGGACACTTTCTTGCATATGCTACTGTGGAAGTATAACATTTTATAAGTATAACGTTGTATAAGGGGACATGCTGGATACATTGTATATGAGAGGGCATGCCAAAACATGTTACAAAGTATCTGAGGGAGCACACGTAGGGACAGTTAGCTTTTGAATGGAGAAGCAATTAAGATAGAGCCAGCACGTCTAAGAAGCAGGCATCAGAATGGAAGGTGTGAAGGGCAATTAGTTAAGTTAACTGGAAGCTGTTAAAGGAGATTGTTAAGGGTGGCAGGTAATTGAAGATATGTGACTGGTCTCAGGGATCTTGAAGGGTGGTGACTAAAATCTTTTTCTTCTTTTGTCTGTAACTTCTCTGTAACTTGTTCTCCAAAAACTGTATAAATTAAAAGACACAAGCCCCACTCGGGGGGCTCACTTCTAAATGTATTAGCAGAGCAGCTTTGCTAATAAAACAGAGTGGTCTGATAAATTGTGAGTCTGAGTCAAACTTTGACACTACACACCTAGGAATCCTAATGGAGCAAATGCAGAGCAAGATGATGCAGGATCACATCCCATAAGAATCAATCCAAGAACAGTGGATGTTACTGTAAAAATAAATACAAAAATTAAAAAAAACATTTGGCAATACTTACTAGACAGTAAAATCTCACACACCAGAATTTTCTCTTATTACTGTATTTAGAAAAGAAAATAAATGTGGTAACTGTGTGGTACTTGTTGGCAAATGATGACACGCCCCCTCCCATTTTTGGCAAGTGTGTATATATATAATATATATGCATGACACCTTTAGGAATTGTGAAAATTTTCATGAGTATCCGAGACATCTGAATGTGTGGAAAAGTGAGCAGTACAATAAATAAGATAGTTGTACAAAGCTCAGAAAGCAATTCCATAGGGCATGGCTTCCCCAGAGTGCCCCCTACTGGTCCAGTGCAGCAATATGGGCACTGCTTGCCTCAGTTTCCTTCCCTCCTCAGCTCTCCAAACACCAGTCTGTGGTGGTGATGTGCCTTAGCCCTGAATCAAAGTTCAAACAAACTGCTTTTGGGGATGCAAAAGTCTAACTAAAACAGACAACCAAAAAGTTTCCTCTTCCCTTTGGGGCTTCTCTTCAGCTGGCCCCTTGGAGCCCTGTTCCCAGCCCCTCTCTGAGCTACCTGTGAGAGTCTTTATGGCATTGGAATAGAACACTTGGTTCCCAGGCTGGCTCCACCTGTCAGACTCCTCTCTCTTGCCACCATTTTATATAACCCAGGGGACCATTACTCTATTACCTGACCCTCCTTAGTTTCGTCCCCTCAGACTGGGAAGCAGCTAATTTATTATGGCACATGTGTGGCTGACCCCATCTCTCCTTAAAGGAGCAAGTCACCATGTGACAAATAATTGCTGTCAAAGCTAGTTCCCCACTCCGGCACTTCAAGTGCAGAAGGTGGGGGCCCACAAGGATTCTAAAAATTAATATTGGCCACTCCAGGTTTGTATTAAACTCCAAGGTTACAGCTTCCCTCTGACCTTGGATGGGTAGATGCTGCCCCCACCCAAATGCAGAACCCCTTTGAGAGCCCAGGAAGGCACACGTGGGAATTCCTTCCTGTTGGGTACCCTCAAGCTCTTTCACCGCGCCTCTGGGGAAGAGCTGAGAAAGGAAAGAAAAAAAAACAAAACCAGCTGTTGCCACCAGCTAATTAAACATGTGCACAATCTTCTTAAGACACACAAATCCAATCCTGTTCTTAAAGAGGTTAATTTTATTAATAAAAAAAAATACATCTGGGAACGCAGGCTATTGCTAGATTTTAAAAGCGCAGCTACAAGAATTAAGCACCAAGAATAGCTTTCTTGAGGTCCAGCTTAAAGGTCACCAGCAAAACAAAAGCACCTGGGGTTAGCACAGAGGAATCCACAAGCCACAACAAAATAAAAGGGACAAACCTAATCATGTCTTCCTAGACATTTCCTGATCTACTTACATATCTGGGGTTTTAAATGAGTAGTTTCTAGGTACGATACTGATGATTTTTTCATACCTGGCCTAAGCTTCTTACAGAATAGCTGTTGCCCTGTCTGTCTCTCCCCTGGAGAACAACAACAACAGACAGACAAAAAGGGGAGCCTTGTGTCAATTTTTAAAAGTTCTAGCCTTCCCATTGGCTCTTTTGGCTAGGTGCCCACTCATTTCCTTTTACCTATGCAGAGCAGTGAGACTTTTTAACCCTTTACAGATAGAGCAATTAGAGAACAGATACTAAGAGGAATTTTATAGCCACTGGCTGCCTGGGTGTCCATTAAAGGGAGCTACTCCTCTCCCACCTCATTTATCACTCTTCTCAGCCCCTGCTGAACTCTGTTTCTTGCCTCCTTCCTTGCTCTGGTATAGAGCACTGGGCTTCCCAGTCCTGGTTCTTGTGTAGTACCCTGCAGACCCTGGCTCAGGGCCTTCCATAGGAACCTACTCATCCCCGTGGCTCCACATGTCAGACTGCGCGCTCTCTCTCTCTCCATCATTTAATATAACCCAGGTGACCATTAATCTATTACCTGACCCTCCTTAGTTCCGTCCCCTCAGGCTGGGAAGCAGCTAATTTATTATGGCACAGGTGTGGCTGGCCCCATCTCTTCTTAAAGGAGCTAGTCACCCTGTGACAAATGATAATTGCCAATTTTATTTAAAAAAAAGTATGAATAATTTTCTATATTAATTAGTGTTTTGCTGGATGCTATTTGGGTTGGGTTTGAGCCACAAAACTCAGATTATTAGTTTGAAACACGCTCTGCAAACCAAAAACTCACTTCTATTCAGATTTGGGGTTTTGGTTTGACCTATTATTAAAATAATTGCCAGATACAAGTTTCTAAGCTGGATCCCACGTCAGATTCCAACACCGAGATTTAGGAATGTTCAGATCCGGGATTGGGTTTGAGGCCATCTCTAGTCAGTAGATTTGTTTTCAGCTCCTGACATTAATCCAACCTTTCTGACAACCACTAACATCAGATACAAGGAGGATTTTTAGATGTCAGACATTTCTGACTTCTTGAATTTTTACTCTAAAATGAAATAAAGTAGAAACAAAATAAGAGAGTCATGTGACTGGGTGAAGGGGATTAGAGCCCACCTGGGACTGAAATGGGACTACAATCTCATTAAGTGCTTTCTAAGCTACCAATTTGTTACCCACGTCTCCAAGGTGAAAGGCTACTAATTAATTCAATTCACTGTCTATTCTGAAGAAAGTTCCAAAGGTTAAGACTATGGAGGACTGATGATGGCAATCTCCTTTAACTTTTAAACTACTGTTTAAATTTGAATTAGATTCTAGGGTTGACACTTTGAAACTGACACAGATTTATATCTTTATCACATTCCAAATGCTGCCTTCTTGAACCTTTTAAAGCACTTCTTGAATAAACAGTCACTGTGTTTACTGGACTATATTTTTTCTATTTAGGTTAGTAATTTCTACATGACTGGATTTTACTATTCCTTTCCCATTCTCACATACGGCTTCCTCCCCTGAAATGTGGAGGTGCTTTGGAACTTTTAAATTTATTCCCTGGTAAGTTTATTAGTGTCTGTTGTTCACTATTTTATTTTATTTGCAATCTCTAGACAGGAAAATAGGCAAGCTTGGTGTTTGTGAGCCTCAGCTAAGAGGTGTTACATAAAGGTGCCCATCCTCATCTCCACTAGGGGGAGACCCAGAGCAAAACTGCAGAGGAATTGCTACAGGGAAAAGGCAGGAGGAAGAAAAATGAAGGGTTTCCACTCTCTATGGAGCAGCTCTTTCAGAAGAGCACATGGCAGACTCCTTGACTGGCATAGTTCCTCTGATGCTGCCCTCTTTTTAGCTATGATTGAGTTTTCCACACAATCTGTCAGTGTTGTTCCATTTTTTTGGCCATAGGCAAGCAGGTTCAACTCAAGGCAATGTGAGGATCTCCCTCCCCTTCCCAGCTTCAATATGGTATATGTTGCATTATCAGCCATCTCATATGGGGACCTTGATTTAGATTGTACATATGGCAGCATTTTAGCATTTCTAGACTTGTGCTAGTCTGGGGAATTTGCGGAAAGTATACTGTAATTAAAACAAAGCAAGTGTGATCCCCAAGGAGGTAGTCCAAACTTGTCCAGCCCCCCGCCCTCGCCCCTCTCTCTCTCTCAGTATATGATACTGTCTGCATGTTCAGAGCCAGATTATAGTATGGTCTCAGCTTCATGGCTAGTGAGGAGATTGCTGTACTAACCATCTTTGCTTAAACCTTTTTATAAAGAACAAATATTTTTCCAGAGTGATTTCTCCTTATGCCTCAACACCAAGGTCTAGCACCATTAATACATATTAATAAAAAAAGTAATGTCTCTTACTGTTAGCTATCTTTATCACAAGACTAAGCATACTGGTTGTGAATTAGTGCCGCATGCTTGATATGCCCCATGGATCATGCTGTTTAATGTTATCATTCATAAAGTGCTTGATTTGTCATTTTGTATGCTCAGGCTTCAGTATCAAGGCAAAGATTTGCCTCAACATGGCATGAGTGATTCACCGAGAGAAACTGTATGTGCTATTTTAGTTAAAAAGGTTAAATGAAATGTCAATTGTTACTATGAAATTTCAGTCACTGGTTGATTTCAAGTATTCCGTCACTGTAAATAGCACAGGGACTGAACTTTCTGAATACCAGCACTTTGCAGTTCATAAATTAGATCTTCTTAATGGTTTCACAGAGTAAAGAGACAACACAGTTTGCAAAGACATGAATGGCTGTTTCTTAGCAGTCATGAGATATATTCAGTTGAAAGAAAATCTCTGAACTTTTCTATTTGTTGCAGTTAAACAAAAGCCATAAAATTAACAATAAAATGCATACAGGGTTTATGATTATTTTAAACTGTTTTTCCTAGTTTTTAAAATAAACTCATGATGCAGCCAAGCCATAAGAAAATAAAGTCAGATTTCTGAATTGCACCCTAAAATGTAAAAAACACATAGATCAATTTTATGAGTGAAGAAAAAATTAACCTCCAATTATTAGAATAACTAGCTCTTGCATACCTGCCACTATGTCATTACCCTGTGGCTATTATAAGATCCTTTGCTGATCTCATTCTTGAATCCTGGGGACTGGAAAGGACAGAGATATTTGCAGAAAGAAAAGGAGACTCTTCTTTCTACTACCATCTTCATAAGAAAGGAAATGTGATGTCTAAAAAACTCTCTCTACTAAAAGAATTCAAAATGTTTTGGTTTGACAGCATATTGATCTGAAACTAGAAATCTATGAAAAAATCAAGTACTTTGAATAGTTTTGCATAAAAAGATGTTAGTTTAGTTCATAATTATGGATCGCACAAGTCACCATTTAAAAGAAATGGAGGGGGAAAGAAAAAAAAAGAAGCATTTTTTAACTTTAGGCTCACAGTGAAGACCAGCATCAAATCCTACGTGCTTTACTCGTACAATTCCCACTGACTTAAATTGGAGATTTTGTGATCAGAGTGTGCAGGATTTTGCCCCAAGTCTTGTGACTACCTGAGTCAGAGGTGTCCAGTTTGTGGGGAATAGTTCACTGGAATGTTAATTTTAAAGATGATCTTTTATCACTTTGGAAACCATCAGAATGCTGCCACTCAATAGCTGATAAGGTTGAAAAATTCTGCCATGAACTAGGGATGTGGAGTTCCACAGTCATGATCGTTGCAAAGGGAGATAGGCACAAACCAAGAGTCAAGTGCTTAGTATCAGTCCCACTTGTCTCATTTGGGATCGCTTAGCCTGTATAACCATATGACAGTCTTATTAGTGTTACTCATCCTCCCTTCTCCTTTCCGATCCAGTTGTTTTACACATCACTGCATCATGTTTTATTTTAGCTTGTGATGTCTTCCCGACACAGACTCTGACTTCTTTTGTGTCTGTACAGTGCCCATTACAGTGGGGCTTCAGCTTGGGCT
Organism: Caretta caretta; assembly: GCF_965140235.1. Classification (NCBI taxonomy): domain Eukaryota; kingdom Metazoa; phylum Chordata; order Testudines; family Cheloniidae; genus Caretta; species Caretta caretta. The sequence goes on from NC_134209.1 coordinate 55,753,639, forward strand.
AAGGCTGTTGGATGTTGCTGCAATGTAAATAATAATTATTAGTAATCATAAAAATAGCTTTTATACAATAAGACTGGATTCATATGAATACATCCACCTTGGGTAAAAGTTATGAGCCCTTTGCTAGGATTAAAATTTGAGCTAATCAGAAAATGGAGCTTTTTTCCCCTGGGAAAATTTTGGCTTTTCAGTGAAAAACTGAAACCTGAAATTTTGATTAAAAATTCTGCTATGGTGCCTCATGGGAGTTGTAGTTTGGGTGCCCATTTTCCCCTAAGGTTCCAGTTCCCTGGCTGGACCACAAGATGCAACATGGTCTCCCTTCTTGCTGTGCGGCTATAATGCATCAGTGGAGTTCCATAGCGATGGAGCATGACCCAGAGAGGAGAACGGTGGCATGAGGCACCCAAACTACAATTCACAGGCGGCACTGTGGTGGCATTTTGGAATAGAATTATTTTGTTTTTCAGGAGTTTTTTTTTTTTTTTTTAATGAAAAGTGGTAATTTTTGGCAGAAAGCAGACACTTTTCACAAAAAGGCCCCTAAAAATCAATTTAATAAAAAAAACCCAATTTTCCTTCAAAAAACAGTTTAGAAATATTTTTTTTTTACCATCCCTAGTTTAAATGGGAATTTTGTTGAGGCACAGTAAATTTGGCTGCACCTTGGAATTCCTGGTTGAACTGATGGAGCTTGTGTCCCCTTTGGCAAGGCTGTCCTCAGGGACTTCAAAATTTATAGTTCAGAATATCATGACCACCATGGCAAATGCAGGCCTGTCACAGCTGGGTTGTGGCTCAACTCACAAAACTAATGAGTGTCTGGTTTGGTTTTGACAGGAGATTAGAGCTGAAGAAGCTGATAAGGATCTATACATAATGGTGTCACTATTTCCTTCCCGGGTTTTGTATAAGTGGAGTCAGAGGGGCCCTGTCCCCTGGTGGGACAGCAGGGAGGAGACACCAGGAAAACAGGAAATATAAGGGTTTGGTTGGAAATAACTCAGCCACATGGACGCAGCAGTCCACAGTGTTTAATAAAGTTCCAGTTGTTTAAATTAACCTGCATTCACTCTTTGCTAATGACACATGGTGTTTGAGCAGTGAGTTCACTGAAGTGAAGATGTCATGGACTTTGGTAGAAAGCTCCCTGGATTTTGCCTGGTTGCTTTGGTTTCTGGGCCACTACTGTAGGAAAGACCTATGGTATGGGGCTTTCCATTTGCTCAATGATGTTGAGCTCTTCTAGGTGTACTAATTCTTCTTCCATCCGCTTTCTGACATGGCAAAAATGTTTCTGCATAGTTCAGATACTGGCTGACCCATGTCATTGATGATCAATTTTATTTGCTGTCCCTTCAATTTTCCTGTTCCTTTGAACATGTCCTCATGAAACTAGAAGTTGATTTAGCCTGCTAGGCTGTACCATTTGGATCATCTAAATCAGTCCTAGTGCTGTGGCATAACTAATAGTGTATCTGTGCCATTAGTCACCACGTACATCAAACTGGTAACAGACCTCTCCTTAAATACAATCTGGACTGAGAAGATACCACATGTTTTCAGTGGGTCTGGATTTCTATAGCTATATACTTTTACTGCACTGGTTGTAAAAGCAGTTTTTGTGGCATGGCATCATACACAGGTTGATCCATTGTATTCACTGATTCACCCGTGTCAATTAAAACTTCAGTTTTATATCGTTGTATAATGATGTGGCATCATGGTTGACAATGTGTCTAGAAGACTTTGTTCTTTTGGGGAATAGTGTGAAAATATAAGACCTGTTATTTTCTGAGGTGTCAGTTTGAAGTACGTTCACTCGATCTGTAAGGCTTTGTTGGAAATTTGTCTTGATCTGGGGGAAACAGTAGATCTACAGACTTTTGCACTGTGGTTTCCTTTTGCAGAGTAACAGAGAACCCTCTCACTGAGCAATCACGTTAGTCTGGGTATGAGCCTCCACATTTATAGCATTTTACATTTGTCATCTTTCTGGCGGGACCTAGAGTATTCCAGGGTTAGTTTCTGTCTTCAGAAAGCCACATTTGATTCCTGATTGAGCTCTTAGTGTGGAGTGCATATGCCGTCTCTGTACTTCTTGCCAGGTTTCCTTGCTCAATTTGTTGAGCATATGTTTCCAACTTCTTGTTTGCTCAAGCAGTGTCCAGCATTTGGGGGTCTTGGAGAATTTGGCTTCTCAGCTTAGCTGACAAACATCCTTATCTAATCTGCCTGTTTATCTCTTGATTCACATTTGTGAACTCACCTGAACTTGCAAGGTGATGTGGCAGGCATGATATTCACCCATGTTTCCCCTTCTCGCTGATGGGTTTACCATAATATATATTGTTCGTAGTCAGGACTATGAGAAAGCAAAAACACTATCTTCAGTGTCAGGCAACATTTAAAAAATATGCTACCCCTTACCTCCTGCAAAATGTAGGAGCCTAGCATGTTTTGTGGCAGAGCCATTTTCCTTCATTGCAAGAAATAGTTTTCCTACACTTTCAAGCCAGTGTTCCCATCTGGGTCTCAGACTGGAGTGAGATTCATAGTCCGAAAACTGAGGGAAGTTTGGGAATATTTTTTTTTTTAAAGTTAAGACTGCAGTATAGTGAAGCGTACTCTGTGAATTCGGGAGATAAGATAGAATCTTGATAGATTTGTTGTCACAAAACTTTGGTTTAGCAAGTTCTGTGTACACCGTTGTGGGTTTTTTGTTTTGTTTTTTGTTTTAACTTAAGACATTCAGGCTTTCTGATGCAGTCCAAATGGCATGTCACACTCAAAATGGCTGCTGCAATACTTCTTGGCAGACAGAGCAAGGCACAAGTGCTGAATACAGCATGGCAGGAAAATAAAAATTGAATAGCTAGAAAGAACTAATACTACCCCCCACCACCACCCCAGTTGTTGTGGTCTCTTCTTTTTTGTTTAATTGGTTTGGTTTCTGGTTCTCGTTTATCCTCATCGCCAGTGTTGTGTCCTAACTGATTAGGAGCTTCTGGAATGGATCACGCAGACACACTATACAGTTTTAAAGTAAGATTCCACAGACTACTGGTTTAATCCTGCAGCTCACAGAACACATAATGCACCTTCTCCCTGTGTAGCTAACTCATCTCTCTAGCCAAAACCAAAACCTGGAATGGACTAACATGACCTGGTTGCTATTCTTCAATTATCTAAAAAACCAGTACACATCACAGAATGGATTCTTCATAAACAATATATGGTAAAAGTATCTACTGGATGTAGATGCATTCATTAGATAAATTTGTTGGGTTTCATAGCAAATTGGTGGCTTCCAAAGTAACAGAGATGTGTCAGGGGGAACAAATGCTAAGTCTTGTATATGTGAGTTTCTGACAGTTCTGTAGTTCTAAAAATGCTTGAGGAGTTCTAGGGTGTGAGCTGTGAGTTGGACCAGTGTTCTGCATGATTAATCTTTGTGAAAGCAAAATAAAAATAATGGATCCAAATGTGATTTTGATTCTGAACGTCAATAATGAAGATGGAGAAAGCTTTTCCAAAATGATATGCAATATGAATTAGTCTGAGTGCACATAACAAAAGCCCCATACTAGTAATTTTGCATGATTAAGGTTTAAACAAAAGATAGCTGATGAGAGCAAGCTCTATCCTTTTGTAATTTTGCAAGTTTGATAATGCTAAAGAGGTTTCTAATTCAGAGGCAGTATGCCAGTGAATAAAGCTAGATATGCTCCAAACAACTCTTATGATTCTAATAAATAACTGTATATCACACTGCATTACCAAGCCACATTATGTGTTAAGACTTGCATATTGCAGCTACTGTATATACTTTTGGTTGCATATTAATAGTTAAGATCCCAGCATTATCATGTTTTTTCCTTGCTAAAAGCTGTATTTGAATTAGGTTTTATCATCTGCCACATCAGTTCTTTACACTGACATATATTACACATTCTTTTTATTGTCACATCGTTTGCCTCCCTGGAATCCCTTGAAGTACTGTGTCAGCAACGTGTATAGGTACATTTGGTAAAATATTGTTAGAAAAATATCTTCATGTATGCTGCTAAGAATAAAGAATATTTCACTCAGACATTTGATATATGGAGTGCTATACATAATCTGAAACAGACAGCACCTGCCCAATCTTTCAGGAAGTAGCATAAAACATAGTTCACCGAAACATTAGCAGTATCTAGTTTTCTTTGCAATAATGCACCTTCAAGTACATAATCATCTAACCTTTATAATACAGGTTTTGAGGTCTAATATATTGATTCCTAAATGTTTAACTATTAAGCGTTCTAAATGGCATTTAGTGGCTTAAGGTCATGAGAGAGATCCTGTAACTTTGGGTGTAGATAAGCAACAGCTGGCAAGCAGAGAGGGAATGTTGAGTAATGTGTCTTTAGCTGAAATCCTGGTCCCACTGAAGTCAATGGCAAAACTTCCCTTGACTTAAATTGGTCCAGGATTTTACTCTTTGTATCTAGTTCTGAATTAACGTTGGTGCAAATCAGGAGCAATTCTATTGAAGTCAGTAAATTTACAACAGCATAAATATTCTGTAAGTGAAACTGGAATTGGCTGTGTCTCCTGATATGTATAGATGAAGTGAAAGGTAGCAGTTTAGACAGGATTCACAGTATTGGAGAATGTGCAGGTTTAGAATTAAGCAACAAAATGAATGTTTGGAGATATACACTGTTTAGCAATTGAATCTTCTTCAAGAAGCTGTATAAATACTACAATTCATATTTTTGCCATGGATATATGTAGGATATATTTATAAAATCCATTCATATCCCCCAACCATTTCATTCTATTCTTCTGAGGTAATTGTCCTTTCCAATTCATGCCATGATTTTCTATAGCATGTTTATATTGGTGATCATTTGTTTATACTAACAACCACAATGCACTAGGTGCTTTTCAGACAGATGTCAATGTGTGGTGCAGCAGCACAAGCCCCAGCCAGCCAGGAGCAACTTTTTATGTCCTAATAAGATGAGAAGAGAGGGTGAGCTGGTCATGTTGGTGCGCAGCTCTATGTTACTGGGGAAGGATAGACAGAAGGAGAGAGACACTGGTCAAGTGTGTCATGTTGGTCACTGTAGAAAAAAAGATGGAATCTTTCACATATGATAGACCAAAAAGAATTAAACAGACAGGTAAAAAGGGAACATTTTGCACCACCTACAAGGGGAGAAATTTTGGGGAGTTGGCTAATGCCAAATATTTTTCTATGCTTCATGGGTCAGCAGAGTTCTGGCAGGTGTCTTTAGAAAAACAGAGTGTACATTCCGGCACATTCAGCACCCTGTTTGGGAGACACCGTTCCCCAAGAATGCCAGTTGTGTTGTGTTTGACACCCTGAGGTGTTTTACTGGAAAATACAATAAATGTTTGCTGGCATACAGGGTAGTAAGGTTTACATACCTTTTGACTTGGAGACAAACAATAGAAAAAGCACGACCAGCAGCTCCAACCTGCTTTGGAGAAAACCAGGGCTGATGGGTTAAAGCTAAACAAACAAAAATGTAAATTCCATGTAACGGAAATAACATACCGGGGAGAGATGTTAATGCAGAAAGGTGTATGGGGTAGATCACAGGAAGGTTGCGGCCATCACCAGCATGCCTGCTCCAATGGACAGGAAGGAAGTACCAAGATTCCTTGGAATGGTAGACTGTACAGGGAGATTTGTGCCTAAGCTAGCTGCCTGAACCAGCAACCTGAGAGCGCTGGTATGCAAAGATGTCCAAGGGACATGGGATACTAATCCTAATAAAGAGTTTCAGACACTGAAGGACGAGATTAAAGAAGCCCTAGTCCTAAGGTGTTTTGACAGTAAGCATAAAGCTAGGCTGTCAATGGCCGCCAGGAGGGTATTGGTGCAGGCCTTTTACAACAGTATGGTCAAAATGGAGACCAGTGATGTATGTATCATGAGTACTAATAAAAACTAAGTGTAAATACTCTCAAACAGATAAAAAGACATTGTCCTTAGTTAGTAGGTGTAAAATGTTCCATGACGTTATTTATGGGAGGCCTGTTTTAGATTAAACTGACCATATAGCACTCATTGCGATTGCCAAAAGGGGCCTGGCAACTCCTCCCCACCAAAAGTACACAGATAATTTTTTCAGTTATAAATGTATGATTTGCAATTTGTATACACACCTGGGAGAGATTTGGTGATTGCAGACACATTCCATAGAGAACTTGACACAAGTGAAAACAATCTGTCCTCTCTCAGATGAAATGTAGATTGTGATACTCAGCACTACTGCTCAGGATGAGACCCTGCAGAAAGTAATTAGAGTTGTTAGCACAGGGTGCCTAGCACATCATGTTCCCAGTCCACATTATCAGTTTAAGGGAGAGCTCTCAGTACTAGAGGGGATTTTGTTTAAAGGCACCAGTATGATGGTTCCTAAGGTGCTACAGAAAAAGATATTAAAAAGGGATATGAGGGTCATTTAGGGATTGAAAAATCTAAGAGAATGGCCAGACACATTTCATGAAGGCCTCAAATGAATAGCCACATTGAGGAAACTCTTAAGACTTCTTGTATATGCCAAAAATACAGGCCTGGTCAAGTGAAAGAGCCCATTCTGATGGCACTGGTAAACTGGCCCCCTGGAGCAAAGTTGGCATGGTGGTTTGCAGAAACTATGTCCTGGTCCTAGAGAATTATTCTCATTTCCACTTACTAGGACATACTATACGAAAACAGGTGAGTATGCATATCAGATCTATTTTTGCTAGATGGTATACCTGACATAGGAATGTCTGGCAGTAGGTCATAGTTTAGTGGGCGTGAGTTTAAACAGTTTGTAGTACTGTTTTAGACGTGTAACTGCTAGTCCCTGTTAGCCTCAACCAATAGGTTGGTGGAAAAATGGTGTCAAAATAATAAAGTGCCTACTGAAAAAAGATTGCTGAGTCAGACTCTGATCTGTAATTAGCACTGTTAAATTACAGAATGATGCCAATGAAGCATGGGTTGTCATCTGCTGATATTTTGTTCAATGAAAAACTGAAAACAGGAATGTTTGTGCTGTTAGAAAATGCTGATAGAATTACTGAGGACTTGCAGATGTACAGAGAGAGACAAAACAAAACAAGGAAATCAATATGATTTGGGATCATGCAAACTTCCACCACTTCATGAAAAAGATGCTGTGTCTATGATGGGAAACAATGGTCGCAAACAGCAGTAATATCTCAGGAAATAGCTCTCTGGTCATATGAGATTGTCACCTCAGATGGGCACACCTACTGAAGAATAGACACCTTCTCCAGATCCCACAAGGGAAGGAGGTAAGGGACACTGAGCAGGGATAGCATTTCAGATTTCATTGGAAGGTCAACTTTCAGTGGGGGTCCAGAGGCTGCTTAGGCATGCCACCCTGCAGAGCTCCCTGCTGCTGCTTTTCTCCCTGCTCACTACATCCACCTGGGGAAGCTCCTCCTGAAGAAGCAGTGGCAGCTCCTGGAGTCCCCAGAGCCCTTTCCCTGCCCCTGATCAGTAACACAGTTCAACTGGGAAGTACCCCACATCTTTCCTTTGCCAGCCTGGCCCACAGCTATGGTGACGTGTTCCAGCTGTGCCTGGGCAGCTGGCCCGGGGTGGTACTGAATGGGAGTGAATCATCTAGTGGGTGCTCATCTGCCAAGAAGCCTCCTTCATGGACCACCCACCCTTCCCCTCCTTCCAGCTGGTGTCCAGGAGCTGGACTCTGGGATGTGGCATTTTTCCAAGCTGTGTAGCCTGCACCTTCTTCACCAGCAGTCTAGCCATCTGCTGCCTGCTGGAGCAGCACATATTGGATGAGATGCGGGTGCTGGTAGGCTGCTGTTGTGGGGCAGTACGGGCACACTTTTCTGGACTCATTGCAGAGCCTGGAGGTAGCAATGGCCAGCGTTTTGAGTGCCCTGTGTTTTGGGCGCTGCTACAGTAACAATAAGTTCCTGTGGCTGGTGCCATGCAGGGGTGCCATTTAGGTTGGTAGGGCTATCACGTGGTATGAAGGGGGTGGGGGGTGGGGGAGGGGACTGACAATGGAAGCCCAGCACCTGGAACAACCAGAACAACTAAGTGGACTTGACAACTCCTGACAGCAGTAATGCTCATGGTTCAGGGCCCTGCGGGTTCAAATGACAACACAGGGCACCTCAAAGACTAATTGAACATTGTTAAAAAGTTTAGTTATTAGGCTGGTTATGAGTATTTGCAATTGTGTGTTGATGTTTTGAGTTTTTTTGATAAGCTTTGGCTTGGAAGGGAAGATATGTAATTGGGGACTGTGTTTAAGGCCTGAGCTTCCCAGACAGAGAGTCTGGCCCACATGCTGTGAAGCTCTTGCTGGTATGCACAGCCAGTAAGTACCAGACACAAAATAAAGCAGAGCTCTTGCAAGAGCTTTCACAGCCATAAGTGATTATTGAACACCTCCCCATTACCAATTCTCTGAGCCATTCACTTCCACTGAAGTCACACATGCTTTAGATGTCAATTGGCTTATAGTAATATGACTTAGTTTTGTTTTGCTTTGCTTGCATATATTTTTGTATATTTAGATAGTAATTAAACTTTCTGTCTTTGTATAAGGGGGTGTTTGTTGCTCTTGCTGTTGTATCAGGCATAATTTCAGTTTTTTGGCTTGTCACTTCCAGATAGCTGAATAAAAATGTTACTGTTATGACTGGAAATTAACAAGTCCTTTTTTTAATAATACAGATTCTGATTTCCTGAGGCTGAATGCAATACAGAGAGAGATTATTGAGCCACAACAAGCAGTAGTCTACTTTAAACTGCAGTGCAAATATTTTAAAGCAGCCACCTTTACTCTCCAGTTTACTCCACTCCCAGAGCAATTTGGAATAAGGGCATTTGTTTGACGCTGAGTTACAGACCAGCTGCTTCCATACACTGGTCTAATCAGGTGAAAAAGAAACTCTTCAATGATCTTTTGAGGGTATGTCAACACTCCCGCCAACTTCCAATGGTGGGAGACCTAGCCACCCTGGGGCATGCCCATCAGATGCTAGGTACTACAGGAGGCAGCTAGCGCCTCCAGCTCCTATGTTCTATTTTTAGCCTGCTAGATAGATTAGAACTGTTGTATGTCTCCTTCAGCTGTGAACTGCACCCCTAGCAGGATGCATAGACATAACCTGAGACTCTTGTAGCTCCTGCAAGATTCCAAGCTCTGCCACTGTGACCAAACTCTCTCACTCAGTTCCTAGGTAAGTTTTTTGGGAAAAGGGAGAGATTCTCAAGGATCTTTAACAAAACCATGTGCAAAGTCTGTGACAAGCTTGAAACTTGCCTGGTCTGGGGTTCTGTTACAAAGCTAAAACTCTGACTTATGTCACAGAAGCCTATTTTAACCTATGCAGTGAACATTAAAGCTGGCTAAAATGTGGGGTTTCTGCTTTGTGGGAAATGTCATGTTTTTGAAATTTGGTTTAGTTACAAATTGGAACAAATCCAAATATCTTGAAATTTCCCTTGAAAGGTAAATCCGTCTGAAAATTTGTTTTGGAAACACTGATACATGGTGTTATTGAAATGAAATCTGCAGAGACAGGAACTGAGCCCTGGTTAAAGCCAGAACTCGCAGGGCTTTCAGGGTGTGTCTACACTGCAATTGGAGACCTGCAGCTGGTCTTGGTCTTGTGGGGTTTGGACTGCACCTGGAGCCCTATCTGAATGTCTACACTCCAATTAAACAGCCCCTTAGCCTGAGCTCTGTTAGCCTGAGTCAGATGGTGTGGGTCAACTGCAGCTACCAAACTGAGGTGTAGATATACCCTCAGTCTCCAGTACAGGGAGCCTGGATACTCTGGCATAGTGGGACTTCTGAGGATCTTGGAAGTACCCAGCCTCGGGGCAGTCCACCTGGAAAGACTCTGTCTGTGTCCTAGACCTGTGGGGAGAAGCAAAGAGGCTGAAGGCCAACAGGCAAGCTTTTGTCAATTTCACTGGGGGAAAGTGAAATTGACGAGATCTTTCCAGGTAGGCAGATATATAATTTTTCTCTGAATGGTTTCAGTGTGTAAGCAGTGTCAGGATGAGCTCCACCCTGACATCTGGTGGTGAGGTGTGGCAAGTTGTGGAAAAGAACTTCAGGGGCTGATCTCATTTGCATAGGCACACCCACCCCACCTAGAATGAGACCATAGCTGCCCAAATGGTCACTTTGGCTGCTGTGGGGTCCCCAGTGTCTCTGTTATTGGGGCAGGAAGAATAAATTGTTATTACCCTGATTATGGGAACTGTGCTTGGAACTGTATGTGGCCTTTTGTTATGATGGAGGGATTCACCATCAACTAAGTAGCACTCGCTAGGCAAGGGTCATGGGTTCCAAAACTGTGTGAATGGAGAGAGGCTGGGGACAAGTATTAATACTTGGTGGTATGGGCCCCTTGGTGAGGGCCTTACATGCTAATTGCACTTCCTCCTCTCTCCACTGTGGAATATCAGAGCTAATTTTGATTTCATTAGAAGTCTAGTTATAGGCTGCTGAGCTCACTTTGGGCTGACAGTGCACCAGCACTGGGGCTTCCCTACTACAAGCTGAATTCACCTAAGAGCTGAAATCACTGAGTGTTGTGTTAAGTAGTGGGGGAGCCTGAAGATATATTGTGGAGCAGTTTGCGGGACGGCTGGTGAAGCAGTTCGACGCGGAGCGGTGTGTGGATGGCAGAAGCGGCTTGTGGGCCGTGGAGCTGAGCGAAGGAGTTCGTGGGGCGGCTGGCGGAGCAGAGCGCAGCTGAGTGAAGGAGTTCGTGGGGCGGCTGGCGGAGTGGAGCGGAGCGAAGGAGTTTGTGGGGCGGCTGGCGGAGCGGAGTGCAGCTGAGCGAAGGAGTTGGTGGGGCGGCTGGCGGAGCGGAGTGCCGCTATGGAGCTATGGGACAGTCAGCTTCAGATCACGTAAGGTGCCTCTTACCCCCGTCCCATTTCCACCCAGGTTGGGAGGTAAAGCTCCGCAGATAAACTTTCGAACTCTGGGGCTGCCCTGACCAGGGACAGAGACTTTTGGGGCATTGGACTTTTGGGACTTTGGGTGATTTGGGGTTGCTGGACTCAAGAACCAAAGGGAAAAGGGCATGCCCCAATTTGCCTGGGGTGGGTTCTTTTTTTTTTGCTCATGGGTTGTGTTATGAATCCTGTTGGTGGTGTTTCCCCAACATAATGCCACATTGTTTCTCTCTGTTATTAAAAGGCTTTTGCTACACTCAGACTATGTGCTTGCGAGAGGGGAAGTATTGCCTCTTGGAGGCGCCCAGCGGGGGTGGTATATATTTGTCCCAGGTCACTGGGTGGGGGCTCGAGCCGGTTTGCATTGTGTTATTGGAATGGAACCCCTAGATATTGAACCCGGCCCTTGTTGCTGCCAACTCCGACGGGCAGAAGGGTTACAAGTGCAAAACTGGGTTGAAACTCAGCAGTTTGATTGAATTTCACTTTGTCATGTTTTAATTTAGCTGTGAATAAATTCAGAGAGACACACATTTCTGGTGTGTGTGTGTGAGAGAGAGAGACTGACTAAAAGAGTGAGGACTGGCATTAGGTAAGGGCATGATAAATCCAGTCAAAATCTGATCCAGCATGTGTAGATAGTGGCAGTCCTTGGCTTTGACCACTAAATTAATTACCTTTGGAAGTACGGTATATCACTTGCTATTTTGAGCATCATTTCCAGAATCTCCATCCCTGGAATCCAAGTGAAATTCTGCTTTTCTGAGGCTGAAGAAACTTTCCTGGTGTCATCACCTTTTCATATAATTATATTATTATTATATTCTGGTCTGTGCATCTATACAGTGAAAGCATCTACAAGTGCAGTATGCAGCATGTTTAACAGAACTAATATGCAAAGTGGTGTCTAACTAGTATTTTTTTTTTAAATTTTGTATGTGCAATGCTACAGTATTAATTATATATGTTGATCTCAAGCATTTGCCAGTAAATAATGCATAATTAGCACAAATTGCTTCAAACTCACTTTCCAGAATAGGTAAGAAGTTTTCAAGTATACTCTTGAATATTCAATATTTTTTCATGAAATGTTAAGAGGAGCTGACAATTCAAGAGGCATAAGGATGCATTCGAGCAAGGGTGTAACCTGGCATATTTCTCAGAATAGAAATCAGTTAGATATTTGCAGAAATAATTACACGTGGCATTTTCAATTTGTTGTTTCATCATTTCCAGAGCTAAAAATAGGTGTTGTTATGATGAAATATAACTCCTTGACCTAACCTTTGTTTAAAAACAAGGCGTGATATATTGTTCTTATAAAGTCAACATCAGTATGATTTTCCTTACTAAAAAAGCTGTCTTCTCTTGAAGCTTAAAAAGGTATTCCCATTTTTCTTTTTATTTCTTCCCATCCTTAAGGTTTCCATGTTGCAATAACGCTATCTCTTGGCAGAGAAGGGATTGATGTCTCTCTCCAGAGTATCTTTATCTCTACTTACTTTAACCATGGTTAGGGTGAGATCACTTGGTTGCCCTACAAAACTCCAGTTTGTTAATGGTATTTGACTCAATGCATCCCATTGCATCATGTCATTGCCAGGTAGAACTCGTCATATAGAGGAAAAAATGGTTAATGAAAACATTTTGTAGATTTTGAATCTCTTTCCAACTTGACCATGTTCATGTGTTCCTCATATTCATCTGAATGTTGGTGACTGTATTTTCATGTGAATAAGGCTATCTGAGTACATATGAAGATAGGATTTGCTATTTATTTTTTTAGGTTGGAAATGCTTAACCTCTCTAACAATTTTGATCAACCAGTCAAGGAGCAGAAATAATATGTGACTTTAGGTGGATATTTCATAGATAAATTGAAATAGAAAAAAGGACTGCATTTTTCAGATGTTGTTTGCTTCAAATTGCTCCACCCAGTTCTAATAAACACCATGTCAGTCTGTATCTAGAGCATTTTTTCCTTGGCTCATTAAAGGTGAGCTACTAATACATTTGGTCATGAGTGAAACTAGTAACAAATGAAATGCTAAGATTGTACTCATGCCCAGGTCTGGTTCTAGCTTTCGAGTTTGAGGGCCATGTTCTCAGATGGTGTAAATCGGCATAACTCCACTGAAATTAATGGAGTTATGTTGACCTATCTTAGCTGTAGATCTGGCCCAAGGTTCCAGACTAGATGATTTTGTTTGCTGGGAAGAAGAGGTGACTGCTAGGCTTAAGTTTATAGCTAGATATTCTATGACAAAAATAATGTTGGCACCACATTCTTTCAGCAGCATTAACCTGTATCAATAGTGCAAGGAGCTAAAAACAGTCCTGGATGGATGACTGTATTTTGTAGGCTCATCTGCTCTAATGAAAAGGGGAGATGTAAATCAGAACAGCTCCAGTGAAGTCAATGGAGCTATGCCAGTTTACACCAATTAGTGATTTGTCCCAAATAACCTGTTAATAAAGGGTGTGACGCCCTAAATGTGGATTGAAGTGTGGCATGAAATGAGTGAAGTAAATATTTGATAATAGACAGTTCAGAAAACTATTGATATGGTCTTAAATATCCTCATGCTGAATATTACCACTGTGGTGGAGGCATGCTCCAATGTGCAAGGAATTCACGTGTGACTTAGAATACATTTTAAACTTGTAAACTGATAAGGGAGAAAAACTGAAGCCCCTCCATAACATATGAGTCAATATATATTCCAGATTAAATAGATTTGCTACATTAGAATGCACCCAGTGATGAAAATAATTAAAGTAAAGCAATTGAGATATAAAAACAGAAATGTTTTAGTGAGAACAGTGTAGCATTCATTCTTTTAGTGAAAGATCCATAGCAGCCTTTGTCCTTAGAGATAAGGAGAATAGTGCCAAACCTCTAGTGAGGGCTGCCTAGCAACTACACCATCTAGTGAGGGCAATGCAGAAGTTAATCTCTTTAGTAAGCAAGTGTAGCTATTAATTTAATTAGTAAAGGCAGTGTAGCATGAATCATCTTGGTACAACAGCAAAATTTTTAATGAAGATTATGAAATTCTAACCTTGAATAGGCACATCAGGGACTTCCTCTGTGTTCTAGTGGGACAGTTGAAAACCTTATTAAAAGTAAAGTACAGAAGACAATGCCCGAAAATGGGATCTTATGAGAGTTCCTGCAGAGAAACAGGCAGAAGAAATAAAAGTGACTTACTGAAATAATACAAAAGAATTTCTCTCTCTCTCTCTCTCTCTCTCTCTTTTTTTTTTTTTTTTAAAGCTGGGAAGAGAGGACCAAGGGTCTTGAGGTCTCCATTCGCAATGCACATATTTTCCCTCAATTTCTCTCTTCCATCTTTGGGGATTTATACTGTAGCCACCAGGCATCCTACCAAGGATGTTGACTGGAATCCTTTAGAAGCACTGACATGCTGCCAACATTACAATGGGAGCTCTCATAAAAACTTGCATCTAGCTTGAGATAAACTCTGCATACCAGGCATATGGTAAGTTGGCTGCAGAGGTGAGAGACTGGTGGAATCCATTCATTTGCTTTCTCATATAAACAAAATCATTTTCTTTTAACTATAAATGAGGAGGGAGACAACACTGTTTGTCAAACTAAGCTAGTGCTTTTCCTGGAACTGTTCATACTATGCATTCCTGAAAACTGCTGTGTATAGATGGATAGTAAAGCATCATTTGAAGTAGGGGATGGAGTGTGAAGACTTTGTAGGGCAGCCTCGAGGCTCCCTCACTGGAAAAATTTTGCAAGATGCCTGACATTTGGTGTCCATTCAAAGCCGATCCATTCAAAAGGCAAAAATATTGGCTTTTCAGAAGTACTTTTATATGTCCCAGGGACAGGTAATTTTTAGCAGTGATGTGATAGGGGGCAGGAAGGGGATGGCTCTGTCAGAGAAGGGAAATCTCCACAACCTTCCTTTCAAATTAGTAGCAGAATTTTAACCTAGGTGGAATTTTTGTTTTTCCTTTTGGAGAAGCAGGCCTGGCCTTGCATCTTATTCAGCTGCTCAGACAGCAGGAAAGGATGAGGGACTGTGCCCCTCTTAAGACTGGGTGGAAGATTCTTTTTATATTTCTGTTTGGAGCATATATTAATAAAAAAAACGGACCCAAGGGCTGTTATTGGATGAGCCAGACTGTGTGGATTTTTGTTTAAGGAGACCGTGACTATGAGAGGCCCTTAGGTGGCAGCCAACCCTGTTGCAAGGAACCTTTCCTAATAGAAGAATGAAATAATTGGCTAGTTCCTGAACAGAACAAAAATCATTCTCTTGCATTTCTCCAACTAGTACAGTGAAGACTATTTAGTGGAAGAAGTCTGAAGACACTTGAGATTATAAATTTGTCTTGTAAGACACTTATGGTTTGAATTTGAACAGGTTCGGTGTGATGAACATTTCCAGAATTATGGGATTAAAGGGAAGGAAGAAGTAAATAATTGTGGTAGTAGGACTGAGTGTATTTATATGAATGCCTGTATGTAAATTCATAGTTGTTTACTACTCATATTATTTTCAGACACTTTAACACATAGTACAGCTTTTGCTGCTAATGGCATTTCTGGTATTTGCAAGTGGTGCAAATTATAGCTGATTAAACAGCACTAGCTATTCATATGCTTGGCTCTGTAGCAGCAACATAAAAGCTGCTCATCATCAAACCCGTAGATGTTTCCTTTGAGATTTAAATGGTTTTAAAAAGGTTTCAGATTCCAACATTATTATCTGTTGAGCTGCATATTCGTTCTGTCTGCATATGTGTAAGCGTAATGTGTATACATAGGTGACAGATGCTGAACACCTAAAAGAAGGTGCCAAGAATTCTCAGGGACTGGATTCTTGGAGGTGCCAACAGCTCTCAGGGACTGGATTCTTAAGTGGGGCATTCAAATTATTTTTTACTTTTAAAAAAGAATTATTACATTGGTTGGGGGATGAGTTTTTACTAATGTGGATTAACATTTGTGAGCTTTACGGAAGAGGTGAGTTTTAAGGATAGATTTGAATGAAGAGAGAGCATATGTTCACTGTAATCTATGCATTTTAGCTGCCAAAACGTCAATAAACGCTAGGATTAAAAGAGAAAATACTTGAAGTATTTTACTTACTGATAAGTCAGTTCTTAAGAGACTAAATTTTTATTATACTTTCACAGTGTTAAGTGCTTTGAACAGGTATAGTGCTCTATGGGCCTGATCCATAATGCTGAAAGCACTGTGAGCATTCCAATGATCACTGGACTTTAGATCAGGCCCTATACAATGCTTTGGTGAAATTCTGGCCTCTATCGCAATCAATGGATGTTCACCCTGCATATTAGTAGTTTATGAAGAAATGTCATTTTTCTTTAGCTCATTTAGTTTTTCTAACTGCAGTGTTCTGTCATATCGAATCATCTGGTGAGCTGAATGTGCTAGCATGGGAAAAGTCTGAGATATTTTGGAGAGTTTTGCTCTACAAACTATATATTGTGGATAGTGTTACTCCATACTAATTTGAACCTTAGAAAACATCCTAATCTTAATCAAGGAAACAATATTGTCCTTACAATATACTTGCTGTTAACACTGGAATGTACTCAATATTTTTTGGAGTTAATATAAATATCCTAATGCTGAGAAACAAAATTTGTCCGGCATCCTTTTTGTTAAAAGCTATATTCACAAATACATCTTGGTTTATGACCTGTTGCAAATTGCTGAACACTTGTGGCACCTTAGGAAAGACAAAAGCTTTATAATCATAGACTTTAAGGTCAGAAGGGACCATTATGATCGTCTAGTCTGACCTTCTGCACAATGCAGGCCACAGAATCTCACCCATCCACTCCTGTAACAAACCCCTAACCTATGTCTGAACTATCAAAGTCCTCAAATCATGGTAAAAGACTTCAAGGTGCAGAGAATCCTCCAGCAAGTGACCTGTGCCCCACACCGCAGAGGAAGGCAAAACCCCCCAGGGCTTCTGTCAATTTGCCCTGGAGGAAAATTCCTTCCAGACCCCAAATATGGCGATCAGCTAAATCCTGCGCATGTGGGGCAAGACTCCACCAGCCAGACACCCAGGAAAGAATTCTCTGTAGTAACTCCGATCTCACCCCATCTAACATCGCATCACAGACTATTGGGCATATTTACCGCTAATAGTCAAAGATAAATTAATTGCCAAAATTAGGCTATCCCATCATACCATCCCGTCCATAAACTTATCAAGCTTAGTCTTGAAGCCAGATATGTCTTTTACCCCCACTGCTCCTGGTCCAATGCTTTTTGATCAGCTTTTGTTTAATAGTCATTTTTACACCAAGTTTTGATGTATTGCTTCTGTCTGGTTCTTTAAGGCTAGCACCTGTCCTGTTCCCGCTCATTTACTACTGCAGCTTGCACTTATCTTTCCACTATCTGTGTAAACATGACACCACCTTGATAGTTTATAGATAGATAGAATGAAGATGGTAGCTCCCATTTCTAACTCAAAGGGATTGTAACCATGACTGATAGCATCATTTCAATTTAGAGGCCTGTGACTATTTCCATTATAATCTCCTCCTTCTAGGAATGCAGTATTTACTTTGGGGTGAAGCATGCCATAAAAAGTCACATTAAGGGAAGAAGTTTTTATTCTAAGTTTGAAAACAAAGCTCTAATCTTTTTCAGATAGAGGAAAGTTTTTTAAAAGAGAAATTTTCAAATTTCAGACACTTTTATGTACCCTTGCAACTTACAGCCGTACCTATTATGGAACTGTATGGCACAATAGGTTTGGGAGAAGAGTAACAGTAATAAGATATAGAATTATAATTTGATTATCTATATTTAACCAAAGCTGATGGTGAGGTGACAAAATAAAGTAGGCTGAAAATATGAAGTTTTTTTAATTTAGGTGAAGTCCTGTTTTCACAGATGTAACAACTGACTCAATTTACTCTTGCAAACATACATGAGTAACTTTGTTCACACCACTAGTCCAGCTGAAGTTGATAGGACTACTCATGGGAGTAAAGGTACTCATATGCACAAGTGTTTGCTATTAGCAAGCCTTATACCTTTTCCGGTTCTTTCATGTTTCACATACATTTCAAACAAGATAATAGTTAGTATGACTTTTTCTTTTATTGAAAGCAATGATAAAACCACTGGCATAGGTATATGTTGTACAGTAATAAAATGTTAGATACAAATGAACCCTAATCTATTGAGCTCTGGAATTAGGAGTAGTTATGATTCGTAATACTATTTCAAAGATACAATTTACTGAAACAAAACACCCTACAATCCCCTGCCCCCAACATGCTGCTAGTTACAGCCTCAACTAAGCTTTTGCCCTTAAATTACTATTGTAAAAATCAATTTGAAGGTTCTTCTGAGGTAATGACTGAAAGAAAAGACAGATGTTCTTATCAAAGTCTTGACCTTGAGATTTACCGCATCGTAATGCCTGACCAACTGGGAAAAGTCAGTGCTAGAAAATTATATTAGAGTTGCTGTAGAGCATTTTTACACCAGTATAATTTATGGCATCAACTCCACAGTAAAAAGGTTTAATCTAGTGCTTTAAAGAATGATCATCAAATTATCTCACTTATCCTTGTAAAAAGTTATTTTATTATTGCAAAGAAATGTCTTAAATTTTTAAGGAATACTGAGGTGAAAAGAGTGAAATTTCATAAGAGTCAGAAATTAAATGTGAAATCAATCTAACAATATTGTCTGAAGGATACAATTTAAGATTTTGAGAATGTTTAATGCTAGAGGTGTGGTCTACAAGGCCTCATAAACTCTGGGATCATCTAAATATAGTAGACCCCATACCTGGGTAGATCACACACTCCCACAAGACCCTCATGGCTGAACCTTCTTAATTTATCCTACACATGGGTATATGTGTGTATGCGTATTTGTATATATTCATAAAATAATGTTGATTGTAAGGAGCAAGTTGATTGAGTACTTCAGCCTGTGTATTTATTCATTTTTTCTTATTTATATTCACTTCCCAGTATTGTACCAGGCAGGCACATTACAATTTTTTTAAAATAACAAAATAATATCCTTTGCACTGTGTCCTGAAGTCCTCCAAATTCTAGTCTAACCTGAGGCAGCAAGTTCCAAAGGTGAGGACCTCAAATGAAAATATCTTTCTGCCAGTCCCAGAGAGTTTTACCTCAGGAACCAAAAATGCCCCAGCTGACTTTAATTGTCATGGTGGAACAAAGTAGGGACAGACAGCTGCTCAGTCTGTCATATCTCAAACAGATATTCTGGGCTTTACAGAATGTAACCAACGTCTCGATTTGTACCTAGGACACATGGGCAACCAGGAGTAGGGTGACCAGGTGTTCAGTTTTCGACTGGAACACCCGGTTGAAAAGGGATCCTGGCGGCTCTGGTGAGCAGTGCTGTCCAGGCTGTTGACTGTCCAGTTGGAAGCGCCACCCCTGCGCTTCCTATTGGCCAGGAACCACAGCCAATGGGAGCTGTGGGGGCGGCACCTGCAGACAGGGCAGTGCGCAGAGCCACCTGGCTGCGTCTCTCCTTAGGAGCTGGAGGAGGGATATGCGGCTGCTTCTGAGAGCTGGTTGATATAAGCACTGCCTGGAACCTGCACCCCTGACCCCCTCCCATGCCCCAGTCTGAGACCTGATCCCCCTCCTATCCTCTGAACCCCTTGATCCCAGCCCGGAGCACCCTCATGCACCCCAAGCCCCTGATCCCCAGACACACCCTAGCGCCCGCACCCCCTGCCCCAGCCCTGATTCCATCCTGCCTGCCAAACCCCACCAGCCTGGAGCACCGTCCTATACCACAATCCCCTCAGCCCCACCCCAGAATCTGCACCCCCAGCCACCCCAAATCCCTCATCGCCAGCCCCATATCAGAGCCTGCACCCCCAGCCAGAGCCCTCCCCCTGCAACCCCATGCCCCAGCTCATAGCCCCTCCCGCACCCTGAACCCCTCATTTCTGGCCCCACCCCAGAGCCTGCATCTCCAACCGGAGCCCTCATCCTCTCTCGCATCCCAATCCACTGCCTCAGCCTGGAGCCCTCTCCCATACCCTGAACCTCTCATTTCTGGCCCCACCCCAGCCCCCTTAGCCAGCCCAGTGAAAATGAGTGAGTGAGGGTGGGGAGAGTGAGTGACGGAGGGGGGGATGGAGTGAGTGGAGGTGGGGCCTTGGAGAAGGGGTGGGGCCTGGGCAGCGCAGGGGGCAAGGCAAGGGTGTTCGGTTTTGTGCAAGTAGAAAGTTGGTAACCCTAGCCATGAGGCATTGGTGTTATTCAAACATGGCAGCTTGTCCATTTTAGGTATCAGCATTCTGCACCTGCTGATGCTTCCCTGAAGGTGCTAGCTGTCTGAAAAGGGGTGGGAGTGGTACAATGAAAGCAGAATGATGGCCTCAATTACTCTATGCTTACATCAGCAAGTGGAGCTGCTGAGGCATAGAGGAGGAAATATGTTGCATCCTCTTGAAGGATAGGGCAGCAACCACATCGTGGGAGCCTTCAAGACAAATTCTAGCTGTGTTAGTGAGGTGAAATTTCCTACTTGAGGTCTCCAGCTGCAATGTACCTCATCCACACCTTCTCCAGCAAGCAAGCAGAATAGAATCTTACCCATACAGTGAAAGATGCAGAACTTTTCACACTTTGCCTCTACATCAAGTTGGTTACTTCAAAATGGTCATCAAAAAAGGCCTCTTGAATTTTACAAAAGCTTGGTCATTGATTAGGGTGACCAGATGTCCTGATTTTATAGGGACAGTCCTGATTTTTGGGTCTTTTTCTTATATAGGCTCCTATTACCCCCCCCCCCCTCCATCCTCATTTTTCACACTTGCTGTCTGGTCACCCTATCATTGATCAACTGTGGGCAAGGTATTAAAACATCTGGGATTAGGAGGATTTTTGCTTTCACTTTTATTTATACTATGAATGTCTTTGTTACCTGTGCAAGAGATGTTGCTGACTCTTATTGATTTAAGATTCATATTAAAGAAAGGGATTGGGACCTGATCAATGCAACACCTGAGCTAAGACTTTGGTGAGGAGTGTGAATCATTTTTGACAGGCTGTAAATATTAAAATTGATTTGAACTGAGACACATCATTTTTTTGTTAACTGGGGCAAAAGAGCCAATGCAGACACAGATTAGAAATTGAGCTGGAAGTAGAATATCTTGTCAAGTATACTTTTCTTTGACTTACCAGACACATCTATCACTGTCTGTTTGAAATATGGAACTGGAATTATCAAGAGGAAAAGAATACTGTGCAGGAAGATGGTCTATTAAGTGTTATACAGGCAGGGAAGGGGAATCAGCAGTCACTCCCCACTCCCAAGCTAGTTACATCATAATGCCATAGTAATTTCCATATTAATAACACTTCATCTCCCTATATAGCTATTTGAATTCCCCTAAGACAACACTTACTTGCATTTTTTTTGTTTGTTTTTCAATGAAATGTTGAAACAAAATATTTCAACTAAGGTTCAATATTTTTTTTTAATGTTCATTTTTTTTTCATTTTTTGGGAAAAATCCTACTTTGTTTTATTAATTAATTCTGAAAAAAGGGGAGAACATTTGTTAAATTAGAAAGATTTTCCTCCCTCAAATGATACCAAAAAATCATTTTGAAATTTTTAGCTGAAAAACATTTTTATTGAAAAATATCAAGTGAAACAAAAATACTTTTTTGTAATTTTTTCACAAAACCTGTTTTGACCATCTCCATTTCTTATTGTGTTTTCAGTGAAGTGCTAATGGGAATGACCCTGGTGTATTTAATTAGGGTGATGGCACTGATACAGATTCTCTGATTGCCTTACTTTTCCTTAAGTACAGTGCCTTGCAACTTGGTTGGGGCTTTTACGTGTCACTGTCAGTCATAAATTAAATAATAAACAACTTTTATTTTGTAAACAGATCTGATGTATTTCCACTATTTTAAGTAAATATCCATGATTTCTCTGGTGCCTTTCTTTATCATCATAAAGTGATCATGGTTGTGTGTGTGTGCTTAAGTAACAATAATGGGTATCACTTAGGCTAAGAGGGTCAGGAACTTGTATGTTGTTAAGTTTTTCCACCAAAGAGAAAAATCAGAAAGGTTTGCTCCAGTATGTATAATTTGGGGTGGTTTAATTGGAATACTATATGTGTCAGGAAGAGGTAGTTGGCAACACATTGTGCAAAGGATCATCAGTGGTATTCATTTATTTATCATGGAGAGATGTTCTGTATTAGGGTTAGGGCATGCCTGCATTGGTAGGTGGGACAATTGGATGATCCACAGCTTTCCTCTAGATACTTCTTGCAGATGGAAGTCAGCTGCTTGATTAGGAAACTAATAAAAATGTCAGTGAAATTCTCTAATCAAGCTACGCATAGGGAAGGTGTCATTAAACCCACTGACAGTGATTCAGTGAGTGAACCAGCTAATGATGCTCAGCTATTCAGAGGGGGAACTACTCTTGAAGAGGACTGTGAATTAGGCCTGGCTGAAGCTGAACAGTTTTGAGAAGAAAAGATTTAGCCAAGAGGAAGGAATAGATGAGTGCTGTTGATGATTTAATGTGGCAGGTAACCTAGAGTTTTGTTACTACTATAAATGAACCATGTTTTCACTCTACATTAAAGGCTACTTTATTGGTTTTAAAAAGTGGACCCTAATTCTAATCTGTCAGTTTAACAATATTTATGTTTAAACCAGATGATTGACCAGCCTTATGGAAAAATACTACAGAATTTATTTGAATAAAACCAGTATGGTTCTATGGAACTTTAATAGGGTTCCACAGAAATTACTCTACTCTGAAAATCTGTTGCACTAAATTCTTTCATTGTTATTGACAGTGTACCTTGAGTAGCACATTGAATAGTACCTTACTCCATGTCTAATCCCACTGAAATTGTAGAACTGAATAGGGCATGGCACCCTTTCTACAGTATGTGTGTGTAACCATTCTGTAGAACTCTATCAGGGAAATACATTACTGTTAAATTCTATAGGATTTGTTCATAAGGGAGCAGCTTAGTTGAAATCCATACTAAAATATTTGTACAAAATGCTGTATATTTGATCTTTTCAATACTTTCGTGGTAGTTTATTTGGTAGTATACTACATGTAGGGAGGGGAGTGAGAATTCAGTAAATTAATAATTACTCATACTAGTGTCTGTAGTGCTGATGTTCTGAGAGGTTTAAAAAAGGTTTGATCTGTATAACCTGTTGGAAGACCGTTACACTAAGAATAATGGTGAAATATAGTGAATAGGAAAGTGTGCAATTTTAGAACAGAGCTAGTAAGGTAACACTTAAATTGCTGCTTAAGGTAAAAGTTGTAAAAATAAATATATAAAAAGAAATGGGTATGTTTAATAAGCACCTGAGTCAAGGTTTGACCCAAGAAAAGACACAGGACTTTCAGTAACTGCATGAATGCTTAGCTCAGTCTTTGGGACGCATACTGAGCATGCTTTGAAAATTAATTCAGTCATTAACATAGTTCCATATTGTTGCTCCATTATCTTATTACTAATGTCACTCTTATGCTATTACATGGTACCTATCCATGGCTGAATTGTTGTTGAGTTGTCTAGAAATTATAACGATTTATTAACTGAATAACATTTTTGCTAAAGCTGATCAAAATGCCAAAGCAAACTTAAGAAAATCTTTTTTTTTTCTTATGGCTTTTTGTCAAAATTGCAATACAGTTTTTCAATAGAAAATTGAATGGGAACCTTGGAGCAGCTCAGATTTTGGAGTTGTTTGTTTGAATGAAGGGGTGGTATATTTGATGAACTGGGAATATCTCTACAATTTATGAATTTTGTGTGAACTTATGAGCCCTATGTGTCTGTGTCAGGCTGCAAACTCCATTTTGAATGTCCAGCCTGTTACCTCTCCATGATCTATTTGCTTCCATGTTGGCCTAGGGTTGAAATTTCCAGAGGCTGGTGGCAAAAGAATAACCATAGAAGGTTGTTGGCTCTAAGTATCCAATTGTTGGAAATTTATTCACCATAGACAAAAGACTTGTCCTTGCCCAGTAGGCAATGAAGTCACCTGGAAGGGGCTTGTGTTCATGTGGGGAGGCTGGCAAAAGTGTCACTTGACATAGGGGGCTGAAGGCTTTAAAAAGATACAGACTGGTCTGCTTGGGAATGGGTCTATGTTCTTCATTCCATGAGGGAAAAAAACATTCACCATGTAACAGACTGTATGAGGCAGGGGACATCCTGCCTGTCTATCTTCCTGAATTGGGGTGGTTACCCAAAAACTCTGAAAGAAGGATGAGGTAGGAAGTGAGGGACTCTGCAGTTTTAGATATTTGTTTTGTATGATTAAGGAGAAAAAAATATAAAGATGTGTTTAGACTGTGCAAAGTATGTGCGTAGTGACTGCTTCTCAGTTGCTGTGTGCCACTGAGTTATTCTGTAAATCAGAAGGTTCATACCTGTTGGGTGGAGTTCTGGGACAGGGGGTGTTTTAAGTACAGAGGAGTCAGTGCTGCACCGATAGCCCTCGGCATCTGGACAGTGGTTCCAGCACTAGCAGGGAGTGCCAGAAAGAAGGTCTGCATCCTGAGAGTGTGTCTAGGGACCTTGATATTGGGGCAGTGTCTGGACTCCATTCAAGTTCCAGGACCTTTGGATCCCCAGGGTATTTTGAGCACAGAGGCTGGGATTCCTCTCAGCAGTCCTAGTGAGTGGCTGGCAGCGGGCACTCACTAGGATCTGTGCCAGTAGGTAATTGGATTATACTCATCTGAACTTTTAAATGTCTCCTAGATCACTTATAAATACATTGCCTTAGCCAAGCTCCACACAAATCTATGAGCATAGGTTCCTTTTACATATCCTATATGTATCAAGAATGTCCTTCATGTCATCTCGGTTTCTAAAAGTTACTGCGAATCACCAGAATAGGTGATTGTACTGTTTGGGTAGTGTGACTTGCACATTCTCCAGCTCAAGTCTCCTGCTTTGCCTTCTCCTTTTGTGTTTGTCTGTCACAGCTCAATGGCAACACAATTCACTGGGAATGGACACCTCTGCCCATAGTGCATGACCAAGACTGACCTGGGGGATGGCAGGGGGAGGGTAGAGATTCCAGAAACTCTTTATTCTTCAGCCCCTCTCCATAAACCGTAAAGGGTTGTCTTCTCTTTGGGGATGTCTGCATGAAATTACCCATAAACAGTAAACTTAATAAAATGATTAAAGATAGAGAAAATTGAATTTAAAAAATGAATGGTTTGCTTAATAGATGTAGATTTATTCTTCTCAAAAGTAAACTAGGCAAGGCATTCTCCACTAATTACATAGAGAGAGAGACAATACCCATGTTGACCTTCCTCGGTAGACAGCACCCCATTACTGTCTAGAGTTTTCCATTACACCCCATTATTATTTCCCCATTTTCCTAACCAGTTTTCTCCAGCTCCATATACACACAATAGGGTTAGGGCAGTAGTTCTCAACTGTGGTCCACTGCTTGTTCAAGGAAAGCCCCTGGTGGGCTGGGCAGGTTTGTTTATCTGTTGCGTCCGCAGGTTCGGCCAATCGCGGCTCCCGCTGGCCGCGGTTGGCTGCTCCAGGCCAATGGGGGCTGTGGGAAGTGGCGGGGGCTGTAGGAAGTGGCGCGGGCTGAGGGATGTGCTGGCGTCCTTCCTGCAGCCCCCATTGGCCTGGAGTGGTGAACCGTGGCCAGTGGGAGCCCTGATCGGTGGAACCTGGGGACACAGCAGGTAAACAAACCAGCCTGGTGCGCCAGGGGCTTTCCCTGAACAAGCGGTGGACCACAGTTGAGAACCACTGGGTTAGGAGAACAGATGCAAAACTCACCTTGTAGGAGATAGCGAAATGGAGAGGATAATTCTTTAACAGTGATTAACAGCCACTTCTCAAAGGCTTAGTGACCTAGCTCATTTACCATATTTCACAGATCATCTTGTAAGTAGGTTCTCTTCTCCCCCTTCCCAAAGAACTATGAGTTATGGACCGAGGCCCAGACTCTCTGTCAGAGGTAGCCTTTCCTCTTAGGAAATGATTAATGCAATGGGTCTGGAGGTGCTGATTCAATGCAGATCTAGCCTTAGCAAATATGGAAATGACATCCTTCTTTCTGAGCAGATGTATCTAGAGTTTGCTGGGATTGTGCACCTAAGGTTCTGGTAAAACTGCATGCACTCAACCTGATTAAAGCTAGACGATTTTAATCTGTTAGGTCCCTTTAAGGGAATATGGTTGAGAATTTTGACTTTGTAATGGATAGAACGTATTGAGAAAAGCCATATATGTGAAATTGGTAGTTAAAAATGATTTATATTTGGGCTGCTAATGTTTTTTTTCTTTCTTTCTTGCTATTAATGCCACTTTGGGGGTGTGGAAAAAAATTTGGAGGGCAGGTTCAAAAGTGAATAATTGAGGCAGAAGCCTCCATGGAAAGGAGTACCCTGTATAATCTGACAGATATAAAAATATTTAGATTTGGCCCAAAGTTACACCCACAAAAAGATGCACATGAGCACAGTCATGTGCCACAACCTGAGACTAAACAGAAAGGAGATGAATGCACATGCTAACATGTGAAATAGCTGCTTGAGTTCTTCCAACAGGAGCAGAATTTGTTTGCATGCACATTTTTTGTGGCCATAATTTAGGATCTGCATTTAGACAAATTGTCCTATAGTATTGCTAAGGATATCAGTGTCAATTGGGTGGAGGATAAGGCTCGATTTATTTATTTTTTGGGCTGTAAATGAGTGAATTCCTTCTCTTCATTTGTTTAACTTTTTTTGAAGGTCAGTTACATTGCAGTCAACAGGAAAGGAGGGTTATTAAGGTTGAACTTTCAGTCTGGAATTGGGTAAAATGGAAAGTCAGCACTGGACATAATTGGCAATGCTGAGTGTGGTCTGTTTCATATAATTCTGATAGCAATCACAATGTACAGCTTAGTAATCACCATGTGGCCTGTGAAATACTATACCTTTAACTGTCCTCTGATGTTTAAGGAGGATTTGATCTTATCCTGGCTATTATTAAATCACATTTGATGTGATGGGGAGTGAAAATGAAAACTCTCAGATTTGTGGTTCTAGAGCATAACTTCTAGTCAGCTTGTGTTTTTAAAACATTAAAAATTTACAGATTCAGTAAAAATATTTCCTATGGTATTCCGATATAATTGAATCCTATAAATGACACAGAGAAAATACCCAATAGTGACAAGCTGGAGAATTAAAGAATAGTAAATTACTGGACCTATGATGGCCAGACAAGGTCATATGAAATCACACTGAGCTCAGCAAGGATCACCCATAGCTAATAATAATTTGCACCTAAGGAAAGTTTTAAGTATACCTCAGTTAATCCATTCTTTGATTATGCAGCTGAGCTTTGTTGATGCAAAATATATTACCACGGCTCAAAGCAGATTTACTTGCTGGTGATATGGAACATTAGGCCTTTCAAGATTTCCCTAAATTAACTAAGGTAAATTATACACTTTATTTGTTAAATATGATTCTCATTTGCTCATGTGTCCTAAGGGCAAAACAAAACCTTTATAATTTAAAAAGATAATGTTACGGTTTTTGATTTAAACTGCAGACTTCTCAGCTTAAAATATATCACCGGTAAAGCCTGTAACAGGGATAAGCAGTATTTGCATTTGAGGTATGTGGAAACATTTGCTAGGGTAATATGTACATGTCAAGTTTAGATCATTGTAGGAAAAATAATAGCTTTGACCCATATGTATTTTTGTATGGGTCTGGTTGACACAAGTAGGGTCAAAGCTATTACTGAGGTTTAAAAAAGAATTTGTACATCTCCCACTACCATAGTTTGAGAACTTTTTTTCAATACTAAAGAAGGGAAAAAACCCTTCAACAATAGTAAAAATTAAACTCAAAATTAAGATATTAATATAGGAGGCAAAAAGGAGAAAAACAATATTGCACAGTTTTGATAGGACAACTAATAAACAGATTATGCATCTAAACTTGAGAAAAACAAATTTTTGACCTAATCATGAAAAAACAAAGGACTTTAACTGACACTATCAACTGATAAGACAAAAGAGGGGAAAAAACTGTCAAGCACAATATGCGATCAAGACAACATAGTTGAAAGAAGTGACTGGTAGCAGGCCTCGTTAGTACAACTTTTGGGATTGATACAGGCCAATTTTATAATTGTATACTTGTGTTTGTTTATATGAAGTTTATTTAAGTTTCAAAACAAGTTTTTATAACGTTTTTATATAAAGGAATGGATCTGTTAATAAATAAAGGTGTACATCATGCCACATCATTAATATTATTAAGCAGTGCCATGAAATGTCCCTTAACTTGATGTGCAATTCTGACGAACTAGTTGACAAAAGGAACCAGCTTTCTTTAAGTTAGCACCTCAGAAGCATCCTAGAAGAAATTTTCCTCAATTGTTTATTTAAAAAGTATAAACTAAAACTTTGACTATTTAGAAAAAAACAGAAACAAGTACTTCATGTACTGTAAAGTGTAACCTGTGAAAAGTCCCAAATAAAGCCAGACTCCAGTGTAGAAGAATGATGGGTGCTTGAGTGACCACAAAGATTCTTGGCTCTTCATTTTTTCCAGCTATTAGTAAAACTGGAAAAAAATGAAATTTACAGACTCATTTGTTTCATTTGTCTTGATCTCTACCTGACAAACATTGTCCGTTGTAACACGCATTCTTTATGCCTACATAAGATTCTTAGTATTTGGTGATAGTACTTTTCCAAAGATCCTTTTCTCATCTGCTGTTCTTGTAATCTGTCTTTCTCCCTCCTACATTTTATGCCCAATTTTGATGGCCTTCCTGTTGCGTTCTAGGTTGCCGCATACCATAAAACTTTTCCGGTATTTATGCCTTGAAGGGGATGGTGCATTTTTT
Organism: Caretta caretta; assembly: GCF_965140235.1. Classification (NCBI taxonomy): domain Eukaryota; kingdom Metazoa; phylum Chordata; order Testudines; family Cheloniidae; genus Caretta; species Caretta caretta. Next base: position 55,782,588 of record NC_134209.1, read on the forward strand.
ATGAGGTGAGTTTGGCTATTTGGGCAAGATGAGGACAAGGGTGCATGGGGTGGAGGTGTGATGGGAAGAATCAGGAGAGTTCTGGAAGATGACAAGCTATAATTGTTGTTCTGAGTGGGAGGGATTTCTAAACTTCAGATGGGGATATAGTTTCAGGATTGGGATTAAAACTGAATAAGGTACGTACAGAGACAGAAGTAATCTGAACCTGGAAAGTATCAGGTTTAGTTTGGAAGCATGGATGAATGTGCACAGTTCTTTTCTCTTCCCACCCGTTCTCAAATCTAATTAGAACCATTGTTGCCATCCCAGGTGGAGATTTAGCCTAACTTGGGGACCCATCTAGCATTAACCAGAGAAGACTTCCAGCTTTCTCTTTCCAATAGTCTAAACTGTCTTGCTGAAAGCAATAACAGTTCTCTATGCACTGTAGCTGCTTACTGGTTACTTCTTTTCCCCACTCCATTGCTCAGTATTGAGTTCTTCCCTACCTTTCAAATCAAGTTATTACTGAAAATTAATCTAAAAGGACAAGGAAAAGACCAAAGGGTCACTTGCTTGGGGACAAGAAGATAGCTAGGCTGGGAGATGACTGAGGAAATTGCGAGGCTAGGAGGGCAGAGGTTGACTTGCTGGGAAGTGAAATAGAGGATCAGTTGACTGGGGGGAAGGGTGTTAGGGTGCTTAGGATCAATGGGCTGGGGATGGTGGGAAGGGGCAGAGAGCAAAATGTCTGGAGACAAGGATGAAGGAATAATTGGTTCTAGGAGAAAAGAAGCATGGTGAACTGGAATTTGCCTAGGAGAGTAGAGACTCAAAGATTGATCACCTGGTGGAATACAGAAGGCTGGTTGGCTTGGGCAGCTGTAGGAAAGTGAGGATGAATTAGTTTGGGGAAATTATGGGGAGAGTCAATGGATAAATTTACAGAGGTATGAGAGATCAGTTGGCTGGGGGAGCAGCAGAGAGAGAGAGAGAATTTTCTGGAGGCAGTAGATGGAATTCTTGTAATATTTGATGACAAAAGGTGTATTTCTGGAGGGCGCAAGATCGTCTGATTGTGGGTGCTTACGAGTTTAGTCTACACTTCAACAAAAGACCCTCAGCATGGCTGTGGCTGACCCAGGTCAGCTGACTTAAGTTCACAGGGCTTGGGTGGTGGGGCTAAAAATTGTAGTGTAGACGTTCGGGCTTGGTCCTGGGCTCTGAAAACCTGCAAGAGGGAGGGTCTCAGAGCTTGGGCTCCAAGGTGAGCCAGAATTATCTAAACTTCAGTGTTTAGCCCTGTAGCCCAAGCCCAGTGAGCCCGAATCAACTGATCTGGGCTCTGAAGCGCAGTGCCATGTGTTTTTTTTTTTTTTTATTGCCATGTAGATGTACCCTAAGGGACAGAGGATGGATTGAGTGGGGGAAGAGACAGAAATTAATAAGAAGCAAAAAGAAATATTTTTTCTGCCCAATACATAATTGGCTTATGGAAATCATTGCCACAAGATATCCTTGAGGCAATGAGCTTATTAGGATTTTTTAAAAGTATTAGACATTTATATGGATAGTGAAAACATCCACAGTTACATTAGATGGGATAAAATTAATTAGGCTATAACCCCTCATGCTTCAAGTCATAGACCAGCTCCTGGCGATAGGCAGAAACATCCCTAAGAACAGACTAGCTGAAATCTAAAATCTTGTTTTTAATAGGTCATTAACTTAAATCTTAGACAGACCAAACAAACAGATGCTTCAAGGACCCTATCTAATAGAAGGCCTGTTGGAGGTCTTAATGACAGAGGTGATAATGACAACAATCTGAAGTTGATAGGTAGGCATTGCTAATCAATTTTCCACTTTTCTGGTTGAACTAACAACTCTCCAATTCATTTAAAAGATCTAAATGTTATGTACAGACTATTAATTCCACAACAAACCAAAAGACATTTAGATGATATAAAGGACACAGAGTTGGGAGAGAGAGAACACACTCGTTTCCTATATTTGCATTACCTTGGAAATCTGGGCTTCAAGAATCAATACATGAAATGAACACATGCTTCCGATATATTTAAACATATTGCTGATAAATAAAATCTATAAAGAAACTGACACTGAAACATTTTCACTTAAATAGTAGTGGAGAGTTACAGTTTTAAGAAACTTTATCAGCCCAGGTTTCAGAGTAACAGCCGTGTTAGTCTGTATTCGCAAAAAGAAAAGGAGTACTTGTGGCACCTTAGAGACTAACCAATTTACTTGAGCATGAGCTTTCGTGAGCTACAGCTCACTTCATCGGTATGCATCCGATGAAGTGAGCTGTAGCTCACGAAAGCTCATGCTCAAATAAATTGGTTAGTCTCTAAGGTGCCACAAGTACTCCTTTTCTTTTTATCAGCCCAGTTTACCCATAATTTATTGCTCATGTATTTCCTCCCTTTAAATCTAATACCATTACCTCTTTCATCAGATGACATTATGACACATTTTAATAAGACTTTGTCTTGTTCTTTTAAGACATGCACATATAACTGATTTTACCTCCTGGGAGCAACACACTTCCTCCTGACTACAATATATTGTTGTCCCCAGCATGTCCTTAAAAAGCCAATATATTATTAGCATGCTGGTTTGTGGTGGTATTGGATGCTTAATTACCCTGTGGCTGCAAAAATCAAATATTATTGCTAAAACATTTCCAGTTTTCTAATATAAAACAACCTTCGACTCAAATTTTGCATTTCAAAATGTACAATCACTTTTAAGGTTTTCTAGGTTTTACCTCTGTTATTTCACAAATTAGATGACAAAATAGCTTAACCAAAGGACTGTAACAAAATGGATTCACAAAAGAAGCTCATAGGAACTCTTTTCTTATTTATGAGTAGAAATCCTGTGGGAAAATGTTAAATTCTGCAGAATGTGGCAAATCAATGGGACACAGTAATACCAGGGTACAAAATATATCTGAATGACAGAGTAGATCATGCTGATGGTAGAGTGACATTATATTTGAAAGAAAGCTTAGAGTCAAATATAGTAAAAATCTTAAATGAATGAAACTGTACCATTAGAATCTCTATGGATGGAAATTCCATCCTTGAACAGTAAGAGTATAGCAGTAGAAATATACTACTAATTACCCAACCATGATGGTGTCAGTGAAATGCTCAAAGACGTTACAGAGGCTACAAAGGCAGAAAATGGAACAATAATGGGGGATTTCAACTATCCCCATTTTTACTGGAAATGTAATCACCTCAGGACAGGATGCAAAGATAAAATTTCTACATATCATTAATGACTCCTTCGTGGAGCAGCTTGTCCTAGAACTAGGGTTGCCAATTTTGGTTGGATGTATTCCTGGAGATTTAATCACATAAGAATGGCTATACTGGGTCAGACCATAGGTCCATCTAGCCCAGTATCCTGTCTTCTGACAGTGGTCAATTGCCAGGTGCCCCAGAGGGAATGAACAGGACAGGTAATCCTCAAGTGATCCATTCCGTCGCTCTGTTTCCCAGCTTCTGGCAAAGAGAGGCCAGGGATACCATCCCTGCCCATCTTGGCTAATAGCCATTGATGGACCTATCCTCCATGAATTTATCTATTTCTTTATTTGAACCCTGTTATAGTCTTGGCCTTCACAACATCCTCTGGCAAAGAGTTCCACAGGTTGACCGTGCATTGTGTGAAGAAATTCTTCCTTTTGTTTGTTTTAAACCTGCTGCCTATTATTTTCATTTGGTGACCTCTAGTTCTTCTGTTATGAGAAGGAGTAAATAGCATTTCCTTATTTACTTTCTCCACACCAGTCATGATTTTACAGACCTCAATCATATCCCCCTTTAGACCTCTCTTTTCCAAGCTGAAAAGTCCCAGTCTTATTAATCTCTCCTCATAAGGAAGATGTTCCATACCCTATATCACATGACATAATCTTTAATTACAGATTAATCTTTAATTCCTGGAGATTCCAGGCCAATCCTGGAGGGTTGGCAACCATACCTGGAACCCACAAAGGGTGAGGCAATTCTTGATTTAGTCCTAAGTGGCACACATGATGATTGTGACGATGATGATGATGATGATGATGATAATAATAATAATAATAAATAGGAGGAGGACCAAAAAATGACACCACGGCTAAACAGCAGAATAAAAGAGGCAGTTAGCATCCTTTAAAAATTGAAAATCAAATCCTAGTGAGGAAAATAGAAAGGAACATGAACTCTGGCAAGTATGAGTGTAAAAGTGTAGTAAGTCAAGTTAAAGAAAGAACATGAAGAGCAACAAGCTCAAAATTGAGTGCCTCAAATGTAATATCCAGCCTTGTTTTCATAGCTACTCAGTGATTGTTAGATAATATTCAAGACTTAATATGTAACCAGCAAATATCTCAAAGGAAGAAAGTCTGTTGTTACAATGGAAAAAACGATTCAGTGCTAAATACATTTAGGAAGGTTTTATTTCATTACTTATCAAATGTTTTGCTATCAAAGAGGTTCCTACAAATTAAAACTGAGAGTTGGAATAGTTCTCCACATTTTAGAAACAATTTTTGGACCATTTAATGCTAAAGATTTATGATTCTGCATTAAATAAGACCAGTGATGTATTCTCATTCACCTTAATTGAGTACATTAGACTTAGATACCTGCATTATTTCACAGAACTAAGACTCTAATATGGTCTTTTGGGTTTTCTGTTTTGAGGTTTTCATTATTTAGGGAAATCAGGATCTTCCATGACAATATATTATTGTCTCACTTATTATATATGTGATTACAATATTTGATTAGCCTATTGAGTGTTATGGAAACGTATTGTTATTCGTCTTTGATTATAATAATGGAAAATATCACCGTTAATTAGTATAGAATCATAGGCATTAAAGTTGGATAAGCCCTATTAGGACACCTCATCCATCCCTCTGCCATTTCAAGATTGTACCCTACAGTATTTCCAGTGTTTTTGCCATTTTAATTTTATACATCCTGATCATGTGAAGGGTCTGTGACAGGGTGAAATCCCATCACAGGTGAGAAAGGTGTAAAGGCTCAGATAGTCCCATTCATTTTACCTGGGAGCTAATTAGGTAGTTATGTGGCAACTAGACAAGGTGGGACTAAAAAAGGATCAGGTGGTAGTTCAACAGACACCCGAGCCTTATAAATAGGCTGAGAGTTCAATGCGGTGGGGCGGGGAGAAGCAAGAGCCGCTGCTTGGAGTTGACAGGAAGGCTGACTTGCTCCTGTGAAGGAGCAAAGCACCAAAGACTACTGGAGGCTACAGGACTCATGGAGACTTAGTGCTTGCTGTCAGAGTTGGGGAAAGTCAGTGAAAACCCAGGAAAGGGTTGAGCACAAGGCCCCACAAGATAGGTTGATTGTTTGGGACACTGGACTACACTTGGACATTTTGTTACCCTGGAAGGGGCTTGAACTAGCCGCCACTTAGCTGCAGGGCTGAGCCATGAACAGAGATAGATGGCCTGTTAGTGACAATGTCCTGCAATGCTGCCCCTCAAACACAAGGATGCACCATTGCAGGGTCACATAAGCATCACTGACACCAGATCCTAAAAGTAACTGTTTATTTGGCACCTTTCATTGACTTCAGTTAGGCTCCACATGGCCACAGGGGTCAGTCTACTCAGAGCTCCTTTTGAGGATATGGGGTTAAAATGGTAAACTCAGTACATCCCATGAAATAACAATTGTGTTATCCGATGAAGTGAGCTGTAGCTCACGAAAGCTTATGCTCAAATAAATTTGTTAGTCTCTACGGTGCCACAAGTACTCCTTTTCTTTTTGCGAATACAGACTAACATGGCTGCTACTCTGAAACCTGCAATTATGAACATTGTTTCATACTGAATAGTGTAAAAATATTCAGGATCTCTCTCCCCAGGAGGTCCAGCCTAATTATGATGATGTCAGAAATGCAGCCCAACATTTAGGTTCATTAGAAAGGCAAAATATTTTCAAAGCTGTTGCTTGTATTTAAATGCTTACCTGTGTTTCCTGTGTCTGAAGCTATGTCATCATACTGTTAAGATGACTTCATGTTTGATTATTAACCCCTCACTAAATGTAAGCCTTTACATTTTTGTAGTGAATTGCTCCTTTGTAATATATGAGGTGATTGAAATATATTTTATGTCACATTGCAAAAAAATCTGATATTGAATTCAGTTTGTAGTATTGTTTAATTATTCCACTTGAAGTTTTTTCACTTGACTGTGCTTGTTACTTGAAAGTTTAAGTAAACAACAATTTCCATAAGCAAAGATCAGAAATAATCATAGAAATCCTTTAATAAATCTACAGAAACTTCTATTTTCATTTTAAAATACAAATTCACAAAAAAAGTTTACCACCACAGAGAGAATCTTTTATAGACAGCAGTAACAGATCTGGTTTGCCTGACTGATGGGCCACTTCCTTCCTCTGTGCCACTTAGGTTAACCAAACTATTAATACCTGCTGAACCTTCTCCCCATCAGTCATCAATCATGAGCAATCAGTCAGCTACTTGATAATTAACAGTGAGGGGGGTAAACACTTCAAAAGCTAAAAATATTTTCTGTGGTAGCTTCATGCATAAAATCACACAATAAACCTTTTCACTGTTAATAACCACTTCAGTGCCTGCATTCCTATACGATAGACCTAACAAAGAGGAACCTACTGGCATATTTAACTTACAGCCCACACCGCTATTTGGTCATTCATTTCAATAGGCATGTGGCATGGAAGAGGAATTAAAAAAATAAACACTTCTGATTTGAGATGAATAAAATGGAGCCCTTGACAGAAACCCATGGCTGTGCTAAACATCTGTGGTTCTTGATGAAGATTTAGTGGACTATAGATAGAGAAAATGCATTCTGCCAGTGATGCCATGGATTCTCACTACACTCTGCCTATCCAACCTGGAAGGAGTGGTAGTGTACTGTGAGGGAAGGAGAGGTGAGGAAGACACTGCCAAGCCCAATTTCTATCCTAACCACCATCCCTTGCCCCCATTGTCTGTATGTTGTAGATAGAGAGATGAACCAAAATTTCCTGATTGCCTTAGACAGCTACGTTCATTTTGCTGTATGATAACATTAGTATTTGCAGTATTGATGGTATTCCCTATTTATAACTATATGAAAATGCACTTTGCATGGGTCTCTGAGAGAAACAGAACATGAGGAGGACAATAGGGCAGGTGTTCTTTACTTCCTATGTCCCTCAATACCCAGTTATGTCAGCAGTATTCAGGAATAGTCATCTGAAGTAGAATATTAATATTTGTTCTTTTCATAAAATATTTGATTAATAATATTTGATTAATCCATCCTTAGTTGTGGGTGTTGTCTTAAACATACTGGGCTTGATTCTCAGGTACATTAAGGCCCCTTTATGCCACTCTGACAGGAAAAAGGGGCTTTAAAGAGACAAAAATGGCCATCTAAAAATATTCCCCGGTACAGGGAGCCTCTTCACTTGGTGTAGAGTTGTACAGGCTCTCCTTTGGTCATTCCACCAGTCTATGGCTGTAGTCAGATTGTACTGCCTTACAGCAATTATTTGCTTCCTAGTGTAGCCTTTGATTTAGATATTCCGATTAATATGTTTCAATGCAAAATTAAAAATATCAGCCCAAGATTCACTCCTTGATTTGGTTACAGGTAATTTATTTAATTCAGTTTAAGAACCTTGAATGACCAATGAGTGGTGACATTCAACATTTTATTATATAATAAAACAAAAGCAAGCATGCATAAAAGAATTACAGTATAACAACTTAACTCTACATCTATACTCGCATACCTAAAATGAAATAACATCAAGGGGTGATCAGTCCTTTGATGAAGGAATGGTGGTAGGATCCTTCCTTTAAGCAGTGTATGATGCTTTATGGAGTTACCCCATAAATTAGGGGCTACCATATTTATAGTAAATTATAAAAAGCTAATTAACATTTAATCCACTTTTTCACCATATCTAGTCTTCTGCTCCCATATTTAATCTTCTGTACCCCTAAACCCAAGTGTCTTTTACTTCTCTATTGGCTATTAATATCAAACATCATTCTAATTATCATTTGCATCAATGAAAATTCTGCAGTTACCAATATTCCAAAACATCCACAAATTCCCTTACATCACTTGCTACAACCAGTTAAGACAAAAACATTTACTACCCTGACCCATGGTTATACCTTGAGTCACTTCTATTAATCTCTTATTCACTCATACTAACAAAATTAACTTTAGTTAATACGAAGCCTTAGCTTTAGGCCTCCCTACTTACATTTCAACATATTTTCAATTACATAAGCTACTGGGGCCCAGAGGGCTCCAAGAGAAGCAAAGAATAGGTTGAAGTGACACTGAAGGATACACCAGGGGTCAGGCAAGGCCTCAGATAGTCCCAGAATATGGAGAGCATAAAGCCACCTTTCCCCTCACAGTCCTCTGTTCTTGCCTCAAACACAGGAATGGTGTAATGGAGAATTAGGTTTACTGTATGTAAATGGCATGAGCCAAATGTAACTCTGATGTAATACAACTGAAGCCAATGGTGTTACACCAGGCATGGGACCCATATGCTTTTTTTCATTAATTTATGTATAAATGTATAAGAAAACACACCTATTAATTTCATAAATCAGAAAACATATAATGAAAATATCTATTTGTCTTTATTGGTTTCTTTGCCATTAAAAAATTGGAGCAGTTTTTAGAAATCTAATAGTATATTATAGATTTCAAAGCAGTCCTAGCAGCTTTGTGGGCAAGTATGTTTTCGGTTTTTTTGTTCTTTTGCATGCACATGCAAATGAAAATAGCAGAAGGGAAGCTTGTAAAATAAACCAATCTATTATACATGTAGATTTCATGAATTTTCCTGTTTTCCTGTAGTTATGACTTAATTAGGTAATTATTCCACTCTCAATTAGTGTGATTTTTGTAGTCCTTCCTCTTGTGACCAATGACCATCCTTTTTAATGCTATATAAATAAAAAAAATCCATCAATGAAATAGTTAATGAATATGAGACACATAGGGGCTTCTCAGCTACTGGCCGTGTTGGGAGACAAAAGACTGCCCCAGTGAGAGCAAAGCACTCTCCTGGGGACATTGTTCTTCTGTTAAGCACAATATCATAAGTGTACCTATTATGGGAATTTGAGTGGGGGGGGGGGGAGACACTTATTCTTCTCTATCATCTTTTTGCTATCCTATAACTGCAGGATCCCTGTATTCTCACTCTTATGATACATCTACACTGAAGCTGGGATCATGCTTCCCAGCTGGGTAGAGAGCTAGCTATGCTTGAGCTGGGTGCTAAAAACAGCAGGGTAGCCGGCGGTAGTGCAAGCTAGCAACCCAAGTACATACCTAGGGGATCGGGGCAAATCTGCTGCCTGTGCTACCCTGGCTACACTGCTATTTTCAGCACGCTAGCTTGAGCAGCGCTAGCACCTGTTTGTCTACCCAGGATCCCAGCTGCAGTGTAGACATAAACTTTTTCAACTTTAAAAAAAAATTTATTGCACCAGTGCCCAGTGCCTCCTGCCAAACAGGTAGACAGCAGGTATTGCAATACCCTTTAAAAGGGCATCTCCTTTGCTTTTCCCAAATGGAGCTAAGACTGGTCCGATCCCTCTCTTCCCACTTTGAGGAAACTATCATCTCTAAGCTTAACTTCCGTGGGAATTGGCTTGGAGCTAATGCAGTGGAAAGACTTCCAGTGATTTCATTGTGTGTTAGATTGGACCCATAGTCCCTGAATTCTCTGAGCAAAAGGATACACAGGTGAAATGCCTCTGTGCAAAGGAGCAAATCCCCTTGATCACACTCCTTCACCTTGGCTAAATATTAATACTGGTACAGTGCCTCTTATGCCATCCTGATTTTCCTTCTAGAAGGCATCATTCCTCAGTCATTTTAGTAATGATTTTTAGAGCGAGTTGGGAATTTTTTGACAAAACAGTTTTGTTTTATTCTGTTGGAAGATGCCAATTCAGCAAGAAGGTTTCTCAGACCCTGGATGAATTTCTGGTCAAAATAAGAGAATGAGAGAGACCCACCCACTGTGGAATACTCAAGAGCCGAGTGGCTAGATGATGTGGAAGACTCAGGTGTGGTCAGATGTTTGACTGCATGCGTGTGTTCTTTCTGCATGCTGTACTGACTCTGGCCAGATAGCCCGTACAGCAGGCTCTGATCGAACTGCCCAATAAATCCACAGACTTGGTTCGTAGCGAAGAAACTTGGTCAGGTTTATTACCGACAAAGCAGGGTGCTGATGCCCCGGCTCAGTAGTTACAGGTACACTAACACATGTATGCCTGTGACAATGGACCAGCTCAGTGAATGGCGGAACTTTCCATTCTCCCCTCAGCCAGACAGAAACATTCTCTCTGAGACTCCATTTTATACATCAATACAAACAAATTACGTACTGTTCCTCTGACATAGTTAGTTGACACCCTCTGACATAGCTGGTTACCACCCATCACCTTGTACATCTCTATCCATCACCCTGTCATCCTGACCTGATCTTTAGGATGGCTCAGTGTGTTGGTATCAAGGTGTTCCAGTGACACCCTTCTGGAATGTGTTTGCGTGAATGCTCTGTGCCTAGCACCTCTTAGGAATGTGTATTTTTGCAATATCGGTCCTGTTCTTGCCAAATTCTGAGCAGGGCCTGCCTCTAGCTCACAGCCTGAATTTGCTTTATATCCACAAAGTTTTGACCACTATATTAGCTCAGGCCTCATACCAGGCCTCTGATACAAGGGCTTATGTTTTAGACCCTCTTCCTGCTACATCAGATTCAAATCCCTGCTGTCCCTTGGCTCTGCTCTGTCAGTATCTCTCTCTCAGGTCCAATAACTGTTTGTTTATGCAAGGGGGAACAGCTCCACAGAAAAGACTAAGAGAGACCCACACTAGACTAGCAAAGAGGCTGATGGGTAGGGCACTCACCTGGCTGCCTTAATCACCAGGTTATTGGCTGTTCTGAGGTTTCTCTCTTTCTCTCTGGCTCTGATTATTCATTAAAAAATTAGAAACATCTCTGTTTCATCCAGATGCACAATGGGGAGTAAACTGAAATCTCTGAGTTTCATAGGTTTCATTGCTGTTTCTCAAAGAGTGCTAATGATTTTACTATTGATAGTAAAATATGCTCCATATACTACTTTTTCATACAAGGAAGACATGAGACCAGTGTTTCTGGGACATTCATGGCCAGATTTATCCTCATTATCATTTTGCTGGAATAACTGTATATATAAAAAGAGTGTTAAAGATAAGAGGCCTTATGCTTCAAACACTGATTTTAGTGGTACGGTAAGATCTGCAAGACCATGCCCAAATCGAGTGTCCAGTTTTTCCTAGCAATAATATAATGCTTGATTTCTATAGTTTTTGTGTTTATTATACAAAAATAAATTACTTAACTTTCAGAGGAGTACTGCTGAAAGAAAGCCCACTGGAATGTGTATTTAGATTTGAAGCCTTTTAAAAAAGAATAAAACTTTAAAGAACATTTAATTTCAAGTTCTGAGGTCTTGATGCTTTTACGGATAACAGTTAGACTCTGTGAGTGGCTAAAGGTGTCAGAGCTATTGGTGTGATTTCAAATGGATAACTTTAATTAGAAACCAGTGCTTAAAGGTCAATATCTTTTATTCTAGGCTCTAGCTGTGTGGCACACATATGGTGCAATGATTTCAGTCTAAATATCAAGGCTTATTAAAACGAGAGAGTGAGGGTCAAGCCCTGCTTACCTTAGTCATAAGAGCCATTTTATTGATTCTAATGGAACTGTTTGAATAAGTCAGACGAGCAGGATTTGACCCTTGCTTTTGTGTCTGTCTCCCAACCCTTTCTTACCTTCCCCTGCCATAAAGGCTGTAGTAAGCAGACAGATGTATAGCACAATCATTTACATAAGCAAGAGTTAGCACGGGCATTTTGTAGACAGTTTCAGTAATATGTTGGAAACTAATGTATTTAAGAAAACGTTCAGTATTTGAGAGCCAAAACCTTGCTTATTAACTCGCTATTCAGTTATTGTTTTTCTCAAACTGAGGGCTCTTACATTACCTGGCTGATGAGCTGTGTCAATATTTAGTGGTGAAGACTTCAACTGAAATTAGGAAGTTAACTTCTCTCTTGGCTTAGGCGTAGCAGATTTCTTTGGCAGTGGTCTTCAGATAGGTGAAGCCTGTGCACCAGCTAGAGGTGGGAACTTTTTTGGGAAGTGCAGGATTCTGTATCTGTGTATTTTTAGTGAACCCTGTAATAGTTCATTCCTTACCAATATTTTTGAAGTCTGCTTAATATTCTCAGTTTTTGTGATAATGGCAGGAAAAAAAAAACTGGGGAAGTTTAGAGTCTTAAATTAATATGTGCCTTCATCAATAAGGCAGGATGGCCAGCTGTCCCTCCCTCAGAAGCACCGTGGAAATTTTGGGCTCCACCCCTAAAATTAGATGCAGGAAGCTTCAGATATGCATGCTCCCTGCTTCATTAACCATAAAAGCAGAGTTGGGTAAAGATTCACAGAATGTCACGTTCTCAGTTTCCTTCCACCCCCTGTTATACAAATCCTATTGCCACCTCACTACACCTCCTCCAGACCCCTTTGCATTCTGTGCATTGGTATACAGTTTGATCTGATTTTGCTCAACATTTCACTCAATGAATCAATCAAGTAATGTTCTCATTTTAAAATGCTAATGTTCAGTTTTATATGGCAGTTAGTTGAGACACTGTGACAATTCTATTTAGCTTATGTAAATATTTCAGAAAAAAAAATCCCTTGCCTTAAAGCTTAGTAAACTGTCACAGCAGATGCAGCTGTGTAAAATGGATTTGAAATCCTCTTTACTTCTCTTTAAATATTTTCATTTCTGGCTTTACATTGTTCATTGGTTGTTTAAAGCTCCTTTCGATTTCCAACACCTCTGTTAAATATCATGAATCTTAGTCACAAAACTAACTAATGCAGTTAAATGTTTAAATGAGCTTCGGTTTTCATTCTGAAACTTACACAGTGCTCCAAGTAACTGGTGGGACCTTTCAAATTCTGGCCTATTATATATTCCCGCACAGTGGAATCATATAAAAGCTGTAATGGAGATCTGATGAGGGAAGGGAAGGTACAGAGGCATTTTCAAAAGGAGCAGTCAAAACATTAGCTTTCGGATCATGAAAAGTTTTACTCTGGTAACTCATGGTAACTCTGCAGTCTTAAACAATAAGTGCTCATATAATCAAAGTAATTATGATTATGGTATCAATGGGCCAACTGGCTCTAAGTAGGCATTAATCTGTGATAGACAATGCAATAGTCCTGGATATTGGCACATCTAGATTGCACATTCACCATGGGGTACATTTTCAAGTCCTTCCAGCTTGCACAATATCCAGGAGTTCCATGTTGTCAGATAAGAAAACTACATGGGTGAGCTACCATGAGGGACTGAAGAGGGGAAACATGGTTGGTTGGGATCTAACGGACCTGTGTGCAGGGAATAGAAGGGGCTAATGGATTTGGTTGGAAAGAATGAGAGGACTGATGGATTTTGTGTGGAGGAAGAAAATGGGTAACTGGTGGATTTTTAAGGAGTTACATGGGAGTTGGAGAGAAGGTTATTTTATCTGGGGAACATCACATGTATTACTGAATGAGGGAGACATTTTTTGAGGAAGCCCTTTAAGATTTTGTCAACTACTAGGAAACTTCTCATTTAAAAAAATAAAAACCTTTGGGCTAGCTTTGCTTAGTAAAAATTGAAAGTTGTAAATGTTGTTGTTCATGGCTGTGCATGATGGGAGATATGGAGCAATAATTACTGATTACAGAAAGCACAATGCCTCAATTAATTAGAAATTTAAACAACCCATAGCCCTCCTCCCCAACCAACGCCTCACAGTGAGATGAAAAAGCTTTTTTAGAAAGGAATTTACCTATAACAGACTTTAATAGTTTTTTAAAACATAATTGCAGTTGGTAGTGGACTATTGTTCTTTTCTATTAAGCCACCCAAAAAGTTGAAACTCATGCTCTCCTTTATAATTCGTTTTTACTACTGTGTGCAAAGACCTGTTAGAGTAGAAAGCTGTTAACAGCATGGATATTATTTCTGGCGCATTTCTCCTACATCCACATGTCTTGTACTGTCTGAAGGTGCACAGTACTGAACATGCCATCGTGCAGCCTGAAAAGTCCATCTGTCTGGCAAGAAGCAAGGATATCTTTTTTTTTTAAATAGGAACTCAGTTTTGTTCAACGGAATTCATCCTGCATGAAAAAACATCCACTTAGGGAGTGTGGAAGTTTAAAGTTGTAGGACTTTGCATGGCATCAGTTTGAGCCTTTATAGTTACACTTGATTATCTCTGATTTAGGCACTGTTTGGGTCCAGGGTGTGAGATTTGTCCAGTATTCTTTAAAATAGTGAGATAAGTCCCTATTTAAATCCACGTAGGGTGAGTTTAGTTCAAGCTGCATTTAGCTTCTTGAGGGGAAAAAACATGACCAAGGAAGTAGAATAATGCCATTCCACTACACACTTACCACTGTGCAATGTTTCAGCAGCAGTGTGTGATAGAAGTGACATATTATACAACTTTTCATCGTATAACACAGAATTACAACAATGTTGTTTGTATAGCTGTAGCAACTATGAACCCAATCATGGATAAAAACTCTCATTGTGTGTGAGGTACCGCATAAATACAGAATTAAAAGATGGTCCCTGACCCAAACCATTTGCAGTCTAAGTATAAGACAAGATATGACAAATGGATACAACAAACATGAGGGGAGCAAAAGGTAACAATGAGACATTACTGGTCAGCATGGCAAGCAGCAGTCACAGCACATCAAATATCTACCATTGTCGAGTTTTATTTAGACACCAGGGTTGAGGGCAGTTTTAAGGAGGCTAACGATATGGCCTAATAGATATTTACAGGGAGATCCTCTGACAATCAGGGCAGTATGGGAGAAAGTGCAAAGGAGCTTATTTGAAAACTCACCAGACATGTGGACAAGGGTGATGCGGTAGATATAGTGTACTTGGACTTTCAGAAAGCCTTTGGCAAGATCCCTCTCTAAAGGTTCTTAAGCAAAGTAGACAGTCATGGGATAAGAGGGAAGGTCTTCCCATTGATCAGTAACTGGGTAAAAGATAGGAAACAAAGGGTAGGAATAAATGGTCAGCTCTTGCAGAGGAGAGACGTAAATAGTGGGGTCCCCCAGAGATCAGTACTGGGACTAGTTTTGTTCAACATGTTTATAAATTATCTGGAAAAGGGGGATAAATAGTGAGGTGGCAAGGTTTGCAGACAACACAAAATTACACAAGATACTTAAGTCTAAAGTTGATGGCAAAGAGCTACAAAGGGATCTCACTAAACTGGTGATTGGGCAACAAAATGACAGATGAAATTCAATGATGATAAATGCAAAGTAATTCACATTGGAACACATCTCAACTATATATACAAAATGATGGGGTCTAAATTAGCTGTTACCACTCAAGAAAGAGATCTCGGAAACATTGTGGATAGTTCTCTGAAAACATCCATTCAATGTGCAGCAGCAGTCAAAAAAGCTAACCGTGTTAGGAACCATTTGGAAAGGGATAGATAATAAGACAGTAAATATGATAATAACATTATGTAAATCCATGGTATGCCACATATTGAATACTTGGTGCAGTTCTTGTCACTTCATGTCAAAAATTATATATTAGAATTGGAAAAAGTACAAAGAAGGGCAACAAAAATTATTAGGGGTATGCAACAACTTCCATATGAGGAGAGATTTAAAAAAGATTCTGACTGTTCATCTTAGAAAAGAGATGACTAAGGGGGGGAGGGTATGATAGAGGTCTATGAAATAATGAATGGTGTGGAGAAAGTGAATAAGGAAGTGTTATTTACCTCTTCATATAACAGAAGAACCAGGGGTCACTCAATCAAATTAATAGGCAGCAGGTTTAAAACAAATATAAGGAAATATTCTTCACACAAGGCACAGTCACCTGTGGAACTCGTTGCTGGGTTCAAAAAAGTACTCGATAAGTTCATGCAGTATAGCTCCATCTATGGCTATTAGCCAGGGTGGTCAGGGATGCAACACCATGCTGTGGGTGTCCTTAAATCTCTGACTACCAAAATCTGGGACTGGATGACAGTTGATGGATCACTCGATAAGTGTTCTTTTCCATTAATTCCTTCTGAAGCATCTGACACTTTAAGAAGACAGGATATTGGGCTAGGTGGACCATTGGTCTGGTCCAGTATGGACATTCTTCTATTCATACTTCACTGGGAGCTATTATTTCTCTTTGTCTATCCACAAAATCATTCATATGCATCAGTTCATATTCAATAGATTGTTAATATAAGGGCTAAAAACTTTTTTTTTAAATGAAAGTTTAAAGTCTGCAAAAAAATAAAAAACCCACCAGAGCCACCATAAAAATGTCAGCATATCTGTAAGTACCAGCTCAGTCTGACTCCTGAACTACGGTAAAAGCATGTTACGTTGCTTCTGAGATTAATGGGCCATATGCTTAGCTGACATAAATCAACATAGTTCCATTGAACTCAAAGGAGCTATACCAGTTGATATGAGGCGGGAATCTTGTCCAAAATGTAATTGAAAGCATAAAAATTTCAATCATGAATGACGGTTTATTCAGATTATAAATACCACTGTCCTTGATAAATTCACTTATATAGAAGTTATCCCAGTGTGAAAGCAGTAAACAATCTGTTGAATTGTTAAGGATGATGCCCTATGTTGTCACTGTCTTCAGGTATATGTTGTTGATTATGATGATATTGAGACAGCTAGGGAGAAATCTAGCTTTTATCTTACATTGAGTAAGTCAGAAACAAAAATTCTGAATTGACAGTTCTAGGTTTACAATATATCTGCAACTCTTTCAGTTTCCCTATATTAAAGGGCTTCTTCAGTCATTTTGGGACATATGGGATGACAGTCAGATCTGCAAAGCTCTGAAGGAGCCAGAGTTTTATTAACTAGAATGTTGAACAGAAGATCTATAATGACATTTAAATTACTTGATAGATGCCCATTCAGATGTGCCGAATTTGGAACTCAGGACTACAGCCAGATGTGCAAATACAAATTCATTTTTTTGAAGGGCATGATTTGGTAGAATTTCTCATGCCCTCCAAAACTTTACACTTAAAGGTGTTTATTTTTTTAAACAAAAGGGCATGATATTAATTTTTCACTTTAAAAGTGACCATATTTGAGAAGTGTTAAGTGAAAGTACACCAAATGAAGTCAGTTAATAGTTTATTAACAAAATCAAAATAATCAGTTATTCCCTCAAGCAAAAGTCTGTTTGAATAAATTACTCCAGGTCCAGGATGTCAGCAGACTCATGGGTACTTATCTGGGAGTCTCACGCACAGTGCTATGAGAACAAAATCCTGCCCTGCAAGGTGGAAGGCATGCAATGGTATGGTCCCAGCTGCATATCCAGAACAAGAAATTTCCTTCAGGTGCTGGGCAGGATGGTAGAAGGAGGAACAAAAGATTCCCTGTCAGGTGCACCTTACTGCTGCTTTGAAGGGGAGCAACATGCTTCACTGGTTGAAACATGCTGTTGACCACAGCATAAGCACTAAGGCCCCAAACCTGCAGAAACTTAAGAAAGACCTAATCTTAACTTTATGTGCTGTGAGTAGTCTCATTTTTAGACATGACAAATCTTGCATGTTGGTAGGGGGTTAGACTGGATGGCCCTTTTGGTCCCTTCTAACTCTATGGTTCTATGATTCTATGTTTGAAGTCAGTGGGACTCCTCATATGCTTAAGTGCTCTGCTGGATCAGGGTCTAATTGTCTGGGGGTACTAGAATGTCTCCTTAAGGCTGTGGTGTGGCAGCTGGCTCACCTTAACTCTAGAGAGAGACCCTGCCACACTAATTGTGGGGGGAGCACAAACTCCCTGTGCTGTGTCCCTATTACTGTCAGACAAGTTCACCAGCCATGCTATTTTGTCCAAAGTTTAGGAGGACACATCAGACTAAGCTGTTTGTAAACAGGAAGGGAGAGATATTATTACCAGCAGTGAAAAACTTGTACATGACACCAATGTAAATCCAGATTTCCAGTGATATGAATATGAATTTACTTAGTGCTTGTAAACATCTCGATACAACATTAGTGCCGTGAAGCTGAAAAACATTTTGAAGATATCCTTGATGACAGTATGATGTAAACTAAACCTGAACATGTTACACCATAACACAGAGCTATAATTGACTTTGCTATAATTGGACACTGGTTGTTGAATATACAACACTGAGGTGATTTTTAGATAGAACCCCTGTTTCCCTCCTTCTGGCACATCAAAAAAAAAGTCTTAAAGATATTATTCGGATTTTCCAGTCCATTGTATCACAAGACCTGTTTGTGTGCTATGCAAGTAGTTGTGTCCCTTTTTTAACGTGTTCTAATTAATATTTATCTTTTTCCAAATTGTTTTAACTTGCTACATCTTGCGTTGATTGTACATGTTTTGGAGTCTGCCTAGGCGCATTCTAATCACTTACATACTGAATAACTATGGCAGTATTTCAGACTGCAAACTTAATGTCACTGTACCTAGCCTGGTGTCTAAAATTAATGTGACTACTGAAAAGAACTACATTCATACAAAAGTCCCCACATTAAAACAGTATTAAATTTACTGCAGAAAAGTAAAAATCATAGTTAAAGGTTATACTATTCTATGAAAATAGTTTATTCTTTTTGCATGATAGTTAAAGGATACTTTTTTGTATTTCTTTCAACTTGGACAAAGGTGTTCATTTTGTTTTTAGTCAATTTCAGATTCTTATGAACCACGAATGCTTCAATACTTGAGTTTTGAACACATAGAGGGTTGTTCATTTGTGTTACCAAAAAAAAGTCCATTGTAAAAATAACATTTCCATTGACTTAAGTTCTGCATAATATTAATTTTGCAAAACCTAAATTCTGAGACACATTGACTTAACACTGTCTCTTTTAATCAACAAACTTTGGGCCCAGCTCAGCAAGGGATAGTCCCATTGACTTCAATGGGGCTGCCCCCATGCTTCAAGGTAGGTATGTGTGTAAGTATCTTGTGAAATTGGGGCCACATTGATGCTAATTTTGCAGATATGTTTCAATAACACTGCATTCAAAGAATATTCTTAATTACACAAGGCCATATTCTGAAATGTGCACCATGACATTTCAACAGGGCATGCTTTTTGGAATTCAGATGTACAGCAATAGGGTACAAGGAATATTCCAAGAATTTTAATATACTACATATACACTACACTAAAAATCCCCCACTGAATACATGATTCTTATCCTTGCCACTGATTAGAATTTTAATCCAAAATAAATGTGAACAGTCACAACACTACCAGTCTTGTCACTCAGACAATCTTGTATTTCATAGTGTAGGTCAAAAAGAAAATGTCTTTGAGTGAGATGGAATTTGTATCACGTTAATTTATAGCATAAAGGAACATTACTCAATATGGTCCGAAAGAGCATCACAAATTGTTATCACTTGCTTTTGGATTAGATATCTATTTTCAATTTGCATAGAGGATACCTCTTCTAAAAATACTGCACTGAAGACAAGTGAGTCAGGCATTTTCATGGTTTTGCTGGCTGCACGTTTCTGCTTACCAATTTAGAGAAAGCGTACATAAATTTGCTGTGATTAATCCTAGCTTGAGAGAGAATACATCATTTCATTCAGTAAGAGACCGTGCATGCATCTTGTTGCATCAGGTTATCCATAACGGTTGTAGGTATGACACACTGTAATATAGTCTAATGCAAGGCATCCTACTGTTGGGGACACTGGGGCATGGCCACTAGGTAACTCGAGGGGATGGAAGACCACGAGTGTCGATGAAGCCCCCTTGCACTAGGCCCAGGTGTCCTTGGGCCCCCCCTCCTGCCTGGAGGCACTCGCAGCAGCTCTGCGTACTAGGCCCAAGTGCCCTTGGGGGCCCCCCCCGCCTGGAGGCACACACAGCAGTTATGCCGAGGATCTGCAACAATATGTTGCAGAGTCAGACTGCCTGAAGCTAAGCAAGGCCAAACAGGGGAGATATGGAAGAACAATGCTGAATAAAGCAGCTTTATGTATAGTTTAACAAATGATACAGAGAATCAGGGAACTAGCTGGGAACTGGATTGGCTGGCTATATGGATACTTGGGGCAGCTTGCTATTGGATAAGTATGCTGGGAAAAAGGATGTATAAAAGCCTGTGTAACTTCCTGCTCTATTGTGCAGGATTTGAGATTTTATTCTCACTGTACCTTTTTGCAGCTGCAAATAAACTTTTCTGCTTCTCCACCCCGTTGTGATTATTGGGTGTAGCACACCGGGTAACGAACCAACTCAAGCTGTTGTTCAGCCTCTCGGCACTGGGTGCCGGCAACGCTACTTTTTATCAAACTTTTATTCTGATTTAGATTTGTAAGTATCCCTAATGTGTCTGCTAACAACATACGTGCCAAGGAGCACAGCATTCAAATGAACCCCCTCAACCATCTTCCCAGTCACCCAGGCTCTCAGGTTTGTTTCAAATTGCATTCCTTACTCTTGTCCCCCAACATCCAGGCTGTTGCCGTGTTTTCTTCCATAATCTATCTAAAATTTGACCATTCTTTTCCATCCCTGTGGTCAAAGCTTTTGTCTATGCTCAGTTTATCTCCTGCCTTGATGACTTTCTCTCTAGCATGTCTTTTGCCTAGTTTACTCTCCCTTCAACCCACCCAAAATGATACTGAGAAAATGTATTTCCCCCCATCATTCCTTCAGCCATGTGTAAGGGGACTGTTGCCTCCTTACTAACATTCAGTGGGGGTGTTTTGGTTGGCTAGCTCCCAGTACTAAAAGGGGAAGGGTCTATGGGAAACCAGGACCCTGAGACTGATAGTCCCCAGGAGCAATAGGGAGAGGCCAATGCTCCAGATCAGCCTGAATGACAGGGTGGGCAGGCTAATCAGGGAGTCAGGAGGCCAGAGAGGTCCTGTCCTCTGTGTGAGCTGGAATTGCCTGGGTCAGACAGAGTGGGGCCAAGCTAAGGAGAAAGCAGGGGCCCAAGCTGAGCTGGGGAGCAGAGCTCCAGCCCCAAAGCCAGAGGTACAGCCCAGAGAGAACACACTTGCCCTGGGAGGAGAGCTGCAGCAACCAGAACCAGAGGGTCCAGAAAAGCAGCCCGGAAGCAGGTCAATGCTGGGAGCAGAGTCACAGAAGCAGCCTGCAGAGCAGACCTGTTCTGGGAGCAGAGCTGTAGCAACCGGAGGCAGAGGGGCCAAAGAAGCAGCCCAGGGAGCTGGAGGCAGAGCAGCAGAAGAGTGGTGGAGCTGGGGCTGGAGCAGTCCGGAGCTGGGTGCAGTGAACAGCTGGGGAGAGCGAGGGGGACCCTGGGCAGCAGGCCCAGCACAGGGAGATGCCTCAGCCAAGGGGCTCTGCAGGCCAGGCTTGGATCGTAACCCTGACAGGGCGGGGGCGACAGTGGGAAGAAGGGTCCTACCACTTAGAGCCTGAGAGCACATGGCCACCACCAGAGCAAGTGTCCAACCCACAGCATCCCTGCAGCACAGCCAGGGCCTGGGAAGAAGGCCTGGGACTTACAAGGAAAAGAATGCGAACTGACCTGACATTCCAGACACACTGTGTGTGATGTTCCCTGCCACAGAGCGGGTTGATGTTTCCTTTAACCTTTCCCATTTTTCCTTACTCTTTTTAAAATTAATTGTTGATTAAATAACTTGCATTTGCTTTAACTTGTACGTAATAGTTAGTGGGTCAGAGAAGTGCTCAGGGCAGAGAGAGTACCCCGGAGTGGGGACACCCTAGCCCCTGTCCTAGGTGACCACAGCAGGGTTGGGGGTCGAGCCCCCCAGGAATCCTAGGCCCAGCCTTGTTGGGGTTACAAGGACTCTGCCAGACAGGAGAGTGGAAGGGGAGTCCTCAAGGGCAGGGAGGCCACTGGGTAAAAAGTGGGAGCGAGGACTCAGATCCTTTCGCTAGCCCACTTCACCGGGGTAGTGCAGAAGCCAGGAAAGTTCCCCACAATAGCAGGACTATTCCCCTGCTTACATATGTCACTACTTTTTTCAAATCTTCCTTCTCCCTTTTTCATCATTATTTTGCTTATTAATGCCCACAAGCATTTTACCTAAGAATGATTTGCAAGTTCAACATAAATTTTAGAATTCTGTTCACTGTTATACAGTAGCTTGCATGTTACTTTCCGTTCCTCATATTTGTATTTGGTTTCTCTTTTGGTACTTCTCTTCAAAAGTGAACTGCAAGTATTTTACCTGCAAAAACCTGAGTTCATTTTCTTTTAGTTCTAGATGATAAATGCTCCTCACTAATATTTACCTGTGCTGTTTTAGCTATTAGGATGTGTTTTTATAAGGCATCTTATTTGGATTTTCGTTGTTCGGAGTTTGTCTGATAGTTCCACGTAGCTGGGTACGTGATACCGTCTGTATTTAAGAAAGCATTATTCATAATATTTCAAATTCAGGATTCTCTTTCTTTAGTCATGTAACTGAATGAGGGACTGAAGGTTTGTTATACAGTGGTGCATGTGGTATAGCTGCCTATGTAAGGGGAGCAGATGTCCCCTTAAAGATATATCCTGGGTCATGGTGCCAGGTCCCTCTGCTCAAAGGACCACAGAAGAGTTTCAGGCTGGCTGGAGAGGATGATGGATAAGATGGTACCTCCGCACCCCTTCTTATGATTGGTGACAGGGGCGCAGGACATCATGAGCAAGGGATCCCGTGGGAAGGAAAAGGTGTGGTCACTAGTCTTTTTTTAGAGCTGAGGTGGAATCAGGCAGAGGTCAGAAGGTAGCCAACTGGAAGTAGGCTGAAGGTACACTGAAAAGAGCGGCAGTCAGGGTGCAAGGCAGCAGGTGCAACAGTTGGAGCTAATCAAGAGGGCATTAAGTGCCAGACCTAGATGGGGATGTCCCCTGATAGGAGGGTGGGACCTGAAAGTGGAAAATGGGTGCCAATGCATAGAGTCAAAAAACATCCTGAGGCAATGCCACATCAGCAGCATATCCAGGCCCAGGAAGAAGACACCGGACTTGTATATTTGTTATAGCTATAATGTTTATTGCACTTTAGGGGACTTCTGCATTGAACCTTACCTACGACATTTCTTCACAGTGCTTGCACTGTGAAGTGTTCTTTAATCCCCCAAAAGACCGTTGTGGTATTAATAAATTGTATACATGTTTAAGTGAACTGCCGTGATTATCGATTAAAAGAGTAACAAGTGAGTCAAAAGTGTCCTTGAGTAGGGGCACCCTTGTCTTGAGTTACTCATAGAAAGATTGAGGTAAACTCCCAGTAACTCCTGGGCTCACTCATCCCTTTGTAGCTCCTATTGGGAAGGGAAGTAAAGGTGGGCAGGTATAGGGGCGAAGTGAATAGGGGCAGGGACTCAGATCCTTTCATCACTCGGTTCAGCTGGGGTACTGTATACCTAGAGAAATCCCCCTACCATGCTGGGATAAATTCCCCACTCACACCTAGATAGATACTGTGCATAATATACAAAGGCATGGTGCTTGGCCAATTTCATGTCCATATATGACATTTTTATCTTGCATTTCTTTAGATACAGGTATTTTAGTGCATTCTTGGTGAACAGATGGTATTCCAGGAGTCCTCCAGATCTAGGCACACATCAGTAAATATATGTGCATATGGGTCTAGCATAGTGAAAACACTATATGCTCACCATTATTTGATCTGTAGTTCAAAAGGATGTGAATTCAAATTTGTCTTCTCTACCTTCTAGTTAGTAGACAGACATTTACACAGATAGGAGGATATAGGCCACTGATTTTAGACATTTTGAGTAAGATTTATTTTTTCTTAGACTCATAGACTTCAAGGTCAGAAGGGACCATCACCATCATTTTGTCTGACCTTCTGCACATTGCAGGCCACAGAACCTCACCAACCCTCTTCTGTAATAGACCCATAACTTCTGGCTGAGTTACTGAAGTCCTCAAATCATGATTTGAGGACTTCAAGTTACAGAGATTCCACTGTATACACTAGTTTAAACTTGCAAGCGACCCATGCCCCATGCTCCCAGGTTTTGCCAATCTGACCTGAGGGAAAAGTCCTTTCCAACCTCAAACACAGTGATCAGTTAGACCCTGAGCATGTGGGCAAGACCCACCAGCCAGACACCTGGCAAAGAATTCTCTGTAGTAACTCAAAGCCCTCTCCATCTAGTGTCCCATAACCAGCCATTGGAGATATTTGCTGCTAGCAGTTGCAGATCAGCTACATGCCATTGTGGGCAGTCTCATCATACCATCCCCTCCACAGGGGATTGTACATATGTTTTTGATCACATTACGTCCTTATACATTTGCCCAAGGAACGTGTGATATTTTACATATACATGATGTTCCTGTTTTGGGATCTCACACAGTGTTATTTTTAAAACATGTTCAGTTCACTTTTAAAAGATAGTAGTACTTATTTTATTCAGTGATAAAAAGCTCACATGCTAAAATTCTGCTGACTTTAAGATTCAACTTGCATTATAAATAAAAAATACCTGATGGCATGGTGTGGTGTAAATGTTTTATTGGTATGACTTTCAGGTGTAGTACTCAGAGGTGGTGAAGCCATGAGTTATGCAGGTCACCCAAAGTGAGAGCCAGTAAAACTTCTCTAATCCTACTATTGTGCTTTTGGTATATGCCACAAATTTTACAGGGGAAAAAGCCCTATTATCAATATTTTAGAAACTTTAGATTTTATTTCCTTATCCTATTGTTTCCATATTTCCTAATGTAAGTCCAAATACATAAACCTCAGAGGGAGAGAAAAATATAATTCAATACATTTGAAGAACCGCTAAAATTGACCTTAAAATATTTTCTATGAATAACAATGTCATGATTATAAGATCTTTTATCTTGGGGCCTTCCATAGCTAGAAGTCAGTCCAGTGTGTCTCAGTAGAATCTGAGAAAACTAGGCTTTCCTCTGAAATAAAATACCTACTGGGTTACAGATATTAGACCTTAAACCTATTACTTGCCTAGGGGTGGAATATTGCTCAGCCTGAATATTATCTTTTCCATATAGAAAGAGAAAAACATGCACTTTAATCTTATGTGACTTTTGTCTTAGATTAAGGAAAACCATTGAAGAAACATAACAAGGATATCTAATCTGCATGAGAGAGAACGCAGAAAGGTATTCTCTCTTTCTCTCAGATATTTTATCTTCAATCCCCCTCACATCCCTGCCCTTTGCATTTAAAGGTGCACTGATGAAAAACAGAATAATAGAAACATGAAATGTAGGACTGGAAGGGACCTTAAGAGGTCATCTAGCCCAGCCCCCTGCACTGAGGCAGGACCAAGTACACTTAGACCAGGGATCGGCAACCTTTGGCCCGCAGCCCACCAGGGTAAGCCCCCTGGCGGGCCAGGCCAGTTTGTTTACTTGCTGCTTCCACAGGTTCAGCCGATCGCAGCTCCCACTGGCCGCGGTTCGCAGGAAGCGACGGTCAGCACTTCCCTCGGCCCGCGCCACTTCCTGCAGCCCCCATTGTCTTGGAGCGGTGAATAGCGGCGAATAGCGGCAAGTGGGAGCTGCAATCGGCTGAACCTGCGGACACGGCAGGTAAACAAACCGGCCCGGCCCGCCAGGGGGCTTACCCTGGTAGGCTATGGGCCAAAGGTTGCCGATCCCTGACCGAGACCATCCCTGACAGGTATTTGTTTAACCTGCTCTAAAAACAGGGATTCCACACCTTTCCTTTGAAGCCTATTCCAGTGCTTGACTATCCTTACACTTAGAAAAATTTCCTAATAACTAACCTAAATCTCCCTTGCTGCAAATGAAGCCTTTTACTTCTTGTCCTATCTTCAGTGGACATGAAAAACAATCAGTCCTCTTTATTACAGATCTGATCATATTTGAAGAGTATCTAGTCCCCCCTTTGTCGTCTTTTTTCAAGGCTAAGCATGCCTAGCTATTTTAACCTTTCCTCATAAGTCATGTTTTCTAAACCTCTTATCGTTTTTGTTGTTCTTCTCTGAACTCTCTCCAGTGTGTCCACATATTTCTCAAAGTGCATTTTCCAGGACTGGACATAGTATTCTAGCTGAGTCCTCTCCAGTACTGAGTACAGCAGGACAATTACCTCCTGTGTCTTACATGCAACACTCCTGTTAATACGCTCCAGAACATTAGTGCTTTTCATAGCTGCATCACATTGTTGGCTCATATTCAGTTTGTGATCCACTATAACCCCAGATCCTTTCCAACAGTACTACTGCCTAGCCAGTTATTCCCCATTTTATAGCTGTGAATTTGATTTTTCTTTTCTAAGTGTAGTACTTTGCATTTGTCTTTACTGAATTTCATCTTGCTGATTTCAGACAAGTTGAATTCTAACCCTGTCTTCCAAAGTGCTTGCAATCCATCCCAAATTTTATAAGCATCACAATATCATACACCACAGAATATTAGGGTTGGAAGAAACCTCACGCGTCATCTAGTCCAATCCCCTGCTCAAAGAAGGACCAACCCCTACTAAATCATCCCAGCCAGGGCTTTGTCAAGCTGGGCCTTAAAAACCTCTAAGGATGGAGATTCCACCAGCTCTCTAGGTAACCCATTCCAGTACTTCACTAGGAGGGTGATGATGTTTCCTAATATCCAACCTAGACCTCCCCCACTGCAACTTGAGACCATTGCTCCTTGTTCTGTCATCTGCCACCACTGAGAACAGCTGACCTCCATCCTCTTTGGAATCCCCCTTCAGTTAGATGAAGGCTGCTATCAAATCCCCCCTCACTCTTCTCTTCTGCAGACTAAATAATCCCAGTTCCCTCAGCCTCTCCTCATAAGTCATGTGCCTCAGCCCCTAATAATTTTCCGTGCCCTCTTCTGGACTCCCTCCAATTTGTCCACATCCTTTCTGTAGTGGTGGGGGGGGGGGGGGGAACTGGATGCAATACTCCAGATGTGGCCTCCCCAGTGCCAAATAGAGGAGAATAATCACTTCCCTCAATCTCTTTGCAGTGCTCCTACAAATGCAGCCCAATATGCCATTAGTCTTCTTGGCAACAAGGGCACACTGTTGACTCATATCCAGCTTCTTGTCCACTGTAATCATCACAGTGGGGATGAGGCCAGTATAATTTGGTGGGTGGAATTTCAAGCTGGGGGGAAGAAAAAATGAAACATGTTTCTTGGAGGTTGTCTAATATTTTTAAATGGCTGCTCTTTGAAGCTCTTTGGGAAGTTAGTATAAGACCAAATGAGGTGGATGTAACTGTCGACTAGTGGGTTTCTTGCACCTTCCTCTGGTACCAGCATCTGGTAGCAGCCACTATCAAATATGGGATAGTGGCTTTGAGAAATCAGTGGTCTGATTCAGCAGAGCAGTTGTGTTCTTGGGGTGCAAGCAAGGCAGCTAATGGTGCATGGTAAAGGCTATTTTCCATATGCCCTATTTTTCATATATGCAGTCAAGCATGATGTGATTCTATATGAATCTAGTTAAATAGACAACCACTTGTATTGTTCCACCTATCATAAATATTAATTAATCTTCAAAATGCCTGTGTGCAGTACTTTTTATTATTTATAGTCTGTCCCAGAGTACGTATTACCATAGCATCTGAACACCTCGAAAATTAATGCATTTGTCCTCACAACACCCTTATGAGGTGGGGAAGTACTTCCCCATTTTCCAGATGGAGAACTGAGGCTTAAAATATTATATCAATTGTCTGAGGACACAAGGAAGTCTCTGGCAAAGCCAGGACTACAGTACAGATTTCCTGAGTTCCAGTACAAGACCAACAGAGGATAAGTAAATGGAGGAAAATAGAAATTAAGGGCTCAGTCTCACTCCTCATTTAAGTCAATAGGAGTTTTGTCATTGATTTCAATGGGAGCAGGATCAGATTCAGGGCCGGCTCTAGGTTTTTTGCACCCCAAGCAAAAAAAAAAAATAAAAATTAAAAAACAAAACAAAACACACCTCCGAGAGTACAACTGCCAAAGCAAAAAAAAAACAAAAAACAAAAAAAACAAAAACAAAACCAACCACCCACCCTGAATGCTGCCCCTGGAATTGTGCAGTCCCAAGCACATGCTTAGTTTGTTGGAAAGGAATCTGATTTTTCTAAGCTCTACCCCTGAGCAACACTTGGGGGCTGATCTTATAGTTTGCACCAGCCTCTTGATGCTGCTCCAATGGAGTAAAGGGGGAAGAAATATCCCCCAAGAATACCTCTGGCATAAGAGGGCTCCCTATATGGTGAAAAGCTGACTGAACAGTCCTGGCACTATCTCCCCACAACCCCTGGTGTAGGTTTGTGAACTACTTTTCCGCTATTCTTGGCCACAGCAGACCATAAGTTATAGCAGCCTGGGTAGGGGCCCCAAACTGCCCCCTCACCAGTCTTAGAACCCAAAGAATTTAAAGGTGGGTTCAAGCTGCCTTTGCATCCCTCTCCTCTGTTCCTGCACTGAACACAAAATCCCTCATCCCCCACCCACAAGTAAATTTAAACAAACTTGCTCTCCAGGCAGGATTTATTCTCAAAGTCTCCAAGCTCTAATTTATTACTGAAAAAAATCATATGCATTTAAATTACCTATGGAATGTTTTAGGATTGAAAGCTTTTTTTTCTGTTACCTACTCTGTGCTTGTTATAAATGACAAACCCCTATTATTCTATCGAAAAAGTCATAATTTAAATTACTCTTCACACATTGTAATACTTTTCTGCATTGTTCCTAATGAAGGTTGGGTCTGTGAGATAATATGGCTGGTTTCTAGCTGCTTTGTATGCTTTATATGTATGACAGCTCAAGAAGAAGCAATTCATTTACATAGAAAGTGCTTTCCCATAAGTGAATCAAAGCATGTCCACAACCATATATAGAAATGTGTTGATGGATTGATAACATTTTGCCAGTGGTAAATTTTAAAAATATGTTCTTAAACATTGATTATTAGGAATAATAACAAGCATTTTCCAGATGGAAGGGACTTTCTTTTTTTCTCAATAACTACCCTGCTTTCTCCACAAGGTAGACAGGGTTGCTTTCGACACCTGCCAGGGCAAAAACAAAACTTCTATGGCCAGGACAGATATAAAAAAGAGCTGATCTTTTTAGCTAAAATGCAGTTGTGAGAATGTACATACAGAGGCACGGACTGTAATACCCCTAGCACATTGGGTACCATTTGACTTGACAAGATGTACCACTTACATTATTGGGACTATACCTGGAATAATGTGCTACTCAATGTCAGTAGGAGTTGTAATGCTGGCAGACCAGATGCCAAGCCCTGCTCATATTTGCAGGCAGTAGCTAAGAACTGACAAATCGTAGCTGGAGACCAGACTAGTTCACCTGCATGTTAGTTTTTGCTTAAAATAGATATTAGTCTTATAAGAAGGTATTTAGTGTTTAGACTCTACAATGCTTGTAAGTTGCTGCATGCATTAATCTCATTTGTAATGTCTGTATTCCATGCAATAAAAATATGTAAGTTTTGCTTTATAACTTTGAAAATGTTTGCTCTGAACTTGTGAACCCAGTCCCTCTGCCGATCCAGCAGGACTATCAAAATGTAAGTGGCCATTATAAGACAAAAGCTTTGAGCTATCACCCAGGTTTAACAACTGCAAAATTTAGATATCTCATAGCATTCAGATCTGAAGATTTAAAATATCACTGAAGATTTCTAGGTCATCTTGAGGATGAATGATTTATAATTTACCCAAAATGTGAAGACTTAAAGTTTCTCTTTTTTTAACCTTGTGACAGTCGTCATAATTAGAGCTGTGCAAAAAAACAGACTTTTCAGCTTGCTGTCAATTAAAAAAAAATGGAAAAAAAAAAGTGCGGTCAACCTGAAAACACAATTTTTCAAAATTTTCAGTGAATCAAAAACTAAAAGAAAATTAATTTCACATCAAACAAAACATTTTGTTCTACCCAAAATTAAATGTTTCATTTTGATCTCTAGCATTTAAAAAAATAATTAAATGAAATTGACGAAAATTCCAAATTGAAAAGTTGTTGTGACTAACAAAATCAGACTGTTCAATTTAGAAAATGTCAAAACAAAATCTTTTGACTTTTTTCATCTTTTTTTTTTTAACACAAACAATTCAGCAAAATTGACATGAAGTCACAAAACATTTGTAGCTGAAAAAAAGTTTTGGCTGAAAAGTTTCACTAAGCTCTGATTATAAACCAGGTTTGATAGTTTTATCATGTAGGCTTCTGTATCCTTTAATGAAATTCAGCTATACAGAACATTCCCTGGATGCCTGGGTAATTCTCATGATCAGTTGGTATTATACCTTCTTTGAGAGAAATGATTGATATTGTGCAGTTTAGTAGATTTGTGCTTTATACATATGATTTCCATGTATAAAAATGAACCCATAAAACCATGAGAGAGTATACAGAAAAGATGTCTTGAGGAAGACACTCAAGACCAGATCTTCAGACCTGCTGCAGCCTTGACTGCAGTCAGGTGCAGTCTGCAGACTACTCTAATTTGCTCTGAGAGCTGAACTGGTTTCAGCTGGCCTTAAGGTCAGGAGAACACATAGGTGGCATAAAGCCACCATTGCTGGGGTCTGATGCCAAGCACAACTCAGCCAGACCTATGATGGGTCTCTGAGTTTATCTGTGACTGTTGAATTCACACTATATTTTTGTACTAGAATAAATGTTAAAACGTTTAGTAAACAAAGACTGTTAAAATTAGTCATGTGGTCTGTGATGGCGACCTCTTTTTTCTATTACAAATAAACGAAGAACCTTGGGCCTGAAGTTCTTCAGTAAGATCTGGAAATATCAACAAATAGCCTGAATCTTCACCCCTCCCCCCAATACTGCACACCAATATAGTTTTTCTTTCTTTATACTTATGAGAGTGTGTTGTTAGTTGCCCAGATTATGCATATTTGTTGGCCAACTGAAACACAAGGTATGACTTTCTTACTTGTTTTAATGAATTACTTTGCATTGGGTTCATAGCATACTGTCAATTAGCTATATTTATTAATAGGAGACCCAGAATGATAAATTGCCTTAAAAAATTATTGTAAAATCTTTGTCCTCCCTTTTGCATTGTTTGTTTATTTTTTAATGCTGTTTATTTGCATGCTTCACAGATACTTGCTCTACAAAAGATATAATCTGTAGTTCATGATCTCTTATCAGCTATTTGCTGAAGACATTTCTCATTGGGAGTTGCTCTTCTCACCATTTGCAAGATCCATTTAGCTTCATGGAACTTGTCTTTGATATATGGTTAGCCTTTACTTGTGATTTGAAAAACAGAATATTCCATTTATTTTCTGACAAGGTTTTCCTCTGGTGTTACTTTAATTATAGCTGGCCAAAACTCAGAATTTCTACTTTTCAGGAATTTTTGACATTTCAAAATTTGGTTTCATTCTAATTCAGAACAAAACGAATTTTTAAAAAATTTCCCATGAACTGGAAATGGTGTAATTTTTTTCTGAAATACTCCCCAAAGACCCTGGCAAAAGCTGACTAAAATTGACATGATTCTTGGCAATTTCACAGCTGCCACACACTAAATAGCAGCCACAAAACTGACAAAAAATCATGTCAGTTTCAACTGGCAATTACCCAGGCTTCCAGGGTCTGCAGCTTTATGTAGCCCTGGCATTTGGACTTCCCTGGGGCTGGAAAACTCAGGACTTCCATACTTCCAGGCTAGCTGGCCCCATGACCTGTCCGACTCTCAGGGCAGCTGGCTCACCAGACTGTGGGAGTTGGGCATCACAAGAAACCAGGTGAATGTGGAAGTCTTTAGATCTCTGGGCTAGGGGAGTCTGTACTGTGGCACTGACATTGTGCCACAGACTGTGGAAGGCCAGGCTCCCCAGCAGCCCACCTGGTGAACTGGCTGGAAACCTGGCAGGTTTGTGAGAGAATTCTACCTGTGGTTTGTTGAAAAGTAAGTGAAGCAGAAACATTTTCATCAAAAGTTTTGGAGTAAATTAATTGTCATTTTCTGACCAACCTCTATTTTGCTGGAAGATTCTCAATCAGCTTTAATTCTAATGGTATTTGGCATTAAAACATAGACTTCATAGACTCAACTCAGTAGTACTATTACTGTTAATAAATACCCAACTACTAAATATTGTTTTTTCTATATTTTGCTTCTGTAGTGTCTGGCGTATACTGTTTTTTGACAGACTGTTTTAAGACTGTCCTGAATAGACACTTTCTCATCAGTTCCAGTGTGATTTGTTTTCAAATATGACTGGAGATGAAGTTGTGAGAACAAAAATCCTGATGCACAGGCTTCACTCTAAGATTATATAAATAGTATCAGAAAATCTTGTTCAGGATTTTGAGGGCCAAATCCACAGCTGGAGTAAATCATATGAGGATTTGGTCCTAATTAGAGTGCCTGTGTAATCTGAATTCTAGCTCCATTTCAATGCATGCCACACGCATTCCTACCAGTTCCGAAATAACATCTTTCATATAACTATTTTAATGGAAAATGTGAACTGTAGGATGCATAAATTGTAACCCAACAATATTCAAACAAGTATATGACATTTATGCACAAAATATAGCTCTCTGATGCACCAGGTTAGAAGCTACTGCTATACCCAGAGGACACATTTCATCATGCACCCAGTTCCATAGCGCATTCTGTATTTTAATGAAATACGAGAAAACGGTGCTGCCTATGCCGAGTCTTAACTGCATTATGGAGGAACTGAAGTTGGCATTATGTTCTTAGTTTTCTGATCACAAGTTCAGCTCCTATGCTTCATACATAAGCCAGAATTTATATTTAACAACATTTCTATGGTGATAATTTTAAAGGTGTTCAGTGTTGCATATGAAATACATAAAATGCAAAACGAATTAAGATGGATTGAAGACAGACAAATTGAATGAGGATCATGTGGCACTAGCAATGCATGCTTGATGTTCAGCATGTGAGCTTCACATGAGTAATTTAATTAGCTCAGAGTTGTTAGTGACTTGACCATCAAGGCAAAAAGAATGAAGGAACATGTCATAGCTTTCAAGATAGAAAACCATTCCTTATATTTTACTTGGAAGGTCATATCAAAACAGAATCAAGGGGACAGTCAAAACTCTGTCATTTATCTCACTGAAGCGTACCTTAGCATAGTACTATGATCAACATACTGATATATTTTAATGATGTGAGGTAATTAATCATTTTTTAAAAATTGGGTCAAGCTTACCACCATGCTACAGTGTATCACTGCTTTATGTTCTGCCACTTCTAAGAAGTAGACTTGAACATCACTCATTGATCTCTACCCAAATAAAGAGTCTGAATCCAATTTATTAAAGCAGGATGAATATAACCTTTAACGTCTCTACTGAGATACTATTGTTAATTAAATCAAAGGCCTATTCCTAGTCAGTGCTAACCGTTCTGGCCTCACATCTATTCTCCAAACCGCATGTGACATTGATGGATAAATGCAATTAAAGCTTGGGCATTAGAGAAGTTATGCAGAGAGCTGAACTGATCTTTACCAATCTAACTTTAAAAATTGCCATAAATATTTCAAAATGAAGCCTTCATAAATTATGCTGAAGATACATGTTTGTAAGATGGGATGGAAGTTCAATACAATTACTCTAAGCGAGTTTACTTTTGGTTAGGAAAAAGCATTTGTTTTCCCTCCAATTATCAGTTATAGTATTTTACAGCTAGATTAAAAACTGAATGTGACTAGGGCAAAACCCACTTCTGCATCTTCTTCAGAAAACAAGGAAATAGACTCTGGGATTCAATATATCTCTTGCCATTTGTCATTTTTACATAGCATGAACAATATCTACATTTATACAGTAATTGCTGTTAGAATTCACTTAGTTCTAATACAGAACACAAGGACTTAAAAAAAAACAACAACCCGTGCAGCCCATCTGCCCCCAGAAAAATTCCAAATAAATGCAACTTTAATAAGCTTCATTACTTCCTCTAAAATTGTAAAGCTGTGTAGCTATATATGAGGGGAATTGCATGGTTAAATCCTCATGCACTCATGTCATAAATATAAAGGGAAGGGTAAACCCCTTTAAAATCCCTCCTGGCCAGAGGAAAAATCCTCTCACCTGTAAAGGGTTAAGAAGCGAAAAGTAACCCCACTGACACCTGACCAAAATGACCAATGAGGAGACAAGATACTTTCAAAAGCTGGGAGGAGGGAGAGAAACAAAGGGTCTGTGTCTGTCTATATGCTTTTTTTGCTGGGGATAGAACAGGAATGGAGTCTTAGAACTTTTAGTAAGTAATCTAGCTAGGTATGTGTTAGATTATGATTTCTTTAAATGGCTGAGAAAAGAACTGTGCTGAATAGAATGACTATTTCTGTCTGTGTGTCTTTTTTGTAACTTAAGGTTTTGCCTAGAGGGATTCTCTGTGTTTTGAATCTAATTACCCTGTAAGGTATCTACCATCCTGATTTTACAGAGGTGATTCCTTTACCTCTATTTACTTCTATTTCTATTAAAAGTCTTCTTGTAAGAAAACTGAATGCTTTTGCATTGCCCTCAGATCCAAGGGTTTGGGTCTGTGGTCACCTATGCAAATTGGTGAGGATTTTTACCAAACCTTTCCCAGGAAGTGGGGTGCAAGGGTTGGGAGGATTTTGGGGGGAAAGACGTGTCCAAACTATGTTTCCCAGTAAACCCAGTTAGAGTTTGGTGGTGGCAGTGGATATTCCAAGGGCAAAGGATAAAATTAATTTGTACCTTGGGGAAGTTTTAACCTAAGCTGGTAAAAGTAAGCTTAGGAGGTTTTCATGCAGGTCCCCACATCTGTACCCTAGAGTTCAGAGTGGGAGAGGAACCTTAACAACTCATGTGAAAATTTAGAGGTTCAACGAGAGCCCAACATAGCTTTCCTTATAATAGGTCTTTGCACAGGGGGCGCACAGCTTATCTGTGCACTGTAGCTACTTTGTGCTATTTCAGTGGGGGCTGTAAAACTGTCTTAACTAGCCAGTTGAGGATTCCTCTAGCATAAATGGAATGGCTAGACACAACTCTGCAGTCCCTGTCACTCTGAATGGGCAGTTGGGGCCATGGACAGCCAACCAGCTGTAATGAAGAGCACTGCTCTGAATTGCAATGTGGGTAGCTCCAGCATTGAGGTACGACAGAAAGAAAGTAGCGCCCCTTTTACTTTTCATGCTGGGAGCTGTGCTTGGAAGAGCTCATGATGGACCAAAGAACTGGGCCCTGATTTGTCTGAATTATAACCTAAGGCTGTTCGTAGTTTAACAAGTTTTTTGTTAGCACCTCTTGTTTGTTCTCACCCCCAACTGCGGTGCCACGTAGAAATTCTACATTGCAAACTCTTCAGGGGAGGCACCTTGTCAAACTCTGGAGGGGAACTAGCACTCCTAAATAATAAAGAGCCACCACATCTGCTTGCCTTCTTTGTCATGTTAGCTATTGGTTACAATTTAGAGTAATTTTTCAGCAAGTTCATTGGCACCCAATTTGCCTGGGGTGCAATTGAAGCTGTTGACTTTGATCTATGAACCCCTAATTAATTTTTCATGGCATTTTGAAGGACTGCCTTTGTTTCCAGGCGGGTGGGAGGGACTGAAATATGATCCCATCCTACCTGGGAAACAGTAAGAGTTGGGAAGAGTTTAGGTTCATTGGAAGGGAAGAAGGAGCTGAAACCTGAGCCTTACCAAGAAGTCAGCTGTTAGAAAAGAGGGCTTTTCTAGGGAAGGTCCTTGCTTCTAGAGAAGAATATGCTTAGACTGCTGGAGCCCAGGCTGAGAGCACTCTAGTGTGGAATTAAATGGCAATTGTAGTGTTCTTTGGAGAAACATGCATTTTTTGCAGTGAGAACGTTTTCAGGAAAACTCTGTTTAAGACAGTCAATGAGAGTAGTCCTTGGTATTTGAACCAAGCTTGACTGAACCCTGGAGGTCTTGTCTGAGCTGTCACACCTCCATAATTCAAAAGGGAACATATTTTGATATTCCAGTTGTTTCTTAACTCAAAGTTCTTAAGTGCCCCCCAGAATTAGTACCCTGACATTATAGGGCAGATAAACAGCACTTTGAAAAGGTGTCCCCAAATGATTATATTCTTTTTTTCAACAAGTTTATTTTAACATGTTTATACAGAGTATGCCACAGTTTACTACCTATCTACTTTTAAAAGCGTATCATGGTATGGGTGTGTGTCTATAATAGTAATAGTCCTTCCTTGGCAGAGGCTCCAGCTGGTAGGAGCAGAAGCAGCCAAAGCCGGGACTGCTGCACTGGGGGAGAGAGTAAAATGGGGCCCAGCTGGGGCAGCCCCTCCCCCCGTCACCTCCCTGTTCCTAGAACTGTGCAGGACAGACCCCGCCCTACTCTGAGGGTACTAGGACCCAGATGGTGTCTTCCTCCCACCACCATGTGATGTTGTGGGTAGGGTGACCAGATGTCCTGATTTTATAGGGTCAGTCCCGATTTTTGGGTCTTTTTCTTTTATAGGCTCCTATTACCCCCACCCCATGTCCTGATTTTTCACACTTGCTGTCTGGTCACCCTAATTTTGTGCAAACTGCAGAGAAGAGTCATCCAGAGACGCCAGCTGATATTAGAAAAGCAACTAAAACAGGGACCTCTGGACATACAGTTTTGGCTGTGCTGATTAATAGTTTCCTCTCCCTCCCTTCTCCCCCTTCCTAACAGTCTCTCCACCTCAGCTCCACTCCACACTTGCCCCTTTTCCTCCCCGTCTTGTCCTCTTTGCCCCACTTTCTTCACTTTTCTTTCCATTTACTGGATCCCCTTCTAACTCCCCACCATCAAATAAATAAATAAATAAATATGGAGCTTTGCTGCCATCACATGGTTCACTCTGCTTGTGTGTTCTATCCTTTCCCCCACCCTGTTTCTGTTGTGTCTATTTAGATTGTAAGCTCTTCAGGGCAGGGACTGTGTTTGTACAGTGACTAGCACAATGGTGCCCTGTTCTTGATTGACCTTTAGGCACTACTGAAATACACATGACTAGTCACTTCAGTCCTCCTCTCATGAGGTTTAGTACATTCATTCAAATTCCGCGTGTGTTAGTCAAGCAGTGACTAGCCTGGCCATTGGTGTTAGGAAAGGAAGGGAGACTAGAAGCTAACCACTAAATATTTTAAGCTATATTTAAAAATAGATATTTTAGTTACTTTGGAAATAATTCAATTAACTCATTACTACACGGATATCTTTATTAGAATGTAATTGCTGCCAAATTATTAATTGCTTAAATTACAAAAATATAAATTATAAAATAAAAAAAGTTATTTTTATTTAAAGTCACTTTTTATTCAAGAAAACTTAATTTCACTTCAAATATATTGGGCCAGATGTTTTTAGACTATCAGAAAAGGCAGATACAATTTTAACATTTCCCCCCATCATTAGCTGTAGCCTTTCTAAAATGAAACTTTAAACATCTCTGCATGTGTGATAATGTAATGTATTAAAATTCCTTTACCCTGAAGATTTGGGTGACATGATATTTTTAATCTACTTATTTCATCTGACAGAGGGGTGCAATTGAGACTTATATGCCTAACAATTCTTGTTAAACTAATATGTGTGCGTCATCACATTTTATTTGGAAGGATGATAGGGCATTAGTCTAGGACTCAGGAGACCTGGGTTTAATTCCTAATGCAGCTGAAGACTTCCAGTGTGATCTCAAGCAAGTCATGTGCCTCAGTTCCCCATCTGTAAAATGGAGATCCTACTTCACATGAGTTTTCTGAGGCTAGATATTCATTAATGATAGTGAGCTCTTTAGCTACCATGGGTGATGGGAGCAAATTAAGTATATACGTAGATACTGAAATCAGATGATTTGAAGAGGAACCCATATGGCAATTTTGCCCATGTTCCTGACACCTTTTAAAATCATAAAACATTATGAACAGGCGCACAAACCAGTGATTGCCTGAACCTTCAGCTAAATACTCCTCTATTAAACAAATAGCTTTTGGGTTCTGTTCAGTTGTGTGGATGCTGGGTGGTGTTGATGTCCTTTACAGAAGGTCAGACTATATGATCTGGTGGTCCCTTCTGGCCTTATGTCTTTTTCTCCCATTGGGCATTGTCTTGGATAATCAAAGTTTCAAAGCAATCTTTTTTTTCCTACTTTTTCCTGCATTTTTTATTCAGCACTACTTGTTGGAGTTTCTTTCCCACCCAGTTCCAATCTCCCACTACCACATCTCTGGGAAGGCCAGCGGGTCCGCCCTGAGATTTTAACCTACTCCTCCAGTGCCCTGGCAACCTCCTTAAATTTAAACACTTCCACTGCTATTGTTAAACTGCTGGGTTGCAATCCTTAACTGTAAAGCTACATGTATAATAGACTATATGTTACCTGGTCCGGACACATGGATCCGATCCAAGTCATGACACCACTATGTTGGTGTAGCTTTTGAGACCCCTTCCACTTAGTTCCTGAAGAACTCACTGGTCTCCTTACTCAGGTTCCGTTATTTGGCATACAGTAAAGCTACACTGAGTTAATCAGCCTAAACGTAGGGGGTGGGTATAGGGTATACCACGCATCCAAAGTTACATAGCAAACTTCTTATTTTGTACACGTTTACACATTGCTATTCATTGCATTATGTGTTTTGGAGTTGACTTAGTCACTTTGTAGAAACCACTTCCTGTACAGCATGCTCTGTCCACACACTGTCCATGCACAACTTACTCTTTACCTCATCTCACTTTTCAGGCTTGTCCATTGTTCTCTTGTCCATTGTAAATGATTCCCTTGGTGTTCCCCCTTATTTTAGTTAGTATAAGACATTCTGTTTTCTGCCATTTATCTCCCTAACCCTGTCTCCCAAAACATGAGGTCTCATCCATATCAAATTACTTACGTCAAGCCAGGCCTGCATCTATGAACAGAAGATGAACACGCTTTCTGTGAGTTTCTTCTCTTGCTGGAATTCTGGCAGTGCTGGGCCTGGAGTGGGTGAACCACACTGTGCTTTTCCCAGGAATATGAACAATAGAAAAATGAAAACCAAAATCACACTAGTCTAATTTGGAAACATTGTTTGCTAGATAGCAATCTGTCTGATGTTTTCATTTATAATAGAGTAACCAGAGGTTTGTGGACTGTTTCTGCTTCAAAACAGACCACAAAGCATCTGGTTACTCTTTTAGAACCAAAAACGTCAGACAAATTGCCATCTCACAAATAGTTGCAAAGTCTCTGACATGTTTGTATGCATATCTAGAAACTCTGTTCAATTTGTATACTGTGTTATTCTGTTCCTTTTAACAAGGCACATGTTACAGGATACCAGTCAGATGGAGACTGGTTTTTAAAGGAGAACTGCTCTTAGATTACAAGAAGATGAATCAGGTGGTGGTCACAGCATTTGGACTGATAATTACACAGATCGGTCAATTTATTGGACTCTTTTTTTCTACAGTACCAGAAATTTGGATTGCTCTGGAGCTCCCATTATGTTTTTACATAAAGTTTTTTTTTTGGTTTGACGTGGTCATACAGCGTATCTTGCTGGTACTGGCTCATTCATCTTGGTCACTGCTTTTTGCCCTTTTAGATCTGTTCTGACCTATGTCCCATCAATTTGGCTTAGAAACTGGATTTTGTCTTATTATTCATTATTATTCAAAGCCCTACCTTTTTGGTGTGCATAAAGGGCACTAGGTTTATTATGCCATGTTACCATCCATTTGGCAAAAGGAAAATCTCTTCCAGGCTCCTCAACAATTGTAATAGTTTTCCATCAAAAATATTCAGGGGTGAAGAAATGCCAGAAAAAGCTAATTGAAGCCTTCTAAAATATGATTCAAGTTTTCATTAATCTTCATGGTAAGCCCAGCTATATCTGCCAAAATCCTGATATTATTTCTGTATGATATTCAATCCTAACCTAATGAACCCAAGCACTAACTGAGGTCTTACCTTTAGCTCACAGTTAGCACTCTCTTCCTTTCCTGCATAACTTTATTTAGCCATCTGATGTCTCCTACTTCCTTTCCTCTTTCCTTTATATGAATTTTCCAGTTTCCCATCTAGATCATTTTACTACTATAACTAGACTGACAAGAATTGTAATAAATGAAGGTCAGAATCTGGTACACTTGACACGAGTCCTAGTACCTTACTCAGTGAGTGGCCTCATTAATTTCAATGGGACCAATCATTTTGTAAGGTACTAAACAGAATGAGTGAGTGTAGCAGATTCTGGCCTATATAAATAAAAGGGGGAAATGTTAAAGTTATCGAGAATATAATTTTACTTGGTTTACCATCAGGCTTTGCCAAGTGCGCCACAATCATAAAGTAACAACTTCAGTAACAATAGGTTATATGGTATGCTTTTGCACTGCTATCCAACATAACCACCTCTTTTTTCCCTTACAAACTGCTCTATTGTTATAGTTTAATGAACAATAGTGTATTATGCAACACAAAAGAAACTGTGTGTGTGTGTGTGTGTGTGTATATATATATATATATATATATATATATAGGAAACTTCTTTCCCTTATCCTGCAGCGACAGTAACTCTCAGAAGACAATTGTTTGATGGAATTTCAGTTTTGTGTTTTTCTTGCTATTGTAAAATGAAAATGGAAAATATATAATGAGGTGGATTCACTTAGCATTGCTACAGAGGAGTCAGTTCTTTGTGTGTATCATTTCTTTGTGCCTGTTATATAGAAAAATACAAAAATAATTCTATTTACTGTTTTGACAAAAAGGAAATATAACAAAATAAGCAAGAGAGGGAGAAAT
The DNA here is from genome assembly GCF_965140235.1 of Caretta caretta. Lineage (NCBI taxonomy): Eukaryota > Metazoa > Chordata > Testudines > Cheloniidae > Caretta > Caretta caretta. The sequence continues at coordinate 55,823,548 of NC_134209.1, forward strand.
TCAGGAACAGTTTTAGAAGGGAACCCGAAACAAGGCCCAGATTCTACATTCAGATAAGTGCAGGGGGGGCCTTTTGAGTCTGAAAAGCCTTGTTGACTTTAATGGGGCTCCATGTGGGTGCCAGGGTCCACCTGCATCAATCTAATTGCAGAACTGGGCTTCCTGAGTCCAGTCCTCTAACCATTAGGGTTATCCAGAATAGGATTATCTATAAAGTAAGAACCAAGCCTCTTACTTTTATTACATGATTTTTTTTTAAATGGAGTGTAAATGGTCTGTGGATGCTACATCATAGAAGGCCCTGATGCTATCATGAGTTCTGCATGCACCGACCTTAGATCTGCAAGGAGCCTGGCTGACTAATATGCCAAGCTTAATGTTAACTTTTGGCATATTCATACAGTCAGTATAACACCATTAGTGTAAAATCGAGGGTCATGGATCAATGTTCACGTTGTGCTCCCCATCAGCGGCATGGGTGGGGAAGCTAATGATCCAACCAGTGGACCAAATTTGGTGATGAATCTAAGGCTTTGGCTACGCTTGCACGTTATACCGCAATAAAGCCTCCCAGAGCACTCTACCTAACTCCCCGTCCACACTGGCAAGGCACATAGAGTGCTCTGACTCCCTGGCTGGAGCGCTCCTGGTACTCCACCTCCCCAAGAAGATTAACAGCTGTTGCACATTGGTGGAGAAGCTCCAGCTCCAGTATAAACAGGGAGTAACATTATTACGCACGATTGACCTCTGGAAACTCCCCATAATCCTTTTAACTGAAGCATCCTGTCTTGTTTTGTTGTGAACTCCGGACGCGGAAGTGCCATTTCAAAGCTCTGTTTCGGGGACTGCTTATCAAAAAAACAAACACAACTACCGTTTGCTTTGAATGAGTGAGAGGCAGGCTCCGTTTGGAGTGCCGACAGCTAATGTTTGCTGGAAGAGAGAGGCGGCGCGGGGGGTTGGGGTCTGTTTCGGTGAGCAGCTGCTTATCTCGTCTATGAGAAAAAGAGAAACAGCTGCCGTTTGCTTTCAGTGAGTGAGAGAGAGGTGGGGGAGGGAGAGGGGTCTGTACTTACAAGACAGCGTGCTGACACACTCTCAGCACCCTAAAAACCCACTCTCTCTCCCCCCCACACTCCCTCTCACACTCCACCCCACTCCTCCCAATTTGAAAAGCACGTTGCAGCCACTTGAATGCTGGGATAGCTGCCCACAATGCACCGCTCCCAGTGCAGCTGCAAATGTGGCCACAGCAGTGCCCTGGCAGCTGTCAGTGTGGACAGACTGCAGCACTTTCCCTACTCAGCTCTACGAAGGCGGGTTTAACTCACAGAGCTGTACATCTGTAAGTGTAGACAAGGCCTAAGGAACATTGCACGTACGCTAGGAAGAAGTGTTAAATCAAGCAGCCTTATGGCCCTGATGCAGAAAAGCATATAAGCACCTACCTAACCCTAAGCACATGAATAATCACATCAATGCCACAATTAAAGTTAGGCTTGTGCTTTAAGTGGTTTACTGAATCGGGGCCTGAGTATGTTTGCATCAGGAATTCAGGATTGGGCTCTGTGCAGCAAATGAACCAGGGAGAATATGCAGAGGCCTTGCAGCCAGAAAACATGAAAATCAAATTTTGAACTACATAAAATTCTTAAGCAATCAAAAGGGTGAAACTGATTATTACTGATATTTCATATAGCCATTGTATGTAAAGAGGATTATGTAATGAATAAAAGATAAATGCTCCTGGTTTAAAAAAAAAAAAGATTTACATGAAATTTGAAACCTATTACCATATGAAAGTTATCAGTGCACATACTCCATCCCAAATGTGCTTGAAGCATGATTGTCTAAAGGACTTAAAAATACATGATCACACTGAAGAGAAAGCATTTATAATTTAAATTAACATAATCAGTACTTGTACCGGTAAGTATTCAATTTTGCTTTTAAGTGCTTTTAATTATTAAATAGAATGAAGTTTACATGGGAGAGAAGTTTCCATAGAAACACTAGATACAAATAAGATTATACAGTGCATTAGAATTCAAAAGAAAAAGTAAATGCCAATTACTGATTAGGTTACTTTATACATAATTTTCAAAGAAAACAAGTAGGAGCTTTTTCCCTGCAAGTGACCCTGTTTTTTTATTGATCTCCTGATTTTTTTACTTCCTTTCTATTTTGAAGAATTGCTCTGTGTATCTGGTCCCTTTAATTTCACAAAGTTTTTCATCAACAAAATGAAACTAACAAGCTCAGCACCAACTATTTTAAATTCTAAATAAATAGGATGTTGTGGCAGAAGTTCCACTGCACTTAATGGGAATTCCAAACATTTGGAACATTCAGTTGGAACAGGGCTGTGCATAACTTGCTGATGATTTGTTTAGCTAGAGATTCAAATGAGCAATTGCAAGCTAGTATGTGGAAAGGGAGAAGGCATCTTCCCAGTAAAAAAGATAGAACACTTCTGGTTTCCTATCCTCCAGCTTTTTCCAGGAAGAGATCTTAAACATATAATAGATCCTAGAAAGTGCTCTCATGGTAGAGTTAGGAATCACAGAAATCACTGGATTTTTCAGCAGTTCCATGATAACTTACGTTCCCCCCCCCCCCCCCCCAACTCAAAGCTAAGGAATTACTGGAATAATATATGCAAAAATATCTGAAGTTCAGGAGCCAGTTCATTCCACTTCCACAATATGCATGTGCTGAGTAGAGCAGGTCAAACTCTTCTTTGCAAATAGCTGTCCTGGGATTTGATCCTCCTTTCAGTCTATGAATTATCCATGATCTGTTAATGATTTTTATAAATGTTTGTTTTATGTAGTTCAGCAAATATTCTTCAAATCACATTTGGGCTTTTGAGAGTACTCCTTTGAGTATTCACTTTTCAGAATTTTTTGTTCTAATTGATTACCTATGTCATGTGACATGGTTTCTACTCCCTTATTGGATGACCTAATATCTGTAAATAACAACAGTGCCTGACAAGTTCATTGGATCTTTGTAGCTCTGAAGGCAGTGGCGGGGAGAGAGAGAGAGAGAGAGAGAGGTAGTCTAGTAGGAGAGGAACAACGCTAGGGAATTTTAGGACATTTAAAATCTTTTCCTGTCATCTTTTGCACCAAAACAACATCTGATTTAGCTACATAGGTGGAGTGTATATTTAAAAATATTTAAGTTTCTTTCTTACAAAGTGAGGCAGATATAAACCAGATTTATTGGCTGTTGAGCAGACTTCCATTTAATTTTCAATTGTCCCATTAATACCATATCATTGCTGCATTGGACCCCCTCCTTTCTGACTGTCTTTGCAGTATGTTAGCCTCCATTTCTTTTTCACAGCCAAGCTAAATGTTGCTTGTTCCTGTCAGATCAAATTGTGAGTCATATTTAACAAAAATGGTGATGAGTAATATCCAGTATTGCCATCCCCAAGGATTCAAAAGTCATGAGCCAGCCCTCCACCCAGACCATTTGAGAGGCTTAAAAAGGTTGAGAGATTTTTTTTTAATCACCTTCTGGTTTTTGAGCCTTTAGGATGCACTTAGGTCACTTTTCTACCTTCAGAGGGGTAGCCGTGTTAGTCTGGATCTGTAAAAGCAGCAAAGAGTCCCGTGGCACCTTCTCTTTGCCATTTTCTAGCTTGTTGTTCATAACCATAAAAACTAGAAGCTTTCCCCCCACCCTTTTTAATGAAAACTGAGTGTGACAGGGCACAGCCCTCCGCTCCTGTCTTTTTGCATAAATGGCTTTGACATCTCTGGATGGTAACCACCGCTATGTGCTTTGAGTTTTATCAACCCTACCTCTTAGAATCTCAAGCAGCAATTCTATTTACAGTGTCATACAATCATAAGAGAGAGAAGAAATCTCTCCATGCAGACACCTCCTTTTACCCTGGCCAGCCTGTGTGTGTGCGCACACACACGCGCGCACACACACACCCATATATATTCTTTTTTTCTCCTCCCCCTGCACTTCCTTCCTGAGCTCCTTTTCAATTCTTGCAGTTATTGGTCTAGTAATTAGACATTTCTTCCTTCAGTGAGGCCTGCTCCTGGGGAAATAATTGACCTGAGTGCTGGTACAGCTTCTGGTTTTCAGCACGGTCACACTGAGATTTTCAAGGATTCACATAAGTAAAGGAGTTGGGATTTTGAGAAAAATGCCATTTATTGTGAGACTTATGATAAAACCATGAGAGTTGGCAACACTGACTAATAGTTACCAATCTAACTATTCACCCAGTTTGAGTTTCAGGTCAGATAGATAACCTGAATATTTCAGGTTTCAGAGTGGTAGCCGTGTTAGTCTGTATCAGCAAAAAGAACGAGGAGTACTTGTGGCTCATACCGTAGAGACGAACAAATTTATTTGATTCAGTTAATGGAATATGACTCTATGGCTCAGGAGAAGCGCAGAATAGCTGGAGTTCACAAACTTTCCTTGTCTGTGACTTGTATTCATCCTCTCTCTTACCAGCCCACCCTGACTGGTAGAGCTGTAGAGGTACTCGCAGGAGCCATTTCCACCTGTTTTTAATGCCCCTTTGTACCATTAGAGCAGTGTACACTGACTTAGTGGAATAGCACATTAGCCCCACTTGGGGTAATGAAACAAAGAAAGATGGAGACCAGCCAAGATGGTTGTTGTATACAGCACAAGCATTCTGAGTTTTATTCTTTTAAAATTCTTTAAAAAAATCTCCTCACATAAATTCAGGTAACACCAGTTTAAGTAAGAGCAGCCCCATATAAAAAACAGATTTTGCTGGGAAGATCTGGCCTGAAGAGACCTGACATCTCAACTTTACGAGCCTATGATTCCCACCAGCGTTTGGCTTCAGCCTATAGACTTTTCCACCTTTCTAATTAATTCACCATAGCTTGGTGTGCATCCTTGTGTGCAAAGGGTGTTCACTCCCTCCTTGGAGCAGAACTCATTTCCGCAGCAGTTCTCTACATGCCAATGTGCAGAGGGCAGTTAGGGACATGAGTGGGGTTCTAAAAAATCCAGTGCACAAAGACCAGCCCCTGTGATACTAGCTGATACAGCTCCACTTTCACATCACACAGAGGGACTGAATAGGCTACATAAAGAAAAGCTAAGTTTTTGAACAGGGCTATTTTTTAAAAAAACAATAAACTTTTATTTAAAGTTAGGAAGAAAGCTTTTCACAGTGAAAAATATTAGTCCCTTTGCACAGAAACCTCTTACTGAAATTTAGTTTGTTAATAAAGTAGGCTCTTGTACACAGTTTGATTGAAAAAATAGTGTTTTATATGTAAAAAACTATTGCAGAGGAAACACATTTTAAAATCATCATTGTAAGGTTAACTCCAAGATGGTGGCACATCTCTAAAATCCTTGTGTGAGACGTTTGCTTTAGTAACCGAATGTTAGGTTGTTATAGCAACAGAATCATGTGATGACTTCATGAGTAGAACTGAGTGACAACAGAATGACAGTTTGGGAACAGCTGCATGTTAGGTTTTGAAAGAGAGAAGAATGGTTTTGCTGGGATGAGTGTGTGTGAGGATTTCTGACTCTAAAACTGCCGTGTGTATGAAGTACTAAAAATGCCAGCCTCCTGCTAGCCATCACAGAAGAAAGAGGACACCAACTTTATGCTACATAAAAAATAGGAAGCACCCAAAAAACAAGCATATTGCCATTTCTCCTGTGAAGCTGCAATACTGCATTTCTGCCATTCCCAGAATCTCAGGCCCACTCATCTGATTCCAAGATGGCTGGTCTCAGCAGTGAGTAAGTACTACCAGCTTTTCTTGGGGCCCTGGAGCCAGAGAGAGACCCAAAGCAGTAAGGAAATTCCAACTCAAGATAAAGAGACTCCATATCTGAATGGAGGGGAGCAGGCTTTGCAAATTACACCATGAATTTGGTGTCGTCTTCTCTGTCACTTCCCTGGGCCATCTTGTGCTTCAAGGAAGAGGGTTGATATTACAGAATGCTGTTTCAGTGTAATCTTTGTGGCCCTCTCCCTGGTGTTCCCTTTTTCTCAGAGGCTGATTGCTCGGTCACACATGCGCTTAGAGAACACAATGTAGCCACTGTGATTGCAAGTGATTTTTTTCTGCTATTTCTCCTGATGATGTGGGTACGCTCATCCCCTTCCAGATTCCCCCTGACCCAAAGAGTAAAGTGTCTGCTCAGTGCAACTCACCAGTGTTGAACCCCAACTCATGATCCTGCTTAGCCAATTTCTATGTGCTTATGGAAGTTTCAACCCTTTTACAACTTGATCCTGCAAAACTTATTATTGCTTGCCATGATTATTACCACTGTGAATTCAGTGGCATTATTCATGGTGATAAGCACTATGTGGTCTAATGTATGGAATAGGTACTAATTTAGTACACTCTGCTTATTGATGATTTGGTGCAAATACCCTAATAATCTATTTCAGTTTTCTTATCTTATTTTTCATGGCCACTATTACAAACATACCTATTTGTGGGGTTGATCTTATGGGGTGCCGAACACCTATGCTGAGGTCAGTGTGGGTTGAGGGTTCTGGGCACCTCCCAGGATGTGAAGCCTTTAGTTTGTTCTGTATATTAGTTTACGATCTGCATGTGAATCAAACTAGACTTTCCAAACAAAACACAGTGATGTTCAGTTGAATGTTGCTTAGAAACACAGACAAATGTGTGTGTGCCAAATAGAGAAGGCATTAAAACAAAGGAGAGTAAAAAATAATAAAATTATAAAAAGTTATTGAGAGTATTTTTAAAATATTAATAGGGTACTAAAAGTGACTGACTCGTGTACAGTACTTACTGTCAATAGCAGTAACCTGAAATGACCACCTTCTGTCACTGCCAGTCTTCAGAGCACTTCCCCTTTACCTTCTTGTTCCCTTTGATGTGCTCAGTGCCTGTGGCTACTCACAGAGTGGTTTGGTAGCTGTAGAGTCCCCTCAAGCCTGTGATCTATTTGTTAAGAAATGGCATTTTATTCCTCTGAATGGCACCCTGCTGGGGTGTTTTCTCAAACCTCTTGGATGGCTGCTGGTTATTCTCTAAGTCTAGACCTGTCCTGTTGGCTTAGTGCAGAATCAGATTGGTAATAGCTGTGCTTCAACCCCCTTTTGATTTGCCTTCCATTTTTAGGGTTATACTTTCTTGTACAGAACAATAAAACCTGGTTATAATGTCACTCAGCAGGTTATAGCCATTTGACATTGAATCCATATTGGAGAAAGGTCAGAAAATCAGCTTGCGTACATTACTGTATGGAATTCTAATGTGATTCTTTGCCAGTTCCAACAGGTTGAATGTTATATAAAATACCTGTTGCATGGTAAAGTGAGGTCACAGAACCACTGGGAAAGAAAGAAACAATGCTATATCCCTGGGTGATAATAGAGATGTACAAGCTTTTACAGGATAGCTGATGCTAAAATAAAGTTGCAGAGCTGCAGGGGAAAAGAAATGAACCTGTGAAGTCATACAGTTTCCAAGCACAGCTGCTGGATGGAAGTCTAAGTGAGCAAAAGCTCTGTTTACTTAACTCTCTGGGACTGATAATCATAAAGTAATGCTTGTGGTTAAAGAGAAAATGCAAAGGCAAAACTCTCACTGAGGTCCTGCGTAAAGACTGACCAAGGACTTAGATTTCTAGAATAGTGATTTTGGCTAATTCCAAAAGGCTAGCTATAGGAAGGGAATTAGTTGTGTACTGAAGGAACACAGACCTCTGGATACAAGAGACTTCTGGGAATTTTGCAAATTATGACATACTGCAAAAAAAAAAAATCACCAGACTCCGCTCATTATAGAAACTGTTTCAGAGTAACAGCCGTGTTAGTCTGTATTCGCAAAAAGAAAAGGAGTACTTGTGGCACCTTAGAGACTAACCAATTTATTTGAGCATGAGCTTTCGTGAGCTACAGCTCACTTCATCGGATGCCGATGAAGTGAGCTGTAGCTCACGAAAGCTCATGCTCAAATAAATTGGTTAGTCTCTAAGGTGCCACAAGTACTCCTTTTCTTTTTATAGAAACTGTAAAATTCTGCAAATGTTACTTGGCAAGGAATGAGTTGTAAAACACATTGGTTGTTGAATATGGGCTAGATAGTGGTTCTCCACCAGGAGTACATGTACTCTGTGGGTATGCAGATGTCTCCAGGGGGTACATCAACTCATCTAGATATTTGCCTACTTTTACAACAGGCTACATGAAAAGCACTGGTGAAGTCAGTACAAATTAAAATTTCATATAGACGATGACTTGTTTATACTGCTCTATATACTAGACACTGAAATGTAAGTACAATATTTATATTCCATGGTAAAAATGAGAAAGTAAGCTATTTTTTCAGTAATAGTGTGCTGTGACATTTGTATTTTTATGTTTGATTTTGTAAGCAAGTACTTTTCAAGTGAGGTAAGACTTGGAGGTACACAAGACAAATCAGACTTCTGAAAGGGGTACAGTAGTCTGGAAAGGTTGAGAGCCACTGGGCTTGATTATGCAAGTTTACCACCCATTTATGAGCACTTACTTGTGCAAATAGTTCCATGGATTTCAATAGGACACAATATAACCCTATATAATAGCCAGAGAAGAAACAGGTTGCAATTATAACCTCTGAACATCAGACGGAAGGCATAAAATTGGCAAAGCTCAATTACTCCATTTTTTAAAATCATCACAAGTTACCAGTGGAGCTTCCACACTGCAAGAATATTAAATATTATTTGTGTTGCAATAGCGCTGAAAGGCCTCAATCGGGGTCAAGTCCTCATTGTGCTAGGCGTTGCACAAATACACAAGAAGACATAATCCTGGCCCTGAAGATCTTACAATTTAGATTGAAGCAAGTGAGTGTGACAAAGAAAAGAAAGGAAGCAGGAGGAAGGCTGGCCAAGAGTAATGAAGATAAGATTGCTCTGTTTCATAGATAGCTATTGCACAATTTGGCACTTCCAAATAATCTGTGAAAGGTTTTTTTAAAAATATATAAAATCAGCTACTCTGATTGCTGCACAACCTGGGCATCGGTGCAGACTTAGCTGTAGGAGTCACAACAGAAGTGGGTTCAAAAATAAGCATCAGTGTGCGTGCCCTGTATTTTTTTTTAAAAAATCCCTCCTTCCAGCATACTGCCAAGTACAGCTTGACCCCGCAAAAGGTTCTAGGCACCTTTCCCTGCTACCTGATCCTCAACATGCTCGACTGAAAAAGAGCTGGTAGGAGAAATAATGTGTATTGTGTCTGTACTGGGGGGTTATGGGAAAGGAGAGAGGCAGATAATAAAAAATCATGGCCTCCTTTTCAAGATTTGTTTGCAGTTCCAGTGAACCCAGTGTCTTGGTGTTCTCATGCTTCTTTGTTTTTTAGAGATGAGAAATCCTCATTCTTTATATCTGAGGTTTGGTCTATACCATGAAAATTATTTGTTGACAATGGATGGCAGCAGTGAATTGAGTACCATTTCAGCTATACATAGTTTGTCCCCTTCCACACTTGCTGTTACACCATCTCCAGCACCATTTCTGCAATGGTGTTTAAGACTTCTTTTCCAGTTTACACCAGGCCAAAAAGTCAGCCCTGAGGAAATGAACTCGAACTGAAAATCCTCTATAAGAACTGAATGTATGCAACATATGCAAGCAGGTGCATTTTCTGCATGTAAACTAAAATGCAATTAATTTGTAATGTCTGTGCTTTTTCTCTAACATGCAACTTATAAAAGTCTCCATTTTTTTTCCACACCAAAACTTTCTCCATTTAGCAGAATAAGAAATGACTTTTCCCCCAATAATGCATTTAGCAAAAACATACTTGACACTGGATTTATCTTCTTCCACGGAGGAGCGTGCCTAGTAGTTGGGGATTAGTCATTTAAGCTTTGTAAATGCAATTTAAATTGCAAATGTAAACTATCAGAAAGAAACACCTGTAAGTGTTAAATCAGGCAACTACTGATTTTCAACTAAATCAATAATTTGTACCAGAACAATGAATTTGTACCATCCAATCAAAACAAATAGTCACTATCTTCTTATTATCATAAAAGCAATAAAAGGGCTTGCACAGCATTCTTTCCCTAATTTGTCTTTCATTCTGCACCATAAAGATAACAAAGTGCAGCATTCTCATAGAACGTATTGTTTTATTCTGTATGTTTTTCATCACTAGAGTCTGGAGAGTATTGTTTTTTAATTTGCTGATGGAAACCATCACTTAGAATTAGCATGAGTGCTGTGGGAGGATAATGACAATGGATATGAAGGGAACAGAAGAATATCTAGCATAAATTAATGATGCATTTATTGTGCATCTCATTGACTTCATTGCAAGGCTTACCCTGTGAGTAAATAACTTACGGTTGTGTCAAAAGCTGGAAGGGGAGGAGGATTTGGTTAGGGAGCCATCTAATTATAGTCACTCATGTTAGAGTGAAGGACTCAACTTCTTTGATAAAATCTGATGAAAAGAACCAATAGTTTTCCAAATGTCAACAATCTGTGTGGAGTCAGACTGTGTGAAAATGTTCTGACACCAGTGTCATGCACCAAGTCTGTCTAAAGCTAGCAAGACTTTCTGTCGAAAAAGGTACAAAAATAAACATCAACAAGTGCCATGGTTCTCAAACAAAGAAAGGAACTGTCTTAACCTTTCTAGTAGATCTGTAGGTTCTTTAATTTTTAAAAATGCTTTCTTTGCTGGAGTTGCATAAACCTATATTTCTTAAATTTCAAAGAATTTCCAAATGGGGAGGGGAATTATATAATGTGCACTCAACAGCCCAACTTGGCAGCAGGGTTTACTGGGCAAGGTTCTCTGTCATGCTGAGGGTATATCTACACCGCAATTAAACACGCGCAGTAAAATTGCTGTGTAGATGTTCAGGCTCGGGCTGGAACACAAGCTGTGGAACCCCACGGGGTGGGAGGGTCCCAGACCCCAGGCTCCTGCCCATGCCTGAATGTCCACACAACAATTTTTAGCACCACAGGCCAAGCCAGAGAGCTTGAGTCAGCTGACCCGGAACAGTCATGGCCATGCTGTGGGTCTTTTATTCCAGTGTAGGCATACCCTGAGTTTCCGCTTGCCACAGCAAGGGGTTCCATTATGGAACTAGTTAAGACTCCCCAATTCTCTGCCTTGTCATGTGGTCAGCTCTAACCTGCAGCAGCTGGCAATGAATGGTCTTCAAGGGTCATCTGGCACTGAGGATAGTTGGAAGAAAGCATTCTCCACCCGTGCCCTCCTTGCCCTTTATATGCCCCCAGCTGAATACTCACTGAGGCGTATATACGTATGTCTATTAGGTACTATATTTTAGGAATTTGGGATTTAACTCCAACCTTTTTTATTTGGACTTCTAGGAACCCATTTAAATAATTCTTTTTTCCTTAAGTATAGAAGCTCCCAAAAGGACATGAATTTCATTTTGGACTAAAATGGCCTTAAAATAGTTTGTCAGCCGTGGAAAAGGTGTTGACTAATTATGGTTTGTACTTTGTGGAATGCTAATATAATACCTTCCTAAATTCAGTGTAACTTATAATGATATTCTTCCCTTCATGAAAGAAGGGTGAATTTTAAAATATTTAAAATCTGACAACAAAAGAAAAATAATTACATTTTAATAAATCTGGGGAAATTAAATTAGTCAGATTGAATTAAACCAGTCAGATTAACATGGTGCCCTTTCCCATCTGCTGTACGGTAAGTATATAATTTTTAATTAATGTTTAAAATGCAGTTCACTTGTACTTGATATTTAATTTATAGCTATAAACAAAGTATGTAAGTTGATGGTAATTTGAATGATTTCTCCATGAAAGAATCTGCCTGCCTAAAATTATGGAGGAAAGCAAATACAAATACAAAGAATGCTTTGTTCTATTTGTAATAAAAATAAATATTTCAATATCTTTTTGTTTCACCTTGAGCTAAATTAAAATTTTATACAAGACAAATTCAACTAAATAACTGAGGCAACAATATTCTTTAAATTGAAACTTGCAATACGTAAAGTCTGAGTTATACAAGAGAATTTCTTGTAGGGTTGAAAATTTAAGCATTACTTTTGAAATCAAAGTGTATGACTGTGATGCCAGAAACCCTGACTCAATGATGAAGAAAATGATCTCCACATGCTTGAAAGTAATTTAATCGGGATGTGTAAAATCTGGGTCTGATTTACTTGAAGAAGGCTAAAAAGATCATTAGCAAAAACCTCCGGTGGAACAAAAAATATTGATTTATTCAAATGTATAACTGCATTTATTTAAAATTCTAGGCCTCTTGGATAATACAAAGAACACAATTGGTTTAATAAAAACAAAACAAAGCCAATTTAATGATAGCGAATACATATTGCTCTCCTCATGTGAAAAATGGCGTAAACCCTTCTTTAATTTCACATCTGTTCATTTGGAGAGAAGATAATTCAGACCTATAGCATTTAAAAAATATACAATCTGCACACATTTGTAGTCTTCTCTCCCATCATCACGTTGATTCAAGAACACTGACTTTGTGATTACAGTACATTACCTTTGTCATCCAAGGATCTCAAAGCCCTTTACAAATGTTAAATCTCATGAATCTTCATAATACTCTGAGTCCTTCCAGCACCTCATGTGCTATGTACCATAAGTCTGAATGGTTTTGCATGTTTGTACTGGATTTCAAGCTCTCTGGGCTAGGAAGAGCCATGTCTCTTGATCTGTTTGTTCAGTGCTGAGCACACTTTGACTCTTGATAAACAACGAGAGTCAGGTTTTCAAAAGAGCTGAGCAGCAAACAGGTCCAATTGTTTCCCATTTCCAACCTCATATTGGTATCTCTGAGTGCCTCTTCTACCTTGCTGCTCTGTAGTAGTTACTTGATTTAAGCACTTTTTGAAGGACCACGATAAAGGAACAAGAGGGAATATTAACTCTGGGCCCTATACTGTATTCCTCTCTGTAAAGAACTCCCAGTAAATTGTAGAATCAGGCCTTGGCATGGCACTTTAAAAACACAGTAGCTAACATTTTACTGAAGCAATATGATCCAGTATGGCAAAATATTTTATTTTATGTTTAAATGTATTTTTCTAGAAGTCTAATTAGGCAAAAAATGTCTGGAAAATATCTCTGGTTTTAAACATTTAAAAACTGTGAAATTTGAAAGAAAGTTGATTTTGATAGCAGGCTGTATAGTATAAAGAGAATAAATAATGAGAGCTGTGCTTAAGTGGCAGTTCTTGGGTTCACTGTCTTTCACATAATGACAGTTAGCACATATTTCTAGTTATCTACCACTAGAGAAGGCTGGTGACCAGTCCCTGCTGTCTTTTCACAATTAGCCACAACCTTGATTGAATAATTGATATACAGGGTGAATTTTCAAATGAGCAAAGTGATGGTTGCCAATTTGTACACAGAGGCTAGATAATCTGTGCACATGTTCCTGTGATAGAAAAACACATACACAAGGGAATAAAAATGTTTGAAAACTAAGTTTCACCCTCAATGGACGGGCACAAGAGTAACTGCACCCATTCAGATTTTTCAGACACCTCCCCATAGATCTCATAAGGCAGTGGAGAATGAGGAAACTAATTCATAACCATCAGCAGTAGAACACACAATAATAACAGCTATTTCTTATACAGTAGTTTTTATCAGTACAGCTCAAACTTCTTCTCAGTCTTTAATGTATGTACCCTCAAAACACCCTTGTGACACCATTTTTTGAGTTGGTAGGGTGTCTTGGTATCTCCCGTTCAAGTTGTTCCATGCTGTATAAATTAAGTATTCATTGGAGTAGGGAGTGGGTCTTCTACCTCCCAGAAGAGAGCCTTAACCACTGGGTTTCAGAGTATTCAGGGTTGTTCTCGGCCAAGGTGTTCGAAGCACCGCAGGCCGGCAGAGGTACTCTGAAAAACGAGATCCACACGCAGCTAAGCAGCGAGTTACTGGCTTTATTGAAGGTTAGTGACACACCCTCAATGGGGACCCCAAGCGTTGCTGTCACGGAGGCGGAGAACCCAGCACCCCGGAGCTTTGCCTGGGAAGGAGTCCAACGAAGGGGTAAACAGCGAGCCCTAATAAGCAGTACACAATCAGCTCATGAATATATAATAAGGTACTTCCCAACAGGGCAGAGAGAACCGGCCGAAACCGGTTAGAATTGGTTCCCTATGTCCTACAGTGACAAGGCGGCCTTGAGAAAGCGGAAGTTCCCTAGCTAGGCCGTAACAAAATCTTCCGCAGTCCCTTACAAGGGTGCATGTCTCTGTCCTGTGGAAGCTGTTCTGTTTTGTATAAAATACCTGAATATAGCCATTGGGCCTTAAAGGGAGAGTGAAAATTACTGTGTAGCCTGGTGGTTAGGACTCTTCTTTGGCAGGTGGGAGACTGAAGTTTAACTCTCTGATCCAATGACTACTTAAGTGTGGAACAACTTCAACAGAAGAGATTTATACACCTTTCTCCAGTAACCCAGAATAGCTTATAGCCTGATGGGTAGGGCAGTCAGATAGGCAGGGGAAGACCTGGGTTCAAATCCCTGATGGAGAGTTGTGATTAAAACCTGGGTTTCCCACATACAAGCTGAATGAGTCGAAAGAATAGTAAATATGGCAGGCGACCAGCTTGGCTTAATGGTGAAATCCTAGCGGATCTTAAACATAAAAAAGAAGCTCACAAGAAGTGGAAGGTTGGATATATGACCAGGGAAGAGTATAAAAATATTGCTCGGGCATGTAGGAATGATATCAGGAGGGCCAAATCGCACCTGGAGCTGCAGCTAGCAAGAGATGTCAAGAGTAACAAGAAGGGTTTCTTCAGGTATGTTGGCAACAAGAAAAAAGCCAAGGAAAGTGTGGGCCCCTTACTGAATGAGGGAGGCAACCTAGTGACAGAGGATGTGGAAAAAGCTAATGTACTCAATGCTTTTTTTGCCTCTGTTTTCACTAACAAGGTCAGCTCCCAGACTTCTGCGCTGGGCATCACAAAATGGGGAAGAGATGGCCAGCCCTCTGTGGAGATAGAGGTGGTTAGGGACTATTTAGAAAAGCTGGACGTGCACAAGTCCATGGGGCCGGACGAGTTGCATCCGAGAGTGCTGAAGGAATTAGCGGCTGTGATTGCAGAGCCATTGGCCATTATCTTTGAAAACTCGTGGCGAACGGGGGAAGTCCCGGATGACTGGAAAAAGGCTAATGTAGTGCCAATCTTTAAAAAAGGGAAGAAGGAGGATCCAGAGAACTACAGGCCAGTCAGCCTCACCTCAGTTCCTGGAAAAATCATGGAGCAGGTCCTCAAAGAATCAATCCTGAAGCACTTGCATGAGAGGAAAGTGATCAGGAACAGCCAGCATGGATTCACCAAGGGAAGGTCATGCCTGACTAATCTAATCGCCTTTTATGATGAGATTACTGGTTCTGTGGATGAAGGGAAAGCAGTGGATGTATTGTTTCTTGACTTTAGCAAAGCTTTTGACACGGTCTCCCACAGTATTCTTGTCAGCAAGTTAAGGAAGTATGGGCTGGATGAATGCACTATAAGGTAGGTAGAAAGCTGGCTAGATTGCCGGGCTCAACAGGTAGTGATCAATGGCTCCATGCCTAGTTGGCAGCCGGTATCAAGTGGAGTGCCCCAAGGGTCGGTCCTGGGGCCGGTTTTGTTCAATATCTTCATAAATGATCTGGAGGATGGTGTGGATTGCACTCTCAGCAAATTTGCGGATGATACTAAACTGGGAGGAGTGGTAGATACGCTGGAGGGGAGGGATAGGATACAGAAGGACCTAGACAAATTGGAGGATTGGGCCAAAAGAAATCTGATGAGGTTCAATAAGGATAAGTGCAGGGTCCTGCACTTAGGATGGAAGAATCCCATGCACCGCTACAGACTAGGGACCGAATGGCTAGGCAGCAGTTCTGTGGAAAAGGACCTAGGGGTGACAGTGGACGAGAAGCTGGATATGAGTCAGCAGTGTGCCCTTGTTGCCAAGAAGGCCAATGGCATTTTGTGACGTATAAGTAGGGGCATAGCGAGCAGATCGAGGGACGTGATCGTTCCCCTCTATTCGACATTGGTGAGGCCTCATCTGGAGTGCTGTGTCCAGTTTTGGGCCCCACACTACAAGAAGGATGTGGATAAATTGGAGAGAGTCCAGCAAAGGGCAACAAAAATGATTAGGGGTCTAGAACACATGACTTATGAGGAGAGGCTGAGGGAGCTGGGATTGTTTAGCCTGCAGAAGAGAAGAATGAGGGGGGATTTGATAGCTGCTTTCAACTACCTGAAAGGGGGTTCCAAGGAGGATGGCTCTAGACTGTTCTCAATGGTAGCAGATGACAGAACGAGGAGTAATGGTCTCAAGTTGCAGTGGGGGAGGTTTAGATTGGATATTAGGAAAAACTTTTTCACTAAGAGGGTGGTGAAACACTGGAATGCATTACCTAGGGAGGTGGTAGAATCTCCTTCCTTAGAGGTTTTTAAGGTCAGGCTTGACAAAGCCCTGGCTGGGATGATTTAACTGGGAATTGGTCCTGCTTCGAGCAGGGGGTTGGACTAGATGACCTTCTGGGGTCCCTTCCAACCCTGATATTCTATGAATGCCCTAACCACTGGGCTAAAAGTTATAAATTGGGTGGAGGCCCTCCTTCCCCTGGCTGTTTTGTGACTGCACAGCTCCTGTCAGTAAATATATATTTAAAAGTGTATAACATTTTACAGTTAAATGAACCAAAATTTATTGTATGCATGCATCCATCACATGGGTATCACGTTAGGGCTTGGAAACAATTGCTTAGTTCACACCATTGTAGTTTTAGAAGGCTAAATTTAAATAGCTCTTGTGTCTGAAAAGATTTTACCAGGTTGAGAGATCTCCTCTCTACTTAAAACCAAAGAAGCTCTTAAAGTTCAACTGCTACAACAGCCTGGCCATAGGTCATACAAACAGAATACTTTTAAATTTATTTTTCAATAAACCAATCAAAGTCTAGTAGTAAGTGCTTTCCAGAAAAATAGAAGATACTGTCCCTGTCCTTTCACAAATGCAACAAGAAAGACAACAAATTAAATAGTTTGTGAGGGAGAGACTGGGGATTATACAAGAAGGAGCATTTTGAAGGACAATTTGCTAACTCAAAAAGCGTTGCATGCAACACAGGAATTCTACTTTCGTCCTCATCTAGACAAATAAAGAGGAATTGATTACAGAACTAAAATTTGTGGTTGCTCAGGAGGAAGTGATAATGACTTGGTTACATTTCTTATGTACAAAGAGAATGAAGTCCAGATCAGTAATAAGTACTTGCTGCTTTAAAAGAGTCAAAGTTGAACACAACTCTGAGCCAGATCAGCTGGGAGAATTTAAACAGAAAAATATGAATGATGATTGGGAATTGTGTAAGAACACTTTACTTGATGGCTAAAAAACAGCAATTTAGAAAGAAGTCTACACTGCTTAAAAAGCAGTGTGTCTCAGAGGGAAAGAAGCCATAAAAATACCACTCCCCAAATATATAATATAACAAAAAAAAATCCTAAACAGTAGTATTGGTCCATTACTAGATGGAAATGTTAGAACTGGCAATAATGCTGAAAAGGCAGAAATGTTCAATAAATATTAATGTTCTGTATTTGGGGAAAAAACCCGATGATGTATTTATGTCATGTGATGATGATGAAATAATTTTTATTCCAATAGTAACTAAGGAAGATGTTAAACAGCAGCAAACTGAAGTTAGCCATTTTTAAATCAGCAGATCTGGATACCTTGCATCCAAGGATTTTAAAAGAGCTGGTTGAGGAGCTCTCTGGACTGTTAATGTTGATTTTAAATAAATTTTGGAACAATGGGTAAGTTTCAGAGGACTAGAAGAAAGCTAATGTTTAAATATATCAATATTTAAAAGGGATAAATGTGATGACTCAGGTAGTTATAGGCCTGGGTAATCAGAGGATCCCTGGCAAAACAATGGAATGGCTGATACGGGACTTGATTAATAAAGAATTAAAGGAAGGTAATATAATTAATGGATAATCAACATGGGTTTATGGAAAATAATCTGATCAAACTAATTTGATATCTTTTTGATGAAATTACAAGTTTGGCTTATAAAGGTAGTAGTGTTGTAATATACTTTCACTTCAGGAAGACATTTTACTTGGTACCACACCGTATTTTGATTAAGAAACAGAATTATACCAAATCAATGTGGCACAGATTAAGTGAACTAAAAAACTGGTTATCTGATATCTCTCAAGATGTAATTGTAAAAGCGGAATCATCATCAACTGGGTGTATTTCTAGTGGTGTCCCAAAATGTTTGCTTCTTGGCCCAGTGGTAGTTAACATTTTTATCAATGTCCTGGAAGAAAACCATAACCATCACTGATCAAGTGTATAGATGACACAAAGATTGGGGTGATGGTAAATAATGAAAAGAAAAGGTCACTGATACAGTGAAATCTGGATCGTTTGGTAAGTTGGTGCAAGCAAACATATATTACAATATGGCCAGAGTATGTAGGCCATACTTATACGATAGAGGATATTATCATAGGAACCAATGACTCTGAAAAAGACTTGAGGGTCATGTTACATAATCAGCTGAACATGATCTGTGGCCAAGAGGGGTAATGCAATCCTTGGATGTGTAAACAGTGTATATTAAGTAGCAGTAGAAAAATAATATTACCTCTGTATTTGGCACTGGTGTAATTGCTCCTGGAATACTATGCCTTGCTCTGGTGTTCACAACTCAAGAAGGATGTTGAAAAATTGGAGAGGTTTTAGAGAAGAGCCACAAGAATGATTGAAATATTAAAATGGTTAAAATATATGCCTTATAGTGAAAGATTCAAAGAGCTTAATCAATTTAGTTTATCAAAGAGATGGTTAAGGGATGACTTGATCACAGTCTATAAGCACCTCAATGGGTAACAGAAATTTGATAATGGAAGACTTTTCAGTCTAGCCAACAAAAGTATGAGATCCAATGGTTGGAGGTTGTAGCTAGACTAACTGGCTACAAATAAGGCACAACATTTTAATAAGAAGGATAATTTATTATTGGAACGATATTGTTCATATTATAATTCAGGAAATTATTAATTAATTCAGGGAAGTCCTATGGCCTGTTATACAGGATGTCAAACTAGATGATCACATGTGGCTTCTGGCCTTAAAATCTATGAATGTGAAATGCATACATGTATATCTTTCCTCCTCTTACTGCAGAGCAGCTCACCGGATCTCAATGATCAATACAAGTGTCTCGAAATTAGTTCAAGTATCTAGAGTATTGTGGCAGGGTGTGGAGGTTTGTGAAATGCTGCCCAGACTGATTTTTGCAGTGAATAGATTTTGCCATAACCTATGCAACTACGCTTTAGTCCCAAAACATGTGCTCTTATCGATAAGAGTTTGTGCTTATGCATAGTACCTTGTTCACATACACATCACATATAGTTCTATATTTCTACCGGATGTATGGCATAATGCTGCACCTTCCAAGCTGACAAGAAGTGCAAAACAAGCAAGATTACATGATTTTTTTCTGATTTGGCTTTTGGAGGAGAAAACTAACTATCTTTACAGTTTGATACTGTATGTTGCTGATGTATTTCAACAGAAAAAAAAATCTAATTTTAAAGCTTTGAGAAGAGCCAAGAAATCGCATGATCATTTTTTTGGGTAGTGCTTTTAAATGTAGATGTGCAAAAGGTCCTAAAATACCTACATTTTTGCAATTCTATGTATCTTGCATGGATAATTGTACTGAATAACAAAGTTTGTTCTTTTCTTTTTTTTTCTTTTTTTTTTTTTTCCTTTTTGTTTAAATGGAGAGACATCCCCTTCTGGAGTGGTGGTTTTATAGCTCTAGGACGATAGAATATTAACACCCTTGAATGTAGTTGAAGTAGTTCAGCACTATTGCAAGATGCACTATAAGAGTAATTGATGTGTGGGTATCAGCCTTCAGAGATCTTGCAGAGTGGTTATTTCTGGTGGTTGTAAAATTCCTTTTACTTGATCATTATGTTTAGAATTCTGATTTTTCATGGGAAATTTACATGAGAGCTCTTGGAAAAATAACTGCAGATGGATAATAATGCTAGTTTTGCTTGATTAAGAAGTGCACGACTGGGATTTTGGTATTTTAAGTTTTTTTGTTTTCTTTATGAATTTTAGATTGTTTGGGCCAGTTCAGTCCTTTTGTAAGTATTTGCAGTTTCCTAAGAGAGCTGTGTTTGCTTTCAGCGTGGGCAAATTCTGTTCTTAAATTATAGGCTGAAACAAGTGGGTTTAGGACTAATAAAATTGGCAGAATCTTACTTAGCATCATCATGGCAAATTCCAAAGGGATGTAGCCTTCTTGCAGGTTGAATGCCACTTGGATGATCTCTAGCTAGGTAGTAACATTCTAGGCATCAACTTTACATTTGCCACCAACATATAGGACACTGGAATGGCCCTTTCACAAGGTTTCATTGGTCATTTTTGTTTCCGCAGCAGAGAAATTCATGGCTGTTTCAGCGACAGGGATAATTGACCAGATTATCACAGGTGGTCAGCTTCAGTATAAACACAATCGTGATGGAAACTTACCAACAACAGTGGACATTTTACTGAGATCTGCCATGTTTTTTTTAATGTACTCTAGAGGTGTAATACTCCTTTTAAATATTCAGCTACCCTCCCAAAAATTTAGTGGAGGTAATCAAAACATTATAGATACCAATTTAAATAGCACAGTTTTTCTGAAATATTTTAGTGTTTGCTTCTCTACTAATATTTAATTTGATCATTAACATGAGAATCTAAGGTTTCAGAGTAGCAGCCGTGTTAGTCTGTATTCACAAAAAGAACAGGAGTACTTGTGGCACCTTAGAGACTAACAAATTTATTTGAGCATAAGTTTTCATGAGCTACAGCTCTGATGAAGTGAGCTGTAGCTCACGAATGCTTATGCTCAAATAAAATTGTTAGTCTCTAAGGTGCCACAAGTACTCCTTTTCTTTTTATGAGAATTTATTTCCTGTTGTCTGGCAGGTCAATGTGTAAGCACTACACTGTAGATTGGCACATTTCTTTCCTTTCTCTTGTACTCATTAGCAGGGAGTCTTAATCTCTTATTTCATTGCTTTTCTGAATAATCACAATATCTCACTATCCCAGTGGGACTCCATCGAAGACTGAGTAGAAAATTAGAATTACATCAGGCAGGTTTATAATAATTCTGAAGAACTAATGTAACATAAAAAATAAGACATTTCTGCTCTACATACGGTTTTAATTATTGCAGGTTATGCAATGTAATCCCAAAATACATAAATGTTTCGTTAGAATTGAAGTCTACAGATCTGCTTCATTCCTCTTTTTAAAAAAAAACAAAAATAGTTCCTTCAGTCCAAATGTGCTATAAACACAACTACTATAACACTTTAAAATGAAATAAGAACTTAAATGAGAGGTTCCCAGGAGTTTTATTAATACTGATTTGTGAATTTCCTGTGTTGGTAGCAACATGTGCATTTTATGCACAAAATATAGAAATATTCTGAAGTTTAATCAATATTTGTAATTGTTTAAATGGAATTGGTAGTCTGAAAACAAACTTTTGTTATAATTGTTGAAGGAATTTATTTATTTATTTTTAGCTTTTTGCTGATATTTTTTTAATTAGACCTGTGAATTTGAACCCAAATCTAAAATTGTATATTCCCACTTTGTCCAAAATAAGTTCAAATGCAGTGTGTTCATAACTTTGTATGAATGTTTAGGTTTTATCAGACTACCTCAAGTCACCACTCCATTTGATTTATCATTATAATTAACTCCACTTGCACCAAATGCCAGTTAGATTGACACTAATCATATGGTTGGAGTGTTTGCACTGATTTAATTGTCTCTTAATTGCACAAGGCCAAAAATAGGAAGAAAATATTATTTAATCCAATTATAAAATGATTTAACAATACTGAATTGCTTTATTTTTCATTTAAATTTCATATTACCTTTTGGTTGATGATCGCATACATTTCCCATGGTACAGTTTCTGTATATTTTCTTGTGTAACAGTAATTGACAATGGAATTTAATTTGGGGAAAGCATAAAAATATTTCACAATTTTGTTTCAACAAACATTTAAGCAAATTCTGCTTCTTGCTAGTTGTACTTAAGCAATCCTTGTCTCAGTCCACAGTAACTGAAATCTGGTAGATTTTGTTTGCTGGTTGAAGTTTTGGTTTCCTCCGAAGAGTAATCACAGAGTACATGATGCATTGTATCCTCTGCACTGAAGTCTGTAGACCAGATCAATTTCAGTGGCCTTTGGATCAGAACCCAAATAAGAGCACTTGTATTGTACATGCACCTTGTATTTCCTTTTAGAGTTTAATACAGTTTCATATATATATATATATATATGAAAGTTATAGGATGTTTGTAAGCAGAGACTAGATTGTTTGGCTTCATATAAAATGATATAAGGTGGTGATAGCTTTTCAAACAATGTACATTTTTTGGGAAAACTGCTGGTCATACAGGGTATGGTAGTTGGAGAGATCATTAACATCAAGTAATCATTTCTTGAACAAGGGATGGACCATGGAATGTCTAAATGTTGTTGGCAACTTGCCTTCTCTAAAGAAGATGTTATCATTAAATAGACAAGAAGGCCTAGTATAAATGGCAGTGGCAATCTATCAACTGCATGAAAAAACTTGTACAGATACAGACAGACATCATCTTCCTTTCCAAATGCAAACAGATGGACATCGTACCAAAAGGACTGAAGGTAAAAAATCCATTACAATCTACATACCACACAGACTATGCTGACAGCTTGTGCCACACGCTCTCAAAGAAACTGCGGAATCACCTGATCAAGATCCTCTACAGCAAACAGGGAAAGATTAAAAATGAGCTCTCAAAAACGGATACTCTCATAAAAAACCAACCTTCCACACAAACTTCCTCGTGGCTGGATTTTACTAAAACTAGACAAGCCATTTACAACGCACACTTTGCTTCTCTACAAAAGAAAAAGGACACTAAACTCTCTAAACTACTACATGCTACAAGGGGCCACAGCAATGGTTCCCTCAACCCACCTAGCAATATTGTTAACCTATCCAACTATACTCTCAGCCCAGCAGAAGCAGCTGTTCTATCTCGGGGCCTCTCCTTCTGCCCCTCCACCCCCACGAACATGATACAGTTCTGTGGTGACCTAGAATCCTATTTTCGACGTCTCCGACTCAAGGAATATTTCCAAAATACCTCTGAACAACATACTAATCCACAGAGGTCTCCCTACCAACACTACAGAAAGAGGGATTCTAGATGGACTCCTCCTGAAGGTCGAAACAGCAGACTGGACTTCTACATAGAGTGCTTCCGCCAACATGCACGGGCTGAAATTGTGGAAAAGCAGCATCACTTGCCCCATAACCTCAGCCATGCGGAACGCAATGCCATCCACAGCCTCAGAAACAACTCTGACATCATAATCAAAAAGGCTGACAAAGGAGGTGCTGTTGTCATCATGAATAGGTCGGAATATGAACAAGAGGCTGCTCGGCAGCTCTCCAACACGAGTTTCTACAAGCCATTACCCTATGATCCCACTGAGAGTTACCAAAAGCAACTACAGCATTTGCTCAAGAAACTTCCTGAAAAAGCACAAAATCAAATCCGCACAGACACACCCCTGGAACCCCGACCTGGGATATTCTGTCTACTACCCAAGATCCATAAACCTGGAAATCCTGGGCGCCCCATCATCTCAGGCATTGGCACCCTGACAGCAGGATTGTCTGGCTATGTAGACTCCCTCCTCAGGCCCTACGCTACCAGCACTCCCAGCTACCTTCGAGACACCACTGACTTCCTGAGGAAACTTCAATCCATCGGTGATCTTCCTGATAACACCATCCTGGCTACTATGGATGTAGAAGCCCTCTACACCAACATTCCACACAAAGATGGACTACAAGCCATCAAGAACACTATCCCCGATAATGTCACGGCTAACCTGCTGGCTGAACTTTGTGACTTTGTCCTTACCCATAACTATTTCACATTTGGGGACAATGTATACCTTCAGATCAGCGGCACTGCTATGGGTACCCGCATGGCCCCACAGTATGCCAACATTTTTATGGCTGATTTAGAACAATGCTTCCTCAGCTCTCGTCCCCTAAAGCCCCTACTCTACTTGCGCTATATTGATGACATCTTCATCATCTGGACCCATGGAAAAGAAGCCCTTGAGGAATTCCACCATGATTTCAACAATTTCCATCCCACCACCAACCTCAGCCTGGTCCAGTCCACACAAGAGATCCACTTCCTGGACACTACAGTGCTAATAAACAATGGCCACATAAACACCACCCTATACCGGAAACCTACTGACCGCTATTCCTACCTGCATGCCTCCAGCTTTCACCCTGACCACACCACACGATCCATCGTCTACAGCCAAGCTCTGCGATACAACTGCATTTGCTCCAACCCCTCAGACAGAGACAAACACCTACAAGATCTCTGTCAAGCTTTCTTACAACTACAATACCCACCTGCAGAAGTAAAGAAACAGATTGATAGAGCCAGAAGAGTTCCCAGAAGTTACCTACTACAGGACAGGCCTAACAAAGAAAATAACAGAACGCCACTAGCGGTCACCTTCAGCCCCCAACTAAAACCCCTCCAACGCATTATTAAGGATCTACAACCTATCCTAAAGGATGACCCAACACTCTCACAAGTCTTGGGAGACAGGCCAGTCCTTGCCTACAGACAGCCCCGCAACCTGAAGCAAATACTCACCAACAACCACATACCACACAACAGAACCACTAACCCAGGAACTTATCCTTGCAACAAAGCCCGTTGCCAATTGTGCCCACATATCTATTCAGGGGACACCATCACAGGGCCTAATAACATCAGCCACACTATCAGAGGCTCGTTCACCTGCACATCCACCAATGTGATATATGCCATCATGTGCCAGCAATGCCCCTCTGCCATGTACATTGGTCAAACTGGACAGTCTCTACGTAAAAGAATAAATGGACACAAATCAGATGTCAAGAATTATAACATTCATAAACCAGTCGGAGAACACTTCAATCTGTCTGGTCACGCAATCACAGACATGAAGGTCGCTATCTTAAAACAAAAAAACTTCAAATCCAGACTCCAGCGAGAAACTGCTGAATTGGAATTCATTTGCAAATTGGATACTATTAATTTAGGCTTAAATAGAGACTGGGAGTGGCTAAGTCATTATGCAAGGTAGCCTGTTTCCTCTTGTTTTTTCCTACCCCCCCCCCCGATGTTCTGGTTTAACTTGGATTTAAACTTGGAGAGTGGTCAGTTTAGATGAGCTATTACCAGCAGGAGAGTGAATTTGTGTGTGTATGGGGGTGGGGGGGATGTGAGAAAACCTGGATTTATGCAGGGAATAGCCCGACTTGATTATGTAAAGAGTTGTCACTGTGGATGGGCTAGCACCAGCAGGAGAGTGAATTTGTGTGGGGGGGTGGAGGGTGAGAAAACCTGGATTTGTGCTGGAAATGGCCCACCTGATGATCACTTTAGATAAGCTATTACCAGCAGGACAGTGGGGTGGGAGGAGGTATTGTTTCATATTCTCTGTGTGTATATATAAAGTCTGCTGCAGTTTCCACGGTATGCATCTGATGAAGTGAGCTGTAGCTTACGAAAGCTCATGCTCAAATAAATTGGTTAGTCTCTAAGGTGCCACAAGTACTCCTTTTCTAGTGGCATCTATACAGCCAACAGCACTTGCTTCAGCTAAGGTGGCAACGCACTAAGGCTTTGTCCATGTGCAACGTTGCAGCAGTTTAACTAAAATCATTTTTTAAAAGTCAATTTAGCTACACTCCTACAAGCACTTATATGAACACTCACAAATTATTTTGCAAAAGGCATATATTGGCTTATCTTACATAGATTTTTTTAATGATTTAAACTAAATCAAAATAAGCCCATTGTAAACCAGTGTGAGAGTTTACATGGGTTTGCACTATTTAATTACATTGATCTGAAAACCAGTTTTCGCTAAATCAGTGCAACTTTTGTGTTTAGACCAGTCTGAAGCAAGATTTAACCAGTTTACTTAACAACAACCTTTCACACACAGAATTTTGTACACATTGCAATGAGCTACATCCCGCATATTTCTAGTCTCTTACACTCTTCCCCAACATCCCTGATGATACTTAACTTCATCACTTCTCGTCCTTTACCTTTTTTGTGTATAGAACATCATCATATACTGAAATAGCTAATCATCAGAAACATTGAAAAACAAACACACCTCTCAGTAATATAATGCTCTAAATCAGCACTATGTGATAGTCTGATTATAATACACACCAGCAAAACTGGAAGAACACATGTCATTTTAGTGGAGTTGGTCACTTCATAAGATATTAGCGATAAGCTCAGCAGTACTGTACCTGGGAAAGAATCTGCATGTTTGCAGTGAGATAATGCAGACAGCCTTCCTTTCCAGCATTCAAACCATGCACCCACAAAGGTCTTATGTGGGAGAAGTTTGGAAGAGGCCACTGAAATGATGTATTTCCCTTTTCATGTCTCTTTGCCTGGGAACTGCAGGTCCCGGTTCTTCTCTGCTTATACTCTCAAAGCCTAGGATTCAACAATGATATACAAATAAGTGCCCACAAAATCAATCCCACAGTACTTAGAGATATACTCGATATACTAAAAGGATACTTTTCTTAATGGATATCTTTAACAGTTCTCAAAAGAAATGTTCAAAAGAACTATAAATATGTCACAATAACCTAAAAGACACGATAAAATTCCTGCATTCATGAAGAAAAACTGCAGCATTTTTTTTCTTTTCACTTGGAAGCAAATAGCAACAATTTTCTGCAGTGTATGCAGCAGTACCAGTGGAAGTCCCATTTTTAGTAACAGACTAAAGATAATGGGCTTATATAATGTATAAGTGTTTTACATTTCAAAGACTCTTCACTTTGTAGAGCAAAGAGAACCAAACCTTTTTTTTTAAATACAAAAGGCCAACGGTATTGTCTTTGTCTATGAAATTTTTGTTTACCACAGAGGATGATTGGGCACAGAGGTTATAGACTGCTGATTTCAGTTCCACTCAGTTCACAGGTTGCAGAAAAGAAAACAGCCTTGAGACCACATGCATTCAGCTTACAGCTTTTGTACCGAAGGGGCACCTGGAAAATTAGAAATGACAAAAGCTGTTTCTTTCAGCTAGCAAAACAAAAGGAGACTAAAAAATGGACATTATTTCAAAAGTTTTTCAAAACACAGCCATGCTTTTTAGGCCATAGGTAATTTCCATGATTGCACAATTGAGTAAAATTGAATCTACATTCTATCTTAAGCAAATATATATCCTTGAATTTTGTTCGATCAAGAATGGAAGCCCAGGCTTTCATTGTTAGTAAAGCAGCATCTAGTTAGTATATTCCTTATTATTCTAACAGGTCACCATAGCTTATCAGGGTATGTCTACTCCGCAATTTAATACCTGTGGCTGGCTTGGACTCATGGGGCTCAGGCTGCAGGGCTGTAAAAGCATGGTGTAGGTGTTCTGGCACGGGCTGGAGCCTGGGCTTTGGGACCTTCCCCCCCCCCCCCCCTCACATAATCCCAGAATCTGGGCTCTAGCCTGAGGCCAAATATCTATACCACAGTTTTACAGTCATGCAGCCCAAGCCCCGGTAGCTCGTCAGTTGACATGAGCTAGCCACGGATGTTTAATTGCAGTGTAGGCACTCCCTTAGTGACCTGAAAGAGATTAAGTAGGAGGGAAGGAGACTGGATCTTCGATGGGGAAAAGGTGAATGAACCTGGCTGGCTAAGAATCTGATTGTCATACAGAGTTTTTATGGTCTTGTGATGTGGCAATTGTGAGGAATAGCATGCATTTTTTTTCTCTGCTGTAGCTTTTCAAATTCTCAACCAGCACAACTGCTTTGCTTTCTTGGTATGTGATTAACCTAAATGTGATGAGTTCCAGAGTGGACTACTTTTCATTGTCAAGGGGTTTCATCCTATTTTACAGATTAAAAAAATAATTATTATATTCAGTGGAGTTTCTCCAACTCCAACCAAGTTGTGGCAAAACACAAGGCACAAATACACTGCCTTCCCTGTTAGAATTTTATTAAGTCTCACAATTGGAGGTTTTCAGAAGGGAGACCCTTTCCATCATCTACAGAATGAACACTTGCCCTCATTGTTAGCCACTCTCCTCTCGTCTTTACTGAGTGGGCCCACCATCGCTTAAGCATGTCCTTTTGGCTGTATTTATACCACTTCTATTTAACTGGGCTTATTCATCTGATTAATGTTGTATATTTGCCTGTCTAGGCATTTGTGAAACACCCAAGCATTTGCTTTTGTTTCCCACCTTTTGAGACAACAATGGATAAATCTCAGAGCAGGGCTACTCAGATTTTATCTGATCCAATACCATAAGGTACATAATGGCAGTTCAAAGCTATTGTCAATCAAAGCAAATTTAATGCTAAAAGTCATGTAATTTTGTGTAATGGGCTAAATGCTTTATCTTGTTTGGTGTGAAAACTCTGCTGCCGATAAAACAAAGTGGAACTACTCACATGTTTGAAACTAAGCATATGTTTAAGTGTTTTGCTGGATAAGGACCATTGCAACTTGCAGATTGAAGCCTCAAATCCATAAGCATATAGTGGTTTTGTCATCACAAGACACTTATGATCCAAGTAGCTTAAAAGAAAACAAATATAATGAGAGAATAGGCATAAAAATCTTACTTTGAAAGGCTAAAATATTTGTTTTTAATGAACTGACACATAGAGTCCATGACTCAGCACTATGAAATTTGAATATATTTTGTGTCAGGATTGTGGTACTCAGTGAAACTCCTTTTAAGTAATTCTGAATTTTAACATTGAACCAAAGGCGGAGTACGCCAAGGGTGATGGAGCCTGTATAATTTCCAACCATTTCTAATTTCTCATAGTGCAGAATTCAAACCAGTGAGCAAATCTGCAGAGGTTTATTAATGTTTTTCTATCTTTCTAGTGTAAAACCTGTTTTTGTAATCAAGAAAGAAGCATTAACATTGAGATTATAAGTCACAGACACTGGAGAAATATAATGGAGAAGTGTTTTATTATTACACCATCTCTTACATGAATACAAAAAATCCCAAAATTGATTTAAAATATAAATGTATATATTGTGACAGGGTCGGGCCGGATGGCTACAGGAGAGTAATAGAAGGCAGAAATATTAGCCCCAGGTTAAGTAGGTCCCTTTTCCCTGGGTAAGGTAACAGGGAAGGTTCCAGAACAATCCGGAACCTTCCGGGGACAATTAAGACAGACAGGCTGATTAGAACACCTGCAGCCAATCAAGAAGCTGCTAGAATCAATTAAGGCAGGCTAATCAGGGCACTTGGGTTTAAAAAGGAGCTCACTTCAGTTTGTGGTGTGCGTGTAAGGAGCTGGGAGCAAGAGGCACTGGGAGCTGAGAGTGAGAACGCATATTGTTGGAGGACTGAGGAGTACAAGCATTATCAGACACCAGGAGGAAGGTCCTGTGGTGAGGATAAAGAAGGTGTTGGGAGGAGGCCATGGGGAAGTAGCTCAGGGAGTTGTAGCTGTCGCACAGCTGTTCCAGGAGGCACTCTAGACAGCTGCATTCCACAGGGCTCTGGGCTGGAACCCGGAGTAGAGGGCGGGCCTGGGTTCCCCCCAAACCTCCCAACTCGTAGTCAGACACAGGAGGAGTTGACCTGGACTATGGGTTCACGAAAACGGCCAAACTGAGGGCTGCCGTGAAGCTCCAAGGTGAGCAAATCCGCCAATAAGCGCAAGACCCACCAAGGCAGAGGAGGAACTTTGTCATTATATATATATATATATATATATATATATATACACACACACACACACACACACACACACACACACACACACACACAAATGTGATATACAGGTAGGAGGAAAAATTAAAGAACTGAAAAGAAATGATTACTCAGGATATTAAAGTAACACCTGAAATACAAGATTGCAAAGGAGCAGCAAAGATGAATATAGTTTGCAGCTGAAGTGAACAGAATAGCAAAGAGACAGCAGGGCAATTGAAAGAATAAAATTCTGACACAATTGAGGGCCAAAATGATAATTTAATAATTTAAATTCTTTATCCTAGTGATTATAAAAGATGGAGGTGGTAACATTTCAGGAGGTGAAAGCGATTTCACTCACATTCTTTCCCCTTCTTTCCCAGAGCATAAAACATTAAAAGGTTTTATCATTGCACGAGAGCAGATGATAAGGAAATTAGAACTATCAAAAGCAGACAAAGAACCAGGCCCAGAAGAATCATATATCAGAATTCAGAAGTAAGTAGCAAAGGGGAAAATAAAATCTTTTGCACAAAGGGTTGCTAGATGGAGTCAATACTAGGGGACAGAAATAGGTGGCTTGTGTACAGTAGTTCATTTATTTAAGGAAGGGTTAAGGGAGACACCAGTAAAATTAATTTTCTCAGATATGGGAAATGCTGATAAAGGACAAGATTACAGGATATTTAGACACGTAGCATATAATTTAGTAAGAGGCTGTTGGCACTGATTCATATAGAAGACATCATACCTGTCATATATGCTGGGATCTGAACCTTACTAAATTAGTAGACAAGAGTGGAGCAGCAAATAGACACAATTGATTGTGGTTTCAGGAAATCCTCTAATATTTGGATAGATTTACAAAGTCAGAAAATATCATACAAGATGTTGAAACAGATTAAAGACTGGGTGTGCGTTTAACAAATATTCTGTAAAAGGGAGCAGTATAGAGTAGAAAGTGGTAATAATAATATTGTGTTCATGGATACAATCAACCACACTTTAGAAAGGGTGCTGTGATGGGGTAATAGAGGGCAAACAAAATGATTCTCCAATTTTGGAGAAGCATTGCTCCTGGGGAATTAAAAATTGTACACCATGGATGGACTATATGAAATATTCAGTCCATCTATGCATTTCTGATGTTTACTCCTGCTTCCTGCCTGCGTCTACTGTATATCTGCATCATCTCAATGAATCCCCTGAAAGCTGTAGGTCATTTGGAGAGGTGAAACAGCACAGGTGATGCCCTCTGGGATTTAGAACAGCTAAGAATGACAATACAAACAAGTACAGTGTATAAATATACACTGAATTGCCTCTGATTTTTTTGCCTGCTCTTTTTTATATCCTAGTACCTCAAGATGAATTATTTCATGCTACCTACACTCCTTGTGTGGTCTTATTGCTTCATTAAATTATTTCATGTTTGTCAAAACCTATAGGGAATGGCATCACATACTAAAAGTATTATCTCCTGGTAGGGCAAAAGTGAAGGGTAACATTGCTGTGATTCGTTTTTAGTGCTGGGTAATGCTCTAAGATGCATAATTAATATATTTATTATAGCAGTGGAACAAACCCACACACAGAGCAGAGACCTTCTTGAAGAATAGCATAAGCTATACGGTACAGTAAATTACAGTTGTGCTGCTATAGTTAAGACTCTGTTGACACTTCTCATTATCTTACCCCAGTTCTAGGTAGCACCTAGAAATCCCAGCTGAGATTGGGGCTGTATTGCACAATCATATAGTGAGAAATAGACTCTGCCCTGACGAGCTTATAGACTGAAGTGATGAGAGACAAAAAAGGTGAGGAGGAGGAGTGGTGAAGTGACTTGATCAAGGTCACACAAGAGTTCAAGTGATAAGGGATAAGAATCCAGATTTCCTGAATCCCAGTCCAGTGCCCTCTCCATTAGACAGTGCTGCCTGTCCCATTTTGAGGGAGTTTATACGTGCCAAAAAACTTGGCTAGAGAGCAGATTTTTTTAAAAAATGCATTTTTAAATCACTTGGTTGCTTATTTCTGGGGGGAAAGTAGGTTAAAATATGAATAACTCTCTCTATTTAATTTATTTGAGCATGAGCTTTCGTGAGCTACAGCTCACTTCACGAAAGCTCATGCTCAAATAAATTGGTTAGTCTCTAAGGTGCCACAAGTACTCCTTTTCTTTTTGCGAATACAGACTAACACGGCTGTTCCTCTGAAATCTCTCTATTTATAATAAGAAGTGTTGCCTATTGGACGGGGTTTTTATGGGGTAAGGTACTCTATGGAACATTCCTCAATAAAATAATAGGTTTCTACACAAAATAATACAGAGATTTTCTTTTGGTTGTTTTCAAACAAAGCACCAGGTGTTTTAATCATGATATATTTGTTCAAACATATTAGGCCAAATTCCTCACAGATGTGAGTGGGCACAAATGCATTGAACTGAATGGAGTTATGTTCACTTACACTAGTGGTGATACTGTGGTACCCAGCCCTAATTGATCCCTTTGGCTTGTTGCTTCCAAAGACGCAGGGGATAATCAGTCATAGAGCCCGTAACAAATGTAAGTATGGATTTGGTAATAAAAAGTAATTTGTGAGTGATCTAAATACAGTGCATATAATATGTGCAAAGTGATTCCAGTTAATCATTTTTGACAGGTCTCCTAAATCTTGGTAAGCCAAAGCCCTTGCTTTTACTACTCAGAATTTCCTGGCTTTCTAAGGGATGATTTTACATTAATCCTTTTGGTCCTGATCCAGCAAAGCACTCAACCACATGCTTAATGTTAAACATGAGTATTCATATTGACTTCAATGAAAATACTCATATGCTTAAAGATATGCATGTCCTGAAAGGCTTTGCTGGATCAGGCCCTAAGTGTACATCTTATTTCATTTTAATTTACATTAATTATTGGCCCAAAATACTGTTAGGCAATGTGGGGTTAATACTAAAACATCAAAACAAAATTGAATAAAATCCATTAGTCTATTATACAGTATAGATTTGCCACACTGTTAATGAAAGGTTGAGCAAGATTAATTAATTTGAACTCATAGGTGGTTATTTAATAGTTTTGATGGGAATTACGTGCCTCATTAATCTTAAAGTTGTCAATCTGAATGCCTGAGTTAAGTGTATGCGTTTTTGGGGAGCATTAACAGTTTAAGCATTCTTCAATTACAATCCATATAAAATATATTTACTAGTCTTTTATTGGAGCTCAAATACCAGGGTGAGGGTCATATTTGAAATACCTAGATGAATAGAATAGTATAATTATAGAATAAGAAAGGAATTGGTTGCAGATCTGAAGGTGGAAGGCAACTTGGATGAAAGTGAACATGAGATGATAGGCTTCATGATTATAAAAAAAAGAAGGAGTGAGAGCAGCAGAATAAGGACAATGGACTTAAAAAACCCCAGACTTTTACAAATTCAGAGAACAACCTGTATTAGGTAAGGTGCCATTGGAAGACAATTTAAGGGTAAAAGTTGTTCAGGAAAGCTGACAGTTTCTCAAAAAGACAATATAACTATCCCATTATGAAGGAAAGATACGAAGAATATGGTTTTATCAGGAGCTCTTCAGTTACCTGAAAGGAATCCTACAAAAAGTGGAAACGTGGGCAAATTGCTAACAAGGGGTAGAAATGAATAGCAGAAGTATGTAGGGACAAAATCATAAAGGCAAAGGCATAAAATGAGTTACACTAAGCAAGGGATTTAAAGGAAAGTAAAAAGAGGTTCTATAAATACATGAGGAGCAAGAGAAAGACAAGGAACAATGTAGGTCCACTACTGGGCAAGGAAGGAGAACTAATAATGGATGATCCCTAAAAGACTGATTTTTTTAATGCCTATTTTTCTTCAGTATCACTACAGAAATTAATTGTGATCAGATGCTTAATACAGTTAATATTAATAAGGGGGAAGGAACACTAACCAGAATGGGGGAAAAACAGATTAAAGGATATTTAGATAAACTAATGTGTTCAAGTCAGCAGGGCCTGTTGAAATTCACTGTAGTATATGTAAGGAACTAACTGAAGCAATCTTGAAACCATTAGTGATTATCTGTGAGAATTCATGGAGAATGGGTGAGGTCACAGAGGACTGGAAAATTGCATACACAGTACCTATTTTAAAAAAAGAGGGAACAAAGAGGTCCCAGTGGATAAGAAATTAGTCAGATTGATTTTGATACCTGGAAAGATATTGGAACAAATTATTAAACAATCAATTTGTAAGCACCTAGAGCACATTAGGGTGATAAGTAGTAGCCAACATGGATTCATCAAGAACAAACCATGCCACACCGACCTAATTTCCTTCTTGGACCGGATTACTAGGGAGAAGCAGTAGACTTCATAGATCTTGATTTTATTAAGGCTTTTGACACAGTCCAACATGACGTTCTCATAAGCAAACCAGGGACATGTGGTCTAGATGAAATTACTATAAGGTAGGTACATAACTAGTTGAAAGAGCATAGTTATCAGTGTTGCCCTGTGAAACTGGGAGGATGTATCTTGTGGGGTCCCACAGGGTCAGTCCTGAGTCTGATACTGTTCAATATTTTCATTATTGATTTGGATAATGGAGTGGAGTGTAGGCTTATAAAATTTGTGGATGACACCAAGCTGAGAGGGGTTGCAAGCACTTTGGAGGGAAGGATTATAATTCAAAATAACCTTGAAAATTGGAGAATTGATCTGAAATCAACAAGACAAAATCCAATAAAGACAAGTGCAAAGCACTACACCTAAGAAGTTAAAAATCAAATGCAGCACAACTCCAAAAGGGGAAATAACTAGTTATGTGGTAGTACTGCTGAAAAGGATCTGGGGGTTATAGTGGATCACAAATTGAATACAAATTTACAATGTGATGCAGTTGCAAAAAACCCTAATATTCTAGGGTGTATTAAGAGATGTGTAATATGTAAGACATGGGAGATAACTATCTCACTCTATTCAGCGCTGGTGAGGTCTCAGCTGGAGTACTGTGTCCAGTTATGGGCATCTAACTTTAGGAAAAAATATGTGGACAAAATGGAGAGTCCAGAGGAGAGCAATACAAATGATAAAAGATTTAGAAAATGTGACCTTCAGAAAAGAATGATTTGGGATCTGTTAACAGATCTGAGAGCTATAGTGGATCACAAATTGAATATTAGCCAACAATGTGATGCAGGCTTGAAAAAAAGCCAATATCATATGGAGGTGTACTAACAGGAGTATGTAAGACATGGGAGATCATTGTTTTGCTGTATTCAGCACTAGTGAGGCCTCAGCTGGAATAGTGTGTCCACGTTTCAGTATCACACTTTAAGAAGGATGGGGACAAGTTGAGAGAGTGTAAGCATTGCTTGACATGAGTAATTAAACATAGGGAAGGCCTCATTTCATGGAAGAAAGGATTAGGGAGGAAACATCAGCAGGCCGAAAATTGAATGTTTGTGCGAAGATAAGTAAATGGGTCAATAAGCTAAAATACAGAATGTCTGAGATAGCTAAGATAAGAGGGGGAACATCAGGGAACCATTTACTAAGAACAAGATAACAATGGACAACGGAACTCTGGAGCATAAAAATGAGGTAAAGAGTAAAGTCGAACATGGACAGTGTGTGGCCAGAGCATGCTGTACAGGGACTGGTTCCTACAAAATAAGCACACCAATTCCAAAACATGTGATGTAATGTGATGGGTAAATGTATATAAAGGAAGGGGTTTTCTGTGTAACTTAAGATTTGTGTTATGTCCTGTACTCACCCCAACTGAAGTGTAGTTTAATTGTATGCCATACAGAATTCTCAGTGATGAGTTTGGAGTTGAGCTAAGCTCTTGGGAAGTGAGTGGATAAGGTCACAGAAGCCACCCCAACATCCTCCCAAATGAATAAGATCTCAGAGGCTACCCCAACACAGAGGAAAGCAACAAAAATGATAAAAAATTTAGAAAAATCTGATCTATGGGGAAAGGTTAACAAAAATGTGCATGTTCAGTCTTGAGAAAGAAGGCTAAGGGGGGACCGAATAACAGTCTTCAAATATGTTAAGAGCTGTTATAAAGAGTATGGTGATTAGTTGTTCTCCATGTCCCTGAAGGTAGGACAAGAAGTAATGTGCTTAATCTGCAGCAAGGGAGATTTAGGTTAGATATTAGGAAAAAACTTTCTAACTATATGGATAGTTAAGCTCTGGAATAAGTTACCAAAAGAGGTTGTAGAATCCCTGTCAGAGGTTTTCAAGAACAGGTCAGACAAACACCTGTCAGGGATGGTCTAAGTATACTTTGTTCTGCCTCAGCAAAGGGAGATGGACTAGACAACCTCTCAAGGTACCTTCCAGCTCTATGATTCTAAAAGAGCAAGATATATGCACCTTCCTATGCTCCCCCTGCCTTCCCAAACCAATAAGAGCAACAAGGTGAAGCAACAGAAGTTTAGCTACAATATGTTCTACATTAGAAAAGGGAGGTAAAAAAGGTGATAGTTGCAGAGTCCTAGCCAAATTATAATTATTTTCTGCCTAGCTGAAGTTTCCACTGCTAGTTTAAATTGGATAAGAGATGCTCCATTGCCTGACTCAAACTGCTATTTTATGTAACCCTGGAGATAGTCTGTCCTTTTATCAACCACTCACTCCAATTGTTCTCCTGGTTTATTTCCCAAGTTCATGGAGGTCCTGAGCCCTCTATTTGCAACAGTTTAGGAGCTGTTTAGGAGATTGGCCAGAGTCCTTAAGGCTGTTGGCTCCGGCATTGTCTCTTAACAAGCTGTAAATGTGAGCTGTTAGGTGACTATTAAAAAGGGCTTTCTCCCTCTTTTCTTAGGGGGTGCGCTCTACTACCCAGGCCTGTAAATTTTGATGGCTTAACTATTTCAGTTAGGAGTGTGAAAAATCACTCCCTCACTGACATACCTATGTCAGCAAAACTGCTAGTGAGATGCAATTATACCAACAAAAAAGTCCTTTTGCAAGTATTGCTAATTCCATATGGGGAATTGGTTTAAGATAGCTAACTCACTTTTTTTTGCCAGTCTGTGTCTCCACTATGGAGTTTGCTGGTGTAATTCTACTGCTGTTATCTGTCCTGGCGAACCCTGTAAGTGCAGTCAAGGCCTCAGACAGACTGCTCAGGTGAAATGTCCACCCCCACATGTGATACCGAAACACCATGCTAGTGAGAGATCCAGATGCGATATTAATACTTACTAATGAGCATCCACATTTGTCACAGCAACCAGAAGTCCAGATACTTATTTTAACTGGCTGAATCTGCAGAATTGGGATGGATTTTCTCACAAGGTTTCCAGTACTTCCTAATTCCGGTCATGTCTTTTTCTGAGGTATTTTGGCACTTTTGCTCTCAGTCCTGGCTAGAAAGAACAGATGTGCATGAAAATAAAAATAATTGGGTGAAGCTGAGAAAGTACTTTCTTGCACTTTGGTTTGTAATTGGTGTGAATTTTGGTTGAAACTTCCTGGGTAGTAATGGGAGGATTCTTAATGAATCAGAAATAGTTCATCCATCTATACACTCTTCATTGTCCTTTTGTTTTAGTATAGTGGAGCCTAATAAATTGAATGAACTGACACAATATAAAAAAGAAAAGGAGGACTTGTGGCACCTTAGAGACTAACAAATTTATTTGAGCATAAACTTTCGTGAGCTTCAGCTCACTTCATCAGATGCATGTGTGCTGTAGCTCACGGAAGTTTATGTTCAAATAAATTTGTTAGTCTCTAAGGTGCCACAAGTCCTCTTTTTCTTTTTGCGGATACAGACTAACACGGCTGCTACTCTGAAACCTGATGCAATATAATGACTTTTCAATATCATGCTCTTTCCCATATTTTTAAAATAAAAAGGCTAAGCCTAAAGAAAGCAATTTTAGAGACAGTCTAGAGGATTTAAAGCTTCTGTCTGCAGCTCTGCTAAACATTTTCTCTACAGAAATATTTATAAATTGTGTCCATATAAGCAGTGATGATGGACACATGGATTAGGGCTAGTAATTTTAAAAAAGAGCTTTGGCAGTTTTCTTGCTACTTGGAGATCAAACATTGAGTTGCCCTTGGAATAAGGAGATTGGCACTATCAGGTGTTAACCTGGGGATAAACCTATGGATACATAATAGTAATATGCAGAGCAGCCTAGATATAACAACAATTAGCTTTATGATAATGGAATGCAGACCATGTGCTAAATTCAGAAAAGCTGTGTAAGAAGTGTCGCTGCCCTGCACTAGCTAAAACCTGCATGCTGGAACAGGAATTCATCCTAGCAGAGGACAGCTGGTGGTACTATCACTGCCTTTTCTCAGGGAGCAATTTGAAATCCATTGGAGCTCTATAGTGGGCACTGAGAGCAGGGACTGAGTCATCATACACTGCAGAAGATCTGGCCCACTTTTCAGCCAGCACTACTGAGGATCCGGGGCTGTACTAACCTCAGTAGCCCCTCCTGGTGTCACTGAAGTTTAGGATAACTTGCCCCACTGTGGGCTTCTCTCTGCTGACTCTTCCACCACTGGGAACATCTGGCATTAACGTTGGTCCCATATGATATGTGGTGGTTATACTGTAGGAAACACTCCTTCAGGAAGATTGGAGAAGGTAGTTTACAGTGCCAAAACACATCCTTCAGAAATATCATTGATGGTCTCAAACCATAATAGAACATATTTTTCCAGTTGTCTTTCGCTCAGTAGAGCATTGAGGACATTTTCCTGCAATGGATGAAGGAAAGGTAATTTTGTCAATATGTGGCTTTTCACTGCACATTCAGCTCTAAGTTTTCTATTGTCAAATATAAAATGACAGGTATATGCACAGAGGTTTTTTGTGTGTTGTAAGTGACAACAGATCTCTCATCATTTTTTTTAAAATTTGTGATGGTTATTTGGAATAAAGGCAGAATGCAACACTTAGAACTCCTATGGAAAGCTTGTTTAGTGTATTCTGAAAATGCAGAGTGGACACCTTAACCCTTGTTAATAGCCATGAGCCAACAGAAAATATGTATGGCCTTCAAGGCCACATGCGAAACGAAGGTGACAGATTCATTCTCCACAATTAGTTGATCTGTCTAGAGTAAATGCTGGTCCTCCACAAAAGGGACAACAGCAACATGCTCTAAGGCCATGTCTTCAGTACGGAGCTAAATAGGCACTGCTGCAATCAATTTAGTGGGTCTGGTGAAGACCTGCTAAATTGATGGGAGAGCGCACTCCACCTCTCTGAGAAGCATATGGTAAATAGGCAGGAGAGCATCTCCCATTGACACAGCATGGCGTAGACACTGCAGTAAGTGGATCTAGCTATGTCGACTTCAGTTATGTTATTCACATTACTTAAGTAG
Organism: Caretta caretta; assembly: GCF_965140235.1. NCBI lineage: Eukaryota > Metazoa > Chordata > Testudines > Cheloniidae > Caretta > Caretta caretta. The sequence continues at coordinate 55,862,874 of NC_134209.1, forward strand.
CGTAGCTTAGATCGATTTACTATGGTTGTGTAGACCAGGCCTTACGGTTGAGGACAAGGAGAAGAGCCTGTGATCTCCCTGTCTCTCTCACTTCTAATCCTTATTCTCAATTCATCTGATTCCTAGCAAATACTAGGGCATTACAGGCCAGAGAAGATTCCACAGTCCTCAGCAGTAGAGTAACTCCCCACGGTATGCCTAAAAAGAGAGATGGCTCACACCAGCCTAGCCATCCCTAACAAAGAAATAACCCCTACCTGTGGTAGTAGGAATGGTGCTTCTCAGCCCCTTCATTGCTGAGTAAACTTGGGTGGGGAGCGTCCATCCCATATCATCATTGTGATAAGGATTTTGAAACTTCTATCTTGGTTTGGGGGGCTGGGGGAGCTGGAGGGGAGAGATGGAATAATCTTCATACCTGGCTCTCCCCCGCCGCCTCCCCCCGGCCACAAATCTAGCCTTGTCTTTCTATGCGGTTCAAGAATTATGACTGAGGCAGCTCTATGGACCCCTGGGAATTTCTCAACACTGATTGAGAACTATTGCTATATACTGTAAAGCAAGCAAACATGACTTGAAAAACATATTCAGTATATGGCATTCCTATACTGTAGACAACTGATCACATTTTTTACTTTGTCTCACTTTCAAGGCCCTTCACAACTCCCCTCCAGCCTAATTCTTTGAATTGGTCTCCTACCTATTTTGTTTGCCCTCTAAGGTTCCTAGTATATCTCATCTTCCCTATATTGTCTTTGAGACTGGAAATCCTCTAGGGCAGGGACTGTCTTCATTTTGGTACAGCTCCAAGCACATTGTCAGTGCTTAACAAAGATTAAATAATAATACAACCTTGGACCTTAATTTAGCAACACTGATGAGAGCATTCACAGCATAGCTACTGAGGGGTTACAGAAAATATACTTTGTGACAATATTCCTGAGGCATGAAGGGCACAGAATGTTCCTGATTTTCTTTGTTCTCTTAAAAGTGAGGAAGCATTAACTTACCACCCTGGCATTTCCCTATAACTTCATCTGCTCATCATACCCTCAAGTAGTGAGTCCAGTGTCACATGACAGAAAATAATTCTTTCATCCAGTTGAAAAATGTGAAATGTCTACAAGAGTCAAAGGTAAAAATGGGAGGATTTTGAAGGGAATTATGTACTGGGGTGTTCAAGAAGAGATGGGAAGAGAAAGAGAGGCCAAAGTGCTGGCTAAAGACCAAAGTGTGCTTATTTTGTGAATTCTATACCACAGATTAGAGGGTATTTGGGTGTGGTGTGGTGTTGAGGAAGGTGGCAAACTGGTTATCCTCCCACTGGGCAGGTAAAGATGCAAAAACTGAAATAGCTCACCTACCTGTCACTTCTAGCCTTATCTAAATAGTTCAAAATTTTATTTCTGGTGTGTATCGAACCAGATGGCAGAAAAATAGTAGTTAACTTTATCCAAAAAAGAAAAAAAAAAGTGAGAGTGAAAGACATAGGCATTATAGGCAAGACCTTCTGATTTACCAGATATTGAATCAACTTAAAAGAAATGTTAAATTTTCCATCTCTATAGTACCATCAAACCCATTGGGCCTGTAGGCCAAAAGAGGAAACCCATTTCCTAAAACTGTGATGTTTTATACTTAGCCATGCTTACTTACTGACATTATTTTAACAAAGCTGTTTGTTTTGTGACTAGAACTAAATTGGAGGCTCCTTTGGAAAGTTCTTCTATATCAGGATTTTTTTCAGTTCCTGGAAGATCTTATTTTCTTTCTAATCATCAAAGATATCAGAGCTGAACTAGTTTACTTGTGAAGCATTCAGAGGTATAGAGCTGCATTTTTATACTGCTAGTTAATATTTTTCTCAAAGACTGAAGGTATTCATCCCTTCTCTGCCCAAGATTTCAGTAGAATTCAATCACAAAATTAAATGTGGAAATTATACACAACACCTTGTTGAAAGTGAGAGATAATAATCTTTACTAACTCCACCTTCGTATCTTCTTCACCAAAATAGGTCATTCATTAGGTTTATTGCCCCCCTTCCACTCTAAAGTTGGTCTTTATGACCAAGCCACCAGGAAAACATTAAAGTTGAGGAATTTAACTGATATTACCTTCTAAAGGGGAAATCCAGCCCTTCCCCCTTTCTATAGCTGTGTGAGCCCCTCTATTGTGGAACCAATGCAATACCAATCCATAAGGGCTTGCTGGAAGTTTCTCAGCTGTGAGTGCATGGCAGTGTTCCGGCAGCTGGGGAAGGGAAGGCTAGAAGATGTGTTGCTACACACATCCACCTGTCCTCCACCCACCTCACAGTGATGGGAAGGGGCAAAAAGAGATGTATAAAGGGGGTGGTTAATTCCATAGCTTCTAGATGGCCCAGGGAGGAGGATTCCTGTCCTCCTTCCCTTTTGCCAAGTGGCTGGCCTGGCTACTTGTTCTGGGTGCTGAAAAGAGGATATACCCCTTACTGACTCAGATGTGAAGAGAAACTTGACTATGGACTTTCCTGGAAATTATCTCCATCTTGACTGTTGTCAGTGATGACTAATTGCACAGTGGGGCAACATTGTTGGTACTCAAGTGTGTCAGTGGCTGTGAGTCAGATAAAAGAAAAATAGTACAAAAGAAGTTTATCTTTCTGTCTGTTTTTTCCCTGTTTTTATTATTCAAAAAGCAGTATAATAGATTTTCTGGCTCTGCCTTTGTGAAAGTTTTGTCTAGCTATTGGTACCGTTCACACAAGGCCATACTCTGCCCTTGAACTTTGAACAAATCTCTTCTGGGCATAGTAGGAGTTCCATGTTTAAATGAAGGCAGCATATACCCTTCATCTCTAGGATTTTTTTAAAAAAAATCTTTATTATATGTTAAAGGAATTGGCTGTGCCTTGGTATTACTGATAATTGTTGTATGATATTACTGCTGCAAACTATTTAATGCTAGTTCAACTGTTGTGAACAGCTAAAACTTGTTTCCAGTCTTCCTTTGTTATGGGCTAAAAGTCTTGTCAGATGCGTTTTTTTAGGTGCAGGATAACAACATATGGTTAGAACAATTTTAGGTCCTTATAGTCTGAAGGATTTTCCCAGGGATGCACAGAATATTTACTACCCCTCATTATAGCCATCTAATATTTGATTGAATGTAAATTTTGGGACAGACTCAGTGTACATAATGAACAGACTTATTTTGCTTTTAAACTCAGAATATAAATTCTGCCTTTGTCTGAATGCAAAGGATTATTTCAAGTGATGACTATGACTGGAGCTGGTAGAAACATTTTAAATTTCACAGTTTTCCAATGGGGAGAGGGGAGATGTTTTTCACAAACATTTTGGTGAACAAATGTTTTCATTTTTTTGATCAGCTCACTTTCCGCATTTCTATGTTTAAAAAATACTGCCCCTTTGGCCTGCTTTTGCTCTTTTTACATCCAGTGGCAAAACTTCTCCTGACTTCATTTGGAGTAAAGGGCAGTGGTGAGCTGGAGCCAGTTCGCACCAGTTCGCGTGAACCAGTTGTGAAATTTAGAAACTGGTTTAGAACCGGTTGTTAAAGAGGTAGGCAAACTCTGGCCCGTGGGCCACATGCGGCCTGTGGGACCATCCTGTCCATCCCACCTGGGCTCTTGGCTGGGGAGGCTCCCCTGTGAATTTTTACTCACCTGGCGGCACCCCGAGACTTCGGTGGCGAGTCCTTCAGCACCGCCGAAGGCCTGGAGTGACTGAAGGACGTGCTGCCGAAGTGCCGCTGAAGGCTCGGAGCGACTGAAGGAACCGATTCTTCAGCTTCTGGCAGCTCATCACTGGTAAAGGCCCATAGAGTGGATGATTGTATAAAGTCATAAATATGAAATTTCCAATTTTAAGACAAGAGATGGAATTGAATTTCCAAAGAAAATGAGTTCTAGATGTATTCCCTTGGTAAATGAGAGATGAAACTGATATAAACATCTTGTGTATAAATACATGGAGAATTTTAAACACTACCTCAAGAAGTAGTGTACCATAAAACTAGAGAACAGAATGTTTTCCTTGCCATTTACTTTAATATCAGTAAAAAGTTTCTATACAGCTAAATATCAAGTTTTATAATTTATATGCAAAGTTTTTTTTCTTATTTTTGTAAAGGATAGAAAATAATTTCACTACCAGAAAACATAGCTGGTGTTTTTTGGGATAAATCATATTGTGCCAAAAGTAAAAGTTTTAAAAAATTTAATATTGAGCACATTGTTAGTGCTCAACAAGTACTGTTGTTAAGAACTCAGTGGTATCATAATCTTTAGAATGATAGGTCACACATGGGGAAATTAAGGAAGGGATTGAGGGGATAGTAGGTGGGTTATTGATTTTTGGATGGTTTCCTTTTATATGTATAAAGTGATACTGTGCATTCTGGAGCAATTTTCAGACTTGACATAATCAGGTACAATTCCCATTGATTTCAAGGATTTTAATGGGAGATCAACCTGCTCACTTTGGAGCTGTCCATGGTAGTTCCAAGAGTTGTGGGGTGCTGCCAAATAGCCTCTTCATATTTGGAAGTGACAAATAAATATAGACAAAAAAGTGACCTACGCTATGCTTGAAGAGGTAATAGTTAAAAATCCAAACACAGTAGAAACCTTTGCTTTGCTGCTGTGCGTCAAGTGCAAGCCTTAGCTAGGTCTCCTTGTAGCTTTTACTCCCTTCTTCCCTAGTCCATCCTGCCCCACAGTGTCTCTCTCTCTCTCAAAGTATACTTCTAGCCACTTCATTTTTTTTCTCCTAAAAGAAATAACCCACTTATCGGGTCCAAATAGATAAATTTTTTGGTGCTGTGACAATATTAGATCAGCACCTGTCTCTAAAAAGACACATAATGGAGACATACAATTTTAGTAGTCTTGTACTGTACTAGAAATGTGGAGTACTGCCAGGCTGTGGTGGGGCGGTGCCCCACCCCCCTGCCAGATTGGGTTACAACAGGCCAGAGCAGCTGCGCAAGGTGGCAGCCAATCAGGGCTAGGCTAGGCCCTATATAAAGGCTGCCCAGGAAGGGAGCAGGTAGTCTCTCCCAGGTCTTCAGAGGGTGAAAATTTCAGAGTAACAGCTGTGTTAGTCTGTATTCGCAAAAAGAAAAGGAGTACGGGTTTGTGTGTGTGCGGGGGGGGGGGGGAGGGTGAGAAAACCTGGATTTGTGCTGGAAATGGCCCAACTTGATTATCATACACATTGTAAGGAGAGTGATCACTTTACATAAGCTATTACCAGCAGGAGAGTGGGGTGGGAGGAGGTATTTTTTCATGCTTTGTGTGTATATAAAAAGATCTTCTACACTTTCCACAGTATGCATCCGATGAAGTGAGCTGTAGCTCACGAAAGCTTATGCTCAAATAAATTGGTTAGTCTCTAAGGTGCCACAAGTAGTCCTTTTCTTTTAGAGGGTGAAAATCTGTCTCCTGCGTGAGGAGACTAGCACCAGGGACAGCGCAGTGCTGGGCAGGTGTGGGGAGCAGAAGGGAACTCCCGCCTGGTACCTGCTGGGCTGCGGGCCCTGAGAAAAAGGGTCTTGCCAGTGCAAAGGGGCCAAAGGGGAAATGGCCCAGGGAGAGAGACGGACAAAGGGAGAGAAGGAGGGAAGGCTGCTGACAAAGGGTCCCTGGGTCGGGACCCATAGTAGAGGACGGGCCTGGGTCCCCCCCTTGCACTTCCACCTGACCATTGGAGTGGCCATCATGGACTGCACCAGACCCCTGCCAAAAAGGGTTAGACTTTGGGGTGTGGTTGGCCATTGTGGCTGGGGCGAAGAGAAGGACTGCTGATAACACCAAACCCCCGGAAGGGGGTGAGACTGGAGCAGTGAGCACTCCTGGAGGGCAGTGTCCTGAAGAGGATGCCGTGAGCTGGGAGCAATGCGGGTCGAGATGCCAATCTAGGGCGAGAGACGGATGGGACACCATCAGCAGAGGGCGCTCAGCAAGAACTAAGCTAATTCCCCAAGTGAACAGAAGGAGGCGCTGCGGTGGTGAATCCCAACCCCATCACACAGGCCCACAGGCAGAGGGGATAACCTAGCTTTATGCTGCCTGGAAAAAGAAGAATTTTTTTTCTATTAAGCAAGTGATCCTCAACTCTTTTGTAGATAGCAAGTCCTGTCTTTAAAAATATGACATGAAATTTCTGCTTTTAGAAAATACAATTAATCTATCTTGTTTGTTTTGGATTTATTTTGATGGTGATGTGGGTAAGGTGGGTGTTTCTATGAGCTCCTGCTCACAGCCTCATTCTTCTAAGACACCTTTAGACATGCACTGAATTGGAAAAAAAATGCTTTTTTCCCCAGGGTGCTTTCAGATGATATGTCACTTTGTGATTTTTTCCTGACAGCAGCTTGAATCGGTTTGTACTTTATCCTCATATTTTGGAGTTGCTCAGTAATGTTAGTGTTTCTGTTATCTGTACATCTTAAGAGCTTTTTACATATGTAATTTAGGAAAGGACCCACAGTAAATATGGAAATCATCCAATTGTCTGTCTGTTATAGTATCCAAAATTCTAGATAAATAGTGATGCAAGTTAACTAGAATTTTTAGATAAATACAGGTGACATGTATTCTTTTATCCTTCCTGGCAACTTTCTAAAGCATCTCTCTTCCCCCTTTCACTGATTAGGTAAGTTATTACTTTCTTTTCATCCAAAACATTAATTCTCCATATTTTCTTCCTATTGATGAAAAATTTCATGAGCAGTGAGGATGAATACTTCTGCTAGGAGAGGAAGTAATTGTTTTCAATCTGTTAATTAATTTGCAAACTCAGCTGTCAAAAAATATCCTCAGAGGAAACAGCATTAAAACTGTTTTCAGTTAGACTTGTGTCTCTATGGCAGTGCTCTGGGCAGCTGTGAAAGAGACTCCTTCTTTTCTAGATCAGGCAAAAGAGGTAATACCTTTGGCCCCTGAGGGAAAGAAGGGGAGAAGTCAACTGTAACATACCTTTTTGGATAGGTCAGTCACAGAATATCATTAGTTTAGATGACTGCAAGGGTTGCTCTTTCTCAGCCAAAATTCAAAGGTGGAGAGCTGAGAGGAGGGAGAGGAGTGTGTGTGTGTGGTGGGGGGGAATCCAGCGGCTCCAGTATATATTATTCCACATTATTTTGCATGATATTATTTTTCTGACTCTTTATGAGGAATGGAGAGAGACTTTTTTTCCATTTTACAGCTATCAGAGTTAAAAACCAAAATAACTTTTGTATACATGAAGAATTAAGTGTTACCATTGCTTTAATTTACGCTTATTTCAATAATTTAGTACTTTGTATGGGAGCAAATGGGATTTCATCAGGTTTAGACGCAGCTCTTCATGGCACAAGAAAACACATTGCCAGTAGATGGCAGTATAGCTCTTTCTTTCCAGAACTTCACAAAATAGCATAAACCCAGCATTTACAAAACTACTGCCATTTCCAGATGCAGGCCTCAGGGCCATAGTCAGTCCTGCAATGTATTTCTCATTGCTGGGGATGTCTCATTAGGAGATTAACTGTTTAAAATGCAGTGCTAATGTTAAAGTTTTAATTGGGAAATCCTGTGCATGTTAAATTAATCTTAAGTACTTTTATCTAGAGTGCTTGCTTCCTTTCCACAATGCCTTGTATTTCTAACTGCCTCACATTCTTTTACATCTATGTGAATGGAACTTTAAATGGACCAAGAATGCTTTTTATGTTACAGTTTGTTGAAATAGCACTTAAAATCTGGTGTGCGATGCCTCTTGAATTGTTAAATACATGGTTCCTGCATACGATAATATTTGAATGATAACAATGCTATAGTATATTTTTGACAATTCATTTGTATCTGTAGGAGAAACCTAAAGCAAAGATTTTAGCAAAACAGTTTACTTTACTTGGCTAAGTAAGGAAAATCCAGAGACCAATTAGGATTGGCAGCTTGATAGAAAACAACATAGTAATTTGACAGCTAAACATTGAGGCAGAGATTTGTATAGGCCTGGTCTACACTTGCGGGGGAGGGGATTGATCTAAGTTAAGCAAATTCAGCTACGTGAATAACGTAGCTGAAGTCGACGTACTTAGATCTACTCACTGTGGTATCTTCACTGTGGTGAGTCGACTGCTGACACTCCCCCATTGACTTTGCCTGCTCCCCTCGCTCTGGTGGAGTAGCAGAGTTGACGGGAGAGTACTCGGCGGTCGATTATAGATGCGATAAATCAACCCCTGCTGGATTGATCCCTGTCCGCCGATCCGGCGGGTAGTATAGACAAGCCCATAGAGAACACCGGGATTTGGAGCCCTAGTTCCGGGCTGCTTTGAAAATCCTTAGCCTTGGGGCAGCATTTTTTTTCACAGTACATGTACACTTTTGTAGTCACCCAGCTTATATATGAAAAAGACTTGATATGTGTTGGCAAGTTAGGGTTGCATACCTGCAAATGTATAAGCAAGCACAAATTCCCACCTTGTAGTCATCCTTCAATTTTGGTGTACTAAAAAAAAATACATAAAAGGAAAAAAGATCTTGTTCTTTCTCAGTGGGACTTTAGTAAAATCATTTTACTCACCATCTGGCTGTCTCTTTATCCTCCCTGCCCAGGCTCTTTCTGAGACTTCTAACGCCCCTTCCCTGACTCTTGTCTGTATCCTTTAACTAGGAAACTGACCACAAAACCTCCTTCTTCTAGGTCTTTCTTGGAGTCCTTGAAGCCTCCCTTCCCAGGATGATTGCTGTGTGAGGCCTACAGCTCCCCTTTGCCCTGGGAATGATAACTCTCAGAATTTCACTCATTCTGTGCTGAAATTGTAAGCAGCTCAGTACTGTGCTTGTAACTTGCTCTAAAGGGCCTGCACACCATGTTAAATAGCCTAACTGTGGATTTAACTTCCTCACTTGGCTTTGTTTGTTTGTTTTTTTAATGATTTCTATTACCAGTCTGATCTACTAATCTTTCACTACTTTCTATTACATGATATTTAGTTGCATCATGTGGCATACTGTACACTTGGCTTCATGACCTTCAATATGATTATTTATTTGTTAAGCATGTTTGCTTGGCACTCTACAGAATATGGCGGAAGACATGGCCAAAGGACCCTAAAGGCAAAGGGCAAAAGGAAATCCTACAGTATTACATGATTGAAAGATGGAACTATCACTTCAGCAGTGTTATGGTAGAAAGTACTATCATTTTTGCAGGTGTTGGAAAAACACTGATAGGATTAAGAGAAGATGTCATTTTTTAGAAGAGATTTGAGAGAGTACATGCAAATTGCTTGCAATTTGGACAGTTACAGTTTCTCTTTAGTCCACATCTAGATTACTCAACATATGAAGGAAAATAATTAGTCTGGTCCTGGACTGAATTAGGCTAAAATTTAATGAGACACAATGGTTCTGGATAAAAATAATTAACTTGTGTTGATCTGAGACTCTAGGACAAAAGTTTTAGCTTCACCTTTGTTATAGAATACTTTATTGGGGAAAGGTTATGAAATCCAACCTTTAGTAGAAGAATCTGAGCAAACATGTCAGTGTAGAGGTCTTTGTAGTGCTTTAGCAGATTATGTTTAAAATTCAGCTACTCTTGTTTGTTTTGATTTGTTTTGCATAATTCTAGGAATGCATCATGGTGAAATGTGAAATCTGACATTGTCACAGAAGACACGAGAATCATAGAATCATAGAATATAAGGGTTAGAAGGGACCCCAGAAGGTCATCTAGTCCAACCCCCTGCTCAAAGCAGGACCAATTCCCAGTTAAATCATCCCAGCCAGGGCTTTGTCAAGCCTGACCTTAAAAACCTCTAAGGAAGGAGATTCTACCACCTCCCTAGGTAACGCATTCCAGTGTTTCACCACCCTCTTAGTGAAAAAGTTTTTCCTAATATCCAATCTAAACCTCCCCCACTGCAGCTTGAGACCATTACTCCTCGTTCTGTCATCTGATACCATTGAGAACAGTCTAGAGCCACCCTCTTTGGAACCCCCTTTCAGGTAGTTGAAAGCAGCTATCAAATCCCCCCTCATTCTTCTCTTCTGCAGGCTAAACAATCCCAGCTCCCTCAGCCTCTCCTCATAAGTCATGTGTTCCAGACCCCTAATCATTTTTGTTGCCCTTCGCTGGACTCTCTCCAATTTATCCACATCCTTCTTGAAGTGTGGGGCCCAAAACTGGACACAGTACTCCAGATGAGGCCTCACCAATGTCGAATAGAGGGGAACGATCACGTCCCTCGATCTGCTCGCTATGCCCCTACTTATACATCCCAAAATGCCATTGGCCTTCTTGGCAACAAGGGCACACTGCTGACTCATATCCAGCTTCTCGTCCACTGTCACCCCTAGGTCCTTTTCCGCAGAACTGCTGCCTAGCCATTCGGTCCCTAGTCTGTAGCTGTGCATTGGGTTCTTCCGTCCTAAGTGCAGGACCCTGCACTTATCCTTATTGAACCTCATCAGATTTCTTTTGGCCCAATCCTCCAATTTGTCTAGGTCCTTCTGTATCCTATCCCTCCCCTCCAGCGTATCTACCACTCCTCCCAGTTTAGTATCATCCGCAAATTTGCTGAGAGTGCAATCCACACCATCCTCCAGATCATTTATGAAGATATTGAACAAAACCGGCCCCAGGACCGACCCTTGGGGCACTCCACTTGATACCGGCTGCCAACTAGACATGGAGCCTCTCATGCAAGTGCTTCAGGATTGATTCTTTGAGGACCTGCTCCATGATTTTTCCAGGGACTGAAGTGAGGCTGACTGGCCTGTAGTTCCCTGGATCGTCCTTCTTCCCTTTTTTAAAGATTGGCACTACATTAGCCTTTTTCCAGTCATCCGGGACTTCCCCGGTTCGCCACGAGTTTTCAAAGATAATGGCCAATGGCTCTGCAATCACAGCCGCCAGTTCCTTCAGCACTCTCGGATGCAACTCGTCCGGCCCCATGGACTTGTGCACGTCCAGCTTTTCTAAATAGTCCCTAACCACCTCTGTCTCCACAGTGGGCTGTCCATCTCTTCCCCATTTTGTGATGCCCAGCGTAGCAGTCTGGGAGCTGACCTTGTTAGTGAAAACAGAGGCAAAAAAAGCATTGAGTACATTAGCTTTTTCCACATCCTCTGTCACTAGTTTGCCTCCCTCATTCAGTAAGGGGCCCACACATTCCTTGGCTTTCTTCTTGTTGCCAACATACCTGAAGAAACCCTTCTTGTTACTCTTGACATCTCTGGCTAGCTGCAGCTCCAGGTGCGATTTGGCCCTCCTGATAACATTCCTACATGCCCGAGCAATATTTTTATACTCTTCCCTGGTCATATGTCCAACCTTCCACTTCTTGTAAGCTTCTTTTTTATGTTTAAGATCCGCTAAGATTTCACCATTAAGCCAAGCTGGTCGCCTGCCATATTTACTATTCTTTCGACTCATTGGGATGAGAACACACCAGAACACATGATTTGTGCCTCGTATTTGTGTTTTCACAGTGTAATGTCTTTCTAATGTGAAAACATAAAAATATTTACAAAATGAAAACAATTGGAAATTAATTCTTTCTGCTTATTGGTTTTAGCATGTGGGTGGTAGGCCATGGTGGTGGCCAGTGATATACAGGAGGGATGGTGGTCCCTTCTGGCCTTAGACTCTATGGCTCTATTAATGACTTTATCTTTACGCCATATACATGTTTTTCATATGCTATGCAATGAAGATGAATGTGCTCTTCAAAATAAGTGGGACTAAAGAGGTCCCATTTTAGTTGGTGTCAAATGACACTGCCATGTTAGGTACCTAAGTCCAGAATCGGGTCCCAATGCCTAAACTCATGTGGTGTCTAAATTTTGGCACTAAAAGCTGCCTAGATTTGTATCTCTGGACATGCGGACTGCAACCTCACATTGACCATCTGAATGCCTAAGCCTCAGTGCAGTGCACAAAGTGGGGAAAGATAAGATTTCCTCCTCCAGCTCGCTTGCAGGGCCAGATCTGGTAGGCAGGATCAGAGTGCGTCCAGGATCAGGCCCTTGTAGGTGAGCTGACACAAACTCGCTGAGAGGGGGAGGAGGCAGAAGATTACCTTCCTCATAACTTCTAACCTAGTAGTTAGGGTACATACCTGAGATGTGGGAGGTCCCTGGTTCAAGTCCCCCTCTGCCTGAGCAGGAGAAGGGATTTGAACAGAGATCTGCCATCTCTTAGGTGCACTCCCAAACTACTGAGCTATGGGATATTCTAATGTCTGGTAGGAGAGGGAGTTTGTCCCTCAGTTTCTCCTGAAGTTTTCCACTGTGGGGTTAAAAAAAGGAGTCATTGGGTCAAAGAGAGAGAGAGCATGAGAGCAAGTGAGCAAGAGGGCTGTAGCCTGGTGGCTACAGCACTCACCTGAGAGACAGGAGACCCAGGAACCCTACTCCCATGACTTTTTAAAAAATATTTTTCCACAGTGGAACAGCTTCAGCAGGCAAGACTGAGCTGCTCTTCCCAGCCACCCCTGCTCTCCCCAGCATGCACGCACGCTCGCTCAAGCCCACACCAGAATAGCCCATAGCCTAGTGATTGGAGCCCTCTGCTGGCAGGTGGCAGATCTCTGTTCAAATCCCTTTTTTCCCCCTCAAAGGAGAGTCTCCCAGATCCCTAGTGATGAACCTGACCACTGAGCTAAAAGTTATGGGGGAACTGTTGCGGCAGTGATGGCATGGCCTAACCCCACAAGAGGCTATGCAGCTGAGAATCCCAAGCCAGGCAGGCACCTTTCTGCAGTTTGGATTTAGGCGCTGAATTTGAGAGGAGCAGAGCTTAGAACACACCCCTATTTCCTTGTTATCTCCCAGTGGTTTTTGTGAATCTGATTCTGAGGTGTCTGTCTCTCCCCACTTATTGCATTATAGAGACCTAACTGAGACTTTGTGAATTCCAGTGATTTTCTAAGCACCTAAAATTGTATGTAGCGATGCTGAGGATTGCCTGACCTAAATTCTTCTAGCCTTTCTGTCAGTGGCAAATAATCTGTTGGAATCATGTTACTTCATGGTGGAGTAACGAATTGGATGTGAGAAACAAGAGGATCTCAGATCACCATTGTGATGAGAGGGCAGTATAAGAACCTATATGGAATAGAATAGAATGGAAACAATCTTTCACAATGGGATCATATGCTTACTTTAGAATTAACAAAATCTATTATTTAGCAGCATCAGCTCACTTCTGTAAATCATACTAAGGTAAATATTTAAATATATATTTATTCGGCCCAATTATCTGCTGGTGTAAACTGGCATACTTCCATTGATGTCAGTGAAGCTGCGCCAGTTTACATCAGTAAAGGTTTTGTGCTGTGGGTGCGTATGAATATAATACTCCTAAAGGTGCCAGATTGACAGCCGTGGAGATAAAAGTCCTGATGTTTATCTTCTGGACAAGTATAGTGTGGGCAGTCACAGTGCACCCATTTACCTCAGTGTGCCTCAGTCCTGTGATGGGGAGGGTGCTTAAAGAGTGATTCAGTCACCATGGTTACTCAGTCCAGGGACTTTGCTGAGACTTCCAACACGGGTGCTATGTGGGGATGGTTTTAGTGGTGCGGGGACTTATCCATAGGGAACTGGATCGTGACTGCCAACCTCATTTGACCCAGCCTTTGTGACATCAGACCCCAAACAGCCATTTTGATGATAATTTACAGTCACTCTTAACTCAGGCTGAATTTGAATTGGTAACCTAAAAATGAAAGGCTTCTGTATTCTATTACTACTAATTCTCTGACCCATTCAGTCGCCTTGGTTGTTTAATCTATAGAACATTAATAACCGTCAAGTTAAAGTATCATCTGGCTCCGTTTCTGAGACAGTTGAACAGCTGCAAGATATTGACACTTTTAGTCCATTTAATTAAGCCCCAAAGTACAAAACAAATACATTTATTGATGTGTGTAATTAATGATAAAACATTGAACATAAAATTTCTATTTCTACAACATATACTAATAAAATCAATTTTGTCAAGAGCTGTGAGGACATTGAAATACCATGTACTGTAGACCATGTAACTTGTGGATATTGGAATAAACGTTAGTAATGAATTCTGTCGTCAAATACAGAGTTTTCATTCAAGAGCGTCCTGGGTGTATGTTGGGGAAGAATTTTCTCATTGGGGCCAAGATTTTCAAAAGTGACTAGTGAATTAGGTTTCAGAGTAGCAGCCATGTTAGTCTGTATTCGCAAAAAGAAAAGGAGTACTTGTGGCACCTTAGAGACTAACCAATTCATTTGAGCATACGCTTTCGTGAGCTACAGCTCACTTCATCGGATGCATTCACTGTAGCTCGCGAAAGCTTATGCTCAAATAAATTGGTTAATCTCTAAGGTGCCACTAGTACTCCTTTTCTTTTAGTGAATTAGGGAATTTCAACTTTTGGGTGCCTAACTTGAGACACCTTAAAGAAGCCTGATTTTCAGAAGGTGGGACTCAATATTTTCTGAACATTAGGCTTGATAAGATGTCTGATTGTGCATCCAAAAATCAAACTATCCAACATCTTAAGTGATTTTGAAAATGTTGACATAGACACTTTAAAAAAAATGATTAATGAAAACTGCAGTTTTAAACAAGTTTTAAAATATATCACATGCTAAGAATATGAAACTCTTCCATTCTAGGGACTTATGCTGAATTTACAGAGGACTTACAGTATGTGACATCATATTATTTTTTAATCTTCCAGTCTTGACACAGCAGCAAGTTCTGTATCCAGCTCTGTCAAGTCAGTTCTCCATTATAAATGGAGATTTTGAGTCCTTAATCTGAAAAGATTTTTAAACAAAAACAATTTGATAAATGGTGATGTAAATTTCACATTAGGTGAAAACTTAGAAGGCAGATGAACAGTAAGTAGGAAAGTAGTATCACTTTCATAACTTTGGCATTTAGTAGCTATAGAAAATTAATGTAACTCTACTAATTTGATATACTACAGAGGCCAAATCAGCTGCTGGCATCAGTGGGAGCAATTCAGAGGCAGTTTTGTCTATTTTAACATAGGCCAAACATGTGAAGTTTGTGGCACAAGTTAATAATTGTGGGAATGATCTTACACCCTTTATTAAATGATTTACTTGCCTTCTCAGCTTACTGAGCATGCTTATTTTGCCCATGTAGGCCCCAATCAACAAAGCATGTAAATACATGTTTAACTTTAAGCATATAAGAAATCTCATTCCTTTTCAGCAAAGCATGTGTTTAATCCTAAACACATCCTGAAATGTCTGGCTGAATCAGGGCTCTAAAGCCCCATCCTGTTCCCACTGACGTTAATGGTACTTTCCTTTTATCTGGCTTACCTCAAGTCATTCTCACTGACTTTTTCTTGGAAACCGGACTACTTTTTCCGAAAACATTACATAATATAATTTTTAAACAAAAAATGGGCAATTTTTGTGGAAAAACATTCAGTTTTGAGTGGTTTTTATGTTTGGTTCCAAATATTTTGTATGACTTTGTGATAGGATTAACAACTTTATACTTGCACAAAACCGAACACACTTACCCTGCCCTGCCACTCCTCCAAGGCCCCGCCCCAGCTCACTCCATCCTCCCTCCCTCTGTCACTCGGTCTCCCCACCCTCACTTGCTCATTTTCACTGGGCTGGCGGAGGGGGTGAGGACTCTGGCTGGGGGTGTGCACTGCATGGTGGGGCCAGAAATGAGGAGTTCAGGATGCAGGAGGGAGCTCCAGGCTGAGGCAATGTGTTGGGAATCAGGAGGGGGTGAGGGCTCTGGCTTGGGGTTTGGGCTCTGGGGTGGTGCCAGCGATGTGGGCAGGGGGTTGAGGTGTGGGAGGGGGTCACAGGTACAGGCCCTGGATGGCACTTACCTCAAGCAGATCCCAGAAGTAGCAGCATGTTCCCTCTCCAGCTCCTATGTGGAGATGCGGCCCTGAGGCTCTGTGCACTTCCCCATCCACAGGCACCGCCCCCACGGTTCCCATTGGCCACGGGCTCCTTTCAGGAGCCGGGGCCAGCATGGAGCCTGCTTTAACCCTGCTGCGCCACCAACTGGACTTTTAACGGCCTGGTCAGTGGTGCTGACCGGAGCCGCCAGGGTTACTTTTTGAACAGGCGTTCTGGTTGAAAAGCAGACACTGGGCAACTCTACTTTATGATATAGCAAATTCTCACCTTACAGAACAACTAGCCTGAACATCCCATCACAGTACCCAGTTTAGGCCCCAATCCTGCAGGCACCTAAGCAGATGCATAACTTTTTGCTCATATGAGTACTCCTGTTGGCTCCAGTGTGACTATTCACACACACAGCTTACTTTATCATTTGAAGGATTGGGGCCTAAATTGTGAAATGTGATTGATTTCTACACGGGCCTTATATTTATAAAGTCTCCCATATCCCCAATACACTTGGTTCCTGACCCAGTATAATAAATAAAACAAATATGTTACAAATAAAAAGGTAACATATTCTTTTGGTAACTAAGAAAAGTGTGTAGGATAAAAGTCCACAAATAACTACCACACCAAATATGCTGTCAAAACTGCACTATCTAATCACATTTTAACTTAAAGGGAAACAATCCTATAGGCATTAGCATGGCTACATTTATATGAAATGGAAGATATAATTTAATATCTTTTATTTTCAAATGTTAAATGTGCTGCTTGTATGGATGCTGCTTTGGGGATATCGGGCAATGAAGAAAGTTTTGGTTTTCAAACTACTGTGTCTTTAAAAAAAACCAGTTTGTAAATGCTGCTACTACTAAATTTTAATTCCCCAGAGTACAACTTGGGTTTCCAGTAGTCTTCATATCCTTTGTTTAACCTTATATAATTATTTTTAATGAACGGGCTCCTCTTGTACATTTAAATAAATTGGCCCTTCTTTCAATGTTAGTTTGTATTGAGTCAAATTAATCACACTCAAACAACTTTTAAAAACTATGCCTCAAGAGTTTTCAAACTATTAAATATTTTTCTATTATAAGGGCTCAGAATTGTTCACTGCAGAGAATAAAGTACCACTTTTGCATACATTACGCAAACACTTCTTGCTTTGTGAAACCACAATAAATTTTCGTGCTGATTACTCATGTAATCTAAGGATCTCCTGCTGTTTTATGGAGAGTCTCTTATTAATTTAATTCAAGCAATAAAATTAGCACCTGTAGAGAACCCTTTATTATTTCTTACCTTTTATTATATAAATAATAACCTACTTCATGTATCATGTAACAGCTGCTTTATTTTACCATCAAATGTATTAACTATTAATTCTTGTTTTTAATGAGAAAACAAGCAATATATTGAAAACATTAAATTGATCATATTGACAACGTTATTTAGAAATGACACATTCAATGTGACCACCAACTCTGAAAGTTGGATCTTGTGACTTGAACATCTGAGAGGTAAAATGAAAGCTTTTGGACTGGAAGGGTGATGACTGTACTCTATGACCCCAATCCAACTCCTGTTGAAGTCAATGGAAATTGTATCTTATATAAAACACCTACTGGCTAGTTCACAGGGTAGCAACCAATTTGCTTATGGAAAGACTCACCCACTTATTGCGGGATTAGATTGTACAGTGGTAATAGATATTAGCAATGGTTTCTGGAGTACAAAAAACAAACAATGGATCTCAGAGAAAGGCAACAACAGGACCCTGTTAAAATCAGCTCCAGCTGAGTCCATATATGCACAGTGAGGTAGAAACTGCACCTCAAACTCTACCTTGATAATAAGCAAGTTCTACCAAAAGATCCACACAGGTTTTTCCCATCTGCTCTGCATTATATATTCTGTTTATTCTGAGATCTGTTGATTCCCAATAACAGTAATAAGAATCAAACCTGTAATTAGTCTCAGACTAGACAGACAGCGCAGCAAGCATTCTAACAACGAGGGCAATATGTTTAATAGGCCTGAATGAACATAAGAGGACTTTGTATTACTTTCTACAAAAAAAAGACAGTTACAGGGAGGGGAAAAGTATTTTTTTAAATATTATCCCCTTTCCATGAGCTAACTAAAGAGTGTTGTAGCTCAGTGACATTTCATTTTTTACTCTGAAAATCTTGTGTCTAGGGTCAGTGGTGACTTCACAACTTAATCAGTAACGCAGAGAGAGAAGGTTTTAGGTGACAAAATATTGACTTCAGTATGGCCAAACAAGCACAAAAACTGCTTCCCCAAAAGTTAATCTTGAAATAGTTTGCCATTTCAATTTAAATGCAACTAGGCTTGCTAGGGGCTTAGGACTCCTTTCTGCATAGTCTCAAAAGAAGAATTGCTTGTTCAGAGAATAAGAGGAACTGAATGGAATGGTTTACTGATATGCACAGGCAAAGTGATGAAATGCCTGCTGTTGTTTACATGGTAGTTTGTTATTTCTAATGAAAACATTTGTAGAAAAGCTATTTTGTATAATTTCACTTGTAGTGTGGGTGCTGGAAAAGATTTATTGTTATCCCAATTACTCTATAACTGACAAGGAATGCACGATAAGTTCCTTCCAGTAGAAAGCATTTGTGATAAATGAAGTGGGGGGGTGCGGGGAAGTTCCCTTTTATGGACACCTAGCCAGCCAGTTAGCTACAAAGTCCCTGTTAGTAGTTGTTCTCTATTTGCTTTACCTGTAAAGGGTTAAAAAAAACCCAGAGGTAAAAGGAAGGGAGTGGGCATTCCTGGGTTCAAAGGGTTTTTTTGCATTTGAGTGGTGGCAACATCTACCCATCCAAAGTCAGAGAGAAGCTGTAACCTTGGGAGTATAATTCCTGCCTGGAGTGGCTAGTATTAAGTATTTAGAATCCTTGTGGGCCCCCACCTTCTGCACTCAAAGTTCCAGACTGGGGAATCAGCCTTGACAGCATTAAAGGGGTATTACTCTGTAAAACAGATAGGTGTTTGATTTTCTTGCCTATCATTTTGGAAGCGAGATAACAGAAGATGGAAATTTAAGATTTTGTATGTTGATCTATGCTACGCTAAGATGTCTACAAGAAAGGCTGGTCAGCCTGGAACTCCATTAAGATGAATGTGACTAGGCCCTAGTGCTGCTTCGGAGAAACTAGATGGGAATCATCCTGACAGAAGTGAGATGGGACTTGGGTTACCAAAGAGGAGAAGTGAGGTTCTGAGAGGAACAGGATCAGGGATCTAATTTGACAGAGTTTAAGTCAGTGGGAACCTTGTCATTGACTTCAGTGGCAGCAAAATCAGGCCCCAGATGAGGAAAAAGAAGCTAGGGCAGTCTGGAACTGCTCTCAGAGGCCCAGACCTGTATGTGTGTTGTTGGTGTTGTTGCAGAGGATGGGAGGTTCCATCACTGGGCAACTTGGCCAGACAGTTTGGGGGTGATCAATGGGACAGTGGAAACTCCTGTCTCATAGAATCATAGAATATCAGGGTTGGAAGGGACCTCAGGAGGTCATCTAGTCCAACCCCCTGCTCAAAGCAGGACCAATCCCCAACTAAATCATCCCAGCCAGGGCATTGTCAAGCCTGACCTTAAAAACTTCTAAGGAAGGAGATTCCACCACCTCCCTAGGTAACGCATTCCAGTGCTTCACCACCCCCCTAGTGAAAAAGTTTTTCCTAATATCCAACCTAAACCTCCCCCACTGCAATTTGAGACCATGACTCCTCGTTCTGTCATCTGCTACCACTGAGAACAGTCTAGATCCATTCTCTTTGGAACCCCCTTTCAGGTAGCTGAAGGCAGCTATCAAATCCCCCCTCATTCTTCTCTTCCGCAGACAAAACAATCCCAGTTCCCTCAGCCTCTCCTCATAAGTCATGTGTTCCAGTCCCCTAATCATTTTTGTTGCCCTTCGCTGGACTCTTTCCAATTTTTCCACATCCTTCTTGTAGTGTGGGGCCCAAAACTGGACACAGTACTCCAGATGAGGCCTCACCAATGTCGAATAGAGGGGAATGATCATGTCCCTCGATCTGCTGTCAATGCCCCTACTTATACAGCCCAAAATACCATTGGCCTTCTTGGCAACAAGGGCACACTGTTGACTCATATCCAGCTTCTCGTCCACTGTAACCCCTAGGTCCTTTTTTGCAGGACTGCTGCCTAGCCATTTGGTCCCTAGTCTGTAGCGGTGCATGGGATTCTTCCATCCTAAGTGCAGAACTCTGCACTTGTCCTTGTTGAACCTCATCAGATTTCTTTTGGCCCAATCCTCCAATTTATCTAGGGCCCTCTGTATCCTATCCCTCCCCTCCAGCGTATCTACCTCTCCTCCCAGTTCAGTGTCATCTGCAAACTTTCTGAGGGTGCAATCCACGCCATCCTCCAGATCATTTATGAAGATATTGAACAAAACCAGCCCGAGGACCGACCCTTGGTGCACCACTTGATACCGGCTGCCAACTAGACATGGAGCCATTGATCACTACCTGTTGAGCCCAAAAATCTAGCCAGCTTTCTATCCACCTTATAGTCCATTCATCCAGCCCATACTTCTTTAACTTGCTGGCAAGAATACTGTGGGAGACCATGTCAAAAGCTTTGCTAAAGTCAAGGAACAACACGTCCACTGTTGTCCCCTCATCCACAGAGCCAGTTATCTCATCATAGAAGGCAATTAGATTAGTCAGACATGACTTGCCCTTGGTGAATCCATGCTGACTGTTCCTGATCACTTTCCTCTTCTCTAAGTGCTCTCCTTGCTGTTTGTCCTGCTTTTTTAGTATTAGGCAGGAGCCCTCCCCTCTCGCGCTCTCCTACTCGTGCTTCCTCCCGGTATCCCACTTCCCCACTTACCTCAGGGCTTTGGTCTCCTTCCCCCAGTGAATGTAGTTTAAAGCCCTCCTAACTAGGTTAGCCAGCCTCCTTGATATTAAACTGAGAAATATTTTATTTTAAGTCTTTATTTCTATATTGTTTGTTTATGGGTATTTATTAGATTAAATAGTTTGATTTGTTACTTGCTCTACAGAATGGCTTGTAGGGTTCTAAGAACAGTTTCCAAAATCCTTTCTGGTATAAGATATAAGTAGAGTGCTGGCGTAAAATTGGCCCTTATAGATTGAAAAGAGTTAAAACATTAGAAGAGTGAATACAACGATTGTACATTGTTCGAAAATATTTTTTAAAATAAAAACTGCTTTTAGTTTTTCCTTAGATCCTTGAATAGCAAAATTGGAATGCAAAGTGTTTCCGTTTTAGCTATTACCTCAGATGAGTTACTCTCAGTCCTTAAGTTCCTGTTTAAACATAGACACGACAGCCTCCGTTTCCCCACCACACCTCTAGTGGGCCATTGGGAGAGTCACTGCACGACACGCATGATGTGAAAGATTTGTCATGATCCCCAGATTCCATGGTGTTGGAGGACATTCTTAATAGCTTTTCTTGATAATCAGTGGCCTGTGTACCCCTGTAATTATGATGGAAATGATCACTTATCTAAGTTTAGATTCTTGCATATAATTAATATTCTTTTTTGTTGTTGACTTAGTTGCTTTTGCAGTTTTACATCAGTCATTTTCAATTAGCCTAGTAAGCCGGAGGGTTTTGTAACTTTGCGGAGAAAGATAAAGTTAGAACACCTATGCTAAATTGAACTTTTTATCTCATAAAATTATCATGGCCTAAATTAAGAATGAAAGAGTGATTAGCATGACTGAATTATTGCAAATGGAATCTCTGTGGGAAAAACCAGTCTTTGAAACCTGAAGAGGAGACACAACTATCAAACACAACTATCAAATTTCCCTCTTGCTTGTAAAACTACTATAATTTTAAAATTAATAGTTGTAGGGCATCCATCAGATATGCTGTCTTGTGTACAAGAAATAGTCTGATGATTTATGTTGCTATGATGATGGGATCAGTAAATATAGACTTAGAATTTCAAATGATTTTTATTTCATTAATTATTTCAGTAGAAAGAAGTCTAACTGATTTTTTCCCAGACTTTTGGAGACTACAGGATTTTAGTAATAGTCTCACCATGGATAGACGAAATGACTGGGATTTGAATCTGAATAATACTGGAGGTTACCAAAAGCAATTTTGTAGCTCAGTCCGCACAGCTGTGGAAGGATATAAGGAGGTGTGAGAATGCTCTAATGCCCCTGCATGGCCTCCTTGGGTTTGAATGTTAGGGGAAAGCAGGTACTGTGCAGCTCCCACAGCCCTTTACCTACCCTAGTGAGTGGACCAAGAGGGGTCGGAAGCAGGCCGAGTCTTGACTCTGATCCCTGAAGTGTGTTGACAAACACAACCGAGGAGTAGTAATTTGCAACTGGTAAGGGCCCATAGGAGGTTACTCACCTCAACAGGAGGAGCAGAAAAGAAAATTGGACCTCTCTGAAGCATGTTGTCCTTCCTTTTACAAGGGCAGATTGTATAAACACAATGGAGTCCAATGCAGAGTGGAGTACCTACACTTGGCTGAGGAAAAGACTTAATACCCTTTGAACTCCAGTTATGTAAATAGTACTGGTTCTTTAAATAAAATTATCCTGGTAATCATAATATAATTTCCTTTATCAGCTTCTCTAACCTGAGCTGCATGTTCTCTCTCTTCATATTAACTCATAAAAACATTTTAAAATCCTATATTTGGCCTGCAATGGCACCAGGGAATATAATAACCATGAATAATTATCAAACCTTTTACAGAAACCATATCAAAGGAATCCAGTAGAAAATCTGAAATATTTCCTTTCTTTTGTGGAATATCATTATATCATACTTATTACATTACAAGTCTCTTGTGTCAAGCATTTGAAAAACACTAAAATGTACAAGGAGGCAGTGTTGATGAGTTCAACACTATTAACACATTACAAGTTTTGGGCCTATAGTGTAACTATATTAATTAAAATGGCATTTTAATTTTCACCCAAATGCCATTTCAAAATTCAACAGTCTTCATAAACTGAGGATCGGTGCGAGAAAACCTCACTCACTGGATAGTGGCAATTCTTCAGTTGTTAATTGGATGCCTAATTTTATTCAGTTTTGTACAACTCTGCTAATATGTATCAGTAGTAATATGTGATTTAAATTAATAATTTTATATTGTATTTATATAAGCAATACTGCACCCTGGTCTGAGACAGACTCTTGTTTTTGCTAGAGATATTGTTTTTATCAAGAAGGTCCTTCCCATTCAAAGGTTGTTGGAAAATCTTTGGGAAGTAATTTCCTTCAGTATTTTTTTTAAATTAATTTACTACTTAATTTACTATTTAATGTACTTGCTGCTTACATTTACTGCAAAAATCTGACTCCTTGCTCTGAAGCGCCAACAAGATGGGAGAAATGTTTCCATATTCAGTTTTTGAGGGACACGTTTTAAAAGCCACCAAATCCAAAAAGCACAAAGCATCCAGGATGCTAACAGTCTGAATGGTTTTTATTTGCAATAAATCTGTTAGATGTAAGGATGTGGCATAGTAAAGCTCTTCCTGCAAATCACCATCGGAAAGATGATAACTTCCATGGCTTCCTAGATAATAAGGACACTAAGTCTCAATTGTGTCATTTAGACATAACCTAGAATCGGGGTGGTCAAACAAAGATCCACTCTGGAAATTGATGCATACTGTGGTACTCCGTGCAGATGGCACTCTTCACTCTGAGCTGGTACTGAATTTAATTCCCAAAAAAGGTGCTTAGTGTCACTGAATCCACAGTGTTAGTGAAGATAATGGGCCAGATTCTGATCTGATATGCCAGTGTAAATCCAGAGTACTAAAATCAGTGGAGTTATTCTGGATTTACATCATTGTAACAGAATATGGTCTGCTGTCATTCAGGGAACAGACATACAACGGTTCTAACCAGTGCATTTATTAAAGATCAGCTACAAAGAAAACACAATTAATCCACAGAATATGTGCTGACTGACCCCACTAGCCAAATTGCTCCTTGGGTTCAGCTCAGACGTAAGTTTCAACTAAACTTAAAAAAAAAAAATCTCTGAAATTGTCTTGTCAATTTCTGCTGAAGATCACTCAAACATCATTGTAGGACATCACTGAAAACATCAATCTTATTGCAATTAATGAAACCCACTGGGCATACAATGTCAACAAATACATTGTGGGATATATTTGAGTAAAATGAAAGAAGAAGTCACAATGTAATTTCTCTTTCATCATGCACCTACATGCAAGACTATTGTTTGCTGACAAAACTCCTTTTGGTTTACAGTGAAAAGTCGCAAAATAGCAAGCACTGGGGAAAAAAAATCCCACCAGGTCACAAAAGCTGCATCTGCAAATGTTGACCATTTTGCTTTCTTTATTAAATGTGTTTGGGTCTATACTATATATCCTCAATCTCTGTTGTAAATAGACTGTTCCTATGGCACTGAAATGAACTGGACTGTGTGATGATTTCTCACTGAAATAAATATTTTACAATAATTGGTTTTAAAAATGTATAAAAGGATCAGTGAAGGAATTTAAATGCCAGTAGTTATATAATTCTTCTGATATGAATACTTTTTTGCCCCAAAATTAACTTACTAATTACAGCAGTTAAGTGTAATTACTCTACCTCTTCAGGTTCTTTATTATTACTTTCTAACCCTAAGACAAATTCTGCCAAGGATAATTACCATAACAGTAATTTAGTGCACATTTTGATCTTGTTAGGAATACAACATAATCTTCACAAAATGATCTTTTCCATGTTAATCAGTCATTCATGAAGCTGTCTTTCCTGTTGCTGACTCCTCTTAGAAGCAGTTTGAAGCCCAATAATTGGTCATGCGGGAAGGGCAGCAGAGAATATATTGCTCTGTTTCAGGGCCTGGTTTTGGCAAAAGCTCCCATTTAACTTCATACTCAGAGAATCTGAATTAAACTTCAGTACAATAATAAAAATATAAGAAGACTCAGTACTTTGAGTTAAAAAAACCCCTCAAATATTTGAGCTCTCTAAAGAACCAGTATATCAATCCATCACCAGACCAAGTTTACACCTGTTTTTAAGCCTTGAGGCAGCAAAGCACTTAAGCACTTTGTTAGGGTTCCTTCCCTCTGGAAGGACTCTGGAAGGAACTCTGGGGTACAGATGTGGGGACCCACATGAAAGACCCCTTAAGCTTATTTTTACCAGCTTAGGTTAAAAACTTTCCCAAGGCACAAATTCTGCCTTGCCCTTGAACAGTATGCTGCCACCACCAAGTGATTTAGACAAAGAATGAGGGAAAGGACCACTTGGAGTCCTATTCTCCCAAAATATTCCCCCAACCCCTACACCCCCTTTCCTTGGGAAGTCTTGAGAATAATATTCTCACCAATTGGTACAGGTGAACACAGACCCGAACCCTTGGATCTTAAGAACAATGAAAAATCAATCAGGTTCTTAAAAGAATAATTTTATTTAAAGAAAAGGTAAAAGAATCACCTCTGTAAAATCAGGATGGTAAATACTTTACAGGGTAATCTGATTCAAAACACAGAGGATTCCCCTCTAGGCAAAACCTCCCTCTAGGAAAGGGAAAATTCACAAGTTGAAAACAAAAGGTAATCTAACGTGCCTTGCCTTATTTACTTACTCTTTTTGTAATACCAGAGACTTGTACAGGATGGTTTATCGGCGAAGGAGTTTTTTGACCTGATGCTTCTCTGCTTTCCCCAGAGAACACACCAACAAAGCCTCCCCCCGATTTGAAAGTATTTTCTTTCCCCATTGGTCCTTTTGGTCAGGTGCCAACCAGGTTATCTGAGCTTCTTAACCCCTTACAGGTAAGGAGGAATTCTAGGCTACCCTTAGCTGTATGGTTATGACATACTTACTTAAATCCCATTGAAGTTAAGCCTATGCTTAACTGTTTTGCTGAATTGGAACAAACTTGCTACATGTTTAAGTGCTTTGCTTAATCTGAGCCTTACTGTATAAATTAGTTGGCAGCCAATATTTCATGAAGTACTAATCCAGAGGTTGAAGTGCATAATGTTTTATTGCATTGATCGCAAAATCAGTAGAGGTTTATCTTGATGGATTTGGAAAAAAAAAGTGGTTTTGACCTGTTTTTTTTGTTTTATGGCAAAAGGCAATTTGTTAGTGAAAACTGTGATTCCCCCACACCCTCAGCTCTGAACACCTCCCTCCCCGACATACACACCCAAGTGAGGGGAAAAAAAAATATACAAGGCTCACATGTGAAGAGTCTGAAAGGGACTTTTAAAATCACATGGTAGGATCTGATGGGTAGTCCAAGGCCCCTTAGAGCAAGTTTATTAACATTTCTTTAGTCTGGGCCTCACAGGCATAAGGGGGAATTGAGAAGAAAAAGCAAATGCAAACTTTTTTTACCTAAGGTGTGCCACAAAGCTTCTGGTAGGAGATAATACCATATTTTATAATTCTGGCCTACAGCCCTCTAGTGTTCTTGCCAGTGACACTTTCACCCCAATGAAAGTCTCAGTGTGACTTTTTTTTATTCTTTGCAATAATGTCATAGGTGGTGTCTCAGACTGGACCCAAAAATCTCCAGTTGCTTTTGAAAAACTTTGCAATGTCTTTGTTGATAAGGGCCAAAATGGTCTAAATTTGAGCAGCAAATTTGTGCACGTAAATTGGCTATCTAGCTGCCTGATCAAGGTGTGTAAATGCCATTTATGAGCTAGACTGTCAGTGAGTGCAGTTGGAGCACTTGGATTTGGAAGCTGGCTTGGCGTTACTGAAATTTTTGCCATAAAGATTACATGGCAGTTCTGAGAATAGGAGTTTGCTCAATTGTCCTTGGTAAAAGTTGCTACTTTCCTCCACTATGGAGCTGTGTGCTGGCTAATGTTCTCCCTAGATGTGGCCATGTTTCAGTGGCATCTGTAGTGATTCCTGCTTAAAACACTTTAGGACTGTTTTTATTTGCCCTGAAAGACACATTCAAGGAGCAGGTGTTTGATGGGTTCATCTCAGACCACTAGTCAATGAGACATCAAATAGCTAATAGCCAAATAGTTCAATTGGTTTATTAAGTTAGATTTCTGTAACTAAAGACAGATCAATACAATATAGAAAAGTGATACTCACCAGTCCAGGGTTCAGAATCTGCAGCTTCTACTGGTGCAAATTGGTTTACAATTCTAGAGGTCTTTTAGACCACTTGTTTATTTTTTTCTATTATTTGTGGTTAGCTATGCACCTCATATCACCACACGCCATCATATGTCACCTTTATCAATGATCTAGACCACTGATACTCAGACCTCAGTGTTTTAGGAGCCAAATTAGCAATCAACATTACCCCAAAGAGCCATAGTAGTGTGAATTCATTGTTTCATTTACTATAACTATATGTTATTCTCAAAGCAAAATTATTGATCAAGTATTCTACAATTGGTTAATAACATAGTAAAAGCATCCTGGTTAATAACTTAGATTGGTTAATAATTACATCACACAGTGTTTTAATATCATGTGCTGCAA
This sequence comes from Caretta caretta, assembly GCF_965140235.1. Classification (NCBI taxonomy): domain Eukaryota; kingdom Metazoa; phylum Chordata; order Testudines; family Cheloniidae; genus Caretta; species Caretta caretta. The sequence continues at coordinate 55,890,302 of NC_134209.1, forward strand.
AGAGCTGAATTAAAGAGCCACTTGTGGGCTCTCAAGCCTCAGTCTGATCTAGACTGCATAGGTTCCTAGTTTTAAACCTGACATACTTAACATTTTGGCACAATTAACAACAAATACAACACTTGGTTGCGTGGTAAGCTGCTTAACGCTTTTTAACCAATCATTTCATTTTGCCCTTTGCAATTGGAACACCATATGCATCTGCGAGATTTCTTTCTTTCTTGTGGTTTCGGTTATAAGTTCATAACTTATTATTCAAGCAGTCAGAGCCGTTGCAAGCATAAAAACAACCTTAAACAGCTGTGAAAATAAGTCATGCCTTAGACACAAAATACTTCAGGAGGTGCCTTGTCTTTTAGGGCACCTCCTACATAAGTTTAATAAGCCCAAAGCCAAATATACCTTCTGGTTCCTTTGATGTAATTGTTTTGGACTATGGGCCCATATGGCAACACACATAGCAGGTCACTCACTTCCCAGTCATGATAAATATCTGTTTATAAATTACAAATGTGTGAATAGCTGCACGACAGGAGACAAAGGTACATAGACAAAAATTTCTGGGACATAGTAGAGTATTCCCACCCCCTGTCTGACAGCCTCTGTGCTGTTAAGGAGGATGAAACTCTCACGGAAGCTGGAGTGGAAGGAAACGATCCCATAGTTGGGATCCTCTTTCCAAATGATGTCATGGTATCCTCTTGCACTGAGGATACCTCTCTGGGAGAGGGACCCCTGGTATTAGGAAGAGACAGGTAATAGTAAAAGGGAATTCAATTATTAGAAATATAGATTGTTGGGTCTGTGTTGACTAGGAGAAATGCACGGTGAAAATTGCCTGCTGGGTGCAAAGGGTGCAGACTTCTCGAGACATCTAGATAAACTTATGTGCAGTGCTGAGGAGGTGTCGGTGGTCATGGTACATGTGGGGACCAATTACACAGGGAAAGGTAGGAGAGAGGTCCTGAAAGCCAAAGTTAGGCTGTTTGGTAAGAGATCAAAGTCTAGGACCTCCATTATGGCATTCTCTGAAATGCTTCCAGTTCCATGTGCCAGGCCAGTTAGACAAGCAGAAATGCAGAGTCTCAATGCATGGATAAGACAATGGTGTTCAGAGGAAGGATTTAGGTTTTTAGGAACTGGGGAACCTTTTGGGAAAAGAGGAGCCTCTGCAGGATATATGGGTTCCATTTAAAGCAAAACAGAACCAGCTTGCTGACATGTACAATTAAAAAGGTTGTAGATGAGTTTTTAAACTAAGCACTTGGGGAAATACAACAGGTGCAGAAGAGCACACAGTTCAGATGGACACATCTTTTGGGGGAGAATTTATTAAAGGGGTTGCTCAATATCGTAGTAAAGAGGAGAGGATAGAAGTTGATAAAGTACAGGTAGGAACTGAAGAGAAACAGTCAAAGGAAAGAGAGTCCCATTCAGTTACATCACATGAAGGCAGCCAACTAAATATTGACACATTTTATAAGTGTTTGTATATAAGTGCAAAAAGTCTAAATATTCAGATGAGTGAATTTGGCTGTCTGGTATGAAATGAGAGTATTGATATAGTAGGCATCCCAGAAACTAGGTGAAATGAGAACAATCAATGGGACATGGTAGTAGCAGGGTACAATATATATATAGTAATGACAGAGTAGGGAGCGGCATTATATGTGAAAGTAAGCAGAGTCAAATGTAGTAAAAATCTTAAATGAATCAAACTGTACAATAAAATCTCTATGGATTGAAATTTCATGCTTGAATAGTAAGAGTATATTACTAACCACCTTACCAGGATGATGGTGATGGTTTTGAAATGCTCAGGGAGATCAGAGAGGCTACAAAAACAGAAAATCCAATAATAAGGGTGGATTTCAACTATCCCCACATTGACTGGGAATATGTCACTTCAGGACGGGATGCAGAGACAAAATTTCTAGACACCACTAATGACTGGTGTGACGTTGCACTCTATATGAGTTTATAAAAATACGCTAATTAGTGTGAATATAATGTAACTGGAATATGCTTCATGCAAAAGGTCTCTTGTAAGGTATCATTACAAAGCTAATAATCTACTGAGTGTGGTTATCCTATTTGTATAAATGTATCACTCTTGTATCTGAAACAAGAAATATGAAATATAACTCTGAGGTCCTATTGTAGTTATGCAAAGTGTGCACCATTAATGGTGGTTTGGAATCTTAATGCCTCCCAGGTTTCAAAGTAACAGCCGTGTTAGTCTGTATTCGCAAAAAGAAAAGGAGTACTTGTGGCACCTTAGAGACTAACCAATTTATTTGAGCATGAGCTTTCGTGAGCTACAGCTACATCTGCTGCAGTTTCCACGGTATGCATATGATGAAGTGAGCTGTAGCTCACGAAAGCTCATGCTCAAATAAATTGGTTAGTCGCTAAGGTGCCACAAGTACTCCTTTTCTTAATGCCTCCCATTAACCAAGGCAATTACCTGTAGATGGCTCTGTTTTACTTGTAAGTCTTCCTGTATACCTGTGGGCTGGCAAGTGCGTGATGAAGTCTTACAGTGAAATGTGATCATGTCACCTGAACTGGAATCCATCTTCAACCTTGTGCTTTTCCATTGAGAAGGAGGGGTGGGAACCCAGGGGGACAAATGATTCCTGCCTTATGGAAAATATATATAAGTGGGTGGAAGAGAACAAACGGGGCGGTCATCATGAGAAATCCCCTAGCTACCAGCTGAGCAGTAACAAGGGCTGTACCAGGGGAAAGGATTGTGCCCAGACTAGGAAAGCATCCAGTCTGTGAAAGAAACTTATTGAAACATCTCTGACGGTGAGATTTTATCTGTATTCAGTTTTATTACTGTACTAGACTTAGACTTGCGTGTTTTATTTTATTTTGCTCCATAATTCACTTTGTTCTGTCTGTTACTACTTAACCACTTAAATCATACTTTCTGTATTTAATAAAATCACTTTTTACTTATTAACTCAGAACATGTATTAATACCTGGGGGGGGGGGGGGCGGGTCAAACAGCTGTGCATATCTCTCTATCAGTGTTATAAAGAGCAAACAATTTATGAGTTTACCCTGTATAAGCTTTATACAGGGTAAAATGGATTTATTTGGGGTTTTGGACCCCATTGGGAGTTGGGCATCTGAGTGTTAAAGACAGGAACACTTCTTAAGCTGCTTTCAGTTAAGTCTGCAGCTTTGGGGCACATGGTTCAGACCCAGGGTCTGTATTGGAGCAGACTGGCATGTCTGGCTCAACAGGACAGGGTGTTGGAGTCCCAAGCTGGCAGGGAAAGCAGGGGCAGAAGTAGTCTTGGCACATCAGTTGGCAGCCCCAAGGGGATTTCTGTGATCCAACCCAGCACAACTGGTTCTTGGAGCAACTAGTACTGGAACCCACAAAGGGAGAGGCAAGTCTTGATTTAGTCCTAACTGTCACACAGATCTGGTCCAAAAGTTGAATATAGCTGAACCACTCTATAACAGTGACCATAATGTAATTAAATTTAACATCCTTTTAGGGGAGAAAATACCACACAAAACCACCATAGTAGTAGCATTTAATTTCAATAAGGGGAACTACACAAAATGAGGAAGTTAGTTAAACTGAAATTAAAAGGAATAGTCACATTAGTGAAATTTCCACAAGCTGCATGGAAACCCTAACCCCCCCCCCCAATAGAGGTTCAAACTATATGTATACTTCAAAAGAAAAAGAAAGGCAAGAGGACCAAAAAATGCCACCATGGCTAAACAGAGTAAAAGAGGCAGTTAGAGGGAGAAAAAAATCTTTTAAAAATTGGAAGTCAAATCCAATTGTAGAAAACAGAAAGAAACATAAACTTTGGCAACTCAAATATAAAAATACAATTAGACAGTTCAAAAAACAATGCTGAAGAACAACTAGCAAAAGACACAAAAACTTAACAATTTTTAAGTATATTAGAAGCAGGAAGCCTACCAAACAATCAGTGGGGACCACTGGATGATCAAGATGCTACAGGATCACTTCAGGAAGAAAGCCATTGTGGGGAAGCTAAATGAATTTTTTGTGTCTGTCTTCACTGGAGAGGATGTGAAGGAACCATTCTTTTTAGGTGACAAATCTGATAAACTGTCCAAGGTTGAGGTGTCACTAGAGGAGATTTTGGAAGAAATTGATAAAGTAAAATTTAATAAGTCACCGGGAGCTGATGGTATTCACCCAAGCATTCTAAAGGAACTGAAATATGAAATTGCAGAACTACTAACTGTGGTATATAACCTGTCATCTGGTACAGAAGCTGATTTAAATGATAGGTTACATGCTACAGTTAGTAGTTCTGCAATTTCACATTTTAGTTCCTTCAGAACTCTTGGTTGAATACCATCTGGTCCTGGTGACTAGTAGATAGATGATGTAACACCTATTTTTTTTAAAAGAAGAATCCAGAGGTGATCCTGGCAACTAGAGGCTGGTAAGGGTAGGCCTAACTTCAATACCAGGCAAATTGGTTGAAACTATAGTAGAGAACAGAATTATTAAACACATAGATGAACATGGTATACTTTGGAAGAGTTAACATGGATTTCGCAAAGGTAAATCATGCCTCACCAATCTGTTAGAAATCTTTGAGGGGGGGGGACCACATCTGGGTATGGAAATTGTATGGTGGGCCATAAATGCTCACAAAAATGGAGGCTGGGTTGCATGAGGGGGTGAGGGCCCAGCTGGGGGTGTGGGCTCTGGGTGGGGCCAGAAATGAGGAGTTCAGGGTGCGGGAGGTGGTTGGGGCAGGGGGTTGGAATGCGGAAGGGAGAGGCGCTGGCGCTTGGGGCAGGGGCACCATGCAGCACCCCCTGCAGCATGCAGAGCCCCCTGCCCCTATGCATAGGAGCCACAGGGGGGACATGCTGCTGCTTCCAGTAGCCGTGTGGAGCCACGGCACACACGGAGTGGGGCCAGCCCCCCACCCCGCTCCCCAGCAGCAGCTCGAAGGCCGGCTTAAAAGGTCTGATGAGCCGGTTGTGGCCCCTGGGCCGTAGTTTACCTACCCCTGGGATAAAGTATACTTAGACTTTCAGAAAGTCTTTGACAAGGTCCCTCACCAAATGCTGTTAAGTAGTCATTGGATAAGAGGGACAGTTAGGGGTATGGAATAGCTTCCATATAAGGAGAGATTAAAGAGTGGGACTGTTCAGTTTAGAAAAGAGATGACTATCGGGGGATATGATACAAGGCTATAAAATAATTAATGGTGTGGAAAGTGTCCATAGGTAAATGTTATTAGCCCCTTTACATAACACAAGAACCAGGGGTTACTTAATGAGTTTAATAGGTGGTAGGTTTAAAACAAACAAAAGAAAATACTTCACACGATGCACAATCAACCTGTAGAACTGATTGCTAGGGGGTACTATGAAAGCCAAAAATATAACTGGTGTCTAAAAAAGAGTTCGATAAATTCATGGAGGATAACTCCCTCAATGGCTATTAGCCAAGATGGTCAGGAACACAACGCCATGCTCTGGGCATCCAAAACCTCTGACTGCCAGAAGCTGGGACTGGATGATAGGGGATGGATCACTTGATAAATTGCCCTGTTATGTTTATTACTTCTGAAGCATCTGGCACTGGCCACTGAGGGAAGACAGGACATTGGCTAGAGGGACATTTGGTCTGTTCCAGTATGGCCATTTGTATGTTATGTTCTTATCATTTTAGACAAGTTTACAGATACATTATGGAAAGTTGTGGGCAATGTGATATAGAATGGCTACATTTAATATATAGCACAATATTTTGCCTGTCTAATATAGCAGGAATATTGCTGTTACATTAACAAAATAACAAAAACTCTGCTGTCTGGCTGTGGCATGGTGAATGAAAAAGTTAATATATGACTAAAATGCTGATAGCCTGTATAGTGTCATTATTTTATTGCTATAGATCTACCAGTTTATTAAGCTTATAAATACATTGCTCAAAAATCACATTTATGTAAGGCTTACTTCTGGTCATTGCAGCACTTATGTTGCACATCTAATTCAAGAGTTTTGGCTTGTTCTATTCTAGTCATTCACCGACCTCTTTTTGTAAGGTTTCTAATGTATTTTCTGTAGGGGAGATTTTGGTCGGCCAGCAAAATGCCAGGACCACTACCGATAATTGAAATATTGATTATCATACTTATAGTCAAAAGCAGCTAAATCAGTAGCTCTTAGCAGGCCTCTGCTCTGGCCTAAGCATATCTAAGCAAGAAGGCAGGAGGTTGTGGGGGGAGCCCACTCTGTGTCCTTCCTGATAAGATCTTTGTTGAAATTGCTGATGTATGTGTTTTAGAAAAACAGGATGTTTATCTATATCTGCCCTTTGGGATGTGTTTGTCAGGGTCCTCAAAACTTGCGGGCTCTGCAGAAACATACCTGTCTAATTAATGGTTTGAGGAAACCTCTTGGTTAAACTTTAAAATTGTTTGATTAACAAGTTTGTTTATTGACATGTTATTGTTCACTAACCCAAATAAATAAGGTGGGAAAGTATGGGGTAGGTGGACTCTACAGGGACACTTTAGGGACAGTTAAGGCAGCTGAAAAGACTGGCCAATTGGATGCCTGTTGTAACAATCGAAGACTGATCCAGACTTTAGTAATTAGTGATTTTTGGGGTGTTTTACTAACCTGTTGTGGACACGTGTAAGTGCTTGAGACTAAAATAAAGTGCAGTTTTAAGTGAAAGCACCCTTGTGTTATACTGTTTGTGACAGCCACCTCATGTCTCCTTTAATTTATTTCCTGCAATCGCCTCATCAAGAGTAATAGTTACCAAGAACTTTGGGTTTTTAGAAGCATGGTAACATTTCCACTACAGAGATTTTCATAGGAATACAGTATGGAATAATACCTTACTCTACTGGAATGTGTATACACACAATACATTTTTATTTGGGGATTTGTACAGAGCAGCTTTCTTAGTTTCACAAATGCTGTATGTGTCTAGACATTTTTCTTTGCGATTTAGAAGCAAAATATATAATTTAAAACTGAAGATTGGTTGTGGGTTTTTTTTCCCAAAAGTTCTATAGTCTGAAAGCATTCTTTTTTCTTCCATGATTGTCCACCCAAGGATATATGCTAATCAGAATTGGCTAATAACTTTACCTGAGAATATGGAGCCATTTAAAAAAAAGTTTAATTTTAGCTAGGCTTTTACCACAAGAAATTTGACTGAAGAACATAGCTTGAGCAATCCATCACAGATGTCCACAATGGTATTAATCATCTTGTGGGGAACATTGTTTGTCTTATTTTTCTCTTTCAGGTTAGGTATTTAAACATTCTCTGCCAGCAGCACCTCATATAAATGAATGCCATATGTTAGAAGTTTTTAATGATGCCAAGATGTTTATGAAAATGTTTTTTATCTGACTAGGATTTTTTTGCTCATTACAATATATTTATAATTAGATCTGTGGGAGAATGGAATATAATAATTCTATGGTATCCTGAAAGCAAGTTCTGAAAGTTGTTTTTTCCCTCAGAATTCTATAACATAGTTCTCAAATGACTGGAAATATGAGCCTCAGTTAAACAGCTTACCTCTAGTCTAGTTTCATTTCTGGACCACTGGTCCAGAATACAGGCACTCCTATGATATGTTTGTGGTTGGTAGTGTAGTCTTTCCCGTGGTACCTTAATTATAAGTGTCTGCAGTGCTCCCCTGTGCTCCACAGCTACATACAACTTTGCCTGTTTAATGCACAATGGCATTTTGGCTATGAGACAGAGCATTGAAACAGCTTAAATGTATTCAGATGAGGCCATACACAACCCTATAAGCTCTATTAGGCATTGACAAGTACAGCTGTGATGTTAGGGACAAATTCTGATTTCATGTAAATGGGTGTAAATCCCAATTGAATGGACTTGCAGATTTGCCTAAATTTTAGTAGATCTAACTGCTTTAGTGAAACTCAAGGACTAAACACGTGGCACAAATGGTGAAATGAAAACTGGTTAGCAGGAAAAAAAAAGAAAAATGTTTATAATCTAGGATAGGTGTTCTCAAACTTCATTACACCATGACCCCCTTCTGACAACAAAAGATACCACACAACCCCAGGAGGGGGAGACCAAAGCCTGAGCCCACCCAAGCCCACCAAAACCTAGCCCCACTACCTCGGGCAGGGGCCTCAAAGCCAAAGCCCAAGGGCTTCAGCCCCAGGTTGGGAGGGCCTGTAATATGAGCCCCACCACCCAGGGCTGAAGCCCTTGGGCTTTGGCTTTGGCCCCGGGCTGTGCGGGTCAGGCTTTGGCTTCTGCCCCAGCAAGTCTAATTCCATCCCTGGCGACCCCATTAAAAGAGGGTCACGTTACACATTGAGGTCCCAACACACAGTTTGAGAACCGCTGATCTAGGATGTTCGCAAAACATTGCCTATTTCCAAATATATGACTTTTCCTTTCATTCCATTTTATATTGTTTAATATCTCCAGCAGCACACAGTCAGCTCAAGTATTCCCCACTCTACTACCTTAAAAAGACTTTTGTCACCTTTTTTTAATTCCCCCTTTCTATCAAGGAAATACCATATTTGTATAGTTATAGAAAAATGAGTAAATACATTTGAGAAAAAAAATCTGCCCTTAAAACTGTACATCTTTTCTACCTACGCTCATTTGTGCCCCTTTTCTCCCATCCTGTATCTTTAGAATGTAAGTTCTTCAGGCCAAGGATTGTCATCTTATGTATGATATAGCACTGAGCACACTCTGGGAATGAATAATACAAATAATTCATATTTACCTTATTATAAATATAGTTATGTGTATATGTCATTTATAATAAAAATGTACACCTAAACTGCTTAGAAATGTCATTTAACTGAGATGCCTCATGGCAACTAAGTTTACTACATTAAGGCCCAAATCATTCTCATCTTACTTAAATGAGTGGACCATGTTGTGCCACTCATTTTTTTTCAGCATATCTCTTTATTTAAATTGACAAGATGGCAAGGACAAATAGCAGAAAAGTAATCTTGAAGTATAAAATCCGGAGCCCATTGACTTTTTAGTGGGGATGGGATTTCACCCAAAGTCTCTTTGGTAGATGTTATATGGCAGCCAAATCAGGATATTGCAGATAAAGTTTTCTCGCACATTCCCTGAGTAGAAAGAAATATCATGACAGTGCATGGCTGATGGATCCTTGTGCCCTCCTATACTCTTTATTGGAAGATATAAAGAGTCTAAATTGCTGTCATGACTGAAGAGAAAGTGATTGGTTGCCAGTCGGTTTAACCTATTCCTGGGACAATAAAATAATGTTAGTGGGTCTCCTTTAGCAAGATAAATCATGTCCTGAACATTACTAGTACTAAGACAATATTCAGGGTATGAGGATGTCAGCAGATTTGGTCGGGGGAGGGAGTTCAAAAGAGGTATATGAAAATTTGGACATGAATAGCATTCCACAGCTGAAGACTTCAGTGTCTCCTAGTAAGACACTGGTAAGACTCTGCATTGTAGCCAAAGTAAGCACTAACATATCTCTGTTGTTCTTTATAGTAACTAGTGTGGCTGGAATTGAGTTTGATACACCATTAGATTTTAAATAAAAAGAAAGCCAATGATATTTCAAAATAAATATATCAGAAATGACAGAGAGATGAATGGAGGAAAATTCCTTGTTATAACTTGAGTATCAGACATGTCTAGAAATAATGAGATGTGATAATACTGGGATGATTATCTTTTACTTTGAGAGATGATTCCAATGAGAAAATGTCATAGCTGCACTAAAGTAGAAGATATTATGAAATATGATGGTATATATGTGCTGAACAAGATACAGAATTAAATACGAGTTCACATTTAAATCTCTCTTGTTTTTAAGAGTTAGATTTTTTTCTTCAGTATAAATGAGCATGTGAAGGGCAGATATTTTGCTTGAAAGACACAAAGCCACATTGTGTACTCTGTATTCTACATCGGTCAGTTTTACTTCACTGGGGTTGAGGGTTACAGCATAAATTAATAACCAGACCTTGGGATGTGGAGACTGCAAAATGTTTGCATGGCCTAATGGCATTGGACTGGGATTCAGGACTGGATTCTGTTCCCTTGCTGTGTGACCTTGGACAAGTCACTTCCTTCCCCATGCCTCAGTTTCCCCATCGGTATAATGAGGATAATGTTTCTGATCTCCTTTGTAAAGTGCTTTGAGATCTACTGATGAAAAGGTATCATTATTATTTGCTTTTCAAAAATAGCAATAGGGCATTTGTCATTTTTAAAAGAATTACTAGAAATAGCTCATAGCAAATATTAGTCAAACAAGTTAGTAACACATCAATCATTTACCTTCATTAAACATTCGAAACATACATATACGCTCGCACACATGTGGACATGCATGTGTGTGGCATGTCCACACACGCAACTAATACAAACACTTGGAGAATCACCATGGCTTCATGAGAATTTTACCATTGACTACAATGAGAGCAAAATCAGATCCACAGTGGGTGTTTGGTTATCATAAACAAACATATAAAGCTATAGCATATGTTAACAGCAGCAATGAGCCTTTAAGTTACATTCTGTACCACTCAGCTTCTTTACAGCTCTACTGTAAAAAGAAAAGGAGTACTTGTGGCACCTTAGAGACTAACCAATTTATTTGAGCATGAGCTTTCGTGACCAAATAAATTGGTTAGTCGCTAAGGTGCCACAAGTACTCCTTTTCTTTTTGCGAATACAGACTAACATGGCTGTTACTCTGAGCTCTATTGTAGTTACTATGAACCAAATCCTGCTGTCAATTGATTAACAAAGCTCCTATTGTCTTCAGGGTGAACAGGATTTGGACCTGTACCTACATTGTGGGATTTTCAAAAATGCTCAGTGTTGACCGAACTGTTCCCATTGAAATCAATATTAAAACTTCCATTGGCTTCAAAGGAAGCAGAGTTAGGCCAACACTGTGGGATTTTGACTGTCACACCCACTACTCTCTACTTTGCTTGTATTCACTGGAATGGCATCTGCTGTTACTATAGACAGAAGACAGAAAATTAACATCTAAACTGTCATCTTCAATGAGTAATCCAAACTCAGTAACTGGAAATACTAAATGCATGTAGAATAATTACAAATGAAAAGACATAAAAGAAATCTAAGTTCCTCCTCATCTGATTCCAACAGAAAGCACCCAAAAGAAACAACAATTTTACATAAGCGGGAGGAATGTGTGAGGAAATAGCCTATGTATTTTTTCCTTTTGGTTCAAGGCCAAATATATGTTGTTCATTACTTCCAGTAATCTATCTTGGAACCTGTGAATGAGTTGAGTCCTTACTTTGCTCTCGCTACACACACACACACACACACATGCACGCACAAACACACACACACACACTTGCATGTTTGTAAGGAAGAAATTTTGTTCACTCAGTAACATGCTGAGACCGCTGCCCACAGCTGGAATACCAATTGTTATGCTTATTGCTGAAAGCAGTTAAAGGAGGCCTTTCTGAAAGCTTAGCACAGCTAACAGACCAGGGGGGGAAGGAGTAGTGACTGACCACGAGGAGTAAACACAACCTTCTTCCCTCCTGACTTGTGCTTTTTTCTGAAGCATATGGTTTTGCAAGATGGAAAGTCTGGTAATAGTTAACTGTTGCTATGTGAAATACAGCTGGTTAACTGATGGAAAACTACAGGCTGGAAAACTCCACAATTTAACTTATTTGGGGTGCTCTACTATCCTCTTGTAGATGTGTGTAAGTGCTGGAGACCAAATAAAGTAGAAGCTTTGAGTGAAAACGCTTTTGTTTGCTTGCTTGCATTAACTATATATTGGCCGGTATGCCGCGTCCCCATTGGTTTATTTCCTGCCACTGATGTGCAAAGAGTAAAGTTACTGTTAGGATATAGATATTCAGGCCTGTCTGTAAAGGCCTATACTCTAAGAATTTAGGTGTATTCTTATCACTTAGCTAGTTCTAGAGGTATAAAAGAAAGAATCAAAATCACTGTCTGCCGGTGTAAGGTCCTTCTCTTACTATGACAGTCTGAGGCCCTGTGCTTAGGCTAAAATCTTTGGCTAAGCAGCAGAGGCAGCCATAAACTAGGAAGCAAATGGTCAGATCCTCACATTCCAAACTAGTCACATTGAAAGAAGGTGCTATTGGGCTGTTAGGAATACAATCCTGTCCTGATAATGCCTGTCACCTCCAGAGAAAGGGAAGTGCCTAGAAGATGTAAAAGGAAACTTAGTTTGATAGCATACTGTCTGGCAAGAATTTACTTATCAATAGCTGGGATGTGAAATCCTCCTTTCTGTGTTTGTTCTATCACTGGTTTCAGAGTAACAGCCGTGTTAGTCTGTATTCGCAAAAAGAAAAGGAGTACTTGTGGCACCTTAGAGACTAACCAATTTATTTGAGCATGAGCTTTCATGAGCTACAGCTCACTTCATCAGATGTATACCGTGGAAACTGCAGCAGACTTTATATACACACAGAGAATATGAAACAATACCTCCTCCCACCCCACTGTCCTGCTGGTAATAGCTTATCTAAAGTGATCATCAGGTGGGCCATTTCCAGCACAAAAAAATGGCCCACCTGATGATCACTTTAGATAAGCTATTACCAGCAGGACAGTGGGGTGGGAGGAGGTATTGTTTCATATTCTCTGTGTGTATATAAAGTCTGCTGCAGTTTCCACAGTATACATCTGATGAAGTGAGCTGTAGCTCACGAAAGCTCATGCTCAAATAAATTGGTTAGTCTCTAAGGTGCCACAAGTACTCCTTTTCTTTTTGTTCTATCACTGTAGTCCCCATTTCCCTATTGTTTGTCTGTATAATCTCTGTCTGGTTCTGTGATTGTTTCTGTCTGCTGTATAATTAATTTTGCTGGGTGTAAACTAATTAAGGTGGTGGGATAATTGGTTAAATAATCATGTTACAATATGTTAGGATTGGTTAGTTAAATTTCAGTAAAATGATTGGTTAAGGTATAGCTAAGCAGAACTCAAGTTTTACTATATAGTCTGCAGTCAATCAGGAAGTGTGTGTGGGGGGGAATGGGGAGGATCTTGGAATCATGTTTTGCTAAAGGGGGAATGGGAACAGGGAATGGGGGTGGGGAAATTGGAATCATGTTTTGCTAAGGGCAGGAATGGGAACAGGGACCCAGGTGTAAGGCTCTGTGGTTTCAGAGCTGGGAAGGGGGACACTAAGGAAGGAAACTGGAATCATGCTTGCTGGAAGTTCACCCCAATAAACATTGAATTGTTTGCATCTTTGGACTTCGGGTATTGTTGCTCTCTGTTCATGGGAGAAGGACCAGGGAAGTAAGTGGGTGAAGGAATAAGCCCCCTAACAGTTACCAAGAGCTTTAGGTTCAGCAAAACCCTGGGTACAACCTTACCTGGGGTTTGACTTTACTGTCAGCTGCAAAAATAACAGATACAAGTCTCAGCTTCAACTTTCGCCCGGGCTTCGCTTGTTCCCAGTGTCCGCCTCTGCCCTTAGTTCTTTCTCTCTCTTTGACACCAAACTCCTTTGTATGCCTGTAGCCAGCGGCGCCAACTCTGTGGGTGCTCTGGGGGCTGGAGCTCCCATGGGGAAAAATTAGTGGGTGCTCTGCACCCACCAGCAGCCAAGCTCCCCTCCCCTCAACCCGACCTCCGCCTCCTCCCCTGAGCATGCTGCATCCCCGCTCCTCCGCCTACCTCCCAGCGCTTGCCACCAAACTTCTGTTTGGTGGTGTAGCAAGCTCTGGAGGAGCGAGAATGTGGCACACTCAGGGGAGGAGGCAGGGAAGAGGCAGGGCCAGGGTGGGGAAGGAGTCGGAATAGGGGCAGGGAGGGGGCGGAGTTGGGGTGGGGACTTTGGGGGAGGGGTTGGAATGGGGGAAGGTCAGAGGTGGGAGGGGCGGGGAAGGGGTGGAATTTGGGGCCAGAGCAGAGGGGATCGAGCCCCTACCGGCGTGAGCAGAAGTCATCGCCTATGCCTGTAGCTTGCTGTTAATAGCACTTAGCTCGTCAAATGAGTCAGCAGCAGTAATTAAAAATCTCTATGGATGGCCGAGTGCTGGAACCCCTGTCATGGACCTAGATGTACTCAAAAAATTACTGCTTTCCTTTCCTTACAGCCAAACCCTTTTACATATTTTTAATATAAAATTTTTGGCCATTAATATTTAACAAACCTTCTCCCCTCTCCACAATACTCTAGAAAAGTTCAATAAACCACAACATCCCCATAATAGGGGTTTAACCTTTTCTGCAGATCTCTCATTTGCACATGGCCAGTCTAGCTGAGATCTAAATTAAATTAATATTAAACCTCTTGAAACACTTACATTGAGAAATCCACAAACAAGTGTATTTAACAGTCATCTGAAGCGCTTGGAAAGGTCTAGCCAACTTACAGGTGTCTGGGAAAGTGACTGCTATGAGGAAGCACTGTGTGTTTTGGTATCCATTGTGAAATCATATATTTATGTTTTGCTCACCATGCCAGCTAAATTTTCCAACTTGTTTATAATTGGATTTTGCCCATGGGTAGCTTAAAGATATGATATAAAACATATGATAGGACAACACAGTTACATTTTGAGAGGCAAGTACCATACGCAGCATACACATCAAGGATTGTGCTTCATGTAGTACAGAACTGATTTAAGTGAACAACTTTAATAATATGCACAATATGTATTCAGATCTCGGGCTTAAATCAAAGAGTGGATGGAAGTTATATATATTCTCAACAAACTAATTAGAGTATTTGTGGTTTAATCAAGCTTTGCTATAGCTATTATGAGTTGAACGGATTTATATCCGTTATCCTTATTTCCTCCTCACTAGTGTTATCTGTTAATAGCCACCTCTTTGCCAACCCCTCCTGCAGCTGCACTGAATAGATCAGAGGATTTGGGTCCTACATTTTATCATTTACATCTGCAGTCATTTGCACGTACAGTATTGCACCCCAAATGATTGTGGACAGGAAACAAATGGCAGGCACAAAATTACAGTTGGTTTTTGAAAATTTAGTGCAATAGGCCTCCTTGTCATGTCTGTCACATGTCAGTGTGAGTTACTAACTAGCATGTATCAAGAGGGAGAAGGGAACCCTTTTCTTACATTGTAAGCTCCTTGGGGAAGAGGCTTTTGTGAAGTGTTGTACAGTACGTAGCTCAGTGGGGCTCTGATCAATGATAGGAGTCCAGATACCCTACCACAATACAAATAATTAATAATAATGGCCACCCTTGTGTATCTATCCCTTCCCTGATTCGTATGGAACAAAATTTAGAACTCAGATTATTACACTTTTAAAGGAAAGACTTAAACCTCTGAATCACAGCGTTAGCTGTTTGTAAATCTTATAATTTACTGGAGAAGATTATTTGATTGAGCATATGGAGGGATGGACCTAAACTCTAAATCTGAATACCTCAAAAGTTTGGGGAAGTTTGGTCTAGGATATGAAATGTGTGTTTGAATCCCTATGTTGTGGAGATCACAACAAATTTTATTGAGTTCCAAAATTGTACCGTGTCCCTTATCTCTATTACTATGCTTTCAGTCTTTATATTCAAATAATGCAGGTTCTAGTGAGCCAAACATCAGTCCTGATGTAATATGAGGCAGTTTAATATGAGATAAAGAAAGAATGTCCATCTTCTACCAGGCAAGCCTCTTGCCTTCGAATTCCAGCTGTGCCTCAGCAAAAGACTGTCTCTTGTTTCAGGAAATCAATCGTATTCAGTGGAAATCACCCAGGGCAAAAAAAAAAAAAAAAAAATAGCCACCTGTGCTACTGTTGGAATTGTAAGGCTCCAGGATTTCATCAGATTATTTACTACAACTCCTGTTCTCCAGAAATTTCTGGCAATAGTGATGCTTGGATTAGGGACAGACGCAGGAGGATAAATTCACCCCTAGTTTAACTCTGCTGCCCTCTGCGGAGTTGCATCAAGAACAAATTTGTCCCACTCTGCCCAAGAATTGTTGGATTCATCAGGCTTTTTTTGAAATTGCACCCTTTGAACTGTTCTAGCAGGGAGGGTTTGGATGAATTAAAAAAGCTAAACAAAAAAGTTCTGAAGAAGCAGTAGTTTATGGAAAGTTGAAAGAAATTACTGATTTGAATTGCCTTTACCAAAATATTTAAAGTATCAAGAAAATGTTTTGGATTTTTTAATTATTTTCTCAAATTTATTGATTTGAAGTTACTCACTATATTTCCACTACTAATTCTTGATCTGTAGAATTTGGGATACAATACATTGCAAATATCTGATATTTTAAATCCGAGCTGTGTTGATTGGACTCACAGGTTACATAGTATGTTTCAGTTCCTTGATTGGATGAATGTACCTCTTAGAATCAGATTTCTGATGTAAATACTTGTGTTTCCAAATGACCTCAAAAGAGCAAACACTCATCTGAAGCAGATTCAAATGTTTATTTAAGAGAATGCATGCAGAAAATAAAGATTTTGACCAAATCTATTTTACATTAGCAGCTTTCAGGCTGCTCTTTAACTCAAGCATAATCTTTAGATTAAAAATACAGGTGCAATCCAAAATATGAGCTGCAATAATATATCACTTTTTATTTTTCCCATGTACTTTCATCAAATAGAAGCAGAACAACTTGCATGGGCCACAATTTGGCCCAGTTTCATTCACTGTGAGATAACTAATGGAAACAATCAATTTGAAGTCCTATCAATTTCAAACCTTAAATAGTTTCAAGTAATGCACCTGCCTCTGAATTTCCCCACCGTCTTTATCATTTTCAACCACATTTTTCTATGATTTAAAACCAAGTTTTATTCCTCCATTTTGTGTGAAAAACAAAAATAGGAAAGATGGCTCTGGTGAAACAAGGAAATTGTATATAAACTGTTCTCATATACATTGAGTAATCAAACTGAAATATATTTTCCCTCTAATATCTTTCAATAATAGTAATTTTAGGTCTTAGCTCTAACAATAGTAGGTTAAAAAAGGCAAATATAATCTCTAAATTGATTGTCCTTTTAACACTTTAGTCAGTGATTAAGTAGTACAGAGCACATATCTAACATAAGTGCTACTGCTACAAAGACACTGAAGAGCGGAGCTAGGTAGGTGTTGGCTTTCTAGTGCCTAGGAACATGGCGCAAGATGAGAATTAAGGCACTTCGCACGAAGTAATAGGAGTGAAAGAAGAAGGGGGAAATAAAGAACAAAAGTTTAATACACAGTAGAATAGTTTCTAGTTATAACTTGTGTTTCCCTGATGCTTGCTCCTTTAGGGCAGCTAAAAAAGTTCAGTTTCATTGTTCCCTGAGTATCTCATGAATATTTCAGTTCCAAATGGTTGAATGTTGTTCTTAGTAGTCCATTTAAATTGCATCACAAATAAGTTTTCCTACATGTGGCAGAGATGTGGAGTGAGGGAATATTTGTGGCATTAGATAATAAACAAAAAAGGAAATGCATCGTGTACAGTTCAGTACAGTTGTAGCAGCTGAGTGCTTTTTAAAGTTCACAGCAATAGTGCATCACAGATCTCAGGCTGGACCTAATGTGCCATTTATTTTATATTTTAATAGTAATTTATTTCCAATTGCCTGCTTTCTTCACCACTGCAAAATCAGACTGTGAGCTAAAGACAATTCTGGTATTGCCAGTTCTTTTCCCTACACCAATACATTTCTGAGTTTTCCCCTCTTGTGCTGTCCTAGCCATACAGGTGTGCAGTCTTTTAAGAAGGCAGCTCCATTGACCTGGAGTGGGAGGGCATTACCAAAACACATCTCTCATGAGACGAACCATGAATGTGAATGTGGTTACTTATTTATTATTCATATAGCACCCAAAAGTATTCTAGGTGCTTTACAGAAAGTCATAAGAGAGGTCCCTGCCTCAAAGAGCTTACAATCTGAATGGCCAACAAACTGATAAAAAAATACCCCTGGGGTGCCAGAGTACAGCTATCATATATAGCAACAGAAAAGTTTTTATTTGTATTTTTCCATTTTTATTCTTTTCATTTTTACTCCCTTAACTACTTGCTTATTTTGTTTTGTAATACCAGGACAGAGAGGAGTCATCGGGTCTTTCCTCTGCCCAGTTTTCCTGCGAGGCAGTACAATGAATGGGCAAGCGCTACAGAGCTATTTCAAAGGAGACCTTTATTTTTATTTTTAACTGAAAGTAGGGTGTTAGATTGAAAAAACTCCCCTATATGATACAACCAGCTAAAATTTAGCCCAGAGCAGTTCAGGTTAGATACTGACATTCAGTCTGAATAATTCTAGTTAACCAAAATGAGGTGAAGATTCCCATGGAGTGGTTTTAGCAGTGGGGATGTCAGATAATGACAGGATTCAGAGGCCAGAGATTGATAGATGCTGTTCCAGCGTCCAGAGGTAGCAGTGCTGCTTCTAAAATTCCCTCTGGGTCAATAGAACGTAATTAGGTTGTTGATGGATTGCCTAGTTTGCTACATTGACCTTGATCTCCTTTGGTGCTTACATTTTGATTCAGAGGTATTAGAAAACCTTTGTCTTGGATTGGAATAAAATATTGTGTGAACCTCCATGAGATTTATGCTCAAGATCCTTCTTTGGTAAGCAATCTTCACCCTCTCCTCTTCACCTTTCCTACTCACAGTAGACTGGCATTAGGGACACGTAATACTCATCCACCAAGCATCATCAGTCTGAAAATTGGAAATAAAAATCACAGCAAATCACAGTAAAATCTGTTACAGAAAAAAATCATCCAGATTTTAATATGTACATGCATAAGTTAATTCTTTAGGAAAAGAGCCTGAAGCCATAGATTTACGTAAAAATGAGCATCAATGGAATATTGTTACTGGGAATCAAATCAGATGTTTCTGAAGTGTGTCCAGCCATGTGCATTGGAAAGAATACTGTTCTTTCCTCATTTCCTTTGCTGGCACAAGCAACAGTCTGCTGATTTGCAGATAATTAAGGATTGCATGATGAAGGCAACAGGCATATTATTTGATAGAAAGGCCGAGATGAAGGTGCCAACTAAGTCTGGAAGATTCTGTAATTTGATGAGACTGCTGTCAGGAACACAAACTTGCTGAAATTAGATCTAGTGGCTACCATCAGAGTAGTTGGTGAAGTGAAAAATGTACATGCAGGGCTTTGATGGGTTTCCTGAAGTCTCTTATTATATATTTTCATACATTGCTCCAGGGCTAAGCTGTAGAACATTAACCTTCTGTGTACCAAAGCTTACAATTTACATTTGATGAAAGCCTAAAGCTGCTATCTCTTTTGGAACATGAGTGCCAGAAATCACTCTCAAAAATTGCTTTTATCTTGTATTGATCTAACAGCCTCACTGATAGCCAGTTAGTGATCACAAGCATAAGTGTGTTCAGAAGGTTTACAATTTTCTACAATGTTGTGTATCTCTCATTCTCTGTGTGTGCATGGAGAGAGAATATTCAGTGTTGTGTGATGTTGAATATTCCTTTATTTTTTTGAACAAAAAGGATTGAAGGTACTGGCTTGCTATCCCTGTAATCTAAAGTGATATATCTGACCAAAGTCCACTACTTATGGATTGTCCAGGTAGGGCAAGGACAGAAGAAAGGCATTATTCTTATGCCACATTACTAGTCCCGAGCTGGAAGGATCACCTCTAGGAGTGGCAAAGTAGAGTTTCCAGGTCCACTCAGTCCATGGCTTATTTGTTGAGACTGCCAACAAGGGTGGAAATTTGTCTGTTTTTCGGGGGCTGGTTTCGTGATGTGAACACCCATCCACTGGGAAATAGACTGTGACCACCACTTTGGGCATTGAGCAGACTCATCCTGCGGCAAAGTTAAATCATTGCTGACCTTGGCTGCATTTAATCTAATGACCTGGAAACAAAAGGTTCCTCATGTTACAAGTCCTCAGTCGTTAGGCAGCCACCAGTTTCTGGATCTAAGTGTTTATTGCTATAGGGTCAGGTCCATAAAGGGAGTTAGGTGCCTAAGTCTCAGATTTAGGTGCCACTGCCATCCATAAAACCCCCTTTCAGCTGCCAAATAACCCTGTAGGCACCTAAACTCACTCAGCTCCTACATTTTCATTGTAAATGTTCCCCTGCTGGCTAAGTTTCTGCCGCTGGGCATATGTGCTGCTACCTCAAACAAGTGTCCAAACATGCCTAAGCCTCAGCATGATCCTCAAACCAAGTCTTTCCCCACCTATCTTGACTGAAGGGCTCAACCTGGTGGGTGTGCACTGAGTATGCCTACCTGCACACAGAATGGTGGAGAAGGAAGAGGCATTAGCTTCTCTTACAATATTTAGCCCAGTGGTTAGGATACTCAGCCAATTCAGTCCCACCCCTCTGCTTCACTAAGAGAACCTATTTGAACGTGGATTCCCCCCCTTATAGGATACTTTGATGTGGGACTCATTCATTCTTTCTTGTTGAAGCTGTTCCACTTTCATTAAATAGTTAAATATTAATTGGGCCAGAGGGAGTGGGAATGACTCTGTATAGAAGGGATTCGCAATTTGGTCTCTCGTCTGCTCCTGGGGCAGTACAAATATATATATATTACCCCTTACTCAGGGCTAGTGGTAAATCCATGACCTATCCATAAGCTTGCAGAACCTCTGATATGCATTTTTACCCTGAAGGTTCACTAAAATGTGGAGTCCTTTTATTGTTACTGCAGAAAATGAAAACACTATTGCTTCTTTCATTGTTAGTGTTCGTATATTGTAAGCAAAACTGGCTTAAGGGAAATTATCTTGCAAAGTTTTCTTTATAGTACACAACTTTATCAGACAAATATTTGTTTTGAAATTAAATATTTATTTGTCAGTGAACTGCCAGTAGTCTTAAATAAAGTGAGGACAACTTTACAAAATTGAATGATGTTTTATATCACCAAATCTTTGGGAGGAGAGCTATTCTGATACCTGAAACATCACTGACTTCTCCATTCTGGAGGAAGAGACTGTATCAATGCATACAAAACAAAAGCTGCTTCTTTGGCATGGAGTATGGTGGGGATGACTTTAAAAAAATTTAAAAGGCAGATAGCAAAAGTGCAATAAACTGTCCATTAACTCCCCCCATTAGTAATCTCAGAGACACATATGGCTGTGAAGTTAATGAAGGCAGTGAAATATGTGCAATTTGTATGTAAGTTAATTACAGAAAGACACTGCAATTTCCCAAATATATTAATCGTAAGTAAGCTGATACAGAGAATATTTGTAAAACAAACAAAAGGGATAAAACAGGTTAATACACCATTTAAATTCTTGCAAATGTTTGTTTTGTGAAGCTCCATTTCCCCCTAAATATTTGTATGACTGATTTGTTTAGGCTACTCTGGGGGGGATGGGGGAGGGGAAGAGGGGTTAAATGTTTACAGTATGAAGGCAAGATCTGATTTTCAGGTTCTGAGGCACATAATCAGTATGTAGTTCAAGGATGCTGTCATATTTACAACTGCATAGATCAACAGCTTGCCAATAAAGCGTGCAGGTTACAGAAACAAACTGTTCTGTAATATAGTGTACCTGGGACATGATGTAGTTTTACAAAAGTTGTTCATGACAACTGCATCTCTTGCTATTGCTTTTTTCCGTTGCTGTATTTTTTTCTTGTGTATTTGCTGGTGAAAAATAATATTTCTTTGCTCTAAATCAATGCTAATATGCACACAGAATGGATAAAGGTCCCTTTATTCTCTTGAAAATTAATAGGAGAAATACACCTATAGAAAGATGGAATTTTCCCTATACTTGTAGATTTCAGAGTCTGTTTTTATTAGAATGTGCAGTTGTAACAGAGAGTGGGGTATCTGAGGAGCAAGTGTAAGCACTAGAGCTGATCTCAAAATGGTTAAAAATGACAATTAAAAAAGCTTTACCTCAAATAATAATAATAGCATTATAGTCATTGTTAACTGTAATAACAGTATTAATAAATGCTTCTGTAGCTGTCCCTAGAGCACCCAGAGATGTGGAACTGCACTGGGGCTATGCTATCTGTGCAGGCTGGGGAATGGGATGCTCCATTCAGTCTGCCGCCTCTCCCTCAGCATATACTCAGGACCTGGGGAGTGCCTTCCATGAGGTTCAGAGGAGGGGAGGATGGTGCCACAGGTGAACCCTACTTCCATAAGGAAGCTCTGCACTCTTGAGAATGTCTTGCATTTGTGGTTCTTGGGATGGGAGAATTCAGGCCTCGCCTAAGTCTAACATTTTTGTAGTTTACTGGAAAAAAAAAAACATTACAGATGATTACAGAGGAATAACTAACGCAAAAACAATTCCAAACAAAAGGTTAATAACCTTAAGGAGACTGAAAACATGTTCCAGACATTCTGATTTATATATACATTATACTAAACATGGAAATGTAACTGGGTAGTTCATTAAACTGTATATTTTTAAAACTTTTCTTGTTAGGTATGCCATTGAGGCAGATGAATTCAAACATCCTCCAGGCTTGGGGAAATTTGGAACTAGTAACTATTAAAATGACAAGCAACTTGCCAGATGGAGTCAATGAAAGCAACCGTTTTCCTAAACTGAAAATGTAGCACACAGATTAAAATAATGAGTCTCAGCTACTGCACTGACTGTAAGAGATCAGAGTTCACACTGGAAGGAGGGCCCCATGCATATTGCAAAAATGCCTTTTCATCACACTGTGAGAATACATACATTGCAAAGAAACGAAAATAGAGGGGGCTGGTCTGGATTACACAGCTAAAATTCCCAGGTATGTTGACCATTTGAGATCAATAGTGAAACATCTGAGAGAAACACATTGTTTTAATTATCTTCTATACTTGATTTTCCTTTTTTTATATTTCATATTTTAAAACAGAGTTTTATAATTAATTGAAATATTGACCTTGGTGAAGTGATACTTTATAAAGTGACCAAAATGAATGGACAGAAATGTCACATTCAAATCACAGGCAACGTTAATTCTTTGCTTAAGGATTGTCTTTGTTGTATCTTTAAAATTAAACCTATACTATTGACATTGTGATTATTATTTCTTTTTTTTTTTTTTTTTTTTGCTTGTCAACACTTGTGCTTTTTTATCTGTTTCTTTACCAGTGATAGCCTCAGCAGTAGAACTGGATGAAATTTTTCATATGGAAAGTTTTCTCACTGAAAAATGTGCTATTGCTGGAACTGAAAATTTTCATGGGGAAAATGTTAATTCATAACTTAAAAAATTAAGTTGTTCCCTGGGAAATTTTTAAACAAACATTTTCATTTTGTTTTGAAATTTCCACTTAAAATGGAAATTTTCATTTCAAATCAGTTTGAAGCTTCCAGTGGAAAAATTGATATATTTTTGACTGAAACATTTTGTCTGCAAACTTCTTAATTTAAAAATTCTAATGAGAAAAACTCCAGTTTTCCAACTAGCTGTACTTGGAAGCTTATTGCTTAAGAACTTATTGCTTAAACTAGATAGATTACAGTTACTGTCAGTGTGCTAACAAAATAAATGTTTAAAGAATGATGGTACAAGTGCAGTATGATACTTATACCTATAATCACCTGTCACCCCAATTTAACTTTCACATATATTACTTTCATTACATTAATGAGATCTGCTCATTTCCTGGGCATAAGGAAATTCAATTTTGTGTGATTTAATAGAAGGTGCACTAATATATTATTACTGTCCATTAATGTGTGGGCCATATTCTACCTTGATGAAGTAAATGAGTTTGTATGGGTATAAGTGGTCAGAATCTGGCATTATGGGTAAAATTATGCCATAAACACAAGGCCCATTTAGCCCTCAAAACAGAATTTATTTATGTATTTATTTATTTTTGTTTAAAACATTTAAAATGGCCATGGATCAGCTGTGGATTAAAAAGGCTACAAAATACATATGTTCTGTGTAGTACATTTTAATTAATTTTATAATAAAAAAATCAACCAAATTTTTCAGTGCCTTGAGTGTCTAAAGTTGAGCACTTCGATCCGTAGGAGAGACCAGTACATACTTACATACTTTGAGACCATTCAAAGTGAAGCGGCCAGCTAACAGTGGCTGGTTTCTTAATATGTGTTAGTTATTATTCGTGTCATACAACTCGCTTTATAAACAAGAAGAGTCTTTTTTAATGTGTTCAAATTATCCATGAGTATTTGCAGTAGTTTGAGTCTATTGTGTGAATAATAGAGATTGTCTAAATGTCTGAGGGAGCAATTTCATTGCAAATGTTCTCTCTAATGTTTCTTATGCCTGTATTTGTGCCGCTTTTGTTTACATGAAATTTCTGGCTAATAAAACTTCCTCTCCTGCACGAGCAAATAAAGGGGTCCTGGAGAACAGTGAAACAAATTAGCAGGTATATTCACAAAAATATCTGTGAAGTTTTTCCTGTATTGTCATTTTTATCTGGTTCATTAGCTAATCAGATCTTGAAGTTTGTTTTCTGGTGTTTTATTGATGTTCTATTCTATTTTCAGTGCCAAACATTTATTGGTCAACATGAGTTCAAAGAACTGTTGTATAACTTTTCTATACTATTTAGTGGTAACAGCAAGTAAGACCAACATTGTCAAGTGTAGATGCCTAAAATTATGCTCCTAAATTTATTTAGGAGCTAGATTTAGGCTAAATAAAAGGTAGATTTTCAGAGTTGCTGAAGTCTATGAGAATTGCAGGTAACCTGTACCTCGGAAAATCAGAGTTTAAACACTGATGTTATAGGACTCCAACTTTAGGCACCCAAACTAGTACATTATGGTCAATGTACATAAATATCTGGTGTTTATTATGGAAAGGAAACATTAAAGAACAAGTTTGGTTTATTAAAGAGAAGGCCTCAGTGGCAAAATTTTCAAACATGTTAAATGGATTTCAGAGTAACAGCCGTGTTAGTCTGTATTCGCAAAAAGAAAAGGAGTACTTGTGGCACCTTAGAGACTAACCAATTTATTTGAGCATAAGCTTTCGTGAAGTGAGCTGTAGCTCACAAAAGCTTATGCTCAAATAAATTGGTTAGTTTCTAAGGTGCCACAAGTACTCCTTTTCTTTTTGCAAACATGTCAAAATGACTTGAGAGCCTAAGTTCCATTGAAAGTCAATGTGACTTGGGACCCTAAGTAGCTAACTTATTTTTGAAAACGGGACTTATGCGCCTATTTTTCTTAGTCTTGGGTTTGGTTTTGTCCAAAACTAAGTGGTTGTATTTTAGTTTTACTAAAACAAAATCAAAATCATCCCTGGTATGTATTATTTTATATTTTCCAAATTGTAAATCAGATAAAAGTAGTGCTTTCTGTATAACTGTAAGGCATTGTGGCAAGTCTTGAATTGTTTCAACATAATTATATGGTGTTCTTAGCAATTTTTTACTCAATATGATTTCAGTAGACCTGATAAGTCAATGGAAATGTGTGAGCACTTCCTACTGATATCATATGTTGGCCCATGCAACTGTAAAGTGTATACAGTATGGATCACTAGACATGCACTCCAAATCCCTTATTTACTACAGTGTGAAAAATGTAGGGGAGGAAATCTAATGAACAATATCAGAAAAGTGAAAAATGTGCAGACAACCTCTGAGAGTCAGATGATAAATGTTCTTGACAAGTTAAGTAAGACTTGTGAAGGTTAATATAAAGCATTATGCCTGACTTGAACAGACAAGCAAGAAACCTTGCACTCTGTCTTGTAAAACGAATAACATAATAAATTACAGAATAGCAAATGAATGGTTAATGACTGAGAAAATTTGATTGACAAACACTCAGAGTGTGAATAAAAGAGAAATGAATCAAAAAGGCACTGTATTACCCTAGGTAAAATAACAAGGAAAGAGCCACTATGTCCTTTTCTCTATGGTCCCATCTCTCCTGGCCTTATGAAGCTGATTTGTGACAGACAAGAATTTGTGTTAGTGTTTTCTTTTCATTTCAGCTGAACTTCCAAGGGAGATAGTGACAGATTTACACATGTGCCTCTAAAAATATACCCACAACATATGGAGGTGAACCTATTAGAGCAGAAAAAGCTTATGGTTGACATCCTGGCGCATTGGAAGTCAATGGCAAAACTCTCATGGACTTCAATGGATCCAGGATTTTACTCCTTGATTGCACATTTAATAGGCATTGTCCATTCATAATAGGAAATTGTATGCACAAAAGACCATAGGCATATGTATATACTCACAAGGAGGCATTTGGGTTTTCCATACACAAACAAATACACCCACACATGTCTGGGAGCAGTTTTAAAGGCCCATTAAAAAATTAGCCTACAAAATTTAGGTATAGTTAATATTCTTTCCATTAACTATAAAGAACATAAAGTTTAATCAATCTCTCTCTGATCTGTTATTAACAGATATGAACACTTAACAAGGTTCACAAAATTCTACAGAAAACCAAAGCAAAGAAGTTTCAACACTTACAATTTTTAGGCGTATAGACATAAAAGAATTAAAAGCTAGAGAAAAGTATTGAAAATAAGTAACAAGTTTCAGCAAAGCACTTCATGATCCAATTCTCCCTGTCATAGTCAGAGACTGTCAGGCCCAAAAGCTTCTCATCTGATCTCCTCCTTTAAGTGAACAAATCTATTTAGTTCATGAAATCAGAACTAGGGTGACCAGATGTCCCAATTTGATAGGGACAGTCCCGATTTTTGGGTCTTTTTCTTATATAGACTCCTATTACCCCCCCTACCCCCATCCTGATTTTTCACATTTGCTGTCTGGTTTTATTTTAAATATAATAATAATCTCATGAATCTGACTGCAGAACTGTGGACAACAAAATGTAACCACAAACCCCTACGTTCTGTTGAGTTAACTTTAAATTAAAGCGCTGTTGTATAGAAAATTATCAGAAACCAAGGTTGACATTCTGGCCCCATTGAAGTCAATGGGAGTTTTGCCAACGATTTCATTGGGAATAGGATTTTACACCAAATGTTTGACACTCGGGACATTCATATCTAAGGAGTCCAGTAGTGCTCCCATTAGAGTCAGCAGGGGAGTTACTGCATTAACTGTAACTATGCTCAAAGCAGGCATCTCCCCTGCTGTATTATTTATTAGTTGTATTGTGGTAATGTCTTGAGGCATCAACATGTCAGGGTCTTATTGTACAAACATCAAGAAAATGACAGCCGCTGCCCCAAAGAAATGATGAGACAACAGGCGGGTGAGACAAATAAGCAGGAAGAGGGGACAGAGGATTAAGTAGCAGTTCTAGTGGGATATTTGAGTACGGATGAATTGTGTGTACAACTTATACATGTAAGACAATCAGTAGCAGGAATTACATCTCTCTACTTGTTATCATGAGGCAGGGTTCTGTCTGAGTTGCAACAAAGGTGGCTTTTAAGGACGGACTTGGAGGAGAGCAGTATGGTAGTGCTGTGGATTTTAATGTACGTTACACATAAGGGGCAGCCTGGGAGAAGCAGGCAATCGAGGATAGTTGACAGAACAAATGTGGAAGACAATCTTGTAATAAGACGGTATGATGTTTAGGTGGGTGGGTGTGGGATTAGATTGTGAGGGACACTGAAGGTGAGAACAGAAAGTTTGATACAGTGGAAGACAGGGAGCCCATGGAGGGACCTGAATGGGGTGTGGGATGGGATGACATCGTCAGTGTGATGAGTGAGAAAATTATCTTAGCAGCAGCAGCAGCATATTGAATGGACTTGAAGGGCCAAGGTGGGCAGTAGTTGAAGTGAGAAAGGTGGAGACTGCAGTAGTCGATGCAAGTTATGGCAGTGTAGACAGAGAGAGAAAGCTGTATCTTGGCGATGTTGCTCAGGAAGAAGTGGCAAGCTTTGGATGTGACCTTTGTGCAAAGTAAATAGAGGGGGCCAACTCAAAGATGAAGCTCAGATTGTGTGTCTGAGTGACAGGGAGGGTGGAGATTGAGAAAGAAGTGGAAAGCTACAGTTTGGGAAGAGAAAGATCAGGAGCTTAGTTCGGGCCATGTTAAATTTCACTTGAGATTGGTATGTGGCAGTTCTATTGATTCTGTCATAGCAATTTCCACTTCTCTTCCATCTTTTGGACTCCAAAGGATGAGGCAGGCTCCAAGTAAGTGGTTCAGTTGAGGATGCAAATTACTTTAAATCAGCTGGAACAAGGAAAGCAAGTTTGAAGCTAAGGACATCATGGCTATTCTTTATTTATTAGTGCTATAGTTTTGACAGCAGGGAATCCAGCCTGATTCTCACTCAGCCTTCCATACGTCACTGATTTTTGTGATCTGTACAATATTAGAAGTAAACTGAGCAAACATGCAAACCCCAGCATTTAGAAAAAAGTAAAAGTTACTACAAGCTAACCTCAATAGAGCAAATGGTACAGTGATCTAAGGATGGGAACTAAATAACGGTGAGGAGGCTGTGAAAAATCATATTTTGGAAAGTTAATCAAATAACTGAACTTAGGGGTGACCCACTGAGTCACATGTCCCTCTGTCCCTCAACAATTCCCCTCCAATGCAACATTATGATTTCTGTTTGCAGTTAAGGACAGGTTGCCTCTAATGCTTCTGCCACCTTTAATTAATAGACCATTCTCCTTTCCAGTCATGAGCAATCAGGCAGCAAACAGTAATTTGTCACTCCTATATGTGTTCATCTGGAACCGTACTATAAATTCTCATTGTTGCTGAGAATTCGTCGTAGGTCTCCTGATGAACTGCTGCCATTTCCTAAAAGTACCCCCGCTTCCCTGCAGTGCACAGGGTAGTCCCCACTTAAAATCTACAATCTGACCCAAACTATGTAACTTCAGTGTGTCATTTCAGTTACGATTCTGACAAGTCTGACCATGCTGGCATACAGAGTTGCATTACACTAACACATCTATTTGCAGAACAGTTAGAGAACTGAGTTCAGAACTGTGAAAACCTGAATGCATAACTTCAATATGTTACCTCCGCTGTGATCTTAGATAGGACCAACTATTTTGTGATATTGGTAAATTGCAGTCGTGTGCCATAGAAGGAAAAAAAAACCTTACTGATTGGCTTCCACCTAAAAGAGAATGGGCATAGCTTACAGCCTACAGTTTAGGCCATATCCTAAACTCATGTGTGTTGGCATAACTCTGTGGGAGTTAGTGGAACTACACCAATTTACACCACCTGAGTAGCTGGCTCATTGTAAACAGGCTTCTTGCAGAACTGTGAAAAAACTACAATTACAATTTCAGTAGGTCAGCTTCAGTCATACTTTTGAGATGGCTGACTGGTGAGGGAATGTATTTCAATTACTCTGCACAAGAACATCTTTTTGTAGAACACTGAGAGAAACAATGGCCTCAATTATAGTGATTTGAAAAAGCAGGCTGAACTCCACGTGTCCTTTTGGGAGGTCTTTTTCAGAATTCTGTAATCTTGTTCATGAAACTATTAACAAATCTTTGCACCACAGTTCAGCTCAAATTGTACACTGAATCGTTTTATTGCCAATACATTATGTCCGCACCTCTGTATATGTCTGTGTTTCACAGGTGCAAAAGAATCATCAGATTTTAATTGTGAATTCCAATAATTTGAAGAGAGAACCCCTGAATATTTGCTTCCTACAGCATTTTTATTGAGATGTTGTTTTTTTGTTGATAATGAAACTGACCAATATTATGTCAGGCTCTGAAATATTGCCATAGAAGATGATTCCCTGTTCTACTATAAATATTGATTTGTATAATTCATTTAGGAGTGTTTGATCAAGGAAAGGGGAATATTATTTTATGCGAAACAACATCCTTGAGTGATACCATATCACTACCAAATGTTCAGGTTAACATTTGCAATTGATTTTTGAGCAGCTATAAACAGTCTGTTCAACTGGTGATTTGTTGACTCTCTACACAGCATCTAAGGGTCTGATACATATATATATTTCCAAAGTAAGGTTGTGACTTGAGGGCAAAAAATATTAACAGGAAGATACATTTCTCTTACTTACATCAATATAGTAAATCTTTAAAGTTTGATGTTAATAAGTTGTTTTTAAGGTAGATTATAAAACCTTCAGCTAGTAATCATATATCAAGAAACCCTCATTGATAGTGTCTCAATGTGACAATCTAATTGCTATCTTAATCTCAAGATATATAGTTTATGATTTAATTACAGCCTATGCAGAGAAATATTACTGAAAAAAATTAATACTGAAATCAAGCATTTGAAATATTTCATTTTGAAGGATTTTTTTATTAGATGTTCAAAATATTAAGTGAGATCTTCTAGATTTCTCATCAACATGCTATGCCTCTGCTTCAATTCAGGCAGGAATGTAATTAGCATGTGCCTTCTATTGAAAGACCGTTTGAGAGATCCATTAATTATTGTTAAATATTTAATAATACTTAAAGTCACTGGTGTGGAAAGATTACACAGAGGGAATAATGAATCCACAGATGAAGCCCATGACTATT
This sequence comes from Caretta caretta, assembly GCF_965140235.1. Taxonomy (NCBI): domain Eukaryota; kingdom Metazoa; phylum Chordata; order Testudines; family Cheloniidae; genus Caretta; species Caretta caretta. The sequence goes on from NC_134209.1 coordinate 55,920,768, forward strand.
TCATAATCCACAGACAGATTCAGTAGAGGAATAAAACACATAGCAGAAATACTGCAGCTGAATTTTGCCAAGATTTAAAGGGACATACGTCATGTCATGGCTGTTAGGCCCCAAATTACACTGACCTCAGTTTAAAGATTACACTTGTCTCTGAATTTTTTAACATCTGCTTTTGTTCTAAAAAGCACCAAGGAGTCTAAAAGAGATTAAAGGGAAAAAATTTTTTCTGTTTACTATATGTATTTGACAATAGTTTGTGTATAATCAGTTTGGGTAAAATATTCAAAAGTGTCTAAATCACTTAAAAGGCTAAATCCGAGTTACTTCTTTCTTCTAGGAAAACAGCATTCTCCTGCTGCTCCCTAATGCATTTAATTAGGGAGTTCAATTGATAGCAGTTGGTGTCATAGTGCTAAAGGTTCTGGGGTCAAACTATGATGATGGTTTATAATGGTGGGCATAGTTACAGCTGCACATAATAGAGTTTTCAATCTGTGAAAAAAATATCCAAATCCTAGGAAATTACATACAAAAAAATTAAAAGAACATTTTTGACATTGTAAGAATTAAACATCCAAAAGTTAGGAAATATGAGATTTAATGTTGCCCAGTGGAACCTTAATTCAGCCTCTTGTGTATACATTATGATACAGTCTTTTATTACATGATCACATACTGTTTTTTCCCCAGGCTCTTTGCTGAATGAATGGACCAGTGGGTGGAATTAAGGTTGTATGGTCAACTCTAAATCTGGCACACTAAGTTCTTTCTTGCTCTTATGGTTTAGTTTACTAGAATATTATTGATAACTTCGCATGTAGATAATATTTTACTCATAGATCCACATTTTTAATTGATCACAAACTAGAATATGATTTATAATTTTCAGAAGTGACTTGGGGATGATAGAATGGCACATCAATCCCAGAGAAATGGAGGTAATGAAATAAACCATCTATAAACTTAAACTATCCATGAATAATTTAACGGACCTATTAATTATCTACCCCACATTCTGTAGCTAGCAGTTATCAGATCCTAAACTAATTCATTGTTCGGCTGTGCTGGAAGAAGGACAGGAGACGCTAGATGTGGTTTAATTAGGCTGCAACTTTATTCTTAAATGTCTGGGAGCACCCGGCAAATAAAAGTGTACAGTGCTGATAATTAAGGCTACGTTTTAGTTACGGGTATTTTTAGTAAAAGTCATCAACAGGTCACGGGCAGTAAACAAAAATTCGTGGCCTGTGATCTGTGCATGACTTGTACTACCTACGCCTAACTAAACCTTGGCCGGGGGCACAGCAGGCACTGGGCAGGGGGTGGCTTGTGGACGCCGTGGGTGGTTGGGGGGAGGCAGCCCAGGACCCCTGCTGGTGCTTGGGGGGGGGGGGCAGGAAGCAGTGTGTGACTTGGAACTCCGCTGGTGCTGGGGTGTAGGGAAGGATTGCCGGGGATGGCAGGCTCCCTACCCAGCTCCATGAGGCTCCCCAGAAGCAGATGGCATGTTCCTGCAGCTCCTAGCGGGAAGGAAGGCCAGGGGGGCTCCACGTACTGCCTCTCCCATAAGTGCTGGCTCTGCAGCTCCCATTGACCAGGAACTGCATCAAAATGGGAGCTGGGGGGCAGTGCCTGCAGGCCGGGGCAGTGCACAGAGCCCCCTGGCCCCTCTGCCTAGGAGCTGCAGGAACATGCTAGCCACTTCTGGGGAGCCCTGCCGAGGTAAGCACAGCCCCGCACCCCAACACCCTGCCCCAGCCCTGAGCCCCCTCCCACACCCAAACTACAGCTGTCGCTGAGGGGAGAGGGGATATGGTGGCCCGAGACTGTCCCAGCACCAGCCAGTGAAGCTGGCCCAGGTGCTGCCTGAGCAGCTCGAGCAGTCCCGGAGCCAGCCACACCAGCTGATGCAGAAGTCACGGAGGTCACAGAAAGTCATGGAATCTGTGACCACCGTGACAAACTCGCAGCCTTACTGATATTTCCATAATCATTTCAATATATAGCCAGGGCTTCTTTCAGTCCTCTCCCTTACCCATCCTGGTACCCAGTCAACCCTCTGCTGGGATCTCATTTTAATGAAGATTAAGGGAGGGCTTATAAAGAAGAGGGGGTTGGCTCCCTGCTGTACCACTCTTAGGAGCTCTGAATTCCCTCTGTTCCCTCTCCTTTAAAGCCTTTACCAAACCACTTTATCTGATCACAGTATCCCTTCCTTATGGAGTACCTGCACTGGACATCCACCACAAAAAGACACCAGCAATTAGCTTGGCTGTCTCCCTTCCCATACCCATCTGTGTTCCCAGACATCTCCTAATAGTCCCCTTAATATCAGACAAAAATGTTTCCATTCCCAACTCTAACTGTTGGATCCTGAATAATCCATCCACCCTGAATAATCCTAGGTGCTCCATATGCTATGTCCAAATGTGAAATTACCAACCTCCCAATTACACCCATAAATTTGGCCACCTCCCTCTTCACATACTTCCCAGCCTTGTCAACCTGCGGGGACATCACAGCTCCCTGACACACCCTATTTTGCAGCATATCTCACCACACAATTTTTCCTCCTGGGAAAAAGTTCCAGGGTCTGCTCCAATTCCCTCTTAACACTGAGCATTCCCAAACTTTACACATTCCCAAATCATTTTCTCCAGTGTGAACTTCTATTGTATCCGGTGCCACTCACAGATACCGACAGTGTGCAGAAGGGGCATTAGCTCACCCCATAACATGCCTCTGCCCCCATGCCAGCTCAGGACCACGTGACTAGTGATGCCCAGCTGAGAACCTGCAGACAACCTGGAAGCTTGCCTATGCACCCAGTAAACAATACTGTGCCCTTAGATCTACACCACTGTCTGGAATGAAAACGCAATGGAAAATTAACACCAATTCCCCTCCTGTTTTCCTCCATCTACATCTGGGGCAGAAATTCTATCCCATGAATTTACATTCCGTGTCAATGGTGAATTGTAAGGTGTCCAGAATTCATTCTCCATTAAGGGTTCCTACCTCCTGGCAAAGGGTCTGCGCCACCTGACTATCGCCTGTCTTCCCAAACTCGAGCTCACGCTGGATTTCCATTGTTAAAGAGGGCTTTTCCTGCATCATCATGGACCTGTATATTTCCCCCTCTCTTCTGTCCCCATGCTGACCTGGTCTGCAGCTGCAGCAGTAAGTCACTCCCTGTCTCTTTAGCCCTTAAAGGGGCACATTCCATTTCTAACAAGCCAGACTACTGCCCCTATTGCTTAATGTGAGGTGAACTCATTTCCCTTTGATTTAGGTAGCATATGTGCATTGCATGACTTATTTACAAGACTGCTGATTTACACATTATAAACTATAAGCAATGCTGAGAGATTATTGAAGAACTCTGGCTAATGAACAGAGGATTAATTTTCCAAAAATGCTCTGCACATATGAATTTAAAAATGAATTGTCTACAAAAACAATCCATGTCTGTTTTATTTTTCTTGCTTACTATAGCAATGATAAATATAAAGTGAAGATGGTGCAGATAATCAAGGTTTCCAGGGAAAACAGGCGTATGATCCACTGACAGCTTGTTATTGACCCTCTGGACTTTCCCTTTGCAAAATATCTTGGGTTTTGGTTTTCTGATTTAATGTAAAAAATAACAGTTTATAGCAAACAGCCATCTTTGGCTGAATCCATTTCTGTAGAGGTCTGTGCTTCTTTTCCACTCAACTTTAACCCTATCCCTCAAGTGTATAATTAAAAGATACCTGCTGCTGGCATGCAAGAGTAAAGAGAGACAATGAACTGTCAGAAAAAAATCATAGTTTACATTTTTCCACATACAACATGCAATATTATCTTTGAAATGTGACAGTCCCTTTAAAAACAAAACAGAACACCTTACTATGCTATACCCTCATGGTTTGCATTCCAACTAAAAACTAACCCAGTTGCTGATTGAATTATACAATATGTAATACTTTCATATTTCATATTTATAACATTCTTTTATTTGCTACTCTTCCTATACTATGTCCTATAAGGATCATGGCACTTCCATAATTGGAGGTTTTTAAGAACAGGCTGGACAACCACTTGTCAGGGATGGTCACGGTTTACTTGTCCTGCCTCAGCACAGGGAGCTGGACTTAATGACCTTTCAAAATCTTTCCAGACTTGCATTTCTGTGATTTTATGTCAACTTCATAGACCTCTGAGTAATCCTCCACATATGGCTTAAATGGAGTTTCTGCTATAGTCTTTACTAAAATTGATATATATTCTACAGTATAATAAAACAATATGTAGATTTATTTTAAATCAGTGGTGCCTTAGGCTAATTTAATCGACCCAGTAATAACATTTCAATTGACCTGGATAATGTGATCCTCATGCAGCGATGCTGTACTCTTCTCTGCAATAGAATTATCATTACATTTTACACAGCAGAAGCAAAGATGATGACATTAGGAAACTGACCATTAAATAGAGCCCATCTGCAATGGACTGAAATAGGTTTTATTGGTCATAATAAAAATTACATGTACAATGTTTAATAGCTGCATAAGGTGAAGTGATCATTAAACTTTTCCAGTGCCGTGCACGGGGTTCATTGGCAGAAAGAGCTTCTTTTTATCAATGTCATGGTCATGCATGGCATGGTCAATAAACCTCTTAATTCCTGGAGAGAAACTGTTTCTGTCAGACACATTTTGTGTAGTTCTGCATGTCCTATATCACTGAAGTAAAAAGAATTAGGGGGCTAAGCTGGTTAGTTAGGAACATTTTTGAAGTCTGGAGTCTCTGAAATGGAATCCTAAGCATCATTTGCTATTAGCAGATGTCCTTTATGGATCGTAAAACAACTCGTTAATGCAGTGTGGAAAAATATGAAGGGTCATAATTAACAAACAAACAAACAAAAACAAGCCTTTACTTGAAAGTAAAACAAAAAATGTGCTTCAGGCAGCTATCAACTTCTGCAGTTGAAAGAACTGTAGAGGTGTATGGTTTTGGAGTGATACAAAGAATGGTTTAAGGAAAAATGGAAATAATACTTTATTTTTATTAATATTTACCTCAATTCAGAAATAGCTCCAGATGCTTTTTAAATGGTACTTTACCTTTTAATATTGGGGATGTCATAAAGATTTCACAACAGCAAATTATCAAAAACAAATAAACAAGTGAAATGTCTGTAACTAAAATTTATAAAATAGTTCCACTTAAACTGACAATGGTGTTTTTTGTTGCTATCAGTTTTTATTCAGTATTTATTGGTGGTTGAGAGACATGGTTCCTTTTGGGGACTAGTCCTGTGTTCTGTAAAATACATAGCAACAAATTCTACCTCTTGAATCCAGTTGCATTGGGGTAACTGAGATCATAATTTAGCCTAGTGACTGGAGGTAAAGTTAATCATGAAAAATGCAGCTTTGAAAACTAAAAAGTGACAAGATTGGTATACAATGCCCAGAGCTGCAGATAGATGCTGTAATTGCCTATTGACAGTCATATTTTCTACTCAAGGGACAATATTCTAGCATATACTGTAAATTAAGCCCCCATTCGTGCAATTTGCTGCATGCAGGGGCATCACTGTCCTGTGAGTAGCCCAGCTGAAGAAAATAGGGCTCTATGAGGGCGCACCCACACATAGAAAATTAAAGAAATGGGGACTTAAGCTTCATCATGTATGTTTATTAGAAAAATATGCTAAAGATTCAGCTCTAAGATATTTTACTTTAATTACAGGTACAGTGAGGCAAATTCTGGCTACACCTAACCGCATAAAGCCGAATTTAATGCAGTATATCCAACCAACACTTACAAAGTCAGCAAACAGAAAAAACATTGTGTTGTATTTTTTTCAGAAACAGATCTACCTGACTACTATTCTCTGATTACGTTATTGCAGGAATATTTTTCACATAATAATTTTTGAAGTACTCAATCACCTCTACACTGATTTGACTTTTTTTTCTTTAGTATTCTACTAATTCCAGTGAAAGGAGAAGGTATTATGGTATATTTCCTTACCTAGGACTTCTCTGGATAGACTGAATATTATTACTGTACATAATGTAGACAAAAAATCTAGATAAAGCTCTATGAGTCTGCTTTTGTACCTTACTAGAATCAAAGTTTTCCTTGCACACTGTAACTAGACACCATCCCTGTCTAATCCGGTGAGAATGACAACCCCTGTCACTCAAAGTCTAGTTGACTTGCTGAACTCAGTCACAGCATTTAAATTCAATTTACCTTTGATATCTGCTGCTGATTCTTGTACATGATATATGACTGTATTTCCTACCTTTGCAGTTAGTTCTAGGCTATTTTGTGAGACTTGTCTGAATTTACACGTGCAGAACCTCATCTTGCTCCTCCCCATCTATAACCAAAATTCATCATCTTTGTGTACGCACAAAATCATTCATTTTTGCTGCCTGCCTGTGGATCCCACATCTGTTTGTGAGGCTCTGTTGACCAGCCACCACCCCAAACACACACATGAACCAGTAAGTCATGAGGAGACACTGTAGTGTGTCTTTCTCTGTGGGCGTGATGGGGTGTATATCCCACATACGTGATGAAGGAGCCAACAGTAGTTGGAGAGTCCAAACAACCCACCTGGTCACACCTGGAAGGTGGGCTAAGCCCAATTAAAGAAACCCAGATGGGGAAGGAGCTGGGTGAATACTATAAAAGAAGGAAGTATGTAGCAGAATGGGGCTGTAGGGAAGAACTGCAGTCACTTTCTGGGACTAGAGACTGGAGAGACTAGGCAGGTCAAGGGGGAAGCCCAGGAGAAATTTGGCCCTTGGATCCTCTCCTAAGTACAGAAGTCTAGTAAGCGGACAGTAGTAACATGGAACAGCCACTGGGGGTGGAGCATGCTTCAGTGGTTAGTCATTATAATAGGGCAGGGTCTGGACTTCAAAGGGGATAGCCTGGGGGAATGTTCAGTGGAGGACCAGAGGTGAGGAAAGTTAAGAGTCATGAAAGTTTAAGTCTAAGGTGGGCAGATGTTGGTACAGGTTTATACTTTTGGTTTGGGATTTACTGCCGGATTCCAGGGTAGAGTCCTGCAAATTCCAGATCTCAAAAAAAGGGTGAATTTAGGCTGTGGGAAAGACCTGCTGAAAGACTTGGTAGGAAAAAGTCTAGGAAGGTGGTAGCAAGGAGTCTGGCACAGAGAACCTTGATTGCCTATCCTTTATAGAAGGGGGGGGGGGGCGGGGCAGTGGTAGATGAGTTCCCTACCAGCCAACTGGTAAGGCAGTGTGAAGCCCCTGAAAAGGTGTTAAAGATGATTGAGCCATGAGAGAGGGATGCTACTAGTATGGAGCCTAGAGTTGGGACTAAAGATGTTTTGTAAGGATATTGGTTTGTTTTCTGTTGGACTTGCTATTTCTTCTGATGGGGTGGACTAAAGTGTGTCCTGACTAGAAGGCCCACCACGGGCCTTGCACAACCATCAGAAGGGAGCTCTAGAGAAGAGAAGAAGTGAAGAAACAGATTGACAGAGCCAGAAGCGTACCCAGAAGTCGTCTACTACAGGACAGGCCTAACAAAGAAAATAACAGAACGCCATTAGCCGACACCTTCAGCCCCCAACTAAAACCTCTCCAACGCATTATCAAGGATCTACAACCTATCCTGAAGGACGACCCATCACTCTCACAAATCTTGGGAGACAGGCCAGTCCTTGCCTACAGACAGCCCCCCAACCTGAAGCAAATACTCACTAGCAACTGCATACCACACTAACCCAGGAACCTATCCTTGCAACAAAGCCCGTTGCCAACTGTGCCCACATGTCTATTCAGGGGACACCATCACAGGACCTAAAACATCAGCCACACTATCAGAGGCTTGTTCACCTGCACATCTACCAATGTGATATATGCCATCATGTGCAAGCAATGCCCCTCTGCCATGTACATTGGTCAAACTGGACAGTCTCTACGTAAAAGAATAAATGGACACAAATCAGATGTCAAGAATTATAACGTTCATAAACCAGTGGGAGAACACACCACACTCTGGTCACGCGATTACAGACGTGAAAGTTGCGATATTACAACAGAAAAACTTCAAAACCAGAGTCCAGCGAGAGACTGCTAAATTGGAATTAATTTGCAAATTGGATACAATTAACTTAGGCTTGCATAGAGAGTGGGAGTGGCTAAGTCATTATGCAAGGTAACTTATTTCCCCTTGTTTTTTCCTACCCCCTCCCGCTCCCCCTCCCCGTTCCTCATAAGTTCTTGTTAAACCCTGGATTTGTGCTGGAAATGGCCCATCTTGATTATCATACACATTGTAAGGAGAGTGATCACTTTAGATAAGCTATTACCAGCAGGAGAGTGGGGTGGGGGGAGAAAACCTTTTGAAGTGATAAACACCCATTTTTTCATGGTCTGTGTGTATAAAAACATCCTCACTGCATCTTCCACTTTTATGCATCCGATGAAGTGAGCTGTAGCTCACAAAAGCTTATGCTCAAATAAATTGGTTAGTCTCTAAAGTGCCACAAGTACTCCTTTTCTTCTAGAGAAGAGAGTGTCTGCTACATCACACCCCATCCGGTGGTGAGTCCACCCTTCCACAGTGGATAAAGCAAATTAGCTGAAAGGGGATCGGGAATGGGGAAGGCAGAGCCATAGCCATAGCCCCATCTCTCTGTGCACTAGCCTGTGGGCCGTCTGATTTGGTGCACAGATGGAGTATTCTGCGCTAGCCTAATAGCTGGTGCAAATTCGTACTCTGCCTTGTCCAGGAAGCAGAACCAGTAAGACTATTTCTCAGGCAGGCACATTCTCCCTAGTACAGCTCTATACTGCCCTTATTTAGGATTTTTGGCTAAGTGTCACATTGCATCCTAGTGAGAGGGAAATGATAATAGCTTTTTAGCTGCTGGGTCAGGTTTATACTTTTGATTTGTTGCCCCTGGAAGAGGAGATAGTCCCATCAGGCTGTGCATAAGGTCTAAGGCTGCCACTGTACATCTGAGCAGATATCCTTTAGAATTGGGGTGGGGAACCTTTTTCGACCAGGGGCCATTGACCCACAGAAAAAATCTGTCATGGGCCACACACAGCCCCTTGGAGGGTCACGGGGGCTCGGGGCTTCCCCCTGCAGCAGGGTGAGCCGGCGCTCATGGCTTCAGCCCTGCTGGGGAGGGGGTACTGAGGCTCAGAGCTTCCCCTAGGCTCTGGGGTGTGGCCAGAAATGGGGGTTCAGGGCAGAGGATTGGGGTGCGGGAGGGGTGAGGGCTCCAGCAGGGGGTCCGGGCTTTGGGGTTGGGCTGGGGATGAGGGATTTGGGGTTCAGGAGTGGGAACTGGGCTAGGCCAGCGGGTTTAGACTGTGGGAGTGGGCTCAGGTCTGAGGTATGGGGGTGGGGTACAGGACGAGGTTTGGGGTGTGGGCTCTGGGAGAGAGTTTCAGTGCAGGAGGGGGCTCAGGTCTGAGAGAGGGGGTTGGGGTGGAGGTGCAAGGTCTGGGAGGGAGTTGGGGTGTGTGAAGGGTTTCTGATCTGGGGCAGGGGATTTGGGGTGCGGGCTCCAGCTGGGTGGTACTTACCTCAGGTGGTTCCCAGTCTGCGGTGTAGTGGGCGAAGGCAGGCTCCCTGCCTACCCTGGCTCCGCGCTGCTCCCGGAAGTTGCCAGCATGTCCGGCCCCTAGGCAGAGGGACCAGAGGTTTCTGGATTGTGCACATTGCCCGTGCCTGCAGGTGCCGCCCTCTTCAGCTCCCATTGGCTGCGGTTCCTGGCCAATGGGAGCTGCGGAGCTAGCACTGGGGGCGGGGGCAGTGCACAGAGCTTCCCTATTCACCCCTGCTTCTAGGGGCCGCAGGGACATGCCGGTCACTTCTGGGAGCTGCTTGGAGCTGACCGGACTTTTAACAGTCTAGCAACCCTACCTTCCCCCTGCAATGTGGTGGGCTGGCGCACGCAGTGTGCTGTAGCTTGGGGCTTCCAGCCTGCAGTGCAGAGACATGCCACAGGCCAGATGAAATGAAGCAGCAGGCCAGATCCAGGCCGTGGGCCATTGGTTCCCCATCCCTGCTTTAGACAAATTATTTTTTTTTAAATGGTTGTTGCTACAAGTTATTACTTTTGGATCACGAATACTATTCAGCATGAATATTGGCTATCACATTTCTAAACCTCTTTGAAATACACTTTTTAAATATGTTTGACTTCCAGACATTTTCTTTAGTTGATCAAAGTTTCCTGCCTCCTTTGAAGCTTTTAGATGTGCTACTGTTAATTAAGGACATCTGTCTCACACCTGTTCTTTGTCTGTGACCCACAATGAACTAATATAATTGAATCTACCATAAATGGTATAGTCTGCTAGATTGAGCATAGCACAGCACTGTGAGCTTTGAAGTCTTCTTCTAATCCAAACGTTGCCTATCGCTTCAAGCAGGTGACTCAAGCTCCCTGTCACACAGTTTCTTCTTCTATAAAATGGGGGTAATATATCTGACTACCTGATAAGGGAGTTCAGAAGATTAGACAATGTTTGTGCAGTGCCTTGAAATTGTGACTCATTTAAAACCATACTTTCACAAGTGGGTGCTTAAATTATTCCCACAAGCATTAGGAAACACAGGATGAACTGGAAAATAGTTCAAGAAGCATCATAATGTATATACTGGGCATTACAGAGGGGTTGGAAGGCAACACTTTCATAATTTCCCATCAAAAATGCATGCAGAGCTCTTCACGTTATACCCATAGTTTCTTCCGCTTGATATAGAGAAAGCAGATTGAGTTTGTTTTTAAAGGTGGGGAGATAAACCCAGGCATTTAATATTTTATCTTTTGAAATTTTATGACAATCTTCTAATAATTAATACAGCTGGGATACTGGGAGCACTGAGAAACAACAATGTCAACATGTCCATTTTTTCAGTCTTTCAGAGAGCAATGTTCAAGGTGGGATCCTGTTTCTACTGAAGTCATTGGCTTTGATGGGAGCAGGAGCAGGTCCAATATGGGCCAAAGCGGGTACTCAAGGGAAATCATGCTATATTTATCATGGATTTGGTTGCTTTGACCAAATTCTTCAAGACTTCATCTGAAGGATGGCAAGTAATCAAGAAACCCATACTTGAACTGTCTGAAAACAAAAGAATTACAGTCTGAATTAAAATCTGTAAAGTAGGATTAACTCATTGGTACATATGTGCCAAGTAAATATGAAACCTTTGTTTTTGTTTTTTTCTTAGCATAAAATGTGTAAGAGAACAGGTATAAGAAGACCCCATTACTGCTAACACTTATGAATGTGCTAAGCTTTTCTCATGTGAGTAGCTTGAATGAGGCTATGTCTCTAAAGTTATGGAGAAACCTGGACCAGAGGGTGAAATTGAAGTTTAATTTTAAATGAATGACAAAACTGCCATTGACTTCAATAAGACTATGATTTCACCCAGAATATTTTCCCAGAGAGAGGAAAATACAACACATTTAGTAGTTAATATATTCATTATATGGGAGTCTTTGCATTGATTTCAGTGTGCTTTGGATCAAGCATCTGAGCCCTGGTCTACACTGGTGGGGTTGGGGGGGAATCAATCTAAGTTATGCAACTTTAGCTACATGAATAACGTAGCTGAAGTTGACATACTTAGATCGACTTACCCTGGTGTCTTCACCACGGTGAGTCGACTGCTGACGCTCCCCCGTCGACTGTGCCTGCACCTCTCATGGCGCTGGAGTACAGAAGTCAATGAGAGAGCGTTTGGGGGTCGATTTATTGTGTCTACATACCCTAAGTAATCCCCTTAAGCTCACAGGGACTCGACACAGGAGAAAGCATTTGCAGGAACAGGGCCTAAATCTGCAATGTTACCTCCTTTGCTTGTCTGGTATTTAATTTTTTTTTTTTAAATTACTTTAATCTCGTACTTAAAACAGCACATGTAGTACCGTCATCGGTCTTAACTGGGAACTTTTTTTCTGCTTTATAAATAAAAGAAAGAGAATGAAAAGAAAGTTGAATAACCAGATTCAAGTTCCAGATGCAGACTTGTTAGTTACGCCTGCTTTACAAACATGAAAATTTCTCCCTTTGTAAATACTGTACTACCTGTTCAGTAGTATTTTTCAAAACATACACATCTTCTTTTGTATGGCAAGCTGAAAAAAAATTCAATGTCAATGTCCAGATTTATCATGCACTCTTTGGCTTCTGGTGACATGGAATGAATCAAAGCTGCTCCTCCAGAGGAGGATCATACAGGGCAACAGTTCACTAGATGTTTCATGGTTTGGCTATCTTCTCCACATTCATATATCAGGCTGGCCATCATTTTCATTTAACATAATAGGTAATTGCAATGCCCCCACGAGCTTGTGGTTTTGTTCACTGTTATTCATATCCTATGTAATTGGGTCTTAATTCTTGACCCCATTGTTTTCTCATGCCCTCCTCCATTTTGGTGACAGTCCTGAGGTTTTGGGAGTTTTGGCTGCTAAGCAGTGGGGGGTTCCTGGACTTACGGTGGCATCTTTGGGGGGCTATGGAGATTTTCATAGATGGGTAAGTCTGGATTCATATTCTCATATTATTGCTGCTTCTCTTTGGAGGGATGGGTATGATATGCATTAGGATGCGAAGCCAGACTGTAAGTATTGGCTTCAGCACTCCTGTGACATTTCTTACAGCAGTGTTCAGTTGCAGGTCAATAAGTTTCATATGTACACTACCTGTACATACTGTTGCACAATATTCAACTGCTCAGAAGACAAGAGCCAAGGTTGCTGTCCATAGGTGTGAATGTATTCTCCCTAATTGGTCCCAGCTAGTTTGTGGATGATATTGTTCCTAGCCTTTATCTTGGCAGTGGTCTTTATCAGATGGTGGTATGTGAGGCTATAATCCAGAACCACTCCAAGATATTTCAGGAAATACTCATGCCTGAATTTTGTGTCACAGAAGGTGATGTTCAGGTGCTTCTTTGCATGTTGGTTGCTCAGGTGGACTATAACCAGCAGTACTCTTCCAGTTTTTTTCAACTTTTCTATGAGGATGCATTCAGCTTGGATGAAAATTATGACTTGGATGGTGAGCATGAGATCATCTGTATATCCACATTTCTGTTACTGGGTTGAAGGCCTGTTGATAAATATTAAAGAATGATGATGCCAAGATGGATCCCTGAGGTGCCAATTTTGCAGTAGATGAAGTCTTTCTGTCTGTTTCATTAGAGGTATGTGAAACTTGCGGGTTGGTGAGCATAACAGTCATAGGTCCAGTGCTGTTCTGCAACACGGGGTACATCTACACAGCAAAACAAAACAAACCCATGGCAGTGAGTCTCAGAGCTCCGGTCAATTGACTCAGGCTTGCACTAGAAGGCTAAAAACAGAACATTCTTGCTCAGGCTGGAACCTGCTCTCTGAAACCCGGCAAGTGGGGAGGGTGTAAGATGCCAGTGTGTGGGCAGCCTACCTTATGGGTAGAGCATGATCTTGTCAGATGGTTGCACTGGCCGTTTGGAGAAGTGGTGAGCACAGATCAAGGAGTCAGGTACCGGACAGAGGGTAAGCCAAAGTCAAGGTCAACAACCCAAGCCAGAGGTCGGAACTGGAATCAAGATTGGAAGTGGGGCAGGGCAGGGAGAAAAAGACGAGATTGGGGAAGATAGGAGTGAAGGCTAGAATGGGACTGGAACAAGGTTGGAGGAAGGCTGGAACTAGAACTGGAATCAGGCTGGAGCAGGGTTGAAACAAGGACTGGAAGCAGGAGCAGGGTGAGTGTAGCTGTGGCTATAGTATGCATTGAGCAGCCACTGTGCTGCTGCAACTGCAAGGCTCAAATAGCAGGCTGCAGGTTCTCCAGCCCAATCAGGGATCACAAGCATTTGGATAAGACTCCTTGGGCCCTGCTGAGCTTACTGGGGTTGCCTAGCAACTGGCCTGGGACCCACCTGTTCTCCTGACAGAGAGTCTCAGAACCCATGCTCCAGACTGAGTGGGAACATCTATACTGCTGTTTTTAGCTGTGTATTGTGACCCTAAGTCATTTGGTCTGGGTTCTGACACTCACTTCCAGGTTTTGGGGTTGGTTTTTTTGTGTGCAGTGTAGCTGTACCCACACTATTTACAACACTTTTAGAAGTAACCCATTCCATCAAACCATGTTGTATTACAGAAAGGCTGCTGCTGTTTTGAGCTTGTGTTGATAGCTGTCGTCAATATAGATCAGCAGTGCAATTACCTGACCACATGTGCTTTGTGCTGGTTTAAACCCAGATTGCTCTTTAGGGGTGTATTCCGCAAAGATCGTAGCATCCTTCCAAAGAGCTTGTCTGTTACTCATTTTAATTATAACTGCCTGTAGCTTTTTGGATCCTTATCTGCTTTCCCCAGTTTTAAGATGGCAGCGACCTTTGCCTGTTTCCACACCTTGGGCATTCGGCCGAGGGCATGCACACAGGTAAAGAAGTGCACCAGCCAGTCACAGCCATGCTGACCTAAGTTCTTTAAAATTTCTGGGAAGATGACATCTGGGCTTCTTCTCTAGTGAATGGCTTTGATGGAGTTCATGTTGCTGTGATAGAAAGTGATAAAGCTCTTTCTTCATTTTCCATTTGTGGTGATGATGATGGAATTCAGGAGCATTTTGATGGTGATATCATTGGCTGTAAATGTGGTACTCTGCTGGGTGGAGGATTAGCACCACCAAGATTGTAGAGAAGACTCCAGGCTTTCCTGCTTGAGTGGGTGAAATCTAGGCTCTGTGCAGCCTTTAAAAACATACACTGGGCATTATTTATCCACCATACACATTAGTTTAAATAACTCTATTACCTGGCTCAGAAAAAAGACACCTCTGTATTATATTTCACTCCCTGCTTAATCAACTTTCTAGTTGTCAGAACACTGGGGCAAAAAGGGGGTAAACTCCCTTGAGATATGTTTTATTTGCAAAAATAAAAAACTACTAGAAAAAAGTAAGTAAAGCATGAATATAAGGCAAAAAATGACCAGCCATCAAAGGAAATCACAGATAATCCAGCAGGAACAGTTATTTTTAATGAAAAAAAAAGTGTGTAATATTTTTGTATGTGTATATAGCTACAAAGATTTATAGAGTTCATTAATTAATTTACATGTTATATTGAGTGATAAGCTGATGTATTTTAAATACTGAATGTGCCCCATAAAGAATACAATATTGAGAATTTACTGTATGTTTTATAATTACCCCATCTTCCAAAATTCTAGTAAGTTGCATTTTGATTTATAGTTCAAAATTTAGCAGTGATCACACAATAATGGATATAGGCACTGATCTTGTAGTGTGCTCCACACAGACAGATGTAGGCACTCATATAGAGCCCCATTGACTTACATGGTAGTCTGCCCACATAGAACAGCTTATAGAATTGGAGAGTTAGAGAAAGTCCACTCAAAAACTACCTTTTCTTTTTCACTGTAATGTTTATGAAAGAGGATAAAGTAGGCTTAAGTTTAATCAGAAAATTCTTGACCAGCTATAATAAATATATAGTCAGATCCCATAATATTATTTCCCCAAAAGACGGTGGTTATATTCATTTTTACAACTCATATAGTTTAGGCCCCTGGAGGACTGCACCGATGTGAATTCTCCTTGAAGTCACAATCTCATTTTCATGATGATAAAGAGCTCTGTGGCTATGGTAGTAAAATGAAACCCCTAAAGTATCAGGGTGTTGTTGTCCTTGGCACTGCAGGAAGACAGACAAGTCACCAGGAATTTGGTTTAAGTAGGCCATAACTTTATTAAACAAACATCTGGGAACTATCTGTATGGTGCAGGTGCAGGTCATCCTTCCTTTTTAATCCATACCAGAGGGGATGGGGAGAACTGCCCTGAGACCCTCCATCCCACTGACCTTGTCCCAGCACCATTGCTGGGACTCCACTGCCCTCCCCGCATGTCTTATCACTGTATCAGACATGAAGACCTAATCCCATGCCCCTCTCTCTTTAGGAGATGTTTCTCCAAATACACTTCCACTTCTGCTTTATTAGGGAACTTGACCTTTATTGAACAATTGAGTGCACTGAGTACCTGCCCAGCTGTGACAACATGAATTTTAGAACCTCGTTTACTGACGGGGTCCCAGGACTGCTGAAACAAGGGTGAAAAAACCCACCCACCCAAACGTTGTCAGGATAATTGTTTTGCAGCCCCCGAAAGGCAACTAGCATGATGCCCACTGCAACATCCTCAACCCCAAAAATGGTTTTATTATAATCCCAAGTGGGGAGGGGGAAGCCCTCTCCTTGGATGAGCAGGAGCCAATAGGATTATGTTGTTCCCTTCTGTCCCACCAAGCTGCCGTAGAGCCCCCTCACTCCTTCCATCTTCAAGTCCACAAGGAGGGGAGGTGCAAGCCTTAAAGGGGCCAATGGGTTTTCTTTCCCCATCTGTCACAGACAAAACCTTCACAGTTCTGAAGCTGCCAGGGGAAGGGGGAGGCATTGCTGTTATTGCAACTAGAGATGAGCAAATACTGCATGAATAACTTGCAAACATTCATCTGATTTAAAAAAAAGAAGCTAATTCACTGTGGTGGTTTTCACAGCCTCTGGTGTTGACTTACTGTAAATGTTCTTATGAGCAAACTTTTGTTCCTTAGAAGCAGAAACTGTTGCAAATAGTAATGCAAATATTTGCCTGAATATTCAGGCAGTAAGTATTTGCACAGCCATCTTGAAAGTTCTCTGTTGGTTTAGAAGACATCCAGTCAAGGAGCAGAATCAATATAAAGTGACTTAAAAGAATAATCAGTCTGTGCAAATGGAAAATTATGAATAGTGATGATTTATTAGGAATAGCCATGGAGAGGCAATCCAGAGGCTGATATATGTTGACCATAAACAATTTCATAAAAATTGAGGTCTGTTCATGGATTATTTGCAAACGGATAGAAAAAGAATAATTAATTGAATGAATTGTTCATTTTTAATAATTCATTCCACTCTAACCACAACCCTGCCTGGTTAGTCCCTCCTCCTTTTAAATATGAAGTTTCCATACACTTGTTTTCTAACCATCCTTCAGCAAGTCTGATTAAGTTCTCCTTTCCTTCACTATTCTGCTTCGTGGGACTAGCCAAGGTAAGTATGGTAGAACAAGAGGAGAAAGGAGTTAGAGGAAATGAACTCATGCTAAATATTGGACCTTGTATTCAATCAGATAGCTTTGCAGGGGAACCTAAATGTGCTTGGCCAGCCTTGACCTGTGAACTTCACCATATGTCATTGAACTATGGTTCATTTTATGTGAACATATTTTATAGTAGTAATCTATATTATTACAGTAACATTATTTTAAAATATAAACCTGCATGAGCATGAAAGTAATGCTTGGTTTTTGGAGCCTTTGATTGTTTGGTAGATATAGATGTTAAAAAACATTGCAGATCTTTCTACAGAATACTGTTACATTAAAGGGTTATTTTTTTCCCCCAATATACCTTGAACTCTTTTTAGCAAAGTTACCGTTTTAATGTGATAAATGCTTGTGAAGAGACACCCCCTTGCTCTGGAGGAGAGGAGACTAACATAGTCTTCTGGGTGGGTTCAACACCAATAAGGCACACCTGCAAGGCTTGTCCTGCTTGGAATGGTGTTTGAGGGGGTGGGAACTTAAAAGGGAAAACCTGCCATAGAAAGGGGTGGTGAATAGGGAGGTTGGCAAAGGCTTCCCTTCCACAGACAGTTAAGCCAGGCTGGCTGAGAGGGAGAGTGGCAGGCCCCAACTGCTCCCAAAGCTGCATGATCCAGCCTCAAAGTAGTATGCTTCAAGAGAAGGAGTGGAGGTAGACCCCATTTTAGATTAAACCCAAAGGGCTGACCCAGGAAAACTGCCTTTCTTTGTTTTCCTACAATGTCCCGTTTCTCATAAGGAAGAGGGGAGAGGGCTTTTCTTTTGTTTGCTTGAAGAACCCTCCTTGGGCATCTGTGGGACATGGGGAGAGAACGACATTATAAAGTACAAGAAAGAGGTCTGAATTGACTTGAGGGAGCCCCTTTCCCCCACAGTGCTACTCAGCTCTTAAAAGGTTACACAGCACAATTACCATTTTAAAACTCTTTGTTTTTCATTCTGGCAATATATATATATATTTTTGCAATACTACTGATACTAGTCTGCTTCTATTACAGGCTTTTTAGTAAAGCCAGATTGGTCACTTAGGAACAGACTTACTGTCTCCTTTCCTTGTTATCCTGAGATGCTAAATTTATTCATATAGGCTGTTCCAAAGGGAAGAGTACTTTAGAAATAATTTCCAGTGACTTTACTCAGATTCATCAGACTTCATCCTTGTATGCCTTGACTGAGAAAACAAAGGCCTCAGCAGTGCTAGAACACCAAGGAATTGAAGCAAATCTGTCATTTTCTCACAGATATTTTTCATTTAGATTAGACATAGAATCAAATTACTTTTAATGAGTTCTTCTGATAAAACCATACATTTTTCATTAAAGATATGCCACATTTATGTCTAGAAAGTGTCACTAAAGAAAGGACAGACTACGATTGAAATAATTTCAGTGATTAGAAATAAAGTGATTTTGCTTTTTTTGGCAAGTCCTGTTTTCTTTAAAATTTTAAATCAACTGGATTTTTTGTTTTATTTTAAAGATTTTAATAGAACATTTATTAACTAACTTTGTTTAGGAAATCCTAAAATTCTTATTTTAAAAATATTGTGTGGAATTCTAAATACAAGCATTTGCTTGTTTGACTTATCTTGTATAAATACCCCACCCCCTTTAATTTAATAGTATATATTTTAAAGACCAATAATTTATTTTCTACCCCTTGCTTTTCATAGAATTCTCACCAGTCTGCTAGCTAATTAGAAGCTTTGCTGCGATATTTTTGCTGCTGTTCCTGAAGTTACTCATCTCATCATCTTTTTTCATTCTGATTGCTAGCTCATGTTTTCTTATCATCATGGGTGGGGGCTTGTTGCTTGCCTAACACATAAGTGAACTTGCAAATCAAATCTCCTCTCTAATTTGTTCTTTTAGAATACCAACCTCTTGACATGGAAGGGAATTAGAGTGCTTCCTAATTGAAACAAATTACTCCAGAGACATTATTCATTTATGCAGATTGCTACAGAGAAGACACCAAAGGGGAAGCCATATGTATGCATTGGTCAAAGTTAGGGCTATGTGAACGCTAAAACTGAAATTTGTCTGGTTACGTATTCCAGTGAGGACTTGGGCTGCTTTCAAGGCACACAAGGGCACTGCTAGCACCATAGGCTGCTTGAGCATCTCTGTTCCTTCACACAGACCCTATAACAGAACAAGCAATGGGACAACCTTATCTTAAATTGTTATAGTGGAAAGGGCAGTGGCCTATAATCCCATTCTTTCCTAATATCTTCAGTGGGCCATCTGATCAACTCCACCTACAGAGGATCTCTGTCGTGAGTCTGGACTCTAAATTGACTGCTCCTGTCAAGGTTCCTCCCCCACTCTGAACTCTAGGGTACAGATGTGGGGACCTGCATGAAAAACCTCCTAAGCTTATCTTTACCAGCTTAGGTCAAAACTTCCCCAAGGTACAAAATATTACACCCGTTATCCTTGGAATGGCCGCTACCACCACCAAACTAATACTGGTTACTGGGGAAGAGCTGTTTGGACGCGTCTTTCCCCCCAAAATACTTCCCAAAACCTTGCACCCCACTTCCTGGACAAGGTTTGGTAAAAAGCCTCACCAATTTGCCTAGGTGACTACAGACCCAGACCCTTGGATCTTAAGAACAATGAACAATCCTCCCAACACTTGCACCCCCCCTTTCCTGGGAAATGTTGGATAAAAAGCCTCACCAATTTGCATAGGTGACCACAGACCCAAACCCTTGGATCTGAGAACAATGAAAAAGCATTCAGGTTTTTACAAGAAGACTTTTAATAAAAAATAGAAGTAAATAGAAATAAAGAAATCCCCCCTGTAAAATCAGGATGGTAGATATCTTACAGGGTAATTAGATTCAAACACATAGAGAACCCCTCTAGGCAAAACCTTAAGTTACAAAAAAGATACACAGACAGAAATAGTTATTCTATTCAGCACAATGCTTTTCTCAGCCATTTAAAGAAATCATAATCTAACACATACCTAGCTAGATTACTTACTAAAAGTTCTAAGACTCCATTCCTGTTCTGTCCCTGGCAAGAACCAGCATACAGACAGCCACAGACCCTTTGTTTCTCTCCCTCCTCCCAGCTTTTGAAAGTATCTTGTCTCCTCATTGGTCATTTTGGTCAGGTGCCAGCGAGGTTACCTTTAGCTTCTTAACCCTTTACAGGTGAGAGGAGCTTTCCCCTGGCCAGGAGGGATTTCAAAGGGGTTTACCCTTCCCTTTATATTTATGACAGCTCCCCAGCATACTCTTTGCATGTTTAATTTTTCTCTGTTACTGCAGGGTGAATTCTGGGATACAGAAAGTCCTAGAGTGAGGTGAACAGGCTGTAAAAAAAGAACATTTCCCAGTTCTGCTGCTGTGGAACTGGACACTAAGAGAAACACAAGTTAATATCTTGCTCCTTGGATAAATGATAGATTGGGAGACAGCTTGTCTACTACCCACCCCTCAAAGACTCTACATGGGACAGAGGATTAGCCAGATGCTTCCTGAAGATGGTGAGAGAGGGGCTGATTGTCACTGGGTCCCCAAGATGACAAGGTAAAAAGGGGTAGTGGGACTGCTGGGCATGGGATTTTTTTTTCAGAGGGTGGAAAAGGCAAGAGGGGTCAGGGGTTCAGAAAAATCCAAGAGAAACTTGGATCATGGAACTCAGGGGAAACACACCTGCTAGTTTGTGTGTGTTAAAGTAACGTAAGTCCAGTGCAGAGTTGCACAGCTTAAATGTCAGTCTCCTCTCTTACAGAATAATGGTCAGTTAATTGCTCCCCCCTCACTCTTAAACACACGTGCATGTACAGTGCCTCCCCCATAAATTTCAGCTTCCTCTGTTAAAGGCTTTATGAGGTACTTGTATTCTTTCATGGCCAAACTGGTGAACCATCTGTTTTATATTTACTGCTGGCATCATAAACTGATAAGAATCCTACCTATTCAATAGATACAGTTCTTCTCTGCCCTTACCCCGAAAAAAGTATGCAGCGGGTTAACTTATTAAGAAATGCAGCAATTATACTGAATCTGTTTGGTTTTCCAAGTTCAGCAGCATTTGGTTTTGGTTATATTTTGCCATAAGATACAACTGTTCCTTTAAATTGACGACTTAATATAGACTCAGTATTATAGCACTGACAGAAAGAAATAAACCTTTATGGAATACATAGAACTATTTGTAAACCTTTGGAAAGGAGGTAGTTTAGCACAGGATAATAAGCAACAAAATTCTGAGAGTAAATTATTTTTTTTAAAAAGCAAGAGACGCTTCCATGAAAGCAAACTTAATGACTACTTGCAATATATTCTCTGAAAGACCAATACAAAACGTGCCAGACATTTTGAAATGTCTATTTTCTAAGCTGTGCGATTTCAAATAGTCAATGAAGCAAGTGGCAGTAAGAGATTAACTTCATTTAAATATCTGACTGCACATTAATATGTGGCCTCCTTTTAAGAGGTGCCGAGCATTGACAACACAAATGTGTATCTTTGAAAATGAGGTCTATAGTTAGTGTGTGCATGTGTGCGTGTGTACGCACACGTGAGCGAGAGTTAAACAGATAAAACATACTTCTATCTTTGCCACAGTAGTAGCTGTAAGAAAAGCTTAAACAAAACAGAACAAAAAAAACCCTAACCATCCATATGGCCTGAAGCTGTTGTTATACAAAACTAAACAGAATGCAAAGATCAATCCCATCAAAGAATAAAGGAAAGAATAGGGATTTTTTTCATTATTTTATTGGTCACTTTTAGTCTCAGCTGTTGCAATTTCTCTCTTCCTACACCTTTGTCCAAATTTCCTCTGAAGCCATCTAAAGCACAGCCAGAGTATTAAATGCAAACCATTACAGTTCAAACTTGTTAAAGCTGACATTGCAGAACTAAAAAATAAAAATAGAACAATCTCTGCACAGTTAGGATATGCCTACACTCGAGTTAATTAAAGTTAGTTAACATGTCCGTACACTCCACTCATGTTGGTTTTATGGCATCAACATATGGATGTACTCCAGGCTGAGCCCGAAGTAAACCATGGATGTATTTGGCATGAGGTTAAGCACAAATGTGTGTGTCCTGAACCAAAAGTTAGTGAAGTGTCCAGACTAGTATGAACCAGTACTCGTACTGGAGTTAATTGGCAATAATTTCACCCGGATTAAAAATGTCTAGTGAGTTAAAAAACACAAATGCTGTTACCTTGTTTAATTTTCTCTTATATTCTACATTATTGTTCTACATAACCTGGATTCTGAATATGCAGGGTACTTTTAACTACCTCTCTGAGTTAAATGTGTTCACTATCTTTTTATTTTTTTTCCTTTTAGAGAGGATGGGTTTTTTTTGAATGAGCCAAAAAGGAATTATTTAGCAGTATCTGAGATAAAATGTATTAAAAGTGACAGACCAAAATCCTTAGGCTCTTTTTATCAGTGAGAGGATTATTACTCGTGTATATTTATGTGGGAAAGCATTATAGGGATAGTTATATAAACATCCTCTAAAGCATTCTCTGAGTCTGAGGAAAACACAGGCTTTTATGGGTTGAAGTTTGTTTCTACTTGTTACCAGACAAAGACTGAGCCCATCACTTGCATGGATATTTCCATTCTTAAATCCCTTTCTGTTTGGTTCTGTGGATTTTGCTTTTGGTTATCTAAAGAAAAATTGCAAATAGAGTGCCAAATTTTCAAAAATGAGTAGCGATTTTGGGTGCCTCCCATTTTTGGATGCCCAAATTTTCAGGTACTTTAAACAGGACTGATTTTTAGAAGGCAGATGCTCAGCAATTTCTGAAAATCAGGTCCCTTTAAAGTGTCTTAGATAAGCATGAAAAAAACAGAGGCTCCCAACTCGTGATTCTCTTTTGATAATTGGGCCAGGAGAAAGATGGAGCCAAATTCTGCACTGACTTGCACACACAGACGTCAAAAGTATGCCACAGGATGTAACTGAAGACATAATTGCCCATTCTTTTTATGTGATGGACAAACCAAAATAGTTTCTGCCTTGCCTGCTGCAGAATTTACCTTATGGACAGTGAGTGACCTGCTGTTAGGAACCTGCTATCTGGAGGTTTATTCATAAGTGCACATTTAATTACAGCTAAAGATATCAATCGAAAAAGGCTGTTTAATACTGGAGATGGAAATATACTATCTCCCTCTCATCTCTCAAACCATACACACACACACACACAGATTTTTGAAAACTTAAATAAGTGAGGTATGTTTTATTATTAAAAAAAAACAGTCATCTGTGTACAAGGTTCCTTAATTGGCCTATGAGTCCTGGACGAAGTGACTGTAAAATACTGTAGTAATACATGACATGTTTACAATTGACAGTGCAGGACAACATCATCAACAGTTTACTTTTCTTCTATGTGTGTGCCAGAAGGTCAATCAGGTGTTTCCAAAGTTTGGAGGGGAAAAATAGATTTGTTTCTACTTATTTTTTCTCTGCACAGCAAGTTGAAGCCTGTCAGAAGTAAGGCCAGCTTGTCCAGTTTTAATTCTGTTTGCTCTTTTTTATCTGAATAACTTCTATTCTATTTCACTTTGTCAGAATAAATTATCCTGTTATCGATGCATGAAATTATGTATTACTGTTTACGGCTAGTCTGGGAAACTGAACTTGGAGGAAATGCCCAGTTAACATGTTCATCAAAAGTATCATTTGAAAATTAAAGATACTAGCAAATGACCTTGAGGAGAAGGTCACAACAGGATAGGAAGACACTGTGGACTTGTCTGCACTAGCAGTTTTCTTCAGATTTCCCACCATTGCACTGTCATTAATGCAGTTCCACTAGCCATAGCAATGGAAGTGCTAGAATAGAGAAGCTGACAGTGGCCACTAGTATTTTAACTACTATACCATGTCTTCTAGATCTACACTGAGCAAGGGTTAGAGACCACACCGGGTCAAAATACTAGCAGCTAGTCTATGCTAGCATAGCACCAGTGGAACAATGGCACATTTGAAGAAAAAAGCTAGTGCAGACACAGTCTATAGTTTGGAGGATCCATTTCAAATGGGCACTTTAAGGAACTATTGACTAATATCCATATAGGGACAGGAAAGGGACAGACCCTTACATTTGTGCAGGAAATGGCCCAACTTGATTATCATGCACATTGTGTAGAGAGTTGTCACTTTGGATGGGCTATTACCAGCAGGAGAGTGAGTTTGTGTATGTGGGGGGTGGAGGGTGAGAAAACCTGGATTTGTGCTGGAAATGGCCCAACTTGATGATCACTTTAGATAAGCTATTACCAGCAGGACAGTGGGGTGGGAGGAGGTATTGTTTCATGTTCTTTGTGTGTATATAAAGTCTGCTGCAATTTCCACGGTATGCATCCAATGAAGTGAGCTGTAGCTCACGAAAGCTCATGCTCAAATAAATTGGTTAGTCTCTAAGGTGCCACAAGTACTCCTTTTCTTTTTACCCTTACATATAGGCATAATATGTGATGGCAGGGTACAGGGGCAACAGAAACTAGGAATGAAAAATAGGCGAAACCTTTTCCTGCTACGGCTGTTTTCATCTCCTTCATGGGGTCCTAGTGCCCTCTAACACTTTTCTCTCTGTACTCCTGCTCCCTGAGTAGGCCAATACTACTGCCTTCACTAGTCCCCTCTCCCCTACATACATCGCCTACAGAGCTACTGCTAAATTGCTAATTGAAACCCAAGTGTCTCTCTTATCCCAAACTAAACCAATTAGTGTATGCTGCTGAGTTCTGATCAGTGCACTGAGCCTGAAAAGCCAAGTGAATGTCTTTTGCTCCACCCAGAAGGAAAATAAAGAACCTTGTTGTGACGGGTTCCCCCTGGGGTGCCACCTGGAACTGGGGTACCACTGAGCCCTCTGACCCACTGTCCTGGGCTTCCCCACAGACTGTGCTGCTATGACAAGCTGCAAAGCCCTCCAAGCTTGCACTTTCACCAGCATTCCCACAGGTAGGGACACACCCAGCTGCAGTTACATGCAGGCTCTCTAACCACCAGCCTAGGACCCCAGAGCAGTACCGTCCTGCCCTGGTCAAATCTGGCCAGTAATTGGGTTTAATACCCGGTCCGCCATGCCGTCAGGGTGAAGAGGACCATGCACACTTTTGGTAACCAAGCTGAGATTTTCACTGGTTTGGATTAAAACATAAAATAAGTTTATTAAGTACAAAAAGATAGATTTTAAGTGATTATAAATGATAGCAAACTGATCAAAGCAGATTACCTAGTAAATAAACAAAAACTCAAACTGATCTTAACCTACTAGATAGATAGGATATGAATGAGCAAATTCTTGCCCTGAGTGATAATCAGGCTGGCAGATTCTTAAGGCACAAGCTGCCTATGCTTTGCAGCTTGGGTTTCCCAGGTTTTCATACACAGGCTAAAAATCCCTTTATAGAATCATAGAATATAAGGGTTGGAAGGGACCCCAGAAGGTCATCTAGTCCAACCCCCTGCTCGAAGCAGGACCAATTCCCAGTTAAATCATCCCAGCCAGGGCTTTGTCAAGCCTGACCTTAAAAACCTCTAAGGAAGGAGATTCTACCACCTCCCTAGGTAACGCATTCCAGTGTTTCACCACCCTCTTAGTGAAAAAGTTTTTCCTAATATCCAATCTAAACCTCCCCCACTGCAACTTGAGACCATTACTCCTCGTTCTGTCATCTGATACCATTGAGAACAGTCTAGAGCCATCCTCTTTGGAACCCCCTTTCAGGTAGTTGAAAGCAGCTATCAAATCCCCCCTCATTCTTCTCTTCTACAGGCTAAACAATCCCAGCACCCTCAGCCTCTCCTCATAACTCATGTCTTCCAGACCCCTAATCATTTTTGTTGCCCTTCGCTGGACTCTCTCCAATTTATCCACATCCTTCTTGAAGTGTGGGGCCCAAAACTGGACACAGTACTCCAGATGAGGCCTCACCAATGTCGAATAGAGGGGAATGATCACGTCCCTCGATCTGCTCGCTATGCCCCTACTTATACATCCCAAAATGCCATTGGCCTTCTTGGCAACAAGGGCACACTGCTGACTCATATCCAGCTTCTCGTCCACTGTCACCCCTAGGTCCTTTTCCGCAGAACTGCTGCCTAGCCATTCGGTCCCTAGTCTGTAGCTGTGCATTGGGTTCTTCCGTCCTAAGTGCAGGACCCTGCACTTATCCTTATTGAACCTCATCAGATTTCTTTTGGCCCAATCCTCCAATTTGTCTAGGTCCTTCTGTATCCTATCCCTCCCCTCCAGCGTATCTACCACTCCTCCCAGTTTAGTATCATCCGCAAATTTGCTGAGAGTGCAATCCACACCATCCTCCAGATCATTTATGAAGATATTGAACAAAACCGGCCCCAGGACCGACCCTTGGGGCACTCCACTTGATACCGGCTGCCAACTAGACATGGAGCCATTGATAACTACCCGTTGAGCCCGACAATCTAGCCAGCTTTCTACCCACCTTGTAGTGCATTCATCCAGCCCATACTTCCTTAACTTGCTGACAAGAATACTGTGGGAGACCGTGTCAAAAGCTTTGCTAAAGTCAAGAAACAATACATCCACTGCTTTCCCTTCATCCACAGAACCAGTAATCTCATCATAGAAGGCGATTAGATTAGTCAGGCATGACCTTCCCTTGGTGAATCCATGCTGGCTGTTCCTGATCACTTTCCTCTCATGCAAGTGCTTCAGGATTGATTCTTTGAGGACCTGCTCCATGATTTTTCCAGGGACTGAAGTGAGGCTGACTGGCCTGTAGTTCCCAGGATCGTCCTTCTTCCCTTTTTTAAAGATTGGCACTACATTAGCCTTTTTCCAGTCATCCGGGACTTCCCCGGTTCGCCACGAGTTTTCAAAGATAATGGCCAATGGCTCTGCAATCACAGCCGCCAGTTCCTTCAGCACTCTCGGATGCAACTCGTCCGGCCCCATGGACTTGTGCACGTCCAGCTTTTCTAAATAGTCCCTAACCACCTCTATCTCCACAGAGGGCTGTCCATCTCTTCCCCATTTTGTGATGCCCAGCGTAGCAGTCTGGGAGCTGACCTTGTTAGTGAAAACAGAGGCAAAAAAAGCATTGAGTACATTAGCTTTTTCCACATCCTCTGTCACTAGTTTGCCTCCCTCAGTCAGTAAGGGGCCCACACATTCCTTGGCTTTCTTCTTGTTGCCAACATACCTGAAGAAACCCTTCTTGTTACTCTTGACATCTCTGGCTAGCTGCAGCTCCAGGTGCGATTTGGCCCTCCTGATAACATTCCTACATGCCCGAGCAATATTTTTATACTCTTCCCTGGTCATATGTCCAACCTTCCACTTCTTGTAAGCTTCTTTTTTATGTTTAAGATCCGCTAAGATTTCACCATTAAGCCAAGCTGGTCGCCTGCCATATTTACTATTCTTTTGACTCATTGGGATGGTTTGTCCCTGTGACCTCAACAGGGATTCCTTGAAATACAGCCAGCTCTCCTGGACTCCTTTCCCCTTCAAGTTAGTCCCCCAGGGGATCCTGGCCATCCGTTCCCTGAGGGAGTCGAAGTCTGCTTTCCTGAAGTCCAGGGTCCGTATCGTGCTGCTTACCTTTCTTCCCTGTGTCAGGATCCTGAACTCAACCAACTCATGGTCACTGCCTCCCAGATTCCCATCCACTTTTGCTTCCCCCACTAATTCTACCCGGTTTGTGAGCAGCAGGTCAAGAAAAGCGCCCCCCCAGTTCGCTCCTCTAGCACTTGCGCCAGGAAATTGTCCCCTACGCTTTCCAAAAACTTCCTGGATTGTCTATGCACCGCTGTATTGCTCTCCCAGCAGATATCAGGAAAATTAAAGTCACCCATGAGAATCAGGGCATGCGATCCAGTAGCTTCCATGAGCTGCCGGAAGAAAGCCTCATCTACCTCATCCCCCTGGTCCGGTGGTCTATAGCAGACTCCCACCACTACATCACTCTTGTTGCACACACTTCTAAACTTAATCCAGAGACACTCAGGTTTTTCTGCAGTTTCGTACCGGAGCTCTGAGCAGTCATACTGCTCCCTTACATACAGTGCTACTCCCCCACCTTTTCTGCCCTGCCTGTCCTTCCTGAACAGTTTATAACCATCCATGACAGTACTCCAGTCATGTGAGTTATCCCACCAAGTCTCTGTTATTCCGATCACGTCATAGTTCTTTGACATCACCAGGACCTCCAGTTCTCCCTGCTTGTTTCCAAGGCTTTGTGCATTTGTATATAAGCACTTGAGATAACCTGTTGATCGCCCCTCATTCCCAGTATGAGGCAGGAGCCCTCCCCTCACAGACATTCCTGCCTGTGCTTCCTCCCGGTATCCCGCTTTCCCACTTACCTCAGGGCTTTGGTCTCCTTCCCCCGGTGAACCTAGTTTAAAGCCTCTTTAGCCTGGGACCATCACTTCCCCCAGTTCAGTCTTTGTTCCTCATGTGTTTCCACGTGTGTTGTTGTAGGGAGAGTCCCATCATGATGTCATTTCTCCCTTTTATATCTTCTTTTCACTTGCTGGAAAGCTCTTTTCCTGTATCCTGGGTCAAACAGTTCCTATTGTGTAGTACTATCTCTGAGAGGTTTCTATTGTACACAGCTCATAGAGTAATCCTTGTGTTTGTGTGCATTTCCTCAATAAGCCATTAACGTTGTTTGGCCTTTTACTGTTGTACCTGAAAGGCTGCTTATGGGTGTTTTCAACCTCACAACATGTTTCAGTAACACATACATAGCCAAACTTCATAACTTCACCTACGATGATAGCACCTACAATCCAACGAAATATTAATGTCTAGCAGATCAAGACTTTTAGAATGATACCTCAGAAGGCATACTTCATGCAAAACATATCCTAATTCTATGACTGTGGTGAATAAGGGGGTGCAAGGGTGTCACATCTGTATTCTCCCCCTCACACATACATGCTTTGTCCCATAGTTCGCTCCATTTGGGAGATGCAAAATAAGGAACATGCATGAACAGCAAGTCGGAGTGGATTCCTGTATGTTTGGATGGGGGCAATAAATGTGAACTAGCGTGTGGGGGGTTAGGATGGTGATATTGTTTTTCTGTGCCTGGAAGGGGGTCAATGAGTGTGTGCATGAGAGAGAGAGAGAGGGACAGAAGAGTGAGTGATTAATTGATATGTGTGTGTGCAGGGTTGTGTATTTAAGTGATGGGGGTGTCTGACAGGGAAAGGGAAAAATAGAGGAGGAAGAGTGATTGATGGGAGAGAAGAGATTGAAAGCAACAACACAGGAAATGAGGAACAGAAAGGAGTTGGTTGGTGAAGAAAGAAGGAAAGGTGAAATAATAAATGCTATAGTAATATAAATTTGAAGGGAAAACAGGGACTTGAAGATACACCAAGATCTAACTGCTAACTAAGAAAGAGGAATGACAGGAAGCGAAGAAAGACAACTACAAAGGAGATGTGAGAGTTTAAAAAATGCCTTCTTAATCAAAGCTTTAGGCCAATATGTTAAATCTATTTTAAAATGTTGGCATGGAATGGGATAGAACAGAAGAACGGGGAAGAGGAGATTCCAATACTGTAATCTGCCTAGGGGCAGCAAAGTGCCCAAGGCAGACTTTAATCTGGAAGAAATATTAGTTAACAGAAACTGGTGTTTTGAAAAGGAATATGTTCTGTCTTATTATTAATTTCACTCCTCAACAGTAAAGAAATAAACATCTTGGTCTGGGCTGGAAGTTGTTGCAAATTCCAATTGACATTTCTGTTGCCAGAACTCGTAGACTATTTATAGATTCCGATGTTGTACTGAGACACATCTTTCTGGGACATGTGTCTGTAATGCAGAGGGCTGGGAGACGCTTCTATGGTGATGAGTGAGGTTTAAAGACCCAAATAGAAAGGAGATGATTTTGTTGACCATGCTACTGAAAATATTTTGTTATCCTGGTTCAAATGTGCCCCTAAAGCTCTGTACTATTCCAGCTCTAGGTCTGAAAGGAATGAGCTGAACCATTTTAAGGTGGT
Source organism: Caretta caretta (assembly GCF_965140235.1). Taxonomy (NCBI): domain Eukaryota; kingdom Metazoa; phylum Chordata; order Testudines; family Cheloniidae; genus Caretta; species Caretta caretta. Next base: position 55,950,960 of record NC_134209.1, read on the forward strand.
TCTGTCCAGTCCTACTGGGGCATGCATTTGTTATCTTGTGACTGGCCACGCTAAAGGGCTCTGAAAATTAAATACTATCAGCTGTCCAGTGGACAGCATCATAGAATCATAGAATATCAGGGTTCGAAGGGACCTCAGGAGGTCATCTAGTCCAACCCCCTGCTCAAAGCAGGACCGATCCCCAATTAAATCATCCCAGCCAGGGCTTTGTCAAGCCTGACCTTAAAAACTTCTAAGGAAGGAGATTCCACCACCTCCCTAGGTAACGCATTCCAGTGTTTCACCACCCTCCTAGTGAAAAAGGTTTTCCTAATATCCAACCTAAATCTCCCCCACTGCAACTTGAGACCATTACTCCTTGTTCTGTCATCTGCTACCACTGAGAACAGTCTAGAGCCATCCTCATTGGAACCCCCTTTCAGGTAGTTGAAAGCAGCTATCAAATCCCCCCTCATTCTTCTCTTCTGTAGACTAAACATCCCCAGTTCCCTCAGCCTCTCCTCATAACTCATGTGTTCCAGTCCCCTAATCATTTTTGTTGCCCTCCACTGGACTCTTTCCAATTTTTCCACATCCTTCTTGTAGTGTGGGGCCCAAAACTGGACACAGTACTCCAGATGAGGCCTCACCAGTGTCAAATAGAGGGGAACGATCATGTCCCTAGATTTGCTGGCAATGCCCTACTTATACATCCCAAAATGCCATTGGCCGCCTTGGCAACAAGGGCACACTGTTGACTCATATCCAGCTTCTCGTCCACTGTAACTCCTAGGTCCTTTTCTGCAGAACTGCTGTCGAGCCATTCGGTCCCTAGTCTGTAGCGGCGCATTGGATTCTTCCGTCCTAAGTGCAGGACTCTGCACTTGTCCTTGTTGAACCTCATCAGATTTCTTTTGGCCTAATCCTCCAATTTGTCTAGGGCCCTCTGTATCCTATCCCTATCCTCCAGCGTATCTACCTCTCCTCCCAGTTTAGTGTCATCTGCAAGCTTGCTGAGGGTGCAAGCCACACCATCCTCCAGACCATTTATGAAGATATTGAACAAAACCAGCCCCAGGACCAATCCTTGGGGCACTCCACTTGATACCAGCTGCCAAATAGACATGAAGCCATTGATCAATAGCCATTGAGCCCAACAATCTAGCCAGCTTTCTATCCACCTTATAGTCCATTCATCCAGCCCATACTTCTTTGACTTGCTGGCAAGAATACTGTGGGAGACCATGTCAAAAACTTTGCTAAAGTCAAGGAACAACACGTCCACTGCTTTCCCTTCATCCCCAGAGCCAGTTATCTCGTCATAGAAGGCAATTAGATTAGTCAGTCATGACTTGCCCTTGATGAATCCATGCTGACTGTTCCTGATCACTTTCCTCTCCTCTAAGTGCTTCAGAATTGATTCCTTGAGGAACTGCTCCATGATTTTTCCAGGGACTGAGGTGAGACTGACCGGCCTGTATTTCCCAGGATCCTCCTCCTTCCCTTTTCTAAAGATGGGCACTACATTAGCCTTTTTCCAGTCGTCTGGGGCTTCCCCCAATCGCCATGAGTTTTCAAAGATAATGGCCAATAGCTCTGCAATCACATCCGCCAACTCCTTTAGCACTCTCGGATGCAACGCATCCGGCCCCATGGACTTGTGCACATCCAGCTTTTCTAAATAGTCCTGAACCACTTCTTTCTCCACAGAGGGCTGGTCACCTCCTCCCCATGCTGTGCTGCCCAGTGCAGTAGTCTGGGAGCTGACCTTGTTCATGAAGACAGAGGCAAAAAAAGCATTGAGTACATTAGCTTTTTCCACATCCTCTGTCACTAGGTTGCCTCCCTCATTCAGTAAGGGGCCCACACTTTCCTTGACTTTCTTCTTGTTGCTAACATACCTGAAGAAACCCTTCTTGTTACTCTTAACATCTCTTGTTAGCTGCAACTCCAGGTGTGATTTGGCCTTCCTGATTTCATTCCTGCGTGCCCGAGCAGTATTTTTATACTCATCCCTGGTCATTTGTCCAATCTTCCACTTCTTGTAAGCTTCTTTTTTGTGTTTAAGATCAGCAAGGATTTCACTGTTAAGCCAAGCTGGTCGCCTGCCATATTTACTATTCTTTCTACACATCGGATGGTTTGTGCCTGTAACCTCAATAAGGATTCTTTACAATACAGCCAGCTCTCCTGGACTCCTTTCCCCCTCATGTTATTCTCCCAGGGGATCCTGCCCATCAGCTCCCTGAGGGAGTCAAAGTCTGCTTTTCTGAAGTCCAGGGTCTGTATTCTGCTGCTTTCCTTTCTTCCTTGTGTCAGGATCCTGAACTCGACCATCTCATGGTCACTGTCTCCCAGGTTCCCATCCACTTTAGCTTCCCCTACTAATTCTTCCCGGTTTGTGAGCAGCAGGTCAAGAAGAGCTCTGTCCCTAGTTGGTTCCTTGAGCACTTGCACCAGGAAATTGTCCCCTACATTTTCCAAAAACTTTCTGGAACTACAGCTACTACAGTTACTCCAGTTTCTATGCATGACTCAGTCTGAAGGCTGACTAGATGATTGCAAGGGGCTAGGGATGGCAGGAGTTGGTCCTGTTTCAAAATATCTGTCCCAATGTTTTCCTTTACATCCCTGCCTATTACTGTTATAGGCCTGTGCATGATCTGAGGACCAGCAGGTCTTGTGCTCATGATTCAGAGTTGTCTGCTCCATGTACATTTAAGTATCCCAGACTTATTAATCAAGAGTAGTGGTTGTCAAATGTTAGCAACCTGAGGACCCCCATTTTGATTTAAACATTTTTGCAGCTCCCCTCAACCCCCTGCTCAACCCCAGGCTTCACCCCACTCCACCCCTTGCCCCAAGGCCCCACCCCCTCCCGTCTCTTTCCACCTCCACTTCACCCCTGCCCCTCCCCTTCCCCCTCTTTCTGCCCCTTCCCTGAGCGCACCCCATCCCCGCTTCTCCCCCTCCCTCCCAGCACCTTCTGCACACTGCTGAACAGCTGATCCCCAGTGTGCAGGAGGCACTGGGAGGGAGGGAAAGGGAGGAGTTGATCAGCAGGGCTGGCGGCCCCAGACATGATTCCACCCCCTCCCCCAAGCGTGCCCTGTCCCCACTCCTCCCTGCCCTCCCGGTGCCTCCTGCATGTGAGGGAACAGCTGTTCCCCAGCATGCAGGAGGCACTGGGAGGAAGGGGGAGCAGTTGAGGGAGGGAGCAGGAGTGGGAGGAATTGATCAGTGGGGCCCACAGAGCCCCTGGAGTACTCTTACGGAGCCCCAGGGGTCTGCAGACCACAGGTTGACAAACGCTGTTCTAGAGGACTCCATTCCCAATGCGAATCTTCCGGTGAGTAAGGGAAGGAATATTTGATGGCCTTTCTCTGTTACAAAATGCAGCTTTCTTTCACACCCTCAGAGTTGCACAAATGCATATGTTTGCAAAAGGACCAGGAGCTAAATTCAAAGCTGTGGGCACATCTTTGTCGTATTTAGCAGAATTGTTCCTACTCACAACCAGTCTGAATTTTGTCCTATAGTTAGAGGCAGAGTTCAAAATGATTGATTACACTAATTTACTTACTTAAATATGTTTACAAGGGAAGTTGCTTATTCTCTCTCTTCTCTCACTCCGTGTTTGTTAATTTATTTCCAGTAGAAACAGATATACTAAAATCACAGTTTTGGGTAACATGCTAATTACAACGAAGTCCCCAGTATATTGCACAATACCCTCATTGATACAAAAATTGTTAATCATTACTGTTTCCCTATCGAACACCTAAGTAATTATTATACTAGTGCATATTACTGCCTTGGAACACAGTGGACATATTTTTTTTCTGCTCAACAGCATAGTCAGTCAGATAGCAGTAAACTGCTGCCATGCCTCAATTCTGTATTCAGCAGCATAATGCCTTAACCCAGATAGAAAGGAAATATATGTCACATCCTGACAAATGGCAATGAATATGCTGAACAGAGAGAGAATAAATTAGCACTTCTCCCTTTCTCTGCCTCTGTGTTATAAAAAAGCATATGTAGATGATAGTATTACCTAGTATTGCTTTGTTGCAACGGCTACCGTATGTTTTGTGTCAGCATCGCCAGTCCCACGTTATGCTCTATTTTCATTTCTCATTTATACTGCTCCTAAAACCAACACTTTCCTCTTTATTAAAATGCCCCCTCCCAATATCTAGACTTTCCCCTCCCCCCAAAAATTACAGTAATTCAAAATCTATAATTCATCTTTAAATACATAGTACTGTGGCAATATAAAATTGCCTTTACTTATTAAGCTATTCAGGTGTCAGTTATCATCACCCAGGCGGCATTCATCACAAGTCATGGCTGGTGTGTAAAAATAAGTTATGCATCTCATTATAGTTATAGGATTTTTCAGGCTCACAGTAAAGGCACATTTAATAATCTTGGCATTAAAATTGTTTTGCTCTGTGTAAGATTGTGTTACCAACAACCATCTCTCAGCGCTTTATGAAGGAAGTTAAGTTTGATTAGGTCAATGGGCACCCATAAGTTAAGCTGCTTGCCCCTACTGTATTTGGATCTGCAAAATTCTGCTGAGAGAGCTGACGAGCAGATTTTTTGGCATTTCCTGTTTCACAGGCAAGAACAAACAAAAGGATGACTTTTCCTGCAGAAAAATTGCACTTCAGATTCCAGTCCTGGCCAGAACCAGGACGTGAAGAGGTAAAGACATGAAAACGTTTTTTTTCAAAGGTGAGAGAGCATTAACTTTGGATTTGGTTTGAATGTTGATGGAAGGTTGAGGTCATTTCTTGATTGATCCAAATCTTCTCAGTCAGAGATAAGTCCTATAAAATACTCAGAATTAATTATTTAATTAGTATGGTTTTATATATCTGCTTCTTTGTGGTAGCATACACAATGTGCTAAGCACTTTGCAGACATAAAAAAAGGAGCTCACGGTCTAAGGGTGAACAAACAGGAAGACAGAGCTCAGAGACAGAGAGTAACAAGAATCTGGCATCACTTTTGACCATACGCTTTCAATATAAAGAAGAGAGAATATGGTATGGAATTGTTTTCTTCAGTTGCACAATAAGACCAAGCTATGTTGTTGTTTATGCCATAATGCTTTGATTCAGAAACATAGGCCTTGTGATGATGAACTTTGATTACTATAATTTCCATCATAGCAGGGCTTCTGCATCAATTGCCACTTGTTCAGAATGTAGCAGAAAGTTTATTCACAAGCTTCAGCTATATCATATTGATGATGATATGCTGGTAGATTCAGTGTCAGCTGGCACCATTGCTCTTGAAAGCCTGTACTGATATAGGACTAGGCAAAACTTTAGACTCATACTTTGAGCCTTGATCTGATTGTGTCTGCAGTCAGACACTACTTATGGCTTAAGGGTCTCACCGTAGCATCATAGATCAGTAAGCAACTGGTTGTTTGTTGTGCTGGGATATGGAATTAAATCCTCATCTTTGAAATTCATCTGCCGACATATTACCACTTTTTAAAAATTCGTGAAATATTTTTATTCCAAGGGTGTTTTGTGACTGGTCTTACAATTGTTATCTTTCCCTCTCCACTGTGCTTGCTTTTACTCATCCTGGTTCCTTTGGTTTTATTTCTTGAACAGTTAGATGGTTATCTTCTATTATGTGGTTATTCTAATATGTTTAAAATTGATTGTATGTGGTGTACCAGCATCCCAAACTCCTCTAAAAAGATCCATAAGTACCTGGAAGAGAGACTTACCATATATATTTTAAATCAGATAAAGTTGATATGGGAAGACTTTGTCATACATTGGTGTCCAATTTTTAAATATATTTTGGCCAGCTATTCATAAGCCAGTAATAATTGTATCGGTTGCTTACAAAGCATCTTTGGAAAAAATACAAAACATGGAAATCCAGAATAATTTCATTCTATAAATGGCCTTCCTAAAATGCATAAGTGTTCCATTAAACTTTGCAAAGCCATTGTAAGAGTGACCCAATGAACATTACGCTTCAGGGCTATCCAGCTTTCTTTTTTTCCTGACTCGAAAACCCGTAGCACATGAACAATTGAAAACTCATCAATAACTTTTGTTTCACTGATTAAATGGAAGATAGTAAATATGCAGCCACTTTCTGGAAAATTGCAGTATCTCCAATGTTGAATCACATTCCAGTTTCCTCATGAGTAAAATTATGGAATATAAATCCAGGCAATTAGATAGAGTTCCTTCATTATATGGTTATGGATCCAGGGAAAATAAACAAGATTTTAGAGATAAGTTGTACAATAACAAATGACCAAATTTGTGCACCATCCTCCAACATCTTCCTACTTCTCCCCACCTTTCAAAAAATGTATTTATGCTCTTTGGATTTAATATAATTCACAAACATAGTATTTAAACACTACAGTGTTATGGGGAGAAACAACAATAAAATATATAGGCATTGCAATGCGTTAGTAATGGATTCCAGACAAATGGTTTAGGCTAAAGAGCAATTCTAGCTATATGGTATTGTAATGATCTTGGAGTTCATTAAATAACAAACCATTGAATGAGAAAGGAATAAAACTTTAATAAAACAACCTGGAGAGCTTCTGCAGTGAGCTGCTGCACACAGCCATGTGGTATTTCTAATCCCTGCCTTCAGGGCACATCTCCAAATTCCCACACTCCCAACACTGTTCCTTATGAGGGAGCATCTCCAAATCAAAATCTTTCATAATCATATCTCTATGTCTTCCCTCTTAAAGAAAAACAAATTAACTCTTATATACATAAAGGTTAACAACTATCTAATAACACATACATTAAATTCTCAACCCATCTGGTACATTTCCATAAACCCAATATGTCAACTACTTAGAAAGGAGAGATTACCAGCAGATCACTCTCGAGTGAGTCTTTACCACTCACTTTCCTCCTACACCTCTTCTCCAGGCAGGTTAGCAAGTCTCTATGAGTCTTTCAGGACATTCAATCTCCTGCTCTGATTTTCTAAGTATCAGCCTTTCATAAGGGCCTTGTTCTCTTGTTCCTTTTCAGTTTCTCCTTTATGCATTGATGATGAAGGATCAGTCAGATGGGAAATGCCAGAGTCCACATCTACTGTCAATGTGTTGGAACTTTCAAGGATTACTCATAGATCCCTTTGATTACATCGCCAAATCACAATATTTCATAAACATATCTCTACGGGTATACTCCTGGCTATACTCCGAATAGCATTGGGGACCTGGATTTAATTTGGATAATGGGGTGTTCAAGTAATCCAAAAGGCAGGAGTGGTAGGGCAGGGAGCCCTCTAGCCTCTCCCATGGATGATGTGGGAGAGCAGTGGTCCTCTGCTTTATTATCAAACCCTCTGCATTATTTGAATCCCTTCTGTGGGGACAAGGAAGGGATTTGGATAATGCAGAGATTCAGATAAAAGGGTTTCGGAAAATTAGGAGTACCAAAATTTACTTGACTTTGGTCTGCCCTCTTTATTGAGAAAGAGGCATGGTATTAGCAGGAACCTGAGATAAAATTTATATATCTAATCAGCTAAGCAGTTCTGCAAAATGCTATAGTTTTTTCCTCTGACTTTTACATACTTTTTTTTTAAAAGGGCCTTATGTGAGCAGAGTGTAGGTAGTGAAATCTAGCAACTAATGGATGTAGGGGTCAATGAGAGAAGGGAATGCTGCCTCAACAATATTCATTCCCCCTCTCTGATCCTACAGAAACCACTCCCCAAGTGCTCCATTGAAATTGTGACCCAGGGTTAGGAGAGGGGACAAGTAAGGGGGGTGTGGTTGTGGAACAACCATTTTCAACAGTATTGTCCCCCTTTGAACCCTGAAGGGAGTTTGAGTGTGAGTTAATGCTAACTAAGGTGCTCACTGTATTAAGGAACAATCTCCACCAGAGGGCTAGGGGACAGCAATCGGGGAAGCCCGGAAATCATGAGTAACCTTAAAAAAGAAACAAAAATACCCCCAAACCTAAAAAACAGGACACTAAATATTACACAACTAGCATCCCAGTGCAGAAGAGCATGGGGATCACTTGTATCTGGCAATGAGTTTCAGTTGGCTTGACCAATTCAGTGTACCTCAAATCATTAATGTCATAAACTGAATCTGATGTGTCACATAAGCATCATTGGAAAACTAATAACACACCGATCATTAATATTCTGGTATGGTGTATATCTGATAAATTCCTAAGGGACCATACAAATATGAAGAAAATATGGAACTAAAATATATTTACCAGAGAAATCTGGGGAGTGGATGAGATTTCTCATAGACAAAGAGCAGGCCAACACCTCCACCAGGTGCCATCAGAGTTGAGTAGCAGTAACCACTCATTTCAATTTAGCAAACTCCAGCGGGGGGAAAAAAACAGCATGGAATTTCATCATCAGCAAACTCCATGTCTCCTTCCTTACAGCTTGAAATAACTTTACTTTGGTGAGTAACTTTCTAAAGAATCCATTTCAAAGGTTCACCGGACTACAAAAGAGAGGGGCAAAGAACCCCAAATTATCTTTCACTTAAGAAGCCTAAGGAAACAAGCTCTTTGTCCACCAGAGGACAAAGAGCTTGTCCACCTTTGTCCAGAGGGTGGACAGCCATCTTTCTGGAAAAAAGAGTGGTAAGAATCTTACCTTGAATCAGGACTGTAGTTTTGTTAAGTTTTTAGTCTGTAGAAAGCATTTCTCACTTTCACTTGCTTGTGACCATTCCAACTCTGTCCTTTACAGTTGAACTCATTTAAAATCCTATCTCCTTTTGTTAATAAATATGTTACTTTTAATCTGAACCAACCCTGTGCTGAGTTAGACCAACCCTGTGTTGAATTAAAATTGAAAGTGAGCTACGGTTAAAGCAATAAGCTGTGCAATTTTTCTCTTAAGAGGAGCAAACTTACCTTATTATTTCTGTGAATGGTCTAGGGAAGGGCTGGACATTGCAGAGCACACAGTTTTGGGAACACTGGGGGGGAGGGATAGCTCAGTGGTTTGAGCATTGGCCTGCTAAACCCAGGGTTGTGAGTTCAATTCTTGAGGGGGCCATTTAGGGATGTGGGGCAAAAATTGGGGATTGGTCCTGCTTTGAGCAGCGGGGTGGACTAGATGACCTCCTGAAGTCCCTTCCAACCCTGATATTCTATGATTCTATGAACATTTAGGACTGGGGGGGTGTTGGGGTCCTCTTGCCATCTTGCCAAGGCTGGTGGAGGCCAGAGTGTGGTTGCGGTGCAACAAGCAGGCTGCTGGAGTCACAGCTGCTGGTCCAGAGCTGCTTATCACAGGCATGCAGTGCATCCATGTATGCTAGGCTGGGAGCATCCAGACAAGGGATCTACAGCAGGAAAGCATTTTAAGGACTCATGGTTACAAGGCAGGGGATAACACAACTCCTCACTGGTCTGGCTTGCACCCCAGAATGTGACATCCACCTCAAACCTTTAAAAAAAGAGGACATGAAATATTATGCAACTTGCAATAAAATCATGAGTTGGCAACTCTGCAAAATCACACTCTTGTGCTTTTGAAACTACTCAGAGTCTTCTTTATGTGGCTCATAAAGAGCTTGGCCTTGGCAGGACTGGTTAAGTGCAAATCTGTTCCATGCTTCTGTTATACTGAGGGAATTGACTCAGTTCTCAGACATTTTAGGTGATGGTATTTCAGTGAAAGTTTTGACTTCTACTGCAGTGGCCTTTATCCCCTCTTTATCATTCACATGCCCTAAGAACTGTATTTTAGTTTCTTGTAGCATATAATACACTCTGAACATGACAGAGGACTGGTAGGAATATACAGCCACAGACGCTGAACAGAGCTTTAGTGCTATAAGACTTAAACAGCCTCCTCAATTTCCCTGGAAGGCCTGTGCTCTTTGTACAGAGTCCCTGTAAACACTGATTTACTATTTATTTTGTGAGCAGAGATGAATGGGATCATAGTTCTAGGTGAATGTGGTAGGAAAAGGGAGAGAGAGACCTTCTACTGAAAGTCCTTCACTTTGAGTCAATTCTACATGTAAGGTTTCTTGTGTTCCATAATGTTGGCTATACCAATGAGAATATGAGATCATTATATGATGACAGCATTCCATCATGGATTGTTTCCACCAGTCTTGGTGAGTTACAGCTGTTGCAAACTGTCCTATTTTTGTGGCATCTTCTACATTCTGCCCCCTTTGCTGGACTTTACTTCCAAACGTCGCTCACTGCCTTGCCACATCTACAGCTTTTCTGTTCTTCACTATTACAAAGCTGCTTTGGTCTCCTATGTTGCAGTGGTACAGTACTATTACATTGAGAGCACACTTCCCTTTCTCCTTTCACACTTGTCTTCCTCATCTTCACTGTTTCAATGTGATCTGATGTGGTTTCTCCACTGGAGCTAGCATATAAATTACACAGCAGATTTTTTGCACTATTAATTGAGTTATAGTTTTTACAAGCATAATATTTGGGTCTAACTGAAGAGACTCTGACAACTTGCTATCCCTTATTCCTATGACTGCTCTGTCACTTATTAATTCATCTTTATAGGCCCCATTTTCAATGTTCAGCAAGACCATGACCTGATATGATAAAAGCCCCAGCTGTTTCCTCCTTTGTCACATCTGCTGAAGTTATTGCTCTTAAGAGACATTTTCTATGATGCTTTCTTTCCCTCTTGTAATTTTTTTATTTGCTGCTTCTATACTTCTGTTTTGTTGCTGTATGAGTTGCATTTTCACTAGTTCTTTCCGCTATGCCAAATTGCACCATTTGTTTATGATTTAGCTGAGATATAAACTGTAATTTTTCATAATTTTTCTTTTTAAATTCCAACTACTAGGTAATTTATTTATCCTTTCTTATTGATACCAAAGTCACAACACTGTGTTTACATTGGGCCCTTCTACACTTTCTCTGGAACGCTGCACTTTTGGTAAAAACATGCACATATATTACATTCTTTTTCTGAAAGAAATGCTCATTAAACTTTTAAAGAACACTGTTGTAATTATTCTTATCTGCTTTCTTATCCAAAACCAACTGATTTATAAATATTTTGGGAAGTTTGGCCATTGGCTTCAATAGGAAAAGAATATGCCTTCACCTTCACCCTTCAGCTTTATTCCCCAGTGAATATTATAACAAGCTGACTTCTATCTCGCCAGTCTTTGCATTAAGTTTCCTTGTGGTTCAGAGCCATGTGACATGTTCACTCGTCAGACCATTCTTTGGGCTTATCAAAATGAAAGTCTTGTAGAACTTTGGCATTTTCTTGTTCTCTTATGTTGGCTCAAAATTAATCAATTTTTGACACCATGTCATGTGACAATGGTAAAAAATTATTTTAATTCTAAACAAGAGCCTTTGTGAAATCAGTATTATCCCTCATGATGTTGTGTGTGTGTATGTCTCTGAATCACTATAGAATTAGACCCTCCCCAGTTCCCTCCCTCCTGGCTTCTTGCTGAAGTTTTAAAGAAACAGTACATATAACCTCACACCTCCAAAACCTAGATTCAGATCTCGATCCAACCTTTATGATTCATTTATATGTCTACAGAGTTTCAAATTGGAATACCAAATTCAAACACCTTTTGTCAGGTTCCCTCCCCACTCTGAACTCTAGGGTACAGATGTGGGGACCTGCATGAAAGACCCTCTAAACTTATTTCTATCAGCTTAGGTTAAAACTTCCCCAAGGCACAAATTCTTTGTCTTTGGATGGTATGCTGCCACCACCAAGTGATTTTAACAAAGAATCAGGGAAAGGACCTCTTGGAGTTCCTATTCCCCCAAAATATCCCCCCAAGCCATTACACCCCCTTTCCTGGGGAGGCTTGAGATCTTAACCAATTGGTTACAAAGTGATCACAGACCCAAACCCCTGGGTCTTAGTACAATAGAGAAATCAGTCAGGTTCTTAAAAGAATTTTATTTAAAAAAAAAGTTAAAAATCACCTCTGTAAAATCAGGATGGAAACAGGGTAACAAAAGATTCAAAAACACAGCAGAACTTCCTCTAGGCTTAGTTTCAAAGTTACAAAAAACAGGAATAAACCTCCCTCCAGCAAAGGAAAAATTCACAAGCAAAACAAAAGATAATCTAACATGCCTTGCCTGGCTTTTACTTACAATTTTTGTAATATGAGAGACTTTTAGGATGGTTTATAGGAGAAGGAGTTTTCTGACCTGTTGCTTCTCTGCTTCCCAAGAGAACACACCAAACAAAGCCTCCTCCTCCCCCCGATTTGAAAGAATCTTCTTTCCCCATTGGTCCTTTAGGTCAGGTTCCAAGGTTATTTGAAAAAAGAAAACGAGTACTTGTGGCACCTTAGAGACTAACCAATTTATTTCAGCATGAGCTTTCGTGAGCTACAGCTCACTTCATCGGATGCTTCTTAACCCCTTACAGGTAAGGAGGAATTCTAGGCTACTCTTAGCTGTATGGTTATGACACCTTTGTTTTCAGGAATTTCAGTGTTAAGTCCAGTTTTTAGATGTGTAATTTCATCACATGGAGTTTTTATGGCCTTTATTTTTATTTTCCTCTTAACAATTAGCAAATGCTTTCTAAATTTCATTAAAATGAGCTAGGGTATTCTTTAAAAAAAGCTCTCTCTATATACAATTCTACATTTTCTTTAGCCATATTTTTGAAGGATTATTCATTCTTTTTCAGTGATCCATGAATTGCTTTTAATATTAGAAGTGTGGAAAGGGTGACACAGGTAATGCTGTTCTTTTTGTCTGAAAAGCTAAGTAAAGAAGGACCCATTTCCACAGACCTAGTCTTCTGAAATATGAGAAGAAACAGATTTTTTTTAAAAAGAAAACTTCAGAAGGCTAATTTTTGACTGTCTGGATTTTAAAGCAAAAAGCACTCTTAAGAAAAACATCTTAGATGAACAGTGCACCTGAAATTGCAAATTGAGAACTCACGTTACAAAGCCCCTTTCCTTTTCAGAACTTTATGCAGAAATTACTGTGAACTTTGACGCATTTTTCCTTCCTCAGGTTCTTTTTGAAGTTTTTCTTTAACTGGCTGCTCTGCATCCTGACTGAGGTTCTGCACATTTATATCCCAAAGAAATCACGTCACGGCTAAAAGCAAATGACATAGCTTGAGAAGACTACTGCTTCTTACAGAAAAAATCATTTTTAAAATCTGCTTTTGATCTTCTAAAAAATTGAAGAATTAATAGTATTCTTTAAACCAAAAAACCCTTTTAGTTTCTGGCTTTGACAACTGTATGAAAAATAATATTTCAGCTACAGCTCTCTCCAACGTTTGAATGAGACAGAAGGCTTAGTTACACTTTTAGTTCACAAGTTCATTTTTTGTTATATGGGCATAAACAAAATGTTACCTATAAGTTGAAACATAATAAAAATTATACATTTGTTTTTCCTCTAAATTTTTTAAATCAAAGATAGTACTTGTGACCCTGGAGTAGAATTGTGTGAACTTTTTGACCTGAATCTCAAAAGCAGTGCCTGCATATGAACTGCGTAACCAGAATTTGGTTTGCTCAGAAGTTATTTTGCTTCTGCAAACTCTATAGAAGTTTTTGAAAAAAAATATTTCTTTGTTTTTCTGTGTCTGCAAACTTTGTCAGCCTGATTTTCAGAGTGAATTTACAGCTCAAACTTGGTTAAGCAAGATAGGTCACATGGGAAAATGGCGGCGATCCCATATTATTTCTCCTTGTTATCTGCTTATTGGCTGAGCCTGTCCCATATGACCTGAAGGCCCTCTATGGGATTGAGTCAGCTATCTGAAAGACCCCCTACCTCTCCATGATTTCCACAAAATTATATTCTACTGGAATAATGACCTTGTTGATGAATTGTGGGAGACTTCTGACTGACTTTATAGGATTTTCAAAGGAGATAAATCAAGACTATGGAACCTATTGTCAGATGAAATAAAAATGATGACTATCCGCACCACAGCTAAATGCACGATCCATCTTCTAGCGAACACTTTCACTTAATAATGCTTTTAAATACCAACTCTAGCACACTTTTACATAAAAATAGTAGATACTAAGCTTTCTTCTTGCCAGCAGGGAAGGAAGAGAGAAATACCTTTGTTGTAGTTCTTACTCTTGGGATGTACTCAGATACTTTGGAGATGAGCACTAATGTAAAAACCTCGATAGATAGTCAGCCCAAATTTGTAGAAGTTATTTTAAGTTGGTTTATCATTTGAGAGGCTCCATTTCAGTTGAGCGGTATGATTCAGCTGAACAAATCTGGAGAAACAAAACAAACATTTTCTCCTCAGAATAGTCCCCTGTGTCTGTTTATCTCTAGCAGCCAGTGGCCTGACTATATTTATTACCTTCTGTAATATCTTTGGGAACTGTCTTTTATATAGAGATATAGATATTTGCCCTGAGATTAGTATCTCACAATTTTACAGAGGGAAGTTTTCAGTTATATTGAGATGAATTCTCTTGTGGTCAGATTGAGGTCTATATTGTATTGTTCCTGGACAGAAGCCTATCTCTTCACTCTTTCGGTACTTCTACCAGTAAATGGGAACTGACTTTGCTTTATTTTATTTTTTTAATATTTTATCCCACACGTTTGTTTCCTAGTTTTTCAAAGTGAATCTTCAACATCTGAGTCCTCTTGTATCATAAAGAATGCTATGTTGCTGAGTCAGATAAAAAGACAATTGCAGAGGCTTTGAAGTACAGCATCTTTTGCCAGCAACACTGCCAGCTACTGTGACATATCAAGTTTGTCTGGCTCTGTCCTTCATATTAGTTTTTCTGTAGGTTTAATAACAAGATGAATACAAAGCTGTGTTTTATATTCAAAAATTACTTTTGCAAATGGGTTTGTGATGGGTATACAAACCCCACTTTGGGGAATAAGGAGTTAAGGAGCTGCCCTGGGCTCAGCCCGCCCTTCTCTGCCACACCAGCAAGAGGTGCATAGACTGGAGGAGATGTAAAAAGGGAGCAGAACTAACTTGGAGGGAGGCCAGGGAAGATAAAGTATCATCACCTTGAAACTCTTGAGAGAAAGGACTGATGGAAGGCAGGATCTCTCCTATCCACAGCTGCCTGAACACCCTCCCTAGGGAAGGGAGGACCAGCTTCTGATAGACCCTGAGAGGGAGGCATTTCCCACTGTCACATACTGATACAGTTTATTTGTCTTGATTCCCTGTGCTTGGTTTGTGGACTACCCTGAGAGACTTGGAACTAACCTGGCCGGAAGGCCAAGGCATGATAGGAGGCAGCCGTTGCTCCAAGAGAGAGTTACCATGCCGCTCCCGGGCACATAGAGGTGCCAAGCACTGAGCTGGCCCCCTTCATGTTTCCTGTACAGACTGCGAATTCTGGACAATAGAGAAGTGGTAGGAAGTAGCCCAGAGAGGGCAGCCTTAAGGCACTCTAGGGTGTCAGACCCTTTTGTCACCCTCATAGTACCCTGGGCCAGAGCCTGGTGGATTGGGAGGGCCCAGGTTCCTCTACCAAAACTCCCTCTGTAGGTGAAAGGGACTAAACCCTGACCACTAGGCAAGGCTCTCCATGAGCAAAGACCATCACACCATTGCATTGTTTTTTCTTTACAGTTTCCACAGGTGAAATCCTGACCTCAGTGAAATCAATGGCAAAATACCCATTATCTTCAATGGAGCCAGAATTTCACTCTAAGAGTTTACTTTCACATGTTGCATGTGTTCTGTTAATGAAACCCGCAAAACTCTCTGAAACATCATTTGAATGTTTGGGTTTTCCCTCTTTAATATTACCATATATATTCTCAAATGTTGTCATCAGCATATTTTAATACTCTACTATGAAGAAAATACTTTATTCTTTATAAAGCGTATCAATTTTTACTGTAAATCTTTGGGTAAGTGGAAAAAAAGTTACCTTTTCTCCTTCTAAGGAAGACTAGCTGATGAAAATCCCAGGATGGTTACACAAGATAGAAGTGTGCTAATCTAAAGTCACAGTGCCTCCTGAAGTTTATACAACCTTAAAAACTTCATAGCCATGTGTGCATTTCCTCTGGCTTTTCCAAACACCATTGAACTTGGAAGTACAGTAATGAATTTTAAATAATTACTAAAGCAAATACATTAAAATTAAAGCATAAAAATATCAGCCTACTTTAGGTGACACTGTGGTTAACTGCAGTCCAGGATTGGAGAATCAATCTATTCTACCATAAAAAGAAGGGAATTCTTGCATATCCTTATTAAGAAAGGCAGCAAGAATCACAGTGGTAGGCTTCTCTAATTGATTATGCTTCCCTGTAGTGTCACAATCAGTAAAAAGGGGCAAGGAAGAAGTTAAGACTCAGTGCTGAACAGTAGACATCACTGGGCCCCACACATCAATAGAAACCAGAAGTCCACCAATTCATGCCATAAAGCACGCAAAGACAGAGACCACCTGGGCTGGATGAAAAGCATACCAATGAACACTGCACCACTCTCACTTCTAAATTGGACCCTAGGCCTTTCAAAATTTGGGCAGGCTCAAATGCAAACTGCTATAAGATAATGCATTACAGTCTCTGGTCCTCACAACAGCTAATGCAAAACAGTCTGGGGGAGGGAGTGGGTTGTATTGTGTCTATTTCCTTGTAAAGTACATTATATTAAGTCTCTGATTTGTCATATGGTATGTGATTGGAGCTTAAGGGAGCTGTCAGGGTACCAGTTAGTGATGTAGGCAACCTTTTGGAGAGAACCCTCTGGAGAGCACTTAGTTGAACAGACTCTTTTGCTTTTCTCAAAAGTGATCTCTCATTGATTTTAAGGTGTAGTACAGATTGAAAGGAGTCACGCTGAGTCTTGGGTTAGCACTGTGGTGAGGAAAATGGAGAGGTGTAGTTTAACCTCAGGGCTGCAAGAAGAATGCAGAAGTCTGACTGGGGCGGGACCGGACAAGGAAATATAGTCTATTCCTGTGCTTCAGGAAAATCTGGCAGCTGAAGTTGTGACTTCCACTTATTTTGGATGATGAAATCACTAAACAGACAGGAAGACAATATTTTTTTAGGCTTCTTCCATTCCAGCTGGCTTCTGGGATTCCAAATGTATCCACAATCTTCCTGTATTAATATGAACAATAATATATAGTTGATTTTGTTATGGAAATAGATGAATGTAAATTAAGGAACACTTAACATTGTTTTTCTCTTATGGACTGAAATGGAAAAGAAAGTAGATAATAAATTTTAAACCAAGCATTGCATTACTGTTGTAGAATTTCCTATTGTAAAGACCATTTATTTATTTTAAATTTTGTTTGTCCATCTCCTCCAAATTTTAATAATTTCTATTCTAGCTGTGCATTTATTAGTAGAAACCTTAGGGCAATAGTAATTTCATGAAGCATGTTTATTTTTAATCATTAGCCCAGTGGATAGTCTTTTTGATGGAGAATTACAGATGTAGTCTGTGGTTGTATTTATATGCTAATGATTCTAAGAGAAGAAAGCAGAATTAACATATAATACTTAATTAAAGAAAAAAACTGGCTTTAATCCTATAACTTGGAAGTAAAGCACAAGCTATTTCAAGTGTGTAGTAGAGGATTTAATTATGCACTTTCATCTTAACTATTCTTAAATAATGGTTCTGGCACTGGCAACATCATAATGGAAGAAAATCCCAGTGAAATCTATTGCCTATCAAAAGAAATTAATTATATTCTATTATAGTTTTTGAATGCTCACCTCTAATGGTTTTGATTGTGTTGGGTGTATGCTTCCTGGACAATGTTCCCTCTAATTTTTGCCAGGCCATGTGTGCAAAAAATTTCTTCTGTGCAAATTGTTGTGCTTCTGTGCAAATTTTTGTGCACACGGTGTTTCACCGTGTGTGCGGGGTTTAGGATCTGTGTGCACGTGTGCACACGCACTCAGCTTAGAGGGGAGCTGAATATTTCCTCATTAAGAATTTTATCAGTAAAGATTTAATTCCTCAGGATACGGAGTGCCTTCAGTCCTCATTGACCAGAAAACCACTATATCACTCAAGCTTGGGATTCCCAGACATGAGGAAGTCCATAGCCAACACAGAGGTGCCACAGTCAGCTCCTCCATATCACCCCTCACAGCCTTTTAGGTTGGAAGCATGTCAGTGGTGACAGAGGGTACTGCTGGAACACTGCTGCACTCTGACTATTCAGACGGACATAGTGAGTTGGGTCCCGCAGGGATCATTTCTGGGTCTGATTCTGTTCAATATCTTCATCAATGATTTAGATAATGGCATAGAGAGTACATTTATAAAGTTGCAGATGATACCAAGCTGGGAGGGTTGCAAGTGCTTTGGAGGATAGGATTAAAATTCAACCTGATCTGGACAAACTGGAGAAACGGTCTGAAGTAAATAGGATGAAATTCCATAAGGACAAATGCAAAGTACTCCATTTAGGAAGGAACAATCAGTTGCACACATACAAAATGGGAAATGACTGCCTAGGAAGGAGTATTGGGGAAAGGTATCTGGGGGTCATAGTGGACCATAAGCTACATATGAGTCAACAGTGTAAGGCTGTTGCAAAAAAACGAAACATCATTCTGGGATGTATTAGCAGGAGTGTTGTAAGCAAGACACGAGAAGTAATTCTTCCCCTCTACTCTGCACTGATTAGGCTTCAGCTGGAGTACTGTGTCCAGTTCTGGGTGCTACATTTAAGGAAGGATGTGGACAAATTGGAGAAAGTCCAGAGAAGAGTGACAACAATTATTAAAGGTCTAGAAAACATGACTTATGAGGGAAGATTGAAAAAATTGGGTTTGTTTAATCTGGAAAAGAGAAGACTGAGAGGGAACATGGTAACATTTTAGTACGTAAAGGGTTGTTACAAGGAGGAGGGAGAATTTTTTTTCTTAACCTCTGACAATAGGACAAAAAGCAATGGGCTTAAATTGCAGCAAGGAAGGTTTAGGTTGGACATTAGGAAAAACATCCTAATTGTAATGGCAGTTAAGAACTGGAATAAATTGCAAAGAGAGGTTGTAGAAGCTCCATCATTGGAGATTTTTAAGAGCAAGTTAGACAAACACCTGTCAGGGATGGTCTAGATAATATTTAGTCCTGCTATAAGTGTAGGGGACTGGACTAGATGACCTCTCAAGGTCCCGTCCAGTCCTATGACTATATGATTCTCTTGAAGCAGATAGCCCCGCAAGGGCCCTTTGCCAGCACCATACTTTGGAGACATCCCCAGGCACAGCAGAAGACAGAACTCTATTTGTATAATTACATTAGCCAGTTGCAGGAACTGGTCTATGGAGCTGAAAGATAACCATGAGTCAATTTATTTTAACTCAGATGGTAGAACTCAACAAAAGTGAAAAAGAAATTTGTCAGGTCCTCTCACAAAGTTTATATGTCAGTTTTTTGCCCCTTTGTTGCAGACTGAAAAAGACTGAGGAGAGCAGAGAGGAAGTAAAGGGCCATATCCTGTGACATGAGTACTTCTTGTGTATTTTGTTGATTTATGTCCTAATTTTCTTCCTAATAGACTAGTACTGGGATAGCACCAGCAGTGACTTAAAAGGATTGTTTTTATTGGTATGAAACAGTATTTTCACCATCTTCGTCACTTTTGCTATAAAAGTAATTATTTGCACAGGGCAGGCAAACATACATACTCTGTTTTTACCTCTCTCCCTCCTTGAACCAAACTTTTCAGAAAGAAAGTGTTTTTTTTTTCCTGAGCAGCACTGAGCAGTTCACAAAAAACATTGATGTTACAATTAAATAAGAAAAGCCTTTAAAAATTAAACTGTTAGATCTTGCAGATTCAAGGCCAATATCTGCTAATAGGAAAAAAAATGAAAAGCAAAGCAATCTCTAACTCAGTGTGTGTTCAGATTTTACTTTCTAGATCAGTGGTTTTAACACTTTTTTTTCTGGGGACCCAGTTGAATAAAATTGTTGATGCCCATGACCCAACGGAGCTGGAGATGAGGGGTTTGAGGAGTGAGAGGGGCTCAGGGCTGGGGCAGAGGATTTGAGTGCAGGGGTGAGGGCTGTGATGTGGGGCCGGGAATGAGGGGTTCAAGGTGTGGGAGGGGGTTTGGGTGGAGGAGAGGGTCAGGGCTCTGGGGTGGGGCTGGGTATGAGGGGGTTGGGGTACAAGAGAGGCTCCGGGTTTGGAGGGGGCTCAGGGCTGGCGCAAGGGGTTGGGGTGCGGGAGGGGATCTGGGCTAGGGGTGAGGAATTTGGCATGGAGGAAGGGGTTCTGAGTTTGGGGGCAGGCTCGGGGCAGGGGATTGGGGCATGGACTTACCTGCGGCGGCTCCCGGACAGTGGCACAGCCAGGATGCAGAGGCAGGCTTACCGCCTGTCTTGGCACCGCTGACCATGCTGCGCCTGAAGCAGCCAGCAGCAGGTCCAGCTCCTAGGCGGAGGTGCGCAAGCAGCTGTATGCAGCTCTCATCTGCAGGCATCGCTCCCCCCAGAACTGGCCAATGGGAGTGCAGAGCCGGTGCTTGGGGCAGAGGCAATGCACTGGTCCCCGTGGCCCCTCTGGCTAGAAGCAGGACCTGCTGCTGGCCACTTCCGGGGCACAGCGCAGTGTCGGAAAAGGTAGACACTAGCCTGCCTTAGCTGGGCAGCACCGCCAACCGGACTTTTAACATCCCGGTCGGCGGTGCTGACCAGAGCGATCCAGTGCGTGGCTCGTGACCCGAACTTTGAAAAACACTGTTCTAGATTGTGTGACTGAGCTTGAAGATAACTTCATATAGAGAGATATTTTGATGAAGTCCCATCTCTCAGCTATTTCTCAGCACACAGTCCTATGAAACATTTTTCACATCTATGTAGTATGCTGCTGTGATACTTCGCTCCAGGCATTTTAATACTCTTCAGTGGAATTGTGCCCATTTACTCCAGCTGAAGATCTGTATCTTTGCTTTTATGGGATGCTGTGCTTTAATCACTTTCTATATTCACTGAAGTAAAATTTACCCTATATAGAAGGCCAGCACAAGGTCTATGCACCATTTAAGTCCTACATAAACCCTGCAACAGTTGAGAACAGAAATAAATTTCACCTCAAAATACAGTATTAAACAATTAACAGCTTTATATATAAAGGGTTTGCACCTTCTCTGCATCCATAAGTGGCTATTGTTGGAAAGAGTATGCTGGATTGGATGAGACATTTGTCCCTTTAAAAAAAAAGAAAAGAAAAGAAATGGCTGTGTTCCTAGAACTAAAGAAGCAGCCAGCACTTTCCAGAAAGATTGTAAGTGGTAAGTGAAACAACTTCATTTGTTGTCAAAGCTATTAAAAATTAGAATAAAAATGTTATACCTAACTGCAATGAAAGGCCCTGATCTTCAAAATGCTCAACATCTTCTGCAAAGTGCGGATCATCCTCAACTCCCATTAACTACCCTGGGAGTTACTGATGTTCAGCAGTTTAAAGGAGGTGTTCGTAGATATATAGATGTTAAGGCCAGTAGGGTTCACTATAGTCATCTAGTCTGACCTCTTGTATAGCACAAGCCGTAACTCCTAGCTGAGCTAGATCATAACTTTTAGAGAAAAATGCAATTTTGATTTAAAGATCCGTTGCTAAATTTTTCCAATAAGCCAACTTTTCCAAGCAATCGAGATTGTACTATATAACTGACTTGTCCTTATCATTATTTAACACTCCACCAGTCTTTCTGTCATCTTCAAGCTCTGACAACAGTGATTTTATTTTTTCCTCCAGATGAATAAGCAGCATTGATAGAAGAACTGAATCTTGTTCAGGACCTTATTGGACTGAACCCATAAAGTGACACATAATTTTATTGGTCATATTATTGTGTACAAACCCTCACTGTCTATGCTATAGTTAGGGATGATTTGAGTTTTAATTCTACAGCCTTTTTTTTCATTTGCTCATAATTTTCTGACACTTTCCTTTTGGACTGAAATTTCCCATGCTTCGTTTCAGTCCAGAGGGGATTAAAATGGTTGAATAAAGTTGGTTGTCACTTTCAAATTATATAGGCATGAAAATGTACATATTACCATATATATTCTGATCAGAAAATTTGACCTCCGATAACTCAGAAATAGGTGCCTGCAAAAGTCAAACTTGGTGCCTGGTAGATTTTACTGAGGTTTCAAACTTAAACCAAGTATGAAGAAAACAGGTTCCATAGTTTTAAAGATAAGTGTTTAAATTTGACAATCTTCTAACATATGAATAAGGATTTTAATTTCTATTTATACATTTTTCTTTTCTTTTCAAGCATATTTAAAAAAAAATTAAGAACCTCCCAAAAAGACCCCATTTGTTCAGATTCATAGATATTTAGGTCAGAAGGGACCATTATGATCATCTAGTCTGACCTCCTGCACAACGCAGGCCACAGAATTTCACCCACCACTCCTGCGAAAAACCTCTCACCTATGTCTGAGCTATTGAAGTCCTCAAATCATGGTTTAAAGACTTCAAGGAGCAGAGAATCCTCCAGCATGTGACCCGTGCCCCATGCTACAGAGGAAGGTGAAAAACCTCTAGGGCCTCTTCCAATCTGCCCTGGAGGAAAATTCCTTTCCGACCCCAAATATGGCAATCAGCTAAACCCTGAGCATATGGGCAAGATTCACAAGCCAGATACTACAAAAAATTCTTTCCTGGAAGACACATTTAAAATGCCTTATCTGAGGCAGGCTCCTTTTAGGTAAAGGATGATTTAACCTTCAATTTCAGTTAAGATATCAGTTAGATAGCTTAAGAATGACTGAATCAACAACAACTGTTTTAAGGTCATCAGGGTCCAGAGGGTCTCTCTTTTGGATGGTTTGCTCCAAAAGGCATGAAGCCAAAAAGCTCCAGTTCAAATAAATTATGAACTCCCATCCATTATAGTTTAGATTCAAGGAATTAACATGCTAACAGAAATGGTGTGGTCTACCAGATGAATAGCTCAAAGTTTTTTTTCCCTTTAAAACCAAGGCAATTAAATTAATGTTAAATACACCAAAATACTGACAACGTGAAATACAGATTGCCAATATCACATTCCAAAAGTCAGGATTTCCAAAAGGTAATGTTGCTCCAACATTGAAGGGTCACAATCAATTTAAAAATCATACTACTGACTTAGTACGTTTCATCTATTCTTGTTACACATTACACACCTAAAACTACATCCATTATATACATTACTTAGGTTGCAAAGTTAAACACTCCAAAGCTGGACATGCCACAATTAAGGTTGCCTGTGCATACACGTGATACAGTTCTAACTGCATGATCACATACCATTTTTCCATTGGACTCCTACCTCATTCGGTGCACAGAATGGAATCAGGCAACTTCCTCGTCCATATTGTCTAGGTGTCAAAAAGTGGAACAACGAGAGCACAGGACAGACAATCTTCAGGATTTCAGTTCTGGTCTTTGGGCCTGGGCTGCGGCAGCCCAGAGCTGCAACTGAAGGGAAGGTCCTCGTCAGGCCCCCTATAACCTGAGTTGACACACACTCAGTGTGGATGAATCTTAGGGGAATTTCCCTGGGAAACTCTAGAAAGTCTCTACTGAGCATGTGCAAATTGTGATCTTTTTCAAAGGTTTATAAATTGCCAGATTTGGGGCAGATTTTCATGGAGCTACAGCAAAAGCACATCCCTGACAGAGAAGCCATTTCCCAGTACCAGATTTCAAATCCCTGCTCTAAATCATAGGTGCACTACAGCTTTTCAAAGGAAAAGAGTCACCAGAATTTCTTCACCTGAGTAAAACAATGTATTTTTTCATTCTCAGAAATGGCTAAATTATTTTGACCGAAATTTTCCAAAAATATTAATAGGGAGTGTTACCAGCCCTGCCGGTAATAACTAGGGGTGATCAAATATTAGAATTTCCATCCCATTGGAAATTCTGATATTTTGACTTTTTTCTCATGGATAGGGACAAAAAGTCAAAATATTAAAATTTATCATAGAACAGGACGAGAGAGAAGGGTTGCATTTATATTCACTGGAAGGATGTTTCAGAGTAACAGCCGTGTTAGTCTGTATTCGCAAAAAGAAAAGGAGTACTTGTGGCACCTTAGAGACTAACCAATTTATTTGAGCATGAGCTTTCGTGAGCTACAGCTCACTTCATTGGATGCATACCGTGGAAACATGGATGTTGGATGTTGGTTTTGTACTGGAAAGAGATTGAGGGAAACTTTAATTTTGTTAAAACTTAGTCTTTGCTTATTTCTTTCTCAGCTGCCACAATGTTCTAGGTACTTTAAAGATGTGTAAAAAGATGAACGTTTTTCTCTTGAGACATCATTGGGGCCTGGATTTCACCTTGTTATCTCTGTTGCTGTGAATTTACAATCTAGGCAAGTCACCTGCAGATGCAAAGGAGGAGGAGGGAGGCAACATGAATGCGAATGAACAATGGGGTGTGACATTAGATATCTTTGTTCTTCAGGTAGTATTAACATTCATCCCCATAGGAGTTCCATGCATAGGGTCAGATCCAACACCCACTGAAGTCAATAGGAGGCTGCATGACTTCAGTGGGCATTGGATCAGGTCCATGGAGAAGTTGTTAAAGTAGGTATGGGTGGAGATTTAAAAGGGAGGTGGGGTGAAGAAGGATGAAAAAATAAGCTTTGTATTTGCTAATAAAACCTCTAGTATAAAATATATAGCTGGGGATCTTAATTGAGGAAGTGGGAACCTATTTTCATCTAAATAGGTACAATACTTGGGAGAATAATGTGGCAGTGTATTGGAGAAGACTGATTCTCTGCTTCTCTGATGATATGGGAATGTAATGCGGAGGGGGCAGGTTCCCTCCTGCAGAACAGTCATTTTATAAAGAACAGCAGTCATTGGTTTCCTGAAAAAGCATCTGAAAATAATTGTATTTTAACTAGCTGAATGCTTCCTCCTGTATTATTATTATTATGCTCCTTTTTCTTTATGCACTTCTTGCCTCAATCTGTTTTCAATTTTGCGTATTTGTGGTACTATTAGACTTCTCTATTATTATGTCTGATCTTGAAATTATTAGTAAGACTCAATAAGGCTCATACACTAATATGTATGCTGGGAAAACGCTTGACACAACTTTGTTACAGGGAACAGGCTCTATTCCTTTTACAGTTTTTCTTTCTAAAGTAAGTACTGTATTTGCACTGATCACAGCTCTGCCATGCCTTTGAGATTATGAGAGAGAAAAGTGCAAAACCCAGCAAGATCAACAAAATGTCTTTTAGTGTGTTTGTAATGCTTTTTAGGTGAGCAAATCAACTATGAATACAGTATATGCCATTAAAAAGTCACTATTCAGTGGCAGTGATATTTCAGGTACTGCAATGTTTCCATGTACTTAGAGTTGGCATATACTGCAGTTGCTCAGATACCAGTGACCGTTAAAGTTGCCTTTTAAATGATGCACTGAAAATGGAGCTGAACTGTGGGATGCTTCTGGACTGCAGAAGCATCGGACCAATGATCCATATAATCAAGTACTCTGTATCTGACATTGGCCAATACCAGAAGCTTCAGATGAAGGTACAAAAACCACACAGTTGACCATTATGGAATAACTAGCAAATAAGGGAAAGTTTCTTCCTAGTTCTGCAGCTGGCTTATGCTCTTAAAATAATGTTTTTATAGCTCTTAAAATAATGTTTCCTGTAAAATGTAAATGTGGTCTCATTACCCATGTATATGTCTAATCCTTTTAAAAATCCTACTAAACACGTATCTTCTCAGATATCTGTGACAGAGATTTCAGAGGTTAATTAAATGTTATTAAAGACATATTTCTTTTTAGCAGTTAGCAGTTTTTAATTTGCTTCCTTTTTAAATTTCATTGAATGTTCCTTGTTGTTGTATTAGAGAAACAGTAAGCATAAGCATACAATTTACTTTCTCTACACCATTCATTATTTTCTCTGTATTATATTTTATCATATTCCTGATTTATCTTTCCTCTAAACCAAACAACTTCAATTTCTTCTTCGGAAGTCTTACTATGCTCTAATCATTTTAGTCACTCTTCTTTGAACCTTTCTATTTGTGCATTATCTTTCCTTATCTGACTCTGCATCTGCTTACCCACTAGTTTTTATGCAGCAATTCTCTTACTGGACTACAAGAACAGTCACATTTTGAAATATGAATGGAAATCTGTTTGGATTGCATAATATATGTATAAGTATCTCTTCCTGGCTCTTTTAAGACATCAACACTGCATTTTAATTATTTGTTCCTATATGTTATTGTTTTAAATAATTATCATGTGATTTCTGCCTTATTCAGAATTTATAGGTAGTCATATGTACTATAGAAGGGGCTGTTAGTACCATCTCTTATTAAGGTTGCTTGACACTTCCCAGTATAAGATGACCTTGTTTTCAGTTATGGATAACTATACTAAACTTTAACCACTGAAGCTAAATTTTTCCATGGCAGTTGTCTTCCTCAGACTGAATTTTTTGGGAAATATTTCAGCCAAAACTCTCCAGTCATTTCCAAAAACAAGGGTAGGGACAAATATGTTTTTCCATGTTAAAAAATCCTGATGACTTTATACTTCAAAAGCTCTAGGACCCCCATGCTTTGGAGATGGGATTTGAAATTTGGCAGGGAGCACAGGCCTTTGTGTCGAGGATATCCGTTTTGCAAAATCAGGCACTCAAGAGTTAGGAAATCCTAGAATTAAGGTTTCTGTAAATTCTAAATTTCGCCCGCTGGTGTGTATGCATTATTATAGCCTTTAATTATATGATCATATACTATCTTTAATATTGTAGCCATACCACTGATGCCAGTAACTGTTAGTAGATAGTGACTCTTGATAGCCATGGTTAATGGTTACCACACTGTGGCATCAGCAATACTGCAGTCACCATTGTGTGATAAGTGTTGGCATGTACTGAACTTTTTTAAAGCCACTCTTAACCTTATATTTATTAGAATTCCTGTTGTGGCTGGACCACAGGGATTATCAAGGATAGTTTTGGTAAAGGTACAGAGGTCACCCCTAGTGACTTCTTAGTGGCTTCTGTCTAAGTGTCCCCAACATTAACTATCAGAAATATCTGAATTACTGAAGCAACCATATCTATTTATCTAAGACAACATTTTCAAGTTTTAAAACAACTGGTGTAATGGTTTTTTGGTAAAAGAAATTTTCTAGTTTGTATTTGAGGCTTTGGGGAAGTAGGGACACAATTGTTGTTGCAAGAGTAAGTATGTATAACTGTATTCATGATTCAACTGAAAAACAGATGGAGTAGGTCCTCAAGGAATCCATTTTGAAGCACTTGGAGGAGAGGAAGGTGATCAGGAACAGTCAACATGGATTCACCACGGACAAGTCATGCCTGACCAAACTGATTGCCTTCTATGATGAGATAACTAGCTCTGTGGATATGGGGAAAGCGGTGGATGTGATATATCTTGACTTTAGCAAAGCTTTTGGTATGGTTTCCCACAGTATTCTTGCCAGCAAGTTAAAGAAGTATGGACTGGATGAATGGACTATAAGGTGGATAGAAAGCTGGCTAGATTGTCGGGCTCAGTGCGTAGTGATCAACGACTCGATGTCTAGTTGGCAGCTGGTGTGGCAAGCGGCGTGCCCCAGGGGTTGGTCCTGTGGGTGGTTTTATTCAACATCTTTATCAATGATCTGGATGATGGGATTAATTGCACCCTTATCAAGTTTGCAGATGACACTAAGCTGCGGGGAGAGGTAGATAAGATGGAGGGTAGAGATAGAGTCCAGAGTGACCTAGACAAATTGGAAGATTGGGCCAAAAGAAATCTGATGAGGTTCAACAAGGACAAGTGCAGAGTCTTGCACTTAGGAAGGAAGAATCCCCTGCACTGCTACAGGCTGGGGACCAACTGGCTAAGCAGCAATTCTGCAGAAAAGGACCTGGGCATTACAGTGGACAAGAAGCTGGTTATGAGTCAGCAGTGTGCCCTCATTGCCAAGAAGGCCAATGGCATATTGGGCTGTATTAGTAGGAGCATTGCCAGCAGATTGAGGGAAGTGATTATTCCCCTCTATTCGGCACTGGTGAGGCCACACCTGGAGTATTGCGTCCAGTTTTAGTGCCCCCACTACTGAAGGGATGTGGACAAATTGGAGAGAGTCCAGCAGAGGGCAACAAAAATGGTTAGGGGACTGGGGCACATGATTTATGAGGAGAGGCCAAGGGAACTGGGGTTATTTAGTCTACAGAAGAGAAGAGTGAGGGGGGATTTGATAGGAGCCTTCAACTACCTGAAGGGGGGTTCCAAAAAGGACGGAGCTAAGCTGTTCTCAGTGGTGGCAGTTGACAGAACAAGAAGCAATGGTGTCAAGTTGCAGTGTGGGAGGTCTATGTTGGATATTAGGAAACACTATTTCACTAGGAAGGTGGTGAAGCACTGGAATGGGTTACCTAGGGAGATGGTGGAATCTCCATCCTCAGAAGTTTTTAAGGCCCGGCTTGAGAAAGCTCTGGCTGGGATGATTTAGTTGGGGTTGGTCCTGCTCTGAGCAGGGGGTTGGACTAGATGACCTCCTGAGGTCTCTTCCAACCCCAATCTTCTATGATTCTGTGACAGGATATTTTAAAATATCATTCCCCCCACAGAATCACAATGATCTGGTCAACTAGTTTAAAACACTCCTGATCTTTCCATAGAGAATCTATAAGAGGTTGAGGCCTTGAAGAAGGTGATTTGTATTTATTAGTGATGGCAATTTGCAAGGCTGGGAGCTGGAATGGAATGCCAATCTAAAATCTTGGGGGTATTCAGATTCAGTGTGCTAATCAAACCACTTATAGAAAGGGATCCCAGACAAGATCCCAGTCTGAATATGCCCACAGTTCAGTAGTGCAAAGGGGTCAATCCTGTGCTTTTGTTTGGGTACCATGTCTAGTATTTAGAGGGCCCCTACTCCACCTCTACCTTTTCACCAAAACCAACATTTACAGGACTCTGAAACAAAAGGTAGATTGTTTCATCCACTATTTAAAGTCTCTCTTTTGCTATTTTCCCCATCACAATTCTCCTTCTCCACTGCTGTCTTTTTTCAGTCCTTCCTCACAGCAATCACAATTCTCATCATCTCACCAAATGGCTGAATCAGGCAGGTATTGAAACTGGAATCAGGATCCTGTATCATTACTGAAGAAAATGGTGTAGTTATCTCACCAACAGCTAACTGTGAGCTTTTGCCATTCTCTTCTACTAGTAATCACACTCCTGCTTATATGCATTTGCCAGTCGCTGCCAAGGCCTAGCTAAAACTGGGACTGGATTAGTGCCTATACTTTTCCCAGTCTGACGACATTGCTAAGAACTCTAGCCTGTCTGAGTTTGTTCCTCTCCCCTAGGTAGAAATCATGCTACAGCTCAGCAATCACAGACACTGCTCTGCCTGCCTGCTTGATTTGTTTTCCATTTAGAAATATATTTAGCCTTCCAAAAAGGTTCATTTAGGAATGAGATTAGTACTAACCAATAGCAGGAGCAAAACAGATTGGGGAAACAAAGCTTAGGAAAAAGACTTAAATAAACCAAATGAGCTGTGTACCCTTCATTGGTTCTTCCTTATTTCAAACTAATATAGCATTCTGGTTATTTAAAAAAAAAATACAGTTGAATCCCAATTATCCAATCCTCTAGTATCTGAACCACTCTTTCTAATGAACTGTCAGCATTATTACTCTCTATTGTATTGGCTCTCTGACTACTGACTCACTATTACCCAAACTTCCAATTATCCCAAAATATTTGGTATCACCCAAGCAGTTCAGGTAATTGGCATTTTAAAGAAAGAAGGATGTTTAAACAAGAGGCTTACTTCAATCACACCCCACTAAATAGCAGATCTTTTAGGACTTGAACTCAGGAGGACATCATCCACAGTCTTATCAATTGCTAGTCAGAAGTGCCCGCATCTAATTTCTACTTCTCATCTGCCATTTCTCTCTAATAGTTCTAGTCTGTCCCTTCAGAGAAGGAGATAATGCATCTAAGTGCCTAGAGACTCTCATACATATCTGACCTTTATGTCTGATGGAAAATGTTTAGAATTTAAATTGTTTGGCTCAAGAAATCAGGTATAGCCTGCTCCATCAGAGCTGATTTCCCGTGCTAGCCAGGTCTTTTATAAGTGATGCATGAGACAATTTGTAGAAGAAAAGGGAGTTTTGTTTTAGTGAAACAAACCATCTTTAAAAGTGCCTAGAAAAGTATCCAATAGAACATAGTATAGTACAACTAAGTGAAATTTTCTATTTATTACATAAGATCAATTAGTGGTGTAGTCTGAATCAGTATGACATAAAATAAATGTAGCCAAATAATAGATCAGGTTTTATATATGTATAATGATTCTCTGCAAAAAGACAGGTAAAGCTTCTTAACCCTGATTCAACAGAAAGAGCAGCGTGATACAGCAGTAAGAGCAGTTGTATCAAATTCTAGTGTAAATTCTCAGTTAGAATACCAACTTTGAATTACAGAATTGAAGAAAAAGCAAAGAGCAAAATATCGGTCCGACCCTACTACATAATCCTATTTTCCTTCACAGCAATGTTTAGTAATGATATATGCTATGGGACAGTGTACTTGTCTGTATCTGTGACATTTGTAATGACTTGCCTCCTTTACTTTGTCACCTCACCTCTCCCTTTGTCTCCTTTCATTCTCTTCCTGCCTTCTCCCATGCTGCTCCTATGCCTGGAATTCCTCCCCTATCTCAATACACTACGCTATTAGCCTTTTAAAACCCCTTCACTGAAAATGCTCTGGCCCACTCATTATATGAAAACAAATGGAAAACCACTCAAAGAGAACTTTTCTCAGATGTTCCCAAAGCTTTTTGTGTTGTCATTCTGTTTAGGCTGAAGGATTCTCTGTGCAGGGACCACATAGTCCTTATGTCTCATACAAGGTTGAGTATAGTATTCGCTCTTAGTAAACAATAACTAACTGACTCTGGACAATACTTGATGGTTTCGAGGAATGTGAAAAGCCCAATAATATATACATGGCTAAATGTGCAAAACTGTTCAAGAAAATTCTATCTTGATCTCTGCAATGATCTGTTTGTACCCTAAAGCATGAAATTTTAGGTCTCTACTCTCATGGCAGATAAAAGGTTAGTCATAAATCTGTTTCATTTTACTTTATTTTATTTCATGAATTTGGCACCAACAACCTAATTCAACTATCACTGAAGTCAATGGGATTTTTTCTGGGGACTTCAGTGGAAGTTTTATTAGGCCCTAGTTGCCATAGCTCCTAAATCCATCCATGACATAAATTAAAAAAACCCAACACATTAAATTGCCCACAATAGGCAGCATAAAGGACTCTGTCTTGGTATGGGTCATTATAAGAAAAATCCTCTCAAGGATAACTCATGCTCAAGCAAATGATTTACCAAAAAGATATGCCTTATCTATTATTCTGAAGGTTAGTAAATTTGGGCTCTGGTGGATGACCAAAGAGTATTAGATGGGGACTGTTAGGGGCTTATTCCTTCGCCCACTTACTTCCCTGGTCCTTCTCGCATGAACAGAGAACAATAATACCCAAAGTCCAAAGGTGCAAACAATTCAATGTTTATTGGGGTGAACTTCCAGCAAGCATGATTCCAGTTTCCTTCCTTAGCGTCCCCCTTCCCAGCTCTGACACCACAGAGCCTTACCTGTGTCTGTGTTCCCATTCCCCCCCTTAGCAAAACATGATTCCAATTTCCCCCCTCCCATTCCCTGTTCCCATTTCCCCCTTACTTCCTGATTGATTGCAGACTATATAGTAAAACTTGCGTTCTGCTTAGCTATACCTTAACCAATCATTTTACTGAAATTTAACTAACCAATCCTAACGTATTGTAACATGATTATTTAACCAATTATATCCCACCACCTTGATTAGTTTAGCACCTAGTAAAATTAATTATACAGCAGACAGAAACAATCACAGAACCAGACAGAGATTATACAGACAAGCAACAGGGAAATGGGGACTACAATGATAGAACAACACAGAAATGAGGATTTCACAACTACATCTATAAAGACATAAGGGTTTCCCAGCTGTGTCTATTGATAAGTGAGTTCTTGCCAGACAGGATGCTATCAAACTAAGTTTCCTTTTACATTTTCTAGGCACTTCCCTTTCTCTGGAGGTGATAGGCATTATCAGGACAGGATTGTATTCCTAACAGCCCAATAGCACCTTCTTTCAATGTGACTAGTTTGGAATGTGAGGATGTGACCGTTCGCTTCCCAGCTTATGGCTGCCTCTGCTGCTTAGCCAAAGGCCTTAGTCTAAGAACAGGGCCTCAGACTGTCACAGTGAGAAAAGGCCTTACACCGGCAGACAGTGATTTTGATTCTCTCTTTTATACCTCTAGAACTAGCTAAGTGATAAGAATACACCTAAATTCTTAGAGTATAGTCCTTTACAGACAGGACTGAATATCTATATCCTAACAGGGACACTCCATAATATATGTCATGTTTCCAGATATGCATTTCAGCATCCATTTCTGGGGATGTCAGAAAGAGTGTTTTAATGCCTCCTCTTAACCTTCCGAAGGGTGCTCAGTGAGAGACGTGATCTGTAAACTTGCTAAACCTTGTAAGGCTCTTCAGATTAAAACCAGGTCAGTGAATTGCACCTGGAATTAGAAATTAGATGGGAAGTCAGTTCAGTTCATGGAGCACACATAACACATTCTCTGGTGGACCTACTCAACTAAACAGTCATGCTGTTGCTGCTGCTTTAGTGGAAGCTGGGACAAAAGAGACAATCACTGTGAATGATGAATTTCCCAAGTTAGCCTGACTCCATCCAGACCTCTGAAAAGCTTATTTTGGCTCAGATGCTGCAAAGGGGTGTATTTGAGTTGAATCTTGTGGACTTCAGTGGTACCCCATTGGGCCTAAGGGTCCATATGATCATATTATTTCTAGGGTGGTGCCTTAGCTAGGTCAGGAATACTGTGGAATAGCAGAGTAACCTCTTCTTAAAATCCATGTATAGTAGTTAACTCTCTAATTTTATGATAGTGAATTCCATTGGCTATCAGTCCATGAGTGCGCAAGAGATAAGTGTGTGTGTCTTCCCTTTCACCCTTTTGTCCTGAAATAAGTGTTGTGGATACATTCAGTAATGTAATGCAAGTATAAATATTGTATACAAAATTTTCAAAAGGGCCTCAAACCAATCTATAAGACTTGGCCAATTTTCAACACGTACCAGAAATCCATGTTTTGTCATGTCTCGAGTTTTTACATGAAAAAAATCTAGATGTGTGTGTGAAAATTACATTTGGCACAAATATCAAATAGCATAAACCATGTAACTAATTTGCATACACAAATATGGTCTCTATGCTCACACAAGTTTTTGTGTATGCAAAAACTTAGATGTGAAAAGAAATGCAAATGGTCAAAAATGCGAGCACAATAATAGTGTCTGCTTTGGAAAATTTGTGTGATTGATTTGTTTTTTTCTTTTATGTGGGTGTTTGTTAATTTCCCCGTTTTTTATTATTATAATGTACTTTTCAGTTTGTCAATGGAGTACAAATGAAAACAAACAAACAAGCAAACATAAAAACAGTTAGTGCTTGAAGACCCTCCTACTACCGCCCCCAAAATTGCAAATTATGCTCTCTCTCTTTTATGAAAAGTTATTAAAAACTAAAACAGAGGCTATTAAAGTTTAAATTACAATCAAATGCAAAACTAGAGAAAAATACTTAAATGTGTTGATTTTGTTCTAGGCTATTACAGTCTTTCTTTCCCTATGGCTGGTCTTGTACTCAAGTAAAACAGCAGAGTCAAATATATGAACATTGGCAGCTTTCAACCTTAATTTTTATCTTCAGCCTATGGCGATAAGTAGTAAGTTCACCAGCTTTCCCAAGCAAGCTTGGTTAGAGCCTGAATCTTTGCCCAACAGCTCACTGCAGGGTTTTTTTAATAACAGCATAAGATATTAATGTGAACCAGCAGAGCATTCCAAATATTGTTGCAAAAGATAACAGGTTGTCTCATAATTTTAGTATATTTGTCTTTTTGTTTAACAAGTTCACAATCTAAAACTTTGGCAGACTTTAGTTGAGATCTCAACTTTATGTAATAAGTATTTTGAATCTATTTGAAATTCATTGTCATATTTCTAACAACAAAAATAAAAATAGAAAAGTTCAAAATACAGTTAAATAAAATAATTAATGAATTCTTCGTAAGATCAAAAGTCCTGATGCAGCAACTCTTAATCATTTAAATGTTTATTGACCTCAGCAGGGAATACTTATGGAGTCAGTCCTGCAAGTTGCTGAGTCCTTTTGTTCCCGATCCAGCAAAGCACTTAAGCATGTTCTTAACTTTAAACATATCTGTAGTGCCATTGAAGTCAGGGAGACTTCTCACATATTTAAAGTTAAGCCTGTGATGTGGATCAAAGCTGGAGTGCTGAGCAGTTTGCAGGATCAAACTCCATATGAATAAGCGTTCTGAGATCAGGCCTAAGTTTAGTAGGCCCAAAGCATTAATTTGATCAAATATGAATAACAAGGCAGAAAATTAAAAATAACAATCTGTATGTCATCTCTGGATAATATCTAGAAAAGGCATTTAAAGTATTGCAATTACTACCCCTCTTCATCTGCAGCGGGAGGGTGCAGGTTTCACGTACTCATATAAAGCTTCCCCTTCCGAATTAATGATATGGGATGCCTCAAATTGGAGGCAGGGGGAGGAGGGGACAACTTGTGACTCCTTACAAAGTGGCACCCTTTGGGAAACACCCCCAAAACACTAGTTACTTGTGAAAATCTTGGCCTTTATATCTAATGGGATATGTAGAAGTGGAGAGGAAAAAAGTCCTTCCAAAACAGCAGGCCTCATACCCCTGTCTGAATGAGAAACTTTCTGTATCACTCCAAGACTCCTGTCACAGAGACCACAGTATTAGAGTTGCCAACATTGTATTTCAAAAATAATCACCCCGCCCCTCCTGTTATGAATTATTATTATTATTTATTATTCATTATTTATTAATTAATAATAACAATAAATAAGCAGTATTCACCTACATTCACCAGGGGTATTATTTGCTGCATTATGCAGCACTCAGTAACTCCCAGTCTTGTACAGAGATGAAAAAATTAAGGGACGTCCCTTGTATTAAGGGACTGTTGGCAACCCTATCTGGTAGAACAAGACTTAATAAAACACAGAACATATGAAGATAGTGGATTGCTGATATGTTGGAATATTAGGTGTCTTCTGGGATTTTTTATTTTAACATCTTTATTTTAAGGAGGCTATCCTTAATACTGTGTTTTCAAATCTATTTATGAAGTTTTCCTTTTAACTTGGCCTTCTGGAATTTATGTTATATAATGATCCATTATTTGTAATTATTTGTCTTATTTATAATATACAGCCACATTATATATTAAAAAAATCATGGAAATAGAATATATAACTCCTGCAGTCTTTAATAAAGTGCGAATAAATACCTGTTTAATTTACTCATCCATGACTATTGCAAGTCTGCCTCATGAATAAATTTATAAATCAGTGCCCCTATTTCTTAGAATGATTAATAGCAAATGTTTGTTTAAACTCTGGGTTATTTACTCGCACATGCATCAAAAGTCAGGTATTGCAAGATTAGGGAATGATTTCCATCATCATGTAAAATAATCATAATAAAAAAACCTGCTGAACTTGCAGACTGTGGTAGAATTATAAAGGCCAGATCTTCAGATGGTCTAAATCAGAATATTTTTATTGACTTTAGGGGAGCCACGCTGATTTACACCAGCTGGGAATCTGGCCAATATATTCCATTAGTGGGAGAGGATGCAAAGCCCCCGTGCCTTCCAAAATATTTAGGATTATACTTTATCTGATGACTTTTCCCAGTCCTTTCCCAGGATAAATTGTGCACTATTTCATAGCAATGAAGTGAAATTAAAATTAGGGGAGTACGTTCATTGGAATGTTGAATATTTTGAGATAAATTTACGGCAGGATTTATCCACCTGATTCCTATTAACATTAATGGTTGACATGTGACTAGGTCCCTGCACATCACTTTAATAGAGTACACCAATGAGATTGCTTTTGAAAATCTCTTCCCCCATTAATTCAGTTTAAAAACATAAATTTTAAAATATGCTTCTAAAGAGCTTAATAAAGTTTAAGATTGATCGTGTCCTGCCTCAGGGCAGGGGACTGCACTAGATGAACTATCAAGGTCCCTTCCAGTCATACATTTCTATGACTCTGCCATAGACTGACACATTCTGTTCATTCCCTCTGAAGCACCTGGCATTGGCATTTCAGAAGACAGGATACTGGGCTAGATGGACCATTGGTCTGACCCAGTATGGCCGTTCTTATGTTTATTCTGTTTATCCACAGGACAAGTACAGCACAATTATTGGAAATGCAGGTTTCCTCACAGTAGTGGATCTCATTGAAATGCATCAGTCTTGAGCCGGTTCCTACTTTTACCTGTCTGCAAAGTCTGCCATGGATAGTATGGAATACGGTACCAATGAATGGTTTCAGAGTAGCAGCCGTGTTAGTCTGCATCCGCAAAAAGAAAAGGAGTACTTGTGGCATCTTAGAGACTAACAAATTTATTTGAGCATAAGCATTTGTGAGCTACAGCTCACTTCATCGGATGCATGCAGTGGAAAATACAGTGGGGAGATTTTATATACAGAGAGAACATGAAACAATGGGTGTTACCATACACACTGTAATGAGAGTGGTCAGGTAAGGTGAGCTATTACCAGAAGGAGAGGAAAAAAAACCTTTTTTAGTGATAATCAAGGTGGGCCATTTCCAGCAGTTGACAAGAACATGTGAGGAACAATAGGGGGGAAAAATAAACATAGGGAAATAGTTTTACTTTGTGTAATGACACATCCACTTCCAGTCTTTATTCAAGCCTAACATAATAGTGTCCAGTTTGTAAATTAATTCCAATTCAGCAGTTTCTCGTTGGAGTCTGTTTTTGAAGTTTTTTTGTTGAAGAATTGCGACTTTTATGTCTGTAATCGAGTGACCAGAGAGATTGAAGTGTTCTCCGACTAGTTTTTGAATGTTATAATTCTTGACATCTGATTTGTGTCCATTTATTCTTTTACATAGAGACTGTCCAGTTTGGCCAATGTACATGGCAGAGGGGCATTGATGGCACATGATG
This sequence comes from Caretta caretta, assembly GCF_965140235.1. NCBI lineage: Eukaryota > Metazoa > Chordata > Testudines > Cheloniidae > Caretta > Caretta caretta. The sequence continues at coordinate 55,988,163 of NC_134209.1, forward strand.
GCATATATCACATTGGTAGATGTGCAGATGAATGAGCCTCGGATAGCCAATGATGGTGTCCCTTGAATAGATATGTGGACACAGTTGGCAACGGGTGCAAGGATAGGTTTGGTGCAAGGATAGGTTCCTGGGTTAGTGTTTTTGATGTGTGATTGCTGGTGAGTATTTGCTTCAGGTTGGGGGCTGTCTGTAAGCAAGGACTGGCCTGTCTCCCAAGATCTGTGAGAGTGATGGGTCGTCCTTCAGGATAGGTTGTAGATTCTTGACGATGCGCTGGAGAAGTTTTAGTTGGGGGCTGAAGGTGATGGCTAGTGGCGTTCTGTTATTTTCTTTGTTAGGCCTGTCCTGTATTACGTAACTTCTGGGTACTCTTCTGGTTGTGTCAATCTGTTTCTTCACTTCAGCAGCTTGGTACTGTAGTTGTAAGAATGCTTGATAGAGATCTTGTAGGCGTTTGTCTCTGTCTGAGGGGTTGGAGCAAATGCGGTTGTATTGTAGAGCTTGTCTGTGGACAGTGGATCGTGTGGTGTTGTCTGGGTGAAAGCTGGAGGCATGTAGCTAGGAATAGCAGTCAGTTGGTTTCCGGTATAGGGTGGTGTTTATGTGACCATCGCTTATGAGCACTGTAGTGTCCAGGAAGTGGATCTCTTGTGTGGACTGGTCCAGGCTGAGGTTGATGTTGGGATGGAAATTGTTGAAATCATGGTGGAATTCCTCAAGGGCTTCTTTTCCATGGGTCCAGATGATGAAGATGTCATCAATGTAGCGCAAGTAGAGTAGGGCCATTAGGGGACGAGAGCTGAGGAAGCATTGTTCTAAGTCAGCCGTAAAAATGTTGGCATACTGTGGGGCCATGCGGGTACCCATAGCAGTGCCGCTGATTTGAAGGTATACATTGTCCCCAAATTTGAAATACTTATGGGTGAGGACAAAGTCACAAAGTTCAGCCGCCAGGTTTGCCATGACATTATCAGGGATAATGTTCCTGACGGCTTGTAGTCCTTCTTTGTGTGGAATGTTGGTGTAGAGGGTTTCTACATCCGTAGTGGAGGGATGGTGTTTTCAGGAAGATCACAGATGGATTGTAGTTTCCTCAGGAAGTCAGTGGTGTCTTGAAGATAGCTAGGAGTGCTGGTAGCATAGGGCCTGAGGAGGGAGTCTACATAGCCAGACAATCCTGCTTTCAGGGTGCCAATGCCTGAGATGATGGGGCGTCCAGGATTTCCAGGTTTATGGATCTTGGGTAGCAGATAGAATACCCCTGCTCAGGGCTCTAGGGGTGTATCTCTGAGGATTTGTTCGTGTGCTTTTTCATGGATTTTTTTGAGCAGATAGTGTAGTTTCTTTTGGTAACCCTCAGTGGGATCAGAGGGTAATGGCTTGTAGAAAGTGGTGTTGGAGAGCTGCCTAGCAGTCTCTTGTTCATGTTCCAACCTATTCATAATGATGACAACACCTCCTTTGTCAGCCTTTTTGATTATGATGTCAGAATTGTTTCTGAGGCTGAGGATTGTGTTCTGCACAGCTGAGCTTATGGGGCAAGTGATGCTGCTTTTCTACAATTTCAGCCCGTGCACGTCGGTGGAAGCACTCTATGTAGAAGTCCAGTCTGTTGTTTCGACCTTCAGGAGGAGTCCACTCAGAATCCTTCTTTTCGTAGTGTTGGTAGGAAGGTCTCTGTGGGTTAGTATGCTGTTCAGAGGTGTGTATTTGATGAGGGCGGTTTGGTGATTTTTGTGACATGAACTTTGTTTTTAAAAGAAAAATAAACTTTTGTTTTGTTTTGGGGTTTTGTTCTGGGGGGGAAGGGAGGTCTGTGTAATTGATTGTTGAAAGACAACTAAATTAAAAGCGATTCAAAGAAATATTTTTTCCCACAAAGAAGCATTAACCTGTGCGTCTAATTGTTGTAAAATGTCATTTAGGACAAATGCTTAGTAGAAAACTAGATAGGGTTAGACACATATCAAGAGGAGAAGAAGAGCAGATATACTTTATAGGATTATTTATTCCTTTGTTCTGTATTCAGATGCTACAGGGAATAATAGTTATAATGTAGTCCGATACAGTGGCAGGAGACAATCCAAGAATTGGAATTTTAGAGTTTCATTTAACATGAAAAGCCCCTGTTAAAAGCCATATTGATTATTTTAATCCAGTCTCCCACTAGCAATATTGTTAAGCAATATGACTCCTCTTTGCCTGTAGTTTGCCTGGCAGGAGAGGAAAAAAAGCAATTGATCTGCTGTTAACTAAATATACTGGAGAATCCTTTGTTCTAACTATTTGAATAGGAAATTTGTTGGAAAAAAAAATTAACTACTGTGGGTCTATCACCATAGTAACTAAGAGCTTGGTCTCAGTGCAGTGTGTGCTTATATTTTCACCCAAAAAAGGGAAGTAGCTACTAGTCTTTGAATAAGCTAACTGCGCATTAATCCTGCACTTCGTAATTCCCATTTATACGTATTGTAACCCAGTGCTCATATTTGCAAAAGGATACACATTAAATAAACAAAGTGGTTATTTTAAGTGAATGAAACTCTTGATTCTGTAGACCAAAAAAGTGAACATTGAAATCCATTTTCAAAAACAATATTAGATAATCTTTTAAATAGGGTGACTAGGTAGCACAGAGGATTTGTTGTGGGATAATGACAGGTTTCAGAGTAGCAGCCGTGTTAGTCTGTATCCGCAAAGAGAAAAGGAGTACTTGTGGCACTTTAGAGATTAACAAATTGATTTGAGCATAAGCTTTCGTGAGCTACAGCTCACTTCATCGGATGCATGCAGTGGAAAATACAGTGGGGAGATTTATATACACGGAGAACATGAAACAATGGGTGTTACCATACACACTGTAATGAAAATGATCAGGTAAGGTGAGCTAATATCACTATTATCACTACAAAAGGTTTTTTTTCCTCTCCTGCTGGTAATAGCTCACCTTACCTGATCACTCTCGTTACAGTGTGTATGGTAACACCCATTGTTTCATGTTCTCTGTGTATATAAAATCCCACTCTATTTTCCACTGCATACATCCGATGAAGTAAGCTGTAGCTCACGAAAGCTTATGCTCAAATAAATTTGTTAGTCTCTAAGGTGCCACAAGTCCTCCTTTTCTTTTAGTGGGATAATGAAACGCTCACCTCCAGGTAGCCAGTTAAAGTTTGTTCTGGTAAAAGGAAGCCATGTTCATGATGTAGGAGCATAGCGAGCAGATCGAGGGACGTGATCGTCCCCCTCTATTCGACGTTGGTGAGGCCTCATCTGGAGTACTGTGTCCAGTTTTTGGCCCCACAGTACAAGAAGGATGTGGATAAATTGGAAAGAGTCCAGCGAAGGGCAACAAAAATGATTAGGGGTCTGGAACATATGACTTATGAGGAGAGGCTGAGGGAACTGGGATTGTTTAGTCTGCAGAAGAGAAGAATGAGGGGGGATTTGATAGCTGCTTTCAACTACCTGAGAGGTGGTTCCAGAGATGATGGTTCTAGACTATTCTCAGTGGTAGAAGAGGACAGGACAAGGAGTAATGGTCTCAAGTTGCAGTGGGGGAGGTTTAGGTTGGATATTAGGAAAAACATTTTCACTAGGAGGGTGGTGAAACACTGGAATGCGTTGCCTAGGGAGGTGGTGGAATCTCCTTCCTTAGAAGTTTTTAAGGTCAGGCTTGACAAAGCCCTGGCTGGGATGATTTAATTGGGGATTGGTCCTGCTTTGAGCAGGGGGTTGGACTAGATGACCTCCTGAGGTCCCTTCCAACCCTGATATTCTATGATTCTATGTTAGTTCAGTTGCCTACGTGAAATGGTGATCTCATGGAAGTTCCTACTCACCAACTAATTGTTAGTTCATATCAAGATATCACAAAACCCACCATGGCATTTGGCACTGACACTCTTGATGGACATCTGAAATGAAAGTATTGGGTGTTGGTCATGAGGACTGAGTGAATTACTCGCTTCTAGAAGTGGTTCCTCTGGGTCATGACAGGGCATATTGGCAGGCTAGTGTGTGGAAGATAGTGCTGCTTCATGTGCACTACCATTTTTGTAGATTTGTAAAGACTTTTGTTCTACAGTCATGGCATTCTGATACTTTTAAAAAATCCTAATTCCCTTTAAATCTGCCAAACACACACAGATTACAGTGTTGAGGTACTGGTCTAACAACTGTGATGACTACAGTAATTATTGTCAGTTGTACCTCAAACCATAAACACAAAATATACTAAAATACCTGTAAAATAAATTACGGACAAATTCTGCCCCTTTTTATGCCAGTCCAGAAAGCTGCCTTGGAACAGAATCAGTGCAGTTCTTCCGCAATTTTTTATATACAAGGTGGCCCCTATATAGAGAACTTTGTGGGGCTTGTTTGTGCCTTGCATGCCACAGAGTTCAGGTCCGCTAGGGAGCTCATGTCATCAATGGCTATTTGGGAACAAGGAAAGAGTGAAGCCAATATATCCACTGGCTTCTTCTCAACCTAGGAAAGAGCAAGTATTGTGGAGGCTGCTCCAGCATTATGTCTGAAGTAACTGACATGGGATCATCCACTCAGTCCATACCTTGTGTGTTTTTCCCAGACTCAAATAAATCCTTAGCAAACAGTCCAGCTGGTTAGGAAGGATTAGTTTTGCCATATCAGTTACATAACTTTAATGATTTCTGTGATTGTCACTGAACTGCTAGTACATATTGACAATTAAGGGGTTGCCTACAAACAACTTGCCATACCCAAAAGAATTAGAGTACTACGTAATTGCTGACTGATTGCATTTGCTTGATTTGGAAATGTGTAAGTAATTTTAAAATTTACTGACCACATCAATTTACATGTTTTGCATTTTATTTTTAAAAAATAACTGCATATGTTTTTAAAATTCATTCAAAACTAAGATTTCCATAATGAAATGCCTGGAATTGTTTGTATTGTCAACACTAACATTGCTTAATTTATTATCTGATATTATGCACATTTAAAATGTTGTCATATAATGTAATCTATTCATCCATCACAGATTTTGTCATTTATAGGACAGGGTATAATAAATGCATTTTTTTGTGAACAGTATTAAAATCAACAAAGCTACAGCATACTTAACTACAATGGAATAATGACAACTGACACCTCCTTTAAAAAACTGCCAATCTATTTTAGATAGAAATATTGGAATATTTAAATGGAAATATTGCAGTTTGTGATCGTTTTAAATATTAAGAACAGCCCACAGATTATACATTGTTTTAGAAATCACTCGTTAATAGTACAACAATGTGCCATAGAACAGTAATGAAAATTTCATGTCATTTAAAAAAAATGTGAACAATACTTATTCATTATTGGTCAAACTTTTCTGCATATTAGAGATGTGAGTTAACTGCTACTGCTCATTACAAACCAGATTTCACACTAGAAGTAAAATAAAAAAAAAGACATTTGCCTTCTAGGTACTTACCAGTTCCATTAGACAGGATGATTTTTTGTATTATAGAGATTCTTAGAAGATGAAAAATACTGATGGCTTCTCTTCTCTAATATAGCAATAGTTCATGTCTTATAACTAGTTCTGTTGTCAAAGTGAATAATATTTTAATATGTTTAGAGATGGACTCATTCTTCTTGATAGAAAAATTAAATGACTTTTGACATAAGGGGTTTTTGTTATCAGTTACTTGAGTAGCATCAGTGCCAATAATTTTGATGATGAGTTTGGGCTTCAGGTAAGCTTTTTGAAAAGAAAATGAAAGACAAAAATGTCCATAGCACATTCTATTTTGGGGCTATTCTGTGTAACCAGATATCCCACAGCATATTAGTTGGACTTGCCATAAAATGGGCCCTAACGTAAACTAGATCTCTCTATCAAAATACTCTATAGGCGTATTTCTTGACCATTCCCTTTAGCACTACAGTATTTTACTACTTTGGTGTTCAACCAAGTATTTGATGTTAAACTCTGATGAACTACACTAACACCTAATGGAAAGGAGTACTTGTGGCACCTTAGAGACTAACCAATTTATTTGAGCATGAGCTTTCGTGAGCTACAGCTCACTTCATCAGATGTATACCGTGGAAACTGCAGCAGACTTTATATACACACAGAGAATATGAAACAATACCTCCTCCCACCCCACTGTCCTGCTGGTAATAGCTTATCTAAAGTGATCAACAGGTGGGCCATTTCCAGCACAAATCCAGGTTTTCTCACCCTCCACCCCCCCACACAAATTCACTCTCCTGCTGGTGCTAGCCCATCCAAAGTGACAACTCTTTACATAATCAAGTCGGGCTATTTCCTGCATAGATCCAGGTTTTCTCACATCCTCCCCACCCCCATACACACACAAACTCACTCTCCTGCTGGTAATAGCTCATCTAAACTGACCACTCTCCAAGTTTAAATCCAAGTTAAACCAGAACATCTGGGGGGGGGGGGGGGTAGGAAAAAACAAGAGGAAACAGGCTACCTTGCATAATGACTTAGCCACTCCCAGTCTCTATTTAAGCCTAAATTAATAGTATCCAATTTGCAAATGAATTCCAATTCAGCAGTTTCTCGCTGGAGTCTGGATTTGAAGTTTTTTTGTTTTAAGATAGCGACCTTCATGTCAAACTGGACAGTCTCTACGTAAAAGAATAAATGGACACAAATCAGATGTCAAGAATTATAACATTCATAAACCAGTCGGAGAACACTTCAATCTCTCTGGTCACGCAATCACAGACATGAAGGTCGCTATCTTAAAACAAAAAAACTTCAAATCCAGACTCCAGCGAGAAACTGCTGAATTGGAATTCATTTGCAAATTGGATACTATTAATTTAGGCTTAAATAGAGACTGGGAGTGGCTAAGTCATTATGCAAGGTAGCCTGTTTCCTCTTGTTTTTTCCTACCCTCCCCCCCCCCCCCAGATGTTCTGGTTTAACTTGGATTTAAACTTGGAGAGTGGTCAGTTTAGATGAGCTATTACCAGCAGGAGAGTGAGTTTGTGTGTGTATGGGGGTGGGGAGGATGTGAGAAAACCTGGATCTATGCAGGAAATAGCCCGACTTGATTATGTAAAGAGTTGTCACTTTGGATGGGCTATCACCAGCAGGAGAGTGAATTTGTGTGGGGGGGTGGAGGGTGAGAAAACCTGGATTTGTGCTGGAAATGGCCCACCTGTTGATCACTTTAGATAAGCTATTACCAGCAGGACAGTGGGGTGGGAGGAGGTATTGTTTCATATTCTCTGTGTGTATATAAAGTCTGCTGCAGTTTCCACGGTATACATCTGATGAAGTGAGCTGTAGCTCACGAAAGCTCATGCTCAAATAAATTGGTTAGTCTCTAAGGTGCCACAAGTACTCCATTTCTTTTTGCGAATACAGACTAACACGGCTGTTCCTCTAACACCTAATGGAGATTCTTGAATAAGGGTAGATATCTGGCACCTGAAAGATGCAGTAGCATATGTATGAATTTATCTTTCTCAAAAACATGAACCTGTATAAACTGATTTGACATATAGGTGTCAGCCCAGTTTATTGAAAATTGTAATTGTAATTAAAACAAATCAACAAAACATTAATAAATAGTGCCACTTTAAGAGTTTTATTTGCCATACCTGCATAAATGTCACATTTTCCAGCAATTTCTTTCTGCTTGCTCTTTTTCCCAGCAATATGCAAGGTAGCCTGTTTCCTCTTGTTTTTTCCTACCCCCCCCCCCCCCAGATGTTCTGGTTTAACTTGAATATTGTACTTCTGAGGAACTGTGTAAAATGTATTGTTATAATTTCTGTATTTTATGTTTGATATTTTTTAATTTTCAAAATATCTGTTAGTAGTCTTTCTTTAGCCAGCAATTCCCAATAATAGCAACAGATTTCATGTCAGTGTGGGGAGGCATGTTATTGGCTGCAGACTCAAACTCTGATGAATATCTTACCTTATATACACTAACAATATTGCATTGCTTTCTGTGATGCTTTTGTAGCTTGGATTTTTTTCACCTTCTGTGCAGTTTAGTTTGGATGTATTCATTTTTTTTTAAAGCTTTCTTTGCTGTCCATAATAAAATACTATTTGGCTATACCTTATGTTTGCCTGATAAAGAAGTACAATGATAGGCTTTATTTTTATGGGGCCATCCAGGATTCCCCAGTTTTGCTCCTTTAATTCTTCTCAAACCTTCAAAGCTGCACAATATGGTAACCTTTGTTTCTTTGGGGTTTTTTTACATGTAAGTTTGTATGTGGCTCCCTCTGAAGTTCATCAAGGATCTTATTATGCTCCCGTTGAAGTCAAAGACAAAAATACAGTTGAATAGTATAATAGGAGTGTGATTGGGCCTCAAAGCTTGCCTTTGTCAGAAGTTGGGAATCACCATATGGCTCTATTAGAAATAACACAGAAGTTCTGTTTCACTGTATAGCCAGTTAGATTTTGGGAGAAATACTATGGTGTTACTTATAGTTAAGTTCTTTTTAGAAGCACTCTGCATATCATCAGTAAATTTGGTCATTGCCTGTAGTTTCTCAGACTGCAATAATGTCTTAGGTACAGATTTGCTCCTTGTCAGATATAACCATGTAAACAAACAAGGCTTTAGATGGTGTCAAAAAAAGTCTCCAGGTGCTCACTAACGAGATGTGCAGTGTTCGCCCTGCACAGGAGCAAAGTATTCACTCAGCACTTTGAGGCTGTGCTGGCCTGGAGAACAAGGGATGTGAGGGACTCAAATTCAACTCCCTCTTGGGCCTTTTCATTCCAATTGAAACTAAGCCACCAGCCATCCCACATAAGAACAAACAAATTACCCACAAAAATCCTTATGAAGTAACTGTCCTCCTGCCTTCCCTCCCTTGTAACGTATCAAGTTTGCATTTCAATTTTCAAAAGTGTTGACAGCTGAAATGATGCAGAGATACACAGCACAAACTTCAAAGTCAGGGAGACATACACTGAGTAAATAATCCTGCTGTCAGTGAAATAAATAAATAAAAAATCAACTTAGAATAGTGCTGAGAATAAAGTCATTACATTACCCCCAAAAAACAACAAACAAAATTAGAAATGTTAAGAGAAAATTGGGAGACATGACTCCACTCCTGGCTTATGTTCCCCGCTCCGCCGCTGCTTTGCTGCCTGACTTTGAACAGGACACTTAACTTCTCCGTACCTCAGTTTACTCATATGTAAAGAGAGTATACTAATAATTACCAACTTCTTAGGGGAGTCTATTGTTTTATCAATTATTTTTTTAAGTTAATTAAAGTTGTAAAGATCTTTGTGATCCTTGGACGGAAGACACTACACAAATATTATAGAGGTAGTATAGATATATACTTTAAAAGTGTGTAGTAATTCATAGACTTATCCAAAACAGGGCAAGACAGTAATAAAATTTTGAGTTCATTGAAAGCACCAGATCCAACATACATTTATATGAAAAACAATTTCAAAGTATACACAATCCTGGAGCAAGGGAAAAAAATAATGGAGTTGGCAAAAAAAAATTCTGAGCAAACAGTATGATTATTTTTTTTTAAATTACCTAAGAAAATCAATACTGTGAAGTTGCATACTCATTTTAGGAAGACAGCCATAAAAGATATGTGCTAAATGAACAATTAAAGTCCAGATTTTGTTTTCAGGCCCACTCATGTAAAATGGAGTAACCCACTGAAGTTAATGAGGTAGTCCAAAATTGCAGATGTGATTGAGAACAGAATCAAGTCCTAAAGAAAAAAAATACACAGAAGTGCTCACAAAGCAACATCCGACTTTTAATTATTGTTATCCATATGCATGGCACAGGAAAAAAATGGAAGTGTAATGGTTGGAGAAAATGTAAAACTAGACAAAGTAAACGAGTAGCCAAGCAATACAACTTACAATGAAAGAAGTCAGCACATTTGAAATGGCAAAAAATGAAACAGTAGATTAAGGGCCAGACCCTTGCCTGTGTTAGGATAACGTTGTGTCAGTGATCTCTCAAATGCCAAGGCTGAAATCCTGGCCCCACTGCAATCAATGGCAAAATTCCAATAGACTTTAATACAGTCAGGTAGCTGGCTGTGGCCACCCAGCATAGAGGAATCATTGCCTGGCGTATAGCTGATACAGTAGCAACCCCACATGGTGCAGAAGTGTTCCCAGAAGAATGGGGCATGGTCAGAGCACTGCTGAGTCCTTGTAATCCCCAGCTTCTTGATGAACCCTTGAGGTGATTGGCACAAATTCCTGTAAATTTCATTGGGGGGGGAGGGGCTGTTTAAAACAGAGTAGCCCAAGATTGGGGAGAGTAAAGGTGGTTTATAGACCCTTCTCAATTGCACTAAATACTCCTCAGCCCCACCTTAGAGTTTTTTTGTCTGGTGCAGAATAAATACCACCAGAGTTTACAAGGAATTCAGGGGAAAAAGAAAAATGGAGCTTGACATGGTGCCTGTTCTTCTCCTATACACACATGGAAATATTAGCAATACATTTCAAATAAAGCTTTATTGTGGAAAAGGGTAAAGACTGTAAATTAATTGAAATAAGAGCTTTTAGAAGTAATACATACACAATCCTCCTTAAAGTCTGGATTTAATAATGCAAATAAAGCACTTCTGCTTTTGAACCAGAGCACCTGCCTGAACCGGGCAAAACTAATTTAATTAAAATTGGAGGAAAGAGAAGGATTAAGGATGAGTAAACGGTTTGGAAAAAAACAAGACCTACTCTAGAGAGAGGTAAGGAAGGAGTATGTGGGAATTGTAGGGAAGGGAAAGATATCAGATCATCAAAGTTAGAGCTAGAAAGACCTTTCAGATCACCATTGGGAATCAGGGAGCATGAGCCCTGAAAAGTTTAGATTTTTTTTGGATGAGATCAGCAGTAGAGCTGAGTAAAATTATGGCTGAAACTTTTTCAGTGAAAAATACAGATTTTGCAAAACCGAATTTTTATTTTCACATTTAAAATCAAACAGACAAAAATGTTAAATCAGTCCATACCTTTTGTTTCAGCATTTTAGAAATGAAATATTTCAATATTTGGTTTCAAAACAACTTTTAATTTGAAATTCCTTCAAATGTAAAAAGCTCAAAACCAAAATGAAACATTTTGTTTGACCCAAAATAAGATTTTTTTCAACTTATTGATTTATCTTTTTTTTCTCTTTTCTTTCCAATTTTCAAGTTGACCCAAAACAATTCCCCTTCCTCAACTCCGGTTTTTCTGTACTGTCAGTGAACTGGAAAATCAGTTACTTGTACAACACTACTTAGGAAACACTTATAGTCTTGAGTAAACCTGTCCAAACCAAATCTCCAAATGTTCTGGAGCTCACAGATCATTGAGTATATGGATGGGGGAAAAAAGGTAGTTGGCTAAAGTGAAAGGAAAGTGGTCAAATTGGAGAGCAGTTGTTCCTAAGAAATAGATGTCTACAGGTGCAAGAAAGGTGGGAGGAATGAAGAATGAGCTGGATATAAATTGTTGGTTAGAAGGAGGTTTGGCCAGAAATGAGTCACAAGAAAATTGGATTTAATGTGGTGGTTTTCTTTTCCTAAAATCCAGACTATGAAACTTGAGACATTTTGGATTTTTGCCAAGCTGTTTAACCATTCTTAACTGTATTGTGTAATGATACTTCCATATATTTACTTGATTAATCCGAAGAGTGAATTTGAGTATCTGTATTTAGTTATGGTTGTTTACTAGTAAGTTTTAGAAATATTTAAGCAGGTTATCATTCATATAAAAAGTATGAAAAGGGGAAACATAAACTAGAGTTTTTGAAGTGGCAAAAAATTTGGGTAGGGAAGTATGCACACCACAACTGAAAGTGCTGAGCAATATTGCACAAAGTATGTAACCCAAAAATAAACAAAATACCAGCTGAGAGTCTTTGCTGGGGATAATTGGTATCAATTGATTCTTCTTATTTGTATTTCTCTAAGGTGTAGAGGACTCAATCAAGGATCATGGTCCCTTTCTGCCAGGTTCTGTACAAAAATGTAAAAATAGAAAAAGACAAGTTACTTGCTCAGAGAACTTACAGTATAGGTTCATGACAAGATACAACAGGTAGATGAAGGTTAGCAGATAGGAGAATGAGGTAACAGCAAAATAAACACACTTTATTTTGTGTGCACCATGGTAGAGGTTAGTTTTAAGATCTTCAGTGAATTCTTGACCCTATTGAAATCAATGGGAGTTTTGCCATTAACTTTAATGGGAACAGAACTATTTTATCAAGTAGATACTTGATAAGTGATTATATGAGCACTGAGGCTGGGCAAATTTTGGGGGGCAAAATTTTGAAGGCACCAAAACCACTTGCAAATTCAGGTTGAATTCAGTGAATAGTTTCTGCTGGGAAAAAAAGATATTTAAAATATGTCTAAACATATTGTTTTGACATTTTAAAAAGAACTATTTTGCCATTTTATTTTCAAATGCTGTTTTGGTTTTGAAAATATTTATGCTAATTGGCATTTTCTTTGGAAAAGGTTGATTTGAATTTACCTGAACATTTTTTTTTTCTGATTTTGTTCAGTTTTGATTCCAAATGAACCAATTTTGGGGGGAATTTTTGGTTCAGTGGCCAAACTAAAAAAAAATCAATTGTTTGCTGAGCTTTACCAAACACTGTCTTTGTATCTAAGGCCCTGATTTGTCAACATTTATTCATGAGCTTACATGACTAGCCCCATTGACTACTTTCATGAATAAACATGGGTAGTAAACCACACAACATAAGAAAGGGTGGCAGAACTGGTATGTAATAACTTCTCTCTCTTTGTCCCTTTCCCGTGGACTTTCTTTCTTTCTGGCTGTGTATATAAAGATTCTTGTCCTCCAACAGGTTCAAAAGCAGAAGGTGCCTAACTTTTGATCTGCTTCTAGTAATGGAATATAGTCCCAAACGACCCAAGGACATTTTCTTAAATGTCAGACATGGATACATGAAGCAGATATTTTTCCACTGCCCCCACGATAGACACACATAGTGCGTATTCTCCCAGTGGACTCTCATTAGCTATTGCAGATACATATACACTACATGTAAATCTGTTTGATTTGGATTTGGTTTATCTATAATGCATCTTTTTTGGGGCAAAAGAGTGAGATGGAATCTTTAAGGTGTGTGTACGTCACCTTGTATTGGTAAATCATGACTTGATTCTGGAAGTCATTTTCCAGCATTCATTACCATTTTCTGGATATATATTGGATGGACTAAAAAGACTGGCTTTGAGTCGTTAATGTGAAGTACTAATAAATCTGATACTGGTAAATATAAAATTTCTCCTTGGGAGGGAGTATGTATATCAATAAAATCAGAGGACTAGAAGTTCAGACTAAAGCTTTGAATATTAGACAATAAAATCTGAAGCCATGAGACACTTTATTTCAGGTGCAAACACAACAGTTAAACCAACTTTAATGTGAACATTTCTTTCAGCCCACAAAGCTTTCATTGAAACATATAGCAAAAGGTTTTGCTTTCTCTGGGTAGAACTGACTTGTTCAGTACACAGTTTCACAGTTATGTTTTGATTTCATAATGAAACTTGTAATAGGTTGAACAAGGCCTTGAAAGACCTAAGGTTTTCCTTCTGCAGAGATACTAAGCCCTAGGGGAGTGATAATCCTGTGTTACAGAATAGGTAAATAATATGTCCCAGTTATATATTTTTACACTGTGGTGAGTTTTTTAGAATTTATTTCAGTAAATTTAATGGTCATCAAAGGATTCTGTAATCCTTTAATATTACTGCATAATTCCCAGTTTTCCACAGAATTCATTACACCTAGACTACACAAACGCACATGGGCCTTGCCACATATTTTAAGTTTAATGGGCTTTGTAGTACACAGGGTCTTGGAAATATGCCTACATTTTAACTAACAGCAATGAAAAATCAGGAGTGTGATGCCTTAACTTTCTCCACAAAAGCAGAATCACATTTAACTAGAATCATACATTCTCAACACAGAACAGAAAGAACCATTATGAAGTATTTCTCTCAGGGCAAGAGAAAAGTAGATGATGATCACTACAGCTAAAAATGTCTTTGCCTCAAGGACATTTCTAGTATTGTAGTTAGAAAATTCCATACTAAGGAAAAGACTTTCATAACTGGTGTTTTGTTGGTAGCTATAAACATTTCATTTTATGAATTCAGTGTTTCTGAAGGATTTTAAAACAGTTTTTACTTCCTTTACATTTAATTATATATTCTAGCAAGCCCTTGGATTAGATGTATACTAGAGTGTTTTACATACACATCAGCTGCAGTACATACATCAAACAACTACTGAACATTTCAATACATGGACCAAGTAATTGGTCAAGTAGCATTCAAGGACTTCACAGCTTTATTGGGAAAATGTTGAGATGAGATGAGATGATATATTTGGTCATCCAGTCAATTTCAATGATGATGCAAGATTGTTCCTAAGACTAGAGTTTCTAGTGTTTTGTCCATTCCCAAAAGTTGGTGTCTCCATCACTTCTCTGATGAGACTATGCCACCCTAAAACATCCCATTCTCAAAGATTCTTCCCTCACATGCTTACCCTCCCCCCCCGTTTCAACACAGAATTCTTAGTTATACCACATACACCAGACTGAATAATTCATCAGAATCATTGCTGTTTTCAGTCTTTGAATATTTATGGATTGATGTCAACAATGTTCCCCCAAAACATTATATCCATGTCTTTTCTTACATACTTTGCATTTAATTTATTTATCTAATCTTACCTTCCTACCTAACAGTTTATCAAAAGTATTTGTCACCTTGGTATCTCAGTACCTGAGTGTATAACCTGTCTGTATGTCTGTTAGTACGTACTCACAGGAGAGATCCAATCGACTACTTAATATACATCATTTCTAAATTGAATCTCATTTTGTTTCTGGCCACATATCTAATATCTATACTTCTTAAAAACAATTTCTGTCCAGAATGGGAATTTCAGTCCCTTCCAAATTGTATTATCTGCATATTTAATTAGTGTGTATATTTGATTAGTGTGCAGTGGAGCTAATAGGGAAATGAAAGATTTTTCCTGCAGGAAATTTAAATGTTTTAAAATTAGTCTTTGTTCTGAATTGGAACAGAAAGTCAAAATTTCCAGACATGTTGTGGAACAAAAATTTCTGAAAATGTTTAAGCTGGAAATATCTAAATGAAGAATGTTTTCAAACTTACATGTTGAAATGAAAAAGTGAAAATGATAAAATGTAATTGAAATCAACATTTTCCAGTGGTTCATATCAATTTAATTGAAACTAGATTTTCCAGTGGGAAAATTGTACATGAAAAAAAATCTCAGCCGACTCTAACATACTGTTTACTACCTCCTCCATTACTAGTGAAGATATGAAGTAAGACCAGAAGTAAAAACTTTCACAGTTTCAGGATAACTGCACTTGTATTTCCCCTCTGCAATCCACCAAGGGTGCCCACTTTAGGCTTCCAGGCATCACCTCTCTTGGGCAGATGGCAGTCCCTCCTGACTGGAGTTTTAAGGCTGCACAGGTCCCTGCTTTACACTGCAATACACTCAGCAATCCAAACTGCCTTAACAGGCCAGTGCCTTCACTTTGCTTTCTGTCAGATGGTTATGAGCAGTGTATTACTCATAGTTATAAGTTACTGCACAGCTGCTCCTAAGCGAGCACATTTATTCTTAAGATACAAGCAATACAGATAACACATATTAAAACAATAAAAGTTCCTCTATGCCTGCTAAAAGCTTACCAGAGGTCAGCCATTAGTGTTATGGGGCCTTACTAGGTTCAGTCCTTCCAATCTTTCTACAAGGATTACCCCTCCTTCCCACTTCTTGGACAGAAGGTCCTGTCGGTTTACTGGATCAGAAAGAAGGCCTTGAGTCAGTTTAAACTTAGGGGCTATTTATCCAAAAGTGCTCTCTTTTTTTGTTGGTCTCTGGATAATCTAGTTTGAACTAGTATATGTGAACCTCCAAAGGAAGTCATACCTTTCTGAGGAAGTTACAAGCTGGCTGATTTGCCTTACTCACCACCACTCTTTTTAGTTCCTGAAGAAGCTATGGTAGCCCTTCCCAAGGAGTGGAGCACAATAATACATAAACCATACACTTAAAACAATGGACCCCAAAGATACCAGTGGGTTGCAATATCTGTCACATCTCCCCCTTAAAGAGGTTACTTACAATCCTGGCTCAGAATAATATATAAACTTAATATGATAAAGTCTTTCAAGGCTATTACAGGAAATTGCCCTATCTATCACAACAACAATCTGTGTGCTATCCCCAAATTCAATACATTGATTTTTACCATTACCTTTTAAAAAAAACATTTAGCCAATGTTCCTGACCAAGCCAATTAGAATTGTTTTAAAATAAGCTTTCATGAAACACAGCATCCAGTGCTTTACTAAACGCTAAACATAAAACTCACACTGTGTCCTTCCACACACAATATAATGCTATCAAGAAAGAAAAAGAGAACAAATGTGCCAAGTATGATTTATGCCTTATAAAAGCATACTGCTTATTGCTGCTGATTATGCCATTAACTTCCAGAGGTGCCAGTTTGTGTTTGGAGAAATCTACACAAGTATATAAGGGAGGCTGCGGACCTAAGGACCTTTTGCAGTCTTTTCACAGGGAGCAGTCACAGAGACAATCCTTGAATTCCGAATCTAATCCTGGTCTCATTTGAAGTCAATGGCAAAACTACTTATTTCAGTTGGGTCCCACTCACAGAGTTCAAGTAAGCCACAGGTCTCATTCTGCTATTGGCACGAACCTCTTGAATGGGGTCGGGGGAAAGTGGGTGGGGCTTTGGCTTGAGCATCCTCCACACCATCTAGAAGAGCTGCCATATGGAGGAATCTGAATGCTACTGCTTCTTGGTGGAGCGGTAGGTCCAGGAGGCATTGTGCCTACTTCATTGCACAGCTTCACTTGCCCCGGTAAGGGACCAAGCCCTCTGAGTGGCTTAACACTCACAGTCACATCCAGGTTTTCAAAAGATCTCAGCTTCAGTTAAGGCACCTAAATAAGTCCCAATTTTTCAGAAGTGCTTAGCGGCCATCAGTGCCCATTGTGACACTTGGGCCAGATTCTCACAAGAGCTGAGAACCCAGTGTAATAAACTTGTTGCAAAGCTGGGCCTCATTCTGGATGCAGAACTCTCTTGAAAATCAAGCGTAGTTTAGTGTTTAGTGATTTTTTCCTCTTCATATTTGTTCCATACTTTTCATTGAGCATAGAAGTTAGACTTACTGGAGGCAATTGTTAAGATCACTCCTTTCCATATTTAAAAAAAAATCAGAATTACTAGCATATATTATTTTTCTCCAATCATTTATTACTCCCTAGTTTTCTATGGCTTTTCGGAAATTGTTAATGGTATTAGCTGATTCTCTTAATATTCTAGGATACAAAACTGAACTAGCTGATTTATATGTTCATATTTTTCAAGTATTCTTTCCTTATTCTTTAATCATAGTTATTTTTCAAATGTAAAATATATATTTAAAAACCAGCTCAAGAATCTCCACGAGTTTCAAATTTTCAATTTAAATTTAATAAGGTGGATCCCTAGAGAGAGACGGATCCCTAAAGACAGGTCCTTTAGAGTAGATAGCATATCCCATTTACTTGAGCCTAAGCTCATGAGGTACTGACTGTTGTCAACACGCACTGAAATCAATGTATTTTGAGGTCACACAGAGGTTCAAGCTGATAGTAACATCGGGAGTCATAATAATATGCCATGTACTGAGCAAATGAGAAACCAGAGTTTGTTAAAAAAAGTGGTAAAAAGGTAATTTAAGGCTTCATACTAAACTAAAGTAAGTAGCATGCACATTTTTAAAATCAGTTTAATACCTGACATAAGCCAATCAGGCCTAGCAGGATGTTGATACAGTTCAGTTCCACTGAGAATTCTAGTTCCTATAATCTGTGCATATTGAAGCCTTTTGCCCAGCAAACCACTGTATCAAAGAGGCCTACAAACAGGGTATTACAATAATCCAGACTTGATGTTATAAAAAAACATAAATCAAGAGCTCAGCACCCTGTTGAGACAGTAAGCTTTAATCTTTACCCACTACTAAATTCTTGAGATGGTATTAGGTGCTTATGACTCTCAAAGTCTTATCATGTGTACTGAGCTGAAAACAGTAACTTTTCTGTTGACATTATTTAAACCATGTAAGATTCTACTTACTCTACTTCAATTAAATGATCTTTAAAGCTCTTTTTTATATTGATTAGTATTTCTCAGTCTGTCATTCATAGCTCACTCATATTTTCAGCACTGAGATCAATGTAATTACTTTTTCTCTTTGCCTTTCCAAGCACTATGATATAATTTTTAAATATGTGCCTACAATTGACAACAATGATCTATGCAGGAACTTATGAAGACATAGTAAAGTGCCTGTAACAAAATGGTCACTCACCCTTTCTTGTAACGATAGTGGGAAAGAAGTGAGTGATTCAATAGACAACACTCAAATAGCTTTTTACCCTTTCCCAAACTTTGGCTGGGCAAGAACCTTCACTGTGTAGCAGGTGGAATTTGATACAGATAAGACAATAAATGAAAAATTAATCTCAAAAGGCCTCGAAATCTGCATAAGGATCCAAAAGTTTGGATCCCTCAAAAACTAAGCTCCTTTGGGTTGGAAATCTTAAGAGATCCAGCTTTCATGCAAGTACTCTCTGACAGACAAAAATGGTGTTAGAACATCCTTCTTTCATGCCATCATGCTGTATTTACTAGGGGCAGGCAAACTTATTTTGCCTGATTCCAAATCCACCTGAACACTTTAGTGGAAAACTTTAACTGAAAATTCAAAGTTAGTTCACATTTTGCTTAGGAAAGAAATTGATGCAAAATGTAGTAGAGGGAAAAAAACAATGAAAAATTGATGTAAAAATGGAGCAGAAAAATAAATAAATACAGAGACCGGAGAATAATAAAAAGGATCATAAACAAGGAGAGAGATAAAAGTCTCATAAAAATATAATTAACGTGCAGAGCACCAACATGTGCTGATCTAGTTTGAATGGTTCTCCTGTCCCTGCTAAATATCAATAGCACAGACTTGTCTTAAGCTACAAAAAATATTTTAATTGAATCTTCCATGAAGAAAACCCTAATTTACATTAGTCAAAAAATATTATTACACAGTCTTACTCTTTTTTTACTCCCGCGCCCCACATTTTTCTAGTAGAAAAAGGGCCTAGACTATTTAGATATCAATGAAGAGACACATAGTCAGTATTTAGGTCAGAAACTTACCCCAAAGTGCCCAGACCTCATGTAGAAGTCCAATTCTTGAAGGAACATTGTTGGCAGTGGCAGCACCCCAAGGAGTGGTCTGGGGCCCAGGTTGCTGAGTTAATTCTAACTGAAGAATTTATCTGCTTACTGGTTGCAAGAGGTCTAGAGTGGGTGTTATAACACCACCTGAGTCTCTGTCAGGCACTGTGCACTGATGGAAAATTTCATAGTGGCTTAGGGATCCCTGTACACAAAATTTTCCTGACTATCAATGGCCCCCAAAGCTCAACAGCCCATAGGACTCATGTAAGGAAGGCGCAAGACACAGAAACTGAGTCTTTAACCCCTGCTTGTGGGCATACACGTTTAGAATTTCCCTAAAGGAGGGCCCAGCTGCCTGCTTGATCAGGGACAGGCCTGGGATAACAATGGGGTAGGGTTAGGGTGAGGCTCCACCCAAAAGTCCACCCTATACCTTAATTGGCTGAAACAGGGTTCTCAAATGGAGATGCTAGTGCCATATCATGACCAAAAATCTACTTCCAACAAAGAAATACACCCCTGAGGCCAGCCCAATAACCTGTTACTCCTGCGGGCAGCAAGTTCAAGTGAGGAAGGAATGCCCCCTTATGGAATGTGAATACACCCAGGTCTGGACCACAGAGATGCATGCTTGCAAATCCTCCCAAAGTGATAGTACTGGTCTGGGTATCAAATAAGACCATGTAAGCATGCCTAATGCAGCCAGATAGTAGTTCAAGCCTCCCTCACTGTGGAAGATGAAACCTTAAGAGAGACAATCTGTATACAGTGCATATGTGGTGATATAAAAGCCTCCCCCTGCCAGTAGTTACAATTGATTGTGGGAGCACACACTGAAGCCTTCAGAGTGGCTCTGGCTGGAGAGCTGGCATACCAAATAATAATAGGATGAGACTGGCTGTTTTTTAGGCAGGTCATGAATGAATTAACTAGTTCAATTGTTATTGACTGGGACTGTTCCTTTTGCACAGAAGACGTGGGACTAGCAGGATTTGGGGAACAAGCAGACCTGTGGAAAAGGATCTTGAGAACACCCTGACCTCGGCTGGAGTCGAGGAGAAGATATCCATCCTGGACTTGGGAGCCCAGGTACAAGCAAGAAACTTTGTTCAGGAACAAAGAGATGATCCCACGTTAAGCCACGCCTATGAGTAACTGGCCTCCAAAATGGAGGAGTGATGGAACCTCAGTGGCTGGAGCAATACCCCAACTGGTGCTTGAGAAGGAGCACCTATATCACATGAAGCAAGATCATCAGTCTGGAGAGACGAGGACATAACTACTAGTGCCACACAAATACCGCTGACTTGTGGTGCAGCTTGCCAAGGACATCTCTTGCGCTGCGCATTGGAGCAAGAGAAGGTACTGAGATGAGTACTGTCCTGCTTCAACTGGCCAGGGGACTTATGAAACTTTTGTCACACGAGGGGTTCCTTCATGAACCAACCAAGGGAACAACTTCACCTTGCAGGATGCAAGAGCTATGCTTCCTTTTGACATTAAATCCTGGAGAACTTCTGTATATCAGCCACTGACAGATGGTCTCCTAGAAAGATTTAACAGAATCTAAAAGAAATGCTGAAGCGCTTTGTCAGATCTGACTCCAGTCATTGGGAACAACTGCTTTCACCACTCTTTATTCTCCATAAGGGAGGTCCTACAGGCCTCTACAGGCTTCTCTCCCTTTGGACTGTTGTATGGCCATCAGTCTCAGGGGATCTTAAATTGCTGCATGAAGGTTGGGAGGAATAGGATGTGAGTATTGTCAAGTCAGCCCTGTATGTTATCCACCTAAGGACATGTGTTAAAAGGCTGAGTATATCTGCTAGAGAAACTCAATGGAAGGAACAATAGATACAAGAACAATGGTGTAATCAAGGGGCACACCTGCATTCTTTCCATCTGGGAGATAGTCCTATTATTATGGGTTAGGAGCCATGAGATACCTTAGTACCATCAATCTCACACAGGGATATTGATAAATCCCCTTATCCCCTTCCTTGTGAGGGAAGACCAGTTTTTCAACCACCTTTGGGCACTTTCATTCAAAACAATACCATTCAGACAGAATGGGGCTGTGGTAACCTTTCAATGCCTCATGGATAAAGTTCTCAGCCCCCACTACCAATATGCCACTGCCTACCTAGACGATATCATTATCTGTACCTTCACAATAGCTTCACTTGGGAGTATCATCTGCAACACATGAGAGGAGTATTAGGATCTTTTCAATAAGCCAGTCTCACTAACTAAATGTAAGTTAGCAACCACAGAGGTGACCCACCTAGGATACTGTGTGGGAGGTACACTCTTGAAAACAGTAACTGATGAAGTGCTGATGTTAATTATGTGCCCAGACAAAAAGGCAAGTGAGTTGCTTCCTGGGCCTGGCTATCTTTGCTTTGATTGCAGCTTCCCTAAGAGACCTTATAAAAGGCAGTAGTCCCAAGAAAATTCAATGGAATAAAAACTCTGAGAGGGCTTTTAACACCTGGAAGACAAGCATTTGTTAATCACCCATTCTTTTTAATCCTGACTTTCCCCAAGACTAGGTGCTGTGCTTTCACAGGACTTTGCAAATGGGGAGCACCCATTCCTGTGTTTAAGTAGAAAATTATTACCCAGGGAGAGCGCTTCCTCAGTTATTGAGAAAGAAGCACTGGCAATTAAATGGGCCATAGACTCTCTCAAGTACTACCTCCTGGACAATCCCTCTCACTGATCACTGATCATGCTCCCTTATATTGGTTAAATACCCTGAAGGACTCGAACCCCCATATAATGTGATGGTACCTAATACTGCAACTACAGAATTTCAGAGTATAACATTGTGCATATTCAAAACTACAGTGCACAGGGGTTTACCTGTGTGACTTCCAGTGACTTTAACAGAAGCTGTGAGGCTAAAACATCATGTGCCCCTTTGAAAACATGAAGATAAATTCCCGCATGCTACATGCCAACACAATTACAGTGTACCTGAATAACTTCTCCTATGTTTAATGTTGTGTTCTGGTTTATTTGTGTCTTGGGACTTGAGTTGTATAAAGCCAGAGTCTTTGTTTATATAATAATTATATTGTTATTTTATTATTATAAAAGGTCCATGCCACTGATGTAAGTTGCTCATGTGCTGTGGTGAGAGCATTGAGCTATCTATTCACAATAAGAAACAATCAATGGTGTGACAGATTCTCTATTTGTATTAATTTCATATCTGAAGAACTGCAGTTTTTGAATAGATATTGGAAAAGCGAGAAAACAAGAGAACAAAAGAGAGCAACCCCAAAGCCACCACCAAATAAACTTTAAACACTGAATTCCTAAAATGACTGTCATTGCACTGAAGTAGCCACTTCGGTCTGTGGCAGCTACATTCAGATTCCCTCTGCTCTGAAGTTTCTACAGTATCTTATATCCCAGAGTGCACAGCATTTCTAAAACCTTTGAGCCAAAAAATGGAAGCTGTGAACTTCTGAGATGCATGATGCAGTTTGGAACATATGTCCAGTAGGAGCCCCAGAATGCAGAGAAGTTTGAATGGAGCTACTGCAATAGGACCCAGTAGAGGGCTACTGTTGCCACCCATGAGAGATTATGTCTATGTTCTTCACTTGGTGGTGGTTAATTTCACTCCCCTCCCGTGATTGGTGTTTGGAGGGGAACACAAGTGGGAGATATCACTCTCCTTCCCCAAAGGGAGTAGGGAGGTGGGCACTTTGAAAGCTATGTCAGGGCTTTCCTCCTCCCCCTCTACAAAGAGCTGGCCCTTCACTTGATTCATACTATCTCCGAGGCAGAGAGGAGGGATGTGAATAATTTATGATTAACCCCCACTTTTCTTATTTAGAATTCAGCTAATACCCACACAAAAGATTCTATATTCAATGATTACCTACCAACAATAGGTTGTTGTCCCATCTCTAATGCCAATACTAATTGCTCTATTCAAACAATAGATATTTAAATATTGATCAGTCTCATGGGAGTTAATGTTCTCATAGTCCTGAGATATTTAGAGTTTTTAAGAAGTACTTTACCCATTCTCCTTGACCATGTTTCTATACAGTGGAGCACTGTCCTGTGAAAAATGTTAAATATCCATGTCACACATGCACACTAGGCTACTATCAGCCTCACTACACATTCATCAAGTAAGTAAATAAATACATAAACAAGCAATTCAATAAGATAGGCAGGACCATTCTTAAATAAGGAAAAAGATTGTTAGATTGTTATCTCCTATCAGATAATTATTGTGCATTTATTCTTAACTGGCCCCTGGTATACGTTTATTATGTTGCCTGTTAGAAATGACAGTCTGACAGCTCTTTTGTTTCTCTGAGTCAGTTTTATCTCAGTTATTGAATACTGAAACCTCATTAACTTGCTGCTAGGTCTCCAGAATTGCACTGATTGCTGTCTGTATATATATAAGTGTATAATAACAAGTACTTTTGCATGAATTTTATGGTTGGAGTTATTTTTGTAGGTTTCAGAACAAACATGTTTTACCATTGAAAAAGGGACTTTGAATCTGGGTGCTAATGCCTGTGTAAGCCATAGTTAGTGATACTTGGCACATAGGATGGTTTTCATTCTGTTATGGATTTTTTTAAACTTCAATGTTATTTCCTACATTTTGGTGTACAGCTACTCTTCTTTCTGGGTATCCCCTTTTTCAGCCCCACGCAACCAGATTATTAGAGCACTGATCATTTCCATCAGTCAGCAATACCATGTATCTGTAAAAAATTCTTACATTGCAGTAAACATTTGTCAAGGTTCCTTCCCCACTCTGAACTCTAGGGTACAGATGTGGGGACCTGCATGAAAAACCTCCTAAGCTTATTTTTACCAGCTTAGGTTAAAACTTCCCCAACGTAAAAACTATTTTACCTTTTGCCCTTGGACTTTATTGCTGCCACCACCAAGCGTCTAACAAATATATAACAGGGAAAGAGCCCGCTTGGAAACGTCTTTTCCCCCAAAATCCTCCCAAACCCTAAACCCCCTTTCCTGGGGAAGGCTTGATAAAAGTCCTCACCAATTTGCGTAGGTGAACACAGACCCAAACCCTTGGATCTTAAGAACAATGAAAAAGCAATCAGGTTCTTAACAGAAGAATTTTAATTAAAGAAAAAGTAAAAGAATCACCTCTGTAAAATCAGGATGGTAAATACCTTGCAGGGTAATCAGATTGAAAACATAGAGAATCCCTCTAGGCAAAACCTTAAGTACAAAAAGACACAAAAACAGGAATATACATTCCATTCAGCACAGCTTATTTTATCAGCCATTTAAACAAAACACTATCTAACGCATATCTAGCTAGATTACTTACTAAGTTCTAAGACTCCATTCCTTTTCTGTTCCTGGCAAAAACAACACACAGATGGAGAGAACCTTTGTTTCTCCTCCTCTCCAGCTTCGAAAGTACCTTGTCTTCTCATTGGTCATTTTGGTCAGGTGCCAGCGAGGTTATCCTAGCTTCTTAACCCTTTACAGGTGAAAGGGTTTTTCCTCTGGCCAGGAGGGATTTAAAGGTGTTTACCCTTCTCTTTATATTTATGACAACATTCCACAGTGGAAAATTCCTGGTACAGTTGACCAGGATGCACAGTATCACATAAATTAATTACACTCATACTCAAGGAGCCACAAATACCACTTTATTATTGCTGCTTAACATTTATATTGTGAAAGTGCCTAAAGGCTACCACCAGGTTGTGTCCTAATATGATAGACACCATAAAGCAATATCTTTGCTGTACCTTATCATGTGTATATTTGCCTCTTGAATGGGAGTGACATACACATATAAAATTAGTGGAAGATATGTGTGCGCATTAAGGTGACTAGCAGTTTGTAAGACTTTTATGTTTGGTGATTTTTTTTTTTTTTTGGAACTGATACTGTAATCAGTATCTGTGACACACTTAAAATATGTTGGATTTAATAGTCACTTCTATTAGCTTAAATATTTATAATGGGGCTGATCCTTTGGTATGACCAAACTTCACAAAGGAAAAGCTGGGGGCTATATGCAAAAGTGTTTTAAAGCTCAGGTTTGCAGTCCCCTGAGCTTTCTGCTGCTCTGTGAAGGCCAGTCTCTTGACGCTGCTATAACTTACAGTGGGCTGCAGTTGGTACAGGGGACTGAAAATGCATCCAAGAATCCATGTGGCATAAGGCCGTGTCTCTGTTCCCCTGCTACTCGAGCAACAATGAGGGAGAGAGGCAAAAGAGCCCCTATGTCAGCTCTGTGATTCACACTGAGGTGGTCCTCCCTTGTCCATAAAACCAGCGCTAAAGCCAGAATGTCATGATGGCACAGCACATAATAGTCACAGTACACTGAATGATCTCTCTCCTTTTTATGGATGTGTGTAGTCATTGGTCACTCTGTCTGTCGATTTGAAATTAATACAGGAGATGCAGAAGTAAACCTTGCAAAAATGTATTCTTAATCACCCTCTTTTTTGTTATTGATGATTGTTACAATTATTTCAGTAGAACATAAGATCCTATTTTTTTGGGACAACTATATGGCTCTGGAGATTGGTGATGGGAAGTGGCTCTTCCCTTCAGGCTGTCAGCCTCAATCTAATGACGGAAAGAGAATGACTTTTTAGTGGTCTATACTAAATATAAATTAGTGGTTTCATCTCAGGATATTTGTGACGTGGACCTAAAGGATGGTGTCCACGTCACAAATATCACCATCTTCACAGTTGGCATCCTCGCTAGCCCTCTCAGCACTGGCTTAGGATTAATTGGAACGTGGAGAGTGAACTAGGAAGCCCCAATGGTGGTTCTTTCCAGCACAGAAGTGAGGAATTTTGGCATGAAAGTGTAGAGAAGTGCAAACTTTCCATTGTTGTGAATGTAAAGAGGACTTCAATCTCCAAGGAACAGCATCTTTAATATAATTTTAAAGAAACAACCACCACATCACATTTTGTTTCCCACGTGTACACACAGAAGCAAAGAAGTTCAGCTCGATAAATGAAGTTACTCTTGTGCAATTGTTATGTAAGTCTTGTTTTCACTAGAACTCTTAGAGCTGTTCAAAAAAGTTTGTATCATAGCTAAGTCTGCATTCTCAAGGATACAAGTTTCTGCTTTAGCATTCTGTATCATTTGTTGGTAGAGTCTTATAGGTGAAAATGTTTCCATGCACTGTTGAAAGCAGCCTTGGCACAACGGTGAAGCAGAAGCTACAGTGCTTGAGACTGACTGCAGAGAGTGTTTATTGGCTTTGTGATGTCAAACATGACTTTCGAAATACATTTTTCATATTTTCCTGCTCTCTGGATGAAATGGCACTATTGGTAGAGGTGAAATCTTTCTGTCTCCCAAAATTAACAGCAGATACTGTATTTTGATGGTACTCTACCTGTGGTCAAGTATTTCAGACGTGGTCCATGGTTGGTTATAATACAATATATGCATTGCTGTCTTAGTTACTCTGATTTGAGCAATTAGAAAATAAATAGTACCTCTATAGCACATTCCATCCCAGAATATCAAAGGGCTTTTAAAACAATAACAAATTTACCCTCACAATCTCCAGCGAGGTAGGAGAGTATTATTATTGCCATTTTTCATATGAGGAAATTAAACCACTGAACCACGAAGGCCAGTGTTTTCAAACGTGAATGCCTAAAGTTGGGCACCTTAATGGTCAGATTTTCAAAGATGCTGAGGACCCACAGCTTCCATTGAGAAGACAAAGACAAAGGCCACTTGCTTCCAGTCAACCAAAGAAGCAGGCACAGCCAACCTAACTGCAATTCTTGAAGTATGTTGTTTCTTGAGAAAATCAAAAAGGTTTGTATTTCATTTTTGTAACAATTGGCTGAGACTCCCAGACTGGGTGGTAATGTCAGATATTTGTGCAGTTTGAACTTTAGGTAGACATGCAGAATTTCCCTTTCACAATGCCCATTTTACAAATATAGCTGGAGAGAGACAGAATATAGGCTGAAATGTCATGATAAATACATACTGTAAAAGGGATAGACATGGCAGGACAGAAAGACATATGGCAATATGAATGAGTAACGATATTTGACAAAAGAAATAAATGGCATATGTAGTTTGGACACCTGAATAGGGACAGTTTAGATGAAGATGAAAGATACGCAAATTAAAAAAAAAAAAACAGTGGAAATTGGTATAGCCCTCCTAGACAGGGTTTAGAAAAGAGAAGATAAGGAAAGCCTGTAAAAAGGATGGATCATTAATCATTGGGATTTCAATTAGCTAATATTGAGTGGGCTGGCAATTATGGAATTGATAAGAAAGCGTGCCTCTTCCTGGATGTAATACTGGGCTCTTTCCTGACACATTGTGTGGCGTTACCAGTAGAAGCACAGACTATTATTCACTTAGTCCTAATGTTGCTGAGAAATAAGACAAGGATGATAAATAAGATAGAAGTTGAGAGTTAGCTAAAGTTTAGTGATCACAATGTCATCAGAACTTCAAATGCCCTTGGGGTTATATGTGTGAAGGGTAATATCTCAGAAATCACTGGACTTTAAAATATAATAAATAAAAATGGACTTTGAGCGAATGTAGAATGAGTTGGGAAAAAAAGGTGGATTAAAATCAATTTCTGATTCAGAAAATTTACTATGAAAAGCCAGTCTGATGGCACAATGGCAGCCCAGAGTGCTGGCCCTCGAGACCTTGTTTCAAGAGCAAGTACAAGATTTTTGCTCTCCCAGATAGTGAAGACTGGGTGTATTTTAGAAATCATTTGCTTGGTCTCTTGGGAAATATGACAGCCTCACAACTCCTGCCTAGGAAAAATCCTGCTGGATATTGTGTCCATAGATTCAAAAGATGCTGTTTGTTTATTCTAATGCCTGAAAGTCAGATTTTCAATAATAGCTCTAAGTGAGCAGAAGGTGTGGAAAAAGCAGATTATGATAAGCAACTTAAAATGGGATCAAGAAGGAGTACATGTTAGCAGGAGCTTTTGTTCTATGTTTATACAGTGCCTGGCACATGGGATCCTGGTCCATTACTGGGGCTCCTAGAAGCTACCAAAATACATATAATAATAATATTAATTAGTTCTATCCGTATTTTTCAGTTGCTAAATTCTCAAATGTCATAACTGCTGAAAATAATTGTTTATTCCTCTATCGTGACATGTTCCCATCAACTTTATTGAGCTTTAATATGTTAATATATTTACTTTTCATTCATTGTTTTGGTTTGTGTATTTTTTTTATTTGCTGTCCTGTATGGTGATTACAGTGTATGGTTTCTGGGTGTGAAGTTGTGAGCCAGTGGGAGATTCTGATGATAATGCTGCTGGCTGTAAAGCTGCAGCTCCATATGTCTTTGGAATATTGCCTTCCAAACCCTACACCCCCTTTCCTGGGGAAGGCTTGATAAAAATCCTCACCAATTTGCATAGGTGAACACAGACCCAAACCCTTGAATCTTAAGAACAATGAAAGAGCAAGCAGCTTTTTAAAACAGAATTTTAATTAAAGAAAAAGTAAAAGAAAAACCTCTGTAAAATCAGGAAGGGAAATACCTTACAGAGTAGTCAGATTCAAAACATAGAGAATCCCTCTAGACAAAACCTTAAGTTACAAAAAGACACAAAAACAGGAATATACATCCCATTCAGCACAACTTATTTTATCAGCCATTTAAACAGAACAGAATCTAATGCATATCTAACTAGATTGCTTATTAACCCTTTATAGGAGTTCTGACCTGCATTCCTGCTCTGGTCCCGGCCAGAGCAACGCACAGATAGAGAGAACCTTTTGTTTCCCCCCACCTCCAGCTTTGAAAGTATCTTGTCTTCTCATTGGTCATTTTGGTCAGGTGCCAGCAAGGTAATCCTAGCTTCTTAACCCTTTACAGGTGAAAGGGTTTTGCCTCTGGCTAGGAGGGATTTTATAGTTCTGTATACAGAAAGATGGTTACCCTTCCCTTTATATTTATGACAGTCACTATTCCTCTGTGGCCAGAATACAACTTCTCTAGTTCTCTGTTTTGATGTGGTCATTCCCTGGTGCCCTGTGTGTGTTCATTCTAATCTTTTCCTTCTCGTCACTGTGGGAACCGTGATCTATGTCTCCTTCAAGAACACTCCATTTTTATAGCGTGGGTAGGCAGGTGGCACATGCTGATTTTTTCCTCCTCTGCTTATGGCTTGTATCACTGCTAGCAGAATTATGTCTTTAGCTGTCTCCAGTTCATCCCCTGTGCCTGAAGATACAACATGTGACATTTTTTAGCAAGTTCACATATATGTGTAGTGTTTGTTCCAGGCCATGTAATACTAGATGAAGCGTATGCTCTTGAGAGTTTGTCTGCCGTTACTAAGAGGCATCCAGGTTGGAACTCCAGGGTTACATCATACTGCTATACATTCAAAAGTAGTCACTGTATCCTTGGTGGTGCTTCTCCAAGTCCCTTTTTTGACAATCAGTTTTTTGTGATCAGTTTCTGCTTAGAAGCTATGACCATAGAGTAAGTCATAAAATCTTTTACATCCATATGCCAGACCTAGTTTGTGCATATATCTTCTCTGCATCTGTCAGAGTTCTAGAGGCACATGAGACTAGCCACTAACCAGTTCCACAGAACAGCAATAGTACTGCTTCCAGTCCTCTTTTCAAGGTATCTCTGGAGAGTTTTATGTTTTTGAATGGGTCAGCACTGGAGCTGATGTCTTCTCCACATTTGCTGGGGAATTACTTCTTCCTATAGGCTAATAGGACCCACCAGTCCTTCCACTCATGTTTACTTCTGGGAACTGGCCCCTTTGAGGTTCTCACCTGACTAGACACTGGATGCGAGTTGCAGCAAAAATTAACAAACTCACTGATAAGCTCACAACTTTTAAATCCTGTCCTAACTCCTTATTAACCTAAAATGAGACCTCTGGGATGCAGTGAGGAAGGTGAAAAAACCCACTAGGCACCTTGTGAATGCTATCCCAAAGGAAAAAACCCTCTCCAATTCCAAAAATTGGTGATCTCTCAGATCTACAGCATCTTGGAACCAAAGTTCTAACTATACCTCTATTTTAAGGTCAGGAGGACAAGGCGGCAACTGCAGCAGAACTGCTGTTCCATGTCCTGGGTCCTTCAGATACAGGAGGTGGGGAGATGTAAGAAACAATCAAGTAACTCTCCCATCCCTGCACAGTCCAGCCAATGCAGGGATGGGAGAGTTACTTGATTGGGAGAGGCAGAGAATCTCCTCCTTCTCCCTTGCCACGCTCCCTGCCCAAGACTGATCTCCCTGTGCACTCTGGGCCAGGAGAGGGGATGCAGAGGAGGCTTCATAACATCCAAGCCTGCCCCTCCCTTTCTCCTTTCTCTCAGGATCCCATGGTTTGTCTTTCTCCTGGTCTGATCAAGCATACCCACCTGCACTGAAATGGTGGGGGGAGAGGTACATTTGTTTCAGAAATTCATGGTTTGGCCCTGGTAAAAATCTCATGATGACTGGGTAAAAATAGTGTTTGGTTTGGGTATATAAAATAAAATTATGCTGGGAAAAATGTTACTATCTCAGTGCTTTCCCCCTATATTTAATTCTTCTATATACTTACATAGGAATTTAAAGTATAACAACGTTTTCAAAATAAAATGGACACGATTTTAATTATGCAGTGTTGTTATAGCCCTGTTGGTCCCAGGGTATTACAGAAACAAGGTGGGTAATGTAATATCTTTTAGTGGACTAACTTTTGTTGGTGAGAGAGACAAGCTTTCGAGCTACACAGAGCTCTTCCTTCAAAAGATGATCTGAAGAACAGCTCTGTGTAGCTCAAAAGCTTGTCTTTCACCAACAGAAGTTGGTCCAATAAAAGATATTATCTCACACAATTTGTCTCTATCATTTTAACCATGTATTTTCTATAATTCCCTCAATGAACTATACTGAAGATATTCAGTAAAGATGAAATTTACCCATCACAAGAAGCAAATGCATTAGCAGTGATGAAGGTGCAAAAAGGGACAGTGGCCTGAGCCAGTGTCCCCAAATGCCGGTCTGAGGAAATGGGTCTGGAATAGCACTGTAGCATCTCGGTCTATTGCCTATAAGTTGTGGAGGTGGATTTGCTCTTCCATTCCTTATTAACTAATATTTTTCATACTTCAAGACTGTGGAAGTTGATCACACCCCAGTCCATAAAAGGGTGTTTCTTGAGGCGTTGCCACCTCCTTTCTTTTAATTTAGCCATAGCTTGTTAGGGGTATTTTCTGTATAAATCAATGTATGAACCAAGAGCTTTTTGGCTGGGGTAGAATCATCTAGGGTGGGAGATTTGGTAACATGGAACCTATCAAGGGAGAGCAATTGTCTTGAGAAGTTACAGTTATAGAGTGCTGGAAGTCTTTCTTGGGGGCTATTCAATGGGAAGCAGGAAGTGGGAAGCCAGGGCACAGTTGGCTTTGCAGCAGGGTGGAAGGAAGTTAATATGTTAAACTGTGTATATGGATCAAGGATTTTTGGTATGTATCCAAACCTTGTGAGGTTAGCCCAGTATGAGTTTTACTTGGTTTCCCAATTTGACAAATTTCAGCCAACTTGTTAAAAGTGCAATTTGATTGTGCTTTTTTTCTATACTAGGGATCATTGATACTGGTGCTTTTATTGTATTATTCTGGCTACAACACTGTGGTCTTTAAACCTATCTCCAGTACCATTTTAGTTTGAGGGTGTCTTGTTTCAGATTACAAGAAATTGAGATCCTGTGGTAGAAGGTATTTTAATATACACATTTCTTCTGAGGTTTGCTGCCACAATACATTTTTCAGAAGTATGGCTGATTTTCTGGACTGTTGTATATGCTAAATTCTAGAGAAAACATCAGTTCTCCTTCCAAAATACCAGAAAGTGAAACTGAGCAATACACATATCTTCACAGTGTATGTTCTACTTATTTCCCAATCACCTCCTGATGCTTCCTTGCTACCTTTATAACTGGGTGACTATGTGGCTAGAGAGTGAGCCATTAAGCAAATTTAATTTGCCTAGACCCAAGTTTAAGGGGCTTATTAGAATTTGGCAGATGACCTGCTAAATGATACCAGAAATATTTTAGGGTTAGTGTCTCCTGAGCAGTATCTCAAAAATATTGTCAGGAGTGTGTGTCACAGAAACGGAACCTGATTTTGCATTTTCAGAGTGGTTTGGCTATTCCCTGAACTTATTACAAAATTAATAATGGGGTTTTGTCAGAGTTTCCCAGAAAGGTAACTTTTGAATGATCTTTCTCAAAAAGAGCTGCTCACTTTCCAATTAAGCAAATTGGAGTGACAGTTGTCCTGATCCAAGTTGCTATGTGCACTACAGGGCACTCAGCACCCCACAGAAGCAACCCTTGACTGTTTCCAGTAGCTGCCCCGGTGCAAGAATGTGTAAACATAATACTATAGAATAGCACATGTGTGAGGAGTATGGTTACAAAATGGAAATGCATTTGACCAGGGAGGGAAAGATACAGGCAACTACAGAAAGACTCTGAATCCCTGAGTCCATTGCACAGCTGTAAGCAAAGTAAACAAACCATTAGGTTGCATTTCTAGAGGAATAGATTATAAATGTGGGGAAATGGGTATTCTTATTACTACAAAAGCTGCTGTTAAATTTCATTTAGAGTTCTTTGTACAAAACCATTCTCCCTATCATTCTAATTACTCTTGAGGACCTTGCATGAGAATTGAATTTTCATTCAATAAGACTGACACTGAAACTCAAGGTAGAGGGAGTTAAGCTTGCTAGCTACAAATTAAGTTATGAGGAAAAGATAAATACGTTGGGCTTGTCTGTCTGTGAATGGTCTAAGGTAATGGTTAGAGCTGTGCTTGGTTAGTGATGTGCTGGCAACAAAGGTGCAGATCCCATGTGTGGCTTCCCCACATGCAGCCCCCTGTCATGCAGGGGAACCTCCCTAGATTTACTATACAGAAGTCCTCTGTGTCCACACAGGAGGGAGCTGGAGTTCTTCCTTTGTACAGTTTGTTTTATATGCTTCAGTATAGTTTTTAAATAAAATGTGTTTAATAATAATGAAGAAAAATGCATAGTATCTATTTTGTGAATTTATGCATAAGTTTTATACTATAATTTTTGTATTATGGTAGGGCCAATGGGCCAGATCCCCAGTGGGTCAAAGCGGTGCCTAAAACTGGGACTTAAATGCATACATCCCAGTTGTAGGCATCATTTTGATCCAAAACTCCCCACTTGGTTGCTGCCTAAACCTATAAGCACCTAAGCTAACTTGTTGCCTACATTTTCTGCTGTAAAAGTCTCCTAGGCTCCTATGTTTCTGCCTCTGGACATGCACAAAGCTGTCTCCCTCTAGGTGTCTGCATGCCTATCTCCAGCCCGAGTCCCACATGATCCACAACCTGTGAGAAGATAGGCAGAGGACTGCCTGTCTTACCTGCAGGTCCCTATCCAGTAGGTGAACTCCGAGCACAACTATCTCCATGCAAAATGGCCTGGTGGAGTGGAGAAGATGGCCTCCCTTATAACCTTTAGCCTAGTAGTTAAGGTACTCACCTACGATATGGGAGACACTGGTTTAATGGCCCTCTCTGCCTGATGAGAATTAATTTGTACAGGGTGCCTTAGCCACTGGACTGTGAGATATTCTGATATGGATCTCAGTCAATCTCTCTTGTTGAAGCTGTTCCAATTTATTTAAATAATTGAATAATTAAATATTAATTGGGTCATAGAAAGAGTGAGAATCACTCTATAAGACTCTACTGCATTCCACACCTAGCTCAAAAGCTTATGAAGATTGCATTAGCTGTATAGGGAGCCCAAGTGACTAACTCAGGCTTTATGGGTCCTATTGTTGTTCTAGTGATTTTAGAGGTACCTAAAAGTTAGGTGTTGAAGCTCCTAAATCGCTTTGTTAATCTGGGCTCAGTGGTCCTAATTAAGGGCCCATTGTGCTAGTGACTGTATTGATGCATAGTGTAGGGACTGCCATGTGGGTGGTCTTGCCTAATGGTTAGAGTCAGGAACCTGAAACAGGAGCTAGTGTCAGAGTCAGGAGTCCAGTCAGAGCACAGAGCTGGAGACATAGTCAGGTGCCAAGCCAAAGGTCAGAGCCAGAAGTCAAACCAGCAATTCACCTACTTGCTTGGACAACTTCCTGACCCTCTTTCTGGTTTTAGTGCATTCCAACCAGCCAGAGGGCTTGACATCTCCTTTCATCAGACATTTGTGAGCGGGGCCCTTTGTGAGCTAGAGGTTTGCTAGCCTCCTCCTCTAGTGGAATGAGTGAACTTCTGGGTGACAACTGCAGTGTGAGGACTGCCTGGGGGACTGGGTTCAAGGCCATGGTCACTCAAAAGTAGTAATAATAGTAAGCAATAATAATCTGTTACATGCAGAAAATACCACATTTCAAAAGTTTATACCCCAGAGAACTTAACAAATCAGCCACTGTGCTGTACATCTTGATACAGATGATTCCAGGTGAATCTCTTAACATAAGGTCTCCTTAAGTTTATCTTCCAATTAGCAAGGGGTGAAAAACAAAAAGGCAGCAATCCTTTAACAAGCTTTGTTCAGACCGAACCTTGTTCCTGACGGGAGCACCAGGCACTTCAGTGGGGATTTGCATGGGCACTGAGGTAGGTCCAAACTAACTTTCTTGGAGGAGGGGGGATGTAACATGGCATAGCTTAGCTCCTGTCTTCTTCCCTGCAGAAACTGCACAGACTACACTAGGTGTGCACTCAGTGACCTTTCATTTCCAGTTCCCTCCACCAATGCTACTATAGTCCCTGTGCAAGAGTCTATTTAAAATATCTACAGTGCTTTTAGTCCTCTCTTCAGAACCTGAGGGGAACAGACATCTCCTTTCTCTGAGACCTCTGTGTGACTGGGCTCAGCTAGGTCTGTTTCTGTTTCTCTCTCTCTCTCTCCCATGGCACTTCCTTCCAGTGCCTCTTTGTCAGATTTGGGCTAATCAGATAATTGGATCTCTCCAGCCTGATTAGACAACTACTCCAATCATCTTCCTCTGATGAATTAATTAGTATCTAAGTGATCAGAGTGCTGGCTTAACTTTTCCAGGGGGAAATACTTGCATTCTATCCTGGGGGCAATACTTGTAGTTTTGGATAAACACTGAAGATCATATTGGTGCAACTTAGAACTGCCTCATTGCACAGGAAATAATGAAGTAATAGAGTTTCTCATTCATATTTTGGTCCTACTTTTCTCTATGTGTTCTTGTAACCTGATAACAGCCTTTCTTGAGGGTTTTTGTCCCCAGGACATGTAACCAGGACAATCAGAAACACACTGTTACAAACCTCAGAAAACTTAGGTTTGTCTTGAACATTGCAAAAAAAAATCATGCCAGTTCTTATTTTATCTATTTTATCTTATTTGTACCTTCCCACAGCCTTTCTCTCACAATTCGTTCATTTCAAGCCAACTGACTACTTGTACTTGTGTGAGTAAGGACTGCAGGATTGGCTCCTGCTATCCCCTTTTCTATATTAAACATCACTCCTGGAACTGACAAATTCAATGGACTCAATACATTCAGTTGCAAAACTTCCATTGGTTTTAGGCTCCAAATCGGCAAAAAAAGAGAGGCAGGAAAGGAGAAGGAAGGAAAATAATTCAAATGCTTATAGAAGAGAAACCTCTCAGTGGGTTCAGCTTTGAATAGTTGCATGACAACTTTATAACCATTTATCACACCAAATTAATTTTACAATTTACCTATGGTACTACAGAATATGGATTATCTCAATTATGGAAATGTGGCTTCCATTACTGTTCCATTATTATACCATTCCAGTTACGACTTCATGGTAATAAGTGCAGGGCATAACTTCCAGTGATATTATCGCACCCAAAATTGTTCATCCTGCTATTTTATAGAAGCTGTTAGGCACAGATACTCACAATTTATAAGTATTAGTCATTAAAGTTATATAATATTTCAAAGAAAAAGATACTGAATGTCTGGAAACATTACAAATGCCTGGAAATTATGAATTTATGGTTACTAGATGCTATCGTGATAGACCCCTTATAAATGATTATATAATTATAATAATAATAGTCAGTTACCTTTGCTGCTGAACCTTACCAGTACTATTTTCCTATTGAACTTAGAAAATTAACTGTTAGCTCTGGGTAAATGGATTCTGTTAAAGTTTTCGAGTAACAACTTCTCATTCAGAACTTCTTCACTTTTCTGAGGACAGTTCTAAGCCATTGGCTCCATTGGATGATCATGAACGTGAAAGGCTATGAAGCACAGTAATTGTACAAACAGTTGTGTCAGTTTATCTAAGGGCTGATTTTTCTAGGGCTGACTCCAGTGGATTCCAAATCCCACTGACTTCAATGGGAATTAAGGGTGCAGTACCTTTCATATCCCTCATCAGATTCTGCCAGGGTACGTCACTCTTTCTGCCCCCTTTACTGTTGAACTGAATTCATATGTACACAAGCTGCTGATTATACCAATACCAAAAAAAAAAAAAAAAAGACAAATACATGTCCATTTTGAAGTCTCATTTAAAAGAAAAAATGTGGCTTTCAAAATTTTACAAGGAAGTAGGAGTGACTGCACTTTTAACTGTAGATAAGGCATACTAGTCATTTGAAGAACTTAGATCTGAGAAAATAGTCTTTTGCACCAGATGCAATAGCAACCATCTTTGCAGCAGGCAATTAACGTGTAGGACTCTGGAATTGCTCTGGGTTTATGTGATAAAGCGCTATGAGGCTGATTGGACTACTCTTCTCCCTTAAAATATAATTTCCCTTTGATTCAGAGGAATTTCCTAACTCTCTGTAAGATTATAAGGTCCTGCACAAATCCTCATGAGAAGTAAGGAGAAGACCCTGTATGCTGTATCTGTCATAATTTCCTTATAACGGCTCCATTAGGATAATTCCCTGGAAGTCAGCTGTAAAGCTCAGTGGGTCCCCTCCTAATATCCTTCACATTTGTATAATTAACTGAGCTCTTTGAACAACAGAAACTTTATAATGTTCAGCAGTGGGAGTCTTGGAGCTGATCAGCTTTACCCTCATCAGCACTTGTCATTTTAACACTTGAAGGGTAATGTTTCAGGATGAATATAATCTTCAAGCAGGAAAAGAAAGCTTTAAAATGTACAGGAAAATAAAGGCCTCAAATAAATTTATCATGCAGACTGTGACTCTGGTTACACTGTGTTGCTCATGTACTGTATGTTACTGTCTAAGTGGGATTTAGCCAACCTGGCATCTGTACAGAATAGACTGTTTGATTGCAAGAAAAGAAACAGGAGCAACTACTCATGGAAACCCAGCCTTGATATACTAAGAAACTGAATGTGTAAAACCATCTCAGTGATCTCAGCAGTCTTTTCCAGATGACACTTAATTTGTTTAAAAACGGTAAAATGAAATATTTCTTAACTTCTTTTGTCCCCAACTAACAAAATGGGAAAATAAAAATCTAGATCTAAAATTAAACACATAAAAGTCAAATAGGCTTGGGTTTTCAGTGGATCCTAAAGGAGTTAGTATTCATCTTCCATTGAAATTCATTGGGAGTTGGGCACCCAACTTTCTTCATAAAGAGCTATCTCAAATCAAACTGGCACCTTAAATTATTGTCTTGGAGCAGCCATTTAACTGCATGTGACATATCGTGATATAATGTAATCTACATCTAGATAACACAGAATATAAATCCCAATTTACCTGCATATGAAACTGCTGCTAACGCTTTCTTCAATCAAACATCCTGTAGTTCTGTTCCGTTAACTCGTCCGCAATGTCAGACAAGTCTTTCTCCCAAGCTTGTTCGTATTGGTGAACAATTGAAATTGCTTTGTCATCTACAGAATTTTCACCAGCTGACTGATGATCTCTCCATCTTGTCTGAAACCATTTTCATAAAGGGGATGCCATAACCTCAATTTCAGGCGCTAAAACTGAAAGGTGGTGCACAGCTATGAATGTGTACCTTTAACCATATATTCTAAATATTATTATCCAATGTTCAAGGAAAAGTAGGATATTCCTTTTGTATAAATGTATTTAAAATAGAGATGAGCAAAATTCATAATTTATATTTCATAGAATTACACAGGAAAATTGTATCCATTTTGTTTCACAGCTTGTCTCACTCCCTGCCTTTTCCCCATCCCAAATTTCACTTTATTTACAACTTTGGTGGAATTACTAGGAATACAATTTAGCTAGGAAAATACACATTTTTACATGTTTTTGATTCAAAAGCCATCTCCGCTTGAAAACTATAGCCATTCTCATCTGGAAAAAAGGTTAATCTTTGCTTGAAAACTCCTGTTTTCCTGGAATCTGACCCCATTTTTGCATGGGAAAAAGTTCATGTACTGTAGTGAATGAAATTCATGTACCTTATTTTTCTTGAGTTCACATGTAAGGGCAACAAAAGCAGGTGGCTTCATACTTGTTTCATGTAATTCCACACACATAATACGCTGCACAGCCCATCCTAGTCAGCTACTATGCTAAAGCCCAAGATGCTTTACTTATCAGATCATGGAAACAAAGAAAAATAAAATGGCCCTAATCTATGTGTGTAATTATGTGTGTAATCTAAAAGCCCCATTATCTCTGAAATTAATATGTTTTGTTGGGGTTCAGCTCCTAATATTAAAATTCATGGATTCAAATTTAGTCCTTTGATTTCAGTAGAGTTATACCCTCTTGTTATAGGGCTGAATGTAGCCAATTATTTTGGAATCGGTATGTGAGTTTTGTTTTGCTTTTCTGAATTGTTTGTCCAGCTCCAACAAATAAAATAAATCAAAGTTTTCATAGAATCATAGAATATCAGGGTTGGAAGGGACCTCAAGAGGTCATCTAGTCCAACCCCCTGCTCAAAGCAGGACCAATCCCCAACTAAATCATCCCAGCCAGGGCTTTGTCAAGCCTGACCTTAAAAACTTCTAAGGAAGGAGATTCCACCACCTCCCTAGGTAACGCATTCCGAGAGATTTAAGACTGATACTTGTTTAATTCTGAACTGGCATGAAATCTATTTAAAATTCTGAGTGTATTATATATTATAACCCCTTTTTAAGTTACTGAAAGATGGTTGCAGCAGATAATTATTAATTATAGTAAGATGCTATTGTTGTGTTGATTAAGTATAATTGCAAAAAGACATATTTTTAAAATATAACTTGCATGTGCTTATGAATCGTTAAGACCTCTGTTTCTTGTAACAATTTAATCTAATTTTAATAAGACTTACAGCTGAACCACAATAAAAATAATAAAATACAAATACATAACAGTGACTATAGGTTTCTGTATGGATAGAAGAAAATAGAATGTATACACAGCCTCCAAGAGAGACTGCTCTGTCGAAAAAAGAAAAGTGATCATCATTTGTACTAAGGCCCCTTTATTTACACCAATTTTATGAGCCCTTTACAATGTCAAAGCAGTATAAGGAGGCCTTAGCATAAATCAGAATCAGACCAAGGTCAAGAGTTAATGTGATATCAGGACTGGCTCATCGTTGGGATTCCTTTGAGATCTCTTCCACTTAGTTTCCCAAGAACTCAGTTCAACTCCAGTCTTATCACTCAGGTTCCTTTATTTGGCATACAGCAAAGCTCTACTGAGTTGTTCAGACTCAATCATAGGGGGTGGGTTAAGGGTGTACCAAACATCCAAAGTTACATAGTAAACCTCCTCCTTTATATACACTTACACATTACATTGCACTTACTATACATTGCATTACACATTTTGGGATTGGTTTGGGCATTTTGTAGAAACCAATCCCTGTACAGTACGCACAGTCCCTGCACAATTTACTCTTTACCTCATCTTATGTTCCAGGCCTACTTTATCCATTGTTCTCTTGTCCATTATAAATGGTTTCTAGGATGTTCCCCTTTATTTTTGTTAGTACGGACATTCTGCTTCCAGGATGCTGATCCATTTACCTCCCTAATCCTGTCTCCCAAGAAATGAGGCCTCACCCAAGTCCAATTACTCATGTTAAATCAGGCCTACTCTCATGTCGGGTTAATCTTCAGTGTTCAGATGTTTTTATTTTTTGTGCTTGGATACCAAACATAGTAAGTATTGAGTTCTGTGAGAATGACTGAGAGTAGGGAGGATGCTTGTTTTTATAAGCCTTTAATACAAAATAGACTGTTTAAGATAAGTAGAGTTCCTTTTCAGCTAAAGAGGCACCAGTTTTTGTAGGTCTTCAGATTCCTCTGAGGTGAACCTATTCTTTAACAGTACAAGCAGTGCTGAGTCTTGTTAGCATAGACTCCCATGGTAATATTTCTTTATCTTGATAAAGTGAAAGAATATGTAGCATAATAAGTCACTCAGCAACCAGGTTAACTTAATATTTTATTAAGACAGGGGCCATTAAACTGTAGCTGTAGTTAGATAAAACAAAATTCAATGTTAACTACCGGTATATCAGGATTTCTCTGACACTATTCCCATATTACTTTACAAGTTCTCTTCCTAATACTTAAGAAATATTTCTCCCAAGTGTCACTATGATCTCCTTCTTATGTCTTGTGCAAGAATTGGCCATGCCATGCATAATTCTGCTGAACTACAAGCCAAGAATGTATATACTGAGAAGCTTTAATAATCTACAACAGTTCAAATAATCCAATATTAAAACACATTTATGCATGAGCAACTAATAACTAATAATTGAAAGAAATTACATGCAACTCTTGAAACCATTTCTTAATTGTAACTCATTAAAATAAATTACGGTATATTATCTCAATTATAATGCTGAAAATAGAATTTAACAGCAGTTGTTCTGTCACTTTACATTCCATTTTAGTTTTCATGGCAGATCTATTTTGAAAATAATTTGTCCTAATCAGATGTGTCTATGTATTATCAGCTATTTATTACACTTCCTTACAAGAATATGCTCAGAGAGGTGTTGGGTTAAGCATTACAACTTTCACTCATAAGGGCTAATTGAATGATATTGGCCAAAGAATAGCAGAGAGTAGTTGCTGTAGCTTAAACATACGAAACTATGGACCATTATAATTACAGAGCAATCCACCTTTATAGTTATGTGATAGACTATGCTGTAACAATTCAGCATGTTAGTATTAAAAAACTGATTGAAATTAAATTCAATACAAATAGCAAATGTCTTAACTGTGATTCTCATATCTGGAGTTCCCTTGATTCAGTTCACGTTGCTTTTGTCATTACACTTTAAACACCAGTATTAGGTACCATGCTGAATTTTCTAAATACTAGGAATTGCATTAATACAGTATGTGGGAATTGTGCCTTGATCATGAAATCATCTGTTAAACATATAGGCACCAAACCCACAATATATTAATCAACTCTGTTTGCTTTTAGTGGAATTGAGGATGCACAGCACACAGAACTGGGCCAAAAGAGGGACATCTAGCCAGATATAGAGAGAGACTGAGCACCTGCTACTTCACTGAAGTTAAAGGTGCTTGGCAAGTACTTAGCACATCTCAGGATCTGGCCTATTAAACAGGACTAGTTAGTTGCCTGAATTCATGGAATTAATCCACAATTAATTACAGTATGACATAAGTCCTGGTGCTCTTGGAATTTGCTACAATACACCAGATAGTTTCCCTTTGTTACTATACTTCTGCCTTTAAGTGCCAGTACTCTAACAACAATATGAAAAACCACGTTTATGTTAAATCTGAGATTAATATAGTTTGTATTTCATTTATGGTGACTTTTTCTTTCCTTTCAAGAATGACTTTTAACTTGTTTCCTATCTTATTTCATTTCTCATTTTTATACCAGAGCCCTAAAAGATTAATATACATAATACTGCATTACAACTGTACATATGACTTCCTATTTTTCAAGCTTGTTGTTTCTACCCCAGATGGGTCAGCAAAGTCCACTGTGATTTTTTTTATTCTTATGATTAATTACAAATGTAGTGCTATTTTATATACATTATATGGATTTCTCATTACAGTGTCTTGACATAATCATTTGACATAGAATATCATCAAAAGTCTTCTTGAGGTTATGTAGAAGAAAAATCAGGAATCATTCATATTTGATAAGCACTTATCTGAGGCTTTGGGACTGCTGCAATTTCCATAAAATTGGGGTAATGGCTGTAGATGGAGCCTCACAGATAAACTCCATCTGTTGGGCTGCTTTAAGTTGGAGTTTAGTGAGGATTGCTGTACTGTGCTCTACTCTGCCATGCTCTCTCTTCTTCACCAGT
Source organism: Caretta caretta (assembly GCF_965140235.1). Taxonomy (NCBI): domain Eukaryota; kingdom Metazoa; phylum Chordata; order Testudines; family Cheloniidae; genus Caretta; species Caretta caretta. The sequence goes on from NC_134209.1 coordinate 56,030,784, forward strand.
CTAACTTCTCCCTAACACATTAGAGAATCTTGCCCATAGAGTATAAAGTATCCATGGTTAGGGGATAAGGGATGAAGTGCCTTTCTATGAGCATGCCAGCTTGTGTTTTTTAATCTTCCTGTGCACCCTCTCTTCATCTGTAAAATGGAGAAATACAATGTATACCTTTACAGGTTACTGTGGGACAAAATTAACTACTGTTTGCAAAGGTTTTTCAGATCCCCAAATGTAAGATAAACAGTGCTGATTCAATCCATTTAAAGTGAATGGAAAGACTGCCAATGATTTCAGTGGCATTTGGATAAGGCCCATGAAACATAAAAGTTACACAGTAAATTCTATTCTTCTTGTCACTGTTGTAAACTGGAATCTGTCTCTTGTATTGCTTCTGCTTTCTCTGGGGAAGTGCTGTACTACAAAACCTGAACAAGTATTTTTTGTAAGTTGAACCTTAGGGACTTTGTCTTTTGTGGTACAGTATCTCTATCTCTCTGCTTCTTTTATGGTTTCTCTGGGGGGTTACTACAAAAGGAAGAAAAAAACTTTATATCAAGGACTGTCATTTTTGTTATCTCTCTCCTTCTGTCCGTTGTGCTATTTTATAGAATAACATTAAAAAAAAGTAGATAAAAAAAGCCGGTGCCATTGGATGAACTCTCTCAATCTCAGTTTCACTTATGTTGTCTTGAGAAGAAATGCCAAGGAGTTATTTACTTTAAAAGTTATTCAATTTTGTTTTAGTGGCGTTCAGTAAAGATTGTTGGGACTGATAGTGGAAACCAGGGAGGAATATGGAGAAGTACTGGGAAAAGAGAGAGGAGGGCTAATGAAGACAACGGGGTGTGGAGGAGCAAGAGATGGATGAGACTAACAAGTCTCTAATTTGTGTGTGTGTGTATAAAATTATGTGAAAAACTATCAAACCCTATGTTAAAAGAACATTAAGTTTGCAAAGTTGAGCACTCCAAAATTAGGAAATGCCAGAGTTAAGATTGTTTGAGCAACCTCAATTCGCCCTCCTTGTGCGTATGCATTACAATACAGTTATTACATAATAGCATACTATTTTTTCTGCAAGACCTCTACCTCATTTTGTGTGCAGGACAGGATGAAGCGCAATAACTGGCTACTTGTTCAATATTGTATTATCCCCTTCATTCGGTGTATGATTCCAGGCTTTATTCACTGCATACTAGAGTTGGTCAGAAATTTTTCATACAAATGATTTTCCAATGAAAAATACCCTTTTCTTGAAACCTAAATTTTCCATGGCAAAATTTTTTGTTCTACTGAAAAATTTCAGTTTTCCATTGGGAAAATTGAGATGATGTCTCCCCAACTACTCACTTGGAAGACTCTTGTGGAATTGAAAGGCAGACAGTATTATTAACCTTTCTCAAAGTTTTTTTATGACACTCATAACTGTAGCTTCTGGCTGCTTCATAAACATCAATGAATTTATCTTTACAACATGTGTGAGGTAAGATGGTATTATCCCCATTGTATGGATGAGAATCTGAGGCAGAGTGATAAAATTGTCAAGTATCCACTAATTCTGGATGTTCATCTTGATATACTTAGCATTTTATAACACTTTCATGCATTTAGTGTGCAACTCCCACTGACGTCAGTTACACTTGTGAGTAAGCAGCACTTCTGCCAGTCAGGCCCCAGGTCTCTCAGATTGGGCAGCTACAAAATGAGGAAACACAAGGTGGTTACCTGTGAAAAGTTTGGTTTAAGTGACTTGCCCAGCATCCCATAGTTGGCAGAGGTAGGGATAAAATCTAATTCCCCAGGGAAGTATTCAACTGCCTTATAACCAAGACATCACCTTTCTCTTCCTGCAGTCACCCACCTGATTCACTATACCCCTTCCAGCTTTTGAAACAAATAAAGACAGAAGCCTCATTCCCTACACAACCCTGACTGATTCCTTAAGCATCACAAATCCATTGCAGTGAATGAGGCAGGGGTCCAGTGGAAAAAATAGAATGTGATCATGTAATTAAAGACAATGTCATGATGTATATGCCCAACTGGCTAAATTAAATTTGCATGGGCAAACTTAATTCTGACATTTTCTAATATTTGAGTACTTGATTGTTTCTGTCTTAATACTCTTTCAGTGTAATGTTTTTGCTTATAGTTTCTAATTAAACTAAAATGAAAATAAACTGAAATTCTACCAGGTGGAGCCATATTGATCTTCACCAACAGGGTTGGAACCTTTAAATCGACAGTCCTCTACTACTTGAGATAATGAGATGAGTGGTAGCAGTAGTGGATCTGTTAATACTATCTTATTAAGACAAATGTTGCTAGTTGGCTTCACAGCTATCTGTTGACAGTAGAAGAACCATGGGATTTAGGAATCTGGGGTTCAATTACAGTTTCTGAAGGGGGAATGTTCTCTCTAATGGTTACGGAATCTTCTTCCCCACTTCCCACAGTCTACCATTTTCTGCCTCTATCCCGCCTCTATCCCTAGCATAGCATATCCCTCCCTACTTTCTCCCCTTCTGTCCCTGGGCTCCTGTGCTTATATCCCCCAACAGCCTATCCCTTCCCCCCCAACCCGCATTCTCTCATTGCCTCCAGTCTGTACCCATAGTACAAGTGCATCAGCTCTTGGCCCTCCCCCTCAGACACCTTTCTTCTGACATAGGGAATGTAACAGGTGCATGAAGGGACATTTTGGAGGATAGGTTGGAAACAGAGCATGGACATAAGTCTCCATCTTACTTCTCTGTACCAGCTGTCTGGTGATAGCATCTGAAGGGCTGCCATTCTCTCTCCTGTAGTGTGTATGTATATGAGTGTTGTGGGCTGGGGATCAGGAAGTGTCCACTCACCAAACCAACCAGCACAGCTGTGCCATAGGGGAAAGTAACCTATCCCAGGTATGGACTTAAGCAGATTACTTATCCTCTCATCTCTCACTGTGAGCAGGATGGGACTCAGGAAGCAAACTATAAATCAGTATCCCAATCTGATTCCCAGTTTGTTCCTGGGCATTGCTCCTTATTCAGGACATGTGTCAAAGCCACCGTTTAGCTCATAATCCTTTTTGCCTGATATCTAGTAGACATGCAGTTTGTCATATTCTATTGTAGATTATTTTTGCTTCTTGAAAATATCCATTCTTGAAATATTTTTATTACTGTCTACAGGTATTGATTAAATGAAAATCATTGGCTAAATTAACACTTTCCTCATTCCAAACACTGATGCTAGGATTTTCTAGGTCTACTGAACTGGAACATCAGCACTCTTTGTAGTTTCTATTGATCCAGCCCTATTCTCCAGGAATGAGATCACTAGTGTTTTTATCTGGGACTTCATCTGATCTGATAGTTATCATTGCATTTTTAATCCACAATTGTGGGTGTATGGTATGATCTTGAATGGTGTGGGTGGCTCATGAAATGGATTAGCCCATTTCAGAATTCTGGTACCCAGTCACATACTCATACCCATTACTTATTTACATGCTCTACTCAAACTGTCCAGTCCTTTTTAGCTGCTGTCACTCTAGGTTAGGGTGGAGGCACAATGGTGGGGCAGAGTAGGGAAGCGTGCAAAGCTGCTGCCTGTTCTGTGAATAAGAAAATGATTCCAGTCCTCAGTGCTGCTAACACAATACTTGACATTTATTGAAATACACAATTTAAATAAATACAGGCTTTTAGCCCAGTAGACATTACCAAAATAAATAAATAAACTCACAGCCACAGGGAAAATAGAGCTCTTCTCCGCTCATGGTGTCACACCTATTGAGATGCTGGTGAAATCAGACTGCATGCATAGGTCCCCACTCTTCCCCCCGCCACCAGAATAGGCCTCATAATAATAAAACTAAATGCACAAATCATTTTTCTTACCTCTATGTCATAACTATAAGGATAGACTAAAATTCCTCCTTACCTGTAAGGGGTTAAGAAACTCAAATAACCTGGTTGGCACCTGACCAAAGGAACCAATGGGGACAAAAGATAATTTTAAATCTGGGGGGTGGAGGGGGGGAAGGGTTTGTTTTGGGTTCTTTGTTTCTGTGAGCGTTCTCTCTTGGGACTGAGAGAGGCCAGACAGAAATCCATCTTCTCCAGCTCATCCTAATCCAAGTCTCCAATATTGCAACCAGTATAGGTAAACCAGGAAAGGCGGATTAGTTTATCTTTTGTTTTATGTGAATTTTCCCTGTGTTAAGAGGAAGGTTTATTCCTGTTTTCTGTAACTTTAAGGTTTTGCCCAGAGTGGGATCCTCTGTGTTTTGAATCTGAATACCCTGTAAAGTATTTTCCATCCTGATTTTACAGAGATGATTTTTACCTTTCTTTTTTTTAATATAAAATCCTTCTTTTAAGAACCTGACTGATTTTTCCATTGTTCCAAGACCCAGGGGTTTGGGTCTTTGATAATTTTGTAACCAATTGGTTAGGATATTATTTTCAAGCCTCCCCAGGAAAGGGGGTGTATAAGGCTTGGGGGGATATTTTGGGGGAAGACATCTCCAAGTGGTCTCTTCCCTGATTCTTTGTTAAATCGCTTGGTGGTGGCAGCGTACGAGGTTTTAACCTAAGCTGGTAGAAATAAGCTTAGGGGCTTTCAAGCAGGTCCCCACATCTGTACCCTAAAGTTCAGAGTGGGGAAGGAACCCTGACACTCCAGGATTATTTTTACATACTGTGTCAACATAATGTATCTTCTAGTGCCTAAATATCATCAGGAAATAATAAGGAAAAAATTAGTTTTTGCAAATCCCTGCCTATAATGGTTGTATCTCCCTTGAAACAGATAATCCTACACTCAGAGTTTATTGGAAGTTAAGGTGACGTTGTTCACTACATCCGGGCTGTGTCTGACCTGAAGAAATTTAATTTCAAAGGAAAGATTTGCATTGGTTCCCACAGAAATAAATCACAAACCTGGCTGTTCAGTGGTCTCTCATGTTGTGCCTTTCTTGGAATTAAAGAGAAGAAAGGGGGCAAGGGTCTTGCTGTTTGGCTCATCATTATAACAGGAAAATCTGTTTTCTTTTAAACAACTGAAACATTGGTTAAGATAGAAAAGTTCCAGTCCTGACTGGGTGGGATGGTTGTGCAGACGGGGGCTCCTGTTCTCTCTCTCTCTCTCTTTTTTTTACCTACCCGACAGAAACTCACCTTTTATCTATTTTTTTTGGGGGGGGGGAGGAAGGTTGATTATCCTGTGTGAGTGGGATGGACAAAATAGAGTGAGTTCTACCAAGCAGACTTAAAATCAATGCAACGAGCATCAGAGCAGGAGCACTATCAAACTCCCACTGAGGGATTTGCTGTGCACTTCATAGAATCATAGAATATTAGAGTTGGGAAAGACCTCAGGAGGTCATCTAGTCCAATCCCCTGCTCAAAGCAGGACCAACACCAACTAAATCAGCAGCCAGGGCCTTGTCAAGCGAGGCCTTAAAATCCTCGCTAAGGATGGAGATTCCACCACCTCCCTAGGTAACCCATTCCAGTGCTTCACTACCCTCCTAGTGAAATAGTGTTTCCTAATATCCAACATAGACCTCCCCCACTGCAACTTGAGACCATTGCTTCTTGTTCTGTCATCTGCCACCTCTGAGAACAGCCTAGCTCATCCTCTTTGGAACTCCTCTTCAGGTAGTTGAAGGCTGCTATCAAATCCCCCCTCACTCTTCTCTTCTGCAGACTAAGTAAGTCCAGTTCCCTCAGCCTCTCTTTGTAAGTCATTTGCCCCAGCCCCCTAACCATTTTTGTTGCCCTCTGCTGGACTCTCTCCAATTTGTCCATATCCCTTCTGTAGTGGGGGGACCAAATCTGGACGCAGTACTCCAGGTGTGGCCTCACCAGTGCTGAATAGAGGGGAATAATCACTTTCCTCAATTTGCTGGCAGTGCTCCTACTAATACAGCCCAATATGCTGTTGGCCTTCTTGGCAACAAGGACACACTGCTTCTCATCCACTTTATTCTCCAGATCCTTTTCTGCAGAACTGTCGCTTAGTCAAGTCGGTCCCCAGCCTGTAGGGGTGCATGGGATTCTTCCTTCCTAAGTGCAGGACTCTGCACTTGTCCTTGTTGAACCTCATCAGATTTCTTTTGGCCCAATCCTCATTTGTCTAGGTCACTCTGGACCCTATCCCTACCCTCTAGTGAATCTACCTCTCCCCCCAGCTTAGTGTCATCTGCAAACTTGCTGAGGGTGCAATTCATCCTGATCATTAATAGAGATGTTGAACAAAACTGGCCCCAGGACCAACCCCTGGGGCACTCTGCTTGATAAGGGCTGCCAATTAGACATCGAGCCATTGATCACTACCCATTGAGCCTGACAATTTCTATCTACCTTATAGCCCATACATCCAATCAATAGTTCTTTAACTTGCTGGCAAGAATACGGTGGGAGACCATATCAAAAGCTTTCCTCAAGTCAAGATATATCACATCCACCACTTTCCCCATATCCACAGAGCCAGTTACCTCATCATAGAAAGCAATCAGGTTGGTCAGGCATGACTTGCCCTTAGTGAATCCATGTTGACCGTTTCTGATCACCTCTCTCTCCTCCAAGTGCTTCAAAATGGATACCTTGAAGACCTGCTCCATGATTTTGCCAGGGACTGAGGTGAGGCTGACCGGTCTGTAGTTCCCCGGGTTCTCTTTCTTCCCTTTTTTAAAGATGGGCACTATATTTGCCTTTTTCCAATCGTCCAGGACCGCCACCGATCGCCACGAATTTTCAAAGATAATGGCCAAGGGCTTTGCAATCACATCAGCCAACTCCGTGAGCACCCTTGGTTGTATTATATCTGGACTCATGGACTTGTGCATTTCCAGCTTTTCTAAATGATCCTTAGCCTGTTCTTTCACCACTGAGGCTGCTCACCTGTTCCCCATACTGTGTTGCCCAATGCAGCAGTCTGGGAGCTGACCTTGTCTGTGAAGACCGAGGCAAAAAAAAAAATTGAGTATTTCAGCTTTTCCCACATCATCTGTCACTAATTCACAAGTGTTGTGTGAGGGTGCAGTTGCTCCCATATTGTTAGTAGTAGGTTCTAAGAATTCAGTGCTCCATGAGCCTGATGCAGAAAGTCTTTCTATTGACTTCCATGATCTTTGGAGAGGCTTCTTGATCTCAAATTCAGAGTCACCCTTTACTTAGGATGGCTACTTGTGTTCCAAGGTCTTCTCTTTATCCAGCATTGCTCATGAGGCTGAAGGACATCTGTGTCATTAGTTTCCTAAAACAGGGATTTGCAGACCAATCTACTATTTGTAGTGGGGTATGTAGTTAATTGCATTTTCATTTCTGCAAGGACTGCACTTTCAGTCACAGTGCATATCTGTGACTGGAGTGGATTGTTATTCTGTCATAGTTGATGTCTCTAGTGCCATCTGGAGCTGGGAGAGAGTGTAATCTTACATGACTGAGATTAACCATTCTCTCTCTTTATTTAGGAATGGTGACATTGACAAATTCTTGCTGACATTGTACAATGGCTTCTGCTCATCAGCTCCTATGTATTTTCCATAGGCCGAAGGAAAAAGTGTGTGCCTTTTTTTTCAGTTTTCACTGCATTTGTCCGAGCATGCTTCTGTGTATAATAGTCTAAAAATCCTAGCTTATTCTCCATAATTGGTGCTTTGAAAAGACTGTTTACAAAAACTCATTCTCTTTTTAAGCTCTTTTTTTAAAGAGAGAAGCAGGGAAGAGAGGGAGGGAGAAAAATTGTTCTTGTTAGTCTCTGAGGATAGGACAAGAATCAATGGGCTTAAATTGCAGCATGGGCGGTTTAGGTTGGACATTAGGAAAAATGTCCTGTCAGGGTGGTTAAGCACTTGACTAAAATTGCCTAGGGAGATTGTGAAATCTTCATCATTGGAGATTTTTAAGAGCAGGTTGGACAAACACCTCTCAGGGATGCTCTAGATAATACTTAGTCCTGACTTGAGTGCAGGGGACTGGACTAGAAGACCTCTCGAGGTCCCTTCTAGTTCTTTGATTCTAAGCATTTAAAAATAAAAACAAAGTCCTTGCTAATTCTCTTTAGATATAGGCTTTACTATGGCTATGATCATTGCAGGGCCTGAGAACAATTATTAATACTCAGCTGGTAGTAAATTTATCCTCCAAACATTTCTATGAAGGAGTATTATTATCTCTATTTTACATATGGTGACCTAGGGAACGGAGAGATTCAGTAGCTTGTCCAAGGCATAGTGGAGACCCTGTACTCGCTCTTTTTTCCTCCAGCACAAAGTTATCTAAACTTAGGGTGACCAGATGTCCCAATTTTATAGGGACAGTCCCAGTGTTGGGGGCTTTTTCTTATATAGGCCCCTACCCCTCACCCCCGTCCCGATTTTTTACACTTGCTATCTGGTCACCCTATCTAAACTTGTCAGTTTCCAACAATAATAGTTTTTTCAATTAAGTTTTAAAGTGCAATTCTATTCTGCAAAGTGTCTGTAAAAATGACATTGTGAGGTTCCATCTTAATTTTGTCTCAGTGATTCCAAATCAAATCTGATCAGTTTACAGGCAAAGAAAAAAAAATCTAACTAGCAGCCTTATAAATTCAACTTAGAACCAGAAAGTCAATCTGGGTTCTTTTCTAGGTCATACATGAACAATAAGAGCATCATAAATATACTAGATTATATATATGACTCTCTCTACACTAGAGACCTTACAGCGGCACAGCTGTATCAATGCAGCTGTGCGGCTGTAAGATCTCTCGTGTGGCTGCTCTATGTCGACAGGAGCAAGCTCTTCTGTTGACATAATTAAACCACTCTCAACGAGCAGCAGTAGCTATGTTTGCAGGACAAGCTCTCCCACTGACATAGCACTGTGCACACGCCCACATATATTGCTGAAATTTATGTCGCTCAGAAGGGTGTTTGTTTCACACCGCTGAGCAACATATGTTTTGCCGACATAAGTGGTAGTATAGACATGGCTTCTGGCTTGCATATGATCAAAAGACTATCTCACTCTCCTACAGTTGTGGTGATAAAAAATGTAAACTAGTAACCCCTTACTTTAGTCAAAATAAGTAGGTGTGACATAGAATACACAAAGAGTATAGATCTATTCAGTGAGAAGGTGTCATTTTTACATAATGATTTTCAGAATGGAACTGTGCTTTAAAGCCTCCCCACTCTAGAATATCAATGGGAGTAGCAGCAGTAGAAGACTTTTCTCAATTTACTCTCAGCAATTAAGCTTTGACTTTCCTTCATTTTAGTTCACCCAGTTACTTCTATGAGGTCCTATTAGGTAATGCACTAAACTACTATAATAACACTCAGACAAATATATTGACCGGGTGCCTATACAAACTGACATCTAGATATTACACAGACAGGCACATGTCATGTCTAAGATATCGATTGATGCTCTAGGTAAAAACAACATGCACTGCCAGAACTTTCAATTAAAATTCTGTCAGAACCTAAAATCAGTCTCACATGCGTAACACGTTTTCCCTAAGCTTCATTGGATTACTTTTAAAGTTTTCATGAAGTCTCTTTATGTCAGAAGATAATACAAAGTATTGCTGGCTATGTGATCTTTTCTTCCACACAGCAAGTGATGCCATTCTACTGACTGAGATCATGAATAAAAACATCTCCACATGATCTCTGTAAGATGGAAGGTAGTATTTCCACAGTATTTTTGTTTCAGTGATTTTTCCATTAAGCCTTCTTTTGACACCATGGTAGAATCTCTCTCTTCAGATAATTTGGTGGTGGTAGCAACCTGAAGACAAATCTGTTTACCTGAAATACACATACTGCTAAAAAAAAGAATGGCTATGTAATTATCAGTACATTTTCAAAGGAAATCTTGTGAACCACTCACATTAATTTATTTGGCCTTATAAATCCAGGAAGAGAAATGAGATGGTTTATCTGTAGAATAGTGTCATCCAATAGATGGCAGTATAATCTTTATTATAAAACTCTTTTTCAGTAAATACAGAAACAATTCAGGTGAATTTCAGTTTCTGTCTGTCAGCTGCCTGAAAAAATGTGACTTTTTGTTTTAAAAAGTGGCATTATAGGAAAACATAGAAGAGTGAGTCATTTCCTAATGGGACTTTTGTCAGTTCTACTTAATACAATCACAGTTTTGTTCCTTGGAACTGTTGTTATTCTCACTAATCAGGCTTTAAATGTGAAGCTTGAACGGTTCCAAATGATCATTGATTTTTGACTATAAAAGACTTTATTTCCGTTTATTGAGCCAAAGAGTAGAAAGTGCAAATCTCTACAGTTTAAAAACTAGAGTTAGAATATATATATATAAAATGTTGTGGCAAAGTTCCTCCTCTACCTTGGTGGGTCCTGCACTTATTGGCAGATTTTGCTCACCTCAGAGATTCACGGTAGCCCTCAGTTTGGCCACTTTCATGGCTCAAATCTGCTGTTCACTCGTATAACCTTATCACTGGCCAGCATGGGGAAAAGGAAGGAGAACAATCCCCACAGTCTCCGCTGGTCCACCTAGTGGGTCAGGGGGCAGGCCAGGGACCTTCCCCTCTGGTGGGAGCCACAGTCCAAGTCAACTCCTCCTATATTCAGTAGGGAATTGGGGGGACAGGGGGGCACCCAGACCAACCCTCTACTCCGGGTTCCAGCCCAGGGCCCTGTGGACTGCAGCTGTCTATAGTGTTTTGTGTAACACCTGTGTGACAGCTACAACTCCCTGGGCTATTTCCCCATGGCCTCCTCCCAACACCTTCTGTATCCTCACCACAGGACCTTCCTCCTGTTGCCAGATAGCATTTGTACTCCTCAGTCCTCCAGCAGCACACCCTCTCACTTTCAGCTCCTTGCGCACACCTCACTAACTGGAGTGAGAGCCTTTTTAAACCAGGTGTCCTGATTAGCCTTAATTAATTCTAGCAGCTTCCCAATTGGCGACAGGTGTCCTAATTAGCCTGCCTGCCTTCATTAGTTCTAGAAAGTTCCTGAGTGTTCTGGAATAGTCCTTGTTATTTTACCCAGGGACCTGCTTAACCTGGAACTAATGTATCTACCTTCGACCACTCTTTTGTAGCCATCTGTCACAATATACACTATTGAAGCTAATGTACAGCTATAAATAATTAATCTTCTGAGAAAATGAAGAGACCATTACTTTTATAGGGAAAGTTGGTTCTAAATGTAGCATTGTTACCTTCATGTACTTTTGTGGATGACGATAGACAGATCTGCAGATGAAAACTGAATCTCTGACAGAAGCTATTTTAAAAACAGAGAAGATAAATCTGCAATACACTTTATCTCTTGACTTGGAGCAAAAAAGGCCACTAGAAATATGAACTATTAAAGATGCTAGATCAACTCCATATATCAACAATTTTAAATCTCTGATAACAAAACTAGAGATTAGAGTATTTGTTTTTAATACATTTTGGAAAATGAATATTATATGACTTGTCTTCAATTTCTGTAGTTAAGGAATTTTACTTTGTAAGCTGCACAAACTCTGATCTCCAGCCCTGCACACACCCCTCTAGCTCCAGATTCATCCTTACTAACTTTAGAGCTGGGAGAAAAAATACCAGTTTAATCAAAATCAAAATGTTTACTTTGGGGAAAATTCATGTCAGGTCAGGAGATTCTCTCAGTTTCCCTCTCCCCCACCCCCTTTAAAAGAGAGGGGAGATATCCCTACACCCGTTTCCTGACCTTCATTTGTGTTTGCTGGTGCAGATCATCTTCAATCTATATCCAGTGGTGGGGATTGTATAAACATTTTTGGGGCCATCACCAAACCCATTTGGTTGGGGACATCAAGGGGACCTCAATTCCCTATGTAAATTATTCAGTTTTCACAACCTATTCTTATACTTAGCATAATGAAAAGGGGGCACAGAGGCAGGGACATAGAGAGGTGGGAGGAAGAGGAAGAAGACATTATCCAGAGGCGAGAAGAGACAGCAACATTCAAGAAGGCAATAACCAACAGGCTCTGAAATAGCCTCAGACATAGCAGCAGCATTTGTGTCAGGAGGGTATACAGAAGAAAACTTTAACCCACTCAAACATTAAAGATCCCCTTCTCCCCTGACCTCATGTCATGGAATGTGGGACAGCAGGCAGCACCAACATATTCAGAATAGGCCTGAGGGGCAGTCCATGGTATGGTTTCTCCACCAGCACAAGGCACAGGTTACTCATTCTCTCACAATAAGATGCATAACATAGCTTTAAAAAATCTTGTCCTACACCTACTTAACTAAGAGTTAAACTAGCTGTCCAGAGTGAGACATACTTGCACCGTCATATCACCCACCACCACCACGTCTCCAGATCCATGTATATTTAATTTCTGTTGGCACATCTTTACTTCTCCAGTGAACCAGTTCTGACGCCATCAAACTCAGTCAACTCCCACAAAACCAAACAAGCTTGGCCTCCATCAATTTTTCCTTAGACTCGTTAGGAAAATGTTTTTTCCCATTGAAAATTCTGACAAAAATTAAAAAAAAACTTTCCTCAGAAACTTTTGTCTTTTTGATGAAATATCAAAAACTTAAATATTTCATCCATAAACAAAATAATTCAGTGTAGAACTGCCACTGCAGTGCTTCCTGGGAATTGGTACATCAAGCATTTCATCCAAAATATTTCACAGGTTGGGCATTTCTTTTGACAAAAAAAAAAAATTCCAAATTTTCTATAGAAAGCAGACACATTTGCAAATAAAATAAATTGTTCATCAATAACCAATTTTTTCCATCAAAAACATTTGACAGAACATTTTTGACCAGCCTTACAAGAATTCTTTCTCACTTTAATGCAGGCTGACCCATCTTTGTAGTAGTCCTGTCGACCTTATCGCTTCAAAATTTAGAATGCCTTTATGGGGCTGGTTTTTTTCACAGCTTATGTACAGCAAAATTTTAAAGAAGGTCAGGAATCTGAGAGTTCCCTCCATCTGCTCCCGTGTTTACTTCATGCAGGCTTGAAAATAAACAAAGTGAGATTTGACTAGGACCACATGACCAGATCAAAACCAAGGTGCATAGTCTCAGGACATAGCCTATTCTTTATATTGACATATTGCAATATAATTGCCACATTCCAAGTACTGTATTAATAATATCATGCTTAAGGAACTAGTTATTTATAGGTTCAAGGTTAGGCAAGCAATTCTCAAAGTCAGTGAATGAAAGAAAACGTTAGTTTGAAATTTATATAAACTCACCACCAGAATAAGAAAAAAAAATAATTTAAGCATCTATTGTAAGATTTTTATGTCCTTCTCCCACTGAGATATCTTGACTTTCAACATTTTCACTTTGCAGTAAAACACAGAAAGCCCCATGCACCCATAATTATGGAGACTTGTTAATTACTGAAAACGGTGCATGATTTTGATACAATTAAAACTATGAAATACATTCTGCAGTACAGTTCTGATTTGAATTAGGGAAGCACTTTTCAAAGCATGGTAATTAAGATGAAAATATCATAACTTCTTATTGACAAGCTAAATAACACATAAATCAAGCAATAGTTTGCTGACTTATCCAAATTGTTTTCTATTGTTTTCTTCTTTAAAATGTGCTCTAAAGAATTTTACAAAATATAGTTCCACTTGATGATAATTAGACAACTATGGAATTAGCAAGAAATATCACTATAATCATGTAAACTAATAGCATGTGCAATATATCTTAGAAATAAAAACTAAATGAAATACATAAAAATGGGCTGTCGGAATTAAAATGAATACAAAGAAACACGTACAGTTATATACATTAGTTGTGTGGACCCTGGAGTCACCTCACTCAAAAAGGGTACAGCTGAAATATAGATAAGCAATGAAAATTATTGTAGGCATAGAAAGACTTCTATGTGAAAAGAGGCTACGACTATTATTTTGTTTCGAGAAGAAAGAAAAAAGCGGAGAGAAGTATAATTTGCCCTGATTGCAAAGTGGGCATTTGTTTGTACCAATGGCTAGATATAAAACCACCTGATTGTTTGGAACACCGAGGGGTTGATTCTGCCTCACCACTCTGGCCTCAGTTGTCATTGTGGCAGTTTTATGGGGCATTACAGGTGTTCAAAAGATCTGGGGGAGAATTCCTTCAGGAGGAGAGCAGCATAGAGCCAGTAAAAATGGCCATCTGCTGTATTCCCTTGTAAGCTCTTGTACAAAGAAAATGCTGGGGGTTGAATCTTGAGTGCGAAGATTATGGGAGATTCTGTGCTGCTGCATGGCCCTGGGAGATATGAAGGGTCTAACTTACACTGGAGGCCATTTCAGTCCTCCCTGAAGCTGGAGAGCACAAAGTTGAAGTAAAGCTAGTTTTGTCAGTCAGTCAGACCCTGGACTGCACCTTCTGAGTTGAGTCTCTTAGGAAACACATTACAGAATGTAACCCTCAGTTTGTACTAACTACTTAGGAATGTGTACTGCTTTGTATCTAGCTTCGAAAATCAGGGTCTTCAAATGACTCATTTCTCTTCCCAATCTGTTTAGGGAATAGCCAACTAATCATTTTCCCCCTGTCTCTTCAAGTGGGAGGGGTAGTAAGACAGGCCTGCCTGCTGAGAAGTTTTTGGTGAATTAGTGGGCTTCCTAACCCACTGTTTTGCTGCAATGGAGTTTGAAAGTTTCTTATTTCTGATTTGTCACCATGGGACTAGCCCTTGAATTATCACATTAAGAGAATACCGACCACTGTTATATGAACAAGCAGGAGTTTCTCCAGACCTGTACTGTAGAAAGATGTGGTGATCAGGAAATGTGTGCTTCTGTAGCTATTGAGAACCAAGAATATGAAAATATTGGGCATTCCAGTAGGAGAAGAGGCAGCAAATCTAGTGGTGTTCATGGGAAGCTATGTGGGATTCTTTCTTCACTAAAGAGGAAAAGGTTGAATTTTACATTGAGGACTACCCCTATTACTTGCCTGTCATGGAAGGTTACCTGGGTAGTGGAAATTATGGTAGTCCAGAGGTTAGTAAGTACTGCAAGTAGAGCTGAGCAAATAGTGGAGTTTCAGATTGGGGGCAAAATTGAAAAATCTGAGGGGGTGGGGGGGCACACAGAAGGTCTAATTTGAAAGAAAAACTTTTTTTTTCTTTTTTTTTTTCATTGAACCAAAAAACAAAACTAATTTTTAACCCTGTTTTTTCAATTACTTTTGAGTCAAAGAAAATGTTTCAGTTGATGTGAAACAATTTTCCCCCCAAGTGTTTTATTTCAGTTTGGCTGTTTTGGGTTTGTTTTTGTTTTTTAAATAGGCCAAATTTGAAATGCTGTTTTGAATCAAGTCAAAACAAAATCCTTAGAAATGAATCAATTGAAACAAATGAAACAAAATGTTTCAACCCTTTCAATTTTTTTCCCCAATCAAAACTATTCATTGAATTAAACCTGAATTTGGCAAACAGCTTTGGGCCCCGAAAAAATGCATTTAGGTGAAAAAACAATTTGTTGAAATTTTTTTGTCCAGCTTTAATTTCAAGTCTCTCCTGCCAGAAACTATGTCTTATTTTTCAATAGAACAAGGTTTAGACACAAGTTAAGTCATTTGAATCAGTGTACCACCCTCTGTAGCTTCTGCCTATATGTCAGAGCTAGAAAAGAAATTAAACTGGCACATCATACCCTTAGAATGACCCCTGAAGTATATCTGAAAAAGACTGCAACTTTTTTTGAGGACCCTTTAACGGCGGCACAAAAAGTCATCCTATCTAACTGTGCCTCCCGAGAACTTTTTCTTCCACTGCGTGTTTCATAAATTCACCCATGCTCATCTCTGTTCTTGGAATGTGATGCCATCCTCGTTCACATTCTCATACTGAACTCCGTTTCCCAAACCCCTTAAGATTCCTCTACCTCTGATTATAATCTATTACAAAGCGTAAAAAATCCAAGACAATATCTACTAGGTTCTGATTTAATCAAACCTTGTATTCCAGTTCAGAATGCATTGCTCTTCCCTGCACTTTAAAGTGTATCAGACTTCAAAACAGGCACTGGTGTAACCGAGAGTGCCAGATTTGATGATACCCTCAGTTAAGGTGTGAAGTTGGTTTGGTATCAAGAAGAGAGAACTAATATTTATCAAAATATTTTCCCTCTCTCCCTACATCCAGCTCAAAAGATGCTTGGTTTGATGTGAGATTTCTGAACTGACTGGATCAGTCTTCATATTCATTCTAAAATCCAGCTCACATTGCTCAAATGGGTGCAGGCATTTCTTTTCTTAACAAAATAAAATAACATTATTTTTAGGTGCCTGAAGTGCTGGCTGGCTGACTCACAAACCAACCCATATAATCAACTTCAGAACTTAATAACATTGTTCAAGCGGATAGGGATACAGGCAGCAAGATTAAAAAGAAGTATATGCATGATACTGCTCACTTCAACTTTGCAATCAGACAGGTAATTATTATTTCTCAGGATGCCACAGTCCAGCAATTATAAAATTTAAATATTAATTTTAGAAGTTGTAATTAGAGCAACTGGAATAGTTCTGCTCAAAATAGTCCCCAAAATAACTTAGCAGGCTGTTAATAGCAATTTACCTGGTTGAGGAATGGGTAGGCATTTAATTGGTAATGGAAAATACAGTTTGTCTCTATTTTGCATTGTAAATGTAAAAAATAATTCAATCTTTTGGGGGAAATTGTTCCTGCTTCAGATTACTGGAATAACAGGCTATCAACAGATTCAGAGAAAAGTGAGGTTCAATCTGTGAACATAAACATGTGATTTACATTTATTTATACCTGAGCTGTGTCTACTTTATTTATAAATGCTATGAAAATACAGTGAGGTGTATAAGTAAAGACTTTACAATAATCAGTTTCCTGATGTATGTAAACAATATAATCCGTTTATTTTACTTGTTAATGTAAGTCTGATTTTAACCCAAGGTTACCTTCATTCACTGAGGGGAAAATCCCTTAGGTGCCTTCATGAAGCTCAAAGACAGCAAAAGCACCCTGGTCCTATGTGGTGGGTTGCACTCTCTGGTCATCTGGTTGCAGTACTGCCATCCCTTCAGCTACCAACTCCCCCTGCACTTGTGGGTCTTCTGTGACAGCCCTCTGACCATGTCACACAGTCCAAAACCCCTTCCAGGGTATAAGAAAGATAGAAACGGTTCCTTGTCCTTCAGGGCCAATTATAAACAAAAATTGCTTCTTACCCTTTCTGGGTTAAATTCCCTCTTCAGAATTGAATTAGCAGTCTTTCCTCATAGCTCTTGCTTCAGATTGTGACCAGTACTAAGCTCTGGCCCAGCCTGGTTCCTCTGGCTGTAGCAGAGTGAGCATCCCTCCTCACTCCTTTGATTCCAGCTAGGAAAATACTTGGTCCTTTTATTTCAACCTTCTGGCCCTTGATTAGCTGTTAATCTGCACCCCTTCAGGCTGCTGAAAGACCAGATCTTCCAAAATGGTTTCCAAAATGGCTGCTCTTTTCTTTATAAGATAACTGTTTCCTGGGTTAGGGTGCAGCAGAGCAGTGGGGCCTTGTCATAAATATAAAGGGAAGGGTAAACCCCTTTGAAATCCCTCCTGGCCAGGGGAAAGCTCCTCTCACCTGTAAAGGGTTAAGAAGCTAAAGGTAACCTCGCTGGCACCTGACCGAAATGACCAATGAGGAGACAAGATACTTTCAAAAGCTGGGAGGAGGGAGAGAAACAAAGGGTCTGTGTCTGTCTGTAGTCGTCTTGGCCGGGGATAGACCAGGAATGGAGTCTTAGAACTTTTAGTAAGTAATCTAGCTAGGTATGTGTTAGATTATGATTTCTTTAAATGGCTGAGAAAAGCATTGTGCTGAATAGAATAACTATTTCTGTCTATGTATCTTTTTTGTAACTTAAGGTTTTGCCTAGAGGGGTTCTCTATGTTTTTGAATCTAATTACCCTGTAAGATATCTACCATCCTGATTTTACAGAGGGGATTTCTTTATTTCTATTTACTTCTATTTTTTATTAAAAGTCTTCTTGTAAAAAACGGAATGCTTTTTCATTGTTCTCAGATCGAAGGGTTTGGGTCTGTGGTCACCTATGCAAATTGGTGAGGCTTTTTATCCAACATTTCCAAGGAAAGGGGGGGTGCAAGTGTTGGGAGAATTGTTCATTGTTCTTAAGATCCAAGGGTCTGGGTCTGTAGTCACCTAGGCAAATTGGTGAGGCTTTTTACCAAACCTTGTCCAGGAAGTGGGGTGCAGGGTTTTGGGAAGTATTTTGGGGGGAAAGATGCGTCCAAACAGCTCTTCCCCAGTAACCAGTATTAGTTTGGTGGTGGTAGCGGCCAGTCCAAGGACAATGGGGGGAATATTTTGTACCTTGGGGAAGTTTTGACCTAAGCTGGTAAAGATAAGCTTAGGAGGTTTTTTCATGCAGGTCCCCACATCTGTACCCTAGAGTTCAGAGTGGGGGAGGAACCTTGACATGGTGGCATAGTGGTGGGATTAACCTGAAATCATTTTGAGATCCAGTTGAGATTTTTTGAACTAGAAATACAGATTTTAAAAAGAAATTTTTTTTTCCTGTGGAAAGGAAGTCCAGAAAGCAGCTTTGAAACTGAAAGCAGCTTGGTTTTTCTCTGCTTTGTGGCCAAGCAGAGACAAAAGGGGATTATCTTTGTGAATTGCAGGTTTTCTTTGCCTGGAGGCAGGGTACTTAACTCCTGCAGGGAAATTCACAGTCTTCCAACCCAGAGGGTTTTTTTTCTTTTCTTCCTAAAAGTAAATAGGGGGGGGTGTGCTCTACCCATTTGCCTGGAGACAAAAGTGGCAGGGTTTTTTTTTTTTTTAGGATTTTGATTTTTTTGTTTTACAAGGAGCACAGGTTTGAAAAGGAATTTTTTTTTTCTTTGGGCTGGGTAAGCAGGTTTCCAAGTAGTTGGAGGTTTTTTGCTTTAATTTGGGCCCAGAGCAGAGACAAGGGAATTGTCTTTTTCTGTAGGCTGACAATCACTATCAGAGAATAGGTATTCTATTCCAGCACAGCAAAATTTTACAGCCAAGTTTTGTTTGTTTATTTCTAAACCTCAGGTGTAAAGTTAGTTAAAAACAGAGAGGTTAGAATGGCAAAATCCGCGGCTCGACTACAACTCGAATTAGCCAAATTTCAGGCTGAGGAAAGACAAAGGGAACATGAAAGACAGATAGAACTCATGCGGCTGAAGAAGGAACAAGAAAGGGAGGCAGAACAACACCAAGCGGCTGCTCACAGGAGAGCTATGGAAGCGAGGGACAAAGAACTGGAGGAGAAGGAAAAAGAGAGGAAGTATGTGGAGGAGATGGAGAAGATAAAGGCTCAGCAGAATATCCCAACAAACCCTAGTAATCCTTCTCCAAGTACCACTTCCCATCCCAGAAAGTTCCCCACCTACAAGGCAGGCGATGATACTGAGGCCTTCCTAGAAAACTTCGAAAGGGCCTGCCTTGGGTACAACATCTCTACTGACCAATACATGGTAGAGCTGAGGCCGCAGCTCAGTGGACCCTTAGCTGAGGTGGCAGCTGAAATGCCTAAAGAACACATGAACAAGTATGAACTGTTTAAATCCAAGGCGAGAGTCAGAATGGGGATAACACCCGAGCAGTCTCGTCGGAGGTTCAGAGCCCTAAGGTGGAAACCAGACATGTCATTTACCCGACATGCCTACCACATTGTGAAACATTGGGATGCCTGGATATCAGGAGCAAGTGTTGAATCTCCAGTAAATTTGCCCTTCCTAATGCAAATGGAACAATTCTTAGAGGGTGTTCCTGAGGAAATAGAAAGATACATCCTAGATGGGAAACCCAAAACTGTAATTGAGGCAGGAGAGATTGGAGCCAGATGGGTGGAGGTGGCAGAGAAGAAGAAAACTGGTCGCAGTTGGAGCGGAGACCAGAAGGGACCACCCCAGACCACACCCTATTACCGGGGGCCGCCCAAAGCCCCACCTACCTCCCAAAGAACCCTCCAGACCCCTTATCGTCCCACCACCCCGTTCTCCAGCAACCCTCCTCGCCCCAGTGACCCGTCAGCTGGATGATGTTTTAAGTGTAATGAGCTGGGGCACGTAAAGGCCAACTGCCCCAAGAACCCCAACAGATTACAGTTCATTGCACCAGAATCACACCAGAGGTCCACAGGCCCAGATACCTCCCAGATACCCTTGGAGCGGAGGGAAACTGTGAGTGTGGGCGGGAAGAAGGTCACCGCGTGGAGGGACACCGGAGCACAAGTGTCAGCTATCCATGCTTCCTTAGTGGACCCCAATTTAATCAACCCAGAGATCCAAGTGATGATTCAACCCTTCAAGTCCAACTCTTTCAATTTGCCTACAGCCAAGTTGCCTGTCCAGTACAAGGGCTGGTCAGGAATGTGGACTTTTGCAGTCTATGATGATTATCCCATCCCCATGCTGTTGGGGGAAGACTTGACCAATCATGTGAAGCAGGCCAAGAGGGTGGGAATGGTCACCCGCAGCCAGGCTAAACAAGCCGTGAGGCCTAGCTCTGTTCCGGAAACTTCTATCAGGACCCAGTCAGAGGTGATGGACCCGGACCCCAGGCCAATGTCTGCAACAGCAGTAGTGGATCCAGTCCCAGAGACCCAGACGGAACCAGTCCCAGAACCGGAACCAGCCAAACAACCAACACCAGACCCCGTGCCAGCACTGAATCCAGTACTTGCAACCTCAACACCAGAGGGCCCCACTGAACCTGAACTGGCAGCAGCCGATAACCCTACACAAGAGGCTCAGCCGGAGCCTGAATCCCAACATAGTGCACCAGCGGAGAGCGGTTCACAGTCAACAGAAACAGCTCCATCCCCTATATCGCTTCCAGAGGGACCAAGCCTAGGTCCACAATCCAATGAGGAACTGATGTCCCCAGCATCAAGGCAACAGTTCCAGACCGAACAGGAAGCAGATGAAAGCCTCCAGAGAGCTTGGACGGCGGCACGGAGCAACCCACCGCCTCTCAGCTCTTCTAATCGATCCAGGTTTGTTGTAGAAAGAGGACTTTTATACAAGGAAACTCTTTCTGGTGGACACCAGGAAGACTGGCATCCTCAGAGACAGTTGGTAGTTCCAACTAAATACCGGGCCAAGCTCTTGAGTTTAGCCCATGATCACCCTAGTGGCCATGCTGGGGTGAACAGGACCAAAGACCGTTTGGGGGGATCATTCCACTGGGAGGGAATGGGCAAGGATGTTTCTACCTATGTCCAGTCTTGTGAGGTGTGCCAAAGAGTGGGAAAACCCCAAGACCAGGTCAAAGCCCCTCTCCAGCCACTCCCCATCATTGAAGTTCCATTTCAGCGAGTAGCTGTGGATATTCTGGGTCCTTTTCTGAAAAAGACACCCAGAGGAAAGCAGTACATACTGACTTTCATGGATTTTGCCACCCGATGGCCGGAAGCAGTAGCTCTAAGCAACACCAGGGCTAAAAGTGTGTGCCAGGCACTAGCAGACATTTTTGCCAGGGTAGGTTGGCCCTCCGACATCCTCACCGATGCAGGGACTAATTTCCTGGCAGGAACTATGAAAAACCTTTGGGAAGCTCATGGGGTAAATCACTTGGTTGCCACTCCTTACCACCATCAAACAAATGGCATGGTGGAGAAGTTTAATGGAACTTTGGGGGCCATGATACGTAAATTTGTAAATGAGCACTCCAATGATTGGGACCTAGTGTTGCAGCAGTTGCTCTTTGCCTACAGAGCTGTACCACATCCCAGTTTAGGGTTTTCCCCATTTGAACTTGTATATGGCCGTGAGGTTAAGGGGCCATTGCAGTTGGTGAAGCAGCAATGGGAGGGATTTACACCTTCTCCAGGAACTAACATTCTGGACTTTGTAACCAACCTACAAAACACCCTCCGAACCTCTTTAGCCCTTGCTAGAGAAAACTTACAGGATGCTCAAAAAGAGCAAAAAGCCTGGTATGATAAACATGCCAGAGAGCGTTCCTTCAAAGTAGGAGACCAGGTCATGGTCTTAAGGGCGCTCCAGGCCCATAAAATGGAAGCATCGTGGGAAGGGCCATTCACGGTCCAGGAGCGCCTGGGAGCTGTTAATTATCTCATAGCATTCCCCACCTCCAACCGGAAGCCTAAGGTGTACCATATTAATTCTCTAAAGCCCTTTTATTCCAGAGAATTAAAGGTTTGTCAGTTTACAGCCCAGGGAGGAGACGACGCTGAGTGGCCTGAAGGTGTCTACTACGAAGGGAAAAGTGCTGGTGGTGTGGAAGAGGTGAACCTCTCCATGACCCTTGGGCGTATGCAGCGACAGCAGATCCAGGAGCTGTGCACTAGCTACGCGCCAACATTCTCAGCCACCCCAGGACTGACTGAACGGGCATACCACTCCATTGACACAGGTAATGCTCACCCAATTAGGGTCCAACCTTACCGGGTGTCTCCTCAAGCTAAAACTGCTATAGAACGGGAGATCCAGGATATGTTACAGATGGGGGTAATCCGCCCCTCTGAAAGTGCATGGGCATCTCCAGTGGTTCTAGTTCCCAAACCAGATGGGGAAATACGTTTTTGCGTGGACTACCGTAAGCTAAATGCTGTAACTCGCCCAGACAACTATCCAATGCCACGCACAGATGAACTATTAGAGAAACTGGGACGGGCCCAGTTCATCTCTACCTTGGACTTAACCAAGGGGTACTGGCAGGTACCGCTAGATGAATCTGCCAAGGAAAGGTCAGCCTTCATCACACATCTCGGGCTGTATGAATTTAATGTACTCCCTTTCGGGCTGCGAAATGCACCCGCCACTTTCCAAAGACTTGTAGATGGTCTCCTAGCGGGATTAGGAGAATATGCAGTCGCCTACCTTGATGACGTGGCCATATTTTCGGATTCCTGGGCAGACCACCTGGAACATCTACAAAAAGTCCTTGAGCGCATAAGGGAGGCAGGACTAACTGTTAAGGCTAAGAAGTGTCAAATAGGCCTAAACAGAGTGACTTACCTTGGACACCAGGTGGGTCAAGGAACTATCAGCCCCCTACAGGCCAAAGTGGATGCTATCCAAAAGTGGCCTGTCCCAAAGTCAAAGAAACAGGTTCAATCCTTCTTAGGCTTGGCCGGTTATTACAGACGATTTGTACCGCACTACAGCCAAATCACTGCCCCACTGACAGACCTAACCAAAAAGAAACAGCCAAATGCTGTTCAGTGGACCGAAAAGTGTCAGAAGGCCTTTAACAAGCTTAAAGCGACACTCATGTCTGACCCTGTACTAAGGGCCCCAGACTTTGACAAACCGTTCCTAGTAACCACAGATGCGTCCGAGCGTGGTGTGGGAGCAGTTTTAATGCAGAAAGGACCTGATCAAGAATTCCACACTGTAGTGTTTCTCAGCAAAAAACTGTCTGAGAGGGAAAGCAACTGGTCAGTCACTGAAAAAGAATGTTACGCCATTGTCTATGCTCTGGAAAAGCTACGCCCATATGTTTGGGGACGGCGTTTCAACCTGCAAACCGACCATGCTGCACTGAAGTGGCTTCACACCGTCAAAGAAACTAACAAAAAACTTCTTCGGTGGAGTTTAGCTCTCCAAGATTTTGATTTCGACATCCAACGCATCTCAGGAGCTTCTAACAAAGTGGCTGATGCACTCTCCCGTGAAAGTTTCCCAGAGTCAACTGGTTAAAATCGTCCTTGAGATGTGGAAAATATTGTTAGTCTTTATGTACTTGGTAGTATATTTAGAGATGCATATGTCTTATTAACTCTGTTTTTCCTAGAGCTCCAGGAAGAAATCCCAGCCAGTGTTTCACCCTAGCTGAGATTTGGGGGGCGTGTCATAAATATAAAGGGAAGGGTAAACCCCTTTGAAATCCCTCCTGGCCAGGGGAAAGCTCCTCTCACCTGTAAAGGGTTAAGAAGCTAAAGGTAACCTCGCTGGCACCTGACCAAAATGACCAATGAGGAGACAAGATACTTTCAAAAGCTGGGAGGAGGGAGAGGAACAAAGGTCTGTGTCTGTCTGTAGTCGTCTTGGCCGGGGATAGACCAGGAATGGAGTCTTAGAACTTTTAGTAAGTAATCTAGCTAGGTATGTGTTAGATTATGATTTCTTTAAATGGCTGAGAAAAGCATTGTGCTGAATAGAATAACTATTTCTGTCTATGTATCTTTTTTGTAACTTAAGGTTTTGCCTAGAGGGGTTCTCTATGTTTTTGAATCTAATTACCCTGTAAGATATCTACCATCCTGATTTTACAGGGGGGATTTCTTTATTTCTATTTACTTCTATTTTTTATTAAAAGTCTTCTTGTAAAAAACGGAATGCTTTTTCATTGTTCTCAGATCGAAGGGTTTGGGTCTGTGGTCACCTATGCAAATTGGTGAGGCTTTTTATCCAACATTTCCCAGGAAAGGGGGGGGGTGCAAGTGTTGGGAGGATTGTTCATTGTTCTTAAGATCCAAGGGTCTGGGTCTGTAGTCACCTAGGCAAATTGGTGAGGCTTTTTACCAAACCTTGTCCAGGAAGTGGGGTGCAGGGTTTTGGGAAGTATTTTGGGGGGAAAGATGCGTCCAAACAGCTCTTCCCCAGTAACCAGTATTAGTTTGGTGGTGGTAGCGGCCAGTCCAAGGACAACGGGGGGAATATTTTGTACCTTGGGGAAGTTTTGACCTAAGCTGGTAAAGATAAGCTTAGGAGGTTTTTTCATGCAGGTCCCCACATCTGTACCCTAGAGTTCAGAGTGGGGGAGGAACCTTGACAGGCCTCCATCCAGAAGCCATGAAGGACTGCCACCCTCTATCACATACCTCCTCCTGCAGAGAAGAATCTGGGTGTGGGTCTTATTCAGGGGTAATGATCTTCCTAGTTGGGAGAAAAAGTCTGCATTCCCATCCTGAGATCCTAGTCAGTGTTGTATCATGAAAGCATAGGGCTGTAACTCTAGGTATCACTGTATAATGCAAAGGTTGCACTATCTTTCATTGCCTCCATCGACTTTAAGGAACAGTGGTCTATGAAAATCTGAAACAAAGCTCCTCGCAGGTAATGTCGCAGGGCTACTACTGCCTTCCATATGGCTAGGCACCCTCTCTATGGTAGAGCACTTGGTCTCTTGTTGTTGGAGTTTCCTGCTTAAATAGAATACTGGATGTTCTACTCCCTGGAGGTTTTGTGAAAGTATGGACCCTAAGCCTACTTCGGGTGCATCTGTGTGTAAAACAAAGAATAATGAAAAGTCTGGGTATAGAAGATGTCATCTAGCCTTTGAAATGCCTTTTGAAACTGTGGAGTCCACCAGACTGCTTTCATCTCCAGTGTCTTCATGAGGTCCATGAATGAGGCAGCCAAATGGGACATGAAGTGACGGTTATAACTCACTAGGCCCAAAAGGACTCAAGTTTGGTTTTGGTCCCTGGAATTGGGGTTCTCCTCAGGGCCTCTGTTTCATCCTGAAGAGATTTTATTTTCCCATTTCATAGAATCATAGAATATCAGGGTTGGAAGGGACCCCAGAAGGTCATCTAGTCCAACCCCCTGCTCGAAGCAGGACCAATTCCCAGTTAAATCATCCCAGCCAGGGCTTTGTCAAGCCTGACCTTAAACCTCTAAGGAAGGAGATTCTACCACCTCCCTAGGTAACGCATTCCAGTGTTTCACCACCCTCTTAGTGAAAAAGTTTTTCCTAATATCCAATCTAAACCTCCCCCACTGCAGCTTGAGACCATTACTCCTCGTTCTGTCATCTGCTACCATTGAGAACAGTCTAGAGCCATCCTCTTTGGAACCCCCTTTCAGGTAGTTGAAAGCAGCTATCAAATCCCCCCTCATTCTTCTCTTCTGCAGGCTAAACAATCCCAGCTCCCTCAGCCTCTCCTCATAAGTCATGTGTTCCAGACCCCTAATCATTTTTGTTGCCCTTCGCTGGACTCTCTCCAATTTATCCACATCCTTCTTGAAGTGTGGGGCCCAAAACTGGACACAGTACTCCAGATGAGGCCTCACCAATGTCGAATAGAGGGGAACGATCACGTCCCTCGATCTGCTCGCTATGCCCCTACTTATACATCCCAAAATGCCATTGGCCTTCTTGGCAACAAGGGCACACTGCTGACTCATATCCAGCTTCTCGTCCACTGTCACCCCTAGGTCCTTTTCCGCAGAACTGCTGCCTAGCCATTCGGTCCCTAGTCTGTAGCTGTGCATTGGGTTCTTCCGTCCTAAGTGCAGGACCCTGCACTTATCCTTATTGAACCTCATCAGATTTCTTTTGGCCCAATCCTCCAATTTGTCTAGGTCCTTCTGTATCCTATCCCTCCCCTCCAGCGTATCTACCACTCCTCCCAGTTTAGTATCATCCGCAAATTTGCTGAGAGTGCAATCCACACCATCCTCCAGATCATTTATGAAGATATTGAACAAAACCGGCCCCAGGACCGACCCTTGGGGCACTCCACTTGATACCGGCTGCCAACTAGACATGGAGCCATTGATAATTACCCGTTGAGCCCGACAATCTAGCCAGCTTTCTACCCACCTTATAGTGCAGATTTCCTACCAGATTTCCCAAATATTTCGTCTTCTGAATTCTAAATTGTTTTTTCTTTGGATTTGCCATGATCCCGGCTTCTCTTGGTGGCTGCAGTACAAATGTTACATGGATAAAATGTGATTGCTAATCTGGGCTGAAGATCACCACATCATCAAGATCGGCTGCTGCAACCTGTCAGTGGAGACTAAGTATGTCGTCCATGAGGTGGTGAAAGGTGCAAACTGAAGGGCATGGATGTAAACTGGAACAGCCCTAGAGTGGTGATAAATGCTGTATTTTCTCTCAAATCTGGCATAAGGGGTATTTGCTAATATGCTTTTGTCAAGTCTAGTGTTGTAATGTACTTAGCTTTCCCAAGTTGGTCCAGTAGCTTGTTGACTCAGGTCATGGTGTTGGCATCAAATCGTGAACCTGCATTCAGCCTTCAAAAATCAACATGAAATTGGGTTGTGCCATCTGGCTTAGGCACCAGCATGATTGGACTGCACCAAGGACTTTTGGATTTCTCAATGTTGGATTTCTAACATTGCCTGACCTCTTGCTCCATAGCCCCTTGGAGCTTCTCTGGAATCCATTCAGTTTTATATTCAAGCTTTGCCCCTGAGTTTATTTGGATGTGATGGGCCAGGAGGTGAGTCCGATAGAACTGTGAGGAAAACATAGTGCTGAAATACTCCAATGGTTTTCTGGCCTGCTATTGCAAATGTGTGTGCGGGGGGGATTAGCTCTATAGCTTCATCCACAGGGCTTGTGGTAGATTGCACTTCAGGCTCATGTTATCTGGTGGGTTCTCCGTGGTTCAATAGATTATATGATACATTTGTTTGTTATTTTGTTTGTTTTTTGTAGTCCACTTCCTCAGTCCTTTGCACAAACTCATAAGGGCCATGCTGTCTGGCCAAAAGCTTACTCTGAATATTGGGCTGTAATAGTAGGACCTGATCTCCTTTGAAAATCCTTTCCTGGGCCCCTCTATTATAATATCGGGCCTGAGTTTGTTGAGCCCATTCCAGGTTCTCTTGAGCAAGCTGTGACATGCCGTCTAGGAGTTTGTGCATCTGCATAAAATATTGTTACACATTTTTGGGAATGGCAAGGATGTTCTTCTCATGTTTAAGTAAATTGAGGATTTCCTGGGGCTGCTGGCTATATAATACATCTAAGGGAGAAAATCCAGTTGAAGCTTATGGCACTCCTAGTACAGCAAACAGATATGGCAGTAGTCAGTCCTTTTTCAGAGGTCCATTTTTACAAACTTTTTAAAATATACCCTTTAAGGTTTGGTTACAAGTTTCTACTAAACTATTTGTGGATGGCACACCAAGGTTTTAAGGGGGTTTAACCTTTACGAGGGCCCAAGTCTGGTGCAGTAAACAGGTCATAAAGTTTGTTCCTTGGTCTGTAAGGACCTCTGTGGGTAAGCCCATACGAAAGCAGCACTGTACTATTTCCCTCACTGCTGTTCTGAGCCATGATTGAGCACAGGGGGGTTGCCTCTGGATACCATGTGGTGTAATTGACCACTACCAGTATGTGCTGGTGTCCCCTCACACTTTTCTCCAAGGGGCCCAAGATACCAATAGCTACTCATTTGAAGGGTTTGTCTGCTAAAAGTAGGGGAACTACAGGTGCATGCGTTGACCCCTTTGGTGCAAGCAATTGGCAATCAGGACAGGAAACACAAAAGTTAGCTGTTTACTTATAAATCCCTAGCTAAAAGAATAGGGATAGTAACCAGTTCAGAGTCTTCTCCCTGCCTAGGTGACCTGAAGAAGATATAGAATGTGTGAGGTGCTTGCTTTCTCACCATGCTTATATGTAATGCAGTAAAATCATTACCAGAAAGTGACCTGTGAGCTCCATCTTGAATTTAAGTTATGCTTTTTATAAATAACTGTAAAACCTGTCTGTGTTTTGGAACTAAGTACTTAAGCCTCCCCCACCTTTCACCTCCCAATACAGAAAGGACTGGGATCCCAGGGCTAATCATTGCAAAAATATTCATTTTCTACAGTAGACACCCGTAGGCTTGAAGAGTAGTGTCAGGAATGGAGGATATTATTTCTGGTGGAAAAGCTGCATATGCTTCCAAGGATCAGCTTACACAATTCTCACTTATACTGGAAACTTTTATTTAAGTGTTTAAAAAGTTCAGCAATGGAAATAGAAAGACTAAATATATCTTTTTTTTTTAAAAAAAGGGGGGGGAATATTCACCAAAAAACAAATAGTTTTTCTCTGGCGGTGCTTGAATGTACCATCTGCTTCCATTGCATTATAAATTGATATTCAAAATTTATATGCCATGTTATATCTGGGTGGCTTCTCATTTGAATTTGCTTTATTTAGAAATGGGTCCAAGCTAAAACTATAGATGTGAACCTATGGGAGGGATGGAGTGTTCAAATCCAGCCAGGGTTGTTCCCAACCAAACTTAGATCCAGATCTAAATGTTGCAGCTGCCCACCCCGATATAATGGGTCTAAACACAACCTGGGATCTGAACATGATGGTCTATTAGGTATTTAGGCTCATGTGCCAATTTTTTCCAATCAAGTTAATCTGTTTCTTTTCTTGTCAATGAGTATTTATTTTTATTCTTATTTACTTTAAGTCTAAATAGTAATAAAAAATGTCTGAACAAGAAGTTCTAGCAGCCTTAACCATTAACGTTACAATTGCAGAATGGCACCCAGCCATGTTAAGTAACCATATTCAAATAGAGAGGCAAGATGGGTAAGGTGATAAGGTGACGAACTTATGTTGGTGAGAGAGACAAACTTTCGAGCTTACACTGAGCTCTTCTTCAGGTTGTAGTATAGTGCTAAGGGACCTGACAGTGGAGAGGAGAAGAGCTAAATGAAGGGGAGAGAGAGATATGCAAAAGCTCATAAGAGTATGAAAATTACCATTTTATATTTCAAACACAGAGAAAGTTTAATCCACAAAAGGAAAGGTGTGGGGGAGCAGCTTGGAATTTGTCACTTGTACAGAGAACCAGTGCAAGGTGGAGGACACCTCAGAGTGGCTGCTCTGGGATTGGCCAGATGAGTGGACATGCCCATGTGTCTGCACAACCATTGAGTTCCACACACTAGATCTTTACACTGGTCTATGAAGATCAGCATAGATCACGTTGGTGGTAGGCCAGAGTGGTCAGGAAGCGGGCTATTGATCCATGTTTATGTACCCCAGTGCCTCAGGTAACTGGCATTGAAGATCTGCTGTTCCACATCTTAAACTGAGTAGCAGTTGCATGGGACAGTTTGACAGCCCTGCACTTTGGCCCTGGGTTGGATGGTGTGGGAGGGAACAAAGGGAAGGGAAGGCAAATCTCACTTTCCCAGTTTCCCCAAAGTCAATCTGTGCAGAGCCTGAACACTTGGGTTCTAGATGGTTATGGTGAATTTCCCTGTGATGGGTTATATGCTCCGTACTGGCAAATAAAGGATTAACGGAGAGTCTGACGGACCAGATAACCCATTCTGTAATACCTCGAGGGGAGGCAGCTCATTAACTCTTAGACCCAGCTGTGTGGTTCCTATAAAGAAAGGACTGCAGGCCCAATGTGAGAGAACTGCAGTAGGGAGTTTATAACCTGGGACTGGACCTGAAGGGAGACTGCACCAAAGGTGCAGAGGCTCCTGGCAATTGCTAGAGAAGCTAAGATACCAAGAGGAAGCTCCTTCGCAACAGCCTGGATAAAGGTGCATGGAGCCATGAAGTTCCAGAAAGCAAAAGCTGGAGAGTGCAACTCTATGACAGATGCCTGCAAGAAGGCAAAGGTAGGAAGCAACCCAGGAACCACTGAGGGATTATAAGAAACAGACCATAGCTGCTTATCTCAAGGGCCCTGGGCTGGAACTCAGAGGAGAGGGTGGGTCTGGGTTTCCCTACCACCACCTCACAAGAGGAATGGTGGATGCCTAGGGAAAGATAAGAGATCTATTGAGCCCAGACTGGGGCCGAATCACTTACATTTGTCCATAGTAAAAATCAGCAAAAATACATACATCTGAATAATTGATAGTCACTGCTTACCATTCAATGAAAGGGGTAAGTTACTTGGTAATGTACTGAAACTTCTTTCTTATAAAAATGTAATTCAGTATTTTAATGACTGCTTTTTAAGATTTTTAGGTCATGGTCCCTTTGTCATAAAGTTACTTATAAATTATATCACATTTTTCTTTTATACTGTGATGCCTCCATGAGAGAATCCTGAAGGAGTTAGGAGAAAATCAAAATGTAAAGAAATGACAGAATTAAGTGTGCTATGCAATTGTGCTGAAGATCTAGAAGTGGAGGAGTATAGAATGCACTGTAAATTAAGCATTTGCTGTGGCTGTCTAAATTTACTCCACTTTTTTGACGAGTGAGTTCCTTAGGGTACTTTATAAAAGAAGAAAATATGGCTACTCGATGTAGGGAAGGGTTTAGAGACTTCCCCCCAGGTAACATGATATGAATGTTGTCATCAGGAAAAAACTAGTAAATAGTCTGGGGTAAGGAGCACAAATTATTCCAGGTAACTTGGTGCTATTCACTCAAAGCAATGATTGTGACAAAGTGAGGAGCCTCAGCTATATTGCTTAGGGCTATAATCCCTAACTGTCTTGGATCTGCTGTGCATTTTGGTGTTTTCTGTATCTGTAGAGCTCTGCAAATGTGTGGCTATCTGCTTGATATCTGGAGACAATATTTGCAGATTGGGTGCAGATACAAATTTTGTATCCACGCAGGGCTCTATGTATCTGGCACAGTTACTGTCAGCTTTTGCAGTACATTGAACCTGCTTCCAAGTGTGCTTGCCCTAACAATTCTGCTTTGTAAAGCACTTGCTGGAAAGACTATTCCGTGTTATGGATATTCTTAACATCAGTACCACAGCAGTGAGATTGTTTGTAAGTTACTAGATAACCTTTTTTTGAGGTTGTGTAGATCTTCTGGCTCTGCTCTTGTGAAATTCACTTAAAGACATGTGCTATTGATTTTAGGGCAGCATTTGGAAATATTTCTGCCTGCTAGGACATGTGCACAAGTGCATAGGATTGGGCCTTTACTATGCTTTCCCTCAACTTGCTTGAATTTGTCTATTACGGAAATGTTGAAGGTTTATCTAAAAAGATTTAGATGGTGGAAATCATAAAAGAACTTTTGTCTTGTAGTGCCTCTCCGCCCCTGTACTCATTTAGCATTACGGTTTATATTGTAGGTTGTGAGGAGGAGGAGAAAGGAGTTACAAACATTAGTCCACTTGTTTACCTCCTGCATTATTCACAGCTTTTTTTCCCCATGTTAAGAATACCCTTCTATGCCAGTAGGTTAGAGAAAATTTACAAATATATAAATCATCTTTGAGTTGCCTGGATTTAACCCACATGTTTTTAGCTTACATTAAAAAGGCCCACATTGATTTTTGAGACCTATGACACTTTATCACAATGTTGTATCATTCAGTATGTGATCCTTTCAGATATTTGTGAATTAGGGACACCACTTGTTTATTGGTATTTTGTGAAACTAAATGGTTGCTCAATGTGCCCATTACGCCTAGATAATATAGTGATACTAAAATGCCATATTGGACAGGCATATGTGAGCTCTCAGCCACTCAGTAATTAAGATCACCCATAACAACTGTTTTCTGAAGGGAATGCTATTTAATTTATTTAATCTTCATACTGATATGTTAAAAGTGTGTTGTTTAGAATGCCTTTTAACATGGCTAAGTCTCTCCCCAACCCTCTTGAAATCTGATATCTTAGACAAGGTGGCATCATAATTTCCTAAAGGATTCCCTCCAAGCTAACCAATAATTCTATCCCTTGTAGCACAGAACCAAAGCCTGATGACCCTGTTGTGTTGGCCCATTGACTATTAATTAAGATGGGCAAAAAATGATGGCACCCTACAACCTTTTCATCCCTGAATCAATCAGAAGCAATTATTGTTCATAATAATTCATAATGTTCCCTATGGGGGAATCAAAAAGGTTAAAGAGGTATACTAATTCACTTCGGTGCTCTTTGTAAGTACCATACATGCTTCCTGTATGTTCGGGGATCTAAATGCCTTTATAATTTGACCCTTTCTCTCTTTGGGTCCAGTAACAAAGGATTAAAAAGTCAGGAAATGTCAGTTTTAAGTTGACAAATGGAGAATTGTGAAAAGTAGGCAACCATTTTATGACCTAAAAATAAGGATTTTATAGAACCTGCCAGATAAGATTTTGGAAAGCTGAAATTTCATAATTTTTCCCTCACCTACTAAATGTCATCTTCTTCTTCTTTTTTTTTTTAAAGAAGCATAGTACATTATTAGAGAGACAAAGTAATAGTTCACACCTACACATCATGCTTCATCTGAAGAGCACACAACTCTTTGCAAGCATTAAATAATAAAGCCCCACAATAACTGTTGGCAGCAACATAGGTAAGTGTTATAATGCTCATTTTGCAGGTAGAAAAAGAGAGGTTCCATACATTACCTGAGGCCACAAAGAGTTGGTGGCAGAGATGACAATGAAAATCAGGAGTACTAATTACCAGTTTCTTCTTCTAATGACTATTCCATCTTTTACAGGTTTATTCTGATATTGTACTGAGATTATAAAATACTTGGTAAAAAGCCTTTCACTATAAATTCATTGCTGTAAAAATGAGAGAGAGCTAGACTCAGGAAGTGGATCTGTAACTAGTTAGAGATTGTTTCAAATGTATAGCTGTCAGGGTTCCCTCCCCATTCTGAACTTTGGGGTACAGATGTGGGGACCCACATGAAAGACCCCCTAAGTTTATATTCCACCAGCTTAGGTTAAAAACTTCCCCAAGGCACAAATTCCTTTCCTTGTCCTTGGATGGTATTGCTACCACTACCAAGTGATTTAAACAAACATTCAGGGAGGGGCCACTTGGAGCCCTATCCCCCCCCAAAATATGCCCCAAGCCCCTTCACCCCCTTTTTTGGGGAGGCTTGAGAATATACCAACTAATAGGTTAACAAGGTGAGCACAGACCAGACCCTTTGGTTTTTAGGACACTAAAAACCAATCAGGTTCTTAAAAGAAGAACTTTATTATTAAGAAAAAAGTAAAAGAAGCACCTCTGTAAAATCAGAGTGGAAGGTAATTTTACAGGGTAATAACAAGATTTAAAACACAGAGGATTCCCCTCTAGGCTCATCTTCAAAGTTACAAAACAGGTATAAACCTCCCTCTTAGCACAGGGAAAATTTACATGCTAAAACAAAAGATAATCTGACACATTTTCTTGCTATTACATATAATTTATGTAATTTTAGATGTATCATTTTAGTAGGAGCTAGGTTACCTGCTTGGTCTCTCTTTGTCCCAAGAGGGAACAAAACAAAGAGCACAAAACAAAACCTCCCCCTCCCCACCCTGCATATTTCAAAGTATCTTCTTTCCCCATTGGTCCTTCAGGTCAGGTGCCTGCTAGGTTAACTGAACTGATTAACCCCTTAAAGGTAAGTGATTCTGAACCTCTGGCCAGGAGGGATTTGATGTTACTGCATACATAACGGTTGTTACCCTTTCCTTTATATTTATGACAATAGCATTGATTCTTTTTTTTTCTGCACTAGAAACCCATAAAAGTAAAATAACTAATATTAAATGAGTTGGTGTTAAAAGTAGCATTAATTAAATTAGCGGTATTGCTCCTATTGAACAATTAAAGCTTGCATGTTTTGGTTATCTTATCAATAAATAAAATGGATTAAAAAAAGAATTGTAATCCTCATGAAGGCTGATGGAGGGAATAAAAATATATTGGCAAAACAGACACTTTTGCTGATCATTTTCTGAGAAAATATCTTCCAGTTAGGCTCTGAGACATCCAGTTGCCTTTCACCTCTAAGTTACAGACTTGATTTCAGGCCAGTTTCAAAGTTTTGTTGCAGATTGACAGTTGTCAGTATGCCGTGTAGTTGTAGCCATGTTGGTCCCAGAATATTAAAGAGACAAGGTGGGTGAGGTAATATCTTTTATTGGACCGACTCTGTTGAAGAGAGAGACAAGCTTTGGAGTCACACAAAGTTGAAGAAGACCTGTGTGGCTTGAAAGCTCTTGTCTCTCACAAACAGAAATTGGTCCCATAAAATATATTACCTCACCTGCCTTGTCACTCTAGGAAGCTGTCATAGCAGATATGGCTCCTTGATTCTCAACTCCAGCCTCAATGCAGGTTAGAGCTACCTGAGGGAAGCTTTAACACCAGCTGTTTATGGCCCCATACAACAGCCAAGATAGTTGGAGCACCTCATATTCAAGATACTCTCTTCCCTTGCCTCTTTCCACCCCTGACATGCTCCCTGCACAGGGGCTGCAGGAGGGAGAAAAGGAGCTCCTGTGGCAGCCATACACTTGCTTTGGACTGTTCCATGCTGGAAGAATCCCCAGTAGGGACTTGTGATGGATTATTTATATAGTGTACACAATGTGCACTGTGGAACTTTTAGCATGTGGTAGAAGGCTCCATACAGCAAGTTAGTAGGCTAATGTGCTGTACATTCACACCAGGGCTCACCACACACTAATTTACTGTATAGACAAGCCCTGAGTGTGTTCACTCCTTTCTCACCTCCTGAGAGCCACAAATGGAGTGGAGACAGGCAGATAATCTGTCCTTGAGGATCATTATTACTAGATGGTGGCTGTTAATAGTGCGTGTTTGGTTTTTTGTGACCTCGACAAGGAAACCTGGTGCTAATTAGGTCTCAGCATGGAGACCAAGGAACGACTGGGCACAGGGACTGAACTCCTGTTTCACCGCTGGCGGTAATCCTTTGGAAAAAAAGAGAGGTTTATTGGTGCAATGGCGGGGAAGCTTGTGTTCCTGCCACACTTTCTGTGCAGTAGCTGTATAGATTTGATTTCAATTTCCCAGGCTATCAGACTGACAGCTTTTAAAAACATTGAAAGGACACCAACTTTTAATCTAGTCAATCTCTAAAAAATAGTTACTTGCTACTAGGTGCTCTCAGCCAAATTTTGTGCAGCTAGTCACATTTTCCTATTTTTTTGAAAAAAAAATAATTTCCCTCTGTCGCTGTGAAGGACCCACACAAACAAAAGGGGAAACAAGCTGATTATTCAGGGGAAACAGTGAAAGTGCTGTTAAATACACAAAGCAAACAACCATTTAAAAAAATAGAGACAATATTAATATCCTGGAACCAACACAGCTTCAACAACACTGCATATTGTAAACAACTGGAGAAATATTTTTTCTTACTTTTGATTTTTTATGATACAAAATTAGTATTTCTTGCAAAAATAGTCGGGGTTTTTTTTAAGTTGACTCTGTCACTTTACATTCTATTTTGAAAAATCTATTGAAGAGCATTTCTTGAAAAGAAAGGAAAGTTAGGACAGTAGATCTAGGAAGGAGGTAGATAAATGAGAATCCACCAGTGACTGTATCAGTAAAGTTATTACCAATCAGTTTTATGTCTTTTGTAATGTATATGATATGGGAAATAACTCACTAAACTAAACTGAATCACCTTCTAAGGACACTTTGACAAAAGCTATCCATCTTCACAGGATAGTAATGTATGCAATACCAGCAGAGAATTCTTAAACTGGGCTATAGAAAGTGTAGACAGAGAGACATCTAGACCTTCACTATCTCCTGCTGAAATGACACTTCAGAGCCATAGTAGGAGCGGGAAAAAACAATAAAAATCCATTAGGATGCTGAATGGGGGGCAGATGACATTTAGCAGAGAAAACACTGGAGATCTTGTGCTGAGCAAGTAGCAATACAGCACATATCAGAGTCATATCCTCTGCTTTTGATTTTCCTCACCTTTGTTTGACTCTTAAATGCTTGCTCAGCAATGGCTCTTTTTATCACTTACGTTCACCAAACCTGGATAGGTTAAACCTTTATTTTATTTTTAGTTTGTTTGCCGCATAGTTTATCTTTAAAGGTTTCATCTGGTTATCCTATACCTCCTTTTCAGTTTCAAATGATTTGTTATCATGCTTTCTCAATGTTTGACTAAGTGATATTAACCAGAAGTTCCAAAAGTCCTGTTTTATCTATTTTATGATTCTCCAAACACTTTTTACTTAGTTTGATGAGTCCCACTGAGTACAATAGGTCTACTCTCAATAGTAAGTACTGTGTATAATAGAAAATGTTTGCAAGATTGCAAAAGAAAGAGGCAAGGGAAGAGAGTATCTTGAATATGAGGTGCTCCAACTATCTTGGCTGTTGTATGGGGCCATAAACAGCTGGTGTTAAAGCTTCCCTCAGGTAGCTCTAACCTGCATTGAGGCTGGAGTTGAGAATCAAGGAGCCATATCTGCTATGACAGCTTCCTAGAGTGACAAGGCAGGTGAGGTAATATATTTTATGGGACCAATTTCTGTTTGTGAGAGACAAGAGCTTTCAAGCCACACAGGTCTTCTTCAACTTTGTGTGACTCCAAAGCTTGTCTCTCTCTTCAACAGAGTCGGTCCAATAAAAGATATTACCTCACCCACCTTGTCTCTTTAATATTCTGGGACCAACATGGCTACAACTACACGGCATACTGACAACTGTCAATCTGCAACAAAACTTTGAAACTGGCCTGAAATCAAGTCTGTAACTTAGAGGTGAAAGGCAACTGGATGTCTCAGAGCCTAACTGGAAGATATTTTCTCAGAAAATGATCAGCAAAAGTGTCTGTTTTGCCAATATATTTTTATTCCCTCCATCAGCCTTCATGAGGATTACAATTCTTTTTTTAATCCATTTTATTTATTGATAAGATAACCAAAACATGCAAGCTTTAATTGTTCAATAGGAGCAATACCGCTAATTTAATTAATGCTACTTTTAACACCAACTCATTTAATATTAGTTATTTTACTTTTATGGGTTTCTAGTGCAGAAAAAAAAAGAATCAATGCTATTGTCATAAATATAAAGGAAAGGGTAACAACCGTTATGTATGCAGTAACATCAAATCCCTCCTGGCCAGAGGTTCAGAATCACTTACCTTTAAGGGGTTAATCAGTTCAGTTAACCTAGCAGGCACCTGACCTGCTCAGGGTTGGAAGGGACCCCAGAAGGTCATCTAGTCCAACCCCCTACTCGAAGCAGGACCAATTCCCAGTTAAATCATCCCAGCCAGGGCTTTGTCAAGCCTGACCTTAAAAACCTCTAAGGAAGGAGATTCTACCACCTCCCTAGGTAACGCATTCCAGTGTTTCACCACCCTCTTAG
Source organism: Caretta caretta (assembly GCF_965140235.1). NCBI lineage: Eukaryota > Metazoa > Chordata > Testudines > Cheloniidae > Caretta > Caretta caretta. Next base: position 56,068,571 of record NC_134209.1, read on the forward strand.
TGAAAAAGTTTTTCCTAATATCCAATCTAAACCTCCCCCACTGCAACTTGAGACCATTACTCCTCGTTCTGTCATCTGCTACTATTGAACAGTCTAGAGCCATCCTCTTTGGAACCCCCTTTCAGGTAGTTGAAAGCAGCTATCAAATCCCCCCTCATTCTTCTCTTCTGCAGGCTAAACAATCCCAGCTCCCTCAGCCTCTCCTCATAAGTCATGTGTTCCAGTCCCCTAATCATTTTTGTTGCCCTTCGCTGGACTCTCTCCAATTTATCCACATCCTTCTTGAAGTGTGGGGCCCAAAACTGGACAGGACCCTGCACTTATCCTTATTGAACCTCATCAGATTTCTTTTGGCCCAATCCTCCAATTTGTCTAGGTCTTTCTGTATCCTATCCCTCCCCTCCAGCGTATCTACCACTCCTCCCAGTTTAGTATCATCCGCAAATTTGCTGAGAGTGCAATCCACACCATCCTCCAGATCATTTATGAAGATATTGAACAAAACCGGCCCCAGGACCGACCCTTGGGGTACTCCACTTGATACTGGCTGCCAACTAGACATGGAGCCATTGATCACTACCCGTTGAGCCCGACAATCTAGCCAGCTTTCTACCCACCTTATAGTGCATTCATCCAGCCCATACTTCCTTAACTTGCTGACAAGAATACTGTGGGAGACCGTGTCAAAAGCTTTGCTAAAGTCAAGAAACAATACATCCACTGCTTTCCCTTCATCCACAGAACCAGTAATCGCATCATAAAAGGCGATTAGATTAGTCAGGCATGACCTTCCCTTGGTGAATCCATGCTGGCTGTTCCTGATCACTTTCCTCTCATGCAAGTGCTTCAGGATTGATTCTTTGAGGACCTGCTCCATGATTTTTCCAGGGACTGAAGTGAGGCTGACTGGCCTGTAGTTCCCAGGATCGTCCTTCTTCCCTTTTTTAAAGATTGGCACTACATTAGCCTTTTTCCAGTCATCCGGGACTTCCCCGGTTCGCCACGAGTTTTCAAAGATAATGGCCAATGGCTCTGCAATCACAGCCGCCAATTCCTTCAGCACTCTCGGATGCAACTCGTCCGGCCCCATGGACTTGTGCACGTCCGGCTTTTCTAAATAGTCCCTAACCACCTCTTTCTCCACAGAGGGCTGGCCATCTCTTCCCCATTTTGTGATGCCCAGCGCAGCAGTCTGGGAGCTGACCTTGTTAGTGAAAACAGAGGCAAAAAAAGCATTGAGTACATTAGCTTTTTCCACATCCTCTGTCACTAGGTTGCCTCCCTCATTCAGTAAGGGGCCCACACTTTCCTTGGCTTTCTTCTTGTTGCCAACATACCTGAAGAAACCCTTCTTGTTACTTTTGACTTCTCTTGCTAGATGCAGCTCCAGGTGCGATTTGGCCCTCCTGATATGATTCCTACATGCCCGAGCAATATTTTTATACTCTTCCCTGGTCATATGTCCAACCTTCCACTTCTTGTAAGCTTCTTTTTTATGTTTAAGATCCGCTAGAATTTCACCATTAAGCCAAGCTTGTCACCTGCCATATTTACTATTCTTTCGACTCATTGGGATGGTTTGTCCCTGTAACCTCAACAGGGATTCCTTGAAATACAGCCAGCTCTCCTGGACTCCTTTCCCCTTCCATTCGGGTGGTGGCAGCATCTACCCATCCACGGTCAGAGAGAAGCTGTAACCTTGGGAGTTTAATACAAGCCTAGAGTGGCCAGTATTATTTTTTAGAATCCTTGTGGGCCCCCACCTTCTGCACTCGAAGTGCCAGAGTGGGGAATCAGCCTTGACAATTATTCATACAAAGCAGACTGATAGCTCCATTAGCATCTTGTCCTGAAACTATGTAGAACGTTCTATGTCAGTTTGCTCTTCTAAGCCTATCCTCATTTGACTTTTCAAAGTAGTTTAACTTCTGTTGCATAGGAATTAAACAACCTAGTCTATAATTTTGTCATGTAGCCTTAGGCCTTTTCTCATTTTAATGGATATTTTTTGGCTCCTTGAATTATAGCAACATTCATGGAATAGTTCCATGATACCACTGTGTAAAATACAAAGGTCCTGAGAATCTCTTGTTTAATTATAGGGGCAGTCATCGGGAATCATATTTTTGCACCATGGGATTGTAAAGCCATGCTGAAGATAGCTCTGTTGGTGTATGAGCAAAACTAATTTATTTTACTATTTCTCCTAGCATGCTTAAGTATAATTTGTATATTAATTCTGCCTTATCAGTTTGAATGTTTTTAATCCTTAAATAAAAATATATAACCTGTTCTATATACACACACTATATGATATTTGCAACATGTGTTTTGGTTGGGAAATTGTTTAGTTGTAGTTTCTTTTTTTTTCTCTTGTGTCTATTTCTATTCAAAAACTCTTCAGAGATCCAACCTTTCCTAAGCAATTTTTAAACTGTATTCATACCCTTAACTCTACTGCACTTGTTGAAATGGGTTGTGCTATTTGATGTCCAATTTTCATTGTGGTTCTTTCTAATTATTTTCTAGTTGTTGTAGTTTTGCAATAATTCACTCATTCCTTCTGTTTTCCAGATTCTTGTTGTTTTGAAATTGGTACATGCTCACATTTACAGGAGCATACACTTTACATTTTAAAGGGAAAATTGTAGATTTTTGACGCATAACTATTCTTCAATAACTTGTTTGTTTTGTAGCATCTAGAAACCCCAGACATGGATTAAGGCTCCATTGTGCTAGATGCTTTGCCTCTCACTTTTCCAAAGCAAGTTTGCTGGGCACCTGAGGGCTGGAGTTGATTTTCAGAGTCATTTGTTTAGTACATATGGGTTAAACTGTGAAAATTGCACAAAGCCCAAAGTAGGGGGCAGAACTGCCCCACTCCTGGAGGGAGCTCAGGGAGAAATTCCTTCCCATTGCTTGGGGGTTCAGTGTCCACTGCTTCATCCCTTCAGGGGGAGAAACACCCCCACCATGTAAGTCAGTCCCAGTTGACAAACCATTGTGCAGTGGGTGGGCTATAATTTTACCCTTTCTGTACCCATCCTTGCACATTTTGGGGTGGATTACATCCTGTTTCCACACACACACTTGCAGGGCCAACAGGAAAGAGTATTTGAATGTCCATTTTATGTCTGCAGTTAATATAATTACAAGTAGTCAGGAAAATGTGCATGGACAATGTCTGTAGAGCTGTGACCCAGTTTATGAAATCTGGCCCTAAAAGACAGATTATCATGTTTTATTTTAATCACCACCTGACTATATGAAGGAAAATTTTAACAAGACAAAGAAGTAGAGGCAATGTATGGTAACAAGGGTAAGGCTTGCTCATTGTGGGGTAAAATAGTGAGTACTATGATGTCTAAGTGGTTTGAGAGACTTGTTGCAATAGACAATTTAACAGTCTTACTCTCAACTCAGTTGTTACACAATGCAAAGCAAATTTAAAATTCACAAAATTATTAATGGCTAATCAAGGGCCACTGAGTACTGACAACCTCCTAGATGGTTACAAATTGTTCTAGTGTCACTGCCTTCCTCTCTGCTCCAATGCTTTGAAATGAATCAGTAGTCCGTTTTAATTTGTTCAGTTTAATCAAATTCCACCTGAATAAAAATGAGTTGTAGAGTTGAAGGAGACATGGACATTTTCCTGGAAAATGTACAGTTAAGATCTAACCTGATGGTATAGGGGTTTAGAGTTTTAGGTGCTCTTCTATCCCCGTATAAATACTAATATGACAGATTAGACAGACTTGAATGTAAAATTAGATCAGCAAAACAAAACCACTTCCCTGGGGTGGAAAATAGGTTTTCCTGTGGCATGACAATTTGAGTAACAATTTGATGGCAGTCATAATGCAATCAGAATTTCATTTTAATTTCAAAGGACAGTCATGATTTAACAGCTTTTTTTTTTTAAAGTGATGCAGCCTGTAGGGGGGGGCTTTAGGTTTGTGTGTTGTGACAAAGTTCCTGCTCTACCTTGGTGGGTCTTGCGCTTATTGGCAGATTTGCTCGCCTTGGAGCTTCACAGCAGCCCTCAGCTTGGCCGTTTTTCTGAACCCACAGTCCAGGTCGACTCCTCCTGTGTCTGACCAGAAGTTGGGAGGATTTGGGGGGAACCCGGGCCTGACCTCTACTCCAGGTTCCAGCCCAGGGCCCTGTGGAATGCAGCTGTCTAGAGTGCCTCCTGGAACAGCTGTGCGACAGCTACAGCTCCCTGGGCTACTTCCCCATGGCCTCCTCCCAACACCTTCTTTATCCTCACCATAGGACCCTACTCCTGGTGTCTGATAATGCTTGTACTCCTCAGTCCTCCAACAGTCCGCGTTCTCACTCTCAGCTCCTAGTGCCTCTTGCTCCCAGCTCCTCACACGCACACCAGAAACTGAAGTGAGCTCCTTTTTAAAACCCAGGTGCCCTGATTAGCCTGCCTTAATTGATTCTAGCAGCTTCTTGATTGGCTTCAGGTGTTCTAATCAACCTGTCTTAATTCTCTCCAGAAGGTTCCTGATTGTTTTGGAACCTTTCCTGTTACCTTAACCAGGGAAAAGGGACATACTTAGCCTGGGGCTTATATATCTGCCTTCCATTACTCTCCTATAGCCATCTGGCCCGACCCTGTCACAGTGTCCCATTATCTCCTGGTGCTGGAGAGCAAGCAAACACCTCCTCTCCCCCGCCCCCCTCCCTGCCCCCCCGTGCTAACCCAGCTATCAAGCAATGGCCCCCAGGGCTGAGCCCAGCCTCCCCTGTTAGGTCAGTGGCCCTGTTGCAGAGCCACTCAAATTCAGCCCGGTTGCCTCTCCATCCTGATGGAGGGGTGGGCACCCTGGATTGAATGGTGGTGTGACTCCATGCACCAAGGTGTGACACCTCGAGTGGGGAGCCACTACTGGGTGAGTGTGAAGCAGGATCAATCAACAGCTTATTACCCATGACCCATCATCATCCCCTGGTTGCAAAACCTGGCTCTGCTGCTCTTGTGTCACATTAAGCTCATTATGTTACACTACACAAGTAGCAGTTAAATTAGATAGTGTTTTCTGCTCAGCTGTCTTTTTTGGCAGATTGATATTTGTGAATGTTGTATTTGATCTGTGATTGGGAGACTTTAGAACCTTAACATCTATTGGCCAGATTACTGCCCCCTCCCATCCCTGCTGAGGCAGTGCTAAATGGCCAGAAAGCTGCCTAAACAAAGCTAAGCCCCAGCTTAAAACTTTGTTTCTCTTTAATTGTTCCCAGGGATGTAAATACTCTAATATGAAGAGGATTAAAAATGTGAATAGTGTTCTAATATTTAACCTTACACAAACTTTTTTTGTTTGATATAACTGGCTTCCGTAGGATTGCCTCTGCTTACTGGCCAGTTGTACACCTATATATAGACCACAAATTGTGCCATTATTTGGTGGGTTTATGTTTGGGAGAAAAGTCCACAAGTGTCTAGATTGGAAACACCAAAATCCAATACTGAATCTCTCCTATGGGCTAGGGCCCAGAAAGTTTCTGCAAAATTATGCTCTCTTGACTGAAGAATGCAAAGCACACTCTCCAAATAAATCCCTCCCACACATGCAGTGTGTCAGCACTGTTATACTGCGCCAAGGACCCACTGCCTACAGAGACTGGGAGCAGAATTTGTCCCTATGTGTACATAAGAGGAATTTAATTGTTCAACCTTTGTGCTTGTACTTCATAGTTTTGCTGTTTTTCATCAGTTGCATGCGTTTTTATTCTCTCATGTGACTATACCACACATCAGTCTGAGTTATATAATTCACTTAATTGTTTGAGCATTTCCTTGCAGAGACATTTTCATGGACTCTCTTTCCTCTCTACATGTACACAAGGTAATGTTCCTTGTTATTTTATTTCATTTAATCAGTTCTATGCCCTTTGCTCACTTTATTGATCTATTACTCTGTAGAATAGTCTTCCATCGGAAGTTGTGGAAAGCCCTTTGTTTAAAACATTGAAAACAAAATTGGACAAAGCCTTGGCAGGAGGATAGACTAATGACCTAACCGGTGTCTTCCATTTCCAGCTTCTATTATTCTATAATTCCTAAAAACCCCAAAGCTTAGGTGGGAAATGGGTAAGCAAGTGTTTACTTTCTTTCTTATTTTTTCCACATGTGATTGCTGGAAAGGAGTTCCCAGGCTCCCATGGATCATTAACATTATTGAATCTTTTTAAAAAAACATTTGTTGAGACATTTAAAAGATACTTTATTTTGCTAGTGCTGTTCTCTAAATCTATTGCCATACAATAATTGCCTATAAAACAATTATACTTGTATGTATGTGTGCAGTGTGTCTAAAATGTTCACCTGTTGTTCCCAAGACCTTCATAGAATTGAGATGCAGCATTTCATGAGGCTGTCCCATTGAATAAACTTTTAAATAAGTAATATCCAGTGTGGCAAGTACCAGAATAACCTGAAATTCCCACTTGACTGCAATTAACTTACACTTACTCCTGAATCAGCAGTTTGCATTTGCCTTGAAATATACAACAATTCTGTTTCCAACTCTACATTTCATTTTCCTCTCCCTTTGGGGCATCTGCCGAGGCAGGAAAATGACCCTTGTAATAATGCTTTTGAGATTTAAAACATTGAAGTAATCTCATTATCAGATTACATCCCCTGCTGGAAATCATGCATTGCTCAGCATATTGTAATAGAGCAGGGATAGGTAATGTGCAGCCCAAATGCATCCTGCTGAGTTATATATTGTGGGCTCCAACTGCCCTCTTCCTGTAACTGCATGGTGAGGACAAAGCAGATGAACTGCAGCTTGGTATTGCTAACTAACTCAAATAACAAATTCATTTTCATTGCCATAATGTGCAAAGATACAAGTACAAGCAAGTATGGTTGTGTGTTAACAGTCAACTTTATGTACGATTATATGCAAATAAGAAGTCTCTTGGCAAATTACCAGTAGAACTCTCATGTCTGTAAAGGTTGGTGATCACGCTAGTGTATCATGCAGAAAACTAGTATGAACTAGCTGAGCTAGTTTCTAGTTTGTAATCTTAATTCTTAACTATTTTTTTGGTAAAGAACAAAGGAAGGGGACCAACAGGGATACCATCCAGTCACCTTCTGTGCAAAACTATTACCAGTCCACAAGGCACTTGGTTGTTGGTTTAGTATTTCACCTTATGAATTCTAGATACCTGAAACCTTGGATATAAGAAACCCTGGACAGCTGTAGTTCCTGCAGTGTATCTGAGATTAAATCACTCCCTGTGAGAGATCAGAAAATAACATTTCAGAGTATAATTTTCAGCACCCCAAAATGTTTAATTATGCAGTACATAAGTTGTTTCTCAGTTGGGACAGTAAACTCCATCTACAGTTATTTTAGCTGTGCAAAATTAAGTATATAGTTGGTATAAAATGCTGTTTGGTTAAAATTTGATGGCAGGTTAAAACATCAATGTATATTTCTGTGCAAAGTTCTAATGACACAAACATTAACCAGAAATAACAGTACAATGTCCATGGGACTTACTTCATAATTTATTTTGCTGGTAATGCAGAATTTGTTGCAAGTTACTCCTGTCACTTCAGTTTCTCCAAGCCATGTTTTTCTAAACATCATTCACACTATGGCGGTGAACCTTTGCCTAGTTTAAATTAAGAAGATAATTTTGAGATACAGCTGTATAAAGAATAAAACTTTCAAGCTTTCCTCATACCCACTTTGGCAAAAGATCAGCACAGCTTCAACCACACTTTATTTCAAAGATCTCTTTTACAATGGCAATAAAGAACTTGAAATTATAGATGAGGGTTGGCTACCTCAAATACACAAGAACATTCTTTTTATATGGAAAGAAGGCACATATTGAAACTGTTATACTTCACTTTTTTTAACAAGGTACAAAGTTCTCCAAATGTCATTTTTGTGCACTCTTCTGTGATACAAGCATTACTCAATGAGAATGTGGATTTTTAAAGTAAATTTAGCACTCCTATAAAGCATGCTAATAGCAGTACTAGAGTTCTGTCTTTTTATACCAAACTGGCACAGTGATAGAGCAGTCTTCTACACCCACTGTAGCACCAATATACCTCAATCCTGATCTGAAAGAACCACTTCTAAAGGTCAGTGGCACATTTTGAAGTCCACCTAGGACAGTAAGGGATTCCATCACCACCTGCCTTGCAACTGTGCTGTGCAGTTATGATTCGAGTCCCTGACACCAGTAGCCTGCCTAATAGCATATGGTTTTACCCTGGCTCTCACGTACCTAGTTACTTTGTAGGGTGACACCAACAGCCCTTCCAGTCTTGGGTCTCCCTAAATATGTCCTCCCTGAGTTCTTAATTACCAGATATTAATTTTAATTTTCTGCATTAAATCTGGTCACCCTAAAATAAGGTGCCATCCTAGCGGTGAGTTGAGCACCCCTTCACAGGTTCACGTTTTCTATCTTTTATTTCCAAACATGAGGGCTGGAAACTATTTTTTTTTTTTAAAAAAAGAGGAAAGCTGAGGTTCTCATGTAATTGCTTGACACTTGGAGCAGTAGTGTCACAGAATAGCCTATTATATACCCACTGCCTACTCTGTTCTTGTGGTGTCATATCTTCAGACACATTTGTTTCCATTTCATCATGTGTAAATTTAATCTTCACTTTCAGAACATATCATAAATATATGGCAGGAGGAGACTTCCACACAGCTTTCTTTCCAATCCCAGGCTCTTCCTCTAAACTCCCTGGGACTTCCTCTTCCTCCCAAATGTAGTCCCTCAGTTACTGAGCCCATTGTCTTATTAGCCTGACAATTGCCACCCAATTGCCCTGTCATAAATATAAAGGGAAGGGTAAACACCTTTGAAATCCCTCCTGGCCAGGGGAAAGCTCCTCTCACCTGTAAAGGGTTAAGAAGCTAAAGGTAACCTCGCTGGCACCTGACCAAAATGACCAATGAGGAGACAAGATACTTTCAAAAGCTGGGAGGAGGGAGAGAAACAAAGGGTCTGTGTCTGTCTATATGCTGGTCTTTGTCGGGGATAGACCAGGAATGGAGTCTTAGAACTTGTAGTAAGTAATCTAGCTAGGTACGTGTTAGATTATGATTTCTTTAAATGGCTGAGAAAAGAATTGTGCTGAATAGAATAACTATTTCTGTCTGTGTATCTTTTTTGTAACTTAAGGTTTTGCCTAGAGGGGTTCTCTATGTTTTTGAATCTAATTACCCTGTAAGATATCTACCATCCTGATTTTACAGAGGGGATTTCTTCATTTCTATTTACTTCTATTTTTATTAAAAGTCTTCTTGTAAGAAATTGAATGCTTTTTCATTGTTCTCAGATCCAAGGGTTTGGGTCTGTGGTCACCTATGCAAATTGGTGAGGCTTTTTATCCAACATTTCCCAGGAAAGGGGGGGTGCAAGTGTTGGGAGGATTGTTCATTGTTCTTAAGATCCAAGGGTCTGGGTCTGTAGTCACCTAGGCAAATTGGTGAGGCTTTTTACCAAACCTTGTCCAGGAAGTGGGGTGCAAGGTTTTGGGAAGTATTTTGGGGGGAAGGACGCGTCCAAACAGCTCTTCCCCAGTAACCAGTATTAGTTTGGTGGTGGTAGCGGCCAGTCCAAGGACAACGGGTGGAATATTTTGTACCTTGGGGAAGTTTTGACCTAAGCTGGTAAAGATAAGCTTAGGAGGTTTTCCATGCAGGTCCCCACATCTGTACCCTAGAGTTCAGAGTGGGGGAGGAACCTTGACATGCCCCAACAGAGACTGCTTAATTGATGTCAATTAAGCCTGCAGCCTTCCTCATGCTGCAGGAACCTCAGTGACCAAGGGTGCTATAGAGTGCCCTGTCATATGGGGCTTTAAGGAACAAGAATGTATAGAGACTTTCACTAATGATGGTGTTGGTGTTTTTGTACTGTGGATATGTAGGTACAAATCCTAGGCTGTACTAAGACCCTCTTGCACTGCTGTGGTAGCACAAAGGGAATTTGAGGCTATTTTAAAAGATCAACTGGCAAGTCCCTTTCTAGAGGAATCCATGGTTGGTGTAGAATGGTACTATCTACATCCTTCACTTCATTGGATATATAATGTACAGCTGAACTAGAATGTAGTTAACTTTAGACTACTAGGTAGAAGTCTCAGGTCCAGGGCCTCACTTGTAGCTTTCACTGAAGTGTTTCATGTTCCACATGCAGGAGCAGAGAAGCATGTAAATTGGACAGACACTGTTAATAAAATGGTATCTGCATCTTACCAAGGGAAGGGTGAAAATTACAACTGAACTAGAAGAGGAACTGGATAGGAACACATAGGTAAACTGGGTAAAATCAATAGGGGCAGTTTAAGGAATAAAATGAAAACAGGTACCTAGTCAATGATAAAAGATATAAATGTCTGTATGCAAATGCAAGACGTTTAAAAGCAAAAATATGTGAATTAGAATGCCTTGCAATGGATGGAGACCTTGACAGACTAGGCATTACAGAAAGGTGGTAGAATGCTCCCCCCGACCCATGATACCCCCCAAAAAAGAAGTGGGATACTGTAATATCATCCAATTTAAATAATACAAACTGCACAGGAAAAGCAGAAAGTCACCAGGCCCAGAGGTCCTACATCAAGCGTTCTGAAGGAGCTCAAGTATGAAGTAGCTGAGCTGCTAACACATATGCAATGTCTAGTTAAAAATAGTTCATGTCACAAAAGATTGGAAGATAATGTACCAATATTTTATACCAATAGATAATGTACCAATATTTTTAAAAGGCCTTAGGAGTGATGTAGGGAATTCTAAACCAGCAAGTCTTATACCTGTGCATGGTAGATTGGTTGAAACAATAATTAAAAGGAGAGAAAAAAAACATGTGGAATATCATATGTTAGGGTCTAATAGCAGAATTTCTCTACAGAAAATAGTATCTAACCTCTTAAAATTTTGACATTTCAATTAAATAGTGGATAAAGGAAAACTTGTTGGCATAATTTAGACTTCCAAAAGGCTTTTGAAAAGTTCCTGTGCAAGAGGCTACTAAAGAAGCTACGTAATCATGGGGTGAGAGGAAAAGTATTGTCATGGATCTGAAAATGACTAGAAGACTGAAAACATGTTCCCCTGTAGCATCTTGTACTGGCCACCCTCAGGGAAACAAAATGGACTAGATGGAACTCAGATCTGATCCAGTTTGACAATTCCTGTATTGCTAAGTTCCTAGATCCAGGAAAGTGTCTATCACCACTTTCACTCACTCCTAAGACATTATTAACCAGTCAGTCTTCAAACCAGTGGTGTAGAGTTGAATGGGGCTATATCCTATTGCCTGTTTGTGGATCCCTCCAGTGGCTTAAGACAGAAGCTTTTACAAATAGCTATGGGTTTTTTTTCCCTTCTAAATTAGAAATAGAATTCTGTTGTGGTTCTTAAAACCACAGTCCATGGTGGGAGGGGTACATAATAGCTACATGTCATCACCAGATTCCCCAAAGCCATTCTAGTTGCCTCAGCATTTAGGGTCTGATATGGATGCATTTTTTTGCTATGCCCCTAGGGGAAAGAGTAGCAATTTGTAAATCAAAGAATAAAAGACAGCTGCACATTTGACCAAATAGCACATTTTCCCTTTTCTATTCTTTGAGGACTTTTTTTTCCTTTGTCTTACAAAGAGCTTAATTAGCTATCAGAACTGTAGTACCTAATACATGCTTCCATGAATAAAAAGCCTACAAGTAGCCATGAGCATATAGATCAGGGGTGGGCAAACTACTGTCCGGGGGGCCACATCCGGTGCTTCAGACATTTTAATCCAGTTCTCAGGCTCCACTGGGAAGCGGGTCCGGGGCTTGCCCCACTCCGGGGCTGTAGCTGGGGGATTGCCCCGCTCCACGCGTGCTGTTGCTCTGTGTGTCTCTCAGAAGCAGCAGCATGTCCTGCCTCTGGCTCCTATGCATAGGGGAAGCCAGAGGGCTCCACATGCTTCCCCTGCCCCAAGCACGGCCCCCACAACTCCCATTGGCTGGGAACCATGGCCAATGGGAGCTGCAGGGGTGGTGCCTGCAGATGGGACGGCACCTGCAGATGGGGCAGAGTGCCGAGCCACCTGGCTGCACCTCCACGTAGGAGCCAGAGGGGGGGACATGCTGCTGCTTCTGGGAGCTGCTTGAGGTAAGCGCCAGCTGGAGCCTGCCCAAGCCCTGATCCTCCTCCTGCCCTCCGAACCCCTTGGTCCAAGTCCAGAGCACCCTCCTGCACTCCCAACCCCTCATCCCCAGCCCAACCACAGCGTCTGTACCCCCAGCTGGAGCCCTGATCCCGCACCCCCCCTCCACACACACATTCCAACCCCCTGTCCCAGCCCAGATCCCCCTCCCGCACCCTGAAGTCCTAATTTCTGGCCCCACCCCAGTGCCTGCACCCCCAGCTGGAGCCCTCACCTCCCGCTCTCATACCCCAACCCCCAATTTCATGAGCATTCATGGCCCACCATATGATTTCCAAACCCAGATGTGGCCCTCAAGCCAAAAAGTTTGCCCACCCCGATATAGATTATGTTTTCGCATCGGAGAAAAAGGGAATGTTCTTATAGACTTTCAATTTTCCCCCCTTTTAAACAAATGGCAGCAAAATGATAAGAGAATGGCTATTGAATGTGAATATTTTTAAAACTGTAGAAGCTTTGAAACAAGTAAGTGTTTGAAAAATGACACACATGATAAAATACATTACCAGTCCATCTGTTCCGTGAAAGTTTATTGGTTCACTGAGGTGATTTTTAGAAAATTTTATTTGTAAAACTGTCACTTTCGCTTGCCACTTCTTACCTCAAAATAGGCTGAAGCACTGGAGCCCTGATAAAAAGATTGAAGTGTATGTCTAAACTCTTAATTGAATTGTAAAACAGCTTTCCTAGTCACAATGTGTTACATGATCATAAGGGTGATCCAGAATTTCAACAATCAAGCTAAGAGACATTCATATACATACATGAAGTTAAACTTCACCTTTTTATCGGGTTCCATAACACCACACATCTGAGTCTCTTTCCACTACAACAACCCATCATTCTGAGATATCACAGATACCAGCAAGCATCATTCTGAGATATCACAGATACCAGCAAGCCCCTTTGTACTCTGAATCCACATAGATTCAAGTATTTTCAATTGTTGCTGTATTGTATGAACTTTGGGTTAATCTCATTTGTGCTGTCCTATCTAACTGACTCTACTGTGGGGCAGGGGAAGGGGTGATGTCCTATCTAACTGACACTACTGGGGGCTCTTTTGTAGTGACCATTAGATAACTGGTGCTATATGTTAAGCCATGTTCCCTTTTTGAAATTTTAGTAGTGCTAACAACATGCACATGTGTAGAGCAAAGAACTGCTGGAGACAGGTGTGAGAGCCAGTCACATTAGGAAAGTGTACATCATCTTCGGTATCTGATATTAACCTGATCATGTTGCCACAATCCAAATGCAGAAACACAAGCATTGTGAAAGCGAGGTGTGTATCAATTTGCCCATGATCTCTAACGTAATTAGATAATGCTTATGGGACTATACTTTTCAAGAATAAATACACACTACAATTCTTGAGTGTGAAGATTAAGGCGATATGAATTTTTTTAAGCTTTCATCCAGGGGGAAAATACCTTATTGCTTGCTTTAGGTAATATTAGCCAGAAAAATCTTCTAGTGCACCTAGAAGAGAGGCTGAGTGACAGCAAACAAATATTTGAATGTGGAAAAACTGTATTGGCTTTAATTAAGTAATGGCATTTTTTTGTTGTTGAAAGCCTTAAATATTTAATTACTGGCCGAAAGCAATGGGTAAGGCATGAGTTATTTACTGAGTCACTGTGAAATACAATGCAATATTTTGTTATAAATATTTTATATAGTAACACTACAAGGACCTTACTGGAAGCAACTGTATTTTGTAGTACTATGAGTATTTCCAGTGGTGGTTTAGAGGCTGATCCAAATTCCAAGGAAGTCAGTGGAAATACTCCTACTTACGCCCATGAGGATTGAATCAGGTCCTTAATGAGGGCACTTCCACATGCAGTAGTTAAAGTGAAATATTGTCTGGTGACTTTTGTGTTGGCTCAAGAAATAGTTTCCGTCATTGAATCAACACAGGGAAGTACTGAGTTTGTACTACTTACTGAGGATTTAAGCAGTCAAAAAGGCTTTAAAAGTTATTGCTTTTCCCAATGGTCCATATACAAAAGTGGTCTTGGCAAAACTCTCATTAACAGCATGGGCAGTTTCATGCATGGATGGGTGGTAGGGGTAGAATATAGCACATTACCTCTGAGAATCAGATGCATTCAGCATGATTGGGTCCATTATAATCTGTAGGTCCCACTGTACTTTATTTATTCAGGTTTCTATATACAGATTGTGCGTGTGAGGTTGAACATGTCTGGACATGTGTCCAGCTGGCACTGTTACAATTTAAGGTGCTGTTGATTTAAAGCATAAGGCTGGTCTCGACCATCTGAGACATACTGATATACCCCTGGATGAGGATAAATAGCTCAAAAGAATATGCAAAATTGACACCTGAAAGAGCTAAATGGATCATTAAAAAAAAAAAATCTTCCAGCATTTTATTCCTATCTTTCAAAGGAAAAATAGAAATGAGACTGCAAATAAAGTGCTTGAGTTAGCTGTCTTTGAATTTCAATGTCTTGTGGGTGAAGCTCAGACCTTCTCACTGAGGGGATCTTGGCTCTTGAATTCACGTTTTCTGTTGGTCTGACAGAGTCCTAGGAAGTTGATCTTTAGCATGTGGTGACAAACCCATTTCCTCTCTCTGCCTCTTACCTGGGGGCTGTTCGTTGGTATTCAGGGTAATTAGCTCTTTTTTAAAAAATTAGATTGTAATCTTTGCAGAGAAAAGACTGTTACCATGTATCTAGACAGCGAGTAGCACAATAGGGTTCTGATCTCATTGTGGGGCTTGAGGCACTATTCTTATAAAAATACTAGTCATGTTATATTGGTTATTTTGTCAGATATCAGCATGTGCCCAGATTTGTTGTTTTGGGGGCATTTTCTAAATAAAATAGAATGAATCATCAGAACACACTTTCCCAGTCTAAGCAAAGAAACTGAGGACTGAATGGGTGTGGAGAGTGAAATATACTCAAGTAATCCCTTCAGGTCAGGGTTGCGGAATACTAGTGGGGAAATCTTCACTGCATTACCTATGCTGTACTTTCTGTGAGGTTATATAGAATAATTTGGTCTCCACAGCTTTATCTGGGACTTTACACAGCACTAAATTCAATAAAATAATTAAGGGAGGGACTGTCAGGAGTATAAGAGTGAGGCAAGGAACAGATTTAAATGTGAATATAAACCTTGTAGGTACAGAAATGGAATAGTCACCTAGATTTGTTGCACTTCACCAAGGTTTTGTAACAAAATTGCCAGCAAATGCAGCATATTTTACCCTAGATAAACAATCTTATTTCCATCATAATTTTTTTTCACATAACTAAAATAAAAATACTTCAAAACAGCACAAGGAGTTATTTTTTACCTTTACATCTTAACCAAATATGAGCCCAACTCAATACCCCCACACACATCAAAATGCTACCAAAATTTGGATCCCAAACTGTCATTTTGTACTCTAGGCCAAACTCTAATATTAACAGGTTAAAAAGTGGTGGTGTATTTATTTATATAACCAACGCAAAGCAAGAAAGCAGTTCAGATATACTAGGAGACAGTATAAATGAGAATGGATTATACAAACTACATATCTGTCAATAATAAACCCATCTACTTACTTACTCTGCCTCGGTAACTTTAGAGTCTCCAATTCCCCCTATGCAATATGGAAGTACTATCTCCAGTTTACAGATATGGAACTGAGGCATAGTAACTTGTCCAAGGTTACACAGTGTCAGGATCCTTACAAGGGTAACCTGAGGCTGAGAGTAGTGGAGAAGTTCATAGTTAATTCCCAAGCCAGGGTTGATACCAAGGATCAGAGTCCAATTCAGGAGTCAAGGTCCAAATCAAGCCCAAAGCTAAAATCAGGCATTCAAGAGTAGGAATAGTTATGGCAGCTACAGGAGATGCATGCTGTTGCCTGGACAATTCCTTGAAATACCTATATAGGGTGGGGGGCCAACCAAGAGCCCCAAAGCTGCTGCTTTTCAGACCCCTTGAGCGGGACTTCACATGGTCTCTGGCTGCAGTAGATTGTGAGTAATGGAGCTTAAGCTATTTACATCTCCCACTGGGGGGGGGCGGTGTGGAGCAGTGTTCCCCCTAATTTTTCCCACCCATGTGCAGAATGAATTTTGATGTCAGACTGTCAGACCTTGCTGGCACTGGTAGTCTGTAATTACTGACTTGTAATTTTCCTTGGTCTTGTCCAGATGTGCCTTGAGTTCTTGTTGTATCTGGCATAACCAGTCGTCATTGTCAGGATTGGAGAAGGTGACAGGTATAGTCAGATGGAAATTGATGGAAGCCACAGTTTGCATAGAACAGACTCTGCCCAGCAGGGACATAATTGGCATTGTTGAACATAAACGCTGCTTTAGGTAGGAGGCTCAACCAGTTGTCCTGGGGGAAATTCGTGAATCAGCGCAAGTATTGTTCTAATCTTGATTCACTTACTTGCCATGACCATTGGTTTGTGGACAATAGGCAGGGATGTTTAAGCTCAGATTCTGAGCAATCATAGTGTTGTGGGATTGGTTTGAAACCCTAACTGCGGGCCCATTCGGGGGGTTGTGACTTGCCCTGGATGATGTGAGTCACCAGGAGCTGGACTATTTCTTCTGTGGTGGTATCATAAATATAAAGGAAAGGGTAACCACCTTTCTGTATACAGTGCTATAAAATCCCTCCTGGCCAGAGGCAAAATCCTTTCACCTGTAAAGGGTTAAGAAGCTAAGGTAACCTCGCTGGCACTTGGCCCAAAATGACCAATGAGGGGACAAGATTCTTTCAAATCTGGAGTGGGAGGAAAAGGCTTTTGTCTGTCTGTCTGTGTGATACCTTTGCCAGGAACAGATCAAGGATGCAAGCTCTCCAACTCCTGTAAAGTTAATAAGTAATCTAGCTAGAAAATGTGTTAGGTTTTCTTTGTGTTTTGGCTTGTAAAATTCGATGTGCTGGAGGGAATGTGTAATTCCTGTCTTTGTGTCTTTTGTAACTTAAGGTTTTGCCCAGAGGGATTCTCTATGTTTTGAATCTGATTACTCTGTAAAGTATTTACCATCCTGATTTTACAGAGGTGATTCTTTTACCTTTTCTTTAAATACAATTCTTCTTTTAAGAACCTGATTGATTTTTCATTGTTCTTAAGATTTAAGAGCTTGAGTCTATGTTCACCTGTACCAATTGGTGAGGATATTATTATCAAGCCTTCCCCAGGAAAGGGGATGTAGGGCTTGGGGGTATATTTTGGGAAAGACATCTTCAAGTGGTCTCTTTCACTGTTCTTTGTTTAAATCGCTTGGTGGTGGCAGCATAGGGTTCAAGGACAAGGCAAAGTTTGTAAATTGGGGAAGTTTTTAACCTAAGCTGGTAGGAATAAGCTTAGGGGGTCTTTCATGCAGGTCCCCACATCTGTACCCTAGAGTTCAGAGTCGGGAAGGAACCTTGGCAGGTGGGCAGGCACACAATGCAGACTAAGTGGGCTATTTCTGTCAGTTGGTTGATCATAGTGATGATTACAGTGTGCCAGTTAGACATGGGGAGATAGACTAAAAGTCCAGGTAATGGCTGCCTGGACAGGTTCTCAGAAGGCAGTAGGATACTAAGAGGTTTCAAGCGCAGTGACTCTGTGCAGGCACATGTCTCACAGGAATCCAAATGTGAGTGGATCATCATGCATATTCAGGGACACCAAAAGGAATGGGCAGCCAAAGGAAGGGTCTTGAGGCAACCAAGATGGCCTGCTTAAAAGCAAGTTGTGACAAAGTTGTAATACTCTAACTGATGAGATCCAGGCTAAACTTACAAGCAGTCCTTGACATACAGCAAGCGATCCTGGACCTGGTTTTGCCCCTGGGTTGCTGCCTCAAATTTCTTGGGAGGGGCTTCTTCCCTGCTGTTGCATGGATCAATAACATGAGGTCTTGGGAAACTGCAGTATCCAGGAAGTTCTGGACCTTAAGAATGCATGGGGACTCAGTGTGGGTGGGCTCTTGGCTGGCAAGAATGTTCCTCTTTTTTGGAACAAGGTGTTATTGCTGCCTAGGATGGGCCACACTGAGAATGCTGCACTCAGGACAGATTGCAAGAAACAGGGCAGTTTCCCTCCCCCCCCCCCCAACTGGTGGTTTATTCTATAAGTAGAGTCACCAAGCCAGTAACAAAAGATCTTCTATAGTACCAGACTGGTTAACAAAAAAACAAACACAGTCCCCTTAGTACCCTACTGTCTTCTCAGACCCCATCCAGGCAACCATTACCCTGGACTTTTTAGTTGATGTCCCTGTGTCTATTGGGTGCACTGTAGTACTCACAATGGCCAACCAACTGACATTGCAGCCCTTACCTCCTACCTAGGGAAACAGGTCCAATATAGTAAGAGGTTACTGAAAACCCAATTCACCATTTGTGAGGTTCTACTAATCCCAAAGGATCAGACACTTACCCCCAGGTCAATATGTATTTCAGATCTTACCCAAATATCATGCTGTCAGGCAATCTTTAGTAAATTACGTAAAGATTTAATACAAGAAAATAGTTATTGACTGGTTAAAATTATAAATGCCTGCAGGGTCCTTTTATCAGATTTGTAGCAGTGATGGATGAGTCTGCTGGCTTGCAAAAGTGTCTCTGGAATCATCACAAAAAGTAACAATCCAAACGCAGCTTGTCTAGCCTAGCTTTAAGGAGGCAGTTTCTTCTTTAATTTCATTGATTTCAGTGATGGTCTCTTTTGTAGCTCAATTTCCAAGTGAGTCATTTGGGATTTTACATCACATTTGTCTTTAGAGGGGCCACAAATATCTTTTGAGATTGAATCCAATTGGTCTGTGAGGAATTATTTCAGTGCTGTGATATCCTGGGCTAGGTTCTGCTGTGGCCCTGAGGTCTCCCGCTTCAGTTGCTTAGGTGATTCAGGTTTGATCTTTTGGTGCCCCCCCCCCCCATTTTTTTTCATTGGACTCCATATTCAACACTTTGACGTTTATGCAGGGGATGAATTTAAACTTTTATGACAAAACTTAGTGTCAGTTTTCTTGGAAAGTAATTAATAGAGATGAATTGATATGTGGAGATGAGGTCAGGGAGTAGACAGCCATCTTCCTCATAGGTACCACGTGACCCCCATTTGAAAGCTTTTTATATTGCATTAGAACCTTAATGTAAGATTCAATTAGTATTTGTGACAGTTAAATTTCATATGAAACATGTGTGGCTAAATAAAAACTGCACAGAAGAAGACTTCTGTAGAGTAATGCATTATTTTATTAAAAAACAACCCTGACACCTATTGATCCTGATTTTTTTTGTATTTTATTTTTTTAAATCTATCAGTGATTATTATGAATCTGACCTATGGAATAGACTAATGTAGGCACTTCCAAAGCCTTGTGGGACTGGAATATGGTAAAGAGTTGTTGCACTCCAATTTTCTTTGCAGTGCACCCCAGTTCTAGCCTATCGTACATAGGTTATTATCACCATAGTATCTGAGTGCCCTCCAGTAATGCATTAAATAAGATGACTAACATCAGTCGCATGTGGTTTAGTCTCTCATCCTCTCCCCAAGGGGAAGAGTTGAGTGTTTAATCTGGTATGGTTTTTTGTTTTGTGTGTGTGTGTTTTATGTACATGTTGCTCTGAATTTATTAGAGAAGGCAAGACTGGAGAAGTACATCTTGCATTTGGAGTGGAAAGTGGGGAGTTTTGAGACTGTTCTTAGTTCCTGTGAGAATTAATTCAACAACCTTGGGCAGAGCCCCAAGAAAGATCGGTCTCTCACAAAGATGAGCTTCTTCCTTATTGTAATATGATAGTTCATAGTGAAAGAGGAGCACAGATTATAGGGCTAGAAGGGGCCATTGTGGTGATCTAGTCTGATCTCTTATATAACGCAGTCCATAGGACTTACCCAATTGAAATACTCTAGTTCAAACAGTAAATCTTTAAGAAAAACATCCTATCTTGATTTTTAAAATTATCAGTGATGGAGAATCCACTATAACCTTTGGTAATTTGGTTCAGTGATGGCCTTCATCTCAGAGCTTTAGGCAGTCTTAGGTATTCTGAGCCCTGCCATTGTGGGTGCCTTGAAGATAATCATATGGACCTTGAATTTGACTTTTTGTCCTATGGGAAGCTAAGAGAGTGGGAGACAGGTCTGGTAGCCCATATTAGTGATGGGATACTCTGCAGTGTTCTGTACTACTTGGGGTTTGCTACAGGTTGATAGCTTCATGCCCATGTAGATTGCTTTGCTGTAGTCCAGACAAGATGTGACAAAGGCACATCGAGACAAGTCATAGACTCCATTGCATCATGGAAGACAATTTTTTCATCCCATTTTGGGAGGAGGTGGGGGTTGAAATCTCAAACTCTTGTGGGATGGGAAAACCATTCCTTGCTTGTCAGAAGTTGGGATGGTCATTCCTAGTGGTCAGAAGCACAGAAGTCAGGGCAAGTGGTTGGAGTCAGGGTCAGAGCCAGAATCAGTTGTCCAGAGTCAGGTTGGAGTAAGGCTGGTGTGGGACTAGGAATAGGGCTGGAGCAAGAGAAAGCCTGGAGGAGTGTAAGGCTTGGGGAGTCTATTGCCATTATCAGGTTAGGAGAGAGTTCCAAGACCCGGAATGACATTAAGTAAACTGAGCTTCTGTTCCTCCTGTGAAGCTTATATACCTGCCTTGAGAGTCACCAGACCAGTTCCTGTCTTATGGATTGGCTGGAGCCTAGCACAGGAGTAACTCATCACCTTACACAACTCTAGTATCCAGATGAATTTGCAGATTTGATCCCACAGTAGATTTTTACTGTTTATATTAGTAGGCATACATTTTAGCTGCAAGCAAGACTATACTTTACCATGGACAACGTCAGGAATGTTCATGGAGAAATGTCAGCATTTTCAGTCTGATGGCATTCAAAATGGCTTTTCTTCTGTTGTAGAGACTACCCTTAATGTAATGAAAAATGGCAAAAGATTTGAATCAAAAATGATTCAATTAAAAAAAACCCAACAACTTTTTTTTCCCTCCCAGTATTACTTTCTGTGAGAATTGTTTACACAGTCCTAGTCACAAGTTGGTTTCCTAGGTCCATTTCCTGGTGGATGAATATCCACACCACAAATGCCATCATCACAACTGGCTCTACCTGGCTCCTTTGCTTGAGAGAGATTAAGGAATAGACTTGGTAACTGCACTCCCCTTTTGTTCTGACAGATGGTCAATATTTATCATTCCTCAAGCACAATCACAGGGCAATATTTGGAAACTTGCATTGCTGCTGCCTGTGTTTACTTGTCCTCAAGGACTGCACGTATAAAATCCAGCTGCCTGAGAGAGTGGGAATAAAATAAAGAGAAATAATAGAACAATCACGTTTGCAGAACTGTTGCTGCTGTTATAATGAGACAACTGGGGCATTGAGGTCTGTTCTGTTTCTCTTTGGTCTAAGTATTTGATGTATACAGCAAACAGCACTTTGCAGAGATCTACACAGCATGCTACAGCAAGTATTTTATGTTTACGCTTTGCAATGCATAATGATTTTTCATTTCACACAGAAATTAAAAGCTGCAGCAATTCCAAAAAGCACATACCCTTATCTTCATTTGCTACCTCATTTGTATTGGGTTATTTTTTCTTTGAAAAAATTAGACCTTATTAATTATGATAAATATTGAAAAGGGCAATTTAAATTGTTGGTATAGCATCTCTTTCACCTCTCTTGACTGGTCACTATTTTTACCTCGTGCACTGTGTGAGAACTATGTAGTGATGGGAGCAGTGTGCATTATAATATACATGAAACTATGGGCCTGATCCAGCAGGCCTTACTCTGGCAAACCTCCTCTGGACATGAATGTGAGTTTTAACAAGGTAAAGGAGATCTGAGGGTCATGTCCTATTAATTATGGGACTGGAAGCAC
Source organism: Caretta caretta (assembly GCF_965140235.1). Taxonomy (NCBI): domain Eukaryota; kingdom Metazoa; phylum Chordata; order Testudines; family Cheloniidae; genus Caretta; species Caretta caretta. The sequence continues at coordinate 56,090,697 of NC_134209.1, forward strand.
TGTCTATTATTAAGGTTGTCTAAGACCTCCCATAATAAGGCCTGTTTCAGTTGCTTATAACTTTGCTAAACGTTAACTGTTTGGGCTGAAATTTTCCATGCTGGTTGTTTTTTCTCAGGCTAAATTGTTCTGGAAAATTTCAACCAAAATGGCTTAGCCAGTTCTGAGAATTCGCTTTTTGCTATGCCCATGAAAAAGTGTCAGATCTGGCTAAAATATAAGCCTCTGAAAAATCACAGTGCACATAATCTCAGTAGAGATTTATGTTTTAGCAGCTAAATTCCCAGAAAATTCTATCTACACTGAGCATGCTGCATCTCCGAACTGAGCACGACTTTCCCTGCCATTGCAGCTGTAGCCTGCTGCAGGCCATTCTAAAATGAGATCTGGGAGACTGTTTCCTGTCACTTAGTGACCCCCTCTTGGGCCCAGGGAGCTTAGAGGAGGAAGCTGCCAGATTCAAATGCAAAGAGAACAAGAGCCTGACTGGTGTGGTGGTGCAGAGGGAGTTGATTGGGATAAGAGACCAGTGGGGTAGAAACAGGGACTTGAAGGCTGCAGGGAGGAGGAGAAATTGGGGTTGGAAGAAGACTCTCTGACTTAAGGTTGCCAACCCTCCTGGTTTGGCCAGGAGTCTCCCGGAATTGGGCACTATCTCACAGAGGGTACTAAAGCCAATCCCAGATACTTTAGGCTGCTGAAAGTCCAGTGGCACAGCGGGGCTAAAGCAGGCAACCTACCTTCCTGTCTCCACACCACTCCTGAAAGTGGCGACATGTCCAGCAGTGGCTCCTTGGCGGAGGCACGGCCAGGGGGTCTCTGCATGCTGCCCACTCCCTGAGCGCCAACTCCGCAGCTCCCATAGGCCGGGAATGGAGAACTGTGGCCAATGGTAGCTGCAGGGGTGGTGCTTGCAGGCAGGGGCAATGCACAGAGCTGCCTGACCATCTGTGAGCCTAGGAGTTGCAGCTAGACATGCTGCCGCTTCCGGGAGCCACCTGAGGTAAGGGCCACCTGGCCAGAGCCTACACCCTGAGCCCCCCTCCTGAAGCCCAACCCCCTGCCGCAGTCCCCTCCTGTACCTAAACTCCCTCCCAGAGCGTGCACCCCAACTCCCAGTCCTGAGCCCTGCTGCAATCCAACCCCCTTTAACCCCAGAGACCACACCCTATCCTGCACCCCAACCCACTGCCCTAGCCTGGTGAAAGTCAGTGTGGGTGGGGGAGAGCAAGTGATGGATGGAGAGGGGCCTTGGAGAAGGGGAGGGGCAGGGGTGGCGCAAAGTTGATTGGGTTTGTGTGATTAGACAGTTGGCAACCCTACTCTGACTGTCCTTGCAAAGAGACTGGGCCTGGGAACCAAGGGCAAGAACTGGGATTGGAGGGGAGGGAAAGAAGACTGAGACTGGGAGCTGGGGAGGGAAATGGGAGCCAGCAGTTGTCTGGGGGGGGGGAGCAGTGAAATCAGATGAAGAGCTGGGGAAGACTGACTGAGAAGCAGTGAAGCAGGGGACAGGAGATGAAGTGGAACTGGTTTAGCAAAGAGACTAAAGGGTACTGAGATTGTTGAGGACTCTGGGGGTGGAGACTGTGACTATACCCAGTGGGGACCAAAAATGTTGGTTGGGGGGTTGGAGTTTGAATAGTGTTCGGTAAATAAGGCATAGGGTTGCACATTCAACAATAAATATAAAACAAAATACTGAATAGCTGCTCATTAAGTGAGCACCAGCCATCTTGTGCATTGAATAAGGTCCAGTGTAAATAGTCTGTAACCATGTAGCTCCAAACTGGATCAAAAAGCATATGAACAAGAGGGCTGAACTATGGTTGCACATTAATAATGTTCTTTTAATGGGGTTTTGTGTGTAATTAAAACTTAATTTTATAATAGGAAATTATTTAGGATCTTTCTGTAATTTTAATAGAGAAAAGTGTACTTCTAAAGTATAGTATATCAAATATTTCAGCAGTGGTAAGGAAATGACAGTGGGCCAAATTTGAGCCTGATGTAAATCCAATGAAGATTTGACCATGAACCTTTTTATAGTGGTGTGCTATTTACCTGTTTGATTTTATTTCCTATGTATGGTACAATTTAATTACTAAGAGCCTCCTGTCTGCACATGACAGCTGCCTTTTGATTAAGCAGAGTGAAACTGACTGCAACAGCAGAGAGAGAGACACTGAGCTGTCTACTGAACAATTTACTTTTGGTTTGTTGTTCTCTCAACCTAAAAGGCCATTCTGACTGAAAGTGTATGGTTGCTCTTTCTGTATGGAAACTGTGACCTATATGAAGACTTCTTTTGATATTTTAGAGGCGTAATTAAACAATCTTATGGTACTATTAATAATTCAAAGATAACCAAATTAAGGATATCCCCAGTAGGATGGTTAATCACTGTTTAGTAATTCTATAAAACATTCAGAAAAAGGAGCAAGCAAAAACATTTCACTTACTTCAAGGGCCTATAGAATAAATTATTTTAGTTCATTAAATATTAGCTTCATCTGTAAAAATTTAAGTGAATTACTACAATCTTAAAGAAAATACTTTTTTCTTCAGGTTATAAGAAGTAAATTGTATCTTTCAGAACCAAATATTGAAGAATGATTTGCATTCTTATTCTGTTTTAACATAAATATTTCCCGTTATGAAAGTTAATAAAAATATTTTTTAATTCTTATAAATAACAGATTTGTCAAAGTAAAGTATAAGTGACCTTTGTGAAAGCCATTCCAAGTAATGTGTTTGTTTTTTCAATAGACTTGCAGTGAATACTTCAATCTTGTTATCTGTTCAATATGTAACCTCATATTTTTATCAGTCTTCCATCACAATTAAATTATGAATGCATTCCAGAATTTATATATGTAATATAAATTGCACTGTGTGAAGGGACTTACTCTTTTAAAAATATCTTTAAACTGAAAACTGGACATTCAGTACAATAACTGGAATCAAATATTAATAGAAAGATAGGCTACTGAATTGTATGGTGTGTACTAAGCTCTTCAGGTGCATGCCAATTAGGCATGACAACTAGTAATTGATAGTCACTTAACAGTGATGTTTATGAGTTCTAAATCTCTAGACTGTCTAGGATCTAAGTACTTGAGAGCTTGCCTCTTTCACTACAAGCTATCATATTACTTAAAAGGACCATGTCAGGTCAAATATGGTCCCACATTTAGGTTATATAAAAATAAGGTGTTTACATAATATAAGTCCATTATAAATTTGTTTATTTTAAAAATTCCAATCTTTTCTACTTTCCTGAGGGTGTGTTTGCCATGCAACCCCCTTCCTAGATGTCTGGCTTCTCCCCCTTTCACTTATATTTCAACCTGTATGGAATGGGCTACATCTGGGAGCATGGCTGGCTGCCCTACAGCTGGGAGCATGACTGACAAATTCATAATCTCCAGTTGCTGTGATTCCCTGGAACCAAGTTGTTATTGATGGGAAAGAATAAAAGGCTTATTGATTGCTCGGTGCATTTCCAGAACACCACACTAGTGACTGAGATTATTTCCATACTTCTCCCTCCCTTCAGAGGAGTACAAGGGCTACATCTGTATTTGGACAGATATTGGGGCTTAGTAATATTAATACTCTTATGATCCTTGCTCAAAGAGACACTGGTTATAGAACTGATCAGAGTATCTGGAATTGGGAAAGAATTTGTTATATCATGACAAATTATTCTGGCTGATTTGGATTTTTCATCGTCCCTGCTTCTCTTTAGGAAACATCTATTAGGAGAATGACTGTCATGCTTATGGCTCGTTTGTGAGGATGCATGTTTGTGTTTTGTTCAGATACTAAGAATCTGATGGTTTAGGATGAGTTGCCTACAGACCAGGACTCCTAGTTCATTTGTGTTTGGCCACAACTGTATTTTTTTTTAACACCTGTTTGGAGTGAATCCATTTGCTTGGAGCATGAAGTGGTGATGTCACCTCCATTGTAGTGTTAAACATGAAAGTGAAATTTACAAGAAGTAGACAATATGTAAAAAATGACACTAATTGGTCTACTGAAATATCCAATCTGAGAAAAATGCAACACACAAAACAAATCTCATTTCAAGAATACTTTCATTTTTAAAATTATCTGAGGTGTTGTTTGTGACATAGATAAGGAAATCTGACTTCTAGAAATATTTTTAACCTGATAGTGTACTATAACACTGAGTTGGCTGCTCATGGTGTCAGTTCCAATAATTTCACTGTCCAGAACACAGAATGATTATTAATAATTTGTATTACAATAGTCTTTCTTCCTCCTCCTGAGTATAAGAATGTAGCACCATCAGATACTATCTTGCCACTTCCTGCCCATCTTACGTTACTGATGCCAAATATATTCAAATGATATTTCTTTCATTTCTCATGTAACCTGTGCCAGCTTTCCCATACTACACAAAACATGTACATTCCAGGTGCCTGCTCTTTTTACAGATTTGGTGGTTGGGATTCAGTGTCTCAAGATCTCAGTTTCCTTTCTCTGAGATGAGTCAGACTTACATTTTTGAGCTCCATCTGCACCGACTGTCCTCAAGTTTTGGTTTACTGCAACAGAACTGTTTTTGTTACCTGAGTGGCTCTCAAACCCAAATGCAGAACCCTTCTCTTTTATCCTGGCTTGGGACTGGGACTGTTGGTAACAGTGGCAGAGTTACTGCTGGTAGCAGTAGAAGAATTAAGAGTTAAGTTAAAGAAGGCAGCTCAGGTGGTTGGGACATGTGTTCTATCTTCCATATGGTATATGTGGTAAGCAAACATTGAATTGGGCACTTGAGGAAAAAGAGTGAGGAAGACCAAGGAAGAACTGGCAGAAGACCTGTTTTATGCACTGGCATCATCTGGGAAAGAAGTACCAGAACTATTGAGTGACCATAATCCATGGAGGAACTGGATTGCCTGATGTGTGAGTGGCACAGGGGGAACTAAGGTCTAAGGTAAATAAGGATTACACAAAGGCAATTTCCCCTTGTTTATTCCCCGCCCCCCACTGTTCCTCAGACATTTTTGTCAACTGCTAGAAATGGCCCACCTTTATTATCACCACAGAGGGTTCACCCCCCTCCCCCACCCCACTCTCCTGCTGGTAATAGCTCACCTTACCTGATCACTCTCCTTACAGTGTGTATGGTAACACCCACTGTTTCATTTTCTCTATGTATGTAAATCTCCCCACTGTATTTTCCACTGAATGCATCCGATGAAGTGAGCTGTAGCTCACAAAAGCTTATGCTCAAATAAATGTGTTAGTCTCTAAGGTGCCACAAGTACTCCTTTTCTTTTTACAAAGGCTAATGGGCAGATGTAGCCTCCTAATTAAATGGATGCACTATACTAAACTCTCTAGTGTAATTGTGTTAAATCAGATATCATCTTGGACATGATTTTAAGGTATAGTCCAGAGGGCACCAACCAACCCCAGCATCACCCTCCACCTCAACACCACAGCCCTTATCCTAGCCCAGCATAGAAGGGAAGACCTGGCGGGGAAAAGGGCTGGAGAGTGAGCCTGCCCCACACTTACCTGACAAGGGGAATAGGGGAACAATTCTGTGAGGTATTTTATGAGGTTACTGATACATACTGTGACAAAGCTCTGTCCTTGTCTCCGTGGTTCCCGTGCTTCCTGGAGGATTTTGCTAGCCTCAGAGGCTCACTGTGACCCTGCACATAGCCGTTCTTTCTCTAGAGGCAAGAGTCATAGCCTACTGAGCCATTTCATCATAAGCCAGCAAGGGAGGTGAGGAGAAGCAACCCTCCCTTGCACAGTCTCAGTGATTAATTGGGGAGGGGAGAGAGGGGAGCCCAGGCCCACCCTCTACTCCAGGCTCCAGCCCAGGGACCCAAATAGTAACATCTGTGGTAGCTGACTTTTTTGAAATAGGACGCATACAATTCCCTGGGCTACTTCCCCACAGCAGCTCCCACTTCCTCAATATCTACTTCACCATTATCTCGGGGCCTCCTTCCTTGCACCTGAAATGGTTTGTACTGCTCAGTTCCTCCAACAGCACAGCTTCCTCCTACAGCTCTTGACGCACGCCCAACTGACTAACTGGGAAACTTTTAATTAGTTTCAGCCAGCCCCTAATTGGCTTCAGCTGTCCCAATCAACCTAGCTGTCTTCCCTGCCTTCTGGAAAGATCGTAATTGGCCCCAGGTGTTTTAATTGACCTGGAGCAGCTGCCATTTGCTTATTCTGGTAACAGATTTGCTTAGCCTGGAGCTAATCTATCTGTCTCCCACTACTTTTTCTATAGCCATCTGGCCTTGCTCTGTCACATATCTTCTCTTCTCCCCTCCCCCGCCCCACTCAACACCATAGAGTTGGGAAACTTGGGACACCAGGCATCGAGCCCTGTGCCATATGCGGAACTGGAATGGTTGGAGGGATAAGAACAACCTTGCATTCTTTTCTTTATTCCACTGCATCCACTGGAGGGGTGCATGGTCTGTCACAAGAGTAAATCACCAGCCTAAGAGATAATAACGCAATGTCTCCATAGCCCATTTGACAGCAACGCATTCTCTCTTGACTACCATGTATTTCTGTTCTCTTGGGGAGAAGCTTTCTGCTTAGGTAGAGGATTGGGTGTTCCTCTTCTCCCACCATTTGTGACAGAACCATCCCCAACCCCACCTAGGAAGCATCTGTTTGTAAAATAAATTCCTTGTTAAAGTCCAGGGCTATGAGTACGGGGTCATTACAGAGGGCTGTCCGAAGGTCTGTGAACACCCCTCTACTGTGTTGGTCCACTTCACCATGTCTGGACCTTGGGCCTTCACCAGGTCCATTAGGGGACTTGTTCTAGTGGAAAAGTGGGGAATAAAATGTTGGTATTAGCCTACCGCACCTAGGAATGTGCAGACCTGCTTCTTTCGGGTCGGCCGGGACCTCTAGCTTACTTGTTTGGGGCTTCACTATGCCCCTTCCTACAATATATCCCAGGTACCTAGCCTCTGCTAGCCCTATGGTGCATTTAGTGGGATTAGCAGTGAGGCCAGCCTGCCTTAAGGTGCGCTGTACTGCCTCCACTTTCTCCAAGTGGGTTCCCCAGACTGGCGTATGGATGATGACATCATCTAGGTATGTGGCTGCATAACTAGTATGGGGGCGCAGCAGCTTATCCATGAGGCACTGGAATGTAGCCCAAAAGGGAGGACGGTGTACTGGAATAGCTTGTCCGGGGTGGAGAACGTTGTCTCTTTTTTTTTTTTTTTCTTTTCCCACCTCTTTAGCTTCTTTGGTCAGGGGAATTTGCCAGTACACTTTTGTCAGATCTAGTGTAGTCCAGAATCGGGCACTACCCAGTTGGTCAACCAGTTCATCGATGCATGGTATGGAGTATGCATCGAATTGGGATACTTCATTCAGTCAGCAAAAGTCATTACAGAATCTCATGGCACTGTCAGGTTTAGGCACTAGAATGATTGACCTGTACCACTAAGATTCTTCAATAACCTCTAATTCTAACATTTTCTTTACTTCGGCCTTGATTTCTTCTCTTTTGGCTGCTGGGATTTGGTCAAGTCTCAGTGTTACCTTGGCTCCAGGGATCCTGCGGATATGATTAACCAATTTATTTGAGCATGAGCTTTCGTGAGCAAGCTCATGCTCAAATAAATTGGTTAGTCTCTAAGGTGCCACAAGTACTCCTTTTCTTTTTGCGAATACAGACTAACACGGCTGTTACTCTGAAACCTGCGGATATGATGATAAGTCTCAGTCGTCTGCCCTGGTTTTGTAGAGAACACATCTCGGTTGCAATTAATCATGTTGGCTGCCTCAATCTTTTGGATCGGCGTCAAGTCGGGTGATATCCTCACTTGCTCGTGTAAATTATCCTCCTGGGGAAGGGTCTCCTGGGTGACTAAGCGTGCCTCTCGATCCTGCCAAGGTTTCAGAAGATTGATGTGATAAATTTGCTCCGGTTTCTGGCGGCCTGGCTGCCACACCTTATAGTTCATCTCTCCCATGGCTTTGATTACTTTGTAGGGTCCCTACCACTGGGCCAACAGTTTACTTTCTGCTGTGGGCACAAGTACCATCACCCAATCCCCTGGGGTTGGAACCATCAAAGCTTTGCCTGGTGGTTATCATGGGTTCACTGGGTCTCCTGTGCTCTTTCCAAGTGTTCACGTACAATGGGCATAACTCGGGCTATCCAATCACTTATCTGCAGTACATGCTCAATTATGTTCCTTCTGGGATTTGGCTGCTCTTCCCAGGCTTCTCTGGCTATATCCAATATGCCCCAGGGATGGCACCCATATAGTAGTTTGAAGGGAGAGAAACCCATGGAGGCTTGCAGAACCTCCCGGATGATGAAATGAGGTAAGGCAAGAGGATATCCCAATCTTTCCCATCCCAGCTCACCACTTTCCTGAACATGGCCTTGAGGGTCTTCTTGAACCTTTCCACAAGGCCATCTGTTTGCGGGTGGTATACAGAAGTCCATAGGGCTTGTACATGGAGCAACGAACAGAGATATTTCATCAACTTGGAAATAAAAGGTGTCCCTTGATCAGTCAATATCTCCTTGGGTAGTCTGTACTATCTCCTTAACTATTGTCTTGGAAGCCGTGTTGCATAGGGGAATGGCTTCTGGGTACCGGGTTGCATAGTCCAGTACAAGAAGTACATGTTGGTGGTCCTGAGCTGTCTTCTCTAAAGGCCCTACCAGATCCATGTCTATGCATTCAAAAGGAACCCTATTATTGGAAGAGGTATCAAAGGAGCCCGCAAGTGCAGGCAAGGGCTATGTAACTGACACTCCGGACAAGAGGTGCAGTATTGCTGGACATCTTCGTGTACTCCTGGCCAGAAGAACCTCTGCAGGATTCATGCCTGAGTTTTCTCTATCCCTAGGTGTCCTCCAAACAGGGGAGTGTGGGCGAGAATCAATATGGCTTTTTGATGTTTTCATGGCACCAGAAGTTGTATCTCTTGCTTCTGCATTTGCACCTCGTGGTACAGGAGATCTTTCTTCACCACAAAGTAAGGTCCAGGACCCCGGACCGTCCCATCCATGGATATCCCGTTGATCTTGGCCACCACTTTCCTGGCATTATCATATCTGGGATCCTCTGCCTGGTCCCACCAGAAAGTCTCTCTCCTGGGACTACCCTGCCAGTGCTCCCAGGGATCGGCTTCTGCTTCTTCCAACAGCTCACCACCATCACGGCTGGGGGGGGTGGCCTCTGGCTCACCTTCTAATGTGGAAGTTTCTCTGTTGGCTGCTCATGTCCATCAGCCTAGTAGGGTGGTCTTCTGGTCCTGGGTCAGGATCCAGGTTCCCAAGGCCTTCGCGGCCTTCCTCTCTCTCTCTCTCTCTCTCTCTCTCTCTCTCTTTTTTTTTTTTGTCTTTTTTGTCTTCTGGGTCTTTCAGGGAGCTGAGAACAGATCCTGAGAAATCTCAGAAAACATCAGGGGTTGACATTCCACCGGTGACGAGTTGCTGTCCTCAGGGTCCCCACCTCCCTCCAGCCTCTCTGTGGGGAGTAAACTATCAAACCCTGGATAGTCCCTCCCAATGACTACAAGATATGGGAATTTAGGAACTACGCCCACGGTCACCTCAATGGGGTTCCCCTGAACCTCTTTCTCCACCGGGATGGTGAAGTAATGGCTCACGGCCCCATGCACGCACGTCACTGCTATGCATTTGGCTTGTAGCAGCTGACTACTTTTTACCAGCTTACCCAATATGAGGGTGATAGCACTCCCAGAGTCCACAAGCGCTGTAGTCTCTGCTCAATTTATCCTCACTGGCCTGGTGTAATTATGTGGGGCCAATGTGACCCGCGCAAGGTGGATAAGGGAGCACAGGAACTCCCAATCCCCCAAGTTACATTGCATAGGCTCCTCGGTGCTGGGATGCTGCTGCTATGTGTCCCCACTCCCCACAGGCATAACATCTATAATTTCTTCTAATCACTCCCCTATCCTGGGGGTTAGGGGATTTAGTCCCAAGGTTCCCCCCACTCAGGCCAATCCCTTCCTTCTGGGGTCCCCATTGATTTTCATCCCCCCCGCCCACTTCTTCCATCTAGAACTCCCGGGGGTTTGGCTGCCCAAGCTTCCAGGGTTGGGGTTGGGTGCTTGCTTTGAAAGGGGCCTTCCTTGGGTAGTCAGGTCAATTCCCTGCCTGTCATCAGTTTTTCTACCAGCATGATCATCTCGTCATACGTGGACAGATCGTTCTGGCCTACCCATTTACGGAGATCTGGTGGCAGTCCCCGCATGTAATGGTCCATGACCAGGGTCTCCAAAAACTCCTATGGGCTAAACACTCGGGCTGTAACCACTTCTGTGCAAGGTGTATGAGGTTGAATAGTTGGGGCCTTAGGGGTTTGTTCTCCTGATATTTCCACTCATGGAACCTCTGGGCCCGTACCACTACCATCACCTATGATCATGCTAGGATCTCTGCCTTCAGCCGAGTATAATCAATGGTGTCCATGGCAGGAAGTCAAAGTAGGCCTTCTGGGCCTCTCTGCACAGAAAAGGGGCGAGAATGCTGGTCCACTGCTCCTGGGGCCACACCTCACGCTGAGCAGTCTTTTTGAATAAGAGGAGATATGCCTCTACATCCTCTCCTGATGTCATCTTTGGCAGACAACCACTGGCCTTCAGGGTTTGTGTCCTCTTGGACCCCTAGGCCTGGGTGGTGAGGATCTTCAGCTGGTCCACTACCTCTCGCAAGAGGGCACAATCTTCGGTTGCCTGGTCCATTAATAATTGATTGGTTTCCTGCTGTAGCCACATCGACTTCTGTTGTGCCATTGCCTGAACCTGGGTGGGCTACTGCTGGGCTGCTGTGGCTTGTACCAGAGCTCTTACCACCTCCTCCATTGTGGTACAAAACAAAAACCAAAAAACATCCCCAAAAACCCAAAACCACAGTGCACTTTTTTTAACCTTTTTCTTCCGCCACACTGTGAATGATGATCCCATCCCTGACACCAGTTGTGACAAAGTTCTATCCTTGTCTCCATGGGTCCCACACTTCCTGGCAGATTTTTCTAGCCTCAGAGGCTCATTTTGACCCTCTACATAACCCTTCTTTCTCTAGAGGCAAGGGTCACAGCCTACTGAGCCATTTTCATCATAAGCCAGCAAGGGAGGTGAGGAGAAGCAACAGATATTAGTTGCAGTACAACTGAGCAGTACAAACCATTTCAGGTGCAAGGAAGGAGGCCCCGAGATAATGGTGAAGTAGATATTGAGGAAATGGGGGCTGCTGTGGGGAAGTGGCCCAGGGAACTGTATGCGTCCTATTTCCAAAAAGTCTGCTACCACAGATGTTACTATTTGGGTCCCTGGGCTGGAGCCTGGAGTAGAGGGTGGGCCTGGGCTCCCCTCTCTCCCCTCCCTTGCACAGTCTCAGTGATTAATCGGGGAGGGGAGAGAGGGGAGCCCAGGCCCACCCTCTACTCCAGGCTCCAGCCCAGGGACCCAAATAGTAACATCTGTGGTAGCAGACTTTTTGGAAATAGGACGCATACAATTCCCTGGGCCACTTCCCCACAGCAGCCCCCATTTCCTCAATATCTACTTCACCATTATCTCGGGGCCTCCTTCCTTGCACCTGAAATGGTTTGTACTGCTCAGTTCCTCCAACAGCACAGCTTCCTCCTACAGCTCTTGATGCACGCCCAACTGATTAACTGGGAAACTTTTTAATTAGTTTCAGCCAGCCCCTAATTGGCTTCAGCTGTCCCAATCAACCTAGCTATCTTCCCTGCCTTCTGGAAAGATCTTAATTGGCCCCAGGTGTCTTAATTGACCTGGAGCAGCTGCCATTTACTTATCCTGGTAACAGGGATCTGTTTAGCCTGGAGCTAATATCTGTCTCCCACTACTTTTCTATAGCCATCTGGCCTAGCCCCGTCACATAACACTCAACCGTAACTCCATTTTAACATAGTTTCTATATGGACATTTTAATGTTTGTTTTAAAGAGATTCTAAAACATCTGACTTCTTATTTTTTTTTCAAATAATAGATAAATACAAAATAGCACTTCCGTGATAGCTGACCCCTTTTTCTCCCCTCCCCAGTATTAAAAAAAAAAAAAAAAAAAAAAAGCTCCCCTGCAGGAAAATTCCATTAATGGACAATAGTGAAGTCACATAGCTGTTGAGGCCATCTTGTCTCCCTTATCAGCCACTTCTCACTAAACATTTTCTGAGGCAAGAGCAGAAGCTCAAACCAGGTGGGCTGCAGTGATATCAGAGGCTTGTGAAAGCTTCTGTGTTGGCCATCCCTTCAGCCATTCTAGTGCATCCCAAGGCCCTGGCCCCCTGTAGCAGAAAGAGGAAAGTGGAGCTCTTGCTCCACATGGTACTTTCCAGTTTCTGCTGCAGGCCTAATGCCCAGCATAGCTCCCAAGTTCAGGGAGTTGTGGTTGGGAGTCAACTCTGGCTGGAAATTCACTCCCTCTGGAGGCTATAAAGGTGTGGCACACAGGAGTGCTTCCACTCCAGTCCTCTTAAGGTACTTATATGACCCTTGTTGTTGTTGTTGTATGTGAGTATCTCTAACATAGTTATCTTTACAACATAATTGTGAGGAAGGAAAGTGCTGCTGTTCCCATTTTACACATGGCGGGGGGAAGGGGGGAGGGAATTCAGGCCCAGAAAGGCTAATTCAAGGACACAGAAAGCCTAAAATAAAGCAAAGAAAAAAAAAAGATCCCAGGTCTCTGCCTACCATCCTAACCATTGGGACCATCCTTCCTCTAATGAGGGATGACTGGTGAGAGATTAATGTTTATTTCCTTGCCCCAGTCACCTAACATGGGTAAGGTTCACAAAAGGTTAATTCCTTGGTCACATAACGGGTCAATAGCCACTGATCCCAGCGGCTACTCTACCAAAGGCCATATGTTGTGAACTTTAGAACACAATGCAAGGCATATTTACTTACTAAGGGCTCTAATTAAATTTCATGGCAGGCCCTATAGTTCATTAATTTGAAGTGGCTGTCCATGAACAAGAGATTAATTTATGCTTGTTTTAATTGTTGGGTGCCACCACAGTAAGTGCTGCATAAAAATACATACAGCTTATAAATAAAATATGAATTAAAACAAGTGAGTAATTCTGAATACATCAGTCTAAAAGCAAGAGGCGTTTTAATATCAGAGCCCAGTAATGGTGCATGAATTAAGAAGGATTAGTTTTCCTGAGACAGTTCAGAAATATTTGGCCTTTATTTTGCCCTTATTTCCAATGTCTCATATGATGGAGCTCAGATTTTTACATAATTTAAGGTTTCAGAAAACATTTTTTTTCTCTCCAAGTGAAATTCTTCAGTATTTTGAAGCTCTCTTGGAATTCCAGTCCTGTAAGCTGATTTGCATAAATGGATCTCTGTGCTTTTCAAGGCATAGAGAATCTGCTAGTAATCTGTGTTTGTACAGTTGTCTGTCAAAGTGGGGTCCAGTTCTTGGTTGGCCTTTAGGCACTCTCATAAAAAATATAAACAGCCTCACTCCCTTTAATTGGGATTGCAAAGATATAATAGAAGGTAAAATCTGCTCCACTATGTGTCGAATAGAACTTTCTCTGACTCTGCTTTTTGGAAAATAGGAACTGTAAATTAAATGTATTCACTTTTTGTTACAGCATGACATAAGGCATGATCCAACAAGGTGCTGTGTACTCTGACCCTGATCCAGCATAGCACTTTGCAACAATGCTTAATTTTCAGCACATGAGTAATTCCTCAGACTACTTTAATTGGAGTACTCATGTTCAACAAGTTAGGCATGTGTCAGAGTTCTATGCTGGATAAAGCCTTATACTTTTTGTTACAGCGTAACATGCGATAGACTTGCCGGAGGTCAAAGTATATAACCATCATAAAACTCTTTGGTTGTGATTTGCTTTCTAATATATTGAAACATATGCTTTCGGAACTGATATTTTGTCATAAGAGCTCATCTAACTCATTTGCTATTCATATAAATTAAAAAAAATCTATTCCCAGTACGTACTTGTTTGTATCACATAGCCGTCACATATTTTGAAATAATTCGTAATGATTGGAGGTCTCTTTGGAGGAGAGGCCCAAAACTCCAGAACTGGAATAGGGGAGGTGTTGCAGAGAAGACTGAGGTGTGCTAACAGCTGCGTTCAGGAAGCTTAGACAGCTTTTGCATGCACTATGGATGGCTTGAGCAAGCGCTGCTGTTTATTTACAAACATTGCATTTATGAAAGATTTAAAACTAATATTAATATGGACATGTAATTTAGACTCATGAGAGATTTTTACACTAGTTGCCCTCTATCTCCATTTCTCTAATGGGAGTCAGGCATAAAGGGCCCAATCCTGCAGTTCTTGCTCGTGTGCATTCAAGATACTCTAATGAACAAGCTGCATGAACAAAACAATGGATGTGTGCCCCCCAGGTGTACATGCATCAAATGTGCACTCATGCAAAAGCATATGCACACTAGAGCTGGCTGAAATGTTTCAAAAATTGAACTTTGTAATTTCAGTAGTCAGAAAAAAAAATGGAAAAACTTAACAGGGGAAAAAATCACTTGTACTCCTTTTTGACCAGCTCTGGTATCCACTTCTGCAGGTGTGCTTTCAAAACCTGTCTGAAAATTCTTTGCAAATCTGTCTGAAAAGCTCTTCCTCAATTCACAACACACAGGCTCTGACTTTGCACTTCATACTTATGTAAAACTCTCATTGGGCCCTAACCCTGACTACAACTGCTTCTGTGGCTCTGGAGTTCACAGCTTGCCTGGGTTTGGCAGCTGTGAATGCTTCTCCTTATCTCCTGGGGAAAGTGCTACAAAGATTTTTTTTCCCCATGAGAGGATCCCATGACCTAGGAAGCTCAGTTTTATAGTAAACTTTGTCTCTTAAAAGTATATCTGGCAATTCTCTACACATGAGTGGATCCCTTAGGGGACTTTGTGGCAGTCAAAGTCAAAGCTCACTCCTGCCCAATGGCACTAGGATTTTCCACCAACTGCTCTTCAGAATTTCTTGACTTTAGGAAGAGAGAATAACATTTAAACTGCTCTTATGTTTCCTTGCTGGATGTTTAATAAGTAGGTTCTCCTCAAAAATGGGCTTTCTGGGAAAATGTAATTCTTTCTTTGTTGAAGGAACAAATTCAGGGCCATCTACATGTTGAATTTAATTGGCTCTCATAACCACAGTGACAGGGCCCTCCTGCTCATTTACTGGGTAGCCGTTTAAGGTGAAATCAAATTCTGAAGAGATTGATCCCAAAGGATAGCAAAAAGAAAAGGAGTACTAGTGGCACCTTAGAGACTAACCAATTTATATAAATTGGTTAGTCTCTAGGGTACCACTAGTACTCCTTTTCTTTTTGCGAATACAGACTAACACGGCTGTTACTCTGAAAAGGATAGCAAGCCCATTTTGGGCCCCTCTGCAAGCATGTCCCAGGACCACATAGCCCTCATGCTTCATAGGCCTATGTGGAGCAAATGGAATGGCAAATGGAATGGCTTGGCAAGACAAGACCAAGGGAGTCACTCGCTTCCCCCAATTCTTCTCCAGAAGAGTACAATAAGAGGAGAGCAGGGAAGTTATGTGCCAAAATCAAGTACTTACCCATGTGTATAACAGTCTGAACACATCAGCAACAGCCACTAGACATGAAGACCAAAACCAACAGGAGGTAAGTTCCTCTCTCTCCAGACCCATTTCCTATAGTTAAAAAATACAAAACCAAACTATTGCATAAGGCAGATCTCTTTTTGTCAGAGTGCTGAACCTTTCTTAGCAGTTATACTGGTGCAGGAACTAAAGGGTGAACAGAGCGGCCTTATAAATGTACTAATATGTGCTTGATTTGGATTAACCCAAAAAACTTGGTGAATGTGATTATTTAACACACAAACCGTTCACTTCTACAAAGATCCTGCACTTCCTGTTTCAGCGTCTTGTCTTTTTACGTATTGACTTTTAGCTTTCCCAAATGTTCTTGCTCCATGTGGGTACAGTGATATCTGTGTCTCAGCTGCCTCAGTTCACAAAAGAAATAACTCTCATTCTTTTATTGAAGAGCCTACCTGCAGCCAAGAAGACTGGTTGCATTTGGGATCCAGTGTTTCAACTACAGCTTCCCAGACAAGCTGAACTGTGCACTTTATGCTTTTTCCTCATAGGTCTGTTTGGCACTTCCATCACTCCCCTCCTCAGCCTCTTGTAATATACCTCCAGTTCCGAGCCCTTCTTAATTTTCCATGGTGCCTTTTCTGACAGATTTACTTACTTTTCTTCTGATCCCAAGGACATCAGATCACTTGAGCAAAATAACTTTTTTGTTGTTGCTTTATAAACTTTGAGCACAAGGGTGGTTTGTGGTGTGTGTGTGTGTGATTGTTTTTTGTTGTTGTTGTTTTTTAAAAAAAGTGTGTGGGGTAGTGAGCAGACTGGCAGACACTGTGCTGTTTTCCACAGGTACCCCAGAACATTCACTGATGGATGAGCCTTTTTAGTTAACTGTTTTCAAAGGCTATTGTTTTTTTTCTCCTTGTTTGCATAGACAAATACATAGAGACATGGTGTATACTGTAAAAGAAAAATGTTACCTTATATAAAAATGTATTATTTGCACATAGGAAGAGTTTGCCTAATTCTATTTTGCTGAGATAAACATAAGACCTTGTTTTTACTGAATGGAAAATTTATTTTAATTATTCTATCTTGACTTGGATTTTCAGTTTAAATTCACCTGTTGAGTACAATTGATGTTGGCATCTGTATTCATGCTTGAAGATGTCCATATTCATTACTGGATTTCTTTAGCTTAACAAAGCTTGGAATTAAATGCAACCCACAAAGCAAGCATTTATCATTCTGAGATACATTGAGTGGTAGTGCTGTTAAAGGAGGGTATTGTTTCAGCCATTAGTAGTCCAATCTGATTACGGGACTCAATCTGTTTCTGATGGGAACCACTGAAAGAACAACATCATTACCATCTGTGTCCTCAGCAGAGACTTCATGTCTGAGCATTTAGCATTTCAACAATCGTACAGATGTTGATATTGCATTATTCATTTAGTTAGAGACTGCCACAGCTGTGTACTTTCCTGTATATTTTTTCAAGCAATCTGGCAACCGACTTTAATTTGAGCAGTGCAAAGTGGAGTGCAATTTTTATGCATGTGGTATAGTAAGGTTTGGGGCTAGCTGGCCAACTAAAATCTTTGAGCAGCAAGATGGGATATGTCACTGCACACTAGTCATTTAGGTAGTCCATATGACAATTTAATGGATTGAAAATGAATATGCCTCATAAACATATGGGCTGGAGGTAGTGGGACAATCTTCAGAGAATGCTTTCAAACTGTGACATGAGATTGATGGGGTGAAAAAAATGAGGTGGAAAAGAGAAATTGGAGGAAAGAAAATGAGAGAGAAAAGTAGTCAGAGGAAAGAAAAAAAACAAAAGAAAAAAAATAAAAAGGAGGGGGTAGGGAAGAGAGAGACTGATAAGGGGAAGGACAGAAGCTGAAATGCCCAGAAAATGAACTATAGACTCTCATGGAGGAAGAACAACACATTTGCTGATGTATGAAGAGTCTATTCTAATATTGTCTAAGCCATCAACATGTAAATGGATTAAATGCACAAAATACAAAGTGGTAGAAAAATCAAAATACATGATTAATTACAATTTTTAATGTAGAAAAACTAATTTGTTAAAATCCTTTTTTAAAAACTCAGATTGAAACGTGGTAAGGATGAAAAGGTTTATCAGAATCCATATGGCCAAATCTGAACTGAACATGATTCCTTCTCCTTCTAATTGCATACAAATGGGTGATAAGTGGAACTGTCAATAACTGACTTTTCAGGTCAGTGGCAGAACCAACAAAATAAATTTAAAAAGCTTCAGGTTGGGCAATACAGTTTGTTCAGTTCAAAATGGAACACTTTGATTTGTTTCTAGGGTTTTTTAATTGTTTTAAGATAAAATTGAGGGGAAAATCTGAAACAAAATTCCAAATGTTTTGTTTTAAATGCCAAATATACCATTTTGACATTTTCAAATTTTGTTTTTAACTTTTTTCCATCAAACAATTTGCTGAAATCAACGCAAATCGACATTTTTGGGGTGAAAAAAGTGTTCACATGAAAAAGTTCACTCAGCTCTACTCATAAAATTTTTTAATTTCCCGCCTCACCCTCCCTCGCTCACATGAGTGTATTGGATGCAGGACCAGAGATTGGTGCAGGATCAGACAGGCTGAAACCAACTTGGTTTTTATACATTGTGAGTAAGGGCCAAATACTGCTCTATTTGGACAAACTAAACCACAACAAACTCCACTGACTTTCCTGGAAATACTTTGGATTTACATTAGTATAACTGAAAGTAGCATATTAAGAGGCACAAGGTCTACGGAAGCAGTTTCTTGACACATGTAAATGGTTGTTTGTTGGAACGACTACTTTTGGAGTGCCGAGGAAAGAAGTTAAGTCATGTGACTGAGTTGATTGAAGAAATAACTGTAGTGACCACAGTATAATTATGTCGAACATCATAGAATGGTATTCTTCCCTTGAGTGGTCCCTTGAGATTTAAACTTTAGAAAGAGTTTTTTAAAAAATAAGAAGTTAAAAGAATTTAAGAATAAGTGGCTGAACCGCTAAAACAAAAATATACAATCTCATTAAAGTTAGCACCTGTAATAGAGGAGTGGAGGTAGCACTGGTGAACGTTGGTATTCCAGAACAGTGACCCCTTACTTTACTACCATGAAAGTGGTTGCAATGATAAAACACCTGAATGAATATGATATAATAGCATGGCCTCAGCAAAGGAGGATTTTGGTTACAATTTCAAATGTGCCTAACTCCCATTTTCAATGGTGACCTTGACACTTAGTACTCAAAGTCCCATTGATTTTTTTTTCCAGTGGACAGCATGATTGCTGATGAAATTCAGTGTTAATAAATGCAATATGTACATATTGAATATAAACTAATCATATACAATGCTGATGTCTAAATTAATTGCAACCATTCAGGAAAAGATGCCTCTCCTCCCCCAATTCAGTAAAAGAGGGGGTTTGGTCATATGGCAGCCTTTAGGGTGCTGGTGCACATGGGTATTTTAGGTAGATGCCTAAGCCTTTTCCTTCCACCAGCTGACGTGTGTGTGTGGCAGGAGAGGGTCATAACTCTTCCTTCCCTTTCCTTCCCTTCCCTTCCCTTCTAGGCAGAAAGAATGAATATGTTTGGAGGAAGGGAGTCCTGTGCAAGTCTCTGGCCAGTTTCGGGCATGGGGAGGGGTCACAGTATCCAGTCCCCTCTTGCGATGAAAGGCCCCTCCTGAGAATGGGAGGCCATTCAGCTCTCACAGACTTGCACTCATCTATCCCACCCTGGGTGTGTGCAGGTCGCTGGCTGAGTCTTGGGGTATACTGTGAACCTACCAAGACCACTTTCTCAGGGTTCAGGAAGGGATTTTCCCACTTGACAAGTTTGACCCACTGCATCTTGGAGATCTGGCTGTTCAGTTAGGAGAGAGAAAAGGAAAACTAAATTACAGAAACAATTCCCAAAATGTTACTGCAAATTGCAGCAGGTGTCTATTATGAAGAGATGGAGTGAATGAGTTATGAGATACTGGAGTAAGCTCAAGCACAGGACCTAGGAGGGACTGGGCCCAACCTGCATTGGTTTGGGATGAGGGTGTTTCGAAAACTTGTGCAGACTGAGCCAGTCTCATGTGCACTCTCATCCCCCAACATGTGGGGAGAGAGCAAGGGATTGCAACATGAGCTGAATACAAGATCCAAGTGTCATCACCTCACCCTCTTGATTAAATGTTGTATTCTTACTGCAACCATTTAAATAACTGCCTTTACAGTTAAAGGAGAGCCTGGGCAGTTTCACACCTCTGCCCTGCTGTTTTGGCATTATTTAATAAAGTTACAACCTGCCACACTAAACACAGTGTTGTTGTTTGTGCCTTTTTTCCTTCAAGACCAGATCAAGACCACCTGCAAGTAAGCATCTGCTCAATGCTCAGTAATAGTCAAGTCTGCAAACTTCTATACTGCAGAAGACTGGAACAGAAAATAATATACTAGAATCTTTATTTATGCCCTCACCTGGAATACTGTGTTCTGCTTTTGTTACCCTGTCTCACAAGAAGAAAACTGAAGGTAGCCAAAAATGGGTGGCAAATTATTAGAGACTGTCATAAATATAAAGGGAAGGGTAAACGCCTTTAAAATCCCTCCTGGCCAGAAGAAAAATCCTTTCACCTGTAAATGGTTAAGAAGTTAGAATAACCTCGCTGGCACCTGACCAAAATGACCAATGAGGAGATAAGATACTTTCAAAAGCTGGGAGGAGGGAGAAAAACAAAGGGTCTGTGTCTGTCTATGTGATGCTTTTTCCGGGGACACAATAGGAATGGAGTCTTAGAATTTAGTAAGTAATCTAGCTAGATATGCGTTAGATTATGATTTCTTTAAATGGCTGAGAAATTAAATTGTGCTGAATAGAATGAATATTCCTGTCTGTGTGTCTTTTTGTAACTCAAGGTTTTGTCTAAAGGGATTCTCTATGTTTTGAATCTAACTACCGTGTAAGGTATTTACCATCCTGATTTTACAGAGGTTTTTTTCTCTTACTATTTATCCTATTAAAATTCTTCTTTTGTAAGAACTGATTTTTTTTTTTTTTTAGTGTTCTTAGGATCCAAGGGTATTGGGTCTGTGGTCACCTATGCAAATTGGTGAGGCTTTTTACCAAACCTTCCCCAGGAAGTGGGGTGCAAGGGTTGGGAGGATTTTGGGGGGAAAGATGTTTCCAAACAATGCTTTCCTAATAAAAATAAACCCAGATAAACATTTGGTGGTGGCAGTGGAAGTCCAAGGGCAAAGGGTAAAATAGTTTGTACCTTGGGGAAGTTTTAACCTAAGCTGTAAAAGTAAGCTTAGGAGGTTTTCATGCAGGTCCCCACATCTGTACCCTAGAGTTCAGAGTGGGGAAGGAACCTTGACAGAGACATTCTGTATTACTGACTGAAAAGATTGAGACTATTTAGTTTAGAGGAGTGATCTTAGAGATCCAAAATTATGAATAGTACAGAGAAGGTAAACCAGGCACACATTTTTACCCTTCCTCATAATACTAGAACAAATATACCTAATGTGTAGTTGACAAGCAACAATTTAAGGCTGATAAAAGGAAATACTCTTTACACAATGCACAATTAACCTGTGGAACTCATTGTCACAAGATATCACTGAGCCCAAGAATTTAGTAGGATTATACATTTATTTTAGTAACGAGTATACTGATGCTATCTAAATTACTATGTTTGTATAAATATAATAATGAATACACACCCTTATATTTCAGGGCTTAAACCAACTGTAGCTGCTGCTGGTTCAGAAGTGTAGTAGGAAGAGGGCCTGAAACATAAGGCCTTATATCAGAGGCCTGAGGCCTGGACTGAAGTGGTCAAAACTTTGCTCATATAAAGCAAAGTTAAGTTATAAGCAAGAGGCAGGCCCTGCTCTCACAGAATCTGGCAAGAACAGGGCTGCTATTGCAGAAACACATATTCCTAAGTAGTGCTAAGCATAAGAATATATACACAAACACAGAAAGGTGGTACCAGAACACCTTGATATCAAACACATTCTGTAAAGATAACAGGAACACACTGACCCATCCTAAAGATGATGTCAGTATGATGGATAGAGATGTTTTGATTGAACCAAGGTATTTGGTGGCACCCAAATACATCAGAGGGTGGCACCTAGATGCGTCAGGAGTAATGCGTAAATTGTTTGTTTGTATCTGTGTATAAAGATATATCTCAGAGGGAGAGTCTTTGGCTAAGAGGCAAATGGAAAGTCCCGCCATCTACTGAGCTAATCCATTGCAATGGGCATACATGTGTTAGTGTACCTGTAATCATTGAGCCAAGGCATTAGGGCCGTGCTTCGTTGACAATGAACCTTATCAAGTTCCTTCGCTATGAACCAAGTCTGTGGATTTATTGGGTCGCTCATTCAGAGCTTGCTAGTTCCGCTGTCTGCGCAGAACTGGGACAGCATACTGAAAGAACACACATGCAGGCAAACATCTGACCACGAGATGAAACTTCCCTCACGGGCAGGTTGTTCCAGTATTGTCTAGTATGGGTGTTTGTTCCCTTTCCTCTGACGTAGCTGGTCTTGTACTGGCCACTGTTAGAGAGTGGATACTGGGCTAAATGTAGCACTGGTCTGATGTGGCATGGCAGTTCCTATGTGTATATTTTCTCTCTCACACACATAACCTACATCTAATACACTCACACAAAAAGAGCCTCCTTAAACTCTCTCTTTCTAAATTAAAAAAACAAAACAAAACAAAAACATTTAGAGTGACTGTGTTTACAAGCAACAGCCTTATTAAGCAAAGGCCATGGAAATAGTTGTCCCTCAAGGTAAAATCCTGCTTTTCCCATATTTTAATATCTAATCTAGATGTGAAATATTACCATATTTAATATAAACATTGTGGTTTTGTGTTCAGCAGACATGCTCACTGACCTCTCTGCATGCTATCGAACTTTTGAATTTCTAATCTCCTGTCGAGCACTTTATCAAAGCAAGTGTGCAAATGATCAAACAAAATTAGATGATGATGATGATGTGCAGCATCTTCCCCCTTGCTCTCCTCTAACCAAAATTCAGCAACTTCTTTTTTTAAAAAAATATTCCTGGCTGATTTTTAATGTTCTCCTTTGATCCTTACTAGTACATTATTCTTGAAGGAAGTCGGATTTTGACCAGGGCCGGCTCCGGGCACCAGCTTTCCAAGCAGGTGCTTGGGGCGGCATTCAGAGTGGGGCAGCAGTCCGTGTCCCGCGGCAGCAATTCGGCGGCGACTGCTTGGGGCGGCAAAATTGGTAGAGCCACCCCTGATTTTTACCAGCATTTGTGCAGTAATTTTTGGCGAGTTTTATTAACTAGGAGTGTACTTTGAACTTTTCTTTACATGTCCACACTTCTCAGCATCAAACAATAAAAAACCCCTGTGAGCCTTAATAGGAAAGGAAAAATAGAAGGGGAGGGGGAAGGTTATAAATGACTATTGGAAATCATGGACCACATCTGTTGTTTTACTTTTGAAATTATGAAAGAGTTAAAGTTTAAATATATTGATATCTCATCTACAACTATAAATTATCTCTAATTCCTATGGAGGCTACAGGGGTTAGGTATAAAGGGTTTGATTCTACCACAAAACAACTATGACAATAAAAACCTTGTGGCAAAACTATTCTTGATATAGTGGAAGACAATCTGGGCTCAGCGTAAGGCAATCTGATTCCCACAGACAGAAGGGCTGCTTGTGCAGATCTGACTGCAGGATCGTGTGTATGTTGAAAGGAGGGGAGTGAAAAGGAGTTAAACCCCAACCCCACATATACTTATATGTGTATTTATCTTTCTAACCACCAGAAGACCCATTGATATCAGCTAGATTACAGTATAAAATTAAGCACATGCATAAGTGCTTGCAACATCAGGGCTATAATGGGTAAAAGACCAAGGCTCCAGTCCTGCAATGAGTTCCGTGCAAGTGCAGGGCTCCATCCACATGCAGCTCATTACAGGATCAGTGACCAAGTCACTGCCTTCCCATTGCCTTTTATCCATTATCACATTGTAATTGTTATTTCAAAAATCACATCACTTCTTTTAAGTAAAATATTTCCCAAGAATTAGAAGTGGGTAATCAAGGGAAAAGTATTTATAGCTTTCCACTACAATTATTACAATAAAAAAGAGAAAGATAGCATTCATCTAGGTTTTTTTTTTAACTACTAAAGTTTTACCTTATTGTTTTAGAACCATATTAAAAATGGGTACACTTTCATTTCATCTCATTTTCTCTTGCTATTAATAACCTATAAATATTTTCTTTTGAGAAAATATTTTATTTGCATATTAAAAGCAGACTGGGTTGAATCCTTGGCTAACATAAATCAGCATAGCTTCACTGAAGTACATAGAGCTATGTCAATTAAACACCAGCTCAGAATAGAACATAAGAATGGCCATATTGGGTCAGACCAAAGGTCCATCTACCCCAGTATCTTGTCTTCCAACAGTGGCTGATGCCAGGTGCCCCAGAGGGAATGAACAGAACAGGTAATCATCAAGTGATCCATCCCTCTCGCCCATTCCCAGCTTCTGGCAGACAGAGGCTAGGGAACCATCCCTGCCCATCCTGGCTAATAGTCATTGATGGACCTATCCTCCATGAATTTATCTAGTTATTTTTTGAATCCTGTTATAGTCTTGGCTTTCACAACATCCTCTGGCAAGGAGTTCCACAGGTTGACTGTGTGTTGTGTGAAAAAATACTTCCTTTTTTTAAAACTTGCTGCCTATTAATTTCATTTGGTGACCCCTAGTTCTTGTGTTATGAGAAGGAGTAAATAATACTTCCTTATTTACTTTCTCCACACCACTCATGATTTTATAGGACCTCTAGCATATCCCCCACTTAGTTGTCTCTTTTTCAAGTTGAAAAAGTCCCAGTCTTATTAATCTCTCCTCATACGGCAGCCATTTCATACCCCTAATTGTTTTTGTTGCCTGTTTCTGAATCTTTTCCAATGCCAATATATCTTTTTTTGAGATGGGGCAACCACATCTGCACACAGTATTCAAGATGTGGGCATACCATGGATTTATATAGAGGCAATATGATATTTTCTGTCATCTTATCTATCCCTTTCTTAATGATTCCCAACATTCTGTTTTCTTTTTTGACTGCCGCTGCACATTGAGTGGATGTTTTTAGAGAACTATCCACAGTGACTCCAAGATCTCTTTCTTGAGTGGTAACAATTAATTTAGACCCCATCATTTTATATGTATAGTTGGGATCACGTTTTCCAATGTGCATTACTTTGCATTTATCAACATTAAATTTCATCTGCCATTTTGTTGCCCAGTCACTCAGTTTTGGGAGATTCTTTTGAAGCTCTTTGCAGTCTGCCTGGGTCTTAACTATCTTGAGTAGTTTTGTATCATCTGCAAATTTTGCCACCTCACCGTTTACCCCTTTTTTCAGATCATGTATGAATATGTTGTATAGGGCCTGGGCCCAGTACAGACCCCCAGGGGGCACCACTATTTACCGCTCTCCATTCTGAAAACTGACCATTTATTCCTACCCTTTGTTTCCTATCTTTTAACCAGTTACTAATCCATGAGAGGACCTTCCCTCTTATCCCATAACAGCTTACTTTGCTTAATAGCCTTTGGTGAGGGACCTTGTCAAAGGCTTTCTGAAAATCTAAATACACTATATCCACTGGATCTCCCTTGTCCACTTGTTGATTGTTGATCCCCTGAAAGATGCTTGTTGATCCTCTGAAAGAATTCTAGTTGTTTGGTGAGGAATGATTTCCCTTTACAAAAAACATGTTGACTATTCCCCAACAAATTATGTTCATCTATGTGTCTGACAATTTTTTTCTTTACTATAGTTTCAACCAGTTTGCCTGGTCCTGAAGTCAGGCTTTCTGGCTTGTAATTGCTGGCGTCACCTCTGGAGCCCTTTTTAAAAATTGGTGTCATATTAGCTATCCTATTGGTGTCCCCATTAGCTATGCAGTCATTTGGTACAGAAGATGATTTAAATTATAGGTTACAGACTACAGTTAGCAGTCCTTCAATTTCACATTTGAGTTCCTTCAGAACTCTTGGGTGAATACCATCTGGTCCTGGTGATTTATTACTGTTTAGTTTATCAATTTGTTTCAAAACCTCCTCTAATGACACCTCAGTCTAGGACAGTTCCTCAGATTTGTCACCTAAAAATAATAGCTCAGGTTTGGGAATCTCCCTCACATCCTCAACTGTGAAGACCAATGCAAAGAATTAATTTAATTTCTCCGCAATGGCCTTATCGTCCTTGAGTGATACTTTAGCATCTAGATCGTCCAGTGGCCCCACTGGTTGTTTAGCAGACGTCCTGCTTCTGTTGTACTTAAAAAAAATGTTGCTATTACTTTTTGAGTCTTTGGTTAGCTGTTCTTCAAATTCCTTTTTGGCCTTCCTAATTTTAATTTTTTAAATTCCATTTGCCGGTGTTTATATTCCGTTCTATTTTCCTCACTAGGATTTAACTTCCACTTTTTAAGGGATGCCTTTTTGCCTCTCACTGTTTCTTTTACTTTGTTGTTTAGCCATGATGGCACTTTTTTTGTTTCTCTTACTGTGTTTTTTAATTTGGGGAATACATTTAAGTTGAGCCTCTATGATGGTGTCTTTAAAAAGTTTCCATGCAGCTTGCAGGGATTTTACTTTTGGCGCTGTACCTTTTAATTTCTGTTTATCTAACCTCCTCATTTTTGTGTAGTTCCCCTTTCGGAAATTAAATGCTACAGTGTTGGGCCGCTGTGGTGTTTTCCCTGCCACAGGGATGTTAAATTTAATTATATTATGGTCACTATTACCAAGCGGTACAGCTATATTCACCTCTTGGGCCTAATCCTGTGCTCCATTTAGGATTAAACCAAGAATTGCTTCTCCGCTTGTGGGTTCCAGGGCTAGCTGCTCCAAGAAGCAGTCTGTGACTATGCTTATGTTTCTATATGTTTATGGAAATATGCTTATAAGTGTAAATATAACATAACTGGAATATGCTTTATGCTAGAGATGCCACGTGACATATCTTTGCAAAGGTTATGATGTACTGAATATATTCATCCTATTTGTATACATGTATCATTTTTAAATCTGTGCTTGCATTTAGTGTTTGCTGTAGGAAACATATAAGGGAGGTTTGGCCAGGCTATTGTAAAGGGGCTATTCAAGTAATTGGGAGTACTTAACTACAATGGACTTTGGGAGACGCCAATCCACATCTGAGCTTTCCTGGGAATATTCAAACTAATATGTAAACAATGGCACCAGCCTGCAAAAAGCTGAATCATTCATGGACATGTGACTTGCCCAGGTGGCTACAAACTCCATCTTGTTGCTGGGATTTTGCACAGAAGAACAAAGGGGTTTCCGCCCACAAGAGAGAGACTATGGAAGCCTCTCCATTTTTGTCTTCAGCTAGCTCAAGGGATGGCCTCTCCACCCCAAAGTGATGCCTGAAAGAAACTGGAACAAATGACTGTAACTATGGTGGTGTGAGTGATTGCTGGACCCTTGCCATAAACTCCAACGTTGGTCTGAAAAGGATTGTGTGTGAGAAGTTAATATTTGTAACTAGATCCGTAGTGTATTAAGTTAGCCTTGCGTGTTTTGATTTATTTTACTTAGTAACTTATCTTGTTCTGTCTGCAATTACTTGAAACCACTTAAATCCTACTTTTTATACTTTAATAAACAAAAGTGATTTTAATTAACCCAGAGTAAGTAATTAATACCTGGGGAAGCAAACAACTGTGTATTTATCTCTCTATCAGTGTTATAGAGGGTGGACAATTTATGAGTTTATCCTGTATAAGCTTTATACAGAGTAAAATTAGTTTATTTAGGGTTTGGATCCCATTGGGAGCTGGGTGTCTGGGTGCTGGAGACAGGAGCACTTCTTAAGCTGTTTTCAGTTAAGTCTGCAGCTTTTGGGGCGTGGTTCAGACCCTGGATCTGCGTTGTCGCAGGCTTGCGTGTCTGGCTCAGCAAGGCAGGGTTCTGAAGGCCCACACTGGCAGAGAAAACAGGCCCGGGGTAGTCTCAGCACATCAGGTGACAATCTCAAGGGGGTCTCTGTGACCGAACCTGTCACACATTCATTTAAGGTGTCAAGAAACTTTATCTCTGCATCCCATCCTGGGGTAATATGTACCCAGTCAATATGGGGATTGTTGAAATCCTCCATTATTATTGAGTTTTTTATTTTAATAGCCTCTCTAATCTCTCTGAACATTTCACAGTCGCTATCACCATCCTGGTCAGGTGGTTGGTAATATATCCCTACTGCTATATTCTTATTATATGAGCATGGAATTACTATCCATAGAGATTCTATGGTACAATTAGGTTCATTTAAGATTTTTACCTCATTTGAGTCTATGCTTTCTTTCACATATAGTGCCACTCCCCCACCAGCACAACCTGTTCTGTCCGTCCGATATATTTTTGTACAATGGGATACAGTAATACCAGGGATTATCCTCATTCCACCAACTTTCTGTGATGCCTATTATATCCATATCTTCATTTAATACAAGGCAGTCTAGTTCACCCATCTTATTATTTAGACTTCTAGCATTGGTGTAGTGCCCAAATGTGTATGTTTACAGTAATAAGACATATTATTTATCTGTATCACCTTAGCACCTAGGAGCCCCAGTCATGGACTAGGACCCAATTGTGCTAGTTGCCATACAAACACAGCACAAAAAAGACAGTCCTTTCCCCAAAGATTTTACATCAAAGTATAAGACAGGAGACAACAGGTGGAAAAGAGAAGAAATGACTTGTTCTTAGGCAATTTGCACGGGAGCTGTGTGAATATTATAACATATTTTCTCTTAACAGTTGTTTGCATACCTCAACTAATTGACTTCAACATGTCTGTGTCCCACTTGCGTTTGCTTTGTGCAAGTATTATTGAGTGCACACTCCATTGTTTGTGTGAATGCTGCAGGAAAAGACAGTGGCAGCTGTTCAGAGGGAAGGAAATGAATACTCAGCATTTACCCATCTTGTTTTGAAAAGGCTCAGGTTTTGCTCTGTTACCCTTGTCTTGGCTGCTGCAGGGATTGTCCTTTAATGGGGGAATCATCATTATAGAGGGAAAGGGCTCCATAGGAAAGGTAAAAAAAATTCGGGCTGTGTTACCTTTCCTTGGAAATAGTTGTGGGATATTGAGGAGGGAATGGGGGAAGAAGGGTCCTGTACCTGCCCTCGGTCCTGTACCTGCCCTGTGTCCCTGGGTCCTGTACCTGCCCTTTGCCCCACCCCCGACTCATTCTTTGCCCCTTCCCTGCATGAATCCCCATGCCAGTGAAGAGGCTGCTGTGAAGTCCTGGGAATAAGGAGAGAGTGCACTTGGAGGCAGCTAGTGAACATTCCTGTGTGGATCTGTGGAGTGCAAGCTGCACCAATGTATTCTTTGATTTCTTTCTCCTGTTGAGGAATAGTGAGACTCTCTTACAGTAGTGATTCTTCAGAAAATACGTTACTGTTATTCCATATACAAGCAAACTGTCCCAGAGGTTGATTATATATAAATGCAAGTCAGCCAAGCAGCAGGTGAAATTTCATGAGGTCAAGTTTGTTTCACTGATAAAACCACACTTAGTCACAGGATACTGAGATTGTATAGCTGGTATGCTTTTCTAAGTTATAAAATAATGAAAATTATTGAGATTTGGCAAAAACTGAATTGCTAATAGCATCATTCCCTGGTGTAAGGACATTGGAAAGTCCTTAAAGGCTGTACTTAAAATGCTAATCCAGTAGGCACAAAACTGCGGCATCCATTTAGAATTCAGTTTATATTATGAAATCCTTTCTGATGGAAAACATTTCTGCTTTCTAGTGCCAGCAATTTTATGTTTTCAGAACTTTTTTTTTTAAATTGCCATATCTTGTTAGTTGCTAGAGTAACCCTTGTCTTTTCCATTTAATTTAAAATATCAACTTTTTTAACAATATGCAAATTGCAGGGCCTGGACGGTACTGTGTGTTAATAAATCAACTTTTTACTCCAGAGACATGAGTTGCAGATACAAAAGCATTTACTCTTTTCCTTATGTCTTATACAGTGAGTGGACATTTGACCAAATCAGAAACCCCTCCACAAAGCCTCTCCTAAGCAAAGTATGCAAATAAGATTAGCAGGGATGTTTTACCTGTATGTCAAATATGGAATATACTGACAGAGGTTGTATAGGCAAGCTTGCGCAGGGCTTGCTTGCACTACAAAATATGTTGAGTTCTTGTCAGTGCTCTTAGGCCCTGGTCCAACAAGGAATCTAAGCATGTGCTTAACTTGAAGTAAGTGAGTAATCCCATTGAAATCACTGTTGTTTACTCTCACCAGTTTGGAGCTTTTATGGATCAGGACTGTGCATTACATTCATGAATGTTAGATTACCGACGATTTTTTTCCTTTTTAAAATAAAAGGGCATATTGCATTAATGAAAGATTTAAACCCAGAAACTTCACTGCAGTTTCAGATCCTAATAAGGGTAGTTAAACTTCTGCAGTTCCATAAGAATTCAATTATAAATTAACACTAAATGGAATTTTAAAGTTTGAATAGTTTATATCTTTTGAAAATGATGTCCCAGCTCCTTGGCTCCTGCTTATGATCATGCAGTGCAGCTCTGGTGAAGGGACTGTAAAAGGGTTTCCAGCATTCCCTTGATCTTGGGACAGGTTTGTACCAGGCTGATCCCCAACTATAGAGTAGCTTATACAGCTGTTCCTCTGAAAATTGCTACTACAGTGTCTGGGGACTGATGGGGCACAAAGAAGCCCCAGCCACACTCTGATGGTTTGGGCATAGGAATATTTATGCTGGCTCTTAGTCATTTCAGGATTTACCTGTTCTGAGGTGTTTTAGTCCCAGCACAGGGTACACTTGGTTTAAGACAAATTTGGATTGGTAGCATGGCACACAGCAGCATGAATGCAGGGGAGAATTTGAGCCAATGTATCTGTGTATTTTTGTTTAGCTAGCTAGCTAGAAATATATTTTGTTTCACTGTGAGCATGCACAATATAGAAGTAACCTTTATTAGGATATATATAATTTAAAATAGCCAACATCTATATTTGTAGTTCTCATAAAATTAGAAAAACTGACTGAAAAAGTTTCATTGAAATTCTTTTTAATTGAAAATGCCTTTTGAGCTACAAGTAATTGTTGTGGAACTTTTTTGTTTGTTTTTAATCATCAGTTTGGGGCAGTTTCATTAAAAAAGGTGAAAACCTGGGGTGGAAACACCCTCCTCCCAAAATAAATCTTTGTTTGGTTTTCAGGTTTAGATTTTCAATGAAAATCCTAATATTTTTTCATGGCTTAACCCAAACAAACAAAAAACCACAAAAAAACAGATACTGTATCAGAGTAGCTGACCCTACAAGCAGAGTTGGGTCCAGTTCCCTTGTGTCAGAACAGCTGTGGTCATTGAAGCCAATCAAAGAGGACTGGTTTACACCTGGTTCTATAAAGTCCTATCAGAGGACAGGATGAGGGGTGGAGTTATTGGGATAGGGTGCGTCTGGAAGAGGAATTACAGAGGAGAGAAGCTAACCCCGTAGTGAATCCATGAAGTAAGAGGCTGGGGACAAAGTGTGGAAGGTAAAAATCAGTTGATAATCTCAATCTGTTTTTGAAGTGTAGACCTATCTCTATTTTTACTCTGTCTTAATTTTCCTATCCATTCTATTACCTTTTCCATACACTTGTACTGAAGAAAGAAAAGGAGTACTTGTGGCACCGTAGAGACTAACAAATTTATTTGAGCGTAAGCTTTCGTGAGCTACAGCTCACTTCATTGGATGCATCTACTGCATGCATCCGATGAAGTGAGCTGTAGCTCACGAAAGCTTACGCTCAGATAAATTGGTTAGTCTCTAAGGTGCCACAAGTACTCCTTTTCTTTTTGAGAATACAGACCAACACAGCTGCTACTCTGAAACTTGTACTGGAGAGTAAATGTTTGTCATGGTCCCTGGGCAGGCTGCCCCTTCTGAGATGCTTTTCCAGTCCTCAGAGTGGACCTCTTCCATGTTGCAGGCCAATGCTTTAATTTCTTTTGGGATAAGATCCTGCAATCCCACCACTCTTCCAACTGGGTCTCTGGGTTACACCTCCCTGGGTGTCAGCCATGTTATTTAGCATGCCGAACTGGGAAGAGTTATCTTTGGGGAGTCTGGAAGAGTTACATGACAAAGAAGCAGTTTCTATAGAACAAAGTATGATTTATTTGCCCAGAGCTGAGAGAAGTAGGTTTAAAAATAACAATATGCATCTGTAACTGTCTTACCTAAGCTTGGCATTCCCCTCAAGCCCTTAAGTAGACATGGCTTAGCCTTGGTGTGCCCTGTCCTTTCTTGGCACCAAGTTATAGCTAACTTGCTACAGCCTCTCAGCTTAATTGGTCAGCCTCGCTGCATGCTGACTGTGTCCCTCTGTCAGCTTCCAGCTAAGCTGACCACTTCTCCCTTCCTTTTATACCTTTAACCTCTGAGGGTCTTTTGATTTTAGCCCTAGCTTTGGGAAATTAAAAAAAACCTCCAATTTGGATGGTATGAATTGTTGTCCTAATTCCTTTGAAGTGGGTACCTGAGGGACTGTCTTATCTGTGTCATTGTTTTATTTTTTCTGGGTTTCTGAACCTCCCTTTACAGCCTCCTTTAATTTAACTTGTACATTCGGTCAGGCAGAAATATAAATCTGAACAGTGACACTAAATATATTCCTAACAATAATGCAGACATTTTTCCAGGTTTACGCATGTGAAGAATTGATCTTTTTGCTCTTGGAAAACTTAGTCTGCTTTGGACATGCAGTATGCATATGTTTTACTCTGTTATGAGCATTTAATTTACTACATGAACACTTAATTAAATATACAGTATTAGAGAAGTAAATGTTGTTGTATTATCTCCTATAAAAAGAGAGAAAATTCCTCTATTCCTGTTGTAACAGTTTGAACAGGGGATGCTCCTTTTTCATATATTTTGCAATAAGTGCTTTTTCTGGTGGTCTTTGAACTACCCCAACTAGCATATACCTCCTAAATGTGTGTCCATTCTATGCAAAGGGCAGAAATTAAAATACGTTTATTAATCTTCTTATCAATAGAACGTATATGCCAGTGTCCAAGTATCATATTTTGTGGGCCTTGAGCTATTCTTAATGCAGGAATTGAGGGATGAAAGTGATTTAATGGCTTACTGCCACCTTTACCCCCTCTTGTATTCTGGGCTCAGTTTGGGGCCTGACAGGCTCCTGTTATAAGAGTAGCTTCACAGCTACTCTGTTACACTGTGATGGCTATCACCCCAAGGGGCCATTTTAGCAAGTGAAAATAGCCAAAGCACAGTAGTGTCTTGGCCTCATCCAGTATGCTATATGCACAGGGAACCATCACACTGGTTGTGCGCTAGCTCTGGAATCCCCTTGCGATAGGGGCATTCCCATGTGACCAGATCTGCTGGCTTTACAGTCCCTTCTCAATGCCAGAGTGCTTGCTGTAAAAGAGACCATAACACTATGAGCAATTGGGCCCCACGTTTGTTTCTTTATTAAAGAGATACTTAAACAAGTATAATGCCCATCACCAGGATATCTGAATACTACATAGGAAATTTCAGTCTCCTATTAGTTTCTTTCAACATTCATGTTCCTTACATTTTTAGGATTCTGTTAGCCTTCAGCATCACCTTCATGTTATAAATGTGCTCAAATGTTAAAGCCCTATTATCCATCCTTTTTCCTTGTTCATTATTTTCTTCCTCCTAAATAATTGTGTGGTAGAGCTTTTCAGGAGGAATAGGATGGAGTCCTAGAAAAAAAGTAATCCATTATTTTACAGTTGAAAAAAATTGAAGTTTTTAGCACTTTTTCTGTCCTTCATACCCTGACATCCAAATACTGTAGTCTTAGTGGAATTTGCTATCAGCTTGACAGAGTTATGTGTATGGTTTAAATTCACTACAAAGTTTTCTAGTTCCTCCTTGTCCATAGCTATTGGAGGCATCTGTCAAAATGTATTTAATGGTCAAACACTTTGGTTAATAGCCAGCTTATTCTTCCCATTGCCCCTTTAACAAAACCATCACAGTACTGGACCACATTAGACCCCTTACCTGTAAGTGTAATCTGCTTCTAAACACTCTGGATCAGATTGTCCCTTCCACAGAAAAAAATCTTTGGAAAAGGCTTGGGGAGGGAGGAATGGAAACTTACAAGGTTCCCTTGTGACATTTTTATTAATAAATTTCCCCAATAAGGGAGAAAGATTTTGTTTTTGACCCTGCCACAGGAGAAACTGTAGGTTAAACCCCGCAAACCTTATAGATCCCATGAGGTATGTTTGTCTTGTGGAGCTTTATCCACATAGACATAGCTTCCAGATCCCTGAAGTGCTCCATCAGCACTCATAAGCGTGGCTTGCTGCAAGGACTTTATCCTGCTAGCTGCTTAAAGAGGTCCCCTTTTAAAAGGTGATTCCACAGCACAGGAGGTTTCAGTTCAGAAGTCTATACTGCAACAGAAGTTGTTAAAGCCTCAAGCTGTGTTCACTTCTGAGCCAATTCCCAGGATGGCTGATGAGGTCAAAGTACATTTTCCCTGGCCTATGTGTCTCCTGTGGTCCTGTCCTCTCCCCATTCAGAGGTCCCCAGCCCAATGGAGGACTCTCCATTTGGCCAGACTGGGAAGTGGGGGATGGAGCCATGGAGATGGCTGATCCTCCCTTTCCACCTCAGAGGAGATATATGCATGGAGGATTATTTTATTGTCGATCTAGGGAGCATTAATTTGTTCACAACAATAAATAATATGATGTGTGAATACCCTCAGCAATGTTGAATATTGAGGTGCTGGACCAACATCTATTTATCAGGTATTTTCTATTTTTTACTGTCTTTACTCATTTACTGTGATGAATGTTGGAATAAAGGCTTGAACTGTTCATGATCACCGAAAGTGTAAACTTATTTGTTAACTGTATCCATTCAGCTTATTAGAAACAAAAATCTATAGTGTCCTGTATAACATGTCTGAGCAGAGACTCTTATTGTCTCAAATATACACACATCTGTAGTTTAAGAAATGGGTTGGTGTAGAGATGATCCTGAAACAACAGGAGCCCTAGGGTCTATGTTGCAATTAGAATTCTAAGATCTTTAAAGATGGCCAGAGCAAACACACATTTTGATTTCTTTGTGAAAATATAGTGCTTTAAGAGTATCTTACTTCTACAAACCTTACCTTGCCGCTTTTGCTCTACTGGTAACATAACCGCATCTTGATGCACAGAGCTTTCACCGCAAATGTCCAATACTTGTTCAATTAAGAAATATAATACTAGTGCTAGAAATCTTGCTACCTATTCACTAAAGGTTAGTGCTTGAGCTGGTGCTAATTGGTGAGGCTCCACTGACGTCAGTGGAGCTATGTCTGTTTACACAGGAAAGATGAGGCACTGTTGGTTCCATTTTGAAGTCAAGGGCAAAACTCTCATTTACTTTAATGGTGCAGAAAGAAGCCCTACATTTAGCCTTTGTTGTGCTAAACTGAGCTTTATCTCAGTATGTAGTTTCAGAAGATGACGAATAGGGTGGTTTTTATTTAATGCCACTCTCATTGGAATTTGAATGCTTACAGTTTATTACTAGCTCATTTTAATCATAAGTTTCATCAGAGATGGGGGAAGCTCCAAAGGTTTTGAGGTTTGACTATTGAGAGTCTGGCATAAAGGTAGTGTATTTAGACTCATGGCCTTTTCCTGTTTGTAATTGTAGTGGGGTGGTTGCCCCACTCCTATCCTAGATGGGGCTTCAGCAGGCCAGGGAGGTGGTGCAGGTGGGCGGCCAATCAGAGAAGGCCTGCTAGGGAGCCAATCAGAGGCTGAGTTAGAGACAGCCAATCAGAGGCAGACTCAGCCGTATATAAAGGCTGCCCAGTGGGGAGTCTCTCCCTGGTGGTCAAGGGAGAAGGACGGGCTCCTCTGCTGGAAGGTAGCACCTTGGACAAAGCAGTGCTGGGGAAAGCCAGAAGGAGCTGGGGAGCCCCGGTCGAGGAAAACCCCAGGCTGCTGGCCTAGGCCAGGCAGGTGCATAGGGACGAAGGAGAAGTGGCCCAGGGACAATAGCAGGGCAAGGGGAGAGAAGGAGGGCAGAGAGGCCTGGGTCCCCCCCTTCCCCTTGTACTACACCGGGCTGAAGAGGAGCATGGCCCGATCCAGGCTGTGGCTGGACCCTGTGATAAGGGGCTAGACTTAGAATCTGCAGCCGGCCACTACAACAGGTGCAGATCGTGGACTGCTGATAACACCAAACCCCCGGAAGGGGGTGAGACCGGAGCAGTGGGCACTGCCGGAGGGCAGTGTCCTGAAGAGGATGCTGCTGAGCAGTTAGCAACAAGGGTCCCCAAAGCAGCAGAGCAGACGAGGGGCAAGGCACCATGTGAAAAAGGTGCTCCATGACTGGACAGAGCTAATTTCTGGAGCAACCAGCAGGAGGTGCCAGCAGTGGAGAGTCCTAACCCTGTCACAGTAATTATGGTAACTTCCAGGACCTACCCACTTTCACCTCAATTTCCACACATTTCAAGAATGGCAGTTAGATGATATTGGTTCAAAATTGAAGAAAACCAGTTACAGTTGAAGCTGAGTTAGCCAAAGGTCTCAGGTGACACTGGAAACTTCCAGCAAACTAGAGGTTTTGATAATGGTATAGCTGATTCAGACAGCTTTAAACTCTGCACTAGGAACCTCAGACTCACTTGGTTTATAGATAGATAGCTGGCTTCCTCACAGCTGCTTGGCTCAGTATGAGATCGCAGCAGCTGCTCTCCAGGATTTCAGTTCATACATCTTTATGTGATGGCCAGACTTAAGCATATAAATCTTTGTGCAGTGAAGTTTTAATGTCCTGAATCAGGCAAAAATGTTTCAGTATATAACTCTGTATGCACTTAAGCAGTGAAACCAGACTAGTGTATAAAGAGTTATGTGCTGATGTCAAAACTTTGGGGAAATATTAGACCTTTGGACAACCAATTGTTTCAATTAATCAGGATGTGGGTAATCAAAGTTTTCTCTACACTGATGCATGTAAGATGTCCAACAATTTAATCAAACCTCACTGGCCATGCTGCCATGGCTGCATGAATATTTTCAGTGTGCAGGGCCAGATGAGAGCGAGCATGATTGTTTAGTGAGTTGGGAATCGCACTCCTAGCTCCTACTGTGTAGATGTACTCTGAGATGAAGAGAGCATGTAACCACATCACACTTTTAGCAAGTGAAAACACCTGGCCAAACCCTGGTCTGAAAAATGTAATTAGCTCTAGAAAATTG
The DNA here is from genome assembly GCF_965140235.1 of Caretta caretta. Taxonomy (NCBI): domain Eukaryota; kingdom Metazoa; phylum Chordata; order Testudines; family Cheloniidae; genus Caretta; species Caretta caretta. Next base: position 56,127,778 of record NC_134209.1, read on the forward strand.
AAACTTAGTCATTCTAAGTATAGTTTAGATTTGAAAATAGACACTCCTAACTCTATCATAACAAAGACTGTGTAGCAGGGGATCAGAAATAACACAGCTATTCATTCTTGGATGATGGGTTCTATAGCCCAGATCAGTTGTGGCCAAAGTTACTATCCAGTAGCTGTTCAGTGTGGTCTTTGTGACATGAGTCTTTGTTGTTTCAGTGTTGTACCTGTGCACAGCAATACCTACAAATAGGACCATTATTCAAACTGGCACCTTACTGGTCAGTTCTACGGTACCATTGACAAAATGGGAATTTAGTCTGCAGATGGACTTCAGGATCAGGAATTGTATTAGTTACTGGACTTGCTAGAGGCCAAATAATTAATATCTAGCTCTTATATAGATTAAAGTGCTATAAATCTCAAAGCTCATTTAAAAAAAATATTGTTATCCCTTTTTTATAGATAGTGAAACTAAGGCTACATCTCCCTGTAGGAGCTAGGGATATGGTTCCACAGCACATTAGACATATTTGTGCGAGCTCTCCTCTGAGCTGTCATGCTGAAAGTATTCGTGTAGTCACAGTAATACAGGCAGCTGCAGCAACAGCATGGGCTAACTGCTCGGAGTACAAACCCACCTGAACCCCATGGGCACTTACTCAGGGCAGCTCGCCTGGGCTGCTGCTGGCCATGCTGCCATGGCTGCATGAATATTTTCAGTGTGCAGGGTCAGATGAGAGCGAGCATGATTGTTTAGTGAGTTGGGAATCGCACTCCTAGCTCCTACTGTGTAGATGTACTCTGAGATGAAGAGAGGTGAAGTGACTTGTCCAAAGTTACCAGCAGGCCAGTAAAAAAGCCAGGTGTAGAATCCAGGAGTGAAATCCTGGGCCCCATTACAGTCAATGGCAAAACTCCTATTTGACCTCAGTAAAGCCAGATTTCATCCCAGGTCTTCTGAATCTCAGTCCATTGTCCTATCCACTGGGCCATGCTGCCTCCCACACTTCCTCTAACCCAGGGGTGGTCAACCTGAGCCTGAGAAGGAGCCAGGAGTCAAAAAGCCACAGTAATACATCAGCAGCCCCCCATCAGCTCCCCACCCCGCTCCCAGAACGTCCCACCCACCGGCAGCCCTGCCAATCCATGCCTCTCCCTGCACCTCCCGATGAGCTGTTTTGTGGTGTGTAGGAGGCTCTGTGGGGGAGGAGCGAAGGCATGGCAGGCTCAGGGGAGGGGGCTGGAAGGGGTGGAGTGGGGACAGGGCCTGAAGAAGAGCCAGGCATTGAGCAAGATTACAAGATTAGAGACTACAGGTTAGACCAGGGGTGACTAACCTGTGGCTCTTCAGAAGTTAATATGCGGCTCCTTGTATAGGCACCCGCTGGCACATTGGAAAGTTGGCGCCTGTAGCTCCAGCCCCGGAGTCGGTGCCTATACAAGGAGCCTCATATTAACTTCTGAAGAGCCGCATGTGTCTCCGGAGCCACAGGTTAGTCACCCCTGGTCTAACCTGTAGCCTCTAAGCTTGTAAAAGTTAGGATTGTGGTATATAATCATGGGAGAGATGGGAGAAGCTTGGTTTGCTGGAACTTGTGCTGTGTCTGTTCAGTAGCTAAATAAAGAATTACATATTCCAATGATGTTGGATTGATAACAAGGAAGAGCATAGTATTTCATTTAACCTCAGAACAAGTAATGCTCAAGGCATCCTTGAAACATTTTGTAATAAAAAACATATTTTGAAGTCAACTTTATTTTAATGCATAGCCTGGAAGGTCATACAATTAAATCTTTTGTAAGTTGTTTATCTGGCTACTTCCTACCTTTTCATTCTAGCATACTGATGCTGTAAGCCATGGGGAAGAATAGCCATCCAATCAAATAATAGAACATTGAAAAGGGTCAAAAAAGTACAGTTTATGCCACATTTTGCATAATGTATGAGGTTCATGAATTTCCTCAAGGGTTTGATCCTGAGCTGTTCAGATCAATGGAAACTTTGCCACTGACTTCAATGAATGAAGGATCAGACCATAAATGCATGCATGAATCTGCACTTAATATGGGGGGAGGGATAGCTCGGTGGTTTGAGCATTGGCCTGCTAAACCCCGGGCTGTGAGTTGAATCCTTGAGGGGGCCATTTAAGGATCTGGGGCAAAAATCGGGGATTGGTCCTGCTTTGAGCAGGGATTTGGACTAGATGAACTCCTGAGGTCCTTTCCAACCCTGATATTCTATGATTTCAATTCAAATCCTTACAGAGATTCTAGGTATTTTTAGTACCTAAATAGCATGTCCTAGCTACAGTGGGTAGCAAACATTTTATATCCCCAGCATTACGTTGTATTCCCTGCTTCTCAAATTAAAAGTAGAAAGTTTGTGCCATCACTAATGAAAACAGACAGTTATAAATATTGTGCAGTTGAATCATTAATATCTTTAGTCTTTTAACAAGATTGTCTGATGAGCACTAAAACTAAAGTCAAATTGTCCTTTTTGTGCTAGGCTTGTTTTCCATAAATTGCCAGAAAACAATTTATTCAATCCGTCTTTCTTCTGGTAATTGATTATGCGGGTATTATTTATCGTACTGCTGCAAGCACATCTTTGCATAAATTAGATGTGCTTTATCATTCTGTGTTACATTGTATTTACAAATGCTCCATTTTCTGCTCATCATTGATGACTTTATTGCATGGTAAACTGGTCTTCATTAGACAGTGTTAAGCATTAGTATTCATTTATCAGTGAGGGAATTTTGAGAAAAGCCCCACCATGTTTTCTATCTTTATCAAATTCTTTTCCCCAACAAATGTGCTCTCAAATCCCCAGGCAGTCTTACATTTGTTTTTCCATTTATTATATTTTTATGTGGAGAAAGCATGAATTTTCTTCTCCTTATCCCCACCCCGAGAGAGTTCTTTTAACTAGCATTAAAGTTTACAAGCTATTCCAGTTTTACTAATTAATATAAAAGAACATAGCTTATATGTATATGGCTGCAGCCTGCTTGCCAATTTGTCTTGAGTCTTGATAACGGCTTTCATCAGGTTATCCTTGTTAGAGAGAAATGAAGTTCTCAGTGTAGCAATTTACTTCCTTAAAGGAAGATTTGATTGGGTATCTAAAATGTTTAATCTTCTTTTGATAGTCATGAATACAGACCACACAGAATGCATCAGAGTTTGGCTAAGTCTAGGGAATGTGCGAATGTGAATCATTCTTGGACATTGGAAAATGTTTTTCTGCTTGTAGGCTTTTACTACTTTGCTAGGAAAGCAGTATTTTGTCATGGCTTTAGTGGTATGTGATTACAGTAAGTCATCTATATTTGGAAAATCACAGGTTTGAAAATGACATGTGTGATTGTATGGGAATAAATGTTTCATTAAACATTGTTAGTGTAAACAAAGGGCTTGACCCTGAAAACGTTTCCTATGAGGTACTGAACATCTTTAACCCCCACTGGAGACATTGGGAGCTGAAGATGCTCAGCTCCTCACAGGAACAGACCAATAATAGCCAAATCTTGCTCCTTCCTCCATGGTAATGGAGGGCTCCAGTGCAGAGGATCATCTGCTACACTAACACACTGCAATTATTTCCTGTGCAGGGTTGCTGTAGTCCTAAGGACTCAGATTGGGTATTGGGTGGTTTGGGGAGGGGATGTTTTCTCCCCCAATTTCCTCACCCCGAGTCTGACCATTCAAGTCTGGTGTGTGTGCGTGTGCTCAGTACATCTTCACTCGAAAAGATTGTACCCATACTGCAGTAACAGCCAGCAACATGAAAGCTGCACTAGCAGTAACATGTTATGTAGACAAGGCTCAGGTATTTTCCATGGCACAGTGGTAAAAACACTTGAGACTTATCTATACTAGTATTTACACCACTACTACCGCTGGTACAACTGCACTGTTGTTGGAAGTTGCTATGATGTGGTTGTTTCTTTTTCAACAGTAGTTAGAGCCTAAGGTCTAGATTTTTTAAGGTATTTAGTCATAACTTTACTCAGTTTCACAAGGCCTAAGTGACTTGGATGGTTTAGAGCTTCTTTATATAAACATGTAGTGCACACTTGCGCTATCCTGCTAGATAAAAACACACTAGAGGCCTTGTAGTGTATGGCAGCAGGGTCACACAGACAGTTAGTGCTGCACACTAACTGCCTGTGTGGACTCTGCTGCAGTAGAAAGTCCCATTTCAAAAGTGATGTTGGCAGTTCAGGCTAGATCCATAAAGGGGACTTAGACTTAGAATCATAGAATATCAGGGTTGGAAGGGACCTCAGGAGGTCATCTAGTCCAACCCCCTGCTCAAAGCAGGACCAATCCCCAACTAAATCATCCCAGCCAGAGCTTTGTCAAGCCTGACCTTAAAAACCTCTAAGGAAGGAGATTCTACCACCTCCCTAGGTAACGCATTCCAGTGTTTCACCACCATTCCTAGTGAAAAAGTTTTTCCTAATATCCAACCTAAATCTCCCCCACTGCAACTTGAGACCATTACTCCTTGTTCTGTCATCTGCTACCACTGAGAATAGTCTAGAACCATCCTCTTTGGAACCACCTCTCAGGTAGTTGAAAGCAGCTATCAAATCCCCCCTCATTCTTCTCTTCTGCAGGCTAAACAATCCCAGTTCCCTCAACCTCTCCTCATAACTCATGTGTTCCAGACCCCTAATCATTTTTGTTGCCCTTCGCTGGACTCTCTCCAATTTATCCACATCCTTCTTGTAGTGCGAGGCCCAAAACTGGACACAGTACTCCAGATGAGGCCTCACCAATGTCGAATAGAGGGGAAGGATCATGTCCCTTGATCTGCTGGCTGTGCCCCTACTTATACATCCCAAAATGCCATTGGCCTTCTTGGCAACAAGAGCACACTGCTGACTCATATCCAGCTTCTCATCCACTGTCACCCCTAGGTCCTTTTCCGCTGAACTGCTGCCTAGCCATTCGGTCCCTAGTCTGTAGCTGTGCATTGGGTTCTTCCGTCCTAAGTGCAGGACCCTGCACTTATCCTTGTTGAACCTCATCAGATTTCTTTTGGCCCAATCCTCCAATTTGTCTAGCTCCCTCTGTATCCTATCCCTGCCCTCCAGCGTATCTACCACTCCTCCTAGTTTAGTATTATCAGCAAATTTGCTGAGAGTGCAATCCACACCATCCTCCAGATCATTTATGAAGATATTGAACAAAACCGGCCCCAGGACCGACCCTTGGGGCACTCCACTTGATACCGGCTGCCAACTAGACATGGAGCCATTAATCACTACCCGTTGACCCCGACAATCTAGCCAACTTTCTACCCACCTTATAGTGCATTCATCCAGCCCATACTTCTTTAACTTGCTGACAAGAATACTGTGGGAGACTGTGTCAAAAGCTTTGCTAAAGTCAAGAAACAATACATCCACTGCTTTCCCTTCATCCACAGAACCAGTAATCTCATCATAGAAGGCGATTAGATTAGTCAGGCATGACCTTCCCTTGGTGAATCCATGCTGACTGTTCCTGATCACTTTCCTCTCGTGTAAGTGCTTCAGGATTGATTCCTTGAGGACCTGCTCCATGATTTTTCCAGGGACTGAGGTGAGACTGACTGGCCTGTAGTTCCCAGGATCCTCCTTCTTCCCTTTTTTAAAGATGGGCACTACATTAGCCTTTTTCCAGTCATCCAGGACTTCCCCCGTTCGCCATGAGTCTTCAAAGATAATGGCCAATGGCTCTGCAATCACAGCCACCAATTCCTTTAGCACTCTCGGATGCAACAAGTCCGGCCCCATGGACTTGTGCACCTCCAGCTTTTCTAAATAGTCCCTAACCACTTCTTTCTCCACAGAGGCTGTCCACCAACTCCCCATGCTGTGATGCCCAGCGCAGCAGTCTGGGAGCTGACCTTGTTCATGAAGACAGAGGCAAAAAAAGCATTGAGTACATTAGCTTTTTCCACATCCTCTGTCACTAGGTTGCCTCCCTCATTCAGTAAGGGGCCCACACTTTCCTTGGCTTTCTTCTTGTTGCCAACATACCTGAAGAAACCCTTCTTGTTACTCTTAACATCTCTTGCTAGCTGCAGCTTCAGGTGTGATTTGGCCCTCCTGATTTCATTCCTACATGCCCGAGCAATATTTTTATACTCTTCCCTGGTCATTTGTCCAATCTTCCACTTCTTGTAAGCTTCTTTTTTATGTTTAAGATCCGCAAGGATTTCACCGTTAAGCCAAGCTGGTTGCCTGCCATATTTACTATTCTTTCGACACATTGGGATGGTTTGTCACTGCAATGCCTAACTTTAGTTCCTGGTGGAATCCACAGCCATGAGTTAGGTGCCCATATAATGGGGAGAGTTAGACACCTAAGAATTGGCTTCACAAAAGCGAGCATGCTGAGTGAGGAGCTGCCTAAGCTAGTCAATTGGGAAATGCTGAGGAGAGGACTGGGTTCTCAGCTCCGCCTCTCAAAGGGTGGTAGGTGCCTAACAGGAGTGAACAATGTGCAAGAATTAGGGAGCTAAATATTTGTTCAATAGCAGTAGCCCAAAATTCTATAATATCACTATAGTATACAGTACTGTTCAGAGCCAGCACTGTAGAATGATATGGTGTAGTTTTATAGGGAAGTATATGTGGAAATGATCCTATTCTGTTTTTGGGTCTTATTCTCCTCCTTTATTTCAGCCTACTGCTTTTTATTTTCTTTCACGTGAGCCTTTCACATTCATGTTGGCCGTTTTCCTCACATATAATGGTATTTAGTCCTAATCCTGGCTTCTGTGTCTATCAGGTTGCTGTGAATTCAAGATCAGTTTCAGGTCTTCTTTTTACATCATAAAGAAGTAAAGAAGTTCACAAGTCCAACAAAGTATTTTGCAGGTCACTATTAAACAACTGTAAGACTTATTGGATGGATGCAGAGTGCATACTTAATTTTTTCTCCATGATTTCACACAAAGGAAGTGTTTATGCACGTGCATTCCTAATGCGAAGGACACAATCCTTGTTTGGCATGTTTTAATGGCTACCAAGGCTCTGACGAGGAGTTTTAGCAAACCTGGTACCCTACTGTCAAGTAGTTGACTGTCTCATATAAAATCCAGCCTTCTGACATGAATACCAAGCTTGTGTGAGTTAAAAGTCACTTTTGACTAGCACTCAGGCAAGCAACAATTGCTTGCTTGACTGTTTACAGAGAGCAAGTGAGTATAAAAGGAGCCCAAGAATGACTGTGATTAATTTAATTTTAAATTTCTGCAGGTATTCACAGAAGGTTTTTGTAGTATTCATCTCTCCTGACAAGGGATTCACCTAGCTCATGATTTGTTAAGGGCTTTATTGCCAATTGTAATGTAACTGTGCAGAGTCCCCAGCGGGGGAAGGAAAAATAAAGGCCCAACTACACATTTTCTTTTCACATCCCTTTTCTTTATTTCCAAAAATTCAAACTCGAAACCAGAACAAATCAACTCAAACTGCTGGGTAGTAGCCATCCCAAAGCCTCCCCCTATGACAGCATCCTCTGCACCAGCTTTCCCTTTCCTTTTGTAACCCCACCCAGATCAGCAAGTAACCCTTTATGTGCTGGAGTTCCTTTACCTTTGTCACGCTATTCTTATGAAATAGCTGTGCATGGGTATTTACGTAGATAGGAAAGACATAGTACCTTCCTGTAGGAGCTCGCAATCTAAGATGACACTTCCTAAAGGACATTAGGCAAGGGATGAGGAGAGAGGGAGGAATATTAAAAACCACAACTGAGGATTCATAAATAAAGTTACAGCCTTGGTTATCCAAAAATGTATGTGTCTCATTGGTGAAAGATGCATAGATTCAGGAAGTTAGAATTTTTAAACTCTCTTGGGTGGCATTGCTCACCCGACACAATCGGGAAACTCCTCTGGTCCTGGAGGATGCTCCAGGTTTGTGGAGGCACATCCTGTGTGGTGGGGGCAAATACTTCCCAGACAGAATGATTGGGAAGGAACTCTTCAAAGAGACCAGTTGCACCTTACCTCTTTTTGCAGGGTTCCCTATGGGAGGGGGTAGTCTGGCCCAGTGTTTTGAAACTTCTTGGGAATGATGGGTGATATGAATGCTACAGAAGTCTGTATTGTTGGTCAGGAGGCAGGTGTGAGCAATATACAGCCTTCACAAATCAAATTTCCCTAAAGCTACTTCTGTAGCAGCTGAACAAATATCAGAGAGATCAAATGTGTATTACTATAAGTGGTTGTCTAATTTCTTCCAACAAGATCTTTTCACTGAGTGAGAATGTACCCATTCAGTATAGAGCAAGTTTATGATGATGTATTATGAGTTTATTGTAAATAAAAACACCATAACTTTCAAGAAATGGAAACTGCAGTGGGGTGTTCTGTGGTGCTCTATTGCCAAACTATCATGTTAAAAACCTGCTAACATTCTCCTTATCAGCACTTTATAACTGGAAGAGGTAAAAATCCACCAAACAAGAAAGCCTTCTCTTTAAAATAAAAACATAAAATAAAATAATGGAAATCTAGGGAGCGATTAATCGCAACAGAGAAATTAAACATGAGAAAAACTATTAGAACAACAAGAAAACATTAAACTCTGTTTGAAGGAATAATTAGATTGTATTAGCTGGCCAAGAAGCAAACTGCAAAAAATACCCCACACCACAAACAAGTTAAACAAAACATTCAGAGCCCAATCCTGACCCAACTGAGAACACTGATGAAACTAACTGACTGAATGGGAACCAAATAGGGTCCTTCACTTCACTTTAAGATCTACAAAATGTTTGTTTTCCCCTTTCTCCTTCTGTCTTCAATTATTGGGATAATTCCCAAGTCAGCCTGAGCATTGTTTAGTGCAGCATTTGATGGTATGAAAAAGATATCTTTGTGGCACATTTACACCTCCCCAATGTACAGGGATAGTTCATCTCCTGACGCAACTTAGAAAAGATTCAGAGCTGGTCTATTTGCTACCTATGGGACTATTCTGGCAACTGGGGATAGCTGGAGTATAATAGTGTTCTGACTATGCCCTGTGTAGCAACCTGCACGTATCTTGGAAGGAGGATCACAGGTTACAGGAGTGAAGAGTGTGGTGAAGGTACCAGGAAGTCGGTTTGTGTGCACATGGCTAGAATGCTAGCTGCAGTTGCAGCATGTCTGTAAATAGTTTTCTTAATAAAGAGTCTGTTTTGATTTACAAGCATGGAATCCCTTCATGCTATTACCCACTACGTTACGAATGTGGTGTAGAGTTAGGTTAACTGGCCGAGTCAGCTACATATTACCTGATGTTGGAGGAATCATCAGCTGGTAAACCAAGTGGGCTTTATGGTCTCTTGGTAATCGTGAAACAAAGGGCCCAGAGGTTTCCAAAGATCAAAGTAGCATATAGAGGGTACTAGGAGGTTAGGTGGCTAGCTTAACCATTGACTCCAATGGGAGAGGGATTAGGTCACTGGTAACATACTAAAGACACATTGATCTATAACAAAAGATAAGCAAAGATTAAATGTCAAATCTGCAGTTCTGTCCCGTAAGGGCAATGCAACTTTTTTGTTTGGCTTGTGTTTCTTCTCTGCCCTTTTTAATGAACAGTATCTGATTGAAATGCATCTAGAGTTTTGGAGTTGATCATTTATATTGAGGGAACAAATGCTGAGTGTCCACCACAGAAGAAAGGCTTTACCCTCGAAAGGAGAAGCACAAACATAAAGATCACCAACCCAGTAGTGTCAAAGTCTCTTGAAAACCTGAGAGCGGTTACAGTCCTTTTCTTTCCCACCCCTTAAGAGAAGGAAGATCATACTGGGGGAGAGAGGCCTTGACTTTAGGATCAGCAGGAGACAGCAGCTTGATAACCCATTGATACTGAATTTAAGGTGGCATTGTTCATATTTCAGCTTGAGCTCCTATTTTCAAAATGAGGTTTTTTTTATGGGTTATTTACTTTGCACAGTGGCTGCCTCCACTATTCCACTCACTAGTTTAGTGACTCCATGAACACTAGATTAAAACACACAGTTATAAATGTTCCAAAACTAAACCAGGGGAGATGGGGTGGTGTAATGGAAAGTCCCCCTTCATTCTCTCCTTTTCTGTGTCTGCTCCAGGCCTAGAACTCAAGTACAGGTATTAGAAAGGGAGGGTTCAAGGTGTGACTTCTATTTCTGAGCCCAACATTGAACAGAAAAAAAACTTCAGCCTGGCTTTTGAGTAGACTGAACGTGGGCTTGTGCAGCAGAGACAGAGTCTCTGGTGAACAGCTTGCTGCAGTTATAATTTTAATGAAAATTGAAAGCTTAAGCGCCATCGTTTCCCATATTACTTCTACCCCTAAAATGATTTATTGACCACTTATACTTGATACATTCTCCTGTCATGAATAACACACTATATATTTATTTTCCTGAATAATGGCCACCATTTTAATTGATAGTTTCAGACAGAGTAGTAGATTTATTCCTACAATGAATAAAACTACTTGCAATATACAGACTGCATAAATTATTTTAGCACTTATTCTAGTATCCCTTTGCAACCCAATATGCCCTTAATATTAACAGAAATCAATCAAACAAGATCTAATATATCACTATTCAGCAGCTTCTACAAAGTACACTAAAACATTTTTTCTATAATGTTTTTGAAATGTGTTAAATGATGTTGCCAAAAGCTTTTGCTGAACCAAGAAGCTTTTGACTTGTCTGATGTATCTGTCTGTAAGATGGCTGTTTCATTTTCCTTTCGCTTATTTGTCTTTCCGTCGCATCCTACCTGGATATGTAAGACATCTCTTTTACTTTCATTTATTATACAGGCTTTCAGAAAATCTTCCCATTAAAAACATAAATGAAGTTTGTCCCACATGGATTTTTAGATGGAAAGTTAAATTCAACTGAGATGATGATCAAATATGGATTCCTGAAATGTATATCCCTGCTTGGACAGGTGAGTTCTGCATTCATTCCTGTGTGTGATATACCAAACACAATAAGCCAAGTCTGTGAGGGCTTCTCTTAATGCTGAAAATGATCATGGTTCAATACTAAAATTCCCATTTCTTGCAAATGATTTCATTCTGTATTTAATGTTCAAGGATACATGTGATATGCTGTGTGCCCCAGTTGCGTGCTGCAGCACAACAGAACTATAAAAGAATGAAATTGCACATGTTCCTCTATATAACATAAAATCACAAAGCTCACAGTGAATCACTTCAAAACAGAATTAAAATGCTACAGAGCATACAGGAAGAGGTTTCATTAAAATACAAACAAACACACACAAAGCTTCTTGAACAAATTGCATTGTGATGCATTGACTCAAATATCATTACAATGTGTTCACCTACCAATAATTTTAGAGATGTATTGTTTCTTTTTGAAGTCAGGAATAAGAGTCTTTTCATTTCTTCTTCTTTAATAAAATCTTTTTTTAAATTGTATTAAGGTCAACATTTTCAAATATGGGTGCCTCAAGTTCAGCACTTAAATCCATATTTAGGCACTCAATAAGGTGTTTCTAAGTATCCATCATTCCCAACTTTAGTTTCCTTAATTGGAAAATTGTGACCTACATGTAAATAAAACACTTGAATATTTTTATGAACCAACAGATAGTTGACAAGAGAAGAACATGAGGAGGTATGATGGGGGAGGGGCTAAGGAGAAGCGACAGCAGTGGGTCATAAATCAAATGGCCGAAATACAGATCCAAGAATGTGTGTTAAAACATTATGGAGGTCTTGTCAAAGACAGAGTAGAAGGATTAATGTAAGGAGAGCACATGGGGTTAGAGTTAAATATTCTTTGTTCTATTCTTGGCTCTGCTACTCGATGTATGGTGTTGGGCAAGTCACTTTTACTATCTGGTTGCCTTAGTTCATTAATTTATAAAATAGCAATAATTCTTAAAGGCAGTTCCTACTTTCCATTGATGTTTGTAAAGCACTTTGAGATGCTTGAATGAAAGAGACTAGAACAGTGCAGAATATTATTAGTATAATGTGTCAAAGTATAGATGCAATCACATGAGCTATCCCTTTCAAATAAGGCAATCATAGTAGATGTATAGTACAGTAGATGCACTGCAGTTCTGTGTTTATTTTATTTAAAGTGTCACACTACATTTGCTGCTATGTATATTTTACTTGGCTAAAGCTAGGTTATTTGAAAAAATGAAATACAAGATCGTAAAAGGATTTGAATTGCTTAGTTCTATATCTGTATTAATGTTTCTTTTCTCTTGCTTTAAACTATGCAAGCAATTTCCATGACAAAACACAAACCATGTGATTGCTAGACACTATAGTTTGGTACCAGAGCTATGAAGTCAAGAGCTGTTCTAATAAAATACTGTAGTCAATTAAACTCAGTTTCTAAAGAAGGGAAAGTAAAGACTGCTGAAAGTCAATCAAAAGACACTACTCTCTGCAGGGGCGCAAGTTAAGCAGAAAAGAACTAGACCTAAAGTGATAGTTATTTCTATTAGGCAGCAGCAAAGTCATTTACATTCTTCATTGCACCTTGGAAAAAAATATTCATGAATAGTTTGAAAGGAATAGATGGAACCTAACAGACAAAGATTGCAGACATAAAGGAAGGGAGGGAATAAAAAGCAAAAGCAAAATACAATAATACTACCTAGGGGAGGCAAAAGAAATATGAAAGGGTTCTAGAAATACAGAGAGAATAGGAAATAAGAAACCACTACAAAAAACCAAGAAAAAAGAACATGCAAGTGAGGACTCCAAGATGGCTGAAAAATATTAAACTAATTTTTGCATAATTTTAAATGTAACGGAAAAATGAAGAAAGATAATGTTATGTGGGAGAGGAGACCACAGGCCAAAGTTTAGTTTACTTGTACATAGCGAGTTTATTCTTCCCCCTTTCTGACATGGAATAGTGCTTTACTTTGAGAACAGTCCCACTGAAGTCCATAGCGGGGGTGGTGGTATAAGGTTGGGCTCACAGAGAAGGAACTGTAAGGCAGGCAGAGTCAGACTTTTATGAGCAAGCCACAATATCTATAGGTTAAAATATTATGGGAATTCATTAGAGTTAATAAAGCTAAACATCTGTATAGCTTGATTAACATACATGAATTAAGAAAAAAGATCATTTTAAAAAGAAGAGAAATCATGCATTGCTGTTGTAGTACATGGTGAAAGATGTCCTCCACAGTTTTAGGTATGAATTGGTCTAACTTCAAGCCATTAGATCTTATGTCTTTGTTTCCTCAATTAAAGAGACCTCTGACATTAGAAATCTCTTCCCCATATAAGTACTTATAGAGCATGATCAAGTTATCTCTAAACCTTTTATTTGTTAGGATTAATAGATTGCAGTTCTTTACTTTTAAAGTAGGTTTCCAGACCCAGGGTCGTTCTTGAGGCTTTTTCTAAACCCTTTCCAGTTTGTCAATTTCCCTAATTGGTCTCCAGAGGAAACTGACTAGGGAATTACCACTAGTCAATAAATGGGGTAAATTGGATTCAAGAACAGAATGTCTGAACGGGGCCTCCAAAGACGAGTTTGTAGTTTAAGGCTACTGTGTGAAAAGCAAATGCTATTCTCTGATGTAAATACTGTTGGCCTGATTCAAAGCACATTGAAGTCAATGAGAATCTTTCAGTGGACTTCAATAGGCTTTGGATGTGGCCCTATAGAAGAGGATCATATGTAAAATTTCTGAGATAAAAGGGCTGCTTTAGAAAGCTTTGGTGCAGCCAGAACAAGAATATGCAGTTTTTCCCCCCTTCATGAAAGCTATAGAAACTACAGAGAAGGTGATAAAAGGAATAAAATGGGGATAAGATATACCTGGAGAAGCAGGTAACTAAAATTATACAGGTTTCAGAGTGGTAGCCATGTTAGTCTGTATCATCAAAAACAACAAGGAGTCCTTGTGGCACCTTAGAGACGAACAAATTTATTTTGGCATAAGCTTTCATGGGCTAAAACCCACTTCATCAGATGCCTGGAATGGAAAATACAGAGGCAGGTATCTATACATACCACATGAAAAGATGGGAGTTGCCTTACCAAGTGGGGGGTCAGTGCTAATGAGCCAATTCAAGGAAGGTGGAAGTGGGCTATTCTCAACAGTTGACAAAAAGGGGTGAATACCAAGGGAAGAAAAATCACGTTTGTAGTGGTAATGAGGCCAGTGTAATCAAGGTGGCCCATTTCAAACCATTGACAAGAAGGTGTGAGTATGAGCAGGGGGAAATTAGTTTTTGTAGTGACCCATCCACTCCCAGTCTTAGGACCTAACCACACCATCATAGGACCTAACCACGTCAGCCATACCATTAGGGGCTCGTTCACCTGCATATCTATCAATGTAATGTATGCCATCATGTGCCAGCAGTGCCCTCTGTCATGTAAATGGGCCAAACAGGACAGTCTTTACGTAAAAGAATAAATGAACACAAATCAGACATCAAGAATTATAACATTCAAAAACCAGTAGGAGAACACTTTAGTCTCCCTGGATACTCAATAACAGACTTAAAAGTGTCAATTCTTCAACAAAAAAACCTTCAAAAACAGACTCCAACAAGAAACTGCAGAACTGGAATTAATTTGCAAACTGGACACCATCAAATTAGGCCTGAATAAAGACTGGGAGTGGATGGGTCACTACAAAAACTAATTTCCCCCTGCTGATCCCCTTACCTTCTTGTTAACAGGGCTGTTCCATTGCTGTGTAGACATCTGGGCTTGGGCTGGAACCTGGGTTATAATTGCCAGCCACCTCGCAGGGTCCTAGAACCCAAGCTCCAGCCTGAGCCCGGAACTCTATACAGCAATGAAACAGCCCGGCAGCCTGAGTCAGCTAGCATGGACCAGCCATGGGTTTTTCTTTGCTGTAGAGACAGACACTTAGTGGCTACACTTGCATATTAAGCAAACACAGATGAATGGCTATGGTGGTGACAAGTGAATAGGCAAATTCTACATTGAATATGCAAATTATATATGATAACTTTGTTAAAGCTTATGTTCAATGTTTGCAAACTTGGGTATTTAAAGTTAGTCACTGAAATCTGAATTTAGGTGAAATGGCATTTTTTTCCCCTGGGGTGCTAAGCATATGCAGCCCCATGGAAGTCAGTGGGACACCACTTCTAGGAAGAAAACTATTTTTTGGTGGGAAGAATACTTTCTCTTCCTCTTTCTATTCTCCCCTACTACAAGACTGTTACAGCAAAGAGTAAAATCCAGCTCTCCTGACCCCCGGTCCTTTGTCCATGCTGCGTCTACAAGTATAATAATAAAAAGAAAAGGAGTACTTGTGGCACCTTAGAGACTAACCAATTTATTTGAGCATGAGCTTTCGTGAGCTACAGCTCACTTCAGCTGTAGCTCACGAAAGCTCATGCTCAAATAAATTGGTTAGTCTCTAAGGTGCCACAAGTACTCCTTTTCTTTTTGCGAATACAGACTAACACGGCTGTTCCTCTGAAAAGTATAATAATGTCATCTGTGGGCAGAACATCTTAATCTAGTTTCTATTTAATTTTTTTCTGGAATGTTTGATGATGAGCACGTGTGTTTGATAAATGTAATTGTCATATAATTAAAATAAAGATGAAGAGCAAATGAAATGAGAATTAAAAAAAAAACCTTTCCCTTATCTTTTATTACAGGTAAAAATATAAAGTTAAGGTGGGTTTTCAACAATTATTAATACAAGGTCCCATTAGTAAGACAGAAACTTCATATACTGTAGAAATATGTAAAATATTCAAGTCAAAATGCAAAATAAATTAAAATCAGCCTTCGCTTACAAAATGGCAGTGATTTCCCTATAATTTTTGTGTGTGGCTCTGAACATTCCATCAAAACCTTCTGCAAATGTTTGATCCACTTAGAATATTCCTGAAAATGTTGAAGCTGCAGTCGGCTCATCAACTTCAACTTGAAATGATGTTCCCTCGGAAAAATCATGTGAGTTCAATTGCACAGCATTGCTTATATGACAGCTACTACTTCCACTTCACTATGCCGTTGACTGGAATCCTCAGCATCTTCAGAGCAAATTGCCAAATCTTCTTCACAGTAGCCTGCTTATAATAACACCGCTGGAGAAATGAATACACTCTGTAAGTGGTTAATTTTGGCATATTGGTTTCAACCTCTGACTAAGAAGTTCCTGCAATTCAAGGAGTACTGTAGAGACTGCTTCCGAAAGCTGGTCAGTCTCTCTTGGTGCTGCTCACAGTGCAGGGAGGTATTCATTTTGCACAAGCTATGAGGATTGGCCAGGGAAAAGGGAAAACATGATCCAGCCTCCTTTTCCTCATTCTCTACACCATCCATCATCATCATCCATCATTCTCATCATCCAGCTCTAAGCAGCGAGCAGTATATGTGCTGCATAGAGTGCAGGGATGGATTTCATGAGTAGAACTAATCAAAACTCAGAATATCTGTTCCGCAAAAAATTGTGACATTTTGCACAAAATTTAGAACAAAATTTTAAAATGTCATAATTTTCCATGGAAAGGAAATTCTGGGGATTTTTTTAAAAGAGAAAATACATAAGAAACAAATTAGAGCAGCAGGTTTCCCCAATTCCTGGAGTCTCTCCGAACTGTCATAACTACCAAGGACTTTGAGGGATACCCTGGGTTGCTCTAGGAGTAGTCCAGGGAGTCTCCCTGAGTCAAGAGCAGCCCAGGTGGTCCCTTGAATCCTGGGACTCCCCCACTGTGGAGCCTAGGAGCCCTGAGAACCTTGTCTCCTCCTGGGACTTCCAGGAATTCCATGGTCTGGCTATGAGCCAGTCCACATGGTGAGGCTGCTCTGGACCCTGGAAGTCCTTAGGTCCCTGTCTCTGAAGCAGTCTACATGGTAGGACTACCCAGGTGCCATGATCCCTGAAAGTCTGGGTTCCCCGACTCTGAAACAGTCTGTATGGCAGGACTGCCTCGGCTCCCTGGCAGCCCACAAAGCCAACTGGCTAGAAACCAGTCAGGGTTCCGCCAGAACCTTGCCTGTTTTTTGGTGGAAGTTTGTTGGCACCATAACATTTCCATGAAATGACTCAGTTCCAATGAACTTATATATTCTGGTATCTAAAACCTATAAAAACCTCATAGTCAGAAAATTCCTGACCAGCTCAAAGCATGGTCCATGCTCAGCTGCACAAGAGTTGGGGAAAGTTTCTAACTCCCCCTTCAAACCGTGTGTCTCTGGGCCAGGCCCACTTAGAATCCAAGTAGCGATGTTCAGTGTTGGCAGACTAAAAGTATACGTAATATAGAAAGTGCTGAGGAGGATAAGTGAGTGAAGACAATGATGGTCTTGTTTATTAAAATAGAAGTATGAAGCCTTAGGTGGGACTGCCTGGATACCAATCAGTTCAGAGTTCAGTTCTTAACTCTGCTGTAGATTTTCTTTCTAATGAAAGGTTTTTTTCCTCCCAGCCAGTCTACATAAAGCAAATTACATTACTGCAAGATGGATGGCACTGATGTACGCCTTTATTTTTCCCTTATTACTAGCACAAATCACGTTGGTTTCCCGATACCTTATAGGATTTTCCCTTTTCAATTTTTTTCTCCTAAAAAATAAAAGGCTGTTGATTAATCCTCTGTGCTACCAAGCCCAATTCCAAGCCAAGTCTTATAGAAGAAAACAATGTAGTTATTTTGCAAAGTAAACTAGCTTTATTTCCATAGCACAATTATGTGAAATTAAGGTGTGAGTGAATGTTGTAGTTCACCTTCGATTGTAATCTTCTCTCTTTCTTTCACTTATCTCTTAATGATAAAAGAATTCTTTAGGATCAAACTTTCTAGGATTGGTCTCTAGTTTGTTCGGATTTTCTTTTCTTTTTAAAATGCTTGAGCAAAAAGAGTTCAGCTCTTCCCAAGTTAGATGGTCAGGAAGAAGATTGGTAGAGCCCCCTCAGACTGTGTTATGGGTGCCTGCAAACGTTTTAGAGAGGGAGAAGAATGAGGAAGGGTCCCTGTAGATTTTTATAAGCAGCTCTGCAGCTGGCGAAAGCATTTTGCGCACCTTCTCCTGGGGTGCATGGCAATGGAGCCTTCACTTCCATGTTCCTATGGTGCTATGGAAGTAGACCAGCTCTAGGTGATCCCTGAACAATTTGGGTCAAATGCTCAGCTGATATATAGCCATAGGCATTCATGGTCCTATGCTCATTCACAGCAACTGAAGAGCTTCCCCTTAGTCCTTACAATTAGATCTAACCCTATTTAACAAGAAATATGTTTGTTTGCCCTTAACACCACACATTATATTTAGTGGATGCTGCAATTTCATATGATACTGAAAAAATGTAGATACCATGTATGCAAAGGATGGTGATGGGTGAGTGACAGCTTTTTCTGTATTTTAGGATAGGTTATGTTCTATTAACATACATGTTTAGATATATATTTAGATGTATCAAAACCTATTCTCTTTGAATAGATAGGGCCTGACGTTTCACTGCCTTGCACTTTGTGTAGTCTCTTACAAATGCACAATGTGGGTGTAGGATGCCAGCATTCTGTTTTGGTAGCCTTTTACACCACCAGCTTTGTACAAATGAAAATGCCTATACATTGTACAAGGCAGTGAAGAATCAGGTTTATATTATTTAGAAAGGCAGGCCTGTGATGTGATATTTTTTTATCCTCATCTCCATTTCTTCATTCCCTACCCAGTTCTTTCCAGTTTTATCGTAGTGTTGGGATTTTTGGAGTTTTTTTCAGGGTACTTCACTCAGTCAGATGCAGGACAATATCACTTCTTAGGTGAAAGGGGGGCCATACAATGTCCTCTATGCTGCTCAAATCACATTTTGGGTGAAATTAGTTTGCTTTGCTTGCTGGTGAAGTGCAAGGGGGCTAGACAAGTGGACATGGTGTAAGCTGCAGGAAAGCACCCTCATAGCCGTGATTCCAACTTATTAGCTTGGGTAGAAGGTCATAGCTCCTCTGCCACTTGTGTGGTGTGTTGGTACAAATAAAACGTGTAAGCACGGACACTGTGTTCCTGTCTTGGCCATTCCCAGGCCTATTCCCATTGCTGCCTTTTACGCTGGCTTTCAGGGGGTTGGTGTAGAGACTCCTTTTTCCCACAAAGGGATGCAGCAGCTGTTCTGTGCTGCAGCTCATCCCATAACCTCAGTGCAGGTCTTAAATGTTTGGAAGGATGTGGTAGTGATGCTTTCTGCTATGCGTGAATTTCACTGTAAATGCAAATAGCTGATTTTGTCACCTATCTGTATCTCTATTTAGTACTTGCTTAAACTTATAGATCTATCGGCACTACTCTCCAACTATAAGATCAGCTGTTCAAAAATATGAGCTGTTACCAATGAACACTTATTTACAGCAAGAATTAGTCTAAAACCTTCCACTTGCAAAAAGCATCAAAACCCAGAATACCTCAGAGTAGATCATTTATATGATCCTAATGCAACTGCCATATTCAATCAGGAGAAACTGATTCAGAATATTAATGAACATCTGTAAACTGATTTCCCTTTTGAATGCCTCCCAGTGGCATAAACTGGCATCCATTAAATGATTGCTTCCCAGATATATTTCATATTAAGAGCTACATTTTCCCACTCTTTCTCATGTGGAGTATTCTTTACTCCACAAGTAATACCATTCAAGTAAATGAATGCTATTTAACATGAGGAAAGTCGGCATAATTTGGCCCCAATTGTTATCCAGTGGAATCAACCTTATATAAACAGTTTATTAATTGATCTAATAAATTATAAACATTTCTTTGGCAAAATAAAATGCCTCACAAGTGTTAAGAAACTTGAACACAAAGTAAAGTGGAATTCTCCAAACTATTAGCTATGATATACCCCACTTACACGTAATCATAGCAGATGATCTAGCTGCATTTGAAATCCTAGTGAAAATGTAATCCGACTCCAAGCTACCTTTATAACTACTTACAATTAAAATATTTCTTTAATATTTTCTCAGAGAGCACATCAGTATCATTAATTCTCACATCTAAGGAACTTTTGCAAGACCCGAAAAAGCAAGAAAAGTCTTTATCAAGTATTACAGTGAATGAATAATGACTAATAAACTGGCAAAGAATTATCAGTATAATTAGACTAGGGAAAGTATTTGGGAAGGTATATGCAATACCACATTTTTACATTGTATTTTTTGTTGATTGCTGCCAACATGTGCTTCACTTTACAAACAAATATCACACATTCCCTGCCAAAGGATTTATGCTGCTGTTATATATTACCATCTTTCATCTAAGGGAAAGTCTGCAGAGTCATTATGATAGGTCTCCCCACTCCACATTCTCCCCAGTCTCCACTCCACATTATGATAGGTCTCCCCACTCTCCCTGGAGGGAGAACCAGATTTGTCAGTCAAGACAAGCTGAAAGTGACCACACCCCTGAAGACCCTGCCTGTTTGTTCTGCCCACAGCAGCTCCAGGCAGGCTTCATCCTGCTCACTACCTATTCTTCCTATTTCATTGTTTAAGTAGTAATGTGGGTACACATTAGATGGCCCAGGTCCAGTCTCAGCACTTCAGATTGTATACTAATATGTATGTTGGCTCAATACCCAGTATTTAAAGAAGTACGTTCATAGGAAGAAAATCTTATGTGAGTGAGTGTAACTTCACTTGTTGCAATATCTCCCTCCATAAAGGTCCCAGCTCACAAACAATATTTTAAATGGGGGGGGGGGGGGGCAGGGGAGGCAGTGAAGCAAAATATCAGACCATTTACATAGATGAACAAACTAACTGTGAATAACTGGAGATCACTCTCAGGGCTCACGATAAGCAAGGCTGAATATTTTTTTGTGTGGTCATAAATTATGAAAAAGCTGCATTACAAAAAAAGAAGGAAACTTCACAAACTTCACAAAGAAAAAAGAGATATAGGATATTTTATTTTATTTTATTGAACATGTTGAGTTAAATATTTATTGCCTCTAATGTGCCATGATAGCTTTCCAAGAACGGAGAATCAGCTATCTCAATGGAAGCTCTTTGTTAGCATAAAACTTACTGTAATATATTAGTGATCTACATATCATTGCAATGCTCCACTAATAATGTCTGTCAATATCTGATAAATAAAGGAAAGGGGGGAAGCCCGATTGCTTTAGTCATTTAAAACTGGATCACACAAGTACATGAGGGAACTTGAAAGCATACCTAATAGATCCAGGTCCTCTCTAATTTTGATGTTTCTCTAATGCTTCCTAAATGTTGTTTTATTGCATACAAAAAATGTTATGTAGGTTGCCAAGTCAAGCAATCAAAAATCAGGAAATGCCACTTACCCATGCAGCCTTAATTCTGCCCCCTTGTGTATCCATCCTGAGCACAGTCCTGCAGAAAACAGTATTATGTGATCATGTAACTAAATATTCTATCATAATGCAGGCACAAGGGGGCTGAATTAAGGTTGCACAACCAGCTATAAATCTGTCATTTCTGAACATTTGAGTGACTTTCTTTTAACATAATTTTTGTATGTAATATTCGGGGGGTTATGTGTCAGGAAAAAGGTGAAAACAAATTCTTTGCAGTAGAACTTCGCCACCGTTTATGGATCAAAAGTAGAGACTGACCCTTCAGCACATCTTAAGCTACAGATGAGAGCTGTTAAACACACTTAGCTGACCGCATAAGAAGGCTGTTATGAAAAAAGGGGAGATGGACTTCTGGTGCTCGGTGCTGGGTCCTAAGGATGGTTGGTGTGGGGGAGCTCAACTCATCCTGGCCCAGTTGTCTTTCTCTCCCCAAGACAGGGTGTTGGGGAACTCCAGCCTGTGTGGTGCCCTATGAGATGGAGTGTTAATGTGCTGATGAGGAGAGGCCAGCTATTGGGTTGCGAGAATGAAGAAACTTGTCCTGGTTCTTGTCCCCATGTGGTGCCCAAAGAGGGTCACAGACACCTGGATCAATGCACCATGGCAAGGGGATCCCAGTGTGGCTCTCACCCCTCCTTCCAACAACTACAGCTGCTCTGGAAGCTCCCAGGTGTTCCCAGTACAGTGGTGGCCAGTGCTAATTGGGCTTTGGTACCAGTATAAGCCTGGCCTTAAAATGTTTGGGAGATCAGTTGTTATATTTGAACACTATCAATAGTTTCCTGAGGAATGTAATTCAGAGAAGGGAAATGCCATTTCTTGAACAGTTTAGATATCAGTAAACTTTAAAGGAATTTAATGAAACAAACAAAAAAGATGCCCCTCTAGCCCAAGCACATACCTCTACCAAATATCAAAAGCCTGTGGCAAACAAACAATGAAGATGGAAGAGCTTTGCAAAGAAAAGGTCACAAGGTTCCTTTGTAAGGGAAAGTGTTAGGCAACCTAAAGACAGAGGTTGCTACCAATGCCTCCTATAATTATGGGACAAATCCTGCTCCATCACTCAGTCCTTACTTGGTCAAAGCTCCCATTGAAGACTATGGGAATTTTACTTAAGTATGAACTGAAGTCCAAAGGTCTAATCCACATCTCATTTAAATCTTTCCATTGACTTCAGTGATCTGACCTCTGATTCACCTTTCACAGGTATGTAGGGCCAGAAAGACATAGAATAAGTACAGTTCTGCTGCACAGGTTGCCAGACACAGAGAGCCCAAGCAAGTGGACTTCTTCACTTCCTGCACAGCAGAGCACTCCTCTGCAAGGGTTCAATTGGCATCATCTCACAGGTGGAAGTTGGAGTAAAGGCTTGCCCAGCGGGTCCATGAATGCAAAACCACTAGCCAAAATTGGGCGCCCTCCCCCCAACCCCCACAGACCTCTCATTTATTTAGGCTTTGTTTAGGCTTTGTGCAGGGCGAGAGCATTAATATTGAACTCCTGTGTTTTCTGGTATGTGGCACTTCATCAGTTATTTCAGCCATTTTATTTGTTAAAGTTTATAACTGTGAGTAAATAAACATATATAATCAGAAAACAGAAATATTAAAGCATACTGTAAATGCTATTACTCTATGGTATTTGGCAATGTTGTTGTAGTCTTGTTGGTCCTAGGATATAAGAGATGCAAGGTGGGTGAGGGTAAGATGTTTTACTAGACCAACTTCTGTTGGTGGAAGGGGCAAGCTTTCAGTCTTCACAGAACACTTCCTTAGGTCACTATGTGTGGTATTTAGCATTTATTTTTCTTTTCTTTGCTTCACTGCAATATTATCACAATATAAGTTTTAATAAAATAAAATAGTTACAGTAGTTACAGTATTTGATGACAAGCACATTGCCAGGCACCATAAAATATCTGAGGTCAATGATAATTCAGAAGGAGGGGGGTGTTACCAGCTGAGTGCACCAATTAGTGAACTACGGCATCCGATGCCTAAATAGCCGTTTGAAGATATCAGTAGCTAGACTGAAGCAGGCACCCCCAAGATGGTCTAAATACCACATACTGTGTTCATTAGGGAAACCACTCAGAGCATTGTGTTTGGATTCACTGGTTCTGTGCTCAATTTGATCATCTTCAGAAGCACACAAGATCACAGGCCAGATTCATCAAAGCAAGAGATAAAAGAGAGATTTTCCTTTGTACAACTTGGTGGTGGAGTTATTTTAAATTAAACATTTTACCCAAATTGGTTCTCAATTATTAAAAGTTCTGAATTTTGCACTGGCCTGCTTCTAAAGCAGGAAAAAATTCAGGAAAGTTCTATGAGTACAATTTTATATATAGCAGTAGTTCTCAACCAGGGGTCTGGGGCTCCCTGAGGGGCTGTGAGCAGGTTTCAGGGGGTCCACCAAGCAGGGCCAGTATTAGACTTGCTGAGGCCTAGGGCAGAAAGCTGAAGCCCCACCATGTGGGGCTGAAGCCCAGGGCCCTGACCCCTGCCACCTGAGGCTGAAGCTGTAGCCTGAGCAACTTAACTTTGCGGGCCCCCTGTGGAATGGGGCCCCAGGCAATTGCCGTGTTTGCTACTCCCTAACACCAGCCCTGGTTTTTATATGCAAAAAAAACAAAAAACAAAAAAAACAGTTGTTGTGGCACAGTTGGGCAGTGGAGTTTTTATAACATGTTGAGGGGGTGGGGAGGGGACTCGGAAAGAAAAAGGTTGAGAACCCCTGATATATAGTACAAAATGATGCTAAATTGAGGCTGATCCAGTATTTGATAGCAGGGCCTTTCCTTGCAGGGTGTGTGTGGTGGTTTATTTTTTCTTGCATACAAAATTCACTATGATTACAAAATAAGTTTCACAGGGAGAAAAACTAAAAGTTTGCACTCTTAAATTGATAAAAGGATGGATAGAGCCTTGTAGTCAGAACTGACCTTTAGGATAATGAAGCTTGTGTCATTTGGTTCTTCTGGCCCGGAAGAACTAAAATAGATGAAGGAGCATGGTAACTTTTTTCCCTTTCTTTGTAAGGTAAATTTCTAGCCATTTTCCTTGCAAAGATAGCTTGGGAAAAGTAAACTTGAAGGCACCTCACGATTTGGAGATAAGCCAGACTTGTTATTGTCAGGACCCACTGACATCTGGGACTGTGCAGTTTGAAGTCTGCTAACTTCTTCCTTGGAACGCCTTAGCTAGGTGGTGACTAGAGCTGGCCTGAAAAAGTTGACTTTTCAGTGAAAAATTGGAAATGCTGGAAACTGAAAATTATGATTTGGAAGTTGTTTGGGTGCCTCATATCCTCATTTTCCCCTCTGGGCTGTATTCCTCAGCCAGACTACATCTCATATAAGGCATTATAGTCTTCTTCTTGCTGAGTGAATACAGTGCCTCTGTGGAGTCTGTGATCATGGTGCATGAAAGGCAAGTGTAGTCCATGAAGGAAGTGGGGGCACAAGGTAGCCAAACTACAACTCAAAATTAGACATTATGGTGATATTTCTGTATCTTCTTTTTTGGGGGGAGGAGGATGGATTTTGGCAAAAAGCAAAAGGAAAAAAAAAGGGTTGACTGAATTTTTTTTGTGTGAAAAGTCAATTTTTCCCCAAAAATTCATTTTGTTTGAAAACCCAATTTTCTGTCGAAAAACTCTCAACAGAATCTTTTGATGAGCTCTAGTGATGACAGCAGGTCTGGTTTCCATCAAGCCTTGAAATGGGTAAAAAAAACCTCATCATAGCATAGTTAGACACTAAAGATAGGAGAAAATGAATTAATCGGAAAGGAAGTTTTCTTTATATAACTTCATAGCCGTGTATAATTAGACATATCCTGATGAACCACTGTATGCTCCCAACTTTGCTGATGTTCAAATTACTGCCCGGCACAGCAGTATCCTGAATATCACATTAAAATTCCTACCTAAATCTCAGTTAATAGACATCTAATCTAGAAATTTTTCAGGTAAGTTCAACAAGTATCAGGGAGAAGCAATTAATTGTAAATGCTTTTGGACAGATTGTTGCCACTGAAGATATTTGTGTTTTAGTTGACGTGATCTTAGAGGCAAATGCTCACCCACATGCATCGCTACCCTTGAAATTATATAAATTATTCTATCACAACTCTGATAGATAGGTACTTTTGCACACAAAGATATCCCCCAGGAGTAAACATCTTCTAAAATTTTAAATGGAAAGGGACAGATTACCAGGTATACAATAGGCTTCAGAGGAAAACATTCCTGGGTGTTTATATTATTCTAATGGAGATAGAAAATAGACTGAGAGAGCATCTTTATGGAGGAAAGCTCAGAGGGCAGGATACAACTTCATTTAAGAGGCTTTGTATAGTAGCTCCATTCTGTGTCCTTCCAGGACCTAGCTGCTAACCTTTAATTTTGAAAGCATCTCTCTCTCTCAGCTCATTATCTGAAAGAAATTTACAGCAGATACAAAAATTAAGATGAAGGACAATCTGCTTTAAAAAGGCAGAATTTGGGAGATCTCAACAGTTTAATTCCGTTCCTTTGAATACATTTGGGACCTGATTCACTGGCACAAAACTGGAGTGAGACAGTTGGAAACCAGTACCAAGAAGGTTTAAGAGCCTTCCTTTGCCAGGGGCTTTTAGTTCAAAGATACAAAAGATATAGTCTCCTAAGGTATATACATTTCAGAAGGCCACATTTTGCTTTCTTTCCAGCGAAAACTATTTAAGGGAGAGGTAAGCAGGTAAGGAAACCCTGCTCCATGGTCATAAGTAGAAGAGATACTTAGGGATTTGGGGATGCATAGAAAGAAATTTTCCATGGCCCCCATCCTAAGGAGCACAACACCTGATTGTAGCTCCTCTCTGCCTCTGCCTGCCACCTTTTCCTCCCTTTAGGGTTCATACAAGCTGTGTAATTGCAGCAGTGGGGAGAGGAGGCTACCTGAGAGAGTTTCGTAATATGGTATTTGTAAAGTTGTAGATATTTTTGTTATGCTTATTGTCACCTGGTAGCCAATGTGAGAGTATCTAATTACTGTTAGAAGCCCTAAGACTGAACTGATCATGCTGCAGGGTGTATGTGTGATGAAATTTTCCAAGATAGAGGCTGATTAGTGGTCTATTTGAACCTGTATTGGCAAAAAAGATCTACTTTTTCAGTTCAAATCTGTTTTGGGTTACCATATGTTACACAATTTTATCTTCTTTGAAATCAAATTCCTTTATTTAAGTAAAAAGGGCCACATTTGCCCATGATTGGTGTGCCTGTCCTTAAGTAACTGTGGCGAAAGCCCATAAGCCCAGTACTGATCCAGTCAGTTGGGAAGCTCCTTCTCTATCTTCTGCTTCTCCCACCAATGGGAGAGAGAATTTTCAGTCCAATGGGCAGGCACATTATATCTACACAAATGAAATCAATGCCTTCTTCAATAGAATTGCCTACAGCTTTATTTCCATAAATGGCAATAAGGTGGGACAGAGTTACTGACTCCAACAAAGAGAGGGGCAAAAGCAATTGGGTTATAAGAATAAAATCAGCACCAAAACAGAGAGAAGTTGCCATGATTGTAGAAACCAGGAGGCTTGTGGAACCTCTTCAGGTCTGGAGACAATATGGGTGGGAGAGAGATACTGGGGCCTGTTTCTGACTTTATGTATGCAGGTACAAATCGTGAGTAACTCCAAGGTTAGTAAATCAGTGGAGTTACACAAATGTAATCTGGTTTACATGACATCAGAATCAGACACTTAGTAATGAGTGTTTCCTTATTAATATAATACCAGCAATTGTAAGATACAGCTGAAATTTTATGATTACTATAGGCAGGACTGGTAGTGCCACCTATCATTAAGATTGACTGATAACTCCCATTATAAGAGCCTTATTCAGTGGTTTATAACTTTTCCAAATGTTTCAGGTTGACATTTTCCATTCTGTGTGTCTGCTTTAGGCTGGTTGGTTTGTTTGTTTGTTTGTTTAATTTCAGCCAAAACTGTTCAACTGTTTCAGAGAATGAGGCTAGAAAAAAATTCATTGTTTTGTCCATGGGCTGGTTGAGACTTGTCGTGGAGAGGGGAAGGAAACGGGAAATACAGGCGGCGATAGGGACTCGGACAGCCAGTCCAGAGGGGGAGACTAGAAATGTCTGGGCAAGAAGACTGGGATATAACTGAAGACTGTATCATAATGCGTAGGCACAAGAGGGCTGAATTAAGGTTGCATGGACCACCTTAATTCTGGTATTTTCTACTTTTGAATGCTTGACTTTGCAACCTTAATAATGTTCTTTTAACATATTTTTGTGTGCAATTTTATGTATTAGGTGCATCCGATGAAGTGAGCTGTAGCTCACGAAAGCTTATGCTCAAATAAATTTGTTAGTCTCTAAGGTGCCACAAGTACCCCTTTTCTTTTTGTGAATACAGACTAACACGGCTGCTACTCTGAAACCTATGTATTATGTGGTTACAGTCATTTTTTTCATGCCACAAATTATGTGCTATAATTCAAGAACTAAACACTTTGTAAAAAACATTTTGTTATACACAGCTAATTAGCTGACAAGTGGAGGGCAAATGTCGAAGTCCTGAGTGGAAAATTCTCCTCCCTAGTCCATGCTGCAGATCTCTGATCCATGCTGTAGATCTCACTTCTATATTTTGTGTGCTCATTCTACATTAGGTCAATGGAAGTTCTGCACATTGGATGAGTGCAGAATATGGAGCAGCAATCTGCATTGCAAACAGGAGATCTGCCCTGTGAGGCGGAGGAAGATGAGGAAATCTATTATGCAGATGAGTGTAGAATTTTGCTATAATTCTGCATATGCCATAAACATGCACATACTTCTAGGTAAATATATGCATATCTGTGGTGTCCTGGAAATATCACCTGTAATAAACTTCACTGAATTTCAGTTACCACAGCTGGGCAAATCTATTAAAGTGTATCAAAAGAATCTTCTGGAAATTGTCTGAGATTGACTTTTAACGAAGAATATCAGAAGGTTCTCCCTACAGAGAATATATCCTTCTACAGTGCCAGAAGAGCAAATGATTCCAGGAGCCAATGAATTCAGGGGGAAAAATCCCACTTAATTACATTCTGGACCTTTTTGTTTCAATATGGAATCGTTTTAAGCATAAAACATATATATTGCCCCTAGAATTCTAGGTTTAATGTTCAAGCCTATAATTTTATTCAGCTGGAAAAAGGATAAAATATCCCCTCAAAGCAAAGAAAATTCAGACTTAAAATTGAAACTCAATTCTGAGAACCAGAGAATTAGGAGGAGCTGGCCAGGCATTTAGATTGTCTGACTGGTTTCCACCCGAGGGCCTCAAAGACTCCGTTTATTGAAAGAACTATGACTCAGTATCATTTCTATTTTGTACATTTTATTAAAACTCTTAAAGAAACTAAAATAAAATCAAGGAAACCTATCACCAGAATTAAAATAAAACTGTCAAATCAGAATCAAATTGTGATCCAATCAACAAATTAGTCTCAGTATTGGCTTGAGTTAAATCATCAAATTAGTACCCAAAATAATAAATCCTTATATCAGTTCTAAGAAGGAGTCTAAGAATGTGGCTGGCCATATGATTATAAATCCCAGCTAAAAAATATTATTAAAGTCAATCAAATCTATAATTTGAATCTGGTCAAATAGCTTAATGCTTAAAGTGTTAGCTAATTATTACCTAATGTCTACCTCAGCAATCTCAGAGCCACTAATAAAGAAATATTTTAGACTTCAGTTGCTCTGTGTTAATTAAAACTCTCTCCTCCCCCAAGATATTATAATACTAGCTATAACATAACCCTCTTAAGCAAAAGTTTAACAGCTCACAGAGCAGCAAATTCAGATAAAGAGACAGATAGTGATGTTCTGCTGGCAGAGCACCTACAGCTGCAGGAAGAGACTGATCAAAGGCTGGATTTGCCTGTTTGTTGGTGTCATGACTTCACAAGGTCATCAATCCCAGAGATTTTGGAATATTAGTCTTCTCTGTTTTCTTGCTGACCTGAAAGACAAGGCTTATCTGTTTTTCCTATGATTCTTATGGCTTATGAATTTAGCTTTCTCCATCTTCCAGTACTTCCTTCCAATGTCTTCAGACAAATCAGGTGTGAAACCTACCTTGGAACGATGGAACTTGGGTCAATAAAGTTTGAATTAGTTCACTGTGAGAAAGTAAACTTGGAAAAGTCCCATTTAAGCCAGGAACTTTAAAATTAGGTAGATTCCCTATCGAAGTTTTTTTGGTATATGGACCCACACGTATACATTCTCAAATATGAAAAAGCCAGGCACACCACAAGACCACTATTGAGGTATGGTTTTATTGGGATCAAATGTCTCAAAGACACTGTCACCAATTTACAGAAAATTCAATATACCCCCCCCCATAAAAATAACCGATGGGAAAAACTCTAGGACAAAAAAAAAAGTTGCTTGACATTCATCCATCAGCAAAACAAAAATTAAGTCAGACTTATGATAAATTTGATCATTTCTACTTTCTCATCGGCTAATCTAAAAACAGATAAATGTTCTCAGTCTTCTTGCAAATAAGGCAATTACAGTAATTTTCCTATTTTGGAACAGGGATATAGGTCAGCTGCTGATCCTTAGATAGCTAAAATGACAAAAGTTACTTTAACAATCATGCCAATGAAACCCATTTAAAATATTAATTTTAAATTGTATATGAGGTCTGTATAATTGGGGCTGGCCAGAAAATAAAAACTCATTATGCATCAGAACAAGAGCAAGACCTTTTGAAATTTATTTTGTGAAAAAAAGTGAGGGACTGGCCCATCTGCCCAAGAATAGCCAATATCATGATGGTTGGGGCACTGACTCAACTGCCTGATTTGGAGGAGGGACTTGAAGCTGGATATCTCACATCCCAGATGAATGCCCTAACCACTTGATTATTCTTGGGTTGGGAGTCTCTCACTCTGATTTTGACTAGAAATTCCATCCTGGACATGAGAAACATGACTAAGCTTTAATTGAAGCTGACCCATCTCCTCAGAACATTTTGATTTTGATGAAACAGAATTTTTGACAGAAATAGATGGGGGCTTTACTCTCCAAGTGGTCACGTTAAGTTTGTTCCAGACCTGTCCCTTTAGATGCTTAAAGTATTCTTCAGAGCCAGACAAGACAAAGAATGTTGAATAATTAGTCTGAAAAAATCACAATATTCATCAAATAAATTAATTGTTAATAGTACTTGTGCTGGTTGAATGACATTTGACAAGAGACTCTACCTCTTTCTTCCTTGTTTGTTAATGAATTTGTGGTACATCAACCAAAGCCATCTTTCCCTTACTGGGAGAGCTACCATAGGCTCAAGGACAAATATAATGGGCTAGCTAGTAGGTTTTGGAGCCAGCTATTTAGGTTTTTTGTTTATAAACTAGCTTACAAGCTCAGAACCACCATGCCAAAGTATAGGAGACTTGTATTTTATTTGAAGGAGAAACTCTTTAAAATGTCCATGTCTTCTTTGAAAATTCTTGTCTAGTGGAGGCAGTATTTCTTATGGAGCCTATTGTCACGGTTCTATTGGGTCTGACAAACATACTAAAAGTTAACTTTAAAAGTGGTATTTTGCCATTTAAAAAAAAGGAAGTTTTAGTTAGATTCTGCACTATATTTATTTATTCTCACTTGTCTCCTCCAAAGAAAGAACAAGAAAAGAACTATTGTCACTCCTGGGTGCTCTCTTTTTCCGATAAACATTTGCAGTATTTTTTTCTTCCTCATCTTTATTCTCTGAATAACAGAAAAGGTCTGATCTTCACATCCCAGAGTCCCTTTCCCAGCTTGTTTGCTTCTTTCAGGGTTGTTGAGCGTTTTTTGGTGGTTGTTTCAGATTGATTTACAAGTACTAGAATGTTAAGCCTTGAATTCAAAACTGGTCCCAAAATTCATGACAAACACAAATCTCTGTGCATCTTTTCTCCAGTATTTCCCCCTGTCTCTCACTGCTAGATAGCTAGAAAATGCCACTGCTCTATTTTATTTATAATATGGTTACACATTTGAAGAGGCTCCAACCTATTGGGCAAGCTGACAAACTGTGGTAACACCCATTGTTTCATGTTCTCTGTGTATATAAATCTGCCCACTGTATTTTCCACTGAATGCATCCAATGAAGTGAGCTGTAGCTCATGAAAGCTTATGCTCAAATAAATTTGTTAGTCTCTAAGGTGCCACAAGTACTCCTTTTTGTGGATACAGACTAACATGGCTGCTACTCTGAAACCTGTAATAAAAAGTGTTTTCTCATTAGCCAAGGAGTTTCTAAGATATAAATATTCCCAGTATGTTTAGGAAGAATTAATCATAATGGATTTGTAAAGAAATATTTCTTGTAAATTTCATGTGCATAAAAGCAACATGTAACTGTTGAATAATAAGCCATAGGAGTCTAACAAAAATATAATTACATATCTAATGCAAGTTTCTGTATTTGAAGAAAATCTGGGTGGTGTTTTAAATCTCTATTTTAATATTTCTTTTTACATATCTTGTGCAAACAGTTCGTTTGATTGCTTGTTCCTCCCAGTGTTTCCCAAATAAAAAAATATCAGACTTTCATTTAGGGCCAGTACATTAATACTCATTTGAATTCAGGATAACTCTACTGAGGTCAGTGCAGTTATCAGAGATTCACAAGAGAGTAAATGCACCTCGGCTTTAATAACACCTAGCTCTCTATAATGGTTTCCCTCAATTTACAGTCACAGTCACCCAGCAGGTCAGCGGCAGATAAAAGTTATTCTAACACGCAGCCTATTGCCCTGTCTACTGGATCATACTACCATCCTCCAGCTCAGGTTTCCATAGAAGCACCACTTTTCAAGCCTTAAGGATAATGACACCTATGATGAGGCATGTAACCTCCATCCTTGACTGGAAAGGATTAACCAGCAGCCTGAGGCTTAATTAGCTACACCCTATTACATTTGGGTTGGCTGATAAGCTTGAAATGAGAGTTTAGAAAGGGGGAAGCCCAGCAGTTGAAGACTGGTTAGGGAAGCAGAGCAGACAGGCTGTTTTGTGGTGGGCAAGGAGACTAGCTGGAGACAAGAGGTAATCAGGGACTTCAGCCTTCCTGAAACTCTGTGTAGAGAAAAGTGTGCCACTGGGCAGTGAAGTTGAACCTAGGCCCTTTGGTTGGCTTTTTGGGCAGTTTTTGCAGCAGGATCTGGCCTGAAAAGGAGAAGGCTAACAGCTGAGTCCAGCTTGACTGAACATTTGGTTGTTTTGATATTTTCTCTTGGACATTACCTAAAGGACTCTGAGGCTTTGAAAGGGCATGTCCTGTGTTATGTGGCTTGGCTGGAGGGTCAGGTCAATCCTATGGCCAGAAAAGGCACTGGTGAAACTGAGGCAGAGCTGCTGCAATACCACTTCCAGCTATGAGAGGGAACGCTGAGGTGGCACTTCTGTGATAACACCTCAGTCAGAAAAATCACCTTCCAATTTTGATTTCTGCTGATGCAAAGATAGGTGGCCAACTAAATCAACCTTGTTCCCAAAAGAGGATTTTCAAGGAAAAAAGAAATTCTACTATATAGTGGATTTATGTTGTGCATTGTTACAGTGTAGGAATACATTATAAATGGAGGAAATATCGACGACATGTTTTTTTTAAAACCAACATGTATTATTTTCTTAGTGGTGGTATTATTGCAGGGTCTTCAGTCAAGGACAGTGGGGATCACACTGTTTTCAATGCTCCTACTTTTCACTTCTTTCCTTCAAGATCTATGTGGGAAACTTTCTCTTGGTCCCACGAGGACTGAAATGGACTTCTGTCACATCTTAGCGTTGTTGTTCCTTGGCCAGCAAGAGAAACACAGAAGAATGAAAAAAAGAAAAGGAGTACTTGTGGCACCTTAGAGACTAACTAATTTATTTGAGCATAAGCTTTTGTTTGATTGATAGAGCCAGAAGAGTTCCCAGAAGTCACCTACTACAGGACAGGCCTAACAAAGAAAATAACAGAACGCCACTAGCCGTCACCTTCAGCCCCCAACTAAAACCTCTCCAACGCATTATCAAGGATCTACAACCTATCCTGAAGGATGACTCAACACTCTCACACATCTTGGGAGATAGGCCAGTCCTTGCCTACAGACAGCCCCCCAACCTGAAGCAAATACTCACCAACAACCACATACCACACAACAGAACCACAAACCCAGGAACCTATCCTTGTAACAAAGCCCATTGCCAACTGTGCCCACATATCTATTCAGGGGACACCATCACAGGGCCTAATAACATCAGCCACACTATCAGAGGCTCGTTCACCTGCACATCCACCAATGTGATATATGCCATCATGTGCCAGCAATGCCCCTCTGCCATGTACATTGGTCAAACTGGACAATCTCTACGTAAAAGAATAAATGGACACAAATCAGATGTCAAGAATTATAACATTCATAAACCAGTCGGAGAACACTTCAATCTCTCTGGTCACGCAATCACAGACATGAAGGTCGCTATCTTACAACAAAAAACTTCAAATCCAGACTCCAGCGAGAAACTGCTGAATTGGAATTCATTTGCAAATTGGATACTATTAATTTAGGCTTAACTAGAGACTGGGAGTGGCTAAGTCATTATGCAAGGTAGCCTATTTCCCCTTGTTTTTTCCTACCCCCCCCCCCCCCAAGACGTTCTGGTTAAACTTGGATTTATGCTGGAAATGGCCCACCTTGATTATCATGAACATTGTAGGGAGAGTGGTCACTTTGGATGAACTATTACTAGCAGGAGAGTGAGTTTGTGTGTGTGTTTTTTGGAAAAAGGGGGGGGGGGGTGAGAAAACCTGGATTTGTGCTGGAAATGGCCCGCCTTGATTATCATACACATTGTAAGGAGAGTGATCACTTTAGATAAGCTATTACCAGCAGGAGAGTGGGGTGGGAGGAGGTATTGTTTCATGGTCTCTGTGTATATAATGTCTTCTGCAGTTTCCACAGTATGCATCCGATGAAGTGAGCTGTAGCTCACGAAAGCTCATGCTCAAATAAATTGGTTAGTCTCTAAGGTGCCACAAGTACTCCTTTTCTTTTTGCGAATACAGACTAACATGGCTGTTACTCTGAAAGAAGAATGAAAGAAAGCATTGCCCTCTCCACAAGGAACTGAAGCACTCCAACCATCTGCTAGCCCAGGGAATGACTAAAATGTTAAGATGCAGATTTTCAAAGGAGCTCAGCTCCCACCTAAATGCCTAGCAACACCAATTATTGGGCTGCTCTGTTCTCTCTCTTTCCTCTCAATTTAAAGAGTCAGAGTTGCTGGGAAGAGGAGAAACTAATTCTTTATATGAGGTTCCTGGCTGCATGGCTGGTGGACTAGGACTTCCTCTGGAAAAGGGGCAAAAAGGAGTGAGGAAGCCACCATCGTTGAGCTATTGGCTGGGACTCCAGTCTCTGGGACCAGTATTCAAAACCCAGTCCTGTCCCATCCAAACAGGGCAGCTAGCTCTAGAAAATGTACTCATGTGAACAACATTGCATTTTCAGAGAGACAATTGGTTCATCTAATAGGTCTCTCCTCATCTCCAATAATTATATATATATATATATATATATGTCCATGAAAAATTTAAAGTTTCAGACTTAAGCCATTTTTGTGAAGGGTGAAGGTTTCTTTTTTTTTTTCCATCCTCTCCAAGCTCAAAAATAACTGGAAATATTTTGCTCAAACTTAAAAAAAAATCACCTTGAGGCACAGACCAAGCATGGAAATGTTCAGCTTAAAAGGTGAATATTTCAGAATGTTATAAGCATGGGAAAATGGAATTATAACTAAAGGTGTTTTGTAACTTAACCATAACAGGTGCTACTGAGAAATTGCTGTACTATCCTTTCCCTGTATTTCTTCTTGTATTTAGGGCTATAAGACATAACTACAAGTCTTAATGCCAAGGAAAAATACCACATTTTTTTAAACAATGCAAGCACTTAGAGGAGCTGATAGACTTTACTGTATTCTAAAGTAAGTCTATAGTCCATCTTTTTATCATACACTTTTTATAGATGCACAAATTCACATGAACCAGATAGAAATATTAATGTTAGACAGCCTATCAAAAATGCATATCTGTTTCTACCATTGACAAAATAGAGAATTGTAGCTTCATCCTAAATTGGACATAAACACCATTATTTATAGCTACATTTTAAAATTGTAATTGTGAAGCCCTTGTAACATCTTTTGATTATTGTACTGTTAAAATATGTATCATGTAATCTGCAACTGGTATGTTTATTAGAAAACATACAACTGTTGAAACTAAAACTACTAAGGCTGTAGCTAATTTATGAAAAAACAAAACAAAAAAGCCCACAGGGAAAAATCAACATAGATTTTCCAGCAAGTCTGTGTGTGTCTGTTTCTCTGTCTCTCCTCTCTCTCACACACACATAGAGTTAGCTTTATCAACAAATGCTGCCACTTATTTTTATTTTTGATTTATTTTTCTGTTCTCTAAACTCTTGAATTTTTCACATACTTCATAAATTCCTTTCCTTCTATGTTCTATCCATGGGGTCTGCTATTCCTCCCTGGTGTCAGTGGGGTGACACTGATGTATAAATGATGTAAGTGAGAAAAGAATCCATCCCAGGATTGTTTCCAGACAATATGGGCTAGTTTCCAATGCCCTTGCTTATGCTGATGTATAATACTGTACTGCCCATATAGTCCTGTTGTTTTTGGTGGAAGTATTTGTGGAGTACATGTATCAAAATTTGGCCTATTGAAAGCAAGCAATGGAACTTGGCCACGCACACTGAAGTTATGGCAAGACAGGAAACATCAGTTCAGTTTTATCTTGTGTCTCTCACTATTTTCCTTTATCATCTGCTACCCAGATGCCAGAATGACATCTTTATCCCTATCTCAACTGACCTAAATATTTTTTTTATTTCAATTAACAAGGACCTCAGTTCAGGATAGCACATAAGAAAATCCTTAAGCTTGACTGAAATCACATGCTTAAACTCAAGAATGTGCTTAAGTGCTGCCCTGAACAGGGAAGCAGTGCTGAGTCAGGGCTACGTATAACGGCAAATGTACAGCTGCAATTTTTTGTGTGCAGAACCTTAATTATGGCATGGAAATCAGAAAATGTGCATCCAGCTACCCCTGAACATGTGCTAATGAATGGCCATTAGTAAATTTGCACTTGGGACTTTGTGAGTGCAAATTTAGAAGATAGTTTTGAAAATTAGGCCTCTACGCTATTAAGAAACACTGCATTAAACTGAGACAGACAGTGCAGAAAGACCGCTTATTTTTCAGACACCAGGTTGAGAGTACAGTGGTGGCAGTTATAAAAATCTTGTTTTGACTTGTAAAGTGAGAACGCTGCTATGGATGTCAGTGGGATAGAATAAATATAGAACACTAAGATGTCAGAGAAGTGGCAATAACCGCACATGACCATAACCGCACATTAAAATGAGATTTCAAGATAAAGAACATTCAACAAATTACATGAAGTAAAACATCTACTAAAGATTACATGGCAAAAATTGACTTATTGGAAAGATGAGCTCTCTGATCAGTGTTAATGAACTGTACGTGAAAGCTGTGGATTTCAAAGAAATGATGAAAACCACAATGCTGAACAAATGTAATAAAGTGTCAGACTTACTGCCGTACTACTCACTTTAGCAGAAAACGAATGACTTCTGTGGCTAGAAACTGTTATTTTAAGATTATTTTTGAGGAGCTGTTAACTATTTCTGATAAAGTTATTTTGTTGCAGACATGAAAAAAAATACCCTCTCCCTTCCGCCTCTATATGTATATATGCATTGCTGAGTTCTGAAACCTGCCCTCTGTAAAATCAGTACAGGATTCCCAAAGGGCCAAGTTAAATAAGCCTTCCTACTCACTTGTATGAATTGAGCAATCAGATTACAGAACAATCAAATGCTTTCCAGACCAGCATAGTGTTCAGAAATGAAATAAGAATTCTGAGAATCCTGGGCCAGATTCCCTCCCTGAGGGAACAAGCGTGGGTGGTGCAATTTTGCAGAGAACGTTGTCACCTGCAAGATGGACAGGCAGAGGATACCAATTGTAAATCCATCTGGAGTTCTATCACAGTGGGGGCTGCCTGGGATGATAGGTATTGAATCACATACACAGTTTCAGAATTCAGCTTCGGTTCAGATTCCACCAACATCTACAACTTTGGATGCTAATCTCTTATTCAAACCTCTGCAGCCCCATTCTCTCCAAATCTTTTGACCCATTCTCCACTATCTACATGATCCTCTTCCTATAATCCTCTCCATCAAAATACAAGGTCTTCCTATTGCTGGTACCTTGCAGCATGGGAACTGAGGTGTGCAGGGGTGGGAGGCGGGGGGGGGGGGGGGTTGGTGGAGGAGGGGAGGCGATCTAGTAGTCTTCTACCTGTTCCAATATCTTCAGGGGAAGACTAGCTGTATTGTTCCCTTTCCAACTTGTTTCAGGGGGTCAGATGATATCCCACTGCCTCCCAATTCCCCTCTTCCACCTTTTTGCCTTCCCACAACTCTCCATTTTTCTTTGATGGAACCTGGAAATGCCCCAGAGTTCTCTGGGCTATTCACAAATCCCCATGAGATGGGGCTGGCCAACATTTGCCCCAAAGGAGATGCTAGTGCTGGTGGATTTGGGAGATTGGGCTAACCAGCTTGCACTTAATGAAGAGGGAGGCAGAGCTGGCTAGTTGCTTACTCTCTGAATGTATGGGAAGGAGTGTTTATAATTCAGGGCTACTTCACCTGTATCTCCCCTCAGTGGTCCAGCAAAGACATGCACTCTGAGCTTCCAGCTGCCCCAAGCTATTGTCTTTCTGGGTGGAGACCCATAGCTCTCTCCCTTCTGACAGGGTATTATCAGCTGCAGAGTTCTCTATCTTCCCTCTATTTCCCAGCAAAGGCAGTCTGCCAAAACAGGCCTGCTTGCTTTCTCTTCAGAGACTGATAACAGAATGATTGCTCACTGATATATTACCACACAGTTCTTTCTAACTAAGCTGACTTTATTCTTATGGTACAAAACATTACAGGGAAAAAGCTTTTTTTTAAAAAAAGCAATAAAAAACATATATGTTAATAAATTTACCAGGGTATCACCCCCACCCTAGGGATTTCTTTGCAGTTACAAGTTTATTAGATTTCAAAGTGGTAGCCATGTTAGTCTGTATCAGCAAAAACAAATAGAAGTCCTTGTAGCACCTTAGAGACTAACACATTTATTTGGGGATAAGCTTTCATGGGCTAAAACCCACTTCATAAAATGCATGGAGTGAAAAATATAGTAAGCAGTATATATATTACATCATGAAAAGATGGGAGTTGCCTTACCAAGTGGGGGGTCAGTACTAACGAGGCCAATTCAATTAAGGTGGAAGTGGGCTATTCTCAACAGTTGACAAGAAGGTGTGAGTATCTACAGAAGGAAAATTACTTTTTGTAGTGACCCATCCACTCCCAGGCTTTATTCAGGCCTAATTTGATGGTGACCAGTATAAAAATTAATTCCAGTTCTGCAGTTTCTCGTTGAAGTCTGCTTTTGAAGACTTTTTTTTTGTTGAAGAATTGCCTCTTTTAAGTCTGTTATTGAGTGTCCAGGGAGATTGAAGTGCTCTCCTACTGGTTTTTGAATGTTACAATTCTTGATGTCTGATTTGGGTTTGTCAGGGTTCCTCCCCCACTCTGAACTCTAGGGTACAGCTGTGGGGACCTGCATGAAAAACCTCCTAAGCTTATCTTTACCAGCTTAGGTCAAAAACTTCCCCAAGGTACAAAATATTACACCCGTTATCCTTGGAATGGCCGCTACCACCACCAAACTAATACTGGTTACTGGGGAAGAGCTGTTTGGACGCGTCTTTCCCCCCAAAATACTTCCCAAAACCTTGCACCCCACTTCCTGGACAAGGTTTAGTAAAAAGCCTCACCAATTTGCCTAGGTGACTACAGACCCAGACCCTTGGATCTTAAGAACAATGAACAATCCTCCCAACACTTGCACCCCCCCTTTCCTGGGAAATGTTGGATAAAAAGCCTCACCAATTTGCATAGGTGACCACAGACCCAAACCCTTGGATCTGAGAACAATGAAAAAGCATTCAGTTTTACAAGAAGACTTTTAATAAAAAATAGAAGTAAATAGAAATAAAGAAATCCCCCCTGTAAAATCAGGATGTAGATATCTTACAGGGTAATTAGATTCAAAAACATAGAGAACCCCTCTAGGCAAAACCTTAAGTTACAAAAAAGATACACAGACAGAAATAGTTATTCTATTCAGCACAATTCTTTTCTCAGCCATTTAAAGAAATCATAATCTAACACATACCTAGCTAGATTACTTACTAAAAGTTCTAAGACTCCATTCCTGTTCTGTCCCTGGCAAGAGCAGCATACAGAGAGACAGACTCTTTGTTCCTCTCCCTCCTCCCAGCTTTTGAAAGTATCTTGTCTCCTCATTGGTCATTTTGGTCAGGTGCCAGCGAGGTTACCTTTAGCTTCTTAACCCTTTACAGGTGAGAGGAGCTTTCCCCTGGCCAGGAGGGATTTCAAAGGGGTTTACCCTTCCCTTTATATTTATGACAGGGTTCGTTTATTCTTTTGTGTAGAGACTGTCTGGTTTGGCTAATGTACATGGCAGAGGGGCATTACTGGCACATGATGGCATATATCACATGGGTAGATGTGCAGGTGAATGAGCCCCTGATGGTGTGGCTGATGTGGTTAGGTCCTATGATGGTGTCTCTTAAATAGATATGCGGACAGAGTTGGCAGCGGGGTTTGTTGCAGGTATTGGTTCCTAGTTTAAATTAATTAGAGCTTCAGCTCAGAATAACTGCACAGTTATATGGTACTGCAGTAGGCCAAATCCTTCCAATCATCTCCTAAGGATTGAGGGCCTCTGTGGACTAGGGTCCTGTCTATTTGCTGGATCAGGAAGAAGGCCCTGGGCCAACTTAAAGCCAGGATTTTTATCTAGAAGTTTTCTCTTTGTTGGTCTCTGGAGAATCCAGTTTGAACTAGATAGACATATCTTA
Organism: Caretta caretta; assembly: GCF_965140235.1. Lineage (NCBI taxonomy): Eukaryota > Metazoa > Chordata > Testudines > Cheloniidae > Caretta > Caretta caretta. Next base: position 56,168,242 of record NC_134209.1, read on the forward strand.
CCCAGAGAGGATGCGTCAAAGGCAAATAACGGAGAAATTTCATAAGCATCCCCACCACTGCCTTCTAGAGAAGTTACATAGGGTGCCACCACAACAATACATACACAATTGCATTTTAATACAATTTGCCCCAAAGGCATTAACCTAATTCAATAAAGTTCATCTTAATTCCACAAAGTTTGTTCAGGATATTGTCATTCTGTTACAGGGGATACTTAGAAGGTCCCTGTAAGAACTAGGTTTCATGATCAGAAGCCAATATGAATTGGATCTCTTTAATGAAGTTTTTTCCTTTTTACTTAAGTTGATCTACACAATTCAGGTTTCCAATTAATAGTTAATCCACAAAATTTCTTCTGCAACTTGATGTATGCTCATACCCACATGAACTAAGTAGGAAAACATTAAAAGATTTTCCTAAGTCATCCTGAAAGTTTCATTTTCATTTTCCCTCCCCCCATTCAAGAGGTTCAGAATTGTTGTTGTTGTTTTGTTGTTATTATTATTATTTTATTATTGTATTTATTATTTATTTTATTTTGTTGAAATAGTTGTTTTAACTTTCCCATTTCTTGGCATCTCAGGTGGTAGTTCATCAATTTCTCCAACGGTTTTACCACCATTTAAACAAACCATCATAAGGGTTTCTCTTTGGCCTCAGTAAAGTTACAATTAGAAAGCTCCTGGCTGTGGTCCTACCAGACCAGAGATATAGAGGGGTGGGCTGTGATGTAGCAGACACTTCCAAGGTAGCTAGGATGACCCCTGAAAAATAAAAATGAATGAGAAGCCTATTTCTTTTTCTTTTAAAAGATATATGTAGCCATTAGACTACCAAGCTGAATTCCACATCATGATCTTATAAATGTGTAATCTAGAGGCCTTTTGTTTTTGTTTATCACCACAACATCGTATCAAATCTCTGGGGAATAGTTTGCTGAAGTGAAGAAGTTGACCTGCTCTTGACAATATGATCGCCAACATCCACCCCTGCCTGACTATCCATGACTTTGCAGGACAGGAGATTTTTAAACTGGGCCATTTGTATGTGATATTTTATGATCATTTTACATATTTTAGTTTACATGGTAGACTTGGAGATATCAGTTTTATAAGGTAAACAGTGCTCTTTAAGCAGGAGAAGTAGCTCTTGCTACCTTTTACTACTTATGTGTGTCAATGATTCTCACAGCAGGAATCAAAGAGCATAAATCCTGAGACTCAGCTACCACGGCTTGTTTTGCAATATGCTATAGAATTCACAAGCCTGTCATTTTTAATTGGTTGGTGCAGGCCACTCAGACACACTGAGTGGTGAGAAGAAAATATCAGCACCATTCATCGGGACTGGTACTGTGGTAGAAGAGTGCACATTTCTGATACTCTTTTTTACTGCCCTCAGGTAAATATGGCAAGTAGTGCTTTACAACCAGGATGCTATCTGTGGAAAGCGTAGGCTCCACTTTTACTAGATGATTACCGTAAACTGTAGATGGTAATCTGCTCTTTTATCTTCGTGCACTCTGTCCTTTAACTCTTTTTTTTCTCTTGTAAACTCTGTAGTGTATCAGAAAGAAGAAACAAACAATTTAGATTGTTTAACTGGCAACATAGACACTAAGGACAAACTTTTCAAACAGTATGCCTGAAGTCAGACACACACAAATTCAGGGCTAGTTCAGATAAACCTGCTGATGTATCTGCAGTTGTCAGAGGGTCCGCAGATCATAGGTGCACCATCAATGCTAATGGTGTTTCTACTGTTCAAAGTCCAAAGACACATGCTACAGAGAATGAGCTAGTTTGTTCAGAAAGAGTTCTGTGGTGAGGATAGTACTATCTAGTAACTAGGATGTGTCTGGCTCTATCATGGCCCTTGATAGCTCGCCTAACACAGCCATGTTTCACCCACATTTGTGGGCCCACACCTAGCATACTGCATAACTGTGCTTATATATGTGCCTTCTGTGAAAATCTGGGTAGCTATCCAATGTGCCTCAGCAGAGGATAGCATCCAGAGGACATACATAGAAAATGGTAAGAGGAGCATGGAACAATGCACTCTATGGCAGATAATTGCTACAGCTTGTACTTCAGACCACTTCAGAAGAATTGGGTAGATTGAAGGGCCACCAGAAGAAGTGGACACAAGTAGTAGAGGGGGGAGGAAGAATTGTTTTTATGTAAGCAATCACTTTTTATCTATGAATGTTTCGGTTCCTTGTTGTTTATGCAAACGTATCAGGAAGTTCTCAAAAGAAAATGAAAACATAGGGGGAAAATATTAAGTGGGGGTAGGTTTGTTTTGTTAACATAGTGCTTTTAACTTGACATTGGTTGGACTCTCTTGGTTCCATACACGGTAATAAACTTTTAACAGTTTGACATTTAGGAAAAAACACAGACATCCGTTTTTTTTTCTCTCCTTTAGAAGGAACTTGTTGAACAAAAGGTGGTTTTTAGGGTGTCACTTTGTTTCAGCTCACTGGGACAGTGAAAGAACAACTTTGTACAGGAATGTAAAACAAGGTGCTCTAATGGATGCCTGTAACTTAGGGGAGACAGATATTCTTAAGAAAGATGCAATTTTAGGAAAATAGATCTTTAATAATATTTATAGCTATGTCAGCTAAAATAATAAGAACAATCAAAGGTCATTCTTCAAGGAGTAAACTGATCATTTGCAGCAGCCAGGAAGGAATTTATTCCCCATAATTGAAGTCAGTGGGAGCTGTTCAGTGCTCAACACTCATTAATTTCAGGTGGCTTATTTAGGTGCCCAAAGGTGGATTTAGAAGCCTGACTTTAGGTGCCAATTTTTAAAAATCTTGGCCTGGGTAAGGGGTGTTTCCACATTCCTCTGAAGCATCAAGAATTTTTGGTTTCTGAAAGCAGGATATTACACTAGGTGAATAAATAATTAGGTTTTATTACAAATCGTACGACCCTAGTCATTTTTAATCAAAAAGAAAGAATTAAAGATCTCAAAATACTTTAAAAAGATTCAACAGAGAGACAACAGCCTCATTAACTACACAGCTCTGCTTCACTCCCTGAACACCATCCATGCTGTGTTCATCTCATTAAAGACTGTATTATAATGCATATGTACTGGGGGGTTAAATTTAATGTTGCACACACAATCTTATTTCTGGCATTTCCCAATATTAGAAGTCCTTGATTTTGCGACCTTAATGTTCTTTTGGTGTAGTTTTCTGTATTAATTAATATATAAAATGTAAACTAGTTATTACTGTTAAAGTTAATGAGATATAGGGCTTGATCCTGCTACCACTGAAATGAACAGATGTTTTGCCATTGACCTCAGTGACTACTGGATTCATCCCCATCTTACTTTATAAAGCATTCAAATTTTGGTAGCAAACATAGATATGGATTGCAAGGAATTAATGATCATGTACTAACACCATTTTAATAATACAAATGGATAATTTTTAAAGGAAAAGGTGCCAGTGCTCAGTATTCCATCATCTTGGGTGATAGTTGATGTTCAACAATTCCCAGTGCCCATCATCCTGTACTATCCAACTTCCCTTTGATGTTGATTAACTGCATGGCTACTTGACATGCCATGGTGACTTAGAATAATATGCTAGAAGTAATGTGTGGAAATTGGATTTGTTTGAAATTAACATGGGAGTCCACCATGGATATATCTTGCATTCTTTGATTTTGTTCAGATAATGAGCAATATAGCAGATGGTAAGAAATTTTGAGTTAATTGGACTGAGAAGGAACAATTGAATGACTTTGACTTTGTGGTTGACATTACTCTACTCTCCAGCAACTCTTGTAAACTGCATAAAGTGAATGATTAAATGGGGAGCTGGAAATATCTGTGGTGTCAGTAATATAAATCAATACTGTATGCATGTGGAAGTGTGTTTGACTTTCATCATGTAGTTCTTAATTGGGCACAATGTCTACTGATTTTAATGGGAGATTTGCCTGAGTAAGGGCCACAGGATCTAGTTCTTTTCTGCCAAGCTGTTTTGCAGTGACTCAAGAGCATAAGTATCAACCACAGGAGAGACTGTTAAGAAGCAGGGCACAAACCACAAATTGGTTGTGAGTTCTAGCCAACCATTTATTAAATGTAAACTCCTCAAGCACAATAACAGCCTTAACATAGAGTCACCGACTGTCCCCTTGGATACTCCAATCTATCTCGTTTTGTGATAGATGATCCCTTACATCAAAGATCACAGCAATATTCAGGTTAATCCCAGTCCCAAAGGAAAGTCACTTACCCCAGGTCCATTGCACCGTAGATCTCATATCCAAGACACTGCTTATAGCAGGGGTGGGCAAACTATAGCCTCTGGGCTGGATATAGCTCATCAGGGCTTTGAATCCAGCCTGTGAGATTGCCACCCCCGTGGCGCCATTGGCCCTGTGATGGTGCCGGAAGTGGCTGGCACACATCCCTGCGGCCTCTGTGGGAGGAGGGGCAGAGGGCTCCGCGTGCTGCCCTTTCCTGCGGTTACCTCCCCAAAAGCTCCCATTGGCCATGGTTCCCCATTCCCACAAGTGAGGGCAGCACACAGAGCCCTCTGCCCCCAATGGTCACAGGGACATGGTGCCGGCAGCGGTGCGGCACGGGGCCAGGGCAGGCAGGGAGCCTGTCTTAGCCCCGCTGCATGCTGCTGCCACCCTGGAGCCACTCCAGGTAAGCGGCGCCATGCTGGAGCCCCCACCCTGAGCCCCTCCTGCACCGTGCACCCCAACCTCCTGCCCTGAGTCCCCTCCCACACTCTGCATCCCTCCTGCATCCCAACCCCCTGCCCTGGGCCCCAAATGATGATTGTGTTTCATGTGCTCACCCCAAATGTGCTCACCCTAACGTGACTATCCACCACAAGGAGAACAAGGTCAGCAAAACCACGTTATTTTAGCTTCAAATTATAGCTATTCTTTATAGCTAATTTTTAGCCTGCTACTTTATTACTGCTTTTAACATTGGTCAAGAAGACTTTCTGTTAAAATGCTATAAATTGGTATTAGTAATATTAATGAAGAGAAACAATTACAAAGAGAAACAGTATCTTGTCTGCAACACATTCTGAGTAAAGTACCAATACTGCAAATGTAAAAGCGTAGTGCTTTCTATATTCAATGCTACATTAAAAGAATTTGTATTATCTAATGCAGAGAAGAAACTAGATGAATGTCTCCTTCCAAATTATAATATCTTTTGTTACAGTAGTATCTGGTAATATAAAGTCCTTCTGGCAATATTTATCTGCATATAATGCATACATTTTTAAAGCTATAAATTGGTCTGCACTGGGAGCAGTTGTTCTATCAATTCCAAGAATATTATAACAATCCCCCTGCCACTATTTAAAAACCTAATAGTTCTTTAGTTTCTTTTAATCTTGTTCCAGGCATTGCTATAATGCATGGGGCAGATCCTTAGCTGGTGTAAAATTGCCACAGCTCCACTGACTTTAATAACAATTGAACAAAAGTGATCAATGTGTTTAAATCACCACTGTAATCTACATAATTTGCCCTAAATTTTTTGTTCACATTTGCCATTTTTTTACAACTACATTTAGAATATGACATTCCATTCTGTTTCCATTATTTATGTTGCTGAAGAAGTGAAAAATTTAGATTCTGAAAAAAAGGTATTATGTTTCTTTAATGAATTAAGTTGCCAACAAACACATTATGAATGGCATGCTAGAATTACAAACATATTCTCCCTTCAGTGGTTCAACATTTGTTATTATTTAATTTTCACTTTACAATAATGTCCACAGACTTCCAATAGAATGAAGCTGTATTGTGATAGGTATTGTACAAACATATAGCCCTGCTCTAAAGGATTTACAGTTAGGGCTGGGCAAAATTTTTCAGACAAAAAAAGAGGCTAATTTGCCTCAAAATGCAGTTTTGGTCAACCCCAAACTGTCTGTGAATTTGACACAAATTTGCTGAATAGTTTTGGCCAGAAACTAAATAAATACATAAATTAATAAACAGAATACAAATGTGGGGGCTATATTTGTAAAACAGCCAGAGGGGAGGAGGGGGTGTCACCACCATTCACTTTACAACTTTTAGCCCTGTTGTTACTGCATTCATGTGGGATCTAAATCTAGCTCTTTTTAAACTGGGTGTGAAACAAATGTTTGAGGTCATGCGACATACTAAATTCAATCCAAAACAGACTTTTTTAATTAGCTGAAATTTGTAGGGTTCTTTCTTTGTTTTGACCCACACTGAATTATTTTTTGCTTAAGTGTTGGGGGATAGGGATGGACTTCAAGACATGCTTAAAGTTAAGGATGTACTTAAGTGCTTTTCTGAATCAGGCCCTTTGAGAGGTGGGAGTCTTTTCAAAGGTGATGAACTGGACATTCCTCAGAACTTCTATAGTGACTGGTTTGAGGAAAGCTTCTGTTCTGGAAATTGGTCCAAATGCCATCAAAGTATAATTACCTTCATTTGATTTTGTCTGCAAAGCAGAATGAATGCCTTTTATAGACATTAAGATATGAGAGGATAAACCAGAGCACTAATTTGACCTTCTTTATACCATCATTATGTTATATTTGTTTCATGCCTCCCTTTATTCATCTCTATAAACTGTGCTTTACCTGTGATTCACTGTATAAATCACACAGATTTCATAAGTACTGAATGCAGCTGTATACCTCCTGAATGGTTATAAGAGCACATCACACTGGTGCTATGATTCTTCAGCTGGTGCCAGTAGCTATTGGGTAAAATACCAAGTGTTAGTCAATATGATCCAGATTTCTAAATGTTTTGTAGTCATGCTGGTCCCAGGATATTACAGAGACAAGGTGGATGAGGTAATATCTTTTACTAGACTAATTACTTCACCCACTTTGTTTCTCTAATATCCTGGGACCAACATGGCCTATAATAACATTGCAAACAACAGTGGAAGATATTGAATTTTGCTATCAGAAATAGAAACACCACAACATGAAGAAACAGGAAGCAAAACTTAACAGCACTATCTATTTTCTGAGCAATTGCAAGAAACAATTCTTGGAAGTTGGTGCAATGAAAAATGTTACCTTGTCTACCTTGTCTCTCAGATTTTTAAAGGTATTTAGGTATGGCAGCACTGAGTTCAGCAACACCTAACTGATGTAGGAGCTTAAATCTCAGTTTCAAGCCATTTTCATTGGCTTACTTAAAAGCCAAATCCTATGGATAGTTGATCGGATTTAGGCTCCTAAGTGCCTAAATATCTTTTGAAAATGAGACTTAGGCTCCTACATCAGTTAGGTGTTGCAATTCTGAGCTCAGGAATGACTAAATACCTTGAAAAATCTGAATCTATGTACAAAGTCCTACATGGCTTAGAGCAGTAACTGTAGAATCTCTCTGCCCTGCCCCACAATCTGAACACAACTGGTGCACTTCAGCTAATTTTCCCAAGGACAAAGCTTGTTGCAACTCATGGTAGTAAGTCTCTGCCTTTAGAGTTGTTTCCATCAGAATTCACATAAGCCCAAGCTTTGCTGCCCTCAGAAATGCTATTCAATACACCTGTATGATTTGGTGGACCCTCTGGCTTTAAACTCTGATACCTGTTTGATCAGGCCTTTTCATAAATGCTGACTCATTTTTTCCTACCGTTGTTAGTCGTGGCAGATACCTAAGGTCATGCTTTTGTCATGCGTAAAAGTACAAAACTCACAGTTGTTGTTTTTTAAACGTACAAAAACATGAAATAAAATATTTCATTTTCAAATACAAACTTGTTATAGTGCTCATGATCATATAATTGCTCAGTCAATAATAGTTTTAAAGCATTTAGCAACACCAAAACAATTACATACATACAAAAGTCTGGGAATGTAAAACAATAGTAACTGGCTTGTATTTATTGTTTTGATAAACATGTTGTTCTTGCCTAAATTACGTGGTTTTATAGCTCTCCTGTCATCTTTAAGCACATCTTATGCAAAAGAAAGGAAACTTCTTATAGAAACACTGTCTGTTAATAGAGAAATGCATTTTAAATGCATCTCTCTGAGCATTTTTTTGTCTTCCAACATTGGAACTTATTTTTTTTTTAAAGGTCTGTTTTCATCTGTGATAGGATATACAACCTTTCTGGGTCGAGAGAGGACCCCAGAGCTGGGCTAGCTGAGAAGAGTCAAACTCAATAATTGTTCCTTTTGTGCTTGTTGCTAGGATTTATGGACCATGCAAGAAAGGAGTAAGTCTGAGATATTAAGATAGTTGGAGCTCATCAGGCAGCCTCATCTGAATGATTTATATACTGAGGAGGAAAAAGAAACCAAGGGCTAGAGTTGGGAGAAGGCTGTCCTGATACTAGGAGAAGTAGATTATGTATCAGGAGCTGTGTGTGTAACATCTGTTTACTTTTTGAGGCTATGCTTGTACTTTAGAAAAGAAGAAATGTATGTGTTCTAGAGAGGAGAATTAAGAAGGGCTAGTGAAGTAGCCTAGAAGACACCATGCAGTGATAAACCACATGCTTTATACTGCAGCATTTGATTTTTAAGTCCAAAGAAAGGGAGAAGAGCAATGGAGAGGGGACATGGGTTTTTGTTTGAATCACAAGTGCATAGAGCAGAGCAGGCAACTCAGCTAAAAGAGCCCAGAAACATCCAGAAGGAGGGTGTGACAATTACTAGACATGCTCAGTAGTGGTTTCCGAAGCTATATAGAAAGATTCCATTAAGGGCAAGCAATCTTGGAGGCCCCATATCTATTCATTGTCTGGTAACTGAACTAATTAGAGCTCAAGAGGAAAAAGGTTATAAATATAGACATTAAAGACAATTCTGTGGATTCTGTGGCTGACAGATAGAGGAAGAGGAACTGTTTCTGCTGTAAGAATTGGTCCCAATACTTGTAATACTTGGAAACAGGCTGCAGATTTTCTGTCTCTCCAGGAAATTGAGGAAAACAGTCAATTATTAGCTCAACGATTAGAATGCTGCTAGCTGTAAGGATCCCCAGACTTGATTTGCTGAAAAGGCTGAAGTGTCTGAGGAGGTAAAAAAAGAACTGAGCTGCTACCTTTCTTCATAAGTTATGAAGAATCTAGTATGTTTTGAGGCCCCGCTAGAGAGATTGAGACCAGGTCTACACTACAGACCTATATCAGTATGATTACCTCACTCGGGGGTGTGAAAAATCCATACTCCTGAGCAATGCAGTTCTACCTACTGTGATACATGGCCAGAAAGCGTTAAGCAGCTCGCAGGCTAAGTGACTCAGAATCAACCTTTAGAGATATGTTAGAAAAAATATGTAAATGGTAATTAGGGTCATCCCATGTTAGATGGGCTAGAACAGTGGATCTCAAACTTTTTTACTGGTGACCCCTTTCACATTGCAAGCCTCTGAGTGCGACCCCCATAATAAATTAAACACACTGTTTAATATATTTAACACCATTATAAATGCTGGAGGCAAGCGGGGTTTGGGTGGAGGTTGACAGCTCGCGATCCCCCATGTAATGACCTCGCAACCCCCTGGGGAGTCCCAACCCCCCGTTTGAGAACCCCTGGGCTAGAACTTTGAAATGCAAACTTGTATTGTTAGAGAATTAGAGGCTAATAATATGTGTTTACTTATATCTTGTCAGATGTTAGCCATGTAAACAAACATTTCCTGTCTATTACTACAGCTATTGATTTGGAGATCAAAAGGGAATATTAACATTTAAATTAATCTTGGGCAAAATAATGTCATTGTCTATATGTCTCTTTTAAAGTTTATGGTAAACTGACTGGTGATGTTTGGGAAATAGAAGGTTACTTCAAAGTGTATTGTTCACCCAGGACTGTATGTTCAAGAGCCTGCTAGAAAACAGTATAAAAGACTCTTGGGGCCTGATCCTTTCATCTCGGATCTACTTGATGCTTCATGCAGGGGAAGCTTAAGTCATAAGACGGAGATCTCCAGTCCCATCTGGATCACCCTGAATATGAACATTGGACTATAACCTATGGACTAATTCTGAAATAAGTCTTTGCAACTGCAAAGCTGACCGTCTCTACTATGAATCTGATCTCAGAACTGTACTCATGTCTGTATGTATAAAGATCTTTTAACCAACTCTCTCTCTCTCTCTTTTCTTTTTAAATAAATTTTAGTTTAGTTAATAAGAATTGTCTGTAAGTGTGTATTTGGGTAAGATTTGAAATATTCATTAACCTGGGAGGTAATGTGTCTGATCCTTTGCGATTGGTAGAACTTTCTTCTGTGATGAATAAGATTTTCAGTAATCATCATCATACAATCATAGAACCGGAAGGGACCTTGAGAGGTCATCTAGTCCAGTCTCCTGCACTTATGGCAGGACTAATTATCTAGACTATTCCTGACAGGTGTTCGTTTAACCTGCTCTTAAAAATCTCCAATGATGGAGATTCCACAACCTCCCTGGGCAATTTATTCCTGTGCTTAACCACTCTGACAGTTAGGAAGATTCCACAACCTCCCTTGCTGCAAATTAAGCCCATTGCTTCTTGTCCTATCCTCAGAGGTTAAGAAAAACAATTTTTATTCCTCCTCCTTGTAACGACCTTTTATGTAATTCAAAACTGTTATCATGTCCCCTCTCAGTCTTTTCTTTTCCAGACTAAACAAACCCAATTTTTTCAATTGTCCCTCATAGGTCATGTTTTCTAGACCTTTAATCATTTTTGTTGCTCTTCTCTGCACTCTCTCCAATTTGTCCACATCCTTCCTGAAATGTGGCGCCCAGAACTGGACACAATACTCCAGCTGAAGCCTAATCAGAGTGGAGTAGAGTGGACTTGGGTGTTTGGGTGGAGGTCTAAGGCTGGGTTGCTTTAAGGGAACTGTGTTTTGGCTTCTGGGTAACCAGTAAGGTATTAAAGAAGCTGTTTGAGGCTAGCTTTGTAGACCTAAGTAATGGAATAACCACCAGCTTTGGGAATTGTCCACCCCATTCTTTGCAGTTTGCCCTAATTAAGTAACCTCAGTGTGGCTCCCCTGGGTCCCTAGTCACACCTACGTAACCTTCCATGTAGAGAGCATTATGTAGATGGGAGAGCTTCTCCTGGCAACATAACTACCACCTCTTGGGGAGGTGGATTAACTATGCTGATGGGAAAAGCTCTCCCATCAGCATAGGAGCATCTTCACTTAAGCGCTAAAGTGGTACTGATACAGCATTTTAAATGTAGACCTGGTCTGAGAAATCATCTCTGAAGGAAGATCAGAAGTGTTTATAAGTGTGTGCTAAAGTGTAAAGTATTTTGAAACCTAACATTGATATATATCAAAAAGGTGAAAGTGTGTATAAGAAAACACTAGTAGATTTATGACCTAATAGCTTTCGTTTAAAAGTTATTTAATAAATATTCCAAATACTGTTTTAAATGTTTGTGCATAAATGTTTGTTTACAATGAATTGTGTAGAACTCTTTCGTTGAACCTGACTGGGAGCTGTTATCACCTACATTCACGGTTATGCAAACAATAGCCTTGAGGTTTAAAGCTGTGTGATGCTTTCTGAAAATGCAGAACTCTAGCCTATGCTTCAGCAAGCAGTTAAGCTGAGGTACAGGAAAAGGGTGTGTAATAGAGGCATGCATAATAAAACACATGCCTGAATAGGCCCTACTACTTGTTACCCTGTGACAAGGTAAGAGTATCTTTTGTCTTAATTTAAGACACATTCTGTGTGCCCAGATACCATATGATGGCTGTAATTAATAAAGAATAAGTAGTAGATCAGAAGGAGATATTGTCATTTAAAATACAGGAACAAAAATAGATCAAAAACAGAAACTGAAAATAAAACGCAAAACATGACTGTGGATCTGATAGTGTGACGGAGACCTGAAAGGAATTGCATGGCTACATTTTGTTCTTAATTTTGTATCTCTGTAGTCCAAATCCCACTCTCTGCTTGAGAGAATGAGCTGAAAGTCAGTTTTATCTCCCCTGGTAAACCTGGGGGGGGGGGGGTTATATTGAATTTATCACTCTTTTTGTATGCAAGTTTATATTGCCATTAGTAATTGGCTTCTCCCAGGTCTTGAGGGGACGAACTTCAGTCATAGATTTTCCTCTCTCACAAATTGCTGGGGAATCTAAAGGCAAAGGCCCATATTTTGCATTGGAACCACAGAGGCACAGGGTCTCATCCTCACAATTTTGAGTGCAGAATGGGGCGTGGACTTGTGGCCATGTCCAGTTAAAGAAACACTGTTAACTAAAAATCTAGTTAATTAAAAAACACACCACAGTTACATTTAGTTTCTGGTTCAACACCTATCCCCTGCAAATTTTATAATAATGTATGCCTATTTAAAAATAAAAAGAAAAGGAGTACTTGTGGCACCTTAGAGACTAACCAATTTATTTGAGCATGAGCTTTCGTGAGCTACAGCTCACTTCATCAGATGTTTACCGTGGAAACTGCAGCAGACTTTATATACACACAGAGAATATGAAACAATACCTCCTCCCACCCCACTGTCCTGCTGGTAATAGCTTATCTAAAGTGATCAACAGGTGGGCCATTTCCAGCACAAATCCAGGTTTTCTCACCCTCCACCCCCCCCCACAAATTCACTCTCCTGCTTGTGCTAGCCCATCCAAAGTGACAACTCTTTACATAATCAAGTCGGGCTATTTCCTGCATAGATCAAGGTTTTCTCACATCTCCTCCACCCCCATACACACACAAACTCACTCTCCTGCTGGTAATAGCTCATCTAAACTGACCACTCTCCAAGTTTAAATCCAAGTTAAACCAGAACATCTGGGGAGGGGGGTAGGAAAAAACAAGAAGAAACAGGCTACCTTGCATAATGACTTAGCCACTCCCAGTCTCTATTTAAGCCTAAATTAATAGTATCCAATTTGCAAATGAATTCCAATTCAGCAGGAAATAGCCCGACTTGATTATGTAAAGAGTTGTCACTTTGGATGGGCTAGCACCAGCAGGAGAGTGAATTTGTGTGGGGGGTGGAGGGTGAGAAAACCTGGATTTGTGCTGGAAATGGCCCACCTGTTGATCACTTTAGATAAGCTATTACCAGCAGGACAGTGGGGTGGGAGGAGGTATTGTTTCATATTCTCTGTGTGTATATAAAGTCTGCTGCAGTTTCCACGGTAAACATCTGATGAAGTGAGCTGTAGCTCACGAAAGCTCATGCTCAAATAAATTGGTTAGTCTCTAAGGTGCCACAAGTACTCCTTTTCTTTTTGCGAATACAGACTAACACGGCTGTTCCTCTGAAACCTATTTAAAAATATGTTTTCTCTCTTCTGCTGAACGGACCTTGTTCAATTGAGAAGTAGGCAGGGACACAGAATATGACGTGATTTTCACCATGTCATTTGCCTTATGTGACCTAGAGCTAGATAGACTTCAACTCAAAATATGCAGGGAACATGAACCTCTTACAAAAGTAGAGTGGGGGAAGGAAGAGGCACCAGAAGCTTAAATGCATCTATGGCTAGTTCATCAGCACTAATAAATGTTTTGGATTTTTTTTGTGGACACAGTGTGAACTAAAACCAAAGGCTGGTTTGATACTCCTGTGGTTCAAGTCTAACACTTTTCTTAGCTCTATTCTACATTCCCCAACTTTCATCTTATTCTTATGTTCTCTTTTAGTTTATATTGAATGCAAAGATTCTTAGGAGAATTTGGACTAGATCTTGAGGTTTAGCTGAGCAGTGCTTGTCTCAATGAAAGAGATAAGTGCAAAGATGGCTTTAAATCACCTTTACACTCCTGAAGCCTGGAGCTGTTCTGCACTTGTCCAGTGACCCAGTGCTAGTCAGAGCATTTTGGAAGTTGCTCTAATTTTCCTCTGCTACCAGTGAATCCAAGGGGCCATTACAGCAGCTGAGGATTGAAGGGACACAGGGACACCCTGATGGAGTGACCATATTTTTCCAATGGGAAAATGGAACACTGCATGGGGCTGGCCACCAGTGCACAGGGCTGGCCCGAGCTCAAGCCATTCTCCTAAGCCTTCCCTGCCATGAGGGGCTGACATTGCCGATTGTGCTGCCCTGCTCCCCACATGTTCCTCTGTACCTCACTAGGGTCGCAGCCCACTTTTTTGACAAAACTGCATTTGTTCAGTTGGCAAGAGCAAATGGGACAAATGCCCAGTTTTGACAAAAAAGTTGGGGTGGCCAGAACAGGGTTTAAAAAGGGGACTGCCCTGGCCAAAATGGGACGTATGGTCACCCTACAGCCTGGACACATTGCCCATGTCAATAACATGATTGGGGAAGTAGGAGCTGGGTGGCATAGGAACTAACACAATGCACCAGAGATTCCAGGGCTTTCAGAGTAACTCTAAAAAATGTATACCATAATCCTTTCAATGAAGTCAGAAATCTCCATATAAAAATTCTTGCTGATAATGCTGACCAGCCTTATTTTGGTTAATATATTCAAAGATATTGCTGATGTGAAACTCACAAACACACCCACTGTTAGAGCAAGGTCTAGTTTCTTATTTAGCTTTATTAATGCCATTGAAAAAAGAACACAAGTCCTTTCTCTGTATTAATAGTGGAACAAACCTCTTGTGTAGCAAAGAACAGAATGTGGTAAATTGTATTACAAAAATGTGGCCACAGATTGCAAAGGGAGAGTGATTAAAACAACAAATAGGGCTGTACATACAAAGAAGATATATAAAAAGATATACAGTTTTAATAATCAGCTTAAGATAGAAATGCTAGGCCTTTTCAGCTTTATCATCCCCCATAGTTAACCCAAGCAGCCTGCTTCCAAAGGCAGAGGAATATATCTAAAATCCTTGCTCTGCCCAATCCCTAATTAATATATTTATCTTTGGGGGGTGGGGTTTATTAAATAAGTACACTGTCTGCCATTTTGAATTCTTTTTTTTCCTAACAGACAGCTATCTTCCTCTAAAGGGAGCAGCCAGAAAGAGGTAAGGTTAGGCTACTATGTTATACTGCCCTGTCTATTCTGTCCATTTTTCCCCCCAGCCCTTGCAAACCCAAACTCCAAATTGTATTTTTATATTTCTCCTTAGTTTCCATAATGCAATAAAACATAACAGTGGTTTACCTTAAACACCTGCCTGTTTTCCTCTAGATAATGTTGCCTTTATATTTGCATTACTCCATATACTTAGGGGAACTAAACTGTGGGGCCTGTGTTTAGAAGACACTCTTGTTGAAAAGTAAACTTTTTACTCTTAATGTTTGTCAAACAGTGAATTTTATTTTTTTTGGTATCAACAACCTTAAGTGCCTGGTTTTTCATAGGAAGGGATAATGATTTCCCTTTGTAAGCTTGAGAGTTCCTTATTTTAATGTTACTGGGCTTTATTTTTTTTACTGTTGAACTGCATTTGGTTTGGCGCTATTAGTCAAGTGCCATGAGAATAACTTTGGACTGAACAGTACAAAAGAGCCCCATCTTTGTAGAGGATAATCCTCTTTGTAGAAGATGCGAAGAGCAGAGTCTCAACTTCATTTTTATTCATGAGAATTTGGTTATGAGAACTGAGGCATTAATACTGCAGTGGGTTCAGGGTGGGTGGACTGTTGTGCCTGTGGAGATCTCCAGTGAAGTACCTGTTCCTCTCAGCCCAACTGCAGGAAATGGGGCCTACATCCATTTTTCCCACTTCCAAGCCTCAGTCTTATCATAGCAAAGGATGTTTTAGATATTCTCAAATTAACAATATTTCCTGCAAGATTTAAAAATTACAAAGCTTAGAAGCATGAATGAAGAGTAATTGGTGAGATAAACTGGAGATTATTGAAAAGTGTCATATTTTATTACTTGTATTTTGGAAATATACTGAAATGTGGCTGGAGACCCAATGTGTGATTTAATGGGGTAAGGACTGTAGAATTAGACCCCACACTTGAAGGACTTGGTAGTGGAAGCTGACTAGATTTTAAGCAAGATTTAAGTGGTGCATAGGCCTCATGTTGCATGGATATGATTTTCACAGAGAATGAGATGTAATCAAGTAAGAGGTCTGACAATCAGGAACTCCTGACAGTGACAACTGTCTCCCTTTGTGGCCTTAGATAAGTTACTCAGCCTTTTTGCCACTGCTTCCTATCTGTAAAGTTGGGGTTGGTGATGATTATTTATCTACGTCACAGGGAGTTCTTAAAGTAAAGGTCAGAAGAGCTTTATAAATGAAAGTTTTTCATATGTCTTGGACTCTGGCCCACTGCATGGAGGTAAATGTTACCCTTTAATGGCCCTACATAAATATAATACAAGAGAAATATTTTTATAAACTTACAGGAAAAATGCAAATAAAGAAATATAATTACCATGTATCATCTATTATTCATTTTTTCATAGTTATTTCCCCAAGTTTCTTGGTTCTAAAGGTTGTGGCCTTGCCCTGCCATCTTTTCTATTGTATTCATCATAACTATGCCACCTCCAGCAGCACATGTCTCTGACAGAGATTGTTTGTTTCCTAAAATTCAGTTCACACTGAAGAAGGTTGAATCAGAGATTTCTCAGGAATTTTGATCCAGTTTATCTAAAAACAAACAACTGAGCCCCAACAAGAACTGTTGTCCTGATTAGAACTTCCTTAATTAAAACAAGGAAATCCAGCCACCACCCACAACTTTCATCTCTGCTCCCCTTGTGTTTGTAACCCAAATCTACTTTTAAAACACACATCCTCCCCTAATAGCTGAATCTGCATTTTATATGCCATACACCTATACCGGAGTAAGAACTAGATTTTTTTTATCCAGCCAATATAATTCCTATTGATCAGCAATTCAATACAATGTTTTTAATTCATTTTTTTCAATCTGCTCATATAATATATGTTTAAAAGAGCCATCTTTCACCACCACTGAGACACAGAATATCCAGATTAAGGAAGAAGCATCAATATGATGATGATCTTTCACTTGCCGGGAATAATTAATCATGTCTAATTAACTAAGACCTGATTTGAAAATGAAACCATAAACCCTTGTTTGCATGATAACCTAATGAGGCTATTGCTCTGATTAGGTCACAATCAGCCGATCTGGTTTTAGCTTCTTGAACCTTTATGTCTGTAATCGGGTGATTGTTTTCTTTTTAATGAAGCCAGAGTTCTGTGTGTAATTTAAAGCTTTGTGTTTGACTTCTAGTGTATTCTTTCTCCCAGGAGTTCATCAAGTTGTTTTTCAGCACTTCATGTAAGACCTCAAGCAAACTTTTGCCCCATATTGAACCTCTAATAGATAATTGTCTTGTTTGTCCCAACTGTCCCAAAGGGTCTGCAAATCACGAGTGAAACAAACAATTGATTCACTGAATAGCATGAATATCTTGCATTCTGGTGATCTGAATATTCCTCAAGATATCCAGGCAACATTTGAATGGGGAATGTTATTTTTCCATTCCTGCTAATGCAGATAGCGACTGGAATGTGTTTTTATCAGAAGTAGTAGTGGGCAAGAAACTTTTTATCAGGGTTCTTAGCTCAACCTTAGGTCTGGGCATGCCCCCTCTTCTCCTAATCTGGGTGTCTGAATGTGTGGGAAAGATGAAACACTTGAGTCTCTTGGACTCAGAATGGAGGGGGAAATTATGGGTCCTGTTGATGCCTCCTGAACCATCACAGCAAGAATGTTTCACACCCTGCTATTGAGAGCAGGGTTACCACATAAATGGTGAATTCTCAGGTATCTCTCATCCCTACAATGCTTTAAAGGACAGGAAAGCAGCTGCTGAGACTCAAAGGCGTTTCTGATTTTGTTTCATGATGGCATGAGTAGGCAGGTTGTACCCCCCAAGAAGATGATAACATGTGGCATTAGAGAGGGAGTTGGTTTAGTGTCCTCTTACTCAAATGAATGGGAGGAGAAAACTGCCTCCTGAAGTTCCAGGAAGGAATTACTTGGCAGGAAAGGGGGCAAATAAAAGGACATCAAGTTACCCTCAAGACAATTAAATGTAATGGTTTGCAGGGGAGGACAATGGGGAGGGTGGAATTGAATTACTGTGGATCAGAAGGTGGTTGTTCATTTTCAAATGCTATTTTTATTTTTGGGCCAAAACATTGACATAACACTAAGACTCTAGAATATTAATGTGATCTGAATAAAAATAATGGGTTATTGTGGCTGAGAAGTGTAACCCACATACCACCTGGTTATGGTGCTTTGTCCCCCTCTAGTGGCACCGAGACCACTTGGAGATTAATGAGTCTGCTACAGCCTTAGCTAAGATCCATGTGGCTTTTAGCTCATGCAGTAGCGGCTCATACACTAAGTTCCAGAGGTCCCAGCTTCAATCCAAGCAACCGGGGCCTGTCAGCGTTTCAGACGTATGTAGTGTTCCTCTTCCTATAAAGCTATTGTAGTGTCACTGAATATCCAGTGCATGGCATCCACATCCAACCCAGTTTGACACCTTCATAATGATGAGTAATGACATATTTGTAAAGCTTCAAGTGGAAGTCCCCAATTTGGATACTTATTCAGAACTTGAAACTTCAGCGGGTCAGAGTTTGAGATGGGGATGGTAAAACTGGTTCCAGTGTGGCCTTTCTGTATTGTAAACAGAGATGGGTAAAAAGGCTACAGGCTGGTTTTGGCTTTACAAATCTTTATTGGTAAAGTTTTAGTTTAAGTAAAACCCGAACTATGAGAGCCTCATCAATGTTTGCAGGTCATAGGGGGATTAGATAAATGTTTCTGGTTTTGGTCCATCTGAAATTGCACTGCCCCATGTTTGAGATTTTCGAAACTGTTCAGCACTAGTCTCACTCTGCTCCCATTAAAGCAGTGGCTCTCAGCTGTGGTCCACCGCTTGGTTCAGGGAAAGCCCCGGCTGCGCCGGGCTGGTTTGTTTACGTGCTGCGTCCGCAGGTTCAGCCAATCGTAGCTCCCACTGGCCGCGGTTCGCCTCTCCAGGCCAATGGGGGCTGCGGGAAGGGCGGCCAGCAAGTCCCTCAGCCCGTGCCGCTTTCTGCAGCCCCCATTGGCCTGCAGTGGCAAACCGCAGCCAGTGGGAGCTGCGATCGGCCGAACCTGCGGATGTGGCAGGTAAACAACCAGCCCAGTGCACCAGGGGCTTTCCCTGAACAAGCGGTGGACCACAGCTGAGAACTACTGCATTAAAGCCAATGACAGTTTTACTGCTGATTTCAATCTGAGAAGGGTTAGGCCAAGGTGAAGTGCTTTCAAAAATCCCATCCCATGCAAATGGAATTTTTTTTCCCTTCATCCAAGTCATTGATTCATTCTCTTGGGAATTTCACCACAAATACTTTCCTTTTATTTATTTTTAATGCACCTAAATCATGTTGTGATGTCCTATAAGAAAGAAGCTATAGGAAAAGATTGTACTTTATGGTACCCTATTTGCTCAATTCAAGGCCTTCACGACTTAGGGATCAGATTTTAAAAAGTCCATGCCCATGGGTTGCTTGCATAAAATACCCATTTTACATATGCCTGCTGGAAATGCACAAGCACAAAGGTGTGTGTGTGTGCTTTTTAAAGTGCAAGTCTTAATGTCCTGTTTATGTTTTCATTGATTTTATTTCTTGTGTAGTCGATAACTTTTAATTTTCTCTCCTTCCAAATTAACTTGTTCAGTTCTATCTAGATAAGATCCTTATTTGTCCCTCATTAAATTAGTATTTCAGCATATAATCATTGTATTTATCTTCACAATACCCCTGTGAGATAGGGAGGTATTAGTCCTATTTTTACAGATAGGGGAACTAAGCAACTTGCTCAAGGTCATATTGGAGGTATGTGGTGGAACAGGAAACTGAACCCAGGTCTCCCATATCCCAGTTTAAGGCCCTAACCACTAGACCCTCTTTCTGCTCTAGTTCCATAGTTCTTGTTCACTTATGAGCTTTGTGTGCAGTCATTTTATTTCTTTCTATTTTTCAAACAGTTTTATAGATAGCTGCTTTTGTTTCTTTTGGGTCCCAAAGGGTAAAATTTCAGTCCTGTACTAATGCTAAATGCTGGTAAAACGAATGTGATAAGTACTTAAGACTTAATTGAAACTTTTAAAATTCAGGGCAGGGATATTTTTAAAATGCAGTTGATTACAAGGCCAAATAAATTGGCTCATTAGGCACTTCAGATGGAAAGGCCAATCTAATTCCAGGCCAGTGCTTCTGAAGGAATTAAATGATACTCATTTCCCCCCCAAACCTCTTGTCAGCTCCTCTGCTTTAGTCATCTGACAACCATAACTAAACCCCTCCCCCAGCAAGACTCCTTAAAAAAATACAAGCGAGTTTAATTCCATAGTATCTAATGTCAGCAAAATAAATCAAAAAGTTGAATTACTTTGTTCGCAATACTCCAGGTTTCCACTTCTCTTTGAGGGGCAGAGGGAGAAGTACAAGAAGTCTCTTATTTGAGTAAAAGAGCTAATAGCTAATCGCATAATGAACTGTCTTGTCAGTTTGGCCCAAAAGCAGTAGCTTTTTTCAAAATCTAAAGTAATGAAAACAAAAAATGTCAAGTGCCCTGAGTTAATGGAAAAAGATTTGTCTATTTAAAACTGACTGTAAAACAGAATTATTGTATAATGGGTAATCCTACGGAAAGATATGTGGATTAATTTTCTTTTGAGACATAAATACTTGCCTGCCTTTGAGAATTATGCAATCCTCCCTGTGGCTTCACTGATTAAAACCTCTCTGAACTGACCCCCTGCCTCACCCTAAATGACAAAGGGGTGGTGTTGTGACAGATAGGGCAATTCCTGCAATATCCTTGAAATAATGTACTAGCTCAAGTTTATGTATTATTGTGGGATGGGATTGTATGGTAACTTCTCCATGGAGGAAATGCAATGTGACGCCTGGGAGTTCAAAGGACTATATTGAAAATGTGCTAAAAAGAGTGGGACTTCTGTGACAATAAGTGTTCGGTGGATTTCCTAGGGAATACTTAGGGACAAGTTAATGAAAATTCTCTGTCTCCAGTTATGCAAAAACCCAGCCTTATGAAGTTTGGTCCCTGAGGAGTGAGTTTTTGTCTGCTTATCACCTGTTCCCAGAGAATGGTGATCATAGAATCATAGAATATAAGGGTTGGAAGGGACCCCAGAAGGTCATCTAGTCCAACCCCCTGCTCGAAGCAGGACCAATTCCCAGTTAAATCATCCCAGCCAGGGCTTTGTCAAGCCTGACCTTAAAAACCTCTAAGGAAGGAGATTCTACCACCTCCCTAGGTAACGCATTCCAGTGTTTCACCACCCTCTTAGTGAAAAAGTTTTTCCTAATATCCAATCTAAACCTCCCCCACTGCAGCTTGAGACCATTACTCCTCGTTCTGTCATCTGATACCATTGAGAACAGTCTAGAGCCATCCTCTTTGGAACCCCCTTTCAGGTAGTTGAAAGCAGCTATCAAATCCCCCCTCATTCTTCTCTTCTGCAGGCTAAACAATCCCAGCTCCCTCAGCCTCTCCTCATAACTCATGTGTTCCAGACCCCTAATCATTTTTGTTGCCCTTCGCTGGACTCTCTCCAGTTTATCCACATCCTTCTTGAAGTGTGGGGCCCAAAACTGGACACAGTACTCTAGATGAGGCCTCACCAATGTCGAATAGAGGGGAACGATCACGTCCCTCGATCTGCTGGCTGTGCCCCTACTTATACATCCCAAAATGCCATTGGCCTTCTTGGCAACAAGGGCACACTGCTGACTCATATCCAGCTTCTCGTCCACTGTCACCCCTAGGTCCTTTTCCGCAGAACTGCTGCCTAGCCATTCGGTCCCTAGTCTGTAGCTGTGCATTGGGTTCTTCCGTCCTAAGTGCAGGACCCTGCACTTATCCTTATTGAACCTCATCAGATTTCTTTTGGCCCAATCCTCCAATTTGTCTAGGTCCTTCTGTATCCTATCCCTCCCCTCCAGCGTATCTACCACTCCTCCCAGTTTAGTATCATCCGCAAATTTGCTGAGAGTGCAATCCACACCATCCTCCAGATCATTTATGAAGATATTGAACAAAACCGGCCCCAGGACCGACCCTTGGGGCACTCCACTTGATACCGGCTGCCAACTAGACATGGAGCCATTGATAACTACCCGTTGAGCCCGACAATCTAGCCAGCTTTCTACCCACCTTGTAGTGCATTCTTCCAGCCCGTACTTCCTTAACTTGCTGACAAGAATACTGTGGGAGACCGTGTCAAAAGCTTTGCTAAAGTCAAGAAACAATACATCCACTGCTTTCCCTTCATCCACAGAACCAGTAATCTCATCATAAAAGGCGATTAGATTAGTCAGGCATGACCTTCCCTTGGTGAATCCATGCTGGCTGTTCCTGATCACTTTCCTCTCATGCAAGTGCTTCAGGATTGATTCTTTGAGGACCTGCTCCATGATTTTTCCAGGGACTGAGGTGAGGCTGACTGGCCTGTAGTTCCCAGGATCCTCCTTCTTCCCTTTTTTAAAGATTGGCACTACATTAGCCTTTTTCCAGTCATCTGGGACTTCCCCGGTTCGCCATGAGTTTTCAAAGATAATGGCCAATGGCTCTGCAATCACAGCCGCCAATTCCTTCAGCACTCTCGGATGCAACTCGTCCGGCCCCATGGACTTGTGCACGTCCAGCTTTTCTAAATAGTCCCTAACCACCTCTATCTCCACAGAGGGCTGGCCATCTCTTCCCCATTTTGCGATGCCCAGCGCAGCAGTCTGGGAGCTGACCTTGTTAGTGAAAACAGAGGCAAAAAAAGCATTGAGTACATTAGCTTTTTCCACATCCTCTGTCACTAGGTTGCCTCCGTCATTCAGTAAGGGGCCCACACTTTCCTTGTCTTTCTTCTTGTTGCCAACATACCTGAAGAAACCCTTCTTGTTACTCTTGACATCTCTGGCTAGCTGCAGCTCTAGGTGCGATTTGGCCCTCCTGATATCATTCCTACATGCCCGAGCAATATTTTTATACTCTTCCCTGGTCATATGTCCAACCTTCCACTTCTTGTAAGCCTCTTTTTTATGTTTAAGATCCGCTAGGATTTCACCATTAAGCCAAGCTGGTCGCCTGCCATATTTACTATTCTTTCGACTCATTGGGATGGTTTGTCCCTGTAACCTCAACAGGGATTCCTTGAAATACAGCCAGCTCTCCTGGACTCCTTTCCCCTTCAAGTTAGTCCCCCAGGGGATCCTGGCCATCAAAGGCATGGGCACAATAATGAAATGGATGGACTTCCCAAGCTGAGTTCTCGTTCTGAATCTGAGACAGTTATGAACTTGTAACTACAGGGGAAACTCTTTTGTGAAGGACTGATACCTGAAGGGCTGATACCTACCAGAGCCCAAGGTTGGAGCTGAGGATGACCTCTGGTCAGCTTTTTAGCACGTGTGCAGGTTCTTCTATTGTTTTTTTTTCTGTAATGCTTTCACCTTAAGAGTAAATGTGCTTGCTTAGAAAGGGTTGTGTGGTAACTTAGAACTGCTCGCAAATACACTATTCATAATCTATGTAGAGAAAGTAAAGTGTAGGAGCTGCCTTTTAGGCAATCTGGCTTGCTGGGGATATCACAAAATATGTAGGGAACTGTGCAGCCTTAAAGAACCCCCAGTGAGAAAGAGAGACATGGGTCTTTGCCCAAGAGAGGTAATTGCTAGAAGCGGGAAACCTTTAACCGGATTCCCTCTGACAATGTGCCTTTCCCAGTGGAATTGGTAGTCAGTCCTGTTACTTTTCCTCTGAGTTTCTTTGGCACACTTCTGTGGACTTTTATTATGTGATCTCATCTCTCATGCTCCCTCTGAGCACAATAAACTCTCTCCACTTCTCTTATAACTATTTACTCTGCACTTTTCCAGTCCCTATTAGGTCCAACTCTTCCAGGGACAATTTAGGTGAGTAGTCCAAACAATTAATCCTGTAAACAATGGGTGTGGCTAGACCAGAGCCTATAATGGTGCCAACAAGTTTTGTGTTGTGTTCTTTTAACCTGGGAACAAACTAGTAGCAGCTATATCAAAAAGATAAATGGTCCTAGCAGACAAATTTTGCATCATAATTCTGTATTTAATGCCCAGATACTGAAGTGATGCCAAAATTCCCCCTGGTTTCAGATCAGACTCCGACTATCACCACCATGTTAACTTGAGTTCTGTAACTAGTGCTGATGATTCTTAGCTGCTTGAGGAGGTGGCCTAGTTGTCTGAGAAAATTAAGTTTTTTGATTTCCAGTCTGGTCCAAACTGAGGATTTTGAACCTTTCACCAGCCACTAGATCTCTGTTAACCACTCTGATAAACTGGCTTCCAAATGGGATCTCACACTGAAAGTGAGATGCTGTATCAGAGAATAGCTTTCCTGACAGCATTGTTTTTAAATAAAACCCCTCCAAATAAATATAAAGGCCCACTTCATTGGAGTTTAGCATTTAATTACTGTGTCCATAAAGATCTTTCATAATCTAAGTAATATAAATCTTAAAGATATCACCATGAAAAAAAGGATTTGCTGTTTTCACCAGGAGTGACATATTAATTGCCTGAAGACATTCTGCTGGTCTAATGAGTAAAATAACCTAATAACTAATTGAAACATCATTGAAATACAAAGTCATTAGGCAAGTAGTATCATATCTAAGTAAATTAACTCAATTTTCTTTACTGAATTATCTAGCTGTTGTGCTTTGATCACAGCTGAATTGGATCATTAACTAATTAAAAGTGAAGCTAATTAAAATTGCAAAGTCTTATGTAAAGATACTGTATTTCTCTTTCACAAAGACATTTTAATAAGAAGTCTTGAAAGTTTTCCTCTGAAAGTGCTTAGGAACTTAGCAATTGCTATACTAGATCACACCAGGGGTCCATCAGTATCAGTATCCTGTCACTAACAGTAGTGGGCGCCAGATGCTTGAGAGAAAAGAGTAGGAAGCCCTACAGTAGGTTGATATAGAGTAATCTGCCTTCAGTGAAGTGTCCTCCCAGCCCCCTGAGCACAGAAGTACTTTGGTACCTCTTAACTATTATATATCAAGGTTTAGCCTACCCATGGTCATTGTCCTGGACTCACTGAAACAAAGACAAGAGGCAAAGGATGTGGTTTAGTTAGGCTGGAACATTATTAACTCATCTGGGAGCTGCCCAGAAATAATTCATACAGTGCAGGCCATCATTCCTTCCTTAATCATTTCCACCTGGTGAATGGCTGACATCAAAGCCAGTACCCCCGCTCCTTGTCCCATCCTGTTGCTGGAATTCCATTGTGCTCCTGTATGAGGGTTACGGGACTGGGGAAAGAGGGTTGTCTCACTTTAGGAGCCTCAGCTGAATTACCCAGCATCTTTAGGGGATGTCTTTCTCCTGAATCCACTTCCAACTCTGGTTTTTCAGTGAATCAGACCCTCTATGAAATGAGAACTGCTACTGGACACCTGTCACAGAGAGGCACCAGCAGTTAGCTTGGCTCAGGATGGAGGGACAGGGATTATACACAGTCTATTGGGTGCATAGGTTTACCTGAACCTCACCGGTCTGCCTTCCAGCTCAAGTGAGGCCTCCCTCCTTTCCCAATACCGGATAAAAGGTGGGAATCTTTAAAGGACCACTACATTTTTTCCAGGGGTTCAGACAAAGACCCTCTACCAGCAGCCCACCTTTGAGGTTCTAGAAGGTGCATTGGGTGTTTTTCTAAAAGATATTTGATTGGAATTAATTTGAGGAAGTTCAATCAGAAGGTCAGTGCTATACAGGAGGTCACATTAGATGATTACAATGGTTCATTTTGGCCTTGGAATCTACAAGTATATTAATTGGGTTGCATTAAGATTGGTCTGTGGTCCTTGTTCTCAAATACCATATATTATTTACAAACAACAACAAAAAATGGAAACAAATTGGCCATTACTTAACATAGGAACTAACGTAAAGCATACATATTCCTAAATCAAGCTAACATACAATCATAAATCTGTAACCCTTCATTAATGACCAGTTGTTGCCTCTTGTTTTTTAAGGGAGGGAGAAGGTGGCACGCTGTTCCTATTGGATCAATGGGCATCAATCACTGTTCACCTGATAGATGAATATATTGATTCGTTATTTGGACTTTACAAGACACATTTTCTGCCTCCCTTAAAAAACTATTGATGAAGTAGATCCCAAGATTTGCCCAATTTCCTATTTACATTTCTGTGAGTTTTAAACACTGATTCCTATGCTCTATTCATCTTTAAAATGGTTCAAACACATACTAACAGTTTACAATCAAGTTATTACAAGGTTTTGGATTATTACTATTACTTTAGTGTTTTTGAAATTTTCTTTTCACTTCACTAGTTCCATTTACTCTTGGATTTTGGCTTGGGCAAGGGGGAGAAATGCTTGAAATTGTTTGAAGAAACAGAAAACTTGGTAATAAAAATCATACTTTTAAATTTTTACAAGTCAGGATTTGCCGTCATAATTTTTTTGCATCTGAGTTATGTTGCCCAGTGGAGTAGGTATTTTATATTTTGGACTTCACCTGAAGTGAATCATTTGAATCGAAGGGAAGTCAATACATACTGGTGAGGACATAAGCGTATGTTTTGGGATAGTTCATATAATTGAATTTCTGGAAGAATTTAATTATAATAATTATTTAGTGCAAAGAAGTCTTGTTTTTGTAGATTTATGTCTATTGCATGCAGTGTCAGAACTTCGTGGTTGGTCACAAAATATTACTTGAATTCTTGTCAGCATGTTAGTGGACAGACCTATGTTATGAAACTAGAAAGCTAGAAAATCACACACTAACCATCCAACTAACAAACCCACAGTATGTATCATAACAGAGAGGAAAGTTTTGAGTCTTCTTGGAAAGGTATCTTGGAAATACTCTAAATGCTGAGATGAAGACCATCCCACAGTCACATGTTCTCTGCATAGAAGGCTCAGTTTCCTATCTTTTCTAGTTTATAACAGGGGGAGTTCAGCAGTTTTAGTTCTGTCAAATGTATGATAAATACCCTCTTCCCCCCAGGAATAAAATGAGGCGGAGGAAAGTCTAAACCTCCATATTGCACACTTAGCTAGTCCATAGAAATATATGCTTGTATTACTGTTAGTCTACTTTCTCTCCTCCCACTACCTGTTAGTTTAAGACAAGAAGTAACAGGTGGTTGAAACACACAAAGGCCCTAATCCCACAATCCTCATTGAAGTCAGCAAAACTTGGGCAAATATATGCTCATGCATGGCACATTATGGGAATGGACCCTACAACTGTGAAGTCTTTTACTGTATGTTTGCACAGCACTTGGCACAATGGGACTCCCATCTCAGTTGGGGCACTTTGTTGATACTGTAATATAAATAATAAATGTGACCCAGGATTATGTGATTCAAACCCAAAAGCTAATGGCAAGGAATCATGGATCCAAAACCATTGCAAATATTGCCTCAATAAACTGAGACTGAATCAATATTCAGCAATAATGTTCAATTATTCAGCAATAATATCTGGTACTTACATGGGACTTTACCTGTTCAAAGACCTGTACAAACATTAATTAATTAAACTGAAAGCTATTAAGGACTAAAACAAATAAAAGACAGAAAAGAGAGTTATTCTTTGATAACTAAATCCCAATACTTAAAGAGTTGTGGGCCACTTCAGACCTGTGGTAAAACATACAGAAATGACCCAGAGAAAGGAAATTTATGTAATAACCTTCTTATGGCATTCTACCCCAATCCTTCCCACCAGAGAGTTTGTTCTTCCTTGGAATAAGTTGCAGCATCCGTCCCTTAAACTGTACAATCTTCAGGGATGTAGGTGTATCATGGGGGTCTACAGTTATTTGAATGAGGGTCTTTTTCTTCTATGCCTGTTACATCCATCAACATTCTCCTTGCTTCTTCTTGGCAGTATGGCTTTGGTGCTAATCCAGATGGCAATCTCCACTGTGAGGGAGATATATAACCTCACTCTACTGATTTTCTTGGAATAAATGGGGAAGAGATGGACAGCCCTCTGTGGAGATAGAGGTGGTTAGGGACTATTTAGAAAAGCTGGACGTGCACAAGTCCATGGGGCCGGACGAGTTGCATCCGAGAGTGCTGAAGGAACTGGCAGCTGTGATTGCAGAGCCATTGGCCATTATCTTTGAAAACTCATGGCGAACCGGGGAAGTCCCGGATGACTGGAAAAAGGCTAATGTAGTGCCAATCTTTAAAAAAGGGAAGAAGGAGGATCCTGGGAACTACAGGCCAGTCAGCCTCACTTCAGTCCCTGGAAAAATCATGGAGCAGGTCCTCAAAGAATCAATCCTGAAGCACTTGCATGAGAGGAAAGTGATCAGGAACAGCCAGCATGGATTCACCAAGGGAAGGTCATGCCTGACTAATCTAATCGCCTTCTATGATGAGATTACTGGTTCTGTGGATGAAGGGAAAGCAGTGGATGTATTGTTTCTTGACTTTAGCAAAGCTTTTGACATGGTCTCCCACAGTATTCTTGTCAGCAAGTTAAGGAAGTATGGGCTGGATGAATGCACTACAAGGTGGGTAGAAAGCTGGCTAGATTGTCGGGCTCAACGGGTAGTTATCAATGGCTCCATGTCTAGTTGGCAGCCGGTATCAAGTGGAGTGCCCCAAGGGTCGGTCCTGGGGCCGGTTTTGTTCAATATCTTCATAAATGATCTGGAGGATGGTGTGGATTGCACTCTCAGCAAATTTGCGGATGATACTAAACTGGGAGGAGTGGTAGATACGCTGGAGGGGAGGGATAGGATACAGAAGGACCTAGACAAATTGGAGGATTGGGCCAAAAGAAATCTGATGAGGTTCAATAAGGATAAGTGCAGGGTCCTGCACTTAGGACGGAAGAACCCAATGCACAGCTACAGACTAGGGACCGAATGGCTAGGCAGCAGTTCTGCGGAAAAGGACCTAGGGGTGACAGTGGACGAGAAGCTGGATATGAGTCAGCAGTGTGCCCTTGTTGCCAAGAAGGCCAATGGCATTTTGGGATGCATAAGTAGGGGCATAGCGAGCAGATCGAGGGACGTGATCGTTCCCCTCTATTCGACATTGGTGAGGCCTCATCTGGAGTACTGTGTCCAGTTTTGGGCCCCACACTTCAAGAAGGATGTGGATAAATTGGAGAGAGTCCAGCAAAGGGCAACAAAAATGATTAGGGGTCTGGAACACATGAGTTATGAGGAGAGGCTGAGGGAGCTGGGATTGTTTAGCCTGCAGAAGAGAAGAATGAGGGGGGATTTGATAGCTGCTTTCAACTACCTGAAAGGGGGTTCCAAAGAGGATGGCTCTAGACTGTTCTCAATGGTATCAGATGACAGAACGAGGAGTAATGGTCTCAAGCTGCAGTGGGGGAGGTTTAGATTGGATATTAGGAAAAACTTTTTCACTAAGAGGGTGGTGAAACACTGGAATGCGTTACCTAGGGAGGTGGTAGAATCTCCTTCCTTAGAGGTTTTTAAGGTCAGGCTTGACAAAGCCCTGGCTGGGATGATTTAACTGGGAATTGGTCCTGCTTCGAGCAGGGGGTTGGACTAGATGACCTTCTGGGGTCCCTTCCAACCCTTATATTCTATGATTCTATGATTCTATGATCTGTATGGTGTGGGTGAGATGCTATGTGTGTCTCCTGCTCCCACCCAGGCCAGGGCCCTACAAAGTCTCCTCCCACCTTCTAGATGCTTTCTTCGGAAAATGCCTTCCCATACGACTGTGGGCTGGGGAATGGTGTGACAAATGATGATAATTCCCCTTCTTCTGTAGGTAAGGGTTGAGATCTACACATCGAGGAGAATGAGCTGGCCCTATAACATTAAAATCAATCCCAATAGGTGTATGCTGTATACAACAAAGGAGTGAAGGCATATTACATAAGCAGAAAACAAGGTCTCAAAGTAAAATTAAACTGGTATCCATAAAAAGTTAAATTGTGCAAAGGCATATGTGCCACATAAATCTCACTTAAACCTTCAAAGTAAGGCTTAAGAGGGATTTAAATGGTGCATAAGATTTCTTCCGGCCTTCTGTAATTCCCACTTAGGTGTTAACTTGGCTTAATTGGTAGCTCAGTAAACTTGGACCCAATCTTGCTCCCATCACAGTCATAGTCTAAATGCCATTTGGTTTAAGTGGTGCAGGATCAGACTCTGTCTCCATGAAGTGCAGAAATGAATACCAGCCAAAAACAAACAAACAAAAAAGTTGTGCAATTATTTCTCCATCAGATTTATTACTTCTTGATTTTCTGTGAACAATTTCATACCACATTAGTTGTTCCCTTTAAAAGAATGTCTAACATAATGACCTTTGTGGAAGAAACACACTGTTGCACATGGAGCTCTTATAATATAGTTAGGCAATTTAGCATTTAACAAATGTGAAAAGTAACCTACATTTATCAGGGAAAAAAAAGGTAATTTAATGAGAAAAGATTTTTGTACGGCCCGTAAAATTTCTTCAGTATAAAACGTTTTACAGGAGCACACTAGAGTTAAACTGGCACGTATTTCTTCCATAACTCCAAAATAATTTCCCAAGGCAGCAATTTATGTTGCGTGTTTAAAATGCAGCATGAATGATTATGAGGTGACAAAGACTAACGAGACTTCATTGTTACTCAATTGGGACTTAAGATTGTGCATTATGTGAAAGACTATTTAAAGGAAATACTGTTCAAGAAAATTGGGGAAAAATCAACGAAGGAAAGCTCATTAATTTTAAATCTGAATTAGCTATTAATTCACATGGTTCTGCTTTCAAAGCTGTAGGGACAAAATGCTGTTATCTTGTTAATAAAACTGTTGGAATGATAAAATATAAAGTTGAATTTGTTTTGGCAAGAAATAATTATTTGTACTTCCATTTACTGCTGAGAACCATGCTGTTTCCACAGCAGATAAAATTATTATAATTATATACAATTATTTTGTACCTGTCAGTTTATTTCACAAATATTCTATAGTACTGAGGAAATTAAAATATATTTTATGCGCACATACAATCTGTGTGGAGATATTTCCATGTGCTCTTTTTCCTGGGTTATATGTATTGTCATCTCATTAATCCTCCGTAACAATTCAAAAGTTATTACAAGTTTTAAAGAACTTAATTGATGTTTGCCATTTGTAATTTTTTTAAGCTGCACTCTTTTTAATAACTCTCTTGCAAACTTGGTGCTGAAATCTCTTTCTTTACAGATATGTTTTCTCTTTCACATATAATACTGACTTGTTATTGTAGGGTTGTGCATAAATGCCAGGTTGTTGATACAGATTTAAGTACTCATTTGAAAGTCTATCTAAATAATAATAAACAACTCTCTCTCTCTCTCTCTCTCTCTCTCACTTCTCCCATATGCACACATCTTCAGAAAAAAATAGGATTTTTTTTAGAGATTGTATGCTTATTTCACCCACTAACCCTATGAATTCATAATCCTTAATTTGACATCATACTGTTTTACTGTGGAAATGGTAACAAGTGACAGGATTATAACTAGACCCTACTAAGAAAAACTTTGATAGGACAATTTTCCATCATAACTGAAACACTTGGCAAATGGTGTAAAGCTTGCCAAAATTTCATTTTGGAGAACAATCAGAGGGAAAAAAAACAACTAAACAATTCCAACAATGCTGAATTGTCCCATTTTGACATTTGTGCAGTAAAATGTTTCTATTTTTGTTTTGTATTGACTTCATGTCCAAATGTTTTTATTTTGTATTTATATTATAATATGAAATAAAAGCAAAGTTTAAATTGAAATTAAATATTTTGATCCAAAACTATATTTTTTTCAGAATTTTCTTTGGTGGAGAACTTTAATTCTGACTTTAAGTGGGGAATATGTAGGAAAAGTTTTTAGAGAGAAAAAAGATCATTATTAATAAAGAGTGAAGGAAAAGGAATAGGATTAGAAATCTAAACAAAATATTTTTCAAAGTTTTCCATAAATGTAAGCAGCTCTTTAAGCATACACAAAATCTTCTGTTCCTGCAATTTGCAAGCACTTTCAGCATTTTACATTTGTCATCTAAAGCAATTTGAAACCTAAGAGCATTGAGAGGAAAAAATATGCATTGCATATGCTCAGCATACTGTACTGGCTAAATTTCTGGCTACTGACTGGAAACAGAACTAATGGCTTCCCAGACACATAGACACAAACATCCTGTAAAAACAGTGCTAAGATGCCCACGTATACTAGTTTACTCAATCCTCTGCACACACCCCTTGCACAGACTACTGCCCTTAAGAGCAGAAAACATCTGTACATGAAAGATGTGGAGGCCATTGACAGAAAAAGGAACGTATAAATAAAGGTGTAAACCACATCCCGAAACCCCTCCATGGCTCTGTTGCAGAGGACCCGTGGAATAGTGTCTCTGTTGCTTCTTAAAGAGGCCAGAACAGTTGTGGACAACCACACCCTCCTGCTTCTGGTCTTGAATTAGGTATCTTGAATCAGGTGAATCAGTTTCACTTTTCAAAAGATATAACTTCCTTTGTCCCATATGAAGAAAACCACAGCAGTGATCAGCTATATATTGCATTTATGCATGCACCTGTGTGGTATAAGCCTATAATTTTTACTGTCAATCCTCAATAAAAAACAGATTGAACAAAATGTTCCTCAGAAAACTAAGTTAGCTTTCTGCAATTTGGCTCTTTTAGGATATGCTGCAGACATCAGCGTGCTTCCCAGCTCAGGTGGACAGCCATGCTAGCTCCACTCAAGCTCGTGCAATAAAAATGGTAGCGCTGGCTATATTGCTATTTTTTATCCATTAGCTTGAGCAGAGATAACATGGGCTTGTCTCTCTGAGCTGGGAAGCATGCTCGCTCCCAGTGGACATATAGATATACCCTTGGAGTTTGTGTAACATCTGTGCAATTGAAGCAGAATTCTGAAATTTGGGAATATCTCTAAGAAATACCATGCACAATATTTTTCACTAGCAGGATGTTTATGGGAAGGCAGGGGGAGAGAAAAATCTATTTTTGCTTGAAAATTCACACTTTGTATGGTGGCAATGGTGGAGGTAGCGACAGGTGCCCTACGATCTACTGGAATAAGCATAGAGTTAGGAGCCGGAGATTCTGTGTTGTTTCCAATTCTGCCAACAATTGGTCATACTAGTACTTGAAGTGTCATTGCACTGCATACACATTATTCAGTAGAATCTTTATCCCATTTCAACCAGAAGGCAACAGAGGCTTTGAAAAGTTGTGATGTGCTCAAATCATACCAGCATTAGAACCCAATTCTCCTAACTCCCAGTATTCTACCAAAGCCACTAGATCACAGTACATCCCAGGAAACGTACTTAACTGGTCTGGACAATTTGAGGCAAATATTTCTGAACACATTAAGGCATTAGGAGACTCCAAAATCAATGAGGCAATACAATCCCGCTGCATGGAGAAGGGCAGGGCATACAGAGACCATTCAGGGAAACTTCTGTGAACAGTCTCTTCCCTTTTTTCAGCAAGCCACTGGAGGGAAGATCTTTGGAGCAGACCAGGGGCATATCCAATGAGTTGGCAAGTATGTTGGTGATCTGGCTAACCTCTAGAGGCTATGTATTGGGCTATAAGGTGCATTAGTAGTTGAAAAGAGACTACATGAAAAGTCTATGTACTGCCAATGTGTTGGTGGGAAGATTCCTTCCAACTCAAGCATGACAAAGAAATGAGGGAAAGAGAGTCAAAACAAGTGATAACTGAACTTCTGAACTCGAGAAATGGCCTGCCTGATGCATTGGTGGGTAGTAGCATAGCCAGAGACACAAAAGATGATACCCCTAACTGGTGTATGATGATTGTTGTTTATAAAGGTATCTGTTGAAATGCTTATGGCATTTAACACTACATGAAGTTGATGCAAAAACTCTAAATGAAACAGAGGAGTTGGTTGCTGACTATATCCATTACACTTAATTCCAGCATAGTGGTTCTCTTTCAGGATAACTTCCAGTAAAATAAAAATGTCTATAATCATTGTATTTTATATTTATTGCAATTATCCTCTTATTAAATGGGACTGTTTAAGCTGTGCAGATGGCTGTTTTGGTCTTGTCTTTTATAAAAGGAGAATGGTAACTAGACAGCGATCTGAACCACAACTCTAGATCCAAGTGCTCCAAAATGTTATGGAAGGTTGACCTGAACTTCACATTTCTCCCAACCTGTAAAATGAGCCAAGCTAATTCAGTAGACCTCAACATTAACTCCTCGAGATTCAGAGAAGTTTGGATCTGAACTTTATGGCTTGGGCTAGCTCTAGTTTTAAACTGCATAAATTAACCCATTATGCCCTGCCCACGCGTCTGTCTCTGGCTGTCTTCCACACTGCCTCCAACATCTGGAGATCACTCTCTGACTCAGTCTGATATGCCTTCACCCTCTCCTACTTAAAGTCCTCTATGAAAACACAATTCTTCAAAAATATCTTTAAATTGTATTCTGCCCCAACTCCCTTTATCTGTTTATCCATGGTCCACTCCAGCAGTGCCCAGTCAGTCTCAGGTATCCAGCTATCACCTTTCTCTGGGCCAAGACCCTTGTCCCACTCCCTTCTAACCATGGTTAAGTGGTGGGGTTAAGGCTACACAGCTTACAGCCTTATGCTGTCATATCTCCAGCAAGCCTGTCTGCCTAAAGTCCAGCCCCGCCCTTGTTTTGCTTTCTTTTCAAAGGCTATGACCAGTGTATTACCAGCAGTTGGAAATTACCACTTTCTAAGCAAGCACATTTATTCTTAAGGTAAAAGCATGACAGAGAAAACATTTAAAAAATTCTATACGTTAAAAGCTTACCAGCAGTCACCCTAGTAGACCAGTATTCTTCCAGCCCTGCTGAAAGGGATGGGGCTCTCCTTGGATAGAAGTTCTTGATTGTTTTCTGGATCAAAAATAAAGTCCTGAGTCAGTTTAAATGCAGTCTTTTTATGCCAAAAGCCCCTGGAGTTGCATACAATCTGTGGCCCACAGTGACACACAAATTTAATATCATATGGTCCCCAAAGATATTGCTTTGGATTGCAATATCCTGTCTCACATTTTACATTAAAAATTGCACATTACACAGTAAATAAAAGGCCTTTGTTCTTCAGGCAGAAGGTCCTATGGAATTGTATAATTTTTTTCATCTTACAAATTTCATGGTTTTTTTTTCCATTAAACTATACTGTTAATCTTTAACTGGTATGTGTTCATAGGTTGGTGGGTGTGGACGCTTGGTGTGGATGTGTCTGTGTATTTTTATTTTTTAAATACACATTTTAAATGTCACATGTAGGATAAGTAAAATTATGAAAATGGTGCATTCCATTACTTGAGTACTGTAGAAATTAAGCCAAATATTTTACTGCAAAATGGTAAATTAATTAATTTACTGACATTTCCAAGTTTCCTTTACAGAATGTTTATTGAGTGAAAATAGCCAAATGTCAATTATCTTCCTGTTGATATATTTTTTTTTCCGTTATATGGTAAAACAGGTAGGGTTGGATTTTACCACTGAAGTAGATCATGGCTTTTGGTACTATTGCTGTTTTACCTTTGGTATTCAATTTGTTTCTCTAAGAATATTAATTAGCAATATTGTAAAAGTCATAATATGAAAGACTTTGGACACATTATTATGTTAAAAACCTTATCTCTAGTGGATTTTAAACATCAATTCTATGTAACTGCAATCACAGTCATTGGGCATATTAGTAACACTTTACTTTAATCATTGTAGTAGCTCTGATTGTAATATACTCATTTGGGATTCATGTACAACTAACATTTATGTCCATAAAGTGTTTCAAAGTAATTTAGCATTTGTTCAGTTATGAATACTGGATTGCTGTCTGTTCGTCCATCCATCATTTTCTGCT
Source organism: Caretta caretta (assembly GCF_965140235.1). NCBI lineage: Eukaryota > Metazoa > Chordata > Testudines > Cheloniidae > Caretta > Caretta caretta. The sequence continues at coordinate 56,204,119 of NC_134209.1, forward strand.
CCCTTACTGTTAAGTTTATAAAACCATTTTCCTGTTTCATTATGAATGTGACCATTAAATTTGGTGCCAGACGCTCAGGTGGTGTAAATTGGTGTAGCTCCATGTTGAAGGGTTTTTTTTTTTTTATTTTTACAATTTTTTTAATTGTATTTTAGGAAAAACATAGACTACTTATTCCAGCAATAGCTTATGTGATCAAGTAATTTATTATTTGTGTACTTTTGAGTATGTAAATACAATGGTTTTGTTCATATCATTCATAAACACATAAAACAAGCTTTTTCTTTATGTGCACTCTTGTGATAATGTTGTGGATAATGTTAGATATTTTCAAGAGAATTCAATATAGAGTAAATTCTTTTGTGGAAATTTGGGGTAATACAGTACTATCACGTGATGAGTAACATTCAGGCATGATATTACTTCGGTAATAAAATTACTGCACTGTGATATTTTAGTGACCACTAGTTATCTCCCATTTTCCATTTTTCCTGGAAACAAGAAATGAGTCAACCAGAGTGCAAAGAATTAGTCAATTCTTGTTGTAATTCAGTTGTCAATGTAAAGACTAAAATTTAAACAGTTTGACATGTGAGGAACACATTTGTAGATGTGTCCTAGTCAATATGAATGTATTGCATAATTTCTCTCAGAAAGGCTGCTATCTTGATACTTATGAAAGTGAACAATGGCTCTTCGAAAGCTTTCAGAAGATTGGAGATTTATATTTATGTAGTTTGCATGCATAACTACTGTATATCAAAATCTATGTTCTACAAAAGGTGCTAGATTTTCAAGAATATTGGTACTGAAAAGTGGATCTCATTATTGCAACACTATTCATCACAAAGATAAAAGACAAATGATTCAGTCCCATCCATGTAATTGGATTTATGTCTTAGTGATCAGTATAGTCAGGTCATAAAGAATGGATCCAAGGTATCAAACCAATTATTCACAATCTCATTGTTTCTAAATACATAATGATTTCATATGTGGCATAAATATATTAAAGAAATAGAAATGCTGTAAATAGTTTTTTGCATAGAGTAGCTCATGTATCAGCTAAATTTATGCTGTACGTTTGGACATGAGAAATAACAAAATGGAAGCATCAACAAACAACTGCTGTAGCCTGCATAAACTGAAACAACAGACATCAATGACCCACACTGTTCAGGTGCATGTTGAGGCTCACTACAGTGCTATGTCAATAAAATAACAATAAAGAATTGATGATGCTGTGAAGAAGTTTTTAAATGGGCAAAGTTAGTTTGGATGTGCTTTTGCACAACAAGGGCTCAGTCTTTGTATCCAGTAAACACATGAATCTCCATTGTTGTTGAAGCCATGTTGGTCCCAGGATACTAGAGAGACAAGATGGATGAGGTAATAGATGTTACTTGACCAACTTCTGTTGGTGTGAGAGAGAAGCTTTTGAGCTTACACAGAGCTCTTCTTCAGATGAAGTTTGCCCAATAAAAGATATTATCTCACTCATCTTGTCTCTCGCTTTTCCACTGACTTGAATGGAAGCAGAACTGGACCCTAGATATACAACTATTTTAATTTCATAAAGGAAAAAGGAACCAAAAAACCTATATCTCTTTTCTGATAACAACACAATCCTATGGCCAGGATAGATTCTGTTGCAAATTCCACAGATTTGTCAAAAATACAATATTTATTAAACAACATGCTCCTATGTCTAAATTCTGAAGGTACTGAGAAATCAGTTGCAGTTTCTCGACATCTCGCAAGATTTGATCTGTACTCATATTAACATGTCTTTTTCCACTGGATACACAAATATGTTGCAATCAATTTTTAAAAAGACCATTTGAGTTCATATAAACCTTTAACCAATTAAACGGATCAAAAAGCCTCTATGAACCAGCTATGGACCTGAACCATGAAATTAGGTTCTGGAGTATCCCAGATTTTGCAGCTCAGAGCTAGGGTCCCAGTTCAGGTCCATCTCAAAATATAACCACCTCTTCACAAATATTAACTATCTACACCACAATGAAATTGAGGATAAAGTTGGTGATTATTTTTGAGAACTCATGGAGAAGAGGTGAGGTCCCAGAGGACAGGAGAAGGAAAAACATTCTACCTAACTTTTTTTTTTGAAGAGAGCCACTGGAATTATAGATCAGTCTTCCTAACTTAGATACCTGGAAATATATTGTAACAAATTATTAAACAGTCAATTTGTAAACACTGAGAGGATAATAGGATTATGATGAATAGGCAACATGGATTTGTCAAGAACAAATCATGTCAAACCAACCTAATTTCCTTCTTCGACAGGATTACTTGATTAGTGGATGGGTGTGGTGGGGGGGGGGAGGTGGAAGTAGTAGACATGATGTATCTTGATTTTAATAAAGCTTTTGACACAGTCCCACACGACACACTCAAAAGTAAACTAGGGAAATGTGGTTTAGATGAAATTACTAGAAGGGGGGGGGGGTGCACAACTGATTGAAAAAAATATTCCAAAGATAGTTATCAGTGGTTAGCTTTTGAACTGGGGGTCATACCTAGTGGGGTCCTGCAGGGATCTCTCCTGGATCCAGTACTATTCAATATTTTCATTAATGATTTGGATAATGGAGTGGAGAGCATAAATATAAAATTTGCAGATGACACCAAGCTGGGAGGGGTTGCAGGCCCTTTGGAAGACAGGATGAGAATTCAGAATATCTATTCAACAAGATGCAGTTTAATAAAGACAAGTGTAAAGTACTATATTTAGGAGAAAAAAAATCAAATTCAAAAATACTATATGGGGGTTAACTGGCTAGTACTACAGAGAAAGATTTAAAAGTTATAGTGGATCACAAATTGTATATGAGTCAACAATGGGATGCAGCTGTAAAAAAGGCTAATATTTTTCTGGTATATAGCAACAGAAGTGTCCTAAGTAAGCTCCGGTAGGTAATTGTTCCACTCCACTCATGAGGCCTCAGCTGGAGTATTGTGTTCAGTTTTGGGCTCTACTCTTTAAGAAAGATCCGGACAAACTGTAGAAATACTGGAAGAAAGTGACAAAAATGATAAAAAAAAGGTTTAAAAAGAAGAAAGGTGTAACAAAACAAAAAATTGGGCATGTTTAGGGTTGAAAAAGAAGATTCAAGGGGGACCTGATAGCCTTCAACTATGTTAAGGGCTGTTATAAAAGGGGCAGTGATCAATTGTTCTCTGAAGATAGGTCAAGAAGTAGTGGACTTAATGTGTAGCAAGGGAGATTTAGAGTAGAAATAATGAAAAAAAAATGTAACTATAAGGATAGTTAAACACTGGAATAGGCTACCAAGGGAGGTTGTGGAATCACTGTCATTGGAGTTTTTTAAAAACAGGGTGGACAAACACCTGTCAGGTATGGTTTACTCTTGGCCAACTAACAACTAAGGGGAGACATTAAAACAATCTATGAATATTTGAGAATAAACCACAAGAATAGAGGGGCCAATCATATCAGAATATGGGACTAAACTAAAAATGAAAAAGGTAATTTCTCCTGAATACTGGGAAAATCTGTTTGACAATAACATCTACTAATCTGTGGAATAAATTCCCAGTGGAAGCCTGTGCAACAAAACAGTAATAAATGGGGAGCAATCCTTTACTATGAGAGGGCTGGATTAGATAATCATATAGGACTTTTCTTTCTCTAGACTTTAAAATTCATAGGAAGGGTTAAAATTGTCTAACACTGACTGAACTGATGCATCAAAAAGACCTCATGTATCTTCAAATTAGTGCAACTCGTTTAATCTGACCACAGTTCTTTGTCCTTTAATATCAAGTTCTCGGGGAAATTAAAATGTTTCAGAGGTTTAAGATCATAAAGCTGCTTTGCCATAAAGATGACAACATAAAAAGCAATTAGCAAACTGTCAAATGAATATACGTTCGCTAAAGTTTTGATGCACTTAAAAGAACTAATTACAAAGAAAACTCCAGTGCTGAATGTAATGATTAGCAATATGCAAATCACACAAATTCAGGCAGACAAAGCTCTACAGAGACTGAAAGTTTGCCAAAAGACTTCTAAATTTAGTCCACGATGGTTTAATAAGGTTTGTGACTGTTTTTCCTGGAGCTAATTGAGATAATGGTCATTATTCAAGGGTAGTGAGAAACAGTAATGTAGATTACATCACTGTGAAGTCTACCCAAGCAAAGCAGCCATTTCATACTGTTTCTAGGCTCTGCAAAAGAACCTCTAAGACATAAGATGCCATTTCTATAAATAATAAGTGACTGAGGATGACAGAAGTTCTCACAACTAGCTTCAAATTTATGATCTGCCTTTGCCTGCAAGAAATAATTAAAAGTCACAATGAAGTTTTCTACACCTAAAAATGTGGTTGAAGTATTAAACCTCTCATTTTCTACAGAGAGAAATTAGATATTGTTAGATATGTCCTTTCATAGTGTTATATTTTAGCCCAATTTTAAAAAGGAGATAGTGTACACACCTGGACTAAGCTGGAGTCCAAAATAATTGTACTGTTTCTGTTGGCCAGAAGGGCCAGAACATAGAGAATGTGATCCCTTGTTGCAACTAATGTTCAATCTTCCTTCTTTGTCTAAATCTGGAGACAGAACTAGAACAGGGGACTGAAGGATCACCTGGTACTCTGTGCTCATCGCCATGTGAAGAAGCAAATTATTTGAGAAGAAAAATATTGACCAATGGGGAGGGGAAGAGGAGGTTAGGAAGTTAGTAGGGTGTAGAAGAGAGATGATAGTAGTTAACTGCAGGAGGAACTGAGGAGGGTGTGATGACTATTTCAGTGTTTGGGAATGGAACTGGAGGCTGAAATATTGGTGCTGGAGGAGGAGCCTAGAGTGAGATTTCTCATGGCCTGATTTTGAGGTACATTAGGTTTTTAAGGAACCTTCAGGATAGATGTTTATTTCTCAGTGAGTCTTTATTCTCTCACGGCAGAGGGAAGGCATTTCATCCTTATTGACAGGAGTATGTTTAAAATATCTAGCTGAGATTTGGAGTAAATAGCTTGGCTGAAGAACAACAGCTAGTTTGTGACCTCCTGCCAGAAGCCAGTGATTAATACCCAATAAACTGAGCTCTTAAAAAACCCCACAAGCATTGATTTAGCCTTAGTTATGCCAGTGGTGTAACCCTGGGAAAATGTCTCCCAGCAGTGGAAATTCCAGTACTTGTGGACCCCTTGCACCACAATCTCTGCTTCATTAAGGGTCTTTCAGCTGCCCTGAATAGACCCAAATTGAGTGACACAGACTGATGAGAGGTTGTGGCCTGGAAGCATCTGGGAAGAGGGTATTCCTTGAGTCATGGCTCAGGATACTCATGGTCTGACACTACCTTGTGAATTCCCTGCTTCTGTGGGGATGAATTAAATCCAGCAACATGAACACAGGTCAATTTACTATCCAAATAGTGAAACACTATTGCACACTTTATTTCAATGGCTTTTGCACATGTGATCAGGTTAATATGCTGAAATAGCAAACTGGGATTGTCATTCAGGCAGCATAGAAACTAATAATTGTATGGTTTTGAGAATATTTAAATAGGAACTGAGGGGGAGACCCCTGGTAGCCAAAGGAAATGTTAACCAGATCAGCATGGTCAGTGCACTTCAATATAAATGCTCCTGGACATGATAGTTCCTATATCTCATGCAGATTACTTCCGCCTCTGGCAGGAATAAATTTTCCATGGAATCACAGCCAGTTTATAATACCGGTCTACATAAATGTATGTTTTGTAACATGAATGTAATGCCATCTACATACCAAAATGGAATAACACTTCTTTAACCTAATTTATGGGAAATATATGGAAATGAACTGAACTGAAGGAGATATAGAAATGTTCCCATTAAATTCAAAATTTAGAAAAGAATAAAGAATCGGGTTAGTCATGAAACATGAAATTGTGCCACCAAACACTTTCCTATTAATTTTAACTTATAACAAATACTTTTATCAGAAGTGTTCATGAGACATTCCCTATCGGTATGTTTGATTCCTTAAACCATATAAAAAAGATATGGTACCAGTCATTAAATCTAAAGGTGAAAAGTATGGATCACTTGTCTTAATAAATGCATACCTGGCATTTTAAAAATGAAGAAGCAACAAGTAAACGGCAGATTTGTGTTCAGTTAATGTATTCACAACATTTCTCCCCAACTCCCACCAATCCCCTCCAGAAATTCTATACTCTAATAGGGGAGATCTATTTGTTGTCATTATGATGGATACTTTGATACATGCACATTGTTCTTTCTTTAGAAGACTGTTACATATTGTACTGATTTAGGGCCCTACTCTGTATTCCTTGTTGAACCCGTGATTCCTAAACTCCAGGATTTCAGTATTGGGACCCAAATTATATGCTGTAAATTGCACTACATATGAGTATGAGAGGAAATTGCGTATTTCACTTTCTGAATAACAACATTTAACATGATCGAATTGTATCATTTTATGAATTAAAATAATTATTGTTAACCAAACTGCTTAATATATTTTGCTGGCAGAGATTGTGTACAATTAATAGAGCAAGATACATAGTTTACTGATCAAACTGTATTCTTTAACATTAGTACTGTATAATTGTATACTTTGTAGAATGAAATACATGCATTACTGGCAGCTTATTATTTTAACATGCTTTAGAGATTAAATTGCATCTTAGCCACTGAGTTGCTTTTCTTTCTAATGAAGGTAAAAATTACATGCTTTGTTAGCTACCCACTGATGATTATACACATTTAGCATACTGAGCTTCACTGCTTATATTTTTCAGCTAACTAAGTTCAGTGGCATGTTAGAGCAAGATCATAAACACTTTTTGAGATTTACTAGATAATTTGGATGAAGAAGATAACACTTTGTATATAAAGAAACAGAAGAACTTTCTTGACAGTTTACACAAGACCTATAGTAGAACCTCAGAGTTATGAACACCTTTGGAATGGAGGGTGTTCATAACTCTGACATGTTCATAACTCTGAACCAAACTTTTTGGTTGTTCTTTCAAAAGTTTACAGCTGAACATTGAGTTAATACAGCTTTGAAACTTTACTATACAGAAGATAAATGCAGCTTTCACTTTGTTAGTTTCTGTTTACACAGTACTGTTCTGTATTTGCTTTTTTTATTATTATTATTATTGGTCTCAACTGCTGCCCGATTGTGTACTTCCAGTTCCAAATGAAGTGTTTGGTTGACTGGTCAGTTCGTAACTGTGGTGTTTGTAGGTTCTACTGTATTGGGCTTGCAAATGCCAACTTGGAAAGTAAACTCTGTGTGCATATACATCTGATGAAGTGAGCTGTAGCTCACGAAAGCTCATGCTCAAATAAATTGGTTAGTCTCTAAGGTGCCACAAGTACTCCTTTTCTTTCTGTGTGCTTTGGACACCCATTGAAATTATGGGGCTTGTTGAAGGTTCACGGTCTGCCTGTGTGAAAATCAGTGAATGTCTGGAGCCTTATACTTTATTTAATCTTGCCTGCTCATTCTCCTACATCCTTGTTCATCCTCTTATGCCCAGCCAATATTAACTCTCTTCCAGATCCTCAGTTTCCTTCTCAGCTGTCAGAAATTTAACTAGATTTGTAGAATATCTATGGATTCTTTGTTTACTTTTTATCCCCGTAGTCTGTTTCAGTATCGGCCTCTAATGGTAGTGGCTGGCTCAAGTCACATTAGAAAAAGGCAGCAAGTTAGGATACAAAGAGTGATGGAGATTATGGGTATTGCTCTGACAGTACCAACCAATGGAATTTCCTTCTCTATTTTCTAGTTTTCGTATGGACCTATTTACTCTAACATCATTTACAAAGTGCTAGTGGATGTTCTGATGATTTTGTAATTCTGAATATCTCATAATGGGTTTTGCTTAAAAAAGAACTGCATGATCAGATTTGTAGAATTTTTTTTCTTGATTAGTTTTATTTTTAAGTACACTTTACCAGGCGTATGCTAACAAGTGAAGATTTATTTCCACGATAAACAAATTTACTCTATATACTTTGTTTGAAACAATGGGGGGGGGAGAGGAGATGGGGAAAAAGCACCCCCATAAAAATAAAGAAAATCTTCCAATGTTGTTGTTTCAAGAGATGCGTAGATTTTACCTTATGAGCATGTAAATATAATGTATCCTGTTGTTCTTCATGAGAGTAAAGAAGTGGAAATAAAGTAAAGGATAGTGATAGAGATGGGCAGAGGGATTGAAGAGCACAGTAGTGGAAGGGTCAGATGTAAAGGAGGGGTAAGGGTGATGACTACCAAGTGTGGATCCAGTGGACCAAAGATCCTGGGCTTATTTCATCAAGTGATGCTTAAGTGGACATCCTTGAGCCATCCTCTGAGATCTAGGACCTGATCTAAGGGCGTGTGTACATGGGGAAAAAAAACTTGCACTAGCTTGTGCACCTTAGCTATTTTGTGCTAACTTTTTTTGCACCTTAGCTATTTTGTGGACACCTTAGCTATTTTGTGGACACCATTACTGTGCGCTGTGTGCCTTTGTGCATGTTAGACTAATGCACTTTGGAAGTGTACTAAGCTAAACTGCTTCAGGGCACTCTTAGTGCAAAGTAGGTGTGTCCACACAGGGAGTTAAATTACTATGCACTAACTTTCCCCTATACACAAGTCCTATATCTTATAGAGGTCCATGTGAAGACACCCAGTGAATTTAATTGGCTTTGGATCAAGCCCTTGGTGAGTAGGCCTCAGTTGCCCTTTCTTGATAAGGTGATTTCTTCCATTAAAGTGTAGATGCAAGTTTTATTTTCCATTCTGTGATTGGAAGAAAGCCAGGCTATTTCACCTTTCTTAGGATACTTTTTGTTTGTTTGTGTAGGGCTGCAAATCTATTTTCTGAGGTACATTGGTATAAAAATGTTCCTGCCAAAGCTAAGGCGAGTATAAGTTATACAAAGAAGGATTATGGGAGAGTTTAGTATTTCTGACTATTGAAATCAGATAAGAGAGGTTTTTTGTTAAGAGAGTGGGGAGAAGCAACAGAGGGAGTGATCACAGGGGAGTTCGGATGGAGCTGGAGTTCCTTCAGGTAAGTTGTCCTTACTTTGGCTTGAAGCTTACACTCAAGATGAGAGTTTATTTTGGAGGATAAAAGCTACAGTCTGGTTTAGAGGCAATAACTATTTGCCAGGGCCACAACTGTTATAGGAGTAGTTAAATAACAATCAAGCAGTCAAACTCCAATTATAAAATTGGTTTAAGTTTAATATTAAAGGACTTTAATACCTTTACAGTTACTCTTTGAGCTAGGCATTGACTCTTTGGAGTCAGATTTCAGGAGATTAATTTACCAGCGATTAAGCGGGTGGAGGGAAATAATTCCTTTGGGTTTGGTTCCATGTACCTATACATACACAGCTAGTCAGCAAGAGGACCCTCTCGAGTGAGAAAGGCCCCAATAAATTGAGAAGGTAACTGAGTGAGTCAGCCCAGCTAAGTTAGGATGGAGTTGGAGCTGGGCACTGAGGGGAAGTAGGTGCTACATTTAACTATTGCAGCCTGGAAAACTATGACATTAAACTCCTTATAATAAAAAAAAACCTTGTACCTGGAGAGAGGAAATGTACGGGAAATATCCTGGAAGCTAGTTTTATTACTAGAAAAGAGAAAGGCCAGGGTAGAATCTCCCTAACAATTTCAGTGATGAAGACTGATACAAAGACTGGTTCCTAAATCAGGGGACTAGCTGGCTCTCCAGCAGGCTTTGGAGTCTGCAACCTTTAATCTTGCTAGTGTGCAAAGAACCTGGTGAGTGTTTGATTTGAGCTAGACACGGTTATGTAATAACTCTAGTTGTCCAGTTACATGGCATTTTACATAAATAGAGATTATGGTATGAAGTAGGGAATGCAATATGAATTTTATATCCCTAATACTAATTAAAAAAAAATCTTTCAGGTATTTTCCATAAATTTAGATTGCATTAATAGGAAGTGCAGGTATTCTGAGGAGGCTAAAATAACACTTCTCAGCTTCCATCTAGCTGGAGTATTTTATGTTGCATAGGAAATAGCTGATGCAAAGAAATATTGTTTTGTTTTTGTTTTTTCAGTTTGCTTGTAATAAATGACAGAACAGTGTTTGAACAAAACCTTCAAAGCCTGATTTATTTATTTTATTTGCCATGTGATTGTTTTGAGAAGAGTTAAGCAGAAATGAGTCACTTTGGGGCTTTTCAAAATGTCATCAAATGTAGGTAATGATTTATGAGGAACTTGAAGTAGACATTAAAATTGACCTGAATGTTACCAGGCTTAAGGAAGATTATTTGTTAGAAAGATGCAACAAGCTTTTTTGAACTTTACAGAAAAAATCCTGCATGACTGAATGTACTGGATTAAGACATTGGTCAGTGGAATTCTAGACAAACACCTAAGATTTTACTACAGATGTTGAATCTCACTTGGACATGCTGAAAAATGGCAGCCACCAGGATGTTAAAGCTGGAAGGGGTGGGAAGATGGTACAACGAACATACAGAAATCGCATGATCCCAGCACAACGTGACTTCTTAGATGCCTATGTTTTAAATATACTTCCCCCCCAACCCAAAATGTGTGTGTGTGAGGGAAGGGAGTTATCAATGGGAGCTGAGAGTGTTCAGCACCTCTGAAACTCAGGCTACTTATATTTATGTGAATAACTTTGAGCAAGGAAGCTTGAAAATTTTGGCCAAGAATTCTAGTGCATTGGCTCCCTGAACATAGTTAAATTTAGAAGCTTTCAATTTCATTTTTCCAGAAGAAGACCTGTTCTTAAATGTCAGCAACTGTATCTGTGGATCTGATTATCATATTGGTGGTGGAAGACCTAGACTATCAGCCGGTTGTAGAAAGATATGTAACTGATAATATTATACACTTGCTTTGCTGTGCCTGCTTTTATGTTATGCACATGTTTGATCAAAAATCTCTTTGATTTTTGCTAAAAATAAGAAAAGAAAAAGCACTTCCCCCATATTCCCTGCTCCCTGACTTTGTGAAAACATAGGACCATTGAGAGAATCCACAACTGGCAGTAATAATAAATAATAAATTGGCAGAGGCACAATCTGAACCCGCAATTGTGTGGGCCAACCAAATTTTGCCCTCAGTTTACCTATGAAAACTCTCTAGTTCTGTTTCTGACGGCACACCAGGTTTACATCAGCATAAATCCACTTCATTCATTTGAGTTATCCTAATTTACAACTGTTGAAAGGAGAATCAAGCTTCTTACCTTCAAATTAGCATTTGGACACAACTGTGCAATCCCATTTCTGATGAGAGAAGCTCGCCCTTCAAATGGAATTTAGTTAACAAGTCTGCTGAGGATACGTAAATCAGGAAATAATCCATTTATTTCTCTCATAGTTGCATTGTGTCTGTTGTGCTGAGTAAAGTACTAAATCTGGATATCAGTTTCGTAAGCAGATCTTGTATGACTCTGAATGCACACAGAAAACAATTCTGTTCAGCATGAAGGTGCTATTTTTCTGTTATCATTTCTCATAGCAGAACTCCTTAAGGCTGGGAATAGCATCAGGAGTACAAAGGGAAACAGAAAAGAAAGGCACAATGGAAGATACAAAAAGTCTATTGTGAAACTTCATTAAAAATAGGCAATTAGCTGTAAGCAATCAATATTAATTTTAAAAGATGCATTAGTTAATGAACATATTAAGTATGATATTGAAAATTGTGCTAAAACTAACTTTTTCTAAGTGACTTCTTTCTACAAGGGCTTCTTGAAACAAATATTGGTTTATATGTAGGAAGTACCTTGACTGTTTAATTTATTTTGATTAATAGAAAGATGGGAACACAATGATTTATTTAATAAACCTTTAAGAATAGATTCTGCTGCCAATAAATTGAAGTATAAGATTTCCGTTTGATTACAAAGATATTCTCCTAGGAATAACAGTACAATCCCAGTTGTACCAATATTATTTTGCTACCCTTTGCCGGAAAAGGAGGAGATAGAATGTGGGATGAATGAATGCACTGAGGATGTGTGGAATATATTTTACTTTGCCATATCAAAGTAATAGAATACAGTAAATGAACTCAGCATGGCTTAGGACGGTGAAAATGGCTCTAAGCAGTCTTTCTGCCTTTCCTAATATTGAGGCTGGTGGAGGGGTTCAACCAGCCCGCATTACAAGTTAGAGCAGCCTAAGCTGCTATAACCTCTCCCAGCTTGTATTGGCTCCCTCAGAGCTATCACAGTTCAGGGCAACTGCAGCTGTATTTCTGCTAAGTGATCCAGGGAGAGCACCCATTCTCAGGCTTCCAGCTCTCCAGTTGTTGCCTCTCCTGGATGGAGACATATGTTCTTCTCCCTTTTGACTGGGATATTTACAGGCTGAACCGTTCCCTGCTCACACTGCGTTATCCCCAGCAGAGACAGGATGCCCCAGCAGAAACTGCTTGCTTTCTCTTTAGAGACAGTTAACATATTCAAGGCCACAGTTATAAGGTACCACAGAACACTTACTATGCGAGTCATACTTTATTCTTAAGGTAAAAAACATTACAGAGAAAATTTATTAAAAACAATAAAAGAACCTACACACATGCTAAGACGCTTACTAGAGTTAGCTTAGCATGAATTCTAGCAGGAGTAGAATCCCCTTCACCCAAGTGGATTCCTTGTGGTTACAAGTTTTTCACAGCTTCAGCCTGAACAAGCACCCTGTCTTACATGCTTTCATAGGCCCAGTCCTTTCAACCCTCCCCCAAGAGTCGGGCCCTCCATGGACCAGATGTTCTGTTCATTTGCTAGAATAGGAAGAAAGCCCTGAGCCAGTTTACACCCAGGCTTTTTATCCAAAACCCCTTCCTTTGTCTGTTGGTCCCTGGAGAATCCAGTTGGAACTAGTATATGAGTACCTCTCAAAGGCATGGCTTTCAAGGGCTGGTAACAGAGGAATTACATTAGTATCCTGTTCCCTGCTAGAGAAGGTATGTACAATTCTTCAATAATACATGCACAATTGCATGTTAATACAATATACTCCAAAGGTATTAACCTAAATCAATAAAGTTTAACCTAATTCAGTAGTTTATCTTAAATGCATACAGTTTGTTCAGCTATACAGACTATTTCCAGTCTGTCACAGTGCAATTACACCAGTGAGGATTGCTAGACTGCTGTGTATTCTGCCCCACTAACCTTCATGATGCCCTGTGTGCAATGGGGGGAACTAGGATCTAGCACAGAATCTGCACACGGATGTTATAGCAGCTGAACCTTCCCCTACGGTGAGAGAATTCTCAGTTACTCCTTTAGAACAATTATAAGGTTCCTTTATGCATGCTGGATGTCAAAGTAACTGTAGTAGGGTGCAGAATCTGGCCCAGTATCTGACAGCAAAACAAGACTAATCAAGATTAGTAGTAGTTCTTAGCCTTTTTCTGTTGCTGTGTAAATGATGTGATCTTTATTATTTTGTCTCTATCTTCATTTTTTAACTAACATAACATTTTAAAGAATGTTCATTAAATCAAACTTTGTACATAAGCGTTGGAATCATATCAATTACATTTACACATACCTTTAAGAGCCTGCCACATAAAAAAAATTCGGCTAGAGATGGGCCTGAACCAAAGAACAGGTCCAACCTCTTACACTCTCGTCTCTTCTCACGCAGCATGTTGCAGAACACACTGGTTTCACTCTGGCCAAAGAGAGGGAGCAGTATTTGCTTCCCCAGTATGTAAAACATTGTCTCGTTGTCAGAGATATGGTAGCTGCAGTAGGTACTCCCATCTAGTAAGAAAAAAGTAAGGAGAAGATAAGAGGAAAGTGGCATGACTGAAGCAGATGGATTAACAGACCGGACTTAGTCTCAGATAGTGAATCACAGTTTGTAGAGATTTATTTAATAAATTTGCTGCCTTTTTCTTTTTAATAAACCCTTTGTCACATTCTTCTTTCTGATCAATGTGCTTTTAATTCTGTATTAAGAAACAGTTTTAAACAAATCCTTGCTTTTGCTGTTTATTTCCTTATTTTTTCCAGCAAGGCATGTATCTTTCAGGGCAAGTGTCAGTGGGGTTTCTTTAGTAATTGCTTTTTTTTCTTGTCATTGAATAATAGCTTAATTAACATAGCAAATCCCCATCCTAACTATTCAGTAAACAAACCAGAGCTCTCCCTGGTCTGGTTTTTCACAGTTCCATCCCTTTTGTCCAGATTCCTCCATTTTTGAATAACATAATTTTGTGCTGTGAACAGGTCAATCCCTGTTTAGTCTGACATTGCCCCTTTGTGTGTTGCCTCATTTCTCCAGGCCATAACAGAGTGTGTGTCACTTCTTCACAGGGGAGAGGGCTTTAATGAATTGCAGAGGGTGTGTTCTAATTGACAGTAATGCATTCTGTAAGTTTTTTTAATTAAGTCTGTAAAACTCCCTCAGCTAAGGTGGATGATTGTTTTCTGACTTATGCCCTTCTATTTTTATTGATTTGTCTACTCTTAAGTGACCTACTTAATGTAAGTTTTATTTGACAATGAATGTAATTTCTTTAATCAGAGTATTATATTTAATGTTCTCTATCACTTCAAGAATAACTTGCCTATATAGAAAATATTGCTTTGATTTTATTTTACTGTTAACCAAAGAAATGTTTTAAGTAAAAATAGGTTTGAATGATTAATGTAACCTTCAAATTCATGTGTCATTATATTTTCAAACTGAAAATAAATTAATGTCTTTTCTTTACCCTTGGCCTATTTAATTTGTATCATGGTTTATTCAGCATAGCTGAAATTCACCCATGTTCAGAGGGTCAGTACAAGGCTAGGTATAAATTAAATCCTACTTAAGCCCAGTGGTTCTGCTTTAAAGCCCTTTGAAGTCAATGGGACATTTTAGTTTTGTTCAGTACAAATAATAATTAGTAATCTTACTCAAAGTATTTCCAGGGTGAAACAATAGAATAGGATAGAAATATAACCCAGATGGTTCTAGGGAGAGAGAAAACAATGTTTAAAGTGATACCTATCAGTTGGATAATGTCGGTCGTTAATTATCTAAAGGGGGTAGGCCATTAGTGCAGCAATTTTGTGAGTATGTTGTGTGATGCACACTGATGTGACATCAAAGGATCTTTCACCTTGTTTCTATGGGCATGTGAGTGGTCAGCTCTGATTTCTGCAACATGAAGGGCTTCCATCATCTGCAAAACCTTCTGCTCTGATTTCTGCAACATGAAGGGCTTCCATCATCTGCAAAACCCTTGTAAGGGTTCCAAGGTGCATCTTTCTCATGTACCTTTCTTACTAACCTTTAAATTAGATCTTAAAGAATAAAATCAGCTGAGATCACATATGTAAAACCCTATTGTTGGAGCCACTCCTGGCACTTTGAAGAAGCAGCACGAAGACTGAGTGGTCAAATTCAACATGGGTCTTTGCAATTCTGAAAGAAAGACGGGTGACTGATACACATTTTTAGAATTCCATGAAGTCTTTAATAACATAAAGTGCCCTTATCCTGAATAAAGATAACTTATTCCTGTAAGATTAAAAGAAAGCTGCACTACATCAGACCGATCAATTTATCTTGCTTTTGTTTTATGTATATTAGCAAATGAAAACTTAAAAACATCCTGACATCGATTATTTAGATTTGGGCCAAACCCAGAAAAGAATTATAAGACTTTAGAAACATTTCTGTAATGTATATTAATATAAATATATATTAATTAATGCAGCAAAGTCTATGGCTAAGCCTGCATTGGCCCCAGCGTGAAAATGAGCAGGAATTACTGGGGTTACAAGTGATATGAGTATATGCAATAAAAGGTGAATCTTTTGAGTCTCTTTAGCAATTAAAATTAAGTCCTCCCACTTTTAAATTAGTTCTGTAACATAGACAATGTACTGTTTACATAGGGCTTAGCACACTCATCTCACTGAAATTAGTTTATTAATACTGGTACTGTATGCTCTTCATGACATTTCAATATTTATACCACATATTTGGTAATAACCAACAGATGAACTGAACAATGCATTTCAAACTATTCCATCACCTGATTTTATCTGACACTGGTGGATTCCACTAAGCTTTGCTCATACAACTATTTCCTTAGTAACTAATGTATTTCAAAGAGGAAGAGCAGATTAGACTAAAAACTAACAAAATAGGTGGCATAAACAAAATATATGATAGTGAGAAATGCTATAAAATTTTATTCATATTACTTTACATATACATATTACGGAAAACATGCCATTTGTGAGTCATGCACTGATGCCAAACACAATCCGGGGAAGTGAGCTGTAGCTCACGAAAGCTTATGCTCAAATAAATTTGTTATCTCTAACGTGCCACAAGTCCTCCTTTTCTTTTTGTGGATACAGACTAACACAGCTGCTACTCTGAAACCTAACAATAAAATATGTATATTATATAAACTGTGACCACCTTGGAAAGTAATAGAAACAAAATCTATACTAGTGTAAGTATATGGTCCAAAGCCGTAAGGAGGGATAAAGTATTTTCAAAGGATGTATTGTTTAACCAATGACATTTTATATGTATGGATATATTCCCCAGAGACTGTTACTATTAGCTGTAGTATACCTTTTTTTATTTTTTTTTTTTTTAAATAATGTGCTGAAGTCCTTAGGAGCACATAAGGTGGAATTCTGGTCCAATTGAAGTCCATGGCAAAACTCCCACTGACTTCAGTGGGGCAAAGATTTCACTCATGTCTTTAGTGTGTGCAAGTGGCTTCCCCCATCTCATCTGCATAGTAAGATATTGTCCAGCTATACCAGAAGAAGGACAGGAGACATTTGATATGGATTTAATCAGGCTGCAACTTTATTATTAGATGTCTGGGACTACCCAGTGGATAAAAGTATACAGTACAGGCAAATCCATGAATGGAGGATTTCAGACACACATAAATTTTGAGTGATCATCCAAGCTTCACTGGGATTTGGGAAAGACAGTTCAGATACACTTATTGGAATAACATACATAGGACTAGGAGATCAACCTGTGCAAGAGACAAAGCCTTCTCTGGCGCCATTCCTAGACTGTGGGACAAACTAATAGGATTTAAGGAACATCACAAACCTCATCACCTTCTGCTCCAAGTGTAAGACACACTTCTCTCATATGAACACATAGCAGCATGTACATATTATTAAAAAAAAAACAAAGAAACAAAACCCTGCCAAAAGAAAACATGACACACAGTTCTTCCCCTCTAGAGAAGATAAGAGAGAAAATAACCCACACATGACAGATGTTGGTCAATTTGCTTAGAGCATTAATGAAAGGTGCTCAGTTGGACTAGTTGAAATATTTTGAATGAAACATTTTCCATTTGGATAATTGGGTTTTAGTCTGAATCAAAGTTTTCCACTCTAATGCTCAGATACCACAGTGATGAAGGCAGTATAAGTACCTCTATAGAATAGGATAGAGACCTATTTAGCAGCCAAATTCCTGATGCTGAAAGAAAAGCTGTTAATTGTAGCTAAATTATTTAACTAAATATTAATATTCCATTAGGAGTCCTATTAGTTTGGCTAGGGAGGAAACCCTGACTAGCATGCAAAATTCCTTGCGTGCACTGAACCCAGGGAAAATGGATGTGATTGCAGAACTATTGGTCATAATAGGTGCAGTAGATTTACCATCTGTCACATTTCTAGCCAAGTAATCCAGGTATAGATGCTTCACTCTTGAAAGGTGCTTTTAATGAGGTAAATTTGAATGTTGTTGACTTTGTCCTCTATATAAAGTCCTTATAACCTCTGTTGTGTGATTTATTTGTTATACTTTTCCATCCAGAAAGCAGAAGCTTGCCTGTCTTTTCTTGAAGTTATGTAATTAGCAAAGACTCCTTGACAGGAAACAAATGATCATCAGAGATTCCTGACTACAGCATTGGTCCTCCACTCTCCCTGCATATT
This sequence comes from Caretta caretta, assembly GCF_965140235.1. Lineage (NCBI taxonomy): Eukaryota > Metazoa > Chordata > Testudines > Cheloniidae > Caretta > Caretta caretta. Next base: position 56,222,107 of record NC_134209.1, read on the forward strand.
GGATCAGTCTATCCAGATTCTTTAATATTACAGGGAAGTCAAACAGAAATTGAATTAAGTGAAACCATGTTCTAAATTCCTAGTGTGGTAAGATCAATTATAAGGTTCTGCCCAGTCTGTCACCTGAGTGTAATATGCACACTAGGAGGGAGTGTGGTGGAACAGGTAATAAATTCGATTGCTGCTCGTTGGATTAAGAATGCATCCTTCTTTATTGCAGCCTTGTAGGAGAATATCATGAAGAATTTCAGAGTTCTGTAAATCTGAAGGCTGGGAAACCAGTGAAGTTTGCCATAGGTGCACAATCCCATTGCACGTGCCTGAATAGGCATGCTGTTGTGATCTGTGGCCATAAAGAGTACTTGTTGCTCTGACATAATATTGAGAATTTTATAGCCAGGTTGGTCTTCTGCTCTTATGTTTTTTTTTAAATACATATTGGTCTCTAACTCACATCCTGGAATCTGAAGGAGCTTTTCCTTCTTGTCTTTGAGGCATCTGTGCCTAGACTTCCTGGAATTGGTAAATATAGAAATGATAGGGGCTTTCACTGCATTATGTTTCTTCTTCTGCACCTGAGGTCAGGTGGGGCTGTTTGTGACAAATAAAGTTTGTTCAGTGTATGGAGAATTAAGCATTGGAAAGACAGTAGGCCTACTACAAATCACTGCAGCTTTGCTAAATTGTTTTGGTGACAAAGATTGCAGATATCACCACTTGAAACACTTGTTGATTCTCTGTTGACCAGAAAAGTGAATCTCCAGAAGTGTAAACTGAGGAAAGAGGTCAACTGACAAACGTGAAGCCTTTTAGCAGCAGTATATGCAAGATACACAGCCTTAGCTGTCTTTCTGCACAGGACAAACATCATAAACCTCCAGTGGAATAGTACTCCTTCCCAGGAGAATCTTAGGAATGAATCTGTAGAATAGATGTACTGGAATACTGATGGTTTAATTTAGGTTTCTTTATGAGAAAATCTGTTTGTTTATGGTAATTTTTAACTCTTCCTTACTGCCTATACAGAATAGTTAGTCTGTCTTAAAAAAAAAAAGAAATTAGGGAACTGAGAGTTATGATAATAGAGTTTATTGCAGCAGGGTATGTACATGAGCCTTGTTTATGAGCTTTGTCTTTTACATCTCAAACCAAACTGCCTAAAAGCACAGTATGCAAAGCAACATTTTTAAATACAATACAGATTTCTTTTAATTACTACTTATCAAATTTACACTTTTGTGAGCTATGTTGTTCCTTCCAAAGAAATAAAGATGTTCATCAAATCTGAGTTCCATGTTAGCTGGACATTACAGTACCTTTATTTCAATATATAGGATAACTCACGTGTATCAGGAAACCAATCACTATCTGGGAAGCACGCTGAAACCTTCCACTTCAGTTTTTGTTTAGTGTTTGAGTTATGGGCTGAATTAATGGTATTTCTATACATTAAAAAATTATATCAACTCCACAGAAAAATGTAACTTTCTTTTTGTGAAATATTGTAGTGTAATATAATGATATGATTCCTGGAGGATCCTGGCTATGCAACTGAATGAAGCATTCTCTTTCTGTTATGCATTCCAGGCAGTATGCTTGTGAGAGATCCTATAATTCAATTAAATGTACCCTATAGAAAATATGAGAGAAGTCAAGAAGACAGTAGCTACCACTTCTCAGTGATGTCAAATAATGAGTCGCATGGCCTGCCTGCTTACCCTAGAACATGTCCACCATTCACAAGCTGTGGTCAGCATATCTTTTTTCAAAATTAAGAGTGATTATCTGTTCACACAGTCTGCTCAGTGCCCTTCGCCCCTTATTCATCAAGACAATCTGCTCATGTAACAAGAGGCCCTGCAGAGAGAGACAGACTAAAACAGATTGTCAATAATTCTAATGCCATTTCTTACAACCATATTTAATAACAAGATGATATTTACAGAGGATGGGAAGGAATTTATACACAACAGAGAAACTGCAATCCAGTGGAAAGATTTTTCTCTTTAAAATACTTTGTTAAAATTACCTTATTTACTGGATGATAATTCATCTTAAGCAAATGAAATAATTCAATAGTGAAACCACAAGAACGAGACCTCAGAATGAAAATGTAATGTTTTATCCTCCTGCATAGAATGGAATTTTAGGATATTTCTATTGACTATAGAATATTAAATGATACTTCTGTCAAATCTCTTAATTGCAACTGATTTTAAATGGTATCACTCCTTTTTGACCCAAATTTACCTCTATCACAAACTTATCTCACTGTTTGTTATTGTAAGTGGTTAACAAAAATGATGAATCAGGAAAATGAATGTATAGAAATATTACACATGAAAAACAAATAACATTTGCATCACTTTAAGCTTCTGCCTTTGTGTTGTGTAACTCTCTGTGGTTTTTGTTACATGTTTTAAAAAGCCTTAGTCACATATTTGAGACTTAGCTGACTGGGAGCCTGTATTAGCTGTCATCCGTTTTAATCTCTAATTCCTTAAACATCATGAGCTTCTGTCTATCTCTCATACCGCCCTCTTATTTTAAATCCTGTGAATTTTATATGATTTCATGTTAGTTAGCTGACTAAACAAGAGCATCCAGAATTAATACCTTAATAATAGAAAATTTGCTAAGGTATTCAATAACTATGTTCTAGCAGATTAATTTTGTTTTCCTTTGTATTTTTTTTACAGTGATCACCAGTTTAAAAAGTCAACATTTACAACTTTTATGAGGTAACTCAGATGCATTGGTTATTTCCTAGTAGACGACAGCATTCCTTCCTTTGGGAAGACATGGCTATCAATGTGGTTAGCTGATGTACGCTAACTCATGTTCAGTGGAATTATTAGTTTTATTATTTTGATCAAAAACAGCAGCCTGTGATCAATGAAAGGATAATTTTAATTTAATCATGATCACTCACACATGATTTTCAGGGTTAAAAGTAATACTGCTTTTGATTTTTCAATGTATGGAAAATAGAATGAAATAATGTTGCAATTATTTAATACACTGTAAAACTGGAAAGCAAATGGAGAAATCATTGGTTAAAGTAATGTTCAAGTTGACATCTCAACCAACAACAGTGGAAATAGTAGTCTTATAGTTTTATAAATTTCAATACAAGAACAGACCATTGTGATAATCCAATCTGACCGCCTCTATAAAACAAGCCAAAGGACTTCCCCAAAATAATTTCTAGGGAATATCATGTTTCCAGTCCTGCTCTCCCTCCCACTGTCCTGCTCTTCCTACTCTCAGATGAAATCCCACATTCCTATTTTGTTTTTAGAATAAGACGAACACTCAGAGGCTTGATCCTCTTGTGTGTCATGGAGGAGAGAGAGGATTTTCTACCACTACCCCAGTACCCGGTCTGCAGGATAATTTGGCACCTGGTCTTTTAGAGCTGCTGTAAATTGCATTGATTTATAATGGCCCAGGGACCATTAAACCAATTATGCATTGCCAGAATGTAGCGTGCTCCTGCCATTCTCCCTCCTGTTCTTGCCATACCCTTAGATTAGAGGTGATGTGGAGCTGGCCAGGTTTACTCTGCTTGAGGACTCCCACAAGCTGGGAAAATACTCAGTTGCTCTCATAAAGCAACTTTAAAATCCCCTTTTCACTTTTTGAGTAGCACAAAAGGAATGAGGACCCATCCGCTCTAATTATATTTTTATTAGATTGCTCCACATATGCTTATTGTTAATTGTATTCCATTTTTACCGCCTGTCTCATGTCAAATACTGCAATATCTTTCTAATCTTCTCTAATTACATGCAAATCAAATCCCTTAAAATACAAATCAGTTCTGTTCTAAAAAATCTAGTGGGGAACAGAACACACAGTACTAATTCATGGGTGCTTTGTTTGTAGACTGTAAATGTAAATAGCTCACGGTTTGTTTTTTGTCAAGGTCTCCTTGGGATTGAAAAATCCATCATCTCAGAAGTATATTAGTTAGTAAGACTCCATGTGAGTGCAAACTGCACTTGACTAAACCCTGTCTGATTGTAGATGTATTAAATGAGGGAGTGAAAAAGTTAAAAGCTGACGTTTCCATTTATCTTGCTGTTGATACAAATCAGTGTTCAGCTGATTATACCCCACAACCTCTAGATCTTTTTCAGAGTCTCTGCTTCCCAGGATAGAGTCCCCTATCATGGTCTACATTCTTTGTTCCTAGATGTACCCATTTGCATTTAGCTGTATTAAAACACACATTTTTTGCTTGAGTCCAGTTTACCAAGTAATTCAGATCACTTTGAATCATTGACCTGTTACAAATTAGGATTGGATCCTGGATTTGCTTAACTTCACAGGACTATTCTCAGGACTAAAGCTAAGCATGTAGATAAGCACTGGCAGAATGTGACTCCAATTTTTCATTAAACCTAGTCTCCGATCCTACACTGTGGTCTGTGCAGGTGGACCGCAGTGTCTGTATAAAGAACAAGGAGTACTTGTGATACCTTAAAGACTAACAAATTTATTTGAGCATAAGCTTTCGTGGGCTAAAGCCCACTTCATCGGATGCATGTCGTGGAAAATACAGTAGGAAGATATATATATATACAGAGAACATGAAAAAATGGGGGTTGCCATACCAACTCTAACAAGACCAATCGATTAAGGTGGGCTATTATCAGCAGGAGGAAAAAAAACTTTTGGAGTGATAATTAGGATGGCCCATTTCAAACAGTTGACAAGAAGGTGTGAGTAACAGTAGGGGGAAAATTAGCATGGGGAAATAGTTTTTAGTTAGTGTAATGACTCATCCACTCCCAGTCTTTACTCAAGCCTAATTTAATGGTGTCCAGTTTGCAGATTAATTCCAGTTCTGTTGTTTCTCGTTGGAGTCTGTTTTTGAAGCTTTTTGGTGAATAATTGCTACTTTTAGGTCTGTAGTTGAGTGTCCAGGGAGGTGGAAGTGTTCTCCAACTGGTTTTTGAATGTTATAATTCTTGACGTCTGATTTGTGTCCATTTATTCTTTTGCATAGAGACTGTCTGGTTTGGCCAATGTACATGGTGCAGTAGTCTACCATTCTGCATCACAGCGTAGGACTTAGGCCCAGATAATAATTTATATTTTGGTAAATATTGCAGTTAGGGAAGCTATCACAATATAAAATGTAAATAGTTTCTAAGATCTGCATTGGCAGGAAGAACCCGAGCTACTCAAATTTCATAACATATTTTGCAAAACTTCAGAGTTACTCATCATTGCATGACCCAAATACAAGTTTATTTAAAAAGTTCCTCAAAACTATCACATTCACATCGAAAATATATTTAATTTTCAAAGTTTCTCATATGTTTTATGTAAATTGATTTTTGTACAAATAAAATTTTCAAAAGTTCAGTTCCATTCAATTTGTCTTATTTTCAAGTGAAATGTGTGATTTTTTGGGAGGGAAGGTATTGCGGAGTCACATTTAAATATTCAAAATGAAAATCAAAATCCTCAGTTTTCAAAAAATTCATATTTTATTTAGAATTTTTCATATAGATGGATACCACGCATTATCTTAGCAACCTGGTAAGCCATCCTCAGACACCTGAGATAGATCAATAGATTGATTTTCTGTTGGGGAAAAATGAAATGATTACATATAAAAGATTTAACTAATATGCGTATGTACACACAGATGTGGCATGCCACTAAATTCTGATTCTTCTGACAGTAATGGATCACCTTGTTCTTGTACACTCATCAGGAATAATGCTTCCACTGTGTCTTTAAATGACATGACCCATGCTCCTAGACATAAAATCTTGGTCTTTCTCAAGTTCTTTTTACTTTTAGCTCTTCATTTCTTGTACTTCAGCAGAGGGGCAAAGCTGATTGGTTTACTTAATACATGATCTCTTGCCCTCTGAGAATGTAATGAGTTCTTAGGTGTTGAGGCTTTAGCAAGAGATATTTCCAGGATTGATTTAAATCTGAATTTGGCTCAGTTAACAGTCATTGCTGTATGACAGTTTCATTTACTTCATATTCTAATCTGTCACTTAACATGGCATCTGTCACTGCCCCCAGATTCACAGCATTTATTTATTAGTTTTACATTTGCAACAAATGCAAAAACAGATTCACCTTAATGCTGAACCCTGCTATTACATTTGAATCTCTTTATGACTGCTGATGGTTTGGGGGTGATTGTGCTCTTTTAAAAAATCTATAATTTCTAGAAGTAATTATCATTTGGTGATTTAGTTACAATTTAGCTGACTGTGTTTCACTTTCTCAAATAATTAATAAAATGATTCTTTGTTTTTGCCACATCCATAATATAATTTGCCAGGGAGAAAAAAACCCAACAACATCCAAGTATCTCTGTTTCTCAGTGTCTACGTATCTCACTCTTTTCATATGTTGTGTCATGGAAACGTACATATACTGTATATGCAAGATTCACTTCAGCAGAATTTTAACATCAGGTACATTGTTATAATAATACTTAGCTCTTATAGATCTTAAAGCACTTTACAAAGAAAGAAACTATTAGTTGGTCACATTTTCTGTTAATATTTTATTTGGATGTAAAATGCAGTTTCTGTAAACGATATTTTTTTTTCTAATTTCCATTTTGATTTTGCTGAATGTTTTGATTTTTCTAATGGTGAAATTGAAATGAAATATTTCATTTTGAGTCAGCTTGGACCTAGATTGAGACATTTGGGTTTCCCAAACCAAATACATTTTTTTTTGTCTCAAGTGAATTTTTCATTGACCTGCTTCTGCTGAGCTGCCTTGCTGCCTGTGCTGCATTTATGGCAGTCCCACGTCCACAGTGCACCATGAGAGTTAGAGGCATCCTGGGGGCCCAGCCCAAACACTCCCCTGAAGCACCATCACAGCTCAGAGGGACACAGTTCAGTGCTGAACCAGACTGAAAGAAAACATTTAAGGTGGGTAGAAAGCTGACTAGATTGTCTGGCTCAACGGGTAGTGATCAATGGCTCCATGTCTAATTGGCAGCCGGTATCAAGTGGAGTGCCCCAAGGGTCGGTCCTGGGGCCAGTTTTGTTCAATATCTTCATAAATGATCTGGAGGATGGTGTGGATTGCACTCTCAGCAAATTTGCGGATGATACTAAACTGGGAGGAGTGGTAGATACGCTGGAGGGGAGGGATAGGATACAGAAGGACCTAGACAAATTGGAGGATTGGGCCAAAAGAAATCTGATGAGGTTCAATAAGGATAAGTGCAGGGTCCTGCACTTAGGACGGAAGAACCCAATGCACAGCTACAGACTAGGCACCGAATGGCTAGGCAGCAGTTCTGCGGAAAGGGACCTAGGGGTGACAGTGGACGAGAAGCTGGATATGAGTCAGCAGTGTGCCCTTGTTGCCAAGAAGGCCAATGGCATTTTGGGATGTATAAGTAGGGGCATAGCGAGCAGATCGAGGGACGTGATCATTCCCCTCTATTCGACATTGGTGAGGCCTCATCTGGAGTACTGTGTCCAGTTTTGGGCCCCACACTTCAAGAAGGATGTGGATAAATTGGAGAGAGTCCAGCGAAGGGCAACAAAAATGATTAGGGGTCTGGAACACATGAGTTATGAGGAGAGGCTGAGGGAGCTGGGATTGTTTAGCCTGCAGAAGAGAAGAATGAGGGGGGATTTGATAGCTGCTTTCAACTACCTGAAAGGGGGTTCCAAAGAGGATGGCTCTAGACTGTTCTCAATGGTAGCAGATGACAGAACGAGGAGTAATGGTCTCAAGTTGCAGTGGGGGAGGTTTAGATTGGATATTAGGAAAAACTTTTTCACTAAGAGGGTGGTGAAACACTGGAATGCGTTACCTAGGGAGGTGGTAGAATCTCCTTCCTTAGAGGTTTTTAAGGTCAGGCTTGACAAAGCCCTGGCTGGGATGATTTAACTGGGAATTGGTCCTGCTTCGAGCAGGGGGTTGGACTAGATGACCTTCTGGGGTCCCTTCCAACCCTGATATTCTATGATTCTATGATTTGTTTGGGAATGTCAGAAAGTTTCATTTTGGTTGAAAATCTTGAAACATTTCAAGATTTCTGAATACATTTTTTGGCACTTTCTGTTCCATGAAACTATTCAATAGTTGGACTCTAAATCCAAATTTAGGTAAAAAACAAATTTAAAAATATCAGAATTTTCTGCAGGATGGACATTCTAATTTTACACTACTAGATATCATTATCCTCATTCTATAGGTGGGGAAACCAAGCCACAGAGAGGCCAAGTGACCCATTCTCATCTGGCAAGCTAGGAATAGAACTCAGGTCTCCTGAGTCCTAGGGTAGAGCTCTTCTCATAAGACTACACTATTTCTCATTATGTAGCTGGAGAGAAAGACATTTAGTAGCTTTCCACTGGGAGCATCAATGGACTGCACAGGAAACAAACATATTTTTTTAAAAAGGCCCCTTCCTCTTTCTCTCAGAATTTAATGAATAGGATGTATACAGCATTTGGAAATAATAGCTGAGGAACAATTGATAACAGCTTGGCTGCTGACACCTAAGGATATGTCTACAGTGCGTTTGGGAGAGAATCCTCCCAGCTGGGGTAGACAGACTCATGCTAGCTCAATTCCAGCTAGCATGCTAAAAATAGCTGTATGGCTGTTCTAGCTCAGGTGGTAGCTCGGGCTCTCAAGTCTATCTGATCTCCCATGTCCAAGCTCAGGTGGCTAGTTCAAGTTGCAACACCCACTCTACCATTTTTAGTGTACTTGTGGCACCTTAGAGACTAACCAATTTATTTGAGCATAAGCTTTCGTGCGAATACAGACTAACACGGCTGTTACTCTGAAACCTGTCATTTTTAGTGTGATACCCTGAGCCTGGTTAGCACAAGGCTGTGCTGCATTCTGATATGGAAGTGCTATCCACATACTTTTCACTCATTGTGCCCAGATGTGGATAACCACATGAAGTGCAGGGCAGTGGCGAATCAGGTCATCAGAGATCCACAGTCATGAGAAGAACCTTCTTGCACCTCTGGCTTGCCAGGAAGCTATTTCTCCACTTCCTGGATGTAATCTGTTTTATCACTCCCAGAATGGACAGCTCTTAGTCACTCTGCGTGGGGCTAAAGATGTGGTAGAGGGGAAGAGGAATGTAGACACTTCCACTTGATCGGATAAAGTAGGCTGCACTATTCAGAAATTTTTATATAAAGTGTTGGTTGTAGTAGTGTTGGTCCCAGAATATTAGAGACACAAGGTGGGTGAAGTAAAAAAAATACTTCACCTTGTCTCGCTCTCAATTTTTATAACATACCCTCTCCTTCTTCCCCAATCCACCACACTTTAGCTCTATATTGATGGTAAGGAGGCAGCTACTACAATTGCCACTATGCTGAGCAGCTTGGAGGCACTTGTTGAGTACTGTATTCCCTTTTTTTTTTGCTGCATCCTAAACAACAGAAGGAAGGACTGAGGCAGGGAGAGGGACATCAGTCACCAGCATGCTCAGCCGAGTAGTCCCTGGAGGCAAGAGCCTTTTGGAGAAGAAATTCAGGCAGCGGCTACCACAGTGCTGAGAATATACTACAGGGCCCCTTAATAACATGGGGCCCTGGGTGACTAAATAGGTTGCATAGGCCTAATGCCAGCCCTGCCTGGGAAAGGATCAGAATATTTCACAATAATGAAAAGTCTCTCAAATGTGACAAAGAGAAAATACATGGTGATGTAGTGAGGTCCAGGATCTTGTGAATAATTAGAAATAGGAATCTGGCTCAGTTCACAAACAAGGCTCAGGGTTTGAAGTTCATTTCATGTTATGGGCAAAAGGATACCACAGATAGCACCAACAAAACAGTTATAGCTGCACTAACATAAATAGAAGGCAGGTACAGAAACCATGAAGACAGGACATGGTTTAAAAGTTGTATTGGTAAACATTTTAGCTGGGCATAACGCAAATTGTTGCTTCACCGTTCATGAGAAAAGAGGTCATTTCAAAGTCAGATTGACAAAACCATTTTAACAAAGCTATGCCCAATATTCACTACTGACTCAAATATATGAGTTAAACTATTTCTTTGGGGGGAAAGTTTGATCCAACAATTGTGTCTGTACTGTAGGGAGGGCCCTTACAAGAATAAACATCTATATTATCTCTGTGGCACATGTGCATATTTTGGATTCATACAATACTTCCCTCTGTAATCTCTGACTTCAGAGTTCAAGTTCTGGGTCAAGATTTAGCCCCTGAAAATATGACTTACCTGGTGTAATTTTCCCTTTAAATTCCAAACTTGGTTTCCCTGCTTTGATAGCAATATTTTCTCTGAAGTCAACATTAATCAGTTTCCTTGGCAAAAATTATATTTTTATGGTGAATACAGAAAAAAATAACACCATATATTTTATATTCTTGTAATGTCTAAAACAAGATCAGGGTTTTATTTTCTAGGCACTTTACAGATACTTAGTATATTGACTCAGTCCCTACTCTACAGAGCTTACAGTCTACATCGACAAAAGGTGAGAGAGGAGAGGCACAATGATTTGCTCAAGGTCAGAGAGCAAGTCAGTGGCAAAACCAGGGATAGACCCCAGATCTCTAAACTCTCAGTCCAGTGCCCTAACTACTGACCACTCTTTGGGTGACTTCATTTAATCTTTATGTAAAAACTGGGAAGAGATAATTCATTGGTTTCCCATTACCTGTAAAGCTTTTAGAACAGCTTTGGTTGCAAATCATTGTAAACACTTTAGATATTTCACTTTCTACAGGAAGTGCCTTTTTTTAAAATCTGAAATGAAACACATCTAAATTCTACTACTACTAATATAGTAGTTATGACATTTAAAAGAGTATAAATGTGGATATTCCCTTGACTATTACAGTTATTATTGAGAATGGAAATGCTAAATGCTAATATAATGTGAAAAATTCACTCTGTCAGCGAAACTTTTCACTCTGTTGCTATTATTATATATTATACATTGAATATAATAAAAGGCTAATCAGGTATCATGAAGGAGCTGTCTTTTAAAATTATTATATTTGTATTGCTTTAGGCTAACATGGAACAGAATGATATAAGATGAAACTGAAAATATAGTAGTATGTTACATTGTGTGGCAAAGAAGGAGTTAGTGGGTAGAAAATGGATCTTATCTGGTCTTGTATCAGTTTTACACTAGAGTGACTCTGTGGACTTAATTGGATTTATGCCTCATTTGCAGTGGTGGATATAAAAACAGAATCAGGCCTATTGTGTGCATAGGTTTGTTTAGGCAGGATTGCTTGTCATACATTAATAATATGGGGGTGTTGTACACTTTCTATTTGATCGTCAGAAGGTCTTGTTGAGGTTAGTAAACAAATATCCTCACCTTTTGGTTGAGGAAACTGAAAGTTTATGTGATATATCAAAACTACCTAATCATTCAATGGCAGAACTAGGATTACCACTCAAGGGAATTTGCCCTAAGCTCCATTCTCTAGACCATGCTGTCTCTAATAAGAGCAAAAAGACATATACAGATTGCTAAACAATTGTAGAATGGAGTGATTAAACTAATGAAGCATGGCACAGTGTCTTTTTGCAACATACATTGCTAAATGAGAATAAGATGGGTTTTGAGCACCATACCATAGAGAAAGCTCAGTCATATCACTATGGAAATCAATTTGTTTTATTGGACATTAAAAAAGATGTGCAAACATTACCTGAACTTATCCTCAGTAGCTATTTCAAACAAGCTGCTCCATCCTAGCCCTCCTAGCAATTTGGATACAGTACTATCCCTCCAGTTGAACTTAAGTGAATCACTTTGGAGCCTAAAATTACAATCTATGGGGATACTAAGAATGAGTTTTCAGGAACTTCCACGCCACCATTAGCCAGAGCACAAAAATGCAATCTGTGACAAGGGGACTTTCCACTGCCCACTGCTCCTGATTTTGTTTGTGAGGCTGAAATTTCCCATTGGGAGAGCTGTGTAATGACATTATGGCACTGGCCTCCCTAAAAATCTTTATTTTGTTTGTTTGCTAGTGTGTTATCTAGCAATCTTATCAGAAGGAGCTGAGGGAGAAGCCTGCATCACTTGTATACTTTTGCTATTTAAAATAACATGGGCCGTATTAATTTAGATTTTTAATTCTGCACTGTAGCAATATTTTATCTTTTTACCAGGTCTATTTTCTCTTAGAACAGTTGATCGGTCATGATGTTGTAAATCTTGTATTTTCTTGGTCATTTCGTACGTTAAAAATCAACAAACCAGATGCCTGGAGAGCAGCATTACTTTATTTTTTTTAAAAACATAAAATAAATGATGACATCTTAGTTATTTTTATAACAATGTAAACATTGACGTCGCTATTAGGGCCTACCCTTGAGGCATGTAACTGTTGTATAATGTCACTTTTAAATTTTTTTCTCAATTCGCACATATGTAAGAAAATATGTGACTTGATGACCTTTCCAGTGATATTTATTCCTGAATTAAAATGTGGGAAGGTTAGAATTAAGACTTGCCATCTAGGAAACTGCTCCTGGATTCTCAAATTGCCTTTATCCCATTGTTCTTTTTTAGTATACTACAGATTACAATTGCAGTAGTTTTCTTTTTCACAAGAATAACCACTTCTAAAATCATGCCCAGCACAGTAATATGAAAAGTTATTCTCTTTTTAAAAAAGGAGTCAAGTTAACAGAAAGTACTGATACTTTCTGCGTAACAGGGAAAAAATGTAAATTAAATGCTATGAAAAAGGGTTCTAGTTATCAAAACAGATATCAGTGGATTAAGAGCCAGGGGAGTCTGTGTAATCACCTTCATTAACAGTATTCAAGCCTAGACTGGACAGTGTCTATTAGAAACCATTTAGGAATAACTGAATTAATTCTGCCACAGTGTGGAGAGCAAGGAAGTAGCCCAGATAACCCACTTCAGGATATTCCTTGCTGACCAAACTGATTCTACCATTCTGTCACTTTGTGGCTTGTGAAGTTACACAAGTTATGACATTGATATATTGCCTACTGAAGAAGAGAATTAAGGATAGATTTTTCAATTTAACTGTGTGCCCATGGAGAATAAATCATAGTAAGACTCCTCCCACTTGTCTGCCTAGGTTTCCCAAACCTTGGATCTGGTGTGCAGGACTATTTGGGACTGCACACCCCCTTGGTAGGTGGGTAGGAAAAGGAAGGGGAAGGGGATGGGTATAGGGATAAATGGAGCCTTGGACTCCGCCCACCCATGCAACATGTGGTGCCAGCCAGCATAGCTGAGCCACTGCACAGGGAGTAGCATTTGCTGCTAGAAATGGCTGCTAGTAAATTATTACCCCCCAAGGGATGGCGGGGGAGGGGAAAGAGGGAAGACAGAGAATTATCTCTCTCAGCCTCAATTCCCCGCACTGCTCCTAGGGTGGTATAACAAATGTTACTCCTTACTATGGGCTTTTCCTAAGGACACAATCTAGCCCTTAAAAACAAAACAATTTATTAAATTTATTCACTTTCTGGCTCTTGTCACAGACTACATATTACCTCTCTCAGTGTATTTTGGCTGCGTAACTTCTAACCAAATATTAATGTACTACATTTCAGAGTGTATTGGAAGCATTTGGGGAAGATGCTGAAAGGGAAGGAAAGGAAGTATTCAAAATGTTGCAACCTTAAAGTTATTTCACAGTAAACTGCAGATAGTAACTACTATGACTCACTTCCATTTATTATATTGTTCTCTAGTAACAGTACGTCCTCCATCCTGGTAATCTGTATTGATAAAGTAATATAACCCTTCTAGCAAGCTTCAGGGGAGTATTGTCTAAATATTTAATACTGAATGCAAGCAAGAATGTAGTCTTCAAATACTCATGCTGGGTTTTAGTTGAAGGGACCTTGGTAGTCAGTGGCAAGAGAAGAATATGAGAAGAATTACAGGCTCAAATTATTAAGTGAATTAAGTGAAACAGCAGAAGAACAATCACTTTATAAAGGCAATAGATGGGAAAAATATCTACTTTTAAGAAATGGTCAGTGTCACTTGGAGCCTGGTCCTGAAATACTTGGGCAAAACTGCCAAGACCTGCAGTTGCTCTAATCCTGCATTCTTTGAAACACCCAAACTCTCACAGATTTCACAGAGAATTTTGAGTGCACAAGGAATACAGGATCTGGGCCACTATTTCATCTGTCCAGTCACCTGGATCACAAAATCAGAAAGAAAATGACTTTAATCACCATTTTTACTGGCATTGTCCCTGTTCCTGTAAGTGACTCTGTTCAGGCTGATTGCTGCCCTCTTAATTTCAGCATGGAACATAAAAGACGGACTGGTTGGGATTTGAGTGTTCATGGAGGAGATCAGAAGAACATAGGATTTTGAAGTATCTCTAAAATTTGAAAGATACAAGAGAGCCATAGCACTCACTACCACAAAAAAGTACATTGAAATTTCTGGTTGGACAGCACAGTAGCAGAAGGGTTATCTTGTGTGTCTTACTCTTTATTTTCCTCTCTGGTACTAATAAAGCAGGACTTCCTTTGAATTTCTGATATACGATGTGGTTACAGGTTGATCAATCCAAATTTTATAAGCATCTGCCGAACTCTCTTGAAAATATTGCCACACTGTTGGATTCTGTTGTTTCTCAGGGCTACACAATAACTTGTTGATTATTTAGAGGTGAGTGAGAGGGACAAGAAGGAAATTTTTAATGTTTTCCTATTAAAAATTGAATCACAGCCCTGACTTTTTGAATTGGAGCCAGGCTGAAAATCTGCTAGAGTGGATGTCAGGATATTTGGCAAAGAGAGATTTTATTTATTTGTTTAATTCATGTATTTTTACTTGTGGAAATTAGATATGGATGAACAACTGGGAGCAGATTGTTGGAAAATGGCTGCTAGGGATTTTTGGCAAACATTTTAAAATCTATTTGTGAGGATGTGAATGATACCTGGATGGGGCAGACAGAGGAGTGTGAAAACTATACACTGCAAATGCTTAAAATTGTCAGGAGGTTAGCTCCTTTCTGCACTGTCCTTATGATCCTGAGAACTGTTAGGCCCATGGCCAGGGGAATACATCCTCTCTTAGTTGTCTGATTCCATAGATTTCAGAGTAACAGCCTTAGTAGTCTGTATTCGCAAAAAGAAAAGGAGTACTTGTGGCACCTTAGAGACTAACCAATTTATTTGAGCATGAGCTTTCGTGAGCTACAGCTCACTTCATCGGATGCATACCGTGAAGTGAGCTGTAGCTCACGAAAGCTCATGCTCAAATAAATTGGTTAGTCTCTAAGGTGCCACTCCTTTTCTTTTTGATTCCATAGAGCAGACTGAGGAAAGAGTGGGATAGCATGTAAATCAGGTTCCCATTCACTTTCCACTTTCTCCCTCTTTTCTTCCATAAAAGACACAGAAATTACTGCCCTGGGCCTGTTATCTTTTTCACAGCAGCCCTGGGGGGTGGGAGTGTGGAGAAACCTGGGTGGCTGGGTAGGCATATGACCGTCCTTTCCGTTTAGCAGGTTGCAGCACAAACTACCTGGTCACTCCAGAAGGAGGTTAGCAAATACTTCTCAGTGTTTCTAAGTTTTTGATGTTCTCCCATCACTAGCTGCAAGTATATTCCTGGCTCTGGACTGTTAGTTTTCGAAGACTGACAAAACAAGATGTAGATGAGATTAGCTGTGTCAGGTAGCAAAATAATTGATGGTATCATAACATTAGTTTGCCTACTGTAAGAATAGCAGTGATATTAAAGTTTCTTTTCTTAGCTCCTAAGACACTCAACATAGAGCGCCCAGAGTTTCCATTTCATAGCTATATTCTGACTGGGAGGCTTACAATAGAAATTTTCACCAGAGGCTTAAGGAAGTAATTCACAGCCAGCATTCACACGGCTCTTAAAATACATCTCCAGTGGATGTGACTAAACTTTGAAAGCTCAGTTTATATTCAGACTCTGAATTTTCTCTTTTGGAAAATGATTTTTTAAAGATATATTTTCTGGAGTCCTAGAGGAACTCTTAAATTGCTCACTGGGTTGTTTTCCTAATTATTGTGCACCATCATATTCCACATTTAGCCAAAAGAGAAATCAAATCATTTTGTCTACCTTGCTGTTGCATAATGTATTGTGTATAATCTTTCCATTTGGCACAGGTGTGCGATAACAATAAAAATATTGCACCTTAAATAATTGTACACTTTGATAGCGCTCTACTGAGACTTAATCTACATGCAACATTTCTGCAGCATGTAAAAGCTTTAATAAGAGAGAGTCAATGAGCCTCTTGTACCTTTTATAAAACATGACATAAGGCAATATAATTAAAACTAAACTTATTTCCTGTAGTGAAATTAACTTACAGAAATGAAGGTGTTTATTTATTAAATAGGATGTCTGGAGCTCTTGCCTTATTCTTTCCCCTCCTGGGAAGGTTTTGATTATTTGTTTCCTTTCTTTGGCCTGCTTGCTAGGTAATTTAAAACGGATACCTTCCTTTGGGAAACAAAATTTGATCGAAGAACAGCCTGCATCACCAGCTAAATGAATTACCAATGTTTTACTCACTTTTCTTCCCCAAATCTTTTTTTTTAACCATCAGAAGAAATGTGTGCGGAGGTTTACAAGTGCTGTAGTACAGTTCAGATTGAATTTTCAGCAGCAAGGACACATTGCTCCCTTTCTTGATAGAGATGTTTGATGGTTGTAAGATAAAGACAACAGGTTATTGTTCTCTTTGGCTATAGTTGGGTCTTTGCATATGGTTTATTTTTGGAGGGGGAGAGAGAACGAGGAAGGGAGGGTGAATTGTCATTGAGCACTCAATTTAAATTATACACTGTCTATCTGAGAATGAATGGAAAGATGTTTTGTGCAATAAATTAACCTATGATACTCACTTCCAGGTGATACTACTAAGGCAAACAGCTTAATACATTTTACAAACAGATACAGTTATATGAATAAGAATAGCATGTGAAATATCATTAGGTACTTAGATTAGAATGGCTATCAGTTGTCATGTTTCAGGGTATTACGTCATCATCAGATTGGATCAGGAAGAAATTTCTCCCTTTTACTGTAGTAAAATATAGGTAAGTTAATTAGTGGAATGTTTTTCTTCTTCCATTTTTTTAGGCCTGTGTGAGTGGGTGCAGAAATTTGGATTAAATTAATGTTATGGACATTTGTTTCTTAGAGCCTTCTGATTTCAGCAAATACGATTTATACAAATGTTAATATTTCACAATAAGTCAAGCATGCCAAGTGCAAGCCCCTAAATCTCTGGGAAAGTTTAATAAGATAGCATTTTGCAGTTGAGGATCTCAAAGCAATTCATGGCTTGGACAAAAGCCAGAACATCAAATCCAAACATCTCTGAACTTTGAGGAAATTTGTGTTTGGTTCAAAATCTGGCTCTGATATGCGTGGTATTTGAATTCCTTGATAATAATCAAGAATCCTATCCTCCTCTTCCATATAGCACTCTGAACAATTGAGAAGTTGAAAGTATATTACTGATTTAGTAGTACTTACAAAATTGGTCACAATTTATCCCTTCTTTGCGTGAAGAATATACAGATTTTCTTTGTTTCCATAAACTTGTCCTACAATGATTAAATATTATATTTTTTGTTTACAAATTCTGTATAGATTTCTGTATTATCTTTGAGATCTGAGAACTGATTTGAATGTTTATTATAAAAATTAAGTTCCATAAGAACGCCAAACCTTTGGTTAATTCATTTTTCTCCAATAATCATTGAAATTCTCTTAGAAAATTCACAAAGTAAAAAAGCAAATATTATTTTGTCAGGCAATATACAGTAGACATTTTGTCATCTGTAGATTTCAAATTCTATTGATATCTGGCCACTCTTTTAAGTTTGAGTGAGGAGTTCTCAGTTATAGCAAATGTTGCAGTATACTGCTATATTAGTACTGTAATGTGCCCATTGTAATGATTTGCTGGAAGTATTAACATTAAGAATTGTTACATTGCTCTCTGCAGCAATGCAATTCACTTTTGGTTTGGGACCGTTTCTAGCCTTGTGTCACTGTTGAAACATTCATTTGAAGGACTCGAGCTGTTTCAGAGGCGATATGAAAAAAAATAGACTAACTTGAGCCTTTATTATTATTTAATATTGTTATTTATTATTTGTATTATCATACTGCCTAAGAGCCCAGGACACCATCATGCTAAGGGCCGTGCAACCACTGAGCAAAAAGAAAGTCCTTTAAGGGGTGTTGGGAGCTGGGATTTATTCTGGGCCTCTCTCCAGAACAGTTTGTATGTATTTGTTGTAGGAGCTGTCTGAACACTCAAGAAGGGATGGTAGCTGCTCCAAGAAGCTCAGAGTCTAAAGACAGATAGAAAAGTTGATGAGGTTAAGGGAGGGAGCTTAAGAATAAGGAGTTAATATACAAGTCAGTTTGACACACTGTAAGCAGCAAGAATCCAAATCAGTATGTTAAGAGTGTTGGTGCTTTACTACTACGTTCCCCAGCAGCAGAACCAGGAAAACTCCTCAATGTGCTACTTGACTGGGCCTTTTATACTCGGAGGTCCAGATAGAAACAGTCCTAGACAGTTTGAGGCCAGCCAGCTGGGAGAAGTGCAAACAAACAAAGATGAAGGGCTGCCAAACAACAAGTGGTTTAGCAATGTGACACCCCTGGAAGTTGGCACCCAGAATAAATACCCTCCTCGCTTGCCCCTAGAACTGGCCCTAGGGTATAGCCACCCCAAATGCGCTAAGCTGATCGGAAAATGACCTCCTCTGCATTTGGAGAAATGAGCTAGCCGGATTCACTCTAAAGATGTTAGATGGGTTTAGAGGGAAGTCGCTAGAAGGCAGCTCAGGGATGATCTCAGTCCATTGAAGGAGGGTGAGCTCCAGTATTGAGGGGATATCACCACTATCCTTCATTCAAAAAGGACAAAGTGAGGGAGGGGACAGAATCTTCACTCTTCCAGGAAAGGAGAATTGTTGGGGCGATTTCTTGTTTCTCCCTTGCTCCTCCATGAGCTTAGAAGGAGAGCAAAGGCCTGTCAAGTCAGTTTCCAGGCACAGAGAAATGGAGCTGATAGGCACTCCTCCTCTACCACAGTTTTGCCTCATCCTCCAGCTTGGTAATTTTTTTCTCTTTAGCGCTGCAGGCCTCAAAACGGGAATAGATATTTTTAAGCCTATTAGCAGAAAAACCGTTGCTGTGATGCAGAGCTACTATGTGAGTCCCAGTAATCTTGCATTGGGGTTTGCATTTTTAATGAAATAACAGAAGCCAATAATACAAAAAAAAATTGCCATTTAATAGCCAAATTACAGTAACTAAAGGGAAACTAAATAATATACACAACTAGTTACCTAAATGCCTGGCATTCACTAAATTAAACCAAGCAAAATGGTGACTCACCCAAATAGAGTATTTTGATTTGCCCTGGCAAAGGAACATACTGCACTTTACTCTCTTAACTTCAAGAAGGCGTCTTGGTGCAATAGTGAACAGAAAGATGATATAGGTACTGATGTTGGTCAAAAGACTAAGGTAGTTTTTACCAACCAGTTTCAGAAAAAAAATATTGTTCGTGTGTCACACTATGAAAAAAGAATACATTGTTAACTCTCTATTCTTCTGGAAAGGGAGATGAACCAGTAGAGAGAGGATCCGACCTAACTGTTACCCAAAGAAATAAATCTTTTATAACAGTGATTCAAATTTGCTATGGTTGTGACTTGATGAAGAAGCACTTTGGCTTGACCTTTATATGAAGTATCAAGAGAACAAAAAATGACTCTAAAAGCTGCCCCAATGGAAGTTAAAAAAGCTCTTTAACCTTTAAAAAGCCTCTAAAATACTGTGCTTGTTTCCATGGCCTCAGTAGCATTTTATTTTACAGCTTTTTAACTTCATTTTTATTTTACTGTAGGTGGCAAGGGAAATGGGCTTTAAAAGATTTTTAAACTGAACAAAAATCCTCCTGGAAAAAATATTACTTGCACTTGCCTAAAAAGACATGTGTTTGTGTTTCACAAGTACTGCCTCTAATGTTTCCAATACAACTTCTAAAATTTCCTTCTGATATAATTTTTAATATCTTAATTCTAACTTGTTTCTCATTTATCTCCTAGTGAGAGAAACAATAATTCTATAGACTTTAAAAATTATCCTACTATGTACCCTCTTAAACTCTGGATATTTAATTGCTGAAGAAATTAATTTTTCTCCTTGTGGAGTTTCCCATTAACAGTTTCACAAAGTTATTTTAAAACAATTAGTCGTAAGAAATGAATATGTATTGAAAAAGAGACTTCAAAGAGGTATATTTCTTATCGTATGGATTCATAATCATACAGGTACACATTCCAGTGGCTTGTCCTGCTTCCATGGCTGGTCTTGGGAATCTGATTAGTATTAACTTAATCACATGATCACCCTCTATGGCTGGTTTCCAGTGTGGATTGCAGATCAACATGGCTCTATTTGGTGGGCCTTAGCTTAACCTAGGGAATTTTCAGGCATTCATATGGGAAATTTGGGGGAGTAAGGTTTAGTCTCTTGTGAAACTTGAGGTTCTCCTACCTCACATGAGGAAAGGTGTTAAATCCCTCTACGTGCAATGGATAGACTTCTCTTCCCAACCTCAAAAAACACTTTGTCATGTGATACTTCCTTGGGCACTGATCAGCTGAAATCTGCACTGGAACTTTCCTGTTGGGTATTTTGTTGTGGGTACGGTTTATCCCAAATTATTTTACTGGTCAAATTGAATGAAGTTGTGCCTTCTGCATTCAGGCAATTTTCTATATCTACATCTCATTGCTTCCATGTCTAAATCAATGGATATATGTTAACAAGGAAACTGAGTTTTCTCATTTATAATGTGGATTCTGTACTGTGAAGCCATAATCATATATTCATCCATTCAAGTGACTTGTCTTGCTTCCCAGTGCTGCTCATGGTAAATCTGATTACTATTGACTCAGTCATCTGATGTCCATGTACATTTCTAAAGTGGTTTAGGATGGAAAATTCTCCTCTTTTCAGCTTAATTCGGTCATGCCTCAAACTTGGGCCAGACTATGAGCTGGTGTAAGTCAGTAGACTTCAGTGGAACTATACTATCTTATACCAGCTTGGAACTGGCTAACTTTTTTTTGTATTATCATTTGTATTTATGCAGCTCCTAGGAATCCTAATTATGGACCAGGACCCCAGTGTGCTACATGACGTAGAAACAGAACAAAAAGACAGTTCCTGCCCCAAAGCGTTTACAGTCTAACTGTAAGATAAGACAGAACAGATGGATTCGGACAGACCTCTGGGGGAGCACAAGGAAACAATGAGCCAGTATTGGTAAGCACAAGGAAACAATGAGCCAGTTGATGCAGTGGTCTTCCTTTATTTTTGCCTAGTCCCTGAATGACCCTGGAATCTGATTTTTTGTCTTTCTCCAGTCATTTATAACAGGCACATTTATTACAGGATCATGTTATGGATCTGTAAGTTGTTTTCTTTAAAGTGCACTTTCTTGTCTTCAGTATCAGACTTATTCATACATGTTTACCTTAAAACTTAATGTAGCATGGACAAATACAATCCTTTCTGAAAGTCATAACATGATCACCGAATGCCTTTCTGGATAAATATTTCTTGTCTATCAAGGATTTCTTTAATCTCGTCATGAATATTTTTCAAAAATCAGCTCTCTCTCCACTGCTATTTAGAATGAAATGGGTCTAGCGATTTTAACTGTATGAATACATAGTGAATACCTACATTGTCATGTATTTTGAGAGTATGAATGATTCCATGAACTATTTCAAAGAATGGCTAGCAAGAAATGTAGCACTTTAAATAAAGTATTTTAAGTAGCATTGTAAATAATTTACTTAGGGATTATTTCTTCAGTACCACTCCACTATATTACTGGACCCTGGGCTGTATTTTAGAATTAGAAATGGAGATCAGTCCACTGTGTGTGTGTGAGTTTAACTAATGCTCACATGCCTTTTTTTTTAATGTTACACAGGTATCTTACTTTACTCAGTGTTGTGCCAGATCCTCAGCTGGTGTGAAATAGTGTAGCTCTATTGATTTCACTTTACACCAGCCAATTTACACCAGCTGAGGAGCTGTCCAATGTGTCTAATTTGAATATTTGCTGCAAGACCCATCACCATAGTACTGAAGTGCTGCTAGCATCTATAACTTTGATTTGGTATTATCCGTGTAAGGGCTTCAGAGTCTATTCCATTCTGTGCTTGCTGTTATTACAGCAGGGTAAAAAAGATGACAGTGTGTAAATGAAAAATAGATGGATCTTTCATCGTTTTTAGCATGTAGAGTTATGTCCATGCACTAAGTGCTGAGTCTAACCCTTCACCTTCAGTCCTGGGTGGGAACATGCAGTGGCGCATCAGAGTCCTTCAGGACAACGTTGAAAGAATACCTCGTACTGCATATAACAGGCTGGACTTATGCCATTTGATGCTTGCTTTGATCACATTTCTATTCTGAGAAGGTGGTTTTCATAACACTATCACACAGGAAATTTATTGAAAACATCTATAAAAGCAAAGCACATAAGTATAGTAATGGTCTTTTGATGTCCAAGTTATTTGTCAATAATTATTTCAGTGGTTTAGCTCAAAGGTAATTTTGTTTGCCAACAACAGTGTCTTAATTAAATTATTTTGACTAAATAACATAGTGTGAAGAAAGCCTTACTTTCCTTCTGGAAAAATTGAATTTGGGAGCAGGTTCCATATTCATGTTTTATTTACAATAGTAATGCACATTTTTATCAATATTGTCTGACAGGTTTGTATTGGATTCTGGCCCAGAAGGTTTTCTGCAATGCAAGGTTTCCAGAAGCTATTATTTTAGTGATTTTTCATAGTGTATTATAAATGGCTTGTTTTCTTTACTGATTTCTCTTCATTTCACTCTATCTGAACACATGCTCTGCAGATAAATGAATTCCTACTGGGTCCAGCCAGGTTTAGTGTGGCCCTTCGTGAACTGTTCTTATGTTTGATGTGGTTGGGGACTATGGCTTTGAGTCTTCATGTTTGGAACTAAAGGTTTATAATCTGTGCAGCCTTCATTCTCCTTTCTGACATAAACACATAGCATGATTCCTCCTCTCCTGCCGATAAACAACATTTAGGATATGGCACTTCATTTTCAAATGTTTCTTAGCAGTTTACAGTACATGATAGTTATATATGAATGTGGGTTTCCTAACTTTTGACTGATGATTATCTTTGATATCATTTATATACAAGGAGAATGATAATGATATCTGTGCTTTACCAAACACAGTAATATGACTTTTGTTAAATATATTATAACCTACAAGGGTAGTGGTGGGGTCCTGTGTGTGTGTGTGTGAGAGAGAGAGAGAGAGAGAGAGAGAGAAAGAAATGGCCTTTCAGCTTTGGCTTTTTATTAGGGAATTGAAACTTACCAATACTTGCAGTTAGTGCAAACACTTTAACTGTGTTAACCAAAGCTGACATAAAAGTTGAGATCTCAGTGAGGGACTTCAAAAGTGCTCATGGTTGGCCTAACTCTCTTCTTATTGAAGTCAGTGTTAAATCTCCTATTGCAGTCGTGTGTTAAGTGCTTTTGAAAATTTAGATGTTGATGCTTCCAAGGGGATTAATATAGTACCTTTGGGGAAAGTTAATTGATTAATTGATAGGAAGGTTAGCCTTATAATTAAACCAAAAATCCCTGTGCGATCTTTAGCAAATTGTATATCTCTGTGCCTCATTTTCCAGCAGTAAAATGAACATAATCATACTGCAGTTCTTCCATCATCAATCAGTTTTACTTGTTTAACCAGTAAGCACCCTGAGGCATGGACTGTTGCTTATATACAGGCTCAAGAACAATGGAGCACTGGTTTTAATTTGCGCTTGTAGGCACTATTGTAATACAAATAATAAAATAATGGAAAGGGAAAGATGACATTTTGGCCAGCCATAATTGTTGTGGTTCAACTCCTGAGTGTGGTTGAAATGCAGTTTTTTTCTTTCTGTACTCCTGTCATTTTGCTGGTGGGCCACAGTGTTTTCTGAGATGGTAATTTAATAATACCAGAATTTCTACTTAAGGACTCAAATGTTTTCACTGTGCTTTGTCTCCCCAGAGAGTTTATGTGCTTCAGAATGAGCAGCTTAACTGCACTGTACTCAGAGGAAGAGCTACCAAATGGACCGTTTTACAAGGTATTCAGAAACAATAACAACAAAATAAATGGTAAGAACAAGAAGAAATTTCTAGCTGATATTGGAAAAATCCATCTGTGCCTTAAAGACATAGGAGCGAATTGTCTTCCTTTTGTAACTGTTTCACCTGGAATGCTGCCAGGGCCAGTGTTAGCAGTCATGTAACAGCCAGTGAGGCAGGTCAAGGTTTCCTGGAATAGTATAAGATTTAAACTTGTGCATTAAACTGTTTTTAAAAGTTACATATAGATAGAAATAGATAAATAGAGAGATAATTATACAACCAGGTTGGGCACTGTGGCTTGGCTGCAAAATATTAAAATGACCCCAGTCAAGTTACACTAATTATTACATATTAAATAACTGGTATAAATTGATCACTCATTCTAATATTTTGCAGCCAAATCACAGAGTACTACCTTATCCACACGGTCAATATTTATGGAATCTGTTCCAATACCTTGCTTAATCTCACATTTCTTGTGACTATAGGTGACTATGGTAGACTGATTCCTACAGCAGGTTTAGAGGAAATATGTGTTCCTTAACAAAGATTTCCTTATCAGCACAAGAGCCATCAAACTGACTTGAAGAGAATATGACTACAATATTTTTCTTAGCATTTCAAAT
Organism: Caretta caretta; assembly: GCF_965140235.1. Classification (NCBI taxonomy): domain Eukaryota; kingdom Metazoa; phylum Chordata; order Testudines; family Cheloniidae; genus Caretta; species Caretta caretta. Next base: position 56,246,970 of record NC_134209.1, read on the forward strand.
TAGTTCTACATATTCAAACTTGGGAAAGTCTTAAGGTTTATAAGGAAATAATTCAGACATAAAATAAGATGAACAGTTGTATCAGTACGTGTAATTCTGATTTTAATTAAGTATTGTCAATAATTTTTTGGATAATTTAAACACAGGGAATAGGAGAGCAAATTATTCATAAAGAGTTACCACTCTTATTCATGCTGAGTGCTTTCTTCCTCACTGCCTAGTCCCATTGAATTTAATGGGACTATGTGACCAGTAAATTATCACTCAATGTGAGTCAGGGTGGTAGAACTCTACTCTATGGAGATCAAATCCAATTACTTTGAACTGCAAGAATTGCATAATTACCTGGTTTCTGTTGTTGACTTTACTCTACAAAATGTTGTTACTTTTGGTTTATGACAAAAATTGTCATTAAAGAATAGCTGTGGGTAATTAAGCTAATACTTTAGTTCAGTACACCCCCTTTCCTTGCTAATATCAATTATGCAGAAGGTCCAAAACAATGTGCATAGCTCTTACATACATGACTCATGATGTAATTTAACAAAGGGAAAAGGTGAGGGAAGGATCAGAAAAAGGTTTTTTTTTCCCTTGAAATGTGAGCTTATTGCATTTTGTTTTAATTTAACTGCATGTTTTGAAGATAACTGCAGATGTTTACCCTCCACATTTTCTTTAAGGTAAGCCAGAGGTCCATGAACAAAAATGTATGTGTAAATACATGCATACAATTGCCTGATTTGCATGCACAGTAATATTAATTCTATACACAGATGTTTTCAATTTTGTACGTGGATCTTAGTGCCTTACTGAAAATATGTACTGAATAATCCAGTAATGTGTAATGTTGTGGGCAAGTATTCTGAAAACCAACAAAATGAAAATCCACAGTACATTCCAAAAGGAAGACTGAATCTGTTCTTCATCTGTTTTTTATTCCTTAAACTCATTGCCTTTCCTAACCCACTTTCCCTCTTCCAAATTTGAAACAAGGTTTACTAGACACCAAACACCTTGTTTTATAAACTCAAAGGAATTGCAATATGTGGGTGTCACAGTTTGGTACTAGCTGTACCTTTGACCTCTCTGTGTCTCTCCGAGAGTTCCCTTTCCAGTGACAAGCCTTGTCCCTTCACTTCTCTCAGGGTGCATTCTCACTACTTTTAGACTTGTGTATGGAATTGTGTTGAAATGTCAGTTTTCAGGGCCAGGGGAGAGAGAGGGGATGGTCTCTCCCTCTAAGTGACTGGATGGTCTGCCTGGACCTCAGAAACCTTCCTGGTGAAAACTTAGTCAAAAATCTCTGCATCTCCATGAATGATTTTGGCTTTGACAGAACAACATATTGTGATGCAAATCTATTTAGCTGAAAATTTTCCAACCAGCTCGGCTTTGGTGCCTAATGAGAATTTAAATGTCAGTATTAACCCTGCTGAGCATTTAAGCAGAAGCTTTGAGCAATTGTGCTCATTTATCAATGTTCAGGGAGACACTGAGATGGGGAAGAGTGGGGTAGCTAGTTACTATCCAGCATTCCAGGAATGAGGAATTGAAAGAACTGAACCCTTCCAAAACTAGAGTTTTCAGCTCTTCCCCAAAGAGAAGAGGGGAAAATTGAGATTCATTCCCTCCCCAGAACCAAAAGCCTCAGCTACCTCCTGAATAGTAGAAATCAAAACCACCTCCCACATTTTCCTAAGTGCTGAAAGCCTCAGCTCTCTCTTACCCACTTGTCACAACCTCCAGCTTTCCTCTGACAACTTATGAAATGTTCAGTGGTCATAGTCAATACAAAAATCTGCAGCAATATTTGGTGCATAAAATAAATTGCCTTTAACATTAAAATAAATGACACAAGAAATACCAGATTGGGGGGGGGGGGAATGACAGGGAGAGGATCTGTGGGAGGACAGGAGGACAGTGCTACATCACTTTGTGGTCTCTGCCGCATAATTTAGGTCTAAAGTACTGGACAGAACATGGGGTTTTGATGATTGTTCTTTGGGTCTGAAGGTGCGGTCATGTAATGCGACTACACTGTACCACTTAGTTCAAAATGAAATTAGCTGTTCTGATAGTGGCTAGTTTCCTAGAAAACATCCTAGTTGATTCTCCTGTATCTTCAGCAGCCTGCCATCCTAACTGTCCTTCACAGCGTGAGTCCTAATTTTACTCCGTTGAGCCAGGCTTTGTCTCAGCAGGGATGAGAAAATGTGCATGTGTGGCTGCAAAAAAAGAAAAGAAAAAAAATGCAGACTAGAGTCCCAAATCACTCCAGTCTCTGTAGGGTCCACCTTTATGCTTCAGTTATTTTTCTATCAGTTGCAATACATACATTGATATAAAAGAGACTTAATATACAGATTCAGAAAATGAAGTTTGAAATTAGGACAGAAAAGTGAGGAGTTTGGTGAAGGAGTGCAAAGCAAAGGGTTGCAGGACAGGTTATTTGTGACACTTCAAATTAAATGACTTCCAGTCAGCATATGATACATCTATACTGCAGCTATACAACAGTGTCATGCATACAGCTGTTTCATAAGAGGAAATATTTCTTTTGTTGTTAAAACTAGAGGTGGGTGTATCTGGAAAAGCATAGGTTTAAAAAAGAAATATTCAACAAATTCAAACTTTTCCTGGGTACTAGAGTATATAGGCCTGTAACAAATGACTTTTCTGAGCTTAACATGATCATTCATCTGTAATTGTCAACCCTAGGCATTCAGAAATCATGAGTCCAGCCTCAAAAAAAATCACGTTAATATATTTTGGATTCTTTGTCTTTGCTGTCTGATTTGGGAACCTTTCGAGTGTACTCAGGCCATATTTATCAGTTTTTCTCCACAAGAAATTTCCTCTAGAAGCTTAGTCTGTTTTTTTTTAAATGAAAGCTTGAGAGTCTCACTTGACTTTAGAAGCTGAGGCTTTCACAGGAAACACCAAATATTTTGAGAATTGTGATATAATCACAAGAGTTGGCAACACTGGACAAATTGTGTAACTACTATTGCACTCCCTTTTCTTGTGCCTCACCTTCACGATTTGCTGCCGCATAAGCCACAGTCCTGTCTTTTTTAGGACTTTTCAGAAAGCATTAAACACACTCAAATTGAGGACTATTTTATTTAAAGCCCCCTATTCAGGGGTTTTTAGCAGCTGTTAGTCAGATTCAGAGAGAGAATATCACACACTTGCTCAGAACGCTAATTTATATTTACTACAAATAAAAACCCAATGTTTTAATTAATGGCCATGGTAAAACATTCTATTTGAGAAGTTTGGTCCTGAGAGAAACTGACCAGGAATTTTCACCCCACCCTGGCCTACCAGACTCCACACCCTTCCGCCAAAGAGAGATTGAGGCCTAGCAGAGGAGGAGGAAAGGTACTGGAGAGGTGACCCTACTGTGTGGTGGTAGGCAGATCTGCAAGTGGATGTTTCTCCTTCATGTGTGAATCTAGGGGTCATGATCTGGGTCACTGTGATGCACAGTTGTTTTGTATTTCATGTAGCTATTTATCCACAAGGCAAACCTTCCACATAGTTTTCTATTACCGTTTTGACTATATCATGGAACAGTCAAAAGGGAAAACTTGTCAGGCTTTGCTTTATATACAGACAGTGTGGTACTCATCTGCAGTACAAGTGAAATGGTTTTATTGTGAGTAAGCCTGTCCTCAATTCATTTTGTTTCTCCCTCTGTACACCTACATTTAATATATAAAATACTGGCATTATGTTATGCTGAATGCAGTTCTCCTGAGTGCTTTAAGTTGAGCAAAATATTAGACAATCACCTTCAAAGTGTAATGAAATCCAAAAAAATGGTAATACAGGTCTTATCACCTGGACCTGTTCTGAAAGAGGCAACATAAACACTTGAAATGTCACTATTTATGGTGCTCTGGTGATATTGAAGAAGATTTTATATTCCTAAAACTTTTATTTTAAAGAAAAATTCATAATGAAGTAGGCAGCTTTCAATGTTTTTGGAAAAAAAACATTATTTTGAGAGGAAATGTATCCAGATAAAATGCCAACTTGAAGTAAGTTGTGCTACTGAACAGTAGTAGCATGTGTTCAGACATAAAACATGGCTATCTGATGGACAAAAACGATGAATACATATTTCTTCTGGGAAAAAAAGTTCTCGTGTACAGTGGCCAACATTAAAGCATCTATATTTACCCAAAGTGATTTTAGAGATATTGCAGCAATTCTCTGTCCTTAGAACACAAAATGACTGTAGTTTCTCAGATGACATAGGGTGATAATTGTGGGTATAAATGTTTATTATGGAAACATGACTTATTTAGGCTCAATCCTATAGTCATTTTGTACAAGATGTGTCCAGTGAAGTCAGTAGGACTTTTAATGGTAAGGACTGCAGGAGTGATGAATAATAGGCAGTAATACCAGTGGATGAGGGAGGGTACTGTAAAGATCAGTTATGACTGGGTTGATTGTACTATAATATGTCAATGAACTGAGCCATATAGTTTAAGTACATGTACTTGTTAGAACTAAATTAGGGTGGCGCCCAAAATAAGTGGTGGTGGTGAGTCACCCCAACCCAAGGGGGATCCCAGGGAGAGCACTGAAACTTTCTCCAAGAATATATGCGTGTTCCTCTGTTGGTGCAAAGGAGGGGCAGAGTCCTGATAATGCCTCCTCTCTTCTTCCAAATCCCCCTGTGGTCTACTGTGTGGGACTGCATTCTGCCTGGCCTTTGCACAAGATAGCTCTTTGTGTCTGTTCCCACACACAGACTGCACATCCCCCCACCCCTGAGGTTTCAGAGCCTGAGTCACAACTTCAAAATGCTCTCCTTACAGCTAATTTTAGGGCACTAGCATGAGTGGCACTAGCCCGAGTCTGTCTACCTGGGGTTGGGGCTCTCTCCAGCTTAGTCCAAAATGGCAGGTCCTTAATTGTGTGTTTGTACGGTGATTAGCACAAGGGGTGAAGTCTGGCTGTGGTCTTTATATGCTACCACAATCTAAATGTTAAATAATTACATGGATCAGAGCCACCAGAGAGCGCGAGCTGAGACCTGCAGGTGAGCCAGGAAGCAAGAGTATGCTTCACTTTCCATCTGCTGAGTGGACCTGTAGCTACTGTGGTTTGCTGCTCGTGCATTGGGCTCTTTCCCCATACTATTGCTAAGTACCACTGACAGACTGACTTTGTCACGTCTCCTTTCATCTGTCAAGATTTTGGGCGGCCATATGCATACTACCAGAAAGATACCTAGTGGAGAAAAATTAGGAAGTGTTAAAAGTGATAGAGTTAAACACAACTGAAGTAGAACATAGAGATATATGGAAAACAGACCCATAATGAAGGTAGAGATTAAAAAGAAATGTGGTGAGTTGAAATAAAATATGGCCTTTATGCTCATTGTTCACAAACACCCTTCTTACAAACTGAAAGTTCAAATGACAGTCTGCACTATGGGTCTGTTCACAAAGTCCTTTATCCAGTTCTTGTTCAACAAAGCTTTTTGATAGAATATTGAACCCTACTATATATTAGAAATGCAGAGGATGTTTGTCGTATTATTAAAATGTAGTGTCTGTGTATGTATATCTTGTCAAAACGGAATGGATTATAAATTATCCTCACCACAGAAGCCTGGAATGGAGATTTCTGTTTTCTATTAGTGGACAGACACCTCAGCAAGAAATTTTAGAGATGCCCATTTCATCAGCTAGCCTTTCTATTGTATTTCTTTACTTATTTATCTTCTTAAAAACCAACCATACTTATTTCTCATAATATGAAGGAGTACGTGAGGACAATAACACCAGGTATCAGTTTTGAACACTGAATCAGAAAGCAGTGAACAAAGAAAATATGCTCAGAGCTACTTATTTAGAAGATGATAAAGATTAGTGGAAGAAATCAGAAAAGAGAAGCAAAACAACATTTTGTAATTTAAAAAAAATCAGCTAACTACTAAAATACCCTCTACTAGACAATAATTATCTGATCCTAAACACTTCTTTTCTAATAGTCTTATTAAATAAAGACTAAGTCATCCATATATGGATGTAATATCTGTTTAAGAACAGCAATATTAGTAAAAGGTCAATTTGATTCATAATTAGGGATAACTGAGCAATATCTTTAATAAAGATACACACACAGAAATAAAGACCAAGTCTGCCCAAACTACTATAAGAATTTCAGATGTGCAAGGAATGAAGGAGTTACATAGCCTATTTAAGCAAAACCCAGCAAGGGCAGACTTGGTCTTTATTTCTATGTATTCCTTCATTCCTTGCACATCTGAAATTCTTATAGTAGTTTGCAAAACCTCACACTCCATGAGATTTGCTCATTCCTGCTTTAATATATTACTGTTTATGTAGATAAATGTACAGTATGCTATAAGATAGAAGATGTGAAACACAGGCAAATTAACATTGTGATACATTGGGATTTTCTGGCTTTCGGATGTTTGATTTTTGAACGTTAACATCATATTTACATCAGTTGCATTTAATTTTATACAAAATTTGGTACACAGAATCTTGTAGTGAAATACTACTTTCAAAATCAGTGCAAAAATTTGCATACTCCTGTCTCTCAGTTCTCACTCATATCCCAGCGTAGAATCTTATATTTGCTTCCCCATGTAAAGCGGAATCTGGCATTTCAGTCTGTATGCTATTTCATTGTCCAATAGCTCATGACTTTTGGTGCAGAGTATTTGACGGGATTAATGTTATAACTAACCTCTCTGTGCTACTCTCATTATCAATACTTATCTTAAAATCCACATGTGAACAGCTAATATGGACTCTTGAACAAGAAAGCTACTGACTATGCTTTTATTTAACCACTGAGCTGAAAGCAGTTATGACACATGGGAAGGCTGCAGCTTTAATTAAATGCAGATCACTAGGTAAATCCAATCAATACTGAACACAGCTTTAAGAAGACTTATGCTCAGAAAAAATACTATGTAAACCAGCCTTACCTAATTTGAGTAATCAGTCTCTAAATACTATGACTACTAATTCTCTCTGACCTTCCAATTTTAATGTACGCTTTATTCTCAGTAAAGGAGAACAGGAGAACAGCATTGTGAAGCAATGCTATTTATATGTTAGAGAAGCTGTAATCAGCGTGATATTTATACTGTCGTCAGTTACTTAATAGCTTTTTTTTTCAGAATTATGTTTTATTGCCTTTATTACATTTTTTTCTGAAGACTATAATTTCAATAAAAACAGGAGAGCACAAATTTCAGAGAGATTTTTACAGTCAAGATCCAAATCTTGCAAGTGACCAAGGAAGTCCAATCCTAGTGTCAGGCTTATTGATATTCAGTGTAAAGATAACAAAAAGTGATGGTTTGGCTTTACAATGTTTTATGATGTGTATTACAACTCCCAGAGGCCTCATCTTCCAGGCATTAACCATGCAATAAGAGTTAATCACAATGATTGGCTACAAACCTTCTCCTTAACTACTTAGTATCATAAATACTGGAGGGAGGGGGAGAAGAGTGTACGTCAAAGAGACGAACAGTAAGCGCTCTCACACCATGCTCCTTTCCTTTTCTTTTCATGTCCATTATTCTTCATTGATCTCCAGCAGTCTACTACATGTAGCAATACAAACAATCCCTTTAAGCAGTTTATTATACCTTCCCATTTAACACATGCTCTCCTAAATCAACTTATTTAATATTTGTATGTGCTGGTCCAATATTTTGACTTTAGTGGAAGTCTGTGGAGTTGAAGTCAGAATTACTTCCAGCTGCGAAAACCTTAGCACAGATTTTATTGCTCTAAGGTCCAAGCAGTAGAGCTTCTTCCCTTATATTGTATGTATCCCAGCTGTTTACATCCTTGTCAGACAATTGTGCAGATTGCATAGATAACTTTTGAAAACACCCTTCTCTTATCCATGTGGAAACATCAGTTGTGTGTCTAACCAGACATACAAGTGGCATTTGCTCACTTTGTTTTTGAAAGATGCTATTATTATGTGTATTACAGTACCACCAATAAGCTATAGCTGACATTGGGGCTCCATTGTGCTATGCACAGATAGAGGGTAAAAGGCAATGTCTGCATTGAATTGCTCAAACAATCTAAGGGTACAAAACAGAGAAATGGTGAGAGAAAGGCAGTATTATCCTCACTGAGGCACTGAGAGATTGCGATTTACCCAAAGTGTCAAAAGGAGCCTGTGGCAGGACTGGAAATCAAACCCAGATTTCCTAGCCCAGTGCCTCATCCACAAACTCTCCTCCTTCTCTGCTGTAGGTCACAAAAATGGGTATCTGTTCTACAGAGGAGACCCAGTTTCCTTTCATGGACCTAGTCTTCTGCTAGCAGGCAAGAGCAGTAGCTCTTTCTCCCCAACCCCAGAGAACCTCACTGTGGCAGAGGATTGTATGTAATAGTGACAGAGGATATAAATGTTTACTCTTCATGTTCCTGGGTTACGATAGCATCAGAATGATCCAGTGGATCATCAGCCCTTAGGCCAGGTTAGAGTATCTATTACATAAAGAGACTACACCATTCAGCAGCAAAGAATATGTTGAACTAAATAAAAGATCCAAAGACACCTCAGTTGGGGGATGTCAGATTTCATTTTTAAGGAATGTAGCTACAACTTTCAGCCTCCTGAGCTGATACTGTAGATCACAATTTAATCAATATGTACACATTCAATTAATTACCTATAACAACTTCCTGTACGTAAGGCTTTGTTCTGCATTTTCTCCAATTGAAATTACTCAGTGGTGGGTGGATTTGATCTTGAAACTTTTTGTTTAACATTTTCTGCCACATGTATGAGTTATTCTGGAGATGGCATTTTTACCCAGTTATTGGGATACACATGCTAAAACATATAGGGTTAACAGTTTGTCAGAGAGAGACCAGAACGACAGTGAATTTGGGAAAGAAGCAAACTTAGTTTTCCATAGAATGCATGGCCAGGGACTTATGCCTGAAGTACCTTATATATAGAGAAGTATGTCTTTTCAATAAAGACACCAAAGACTTAAAATTGACAAAAATGTGACCACAAAGCATTGTGAGCATTAAATCTAACTCCTAAATCTTGAAAATTTAATTTTGTAGAGCCAGTAGCCAAGGATCAGCCTAATGTGATTACGTTCTGAAATGCTTTGTGCAAGTGGACATTAGGAATATTGAAGTTGTAAGAAAATGTAAAAATATACTCTAGTAAAAGTCAACAATTAAAATGCGGGGAAAGCATATTGAGTGAACATAGCACATATCTGTCACAGTCAGAAAACACAATTAAAGTTAAACTACAGGGGAAGAAAATAGAGTATTTTTTATCAACAGTCAAGTTAAGCAATAAAGTTTAATAAATACAATAAAGTTAAAAAAAAAAAGAAATAGACCAAAGTTAAACTAATGGGGGATCTTTCTCAGCACTTAACTTTATTTGTTCATATGTAGATGCAATTTAGCGAACCGGAAAAAGGGAAAAAATGTGCATAGCAATGATAAGTTAAAATACACTAACTTGCAGATAATTGGAATTGTTGCTCATCTCCTTTCACCTAAGTTTGATAAATTCCAATTCATGATCAAACAAAACAGTGCAAGAATAGGAGAAACATTTCCGTTAAGTATAACAAAAGTTATTGTAAATTTGTCAATCAAATTACTTCCAGGATCTCTATGGTAGCACTCTCTGAAATGCTTCCAGTTCCATATGCACTGCCAGTTACACGGACAGAATTGCAGGGTCTCAATGCATGGATGAGATGATAGTGTACGGAGGAGGGGTTTAGATTGGGGAAGCTTGTGGAAGAGGGGGAGCCTATACAGGAAGGATGGGCTCCATCCATGCAAGTATTTCTTTTTTGGTAAAACTAAATTGTATTTCTGCAGTGCTAGATTAGGTCACATCTTGTTAGCTGATGACATGATACAAAGTAACTATATGTAAAAAGCATAACACAATCTGACATGTCAGAAACTTACTTTTAAAAAATAGATACCTGTTATAAATTCACAGATTTGAATACCATTTTTTCAGGCAAATTGAAAGGGGTGAATGGAAAATACTGAATGAAAAATGTGTACAGAATTTTTTGACACATCATTCTGTATAATTCTACTTGTTTCAAAACAAGAAAATTATTTTATCTTACATCACAGTATTTTTCTCCTTTCTTGTGACAAAAGAATCAAATTGTCTTTGATCAAAAATAATACAATAGTGTCCAGTCATTTAATTAATAAACTGTGAAAGACTGGAATGTGAGTGGTAAGGACTAGTGATTAGAGCTGAGATCAGGTCTAGTGGTTAGAGCCAGAGTCAGAGGTCAGGAATGAGGGCTGAGGGTCAGAACCAGAGTCAGAACTTAGGAACTGGAGCTGAGGGTCAGACCTGGGTTACCTGGAGTTTGGCAAGGCTGGGAACAAGCAAGAGCTACCACAGCCATGGGTGAATACTCTGAGCAGCTGCTGACCTTCTACTCCTGCTGGGCTTAAGAGCTGGTCTCCGGACTTCCTACCAGTCAGGCAGAGAAGCTAGCCAGGCAGCTTTCTATAGACCACCTGTGCTTGTTAGGTTGCACAGAGACTGCTTGTGCTGTAGGCTCTGATTCCTGACACAAATTAAATCGCTGATTTATACTGTACATAGATTTCGAACTTTTTTGAATCTTCAAGTTCACTCACTTAATGTTCAGTAGCTCTTAACATAAAAACATTTTAGGGCCAGATACCAAATAAGTAAAACTCTTCAAGCATGATAGCCACTTAAAAAATTCACTGACTGTACCATTTAGGCACAACCCCCACTCAGTAGGGGTTAGCAGGATGTCTTGTGGCTACACTAATATCTATATATATGTATTACCTCCCTGATCTCCTCAGTGCACAGATGAAAGGAACCTGTTCACCATCCCTTAAGAAGGCATAGGTAGTGATCTCCTTGGCTGGTCATCTCTGCCCAACAGAAAATGTGATGAAAAATGTAAAATGAAAAATGTAAGGTGTAAAACTGTGACGGGCCACAGCATAGGGGCTCAAGAGTAAGAAGGCTCTTAAACACCCATGCTACTGCCTGTCCCTTTAGCTGCTGAAAAACATTAAATGTAAATGGCAAGTAGAATCAAAATAATATTGCTGTGTTATAAATTACTACAGTTCTTTGGCTGGCTTCTCACCTTCTCTAGCTCTGAGGTTTGGGTTACTAAGACTTTCAGTCTTGATTTAAACAAAGACAATAAAGACCTGGTCCAATTCCTGGGAAAGTCAATGAGAATCTTTCTATTGACTTTAATGGGAGTTAGATGGGGTCATAAATGTTTCCTGTTCTTGATACAAATATAAATTTCTTGCAGATATGTATGGCAACTATATTTGTATGGCAACTATAATATAATAACATTAGTACTGTACTAATTGTACTGTAAAACTAACTAGGCCAACCAGGAGAAGGGCTTTCTGAAGTCTGTGAAAATAATGAAGTGGCAACAAGCCATCTGGCTATGTTACATGAAAATGGGATGAAGGAATTGGTGGATAAGCACGGATGAAACTACTTCTTCTTAGGCATGCACAATGTGCCACAGGTGGCATGTGACCAAGATTCATCACCAGATTTGGTCTGCTGATGAAATTACTTGCAAGGTAAGGAAGATGGAAAGTTTTGCAGGTTTAACTTCAGACCAGGATGACTAGTTAAGTATGAATTTATTTGAGCATAAGCTTTCGTGAGCTACAGCTCACTTCATCGGATGCTTATGTTCAAATAAATTGGTTAGTCTCTAAGGTGCCACAAGTACTCCTTTTCTTTTTGCGAATATAGAGTAACATGGCTGCTACTCTGAAACCTGTAGTTAAGTATGATGAGTGGCTTATAGTATAATGTAATTCTGTTATCGTAATACATCATAATGCAGTTGTGCCATTATGGCTCCCCTTATAGTAGCTGCAGATAAAGTACAGGTTTTTTCCCCGATGGGTCCCATTTATTTGTCAGGTGCAGGATCCCACATTTTCCCTCATTTCATACCATTTCCCTCTTCAGTCGTGGTTAATATCTGTACTAGGTAGGACTGAATAAACTCCCTTTATCATCTTTAAGTGCTACTTTTACATTAGTCAGCTGAACAGAGCTAGTCTTATCTGTGCTATCCCAAACAAAACCTGAAATGTTGCTTTCCCTGTGGCCTCCAGCCTTGGAATCAAGACCTGGACGATGAGTTTGGTAGTACCCTGGATTTGTTCTTAGTTCAACTGCATATTACATTTATGAGTGAATTTCAAAGCAGAACAGTCCTGGACAAATGATGTTAGCGCAAGCGTTTAATCTATCAGCCTGTGACAAGCAGGTCTAATTTGGACAGTTATGAACTGCATGATATGTGTTATGTAATTTCTACTTGACACCCTAAGTAATCTGTAAAATGTTTTACTCTTAGAGTTGGTGAAATCAGTTAAGGAATGTTAAGATGATTGTTTTGGAATCGTTTAGAGTGGGTGATGGATTAATGAGATACAAAGGGAAGAAGAACAGGAGTACTTGTGGCACCTTAGAGACTAACTAATTTTTTAAAGAAGGGAATTTAGTGTTGGAGTTGACTGGGGGAAACAACCCCTACACAATATTGCCTATATTTAATGCATGTTTAGGTCAGAGAAAAATGTTAACTAGCTCGAATGGATATTCAGCAAGAGAGAGATTTTTTCTTGTTCTCACGGAAGAAAAACAGAGCATTTCCATATGAAAAAAGAGTCTTTATAATTGACATTGAGGGCTTATCTGTGTACTCTAGAAGATATTGAAAAACAGAAGCTGACATGAAAAGGGACTGGCACTTAGAAGGCTCCACTCTCTATAGACTCTAAGTACCGAGAAAGATATGAGTGAGAAGAGGACTTCTGTGAGGTTCCAGATATTTCAGTATTCTGTAACTAAATTTAGTGCCTGTCAAACAATACTTTTCACAGTGGTGGTGACCTTAAAAATAAGCAGGCTTATCTTTTATCTTTCTTTTTCTGTAGAGTATCAAATAAATGCTATAGTTCGGTATAGAACTGGAATTAGATCTGGACACTCTTATGAGAGAGTTCCCGGCTGGTACAATTGTAGAAAGTACAAATTACAGTACTTTGGCATCCCAGGTGAGACAGAGAAATGAGAAGGCAACTGGGTGGGAACAAGGGCATGGAAAAGGCTGTAGTCTTACTCTCCAAACACTGTCTCAAGAGGGCTGATGAGGACTATTGTGGACACATGGGGAGGAAAGCAAACTGAATAGTACCCAGACACTAATATGATACATAGATGTTTTTGAATATCACAAAGACTCAGTATGGCATATTGGTAGAAGTTTGTGTTAAAACAACATGAACAATCCGTAGTTGCAATCACAGCTTCATAAAACTAGTAACTATAACTAGGGAATGGATGGATGATTTAACTGGGACGTACAGCACAATAGCCACCTTTAATTGATTTAATTTTCAAGGCCACTATATGGGGAAAACATCTTCTCATACTGGTACTTTTCAGCAACTCAGTAAGCAAAAAGCATTTATTGTTATGGGTTCTTTAGCATGTGTGTAATATTTTGGGAAATTGTTAGATAAATGTTGAAGATGATAGTTCTACTATTTTTCAATAGTTTCAGTTTGTAGAACACATAGTATCTTGTTGGAATTCCTTATTTTGCCATCAAAGTAGCTAATAGCTATCACCTGGAACTACTGTAATCAGTGGTAGCAACTCCTAAAAATTAATGAACTGTGAATGAAATGAATACAGAGTCTACAAAGACAGTAGTAGCATTGCTCTTACAGCTGTATTCATCTGCAGAGATCTCAGGAGGAGCACTTTAACATATCAAATAGTCTTAAATGGTTTTATTAAGATTAATGAGACACTGACATTTATTAAAGGAAAAAAATAAAATTGTGAAAGCATGTTTTTAATGAAACTTTGTCAACATGTTGCAAGAAAGGTAAAACCATGACTTTTTTTTTTTAATTCCAGGGTGATAAAGTTAAAATACATATCAGCTGGTTTAAACTTCAGTTATACTTTTGAGGAATGTTGTGTCATGTGCCTCAAACTGAGATGAGGACAGTCATGCCTAGTGGTTGGAGCAAGGTAGTCAGAGGCGGGTCACAGAACCAAGGTTCAGAGCTGGAGTCAGGGACTGAGCAGGGCTGGAGCAGAATGGGCAGGACAGGAGCCAGGCTGGGAACAAGGCAGGATCAGGACTGAAGCTAGGCTAGGAAGAGGGCAGGCGCAGGAGAGATTGCAGCAGTGGCTATATGTGATGAACAGCCAGAAATCAAGAACAGGGCTTGCTTACTTCCTCAGGCAATCAGGCAGCACTTCTGTGGCTCAGATGTGCTGCTAGGCTGCCAGGAGACTGGGCAAGTACAGCTGCATATCCTCATTCCTGACAATATCCCCTTCATGAAGGGCATCTCCTTGGTGTGCCTGGACACTGCTTTTCAGGATGAGCTCAGGGGAATGCTCATACCATTTTGGGTGAATGAACACTTTCTGTCTGTTCCCATGACCAGTCATCAGGGCCAATCCCACCCTGTTCACCAAGTAGTGGCACTTTCCCCAAACTCATTTGGAATTGATAATCTGGTGGATGATGTATTCCTCTTGTCTCTGGATCATGATGGTTGTTGGCAGTGGGTGGATAAACCCAGATAGGGTTTCAGGAGGGACTTGTGGAACATAGGGTAGATGTTCATTGATTCAGGCAGAGGAAGCCTGAATGTCGCTGGATTCACCTGCTCAGTGATCTTGAACGTCCCCATGTATTTGTGATCTAACTTGACCACAGGCTGTGGAAACTGGACGTTTCAAAAAGACATTCAGACCTTGTCCCTGATAGCGTAGCTTAATGGTCTTATCCTAATCCTTCTGATAGACTTTTTAGTCACTTTTAGATGTTCTATGAGCTCTTGTATGTGTTGTAGGTGGTTGACCAGGTGCTGCAGGGACCACTGGGCTCAGAGGCAGCACTGGTGGAAATGAGGGTAGAAATCATAATTGGCATAGAACCCAGGCTCTGCCGAATAGGGGCATGTATCATGTTATAAACAAATTTGGCATATGGGAGCAGGGATACCCAGTCATTCTGGAGGTAATTCAAGAAGCACCAGAGATACTGTGTGAGAATCTGGTTTACCTGATCCATCTGCCATTGGTTTATGAATGATATATGGAACAGTTCTACCTAATCAGTCCAACACAATTACAGTCAGTAGTCTATGGATCCAGAAGATGTATTCAAGAATGTGTCTAGCAGTTTTGGGGGTGCTGTGTGTGACAAATCCTGCAGTATCCTGGACAAAGCTTATGGATTTAAGAAAGGCATTACTGAACTAATTTAAATGTTTTGGGGTCCATCGTATGAAAAATGCAGTTCATGTTTTATTGTAAAACTGTGTGTCATTTTGGGTATGCTAATATAATTTCTCCAGTTATCAGCCTTTTGAAGCTAGCACCTGGATAGATTTGCATATAATAGTTCAAATTGCATTCTCCAGGGACCATCAACAAAGAAAGGATTTTTGGATAAGAAGCCTGGCAAGCTCATCTTTGAGGGACAGGTCATCTTGTCTTCCCGTTTCTTGCACCTGGGAGATATGTCAAAATAAAATAAAATTGGCTCCCCAAAAAGGGACAAACAGATCTGGCGTGGTTTAAGTTTCTGGGTGTACATAGGTACTCTAGGTTTTGGTGGTCCAAAAAGAGCTGAACTAGGATTTGGGCTCCCTCAAGGAGATGACTCTATTCCTGAAAAATCTCCTTAATTGCAAACACCACTGTTAGTCTGTATTCGCAAAGTGAGCTGTAGCTCACGAAAGCTCATGCTCAAATAAATTGGTTAGTCTCTAAGGTGCCACAAGTACTCCTTTTCTTTTTGCAAACACCACTGTGTTGCAAATGTCATTGTTCCACTTGGCCAGGTTTGGCTTTCTGGAGTAGAAGACACAATGGTAGAGTTGGTTATGGGGTCCTAATTGTTGGGATAATGTAGCTCCTCTAGCAAGTTCAATGGATTGGCCCGCATGATTAAAGGCTAATTGGACAGTACAATATACAATAGGAAGTGGTTTTGTAAATACATTAGGAGTAAGAGAAAGATGAAGGAACCCATATGTCTTCTGCTTAGTGAGGAAAGAGAGCTAATAACTGATAACATCAAGAAGGCTGAGGTGTTTAATGCCTATTTTGCTTCAGTCTTCACTCAAAAGGTTAATGGTGATCAGATATTTAACACATTTAATATTAATTCATCTTAGAGTATTAGCTGAAGCAGTATTGGAACCATTAACAATTATCTTCAAGAATTCATGGAGGACGGGCGAGGTCCCAGAGTACTGGAGAAGGGCAAACATAGTACCTATCTTTAAAAACGGAAAAGAAAATTACTCTGGGAATTATAGACCAGTTTCATCTTTGTATATTCATTGGGCCAGACAGACACAGAGAGTGAGAGTGAGTATGAATGAGATTTTAATGCACTCACTTTTGGAGACCCAGCTTCCAGTCCCTGCTCCAATGAATATTTAAGTAATTATACAAAGTGGAAGAGCTTCAACAGGAGAAACTGAGAGTGCTCCATCTTAGAATATCCTGTGGTTAGGGCACTTAGCTGGCAGGTGGAGGATTTGGGTTTAAATCTCTGCTCCTAACCATTTTTTTTTTCAAGAAAGGCTGGACCTAGCTTAGGCACCTAATTCCAGGAATGTGTTTACTGCCTTGAATCTCAAGTGGAGATAGGGGGCCTCCCTCCGGCTGGGACTATGGGGCCCAACTCCCTGTAAAGGACAGGTCTTAGCCACACCCTTCTCTGCATCATTTCCTGCTCTGCTTGTAAACCTATGTAATCGCATTCTTGTGTGCCTAACTCTCCGCATGAATTAAATAGGGAGCCTGGGAGTCTAAAATGGAGCTGTGCATTCCACTGAAGAGCAGGCACCTAAAGGTAAGCACTGCAACAGAGTCTGTCTCTTTCATGGATCTAGCCTTTAATCTTTGTGTGCCTCAGTTCGCTATGTATAAAATGGGGATAACAGTATTGCAGATGTCACTAACGTGTTGTGAAGATAAACTCATTAAAGACTGGTTTCAGAGTAACAGCCGTGTTAGTCTGTATTCGCAAAAAGAAAAGGAGTACTTGTGGCACCTTAGAGACTAACCATTTTAGTCTCTAAGGTGCCACAAGTACTCCTTTTCTTTTTTCATTAAAGACTAAATGTTGCTCAGATACTAGCAGGGCCATATACTTACCAAAGGTAAATATGATATTTTTTTTAAAAAAGACCCACGCTATAAAAGTTTCCTGGTTTGGAATGTTTTCACCCACACTCACAAAACAAAACAAAAACCCAACACCCTCTTGTGGAAAATATGTGCATACAAATGTAGAATAAACTGGATTTTTTTCTAACTTATATTTAACTGTGTTTCTCCATGAACTTTTCAGCTTTATGAAAATAAATCACAGCATCTTTTTGTGGAGAGAAACCTCATCTACCCATTTAGATTGCATTTTTATTTGTTTTTGAATACCAACAAACCTTGAATACAGCAAAATGCAATTTACAAATGACTGAATAAATCCATTTGTTCAGACTGTATTAATTTAATGTACGGTGGAGAAATACACTGAAATAATTAAAATGATCAACATGTTGGTATTGCATGCAATCTAGAATGCAGTTTTGCATAAAAAGGGCACATAGGAAAAAAAAGTCCATACTTTATGGATTTAATTGGCAGTTTCTGCTTATTTGAATAGAGGATAATTTTCATTCCTAAGGTACTTAAAAAGTGAATTTATCATTTGTGAAAGGTTGAAAGTTGAAAGATTAGGTAAAAGGTTGACTGTGAAAGGTTTAGCTCTTGTGGATTGACAGCTCTGGGAAACTGACATTCTTTATTCACAGAACCAAATGTAGTGCAGACAGTCCCAGTCTGAGCTCCTTTACATAGCCTCACCATTATGCATCACTCCTAATCTGGAAAGACCATTTGTAGCTATTTATTTGTATTCCCATTTCCCAATCAGCCCTGGCATCTTTACTGAAATTTCAGGGGTGCTAAATATAATACTGTCAATGGCAGCAGTGGATGTTTAAAGACATCTGCCTACTGGAAACTGGATTATGAGGCCACCAGGTCATTTCATATAGGCCACTGCAGTGCCATCAACTGATAACTACTTCAGTTCATGATCAATCCGAGCCAAATTCATTTGCTAGCCCCGCAGAAAGCTGTCTGGTTGACAACATCCACTCCATTTGATTTCCTAAAAGTCTACCCTAGATGTGAATGTGAATATTCTGGTTCTCTGCTCCCTTAAAATCCATTTTAAAAACAAAACAAAATCCCAGCCACACACCTTGTCCCAGAAAAGTATTTATTTCTCAGTGATTGGACCACTTCTGTATCTTTCATTCTAATACAAATATGGTGCTGGAAAATGGGCACTTTCCCTCTAAGACTTGCTTAAGAAGGCTAATAAAATCTAGTTTGAATGGTAATTCATCAAGTGTACGACTCTTATTTATAAATATATTTCTCTTTCCATTATTACCTTTCTGAAAGAGCAAAACTTCAATAAACATAACAGAACTTGTTTATGATAATCCTGCTCTTAATAAAATGACCTTTAAATACTGTTTCCTAGGGCTTATGTCTTCATGGCAAACAAAAGTATAATAGAGTAGCTGAAGCCTAGTGGCACTTATTTCTCATGAGACTGAGATCTCCAGCAAAATGAAGAAACTTCTCCCTTAGCTTCACTGAACAGAAAATTATTTAATTTCTAATATTTTCCTAAATCAAAATAGGATACTCCAATATTATAAGCATATATGCAAGAGTTGCATGTTTGACTTAGTTACACTTTCCACTTTTGAAACTAAGATAATAATTTGCCCCCCATAAATTAATGCACAGATACAGTGATGAACATCTTTTAAAAGCTAGATAGGTTTGAGCCTGGGAAAATTTTTGGTGAGATGATCATGCACTTTTTCCTTGTAAATCCATGACAACTAATTAGCCACCACAGTCATAGGCGCTCTCCGTGCCTCAGTTCCTAATCTGTAAAATGGGGATCACAGTACTGTTGTGAGGATAAAATGCCTATGTTGAAGTCATTTACTTTTGCCAGGATTTCACACCATGCTGTAGCCTTCCTGTTGCTGACCTAGTTTTTTATAGGGAACAAGACACAGCTCACTTTAACCCAGGAGCTCCTTTCAGCTAAAACATTAATATTGAGATATATAACTCTGACAACATTCTGGTGGTGTTCAGGAATTATGATTACTAATCATTGTAAAAATTTGTGGCACAATTAATGGTTAATAAGCACTAGGTTCACTAATGTATTCAGAATTCAGCCTTAAAGAGATTGATTTTTTTCCTATTTTCTCCATTATTCTCTTTTCTGTGCGTATCCAGTGTAAACTGTTCAAAATATTTAGTGATCGTTCTTTACCGATACACATTTTAAGACTTATAAAGTTGTTGTGTGGCACCATAGAAATATTAACACCAAATCAACTACACTGCAGTTAGAAAAGGGGGAGATACTATAAATAGTGTGTGAAGACTTTTTTCAAAGCATAAAGGGTGAAAACCTGATGCCACTGACTACCAAAATTTCCCATTGACTCTACTGAAGTCAAAATTTCATTCAGAATAATTAAGGGAAATGTTCAGTGAATCAGAGAATAATCAGAGAAAAACGGTGTAGAAGATATGAGAAGACTTCATTTGTTTCAATTCATACCAGTGAGTTAATAAGTACAAAAGATCGAGTCCCTTCGGAGTTTAGTGCTCTACATATGAGCAGCATCATTAATGTGACACAGATAATAGATTAGATTAAATTAAATGTCAAAAGGGGAAAATATGTTGACAGCATAATGCTTGGCATCTACCTGTGGTAGGGAATTTGAGGGAGAAATTACTAATATGAAAAGTGGAGCATGAGGAATTGAAGCAAAAGATAGCAATTGGTGCAATTGTAGTAGAGAGAGCCACTGAAAAACTAGATGTAATCTGATCAGGACTTGTGAGAGAATGGCTACGTAGACACATGAATGAGCAGCCTGACACTTTGTTATCTTAAATATTAAATGGGGGGGGGAGGAGCCTGCCCCTGCCCCCCAAAACCTTTCCACTTGATTCATAATTCAGACAACGGCTGACTTCCATCTCTCCATGTGAGGATACAGATGAGGGGTAGCTTAATCTTCAAAGACTTATGATCTCCTTTTGCCTCACAGCTCACTGGACAGCAGGCACATCGTGTGACAATATTTGACATTTATTCCCTTGTCCTCATTATTTTAAAGGGTACTGTATTTTCTCCTTATCATCTCCACCTAACAGGCTCCTAGGATGCTGTGAGGAAGGAAAAAAATTACCAGATGCTCTGCCAATCTTATCTAGATGGAAAAAAAATCTTTCAGTGGGTTAGATCCACAGCAAGCCTAGAAAGTCGCCTTTAATAAGTACACTACCTATAGAGTAGGATGGAAAGGGCAGCTTTCAACAGGCTGCTGTGTGTCTAAGAATGCTTAAAGACACAAAGATGGGGGGTGGAGTTCACTGGATCCAATTAGTGGCTACGGTAGGTGGAGCCTTGCTCCACTTTCTACAGGCAACACCCCTATCCCATGTGCACTCTGGGCAGAGGAAGGGGGATGGAGAAGGTTCCTGATGCTAGAGTTATGTTTTTTCTGCAACCAGGGGAGTGGCCATTCCTCTAAAGGGAAGAACCCCGTCCTGCTAAGATTGAAAGGGGCATGACAAGAACTAAAACTTCTAAGATCTGGCTCACATAATTATAATTTTTTTACTTGAAACATTCTAAGGGGTAATTTAAGTGGGCCTTAAATTCCATCTCTGTCCTAGTTAGAAATGAAAGGAATGAAAGGATTTTATAACAACACCTCTGGTGTGTCCATATCTGGTACACAAGAACATGACAAAATGTATGATCAGCAATATTTTAGATAAGAAGGAATGTATACAAGAATTTTGTTTTAAAAGAAATCTTTTGCTGATACTAAAGCTGTTGTTAAATATCTACTTCAAATGAAAATTTTGCTTCAGGCAAAGATCTCAGGATTTGGCCTGCTAATTAACATATTATTAAGCCACCTTTAAATAATAAATCTGTATGATTTTCACGTACACATTAGTCTCATCCTACTAACAAGAACATAAGGTTAGAGATAGATCAAAGTTCTGGTTTTTCTTTGCCCACTCAGAATTAGAATAATTATATCTGAATGTTGGCAAGCATCACCTTTTTGAAGCAATTCATGATGCAAAGATGTGTAATATCTCCTTTCAGCAAAAAATAGACACTCCAGGTTAATGACACAACTATCTGCAATGCAACAAATTTGAGAGACTTAGGATTGGTAGAAGATAGTTAACAGCAGAAACTATTACAAGTTCAATGTCTGTCAGTCTTTATCATACAGATATCATCTTTTCTAGCTGTAGGGAAAAACTGTGGTAATCTTAGATACCAAAAAGTAGTGCTACTACAATCACTCCTGGAATATTCTTTGGCATTGAAAGTTAATGGGATTTTGGTGCCTAACTCCCATGGTTCACTTTGAAAATCTTGGTTCAGCAAAAGGAGACAAGGCTGAAGGACCTAGAAATAAAAAGAGAAAACAAAGAGAAGGCAAGATTGTAATCTAAAGTACCTTTGAGATAACAATATATTTCAAGGAAGGAACTATATACAGTTCTTAGGGCAAAGAGCAGTAGTTGGATATAGGATAAATCATTACCAGTAAGTATTTAGGCAGTAGAACACACTACCAAAGGAATTGTTTGAGGAACCATCCCTGCGATGACTAAAGAAGAGATTGGGCAAGATGTTACTGGGAATGATGTAGTGTTAATTCTGCTAATGCCAGAGGTTTAATAGAATGGCCCATGTGGTTTATTTTGGCTCTACTATGTGTAATTCTCTGAGTTTGGTTTCTTTAGAAATCCCTAAAATTTTATTCAAGTAATGTACCTTAACAGGACATTGACTTTTCTAGAGGCAAGTATCAATATATAGTGAATGGAGACGTAAATATTGACTGAGGTAAAGCCAAAGTCAATTTTTGCCTCAGAGAACTATAAACCTTGATGTTCACCAAAACGTAAAGTCAATGAACGGTGTTCACCATTCAAACGTTGATAAACAGTTTTACCTCTGCAAGTAGATAACATTGTCATGGTACTCTTACACTTAGTAGAGAAAACTGTTCAACTGCTGATGTAGCATTAAATATGTTCAAAAGTGTTTGTAAAGGTTTAAATGCTGACTAATGCATATATTAATATTATTAAAAATGTTAAAATTGTGTTTCTCTGAGATTTCTTAAGAGTAACAGGGAGTTTTGGGGATTTTTTTTTAACTAACATTTTAGAGAGGACATGAAAGTTAGAGTTTAAGGGCTTTTCATTTTTGAGATTGTCTTACCTATGTGATAGTACTTGCTGCAGCATGAGTTCAAGGTGAAGAGGCAATGACTTCTGAGACCATTAAGATTAAATGTACATGGATAAACATAATTCACGTGTACTTTTTCAAATATCAGGGTTGAGTTTGGTTCACTCGCTATCGGGTCATATTGTTCCCAAGTATTCAGTGTTTACAAAAATGTTGGCAAATTTTTTCCCAGTTTTATCATAAATTATTATTTGTTTGAACATTCATGCTAGCCCCATTGGCTTTTTTTAAACTGTTGTTAGTCATTCAAGCCCCAGTTCATCAAAATTTGTAAGCATGTGTTTAAAGTTAAATGCCTGCGTAAGTCCCACTGAAATCGGAGTCAGGGCTTCAGTCACAAAAAAGCAACAATACTGTTGTTTAAACCCCAGTCATACAGGCTGATTTATATGGGTCCATAGAATTCAGTGCGTCTCCATGTTGACATAAGGGTCTACCTGTGTGGATCAGCCTGGAGGATCACAACCTCACATGATTAGTCTCTAATCATGAACAATGAACAGGTAAATAACTTATGAGCAAGCCAGTTGACATGATCTCAGAAGCAATTTGGGGAATACTTCAAAATAAAATACATATTCAGTGTAATCTGGATTGATGCATGAGCCATTTGAAACCAGAAGAAAATGGCTGAATACACAATAATTATTATATGCAAGAATGGTTGGCCCTAAGTCAGATACAGGACTTTACAAGTTGTTCTTACTGATCACACTTGTCCCCAAATTGGTAGTGTTACTATTTAATAGCCCTCAGCATACTCTCTCTACCAAACTATGTGGACCAGGAGCTCCCCTCCTTCCAGGGGCAGACTTTCTGGCTCATTGGCAAATTTGAGAAGTTGAAAAACAATTGTTTCAGGTGGACATTTTCAAAAATTTTCAGCAAATTGAACAGTTTTGTACAACCTGAAACAAAACATTTTTTTTTATTTCTAGCATTTTTTGTTTTTTATTTTTAATAAAATCAAAGGTAATTTCTAAACAAAAACTCATTTTGCACCAAAGTCATTTTGGGGTTGTTCAAATTTCATTTTTCACGGAAAAAAAAGTTTTGGTCAAAAATTTTGCCCAGCTCTAGGTCTGAGCAAAAAATAGTAGAAAGCAGCAAAGAGTGGGAGAAAACTGAAATAAAATGATTGAGGTAATGGGATTCTAAAATTCTCCCTATTCCATAAGACTCTTAGGAGTAAAGGGACTACCTTCTCTTTCTCCCATCCCTCCTTCCTTTTTCTTCCTCACCACCTTCCTTTTTCAATTTAGGAAAGCACCCTCAACATTAAGATCAGTCACCCCTCTCCATGACACCATCCATGCCCAGACCTGAATCCCAAGAGGGAGACCCTATATGGGTCTTGGGATCTCTTTTTCTTGCACACAATCTTCCCTCAAAAATAAACACAACTTTGCACGGTGGGTGAACTATCTATATGCAGGACTTTTCATATTCTTCTTTCTTCTATCCATGATGCAACACAGCATGACTCGTCTGAACTCTAGTGTGATCTGTAAGCTGGAATGGTACATTCTGATGCAATGAGAGAGTTTCAAAATTTGAAATAGAATGTAGTTGTTTAATTTTAAATAATTCTAGTTTAAAAGCAGAAAAACTGTAATGGCTCCCTTATGTAAAACTATATCTCAAAGAAATAATACCACTTCCCTATAATGTTGTCACAGGATAACGGTCTCCTGCTGGTAGGTAAATGCTGAAGGGAGATGTCTTGTATTTTCAAAGCAAGCGATGCTGCCTCTAAAATAATCTTGTAGATATTATACGACAGAATGCTAAATAGGAGACTGATTCAAGATCTTTTGACAATGTTCTATTATAATGACTTTACTGCTATTATACCAAATGATTGATGTAGATGTAATCATTCTGTCCGATGGATGCTAGCATAGCAGAGTGACATTTGCTTTCTGTACCATCTGAATTCTGATTTGCTTGGAGAATAGATTTGTGCAGTGCTGTTTTTAAAAAAGTTTGCTATACTTGTGTGAATAAACTAGTGACTGACATTTATTTATTTTTACCCGTATGGAGGGGTCAGCAATCCTAGCTCTTTCAAAGTTTAAAGTGAATTTTAATGCTTATGAAAGGTACCAGATTGACAGGAGAATAGATTGAAGTCCTCTCTTTATCTATACAATAGATATAGCATAGATAGGAGGCTGTGCAAGAACCAACTATGAGAGTTCAGTTTCCATTCCAGTTCCATCTTATGTGGTTTTCATTATTATTTATATTATAGTAATGCCAAAAACCAAACAATTTGGACTGGGGAACTACTGTTATAATCATTTTGTGACCACACCAGGATACATTGTGGCTTGGCCTGTGTGGCCATACAGGAGTAAAAGGTAGAGTAAAACCACCCTAAATCTTCCACGTAGCATCCCTGATTTTTTTGCTGTGTGGGGGAAGTAGGCAGGGGCTGCTGCTCTGTACTTCCACCTTGCAAGCAGTTGGGTGTGGAGTGGACAGAGAGGGATGGGCAATAGGTGGACCTTTGGCTACATTCCCCATAGAGTACTAGCTTTTGCATCTAAACTGGCATGGGAAGCGGTAGCTGTCTGTTACTGGTTCGGTCAAGGAGCAAATTATTACCCCTGGGCAGAGGTGCTGGAACTAGTGGTGCTAGGATTTCTGCCACACTGCCTGGCTTGAAGTGGTTTCCATCATATACTGGGTTTACTGTTTGGTTCAGTAGCTTTCAGCACCCTCATTATAAAAATTATTCCAGCACCTCTTCTCCCAGGAAGAAACCTTTTCCTATACCCTTTCATTATATACCTTTTATTATTACCCTTGCCTGTTCCCTTTTTTTATTTCAGTCTCTTGCTGGGACTTCTAACAAGTGTTTGAACTCGGATGGTATTTTCTATAATGTGGGCATTTGTCCAATACACATTGATTTGAGAGCACCTGTCCATTGTGCAGAGACCACCAAATAGCTATGAAATGATAACAATAAAGGATGTTTAGGGAAACGCTTTCAAAAGTTTGCTAAGGTTCAAATCCTCATATGAACACTTAACTCAGTATGTAAGCAGGAGATATAAAAACATAGGATTTTCATATGGAATGTCTGGGCAACACATGTGCAGGATGGGTGCATGCTGAAGAATGGATTTTCACAAATAGGGTGGGTTATGGACATAACCTTGGGGGCAGGCTTGCAATACTTCTTTTCAGAAATGTGTGGGGGTCACCAAGGCTCATATAGGTGTTAATCCTAGGTCAGATGGAGGAAGCCCTCACTGGCTGCTCTTCTAGCCACCGGTCCAAAAGAGTAAACAGTTAAAGGGAAAGAGAAGGCCTGCATATTAAAATCTCTCAGACATGCAGATTCAAAAGATCACAGTGCAGTCCAGTCATTTCTGGCACATGGCAATTCAGGGAGTGAAGTAAATTGAATAGAAAAAAATAATCTGCCTGTTGTAAGTAGAGCTGGGTGCATCATTGGGTTTTTGCTTCACTGGCTAGTCTTAAAAATGAAAAAAAAAAATCAGGAGTAGCCAAAAAACATTTTTTATTTTTTTTTTGGTGAATAGAAAAGTAATTTAGTGAAATTGACACAAATTTGCAAATGTTTTGTTGTCACTTTTTTGCCAAAAAAAGTCATTGAAAAAAATCTCATTTTAGAAGATTGGTAATTAGATGCTAAGGTTTTTTTACCCTTTTATCACTGTCTCAGCTCAAGCTAAGCTGAAAGTTGGACAGATGGAAGCCCCATTTTAAAATGTATTGGCAGTACATAGTTCTAGTCTAACTTTCAGTTTGCCTGTGTGTGCTTATAAGACTTTGAACATAGACATATATGTGCCCAGAAGAGTATTTGAAAATATGACCCTCAGTCATTGCTGACCTGGTTTCAGATTCTCTAGCTCGCCTGGAGGGAATAAAACCTCAATAATTATGTATGACTCTATTTGCTAATATCAGTTCCCTTTAATATTAAACAAGACTGCCACACTGTAAGTATCTCTCTTGTGATTCACATTCTGGTTTTCAGCTTCATTAATGTCCATTTGAAAACATGTTTCATATCTGTAGCATTGATTGTAAAATGTGGCAAAATTGTGTTCCTAGAGTATTTCTTTTAACTGTTCCAGGGCCTCATTCCACCACTCTTACATTAAGTAGTATGTTAATGAGCAATACCACTGAAATAACTCAAACACCTTGTGCAGAAATATACTATTCAGCACAAGTCAGGGTGGCTGAATCAGGCCCCAAATCAGCAGAGTCCGAAGCAAATTACTGTAGGAAAACAAAGTTCCATTTCCAATAATTCAGCTGAGAGCTAGTACTTCATCTAATCAGCATGATACTCAATTCAGTCTCACTCAGGGCCTGAAATCTTTTTAAAAATTCTCTGATTAAGAAAGACTGATTTGTTGGTAATTTTTTTAATCTCTCCTATGGAAGGCAACAGTGCTGAATCTTTCACTGAAACACATACTTGCATAGTCCTTTGAAATTTGAGATGTGTATATCAAGATGTGTGTGTGTGTGTGTGTGTATAGGTACGTAATCCAAATGTGGTTGTATTCTTGATGTAAACTCAATTCTGGTTCTGAAAGGGCAGTGGTAGCATTGGCTCTGTATTATCACTTTAGACTATTTTGTTAGTTTCTCAGAGAGATTTGCTGACATATTTGGGGACCTTTTAGGAAGAAACTCTCTCTTTGAATATATTTAAGGCCTGAAAGAACCATTTAATTTCATCTAACCTTTTGTATAGCACATGACACAGCAGTGCACTGTGAGTTTGCTGAATTGCTTTTCCATTATGATGCTGCAATGGGGTGTCTACCCCCACAGAAGCCCTGAGCAGGTTCATGTGGGCCAGAAGGGGCCAATTAATTTTATATGCTTTATAACCAGGGAGTGATAAAGCCTAATGGCAGATGAAGCCCATCTGGGGGAGGAGCTGGGCTAGGATTATAAAATAGTTAGTGAGGCAGGAAGAGATTGCAGAGGTTGGCAGTCACTTCCTAGAGAGAAATGGAGTTGGCCAGGGACAAGGAGAAGATCCAGGATGAGAATAATCCTGTCCTGGACTGGGGAGTCCAGCAAGAGGCCAAAAAGGGTGACGTAGTCACAGGGAACAGATGAATCTTTGGTGGTAAACCAGAGATAGGCAAGGAGATAGGTGGAGTAGGAAGGAGCCTAGGGAAACAGCAATAGGGTGCGAGGCTGAGCAAACCTGGATTAAAAATCATATGGTCCCTGAGCTGGAACCCAGAGTAGTGGGTGGTCCCATGTTCCACTACCAGCCATAGGGAAGTGACACAGGATTTGGTGACTTGGAACGGAAGATAGTCTGAGACAGCACCTGGACAGCACATCTGGTGGGACTTTGTTACCCTGGAAGGCGCTGGCTTCCTCATTTCCCCGGGGGTGCTCAACCCCCATTCTACCCCAGGCCCTGCCCTCACTCCATCCCTTCCCCTAGGCCCTACCCCACCCCCATCCTGCCTCTTCCCCTCTTTTCCTGGCCCCACCCCACCTCTTCCTGCCCCATTCTGCCCGCTCCCCCAAGAGCACCCCATCCTCTCTGTGCCACCCCCCTCTCTGTGCCACGCACGCTGCTGGACAGCTGATCACGGTGAGCAGGAGACAGTGGGAGGAAGGGGGAGGAGCTGATGCATGGGACTGCTAGTGGTGCTGAGCACCCACTATTTTTTTTCCATGGGTGCTCCAGCCCTGGAGCATCCATGGGGTCGGCACCTATTCTGGAAGGGGAGGGAAACTATATGGTGACCTGGCTGGAGGGCTGAGTCATGAAGAAGGAGAACCCCAAATCATGGAGGGAGACAGGGGGTGCAGTGCGAGCAAATGACAGAAGGGGGTGCTGGATGGGGTGAGAGGTAATGCCCAGATCTAGCCACAGGCTTTTAAATCCTTTTCAGTCATTGTTTTCCAGGACACAATCCCCCATTAGAATAATAGAATCATAGAATATCAGGGTTGGAAGGGACCCCAGAAGGTCATCTAGTCCAACCCCCTGCTCGAAGCAGGACCAATTCCCAGTTAAATCATCCCAGCCAGGGCTTTGTCAAGCCTGACCTTAAAAACCTCTAAGGAAGGAGATTCTACCACCTCCCTAGGTAACGCATTCCAGTGTTTCACCACCCTCTTAGTGAAAAAGTTTTTCCTAATATCCAATCTAAACCTCCCCCACTGCAACTTGAGACCATTACTCCTCGTTCTGTCATCTGCTACCATTGAGAACAGTCTAGAGCCATCCTCTTTGGAACCCCCTTTCAGGTAGTTGAAATAAGCTATCAAATCCCCCCTCATTCTTCTCTTCTGCAGGCTAAACAATCCCAGCTCCCTCAGCCTCTCCTCATAACTCATGTGTTCCAGTCCCCTAATCATTTTTGTTGCCCTTCGCTGGACTCTCTCCAATTTATCCACATCCTTCTTGAAGTGTGGGGCCCAAAACTGGACACAGTACTCCAGATGAGGCCTCACCAATGTCGAATAGAGGGGAACAATCACGTCCCTCGATCTGCTCGCTATGCCCCTACTTATACATCCCAAAATGCCATTGGCCTTCTTGGCAACAAGGGCACACTGCTGACTCATATCCAGCTTCTCGTCCACTGTCACCCCTAGGTCCTTTTCCGCAGAACTGCTGCCTAGCCATTCGGTGCCTAGTCTGTAGCTGTGCATTGGGTTCTTCCGTCCTAAGTGCAGGACCCTGCACTTATCCTTATTGAACCTCATCAGATTTCTTTTGGCCCAATCCTCCAATTTGTCTAGGTCCCTCTGTATCCTATCCCTCCCCTCCAGCGTATCTACCACTCCTCCCAGTTTAGTATCATCCGCAAATTTGCTGAGAGTGCAATCCACACCATCCTCCAGATCATTTATGAAGATATTGAACAAAACCGGCCCCAGGACCGACCCTTGGGGTACTCCACTTGATACCGGCTGCCAACTAGGTATGGAGCCATTGATCACTACCCGTTGAGCCCGACAATCTAGCCAGCTTTCTACCCACCTTGTAGTGCATTCTTCCAGCCCGTACTTCCTTAACTTGCTGACAAGAATACTGTGGGAGACCGTGTCAAAAGCTTTGCTAAAGTCAAGAAACAATACATCCACTGCTTTCCCTTCATCCACAGAACCAGTAATCTCATCATAAAAGGCGATTAGATTAGTCAGGCATGACCTTCCCTTGGTGAATCCATGCTGGCTGTTCCTGATCACTTTCCTCTCATGCAAGTGCTTCAGGATTGATTCTTTGAGGACCTGCTCCATGATTTTTCCAGGGACTGAGGTGAGGCTGACTGGCCTGTAGTTCCCAGGATCCTCCTTCTTCCCTTTTTTAAAGATTGGCACTACATTAGCCTTTTTCCAGTCATCCGGGACTTCCCCGGTTCGCCATGAGTTTTCAAAGATAATGGCCAATGGCTCTGCAATCACAGCCGCCAATTCCTTCAGCACTCTCGGATGCAACTCGTCCGGCCCCATGGACTTGTGCACGTCCAGCTTTTCTAAATAGTCCCTAACCACCTCTATCTCCACAGAGGGCTGGCCATCTCTTCCCCATTTTGTGATGCCCAGCGTAGCAGTCTGGGAGCTGACCTTGTTCGTGAAAACAGAGGCAAAAAAAGCATTGAGTACATTAGCTTTTTCCACATCCTCTGTCACTAGTTTGCCTCCCTCATTCAGTAAGGGGCCCACACATTCCTTGGCTTTCTTCTTGTTGCCAACATACCTGAAGAAACCCTTCTTGTTACTCTTGACATCTCTGGCTAGCTGCAGCTCCAGGTGCGATTTGGCCCTCCTGATTTCATTCCTACATGCCCGAGCAATATTTTTATACTCTTCCCTGGTCATATGTCCAACCTTCCACTTCTTGTAAGCTTCTTTTTTATGTTTAAGATCCGCTAAGATTTCACCATTAAGCCAAGCTGGTCGCCTGCCATATTTACTATTCTTTCGACTCATCGGGATGGTTTGTCCCTGTAACCTCAACAGGGATTCCTTGAAATACAGCCAGCTCTCCTGGACTCCTTTCCCCTTCAAGTTAGTCCCCCAGGGGATCCTGGCCATCCGTTCCCTGAGGGAGTCGAAGTCTGCTTTCCTGAAGTCCAGGGTCCGTATCGTGCTGCTTACCTTTCTTCCCTGTGTCAAGATCCTGAACTCAACCAACTCATGGTCACTGCCTCCCAGATTCCCATCCACTTTTGCTTCCCCCACTAATTCTACCCGGTTTGTGAGCAGCAGGTCAAGAAAAGCGCCCCCCCTAGTTGGCTCCTCTAGCACTTGCGCCAGGAAATTGTCCCCTACGCTTTCCAAAAACTTCCTGGATTGTCTATGCACCGCTGTATTGCTCTCCCAGCAGATATCAGGAAAATTAAAGTCACCCATGAGAATCAGGGCATGCGATCTAGTAGCTTCCGTGAGCTGCCGGAAGAAAGCCTCATCTACCTCATCCCCCTGGTCCGGTGGTCTATAGCAGACTCCCACCACTACATCACTCTTGTTGCACACACTTCTAAACTTAATCCAGAGACACTCAGGTTTTTCTGCAGTTTCGTACCGGAGCTCTGAGCAGTCATACTGCTCCCTTACATACAGTGCTACTCCCCCACCTTTTCTGCCCTGCCTGTCCTTCCTGAACAGTTTATAACCATCCATGACAGTACTCCAGTCATGTGAGTTATCCCACCAAGTCTCTGTTATTCCGATCACGTCATTCTGTAAGTATGGCCCCCATTCTTTGTTCCTAACTATATGACCTTGTATTTGTCTATATGAGTGGTTCCCAAACTTGTTCTGCCGCTTGTGCGGGGAAAGCCCCTGGTGGGCCGGGCCGGTTTGTTTACCTGCCACGTCCGCTGATTCAGCCGATCGCGGCTCCCAGTGACCGTGGTTCACTGCTCCAGGCCAATGGGAGCTGCTGGAAGCAGCGTGGGCCGAGGGACGTACTGGCTGCCACTTCCAGCAGCTCCCAGTGGCCGCAGTTCGCTGCTCCAGGCCAATGGGAGCTGTTGGAAGCAGCGCGGGCTGAGGGACGTACTGGCTGCCACTTCCAGCAGCTCCCATTGGCCTGGAGCAGTGAACTGTGGCCACTGGGAGCTGTGATCGGCCGAACATGTGGATGAGGCAGGTAAACAAACCGGCCCGGCCCTCCAGGGGCTTTCCCTGCACAAATGGCGGAACAAGTTTGGGAACCACTGGTCTATATCAAAACAGACTTTGTTTAAGTGGGCTGAGTTTACCAAATGATCCAGTTCATAAATGTAGAAATATTATTTAAGGATAAAAGAAAGTTATTTTTAAGGCTTGCTTGTGATTACATATTCAAGAGTTGGACTGTTTGAGCTCAGGCAGCTTTGCAAGTGTGCTTGGGGGATGGGTTTTCTTGTCATTTTAAATTCTTCCAGAACTCATTTTCTACTGCAAGGATGTTGGCAGATCTCATACTTCTGGTGGAACGAAATAAAATGGATAATAAACTGTAAGTTCATATTCTGTACAGATATTTTGTTTAGTTTCTTCAAGGATATGATAAATACACTGGTTTGGTGTTTAACCCATCGTCTTGTACTTGCTCATACTCTTTCTCGGGTAGCAAATGTGAATACAGAAAATACAGAATGAATTCAGTGAATACAGAATACAGATGTAGTAGTTTGAAAAATAATGTAAAATGTATGATAACATTGGTGTTATAGTTATCTGAGATTTAAAATATAATGTTACTCCTTTGACTTGAGCAGTAAACCAAATTTTGAGGCCCTGTGTGTTGTTTTTGGTAGGAGGAGAGAAAGATGTTAGAGCCAGGTATTTTTTTTTAATGCAGTCTTGGGTTTTTTTGTTTGTTTTTTTACAAAGGTCATACATAAATTCGTGTTTCCCTGAATGCAGTAGGAATCAAACATCAGGAGACAGTTTATTTGCTCACTGTACCATACCTGACTTCATAGCCAGTACTCTGTGTCCCAAAATCTCTCTCTCAATTACTGTTACTGTCAGTTTGGCCTTCTGGCTGCTTTTGTGTGTTTCTGCCACACCTTTCTCTCACACACAAACATACATGTCCCCACAAAACAACACCCAGTGGAAACCCCCCCGCCACATAGCTCTAATTTGTGAGGAGACTCGCCTGTATTCTTGTTTTGGGCAGTGACATGTACCAGTGGATCGAAGACTGCAATTATTTCATAAAACAGCCTAACTGTTTCTTACAGCTGGCTTAATGGCACTTACACCCATCAGTTTCAATGATGTTTTCCAACTCACTATAAGAACTATTTCATAGACACAGCTCAGTTTTATTCACTAGGGTATGGCTTTTTCTAATTCTCCAAACTGCATGGCTTCTTTCATCCATAGTTGGCTGTACTTTTTGCATTGATATTTTAAAGCATGGACGACTCTGTTAACCAGCTTGTTGGCATATCTTTATATCTGTGTGCTTGATTTACACATGTTTCACCATGGACAGGGTTACATAATCAAAAGCATTGTGCTACTGTAACCCACACACGTCCTGCGTGTAGTGTTGTGACCCATCTAGTGGCACTGAGACCACTTAGAAAGAGAGATTAATGAGTTTGCTCTACAGCCTTAGCTAAGAGGCATATGGCTTTTAGCTCATGCCGTAGAGGCTCATGCACTAAGCTCCAGAGGTCCTAGGTTTGATTCTGCCCACCGATGCCCAGGGTCTGTCAGTCTTAGACTAGCACATTTTGCACTCAATGATAAACTGATTAGTCATCTGGATGATAAAAGCTCCTGCACACATGGCTGCTCATTTTATTGCTTTTTTTCTTCACAATAAAAAGACATCTAATCAAAAGTCACGTGATTGGCTTCACTGAATGCTAACAGACCAATCACTACCCTTGTGCCTGTCCCAACCAGGACCGTTCTGAAAGCTGCAAATACCTGTGTTTGATGATGATACAATGAGTGAGTGGTGCACTATACATATGTATCTAGAGACAATGAATTAAAATGTCTCTTATAGGTTGAATTCACACTGAAATGAAATCTGAACTTAAGATTTGTCACAACAATAGCTACTTAAAAGTAGATTAAATGCCTAGAGCTCAGCAATTTTGGCGGCTCTTTTCATGGATCTCAATACTATGTGGTAATACAGCATTCCATCATCTTATGGTGATGGGATGCAGCGAGGGGAAGAGAAGGAGCATGAAAATAAATTGATATGAAATATTTTAATGTTGCTAAACAGCCAGCTAGCCAAAGGCACGTGTGTGCATACAGTGCATGGGGCTGGATACGGGCACAGCCATGGGGCTCCCCACCATCATTCCTATCAAAACCATTGGTCAAATTTGACCAGAATGGAGAAACTATATTAAGGTAAAAATAGAGGTCTGATCTGGCTAATTCCTTAGAAATGCTGACGTACCCAATACAAAAAAGGGAAGAAGATCCGGAGGGATGTTCTTTCTCTACCCTTGGAGGTAAAGGGAAAGCTAGCAAGTGGGACAGATCTTATTTTCTGAGGAGATGCAGTGGGTAATAGATTTATAGAGCATCTGTGTCAGCTACCTTCTTATAGGAAAGACACAGGAGTCCAAAAAAAAAAATCCTCAGTTGGCCACCAGGGTTTCTGTTGCTCCTACTCCACATTCCCCTGTTTGGTGCAACCTCATTTCATCATCCAGAATAAAGGTGGGGAGACAGGCTCCCCCAAGCCAGAGAGAGAGAGTGATCTTGTAG
The DNA here is from genome assembly GCF_965140235.1 of Caretta caretta. Taxonomy (NCBI): domain Eukaryota; kingdom Metazoa; phylum Chordata; order Testudines; family Cheloniidae; genus Caretta; species Caretta caretta. Next base: position 56,281,243 of record NC_134209.1, read on the forward strand.
TAGAGGAGAGGAAGCTGTGTCCCACTGCATGCTCCTACTTTCTTCTCTGTGCAGAAGTAAGTGTTAAAATGGAGTAATACTTTATATTTAGGTAATACTTTATTATTATTATTATTATTTATTTTATAATTATATTACATCACACTTTTCTCAAAGTTAGGTGTTTTTCATCCCTATAGAGTATCTCTAAATGGAGAGAGAGAGATTTAGCTCTGCAATATTTTAGTGTGACAATGTATTTTTCCTAGATCTGACTGAAAAATGTTGTTTTTCCCACGAAAATTTTGACTTTTTAAGGAAATATCAGAAATTGAAATATTTCATTTACAAAATGCTGCAGGGCTTCATGGAAATTGTAGTTTGGGTGCCTCATGCTCCCATTCTCTTCTGTAAGCCAGGCGTCCTGGTCACACTACATTTCCCTTTGATGCACAACAGTTTCCCATCTCTCTCTGAGTTGTACCATGGAAATCACATGACCACAGTGCATCCCAGCTCAGGTAATCCAGTTGGGGAGACTTGCCCATAGCGGAGAACTGAGACATGATACAATGGAACAAAAAATCCCATGAAGCTCAGTGGAAACATATCCAATGAGAAATTTTCAATTTTCAGCTAAAATATTTTGATTTTTGGACAAAAGATCTAAATTTTCATCAGAAATCACTTTTTGGAAAAAAAAAAGAAAAAGATTAATTTAAAAAAAAACCCAAACAATTTCTATTGTTTGCCGGAAGCTGGGAATGAGCGACAGGGAATGGATCACTTGATGATTATCTCTTCTGTTCATTCTCTCCACCAGGCATTGGCCACTGTCTGAAGACTGGGCTAGACCTTTGGTCTGATCCAGTATGGCTGTTCTTATGTTCTTATGCTCAATGGAAAATGTATAACCAGCCCTACATCTATCCATGGTCCTTGCTATAAGTGATATTCCATTTCTGATGCTTTTATAGTACTTAATTACAAAAGTGGTAATTTAAAAAAAAATCAGGACTACACAAAAATATGAAAAAATACTACTTTTATGAACATTTTGAATAAGTATGTGTAATAACTGAATATTCAATTGAAAGTTTAGTCCTATTGAGGAAGTCAAGTAAGCGAAAAGGCTGCCTGCAGTAAGGCTCTAAAAAGTTGCTAAAACTTGATCATGATGTATTCTTTTTATCACAGTGGGAAGTGGTGGTATATAGTATGCTATTAGCATAATTTTTTCCCAAAGGAATGCATTAGCTACTTGTAATGCAAAAAGAAGCTAGCACCATCACACATTATATTGAAGTCTCTAGAAATGAGCTTGGTTTGAAATACCCAACCTCCTCAGAGGGATTTCCTTTTGGCTCCAAGCACTGGACCTAGAGTTCAAAACATTAATCTTGAGGGGGAGTTTAAACACTGAAGAACACATAATGTGTTGATGTCATGTATGGAAGTAGAGCATTGCTACCAATAGGTAGATGAAAAGAAGAGAGGAGAAGAGAGAGAGAGCAGGGAGAAGAGTAACTCCAAAGTGTTGGCTAGGGAGAGAAGAGAGACTCCAAATAAGGAATGGGGTGGGGCATCAGAGAAAAGAAAGGCATCAAACTGGGTAAGGACAAAAATAAAATACAATGTATGAGAATCTGCCAGACACAGCACTATTTTCCAAGCTTCATCCCGTATATTGCTTTGAAGGTATACCTGTTTGATCTGTTCTCTTAAGATTTCAGAATAAAATACCACTTGACTTCCTTATGAAGCATACATTGGCAACATTTGCAGCGACCAGCATTTCATCTTCCACATGTTGGGACTTATGCATTGACCTCTTCTCCTCCACACTTTTGGAGATTACAGCATGTAACGTCAAACTTTCTTGACCCATCTCTAATATTTGCTTGTGCCTTTTATCTAACGATTGCCAATTACTTTTTTTTAAAGGATTTTAGCGTCCATGACAACAAAGAACTGATAACACTTGTCAGAATTAGGCACAGCACAGAAAGACACTGTATATTTCTCCACATAGCTATACCATTGCACTTTAGTTCTGACCTGCAGCAACCTTCTGCTCTGAACCTGGTCCAGTTTTAAAAGAAATTTTCTTGAAGTAAGCATGTGGCATTATGCCAAATGTTGTTGTGATGTCAATGAAAAGACTGAATAATAGTAAGATCATGTCAACTGAAACCTAAATCAGATTAAAAAGTCATCATGAAAACAAAGGGACTGCAATTCTTACTCAACCAAAACTCCCACTGAAGTCAATAACAAAGGATTTTAATACATCAAAAATTATCTAAATAATACTGAGATTATAACAAATATAAAAGCAAGGTTGTGCCACACTGAGTGAATGATGACAGAGATCTCATATCAAACTTTCATACCACATGTTCAGTAATCTCTAGGCATTGAAGTCAATGGGAGTTTTTCCTGAGTAAGGACTGCTGGTTTAGACCCCATGCTAGATTGATAAGAGTATTGTTTCTGACATTAGAATCAGCTAAGGGTAACAGACAATAACATGGCTGATTACTAAAGCAGAAGATGTAAATTCTTTCACATTTCTATGCATTAAAAAGACTTAGAATTCCTGAATTTTAATATAAAATACAATGAAGTGTATCAAATAAGATTCCCTATCATGCTTTGTAATAATGAATTGCAATGTGCACATTCAGAGGACAAAAATGGCTTTAAAGAGCCCTTGCCTCACAAGGTTGAGAAAATATATTATTTCACCAAATCTCTTTTAAGTCTCCTGTATCTTTTTTGTATATTTCCTTTCTCTTCTAATTATTACCATACACATGTCTCTGGACTGTGACCTCACTAAAACCAGTTTGGCAGAAGGTGGCTGAGTAGGATTGCACTAGTGAATGCTTTTGTGTATATGTAAGCAATCAGCTGTAATGTGGAGGGAAATATACAAGTATATGGGAGTTTGTGGGGTTTTGGTGAAATGTTGTTTTGCTAATTGGTAAGATTTCCCTTCCCACATGCCCTTTCAGTTGCACATATCAGCCAGAGTTTCAAGTATTCAGCACCCTCAACCAGAACTACATTTTCAAAGGAGCTCAACTATCATTTGGGCACCTACATGAAGTGGCTAGGTTTTCAAAGGAGCTCAGTGCCAGGCAGCTCCCATGCAGAATAACGGTTCTTCTGAAAATAGATGCACTTTAAATATAGGTAAATATAATCTAAACTAATCTATTTATGATACATGTATTTAACCCCCGTGTGTGTGCATGGAAGGGTTACTGCTGAATGACTAAACAAGAGTAAATACAATATTTACCTATTTCAGCCTTGTAAGGAAGATGTGATGAACAAAAATGAAAACCCAAATGTTTTTTTCCAATTATAATTATAAATCAATAAAACAAAAACATATTATATTCTTGAGCCACTAATTCAGCTCCAATTTATTCCAAAGGTGGGGGGGGGGTGGTGGTTTTGACCCTTCATTAACAAACTGTATGATTATATAAAAGTGTGACAGCTTATATCAAATATTTAAAATGGGGAAAGTATTTTAAAATAGTTTTTTAGTATTAAGTGTGATTTTTAAAATTGATTTTGAAATTATACTTGATTTTCAATTTTTTTCCATAATAAGATTTTAAGAACCTGTTGACACCTGTAGACTTGGGTAATAATCGCATTTTCAGCACATAGTCTCTGCAATTTGCAAATTTTCTGGCATTTACTTTGCTACCAGCTATTGTTCCTGTTCTCATTGAAATGAACATGGGATCACCAAAATTGGTACCAGGAGCTTTCAAATAAATTACTGATATGACTATGCTTACTGCTTTCTTTTTTGAGGAGTAATTAACGTAAAACATCCTGTCCAAGTTTTGTCCATCTGATACCCATTGCCATGAGGAAAATGGCAACGAATATCAGGACTAGTTTGAGAAGTTAGCCTCCCTGCCTAATATTTGTATTCAACTGGTTCTCTGTGCAATTACTGCAGGAAGAGTAAAGTCACAGCCTTTGTGGTTTCCCCGGTCACCAGCTAATTGCCCAGTTAGAACTTTAGCTGAAACCAGTTAGATGCCTCCCTTGTGTTATAATGCATGCACCTTTTTATTCATTTGTCTGCTATATCAAATTACTGTTGTTAGCCAAATGATGCATGATGCCTACTTTTGTTGGATATTGTGCATGCAGTGCAACAGAACTGCTGACATAACATGCTCTGAAAATATAGTGAATCAAATGCAAGATAAATAAAAAGATTTGGTCTGATTTTGTACACATACACACTGACGAGTGAACAGCTTTCTACATGAATTAAAAGTTGCAATACTATTTTACGATGCTATACTGTCAACATTATTCTATCCAAATTGGGTACTTTCATATGTTTACCATCAGACAGAGATGCATGTTATATTTTTGTTTTGAAATATAGAGAAACTATAGAGAAACTATAGAGAAAGCCTTTTCCATGGGGAATTATCTTTTCTTAACTCAAATAGTTAGCACACATTTGCATTGCCAATAGATGGCAGCATAACTCTTCAGGCGATACTATCAGCTACTTTCCTATTTAGCATTAATGTAATTATCTTGGTAAAAGTTATTTCTGAGTAAATGTTATTCTGTTACATTTTTTTGAGTTCTATAATTATTTTACTGCTATGTACTTAGAAAAGGATGGGGATGGGGCAGGGGATAGAAGGTTGCTGTATATTTAGACATATAGTACTATGATAAACTTACTTTTATCTGCAGTTCTTGTCTATACAGAAGTGTATTGTCCAGTCCCAATATACTGATTTATGAGCTATAATCTTGAAACATGCAATTTGGTAAACCCTGTACCATATTCATGAATATTCAAATTGAAAAGAATAACGGTTTGTTTGTGAGAGTAACACAAACTGATAAAAGCAAGGAAATGTAAAGTAAAAGTTGATAGAGTACTTTATCTGAACTTGCCCCTTTGTACAACCTAGAGATCATTGCATGTATGGTACAGTATGTGAGACTGCATTTATGGTACAGCATGGTGATCAGAGATGTCTGTCACACCTAACCTCAGTGAAGCTCCTGCTTTGTTATTTATGTCAAAAATAAACAGTCCCAAAACTACAATTGTAGAACCCTATCATACTGTTTAAAGAAAACAAAAGAAATCAGTAAAAATGGAATACTAATTATGGCCTGGTAATTTGGGATTAGATTAGCAAACTGTTAAATTCATACATGATAAAATGTGTATGTAGATTTTGCAATAACTTTGTATAATATCTTCTCTAGGTCTGAGCTTTACTAAGATATCTTTCACACTGTGAGAGAGCATGCAGAGACTTCTTGAAAAAAAGCATCCTTGAATGGCACTTAAGGTTGGCAGTAGCTGGGGGCTCTCTACTGAGATGCAGACTGTGTTAGACAAGTAGGCAATCAGCTCAGCACAAGCACAGCTAGAAGCCAGCCAGTAAGTTCTTCCATTCTTGATTTTTTTGGCTGCTCTGGGGCATAGGGCAACAGAAGTTGGTAAAGCAGATCTCATCAAATGCTTCTACCTACTTCCATCTTCAAGCTTTCCCTAGCCTCCACAAACACACTGTTCTGTTTTTGTCTCTGTGGCTGGATAAATATATATTTGTGACTATTATTTAATATAAAAATAGATAAGTTGTCAAATATCTTCCATTTTGATTATTTCAGTAAGTATGTTAGGGGATTTGTCAGTGGTTCTATCTGGAGGGTTGGAGCGCTTAGACCTATTTTGTACCACAAATCCACTTTTTTTTTTAAAGATGGCTCTTTAGAATGCCACCTACAGCTCTAATCAATACCGTCCAGGAAGTGTGTCCTGACCCTCTGGATTGTTATCAGCAGAGACAGCTGCACAGCATTTTGTGTTAAGTAAGCCCATTGCTTGACTGGACATTGCACTAGACACAGACATTCTCAACCTTTTTCTTTCTGAGGCCCTCCCAACATGCAATCCAAACTCCACGGCCCACCTGTGTCACATCAACTATTCTCCTGCATATAAAAGCCAGGGCCTACGTTAAAGGGTAGGAAGCAGTGCAGTTGCTCGGGCCCCACATCACAGAGCTCACCGCAAAGTTAAGTTGCCAGGCGTCAGCTTCAGCCTTGGGTGGTGGGGCTCAGGGTCCTGGGCTGCAGTCGCTTGCAGTGGGGCTTTGGCTTTCTGACCTGGCCCTAGAGAGTTTAATGACTACTATGCTTGGTGGCACCCCAGGGGGGCCCTGGACCACTGGTTGAGTGACTACAGGTCTGGTCTTGTGGCCATTGAAGTAATGGGAAAGCTCCCATTAACTTCAGTGGTGCAGTATCAGGTGTTAGCAGCCTTCCTAGCTGGAAAATAGGAATTCTATTTTGTGGGGGGGAAAAGAGGGTTTTGGTTTTTTTTTAATTTCTTGCCCTTAATCATGCAGCCCTTGAAGCTGGGTCTTCCACCTCCAAGGTGAATGCCGTAACCACCTGGCTTTTATAGGGTGGGGTCTCTTACTCATTCTCTTTATTATTTAAATGAAATTTTGTCCAGGACGTGAGAAACCAAATTTGACAAATTGGCATTTTCTGATGGAAAAAATGCTTTGTTGAAAAATTCTCAACTAGTTCTGTCTCCATTGACTTCACTTGGTGCAAGATCAGGATCATATTGTGTAAGGTAAGAATCCTCTGGAAGAGGGAAAAATTAGATGACACTAGAGTGGTGTGTTTTTTTATTATTATTTTTCTGATTCAGAAGATACTCCTGTATTAAACACACTATTGTGCAGAAAGCACTACGGTCAAAAATTGTACTATCGTGATTCAGGTTTTTATTATAGCATGTAAAGCAATTGTCGAATTACAAAATTGATATTTTTAAAAAATGAAAAATATTTGTTAGCTACAAGAGATGTGCCACGAAGTGGGGAAGTTGGAAGTGAACGAAGAATAGGGAAGGGACTGTGTTCCAGAATAGCAAGGAAACTTGAAAGAAAAAGAGCCAAAGTTAGTTAAACCACTCTATGTAATAATTATTAAATTAAAGTAAAAGCTGAGGCTGCTTTTTATTTTTAAAATCTAATTTGCATTGTATTTTCTTTTGTAATTGTATTTGCCTAAAAACAATTTATGAAGGATTTAAGGGTATTTCCACAGAAACAATTTATGATCACAGTAACATTCTGTCTGTTTAATGTAGATTCCTATATACTATGCTCATCACCGTAGTATCTGTGCTCTTTCCAGCAGTGCAGTAAGTGATATGACTAATATCTGTCATGTGTTGCTTGTTTTCTCATCCTCTCCCCAGGGGAAGAAGTGTGTGAAATGGAGAGGGTTTTTTTGGTAGGTTATTTTTTGTTTGTTTTTTAAATATACACGGTGATATGTGTTTGAGAGAGAAAGAAAAGTCAAAGAAACATGCTTTGCACTTGGGATGGAAGCTAGTGAAGTGTGGAATAGTCTTTGGTTCCTGAGAGAGATCATTCCACAGTCTCAGACTAGCCCTCTTCTGTTTCCTGCCCAGACAAGTTTTACTCTTATTGAAGAGAGTTCCATTATGCCCGATGAGCAAAATTATTGACCATAGTCTTGGTCTTGGGCAGTCTTTTAGATACCATGGGTCCAGGCCATGGAGCATCTTGAAGATAAGGAATGAGATCTTGAACTTGATTTGATATTCAATGGAAAGCTAGAATAGAGAGTGGAGGACAGGTATGATATGCTTTCTGTAGCCTGTGTTGCTGGAGAGGCACGCAACAGTGTTCTTGTCAGGGTTCCTTCCCCACCCTGAACTCTGGGGTACAGATGTGGGGACCTGCATGAAAGACCCCCTAAGTTTATATTCTACTAGCTTAGGTTAAAAACTTCCCAAAGGCACAAATTCCTTTCCTCTTCCTTGGATGGTATTGCTGCCACCACCAAGTGGTTTAAACAAAAATTCAGGGATGGGTCACTTGGAATCCCTATTCCCCCCAAATATCCCCTCAAGCTCCTTCACCCCCTTTCCTGGGGAGGCTTGAGAATAATATACCAATCAATTGCTTTTAATTTAAGTACAGACTAGACCCTTTATCTTTAGGGCACTAAAATCAATAAGGTTCTTAAAAGAAGAACCTTATTTTAAAGAAAAAGTAAAAGAATCACACCTGCAAAATCAGGATGTAAGATAACTTTACAGGGTAATAAAAAGATTTAAAACACAGAGGACTCCCCCCTGGACTCAGCTTCACAGTTACAAAAACAGGAATAAAACTACCTCTTTGCATAGGGAAAATTCACAAGCTAAAACAAAAGGTAACCTAACACATTTCCTTGCTTCCGTGACAATTTCTGTAAATCTTAGATGGATTATTCCAGGTATATTTTCGGGAGGTGATGTCCCTGTTTGGCTTCTCTCTCTCCAACTGGAGAGGGAACAAACAAAGAGAGCACAAACAAAACCTCCTCCTCAGATTTGAAAGTTTCTTTTTTCCTTTTTGGTCAGGTACCAACTAGGTTATTTGAGCTTCTTAACCCCTTACAGGTAAAGTAATTCAGTACAGCTGCCCTGGAGGGATTTTATGCTACCCTTATCTCTATGTTTGACAGTTCTGTACTAGTTGGAGCCTCCTAAGTGCTGAAGACTTTGTACCCAGGTATATTGCATTGCAGTAGCCCAACCAAGAGGTGACAAAGGCATGAGTAACAGAGGCCAAGTCATTGTCCTTCAGGCATCTCCTAGCCAACCAGAAATGATCATAAGTATTCTGCACAGATAATGCTATATGAACACTTAACATCAGTGAGGAACCCAAGAGTACTCTTAGATTAAAGACCAAATTGACCAGTTGTGGGTGTATATCTTCATCCAAAGGAGACTGCACCATGGTTGAAAACTCTTCAGAAAGCTTTCCCCTGCTCACTTTTGTCTTGTTCAGCTTCAGCCAAATGTTCTTCATCCATAAGATGATTTTGGTCATCTTGGTGGTTTCAGTGTGGTCATATGTGGTGAAGGATAGGTAGAGCTGTATGTTGTCTACATATTGCTGACACTTGTGTTAGTGTTGTCTGACAATTTCACCTAGGCTTGCATGTGGATTTTGAAAAGGACCAGAAAGAGGATTGATCCTTGTGGACTTAACAAGTGAGGGCTTTGGTGGTGGAGATGCAGGTTCTTAACTACTTATTGGGTGCATCTCTCTATGAAGGACTCAAACGATCTTACTGCATTGCCCTGAACCCCTGCCACCTCTCTCACATGATACAACAGTATCTCATGGATCAACACCATTGAATGTTTCTGAGAAGTCCGGGAGAATGAGAATAGATGTCTGTACTCTATCCACTAATACCAGATCATCCATCAATGCCAATAAAGCAGTTTCCATTCCATACCCTGGCTTGAAACCAGAATATTATCTTAAATTAGATAGACTTAGAGTTGACCTTTGGCTACCTTCTTTATGGACTTGCTTGGGAATGGGAGGTTTGTCGCTTGGCAGTAGTTGGCTAGAATGGATATATCCAGAGTATGTTTTGTCAGTGTTGGTTAGACTATTGCATATTTAAAGGAGGAAGGGGAGATTCCTTCTCCAAATGAGGAGTCAGCTATTTCAGTTAGGAGTGGTACTAATTGTTCATGACTCTTTCACAAACCAGGAAGGGCATGGGTCAGATTCACAAGTCTTGGGCTGAGATTCTGTTGGGTGTCTAGAACTACTTGATGAGTAAATGTATTGAACTTTGGGTATGCAGGTGGACTGTTGGTTGGTGGGCATAGACAGTTTGGATCCATGCTGTTTGAGGAGGCTTCCCGAATGTGCTTTTTTCAGTGAAGTAGGATGAGAGTTCTTTGTTGCATTTGGTGCTGGATTTTGATGCAGGTTGTAATGTGCAGGATTGATGAAGTAGTTTACCATTCTTTGGGGTGGGATTTGGCAGCTTCAGTGGACTCCAATAATAAGGTTCTCTTGGTCTGTAGTACGGCAGCAGCATAGGCTTTGAGGAATTCACTTATGTTTCATCCTGTCCATATAGGCCTTTGTTTTATGTGCTCAAGTTTCTGCCCCATCTCTTCATCCAGCACCAGGTGTCAGAAAACCAAGGAGATCTGTGTGGGCAAAGGGGAGGAAGCAGCCATTTGGAGGCCAGCATATTGATGATTGAGACTATCATACAATGATAATGATCCACCAGTTCCTTGGCACCTTGTCCTGTGAGTGGAGTGATGTTTCTTTAGGAGGCTTTGGAATGTGCTGCAGTCTGAGTCTTCATGGTCAATTCAGGATCATTGGTCTGTTGTATTGGTTAGACACTGGAATGTGTCTGACCACTGCCTTGATGTCCACAACAGTGTAGTGGTTGCAGTTTCCTCAATCTTGACATGTAGGTCAAAGACCAGGTCCAGGGTGTGTCTGGTTATGTGGTTTGGACTAGAAAAGTCTTGTGAAATTCCCAGGGAGGCAAATGAGGAGATGGGGTATTCGCATCTAGAGCTTATCAATATGTATGATAAAATCTCCAATGATGACAACTCTGGGGTATTTAACCCCCATTGCAGAGAAGGTATCAGTGAGCTACTTTATAAATTCTGTAGTCTGTGGTGATCTGGAAATAAGCATAAAATATAAGTTGACTTTGACTGTATTTTCTATTGTCAAATAATGAATTTTCCATCTCACCTGAGGCACCTGTCTTGGATTTGATGTTTGCAGAAAAGATGAATGTGGTGCTTCCTCCCTTCTTATCCTGTTTAGGTCTGTGATATATTGAGTATCCTGAGGGGATGAAGTGGGCTACCACAGGGTTCATAATGTCAGCCAGGCAGGTCTCAGTGATTCAGACTATAATGGATGCTTCATTGCTGATGAGTTCATGTCTTGTATGATTTTGTTTTGTTTTTGTTAGTGGAGTTGATTAGCATCAATTTTAGTCTGCGTCACTTGTGTTGTCTGTTTTTGGCCCATGCTGAAGTAGTATTCCTGTGCAGTGTATAGGTGTTAGATATCTGGAATTTGTTTTCTTATGTCTGTTTTTCTGTTCCTTGGACAGTTCCTCCCAACTTGAACTGTGATAGGTGACACAGTAGATTGTGCCATGGGATGATCTCAGTGGAAGAACAATTATCTGTGTGAGCAGGTGCCATGGGAAAGGCTTGTCTGTCGAATACCTTTTTGAATTGTAACATGGTTGAGTCCAAGATTATGGTTATGCTTAGAGAAATCTTCAACAAAAAAGAAAACTGCATTAATAAACATAACTAAATGTGCTATCTCTGAGCATTTTCCCTATGCATATACTCCACCCTTCATTGTTCCAGAACATCATGTATGCTATTCAGTCAGGTGTTTCTTGCATGAAGAACAGAGTCTGTCATGTGGCAATATTCCAGCATTCCTCTCATCCTGTCAAGTTTCAAGAGTTAAATAGGGGATGCTATAAATGCTGGTGGTAGGAGGGAGAAATTCCATTTTTATTCAGTCTAGCTCGCAATTTCTTATATGAAATTGTACCTGTCATACACACAGTTAACATAATGAAGCCAGAGTAGGTGAGAAAGGATCAATTTAAAGTATCTTAATAAAACACATAGTGTTTACTAGATGTAAAGACAAAATTTAAGAAGACTACAGTGAGTAATGTGTAAATTTATCTATTTGAAGAAAAACTTTATAAAATGCAGGATGCTATTAGGTATATTTTTAGTTACAGATATACAGACTCTGTCTTTATCATGGTATCCAAAACTTTAATATCACCCAGATAAAAAATGTAACCAATTTGGCCTCCTGGTTTGATCTGTGTCTGGAACTCAAATTAAAGGCTATTTTTACTATTTAAAAATATGTCTAGAAAGGAAAACATAATCACTTTCCAGAAATATTACCCCAAATTGCTAATCCCTGAGCATTTTTTCTATCCTTCATCCTACCCCACAGTTCCAAAATGAAAACCGGGAAAGACAATAAATGGTAAAAGGCTTTGGCCTTATACATCAGCCTAAACTTTAATATGATGTCATGTATTCAAACTATCTACCCATCCATCCTATCCTGGCTGTTATCAGGAACACTCTTAGACTTCAGAGGCTCCCTACCATATCATCATGCCCACCAAATGTAATAGGAGGAAGCTCCCTGAATCATACTCTCTATTTTGTACTTTAAAACTTTCACTTTAATAATTGGGAAAGAGCTTAATGTAAAAATAACAGTTTGACAAATTGATGACTAGCAGGGAGTTGTACTGGGGGATGAGGGGGAGCACTAGTATTTAATGAGTGTAATTGTCAAGGAGCAGGGGTGCCGGAACAGGGGTGGCCAGTGGGCCATGGCCCCATCACTTTTTACAGGCTATAATGGGGGGCTATTGGAGGGAGAGGGCAGAGAGGAGTGAGTGGCAGCTTGGGGGAAGGGGCAGGGGTGGAGCTGGAGGTTTTGGGGGTGGGGTGGAGTGGAAATGGGGTCCGGGGCAGAGCTGGGGGGTTGAGCACCCCCAGAACATTAGAAAGTCAGCACCACTGCCTTTCCTGATAGTTCGTAACATTCTGTTTGCGTTTTTGATGGCTGCTGCACATTGAGTGAATGTTTTCAGAGAACTATCCACAATGACTCCAAGAACCCTTTTGCAAGTGGTAATAGCTAATTTAGACCTCATTTTTATGAATAGTTGGGATTATGGTATCCAATTTGCATTACTTTGAATTTTGTCTGCCATTTTGTTGCCCAGTCACCCAGTTTGGTAAGGTCTCTTTGCAATCCTTCACAGTCAGCTTTGGATTTAACTAACAAGAGTAATTTTGTATCTTGTGCAAACTTTGCCACCTCGCTGTTTACTTATTTTTCCAGGTCACTTATGAATATGTTGAACAGCACTGATCCCAGTAGGGGACCCCACTATTTATCTCTCTCCATTTTGAAAATCGACCATTCATTCCTACCCATTGTTTCCTGTCTTTTAACCAATTCTTGATCCACGAAAGCACCTTTCTTCTTATCCCATGACTGCTTAGTTTGCTTAAGAGCCTTTGCTAAGGGCAAAAGAACTTAACCCACGAATTTCTTGATCAGATCATCAGATCTATGCATATAGCAGCCTGGGGTATTGATCCTCATTCATCTGTTTCTCCCACAACTGTTTCCCTTTATTTGTCTACTCCCACTCCTAGGCATGGGTTGTCTACCCATCTTAAGCCACCACCCTCTTTTCAATGAAACCTCTTCACTGGAACATAGGAATAATCATACCTGTATCAGTCCAAAGGGTTCAGTATTCCTTCTCTAACAGTGGACAACACTGTTAGCTTCTGAGGAACATGCAAGGTACCTTATAGTAGTCAGTTACAGAATAAATCGCTCATATGGAAAGTTTTTTTCTCATTCCCATTAGTTAGAGATTGGCCTATGCCCTGAAGTTTGAGGATTTATGTTCTTTCCAAAACAATTTTCTTGTTTGGTTTAATCATGATGCTTTCTAAGCTGCTATTGTAACTCTGGATCTTTTCATTATCCATACACATTTGCTTTCATTTTTTAATCCTCTTAAGCTCTTGGCCTCAATTATTCTTTGTGGGAAGGATTTTCATGGGCTAATTGTGCATTGTGTGAATAAGTATTTTCTTTTTATAGTTATACATTTTCTGACTTTCAGTTTCACTGAATGTCCCCATCCTCTTGTGTTATGAGGATGGTGAAGAGAAGTGTCCAAACAACATTCTCCTTACTGTTCACTATTTTATATACCTTTTATCATGTCTTCTCTATTTGTCTGCTCTGTCATGTGAACAGCCCCAAGATTTTCAGTCTCTCATCATATGGACATTTTTCCAAAGTCTCCACTTCTCCTCATTCATTTCTGAACCATTTCTATTTCTGCTACCTCCATTTCAGATCTGGTTATCCTCCCAGGGAGGATACATTATTGATTCATAAAATGGCATCTTAATATTTCCAGTATCATTCCTCATCCCATTCCATATGTATAGTAACTGTTTGCTTTTTTGACTACTGCAGTTCTTTGTTCAGCTGACCAAGATGATGTCCAAATCTCTTTCCTGAATTATTAAAGTTAATTTAAAACAGTCCTTCCAATGTGCAATTCTTGCTTCGTCCAAAAATCAATCTGAATCCAGATGATTCAAGTTTGTAATTAGTCATTAATTTTATATATTAAATGGTTGTGAGAAACCACATTAACAGTTCCAAATACCCTCCTTAAATACAAGAGTGATGAAACCTCTCCACCTCTGGAAGACTGGTAGAAGCAACGGCAAAGACAGTGGCTTTGCATCTTTTTATATTTTGCATTTGTTAACACTGAGATAAAGAGAGTATTTAAGGCTCCAGTCCTGCATAACCATATGCATCTGTGTAACTCTACCTGTGCAAATAGTCCCCGCTGAGTTCAAGTGAAAGTTGTACAAGTTCTTCAGTGTTTACAGCACACTTATACTTCCAAAGTATCTGGGGTCTCAGATGATGATATTTCCCCAATTTGTTACTTTTTGCACAATTCTTCATACTAGAACTGGTCAATCTGGTTTCTGTAGGTGAAATTAAATTTGCCTGGATTGGGAAAGGTGCACTATTAAATATTGTTTTTAATGAAAGAATCATTTGAACCATTCAGTATGCTACACAAGAAAGCATTTATGTTTTGTAGCCTGCTTTTAGCTTCTTTAGGTGTTGGGTAGGTCTCTATTCAAGCTAACAGAATTCTGGGATGATTTTTATTCCATATAAAACTTCTGATGATTTTTTAGCATTATTTCAAAAATATTCGGCATATTCACTTGTGCAATTAACTAACCAGTCTAATTTTGCAAATTAGTCTGTCATGCTAGGCTCTGAGAACCACCATTATATTCTAGTGATGTGCAGTGCAAAGTCCGCTAATTTCCATTCCTTTACAATTTCTTCCACATGATCACTTTCTGCTTGTAGCAGGGTATTATTTTTCTGCAGAGATTTACAATGAGCATTATTAACTGGTCATGGCAAACCTTTAATTAACAGACTTTGATGCAGTGTGTATTATTATCATATTATCAAGTCATCCTTTTCTTCAATTGGTTCTTCAAGCTATTTATTTATTACAGAGGACCACAATAAGTTGAGGGACATTTTGCTCTTAATCTATACACATTAAGGTGTTCTTTTAATGTCCTGCATTACTACTCACACAGTGGCTTTGTCAGATCTCGCAAGCAAAGCAGTGTTGTACCTAGTCAGTTCTTGGATCAAAAACTTTAAAGGAAAACCCAAGTGATTGCAAAAAGTGGTCATGTAATTCTGTAAGTAGTAGCCTTCTTTCCGAATTACAGTTGAACAACTGTGCTGTATTTTGCAGTGGGGGAGGGGTAATGTTGGGTACTTTCAGATAAGAGTTAAAGTCAAGGTCATGACCATTTGTGATCATTAAGATACTATGACATTTTTAGTATGATCAGTAGTGTGACTTAAGGTCCTGACTCCGAACTTTAGTCCCCTGCACCCCCCAAGTTCTTTGTTCTGGTCTTCCCCAAAATGCCTGCACCAAAGCAGCAACAAATAAAGCAGAGTTCCAATAAATATAGTTCCTAAACATATATTTAAATAACAAAACAATCCAACCCCTACAAAATCATCCCTCTAAATACTTTCCCCTACAGTCTTATAAATTATGCATTCAAAGGAATCACTTTAAAATATAAAATTAGTAATAAACACTGCTTGCATGCTACTGGCTATCTTACTGTCCAAAATTGGGACCCTACTGTGCTTTACAAATATGTTGTAAAAAAGGCACTCCTGTGTTCTTTTTTAAGGCACAAAGAGCTGGCATTTTACACCTAAGTTTTTTTTAAAACATTACATAACACAACAATGACTACTCTGCCCCCATTTCCAGAAAGAGAGATTGCCCTGTGATCTGTGTACCCATATCCCACATCCTTACATAACAATAGTGTGTGCTTTGCACAACTCCACGCTTCAGAGACCTTACGTTCATGGTCCATGACAAACTACTATAGGTGGATGAAACAAGCAAATGGATAGGGATGAGGTCAAAGGAGTATAAGGTCATAGGCAATGATATAAGCAAGTTTTAGCACAGTGTGAATAATTTAGCTTGCCACCAGTGTATATGTTTAATTTCAGTCTCTAATTAATGCTTATCTTAAGCAACCCATAACATAACCACTCACAGGAAACTAAGCAGTTTAACATGGTGTAGATTTCTTTGGATTCAAAGCTCTTAAATTCCATCCTCAAGAAATAACTTTATTTTCTGCTCTCATCCTCTCTATGCAACTTTGAAATAAAATAGCTGTTCTATGTGTGTGACGTTCCCCTCTGGTATTATCTGGACCGGTGATCTGCTAGGCCACTCCAATCCTTGACTCTGGGAGCCAGCCTTACCCTGCTCTGCTGTGAGAACCCCCACTCCTGGGCTGTTCACGCACAGCCTCTGGTATGTAAGGTTCTCCCAGCTGCTTGCAAGTGAATGACACTAGCCAATCTCTCCGGTCCCAGAAACAACCCTAAGAACCTCAGTCTTGCAGCATCCAGTTGTGCTCACTGGACATTGCAAGCTTATATAAGTTTGTCAATTTAACAAAGAAATTGATATGTATCAGGCTTGTTCTCCCAAGGAGAGTTTCTGATACACTGTGAACCAAATGCACTGCTTCAGGTAGAATAAACAAAGAGATTTATTAACTATAAGGGTAGATTTAAGTGATTATAAGTTAAAGCATAACAAGTCAGATTTGGTCAAATGAAATAAAAGCAAAACACATTCTAAGCTGATCTTAACACTTTCAGTGTCCTTACAAACTTAGATGCTTCTCACCAGAGGCTGGCTCTTCAGCCAGGCTCTCCCCTTTAATCAGTGGTTCAGTTGCTTGGTGGTGGTGGTGTCTGTAGATGTAGGTGGAAGAGAGAGAGCATGGCAAAATGTCTCTCTTTTTTATCATGTCCTTTCTTTCCTCTTGGTTTGGCCCCCCCTCCCTTCAGAGTCAGGTGAGCGTTACCTCATTGCAGTCGCAGACTGCCCAAAGGAAGGGAGTGACTCCCTCGAGGATCTAACAAATTCTTTTGTTTCTGCCTAAGCCAGTGTCCATTGTTCCTGTGAGGCTGGGCTGGGTTTGTCCCATCCATGCCCTGATGAGGTATGAACTGCCTCTCTAATCTTGGAGAGTTTTTGCATGGGCTTGCTTTAAGCCATGAGGATACATTTTCAGCCTCACAACTATATACATGAATTATAACCTATAACCTTACTGTAACATTATAATTTTCACTCCATGCATCTGAAGTGGGCTTTTTACCCACAAAAGCTTATGCCCAATAAATCTGTTAGTCTTTAAGGTGCTACCAGACTCCTTGTTGTTTTTGTGGGTACAGACTTGCATGGCTACCCCCTGATACTATAACATTACTGTAACAATTACTATAACATCACTATTATAACCATGCTCAGTGCATCATGAGCCTTCCAAAGACACCCAACATGACAAACTTTTCATTGGATACCACCCAATCATTTTATAAAGATTAAAATGGGGATGTAGGGTGTTCCTCCGAGGTACATAGCGTCACAATGTGGTCTCCTGCTCTTTCTCCATTTTAATGCATTATGGATCATTCATAATATATACATAGCCTGCTTGGGGATTATTTTTCATTAGGGAGGATCCTTTCAAGGGTTATAGTAATATTAACTCTGGTGTCCTAGGAGCTTTGTGATCTCCTCCCACTCTCAGCTAGAGTCTTGTGTGGTAGGTAGAGCTCCATCTCTGATGGTGGAGTGCAGGTGTTTCCTCTCTGCTTTTCCCACAGCTGGAGACAAAATGAAGTGTGGCTGGGTTCTTCTTGTCCTACGAGAAGCTGGTGACAGTAGAAATGTGTACTTAGTGAGTGCAGAAGGGGAGGGAGACTAAAGGAATAATTCATAAAAGCATCTTTTAAAAACCCTGTGATCTACTTTCTTCTTGTTAGTCATATGGCTTTTTACTGAGGCTATATCCATATATCCTATACCAATCAGACTACTGAAGATGCATTCAAATTGTGCTTCTTGTGCTTCTAAATCTTTTGTCATAGCCAGCTTTATGTTTACCAAAATAATGTACATGAAAAAAGGTGAACTTCAAAATATCTTTCCAGTGCTGAGAAACATGGACAATGTTTACTTTTAAATGTCACATTCATCTGTAAAAAATATAAGATTTAAATCCCCAAACCCTGAACATCATTCAAATCAAGGACACTTTTAAGTTTAAGAAGTTCTTGTTAAGAGAGGAAAACTCATTAAAACACAACAAATGCAAAAAAAATAAAAAGTTCTTAAAACAACAACACACCTTTTCATGTAAAGTGGAAAGTTCAATAAAAAACAATACAGACATTTTGCTGAAACATAGCTAAGCAATTATGTGCATTATTTTTTATAGTGGCTAACAAACACTTTATTTCTCGCTAATTGGTCTCTCTCTCACATAAAACAATATCAGTATCAAATATATGGATATTGAGACAACATTGAAATTGATAATTTTACAAAAGTCAGGAAATTCAGTTGATTTTCCCTTCTGCCGTGGAGTGCATGCATTGCAGTGGGGGACTGTATTTCACAGTATCACAACATGAATGCATTAATATAAAATACTTTATATCTGAAGCTACTTTCAAAAGGGAAATTGATAGAAAACAAACCGCTACTCGTTGTTCTGCAGTAAAGGCAAGAAATTCATCAATGCAAATAAAAGTAGCTGTAAAATACTCATTGCAATATCAACATTCTTTGGCTGATAATGGCTCTGAGTTTCCTTTATATACTATAATCACCCTTATCTATCTGATTTAAGAAAAAAACGACCTTTTGTGCTTGAACTGGGAATTAAGCACAGTTGCCAGTATTTACAAATGTTTGTGTTTTTTTTTCCCCCAGGGGAGTTTAGACTTCAAGCCAGTGTGGTGGGTTAGTATGTGTCACGATGAATTTTTGCACTTGCAGTGGCAGTGTATAAATATTATCTAATTAAACATTACAAGATCTCTATGAGGCAAATTAGTAGTATTATCTCCATTTTACAGAGGTGGAAGTGAAGGTTGAAATATTAAGCTCATTGACTAAGGCCAAGGAGGAAAATCTTTGCCAGTGTCAGGATTGGATTGTTCAATCCCTAGTGATTTGTTTGTATTGGTTTCCAGTTTCAGGGCTGTGATCCCAAGGACTACACATTTTTATATTTTTATTGGCAGCTGAGATAGGGGTCCCTGGCCGTATACAGGTTCCACTGCCCTGAACTCTAGTTTATGAGCTATGCAATATAATAGTCTTTGGGAAGTAGTGTTGTAGTCTGGTCATTTTCTGTGGCATTTGCTTATGTCTTGAGAGGGAGATATCAAACCCAACTAACGTGCATAATACTAAATAGCATTCTTTCTATGGCACAAGGCTCAATATTAATGAATTATAATCAAGGACTCAATCATGGTTCCACTGAAGTCAATCATAAAGCTTCCATTGACTTCAGGTATATAACTATGGGATAAGAGTAATCATTTCTCATATGGTCAACTATGTGGTCACCTGTACAAAAACTAACCAATTCTATTTAACATTTAAAATTAGACAGGATTAGAGTTTTCAGATTAGAAAGGCCATCATTTTGTTGCCCTAAGTAGATATTCAGTGCCCCAGACAAGGATACCACTCATCTCTCCCTTAGCCCCTTTCACACATTCTTAGGGAGATCTAGGGCTGTACTCCATGTCAGACATGGATCCAAAATTTGGGTAGTTCTCACCCAGAGATGGGCAGAGAAAGACAAGGGTACACTCCAGATCTATGGAATGTCATCTAGTGCACATACTAAATTCACTGGTTTTAAATGACAGTATTTTAAAAATTCCATAATCAATTTTTAAAGCCAAAAATAAAGCACTAGAGACCGCCAAGTTTAAAAACAAATGGCCAAAGTCTGCCTTCATTTGAAGCCAGGAGGTTTGTATAGCTAACAATTAGGGCAGAATTTGCCCCAATACCATTTTTAAGGTGTCTAGGCATAAGCAAATGTTTCCTAATGGATGAAAACCAATATGAAGTTTATTTTTTCTCTACTACCTCAAACTCCTCTTTCCTTAAAATAAATTAAATAAATAAAAATGAAATCAGCTGGGATGAGAGAAAGTCTGAGAAGTTTCAGCCCAAAAGGTTGTTTTCTGACAAATTTATAAGCAACTGAAAAATAGAGACAGAAGCACCATGTGAGCCTTAACTATAATGTTCTGAGAACTGTGACATTATAATTAGCAGTTTTCAAGATTACTTTTTATGCCATGCCTAGTGGATTCACTTTAAAAAAAAACAAAAACAAAAAACCCAACAAGCTAAAAAACTTTCTCCAAGTGAGCCAGAGAGTTATCTTTTTCCTCCCTGTTAAATATCTAGTTGAGCCACTTGTTCAATTTCCAATAATGTGATGGTAACACAAGCCCAGTGGAAATTTTAGCCTTAAACCAAAATATAAATTTCTTTCACCATTTGAGCCTGTAAGCATCTCTCACTTCGTTCAGTGGCATTCAACCTCTGCATACCCTTCAACTAAATACAATACAGTTATTATGTAAAGTTAAATGCCGACTTTAAAAAGTATTTAAAAGTTTTTCTGTTAAAAGTCTTGATAGATCTACAATTACATAATAACATCTATCTCAGTATAGGCTTATTTCATGCACAGGTTTTTTTAATTTATTCTATTCTTCTAAGTCCTATTTTAAATATTTCCCTTTAATTATAAGTGTATGCTATCAAGTTAGAGCTAAGCAAAATTACTGGCTTTCCCTTCAGAGATGTACAACAGTGAAAGTAGAACATTGTGTCAGTTTAAAATGTTCCCCCAGATACCAAATCCTATATGCTTGATATGTTCATGCATCTCTAAATTTAAAGCAAGTTAATGTAATGCACACTTAGGGGTTTAGCCCTTGCCCTGTTGTCTCTAAAGCAATGTGTGGTGGTGGGGAGTGGTGGAGAAAGTATTTATGGGAGAAGGACTGATGTCTGTAAGGAGACTATCCCAAACCCAGTACCCAGGGGCTATAGAAGGTAGTGTTAGCTTGAGAAGTTGCTGGCTGTAGAGTAGGCATTCCACATCAGATCTTCCAGTGCTACTGCCACCAAAAATATCTATATCTAATCTGTATTCTTGTATGAAGGAGCTATTAAAGATCAAGGAGAAGGAGGTAGTCTCTATATGAAATTGTTATTTGTCAAAACTGCATTCTGCCAGGTTGGCTAGCTCAGGGTGGCACAATTTTGGAAAATTGGAGCTGCAGCATAGTGCCCATTTTATCTAAGTATTCTGCATCTGGAGAATAAGTGTATGAGTACATATGAGCAGTGATGTTCTCTGAGGGTCCTTATGGCCAATGGGGACTACCCTTACATTATAAATTTATTTTCAAATTGTTTGTTCTTTCTACAAAGAGAGGAATGCTCTTAAGCTGCATTGTGTTTCTTTGTGTGATATGCATGGAGTGGATCAATTGATTTTTGTAAATCTGTACCCCGAAAATTTGTGGTCAAAGGTAGCTCAGTAGAAAGATTTTGTTTAAAAAGTAAATGATCTGTACAGTTCTGTTAGAGTCATGAGATTCTGTAAACAGCTTACAACAAGAATCTTTTTTTCTGTATTCCCTGATAACTACACAAATCAAAAGGTTCAGTTAGATTCTATGATCTTCACAAATCATTTGTATGAAGGCTTAGGGTGTGGGAATGACTCTTGACCTTACCTTTTATATATTCCCTTAAGTATTACTTAATGTTCAGGGGTAACTCATTGATGTCTCTTTTCTCCTTTCTGAATTGCATGCTCATGTTGCTACAGTCATGGGAAGTCACAAACCCTGAGTTCTGTGACCCACACAGTTTATTCATCCTAAAAAACTACCTGTGTGTATGTCATATTGAGCTTTTTGATGTTTTATATTTATTTTAAAGATGGTAAAGCTTTAAAAGATGTTAAAATTAGGGCAGGAATAATATGGGCAGATTATGGCTCACAGTATAATCCCTTTTGTGTTGCTCAGTCAGCACAAAGAGACCATAAATTGGTCCTGCTTTGAGCAGGGGGTTGGACTAGATGACCTCCTGAGGTCCCTTCCAACCCTGATATTCTATGATTCTATGATTCTAAAGCTGCCTTAAAAGCCACCCACTCACTTCAATGGATTGATAAACTTGATGGGGTCTGAGCCCCAGCAGTGAGGGAGTCACTCGGTGAGGTATACCAGGTATCCCAATGTAAATTATCAGCTAAGGATTCCCCTGGATCTGTGCCACTGCCTTGTGTCTCCCAGAGGTTTGCTGAGGGTCGGATGAACCATGGGCAGAACATACTGACACCTGGCTATCCCCAGCAAGCATAATGGAACCTAGGAGACCAATACAAGCTGGTGTTGTTTAGAGCAACCCCAAAGCTGATCTAATTTACATTAAAGCTACCCCAGGTAAAAGGGAGTAGAAAGGGAGAATACTGTTCACTATTACATCCTTTGGGTCCTGCACTGAACATAATTTGGCCTGATATGAGAATCAAAGTCACTGTGTAGTTTCCTAGGCATAGGTGGTAAGGTAAATGCTGCTCACAATGAATAAATGAGTGAGCCTTGTACAAAGTGTATGCTGTAAATACATTGTGGTCTCATTTAAGAAAGGTCTCTTATTCCCATATGTCTCTATATTATATTGCCAATAGCCAGAATTTCAATTTCCTATATATCATTATCCAAACTCTTATCTAGCAGTACTTTGTCCTACGATTTTTTTTCAAATGTTTCTTTTAAGGAATGCTAATGGTCTTGCAACGTCTGGTACTAAGTGCATTTCTTAGTATTCAAGATGTCTTACAGAAAACTACAGCTTTGCATTCATTATAGCTCATTAGATAGTGATAATAGACAACTTAATTGAATTCCCTTTATGCTTTAGACTGTACTAGTAGACTTACCTTTGCTTGTGTTTTCTTGGATTAGTTCAACAAGAAGAAGGTTTGCTTTCTTATTTTATTGCCTACAGATGCAGACTGTTCTCATTTTTATAGAATTATAGAAATGTGGGGTTGGAAGGGACATTGAGAAGTCATCAAGTCTAGCTCGCTGCACTGAGGCAGGACCAACTATACCTAGACCATCAGTGACAGATGTTTGTCTCAACTATTCTTAAAACCCTCCAGTGATGGTGTCAAGGTTCCTTTCCCACTCTGAACTCGAGGGTACAGATGTGGTTACCTGCATGGAAACCCCCCCCAAGCTTATTTTTACCAGCTTAGGTTAAAACTTCCCCAAGGTACAAACTATTTTACCTTTTGCCCTTGGACTTTATTGCTGCAACCACCAAGCATCTAACAAATATATAACAGGGAAAGAGCCCGCTTGGAAACATCTTTCCACCCAAAAAAAAATCCTCCCAAAACCTACACCCCCTTTCCTGGGGAAGGCTTGATAAAAATCCTCACCAATTTGCATAGGTGAACCCAAACCCAAACCCTTGGATCTTAAGAACAATGAAAAAGCAATCAGGTTCTTAAAAGAAGAATTTTAATTGAAGAAAAAGTAAAAGAATCAGGTCTGTAAAATCAGGGTGGTAAATACCTTGCAAGGTAATCAGATTCAAAACATACAGAATCCCTCTAGGCAAAACCTTAAGTTACAAAAAGACACAAAACCAGGAATATACATTCCATTCAGCACAACGTATTTTATCAGCCATTTAAACAAAACAGACTCTAACACATATCTAACTAGATTGCTTATTAGCCCTTTACAGGAGTTCTGATCTGCATTCCTGCTCTGGTCCCGGCAAAGGCAACACACAGACCGAGAGAGCCTTTGTTTCTCCCCTCCCCCCAGCTTTGAAAGTATCTTGTCTCCTCATTGGTCATTTTGGTCAGGTGCCAGCGAGGTTATCCTTGCTTCTT
The DNA here is from genome assembly GCF_965140235.1 of Caretta caretta. Classification (NCBI taxonomy): domain Eukaryota; kingdom Metazoa; phylum Chordata; order Testudines; family Cheloniidae; genus Caretta; species Caretta caretta. Next base: position 56,305,163 of record NC_134209.1, read on the forward strand.
AACCCTTTACAGGTGAAAGGGTTTTTCCTCTGGCCAGGAGGGATTTAAAGGTGTTTACCCTTCCCTTTATATTTATGACAAATGGGGATTCCACAATCTCCCTTGCAAGTCTATTCCAGAGGTTGACTACCCTTACAGGTAGAAAGTTTTTCCTAATATCTAACCTAAATCTCTTTTGCTGCAGATTAAGCCCATTACTTCTTGTTCTAACTTCAGTGGATATGGATAAAATTTGATCACTGTCCTCTTTATCACAGCCCTGAATATATTTAAAGACCTGTTATCAAGTCCCCTCTCAGTCTTCTCTTCTTAAGGCTAAACATGTCCAGCTTTTTTTTTAAACTTTCCTAATAGGTCTGGTTTTCTAAACCTTTTATCATTTTTGACTACTCTTTTAATTTGTTCACATCTTTCCTAAAGTGTAGTGCTCAGAATTAGACACAGTATTCCAGCTGAGGCCTTACCAGTGCTGAGTAGAGCGGAAGAATTCACCTCCTATGTCTTACATACAACACTTCTGTTCATGCACCTCAGAAAGATATTACCCTTTTTTGCAACTATATCACATTGTTGACAGATTCAACTTGTGATCTACTATAACTCCCACAGCCTTTCAGCAGTACGACCACCTAGCCAGTTATTCACCTTTCTGGAGTTGTGCATTTGATTTTTCCTTCCTAAGTGTGGTACTTTGCATTTGTCTTTACTGAATGTCATCTTGTTGATTTCAGACCAATTCTCCAGTTTGTGAAGATCATTTTGAATTATAGTCCTGTTTTCCAAAGTGATTGCAATCCCTTCCAGCTTGGTGTCATGCACAGATTTTATACATATATGTGTCATTACATTATCCAAGTCATTAATGAAAACATTGTATAGCACTGGACCCAGGACTGACTCCTGCAGACCCCACTAGATACTCCTTCCCAGTTTGACAGCGAACCATTGAGTATGGTCTTTCAAACAGTTGTGCACCCACCTTCTAGTAATTTCATCTAGACCACATTTCCCTAGTTTCCTTATAAAAATGTCCTGTGGGACTGTGTTAAAGACTTACTAAAACCAAGATGTATCAGATCTACAGCTTCCCCCGTATCCACGAGGTCCGTAATACTGTCAAAGAAGGAAATTAGTTTGACTCGGTGTGATTTGTTCTTAACAAATCCATGCTGGCTATTTCTTATAAACTCTAAGTACTTACAAATTGATTGTTTAATAATTTGTTCCAGTATCTTTTCAGGTATCAAAGTTACGCTGATTGGTCTATAAATTCCCCATTTTTAAAGATAGGTATTATGCTTGCCCTTCTTGAGCCCTCTGGGACCGCACGCATCCTCCATGAGTTATTGAAGATAATTACTAATGGTTCGGAGACTGCTTCAGCTAGTTCCTTAAGTACCCTGAGATTAATTTCATAAGGCCTCACTGACTTCAATCTATGTAACTTATCTAAATGTTCTTTAAACTGTTTTTTCCCTGTTTTGTCTTGCATGCATTCCCCTTGTTGTTAATATTTATTGTGTTAAGCATTTGGTCACTATTAACCATTTGCCTTTTTCGTGGAGCTGTGTGAAATAGTGAGTTGCCTGCATGCTGCCTATGCTAAAGAATTCAGAATCTGCTCCAGATGGGTTAGAACACTATTAATTAGATTCCATTCACTGCCTATGCAGTACAATATTCCAGTTACAGTGGTCAGAGTCGCTGTTTCATAAGACTTCATAGATGACAAAGCTAAACCAAATCATATCAGCTGAGTTTCCAAATATCTGAATCTGTCCCTCTTTCTCTTTTTTTCTTTCTCTCCTCTTAGTATTCTTTGCATATTCTAAAATGAAAAGGAGTACTTGTGGCACCTTAGAGACTAACCAATTTATTTGAGCATGAGCTTTCGTGAGCTACAGCTCACTTCATCAGATGTATACCGTGGAAACTGCAGCAGACTTTATATACACACAGAGAATATGAAACAATACCTCCTCCCACCCCACTGTCCTGCTGGTAATAGCTTATCTAAAGTGATCAACAGGTGGGCCATTTCCAGCACAAATCCAGGTTTTCTCACCCTCCACCCCCCCACACAAATTCACTCTCCTGCTGGTGATAGCCCATCCAAAGTGACAACTCTTTACATAATCAAGTCGGGCTATTTCCTGCATAGATCCAGGTTTTCTCACATCCCCCCACCCCCATACACACACAAACTGTGAGTTTGGGGTGGGGGGATGTGAGAAAACCTGGATCTATGCAGGAAATAGCCCGACTTGATTATGTAAAGAGTTGTCACTTTGGATGGGCTATCACCAGCAGGAGAGTGAATTTGTGTGGGGGGGTGGAGGGTGAGAAAACCTGGATTTGTGCTGGAAATGGCCCACCTGTTGATCACTTTAGATAAGCTATTACCAGCAGGACAGTGGGGTGGGAGGAGGTATTGTTTCATATTCTCTGTGTGTATATAAAGTCTGCTGCAGTTTCCACGGTATACATCTGATGAAGTGAGCTGTAGCTCACGAAAGCTCATGCTCAAATAAATTGGTTAGTCTCTAAGGTGCCACAAGTACTCCTTTTCTTTTTGCGAATACAGACTAACACGGCTGTTCCTCTGAAACCTGTCATATTCTAAAATATCACTTATGTGGCTTTAAAAGGAAAAATGTTGGTGTACATTGTTAGGATATAGATATTCAGGCCTGCCTGTAAACGCCTATAATTTAAGAATTTAGGTATATGTTTATAATTTAGCTTGTAATAGAGGTATACAAGAAAGAATCTGTGTAAGGGCCTTCTCTCACTGTGACAGTCTGAGGTCTTGTTCTTAGGTCAATGCCTTGGCTAAGCAGCAGAGGTAGCCATAAGCTGGGAAGCGAATGGTCAGATCCTCACATTCCAAACTAATCAATATCGGGCTGTTAGGAAGGTGATCCGATCTATCACCTCCAGAGAAAGGGAAGAGCCTAGAAGATGTAAAAGGAAATTTAGTTTGATAGTTTTCTGTCTGGTAAGAACTCACTTATCAATAGACATAGCTGGGAAACCCTTAGGTCTTTATAGATGTAGCTGTGAAATCCTCACTTCTGTATTGTTTTGTCATTATAGTTCCCACTTTGCTATTGTTTATTTGCATGCTCTCTGTTTGGTTCTGTGATTGTTTCTGTCTGCTGTATAATTAATTTTGCTGGGTGTAAACTAATTAAACTAAGGGGGTGGGATATAATTGGTTAGCTAATCATGTTACAATATGTTAGGATTGGTTTGGTAAATTTCAGTAGAATGATTGATTAAGGTATAGCTAAGAATATTACTATATAAATTAGGGGCAAACAGGAAGTAAATTGGGATTTGAAAATAAGGAAAAAGGAACTTGGATTTAAGCTTGCTGGAAGTTCACCCCAATAAACATTGAATTGTTTGCACCTTCAGACTTCGGGTATTGTTGCTCTCTGTTCATGCAAGAAGGACCAGAGAAGTGGGAGAGTGAAGGAATAAGCTCTCTAACATACATCTTTTCCTCCTGAGCTCTGTCTATGCTGTGAAGGATAGATAATCCACTGCTGTTTATTACTCTGCATTTGTGTCTTATAGCTTTAAATAGCTATTATATTCATGAAGTGCAAAGTGATTTTGTATGTTTGCTGGTCTCCCTTGGAATCTGCATATAACAATGAAATGCTATTCTAACTTGTTTAAGCAACATACAAACAGTAAATTTGTCAGCTTCTTATGTACTATTTGCAATGCATTTTCCATTTAAAATGCCACATTTTCAGTCATCAAAATTAGAACTGGAAAATGCTTATGTAAGCGGGGGAATAGTCCCGCTATTGTGGGGAACTTTCCTGGCTTCTGCACTACCCCAGTGAAGTGGGCTAGCGAAAGGATCTGAGTCCTTGCTCCCACTTCCTTTACCCAGTGGCCTCCCTGCCTTTGAGGACTCCCCTTCCACTCTCCTGTCTGGCAGAGTCCTCGTAACCCCAACAAGGCTGGGCCCAGGATTCCTGTGGGGCTCGACCCCCAGCCCTGCTGTGGTCATCTAGGACAGGGGCTAGGGTGTCCCCAGTCCGGGGTACTCTCTCTGCCCTGGGCACTTCTCTGACCCACTGACCATTACATACAAGTTAAAGCAAATCCAAGTTATTTAATCAACAATTAATTTTTTTAAAAATAAGGGAAAATGGGAAAGGTTAAAGGAAACACATCAACCCGCTCTGTGACAGGGAACATCACAAACAGTGTCTCTGGAATGTTAGGGCAGTTCACAGTCTGTTCCTTGTAAGTCCCAGGCCTCCTTCTCAGGCCCTGGATGTGCTGTAGGGATGCTGTGGGTTGGACACTTGCTCTGGTGGTGGCCTCACGCTCTCAGGGTCTAAGTGGTAGGACCCTTCTTCCCAGTATTGCCCCCGCCCTGTCGGGGTTGCGATACAAGCCTGGCCTGCAGAGGCCCTTGGCTGAGGCGTCTCCCTGTGCTGGGCCTGCTGCCCGGGGTCCCCCTCGGTCTCTCCAACTGCTCACCACACCCAGCTGCACCACTCTGTCTCTGCACTGCTGCTGTTCTGCCTCCAGCTCCCTGGGCTGCTTCTCTGGCCCCTCTGGTTGCTACAGCTCTGCTCCCAGGACAGGTCTGCTCTGCAGGATGCTTCTGTGACTCTGCTCCCAGCACTGCCCTGCTTCATGGGCTGCTTGTCTGCCCCCTCTGGCTCTGGTTGCTGCAGCTCTCCTCCCAGGGCATGTCTGCTCTCTCTGGGCTGTGCCTCTGGCTTTGGGGCTGCAGCTCTGTTCCCAGGACAGGGTCTGCTCTCTCTGGGCTGCTTTTCTGGTCCCTCTGGATCTGGCACGGCTCTGCTCCCCAGCTTAGCTTGGGCCCCTGCTTTCTCCTAAGCTCGACCCCACTCTGTCTGACCCAGGCAAATCCAGCTCACATGGAGGACAGGACCTCCCTGGCCTCCTGACTCCCTGATTAGCCTGCTCACCCTGTCATTCAGGCTGACTTGGAGCATTGGCCTCTCCCCGTTGTTCCTGGGGGCTGTCAGTCTCAGGGTCCTGATTCCCCATCGACCCTTCCCCCTTTTTAGTACTGGGAGCTAGCAACTAAAACACCCCACTGAATGTTAGTAAGGGGGCAACAGTCCTCTTACACTTATGAGGTCATTTAGTTCACCCCTAGCAGTGCAGTATTGTTCTTTATGGAATATCTTTCTCAATGCTTTTCCTAGTTCTGTTTTAAATCACTAAAGTGATGGGACTTCCATCATTTTCCTTGGGAAGCTATTCAGGAGTATAATAGTTCTCACTGTTAGAACATTTGTTGTTGTGTTCGGACATAATTCCTCTTTTGCTTTTTTTGATCCCTTTATTTCTAGATACACCTTCTTGAAACTCCCTGTGAGGAAGCACCTTTTCCAAAGTGCTTTCAAAGTCCACACACTGTGTAGTCAAAACTCATTATTGGGATTTGGATTTATTAACAAGATATCAAAGTTATCAATGAGACTAACTCCAGTGGCAGCTGCAATGTGTTCATAACTTATGGGATTACTCATTCACATATTTAAAATAAGATGACTTAGAAGCCTGAGTTAAAGCTCCAATTTTTTGAAAATGTTGGTGTGATGCTCTGTACCTCAGAGGAACACCCTGCACCCTGATGTTCATCCTTATAACATGATTATGTGGTATCCAATGCAAAGTTTGTCATGATGGGTGTCTTCAGAAGGCTCGTTATGCACTGAGCATTGTTGTTACAGTAATGTTATAGGTTGTAATTTCATGTATATAGTTATGAGGCTGAAAATGTGTCCTCATGGCTTAAAACAAGCCCAGGCAAAACTCTCCAGGAGCAGAGGGGGCATTTACACCTCACCAGGGCATGTATGGGACAAACCCAGCGCAACCTCACAGGAACAAAGGACACTGGCTTAGGCAGCAACAAAGGATCTGTTGGACTCTCCAGTGAGTCACCCTCCTTCCCTTGGTCAGTTTGGGACTGTGATGAGGCAATTCTCACCTGAATCGTGGGGGCAGGGGGGCAAAGCCAAGAGGGAAGAAAGAACATGATAAAAGGGAGAGACGTTTGCCATGCTTTCTCTCTTCCACCTCCATCTACAGACACCACACCAAGTGACTGAAGCGCTGATCAAAGGGGAGACCCTGGCTGAAGGGCAACCAGCCAGCAAGTGGTGAGAAGCATCTAAGTTTGTAAGGTCACTGAAAGTGTTAAGATCAGCTTAGAATGATTTTGCTTTTATTTCATTTGGCCATATCTGACTTGTTGTGTTTTAACGTATAATCACTTAAGATCAATCGTTTGTAGTTAATATATTTGTTTGTTCAGTGCATTTGGATTGAAGTGTGTCAAAGACTCCCCTTGGGATAACAAGCCGGATACATATCAATTTCTTTGTTAAATTGACTAACTTATATAAGCTTGCAGTGTCCAGCGGGCATAACTGGACACTGCAACATGGAGGTTCCTAGGGTTGTGCCTGGGACTGGAGATATTGGCTAGTGTCATTCAGTTGCAAAATCCAAGCAGCGACTGGCCTAACATGCTCATTCACATAGCTGGGAGCAGGTTACATGCAAAAGGCTGTGTGTGTACATCCCAGGAGTGGGGGTTCTCACATCAGAGCAAGGTAAGGCTGGCTCCCAGAGTCGAGGATTGGAGTTACCTAGCAGATCACCGGTCCAGATAACAGATAACACCAGGGGAACATCATAATTGATGTATAGTTATTTAATAAGGACAGAAGACTATTTTGTCTTTTAAATTGTTTTGAAAATTTCCTATAACCATAAGCTCACAGGAAAGATTATTTCTAGGGTTCAAATCCTTAAAACAGGCACAGAGCAAGGGTATTTTGTATTTAAATGATCAGGAATTCTTACCATCTGTCAAGGTTCCTTCCCCACTCTGAACTCTAGGATACAGATATGGGGACCTGCATGAAAGACCCCCTAAGCTTATTTTTACCAGCTTAGGTTAAAAGCTGCCACAAGGTACAAACTTTTACCTTTTGTCCTTGAACCTTTATTCTGCCATCACCAAAGTGTCTAACAAAAATAACAGGGGAAGTGCCCACTTGGAAACATCTCCCTGCTCCCAAATACCCCCCCCCCAAGCACTACACTCCCTTTCCTGGGGAAGGCATGAATAAAAATCCTCACCAATTTGCATAGGTGAATACAGACCCAAACCCTTGGATCATAAGAACAATGAAAAAGTAGTCAGGTTCTTGAAAGAAGAATTTTAATTAAAGAAAAAGTAAAAGAATCACCTCTGTAAAATCAGGATGGTAAATACCTTAAGTGACAAAAAAGACACAAAAACAGGAATATACATTCCATTCAGCACAACTTATTTTATCAGCCATTTAAACAAAACAGAATCTAATGCATATCTAACTAGATTGCTTACTAACTCTTTACAGGAGTTCTGACCTGCATTCCTGTTCTGGTCCCGGCAAAAGCATCACATAGACAGAGAGGACCCTTTGTCGTCCCCCCACTCCAGCTTTGAAAGTATCTTGTCTCCTCATTGGTCATTTTGGTCAGGTGCCAGCGAGGTTATCTTAGCTTCTTAACCCTTTACAGGTGAAAGGGTTTTTCCTCTGGCCAGGAGGGATTTAAAGGTGGTTAGCCTTCCCTTTATATTTATGACACCATCTATAATAAAATGTAATAATTTCTGTTAGTACATCTCATCTGTATTCACTGTACACCATTCTAGTTATAGTTAACTATATCCAAGCCCAAAAAGTCACTTTGCATTTCTGTTCGTGGTGGTCTAAAACGTAGTGGATGATTAAAAAAAGTAGTGTAATTCTTCCTAGATAATATTAATTTGAGATGAGTTGCGCATATGTATACATGCGCATAGGAGATAAGGGTTGAATAAGTAACTTAATATGGCATAATTATTACAATGTGCTCATATTGAGATCCTTGCAAAGACAACAGTGTTAAAGAATTTGGCTACTAACAAACTAAGATGGCATCTGTTCTGAGCCAATGTGCCCCAGACTAGATGCACACATCAGCAGGGTCAAAGCCTGAATTCAGTGGCAAACTGAACCCAACAAACAGTCTGGATTGTCAGGTTCTCAGTCTATGGGATGGTCCTAGTTTACATGCAGTTTTTCCTGAACCTAGCAAAGATACTGAGCAAAATTCAAACACCTTACAGGGATGATATAAAAACGCTACTTGCAGGGGTGCTGGAACAATTTTTACAGTGGGGATGCTGAGAGCCATTGAACCAAACTGTAAACTCTGTTTATAATGGAAACCACTTCAAGCCAGGGGATGCAGCAGTTCCAGCACCTAGGTCTACCTGTTGCAATTGTTCCACTTTGTATAATATACTTGAGTAGTCATTGGGACAATCAGAGTGAAAACGACTCTATAGCCCAGGGATTAGGACACTGACCTGGGGTGACAGCCAAGTTCAAGTCCCTGCTTGATGTCAGGCAGAGAGGGAAATTGAACACAGCTTTCCCACATCCTGGATGAGTGCTCCAAAATTTTAGGGTAGGCACCACTTTCTCTCCCCCTGTTTTTTGAATGGCATAAAAGTTGCCTTGTAAATCTAGCCCCAAAAAGGTGCTTTGTTGTTTTCTTTTGTCAAAGACTATGTTGGTGAATTTACGTCAAATTCACAAATAGTTTCAAGTTCACCTAAATTGCATTTCTTGGTGAATAAATGATTTATGGAAAAAAAATTCACTGATCCCTACATAGAAGAACCCTTGCTCCTAGCTTTCCATTGGATTTTTCTTTACCTTTGAAAATGTTGTCTTTATGAGACCTAACAGCTCCATGAGAAGGGTTGCGACTTTTCCTGTGTAGTCATATGCTACCAACAAAGCAAAACAAAAATGATGACAATGCAACTGATATGTGATGCAAACAGAATTTTTGGGTGACCAGCCTGAGACATTTCAGAAATGTTGTTTTCAGGAGATGGGTGCTCTATCTCAAAATCAAGCCCCTTTAAGGTGTCTCATATCAAACAACCAAAAATCGAAGTACCCAAAATCACTAGACTTTTTGAAAATGTAAGGTTAAATTGTTCTCTTCTGGCACTGACCATTATTTCCTATTAAACCAAGGGCTAAATGCAAATAGTTTATACACGTAATGAGAGATCTTAATGTACAATTTTTTCTCTGTGCCATTCAGTTAAAACCATTGCTGAATTGGTGGTCATTGTTTTTGGTTTCTTTGTGGCATTGGCTGATTCATAATATGCTTTGCCAAAAGTCTGGTAGATCAATGGTAGACTTGATCACTAAAATTGCTTGACATTCTATTTCAACTAAGTGTAAATAATACTAAAATATGCGGGGCTATCTCAGTGAGGCTGTCTATGCTACTTGAGGGATAGTCGCATGATTTTCACATGGCACAATAACAGTCTGTTAAGGCTGTAATTCAATACCCATTGAAGTCAGGGGACATGATTCCATTGACTTCCTTCTGTACAACTTTCCATGAGAGCTTAGTGGTCTCTGCGTGGTCTGTACAAAGGGATTGGCAGTGGGAGTTGGGGGTTCATAAGTCAGTACTATAGCTAGATGTAAAAAACCTGACTCTTAAATAAAACCCTGAAGATTCAGCTCTCATTCAAAGGACTTTAGTTGAGGCTTAGTTAAACTGCTTCAAGGGGATAGATATAGAGGAGTGCTGTGGAGTGGGTATGGAGAACTGTACAAAAACTTCCAACCAGTTTTGGTGATCACATCCTTCACCTGGGCATCTGAGTTGGGGAGTGGAAGTTAAACTGTCCCTGATTTGGGGTGAGTTCTAAGTTCCATAGAAACTGTGTGCAGAGCCCTCATTTATACTTGGGAATGGGCATAATAAATCAGTTTATTATGTACAGTATGAGGGAGTCCACAAAAATTATCATCTTTAATCCTAGAGCCACTGTCAAATTATTAAAGTGTTTACTTTAGATCTAAGTGTAAAAAAAAAAAGACTAGTGTTGGAATTTTATTTGTGAGAACAAAGTGAATTGACCTAGAGACAAATTATCATATCTAATTACTTTTAACTAAATAATGAAGTATTAACATAGTATGCTTTTGAAGAAACATTCAAAAAGAGGTTTCTTTTCTTTCTCTCTTTCTCCTATAATACTTATTTCTCAGCTGCTTAAAATTCTTTATGCAACAATATAGAGTTGATTACAGCAGAGTAGGTTATGATTTTCTGTTTGAAGGGATATTTGTGTTCATTATCTGGAGATCTTTGCATGCTTCTGATTGTCTCCAGTGGTTAGGCAATTGAACCTCCTGGATAACTGCTAGTGTAATCCAGCTCTAATAAAAATGTATTTTTTCACTTCTCAGTCTGGTTTGAGGCAGTTGAGTTATTCATATTCTTTCCTCAGGAGAGTTCTGGAATTTTCTCTAATTTAAATAATGTGTTTTATTTTAGTTAGTGTCAGAAAAAAAATATGGACTTGTTCCTTAGCACACAAGTGGTTCACTCCAGCTTCCCTTCTCCTTCTCTTTTCCGTTCCTCAGGTGTTCAGAAGAAAGGATGTGAGAAGGCTCCTGGAGAGGCAAAAAGGGAGAAATGTGTGTGGGAAGCTAAAGACTCCTTCCCAGGCTCTGTAGGCAAGGCATATCCGAAAAGTAGTGTTACTCTTTATGTTGATGGTACCTTGTAGCGATTTCTAGTTAGAAGCATTTTCTCCTGCTTGAACTAGTTTCTGCCTGTTGCTGTGTTTTGTTTCTATTCAGACTTCCCATCAGTTTACAGCACCTGTTAAACTCTGAGAAGTCCCTCTGTGTGCAGAGACCAACACATATTGAGATGTGGGATAGAAACCAGTGTTGCTCTCTAATAAAATATTTTATGAGTAAACTGACAATTGAGGGCCTTATTGGGATGATACAATGAAGAATTGTGGATATTTTCTTTGCTTATATTTTCCTTCCAGATACACAATTTATTTATCCAAGCAAAAATGTTGTTCTAGCTTAAGCGAATTAAGTTCTTGTGATGGACAGCACTGGAGACAAAAGTCCTCTGTCTGCAGCACAGATAAAGAACATGAAGTAATGAAACCTTTTTCATAGTCAGGGACATGCACGGGAATAAAAATTTGGCTGCTTTTGGAAGGGCACTTTCTGTGTCCCGTCCTCTTCCCTCCTTCCCCCGCCCCGGGCCCTGCAGCTGGAGGAGCTGTCTCTCCCCTTCCTGAAAGAGTTATGTGCCCCTCCTTGCACCCCCTTACATATGCCCCTTTGCAGTTCACCACCAATATGCCTGAGCCCTGTTCTAGAGGGACCAGTGTAGGGCTGTGTGTGCAGCATAATCTTGATAACTGGTCAGTTTTTAGCTTTTCTGCTGAGTTTGCAATAAAAAAAAATAAAGCTAACTGCGATTATTTTCTATTGTAGGAACAAGCCCACTAACTCAGTTTGTTAATGCCATGACAGAACCATAAGATAAGAGTGACTTAAGGCCACTCCTGACCTGATTCATATTTGAAAACTCAATCTATAAGCAAAATGCTTTAATGCCCCTTACTAATACCTTGAGTCATCCAATCTCTTTAAAGGTAAATAAGATGATTTGTTACATTCCAGAATGTGGCATATTCTACATGTTAGAGCCCAGGAAAATTCAAAGTACAGGTGTGTGAGGGAGGGAAAATGGAACTCAAGTGAGTTATTATCTAGGTTTATAGGGTGACCAGGCAGCAAGTGTTAAAAATCAGGATGGGGGTGGGGGGTAATAGGTGCCTATATATGACAAAGTTCCGAATATTGGGACTGTCCCTATAGAATTGGGACATTTGGTCAGCCTAAGGTGTTAAGGTTTGTATGCAGGGTAGGTAAGAAGGCAGCATAGTCTCCCCTTGAAGATGTCCCCTGTTTCTCAGAAGATTACTGAAGGAGGAGGACAGAAGAGGAGAGGGGGAAGAGAATCACCACAGCAAGTGGGGGGAACAAGAAAGGTGGGCAACAGAAGAGAGACTATACAAAAATTCTGATAAACCTTCTTACCATTGAGATGATTATCTGAAATTAACTTTCTGAAGAGTCTCTGATTACTATTATAAATGTGACAAGATGTGTATGTTTATAAGTACACTGTCTAGAAGATGCAGTAAATGCTTTTGTAACTGCACAATCTTGCATATATATTTCCCCAAGATAGAATCTGCACACATAAGAGCCTCCCCATCATACATGAGTAACTCAGTGCTTTGCAATGAGGTCTCAGTCTGTTACCCCTTAGCTTTTTAGTCCACCTTTTCAAAGAGAGTTGAGAAGTCGTTCAGAGCTTGTTAGATAATTTTTGTTTCAGGTAAGTACTTTAAAAAAATCACTCTAGCCTGTGGGTACACAGATCATGCTGAAAAAGATAAGATTTGTAGTCTTCCTGCATAATCTAAAATTTAAGGAGCACTAAGGTCAAAATTTTGCATCTGAACTACAAAATGAGCGCTCTTCTATTCCATTTACCTCAGGCAGTTCTAAGAATCTGAGTGACTCCTTGGTATACTAACCAGAATATTTTCCTGGCTTTTATTTTTAAAGAGGTATTCATAAATAGTTTGATTTTTTTAAAAGATGAAATAAACCTGAGTGAATCAGCTAAAGTAAGATTTAAAAAAAAAAAGAAATTACTTGGACTCTTACAGCTAGATTGCAATCTCAGATATGTGCCTTTATTATTTATATTACTATTACAACAGACATCAGTGCTACACTGAGACCATGGCCCTTTCATGCCAGGGACCATGTGTGTACAAATTTGTTTTTCAAAAAGGCAATCTCAGTTCCAGAACTTTTAGAGTCTAAATAGACAAGACAGGCAAAAAGCAGTAACTCCATTTTACCGAAGAGGAGTTGAGGCCCGGAGAGATTAATGGTATGTCTACACTACAGCAGCACAGCTTTGATGCTGCAGCTGTGCCACGATAGCACCATAGTACAGGTGCTTCCTACATCAGTGGAAAGTGGTTTTTCCATCAATATAATTGTCCACATCTCCAAGAGGTGTTAGCCAACTCACGGAAGAATCCTATCAACCTAGCCAAATCTATACAGGTGGTTAGGTCGACCTAACTATGGTGCTCAGCACATGAAATTTTTCACAGCACTGAGTGACGTAGCTAGTTCGATCTATTTTTTAAGTGTATACCAGGCCTAAGTGAGCTGCTTGAGGTCACATAGGAAATCTGTGGCAGAGCTAGAAATTTAATATCAGCCTTCTGAGTACAAATCTAGTTCCTTCACTGTAAGTCCTTCCTCCCTCTCTTGCTGCTACTGTGTGTTTGTGCAGACATACTCCATAACTAGTGTTTTCAAAAACACATCACTCACATCACTCTCAATGCTTGATTTTTTTTTGGGGGGGGGGGGGGGATTTTACCACAAAAAGGGCAAATTAACCTGTTCCCTTGTTAGCATCAGAAAGTGAGAGCTGTATGTGGATTCATTCACTAATTATACCACGTTAGTCCCATAATATTTAAAAACTAGACAAAGACTATGTGCTAGCACTGATATTAATCCACTAAAAGGAATTGTTGGGAATCAGCACCCAGAGACTGATCAATTCTGCCTCCATCTAAATACAAACTCCTGCTCTAAAGTCCATACAATTTATGTACTGTAGCCTACATAAAAGTCTGCTTTCTGAAATATAAGAGCTTTAATAAACTGCATTAGAAAACAGCAAAGAGTAACCTTCCTAAACTTTTTTTAGTCCTGACTGCCATCTGTAACAGCATAAGAAAAATGGGGCAACAGCATAACAATTGCTTGAAGTGACAATTTTTTTCTGCGAAACAGATAATCCTGCCACATGAAGCCTGGAGCTTTCTTTTCTGAGCTTCATAAATCCCACAGGTAACCTGTGTACAAATTATACAGATTAAGAGATTAAACCTGAATGGATAATTTTAGAATTGGTCTCTTCCCAAATTTTGGCATCCAGGTTTTTATTTTTTGGAGTTGGATCCAAACTTCTGAAACTTCACAGATGTCTTGTTCTGGAGTTTGTATCTGGGCCCATTGCTGCTAATAGAATTGGGTAACTTGGCCTTTTCTGGTTAACACTGATATATTGCCATTCACAATAGAGAGCAAGGGTACTATCTAAAGCTGGCCGGGAAACTGATTTTCACTTCTGTGCAGAATTTTGAGGTTTTGGAATTTCTTTATCCCAAATTGGTATGAAAAGCCCAAACCTTGAAATTCTACATATTTAGTTTAAGAAACACCTAAATGTTCCAGTGGCAGGAGCTTTTGGTGTTTCCAAAATTAAATAAGTGCCCCAGGATGCCAGGCTTACCAGGAGCTGGAAGCTCTGAGATCCCCAGCTCTGTGGCAGCCTGCCAGGCGAGCTGCCAGGGAGTCATCACGACTGGGAGCCCTGGCTGCCAATCTCCTGGCCAGGTGGGCTGTCTGGGAGCCTGGCAACTGGGCAGGTGAGTTGTCAGGAAACCGAGCAGCTTTCCATCAGAAAGATGCCATGGTTCTGTCAGAAGTTTTGTCGAAATTGACATGTTCCCTTGGAACATTTTGAGGAATCAGGAGTTTCCCTATAGAAAAAAAATCTGTCATAATATCCCAAAAGAACATGCTACTACAGAATCAGAATAGCTTAAGGGGTCTAAATACAGCGTCTTTACTGGGAAATATGAAAAATGTTTAAGTTAACCACAGCTAATACAAAAGTGATTTTCATTCTACACAAAGAGTCTAATATTTTTTTTTCAACTCACTCTCTTGAGCTTCCACACTGTGATCCAGTACAAGTAGGGTATTGTGTGACCAAGAAAGAGGATACCGCTAATTTAGTTGAACACTAACATTTGTGTTGTGGTTTGGGGGATGGGCAGGAAAGAGATGGCACAAGGTATGTTGTACCTTTAAAATAGCAAAAAATTGTTACTTCATTACCACTTTATATAACAATATTTTTTCAGTGTGGTTATATATAGTAATATCACATCAGGCTGCTCAACAGAAAACCTAGTAAGCATTGTGGACTGATATTAGGTGACCAGATTTGTCGTGGAGGAAACGTGTTAGGCCAGTAGGGGAAAGTAGAGGACAAGAACCCTTGGCACTTCTGGAACTTTCTACTGGTCAATCTTGGGTCTGATTCAAGGCCCATTGAAGTCAGCGGAAAGACTAATATTGACTTCACTGTCCTTGCATTGAGCAACCAGGGAGGTGGTGGAATCCCCTTCCTTAGAAGTTTTTAAGGTCAGACTTGACAAAGCCCTGGCTGGGATGATTTAGTTGGGGATTGGTCCTGCTCTGGGCAGGGGGTTGGACTAGATGACCTCCAGAGGTCCCTTCCAACTCTGATATTCTATGATTCTATGAACCAGAATGAAATTATTCGAGTGGCTACTACAAACACAAAGTGAATGAGGTGAACTTGCTAAGTCAAATGTGTGTGACTGTGGAGGGAAGAATTGAGATATCTATTTTTGAAATATTATAAAAGTATGAGGAGTACAGCGGGCAAGTAGGGACTAAGGGATTTGGGAGCACAAACTCCTGTTGACTTTCAGTGGACTTGTACTCTTAAAACCCTAAGTTACTCTTGAAAGTCTCGTGTGTGTGTGTGTGTGTGTGTGTGTTGCTTGTTCTGATCTCATTCTGTCTGCTTTTGTCACTTCAGTGCAAGAAACCCAGGGTTGACTTTACCTTTCTAATGTCTCACTCTCTGGATTGAAAGGCTCTAGAAGGGTAGCCTGATGAGCTGAAAATAAAAATAAAATGTTTCCGTAGTTCAATAAGTAGTGGTCCCTTTAGCTGATTGAGTGGCACTAATTAGGCTCCAGAGGGAGTTCCAGTCACCCTATGTTAGCCAGAAAGTGGAGGGTACAAAGAAATGAAAAAAAATAGTGGAAAGTTAGGGATTGGGAAAAGGGGCTTCTTTAGGAGAGAAGATACAAGAGCCCTCTGGATAAAATGTCATTTGGTTATTTTCTATTCTACTGAATATCTGTAAGCAGAAGTTTTCAATTTTCAATGCATTAATGCATAGTTCTGTTCAGTAAAGTGACAGTAAAATAAAATCTTATTTTCAGTTCTTATTTCTATATCAAATGTGCTTAAATTACAAGCCAAATCAAGATTTTCTGACTGCAAGCTCAACCAGTTATCCAAAATTCAGGATGTGTTCTTGAGTTTGGTGATTCAGCAATAAAGATTTTAGAATCAGAAATGAGCTGGAAACTTTGATGCATGAGACAGACTTTAATTCAGCTTGCTTGTTGAAATTATATTAGTATTGCAAGTGTGTGTGTATGTGTGTTAAATTGATACAACTCATCAGATCTGAGGCCTGATCTAATTTACACTGGAATAGTTGACATTCTTTTCCTTTGTCTTTCCTTGACTCGTGGGGATCATGTAAGTACAGTACTAAAGTGCTATTTCTACAGCCAGTTCTCTGGCTATAACCACATTTTAAAACATGTCTATTAACTGGAAACTGAAAGTCCTGAGGCAGAGAGAGTGTAAATAGCACAGCCACTGCTTTTAGAAGTGTGAAAAATCTTTCACGCTGTTGATGGGAATTTTCTTCGTAAAATGTCTGGTAGCACTATTAGATTCCTGCCCACAGTGGCACTACCTGAATAATGCCCCTTTACTGCTTTGATTTTATGGCATTTTAGTAGTATGGGCTTATCTGCCTTTCCCTTTAGCTTTTTAGACTTGTATGTGCAGGAATCCAGGCTGTGATTTATTTGTAACTGTCATAGGGAAGCTAAGGGGAAAGAATTTGCTAACAAAATCATCACTAAAGTGTTAGATTGACAAAGCCCTTGACCTGTCTGTTCCTTCAGTCACACAAAGGTGAACGAGATTATGGAAAATTAGTTATTGCATTATGGAACAAAATTCATGCCATGCCACTTTTTTTCTGACTTAAAGTTCAGAATATTTCTGATGCTTAACATCAGCAGCCTTTAGAATGGTTAAAATGGACAAAATTTAGGAAACTTACCACACTTTAACCATCTCAAATATATTCTTTTATTGAATTGCTCCTCTGAGAAAATACAGTGGGAGCATCCCAGGCATGCATAATTAGTGATGACAGTGGGCACCATTAAAATAGACAGTACTTGCCAGTTGTCAACAGTTACTACAGTGTTTCTTCAGGGATGATCACTGTTCTTCAGGGAATAGGATTTCTCCTATTCTTAGACCAGGAAAAAATTGTAGTTGGTGCTGGGGGTTCCACTTCCGAAAGGATTCCTCCCACAGCCGGTGTAACTGGCTCTACACTGTGTTTGTAGACCCTTTTGTAGGTAGTGCTGCTGAGGAAGCATCCAAGCACTATGGCAATCCCCAGCTTTTGTAACAGACACTTTTCATTGCTGCTGATGCAGTGTAGAGCAGGCTGCTCTAAGTTATTGCATAGTGTCGGATGGCAATGATGTAATTTGCCCCAATGGGTGTGTGCATCTGTGGGAGGAATCAGACACGTTCCCCTGCCACCAGAAATAATTTTACATGTTACTTTCTCCCCACTCCCTTAATAAGTCTCTCCTCTTCTATTTCTTCTCCTGTAGTGTCATCTTTGAACTGGCTCCAATCTAATGCTGCAGTAGCCTACAGTATGTCGAGTTTCAGCCCTCCCATCAATGCTTTTATTCTGTTCACTTTTTTCCTTCCTTATTACTTTCCATGTGATAGGCCCCCAGGTTATCCTACTTCCTCCAGTTTCCCCTCCTCTCAACTCTTATCTGTCAGAGCCTCCCTCTGTCTTTCTAATCTAACCTCCATTCTTTTTCTTGCCTCCAAATTCCTCATTTTGTCTTACCTCTTTACAAATCCCCCACAATCTCCTGTCCAAACTACCTCACACTCCACAGATTTTTCTCCTCTCTAAAATCCTCCATCTTCTTTTCCTTTTATCAGCCATTCCTCATTCTTCCCCGAAACCACCTCCTTCCTCTGTTTTACTCAGACTCTTATAGTGTACTCATTGTAACATTCTTACTTTCTGGCAAATTATCCGATCTCTCCTTCCTCTCTTTCTAACCCATCATTCCTTCCCTCTTAACTCTAGTGATTCCTACAACTTTCCAATGTCTCCCCAGTTACCCTGGTTTCTTCTCTCCCCCAAACCTCACATTATTTCCTTGCCTCTGCCCTCTCCCCTCCCTCGTATATTTCTCTCTCTCAAAATCCCATCTTTTTTGCTCCTTCTCTTCCTTTCAAATGTGAAAGCTGCCAGCTTGGCCAAGCTGCTGGAAGACCCGCAGCACTAAATGTATGAGTCACTACATTACATTATGAACCTTGTAGTTGGGGGCTGTAGCATCCTCTTGTGGACTGGACACTGAAGGGGACCAATGTGCTATACAAACTTATTTCAATTCCCTTTTCCACCACTCAAATCCTCAGTCTGTTATTCTTCTCTTCAAATTCTTTACTTTCTTCTCCATGATCCCATGTCCGTTAGTCTGTTTCCAATCTGTCACACACCTGATCTTCTTATTTCTCCTCTTTCTACTCAGATCCCATTCCCCCAATCTTTTTTTTTCTCCAATTCTTTCTCTCTAAACTCAACATCCTTCTCCAGCTTGCAATCTCTCCTCATTCATAATTCCTTTCCACCTTCTCCAAGATCCTCCCCCGTCCAACTCTCTCCTTCCTTACCTGAATATCTCAAGACTCTTAATAGTGACTTCTCTCACTTGCTCATTTCACAACTCCAAATGCCTTGTCTTTCATCCATCATCCTTTATTTCTCATTGCCCCTACCCTTGAGCCAATGTCACTTTCCTCTAGTGGTGTCCTCCTTTCCTGCCCACTCTAACGGCCACTCATTCCCTGTGTTCCCTCTACTGATGTCTCCTGGCATGTTCCCTAGGCCCTATGGTTACCCTCCCCTGAAAGGTCTTTTTATCCACCTTGGCAAACCCATGATATATTCCTCCATTTCTCTCTGTGCCTGTCCCTTCCCCTTTGGTATGCATATACCTGGCAAACCAGGGATCAGACATACAGGTGTCAAATGACTATTCCTGAGGATCTGGCTTCTATATAAGCAACAGGCATATCTTTAAAGTATGCATGGTTGATGAAAACTGATATTTAGGACCCAGTTCTACAGCAGCTCCTTTCCTGAAACTGCCATTGAACTCATCGGGGGTTCTGCATGCACAGAAGCTGTGGAATTGGACTTATAGTAAGAAGTGACAAGATAATTTTAAGTGCTATACATGGAACTAAACAGTAGTTTGTAATGGGATCCCTAAAAGGCTATGAAAATTCTACAATATGAGGGTTATACCAAAAAAGGAGATAAATGCCTCTCAAGAAAGACTCTCAACTTTAAAAAAAAAAGTTTAAGGAAATAAAAAAAGTGAATGGACTTTCTAATCAAATAGAAATGAGAACAGATTTATTGTCGCTAAAAAATCTGTCATGGAGCTTTCACTCACATATCGCACAGAGAGGACAGAACTGAGCACTTAAAATTTGAGAACACCGGGCTTAAAAGAAACAAGCGCATTAAAGGAAGATCTCCTTTTGTCAGCTAAAATCGATAAAATAAGGAACTTTTGAAAAGATCAAGCTTTTGGAATGCAGGCACCCCAGAGGGCTCAAAGCAGGGTAAAATTGCAGTATATTTGTACATTTCCCAGAACATATAATTCTGTTCTTAACAGTTCTGGGCCAGATTTTTCAAAAGGGCTCAGCACTTGCAATTGGAGCCACTTGATCAAAAGAACTCAGCTCCCATTTAGGCACCTAAATTAGGTGGGCAGATTTTTAAAAGCACCCTGTACCTCCCATCTGAGCTGGAGCGGAGAATCAGAACCAGAATGTCTTTGATTACGCAAGAAGTGAAAAAAGCTTTCATATTGAATTCATACTATATACAATTTAAAAAGTCTGTTGCTGATAAAATGTGAGTATCTTTAACCATATTTGATATGCAGATACAGTAGAACCTCAGAGTTACGAACTGACCAGTAAACCACACACCTCATTTGGAACTGGAAATACACAATCAGGCAGCAGCCCCCCCTCCATAGAAAGCTAAAATAGTGCAGTACTGTGTTAAATGTGCACTACTGATAAAATAAAGGGAACATTTAAAAGAAAAGATTTGACAAAGTAAGGAAACTGTTTCTGTGCTTGTTTCATTTAAATTAAGATGCTTAAAAGCAGCATTTTTCTTCTGAAGAGTCAAGTTTCAAAGCTGTATTGTCAGTGTTCAGTTGTAAACTTTTGAAACAACAACCATAACATTTTGTTCAGAGTTACGAACATTTAAGTTACAAAGACCTCCATTCCCAAGGTGCTCGTAACTCTGAGGTTCTACTGTATTGCAGTGAGTATATCCTAGACTGGAAGGTGACCAAATATTCTGTGATGAAACTGAATTACATTATATTGCACAGACATCATTTGCATGTCTGCAGAAGATAATATAATTTGACCAAAGTTAACCTACAAACAAATTAGTTTCCTTTCTGTCTGTTAGGTGTACCTGAAAAGGTTGCGGGGAGAGTGGATGATCACAGACCATATGTCATTGTTCACTAGGCATTGAAGCAAGGAATTAATGAGGCAAGAGAAGGCAAGCAGGGCAATAAGCAGCAAGCAAATACAGGCAGAACCAGAGTGCTCTGGGAGGCTGGAACACGACTACTCACCTTTTTTACAATATGATATGACAATGTATGTAGAGATATAAACAAAGGGGCTATTATATTTATGCATCCAAATAATCATCAAAGTTCAAAACAAAACCAAAAGGGCCACTAGTGTTATACACAATTGAAGATAAACAAACAAACAACAAAATCAGTTGACACACAGCTGTGTAGTTTTGTAAAACAAATGATTTCTCTGTAATACCATGTTGCCCTACTCTGCTATTCTGTTATATTACCACTGGGACAGATTACGTAAGGTAGTCTTTGAGAAACCCTTCCACCACAGACTGTGACCACTGCAAGGGCTTATCAAATTTGCAGACCATGAGTTCAGGGAACTGTAGGGACTGCTCACTTGATGTGCCCCTGTAGTGAACACTGCCCCAAAGGGGACATGGAAGGACAGTGTTATGGCACTCAGTCCCCACCCCAACACAGAGGTAAATTTCTCACTCCCTAGGGATTGTTACCACATTATGATCTTGTAAACAGATACCCCTTTCCATCTACAGAAATATTTCCTCTTTTTCTTCCAAAATTTCTCCCCAAATATTAACTTAGCTTTGGATCCAGGTTGGCCCATCAGTTCTGGACCAAAGATCTTGGTACCCTTAAAGATGAGAAATTAAAAGCTATACACCATTAAGAAGGGAGAGTTCTGACTTTCCAGCAGGACACACCTGCTGGTAGTCCTGGAAAGTCCCAAAAGACTGAATTTTAAAATAATCTCTTACAGACATACATTGTGTGCATGTGTGTTTAGAAGTTTTAAAAATTGTTACTTTCCCCCCCTACACAGAGGTCAGTGTAGCTGGACTTGTGATAAAAAAGGACCATTTTTTTTACAGCCAAAGTGATACCTAGATAGTCTCAGTGGTTTTTGAACAAACAGCCCTCTAAAAGATGTCTAAAGTAGGTTGTTTTTTCCCCCACCCCTCTATGTGTCAAAATAAGTGATGTTTTTGGTTTTATTGGCAGTTATTTGGGCTTTGGCATTTTGAAGTGATATTTCTTTATTTATTTAGCACCTAGGAGCCCAGTCATGGACCAGGACCCCATTGTGCTAGGCACTGTACAAACACAGAACAAAGATAGTCCCTGCCCCAGAGAGCTTGCAATCTAAATATAAGACATGAGGCAACAGACAGACGTTCCTAAATTAATGCAATGGAAAATACTGTTCATTTTTATGTTTTGATACACTCATATAGAAATAGTGTAATTCTGATTTCAGCTGTGTGTATCTCTTAAGATTATCTAATATATCTTTATATCTGGGATGGCAGCTGGATCCTCTGTGAATTCAGAATGTTTTTCCCATTAGTGAAGTTACCAGGCACTGGAGTTCCTCTTACTTGTTTGAAGAAATGGTGCATCCATACTGCATCTATTCTTGGCACTCCTCAGATAATTTGTGCCTGTGATGCTAATGAGGGGAATTGACTTG
Organism: Caretta caretta; assembly: GCF_965140235.1. Classification (NCBI taxonomy): domain Eukaryota; kingdom Metazoa; phylum Chordata; order Testudines; family Cheloniidae; genus Caretta; species Caretta caretta. Next base: position 56,327,278 of record NC_134209.1, read on the forward strand.
ACCTGGAATTAAAGAATCAAGCCTAAAAAAACTTTGATGTTTGCCCTGAAAGTGATTGCAGACAAGACATTGAGGGAAACTTTCCATGCAGTAATTCTTCAAAAACTAAAAACAAGTAAATGGCGTCTAACTTTTTCATCCTGTCAGATGAAAGGGAGCCCAATCAGGGTTAAGGAACCTATGCATTTCAGAAATTAAAAAAGCGAATACCCCTATTTGCAGAATCGTTAGTTAGTAAAGTGCTATAAAAAGTCATTGCCTCTGAGTCTTTGGTAAATCCCAGAGCCGTAACGTGGTTGCCAAAATTCTACTTAAACTGCATTACTGCGTAATAAAACAGCTCAGCTTTAAAATTGGTCAGTTTATTGATTTTAGTGGCAAGGGATTTGAAATCATTCACTTTGTATGCTGCTATTTTCTTGCTTTCTGAAACTAATCCGCTGTTGCAACTAGTGAATTAAGCATGCAGATATTATGATAATCAGAGAGAAAATGAAGTGTGTGCACTAGGGATGTTGCTCTGATAAATTACATGAAGCATCTCTTCTGAAACCTTTGCCATAGCAAGGAATTTTTAGACTAAATTACAGAGCTGCTTTTACTATTCATTTTCACACACTATTAGTAGGATCAGTAAAATTAGATACTTTTAACTTTGATCTTTTTCCCCTGTACAGTATTTGTACATTTAATGAATCATGGTATTTATGTTCGCCCAGCTATTCTGTCCTGGATATATTAATCAGAATGAATAAGAGAAAATATAGACGCATCTATGTAAAACAGGGCTGGGTTATTTGGTGGTGGTTATTTATTTATTTAAGGCATTGTTCTAATGACAAAGTTAACCACAAGAGCAAATCTTAATTTGTTCATATAATTTACTTGAACTCTAATCTTTGCAGTATGTGGGACTAAATTTCTTTCCACATTGAACGTGCATGATTGTTGGGTTTTTTTCCATTTGCCAAGAGCAGCCACATATTTTTCGATAAGAATTACCTTTATTTTACATTAAAACCAGATTATGACCTGCCTACTCTTTAAGTCCAAGAAGTAAAGGGGTGAAAGGAGCCCCTTCACCTCTCTACGAAGGCTTCCCATATCACTGGTAACAGCACACCAGGGAAAACAGCTGCCACTGGGTTGATACTTCCTGTTCATACAGGGGGTGGGGAATAGCTAAACACGTGTGTGGATTGGGTGGAACATTGCCTTCACTCCTCCAGTGCTGAGCTGGCACAGCTTAACCTCACCAGGAAATGAGCTGGTGCACCTTACTTTCTCCATGGAGCCAGGGGAAAGCAGGGACCAAATTGTTACTTTGAGACAGTTCAGTCCCCTCTCTGCCTCTGGTACAGTGCAACCATGTGCTGCCCTTACTCATGTCGGATAGCAACCTGTCAGTAGCAGGACAGGTACAGAACACAAGTAAGGCTTCTGTGAGAATACAGTGTGTGTCTGCTTTGTAGCAGGCTTTATGTGAACTGAACACAACTTGACATCTTCCATCAGCTGACTCCATAAAATGTAGAGTGCAGTACATAGAAACCAAAATCATAACAATTACATACCAACACCTACCACTCTGTTGATGTCAGTTGGGCCTGTACACACATTATGCTTCTGATACAATGCAGTTATGTGCTGCCCCTTCCTTAGACTTTGAAATTATCTGTCTATCTGTCTATCTAATTGTGTGTGTGTGTGTTTGTTTCATGCAACACTTTCGAACTACAAAAGCAAATACATAACAAAACACAAAGGTACCATATGTGGTAACCAGTCAACATTATATTGAGCAACTTAGATGATTGCTTTTCTAGTGTGGTGTTGTTCTGATTGTCTAGGACACTTGTATACTTTTCAAGGTATGAAATCTGGGTTCTTTCGGGGGAGGAGGGGCAGAATTTTCAGTGTGATAATAAAAACAGCGTTATAGCAGTTGAAGATGTAAAAATGTATTAGTCCATCAAGTCCAACCTCCTATTAGTGCAAATGTTGTTGAACATTAAAGGCCTAATTCAGCAAAGACTGTCTGATTTTTGGAGTGAGGAAGACATGTATATTTGTGTGCTCCATTGTATCTTTAGAGTTCTACAGTATATATATATATTCCACTGGTGTCATCTAACTATATTCCATGCCCTATCGGGTGACCAGATGTCCTGATTTTATAGGGACAGGCCCAATATTTGGTACTTTGTCTTATATAGACACCTATTCCCCCTGACCCCATCCCGATTTTTCACACATGCTATCTGGTCACCCTAATGCCATAGCATAGTAAACTGTAGTACCTTAAAGGCCATAGTTTCAATGTAAAAGTGTGAATAATTGCATGTGTAGACTGCCATGGATCCATTTATGTGCGCACAGACTTGATAATGTGCACATGCTTGCATGTATGCATAGCTAATTTGGTGCGTAACTGGCCAATTTCTTGACTGGTGTGTGCACATAGAGTACATACAAATGGGCAATCTCTGCCTGTAATCATGAGCACTCAACTTTAAAATTGTGTTCCTAAAACTTTATTTTATAAGGCAGGAGAGAGGTTGGTGTCAATTGTGTGGCAAGTTCAGAGCCATCGTGCTGATCTAGAGCAGGATGGCTGACAGCAGGCAAGGGGAGTACTTAATGGGTCACAAACTGGTAGGGTTGCCAACCCTCTAGAATTGGCCTGGAGTCTCCAGGAATGATTGTCATGTGATTAAAAGTCCAGGAATACGTCCAATTAAAATTGGCAACCCTACACACTGGAGTCACTCTACAACATGCACATAAAGTGACTGACTACCTGACTGTTTCCTGTGGTGCCTATGAGTATCAGGGAGGATGATAGTCAAGCCCTCACCTGCTGATCTCTACAGCAGGGTCCTATTTTCTGCTCTAAAGCAGTGTGTCTGTACTAAGGCACAAGAGGCTACTTCGAGCCTCTTCTCTAGTAAAGTGGTTACGTAACAGATGTAAATTCAGCTCTGCATACATGTTTATGATATTAAACAGCATCTTTATTAAAAGGAAAAGCAATTTAAAAAGTTGACCATTGGGGCAAATGAGCAATAATATATTTTCAAGCTCATATATTTTCAGTAATCTCTGAAAATACTCATATAAATAATCTTAAATTTAAACCATGATGAAATTGAATGACTCTGTACTGTAGTATGGTGTAGGTGCATGTTTAAATGTGCTATATAATATGTATCTCCTCCTATGAATGTTTAAGTTTTATTGCGTGATGATTGAGCTGCATTAATCACAATTAGAGAAGAGACTTTATCATTTTTGTGCATGGTATCTGACCTTGAAAAGACTTGTGAAATTGCCTCAAGAGAGTAGGCAAAAATGATCTATTCCTTAGACTTCTTATCTATATTCACCTTGAATAATGCTTAAAATAAAAATTGTGAAAGTATGTCTGAAATCTAAAGAAAACAGGAGCTATTATGATGAAACTGGCTGTGGCCTTTTATAGCTTTCTTTATCTTTTATGACTGGTCTGTTCCCTGCAGTGTATCTGTGAAGTGCAGAAAAAGTTCACAGCAGATGATTATACTAAGGTACCAAAGCTAGTGAAGTGTGAGATAATCTTTTGAGCTGAGAATTAGTGTCTCGGGCAACCAAGCGAGAAACCAAAGGGGAGTTATTCCTTCAGTAAAGTTTAACATCTAAGGCGCACCTGAAGCTATAGCCCTTTATTACTGCTTGAATCAATACTTTTGACCATCTGCTTACATGTTAATAAAGGCTATTTTTGTTAACAGTGTCATGGGTCTTTAACTTGATACAGTGCAAATTCCTAAGATTCTAACAAGTACAGCATTTGATAATATTGCTCATGTTTATGGTGTCATTCTAGGCATTAGACATTTTTTTCCTTGAAATACACACAAGTGAGAAGGGGGAGATGTGTGGGATTTCATGGGTTCTGAATTTTCTCACTTTAGTAATTTACAGTTTTACCCTTTATCCTACTGGATCCTAAACAATACTATATTATTACTATGCAATAATTGTATTAAGGAACCTCTTCACCCACTATTAAAATGCACCTACCTCTGGGGTTGAACTGGGTAACTTTTTAGCAACACATACTGCACAACTGGTTAGGCTAGGCAGTAGTAGGTTGTACTCATGAAACTAAGCTTTTTGAAGACTTTCAAGTATTGCTAATAAGATTGCTATTGGGGGGAAATGCTACAAAAAAAACCATTAAGAAAGAGTGGCAATTATTTCAAGTAACAATACCATACCCTTTTGCTGTTCTTATGGAATGGGAAGTACTGCTTGGTGTCTTATTCTTCTACCACATCATTTAGGTGTCTCTCTTGGATCCTGTGATGTGAGAGAGTAAGGTCCTGTTAAGAGGAAGGTAACATGTACAGATATTAATCTCATATATGAGGGTGACTTTGGGATTGGTAGTGTTTGGAAGAAGTCAAGAATCAGAAAGAATGGATGCAGAAGAGAAAGGTATGAGAAGTCCAGAATCAGATAGAGAACTTGTCCACACACTACAATTACAACCATATTAGGGAACCCAGTTACAACATGGTTGTAACCTAACTGTGTTACATCACACTTTTTGGTTTTATATGTATAGACATATAATCATGTTATAACCATATGAAAAGCATCATGTTATCACCCTGGAAGGATTAGAGAGGAGAGAAACCATTAAGAACAGAAGAAAAAAACATTTTCCTTCTATTATTTAAATGATTCTAATTTTTCTATCATGTTCCTCAGTTCTCTCACTCCTGGGAACATACTATGAGAAGGTTGGTTCAGAGAAAGAGACATATAAGAAGACCAGAACAATGTTACCCTAGGTTCCATTGAAATGAAATAATCTTCACATCTGCTTTAAGTAGACAAATAGTTGGAGTTATGGAAGCAGAGATAATGGGATGATGTTTTAGAAAGAGATTGAGAAGATATGACCCTATGGTTCCTAGAAAAGAGAGAGAGGTTTAGAACGCAGTGAGGAGGAAAAGGAAGAAATAAATGATGACTCTAATGAATATAAATAAATAAATAACCACTAGTGAATGATATTTTTTAGGTAGGCTAGCCCAATCAGTTCCAGGTGTAAGATTTCTAGGGCTGAGAACTTTTGGACAATGTCTTGTTTTCGTCATATTTATTTTCATCTTTGTTTCCCAAAACATAGCTGCTGGCTCAAAAGTTTCTTTATCCTTATTTTTAAGTGTTCACATTTTGCTCTATAAATATTGTGAAATTACATTTTTCATCTTTCAAGTTTCCTCTTTTGCTTTGTGTCCTTTGTATTTTCACGACAAGAATTGACATTAAATGTAGTTTCAACTGTTAAAGCATCAAGCCAAAGATGATTATAGCTGTAAGGTCGTAGTAAAACACCTGCTATTCTGAACAGCTTTCTATGGGTAACAACCTGCTTTCTATGGGTAACTGACCCATTAATTATGTGCTAGAAACTACAAGTAAGAGACCTGCTGCTATATGAATTGAGTAGTTACCACTGATTAGCCTTGGAAAATCTGTCAATAGGATAATAAGAAATGATTTAAGAAAAGCATTAAAAGTTAAAAACAAACTATTTATGGTATTTGATCTACTATTTAAATGTGTGTGATAAATACATTCTGGCACCAAATGCTCTACCTGATTCTTTCAATGTTAATAATGGCGACCACATGAAGTAGTTGGTATTCGTTAGTGTTGTTATAAAAATAATAATGCCTATTTCTTATATAGCACTTTTCAGCAGTAGATCTCAAAATGCTTCACAACTTATTAATCTGTTTATTCTCCTGGGAGGTAGGCAAGCATTTTTATCTCTGTTTTACAGATTGACAGCTGAGGCACTGAGAGGCTAAAAGACTTGCCCAGGGTCACACAAGAAATCCTATGTTTAAATTTGTGTGTGTGTGTGGGTGGTGTTTTCCAATGATGTTTACAGAAGACGACTTCCTTCTGACTGTGTAAAACACTCCCCAAATGAAAATTTCATCATTTGTACAAATCCAAATAGAGTACCATCACACTCTCTCTCGTTTTCTTGCATGGCTTGCAAAGAAAGAGTGGCTTTGTCAGGGTTCTCTCCCTACTCTGAACTCTAGGGTACAAATTTGGGGACCCACATGAAAGACCCCCTAAGCTTATTTCTACCAGGTTAGGTTAAAAACTCCCCAAGGCATAAGTTCTCCCTTGTACTTTGGATTAGGTAACACTGCCACCACCAAGTGATTTAGACAAACTCAGGGAAAGGATCACTTGGAGTTCCTACTTCCCACTAATATCCCCCCCAAGCCTCCACACCCGCTTTCTTGGGGAGGCTTAAGAATAAACAAGATGAGCACAGACCAACCTTTGTTTTTTTTTTAGGACACACACACACAAAAACCCAATCAGATTCTAAAAGAAACAGAACTTTATTAGAAAGAAAAAAGGTAAAAGAAGCACCTCTGTAAAATTAGAATGGAAGATAATCTTACAGGGAAATCGGATTCAAAAACACAGAGGATTTCCCTCTGGGTCAAACTTTAAAGTTACAAAAAGAAAACCAGGAATACACCTTCCCCTCAGCACAGAGAAAATCACAAGCCAAAACAAAAATAAGCTAACACATTTCCTTGCTAGTACTTACTAACTCTAATGGCGTTGGATTGCTTGCTTCCTTGATCTGTGTCCTGCAAAAACACAGAACAGACAGGCCAAAAACTTTTCCCCCACCCCCAGATTTGAAAGTATCTTGTTTCCTTATTGGTCCTTTTGGTCAGGCGCCAGTCAGGTTACCTGAGCTTCTTAACCCTTTACAGGTAAAAGGCTTTTGTGCCTCTGGCCAGGAGGGATTTTATAGTACTGTATATAGGAAAGTTGTTACCCTTCCTTTATATTTATGACAGGCTTATTGAGGCTTCACCTGCCCATCTTTGTTTCTTTGTAATGGACCTGTCTGCAGTATAAAAAGAACCATAATTAATGGTTAAATATGGCTGTGAAACAAAGGAGGTGGTAAACCAGGTTATAATATGGTTTACTTTTGCCTATGAGAATAGGAAGAGGAAAAAAGAACATGTTGGAGAACCATATAATCATAGGATAGAATCATAGGGTTAGGAGGGACCTCAAGGGTCAACTAGTCTAACCCCATGCTGAGATGCAGGATTGGTTGAGTTCAAACCATCCAGAACAGATGACTATCCAGCTCTTTTGGAAAACCTCCAGTGAAAAAGCTCCCACAACTTCCTCAGGCAATCTGTTCCATTGTCCTGCTATTATTACAGTTAGGAAATTTTTCCTGAGATTTAATCTAAATCTGCTGTGCTGTAATTTGAACCCATTGCTTCTTGTCCTCTGTGGCAAAAAAGAACAACTTTTCTTCATCTCCATCCTTTCTAGTATCTTGTTATACCAATAAAATAAAAACCAGCAGGATCTTATTAAAGGGGAAAAGGCAAAATACCACATTTATTGTGAATACAGAAAGAATCATAGTAAGCAGTTAGTTATAGCTATAACATTCCATTCAATCTCATAGTTATTCACACATTCATTCATACAAACACACACACAGGTTCTGCAAGGTTGTTATCATAGTTACCAGCCTGCTCATGCCAAGCCACTGGCCAGGTGGCCTGGACATGAGGAGGAAGCAGGGCCTTGTCAGATGCACATCTGATGCTCCTGGAAGTTGGTTTGCAGAATCAAACCCCAAAGTTCTCACGTTCTAGAGTCCGTTTTTATAGGAATTTCTTCCTATGACAGTCTGTGGGAATTGCTTTATCATGCTGTTGCTGAATCAATCAGCAGATAGCACATTCCTGACGGCTCTGTGCTGCCAGATGTTATCTTGTTCTTTGGTTCTCCCATTCTTGAGGCTGTTGTGTGGATTCCAGTCTGCCCTCCGGAGGTCCTCTGGTTATTTCCACTTGACGCCTTCTTCAGCCGGTGGACACTGGATTCTTAGGCTGGCACCTCCCTGATCATTCAGTTATTATCCACACCAAGCATCCATCCACATACATCCTCTATCTCTATTTTAATCATAATAATAATTGTTAATACAACAAAAGGGCGGGGAGTCTCTGGGTGCTGTTTCTGTTGTTACAGAGTATTGCTTTGAGTCTCTCTCTGTGTGAGTAGTTGTTGTTACAAAGAATTGCTTTGAGAACAGACTCTGTCTTAGAACGTACTAACGTAATTAGCAGCTTGCAAGTTTCACACATAGAGGGAGAGAAACAGTACCAAAAACCAAGAGACCTCTTAATTAGTAATACCCTGGACTTTAATCTATGGGGAATCAAAGTCATTTGTGATTTTAATACAGAACTTCTTTAATATGATCTAACAATCTGAAGACTATCACATCTCCCCTTAATCTCCTCTCTTCCAAACTATACATACATAGTTCCTTCCGCCTTTGCTCACATGGCTTGCATTCCATCCCTTTGATCATCTTTGTCACAAGCCTCTGGATCCTTTCCAGTTTTTCTACATTTTTTCTATATATTGGTGGCCAAAATTGGATATAGTACTTCAGCTGAGGCCTAACTAGTGCCAAGTGGAGTGGTACTATCACCTTCCATGACTTGCATGCTATGCCTCTGTTAATGCAACCTAAAATTGCATTTGCTCTTTTTGAAACAGCATCACATTGCTGACTCATGTTGAGGTTGTGACCCACCACAACACCCAGATCCTTCTTAGCAGTCTGCTGCCAAGCCAGTTTTCCCCCATTCTGTAATTATGCATTTGGTTTTTCTTCCCTAAGTATAACACCTTATATTTGCCATTGTTGAATTTCATGTAGTTGTCTATAGTCCAATTCTCCAGTTCTCAAGATCCTTCTGAATTTTAGGCCTATCCTCTGAACTTTTAGCACACACACACACACAGCTTTGTGTGACCTGCAAACTTGATCAGTATGCTCTCTGTATCATAGAACCATAGAATATTAGGGTTGGCAGAGACCTCAGGAGGTCTAGTCCAATTCCCTGCTCAAAGCAGGACCAACACCAGCTACATCATCCCAGCCAGGGTTTTGTCAAGCCAGGCCTTATAAACCTCCAAGGATGGAGATTCCATCACCTCCCTATGTAACCCATTCCAGTGCTTCACCACCCTCCTAGTGAAATAGTGTTTCCTAATATCCAATCTAGACCTCCCCCACTGCAACGTGAGACCATTGTTTCTTGTTCTGTCATCTGCCACCACTGAGAACAGCCAAGCTCCATCCTCTTTGGAACCCCCCTTCAGGTAGTTGAATACTGCTATCAAATCCCCCACCCCGCCACATACACACACTCTTCTCTTCTGCAGACTAAATAAGCCCAGTTCCCTCAGCCTTTTCTTGTAGGTCATGTGCCCCATCCCCCTAATCATTTTTGTTGCCCTCCGCTGTATTCTCTCCAATTTGTCCACATCCCTTCTGTAGTGGGCACTCCAGGTGTGGCCTCATCAGTGTCAAATAGACGGAAATAATCACTTCCCTTGATCTGCTGGCAATGCTCCTACTAATACAGCCCAATATGCCTTCTTGGCAACAAGGGCACACTGCTGACTCATATCCAGCTTCTCATCCACTGTAATCCCCAGGTCCTGCAGAACTGCTGCTCAGCCAGTCAGTCCCCAGCCTGTAGTGCTGCATGGGATTCTTCCTTCCTAAGTGCAGGACTCTGTGCTTGTCCTTGTTGAACCTCATCAGATTTCTTTTGACCCAATCCTCTGATTTGTCTAGGTCTACTCTGGACCCTATCCCTACCCTCCAGTGTATCAACCTTTCTCCCCAACTTAGTGGCACCTGCAAACTTGCTGACGGTGCAATTCATCCCATCAGCCAGATCATTAATAAAGATGTTGAACAAAACCAGCTCCAGGACCAACCCCTGGAGCACTCCACTTGATACCAGCTGCCAACTAGAAATTGAGCTGTTGATCACTACCCATTGAGCCCGACAATCTAGCCAGCTTTCTATCCTCCTTATAGTCCATTCATCCAATCCATACTTCTTTAACTTGCTGTCAAGAATACTGTGGGAGACCGTGTCAAAAGCTTTGCTAAAGTCAAAGAACAACACATCCACTGCTTTCCCCTCATCCACAGAGCCAGTTATCTCATCATAGAAGGCAATTAGATTAGTCAGGCATGACTTGCCCTTGGTGAATCCATGTTGACTGTTCCTGATCACCGTCCTCTCCTCCAAGTGTTTCAAAATGGATTCCTTGAGGACCTGCTCCATGATTTTGCCAGGGACTGAAGTAAGGCTGACCAGTCTTTATTTCCCCAGGTTCTCTTTCTTCCCTTTTTTAAATATGGGCACTATAATTGCCTTCTTCTGATCGTCCGGGACCTCCCCCAATTGCCATGAATTTTCAAAGATAATGGCCAATGGCTTTGCAATCACATCAGCCAATTCCCTCTGCATCATTGGATGCATTAGATCTGGACCCATGGACTATACCTACATCCAAGTAATTAAAGATATTTAACAACACCAGACTCAGAATAATACCCTGTGGAACCCCACTTGAGACCTCTGTCCAATTCAACATCATTCCATTAATTGTTACTCTTTGTTTGTGGTTGTTTCACCAATTATGTATCCACTTAATGGTAGTTCTGTTGATCCCACATTTCTCCAGCTTACTTATCAGAATGTCATCTGGGATTGTGTCGAAAGCTCTGTCGAAGTCCAGGTATATTATGTACAATCCACCAAATCAGTTACCCTGTCAAAGAAGGAAATCAAGCTGGCTTGGCATGATTTGTTCTTCATTAATCCATGCTGGCTACTAGTGATTACCCCTTCATCCTCCAAGTATTCACAAATTGAATGTTTTATCGAAGTCAGGCTGACTGATCTATAGTTTCCCAGCTCATCCTTTTCCCTCTTTTTAAAGATGGGCACTATGTTAGCCCTTCTCCAGTCTTCCGGGACCTCTCCTGTCATGTTTTAGTTTAGTTATCTACCAGAGTTTAGTCATGGCACTTTGACATGATTATGACATGTTTTGTTTTTCTGCAGCCACATCTATATGGGCATTCTGTAGCCGGACCCCAAGATTACAATTTAATCTGACAGCAGAAGACCTCAATAGAGGGTGACATTATAGATGCAGTGAGGGCTTTAAAATGTGTTCACCTTAAAAACAGTAACATCTCCATTTTTCCTGGCTTCAACTTCAGCCAAGTGTTAATCTTGGCTAGGCACTGAGAAAATGAAGTCAATAGAGTGCAATAGTGGAGGGACAAGGAGAACTGCAATTTAAGTCATTGCCTCATGTGTAACATCACCATTAAGGGCACCAAAGTGCTTTCTAGAGTCTTCTAGAAAAGAAGAGAAAAATCAAGGACCTTTCTACAAATCTATCGAAAAACAGATAAGTTATTATTATTTTAGAAATCTGTGTTTCTCCTCTGTTAATGTATTTATACCATGCCCATTACTATGGCATTATTAAGTAACACAGGAACAAGGCAAAAACATTATATTTGTTTATTCTGCCGGTCACCTTTAAAAAAATGGCACCAGTTGGCTCAACTGCAACAAGTGACTCTGAAATATCAGTGGCAGCATGGGCAGGGGTAGGAAACAGCTGTTGTGTGCTTATTGCTTCTTAAAGAGCCTTCTCCCAGTGTACCAGATCCTGATTTGAAATAGAACTCTAAACAGTGCTGTTGTTGCCAGGAAATTTTCATTTCTTAGGTGACACATCAGCTAGACAGATAATTAAACAGAATATAAGCAAGTCTGTCCACTGTGAAAATGAAATTTTGATCCTGATACAATTCAATGGGAAAAATATCTCTACGGCCGAAAGCAACCGAGGGTTTAAAACGCTGTATGCAGCAATCCAGCAGCCTCAGTCAGCAAATCCTCCAACTTGGCATGACCTTAGAAAGACCCAATCAATAAAAGTTCTCTCTAGCATCTCTCTAGTTCTCTGAGCATCACCACTCTATCAACTCTGGGTATTATGAATGTAATGCCATATCAGCTACAAACCAGCCACTGAGACTGAATGCCAAACGTTTGTCTATTGACAGTCCATTCTTAATTCAAATATCAAAAACTAACCTCAGAAAATTAAAAAAAAAAAAGATGAAATCCCTATCTCTAAGAGGATAAAGAAAATCTACCATCCTGACTGCCATAACATACTTCAGCCATTACCAGAACTAGAGACTCACCATCCCCATCGCACACACAACAAAAAAACCGCACGCTGTTACAACCACGACCAAAGCATGGCTATGACCAATCCATGTTATTCATAGACTATGAAGCTAAAAGATCATATTGTCTGACCTAGTGCACAACAGTGACCCATGGACTTCCCTGAATTAATTTGTTTGACAATTGCAACTCTTGAATGTTCACCCTCGTCCCTGTAGGACACGTGGGCAGGGCAGGGCAGGGCAAGGCAAAGCAGCAGACTCTGCTTCCAGACATTTTCTAACTTTAGGCAACCAAGCTTTAATATGTTGCCATTTGTTCATAATACATGTGTTTACGACCCTAAAATTTCTATTTTTTTTTAAATGGGCATTTAATTTGTTTGTGAAAATTCTATACATATCCTATCTACAAGGAGGTTTGGCCTTTCATACAACAAAGATACTAGATTATTTGACTTTTTTTGTTTGTTTTCTGCTTTGGTCATGATCTGTCTATTACTGTTTCAACTCTATGAATGAGTCACTTGCTCTGATATTTTCTTTCTTTCTTTTAAAGCAAATTTGCTTTGTTTTGTGATTAAAACCTACCAGTTCTGCTGCTGTTTAATCCCCAGTGGGGATTATATTTAGTTTGAGTCAGGCTTCTGACTAATTTACAATCTCCAGTTACTGCTGGGTGTTTAACTGGAAAGGGGACCACCTCAATTGCTTATTAAGAGGGAGAAGAAATTGTTAAATTTTCAGTGGTGTTTTTGTAACTACTAGAAGAAGGATCTAGAAGTAACATCAAAATGACTTCTTTTTTTCTATAGGAATTTCTATACTGTATCAGACCAGTGGTCCATCTAGTCACATTTCCTGTCTCTGATCATGACCCATACCAGATGCTTCAGGGAAAAACCTGGTGGGGAACAATTGTGGTATGATATGCCACATACAGAAGTTTCTTCCTAATCTCTGTAAAATTAATTTGATTTATACCATGAAGCGCGAGAATTTATCTCTCCATTTTTAAACCTATTTTCCACCTAAACATCTAATCCTGTTTTGAATCCTACTAAGTTATTGGTCTCAGTGATACCCTGTGGCACTGAATTAGTTATGCATTGTCAAAAAAAAAAAAGTATTCCCTTTCACAGTGTTGCCTGCTCTTGTGATTTTATTGTGAGGTTGCAATATTTGGTGTAGGGTAAAATTTTCAAAAATGCCTGAGTGACTTAGCAACTAGAGCTGATCAGAAAAATATTGGCAAAACAATTTTTCTTTGGAATTTACTGTTTTGTCCAAACGTTCTATGGGGGCATGTCAATTTTGATGCAAATTTCCTGCCATCTTGCCCACTTGGCTCTTCAGTTGGTTGAATAATGTGAAGCTTGAGAGCCTGGATGCCCTGGGAGCCTCACCTTCCAGACTCCTGCCGCCTTTGTCAGCTCAGGGTCCCTGGCTCTGATGCAGCCTTCCGGGAGGACTGGCTCTGGAGATGGGGCTTCCGATAGAGCTGGGCAGAGAATGGTAACTTCATTTTGTAGATATTTCAAAATTTTGAGGTTTTGTTCAAAATCAGAACGAAACCAAATTTTGACATCTCTAAATCCTCTGCAAAACAGAAGTACCAATCTCTGTCCAGCTCTATTATCAGCCTAAGCCCCAAAGGCACTTTCAAACATTTGAACCACGTCCCTTAAGGCCCAACTCCAGGATTCAGATAATTACATGAGAATCTCAGCTTTATTTTTTTTAAGTAAGTTCCTAACCCTCATGGTTATGTGGAAAGATTTGAAAATATGAACCCCTTAGAGTCAAAGAAGAAAAGGCCAATAAAAATAACCTAACATTCATTATTTGTTAGAATCGTATGGTTCTTAAGCCAATCACAGAATTCTGGAGCTATGACTCATGTTTGGAGTCAGCAATACAGTGTCAGCTTCAAATTTGCTGTCTTTCAGTTAAATTGCATGTCCCCTTGTTCTTGTATTGTTAGTAAAGGCAAATAGAGAGTGTCCAATTACCTTCTCTGTACAATTCATTATTTTGTATGTTTCTACTATATTTCCTCTCATTTGTCCTCTCCCTAAACTAAACAATTCCATTCTTTTCAGTGTCTTTCAAAAGTCTTTCCATGTGTCTTATTCAGTGTTTCTCAAAATTTTCAGATTGGCAACCCCTTATTCAAAGCCAAATTTTCATTACCCTTTACATTTACTATAAAATTAAAAATAAAAAAATATATAATTGATAACAAATGATAAACCTATGCCTTTATTTGTGTGTGTGTTTCAAGAAGTGGACCACAAATACCTGACATTTAGGGATAAGAGGTATGGGGAGTGGAGGAATGAGATTTCCTTCACATTAATTTGTAATAAAACTTTTAATGTCTTGTGATGCTCCTGATTACCTTTCACAACTGCTTTGGGAATTGTGACTAGAGCTGAGTGAAATATTTTGACCAAAAATCGTTTTTCGGTGAAATATGCAGATTTGGCAACACTGAAATATTTAGCAAATTTGCATTGATTTTGCCAAAAAAATTTAAATGGGGGGAGGAATAAAAAACATCTGAAAAAATCAAAATATTTTGTTTCAACACTTTTGAAACAAAATATTTTGATGTTTTTATTCTAAATGACTTCATTTCAAAAATATTGTCATTTATTTATTTTTAATTTAAAGACATTAAAAATGCTAAAATCAAAACAGTGTTTCATGTTGGGTCAAATAAAATGTTTCATTCAATGCAATTTTTGACATTTTGATAAAAATTTGTTTTCAGTTTTGGCCTAAAACTATTTTTTCCCCAATTTTTCAGACTTGCCAGCAAACTGAAAAATCTGTTATTCACCCAGCTCTAGTCATGACCCACCAGTTGGTTAAAATTGCTCTAATTTTCCTTGCCCATCTCTGAAATGTCCTTCATTTCTGCTACATTCTTTTTCAGAGATTGGGTGGCTTTAACTTTACATGGCATGGGCTGATTCAGTTGTATTCCAACCCCTTGGGGTGGGGGGAATCTGTCCAGCAAATCTTTACAAATCTTTTAATACCTAAAGACTGAACATATCCTCCTTCTTCTTTTAAAGATTTCATTCCAATGAAGTAATAAATCTGTTCAGGTTAAATGAGAATTTGTAAGGAAAAGTAATTTCATATGTAAATTTAGAAGTTGTATCCTCAGGTTAATTCTTTGGTGGTAAACAGGCATCATGCTGTATTAAGTGAAATCAAATATTCATTAACCTGGATCTCTATTTTAAATGAATATTCCCCTCCCCAGGTCCCCTGACTTTACTAAAATGAACGTCATTATTAATAAAAATGGGCAGAAGATCCAGCACCAAGGCATATGTAGAGCTATAGGCTAGTATTGGGGGTGCCCATTGCCTGTAATTGACCTTATAGAGAAGTGTCAAAATGCATGTTCTCTATTCTTCATAAATGCAAACATGCACCAATATTTAAAATGTTTCTAGTACAAATATTTTAACTTTGTAGAAAACAAGTTAGAAAAAAACCCGACAGTGAAGGTTTGTAGAATATCACTTTTCATACTATTCTAAATAATATGTCTCAGTTAAGTGTGCCTTTAAGAAATGTGAAATGTTTAATAATACTGGACTAAACCCTGAAGTCCTTACCTTTTCTGGATTTGAGTAGAATTCTTACTGAAGAAAGAGGGAATTTTACTGAGTAAAGATTTCAGGATTTAGTCCACCATTATTCTTCACTTCTGATGTGGAATTATATGGGTCATATATATAAAACTGGTATTCTAATTTAAAAGAGCAGATAATTTGAAAATCTGCAATAGAATTTCATAAAGTTTTCCCTGATGTATTTGAAGAATTTAAGATGCTATTAATTTTCTTGAGGTACTTAGTTGAGAATATTCGGAAGCTATATTAAGTTCTCTCTTTCTCTGATGTATTGATGACCCCTTTTATCATAACATCTCAGTACATCAAAACTTTAATGCACTTCTCATAATGCTCCACTATGGGAAGTGGCATTGTCCCCATTTTACAGATGGGGAACTCAGGTGCAGAGTGCCTAAGTGATTTGTGCAAGATCACCCAGGTAGACTGTGGCAAAGACTCGCAGGCCTTGCCTTGTGCTCTAACCACTGGTTCATCCTTCCAGCATAGATTATTCAATTTGTAATAAAAATCAACCCATTTTAGTGCCTTTTAATCTGAGGATTTAAAAGTGTTTTACAGGATCTAAGTAGGCCTCATAGCATCATTATGAGGCAGGTAACAATACACAAATCCATTTACAGTGGAGTAGAAAACAGAACCGAATCAAAAATATTTGCATGCAGTATTTGGGGGTTCTTCTATAAATTCAGGTAGGATAGTGTTCTTAATGCTTTTTTTGGAGGGTTTTTTTTTAAATGATGCAAAAGTATAGAAAATAAAACAGATTTTTTTGGGAGGCTGGGGGAAATTTGGGTTTGACTTCTTCTCCACTCAATCCCAAATCTTCCCTAACAGTCTTAATTCTTTCCACTTGCACATGTTTTTTGATTGTATATTCAATAAATTCTTTCCATTTCATATTTAATCACTGATGTTATAAAAGGATTGTCATAAATATAAAGGGAAGGGTGAACCCCTTTAAAATCCCTCCTGGCCAGAGGAAAAATCCTCTCACCTGTAAAGGGTTAAGAAGCTAGGATAACCTCACTGGCACCTGACCAAAATGACCAATGAGGAGACAAGATACTTTCAAAAGCTGGGAGGAGGGAAAAACAAAGGGTCTGTCTGTGTGATGCTTTTGCCGGGGACAGAACAGGAATGGAGTCTTAGAACTTAGTAAGTAATCTAGCTCGATATGCGTTAGATTATGATTTCTTTAAATGGCTGAGAAAATAAACTGGGCTGAATAGAACGGATATTCCTGTCTGTGTGTCTTTTTGTAACTTAAGGTTTTGCCTAGAGGGATTCTCTATGTTTTGAATCTAATTACCCTGTAAAGTATTTACCATCCTGATTTTACAGAGGTGATTCTTTTTTACTGTTTCCTCTATTAAAATTCTTCTTTTCAAGAACTGAATGCTTTTTTCATAGTTCTTAAGATCCAAGGGCTTGGGTCTGTGGTCACCTATGCAAATTGGTGAGGATTTTTACCAAACCTTCCCCATGAAGTGGGGTGCAAGGGTTGGGAGGATTTTGGGGGCAAAGACGTTTCCAAACAACGCTTTCCTAATAAAATAAACGTGGATGAACATTTGGTGGTGGCAGTGGAAGTCCAAGGGCAAAGGGTAAAATAGTTTGTAACCTTGGGGAAGTTTTAACCTAAGCTGGTAAAAGTAAGCTTAGGAGGTTTTCATGCAGGTCCCCACATCTGTACCCTAGAGTTCAGAGTGGGGAAGGAACCTTGACAAGCATCATGTGAAATGGTTCTGTTGTATCAACACACCTATCTTTTAAAAGTGAATGTTAGTGTTAGGAGTGAGTTGGGGGTTGCTTTGTTTTTTGTAGCAATAGTAGCATTTATTGTATGCTACATTGTTTGTAAGAGTGTAGGCCCTGATCCTGCCATGTGTTGCATGTGGGCAGATTTCTGTCCTTGGGTGGAGCTCCACTGATTTTATGGAGATAGCTGACAACCCATTTTCAATAAATTACAGGACTGGGGCCTAATGTTATGTTTGATCATATGTACTAGGCACTTATTCCATTTCCTTATAATATTACTTCATTGACACCAGATATCTGCATCTCAAAATAATGTGTCATGAGTAGTGACTCAGAATAGAAAACCAATTTTTTTTTTGCCTTGCCCAGACATGTGGAACACTGACAAATGTATGGGTGCTCTTTAATAATTATTAATACTCTATCTGGACCAGCCACTAGCCTAGTGTTTCTGTATTATATATGAGGGCAGGTAAGTTCAGGCTAAGGTATCTCTCTGTGCAGCAGAGCCTACCTACCCAGGGCAAGAAGAAGGTCTTTTGTAACAATGCTTAACAGCTTCCACTTACGGGTCACTTTAAGAGAGATTGAGCGAATGCCTGACACAGTACCCTTGATGGCTCCGGCCCAGTCTCCTGTTCATCCCCCAGGAGTCTGAACAGAGGAGTCAGGCTCCTGTACACTTGGGAAAGAACCCAGCAGGCAAAAAGGAGGGATATGTAGTTAATATAAGGACATACTCTCTCAACTGGGGGGAAGACCAAACAGAGATACACAGGAGGATATTTTCTTGCTAAGAGAAAGCTTAGCTCACGAAAACTTATGCTCAAATAAATTTGTTAGTCTCTAAGGTGCCACAAGTACTCCTTTTCTTTTTGTTCTCTTCCTGTAACTCAAGAGTGAAGCCCATCTAACAATGATGTGTAAGATTAGATGATGCTAAATGTGCATGTGGGCTGTTTGTTGCTTTAAAATCCCTTTTCTCTAATTCTGTGTTCCAACTGCTAAATAAAAATACTTTGTTTTAAGAAGGCAACTCGTTACCAAATGGGAGGCTCAAGCAAGCGTTCAAACTGAGATGTATCTGCCTGGTGATAAGCAGTTGGTACATAAAGAGTAGCTTGACCCTGTTCCTAAACAAAAAAGTGG
Source organism: Caretta caretta (assembly GCF_965140235.1). Taxonomy (NCBI): domain Eukaryota; kingdom Metazoa; phylum Chordata; order Testudines; family Cheloniidae; genus Caretta; species Caretta caretta. Next base: position 56,346,016 of record NC_134209.1, read on the forward strand.
GAGAATTGCAAAATTCTGCCCTTAAGCAGGAAAGGGCTAAGGCTCAAGATCTCAGGAGGTGCGTTCTGAGAGACCAGAAAGTGGATAAAGAGGGGTAGCTAAACACATCAGATTTTTATGTTATGTTTCTCCTTTGGCTGCACCCCTTTCTTCCTTGGGCTCAGTAAGCATGTTTGATTGGGTTTTTTTCCCCCTTTCTTTCTCCCTTATTTGTGACCAGTTGTATCTTTTCAGCATTTCTATTACCAGCTGCTCTCTTAAATCATTTTGTAACCTAGGCCCTATTTATGTTGGTGAAATTGGCACCAGTATAACCACACAGATGATTACATGAGGCAATCCACTAATGTAGACAAGCTGCGCCAATGTAAAGCAGGGATTATAATGGTGCAGCTTACTTTGGTAATTTATTGGAATAAATTGTACCAGTGTAAGCTCTGTTTTACTTTGGTTCAATACCTCTACATCAGGGGTTTACACCAAGTATCATCATCTGTCTAATTATACCAGTGCAAATTTTCCAAATGTAGAGATGGATCCTTACAAATATTTCTAGGTGCAGCTCTGCTGCATTTCTCCAATTTTCAAGTTTCCTGAAAATCAGATGCCAATTTAAAGGGTTTAAAATTAAATTTAACATATTTTTCCTGACATAGACGATCCTAATAATGTGTATTGAAGCCTAAGAATGCCCTTTTGACATTACCAGTTCAGAAATGTTTGATTTATTTGTGTAGCTTCAATAATTTGAGGTCTAGAGGCCTGATGTGCACCGTGTGTACACTGGTATAGCTCAAGTTTCTGAACTATTGCCATTTTAAAAAGAACATTTGTATGTGATAAATGAATTGAAAATGTGTTCTCTGGTCTTCACTCAGCAATTTTAAAACTAAAAGGCTTGAATTAGACAACCCTATGGTTCCTGCTGCAGCTCTAGTTCTGATGTGAGCACTGAATGTCAGAGCTCCAGTCAGCTGCTATCCTTTCCCTGTAGCAGCTTCCGAGCAACTCCCCAAGAGCCTGCCTGCTGCATGGCAGTGGAACACAGAGAGACTATCTTGGATGCTATATTGCAGGGGTAGCGAATTATTTGTTGTGAAGGTCCAAATTTCTTGGTCAAGGTATAGTCCAGGTCCAGACTGTAGAGAAAATAATAATAATTTAAAAAGGAAAAACAGTAAGAAAATAAAAAGACTTTGGGATCCATTCAAAAGCTTCTTTCTATCCAGATTTGGCCTGTGGTCTGCCTATTTACTAACCCTGCTATATTGTCTACTTCACAGCAGGACTGTGGGAACCCCAGAGAGAACGGGATAGGAGCTTGGCTGGCTCTGCTCCAGTTAATGGAATGATTTGCAAAAGATTATTCCCACCCCACACACAGCCACCTAATCACTTCAGAAGAGGAGAAAATTAGAAGTTGAGAAGAACCAACCAGTTATGGCTCCCTGATACTCCCTGACCCAGACAGGGAACATAGGAAGCTGAGAATAACTGGATTTCAGACTACTCCAACTATCTCCTCTCTCCACCCTTACACAACTGTCAGTGGGAGTTATATACTTGCAAAGCCTGCAAAACTAGAGTGTCTTGCATACATTTGTGGGAGTTTAGCCATTAGTGTTAAGACTTGTACATTTTGAAATGTTATAGAGGTGTTGGTCCCAAGATATTAGATAAAGTGGGTGAGGTAATATCTTTTACTAGACCAACTTCTCTTGGAGAGAGAGACAAGCTTTTGAGCTCTTCTTCAGATTTTGTATTTGTTGTTCTGGCAGGGTCTGGTGCCACTTTGAGTTGGTGTTTCCTGGTCTGTGGGGAGCTTGATTCTGATGATGCACTTGGAGAAGTTGAGGGATTGTTTGAAGGCCAAGAGAGGGGGTTTGGGAAAGATTTCTTTCAAGATGTGGTTGCCATTGAGTATGGACACACCGGGACCTGCCAGAACAATACATGCAAAACCTGGAGACATATCTCCACTGTGACAATGATCAGTACACCTTTCAAGATCCATGGGTCCTACACGTGCTTATCACAACATGTGATGTACCTTATCCAGTGCACACCTTTCAAGATCCATGGGTCCTACACGTGCTTATCACAACATGTTATGTACCTTATCCAGTGCACTAAATTTCCCAATAACTATGTGGGTGAAACCAGTCAATCACTACACTCTTGAATGAACTCACCCCGGAAAATTTTCAGGAATCAGAGTAGCAGCCGTGTTAGTCTGTATCCACAAAAAGAAAAGGAGGACTTGTGGCACCTTAGAGACTAACCAATTTACTTGAGCATAAGCTTTCGTGAGCTACAGCTCACTTCATCGGATGCATTCAGTGGAACTTTTCAGGAAGCGATCACTCTATATCTGTCCTCATTCTCAAAGAAAACCTGCTGCATAATACCTTCAAAGACAAACTGGGGAGCATAAATTCATAACTTTGCTAGACACTAAATCATGGACTGAACAGACACTGGATTTATGGCTTATTCACACATACACACACACACACACACACACGCACGCACTGCCCTTCCCCAGCTGCCTTTCTTTTGTCTTTCTCTCTCCTGTCCTTTTCTCCCTGTGACTTCACCTTGAATGTCCCTTGAAATGTGTTTACTTATGCTAAACAATCTGTTTCACCTTGTATTTAGTTGTGAAACTCTGAGGCTTAGGTCTGAACTAGCACCTTATGTTGGTGTAACTATATCACTCAGGTGTATGGGTTTTCCAACCTAACTCTTAGTGTAGACAGCGTTACAGCAATGGGAGGGCTTCTCCTGTCGACATAGTTACTGACTCCTGGGGAGGTGGGTTACCTGTGCCGACAGGAGACATGATCCTATATATAGCATCTTCACTGAAGTGCTACAGTAGTGCAGCTGCAACATTTTTTAGTGTAGACAAGCCCTAACTATGTTTCAAAGATGTGAAGAGGAGCTCTGTGTAAGCTGGAAGGCTTGTCTCTCTCACCAACAGAAGTTGGTTCAGTGAAAGATATTATCTACCCACCTTGTCTCTCATATTTTGAAGTGTTGAATCCTAATTTCAGTCACAAGATTAAAAATAGCTTTCTTTGTTCTGTTGTGATTTCCTCTGTTACTGTTCTTGCTCAGTTTTGTTATTCTCATGTGTGGGAGTCTTATTTTAACACTCATCCTGCTTGTTACTCAAAGCAACATTTTGCTAGTTCTTGTTCATTTTTCTACTTGCTGGCTGGAGTAGAGTAGCTACTGTAAAGATAATGAATGGTTAATCAGATTTCTTTCAAGGACAGCTTTACATACAGAGGAGTGTCCTGCAGTCTAAATGAATGATGGATTTTATTTATTTAATTTAAACTGTGTCAATAAATGTATTCAGGAGGAAAAGGGTTTAACTGGACAGCCTTTTGAGGTCAATCCTTTGATGTACTAAGTGCCCTCCACAAACATTCGCTGAGAGTTGGAGATATTTATGAGGATTGGGTCCTTGATGAAAACATGAGGACATTAGTTGATGCATTTCTCTTTTGTTTGAGCTTATTTTAAAATGTAAATATGCTTTTTGTTGATTTGTCTTACTATTATATTGACCATAAGACATGATGAGAAGAGGTACTGATCTTTTTTTTATAAAGGTTTGTTAGCAAAAGCAGATTGACATCCACACTGTTTCACAAAGAGGATATACCATAGAATTGATCAATCTGATCTGAAATGATGATATACTTCTGATGTTAGAAAGCTTTCTTCTGTTTATTTACCTTGAAAAAAATCTTGCTTTCATAATCTGTTGTTTACCTTATCCATTCAGCTCTGGCTAAGGGAAATGCATATACTCAATTTTTCCTGCTTAGCACCTGCCAGGTTTTGGTCTTTCATATAGATTAAAGACCTTTGGTGGATATTTTTTTTCATTTGGCTTTATTTTTTTTCAAAGCATTAGTGGTTCATAGAAACAGTAGTATTTAAAACAAAGAAAAGTAATGAAATCTAGCTGTTATGTAATATAACGTAATGTCTACCCCAAAGGAACAGAGTATTTCTATCTACTTCAGATTTATAAGACATTGAATCTTCTTCTAAACATTATAAACTATGATTAAACTTTTTAAAAGAAATAAGGAGTAAAATTTGTGTAAATTCATTAAGCTGCAATGTAATACATAATAGTGGCTAGTATCTGTCAGTTTACATAGCTCTGGATGGTCTTTGTCAAATTCTGGATACAACTGGAATAATTTAAAACAACAATAAAAAAACTTATAGGAAATTGGAATTTGCAACAACTTTACATCTGGAACTCTTTTTTTGGCTTCACTGGAAGTTTAATGCATGAAGCTGCAACAGGATAGGTTCTTTAGTTCTTCATAGAGCAACTCCTGAGTCCAGCACTTAGCCCAAGGTTAAGCTCTGGGCAGATGCATGCGGTCAGGGAATGACTGGGAATGGAATCCACCTCTGACTTAGCTGAACTGCTCCATAAAGATTACTAAAGCTTAAATGGTGGAAAAGACTTCACCTTGCCTTATGTAGCGCATCCCAAGGCAGCAGGAAGATTAGATTATATACTTATAATGAGTCTAATAGTGGACCCGTGGACCTAAAAATCTCCTCATTTTACTGATTCCACTGCCAGGGATCCTGGACAAAAAGCTGAAAGATGTATCCCCATATGATTTACACTCTTGTATGTACATTCTGGATTTAAAATGGAAGAGATAAAGTTGCCAGCTGATTATGCCTAACAGTTATGAAAGCATATATGAACATGTATTCAAAGAGCTTCAAACCAAATAACCACAGGTAAGTGTAAATTAGTCTATATGTCCTACAAAGAAAGAATATACCTGATAATAGAAGCTTCCTCCTTCTAGCAGACAAAGATATAACATGGTCCAGAGACTGTTAGTTGACAAATTTAAACTGGAAACAATACAAATTATAACAGTGAGGATAATTCACCATTTAACTTGAAATCTTTAAATGTGATGGCTTTCCAAAAGATTTGCTATAGCCACTCAGACAGGTGTAATGGAGCTTGATGAAGGAATTCCTGAGATTGTATGGGCCTGGTTTTAGCAGGAGATCAGACTAGGGGATCACAATAATCCCTTCTGGCCTTAAAAATCTATGAGAGATGGAAAAAGTCCATTCTAGTCCTGCCCTATCCACCTTAGGGCATTTCTAAGTTTAATTGGTGGGAACATGTGGTAAGGATTTTACCTTTAACCAAGTCTAGATTGTTAAGTTTTTGCTATTAGAAAGCATTTTGTCTTTATTTTTCTTTCATACATGATATTTGAATTCACTTAAAATCCTATCTTGTTTTGTTAATAAACTTGCTTTATTTTTTATCTAAACTAATCCAATATAGTGTTTAAACAGAACTGTTTGGTAACTCCAGTAAAGTAGTAAATTGTTTGAATATTGACCCTTTACTGGGCAACAAACATTTATATTTAGCAAGCAACAAGCAGAAAATCATACAATGATGTGCTTCAGTCCAATTTCAACGGAATGCAACTAAAAGTAATGGCAATATGCGAGCAGTGAGCTGGAGAAGGCAATAAAGAACAAAAACGAAAAAAAAAATAGCCTTAAAAAGTGAAGTGGGTAGGCTAGAGACAAGAGTGAAAAGTTTGTATACAATAGCCCTGGCATGTTTTGAATTGTCTATAGTAGTAGAAAGAATAAAATTAACATTCTGAAGGCAGAATACACCAGCCAAAAGTTAAGAGCAGGCTATGCAGTCTACTGTACACACAACAGTTTCTGATGGTGATGAAGAATCTAGAAGAGAGAGGAAGTTTGTGGAATTACTTAAAAAATAATCAGAAATGCCAGTCCTCCATCCATCCATTGCAGAAAAATATATAGGATGCGATCCATAATCATAACATCCAGTTAAATTTGAGAGATCCTCCATGTTTGGTACAGAAATCCTACTTTCCTCTGAGATCCACAGGTTTACTATTTGCAAAAAGAAAAGGAGTACTAGTGGCACCTTAGAGACTAACCAATTTATTTGATCATAAGCTTTCGTGAGCTACAGCTCACTTCATCGGATGCATTCAGTGGAAAATACAGTGAGGAGATTTATATACACAGAGAACATGAAAAAATGGGTGTTATAATACACACTGTAAGGAGAGTGATCACTTAAGATGAGCTATTACCAGCTGGAGAGCGGGGGGGAGAGGGGGGAGGAGTTGTGTGGGAATGGTCCACCTTGATTATCACTACAAAAGGTTTTCTTCCCTAAAAGGTCTCTAAGGTGCCACTAGTACTCCTTTTCTTTTTGCAAATACAGACTAACACAGCTGCTACTCTGAAACCAGGTTTACTATTTGAGTATAAAATATGCAGTGTTGTTACAGCCATGTTGGTCTCGGGATATTAAAGAGGCAAGGTGGGTGGGGTAATATCTTTCACTGGACCAATTTCTATTGGTAGTCTTTCTACAAGGTAGAAAAGTGTCACCATGTAAATCTGCTGGAAAAAGATCAGAAGATCTGTCCCTTGGGAGTAGAGGGAAAAGAGTCTAACCATGTAGAAAAGTACTGTGTCTTTTTCTGTATTGATTAAAATGAATTTGGAACTATTGGACATTGCTCTTACAAGAAATGGTTGGATATTGCCTAGTTAGATCTTTCTGCATACCACTTCAGATGGCCACAAGCATGGATACGCTCAAAGACAAACAATATCCAGACCGAGTCTTGAACTCTACAATATGAAGAAAAGCATTGCCATTTTATGGTATTCCTGTAGAACCTTGTATCCACTTGACACATTTTTGTCTCTTGTGTTGGCTATTGTGTTCAACAATAATAAAATAATAACTTTAAGATAAAGGTCAGTATCAATATCATGAGTTTATTTGATCTGACTTTAATTCCCAGCTTGGGGGGGGGGGCAGGGCTCCAGACACCCAAGAATGTAGTTGAGGTAACAGGGGAACATTGCCCTCCAAAACAGAAGCCCCCCTTTTCTTGAGCACACAGCTGCCCTCTCCAGCTCACTGACTCTCCAGCTGGACACCAACTCCTGGGTCATTGTGCTGATCATCCTCACCTTCTGTGTGTGCCGGGGACCCTTCCTAGCCACTATCCTGGTTTCTGTATAATGGTGAGTGCCCGCGGTGGGTCAGGGCAAAGAGGGCAGAGGGAAAAGCCAGTGAGGAAAGAAGGAGGTGGGATGGGGCAAGGGGAGGGGTATGTAGGAGTGTGGGAGGGGAGGGGGACAATGGAAGGGGATGGAGAAGAGGCAGTGGGGATGGGGAATTGGTTGAAGCAGTAGCCTGCTAAGGGTTAGAAGTGAATAGCAGATCTTAACATTTCCGGAGTACATATAGGGTGAAAAAATAACCATTTAAATAGTTGTTCATGTATAGTTTATTTTTATTTAATTTTTCTGTTGAATTTGGTTGACTTTGTTTTTCACATCTTGAGAAACCTTTCTTTCCAAAAGTAGGTGAACTGCACATACTTAAACCCATTAAAATATGGATGTGAGCTATTTCACTCTATTAACATTTAAATATGAGTAGTGGACTGAAATTACTGTAATACTTTACAGAAATAGTATCACTACAGATATAATTGAGAACAGATGAATTATAAAATAAGTTGTGGTGGCAAATGGTCCCTGAAAGGTATTAATTTGATCATATTCTCTATACATGATTCCTGCACTGCCTAGCAAAGCCAATGAAATGGATTCTTCAACCGTGTGGAGAATAAGTAATGTAACTTAGCAGTCTGCTAACCAATTACTTTTCATAGCATCTGGCTAGTTACTAACTACCTGTATATAAACAGAGTTTTCCCCTGTTTTAAAAGCAAGAGATGGGAGAAAACCATGTGGGATTCTCTAAACATTAGGAAGGAAGAAAAGGAGTCAATGGCTTTTGCTGAATCCTGGCCATACCTCATCATTTACGACTTCGTGCATTTGTTCCAGATAATCAGCATTGAGATTGCTGATTGGGAAATTGAAAACAGCATTGTAGACACACATGAAAAATGAAACTCTAATAAAAAGGGAAATCCTTCTGTGGGAAGGACTGCCAAAGCCATAACTCATTTTATTTAGCTTTATTATAATCAGGGAGAAAGAAAGGCCAAAGACTACATGAAGTTCTCTAGAGATCTTGCTTTGCGAGACTAATTTACCTGAGGAAGTTAAATACTATGGCAATGGACACTATGAAAGACTATAGAGAGAAAGATTCAGTGGATGTCTCAGCAGTCTGTCATTCCCCCCTCACCACACACATGTAACCAAGGATGAATTTTGAGTCTTGGCTTTGTTTTCTTTTGTCTAGTCTTACAGGAGCCAAACGTAAGTTAATGATCAAATTATGGAAAAGACAACATCAAACTGAGAACAGCAACTGTTTCCCCCTACCCCTATATCATACTAACCCTTTTAAATTGCAACCAGTCCTCTTAACTACCTGCAAAAATTCAAATTGTGTCTAAATACCTGACAGACACATTGACTATACCTAAAACATTGACAAGAGAATAGGCAAGCAACTGTGAGGAGGACATGAACTTTATTTTTATTTGAAAATATTAATTGTCCTATCTGAGGATACATGTATGATAGAGGACGTGGCCTTATTCAAGAGAATGTGTCAATCGCAGTGTGTTTCAGCAATTCTTCTCCTTCCGCTCTTTTATGTAAAACTTTCCAATGAGTGCCATTGACTTCTCTTTAATCCACAAATCATAAGCTAAATGAAAGGATCTGTGGCTGAATTGTTCACTTGGGTACGCGCATACCACTTCCATGATGGTCAATGGGAATTTCATATACATATCCACTGGCAGAATTTGGCTTTCAGTGTTTGAACAGACTATTGTGAAGTTCACTGTATTGCACTGTAGTGTATTATACTAAACATAGTGTGATGCTAATGTGTTGTCGCTTGCCCTGTTGTAGTCGAGAGGATTTTCCAGTGATCTTCATCTAAAGAGGAAGAGAAGCAAGATATGCAAAATATATACAGTAGGAGGTTTTCAAAATTGCTTGGATGTAAATTCAGTAACCAGCATTTCACCTACTGCACTGAGTGTATGCTATTAGCTACTAGAGAGTAGATTTTTTTCAGCATGGTGTATAGAGAATCATGCTGACAGCTGTCTTTGATAATAATTGAAATTCCATATTTAATTCCCTGCATGCCTTATTGAGAATAAGCTAGAAGCTGTATGGGGCTTAAGAACAGCTAAAGCTGTCTACTACACCAACTGTTCATTTCCCAAAGTTCTAAATGATTTTTCTTTCAGCCTATAAACCTATAGTCATATGAGACTCTGGTTCCAATATTATGCACAAAGATTGACCCTAACTGGATAATTTTACGTCAATCTGGGTTGATGAGAAAAGCCCCATGCTAACCATATGTTATGCTGCCTCTGAAGAGGGAGCATTGGGATATTTTGCAGTTTGTGTAGCAGTCGCTGAGCCCTTAGTTGCTTTTGTGAGCTGTGTGTTTTTAAGCACCTAAGAAAATTCTGATTAGGAGTCTATATTTCCTGAGATGCAGTGATAGTTGTCTAAATATAGAAGAGGGCCTGAAAGAAGTAGAATAGAATAGTCTGTAAAACTGTGAGGAGAAAAAGATTCTTATTGCTCAAAAATCAGTCATAAAATCTTATTTTCCCACGTTTCATGAAAATTAAATGGTTTTACTTCAGTTTCCACTCAGGCTTTTTTACATGGAAAATACAATTCATTTTCATATACACACATGCAAAACATCAACAATAGTAGCTTCAAACAGCTCTATTAATCTGCATTTCCTTCCCTTATTTACAAAGAAAGCTTTCCTATATGTCTACTTTTCATGAAAGTGTATTATACCTTCTTCCATTTAAATAAAGATCTTGCATTATGGTTCACATTTTTTCCTGGCTCTGATGTATGGTGTATTGTAGCCCATAGGATTATTTTGCTAGCGTTTATATCCTACTAATCCAGCCAGTAGTATCAATTAATGTTTCTTTTTCTGAAATTAATCCATTTTCTTTTTATATTTTATTAGTATTAATTCCTTGGAATTTAGGATGTGTTGAGGCATGAGTTTCCTAATAATAAGTTTTGCTGAAATGCTGAAATGCAAGAAGCCTACCGGCCTGTAAAATCTGGTAAGATCTGCTATATAGCAAAAAGTATAATCAGTTATAAATGTCAGCATAAAAATTGGCAACCTTTGGCACAGATAAGAATGGTCCCTGAACTTTGGGGAACCAAAGGGAGGAACTAGCCACATCACATCACAGGTTTATCTGGCTTCTACAACCGGTTGGTACCCACAGGGTACACCACAACTTGGAGGTCATCAAGAGAGCCTAGGTTGGCAGTTTTAGAATGAGATAATCCTTATTAATATATTTAGAAAGTAAGTGTCATAATCCACTAACCTGTAGGAGAAGGGTACCCATAAATTTTTTAGGGTACGGAAATAAGGTTTGGGTATAGTAGGTTGGGCCTAAATTACATAGGTCAGGATCCTATATATACCTTGTAAGAGAGCTCCAGGGCAGGTCTGCTGGGAGTTCAGCTCTTCTAAGTTCTAAGCTCTATCTATTCTATCTTCTATCTATGCTAAGCTCTATCTGTCTATTCTATCTTCTATCTATTCTATCTTCTATCACAATATCACCTCAGCTTGTGCAGTATAGTATAACTACTCAATATTCCTAACCATTGGGGAAGCCAGCACCATCGCGTAATCAGGCATGCCAAGAGTGAGGCTGGTCCTTCACTGGGTCCTCAAGGAAGGGTGTGAGTATGTTAGGTTAAGGTACTTATAACAGAAATGGTACCACCAGGAGTTATGGAATTCTCCTACTGTTTTGCAGTTATAAGTTTCATTGCATTTCTTATTTTTATGTTAATTTCAATAAAGGTTTTATCAATTTGGTATTGTCCTCAGTGTACATGTTCTTGCCAAGCACCCAGAGAATCCTCTCTTAATATTGAACTCTCTGAGTTCTTGAACTCTGTAGTCTGAATTGGATAAGAACCTATAAGTCTTCTGGTCGGATGCGATCAGTGGTGAGCCATAACAACTAACCCATCAAATTCAGGTCAACAGTATGGATACATTTTGTTTATTTTTGAAAAACACTTCATATTGCATGTTTCAAAATTATTGAAGCAGGAGAGAAAGGTAAATGATAAATATAGGCTTCAGTGTTAAAGTTGCACCAGTTGTAATAACTTCTCCCCATTGGTAGAGTAATGAAGCTGGGAATAGGATCCCAATGATTGGATGTCAGGGCAATATCTATTTGTCTACCTGTTTCTTGCTTTGGTAATCATGCACAGCTTTTGTTTTGGGTGATTTAGGAGTTCAAGTTTGTAAACACTCTAGATTCCCAGGAAGCTGGAATCTATGACTTCAAGTAACCATAGAAAGTTTTGTTGCCAAATTTCAGGATTTTTCCAACTTTTCAATAATCGGTATAGCTGACACAGATTTTATGGGCCACTTCTGTAACACATTTTCCATAGTCCATTTCCATTTGCAACCATCTCTATGTAAAATATTATCTATATAAAATCAGCAATATAAAATCAGCAATTTCCTGTCCTTTTCTTGTCATTATAGCCAAGTTAAAGTAATAATGCAGATTGCAGGTTTCCAAGAAGCCAGGAGAGCTGCTATTTTTAAATTAGTCAGAATTGAAAGAGAATTGGTGTAAGGGCAAATATCTGATTTTCCTCCTGATGGGAAGTGTCCAGACATCTGCATGTCCCCTGCCAAACATTCTGTTATTGAGCTGACATGCAACCTTCACAAATGTATCAGGATACCCAAGTGTTTTCAAAAGCTGGTATTGTTATTCAAATAAAAACCTTACTGAGGGTAGTAAAATCCATTCAGAGAACTTTATTCCTCCATGCACTCTCTTGAAGATGGTAAATAGCAAACACCACATCTGCAGTGAGGGCCTTGCATCAACATTTGTTAAAATCCCTAGTGGGTTCTTAGTTCGGTTGGGTATTTACCAATTTTTATTGAATGTTGATATCATTAGATAAAGAGGATGGTGTCACTGGATTGCTCAAAACACAACCAGTGTTTATATTACTACTGATTGATCCCACTATGATAGAATTAGGAACTGTAGCTCTGGGAAACTCTAAAAGATAATATTTAGGGAATGTGTAATATTTCTCAGGGCACCCAGGGCTGAGTCAACTTGTTGCCACCTGCCTCGAGAATGAGGGAACCTTTCCTGTGCCAGCTGTGCATTAGCTCCCTAATACAAATTGGCCTGTCAGCCGCTCCTGTGACTTATATCAGCATCGCCCATAGGCAACAGATGCACCCCAGACCCTGAGTCCCTTTGAAGTGTGTCCCTGTGATATCCAGCGCTGATCACTGGATATCCATAGAAATCCCAGATCCTCCATTCCCAGAGAAAGAACATACCCCAGTTTACCAGTTTTACCTTGTAAAACTGTATTACACTTTTCAGAGTAGCAGCCGTGTAAGTCTGTATTCGCAAAAAGAAAAGGAGTACTTGTGGCACCTTAGAGATTAACCCATTTATTTGAGCATAAGCTTTTGTGAGTTACAGCTCACTTCATCGGATGCATAAAGTAGAAAGTACAGTGAGGAGATTTTATATACACACAGACCATGAAAAAAGATATACATTGTAAGTAAAGTGATCACTTAAGATGAGCTATTACCAGCAGGAGAGTGGGGTGGGGGGAGAGAAAACCTTTTGAAGTGATAATCAAGGTGGGCCATTTCCAGCACATTTCCAGGAGTTAACAAGAACGTCTGAGGAACAGTGGGTGGGGGTGGGGGGAGGAATAAACAAGGGGAAATAGTTTCACTTAGTATAATGACTCAACCACTCCCAGTCTCTATTCAAGCCTAAGTTAATTTTATCCAATTTGCAAATTAATTCCAATTCAGCAGTCTCTCGTTGGAGTCTGTTTTCGAAGTTTTTTTGTTGAAGGATAGTCACTTTGAGATCAGAAATCGAGTGACCAGAGAGATTGAAGTGCTCTCTGACTGGTTTATGCATGTTATAATTCTTGACATCTGATTTGTGTCCATTTATTCTTTTACCTAGAGATTGTCCGGTTCGGCCAATGTACATGGCAGAGGGTCATTGCCGGCACATGATGGCATAAATCACATTGGTAGATGTGCAGGTGAAGGAGCCTCTGATAGTGTGGCTCATGTGATTAGGTTGGGGGGGCTGTCTGTAAGCAAGGACTGGCCTGTCTCCCAAGATTTGTGACAGTGATGGGTCGTCCTTCAGGATAGGTTGTAGATCCTTGATAATGCGTTGGAGAGGTTTTAGTTCAATACACTTGAATTCAGTTATAGTTAAAAAAAGGTTTCAGAGGAACAGCCGTGTTAGTCTGTATTCGCAAAAAGAAAAGGAGTACTTGTGGCACCTTAGAGACTAACCAATTTATTTGAGCATGAGCTTTCGTGAGCTACAGCTCACTTCATCAGATGTATACTGTGGAAACTGCAGCAGACTTTATATACACACAGAGAATATGAAACAATACCTCCTCCCACCCCACTGTCCTGCTGGTAATAGCTTATCTAAAGTGATCAACAGGTGGGCCATTTCCAGCACAAATCCAGGTTTTCTCACCCTCCACCCCCCCACACAAATTCACTCTCCTGCTGGTGCTAGCCCATCCAAAGTGACAACTCTGAAATTGTGGAAAAGCAGCATCACTTGCCCCATAACCTCAGCCATGCGGAACGCAATGCCATCCACAGCCTCAGAAACAACTCTGACATCATAATCAAAAAGGCTGACAAAGGAGGTGCTGTTGTCATCATGAATAGGTCGGAATATGAACAAGAGGCTGCTCGGCAACTCTCCAACACGAGTTTCTACAAGCCATTACCCTATGATCCCACTGAGAGTTACCAAAAGCAACTACAGCATTTGCTCAAGAAACTTCCTGAAAAAGCACAAGATCAAATCCGCCCAGACACACCCCTGGAACCCTGACCTGGGATATTCTATCTACTACCCAAGATCCATAAACCTGGAAATCCTGGGCGCCCCATCATCTCAGGCATTGGCACCCTGACAGCAGGATTGTCTGGCTATGTAGACTCCCTCCTCAGGCCCTACGCTACCAGCACTCCCAGCTACCTTCGAGACACCACTGACTTCCTGAGGAAACTTCAATCCATCGGTGATCTTCCTGATAACACCATCCTGGCTACTATGGATGTAGAAGCCCTCTACACCAACATTCCACACAAAGATGGACTACAAGCCGTCAAGAACACTATCCCCGATAATGTCACGGCTAACCTGGTGGCTGAACTTTGTGACTTTGTCCTTACCCATAACTATTTCACATTTGGGGACAATGTATACCTTCAGATCAGCGGCACTGCTATGGGTACCCGCATGGCCCCACAGTATGCCAACATTTTTATGGCTGATTTAGAACAACGCTTCCTCAGCTCTCGTCCCCTAAAGCCCCTACTCTACTTGCGCTATATTGACGACATCTTCATCATCTGGACCCATGGAAAAGAAGCCCTTGAGGAATTCCACCATGATTTCAACAATTTCCATCCCACCCCCAACCTCAGCCTGGTCCAGTCCACACAAGAGATCCACTTCCTGGACACTACAGTGCTAATAAACAATGGCCACATAAACACCACCCTATACCGGAAACCTACTGACCGCTATTCCTACCTGCATGCCTCTGACCACCCTGACCACACCACACAATCCATCGTCTACAGCCAAGCTCTGCGATACAACTGCATTTGCTCCAACCCCTCAGACAGAGACAAACACCTACAAGATCTCTGTCAAGCTTTCTTACAACTACAATACCCACCTGCAGAAGTAAAGAAACAGATTGATAGAGCCAGAAGAGTTCCCAGAAGTTACCTACTACAGGACAGGCCTAACAAAGAAAATAACAGAACGCCACTAGCGGTCACCTTCAGCCCCCAACTAAAACCCCTCCAACGCATTATTAAGGATCTACAACCTATCCTAAAGGATGACCCAACACTCTCACAAGTCTTGGGAGACAGGCCAGTCCTTGCCTACAGACAGCCCCGCAACCTGAAGCAAATACTCACCAACAACCACATACCACACAACAGAACCACTAACCCAGGAACTTATCCTTGCAACAAAGCCCGTTGCCAATTGTGCCCACATATCTATTCAGGGGACACCATCACAGGGCCTAATAACATCAGCCACACTATCAGAGGCTCGTTCACCTGCACATCCACCAATGTGATATATGCCATCATGTGCCAGCAATGCCCCTCTGCCATGTACATTGGTCAAACTGGACAGTCTCTACGTAAAAGAATAAATGGACACAAATCAGATGTCAAGAATTATAACATTCATAAACCAGTCGGAGAACACTTCAATCTCTCTGGTCACGCAATCACAGACATGAAGGTCGCTATCTTAAAACAAAAAAACTTCAAATCCAGACTCCAGCGAGAAACTGCTGAATTGGAATTCATTTGCAAATTGGATACTATTAATTTAGGCTTAAATAGAGACTGGGAGTGGCTAAGTCATTATGCAAGGTAGCCTGTTTCCTCTTGTTTTTTCCTACCCCCCCCCCCGATGTTCTGGTTTAACTTGGATTTAAACTTGGAGAGTGGTCAGTTTAGATGAGCTATTACCAGCAGGAGAGTGAGTTTGTGTGTGTATGGGGGTTGAGGGGATGTGAGAAAACCTGGATTTATGCAGGAAATAGCCCGACTTGATTAAGTAAAGAGTTGTCACTTTGGATGGGCTAGCACCAGCAGGAGAGTGAATTTGTGTGGGGGGGTGGAGGGTGAGAAAACCTGGATTTGTGCTGGAAATGGCCCACCTGTTGATCACTTTAGATAAGCTATTACCAGCAGGACAGTGGGGTGGGAGGAGGTATTGTTTCATATTCTCTGTGTGTATATAAAGTCTGCTGCAGTTTCCACGGTATACATCTGATGAAGTGAGCTGTAGCTCACGAAAGCTCATGCTCAAATAAATTGGTTAGTCTCTAAGGTGCCACAAGTACTCCTTTTCTTTTTAGTTAAAAAAAGGAAATTGATTTTAGAAAAAATAGAGATTCAAATAGAAACAAGTGTGTGTGATGGAAACAAATGGTTATATACCAAACAAAATCATAACATCCAAACTAGAGCCTAGACTTATAATTAATTACCTTTCGTAGCTAAAAAAGTAGATTCTCACCCCAACCCCCAACATTTTTGCAGCATTTGCTAGCCCTAAGGAGCTAAAACCCAGTCTTTCATGAAGAACCACCTCTCAGTTACCTTCTCAGTGAATGGAGGGAGAGTGTCTTTCTCCACCCTGTGATATACTAAATCAGTCTGTTATTATGCATAGACAGGGCCATCCCCTCTCTGTCCTATCATTCCTTCTATGGCCATGTAGCATTGACATTCTTTGTTTGTCTTTGATGGTTCTCCATTGACTTTTCTCGTTTGTTGCAACAGTGGATAATTTAGCTTTGAATTACATCACCAGCTAATCAGGGAAGGGTGACAACTTTCACGCTGGTGACTCACTTTCACTTCAAGATCATAAGGACATAATTTTCAAAACAGTTACATTATTGCTTAAATATTACCCATAAACACATCGCACTATGATTATCAATAAGTTACAAGCTTTTGGTGGAGACCTCACGTGCTACCCTGTATGAATAAATACCATGAAAGTGATATATTAGGTTTAGTAAGTTCATCAGATCTGAGATAGAAGTTGCTTGTAAAGAACAGTGAACCCTTTGAGAGTTGGTGCCAGTGGTCCTCTGTGTCACATGGTGTAATTAATCTGAATGCAATTCTGGCATCTTTTGGGTTAATTTCAGGAAAGAGCTAGTGTGCACAGTGAAAGCAGCAGTTCAGAAATAGATATCAGGTGATATACAAAAAGCAGAGTTTGATATCTAACAGACCGTACATTTTACAGGACCACTGTGAGGTAATATATTTAATTTAAAAAAATGGAGGAAAGTTCAAAGAATCCAATGTGAGCTGGAAGGACCTTGCTACATGAGATGCACTTAACCTTTTTATATGTAAAGTAGTGGGAAGAGATTTTTTTTCCTGCAGGTAATTTGGCAGATAAGTGACAGTGTGTTGGTTTGTAAAGAGCCTTTAGTAAGCCTCCCTTACAAAGGTTTTGCATTGATTGGCTCTCAGAAAGATATTTTAGCCTATAGGACACCAAATTTCTGTCTAATCTGGCTTGAGGGTGCATTGGATAAGTTTTTTGTTCTTGGGCTCCTCAGTGGTGAAGGAAAGTGAATACTTCTCTAGTCTGGAGAAAGATGCCGCCTGCATGGAAGGAAGGGAATATAGAAAGATGGTGCATTTTAACTGGAGTCAAATATATCAGCTGTGATTGGCAGTATAATTATTTGTATTAATTTAAGCACAACATTGTTTAGAATAAGAAAGAGGTGTATATGTAGGGAAACAATAAGGACATTTAATAGAGACCACTATCACTCTGATAATTGTCACCTGTGTCTTGTCTCATGGATTTGTCTAAATGTGGGAAATTGTTCAATTGAAATTAGTAGTGATGATATGTGGGTCATTTAAAAAAATGATGGTTTTCTATTATCTATGGATGCCCACATTACAATCATTGCTTCAGTGTAATTATCATATCCCCATTAAAATGATTAGGAGTTGTTGAAGTATTGCTTTATTTTTAAATATTTTCACAGTACTCACTGGTAGAATAATTTTAGAATCAACATGAATAAACACACAATTCAAAAGTATTTTAGTTCATTCATTAGAAGAATCTGAAGACTATTGTTCATGTAAATACATGGAATTTTAACACAACTTCTTTTTAATAATCCTTTAGTAATCTGACTACAGGTAGGCGTGATGATGGTGTCAGAATTCTGCAATCCACCAGTGCATTGCAACAACATATCCACCAGTTTTACAGAAGGACTTTTGGTCTCCCAGTTAGTTGTTTTATAAATCTTAATTTAACTTTCTTATATTAGACGTGATGTACTAGAACAATACCTATAATAGGCTGGTGGCATTATATTTCTTATATGTAAAATGTGGCAAACCTGTATCTTGGTCAAACATACTGGGCCAGATTCTGATTTCAGTAATACCAGGATAAATTTGGAGTAACTCATCTGAAGTCACAGTGAAGATTTATACCAGTGTAATGCAGCTCAGAATCTGACCAAATGTTGTCCTCAACACACTGTACAAAACTGTCTATCTCACTGCTTCCTATCTCAATATATTATACTGCTCAGCCTAAAAAATATCTGTAAATAGTATATTAAACTGTTCTGGGCCCATATCTCAGTGCTATGGCACTGTCTTCAGCTGAGATTAGAAATGGATCCTCACAATAATGTTGTTAGTGGACCTAGTTGAAAATTTTCAAATTTAGAAATTTTTGACCAAAACAATAATGAAAATTTTCACAAAAAAATTCATCTTATTTTTCAAACAGCTCAAGTTTTTAGGAAGATTTGTGTAAATAGTCCTGTGCCAAAACACAATTTTGTACTTAACCAAGGTACAAGTGTTTTGTGGGATATGGGTCTTATATATTAGGCTTATTACAAACATTTTGTGGCCTGTTTCAGCTCATCTAGTTTATCACTGCCAGTTGGCATTGGAAATGGCAACAATGGTTGCTCCTCAGCATGCTGGCATGTCTCTAATGAACCTTTCCTTTATTTTTTGTATATAGGAGCTTAATGTTTTTTTGCACATTGTCATACAATATGGCCTTGTAGTTCTAATGAGTTTATATAATATATTTCCTGTGGTGGAGTCAGTCTTGCTATGATAAGCACTAATACCTATTGGCCACCTGTGCTCTCTAGAATGCTTCACTGAAAATTTTAATGGCAGTGATACATCATTTGCACATTGCCAGAAATACATGGCCTACTGTAATATCTTGGCTATAGCTTGAAGAGATTGGAGGAAAAAAAATATTCACATTGTGAGCCCTATATCTTTGCATGAATGAAATGATTGTCTATATTTCAGAATTTAAGGAAAATATTAGTATTTGTAGCCACTGAATAAACATGTAATGTTCATGCTGTACAGGAATCAGCTTTATGTGTCTCAAATTATTTTTAAAAGTAGAAGGGGTGATGAATTCTAAAATACTTGTAATTTGCTTTGTAAACTAAGGAAAGAACAACAGAAATGCAGCTTTTCCTTCATTTTCCTTGGCAGGAAAAACTCCCATCCTTTTTCCAGTGAAAAAATAGTTAATTTCTTTTTATACACTCCACTAAACCTCTATAAAGTGAATAGACTGTTCAATAGTCCTAGAAAGACAAGGTTGGTGACGTTTTTATGATCTTTTATTGGACCAACTTCTGCTGGTGAGAGACACGAGCTTTCGAGCTTTGATAGTCCTATCAGTAAAATAGGGAAAGGAAAACTTAGCTTAGAAACAGTGTGAGAGGAGAATTTTGAGGAGTACTTTGACTATTGTGGGTGCCTCTTATCCCAGTGACCATTCCTTGCCTCTGCAGGAGCAAGTCCTCTTAGGATAGTTGTCACAATGGATCCACTTTGCAAGTAGATTTCTTCTTCTGCAGATACCCAAAGGGTGTCTTTTGACTCCTTTTTGCATAATGAGTGTTCAGCCTGACTCCCCTATTCCTAAACTTTGGTGTGTTCTCATTTGCCTTTTCAGGGGAAACTAAACTGTTCACTCCTGCCAGTAGGAGCTAATCTTCTTGGAGGAAGAGAGGGAAGGAAGCCACGCTGTCCCCGATTTCATGCTGCCGTTGTGCTTTGTAATATATTAATTCAGAGGGACTATTAAATGTTAATATAATGATTTCAGTAAGACCTACTTGTGCGGTTATTGAGTCCTGCACTATCACGATAATTTAGCCCCTCTGGCCAATCCTCACAGATGAAGGATATGCTGATCAATGCTAGATGGAAGTGAAGGCTGATTGGTTACTCCTGAAAATGAGTGAGGCTCCATGCTAAATAATTTGAGGAGTGTGCCTGCTAGCAGCAGAAGTCGGCCCAGCAGTAGTGGGTGGTATGTGGAGGATTTTGCTAGATATCACTCAAGAGGGCAACACAGGTGCATCAGAGGGAACAGGAGTGTTTGGTGGGAGGAAGGTTGAGTGGAATATCAAGGTTGCAGGTCCTGGTGGGAGTACTCAAAGTTTCAGGTAATCAGATTCTTATCAGAATTGAACATCTGAACATTTGGGGGATCATCTGTCAGTAGAATGAAGATGCCTTTCTTTTTATAAGAAGAAAATAGGCATATAGTGGCTACATAGTACATCAGACAGAGAACTTTCAACAATTTCGATGTAAATATGATTATAAGCCATTTTCTATACCAATCCATGACCTCTTTTGAAAGACTTACATACGCAACAGATTTTTATAATGGTTGATATGACTATTAGTGGAAACAGTTTAGGTCCTTAAATCTTCAAAGATTGAAGTCCCCCGCAGAGGCAGAGGTGAAAGTAAGCCGGTACGCCCCAGTATTGTGTACTGGCAAGAGCCGGTGCGCCGTACTGGGACCGGCTTTCCCAGATGGCAATTTAAAGTCTGGGGTAGCAGCAGTGGGGCTCTGGCGGGGATTTAAAGGGCCCTGGAGCTCCAGCTGCTGCTACCGCACCGGCCCTTTAAATCTCCGCCTGAGCCCTGCTGCCGAAGCCCTCGGGTAGCGGTGGCAGGGCTCTGGCGGGGATTTAAAGGGCCAGGGCAGTAGCGGCTGCCGGAGCCCTGAGCCCTTTCAATCTCTGCCTGAGCCCTGCTGCCCAAGCCCTGGGGTAGTGGTGGCCCGGCTCCATCAGGGATTTAAAGGGCCCTGGGGCTCCAGCCTCCGCTACTGCCCCGGCCCTTTAAATCCCCTCCGGAGCCCCGCCGCCGCTACCCCAGGGCTCGGGGCTCCGGCAGCTGCTACCATAGCGGAGCCCCAGGCCCTTTAAGGCTCTGCCAGAGCCCAGAGTCCCGGGGTAGTGATGGCAGCCGGGAGTCCCCAGGGCTCCTCAGTGATTTAAAGGGCCCGGGGCTCCACTACGGTAGTGGCAGCTGGAGCCCTGGGCCCTTTAAATCGCCCCCAAGCCCCAGGGCTCCCAGTCGCCTCTTCATTTGGTAGCTCGGGGTGATTTAAAGGGCCCAGGGATTTAAGGCCCTGCCTCTTCCAGTTGAGGCCACACCCCCTGCTCAGGACTCCAGTGTACTGATAAGTCCTTTAACTTACTTTCAGCCCTGCGCAGTGGTACCCTTGTTGTGCATTGGTAGGGAAGGACAAGAGGATTCACTGATGGGGTATGACCTAGTCTCATTCACCAGTCTGCCCTGATTAATCTGTCATCTTATTACAACCACACTTTTTTCTTCTTTCTTTTGCTATTATAGATAGATATTGTGAGCTCCATAGCCTCACTGCTACCGAGCAGCCCCCCAACCACCAAACAAAACACCCTTCCAGGAGTAAGGATGGGATCACTCAGTCCTAACCCACCTGTGCATTTTTAGAAGCTACAGACTATCCAGTGGCCTGGTTATATGATGCACAGTGTCCTCCAAGAGAAAGGTCAGCAAGGTATGAAATTTCAGTCTCTTCATCACTCACTACTTTTAACAAATAAAACAAAGTTAAAAGCTGTTAGTTTCGCAATAGAACTGAGATGAAAGTGGTGATTAGACCACAATGAATTGAAAGGGCAGCTGTGGGGCTTGAGGCCAGAGAAGGGGGCCTCTAAGGCCAGGGATCTTGGGGATGATAAGGTGAAGAGGGTTCTTAAATTATGTACTATAAATATATTCCAAATAATACAGGAAATATTTTATAATCCTTTTCCATATTATTTCTCCATTCTTCTTCTATGATGTAGGATTTAGGATCTGATCCAAAGCACATTGAATTGAGTTCCAGGGCAGTCTTTCCATTGCTTCAGTGGGGTTTCAGTCAGGTCCATATTGTATTTTAAACCCTCCAAAAATGTTTTAAAACTGTTGAAATGGAATATAAATTAAGCATCCATAACCTAATAGCAATCTACGATCACTTGTAGCCCATTCAATCATTGGAGGTGTACACCAATAGCCTACTAATGAGTGGATTCTTGATATATTTGCTTGATTATACAGTCTCTAAAGAGGCGAAGTCTCATTCAATATAATGGGAGTTGTGCCTGAATTTAAATAATAGGACTGGGCCCTTAATCTAGAATGATTTGTTTTGAAAGTCAATAGCAGCAATATTCAGTGTCCTAATGATTTACCCACCATTAGCACAAAGGGAAAAAAACATCCAATGTTATGTGGACCAGGCTGTGAAATCATATTTTTTTTTTAAAAAAAAGAGTCTTTCAGTGAGTTTATAATGTCTGAAAGGAGGTATATAAGATGCAAATAGTCTCATAACATCAGACATCACATTACGCGTATGATAAAAACAAAAAGGAGTAGGATGAGTAACAAGGCCTTTTTTACTCTTCCTGGAATTTCATATATTCCAGTAGCAGAAATTTAAAAATAAAATAAAAACTAGAAAATAAACTTCAAAATATTAAAATCCCTTGAAATTATCAAAATTATGAGAACAGTTAAGTAAAACTAATAAATGTGCATAGAAAAGGAAAAAACAGAAGACAGTAAGAAATGATAAATTGTACACATCACACATACATAAAGTGTATTCTTTCTCTCTGTGCACAAACATGGCGACTTCTATCTAGGAATCAGAGGTTATAAAATTCAGAAAAAAAGACATCTTCATTTGGCAAGCTTCCTTATTTGAATTGCTAAAATAATTAATAAGCATATTGATTAATAAGCATATTGCATTAAAGAACACCCTTCAGTAATTCTATATGAGTTTGTGAGTTATTAATGGCAGCATCATTCCTGGAGCAATCATATATATTTAGATTCCTGTATAGAGTTTAATCAGCTAAAAATATGAATTATCCTGGGGTTCTTTGCTTCACAGAAGTATATACTTATCAATTATATCATATTATTTCTATTTCTCCTTCACTGCAATCAATCTGCTCAATAGTTATGCTTTTAATCATTTGAATTAAGTCTCTTTCTTATGGAATATAGTCTTAATGACATTGTAATTTACGTTATTTCAATACTGTGATGGAACTGATTAGATGAATTACACTGAAAATGTTCTGTATAAATAAATAACACAACCTCTACCACCACAAAGTACATCCCATCCTTCTAATTACATTTTGCTAAAATTCTCTATAAAAGATTAAATGTATTTTTGTTGTTTTATGTTAAAATACTAAGTCACGCAATATTCACTTGGATTAATTGTATTTCATAGGAAAATATTTACTGTATAATATGCTGGTAATAGGCATTCAGTTGTGACATAAAGTTAATGTAGGGCCTATTGACTTCAGTGGTTTTCAAATCAGCTCTGTATAGATTATTTTCTGGAAATTCTATATCAAAAGTAGGGGACTGCTCCTATCAGAATAAATGACAACATTTCCATAGACTACATTGAGAACAGATTTGGGTCATTTTTCTGAATTAATGTATTTTGAAAAATCTCATGAATTAGAATTATGATGTACACATTTGAATATCCTAAAATCAGTGTTGGGCTCTGAAAAATGTTAGAATTTTATGATTAGGGCACTGATTAAGCCAGCTACCAGGGCAATGTTCAGGAATTTAAGTTTGAACACTTTTGGAGGGCGCACATTCCGTGCCCCTCCTATGGGCAGAAGAGCTCTCTCTCCCTGCCATGGCCCCAGGCCCACAGGAGCCCTCTACCCCCACTATGGGTCTGGGCCAGAGGAGCTCTGCGCCGCTGTTTGCCTCTCCTAGTGTATGCCCCTGCCAGCTACTGCAACATGTGTAACTTTGAACACATGAAATGATTCCTATTTACTTCAGTTGAATTACTTATGTTCTTAAAGTTACACATGTGATTAATTACCATGTTGGATCCATTACTTATGTTTTTTAAAACAAAGTCACAGCTCATGTTGCCAATGCTCATGTCTTCCAGATGACCAAATTCATTCAAAGAAACAAAAACCCTAGGGATTAAACCAGATCTCTCTATGCTAGCTATGGCAGTGTATGATATTGGTGATTCATAATTCGTGGGACATTTTCAATTGTTTCATGTATAGTTTTTGTTCTTTAGAATAACTATGTCTAAATTAAAGCCCCTTTTCTTTCATCCCCAGATTCTTCTTCTTTTATAGGAAAAAGACTGGTATCTTAATTTTGGAGAAACATAATCTCAAATCCTTAAAATATTTCAGTGTTTTATATCAGCAAAATAGAAATGTCAATTATTGCATAAAAAGAATAATAAAAGAGTCCATGGGGTTCTGATATGGAGAGAAAAGCAGAGTGAACTATCTAGAAGATTTTGCAGCAGAACTGAAGAATTTGTCCCAAATTATATCCCCAAGATATATTTTTGCCAAATTAATATTTTCTAATCAACTGTCATTTTGAAAATTGTGTGAAACGTAAGTAGGAAATTAGAAAGAAACATGTAACACAGCCTGTTTTGGAGGGGATGGAGATACTGAGGGTTAGGCTAAGGTGCTCAAGTAATGAGAGACAGTCGAGCCAACTGTATGCCAATAAGCTCTATATTTAAATCCACACAAATCTTCATTCTTTAAAAAAGCCAGTTAAGAGGGAAAATCAGTCATTTCAGCTGGCATTCAATATTTCTTCTTTGACACTGATGCACAACACCTGTAATAAGTGTGTACAAGATTTTTGGGTAAATTTTTCAAAATTCATTGACATTTTCAAAACTTTTGACTAACTCTACACTAGTGCGGGACAATGTAGGTATCTGGGAGGTCAGAGAAGAGGAATTTTAAGATGAGGGTGGCCTGGACAGTTTTAGTTTCCTGGACAGAAATAAAGGACAGTTTTAGAAATTTTATGGAGAAAGAAGTGGAAAATTTGGTGCAATCTTGCATGTGCCCAGTGAGAGACATGGAAGGCTTGCAGCTGAACCTAATTCACAGCTATGATAGTGGTATTGTCAACAGTGACAGAATACTGGGCAGCAGAGAGAGTTTTGCAAGAAAGATGCAAGTCTCAATTTTCCAGGGTGTTCCTAGGAAATCTAGTCATGAGATGAATATTCATATTGCATAGAGTTGCCATAGCAACTCCCACACCATTCCCCCTCTGGACCACTAGAGCAGGAAGCATGTCTAAAGTGCCCATGTATGCCTGGCTGGGACTGCCCATTTTAGCAGACACCATAGGTGAGCTCAATTTTAAGGCTTCTCTGATTTAAACCAAAACCTGGACCAATGCCTGGAAATCCTCAAGTTCAGTGAGACACAAAGGTCCCATAGCTCTCTCTGGATTCATGTCAAGTGATCATCAGCTGGTCCAGAGAATATAACCCACAACTTAAGTTTGAACATAAATTTAAGTTGCTAGTGAGACATACAGAGGATGCCAGAACCAGTCTGAGATGAGAGAGTTGAGAGGCAGACGTGTGAGTCATCTATATACAGTTGGTAGCTGAAACTGTGTGAGAAGAGCCCACCTATAGTGGGAGAGGACGTACAGAGAAAAGTGGATGGTGCTAAAGATGGAGGTTTATCCAACATGCACTGTATTTGTGTCACTCTCAGAGCTAAAATACTCCATAACTGTTTATCTATCAATCCTCTGAACCATCCAGTCTTCTAAGAGCTTCTTTTCTGTGAGAGGTCTTGTGGGCTGTAGCAGGAACATTTGCTGTTCCAGAACATCTTTGAAGTAAGCATATTATGACCTTGAACTAGAAAAGATTTATTTATTAGTATCAACTGCATGTTCCTTGATCTATTTCTGCACAGTGATTGTGTGAAATCTGAAAGAACCCTTGGGACACTGAGTGGACAAGAATGCATCCTTCTTGCAGTTTACTTTTGTCATCATGAAGTTAATCAGTGAGCTGTAACAGAGAAAGAGAGAAGACAGGAGTTTGAGAGAAAATCCACTTACACACATTTGGCTCAATGCCAATTGATTTAACACAACAATAAGAGCTTTTAAAAGAGGTTCTGCAGCAAAACAATATATTTTTCATTTTATTACAATACGAAGAGAAGAACTTACAGAAATAGTCACATAAATTAAATTAGACAGCCAGTGAGAAAATCATATCTAACAGGACCAAAAATATTGCTTTGTTTGTTTTCCGGACAACTGAGAGTATATTTATGGAAATTACTTCTCTTTTCCAGCCTTAGAGTCTTTCACAGAAAATTACATTAAACAAAAAGACAAACTAAATAAATATTTTGTATAGATTTGTGACATTGCCAAAGATGAAGATGTCACAATTCAGGGCAACTGAACCCATATTACACCTCCAGGGTCCAGAAGGGCATCCA
Source organism: Caretta caretta (assembly GCF_965140235.1). NCBI lineage: Eukaryota > Metazoa > Chordata > Testudines > Cheloniidae > Caretta > Caretta caretta. The sequence continues at coordinate 56,372,434 of NC_134209.1, forward strand.
CATTTAGGTTTCTGATTCCCAGTTGCTATCTCTCTTAGGTGGAGACCTGCGTCTCTCTCTCTCCTGACTGTGTTTTTTCCAGGCTTCGCGGTGCCCTGCCTACACTGTGTTATTGCCAGCCACCCAGACTGCCTAAACACCTTTTGCTTACTCTTCAAAGGCTATGAACAGCATACTTGTTAGCAGTTAAGAGTTACCAAACAATTCTTTGTAAGAAGCTTATCCATATCTTGGAAGCCACCTCTCACAGACAGCTGACATTGATGAAGAAGTTCATACCAGCTCAAATGGGCTAGCTGAGCTTTTGGTCGACTAGAAAGTGGGTGTTTGAAGATTGTGGCACAAGAATTAAAGCTAAACTTACGGTTTACAAAGCTGTTGTGAGCCCCATCCTATTGTATGGGGCTGAAACATGAACAACATATAGGAGACATCTTAAGGCACTGAAGATGTATCATCAACACTGTATGCATAAGATTCTCCAAAGTAAATGGACTAATAGACACACTAACATCAGCATCCTCTCACAAGCTGATAACACAAGCATTGAAGGCAATGATTAGCTTCAACTTTGCTGGGCAGATCATGTTGTTCAGATGCCTGATTCCAGACTGCCAAAACAGGTTTTCTATTCTCAACTCAGACAAGGCAAACGTGTTAGAGGAGGGCAGAAAAAATGCTACAGAGATGTCCTTAAGGCTAATGTGAGGAAATGCAACATTGACATCAGCTCGTGGGAATGTATAGCTCAGGAGCAACAACAAAGGAGGAACTGCTTGAGGCAGGGAACTCAGCACTTTGGAATAGATACAACTACATGTAACAGAAAAATGGGAGCAACAGCGTGTACCATGGCTCAAACCATCATCTCAGGTTCACCCACCCTGCTCGGAAATACATGTCTACAATGTGATGGAGTCTGTGGCTCTAGAATAGGCTTCATTAGTGGGCCCACATCCTTGACTTTGAGGAACCACCAATGTTGATGAATTGCTAGCTGTTAAGAGTTACCACACAGATCTTTGTGAGCAAGCACATTTATTATTAAGGTGAAAGCATTACAGAAAAAAAAGATATTTAAAACAATAAGAGAATTTAGACACTAGCTAATAAGCTTATCAGAGATCACACACCCCAACTCCAGCACAGACTGTGATAGAAGTTAGTCCTTCAAACCCCAGCAAAGGCTTTTTCTGTGGTTACCATTTCATAACAGCTTTAGTTCAGAACAAGCACACCCATTCAGAGACAAGTCTTTCCTTTATGTAGCTTGTGCCTTTGATCTTCAGATCTGAGGAACAGGTAATCAGCACACAATGGTCCCCTCTTCATGGTATAGCTCCTAAAACCTGGGGTTTTGCATAACTGGAGGTGGAAATTTGCATTTACCTCCCCCTAGAAATTTCCTTGGACACTGTCTAAAATTCCATTCTTGCCCATTGTTGGATATAGTCCTCTTACGTTCATAACACTTCCTAGGACTGACAACACACAACCTTTCCATTTAATACAGTAGACTACAAAGATGCTTAAACTTAATTCAGTAATGTTTTTCAAGGATATTGCAAGAAGTTCCCATATTTGTCACAGACTATGTAAGAAAACACTGGAAGAACCCAAAGAAGTTAAATATTTCTTTTCTCTATTGTTTTTCTTAGAGAATGTGAGAATTATTTAATTTGAATTTCTGCAACTGTCATGAATGAAATGTAAGTCTTCCTTAACCATACACACTTTTTGGTGGAGTGTGGGGTGAGGAATATGCAATAGTGGCTTTCAGTTAAAATACTTGGGCCCCAATCCCCTTTGCTTCAGTAGGTGTGGATGGTCAGGGGGATATGATACTGGACTAGAACTAAGAAGGGGTTCAATTCTTGGCTCAGCCTTAAACTTTTTCTTTGACCATGGGGAAGTCTCTTAATCCACTCTAAGCCTTAGTTCCCCATCTGTAAAATGGGAATAATATTATCGTGCTTTGCAGTCTTGTGTTCTTTCTATCTACGGATTTTTAAAATTCTTTTATTAGTACTAGGTAGATACTAGGACTGTGTGAACAATGTATCCAGAACCTTACCAAATTCAAGTTGGGTACTAGTTGAACAATTTTATCTACCTGGGCTCTTATATTGGCTCCCATCACTACCGTATCAGCCAAGTCATACCTTACCAGTCTGGGAAGGACTAGTGGATGAAAGTACCATGAGGAAGAAAGCAAAAGACTCACTGGTATCAAGAGCAAAAAGACCCTGCAGAATATAGTGTGTACAGCTCACATGAACTGAACCTTGCAGGGTCTATTCAGCTGTAATACAGACCTGTACAGGCTTAGACAGTAGGTATGGCTAGATATTGAACACAGTTGACATAGGCACAAATATGGAAACTGCCCAAAGCTACAGTCTGCAAAATATGACTGGAGCAGGACATGCTATAAATTGTGTTGCCTTTACTAGGGCTGAACCAAAGCTCACTGATGGCACTGGAAAGACTTCCATTGACTTCAAGTGGGCTTTGAATGGGCTTGCTGCACAGAGATATATTGACATTAAAGATTTCCAATTAAAATAATTATAATAGAGTTCTATGAAAATACATGTTTTCAGAGCATCTGGACAGTTTTTAATAGCCTTTCAACACATTACTCAGCTTTTTATCATAGATATTTCCTTCTGTATGTAAATTTTCAATGTTCTTGTTTATGCATGCTACACATGAGCAAGTGTTGAAAATTCATGTTAAAACTTGACTTGACTCAATTAGTTGACACTTTCAGATTTTTACATTATAGTTCCAGAAGTGATACTCCCAATTCATAAGATCCCTGGGAACACATTAGATAGGCTATTTTGATTATCTGGATGCTATTAACTGACATTTTTAGAAATGATATAACTTGCTTTATTTAGAACATTCCATCCTTTAAATAACCTTTGTAATGTTTAGGGACACAGTTTTATGAGAGATTGGCTATGAAACCTATGTTTGCTTATGTTAAGAAAATGAAATGACTTAGATTTTAACATCATCTGATTGTATTGAAGACGGGCAGAACTAATTACAATAGTTTACATTTAATAATATAACATAAGAGCAAAGGAAAGCGTTACATACCTTTATGAAAACAACATTAAGTCATCCTGATAAAATTTACCCTTGGAATTACCATGCCAGTATTATTTAACCGCTCAAAAAAAATCTCTCATCCTTGTTTTAGTTTATGGCATTCAAAAATAAAATTGAAATAGACTCAATTTTTGTTATATCTGCACTCTCTTTTCACTTTAATTATTTTATTGCTCCTTTTCCCCAGATTAGTTTTAAATATGTATACTTGAGAAATTAGAGTAAAATAGAAACAACAGAAATAAGCCAATACATATATAATTTTGACCTATAGCCTCTTTCATGCAATTTAAATCTCTTATACTTTCAAATTAATGGTAATTTATCTGAAAAAGAAACATATTAAATATTCCAACAATGCCTTTATTGCTAATCAAAGGAGAGTAGCAGTTTTATAAAATTGATGTTCCTGATTGTGCACCTATATTTCTATGAGCATGAAGATCTGTGTGAATATCCTGATGTTTATATAGTTTTGTGCCTGTACAGTGTATATCTAATAGGTACACATTTAAATCAGTAAGGTGACTGGTATGAATTGCATGCCCATCATGTTCTTTTAATTAATTCATGTAGTTTTGTACCCATTTTTCTTTTAAATGAGCAAATCACATGTTGCTCCCTGAGGACAATTTGTACTGAAACCGGAGCCTAGATGAAACTTGAAAAGGAGTACTTGTGGCACCTTAGAGACTAACCAATTTATTTGAGCATGAGCTTTTGTGAGCTACAGCTCACTTCATCGGATGCATACCATGGAAACTGCAGCAGACTTTATATACACACAGAGATCATGAAACAATACCTCCTCCCACCCCACTGTCCTGCTGGTAATAGCTTATCTAAAGTGATCATCAAGTTGGGCCATTTCCAGCACAAATCCAGGTTTTCTCACCCTCCACCCCCCCCCACACAAACTCACTCTCCTGCTGGTAATAGCCCATCCAAAGTGACAACTCTCTACACAATGTGCATGATAATCAAGGTGGGCCATTTCCTGAACAAATCCAGGTTCTCTCACCCCCACACCCCCCTCCAAAAAACACACACACAAACTCACTATCCTGCTGGTAATAGCTCATCCAAAGTGACCACTCTCCCTACAATGTGCATGATAATCAAGGTGGGCCATTTCCAGCACAAATCCAGGTTTTCTCACCCCCCCCACCCCCATACACACACAAACTCACTCTCCTGCTGGTAATAGCTCATCCAAAGTGACCACTCTCCCTACAATGTGCACGGTAATCAAGGTGGGCCATTTCCAGCACAAATCCAGGCTTTCTCAGCCCCCTCCCCTTTTCCCAGGGACACACACACACACACAAACTCACTCTCCTGCTGGCAATAGCTCATCCAAACTGACCACTCTCCAAGTTTAAATCCAAGTTTAACCAGAACGTCTGGGGGAGGGGTAGGAAAAAACAAGGGGAAATAGGCTACCTTGCATAATGACTTAGCCACTCCCAGTCTCTAGTTAAGCCTAAATTAATAGTATCCAATTTGCAAATGAATTCCAATTCAGCAGTTTCTCACTGGAGTCTGGATTTGAAGTTTTTTTGTTTTAAGATAGCGACCTTCATGTCTGTGATTGCGTGACCAGAGAGATTGAAGTGTTCTCCGACTGGTTTATGAATGTTATAATTCTTGACATCTGATTTGTGTCCATTTATTCTTTTACGTAGAGACTGTCCAGTTTGACCAATGTACATGGCAGAGGGGCATTGCTGGCACATGATGGCATATATCACATTGGTGGATGTGCAGGTGAACGAGCCTCTGATAGTGTGGCTGATGTTATTAGGCCCTGTGATGGTGTCCCCTGAATAGATATGTGGGCATAGTTGGCAACGGGCTTTGTTGCAAGGATAAGTTCCTGGGTTAGTGGTTCTGTTGTGTGGTATGTGGTTGTTGGTGAGTATTTGCTTCAGGTTGCGGGGCTGTCTGTAGGTAAGGACTGGCCTGTCTCCCAAGATTTGTGAGAGTGTTGGGTCATCCTTTAGGATAGGTTGTAGATCCTTAATAATGCGTTGGAGGGGTTTTAGTTGGGGGCTGAAGGAGACAGCTAGTGGCATTTTGTTATTTTCTTTGTTAGGCCTGTCCTGTAGTAGGTAACTTCTGGGAACTCTTCTGGCTCTATCAATCTGTTTCTTCACTTCCGCAGTTGGGTATTGTAGTTGTAAGAAAGCTTGACAGAGATCTTGTAGGTGTTTGTCTCTGTCTGGGGGGTTGGAGCAAATGCGGTTGTATCGCAGAGCTTGGCTGTAGACGCTGGATCGTGTGGTGTGGTCAGGGTGAAAGCTGGAGGCATGTAGGTAGGAATGGCGGTCAGTAGTTCTTACAACGACAATACCCAGTAGTTCTTACAACTACAATACCCAGTTTGAGTTTGTGTGTGTATGGGAGTGGGGGGGGTGAGAAAACCTGGATTTGTGCTGGAAATGGCCCACCTTGATTATCATGCACATTGTAGGGAGAGTGGTCACTTTGGATGAGCTATTACCAGCAGGATAGTGAGTTTGTGTGTGTGTGTTTTTGGAGGGGGGTTGGGGGGTGAGAGAACCTGGATTTGTGCTGGAAATGGCCCACCTTGATTATCATGCACATTGTGTAGAGAGTTGTCACTTTGGATGGGCTATTACCAGCAGGAGAGTGAGTTTGTGTGTGGGGGGGTGGAGGGTGAGAAAACCTGGATTTGTGCTGGAAATGGCCCAACTTGATGATCACTTTAGATAAGTTATTACCAGCAGGACAGTGGGGTGGGAGGAGGTATTGTTTCATGATCTCTGTGTGTATATAAAGTCTGCTGCAGTTTCCATGGTATGCATCCGATGAAGTGAGCTGTAGCTCACGAAAGGTCATGCTCAAATAAATTGGTTAGTCTCTAAGGTGCCACAAGTACTCCTTTTCTTTTTGCGAATACGGACTAACACGGCTGTTACTCTGAAACCTGTCATAGATGAAACTTGTCTACTGTGGAGTTATGAAACAAAAACTAACCTCTTATAGACCAAACCTCTTTGAAGCAGTTTGCAAATCTGAAAGACTTCTTAAGAACATCAGAAGATTTGAATGATGACAGCCATGGATCTCCCTCTTCCCCACACAACCTAGGTTTTCCTACATAATACATGGTGAGAATTAGGGGCCTAAAAAGGTGTTCATAGAACCCAGCATGCTGAGTGGGGATTTGCCTAGGATAGTCATTAGGAGATGCTGAGGAGAGGACTATGGCCTAAGCTGTGACCCTAACAGGGAGCTGGGTGCTAACTAGGGCTGGAAGGAGACACCTCCCTCCACTCAGGATTCACAGCCAGGAGCCCTGGAGTTAGGCGTGTAAGCCAGGTCAACCCTTTTTCAAGAAAAAAACAAATAGATAGTGGCTACACCTGCCTCCTCTTATTAGACCACTCACCCACAATATAGGAGACCTGAGTTCAGATCCCAACTCTGCTTGAGAGAAGCAGGGATTGAACTCAGGCCTGCTACCTCCTAGGTGAGTGGCCTAAGTACTGGACTATGGGGCATATCTCACTTTTCTTTTGGACCAGAGACAGATTCTATAACCTGGGATCAAGTTCCTACTTCTCTCAGGCAAAGTGGGGCTTTGAAACCAGGATGCCTACTTCCCAGTGCTCTCACCACTGTGCTGTTGGGTTTTGGGGAAACAACTAACATCATCACCTCCTCCTTGTTTTGCATGGGGCGTGATCCAGTAGGCATGCTCTAAGCAGCATCTGTGCATGTATACTGGATTGGGACCTGCAGGAAAGAGAAGTCGGGGAACACTTAGTTTGTGAATCCCATTGGGGTTTACATGTGAGTTAGGCACCATGCTGATCAGTGATGTTGGGGCTAATGCAGCTGTTTGTGTTTCCAGTGGCAGGAATTTTGGCATCATAGAAAATTTACCCATGGACATGTAGACACCTACAGGATTACGTGGCATCTCAGTAGGGATGTTGAGAATCTACATTTCGACTCAGTTGCCTAAAATTGGCAGTTAGGTAAATAAGTCCCCCTTGTGACTCCCATATTGGAGTTTTAGGTTCTCTTGAACCTGAAACTCTAAGGGCACCTCAATTGGAATCAGAGCACTATCACTACATCAAGCCTATAACTGCAAAAAAAAAGTCACAATATTTTAGTCTTCCTTAACAAGCACACACTTAAATCAAGTTACCTGATTAATATTTCTGATGATCTTTCCATTTGTATAAACATAATATTTTTTCAACTAAACCCCAATATTCATTTTTGTAAAATTATTTTATTAAATAGCAATACCACTGGAATATCTACCTAACAGTAACAGACATAGAGGTAATTTAATTTGCTCTGCAACACTTTGCCACTCTGATCAAAATACTGCAACTTTACTCACTAAAATAAATACAGTAGTAGGACTTGAAAATTATTAATTCTTAGTGGCAGATGAAGTAAGTGCTGCTATAGGTATCTGAAAAAATTCATTTCGCATTGATAATCTGTCTGCCCCATTCTATTATGGTGACATTAAACATATTAACCTCTCTATAATGAAGTCCTTCTTTGGGACTGATCATTTGGATATCAAATCTAGTTTTGGCTGAAACATGCAATTCTATATAAACATATTTTTTACTTTTCTTTACAAATGTTGATACTTTTCTAACCAATACTGGTTGAACTTTGCATGTCATTGGTCTGCAGTGATAGCAAATGCTATTTTTATTTATCACAAACTATGAAAAATGTAAACTAGACACATTACTTTGTGTGGTTTAGAGAAATGACCGTGTGATTTTTAGTGTGGAGAATTATATTTCATGTTCAGATCAACAGAAAAAAAGTGTAAAACAGATAAAACAAAGAAAGATGGACAAAAATGATCATGACTGAAACAGTGTCTTACCAGTCATAGACAGGATTGGCTACTTGCACAGAAAAAAACTGTAGGAATCAGTAGGTAGCAAAGAGACCAGATCACCTAGAAAATTGTGTGTGTTGAGGAGAAGATACTGGGGAAATGGCAAAGGATAAATAAGTAATAAAGAGAGTAGACGAGAAAGCTGGGCCAGGCTTGAGGTAGTACACTGCACAGCTGTGTGGATAATCCAACTTTCTTTTTTGAACTCAATATCTAACTTTTCAGGCTAGCAGAGGTTAGATGTGTTGAGGAAGAAATCCAAGCACATCTGAAAGAAGAAACATGTGCTTCGTATTGCACAAGAGAGACTTGTCTTTCCAGTTTCAGAATAGCAGGGGCAAGCTTTGAAGAGTGGGATGATAGATGCTGGGTTGAAGAAGCTGGAAAGTAGAAGGATAAAGGTGAGCAAATGGAGATTGAAAACAATGATGTTTCAGCATGAGTTTGGTTAGAGAAAACAGCCTTTCTTGGATGCTGAGAATGTGGATGTGGTGAGTGGAGGTTGAGGACATGGTAAATGAGACTTGTTTGTAAAGTATCACTGTACATGAGTACAGAAATCCATTACATTTTGTTTGCTTTCAATACTGGCATGTCATTATACTAAGGAAAATAGTTTCTTGTTATGAAAGGAATGCCCAGGAGATATGTCCTCTAATAGTTCCAATAACTTTGTTTCAGCCCTGTTGGCAGAAAGCTTGTTCCTTAGATCTTACCAAAGTCCCTCAGAGCATTCAAAACATCACTGACTAAAGTTAATATGGCTGACAAATCTCTAGATCACTGTCCATAACTTTTGTACCTGAGCTGAGCCCTAATTCTAAGGCTTCAGAGTTTGTCTTTCCCATTAGAGAGAACTAGGTATTCCTACTCCACGTCAAGTGTTCTTACTTGAGATTTTTCATGCTGCTGAAAGGTTGCTATTAGCTGGGAAAATCTGTCTATCTGATATACAAATTGCACAGAAAAAAACCATCAACTTTTGAATTTAAAGGAAGACTGTTCCTAGTTCAGGAGCAAAAATAACTACATATAAAAATCATTGGAATCAAAAGGGAAAACAAAGCTCCTTTACTAGTGATGGACAAAGTACAGAATATCTATAGTCATTCCTTCAGCCTTTGATGATGTTGACCATGAGGTTTTATTCACCTGGCTGAGGACTCTGGCAAAGAAGGACAGGATAGCATTTGAGTGATACCATTCCAGCATGTTTTCCACATAGGACTTTCACCTCTGGTATTTCAATTTTGTTTGTTCAATTTTGTTTATCCCGAGATCATAGTACATAGCCCATCTGTGATTTTGCCTGAAAAGGCAAACTATAGGGTATATTTGTGCTGACATATGAAACACAAAGTTGAATCTCTTCATATTTAAGTGATGTTTATCAATTAAATGTTGTATATTTATTTTCAGTAAATTATATCCATGTGCCCAGAGACACGTGATTGATGCACATTGACATTGTAAGTAGAAATTGAAAAATAAGTGACTGGAAATCATCCATGCTTTTCCTAGTATGCATCAAGCATTTGGCTGGCATTATTTTTCATAGATATTCAATGTGATTTATTGATGTGATTTTTCTGTTCAGTTTTGTGAATGTGAGATTCTGTTCTCCAAATTACAGAATTTCACTTTTCTTTTTATAGCAATAATTTCTCTGAACCTTCTTAAAATAATCAGGTCAATATTGAAGATTTTTTGTTTCTTTAGAGCAGGGAAATACTGCAAAAACTTCCCATAATTAGTCATCTCCTTATGTTAACTAATTCACTTTGACTGTGGGAGCACCTTTTGTACACAAAATGCCTGTAGAAAACATAGTGAAATACACACACATTAAAAAAAAAAAAGTTAAAAAGCCAGATAATGAACTTCTATGCTAAAACTATTAGAAATGTTAATTATACATAGAATCAATCTTAAATATTTTTGAGGCAATGTGATGATGAGCTAGCAGTGAAAGATTGGAATTGAAAAGTTCCTGGCTTATCATGGTGAGGATGCACTGATTTGCTGTGTGATCTCAAGCCATATCTGTCCATGAACCTCCACAAAGAGCTACTTTTCATTCAGGAAGATAGGGTGGAAAGAGAGAAGAGGAGAACCTCAAGGGCAGACAGGCTGAGAGTTCTAGGAGAAAAGATATTTCTCTTTCTGGTGAAAGAGAAAGTGGTTGCATTGTTCCTCTTAGTCTCTTGACATGGTGGAGATAGGGAGCCAAGTTCAGCCCTGATTTACACTAGAGATGAGTTTGGCCCATGGAGAATAAATCTTCAGTATGGGTGGGAGACACTTTCCTTAAATCTTTCTTTGTGACTGTGCAAGGGATAGCCACAAACTGTGCTTTTAAAAAGTTTGCTTCCTTTCTGGAACTTTTTGACATAAGTTTCCCCAAGCACTCTGTTCACTAATAATAGAGGGAAATAAAAAATCTGTAAGTTTTGAGCTGAAATGGAATTTAAGCAGTATTCACTAACACTCAATATTCAGCAGAAGTTAACTAGAGGCATTCTCAGCATCACAGTTTCTTAGATTTAATTGTTCACTTCAATGAAATAAAGAATATATTTAAAAAAATGGGCCCAATTTTTGAAAACTGGGTGCCTAAAGTGATGTTTCTAAATCCCCATTATGTAAATCCATATTAGGCTCTTAAATAGATGTGGCTTTATATTTAGAGATGCTTAGTAGCTGTAGGTCCCATCCAAAGTTAGTTAAGTACAGGTAAAGTTCCGTGATAGGATTGTGGGAATCTATGGTTTTAGTATAATAGTACATTGAACATGCTCTCAAAGCAAATTAATGAATTGGGCCTCATATCACTTATGCAAGATAAGTATTACTTCCCTTTTACAGATGGTTGAACTGAGGCACAATGAAGTTAAGGGATTTGTCCAAGGCTTAGAGGAAATTGATGGTATAACTGGTGATAAATCACAGATTTACTGATTCCCACTCCTATACTTCAACCAGAAGAATTTCAGCTTCAGTATCTCATTTAAATTTTTGTATAAAAATCACCAGCTACTTAACATACATTTATAAATTGAAAAAAAGTTAAGAAATTAAATTCTGCAAATTCGTTAGTGTTTTGCAGTTGCTTTGTATGTTTACATTAGATATAGAATGATTCTTTGCATTTATTTTTCTGTAACAGCACAAACTACAATAACATGATGATACGACTTTAAATGTCTGTAGTACCTTGTGGGGATCACAAAGCACTTTAAATATATGAATGAATTATTACTCAGATCTCTGTGTGGGAGATATCTCCATTATACAGATGGGTAAATAAGGCACAGAGAGGACTGGTGATTTGCTCCAGATGACAGATGAAGTATATAACAGAGGCAGGAACAGGATTGAGATCTCCTGACTCCCAGTGCTGTATCCATCCTTCCTCTCTGATAGATTGCAGAAGATGAGGAGAGAAAAAACAAACATATAGTGCTGTGAGCCTCAGTAGATAATTTGAGGGTTATAAATGTGGAAATCCCTAGTTGGTAACATAAACTCAGTCAGTCTGCAGATATTACACAGGCACAGCTGATGAACCTGTTGTTCTGTACTGTCTGGAAGAAGTTATATTATAAAATGGCACTTATTTGTATCCCCTGTGAGAACACAGCCCCTTCTGCTGCTTTCAGCTGATAGATCATTTTTTAATTAATTTTTCTTACTGCCCTATTTTTTTCCTTTTCACTTTAAAATTCTCCATTAACTTTAATTAACTTCACTAGCCTTGCAAGCATATGTGTAAATCAGCAAAAGGCATGCTGGTTTGGAGAGCAGGGTTTATCCAGCTTGACTACGAGTAGATTAGTAGTGAGTGCTCTCCATTTCAAATTTGAATTTTAAATTAAAATTTTGGGGGGTGAGGGAGAAGGGGTTAGAGAGACTATATCAGTGGCTTTCCAAGCACCACAAAGAAAGCAGGCCATCCCATAGCACTCAGGGAGAAAGGTCAGCCTACACCTGATACCAAAACAAATCAGCTTTGCAATGGCAAGAGCCAGAGTTGCTGAAGATGGAGAAGTCAGGCAAATGAGTTTCCATTCTCTTTCATTCCAATGCCCAATTCTATGGATTGTCCCTCCCTATAGTTGGAGCCATGCTGCCCATGGGAGTAAATTCCCTGATCAGGAGTCAATGGGGTAACAGGCAGCTCTAGTCTAAGATCTGTGTGTTTAAAACAAAAATATACAAAGATGATCTGGGAGCCAAGGCGTGCCCCTTCTTCCTCTTCTGAATACCAAGGTATAGAGAATGAGAGTCAAGAAGAGGAAGCTACTTATTACTATTGAGGAGTGCAAAAGGATCCTCCCTTCGTTTGCTAAGAAGTGAAGTGGGTCTGGCTCCCTCTAGCCCATATCACTGGGTCACATGGCCACTTGTTTCCTGTCCCAGGCTGATTTCTAGAATGGAACAGGTTTTTAAAATGTTTTGCAGTTCTGACAATCCCAGCAAGGCTGACTGCACAACCTAAGGCAAAACAGAAGTGTAAATACGGACAACCATGATATAAGGTTTTCGACTGTAAGCTCTTTGGGAGTGGGACTGCAACAACCTATATGTGTGTTGAGTACCTCGTGCAATCGATTCCAACCTGGTTGGTCTCTAAGTGCTGTCGCAGTATAAATATTTCATAATAACAAGATGGTGTGAAAAAGGAGCTCGTACCACAGCTACTACCAATATTATTCTTAAAACCAGGTGAGTTTTGGTTCCCAACATTTGAAGTGGAGTGCTGTCATAAATATAAAGGGAAGGGTAAACCCCTTTGAAATCCCTCCTGGCCAGGGGAAAGCTCCTCTCACCTGTAAAGGGTTAAGAAGCTAAAGGTAACCTCGCTGGCACCTGACCAAAATGACCAATGAGGAGACAAGATACTTTCAAAAGCTGGGAGGAGGGAGAGAAACAAAGGGTCTGTGTCTGTCTGTATGCTGCTCTTGCCAGGGACAGAACAGGAATGGAGTCTTAGAACTTTTAGTAAGTAATCTAGCTAGGTATGTGTTAGATTATGATTTCTTTAAATGGCTGAGAAAAGCATTGTGCTGAATAGAATAACTATTTCTGTCTGTGTATCTTTTTTGTAACTTAAGGTTTTGCCTAGAGGCGTTCTCTATGTTTTTGAATCTAATTACCCTGTAAGATATCTACCATCCTGATTTTACAGGGGGGATTTCTTTATTTCTATTTACTTCTATTTTTTATTAAAAGTCTTCTTGTAAAAAACGGAATGCTTTTTCATTGTTCTCAGATCCAAGGGTTTGGGTCTGTGGTCACCTATGCAAATTGGTGAGGCTTTTTATCCAACATTTCCCAGGAAAGGGGGGGTGCAAGTGTTGGGAGGATTGTTCATTGTTCTTAAGATCCAAGGGTCTGGGTCTGTAGTCACCTAGGCAAATTGGTGAGGCTTTTTACCAAACCTTGTCCAGGAAGTGGGGTGCAGGGTTTTGGGAAGTATTCTGGGGGGAAAGACGCGTCCAAACAGCTCTTCCCCAGTAACCAGTATTAGTTTGGTGGTGGTAGCGGCCAGTCCAAGGACAACGGGGGGAATATTTTGTACCTTGGGGAAGTTTTGACCTAAGCTGGTAAAGATAAGCTTAGGAGGTTTTTTCATGCAGGTCCCCACATCTGTACCCTAGAGTTCAGAGTGGGGGAGGAACCTTGACAAGTGCCTTGAACTGTTTCAATAGTCAGGACTGGACATGATCTTTGTGAGTCCTTCATGTTCCCTTGGGGCTGAAATGCGAAAGACTGTGGGTATATCTGTCTCCCCTTTCCTCTGAACCTGCCCAACTGGAATGATAAATACTTCCTTAAAGTATTGCTAGGGTCTGAATTAGCTCAATTATGTTCATATAAATTTTGTATGTAGCTTGTTTTCTGATTTTTCCAAAGTGCTGAACATCCTTCAGCTGACATTTATTTTAGTCAGAACTCCTCTGTGCTCAGAATCTTTGAAGATCATTTATTTGTTTGCCTAATTATGGGTTTTAGGAGGCCAACTTTAGGTATCCATTTTTGAAAATCTTGGTTGTAGTAAGTAAAAGTACAAATGGCATTTACCTCTCAGAAACTTTAAAATTTCCTCAGATCGGAAATCCTCTTTAAGGTAAAGTATTACTCAGATTCAAATTTTGTATTTATATACTATAATATCCGAGAGAGAACCTTGAGCAATGTGCACAGTGTTAAAACAGCCTTAAAAAAAAGCATTATTTGTTTCATGCCAGCAGTATTTGAATCACTATTATCATTGTTAAACCATAGTCTCCATGTATTTCCTCAAATGTCATTGTGCAGCTGTGGATTGTATGGAAAAGGATAATAATATGCATACAATACTTAGTAGAAGAAAAAACAAAATACATATTTTCTTTGTAATCCTAATAGACCACTTCTTTACAAAACATCAGGGAGTGTATACTTACAATGTGAATTACAGAAGCTACATTTTCCATTAATTATTTTGTAATTTGAGTTTCTTTCAACATCAGACATAAAAGTGAAGGGCTTTTTGTTTTTGTATTAATTGCTGTCTTTGTGATAAAGCACTTTTTGCTCCTGTGGCTGATAAAATAAATAACATTAGGGGTGCGTATGAGAATATTCCCTTAGGGTTCACTTCAAAGACTATAAATATGGCAGATTTTCATATGCATGAAGAATTGGTTTTAAACTGTGTGATATGTTGTTTCATAAACACTTCTGGTGCTCATATTAAAGTGCAACCTACAAACAAAATAGTATGCCCTTTTACATAGAATTATTATTTTTTAATCAGCAAAGCACACCTATTTTTGTTGTTGCGGTTTGCTCCAACCCCTCAGACAGAGACAAACACCTACAAGATCTCTGTCAAGCTTTCTTACAACTACAATACCCACCTGCGGAAGTGAAGAAACAGATTGATAGAGCCAGAAGAGTTCCCAGAAGTCACCTACTACAGGACAGGCCTAACAAAGAAAATAACAGAACGCCACTAGCCGTCACCTTCAGCTCCCAACTAAAACCCCTCCAACGCATTATTAAGGATCTACAACCTATCCTGAAGGATGACCCAACACTCTCACAAATCTTGGGAGACAAATCTTGTAGTCCTTGCCTACAGACAGCCCCCCAACCTGAAGCGAATACTCACCAGCAAACACCTACCACACAGCAGAACCACGAACCCAGGAACCTATCCTTGCAACAAAGCCCGTTGCCAACTGTGCCCACATATCTATTCAGGGGACACCATCACAGGGCCTAATAACATCAGCCACACTATCAGAGGCTCGTTCACCTGCACATCCACCAATGTGATATATGCCATCATGTGCCAGCAATGCCCCTCTGCCATTTACATTGGTCAAACTGGACAGTCTCTACGTAAAAGAATAAATGGACACAAATCAGATGTCAAGAATTATAACATTCATAAACCGGTCAGAGAACACTTCAATCTCTCTGGTCACGCAATCACAGACATGAAGGTCGCTATCTTACAACAAAAAAACTTCAAATCCAGACTCCAGCGAGAAACTGCTGAATTGGAATTCATTTGCAAATTGGATACTATTAATTTAGGCTTAAATAGAGACTGGGAGTGGCTAAGTCATTATGCAAGGTAGCCTATTTCCCCTTGTTTTTTCCTACCCCCCTCCCCCGACGTTCTGGTTAAACTTGGATTTAAACTTGGAGAGTGGTCAGTTTGGATGAGCTATTGATTGATTATTTTGTATATTATAGTATATACAATATATATATATATATATATATATATATATATATATATATAGTATAAATAATAGTTTGGATGAGCCAGCAGGAGAGTGAGTTTGTGTGTGTGTGTGTGTGTTTTGGGGGCGGGGGGGTGAGAGAGCCTGGATTTGTGCTGGAAATGGCCCACCTTGATTACCATGCACATAGTAGGGAGAGTGGTCACTTTGGATGAGCTATTACCAGCAGGAGAGTGAGTTTTTGTGTGTAGGGGGGCGGGGGGGTGAGGGAGTGAGAGAACCTGGATTTGTGCAGGAAATGGCCCGCCTTGATTATCATACACATTGTGAAGAGAGTGGTCACTTTGGATGGGCTATTACCAGCAGGAGAGTGAGTTTGTGTGTGGGGGAGTGGAGGGTGAGAAAACCTGGATTTGTGCTGGAAATGGCCCAACTTGATGATCACTTTAGATAAACTATTACCAGCTGGACAGTGGGGTGGGAGGAGGTATTGTTTCATGGTCTCTGTGTGTATATAATGTCTTCTGCAGTTTCCACGGTATGCCTCTGATGAAGAGAGCTGTAGCTCATGAAAGCTCATGCTCAAATAAATTGGTTAGTCTCTAAGGTGCCACAAGTACTCCTTTTCTTTTTACTATTACCATTATCAACCAATCAAAATGTTATTTTGATAGCATCTATTTTACATAAACTCATGTTGACTGGCATTAATTACATTACCCTCCTCAAAATCTTTATTAATTGAGTCCCTTATTTCCACTCCATTGTCTTGCCTGAGATCAGTGTCAGGCTGACAGGTGTCTATTTAGTAGCTTCTCTTTAACATCATCCAGAGTTGCTAGTGGAATGGAAAGTGTGTTGTCTTCACCAAATAATGAGACTTCTTCATTTGTGTTCCTTTCTCCCCCTCCCTTCCCGATACAGGACAGAAATAATTATTGAATATTTTTATTGAATATTTCTGCCTTTCTGCATTATTATTGATAATTCTACCATTTCCACTTTTAATGGACCAATACTATTGTCAGGGTTCTTCCCTCCCATCCTTATTGTCCTTAACTCCACGGATCATATATTTCTCCTTATGTCCCTTGGCTTTCCTCATCAATTTTCTACAATTTCTAACTCCTGAGTTATATTCAGCACTATCAACTTTCCATTTCTTCCATATGTTACATATTCATTTTAATTTGCATGGCTGTCCTCACATCTTCTCTAAGCTTCGTTGTTGTTTTTAATCAGCCTTCCCCAGCCATTCTCAGTTGTGGTATTGTTCCTTTTTAGTCATCTAGTAAAGCATTTTAAAATTATACCTAATTATCATTCACATTCTTTAAATTAAATCCTTCCTCCCAGCCTACAGAATACCAGTTACCAATGACCAGTTAGAATAGCTATTGTGATACCAATTATGAGTTAGAATACCAATTTACCAATTATTTTGATATATTATAATTTTAAAATATTGAAGTAATATAAAATTAAATATAAAATATATATAAAAGTCTACATTAAATCTAAATGTTTCAACTGACCTAAAACAAAAAAAAATGTTCAGAAAATTCATTTGATAGGAAACTTAAAATTTTCATTCTTATTCAGAGCAACAACAAATTTCAAAATGTTGACTTTTCTATGGAATGGAAATCAAATTTTGATCTGCTCTAGCTTGAAGTCAGAGGAGTTGTAAGTGCAGTGTAAAGAACAAACTTGTTTTGGGGCAAGTTGATTTCAGAAAAATCTGAAAGTGGAAAGGGAAAGTCCTTGTCAAATGTCTAGTCCTATGGAATTAGGAAGAATACTTGTTTGTATAACTGCTCACCAAGTCAGAGTAAAGATTTACTATCTGCATAAGAGTGATTTGCCTTGCATTCTGAAAATTTTTTATCAGCAAAATGAAATATACAAGACATGGTTTCTTCCATTTTCATTTACACTGAAAATCCTTTCCTCACAATTCTCTATATGTTACAATGAAAACCTCTCATGAAGTAGTCTATTATTCTCCATACACTATGGGTATGTCTACACTGCTCACTCCTTGTGGCAGCTTGTAGAGAGTATAAACTGCACACCTTCCTAGCAGGGGTATAAATAGTAATGAAGACAGTGAGAAACTGCTTAAGTGAATGGAGGAAATAATGCCTGAACGCTTAGGGTATGTACCCTACACAGTTCTCTATATGCACAAGCTGACCCCATCTACACTGCTGTTTTTCGCAGTGTAGTGTCCTGATGCCTTCCTGCCGCGGGAATATTTTCCCATTGCAGGGAAAGAATCTGGCTGTGGGGAAAGACTCCAGTAGCTGCACACTTCAGTATGGTTCCACCTTGCTTTCACTGTAGCATGTAATCATGCATATCCTACCCGCCTCTGCCAGTGGTGTGCAGTGTAGACATACCTTATAGCAAAGGAATTGGCTATGTGACAAAGCTTCCTAAAGCAAAATTAGAGTAGTATAAGAATCTTGGACTCAGAGTTGAAACCACTTAAACTTGTGTGCAGCCTACAGCTATTGCACTACACACAGAGATTAAAAAAAATCTGCTTATCCCGTGCTATCAAATGAATAATTAAACCCAAGAAGCTATAATTTAGCATTTTAGAATGTAATATTTTCTTTCCTGGCGAGGATGTATATGAGAAAACATCAGATTTTTACTTGTGGTGTATTCCTATCTTCAATCTCAAATACTATATTTCTATCACCTGTACATATCTATTCTCAATGTACTAGTTTTGCTTTGGAGCTTGATTCATTCAGCTCCTGGAATCTAAGCTGCTGATGGCAGAACATATGTCAGAAGGGGCAGTATTATGTAGTTCAAGCTTCCTGCAATCTCTGCTTCTCTGTGACAACTGAAACTGGCCTGCAAAGCCCAGAAATTATATGCGGGGCTCACCAAGACTGAGAGAGCCAGTGTATTTGGGAGTTGGGCTGCATCATTCTGACAGCTCAAAAAATGTCCCATTGAACCCTCTCGGTTGCTATGTAACATAGTTTGTCACCAAAAAAAATCCCATATTTTCCTATTTTGTAAAAGTCTCCTTCTGCCTCCCACCCCCAATGTAAAAATTTGACCTCCAAAATCATTGACATTTGAAATATATTCAAAATTCTGAACAAAAATTCCAAAACTGATCTAGTTTTAAGTTTGAAACCAAAAGAAACAGGGAACAGGAATCATTTATGACATTTTGGCAAATCAAACTGGGTTACAGTCAATGGACCAGATTACCAGCTAATGTCAATTGTCATGGTTCACTGAAGAAACTGAGCTATGTCAAGTTACATCAGCAGAGGTGACGAGCTAGTGCTTTTACTGATGTTCAAGAAAAAGCATTACTGGTGGTTTGCAACTGGTACAGTATTTACCTAAAAAGTGCCTGTGAAGCTGCATAAAGATCAGGCAGAGTTTCAGCCCTTCTGCTCTGAAGAAAACTTAGCACTATAACAGGGTCAGGGAGGGGATTGGGTCACAGTGCACACATTCAGGTATCAGCCAGCAAAACTGCCCAGCTACACACAGAGGAATAGACAAGTCACATCAACTCTTCCTTCCACTCCAACAATAATATCAGCTCAGTGGCACTTTTGCATTTTCTCCCATCAAGGGTAGTCCTTGTTCATGAGAAAAGCTCCCAGCCATAATCTGTAAAATCACTATCTTATCCTTCAGTTTCCTTCTCAAAACTCGCCTCTTTTGTAATGCATGTAGTAAACTGCAACCTAATAATGATTAGGGCAGGTGGCAAGCTGCGAATTCCTGCTTCTGACTGGCTAAAAGTAGTGCACATCCTATTATTTTTGTTACCCCATCTTCCACTGCCCTTACCCTGACCCTCCTTGTTTGCCTCATCTACCAGTTATGCCTTGTCTTTTAGACTGTAAACTCTGTCATTTTCTGCGTTTGTACAGCAGCCAGAATGTTGTGGCACAAGCTGTTTGAGGCCTCTAGGTTCTACCACAATATAAATGGTAAATAATAATCCTAAGAATAAGAATTGTATAGCTGCAGGCATGCCTCCAGCGAGAACGGGTAGGCAGATTGTTTCTCAGTGCTCCCCATAGGGACGGTACAGTTCTGCCCTCTCCCTATGCAGGGCTATGCCTAAATGTCTCACTTCAATACTTTGTGTTCATTCTGCAGTTCAGATACTCGTGTTAATTTTACTTTCTGGTAGTCACCTTTGTAATAATTGCTACAACAGTGTTGTAGCAGTCTCTACTCTGAGGGTGAGTGAAGCTGAATTTCTAGTGGTTTAGATTAAATTTTGTGTGGTTTTCTCCTAATTGTTTACAATGCCTTCTATCTTTTGTTCTCCATCGTTCTGATGTTATTAACAAAAGCTACCATCCCACCTAAACCACTTGTCCCACTTGCAAAACGTTCACTTTTGGCATCTCCATGGACTTCACATACCTACATATTCTTCAGCAGCAATTAACATGAAAGTCTGTTTTAATATAAATGACTAAATTATTAATAGAAATGGCCTTTTAAAATAAGTACGTCCTATAATGGTGTTAGACATGATTTCAAAATACTGCATAGAATAGTTGATGTTATAGCTCCTTTTATAAAACACTTATAAATTGGAGAACATAGTTATTTACACTTGCCTCTCTACAACATATCACAATACATTGTGTAATCATTCATTTAAAAGAGCAATTCTTATGAATCATTTATTATGATTAATAATACTCGCTACTTTCATTCAAAATGTTATTCATTTTTCTCTACAGTACTGGTCTGCTGTCCTATTTCAGATAAGAAAAGCCATTATAAGAACTGACAGCAGCTTTTCTTACTGAAACTGTGTGTCACCTTCAGTTTTCAATAAGAAGTTAGTATTTAAATGCTTAGCACCTGCACACACAATGTAGCACAATAGCATGGTGCATGGAAATGAGCAAATGATGCCCAATCATTGCTCATTGTGATTTTATTTGTGTTTACTTCTCCTAAACATTGAATTATTAATTTTATTTATATAAATGATTAATGCTTTGCAATGTTCAGTTCAAGAGCTATATGTGGTCATTAGGTTACATTCAAATAAAGGTGTGTGTCGTTTTTGAAGGTTTAAGATATGCACATATTTTGAGCCTCACAGATACTGAAGAATTGTTAGTATGAGATTTCCAAATACATACACATGGACATGAGGCACAATTCAGTATGGCAGTGAGGTGCCCTTTCTACTCTCACACCATAACATCAATGTGCCCCTTTTGGTACTGCCTCAGCAGCCTTGTGGTTCATCTCTCTACCACTTCTGATGATTGATGGTGTAGTACTTAATAAAAAAGTAATAAAAAAGAGAGAGAGAGAGAGAGAAAGGAGAAGAGTTTATTACTTATTTTGAAATGGTTACTTATTCAGTTTTTTGGATCCTTGTGAGAGTATAAGGGACGCCAGTCCTCTGAGGTCAAAGACCTGGAGCTAGCTAGCTGTCTGTTTAGCCCTACCTGTTGTACCTAAGAAAGAGCTGGAACTTAATTAGCTCAGGGGCTAAAGGTAGTGCTCCCAGTGGATGGGTATTGGAGCTACTGCAGATAAGGAATTACTCTAGAAAAACCCAATGGACAGGAGAATAGACTGTTTGGAGCCCATATTTGCTGAGAGTTTGAGGTGAAATCCAGTTACTGGGTTTACTGGTGTGAGAGAGTCTTAGGAAAGAGACTACTTTTTTTGCACAGACTTGGAGTGAAGAGTTAGAAAGGATTTGATTCTTTTGTTAAGAGGGCTTAAATAATGCAATTACCCTTTATTGAAAACAGCTTTTCTGGATTCCTTGTAGAAAGCCCAGATGGAATTAATCCCAGGGAGTAAACTGACCCTGCAAGAACAAAGCTGGGTCTGATAGAAGAAGGGTGCTGGCCTCTGAAAAATACAGGTTTGAGATATTTGAGTGAGACTGTACTCTGCTATTTTTATTTTTATTCTGATCCCATGTTTCACTCAGAGCACTCCAAGAAAAATATCTAGGCTCAACTTTTGTAGGCAAGAGGATCATTAAATGGTTGAGACAGCAGAGCTGTTTAAAACCTGAAAAAAAAATAGTGTCTGCAAATCTGTCATTTTAGGTTATTGTACCAAGTCCATTACCCTGGTTACTAAACACAGATAAGGGTCTACAGAGTAAGTCTACCATGTGTTGTAGAGGGTATAATCTTTGAACAGGGATTTGAATGAAGAGAGTGGAGTTGTTAGTGGCACAAGATAGAGTGAACACCATTATACTACTACTAGAGACAGAAGTCCTCTCTTAAGCCACAAACCAGGAACAGTGATTGTTTAACTGTTCATGTCCCACGTGTCACTATATCTGTGTCCTTTCCCAGTGTACAATCTGGATTGATGCACAGCTACATTCCCTCAATTCACCAACCTAGGGTGCATCGTGACACTGTTTCGCTGTGAGAGCAACCACTCCTGATCTGCTTACACACAGTTTCCAGTATGTAAATCACTCCCAGATATACCACATGAGTGTTATAGCCAGCCACTCATGAATTAATTGTGGCTAATACCAGCAAACTCCCAATCTCAGACTTTCCCCAGAAAATTGCATCTTTTACAGCCCAGAACCCTCCTGGACAATACAAGCTCATATAAAGTACATCATTTCATTAATAAAAAATGATATGCACAAACCTTGTTATCTCAAATAAAGTCCCCCCAAACATTTCAATTTAAACACACGCAGGTTTATTAACAACAAGTTAACAACAAGTTTATTAACTACAGAAAGATTTTAAGTGATGACAAGTAATGAGGCATAAACGTCAGACTTGGTTACAAAATAATAAAAGGTAAAACACAACCAACACCTAACTTAACAAGCTAAGTGAATTCAAAGCAAAGAGTCTCTCTCACCACATGGTGCAGCAGTCTTACTGGCTGAACTCCTCTCAGATAGGTTTCAGAGTAGCAGCCGTGTTAGTCTGTATTCGCAAAAAGAAAAGGAATACTCGTGGCACCTTAGAGACTAAAAAATGCAGATAGTTCCCGCAGTTCAGTATTAATTACCTTGTGCCTCAGGTGTTGATGTTGTGAATAGAGATAAGAGAGAGAGAGAGTGTTTGGGGGTCCCTGTTCTCCTTTCTGATGGCTCTTTTTCTTTGAAAATCATCTCTAGCTGAGGTTCAGGAGACAGCCAGTCTGTGGAAACAGGAACCTTCAGCTGTTCGTTGCCCAGATGTAAATTTCTCGCTATACTCTTTTTCCTGCCAAAGAATGGCCACATCCGATGAAGTGAGCTGTAGCTCATGAAAGCTTATGCTCAAATAAATTTGTTAGTCTCTAAGGTGCCACAAGTACTCCTTTTCTTTTAACTAGGTGATGGTCCATTTGATTTCATTGACACCTGACTGAGGCATCAGTTTGCCTTTTGTCTCTGAGGAATTGGCTTGTGCCTGCTTTTCTAAACTTGGACCATGTCTCAACAATGTCATACAGCAGAATCGTATAACTTTACATATAATGGTGCCCCACATATTTTACTAGGACAATAATAATCAGCAATTACGAGTTTTCAAATGATACCTCACAATTTGTACCAAATTGATCATAGTCTTTTAAAAAGGGTGAACATAAGGATACAGTCTACTAACTCAACCTCGGAAGGAACACTTCTAGGTTTGAGAGGGCGGTTCTGCAAGTCACGAGTCTCTTGCATGGTGCTGTTTATTATAATGTGGACAGTGTCTGCTAGGAACTAGAATGAAACCACCACCTTATTTAATATGTTGTAGACCACCAAGCATGCACTGAATGATGCCTGCTGAAGGCACAGCACTAAACTATTTGAATGTAGATTATGCACAAATACTTTGTTCTCAAGGGCATCCTGACATACAATTATCTTCAAATATTTCATAGTGGTTACTTGCTAATGTACTGTATCTGGATTTTTTCCCCACCAAAGAAAGCTTTAGAGAGAACTTTTTAGCAGCAAAGAAAGAAATTATTTGGAAAATATTAATAAGCATGTCTAATGCCTGATGCTTGAAAGTATAGCTTTAAGTGTTTGATCCTTAGCTAAACTGCAGTCAGTTTGAATCACTCAAAGAGACACAGTGAGTGAAAGAGAAAGGGAAAAATTAAAAAAAAAGGTTTATAGAGGGTCGTTACTTGAAACAAATGGCACTACTTGTTATTTTAATCTACTTCTGGGAATGATTGAAGATATAACCTGTTTATGTTTGGACACATGACATTGAGGGTGAAATTCAATTGTGGTGCATTGGCACATGGCTCTTCATTCCACGTAAACCCCACAATGGGAAGGTTTGGCATGGGTTGGGGAAGGGGCCGCTGATTCCCCAGTTACACAGTTCCTGTATTGTTAATCACTTTAGCAAACTAGCGAGGGAGACTACCACTTCTGTACCATTTGATAGGCTGGATTAGCAGAAGTGGAGGGACCGTGTTGTAGTTTGGGAGGCTGACTTCCATTCCAACAATGACCACTTTATACTCTACACTTAGCCTTCAGTTTAGTCGAGGGATGGGTGAATTTCACCTTCAGATCATATGCTTTATGCTTTCCTGCGTGTGATTACATTTGCAATTCATTAGTCCATTTTCTGATTTTTAACCTTTATTTCAAGTGAAGTTCAAGTGAAGCTTGTGAAAGAGGCTGAATTGTCATTCCTGGAGACTGAAATATCTTATTTATTCACCTGACAGATTCAGCCTTAGCAGTGGCAGTGCAATCTTCCCTCTCTTCAACATTAACCCATCAATATGCTTGTTTCAGAGGGACCTCCCCAAAGGGTGAGAAGAATGTTCAGTCATCATTTAACTCTTCTAGTACTAATCACAAAGCTTTGCAGTGACTAATATGGGAAAACTGAGTCCCTTTCTCCCTCATGAAATAAAGCATCTAGAACCTGTGCACAAGTCACATTTAACACTAAATGGTCAAAATTATATTGATTTCAACTGCTTCACCTTGAATTTTGCTGCTTGGAAGTAATTGAATGGTGTTCAAAATGTTCACATTAGACCCTGACGTGACAAAAAAAATGCACTTTATAAAATCAGTGTAAAATCAATGCAGCTAATTTAAAATTGATAAAAACTGATTAACCGACGAGAACCGATAGCTCTCAAAAAGTAAGTGTAACTGGGGGATCATTATCCAACAGAGGTATTTTTAGTGGTGGCTCCACAGGGTCTGGTTCTTGGCCCAATCATATTCAATATTTTTTTCAATGATCTAGAAGAAAATATAAAATAATTAGTAATGAAGTTTGTAGATGCTACAAAAATTGGTAGACGCTGGGGTAAATAATGAGGAATACATGTCAGTACAGATAATCAGGATCACTTAGTAAGGTGGATTCATTTGAACAATGTGAGTTTTAATACAACCAAATGTAAGTGTGTTCCACATTCTTTCTTTGTAGATGCATGACTTCCAAGATGAGAGTCTGTATCCTGGAATGCAATGATAAGGAAAAGGACTATGGGGCTATGGCAGATAACCAATTAAATGTAAACTCACAGCTAAAAAGGGTGAACTTAATCCTGGGATGTATAAACAAGGGAATATTGAGTAGGCATAGGAAGATGGTATTATCTCTATAGTGAGACCAATGCTGGAATACTGCATCCAATTCAGGGGCCCACAATTGAAAAAAGAAATTAGAAAGGATTCTGAAAAGAGCTACTGAATTGGAATTCATTTGCAAATTGGATACTATTAATTTAGGCTTAAATAGAGACTGGGAGTGGCTAAGTCATTATGCAAGGTAGCCTGTTTCCTCTTGTTTTTTCCTACCCCCCCCCAGATGTTCTGGTTTAACTTGGATTTAAACTTGGAGAGTGGTCAGCTTAGATGAGCTATTACCAGCAGGAGAGTGAGTTTGTGTGTGTATGGGGGTGGGAGGGATGTGAGAAAACCTGGATCTATGCAGGAAATAGCCCGACTTGATTATGTAAAGAGTTGTCACTTTGGATGGGCTAGCACCAGCAGGAGAGTGAATTTGTGTGGGGGGGTGGAGGGTGAGAAAACCTGGATTTGTGCTGGAAATGGCCCACCTGTTGATCACTTTAGATAAGCTATTACCAGCAGGACTGTGGGGTGGGAGGAGGTATTGTTTCATATTCTCTGTGTGTATATAAAGTCTGCTGCAGTTTCCACGGTATACATCTGATGAAGTGAGCTGTAGCTCACGAAAGCTCATGCTCAAATAAATTGGTTAGTCTCTAAGGTGCCACAAGTACTCCTTTTCTTTTTAAGAATGAATTAAGGTCTGGAAAAAACCTGCATTTCAGTAAGAGACGTAAGAAGCTCTATCTACTTAGTTAAGAGGTGACTCAATCAATCTGCTAGTACCTATGGGCAGTGGAGATTTCTTATAGCAGACAGCTCTTCAATCTAGCAGAAAGACATAACAAGATCGAGCGGTTAGAAATTGAAGCTAGTCAAATTCAGATGGGAAATAAGTGCAGATTTTTAACTTTGAAGCTGGAACAGTTTACATAGGCATCTGGTGAATTTTCCATAACTTCAGGTCTTTAAATCAAGACTGGACATCTTTCTGAGT
Source organism: Caretta caretta (assembly GCF_965140235.1). NCBI lineage: Eukaryota > Metazoa > Chordata > Testudines > Cheloniidae > Caretta > Caretta caretta. The sequence goes on from NC_134209.1 coordinate 56,398,776, forward strand.
TATGCTGTCACTCAGACAGAAGTTGTGGTCTTGATGCAGAGAACAGGGTGAGGTTCTTTGGCCTGCTATGCAGGAGGTCATGCTAAATGATATAATATTCCCTTCTGGCATTAAAATCTATGACCCATGAACTCATTCCAAACTAACCCATAGCAAACTTCTATTGAGGGTTTACATTTGGCTACTAATGGACATGATTCTGATTCAAGTCATAAGCAAAAAATACAAGGTGCCTTATAGTCCATTTACCATTCCCTTGAGTTATCCAGTCCTACATCCTGAAATATTTGAAAATCCCTGTATATAACAGGCAATTTCTAGGCACTATGTAAAATAGGAGACATGAATGCAGTGTTTCTATGTAGTCTGGGCCTTAACTCATAATGTCCTTGCTCTGGTGGACAGTGTTTTGTAATTCAAGATATATTTCTAGATACGGACCATTTTATCACTTTGAAGAATTTACCTCCTATTTACAGTGGATCTCTCTTTCTATATACTTACCTCCTATGCCCAGTACAGAAGTGAAGGAGTCCTGTAATCCCTTTGTCATTATGTTGAAGTGAATCTTCATGAACTCTGGAAATGAATTGATGCATGTATAGCATGGAGGAGGCTGACCATTTGAAGCAGCTGAATGGAAGCAGACAAGACACTTGTTAAATAAATTTACATAAAGGTTGATTGTGGATAACAAGTGAAACTAGACAGTGTCAATTTCCTGTGTATATATTTTTATACTCCAGAAGTCTTGTTTAACAATAGCTTTCATTTTTGTCTATTTCGTAACACTTTCTCAAGTTCTTCCATTGAGCTATCAAGACATATTTTTAGCAAAATGTTGGCTAAAATAAGATCTATATGTTCACACTTGATTTACACACAAACCAGAGATTGGATGTCCAAGGCTATTTTGTGTTGTTATAAACATCTAATTGAATAAGCCTCTGTATAGTGTCAAGATTTATTACCATCTTAATGTTTTTGAATTCTCAGCTGTCTCCCTTGTAGTCTTCATTTTCCATACACAAGGTTTCTTTAACACCTACTTTAGTATGATAACCATCTTCTCTTAAGTATTTTTCTGTCTCCTCATAGGAGAACTTTGCCTGTTGTCGATGATTGTCCCCTACCTGCCCCAGTGAATACTGAAATAATGAGTTTATTTATTTTACTGCTGATAGTGCCTGTACTGGTGCAAGCTATTTTTTCCAACTTTCCAAGGATGAACTGTCTCCTTCACTAATCTCTTGTTTCTTATGTATGTGGGGGGGGGGGAAAGTCTTAATTATTTCAACTGGCAGAACAATGTATTTACATTCTCCATATTTGGTTTTATTTTCACTTAATACCATCCTGTTATCTTTCTAGTTCTTGTTTCTAGTTCTGTCGGTTTCATATTGTGTCTCATATATGCTACGTTCTTGTCCTTGATTGCATTATGCAAGTCTTTTTCATCTATTCTGGGAATCCAATCCCTACCGCCACTTGTATTGCTAGATGGCATGCAAAACCAGAGTCTATTGTACGTTCATATGCTACGAACATACACTCCTTCCTTACTAGTTTCCAAACACTAGTTACATTTTCATAATGCATTTAATTTCCCCCTTTTAATTCTCTATTTTATCTTCTTCATTTCAAATCTAACTAAATAATGGCCCCTCTTACACTTTCCCATTGTCAGTAGTCTCTAGTGGCTTAGTGCACTCTAAATTGGTACTAAGATTTTTTTCTATGTTCCCTAAGAAATGACCCTATATCGTCTCCTAACTCTAGGAATTGCTTGATTTATAATTGTCCCTTATTGTACCAATTTGCATCAGCATAGTTAAAAATCAATTAATGGTATTACAGTAACTTTTCCTTTCACAAACCTGTCTCACTGAATGACCAGGCTGTATAATACTTTTCTGTTATCAGCTGGACCTATTTCATCTGTTAGGCAAGGACTGGGGGCAGACTGTGCCTTTTCAATATGATCAGTAATATTCTCTTCTCATATTTTTATAGTGGTGTAACTCCATTGATGTCAGTGGAGTTACTCTAGATTTAAACTGATTTAACTGAGAGGCGAATCTTAAGGAGGTGTTCCGTTGTCTCTTTGGGTGACCAGTTAAGCTATTTCTTGCATCCACCTTGCTCACACCTTTTGATGCTAAACAGGTCAATATCTGCACTCAGGAGAGCACCAGCATTGAGACTGTGGCTGGCCCTTCTTTTTATAGCAAGTGTTTAATTCTTTTTCTCAAAAATGTAAATTGATGCAAATAGATCACTAGGAAGAAAACAAAGCCAAAGCCAAAATCATACTTTCAGCCCCAAAGATCATCACTGTCCCTTCAAATCCTAGGGGTCTGAAAAAAAAACCATAGCAATTTGTTTTCTGATTTTTGGAAAGAACCCAAATCATTTTGCAGATGTAGGAAGCAGTGCCATACAGGCTACTGGTAATAGCATTTGAACCACTGCAGGCTTACTACAAGATCATTATTTGGGGCTAAACTCCCATTGACTTCAATTGTGCAAGATCAGGTCTCTGCTGAGCAGCCAGCATGATGCATGTAGATGGCTGACAATTTGAGGCAGATGAATAGAAGCAGTGGAGACACTGGGCATTTTATGTAGGTGCCTTATAAGTCCTGTAAAAAGTGGATATTGGCACCTAGCTACCACACACATTGGTGTTTGGAAATTAAAACCAAAACAAAACTCTTCACAAACGTTAATTACTTAAAGTGCTATATTTATGTCTTAAAACTGAGCCAATGCACATACAACTCCCTGTTGGCTGGGAGCCCTGGAGATTCTGGTCTGCAGTTGCACAGTTGTTAGGGTCATTGGGAAGGAGGGAAGGTGTGGAGGATATTGAGAAATCCCATTGTCCGAGATGAAAGAGAATTGCTGGACCTCAATACAAAGAGCAGGGCTGTAAGGTTTACACAGATGGGCTATGAAAGAGAATTCACCATCGTATCAGGTGTTCAGAGGTTTTATTAAGCTTCAGACGAGCATCCTACCGTTCAACTGTTTATCAGAACCAAACCTCTGAAAATTTGGGGGTTCATCCAATGTAGTGATGCAATGATCAGGAAAATTTTGTTTACACTGGATTTCTTTAGTTCAAAAACTGCATTATGAGACTGAGAGAAATCATATATCTTTCCATGCACTGCTACAGGCTGGGGACTGACCGGCTGAGCAGCAGTTCTGCAGAAAAAGATGTGGGGATTACAGTGGATGAGTGATGGATATGTGTCAACAGTGTGCCCTTGTTGCCAAGAAGGCTAACAACATATTGGGCTGCATTAGTAGGAGTATTGCCAGCAGATTGAGGCAAGTGATTATTCCCCTCTATTCATCACTGATGAGGCCACACCTGGAGTGTTTTGGACCCCCCACTACAGAAAAGATGTGGACAAATTGGAGAGAGTCCAGCGGAGGGCAACAAAAATGATTAGGGGCTTGGGTACTTGACTTATGAGGAGAGGCTGAGGGAACTGGGCTTATTTAGTCTGCAGAAGAGAAGAGTGAGGGGGGATTTGATAGCAGCCTTCAACTACCTAAATGGGGGTTCCAAAGAGGATGGAGCTCGAGTGTTCTCAGTGGTGGCAGATGGCAGAACAAGGAGCAATGGTCTCAAGTTGCAGTGCGGGAGGTCTAGGTTGGATATTAGGAAAAACAATTTCACTAGGAGGGTGGTGACGCACTGGAATGGGTTACCTAGGGAGGTTGGTGGAATCTCCATCCTTAGAGGTTTTTAAGGCCGGCTTGACAAATCCATGGCTGGGATGATTTAGTTGGGGTTGGTCCTGCTCTGAGCAGGGTGTTGGTCTAGATGACCTCCTGAGGTCTCTTCCAACCCTAATCTTCTATAATTCTATGATCTCTAGAGATTAGCTTGCTGCCTCTGAATATGAAAAATATCAATATGAAAATTCACCAAAATTTGCTGGTCTGCCAGGAAGAAGAATGGGACCTAATGCTGTAAGCTAATCAACAAACTTTAACGTTTAAAGCTCATTAGCATCAGTTGAGTCAGCATCAGTAAAGATCATCCTAATGAGCAAACCGTATTTGATTGCAATGGCTGATATTTATAAACTTGGGAGAAGGGGTGGGGAGAGATAGTGAAATTTGTTAATCTGTTAATTCTGAATCATAAATCATTCATTTTCCCTCCTGAGTGCATTGCATTTTATCATTTACAAATTAGCATCTTCCTAGCTCTTTTTCAAAATCTTGCTATCACAAATTTAAATTTGCAGTACAACCTTGCTACTTATGACATAGGAATATACTAATTCAGGGTAAACTTTGTAATGATATAATTAGTTTGTAAAGCAATATTTACAGAATGAGCATGTAGAATTACATTTTAAATACAAGAGAAAATTCTGTTATAGTAGTGGGATTTTGGCATTGACATCAGTTGAGTGTCAATTCAATGTATATAATTCAATATTCATTGTACATTATAGTGAGATGTGTCCATCCATTGCATGTCCACCAAACTGAACACTGAGATTTGCATGGTCAGCTATTCAGACCCAGAGTAGGGTGGTAGATAATGTGGTGACAACTCCAGCAGTGACATACTAGTAAAGTTATTTTTCAATTCAGTAGTTTTCACACCTTAATTAGACCAACAGCAAAATATAAGCCATGAAATTCAGAGTTCTCAAGCATGCACTGGGTTCATGCCTGCTGTGGAATGCATTAGTATGGTGTAGTGTACTCCTTTCTCTGCATTTGCCCAGGTCAACTTTGGGACATCGTCCCATACAGGGCCAGCCCACAACATTTTGGCACCTAAGGCGGGAAGCTCAAATGACTTCTCCATATCCCCTTGCTTGAGCCAAAACTTTGAAAGGTCTCAATTCTGCCTTCTTCCTGTTCTACTCCTCTCATTGGGGTAGGTACTGCTCTGCTACCTACCCCAATAAAGGAGAACTGACAACTTAAAATGCCTTGTTCAAAAAGTTTAAGTAACACTTAACCTTCAAACGCTTAAACAGTAAATGTAACTTTTCTTGTCTGCATAGTAACCACTGGCATTTTTATCTGTTTGAATAATCAAAGTGTTGCTTTCCTTGCCTTCTTGGTTGCAAAGATTTGAACTGCTTCCTGAAGGTCCACAGTCTGTGCCAGATCATGCTTTATTGAGATGGCTGCAAGCCTCTCCTGTGTCATTGTGGAGCATAGATGTGTTTTTATTAACTTCAGCTTGGAGAAGCTGTGTTCTCCAAGGGCAACTTTACAGGAAGTGTTAGAAGTATGCGCAGAGCAACAAAAACATAGATGCTTTGAATTACATTAAAAAATTCAGCAGCCTCACTAGAAGCTGATGTTGCATCACTGACCACCAAGTTCAATGAATGAGAACTGCATGGGACAAAAAAAGCTCGAGGGTTTAACTCTCGGATCCATGTCTGCACTCCTCTGTTCTTTCCTCTCATGTTGGCACCATCATCGTAGCCCTGACCTCTCATGTCAGCTATCACAATTCCCGTATCTTCCAGCTTTTTAAGAAGCACATTTGTCATACCAGCTCCTGTAGTATCATCAATGTCAATAAATTCTAGAAAATGCTCTGACAGTCACCATTACAGGGACATTTTCACTAGGTTGCATTGTTGTTACAAAACGCACCATTAAAGTGATTTGTTCTGTATGGCTGATGTCAGGTGTGCAGTCCAGAATTACAGAGTAATATCTTGCTGACTTCAGATCTTCCACAATCTTCTGTTTGACTTTTATTGTCAGTAACTGTATGATCTCATTTTGAATTGTTTTTCCAAAGTAGTGATGTGTTTACATTTCTTGGGTGGTGACTCTTCTTAGATGCTCCTGGAGTACAGCATGAAACTCAGCCATCAGCTCCACAATTTTAAGGAAGTTTCCATGGTTTGGCACATACAGTTGATCTGAAGTGCCACACAGTGCTAGGTTTTGGGTAGCAAGCATTCTCACAATGGCAATGAGCCTTTTCAGAACATTTTGCCAGAGCCCTTTCAGAACATTTTGCCAGTAAAGAGACTCCGATGCAATCTTCTCTTGATGCTGATCATCTATGGTGGCCTTTAACCTTAGTCTCATCTCAAGCTCTTTCCACCTATGGAATGCTCTCTGGTGATTTGCTGCCTTCTCATGGCATGCCAGATTTCTCACCAGATTTTTCCAGTCCTTTGTTCCTGTAGAACTCAATGTGGCTGGAATATCAGACTGGAAGAGTTTGCAACAAAAACAGTATGCAGCATTCTGGGTTTTTGAGTACATAAACCATGGCATCTCCACTTTGTCACCATTGGGGATTTCATGCCAGTCATGTGTTGGATGGAAACTTCTATTTTCATTGTGTTTGGGGAGTATGACATTTTTCACTTGCTGTGGCCCATGCAGTGCAAGGAAATCCCTCAGGCTATTGCTCAAGTGGGTCCACAGTCCTGGATCATCTAGACTTAAGGAACTAAACTCAGCAGCAGCTGTTTCTTGCGCCTCCATCACACTCTTCTCTGATCTACACTTTTCTTCAGGAATGTGCATGGTTACATTAATTTGAGATGGAGATGTGGATGCTGCAGTAGCTGCCAGGTCACCTGCACTCTGACTAATGGGAAGATCACGCATCTCCTCACCACTCACCACTGGGGCCGGAAGGCTCATCGTGAACATTTGTGTCTATGTATCTCAGGAGAGCTCCTTCCTGCTTAGATATAAAAGCTTCCACTGCTTTCTTTCTTTTTTCTGAATGCTGCCCCAGAGGGGCTTTTTCTTCTTTCACTCATGATTGCTGTTCTGTGCCAGCTATAATGGCTCTCAACACTCAGTTGAAGGGGACAAATACGCCAGCTGGTAGCAGGGCCTGAGTGAGGGAAGATATCAGCGTCTTAAGGGCCTAATTGGCTCCTACTACTTCAGCTGACTACCTGTTCTCATCAAGTGGGTTCAGGGAAGCAGCAGGAAACAGGAAGCTCCCTGAGAAGCCGGTGTTAATCAGTCCAGGCTTCTGGGAGTGCTAGAGAGGTACATAAGAGGCTCCTCCTCCTCTCTCTCCCTGCAGCTCCTGCTGCTTTCTGTTATTCCCTCTCACCTTTTCTCCTGCCTGCCTGTTATGTCTTTTGTGCCCTCCTTCCTCTAGCACATAACTCCATCATCTCTGTGCACCTAGAGCAGAGAGAATACATATGCACCAGCAGCAGACACAATTTTCTACACTTTGGGTCCTAGTGGCATCCCCCTACCCCCACTGTCTAGCATCTGAGCAGCCGTCTCAGTTCTCCTTATGGAAAGGCCAGCCCTGGTCCCATCCTTGTGTCCTCTTTAAGCATGTCTTACAGCTCCAGGGGTTCTAGGCAAGGGGGAGTGTCTGTGCTTGGGGGAGCATAGGACAGTCATTGTACCTGGCTGCTGTACAGTGAGCTGAAGGAAATGCTTCTGGTACTTTTATTGAACCCTTTCGTACACACTGAAACAGGCCCTGTCAGGCCCATAGTGTATGCTATTTAGTATTCAGTTTTACTGATATAAAGAACTTTTGTGCATTCCCTCCAAACAGAGTATTTCTGGATAAAAATCCTAGAATTTCTGTAGCCAGAATTAAGATTTTTGACTACTATCAGTCTTGTCCCCTAAGGAATTGTGCTGCCTCCTAGCATGGGAGAACAAATGCTAAACTTCGTTTGGTTGAAATCTGCTGTTTCCCTGAGAATCAGAATGGGAATCAGAGAATGAGAATTTGTCTCTGATTATGTGGTAGTATGTGGTACTCTTTGACATTACATTATAACAATTTAATTTTTATCCTTTCCCTCTCCAACTGTAATGAACTTTTCAACTAGCTTTCCTTTTTTTGCAAAAAGTTAGTGTTTCTAGTTTGTTTTTTATCCCTACTGTAATGTGTATCTAAATAGACAACTTTGTATAAATTTATCTACTCTTCCCTAAACTACCTGGAAATCTCTGACTCTCTTTTACTCTCCCCCTCCTCTTTTTCAAAGGCAGAGATTCTTCCTCAAACTTCTGAAGAAGTTTCTCTTACCTTCTGGTCAGATCTTTCATAGTTCCATTCAGGGACTAAAGCGTCTAGGAATAAAGTTGTCTTCTGGTTCCATTTTATTTGTAAATCTGGTCAAACAGTAAAATTAAGAAAATAAAAACCAAATATTGCAAATATTTGCAGGAATAAAAGAATCACATTTCATAGAATAATATCAGGATTGTAAGGGACCTCAGGAGGTCATCCAGTCCAACCCCCTGCTCAAAGCAGGACCAATCCCCAATTTTTGCCCCAATCCCTAAATGGCCCCCTCAAGGATTGAGCTCACAACCTTGGGTTTAGTAGGCCAATGCTCAAACCACTGAGCTATCCCTCCTCACCTTTGGATTGCTGTGACTCATTGTGTCACATTATTCATGCATATTTGGAAAACTACTGTGCATTTGTATAACACTTCATGAATTCCAAACATGTTCTCACATTTTGACATGAATAAATATTGTTTGAAAAGACAAGGTGATCTCTGCTGTTCTTCTGTTTTTAAAAAGTCATGGTTATCCAATCAAAGAGCATAAAGAAATCTCATATGACTTCTGGGACTGATCACAAAACATAGATAGCAAATAGCGAATGGTAAATTAATAACAGGTTTCAGAGTAACAGCCGTGTTAGTCTGTATTCTCAAAAAGAAAAGGAGGACTTGTGGCACCTTAGAGACTAACCAATTTATTTGAGCATAAGCTTTCATGAGCTACAGATGCATCTGATGAAGTGGGCTGTAGCTCACGAAAGCTTATGCTCAAATAAATTGGTTAGTCTCTAAGGTGCCACAAGTACTCCTTTTCTTTTTGGTAAGTTAATAGTTCATGAACAACTTATAAGATAAAAAGTATTTGCAACTTTTCTGCAAATGCTTTCAAATATTGAATCTAGCTGAAAACATCAGGATTTGTTTGTGAATTATTTGCTAACCAAAAAATGGGGCTAAAGCCCCAATTCTGAAAAGGGATCTATCCATGTGGATACTTAAGCCTGACTTCAGTGGGACTCTGAGAGTGTTTATCCCTTTCTAGGATCAGGGCTTAAATTGGTAATGAATATTATTTGTAAAGAATAGTCCAACCAGTTCTATTTATTTGTAGAGGCAGATATTTTACCTTTCTTCAGAGCTATAGTTGCAATTTTACAGCTGTGACCAATGGCAATGGCACCATTTTCATTGGAATAGGCCTCCCGAATGCATCAATTTATTCTGTGGACTATAGAGACAACACCAAAACCTCTTTTCCATGGAGGTCCTGGGCCTATCTAATAGTCTGGTACTCTTCTTGTCTTCTGCAGAGCTGCTTTTGTCACAGAGATTATGAACAATTTGCAACCAGCGATGATTCCTGCTAACCCGATCTAGAACTCTTGAGGATTTTAGAGGTTCCTTGGACTAAATAAACAACCAGTCTCACTCTCTCTTCTATATACTCTGCATAGATGCTTCTTCGAGTGTTTCTTTGACATACATTTAATTGTGATCGCATTTTTGGAAAACACTAACCTGGAATGGTAGAAAACATGCAAGACAAAACATAACTTCCAAGTGATCAGAAGAGATTACAATAGTGGCAGCTCCAGATAATGAACCACATGAAAGCAACTGGAGAGAATTAATTGTATTTTATCTTCTTAATAATGTATTACTATTTGATTAAACAAGTATTATAGTTGCCACAGACAAGGTGTGAGATTGCCATTTGGAGGCCTGGGAAGGGGATGGGGGGACTTCTATCACAAGAAGTGGTTCTCAACATGAACAAGGTAAAGAATCACTGCCCTAAAGTCTCATTCAAGAATTAGTCCAGCTAAACCTTGTGTACATGACATATGAGTGCATAAGAGCTTGAGGTGATATGACTACAGACCTCTTTAGGTAATGAACGACCTCTAGGTACATGGGGTAAAATCTTGGCCCCACTGAAACTAATGGGTACTTTTTCCATGTATAGAATGGTGACAGTGTCCCACCCTGTATGTTTTTTTTATTAATATGTCTATTGGACTCATTAAAGAGCAGAAAGGTACATCTGTTTGGACTATGTTATGCTTTTGTCATCTGCTTTTCAGTATGGCTGTGAAAAGCTGGGGCCAGGAATCCAGTTACCTAATTCCTTTCCAGTTTCAATTAAACTGTTAATTAATAGATATTTGTGTCTGACATTTAGTAAAAATGTAAATAACATGGAGGGAACAAAACAGTACACAGCACTAATGAAGTCAAGCAGCAGGATTTTTTTTTCATCTACATGTAAGTGGGAGGTGAGGGAAGGAGGAATATAGGTTAAAAAGAATCAGGTAGAGGGAAGTGTTTAACAAGAAATTAAATTATTCTGTGTTTTTAGTGTTTCATTAATTTTAAATATATGAAATCACTGGGTGGATAAAATATGTATGCTCATGCATATAAGAATGGATGCTCATGTTTGGTTGTTGTCATGTTGTAACCTGAAATTACTTTGGGAGGGATTATTTCCTCTAGATCTTCGCATGGATGAGGACTGTCTGTTCATACATTTCCTCATGTCTCCTACATGGAGGATGGCAGGCACTTTCAGCATACCCCAAATGGTGATGAGGTGCCTTTATCAGGTCTAGGCTCATTGTTTGGATGTTCCAGCTCCCTATTTAGAAACAAAGACTTTATTGCTATTATCTCCTTTCCCACACAGTGGAACTTCCCTTCATGTGTATCCCCTGGGACAGCAGGGGTATGGGAAAGCTGGCAGGGGTGACAGTGGCCTTTGCTGGATTCCCTGGGGTCTGCTGGGTTTGGGAAAAGGACCTTCTGCTTTTTCCTTGAGGACACAACAGAAGGATTAGAAAGAAACATCATGAGGAAAACAAGAATGTATAAAAGTAAAAGATCCAAGACTTGTTTCCCCCTGAGTATTCTAACAGCAACTTGACAGCTTAAAAGAAATGCCTTGGACATTCAAGATTCATTAACCATATAAAACTCTTAATGCACTGTATTAACCAATTACCATATTAATATCATTCTTTTCTTACTAGGTGGGTAGAGTGGAAAGTAAAAGACAGACATGTTGCAGCAATACCAAGAACGAAGTAACTTAATATTGATGTACTGGAGTGGAGACACTGAGCATACATTTCAGTGACAGTATGCTCTAAAGAATCTGATACAGTATGGAGAGCTACATTTGCTGACACAGAGCATTTTAAAGAGTATTAATGAATTTGTCTATATATATCTCCCACAGCTGGTTTAGAGCTGTGCAAATACCTGATTTTTCAGATCAGTTACCAAATTAAAAAAAAATACACACAACTTTTCAGGTCAATCCAAAACACAAAGATTTTGGTGAAGCAAAATTTTGAAAAATGTTGTATTGGTTGATCCAAAATGAAACATTTTGTTATGATTTTGTGTGGGTTTTAAGCTGTTTAATTTTAAAAAATTAAAAATTGGAAACAAAATGTCTTTCTGAAATAAAAAGTTGAAATGTTTGACTTTAATATTTAAAAAATATATATTTTTGTCAGCTGAAACACTTTGTGAAAACTAACCAGAATCTGAGAATTTTCAGTCAACCCAAATCTTCATATTCATTTTTGTTTATTGTGAAAAAAGAATGGCTGGAATAACTTTGTCCAGTTCTAGGATGGCTCTCCTCGGCAATTCTCCTTATATGAGTCTGGTCATTCTGTCTGCTTCATACATCCAACCCTCTGAAAAAGTTTGTACCAAGCCAGATGCTACCTTGCTACCTATTTCCATTTTTTTATAGTAGTAGCTCAGCAAACCACTAGGAAGTCAAAATATTCTTTCCTTTTCTTTATGCAAAGGTGTCCTTAAAAAATATAAGAAAGGTGAAAGACAGAGACAGGTCATTACATACTTATCAAATCTATTGCAGAGAATCCTATGTAGAAATGAGTGACTTTTTTAACTCCTCAGAGGACATGTAAGGTCTACAAATAAAATCCCCAAGTAATTTGTAGGAGGTTCCAGAAGGCTCCTGTATTTCCACTTCTTTCACCCAATCCATTAGCTATCAAAGCCTTTTTGGGACCACAACTCCCTTTCTCAGCTCGTTCTCTTCTAAGATTAAAAAAACCTTCTTTATTATGTGATGCCTTAAGAAAAGGCTTTCACAGCTTCTTCCTAATGTAGGATGGATCTAAAGCAGTCCATTGGTGTAAGAAACCATCTAACCCTGCCCCATCTGCTGCAGTTCAGGTTAAAAGAAGCCATAAGTCATTACACATTCCATAGCATTCTAGTCTGGGAGTTGCTACAGTAAATCTCTCTCCTACTCCTAGGGAAAGACACTCACAAGAATCCAGTCCATGGATTTCCTGGTCGATAAGGCTGATGTCAGCCCCTGTACATGTGTCTCCTTAATACCAATTAATCTGGAACTCATACTATGTTTAGCTATCATATTATTTTTGTGTATAAACAGCTAATGGGCTGCAGTATCCTAGGATCCTATCAGGAGTAAAAGTAGGGGAAGGCAGAGGTGTTTAATGCAACAGTTGCTCACTATTCTCTCACTATGAGGGAAAAAAAGTCATGGCTGAATCCCTTATTCACTTTATCTCTCTGCTAAAACAATGTAGGTCTATCAATATAATCTATCTCTATCTGCCTATATACAAAAGAAGCAAGTCAGAACAATTCAGAATTGCTTTAACTTGGTCCTTCCTCTCTCTGCACATAGGTTGCAGCAGATATTTGCATTGGCATTTGATGGGTTAATGTATCTTAGGGCTCTTGAGTACTTCTGAGCAGTGTTCCCATGTATGTATGTATTTTAGATTGGCTATAGATAGTCTAAATATGTGAATTGTGGATAGATATCTAACTAAGAATAGGTATCTAATATTAAGCACCAAAATGTGAAAATTTTGGCCTGCTTCCTGTTCTAAATAATTGGTAGGTGGTGAATCTGCTAACCTACTTAACCTTGGAGATATATTTTCCCCCTATACCTGCTAATAGATTTTTTTTTTTAATTCCAGGTCCCCTAGGTATATTTCATTTCGTTGATGACTCAGAATGATGCTGCTAAATGATGGATAACAGACTACAAATGACTATGATTTTAATATATGTATAAAGAGATTTCTCCAGAGATTTTTCAGCCCCCAACTAAAACCTCTCCAGTGCATCATCAAGGATCTACAACCTATCCTGAAGGACAGGCCAGTCCTTGCTTACAGACAGCCCCCCCCAACCTGAAGCAAATACTCACCAGCAACCACACACCACACAACAAAAACACTAACAAAGGAACCTATCCTTGCAACAAAGCCTGTTGCCAGCTGTGTCCACATATCTATTCAGGGGACACCAGTATAGGGCCTAATCACATCAGCCGCACTATCAGAGACTCCTTCACCTGCACATCTACCAATGTGATTTATGCCATCATGTGCCGGCAATGCCCCTCTGCCATGTACATTGGCCGAACCGGACAGTCTCTACGTAAAAGAATAAATGGACACAAATCAGATGTCAAGAATTATAACATTCAAAAACCAGTCGGAGAACACTTCAATCTCTCTGGTCACTCGATTTCAGACCTAAAAGTGGCAATTCTTCAACAAAAAAAATTCAGAAACAGACTCCAACGAGAGACTGCTGAATTGGAATTAATTTGGAAACTGGACATCATTACATTAGGCTTGAATAAAGACTGGGAGTGGATAGGTCATTACACAAAGTAAAACTATTTCCCCATGTTTATTTCCTGCTATCCCTTCCCTCCACCACCACTGTTCATCACACGTTCTTGTCAACTGCTGGAAATGGCCCATCTTGAATATCACTACAAAAGGTTTTTAATATCTCACCTTACTTGATCACTCTAGTTACAGTGTGTATGGTAACAACCATTGTTTCATGTTCTCTGTGTATATAAAATCTCCCCACTGTATTTTCCACTGCATGCATCCGATGAAGTGAGCTGTAGCTCACGAAAGCTTATGCTCAAATAAATTTGTTAGTCTCTTAGGTGCCACAAGTACTCCTTTTCTTTTTGTGGATACAGACTAACACAGCTGCTACTCTGAAACCTTTTAAAACTTTGGAACATACCAGTTCATCTGAAAGATTTCACAGATAGGGTGGTCTTGGGAAAAGGGTATGTACACCGGTGAAAGATGTTCATGAATATTTTATAAGTCTTTCCCCTCTGAAAGTAGTCACAGACTTCCTCTACTGATAAAACAAAACAAAACAAAAAAACAACCAAAGGCTTTAGAGTGGATCCTGCTGAATGTTGTGCTTATTAGGAATCACTGTAGATGTTGTCATAATATACTGGCCAGAGTATAGGAAATATAAATAAATGGGGTTTTGTGCTAGAAAACTCCAAATGAGTAATTTTAGAGCAAACATAAAGCATATAAATGTCCCTAAGAACTTTAGTGGCTGAGACTGAGTCGTGAACATCCTTCTCTATTAAATTAGTATTTGATGAAGGTGCGGGTTTTGGTGTTTTCAAAGTGACTTTGGGAGAACTGTCTCCCATGAGCAAGACAGCTCTCCTTAAATTAGATATTCAAAATCAAACTGGAATTGAAGGTAACACAATAAATAAATAAATAACCTTACACACACACACACACACACACACACACACACACAACTCAAATGTAAATGGTTATGCTCCTGATGAAAGGCCCAAGAATGTAAAGTGTGTGTTTGTTCCAGCTTCATGTCATGTTAGTTAAAGCTGTAAGGGTCACACTTTCTTGAGATTGTGTTGTGGTGAGATATCAGGTCTTTTTTTAAAGAACTGCACTCTTGTGGGTAAAGGAGATGCTAGACTCAGTCAAAGCTAATAATTGTGCAGCCAGACACAGCATTAATGGAACAGATTCTATTCCAATTACAAATGTATTGGGAAAATAGACTGTGGCTCCCAAAATTCTCAAAGCAAAAAAGATGACCCTAAGGATACATCTATACTTGGAGCTAGGGGGGGGTGGCGGGTGGGGGGTGAGTCTCAGCTCCAGTAGACATACTTGCACTAGTTCTCATTGAGCTCAAAATAGTAACCATAGTAGCATAGGCAGCGGTGAGCCCTGACTTACACACCCTCAGCCTGAGTTTACAGGATGGTTGAGATGATAAATAATAGGCCAATTGTCCCTGAACACTTTATAAATGAATAAATTAAATATATATTAAATACATTAATTACAGAGGTGATATTCACTAAACAGATTAGCAACCTTTTTGGTTACCTTAAATAAGAGATACTGTCTCTGACTAGTGAGGGAAGAAAGGCTATCTCAAGCAGAAAATTCACCTCATTAAGTTAGAGAGTCAGGTTTCTTCTTGTGTGTATTTTTTGTATTTGATTGTTTAAATTATGTAGGGAGTTTTCCTTGACCCTTAGGCCTTGTTTGCAATTGAAAGTTTTACCAGTCATACCAGTATGCCACATGTGGACATTCTCATTTGTATGCGAGTGGCTTTTTTTAGTTTAGCTTAAACCCCTTCTGAAGTGTGAGAAACTAAACCAAAATAGGAAGTTTTATATAGGAAGTTATATTTATATAACTATATCACTTTAAATTCACACCTTCGGTTATTCCAGAACAAAAAATCCTATGTAGATAAGGCTTTTGAAATCAGTGACACCCTCCATCCACTGGTCTGACCTGACTGTTTTGCTTAGATAGCACAAGGCAGCATAAAGCTGCCATACATGGAAATTGTGGGGATTCCTCCTGCCTTGGGAAATCCACAGGTGATGTAAAGCTGCTTCTATATTATGCCCTTCTCGGCCTCTTACATACGGGCTGTGGCTGAGCAAATGGAGTTGTGGCTAGGTTAGATTGTAGAGGATATGACCCAGTGTTTTTTTCCCCTCTACTAAGTCATTCCACTTTAAGAATTCCTTTAAAGAAAGAGCTTTTGTACCTTGCAGGAAGTATTCTGGATATACATCTCTTTATCCTACCCCTCTGCAATGTGCTGCACTGTGCTAATTTTCTATTCAGAAGAATCTGAAACTAATATGTACATTCTATTAGGAAAGAGAACAGAACAGATGTCAAGACCAGACCCATTTTAATCTGACATTTAAAAAATGGGAATGGAGAGACTTCTACACTGCATACATAAATTAAACCAAAAGCAGCAACATAAAGTTAAATACAATATTGTTACTGGATCTAAAGTGTTTGTTGTGTGAATCTAAACTATATGTAGTCTCTTGCATGTTCTGCATTGAATATCTTGGCAGAGCTGCTATTGAACAGAATGGGAGGTTTGCTTGAGAATAACAAGGAAAAAAAGGCAGAAGACAATATAAAATTCCCATTGACTCCAGTGAGCTTTGGATCAGGCCCAGTGTTTAAAACATAAAATTGAGCTCTACTCTGTAGATCTGGCAGTAGAGGTAAACTGACAGCATGCACCTCATAGACAAAAACAAATGAAACTCCCATTCAGAAGGCTTGAAAAAACCAAACTAGATTGGACATTTTTGCTTTATGAAAGATACATCAGCTACTTCTTCTGGTATTGTCTTTAACATAAGCTCCAGTGAGGATCACCTGAAGAGAGTCAAAGTAAATGCTTAAACTGGGAAATTTGACAGATGTACACTTTTAAAAGAACCACTGTGAACTAAGAATACCATAGAAGAATTGTTGGGTAAAAAATCAAGATAGCTGACCTTTCAAGATCATTAAGGGATATTTTTATGACAGTTGATATTTCTTAGCAGTGAGTTTATCACCACAAGAAGTATATTTCTCAAGTCAAAAAATGCCCGTTTTATGATGAATTTCATTTAAACAGTTTTAAGGGCTGTGCTTACAAGGTAATAACTTAGAAGCTTAAAGGAGTATAATATCAGTTAAAGATGTGCAGGTTTTAAGAAAGCTGGAGATTAAACTAACCATAAATTCTTAAAATCCCTTTTCAGTTCAACTTGATCCATTTACTCTCCTCTCATCCCCCAGTTTTCTAGAGAGGGATGTTCTTTCTTTATCATACATACGCACTATTACATTATGTGATGCAATATACGCTTTAGAATTGTGCCATATGATTGTACAAAACAAAATGGTTGTGCATTTCTTTCTCTAGGCAAATTAAAGGTAAATATATATATTTTAATCAAGTGGGCAGAACAGTTGAACTATCTGTCGTGAATAAAGATACACAGGGTTAAATTAATCTCTTTTATAACTTCATTGACTTGTATTCCATTACACTTGCTGGTATTCTCTGCAGTACTGGGGAGGGAAGAGAGACCCACACATACTGGTTTAAAGAAATGGAATAGCTGACTACCAGTTTATGAAAAATAATGAAGCAAATCTTCCAGGGGTGTGGCATTTCCAGTGAGTCTTAAGGCATTTGTCTATTCATTCCTGAAATGGATGATATTGTGGGAGATGGTCTGATTGCTGTGGGGAAGCTACTCCCTAGGCAAGACAAGCCTGGGTGGACTTACTGACATATAAATATATATGTCAGTAATATATAAATATATATATTTATTTATATATATATATATATATATATTTATATTTATATATATATATTATATATATATTTGCAGTTAGAGCAGAAGAATGAGGTGCCATGAGCAACAAAGCTCTCATGAGAGTCAGATCTTTCCAAGAAGGAAAGAGGAAGATGGTCTTGTGATACAGTGGTTAGTACCCCAGTAGGTGAAGATCTCCTATCACAGACAGGAGCCAGTGGAGTGCTATACCTAGACAGATATCTGGTGAGGTAAAGGCCATCTAGACAAGGTCTCAGAGCCCATCCCATTATTAGAGGTCCATGGATGTGAAGTCAGAGTCAAAGACAAAATAATCTTAGAATGAAGGCTTGTCTTCTTTTATATGAATGATATCTGCTATGAGACACATCTGTTGTTGAAACATGCTTCAATGTGCCCAATACATCAGACATAAAGTGAAGATATCAGATAAGTAGGGTTGTGAAAACTATGGCATGGAGGAAAATAGTATGTTTTGGTGTGTGTTTCTTTTTTACTTCATGTTTCTGAAATATTTACGTTCACATCACATATTTTAGAGGGATAGTCTGTTGGTTTTTTTGGGGGGGTGGAGGGTATAGCAACATTGAACTCTGATTTCAGTTTATGAATGAAATATATTTTAAAAATAAAGTGATGGAAGGAGGTTACAGAGGGACTTGACAGCAGGATAGTGACACTACTGTCACAGTCTCTGTGGAAATCGGGCTTGATCTAATTAACAAAGAACTAGAGCCACACAAGGACAAAATTAGGGTGACCAGAAGTCCCATTTTTAAAGGGACAATCCTGCATTTAAGCCCTCCTGCAGGCAGGGCCGGATTAACTCTCCTGTGGGCCCGGGGCTATTATATTTTTGGGGGCCCTGTATACAAGTCTTTTTCCTAATTTAAAACAAAATAATCATAAATATGGCATCAAGGCTATTAATGCTATACTAAACTTACCTTTTAATTAACATAAAGCTGTTTTGTGGTTACATTTCAGTCTTAAAACATGTAGAATAAAGTTAATTCAAAATGGCCTGCTTCTTTCCTTAGAACAAGTGGTATATTAGTTTCTTTCTGGGAGGAAGTTTGAGTACAGGAGGGGGCTCCAGGCTGGGGCAGAGTGTTGGGGTGCAGGAGAGGGTGAGGGGTGTGGGCTCTGGGAGGGAGTTTGGTGCAAGAGGGGATTCTGACATGGGGCAGGGGGTTGGTGTAGGAGTAGGAGTATTGGAGTGCAGGAAGGGATGCAGGGTTTGGGAGGGAGTTTGGGTTCAGGAGGGGATTCTGACCTGGGGTAGGGGGTTGTGGTGCAGAATGGGGTGTGAGGTGCAGGCTCCGGCCGGAAGGTGCTTACCACAGGCGGCTCCCGGCCAGCAGTGCAGCCTCTGGCTGGGCCGTCACCCCAAAGACCCTCCGGCCCAGGGCCCTGGCCAGGAGGAGGTGAGTCCTGTGTGTGCCAAAGCCCTGCACAGCGCAGGCACAGGGAAGCCTCTCCGCGCCTCAGCTAAGCTCTGGAGTGGCGGGGAGGATGAGATTTCCAGCCTGTTTGCACTCCAACCCTGCAGGCTCCACAGCAGCCCCCTGGGTAAGGGGTTAGCACCCTCTTAACCCCTCCTCCCCCCGGGTCCTGCCCCCAGAGAGAGCGGGGCTGCTCTGTCCCCTAGGCACCCTCCCCTGCTGAGCCACCTCTCTGGCAGTCAGATTCCCTGGGTCCTGGTGCACAATGCAGCCTTAGGGATTAACCCATTCCTGCCCATGCTATAGCAGGAGGCGACTGGGTTATGCTGGTGGCCAATAGCAGCCAGGAGGTGTTAGCTGCCTTTCAACACGGTGCGGGCAGGAAGGGACAAGCTGCTTCCAGCTACAGGGGAGTGAAGGGAGGTGGAGGAAATGAGTTCTGCAAAGATGGGGACCAGGTCATCCATTCCCCACTCCCCTGCAGCTGGAAGCAGCTCCTGTCCTTTCCCTCTCACATAGGGCTGAAAGGCTTCTGCTGGCCACATTCTGGTGTAAACCCTGGAAGAAATCTGCGGGGGGGGGGGGTGAGTGTATGTGACCCTGCGTTGTCTCATATGTTGTCTCGGGAAGATGCAGCGCCAAGTACCAGGAGAGGAGGGTCTGTCCTGGGGGCCCAGCCAGGCATGGAGGGTGGAGAGTGCCAGGCAAGGAGGTGAGGGTCGGTCAGTCATCCCCGCCCTTTCCCCGTGTGAGAGAGGTGTATGGAGTATGTCTGTGTCACCTTTCCCTGTGTGAATCCTAAAACCTAAAAGGTAAATTAAAAGAAATCAACTATGCAGTATTTCGTTTTAACAGCGGCTCAGTCAACTTGATGTTAATTTGAACATTTGTACTGCATAGTTCTGGCTGATTGCTGTTGAGTTTGCTTGAGTACAAGTAATTTTACCAGGTGTCCTGTATTTAGCATAGGTAAATATGTTCACCCTAGACAAAATCAAAACAAGATTTTAAAAATGTGTTGAAGCTTTCCCTGTATGCTTGTCTACATGAACACTTAGTTCGCAGCAAGCTGTTGTGTAAATACACCTTGCTCTAGCATGCCAAACGCTAACATGTGTGGACCCTGCTGCCACATACTAAAAGTCCCATAGAGCGCTTTGATCTGCCAGGCCTTGAAATGGGTATAAATTAAAGGGAAACAAGGAACTTCTATTTCCAGGTAGATTTACATCCCAGCCTGCCATAAATTGTTTGTATAAACAAGCCATTACTTAGCCAAAGTGACTGATCCCAAATATAAAATCATAGGTTGACCCTCAGAGTAGGTAGAACAGGAAATCCCAATTTCCCTCCTTCTCTTCTGGCATTTGAAATTAAAACTCTATATTTGTCCCTCAAATGCATGATTGCAAAAAGTGGTTATGTCCCTCACTTCATTGCTTCAAAATGGTGGGGGAATGGGGAGGAAAAATCACAGGAAACAAAATCGCAGGATACAAACAAAGTTGTATTTTAAAAAAACAAAAACAAAAAAACCCTCTCTTCCTTTGCAGCCAGTTTAGTGTGAATCCAGTATGTTTTTAGGCACATCTGGATTGGTTTATTTAAAACTCACAATTGAATACATGCCAGAAGAGCAAGAAAGTTGGTAATAATGTATGGCTACCTAATGGCAAAAGCATTATGGACCTAATTTGTTAATAGACTAGAGGATCTAAGTTATTCTTTTTGTGTTTTATTTACAGATCTGTAAGCTTTTGCTTCTAGACAATGCGTGCTTTTTTATTTTTGAAGAATAAATATGTTTATGAAGTAATTCATATTTTCATTTAATAGAACAATAGAAGGTTTTTTGTTATATTTCATAACACCTTTTGGTTTTTTTCCCCAGGTTTATTTTTGAAGGAAGTAGAAAATCAGTATCTTTTTCTTGTTGAGGAAAAATCACAGCTACCCTAGAGATAACCCCTATAAATATGGATTTGGGGGGGAGGGATAGTTCAGTGGTTTGAGGATTGGCCTGCTAAACCCAGGGATGTGAGTTCAATCCTTGAGGGGGCCATTTAAGGATCTGGGGCAAAAATTGGGGATTGGTCCTGCTTTGAGCAGGGGGTTGGATTAGGTGACCTCCTGAGGTCCCTTCCAACCCTGATATTCTATGATTCTATGTTTCTTTGGACGTACCTTCTGCACAAATGAGAAGATATAAAAGGAAAGGTGATTATGCATATTTGAAAAGTAATGTGATTTTATTCCCTGATTTATAAACTAATTTAAAATTAGGTTGTTCTACACCTTACTCATTTCCATGCATTCCGTTATGCAGATCATTAGAGCAGCCATGCAATATTTGCTTCACATTAGAATGCAACAAATTCATTTCTGTAGGCTACCAAAAAATCACATTCCATAGCTCACTTCATCCAGGTTTTGGATGCAACAGAGTTGGAATGGAATGCATTCCAATCAGAAAAATGTGTTGATGCTCTGGCTGCCAAAGATCAACCTGGAAAGCCAAAGAGGAGCAATGGTTGAGCCCAGAGAAAGGGCACGGTGAGTAAAAGAGGTAAAAGGGAATTAGCCAAAAGAGGTGCCAACTCTTGTATAGGATCCTTATGGCATAGAAGATAGAGCCATGAGTACTGAAGAGTCATAAAGGGCTATATTGTGACTTTTAAGCCATGACCCATGTTAGAAAGGGTTTGTAGATACAGGGGGCCTCTTTTGAGAAATTATGACTTGTCTGATGCTTCCACAATTCTTTCTGGGAGGTGCCATGCTGCAGTGACAGCCTCCACCTGGTGTAAACTGCATGAATTCCCTTTTGTAATCAGCCTGTTTCTTCTGCACCCTTTCCCTGCTTTCAGTAGGGGCTCAGAGATGCATTAGCGGGGAGCATATTCTGTTCTCCCCAAGAGGAGTGTGACCAGCATTTTTGTAGAGGTTCAAGGGGTGAAGGAAAATGCCCTATATATCCTCTCCACACCTTTATGCATACATACATGGTGCACCCAATCTCTCTCACAAAGGTAGTCATAGAGTACAGGCCAGAAAGGAATACTAGCTCATCTAGTCTGACCTCCTGTATATCCCAGGCCATCACCACTCAGCCCTAAACTGGTCTTTTTCAGTTCAAAGTAACATTTTAATTTTTTGATTAAAAATTTTGAAATAGACTCCCACTTTCTCTCTTTAAATGTTGTCACCTTTTTCCCGCACTAAGAAAGGCAAAGGAAGGGAATTTTTTTTTTAAAAAGTAATAAGTAAAAATGATGTGGCATTGGGGAATATCCACTTTTTCTTCCTGATTCTACCGCCACCCTTTAGGAAAATACATCTGCGTTGTTTCGAGTCTGTCAGCTTTTAATGCTCTTTAAATGAGACAAACATGTTACTTTCTCTCTCCCGCCCCCTTCTAGTGGTGGTGGTGGGGGGGGAGATTTCTCTGTTGAATGGGGGACTAGTAAACCGAGAGTAGGCGGCATTTTTCCACAATTTCAAAACACACAAAAACACAAAATAAAAAAAAAATCCAAAACCAAATATTGTTGAAAATGTTTTTCAGGAAAAAAAAATTTCCAACAAAATGTCATTTTCAATTAATTATTTTTCATCAAAAACTCTTCTACTAGCTCTGTATGCTTATATAATCACAATCAACGAAGCACATGCCGGTGAGGGGGTCTTTAATGATGAGAAAGTATAATTACCAAGCATTTACAAATAGTAATTTGCTTCCCAGTTGTTTGCTAATGTTGTAATTTTATGCTGAACAATGATAAATATTAAAATTTATAAAAGAGAAGCAAACAATTACAGGCTATAAATATATGTGTGAAGACCATGGTCAAAGCCCTGGACTAGGACCTGGGAGAGCTAAGGTTTAATTCCTGGCTCAGTTCCAGACTTCCTATATAACTTTAAATAATTCACTTAGTATCTGTGCGCCTCAGTTTCTTATCAGCAAAACAGAGATAACAGTACCATTTGTCTGCCTTTATATAGAGTATACATTCTTTGAGCAGTCACTCTGTTACTATGTCTATGTATTATATTTGGCACAGCGTTGCTGGCCTCTTGCTTAATGCTATTATAAACATTAAGAACAGATAAGTGCAGCACAAGGTGTTCAGATGTCCTGCTGTGACTATTCAAACTAACTGTCCAAGCTATGTTTTTAAAGTAGCCTTTACTAATGTTGCCACTGATAAATCTTGCACAAGCACCTTGAGTCAGTAATTAACAGCCTAATGAGAGAAAGGTTCAATACATTTCAAATTCAACACCAGTTTTTAATATGTCCACTATTCAATTTGACAGAAATAACAGAACAGGCTCAAGTGGTTATGACAATGATTCCTGTCACCTGGAGTGAAAATGGGATTCAAAAGTATTGTTTGGAGGAAGCTAACAGATATAATTTTTTCTAGGAAGATACACATTGTCCCAAGAAGTTCCCATCTTCAAAGTTTCGGGCCTGCAGAAGTAGTGAAATGTTAATTGAATGTGGTGTTTTGTGGTATTTCCCCAAGGAAATGTGAATGCACTTTCAGGGAGGGAAAAAAAAAAAAACAGTCAGGTAAAATGCATGGACATAACAGTAGATTTAATAACAAATAAAGTAAAACTTTTTTTTTTAGAGTGGATTAAAGTACATGAAACATTTTCTACCAACTGGATTTTACATAAGACCTGCACTATAAATCAAACGTTGCTTGTGCTTACATACACAGAGAAAGAGATGTTTCTTACTTTTACAAGGTATAAAGTTTTAAACACATGGAAGACTTGTCATGATCCATGTACCAGACGTGTATGTGAAGCCTCAATTTACAATACAAAAGTAAATCAGACTTTTGATAGGAACTGGTGCACAGCTTTTCCCCCACGCTATTTGATGGAAAGACAGGTGATTAATGGGACTAGATCCATGCCATCTAAGACCAGAAGGAAGCTATTTAAGGTTATCAGCAAGACTGTTTGAATTTCTCTAATATATATTTATTGTAGAGGGTTAGATAAGGAACACTCAGTATTTATAGATCCATATTGTAATGTTTTTTTCCAGAATATAAATAGTGTTCTGTTGGTAATAATTGTATACAGTTCCCCCCTTTGAGTTACTGGCATTCGTTGTACATTGTCTTTGGGATAAATATTGCCCTTTTCCCTGTGTAAAGCCTGATTAAACATGTCTTGCGAAATATGAACTAAGAATTATTGGTGGGCAGCCTGTGGTTAGTTGCTCAGTATAGGGGTGTAGAGTTGAAGATCAGTCCAGTGCCAGGCCAGGTCAAAATCACAGAGTTAGTGTCTTAAGAATTGGTTTCAGGCTAGACCAGTGTCTTGCACCGGGGGTCAGCAATGGTCCAAAGCCAAAAATAGTAAAAACAGATCAGGGTCAGGAGTAGGGCTGAGGCTGACAGTCTGGGATCCAAGCTTGTAACAGACAGAAGCAGTGAGCAGGGTCTGAGTCAGAAGCACATTGATGATCTGCTTTGCTCAGACAGCTCCCAGAAATGACTTCCTGGTTTATACAGAGAGTGCCAGCTGATCAGGGAATCGTGGGTGGCTACTGCTAATGCCCCTTAAGACTGAACTTCCTGGAGGGCTTAGCCTCTCGGTATGTCTCAGTGACAGCTCTTCCTGGAGCTTTGGTGCCAATGAGGAAGTGTCGCCTGCCTCATACCCTGCATTCCCTGTTCTGGACCCATGGTTTCTTACAGGTAGGGATTTCTACCCCCAAAACCATGGGGGTACCTGGGACTCCTTTCTGTTGTTAATACAGGTGGGTGGAATTTTTCACATTTTGGAATTATAATTGTTTTTTTGTTAACATTCTGAATTTAGACCAATAAAGAAAAAAAATCAGAAAATGTTTGTGGTTCCCGGGCACTCCCATGTTTTCCAGTCAGTTGTACTCCTTACACACCTTGGATAGTGGCCTCTGGTGTCCCAGCACAGCTCAGGGTGTTTTTGAATGTTTTAGTCCTATAGCTCTGCATAGTGGTGTATCAGTAGGCCACTCGCCTCTTGTTGCATCAGTGCAGGGTACCATAGAGCAGAGTTTGACACAGGGGAGTACTTCTTTTCTGTGGCACAGAACCTCAGTGGTTCCACTGATCGCAGTTAGGGCTCAGAGGGAGAAGGACAATGTTCAGCATTTTATCCTGTATTTTAATTGTCAAATGTGATAAGTATCTTTTTGATTTCCCCCAGCTTTGTGCTGTGCTAGGGGATTGAATTTTCTGAGATTCACTGCTGAAAGTCACAATACTATTATATCTAAAATAGAGTTTCATAGGTAATTCAATAAGGAAGCAGTCAGCTGGCAAGTAGATCCACCATATGAAGAAGTGGCCTCACTTGCTGTCAACATTTAATATAGAGAGATCACTGGCCAGACTTCCTACCAGCAAGTTCTATGGAGACAAAAATTGAAAAATCCTGATTTCCAAAAGACTGCCCTTTATAAAAAAAAAAAGAAAGAAAGAAAAAAAGAAAAAAAAGGGAATCCCAGTAAATAAAGGTAAAAAAGGAACACAATGAGAACTCTGTGGCCAGCAGAGTTGAGGACAGTAAAAAAGTTATAAAAAACTCCTAACATTGGCATTGGTCCATTACCAGATGGAAATGATAGAATTATCAATATTAATGCAGAAAAAGCAGAAATGTTCAGTAAATATTTCTGGTTTGTATTAGGTGGAACAACATATCATAGAATCATAGAATATAAGGGTTGGAAGGGACCCCAGAAGGTCATCTAGTCCAACCCCCTGCTCGAAGCAGGACCAAATCCCAGTTAAATCATCCCAGCCAGGGCTTTGTCAAGCCTGACCTTAAAAACCTCTAAGGAAGGAGATTCTACCACCTCCCTAGGTAACGCATTCCAGTGTTTCACCACCCTCTTAGTGAAAAAGTTTTTCCTAATATCCAATCTAAACCTCCCCCACTGCAACTTGAGACCATTACTCCTCGTTCTGTCATCTGCTACCATTGAGAACAGTCTAGAGCCATCCTCTTTGGAACCCCCTTTCAGGTAGTTGAAAGCAGCTATCAAATCCCCCCTCATTCTTCTCTTCTGCAGGCTAAACAATCCCAGCTCCCTCAGCCTCTCCTCATAACTCATGTGTTCCAGACCCCTAATCATTTTTGTTGCCCTTCGCTGGACTCTCTCCAATTTATCCACATCCTTCTTGAAGTGTGGGGCCCAAAACTGGACACAGTACTCCAGATGAGGCCTCACCAATGTCGAATAGAGGGGAACGATCACGTCCCTCGATCTGCTCGCTATGCCCCTACTTATACATCCCAAAATGCCATTGGCCTTCTTGGCAACAAGGGCACACTGCTGACTCATATCCAGCTTCTCGTCCACTGTCACCCCTAGGTCCTTTTCCGCAGAACTGCTGCCTAGCCATTCGGTCTCATCATATAGATTCATAGATTCATAGATACTAAGGTCAGAAGGGACCATTATGATCATCTAGTCTGACCTCCTGCACAATGCAGGCCACAGAATCTCACCCACCCACTCCTGCGAAAAACCTCTCACCTATGTCTGAGCTATTGAAGTCCTCAAATCGTGGTTTAAAGACTTCAAGGAGCAGAGAATCCTCCAGCAAATGACCCGTGCCCCATGCTGCAGAGGAAGGGGAAAAACCCCCAGGGCCTCTTCCAATCTGCCCTGGAGAAAAATTCCTTCCCAACCCCAAATATGGCAATCAGCTAAACCCTGAGTATGTGGGCAAGATTCACGAGCCAGACACCCAGGAAAGAATTCTCTTTCCATTCCACTGCTATCTCAAGAGGATGTTAAACAGAAGCTACTTAAGTTACCCATTTTAAAGTCAGCTGGTTCAGATAACTTGCATCCAAGAGTTTTAAAAGAGGTGGTGAGGAGCTCCTTGCACCATTAACGTTGATTTTCAGTACAGTGTCGAGCACTGGGAAGGTTCCAGAAGACTTGAAGAAAGCTAATGTTGTGCCAATTATTAAAATGGGATTACCCACATAATTATAGGCCTGTTGGCCTGTTGTTGAGCCTGGGAAGATAAAGGAGTGACTGATATGGGACTTGATTAATAAGAATTAAAGGAGGATAATGTAATTAATGTCACAATCAATGTGGATTTATGGAAAACAGATCATGTCAAACTAACTTTATTTTTTAATGAGACTATAAGTTTGGTTGATAAAGGTAATTGTGTTGATATAATACGCTTAGACTTCTGTAAGCATTTGGCATGGTACCTCATGACATTTTGGTTACAAAATTAGAACAGTATTAAATTAACATGGCACACATTAAATAGATTAAAAACTGGCTAACTGATAGGTTTCAAAATGTAACTGTAAACAGGGAATCATCCACAAGCAGGTATATTTCCAGTAGTTTCCTACAGGGATTGGTTCTTGGCCTTGCATTATTTAACATTTTTATAAATGATTTGGCAGAAAACATAAAATCATCACTGATAAAGTTTGGAGGTGACACAAAAAATGAGTGAGTGATAAATAATGAAGAGAACAGGTCACTGATTCAAAGCAATCTGGGTTGCTTGGTAAACTGGGTGCAAGCAAACAATATGCTTTTGCAGATGGGTAAACTAAATGTATGCGTCTTATAAATGTATGCATCTTGTAGGATGGCGAAACAATGACTGAAAAAGATTTGCGGGGGCATTGTGGATAATCAGTGGAACATGAGTTCCCAGTGTGACCCTGTGCCAAAAAAGCTAATGTAATCCTGGAATGCATAAACAGATAAATCAGGAGTAGGAGTGGAGCGGTTATTTTACATCTATATTTTGCACTGATGTGATCGCTGCTGGAATATTGTTTAATTCTGGTTTCTACAGTTCAACAAGGATGTTGATAAATTAGAGAGGGTTCTGAGAAGAGCCACAAGAATGATCAAAGGATTTGAAAATATACCTGATAGTGATAGACTCAAGGAGCTCACTGTATTTATCGTAACAAAGAGAAAGTTAAGAAGTGACTTGGTTACAGTCTGTAAGTACTTACATGGGGAACAAATATTTAATCATGGACTATTCACTCTATAAGAGAAAGGTATACCATGATCCAATGGCTGGAAGTTGAAGCTAGACAAAATTAGACTGGAAATAAGGCATAACATTTTAATGGTGAAAGTAATTAACCACTAGGACAATTTATCAAGGGTTGTGGTGGATTTTCTCTCACTGCAAATTTTTAAACTGAGATTGGATGTTTTTCTAAAAGATATGCTCCAGGAATTATTTTGGGGAAGTTCTGTGGCCTGTGTTTTACAGGATGTTAGAATAGATTATCACAGTGGTTCCTTCTGGCTTTTGAATCTATAAACTAGATTGTGATATCTCCCTCCATGGATGTGCAAATTTACAGTGTCAATGGCCTTCACCCTGACCCAAAACAGAGAGAGGGTAGGTCAGTTTCCAGGGCTCTTCACTAAGAGTGCTGGAAAGGTTGTGAATCAGCGACAGCTGTAGGAGTGTTAGTTTTAGGGATGTGGATACTTGTCCACTAGGAATTTGACCAAAATGAACAGTCTTCTTTCATTTAGGCCACAATTAAGAACAGCCAACAGATGGAAGTAATATCGCTTGTTACCAACCTGGGCTGGATTTGAAACAGTGTCCTGGAGGTGAAACACTCTTAAATTTAACAATCCCTGAATTATGAAGTCTTCCTGTACTCTGCCATGCAATATCTCATTTTTTCCCATCCTCTGCTAACATTCCCTTGGGTTTTTAAGATTCTGGTAACCATACTGCACTGTAGAATTTATATTAAAATTCCTATTTACAAGGTGTTTTAATACCTCAGTTGACAACTGTTTTCAAAGGTGCTCTTTAGCAAACAGTAAAAACTAATTTGAACAGTAAGTGCTGCCATTCATAACTCGTGGCAAGCTGCATATTCACCAGGAAGGGATAATATACAATATTTGTACATAGAACAGGGCCATTAGCTTCCTATGACATTAATTTCTCTCTGAAATCCAGGTTATATATTAGAGATAGATTTCACTGATAACTATCGGGGCTCTTCTAGGCCATTCTCAGTCTGAATTGCACTTTGAATTTAAGCTATCATACTACTACCACATTTTTATTGTAACGGGAGTCTCTACATCCACTGTGGACAAGTCTGTATTTGTTTAAGAACAAGATGTGAAACACTATGACATACTTTCTTCTCAGTATTCTTTTAGATTGTTATGTAAATTTTACAAAATGCTTGGCCTGAAGGAACTGTTAACCTGGTCCAAGCGTAGAAGAGAAAACCTATGTCCGTAGGGAACAATTTGCCCCGCTTCATGCAAATGGCACTCTTTTTAACAAGTAAGGCCAAGAGGACTAGAGATATGGGAAGTAGATGGCTGAGCCCTAAACAGAATGTATAAACACCTGAATTCTGTCCTCTACTTTCATGACCCAAATTCTATTCTTAGCACCTGTTGTTTACATCTCATGCCTAGGAAACCTACAGATACATTTTGCAACACACATAATTCCACCCACAAAATTAGCTCTTAGGAAAAGTTTTAATATTAATATAAGGAAAGTTTTAATTTTAATTTCCCATACATTCCTAGCACTGCAGGCCCTAATCCTGATAACACTTAGACAAGCAGAGTAGGAACGGTAACTTTAAGCAGAGTAGGGACACGTCTATAGTTTCTTGTAGTTAAGCAAAGGCTTCTGTGTTTGTAGCACTGGAGCCTATGTCTCAAATTATGCCTAATGTTTAAAAATAGACTCTCTAAGGTCTTGATTTGCAGAGTGCCGCACACCCTAAGCAGAAGCCCTCCGTTTGTAGTTGAATGTGCTCAGCACATCCAGGAGTTGCTCAGCATCCTGCAGGATTGACAACTAAATCTAAATTTTCTGGTGATATAATTTATTTAATAATAAATAATAAAATCTCTTATCTGATATTTTAGCCCTGATGCTTGATTATATTTTCTGGTATCCTACTCTTGCCTAACCGATTTAACATTTGCCATTCATGGCACAGTATGGTTTTGTTTTCATTCTGAGAAAAGCAAAAAAAACTGCTGAAATCTACAGAAACATATATATTTCAAATATAATTGTACTCTTTAGTTAGTATGGAAATCAGAATTTTAAACAGGGTACAATCAAACTGTAAAATATGATCGAATGATCTAAAGAAAATATATAGAATTTGTGTTTCAGAAAGGTAAATATTCTTAAGGGTCCGAACAAGACAAAAAGTTTGTGGGGCAGAAGTTTCAAAGTAGATCACTATGCAAATACTTAAATCCTATTTACATACAACAATATTACATAGTTTATATATTTCTACGGTATGGTATTCCTGCCATAACTGGGAAGTAAGCAAAATATTTTCTTGCCTGCTTCCTCAGGTCTAGATAGTGTCTGTAGCAGTGGTGCAACTTACTGGTACGGTACTTACTTTAACACTTACTGGGACGGTACTGAGGCCTTGACCCCGTCTCCCCCTCTCAAAAACTGTTCCATGACTAGAACCCTGTGTGGATACAAATTTATACCTGTGGATGCGGCTATCCGCAGATAGAAATTGATATCCGTTGAACTGCAGGGCTCTCTCAGGTACCACAGCGGCAAAAGGAGCAGAACGTGGGAGCACCACTCCCAGGAGCCAGTGCCCCATGCCGGCAGCTTCTCCAGCACAGCTGGTCCGCCGCCAGCCCTTCCACCCAGCTGCGTCTCCTGTCTGGGGACTGTAGAGCCCCGCCGGAGGACAGGGATGGGGGCAGTACAGCTGCGCCAGAGGAGCTGCCGGTGTGGGGCGCTGGCTCCTGGGTGTGGCGCCCCCACATTCTGCTTCTTTCACCGCTGCGGTTCCCAGGAGAAACCTGTGGTTCTGTAGATACTGATTTCTATCCACGGATATCCGTATCCACGGGTATAAATTTGTATCTGCCCAGGGCTCTGCAATTCACTCTTGAAAAGTGTCTTTCCGGTACAGCGTACCGGCAATAAATGTCTTAATGGTACGGCATACCTAACTGTACTGGCTTACATGCACCACTGATCTTAAGGCACATCCCTGAGTATGGGGATTTATGCTGCACAATCCCAAGAGGTTAACCAGGAAGAAATTGTGCCCTAAAGACACCTCTTACAGAGCTCTCTTTTCCTACTGGGTGGTAGTGTGATGTATCAGCCCTTTATGAATCATAGAATATCAGGATTGGAAGGGACCTCAGGAGGTCATCTAGTCCAACCCCCTGCTCAAAGCAGGACCAATCCCCAATTTATGCCACAAATCCCTAAATGGCCCCCTCAAGGATTGAACTCACAACCCTGGGTTTAGCAGGCCAATGCTCAAACCACTGAGCTATCCCTCCCCCCCATATAGTGGCGTAAGGTAAGGAGTATACTATGAAATATAGTATACTCCTTACCTTAGGCCCCAGTCCTACTTCAGTTAACAATGCTCCATGGAATTCCTCCAAACTTGATTTTAAATGTTCAGTGCCTTGTTTCTGTATTATCCTTCTAGTCAAAATGTGGGATATGATTTATAAAGGTTGGTCATGTAAGCCTATGGCATCCACAAAAGGAAATATTGTTTTGGTAAGAAAATATTTCACATACCAGGAGGAATATAACTAACCTCTGAGGATGCCATACAAATCTGATGGTGACAGAAGATCAAGTCCTTACTTTGGCAAAACTCCCATTGACTTCAGTAGGGGTAGAAATATCTACTAACTTTATCAGTGCAAATTAGACCTGAATGAGGATTACAGAACTGGGCTTTTCGTGAGGAGTACCGCTGAACTGG
Source organism: Caretta caretta (assembly GCF_965140235.1). Taxonomy (NCBI): domain Eukaryota; kingdom Metazoa; phylum Chordata; order Testudines; family Cheloniidae; genus Caretta; species Caretta caretta. The sequence continues at coordinate 56,430,575 of NC_134209.1, forward strand.
TATCTTCAGAATAGCATGGTGCCTCCTAGTCACACAGACATGTGCATAAGTGCACTCAGGTTCCTATGAAACATCCAGACTCATATAGACTTATTTAAATGTAATTCTTATTATGGTAATTTGGGTCAGTCAAAATAAAGGGTGATGCACTTCTCTTTGATATTTTTACTCAGACCCCAATTCAACAAAATACTTAAGCACATGCATAATTTCCATTGAAGTTAACTTCCATTGAAGTTCCCATCAAAGTTAAAAATTAACTAAACTATGTTGTTGATTGGACCCTCAGTGATTTTTTGCCACAATATGTCGTGAACGTTTTAACAAAAAGTCACTGATTGTTTTTCCTTTCATTGTTTTTGATGGTCTGTGTTTTTGTTTGTTCGTTTTATTGGGGTGGGGGGTAGAGTTTGTTTTCTTTTCTTTTTTTTTTAGACTCGATTTCTTCCATTCTCCTTTTGGGGGAGATAGACAAGATTTTCTTGCCAGGGATTTTCTGATAAAATCTATTTTGTGTTTTTAGATCTTTTCCACAGTACATTTGAATTGTTTTGTGTCTGAAGTTAGATGCAGAGCATGCCTAGCACTAATTGTGACTGCCCCTGGCTTGGAAGCTGAAATATCAAGTGTTGCTATTTCATGATCTCTTGGATGGCCTCCTTTGCATCTCAAAAAACAAGAATGTGGGCTGCCTTAATGCTGTTTATAAACTAATAAAACCAAATATTAAAAGTGCCAAGCAATGAATTGTTTAATTAGTGGCACTCTGAGCACAGAGTAAGAAAGAGAATGTACAGTAATTAATTTTTTCCCCCCTGTGGTTAAAGGACTCATCTTTTAAACATATTTTTGTCAGTCTCTATCTGATTAGCATGTTTTGTTTGTTTATTTTGGAAAATGGACTTTAGCGGCCTTAACTAAATCCCTAATTGGATATTTGTTTGCTTAAAAAAGCATGATATGATCTGGCACAATTCAGTATGATGATTTATTATTTAATTAATTTATAAGATGTCTATCACTGTACTATGTGGGCACTGGTAACACCATTAAAATGTCAATGCTGGAGAAAGTTTTGAGGTAATAGTTATTACTGCAGGCAATAATCACTGTGGTATTAGAACAGTGTGCCTACATTTAGTCACAGATACAATATCAGGATTGGTGTATGCCCAGACATACCCAGTTAAAACAGTGCCAACTTCTGTGTGGGGACTTATATTGATTTAGTGGTTTAGTTTTATGTAAAACTAAGTAACATCTCAGCAAAGTCAACTAAGATCAAAACTGTGGAAAATGATTATCTAATAATGATTCTTTAGAAATTACCAGCTATGAATAACTTAACTCTAGTTTTGTTTCCATCAGCATTTCATATATCTCAAATGTAAATTATTCTAGATACATATTGTAATAAATATAATAGATGAGTTTTCACATATGTGAAATCATTAAAAATGGTATTTTACATAGCTTTAACTTAGAGATCCAAATGCAAAATCTAGCACTAGAAATGTCATGTGGATTTGTGTCATACACTAATAGACTGGAAGACTTTGTGTCCATAAACTGTTTTTTTTTCTTTTTTTTCCCTTTATCTATAATGCAATATGGATAATATATTTCATTTCACAAATAATCAAAGTATAATCCAAATAAAGTACAGTTTTCTTCCTTTTATTTAACTGTTTTGGTATACCACGTATAGGAGAAAATACAATTTGTGCTTAGAGATGCAAATGCATGAAAAATTTATATTGATGTGTTATTTTTCTTAAGAGAAGTCATGGCTATGTAGCTGTGGCATATTTCCCTTCGAGAAGATGCGAAACTATCTGACGGAAATTGCTGCAACCCGTTCTGCTTCCCTGTTTGGAACTTAACTGTAATTTACCCATTCCAACATGTCCTCCTCCTTCTTGATCCTTGAGGTTCTCCCCTCCTTCTCAGATCCTATGCCTGCTCCTAGCTCTTTATGACAGACCTTTGTCCAAGAGTGAGATCTTGAGTGGTGATTAATGCTCCAGACCCTTGTTATCCTTCACTAGCTCCCCTTGGTGATGAGGAGACTTGCTGTATTTGGGGCAGTCTGCCTAAAATTATTCTGCAATTCAAATATTTGTTTTAAAAACAGGATAAATACAAATAATGAGAAAAAATGGTGTTAGAACAAGAGACTTGATTTGCAGAATTTACCTATATTGAAACTTCTCATGAGTTAAACTGAATAAAGCACTCTAAACTTAATTATAGAAACGAAGAACAGAAAATATTTCACAAAAAGAAAAGGAATACTTGTGGCACCTTAGAGTCTAACCAATTTATTTGAGCATGAGCTTTCGTGAGCTACAGCTCACTTCATTGGATGCATAAAGTGATGAAGTGAGCTGTAGCTCACGAAAGCTTATGCTCACATAAATTGGTTAGTCTCTAATAAGGTGCCACAAGTACTCCTTTTCTTTTTGCGAATACAGACTAACACGGCTGCTACTCTGAAACCAGAAAATATTTCATCGCTGAAATCAATCCATTCCTGACTTCAAGAAAAGCTCTGTGTAAGATCAGAAGCTTGTCTCTCTCACCAACAGAAGTTGGTCCAATAAAAGATAGTGCCTCACTGACTTTGTCTCTCATATTGTCATGACATTCAGAGTTACCTTCTCCCATCTGCATCTAAGTTCTCTCTCTCTCCCCACCCTCATCTGCAATGTGTTTTTCAGGTCTCATGGCCCTTTGATATTTAGGGGTTTTCTAGAGTTTGTTTTTATACCAGACACTCCCATTTCTGTGTCCCAACTTTTCCCTGAGTTGTCCTTTGAAGCAAGATATGCACAATAGATGTTTGTAAATCTTTGCATCCTCCTATCCTGGGGAAAATGGTTGTCAGAGATGCTAATTCACCCCCTCCCCATTCAAACATTTAGCATTTTATTCAAGCAGGTAGCTTCTGTTCATCTGGGCGACCTCCAATACACATCACTTTGTCTAGGCAAAGAAAAGTAATTTACAGACATCAATACATTTATGTTTCTGTAACTTTGCTCAACATTAAATATTGCTTGAATAGATACCACACAAAACTCTTGGTAAAAGCAGATCTATCAAAGTTTTAAATGATGTGGCATTATTGTTTGTAGTATTGTTGCGGCTGTGTTGGTCCCAGGATATTAGAGAGACAAAGTGAGTGAGTAATATCTTTTATCTTTGTAAGCTTAGAAGCTTGTCTTTTTCACCAACAGAAGTTGGTCCAATAAATTATCTCACCCACTGTGTCTCTCTAACTTGGCATTATTATGCTATCTGACATTTTGGGTATACTGTTTAACTTGAATTCATTGCTTTTAAAGCCAATAAGATACCTTTGTGATCTTCTAGTCTGAAGTCCACATAATACAAGCCATACAATTTTGCCCAGTGATTCTTATTTCTAGCCAAATAACTTGTGGTTGAACTAAACATATCTTAAAAACAAAACAAAACAAAAAAATCTGAAGTGAAATCCTGGCCCCATTGAAGTCAGTAGGGCCAGGATTTCATCCCAGTCTTGATTAAAGAGTACAAGCGATAAAAAAAAAATATTGCATCACTTGGTAATCTCATCCAGTGGTAATTATCCTCTTGGCAACTTTTCATCTTCAGTTTTCATCTTTCAGTTTTAATTGAGCTGATTTCAACTTCAAGCCATTGCATCTTGTTATCCTCTTGTCTGCAAGATTTAAGAGCTATCTACTATCAATTATAAAGCTGATGATCCATAATAGAGTAATACAGTGTGCTAGCTTATCCACTGTGACGTTGGTCTTTTTCACCCCCCCAGCATTTTCCACAATTTTGAGATATCTGCGTGGCTCCCCTACACACTCCAATTCACAGAGGCTATGGAAGATTTCTTACCAATGATCTCCTTTCTTCTAACAACATCTCCCACAATTCTACCCACCTTGGATGGCATTTTGCCCAAGAGTCAGGTATTTGATTTGTGTTGGATCGTTATGATGCAGGCCATATGCCAATTACACATAGTTGTGGTGTTCTCATTGAAGTTACTAATGTCTTTCTAGGAGTTCTAGGCAGATTTGGAATGCAAGCTGGCTGCAGGCAGGAGCAAGGAGGGGCAGCCAGCACATGTAGTGCTAGAACTTCCGACTGCCTAAGTGAGCTGCAGCGTGGGGAGGTTGAGGCTGGATGTCTCCGAAGTGTGGGAGACTCTACTGGCAGAGTGGAGATAACTGGTAAGAAATCTTCCATTCTGCACACAAATGACTGTGTTTTAGAAAATGCAAATGCTAGTTGTTGAGATTGACAAAGCTGATGAGAGGCAGCAGATTAGATATCAATGTAGAGTGCTGTGTTAAGGAAATAACAAAGCAAACTGAATATATGGGCACACTTGTGTGTATATATAAGTGGAGAGAGATGTGTAGTTGACAACATATGGGGCAAAAAATAATGGAGAATTTTTTTTACATAAGGTGTAAATGGGTAATAGTGGAAAAGGAAGAAGTCTTTAGATATGTAACAGCCATATAGTACCTGAAAAATGTTTGTGGAGAGTAGGGGAAACCAAGGATATGGTATAAGTCTTGCTGTTCTAATAAAACTCACTTTTTTTTTCTTTTGATCACCTTTTAATTCAAGAGCACAGATCAGGGTTTGAAGCAGTTTTTAAGTTTTGTACTGAATTTAACACACATCATTAGAATACAAGATGTCTGCCAGTTTCAAGGGGCAGTTGCACTCTATAGTATAAAATAGATCAACCAATAATTCTCAAACTGGGAGCATGACCTCCCAGGTGAGGCTCTCATCTTGACCAAGTGAGATGCCATGATATGAAAATTGATATGAAAATAGCTGTCTCTTTATTTGTTTTTTTGGGACTTAACAAAAGCAGAACCACGTTCTGAATATCTACCCCTGAATTTGAAAGTTGGGGTCTGAATAAGCCTGAATTTTTGTGGGTATTGAGATCCAGAACACTGAGTCGAGATCAGGTCTTATGTGATTTATGTCCAGTTGGGGTCATTTCTGTGTTTTGCAAATAGAAACTATGCACAACCCAAGTTGAGGCCCTGTCCTTCTAAACATTCCTTCTGACTGGAGGTCCTGCAGACTTCTAACCCTTCCCAGGATCTTTAATGAGGTGCTGGTTGGCTCTTCCCCACCCTCACTCTTTCTTCACACCAGACTGCCATGTCTAATGGCAGTCCCCTGGGTCCAATGGGAATATTTTGGCACATAATAGCTATCTGAGCCTTCCCCACAAGCTCACAGGAAGCAGGTCAGCCCATTCCCTAATGTCCAGTGGAGCTATAGATCCTGCCCAAGCCTCTCTATTTTTGTTAGGAACCCCCCTCTAGGTTTTACATATCTACTGGAGGGGTTTCTTAAACTCTTTGAACATCCTGTATAAGTGTTCAGTGATAAATATCATTATCAATTTAGAATATTGCTTTTTTGAGACTGGGAACTACTTTTATTTTTGACTGTAAAGTAGCTATCACCCCTGTGGTGCTAGGTAAATGAAACATAAGTAGTCTGTATGTCTAGAGTGATGAATGCTGTGCAACTTTTTCTCATGTGGATGTGTAAAATGCTACGTGCGAGTGAAATGGTATCTCATTTCAGGCAACTGACTATTTATGGGAAAGAATGTGTAAAATCCCTCATAAGTATCCAGAGGAATACAATGGGCTTGCTCAATACTGTTTTCTCTCTATAAAAAGTATTCAATATATATTCAATATAAGTCCTGCCTCACTTCTGTGTGTGCTTTCATTCCTGTCAGCTATCAAGTAAAACCAGTCTACAGAGTATGGTAGGATTTATAACATATCTGTATGTTACACATCTGTCAGTAATACAGGTGAAACACCCACAGTTCACATGGTTTCTATACATACTCTTCCCAGTCTACTTTGAGTAGAAAATTTGTTGTGCCCTGAAAATGGGATCCATACTGTTTGAAGCGTCTTACAGAAAAGTTCAAGCTATTTATTCGAAGTGTGGTACAGCACTTCCACATAGTATGCAAGGAACCTTTCAAAGCCCTTGTGTATCTTTTCATCTTTAGCGGAGCTGAACATTCTCACTCCAGAAAAAAATGGTTCCAAAATGTCTGCCTGATTTTTTTCCCATTGAAAAAGTCAAAAAGTCCTAACTGATCCAGGTATGGTTTGTTCCACTTATTATCTCTGCTCCTCTGAAATGGGGCTGCAAAAGTAGACAGAAATTTTAGCGTATTTTTCAGACAAACCCACTAAAGCAACAAAAGGCACCATCGGGAATAGAGTAGAGGCAATCAGGGGAATAGTTTATGAAGAGTGTTGCGGTAAAAAGAATTCTGAGTGTAGTGCTTCAATTAAATATGGGTTAGGAGTGCAAAAAGGCAATACAAATGAGAGTATATAGAGATTTTACAATTAATGGGGAATTGTGAAAATAAGTCTGGGAAAAAATTAGAAATGACTTGTATGATTTAGTAACTTCTGTCTGTTAACCAATATACCCATTTATTAATCTCTCAGTACCCCCACAAACTACAACTTAACATTTCCTTGGTTCCTTCTTGTCTAGTCTCTCCTTTGCTACCTTTGGTAGAAGTGGTTCAGTAATAATCATCATTCAGGTTAGTGTCTTGAAACAATATTGACTAATTGCATACTGCTGATCAGTGCTGGGATCAATCACTTTGTCACATCACATCAATCACTACTGCAAGTTTAAGAGTAAGTACTTCCATGGCAATGTCACTAATGCTTTTTACTCATCTTGTGCAAAGCTTAGTTCTTTTCCCAGACATCTGGGGATAAGGTGGGTGGCGGTTCCATATCAGTGTGGCTCTTTGTCTTCCTTTCATGACTGGATTACATAGAAATTTAAAGAACTTTTGACTAATTACTCTCATAGGTAGTTTACCACTAACACAAATGGTCCATTTGTGTGTTGGCCCCCGGCGTGTGGTGAGCTCTTATTGTTTGAGCTAAATGAATGTATCTGTTAACTCCAGCAGTAGAGGCACATGCTTTCAGGTCTTGACATCAGTAGCAGACTCATAAAATTATTTACATGGATTAGCTACAAAAGAACAAAAACTCAGACTGGTATTTAATGTGGGTTGTGGAGTGATATCGGGTTAGTTAGGGAATTTGTGATTATGTTTTGAAGGAAATTAGTTGAACTAGGGATAGTCTATTTGATGATGGTGATGAATTTGTAGTTTGATATTGTGGATTTTAATATCTGCATGTTCTCCATGGCAATGACCTAAAATAAAAATGTGTTTTTTCATGATTATGACTTTCCGAGACTACTGTGTTTCTGAGCAATTATGCAGCTATCAACTCAGGAGAAAATGCTTTCTGTGCAATCAGTATTAGGTTTTGGAACTCACAGCAGAGGAGATTAGAATGACCAGAGGTCTCTCTGCCTTCAGAGGAAAGTGCAAAGTCTCTTGTTTGGCTTACTTTCCCATAGCCAAATAAACCGTCAAAAAGGGGGATGAAGAGAAAAGAAAAGGAAGAAGGGCAGTGAGGAGGAAGAAGGAGAAAACAGCAACAAAAACACTGAATGGGAAAATACCTGTGAAGAAATTAGTTTCACTGGCTTTTATTTTTTTTTTAAAGAGAACCACAGCATTAGGCTTGGTTATACAAACATAGCTAGAACTAAACAAAGAGCCCAATTAATATAATAGTTAACTTTAATAGATTTTAATTTTCCTGTTTGCTCTGTACAGTGGCTTCCTCTATAGGTTATATTTTTGGTCTTTTCTTTTTTTAATTTTTGCAATGAGCATATCAGCTATACACTCCCGCTCTATTAAATGCATCTCCTGTACTGCTTCAGTTGATCTTAAGATCACATCTGTTTTACACTTTGGGCAAGACGATGACATTTACTTGTCATTTCAATGTTTCTGGGAGCTTTGCTAATTATTCAGTACAAAGTTTTTTGTTTCATCTAAGTTGATTCGATATGGAACTCTTGTCCTTAGAACAAGACTAAACATGCTATTTACTTACAGCATATCAGTAATGGCAATGAATGTTATCCTCCAAGCTAGTGATGGAGATCATGCAAGTGTCTTTCTGAATGTCACAGTGAATTATCTCTTTGTGCTACCAACACCCAGTGCAAAGCAGCCTGCATGCCACATATGGAGTGTATCACCACTGCAACAGAAGGTTTAAATAATGGTGTGCAGATTTCCTTATATGGTAGTGTACCCAGAACTGTCGTCTGATTCATGGGCCCATTTAGCAGATGGTAAATCACAACAGTTGTATTTACAGCTGTTTACTTGTTGATAGGAAAATGTTTATTAAGAAAAAATAAAAATAAAGTTTCTAATAATGGATGATTATTTATGGAGTGTAATGTTAAAAACATAACAAAGACCCACTTGTTTTATTGTGATGCCAGGTCTCTTCTGATACTTGATTATACTTAAAGGTAAAAGAAAAAAAAGTATATGCTTCCAAGTATATTTTTCCATGATGACTTCTGAATCACCTGTTCCTCCCACATGCTCCTATCTTTCAGAAGATATCTGTTTACTTTGTTGCATTAAAAATTATAATAATCCAGTTCCTACAGGCATTATGCTGTGCTGCAGGGAGAGTACAGGTATGTCCCAGGCCTTCTATGGACCCCACCAATGTAGCCATTCCGTTATACCCCAACACCAATCCTAGCACACGCTCACTTGCTGTAGAGGCAAACTTGGGAGCAGAGGCAGTGCTAGCCCATTGTGGGCCCTACGCAGGAGTATTCCCCCTCACACACACCCAACACATACTAAAAAGAGAATAGGTCCCATTTTGCTGCTTGGGGTCCCAAGCAATTGTTAAGTCTGCTTATGCTCTGCTTGGGAGTCGATGAGAAGCAGCCCAGGTGGGAACTAAGTAGTGGCAGTGTCTTGGCATTCTGGAGCTTTAGCTCCAGACACAGAGGGGCAGCAAACCGCAATAGTTGGTAGCCCTGGAGATGTGACTTGAGGTGGGAATCGCTTGCAATAAAGCAAGTAAGAAGGCAGGACACTCCCTCCCAAACATCAGATAATCAGAATTTCCTGTCCTTAGTCTCCCACAAGGAGTGTCTGCCAGCAGTTGGTTTAAATGAGGTCAATGCTTATATACTATTCGGATTGATGCTCTATAAATAAATACCTTAGGCAGCCACAGGAGCTCCAAAAAGTTTTGGCTGACTGACTAAGCCTGAGCTATTCTCAGGCGCCAAGTGTATCTCCAGGAGACAGCATTTGCCTGTTTGCTCGCTCACTCCTTTAATGATCTGGAGGGAACACATGCATAGTTCTGACCTCTTGCTAGTGACCTTCCCAATCTGACCACCCAACATGCTTACTTTATGGTGAGAATAAGCCCCATTAACTTGTATTTGATAGTCTGAACCAGAGCTGGACAAAACATAACATTACATCTCAGACAGAGTGAAAACATAGCTAATTCTCAGCACAGTTTTGTTAAAGTTAGTGTGGTTGCACACTGTCAAGGTTCCTCCCCCACTCTGAACTCTAGGGTACAGATGTGGGGACCTGCATGAAAAACCTCCTAAGCTTATCTTTACCAGCTTAGGTCAAAACTTCCCCAAGGTACAAAATATTCCACCCGTTGTCCTTGGATTGGCCGCTACCACCACCAAACTAATACTGGTTACTGGGGAAGAGCTGTTTGGACGCGTCTTTCCCCCCAAAATACTTCCCAAAACCTTGCACCCCACTTCCTGGACAAGGTTTGGTAAAAAGCCTCACCAATTTGACTCGGTGACTGCAGACCCAGACCCTTGGATCTTAAGAACAATGAACAATCCTCCCAACACTTGCACCCCCCCTTTCCTGGGAAATGTTGGATAAAAAGCCTCACCAATTTGCATAGGTGACCACAGACCCAAACCCTTGGATCTGAGAACAATGAAAAAGCATTCAGTTTTCTTACAAGAAGACTTTTAATAAAAAATAGAAGTAAATAGAAATAAAGAAATCCCCCCTGTAAAATCAGGATGGTAGATATCTTACAGGGTAATTAGATTCAAAAACATAGAGAACCCCTCTAGGCAAAACCTTAAGTTACAAAAAAGATACACAGACAGAAATAGTTATTCTATTCAGCACAATTCTTTTCTCAGCCATTTAAAGAAATCATAATCTAACACATACCTAGCTAGATTACTTACTAAAAGTTCTAAGACTCCATTCCTGGTCTATCCCCGGCAGAAACCAGTATAAGACAGACACACAGACCCTTTGTTTCTCTCCCTCCTCCCAGCTTTTGAAAGTATCTTGTCTCCTCATTGGTCATTTTGGTCAGGTGCCAGCGAGGTTACCTTTAGCTTCTTAACCCTTTACAGGAGAGAGGAGCTTTCCCCTGGCCAGGAGGGATTTCAAAGGGGTTTACCCTTCCCTTTATATTTATGACACACACGTATAATTATGGGCAGAACACGGCATGGAGCGTGATTACAAGTTGCATCCCCTATAAAAGTAGTTCATGGTTCTCGGAGAGATGGCTGGCCACATGGTGCTGGAATGTGCTAAATCACATTCAAAGGTAGTTACCAGAAAAAACAAAAAAAACTTATCCAATTTATTTTTCTCCTTAACCAATTGTTCTGCCCCTGGTCATTATCTGGTCACAAATGGGAAATATTCCAAAGATAGGTATCAGAGGAGTAGCCATGTTAGTCTATATCCACAAAAACAACAAGGAGTCTGGTGGCACCTTAAAGACTAAGAGATTTATTTGAGCATAAGCTTTCGCAGGTAAAAACTCATTTCTTCAGATGCATGGAGTGAAAATTACAGATACAGGCATAAATATATATTGGCATGCCATAAATATAAAGGGAAGGTAACAACCTTCCTGTATACAGTACTATAAAATCCCTCCGGGCCAGAGGCACAAAAGCCTTTTACCTGTAAAGGGTTAAGAAGCTCAGGTAACCTGGCTGACACCTGACCAAAAGGACCAATAAGGGGACAAGATACTTTCAAATCTGGGGAGGGGGGGAGGGAGTTTTAGGCTGTCTGTTCTGTGTGCTTGCCGGACACAGATCAAGGAAGCAAGCAATCCAACTCCATTAGAATCAGTAAGTAGTAGCAAGGGAATGCATTAGCTTATTTTTGTTTTGGCTTGTGATTTTCTCTGTGCTGAGAGGAAGGTGTATTCCTGGTTTTCTTTTTGTAACTTTAAAGTTTGACCCAGAGGGAAATCCTCTGTGTTTTTGAATATGATTTCCCTGTAAGATTATCTTCCATTCAAATTTTACAGAAGTGCTTCTTTTACCATTTTTCTTTATAATAAAGTTCTGTTTCTTTAGAATCTGATTGGGTTTTTTTTAGTGTCCTAAAAAAACCCAAGGTTGGTCTGTGCTCATCTTGTTTATTCTCAAGCTTCCCCAGGAAAGGGAGTGTGGGGGGTTGCGGGGATATTAGGGTGTGTAGGAACTCTAAGTGATCCTTTCCTTGAGTTCGTCTAAATCTCTTGGTGGTGGCAGCATTACCTAATCCAAGGTACAAGGAAAAATTTTAACCTAAGCTGGTAGAAATAAGCTTAGGGGGTCTTTTGTATGGGTCCCCACATCTGTACCCTAGAGTTCAGAGTTGGGAGGGAACCCTGACAGCACATGAAGAGAAGGAAGTTACCTTACAAGTGGAAAACCAGTGCTGACAAGGCCAATTTAGTCAGGGTGGATGTGGTCCACTCCCAATAACTGATGAGGAGGTGTCAATATCAAGAGAGGGAAAATTGCTTTTGAAGTGAGCCAGCCACTCTCAGTCCCTATTCAAGCCCAAATTGATGGTGTTAAATTTGCAAATTAATAGTAGTTCTGCAGTTTCTCTTTGAAGTCTGTTTTTGAAGGGTTGGTTTTTTTGTTTTTTTGTTTTTTCTGTAGAATGACTACTATTAAATCTGTCCAGGAAGTTTAAAGTGTTCACCTACTGGCTTTTGTATTTACCAGTCCTGATGTCTGATTTGTGTCCATCTATCCTGTAGAGACTATCTGGTTTGGCCAGTCTACATGGCAGAGGGGCATTGCTGGCACATGATGGCATATATCACATTAGTAGATGTGCAGGTGAATGAGCCTCTGATAGTGTGGCTGGTGTGGTTGGGTCCTATGATGGTGTTACTAGAATAGATATAGGGACAAAGAAGGCAACAGGGTTTGTTACAGGGATTGGTTCCTGGGTTAGTGTTTCTGTGATGTGGTGTGTAGTTGCTGGTGAGTATTTGCTTCAGGTTGGGAGGCTGTCTGTAAGCTGCCTCCCAAGGCCTGTGAGAATGGGGGATTGTTTTCCAGGATAGGTTGTAGATCGTCTATGATGCATTGGAGAGGTTTCAGTTAGGGGTTGAAGGTGACGGCTAGTGGAGTTCTGTTATTTTCCTTGTTGGGCCTGTCCTGTAGTAGGTGACTTCTGGATACCCGTCTTGCTCTGTCAGTCTGTTTCCTCACTTCCTCAAATGGGTATTTTTAGTTTTAAGAGTGCTTGATAGAGATCTTGTAGGTCTTTGTCTCTTTCTCAAGGATTGGAGCAAATGCCGTTTTTGGCATGAAGAGTAGTAGGCTGTATGTCGCAACTCATTATTTAAGTATAGGGAGGATGTCCAGTGCAGGTACTCCCATAGGAAAGGTATACAGTGACTGGATAAATTGCTTGGAAAGGGACTTAAAAAGAGGTGTTCAATAAAGGAACGAGGGGTGGCTGGGGACTCCTATGATTGGTAGCACAGGGAGCCCACCTTACTCTTCCTATGAGGGGGCTGGATGGTAAGGTCCCGACAAATGATTTCCTGGAGAGACCTGGATAGAAAAAGAAGGGGAGCTGTTCAAAGCCCCCTGGCTAATTATGGAATAAACACGGGCTTACCTGCACTGTACACTTTTAGCTGTTGGGTAGTCCCAGACATCTAATAATAAAGTTGTAGCCTGATTAAATCCAAATCATATGTCTGCTGTCCTTCTTTCAGTATAGCCAGACAATTTGTATGTGTGATGCTTTGCTTAGGGTTAGGAAATATCAGCTACCAAACTTTTTACATGATACTTCATTATTTTTAAAGAGCCATTGCTGAGATCTGTGGTCATGCACTGGAATGTTCGAGATATATGATGAAAAAAGACCAAGTTCATAGTGCTTATATAAAGGGCCAGATTCTGATATCCTTATTCCTGTTGATTAGTGTTTACTTCATAATTGGTCCCTTTGTAGTCAATGGATCTACTCATGTAGTAAGGTGCCATTCAATAGGACTACATTTATCAGAATCTATTCCTTTCTATTCAAACTGAGATGTGGTTGTTCTTTGAAAGTCAGTGAGCATCCAAGATATACTGTAATGTACTTTTTAAAAATGACTTATCTGGGGAAATAAGTCTTGGGAAAGGCTGGAAGACATCTTTTGTTTTTTAATAGTACACACTTAAAAATAGTGCCTGAAGGCTATCATTGTTTATTCATTGCTGTTCAAACTTCTTTGGTCTGGAAATTAAGCTGGAACTCTTGCAAGAATAGACTTACTTGTGAGATTTCCAATGCTGTGACTGCTCAGCTGCAAATAATATCTACTGTAAAACTTGTATAGTTCTTTCCAAATACTAACAAACCCTCACAATGGCTTGGTAATGTAATAAGTAGAGTTGGGTATTTTTTTTTTTTTTGGTGAATAGTAAATTCACCTGAAAATATACATTTTGGGGGGACTGAAATTCTTGAATTCTGGTCAAATTTAGCAAATAGTTTTGGCCTTAAAAATCAGAAATGGTTGGTTTAACATTTTTGAAACAACCTGTTTTGACACATTTTTTTCAAATAGACATTTCATTTTGAATTTCTTTCAGTTCATTTTGGTGAGAAAACTCAAAAAAATCAGTTTTCGTTTGAAACTAACTCTCTCTCCCGCCCCATCTCCAGTTTGGGAATCAAACTGTAAAATCAAGTAATTCACTAAGCTCTAATATTAAGCGTTATTAGCACCATTTTTCACAGATGATAAAACTAAGGACGATACGCTCTTAATTTCTTAGGTTTTCAGATTTCATTGTCTTTCACACCACTCTAGCTAAATACATCTAAGAATGGCCATACTGGGTCAGACCAATGCACTATGTAGCCCAGTATCCTGTCTTCTAACAAGTTTCAGAATGGTAGCCGTGTTAGTCTGTATCAGCAAAAAAAAAACCAAGGAGTACCTGTGGCACCTTAGAGACAAACAAATTTATTTGGGCATAGCTTCTGTGGGCTAAAACCCACTTCATCGGATGCATGCAGTGGAAAATACAGTAGGAAGATATATATACACAGAGAACATGAAAAAATGGGTGTTGCCATACCAACTGTAACAAGACCAGTTAATTAAGGTGGACTATTATGAGCAGGGGAAAAAAAACCTTTTGTAGTGATAATCAGGATGACCCATTTAAAACAGTTGACAAGAAGGTGCAAACACCTCCCTATACCGGAAACCTACTGACCGCTATACTTACCTACATGCCTCCAGCTTTCATCCAGACCACATCACACAATCCATTGTCTGCAGCCAAGCTCTACGATACAACCGCATTTGCTCCAATACCTCAGACAGAGACAAACACCTACAAGATCTCTATCAAGCTTTCTTAAAATTACAATACCCACCTGCTGAAGTGAAGAAACAGATTGACAGAGCCAGAAGAGTACCCAGAAGATACCTACTCCAGGACAGGCCCAACAAAGAAAGTAACGGAACCCCACTAGCCGTCACCTTCAGCCCCCAACTTAAACCTCTCCAGCGCATCATCAAGGATCCTCAACCTATTCTGAAGGACAATCCCTCACTCTCATAGATCTTGGGAGACAGGTCAGTCCTCGCTTACAGACAGCCCCCCAAGCTGAAGCAAATACTCACCAGCAACCACACACCACACAACAAAAACACTAACTCAGGAACCTATCCTTGTAACAAAGCCCACTGCCAACTCTGTCCACATATCTATTCAAGGGACACCATCATAGGACCAAATCAGCCACACTATCAGAGGCTCATTCACCTGCACATTTACCAATGTGATATATGCCATCATGTGCCAGCAGTGCCCCTCTGCCATGTACATTGGCCAAACTGGACAGTCTCTACAGAAAAGAATAAATGGACACAAATCAGACATCAAGAATTATAACATTCAAAAACCAGTCGGAGAACACATCAACCTTCTTGGTCACTCAATTTCAGATCTAAAAGTCGCAATTCCCCAACAAAAAAACTTCAAAAACAGACTCCAACTAGAAACTGCATTAATGGAATTAATTTGCAAACTGGACACCATTAAATTAGGCTTGAATAAAGACTAGAAGTGGATGGGTCATTATGCAAAATAAAAACTTTTCCCCCTACTGTTACTCACACCTTCTTGTCAACTGTTTGAAATGGGCCATCCTGATTATCACTACAAAAGGTTTTTTTTCTCCTGCTGATAATAGCCCACCTTAATTAATTGGTCTCGTTACAGTTGGTATGACAACACCCATTTTTTTCATGTTCTCTGTGTATATATATCTTCCTACTGTATTTTCCACTGCATGCATCCGATGAATTGGGTTTTAGTCCATGAAAGCTTACGCCCAAATAAATTTGTTAGTCTCTAAGGTTCCACAAGTATTCCTTGTTTGTCTTCTAACAGTGGCCAATGCCAGATGCTTCAGAGGGAATTAAGTAGAAGTCCCTTGTCGGCCCCTTGTCGGCCCCTCCCAGCTTCTGGCAGCCAGAGACTTAGTTACATGCAGAACATGGGATTGCATCCCTGGCCATCTTCTCTAATAGCCATTGATGGACCTATTCCCCATTAACTTATCTAATTCTTTTTTTAACTCAGTTATAGTTTTGGTCTTTACAACATCTGCTGGCAATGAATTCCACAGGCTGACTGTGCATTGTATGAAGAAATACTTCCTTTTGTTTGTCTTAAACCTGCTGCCTGTTAATTTCATTGGGTAACCCCTGGTTCTTCAGTTATGTGAAAGGGCAAATAAAACATCCTTCACTTTCTCCACACCGTTCATGATTTTATAAACTTCTATCATATCTAATCCCTTGGTCATCTGTTTTCCAAGATGAACAGTCCAGTCTTTTTTTAATCTCTCCTCATATAGAAGCTGTTTTATATCCCTAATCATTTTTGTTGCCCTTCTCTGTACCTTTTCCATTTCTAATGTATCTTTTTTTGAGATTGGGTGACCACAACTCCACGCGGTATTCAAGATGTGGGAATACCATGGATGTATTGACTGCCACTGCACATTAAGCACATGTTTTCAGATAACTATCCACAATGACTATAAGATCTCTTTCTTGAGTGGTAACAGCTAATTTACATGTCATTTTGGATATGTAGTTGGGATTACTTTTTCTATTATGCATTACTTAGCATTATGATCATTAGATTTCATCTGCAATTCTGTTGCACAGTTTTCTGAGATCCCTTTGTAACTCTTAGTTCAGTCTAAAGTGGATAGTTTACTCAAGATTGCAATCTTTCTTTCTTGTAAGTAGAGACTGGATAATAAACAAGAAGGTAGCTATGAATATTCTTATGACTGAAATGTATTGTCTCATTTGATTAGTAACCAGAGCCTCTCTTGCTCACTTAACTGCAAATCTGTTCAACAGATAATTATTTTTACAAATTTGTTTGTTACAGTTAACAGACAAATGGCTTAATTCATCAAATAACTTGTTCACAGTAAATTATTCACCAAACTCTACAAGTCAGCAACTTTAGTATTTTAACTCAGTTTATCTGCCACTCTATGCAAAATCTCTGCCTCTGTAAGCCTTTGTCCAGAAACTACTTCTACAGCAGCTACATAAATAGTTACAAGCTCCTGTTAACAGTTACACTGCCTGGTGTCCAAGAAGGTTTGCCACTCACTTCAAATGAGAGAAGGAGATTTGCATATCCCCTTATTTCAAAATGTTTCCTTGGCACTATGACTTTGCATAATGGTGAGTTGCTTTGTTTCTGATGAAATTGATGAAGGAGCATGTAATAACATCAATAATAATACCTAGCTCTTATACAGCCTTTTCATCCATAGATCTTAAAAGTGATCTTTACAAAAGAGATCACTCGCTCCATTTCACCAGTGGGGAAACTAAGGCACATGCAGGGAAGTGTCTTTCCCCAGGTTATCCAGCAGGCCAGAGACAGAGCCAGGAATAGAACCCATGTTTTTTTCCTTCTGAGTCCCAGTGCTGTGCTCTAGCCACCAGGCCACTTTGGGTTATATTTATAAATCCAAATAAAAAATGGTGGTGTGAAAACTGAATGCATTGCTTTCACCAGACCAGAAACTGCACTGGAGGGAATTAAACATTTGTTTCCTCACAGCTGGCTAAACTACAAAGTTTATATAGTTAACTGGTTGTCTACTGTGTACTAGCAGGGGAAAAAACAAACAAACAAGAATCTCCCCCTAGCTATGCTAAGATACTCTATTGAACTCCTAGATAATATTGCAAAATGAAAAGGAGGACTTGTGGCACCTTAGAGACTAACAAATTTATTTGAGCGTAAGCTTTCATGAGCTACAGCTCACTACATCGGATGCATTCAGTGGAACTGTATTTTCCACGGTATGCATCCGATGAAGTGAGCTGTAGCTCACGAAAGCTTATGCTCAAATAAATTGGTTAGTCTCTAAGGTGCCACAAGTACTCCTTTTCTTTTTGCAGATACAGACTAACACAGCTGCTACTCTGAAACCTAGATAGTATTGCACAGTCACAGGTAACTTAGAAAATTCCTGTGAGAAAGGCACTATACCTATAGATGCCCTGAAGGGTCTGGAGTTAACTTGTCTAATTTATCTGTTCATAGTGGCGGCAATAACAATGGCAATTCTTTTTCTTAGAGATATTATGAGTTCGACCAGTATTTCCCATTTTAAGTTATAGAGAATCTCTCTCCAACTACTAGAATCTTTCAAAATGGAATGAACTTCTTAAAAGTAACCTCTCTGTTTATTCTATGATAAGCAACCAAGTGTTGTCTGAATTCTGCCCTCAGTTTTTCCCATGAAATCTTGTTGTCCTAATTTGGGTTGTGTGGGTGTGACCTGAACGCAGAATATGGACTTTAACTGGGATGTGGGTCTAGGAATACTTTTCCTGCAATGAATTTAATAAGCTTTAAAACCAGTTTCATTGGCTAACCTCTGGGACCTTGTGAAGAATAACTGGAATGGATAAAAGCAATTTTTAAAAATTTCTAAGCACAACTGAGGTGGAATTAAAGTGCAAAGGCAATTTTAAAGTGTATTCTCAGTAGAGGCTCTAAAATGGTTCTTTTCATTCACTTTCAGAGATTTCTGCATGAATACATTTGTTCAATGCAGTGCAACTTTAATTATTTTAAATAAAAGTTCATGCAATAAAAGTTCAATCACAGTCCAAGTAAAGAGCTAGTACGATGTAAGTACTTTAGAAGGCCAACCTTTATAAATCTATATCTTATTAAATGTACTTTTATTTTCTGCTTATACCATATTTCTTGAAGCTTTTCCCTATTATTGGGGTTGTCTAGTTAATAGAGACTTCCCCCTTTTTGTCAGAGCAGTTTCTTAATGAATGGAATTCTGTGGTATCAAATACCATACTTATATTATTATTTATTTATTTACTTACTTACTTACTTATTAGACAACTTTATTGCAATATTGCCAAGGAGCTAATGAGGTAAGGGTATCATTGTGCTAGACATTATAGAAATATATAAAACATGACAGCCCTTGCTGCAGAAAGCTTACAGTCTGAAAGATAGTACATAACAAGTGGAAAAAATCAGTAAGTGGACATTCAGGAGAGACAGAGGAAACACAAAATAAATGGATGTGTGAAATTCATAGGGGCAGTCATCAAAATAAAAATGAAATAGATTTTTAAAAATAGAATCTTCAACTCTTTTAGGGTAACATATAGTATATTATGAAATACAGGCTCAATGCATCGGGGGGGGGGGCGGGCTGGGGTTGGGAGGACATGTTTTGTCCCATTTTGTAAACATTTATTTCAAGCTTACAACTAAAAAAAAAAAAAAAAAATCATAGGGTGAAATTCTGACTCTGTTGAAGTTAATGCAAAAGACCTCCTGATTCCAGTGGGGCCAGGATTTCAGCAAGGTCAGAAAGGACTGTTTTATCTGATAAACTGCCCTCTTCTATAGAGCAAGATGTAGAATTCCATCCAGCAATTCCTGCATCAAGCTCATAACTTCTGGTTGAGCTGGAGTGTTTATTTTAGAAAGTCAGAAGTTACAAAAAGGAACTCCATAGAAACATCTGGACCCCTATTGTATACAGGACTGTATATCAGAGCAACTTGCCTGGTATGTCTTTGATACCTTAAAGTTAATTCTGAATGGAACTAATAGTGCTGGGGAGGATATAAAGCAGATGGGAATAGTCATGAAAACTGATAACTCAGAATATGCAGTGGACCTCGATGTGTTGATAAATCTCTTTTCCATGTAGGACTTAATGCCAAGGACACTCATTGATTTAAAAAAAGTGCAATGCAGGTGTTCTTCTTTTCCCCGGAGAAGCACTGGGCATTGAAACTAATATATTTGATCACTCAATTCAGCTCCAGCAGCTTTCCTTCTCTTACATTTTGTTTTATTTGTAACCATATCTGAGACTTTTATTCTTACTTCTTATCACATAAATATCTGTTCTTTGTTAATCAACTTATTCTTGTTTCATTACAAAACAATCTCACTGCTGTGTATTCAACTGAAAGGTTAGATCGTCAGCTAAGCTAACAGGCTCTGTATTCAATTAAGAGGCTGGTGTCACGGCTCTGAGCAAAAGTTGCATATCAGAGAAGCACCCAGAGTTACAGGGCAGAGGGTGACAGAACCCCTTACTGCTCTGGGTGTAATCCCAAAGCATCACAGTACTCCTTTGCTAAACATGTTTTCTCTTCCTTTTACTTCTGTTTTTCTCTTGACAGTATTTTGCAATCCTATAAAGTATATAAAGAGAATGATAGACCTGGTCAAAAATTTTCTGACAGAACAGTTTCCATCAGAAATGCTAAATCAAATGTTTCACGGGAATATATTGACTTTTTGTCAAAAATTTTGACAGAATTATCAAAATTTTTCATTTTGATGACGATCAATTTCTTCATTTTGACTATATTATATTAAATTGTTCAGAAATTTCATTTAGCAGGAGATTTTGTTTGGATTCAGGATAAAAGGAAATTCTGAAACGTCAGCGTGTCCCCACAAAACATTAATTCCAAGTTTTTACTAGTTCTAGAAAACAGTAACAAATCTTGGGGGTGAAATCCTGGCCACGCTGGTCAATGGCAAAATTCCCGTTGTCATTACTGAGGCAAGGGTGTCATACATGACTGTGCTTGTTCTGTTCAAAAGTGCTCTGTATATAAGAGGTACTGTATGACCCTTATGTTGATTTATGCATTAGAAAGCTACTCCCATGTGGACGTACAGAAGCATGTTATGAGATAATTTCATTGTATATAGTTTTTTTAGTATAGGCTGTTTCACAAAATACATAACAGTTACTGTACATAATAAATTGCAGAGCTAAATAATAAATAGCAGCACAGGGATGACAAGAAAGGATTTTTTTTTTCAGCTGAGAGTTGAAATAAAATGCAGTATAGAGGAAGACTGTAAAGGAGAAAATTCTTTTACCAAAAGTTTACAATGACCCCATCTGCAGCTAAAATATAGGTCAACTTAGCTATGTCACTCAGGGCTGTGATAAATTTTGCACCCTTACCACTGTAATTAAGTTAACCGAACCCCTAGTCTAAGTCTGTCAACCTAGATACTGCCTCTTGGAGAGGTGGATTACCTACGTTGATGTTAAACTCCTTCAGGTGATGTAAGAAGTGTCTACACTGATTGTACAGTGGCATAGCTGCAGTGTTGCAGCTCTGTGCCTGTAGTGGAGACATACCGTAGGGCTGTGAACATAAATGGCAATGACATAACAGGGAATGGATTGGGGGAGGAAAGCTGGGGGAATCAAACAATATTATGCTGAATTCTACAGCTGGTCAAAATTTTTGAAATTTTCAAAATGTCAACCCAATTTATTTTTTCAATTTTCAAAAACGTTCTTTAAAAATTGTTACCTGTTTTCAATCAGTTTATTGAGTGGTAAATATTTTTCAAAAAATTTAAATTTTGATTATAAGTTCTGAGAAATATTTTGAAAATGTTTTGTGAAAAATTTTCTTCATTGTTTGACCAGTTCTATTGAATTCTACAAAGTCTTTGATTGCACTGTTCATTGCATCCTTTTAAATTCTCATTTTGTGAACACTCATGCAAGCAAGATTTTACTTGTATAAATATTTGTGAGATGTTCTTATTCCTGGGGAAAAATGTACTCCTGTTAAAAGTGTTATGTAAGCATCTTATGGCTTGTCTACATAGAACATGGCTTATCATACTACACCAGAGTCTGGAACTTTCACTGAACACGAACAGGAAGGACTATAAAAAAACATAGGACGATTGATTTCTTTGCTGAGTTTCTGAATGTTGCCAAGCAAATTGTGGAAGAGATGAGGAGGAGGAGGGAAAATAATATTATAAGCAGAAAAAGGAAATGGAAAATTGCCTTTTGTTGTATATTAAAGTATTATGCCCCTACTAATTATAAACATGGTTTTAAAGGCAAGAGGGAATTTAGTTTGAAAGCAAATATATTAATCTTAATACACAGGTGGTATAATTTATAAGCCATTATGGCCCAAATTCTGCTCTCACACTGGTGTAAATCTAAAGTAAGTCTGACTTGAGTGCAGTGTAACTATTAATTTCATTTATTTTCTGTTTGTATTATAGTAACACTCAAATGCTCGAAAGAGGATTGAGATCTTGTGCTAGCCACTGTGCAAATACATAAGAGGCAGTCCCTTCATTATTTACTTTTATTGCTCTGATTCAACTGTGTGAGATTCTGAAGATAAGAAAGCTGATTAGACTTTGAAAATCTCGTTCTTAAGAATATGCTTAGTTATAGGCATGTGGAGCAGTTTGATTGACTTCATTAGGTGAACTTGGGTTTAAATGGATAAGTCAGACAAAACGGTGAGAGAAAGAGATTCAACATACTGGCAGAATTATATTTGGCATATGACATTTTAGTTCTACTTGGTTTTTTGTTTTTAAAATCTACTTTGTTTTTTGTTTCTCTTTTTTTTCAAGAGAAAAAGATGAGTTAATAGGAGCAATAGAGCAGAAAGGACCAGGGAAAGGGAAGAAGAACATTGAAAGTGGGGAGAAAGGAAGAGAAGACTGGCAAGGAGCATGGACACCAGGCCGAAGGAAGCTGAAAGCTGAGTACCTAGAGGAGATCAGAGCAAATAGCCAATTAATAAATAGAAAATAATGCCCTGAAGTAAAATTTGGCACAGATTATCCTCTTAAATTTTGCCTGACTATACATACATATAGCAATTTACACAACACATGGCAGCTTGTTGAACAGGGTCACATTGTACCACTTATATTCTGTAAATGATTGATTTACGGGTGGGGGGGGGTTGTTACTTTTAGAATGCAGTAGTCTTACTTTAATGAAATATCTAAGGCAAACAACATCAGAAACTTTTACTTCTTAGCCTCTTAATGAGCCCTATTCCCATTCTATAATTCCTATTAAAAGATCTCCAGTGAAGAAATGGTGGATACTCTATGTTTCTTTTGCTAACACTCTGTTCTGATAGTTGATCACCTGAATAGTCTGTGCAGGCTAAATTTGCCTGTATCTCAACCCTCTTCTTTATTACCACTATAGCTATGAATTAATTCTTTTCTCAGATTAAGGAATGCACTCTGTTCTCAGCCCAATATATGTTACAAGGAATTGACTAGATACCGCCCCATGTATCATGTCTACAATATAACCCGAAATCATTCTAAAGCTTAATAGTTCACTAAAGGATTTTTATGAATAGTTGCCCTTTTCCATCAAACAATGTGCATTAGATCATTTGTAATTAGAGCTGGTTGGGAATTTTTTGACAAAGTGTTTTATGTGGGGAAAATGCTGATTTGTGGAAAGTGAATATTTTCACAGGAAAGGGTCAGATTTTCTCTCTCTCTCTCTCACACACACACACACACGCACGCTAGACTGGTGGCTATTGGGTCAGAGAAAGAGAAACTCATGCTCTAGTCCAGTTGTTAGAGTATTTGCTTAGGATGTAAGAAGCCTGGGTTCAAATACTTGGTCTAATGTTCATTTACAGACAGTAGAGATTAAAAGAGACTCTCACAAAATAGCCTATTTGGGGCATTCATGAGGAAAGTAGGAGACCTAAGTTCAAGTCTCTGTTCTAAATCAGGCAGAGCATGGGTTCAAACCTAGGTTTCCTACATCCCAGGTGAGTGCCATGGCTGTTTGTGCTCTTTCTTTCATTTTTTTTTTTTGACGAAAAATTACTTGGGTTTGTCCTGATACATAATGAGAATTTTTTTGAAATTTTGAAAATATTCACTGGACAGGAAAACCATGTTCTGCCTCACTCTACTTGCTGTTAAATGTTCTCTAATTTTATATTGCTTGCCTTTCATTCATTTAGAATTTCAGTGTTCAAAATGATTTCATGGATTTTATTTTTGTGTGTATGTTACTTGTTTAGTACTGACAGCCTTTTGCCGAGGAGCTTACTGTCTAAGGCCTCAACCGTACAAAGAATAACCCATGTGCTTAATGTTATGCACACACAGTAGTCCCATTGAAAGCAAGGTGCGTAAAACTAAGCACACGTATTATTCTTTGCAAGATTCACTAAGTCTCTGATTCATCATACGTTTAAGTCAATGGGAGTCTTTCTTTCTCCTTCTGTAAGTACGTGATTTTGCAAACTCTCTGTGCTTGGAATGCCTGCTGAAGACAGTGGGATTTCCAAGTATCGGGCAGTTTGCAGGATTGGGCCCTAAATTAGACAATACAGTTCAGACACATGGTACAATGGATGACACACATGCATTAGTGGGGAATTTTTGCACTGCCAATATTATATTGTCCACTCTTGAGTGGATAAATAGATGGCTTCAGTCTCCAGTGCTGTCAAAGAGTACTCTCCCACAAGCATTAAGGGTTAGATTCAGGCCCCTGTGCACCAAGGACTGGATTCAACCCATAGAATAAACGATACTGTTCAAACTAAACCATTCTCTCATATCCTTTTTTATAGCATTTAACATTGAACATGTATTTTCTTTAGATTTTTAATGTCTATCAGCTTTTGAACTCTGTTACCTTTTATGATGAAGATTTTCAAAGAATATACTAGAGTCAGATCAGCAGTTGGTGTAAATCAAAAAGCTCCACTGAAGTCAACATTCTCCCATCGATGTTTTCTGACTTGCAAGATAGTTTCCCTTATTACTTTTTTATGTGGAATGTTCATAGGGTTGGTTTTTTTTTTTAATTCCATAATTCACTGTGATTTAGGTTTTTTTCTTTTTATTATGAAAAATCTCTTACAAAAAAGAGAATAAGGAAAATGTCAAAAATGGTTTGTACTAAACATCTTACAAAACTTTGCCATAAAATGATCCTTAGACCTTCAGAGTGGAGGATCTATTTTCCTTCAGAACATTATAAAAGGAAACAAGGTTCATGAGAGTCTAGTCTTATAATTACATCCCTTTGTACAAGGTTGTGCGCTATATATATAATATATATTGGGTCCTAGCGCTTGAAGGGAAAATTCTAACTGTGAAATTGTAATAGGGAATCCAGATTTTCACTGATTGATAGTTATCATAATAGCGTGCTTCATCTGAATGAATATACACATTTTTGCCCTCAAGTCAGGACTTAAATGAAAAACATTTGTATTTGAAATGCAGTTCAGCTACAAGATTTTTCTGAAGACCTTATGGAACATACAAGTGAGTTTGTATGTTCCCTTCCATTCCTACCCCTAATGAAAAAAACATATACTTAGGAAAATAATCCAAAATAACTCTTGATATACATATACATGTATATAATATGGCCACCAGTGAATTATTTTCATTATAGGGTGGATGGCAACAATAAATTGGTGATTCTGAATGAGAAATAAGGTAAGACACATTTGAACTAGTTACTAGGGAGAGCTTGTTGACTCAAAATGTCACTAGGATATGAAATAATCTGTTAGGGAAAGCAGTTGAAACCGCAAGCACCAGAGACATGAACATGGAATGGTTGTGATTTGGGGATTTATTATTCCAGGTACCTTTTTCCTGCCAGTTCCATTTTTGTGCATCTCCTTGTTCAACACTTAATGGGTCATTAGAAATTTTGGGCACATTTTCTTGCTATTTTAATAGAACAGGTTGGTTTTTTTTCAATAGTTTCCCATCAGAAAATGTAGTTTTGTTGAAATGTTTTGTGATAACATGATGATTTCAAGAAAAAAAATCCAGAAAAAATCTCAACACTCTTTCTACTCTATCATTTAATGTTGATAATACTGAAAAATTTGTTTTAAGTAAAAATGTGCTTTTACTATTGTTTATTTGAAACATATTTTCAATTTTAGTTCCGCTTTAAGAACAGGGAGGGGTGTTCATGAAAGTCTAAAGCATCAAACTAAACCTGTTGAAATATCTTTTAAAAATTCTAACTATATATATATATATATATTTGTGGGCAATAAAACTTAGAAAAGAATACAAAATATTTTATAATTTTTTTTTTAAACAAGAAAGAAGTGTCTGGAGTGTTTCAGTGCTCTTGAAGTGTCTCTTCAATCTCCAGAAGATCTGGAGAGCACTTGCAATGTGAAACCACTTCATTGTGCTGGAAGGGCCTTATGCAGAGACATAAAGAGAAGGACAAACATCTTCTTTCAATAACATATAAGCTTCTTGCATAGGTATTAGTATGTGTTTAAATTATATTTACAACCACTTTGAAGCAGTGTAAAGTGGCATTGGAGTAAATGAAATTCAGACCCAACATGTTTATGCATGTGTATGTGTTCATTACTTCCTTGGGTGTAGTGAAACTACCATGATGTGAAAACACAACAATAACAAACTTATTTCAGGGATATTTTTAAGTCTAAAATATTGCTTTGTAATTGCACAAAATATTTTCAGATGTTGTCAGATAACTTCTTTTACCTTTGTTGCTTCTCTCACCAAGGTGTGAAGGAAAACGTTATAATTTTATTTAAATGTTATGTTGGTTGATTCTCCACAAATATTATAATAGCCATCCAGCTTGCATTCCATTCAGTTCACATGCTAGTTTTTCACAAGCTAGTTTTGCTTTGTAGATATATCTTGAGTTATGTTAGTTTTGAGCAGAATTATTCACATTTTTTATTTTTTCTTATTTGTTTTATATTCCTAAATCATAAATGGGCATAGCTTGGCCTAGGCAACAGTTTCAAAATAAACTATACATTGCAGGATAGACCTTTTTAAACGGTTCTATTAACTTTAGGCAGAGCTGCCTCAGGTAACTTGGGGATAGCTATGTGCTAGTTAGGGAGGGCTGATCTATTTCCAGTGACAATGTCTGTGGGGATGACAATAATTCCATCTGCAGCATCACCAAAGACTTTAAATCTTCATTTTCAGAGTTCTAAAATAATCTTACAGATGTCTTTACCTCATTATGTGGTTACTGGGGGATTGTCTCATCTGGTGTACTTTGCAACCAGGTGTACCTTTAACAAGCAATCTGGCATTAGCCTTCTGTTTCTACCACTGGAAAGCACAGAATTGTTATATATCACTGGTACTGTTAATTACACTGCTGTGCTCGGCATCATTAAAGCTTAGGATGCTGAAAGGCATATCAGGAGGATTAGTTTTTACTTAGGTGAAACGGCATTTAACAACTCAAGAAAGCTGTATTAAGTAATAACCATTTTTTGCAACAAATCTGTGTAGCAATACATCTTCATGTTGGGATATGCTTTATCTTAAAATCTCGTTCTAAAAAAACTTAGTTCTAGAAAAGTTGTTGTCTTGAAGAAAAAAAACACCTGTTGTGATAAGAAAGTCTTACTGAAAGTAACAAGTTATACTGAACTTTCTTTTGTTTCCTCATTGGGAGTGGAAGATCATTAATTGAAAAAGGGTCACCAAACTTGGACATATCTCACATGGTGATCTGACAACCATCATACTGCTTTCTTGTTACACAGAGGCTAGATGACTGCAATGCAATCTATTGTAAGTCCCTTAAAACATTCAACTCCTCGCTGGTCCTTAAACATTCCCCATCTGTTGTTCTCATCTGTCCTGCACATGACACATCATCTGAAATAGGACTCCTTTGACTTGTGCTCCTCGACCAAAACCTCAGATGAGAATCAAGTTCCAGACACCCTTTATCCTGCATTATTTCTCCTGAGATGTTAGAGGGGTTTTGCACTCTCTGGGGTGAATAAGGGAATCAGAATCTGGTTTTTTACAAGCATAAACATACATTGTGTCCACATCTTTAATATAATAATTTCCAGTCTGCATGTGAATCCTTCACATCCTGTGCAATGTTTCTAGGGCAATCCCTGAACAAATGGTTACCTTGTTGTGGTTCTATAACATTATTATTAATAATAATAATAATTATTATTATTATTAGGATACGTTCTCCCTAATCTGGAGAAGCAGTTGATTCTTTACCTCTACTCTCCTCCCTTTGATCTGTCCAGCTTGGGTGGCCCAACCGAGAGTTAAAGCTCCCACTGGCATAGTTCTCAGGGTCACTGGAACACACAAGCATTCTCAGTGCATTAAGGTGCAGTCCCCAGGAAAGGACTAATTTGCAATTTACTTCAGGGTGATTTTTATCTGACTCAGTTGCACAGTTCTTCAAATAAGCATTTGTTTGTTTGCTTTAAGCCTTTTTGGTAGAAAGCAGAATGAAAAAATATCATCTATAACACGTGTTCGCCTTTTCTCTAACATACTGAATGTTTGTTCGAATGTATATGAATTAAAGCATTGTCAAGTGTTTCAGGGCACAAGGCAAAATTCTCCACTTTGATCCAGTCTGTGGATTGGAGAGGAGAATTTTGTCCCAAGTGTGTATTAATTATGTTATCAAGAAGAAAATTGCAGCACAAATCTAATTGACAGTCTAAGAAAGAGCTTCAAGGAAAACTGTTTTTCTTTTAAAATTATTTTATTTCATGAGAATAAAAATAGACGATATGTAAAATGGACAAAGAAGATTATGCAAATACTTCCAAAAACTACAAATAAAGCTATATACACATTCTCGGGCCAATTCTCTAATGTAACAGAGCTCCACAGCAGGAATGGAGCATCTGGGTACTTAATCAACCTTTTTACCAGGAGAAGAATAGAGCTGTGACACTTTCCTTCACCACCCCATTGCGCCCCCACCCCCGACCCACACAATCCCTAGGCTGAGAAGAGGGGACACAATTGTAATTGATAACTGCACAAATGCATGAGCAAGGATGCATCCCCCACAGCCAGGGAATTCTCTGCTGGTGAAATGAGGCTGGATTAAGAATGTTTTACATCAGCTGAATGGCTCAAAGGGGTCAGAATGAAGCTTCAAAAATGTGGCCTTCTAATTCTTGAAAAGGAGTGTGTATACTTTTGTACATGATTAGGTGGATCCTATATAACTTGTGCCTGGTCATACTTACTGGCAGTTAAACCATGAGCCAGTGACAGAGGTGGGAATACAATTTAGGAGTTCCAAGACTGTACATGTGTGTGTGTGGGGGTGTGTACACACACACACAAATGCATATATAATGCTGCCTCTTTTCAAACTGAGTGGCTAGTCAAAATTTGGGATGTTGGGGATGTTCCAGGTGGGAGAAGAAATTGGCAGTAGTCAGGTATTTCTTCAATGTCATTTTGTTTACAAAGAATGTATGAAGTGCTGTGTCTCTGAATGCAGAAGGAATCAACTAGGAAGAAACACCTTATTTTGTGTATAGCACCAAGAACATGATTTTCAGATGGCACCCCGACCCCAAAACCTCTCCCTTGGTTTAGTACAGGGTCAGATACTGGGCTTTCAGCTGCTCCTTCCAGCTCTCTATCTATCTGAGGGTCTATCCCACTTTCTGTGTCCCCTGCACACACAAACCCTGGTCACAGTAGCAAGAGGAATTCTCTGCCCATATGGTACTAGTTGCTGGGCAGACTCACACCTTCTTTTAAGTGTGGCCCTTAACCATCTCTTACAGCTATCTTATGTGAAGTGTCCATTTGCATATCAGTTTTAACAAAGTTTTAAAACAACCCATAACAAGGTTTCATCCAGCTCATAATTCTCTCTCTCTCTCTCTCTGGGTGCAGAAGTGATTTCCATCTGATAAATTGGATCAGGTGTTAAGAACAGGACTCACTATTCCTCAAGCCTTGTCCTTCTTTTAAAAAGAAGTCCGATGGGTTGACAGGATTGTTTTCATGCACTGTAGGAACAAATTTAAGGACAAAAAGCCATAGGTAATATTTTCTGTCTACCACCATTGAAAATGTTTCTTTAAGTTTAACTAGAGCAGGATTCCCATATATGAAAGACCATCACCAGCTGCATATATTTTACTGTTTCACAAAACTATTGTGAGGAAGAACATTAAATATCATCAGAGTACATTACAGAATTGTTGTGCTTGCATGAAAAGATGGATCACTAGGTACTAAGGACTGCAGTTCTTCAGACCCAAATCTTTTGTTGTCAATAGAAGTTGTGGGAGAATAATAAATGAAAATTGTGCCCAAAGGAAGTCTACAGTGACTGTTGAGATGTTTATGAAAATATATTTTTACTGATAAGCTTGAAAATGTATTTGCAGTAAAGAGCTTTCATTATTACATTATTAAAATTAAAGGGATGTTATAACTGAAGGATCTGTGCAGTTGTGATGGGCTACACACCGCACACCAGCATGGATGATGTTAAGTTGGCAAGAAAGACCAATTAGCCGTAAGGTTCACCTGTTAGGGAACTAAGGGACAATCAGACTGATTGAGAATGAAGCTCACCTGGGCAGGAACAGGTGAGGCTTCTATAAAACCTAGGATCTGAGGCTGCAGCAAGGTGAGCTGCAGTCACACTTCCTGATACAAAGGGGCAGGTGGAGAATAAGAGCCTGGAAAAGGCAGGGTAGGAAGCAGTCCTGGGAAGGAGCAGGCCTGAGAGGAAAGACTTAAATGGCTGGTCTGAGGGTTACTGGATCGGAACCCAGTGTACAGGGCAGGCTAGGGTTCTCCTGCCACCCACTGTGAGAGTGGTATAATCAGCACAGTGGAGATGGAAACTGCCTCAGACTTTGAGGAAGGAGATTCTGATAATATCCTGGAAGGGGAGGATGATGGTGACTTGGCCAGAGCTAAGCCATGAAGTAGAGGCATTGCAACTCCACACTAGCAAGAGAGCAGCTGCACAGCAAGTGGAGCAAAGGGCTGAGTGACCATCAAATGGGGCTTGGTCAGTGGTGAGCTAATTCTCCAGATGAGCCATAAGGAGGTGCCGCCAACTCATGAGTATCAGCTGCTGTGCCAGCAGCCTGTCTTGGAAGGCTATTTATATTCCGTGATTAATGCTTAGTTTAACATTTTATGGATTCCTCCCACTAGACGGTTTTCTTTTTTTTTAAGGTGCGAAGGGATAGATCTTCACAGATGTGAGTGGGAAGACTGCACACACATGCTGTGATCAAACAGAAGGTGTGCGCAACCCCACCTCACATTTTTCCTTGGGAAAAATCTCACTATCAGATGAAAGTCTTGAAATCTGGAGAAGGATTATATTACAAGGATTTAAAGAACAAATCACAGTAGCTGCTGCTCTCAACCTCTTGTCCTTTATGGGCCTTCTGATAGTTAGCCAGCCTACTGCATTTACAATGTAGATTCTCACGGGGTCGTTACTGCTCAGATTCATTGCACATTGTGGACCATCATTATTCATCAGTTGAAACAGACACAGATGAGAAAAATAAATCAAAGTTATAAATAAATATGTGCTATGGTTCTTTGACATACCATGTGATAGGACATTACATAGGTTTTTCTCTTTAAAAAAATCATATCATTGATGGACTGGATAGTCTGAGAGATTGGTCATGTAATTTACAGTGTTTTCTAACTTTGATTATTATCCTGAAACTGTAGAAATCTGCACAAAGCAGTTCTAACATGGACCAACAGACCCTGATGATGTCATCAGTCTGCTTTCTGCAGTTTTCTTGCTGAACATTTTCCTGTGTTGAATGGCTTTTTTTTTTTTTTCAACCCTCCCATCTCCAACATTCCTCCCCTTCCCTACTTGCTTTCCATCTAGCTAATCGCCTTCCATTGTAATCCCTCTGGCAGGATCAAAAAGCCAAAAAACCTACAACTTTATCCTAACATGGGGTTTGCAGCCATCATATTGCTTCCATGTTCTATTCCTTTTCCCTGCTTTGTGTCTGTTTCATCTGTTTAGATTGTAAGCTCTTCAGAGCAAGTGCTGTGTTTGTGAGTATTTCTACAATGTAAGTCTAGAAAATGGAAATTACATCTCAAGAAGCCATATTGGCATGGGCTGTCCTTGGTATAATGCACTAAAAATACTGTAGTGTGGCAGCATGAATGGCAGGAGGGGCTAGCCATTCAAAATACATACCCATCTAAGGCACTAAGTATATACTAGGTCAACTAGCCCCTCGCATTCCTCATGCCGCTGTGGCTACACTTTATTTTAGCACACTAGCTCAAGCAGAGCTTATGTGGAATTTACACTGTAGATTGAAGTGTAGGCATTGCCTGTCAGGGCCTAACACAATAGTTCTTCCTTCTCAGCTGACCACTAGGTATTACCATGATCATTTTGATAAAGACGATCATAATGGCCTGATCCAATCTCCATTGATGTCATTTGAAAGATTCACATTGACTTTAATTGGTTCTGGATCAGGTCCTGTGTATAAAATCTTTACTATGTAATAACTGGTGGCTTAGGTACCCTGAACTGATGGTCTCATGCTATTCAAGAAAAAGAAATATTGATCTTTCCCTCAAATTTTTTGCACCATCTTCAAAAGATACCGAATAAAGTATACACAGGTTTATGGTAAGAAACACAAGGGTATGTTTATGTTTTACTACTTTGCAGTCTAGACTGTTTGGCACCGATGTCTGATGCTACAGGCACAGTGCAAATACTGGGATTAGATTCAGTTAAGCATCACTGAGGCTTCCGAAATGGATATGTGGCCAGCAAAAAGCATAGGGACCAAAATATGTTTATTGCCTGTGGATTTCTGATCACAACTCTAATTCTGAGAAACATGGATTTTTCTGAACAAGTGAATCAGGCACCTTACAGAAATGGTGAATTTCTGGCACTATTGAAGTCAATGGCAATATACTTACAGTAGGATCAGAATTTTACCCATAGTGAGCAGCATGAAACTCTGCTTCAAATCAGCCAGTCTATGGATGGGGATGGTATGTTCTAATGCTTAAAACAAAGGACTCAAGGAGTTAGGAGTTCTAGATTCTATTCCTGGCTTTGACACTAACTCGTTACATAATCCTGTAAATCCATTGTCCTTAAGCACATGTTTAAGTGGTTTTCTGAATCAGGGACCTGAAGGGATGCAATGGTCATACTTAAGTTTCTTCAGAAGCAGAATATTTGAAAGAGGTTCCCTATGCTTAAAATAGGTAATTCTTTAAAAACTTGTAATAACACTGCAACTGGCAGAAACATTTGAAGGATGTCCACTGTGGTAAGATTTAATTTGCATTTAAAAACATTATGACAGTCTCAGATAAAATGAACTGAATAAAGGCAAAGTACTGTTTTAAAACAGTATTGACTAATAGAAATTCAAGACAAAATTTCTTCCACAGTAACTAGCAGACTGGATGTTCAAGTGTGTGCTGACCACTAGAAATGATAATCTATTAGTTTTTTTTTTCCTCGCTACAACAAAACCACAGCCTGCTGAATTTTATTACATCATGATTTATGCTTGCAGAAAAACTGTTCCTAATTAATAAGATGTCTTCAATTGTTTTAATTGAAAACTATAGTATATGAAACCCCAGGTTGTTGCCAAGGCTTTGGAAAATTCTTTGTGAACATTGACAGTTACATTTAAATCTGTTGCCACGCATATCTATAAACTATCAATAGGTGTAGTCTGCTTCATGATGATAATCAGTTGGATTTGAATAAGGAAAGATCAGATACATTGTTTTAAATGTCTTTAGGTCTGTTGCAAATCACTGGCAATACTTTAAATCGTAAACTAATAATATCCTGATAATACCATGTCAGCCAATATGATAATTCATAAAAGCAGAAAGGTGACCATCTGTCAGCATGACTGCAAGAAAATATTATATTTCCAGTGTCGTCTTGATTGCTTTTTAGTGAAGGTAGCTAATATAAAGAGGCTATCCTGTTTGGGAATGTGTTTTGAGGTGGCATAGTATAAATGTTTATCATGTGCGACAAAGTTTCTCCTCTACCTTGGTGGGTCTTGCACTTATTGGTGGATTTGCTCGCCTTGGAGCTTCTCAGCAGCCCTCAGTTTGGCCGTTTTCATGAACCCACAGTCCAGGTCAACTCCTCTTGTGTCTGACCATGTTGTACCAATAAAATAAAAACCAGCAGGATCTTATTAAAGGGAAAAAAGGCAAAATACCACATTTATTGTGAATACAGAAAGAATCATAGTAAGCAGTTAGTTCTAGTTATAACATTCCATTCAATCTCATATTTATTCACACATTCATTCATACAA
Organism: Caretta caretta; assembly: GCF_965140235.1. Taxonomy (NCBI): domain Eukaryota; kingdom Metazoa; phylum Chordata; order Testudines; family Cheloniidae; genus Caretta; species Caretta caretta. Next base: position 56,464,369 of record NC_134209.1, read on the forward strand.
ACACACACACACACACACACACAGAGGTTCTGCAAGGTTGTTATCATAGTTACCAGCCTTAGAGTTGCTCATGCCAAGCCACTGGCCAGGTGGCCTGGACATGAGGAGGGAGCAGGGCCTTGTCAGATGCACATCTGATGCTCCTGGAAGTTGGTTTGCAGAATCAGACCCCAAAGTTCTCACTTTTTAGAGTCTATTTTTATAGGAATTTCTTCCTATGCCAGTCTATGGGAATTGCTTCATCATGCTGTTGCTGAATCAATCAGCAGATAGCACATTCCTGACGGCTCCAAGATGTTATCTTGTTCTTTGGTTCTCCCATTCTTGAGGCTGTTGGGTGGATTCCAGTCTGCCCTCCGGGGAGTCCTCTGGTTATTTCCACTTGACGCCTTCTTCAGCCGATGGACGCTGGATTCTTAGGCTGGCACCTCCCTGATCATTCAGTTATTATCCACACCAAGCATCCATCCACATACATCCTCTATCTCTATTTTAATCACAATTGTTAATACAACAAAAGGGTGGGGAGTCTCTGGGTGCTGTTTCTGTTGTTAGAGTATTGCTTTGAGTCTCTCTCTCTGTGAATTGCTTTGAGAATAGACTCTGTCTTAGAATGTACTAACACAATTAGCAGCTTGCAAGTTTCACACATAGAGGGAGAGAAACAGTACCAAAAACCAAGAGACCTCTTAATTAGTAATACCCTGGAATTTAAACTCTGGGGAATCAAACTCATTTGTGATTTTAATACAGAACTTCTTTAATATGATCCAACAACCAGGAGTTGGGAGGTTTAGGAAGGAACCCAGGCCCGCCCTCTACTCCGGGTTCCAGCCCAGGGCCCTGTGGAATGCAGCTGTCTAGAGTGTCTCCTGGAACAGCTGTGCGACAGCTACAACTCCCTGGGCTACTTCCCCATGGCCTCCTCCCAACACCTTCTTTATCCTCACCATAGGATCTTCCTCCTGGTGTCTGATAATGCTTGTACTCCTCAGTCCTCCAACAGTATGTGTACTCACTCTCAGCTCTTAGCGCCTCTTGCTCCCAGCTCCTTACATGTTCACCACAAACTGAAGTGAGCTCCTTTTAAAACCCAGGTGCCCTGATTAGCCTGCCTTAATTGATTCTAACAGCTTCTTGATGGCTGCAGGTGTTCTAATCAGCCTGTCTGTCTTAATTGTCTCCAGACAATTACTTGTTACCTTACCCAGGGAAAAGGGACCTACTTAACATGGGGCTAATGTATCTGCCTTCTATTACTCTCCTGTAGCCATCTGGCCTGACCCTGTCACACAGCATACACACAGCATAATAGTGCCAACTTCAAGCATTCAAAAATGGAGTCAACCTCCCTAAAATCTTCAGATTGATTATTTTGAAAAAGCTTCTTGTTTTAAGCCATTTTTGTTTTCTTTTTATTTGCTTTTATAGTTTATTGAGCCTTTATGGTATTCACCTCACATTTTCAAGATTTTCTCTGCAGCCAGGCTTTGATGGATTCTCCATCTCTGGGAATTTTTAAATTAAAATTTGATGTTTTCCTAGAAGATATGCTCTACTTGAAACAGAAATTAGTTCAGGAAAGTAGTATGGCCTGTGTTGTGCAGAATGTAAAACAAACAAACCAAGAAAACCTGTTCATGTTTGTCATGTAACTGCAGAAGCTGGAGATTTCAGAGAAACACCAAACATCATGAAACTTATGATAAAATTGTGAGAGTTGACAACACTATGCATGATTTTTCAGATTACTCCTGAGTATTGTGGTTGTTCATGACTTAAGCGAGTTAACGCAAATGAATGTTTTGTTGTGGGACTGCATCATTTAGACAGAGGTTATTTTACTGGTTCCGGCTGAATTTGTTGATCCATTGCAAAGCTAGAAATTTTCTCTTTCAGTGGTATAAAACTGTTTCTATGCCTGCAGTATTATAATATAATTATATATGGTGAAGGATTGAAAGTTGGCTATCCTAGGCTTTGGAAAGGTCTAATTATGGGGGGAAATGTCCACATTTGAAGAAAAAAGAGAATCTGTCTCTGTCAAGTTTTGGTTTGTTTTATTTTTATACTTTGAATAGTGACTAAAGTGGCTCAAAGGTTTGGAATGTCAGGAGTTCCAGATGAGATAGCTAGTGGGCAGAGTACAGAGGAGGCAAAGATGTTGCATGAGCATTCCAAATTCATCGTTTTGCCACATGGAAATCACTATTACATATATATATATATATATGTGCGATGTTATGGATGATGCTGTGTCTGGGAAGGTGTGTGTTGAGGGGCCTTCTGGGAAAGGGTTAAATTAATCCAGTATCTAGTGGTATGTTTTCCTAGCTGTTATCTGGTGGCTCCATCAATTAGTGCAAAAATTAAACTTTCATTTTAAAATTGTATGGTTTCAAACAAAATCTTAAGTATGAATCCACTGTCTTCAAGAGTCTGCAAATATTTCTTTTATTTCTAGGGCACTCTCGTCATGGGATCTAAGCATTGAATAAGAAGACAGAATGAATATCTCTAAGGCCTGCTGTACAGTAGCATAGTTAATTTAAAATAAATCTGATTCTGTCCACACAATCAAACCGTTTTTTTCAATTTAAAGGTCTCTTTAATCCGATTTCTGTACTCCACCTCAGCAAGTGCAGTGGCACTAAAATCGAGATCGCAGTTCCGGGTTACAGGTACTGTAGACACAATTCAACGTTACTGGCCTCTGGGAGCTATCCCAGAATGCTCCCTTGTGACCGCTCTGGACAACACTCTCAACTCCAATGCACTAGCCAGGTAGGCAGTAAAAGCCTCGGGAATTTTTGAATTTTATTTCCTGTTTGGTCACCATCAGCACAGTCCACCATCACAAGAGACCACACAGTCCCAGATTCACAGATGAGCTCCAGCATGGTCCGAATGGGAGGTACTGGATCTCATCGCATGTTGGGGAGACGAATCTGTTATGGCAGAATTACGTTCCAAAAAAAGAAACCCAAATACATACGCTAAAGTCTCCAGGGCCATGACAGAAAGAGGCTACTCCAGGGACACAGAGCAATGTCGTACAGAAATCAAGGAGCTCAGGCAAATGTACCAAAAAGCCAGGGAGGTGAATAGGAGCTCTGCGTCACAGCCCCATATATGCCACTTCTACTGTGAGCTGCATGCAATTATGGGGGGTGATGCCACCACTACCCCACCACTGTCCGTGGACACCTGCAAGAGGGGAGTTACACGGAGCGAGGAGGATGAGTTATTGGAGGACGAAGAGGAGAAGGAGGAGGACAGTGCACAGGCGACAAGTGGGGAATTTGTTTTCCCCTATAACCAGGAACTATTCTTAATGTTGGACCCAATACCCTCCCCCACTCTCAATGCGAGCTCCCAGACCATGACCCTGGAGAAGCCACTTCTGGTGAGTGAGAGCCTGATCGGAGCCACGTGGGGGGTGGGGAAAACTCAGCCATGCTGGACTGTTCACATTTAGTTTAAAGGGCTCATCCCTGCTCAGAGCCTCATCAGAGCCACACAGGGTGTGTGTGGCAGGGAGTGTTGTGTGAAGCGATCATCCCAGAGAGCCTGAAGGCCCTCCTTTTATATGGCAAACCCACCAGGCATTGCTTGCTATGGGAAAGGAGGCCTGGCAGTTTGAAGGCATCAAAATGAATGCGGAAGAAGCAGAACCCTGCACGCACCTAGGGCTTAACATGGCTGCCTGAAAGCTGAATTCTGTTGCCTGGCCGTGTGTGATAGCTTACTAACACCAAAGTGGCAGGCACTTCATTATAAGAGGCAAAATGCATCCTTGTACATAAAGAACATGTGCTGTGTACTACAAATTGCCTGTTGCACTGAGAAAGTGTCCCCTTTGTTCTCTAAAATGTATCTTTTAAAATATTACCCTCCCTTTTTCTCTTCCTGCAGGTGCAAGTGTTTCAACGCGGCCCCTATCTACTCTGTCCCAGAGGCTGGTCCAGATTAGAAGGCAGAAAAGATGAATTCGGGATGACATGTTCGCCGAGCTCATGCAGTCCTCCCGCACTGATAGGGACCAGCTGAATGCATGGAGGCAAACAATTATGGAGTCCCATAAAGTGTTAAATGAACATAAAGAGAGGAGGGACGCACGTGATGAGAGCAGGCAGGATGCTATGGTCAAGCTCATGGGGGAGCAAACTGACATGCTGCGCTGTATGGTGGATCTAATGCAAGAAAGGCAGCAAGACCACAGACTGCCGCCGCAGCCCCTGTATAACCGCCCTTCCTCCTCCCCAAGTTCCATAGCCTCCTCACCCAGACACCCAAGAACACGGGTGGGGAGGCTACGGGGACCCACACACTCAACCCCAGAGGATTGCATGAGCAGCAGAAAGCTGGCATATCTGAAATTTTGATTTGGTTTCTGGATTTGTCCTTCCCTCCTTCTCCACTCCTCTCCCCCAGTACCCCTCCTCTCCCCCGGTCTACCTTCTGATTTCTCTCAATGTGTTGTTTTTTAAACAATTGTGACTTTATTTCCTTTCTTATATATAGAGGGCGGTTAACTTCAAGAGAAACAAACAAAACTGTCACACCATACCAGTCATGAAACTGGCTTTTAAAGCTTCTCTGATGTGCAGTGCTCCCTGCTATGCTCTTCTAATTGCCCTGTTGTCTGGCTGTGCAAAATTGGCCGCCAGGCGAGTTGCCTCTACCTCCCACCCTGCCATAAACATCTCCCACTTACTCTCACAGATATTGTGGAGCACACAACAAGTAGCAATTACAATTGGAATATTGGTTGTGCTGAGATCTAACCGAGTCAGTAAACTGCGCCAGCATGCTTTCAAACATCCAAAAGCACATTCTACCATCATTCTGCACTTGCTCAGCCTATAGTTGAACTGCTCCTTACTACTGTCTAGGGTGCCTGTGTACGGCTTCATGAGCCATGGCACTAAGGGGTAGGCTGGGACCCCAAGGATAACTATAGGCATTTCAATATCCCCGACAGTAATTTTCTGGTCTTGAAAGTAAGTCCCTTCCTGCAGCTGTTCAAACAGACCAGAGTTCCTGAGGATGTGAGCGTCATGCACCTTTCCCAGCCATCCCACGCTGATGTCGGTGAAACGTCCCTTGTGATCCACCAGTGCTTGCAGCACCATGGAAAAGTACCCCTTGTGGTTTATGTACTGGTTGCCGCAGTGTTCCAGGGCCAAGATAGGGATATGCGTTCCAACTATCGCCCTACTGCAGTTAGGGAAACCCAGCGCATTAAAGCCATCCACATTTCCCAAAGTCACTACCCTTGATAGCAGCTGGTCAATGATTGGGTTGGCTACTAGCAGCACAGCAGCCCCCACAGTAGATTTGCCCACTCCAAACTGATTCCCGACTGACTGGTAGCTGTCAGGCATCGCAAGCTTCCACCGGTCTATGGCCACTCGCTTCTCAACTGTGAGGGCTGCTCTCATTTCGGTGTCTTTGCAGTCCAGGGCAGGGGACAGCAAGTCACAAAGTTCCATGAAAGTGGCCCTACGTATAAAAACGTTTTGCAGCCACTGGGAATCATCCTATACCTGCAACACTATATGGTCCCACCAGTCTGTGCTTGTTTCCCGGGCCCAGAATCAGCATTCCATGGCATGAACCTGTCCCAATGCCACCATGATCTCCCAATCACCACATGCTGTGCTTCTAGGAACATCTGTGTCCATGTTCTCATCACTATTGTAATTGCACTGTCGTCGTTTCCTCGCCCGGTTTTGCAGGTATAGCACATACTGCTGGATAATGCGTGAGGTATTTACAATGGTCAAAACTGCAGTGGAGATCTAAGCAGGCTCCATGCTTGCACAGCGCCTGCATGGGTAATCCTTGAAAAAGGGCATGAAACGTAGGAGAGCAGAGTGGCAGCGGAAGAGGTGCTGTTCGGTTCACGATAGCCAAAAAAAGGCAGGAAATTGTTGTCTTCTGTAGCTTTCATGGAGGCAGGAGCCCAGGACAGACAACATGGAGAAGCTCAGTAGCTTGACAAGAGCGGGAGAGCAGAGTTGTCAGCGGAAACTGTGCTGCTCGGTTCACGATGGCTGAGCAGAGTTGGCAGCGGAAGCAGTCGATGAGAATAGAAAGAGTAGATACTTATAGAAATTACACAGAAAGACGAGAGGAAATGTGAGGTGGATTCATAGTACCAGGAGAGAAGTGGTGCACTGTACTGCACCGTCTGCTGAAAGCAGTATGGCGTCTGCACTCCAAAAAGGCGCAAAACGATTGTCTGCCATAGCTTTCACGGCGGGAGGAGCAACTGACAACACACACCCAGAAACACTCGTGAGAATGTTTTTGCTCCATCATGCACTGGGAGCTTAACTCAGGATTCCAGTGGGCGGCAGGGACTGTGGGAACTGTGGGATAGCTACCCACAGTGCACCGCTCCTACATGTGATGCTGCCCTCGGTACTGTGGACGCACTTTGCCGAATTCACGCACTTTAGTGGGGACACACAAGACCAAATGTATAAAATTGCTTCTGAAGATTAGAATAGAATAATTTCGAAATAATTTTCTACTGTAGACGTATCCTTAGAAAGATAGATCTAAGCCCCATTCATCTCCATGGGATGTTAGTTCTGCAGCCTAACTATACCAGTTTATGATGTCAAGTATTTCATTACTGATCATTTCACTAGAAACAATTCAGATGCTCTGGCCACAACCCCAATTCTATGAGTGTTCACATATGTGAACGCTCCTTTTGTAGAGCTTTAATTCTTGAAAGAATCATGTATTATTTCATCTCTAATGTTTAAAAAAAGAAAATTCTAATTACATTTTAATTACTATAATAAATAGTAATAATAGAGAAGGGGAGAATGCGGTTCGTCCTCAGAAAAGAAAACATTCCAACCAGTTGCATACATTGTCACTTTTTTAAAGTGCTGATAAGTGGAACACAGCAAAATTTTGCAAAATGTTCATTTGTGACAAAGGCAATTTGCTTTACGGCATCAGAAAATGGGCATGGAGATAGGGGAGTAGTGGCCCAAGTAAATGAACTGCCATAAAAGAACCTCCATATTTTAGCTGAATGAATAAAAAAGTACAGTATTACTGAACTGACTAACTCAACTACTACCCAATGACCTGTGGATCCAATTGACTATAGAGAGAGATGTCAGACTTAATTCAGGTCATTAAAATTTAGAGTATTTTTCATTAAACAAGAATGTACCTTGTGTATAAATTGCCTCATTAGTGCCTAGAGTACAGCATGGTCCATTTGTTTTGCCTACTGTTTATCCTCTGTACTGTAGTTTATTCATCTGGCTGTGTGGTATAGGTGATCCATCCTTATGCATAATTCTTCATACAATGTAATTTTCTTATAGCTTGTGCTGTGTATCATCAGACTGTAGATATATTATGTTTTGCAGGTTCACTCTTAGATTTATCCTTTCTCTGCTATACAAGCTTTTCACTTCTATAATATTTGATAGACATTATAGAGAAGAAGAAAAAAACTTGTGTGGTGTTTAGAGCACTTTATATTGTACATATCTTTTATCTGTCCTACATTCAAGTCTGTAGCTTTGAGTAACTTCAAAATTCCTGGAGACCAGATAGAGTGAGCAACTCTTAGCAAGAGATTATAAGCACTTACTTGGAGAACTGTGTTTAAATCACCCACCCCACAGTGATTAGATGATTTTTGATGGAGAATCATTGGTGGGATCATTGTCACAAACTCATTGGTGAGTTAACCCAGAGGTGGTAGATGAAATCTATTTTGGGGTTTTTTGTTTTTGTTTTTAAGATCCAAAGAAGAAATCATCCACAGCAATGATTTTTAGATAGTTGCAGCTGACGGTACTTTTTAAAAAGTATATTAATCTTTTAGACATGGAGTTTCTCAAACCAAATGTTCATGTTAAAAATAGTTCTGGTCTGAGGAAATACAGCCTGTTCTTTCATCAGACTTCTAAGTGGGACAAGCAAGCTTTGGGTACTTCATTTGTTCATTGTCACATGAAACAAAGATTTTAGCAAATGGTTTGTGACCTGTAGAAATTTAAATGGAACGGCATGTCCACAAAGTTACTATTATATTAAAGGTGATAACCTTATATTGCATTTAACACCACATATGAAATAAAAAGCCAATTTAGAGAAAAAAATGAAAATGTTTTATGTATAGGCAGTCTTTTCTAAGCATAAGCAAACAAAAGATTTTTGAGCAACAAGGAAAAGTGTTGCTATTCTAGTAGGTCAACACTGTTCAAATGTGGGAGAAGTAGTTAATTATGTTAACATTAAAATGATCACAATTAGGTTTCAGAGTTAACAGCAAATTGAGGAGAGTGGGTGCACTTCACACTTCTATCCACATTACTTCTATCCACAAGTAAAGGCAAATAGGACTCTACTGTTACTGTGAAACTACAAGGACTTGGATTTTTTAATGCAAGTTAAAATTCTGCCCTAACTTATTGACCTGCATGAGAAATGCTGGCCTAGCAGTGTAACATCATTTACCAGCTCAATCTGCACACATACAAAATCACACAGAGCAGAACTGGACCTTTGGAGGATTACACTTTAGTGCTGTTAATGGGGAATTAGCTTCATGTTTTGAAACTTTGGCTCTTTCTCAGGAGCTATCCAGGCCCTTAATGTAGCCAAACTTCCATAGGCCATAGAAAGGAGGACTTTGCAAAGAGGACTGTGCTCCCCTAGCATTTAGAGTTGGACTGGTGCTGGCCATAGGTGGGGCAGGGCACCACTTATGGACCTTTAACTCTGTGAATGTAGTTAGTAGTTACTCTTTTAGAGTGTAGGGAGTGAGCTGAAGCAATTACTGTGGGTCCAGGTGTACCTGGAGGATTCTGTTCGCTATGCTCACTTACTCCATAATTTGGTCCATTAAGAGGAGATGATGTAAAAATATTTGAATGAGATAAACTCCACACTGTGACTGGTGTTTAATTGGTGTGGAATGTCCAACGAGACAGAGCAATGAAGAATAGGATTAAATTGAGAAAAGGAAAATTTGGACTGAATATAAGGAAACAATTTTTAATGATGTTTGTAGATAAGTCTGTAGCAAGTCATTAAAAACAACAATAAAAAACACTCAATTGTTTACTGTAGGGGGTGATTTTGTAATGGCCAGGAGACATTCAAGATGACCTAATACATTTTTTTAGCTCTCTTGTGTTTACAACTGCTTTAATCTTGTGGTTTGGAAAACTGAATTGCAAACAAGATTAATATTAGTCTGAATTTGGTTCATACTATTTCTGTTACTTGAACCTGGAACAACTGTATTTATGTTCTTATGCATGTGCTGAGCATGTACACCCCTTTGTCAAGTATTTAGTAAGGGTACTGTCTTATTTCAATCACAAAGTACTCAGTCAGGCCTTTAAGGCACAACGTGGAAGGGGTAGCAAACAAGTCTTTCATCCCAGGGGAAGCACTAGAAGGAATTTTGAATCCAGAGGTCCGGTTTATCTGCTCCTCTTGTGTGACCTGGTGATGGACACACATGAGAAGTAGGAAAATGACAGTCGTTGCACTCATCTGAACACAGGGACTTCAGTTGTACCTGGCCTTTATGTGAACTTTGCAAGAGGAAAAGGCTCCTTGTGCACTGCCTCTTTTGCATCTGTGCAAGGGTCATGTACAGACTTGTCCAAAAGGCACATAGAGTATCTCAACTACTGTTCTGGGGACTCCCCTCTCTGCTAGATTGTTCCAAACTCCTACCACTTTTCAGGAGGCAGAAATTTATCCAGGAATTGCTCCTATTCACAGATATATCCCCAAACATTTATTAGCATGGCCAGAACCTTGGTATCACTGTAAAGAACTACGAGTGGGAGTACAACACAAATCCAAGATGGTTAAAGGAATTCTAATTCCCTCAGAAACAAATAGTCTTGACAACCCTTCCAGCTACGGTACCTTGGTCCAAGATTAAGGCACATACTTTCTTTTCGGACCATACATTCAATCCAAAACCTGTATCCATCTCGCTCCACTGAGTTCAGATTCTGTTTGGTCCGATAAAGAACAGCTTTATAATGTGGCCAACTTTTAGGATAGTCAGTGTGATTGTTTTCAGGCAGTGACTGTGAAAACATACTGAGAATATAGATGGCACTATTTGCTCAGAAACAGGAACCTGCAAATGGATGCTTTATTAGCTAGGAGGAAAAAGAGCGGTAAGCAAGTTTTTACAGAGCAGAAAACACTGAGGTATAGGGATGAATGCGACAACGAGATTTAGAGTAAAGAGGTATTGTGGTCACCTTGCCTTGCCTGTGAGAGTTATAAAGACACATTATCCTTTACACATACATTATCTTTTGGGCTTTTAAATCACATCAGGTGGGGAGAGGGAAGAGCGGGAGCAAGCAGTTAACTTTCATGTCTAAGAGAAAGTTTTAATCTTATTGTGCTTCCTGTCATGTTCAAATTTCCAGTCATTGTTCATAAGATATTACAGCCCTGACTTGTAGAGCCCTGTGCAGATACAAATTTTATATCCATGGTTAAGGATATCCATGGCTATAAATCTGTATCCGCGGAGCTGCAGGCCGATACCAGGAACCGCAGAAGTGAAAGCAACAGCATGTTGGGATGCCACTCGCAGGAGCCAGGGCCTTGCACCGGCAGCTTCTCCGGCATGGCTGTACTGCCCCCAGCCCCACACACTGGGGCAGGTGCCAGTTTCACCCTCAGCTGTCCCTAGTCATGCTAATGTGTTCAAGCAGCTCGCATGCTCCCAGACCCTTCCACACAGTGGTCTCTGTCACTTGTCTGTGAGCGTGTGAACTGCTTGCAACTGCCAGAGAGGCTGGTGTGCTCCTCTGTGAGTGGGGCTGAGGGCAGTACGGCCATGCCAGAGGAGCCGCTGGTGTGGGGCGCTGGCTCCTGCAAACAGCAGCCTGAAATGCTGCTGACTTTTCTGCAATTCCTTGTAGACCCCTGTAGCTCCACCAATACTGATTTATATCCACGGACATAAATTTTGTATCTGAGCAGGGCCTCTACTGACTTGGTCCCCTGGTATATTCAACTCACTGTCTTTTTGCACTTCACTGATGATGGGTATGCCATTTGTCACCTCTCTCAAATTTCTCTGCGCCGCCTTCTGTGGTGGCACTTATGGTGGCAATGCCCTTCCAAAATCCACTGCATTTGTCAAGTCTTCACCCTTGCCTCATTCAGACTACTCCCCAAAACTCAATTCTGCAGAATTGCCTACAAAATATGCAGTATTATCCTGAATCTGTTACCTGTTGTCTTCTACCACTTCTCTCTCTTCTGCCTCTTCACAATTCATCTTTCACTTGAAGGACACTTTCATCCTGGGCCCTGAGACCAGAGTAGGGGTTTATCAGAATCCAGAACTTCTCCCTTTCAGGTCCCCTTTTGTAAGGTAATCTGTCTGTTTTCTCTTCAGAGATGGAATAAATTCCAAGCTTATAGCTATATCCTTTGTTAAATTAGTTTTAATGGTAGATAGAAGGTTCTAAACAAAAATGAACAATTTCCTAATCATAGCTAGATGTCATACTTTGGTAAAAATGGAACTTGAACTGGCTGTTTTATCTTTAATTACAGAAGGATAAAATTATTTTAATCCCAGGATAAGCAGGATCCTACTGTCATGCATAGCTTTAGTGATTGAAATGCCGCAGTGCCTTAAGAGTTCCTGTTTGTCCCAATCAGTGTCTAAAGACAGTCTTTTTTGTCCCACTCTGGCTATGTCTACACTGGTAATCAAGGAGGATTTTTAATATGTTTTAGTTAAATATATGTCCACTAACATATTAAAATCCTAGTGTAAGGGAGATAATTGTCATTTTAACTAGTTAGGGGGTTGAGGTAAACTCTAGGGTAACCCTAAGGATTACGTCAGCCAACTAATCTGCTGTAATTACAACTCGCTTTGTCCAAACTAGATTTTAACATTTAGTTGACATGTATTAGCTAACATGTTGAAAATACTCCTTTTTTCCTAGTGAAGACAAGACAGACTCACTTCCTGAAATTTCAAAATATACTTGAGACAGCAAGACATCTCTTTTGTCCTATGTTTGTACAACACCTAGCACAATGGGGTCCTGATTCATGACTTGAGTGTCTAGTGGTGTGGTCATAATAATAAATAAAAAGTATAAATTACATTTCTCCAATAATTAATAAAGGATCCCATGCTACTACATATCTCAAATAAATTTGATAATTCATCACCCTAATTTTTCATAAGGAAGAGTGTGTGTGTGTGTGTGTGTGTGTGTGCATGGTGTTTTTGTTTGTTTAGACATATGGCTGTGGAGATAACCATGAAAATGGGAACCAGTTGCATCTGCAGACAGCACAAAACAAGACATGAGAGGTATGGAACTTCCCCTTTCATCTCATATAATTTGATTCCAAAATTACGTAGTGTAAGTCCCCAGGTATTCATGCCAAGGTCCTTATATTCTGCAGCATTCTGTGAAGCTGACTGGAAATTCTGTGCCAACCTTATTAGAATTAAAATAGCTACAGATTTTACTGAATTAAATATGAAAGTGAGTAACACAATCAGCACAGTATTCCTTGTATTTAATTTTGGTACTGAATTCAATTTATTTTGTGCTATCCACACAGTTGCAGTTGTCAGTATGAAGTGTAACTTCCCTGTAGATTTTCTCAAGTATCTGGGGAGTGAGGAGGTTTACTTGGGACTTCTGGCACCTAGGAAGGCATGGGAAGCGTTTTTTTAGGATAAGCACACTAGCCAGAGTTTCTGCTAAAATGATCAGTAGTAAGTGACAGGTGACATTTAAAGTGTTATTGCTATGTTTCAACGTAAACAATTCATTGTCATACAAGATGATCTAGTATAGAGATGGCAATACTTTATGGGGTGAGACAACCCTCTTAAGGCTGAGAACAAAATTAGGTAACTTACACATCAGGGACATCAGATGGCCAGGAGTATACTTATATATTATGGTCACATAGAGAATCTAAAGACTGATCCTGTATCAGTTTTGCTATTGACTTCTGTGAGCACAGGATCAAGACCTAGAAAGGCAGGATGGTTATGGATGGCACTAAAAACTGGTTTCAGGTGATATGCAACGTAGCAGGTGATATGCAACGTAGGGTAGCTCACTTAAACTGTCTGTGGCTAGTGCCCCCATCTGAAAAATGAGGAACGCAGTACTTCCTTTCTCCCACACCTTGTTGTTTGTGTCTATTTAGATTGTAATTTATGTGGGACATGGACTATTTTTTAATCAAGTCTACATATCACACCTAGGATAATGCATCCCAAACTTGTTTGACCTACTGTAGTATAAATAGTATATAATACAGCCATATACTCCAGAGTTCCTTACTTCCAATGGCTAGCTTTGAAAATTATTGGATATTCTGTTGGGGTGGGTAATCTAGAAATTTCCCCCCTCAGATATTCCAATAAATAAATGTATTTGCATGCAATACAAACAAAATGGATTTTAAAAACTGCATACTATGGAATGCTGAGTGCCCTGAACTTCCATTGACTTCAGTTGATCTCATTATTAAAGGTGACCAGAAGATGATCATTCCGTTTTCCAGTAACTTTCAAAGTTTTAAAATTTGTTGTTATCCCATACTGAAATAAAAACAAACCCTATCAAATGATTTTTGCAAAAATGGATTTGTGTCAAAATGTCTGTTTTCCTGTAGAAGGTGGGTAGGTTTCAAAGTATTGGCTTGAGATGTGGGAGACCCAGATCAAGGTCCTGCCCTGCCTGATTCAGAGTAATCTGGCATGAAAAGCTCTGCTCTGAATCAGGAAGAGCAAGGACTTGACTTTGGATCTCCCACATGCCAGGTCGTTTTTCCTAATTACCAGACTATAGAGTGTGAGAGTCCCATTCTCTCTCTCTCTCTCTCTCTCTCTCTCTCTCTCTCTCTCTCTCTCTCTCTCTCTCAAGTTTAATCAAAAAGCATATTTTGGAGGAATTTCAGTTTGTCAAAGATGTTCTGAGGAACTCTTCTCAGTACTCTAGATGCGGCATTCAACCCCACCACACCAGACTGGATTGTATAGAACTTCTTAAAGAGGGCTGATCCAACTGCCGTCAAAAATGACAGAAAGAGTTCCTGTTAGCTTACAGAAGAGTTGGATCAGTCCCAACATCTTTATCAAGATCTCCTTTATCAGGGCAGTGATAAGAAAATTGTGGGATAGAGAAAAAGCTGGAGGAGGGGGAGAGAAGACAGCTAAAAGGTTCTTCTAAGGATTGGATAAGCAGTCAGACTTTTAGGGGTATATGAGTCTTTGAACCATTTGAAATGTGTTCATTACTTGTACATGAATGTACAAGTAATGATACATTTATTGATATGTTATGTATACGTATCTCCCAAGTCCATTCAGGCACAATTCACATAGGCAAAATTCCTACAGAAATCACTGTTCCTTAGTACTATTAGTAATATTTACCATGAGGGATATTTTCTAAGGTACAAGTAGTGGTTAGATATTTAACTGTAATTTGTGCCTTTGAAAATCTTTTCACCCCTTCACCCTTAGCATCATTCTCCATTAGCAACATTCTCTAAACTGTCATGCATGATTTTCAATCAGTGGTTTGTGTACATGTGTTTTATTGCCTGAGTATTTTTCTGAAGTTGAGCTTCTTATTTACTTGCAGAACAAAAATGTTAGAGCCTCCATCCACTCCTCCTTTTCATAAATGCCATATCAAGTCACCTATTTTTGTTGTACTCTGTATAAAGTATTTTGTGTCATTTTGAACTACATATTCTGTTTGAAAAAAATATTTTATGTCTAAATGAATTTATCACCTATAATGGCTGCTTTTTTCATTGGACCACCAGCACAACTCTTGTGGAATTCCTAAATTAAATTGAATTTAGAGGTGTCACCTCTGATCAGTACTGTTTCATTTTAGTGTAGCTGATGTTTAAATCTCCATGGTATAGCAGAGAATCTGAGTGAAAGCATTTGAGAATTTATGTACAGATATATATTTGCTTGCATGTCTGGTTTTCTGTGTGTGAGACAATGCCTTTTCATATTTGGGTGGCTGTCCCAATAGATTTTAATGAAAATGACATTTGATTTGATTTTTAGTGTCTTTCTTCCTGAATTATACATAGCTCTTTTTACTTACATATCAGAGAATCTGAACAATGTATGGCTTTTCAGTCTGCAATAGAATTTGATTCTAAATGCTTACAGTATGTTGCACAATGGTCTTTAACAAAATTTAGAATACATTCTTCAAGCTGTGTTTGTAAGTGCTATTAGCGTTAATGGAAGTTAAGCACGTGCATCAGGGGGAGAACAGATCTCTATTCAATGCATGCGTGTGGGTAGGTTACCAAAATGTGCATTCATATAAATTCACAGTAGATTAACTGGCAGAAATATAATGCATACGTGCACAGATCACAATTTTAAGTAATAATAAAGATGCTAGTAAGTTTTAGACACAATTATATGCAAAAAAAAATAATGCAACATCAAGTTCAAAAAAATTAGAGTTAAGGTTCCTATGGCAACCTTAACTGTGTGCATTACAAAATGGTTTTTCCTTTGCTCACTGAGTTAAAAAAAAGAAACTCTTTAAACTGAATTTAGGTTTTGTGTCTGAAGTCTAGAAAAGTTTCTGTATTCCTCTCCAAATAATCTCATTAAATACCTAACACTGAATGTTTAGAGATTATCCTTCGATAGACTTCACAAGCTCTATGTGCTATTTTTAAACACACATCAGTGTTCATTAAAGAAACTTAGTTTTGGACAAGGTAAAAGTCACTAGTTCATATTTGGGACAGTGTTCATGCCAGGTAGGAAATTTAAAAGAAAGATGTTTCAAAGTTTTTTGTAGTGAAAACCAGTATCTGAAATTCTGAGGTGAAAATAAAATATTTTAGTATATTCAAATAACACAAAAATAGCACAACATTGCTATTGCATATACATTATTATGCCTGTGAAATTAGAGGTGATGATTATTTTAAAATCACTTTCCATATCCAGTGTGTAATTAGAAGTGAGAGAATGCCCCCCATCTGCCTCAACCAGTGGGGGAACTTGATGGGGTCAACAGCGAGGGAGGGAACATTAATTAAGAGACACAAGGTAGCTCCTCCCCACTCTTAGAGTCTCTGGCACCCATTGGGTATCTGGGGGTGAGAGATGCTGATTGGCCAATGTTCCCCAGCTCTCAGCATTTAAGAGGGAGTGGGAGCCACATTGCATCTCTTTTTGGCTCTGTTCCAGCAGTTAAGAGTTACTTGTGGCTCTCAGCAGCCCTTATCAAGATTCAAAGGAATACAGCATGTAAGAATTCCAGAGCCCCTCTCCCAGGAAGTGGAGGGTCTGCCCTGCTGTGGGGGTCCTACCTCTGGCCTCCAGCATGGGGGCTCTGCCTTAGGGAGGGATTGCATGCTGGCTCCACACTGCTGAGGGCCACTGGTTCCAAAAGTAGTGTGACTCAGATCAGGCCTGAAACTACAGTCCCCCCCTTGCTTGCATGTGGGAAAGTCAGAGGTCACAAAGTGCCGGTATGACAGCCAGAAAAGGTGCTTGGTCCCTGGGCGGCCCCCCTGGAGCTGAGCTTTTTTGCCAGTTGCTGGTACGGGGGTCATGGGAAGTTACTACCATAGCAGGGAGGGGACCTTTGTTTCCTGACAGAGCTGCGTCTGGCTATGGACCCCATCCTTCCCCTTGCATGCGGGAGGAGAGGCTGTGGGCACTCACTGCTCCTTGTGTCCTGCTTTCTCCTGACCCTCCCACCCCTTCTGGCTTATTTTGGGAGGGGCGGGAAGGGACGGACTCCTGGACTTGGGTCGGTGTTCTGCACATGCCTGCTCCCGAAGCTGTTCTGAGGGAGCTAGGAAGAATGCCCAGTCCCTTCCCTGCCTCACTTGGGTGAGGCAGCAGGAGTCAGGGCATATGTAGTCATACTGGAAAATCTGGAAGGTGGGTGGGCGCAAGCCCGCCCACTTCTAAAGGCCCCTCCCCCAACCTAGAGGGAGGGACCACTGGACCCAGAGACCAAATGAATGCAGGGGACAACTAATGAAAAACAGGGATCAGAGTGAAGGTCATAGGTTCAAAACGAGGGTTCCGGATGAGGATACTGAGAAGAGAACCCCAGACAGAGCCCACTGCTCCTCAAAGCTATCAAGGGAGCCAGCGGACACTGCCTAGTGGAATTCTGCCCGGATGAGAAAGACGAGGGAGGAACGGAAATAGGCCCCACAGTCGCAGAGCACCCCCCTGTCCAGCATCCTCCTCCTGGTGTTATATATGGAGACTTCAGTCAGAGCCAGGAGGAGGCTGACGAGGAGGTGTTGCGACTTCATGGGGCCACGGATGCGGTGTGCAAAAAGGAACAAGTGCGGGGAAAAGTGCAGCCAGAACCTCAACAAGAGGTTCTGGAGGAGCTGGAATAGGGGCTGCAACCTGGCGCATTCAAGATAGGTGTGCTCCAGGTTCTCCCTCACTCCGCAAGGGTATAGGCCTTGGGTTTAGGGGTGAACCAAGTCAGGTGCACACCTGTGCTCACGGCTCCATGAAGGAGCTGCCAACCGATGTCCCCGGTGGGCCATGAGACCAAGGTGGAATAAAGGCTGGCCCACCGGGGCTCCTCACCCTCTTGAGGTGGAAAATAGTCCCACCATTTGGTCAGGTTGGGACGCGAGAGTGAGGAAATGCAATATGTGGAGCATGAGCATGTACAGATGGTTTCTGGGCACGGTTCGAAACTGGACTGGCTGCAGGCAGTGCAGCTGACTCGGCGTGTGGGAGCAGGGAGGCCGGGGGGGGGCTAGCAGAACAAGGGCAGAAGAAAAATGTCTGGTGGGCAGGGAGCGCCCTCTCGCAGGGCCTGCCGCAGGAAGATGAGAGAAACGGGTGATAAGGGCATATGTAGTAGGGATGCCCTCCCACAGGCAGTGAAGAGATCCAGCCCTGCCCTAATAGAGACTCTGAGAGTGATGACCTCGGAGATGGGTGAGGGTTCCTTTAGGCAGCTTTGCTGATGAATTGAGGGCCTGGGATTGCCGCCCTAGGGGAAGGATGTGCTCAGTCTTCACAGAAATGGAGGGTGATCTCCAACGGATGCAGAGGGAGAGTCACAAGATGAGGGGAGTAGCTGGGTGGCAGCAAGGCCTTTGGCTGGGACAGTTCACTGTGTGGATTGTGGGGAGTTAGAGGAATGCATTCCTCCTGGAAGGGATCCTGAACCCTTTATTCAGGATGTCCATGAGATGGATTCAGGTCTGGCCTTAGGAAAAATGGCACCCTGGGTGAACTTGTATTTTGGTGCCTTAAACAATAATTGCCCCGCCCCCGCTTGCAGCTGGGATGTTGCTAGGACTCAGAGAGAGCTGAGTCCTGGGGGCAGACTGAGGAGAGCCTTCTCCAAGTTATGGGCTATATGGTAATGAGCCCATTAAATTAAATTTCCACACTAAACCAATTAAATGCTCGGTATAGGGAAATGAGTGTGGGTAGATAGTGCCGCTCCCCTGTGCTAAAGTTAAAAAAAAAGTTCCAGCCTGCCACTTATTTCCATGCATGTGTCTGTTGTCATTTCAAAGATATAGGTAGTGAGTAAAGAGAAAACATAAATAACTTTGCTGTAGGACATGGCTATATTATCCTTATTGCCTCATCTCAGTTGATGTCAGTGAAAAATTAGGTAGCTGATAGAGTTACTGCTCATGGAATGCAGGAATATCTTGGAAGATGAAGCAAAAATTGGTTTATGGGTTAAGATTTCCTCCATGCTTGTTCTTTCTCTCAGTATTGAGAGCTAAATAGTCAACTGTTCTATTTGCACACAGTGTTTGGAAGACTCCATTTTCCAGTTGTATTAGGGGCTGTGCAAAGCATATAAAAGTGTCCTGCCACCTTGTGGTGCATAATCAATGTTATAATAGGCAACAGAAGTTTATTGTGGATGATGTAAGAAAACAGACATCTTGCCCATTTGAATTTTCATACGAACAAATGACAAGATTATACTAATTTCAAGTTAACAGTAGTGATGTATGTTTTTGAAACATTTATTATTCTTAAGTATTCAAAGAATTTGCTTGAAAACCTTACTAATTAACTCTAAATTCTTGGCTTTGGGTAAAATTGGCATAAAAACTGAAGTCCAAAACATAAGCCACTTTGGACTCTTTATACATGTTGGGCCAGATTCTGACCTGTGCCACCACTCTTCTGAACATAGGAAGGTGTCTATGTGTCTGTCTCTGTCAATCTCTTAGACACCATGATTCTGAGGGCCAGCCCTAGGCAGACAGCTTTATGTTGCACTATTGGCATAGGAAGCTTATGTCAATGCAGGCTATACACACTCCTGATTTCTCACTGTCATCACTCTTACCATACTTGCACTAGCAGGGAATTTTCCTATGTCAGAGGAATTGTCTGATGAGTACTTGCAACGAGTTTCCATCTACTTTGTGCCTCCTAAGTAGTGAAAAAGAGTCAAGTGTCAAGTGAGAATTTGTCCCTTTGTTTTTTGTGCTTTGGTTCCACTTGAAAATGCCTATTTGTGCTGAAGCTATCCCAAGATATGCACAACTGAAAACAGGGCTCTTTCAACTGAAAACAGGGCTTTTAAACAGTCATGAGAAGGGTAAATCCAAAATGGCAACCAGAATTTCATAGAACTCTGAGCTCCTTCAGAGCTCTCGTTTGTCCTCTGAGACAAAGACACATTTAAAGTGGTGACGTTGTGGTACAAGCAACCAAACTCAGCACCACTCCGAGGTTATGTCTACACAGCAGCTGGGACCATGTTTTCCAGCATAGGCAGACAGATGCCCTCTAGCTGTGCTTGAGTGAGTACACTAAAAATAGCAGTGTGGCTGCAGTGGCTTGGCTTAGAGGACCTGATCCTCTGGCTACATACGTGTGTGGCTAACTAGTGCCTCTGCCTGTGCTGCTGTGGCCACACCACTGTTTGAGCTAAGGTGTATCTGGCTACCCATGTTGGGAAGCACATTCCAAGTTGTTGAGTAAGCGAATCCTGTCTGTTTAGGAGTCTGGTAGCTTGGTGCACTTCGGCAACAAATTATATTGAATAATGGAGCAAATGTTTCATGTATGAGTTTGAGATGTATTCCAAAGATTATTTGAGGAGCATACATTAAGCAGCATCGGAAAACCTTAATGTATGTTGGTATAGCTCCCAGTAGGCGTGCACAGTAACTCTATTCAAGGAAGGCTCTTAGCTGGAGAACTAACACTGGCAGATGACATTAGTATAGCAACATCAATGGAAGTTGCAGCAAAGGACTTGAAAAAAAAAGCTGTCAGTCAAGTACAGGCGGAAAAAATAGGGCATATGCCAATACAGAGAAGAAAAGTGTGGTTTAGATCTAAAAGATCAAATAACGCACAAATGTGACAGACAATGCAATAAAAGGGGACACACATAAATGCTCTGGATCAATGTGATTTGAAGAAAAAGTTATCTTGTTCTGGAAAAAGTGTCCCAGTAAAGAGAGAAACAGTGGGGATGATTTGATTTGTGAAGGTCATTACTAGTGATGACCTTCCCGAAATACAATAGAAAAGGCAATAGGAGTTCAGGAGTTGTAGGTAAATATACCATTTACATTACAGTTGGATATGAACTTAATCCATATTCAATTTCTGGAAAGAACAACTTAAAAACAAGGAGTGAAATACTGTCCCTATTGAAGTCAATGGCAAAGCTCCCATTAACTCTGATGCCAAATATAACCATAGATGATCACTGTTCTGTCCTTAAAAACTATTAAATAACCACGAGTCAAAGCACGAGAGCAAAACCTAACACGAACAGTGCATATTATGTAAAAGGCTACAAAATGGAGACTGCAGATGAATCTGAATGAAGCCTGATAGAAAGGATGTGGAATTTATTAAAATGTTTATAAAATACATGCACACATTCTGTGTGTGTCTATCTATCCATCCATAATGCACACACACATTAATGTGTGCATGCACACACTCAATGTACATGTATCTCCACTAATGTACTCCCTGTGTTGTCATTTATGCCTGTGAACAGTGGATATAAATCATTACCAAATGAGAATTCTCCACTTGTGCTAGTGATATAGTTTTACATTCACTTTGCACAGTGTAAGTGACAACAGTGACATACATCCATACATTCATAATGAATATCTTGATAATTTCTTCATCCATCTTGTCTACAAGTCTTCATTTAGACATGGAGTCAAGTTAAAGCTTGACTTTATAGAATTGGAGCTATTAGGTATACGTGAGCACATGAAACATTCATATTCTAACAGAACATGCAAACATTCAATGGGAGTATGACCATTCTCAGGAGAATAGTCCTTTCTTCTTGCTCCAAGAAGAAACTTATTTTGTTACTTATTTTGTTACTTATTTTGTCAAAGTGTTTGCACTCTATCTTTGTTTCATGCTATAATTATATCATATTTTAAATAGAAGTATCCTCTCTAAAAGAATAGAACTTACAGATTGGCCAAACTCATTACTTATTATACATGGAAGCTAGAAAGAATAGTATGGTATTTTTGTATCTGCTGTCTAGCCTGCACATGTCTCATACTTTAAGATATTCAACTTTATAGGTAAATGGAAACTTACTGGTTCATTGAAGTAGAACTTCAGGTTTAGAGCTGTAGGCTATGTTCTCTGATATAATATTGATTTGGGTTCAACTGACAAGGGTAGATGTAACAATCTGAGTATATGCCTAGACCTAAAAAGAGATCAGCAAGTACTTGGCTTGTGCATGTCTTATGACTTTCCCAGGCATCTTTATCAATGAAAGGGTTGTTGAGATGGAGCAATGTTTCTGAACTCATTTATTGAAAAGTAAAACTATTGACTGGTAACATATAATGCCTTATTTGGATTGGGTCTTAATGGCCTCTTACCATTTCATTGCATACTGCATAACCAGAATGTTTAATGTTGAACAGCAAAAGGGATGGGAGTTTTCCCATGCCCTTTACTGCTCCCTTACAGGGTACAAAAATAGTCTCAACATTTATTGCAATTTATTTTTTTGGTGTTTTTTTATCTTAAAATCAGAAATATCAAGTGTCCCAATCTTACAACTTTCAAGAAAATCCTCTGGAGATCTAGACAAGTAGTAGAATATTCATTTCCTAGTAGGCTGAAATTTGAGTGCAGTGGAAGGAGAGAGGTTGTTGACCCATAGCAAAAGGTATGAGCAAGCCACAGAAACATATACATAAATTTAAGCAAGTGAATTGTCCTATTGATGTCAGTGGAACTACTCCATGTATTTAAAAGTATGCACATGTTGCTGAACAAAGGCCAAAGAGAAACTTTTGTCTCATTTGTCAGGAATTTTTATTATACATAAACGAAAGAAGCAAAGAGTTTTAAACAGTCTCACTCAACATATTAACAGAGCTCTATGAAACTAAAAATCCTTTGCTATTGAGAGGACTTTATGGTGAGAGACAATGCAGAGTGAGGTCTTTAGTGCAAGAGCCATTAACAGAGGTCTTCACAGTGGGAGATGATACAGAGCTGAATGAACTATACTGACACCTCTCTTATCCACCCAACAAAAATCACCATAACCTAATTAGGTAGTGGAGCCCCAGGATAGGGCTGGTCAGCATTTCCACAGGGTGTGGAGACAGGTCTGCCTGGGTGCACCTCCGGATAGTGGGACAATGCTATCCATTTACACAAATTGGTGAATAGGGTTTAGCAAACGGGGAAGGGGGAAGTGATGTGATAAAGGGACATTTACCTATTGAACATTCACAATAGTGGTTGGGGAACCAAGTTAACAAATTGCTTCAAAAATTACCATTGGGAAGTGTTTTACTTATAATTAATATAGATATATTTTTGTAATATTTTCCCTAAATTAATGTCATTTCCTTTCCCGCTAATAAAGTTTTCCTTTTTTCGTACAGAATCAGTGATTGTGAGTAGGGAATTATTGTCTATGAAGGGTGCCCACCAAAGGTATTCAGTGATTCCAGATGTTCTGGGTGGGGGGGCGGGGTTGGGGGACTGGTGTTAGTTTTAAGAGGGACCCCCTAACTATTTGACACAGCCCTTATTGCTACCAAGGTTATATCAGTAAAAATTCACATCCTGACCAACATAGTTAGACTGGTATGAAAACTGTGTTCAGGAAAAGGCTGAATTCATGCTTGGGCACTTCCACTTGTAACTGAATTAAGTTGTACCTTTTCGAA
The DNA here is from genome assembly GCF_965140235.1 of Caretta caretta. Classification (NCBI taxonomy): domain Eukaryota; kingdom Metazoa; phylum Chordata; order Testudines; family Cheloniidae; genus Caretta; species Caretta caretta. Next base: position 56,487,628 of record NC_134209.1, read on the forward strand.
AATCTTGGCCTCATCTGAGGTACCTGCATTTTATTTTTTCATGGAATTTATATGTAACAAAAACCAGTTTTGCTTTTGGAATCCCATATATTCCACATGTATCAAAAATCATGTTTGGTGCCATAACAGCCACTCTATTGATACTGTTCCAGGTGTGATAGACAAGGCCCTGTGTACTTTACAGCAAGCCAGTTCTGAATACTCAGATAATTATCCTGGCTTCTGAAACACTATAATGTTGAATTCTGCAGGAAACTAGAAATTCAGTGGCAGCTTTAAGTAAATGAAAGAGAATGTTGGTACTATATAAACAAATATTATGACTGGCATAGTATTCCTTGTGTTATTTATCTTAATATTATATTCCATTTATATTGTGCAGACCTCACATTCTCTATCTGCCACAGATTTTTGTATTGATTTCACACTCACATAACGGTATTGCAGAGATTGTCAAGAACAAGCTGGAGAAGATTATGGCAGCACAGTAGGGTGCTAAAATGTTTGTGAGAAACGACTGTGGCAGTGTGACTAACCCCAAACATTTAAAAATCACGAGTCAGGACCAAAGAAGTCATGAGTTTGGCTTAAAAATCATGAGTTTTAGAAAAAATAAGTGTTGGCTTTTTGTCGTCTTGTTTTTGAGCCTTTAGGGTTCACGTTTTCATACTTTTCTTCACAACCATGAGGGCTAGACACTGCTTTAAAAAAAAATAATGAAAGCTGAGATTTTCATGTCGTCACACAAGTACAGGAGCTGGAGTTTGAAAAAAACAACAACCACATATCATGAGAGTCACGATAAAATCACAAGAGTTGGCAACACTGCATGGTGAAGGGTGATAGTGAATAGAAATGGTGACCAGTATACTGAAAAAATGTCCTTGGCACATATATATGAAACACGTTATGGCTGAGATAGAAGAGATACACTAAAAATAGTTTCCTCAAATATACCTGGCCAGAGGCCTTGCACTGATTCAGTTAACTGAATGAGAGATACAGAGATGTGTGACCATGACTTTTGCAGCTAGCATCCTGGGCATAATCAGATTACCAAAGTTATTGTGACAGAGAATGAGGTAAGTGGTGCTAAATGGCAGAAATTGGAGATCAGTATGTTCAGTTAATGAGTTTAGCAGATATATGAAATAGCACTGAATATGGGATGATTGGAAACCTGGGACTGAGTGCATGCACACCCCCTCCCCAACAGTTTCTAAATTGTTTGTTCAATGACAATTGCAGTGCAGGCAGCTCTATGATACATTGATAGTGTATGGTCTAGGGAGAGAATGTTTAACAATAAATGATAGTTCCCCACATCTCCCTGTCCAAAGACCTTGCAAACAGTCAAAAAAATGAAACAAAGGTGGGTGACTTCACCCTTTGCAAATAGATCTGTGTATGTATTGTATGTACACACACTCAGTGACTGTGCTTAGTGGTTGATGAAAGAAGGTTCATACAATGGATGTACTTGGCAGGTATATGAAATAGTACATGTCGTATCTGGAAAGTAGGAATACACAGAAAAGCTATTTACAAAGCAAGCTATTTTGTATGCAAAAGGTCAGAAAAAAAGGTGTTCAATATTCAAAAATCTATTTTGTCTGCTATGTCTCTCTCTCTCTCTCTCTCTCTCTGGTCTGTTGACATCCGGGCCCACCTCCTGTTTTTAGAAAGTTTAGGTCATCCACTCGGAAAACAAATTACTACCATGTGACTGAAGTGACCAGTTTCATGATGTATTGAATAACAACTCATAGCAGCCAGTTCCTGAGAAAGCTATAGGTTGAAATTTGTTTGCACAAATGATTTGTTGGACATTTACCAGTAATGAACAAATTCATTTAAAATCTCAGCCTTTTCATGGATAATTTACTTTAAGAAAAAGGGTCTGAATTTACTAAGTACGGTATTTGTTACACATTGTTTTGCCCGGTCTTGTAACTTACTGAACTTCTAAATGCACTATAAATAGTTGTCCTCTGCCTCCTTGAAGTTTAATGCATTAAGTAGATTGATACTGTAGAATGCAGCATTAATTCAATCTATAGTAAAATACCTCAAAACTTTATCATACTTCAAAAGAGAGACACTAAATGAGCCTCTTTTATAAGAGGCTGAGGTGACATTGACTTCATTTATTCACATCTGGAGGCCTACAGATGGAAATCATGATATGAAATTACATATAACCAATATACATCTTGAAGCATTTCTCTTTCAGCAAACAGCAGATTTTTCTGTGGCAGAGGAGAATGTATCTTCTGCTTGCACTATAGTTTCACATGGAAAAGATTGGGCATTCCTTAGCTAATATGTTGTCTACCTCCCCAAATAAACTTTATGATATTTGTTCTATTGTTCGAATTTTGTACTTTAATCAAGACTCTACAGTAAAAGAAGGCCTGGTTTTTCACAGTTGACACATCCCAATAACAAAAATGCAATACATATGAGGCTGCAAAGGACAGTTCCTAGAAAATTCACATGACTTCGTTGAACTTGCGCTGTTCTTTCTTGATGGTTTAAGCCAGATATGCCAAACCTATGAAAAAAATGCAGAAATTGGGCTTGTTTTTGGCTTACCTGGCTTGTGAGTTGCTTGTTGGCTAGTTTTTGGCTTGTAGCTTGTTGCTTGTTTGGCTTGTAGCTTGTTGCTTTTTTTTTTTTTTCCAGCTCCTGGCAAGAGGGGGCAAGCAGGGGCAAGGGGGGCAGGAGAGAGACAGGGGTTCACAGCAGGCCCACCACAGTCCCAGACTGCACACTCTCGTCACATAGAGTGTTGGGGTTCTTAGGGATTGGCTTGTTTTGGCCTTGTTTTGAAATGGGATTAGCTTGATTTATGGCTTATTGTGAAAGTTGGGGTGCTTATTTACTGCATGAAAGTTGGCAACTGTGGTTTAAACATGAGATACAATAAAGCAAAGCAGTATTGATTGGTGATGGTAGCACTAGAAAATCTAATAGGATTTCCACAAGAATTCATCTTGAGAGTTCAACTGAAAATTCACCCATCACAAAAAGTGCAGTGTGGTGGACCAATGGAATTACAATAAAATGTATATTCAGTTTCAAATGAAAGAGTCCCTGAATTACAATACAAGATCAACGACACTAAATGCCTTTTATTCATGAAATGGAGAAACTTTGGTCCCCAAACTCTTGGAGTGCATTATGGCTGAATAAAAGCATACCTTCCAGGAGCTATGAAATTATTTGTTTCCTGCATTACATAAAAAAATAAAAAGTTACTTAAAACAATCATGTTCAGATAATAGACTTTCAAGAAGACCATGTTGATATAAGGCTTATTTTAGATGAAACCTTTAGTAATAAAATGATGTGATGAACACAGGCTGAATTTAGATCTGCCCAAAATAGGGGAAATACCACTTTAACCACTGTGGTTAAACCTCTTGGTGATGCTGGCTGCATTTAATATTTTCTTCAACAAGGTACATCTGCCTTCGTAGAAAAATAAAACTTCCTTTCGGAAAGATTTGAAGGACTGTCTTGTGATTAAAAGCTCAGCTTGTGCTTTTTAGGGTCTGCCCTGTGTTGAGGCACTTTTAAGAGAGAGAAGCATATTGTCCCATCCACAGCTAGCCAGGTCCACTGTTTCTGTAGTGATTAGAGTCAGTGACGGTGCTAGCCTTCACCTGAGCACAAGGATTGTGATTATAATACGACGCTGTGCTGAGATGCAAAGATAGGGACGTATATGTTTTCCTGGTGCACTTGTTGTGCTCAGTTAAGCCCAAGTAATAAGACTTCCATGTGCCTAGGTAATGTGTATTACTACATTGTAACTGTTCAGAACAACAATCTTGCATGAAGTTTACAGGCATAATGTTTAGTGTTTTTTATTTAAAACACACATTTCAAATATATATTTAAATATGTGATTTGTGTTTTTTTGGCATTCAGCAATAAGTTATGTAGAATTCATTTAGGGATGGAAATACTGTCTATTGTGTTATAAATCAGCTCTGAATGGATAAACTCCTACAAAACTGCATCTAAACAACGTTTTGTTGTGTGTATACAGTGTTATTTAATTTGAATAGATTTAACTCATTACAAACTCTTTAGGACGGGGCTTCATTTCTTTGTTTCTATAAAGTGCGATGCACATCTAAGGTGCTGTATACACTATGTAGTATTAAAAAGTGTCTAATCAGTGCTATCACTACTGAGCCTTAGACTTACTTTCTGTAAAGTTCCCAGCACTTCAAATTTTCAAAGAAGTTGCTGCAGGTGCATCTGCAAAAAATAGTATCTGAGTGTTTAAACAGATGTTTGCATATACAGCTCAAGTACTTGTTTGCCAAACCTATTGATTTGCAAATGCAATTACACAGTATATCTATGCAAATTCCCATTTGCACATACAAATGTGGGGTATATTTTGGGGGGTTGATTTTTATTGACTTTCATAAAGAGACAGAAAATGAAAAGTACAAAAGGGTAAATGACTTACAGCATGTATATTTCAAAATGCCAGATCCTTCATGGGATCTCCACTGAATTATTCAAATATGCAATTTTAGAACTTGGCAAATCTGAAAGATCAGACAATACAAAACCAGACAACACTATGCAGACATCATATATGAGGGCAGGGGTTTTGCAGTTGTCTGTTGCATCCCTTTTTAAAAAATGTTCTTAAAGTACTGATATTAGTTAAATCGAGAGATGGGTCTCAGCCAAATTGCTGGATCCAACACTCCTAAACTTTGAAAAAGCTTGGATCCAGATGTGAAGTTTGTCACTAGCCGCAGCCTCTATACTGGACCAAGCCTAAAAGCTCAGATTCAAAGCTGTGTGGGCTTTTGTACAATTTGGATTCAAATTTTGCAGTTGGAGTCCCTCCCTGCTTCTATTTCTGTAATAAAGGATATCCTCTTTTATTTTATTATCGTTTTGCTACACTTCACTGTGTTTAATTAATGAAATGGTTTAAACAAAAAAATAATATTAAGATCCCTTGAGAGGCAATAAAAGGATCTCTGACATCCCTGAATGCTAGATGCATGCATGCTTGTTAGGTATATTATGTTTATTTGTGTATCTTCCATATAGAAACAATCTAATACCTGCAAAAGTCACAATCAAATGGATGCAAGCAGTCATGAAGGGAAGGAAGTTCAAGAATGTTTAAAAAAGCCAGTGCCTCACGCCACATGTGGAAAAAGAAGCTATACCCTTCTAAAGTACACCCTGTTGTAGCTAATTGCTGTATTTGTAGACTGAGTTTTAATAAACAGCATGTAGCAATGGTTGTGCTTGAAATATTCTACTCCTCCCTTTTCGTCATTAATATATATGTCTATTTATAGACATTGATATTTAACACTTTTTACAATAGAGTGAAATAGATTTCTTTTAAAAATGATAATGATGCTTCCATAAGAGCAAGAACAATTCCGAAAAGCACAAAAGAATAAAAAGGCAGGCTAGCTTTGAACTTGGTTGCCAAGTACCAGTGCAATTACTGTCAGACAAAAGAAAAAAAAATCAAAAGTTGCCAGTAAAATCAGTTTAAAATATGCATATCAGCAAAAGTGCCAGGGTAATTTTTGTTAACACTGTTACAAAACTTATATCATTGGAGAACTTTTAATGCTGGATATCTGAACATTTTTGATTTAATAATTTAATTTTTATGTAGCTGGCACAGAGTGGCCCCAATTAGGATCAGCTCCATTGTACTAGACGTATCCAAAGTTTTTTTTGCAATAAATAACTAAAGGGCCATTTTGTGACAGTGCACCCTACTGATGTCCTCCTAGTATGTTATTGAACACCAGTTCCCTGTGACTGGGACTTGTAATAATTGGGCCTATACATGCTAATTGGGAGCCCAACTGTGGGAAAGTGGATAAAAGTATACAAAATGTTCCAATCACACACCATCATAAATGTGGATGAGGAAAGCTGCAAAAGGAAGTCCTAGGCACAGTGAGGAGTCACTTTGGGTGGAGGCACTGAACATCACAGAAAAGAACCTGGAAAGCCTGAAATAATCCAAACAGAAAGGCTAACTAATATCACCCAAGGAGTATGTTCAAGATCATGGCTCATAAACAAGAAAAGTGTGGGACTGGAAATAAATGACCCACAGTTGGTCTGTCAGAAATTAGGCCTACTTGGTAGACAAAATAATGAGAGGACAATCTATTCTTCCATCATTCCCTTTTGGGATCCTTAAAAGAAAAAATGTTTGAGGTGAAATCACAAACAAACGGATACATTGTTTGACTGAAAAATAGGAGAAAGAGCGAGCTTCACCATCATGGCTGCCACTTCCACTGTCTCCTGGGACCACAGACCTTCTTCATCCTAATCCTGAGAAATGTCCTGACCAGACTGGGCCAAGAAAGCGACTCCAGATGACACGGCCACTTCCAGTGGTACCAGCTTACTCCCAAATACCACCTGGGATGAGAGACTTTGTCAGTCTTTGCCAGGTCTCCTTTTTCTTCTCCCATTATTTCTTCTCTTCCCTATCCCTCTTCTTTTTCCTTCTGTCTAATAAGAGTCTGGCTTAGTTTTCCAAGACTCTGTACTGCTGTAATCCTGTGATCAGAGAGGAACTAAAAACAATGCCCTAAACTACCAACGCTGATACAAATATGCTAGGTTTTGGAGTGACTGATAAGATTGTGTCCTGTGACTTTTTTTTTCAGCAGTGGGGTTGCAAGTGAAAGTCACCACCAGAAACACAAGATGTATTTTCTGTCTTTGCTCTTCTTTTGTCTCCCCTCTTGTGTGTGTTTATCTTGTTCTCTCTTCTAGTAACAGGGGATTGGACTTTAACGACAACAACAATAACAACAGTGCCAGCCCATCTCAACTAGTTTTTTTCTCTTTTGCCCAGAAAGTTCAATTATTACTATCTAAAAGGCAGTCAAACAAAGGGACTTTTCCTTCAGCTCTCTTCAGGTAGAGAAATGGACCAAGAAGTGTTGTTGGAATGAAAGCCTTATTTAATGTTTACATTTCAAATGCTTTAACCTTTTTTCTTCCCTTCTTTTCTATATGCTTAATAAAAGGTTTAAAAGATCTCAATGGCATGTTTGCCATAGTAACAGGCAGGCTGAAGTCACTGCAACCCAAACCTCAAACCTTGTTTAACACTGTTTAATGCTGGACAGTGTCAGGGTCATGTTAACCACTTTGCCTCTTTGAGTCCATATATGCCATCTAAAACAATACAACAGACTAATTTCAGAGGAAGGTACTATTAAACTTGAGGGTTCATAATCTGGACTAAAATAAAATAAAGGTATATTTTTAAATATGTCCAACTGTGACTTGATGGGAGGTGAAAGGTAGGCACAAATAACTGCAGGTGGAAATACTTAACAATTAGGTATCTAATCCAAAAGGATATATGGTCTGTCAATAGCTTGTTTTATAGCAATTAAAATTAATTTTTTTAAAAGGCTTATATCCAAACTATTTTTCTGTTCAACAGAGATGGAGACTGAATATATTCAGCCCTGAGGGAGTGAGCTAGATCCTACAGCACAGAACAGATCAAAAGTTGACCAATATAGTATCAAGAAATGGAAATTGTTGAAGCTTTTGATCCACTAACCTTCAGAACAAGAAGGCTGAGAGAACCGTCCCATGGTAACGGAGACAATAATCATGAAATCTTTCTCTGAAATGGTATTCTAATCCAACATCCATTTATATAAATATTAATGACACCTCAGTTCTTACACAAGAGATGTATGGAGATCAAGGAGAGGCAAGTCTGGGTACATAAATTTACCTAGCTGAATGGGATTTGATAAGCAGGTCTTGGGAACGGTAAAGACAGGCATTTCTGGGATATAGTAGAGAATTTCCACTGGACAGCAAGTAACGCTGACAGTCTGACCAAAAGAGAGTGAGAGAGTAGATTAAAAACAACGAGGAGTCCTTGTGCCACATTAGAGACTAACAAATTTATTTGGGCATATGCTTTCATGGGCTAATGCTTACTGTATTTTTTACTCCATGCATCTGATGAAGTGGGTTTTAGCCCATGAAAGCGTATGCCCAAATAAATGTGTTAGTCTCTAAGGTACCACAAGGACTCCTCGTTGTTTTTGCTGAAACAGACTAACACAGCTACCCCTCTGAAACTAGAGAGTAGATTACTTTAAAAGGATGTAAGCTATTCATTTATTTCTTTTTCTCTATAACTCAGTTAAGAATGCCTTACAAGTCTAGCTTACTTGATGTGTAAACATAGATATGTTAAACTGTCTTATTCTCTCTTTGCTTTTAATAAACCTTATTTTGTTAAAATGACTATTTATGGGTAATTTCACACAGACATCTCCCAAAAGGAGCACCTGCCTGTCTCCAAGATGAGCAATTAATTCTGTCTCAACCCCCAAATAAATCCTGGCCAACCAATCCCCACATCAATTCTGTCCCTCATGTTCTGCCCCCTTACTCCTCATCAATTCTGTCCCCATATCTGTTCAGCCTCCGGCGCCCACCAATTCTGTATCCACATCTGTTCTGTCCCCCATCCCCTCATCAGTTTTACTTCCAGCCTCACATACGCTCCTTCTGCAGCTCCTGGAGTTGTCATTCCCCTCTAAGCCTGAGGGGACTGCAGTGGGGTCCCCTCTCCCACTTTCCAAGACAAGTGTTGAAGGGAGAGATGAGGAAGGAGCAGACGAACCATCTTGTTGCTCACAAGAGGGGATGGTAGAGGAGGGACAAGCTTTTTTCTGCTCCCTTCTTCCCCCTCCCAATTTGTGAAGGAAACTGTATGCTTCCTTCAGAAGCCCGGATTAGCTGCTCTTCCTTATAAGGTAGGCAAGTGGGGAAAGCAACCAATCCACGCCCCATCTCTTCCTCCCCTGGCGGTGATACTAAAAATGTATGCCCCTCAGCAACCCATGACCCTCAGCAACCTGGCTTGTTTTTTAGAAATTGCATTTCTGGGAGTGCGACCTGGTGCTCTGCAAGCACTAAGTGGATGCTGGTGTTGATCTCAGTATCTAATTACCTGATTTGCAGACCCAGTTAGGCTGCTAGATGTTGAAATATGGTATTTGCATGTGCAAATAATTTTACTGACTATTTTATATAAGCAAATCAGAAAAAAGCCTTTTGAAATGAAACATAAAATGGATGCAGTTAAGTTGTTAAATTAAGAGGAGGAAATGCTTCTTCTTAATTCAATAAATCAGAACAACAGTCTAGGGCTTATATGCAGGGTGCATTAATCTGCATCAGAGAGGTATAAATTCTTGTCTGCACCAGCATCCCAGCCACTGACTGGCTAGTATGGACCCTGCTGGCGCACACTGAAAGTTCCCTCTAGTGTACATTTTTGAACTATTGTTTGAAACTGGACTACATTAACATGCACAAGGGTGCTTTTAGTTAGCCCTGGCAGAGTCCACATGAGCCAGTTGTCGTGCGATATGCTGGTGCAGCCTATAGTTTGCATCCCACTGGTGCTGACGAACACATCTTGTAGAAAAGTCTGCAGATACATTTAAAGATTCTCCTATTCATGGATCCCCAAAGAAGAAAACAAAGCAAAGCAATTACTTTGAGTATGAAATATATGTATATAAAATCAAAATCTGTATTGTTTAATGCAAGCCCATGAGTTAGACAATTTACTTGCAATATCTAAGGTGCCAAAATTGAGAGAGTGGGTATTTTTTGTTCCCCCCCCCCCTCTAATTTAAAAAATTACCAGAAGGAATTTATTGACATTATTTCCAATTTTCCTATGGGGATAGTTGCTGGCCTGGATGGTTTTCTAGGAACAATCATTATAGTTGTCAAAATTAAACTTGCTCCTTTACTCAACTGGGTATTTTACAGACTCACACCTCCACCCCCTGCCTGAGAGGAAGACTGCACAAAAATTGAACAGACATCATATTAGTTTGTTGGGAGCAAAGGAGGCATAGTATCTGTTGTTCTGGAGGTCTCAGAGGAGGCAGATGATCAATTGGCTGAAGGGGATGGGACAGTGCCAGAGAATCAATGGATGTGGGAAAACAGATGATCACATCGTTGGTGAATTGGGCCAAGCAAAGTATCAAATGAAAGGGCTTGGTATGGAGGCAGAAGGTGGTTTGTATGGAGGTATGAAAGAGATGGGAAGAAGAAGGGTGGAGATAAAAAAATTTGGGATGCTACAAATGAGCAACCAGGATATGGAGAGTGGTTGAAGCACGAAGAGAGAACACTAGGGATAGAAAGGGACATGAGGCCACTGCAATGTAGCAGAGAATGAACCCTGTGGTGTTAAGAAAAGAGGGGAGAATAAAACATGGACCAAAGAGCAGAAGGGGAAATAGGTGATAAAACATAGAAGTGTTGAGGTAAGCAGGCTGGGAGTGAGAAAGTTGGAATGAGCAAAATGAATATATATGAAAGGGCAAGATTTGGAATGAGGGAAAAGAAAGTTATCTGTAGAGGAAAAACAGGAAAAGAAACAAGCAGACAAGGGAGGAAAGTAGTTGAAAAAAGAGGGGGGTGATTTGAGAAAAAACAAGAGAGCCACAGTAAGTTCAATAATTAAAAAAAAATCCCTTAAGGATTATTGGTACAACCTTATATATTTCAAATCCTATTCCTATTAATGGGAGAATGGGAGATATTCATTGATTTCAATGGTTTATATATATGAACCCCTATAATAGCTATCTGCATTTGACCTAGTGTGTATCTTTTATGATGGCAAAGACTAGCCAGGAAGATAAGATTTTTTTTAAAAAAATATTATTTTGATCTCTAGAACATAATATATCTGTGGGGGTTGGGGGGTGGGGGTTGGGGGGAGAGGGGTATAACAAATGAAAAATGTATACATGATAAAATAGCAATTTTAATTATTATTTTTCTCCCGACAATTCCACTTCTCAAAAACAAAATAGTTTTAGGAGCCTAAAAGAAAAGTAAAATCTCACAATAAGCACTTGAATGAGTTTGTTCTATGATATATCTATCTATATGTAAAGATGGGGATAGACAAACACACACAGTGTGTGTATGTGTGTGTGTACATGGCTGTACATTCATATACATACTGAAATATGGATCTGCATATATAGAACTGTCACCTATATAGATAGAGATCGAAAAGGTATTTCAACCATCAATCGTTCGTTCTCTCTCTCACACCATGTACGGTGATATATCAAGGCTCTTATTGAACCCAAATACTAGTGGAAAAAAAAGACAAAGCATGCCCTGTCCTACATATTTCCCAACACTTGCATCAATAATGACTAGTGTTCTTTTAACACTTGTTTCAGATACAACTAGCATTTTATTTTATATCTTGCATCTGTTTATCTTTATCTTTGTTTAGATTCCTCTAAGCTAAAAAACCAGACAATCTTTCATTTTAACCTTCCTTTTTATTTAAGAAAAAGTGTCACAATAAATTACTGAAGAAAGTAAAATAAAATAACTATATAAGGAAGTTGCCAGGCAACAGCACCAAATACAAAGCACAACATGTAATACAATACATAAATATGAAAGTGGCAAAAATTATATATTACTGTCTAGCCAGTCTTCTAAATCCATCTAAACATGTCATGCTTATGCCATCCCACTTCAACATAATATTAAAACAAGCTTACAACACCCTTGATCCCAAGAGCAGGAAAAAAATGAGACAATGCAACTCTAGGCACTGATAAGTAATAATTAGATAAATGAAAGAGAATTAGAAGTCAGGCTGTCTCCTCTTCAGACCACACTCCTGTTTGGCAAGAGTGGCTGTTCAGAGCTGAATGATAACTTTTTCTTTTGCCACCCACTGGTTTAAAAAACAGTGAGTACCTCTCTATTATTCTGAAGCAACCATGTCAACACACATTCCATGTTCCATTTCAGCACTCGCAATTACTTTGAAAAGTAAATATTTAGGAGACTAATGATTATATATTACGTGAGACTACTGTGTAGTGTGTGGTGTTGCTGACACTGATTATGTGCTCTGTTGCAGGTCATCAAGTGCTGGAACACTTGCACTACGAGTTCACTGTCATGGCTGAAACCATTATACCTGGGAAGTGAGTGTGAGCCCTTTCCCTCCCCCCTCCAATCCTGTGGTATCCTAGAAAATATAGTTTGAGTTTGAGTCATTATTATTGTTAATTTATTGTTTGTGTTGTGATAATACCTAGAGGCCACCACTCAGTGATCAAAATCCCAGTGTGCTCAGCACTGTACATGAAAAGATTATCCCTGCCCCAAAGCATTTATGGCTTGGTGTTTCTGCTTGTTTCAAAGAAGGGACAGCTGCATCCATGTAAGTCATAATTTACATTGATGCACCATATCCAAGCAAGGGGATCACACCAATGTGATGACATTGATGGCTAAAACTCCAACATAGACAAAGCTCCAGACTTGGTGCCCTTTCATATTTCTATGGGGGGCAACTTTCAGTGGGGCTCCAGATGCTGCTTAGGTGTCCCACTCAACAGAGCTGCTTGCTGAGCCTCCTCTTTGTCCCCATCCACCTGAGGAAGATCCTCTGGCAGCAGTAGCTACAGTTCCTGAAGCCCCTGAGCTTTTTTACGTGGTCAATGATCATCAAAGTGGCTCAGATGGGCAGTACCCTGCACCAATCCTTCACTTGCCCTGCATCAATGGTGATAGAGGAGGAGAAAGACTGGGTGTGCTGGTCAATCTCAAGATGACTATGAGCCACCAATGTGATGTGGCCGAGACAAGGCTAATGCAATCCTAAAATGTATCAGGCAAGGTATTTCCAGTAGATATAGGGAAGTGCTATTACCATTAGATAGGGGACAGGTCAGACCTCATCTGGAATACTGTGGGCAATTCTGGTCTCCCATGTTTGAGAAAGATGAATTCAACCTGGAACTGGTGCAGAGAAGGGCGACTAGGATGATCAGAATGGAGAGTGAACCTTATGAGAAGAGACGTAAGAAGCCTGGCTTGTTTAGCTTAACCAAATGAAGGCTGAGACAAGATATGATTGATCTCTACAAATACATCAGAGGGATAAACACCAGGGAGAAAGAGGAGATATTTAAGTTAAGGGCCAATGCTGGCACAAGAACAAATGGATATAAACTGGCCATCAACAAGTTTAGGATTGAAATTAGACAAAGGTTTCTAACTATTAGACAAAGGTTTCTAACTAGAACAGTCTCCCAAGGGGAGCAGTGGGGACTAAAAATCTAACTGGTTCAAGACTGAGACTGATTAGTTTATGGAGGGGCTGATACAATGAGGTTGCCTACAACGGCATGGGGCCCATCTGAGAGTGCTAGTAGCGAATATCTCCAAAGGCCTATTGGACGCTAGATGGGTAGAGCTCTGAGTTACTATAGTGAATTTTTTCCCAGGTGGGTCTTGTCCATGTGCTCAGGGTCTAATTTTTTTAAGGTCCAAATATCTTGGTCAAGGTCCAGACTACAGAATTTAAAAAAAAACAACAACAACAATAATGATAATAATAACTAAATACAGAGATTTTGGGGTCCATTCAAAAGTGTCTGGAGGTCTCAATTAGGCTTGTGGTCCATCTATTGAATACCCTTGGTCTATCTGATCACCATATTTGGGGGCAGGAAGGAATTTTCCTCCAGGTCAGATTGACAGAGATCTTGGATTTATTTTTTTTTCCTTCTTCAGCAAGGGGCACAGATCACTTTCTGGTTTGAACTAGTGGATGGTGGATTCACTGTAACTGAAGTCATTAAATCATGATATAAGGACTTCAGTACTTCCACCAGAGGTTATGGGTCTAGTACAGGAGTGGGTGTATGAGGTTCTGTGGTCTGTGTTGTGCAGAAGGTTAGATTAGATGATCACAATGGTACTTTCCGGTCTTAAAGTCTATGAGGCATGTTCCAGCTACTGGCCCACAATGATCTTGAATGGGGCGTGCACCTTCCTTTGGGCAGTCATCTTCCAGGGAGCAGCCTTTGCAGGCCACCTGCCCTTCCTCTTCTTCCAGCTGGTGTCAGGGAGTGGGGGGCAGATTCTATTGTTTGGCAGTTACCCCAAGCTCTCAAAGCTGTACCCCTGTCTGGTGCACTCCATGATACAGGCATTGTCATCTGGTAACCCAGCCATCCACCGCCTGCTGGAGCAGCACCTACTAGGATAGGTGAGGGAGATGGTGCAGTTGCTGGTGCAGGGCAGCATTAGTGGTCCTTTCCTGGATCTGTTGTGGAGTCTGGTTGTGGCTGTGACCAGCATGAGTGCCCTGTGCTTAGGTGCTGCTACAACCACAGCCTCGGTAGGATCCTGTGGCTGGTGGTGGGGTGCTTTTTAGGTAGTGCAGGGTTAATATGTAGTATGAAGTAATCCCAATCCAGTAAACTAGTTTGAAGCTGCATAGAGGATTTTTAATGATCCGCTATTTTCTGTGGGATGTTGGAATGTCTCACTGAAGACCCAGATGTTATTTTTTATTAAGCTTCTCTTTACTTAAATGTAAGCTAAAAATAAGAATGGCAAAATAAAAACACAATACATCTGGAATATCCAATGCAAAGAGCTCTTCATCCAAAATCGAGTAGTGCAAAGTACATGGCCACAGCCAGGTTTTTGCTTCCTCCTGCTTTTCTTCCAGCTGTGCCAGTGAAACACCTGATTGTCTATTATCCAGTGTTATAAGAGAAAATTACCCACAGCCTTCCAACAAAAAAGGCTAACAATTTCCTGTTTATTTATAATGTATATTTATTCATAGCTGGTACAAGCTATTCAGGTAACTTTATTTGGCAGAATATACAAAATGTATTCTGATAATCACATGCTTTAATTTAACCAATTAGAAACAGAAACACCAGGAACAAAATGGCCACCCAATTCTTAAACTACATTTCCCAGAACATCAGAGGTTTACAGAGTGGCTATCAATCCCAATCCAGCTACAAAAGCTCTAAGTATGCAGTGAATTCCTAGCGGAAGTATTCCATCTCTTGCTGACCATTCTGTGGTTCAGTAAAAGCACATCATCACCACCACAACACAGGCAGGTACCATTCTGACAAGCAAGTCATAGACTGGAATACCATGTATGTAGTTAGCCTCACATTGAACCTTTAAAGCAATAGCTCTTTGATACTCAAACATCCATAAGAGCACAGCGCATTTTTATACATAGCTCTTTTCCCCAATCATTCTGTGATTCAGGTAGCACATGTATCTTTCAAAATGACCCAGGTTACAATTTAAAACAAAAGCCCTGGCCTGTGAAATAAAAGAGAATGAACTAATACAAACCCTTTTATACCATATGCTCTACATGTAACCGGAGAGTGCAATATGTGTCCGGTCACATGCATCTCTCCCAACCTATATGCCCTCCAATGACAGCAAGTTTTGAAATCCCAATAGATGTTACTTGATTGACTGTACCCATGTCTCACACTCTGAATCTTGAAATTATATAAATTTCCCTGCAGCTTAGTGGCACTATTTACTGTGAAACATTTTTCAGGGTCACTCATCGCTGTAAGCCTCACAGACAGTTTCAGTCTAGCAAAGAAGAAACCTACTGAGAGAAGGACATGGACATTACCTCACAAACTTAGGAGGGATTGTTTTCCATAGCTTGAGAGCTAGCCAACAGCTGACAGCAGCTCTGGTGAGTACAGCCTGTTCACTGAACTCAAATTTTGAATGGTTATTTTAATACACTTCTACTTCCTGCTTTTAAGTGGCACAATATTTAATGACAACCTGTTATTTCCTACAGTCTGGAATGCAGAAGGATAGCTTGACCACAAACTATAGTTACAATGATCATGTTTCTTTTTCCAAATGATGTTTTTGTAGCGAATTATTTTGAAAACCTGCCAGGCCTCTTGGACTCCCATACGTGCAGGATGACACAGATGTCTGCGTGCCATTTAACAGCTTTCAAGTGAGATAATGTGGTAGGCAAATCCTGGAATTGACATCCAGTGCTCTGGTGAAAAAGCTTGGCCCCCATCGTCTGGTAAATAATGTTTTGAACTAGAAGCCTTTCTCCCTGATTTAAATAAGCAACTGTATGTGCATTCATGGATCAGATAAATATTGTTCATAGCGTCTTGTTTGTAACTGTTCTGCACTCAGCATAACTATGTACAAATCGTATTTTATTTGAATTAAATTAATGTGTTACATTGACTTTATTTCTCTCTCTCTCTCTCTCTCTCTCTCTCTCTTTCTTTCTCTCGTGTGGTGAATTTCTCTCTCTCTCTCTTTCTTTCTCTCGTGTGGTGAATTTTGTTAGTTTTTTTTCACCTTCTAACTGAAAACCTTATTTTTGCCAATCTACTAGTACAACACAGCAGCAAGCAAAATCATATTATTGTTGATTGCATTCAAAAAGACAGAACATTCATTTCACCTCTCTTAGCACATGTGCACAGTTCCTATATACCAGGTGGGTATAATTAGTCTGTAATGTGGTTTGGCTGACAAATTACTTCCTATTGGTTGGATAATTTTGCTACTGCATCCTCAAAGTGAAGAGGAAAAAAAAGAACCCCAAACAGCATCCACCTATAGTAACTCCACTGGAAAAAAAAAAGATAATTTGCCATAACTAGTGTATGCAAATGGATTCTTTAAAAATTGAAGTAACTCAATTTCCATGCTTTCTAGTAAACAGCATATGACTTTTATGGCTTAATTCATGTTATAATAGAAGATCCCTAAAGACAAAAACAATACTTAAAAATAGTTTTTTTAACTGAATCTCATGAAGAAATGAAGCATGCAAAAACAGGTAATAGGGCAAAGTACAAGGTTTGTAGCTAAATAAATAAATAAAAATGAGCTGTACATAAGCTCATCTTCCATTGTATTCATTTTTTATCACATCTGAGCTAAAGAATCTCTTTCTTCACAGATCACTGACAAAGCCCGGAGAGATGGATGACGTGGGAAATAATGAACTTCAAAGAAACTTTAGCATTGACTGAAATATTAATGAAAACCATTCTGAAAATAATGAGAGAAGTAGGTGTAACCCAGAAGTGATTAACCCTTTCAGTGCCTGTATGGTAGAACTATATGGTACATTATCCACAATAGTGGCATCCATGTACATATGTCATATATCTGAGCGTTACAATGATAATTTGCCATTAGAATTTCTTCATCTCATGCATGTGCAAAGTAGGTGATAGCTGGAGGTGAATTTCCTCTAACAGTTAATACCTTTAACACTGGGATACTTTCGGACCCACTTCACCATGTCCCTCTGCCCTGTATCATTATTCCTGAATAAATATCCTCCATTGCAGAAAATGCTAATGTGCTGGCTCTGAAGCTGCATTTAGCAAGATATGGTTTGTGGAAGCTATGCTAGTATGAATGATGTGACAGCCTTACGTGAAATCTGTGAAACATCTCCCGGTCCTCCACCATTCAAGAAGATAGAGATAGAAAATATGTGTGACCTCTTTTGTATATATTCAAAGTGAATATTTTAATATAGAAATAAACTGCTGTTTAATACTTAAGCCATACACCACTATGATTCGGGGGAAATGCATATAAGGAAATTTGGCATATCATGCAAAATAACTTTTTGTATAGCAAGAAAAATATATAATGATGGAGTAACATTAAGTTAAACAGTCTCTATTGACCCCTGAGAACTGGGTATTTGTTCTGCCAAAAGGATATTGTAAACCCTCAGGTGGTGTAAATCAACATAGTTCCATTGAATCAAATGCCAACTTATAGCAGTTTATACCAGCTGATGATCTGACCTTGATTCTTGAAAATAAAAATAGATTAAATGATTAAATTAAACTTACAGGAGATGAGTATCATTGCTTGATAGTCTCCTGTAATCATAATACAAGGAATAAATTGTGGAAGAGAGAGAGAGTGTATGTGCATAGAAAACATACTTTTACTGGGAAATATGGTTGTGTGGAAGTGCTCTACCACCAGATTATTGTCTGCTTAAATTTGTATGAAAGAAGTGAGACTGAACTGAAGGCTGAAATCCTCTCTTCAGCCAAAGAGTAGTTCATTGTTTTGCCTAGTCCTCCCTGTTCTTAGCTTCTTTCCTAAGGCTTCAAACTAGCATGAAAGCAACTGCTACTAATGAGTCAACCTGCCAGAGGATTTTGTGAAGGCCAAAAGTATATCTGGGTTAAAAAAATTAGATAAGTTCATGGAAGATAGGTCCATCAATGGCTGTTAGCCAAGATGGTCAGGGAAGCAACCTCATTCTCTGGCTGTTCTCAGACAGAATCTGGGACTGGATGACAAGGGATGGATCACTTGATAATTGCCCTGTTCTGTTCATTCCCTCTGAAGCACCTGGCACTGGCAACTGTCAGAAGACAGGATACTGGGCTAGATGGGCCTTTGGTCTTACCAAAAATGGCCATTGTTATGTTCTTATGGGGAATCCTGTCATGTAGGATGCAGAAATACTCAAAAAATTTCACTCAATATTTTTCATTGAAAAATATCTTTTAAAAAATGTCTTTCATGGAAAAAACGTTGACATTATCAAAAATTTGTTTTATTAAATTTTCCACAGTTTTGTTTTAATATTTACTGATGTTTTATCAAATTCCATAAGAAAAAGTGGTTTTCAATAAATTAAAAATGTCAAAGATAATTTTATTAACATTGTGACAAAAACATTGGTTAAAAATTGTCCAAAACCTCCTCTGTCTCTCCACCCCCCACCACCACCCCCAGTAAATTGGTCACTTTTGAACCCTGCAAAACTGATATACATTTGAAATCTTTGGTGAAATCCTTTTTTGATCAGGTCTACTTGGTCAAATGAATATGATGACTCATTTCACATCAGCCACCAAAAATGTTACCAGATAGTGATGATGTATAGACCTGGAGGAAAGGAGCTCCCAAGCACAACAACTGGATAAAGATTTCAGTGCCAAATATTTTTCTCCACTAAAATTTGCATAAAGTGAAGACTTTTCTATTTTAAAAACTTTCTGTGTAGACATAAGCTATGATGCAAACCATTAAAAATGCTAAATAGTATTGTAGTTCCCAACATTTTCAAAAAATTACTACTCTGCATGAATAAAACCAAATTTTTAAATATATAGAATTCAGATAGATATTTCCTTTATTTAAAATAATAAACCTATATAAGTCCTCGAAGGCTGAGCAAAACCATGTCCTAAATGTCACTTAAAATGGGATAATACTGTACCCTTAACTCAAAAATGGCCAGGCATATTTTGGTCAGACTTTTAAAAATACATATTTACCATTCATCTGTGAAAAAATTATGAAAAATTTCATCCAAAGGTGAAATTTTTAGAAACATTGGAGAAAATGAGGAAAGGTGTTTTCTCCTGCAACAAAGGTCTTGCTGCAACCTTATCTATACAAATTTGGCTCTTAAAAGCTTGCCAGTTGTCATAATGAAGGGGAAGATTGTAGTCTTTACTTACCAAATCAGTGGGACTGTTTGTGTGAGTAAGTGCTCATCGAGGTGAGTAAGGAGTCCACAGGCTGGTCCTATAAAATTGTATCTTGCAGCCTTATCAAAGTCCGATGGAAGGTCAATGGAAGTCTTTCCATTGACTTTAATGGGAGCTGGATCAGGCCTTTACAGAATTACAGTCCAACACAAAGTACAGCAGAACACAGCAGAGAGTGAGTAATATCTAGATGTCTTAGGGAAAAGGCACAGTTTTTAATGGCCCCCAGTGTATTGTATTAACCGGAGACTCAGCTGACCTCCTTATTTAGACTTTCAAAAAACCTTTGACAATGTATCTTTCAAAAGGCTACTAAAGAAACTAAGTAGTCATAATGTGAGAGGCATGGTATTGCCATGGCTCAAAAACTCTCTAAGAGAAATAACCCAGGGGGAGGGCTAGCCTATAAATGCCAACTGCAGATTGCTTACATATTCCTCTGAAGCATCTTATACATATTGGTATGATGTATAGACCTGGAGACAGGATACTGGAACTGGATGGCACTCAATCAGATCCATTATGGCAGTTGCTATGTTCCTATTGTGGGCACTACTAGCCACCTACTGTATGGTAGGTAAGTCAATCCTGAATGCAAGTTGATATACTCAATTACATTATATAGTGTATACAAATGTACAATAAAAAGATTATTTGAAAAGATTTGGCAGAAGCAGCATTATGGAGACCCCACTTGCAGCCCATTTGAATGAACAGAGAGTCCATAAGGCACTAAGCACGACTTAAGCCACCCTTAGAGGCCCAATTCACCATTTACCTATTCTTTCCATAATTATTTATGCCAGTGGAAAGTGGATATGAAATCACAATAGTGAGATTGTTAAGGGTACGTCTACACAAGGGAAGTTGCTTTGATAGCATTTTAATTTAAAGTTAAATCTCTTTTAAAATACAAAGTATGAAGTCTATGTGGGCACACTTATGTCATTTTAACCCTGGATTATGTTGGGTTAATGGCACCTGTAAATTAGAGGGAGGAGCTATACTGATATGTCAGGTTTAAATTGTTTTCAGAGTGTTGACATTCAAAAATGCACTAATGGAACAATAACTCTTTAAAAATCATTCTTTTCATTAAACTTTGGGCCAGATTTTCAAAAATATTTACTCACCTAAATATGCAGGTCGGATTTTTAAGAACACCTAAAAAGTTAGGTGCCTAATTTCAGTGGGAGTTAGGTGCCTAAACAGATTAGACACTTTAGAAAGTCCCATGAGTTGTCTCCCTGCATCTTTAGGTACCTAAATATTTTTGAAAATCTGGCCCTATGTCTGGAGACCAAGCCTTATTCACTTTTCTTACACTTTGCAGAGTTGTAAGTGACTTCCAAAAGTGCAGGGCAATGGGGATCAAGCCCTTAGTGTTTTATGGCACCCCTGCATTCCGATGAATGTCAACCAAAGCAAATAGTCATAATCAAAGGATACATATTTTTCAGGTTTTCACCAGTAGTCACATTATATTGCTGTTCTTAGGAAAAGAAAATACTGTACAGCAATAATTTAATCTCATCAGTGAAAAATGGAAAATCCTAGAAAAATACTTAGCAACGTTGCAGTCTTACATTTTTGTTCAACTGGATGTTTTCATCACAGAAATCATGAGTTACATCAGTAATAATTGTCAAGAGTATTAATTGTATTGACAATATTTAACTACAAAAACCTTTGGGAAAATTATTCTTTTCTGTGCTTTCCTCCTAATTGGACAATTTTATGTGAGCTAATATTTGTGATCTCATAAGGCTTTCGAGGGAGCCAATTACATACTTTTCTCCCCATCAATATTGCAGCATTATAGGTTTTTCTGAGGCCCTTAGTATCCTATTTGTTGTAAAATTGAGTTAGGGTTTGTTCTTTGGGACACAACATTTATAGTCTTGCTGTAGTCATGACTGTTACTGCTGCTGATACTCAGAGATTGTCATCAGAAGAAACCTTTTTTAAAGCAAAAGAGATGTATCTGCTTAGCGATGTTCATGTCCTGCTTCATAATTTATTAAATGGAGTTTAATAAAGAAAAGTTCACATAGTAGGGTATCCATAGTGAAACTTCACACCTGTCCACTCATTGCCCTCCATTTAAAAATTAGTTTCAGTGAGCTGTTTCCTTGAGTGACCAGCTTTGACCAAAAAAAAGAAAAAAAAATCAAACTCATAAGCGTCTCCTATTTGTGCTTGATGACACTTAAAAGTTGATGATCTATGTTGGTTTCACTACCCCCAGAAGTAGTGCTGACTTTCAGTGCCACTTAGACATTATTACTAATAAAACAATTGTCTCCATTGCTATTCTATTCACATTCTTATATGACACCCACAGTATTTGAGTACATTCCAATAGTGTACTAAGTGACATGATTAACATCTTTTATATATGGTTCTTTCTTCCTTCCTTCCTCTCCCCAGAGAAGAAAATTGCATACAAGTTTGTTTCTGTATTTAATTTATGTACACTGTGTTATGTATATTAATGAAGACAAGGTCAAAGAAGTGCTTCTTGGAATGAGAAGTAGTGAGCCTTGTGACAGTTCTTAGATTTTATGTGAGTTCTTTCAAGAGTCTTGGACAAGCCCACAAGAAAGCTCCTGGCCAATTAACTTTACTCTTGTGGTAGACCAAAGCAGTGGAGTTGTGGACAGTTGACAGTAGTCCTCTATTCAATGCTTCATGTGATCTTTAAATTAGTCCATGCCCAAATCATTAAGTACTTTAAAGAGAAAGGTTAGTGCCATCTCTGCCTCTCTGTGGTTCTTACTACTGCCTGCACCACTGGGAAAATTGCCTGGCAAATCTTGCAATGAGAAGTGAAACATGAAGCTTTTTCTGCTGCTCTTGAAGCCCCTGAAAAACACTTTTCCCTATCATATTAATCCCACTGAAAATTATATTCCTAAAACACCAGAATATTACAGGCCCATTTTTTTGTAAAATGTGAGTGCTAGGCAAAAATAATAAACAGTGATTTTTGCTGTGAGATTTTTAATTGATTATTCACTACAAGAAAGGAGGATGGGTTTAGAGGAGGATTTAAGATTTGCATACAATAATATCTGGAGTATCCAATCAGGTTTAGGGCTCCATTGTGCTAGACAAAGAACACAGTCCCTAACTTGAACAGCTTCGGATCTAAGAAATTACTTCCTGTCCCATCAGCTCCTCTTTTGCTAATCTCCCCCAAACCATCCCAAGAACCATGCCTCATGGGTTTTGTTTGATATTTTTTTAAATATTGTATTTATCTGTTAATTAGAATATCCTGCTAAATACCAATTAATTGTTAGTTCTGATTTGGGCTGAAGCTCACTCCAGTACAGGAGGTGCACTCAAGGCTCCCTGCACCACTTCCGCCTTAAGTCGTGTGGAACACCCTGGGTTGGAACTCCTGCACTGAAATGAAATCCATGAAGAAAAATAGGCCATAGGAGGCTAAAAAGAACATAATACCCTGAATAAAACTACTTGAATAAAATATTCTTCTTCTTCTCAAAGAAATAATTTACATACAGTTAAGAGCCCCAGAGCATCTTAATGTAAAATGAGAATCAGTCCCACAGTGCTGGGTTTTTTCCATGTTTTCTGATTGCATGACTAAAACTTTTTAAAGAAAAGAATAATGAACACTAATAGTAAATGGTGGATACTCTTGTTCAGACACATGGGGGAACTTCCCAAAATATTCCTTGCTGATCCCATTGGACTAGGTGTATTCATTTATTTGTGATACCTACCTAAACTCCACTTAATCCTTGGAACTGCACAAATCATAGAATCATAGGGTTAGAAGGGAGTACAAGGGTCATCTGGTCCAACCCCTGCCAAGATGCCGGATTTGTTGTGTCTAAACCATCCAAGACAGATGGCTATTCAGACTCCTCTTGAAAATCTTCAGCGAAAGAGCTTCCTCAACCTCCCTAGGCAGTCTGTTCTTACAGTTAAGAAGTTTTTCCTAAAATTTCATCTAAATCTGCTGTGCTGTAATTTGAACCCATTGCCACTTGTCCTGCCATCTGTGGCAAGAGGGAACAACTTTTCTCCATCTTTTTTTATGGAAGCCTTTCAAGTATTTGAAGACCACTATCATATCCCCCCTCAATCTCCTCTTTTTCAAACTAAACATACCCAGTTCCTTCAGCCTTTGCTGTATGGCTTGCATTCCATCACTTTGATAATCTGTGTCACTAGCCTCTTGATCCTTTCCAGTTTCTCCATATCATTTCTACAAATTGGTGACCAAAATTGGATGCAGTACTGTATCATTATTTGACATTTATGTTTTATTCTAAACTGGCATCAGTCTTTGGTGTTCAAAAATCACTAGCCTCATTTCCTTCCCTGAGAGGGATCTTAAGAAAGAAGTCATCTCAATTTTAACGTGACCTGTGTAAGTGAAATGTAATGTATTTTAAACATGGAAGGGCAAATATTCTCCTACACCAGAGCTCTTCTGATTCCCAACATCCAACCCCTGTCTCAGTCACTCCTATCAGGCTGTTCTAACTAGTGACACAGGCTTAGAGTCACGACTAGACACTACATCAATGGACAGTTAGTGTAGCAGACCTCTGCTCTGCCACTCTCAATGCTCCCACTTCTTCTCCTGACAAGTTCTCTACACTGCAAGTGTGGATGTTGATAGGTACAGGACACTGCTCCAGCATTCCTGTTCAAGCACACTGTGCCTCATACCAGTGATTTCTCTGTTGGTGACTGCAGTGAGGCTGAGTCGACTCCCTCCGAGCGGAGAGCGAGGGTCCACTACACGCCCCTTGGTGGGTGGAGCATAGCCTGCCTCCCTTGACGGAAGTGCCAGGGCGGGGCCAGAAGTATAAGAGGAATGCCCTGCAGCCCAGTTGGGGCAGAATCCCTGGAGGAGAAGGACGATCTGGCCATACTTCCACGCCCAGGAGGAGAACCTACCTCCTGCTGTCTGACAGTCGCAGAACTGGGAGACCCTGATGGGGAGTGTCCCGGACTACCGACCGCAGAGGACCCCAAGGAGCCCTGGAAGTGAGAGGTACCAACCCCCAGGGAGGCAGGAAGTGACCCAGGGGCAGCCACAGAGCAGCCGGCTGTGAAGCCAGGGGTGGCTCAGTTGGCGTATTGCAGCTGGATCCCCACCGACGCAGGAGCAGCCAATCCTGCACTTGCCAGGGCCCTGGGCTGGGACACAGTGGAGTAGGGTGGACCCGCATCCCCCTGCCATGCCAGCGCGGGGTGGCCGACTCCCTACACTGTGCGGGGAAGCTCCCGCTCTGAAGAAGGAGCCTCCCTTACCAGCTCCCTTATAGATTGTTGCTTTGCTGGCTGCCTGAGCCCCACCCAGGCTCCATAGATTTCAATTAATGCTTCTCTTTAGGCTTGTGAGCCAAGCAAGTTAGCTTACTTGGTAAATTTTTCCCAGAACTCTTACAACTCTTCAGATGTATCATCTATTCAAATGGAGTGTGTAGATCTTTGAAAGGAATAGAGTGAGGATAAGGCTCATTCCTGAAAGCAACTTGAGACCTCTGATCTCAGGAAAAATTGTTTTTCTGAGATTGGAATAATTATGAGACAAAAAATAAAATAATCAGTTTCCAACAACTATGAGAATTAATGCTTTTGCACTATCTATCTGACACAGGCTAGTGCAAAACCACTATTTCTGATTTTTTCCAAATGGATCTTTACTAAAATGAAAGTCAGTGGAGAAATGGAGTTTGCTACGCTAGCAGAGTCCTCTGTTTGTGTGCGTTTGGCTTTGCCAGTGCAACCTATCCCAATGAACCGATATTGAACTCTAAAAACACTGTGAAAGCAGCCTAGTTCAAATATACAGGTAACAAAGGGGAAAAATGCAAAAAAGGTTCTAAGAACAGATCTTGAACACAAACCCAAGCACACAATTTCTTGTTTGAAATAGTTTACATGTAGACTTTGAATATTGTTGCTGATTGAGTTGAAGAATTCACACAGCTCAAGATTTGACAGAAAAAAATCTGGTATATTAATCACTGGCGAAGCCAGGAAGGGTACAGAATTTGTAATCTCATATATACTATACAAAGATGAGTTTAAAGCATGAAATTCTGAGGTGTTTGAATCGTATGAGCATATTCTAATTAAATAAGAACATAAATATATAAATTATGCCTTTTGGGGTGTTTTTTTTTTAATAGTGGAAATGTTTAACAACAATTCCAGGAGTCAGTCAATACTATGTAATGGTTAGAGGACAGAGAACCAAGATTTCTGGATCTATTCCCACCTTTTCCACTAATTTGCTCTGTAACCAAGAGCAACACACTTACATTTCTGAGCCTAAATTTACCAAGCTGTAAAATTGACATAATCCCTTCTTCACAGGATCAGTGTTAAATACAATTTTTTTAAAGTGTTTTAACACCCTCAGATGAGTGCAGTTATGTAGACTAAAGCAATTATTCCTGGCAAATATTTTCTGATGTTTATCCTTTTTCCTATTTGTATTATATGAATATATGAATTATCCACAACCGGATTGTGGTTTTTACCAGTTTGTAAATTGTAACTGTTTGACAAATGATATAAGTAAACACATATTTACCCCATGGACTATTCCCAAATTTTCACAATGAGAATTCACTATTCATGATTTGCTACTATCCCATGTGATTAGACATGAAGAGGTTGTGTCTATGTTCCTACTTTATATGGCCTCCTCAGTCCTTTTACTGTTCATAACTTATCCACAAAAAGATCTGGAGGTTTACAAATTTGTTTGATAGTCTTCTTGTCAGGTAGGGAACCAACCCAAATGGCTGTGAGAACATTTTCAGCGTGAATTCTCCTACAAAATATTTTATTTGCACCAGTATTCTTTGCTTTCTGCAAACATTCTTACTAAATAAAAATTTTTTACCTGTATGCTTTCAAATAAGTAGCGCTGAGAATAGTAGCAAAGTGAATCAGCAGGTTTTAATTCCAAGACTATCCACAAATGTTTTGACTGTTTTATTTTATTATTTTTATTTTATTTTATTATTTTTATTTTTATTATTTGCATTAACATAGTTCCTAGGAGCCCCCATTGTGCTAGGCACTGTAAAAACACAGAACAAAAAGGCAGTCCCTTCCCCAAAGAGCTTAAAATTTAATTATAAGACAAGAAACAACAGATGGACACAGAAAGATGAGACAATGAGATGATATTGGTTAGCATGATAAGCAATGGTCTCTGCACACTAGCAGCCTGTTGTCAATTTTTTATGGGCATAATGGAAAAAAGTAGAATTTTGAAAAAGGTTTTGAAATTTTCAGCTAGTTTTGTTAATTATTATTTTATTAATAACAATGATAGTACCTAGAGGACAGCAATCGGGAATCAGGACCTCACTGTGATAATAGCTTTATAAGTGTTTTAAACATAAATCGGCCCTGCCCCAGCAAACTCACAAGCTAGATTTGTAAGACAATGCAACAGGTGGATGAACAATCAAGGTTGGAGGGACAGATGACAGTGAAGATGCACAGATTAGTATTGCATATATTTCTGAATTTCCATACGAATGATTAAATTTATAATCATATATATGTACATGTGTTGTAATTTATGGAGTTTAGTGAATCAGACCACCCTATCCTCCAACCATCTCCCTGTTTCCTCCTCCACGCTTAACATGTTAAAATTGTTCTCCCCCTCCTTTTGGAGCTTTTATTAATATAGTTAAGTATGATACAATTTGCTGTTTTTATAAAATCCTTTGGGGGGCATTGGTGTTCGGAATGTATAACTATTTGTGGAAGTAACAGTAGAGCACCAAAATCAGCCCAGCGTCTCTTAGTAGGGTATTTCTGATCTCTGTGGTTTGTTTTTGTGTTTGTTTTGTTTTTAAAGAGAAAAATGCTGTAGTAGATTGCAAAATAGTAGTATGGGGGGGAGGTATGTATGTTATATGTGCATATAAAGATGAAGTATTTGAGATTGTCTTCAAATAAGTTCTGTAGGTGGTTTGCGGTGCAGATCAAATTGAAAAGCAACTGAAAGTTGGTTATAGCAATTCTTGAAAACGTTTATATCCCGCTCACTTTTCTAGCTTTAGAGTAAAGCTAATAGTGCAAAAAGCCAGACAAAGCATCCATTATTTAAACCCTGTGTTATGGGCTCTCTATGGGTAGAATTTAACGCAGAAAATATGATTATGTACGATAGAAAATATGCAATGATGGCTGCGCACACAGTCTAGCTTAATTAATTAAATAGAGAAAATATAAACAAGAGAAAAAAAATCTACTTATTTGTCACATTCTTCCTTTTCCTCCCACTTCAGAAAGGAAAAATTCAAAACAGCAGAAGTTATGTCTTTACCCATAGGAAGCAAGGTGCCAAAGAAATAAAACTAATCACCATTACCAATATGTGACTGTTACTTAAAACCCGTCAGTTTGGAAGTGGAGAAAAGAGAGCAAAAACAGACAAGCTGGTGTTTAGAGGGGGAAGTAAAATAAGAGCAAGAACAACACAGTTAAGAACCCATATGTAATTTCTGTTGTCTTGTTTTCCCTTTTTCTCCTCTACTCCAAAGAAACAACAGAGAACAGAAGGGTAGAAATGATGAGCTATAAAAGAGTGAAAGGACATAGGCTTTTATACTCTTTGTCAAAATTTTGTCCTGACTGCAGTAGACGGATTCATTCAAATTAGATTGATGGAGTACAAGGAGAACTATGTGGCAGCTCTGAAAATGTTTAATCCCTCTCCATCCAAGAAATAGAAGTATTTTGTACAGAGTGACTCCTGTGAAAAAGTCCACTGAGGACAGGCTGCCAGACTGGGGAACACAGCAATCACATTCCCTGGAGTTACTGGAATTTGACTAAGATAACTAATGCACTCATGCATAAACACACACACAACAATCGATTCTGGTGGAAGAATCAGTCTCACCACTTAAAGGGGGAAAAGTGCGGACACACTTTAGAAAGAGGAAATTCCTTCTAATCATTTCCATCAATCAACTAGAGATGTATAGTAAAGGCCCCAGTAATCAGATGTCTTTCTCTTTTTAAGAAGAATTCCTGTAAATTTGGACTTTCTAAATTGTTTTTAAATCTGACCCCAAGCAACAAAAATTAAATGTGGATAACTGCAATGCTTATTCTGCTTTCACTGTCAAATCACAAATTATTTTAATTTATACAGCAATTCCCTTACTCTCACTATTGAAATCATTGGTTCCCTCGCATTAACTCTGCATTAACAAAGCAAACAAAACATTCCTCAGTACAGCCATCAATCCTCCCTACCAATAACTTCTGGGCATATATAATTAAAAGTACATTGAAAAACTCCTTCACTCAAAAATGTGAGTTCTCCCTATAAAAGGGACATGGAAAAATATAAACACAAACAAAGAAAACAATACTTTAGAAAGACCAGATGTGTAGTGTTTTTACAACTTTTTAATATTTTCAAATAAAAATTTAAGAAAACTAAAATAAAAATAGATAACTCTGAGTTCCTGTTCATCCAATTTTGCCTCCAAAGTCCTGAAAGAGGCTGCCTTGCAAAAGCAGGCACAAGGTGCCACAAGAGAATTAGGATTCCAGTGATCATGACCGGGAGCAGCAACAGAGGAATCCTGCTGACCAGTAGCAGCAGCTTCCCAACCAGCCAGAGGAGAAGGAATAGGCAGAACAGCACAAAGTGAAGTCCAGGATCATGGGATATCATCTGCCAGACAGTCCAACAGAGAAAAAGCTGGAAGAGGCTGGTGGCCTCCTCAAACTCCTAACCACAATCTTGTTCTGTGAAGATGGCTGCTCAGAGGCAAGCCACATCTTTCACATATGCCACTTAGTGGTCAAACACACCTCTCCACTCTCTTGCTACTGCATCTGGGACTGCGCCCTCACCTTTCCCCCCGACTGGTGCTGTCTTCTAGACTACTTCTTGTTCTCACTGGTAGTGGTGGGACTGATGATTTTCCAGTCCAGCAGGCCGTTCAACATTATATCATTTACTGCCCATCTGGCCCCAGGCTACATATATCTCCCTGCCTTGTACAAAAGTGGATCCAGAAGGCAGTTGTTTGGCGCAGTGATACCCTGCCACTGTAGACACCTTGGACAATGCTCTAGGGCTGGAACACTGGCAAAGTGTGTCCAAAAAGAAGACCTTTCTTCTGCTGTAAGATTCATCGTCCTATTCCCCATCATCTCCTCACTGCTGTTTAAGATGGTTAAACAGTTCCAAACAATTATTTCTTTAATGTTTCAAATTTTAAGACTCTCCTTTCTATTCTCAATCCTTCTTCCCCTCCAATCCCATTTTGGGGACCTGTTTTCCAAAGGACAGTCTTCCCTCCAAATTCTCCATTTTACCCTCACCAAGGGTTGATGTGAGTGTGGTTTTGCAGATAGTAGAGTATTTTCAGCAGCAATGACCCAGTTGAGTAACAACTTGCCAGAGGACCCCTGATTGAACTTGACATTGATCTTTCCAGGTCTAAATGCCTCTTTGAAAAAGCTTGCTTGCCCAGTAGGAAACATCTTCACAGGATCAAGCCACATACAGGGAAATTAGAAAAAAAGCAGTAGGAAGAAACAAAGATGAAATACAAAATAATTATCCCACCCAAACACAACCACAGATGGTGGTAAGAATTTTGCTGTTGTAGGCGTTACTCACTTGTAGAGCCCCCACTTCACATGTCAATAGTGTGAAAGGGCCAGCACCTTGATCCAAAGGCCCTGGTTGGCAAGAAATCCAAGTCCAACTTCCTGTTGACAGATGTCCTCTGACTGAAGGATTGGGGATACTATTTCAGAAGGACTTGTGCAGGTCATAGGACAGGGCATGTGCCCTGCAGGCAAGGATATAACAAGATAAAAGTCTGAGTCAGAGCTGGGGGACCAGTCAAGAGAAGAGCCTGTCTGTGTGCCCACTATGGGCCCGTACCATATGCAAGAATCAGCCAGAGCCCAAAGGGAAGCTGGCTTCCTGATCGGTGACTGAGGGACTGATGCTGGAAGGGCACCTGGATGCTTGCTAAAGGTGACTGTTTGCAGGCAAAAGTGACTGTTGCTGATAAAGGTGATTATTTCTTACTGATAGTGGTAATGGAATGATTTGAGTGAATAATTGTCTCATCAAAGGTTGTAGAAGGGTGTTTTACACCAAGGCAAGCGGTGGGAACTTGGAACTAACTGCCAGAGAAGGGATTGCCCACAAGACAGTGGTATCTTCAGTTATAAAGCACTTAGATACCAGGGTGATCAATGCATTAAAAAAAATAATATGGAAGGAGAAGCAGAATTTCAGGTTGTCCAGCTTTTCACAGGTAACTAACCCAAAGTAGTCTCCCTCCACAATAACATTAACTACCCTGTAAGAATTCATTTTCCCCCGTACTGCTTCCTGTCCTGGATCCCTATCTCATGAAATGCCTACGACCCCACCGTACTCTTCTTATGTTTCCCAGATCCCTATCTCTTTGTGTACTACTCAATAGAAATTTAGATTTAGAAATTTAAATTTAGAAATTCTACAAAGGGAGAAAACTGATCAGCTGAGGTAGGTTTATAAAGAGCTGCATATCATTTTATGTTACACAAAGGAGCTTGCCCACTGTCACTCAATAAATAAGCCTTAACAATAACATAACCATGGGACATTTTCACTAGACACTTTTTAGACAAAGTCCTCATTAGGTTAATGTAAGATCACTGGCTTTAGCTTGCATTTTATTTCATATAACTCCCTTTTTAAACAATAAGGCTTATAAAAGGAAAAACTGGCGGCTCATAGGGAAGAGATGAATGAATATAATAAGGCTTCTGTTGGAGGGATTTATGATGTATATTTAGAATCACAGACAACATAGTAAATCACTGCCACAGCCAACGTGAAAGATACATTAGTTGCCATTTGTTTTTCACCAGCCTATCTGGGTCCTTTTCAGGTGCCATTCCAAAGA
Organism: Caretta caretta; assembly: GCF_965140235.1. Lineage (NCBI taxonomy): Eukaryota > Metazoa > Chordata > Testudines > Cheloniidae > Caretta > Caretta caretta. The sequence goes on from NC_134209.1 coordinate 56,519,057, forward strand.
TTTATACATCAGTCTCATTTCATATTATTAAAAAGTCTATTACACATTATAATGCAGCTCAAAAACATGGCAAATTATTTCACTTTTATTGGTGGTGGTAGCTTTAATTTTTCCACCAACACTGCCTTTAAAGCCAGCTGCAATCGTTGTTGCCAACATTCTGAAAACAACACAATGACTGGGAATCCAAAGAAAATAGGTGAGAAATGCAGTTGTCAGATGTTTCCCCTGTTGCTTGGGACAGCCACCCAGTAACAAAAAACAAGGCCTTTAGGTGTGATCTCAAAAATCTTCTTTCTACGTGGAGAAGAAACTATTCACTGTTACATAGTTTACAGAAAAAGTTAGATATGTAATTAATACTAAACAATGAAATGTTGGAAAACTAAGGAGGCAGTGTCAGCTGAACAGATGTAATCTTATTTTTAACGTATACACTTCTAGAGAGGGACACTTGCTTGCACATACTACACTAAACCAGCATTCATATATCTGTAGATTTGTGGAAAAATGTTACACTCTTAAGATCTAGGGGGAAAACTGTCTTAATATTTGTATAGTGCCAGCACAATGGGCCCTCAATAATGAACAGGACCTAGAAGCACTAGTGTAGTACAAATGATTAAGTATCTGCTTAGTTTTTCTTGATAACATTAGGGTGGGTAAAATTTACCTATCTAGATACATATATGCATATGTAGACTATGTAGACTAAAATGCATGAGAAAGTTTTAAATTACATCTGTTAGCCACATGTCTGAAGTGCAATGTTATAAATGAAACTGAAAGCCAAGTGCCTTTTACAAAGCAAGATTGTGGATATCCAGTATATGATATTTCTTAATTTAAGTTATTACTTTATCAAGTGAGTTCCATTGCCCTTTAGAGAGAGAGAGAGAAAGTATATATATCCCACCAAATAACCTATGTTTAAAGAACATTAAGGTCATCTTCCTGCATCAGGATCTGCTAATGCAGGCACCATCCCACTGGCTTTAATGCTACCCTATAGTGACATAGGGTAGACATTACATCAAGGGATCAAAGATTGCATGAGCAAAAATTCAAAAGTCAGGAAATGCCAATTTTAAGATTGCCTATACAACATTAACTCTGGGCCTAACTGCTTCATAAATTAGCAATAAAATGCAAGCCCATAGAATCATAGAATATCAGGGTTGGAAGGGACCCCAGAAGGTCATCTAGTCCAACCCCCCGCTCGAAGCAGGACCAATTCCCAGTTAAATCATCCCAGCCAGGGCTTTGTCAAGCCTGACCTTAAAAACCTCTAAGGAAGGAGATTCTACCACCTCCCTAGGTAACGCATTCCAGTGTTTCACCACCCTCTTAGTGAAAAAGTTTTTCCTAATATCCAATCTAAACCTCCCCCACTGCAACTTGAGACCATTACTCCTCGTTCTGTCATCTGCTACCATTGAGAACAGTCTAGAGCCATCCTCTTTGGAACCCCCTTTCAGGTAGTTGAAAGCAGCTATCAAATCCCCCCTCATTCTTCTCTTCTGCAGGCTAAACAATCCCAGCTCCCTCAGCCTCTCCTCATAACTCATGTGTTCCAGACCCCTAATCATTTTTGTTGCCCTTCGCTGGACTCTCTCCAATTTATCCACATCCTTCTTGTAGTGTGGGGCCCAAAACTGGACACAGTACTCCAGATGAGGCCTCACCAATGTCGAATAGAGGGGAACGATCACGTCCCTCGATCTGCTCGCTATGCCCCTACTTATACATCCCAAAATGCCATTGGCCTTCTTGGCAACAAGGGCACACTGCTGACTCATATCCAGCTTCTCGTCCACTGTCACCCCTAGGTCCTTTTCCGCAGAACTGCTGCCTAGCCATTCGATCCCTAGTCTGTAGCGGTGCATTGGATTCTTCCATCCTAAGTGCAGGACCCTGCACTTATCCTTATTGAACCTCATCAGATTTCTTTTGGCCCAATCCTCCAATTTGTCTAGGTCCTTCTGTATCCTATCCCTCCCCTCCAGCGTATCTACCACTCCTCCCAGTTTAGTATCATCCGCAAATTTGCTGAGAGTGCAATCCACACCATCCTCCAGATCATTTATGAAGATATTGAACAAAACCGGCACCAGGACCGACCCTTTGGGCACTCCACTTGATACCGGCTGCCAACTAGACATGGAGCCATTGATCACTACCCGTTGAGCCCGACAATCTAGCCAGCTTTCTACCCACCTTATAGTGCATTCATCCAGCCCATACTTCCTTAACTTGCTGACAAGAATACTGTGGGAGACCGTGTCAAAAGCTTTGCTAAAGTCAAGAAACAATACATCCACTGCTTTCCCTTCATCCACAGAACCAGTAATCTCATCATAAAAGGCGATTAGATTAGTCAGGCATGACCTTCCCTTGGTGAATCCATGCTGGCTGTTCCTGATCACTTTCTTCTCATGCAAGTGCATCAGGATTGATTCTTTGAGGATCTGCTCCATGATTTTCCCAGGGACTGAGGTGAGGCTGACTGGCCTGTAGTTCCCAGGATCCTCCTTCTTCCCTTTTTTAAAGATGGGCACTACATTAGCCTTTTTCCAGTCTTCCGGGACTTCCCCCGTTCGCCACGAGTTTTCAAAGATAATGGCCAATGGCTCTGCAATCACAGCCGCCAATTCCTTCAGCACTCTCGGATGCAACTCATCCGGCCCCATGGACTTGTGCACGTCCAGTTTTTCTAAATAGTCCTGAACCACCTCTTTCTCCACAGAGGGCTGGCCATCTATTCCCCATGTTGTGATGCCCAGCACAGCAGTCTGGGAGCTGACCTTGTTCGTGAAGACAGAGACAAAAAAAGCATTGAGTACATTAGCTTTTTCCACATCCTCCGTCACTAGGTTTCCTCCCTCATTCATTAAGGGGCCCACACTTTCCTTGGCTTTCTTCTTGTTGCCAACATACCTGAAGAAACCCTTCTTGTTACTCTTAACATCTCTCGCTAGCTGCAGCTCCAGGTGCGATTTGGCCCTCCTGATATCATTCCTACATGCCCGAGCAATATTTTTATACTCTTCCCTGGTCATATGTCCAACCTTCCACTTCTTGTAAGCTTCTTTTTTATGTTTAAGATCCGCTAGGATTTCACCATTAAGCCAAGTTGGTCGCCTGCCATATTTACTATTCTTTCGACTCATCGGGATGGTTTGTCCCTGTAACCTCAACAGGGATTCCTTGAAATACAGCCAGCTCTCCTGGACTCCTTTCCCCTTCAAGTTAGTCCCCCAGGGGATCCTGGCCATCCGTTCTCTGAGAGAGTCAAAGTCTGCTTTCCTGAAGTCCAGTGTCCGTATCCTGCTGCTTACCTTTCTTCCCTGCGTCAGGATCCTGAACTCAACCAACTCATGGTCACTGCCTCCCAGATTCCCATCCACTTTTTCTTCCCCCACTAATTCTACCCGGTTTGTGAGCAGCAGGTCAAGAAAAGCGCCCCCCCATTTGGCTCCTCTAGCACTTGCGCCAGGAAATTGTCCCCTACGCTTTCCAAAAACTTCCTGTTTTGTCTATGCACCGCTGTATTGCTCTCCCAGCAGATATCAGGAAAATTAAAGTCACCCATGAGAATCAGGGCATGCGATCTAGTAGCTTCCGTGAGCTGCCGGAAGAAAGCCTCATCTACCTCATCCCCCTGGTCCAGTGGTCTATAGCAGACTCCCACCACTACATCACTCTTGTTGCACACACTTCTAAACTTAATCCAGAGACACTCAGGTTTTTCTACAGTTTCGTACCGGAGCTCTGAGCAGTCATACTGCTCCCTTACATACAGTGCTACTCCCCCACCTTTTCTGCCCTGCTTGTCCTTCCTGAACAGTTTATAACCATCCATGACAGTACTCCAGTCATGTGAGTTATCCCACCAAGTCTCTGTTATTCCAATCACGTCATAGTTCCTTGACATCACCAGGACCTCCAGTTCTCCCTGCTTGTTTCCAAGGCTTTGTGCATTTGTATATAAGCACTTGAGATAACCTGTTGATCGCCCCTCATTCCCAGTATGAGGCAGGAGCCCTCCCCTCACAGACATTCCTGCCTGTGCTTCCTCCCGGTATCCCGCTTTCCCACTTACCTCAGGGCTTTGGTCTCCTTCCCCCGGTGAACCTAGTTTAAAGCCCTCCTCACTAGGTTAGCCAGCCTGCTGGCAAAGATGCTCTTCCCTCTCTTCGTGAGATGGAGCCCATCTCTGCCCAGCACTCCTCCTTCATGGAACACCATCCCATGGTCAAAGAATCCAAAGCCTTCTCTCCGACACCACCTGCGTAGCCATTCGTTGACTTCCACGATTCGACGGTCCCTACCCAGGCCTTTTCCTTCCACGGGGAGGATGGACGAGAACACCACTTGCGCCTCCAACTCCTTTATCCTTCTTCCCAGAGCCACGTAGTCCGCAGTGATCCGCTCAAGGTCATTCTTGGCAGTATCATTGGTGCCCACGTGGAGAAGCAGGAAGGGGTAGCGATCCGAGGTCTTGATGAGTCTCGGCAGTCTCTCCGTCACATCGCGAATCTTAGCCCCTGGCAAGCAGCAGACTTCTCGGTTTTCCCGGTCAGGGCGGCAGATAGATGACTCAGTCCCCCGGAGGAGAGAGTCCCCGACCACCACCACCCGCCTTCTCCTCTTGGGAGTGGTGGTCGTGGAACCCCCAACCTCAGGACATCGCATCTCATGCCTTGCAACCAGCAGAGTCTCCTTTTGCTTTCTCGCCCCAGACATATCATCTGGTCCACTCTCCGCAACGGTACCTGTGGAGAGAACATGAAAGCGGTTAGTTACCTGTGTCTGTGTTACTGGAACCCGGACATTCCGCTTACCTCTTCTGGAGGTCACATGTTGCCAAGCTTCTTCACTGGCCTCTTGGCTCCTCTGTGCAACCTGCTCTATATCTTCAGAGCTTTGTGCCCCTAGAAGCCTATCCTGAGTTTTGTCCAGAAAATCCTCAGTTTCTCGTATGCAACGCAGGGTCGTTACCTGTTGCTCCAGACCTTCAATCTTCTCTTCCAATATGGAGACCAGCTTGCACTTTGTACAGACAAAGACGCTTCTGTCCTGTGGAAGAAAGACAAACATGGCACATCCAGTGCAGGTCACAACAGCTGAACCCCCCCCTTCCATATCACCTTCCTACTATGAGCTTCCTCAGAGCAGTTTGCAAGACGTAAGCCTCACTGGGCTCACTCCAGGCGAACTCCCAGGCAAACTCCTGCTGCTGCTCTGCTGTCCCCCGCTGCTCAGCTGGTTCGCGAAGCTCTGGCTATTTTTAAACAGCCAGGCTTCCCTGACGCAAACAAACAGACACCCTAATGCCCGCCCCCCTGCAGGCTAGCAGCCAATCAGACACTCACTCAGGCTCTCACACTGCCCTCCCAGCCCAGATTCTCTCCACAGTTATACAGGTCCTTTGTTCCACACAGGTAACACACAGAGGTTGTGATTTAGCCTCAAAAACTCATAAGAGAATTCCTTCTTTGGAGGGCAACTCCTACTGATGCAAGAGTGCCACACTGGGCCTATGTCCCCTTTATAGGGATATGTCAGGGGTTTATGGAAGAGTTTTGATATCCCTTTCCTTCACTGGGGTAGGATCTGTTAAAGATCCTACCTATTAAGGACCCTATACTAGTGGTTGAACTTAGCACTTGCAGGACAGACCCTGTAAGCCATCCCACACAAGGAAGAGTAAGTTAAATTAGGTCAATTAACCTTATATGCTCCAACTGGAGGAGAGCCAGGGCTCAAAAAAAGCCTGGCCTTGGACCAGAAAACTGTTTGATCTAGCAGGGTTTTGATACCCCAGAGTGGGGAGGACTATACAGTGACATGGTAAGAGGGCTGAGTCACAAACAGGGACAGTGAGTATTTGAGAGTGAAGGGGGATGTGGTGTGAGCAAGCATCTGACCTGAAAGGAGCTAATCGCCAGATGTGGACACAATAAGATACCCCAACAGTGAGTGAACCCACAACAGACCTTCAGAATCACTGTGCCATCACCACCTCCCTAATGACTGCCCAGATAGAGCTCTGATGAAGGAGAGAATTTAGCCCCTAGTAAGCCCTTAGCCTCTTGAGTAAGCAGAATACACCAAAGAGAAGTTATCCAAGAAGGCTGTGATTCCCACCTAGGCAGGGGATTTAAAGCATACAGGACCATATGCAGATCCTGGTGCCAGAGGTAAACCAAGAGTGGACATAATCACATCTCTGTGGGAATGTTCAGGGAAGAAGGGAAAAACAAATCAAGATAAATGCCCTCAAATTGGAAGCTGATGCTGGGGGTTGTCCTACAGCAGTTGCATAAGTTTAAGCTTTCCCTATTCGGCACCATTTCCAACTTATGGAAGGATCATGATGGTTCCAAATGGAGAAAGCTTAAGCTTATGCAACTGCTGTAGGACAATCCCCAGCATCAGCTTCCAATTTGAGGGCATTTATCTTGATTTGTTTTTCCCTTCTTCCCTGAACATTCCCACATTCTCAAGGTGATTTTTAAAAGAGAGCTGTCTGAGCACAGCTGATGTGAATAGTGAGACTTAAAATTTATTATCCATGAGTACTTGAGCATGCAAGCTTAATGTTTTCTTTATGTGAGTGAAACGCAGTTATTCAAACACATGTGAAAAGTGAGCACAAAAGCAGAGCAAGCACAACAGAAGGGAGCTCATTTTTAAATTTGAGTGAATACTCAGACAGCATTTAGCAGTTTCCACCCAACTCTAGTAATAGAATATTGCATCTTAATTTGATCATTAGTCTAAGAATGAATTAATCCATCCTGAACCACTGCAAATTTTGGAGGAAAGATGGAAACACTTATATGGCAAACTTGTAAGTATGGCAACTATTTTAGATGACTCAAAGGCTTAGAATATCCGGAGTAGACTCAGCAGAAATGGACTAGTCAGCAGAATGCTGGTGAGATGGTAAGGAAGTCCTTGGCTGAAAACTAATACAAATATAAAATAGTTTTTTGAGTTTCAGTTATACCAAGCTCAGTTTACTGTGTTAAGTGCAATATTTTCTTCTACAATAATAATGTTCTTGGTATCTGACAACTCATCTGAACTTTTTGTGTATTCCTGTCTTCAATATTTTTAAAATTTCTTTAGCAATATAATGTCTTATTTTCTTAAAACACCATTCAGAGGAATGGCTTTTTCCAGAGCCACCCAACTCCTCCATGCCAATCTTGTTATGACAGCTAATCATGTAGTTCTTGACTGCTTGTTGTTCGAGATTTTCCTTTGATTCATTTTAATCAAGCCCCTGCTGAACATGTTGTGTGGACTAGCTGAAGTGATAGCTATATACTCCAGGCCAGTGAAATATTTGCCTGAATGACAACTAGAGGATCTGATCCTTAATTATTTATTTAGTAGTTTTAGCTGACTTTTGGTTGTCTCTTAAAATGTTCTCAAGTACTGAATTTGGGAAAGAACCTTTTACTTCCATTTCATTGTATAGGCAGTACAATAACTCAGAACAGAAATTGAAAAAAATCTTACACAAAACAAGAATAATGAAAACTGATGGCAGCATTCTGGAAATTCAGTATTTCTCAACATCTTTTAAAGAAAGTCCTGTCATTATAGAGTGAACAAAGTAACTTGAATCTACATCATTATTACCTCACTCAGAAGGTAAACTCAGAGTCTCTAAATAGTGAGTTCCTTTCTAAATTTTGTTTTACAGTAGCATATGTACTGTAATTAAATATACACTTGTGATTATACATCTCATTAAGTTACAACATGAGTCTGTGCTAATCTATCCTTCTTCTGGAAGTCTCTTCTCTCAGTCTTACAAGACCAAAGGAGCCAAAATGTAGTCCGTATTTTTCTAGTGGAGATGCCAGGTCATGCCTCTGCAATAACAGTGGTTTCCTTTACTACTCCTTAGGTTCTATTGAATGTGCTTAGTAACCACTAATACTAAAAATACCCACAACCCTCAAACATTTCTCAAGCTGTTTCTTGGTACTGAAGTTCTTGCCCTTGTCTATACCATACCTTTTCTGGGGAAAATCTTTGAGAAAATTCTAGCAGCTATTGCATGAACCCCAACAGCTGGGCTTCAAATGTGGATATGATCTGGAAAGGATATAGGTGTTAATAATCAACACGCTTCCCAGGCCAGTGGTAGATCAGACAACCTGCTGTTTGTGTGTGTTGATACCACTGACCATGAGGTGCTGTTGACACAACAGCAGCTTAATTCTGCTTATTTCTTTTGGTTTGATCCCAGTCGATGGTGCCAGGCATCTTTTTCTTATTTCTGAAGGACTGTCAGAGTCTCAAAAGATTCAATCTTGTCATTGCTTTCATTCAAACTTTGTGAGGTCATTGAAGGGGATCATGAGGTGATAGAGGCTGCAGTTAGTCTCATTGCTATGCTGATGAAATCAATTCCAAGTGTCTTTCTTCAGACCCAGACCCAGCAGTAGTGTCTATGATTTACCACTGTCTGGAAGAGCTTGCAACTTGGCTGTAAAGAACAATCTTAAACTCAATCCAGAGAAAAGAGAGGCTACGCTGATTGGCAGAGGAAAGCATTATGAGGAGGTGGCAAAGTTTCCTAAAGTACAGGGGGTCTCCTGTCCATTGTCACAGTTGTTTGGAAAGTTAAGGGGAGCAAAAGTTGCCAGAAGCAGATTTTTTTTCCCCACCTTCAGCTGGCCAGAAGATGGTATCCATTCCTCGCATATGCAGACCTTGCCCTGGCCATCTATAATTTGTTAAGCAAGCTAGACAACAGTAATGTGTTTTATGTCTAACCATGTAGGCCAGTCTAAATCTCTGTTACGCAGGTAGCTACATTATGCACCATCAGCAAGATGAGCTGACCAGAGTCTTTCATCTATGCTCTTCTGTGTGTGCAGTTGCCATTCAATATTCAGGTTATAATGAAGAATCTGGTTATATCTACAGTAAAAATCACTGACTGGCCTAAGGATAACTTCTCTCTTTCTAATCCATCGTATCACATCATCTGGAATGTTTAGGATAACTGCCCCAAGGGTGAGACAAAGCTTCAGGAAATCATCTGGTATTTAATTTCTAAACTTTGGAAATGCTTTTTGTGTTTATTTTAAGCCTTGTAAAGTAGACCCAGGCAGTGCTAAAATGAGTGCCTTATAATAATGCTTGTAATAATAATATTAAAGGCTTTCTCTTTACAGAAACAATGGCTTCAAAGGGGCAAAATACCTCTTTAACCTGATGGCTAAGCAAGATAAGAAACAGCTGCAAATACTCCCCCACCCCCCAAAAAAGAAGGACTTGTGGCACTTTAGAGACTAACAAATCCTTTTCTTTTTGTGGATACAGACTAACACAGCTGCTACTCTGAAACCTGCAAATCCCAGAAATTTTAATCATTATAAAACAAGCATTATTTGTAATGCATTCTGAAAATGATGTAATGCCTGAGTCCAAAGTCACACTAAAATCAATATGCCACATCATTAGTGATATGTATTTTGAAGTATGAACGTGAAAGAGAAAGAGATTACAAGATTGTATTTATAACCTCTGAAATTTCATTTTAAAATATAATAGATATGACAGTGTAATACAAAGAAAATTTATATATTGTTTTCTGTGATCTGGTGACAGGCCACTTGAGTTGTGCTCCCATGGTTTATGATGTAACCAGGACCCACTGAATAAATTATATTCTTGTATTTCATTATTGCTTTTATGTATCTTTAATATTTTCCTATCACTTCAGGGCTACTTTCACATTGGAAATAAATTGTGGCTGTTTTCAGTGGTTATAAAAGTAAAATGAATGTTTCTTTAGTTCAAATAATGTATTTTAACAACAGAATAATTCATTTCACTGTAGAAAAATGTTAGCCCAATAAATCTGGACACTCCCATCAGCAGCATAACTATGATTCACTAAAACTGAAAGCACTGACTTAAAAAAATCATTTGAAGCAGATGTATTAAATCTTGCCAAGCTTCTTCCATTAAACGAAACCTTGAGAGGAAAAAAAAAGTGCAAATGAATTTGCTTTTTGGAAAGGCACATAAAAGGCTCTGAAATTGATATATTTTAGTAAATTCTAGGGCTCTCTAGATATCACATTTCTACCAACATTGTTGAAAATGTTTATTAATGACCTGGATTTGAGGATGAATAGTTAAGTGACAAGATTTGGGGTTGATACAATTTTAGCTTATTCAAAACTAAGGAGCATTGTGGGGAACTCAAGAAAGAGTTACTGTAATTAGTTAGCATAATGGCAGATGAAATTCAATGAAAACAAGCACAAGTAATATATAACAGAAGAACTAAATTAAACTATTCAGGTATTAAAGAGTTGTGAATTAGTTGCAACATGACAAGAAATTAGTCTAAACACAACTGTAAGCATCTAGCACAGAATAGCCTACAAAGTCCCCAGTATGATTTTAAGCCCTCAACTAAGATCCAGTTACAATGGGGAGAAGTTACTTGCACCCTTTTCCCAAGCTTGTACTCCTGTGCATGGTAAGACACAATCTGGACCAAAACCTATAAAAGAGTTGCTACTAGCTGTAATGAAAGGGCATATAATTTAATGGAGATATTGTATACCATGAATTTTCTGAAAACATTCATAATTAAATACTGAAAATTTTGTGCCAGAGCACTTTATTTTCCTGAATGGTGCCCCAAAGCTTTCCGTTGTTTTTATTTATTTCCTGATGGTATGAAAACCTGCATTCATTCCTTACTCTACGTTCATAGCTTTTCAAAGTAAATCCTAGTATAGCAGTGTTGTTGTTGGCTTATTATTATGACTGGAAGAATTAAATGAATGTATTCTTTCAGCTGGCATATGACTTAGTGTTACAAAGGTGTTTTTTTTCCATGACTGAATTCTCTCTTTATTTAGTCAAATGGTTTCCACTGAAGAAGTCTTAAGATTTACATAATACATCTTTTCAATGACATTACAAGAACAAATTTAGACATAAAAGCACTTGAAATAGCATTGCATGGAAAATTCAATTTGTACAAAATGCAGTATAAACAAACACCAAACTAATATAATAAGAATAATACTGTTCACATAAATAGCCATGCAGTGATCATGAAAATATCTTGTGATTAACACTGCTGTATGTATGCAAAAGGCTCATACAGATATAATTTCTTTCATTGTAAGACACATCCTGGTACAAGTGCTAAAATATTGGGATCCAATCTGGTATCCCTTACTCACATGAATAATCCTGAAACATGAAAGCAATCTCATTGTCCTCTACTTCGGTGAGAGTTGCAGAATCAGCTCCTTAGATCTTGTAAAAAAATCACCTTCACATAGTACATATACAAATACGAATCTACATTTTAGAATTAGGTGTAATGTCTTTAATTTTACTCCATACCACCCAATTTCCTGTTCCGATGAATACCATTTCAGCAGCTTTTTGTTCTCTACTAGCAATACTGATAATTAATCCCAATCCCAGACCAGATGACTAACTATTTCCATCTGTCCTTTAGGACACATTATTTTATTTTGCCATCAATTTAGGTCAGAAACCCTGGAAAGCAGTGTCTCTTCCGTGCCACTTCTGCCACAAGCATGGAAAACTTCTTTAGTAATTTCAAGTAGTATATGTCTCATGGTTGTCCTCTCTTGGGTGCAGACAAGAGATGTGGCAATTTTCTTCTCAAATCCTATTATTTACCTAATTTATTTTAGGTAATCTTCCTATTCACCACACATACATTGCAAAAAGGTTTGCTAATGCAATATTAAGGTTGCGAATTTGAAACCAACTGTTAAAATGCCCACACCAATTTAAGCTCTCCTGGATGTACATATGTTGCAAAATAAGGAATTTCACCCTACAATTTCAGTTAGTAATGAAACATGGTTCAGCTAAGGCTCCAGCTCCTCTGTCTCTATTGTAATATTTGCTCACAATGATGATGTCACATTGCTATACAACTGTATACGGTAATGTGGTGACTTATTTGCATTAAAGATGGGATAACCACATAAGGTTTAGAAATTCAGTTTAGTTTTGATAAGAGATGTAATACAGCCACAAAACTCAGATGTAGATACATAACTAAGCCCTGCCCTTCAACCTCCCTCCAGTGTTATAAGTTCCACCCAGGATGGTGAAAGGGACAAGCATGACATTTACATCTGAACCCAGGTTTGCATTTCAGCAAGAAGAATGGTGGTGTGAAAGTGCTAGATGAGAGCTTCTGAAAACATTCAAATACATATTATCTAAATTAGGGCTGATGAGCATGGCAATGTGAGCTGTAGTGAGTCCCCTTTCACTTTTGATAGGAGCATAGTTTGAGAAGGCTTGCCTTCACCTTTATCCCCCCACAGTGGACTTTTAGTGATAAAGGGATGGTGCCATCTTTACTCCAGTGCCAGAAATGTTTCAAGCAGGTCAAAACCATTCCTTTACAGGCAGTAGTGCTGGGGTGAGGACAGATTTTGTAAGCCTCTCCTTGACACACGAAAGTGCCACTGAGACAGCTCCAAGGCAATAGCTGCCAATTGAATTGGGAGCTCTCTCGGGGGACATCCATAGCACTGAGGCACCAGAGTGTGCAGCACATGGAACACCAGAGAGCATGAGTGATTTTGGACAACTAAAGTGAGTTATGTACACTGTGATTGTCATTTCAAGGTTTTATGTCTAAATGCTTAATAACAGGTTTCAGAGGAACAGCCGTGTTAGTCTGTATTCGCAAAAAGAAAAGGAGTACTTGTGGCACCTTAGAGACTAACCAATTTATTTGAGCATAAGCTTTCGTGAGCTACAGCTCACTTCATTGGATGCATTCTTAATATAGATTCTTCCATAGTTACCTATTAGCTGGTACATGAAAAGGGCTAGTTAGGCTATTTCAATTAGTGTACACAGTCCATAAAAAAAAAAGGAGAAAACTGCAGTGTGAAATGGATGCAGGGGTTTACCTTATGTGAAACAATGTTCATCTGTGTCGCCAGCCTAAGTATAGTAGAGATTTTAGCTGAAAGCATTAGTCTTTTTAAATTCTGGTAGATGGTAATTCTCAATATAAATGACATACATAATCTGGAAAAATATGTATGAACAACTAGACATAAGGGCACAGTGCAGATCAGCGTCAGTGATATTCTTGCTCTGAATGCTTCTGAAATGACTTTTCAGCTCACAGTAACAATTTATCATTTACATACATCATGCAATACAGGGTGATTTGCAATAATATGACACAACTCCATGTAATTTGATACACTACCTTGGATGCAGACAAAAACAATGAGAAATATCTTGGCCCAACTGAAGTCAGAGGGAACTTTGCCAGTGACTAAAAAAAGAGGCTAGGATTTCACCCAATATGCTTTTCCTGCTACAGTTCTACTCTAAATTTAGCCATTTAGATCATAACAGTCTATTTAGATTTTTCCACCATCACTGTAGTAAAAATCCTTCAGGTCCTATAAAGTCTTGCTCATATCCTTCCCTAATTGTAAGGAGATGGCTAACTTAGACCAAGTATTTATTTTTCTGACCTACTGCACTTCAGATATACATGAGCAGCACAGAAAACCACCATTATTCAGTGAAAAATTATCCCCCAGTTGTAAAAAAGTGGCTGTGATACTTATTTGACCTCTTCATTGTGCTAATCAACTTACCTTGCTTATCACTAGAAGTAACTGGGACCACATTAAGCAAAGTAGTTGTGGCATGGGATTATAGGTGTATTTAGTGCTTCTCTATGGATGGTCTCTCTGAACCAAACTAAATATATGAAAACCCTCTTATGTTACCATTATTTGTTTAATTTAGAATTTCTGGGGAAGAACTTAAGTTACAGGGATGAATTTGGCTAGTGACATTGTTTCTATACATGTTTGTGTTTTGGCACTAACATTTGACTGTCAGCTGCTGGTTGTGCCAGCTGACATCTGAGGTATGTCCCAGCTGCTAGTATTCTACTAATTCATGCCTGTGCCTCAGTGTTATGCTTCTTTTTTTTCCAGATGATATGACAGAAATCAGTCTTCACTGTAAGATATCAGTAGAATAGTAATATCTCACAATTTTAAAACGAAATTAGTCAAAGCAAAATAAATAAGAAGAAAATACTAGGGTAGCAAAGCAATAGTCCAGCAACCTTTTATTTTTGTTATCTTTGTCTGCTATAATGAATGACATTACTTTTGTCTTTTGATTTGTTATGGCATAAGAATACAATTTATCAAGGACCTTTTCACAAATGCTGAATTAAATATTTTGCCCTAAGCAAAATAAGAGGCAACTTCATCAAAGGAAGAGGTATTTTAGACCTCACAAGAAAGGAAAATAAACTATCACAGATTCCAGAAGGGAAAAAAAAGGGTAATTTTGAACCAAAAATGCTAACTTGACCATAACATTCCAGGAACAGTTTAAAATAATAGAAAAAGTAGAATGAAGGAAGAAAGTAGTAATTAGTGTGTAGAAGTAGAATGGTCATTTACTGGGATCTTCTGTGTTGTCATTTAATTTCAATTACAGAGTTGTAATTAAGATAACAATTCATAGTTCAAATGCTTAGTCACTGAATAAAGCCCTCATGCTGATATCACATATGAATTCATGATCATTTTATCCAAGGAGTAGAAGTGGCTTGATGTCCATATTTTGATTTTGTATATATCTTTCTATTTTAGCTGAAGTCTTGTCCACATGGCCTTATTTGAATTCCTATAATGCAATTTGCAATGAAAGTACTGAAAAACAAGTTTTACTCAGATGTAAGTTCATAGTAACATTGCAGAACATCTAAGCTATTCCTTTTTTAAAAGGGATAATTTATGCAAAAAATTTGGTTTAAAATGGAGCCTGACATTTTCAATTTCAAATGTTCTGAAAGACCAAGTATAACCATTGTACAGTAATGTAAATTAGAAAGGACATGCAACATACTGGATGTTAAGTGTAGAATTTGGACTCAAAGGCTATATTATAAATTTACCAAAATTCTGAAGAATTTTAGTGACTGAGTAAAGATGAAATCTCAAGGTACAATCACTGTTTACTAGTTTTAATTACATTCTGTTTTATGTAGAAAAAACCCCAAAATGATTATAAAAAGCTTAGCATTGTTTTAACCCTATAGATCTAGATCCTGTTTTATGTTCACAGCATACACACAGAAGTTACATACAACCATGAATACTCTTTCATGGCTGAAAGAAGGAAGGATGAAATATAATACTGCCGTATTCCTTGGAATTCAGAATGACAACACACAAGAACCCCCCAAAATGGATAGAAAAAACAAGCTGCTCCCTAAGACAAGAGGGCACAACTCACTCCACCTGGCTTTAAACTGGATCTTTCCAGACTGGCTTTTCCGCTTTCTGACTCAGATGTTCCAGATCATATGGCTTCCCTCCTAGCCTGCGAGCAGGACCAGGATATCCCTCACACTTAATGGTCAAGTTGTGCCAGAATGCTCCCAATCAGCATTCTGGCAGCTTTTTTAGCTCCTTGCCTTCCCCACCTGCTGAACGTCCTCAGAGCTGGCACATGCCAGTCCTGGGCCAGCCAGTTCTTTTCCCTCCTTGGCTGTGGAGTGTCTTTCAAGCTGGCAGAGGTCATGACTAGGCCTGAGAAGAGGGTGCACAACTGTGGGTTAGTACGGCGAGCCGGGGCCACTGCAACCAAGACCAGGCATGGCAGCATGGGGGCCAGAACCTCTGGGAGCTGAGACAAAGTTCCTTCTCTGCCTTGGTGGATCCTGCGCTTATTGGTGGATTCACTCACCTCAGAGGTTCATAGCAGCCCTCAGTTTGGCCACTTTCATGTCTCAAATCTGCCATTCACTCAGTTAGCCTCATCACTGGCCAGCATGGGGAAAGGAAGAAGAAAAATCCCTGCAGTCTCTGCTGATCCACCTAGTGGATCGGGGAACAGGCCAGAGACCTTCCCCTCAGGTGGAACCTACAGTCCAGTTCAACTCCTCCAGTATCAAGGAGGGAGTTGGGGGAGATAGAGGGATGGGGAGGAGGACCTGGGCCCAGTCTCTACTCTGGGTTCCAACCCAGGGTCCTGTAGATTCAGCTGTCTACAGTGGCTCCTGTAACAGCTGCGTGACAGCTACAACTCCCTGGACTATTTCCCCATGGCCTCCTCCCAACACCTTCTTTATTCTCACCACAGGACCTCCCTCCTGATGTCTGATAATGCTTATCCTCCTTAGTCTTCCAGTCGTATGCCTTCTCACTCTCAGCTTCTTGCACCTCTTACTCCCAGCTCCTCACACACACACACCACAAACTGAAGTGAGCTCTTTTTTAAACGCAGGTGCCCTGATTAGCCTGCCTGTCTTAATTGATTCTGGCAGCTTCTTGATCCGAGATCTTTTGGAACTCGGGCGTAGAGACGGTCTGTCATTCGCCCTCCTGTCTCTTGATCAGGAGAAGGCGTTTGATAGAGTGGACCGTGGGTACCTCCTGGGTACTCTGCAGGCATTTGGATTCAGACCTCAGTTTGTGAGTTTTCTCCAGGTGCTGTACGCTTCCGCGGAGTGTCTGGTTAGGCTCAACTGGTCACTGACCAAACCGGTCAGCTTCGGGTGAGGAGTACGGCAGGGGTGCTCCCTCTCGGGCCAGCTGTACGCTCTGGTGATCGAGCCCTTCCTCTGTCTCCTCCGCAGGAGGTTGACAGGGTTGGTGCTGTGGGAGCCGGAGCTGCGGCTGGTCCTGTCGGCGTACGCCGATGACATGCTCCTCGTGGTCTAGGACCCGGGGGACTTGGCGCGGGTGGAGGCTTGCCAGGCCATCTATTCGGCAGCCTCCTCCGCCCGAGTCAACTGGTCAAGAGCTCTGGCTTGGCGGTGGGGGACTGGCGGCAGGTGGGATCCCTCCCACCCGCACTTCAGACCATCCGGTGGAGCGCGGGTCCACTGCTCTACCTAGGCGTTTATCTTTCTGCCACGCAACTTCTCCGCCGGAGAACTGGCAAAATTTAGAAGGTGGGGTGATAGAGCGGCACCGGAAATGGACGAGGCTACTCTGATGTCTCTCCCTCTGAGGGAGAGCACTGGTGCTTAACCAACTAGTCCTGTCCACGCTCTGGTACCGGCTCAACACCCTGGTCCCAGCCCCGGGTTTCCTGACCAACCTCCGAACATCGATTCTAGAGTTCTTTTGGTCAGGAATGCACTGGGCCCCTGTTGGGGTTCTTCATCTACCCCTGAAGGAAGGAGGGCAGGGCCTGAAGTGTCTGCACACTCAGGTCCGTGTCTTCCGCCTCCAGGCCCTGCAGAAGCTCCTTTATAGTGCAGGGAGTTCGACGTGGAGCATATTGGCGCATGCCTTCCTGCGCTGCTTCCAAGGACTCCGATATGACCGTCAGCTCTTTTATCTTTGTCCGAGAGGTTTTCCGCGAGACCTCTCCGGGCTGCTGGTCTTCTACCAGGACCTCCTCCGGACCTGGAAACTGTTTTCAACCACCAGGTCCGTGGCGGCCGCCATGGGAGCAGATCTCCTCACGGAGCCCCTACTACACAACCCCCAGCTATGTGTGCAGGCGGCGGAGTCCTGTTCGGTGCGCCAGAGTTTGGTCCTGGCGGAAGTCACGAGAGTCGGAGACCTCCTGGACTACGACCGGGGAGACTGGATCCCCTGACACTTGCTCGGCGCATGGGGCTCTGCAGACCTCATACCCCCCGGCGCATACTTCAGGAGGTGAAGGCCGCCTTGACCCCCGCTGCTCGGGATTATCTCAACCGAGCCCTGCGCGAGGGCACACCCCGCCCACCCTCTACCCCAGGCCCGCCGGACCTTTCAATTGGGCCCCTACCCCGTAGATCCCAACAAACCCCTCACCCTTTCACTGCGAGCCGGCTACATGAACTGCAGCTGGTCAGCTTCCAAATCGCGCCATGGAAATATCTATACACACTCACGCTTCACAACCTTCACGCCCACACCCTGGTGTTCCGCCCCGATACAAAGTGGTGGGACCTCCTGCCACCTTTGGAGGGTGAGCAACCCCAGTGGGCCAGCCTGTATTCCACCTTGGTCCCGAGGCCCATCGGGGACATTAGTTGGCAGCTCCTTCACGGAGCTGTGAGCACGGGCGTGTTTTTGACGCGGTTCACCCCCATCCCGGATACTTGCCCTTTTTGCAACGTGAAGAAAACCCTGGTGCACATATATTTAGAGTGTGCAGGCTGCAGCCCCTTTTTCGGCTCCTCACGAATATTTTATCACACTTTTGACTACACTTTTCCCCTCACCTTTTTATCTACACACTCCCCATCCGTGGCCCCACAAAATCGCGAGATCTCCTGGTTAACCTCCTCCTAGCCCTAGCTAAAACAGCCATTAATAAAACCAGAGAGGGGAGGTTGGCTAATGAAGTGTCCTGCGATTGTAGGGCCGTTTTCCAATCCTCAGTACATTCACGCATCCGGGCAGAGTTCCTCTGGGCAGCGTCCACCGACTCCCTTGATGCCTTCGAGGAGCGGTGGGCGCTGTCCGAGGTTCTCTGCTCGGTGACCCCGTCCGGTTCCCTCCATCTGATCCTTTGATTGAGGGGAAGAGCGAGAGACCCCAGCCCCAGCCGTTGCCGCTGTGGATACCATCACTGTCACCTAGGAGGGGTCCTATTACGCGTGGGTGTACGTCCCCCCCCAACCGTCACCCCGCAGCCGTGCCCATCTTGTCGGGCACTCTCAGGAGAGGGATAATCGGTGACACTGGGCGTGGCACTAGGTAACTCGAGGGGGTGGAAGACCATGAGTGTCGAGGAAGCCCCCCCCCGCTCTGGGCCCAGGCTAGCCTGAACACTTCTCCCTCCTGAAGGCTGCTGTGTTATACCTTGTGTTTGCCTTTGTTTTGTTGCATAATTTTGCAATTTTTTGGTGACTCTTGTAAGTGTTGCACAAGTAAAATTCTTTTCTGCTTCAAAAACAAAACAAAACAAAACAAAACGCTTCTTGATTGGCTGCAGGTGTTCTAATCAGCCTATCTGCCTTAATTGTTTCCAGAAAGTTCCTGATTGTTCTGGAAACTTCCCTGTGACCTTACCCGGGGAAAAGGGACCTGTAGTTCTCTGGCCTAGAGGGAGAGGGCTCCTTCTCCTCCTCCTGCCAGGCCCTAGGCTCTCTCTGCTGCTACTGTTGTTGCTGCCGCTCTAGCTGCTCCCCTGGCTGGGCCAGATGCCATCCCCCTTCTCTGCTACCTGGTTGCTGGCTGGCTGCTGGACCCCCCACCCTCGGGTGCTGCTACTGCTCTAACTACAGCCCCTTGGGGGGGCTGCTGTCTGCTCCCCAGAAGGGGGGGAGTGAGGGACCCCAGCCCCAGCTGTTGCTGCTGTGGACACCACCACCACCACCACCTGAGAGGGGTCCTTTCTGCCTGCCTGGACCACCACCTGGAGCTGCTGCTACAGAGCTTGCTGCTTGGAGCTGCTGGAGCCTCAGAGAGGAGGATGAAGAGGACCATCTACCAGTGGGGGAGCGCCTAAAGACTTTGCAGACCACCGTGGAGGGAGCCATCATGGACTGAGTATCTTTCAAACTGTGCTCTTGTGGTGGGGGTTTTGACTGTGTTTTTGGGGACACAGGGGGTGTGGCGTGGAGCTGCCCCCAGATCCATCTGTGTCCCCCCAACTGCTCCCCACCACCACTGCTGCCCCCTCCACCACCCCTACTGGCTGTTTACCATCTGCCTCAGCTCCTGCCTCTGGACTCGACTACTTGCTTGGCTTGCAACGCTCTGCTTCCACCATTTGGGCCTGAAGCAACAGCCAGCCCACACTGACTTTGTGCAGGCGCACGTGGGCGCACGTTCCCCTCCCAGAACTTTGCCCCTTGCTACCTGCCCCATTTACCCCTTGCAGCCTTCTGCCCCTCGCTTTGCCCCAGCCCCCCTTACCAGCTTCAGTTTGCTTGCCTGCCCCGCCCTTTTCCCTCTGAAGCTTTTGTTTGTTTGCCCCGCCCCAGCCTTTGAAGCTAGCCCCTTGGTTTCCCTGTCCTACCTCCAGCCTGATTAGCTCCTCTCTCAGGGCACCCATGCCCCCTCCCATGCACTTGTGCCCCTCCCCATTTTAGTTTGACCCCCCTTCACTACACTACCCAATGCTGTTATATTTTCCCCCTCCCCTAGTGCAGCTAGAGGAGCCAGAATCCCACCCTGTGTCAGTGACTGACACTTAGCCCCTGATTTGACCCCTGGTCCAGCCCACCCCTTTTGGCGCCCTCATCGACCTGCTTCCCCCTTCCCCTTCTCTTTCTAGTGTCTCCCCTTCCCTCCCTGCTGATTATGGCGGGGGGGACAAGGCAGGTGGGGCCCCTCCAGAAGACCCCGCCACCCCTTCCCCACCTGCCGCCCCGTTGCCCCCCAAGCCTCTACCTCCGCAGCTGAACCACCTGCTACTGCCCCCGCTGGGGCACCGGCAGCGGTGGACACCGGGATGACCTCCGCTGCTGCCATGTCCCTCGCCCCCTCCAACTCTGGGGAACCTCCCCCCCACCCAGCCAGCCGGAAGGGCCAGGGTAAAAAGAAGGGGAAGAGCCCCGCTAAAAAGACCAGGCCCTCCATGGCAGGGGCTGCCCCCACTGCTACGGCCCTGCCATCGGCCGCGGTGTCCCTCCCCGCTGTTCCCGCCATAAGCTCTGCGGGTGCCCCTCATAGAATCATAGAATATCAGGGTTGGAAGGGACCTCAGGAGGTCATCTAGTCCAACGCCCTGCTCAAAGCAGGACTGATCCCCAATTAAATTACCCCAGCCAGGGCTTTGTCAAGCCTGACCTTAAAAACCTCTAAGGAAGGAGATTCTACCACCTCCCTAGGTAACGCATTCCAGTGTTTCACCACCCTCTTAGTGAAAAAGTTTTTCCTAATATCCAACCTAAATCTCCCCCACTGCAACTTGAGACCATTACTCCTTGTTCTGTCATCTGCTACCACTGAGAACAGTCTAGAACCATCCTCCTTGGAACCACCTTTCAGGCAGTTGAAAGCAGCTATCAAATCCCCCCTCATTCTTCTCTTCTGAAGACTAAACATCCCCAGTTCCCTCAGCCTCTCCTCATAACTCATGTGTTCCAGTCCCCTAATCATTTTTGTTGCCCTCCACTGCACTCTTTCCAATTTTTCCATATCCTTCTTGTAGTGTGGGGCCCAAAACTGGACACAGTACTCCAGATGAGGCCTCACCAGTGTCGAATAGAGGGGAACAATCACGTCCCTTGATCTGCTGGCAATGCCCCTACCTATACATCCCAAAATGCCATTGGCCTTCTTGGCAACAAGGGCACACTGTTGACTCATATCCAACTTCTCGTCCTCTGTAACCCCTAGGTCCTTTTCTGCAGAACTGCTGCCGAGCCATTCGGTCCCTAGTCTGTAGCGGTGAATGGGATTCTTCCGTCCTAAGTGCAGGACTCTGCAGTTGTCCTTGTTGAACTTCATCAGATTTCTTTTGGCCCAATCCTCCCATTTGTCTAGGTCCCTCTGTATCCTATCCCTACCCTCCAGCGTATCTACCTCTCCTCCCAGTTTAGTGTCATCTGCAAACTTGCTGAGGGTGCAATCCACACCATCCTCCAGATCATTTATGAAGATATTGAACAAAACTGGCACCAGGACCGACCCCTAGGGCACTCCACTTGATACTGGCTGCCAACTAGACATGGAGCCATTGATCACTACCCGTTGAGCCCGACAATCTAGCCAGCTTTCTATCTAGCCACCTTATAGTCCATTCATCCAGCCCATACTTCTTTGCTGGCAAGAATGCTGTGGGAGACCGTGTCAAAAGCTTTGCTAAAGTCAAGGAACAACACGTCCACTGCTTTCCCTTCATCCACAGAGCCAGTTATCTCATCATAGAAGGCAATTAGATTAGTCAGGCATGACTTGCCGTTGGTGAATCCTGTTCCTGATCACTTTCCTCTCCTCTAAGTGCTTCAGAATTGATTCCTTGAGGACTTGCTCCATGATTTTTCCAGGGACTGAGGTGAGGCTGACTGGCCTGTAGTTCCCAGGATCCTCCTTCTTCCCTTTTTTAAAGATGGGCACTACATTAGCCTTTCTCCAGTCATCTGTGACCTCCCCCGATCGCCACGAGTTTTCAAAGATAATGGCCAATGGCTCCGCAATCACATCCGCCAACTCTTTTGGCACTCTCGGATGCAACGCATCCGGCCCCATGGACTTGTGCTCATCCAGCTTTTCTAAATAGTCCCGAACCACTTCTTTCTCCACAGAGGGCTGGTCACCTCCTCCCCATGCTGTGCTTCCCAGTGCAGCAGTCTGGGAGCTGACCTTGTTCGTGAAGACAGAGGCAAAAAAAGCATTGAATACATTAGCTTTTTCCACATCCTCTGTCACTAGGTTGCCTCCCTCATTCAGTAAGGGGCCCACACTTTCCTTGACTTTCTTCTTGTTGCTAACATACCTGAAGAAACCCTTCTTGTTACTCTTAACATCTCTTGCTAGCTGCAACTCCAGGTGTGATTTGGCCTTCCTGATTTCACTCCTGCATGCCCACGCAATATTTTTATACTCATCCCTGATCATTTGTCCAATCTTCCACTTCTTGTAAGCTTCTTTTTTGTATTTAAGAGCAGCAAGGATTTCACTGTTAAGCCAAGCCGGTCACCTGCCATATTTACTATTCTTTCTACACATTGGGATGGTTTGTCCCTGTAACCTCAATAAGGATTCTTTAAAATACAGCCAGCTCTCCTGGACTCCTTTCCCCCTCATGTTATTCTCCCAGGGGATCTTTCCCATCAGTTCCCTGAGAGAGTCAAAGTCTGCTTTTCTGAAGTCCAGGGTCTGTATTCTGCTGCCTTCCTTTCTTCCTTGTGTTAGGATCCTGAACTCGACCATTTCATGGTCACTGCCTCCCAGGTTCCCATCCACTTTTGCTTCCTCTACTAATTCTTCCCGGTTTGTGAGCAGCAGGTCAAGAAGAGCTCTGCCCCTAGTTGGTTCCTCCAGCACTTGCACCAGGAAATTGTCCCCTACATTTTCCAAAAACTTCCTGGATTGCCTGTGCACCTCTGTATTGCTCTCCCAGCAGATATCAGGGTGATTGAAGTCTCCCATGAGAACCACGGCCTGCGATCTAGTAACTTCTGCGAGTTGCCGGAAGAAAGCCTCGTCCACCTCATCCCCCTGGTCCGGTGGTCTATAGTAGACTCCCACCATGACATCACCATTGTTGCTCACACTTCTAAACTTAATCCAGAGACTCTCAGGTTTTTCTGCAGTTTCATACTTGAGCTCTGAGCAGTCATACTGTTCCCTTACATACAGTGCAACTCCCCCACCTTTTCTGCCCTTCCTGTCCTTCCTGAACAGCTTATATCCATCCATGACAGTACTCCAGTCATGTGAGTTATCCCACCAAGTCTGTTATGCCAATCACATCATAATTCCTTGACTGTGCCAGGACTTCCAGTTCTCCCTGCTTGTTTCCCAGGCTTCGTGCATTTGTATATCGGCACTTGAGTTAAACTGCTGATCGCCCCTCTTTCTCAGTATGAGGCAGGAGCCCTCCCTTCTCACGCGCTCCTGCTCGTGCCTCCTCCCAGTATCCCACTTCCCCACTTACCTCAGGGCTTTGGTCTCCTTCCCCTGGTGAACCTAGTTTAAAGCCCTCCTCACTAGGTTAGCCAGCCTGCTTGTGAAGATGCTCTTCCCTCTCTTCGTTAGGTGGAGCCCATCTGTGCCTAGCACTCCTTGGAACACCATCCCATGGTGAAAGAATCCAAAGCCTTCTCTCCGACACCACCTGTGTTGACTTCCATGTTTCGATGGTCTCTACCCAGGCCTTTTCCTTCCACGGGGAGGATGGAGGAGAACACCACTTGCACCTCAAACTCCTTTATCCTTCTTCCCAGATAGTCCACAGTGATCCGCTCAGGGTCATTCTTGGCAGTATCATTGGTGCCCACGTGAAGAAGCACAAAGGGGTAGCGATCTGAGGGCTTGATGACTTTCGGCAGTCTCTCCATCACACTGCGAATCTTAGCTCCTGGCAAGCAGCAGACTTCTCGTTTTTCCCGGTCAGGGCTGCAGATAGATGACTCAGTCCCCCTGAGGAGAGAGTCCCCGACCACCACCACCGCCCGCCTCCTTCTCTTGGGAGCCGTGGTCGTGGAACCCCCAACCCTAGGACAGTGCATCCCATGCCTTCCAATTGGCGGAGTCTCCTTCTGCTCCCTTCCCTCAGACGTATCATCTGGTCCACTCTCCGCATTAGTACCTGTGGAGAGAACATGAAAACGGTTACTTACCTGTATCTGCCCTGCTGGTACATGGACGTTCCCCTTTTTTCTTCTGGAGGTCATATGATGCCAAATTTCTTCACCATCCTTCTGTCCCCGACGTGCAGCCTGCTCTGAATCTTCAGAACCTTGTGCCCGTAGAAGTCTATCCTGACATCCGTCCAGGAAATCTTCAGTTTCTCTTATTTAAAGCCCCTCCCCCTGCCCCCCCCTGCCGCTAAGTCATCTCTCCCACCCACCGCCTCCACTACCATCTATAGCGGCCAGGGCCCCTTTCCAACCTTGACCAGGAAGCATGGCGTCTGTTGCCTCCTGGTACCCACCTCGCCCCACGTGGAGACCTACGTGCGGGCGTTGGCCATCGTGGCGGCCTCCAAAAGGTATGGAAAGGTCGTCTTCTTTTTAGCATTGGAGGCTGCCGCCCAAGAGGAGGTGGAGAAGGGCCTGGCGGGGGGTGGAGGGTGTTCGTGCCTCTAGAAGACCTGGGCGTCCGACTAGTCCTGACCTCTGTCCCTCCCTTTCTTCCCAATGTCGCCCTGTTACCCGCCCTCTCTACCCTGGGGAAACCCATTTCTGTTGTTAGCCCTCTTCCATTGGGCTGCAAAGACCCCGCCTTCCGTCATGTCCTCTTGTTCTGCCAGCAGGTGCAGCTTCAACTGCCACCAACGGCATGTGATGGAGAGGCGCTCGAGGGGTCTTTCCTGGTCCCCTACCAGGGGGCCCATTACCAGATGCATGATTCTACGGTGAAGGCTTGGTGCTACCTCTGCCAGGCGATGGGGCATGTAAGGAGGGACTGTCCCTTGGCCCGGCAAGAAGGGACATCCAGGACCCCTGAGCCCTGGCAGGGCACCGGCCCCGTCATTGCCGGCGCCCCTGGCTACCCAGTGCCCGAAGCCACCCCTCCTCCTTCCCAGTCCACCACTGCTCCTGCTCGGGCCCAAGGGGCACCTCCCCTACTATGCCCAGATGAGCGGGAGAGCCCCACTTCCGCTGCACGCAATCTGGCGGGGCCTGTGGAGGAGGGTGTGGCAGGGATACCGCTAGGCCTGGGAGAGGGCCTGCCCCAAGGGGAATCTTCCCTCCCTTGTGCTGCCCCACCACTACCTCTCCGAGTCCCTGAGCCATTGCCCCTGCCCCCCGACCCAACCCCTGCTAGCCAGCCCCCAGATGATGCCATGGAGGGGGAAGCGGGACAAGCAGAAGGCTCGAGCTCCGCTCCTTCCATCAGATGCGGAGGCTCCCTGGAAGAGCAGAAAGGGGGGCATCGATGCCGAGTCTTCTGCCTTGCCCACAGGTGCGTTCCATCCACCAGTACCAGCTGGGGAAGACTTGGCAGCACCGGAGGGCAGTATCGCCCCTCCATGGGAGACCCTTCCCTCCAAGGCCCCTGATGGAGCCCCTCCTGCCCCGGTACCATCTGAAGCCCCTGTGAGCCCCGAGGCAACCACCGCTTCGGGTGCCGGTGGGGAGAACCCCGGGGTAGTGGAAGGCAATCTCCCCTCCATTTATGAGGAGATCGAGGCCCTGGGTCTGACCCCGGTCACCAGGGGGAGAAGGACCCTTTGCCAGTGGGCCTCGATCTCTACAACCTCACTCCGGCTCCCGTTTCCCCATGCCCCCTCCCCCTAACTGTTGCTTCCGCTCCTGCCTCCGAGGAGCCCCTGGACTCTTCCGTCAATCTGGCCGCAGATGGCACCCCACTGACAGCTGCCGAGCCTGTTGAGGCAATAGCCAGTGCTATGCGGCCGGGACCTCAGCCACCAAGGGCACCCCTCGTTGGGGTGGAGCAATCGACCTCCTTCCCGGGCAGGGGCCCTACAGAATACAGTCCACCTTCTGATGCCATGGTTGCCAAACCCACCATGGAGCCTGCGCTGACATCGCTGAGAGCCCTCTCCCCACCCCCCGAACCACTGAGCCAGACTGGGAGGTGCAACCATCCTGTTGCTCAGCTTCTGGAGCCCAGAATCTCACACCCTACCCCTGTCCCTGTCCCTGACCCCAGCCCTGCCCCTGAAGCCGACCCTGTCCCTATTCCTTCCACCTCCTGTGATGTAATTGCCACCCCTGGGGCTGTCTCCTTCCCTTTTCCAGCAGATGACCCCCAAGGAGCAGCTTTTGTGTTTCCCTGTCCTGACTCACTAGGGGCTGCTATCTTCCCTCCGCCGCCCCCTACTGAGCAAGGGTTTGAGGCAAGCTGAGTGGCGCTGGCCCATCGGGCACGACATCGGGGGTCCGCACCTTGCCTGCCCATCTCGGTGGGCCACAGGGCTGTGCCGGGGCTCCACCAGAGGATGGTCAGGAGCCAGTAACCCCACCCCACCATGCGCTGCGAGAGGAGCTGCGGGAGTTTCTTGAAGATGTCCGCATCTCCCGCAACAAGGTACAGCTTGCTCTCCAGTGCTGGGGGGACTTTAATCAAATCCTCCAGGCCACAAGGGCCCTTATGGGGGAGGGTAAAAGGACCGGGAAGCAGGCCACCACAGCCTACCAGTGGGTCCGCGGCTTCCGTGACTCCTTGCTTATCTACGGGATAGGTCATGGTTTGCTGCATAACCCAATGGGAGCTGCGAGCGTCCCTGAAGGTGAGGATCTCCCACCGCCCTCCTGATGGCACCTATCATCATCGAAACATTGAACACCCAGGCCTGTAGGATGGGTCTCCGCAGGTCCCAGATGCTCTCCTTCCTTCGGGAAGGGGGTACTCTGTGGTTTTCCTGCAGGAGACCCATACGGATCTGGCCTCCAAAGACAGCTGGCGGCTGGAAGGGGGGACAGGGTCTACTTTAGCCATCTCACAGTTTGTACGGCTGGAGTGGCAACCTCGTTCTCTCCTGACCTATGAGGCTGTGCCGGGCCAGCTGCTGCACCTCCGAACCCATACGGAGAGGCTCGTGGTCAACCTCATTAACATCTATGCCCCGACATCAGGCCCAGAGCTGCTGCGATTCTATCAGCAGGCGTCCGCCTTCCTTGGCACCTTGGATCCTCACGAGTGTCTGGTCCTGGGCGGGGACTTTAACACCACCCTTGAGGAGCAGGACCACTCGGGGACCGAGCAGTGCCCGGCTGCCGCGGACGTCCTCCAGGAGATAGTCGAATATCACTCCCTGGTGGACGTCTGGCGCAACTTCCACCCGGATGACATCAACGTTCACCTTTGTCCGGGTGGAAGCCCATCGGTCGCGTCACTCCCGGTTGGACAGCATCTATTTATCATGCTTCCACATTTCACACCTTTCCTTCTCAGACCCCCTGCTCCAATTCAACAGTACTGACTCTCTCTTCTGCTGGTATCACAGATGTATGTGAAACTAAAGATATGCATTTTATATGCTGACAATTATATCATTAAAAATTCTATTGCCCGTATTTAGCTCATGTCCAGGCAAACATATCCTGACAGTAGAAATTTGCAAGCACAATATAGACTGAGAAGGATACTCTCCTTATTTTCCCAATAGGCTAATTTATGTTTTGTAAATGCATGTATTTGGAAGACTATTTTGCTATCTTCCTTTGCTCACATTTGCAAAGTCATTTCTAACTTCTTCACTTTCAGTAATTAATATAGTATGTTTCTCTCTGATTAAGGGCCCCTCGTGCATTTCTGCATTTTTCTTTTTTGAGGGATTTGATTACTGGTTGTAAGATCCTGAAATGCAACCTTTTGTGTACAAGGCAGGGGGAATGGGGAAAAACAGACAATTGGTGGGAATTTCCTGGTAAATTGTTTGCCCCCCCGCCCATAGTAGGGTCTGAAAAAACAGTCTACTGGGAATACATACAGTGTTGTCAGTTGTGTGGATGGAATTACATTTGTGTCTATTTCCTCAGCTACTACCAATGCCTTTAGTACCAATAGCAGATTGTGGCCCTGAGAACATGGTGGTAGGCTACTGTCTTTATCAAATAAAATCAGAAGAAATGGTCCAATAAATCTATATTTTGACCATCTATCCAGCAAAGATAGAGTGCACAGTGTAACTATTAAAATTATAGTGAGGTCTTTAGAACTGACTAACTTTTCTCTGATAATAAAATAGAAATTATGACTTGCATAATTGCATAGGGAAATGTTTTCAATGCCTTAATCACAATGAAACTGACTGAAAACTTTGAATTCCATGTGTCTAAGTAAGCATTTAAATAGAAAATGTTAGGGCGGGGGAGAGAAAGAGTGGCAGAGTCATGACCATGTGCATGAAGGCCTGAGTGATGATAGCTCCTTCCTCCTGTTCTTTCAATATCCAAGAAAACAGCAGTAGGGACAGGAGCACTTTCACAGTTCCTCGTCAGAGTGGGAACCTGGCCTACCCCAGTAAGTAAGGGGTTAACGAATGCCTCAGGACACAATCAGCTCCAACCCAGTGCACCTGTGGGTACAGCTACACAGCCTGCAGCAGTAGTCCTCCCAGCCCAGATCAACAGATTACGGCTTCTGCTACTGCTATAAAAATACCAAGATAGGTGTGTATTATGCTAGAGCTCAGGCTCTGAAGCCCACTCCAAGCTGTAACTTCAAACCACAGTCGACACAGCTCTTTTAGAACTCTAGTGTGAGCCCTACAAGCCTGTGTCTGACAATCCAGGCTGGGGGGGGGGCTTTCTGTTGCAGGCTATGTAGCTATATCTTATGAGGTCTGCTGCACCTGCACCTTAAAATGGAGGATCCAAGCACTATGAGGGCTGGTAGTCAGAGGGAAGTAGAGCTAGTTCACAGAGCTCCCTGAACCAACAGGGCTTGGGAAGTGCTGAAGATCCTCTGATGCCTAAGTGCTGTGGACAAATAAAGGGATCTTCTTTACCTTGTCTTTCTTCTTTTCCTTGAGTCCAAGACGCTTGGATGGGATTCGTCAGATTGATAAGGGGTTAGAAAGCCAGTCCAGCTCAGGGACTACTGACCTGGTTGCCTTGCAAGGAAAGAGATGGACCTGGATTGCTTGTGGGCTGCAGGACTGTTCTCTTTTGCCTTTTGGTTTGGGACTATTGTTAATCCCCAGAATGGGGAGCAGACACTGCTACCCTGATATTTGTAGCTGGTGGGACAGAGCCTCTCGAGATCTAATCTACAGCAAGCCCAGCAACAAGCGAAAGGCACTCTGGACAAAAGAAGCACTCATACTCTTCCTGCCGCCCCACACAGGGTTCCAAAGGTAAAGCCTATGGCCTCCTTTTCATTTTATTATACTTTTACCCTTACCCCAGTGCCTGAGATTTCAGAAGTCATTCTCTTAAAGAGAAGCTTACAGGCAGACTGTGAAACAGGCACTAGAAGAAGTCCACCTGACTTCTCACATGAGGTCAAGAGTCAGAAAATTCATGTTTGATTCCCATCAAAAAATGGTTTCAAATGCAATAAACTAAATTAGAGCTCACACAAGTCACTGAGCTGTACTGAATGTAGCTGACTGAGGGCTCTGCAGAAAAGTGCCTACCCATTACATTCCTCTTTCAGACTGACTCCTAACATCAAACCCAGAGCAACACATAATCATGATTTTGAATGTTGCTGAGGGCCCACTCAGGAACCCAAAGAAGTCAACACACACTGGGAAAATAGTATTTCTAGGAGCTCCCCTTTTCCCACTGTATGAAGGAAATTCCAGTGAGGCCCCATTGAGAATGCTGCCTTAACAAAACAAGGAAGTGGGAGACTGTTTTTTTTTTCTTGAGGCATAGAACATAGGATTTCAGATGAGCTACCATTTGCATACAAAATGTGGGATATAAAATAGGGTTTGCTTCAAGTTCAAGAGGCTAACATTTACGAAGGCTGTCACTTTATTCACCATGCTCCCCTAAAATTTCCATCAGACAAAGGAAGTAACTGCTTTGGCTCTAATTTTGTTGTAACCATTTCAGTTAGCGTTTGGTGGTTTCTTTTATTAGATCTAACAGAGTGTAGAGAGAAAAGGAGTACTTGTGGCACCTTAGAGACTAACATTTATTTGAGCATAAGCTTTCGTGAACTACAGCTCACTTCATCAGATGCATTCAGATATGATTTTGGAAAAAAAAATACAAATAGAGAGGAAATTCAACCCCTGCATGAAGTCTGTAGATTTATAGAAACTTCTTAACAAGCTGGCACTGATCCACTGAGTCTCCATCTTTAAGATTTGTTTTCTCAGCGGAAGGTTAAAAGGCTTACTAGGAGTATGAGCTTACAAATGAATACATTGTAGGCTGCTGCACCTACACTAAAGAAGGGACAAATAAGTGAGTTGTAGGCTTAGAAAAGGAGAAAAAAATGTATAAGCCTGAATGGTTCATTGGTCGTGTGCCTGTTAAACTCAAATCTGTGCACAGATTTGAATCTTTCCTTCTCATTTCAAATCTATCTGCACAATTGTGTCCAGATCATATTAAACTTTTCCTTTAGTATTAATTGAGAGTCCTTCAGAAATGATGAGAAATATAAAGGGAGAGGCAAATGTGAAAGATTTTTGGTGCTATTGGTAAATTTTTTCAGCAGTCTATTATAAATGTAGCTTTTGCTTCAGTATATTTTCACTTTGAAAGGTGTAGTAGTGTGTGTATATATTATCTAGCTAGCATTCACTGCACGAGTCTTGTACATATATAAGCACAGTGTATTTTTACTTTGAAATGTCTAGAATCTTTTTTTTTGGAATCAAAATGTATTACTTCTGAGATTGCTACTAAATTCTTCACCTTCAGTGTACTAATCGCAGTAAATTAAGATATCCCAGGCTTCCTTTTGTTTTTCTGCTAAGGTTTTGCAACATCAGCCCTTTTGCATATGGGACAGTTTTGCAAACCCTTATTCATTTGAGTAGTCCTTACTCATGGAAGTAGGATGATCTTGTGGTGAAGGTAAGGAATTGGGGGTATGTCTACATGACAGAGCCTGTGCCAGCATAGCCCCCTTGTTTAGACATAGCCTAGACCAAAATAAGGAGGTTTTTGGAACATCACCTCTCTTAACAACCAGAGCTAGGTTGACAAAAGCGCTCATCCATTGTCATAGATGTATCCACAATGGGGGTTTGTTTTGTTGGCATAGCTATGCTGGTCATGTGTGGTTTTTTTTTTTTTCACACTCCTGAATGATGCAGATATGATCACATAACTTACTTATAGGCCAAACCATGAACTCAGGAATCTGGGCTCTAGTGTGAACGAGATTAATTATGTCATACCACTGTTATAATGATTTCCATTTATATTTGTGTGTATGTATGTGGGAATGAATACATGTATTTGTATATATG
Organism: Caretta caretta; assembly: GCF_965140235.1. Classification (NCBI taxonomy): domain Eukaryota; kingdom Metazoa; phylum Chordata; order Testudines; family Cheloniidae; genus Caretta; species Caretta caretta. Next base: position 56,550,587 of record NC_134209.1, read on the forward strand.
TGAGTCTTTCTAATTTTATGAAATGCAGTAACTACTTTCACCCAGGAAAAGAGGAGACCGTGTCTAATGAATAATCAGATCACTTCTCTTTAATCTTAGTATTTTCCAAGGAAATGGAACTGAAATATTTATTGTAGGGCTTTAATGATATTTTTAAGAACTTGGCAACAGCATCTGCTTGCTTGCTCTAGTGTTAGGAAGAATCCTAGATATATAGTGCTAACTAATATTTGTGTTCATCTACTGTAAAAATGTGTAAAACGTTAATAAAAAAAATTTGCTTTTCTGTACTGTGGTAGTCCAACAGATGCACATAGGGCTGCAGCAAAAAAAAATGTAGGGACACTGGTTAAAGACTTAAAGAGCCATCTTTTCATAATTCTGCAACAGGAACATTTGTATTTCCTGATCAGAAAATAGCAGATTTATCAATATTTGGATGCATATATAAATAAAAACAACTATATATAAATCATATTATAACCAGCAAAATTTAATGCTGAGAGTTTTGAACACAAAATTCATTGGCACAACATAGTTGAACTTCACGGATGAAGGATGGGGAGGAATTTGAGCGATAGTTGGTGCATGCTACTTTCATGACTATGGTTCTCCCATGTATCTGTTGTTAGTTTTAAGTATTGTTTTGTGAACGTTTTTACAGATATTTAAGTGAGTGTTTTATTGAAAAATATTACTAAAGAACAAATATCAAAAAGTGGATATGAAATTATCTGATGGAAGAGAGATGGAAGGTTCATTTTATAAAGAAAGAAAACTATGTGGTTAATTCCTCTTTCTCCCTTTAAATAAGGGCCAAGAAGCCTGCAAATCTGTTTGAAACATCATGAGCTTCAGTATTTGCTATTTAAAAAATACATCAAAACATAAATGATACATCATTTACTACAGGTGAATTTTGGCAATGGTGAGACTTAAAAACTGGAAGCTGTGCAACTTGTGTAGACAAGATCTGTCTGTTTTTTCCCCCCCGTATTTTTTTTTCAGTGTCACTTTCATATTTGTGACACACAGACTAGGAAACCCCAGAAAATCCTTGAATTTTGGAGACCTCTTTGAAGGCCTGAGAAATTCACTGCAAATCCTGAGCACAGGAAGCTATGTACACTTGATTATTCTGTGTCCTCTGATTTCCTAGTAGGGTACTTAGAAGTATGTATCCTAAAGACACAGGATTTTTCTATTTGCCAATCCTTTTAAACATGTCATACAGGGGTATAATTTGTACATTACCACTTGAGTTGCTATGTACAGTTAAGTAGGATTTCAAACAATGAAAAAAGCCATTATTTCTGTCTTGGCACCATATATTTTAAAGCAGAAATATAATTCAAGAATGTTGACACAACAGTCTATATTGGTATCTTATTAAAAGCAGTACAGTTTTCACATTTCCTTTAAAAACATTCAATTTGAGTCTGACAGAAACCTAAGAAATGGATTTAAAAACTGAAAAGCAGTCACACAGTTGCTAGGTATGACTTTTTTTTCTGTGCACTAGACTTTGCCTCAACACAACTGAAAACTATTCAGTGAGTGAAGTCGTGAAGGAATGAAGTGGGTGTTTCCCAGGTACCAGTCCATAGAAAAATGAGAAAAATACTAGCTGACTGCTAGTGTGTAGGAGTGAAGGATGGAAGAGTGAAAATGAAATGGCAATATACATGGTGTAAACATCTGCTAAGGTTGTTAAAGTAGTTAAAATACTTTTTTAAACCTTATGCTTTATAAGAGCAAAAAACTGCGTGAAGTAGACTTTTTTTTATTGAACCAACTACAAAATATTAAACTCCACGTTTGTAACAAATTCTTCTTTCATATAGTCAATTTGTAGCATCACAGTATATATCTGATTGCTGTAGAGCTGAAATGCATTCATGATGTTATAAGGTTGGCGTTTTGATGGACAAATTTTGAGAAGCTTGGAAGGCCACTAAAGCACTGGTGCCAACTTTCTGATTTCTCTGGGGGGTGTTCCGCCATCGCTCTGCCCCAGGCCCTACCTCCACTCCACCCCTTCCCACACCTGCTCTGCCTCTTTCGTCCCTGTCCTCTGAGCATGCCCCACCCTCACTCTGCATCTTCCTGCCTCCGCTCCATCCCCTCTTTCCCCAGCGCCTCCTGCCTGTCACTGAACTGTTGACCAATGGTGGGTGGGAGACACTGGGGGCAAAGGGCTGGAGCTGATTGACGGGACCCCCCGCCCGTGAGAGCTGAGCCCTCACGGAGTCAGCGCCTATACACTAAAGCAGGGGTCGGCAACCTTTCAGAAGTGGTGTGCCGAGACTTCATTTATTCACTTTAATTTAAGGTTTCGCATGCCAGTTATACATTTTAACATTTTTTAGAAGGGGTCTCTCTGTAAGTCTATAAATTATATAACTAAACTATTGTCGTATGTAAAGTAAACAAGGCTTTCAAAATGTTTAAGAAGCTTCATTTAAAATTAAATTAAAATGCTGATCTTGCACCGCTGGCCTGCTCAGCTCACTGCCAGCCTGGGGTTCTGTTCACCTAGGCCGGCAGCAGGCTGAGCGGGGCCCTGGCTGGCAAGGGGCCGGCAGCCAGAACCCCGGGCCGGCAGCGGGCTGAGCGGGGCTGGCAGCCGGGACCCCAGACCGGCCGTGCACTGAGTGGCTCAGCCCGCTGCCACTCAGCCTGCTGCCCGTCTGGGGTTCCGTCTGTTGGCTCCTGCCAGCCAGGGTCCTGGCTGCCAGCCCCGCTAAGCCCGCTGCCGATCTGGGATCCCGGCCCTTCCCACATAGAGTGGGTACCTACCTTCTCCCTGGTTCTAGCCCATTCTCTTCCTCTCTCTCTCTGCACTGAGCTGAGGGTGGGAGAGCACTGAGCACAGGACTGGGGGTGAAGGCGCAGGCTGGGGGTTGGGTGTAGGGTCTGGCCAGGAGCTAGAATGAGGGAGGGAGCTCAGGGTTGGGGCAGGAGGTTTGGGGGTGGAGTGCTTACCTGGGCAGCTCCCATTTGGTGCGAGGGGTGCAGGTGGGAATGTGGGGTGTGCAAGAGTCAGGACATGGGGTAGAGGGGCTGGGTATGTGTGTCTGGGGGGAGGGGTGCAGGAATCAGGGCAGAGGGCTGGGGGCATGTGAGGGGGGTGCAGGAGTCAGGGCTGGGTGTGTTTGAGGGGGGCGCAGGAGTTAGGGCAGAGGGCTAGGGATGTGGGGTTGTGGGGGTGCTCCCAGCCCCCTGCCCTGAGCAACTCACGGCAGGGGGCTGGAGGGGATATGCCCTGATTCCACCCCACGGCCCATCCCCACCTCTTCTCCGCCTCCTCCCCGGAGCAGTGAGCTCGCTGCAGCTCCACTTCTCTCCCCCCTCGCAAGGGCCATCAGCTGATCAGTGGCAGGGAGGGAGAGGAGGAGGGGCAGGAACCCAGCATGCTGGGGGAAGAGGTGGGGGAGGGGGGAACTTGCCTGATCTGCAGCAGGAGCCGGCAGGACCAAGCTTCTTCACCCTGCCCCCTGTGGGGGCAGGATTTTTAATGGCACGCTGCTGCCTGCCGGGGTCTCGGCCTGGGTTCGGCAGCGGGCTGAGCAGGGCTGGTGGCTGGGACCTGGCAGGCAGCAGCGTGCCATTAAAAATCTGCTGGCGTGCCATCTGCTTGCGTGCCATCTTTGGCACGCGTGCCATAGGTTGCTGACCCCTGCACTAAAGATTACATGCTTACCTGAATCTATGGACTTAAGTGAATTGTAAAGGGCCACAAGATATCTAAAATTTATTATTTTGACATTAATAAGTAAAACAAGTGCAGGAAAGGCAGAGCGACGGGGGACTTTAAATAAATCTTCCCACTCATCGCTCAAAGGCTGATGCTAGAAACAAAGCAGGGAGATTAAGTTTCGAAAAGGGGAGTTTTTCCACATTTAGCGTTAAAAAGGGATTCACGATTCAGCCTGCAACAGCTGACAACTGAACTGGAATTCTACTACCTTCTCCTCCTTGAAGCCTATATCTTCCATAGCATGTACAAGGAATCAGCCAACCAATGAGAGCCAAGTTGTGCAGCCATCAAGGATATTGTTTTTTATTAATATAAAAAAAATAGGGGACAGGTCTTAGAATCATAGAATTATAGAATATCAGGGTTGGAAGGGACCTCAGGAGGTCATCTAGTCCAACCCCCTGCTCAAAGCAGGACTGATCCCCAATTAAATCATCCCAGCCAGGGCTTTGTCAAGCCTGACCTTAAAAACTTCTAAGGAAGGAGATTCCACCACCTCCCTAGGTAACACATTCCAGTGTTTCACCACCCTCCGAGTGAAAAAGTTTTTCCTAATATCCAACCTAAATCTCCCCCACTGCAACTTGAGACCATTACTCCTTGTTCTGTCATCTGCTACCACTGAGAACAGTCTAGAGCCGTCCTCTTTGGAACCCCCTTTCAGGTAGTTGAAAGCAGCTATCAAATCCCCCCTCATTCTTCTCTTCCGTAGACTAAACATCCCCAGTTCCCTCAGCCTCTCCTCATAAGTCATGTGTTCCAGTCCCCTAATAATTTTTGTTGCCCTCCGCTGGACTCTTTCCAATTTTTCCACATCCTTCTTGTAGTGTGGGGCCCAAAACTGGACACAGTACTCCAGATGAGGCCTCACCAGTGTCGAATAGAGGGGAACGATCACGTCCCTCGATCTGCTGGCAATGCCCCTACTTATACATCCCAAAATGCCATTGGCCTTCTTGGCATCAAGGGTACGCTGTTGACTCATATCCAGCTTCTCGTCCACTGTAACCCCTAGGTCCTTTTCTGCAGAACTGCTGCCGAGCCATTCGGTCCCTAGTCTGTAGCGGCGCATTGGATTCTTCTGTCCTAAGTGCAGGACTCTGCAGTTGTCCTTATTGAATTTAATCAGATTTCTTTTGGCCCAATCCTCCCATTTGTCTAGGTCCCTCTGTATCCTATCCCTACCCTCCAGCGTATCTACCTCTCCTCCCAGTTTAGTGTCATCTGCAAACTTGCTGAGGGTGCAATCCACACCATCCTCCAGATCATTTATGAAGATATTGAACAAAACCGGCCCCAGGACTGACCCCTGGGGCACTCCACTCGATACCGGCTGCCCATGAGACATGGAGCCATTGATCACTACCCGTTGAGCCCGACAATCTAGCCAGCTTTCTATCCACCTTATAGTCCATTCATCCAGCCCATACTTCTTTAACTTGCTGGCAAGAATACTGTGGGAGACCGTGTCAAAAGCTTTGCTAAAGTCAAGGAATAACACATCCACTGCTTTCGCTTCATCCACAGAGCCAGTTCTCATCATAGAAGGCAATTAGATTAGTCAGGCATGACTTGCCCTTGGTGAATCCATGCTGACTGTTCCTGATCACTTTCCTCTCCTCTAAGTGCTTCAGAATTGATTCCTTGAAGACCTGCTCCATGATTTTTCCAGGGACTGAGGTGAGGCTGACTGGCCTGTAGTTCCCAGGATCCTCCTCCTTCCCTTTTTTAAAGATAGGCACTACATTAGCCTTTTTCCAGTCGTCCGGGACCTCCCCTGATTGCCATGAGTTTTCAAAGATAATGGCCAATGGCTCCGCAATCACATCTGCCAACTCCTTTAGCACTCTCGGATGCAACGCATCCGGCCCCATGGACTTGTGCTCGTCCAGCTTTTCTAAATAGTCCCGAACCACTTCTTTCTCCACAGAGGGCTGGTCACCTCCTCCCCATGCTGTGCTGCCCAGTGCAGCAGTCTGGGAGCTGACCTTGTTCGTGAAGACAGAGGCAAAAAAAGCATTGAGTACATTAGCTTTTTCCACATCCTCTGTCACTAGGTTGCCTCCCTCATTAAGTAAGGGGCCCACACTTTCCTTGACTTTCTTCTTGTTGCTAACATACCTGAAGAAACCCTTCTTGTTATTCTTAACATCTCTCGCTTGCTGCAACTCCAAGTGTGATTTGGCCTTCCCGATTTCACTCCTGCATACGCGCGCAATATTTTTATACTCATCCCTGATCATTTGTCCAATCTTCCACTTCTTGTAAGCTTCTTTTTTGTATTTAAGAGCAGCAAGGATTTCACTGTTAAGCCAAGTCGGTCGCCTGCCATATTTACTATTCTTTCTACACATCGGGATGGTTTGTCCCTGTAACTTCAATAAGGATTCTTTAAAATACAGCCAGCTCTCCTGGACTCCTTTCCCCCTCATGTTATTCTCCCAGGGGATCTTGCCCTTCAGCTCCCTGAGGGAGTCAAAGTCTGCTTTTCTGAAGTCCAGGGTCTGTATTCTGCTGCTTTCCTTTCTTCCTTGTGTCAGGATCCTGAACTTGGCCATCTCATGGTCACTGCCTCCCAGGTTCCCATCCACTTTTGCTTCCCCTACTAATTCTTCCCAGTTTGTGAGCAGCAGGTCAAGAAGAGCTCTGCCCCTAGTTGGTTCCTCCAGTACTTGCACCAGGAAATTGTTCCCTACATTTTCCAAAAACTTCCTTGATTGCCTGTGCACCACTGTATTGCTCTCCCAGCAGATATCAGGGTGATTGAAGTCTCCCATGAGAACCAGGGTGTGCGATCTAGTAACTTCTGCGAGTTGCCGGAAGAAAGCCTCGTCCACCTCATCCCCCTGGTCCGGTGGTCTGTAGTAGACTCCCACCCCACCATGACATCACCCTTGTTGCTCACACTTCTAAACTTAATCCAGAGACTCTCAGGTTTTTCTGCAGTTTCATACTTGAGCTCTGAGCAGTCATACTGCTCTCTTACATACAGTGCAACTCCCCCACCTTTTCTGCCCTGCCTGTCCTTCCTGAACAGCTTATATCCATCCATGACCGTACTCCAGTCATGCAAGTTATCCCACCAAGTCTCTGTTATTCCAATCACATCATAATTCCTTGACTTTGTCTTGTAGCTGAATAAAGGAGACAGAGATATGCAATTTTTTTTTTCTTATCAGACCATGTTATCCCAAATACTGGTGGGAGGGCTTGGAATTTGTAACAGCCTCACTTGCCTTTTAAGGCAAGCTGGGGTCAGTCTTGTTTTGCCTGTGACCTACTAGCTAGCCACAAGCTGATGATGTTATGGCAACTTTATGATTAGTGACCCCCAGCTGTGAAAGTCAGAAAAAGCTTATATAAACAGACTGGAGAACTCAGTTAGGGAGAGGAGACCCAGGAGATAAGAGTCAAGAGATTTTCTGGGAAGGGCCTGGGGAAGTCAGGCTGGAAGAGACCTACAGAGAGTACGAGCGTATGCTGGGAGGAGCCCTGAGCTAGGGCTTGTAAGCATTAGGGAGATTCCTGAGGCAAACTGCCAGAAGCCCTGGAGAGGGGAAGCAGCAGAGAAGGAACTCTATAGGAACAGGTTACACTCCTCTCGCGGAAGCTCTGAGGTGGGGCCTACAGGAGAAGGGAAATTCCAAAGGGAAACTGCCACAGTCTCTGGGAAGGGGAAACAGTAAGAGAACCTGCTAAGAGGAAGGAGCATAAGTAGGGGCCAAGAAGCAGATCTCTAGTGTAACTAGGGGGGGGAAAGAACTATTATTTGGATATTTGTTTGGATGTTCAGTTGGACTTTCTGTTGCCCCAGAAGGGGCCTGAACTTTTGGATGACTTCTCTAGAAGGCCACACTACAGGACACCTGAGGGAGACCTGGGAGAAAACACAGACTGGAAAGGCCATCACAGGGCCAAGGAAGTGGTTGCTGAGGGCATCAGAGATGAGGACCCCTGCATTGCTGTCTTTAGGCATGGGGGCACACTATAACTGACAATACACACACACACACTCTAAATGCCTCAGTCAGGAACCAGTTCCTTTTGATACTCCAACATCACATTCTCCCACCTCATATGTTTTATTATACCAGTCAGACATAGGCACGAGGAGGAGGCTTAAAGAGGACAGTTCTCCCAAGCTAAAAAGCACAGAAGGGGGAACTCCACATATTCTCCATCTTTGTGGCTGTAAATTAATAAACAAATAAAAGGAAAGGTAGAACAAAATGTAGTTTTGGTGGAAAAGAATAAAATACATTTGAGTGAAATTTGAAACAGCTGAGCAGTTAATGAAGCAGAGTGATATAGGAAAGTTGATCCATATTACAGAATTTGCAGAGCAGAAATTACTTGCGTCTAGAACTGAGCAGGGCGCATCTGCCTAGCGGCAGCAGTCTACCAAAACCTACACATAGTGGTTATGGGGTGGGGGAAGCCAAGCCCTCCCATTCCAGGGGCCCTCTTGAGCACTGTAATGCTGGAGTCAGCTACCTATGGCTGGCTAATGCTCTTCTCTGGGTCTCTTCATACTGCTCTGTTCCTTCCTTTGGGGCATGTCGTGGCTGTTGGTTGTCCATAATGACCTGGTCTGCAGGTCTCAGAGGGGTAGGGAGCCTCGGCTCTGTGCAGCAGCCCTCCTCTGGGAATGCCTTCCTGACATAGTCCCTTTGCAGCAGCGAGTGGAGGTCTGCCTCTCTCCACCCACCAACCTGCTATGCTAAAAAGACTCCTTTTTAAGTCCTTCTACCAACAGGAGCATGCCCAACAGGCCTGTCAGGGTGGGGCTTCTTGAGCCCAGAGTTGTTCCTGCACTCTTAACTCTCCAGTGTACGGTTCATCCACCCCATTACAAGGACATAGAGGATTTCAATGCTAAGAAGAGTAGAGTGGAAAAGTGTAAGACATGGGCTGGAAGAAGTAAAAATATTGTTTTAGAAAGAAGGGCAGTAATTTTAAAATGAATGGTGAGCAGTGGCTTTGTGCTATCATTGGGCAATGTGACCATGCTTCTTAGTAAATACTAACTTCTGAGCTGAAATTTGTTTGCACTTTTCCTAGAGACTATTGATCTTTAGCCAGCCAGAGGTAATTGAGGTTAAACAGCAGTTGTACATTCACAAAGTAAAGCTTTCAGCTGACCCATAAAATTGTGAATCAGATCATCCTGATACTAGTTTTAGTATATTTCTGTATATCAATAGCTCCCCACTTAGATATTGATAAAATTATTGAAAGCAGAAGAAATCCCATCTCATTTCAAATGAGGAGAGAGCTGCAACTTCACTCTCGCTGATAGTGCTATCTATCTTCTGTATGAATTTAGAATAAAGTGGAGAGCAATTTCATGAGCAATATGGCTGCACAGGTAGCTAATGAATATATTTTGAAACATATGCATGAATTTTAAAAAAAATAGATTTCAGGTTGTATTTAAAATAGCTGTATTAGAATCTGTTGCTGATGGGAAAGTTTACTTAGCAGAGAATAGGAATATTTATTAGAGGGGTTTAAAAGCCACTTAATGACTGGATATAGAGGAGGTTGCAGAACCTTGCCCCTTTCGTGCTTTGGTTTTGCAAGATATTCTGCACCCCTTTCAGTATTTTAAAGCTTTAGATTTACTGAATGTTGATTTTGGAGTTGTACTATAATTTCATAGTTGAGATTGTGTTGAGATTTGCATTCCAACCAGGACTAAAATACTTGTTACATATGTTAATTTGGCACAATAACTCTTCAGAGCACAACTGAATTTTTGATGTAATATTTCAGAGAAATATTTATTTATTTTTATTTTGCAAATGAAGTGATTAAAATGCCTCCTGTGAAATTTTTGCTGCTTTTCCTCACATTTCTTTGGGTCCCCTTGAAATTTCATCCATACATTCAGTTACTTCAGACACTGCAGGCACATTCTCCTCTTTACCCACTCCAGATCTTCCAGCTCGAGGTCTAACACTTCCCCATTCTCACCCACAACTCAAATTCCCATATGCTCCATTAAAGCTTTGTTTGCCTGCCATCCCCCTTACCACCTTTCCCTGTCTCCCAGAGCCCCCTTACAGTCACCTTCCTCCAACAAACTTTATTTCCCCCCACACACACATTGCTTCACATGCACAGTCCTCAGCATGCCCATTCTACCTTACCACACCATTCACATATTGATGTGTGTCCCCAGTGATATACTGTTATTTTAAAATAGAAATTGTTAGGGAAGAGATTATGGCAGACAGAGGGGATATGAGGGAGCATTGGGCAACTGGGGTTTTGAGAGAAGTAGTCCTGTATGGGGAGAGGACTATGAGGGAAATCTGAGCTGTGCTTACAGGGGTGATATGGGAGGCATTGGACCTTTATGGTGGGACATAAAGGAAAAGTGCAACTGTAAGTTTTGGGGGAAAAATAAGTTATTTGGAAAAGATTTATGCTATTTTCATAAGCATTCATCACCCAGTTTGGAGGCTCTACTGTGTAGGTTGCTCTGCTTTGCCTTGGAGACAGGTTTTATCTTAGTGCATGTGCATTGCTTCATAGTATTTCATACTATGAAGTATAGTTGTAGCCGTGTTAGTCCCAGGATATTAGAGAGACAAAGTAGAAGAGGTAATATTTTTTTTGATTGGTCCAACTTCTCTTCGTGAGCAAGACAAGCTTTCGAACCCCACAGAGCTCTACTTTGGATTGTTAGACACTTTTTCCTGCTTCAAGTGAAGCATTAGCAACCTTTTGCCTTCATTCTCCTTTCTCACTACTGTGAAATCTTTTATTTCCTCCTCCTGATACTGCTGCCATTCTGTATAGCCTACAAGATCCTGTCTCCCCCACAACCACAAAGGGCCTCCAACAGGAGCCCACCAAAGGATATTTTATTTCATGTGGCCATCTTCCTTTTTCAGCAATGGCACTGGAAATCTGAATGACCACGGTATGGCCCAAATACTAAATAAATACTTTGCCTCAGTTTTCAGTAATGACGATCATATGAAAAATGTGAATGAAGCCAGTATGGCTGATGGAAATGAGTGTCAAGAAACGGAAATTGCATATTTCTTCCACCTCAGATGTGGTAAAGAGTTTAATGAGCTCAAATCACAGGATAATTTCAATCCAAGACTATTGAAGAACGGGCATATGTGATTGCTAATCAGGTAGCAAGGATTTTAATAAATCTATATATTTGGTGCAGTACCATATGACTGGAGAATAGCTAATGTTGTACCTATATTTAAAAAAGGGAAAAAGTAATGGGGGCAATTCCAGAACTGTTAATTTGACCTTTATGCAAGGTTTTAGAACAATTTTTGTGATGCAAAGAATAATTTATAGAGATGAAGTGTATGTAATGCAACATGGCTTCACCAAAGGGAGATCATGCCAGACTAAACTGATTTCCTTCTTTGAGAAAATAACTTTTTCTTTATTTTGGATAAAGGAGGTAGAGTAGATCTAATATACTTGGACTTCAGTAAATATTTGACACAATACCATATGGGAAATCATTAAATGAGAGAAGATGGGGGGCGAAGATCAATACAAGCATTGTACATTGGATAAAAGTAAAATTTTCTTTTTTTATTTTATTTATTTATTTTCCTTGGTACAAAAAGTAGGAGTGTGCTAATGAAATTTGATGATTACACAAAGCTAGCAGGTATCACAATAAAGGGGAGGATTGGAATATTATACAGGAAGATCTGGATGACCTTGAAGCCTGGAGTGGCAGAAATGGGATGAACTCCAATAGTAAAAGTGCAAGGTCAGGCACTTAGGGTCTCACAATAAGACTGTCTGCTACAGGTTGGGGTCTTATTAGTTGGAAGCAACAGAGGAGGCGAGGTGGGTGGATCAATCACAGAATGACCATGAGCAACCAACAGGATGCAGCTGAGAGAAAGGCAAATGCAATTCTAGGATGTATTAGGTAAGGAATTTCCAGTAGAGACAGAAGTATAATGCCATTGCACAAGGCATTGGTAAGACCCTATTTGGAATACTGTGTATAGTTCTGGTTTCCCAAGTTTAATAAAGATTAGTTTAAACATGAAAAAGTGCAGAGAAGAACTACTAGAAGGAGCAGGGGAATGAAGGGTCCTATCTTGTAAGAGAAGACTGAGAGTGGATGCCAGGGACATCACTCAATAATTGCCCTGTTCTGTTCATTCCCTGTGAAGCATCTAGCATTGTCCACATTTGGAACACAGGACACTAGGCTAGATGGACTGTTGATCTGACCCAGCGTGGCCGTTCTTATGTTGTTGTTCTTATGAGGTTGGCTGGTTTAGTCGAGCAAAAAGAAAGCTGAGAGGGGTATGATTTCATCTCTATAAATACATTAGGGTGGTAAATACCACTGAAGATGAAAAACTATTTATGCCAAAGGACAATATTGGCAAAAGAATAAACGGATATTAGCTGGTCAGGAACAAATTCAGTCTGGAAATTTAAAAGAAAGTTTCTAAACATCAGAGGGTTGAGGTTCCAGAACAGCCTTCCAATAGGAGTTGTGAGGGCATAAAACTCAATTAGTTTGAAGAGAGAGCTAGACAAATGAGTGAATTTGTATGACATGGCTGCTTGTGATGGTACAGGGCAGGGCTCAAATGCCCTTGGGATCATTTCTGGTTTATGTCTTAAGTGCCTAAATTTCAAATTTCAGGATTTCAGCCAGCCTGTTGCCAGGTCAGGAGAAGATCCCCCCCCCCCCCCCACACACACACTGTATTCTGGGAGAGTTTATCTCCTTCCTCTGAAGAACCAGGGATTGCCATGGCTGTAGGTGGGACATTGGGCCAAGTGGACCCAGGCTCTGAGCTGGCACCAAGCTTTCTCTCTTGGAGTTTGCCTTTCTGTTCCTTGCTTACATGATCAGGGTCTAACTGGTCGCTGCAATATGTAGGGTCAGGAAGGAATTTTCCCCTAGGTCAGGTTGGCAGTGATTTTGTATGTGTGTAGGGGGGTTGCTTTCCTCTGCAGCATGTGGGTACAGGTAACTTGCCAGAATTACCTGAGTGTATCTCACTTAATTATTTCCCAGTCATTAGGTCTCACTGGTGCACCTTGGTCCCTCCTATTTTCTGCCTGTGGCACATTATAATCTAGTCTCCTGTAGGCTGTAATATTTTGGTCTTATGTCCAAATTTAGTGTGCAAGTTCTGGCGGGGGGTGGTGGTATACAGGTGGTCAGACTGACTATCTTGTGGTCCCTGCTGGCCTTAAGCTCTAGGACTAGTTGCCAGTACTTACCTTCGCAGCAACCACCCTCTTAACAGATCCACAACAGAACCAGCCTTGCCACAGAGAACTTTCCTACAGCAGTGACTGGCAGCCCTTTTTGGTACTGAGTCCTTGTGCGGTTGTCCCTGAACCAGTCCAGGTTCTCTAGAGTGCAGCCTGTCTTGTATCTGTGTAACATCCTCAGCAGATAGACACATCTCTGCCAAGTGCACCAGGAATAAGTATAGTAAAGATGTGATGTTTCCTTACCTGGTAAACTAGCATTCACATCTATATGTGACAATGGTGAGACAAAACAATGAAAAATGGCCTAAGAGCTCTTTGTCCCCCCACCCCTTTTTCATGGGGAGACAATAGTCTCACATCCCAATTTGAGCTGAACTGCAGCCATGCTGCACTGCTTAATCATCCTCCAAATCTTCAGACAGGGAAAAGTAAAGGGACACTTTCCTCTCTGCTCTAGGAAAGTGTTAAAAAGACAGCAATTTAAAGACCAGGAAAGGAGGCTAGTTAAGTACACATTATTCATATCTTATCACATGCATTCACCTATCTATTTCTTTTTTTTTTCCAGGCTGGGAGAGACTATAACATTAAATGAGACTGGCCCAGTGTCATAAAGGAGTAAGAACTGGATTTTTGCACCCTCCCTCTCCAGGAGTTCCATAGAGTTCCCTTAAGTCCTTCCCTTTCTAAGAGGTAAAAAGGAGGGGGGGATAATATTAATTTGAAACAATGTCATACTTCCATTTATTAATTTCATCTCATTACTCCTAGTTTTCACCGATCTGAATTAGGAACTTTTGGAACACAGAGGCCAGACACAACTCTTTAAACTCAGTGGTCTAAGAATGACCAACCCACTCCTGTTCTTAAAAGTGCTATTGTTCAATTTCTGCTCAGGAATAGCTCTAAGTCAAAACTTTAGGTAAGGCTTTAGCCCTCTTTAACTACCCCTGAAGGGTAGATCCTTCTATCAAAATAATGGCAAAAATCCTGTTGATCTCAATGGGACAAAGATTGAGCCTTCACTGAATTAACTGATGATGAAGATCACTTCTGAATGTCTTTCAGTTCTTTGGTTGTGGCATGAAGGGTAGACCCCTGATTAGCCTCTGCTTCTTTGAAGCTCTTTTTTCTGAGATAAGCACTACACATTCTGGGATACATAGATCATTCATGACACTGACGAAGTGTGACATGTTCAGTAAACAGCTGTGAATGACAGGCAGAATTGGGATGATGGTAGATGTATTGTATCCTGATCTTTGACATTTATATTCTTTAGTGAGGCAGTAACCCAGGTGCCACAAAAGCAGAATTACCACTGCTTCTAAACTGCACTTACCTATGCAGCTGCAGTAAAAGGAAGAATTAGCAACAGCAGGAGTTACCAGGCAGAATGTGCTGGATGATTGTCACTTAAAAGCTTCCATCGCTACCCATAGGCAATTGGGGAGGAGGAAGCATGCCAGGGATCAGAGTTTTGACTAGGATTGCAGGTGCTAATCTGCAGGAAAAAATGAAGGTCTCATTCACAGAGCAGCCTGTGTGTGTATAAGGAGCAGATCTAGAATACAGTATATATTGCCAGTGGGAAACTTAACTGGCCTACTATCATAAGAGCATCGCTTCAACATTACATTTTTGGGTCAAATGATTGATGGATTTTAAGCTTTAAGTATTCTCATTGCAAAATAAATGTGTCAAGACAGACCAAATCTCCTCCTCACTTACCCCCTACATAAGCTTTCATAAATTTATATTTTTCCAAAGGGAGGGTTTTGTATGTGTGTATATACATACACATTATTAGCTTTTTTAAAAAAATGTAAAAACTTTGTTACACAATTATTAGGTTGAAAAGTCTAGCATTTAAGTTAGGAAATGCCAGAATTAAGGTTGCCTGCACAACCGAAAGTCAGCCCCCTCCTGCATGTGCATTATGATACTGTCTTTAATTACATGATCACATACCATTTTTCACCTTTTCAAACGTAATGTTCTTTTAATGTAACTTCTTATGCTTAAAAAAGTGGAACAAACTGATTCCGTCATGTGGAACCGTATTGGCCTCCAGGTTGGGTGATCAGCAGCATTTTGAATTTAAGATTACAGCACAGACAACTACCACTCAATCTAATGAAGTAACTTGTAGCAGTAGTAGGATGTTATCTGCTGTGCTAGCTAGGACACCTTTTACTAATGGGTTTCACAGCCATTTCTGACCACAGTGGAATATAGAGACCGTGGACTCTGGGCTCAATTCCAGGTTCTGTAGGGCAGTGTACTCTAGTGGTTATAAATAAATCTGACCGTGTCTGTAGCCTGTAACCTTCCCCTTTCCAAACCTCCCGCATCTCTTGGCTTCTGCCCCCCTCTATCTAACTATGTGAAGTTCTTAGATGTTCGCTATTACTGAGGGTCTCTCAATCATTAATTCATTTCTCCTCTCAACACCCCTGTGAGGTAGGGAAGTGCTATAGTCTGTCTATTACTGATGGACAACTGAGGCACAGAGAGGCAAAGTGACTTGTCCAACATTACAGAGGAGGTTTGTTGTAGAGTAGGGACTCAAATCTGGCTCCCTGGGTCTCAGGCTGGTGCCCTAACTACTGCACCTTCCTTCCTCTTCCCCTCCCCTTCTGCTCCTATCTGCCCTAGTTATTGTTGTCCTCTGCACCTGCATGCCTTCTCAGACTAATTTGCTCCTACCTACTGCATCCACCAGCTCCTGTCGCCCCCGCCCCGCCTCTTTCTGCTTTCCTTCACCCTCTAATTCCTGTAATCTCCTCCCCCCCACACTCCATTCCTCAACCCTTTGAATTCCAGTGTGACTAGCTCCTTCACCTCCAAATTGCCTGGGCACCAGCTGTCAGTTACACTGCTGTATGACAAACACAACAGTCGGGAACAGCAATTGCAAGGAAAGTTCTGTTCAGTCCCTGCAGGCCTAGACTATGGCATGCTCATACCTGTCATGCGTAGGCTCTTGGAGGTAACCTGTAGAAGTTGCGAAGGGCTGGAGTATGCTCAGTGAAGATGAGCTCTTCAGGAGAACTTCTCCTTACAAACTCTAACATGTCTCTACTGAGCATGTGCAAACTCAAATGTTTCAAAAGGCTTATAACTTTGCCAAATTTGGGGAGATTTTTGCAAGGACAGCAAACACCGACTGAACTTCAAATTCCGGCCCCCAGACATGCGGGGCACTAGAACTTCTCAGTGAAACAAAGATTTTTTTTCATATGGACAAAATAACGTTTTCCTCTAGTCGTAATCTTGGAAATGATTAAATTATTTTAGCTGAAACTTCCCCCCCAAAATGTTACATAAAACAGACATGCAGCGTGGAAAATTTTAGCCCAAATGTTTAAAACTTGGTAATGTTATAAACAACTTAATCACAGTAGAGACAGAAAATGTTGGGACCATAGGTCGAATATCAAATTTAGAGTTAGGAGACCAGGACTCTGTTACCGGCACTGCCACTGACTTTGCGTGATTTGGACAAGTCACTTTAACTCTTTCTCAGGTATTCATTTTCTAAAATAGGAATAATAGCTATCCATCTTTGTAAACAATGAGATCTCTAGATGGAAAAGACAATATAAGTCCTAAATATCATTATTGCATTAGTATTTCCCCAATTAATGGGGAAATCCAATATTTATTATTTTTTGGAAGATTCATTGGAATCCTTATGCTTTGTATGAGATTCATGTCCCACAAACCATTTGTCCCTTGTCTGAGTCCTGTATTTTTTGTAAGGAATTTACCTGGAAATATGGATGTACTTTCTCCACCCCTAAATGGAAGAAGCCCCCCAAAGAGGGGTTAAATACATATTTTTCTCCTTCTAGTTGTAGTCTTTGTCATCAAAGGAGATTGATGTTTTGCCATTTTCACTTCTTGTTACAATCTTTGTCATGAGAATGAGTTGTCAAAATTTTAATGTGTCATATACCCTGTGAATTATAGTATGCATGCTCAGTTTCTTTTTTACTGTATTTTGATTGACTGCATCCATTCCACTCCTTCTCCAGGTTAAAGCCTCACTGACCTGTTGGTTAGGGGTGAAATATACACCACAAAACACAAAATATTTAAAGGTCAAAGTAATAAAGCTCACGGTTATCTTTCAATAAACTGTATTAGGTATTACAGCTCAGGCCCTACCTAAGATTGCATTAAGATATGGGAAATGTATAAATTTAATGTATTCTTAGTATAGTCGTGCCAACTTGGGATTCACCTTCTATACTGTATTGAAAGTTAATGACTTGTTGCTTTGTAAAGCTTTTTTGAGGAAAAATGTGTTTGGCATCTGTCATGGAATTTTTAAGGATCATGTCTATATTTAAGTACTCTATCTTCAATTTTAAAATCCCATATCACAGCTATCATTGTTCAAACCAAAATCAAGACTTCCTCCAGCGCTCATTGACACAAATTTGTGTCAAAACAGTTTTGGTTTCTACTGAATAGTGCAAAATAATGCTCCTGCTTCAATTGAAAATGTTATGTTAACGAGGTATGGTCAACAAATGTAGTTTATAAGTGACTAATTTTTAGAACCCTTGGAATTACACTATTTTACTGAAGACTGATAGTCACTGTTAACCCTAGGTAGTTGCATATATACTGACATTTGTGATGTTTGCAAAGGGGTGGTGAAGAGTGAGCTTTTAAAGGGATCTTAAAATAGCTTCTATAATGTGCTTATAGAGTAAATATTAGGCTGGTTCAGTACTTGGATAGGAGACTACTTAGGAGCTGAAAAGTGTTTTGGTTAGTCAGTGGGTGTTTCTGTTTCATCTGAGTGGTAGGGGGCACTATGCTGCTGGAAAGGCTGTTTTAGAGAAGATTAAAATTATTAAAGGCCCAAGTCTATATCACTGGTAGCTAAAGACTTTTGGGGCAATTAAATATGTTCAGGTTGAAAATATCAGCTTGGTAAGAGAAACTAGATGGTGAGATGTATTTTTAATATTTCCAGAGGGGCATCAGCCCAACAATTTATGAATATAATCCATTTGTACACACAATTTAAACATAACTTCTATCACTTGCCCATGCCAAAGATAGAATTTACAAGAGAAAAATCCATTAGGACAAAGTCAGGACTGATAAATACCTTGGTGACTGGCTTTCAAATCCTGCTTAGAGGTTTCTGGGGAAACCCTAGTGTAGGGGAAATCCCCCAATCATCCACCTCCTGAAGAATTGCATCCCATCCGAGCTCAAAAGGACGGACTGTCACTGAGCTCTGATTGACAGCAGCTTGGAGCATTAGTGTTCAGAGAGGATATTGGGCAACCCTAGAGTTGCCTAATCATGTATCTCATGACAGTCATGCATATGAAAGCTCTGTCATTCCTGCAGCCCAGCAAGACTATCACACATCTAGCTGGACTGTGGCAAGAACTGCAGTTTCTTCTGATATTCTAGATGCCCCTGTGCTGACTGACTTCAGGCCACCTTTCTGCCTCTCCTCTAGATGCTCTTCCTGATGAAACTGAGAAGGGCAGGAGCAACAGCAAGATGAGAGGCCGTGAGGTGGCAGCAAGAGCACTCAATAACCCATTCCCCTTAGTAATACCTGCTGTCTCCAGAGAGACCCCAAACTCCATGCACCAGCCAAACCTCAGACTCTCAGGGGCCTTGCTTCCCAATTAGCCCTCTGCCCCAAGTTATTTCTTCAGAGTCCTTGGACTCCCTGTTCATCAGAGACCCCCTGATGCTCATACCCTGCCCTCTGGAGGAATCTGAGAAATCATATCCCCTTCTAGGCAGCACCTACCCAGCTATCCCAGAACTCCCAGGTACCCTCTATCATCCCCTTCCTGGATACCATCTCACCTGCTTGCGCCTTTCACATAGCTGTTAAGCCATGGAGATGCATAAACTTATTGCTTGCCACTGCTTGGGGTAGGATGGATTGATGATAAACAAGTCTAAAGCGGCATGAAAATAACTTGTAAGTATGAAAACTGGCTCATTAAATAACTTGCATGAATTGCAATACATGGAACTGCACAAATCTTGACAGCTATGAAACTGAAGGTCATTGGTGGCTACCCTTCTCTCACATTTGGGAGGTGAGGAGAAAAGACCCCCTCTGGTCTCCAACAGATTAGGAGGAAAGCAACTAGTACTGAGGAGCAGATCATCCATAAAAGCCCAGGGCAACCATACAGACTAAAAAGAGGTAGGGTAAAGGAGACAGGATTATTAGCAGGAGAAAGGTTATATGGAGTGATATACCCCATATGTCTAGAGAAGTAGATCTGGGGGGGGGCGGGGATGGGATGAGCATAAGAAGAATAGAGGAAGTAGGGAAAGAATAGAGGGGACATTCCCCACCCCCACCCCTTTAGACTCTTGACTTCTCCTACTTTTATTCCTCTCTTCTCCCTAAACATTTCCTTCTTTTTTCTCCTTCATTTTAATAATTGGAAGGGGGATATCAGGAGAGAGCGAGAGAGACATATCCCTCTTCACTGTAGAAGATGTGAGGGAGATTCCCACAGCTGAACCATACTTTTTGGCTGACAAATCTGAGGAACTATCCCAGATTGAGCTGTCAATAGTGGAGGTTTGGGGACAACTTGCTAAATTAAACAGTCACCAAGGCCAGATAGGATACATACCAGAATTAGAAGTTCTGCATTTGGGTGAAAACTAACACTTAAATCAGCCTCTGTTCTGGAAGACTGGAGGACAGCAAATGTAATGCCTTTTGTTTGTTTGTTTTTAAAGGCTCCAGAGATCATCCTGCCAATTACAGTTGTTAATCCTAACTTCAGTACCAGGCAAATTAGTTGAAACTGGGAACAGAATTATTAGGCACAGAGGAACATGATTTTTTGGTGAAGAGTCCATGTGGCTTTTCTAAAAGGGAAATCATGCATCACCAACCTCTTAGAATTCTTTGAGCAGGTCAACAAACAGGTGAATAAGGATGATACAGTGGACATAATGTAGTTGGACTTTCAGAAAGCTTTTGAGAAAGTCCCACCCCGAAGGCTCTTAAGCAAAAATAGTCATGGAATATAGAAGGAAGGTCCCCTTGTGGACCAGTAACTGGTTAAAAGACAAGGAACAAATGTCAGGAATAAATTATCAGTTCTCAGAATGGAGAGGGATAAATAGCAGGGGCCCCTAGGGATCTGTGCTGGGACCAGTGCTGTTCAACACATTCATAAATGATCTGGAAAAATGAGAAAATAGTGAGGGGGGAAATTTTCAGATGATACAAAATTATTTACAATCGTTAAATTGAAAGCAGACTGCAAAGAATTACAACAGCAACTCCTAAAACTGGGTGACTGGGCACCAAAATGGCAGATGAAATTCAATGCTGATAAATGCAAAGTAATGTACATTGTATGTATAGATGGGATGTTTTCCAAAATGATAGGCTCTAAATTAGAAAAGGGATCTTGGAGTCACTGTGGATAGTTCTCTAGACACATCTACTCAATGTGAAGTGGCAGTCAAGAAAGCTAACAGTGTTAGGAACCATTTGGAAAGTGATAGCTAATAGGACAATACATATCATGCCACTATATAAATCCATGGCACACCTACAACTTCACTACTGTGTGAAACTGGTTTTCCCCATCTCAAAGATGCATTAGAATTGGAAAAGGTAGAGAGAAGGGCAGCAATAATGATTAAGGAATAGACCCATTTCTATATGAGGAGAAATTAAAAAGATTGGGAATGTTCAGTTTGGAAAAGAGATGACTAAGGGGGGCAATGATAGAGGTCTACAATTCATGAATAGTGTGGGTAAAGCGTATATGGAAGCGTTATTTGCCCTTTCACATAACTGAAGAACCAGATGTCACTCAGTGAAACTAATGGGCAGCAGATTTTAAAACAAACAAAACTGAGTCAACCCGTGGAACTCAACATTGCCAGTGGTGTTGTGAAGGCAAAAGTATAACAGAGTTCATTAGAGAATTAGGTAAGTTAACGCAGGATAGGTTCATCAACGTCTACTGGCCAGGATGGTCAGGGATGCACCCCTATGCTCTGGGCATCCCTAAGCATCTAACTGTCAGATGCTGGGACAGGATGCCAGGGGATGGATCACAGGACAATTGCTCTGGTCTGTTTATTCCCTCTGAAACATCTGGCATGGGCCACTGTAGGAAAACAGGATGCTGGGCTTGATGGATCACTGGTCTGATCTAATTTGTCCATTCTTATGTACTTATACCCTACATTAGAAGTCAACTGGTTGAAAATATGCTATCATTTCAGATCTTTGATTACACCACAATAAAATGAAAAGTAATGCTCCATCGAACAGCTCTTCTGCAGAATAAAATAAAACCCTGAGTGTTTTGGTCAATTTGACTTGCCAGCAAATCATGCTTTAGTCTGGGCATAAATTAAAAAGCTCTTTCTCTGTTCAAATTCCCATAGGGGTGCTGTCTTCGGCTTCTGCCTATTGAATTCAGATTAGCTAGTGAATACTTTGGAATAATGTCATGATATTTCCATTATAGAATTCAAAGTTTTGTGAGATGAAAGGTGTCAAACTGCTGAGATGTATTTAGATTGCAGAAGCAAAGGCTTATTGCTACTGTTCAGATTCTTCAGACAGTATAACCAGATCAGTAAATATGAGGTGTGCTATCCAAGCGCTAAGTTATTTGTCCAATGTGCTTGCCCACAGGGGGTAAGGCAAATTTTAGGTTGCAGTGTGTGAGGGTAGCCTTCCATAGAGTGGTGCAAGAAGCAGGAGGCCAGTCCAGCTCCCCCACAGATGTACAGGGTGTATGTTAGGTGGGGCTAGGAATAGGAGTAGCCTTTTCTGCAACTTTAGCATGCCAGCCAGCAGAGGTGAACCAGTGCAAAAGGGGCAGAAAGCTACATCTGATGTAGGGATGGCAGAAATGGCGCCCACAGGGAGAGTGGGAAACCAGGGACCAGGAAAGCTTTTAATCTTACAATCTACCCCATAATTTGTAGTTAGTTAGTCTATATCAGAGGGCCTGCCATTTTGTTTTTATCTGTACTACAAAGAGGAATGTGAATATTGTATTCAGAAACAGGGTTACTTCCCAATCAGTATAAAAACTAAAATTACAATTTGTTATCTCTCAGCTCAATCAAACATTGAATAATGCAAGGTCAGGTTTCAGCTGAAGCCTCAGGAAATTAGATATTTGTGCAACTATGGTCTGAAGTGCATATGAATTAATTGGCTTATACAGTCCAAGTGATTCAAAGACCTAATGTGCTTTATTTAAAAAAGCAAACAAACAAATCAAAACAAAGCGAGCATCCTAGTCATTTTGGAAAGCTTTTCCAGTAAGTTTTTTATTTAAAAAAAAAAAAAGCGCCTTCTAGCCATAAATGTTGGCATTCCAAAGTTCATACAAATCCTGCTATTTATCAGTTCAGTTTGACCTTGAGATGTTATCCTGAGTACAGCTAAAAATATTGTAGGCAAATAAAAAATAAAATGGAGGAAGCAGTGGAAAATGCGTAAGAAGAAAAGAAATAAGAAAAATGTTTGTTTTTTTTTTCCTGGAGAGCTTGAGTTATAAGATTAGATTACAGCCAGCAGAATCAAGGGTACATAGGCCTGGCACATGATGATTATGATTTATGGGAGCATTATAAAGGAAGAAAATCAATATATATTTGAAAAGTTCTATTTTACTCAGATTAATCTAAATCCCCTCCCCAGATACATGAAGACAAAGGAAGGCTGTGTTAAAAACTCCCCCCCCCCCAATAGTTTAAATAACTGTTAATGTATAAACCCTGCTTTAGAAAATGAAACTCTAAACATTTATAGCATTTTCATTGTTTAAAAATAAAAATCAGAAGGCAGACTGTTCCATAAATTGCATAAACTGTCACAAAGATAGGCTGTGGCTTTAAACATGCACCTTATTAATGAACACTGTGATTAGCTACATAAATGAAGTATATGTTGGGTGAAAGCATTATTCCTTCAAACGATTAATCTCTTTGCAAAAAGAAAAAATTTCCACTTCAGGTATTCTATCCAAATATTCGTTTTGTTGCAATGCATGTCAAAAATAAATCTTTTCAACCAAAGGCCAATTTGTTTTTGCACCTATGTTATACCAAGTGAGTCAGCCTACTGTATATCTAATACAAGCTTGTAGCAACTTTAGAAATAAATTATAAATAAATTATAAAGTGTGTCTTTAAGTGTGGAATGCATTGATTTGATATAGTTCACTAAATTGTTGTCTGGATATGATTATTAGAAAATTAGAAAGGTCAAGGCACAAAATTAAATTAGCTAGAGACAAAGGATAATAAGAAAACATTGTACAAATACATTATAAGCAAGAGGAAGACCAAGGTCAGGGCAGGTGCATTACCCAATGGCAAGGGGTTGGGGGGGGAGAGACAACAAAAAATGTGGAAATGGCAGAAGTGGTAAATTACTCTCTTGTTT
Source organism: Caretta caretta (assembly GCF_965140235.1). NCBI lineage: Eukaryota > Metazoa > Chordata > Testudines > Cheloniidae > Caretta > Caretta caretta. The sequence goes on from NC_134209.1 coordinate 56,574,046, forward strand.
CAGCTTTCATCAAAAATTGTAGTAGCAATTGGACATCTACCTTTGTGAATGCCAGTGAAAATGATGTAGAATCTGAGGCTAAAATAGTGCAAGAACAAGTTCAAAATTACTTAGACAAGTTAGATGTCACATCACCAGTGCCTGATGAAATACATCTTCAACTACTCCAGGCACCAACTGAGGAGATATCTGAGCCATTAGCTATTATCTTTGAAAAGTGATGGAAGATGGGAGAGATTCCAGAGGACTGGAAAATGGCAAATACAGTGCCAAACTATAAAAAGGGAAATAAGGGCAACCTGGGGAATTACAGACCAGTCAGCTTTACCTGGAAAGATAATAAAGTACATAATTAAGCAATCATTTTGCATACACCTACAAGATAAGGTGATAAGTAACCATCAGTATTGATTTGTCGAAAACAAATCATGTCAAATCAACCTAATAGTTTTCTTTGCCGGAGTAACAAGCCTTGTGAGTGGGGGGGAAGTGTAAGGTGTGGTATATCTTGACTTTAGTAAGGCTTTTGACACTGTCTCCTATGATTGTCTCATAAACAAACTAAGTTAAATAAAACCTAGATGGAGCTGTTATAAGGTGGGTGCATTACTGGTTGGTTGGAAAACTGATCCCAGAGTATCAGTGGTTCAAGTCAAGCTGGAATGATCTGGACAAACTGGATAAATGGTCTGAAGGATGAAATTCAATAAGGACAAATGCTAATTACTCTGTTTAAGAAGGAACAATCAGTTGCACTATTAAAGGTCTATAAAATGACCTATGAGGGAAGATTCGAAAAAATTTGATTTTTTTTTTTTTTTTTTTTTAGTCTGGAGAAGAGAACATTGAGGGAGGGGACATAACAGTTTTGAAGTACATAAAATGTAGTTGAAAGCAGGAGGGATAAAAATTGTTCTCCTTACCCTCTGAAGATAGGACAAGAAGCAATGGACTTACATTTCAGTAAGTGCAGTTTAGGTTGGACATCAGGGAAAACTTCTTAACTGTCAGGGTAGTTAAGCACTTGAACAAACTGCCAAGGGAGGTTGTGGAATCTCCATCATTGGAGATTAAGAGTAGGTTAGACAAACACCTGTCAGCGATGGTCCAGACCAGTGGTTCTCAAAGCCGGTCTACCGCTTGTTTAGGGAAAGCCCCTGGCATGTCGGACCGGTTTGTTTATCTGCCGCGTCCGCAGGTTCAGCCGATCGCAGCTCCCGCTGGCCGCGGTTCACCGCTCCAGTACATCCCTTGGCTGGCGCCGCTTCCTGCAGCCCCCTTTGGCCTGGAGTGGTGAACTGAGGCCAGTGGGAGCCGCAATCGGCCGAACTTGTGGACGCGGCAGGTAAACAAACCGGTGCAATGCGGCAGGGGCTTTCCCTGAAAAAGCGGTAGACAGGCTTTGAGAACCACTGGTCTAGACAACATTTAGTCCTGCCTTCAGTGCAGGGGTCTGGACTAGAAGGCCTCTTGAGGTCCTTTCCAGTCCTATACTTCTATGATTCTCTACTGTGGTTTGTTTATGCTTAAATGACAGTATAAAAGTCCATATTTCTAATAATCTAATTTCAGTGTTTTATGAAAAACTATTAGAATAATAAATAGCTAAACTTAAAGTCAAGAAGCCTAATCTGTGGTCCCAATCCTACAAACTGATGTCAATGGGGCAATTTATATTGCAGGACTGAGGCTTATATGAGTAACAGCTAATGCTCTTCTTACATAAATAGACTTGAATGCTTTGACCTAGGAACACTGAAATACAGTATTTACTTTTTGATGGTGCTTTGATAATACTGTGTTGGGGGGGGGGACCTCTAGCAGCAATATAATAAAATAGACAGACAAATGGCCATTTCACTGCAGTAGTTTTGCACCTGTTGGACTAACTTCTAGATACTCTGGAGTTTACAAGGAAACATCTGGCTGAGTATCTGAAGAATTACTTCCTGCAAGGCAGTAGCCAATTAAAGGAAATTTCCAAAGGACAAACAAATGTCAGTCATAATTCTACTAAGAAAGCACTGCTATAGGATTTCCTAGCAGAATAGAATTATCACTCTTCTTACATTATTCATAGAATTTAAAGTTTTGTTTATTTTTGTACATTCTGTTAATGTCCTATTGACTCCTCTCTTCCCAACTATAATAATTATAGAAAAACCCCACTAACAAAAAAACTGAAATCTAAACTGTTTGCTAAATAATTCTCCACTTCCAAAAACAAACAGCTGTGAAAGAATTATCTAATTGCCAATGCTTGAAAATGAAAAGACTGAGAAATTCTCACAAAGTGTCAAATTCCATTGAAAACTCTTAGAATACAAACAAACAATAATAGAGTACTTTGAACTAAATGATATAGCACTTTTCACCTGTGGATATCAAAGCATATCATAACATCAGTTATTTAAGCCTCTCAACACTTTTTTAAAATAGTTTATTTTGCTATCTCTCCATCTTACCTAGCACGTTGGTATCAAGTGAATTGCAATATGCAACATGGTGAGTCAATGGCCAATGGGTCCTGACTGCCAGTCCACTCTCACAAAATAATAGTTCTTAGATGCAGAGAGTTGCCATCTGTTAGTAAATTTTACAACTTAACTACTAAACTGTTAAATGTCAACCAGGTATGACAAAAATTAACCCTAGTTGTATGATTGTTTTATAATTGTGAGAGATCAATTATTTGAAGCAGTATTTTATTTTTTATCCATGTACATTTTTGGTTGTGGGATACATTGCTATTCAAAAAGTTAAAGCTTTATAAACTGCTAAAACACAGATTTTCAAAATTGCAAAGTAAATATCCTTATATCAACAAATACATGTTCTTACTATTCTTTCACTATTCCGTTTGTAACAAGCCTAATTCAAAAATCTAATTCACTGGATTGTGTCCATAAAGTCTTACTTTGCCTGCAAGTAAAGTTCTATTATTATGGAAAGAAATATGTTTCAGTTGGTTTGTGTGTGGATGGTGAAATTGTCATAAACTGATAAATTAATTCCTTTGAACCTACATACATTGTGATTTCATGAGATTACAAGTTGTAATGCTATTGTATACCTTTACAGTAAAACATGAGCTGGGGTGGGAGTTGAAAAGTGTATATAAACCAGTAACATAATTAAGACAGAAAAGGACAGCTCATGCCATAATGCATCTCTAGACTGCTAGTGCAGCTAATAAAGGGTGCCTTGAGGCAGAGGTGCAGAAGGCCACCCCATTTCACAGTCAATGTGCCGCTGAAATCACAGTAAGGTAAATCTAGTCCTTGGAAGGACACTTAACTGATCTTTACTTTTTTTTTTTTAAATTGCACAGTAGAAACATTCATTGTGCGAATACGGGGAAAAAAACATGAGTCTCAAATGAGGAAACACAACCGATTAGTGTTCTTGTGCAATTCAGAACCATTCTGCTGGATCAGCACATTTTTATTTAGAACATTGAAGGGCTGGGAAATATGTATAGCATGTAATGTCTAAGTACTTAAATGCCTCCACCTTTCGTAGTTGAGCATTTCACAGATTTTAATGTGCTTATCCTTTGAACAGTGTCATGATCTTGAAAAGTAGTATTTTCTCCAGAGGATCAGATTCGTGAAGATATGTAGGTGTTGCTTCACTAAGCATTGCAAGGCCTAAGTCTGTGGCTAAGGACCATTTCAAAAGTGACTTAGTACTACTGACTTTCAATGAAAGTTAAGCACTTTTGAACATATTACCCTAAATGACTTAAGAAACCAGGGGCAGATTTTTAAAGGTATTCAGGAACCTTAATATGCAGATAGGTATCTAGCAGGGTTTTCTCGGGTGCCTAGATACATTTTTTTCCCCAAAAAGCACCTATATGCATCTAAATACCTTTGAAAATCTGGCCCCAAGTTACTTTTGAAAAATGGGACTTGGACTCGTAAGTAAAACTTAGGGCTTCTGATAAAATTTCAGGACTACCTAAGTGGCTTTCCCAAGATGACACACGAAGTCTAGAATAGCAGGTAATTGAACCTGGGTCACCTAGCTTCTGAGCTGCCCTAACTACTGGGCAGTCCTTCATCTCATACATAATTAATGGTTTACTATTTATTATAAAACTATCTAACATCTCCAACTAAGACCAGGGATCTTTTTCAGTAGGCATTGTACTAATACCTAACAGTTCCTTGCTGGAAGAGTTTGTAATCTAAATAATCAAGACGGGGGAGGGCTGACAGAATACCAGATGTGAAGTGACTTGCGTAAGATCAAACAGCAAGTTGGTGCCTATGGCAGGATCAGAACCCACATCTCCTGTCCCCCACTGCAGTGTCATAGCCACTAGATCATAGTAATATGATGTTAGAACCTATAGGCCCAAATCAAGGATCAGGACCCCACTGTACTAGGTGCTGTTCAGACAAGTAAGAAGAACACCATCTCTACTCCTGAGAGTTCAGTCTAAGCTGATGTTGAGATGGATTAGGTGGATAAAATAGAGAAAACAAAAACATTTCAGAGATGTACAAATGACCCTAGGATGAATGCAATATGGATTTGAAATTTCTTGAATATCCTCACCAATGTGCATAATTTTGGGCTGGTCACATTAATTTGAAGATGTTATGTAACAGATTCCCAGGTATCACTGATTCATAGTCGGTCTTTATTTTTGGTCATTCCATTAACATGATTTTTTTCCTAATTGATATAACACTGTTCTTAATGTGTTTAAATATAAAAGTCCTAACAAATAGATACACCTAGATGACTAAGGACACTTTTGTGCATGGAAGGAGCATAATTAGGTAGGCCCAAAAAATTGCGAAGAGCAACTAACAAAAGACACACACAAACATTCAAAAACCAGTTGGAGAACACTTCAATCTCTCTGGTCACTCGATTACAGACCTAAAAGTGGCAATTCTTCAACAAAAAAAACTTCAAAAACAGACTCCAATGAGAGACTGCTGAATTGGAATTAATTTGCAAACTGGATACAATTAACTTAGGCTTGAATAGAGACTGGGAGGAGTGGATCGGTCATTACACAAAGTAAAACCATTTCCCCATGTTTATTCCCTCTCCCCCCCCCGCCCACTGTTCCTCAGACGTTCTTGTCAACTGCTGGAAATGGCCCACCTTAATTATCACTACAACAGGTTTCTCCGCCCCTCCCCCCGGCTCTCCTGCTGGTAATAGCTCACCTTAAGTGATCACTCTGGTTACAGTGTGTATGGTAACACCCATTGTTTCATGTTCTCTATGTATATAAATCTCCCCACTGTAGTTTCCACTGAATGCATCTGATGAAGTGAGCTGTAGCTCACAAAAGCTTATGCTCAAATAAATTTGTTAGTCTCTAAGGTGCCACAAGTACTCCTTTTCTTTTTACACAAATTGACAGCATCTGAAGTAGGAAGACTGCTAAACAGTGGGGCCACTGGACAATCAAGTTGCTAATGGAGCACTCAGGAAAGGAATGGCCATTGCAGAGAAGCTACTTTAATTCTTTGCATCATTCTTCACTGCAGATGATAGGAGAGAGATTCGAATACTTGAGCCATTCCTTTTAGATGACAAATCTGAGAAACTGTCCCAGATTGTGATGTCAGTAGAGGAGGTTTTGGATAAATTAAACAGTAATAAGTCACCAGGACCAGATGATATTCACCCAATAGTTCTGAAGGAACTCATATGAAATTGTAGAACTACTCACAGTAGTATGTAACCTACGTCTTAAATCAACATCTGTACCGCATGACTGGAGGATAGCTAATGTGATACCAATTTTTTTTAAAAGGCTCCAGAGGCAATTCTGGCAATTACAGACCAGTAAGTCTAATTTCAGTACCAGGCAAATGGGTTGAAACTATAGTAAAGAGAAAAATTATCGGACACATAGATGAACACGATATGTTAGTGAAGAGTCAACATGGCCTAGGTACAAGGAAATCATGCATCATCAATCTATTAGAATTCTTTGGGAGGGTCAACAAACATGTGGACAAAGGTGATGAAGTGGATATAGTATACTTAGAATTTCAAAAGCCGTTGACAAATTCCTCCCCAAAGGCTCTTAAGCAAAGTGGACAGTCCTGGGATAAGAGGGAAAATCCTCTGAAGGATCTGTAACTGTTCATAAAATAGGAAACAAAGAGGAAGAATAAATGGTTTTCTCAGTGGAGAGCTGTAAATAGCAGTGTCCTCCAATGATCTGTACTGAGACCTGTGCTGTTCAACATTCTTAAGTGATCTGGAAAAGGGTAAATAATAAGGTGGCAAAGTTTCCAGATGATAGAAAATTACTCAAGATGATTAGCTCTAGAGGAGACTGCAAAGAGTTACAGAGATCTCACAAAACTGGGAATCTGGGCAACAAAATGGCAGTTGAAATTCAATGTTCATAAATGCAAAATTATGCACATTGGAAAACATCCAAACCATATATTCAAAATGATGCGGGGTCTAAATTAGCTCTTACCACTCAAAGATTGTGGAATCATTATGGATAGTTCCATGAAAACATCTGCTCAGTGTGCAGTGGCAATCAAAAAGTCTAACCAAATGTTAAGAACCATTCGGATACAGATAAATAATAATACAGTAATTATCACAGTGCCACTATATAAATCCATGGTACACCCACACCTTGACTACTGCGTGCAGTTCTGGTTGCCCCATCTCAAAAAAGGATACATTAGGACTGGAAAAGGTAGAGAGAAGGGCAACAAAAATGATTAAAGGTATGGAACAGCGTCCATATGAGGAGAGATGAAAAAGACTGGGACTGGGGAAATTGTTCTCCTTAGCCTCTCAGGAAAGAAGCAATGGGCTTAAATTGCAGCCAGGATAGTTTATGTTAGGAAGTTTTTTCTAATGTCCAACTGTCAGGCTAGTTAAGCTTGGGAACAAATTGTCTAGGGAAGTTGTGGAATCTCCTTCATTGTCTAACTTGTTCTTAAACTCCTAACACCTGTCATTAATGATATAGTAGTCATTACTTAGTCCTGCATTCAGTGCAGAGGGATGGATTAGATGACCTACTGAGGTTTCTTCCATAGTTCTATGATTCTATGACTGTTCAGTTTGGGAAAGAGATGACTAAGGGGCGATATAATAGAGGTCAATAAAATCATGAATGCTGTGGAGAAATTGTATTGGGAAGTGTTATTTGCCCCGTCACATAACTGAAAAATCAGGGGTCATGCAGTGAAATTAACAGGCAGCAGGTTTAAAAACAAACAAAAGGAAGTACTTCTTCACACTACACAGTCAACCTGCAGAATTAATTGTCAGAGGATGTTGTAAAGCCCCAAAGTATAACTGTGTTAAAAAAAGAATTGGATAAGTTCATGGAGGATAGGTCTATCAATAGCTATTAGCAAAGATGGTCAGGGGTGCTACCCCATGCTCTGGGTGTCCCTAAATTTGACTGTCAGAAGCTGACACTGGCTAAAGGGATAGATCACTCAAATTCCCGTGTTCTGTTCATTCCTTCTGAAATATCTGGCACCAGCCCCTGTCAGAATATAGGATACTGGGCTAGCTAAGATGAGCCATACTGGCTCAGATCAATTTTTTATGTTCTAATTGTAGTCCTATTTAAACCCACAGAATTCCTCAACCTCCTTCCCCCTCACCTTCTCTGGAGAGGTATACCCAATCACGTGACACTTTCAAGCGCTCTGGTCAAATTAGTTTAACATCTCTGTATTTTGGAATACACTCCTTTCCTGCCCTGGTGGAAGGGATGTTGTTGCTTAATTTGGTATGTGCTGTGACCTAAAGGCCTGATTAACATTACAGCTCCTTTCCAGTTTAAAAGAGAGAGAAAGAGAATGTAAATTAGATTTAGCCCTGTGAAGGGGACCTTAGTGTAAATGAAACTCAGGGCTTAATTTGTTATCCCTTATGTGTGGGCAAGAAACTTAGTTGCTCTTCAAAAGATTTTCCATTGAGATAATGGAAGATCGGGTTATCGATCTGGTTTAAGTCGCTCGTCTCAATATTTTACTCAGCCCAGCACTCTGAGATGAACAGATAGACTTTGACATTTTTCTTATAAACTTTTTGTAGTTTTCCAGTGCCATCATACATAATGGCATACAGCATTCCAATTTACAGAACATGCCTATTCTGTCACATTTGTCATAGTTTCTTGGGCTGGTTAAAAAATTACAGTGGGAAATGTAAATCAACAATTAGTTTTAAGAGCTGAAATAGCAGCTTTGATAAAATGAAGATGTTAGTTAAACAATAACTCTGTATGCCATAAAGCTTTACTACTATTTTATCATTTACATTAATCCTGTGTTTTGTTTGCTCTTTGTATATCATACAGTGTTTGTTTCTTTTTGGGATTGCTCTACTGTACATTAAGATAACTAGAAAGAAAACACTTAAGTCTCATGTCATTAATTTTTCAGTAACAGTTGGCATAAATTGTAGGCTAAACATTTCAGTTGTAGAAATAATAAAAAGCAAAACAAGACAGTACCATAGTAAATATCTGCAGTAATGACTCTCCTGCCTGGGTGTTACTATCATTGAATATCTCTTTTCTTTAATTTTTGAATCAAAGTAGTGCTTGTGAAAGATGCTGAATTCATATCACTGAAGATACTTGTTCTCTTACCACAGGAAAAAATACATCACAAGCAGCAGCCGTACAATCCAGTTGCATTACCAATGTGCCTCAATTCACTTATAATGAAAAAAATCTACATGTCACATCAATCCTTGGTTTCTGCTCAGACTGCCAAAGAGTGTGTGCCAGTTGTGAGAATGCTGTTTGTCTAGACATCAGTTTAAATGGAAATGGATGGAACAACACACTCGTTTGACAGACATTATGAAAAATACATTGGCCTAATTCAACTGCCATGAATGAGAACTCCTATGAAATTATTTTTGGCCACTACTAACTCGGACCTGAAACTGAACTGGTGACTTATAGGTGCTTTAGGTCTTTATTCCTATTATTGTGCAGCTTTACATACACAGTATCTGGAACAAATATAAATCGATAGTAAAACAGAACACAATAAAAATGCAGAAGATCTGCCTCTCAATGACTAAATATTGAAGCTGGACAATATTTTTTCCAAGTTTGCCAAAAATTCTTGCCATTCTTTTTGGAATCTTTTGTGAAAAGTTTTTGCCATTTTTAACAACTCAGTATTGTGTACTATGGCATCAACATATAGGCTACTTGCAATCTATAGTCTAAAAGCAGAAGAATTCTAGAATTCTGAAAAGAATTAAAACAGAAATTGAATACTAGAGTGCTTGTTTCTTAACTGAAGCAGTGGTAGGAAGCCAAGGATGTTGGAATGGCCTGTAGCACTTTGTTGATGAAATATCTGTATTGCCTATGAGGCAGGAATTTCACACATGGATTCAACTACCACATTAGGAGTCATATCCTCCTATCGGTTGTTCTACATTAAACACGGTGTAACTCTTTGTCTTCAGTTTTACCCTGAGTAACTCAATATAACGTCACACATGCAAATGAGAGCTGAATATAGCCACAGAACACTGGCTCATTCCCAGTGTTTATTTGAAGTACTGCACTCAGGAGTGCTATATTGTTACAGAAACTGTCCATGGGGAGAAAAATTAAACCAAGGTATCTTCCATGTTAAGTCAAGAGTAACAATTAGAAGTTGAAGATCATATTATGGTTTCTAAATTAGCAGAATATAGTGCCAGCGTTCTGGCCAACATTAGCTTTATGAATAAAGCAAGTAGTCACAGATTGTATAAGAGCCATTGATCAGTGTGCTGTGTTATGACTGTTGCTTTTAGGACTCTAATTATTGCACTGCTGGGTATAAAAAGTATGATGTATGCATATGCACTGAACACTTTCATTTTATGCTACGAGCACCTGATTCCAATTATGTACATTTGCACTGTATTAAAGTGTGCTACATGTTTAATGTGTCTTCAGTATTCTGGATTTTATTATATAAAAAATGAAGCTGTAAATGATTGTCTTCTATTGTCCAAACTCTTAAGGTCCCATGGGACAAAGAGCCAAATTTTGAATGGTCCTGTCTAGCTTTGAAACCCAGCCTTTTGGATTTGTTTCACTGTTTGACTGGCATAGCATATTCAAACATAATCATTTTTAATAGGGATTGGGCCAAATCCTCTGGCCTGAAGTAATGCTCCAGAGATTCTAAACCTGGTTCATCTACGTTGGATAGATTCCCATCTGTAAAGGCCATTGTTCCATGCAGATGGACTATGGTCCCCTTGTACACCACGGAACAATGCTCCATGTGGCAAGTGGTTCCATGCCACTGCTCTAGGGAAATGTCAATGATTCACAACTACATGGATTGTCTGGCCAACACTCCATATGGAGGGAAAGGCTATAGTAAATTAACACTACTGCAGTCTCAAGATAATGCTTTATAATGTGTGTACATGTGCATGTGGTTACAGGCATGCATGCAGGGTATAGTAAGATGGTCATAGAAAATTAGGACTGCAAGGGACCTCAGTAGATCATTTAGTCCAGTCTTCCACACTAAAGCAGGACTAAATATCACCTAGACCATCCCTGAGAGGTGTTTGTCTAACCTGTTCTTTAAATCCTCCATTGACAGAGATTCCACAAACTCCTCAGATAATTTGTTACAATTTTTTCCTAATGTCTAACCTAAATTTCCCTTGCTCGATATGCCCATTACTTCTTATCCTGTCCTCAATGACTAAGGAGAACAATTTATCTCATTACTCTTTTATAACTGCCTTTTATGTACTTGAAGACTGTTATCATATCCCTCCTCAGACTTCTCTTAAGACTAAACAAAAACAATTTTTTCAGTCTTTCTTGGTAGGTCACGTTTTCTAGAACTTCTAATAATTTTTGTTGCGCTTTTCTGGTCCTTCTCTAATTTGTCCACATCATTCAAAGAGTGTGCCCAGAAGTTCACACAATACTTCAGTTAAAGCCTTATCAGTAGTAATTAGAGTGGAAGAATTGCCAATTATGTCTTGCTTACAACACTCCTGCTAATACATCCCAGAATGACGTTGGCTTTTTTTTCCCCAAAAAAGTATTATGTTTACTTTGTGATACACTATAACACCCAAATCCTTGAATCACTAACTATATCATTTCATTATCTGTCACCTAGGCTGCCTTCTATCTTCAAATTCTCAACCAGTGCCTCCTTGTTTGTCAGAATCAAATCTAGAATAGCCTCTCCCTTAGCCACCTTCTGTAATAAAATATTCTCTCCAATGCATTCCAAAGACTTTTTGACAGGTTTCAGAGTAGCAGGTGTTGCCTTGTTTATCAAAGATATATAAACTTGCACTGAGGTTGAGATAGAGGTGGGAGGCAGACCTGTTGAAAGTTTATCCCTAAGGATGAAAGTGGTTGCTGTGTTAGTCTGTATCCGCAAAAAGAAAAGGAGTACTTGTGGCACCCTAGAGACGAACAAATTTATTTGAGCATAAGCTTTCGTGAGCTACAGCTCACTTCATCAGATTTTATATACACAGAGAACATGAAACAATTGGTGTTACCATACACACTGTAACAAGAGTGATCAGGCAAGGTGAGCTATTACCAGCAGGAGAGAGAGGGGGAAAAAAACCAAAACAAAAATCACATGTTGTAGTGATAATCATGGTGGGCCATTTCCAGCAGTTGACAAGAACGCGTGAGGAACAGTGCGGGGGGAATAAACATGGGGAAATAGTTTTACTTTGCGTAATGACCCATCCACTTCCAGTCTCTTTCAAGCCTAATGTAATGGTGTCCAGTTTGCAAATTAATTCCAATTCAGCAGTCTCTTGTTGGAGTCTGTTTTTGAAGGTTTTTTGGTTGAAGAATTGTGACTTTTAGGTCTGTGATCGAGTGACCAGAGAGATTGAAGTGTTCTCTGACGGGTTTTTGAATGTTATAATTCTTGACATCGGATTTGTGTCCATTTATTCTTTTAAGTAGAGACTGTCCGGTTTGCCCAATGTACATGGCAGAGAGGCATTGCTGGCACATGATGGCATATATCACATTGATAGATGTGCAGGTGAACGAGCCTCTGATAGTGTGGCTGATGTGATTAGGCCCTATGCTGGTGTCCCCTGAATAGATATGTGGACACAGTTGGCAACGGGCTTTGTTGCAAGGATAGGTTCCTGGGTTAGTGGTTCTGTTGTGTGGTGTGTGGTTGCTGGTGAGTATTTGCTTCAGGTTTGGGGGCTGTCTGTAAGGAAGGACTGGCCTGTCTCCCAAGACCTGTGAGAGTGATGGGTCGTCCTTCAGCATAGGTTGTAGATCCTTGATGACGCACTGGAGAGGTTTTAGTTGGGGGCTGAAGGTGATGGCTAGTGGCGTTCTGTTATTTTCTTTGTTGGGCCTGTCCTGTAGTAGGTAACTTCTGTGTACTCTTCTGGCTCTGTCAATCTGTTTCTTCACTTCAGCGGGTGGGTACTGTGGTTGTAAGAAAACTTGATAGAGATCTTGTAGGTGTTTGTCTCTGTCTGAGGGGTTGGAGCAAATGCGGTTGTATTGTAGAGCTTGGTTGTAGACAGTGGATCGTGTGGTGCGATCTGGATGAAAGCTGGAGGCATGTAGGTAAGTATAGCAGTCAGTAGGTTTCCGGTATAGGGTGGTGTTTATGTGACCATCACTTATTAGCACTGTCGTGTCCAGGAAGTAGATCTCTTGTGTGGGCTCGTCCAGGCTGAGGTTGATGGTGGGATAGAAATTGTTGAAATCATGGTGTAATTCCTCAAGGGCTTCTTTTCCATGCATCCAGATGATGCAGATGTCATCAATGTCGCGCAAGTAGAGTAGGAGCATTAGGGGACGAGAGCTGAGGAAGCACTGTTCTAAGTCAGCCATAAAAATGTTGGCATACTGCGGGGCCATGCGGGTACCCATAACAGTGCCGCTGATTTGAAGGTATACATTGTCCCCAAATGTGAAATAGTTATGGGTGAGGAAAAAGTCCAGCCACCAGGTTTTCCGTGACATTATCAGGGATACTGTTCCTGACAGCTTGTAGTCCATCTTTGTGTGGAATGTTGGTGTAGGGGGCTTCTACATCCATAGTGGCCAGGACGGTGTTTTCAGGAAGATCACCAATGGATTGTAGTTTTCTCAGGAAGTCAGTGCTGTCTCGAAGATAGCTAGGAGTGCTGGTAGCGTAGGGCCTGAGGAGGGAATCTACATAGCCAGACAATCCTGCTGTCAGGGTGCTATTGCCTGAGATGATGGGGCGCCCAGGATTTCCAGGTTTATGGATCTTGGGTAGCAGATAGAATATCCCAGGTCGGGGTTCCAGGGGTGTGTCTGTGCAGATTTGCTCTTGTGCTTTTTCAGGGAGTTTTTTGAGCAGATGGTGTAGTTTCTTTTGGTAACCCTCAGTGGGATCAGAGGATAATGGCTTGTAGAATGTGGTGTTGGAGAGCTCATATTCCGACCTATTCATGATGACAACAGCACCTCCTTTGTCAGCCTTTTTGATTATGATGTCAGTGTTGTTTCTGATGCTGTGGATGGCATTGTGTTCTGCACGGCTGAGGTTATGGAGCAAGTGGTGCGGCTTTTCCACATTTCAGCCAGTGCACATTAGCGGAAGCACTCTATGTAGAAGTCCAGTCTGTTGTTTCGACCTTCAGGAGGAGTCCATCCAGAATCCTTTTTTTTGTAGTGTTGGTAGGAAGGTCTCTCTGGGTTAGTATGCTGTTCACAGGTGTGTTGGAAATATTCCTTGAATCAGAGATGTCAAAAATAGGATTCTAGGTCACCACAGAATTGTATCACATTCGTGGGGGTGGAGGGGCAGAAGGAGAGGCCACGCGATAGGACAGATTCTTCCGCTGGGCTAAGAGTATAGCTGGATAGATTAACAATATTGTTGGCTGGGTTAAGGGAACCACTGTTGTGGCCCCTTGTGGCATGTAGTAGTTTAGATAGTTTAATGTCCCTTTTCTTTTGTAGAGAAGCAAAGTGTGTGCTGTAAATGGCTTGTTTCGTTTTTGTAAAGTCCAGCCATGAGGAAGTTTGTGTGGAAGGTTGTTTTTTTTTTTAAGAGAGTATCCAGTTTTGAGAGCTCATTCTTAATCTTTCCCTGTTTGCTAGATTAGATGTTGATCAGGTGGTTCTGCAGTTTCTTTGGAAGTGTGTGGATAGTCTGTGCTCTGCTATATTATTTTCCCAACTGATGTCTGGGTAGTTGAAGTCCCCATCACCTGTGTTTTGGATGATTTTGTTAGTTGTTTAAAAAAGCCTCATCCACCACTTCATCCTGGTTAAGAGGTCGATAGTAGTCATCTGCCATGACATCACCTTTGTTTTATGACCACTTTCATCCTTAGGGATAAACTGTCAACAGGTCTGCCTCCCACCTCTATCTCAACCTCAGTGCAAGTGTATACATCTTTGATATACAAGGCAACACCTCCTCCTTTGTTTCTTTGCCTGTTCTTCTTCCTAACCAAACTGTGTGACTGGGTGAAAGGCATAGACCACAATGAAAATGCCATACTCAGGGCAGCCTGAGAGAAATAGGGCAGACAATCGCCAAAGTTGGTGGTTTACTCTAAAATTAGATTCCCTAAACCAGCAATAAAAAAAAAGCTTCTGTGATGCCATACTGGTTAACCAGAAGCCAAACACAGTCCCCTTTAGGCATTCCAGCCATTGGTTCCCATCAAGGTAACCCAACCTAATAAAGTGTGAGGTTAACGAAAACATATGTGACGTTCTTTCTAATCCAAAAGGATCAGAAACATATCCCCAAGTCAATCTGAATCTCAAATCAAATCCAAAGTATCACACTGTCAACCATTCATTAACTAACTAAAGATGTAATAATAAAAGAAAAGGAAGACTTATAAATGGTTAATAGATCATATACATACAAATGATTGCAAAGTCTTTATGTCAAGGTTTTTGCAGAGATGGAATGGACTGCTGGCTTGTGAAGTCTCTCTAGTAATTTCCAAAAGATTGGAAGGTCCTCAGTCCATAGTTCAAGATGCTCATTTTAGTTGTAAATCCACTGTCCAGAGAATTGGAGCAGGAAAGAGACAAAATGGAAGATTCTCTGAAGTCTTTTATATCCTTTGCATGTGCATGGAAATTTACTGTCCCAAACAAAGCCCACAGCCTCTGTATGTGGAAAATTACTGGCCCAAGATGGAGTCTAGGGTCACATGAGCATTTCACAGCATCATGCCAATATTTATCATATGAATTCCTGTGATGCCAATTATGTCATAATTATAATACAGTAGCTTTTTCTAGGTCTTCCTGTTTATTCCCCATACTTCTTGCATTAATATACAGATATTTAAGATATTCATTAGATTTTTACCCTGTATACTGCCTATTGTTTCTCCTTTGTCCTTGCTATGATTGCCCATGTCTCCCCCTCCCCCCCGCCCTTGTATGCGTGCACACAAATTCTGACCCTTCATGCAGGTCTCAATGTTTTGGATTTACCTCTGGGCTTTTGTCTCCTGCCTCTGTCAGACCTAGTGTAAAGCCCACCTCACTAAGTTGGCCAGTCTATATATGAAGATACTCTTCCCCTTCTTTGATAGGTTAACCCCCTTTCTGCTCAGTAGTACTTCTTCTCAGAACAGTATCCCACAGTCAAGGAAGCTGAAGCCCTCCTGGCAACACCATCCACACAGCCAGGCATTCACCTCCAGGATGCATCTGTCTCTGCCTGAGCCCCTACCCTTGAGACCAGAAGGATCAATTAGAACATCACCTGCACCCCCAACTCCTTCATCTTCATTTCCAGAGCCTTATAGTCACTTCTGACTTTTCCCAGGGTCATACCTTATAGTATCATTAGTGTCTACATGGATGAATAGGATGGGGTAGTAGGCAGAGGGCTGGATGATCCTTAGTAATCCTTCTGTAATGTCTTGGATATGGGGCCCAGGCCAGGCCAGCAGATTGATCTCCATCCTGCTTTGAAGGGAGTTAATGACCACCACCATCCTTTGTTTCCTTTTGGGAGTTGTGGCTGCAATCCTCACAGCAATGGAGGTATAGGAGCTCCTCACTTAAAGTCGTTCCAGTTAACATTGTTTTGTCATTACATTGCTGATCAATTAGAGAACATGCTTGTTTAAAGTTGCGCAATGCTCCCTTTTAAAGTTGTTTGGGAGCTGCCTGTTTTGTCCACTTGCAGGAAGAGCATCCCGTAGCAGCTAGCTGGTGGGGGTTTGGAACCAGGATCACAGAATCATAGAATATCAGGGTTGGAAGGGACCTGAGGAGGTCATCTATTCCAACCCCCTGCTCAAAGCAGGACCAGTCCCCAATTTTTGCCCCAGATCCCTAAATGTGTGGGGGGGACATGACAGGGCTCAGGACAGCGGGAACTTCTGTCACAGAGGGAGACAGAAGCTGCTGCCAGGAAGCTCCCTCTGCGAGTCTGGCCAGTTGCCTGTTTAGTGCGTCAGGAAGGAATTTTTTCTCCCAGGGCAGATGACCAGGGAGATTTTTTTTTTGCCTTACTTGCAGAACCTTCAAGCCACAGTGCTTAGTAGGAATGTGCTTAGTACCTAACTGAGGTACTAGGATGGAGTTATTTACTTGTCACAACTTGCGTCCAATTCCCAGTGCAGTTGAGCGAATTAAATGAGGTTAAAGACCTAGGATTTTGGTGTTGGGCCTTGGGCTCATGTGAAAGGGTGAGGCCTTGCAGCCTTTGCAGGCCAAAGTCAGATCTTATGGCTCTAATGGAACAAGGTCCTCACCCTGCTGTACCCTCTGTCACCCTCATTGGCAGGAGGGCCCTATAACTCAAGAGAACTGAGTTCTGGGGCAATGAGAAAAGTCTATCACACATTATGGGTTCTACAGCAAGAAGCTCTGTAACCCTGGTGCCAGTTATGGATTATATCATAAGGAGCCCTTGAACCCCCTCACTGGAACCAATTAAATGCCTGATATAGAAAATGTGGATCATGGGTGGGTAGCACCCCATCCCTGTGTTAAATTTTAATAAAAGTTGCGGCTTGCTGCTTAATTACATGCATATGTCTGTCCTCAGTTTGCTGGTGTGTCCACATCGATGGACCTCATTTCTGCAAGAACAAAACTCTGATTTCAAGGAAACAAAACCCCTTCTTGTAAAGCCAGTTATTCTATTTATGTGAACAAAAATATACAATCATAGTTCTTAATAACTAGGTGAATAGCATATGGTGTTAATGTACTAAGTCACTGCATGCCATCACATGAGATCTAGAAGAAAAATAAACTTGCATTTCCTGCTGGTTCAGATAGCTCAGTCAAACTGCAATCTCCATCTGTGAGGAATAAAGTGGAAAAAAGCCGCTTCTGAGTTAGTCACATATGAAAGGCTCAGTCAGTAAGGGACACACAAGAAAGCCAGATGACTTGCTCCATATGATGTATCCCCAGGCTTGAACCCAGGGTGTGCTGCAAACAGCAACTTGATAAAATATAGAGCTATCCATACAGAACACAAAAGGCAGCAAAACGCTTTCTGGAGGCTTTGTGGAAATGAACACAATTTGAGCAGAACACTTCTAGTTGGCAGATGCAGCTTCTGCATAAAGCATGGCTACTTTCACAGTTCAAGTTAAACAGTGCATACAGCTCTATTTGTAAAGAAACAATCTGCCTACAAATTACTGGCCCATCAGCTTCAAGGATTCAGGTTAGAATTTAAAAATGTAAAGCCTGTACTGATCATTGATTGCATTTGGTTGATATGAACTGCTTGTTTATAGCAAATTAAAGCTGCCTTAAAAGTAAACATTTTTTTATTTTTTATGAATTATTAAAATTAATAAACATAAGGTATCTTCTATTAGGCTGCTACCACATGAAGCAGCAGACATCTCCAATCTGAAAACTACAAGCCAACAAAGATAATTCACAGAAAAAGAATGGAAATATGGCTCACATAAAATTTTGGAAGCCTTATGATTTCTTTAACTTCCCTCCTCCAAGCCATTCCCATGTATATTGTATTGGTCTTCCTCTCCCACACTAGTTGAGTTGTGGGTGAATGTGGTTTGAGAGAGAGTTGGGGGGGAAAAAAGTGTTCTTTTGGTGGGTGGTGCTGACTGTCTCCGGTACAAGGGTAGGAAGGCCAATGCTGTGTTGGGGTGTTTATTTATTTATTTTTTTTATTTTTGCACAATGTGGTCTTGCCTCATTCTTTCAGATACCTTTGATGTTACACTGGTGTCAGAATTGCAGGGTGGTCCTGGGATAAGCCCTTGTGGGCAAAGAGAAGCAGAGTGTACTGAGCAGCTGCCTCAGCTGCAACTGGGAAGATCCAAGAGGGACTAAGCCAGAGCACAGCCAGGCTATAAAGAGAACAGGAGGAAGCAGAGACAGGAGCCTTTCTGAAAGGTGAGAGAAAAAACTGCAGAGCGGGAGGAAGGAGGGGGGAATCACCCAGCAATTGAGAGGGTCAGAGAGAAAATGGGCCAGGGATACAGTCCACTCCAGTGACAGTAAAAATAGTGGAGCACAGCAGTGGCCCACATGAGGCAGAAGGCACCCAAATTAGATGGGAAGTTGAGCTGGGAGACTTACCTGATACTTTGAAATAGAAGGTAAGTTGAACTGCTGGTCAGAGAAGAGGAGGCATACTGGCCACAAGCCTGATGGGGGCAGCCCTGCCAGTTTTTGTGCTTGTCAGCCTGGCTAAGGGTTGCATTTTCCAGGCCCTGTGTAAGGCCTGTGCTATTGGGTTTCAGGTGGAGAAGAAGACAGAAGTTGCTTGCATTCATTTCTGGACATGAAGTAGAGAGACAGCTCATGTTCCCCAAATTTCACTGGGGATCTGGAGAAGGTAGTTCTAGAGCTCTGCAACCTAATGCAAACCAGAGAGGACCTGTCTGCAAGTGTCAGGCCTGGAGTGGGTGGGAAAAACAACTGGATTCTCTCAGGCTCGGGTCAGATCAGCCCTGCTCCTGCTGACCACCACCACTTCACTGTACTGTGTATGCTGCAGAGTGAGTGTGGCAAGGACTCATAGCACTTCTCACTCCACAGTGCAGCAGGGGGCAGCAGCTAGCAGGAACAGGGCATGCAGCCATTACCACAATGACACCACAGGCAGGAGGAGGAGGGCTAACTCTCCTCCTCCTCGGCAGGAGGTTGTGCCAGTTTTGACTCAGTATTAGGGGGAAGGATCAGGGCAGTTTGGAAAATGACACAACTCTCTTGGGTTCAGCTGATCAGTTTTAGGTCCAATTCTGGTGCAGTCTAGGCTTAAAAATTGGGCCTGAACAGACCTCTAGGTAGCTTATCCAAACTCCTCTGGGAAATGATTGAGCTGAGGTTGCTGGAACAGTTTGTGATGGGCTTGATGAATCATATCTGTGGATACAGGTGAAACTTGAGGGGTCCTTGTGATGGGTTATCAACCTGGGGTGCAGTCTGGGAGCTGTGGGAACCGCAGCACCCTCAAGCTCTCAGATGGGCAGGCCTCTCTTACACTGCTTTGCTGATGATTCAGCCAGCCTCTCCAGGCCCTGTTATCAGCAAATATAACAGCAGGTGGTGCCACACTCCCAACTGAGCTACTTGAGTGCTTTTATCTAAGCCACTCAAGGACAGACAGCCAATTTCCCAGCTCCCCAGTCTTGTACCCTCGCTGGAATATAAACCCAGAATTATACAGTCTTACACTGCACAGGGATCTGTACAATGCAAGCGCATTAATATATTTGCTTCCCCCTCAATGTGGGAAAGATATGCAACAGCCTTTGTACAGAGCTGAGATTTTCCCAGACACTTCACACAAAACACACTAGTTATGATAACACATAAAAACAACTTTCTTAACTAGAGAAAGATTTTAAGTAATTATAAGTGATAGCAAACAGATCAAAGCAGATTACCTCGCAAATAAACAAAAAAAACTGCAAACTAAGTCTAATATACTGCATAGATAGCACTTGAATTCACAATTTCTCACCCTTACTGATGATACAAGCAGTCTACCAAGTTTCCATATACAGGGTAGAAATCTTTTTAGCCTGGGACCAGCTCTTCCCCCAGGTCAGTCTTTGTTGCTTAAGTGTTTTCAGGTGTTCTCTTGCGTGGGGAGTGAGGCCCTGAGAGGATATCACTCCTCACCTTATATACCTTTTCCATATGCCAGAAACCCTTTGTTCCAAACTCAGTTCCCAGTCCAGTCTATGGAAAAATACAGGTACCAAAATGGAGTTCTGTGTCATGTGATCTGGTCACATGTCCTTGCATGCCTTGCTGAGTCATAGCAGCCGTTATTTATTATTTATGTTGTCTGGAGTGTTCTCATGAAGGTTCACCAGGTGAGGGATAAGCTTCTTCTAAGGTCTGTAGTTTCCCCAAATGGCCCATTACCTTGAATAGACCCTTCACAACCAGCTGTCTAGACTGGAAACATCTTGCCTAGTGGGTTGGTCACCCAGGTGTAACTACATTTGAAATAAATACATAGTCAATATCCCTAACTTCAGATACAAAAATGATACATGCATATCAATAGGCTAATTATATTCAGCACATCATAACTTTTCCATAGATATCCAACAAGACATATCTTGTACAGAATGCATCATAATTGTCATGATCATATCATAATCATAAACTGTAAAGAATACGGGATGCAGTGTCACAGTCCTAAATTCCTGAAAGAGGCCTTGTGAGCAGCTCTGGAAATGGAAATAGTGTACTTGGCTGAGAGACAAGTTGGGACTCTGAGACTGCCTGGGATATAAGGACTGGACTCCAATGAAAATTATATATTTTTAAAAATCCATTAACCTCTTCAAAGACTAAAATTAGGCTAATTATGGTAGTACATGGTTTTATTTTTTCTTTAGCTTGGTAAACATGTCTGGAATGTATTGTTCAGGTTTGTTTAGCTTTAGATACCGTGGCACAAATTTTCAAATGTTGGCAGTTTGGTTATCTAAATCCTACATTTCGATGCTCAGATCAAAATGTGTGCTCGCAATATGAACATTTATATTCCAAAGTGCCAATATGGGATTTTGGCAGAGTCTTCCAGTAATATTAAAACAAACCAACACCAATCCTTCTGGCTCTTTGAACCTTTAGCCTTGCTATCTAAAATCAAACAAATGGTCAAATATGGTTTCTTTTTGCTGGCTCTAATTATGTCTCTTGCATACATAATTTTCCAAAGGATTTCATTACAGTTCTACTTTCCAGAAATGTTTCTATCATGTATTTGGAGCACCTCAAAGATCAGTGCTAGGGTCACTTAATTTCATTCTTTGTATTACTGAGCTACTGAACAAATGACAGAAATCTAAGCTGTTTCTGTATGCAGACCACACTGTTCCTCTATTTACTGCAAATGGTATTTCCTCTCTCCCAAGTACCTTTTTCTGCAAACTGGCATATGTGATCAACTTGCTAATCACCTTCTTTCAGTTTAAAAAAAAAAGTTTAACATTTTGTCCAATGTCAAATTCAGTCCAACTAATTAGTGTTTAGAATGATGCAGGTGTTTTAGATTATTATATGCCATACCATGGTTCTCTCTCTCTCTCTCTCACACACACACACACACACACACACACTCTCTTTTAAGGAAATATTGATGACTTTATCAGAAATAAATGTAAGATAAAATTATGATCCCCTTCATCATATCACTCCAATAATTGTCACTGGATTGAATAAGTATTGCATATAAAGATTGATTTTTATTTCCTCTTTTCCTGACATCCAAATGGTCTCAGCTTGGAAAATTTAGGAAGAGTAATCATTAAATTAAAGGTTTCAGAGTAGCAGCCGTGTTAGTCTGTATTCTCAAAAAGAAAAGGAGGACTTGTGCACCACAAGTACTCCTTTTCTTTCATTAAAATAAAGCACTTTGATAAAAAAACAGAGAGAAATAAACTTATTGTTGGATCTTTATTGTACCATCCATCTTGATTATTCTGAATAATGACATAATTTCTATCCAACAAATTTTAAAGATGTTAATTGTTCTTATTAGTTTGCTAAAATAATACTGAATGTAAATATAATCCTGTTGATAGAATATGATTATAGGCTGAATTAAACAAAGAACTGGAAATTACTTCCACCTAACCAAGACAAATAGTGGGCCATTGTCATTTATAGATCATTGAATTACTTGTTACTTTTAACTTTTGACTTTTAAACTGAAATAAACAACCACAAGATAAAGTTTAAATCAAAACCAACACCTTTATATCACAAAATATGCTAATGTGATCAAGCATAGAAGAATGTTATCTTCTCTTTGATCTGTGTAATCTCAAGAAATTTGTTTAGGGAGATCTTAAGCTGAGTGCAGCTGAACCTTAAATCATAAATGTGGTATACATGCTAAGATGCTGGCAAATGGTCATTATAGTCATTTTCGTTTTGGAGTGTTGTGTTCTGAAAATGTTTTATAGTAATTCACTTGTTTACATTGCAATCAATTAAATTTCTTGTATTTTATTTTGAGCAAGGGAAAGAAATGCTCTTTTAAAAAAAAAGAAAAGAAAAAGAAAAAAGAAAATTCCTCTTAACCTCCATAACCTGATTACAATGAATATACAAAAGCTTTGTGGGCAACCATAATTTTTGAATTTCATGACTATTGTTACCAAGCTCTCAATGCTTAGAATTTATCTAGTGGTTTACAAAGCACTTATTCAAGCATCCTACATCTTCTAGAAGTGTAAAATAAGATTTTCAAAAATACATACTTAAAGTTAGCCTTCCAAGCCCGTATTTGGGCACTTAAATAAGATGCCTGACTCCAAAAGTGCGTAGTGACAATCACTAGGTGCTCAGCACTCCTGAAAGATGATCATCTTAGTTAGGTACTGTTAGGATATAGATATTGAGGCCTGCCTGTAAAGGCCTGTACTTTAAGAATTTAGGTGGATTCTTATCACTTGGCTAGTTACAGGTATAAAAGAAAGAATCAAAATCACTGTCTGCCAATGTAAGGTCCTTCTCTTACTGTGACAGTCTGGGGCCCTGTTCTTAGGCTAAGGCCTTTGGCTAAGCAGCAGAGGCAGCCATTAGCTGGGAAGCGAACGGTCACATCCTCACATTCCAAACTAGTCACATTGAAATAAGGTGCTATTGGGCTGTTAGGCACTATCAGGACAGGATTGTATGCCTATCAGCTCCAGAGAAAGGGAAGTGCCTAGAAAATATAAAAGAAAACTTAGTTTGATAGCATCCTGTCTGGCAAGAACTCACTTATCAATAGCTGGGATGTGAAATCCTCACTTCTGTATTGTTTTGTCATTATAGTTCCCACTTTGCTGTTGTTTGTCTGTATAATCTCTGTCTGGTTCTGTGATTGTTCCTGTCTGCTATATAATTAATTTTGCTGGGTGTAAACTAATTGAGGTGGTGGGATATAATTGGTTACATAATCATGTTACAATATGTTAGGATTGGTTAGTTAAATTTCAGTAAAATGATTGGTTAAGGTATAGCTAAGCAGAACTCAAGTTTTACTATATAATCTGTAGTCAATGAGGAAGTGACGGGGTGGGTGAGATGGGAACAGGGGTAAGAAAATTGGAATCATGTTTTGCTAAAGGGGGAAATGGGAACAGGGAATGGGAGTAAGGAAGTTGGAATCATGTTTGGCTAAGGGTAGGAATGGGAACAGGGACACAGGTGTAAGGCTCTGTGGTGTCAGAGCTGGGAAGGAGGATACTAAGGAAGGAAACTGGAATCATGCTTGCTGGAAGTTCACCCCAATAAACATTGAATTGTTTACACCTTTGGACTTCGGGTATTGTTGCTCTCTGTTCATGCGAGAAGGACCAGGGAAGTAAGTGGGTGAAGGAATAAGCCCCCTAACAGGTACCTAAATATGGTTTTAGAAGGCTAACTTTACAGACCCAATTTTAAAAATAGAATGTCTAGCTTTGGTATAAAATATTTGAAGTTTTCTTCATATTTAGTTATTTGTAAACTTTTTTGCATTTTACACAAATACCAAGGAAACAATACTGAGAATTTCTACAGAAGTTTCAATAGAATTTCTATCTCATTGATGTAAAAGAGAAATACATAATCAAAGTGCAAACAATATGATTTTTACATGAATTGTACTGTAAGTGAATACTAATATACACACTATGATGAGTCTGATTGGTATTTTTTGTAATTGTTTTTCCACAAGCATATTGAGTTCTGAGCATAGTAAAAATCCCAAATGAATTCACAAAAAGCTTCCATATCAGCTGATATTAGTTTTTTCTCTGTTAATACCTCTATTCAAGCAAAGATAGAATACATTTCTTTACCTGTTGCACTTAGTCTTGTATTGATAAAATGTTATTAAAACAAATATTAAAAGTAAATTGTATTGACTTCCATTGCATTTCTTAGACAATGGTTTTGCAGTGAGCAGTGACTTTGGTCACCATATAGGCACAAAGCTCACTGAAGAATCAGGATCTTAGGGTATGTCTATACTGCAATCAAGAGTGTGGTTGCAATTTGTGTAGACAAGCCTGAACTAGCTTTGATCTAGCTAGTTTAAATATAGTGGAGGCACAACAGCACTGGATTCAGTGTAGACTAGCCACAAAATTGATTACCCATGGTTCTGGGTAGGCTTGTACAGCCCACGATGAAATCACGCTACAGTAGATTCATTGTGCCAATACCTGAGCTAGCTTGATTAACTACAGTCACATCCCATGATTGTAGTGTAGACATATCTTTAGACTGTAAGGATATATCTACCTGTTCATCTTCATGTAATTTCCAGATGTGTATTCCGCTCAGGTGTGCATGTGATCAGTGCACCAAAGCCAGAGAACTTTGCCTAGCAGGATCTGTAGAGGCAGTGCTTGTGACCTGTGGCCCTTAGCTTCCAACCCTCCAGCTCCGCCCCCCAGCTATTTAATGGCAGCATTGTCACAACTCACTGTTCATTTTCATCACTTACTGCTAGAAAAAGAACATTCTGTGTGGTATTTACCTCACACTTTTCTATCTCAGTATTTCTGGGATTTTGTTGTATATAATTAGTTAGCTTAGTGGTACCTTAGTTTTAGTTTAGTTTAGGGTTAATTAGGGTAGACAATTATCCTGGTGGGATGCCCCACCAGAGTTTCTGTCATGTAGGCTAGCTAGTCCAACAGTAACCCCACACCATGCTTATGCCTGGGAGAAGAGCACATTAAAGACAGGTGTTCTGTCTGCAAATCTCTCAAGAAAAAAACACAGGTGGCCAGGAACTTGTGAAGCAGGCCACGAGGCCCAGTTCAGGACTGGGGACCTCTGTGGATCATTCGGCCCCTCAGACAAATTTGGAGCTGGAGCAAACCGATATTCCTTGGCCAGACTCTGATGTCTCCCCCAGGAGGAGGAAACAGTGTTCTCCTTCCTCCCAGTGAGGTAGCAACACTGAACACACTGGAGTAGCTGCTCTCTTTGGGAGTCTATATTCCTGGCCTTGGGATCACCTGGATAGACCTGTGCTTGTGGATTGGCTGAGCCCTGGTTGATTGATGTGGATCCCACAGGTAATCAGGCTGAGGGATGACTCCTCAGGCTCAGCAGCACTTATCAGGCTCAGCCAGCCTGTGGTATCCCTTACTTCAGCCACCTGTGCTGCAGACTCAAATGGAAGCTTCTTTCTCAGAGCAGGTAAGCCTGAGCTGCTTGTACAGGGATCTGTGCTGTTGCAGGACTTTCCAATGGCTTTGCTTCTTACATTTTCCTCATTACCAGATGACTGTGTAGTACCAGACTCTTTCTCTGAAGTGGCTGAGGATTTTAAGTCACATCAGGATTTCCTAAGGTGAATGGCTTTAACCTCGGGGTTTTTAGGCAGAGTTTTTGTGCAGGAAAATATGTACAACTTGCTGGAAATTCTTCCATCCTCAGCCCCGGGAAGAGTAGCTCTCCCTATAAATGAAGCACTGTAGAATCTGCTAAAACTTTTTAGCATATCCTAGCTTTCCTTGATTCCTACAGCAAGCATACTGACATGCAGCCTTATATTCCTATGCAAGGTTTTGAGTGGTTCTTTTCCCATCCAGCCCCTCATTCTCTCATTGCAATGGCAGCTAATGAGAGACTGTAGCAAATGAAATACAAGTCCACACCCAAGAACAAAGAGAGAAGTTTGGTCTACACCTAAAAAGTTAGGTCAATAGAGCTACATTGGTCAGGAATGTGAAAAAACCACATTCCTAGCCAACATAGCTATGCCAACCTAGCCCCAAAAAGAAAAGGAGTACTTGTGGCACCTTAGAGACTAACCAATTTATTTGAGCATGAGCTTTCGTGAGCTACAGCTCACTGCATCAGATGCATACCGTGGAAACTGCAGCAGACTTTATATATACACAGAGAATATGAAACAATACCTCCTCCCACCCCCCTGTCCTGCTGGTAATAGCTTATCTAAAGTGATCAACAGGTGGGCCATTTCCAGCACAAATCCAGGTTTTCTCACCCTCCACCCCCCCACACAAATTCACTCTCCTGCTGGTGCTAGCCCAGATGGGGTGGGGGGGTGGAGGGTGAGAAAACCTGGATTTGTGCTGGAAATGGCCCACCTGTTGATCACTTTAGATAAGCTATTACCAGCAGGACAGGGGGGTGGGAGGAGGTATTGTTTCATATTCTCTGTGTATATATAAAGTCTGCTGCAGTTTCCACGGTATGCATCTGATGCAGTGAGCTGTAGCTCACGAAAGCTCATGCTCAAATAAATTGGTTAGTCTCTAAGGTGCCACAAGTACTCCTTTTCTTTTTGCGAATACAGACTAACACGGCTGTTCCTCTGAAACCTAGCCCCAAGTGTAGATGAAGCTATATCAATGTAAGTCACCTGAGTGGAACACACATCTGCAACCATTCAAAAAAAAAAAAAAAACAGTACAGATAAATAACTGTTGTTGCTTGAGAAGTGGGTGCAGCTGTGTATTCAGGGACCTACCCTCCATTCCCTTTTCATAGGAGTTTCTACTCATGACATTAGGTGCAAAAGAAACAGGGGAGATGGAGGCAGCACCTCCCTTAAATAGCCTGGGGAGAGGGTAAGGATCACAGGATGTGAATGCTGACCCGTTGGCAGCTCTCCGACTTTGGTGTGCTGGGCGTGAACACAGCTGAGTGGAATACACATCTACACACATCTTGAAGAACAAAAGTTACAGTACAGAGAAGAGAATTTTTTTTCTTTGTACAGTGAATAGCACAATGGATTTCACATTTTGATGTAGGCCTCTAGTAGTAGATTTAGCCTTACTATAATATAAGTAATGAATGATAATATTTTGAATATGGTTACCTTGATTCACCTTTTACTTGCAAGCAGTACAGTTAATAAAATTCAGTATTTACTGTTTTATTAAAATATGTGGGATAATGCCAAATTCTTACATTTTGCAGATAGACTTCCTGTTACTGTGTAAGGAATTTACTTCACAAATGCATAAGAAAAGAAATAGGATGTTTTACAACGGCGTTTTAATAAGTAATATTGCAGAATTCTTGAAAAATATACTGCTTTTCTAGTCATTAGATAAGCAACACTCCATTTGACTTCACTGAGAACTTTGACCATATGGACTGTAGGATTGGGATAGTACTACATTATGAAATTTGAAACATGGTCTAGATTATACTGAAAACAGAAATAATTGAAACACAATGTTGTTCTCACTGAGAGATTTGTTTAATTGTTTCCTTACCGCATATGGTGAAAAGTGGTTGCAATTGGGGGCTGATAAACATATTACTTTTACTCCAGCTGGACTAATCTGTGGATCTGCATTTATATTAAAAATGCAAACATTTTCTTCGAGAATCAGCTCAACATTATCCCAGGAGCTAGAAGTGTTTTTTCTAGGTTGATTTTGCTGCTGCTTTTTTTTTTTTTTCTGTGCTCCCCTGAAGTGTTTAACTGCAAGTTAAGGAACTATTTGTGCACAGTTATTTGGGAGAATGAGAAATTTACACAGATCTTTTGAGTAAAGTTGTTTTTAGAAAAGTCTAACCTTGTTTATTTGTAGCCAAAAGGAAACATAAAGGTTGCATAAATATTTAAGTGAATCCAGCTTGAGAAAACAGATGTAAATTAGTGAGACAAATTGCCTTTGTTATTAAATACTTTTTTCCAAAAATATTGAGTGGATCATTAAAAATACCTTGCAGGTACATTTTCTGCTAAACCAACATCCTTCAAACAATGGCTAAAACAAAAACTATTTCAGAAGTTCTGAGCTTCTTCATGACTTTTCAAGTCCAAATCTCTAGCATAAATCTGTATGTTTTGAATAATTTATATATTAATATGTTGTTAGAAGAAAATAGTATTTGACTGAACTGACTTCATCTCTATTATTTATGACTATGTTAAATTCCACACCTGAGAATATATTCTATTTGAAAGAGTTTAATGACAGTACTCGTACTACATAGTATTTAGCTGTCTTTGAATAATATAGTAAACCCAAAGAATGAGTAGAGTGGCAAAACAAAGGAAAAAAATTGTGGACATTGTGAATAAAGCGTAGTGTCAGTGGACTGATGATGTCATTATCAATGGGCCATCTGTTCCACAAGAATAGACTTAGATCTACAGTATTGCTGAGAACTTGAATGGCAAATATGTAACAAAGAGAACTCCATTTACATTCTGTTCTCTCTCTATAGGGATTAAACTAATAATTTCAACACCAATAACTGTCTCCCCTTCTTTCCACACAAGTCTCTGTGAGCAGCACTGCTCATCATGGAATGGAAAACAATTATAAGAGCCTCATCACTGATAGAGAATTCGGTACTGTAATATATTCACCAAATACTGTTTTCAGTTATTCAAATGTATAGTTGGTAAATGCTCTTAATTGAATCATATTTAATTAATATATGTGAAATTCAGTGAATAATGTGTTTACATAATAACCATTCAGTTCTAGCTTTGAAATTGGTGTAACTCAGTTGTCTTCAATGGGTACATGCCAATTTTATATCAGCAAGGAATTTGAATTGTACTCTTTTCTTGTATTCAAACATCTCCACCTATTAATTATGCATTTGCCATGAAAAAATGAAGAATTCCTATTCCAAAAACAAACGGTGAAATAACATTGATATATGTTTGAACACACTAAGTGCCTATTACTGTTCCATTGCTGATGGAAATTTGTTATGTTAGATGTCTTTTGAATGGATAAAATTGATTAAATCCTTGTGTTTCTTGCTAAGGCGCCAATCTATCAAAGCTCTTTAGCACTGTCATAAATATAAAGGGAAGGGTAAACACCTTTAAAATCCCTCCTGGCCAGAGAAAAAACCCTTTCCCCTGTAAAGGGTTAAGAAGCTAGGATAACCTCGCTGGCACCTGACCAAAATGATCAATGAGGAGAAAAGATACTTTCAAAGCTGGGGGGGGGGGCAAAGGTTCTCTCTGTCTGTGTGATGCTTTTGCCAGGAACAGAAAGGAATGGAGTCTTAGAACTTAGTAAATAATCTACCTAGATATGCGTTAGATTCTGTTTTGTTTAAATGGCTGAGAAAATAAGGTGTGCTGGAGGGAATGCATATTCCTGTTTTTGTGTCCTTTTGTAACTGAAGGTTTTGCCTAGAGGGATTCTCTGTGTTTTGAATCTGGTTACCCTGTAAGGTATTTACCATCCTGATTTTACAGAGGTGCTTCTTTTACTTTTTCTTTTCTTTTAAGAACCTGATTGTTTTTTTCATTGTTCTTAAGATGCAAGGGTTTGGGTCTGTGTTCACCTATGCAAATTGGTGAGGATTTTTATCAAGCCTTCCCCAGGAAAGGGGGTGTAGGGTTTGGGGAGGATTTTTTGGGGGAAAGATGTTTCCAAGCGGGCTCTTTCCTGATTATATATTTGTTAGATGCTTGGTGGTGGCAGCAAAAAAGTCCAAGGTACAATAGTTTGGGGGAAGTTTTAACCTAAGCTTGGGGAAGTTTTAACCTAAGCTGCTAAAAATAAGCTTAGGGGGTTTTCGTGTAGGTCCCCACATCTGTACCCTAGAGTTCAGAGTGGGGAAGGAACCTTGACAAGCACATACATAACTTTTAGAACGTGTACTCTCATTGACTTCATCTTAAAGTTAAGCACACACTTAAGTGCTTTGCTAGATCAGATATAAGCTCTATATTCTACACTTCTTATTTCAGCAAACCATCCACAAAAGTCTCTTGGAAACTCCGCATAAGTTTTTGGTCTCAGATTTTTGTCTAGGAATTTACTTAATTTTAATTTGCGTCTTAAATCTCCTACATGCACACTTAACAAAACGTCCAAGGAGAATTCTACAATGCATCCTTTTAAATGAATGAAAGTTATCGCTATTATTATTATCTTATTAATTATAACTTTTTAAGGACAGTTTCACTGGTACAGTAAACCAGTGCCCACCAGTTAAGCGAACAGAATGCTGGGAATTATTAAGAAAAGGATAGATAATAGGACAGAAAATATCAGGTTGCCTCTATATAAATCCATGGTATGCCCACATCTTGAATACTGCGTGTAGATGTGGTTGTCCCATTTCAAAAACAATATATTGGAATTGGAAAAGGTTCAGAAAAGGGCAACAAAAATGATGAGGGGCATGGAACAGCTTCTGTATGAGGGGAGATTAAGAAGACTGGGACTTTTCATCTTGGAAAAGAGACAACTAAGGGGGGATATGATAGAGTCTATAAAATCATGACTGGTGTGGAGAAAGTAAATAAAGTGTTATTTACTCCTCCTCATAACTCAAGAACTAGGGATCACCAAATGAAATGAATAGGCTGCAGGTTTAAAACAAATAAAAGGAAGTATTTCTTCACACAATGCACAGTCAACCTGTGGAACTCCTTGCCAGAGGATGTTGTGAAGGCCAAGACTATAACAGGGTTAAAAGAAGAACTAGATAATTTCATGGAGGATAGGTCCATGAATGGCTGTTAGCCAAGATGGGCAGGGATGTTATCCCTAGCCTCTGTTTGCCAGAAGCTGGGAATGAGTGACAGGGAATGGATCACTTGATTACCTTTTCTGTTCATTCCCTCTAAGGCACCTGGCATTGGCTGCTGTCAGAAGACAGGATGATGGGCTAGATGGCCCTTTGGTCTGACCCAGTATGGCCATTCTTATGTTAAGGTGGGTTTTCCCTTTTTGGGCATCACCAGGGGAGCATAAAACAGCAGACACATACTGATGAATCTGTCTCTTGTCCTGGACACACAGAAAGAAAGACAAGATATGAGGAATGTGATTTTAATTAGGCTGCAACTTTATGAACTCACCTGGGACCTATCTGGTAATTAGTCATACAGTGCAGGTCATCATTCCTTCCTCACTCATTTCCACTTACCTCGTATAGCCCCCAGCCCTTCTCACCAACCTGGTTCTAGCCCATTGCTGGAATATACCACCCTTCTTAGTGGTAAGGGGCTGGGAAAAGGGGGTTGTCTCCTCGCTATACTAGACATTTGGAGCCTCAACCTGTTCTTCAGGAGTTGCTTCTTCTAAATCCACTTCCTGCTCCTGGTATCAGGAAACCAGACCCCCATGGAATGAGTGCCTGCATTGGATAACTGGCATCTGCTAAGTTGCAACATCTTGAACCATTCCTCCTGAATTATCCAGCTGGGTGGTTGATCTGCCATGGGAAGATGAAAAATCTCACTCCACTCTGGCCAATCTGGTGGTGAGGGAATAATTCCTTACAGGTCTCAAAAAAATGTGATTAAATTTAATCACATCCCACAGAAGGCCACAAAATCCAGTCCTATTCTAATTTGGGGTGGGATGGTCAGGGCTGCTGATCCAGGATTAAGAGAGAGCTCTTACGGGACAGGGCATATAAAGCACTCTCCTCCAGGTGTGCAGAAGCTACTGGTCTCCCTGGGAGCCTCCAGCCAGATCCCGGATCAGGTGGTGCTCCTCCATCCCAACCTGTGGGAGGAGGGGAAACCCTTAAAGGACCCCCAACACTTCCTTCCTGCCGATCAGACAACCTCCCATATACACCTTTGAGGTTTCAGGGAATACATTTGCATTTGCCTTACTGGCTTAGATAGTTCTGTTAATGAAACTAGCACTGTGTGACTGGGAGGCAGAGAGAGCCGAGTCTCTGAGTATCTATTTAGCTGTGGTGTAAGGGCACCTACTGTACTCCTGACTCAGTTTCCCCAGAAGTGCTGCCTCAATGTACAGTGGAGTTAAGGCATCAGTGCCATGGTGATCCTTTCAAACACTGATGCCCAAAACTAGTATGCAGCCATAGAATCTTAAAGGAACAATGTCAGTCCAGCCAGACCATCTACCTGAGAGAACTCTTGATATGTTGCTAATAATGTACCAAAATTTGCAATTTAATTTCTTCAAATATGGCATGCTGCGCAGAAGATTTTGATTAATTTTAACTGAAACTTTGAAGTCTCTGTATTGTTCTGTTAAGTTTATTCTGGACAAAGAAAAGGCTGACAGATTCTAAATTTCTTAAAGAATCTAGTTTTTAATTATTTTAAACTTATAAAGTAATGGATTTACTTGTAAAGTCAGATAATTTATTTTCTACACAAAATTACAGCTGTAAATTTGGGGCGAAAACACTGTAGTTTTGACACCAAAGTTACGTTGAATTCCTGCTTTACGTGCAAAATGAAACATAATCCTAACTATGGAGTATGGCCATTACTTCCATGATAATAGATCTTCTCATTCTGTAATATTATTCACATGTATAGTGTGTCAAGGCTCTAGACCTCGTGCAGGGAACACAGTATAATATTGCCAAAAATATGCATGATCAGAACAATATAGATGGTTATTATTGTTGAAATTTTAAGATTAATCAAACAATAAGCCATCTATTTTTTTCCAGATAATGGGTAGTTTTTCATCCTTTAAAAAGTATTCCAGCATTTTTGTCTATCCATAACTAAAAACTTCTTGGACTAAACATGTCAAACTATTTTTTCAACACTGTTCTCCCCTGAGAATTAAAACCTATATATAATTATCAAGGCCAGTCAAAAAATTTCCTGAGTACAGTTTTTGGCTGAAAATTGGGTTTTCCACAAACATTTTTTTTCCCCTGAAAAGAGCTTTCCATAGATTTTTTTTTTTCCAATAGATTTTTTTTAAAAAAAACTCTACTTTAAAAACATATGGACAAAGTTAAATTTTTCCATGAGGAAAAAAAATCTGATTAGCGCCAAACCAGTTTAAAGACCATAGATTTTATATACAAGATACAGATGGGGGCTCTCTGATATACAAATAATCAGGAACAACATAGTGATGGGTATCTAGGCTGATAAACCAGTCCTATTGAGACTGGTCAAGACTTCAATGCAAGCAGAGTAAGACTAACACTGAGCCCTTTTGAAAATCCCTTCTATCAAAGAATTCTAAAGGACAAAGGACTTGGTTGTGGAGAGAGAGCCTGGGAAAGAAGGAAGGAATTGTTGACAGCCTGTTTCTGTCCGAGAATGGGCCTTGACTTCCAGAAGCGTAATGTATTTTCCTTTTATTATTCTGTAATTAAGTAAGTGTGCCTTATCAGGTTTAGTTTATGAGATGTCCAATACATTTGTGCTTTCTACCATTTTTCCTCTATTTTTAATTAATCTTTTTTACTAAAATGAGTTGTAGGTGGTTGCTTGTATAATTACGTGCAAGCTGTATCACAAAAGAACAAAAGCCCTCAACCATGAAAGAGATGTTGTGATGGGTAAAAGGTTTGTACAGCCTTACTCTCAATAAAAGGCCACGGTCAAGAGGGGACAGTTAAACCCAGTAGGTGTTTAATAGGAGGCTGCAGTCAGACCTACATAACAGGAGACTAAGGATCAAAGAAGAGACATGGGTTGGCAGACTAGCTTATGACAGAAGGTTCTTGAGATATCCAGCAGTCAGGGAAGATCTGGCACCACAGACCTAATTGAGCCAAGCTACCAGGTGGCTGGAAGGGGATCAGTGCACTTTCTCCTTCAGTGCAAGAACTCATATTTTCTGTGTGGAGTTTTTCTCCTTCTGGGCTGATTTGTCTGACTGGACTTGCAATATTTTAAAATGCATTTATTGTTTGGCACAAGATGTGAATATTATCATAAACTTAAAATCCAGGATGCAAATTCCAGCCAGGATGCAAAACTATAAGCTCCATTTAGGGAACCACTGACCAAACCTAGTATTTTCTAGTACAGTTAGCTAATATTTATATTACAGGAGTGACCAGAGACATCAGTCTGGATTGGGGGTCCCAGATTTCTGACTATTGATTTGTAAATGAATCAACAGGAGAATACATCTCTCTCTAGTTCAATTCTTAGTGAGAATAACATAATAGTTGTATATAAATAAATGTTTTTAATGAAATAATTGATAAGAAAATTACCTAAATGGAAATTAATTTTAACATGCTCCAACCCAAACACACTCAAAATATTTAAATTAACCCCTGAATTTTGGTTAGAGGAAGACTTTCAAGATCATGGGGGAAAAAAGAGAATATCTTTCTAATAAAATTTTAAGAAATGCCTAATAATCTATTAAAACAACAAGGAGTCCGGTGGTACCTTAAAGACTAACAGATTTATTTGAGCATAAACTTTCCTGGGTACAAAACCACTTCTTCAGACGCAATTAACTCTGCATCTGAAGAAGTGGTTTTTTACCCACGAAAGATTATGCTCAAGTAAATCTGTTAGTCTTTAAGGTGCCACTGGACTCCTTGTTGTTTTTGTAGATACAGAATAACACGGCTACCCCTTGATTGTAGCACAGTGAAGCAATAGGCAAGATTAAATACATTTGTAAAATGAATTTGCGAGGACTAGGTGCATAAGGTATAAGAGAAGGAAACCATTTGTATTAAAATAGTGCAAAATGACTGGGTCAATGAAAAATATTCCTCTTTGGTGGTAACGTATTAAAGATATAAAGAGGTGATTATTAAAATGTCAAAGTATACCTGAAATACAATTGATTTAAATGTCTAACCCTCTTGAGAAGAGAAGAACAAAGGCTGAATTGGCTTAGTTTGTACAGCATAATAAAACAATGCAAACACTGCTCCTCTCAATATCATTCAATCTTGATACTTGATATTGGTCAAAAAACACTTAGAAATTATTGGTCTGACAGTTTTATTTCTTTTTCAGAATGTTTCATGCATATGTCTGAGTTCTTTGTAATTAATCAGAAAGTGCTGACCCATAATCCACAAAAATAGCATAAATAATAAATTCCAGTTTAGTGTATCTTGTCCTGGCAACAAGCTTTCATGATAATATATGTATTATATTATTCTGTCCTCTTCATTACCCTGTCAGTTTATGTGAACAAGCAGCCTTAGTTCTTCAAAACTCCAAAGCACTACTTACATTAGTACTTCTACAGCTATCCAGGTCTCTAAAGTATTTCAATTATTTATCTCTGTTCAGTGGGGCAGAGAATGACCATCATATATCTTTTGTAGATTTAAATAATCACAAAGGTCAAAACTTAGTCTGTCGTAGACCAGCAAATCGGCTAACATACAATTGTTGTTAGATTTAGTGATGCCTTCTGATCAATCTATAACGTCTTATTCAATGTGAAGTCTTGCTAATATTAGGCATTGTAAAGATTCATTGTGAAGGAGGGGACAGTCTCCTTTCAGAAATTAATTTACAATTTTTTGTCATTTTCCCTTATAGTTACAACTCCTCTTTCTTAGTATGTTTTTGAAAGGCTAAGGCTAACACTTTCATATTAACATTTGTGAATATGGTAGTGTGTCCCATATTAGAACTTTTAATAGAAATAAAATATTCAAAGTACAATATAGTAGTCAATATTGCAATCAAATCATTGTATCTCATTACAATAAAATTATATCACTATGTTACACACCAAAAGTAAGAGAGAATTGAAAATTATTACTTTGGACCTTTGAAGGTTTATGCACATGCTTAACTTTAAGCAGCTGAGTTATTCCACTGATGTTCCTTCAGTGGGACCACTCATCTGCTTAAAGTATGGGTGTAAATCCTTACAGGATTGAGACTCTCAAATATACATACTTATCTTTAATTGTTTGCAACAAGAAACATTCCAAATACTAAACAGTGAAATGTAACAGGTGAATATAATTTATCATATCATATTATTTACATAGTGAGTTCACCCCAGGAAGTCTTAAAATGTTCTGCCTATGTGATACAACTTTAGAACTATCTAAAACGTTAAAATATTCTCACAGACATTTGAAGTGCTGAAAA
Source organism: Caretta caretta (assembly GCF_965140235.1). Taxonomy (NCBI): domain Eukaryota; kingdom Metazoa; phylum Chordata; order Testudines; family Cheloniidae; genus Caretta; species Caretta caretta. The sequence continues at coordinate 56,610,285 of NC_134209.1, forward strand.
ATGTGTTCTTAATTTTCAACGAAGAAAGTAATAAAACTTGCAAAGATGTATGGTACTTAGCCATAGGATCTCTGGGCTTCCAGAACACTATAATATTCTAATTCCAGGAGCTTCTAAAGAGGTATATTCTGAGTAACTCAATGCATACATATAACTCCTACTAATGTTGACAGAAGTAGCATACATTAAGGGGAGGTAAAATGTATCTTTTAAGGCTTTAACATTAGCAGCATACATCAGGATTTACTCTGAGACATTCCACAACATATCACTTCAGAATAAAATCTAAACGTTTACAGAATTTCATCCTAATGAATATCACATTCAGTCAGCCTAGACAAGAGCAGTGGCCAAGGTGGTTTTAATGTGTTGCCGCCAATCCCCAGAATAATTTAGAATAGCCTCAAGGCTGCTCAAATTACACCTGGTTGTAATACCCCACAAGGTTCCATTGTGTTGTCCAAAGACCACTGAGGCACTGGTTACAATAGCCCTTTCGCAGCACAAACCCATATACTGGGGGGAGTCAAGAGTGTTGGGTAGGGCTTGAGCTATGCTAGCTTTATAACTGAGTGTCATACCGGTGGCCCTTAGGGCACCTTTAAACCCCTGTTTTTGCACTGGAGCAGTAGAAAGGATCACGATGTGGGCTAGGATCTGTCTCATTTAAGAAGAAGAAAACTATTGCAAATGGTTTTGCTATTTTAGATTAGAATAGCCATCACTACTGCCTTCTGTAGTTTCTAGGGCTTGGTTTGCCATTGAATTTATTCATTTTTGAGTAAATAATTATGTGGCTTTTGCACTTTTGAGATTGCTGGTACTACTAAGCCAAGTTCATTAGTTCTTTCCATGGGAGATCAACTCCAGCTGTAGCCTTGTTACATTCCGAACAAGTGCATCTCCATATTGGTAAGCAGTCTATCTGATGACTATAGATACTGTATTCTGTCACCTAAAAACTGTCAAAAAGTTGCTCTACTCCATTTTATTTTGATATTTATTTATAGGGACTTTGTCATGTGAGTGTATACAGCACCTAGCACAGCTCTATGTGCTGTTGCAATGCAAAGTAATAAATAATAATAAACTTGGTCATGCTCTATATTAACTTCCGCTTATAAATAGTTTATAAGAGTTAAAAGACACGAAAGACATGTTACATACGTAAGCTGTATGGGTTATAATTGGTTATAAGCACATTAGTAGATGCTTATAAGCCATTGTTATAACCATATATTAACTGTTTAGTAAAACATATATTAATCATTTTAGGAATTGTTTTGAAATGGAACCTTAAGATGAGGTGTGACAAAAATAGTAATGAGTGCCCACTGAGTGAGCTTTAGGGAAGGGAATTTGGGGCTGGGTAGCCTGTAGAAGCAGTATTCCATTTTTTTTCTTTTGGTCTGTAAATTTCTACAACTCACAAGGCCTTTGTGCCAGGAGAGGAATTTGTAACATCCTAAGAAGCATCTTCAAGCTTACTGACCAGAATGCTGAAATAACCAAATTCAAGCTGTTTGTTTAGTTGTGATTAATCTGATAAATCACGTTACTGTGTCTGTTCCATATACATAACTGTTATAATTGAGTTTCTGGTCCAAATGCTCATGAAGACATTTAAAATTAAGTTTGCAAGGACATTGAAAAGTATTGCATGAAAAGTTCATTTTAAGAATAAAACTAAATCACAGGAATGTTTGCGGAAAATGAGCACAAAAGAAATGTGCATACTGCTGAAATGAACTTACTTAACACTTCAAATAAATATTTGCAAATGTATTCGACTTCAATGGAAGCTACCAGGTACTCAGTACTTTTGAAAATCAAGCCACTTATTTAGCTGCTTAACTATGAGCTTTGGAATCTAACTTTAATCACCGATGCCCAGATCCACAAAAGTATTTGGGTTCCTAATTGCCATTGATTTCAATGGTAGTTAAAAGCCCAGATACCTTTGTGGTATGGGCCCTACTATTTAAAGATTTGGCTACAGTACATATGATATCAGTGTGTGTTATGTTAAACAAAGCCATAATGTTTTATCATGCAAAAAGAAGTAAAAAGTTGCTGCAATAATTTTATGCAAAGTCATATGCTTAAAAGCTAGTTTGAATATCCAAATAAACTCTATGAGGCTACCCGCTCATCAATTTGGCCTTATAGTCCTTGAGATGCAAATACAAATTACACAGAACTGAAGTATAACATTTATAAAGGGAGTCATAGCAGAGCCAAAAGTTGGCCAGAAAAGCATGGAAAAATATATGCTAGCTTTTAGAAAAAGAAAGACAGTAAACAATGGACAAGAGAGCAAACCAAACTGAAGGATTTTTTTAAGATTATGCAAATGTAAGGTCCTCACTTAGCAAGGTACTTAAACATGTGCCTATTTTTAAGTGTACAAGTAGTTTCACTAAAGTCAGTTCAGACAGCATTGGTCATATCGCAGGAAAATATGGGAAACCTGTTTATAACTGAATTGAGTGGTTATTGGATGATAGACCTAATAAGAAACACTAGAAAGGTCTTTAAGTTGAGTTGTTTGATTAAAAGGTGTTCATTTAAGTTGGTATTTCTGTAAGTGTTTGTGTGACTCTTGCATTGCTGCAGAATTACATCCTGTAGTAAAAGCAAGTAAAAGTAGATACATTTTAAAATGGTATAAATAGCTGGCACTTCTCTGATACATGTACTAGTAATTGCCCAACAGAAAATGGATGATTATAACTTTACTATAGATGATTGAAGTTCACTAATAATTCAAATGCTTCTGATCTAGTCACTGAACTCAGAAAACACTTACCAGTTACCCTTGACTTGATTTATTGCTGTGTTTCAGGTGGAAGCAACAACATATAAAGTTTTATCAACTGAAAAAAGAAAGCAATAAAGCTAAGCAAACCAAACATACGCAATGAAAAATGTACGTTTGATGTTCATTAAGCAGAAGTAACACATATTGTTACATGACCTGTTTCACTTGTAACAACAAATGTCTATCACTCTTCCTTCTTTGTTTGTCTTGGAAGTTGCTTTAATTTAAAACATGGTCCCTAATTAAGACCACTAAAGTGAAATTTAGTAGATAGACATAATATACAACTACAAGTTTGATAGAAAATAATTTCTATTAAAACTGAAACAAAAAGCATATGAAACACCACATCATATTCAATAAATCTCATGATATTCCCATGAAGCTTGGAAACCTATGAGCCAGCAAGTAATGTGAGCTTCTCCATTAAAGCAGAAAATTGCATGGAAAAAAAATGTTTCTGCTCCAATGCCAGAGTTTCACGTATGATGGATTACTTTGGATTTCTACTGGCAAACCTAATGTTGCTCACTCTTTCAATGGATATGAACTCTGATATTATTGTAATTAAAAGTCATGGTTTTATTGTACATATATTTGCAAAGGCTCTGCTAACTTTATAAATTCTAAACCATAGAACTTTCCTACTTCTTCCCCACATAACTGATTCCCTTGCACAGCATCCGAGGAGCCCGGCCTGATACAGTCTTTTTAGTGTTAAGAATGTAACAAGAATAGGTGAAAATTGCACTCTTTCCCTTTCTCATTATAATCATCATCATGATAACAGATTCATGGTTTATCATTTCCTGTTCTTGTTACAATCACTGTCACAGAAATAAGAGTAGAAATTTAATGCATATACAGTCTTAGAAACAGTAATTGGCTGTACTAGTGAGTCATTTCAATATTATGCATTAAGATTACCTGGCCAGACATTTTCTTTCAGGATGCCAAAGGTATAAAAGGGACTAGGAATGCCAATCATAGTGTAAAACACTGAAAAAAGCAGTAGAGTTTAGTATTGGTACAAGAGGCACTAACTTTCCAGTACTTTCTATTTGTGAAAAAGAAAACAAAACAGAATGACATACCATGAGCCAATTTGTGTGCTAATGGACCAACTTTTCAACACTTTGGCAAAGGCCGTGTTGTAAGTGTTTTAAGAAATAATAGTTACACAAGAGATTAAGTTAGTTTTATGTTTAATGCCATTTACATTAATGGAGTTACATCAAAAATGAATTTGGCCCATTAAACCCAGAAAATCAATGTTTTCACAATAGTCTCTAGCCTCTTCTGAATACAGTAAACATCAGAGTCATTTTTTTTAAAAAAAATCTTTGCTGCACGGTGAGTGGACATCTTTGCTGAATTATCCTCATTGACCAGAATCGAATAGAAGCCAATTATTAATCAGTGACCTCTTGGGCTATGCCTACACAACAGCCATTAGCACACTTCCTGGTGCAGGTAGACAGATGTGTTCTAACTCTGCTTGAGTTAGTGCACTAAAAATAGCCTTGTGGCTATGGCGGCATGGACAGGACACCATGAGTACAATTCCATCCAACCCCCCTGTGTATGTACTCGGGTGGCTAGCCCAACCTGTTGCCCATGCTGCAACCCATGCAGCTGCAACCATGCTACCGGTGCATGTCTGTGTGTGTGCTCCCATCTGCTATGTAAACATACCTGTAGTTACTGGGGTTGCCAAGCCTCCAGGATTGTCCTAGATTCTCCAAGAGTTACAAATTAATCTTTAATGAAAGATTGTCATGTGATGCAACCTCAAAAATACGTCCAAACAGAATTGGCAGCCCTAGTATTTACATGTGTGTAAATTCACAGTAACTGTCTTCTATGAAGTTTCTCCACTGTTACTGATATCCAAGTTAGACCCTGGGTGCAGGGGTCTCACCCTCCCTAAACTCAACAGCAAAAATCCCATTGTTTATATGGGGCTAGGATTTTACCCTACGTCCTTTCCCACAAGAGATTACTATAGCCAATTTAGAATCCCTCAATGTGCATAAATAGTTTCAATAGTTCTGCAGATATGCTATACCTGGCATTTGTCTATACTATATGTTAGTAGTAGTCCCCTTCTTTGGAGTTCAGCATAATCCTGCCTAATCTTCACTGTTCAAAATGATTTTGCATTGTCTGCAAATTTTCCTACCTCACTATTCACACTATCTTTTAGATCTTTAAGCTTTATACTTATTAATCTTGAAATCCTAGATTACGTCACTAAAGCATCATACTCTAATCTTACTCTTCAGAATCTGATGGAGTTCCAGCTCTCTATATTTCATACATTTAAAGGAATAATTCCTGAAATGTTATTGATGCTATTAAAAAGATATTATCAGATATAATAATGTAACTGTCACAAATAAAATGATTGGAAACAAATGCTTTATTCTCCAGCATTGTGTGAATTCTTGGATAAAAGGGGAGAAAAAGACATTTAGAAGGAATCCCATGGGGTGAGTTATGTACAGATAAACCCGCTGTGATGTCCCCATCCTAATCCTGGGTGAAGATGAAAAATTGAATGGCATTTTAACTGTGAGTCTGTTGAAACTAATTTGACAGCCATCTCTAAGAAACAACAGATGGTGGAAAAATACTCTAAAGTGGATTCTTTCCCTCCCCACAGTACATTCTTTGATTCCAGTGAACAACTGGTGTAGAAAGGAAATTCATGCCATACACTACTTATTAGAATTATTAAGTTCTTCCAGGGACAAAAAGACACACTTTTTATTATTATGAGCCAAAACCAGGAATTAAGTGTAAGGGTAAGGGACTGTGTTTTGACAGTTCAAGTCCGAGGTACTGTACTCCAGGTATGTGTATTATATTTGATTCCTTTTTAAAGTTTTAAGGAAGTGGAAATTTATGTTGTACAGCTGAAAAATTAGTCAGTCAAATGTGGTGACGATACCAGAACTTAAACATAAGATGCATGTTTTTATTTAAAACTTCAGCTATCTTCCAGAAATAATGTGCCAAATATAAGAATAAAACAGGCTGACATTTGTTTTTCCCTTACCATGTAACATCTTAGCAATAATATTAGAGAGAGAACCCCCGCATTTTATGCTAAAAATATTAATCTAAGTTTTTAATATTTGAATGCATTGGATAACAATGTATTTGCTATACTGTATATCGTATGTATTGCTTTGTATGTATATACTTTTGAGGCATACATGAATTAATGATGAGAAATATCATTTTTCCCATAAACATAAAAGGATATTTTGGGAATTGAAAGTGAAACCATGAGGGGGGGGAAACCAACCCACTATTGGCACCAATTAAAATGTTTTTGGTTAGCCAAAATCAGCAGGCTTCATTGCAAGCCAATGCATTTTGGGGCAAATGGTAGGCTGAGGAGTGGTCTGAACATTTTAAAAGAATCTCTGAGTCAAAGATTTGTGAGAACTTGAAAAAGCTTTTCTTTCATAGTGCGACGCCAAATCAGGTGAACTTTGAATCTTTCTTTGTTTTGATACAAGACTTTTTCCTATAGTGGTTAGAAGGAGTAAATATATCTATGGTCCCAGGAGATGGCTTACAGCCAGACTATGAACCACCAAGAGTCAGGCAACTTCAGTAAGATTGCTTATGTGAATATAGAATCATTAAACTGGAAGGGACCTCGAGAGGTCATCTAGTGCAGTCCCCTGCACTCAAGGCAGGACTAAGTATTATCTAGACCAGGGTCGGCAACCAGCAGCACGCATGCCAAAGGCGGCACGCAAACCGATTTTTAGTGGCACACTGCTGCCAGCCAGGGTCCTGGCCACCGGCTCCGCTCAGCTTGCTGCCAGCCTGGATGGACGGAACCCCGGGCTGGCAGCGGGCTGAGTGGGGCCGGTGGCGGGGACTCCGCCTGGCAGGGGCTGGTGGACAGAACCCCAGACTGGCAGTGGGCTGAGCAACTCAGTGCGCTGCTGGTCTGGGGTTCCATATGCCAGCCCCTGTCAACTGGGGTCCCGGCCGCCAGCCCCTCTCAGCCCACTGCTGGCCTGGGGTTCTGTCCATCCAGGCCAGCAGCGGGCTGAGCGGGGCTGGCAGCCAGGACCCCGGACTGGCAGCATGGGCGGCAGATGGAACCCCAGACCGGCAGCGGGATGAGCGGGGCCAGCGCCCAGAACCCGGGCTGAGTGGGGCCGGCGGCCAGGACCCCAGACTGGCAGCAGGCTGAGCAGCTCAGCACGCCGCCGGTCTGGGGTTCCATCTGCAGTCCGCGCCACCGGTCTGAGGTTCTTGCCGCTGACCCCTGCCACCTGTCTGGGGTTCTGGCCACCAGCCCCTGTCAGCAGGGGTCCCGACCGCTGGCACCACTTAGCCTGCTGCCAGTCTGGGGTTCCGTCGGGGTGGGGGGGCTGTAAATGTAAAATTTATTACTGGGACGCGAAACCTTAAATTAATGAAGACTTGGCACACCACTTCTCAAAGGTTGCTGACCCCTAATCTAGACCATCCTGACAGGTGTTTGTCCAACCTGTTCTTAACAATCCCCAATGATGGAGATTCCACAACCTCCCTAGGTAATTTATTCCAGTGCTTAACCACTCTGACAGTTAGGAAGTTTTTCCTAAAGTCAAACCTAAACTGCTCTTGCTGCAATTTAAGCCCATTGCTTCTTCAGAGGTTAAGAACATCAAGTTTTCTCCCTCCTCCTTGTTATAGCTTTTTATTACTTGAAAACTGTTATCGTATCCCCTCTCAGTCTTCTCTACTCCAGGCTAAACAAACCCAGTTTTTTCAATCTTACCTCATGGATCATGTTTTCTAGACCTTTAATCATTTTTGTTGCTCTTCTCTGGACGTTCTCCAATTTCTCCACATCTTTCCTGAAATGTGGAGTCCAGAACTGTACACAGTACTCTAATCAGCATGGAGTAGAGCGGAAGAATTGCTTCTCATGTCTTGCTTAAAATTCTCCTGCTAATACATCCCAGAATGAAGTTTTGCTTTTTTGCAACAGTGTTACATTGTTGACTCATATTTAGCTTGTGTTCCACTTTGATCCCCAGATCCCTTTCTGCAACTGATTGTTCCTTCCTAAGTGGAATACTTTGCATTTGTCCTTATTGAATTTCATCCTATTTACTTCAGACCATTTCTCCAATTTGTCCAGATCATTTTGAATTTTAATCCTATCCTCCAAAGCACTTGCAACCTCTCCCAGCTTGGTATCATCCGCAAACTTTATAAGTGCACTTTCTATGCCAATATCTATTGACCAGTAAGAGTTATTGGGTCACAGTCTGGTCCATAGAATCACAGAAATCAGTAAAGATGGTAAAATAGCATTTATCAAACAGAATCCCCCCCTCCTCCCCCGTTCACAAATCAATCCTGGTAACTGTGAATGTACTCAGAATTCTTAAGTATTCAGCAAATTACTCAAATGAATGTTATTCACATGATAGGTTGTTCATGAGATGTTCTCTTTGATTTTTGTTGTTCTTTATCGCTGTTTGTTTGTGGTATTGTTCCAAATTACCAACTAGCTGTTTGAAACTTTTCTCTTCAAGACAAGTGAACAGCAAACAATAAATAGCACAGTGTGTTCTTCTACCATGAGTTTATTAAACTTTCAAATTTCACAAATATATTCATAAACACAGCAGTCATCAAACATTCATGGGTAGTGAATAGTAACAAATGGTATTTCAGGAGCTTAGTTGTGTATGTGGCCCAATTCAAGCATCGCTATTCAGGACTATGATTAGCCAGAAAACAAGATGTCCATTTTGCCAAAAATATCAAGGTTTCAAAATTTGATTTTGTTCTGACTCATAATACAAACAAAACATTTTGATTTTTTTTTTTTAAACAAAGAAAAAATGCCTGAGAAATACCTCTACCCAAAATAACCAATCCTGGTTAGGAACTTAGGAACTTCCTTTGGATGTGGGAGGCCAAGGTTAAAATCCCTGCACTGCCTGAGTCAGAGTTAGTGCCCTAACCACTAGGCTGTTGATTATCCTGGGGTCAGGTTCGCTCTCATTCTCCTTTGACCAGAAGTTCCATCCTATGCTTAAGAATTCTTCCCAGTCATTTTTTTGTCAAAACCAATACATTTTTGTAAAACATTTTGTTGTTGATGAAATGGCATTTCTCACTGAAAAAATGTTCCTTGTCAATTGTTTTGACCAGCTCAGTTCATGACTGCACTTAGATTCATAGATATTTAGGTCAGAAGGGACCATTATGATCATCTAGTCTGACCTCCTGCACAACGCAGGCCACAGAATTTCACCCACCACTCCTGCAAAAAAACCTCACACCTGTATCTGTGCTATTGAAGTTCTCAAATCTTAGTTTAAAGACTTCAAGGAGCAGAGAATCCTCCAGCAAGTGACCCATGCCCCATGCTACAGAGGAAGGCGAAAAACCTCCAGGGCCTCTTCTAATCTGCTCTGGGGGAAAATTCCTTCCCGACCCCAAATATGGCGATCAGCTAAACCCTGAGCATATGGGCAAGATTCATCAGCCAGATACTACAAAAAATTCTTTCCTGGGTAACTCAGATCTCACCCCATCTAATATCCCATCACAGGCCATTGGGCCTATTTACCGTGAATATTTAATTACCAAAACCATGTTATCCCATCATACCATCTCCTCCATAAACTTATCGAGTTTAATCTTAAAGCCAGATCTTTTACTCCCACTGCTTCCCTTGGAAGGCTATTCCAAAACTTCACTCCTCTGATGGTTAGAAATCTTCATCTAATTTCTCGTCTAAATTTCCTGGTGGCCAGTTTATATCCATTTGTTCTTGTGTCCACATTGGTACTGAGCTTAAATAATTCCTCTCCCTCTCCTGTATTTATCCCTCTGATATATTTATAGAGAGCAATCATATCTCCCCTCAACCTTATCCCTACTGGAAATACCTCTCCTGATGCATCCCAAGACCGCATTAGCTTTTTTCACGGCCATATCACATTGGCGGTTCATAGTCATCCTATGATCAACCAATACTCCAAGGTCCTTCTCCTCCTCCGTTACTTCTAATTGATGCACCCTTAGCTTATAACTAAAATTCTTGTTATTAATCCCTAAAAGCACTTCTCACTATTAAATTTCATCCTATTACTATTACTCCAGTTTAAAAAGTCATCCAGATCCTCCTGTAGGATATCCCTGTCCTTCTCTAAATTGGCAATACCTCCCAGCTTTGTATCATCCACAAACTTTATTAGCACACTCTCACTTTTTGTGCCGAGGTCAGTAATAAAAAGATTAAAAAGATTAGTCCCAAAACCGATCCTTGAGGAACTCCACTGGTAACCTCCCTCCAGCCTGACAGTTCACCTTTCAGTAGGACCCGTTGTAGTCTCCCCTTTAACCAATTCCTTATCCACCTTTCAATTTTCCTATTTGATCCCCATCTTATCCAATTTAACTAATAATTCCCCATGTGGCATGGTATCAAATGCCTTACTGAAATCTAGGTAAATTAGATTCACTGCGTTTCCTTTGTCTAAAAAATCTGTTACTTTCTCAAAAAAGGAGATCAGGTTGATTTGGCCTGATCTACCTTTTGTAAAACTATGTTGTATTTTGTCCCATTTACCACTGACAAAGTTTTTAAAAAGTATAGAAATGTTTCAAAATTTTCTGCACAAATTAATGACTGTTTTTCAAACAGCTCTTGGTGGTTTTTGTTTGCTTGAGGGGTGGGGGAGCTGTTGTATTCTTTTGGTTTGTTCCCCCAAACCAAAATATTGACTTTTTAATGGATAACTTTATCAACATGAAATATTTACAGATGTCTGGTTGGTCTTGTATCCTCCCTGTTTGGTTTTTGATTTAGCAAAGCTATACATATTTAATTATTTTAATCATGCTTGATAAATCAGCCTCTCCAGGCTGTTAATTAATTGTGATGATCTTCCTGGAACTCCCTACAATTTTGTAACATTTTTCTGCTGTTGAGATGCACAGAAATGTGTAGTTTTGCCAATGCTACATAAACAGAAACTATTAAGCTGCCTGACCCATGATATAATGCCTCTACACAGGCAGCCCAAAATAAATGGTGGCTTTCTTGGATCTAAAACCATAGAATATTTCTTTTTAAAAGGGCCATTGTGTTCAGCCCATATGGTACAAATGACATCTAAAAATAATTTTGTTCCTGTTGTCCTTTTTAAAAAATAAATAAATAAAAGTACTCTGATAAGCTGCTATGGTAATTTTCCTCAATGTCAGTCATTTTTTATATATAGGTTGATATTTCTTAGGGTAGACAAAAACTGGAAGGTAAAAGCATTAAAGAGGCAGTGTTACTTCCTTAACATTAATCCCTGTGAAAACTTGGAAGTCTCTTTATGGTTGCTAATGGACACTAAGGGGTTGAAAGTGGTGAGTTTGAGGCTGGGAGGACCAGCGGGCAATGTACCTCTTTAAGCCATGCCTCTGTGTTCAATGGAAGAATATATTGGAAACTCAGGAAGGGCAAATGTAGTTTCCTCCCCTCTATGTAGGAGCAACTCATATAATGGACAATAAATACATCCTACACTGTACAAAGAAATATATGCTCAAAATATCACTTTTATGATGCACACAAAAGTGAGAACACAAGGTCTTTATTTACCGTGGATTTTTCTATTGATAGGGTTTTCTTCTTCTTTCTTCGGGTATTTTATTATTGTTTTATTTGTACAATAATGTTTTCTGGTCCCAGCTGTGCGAGGCACAATACATACACCTAGTAACAGACAGTTCTTTTCCTGATGAATTTACAATCTAAAATGTAAGCTTGTTGGGACAGGGATCAGCTTTTTGTTCCGTGTTTTTACCATGCCTTGCACAAGAGGCCTCAGTCCATGACTGGGTTTCCTAGCTATGACTGTGATACAAACAATAAATAACATTTCCTTCTTGCACTGCTTATCTGCTAGGTTTATCACCATTTTATATATGGTGAACTGAAGCACAGAGTGGTAAAGTGATTTGCCCAAGCCTACCCAAGAAATCTGTGCCAGAGTCAGGAGTCAAACCACAGATTTCTTGATGCCTCAACTATAAGATCATCCTTCCTTCCTTCAGTGTCTATAAACCCTAAATTTACCTCTATCTATATATTTATCTTCACTTTTTCACTATTCCCATCCATACCCCAAACTTGTTGTACTTGAGACAAGTGAAGTAAAGCTTCCATTTGACCATTAGCTTAACTGACATTTTTATCACGACACTGTATCAATCATATATTGAATATATGTTCCAGTGGTTTCATACTTTAGTGTCTTTACACTTGAGGAGAAGGAAATCACACTAACAGATTTTACCAACTGTTCTTGCTGTTATCTCAACTGGTTATAGTGCTCAGCAGGGGATTGCGTTCCTTCATGAATTATGAAACACTAATACAGCCCATAGTGTTGTACTGAGATTTTATAAGAAGTGCCAGGTGGTTTCTCTGGTTTCATCTTGGTGCTTTGGTGGTTTTTCTAAGAACCCATGAGTGTCTAAAAGTGTCTGATTAATTACAGCCTTGGAAGCTGATGACCTTCTAGGCCTCAGTAAATAAACCCACAGAGCCTAATCTAAAAATGTTGTATGATCTCCTATGACACATAAATATATATAGTGTAAAATAAAGTGTTACTCTTCATTCAAAACCCTATTTTTGCCTGCTATTGTACTTCATGACTATTTGAGTATCTCTATTTACAGTGTGTGTGTGTGTGTGTGTGGTGGGGGGGCGTACCTGACTACTGGATCGCTTCATGCTTGTGCGTGCTCCCCATACCTGTGCTGGACACAGATATAATGCTGTGTACACACGTCTACTCCCATCTATACTGCCGCTCATGGATGGCGTATATAAGAGACTTGGGGAGGCTAAGCCTCCCCAAATGGGGCAAGAAGTGACAGATATGTCACACTGCCTTTGGAGTGCCGCCGCCGGAAGCTCCCAAGAAGTGGGGGGACCACCAGTGCCCAGACCATGGCCCTGCCTACACTCCGCCTCCTCTCCAGTGGCCCTGCCTGTGCTATGCCTCTTCCCCTGAGCTCCCCACTCCCGCCACTCATACCTCCCCATCCCCTCCTCTGAGGCTCCCCTACCTGCCAGAACTTTAAAAAGTGGTTCTGTCTCTCACTGGTTGGCCCAGCTGTGGGACTCCTGCTGTGCTGATGCTGGAGCAACTTTGCTAAGGGGTGAGCGACGGGAGGAGGGAGGGGGTAGAGAGGAGTCAGCTGCAGGTGGGGTCCCTCAGGGGACAATCGGGAAGAGGTGAAGCAGGGGCATAGCCTTGTGGGAGAGGCCAAATGGGAAATGGGCCTCAGGTCAGAGCTAGGGTGGCACGTGGGCAGGGCCTCGGGGGAAGAGCTGAGTGGGGGAAGGGCCTCAGAGTGCAGTGGGGCCTGGGCTGCATTCTGGCCGCTGGTGGCCTGTCCCACTTCTAGGGAGCTTCTGGTGCTCATGCTCAGCCTCTCTAAAAGCAAGAGTCATGCGCTGCCTATGCAGTCACTCTAGGTACGTGAGGTTAGAGCTACCATTTCATGGGTGGTGTCCCAGGGTTCTTCCCAGGGAGATGATCTAAGAACCACTTTTTGTGTTATTGGTACTGTTCCCTGCCTTCAGACATGTGCCGAAAGCACTTGAGGCTCACATAGCCCCTCACTTGGAGCTCTGGAAAATTGGGTTGCAGTGCACTAACAGATTTACCAAACTTTATCAAGAACACTTGATTCAAGAAAACCATACAGATTCAGAAGCAGGTTGGTATTGCCCCATGAAAGCTGGCTACCCTGAGAGCTGTAGGTCTATTGCTAAGTGCTTTGGGGTTGGAAAATCCATAGCTGAGGTTATAGTTTTGTAGATTTGAGTGAAGTAACACCCTAGTTTTCCCATGGGTGCTTGGCCTAAGAAAAATTCCAGAACTACTAGCTTTATTCAAAGGCTGGGGTTTCTGAACAGTTCAGGGGCAATCAATGGCACTCATGTACCAATAGGTTGCCTACCACAAGGTGTAAATGAATATCTGAACCAAAAGTCCATCATTCTTCAAGGCTTAGTGGATCACGGAATGGTGAATACTATCAGTGTCACCATTGATTAGAGCGCAAAATTGCACATTTCACTACTATAGGTACTTTACCAAGGAGGCTACATAACAGTATTATAAGGATGGGCCTGAAGATGTTACTTAAAATCGAAATAGTATACAAATAACTGCAATGCCACAATAAATTGATACAAATATGAGAACAACTTTCAGTTTTACCGTACTCCCAGACTTCTGAGATTGGTGGAAAACACAGATAGAAGACTAGAGCTGGTGAAGTACATCATAAATGAGATGTGATGACCCAGTTTATACCACCTTGTGTCAGCCCATAGTGTTGTACTGAGACCTTGAAGTTACCCAACTAAAGACTGGACAACCACATATTTTATGTACCTTTTTGATTCCACATGTGTGTCCAGGACCATATTTGGTGAGGGTTCAGCCCTTGCCCAGGTGTGGTATTCTGGGGGCTCATGTTTGGTATTCCAGCTAACCATAATTAACCTTCTGACAGCTAGTACCCCTATTTGAGGCAATTTATTTGCTAATAATTTTGAAACAAAATAAGGATAGTACCACAGTTACCTTATTTCAAATCTTGTTTTTTATTCTTTGGGCTTTTTTTTTTTTGTTCTTTTTTTAGACACAAAGCACATATTGCTACATTTCATGGCCTTAGAACAAACACTTGTGCTAACTTAACATGAGGTGTACATTGGTCTTTGTCTTCTAGCAAAGACTAATATTGACATTATTTTTGCTTTCCTCCTTGCATTACAGGTTTAACAATGTCTATTCCCCTCCGTTAATGCAATTTCAACATTTCTTCGCATATATCTTACATTTTAATCCAAAAGCTAAACCTTCCAAGAGCATGTCACAGGTCAGCAATGGGGAACACTGAAAAGTTTTGTGATGCCAGCATGTGGATGAAATCAGGATTGTACTTGAAGTGCGAAAAAAGGACTTTATTCCCCAGAAATAAAATTGTTGTATATAGCATGTCTGGGCCACAGTTATTTTGGGTGACTCCCTCCCCGCAAATCTGCTCCTGTTTTGGCTCATAGAACCATACTCTGACATCAGTGGTCTTAGAAAAGGAAATTCAATTTCAAGCTATGCAGCTGCAGAATGGTCATGAAATACACATTAGATTGGCATACAGACAGGTTTGTAGCCTATGTGGCAAATGCCATTTGTATGATTGGGGCCTGGTGCACACTGAACAACATTTGTGAAGGTAGGGTAAAGTATTTGCATCCTAAGTGGGCTTAGGACACATCTGGTTGGCAAACTCTGTACAGACCACCAGGTCCTCCACATGAGCACAGTGGTTCTGGGTCCCAGCAGGCAAGGGAAATTAGGGGTGTCATATGTGCACATATCCTGGCACAGCAGGGAGGCAAGGGATGAAGTCTGCCTTGTACTTATGCTGAAGAACACTTTCTGTGAAGCTGCTTTAAATGAACATGATGTCATCTGTGTTCCCTGTAAACTGTGCACTTGTGGGGCTGCCCAGGAGAGATTCAAATCCTGCCCAGCTGATTAGTAGAGTATGCACAGCCAGCAGCATGTGTTCAGGTGCCCCTCCCCCCACGTTGCTCCATCCTGCAGCTGCTCCCCTCCCGGGACCCTCCTGCTGGCTGTGCAGAGTGGAGGAGTGGGAGGGTGCTGAGGTCAGGGTGCCCTCCCCCCACCCCTGTACCCCATCTCTGCAGGGCAGAGGGGGGAACAGCCTGGCTCAGGACTCGGAGCTGCTGCGGTGAATGAGTGACTGAGCGCCTTTCTGAAAGAGTGCACTGTTTCTGAGATTTCCCCAGCAGCCAGCTCACATAGTCTCGCTGTCTTTCTTCCCGTCCCCATGCACCCCACCTCTGCAGAGTGGGGAAAGGGAGACAACAGGGCTCAGGACAGAGCAGGAGAACTTTCAGTGAGTGTCTTAAAGGGACAGTGCACAGCATCTCTCAGAAATGTCCCCGGCAGCCAGCACACACACAGTCTGTGTCTCACACGCACATTTTCATGCAACATACTGTCAATTTTCACGCAACGCACTGTCAACCTCTGGAACTCTTTGCCAGAGGGTGTTGTGAAGGCCAATGCTACAACAGGGTTCAAAAGGGAGCTAGATAGATTCATGGAAGATAGGTCCATCAATGGCTATTAGCCAGGATGGTCAGAAATGATGTCCCTAGCCTCTCTTTGCCAGAAGCTGGGATTGGGTGACAGGGCATGGATCACTTGATGATAACCTGTCTGTTCATTCCCTTTGGGGCATCTGCCATCGGCTACTGTCAGAGGACAGGATACTGGGCTTGATGGACCTTTGGTCTGACCCAGTATGGCCGTTCTTATTGTCACACTGTCCCTGTGTCACACTCATACTGTCTCTTTCACACTCCCCTTCCAATACATACTTGTATTATAGTACTTCCTGCAATGCACATATATTCTCTGTAATTTTATTCTTTCAAAGTGTATTATTTTAGTGTTATGACTGGTCTGTGCATTTCATAATTTTTATTTCTCTTACTACTCAAAGAATTAAATTTAAGTGTGAGTTCTAAAATGCCTAACTTGTCCTGGCTGGAGTAATTATCCCTATGGCAACTTTTTAAAAATATATATTATATCTAGGTTTTTTGTTTCTACTGGTGGCGCACATCCCCACATATCTCGGTGCACATAACAAAATTTATTCCCCACATGGATGGAAAAAATTAGAGGGACTATTGGATGTAACAAAACTACATACTTAGGGGGATGATAGCTTTGCAAGGCTTTCATTTCCATTTGCTGTGCTGCAGCTGAAGTACCTTATCCATTCCTGTGTATCACATGGTATGCATTAAAGCCAATTACTTCTGGGTGCCTTCACTGTGTTAACAGTTTGGGGTTGGGTTTCTGCTGTGGCAGGTGGTGACCCTGTTATGCACACATTGTTCAATGTGTTTGTTCTTCTCACTGTTGACACCTAAATGTAAGCCAATTCATCTATTGTGATTCATTTTTAAAAAGAGTGGGATGGATCTGATGATGGTAAAATATCGGGCATTGCTTTTATATATAACTTTTTTCTGATTTTGCATTTTCTTAACCCTGTTTACAACTCTGTCGGGAACTCCACTTTCCACAATTGTTTCTGGTTTTGCTTTGAATGGATGAAGGACGCATTTGCACTTTTTTTGTGAAATACTGACTTTCAAAGTACTTACCTGAATAACACAATTCAATGCTGAATGGAATCTGTAATTTCAGCCTTTCAAGAACCATTTAAGGTGTGTTCTCCCCACACCCCCATCCCATCAAGGCAACAAATGCTGTCATTAGTGTACCTGTATAATTTTCAGTGCCTTAAGCATCTGATACAATTCACACCTGTTTTTAAATCCCTGTTTGAAGCACTTCGTTTTTAATGTGTTTGAGGCATTGCTGGATGGGATATGAAGTAATTGTGTAAATTTAGTGCTTTATAACAATCAATTCACAGCTGTTAGAGACCACTAATCTCTGGTCTGCTTGAAAGTGCTTAAAGGTTTGGGGTGGATTTTTTTGGGGGGAGGGGAGATGGGCAGGGGTTCATTATAATGTACTGGCAGGCACTGTGTGATTGCCTGTATATTTTTTGTTATTTTGGTTTGTTATGTTTCACAAAGGCATTTAGAAAGACAGTTATCCACCCTTTACTGCCTGTGTGTAGTAAGACATCTGATATATTGAAAAGCAGTGGTGATTTTCACAGCACAGACAACCTATACTCCACTTTCCTCATCCCTCCAGGGTATCCATAGGACTTCAGATATTGCTTAACCTGTAGGGAGACTCAAAAAGATTTACACTGTCATAGCACCAAAACTTCACACACCACTCAGTTACATGAGGTGTGAAGCATGGGGCTCATTTCCACACCAAAACACTTTCAGTTTAACTGTGTGTGTATCCTTCTTCCTAAGTATGGTAAACAAATTATAACATTTACTCGAATTGAGAGGTAGGTTTATTTCCTGGAAATATATAACCAATTAATCAAAGAACAACTAAGGCAAGATGCATACAAAATAAACTGTTAACTTCACTTTGGAAATTTTTTTTTAGAATATGTTTTAATGTCTTTGTTCCCATCTCCTTCCCCACCTCCATCAGAAGGGATGAACAAAAGGGGAAAATAGCTCTCAGTGAAACTTAAGAATATTTCCTGAAAGGGGTTTTGGGAGGGCAGTACATGCAGGTCCAGTGTTTGTCCTCTGGCTGGTCAGAGAGGTACTTAATGAGGATTTTCAGGCTCTAAAGAAGCAGCCAGAGGAAGAGGAGGAGGCAGTTGATGGGCTGGTTCTGGGACCTCAGCCACCAATCCAATTAGCATTTCATTAGGGAATGTTTAGGTTCTCAATGTTAAAAGAAAAGGAGTACTTGTGGCACCTTAGAGACTAACCAATTTATTTGAGCATAAGCTTTCGTGAGCTACAGCTCACTTCATCGGATGCATACTGTTCTCAATGTTGTATCCAAGAATTGGTCCAAAAGCCTCCTCCTGCTGAGGAGCAACCCCTCATCTCTTGCCCTGAGGAACTCAAATTGCTCCTGGTTTCGCCTCTCCTTTAAACAGGTCCTCCAGGGCCCTCTTCCTCCTATTCCTTCCCTCTCTGGGGTGTTAATTCTGCCCTCTTGCTGGCATGGTTTCACTCTCACAAGCTGAAGCTCCTGCCAATTCAAAGAGAAGGAGAGCATTATATTTTGTGCCTTTGTAACAAGCTGAGAAATGCCCCCATAGGATATAACTTTGCTGTAGAAGGGCACAATTTTGATGTTTTTAATCATTTGAGGGATTTAACTCTCTGAACAGCCTCATTTTTCAGGAACCTGTTGCAGCCCTTGAGGAAGGAGCAAAAAAAGTGAGAAAAATTTAGCAGTGTTTTTTTAACAATTTAAAATGTTTATCCTGTCTCGAACAGGTAACTGGGAGGCAATTACAATTAGCATTCTGATCTAGGATGAGGAGATTTCATGCAAAAGGTGATCTGAACCATGAAACTCCTCCCCCTTATCCTGCTCTCAGCTTTACCAGAAAATCCTGCTCCTGTGCCTGCCTAACAATGGGAATGAGAGACACACCATAATTTTATTAGATTTCCTGAAAATCCAGCTTAGCACCATAACCCTTTACCTCAGATAACTGGAGAGGAATACTGCACTGCATTTTTTATGACTGTGATACTGGACCTGTTTCCCCTGCTGTCTCCTCCAATTTATGCAGTTTGGTTCTCTGTGAAGTCAGGTCATAGGAAGGCAGGGGCTAGACGGAGGCGGGGGGTGGGGGGAGTTCAAGGAATTTGGTAAGGGGATAGGATATGACAATGGGGTGGCTTCAGCCCTGCACTTCACACACACACACACACACACACACACACACACACACAGCCATAGAACAATGCAAGGTATGTAATCCAGGGAGGAAAAATAAACACACATTACTTCAAATGCCTGGGATCTTAAAATTGGGAATTTAGCATCACAACAGGAGGGGATACTGGAGGAAAGAGCATTGTAACTTACCAGGCTGGGGTCCTGGTTCCTGCTGTAGCACCGTGTCCTCCTGGAGTTGTTGTCAGAGGTTTCTGCAAAGTGGACCTCTGGGTAAAGGTGCAGAATAAATTGCTCTTCACCCTCTGTGTTTTCTAGGAGAGTCTTCATGGTCCCTGCTGCTTCCTGTTGGACAATGAGGCCAGCTGCTTTTATCAGGGCAGTGTGAGACACTTCAGGCTCAGTACTGCTGGCTCTTGACAGCATCCAGTCAAGCTCCTAGTAGAAGAGGCATGTGTGATGAGCCCTCCTGGTCTGACTGATTCTTTCACCTTTCTGTATAGGAGCCTTAGGCTTTTCAGCTGTTCCTGGCACTGGACAGAGCCTGCTAAATGCTCATCAGATCCAGCCTTCATAACATTTCCTGGTACACATGAATTTTCCTGCTGCTTCAGCTGAAATCATGGAGGACAACGTACTCCACCCAGATGTTGATCAGCACCCAGGTATTCTTGATGTGACAGGCAGCTGCTTTTGGAGCTGTATCCATTGTCACTGTATTCATCTGTAAGGAGTGCAACAGAAAGCTGTACTGATGTGGTTAGTGCAGCACGCTACTACTGGTGAAAATAAGGGACAGGACCTATATAGATTGTGTAAGTGTCAGGAAGATAAGAGTCCACTGCATTGTGGGAATGGGGCTAGAGCACTATTGAAACTGGACACCTGGGACCTGCCCCTTACTCCAAGAACAGACTGGACTAACTCTCCAGTCTATATGGCCTGCAAAAGCTAGACAAATTAATAATAATAAGTAAAGATGTGAAAAAATCATGATATTCTTATATATTAACACACACACACACACACACACAAGTGAATTATTCATCGAGCTCTAAATACTGGGTGAAGAATGAACATAAGGTATTAAAAAAAACTCACAAAATTCACTGAATAAATGATCGCTGAACACTACATAACCAGCTTTAATTCTTACTTTTCTTTTTGTTCTCGGCCTCTCTCAATCATTCTTGAACACGTATGTGTGCATCTTGTATGTTCTTCTTAAAGGACCATTATCTCCCAAGTGAGTAATATCCCACACTATCATTATAGAACAACAACTATAAACATGCGAACATTAGCCTCAATATTTATTCTAATATTTAAGATGTCTTACTAATTACTGTTCCTTTCAATCTGTTTAAGGCAATTTCTGGAACATTTTAAGATAGACTACATCTTCTGGAATTCAATCAACCCCCCAATGTCCCCAAGTTCATAATCAGAAGCAAGCTCCCCACAGATCAGGACACACCAACTCAAAGTGGCACCAGACCTTGGTAGAACAACAGATGCAAAACCTACAGACATATCTCCACTGCTGCAGTGATCAACACCCCCCCCACAACACACCTTTCAAGATCTATGGATCTTACACATACTATCATTACATGTGGTGTACTTCATCCAGTTCACTAAATGTCCCAATAGCAACTTTGTGGGTGAAAGCAGACAATCGCTACACTCAAATGAATTCTCAATGGAAAATGATAAAAGACAAACACCCTATTACCTGTGGGTGAATACTTTTCACTACACAATTGCTCTGTAGCTGACCTATCAATCCTGACCCTCAAAGAAAACATGAACACTTTCAAAAGATGAACATAACTTTGGTAGACACTAAAAATCATGGACTGAATAGAGACATTGGATTTATTTACACTAATCTATAACCCACTAGTAATGCCCCCCCCCCCCCCCACACACACACACAGCCGTTTCCCACTCCCCCTTCCTTTCCTTCGTGAGACTGGGGAGTTGTTAATGAGCCACGTCACCTTGACTGGTCCCTTGAGATGTGTGTTAGCTACTTATGCTAAACAATCTGGTCCACCTTGTATTTAGCGGTGACACTCTCAGGTCATGTCGATGGGTACAGGATGCAGTGGCGCAGCTGTACCGGTATAGTAGCGCTGCTGCAGCTCGTGGTGAAGATGCTCTGTGCCAACGGTAGTGCTCTCCTGGTGGCATAAAAAACGTACCTGCCGACATAGCGTTGTGCACACGAATGCTTACATCAGTGTAACTTATGTCGCTCAGGAGCATGTAATATTCACACCTCTCAGTGACATAAGTTTTGCCAGCATAGGTTATAGTGTAAACATAGCCTAAGTAAGGTCTCATGTATGCCACAGACTTATATAGTTTGAAAAATCCACACCCCTGAATGACATAGTTATACTGACCTCACCCCCTGCATAGACAGTGTGATGTTGGTGGGAAAGCTTCTCCTGCTGACATAGCTACTGCCTCTCAGGGATAGGAAATTATCCCCGTTGGCTTAAAGAGTCTTCATTAAAACTGTGCATCTGCACCGATGGAATATTTTAAGTGCACACTTGCCTGAAGTTTCCCAGACGTGAAGAAGATCTCTATGTAAACTCAAAATCTTGTCACTCTCACCAACAGAAGTTGGTCCAATAACCCACCTACCTCACCTGTCTTGTCTCTCTAATAGGCTAGAACTGACAGGACTACAACACCACTACATACATAGCCACGGTCAATTAAAAATGTGAGGATGTTTAACATGAAAAAAATATGACAGCTTTTTAATAAACATAGGTCTGAAGACTAGTGCTGGGAGAGGAACGAAAAGATATGGGGTAGCGATGAGATAAACTTAAACTTAAGTTTTGGAGTTTAAATTCATTTTGCATAAATTTCTGAACATTTGGATATTCTTGAATCTGCAAAATTAGTGGAGAAATCTTGGGGCAACAGGATTCTTGAAATAATTCCAGCTTTCTAATTTTGTTTTCTTCTCTCTTTTCCAGATTATTTTTAAAGTCATTCTTTTATGCTTTATGCTTTTTCTAGGCTTTCCATCACTCTACAATTATTGTGACTAATTCTTTTTTATAATACGGGTTAACTATGTCGAAATAACTAAATACATAATACAAATGAACCATGGCCTTAGAAAAGAACTGGAAGCAAAGAATTTCTGAGTTCTAATCCTTCTCTGACTCTGATTTGTTGCCAGTATTGGGTTTAATTCCACGCTTTGCCTCATTCTTCTTGTATGACCTTTGGCAAATCAAGTAGTCTCTCTGTGCTTTTGTTCCCCATATATAATATGTATGTCTCAGCTTTTCCTTTCATAAACTGGAAATAATGGTGTTTCCCTACCTCACCAGGGTATTGTAAAAATTCATTAATTATTATGTGTAAAGTGTTTTGAAAATGAAAAGTGTCAAGCATTATTAATATACTAATTACAGCAAATTATTAGATTAATTTGGCAAATTGCCAGCTGCATGAGTTGTTCCTGTAACACTGTGCTTATAACCTATTTCAGACAAGTGGTAATGCTACTTATTTAACCATCCATATGGATCATTTTTGAGCAACATAAGGTATTCCCCTTGACCATCATGGCCCAGCAGTGATACAATATACTAATTATATGGCACTCCCAGTTTTCATCGGCCTCTGTCATAAGTTACCTGAGAATGGAAAGTAGGTTACCAACTGCTCCTGGCAGTGCTGATTTTGATTAATAAGTCACTGGCCCAAAACTGATGTTTTTATATTAGTCATTTCGATTTTTCTCCATAAAAATGTAATGTGCTATTTCTGTTGTGGTTTGTTTTCTTCAGAAAAACGTTTGATCAGTTATTTGTAATGGTAAAAAATAAAACACCCCAGAAAAGTCGACTTTAACCTGTGATTATGTCATACTAACAAGCTCAGCATCTACGTTTTTAATTTACAATCAAACGCTTAGCACATCCTGTCTATGTTTTGTAGTTGTTTTCACCCCTTCCCTATTAAACACTCCATTAAACTCTGAACCTGCATTGGCTTTATCCTCAGTCAAATGCATGATCATTCTGACCTGCTACTACAGCAAACCTATAGATATTCGAATGAGAAGAAAAAGATAACGGGGTTTTTAATGAAAACGTAGCATAACTTGAAACTTTTACCTCTCACAGCAAAAGACAGATACCATTGCAGGTTATGAATATTCGTTTGCCGTGGGCCTGATCCTGCCATCAAGCTGCCATCTATGGTACCTTTGACTTCAACTGGTGTTCCACAGGCAGAATAACAGAATTGGAATCTCAGCCGTGGAGGGAGCCACATGTTGTTATTGTGCAACAAGAAGCTAAAAAACCCAACCACCACAATAATTCTGAAAGTGATCCGTAGCTCAAGGGTGAAATCCCAGCCCCAGTGAAATGGCAAAAATCTGATTCACTTGCGTGGAAGTATAACATAAGTATAACGTTGTATAAGGGGACATGCTGGATACATTGTATATGAGAGGGCATGCCAAAACATGTTACAAAGTATCTGAGGGAGCACACGTAGGGACAGTTAGCTTTTGAATGGAGAAGCAATTAAGATAGAGCCAGTACGTCTAAGAAGCAGGCATCAGAATGGAAGGTGTGAAGGGCAATTAGTTAAGTTAACTGCAAGCTGTTAAAGGAGATTGTTAAGGGTGGCAGGTAATTGAAGATACGTGACTGGTCTCAGGGATCTCGAAGGGTGGTGACTAAAATCTTTTTCTTCTTTTGTCTGTAACTTCTCTGTAACTTGTTCTCCAAAAAACTGTATAAATTAAGAGACACAAGCCCCACTCGGGGGGCTCACTTCAAAATGTATTAGCAGAGCAGCTTTGCTAATAAAACAGAGTGGTCTGATAAATTGTGAGTCTGAGTCAAACTTTGACACTTGAATAAGGCCAGAATTTCCTCTCCACCTCCAAGAGCTGAAACAAAATCAGGAAAAATCAGGAGAGAGGTGCCACCTCAGTGACTCAAAGTTTAAAGAAACACTGAGCAAAAGTGAGAAACCCAGCTTGCTACTCACACACAGTCCAGGAACAAGAGGAAGCTCATCAGATAGATCAATAGATAAAGTCAGAAAATATTTTAAATCATCTTATTGGTTTTAGGAGTAAAACAATACAATGAAGTTTGAACAAGCAAGGACAAAATAAGTTGCTTGTTGCTTGTGCATATATACAAACATGCACATTCACCAAGCAATACAACCTAAGGAAACAGATCCCTAAACAGATGGCAGAGGCCTGAGCAAAGCTGGAGAAAGACAAGGAATTCAAGCGAAATGAACAGACCTTGTGATATGTCCAAGCTCAAATAGACTCAGTGATACAGTGAGGCAAAAATACTTAGTGAAAGCATGCAATGAACTCCAGATAGTTCCCCTGACCCTGAGGCTGCTTACTACTGTTGTCACAGCTTTGGTTGAATGGGTTTTGTTTTGAACCTTAAACATAAGTTCAGCCAAGAAATGGAGGTTAGAAATGCACTAAGATGATAGCTTTTCAGATATAGCTTTGACAGGAACAGGCTGACCTAATATGTTGGTAAAAGAAAGTAAAAGTTGCTTGCAGTTTCGAAAGAACTCAATTACCTTATAGCTGAGTTCACTTGATTGAACAAACCAAAGTGATTTCTAACAGAAAATTAACTTTCAGGTAAAGACTTTGAGAATGTATGAATTAGTCATATCAATGGACTTAGATCAGGTTCATTTTAGGTAAAGATCTGAAGAACAGGAAAGGACTTCCTTTGTCCTATAAATGGTATGGGCTCCTCTGGAAATACCTATTCTTCATCTCTCTCATTTGTACGATTTTTATTCATTCTCCATTTTCTTTCACAAGGTCTCTCATAATTTTAAAGTAACAAGAAAGACAGAGAATGGAAGGGCTTGGGCATTTTCCTCAAATCAATTCAACTGAACATCTCTGCATCACCACATACTTATAGTCAGTCTCTCTCATTCTCTGTCTCCAAAAAAATGGCTAGCTGTCCTCTACTTTCATTCATAATTGCTTTGCTTACTTAATATGACACACTTATCCCATGTGTTACAACTTTAAATGAAATAGTTAAAATTTAAATAACTAATGGAATTTAAGTTAATCATGTATATATTATGTGTTCAGGTTTCCTAAACTTTCACTAGGCTGTATGGTGAGTATGTATATTCATTCATAAGTATGAATATTTCTAGTCAGTCATTTAGAAGCTTCTCTTCTCATGTGAGAATAAGTGATCTCTTTAGCCTTTTCTCATAAAAAGGTATTTATAAACAATACCTTGGAAGCAAGCTCCTGCTCCATTGAAGTTATGGCAACATTCTCATTTTCAAGCCCTCCTCTATGGGGACATGCAGAGATAATTTAAAGCATGCCTGCATTTGCAAGGAAAGAGTTCAGAAAGTATTGTTTTGAGGAGTCTTATGATTTCAAACAAGATACATTGATTTATAAAATTCTGCAATGTCACCACTGTAAACCCAAATATTTCGATATGCTCTAGTTATTGATATAATATAGCAAGATTGGAAATGTAACAAAAAAAATTCTTCCAGGCCAATTGTCATTATAGCTGTGTAAAATATTCAAACAAGAAATTAATAATATTTGACATTTGCCTAATTGTGAGCCTCTTTGCTAAATGTGAAAGTTTGCATGCCAAATTTGTTCTTGTTCGCAGTGGGGGAGGTTTAGGCTGGATCTTAGGAAAAACTTTTTCACTAGGAGGGTGGTAAAACACAGGAATACGATACCTAGGGAGGTGGTGGAATCTTCTTCCTTAGAAATTTTTAAGGTCAGGCTTGACAAAGCCCTGGCTGGGATGATTTAGTTGGGGATTGGTCCTGCTTTGAGCAGGGGGTTGGACTAGATGACCTCCTGAGGTCCCTTCCAACCCTGATATTCTATGATTCTATGAAAAATATCTTTGAAATTGGAATAACAATTTGGAGCTATTACATATCCATGGACATTTTAATGCAGTTTTTCACAGGCATCTTGAGTTTTGAGCCAGGACTTGTCAGGAGATGAAATGTACATGGCATTTCTTCTGTTTCCCTGATTGATTAAGCGATGAGAAGTTTGTAAAAGAGTATTGATTTTTAAGGTCCAAAAGAGCAGTAATCCAAATTAGATAGTAGAGTGGGGGTTTAATTATTGTGTTCTTGTACTTTAAAAATTTCAAGCTTTTCATTTTGCACAAAGTGTGCTTTTTTAGTAATAATCTTGTAAGAGTATAAGGGATTTTTATAAATACATGCTTATGGAGTGAACCACCAAGCATAGGGATTATGTTTTATTTAACAAAGTCCTCATGGTTTTCCTCCTCTGTTTTCCCCCTTAACACATAATATTTTGCAGGGTTTGAGAAAAATCACAACAATCCTGCTTTCACCCTTTTCTGTGTCACTGTTGAGGTACAGAGGTAGAGCCATATAGAGAATCTTGCACAGATGCTGCCTATTTACAGGTACATCTTCTGGGGCTAAAGAGAGGAGTTCAATTACCATCTTGTTACACAGCAATTCAAGTTTATTCAAACAAATAAAACATCTATTACTACTTTAAAGGCACTTTTATTGTGGAAAAATATCTTCTTATGCATGCAGTACTGTTCATCTACTGTACCTTTAATAGTAATAATCTTGTAAATGGTATAGTGGTACTACTTCTATCCATGCCTTATTATTTAAAAATCTTATTTTAGCATGAAAACTTCTTGAGAAAAGATATGCATAATACATTATGCACAAGCTGAAGAAATCTCTCATGATTTCCAGCATCAAAGGTCATCTATTCTTATGAGATTTTTGTGACCTTTAAATTCATTTTCTATTTTATGAATTTTTATGAATTACTTAGTAGTGTGGAAGAGTGCTTAGATCACAATATTTTGAGTTAATTTAAAAAAATTAATGTCCATAAAACATTAGTAAATATTAACCTAAGGAATTATTTTGTTTGTAGTGCATATTTAATACAAGTCAGAGCTGGAGATGTGGCTCATTGAGATTACCTGTTACGTGGATAGTCAGAAATAGAGACATGGCTAATATTTGTTAGGAGGGCAATACATTTACCAAATTGCAAACAGATTGAGTACCTATAACACTACTTTTTTGTTAAACTAAGCATAAATGTGAATAAAAGGAAAAATGTAAAAAACACTGTCATGATCACAAAAAACCCAACGACCCCACAATGCAAAAGAACTTATCTTAACTATGCAACCCAGGATTCAAAGCATGGTAACGACGAGAACAAACCACAAATCCTGTTATCTAAGAAATTGCAGAGACTAGACCTTATTGAGTGCTAATAAATGAACTTGTGCTACAAGTACAAGGCAAAGGTGTGCATTTATCAGCATTAATGTTTTTCATTGTCTGAAGTGTTTTAATGCATTTACAAAATGAGCATGTAATTTTTTAAAGGTGATATTTGAACTTTTGCCCCAGTTTTTATGTGACTGCTGCCAGCCAGACTCTATAGGTGAAACTTAGGGTAGAATATAGGAATAGACTTATTATTTATTGCATAAGAGGAATTCCTTCTCCAAGTATGGCCTATGTCTGGTACATACACAGCTCACAATATCAACAGTTCTCCTGCTGGCAATAGCTCATCTTAAGTGATCACTCTCCTTACAATGTGTATGATAACACCCATTTTTTCATGTTCTGTGTGTATATAAATCTCCTTACTGTATTTTCCACTGAATGCATCCAATGAAGTGGGCTGTAGCTCACGAAAGCTTATGCTCAAATAAATTGGTTAGTCTCTAAGGTGCCATTAGTACTCCTTTTCTTTTTGCGAATACAGACTAACATGGCTGCTACTCTGAAATATCAACAGTTGTTTACTGTTTGTGCTTGGATGCAAAACTCATTGACTCCAAATTGCAGTTGGATCTGGCCCTGTGACAGTCAGCTGTTTATAGGAAATATAACTACCTTGGTATTATAAAAGATTTATTATGAAAATGAATGCTGCATTATAAGAACTCAGAAGCTGATGAGCAATATGCCACAGATTACTATAGCATTTACTGTAGATTCAACATTTTAAAAGGATAAAGGGCTGGATTTTCTCACATGGGTTTTACACTAGTCTATCTCAATTGATTTTAATAGGGTTATTCCTGATTTATTACAGTTAAATCAGGCCCAGCATTTTTCAGTTTTTAAAAATGCATTCATGTGAAGAATGCACTGAATTGGGGATTGTGTGTGTGTGTGTTTGTGTATCCACACACACACTGCAAAACCTGCACTTTCCAGCACCATCAAGACAATGAACTTCAGACATTCCTATTGAAAACAGGACAATAATTAAAAGAAAAATTCAAATTACAGATGTTGGAACTAGTACACCTATCTCTCCCCTAAATTAGACTCTCAGTGCAATGTGATCCCTCATCAAAGAAATAGGTTTTAAAAGATATAAAACTCCCCCACCCTTTTTTAAAAACAACTATTTTGTGAAGACAGAAAAGGAACTGCACCCAGGACTGGGAGGTTTTATGACAAAGAGATGGCTGAATGAAAATATAAAAAAATAGACTGCATGCGAAGGAGTTCTTTTCTCTGAAAATGAGATCATTATTGTTCAATTCTTCCAGCTTTAGATCTATTCTTAAAGTGTATGTCTTCTTTAAAAAATTCAAAAGGCATTTCATGAATCTGTAACAAAAGCAAAGTTTAAAAAATTAGACTCTCTCAAATGAGCCTCACAAACATGCTCTAATCATGAAGGAGACAAACTACTGAAGAGAAAAATGCAAGAAAGGCCCACAATAAAATTGAAAATAAACTAACAAACAAAACGATAATCTAACGGGGGGAAAAAAAGCCATCAGAAATGAAAACTAAAATGTGGCAAAGGAATAGAGATTGAAGATAAATATATTTAAACCCATGGGATGAGATGACAGAAATTCAAAACATAATGAGTCATGAGCGTCCTTAAATGCTTGTTAGAAGTTCCCGATGGAAGAGTTGAGAAAATCCTGTGTATAAAATAATGAACTGAAAAACAGAAAGTTTAAAGCATCTTTCACTGTTGTGAAGAATTCTCCCACTCTGCCACAGATCTGTCTGCTTTCCTAGTTTTCATGGGGTGATATAGTTTCAAAAAAGGTAATAAAGTATGGCTTCTATTCAGCAAACTTCAAGCTCATTTACTATGATGGAATTTAAGGATGTCTCACTTTAATCACATGTGATCCAATAGAAGTGAAGTCCCAGTAAAGTTAACTCAAGGTGAGTGTAACTACTTTGCTGAATCAAACCCTTATCCTTCTGAGTCTTTTCCTCTTTTTATTTGTTTCCATCAGTTCTATATAGTTTTCCATATTTTCTCCATTAAATAATACATACAAAATGTGCTAAATTTGATCATCATATACTCACCTTCTACTTTCTTATATTTATTCAGAATACCTATCTTTAAATACTGTAAAAACTGCAGGAGATTAATTTTGTCTAATTTTGTTCATTTTCAGTCATCCTAGGAACTCTTTTTCATATAATTCAGCACCAGTTGTATCTCTAAGGCTGAAAGCAACCTTTTCCACTGAGTAATAGTGTCTGAACCTGTGTAGAGAGTGAACAAATCTCCTTAGCCTACAAAAAGGCATCATAGACCTTTAAAAAAAAAAAAAGTTAAAATAGATGCTTCCAATAAGACTTTCTACAGTGCCATATTTTACCATATAAAATTGATGTAATGGAAACAAGGTCAAGGACCTCAATAGCTACCTAGAGAAAGTATACTCATCTGTAATAATAGCTGTTACAAAATCACTGCAAAAGGCTCAGCTAGTAGCACATATTTTTTCCATTATATTGTATTTGCATTTATATTGCATGTTTTATATACTTTGTCTTGAAAGTACTTTTAAGTGAATTTCCTGCACAGGATAGATACAAGTTGTGACTGTCATATCTTTGGTATTAGGGCAAATGTATTAATCCCAATAAAAGTAATATTCAGTGAGCACATAAGTGACCCATATTTATTGTGGCTATCTATATTTGAAACATGCTAAGTATCTTTAATATACTACTAGCAGCTAAAGTACTTGGAGGTCAGATGTTTTATCCACAGAGTGAGAAGTTTTCTGTTTTGTACTGACTACAGTTCTTTGTACCTTTAATTAAAAATATAACACCCATTCTATATTAAACTTTCCTTATTAACTTTTGTGACTTCACCCAAATAAAGGTAATTTTTATCCCAGATTTTCCCTGTCCTTGAAAGTTACCAAACAAAACCCAATACATCACAACCTTTCTGCCCTTTCATTCTACCATATCTAGATTTATCATTCTGTCTTTTGGCACATGTATGAAAGATTCAGCAGTCCTGGATTTGCAAACAGCTCCAGGGTTACTCTGCAAAGACAATTTTAAAGTGAATCACTACCTTGGTTTCAGATCTCTGATCTTGAGACGTTACAAGGCATCAGTGACCTAATATACAATTCAAAACTTTCTCTTCACTCACATTTTTCACAAGACAAGTTTGATAATTCGGGTCTGACTTTATCTGGTTAAAAAGGGCTTTATTACAGTACCTCTAGAAAGTGAATCAGTTACACAGGAACAAAGTTGAGGCAATATAATTTATCATTACAGTAAGACACACATGATGATATAATGGTCATATTATATAAGTAGTATGGATTTAAAGTCCGTACAACAATTCAAATACCTCAGCTCAGTGTCCAGCTATGATGGGAATGTGAATGTGAGAAGTAGCATGAAGAGCACTTGGTGCAAGCTGAAGGACTTCTCTGCAATAAGAATATGCTAACTAAACTAAAGAGAAAAGTGTAAGATCATGATTAGGCCAACCATGATATACAGTTCAGAATGCTGGTGTGATGCTTCCCAGGGTTGTGAGGCACCTAGCTACTACCTTCTCTTGGAGAGAAGAAGTCTTGTCTATGCCTTCCTGGAGTCAGCTTCCCACTACACCAGACCCAGGCAACACAAGCATTACCTTGTAGGCCTTGTTCTCTTTATATAGATTAGCAATAGACACACTCGAAGCACCGAGTCCTCCAACCATTTCCCTGTATCTTCCAGCCAGTGGTTCACTGAACATTATCCTAAGGAATAGTATATCAGCTAAATTCCTTCCATGTTTACTTTTGTTATGTCTATACTGCAATCATGGTGTGTGACTGCAGCTCATGCAGACATACCCAAGACAGCTTTACTTTAGCTAGCTTGGGTACCAGAGCAGTGAAGCCATAGCAGCACTGGTTTCAGACATGGCTTTACCGCTCTGGTTCCTGAGCTAGTTAGATTATAATTATGGGGTATGACTGCAGCTTGTGTAGACATTCCTGAACTAATTTTAATGTAACACAGATTAGTTTTACCTCTAAATGTACCCTTCTGCCTTTATCATAGTAACATTTTGGTAGTTCATGTTTTAATACACCTTAATGTAAGGAATTCTGGACTGTTTTCAACCATTTTTATGTGAAGGTTACTTCGTTTATTTTCTGTCTTGACCGATCCTTCTCAACATTGGAAAACAACCACAGTATTTGTTATGAAGTCCAGCCCATGTATGTGGAAAGCTCTCAGTAAATGTAGGTAATAATTTTTGCATACTTCACTTTACCATACTTCTTCTAAGTACCATACAGGCATTAATTCATGAATTTATCATCACAATACTACTTTGTGGTAGATAAATATTACCCTTATTTGTTTTGCAGATGTGGACATAAAAACACAGCACAGTCAAATTGCTTGCTGAAAGTCACACAAACTGAGATGGGATTAGATTGTGAGCTGCAGTCTTTGATCAGTCTACTAAACTAATACTGTGAAAATACTACATAATTGATTCTAGGAGTGACTATGAAACCGAAGAGGATAAGTGTTTGTATTTTAACTGCGGAAATATACTTTTGAGCTCCCATTTTCATTTCACCATGTATAATGTTCAGTTTTGCTCAAGGAAAGGAGTTATGTCTTTTCATTTATGTCTAAGTTCGGTAATGTGAATCCTTGTTTTTTAGAAAAAAATATGCTATTATTTTGCTCCTGTCAGAATATTTATATTTGTTATTTTCAGCGGATATTTTAGAGAGAAACTGATTGAAATCCAAAACTTATTTTCATATATATTGGCACTTCAGTTATTTTACTGTGTGTGCAATAATTTAACAATTCTTGGAAGAATGGGATGATTATAATAAAACAGTACATTCATTCTAATATACATAAAATTTTTGGCATGGCAACAGAGCCAATACTATACTTACAAACAAAGACTGATCATGAAAAGTCTTTGAAAAAAATACTTGAGCTGAGACTCAAAACACATTCATTTTTTCCTCAAAGATTTTGTTCTGGAGGAGAGGATCTGAACTTTTATCCACCTACAAAACACCCAAGCCAGCTGCAGAGGCTTGCTATGACTTTATTCCTCCAATCATTTGTAACCAGATCACACAGTAATTTGTGTTTGCCAATTTCTAATTTGCAGATTTTAGGCATTCAGAGTCACTACTACTAAAACATACAATAATAAACAGCATCTTTTTTTATAAAAAAAGGTCATGCTAAATAAATACTGCTGGTTGGTAGTGATGATGGGGGTTCACTGTTGAAGAAATGTGTCACTTCTCTCCAAAAATGAATGGAGCGGTGTGATCTCTGAGACATTTTCTATTCATTTAGCCACATTGCTGGAAAGCCAGTCATTGCAAGAAAATGGAAACAGCTAAAACAACTCTGGATAGTTTGTCTGTCAATCATCTTTTACCTAAGATATTGATAAGGTGCCTCTGACTGTTGTATTAAGTATGAAACTACATTCAGCATCGGTATAATCCTGCCCAAAGGCACCTCAGTTTACCCTTTCTCCAGGTTCCAGGCATTTTTTTTCATATTTTCTTTTCTTCTTCCTTCCAGAGCTCCAGTGGAGGCCATGGCTTTCCTGGAGAAAGACTTATCAAAGGGGGAGTCTTGCAGTAAGATCTGAACTTGGGCACTCTCTAAGTCAGCCTGATCTCTGGTAGTGATCCATACTACAGCCATGTCCTGTCATCAAGTATGCTCTGTCTCCCATGACCAAAATTAGAACTATGTTTAGCTGCAATGTCCAAGTAGAGTGTCCAATGTCTTGATGAGTTGTAGACAGGTAAACAGCCTCTGTTATAGAGCAATCCTACTAGTAGCTCATCTAGCTCCCTTAAGCATTCCGATATCTTGGTGGTAAGCATGGAATAAGAATCTATATAGACATTATAGATTAGGTGAGATTTTTTTTAATTCAGTTCAAACACAGAGAAAACAGTGGTATATAAAGGGCACTGTTATGTACTCATGCCAAGTTTTTGATACATGATATTCCAGCTGTAATTTCCACGTGTTTTTAACCTTCATTTTCAAGTGAGTTACATTGTTACTTTAGAAACCCTCAGATGACAAGGGCTTCCAAGAGGACACTGCCTGAAATTGCGATGAAGTTCATGAGGCTTGGGAGACCTTTCTAAAGCTTGGATGATGCTTCTGATGGGTCAAAACATCCTTTCTAAAGTCTCTATTTTAGGTTCCTGATTGATAATCTCTGGGCAGCTCCCTCCTTCCCCCACAGAGCAGACCATTCTTGAGCTGGATGTGGACAGAACATACATAAGAATTACCCACCCTCTTTTTATCAGAACAATTCTCCTCCAGGAGGAGATTAATGCTCTCCTTTCAGAGGCAAAAGGAATCCATCACCATGATTCCTCCACAAAAAACTCTTGAATCCTGCCAAATTCCAAAATTTTCATATTGAAGATTCTACCTAACTAAGAGACCACGGAGTAGAAGAATTACTGAGGCACTACAACCACTCCTTGACTACTACGAGTAATGCTGTCTCACACCAAATTCTCCTCTCCCACCCTACTTCCCATAATTCGTGGATGACCTGCTAAAAAAATGAGTAAAAAAAAATGAGTGGTGGTATTGAAATATGTTCTGATACAGACTGACTCAGAATTTTTACAAACCTATGTTCTTTCCTTGAAAGAAGCCTACCTGTCCTCTACTAAAGAGTTAGCAAAGAATTTTTGGACTTTAAACCACTTCATAAACCCAGAAATCCTCAATTCACCTTCAGGCACAGCACCCTCCGCTGCAAGAAACAATCATCTTATTTCAAAGAAAAGATCACTCAGGCTTCATAGTAGACCAGAAAAATGAGTCAAGCAACACTACCACCTCGTTTCTAGAATCCGGCCCGTTCATATAAAAACAAATCATAAAAGCATTACCGGCAATCAGGACCACCACTCTGAGTCTCACCCTACTCTTCTTGGATAGAACATGAATGTTCAAACACTGTTTTTGCATGGTTCGACCAGCTTTAGTACATATTATCGTGTAAAGACTCAGACCACATCAATATGTTTAAATGGACAGTCTTTTTACAATAATTTGTCTCACAGCTCCTTGTTTTCATTGTGGCTTGCTTTGGTCTTTCAAGAGACTATACAATATTACAAAAGTAGTATTTTAAAACGGTTCCTTCACGTGTATGTCAATTGATATTTCTTTTTTTGACAACAGAGTATAGTGTCTACTGTACTACACATTTTTGAACCACAGCATGCTAGAAAAATTATATCCGTTTAAAAAAAAAACTGTTTAATGAAACTAGTATTCTGGGATGTAATTACTAATGTGCCACCTTTAATAATTATAATATTAACAGAAGAAGATATGAAGTGTATCGACTGTTATACATCAGTTCACATCACTGCCCCACTAATTTATAATATAAATCCATTAATTGTAGAATTTGTGTATAATATTACTGATCTCTGATGAGCCTTGCTAATTAATGAGTATCCCAATATTTCAAATGCATATGCATTAATGGTTGATTTAAGCGATATACTTTATCATCTAATTTCTTTTGATGTTTAACTAACTGACTGCAGTTTAGGCTGTGTATTGTCATTTACTAATAATCTGGCAAAGATGAGAATCTGAAATGTATTACACTTAGAAAGGGTTCAGAGTAACAGCCATGTTAGTCTATATTCGCAAAAAGAAAAGGAGTACTTGTGGCACCTTAGAGACTAACCAATTTATTTGAGCATAAGCTTTCGTGATCTACAGCTCACTTCATCGGATGCATACTGTGGAAAGTGTAGAAGATCTTTTTATATACACACAAAGCATGAAAAAATACCTCCTCCCACCCCACTCTCCTGCTGGTTATAGCTTATCTAAAGTGATCACTCGCCTTACAATGAGTACGATAATCAAGGTGGGCCATTTCCAGCACAAATCCAAGGTTTAACAAGAATGTCTGGGGGGGGGGGTAGGAAAAAACAAGGGGAAATAGGTTACCTTGCATAATGACTTAGCCACTCCCAGTCTCTATTCAAGCCTATTTCCCCTTGTTTTTTCCTCCCCCCCACCCCCCAGACGTTCTTGTTAAACCCTGGATTTGTGCTGGAAATGGCCCACCTTGATTATCATACACATTGTAAGGAGAGTCGTCACTTTAGATAAGCTATTACCAGCAGGAGAGTGGGTTTGTGTGTGTGTGCGGGGGGTGAGAAAACCTGGATGTGTGCTGGAAATGGCCCAACTTGATTATCATACACATTGTAAGGAGAGTAATCACTTTAGATAAGCTATTACCAGCAGGAGAGTGGGGTGGGAGGAGGTATTTTTTCATGCTTTGTGTGTATATAAAAAGATCTTCTACACTTTCCACAGTATGCATCCGATGAAGTGAGCTGTAGCTCACGAAAGCTTATGCTCAAATAAATTGGTTAGTCTCTAAGGTGCCACAAGTACTCCTTTTCTTTTTACTTAGAAAGGAGGAAAACATATCATAAATTTATTAGATGAATTCAGCCTTTTAGCTTGAATGGAAATTTGTTTATAAACTGTGGTTTTTTTTTTCAAATGTATTTACTATTGGATAGGTGCATGTGTGTGTGATTTGAATTCTGGTTTGTTTAGCAGTAGAATTTTGTTATGTCTTATGGTCTCCTGCATTGCGTGCTATGTAAATAGATTTCTTATGGAAAACTGATTTAATTTATAATTGATTGGATTCTTTAGCTATCACATCTTTTGATTTGTTATTGAATTAATAATCTTTTGAAATTATGAACGTCTACAGGACTTTTAGAGAATCCCAAGTACCTAAGTAACTTTTGAACATGGGAAACAGGCTTTTGAAATTTCTACCCTAAGAGAAAAATATAGTCCTCATCGTAGTTTTTACAGAAAAACACTCTGGTATAAATAAAAAAATTCAAAAGTATAGACGTTGTACAGTCTAAAGCAATACAAAATCAATTAAATTTATTAAAAAAAAACATAAAAGAGCAGTAATGAGGAAACTGATATACAGATAAATACATGACATATCTCTTCAATATTTAATTCAATCTAGATCCATAAAATATGCATCTTCACAAAAAATGTGAAAATTAGTCTGAAATGTACACTTGGGCAACAAAGTACATGAAGCCTCAACAGCTAATAGGCATTTCTGTTGGCGAAGCACACTCACCTAGTGAAGTATGCAGCTCAATTAGCATATATGTGACAATGCAACTTCTGAAATATGCAGCTTGTTAAAGAAAGCATTGTAAAATTCAACAGTTTATGTGTATACAGTAGCTCAATCTAGAAAGTGCAGGCAACTGAATCTTTAAAAGAAGAAAGGGATCAACAGAACATGGATCTTCATTAATAAAATATGCAAAATAAAGTAGTAAATTATGCATCCTGATTATTAAAATATGTAAATTTTGATCAGCAGCATGCATAACAATTTGACTAGAAAAATATGTACATAAGTCAATGAAAAATCAGCAAGCTGCGCAACTTGGAATATGCATTATGTAACTTGGTCACAAAAGTAAATAAAATATTAACTACCAAATGCATTATTTAGTTGAATCA
The DNA here is from genome assembly GCF_965140235.1 of Caretta caretta. Classification (NCBI taxonomy): domain Eukaryota; kingdom Metazoa; phylum Chordata; order Testudines; family Cheloniidae; genus Caretta; species Caretta caretta. The sequence goes on from NC_134209.1 coordinate 56,647,506, forward strand.
TTAAAGTAAACCAAAATTATTTAGGGCCCAATCCCGAGAAGTGCTGGAACTTCCAATGACTTCAACAGAGGTTATGGATATTCAGAACCTCAAGGGTTTTATCATGGGTGAAATCTTGGCTGCACTGAAGACAATCGCAAAACTTACATTACTTTCAATGGGTTCAGGATTTCACTCCATAGCTTTGAAATTACCTTGCTGGTGTGTTGAAACCAGCATTTGGTGAATACTAGAGCAAGATGCATAGCACATTTATTTGTTTTAGCATTTGTTTTCGATTTTCTGTTCAGGTTTAGTTCTTCATTTTCTGTTTGTTTTTAATATTCCTGATGTGTCATATGCAGTTATTGTATAGTGCATACCTGTTATGAATGTGTGTGTGTTATATATATATACACAATTTGCATTTCTGAAGAAAATAAGCTCCCTTTACTATAAGATGAGTTGGATGTGGACCATTCTGAGGGAACAAATCCAGTGTTTTCTCTTCTTTAAAGTCACCTGGGTCTAGATTCATAAGGAGGATTTAGGCACTTAACAGCCACTTTGAGCATCTAATTCCAACATTTAGGTGCTACTGGCATTCACAAAACCAACACTCAGCTGCTGCCTAATCCTGTAGGCGCTTAAAGTCTTTAGAGTAGCAGCCGTGTTAGTCTGTATCCACAAAAAGAAAAGGAGGACTTGTGGCACCTTAGAGACTATCAAATTTATTTGCGCATAAGCTTTCGTGAGCTACAGCTCACTTCATTGGATGCATTCAGTGGATAATATAGTGGGGAGATTTATATATAGAGAGAACATGATACAATGGGTGTTACCATACACGCTGTAACGAGAGTGGTCAGGTAAGGTGAGCTATTTCCAGCAGGACAGTGGGGCGGGGGGGAACCTTTTGTAGTGATAATCAAAGTGGGCCATTTCCAGCAGTTGACAAGAATGTCTAAGGAACAGCGGGGGGGGGGGGAAATAAACATGGGGAAATAGTTTTACTTTGTCTAATGACCCATCCACTCCAAGTCTTTATTCAAGCCTAAATTAATTGTATCCAGTTTGCAAATTAATTCCAATTCAGCAGTCTCTCATTGGAGTCTGTTTTTGAAGGGTTTTTTGTTGAAGAATTGCCACTTTTAGGTCTGTAATCGAGTGACCAAAGAGATTGAAGTGTTCTCCGACTGGTTTTTGAATGTTATAATGCTTGACGTCTGATTTGTGTCCATTTATTCTTAATTTGAAAACCAGATACAATTAACTTAGGTTTGAATAAAGACTGGGAGGGGATGGGTCATTACACAAAGTAAAACTATTTCCCCATGTTTAATCCCCCCCGCCCCCGCTGTTCCTTAGACGTTCTTATCAACTGCTGGAAATGGCCCACTTTGATTATCACTACAAAAGGCTTTCCCCGGCCGCTCTCCTGCTGGTAATAGCTCACCTTACCTGACCACTCTCATTACAGTGTGTATGGTAATGCCCATTGTTTCATGTTCTCTGTGTGTGTGTATATATATATATATATATATAAATCTCCCCACTGTATTTTCCACTGAATGCATCCGATGAAGTGAGCTGTAGCTCACGAAAGCTTATGCTCAAATAAATATGTTAGTCTCTAAGGTGCCACAAGTCCTCCTTTTCTTTTTTTTGAGTCTTTAGGTTCCTAAGCTTCCACTGATAAAGACCCCAATGTACTTAAATTTCAGTGGCTGGGTATGCGCACAGCTGCCTAAAGCCTGACACTATCCAGAAACTCAGCACCTAAACTCCAGCTGTATTCACAAATTAGGTGTTTCCTTGCCTTTAGAGCCCAAACCAATAGATCTCCTCAGAGCACACCTAAACCCACACAAAATGCACTATCAGAGGAGTACTCACCCAGGCCATGGGAAACCTGGGTTTGAACCTCCAACTCTGCCTGCTCTGGAGCAAGGACTTGAACTTTATCTGCCATCTACCAACTGGGCTCTCTCAGTCTCTCTTGTTGAAGCTCTTCCACTGTGTATAAATACTGAAATATTCATTGGCAAAAGGGGATTATAGACCAGGAGTGTCTCACCTCTAAAGTGAGGTGCTGTAACCACTGAACTGTTGAGACATTTTCTCTCTAGCCCAGTGGTTCTATGGGGGTAGATTCCAATGCCTAACATATAGGTTCATTTACCATAATGTATGAAGTCTTGCCTTGGTCTTTACATAGGCAGTGGAGTTTGGCCCTAAATGACCAGCTTGGGTTTTTATACTTATAAATACACCATTTCCTCTATTCACAAACCAGAATAAATGTAAAATAGCATATCCCTTGCGCTGCATAGTTTATAATTGACTTTCCTTCCTTATGGAGTCCAAAATATATAGCTTATAAATTAGTGGGGCAGTGGAGTGAAACAGAGTTTCAAAGATTGGAATAAAACTGAACACTTTATATCTTCTCTCACTATTATGATCATTACCAAAGATAGTTATTAAATCTCAAAATATTACTTTAATTGAATTGCTTGTATAATGATAATTTACTGTTTCTAGAATCCCATAGTTTTAAAAATATTTAAAAAATGCACCACAGCTTTTTTTTTTAATCTAAATTTAGCTGTAGCATTGAATTTTCACACAAACAAAATCTTGTCTCTGTTATAGTCAGACTAGAATCTTGTGGTAGCCAATTGTTTAATACAGTGTGGCAGTTTATTTATTATCATTATCTCTAAAGTAGTATAAGGTTAATTCCATTTTGTTGCGTTTAATGTAGTTTCCCATTTGTTGATACCAGCTTGAGATGTGACAAATGGTTTAAAAGCAGCAGCACAGGGAAAATCTGCAAACTGATCATCATATTTAAAAAGGCAGTTGAAGAAGTTAAGTGTGTTTCAATCTGGCCTAGTCCTCTCTTCTAGACAGGCACCAGTCTGTTGTAAGTGAAACCAATCCTGGGTCCCACATGCTTCTAAGCCTGCTGGGGCTGGATATGGGCCAGTAACTTTCTGACTCTGGGTTTGTACAGTGCACTGCCAGACCTTTTGTCTGAGCACTTCCTTGGTTTATGGGGCTTTAAAGACTAGCCACCCTAACCTCTGTGAATTCACAGAACGCCACCTGGCTGTCGGTACTGTGCCTCTGTGGGTACTGTGCCTTTAGTTTAACACCTTTGAGGGACAACATGGCAGAAAAACAAACACAGGATTCGCAAAGGAAATTTTTTACTTCCCTCATTTTACTTTTAAAAAGAACAAAAGAGGTATACATCTTTGAAAACAATAAAAATCTGATGAAGTGAGCTGTAGCTCACGAAAGCTTATGCTCAAATAAATTGGTTAGTCTCTAAAGTGCCACAAGTACTCCTTTACTTTTTGCGAATACAGACTAACACGGCTGTTACTCTGAAACCTGAAATAAAAATCCTGACACACATTCTGCCCCACCTGTCCTTAGTCTGATCTCACCCCTTCCATGACTCCGAGGTCTAATCTATTATTTAGTTTCGGCAGAGTTTCCTTTCTTCAAGCCCTTTCTTCTGACATGTGGTGATAGACTTACCTCTCCTTCACAGAGATCATTCCTATAAATACAGCCTTTCACTATTTTTGCCAGATGCCCAGGCAAAAATCTCTACCCCTTCCTCCAGTCAAGGCAGATGTACACTTAAAACAGTGTAGCACTGCACCACTGTCATTTTTCAGTGAAGATGCTACTATGCCAATGGGAGAGCTTCTCCCTTTGGCATTGTAAATCCACCTACATGGGAGGCAACTGCTATGTTGATAGGAGAAGCCCCTCCCCCCCCACCAGGGCTAGGGCTGTATAACTGCGTTACTCAGGGGTATGGATTTTTCACACCCTTGAGCAATGTAGTTATACCAGTGTAAGTTTGTAGTGTAGATCTGGCCTTAGTCTTCTGTGATCCATGGGGCTGGACCAGCAGTCAAGAGACACATTTGATGGCCCTCGATTGCACTGTGATGGCTTCTTTCTCATAGTCATTCAAGTAGGTGTCACCACCTTTCCTGGATCAAGCATCTGGAATGAACATAAGACTGAACTTTTCAAGGTCACACAAAATGGTGGTCAGCACAAGATACAAAAATGGAAATCATAATTTGATACAAAGCCGTGGTGCCCACTAACTAGCCAAGGGAAGTCCTTTCATATGCTTCTTAGATAAAGCATCTGCCATTATATTGGCATGCCCTTTAACATGAATCACCAGCATGTCATAATCTTGGAACACCAAATTACATTTTGCTATTGACTCTTTCCTTTGATGTAACCAGGTGAGAGATGAGTGGTCAATGCCAACAGTAAAATGTTGCCCAGATAGATTTGGCTTCAATTTCTTAAGGACCCACACAATGGCAAGACACTACTTTTCAATAGTTGCCTATTTTTATTTCTTGGGTGAACAATTTCTTGCTCAGGTACAATATTGGATGCCTCTCACCCTTTGCATAAGTTTGTATCAACACAACACCTAGCCCGGTGTGAAAATATTGAAGGATTTGCAAAGTGTGGGTTTAATACAATTAGGTGTTTATTCAGGGTTTCCTTCAGTTTACACAAGCCCCTTTAACACTATTCAATCCAATCCACTTTCTCAGGCTTACCCTTTTTATGCAGTTCAGTGAGGGGAGCAGCTATGGATCTAACATGAGGGACAAATCTCCTGTAATAACCTGGCATTCCAATAAAGGATGGTGCCTGTTTTCTGGTCTTGGGAGATGGTCAACTCCTAATAACCTCCATCTTTGCATATTCTGGCTTGATACAGCTAGTTCATACTCTATGGCCCAGATAGATCATGTCTGCTCCTTTACAGTCAGTTCTGCAGTCTGAATTCAGTTGAGCACTTTTCCACCTGGGAATCATGGTCCACCCAGATCTGACTAAAGTGATAGATATCTTCTATATATACAGTGAATAAATCTCTCCTCCGAGCAAAAGAAGCTACAGTGACATAAGCGCCAATGTGGACTTTGCTATGTTGGTGGGAGAGCTTCTCCCGCTGACCTGGTTACTCCTGGAGCAGAGTAGCTTAGCTGACAGCAGAACTCTCTCCTGTTGGCTTAGAGCAGTTACACTAGAGAGCTTATAGTGGTGCATCCCAATGTGGATGGATTTAAGCCTGGCATCAGTATCCAAAGGCACCTGCAGATATCCGTTTGCGAAGCCAATAATGGTAAGGTATTGAGCACCCCCACACATACTTGTCTAGTACCTTATTGATCCTACAAATGAGACACGGGTGACAAATTGTGATGACAAACTTTCTATCATTCACAGAGACTCTGATAGTCCTATCCTTATTAGGTACCAGCACAAAGGGTAATGCCCACAGACTGAATTATCCCAAATGTCAGCATATCTTCGATTTCCTTCTTGAGGTTCTGAATGCCTTTCCCAGGGGTTCTGAAAGGAGAACTACAAAAGGGAGCTTTGGGTGCCATTTCAACCCAGCAAGTGAGGTATGTCCAGGCTTACTGGAGAACAAGAATTTGTAAGTCTTCAGCCCCCTTCTGATCAATGATCATTGTGCATGCGTCAAGTGTTGAGAATGGAGTATGGAGTCCAATGAAAGACTGACCCGTTTCTAACACCAGATCCACTAGGGGAGCCTCTTCCCATCTCCCAGAACCAGATATAGTGCTCTAGGGCTTGAGAACTTTAAAAATACAGTTATGGCTACTTCCAGAGATGTAGCAATGTTCAGATGGACACAGAAATACAAATTCAAAGTTTCTCTCCTTTCTACATACTAAATTTGGAAGTTAGCCATGCTCCTTCTGACACTGATCCAAAGTGCCCTCAAACTACAGTGCTCTCTCTAACACCTTGACTACTCCAAATTCCCTCTTAGTGGGTCTGCCAATAGTATCTTTCAGTAGTGTGATACCCATGAAAGGTGGAATGTCATTTGAAATACCTGAAACCACCGAGTTTGGATATGTTTCAGTGTGTCTTCTTTTCCCTCATTAAAACAGCAGTAGATGAAAAAGAAATAAAAGCAGATTAACAGCAGCACATATGACATAAGTAATCAGAAGCTTAGTTAATGGACCATTGCAAATATGATCCATAGACACATTATTGGCATATAAACTGGGCACAACAAGGATTTTAATGAGACTTGATAGGTTAGTTAAATCTGATTCTTGACAAATGCATTCAAGCTGAAAAAAATCTGGCATCAAAAAAGTTATCACAACATTTATGACGGCAAATAGTTGGAATTAATAAAACATGCAAATACTAGAGCACATAGCTAACAAAACACTTTTCTATAATGAGAATTACATCTTCAGTGGAGAAGAGTTCTGTTAGAATTGCTTCTTCTCTTTATTAAATATGAGCTTCACAATGTGTACTTTAGTAGCAAAAGGAGAGTGTGTTGTAAATACTGGAGAAAAACTAACATGCATTAGGTATCTGTGGCGCTCACCCAATTCCTTATTCGAAAACACATTTTAGCCAGAGGTCATATAATAAATAACATCACCTCAAGAGATGAACAATAAGGTAGGTGATAATACCTTTCTGTATGTGTGAGGGACAAGGAAACCAATAAACTAAGGAGCATGTATCCCAGGCAATCAAGGCAGTTTAGTAAAATAGTGGTGTCATACGACTTGAGTCTAGTGCATTTCTCCATTTATGTTCATCTATCAGCACAAACTACTAATTACTTTCCCCATCAAAACTGACATCAGGATTTACTGTCATATGCTTTATTCTCAAAATTAGTCTGATTTCCCACCTCGCTAATTTTTATATTTGTTATCCATCTTTCTTTCTTCCTGTGACATATAATCATAACTTGCTTCCCCTCACAGAGTGTGTAAATTGCTCCCTGGCATTTACATTGCAGAAGTTCAGAACATATAAACTCAAAATTGTTGAGTCATAATTCAGCAATTCCTCAAGCTGAACTGGAGTGTGATGTCAAATTGTCTTTGCTTTGGCCAGCAACAAAACTTCTGTTTTCTATTATCTCTTTTCTACTGTCCATGCTTGCTATAATGAACAGGAGACCCAAGGGAGAGTGATAAAATTGGTATTGACTAGCCGAGCCGTATATATTGCTATAGTAAAGATGGCCAACAAAAAGATCAAACAACCTCCCCTTTGAAAGACTCTCTCAAATAATGTGAATATTTCTGTCAATCAAATGATTGAATTTGATTCACTCTTGATTCATTTATTCATTTAATTAAAAAAAATGAGTGTCCGACAGGTGTCTAATTTAGATCTTTATGGGAACTGAGAAGGGAGAAGAGTGTTGTCCTGCCTTGTTAGTGTTTTAGTGTGTTTATTGTGTACACAAGTCATTAGAAGTGTGAATTCTCATCTACACTACCTGGAGCAGATTACCCCCTTCCCTTATCCTTATCCTACGTAAGGGATGTGATGTAATTGAGCTGCAACTTCAATAATTAATCCACCAATAACCCAAAACAGTGCAGGCCATCATTTCTTCCTTAATTGTTTCCACCTAGTGGAGGGCTGCCTTAGCCCACTGTTGGGTTCCCACCACCATCTCCTCACATGAAGTTTAAGGTTTAGGGGAAAAGGGTAGCCTCCTTGCTGTACCAAAAATTAGAAGCCACAATCCTGTTTTGCAGCTTCTTTAAGGGATGCCTTTCCATAAATCCATTTCCAAATCCATTTTAATCAGTGAACCAGACTCCTACTGGCCTGCACAGGACATCTGACAAAAGTAGGCACAAGAAATTAACTGGGCTGTGTTGCCTTTCTGAAGATAAGGACAATTAGAGCTTGTTGAATAACAGGCTCAAATTGGAATTATGTAATCAAAGATTATCAATCAGAGATTAGGACCGCACTATACAGAATACAGAAAGAATACATACATTGCCACAGTTGATGTAAGGTAAAGAACTGGCTCTGTGTCTCCTCTTTGCTGTAACTGGTAGGATGCGCAATTTCATTTAAGTTCCATAACTTCTGTCATTATACAAGGCTTTTAGACAAAGATACCCCTATTTGTCAAAAATACTCTCCCACAACCATATATTCTGAAATTACTTTGCTATTACACACACATGGTCCATTATTTCTTTTATGCAATTTTCCACAGCTGAGTCCACAAGTCAGCCACATTTTTTTTTACAATCATCCCACAATTCAAGTAGTTCCTTATAATTAATAAAAGAGACAAAAGAAAAGGACTAAAAGGGTTAATATTTATTAACAGATGCCTCCCCCGTCCACTTAGCCAGGTTTCCTGACAGTTAACAATTCCTCCCTACCGTCAGCCACAAATATATCTGCTCCCTATATCTCTTGAATAACTCATATATCAAATAAATTTGGTGTGTAATTATCAATCCTCCCTCTTCCTGATGATTCAGGCATCTTCTGGCCTTGCCCATCTGTAGAGGTCTGGTGGCTACCTGCCTGTTGTAAAATGATCAACAAGGGGTTAAATGGGTTATGCAGCATTATGAGTTGGAGTCATACTCCCCTTCTCCTTTATTTCCTGTTTAGTTGGTGGGTGCTTTCCTCCACTCTATGTAGTTGAACAAAGTAGCATGTTCTAAGCCTGCACTGCACTGCCTTCTACAGTGAGCAGTCCCTTTGCAAAACAGCCATACCCTCTGCTCTAGCATTTCAGATCAGTTTCAGTCAGTCATTCCTAGGAAAAGGTCTTGGATGTGACTCTGTGGCCTGACGAATTAAGTGAATCCCCTCATAAGCCCACAATGGCATGGCCAATACCTCAGATGAATCATAGAATATCAGGGTTGGAAGGGACCTCAGGAGATCATCTAGTCCAACCTCCTTCTCAAAGCAGGACCGATCCCCGACTAAATCATCCCAGCCAGGGCTTTGTCAAGCCTGACCTTAAAAACTTCTAAGGAAGGAGATTCCACCACCTCCCTAGGTAATGCATTCCAGTGTTTCACCACCCTCATGGTGAAAAAGTTTTTCCTAATATCCAACCTAAATTTCCCCCACTGCAACTTGAGACCATTACTCCTTGTTCTGTCATCTGCTACCACTGAGAACAGTCTGGAGCCATCCTCTTTGGAACCCCCTTTCAGGCAGTTGAAAGCGATTATCAAATCCCCCCTCATTCTTCTCTTCTGAAGACTAAACATCCCCAGATCCCTCAGCCTCTCCTCATAAGTCATGTGTTCCAGTCCCCTAATCATTTTTGTTGCCCTCCGCTGGACTCTTTCCAATTTTTCCACATCCTTCTTGTAGTGTGGGGCCCAAAACTGGACACAGTACTCCAGATGAGGCCTCACCAATGTCGAATAGAGGGGAACGATCACGTCCCTCGATCTGCTCGCTATGCCCCTACTTATACATCCCAAAATGCCATTGGCCTTCTTGGCAACAAGGGCACACTGTTGACTCATATCCGTCTTCTCGTCCACTGTAACCCCTAGGTCCTTTTCTGCAGAACTGCTGCCGAGCCATTCGGTCCCTAGTCTGTAGCAGTGCATGGGATTCTTCCGTCCTAAGTGCAGGACTCTGCACTTGTCCTTGTTGAATCTTATCAGATTTCTTTTGGCCCAAGCCTCCAATTTGTCTAGGTCCCTCTGTATCCTATCCCTACCCTCCAGCGTATCTACCTCTCCTCCCAGTTTAGTGTCATCTGCAAACTTGCTGAGGGTGCAATCCACACCATCCTCCAGGTCATTTATGAAGATATTGAACAAAACCGGCCCCAGGACCGACCCCTGGGGCACTCCACTTGATACTGGCTGCCAACTAGACATGGAGCCATTGATCACTACCCGTTGAGCCCGACAATCTAGCCAGCTTTCTATCCACTTTATAGTCCATTCCTCCAGCCCATACTTCTTTAACTTTCTGGCAAGTATACTGTGGGAGACCGTGTCAAAAGCTTTGCTAAAGTCAAGGAACAACACATCCACTGCTTTCCCTTCATCCACAGAGCCAGTTATCTCACCATAGAAGGCAATTAGATTAGTCAGGCATGACTTGCCCTTGGTTACTGGCTGCCAACTAGACATGGAGCCATTGATCACTACCCGTTGAGCCCGACAATCTAGCCAGCTTTCTATCCACTTTATAGTCCATTCCTCCAGCCCATACTTCTTTAACTTTCTGGCAAGTATACTGTGGGAGACCGTGTCAAAAGCTTTGCTAAAGTCAAGGAACAACACATCCACTGCTTTCCCTTCATCCACAGAGCCAGTTATCTCACCATAGAAGGCAATTAGATTAGTCAGGCATGACTTGCCCTTGGTGAATCCATGTTGACTGTTCCTGATCACTTTCCTCTCCTCTAAGTGCTTCAGAATTGATTCCTTGATTCTCCTGCTCCATGATTTTTCCAGGGACTGAGGTGAGGCTGAATATGGCCTGTAGTTCCCAGGATCCTCCTTCTTCGCTTTTTTAAAGATGGGCACTACATTAGCCTTTTTCCAGTCATCTGGGACCTCCCCCGATCGCCATGAGTTTTCAAAGATAATGGCCAATGGGTCTGCAATCACATCCACCAACTCCTTTAGCACTCTCGGATGCAACGCATCCGGCCCCATGGACTTGTGCTCGTCCAGCTTTTCTAAATAGTCCCGAACCACTTCTTTCTCCATAGAGGGCTGGTCACCTTCTCCCCATGCTGTGCTGCCCAGTGCAGTAGTCTGGGAGCTGACCTTGTTCGTGAAGACAGAGGCAATAAAGCATTGAGTACATTAGCTTGTTCCACATCCTCTGTCACTAGATTGCCTCCCTCATTCAGTAAGGGGCCCACGCTTTCCTTGGCTTTCTTCTTGTTGCTAACATACCTGAAGAAACCCTTCTTGTTACTCTTAACATCTCTTGCTACCTTTCCTTGGTACCTTTCCTTCCCACTCACAGCCACCCCGGGGAAGGACCCTTAAAGGAGCCATTGCCCTTTTTTCCTGTGGATTCAGACAAAAACACCACCACCACCACCACCCATTCTATCTGCTTTCAAGCAACTGGGACCTTCAGGAGTGCTTGCAGGGCCATTGTTCCACAGCCATGTTTTAGCTTGTCCCTACATGAGGCACTAGAAGGGTAAGGAAGCACCATATTTACCCATATAGGGTTTAGCCAAAATCTGGACCTTCAGCCTGTTTTATTTACCATCCCCCAACGTTACTGCAAATAATCAATGGAAAATAGCACACAATGTTGACATCAGTGCAGATTATTTTCATTATGTAACATAGAGTTAAACATGGATGCAGTAACGTGATGTTTTCCCTGAATGTGTATGTAAATAAAAAAGGAAGTTTTAATATCATGCGTGGTCAGTAAGGAGCTAAGCCTGAGACCATAAGACATTTATTCTGACTCTTGGTTGGTTTTGGAGGATTATGTTGTTCATTATACATAATTCATGGGATTTTGCCTGTGGAGTGCAGATTGTAATGTAAACATCTTGTATATTGCATGTGCAGTCAGTGAACTTCAGTAGGAGATTTGCCTGAGATATGTAGGATTTGTTCCATTGACTCTTTGGGGAAAGGAGTGTCCTTCCTGTTCAGTGTTTGTACAGTGCCTAGCCCAATAAGATCCTGGTGTGTGACTGGGGTTCCTAGATATCACAGACATACAGATTAATAAATAATAATGATAGCAGAATTTGTCCATTGCCATATAAATAATAACCTAAAACCATGTTTTTGTCTTCTGCTTGATTTCTACAACATTATTAGCAGGCATAAAGTTTTTAACCTTTCTTAAATGTCAGAATATGAAAAATAGGCACTATGCTTAAACACATGTATACTATTTGTCCCTGTTAAATATGCTAGAGAGAAGTTTGGTTCAGTGGTGGGACTATCAAGGAGCCATAATGGAGACAGCCCTGTCCCTGAGACCACTTAGAGCTGCTTCCAGGCAGCTCTTAGTTTCACCACTGCCTTAGGATCCATTAAGTCAACTGGAGGGAAGGTTCAGATAAACAGCACTTTGCCACACTCTCTGCAACACCTGACACATCCCCAGACTCGGGGCCCAGCAGAAGCCTGGATGTGCCAAGAGAGCTCCCAACAACAAGGCAATTCCTCACTGACAATTTCCAGCTGGATTATGGACCCTTGTGGAATAGTTTAAAAAAAATCACCTTTTTCAAAAAAAGGTTTCAAAAGCTGAATACTTTATAGGTGGTCATATATTTCACTACTCCTACAAGGCTGCAGTACTAGTGAGAAAACAGACCTTGCACTAATGTCACCAATGATCCACCTTACCATTAACAGTATGTCTACTACTCCTTTTCCTGAACTCTCTCTTAGTTTTACTCTATAGTTTTCACTTATTCATTATGTCCCACAGAAAATATCTGCTTTTCTGTTTCTCTTCTTTAAATGCCTTTGCTTCATGCACTAGGCTCTGTACAAATCTGTAGTACTTTGCTTTGTTTTCTTACAATCAAATAAACATTTTGAATTCAGAAATAGGTAGATACTTCCTTCTATCATCCACTTCACATTCACAGCAAAAAGTGGCCTAAAATCTTGAAGGGAATGAATATTTTAAATTCAAGGAACAAAATGTTAAAGTTTCTTAAAATTAGACATAATTAGCTTGATTCTAGATGTTGCACAGGAATTGTTGCATAACTTCAAGACATAATGTTTGGTTTTGGTTTCAGTCAATTATTCAGCTTCTTAATATCTTAATAATTGGTCTGATGTGATATAATTAAATATACTAGAAATTCAAATAATTGTATTTACAATTGCCAAAAAAAAAAAGTTTCACGCTTTACTGAGGCCATATATAGTACTGACGTTTATTGCTTAACATTTGTGTAGGAGCCAGATGAAAGGAAGGGCAAGGTGACATATTTTCCCTACTTTTTTAAAGTTTTCAAATAATAAATTATAGCTTTTAATAATCCAAATTTATTAAATATTTATTGGAAATAATTTTAAAAATAATCTGGCAGATTTATTTTAGATATCTAAATATATAATCCAGAGAAGCTATCAACGTTAAAGCTTGATCATGCAGCCATTGAACTCAGTGGCAAAATTCCTGGGCTTTGTCTTTAACTGGGATTTAAAGCTAAGTTGTTGGAACATTTTAGGGAACACATGCTCTGAAACACTTATTTAAACACTAACACTGTTTATGTTAATGCTATTTCACATAAAATCTCACGAGCACTGGACCCCTAGTCCATAAAGAATACACCAAGAAATGTGTCCGTAAATGACAAATCAGTTTGATATCATCCAAATTGCTAGCAGAAATATGTTCCATAATGAAAAAATGCAAAATATAATAAATTGTTGGACCAACAATGATATCTACTCAAGAGATGCCCAGGAATAGCAGGGCACAAGAGGGTCATATATGTGTAAGGGGACCGTTGCCCCCTTACTAACATTCAGTGGGGTGTTTTAGTTGCTAGCTCCCAGTACTAAAAAGGGGGAAGGGTCGATGGGGAAATCAGGACCCTGAGACTGACAGCCTCCAGGAACAATGGGGAGAGGCCAATGCTCCAGGTCAGCCTGAATGAGAGGGCGACCAGGCTAATCAGGAAGTCAGGAGGCCAGGGAGGTCCCGTCCTCTGTGTCAGCTGAATTTGTCTGGGTCAGACAGAGTGGGGCTGAGCTAAGGAGAAAGCAGGGGCCCAAGCTAAGCTGGGGAACAGAGCCATGCCAGATCTAGAGGGACCAGAAAAGCAGCGCAGAGAGAGCAGACCCTATCCTGGGAGCAGAGCTGCAGCAACCAGAGGCAGAGGGGCCAAAGAAGCAGCCCAGGGAGCTGGAGGCAGAGCAGCAGCAGCCGTGCTGGGACAGAATGGTGCAGCTGGGGCTGGAGCAGTCCGGAGCTGGGTACGGTGAGCAGCTGGGGAGTCCGAGGGGGACCCTGGCAGCAGGCCCAGCACACGGAGATGCCTCAGCCAAGAAGCTCTGCAGGCCAGGCTTGGATCTTAACCCCGACAGGGCAGGGGCGACACTGGGAAGAAGGGTCCTACCACTTAGAGCCTGAGAGCGTGGCCACCCCACGGCATCCCTACAGCACAGCCAGGGCCTGAGAAGGAGGCCTGGGACTTACAAGGAACAGACTGTGAACTGCCCTGACGTTCCAGAGACACTGTTTGTGATGTTCCCTGCCACAGAGCGGGTTGATGTGTTTCCTTTAACCTTTCCCATTTTTCCTTATTCTTTTTTAAAATTAATTGTTGATTAAATAACTTGCATTTGCTTTAACTTGCATGTAATGGTCAGTGGGTCAGAGAAGTGCCCAGGGCAGAGAGAGTACCCTGGAGAGGGGACACCCTAGCCCCTGTCCTAGGTGACCACAGCAGGGTTGGGGGTCGAGCCCCCCCCAGGAATCCTGGGCCCAGCCTTGTTGGGGTTACAAGGACTCTGCCAGACAGAAGAGTGGAAGGGGAGTCCTCAAGGGCAGGGAGGCCACTGGGTAAAGGAAGCGGGAGTGAAGACTCATATCCTTTCGCTAGCCCCCTTCACCGGGGTAGTGCAGAAGCCAGGAAAGTTCCCCACAATAGCGGGACTATTCCCCCACTTACATATGGCTTGATCTGCTAGATGCGAGCCCTCTGGCCCCAATCTAACAAAGCATGAAAATATGTGCTTACATTTAAAGCATGTGTGCAGTCCTATTGACTAAAACAGGACTGCTTTTGTCCTATAGACACATGCTTAGGTGCTTTACTGGGTCAGGAGCAGAGTGCTTGGGACTTTGATGGACCAAGGTTCTACTGGGTCAGTGGGCAATTTCCACCCACTTTACAATTAGCCAAGAATTTTTAATTCCTTTTCTTGGACCATGTGGCATTCTCCTGGTACAAACAGGACTGGTGACCATTTGTGTTTTTCTGAATGGCAATGCCTGTGCTGCTAACACCCCAGTCACACCTCCCCCCAAAATATACTACTTAATCAGTTTTTATAACAATGGTTTCCTTGGGGATGAGAACCAAGCATTTGAAAATTGTTTAGTGAGGTATTTCAACTGCTGAATAGCATAGCCATAATCACTCTCAGGAAAGGGGAGCTGCAGACAGAAATTTTATATGATCCTCTTAACAAAATGGACCAAAGGTGAGTGTGAGGTGATTCTTAACAGGGCTTATTGATAAGATTGTACTGCAGAGAGCATATCCAGTAAATAGGATTGTCTACAGGATAACAAGATTATCTCTTGCTAAATTCGCACTGAAAAGACCATCACGACACACAATCGGGGAAACTAATGGGGATGATAGAGGTTTGAACTGGATCTTGGATCATGGCAATGCTAATTTTTATTTATAACAGTCATGTGCCAAGGTCCAACGATACAGAGGTAGGACAAGTTGCAATATGTCAAACAAAGATGCATACTGAAAATGGGTTTACTTTGCTTCAAGAAAGAAACAGTAGTTAAGATTAAAAGCTTTATCTAGGCACATTTATTTTGTACACTTTAATCATGCCATGTGTGATAAATACAGAGTTGAATTTTTAACACACACATTCAAATAATGATACCTATCAGTTAAATTAAACCATTAATAGATATTTTTAAAATCTTTATAAAATGGAAACTTCTTTTTCATAGTCTGTGCCTGTCTTCATTCTTAGAATCCTCCCAGCCTGTTGACAATAACTATGTTTTTATTTCAACGAGTAAGGGTTTGGTCTCTCTCTTTGACATGTCTATCACAAAAGAGAAATTATAATATATTTTTCTTATTAAACTGTTTGGAACATTTACTCAGTGGCTGATAACTGGCACCTTTATTGCAAAAAGAATACATTACTGCTCCATGTAGACAAGCTCTGTTACAGTGTTTCCCATTGTTTATTAGATAAATACTGATTTTATGTATGTATTGCATTGGGGGTTGTCATAACCATACAGCTAAGGGTAGCCTAGAATTCCTCCTTACCTGTAAGGGGTTAAGAAGCTCAAATAACCTGGTTGGCACCTGACCAAAAGCACCAATGAGGAAAGAAGATACTTTCAAATCTGGGGGGTAGGGGAAGGCTTTGTTTGTGCTCTTTGTGTGTGTGTGTTCTCTTGGGAAGCACAGAAGCACCAGGTCAGAAAATTCCTCCTCCTATAAACCATCCTAAAGTGAGTCTCAATATTGCAGAAAGAGTAAGTAAATAAGGCAGGGCGTTTTAGATTACCTTTTGTTTTCTACTTGTGAATTTTCCGTGTGCTAAGAGGGAGGTTTTATCCTTGTTTTTTGTAACTTTAAAGTTTGCCTAGAGGGGAATCCTCTGTGTTTTTAATCTGATTACCCTGTAAAGTTACCTTCCATCCTGATTTTACAGAAGCGCTTCTTTTACTTTTTTTTCTTTATAATAAAGTTCTGTTTTTTAAGAATCTGGTTTACTTATTTGGTTGGTATATTATTCCTAAGCCTTCCCAGGAAGGGGATGTAGGGCTTGGGGGGATATTTTGGGGGAATCAGCCTTTCCCTGATTCTTTGTCTAAATCACTTGGTGGTGGCAGCGTACCATCCAAGGACAAAGGATGTGTGTCTTGGGGAAGTTTTTATTGTAAGCTGGTAGAAATAAGCTTAGGGGGCTTTCATGCAGGTCCCCACATCTGTACCCTAGAGTTCAGAGTGGGGAGGGAACCCTGACAGGGGTATTTAATCAGTGTTTATTGGTTAAAACCAAAAATCAGAACCCCTATATATACTTGGCACTACTTGTGAGTGGGATCCTGTTGATGATGGCAGCATATGAGTTATGATTCATATGCAAAAGACTCAGTGGTGCAAGTTGTATAGGTGTTGGAACCTATTGTTCTGGTTCCATATGTTAAAGCCATTGTCAGTTGGATAGGTGACTGTGGCATCAAGAGCAATGTGTTAACATTTAAAAACATATAAGGCCTGATTCGTCATGGCCCTCATCATGTACACCAGCCACTGAAAGCATCTGATGAAGTGAGCTGTAGCTCACGAAAGCTTATGCTCAAATAAATTTGTTAGTCTCTAAGATGCCACAAGTCCTCCTTTTCTTTTTGCGAATACAGGCTAACACGGCTGCTACTCTGAAACCTGTCATCACTGAGTGAGTGGAAATTGGGTGTAAAATGGTACCATTCTGATTTGGTAACATTTTACACCCCCTTTGCACTGGTGTCAGTGACTATGCAAAATGAAGGCCAATGAGGAAACAGAGAATCACTCTGTGGATGATATATATCACAGCAATGGAATATCCAAAGCTCCTTTCCAATTGCTCTCTCACTGAGCTCCCTGGTAAGCATGACTATGATCACAGAGGTCTTGGAAGTCATGGAATCCATGACCTCTAGAGACCTCCATTATATTTTTGCCTCAGTCCAGTGCGGCTGGAATTGTCAGCAGTTCTGAGCCACTGCCATGGTTGGGGGGGACCCCCACATGCCCAAGCCACCACTTCAGGTGTGGGACCCCTGCAGCCCCAAGCCGCCACTGCCAGCAGTGGGGGGACACCCACATCTTCCAGTCCCACAGCAGGTGGCAGGGGGACCCCGCACTCTCAGTCACCATGGATAGCAGGAACCCTGGAGCTTCAGCAGCAGTCGGTGCTGGACTCTCCTTGTTCCCCATTTTGTCATAGTTATTTTTAATAAAAATCAGGGACAGGTGACAGGCTTCCATGATTTTTTGGTTATTGCCCATGACCTATCCCTGACTTTTACTAAAAATAACCATGACAAAATCTTAGCCTTATGCCTGGCCTACTGTATGGGGTCAATGCAAGGAGGGAGATATCATGTCTCATATTGACATCCACCTCATTTGGGATGGATGCCTTGCATCCCAGGGTTTGCAGAGAGAGATCTCCTTATGCCCCAAGGGTTACATGGAGGGAACTACCTGAGTGCAGAGAATGCAAATATGACTTGCTTTATGCAGCCATAGTAGAGGAAGTCTGCTGTACACCTCCCTCCAGTACATTTACACCAGATACAATCTAGACCTCCTTTCTAAAAGTCTTTATCTCTTTCAAATACCATCATCACCACCAATAAGATTCCTTCTTGAACTGTGATGTTATCGATGGACCAGCTTCTTAAGAACACTTTCTTTGGTTCATTTTTTCCACTAGGGCACTCAGTATCAGTAGTACAAAGCTTATTTTAGTAAAAGAAAACAAGCCACTTCCAATCCGATGTCTAGCAAATCCAGAAAACAGAGTCCTTTTTAATTGGATATAATGTCTTTAACATAGAGTCTCACAAAGGGATTCAATAATCAAAAGAGCATAGAAAGATTTTACATCAAGATTTAAAGAAAAGAAGAGACTCAAAGGTTTCAAATCCAGATGGTACCATCATGATCCTCTAGTCTGACCTCCTGCACATTGCAGGCCGCAGAACCTCGCCCACCTACTCCTGTAACAGACCCACAACTTCTGGCTGAGTTACTGCAGTCCACAAATCATGATTTAAAGACTTAAAGTGACCTAGAAAGACTTCAAGTTACAGACTCACTGATGCTCAATTTTGCCATCATTTGTCTAAGAGACAAATAGTACCTAAAGACCTAATCTGTGTATCAGGGTGAGTGGGTGGTAAAGGAAGAAGCATGATATCAGAAGAGAGCAAGCCAGTCAAAGGCTAAGGAAAGAAGAGTTGTAGATATTGACAGATGGATCAGGGAAGGGAAGCAGTGACTGAAAGAAATGATTCACTGAGATGGAATTGAATAGTTCATCCAAGTGAACCAAAGAAGAACCAGAGATACAGCAATAATGATCATATTAGACATGTGTACATGGGGAAAGTTTCTCTCCCTTCCCCCAAAATTTGAATCAATAAAACCAATTGGAAGTGTATTGTACAGGTTTCTACTGAAACGAATACAAGTCCAAAAAGCATCTTAGTTGATCCAGTTTTAAAAACATTTAGGATTTGGGAAGAAATTTCCCTTCGGTAGCCCTGTAAAATTCCCTGTATAATCTCGAATGTGAATAGCACCACATTGAGAATCTGAAACGTTGCCCAGGAAAACTGCTTTGCGAGGCTTTTGTTAGCTCAATGCAAGCTTCAAAATGATGTGTAATCTCCCTTTCAAATGAAAGAGAGAATTTTTCATGTCACAAGGGAGTCAGAGCTAACTTGTGCAAAGCGGGGATACATAATGGTAAGGAGTAGACAGGGCAATAATTCCCACTTATTTCACACCACCTAAGGAAACTAGCTGGGTGGGAAGCAGAATTCACATTAGACATTTTTAAGAGTAGATGGCTCCTCTTGAGATTGAAGTCTCTATTTCTGTTTCATAAGTTGTCTGGCTCATAAGAAGCCTCTTCACCCTGCATGTGTGGCTCTACTTGTCACCTTATAGATATTTTTCAGCTAATAAAAACCCACCCATGAATCTAGCATCCTGTGGTTTCAACTCAATATTGCAAGAATTTAACTTCATTCCCACTCTCCCCAATCCTGGTTGTAGGAGAAAGTCACTGTAATGACTTCTTTGCTTTTCATTCCTTGTATCCTTATTCAAAAGAATTCACCACAACACTCCTCATTGTTGTATTGTAGCTTGCTGTCATTATAAATATTTTATCTTATAGAGACATTCCCCAACCTCCAGTTCCTTTTCTATCTCTCCTTTATCAATTATATCTATTTGTATACACATTCCAGGTATGAGAATTAGACCATGAGATATCAGTTTTGCTTGCTAGATCCTCTTCTCCATCACTCAGTAACAGTTGTGGTTCTGATTGCTTATTTCCTCTAAGCCTCTTGCTGTTGTACACAAATTTGAGAACCTTAATATTGTTCAGCTATACCGAAAGAAGGACAGGAGACACTTGATATAGATTTAATCAGGCTGCAACTTTATTATTAGATGCCTGGGACTACCCGGCAGATAAAAGTGTACAGTGCAGGTAACCCCGGTTTATTCTGTAATTACTTGGGGGGGCTTCCACCAGCTCCCCCAATTTTCTTTTCATGTCCCTCCAGCACATCTATTGCCAGGACCTTACCAAACTCGGTTGAGGTGGGGGGGTGGGGGTCACCAGCTCCCCCTCTTTTTCCATCCAGGTCCCTCCAGAAAATCCATTGCCGGGGTCTTACCATCATCCCCCCTCATAGGAGCAGTAAGGTGGACTATAAGAAAGGAGGGATTGGGTCCCTGCTGTACCAACCATCAGAGCCCTAAAATTCATGCCGTTTCATTCCTTTAAACAGCAACTCCTTTTAAAGTCCTTTACCAGACCATTTATCTAGTCACTGGATGGCTTGCACCTTTAAAGACTTCTGCCCTTACATTCCAAGGGGGTGAGTCAGTGCTGGAAAGCTGATCAATCCACCTTTTTGCAGCAGTTTCTGACCTTGTCTCCCCCTCTCCCCCCTCCATAAAGCACTACTGTGTTCCTCCAGCAAGTCTGGGCAATGTCATCCCCCATTTAGGTGTGGTGCGGTCATTCTTCCTATTGTTCACCTTTGTTTCAAAAGAAGTCCATCTTCTACCTTAATTTTGTTGAAAGTACATACCAAATTATTTTAGTTAAATAAAAGTTCTCCTTCTCTCTCGTTCCTACCTAATTTAAATCCTACATAGCAAACCTTGCTGATAAAGGTAGACCACATTTTTTGCTCAGAAATGTTTCCTGCTGAAAAATATGATTTTGTTTAAAATATTTTTTTCTGGCAGAAAAATGGCAATTCTAATGAGAAATGTCAGTTTTCCCAAAGAAAAATTACAAAACAAAATTGTGCATCAAAATTTAGAACAAAAAATAATTTAATTTTAACCTAAAGTATTGTTTCATTTCAATTTTTTAAAACCAAAACATCTAAATGAAAGAACACTAAGATGAGACTAAATGAAAATTTTCATTTCAAATTCTTTCTAAAACTTTCTATGGAAAAAACAAAATTTTGTCAACCAAAATATTTGATTCAGATTTTTCATTTGAAATTTCCCACAGGAAAAAATGGCTTTTCTGACACGCTAATTTTGAACCTGGAGACTTGAACTTTCATTCATAGAATATCAGGGTTATAAGGGACCTCAGGAGGTTATCTAGTCCAACCCCTACTCAAAGCAGGACCAATCCCCAACTAAATCATCCCAGCCAGGGCTTTGTCAAGCCTGACCTTAAAAACTTTTAAGGAAGGAGATTCCATCACCTCCCTAGGTAACCCATTCCAGTGCTTCATCACCCTCCTAGTGAAAAAGTTTTTCCTAATATCCAACCTAAACCTCCCCCACTGCAACTTGAGACCATTACTCCTCATTCTGTCATCTGGTACCACTGAGAACGATTTAGATCCATCATCTTTGGAACCCTCTTTCAGGTAGTTGAAAGCGATTATCAAATCCCCCCTCATTCTTCTCTTCTGCAGACTCTTCTGCATTAACCCTAAAGGCCCTTTATATCATTCTGGCAAAGTAAAGGAACATTAAAGTGAATGTAAATTACATTTACCTTGACTTTAAAGCTACTGTACACCGTGAAAGCAATGTAAAAGAGCCTCACTGTAAATGATTAACAGGGTTTGTATCCCTGCTGCTGATATTCTCAAATTCAAACACATTCTCAAAACAGAGGCACATGAATTCTAAATTCTGAGCTTGCTTCTATTTGGAGTGTAATGGATGGGTACCCCTCACCATTCTTTAGGATTAACTAATGAATGATCCAGATCCACAGGTGTTGTAAATTGGCATAACTCCACTGTCGTCAGTCGAACTATGTCTCTACACTAGCAAAGAATCTGACACAATATTTGTACAAAACTGAAAATTTACATAATTGTTCTCATTAATTATAATCATCATATTCATCATTACGATATCCAGCACTCTTAAGATAAAGTGTCTTTGGGGTCAGGAGAAATTATCTGGATCACGTGTGTCTTGGTCCACGTTCATCACTATAGAGTTCCCTATCAGATAGAGTCCTTCTGAGACATGATCCTAATGAGACAGTTCACAAACCACTGATCTTCTGCTGTAGTTTCTGCAGTCCCTTTGGAACACCACTATTACCTTGTCACTTGCTGCTCCCCAGACCATTAGAAGTCTCATTTTTTAATTTATTTATTTTTGGAAATTGGTCATGAGGAGGAATGAATTGAAATATACAAGATTTGTTTACAACTAACACTATTATAAGTAAGTGCACTTCTTACAAGGGGCTTTGTTTCCCACCATTCTTACTTGAACGGACTGATGATTTTTCAAGGACAAAATTTTTTGTTCGTTGAGTTATCATATAGTAAAAAAGTGAAGAACACCCCCCCCCAAAAAAAGAGAAACCCATTACCCTCAGTTCTGATGGAAGTAAAAAGGAATGTTTCAGAAGCTGAAGAATTTAACACCTCGAAACTCTCAATTTAGTAGCATTTTTATCTTATACAACATATAAAATTCAAAAGGCACTGGATGATGGAACTACACTGGCAAATTACAGCAGTTATTAAAAATTCCCTTTCCAGCTAATATGAAGTCATGAAAAAATAGAGTACTCCTGACCCTTTTACTAAAGTGTAAATTAGTAGTCTAATAGCAATATTCAGATGGGCAAAAAAGAAATATAAGCTCTCTTTGATGAAAATATACAAAAAGTGCTTCCCTACTGTGAATCATCTTAGCTTGTGAAATAGTATTTTAGTACAGTGAGCTCTGTAAAGGGCATTGCAAGCCAGCAAATGTTGAAACAGAAAAAGACATTTAGTGCATTTCTCCATTATTTCATTCTCTTTTTAGTGATCATTTAAAAAACTTGAGCATCTTTGAGTATCTCCATGAAGCTAGTTTAAAAACAAATGACTAGTCCAGTCAACAAATTATTTCTCCTGCAAATATCTCAGATAATTATATATGAGTTTAATAGAGTTGATGAAAGTAACATGTATCTAAACATTACCATAACAGGATTTCTATAATATTTTCTGAAACAAGGATTGGATCTCTATAGCTATTCTTACTATAGTATTAATATTTCTTGTGTTATAAAAGATAGCAACACCTATTAAATAAAATAAAATAATCAAGTCTGAGATGCTACGTTTCCTCTACACTCAAGTACTCCAGAAAGATTTTAAATAATGGAGCAAACATAGTTGTTTAGATGGGGAAAACAGCACTTTCCACAGTCCTTCAACAATGCCCTTTGAAAATGATAAGGCCACTCACAAAATCCCCCAAGAAGTGATAAATCTTCAGTAACAAAATCCTCATCATATTACAGCTACCTCTCTTTGAGCTATGATAGAAAACTAGCAACTACTTAGAATGTCCAGTAAATGGAGACTCTCTCCTTGGTGTAAGGAATGGTTTTCATGCGGAAGAGCAGAAACCAATCCCTTTTCCACCATTTGTTCTGTTTTACTTTTTTTCCTCATTTTTTCCATCAATTATGTATTTTAGGTCATGCTGAGCCACTTTTGTAGGCACAGATTCAGCAAAACATTTAACCATGTGGATAACTCTAAGCAAACAACTTGCGCCATTGAACTCTATGGTACTATCAGTGAGCTGAAGTGCCTTGCTGGGTCAGAGCTACAGACCAGAATCCACTCCTCCCCCCCCACTTCCCCACATTGAAGTTGTCATAAATATAAAGGGAAGGGTAAACCCCTTTAAAATCCCTCCTGGCCAGAGGAAAAATCCTCTCACCTGTAAAGGGTTAAGAAGCTAAAGGTAACCTCGCTGGCACCTGACCAAAATGACCAATGAGGAGACAAGATAATTTCAAAAGCTGGGAGGAGGGAGAGAAACAAAGGGTCTGGGTCTGTCTATATGCTGCTTTTGCTGGGGATAGACCAGGAATGGAGTCTTAGAACTTTAGTAAGTAATCTAGCTAGGTATGTGTTAGATTATGATTTCTTTAAATGGCTGAGAAAAGAATTGTGCTGAATAGAATGACTATTTCTGTCTGTGTGTCTTTTTTGTAACTTAAGGTTTTGCCTAAAGGGATTCTCTATGTTTTGAATCTAATTACCCTGTAAGGTATCTACCATCCTGATTTTACAGGGGTGATTCCTTTACTTCTATCTAATTCTATTTCTATTAAAAGTCTTCCTGTAAGAAAACTGAATGCTTTTTCATTGATCTCAGATCCAAGGGTTTGGGTCTGTGGTCACCTATGCAAATTGGTGAGGATTTTTACCAAACCTTTCCCAGGAAGTGGGGTGCAAGGGTTGGGAGGATTTTGGGGGGTAAGATGTGTCCAAACTACGTTTCCCAGTAAACCCAGTTAGAGTTTGGTGGTGGCAGTGGATATTCCAAGGACAAAGGATAAAATTAATTTGTACCTTGGGGAAGTTTTAACCTAAGCTGGTAAAAGTAAGCTTAGGAGGTTTTCATGCAGGTCCCCACATCTGTACCCTAGAGTTCAGAGTGGGGGAGGAACCTTGACAGAAGTCAATGGAAAGGCTAAAGGGAAACTGGTTTGGGCCCTTAGGTTCCTGATCATATGTGGAATTTACCTTGGGAAGTTGGGATAGTCTCGCTTTTACAGCTGATCTTTACCACACAGATGTTTTCACTAAATATTTTTATTTAATATTATTCCACGTTTTCCCTTTTTCTTGATGCTAGTACTTAAATTCACAGTTTTTATAACTATGTTGTCTCAAATTCTCTGATACTATCTTCAGTGGTGTTAATAACTAATAATAATAATAATTAGCCCAAGTTTTTCCTTCTTTCAAGACCTGGCTAAAATGACAAGAAAATATCTATCCATATGTGAACCTCAGTGGTCATGTGAGAGTCCTATTCTTTGGTGTTTCATTTAACTGCCCCTGCACTACATTTGTCTAATCCAATTGCTAGTTCAGATAATGATGAATCTTTCCATCCTTCACATTCATTTAGGAGTCAAAGCCACTCCCACTGAAGACAGTTGATGATAAGACTGTTGATGCGTTCAAAGTAAGTTCATTCACTACTCCTGTTCCATCCTCCCCCACATTCCTGTACACTCCCTAAGGCTCTGATCCCACTAGCTCCTGCCCATATTTCCCCCCTTTCCACCAACTTCTGCTCTTGCCTCCCCTGCTCTTCACTCCTCTGCATCCAAGTTAGCATGCTTCTTTCTTCTCCTCCTTGCGGCCTGGGCAACAGCAGGAGACACATGGAGAGCAGAGACACTGTCTCTCCACTCTCAATTCTGGTGCTTGGTACCACAGCAGCCACCAGCATCTGGGAAGAGCAACTGCAGGAATAGATCTGCTCAGCCTCTGCAGCTCTTGGATGAAACATGCTCAGTTGCTTTGTGGGGATGGTGGGTACCTGCTCAGTGCTGTCAGCATATAGGAGATTTGTGAGGCTGGAGTACACTCAGAGCAGATAGAATCTTTGGATAAGTTCTCTGTCAAACTCTAACAAACCTCAACTGAACACGGATAAACTATGATTTTTCAGTGGTTTGTAACTTTGTCAAATTTGGGCAGATTTTCATGGGGACAGCAAAAAGGGCTCTCTTGATCCACAGATGAACCTCCAGCAAAATTTCAAGTCTCTGTTCCAAAGTATGGAGGCACTTCAAAAATATCAATTTAAGACAAACACTTAACACGGAAAATTTCAACCTGTACGATTAAAGCTTGGCAACATTATAAGCAATGAAAAACAAGGACTTATTATGGAAGGCATTAGGCCTGTCTACACATAGTTTAAAACTATTTCAATAAAGGTGTAATTTTTTTACTAAAATAGTTAAATTGCCCACTAGTATTGACTCAGTTACACTGATATATTTAGATGCCTTATACCGGTGTTTCCCAAACGTGGGACGCCACTTGTTCAGGGAAAGCCCCTGGTGGGCTGGGCCAGTTTGTTTAACTGCTGCATCTGCAAGTTCGGCCGATTGTGGTTCCCACTGGCTGCGGTTCGCCACTGCAGGCCCACAGGGGCTGCAGGAAGTGGCGGCCGGTACATCCCTCGGCCCACGCCACTTCCCACAGCCCCCATTGGCCTGCAGCAACAAACTGCAGCCAGTGGGAGCTGCGATCAGCCAAACCTGCGGACGCAGAAGGTAAACAAACCGGCCCGGCCTGCCAGGGGCTTTCCCTGAACAAGTGGCATCCCAAGTTTGGGAAACACTGTCTTATACTATTACAGCTTATTCCACTTCCATTATGGAAATAAGCTGTACCAGTGTGAGCACCTTTATACTGTCATAACTGTGTTAAAACTGGAGAGGGGGTTTACCGATTTTACGATATGGATATAGTTATAGCAAGACAACTTTACATGTAACAAGCCCTTAGGCAACTTTAACGATAGGCACACCCACTATCTCAGTCTACAATAACCACAATTGGTGCTGGCACATGGGCCTCGTATACACTACAAAATTAGGTTAGTATAACTACATCAGTTGAAAGTGTGAAAAATCCATACCCCTGAGCAACACAATTAAACCGACCTACCCCGGTGTAGCCTGTCGACCTAGCTACCACCTGTCAGGAAGGTGGATGAACCCACGGGAGAACCCCTCCAATCAGCATAGGTAGCATTTTCACGGAAGCACTACAGCAGCACTTCTGCGGTGCTGCAACGTTTTAAGTGTAGACAAGCCCTTAGATGTATGAAAATAATAGGATATTTGCTATGAAGACAATACTTTAGTACTCAGCTAGCCCACTGTGCTAGAACACCATGTGAACTCACTAGCCCTTGGCACATTTAAATCCTTTTTGACCCTGGATTGGCTAAAAATATCAAAGAGGAACAAAAGCATCATAGGTATGTTTATATTATTTACGGTGTATCAGGTTTATGAGGTTGGAGGACAGAACGTTTTTGCTAGTTTTAGCAGTGGAAAAAGGTAGATTGTGGTCATGAAACCAGTTCTTGACTCATCAAATGTTACAAACAATAATGTTTCACACAGATCTGCATAATTTAGCAAGTTGATGAGCACTAAAAGTAACTAGCAATCTAGAGTATCTGTTCTGTTGCCTATTTAGGGGAACTGTGCATGATGCCATGAGTGAATGCATGAAAATGGGGGGCGGAGGGAGAGAGTCATTGAGAACACAATTTAGACCCACATTTTAAGGAAATTAGCTCACAAACAGTTTAGGATTATTCACACACATCTGGCTGACACTTGTAATGTTATAATCATTCTCCTTTTTTCACTCTTAAAACAGCTTGTTTCACAGAATTGCAACTTCAGTCATTATTAGCAATCTTATTTTTCTCATTATTTAATGCAACTTTTGTTGGAACTTGAAACTCATTTGCAATTAAAGGATGTCTCAAATATTACACATGGCAATATTCATCATGTAAAATGAGAAATTTGGTCACAGGATTTTAAAGAGCAACATTGACTTTGCAGCAGCACAAAACTGGAGGGCAAAGTCCAGAAGTAGCATCGTGCTCAAAAAACCCCTTTCCTGTAGCAGTTCATTTGGCATTATGTTAATTAGCTCATCTGTCTAAATAGGGTCCATATGGTGATTTTTCTGTAAATGTTTTCTTTATTTGAACACTGTGTATTAATCAGTGTACAGCTCTACATTGAAATTAACCTTGGAGACTGGATAATTAGAATCTGAGCTGAGTAGTGGACCAGTTTCTCATTATTCAGAGTAAAGGTGTCAGAAACACCAGCCACATAACCTACAACTATAAAGGCGAGGACAAATTTAAAGAGTGAAATGAAATGTTAGAGTGAAATTTAAAGGAAATGAAGTGAACTTGGCAAAAGCCTTAATTCTGAAATTGTCGTATTTCAGTTTATCTGTAATGATAAAGAAAAAAATATTTCATTTCAGGTAAATCAAACTGTATATAACATACAAAGAAGCTTTTCTTTCTAAAAACTAGAGAGGCAATAACTTGATGTTAGACCAATCAACACTGCATCTGTTGAGTGTATAAAATCAAGAAAAAAATATTACTCAGACTCCAACATTTTTTACATCTGTTGGGGTATTTTTATAAGAAGGTTTTCTTAATGACAGGTTGGCTTTTATATACTATAAAGCCAAAGAATGAGAAATGAAATATTTTGACTAAATGCTGAATATTTGAATTGTTAGAAATAAAGCTTAGAAGGTATTTTTGAATTTCCCACTTTTATTTCGTACCTTTATTTTCTTATGTATTTCAGTTTAGAGTTGAAAGAAAAGGAGTACTTGTGGCACCTTAGAGACTAACCAATTTATTTGAGCGTAAGCTTTCGTGAGCTACAGCTCACTTCATTGGATGCATACTGTGGAAACTGCAGACGACATTATATACACAGAGACCATGAAACAATACCTCCTCCCACCCCACTCTCCTGCTGGTAATAGCTTATCTAAAGTGATCACTCTCCTTACAATGTGTACGATAATCAAGTTGGGACATTTCTAGCACAAATCCAGGTTTTCTCACCCTCCACCCCCCCCCCCCAAACTCACTCTCCTGCTGGTAATAGCTTATCCAAAGTGACCACTCTCCTTACAATGTGTATGAAAATCAAGGTGGGCCATTTCCAGCACAAATCCAGGTTTTCTCTACGGTGCCACAAGTACTCCTTTTCTTTTTGCGAATACAGACTAACACGGCTGTTACTCTGAAACCTGTCAGTTTAGAGTTGGTGTGCCTTGCACATAGTTAGGTGCAGTTGCACTGAAAATGCTCACAACACCTGATTTGATAAAATGAGCTAGATTTTCAGAACACTGAATGCACAAATGGGTGTTAACATCCACACCTGAGTACATGCTGAAGTGCTTTGCTGAATCACAGCCCTAATTTGCATGATCACGGATTGTGCTTGCAATGTACTACTTGCACAAATAATTGGCCAGTTTGAAAAACACACATGGTTCCAGTCTCAGATACCATTGTAATGGATGCAATAGAATACTCTTAACAGAAAATAGCCTCTGAAGACAGAGCAATAAAACAGCCCCTGATGCTAGCCAAAAGTAAGTGTTGACCTCAAACCAAAGAAACAGAGAGGTTTTTAAAAAATGGACTGCTTCCAGACAGGACAATTCTTTACATACTGGCATCCTCTAGTTCAGCAACAGTAAATATTTCGGAAGGAAGGCTTGGAAAGCATCAGTAGCAGAAGCAAGCTGTGGTGTCTGATGCCTCTCCTGCCTTTTTAAAATTTAATGTGGCCTGAGGCTTCCTCTTTAGTGATGCCTCAGAACAGGCAACATTTGGAAGTTTCCAGGTGCCATGTGCACTTTTGGACACTAATATCAGGAAAGTCCCATAGCTGACTGCAAATGTATGAGGAAGAGAAAGATCTTCTACCATTAAAAAAAAGGACCTGGTCCTACAAGTCCATGTGCGGTAAACAGTGTAAGTCCTAGTTTTGATACTATAAGAGCTACTAAAATAAAGCATTCCTTTCACTGCCTCTACCTATAGGGTTGAGGGTTCTCAGCTCCTTTCAAGACTGAGCCCAGAAGTGGGGAAGGGAAGGAACTGCTTGGCTGAACTAAATTCAAACCTAAACCAAACAAATCTGCTTTATTTTGAGTAGAGTCATAAATGATGGTTCAGTCCATTTCTTTCTCCAAAATAACTCTTGTATAGATGTGCATGAAATATGTTCCACTGACAGCTCTAGAAAATGAAATCTGCTATTTATCCACAGGACAGATACAGCACAGGCAGCAGCAGTTCAAGCTTCCTTGCACTGCTTTGCCAATGAGCAGAGAGAGGGGCCAGTTCTTATTCTAATTCACTAGCTCATCCAGCCCTAATTACCGTTGACCTTGAAGTGCTCAGACATATTTCTTTCCTTCAGAAGAATGAAAAGGTGTTACCAATCTTGCTGTGTCTGCCTGGGCCACTGTTTTTTAATGCTGGTTTTTATGGGATCCTTTAATCAATCTTTCCTTCCCTCCTTTTCATTTTTAGTTTTCTTTTTTTTTCCTCACCTGAGCAATATATATTTTCCCCGTAATTCAACTCTCTCTTACTTGCATTAAATAGATTTTTTTAAAGCACCCAACTATTACTGTGAGAATGCAAATGCAATTTCCTTCCTCACCCCCCCCCCCCCCGCAAACCTCTTAGAGGTATGAAATAAAAGAGTGAGGGGTACATGATGGAAGGGTAGAACTTGAGTGATTTGATTTTTAAACTAAACTCTCTTTTGAGGCTGAAGCTAAATGACAGAGGGGCAGCATTATTTCAGATTATCCAAAATAAAACTGAATAGCACAACACTGAAGGGTTGAGATACAGGGAAATTAATAGAAAGGCTAGAGTGCTCAACAGCAAGGAGAAAATTACCCATTTTGCATATAAATGATGTAATTACCCCCTCAGTTTCTCAGGCAGAAATGGGCATCCTAATTAAAACATTTTATTATCCTCTAGGGACTGACATATGAAATTAATTAATTAGATAGATAGATTACATAGATAAAAGCAAACAAAAAACCCAACTGCCACCACCACCATTTTTACAAAATAATTTTCTAATAGAACCTATAATGTATATAGAGTTTAAGTTTTGTAACAAGTTATCATACACATACTTTATTTCAAATCATTCATAGGGCTTGATATAAAAAGCCAAAAGCAGAGTACAATCTTTACAGAAAAAGCAAATGATGATATAATATGAAGAAAGGGAATTGAAAGTCTTCTGCTCTGAACATCATTGTTTCTTTCTGATTAATGCTGGAAACTCAAGAGCCACTGTGTTTAACCTGTGCTGATGCTACAAGTGCTGTAATTAAGCATGAGAATATGATTTTACAAATTCTGCATGCTGACTGTTTTCTGCAGATTCACCAATACACTGTTAAAACCATAACTGTGGAGTCCTGGTACTAAAGATCAATATGGCTATTTCTTGCTGTGTTTTATTGATCAGCAATGTTCCAAGCCATCCTCTCTTCTCATTTGTCAAGTGATAAACAAGTTAAGAAAACTTTTGCAGATTCAGAGATAATGAATGTACTGTATTCAATCATTTGAAATGGTATTGTGCTACAAAGCAAGACAAAACCTGAAAGGTATAATGAATTTGAAAAATCCCATTATCATTCATATCATCTGACTGATTGACTGAATGTTGGCAAGAGACTTGGCAGACCAGCTTGTTAGTGCCCAATACTGTGCACTGATGATTGATGAATCAGCTGGCATCACTGATGCTCCTCAAACATTCATTGATATTCAAAATTGTCAAACATTCTCTAGACAGACCTTCATGTTTCATTTAACTTTTTTTTTCCTGTTGGTCTCCACTTTGGCTGCCTACATAACTCTGGAGATAATACAATAGAATGATCATCTACAAAATGAAGAGTACATCTCTCTCTCTCGCTCTCAGAATTGGAAGATTGATGCACAAATGCAGCAAAAATCAGACTGCAAATCTCACAAGAATCAATGTTCTTTTCCTATTACCTGTACTTTTAGATTTGACTAAGTTAGAAGTAGTACAAGAATGAGATTTCTTGCATTATTTCCATGGCCATACCTGATTCAAATCCAAAACAGTAAGTGCACTTAAAAAATATTAAAAACAAACATCTGAACCTCAGAAAAGATCCAGGTTCGGTTCCGGTTAAGGTACGGATATAGATTAAAGTCAGGCCAAGAAGTCTGGAATAAGTGTTGTGGTTTATGGGTTAATTAAACAATATCTAGTGCATCTCATGCTTAGTTCTTAAACTTTATTTATTTTACATAAAGAAAGTATATTTATTTATTTTCATAAAGTGTTGGGAAACTTTAAATTACAAAGCCAGTTGTAATCCACCTGTTATATGACTGAACTCTATATACTCTAGAAACTGGTATGTTGATCAACCATAAACAAACATTTTTTAACTAATGTTCTGATGTTTTTAGCAAAGAAAACAGACAACATTTATTTTACATAACAGAAATCATCATATAAACACCTACCATATTGCTTCAAAGATAAAACTTCATTTTCTCCATCTTGTCTTCTCTTTTGTCTGTGTTTGATTTTGGAGAAATTGAATTCACAGAACTGATACCATTGATCTAGCATTTGTTTCAGAATCCATAGCTGCCCAGATCATAAGGGGAAAAGTAATAAAATAGATACACTGTAGCACCGATAGGTACCATTTAAGAAGCAGACTGTTATGCTTATACCAAATCCATGAGTGTATTAAGGTTTCAACTGTCAAGATCTGCAACTGAAACATTATATGTTTGCAGGCACAAAATGGCTTTTAACCTTGATAATGTGAATGAGAAAATGACATAATTATATTAATGCTGCTGGAGAAACAGGGGTAAAAAATAAGCATAGGACAGGTAGTATGTTTCAGAGAAGCTAAAAATATCACTGAAAATGTGAGAGAGCTGTGAAAGATGGTTTATTCATGGACACCAATGTACTGACACTGAAAACAATTTTTAACAGCAAAGCCTAGTTTCATCTTGTGTAGAAAGTAAAGCTGTTGAGTAAAGTATGGGATTATTCATGATGATTCAGGGTCTGCTAGGGGTTAGGAAAAGATGCATAATCTACCTGGCTCAGTGAATTCCTTTGGTTCAGAGAATCAAGTTTTACTCAAAGAATGTGACTTTAAAACAAATGTAGGGCTTTCCAGTTTCTCTTTTTCTAAAGAAATGTATTCTCCCACTGCCCAACATATACAGTCTATACTAGATACACAATTCTTTATTTATAAAGTTTTAGACTGTGTAGAAATTAATCTGTCTTTATATCTGTTTATAAATAGATAATACATATATGCTCATATGCCAGCATTTATCCTTCTGGTTCACTCCAATACATCATTGGAGCAATGGTACTAGTTATGATGTATGACACTAACACATCATAAAAACATGGTCACTTACGTAATGCATTATTCAAAACATGGAATTAAACAGAAAGATCAATATACTGAAGCTCCCCCACCCCCATGCTTAAGGTAAATTAGATGGATTTAGAGTAAAGAATCTATGCTTAGCATTTATCTAAAAGGTTCATCAAATAGGAAATTAAGTGAAAAATACCTTACTTTTCAATATAATCAAATTGCTACAATAAAGAAAGGGAAAAATTCCAGTTGTATTACCCCTCCTGCACATATTTTTAAGCTCACTATTATTTTCTATTGATAATTATTATTGCTTTCATGGATTTAAAGGTGCATAAAAGTATGTCTAGAGTTAGGTAAAGTTATTCTGTTTGGGCTGGCAGCATTGCCAGCCTCAAGCATTTAAAAATCATGAGACAGGCCAAAAAAAAAATAAAATAAAAACCATGAGATTTTTCAATGGTAGTAAATTTGAGTTTAATTTTATTTGGCTTCCTGTTTCTGAGCCCTTTAGGGTGCACTTGGGTCACGTTTCAAGCTCTTCCTGACAACCATGAGAGACTGGAACCTGCTATTTTCAAAATTCTGAGATTCATATGACTGCAGGTGCTCTCTCTTTATGAGAAACAGCAAATATTGCAAAACTTGTGATAAAATCTCAAGAGTTTGGGTTTGTCCAAACATCACATGAATATCCTACTTCCTGGAAAACAATCAAACACACACACTGTCAAGGTTCCTTCCCCACTCTGAACTCTAGGGTACAGATGTGGGGACCTGCATGAAAGACCCCCTAAGCTTATTCTTACCAGCTTAGGTTAAAAACTTCCCCAACGTACAAACTTTGCCTTGTCCTTGAACCGTATGTTGCCACCACCAAGCGTTTTAAACAAAGAACAGAGAAAGAGACCACTTGGAGACATCTTCCCCCAAAATATCCCCCCAAGCCTTACACTCCCTTTCTTGGGGAAGGCTTGATAAGAATCCTCACCAATTGGTACAGGGGAACACAGACCCAAACCCTTGGACCTTAAGAACAATGAAGAATCAAACAGATTCTTAAAAGAAGAATTTTAATTAAAGAAAAGGTAAAATAATCACCTCTGTAAAATCAGGATGGTAAATGCCTTACAGGGTAATCAGATTCAAAACATAGAGAATCCCTCTAGGCAAAACCTTCAGTTACAAAAAATCACAAAAACAGGAATATACATTCCATCCAGCACAGCTTATTTTACCATCCATTAAACAAAAGGAAAACTAACACATTTCTAGTGTTACTTAGTTACTTACTAACTTAACAGGAGTTGTAAGGCTGCATTCCTCATCTGTTCCTGACAAAAGCATCGCACAGACAGACAGACCCTTTGTCCCCTCCCCCCCTCAGCTTTGAAAGTATCTTGTCCCCTCATTGGTCATATTGGGTCAGGTGCCAGTGAGATTATCTTAGCTTCTTAACCCTTTATAGGTGAAAGGGTTTTGCCTGCGGCCAGGAGGCATTTTATAGCACTGTTTACAGAAAGGTGGTTACTCTTCCCTTTATATTTATGACACACAGAAAATAGAACATACTTCTGCTATGGGGAGAAGTCATAGAGACTTTGATGAGAAGGCCAGAAAAGCACTCTTTGGTTATGAAGGCCTTGAGCCTACTGCCCTCAGAAGAATCAGAGCTGGGTGCAGACATTGCTTCCCTGCACTGTACTGAGCACTTCACTACAATATCAGCTGCAGCATATTAGTTATTGTATTCGTGAACCCCCTCCAGGTACTTCACCTCCCTTTCTTGCTAGACTACTTTATTTACTCTCTGATCAAAGAAAGTTTATGGTAGCATCTAACCAGCATTTTCAACTTTTAACTTTAGGATACTACTACTTTCTTACCACTTTCAGATACCATACAAAATCCCCTTCCTTGATATTATTTTCTTGAATCCTTTAAAATACTTATACAGTTTTATATCCCCTTAATCTCTTTTCCTCCAAGATGTATAAATTGAGTTCCCTTGCTTTTTCTTCTGCTGTCATCTCCTAATCCTTGTATAATTTCATTTGTCCAATGCACCAGAACCACAGTCATGTAAGTTTCATAAAGCCTTGGCCATTAATTTGTTTTCATTTATAGAAGCTGAAGTGGTCTCAGGTGCTCTGCCACTATTTTAGCTTTAACCATGCTTCTCTTGGACATTCTAATTAGCCGAAAGGAATTTTTATCCTTTTGCCTGAGGTCATTAGTTATTGTAATTTCTATTTGTTTTCCATAGCACCCACAAGGTGCTAGGATCTTTCCATAAATAAAAGAAGCCATTGTCCGTGCCCCAATTGCTTACAAGAGAAGCCTCTGATCCTGTATGAGGATCATCTCCAGCATTGACCCCTGCACCCTTGTAGATTCCCAAGGAAATAAGTGAGACTCAGTACAATGTCATGGGTCTATACCAGTGGCTCCTTATGCAGTAATGGGGCTCCAGAGATACAATTTCAAGACAATGTATGTGGTGGTGTTTTGTTTTGTTTTGTTTTTAACATCAGTCTTGTATCTGAGTCAACACTTTTGCACAACAGTGAGAGAAACAGGTGAAATCCTAAATTTGTTGTGATGTATCAGTTCCATTATAATCAGTAAAGTATGTGCACAAAAAGATTTGAAGGCATGTAATATTAAGTGATCATATATTTTTAGGTCTTTTAGTGGATTTTGTACTAATACTGCTTTAATAAGTGATTTACTAAGGTAGTAAAAAGAAGGAAATTGTTCAGATGGAAAACTGAAGTTTATAGTCTACATCTATTGTCCCATGACAGTGGCCTCAGAAGTTCATTTAGATCTTCTAATTCATAATTTTAAGCTGTTATTTTTTTATTTTAGCTACACTAAGCTCAGAACAAGTTCATAACCTCAATCTGTAAGCCAGTTATTCAGAGAGGAAATTACTGCAACCTTCTGCTCCCAGTGGGGAGCTACTAAAACTGCCATGAGCTTTATAAGAACTGTGGAAACTGAGGAGAAACAGAACTGAGATGTAGGGTGGCAAGCAGAAATCAAAAAAGTATCATTAGTACTAAGGAAAATCAGTATGGGTAGCTACGCATCTCAAAGGTCTATGTATACCGAGGAATTCCCCATGAGGCTAGAAAGTCCAATCGACATGTCCCATTCTTTAGCCTCGGAAGGGATGATGGATTGATTTAATCATTTTAAGTGCAATATTGGTACCATCATATCTTATTTTCTGGACTCTCTTTCTTGAGAGCATACATCCAGAATGATGCAGCAGCTCTTGCAGTAACACTCAGATGTGGACACTGTCTCTTCCAGCCCCTACCTCAGATACAAGGATAATTTATTTGGCACAGTTTTACACACAGCTACCAGCCTAACACTTTTTTTAAAAAAACTGAGCATTCTAGTAATGCCTAAAACCTGCAAACAGGAGCAGGGCCCCTTTGTGCAGGGCCATATACAGACATATGAGACCACATGATCCCTGACCAAAGAGATCTAATTTATCTTAGAAATGACCAGCATTGACCAGTTATTTGTGCTAATGTTAAATACCACAAAATAGAAGGGGGCTTGCCATGGGCAGCAGGAGCCCATAGTCACTTTTCATGGGTATTTAACATGATCAACATGATCTTCCCCTCTTCTGCCATGGATTGGTCCTACTTTCATAGTCATACACTTTTCAGCATGCCTCTTTACAAAATCACTATGATGCTGTCTCTTACTATTTTAGTCCTGTGATCTATGATTGGCTCAAATGCTATTTTATTTTTAAGACTGACTAGCTGCTTATCTGGATCTTTACAAGGTCCTAATAGGATATTTATCCTATAGAAATGTTACATGATGTTATGTTGAGGACATTCCAAACCCCAGTTTTTTAAAGTAGTAAAATATTTTATTTTTAGAAATATGAAATATAATGAAAGTCAGATGTTATGACGACAGGGCCTATATAACTAAACAGACAAGGCAGGTGAGGCAATATCTTTTACTGGATCAACTTCTGTGGGTGACAGATACAAGCTTTCAAGCTTACACAGAGCTCTTCTTCGGGGCTGGAGAAGAGCTCTGCCTAGGCTTGAAAGGTTGTCTCTCTCACCCACAGAAGCTGGTCCAATAAACAATATCACCTCACCCACCTTGTCTCTCTATTATCCTGGGACCAAAGGGCTCCACCACTACAGCATGTATAACTAAATAGGCTGGTAGACAGACAAGTGGATGGATAGATAATATTCATAATGAATATGAATCATAAGTAGAAATTGCAATTTAACCTTATTTTTAAGAACTTGTGTTAAAGAGAGAAAAAAAAAAAACATCTAGAGAGAAGCCATTAAGCTTCAATGATCTTTAGTGGTTTTAAAGATCCCCAATACATAAAACAAAAGAAGAGGAAAGGGTGTTTTTCTGGAATTCAGAGAATGTCATTTCCATTTAGTCAGAAAAATATATTCAGAGGCTTTTATCTGTTTATAAACACAAACAGATAAAAGAACAATATTATGTAACTTTTGGCAGTTGCATAGTTAAAATAAGGGCTGTTCCCTCAGCAAATATCAACATAGGCCCATGTCTGAATTCAATATATTAGCTTTCTCAGATAAAACATATATGGAATAGTTAATAGGTTTCTTTTCTTTTTTTTTATTAGCAGACAATGCTTTCCAGCGATGACTAGCATAAAGCAAATCCACACAGCATATATTCTTACATTGCAAAATAAGAAAAATAACATGGAAATATATAGAAAGAGAATGCTAAAGTGAGTCCAGTATGAGTCTTAGATCAGCCTAACAGTGAGCGACTAGCTCAGATTAAAAATCTTTGAAGGTAGCATATGCACTAGGAATTGATACCAGTTTCTCTCTCTTTTTTTAAAAAATGGTGTCCCTCCACCTTAACAAGAAGGCCTTTGATGTTACCTCAGCACATACATAATTGACAGGCTTTCAGCACCCCAGACTGCCAACATCTCAACATAACTATCGCTAATCAGGAATCCTCATTCTTCCTTCCTTCTACGAATGGTAACATTTTATGGCATCTGTCTTTCATTTCCTCTACACATTTTAAATTTTTATAAGTTTCTTCTTTTCAGTTTTCTTACATCACCCATGCCTGTGTCTGTCCCTTTAAATCTGTTTCCTTTCCCTTTTAGCTTTTTGCTAGTCTTTTATCCAGTTTTAATCTCTTTCTATCCTGTGTCTTCTTGTCTCTCTCTTCTGACTTCTCCTTATGTCTATCTCTACAGCTTTCTTCTAAATCTACTTCTTACTGCTCTTACAAGTGACATTGGCCAAAAGGAACTGACCTATTTCTTGTTTCCTGGGGCTATGAATTTCAGTAGATCTGTAAATTTCCTGGAATAATAATAAATAGTAATTTCTAGTCCTTATGGTTGAGAAGAAAATATTACAAATACGATATAATGTGGTGTTGCCTATCTTAGTCTGTGGATAGACAGACAAACTAAAGTTCTGACCCAAGAAAGTGTGTTACTGTAGTTTAAACTGGTACTGAACACTTGGATGAAGGGGTCTAATTTGGCTTCAGAATCAGATTTATTATGGCCTTGATTGAGAGGCACACTGTAGAAAGTGAGTCTCGAACAAAGCCCATTGAACTTAATCGAAGTCTTTGGATCAGGGTCTAGAAGTTTGCTAGCCAACTCTGTATAGTGATCCCTGTTTCTACCCAGACTGAGATTTATCTAGCTGCTCTTCATAGATATGTTTGTTTCACTGTATTGGACTTTTGGATGATGTAATTTACGTCCTATTAATATCTTTCTGATATTAGATATTTGTCAGAATTCAAATCCAAGGCATCAGTGTAGTGTGACTCCATGGACCTCATGAAAATCTACTGTATCAGCTTCAGTGAAGACATGGAATTTAAAGTACATGAATTTCTTCTAGATAATTAATTTAATCTCTCTCAACATATGGTGTATGGAACATATGTTTGAGAAAAACTGTTGGCTTTTAATATTGATTTTTAATTGTGAGACAGAACAATTATTTGTCATGGTGAATTCAAAGTTGTTTTTGTCTATGAAAGAAAAACATTTGCACTTAAAAGATAGAAAAAAGTGCTTTCAGAAAATCCCAGATTAACCTGGATTATTCAACAGGTTTTTCTTTCTGTGTTTTTTTCTGTTTCTGTAAACTATAACTTTAGGCTGTCATATATGTTTTTATTTATATATTAATGTTATAAATTACTGAGTAGAAATGAAAAAAAACTAATGATTGAGTTATTCCAAAACTTTATCATGTGGTCCTCACAAGGACGAGGCAGGAGTGATTGGTGCTTTAAAGGGTGGTGCTGGAAGTAAGGGATACACTGTTTGACACACTGACAATCTACCTTTGCATCCTCTCCATCAGATAGAGCTCCACCTAGTGATGTTTAATAAGCTCTCAGGTATAAGGTTGGGGGTGGGAGGAAGGTATAGCAATTTCCTAAACTATAGAAATACTCTGATGCATTCTAATTCTGTTCAAGTTTCTGGAAATATAGGCAAAATCTTGGCCCCTGTTGAAATCACTAGGAAATTTAACATTGGCTTCAATAGAGTCAAGTTTTCACATCTAGTTCATACTGATTATGGTCAAAAATATTAACATGTGACCTCTAAGACCCTCCTTAACTACCTATTAGTCAGTCATAGAGGAATCACTGTGTACTACCAACTTTATGTCATACATGCGTACCCAGCTGGAGCAGGGTCCCTGACTTTGCTTATGGGCAGATGTAAAGATGGGCATCTCTTCTCAACCTCCCTAAATTAAATACAGGGGCCCTCAGTGCCAATTCAGCTAGGCCTGGGCTCTATGCCATGAATTTTTCTCTAAGGAAATAAGGGGATTATATTTTTAAAAGCACATGTAAGAAGACTGGAGGTTTAAGGGATGGCCAAGGGGGCACATTTATATCTTTTTTTCATTTCAAGATCTTTTGGCTCCAAGGCCAAGAAGATTATGCGAATGGTGAGACTAAGTTAAATGTCACTCGCAGGTTTAAAGCACAAATTAGGTATAATTTTTACTGGACATTTGACCTTTTAGTTGATTTTCCTTTCAGGTGGATAATTTGAAATACTCACTCCTGGGGCAATTTCTTTCTATTTTCCTCAAAAATCACCCCTTTTATTCACTCCCCTCATATTTATCCCATGGAAAAGTGCATTTAAAAATCACACAGAACAATTTGGATGAACTATAACAAAAAGAGTTTTAGTGACTCCTTCTTGTTTAAATTTGGGGGTGGGGCGGGGGGTGGAAACATGTATCAGAGTAGCAGCCGTGTTAGTCTGTATCCACAAAAAGAAAAGGAGGACTTGTGGCACCTTAGAGACGAACAAATTTATTTGAGAATAAGCTTTTGTGAGCCACATCTCACTTTATCGGATGCAGGTAGTTTCTCACTTGGTATGAAGGCAACACTTGAACCAATCATGTTAACTTTGAATATTTATAAGTCCTGGTCTTTTCATGGTAATTTTCTTCTAAACTTCTGATTTCCAATTATCTACAGTTTGAGAAAATCAAAGGGAGAAGGAAAAGTATTGATCAGATTATACAGAGAAAATCTAATCTTGATATAGGAATCAGTTCCTAATTTTCCCCCACAAGTCTCTTGCCATTATACTGTTGTCATGTAAAGTTATTTTGAAGTGAAGGTGTTAAGTCAAAAGAAGTAATTTTAAGTTTTTAATTATACCACAAGTTATGCCCTACAGCAATTTTGATATTTTACCTTTTGTTCAATACTATGAATTACTATGCCATGAGTTACTTATAAGTTAAGCAGATCAATATCTCAGAATGTCTTACAAATAATAATTTAATTCTGCTGCAAACATTTTTTGTTCATTTACCAACAACATTATATTTTCACAATGTTAATAGCAAAAAAATAACTTGTAAGGAGAAAAAGCTGTTTTCAGACAAATGTATGAGTTCAAGGAGAAGGCCAACAGTTCCATACAGACACCACCACACTACTGGTTCAAAGTCAAAGTTCTCAAAGCATTAAAGGATGTTTGAACCACCACATACAACTCTGATCTTTGCCAAGCAGAGCTGGTAAAAGACAGTGAAGAGACACTAGGTCATATGCTGACAGAGATGGTCACCCCATTCACCTCAAGCCATGTAATAGTTTGATTGATTCAGAAAAAGTTATATTTCATCATTCATGACCTCCCCAATTGCTGCCCTTTATCTAATCTTGGGTTCATGAGGAAGGCCACTGAAAAGCTGGTGAAGAACTATTGCTACTTGACTTCCACATAGCATCTTAGAGCTCTCAAAGTGCAAGAGAAGGTGAATGGGGTGAATGCTGCTAAAAAAAGTCATGAATTAACTACTCTCTTTTCCAGTAGTAACACTTAACATCTGCTTTTGGTTTCAATATGAATCATGGCATATATTAACAAAGGCTTCTATGGAACCTTAGAGATATGAAATCTATCAGCGGCATCTCTAAAAGTAGCTCTTTTTTTCTTAAAGCACGGGGACAATGTTAAAGTAACAATCATGAAAAGGTTGACAATGCCACATTCTTTTACTTTATTTATTGTTAATATCTCTGGTTGGTATAAAGCACTGGCTTGACAGCCATTAAGTCCTCTGTTTCTCCACAGAACAAGTAAAACTGGAATGCAGTGCTACATGCTTCTTCGAATTAGCACATCTTAGGACATCACCTTGAACTTTTAGTATAGTTTATGCTTACCTGTAGGGTGGTTCAGGGATTAGAGCAATTGACTGAAAATCAGATTCCCAGTCTTTAATCCTCACAACATCACTGTCTAACTGAGGTGTTGGGCAAGTCACTTAGGCCCAGAGTTTTAAAGGTATTTAGGCATTGAAAGCATTAGATTTCAATGTAAGATAGGTACCACATACCTTTGAGGACCTGGATCTGAGGCACTTAAGTCCCTATACTCGTCAGCCTTTAATCTGCTGGGTTTTATTATGTGGTCACATTATTTTTACAGGTCAACTCCATGGATGAACATGAATGTGCTAATTAAAGGTTCAGTACAGTGCCAGAGTGGATAGTGGCACACACATCAGGTTTAAGACTTACAGGCGGCTGGCCACCTGGAAAAACTTATTTGTATCAAGGGTGGGTTTGAGAGAGGATGGAAGTCTGTTGACTTCATTGCAGGTTGGCTGGTAGGCAAGGAGTACTGCCAGAAAAAGAAACAGAGCTCCCTCTGCCCCCTTTAGCTAGGAGGGCTGGGTCATCCAACAGGATTACTTTGCATGCAGTACAGGCTTGGCCATCTTTAGTTTCACACCCTGGCAAGTGCCATTGTGATGGATATTTTGCTCTTGGCAGTTGACTGCCTACTTAGTCATGACTAGACCTAATTTATTATTAAAGGACAAATTAAGAGATGGAGGATTTATTGAGTGAAGAACAGTTCCTGAATCAGAGCAAGAGGATTGCTGTTTAAGGGAGGGTTGGATGCCAGAGTTGGATCTGGAAGCTTAATCATCTCCATTGGGGAGCATCATGCCTGGGATATCCAACAGGGCAAGTGGCCCTTCTTAGATCTGGGAGGAGCAAGAGAGGTGATTCTGAAGTACAAACCAGGCAGTGGTCCATATTGGTAATGACCAGTTCCCCAAGTCACTCAGAGTCTGAAGTGGGTGGATTTTGAGAGTTAATGCTGGGAACAGTGAGGAGGCCATCTGTGTACTGCTAACCCCACGACAGTTTTAATTCTTGACCAATTCTGCCTTAGTACAAAGTAAATACCACCTTGCATATGCAGGTGAATATTAGGAGTGTGGAGAAATATACTCAACTCCACTTGAGGGGAGGATGAGTTACTGCGGGCTGCCACATTGGCTAATTTGGGTTATTTATTGAACAGCACACTTTGCAAAAGGATAGCACATTATCAGAATCCTGGTACCAGGCCTTACACTATTGGAGGGAAGGTTTCCTTCAGGGGTATTGGCAGCAAGAAAGGATTCAGATGGGGTGTGGAGTTTAACAAATAGAAACTGGAGGAGAGAGATCTAAGTGAGTCATGTTACTACAATAATGAGTCATGTGAGTCATGTGTCATTGTACTACAATAATGAGTACAAGGTGAGTCATGTTACTACAATAATGCAGGGAAGCTGGTATTTGCCCAGTCTAACCCCTATAGACAGGGGTGGCCATAGACCAAATGGTGCCTAGGTGAGAAGCATCTTTGGCGCCCTCTCCCCATTTGTTAAACTTTTGAATACTTCTTTATTGCATTTGTAGCCCATTTCATGACTTTGATGCATGATCTGCATGCTT
The DNA here is from genome assembly GCF_965140235.1 of Caretta caretta. NCBI lineage: Eukaryota > Metazoa > Chordata > Testudines > Cheloniidae > Caretta > Caretta caretta. The sequence continues at coordinate 56,690,520 of NC_134209.1, forward strand.
GATTTATCCCTGTCATGCAAGATAATAAACCTGGTCTATGTTGTTCTGTTTCAGATATTTTCCAATCAAATTTGCCCCTTGCTGAAAAGTAGATTGCAATTGAGCTTTTTGCTTCCTATATTGAGCTCCTGAAGGCTTCTTTGGGGGCATCATTTATTCCCTATGGGAGAAAGCAGACAGTGTTAGAGAGCACGAAAATCTATGTTCCACAATCTTAGTAAGTCATCAAACATCACGTGAAAAGCATGGCAAAAGTAGTATAGATATATTGTTGCATAGATAGGGGTTTGATAGATCTCTCTGTCATCTCATTAAATGTGTCCTTTATTAGTTGCTACTTACACTCTTTAAGTCTTAAAAAACAAGTACATTTTCACAATTACACAATAAAACAAGGTGCACAATACCGCAGCTGGGAACCCACTTCACTTCAGTTTGTTCTTATCTCTCACTGACTGGCTGGTAATGCCCTGCTTCTTATATACATGTGAAGGCATGGCTGACAACATTCAAGAAGAGGAAAATGTACTTCTCAGAAAGCCTAAAAGGTCCCACAAGATAATACAAAGGTCCAGAACATTCTAGGAGGGTAGTGAAAAATGAATGTACATACGGAATACCTGAAACATTTTACTGCAAACATTCTATTTTCCAGTTTGTCACTAATAACTAACACCAGTACTCCTAGCCTGGGTGCCCTGCAACCCTGGCACCCCAGGTGGTCAACTGCCCCTAAATCCAGCCCTGAATATAAACTTGCCTCGTGTGGAGAATGTGGATGCCAGGTCATTTTTTGTTGGTGGGGAAGGGAATTACCTCAGAAAAGGACATTTCCATTAATGGTGATGTCAAAGACTTTGTATTGTTGAGGTTGCCTGGTAAAGTGAAATCCCATTCATTTGGGATTGGGGAGGTAACATGTGCAGCACAATTTGGAATAGGAGTCCAACTGGTTATGCCTGTCAGTAACATACCTGAATGCATTCCACGGTAGGGAAGAATCACAGGGGTCTGTTTCACTGACACCCGAACTGGAAGTGTACTTAGTGGAAGGCATCTCCTAAAGAAGCTGGAGATCCTAATGACTAATACAGCAAGGAGACAACCTCATTTTTCCAGCGTTCATGTGTGGGGGAGAACAATGGGGCCCCAGCAACGGGTTGCAACCAGCTGTGGAGGGCTGACAGCAACTCTCCACCAGGTGGAAGTGATTAAGGAAGGACTCAACTTGCACTGTAGAAGATACTGCTGGATCTTTCCCACATGAGTTAAACGAATAAAGCTTTGAGCTAATTAAACCACATTCCTTGCATTTTGTTTTTCTTCCTGTGCATCTAAGACAATGGCTCCTGTGTCTTACTCTGACAAACAGTAGGTTTTAAAAGAAGGCTTCCTAAACTGATTATCTTAGACGCTTTTTCCCCAGAAGAGATTTCTTTCATATTGAAAATATATATTTTCCAGTTTTCCTCCACAGAATCAGGAGCTAAGGTCTGTTTACAGTTACATTGTCTATATCCAGAGCAGTGCTACTGATTTCAATGGACTTACTCAGGCTTTACACTGGTACAATTTCATGATCTGAATTTGGATACTGTATCTTATTTTCTCCACTTTATTAAGATGTTAAGTATGGAGATTAGGACACAATGATATTTCCCTCCCACCCTGTTCACTTCAGTCAACTTGGTCAAAGAATCATTACTATCAATATGTGGGTGGACAATTTAATATTTATTCACAATTATATTTACAACACTACAAATCGATTATTAGCACATGTATCCTTTATTTAATAATTTTAGCTTGTGTGTTTGTGTGTGTGTATATATTGTGATACAGGAGGGCCAGGGAGCAGTGAGAGAGTACTAGATATAGAAGCTCAAGGCTAATTAAGGCGTGGTTCCCTGTAGACTAGGGAAGGTGGCTGCAGGTTAATGGGAGCACCTGCAGTCAATTAAGGCCCTGTTAGGAACCTAATAAACCTCCCTGGGCCAGGCAGACAGAGGAGGAGGAAGAAGGAGGAAGAGGATGGACGGACGGACGGACGGACTGGAGCTTGGAGATGTGTTGAAAGATTTGGAAGACCTGAGAACTGGAGTAAGGGAGACCCTTCCCAGCAGGATAGGGAGATTCCCTTCCCCCCACAGCATCTAAGGACTGAGGGTAACCCCACCTAAGGGGGACAAGGGTAAGAAACCCACAGGGGTTGAGAGGGGCTGAGACTCAGAGCGAGGAGCAAACCCAGACCCCTCCCCCACTTCCCTCCTCTACCACCTTCCTGGGTTAGTAGCGGGGCCCTTGGCACCCAAGAGCAGGGGTAGAGGGTGGCATCTTAGCTCCCTGCCAAGAAAAGCGCAGGACCCACCAAACTAAAATCGGCCATCTTGCTACACGTGGTGTGAGAAGTAGGATTTCTGCGCCGTGAACATAGTCCAGGGGAGTCACAATTACACTGCCTCAAAATGGAGAATGTGGTCAAAGCACTGGTGCAAGCCACTGCCGCCCAGCAGGAGGCTACCCGAGTCCAGGCAGCTGCACAGTAGGAGGCCATACGGCTGCAGCAAGAGACCAATCGCCTGCTGATGACCCAGGCCACCCAAGATCGGGCCATACTGCAGGAACTAGTGAACCAGGTGAAGGCCCTTATGGAGAGGAGTCGTGGGTATGATCTGATGCAGACCATACGGGCCAGCTACTATCTGCAGAAAAGGACCCGGGAGGATGATGTGGAGGCATACCTCCTGGCCTTCGAGAGGACAGCCCTGTGGGAGGTCTGGCCCCGAGACCAGTGGTCAGGCATCCACGTGCCATTTTTCTGCGGGGAGGCCCAGAAGGCCTACTATGATATGACTGCAGAGGAGGTGGCAGATTACCCCCAACTGAAGGCAGAGATCCTGGCCAGGGCTGGGGTAATGACGGCCCTGCGAGCCTGGAGGTTCCATGAATGGCAGTACTGCCAAGACAAGACACCACAATCACAACTATTTGACCTAATTCCACTAGCCTGAAAGTGGTTACGCCCGGAAGCTCTCAGCTCAGAGAAAATGATGGAGCTCCTGGTGCTGGACCACTATATGAAGGGACTACCCTTGGGCTTCTAAGCCTGGGTAGGCCAGAATGACCCCTCCACCTATGATGAACTGGTCACCCTTGTCGAGAGACAACTGGCAGCCCATGAACTGTTTGAAACCCCAGGAGGTGGAACATTGCGTTTCAGGAAACCAGACCCAGATCATCAGAGGACCCAGATCATCGAGAACGCCAGGAAAGCCATAGCCAGAAGAGCAGGCCCCAAGGAGCAGCCTGAGGCCCCAAGAGGACCTGGAGGCCCAGGGGGAGAGAGTTGGGGGAGCGAGTCAGAGGGTCTAAGACAGAGGGCAACCTCCGGGATGAGATATCCCTGTTATGAGTGTGGGGAGTTGGGGCATATAGCAGCCCAGTGCCCCAATAGGGAGCAGCCCATGCAATGTAATCTGTGGGATCCCGGGGACCAATGTGGACTAATCAGCCTGGTAGGGGTCGCAATGGCCCCACATGAGTACACCAGGCCGGTAGAAATGAACAGCATCCAGACCATAGCTTTGGTGGACTCTGGGAGTGCTGTCACATTGGTCTCAGGGAAGTTAGTGGGGCAAGACCAACTGAGCCAGGCCAAGAGCACTGGAGTGACATGTGTCCATGGCACAATAAATTTCTACTTCACAATTCCAATACAGATCGAGATCCAGGGAAACAGTACCAAGATGACTGCAGGGGTGGTCCCCAAGCTCCCCTATCCAGTCTTAATTGGCAGGGACTTTCCTGGGTTCGAGAGTTTACTCCCCCCACAATGAGTTAGGGGAGGGAAGTAAACCCCGAGCAAAGTCTGAGCCACCGATGGATGACCCTAGCACAATTTTTGCTGGATTTTCCCCAGAGTTATTTTCACTCCCTGGAAAGTCTTGGAAATCCAGACGGGAAAGGAGAGCAGACAAAAGACTAGGAACCAGGATTTTGGCAGCAAACCAAAGAGCTGTCCTGGTTGGGAGGAGGTCCCGAGGAGACCCAGAAACGGCCCCCAGCACAAACGGAAGCACCCCAAGAGAAGAAGGGGAGCCCCTTCCAATAGAATCAGGCCAGATCGGTCCTGCACGCGACTGATTTGGGCAGGACCAATCCGATGACCCACTGTATGCAAATGTGAGGGAGGAGGTAGTAGAAGTAAATGGTGTGCAAGCAGAAGGGAAAACCAAAGGCCCAGGGCCCTACTATATAATCAAGCAGGATCTGTTGTACTGGGTAGTGCCAGTACGGGGGGGGGGAGGGAAAGTAGTAGAACAGCTTTTGTGACAGGGTCAGGCCAGATGGCTACAGGAGAGTAATAGAAGGCAGATATATTAGCCCCAGGTTTAGTAGGTCCCTTTTCCCTTGGTAAGGTAACAGGGAAGGTTTTTTTTTTTTTTTTTTTTGAAACAGAAAAGAAGTTTATTGGTAACATTTACAAGAATTACCAAAGGAAACAAAACAACTATGCAACAAAACAACGCAAACAGAAGGTATAACACAGCAGCTTTCAGGAGGGAGAAGTGTTCAGGCTAGACTGGGCCCAGAGCGGGGGGGCTTCCTCGACACTCATGGTCTTCCACCCTCCTGAGTTACCTGGTGGCCTAGAGCGGGGGGGCTTCCTCGACACTCGTGGTCTTCCACCCCCTCGAGTTACCTAGTGCCGCGCCCAGTGTCACCGATCCTCCCTCTCCTGAGAGTGCCCGGCAAGATGGGCATGGCTGCGGGGTGGGCGGTTTAGGGGTGGGGGGGGGTAGACACCCATGTATTATAGGACCCCTCCTAGATGACAGTAATGATGGTATCCACAGCGGCAACGGCTGGGGCTGGCGTCTCTCGCTCTTCCCCTCAATCAAAGGGTCAGACGGAGGGAACCAGACGGGGTCACCGAGCAGAGAACCCCGGACAGCGCCCACCGCTCCTCGAAGGCATCAAGGGAGTCGGTGGACGCCTCCCAGAGGAACTGCACCCGGATACGTGAATGTACTGAGGATCGGAAAAAGGCCCCACAATCGCAGGACGTTTCATGGGCCAACCTCCTCTGTCTGGTTTTATAAATGGCTGTTTCAGCCAAGGCTAGGAGGAGGTTGACCAGGAGATCCCGCGACTTTGTGGGGCCACGGATGGGAAGTGTATAGATAAAAAGGTGAGGGGAGAAATGAAGCCAGAAGCGCAATAGAATATTTGTGAGGAGCCGGAAAAGGGGCTGCAATCTGGCACACTCTAAATATACGTGCGCCAGGGTTTCCCTCACATTACAAAAAGGGCAAGTATCTGGGATGGGGGTAAACCGTGTCAGAAACATACCCGTGCTCACAGCTCCGTGAAGGAGCCGCCAACTGATGTCCCCGACAGGCCTCGGGACCAAGGTGGAATACAGGCTGGCCCATCGAAGTTGCTCACCCTCCAAAGGTGGCAGGAGGTCCAGCTACTTTGTATCGGGGCGGGACACCAGGGTGTGGGCATGAAGGGTGTGAAGCGTGAGTGTGTATAAATATTTCTGTGGTGCAATTTGAACACTGACCGGCTGCAGTTCATACAGCTGGCTTGCAGTGAAAGGGTGAGGGGTTTGTTGGGATCTACGGGGTAGGGGCCCAATGGAAAGGTCCGGCGGGCCTGGGGTAGAGGATGGGCAGGGTGCGCCCTCGCGCAAGGCTCGGTTGACATAAGCCCGAGCAGCGGGGGTCAAGGCGGCCTTCACCTCCTGAAGTACGCGCTGGGGAGTGCGGGGGCTGGAGAGCCCCATGCGCCGATCGAGCTTCAGGGGATCCAGCCAGTCTCTCCGGTCGTAGTCCAGGAGGTCTCCGACCCTCGTGACTTCCGCCAGGACCAACCTCTGGCGCACCGAGCGGGACTCCACCACCTGTACACGGAGCTGGGGGTTGTGTAGCAGGGGCTCCGTGAGGAGATCTGCTCCCACGGTGGCCACCACGGACCTGGTCATTAGAAACATTTTCCAGGTCCGGAGGAGGTCCTGGTAGAAGACCGGCAGCCCGGAGAGGTCTTGTGGAAAACCCCTCGGACAAAGATAAAAGAGCTGCTGGTCGTATCGGAGCCCTTGGAAGCGGCGCAGGAAGGCGTGCGCCAGTATGCTCCACGCCGAACTACTTGCACGATAAAAGAGCCTCTGCAGGGCCTGGAGGCGGAAAACGCGGACCTGAGTGGGTGGGAGGAAGCTCACCTGCTGCCAGTCCCCCACCGCCAAGCCAGACCTCTTGACCCAGTTGACTCGGGCGGAGGAGGCTGCCGAATAGATGGCCTGGCTTGCCTCCACTCGCGCCAAGTCGCCCGGGTCCTGGGCCACGAGGAGTACGTCGTACGCCGACAGGACCAGCCGCAGCTCCGGCTCCCGCAGCACCAACCCTGTCATCCTCCTGCGGAGGAGACAGAGGAAAGGCTCGATCACCAGAGTGTACAACTGGCCCGAGAGGGGGCACCCCTGCCGCACTCCTCGCCCGAAGCTGACCGGTTCAGTCAGGGTCCAGTTGAGCCTAACCAAATACTCCGCAGAGGCATACAGCACCCGGAGAAAACTCACAAACTGAGGTCCAAATCCAAACGCCTGCAGAGTGCTCAGGAGGTACCCAGGGTCTACTCTATCGAATGCCTTCTTCTGATCAAGAGACAGGAGGGCGAACGACAGACCATCTCTCTGCCTGAGTTCCAAAAGGTCTCGGACTAGAAATAGGTTGTCAAAAATCCTGCGACCCGGAACAGTATAGGTCTGGTCTGGGTGGATCACATCCACCATCACGGACCCTAGCCGCAGCGAGATTGCTTTCGCTCCGATTTTGTAATCCGTGCTAAGGAGTGAGACGGGACGCCAGTTTTGTAAATCGCGGAGGTCCCCCTTCTTCGGCAGCAAGGTGAGCACCGCTCGCCTGCACAACAGAGGGAGGACCCCGCTCTGCAAGGACTCAGCCCAGACGGTGACTAGGTCTGGGCCGAGGATGTCCCAGAACGCGCGGTAAAACTCCACAGTCAGCCCATCCATGCCCGGAGATTTATTGGTGGGCATGCGACGGAGGGCTTCCGAGAACTCGGCCAGGGTGAGAGGCAGCTCTAGTCGGTCTCGGTCGCCCACGCTGACCGTGGGGAGTTCCTCCCAGAGCACCCCGCAAGCGCCAGGATCGGTCGGATCCGGGGAGAAAAGGCTTGTGTAGAAGTCATGGGCCCTCCCACACATCTCCTCCAGATCCGTGAGGGGGGTGCCGTCTTCCGCAAGAAGGCAGGTGATGTGTTTCTTGGCCCCCCTTGTTTTCTCCAGGGCACAGAAGAAGCGGGAGCCGCGGTCCATCTCCCGAAGGAGGCGGATGCGGGACCGAACGAAGGCACCTCGGGCCCGGTGGTCCTCGAGGGCCCGGAGCTCCTCCCGCTTCTCCTGGCACGCTCCGCAGAGGGACGGGTCCTCGGGGTTGGCGGCCAGGCGCCTCTCCATCTCTAAGACCTCCCGTTCCAACTGCTCTATCGCCGCATTTCGCCGTCGGCTGGTGCCCCGAGTGTAGTCACGGCAGAAGAGCTTGGTGCGCACCTTCCCGAGATCCCACCATCGCCGCACCGAGGGAAAGGCATGCCACTGCTCTCGCCAGGCCAGCCAAAACTCCCGGAAGGACGTCACGAAGCTCTCGTCCTCCAACAGGCTGTTGTTAAAGTGCCAATAGGCCGGCCCCGGTCTCTCTGCACGGAGGGAGACCGTTACGGTGACTTAGTGATGGTCGGAGAATGGGGCCGGCCGAATGGTGGAGGAGTGGGCCTGTGAAAGATGGAAACGGGATAAGTAAATACGGTCCAACCAAGAGTGGTGTGACCGATGGGCCTCCACCCGGACAAAAGTGAACGTGAAAGTGTCATCTGGGTGATGGTCACGCCAGACGTCCACTAGGGAGTGATGTTCAACTATCCCTCGGAGAATATTCGTGGCGGCCAGGCTCGGCTCAGCCCCTGAGGGGTCCCGTTCCTCGAGGGTGGTGTTGAAGTCCCCTCCCAGGACCAGGCACTCATGCGAATCTAGAGTGCCGAGAAAGTCGGACACCCGCTGATAGAATTGTGGCTGCCTTGAGCTGATTTGCGGGGCATAGGTGTTAACAAGATTGACCATGAACCCCTCCATACGGACTCTAAGGTGCAGCAGGTGGCCCAGCATGGCCTCAGTGACCCCTAGCACCTCAGGCTGTAGGTTGGGGGAGAACAGGGTCACCACTCCAGCTTGCCAAGTCGTGAAGAGGCTAAAGTATGCCCCTTCCCCCCACTCCAGCCGCCACCTGTCCTCGGCGGTCGGGTCCGTATGGGTCTCCTGCAGGAAAACTACAGAGTACCCCCTTCCCGAAGGTAAGAGAGCACCTGGGACCTGCGGAGAGCCATCCTACAGCCCCTGGTATTCAGGGTCGCAATAATAAGAGGCGTCATGCGGAGGGCTGGGGAGGTGGGGGTTTCTTGTTGGCGGGAGTGTTCCTCCTCTGGGGATTTCAGCTAAGACAAATAGCTGCGCTCGGGAACAGGCGTGGGGGGGGGGGTGTTGGCAGCTGACCAGCACTCAGCAGCAACAAAAAAACGGCAGAAAGACGAAACGAAACAAAAAGCATCTGGCCCAGTCGGGGGGGGGAGGGAAACTAGGCAGGGTCCAAAAGTAAGAAAAATCCAGGCCAGGGGGCTTTAGGAAAGAATAGAAAGCAGATAGCTGAGGAGCAAGCAAAGGACGTTCCGTTTCCCAACAGGGAAGGTTTTTTTTTTTTTTTTTGAAACAAAAAGAAAGTTTATTGGTAACGCTTACAGAATTACCAAAGAAACAAAACAACTATGCAACAAAACAACGCAATCAGAAGGTACAACACAGCAGCTTTCAGGAGGGAGAAGGGTTCAGGCTAGCCTGGGCCCAGAGCGGGGGGGCTTCCTCGACACTCGTGGTCTTCCACCCCCTCGAGTTACCTAGTGCCGCGCCCAGTGTCACCGATCCTCCCTCTCCTGAGAGTGCCCGGTAAGATGGGCACGGCTGCGGGGTGGGCGGTTTAGGGAGGGGGGGGGTAGACACCCATGTATTATAGGACCCCTCCTAGATGACAGGAATGATGGTATCCCCAGCGGCGACGGCTGGGGCTGGCGTCTCTCGCTCTTACCCTCAATCAAAGGGTCAGACGGAGGGAACCAGACGGGGTCACCGAGCAGAGAACCCCAGACAGCGCCCACCGCTCCTCGAATGCTTCAAGGGAGTCGGTGGATGCCGCCCAGAGGAACTCCGCCCGGATACGTGAATGTACTGAGGATCGGAAAACGGCCCCACAATCGCAGGACGTTTCGTGGGCCAACCTCCTCTCTCTGGTTTTATAAATGGCTGTTTTAGCCAAAGCTAGGAGGAGGTTGACTAGAAGATCCCGCGACTTTGTGGGGCCACGGATGGGAAGTGTATAGATAAAAAGGTGGGGGGAAAAATGAAGCCAAAAGCGTAATAAAATATTTGTGAGGAGCCGGAAAAGGGGCTGCAATCTGGCACACTCTAAATACACGTGCGCCAGGGTTTCCCTCACATTACAAAAAGGACAAGTGTCCGGAATGGGGGTAAACCGTGTCAAAAACACGCCCGTGCTCACAGCTCCGTGAAGGAGCCGCCAACTGATGTCCCCGACGGGCCTTGGGACCAAGGTGGAATACAGGCTGGCCCACCGAGGTTGCTCACCCTCCAAAGGTGGCAGGAGATCCCGCCACTTTGTATCGGGGCGGGACACCAGGGTATGGGCATGAAGGGTGTGAAGCGTAAGTGTATATAAGTATTTCCGTGAAGCAATTTGAAAGCTTACCGGCTGCAGTTCGTGCAGCCGGCTTGCAGTGAAAGGGTGAGGGGTTTGTTGGGATCTACGGGGTGGGGGCCCGATGGAAAGGTCCAGCGGGCCTGGGGTAAGGGATGGGCGGGGTGCGCCCTCGCACAAGGCTCGGCTAACATAAGCCCGAGCAGCGGGGGTCAAAGCGGCCTTCACCTCCTGAAGTACGCGCCGGGGGGTTTGGAGGCTGGAGAGCCCCATGCGCCGAGCAAGCATCAGGGGATCCAGCCAGTCTCTCCGGTCGTAGTCCAGGAGGTCTCCGACCCTTGTGACTTCCGCCAGGACCAACCTCTGGCGCACCGAGCGGGACTCCGCCACCTGCACACGGAGCTGGGGATTGTGTAGCAGGGGCTCCGTGAGGAGATCTGCTCCCACGGTGGCCGCCACGGACCTGGTTGTTAAAAACAGTTTCCAGGCCCGGAGGAGGTCCTGGTAGAAGACCGGCAGCCCAGAGAGGTCTCGCGGAAAACCCCTCGGTGAAAGATAAAAGAGCTGCCGGTCATATCGAAACCCTTGGAAACGGCGCAGGAAGGCGTGCGCCAGTATGCTCCACGCCGAACTACGTGCACTATAAAAGAGCCTCTGCAGGGCCTGGAGGCAGAAAACGCGGACCTGAGTGTACAGACACTTCAGGCCCTGCCCTCCTTCCTTCAGGGGTAGATGAAGAACTCCAACAGGGGCCCAGTGCATTCCTGACCAGAAGCACTCTAGAATCAATCTCCGGAGGTGGGTCAGGAAACCCGGGGCCGGGGCCAGGGTGTTGAGCCGGTACCAGAGCGTGGACAGGACTAGTTGGTTAAGCACCAGTGCTCTCCCTCGGAGGGAGAGACATCGGAGTAGCCTCGTCCATCTCCGGATCCGCTCTATCACCCCGCCCTCTAAATTTTGCCAGTTCTCCGGCGGGGAAGGATGCGTGGCGGAAAGGTAAACGCCGAGATAGAGCAGTGGACCCGCACTCCACCGGATGGTCTGAAGTGCGGGTGGGAGGGAGCTTACCTGCCGCCAGTCCCCCACCGCCAAGCCAGAGCTCTTGACCCAGTTGACTCGGGCGGAGGAGGCTGCCGAATAGATGGCTTGGCATGCCTCCACTCGCGCCAAGTCTCCCGGGTCCTGGACCACGAGGAGTACGTCATCGGCGTACGCCGACAGGACCAGCCGCAGCTCCGGCTCCCGCAGCACCAACCCTGTCATCCTCCTGCGGAGGAGACAGAGGAAAGGCTCGATCGCCAGAGCGTACAACTGGCCCGAGAGGGGGCACCCCTGCCGCACTCCTCGCCCGAAGCTGACCGGTTCAGTCAGGGTCCAGTTGAGCCTAACCAAACACTCCGCGGAGGCATACAGCACCCGGAGAAAACTCACAAACTGAGGTCCAAATCCAAACGCCTGCAGAGTGCTCAGGAGGTACCCATGGTCTACTCTATCGAACGCCTTCTCCTGATCAAGAGACAGGAGGGCGAACGATAGACCATCTCTCCGCCCGAGTTCCAAAAGGTCTCGGACTAGAAAGAGGTTATCGAAAATGCTGCGACCTGGGACAGTATAGGTCTGGTCTGGGTGGACCACGTCCGCCATCACGGACCCTAGCCGCAGCGAAATTGCTTTCGCTACAATTTTGTAATCCGTGCTAAGGAGTGAGACGGGACGCCAGTTTCGTAGATCGCGGAGGTCCCCCTTCTTCGGCAGCAAAGCGAGCACCGCTCGCCTGCATGACAGAGGGAGGACCCCGCTCTGCAAGGACTCAGCCCAGACGATGACTAGGTCTGGGCCGAGAATGTCCCAGAACGCGCGGTAAAACTCCACTGTCAGCCCGTCCATGCCCAGAGATTTATTGGTGGGCATGCGACGGAGGGCTTCCGAGAACTCGGCCAGGGTGAGAGGCAACTCTAGTCGGTCTCGGTCGCCCATGCTGACCGTGGGGAGTTCCTCCCAGAGCACCTCACAAGCGTCAGGATCGGTCGGGTCCGGGGAGAAAAGGCTTGTGTAGAAGTCACGGGCCCTCCCACACATCTCCTCCGGATCCGTGAGGGGGGTACCGTCTTCTGCAAGAAGGCAGGTGACGTGTTTCTTGGCCCCCCTCGTTTTCTCCAGGGCATAGAAGAAGCGGGAGCCGCGGTCCATCTCCCGAAGGAGGCGGATGCGGGACCGAACAAAGGCACCTCGGGCCCGGTGGTCCTCAAGGGCCTGAAGCTCCTCCCGCTTCTCCCGGCACGCTCCGCAGAGGGACGGGTCCTCGGGATCGGCGGCCAGGCGCCTCTCCATCTCTAAGACCTCCCGTTCCAACTGCTCTATCGCCGCATTTCGCCGTCGGCTGGTGCCCCGAGTGTAGTCACGGCAGAAGAGCTTGGCGCGCACCTTCCCGAGATCCCACCATCGCCGCACCGAGGGAAAGGCACGCCACTGCTCCCGCCAGGCCAGCCAAAACTCCCGGAAGGACATCACAAAGCTCTCGTCCTCCAACAGGCTGTTATTAAAGTGCCAATAGGCCGGCCCCGGTCTCTCTGCACGGAGGGAGACCGTTACAGTAACTAAATGATGATCAGAGAATGGGGCCGGCCGAACGGCGGAGGAGTGGGCTTGTGAAAGGTGGAAACGGGATAAATAAATACGGTCCAACCGAGAGTGGTGTGACCGATGGGCCTCCACCCGAACAAAGGTGAACGTGGAGGTGTCATCTGGGTGATGGTCACGCCAGACGTCCACTAGGGAGTGATGGTCAACTATCCCTTGGAGAATATTTGCAGCGGCCGGACTCGGTTCGGCCCCTGAGCGATCCCGTTCCTCGAGGGTGGTGTTAAAGTCCCCTCCCAGGACCAGGCACTCGTGTGAATCCAGGGTGCCGAGAAAGTCGGACACCTGCTGATAAAATTGTGGCCGCCTGGAGCTCATTTGCGGGGCATAAATATTGACAAAATTAACCACGAGCCCCTCCATACGGACTCGAAGGTGCAGCACGTGGCCCGGCACGGCCTCATTAACCCCTAGCACCTCAGGCCGTAGGTTGGGGGAGAACAGGGTTGCCACTCCAGCCTGCCAGGTCGCGAAGTGGCTAAAGTATACCCCGTCCCCCCACTCCAGCCGCCACCCGTCCTCGGCGGTCGGGTCCGTATGAGTCTCCTGCAGGAAAACTATAGAATACCTCCCTTCCCGAAGGTAAGAGAGCACCTGGGACCTGCGGAGAGCCATCCTACAGCCCCTGGTATTCAGGGTCGCAATAATAAGAGGCGTCATGCAGAGGGCTGGAGGGGTGGGGGCCTCGTATTGGCGGGGGGATTCAGGGCCCCCGGCGGGTTGCGCAGCAACCCATGACCCATCCCGTGGGTGAGTAGATCGTGTCGGAAGCTGCGGGCTCGCTCGTAGGCCGCAGCACCGCGCCTTCCTTGCCCCCTGCCTTCCTTTATAAGGGCCCTTGTGGCCTGGAGGATTTGATCAAAGTCCCCCCATAGCTGAAGAGCCAGCTGTGCTCTGTCGCGGGCGCCACGGGTGTGTTCTAGGAACTTCCGTAGCGCATGCCGCAGCTCATGGGGGGGTGGGGTTACAATTCCCGAGGTATTCCCTGATGGGACTCTTAATACAGCCTCGTGATCCACTAAGGCAGGTAAACAGGGTGCGGACCACCGACGGGGCGTCTGACAGGCTGGGGTTATTAAATTCATTTCATGCCTTGGGGTGGAGGGGGATGGCAGGGGAAAAATTGCCACTCCTAATGGGTCGCGGCTAGAAAGTGCAAAGACTGCTCCCTGGGGGGAATCTGCAAAAGGCGGAAAGGAAATAACCCCAGGGGCGGCATTAACATTACAGGAGGAGGGACTTTGGGCAGGGGCAGGGGTGGGGGCAGGGGCAGAGGTAAGGCTCTGGGGTGCAGGAGGCAAACAGCTAAAGGAAAGTGCCTCCTGAGCAGAGTCAAGGGTTAAGGGGTAAGGGAGGGGGCTCCCAATAATGCTAGATGCTGGCTCCATGGTGGTCTTGGCGGCCATGGCATCAGGTGGTGGACCACCTTCTGCAAAGTGCTCACCCGGGAAGACAATTGGGGGGAGGGAGCATGGGGAAAGGGAGGCTGGGGTAAGGCTGCCCAGCTCAAGGCCAGCCGGCAGCAAATCATCCCCTCCCTGGGTGACCGGGGTCAAATCTAGGGCCTCAATCTCCGCATACACGGGGGAGAGGCCAACTCCTGCCACCCCGGGGGCCTCTCCTCTAGGGCCCGCCTCAATGGCCACCTCAGGATCCGCGGGGGGTTCGGGTAGCGTCCAGGCAGAAGGGGCGTCCTCAGAAGTCTCGGAGGGGAGGGTCTCCCGTGGAGGGGGGATTCTGCCCTCCAATGCCAGTCCGTCTTCCCCTCTCGACACCAGCGGATGGATCTCGCTCACGGCCGTGGCGGGAGGCTCGATAGCAGTGCCTCCTTTCCTGGTCTTCCGGGGGGCTTCTGCGTCGGGTGGATGCAGCGGAGCTCGTGCCTTCCGCTTGCCTCGCTTCCCCTGAACTAGGGTCCAGACCTCCATAGCATCATCTGGGGGCTGGTTAGCAGGGGTCGCGTCGGGGGGCGGAGGCAATGGTTTAGGGGTTCGGGGAGGTAGCGGTGGGGCAACATGAAGGGCGGGGGCTTCTCCTTGGGGAGGGCCCTCTCCTATACCCGATAATATCCTTGCCACACCCTCCTCCATGGGCTCTATTGGGTTGGTACTAGCAAGGGTGGAACTCCCTTGCTCGCCCGGGCGTTGTAGGGAAGGTATCTCCTGGGCCCGGACGGGAGCAGCAATGGGTCGAGTAGGAGGAGGGTTGGTTTCAGGTGCCGGGCAGCCAGGGGCGTCGGCAGCAACGGGGCCGATGTCCTGCCGGGTCTCGGGGGTTTCGGGGGCCCCTCCCCCCCGGGCCAAAGGGCAGTCTCTGCGGACATGCCCCGCTGAACGGCAGAGGTAGCACCGGGCCTCTCCGGTAGAATAAAAGACCCGATAGCGGGCTCCCTGGTAGGGGACTAGAAAGGACCCCTCAAGCGCCTCTTCGTCACGCGCTCCTGCCGGTGGTAGAAGCTGCACTTGCCGGCGGAACGAAAAAATGTGACGGAGGGTGGGGTCCTTGCAGCCCAACGGGAGAGGGCTGATGACAGAGACAAGTTTCCCCAGGGTGGAAAGAGCGGGTAACAGGGCAGCATTGGGTAAGAAGGGAGGAACGGAGGTAAGGACGAGGCGGACGCCCAGGTCTTCTAACGGTTCTAGGGGGACAAACACACCCCCCACCGTCAGGCCCCTCTCTACCGCCTCCTGGGCGGCATCCTCCGAGGCTAAGAAGAAAACAACCTTCCCATACATCTTGGAGGCCGCCACAATAGCCGTGGGTCCTACCACCTTCGCCAACGCCTGCACGTATGTCTCCACGTGGGGCGAGGCGGGCACCAGGAGGCAACGGACGCCGTGCTTCCTGGTCAAGGCGGGGAAAGGGCCTCGGCCGCTGGTGATGGTGGCGGAGGCGGGGGGGGGGCGAGATGACGAGGCGGCAGGTAGGGGAGAGCCCGCCGCCGCCCGGGCATACGTCCTGGGGGCCGGGGGAGGGGCAATCGCAGAGCTGGTGGAGGGAAACACAGGGAGGGGCGCCACGGTTGATGATGAGGCCGCAGCGGTGGAGGCAGCCCCTGCCATGGCGGGCTCAGTGGTTTTAGCGGGGCCCTTTCCTTTCCACCCGCCCTGGCCCTTCCGGCGAACCGGGGGGGGGTTTCTAGAGTCTGGGTGGGCGGTGGGTGCAGCAGCAGCAGCAATCACCCTGGTGCCTCCTGCTACCGGTGCCCCAGCAGGGGGGGTGGCAAGTATCTTAGCAATAGTGGCAGGGGGGGGACCTTGGGGGTCGGGCAGAGGTGGTGGTGGGGAAGGGACAACTAATTTTGTGGAAGCAATCTCACCCCTCTCGTTCCCCGCCATTGTGAGCAGGGAAAGACAGGGAGACACCAGAAGGAGGAGGGGGGGAGGGGAGAAGACGGAATAGCCCCTCCTTCCGCTAGATTGCAGACAGAAAAAGAAGGAATGCCGAGGGGGGGGGGACTGGGAGGAGGGGGGGGAACAAAATCGGGGTCTAGTAATAGGGGCAAGCTGTGGGATAAGCAATCCGGGGGGGTGGGGGTGCAGACCCACACACGTTTGTCCAAAGAGTCTCGGTTGGTCGGCTGTTGTGTCCGGTCCGGAAGGCAAAGTTCAAAGCGAACAGCTGGATCCGAAAGGAGATGGCAGATTGCCAGCAGAGACAGACGGCGGGGGGGCCGTGACAGTTGTAATAACGATGGGGGGGTAGGGGCACCGATGGATCGGGGGTGGGGGTCTCCACGCCACACCCCCTGTGCCGCCACAAACGCAAGTAAGCACAGTCAAACTCCCCCCCACGAGAGTATAATTCAGAAAGTTACTCAATCTTACGGCCCTCTTCACGATGATTTATAGCTCCCTTGAATTATTTCTTCTGTCCGCTGAAATCTCCTTCTCCGGCTGTGTTGGCTGTGTCCCAAGGCCTTCGGCATATTAAGAATGCTGTAAAGTCCGAGCTGCTGGCAAGACGGCTGGGTCTGGGGGTTTCCACTCCCCCCCCCCCGGACAGCAAATCGGCAATCTTCCCCCCCCTCCTCCGGGGGCTCAGCTGAGGCAAGTAGCTGCGTCCGAAAGAAGGCGTGGGGGGGGCGGATGCTGGCGAAGGACGTAGACGGAAAAAAAACACAAAAAATGAAAAGAAAAACCAAAAAAGCGTCTGACCCGGTCGGGGGGGGACTAAGGCAGGTGCAAAAAGTAAGAAAAATCCGGGCCAGGGGGCTTTAGGAAAGAATAGAAAGCAGATAGCTGAGGAGCAAGCAAAAGACGTTCCGTTTCCTAACAGGGAAGGTTCCAGAACAATCAAGAACCTTCTGGAGACAATTCAGACAGACCAGCTGATTAGAACACCTGCAGCCAATCAAGAAGCTGCTAGAATCAATTAAGGCAGGCTAATCAGGGGACCTGGGTTTAAAAAGGAGCTCACTTCAGTTTGTGGTGTGCGTGTAAGGAGCTGGGAGCAAGAGATGCTAGGAGCTGAGAGTGAGAATGCATACTGTTGGAGGACTGAGGAGTACAAGCATTATCAGACACCAGGAGGAAGGTCCTCTGGTGAGGATAAAAAAGGTGTTGGGAGGAGGCCATGGGGAAGTAGCCCAGGGAGGCACTCTAGACAGCTGCATTTCATAGGGCCCTGGGCTGGAACCCGGAGTAGAGGGCGGGCCCAGGTTCCCCCCCCAAACCTCCCAACTCCTGGTCAGACACAGGAGGAGTTGACCTGGACTGTGGGTTCATGAAAACAGCCAAACATAGGGCTGCCGTGAGGCTCCAAGGCAAGCAAATCCACCAATAAGCACAAGACCCACCAAGGTAGAGGAGGAACTTTGTCACAATATAGATCTCTCATTATTTTATAGTAACTGTACTTTCACATTGATCCTGTTGTGCAGTGATTTTAGCTATAGTGTAATGATTTAATACCAAGAACACCAGTCTATAAAATAATGTAATATAACATAATGCTCATAAAAACATTTGATTAACATTTTTTACAGCATTCTCAACTGAAATAAATAGACTATACTCGATTTCAACATCTGGTCCCCAACAATTCTTGCAGGGGTGATAACATTTTATTTTTTCCCCCTTTGCAATTGTTGGCCCTTCTCCCCCATGAACTTTTCATCAAGTAACAGCTGTTACTTTAGATCATCATGTTTTCGTGTCTGAAATGTGGCTGATGCTCACTTCTGTTTATTTCTACATGACAGTTTTGCATTGGGTACAATTCAAAAAGACAAATGACTTCATATGCTTTGAAAAGATGACATGTCACCATTTAGAAAACAACCTCTTCTTTGTGTTTATTCAATACCTGCACAAAAAATATGCGTCAGTGCTGTGTCTCATCCATAGCAATCTCTCCCCTCAAGGGAAAGGACAATGCAACAAAACCCCTTTGTGCAAACTTGTACTTTCAGCCACTGTCATGTTATCCTTTAAACCAAGCCTTCAGCTCCTAACAAAAGCTGTCTTCACTTAAATTGGTCAGTAGGATACAGACCATAGCAATTCTTGAAGTATTGCAAAAATACCCAAAGGATGTTTGTGCTATATAAAATCTACCATTTTTCTTGCTTGCAGCCAGAGATGAGAATCTTTGGTTTAAAAAAAAACCACAAACAAAAAATGTTTTAGCACTTAAAGTCCTTGTGTGTCAGACTTGGTGATTGCAGCTGATATTTTAGCACTGCATTATTTCTCTTCTGTAAGGAGCAGCTGTCTCTTGAACAATAACTCAGTAATTCAGAAAAAAAATGTATGACTAAATTGTTGTTTTTCTATTATGGACAAATGGGATTGCATGGACACAACTGGACTATGAAGTGATTGAATAGTTTGGAATTGCACAAACACATCACAACCCTGAAGTGATTCAGCAGCATCAGCTATAGCAGGCACCAACTACTAGTAATTAATTGTGTCTGTTTGGTACAATTCATTTGCATTTGATTCACAGGATCACAACTGATTTGGTTGGTGCTGGCCACATGGGTTGGATTCCCCTGAACCAGGATACGTAAGTGGTGGTGATTGGTGTTCCTAGTCTCAGAATTGGGATAATGCCCTTCTCTGCAAGTTGGGCAACAGACCACTCACACTTGATAGTAGGGATTGATTCACAGGGGGACATGGGCATTTGCTTGAAGCATGGTGGTAACCTCATACAGTGGTCAGTCCTTGGAATGGCTACAGGCCTCAGTATTCGCTGGCATAATATGCAGTAGGTAGACCCAGGAAAAGTTAGGATTCTCGGGATTTAAGCAACAGATAAGGGGAAGACCCATAGCTGCTTAAAGCAGCAGAAGTCCTCCCCTTTTTCACTGCTGCCATACTGGGTACCTCAAAGGCATATCTTTTTAAATCAAAGGTTTCATAAAGCTTAGGCCACTTGACCAAAAATTATAATTCCTGTTTCCATCATTATTGCCTCCTAGCACCCTCATTGGAATGGCCACACCAGCTAGGTGTGGGGTTCTGTTCACTCCCGTTAAGGTGTAGTTTAAGATAATAACATTGCAACTCCTGCATTTAACCACACTGCTGTGTCTGTGTCTCATTGTTTTCATGTCCATGTCATTGAGATCTTCAGGAGAAAGGTAGCAAAGTGCTTGATAAATATTAATTTGAGATAAGTAAATATAACTGTCCCCATTTTACAGACAAGGAAACCGAGCACAGATCTGTTGAGTGACTTCAGCCAAAGATCACATACTGAATCCATTGCAAAACCAGGAACAGAACCTGACACCCAGAATAATGTTGTAGCAAGTATTTCACACTTCCTCTCTGATGTCACAAGCCATTGCATACAATATGATTAACATAGTACAAACAATTATATATGGAGTATAGTATCAATATAAGATCTAATGAAAAACAACCCCTCCCCCCAAAAAAACAACCAACCCCCCCCCCCAAAAAAAAACAAAACAAAAACACAAAACAAAAAAAACCCCACAACATTCCAAAATACGAAATATCACTGCTAGAAAATTCAACATTTTATGGAACAGGATACATGTCATGTGCCTGCTGACTCTGCACCTTTGTATATTAGCATTCATCTTTTATGATCTCATTGAAAATTCAAACTAATCCTGTTTCATGGATGTCCAAGATATATCACACTCCATTTTTTTTTGTTTTATGACTGACCATGATTAATGACCAACAGCACTTTGGGTTTCTCAGTTTTAATGAGCATGATAAATTGCAGTACATCAAGGTAATTTAATATGCGTATGTCACATCCAAACTGAAAAAAGTCTAAATTACATCATAATTACAAAGCACAACTTTAAACTCAATCTCAAGCAACAGGCTATTTGAGAAATGTTGCAACACAAGCTGCTAGTAAATACTTTCTATTGTTATGTGAAAAATGGGACTATTCTTACGGGTAAAGACCACTCACAAAATTAGATGCTGCAGGACTACCTTTTGTCACATCTAACCTTGTAATATGAACTCTTTGAGCTCAACTTCACTTCATCAAGCTTACAACTTTCTACTTCCCAGGTCCTGGACCAGATGGGAGCCAAAATGGTCCCCAACATAACACTGAGCAGCTCAAGGGCTCCTTTTGGTTATATCAGCTGAATTACTCTGATAGTATTGTCTGATTATTAGATTAAGGGACAAACACTTGTCCCCATGCCCTCCTTCTCCCTGGCATGCCACTGCTTGACCCTAACTGTCCATGGTAGAAACTGGGAAGGTGCAGGGGCAGGGTGAAAACATGTGGACTAGTCTAGGCCAGTTCTATAGCAGCTAAGGAGTCCCCTGTATTATCAGAAATCTGCTCTTTCAGAGTATTTTACTGACTGTTTTGCCTCTTTTGAGGCAGCACCAAGAAGCAAATTTGGAACTCAAGATCTTCATTTTTTTTTAAAGGGATGATGATTACCTTTTTATTACCATTATAAAATTTTAATTGTTTCACTAAACATTTTTGTGAAATCCTTTCTGTGGTAGAGTTACTGGGCAGAGTTTTATTTTGGAACAGAGTATCTGGTGCAAAAGTCCTACTACTGTAATTACTTTACAGGAATATGATGAACAACGAATAGTGTTCTTTCAACTTTTCCTCTATTTTTCTATCAATTCAAGTTTTCATTGTTGCTTCTTGTCAGCTGGTCTCCCTATTGTTGCCTAACGCACACCCCACCAGCGTATCCCCACTGACAAAAAGCTATGATGCTCTTACTCCACAGAGTCTTGGTGGAAGGGATTCCATAGATTGTGGAAAGGCAATCGCAATATCAGAAAGGTGACATACCTCCTCTTCACCACAGAGAACTCTGTCAGCTCAGGTTCTTCTCAACTTTCGGAGTAAAGGTAACAATTAAGACTAATTTCTAAGATATAATTGAAGATTACTAAATTGTGGGCTAGATTATGACTGGGCTTGTTTGGGAGTGCGAAGGGGGGTGGGGTGGGGAAGAGATCCTTTCTCCCTTTATGCACCAGAGGAGAGAAGGTTTTAAATCACATTTCTTTTCACTCAGAGAGCACAAAGCATATATGGATATAATGCCACTGCCAGCATGAAGGACCAGATTTTTAAAGTATTTAGGCATCTAAAGATGCACATCTGGTGTGATTTTTAAAAACTCCTAGGAACCTAACGGCCAAAATGGGAGTTTGGTGACTTAGCATTTTTGAAAAATCCATTAGGTGTCTATCTGCATCTTTAACTGCCTAAATACCTTTAAAAATCTGGCCCTAGACTTTTGAGAGGTGCCCTTTCTCTTCCCCCTCCACACAGGAAAAGAAACTTGGCCCCATTTGTCCAAGAGCTGAGCAGAGCTCCACACCGTATTTTAGCATGAACCGTGCCATAAAAGCACAGTCTAGCATTAGCAGTATACAGGACATTTTTTAAAAATGCTTTCAAGCTTACAAATTGGGCTCTGACAATGGGAACAGCATCATCATCTTTTCCAAGCAGAGCACAATATACATCCCATTCTTTTTCTTCTTTTATAAAGCATTAGCTTATAAGGTCACTAAAAATATGCAATTTTAATGCCATCAATGTTGTTTTAATGTTTTGTAATCATAATGTTTAATTTGCACAGCTCTTAGAACTTTAATTACAAAGCTAAATTGTACTAATATCCATTAGGTACTTCCTAATTGAAGGCACATCATATCTCTGATGTGGCAGTACTAATTGGTGTAATTAAATTCTAATATGCATCAGTAGCCCATTAAAAAAAAGTATTAAAAAAACAGAGGAAGGAAGTCGTCAGTTTGAGAAATTTCACAAACCCAGAATAATCTTCACAAAAAAGTGAGTGCAGGCTGCACTTCTTGTCTATTTTATCTTCACTTGTACTCAAAACTTAAACACTAACTTCCACAATAGATCCTTGGTTGATCAAAATTGACTTTTACTAACTATAGCTTCGGACTCACATTTACTAACTTTATTTCAAATAAGTGTATAGCCTCCCCTCCATTACTCTTCCCTCCCTTCTTATTTTGTGCTAAAATATTTTGCCTAAATCTATAGCAGAACTTGGAGCAAATGAGGATGGGGATATATAAAGGCCATTTTTGAACACAACCACAATCTCTAAGGGCCATTTTTTGGTGAGGAATGGAGCATTGCAATCTTGACACAACTGACCAACCCATCCAGTCCCCCAAATGCCTCCTTTCAACCCCTACACCAGAGTGTGGTAAGAAGGCCCAGAGCTAGCTATGCCAGCTTTAAAACTAGCTGAGGATCCCTCTACTTTGGGGACAGCATTTGAGATGTTTTTCCTATGACAAGAATAGACTAAAAGAAATTTAACATAGACTAACATTTGTCCTTCCATATTTGAAGTATGTGAAACAAGATTATTTCAGTGCATATATGTCTTCCTATGAAGTATGACAGCAGCACAAAGATTCAGGCAGAGATATACTGGCTTTAGTATATGTAAACAGTGCCACTGTTTAAACGCACCCTTAATTTTCTAAATACATTTCACTTTCTCTCCTCACATTGGCTAATTGATATTCAATCTGATTTGGTTTATATGGCCCTATCTTGCAAAGTGCTGGTATTTAAAGAGGATCCCATTGATGCTTTTAATGAGTGTAGCTGTGCGAAGACTCACTGGCATGGCACCCCCTGCTGGTCGTCCAGGAATTAGCTCTTTCCAGCCTCGGCGTACCTCCTGGTGGCCAGTGTCTTGCCTGCCTCAGACCCCTGTGTCCCTCCCAGACCCTGGTGCCCTTTACCTTGGGGTTCTGTCCCTGCAGTATCCCCAAACTCTGGGTCTCCCCTCCCAGGGGAACCCCCAACCCTCGAAACCTACCTTGCCTCAGTGGCTACTGCCAGTCATCATCTAGCCCCTGTTCTCTGAGGCAGACTGCAGTCTGTAATGGCCACTCATCACTGGCAAGGGGGTAGGACCAGCTGCCTCTGCCTATCCCTGGGCTACACCTCTTTAGCCCCAGTACCTGCCTTGGGCCTTAAACAAGGCCTCATCCTGGGGAGTTGCCAGTCTAGAGCTCTTCTTGACTTTCTCCAGCACTGCTCTGCATCAGGTACCATCTGTTCCCAGGCAGCTAGGCCCTTCTCCCTCCAATGCTATAGAGAGACAGATTTTTCCCACTCCCGGCCCCCCAGCCTTCTTATCAGGGCCAGCTGGGCTCTGACTGAGCTGGTCACACTTGTGGTCAGCTACTCCCTCAGCTGCTCTCACTCCTTTCATCCCAGCCACAGGACAGCCCTCTTCAGAGCTGCTCTTAACATCTGCTGCTGGAGTGGGGCAGCTGCCCCACTACAAGGATATATCCTGAATTACTCAATTTTTGGGTAACCCATTTTCAAAAGGGAGCAGTGATGTCCTATTGGGAAGAGGATCACTGTGGGGGTATAATTGGCTAGATAGTATAACAAATATCCTGGCATCAAGATATCCTGATATTTACCTATGAAAATTCTTAGAGAAACATGCTTTCAAAACTTATATGTTCATTGACTCCCTATTCACAGAGTGTTTATGTCCCCAAGATCGGAGTTGACAGACATAGGCATAATCTCCTCCTGAGGAGTCACCTGGGGATACTATTTGACTTGACTTCAGTCCCGAAATTGTAGTAATCAAAGCATTTAGCCATCTTCTTCCTAGATCTCTCTCTCTCTCTTTTTTCTTAGTTCAACTTTGTTGAACTTTCTTGGTTCAATTTTTGCTACTTAAGCTTGACTCATTTTTAAAGTAAAGTTATTGATGTCTTGTTGGGTTTTTTTGTAATAGGAATCTTATGTATGATTTGTAACAATGGTAAAACAACATTTTAAGACCCACATGTGATTTAAAGAATTTAGTGACCCTTTAATAGAAAAATTTAATCTTTCTATAGGGTTTTTTTTTTCAACTCTCCTAGTTATATCTTAACTATATAATTCTAAATTTTATTTCAGAATAAAAACCCAAAGGGCATATTCTACCTTTACAGTTTGTAGATTTTAAGTCTTGTATTTATAAAGATCTTTTCTGATTTAATCCCATATTCCATGTGTCTTTTCCATAAGAGCTAGTTGTTAAGAGACAAATTTGAATGTTTGTGTTGCTTGGAGGGGACATTAGAATGTCCCAGTCCAGCTTCCATGCACAGCATCTGTGGGGGAACATGGGATTCCAGCTTTAAACACAAAACAAGAATGGATTAGCTTTCAGAATTTAAAATGAAGTAACTTGCAGCAAGAAGGCCCAATCAATGTGTTGCTCAATTGACTGAAGGAGGACTGATGAATACCGGAGTGTGTCTCACCAATTTACATCATTATTGGTACTATTTTCCCCCTTTTTACCATAAATATTTAGGGTTTTTTTTTTTTTTTTTGCTATATCTACCATACAAGCAACTTCTCTTTGCAGCATTGGAAAACCCTTTAATTGTGGTATAAATAAATCAGGAGGATTGACATATTAATTAAAAAAAAGTAAGCTTGTTGGATGATCACTTCTGCAATTTTCTCTTTTTTGATCGTCTGCTGTTTTAATGTAGTTCTCCTTTCTCTGCCTAATACCACTGACCTTTTTAAAATGTTGTTTTCTCCTTTCACTTGCACTATTTCTTCACTTCTCTATTTCTCATTACTATTTTTGTTCCACTATTAAAACTAACACTGACATATGTTGGGCTTTTCGATCAGGCAAGGCTGGGAAAGCCTAACTTTTCCTAGAAACTGAAATCAGAACTAATATTTATGAAGATGGCAGCTGCCTCTAATTCCATTGTTCAGCACCATGCACTGCAGCACAATGGCAGATTTATTATAATAATGGCAGGTTTAATAAGTGAAATGCCAGAAACCAGAAAATCATGGAGCCTGCTGAACACTATGGAATCTACAATATTCTTTTGCTGATGATTTTCCAACAGCCCTGAAAATCTGTCATCGATCTCATTACAGCATTTATTTTTGACAGATTTTTTTTTACAGCTATCTATATCAGAATTGCTTTTGCAGAGTTGATATTTTAATGACAATTCAAATTGAAAATTCTAGTTGAGATTGAAGTTTCAAATTAAATACAAATTGAAAAAAATTTCATCTGATTAATGAGAAAAGCCTCAACTGTACCATATATTTTCATTTTATTGTTACTGTAATTAGCAGTATCTTGGTGTTAAAGTAAGATTTTATGCTTTATGGCAGCATTTTGTAGAAGTAGTTTATCCTTAAAGTTTAATAATCACACACACACACACACAAATATAAGTGATAATCTCTATTTAAGAGGTTTCAAGATTAGATACTGGAAATGCAATGGCAGATGTGGTATAGTGGCATTTTTTTAAATCTTAGCCTTAGTTAGTTTCTACTTACAGAGGAATTTCAGTGTCAGCCTTATATTTTTACTCATCCGCCTTGGCCTTTTCTCCTCTTGACATGTGTTGACATCAGAAAAACAATACTGCTTACAAAAGTCTATAAGCAAGGCATTCTGACATATCACATTTCACTTTGGTAAAAAACATCCATCACATGTGCTACAGACCTGTTGACACTACAACACACTGAAAAAGAAAAACCGGTTCTCTAAAACAAACACCTGAAATATACATTCATTGTATAATTGCAATTACATTCCTGCAGCTACAAATTACTGAGGGTCAGAAAAGTGATAGCAAATCACTAACTATGTGCTATTCTTGCAATAAATTTTTCAAGCGTGGGCATCTAAATCCATATTTAAACAGGTAAGTGCCTGACTAAGCAACTGGAGCAGCATTTAGGTGCCCACGTTTGAAAACTGGATTAATTGATTCTTTGTTAAGCACTAACTGTATGCATGGTACTGTACAACGAATGCATGAATACGAGCACATTCTATCCTTTGAGGAATTTATCATTTAAAAGACAAGCATCCCATGAGATGCAGATGACAGAATTTTTTAAAGTGATATTGGCATCACTTTGACTTACACTGACAGTCGTGATCCTCACAGAAAAAGAAGTGCTGTGGGCTGTTGAACTTGCTTAGAATCTCTGTCATTTCCAGGTTACTGAAATCATACAAGGAGTAGGACATAACCACATGGCTCTCTGTAATATATGATGCTCACTTCAGATAAAACAACATCCCTCTTCTCAAGGTCCCCCCTGATTCAGTGTTAGGCAAAGATTGTAGATATCGCCATGCTGAATATCACCCTCCACTTCCATTCAAATCACTGAGACAGGGACACCATGAAAGGGTGGATCCCATTGCTCTTTCTTTTCAAGCAACAAACTGTTCAAAGACTTTCTTCTGGTCAAACACCTTGTGGTTTCTTTCAGTGTTCTACCCACCACCTATACAAACTCATGCAGTTCTGTATTTACAGTATTATATAATCCATAGCTCACTTGATCAAAGAGGAAGAAAAACAAAAGGTATTATCCCCCATCAGAGATCTCACCTGGCTGAACAGCCTGCAAGCCTCTCACTTCATTCCTCTTGGGTAAGGGCTAATTAGCCTTTTGGGCTCTCCTCAGCCCATCCAAATCCACCAATTAGACACATATTTTCCTAATCAGGGCTACTTCAGAGCAGCCACTTGTAGTTTCAGTGACCATAGTGCTGCATCATTTGCTGTTTCTCGCACTCTATCACAGATCTTAAGTGTCTTGCCGAATCATGGCCACAGAATCTTAAGGCAGCATTTGAACAGAGTAAGAGCTAGTTTCCAATTGGGAAGGTCTAATGAGGCAACGACAATCAAAGCAATTTTATATAGAAGAAAGACAGCACGTAGTCACTGGTGAAGAGTGTATCAATACTATTCGTTTTCCAGGATATATCACTCAAGTATTCGGTCATTTCAAAGCAGAACAAATAAAGAGGGGTTTTATGTCTTTTCATCATTTGGCATTGTAATCTCATTACATGGAAGCCAAGTTTTGCTTTTTTAATTAAAAAGATTTCTATAGCAATAAGAGTTTTGAGGCCTCAGTAAGTGGTCGTGCTGCTTGTAAATGTAATAGACTCTGTGCATGTGTACTGTCAGTTTTCTGGGGAAAGTCCTGAAAGAATGAAGAAGAAAACAGTCTATTTTTATGGGTTATTTGCTATTTCAGAGGATGTATAATTAAAGCAATATACACACAAAACTGCTCCAGCAAGCATACATAGAAATAAACAGATGCATGCAATACAGTTTTGTTCAGTGATTCTATAGTAGTACGATTTAAGGCTTACAACAGCAAATGCATTTCCAATTGTTAATAATTTTGACACACACACACATTTTAGGCTTTAAAGGAAATTCAGAAATGTACTTTCCTACTCACTAGCCAGCTTTCTTTGACAATATCAATCAGGTCCTCTCAAGTTAGTTTAGACACAAAGATTTGGATTTTCAAAGCATTTGGCATCTAATTCTGCTGTCACTGAAGTTCATGATACTTTCCACATCAGTTTAAACAGAAGAAAAGCTAGTCCAATGCTTTTGAAAATCCCACCCTAAATTTAGATTAATGGGATACTAGTGTGGTGACCCTGCAAGGCATGGAACTTGTTTCCACAGGCACTCTTTAGTTCACCACAGAAGACCTGGATGGCTTCAGTTCTGAGTTTGTAAGTCTAGGTAACAAACTTCTGAAACCTGCCCAGAAGTCATAAACCCTTTGATAGCATATGGGTAGGATTTGTGCATGAGTGATGGCCCTCGTATGAGTTAGAGCCATCGGATTTGATCCTCATTGTACATGCAAAGCTCCCACTTAAGTTAAAAGGAATTTTGACTGAATTAGAATTACAGGATTTGGCATTGATGACTGAATTGCATAAATTATATTCTGGACTATTTGTAGCAAAATAAAAATCATCCTTAAAAAAAGGGGGGGGAAATGCTTTGCCTAGTTGTAGGCCTTTTTAGGATTATGTAATGTAAAACTTAAGGCTAAGTCCTGAAGAATTTAATAGAAAAATATAACTTTATAGAGTTTTGAACTATCCCACAGAATATAACAGGGACATATGTCCCTACATAGAATTCCGTAGATTCTAATAAAACTGTAATCAGTATGACTTCTTCAGTAAGTTATTTTGGTTTTTTAGAATAATATATTCAGAATCCTACTTGTTTCATGCCTACTAAACTCCACAGGATATTTGTGTCAGAGAATCCTTGCAAGTGGACTCAGCTTGAGTTGTACATTTCTGAGACCAGAATTGTAAGCTCAACATTTTGCACACACAGTTTGAGACATCTAAACTCATGCATTTTCACTGTATATTTGCCCTCTTTCCAGTCACCTGGAATCTCTCCCATCTTCCATGACTTTTCAAAGATAATTGCTAATGGCTCAGATATCTCCTTAATCAGCTCCTTGATTATTCTGGGATGCATTTCATCAGGTGCTGATGACTTGAAGACATCTAAGTAATTTTTAACTTGTTCTTTCCCTATTTTAGCCTCTGATCCTACCTCATTTTCAATCTGACCAGCTGGCACAAGTTGTGTTTGATTCAATATTAATGTGTAACTCTGTGAAACCATTTATTTAGCATTTTTGAATTTCAATTAGCTTACTTATACAAAATAAATGAGTATAGATTAACATATCTACATCTCCAAAGTGTTGTGAGGTTTCATTACTGATGAAATTAACTGATCCATTGTGATCCTATGCAAAAGAAGTCCCTGCCTCAAAGAGATTATGATACAATGTCCTGATCTAACTCCTATTAACTTCAATGGGCATTTGATTAGTTCCTCAGAAGATAAGAAATGTGAAGCTGGGTCAGGGATGAAATATGCAAGAGTGTGTAAGAGAGAGAGTCAGAGAGAGATTTTGGGAGCCTCAGTAATTCGGACACTTAAGGACACCTGGTTTTCAGAATGCATTAACATCTACCCTCTGAAAAGCAGACCCCTTTAAGTTGGATAACCAAAAATCCCTAGTCGCTTTTAAAATATATGAAATAAATATCAACTCTACCCAGATAGAATCTATTTAACTGTGAATAATTAATTTATTGCAGGCATGTTGGTTTTGTGGAGGAGTTTGAAGCAGACAGTAGTAGCCTGTTGGACTAGTTCAAGGAGCGTATCTCATGCTGAAGGGACAGTACAGAAGAAAATATCAAGGTGTATGAAGTATGCATCATTATCCTAATATTTTTTCATATAACTGAGCAGCCTAATTCCCAGTGGAAAGTTATGGGATTCCAAATGGGAATAGGGAGGTGATTGTTCTTGTGAGGTTCTTGAGCTTCAGAAATAACCCAGAATATTAGATTTCAGCGGGGTAGCTGTGTTAGTCTGTATCAGTAAAATAGAGGAGGCCTTGTGGCACCTTAGAGACTAACAAATTTATTTGGGCATAAGCTTTTGTGGGATATAACCCACTTCATCAGATGCATGGAGTAGAAAAATACATGTGCAGTATATTTATACCTGCTAACTGTATTTTCCACTCCATGCATCTGATGAAGTGGGTTATATCCCACAAAAGCTTATGCCCAAATAAATGTGTTAGTCTCTAAGGTGCCACAAGGACTTCTTATTGTTTTTACAGACTATTAGAGCCACTGCACTAGCTACTAGGTTAAAGTTATGTGTACACAGTTCTGACTATGGGAGAGTGAATAGCAGTACATACCAAAAGTTCTGCAGTGTAATTTCTTCACGTGGACACTCGGTGTGAACCAAAAGGTTTTTTTTTTCCTCGTTAATGTAATCCTGAAGATAAACTAGGAACCTTTTAGTTCACACTCAGTGTCCATATGGGGGAATTGCAGCACAGCACTTTGGTGAACACTGATATTCACCAATACATAATTCAAACAGTAGACAATGTAGATAAGGCCTAAGACTAGCAAGCACATTAAGTTTTATATTTTAAAATGTATTTTAGCTGGAATTTTGGAAACCTAGTGCATTACCCTAAACCCAAGCCTCACAGCTTTTCTTTTACTGTTATCTTTTGCATGTAAGGAGATGACTTTGTTCTTTAAGAAAGTCACTACCTTCAGACATCTTCACAAAAAAAAAAAAAAAAAAAAGATTCATTTCCAGTATTTTTTTGGTCTTTAAACTATCCTGACTCTTCTTACTGCTCAGTCCATCATATTGTGACCTTCTCCATAGAAAAGGTAAATGTCAATCTTTCAGATAGCAAAGAACAAATTGAATGAAAAAGAAAACTGTCATTTGTTTTGAGAGAAGTCCTAAAAGTTAACCATAGAACACAGAATAAAGCAGAGTGTGTTATAACTCTTTGTGAGCTTAATAGTAAGTACTCATTTTCTATCCACTTCATGGTGAGGAAGTTGGCCTGGAAGTTTCACACAATTTGTGGTTCCCCTCATCTTACCTCACCTACCTCTGGCATGGAGAAAGGGAGTGGGTCAGGACTCTGGTTTCCCTGCGCAGGCCTGAGGCCATAGAGGGAACATTGCCTTCGTTCACTCTCAAGTTTATAATCCACCAGGGATCGTGGTACAACTTGAGAATCCCACTAGACCCTCCCTGCTGGGTAGTATGGATGGTTACCCCAGCTAGATATTTTTAAAAAAATGGTGGCATCTGCATTTAAGCATATTTTGATGTTTGGGTATCTTTCCCTCCTCCCCCCATGTCTGCATCCAAAAAATATTATTAGTTAACAGGAATGCTATGGTTTTGGGATAGAAGTAGTCACACAAAATCTAAAGTGGATCAAGTTGGGCATGCATATTATGGACCTTTTTCATTAGCATGTTCCCCTTTTTATGCACCTAATTTTTATCCTGTTCTTTTTTCAGTTTCTATTTAGTTTGTACTTGGACCATACTTTCCTTTTTTGTTCACTCTACATTTTCAATGTCTTTTTTCTGTCTCTCTCTCTCGACTTCCCCCATCTCCGCTGTCCCCCTCCCCACCCAGGTCTCTCCACAGCAAAGGAAGAGCTCAGTAACATTTGAGAATGTTACATTTTAAATTCAAATGGGGTTAAAATTAGGTAAAGTCACTTCACTGAATATATACACAGATAATACACAAACACATATGAAATTATTCTCTCTGTGCATGTCAGAAATTTCTCCTTACTTTGTTTTAGTCATTTTATAATTGACTCCTTTGCTAAAGAAGAACTGTGCACCCCTATTGCACAGGTCACCAACAAATTACTTACTGGCAATCAACTGTCATATTTCATTGGGGATGGTCCTGATTTTGTGGTTACTTTCAAATTGTCATAACATTTTTACCCAAAGGTGGAAAATGCCTCTGTATGTAATTTCAGCAACTTACATAATATCAATGGGTCACAGAGTACAGCACATAACTGGAGAAGCCTAAGACTGCCTCACAGGAAATGAAGAACCCCCATCACACCAGATTTTGATTTAGCTACACTGTTGTAGATTAAGGGTAACTTCATATGAAGTCAGTGCAGTTACATGGATATAAAACCAGTGGAATTGAACAGAATCAGTCCCGGTGCTTTTTGCGTAGAGACGTGTGGAGAGTCATTTAGCTTCAACAGTTGTGGCCTATAAAAGGAATTATCTGAGTCACAATATTAATTGAATTTAGGAGTGGTATGAGTGTACTTTGAACCTGATCCTATGAGATGCTAAAGACTTCTGCCAAATGCAGTGTTCTCAACTCCCATTTTATTCAAGTTGAAGCTGTGTAGCACATTACTATATCTTTCATGGTGGCATGTTAAAGAAAAAATCAGAGGGACACAGAATGCTGACACTGATGTTCAAATGAAGTTTTAAGTACATTCTAGTTCAAGAATGGGCAGAGAGGAGAGTAGTTGTAGTGGCAGCTAGACAGAGGCCACTATTTCTATCTTGGTACATACTTCCTTTCCTTCCTTAAGTGTCCACTATGAGGTTGATCCTCCTCCTTCCTATAGGATAAGAATATGGGCCTTACCAAAGCTGATGCCTGTGTGTGAACCACATGCCATGGGGAATTTACAGCAAGAGTCTGCAAACCCCACTTCATTTAATACAGAGACTTGTGACAGCCACCTCTGGCAAGTAGAAGGTAAAGCTGCTCATTTATTCTAATTTCAAACATATTTATGTAAATGAAAGGGTAAAATTTAATATCCATTTATTTTCAAATGCCTATGGCTATTATACTTAGATGACTTCATTTTATGTAATTTCTTTCTCTACTCACCTATAATTTTCAATTGCAATAACAGCAAACCTCCACTTTAAACACTACTTCTCTTTCTCATCACTTCTCCTGTCTCTCTCACCTATCTCAAGTGGAAATGATATGACAAGGTGGTTTATGCCACATATAAGGGTTCACAGTAGGAGTCACTGTCAAGCTGTCCTTCAGTGACTCAAGAGTGTGACTGTTAAGAACTAGGGCACAAAACATAAAATTGGTTGTGTGAGTTCTGAACTTAGATTTCACCAACCAATGATCAAATGTAAACTCTTCAGGCACTATAACTGTAGTGGGTAATCTGATCTATCTTGCCACCCAGATAAGCCTACCTTTGTGAGAGATGGTCCCTTACACCAAGGATCACAGCAACATCCAAAGGACCCCGTCACTTACTCCAGGTCAAATATACTTTAGCTCTCTCACCAAAAGGCAATGCTTGTAGTCAAACCTATAAACTATCTGAAGATTTATTCTATAGGGAAAGGAAACCAGAAAGTTATTTACAAGGTTAAAGCAGGTAAACATTTTTAGAGAGAGAGAGAAAAATGAGTTCCAATCCTGTTTCAATAAGTAATAGAAGCTTCTATAATAAGCAAGTTTTGTGTGTCCTTTAGGGCTAACCCGGCTAAGCACTGGGGATCTTTTTCTTATGCCTAGTAAATGTTACCCCGAGGATTCCAAGCAGTATAAAGATACATTTCCTTCGTGTTAGAGGTTTTTATTCCCTTCCATCCACGCCTTTGGTGGAGTGGTGCCTGCAGCCTATAACTGCCAACTCAAACATCCCCGTTGACAAAAGCACTAAGTACAAAGTCCACAAAGAACTCTATAATGCCCTCAAACAATGCCAACCATTTGCCCAATTTTCTGTGCTCTTGTCAGTGGAGGTGGTTGACAATGATATCACCCAAATTAAGTTTGAAAAAGCAGCAGGGCTTGATGAAACGTTCCCTGAATTCCTAAAGCATTTAAGCCCAAGAGCAAGAAAATGGCTAACTGCTCTCTTTACCAACACCCATTCTTCAGGGAGAATACCGAAAGAATAGAAAGCAGCAAAAATTATTGCCTTTCTCAAACCAGGAAAAGATGCAACTAGTGTGAAAAGTTATAGACCTATAACAGTGACTGCTATAAGCTATTGGAATGACTTCTACTTTTCAGAATGAAGTCATTGGTAGAGGAACTAGTCTGCAAACAGCAAGCTGACTTCAGAACAGTCAGAAAGTGTTGTGATCAAGTCTTTTTCCATGGACCAGCTATATATATATATATAGATGCTACTAACACTAACTATAAAGAGCAACAGCATTCTTGATCTTAGTTCAGCATATGATACAGTATGCTGGAAAAGACTTCTACTAAAACTTGCAATAGCCAGGCCCTTATGCCCTACAATTAGGTTCATCGCAGAAATGCTGAGCAACCATAGATTCATGGTGTACCTTGGTGATGTCAGCAACCCATGAAGACTGAACAATGGACTCCTTCCTGCCAGGGTCCGTTCTAGCTCTAGCACTTTTCAACCTATATATCAGTGAAATTCCACCAACATCCTTCTACATGTACACAGATGACATCCAGCTGGCTACACAGCCTTTCTCATTAGAAACCTGAGTAAATTCTGGAACAGGTCCTAAACACACTAGAAACCCATTTTAAGGCATGGTGGTTAAAGCCAAATGCCTCAAAAACAGTGGTCTCCACTTTCCATTTGAATAATATCCAGGCCAAGAAGAAATTAAACATCCATTTATGTGGGTCTCCGTTGATGCACAAACATAATCTTCAGTATCTGGGGATAACCCTGGCCTGCATGCTCAGCTTCTGTTGCTATCTTGAGCAAACCAAGAAAAAAATGAAAGCAAGGGTCATCATCATACAGAAACTTGCAGGAACATCCTGGGGAATTGACTCCCACTCTTTCCAAAGATCAACACTAGTCCTGATTCATTCCACAGTGAAATATTGTGTCCCAGTTTGAAGTGGAAGCCTACACACCATTTTAGCAGACACTGAAATTAACATTGCTCTGTGCATAATTAGTCCCATTCTCACATGAATTCTACTTGCATAGCCAATACTGATAGCTAACATTGCACCAGCAAATATCTGGCAAGATGATGTGACAGGGAACACAAAGATCATGGCAAATAGCACACTACCACTCCACCATGACCGAGTACACCCTCTTGGCCCCTGACAAAAAAAAATCAAGAAAGCGTTTCTGATCTCATGCCACAGACCCGCTGCCAGAAGATAAGGATATTCACAGAAGATGGTCTGAAGCCTGGTTGGCTGCTGATGTACCAAAACAATAATCTAACAGACAACACAACTGTCCATGTGCCAGGCTTCTCCCCATAGTGTGAGTAGACAGGTCTAAACCATATTAACACCCAACATGGAAGATGTGCATAATTAATCCATAGATGGAAAGTGAGGGATTGTGGCACGCTGTAAACTGTCAAATACATCATAGATGGTTCATCCAATTTATGTTCATCCTGGAAGCGGCATAGCCATTCACATGTCTACCTTTACTCTGGACTGGATAAGATATAAAAGAACTTAAGGTCCAACTGTAGTCATACTGTTGTTTCCACTGTTCTACTATCACTATATGAAGAAAGATTCCCTTCCCTCCTTCTGCTCTGAGCTTGCATGACTCTTCCCACCACTACCAACCCATGAAGATGAGTAAACAAAGTCTTTTGTCCTCTTTAATGTTTCTTACTAGTCTGTCTGGGGTTGATTGGCCTTCCTTGATGGGCAGGACTGAACACC
Source organism: Caretta caretta (assembly GCF_965140235.1). Classification (NCBI taxonomy): domain Eukaryota; kingdom Metazoa; phylum Chordata; order Testudines; family Cheloniidae; genus Caretta; species Caretta caretta. The sequence continues at coordinate 56,725,348 of NC_134209.1, forward strand.
ATCTGCTGGAAACCAGCATTCCACATTAGTTAATGTCTCTGTCTTGGCTGGCGATTTATACAGTTACTGAGTTACACAGTTTACAATGCAAATGCTCAAATATTATCTTATAATATGGTATACAGATGATGTAAGTGAGATTAATACTTGCAGCAATTTCCAAACATTACATTAAGTCTAAACACACACTTTATAATCTTAATACCTATTTTAACAATATTAACACACAGGTGACAGGCTGGATCCAGCTATGAATTTGTCAATGTTCAGTGAAGATATGGACAACCTTGGCATGAGCTGACACCTATTCTGCCAATGTCAGTCATCAACTTACACTACCTCTCTGAAATAATAAAGGGCATTGGAATTCAAATGCATTAGTATAGTGAGAAGTGGGGGAGGGAGAAGTGTACTTTTAACAACTACTCACGAGATTGCAGAATGCAGCCAATTATCTCCTCCACAAAAAGAGGAGATGGAGGTAGCTAGAGATCAGAGCCCAGGAAGGATAGAGGATGATTCTCACTCAAATGAGAACCAAAGGAATTGCAGCCAGAAAGAACAGAATGTGGAAGTCTAGAGAATTGCACCAACACAGGAAGAAGCTGGTCTACTTGACTGGGGACTCCCTACTAAGAACAGACAGGCCTGTCACCAGAACAAAATCAGAGAATAGAAGAGTGTGCTGTCAGCTAGAAGCTAAGATATGGAATGTGGACTTGAGGCTGAAGAGGATCCTAATGGGAGATGGAAAGAATCCACTGATTGTCCTTCATGTGGGAACAAATGATACAGATAGATTTTTGCTGGAACACACCATGGGAGACTATGCCAGGCTGGGGAAGATGCTTAAAGAAATGATTTTCAGTGGGATGTTGTCTGTCACTAGCGGACAAGATCATAGGTGATGCAACCCATGACTTAGGCCGTGGCGCTGTAAAGAGGGATTTGGGATGCTTGATCACTGAGAGCAATTCATGGACAGAGGACTGCTCTTATTGGATGGACTCCACCTGAGCAGGGAGGGAAATAGAATTCTGGGATGGAGGTTGGCACAACTAATTAAAAGACCTTTAACTAGGAATTCAGGGGACATGGTTGAGAGATAGTCATGTAATCTCTACACCTCATTCTAACATTGAGCAGGAGGAAAATCAAGTAAGAGTATACTACAGTGAAGAAAGGAACAACAGAAGGTAGGAGAATGGGACATCAAAAGGAAAGATAGTGCCAATACAAATGACCCTAACAGACAAATAGGTGATACTGGTAGTAGAATGACTGTACCAGATCAATGCGGGATCTAAGTAAAGCCAAGCAGAAACAACTAAGATGTTTGTACACAAATGCAAAGACCCTGGGTAACAAAATGGAGGAACTAGAACAACTGGGGCAGGAAATGAAACCAGATATTATGGGGATAAAAGAAAGATGGTGGAATAGTGTCATGACTAGAGTACAGGTATTGAAGACTATGTGCTCTTCAGGAAAAACAGAAAGAGAAAAAGGTGGTGGAAGAATATTGAATATTAATGATGATGTAGACTAAAGAAATCAGAAATGATGGAATAGATAAAAATCTATCTGTTTAGCTCAAAATCATTTTGGGGAAGAAGGAAACAGAGGCCTCACTGGGATAGTGCTTGGGGTCTGCTATGGACCCCAAGTGGAACTTGGATAGGGATAGAGACTTCCTTAATATTTTAAATTAAATAAATATTACTGGGAATTGTGTGATTATGGGAGAATTTAATTTTCCAGATATACATTGGAGAACAAATGCTACTAACAATGTAGAGTCCAAAAATTCCTGGATGTGAGAGAGACAGATTTATTCACCAAATAGTTGCCAAACCAACAAAAGGTGATGCCATATTAGATTTAATACTGGTAACTAGTGAGTACCTCAGAGAAGAATTGGTTGTAGAGGAGAGGCTGGGTTTGAGTTTCATAAGCTAATTCAGTTTAAACTAAATAGAAAGAAACAAAAATAGGTCTACAATTAGGGCTATTGATTTCAAAACGGCAAACTCAAAAAAGGAGGGGGGGGAATTAGTTAGGAAAGTTAGTTAGGATTGGACTGAAGAACTCTGACTATGGAAAAGGTCTGTAGTTATTTTAAGTCAAAGTTGTAGAATCTGTCTGAAGCCTGCATCCCAAGCAAGGGGGGAAATCAAAGAGAAGGTTTGCAGACCAAACTGGATGAGCAAGCATCTCAAAACAGGTTAAGAGAAAGCAGAAAGCCTATAAGGAATGGAAGATGGGAAAGATCACCAAGGATCTTGGAGGTCAGAAAAATGTAGGAAAAAATTGAGGACTGTCCAAAGCCACGCAGAGTTGGACCTTGTAAAGGAAATTAAAACCAGTAGTAAAAGATTCTATAACCATATAAATAAAAAGAAAGAAGTAGGATTGCTAAACACTGACAATGGGGTGGAGACTAGAGATAATCTAGGCATGGCCCAAAACCCAAACGAATCCTTTGCCTCAGTTTTTAATAAGGGTAGCGAGGAGCTTAGGGGTAGTGCCTGGATGACTAATGGAAATAAGGATATGGAAGGAGAAATTACCACATCCAAGGTGGAAATCAAATTAAAACAGCTTAATGGGGCCAAACAGGGGATAATTGTCATCCAAGAATATTAAAGTAACAGGTAAGACTAGATGATCACAATGGTTTCTTCTGGCCTTAAAGTCTATGTACATAAGGAGTTGATATAAAAAAAGTGATCAATCACATTTAGACACTGATTCTAAGTCCATGATTCTATCAGGTCCTACAAACATAATTCTCTAACACCAAATCACAGCTATGCTACAATTTAAAAACTCCTTCCTAAACCACAATTTAATTAACAGCACTTCTTTCCATTCGTTGAAAATCTCTACATCTGTTATACCATCCAATCACAACTGCACTGTGTCCTGTGATAAGGGATGATGTTTTGTGGATGTCTCAGCAACAAATGAGTTGGGAATGGGATCTGGAAGAAGGAAGTTACAAATTTTATGTAAGACAGTTGTTATAAGGAGGCCTTCTGTGAGCATGCCAAAATCTTATTAGAGAATAAAATGATAAAAGGAGGTTAGGACAGTTGAGATTGAAGCTATATTTACATTTTGGAGGAAGGCGAATTTTTTTAAATTTAATTGACACCAGAGCCTATTTGCCTTTCTCGAAATCAGTACAGTTACACCAATATAAGTCTGGAGTAACACAATCAGTCTCATACTTCAAAATATCATTAATATTCAACTATGGATAAGATACATGTGTGATTGTACTATTGAAGTATTCATAACTGTATTAAATATTTGCAATGTGTTGCATAAATCAATTTTATTTGATAAATAAAATACTCTGTAAAGGTTATACTTTTTTTAAATGAACAAAGCATATCTATATGTGCCTTAATGCTGCTTAGAAAGAGATTTACTCTTCCCCAACGAGACCAATTCATTTTTCAAGTAATTTAAAGCCAAAAATCATATTTCTCAATAGTATTTTAAGGCAAAATCTTTCAGAACTTTTAAAGCCTCTCTCAGCAGCTCTGAATATTCGGAATCCAAAAGATAACAAAAAAATTAAGCTAATTTTTTTAGAAATAATTGTCATGGGCTGATCATATGACAACACTGTCAAGCATTAATGCCACATTATCCCCAGTTTGGTACAACATAAATGTTTTTAATCCAGAGCCCATTGAGTAGGCATCCCATGTTTCCTCCCCACAACCAAGCAGCGGATTGAAACCAACTTTTGGTGAACATAAAGTTCATTGTTCATAAGTCAGCCACTCAAGATCTGGGATATGTGAAAACCATAGCTACAAATTCCTGCACTTTGAGGAAGATCCCAGATGAGTTTGTACAGAAAGGTGGTGCTGGGGGACCTAAGGATACTACTACTCACATGTTCTTTCTATATAATGAATACAAATTACAGCTAGGCAATGTTCCAAAGAACCACCTTGCTAGCCCTCCCCATTGTCTTCAAGCTGCTGCTTTGTTAAACTGTGTGATCGCTGTGCATAGAATGGAGTCTTTTACTTTTGACATGAGGCTGTTAAAATAATTGTTTAACAGAACCACCCCAAAATGCTAACATTGCTTCTGCAGTCTACTGAGGAGCCTCATCTGCTCCCTAACCTTAACTTGCACAGTCACAGGTGGTCAGCAGTCTCAGTGATGTGCCAGAGACAGCTGCAACAAATTAGTTCCTATCCCTCCCTGCTGATCTAATTACCGTGGAAGTGAGCACTGTGGCCTAATGCTGGCTGGCTGCAAATGTCCATAAAAGTAACACTTTATTGGCTACACCCACAGATGAGTGTGTATGTGTGTGAGTACATGCATAAAACTCTTTGAGATCTACTAAAGACAAGACCTAGGTATTTGTGGCAGATGTGAGATCTTAGAGTATAAACTTCAAAGACTATTGTATTCAGCTATTGAGATGTGCCAGATGCTATGCACAACTGGGATATTCATATTGTATCAATAAATGGTACATGTATCTTTGTATTCTTGGATCTCTGTGTGTGTTTCCGATGAAATGTAGAGTCAACAGGAGTGGGAGTCAGGAATAAATAATGCAAATTCCCTGTGCTGGTTATGGAGATTCGCCTCTGGTGGGGGAAGTAACATTTCATGGTTTTACCTTGTTCAGCAAGCCTATGAGACAAAAATTGGACCTACTGGGATAAGCACAATGAGTTGCAAGGGTCCTGCAGCCCCCAAACTCTGATCTAGAGAGAGAGGAAGTGGGTTCTCACTCTGGGAAAGGTGACTGTTAGAGTCCTGAGTCCTAAAGGAATCTTGAGAAGTCCATGAAGGGAACAGAGGTGCATTGATTCCCAGGACTGTGACAATTATTATGTTATTGTGATGGTCAGACATGCTTGTATACAGGCACCCTATTAGCTGATAAAGGATGACAGGCTAAAACTCAGTAGCATTATCAAGGGTTACATTCAGAAGGATCGAGGGAGGGATGGGGGAGGAGGAGTCTTAAAAAAAAAAAAATCTAGCCACTACCCCATTAGTACTGTATCCCCCTTCTGCTCACCAACCCAGCTTTGGGTCATGAACCTACACTCAAGGAATCTTTGTGCAGAATATTGAATAATATAAATTTGAGAAGTCAAAAAGAAATGAAGAAAACCTTGCCAGTGGGGGTTCAAGTCAAAAGTACATTTGTTTAATCTTGTCAGCATTCATTTATAACACAACATTTGAAAGAGTCAAGATTTAACCCATTTTCCCCCACTGCACAAAGCACCAGATAAAAGAATCTTTTCAATAATAGTATTTCATTTTGAGTTTCACCAGTCCATTTAGTTTTGATATTACAAGAGGACTATTAGCTTTATAATCTTGTGCTGAATGTTGATGGGTTCTGACAGCTGTCACTAGAGAAGCTGAAAGAGAGGAGACTTTCAAGTTGAATAAAATCTGATTTTATTGAATAAGGGTAAAATTTATTCTGCCTGCATAAGTTCCAAGAATCAGGATATACATGGGTGAAATGTGGCTGGGATAAGGAGCTGAAATACATCTCTTCACCCTCCCACATCTAGTCCTGGATGGGAAGCTGAAGCCCAGATGCCTTATGACAGGTGCTTCATGCTATGCAATAGAGGAGTAGCCTCAACCTCTCTGTACCACTTGTCCACCAGGTGCTGGGACTCCTCATATACTGGACTATAGATGTTATGGACCTAGGCTGGTCTGGCTTCTTCATCATTCCTCATGGTAATCTCAATGGTGAGGCCACAGTGTTTGAGGGATCTTGAAGAAGACAGGACTCTAGCCCCCAATGCCCCACTAAGGGATTTAGATGGTGCGGAGGGCCCTCCAGGGGCTTTTCACTAGCTTTTTGTATCACTAGCAAATTCCACTCTATGTACACTGCACAGTTCCATTTCTGACCATTATGGAATGTTCAGTAATGCTTAATTCTCTCTCCAAGGAATTATCCACTTGTCTTAGAGGTAGTGGATATTTTCTTTGGTATATTTACCAGATAGTGAAGAAAAGGAATTTCCAAATGTCTATGCTTGGCTTGTCTATAAATTAATACTTACACTGACACTCTCAGTTCAGGGACCAAAGCATCTCAGCTTCACTTCACAGCTTAGTGCCTAAACTGCTCACCAGAGTTTTTTCTTATTCATAACAATGGAACCATTATGTTATTGATTAATCCATTGTAAGTCATTTCAGGGGTTTTTTTCATAGTAGCAGTGATGTGCAAGAGTCATTTGCATGTGATTTTGATTCATTAAAAGAAAATTAAAAAGTTTACAAAATGGACACTATCAAGGGTTCTAGGCCTAACATTAGAGACAGCAGCTGCCTTGGAGCTTGCAGGCATGCATGCTCATGTCTCCATGTCTCCTTCTCAGACTGTCTGCTATGTTTGTACCAGCCTTCACAGAACCTGGAGAAAAGAGCAAAAGCGGCAGGAAAGAACAACTTTGAGGAAGCACCATAAGGCCAGTCTGTTGGCTCATGGTTAGAAGGCTAGTTGCCATTGCAGCATAGCCTACGTGGGGAAACTGCCCAACTTCCTCACCCCCAACCCCCAGAGGGGCACGGGGGAATTTTTGAGGGGGGCAAGCGGTGATGCCAGGTGCTCTGTGCCTTCAGGGCAGTTTCCCCATGTGGGTTGTGTAAGGGGAGAGCAGCAGAGTAGTGACCCTCACAGTAGAGCTCCAGCTTGGGGCCATTTTCAGTGAGGAGAGCCAGGCGGCTGAGCTTCTTCCAAAGCATCTGTGCAGCATACAGCACTGACTGTGTCAAGCCCACGTGAGGGTCAGAGCAAATTACTCCTGGGGGAATCCTGTGCTTGGCTCAGCCGCTAATCCCAGCTGAGCGGGTGAGAGAGGGTGGAGAAGGATGGGATTTCCTTTTCTCCAGCACAGGGCAGCAGGGACAGAGTCAGACCCACTTCCAGGAACCTCCCCCAGCTGCAGGAAGCTACACCGCCGCTTCCTGCCTCCATCACTCCTCAGCTGAGGGGGGAGGGGTCACTGTATGCGCCCCCACATCTGCCCAGCCCCCATGCATCGGGACCCTCCAGAAACACCCAGCTACCATTATCTGGTCTGTAAAATAGCGATTATACTTACCTCCCTTTCTAAAAGCCAACTACAATCTACAGATGAAATATTAAGCAGGAGCAGGATGGGGATGTGATTTAAAGTCACCTTTGCAATCTCCTAGTGCTAGCCTCCAGGATGAGTCAGAGAAGTCTCATGGCTCCTCTAACTTATACCAGATAGATACACCCTGTTAGGGCTGTTACACAGCTGCAGATTGGACGGACTACAAGGAACTCAGATCATGATTCTAATAAACCTGTATTCCAAGAGGGACAGGGAACGGGTTAGAGTACAGGCAGCCACTATAGGGTACTTGGGACAGCTTAACACCCCTGTTGTGCCATGCTGCAGTGCAAAGGAGACATCAAGTTAGCTGAAAATTAATGGACTATAAATGTAAGACAATTCAACAGTTTTGTTCTATTGTGCTACATTTACAATGCTTTTCTTGAAATATTAATTATGTGTAATTAGCATTAGTTCTATATTGTATCCTTTTAAGAAGTTAAGATTCCAATTAAAAATAGCAACAATTGATTTATATGACTTATTTTAATCTCTGGGAAAGTTTATAGGGCAAACCTAATGCTTTTTATAACAGAAATTTAACAACAATTTCCCTTCAGCATAAGAAATGAAGCACATAACTATTATTTTCAACAGAACATGATGCTCTGGTGATTAGATAAAATTGTGAAGTGCTCTGCCATTTAAATACAGAGTTATAAATACTACCAACATTTCTGGTCTTAACTGTTTGCAACCATTTCCTGTAACACACATAACCAGTGTGCCAGACAGACCCCTACAGAATCAGGTTATATTTATAGCAAAATTTCAGAATGATCTGGGAACCCAGAATTCCTTAATTTATAGCCCAGCTTTGGCACAAACTCATGCCTTGAGTACATCTTTTAGATTCTGATTGTGTTAGTATGGCCACCTGGAAGCATTAAAAAATCATGAGTCAGCCCCCCCCCCCCCATCATAAGATTTGAAAAATACTAAAGTGTGGGCTCTTTTTATGTTTGTTTTGGTTTTTGAGCCCTTATGGTTTACTTTTCCAAGGTTTTTTATGATCTATGAGGCAAAGGAATTTGTTTACCCCTCCCCATCTAAGATTTCTCCAGTAGTCACCTGATTCCAGGAGCAGGGATTTTAGGAAAAACATCAAATACCGTGAGACTTGCAATAGAATTGAGAGAGTTGTCAATATTATTGGCCCCTTCCCCTAACAGAGGGGCCAGTATGAGTGCTGATCACAACAACAGGCCCTGGGAGCAGTGATAGCTTTATTCTTCTGGGAGCAAATCATCTGAAAAGGAAAGGAGGAGGTGTGGCCATGGGTCCACCCACCTCTGCACCAGTTTGCAGTGCGGGCCTGGCACACTGGAGGTAATAATCTGTACTATCCTAATGGATGGATACTTAAAAGGGATATCCAAGCATAAGTAGATCCTAATCAAGGAATGTATACTTCCCTTCTTCACAGGGGTGTTGTGAGGATAAACACGTCAAAGTCTGTGAGATGTTAAGGTACCACAATAACAGGAGCAACATAAGTACCAGAGATAGAAATGTCTATATTCTGTAACACAAAGTTCATCACAAAATTCTTGTTCTGAGCTATGAAGTCTATTCTGCTGTACTCCCATCTGGTGCCACAGGCTCAAGTTCTATCGTTTTACTCTACTAGTAGCAATAGACAAGGGCTGGGCAGCAAAATATTCAATAGCTGAATATTATTTTAATTTTGAATATGTATGTAGCACTCAGAGTATGCCAATTCCAAACAGAAGGCATATGCCCTGTCCAACAGAAGTTACAATCTAAGCCCTGACTCTTGCAAACACTTACGCTCATGATTAACTTAACTCACATTCATAGTCCTATTCAGTTCACTGGTGCTACAGATAAGTAGAGCTAAACATGTGCATAAAAGTGTCTACAAGATTGAAACCTAAGTATAGACTTAATAAAATGAAAAAAAAAAAAACAATGGACAGGGGAAAAGGGTAGGGAGGGATAGAGATGTAGAAAAGGGTATGATTTTGTATTTTTGAATTTTAATGTATATTTCTCCAGGTTTCCAATGAGGGGTGTGTAAAGGTGGCCTGGTTGAGCAGGACTGATAATGTTGAATTAGGACAATATAAATAGCAATACAGGCAAATTGTAAACTTGCTGGGGAATACCGAATTTCAGAAGACAAAGGCTGTCATTTGAAAAAAAAAAAGTCTCAAATTCTACCAGTCCCATTAAAGAAACTTGATTGCTTCAGGAAAGTGATAGTTCTCAGAAGGTAATCAGGCAGCAAGTGGATAATATTGAGGTGCACCTTTGCTACTGCTTTGAGACTTCCCCAAAGTAGTAGTCTTTTACATAAGACCTCTAGAAGGCTCAGCTATCCCATTGTCCCACATAACTGGGGGCTGCAAGAAGAGGAGAAGCTGGTGGACTGGGTACCCAGACCCATAACACATTGTCATCTTCCTTTAATATTGTTCAGATTATGTCACTCCTCTTTTCCAGAGCATATCCTTGAAAAAAAAAGTTTGCTCTCAGTTCATCTAAAATTTTAGTCCTACATAGTAGCTCGAGTTCGTGTGAAAATGAGCCTGGATTCACTCAAAATTTTGTGAACCTTGTGGAGTGGTTATAGAGTTTGTGATCTTCCTCTTTGGTAACAGTGATACTCATGGCAAAAATTTTGAGAAATTAGATTGAGTTTCATATTAGTAACAGATATTCAAATAAGGAAATGCTGCTTGGTTTACTTAATTCTACCAGTAGCCAGCCTGCAATAATACAGCAATGAATTTCAGAATGAAGATTAGAAGTTTATCACTAATCATGTGGCGATACTCTGATACTTAAAAGGCAGGCGTGGGGGTGGGGAAGTCTCCCTGTTAATAAAGAACATTTTGATTTACTTTAAAATACGTTTCAGAGTAGCAGCCGTGTTAGTCTGTATTCGCAAAAAGAAAAGGAGTACTAGTGGCACCTTAGAGACTAACCAATTTATTTGAGCATAAACTTTCGTGAGCTACAGATCCAATGAAGTGAGCTGTAGCTCACAAAAGCTTATGCTCAAATAAATTGGTTAGTCTCTAGGGTGCCACTAGTACTCCTTTTCTTTTTAAAATATGTACATCTCAGTGCTTGTAATAGTACCATATGTGGGCAACAAGTATTTTGTGTGTTTAACCTCATTTATATTGTGTTTGGCTGATGCTTTTAGATGGAACAGTTCTATTCCTGCAGGGTTACTTTAAAAAGGCTGTCTTTATTTAGACTGGATCATTTAATTAAGCTGCAGTATTTTCTCCAAGTAAAATTAATCAGTGTAGGTATATTGCTTTTATGAGGCACAATTAGTAGGCAAATAGGTTAGTGCCCAACAGAGTTGTTATAATCTGAGTGTACATGACCTCATAGAATTTAGGGACAAGCTTTGTTTACTCTTAATTATACCCCGTGTCATTTACTTCAGATAGGTTATAGCCTGCGTTTCAACTAATTAATTTATGCAGTTAGAAGACTTCATTGTAATAGCAATGTGTGACAATTTGAGGTGGAACGGTCTGTCCTATGACTGGAGGGAATAATTAAAGAAAGAAATATATTAATTAAAATGAGCTTATTAAACTATATTTGCATTATAAGCATGTTTAACCTAACCTCCAAAGGTCCAATCCTTATTCTTGGCCTTAGGGTTCTTACTTCATAAGTAAATAGAATATATTCTGGTGACTGATACAGTAAATAGCAATAGACCCTACAAGGAGAAAATATTGATAAGATCATGATTTTCATGATGTAGACATATAGTGGGGGATTTTTTTTTTTATTTCTCATTAAATCTGTTAGAATCAGATCATTTGTTATAATAACATGAAAAAACAATGACGGTAAGGACACAGTGAGGAAGGATGGTCCAGTGGTTAGGGTTCTAGCTGATCACTCAGTACACCAGCATTCAATTCCTTGTTTTCCCCCCAGTCTTCCTGTGTGATCTTAGTGTTGGGGTTTCCCGAAGACCTCTTCCACTTAGTTCCACAAGAACTCAGTCTGACTGCAATTTTGTTACTTAGGATTTATTATTTGGCGTATTACACAGCTATGCAGCCTTAATCAGACTCAAGTTTAGGGGGTGGGTATATCACACTTCGAAAGTTTCACAGCAAATCGTATGTATATTTACAAATTACATTGCATTTACTACACATTACATATTTTTGGATTGGCTTGGTTACTTTGTAGGAACCAGTCCCTGTACAGCATGCTCTATCCACACTCTCTCCATATACAACTTACTCTTTACCTCATCCTTACGTTCCCAACTTATTTTATCCATTGTTATCTTGTCTGTTGTAAGTGGTTCCCTGGTTGTTCCTCCTTAACTTAGCTAGTACAGACATTCTGTTTCCAGCCTGCTGATTCATTTACTGCTGTAATCCTTTGTTACAATAAATAAGGCCTCACCCATGTCAAGCCAAAAATTACACTTCGGCAAAACACTCAGGAACAGGCACTGCTCTGCTCAGCACTGCAACACCCACGTCTAATTTTTATCAGTGTAGAAAGCATTCAGTGAAACAGGCACAAGGTGCCCTTCTGCTGGTTTAATAACAATTAACCACCTTTTGGATGAGTATTGCAGGTATCAGCAAAAAAAATGAGTTTGCAAATTAATAATGGAAAGTTTTGAAAATCACTACAAAAATAGCTATTATATGAGAATAATTAAAATGCAGTTGTTGGGAGCACTCACAAGTGAGGAGAGCAGAAGCAGCCCACTAGGGCCCAGAAAAAAAACCATCATCATTAAAGGCAAGATTGTCAGCCAACAATCTGCCCAAGTAATGGTCAGAGAATATGTGCACCTTGGTCTATCCTATTCTCTGTCAGTGGCACATAATAGTCTAATCTCTTGTGGATTTTATTTCCATTGTTAGGTTTAGTGTGCGGGTGCTGGGTGATGCTGGTGATCTGTGATACACAGGAGACCAGACTAGATGATCTAGTGGTTCCTCCTGGCCTTAAACTCTATGATTCTAATGATTGTGCTGCCCCAGAAGTGGGCAAAGGACCCTATAGTGGCTCAGATTACTTCCACTGCTGCAGTTGCTTACCCTCCCTCATTGGCACATGGGAAGAGGGGACAGAGTCAAGGCCCCAGTCACTCCACAGTCTGCCCCTTACCAATTATCTATCTTACCTATTTGTATGACTCCCATTACATAGTATCTAAGTATCCACAATTCTTAATATATTTGTTCTTACTACCCCCAGATGCAGTAAGGAAATACTATTTTCTCCATTTTACAGATGGGCAATTGAGGCACAGAGACACTAAGTTCTTTCCTAAGGCCACACAGGAAGTCAGGGGGAGGGGAATCAGTTTTGATTTTGGCTCTTCCAACTCCCAGGTTATCACCCTAACCACTAAGCAATGCTTCTTTTCTATTCCTTCTTTCCTTTCTATTCTTTCTTCAATCTGCATGCGAAAGATCCCTACAAGGACTGCTCTTCTACTTGGGCAATAAGTAGCCTACATAGGAGAGTAAACGGGTGCCTTATACCCCATACTATCCTTGGCTAGCACAAAGAGTGAACAACAATCTCACATGAAGGTAGATGGTGAGTGGGGGAGATTACACATCACAAAAGCCTAAAGTACCAGTGTAGGTTTGTACACCAGTATTTGTTAACCACTATATCACCGTGAGTGTATGTTCTTTAATAACTTAGGCACAAATTTCTGTGTGGGTTAATACCATGGACATTATACAAACGTTTCTACATAGCACAGTTAGTGTTTAGTTCAGTATATCATATTTCCATATATTCTAATTAGAGTGTAAAGCCTCTAGATTTTTGTCATATAATGGCATGTATGCAACAGTGAAAAATAATAATATAATAATCACCTCTGGGAATCAGCCTCATCTAAAATTCCCAGCCTTAGCAGAAAAATCTATTCAGACATATGGATTTTGCATAACAGTCTGAGTCTCAGTAAAAGCAAATGTGTTTTTCACAAATCAAAACAGTTCAGACTTTAAACAATTTTAAGGCTAATGGCAAACTTTGGGATGTTTCAGTGATGTATGATAAATATTTATTTTTGCTCTGTAATTTAAATGATTTAGCATCTCACATGCTTTTCTGAATTCTATAGTGACCATAATAAATCATGTTTCGGATCTTATTAGTGTTGGCATTGGCCAAATGTCAGTAATTATATCTAGAAGTAAAAAGTTAAGGAGCTGATTTGTCAGTGAATGCTTCTGATAAATCAAATGGCTTATCCTGCTCTATGAAATGTTGGAATGCTTTCTTGACAAGGCTATATAAACTTTAATTATACATTGGTCCCCCACGAAACATAAATAACCAGCCTCTCTCCTTTATTTCCTATCCTTTGTCTTTGGCAACATGTATTTCACAAAAACCAACAAACATCTAAATGGATATTTTCCCATCAAAATAAAGGAAAAAAATAATTTTTATATTTGGGGTTTAACTCAAAACATGATTCAATGATGTTTCATAAAACTAGAATATGTTAACAATACTTTAGATATTGCATTCTTTTGACCAGGGATTTATCATAAAGTATTTGTGTAATTAAGAAGAAATGACATATGCAGGAAGGAGACATTTTGTATTTAAAGTTCATTTATTAGAGTGTCATTGATTTCTAACTGTAATCAACAGTATGCAGTATCTGTCCAAGGGGAAAATGCAGTTACATTGAGAAATTAGATTCCACACACCCCCTTCACTGCTTAAAGAAAAAGCTACTCGATTGCACACGATTACCATATTTAGATACATTATAAAATTCATGTTATCAACACCTTACATTTATGTTGTGCTTTTCATTGCACAGGATCCCAAAGTCTTCCACAGATGATCAGTTGTTAATATTTGGTTAATTAAAATAATAATTTGTCATGTATTTTAAAAAGATGTAACATTTGTAAGAAAATAAGTTATTGAGGTTAAAATTATAGATGTGGTAAACTCACCAAAGCCGGAGTAATTTTCAATAAGCCATTAGAGAATACATCATCAACTCTTTAATACTCATTTTTTTCTTATTCTGTACACTAATGTTGTTGAAATTGAGATCATTTAATAGATGCATATTTATAACATTCTGATTGCTTAAGTGTTTAACATCATGTGATTAGTCCCTAGAGTTTGTTTTTTAACCAGAGGGGAAAAACTAAGATCAATTTAGAAAGCAAAAGTTTAGTTTATATTTTATTCATATGAAGCAGGTATATTATTGGTGTGAAAACTACTGAAGACACTACCCTTGGGCAAATTAGGCCATCCTCAGTCTTTAGTCAAATAAAAATCCCATTGAAATTTGTTGTTTCTATACCCAAAGAAAAAGATGAACTTTCAGTCTAAAATAATTTATTTTAGATTAAGAAGAAAAAAAAAGAAGCAACTAAAGTAAAGATTCCATGAGAGAATACAGTGAGGGGTCTCCTCTGTTAAAGGCTCCAGCAACATTTTGCAAAATGATTGCATGCCACTATAGAGATGCAAAGGTGAAATGTCTAGAAAACAAAGGCATAACAGCTCGATAGCTGAGTATACCACAAAGTCAATTGCATGTTTTAAGGACTGTAAAAAACCTCACATTTTGTGCCTTAATGATTCAAACTTAAAGAGGAATATGATAGGAGGTGAAGGATAAAAAAAAAGTCTCCGTTTTGTGGCAGAATTCCCACTTAACATTGTGAGGACCTAAGTCAGAATCCCCTACATAAAGTGAGTCACAACTTAAATAAAAAGTCAACAGCTTTAATTCACTTAAAAGTTTATAGTGAAAGATTCTAAGTTGCAATCTAAGACGACCCACAATCACTGCACTGCTCTAGGGCAGTGGAGATCACTAAGTCCACAGTGAAGTGTATGAGAGCTGGGGATAAAGCTTTCTCTGTCAAGGGATCCAGCTACAGAAGAATCTTCCAAAGGAGATCAGGTGAATGCAGCATATGAATGTCTTAACAAAATGTCATAAAACCTTCCTCTTTGAGAAAGCCTTCCCTCGAAAAGGTATGCTCACAATATGAACACCTCTTATTCCAACAACCTCCCCACAACACTCCCAAAATATAAAAAGTAAGACCTGCTTCTCTAAGTGGAGTTTTTACCCTAAACAGGGAGAAGTTCCACAGACTCCTTGAATGAGCTAGGGACTTCACTATTGGCATTGATTTGATATGAAAGGTGCTCAGATGTTATGGTGACAGTAAAACATTCTAAAATAGATAGATCCTTGCAGTAGGGTAGAATTTAATACCTCCTGCCAACATCTTCCTCTCCTTAATAGATGGTGAACACTTACCGAAATCTAGCTGGTGAAAAAAAGGTTACTCACCAGCCTCCACAAATACATCATTACACAGTCAGTGGAAGTTATACACTTGGATCCTATTAACTTTTAGTAAAGAAAATGTTTACTCAAGGTGGGAGGTGGAGTACACTATTTTAGTGATTTGGCAAGTATATTTGTGGGGACAAGCAAAATGATGCTGGTATCTATAATTGATCAAGTATTAATGTGACTATAGTTACATCTGTCTATGTATATGCATATTTGGGACTCTTCTATTCTAATTAACTCACTCATTCTTACATTTACATGTAGAAGCCAAAAAACTAGTCAAAGGTGGCAATATATTTTCCTGGCATACAACAACATATGCACTTTGCATCAGGGATTTCTGTAACCCAGTCCCAATAGGAAAATCCATAGATTAATACATTAGAAGGCCAAAAGGACCAAAATCTAACCTCCTGTATAACTAGGCTTGGCAGGATTCCATTTTGATTGATAACTGTCCGTAAATATAGATTTCAGCTGACACTGAAAATATCAATCAGTAATCATCAGCATGCCTGGATGGATCAGGTGTCACTGACCCTGCAGCCCTTCACTGGAGTGAGTGGGTCTGTGACCACTGAGCAGCAGAGGGCTCCTTACGCTGCTTCAGGGCTAGTGACACCTGATCCCTCCAAGCACAAGTTGCCTGAAAGGTTGCAGTCCAGATGGGGCAGAGCAGAGACCCCTGGAGGAGGATGCTACTATGCGGGAGGCCACTCAGTGCTGAATGTCTCCTGCAGCACTACAAGGAGCCTTCTGTAGCTTTGCTGTCACAGACCCACTCACCAGCTGGAAGTGCTCTGCACCTTGCACCAGCACAGACTAAGCATCAGTGGTCCCATGGCTGTGCTCTGAAGCTCTACCGTCACTGGAATGAGGAAGCATTGCCATGACAGTGGAGCTGCAGAGGACTCTCCATACAGCCCCATGGCCAATGACACCAGATCTCTCCTGGCACAAGGTGTGGGGTAGGCTGTGGTCATCCTGGTGCAGAAGAGCAGAGACCCTAGGCCAGGAGCAGGAAGAGTCATCCCGAGACATCACCCCACTGTTGAATGGCTCTGTCCCCAGGCTGGGGCCATTCAGCGGTGGATTAACTCCCCAGTAGCTGGGGGCTTGTCCTCTTCTTTGTAGTCTCTGCTCTGCCGGCCCAGACCAACAGCAGCCTTCCCTGAACCTTGCACCCCAGTGTCTTGGATACCTCAGCTGCACAGGGTTCCCCCTACAACCTTGCTCTCACCACATTCCTAACCCTACTCCCAAACCCCCCCTCCCCAACTGTAAAAATAAAAATAGATTTAAAAAAAAATTGATAAAAATCTGAATTGAAAAAAATAAATAGAATTCTGCCAAACCACCATATAACACACACTGAATTAATTCTTGTTTGAATTAGAGCATATTTTAGAAAAAAAAAATCTTGATTTAAAGACTTCCAGTGATTGAGGATTCCACCACAATAAGGTAAGGTGTTCCTATGGTTAATTACACTGTTACAAATTTGCACCTTATTTCTAGCATGATTTTGTCTATCTTGAGCTTCCAGACTTTGGGTATTTTTATTCCTTATCTGCTAGCTATCAGAGCCCTCTATCAAATTTCTGTTCCCCATATAGGTGCTTATAGATTGTGATCAAATTGCTGCTTAACCTCCTCTTTGTTTATCACTAGATGGCATGTTTTCAAATCTTTTAATAATTTTGTGGCTCTTCCATGAACCGTCTCCAATTTATCAACATTCATTTTGAATTCTGGATACCAAAACTAGACAGTATTCCAGCACTGGTTGCATCAGTGACAAATACAGAGGTAGTATAATCTCCCTATTTCCAATTGATATTCCTCTGTTTATTCATCCAAGGATCATAATAGCCATTTGGGCAGAGAGCCACATGACCAAGTTTTTTTTTTTTCCCCCTCAGAGTCACTGCTTCCCACAACAGAATTCCATCCTTTAAGTATGGCCTACATTCTTTGCTCCTAAAGGTATGACTTCACATTTGACTGTATTGAAACATACTATTTGCTTGCACACAGCTTACTAAAAGATCCAGATCAATGACCAGCCCTCTTCATTATTTACCCCAACCCCAAACTTTGTGTCATCTGCAAACTTTATCAATAATGATTTTGTGTTTTCTTCCAGTTCATTGATAAAAAAAAGTCTTAGATAGGGCCAAGAACCAATCCCTGGGGGACTTCACTGGAAATTCACCCACTTGACTCCTCATTTACAATTACATTTTGAAATCAGCCAGTTTTTAATCCATTTAATGTGTGCTATGTTGATTTTTATTGTTGTAGTTTGTTAATCAAAATGTCAGTCATTACCAAGACACATGCCTCACAAAACTCTATTACTTTTATCACTCAAATTTATAATTTCATTAAAAAAATTTAAGATCGATCTATTCTCCATAGAACAAGCTGATTGGTATTAATTATGTTACCCTTCTTAAATTCTTTGTTAATAGAGTCCTGTATCAGCCTTTCCATTATTTTGCCTGAGATCAATGTCAGGCTGACAGTCCTATAATTACCTGGGTCATCCGGGTTACCAATTTTAAATATTGGCACAACGATAGCTTTTTTCCAATACTATGGAACTTCATAAATGTCCCAAGACTCATTGAAAATCAACATTAACAGCCCTAAGAGCTCCTCAACCAGCTCTCAAATTCTTCAATGCAAGTGATCCAGATCTGCTGATTTAAACATGTCTACTTTAGCAAATGCTCCTTACCATCCTCCCTAGTTACTGTTGGAATAGAAAGTATTTTGTCACTATGATCATCTGATAGGACTCATCTGGCTTTTTTCTAAATACAGAACACAAATATTTATTTAATATTTCTGCCATTTATTATTTACAGTTCTATAATTTCCATTTAGTAAGGGACTAATATTGTTCCCAGTATACTTTAAAAACTACTACTTATTGTTCTTAACTCTGCTGCCCATAATTTGCTCCTTGTATGCCTTTGCAACCTTTATCAATTTTCTGCAGTTCCACAGGTTTGATTCATCTCTGCTGCCAAAAAGGTGTGAAAATGAAAACCCGCCTTGATGTCAGCATTACTGACCGACCTTGCCTGGGGAGTCCTGGCTTTAAACTTCTCTCCCAGGTTGCGTAGGATTCCAACAGCAGACGCTGCCCACTGTATGCACTGAGTCAGCACTCTGCTAGTGTGCCAGGGCCACACCCCTGCCCAGCATGGACTGAAATAAACAAACAGTCTCAAAAGTAATTCAACAAGAATAAGATACAAAAACAAAAGTACTAAAGGAAAGAATATATTTATGCAATAAAGAAATGATCAGCAGTTCATTGCACATAAATTAATATCCTATGCATTAAATTAATAACTCTAAATCAAATGTAGACAGCATCTTTTTGACAACCAGATGAAAGCCCAGTTAAAAACAAAAACTACATAGTGTGAACAATCTAGGGCAGTTTTTGAAATGGTATGTTTAAATTGCACCCTGTATATATTTGCACAATGTGAGTTGTGCATGAAAATTCTACATTTGCTTGTGGAAACTGGAATCTGTGCATGCAAAACTAGTAATTGCTGACAGAATGGTAAGCACACATCTCCAGTTTTTGCATGAACACACCTTTTTTGTTTATCTAAATCCAGACTGTAAGTAGTGACTGGATGGTTAGGCAATTTTATAGGCACATTTTAAGTGGCCATCCTTGAAGATGTGGTTTCACAGTCTAAAATAAAAGACTAGAAAATACTTAATCACAATTGCACTTTTAATTTCTACCTATCATTTGTAGACTGTCCTTATATTTCTATGGGCACTTAACTCCCACTGGCACTAATAGGAGTTACGTATTACAATGGTGCAATGCAATGGTCAAATTAAGATTACAATTGACATATAAATCAGTAAGTCAATAGTTCAATTTATCTGGCTTGCCATTACAATTAGTAATTAAATCAAATTAAAAAGAACAAATTAAGGAAAACTATTTTTTTAACATTTTACAGGAAGATTGGGGGAGAAACTGTTCTCTTTGATTTAAGCCATTTAGTTAAGAGTCGATTAAAGCTAGAGGCTGTTACTTGCCTTATTTGTCAGGAAGTATAGTTCTTAAAATAATTTCCTAGTAACTTTCTTCTTTGTCTGCTTTCTCTTCCCTAAAGCTTCACACATCCACAAAAAGTACATCAAATTCTTGTTTATCTAATGTATTTCCCCTCCCCACTTTAATACAATGCTTGCATCCTTCTGGTGGTCTGGCATAGACACAGAACAACTAGAATCACATGCTTTGAGCAGCTTTAGTAGGACACTGGTTTAACCCAGAGAACTCTTAGTATTTCAGTAACAGACTCAAATGTTTAGTTTCTGCTTTGGGGAACAGTTACCAACACACACACACACACACACACTAATGGTGATGGAACAATTTAAGCACCCTTGAAATGCTCTACAGAAGGATTTTCACATCTTCTCAAAGTCTTTAAGAGCAATCATGGGAGCTAGTTTGGACATAGGTTAATGTTTACTAGTATCTTTGTCAGTGATAACATGTACCTTGAGCTCTTTCATATGTGGCAGGTTTTCTCTGTCTTTTGGGTTTGGCTTAGCTGATGGTCAGTCTTTTACTTCTCCTTCTCTGGGTGGAGCGTCCACGGAAGAGAGAAGGATGCCACTTCAGGTGTCAAAGCGAGAGAGTCTCCTCATTTATTTCTTCATGGTTAGCAACTTTTGTATGGATTTACTTCACCCCAGGGAACACTCTTGTCCATATAGGGGTTCCAGCATGTTGTCTATATCAGCCTGGTTCAATGTCTTGGTTGGCACCTTGATCATGAGATCACATAGAAGATTCCAATTAATATGTACATGTCTTAGGCTATGTCTACATACCTCTTATGTCAGCAAAACTTATGTTGCTCAGGGGTGCGGATATTCCACCTCTAAGTGATGTAGTTTTACATTAACATAAGCATTAGTGTGTGCAGTGTTATGTTGGCAGGGGAGCTTCTGATACTCACAGAAGTGGTCTTATTACATTGACAGGAGAGCTCTCCCATCAGCATAGAGCATCTTCACCACATGTAGACAATGCCTTACTCAGGACACAGTAGTGTGTCATGTGATAAGTAGCTAGTGAGCAAACTTCTACTTAAACAATTAAGACATTTGTGTCTTGACCCTAAGTATAATTAATGACTAATCAGCATTACATATTTCCACACATTCTTGTGACACAGGGCAAGTAACTAAGAGGTGAGGACAGAGTTTAGGGCAAGCAAGTAACCTACCCTAATGACCTTTTGCCTATAAGCCAGAAAGCTTATTCAAGCATTTCCTAGTAATGCTAACAAACATTTGGCCAACATTACTGAAGTAGCTCAGACCTACATTCAAAATGGCTTATGTTCCCTACACTTTATTCTGAACCCCTTCCAATTTTTACATCATCCTTTTTGAAGTGTTGGCTACAGAATTGGACACAGCAATGGTTTACAGAGGTAATATCTCCTTATTCCTATGCAATACAACCTTGTTTATACATCCATAAATTGTATTTGCTCTCTTAGCCATAGTATCAGACTGGGACTACATATACATTTGAGCTGGAAGGTGTGATTCTGAGCTCATGTAGATGTATCCGTGCTGCTCTGCTCAAGCTAGTGTACTAAAAATGTCAGCGTAGCTGGGGTAGCACGGGCAGCATCTTGAGCTAATCTCCAGAGCAGATTCCCAGGGGGCCTGGGTGGGTATGTTCTCATGGCTAGCCTGAGCCACCACCTGTGCTACCATGCTACTAGCATGTGTAAGGGGACTGTTGCCCCCTTACTAACATTCAGTGTGGGTGTTTTAGTTGCTAGCTCCCAGTACTAAAAGGGGGAAGGGTCAATGAGGAATCAGGACCTTGAGACTGACAGCCCCCAGGTACAATGGGGAGAGGCCAATGCTCCAGGTCAGCCTGAATGACAGGGCGGGCAGGCTAATCAAAGAGTCAGGAGGCCAGGGAGGTACCGTCCTCTGTGTCAGCTGGATTTGCCTGGGTCAGACAGAGTGGGGCCGAGCTAAGGAGAAAGCAAGGGCCCAAGCTAAACTGGGGAGCCGAGCTGTGACAGATCCAGAGGGACCAGAAAAGCAGCCCACGAAGCAGGGCAGTGCTGGGAGCAGAGTCACAGAAGCAGCCTGCAGAGCAGACCTGTCCTGGGAGTGGAGCTGTAGCAACCAGAGGCAGAGGGGCCAAAGAAGCAGCCCAGGGAGCTGGAGGCAGAGCAGCAGGAGCAGTGTAGAGACAGAGTGGTGGAGCTGGAGCAGTCGGGAGCTGGGTGCGGTGAGCAGCTGGAGAGATCGAGGGGGACCCTGGGCAGCAGGCCCAGCACAGGGAGACGCCTCAGCCAAGAGGCTCTGCAGGCCAGGCTTGGATCATAACCCCGACAGGGCGGGGGCGACACTGGGAAGAAGGGGCCTAACTCTTAGAGCCTGAGAGCGTGTGGCCACCACCAGAGCAAGTGTCCAACCCACAGCATCCCTACAGCACATCCAGGGCCTGAGAAGAAGGCCTGGGACTTACAAGGAACAGACTGAACTACCCTGACATTCCAGAGACACTGTTTGTGATGTTCGCTGCCACAGAGCAGGTTGATGTGTTTCCTTTAACTTTTCCCATTTTCCTTATTCTTTTTAAAATTAATTGTTGATTAAATAACTTGCATTTGCTTTAACTTGTATGTAATGGTCAGAGAAGTGCCCAGGGCAGAGAGAGTACCCCGGAGTGGGGACACCCTAGCCCCTGTCCTAGGTGACCACAGCAGCGTTGGGGGTCGAGCCCCCCAGGAATCCTGGGCCCAGCCTTGTTAGGGTTACGAGCACTCTGCCAGACAGGAGAGTGGAAGGGGAGTCTTCAAGGGCAGGGAGGCCACTGGGTAAAGGAAGTGGGAGCGAGGACTCGGATCCTTTCGCTAGCCCACTTCACCAGGGTAGTGCAGAAGCCAGGAAAGTTCCCCACAAGAGCGGGACTATTCCCCCGCTTACACATGCTTACAGCTACATAATCTGGGAATCACACCTCCAAGTTCACATATAGAGATTGCCTGAAAGTTCATGTTCGGTTAATTGCCACCCATGACCCCTAAGTCCTTTTCAGTCTCTTTTTTTGAGATTACTGTCCCATGTCCTGTCACTGACCTCTATGGTCCTTTTTTGCAGAAAGCTATACTTGCTTACATACTTTGCTGGAGCAAGGATAGAATTGAGAGTACATTGCAGGATTGAGCCCTAAGATCTAACCTCCTAGTCACCAGGGCCTTGTGTGACTAGAAGATGCTTAGCAGGGTCAGAGAAAAGAAATATACATGTAAAGCATGGCGGTGAAGACTTTTTACTTTGTGACTTTAAACCATGTCTTTTCCCAATATTTTCTCTTTTGCCAATTAGTTCCAATACCTGAGACTGGACAGAATGACATTGTCACCACAACTTCTCGGGTAGTGGGGGGGGAAATTCAGTAATTCATTTTTTCAGGCCTGAAAAGCAGTGACTAATTTGTTGACTACAAAAATTAAGTGGAAGGCAATGGTTTTTATATGTATAGGCACCCTTTACTAAAGGGGCCTCTGAACTTAATTGAGAGTGTCCAAGTAGGAAGATCCTGAGTTCTGCAATCCTGCCTTAGGGACATCTCCCATGATGACTTGGAGAGGAAGTGCAAGGATCCATTTTGGACAGGAGCAGAGATTGCTTTTGTGTAGCTCTGTCCATATCAGGGGCTTCTGCTAAAATGCTCCTAGGAAACCAGCTGCTGCTGCTGTGAGCCTGCAGGGGATTTGATCAAGCAGGGAGCCTCATAAGTGGTTGGTGACTTCACTCGAGCTAGAGCAGAGACCATTGTCACCCCTAGAGCTGACTGAGATGGGGCTGAAGTGACGGCGGCATGAGTAACCACTACTTTTGTTTGGGAAAGTGCTTGCAAGGGAAGGGGGACAGCAAAGAGACTTTAAGGGGTTATCTGTGTCCAAGAAGAGGCAAAGTGGTCTTCTCATTTAACCAGAACTCAGGGCTGCTGACATTTGGCTAAATCAACTCCAATCTTCAGCTGGTGTGCGTCTCGTTGTCTTGGCTGGACTGATTCACTGGACCAGAGTGCTGTCTCCAGCTTTAAGATCTTAGACCATGCCCACCCAAGCAAGTGTTCAGAACTCTGAATCCCAGAGGAGTGTATAATCAGGGGTGGGGAAAATAGTGGCAGTGTAAATGCAAGTTTTATACTACTCTAAATTGTATTTAATTGATTTATTGAACTGGCCCCTGGTGATTTAAATTAGTGGTGATATTTAGTCTCAGTCTGTTGTATCTTGAACCTAAGAACAGCCATACAGGGTCAGACCAATGGTCCGTCTAGCCTAGTATCCAGTCTTCTGATGGTGTCCAATGCCAGGTGCTTCACAGGGAATGAACAGAAGAGGTAATCATCAAGTTATCCATCCCCCGTCACCCATTCACAGCTTCTGCCAAATAAAGCTAGGGACACTTCTGAGCATAGTTTTGCATCCCTACCTCTTCTGGCTAATAGCCTTTGATGGACCTATCCTTCAGGAACTTATGTAGTTCTTTTTTTGAATCCTGTTATTGTCTTGGCCTTCACAACATTCCCTGACAAAAAGAGCTCCACAGGTTGATTGCATTATATGTAGAAATATCTTTTTTTTTAAAACAAGCTGCCTATTCATTTCATTTGGTGACACCTAGTTCTTACGAGAAGAGTAAATACTTCATTATTTACTTCCTCTATCATATCCCCCCTTAGTCATCTCTTTTCCAAGCTGAAAAGTCCCAGTCTTATTAATCTCCATTCATATGGAAGCCGTTCCATACCCCTAATAATTTTTGTTGTCCTTTTCTCTGCCTTTTCCAATTCCAATATATCTTTTTTGAGATAGGGCGGCCACACCTGAATGCAATATTCAAGATGTGGTCATACCATGGATTTATATAGAGGCAATAGGATATTTTCTGTCTTACTGTATATCTCTTTCTTAATGATTCCCAACATTGTTAGTTTTTTTTTATTGCCGCTGCACATTGAGTGAATGTTTTCAGAGAACTATCCACAATGACTCCAAGATCTTTGAGTAGCAGCAGCTAATTTAGTCATATGTATATTTAAGATTATTATTTCCACTGTACATTATTTTGCATTTTTGTCTTTGCATGTTATCTTTACTTAATATATACTTCAATCTAAGTGTGTATTGGGTGCATATTGTTTATAATTGGTATTTTGAGTTAGACCCATTGCACAGATTAATTTAAGTTTATTCCTTGAGGCTCCCAAGGGACACCATTGAGTGTGTACAGAGCCCAGCTTGGTGGCGGCACTACCAATTTAATTTTTTTTTAAAAGTAGGAGAAGTGCAGCAGAGGGGTGGATAGAGGATTCCCACTTACCCATCTCCACCACTGGGATACTGAGGATATCCTTCACTGACATACTTTATCGCGAGCCTTGCCTGCTCCCGAATTACCCAGGGACGAAAGGTGGGGGGGAGGTTACATATGAATTAACTATAAATGATCCCCAGGATTCTGCTTATATTCTATGTTAAAGTTCATTAGCTCGACTCTTTTGCTGTGGGAGCAGAACAGTTTTCAGGAAGAATCCACTTAGTGTTACAGTAACTGATGCAGAGTTCCACAGAAGGTGCTATCCCAGCTCTTACCATGTAAGAGAATGTGGCGTGACTGAGACTGGATAACCAGGGTTCTGTGGATTTCCGCCACGTAGGGACAAGGAGTTACAGAAAAGGAAGTGATCTCGAAAGAAATTCCGATACCACATATAGATTGTAATCATTGAGTGGCTGATATTTTCTCAAAGCTATTTTACTCATTGTCCTGGCTGTGCAACAAGAGATATATTTTAATTAGGCCTCAACTTTATTAACTCAGCTAGGAATTATCTGGCAAAAAAGTATACAGTGCATGTCCTCATTCTCCACCCCCCGCACAAGCGTGATCCCAGGCTATTGCTGGACCCTGCTGCCCTCCCCTCACATGAGGGCAAAGGGGAGTAAGGCCTCCACTTCACTGCTTCTTCTGAGGGGGATGTCTTCTCATAAGTCTGTTTCCAACTCCAATTTATCAGGGAACCTGACCCTTATGGAATGAGAAGTTCCACTGGATACCTGCCACCTAATAAATATTGGTAACTTTAACCAGACCTCCCAACCTCCCCACCCAGGTCCCTGACCTGCTCTTGGAAACAAAAACAATCTACCTCACCCCAACCAATCTGGGAGTGAGGGGAAAAATCCTTTCCATTTCCCCCAAAAGTTGACTAGCCCAATGCCCATACGAAACCACAAAAAAACCCAACATCAACATTCAGTCTAATTCTGACACCCTAGGTGGTAGATGCTGATCTGGGGTAAAAGAAGGCTGTGACTGGAGAGGTGTGTGTCTATGTACTCTCCCTTTCCCAGGTTTTCAGGCCATTTGCTATGCTCTGAACTACTTCTACAGATGGCAGAAAGCCTAAAATTCCTCATGTAAGATGAGACACATGGGCCCAATGATGCCAATGGGCAAAAGGTTCACTGTTCTCTACAAGCAATTTCTGTCTCACACCTGACAAACTCACTACACCTAATACATAGCTTTCATGCTATTTATCCATGAAGGGTATCATGATTACAAGATTTCAGTAATCATTGTGAGATGGGAGTACAATTAAGGAATAACATAACTGTATTGAACACTAACCTTTTGATGTGTAAGGCACTAAGATGAAGTGTAGGCACATCCAAATTCTTGAAATACCTGCCAAATCAAGAGTCAGGTGGTGATTTTCTTTTCTTCTACTGTACTTGCTTAACTGTTTATTTAGATAGGCAACCCAATCATCAATTCTAGAGAAATTAATAAAGGGGGGGACGTCAAATATTTCAGGTGCTTCCTTCACTTGGAAAAAAATCTAAGCACGTTTTCCATTTAATTTTACCTCACTAGTACTCAAGGACTTAGTAAATAAATGCAAACTGATTATCTGAGTGACAGCCCAAGGGCCTCTTGCCATGAAAGTAAAGAATGCTTTGCTATTAATTTCCACGGGGGCGGGATTAGACTCCAAATGATAATTTTACACTGAATTGGGTAACCACAAAGGACTAGACAATGGCTATCTATTCTAGAGTCTTTTGTGAGTGAAGGAAGTAAAAGAATGTGTGAGAGGGTACAAAACCTGCATAATGTTTGGTGAAGGAATTCATCTCTGGGGAAAGGGCTGGAAACCTTCCCACTGCCAAACTATAATACCAGGAATGACTGAAGTGTGAGGAAATGGATAGATTCATAAGATTGTTAAGACTAGTGAAGACCATTGTGATAATCTAATCTGACCTCCTGTGTAGCACTGACCATAGAACTTCACCCAGTAATTCAGTATTTCTAGTAACACATGGTTGGCCTACACTGTATTTTGATATCCAATATAGGCTGAGTGAAATAGACCAAGAATGAGAGAATCTGCCAGAATTCATTAAAATAACTTGGGTATATATGGGTAAAGAATACTATTTCTCTTCTTGATAGTTTGCCACATGGCTTTGACACAGGATGAGCTGTGGACAGGGTGAGACCCATTGTTACCAGAGGGTCAAATCTAGAGAGGTTTTGAATATGTCACAAAACACCTGAAACTCCAACTGAAGTCAACAGGAGTTGTCTCAGTGTAAAAGAAGGAACAGCTTGTGTAAATCACTTTAAGCTGTCTTGGGTTCTGGTCTGACAATGAAAAGGCCAAAAAGGCATTTCAAAACCTGGACTGTTTTGAGATATGCTTTTGTCAGCTAGCACAGAGATGGCCAATTTTTGACTGCCTGGTGGCAGGCTAACCAAGCACTCACAGAGTGACTTTAAGGTCAAGTGTGTGCAGCCACAGAGGAATGTATGAACAGTGAGGAAAAAAAAAAAAACACAATCCTGAAGGAAGAGTGTCCAAAAAAAGAGAAAAATAAGGGGCATAAGCCAGACATCAAATTTGCCCTAAAGTTAGTAACTGTCAAAAAAAATATTTCCTTTTCAACGAACACACAGTCTCAGGAATTGTCAGTATCCTCAAAGTGTGGGCCAAGAATCTCTCAGGAAAAGGAACAACCTGAATCCTGGAATATATCTCCCACTCCAAATAGATGCTCTGGGAAACCAAATATGGTTTTGCATACAGAACACATGAAGATCAGAGTTTTATAGTAACCTGTGCAGAACTGGCTGCAACTACCAAAATGGTCAGTCTGACCCAAAAAAACCAACCAAACAAACAAAAACAAACCACACCACACAAAACGCCCCCACCTCAGTTAAAATGTCCTGTGGGTTAATCTTTGGCACCATTTGGCACGTACTGAATTTAAGTCCCTTTAGTAAGGAAAGCAAGTTTCACATTCAGGTTGCATTATGTTTGGTGGGCCAGATCCTTTGGTTTGTTAAGGTTGTCTTACAGCTCCCAGTCCTTCTCAGTGGCTCGCTGTAATGGGGAGTGTTAGGGGGCTTATTCCTTCACCCACTTACTTCCCTGGTCCTTCTCGCATGAACAGAGAGCAACAATACCCGAAGTCCAAAGGTGCAAACAATTTGATGTTTATTGGGGTGAACTTCCAGCAAGCATGATTCCAGTTTCCTTCCTTAGTATCCTCCTTCCCAGCTCTGACACCACAGAGCCTTACACCTGTGTCCCTGTTCCCATTCCTACCCTTAGCCAAACATGATTCCAACTTCCTTACTCCCATTCCCTGTTCCCATTTCCCCCTTTAGCCAAACATGATTCCAATTTTCTTACCCCCATTCCCTGTTCCCATCTCCCCCTTTAGCAAAACATGATTCCAATTCTTACCCCCATTCCCTGTTCCCATCTCACACACCCACATGCCCACCCCCTCCCACCCACGCCCACTCACTTCCTCATTGACTACAGATTATATAGTAAAACTTGAGTTCTGCTTAGCTATACGTTAACCAATCATTTTCCTGAAATTTAACTAACCAATCTTAACATATTGTAACATGATTATGTAACCAATTATATCCCACCACCTCAATTAGTTTACACCCAGCAAAATTAATTATACAGCAGACAGAAACAATCACAGAACCAGACAGAGATTATACAGACAAACAACAGCAAAGTGGGAACTATAATGACAAAACAATACAGAAGTGAGGATTTCACATCCCAGCTGTTGATAAGTGAGTTCTTGCCAGACAGGATGCTATCAAACTAAGTTTCCTTTTACATTTTCTAGGCACTTCCCTTTCTCTGGCCTGATAGTGCCTAACAGCCCAATAGCACCTTATTTCAATGTGACTAGTTTGGAATGTGAGGATGTGACCATTCGCTTCCCAGCTTATGGCTGCCTCTGCTGCTTAGCCAAAGGCCTGAGCCTAAGCACAGGCCACAAACTGTCACAGTAAGAGAAGGCCCTTACACTGGCAGACAGTGGTTTTGATTCTTTCTTTTATACCTCTATCACTAGCCAAGTGATAAGAATACACCTAAATTCTTAGAGTATAGGCCTTTACAGACAGGCCTGAATATCTATATCCTAACACTCCACCCCTTTTTTTTTTTTCTTTTGGGATCCTCCTGCCCAGGTATCCCTGGAAAAGCATAGGACATATGGCGACACATTTCCTGATAGGGCCAGGCATCAAGGTGGAAGGTGTCGATATTCCATTTGTCCCACTGCCCCTTGTGTAGTATTGTGCCCTGCACCTTCTCTCATACGGGCATACCACACCTATTCCAATTAGTGTTCCAGACTTCCCATTAGAGTGGGCCTGAGAAGGTTGGGTCCGGGTTGTCTAGTACACTGTAGGGTTTGGAGGGCTTATTACATTCCTAATAGGTTATCTCCCTATGCAACGTAACACAAGTACAGTTAACAATACAAAATCCACAGCAACACCGAGTCCTGACCACTGCAGTATGGTCCAACATCCGAGACACCCCTAAAATACTGCCTCTCCTCCTTCGATGGGGTCACGATCTTGTGTCCAGTTGCTGGCAGTTGCAACAAGCTGCTCCTTCAAGTTTTGTATGCTTTTGTCCATATCACAAGTCCATTGAATGTTCACAGAGAAATGGGATATTGTCCAAACCAGCTTGACCACTTGGTATGGAATCAGGCAGCTAGCCCTGGCTTATTCACAGCAATAAGATTCACAGATCCATTTGTGCACCAAAGTCCATATAGCAGCATGTAGATGGGTGTAGTTTGGTTATGGGCTGGTGTAATTGTGCCCCCAGTAATATGTACATTCCCAGCAAAACACCTTATATATAGTACATCCAATTGTCCACCCCTTGCATAGGCCATTGATCCCGCTCCTCTATAGTCATAGGAGAGGGGCACATCCAAACATCTTCTATTAATTTACACTATTTTACACACCCCTCCATTGATTCCCAGTGAGCTCCTCCCCTTCTCATTATTTCCATAGGGCTTGTGGGGGCCACCTTAGTTGCCATTCCATTTCCAGATACCACGGTAGCTATTACACAGATGCTGGCCTCCTAGTTGAGCATTTTGCATTCCCATACACATCTTCCCCCCCAAGGTCAGCCTTTTGAAGCCATCCCCCACCCACATCGTGAGGTTTTCTGTTCATTAAAACACAACAATGCTAGCAACAAGACAAACACCACAGACAAACAACACAAAACATAGATCCATGGTATTCTGGGTTATTTTTCCCGCTGGCGCCAGCTTGCTTGTAGAGTTTCTGAAAAAACAAAAGAAACAATTTCCACCCCCCTGGTGGGGACAGATTATTGCTTAATAATAATACCACTTTCTTTTACAAATGTCCTTGCTACTTGCAGGAAAAACAGAAGAATTACCTCCAACTGTCCTTATTTTGTTCTATAGTCAGGCTAGTGAATTACTCCACTCACTGGTCATTTATGAAATTCATGAGATGGTGTACCTCAGTTTCCCCTCTTGTACAACAGACCAAGTTTGCAATAGTTTCTCTGCTGTACCAAGCTTTAAGTTTATTCTCAGGTAATAGCTGAGACACACCTTCAGATTTTAGCACTGTACACACACACACACACACACACACCTCTTAAGGTTAACCTGTCCCCCTTATTTTCAGGCTTGACTTGTTTTTTTCACCTCCCTTTCCTGAAGGGCCATAATCTGAGTCTTCTAGTAGCTTGTTTGCTGACCAGATGTATTCAGTTATTTGCAGCTCCTTTGTGCCCATCAGCTAGGTAATTTGCATTTACACACAGAGGCTTACTAGCTTGCTTTTGGATCCAAAGCTGTTAGCAGTTCAGACACTGTCTTAAAAGGGAAGCATTTTACTTCCACCAGAGTTCTGATTACTTTCCACTTTCATCTCCTGCTCCAAAACACAGCGATCTGAAAAAGAAAGCACAACCTATTGTGGCTCCTTTTGGAGCCCTATTAGGATTTTAATGAAGTACCATGTTTTATTTGCATTTCTTTTACTCCTTTTCCAATATACACTGCACATGTCCTGGGAAAATGCAAATTCCTTCCATATAGTTTAACCTCCATAACATCATATTAGCCAAATTAATTTTACACAAGGTATAACTGCCTCCCCCATGCCTACAGAGTTTTCATGCAGAACCCACCAAAGCAACAATCTAATCCCCCAGAGCCATCCCAAGGCTCAGTGTTCCCATCATTCCTCCCCTTTTCCTTTTCTTTTACCTGTGTGCACACACACAAAATTCTGTTTTGCCTAACATCCCTTGCACTGTGATTACTCTTTTTTACACAACTGTACCCCGATTACACTTCCATCTTGTACAACTAGACACAACTAGGGGCAGCCAAGTTAAGTTCCAAAAGAAACCTCTTCCATCCTTTAGTGATTTTGATTACATTACCCAATAGTCAAATAATTTTGCTCAGATTCTCTCTGCCTGCTGCCTGCAGCAGTCCCTTATAGACCATTTCTGTGGGAAAAGGGCCCATTTTCCCTCAGAATAGCTATAAAGGCTTCTGGGGACTGAAGCGTAGTGGTGGTAGTAGCCACTCTACCTGACCCCCTTGGATAATTTAATTACCAAGCTTCCATCCAATGTGACTGCACAGAGTTGCACATACAGTTACATTTATATAACTGGGTTTTATCATTAAACAAAAACTTCCTTCTTGACATCTCACATAAGTATCCAAAGTATCCTCCATTAAAACTTCAGAAAAACAAGAGTGTGGAAAGGCAGGTTGCACTTTGAAACTTTTATTTTTTTTTTCCTCTACTCCCCCAGGACCAAGTCTCAGATCCAGTCTCTAAAGGTGGTCTGTTAACTCTGCTTTTGACCTTAAACCCTTTTGTGCCAAATCATCTTTCACTATCCCTAACTAATTTACAACCCTTCAGCAGCCCTTGCTGAAGCAGCACCAAACTTGAAAGATTACTGGCAGCTTCCCATAATGCTGCCCTTACTTCAAACCTCTCAAGCAGACTGAAGTGCCTCTTTTCCCTGGGAGGCATTCAGTCCCCATGGGCAGGGACCTTCTTCCCCTACCCATATACCAAGGAGGGTGGGCTTGTTCATGCGAGAAGGACCAGGGAAGTAAGTGGGTGAAGGAATAAGCCCCCTAACAGGGAGTCCTGCTTTGTGCCTCTCTGTGAAGGGGAATTTGTGTGGGGCATTGAGCCATCTTAAGAGGCTCACATGCCAACTTCCCTGGCATTGGTAAAGAAGATAAAACTAGGGAAATGAGGTGTGACTTTGGTATCATTCTAGCGTCCCACCATCCACTGTGCCTTTGGATCTCAAGATGCTTGAAAACTGTAACAACTGTCACAGTTCAGGGTAGCTATACTTGAATTTCCCCACTGGTGGTGCACCAGTGGACACTCACCCTAGGCTCCCAGCTCCTGAGCCAGCATTTCTCTTGGGTGGAGGTTGTATCTATCTCCCACCTGACTTTTTTTCCAGGGTGCACAGTTCCCTGTATACACTGATTTCCCTACTAAGTCAGACTGCCTAAGCAAGCCTGCATCTATGCTTTGCTTTCTCCTCAGACTATGAAGAGATGTAATTGTCCAGTTATAAGTTATCACACAGCCCCTCCATTTATTTTAAAGGGTGTTTCTTTGTGACATGCTTCCATACTCTTGCACTCCAACATGCCACACTGTCTCCCAGAGAGTTCCTTATGCCCACTAACTGTGCATAGTTTAGAAGTTGCTCCTTGCTCACCCTTACTCCATCCTGGGCAGTAAACCTCAGGGAGACCCCCTCCATGTACAATCCAGGATCTGGGGATAAAAGTTCAGGTGGTCTTGTGACCACTCATCCTTTGCACTGTTCTCATTCTGGAGGAATTTCTCTTACTACTTCTCAAAGGTTGCAGAGCAGGAACAGCACAGGAAATACTTTGTGATCCCTGTCA
Source organism: Caretta caretta (assembly GCF_965140235.1). Lineage (NCBI taxonomy): Eukaryota > Metazoa > Chordata > Testudines > Cheloniidae > Caretta > Caretta caretta. The sequence continues at coordinate 56,758,293 of NC_134209.1, forward strand.
GGGGAAGTCACAAGGAAGAAGGCAGAAGGGAAAATCTCAGGCAGAGAACTTCAGGGGAATAAGAACATATTTGTCAATGTATGCAGCACAAACAGGGATTTATAAATTATAAATGGTGCATCAAATGCCAGTCTTAGTGCCCGGAGATGGTGGGACACCTGTATGTTGGTCTCTCCCAACACCATCTATGTGCTTTTCCTCCTTGTTCCCCTCTAAACACTGAGTACCCATCCTTCTATGATCTAACAACCTTACTACACTGAACCCTCAGCATCCAAGTCCCAACTTCTGGCTCACTTTTCTCAGGATGCCTATAAGAGGGGAGTCAACAATAATACTAACACGGCTGCTACTCTGATACCTATATCTCCTCTCCTTCCCCAAATCACTCCACCAGGGCTTGAGGAGCAGCCCTCCTTAGCAAAGGACAAATCATTCACTACCCAATCTACTTCAGGCCCCAGCATGTACTAGACAGAGATCACTCCTGCATTTTGTAGTTTGTATCTGTTTGCTTTACTTAATATAGTGTTGGCAGAGCACCTTTGTTCACCTTGTATAAAATGGTTTCTTCTGTTAAACTTTGGTTCACAAAATGCTGCAAAATACCACCTGCCTTATCTGTAATTAAGTAATTTGCTTAATTACAGATAACGCTCATTAGTTTAACCTATTTATTACAATAGTCCTATAACCCTCCCACCAATAGGCGATACACATACATGAAGGAAACAAAACAATGCACTCCATCCCATTTATCCCGTACAAGAAAAAGAAGGTGCCACCTTGCTTTAACAGCAATAATCTAGCACTTTCATCCACAGATCTTGGAGCACTTTAGAAAGCTAGGCAACATTATCCACCTTTTTCCATCATTTATGCCTTATGTAAAGGGAAATCATGCATCACCAATCAACTAGAATTCTTTGAGGGCGGTCAACAACCACGTGGACAAGGGGGATACAGTGGATATAGTGTAATTAGATTTTCAGAAAGCCTTTGACAAGGTCCCTCACCAAAGGCCCTTAAGCAAAGTAAACTGTCATGAGATAAGACGGATGGTCCTCTCATGGACTGGTAACTGGTTAAAAGGAAACAAAGGGTAGAAATAAATGGTCAATTTTCAGAATAGAGAAAGGTAAATAGTGGTGTCCCCCAGGAGTCTGTACTGGGACTAGTACTGTTCAACATATTCATAAATGATGTGGAAAAAGGGGTAAACAGTGAGGTGGCAGAATTTGCACAAGTACTCCTTTTCTTTTTTTGGTATACCAGAGGGTAGTATCTGACTATTTTCTTAAGAACCAAATGTAGGTCAGAATAAATAAAAAAAACTGAGACAAATAGAATGCATCTTATATTTCTACTTCATTCCAGAGATGTATTTCAATAGGAGGAAATCAAGGCTAATATCTAGAATATTAAGTTTTGTCATGCTAGAAGATTTTTTTTTACACTGTAATTATATTGCTGAAACAAACAACTAAATTCATCCCTGATATGACCTCATTGGCTTCACTTTGGTCCAGCTTTTAATATACAGGTTTTTACCCTGTAGTACTCACTTTGGAACCATAATTATTCCAAGCGGAAGAGAGGGCAACTCCATTTAAGTCAATAAAATTGTGTACACTTAGAGCAAGGCTGAATTTAGTCCACAATCATGTGCATAATTTGCATGTGGATCTGATCCAAAGGCCATGGAAGTTCATGAAAAGATTCAATGGGCTTTGGATCAGGCCCTTTGTCAATAAAGGAAAATAATGCTTAATTCCTTGCACAGTCTAGTTATTTCATTGCAGTACTTACCAAAACCCCCTCACTTATTTTGCAGGAGCAACTCATATAACCAGGAAGGAGTAGGTGTACAAGCTATAGTAACATGGCTTACTTAGCTTTGCATTCAGTAATCATTTATTCATTATGCTATACATATTTACAAAACTTGAGATTTATATCAATGTGGAAATGCACGCTCCTTCACGAGATATTCTGGTTGTAAATTCCATATTCCATTCATTGTATTTTTGTTTTTAAATGCACTACATTCCCCAAAGGCTCTCCTTTAACTAGTTTGCTTATTGTGAATTCAGCAGTGATATTCTTTAAATAAACGGAAGAACAAAGCATAATTTCCTAACACCACTTTATAAAATGGATCTGAATAAGACCCCTAAGCTATTCTGAAGATGAATTAATTATAAGTGCATGGGGGGAGAAAAAAAGAAAAAAAAACACAACCTATGTTGATGTGTTACAAGTTTTGGCATCTAACCTTATATATTAATTCCCACTCAAATTTCTTTCAATGTTTATGATATGGAGTTATTTTACTCACTAGGATTTCAGGTATATTTCAAAATAAATGTAAACTGCATACAAAATAATAATTGCTTGTTTTGCTCATTTATTTCTCCATTACAATTATTGGATCTATATTGTAGAAACATGAAAATGTATTGCAAAAGCACTGGGTTGAACAAAACACGTCTCTCTATGCCGGGAGAACATTAAAAGGGGACTGTCATTTCCTCTCTTGAATTTAAAGTTTCAGTATCGGATAGATCCATTGCTTTTAACAGTAATCAGTGTTCAGTTTTTATTATTCAAAATGGTCAAGAAATTGACTTTGAAACATACTATAAGTGTTATTTCATCAATGGTCAATTTTCTGCCTGTTCCATAATTATGCATTTCTACAATTATTGATAACATTCTCACCTCTGTGTACCTTTGCTGCAAAAGAAAAACAGGTGGGATCTTCCCCTATAATACAGGCAAAAAAAAAAAAATCCATGGTACCTTAGTATCTGAGCAGCTTTCAATTTTTAATATATTTATCTGTACAACACTCTTGTAAACTAGGGAAGCATTATCCCATTTTACAAAATGTGGAAATGGAGCCACAGTGTAAGAGTCATGTTTTCAAAGGTATTTAAAGATCCTACTAGATGCCTAGCTGTATTTTAAAAAGTGCCTCGGCATCAAACGCCAATTGAAAGCCTGCTCGAGTGAGTATGGACTCAGTGACCACACTGCAAAACATCACTTGAGTTACACAGGTTAGATGAGCAGCACAGATTGGATTAGCAGCTGATGAGCTGTTGTAACTGGAGATGTAACATCAACACTGTTTCCTAGCTTGAGCATCATCTCTCAAGCTGCAATCCTGACAGGGCAGCTAGCTCAGACTTAAAGACTACTTGAAGTGAGTTAGATATTTTTGTACGTGGTCAAGATCAGAGCAAAGAACATGTTATAGCTAGAACTAGCAATGCAGTGAAGGCAGGCCCTGAGAGATGGTGCGATGCTAGAATGAGCCTCACTTGTATTCAGGGCTGCACTGCAGGGGGCTTCATGGTATTTCAGTGTTTCTGTACTTCTGCATATAGTCCTGGCCCAAGGAGTGGAGAGGGTGTGAGGAAAAAAAAAAACTTTTTAAAAAAATGTGTTCATAAAACTGGAGCGTGTGGGACAAAGGTTTTAAATCAGTTATCTTATCTTATCTGTTTTGGCTAACCGTGATATGACAACTTTGGAGATGGTCTTGCTTCTGATATTGTTTGGAGGCCCAAATCCTCCTACATACAGACAACATACTTTGTTATATACTGGAGCCCATCCTGCTGATGGAAAAAACTATAGTCCTACTCCGTGGGCACTATTGTAGCTCTGAAGCAGCAGTCGCTTATGCAGCCCTAATGCATTCGGGTGGATCAGCAGGAGAGGATTTGTGTAGCTGGCTGCTTAGTTTCAGTCAATAATACTCTGCTAATGACAAGCTTTCCTGATCAACCAAGTTTATTTATAGATAAAAAATTGTAATGCTACTTTTATTATCTTTGACCATGTTGATGCTGAGGGACAAACACAACATATACAAAGAAAGTATAGTCAAATTCAGCTGTGGAATAAGTGAATACAAGGAAATGGGGAATTGTGCCCCCTTATACAATGGCTAAATTTGGCCCAGGTTGTAGCAAATAGTATACACAACATTTTTCTAACTTTTAATCCTAGTAAATTTTTCTCTCATTCCTTACATTAGGGGCAGAATCCAAAACTCATTAAACCATTTGTTTCAGTGGAATTTGATAAATCCTTCAGTCCTTTGCCTGATTATTTCCTTGTGCTTCCCTCCCGTTGTTTTCTATATGTTCCCTCGCCTATTTTCATACACTTCAAAGACTAATAATTCTCTTTGCTGCTTTTCAACAAGATCTGCTGTCCTCAGTTGGGATTATTGTTTCCTAATTAACTCAATGGACAGGAAATTTAAGGTATCAGATGCAACTAAAAGCCTTTCTGGCAGATACCAGAGCCTCAATGTTTATATTTTTTAAAGCATTAAACAGACTTGTGAAAGTGTTCAGTTTTTCCTCATGTTCTGCTACTTCACATGACCACCACCTGACTCCACAGAAAAGCATTAATGATCTAGAAGGGAAAGGGTAAGTGAATGAAATGGGACTCTGGAGATCTGGATTCAATTCTGCCATAATTTCAGTGAGAGTTTGAACAAGCCACCTTATGTGCACAGTAGTTCTGTTAACACATCCGGAACTATCTTACTCCAAACCAAATCCATGTTTTGTTTAGGATTGGAGAGAGTTCAGTTAAGGATCTTACACTACGTAGATAGGAAGGTCCCAGCATTGCCCCATGACTTTCCAACATTCATCCCATCTTCTCATCTACCTAAGTATTCATATAGTTTCCCATGATCATAGTACACAAGTGCCTCCTGAACACTAATGGATCTTCTGCCATCTGTCACCCCAAGGTGCTCAGTCCCTTCTGTTTGGCATTTCCCATTGGATTCAGGGTTTTTCATACTCAAAGAGAGTGTTCTGCAATTTGCAGGATTGGGCTGTTTACCTTGTGTTGTATCATACATTGACCATGAGAGAAAGAATAATTGTTACTAAGAGTAGACATAAGATTTTAACTAGACTTGTCTGCTTGAAGAAATAACTTGACACTGTGACATGGTGTACCTACCCTGCACCAGCCCCGAAAGTATAACTGCTTTGCATGCTGAGGAAGTCCTCCCACTCCAAGTCTGCTGTACATGCTCTGCTGGAGGCAGAGTATAAAAGGAAACAGCCCAACTCAGGCTGGGTCAGGCTGCTGAAGGGGGAGGATGCAGACAGCAGGCTCTCTTCAGGGAGCAGCTACAGGCCCTGTCTACAGAGCCACAGCACACAGAGCTCCAGACAGACTCCAGGCTGCCTGACAAGCCCAGAGAAGAGACCACATTGGCAGGAGCTATGCCACTTGAGGGCCACAGAGACTGGGGGGGAACCATGGAGCATTGCTGAGGGCAAAGGGTAGGAAGCAGGCCAGGGGACTTAGACTTTTCTCTAGTGAGTGAACCAGGGAACCAGTCAGCGTGTTTCGGGAGGATCCCTGATGATTCTGTGATGAGCACCCCCACCACTGCCAGGGCCCTGGACTAGGACTCTGAGGAGCAGGAAGAGCTCAAGTCCCCCTAGCCTTCACACCACATACCCTCTACCTGGTGCCCCACTCCCCCAACAAGCCATTAGACCATGCTGCCCTGAATGGAAGGGCCGCTTTGACTCTAGCCATTGGGCCATTCAGCCCTGTGTGGAAGGGCAACTTTATTGACTCCAATCACTAGGCAATATGACCATATTTTATGGTAAGGGTCATCAGTATGTGACCTAACCGGCTGCGGTACTGCCTCTCCCCTTTCTTTGACCACACATGACCTGACACCCCGTGATGGGGTGCCCCTACCCCATGACACATTGACTTTATATTTATTTAAACCAAAAGGGGGTTTTGCCTTTGTTTTACTCCTAAGATCCTCTGCTTTTATGGTTTAAATAAAGACCTATGATTATCTGTAAAATTGATTGCTGTAATTATTAATTTACTCAGGAAATTTCATAAGGAAAAGTGATTAATCTTATAATTTAAAAGGTTCTCTCGTGTAAATGGAACATGCTGAGACTAGTTTGAAAAACAAATGCATTACCAAGACCTCTAGAACAGTTTCCTTGTTTGTTTTTATCCTTTTATCCAAAAGCTCTCTCTCCAGTAGAAGGAAGGATTGCAATTGATTTTTTTTTTTAAGACAAAGATGTTGAAATAGAATATAAGTATTAAATCAGGGAGTTAAACACATTGTAAAACAGAACAAAATTATGATCCCTGCTCTAAAGTGTTTACACCTCTTAACCAGAGACAGGTACCCATACACACAGACCTGAGAACTGAAAACTTCCACATATATTGGACAACCTACAGTCAGGGACCACTTCGGAATTCAGAGGGAGCTGTTATTCAGACATATATGGAAGGACTAAGTAAAGATAAGCATTAGATTAGGGTAAATAGCATTACACTGGCTTGAATATGTAGTAGTGCTGTTTCTCAAGCCATGCAGAGAAAGGACAAGCTCCTTAATGTGATGGTAATAGGAATATTGGTGAATTTACCAGAGGATTGTCTACCCAGTGCAATAATATCCTGATCAGAAACTGCCATGGAACAGAAGAGACAGGAGTTCTGGATTTATGGTCTGAGTAATGTGAGCATCCCGTGGTGGCAGCTGAGCACCATTACTGGTCTATGGACTTGGCCTTTGCCATCTCAAAGTTCTGGTGGCCAGTTTTTATTTTGGCAATTACAGCAACCCTAGTTTTTGGAAGATTTCAATTACAGTACAGTAATGATACCCAATGGCTTTTTTCCCTCCTGGTGGTCGGGGAGCATGTGTTACCTGCAGTTTTGCTGACCCCAAAGCTCTTGGTAAACTTTACTCTTTGCAAGGCAGGTGGCAGGAAACAAATCAACGGGGACACAGCCATCTGGCCAATAGACAGGTGGTGCAAGCAGTCAGACAAAAGTACTTTCACTCAAAACTTCTACATTAGTCTTTAGCACTTATATGCGTCCACAACAGGTTAGTAGAGCACCCAGGTTCATATTTACCCAGGGCACTGAGGCGGTCTCGAGACTGTAGACTTCCAGTGGCCAGCTTTCCATCTGCAGGGGAACTTGAGGGGTTCGAGGGAGCTTAGATTTCTTCCTCTTTTTATACTCCATGTGTTAGTATTACATATCTTGTTCATAAAAAAAACACTGCTGAGCAGAAGTCAAGTGTGGAGATTTCCAGCCTGTCAGGTGCAGAATTTTCCATCCGTTAACCAGCTGTCCAGCAATAGTTAATTATAGCCAGACTTTCCATCTTGCAAAACTGCATGCTTCAGAAAGACAACTCGAGGCAAGAGGGCAGAGGGTCATCTTTACTCTGTGGTCACTCACTTCACCCACCCCGCCTGCTCTGTTTGTTGTGCTAAAGTTTCAGAAAGGCCTCCTTTAGGATGCTTTCAGCTACAAGCATAACAATTGGTATGCCAGTTGTGAGCAGTGGTCTGAGCACGTTACTGGACTCTGGGCTATCAAAAATCTGTTCTTACATGTGGACTCTAGAATTTTTTTTTGAGCAAGCATCAATTCTTGTGCTTATTTCTTCAAAAAAGGACATGATCTTCTAAAACATTTCTTATCAGAATATCTCATCTCTAAGGAAAATATTTGTTCTCCTCCCTACTGAATTAACCCTTGCCTGAGGTAGACATAGCTACTGGGAAATACAACCACAAGTGGGTTTCTGGGTCACTTTAATGTGCAGATAGGAGTGATCAGGTATTCATAGATTCCAAGGCCAGAAGGGACCATTGTGATAATCTAGTCTGACCTCCTGCATAATACAGGCCATAGAACTTTCCCAAAACAATTTCTGCAGCTTATTTTAGAAAAATGTTCAGACTCCACCACAATCCTTGGTAAACTATTTCAATGGTACTCAGTAAAAAAAATTATATATATATACACATACATACACACACACACACACCTAACACTTTTTCCCCCTATATTAAGGGCTGATAGATGTGTATTTTTGCAACAGTAAATATGTATCTTCCCATTTCTGTGTAAGAGCTACTTCTAATCCTTACTCGATTCACATTTCATTTTTAAAATACTGATTTACAGTTGAAGAAAAAAAATACAGGAATGACTACTAATTATTTGAACTGCATTCCCCTCCCTGCATCAGAACTCCTGAAACCAAAGTGAGATGCTAGATGCAATAGATTTGAGGCTCCTGTTTTATCTCATGCTTCTTATACTTTTGTAGTTGGATGAAATGTTGGCGCCATTAATAAAGATCTTAGATTTCTATAACATTTTAATTTTATAAAGCCTTAATGCAGAGCATAATCTGAGGGTGTATCCTAATACATAATTTAATATCTATTTTACATGGCAAGCCGGCCATCTGCTTTCCAAGGTAGGATTGCTTACCATAAATGTATGTTACATATTGGTATAGTCTTTTGAGGGAAGAGGAGGGGTTCAGTATGGACAGCACCTTATATACTTTCTCCCACCTCATTGTAGAAGCTTCAGGACCTTATTCAGTTTTGATTTACATTGGTGCAATTAGGAGTAATTCTGCTGGGGTAAATGGAGATAAACACATAGGGGCCTCAGTGTATTAGGTTCAAATAGTCTATATAAAATATTCCTCAGTCTACACGGGCTGTCAGTAGGAACAAGACAAGGCTGCCCTAAAAAGCTTGATTTAAAAGAATTCTGGAACAGACTTCTCAGGATAGCTTTAAATCAGCAGAAACAAGTTTGTAGAATGTAGAGGGAAGAACATTAACATAGGAGCAAAAGTTAGTTGAGCCAAGTTAACTAAAAGGTGCCAATAGAGCTAGGTGGAAATTTTTGGAAAATTGGTGTTGATTAAATTTTCAATGGAGAAGACACCCGTTGCACAAAAAAATTAGAGCTAAATTGTAATCGTTCTGGCTGAAAGCCAAAACATTTCCCCAAATGTTGTGCTTTGGTTTTTCAATAAAAGCATTTTTGTTTTCTGCTAAGTTTTCCCCCAGAAAAAAAAAAAACAAACACCCCTCCCCCTGACTTTGGATCATCTCTGTGATCATCATCTCTTTGGTATGAACTTGCAAAAGTTTCTCTATAAAATGCCTACCTCAATGCAGAGACAGAGTTTAGTTTCATTAAAGTGCTGGGCAGTGATCTTTGCCTAGAAATAAGGTTGAAATTTTCAAAGGGAGTTAAGTGCCCCATTTCCATTAATTTTCAGTGGATATTAGGTGGTGGACTCCCTTAGGCTGCAGGGATGGATGGGAGAGCATTTGGCACAACTAATATCTACAGAATAGAAAAAAGGAAAATAAGCCTTTCATTGTTCAAAAATCTGTAGTAACAAATTGCCAATTCTTATAAAAATAATATACATACTAGACCACTGTTATCCGAGTAGCATATGCAGTGAGTACACATGGTTTCAATTGTCTTTATTAATGTTTGATTTATTTTAAACTTTAACCACATTCTTTTGCATAGCTGTCACTCTGCACTGTCTGGCTGCTTTTGGGGTAAGAGTTTTCTCCTCTGCTGCTTCTGCCATCTGGAACAGCTTTCCTGTATATCTGCCTCATCAACTCTCCATTTCTTTTCAAATCTCATCTGAAAACATATCCATATCGTTTCTTCATTGTCCTCTAATTTGTCTCTTCCTCTATCATTAAATTATTATTAAATAAAGCATTTTAGAATGATTTGTATGAAACACAATATCCCAAATCAAGATCCATCATACTGTGCCCCATTGGATTACACTGCATGCTCTGATTGGTTAAACCATAATTACATAGATATTGTACTTATGAGTAAAATAGGTATTTAATGTTGGTGTATTATGTGCATTTCCTTTGTGTGGTGCACTTGTGTTGCTTACTTATAGAACATAGTAGGACCTAACGACATCAGCCACACTATCAGGGGCTTATTCACCTGCACATCTACCAATGTGATATATGGCATCATGTGCCAGCAATGCCCCTCTGCCATTGGCCAAACCAGACAGTCTCTACACAAAAGAATAAATGGACACAAATCAGACATCAAGAATTGTAACATTCAAAAACCAGTCGAAGAACACTTCAATCTCTTTGGTCACTCGATTACAGATCTAAGAGTGGCAATTCAAGAAAAAAAAACTTCAAAAACAGACTCCAACATGAAACTGCAGAACTGGAGTTAATTTGCAAACTGGACACCATTAAATTAGCCTTGAATAAAGACTGGGAGTAGATGAGTCATTACACAAACTAAAAACTATTTGCCATGCTAATTGTTCCCCTACTGTTACTCACACCTTGTCAACTCTTTGAAATGGGCCATCCTGATTAGCACTTCAAAAGTGTTTCTCCTGCTGATAATAGCCCTCCTTAATTGATGAGTCTCATTAGAGATGTTATGGCAACACCCATTTTTTCATATTCTCTCTGTGTGTGTATATATATATATTTACACACAGACACACACACCCTTCCTACTGTATTTTCCACTGCATGCATCCAATGAAGTGGGTTTTAGCCCATGAAAGTTTATGCCCTAATACATTTGTTAGTGTCTAAGGTGCCACAAGTACTCCTGGTTCTTTTTAGTGATAATTTATTCATTCTCTGCAGTCTTGACTTACAGTTTACTCAGGTAAATAGACACAAAAGGTCCTAGGCCAAATTTTGGCTTCAGTGACACACTTGCTAAAAATGAATCTATGATGAAATATGCTCAACCACAAATATGCCAAAATTAATGTTTTCTTCATGAGACATCACATACAGTCAAGAAACAGGATGATGCCAGTGTAGAAGTGGGTGTGTTATGCTCAAAGCTTGCTCTGTCCATACAGACCCTAAACAGAGGGAGAGAGGGACATCCAACACCATGTTTGACAATATTAATTTTGACATGTTTTTCTAGCCAAGTGCCGAGAACTCATACACAGACCTGCACAGATATCATTATTCCCTTGGTAGCACAGGAACACCTTTGTGAATCTGGTCATGCTTTCCAGTAAAGGAGCAACTCTGCCATTCCAACATGATCCCTAGACTGAAACACTGCTCCCCTTTGGCATGTTTGAGTGAGAAGCTGAAACACACCTCAAGCAAACCAGGCATTTGAGTAGCTTTTACATAGATGGCTTGGCACCACAAAATGCAGACAGCATCATTATAATATAGATACTGGCCTTCAAAAACTTACATCTTTTCAGCTTTTTTATGCACAGGCAGAACAATTTGGAAGCAGAAAAGCCCTATGTTTAGTCTATAAAAAAACCTTTGCATTATTTTGAGCCAGACCTACCACCCTTGTTCACATTGAGTTCTAAGTTACTCTGCAAGAAGCCTAATGGAGATCAATGGGACTACAGGTGAGCAAGAGTGGTGGAATTTGGCCATCAGGTTATGCTAAGGGAAAAGAGAAACCAAGGACAGCACAAACAGTCCCAGGCCCAAGCCTATTGAAATCAAGGACATTATTTCAAGCCAATACAGCAATGATAGTCAGGTTCTTATAAATATGTATCTATCAGTGATGATAAAATAAGTGAATTGTACAAATTATCATTCTCTCTTTGGAACAAATAAAACAAGCCCAAAAGAAAAAGAACATAAAGAGTACAGCAAACAGCTACTATTAACAGTTTAATTACATCTGTATTTATCAGGGCTTTGGAGCAGTGCTCCGGCTCTGCTCCAGCTCCAGGCAAAAACCTGCAGCTCCACTGCTCCGGAGCTGCTCCATGCTCCGGCTCTGCTCCAAAGCCCTGATATTTATAACTGAAATATATAAATAAGAAATGCCTTCATTGCAATATCTTTATTTGCTATCAAGACAAATGAAATCTAAGAGACATATCAAATACATTGTTAGCACTAAAAGGAAAAGAGCATTAGAAAGAGGGAGTTTTAACAATGCAAATGAGACAAGCTAGATGTTAACAACTCTTCAGGCTCTCTTAGCATATTCCAAAATGGGTTGCTGTGATGAGATTGTTCTACTCACTGCTCGATGGGGCCATAAGTTTCTCCTCTTACTCTCGGGAGCTGCAGCTGTGCTTTCTGTGATGCCATCCAGGTCACTATTGTTGCTTCCTCATTTGGGGTGTGTGTATCAAGGTTCCTGCTCTCCAGCAGTCTCCCATTTCACTGCCTCTCAGTGCCACTCAGGTCCTAGCTGGCATGGGATCCTGGGTCCATCCTCTACTCCAGGTGCTGGTTCAGAGACCCTCTACGCAGCAGCTAAGGTCCAATCCTTGCACCTTGGTGCCTTTCCCGAAGTCACTCCCATACCTCCTGGCCTTCCCTGCTCCTGTGGGTCTCTTCACTCCCTCCTCCTCCCAGGAAGGAACTTTAAAGCAACTTCTTTGCAGCCTCTCAGATACTCCTCCCTCTTCTCAGAGAGTGAAGGTAGCCTTTCCCAGCAGCCCCCGGCTGCTTCCGCTTTCCTGTCTTTTGTAGAAATCCCCCTTGACCCTGGCAGGTGTGCTTCTCTCTAACTAGCTGCCTTCAGCCTAAAGCTCCCCTGTTTGCAGCCTAATTAGCTGATTGGGCCCACCTGGCCTAACTCAGCTCTTGCAGGGCTAGTGTGGGGAAGCATACCTCCTCACAGTTGCCATTACAGCGAATAAAAATGATGGGAGTGGGAAGAATCACAATTTTTTTTGACATTTTCAAAGTTGTTTCTGTTTGCAGTGTTTGAAATGGAACAGCTTTCCCCCCGCCCCCATTCATTGTATTTTTTTCATGAAATACTTCAAAGAAATTAGAATATTTGTAATTTAAATTTTTCATACCCCATATCTCCCTATATTAGTCCCTACTTCCTCATTTTGCCACTGAGTGCAAAAAAATGAAATACATTGATTTTTACACTTATTTTTTTCCCTTTGCTAAGTTACAGGATGACACAATTAAAGTTTTCATTTTTTTCCGTGAGCCACTCTAACTTTTCCAAAGTTGCTGAAGATTTGAATAGTTACAGACTGGGAAATAGGAAAAAAAATGAGAAAAATAAATATAAAAATAAACAGAAGATATTCTTGATTGTAGTGTATTCAGTGGCAACAATTTTAAAAGGAGGAAAGGAGAAAAACAAATTTGAAATTTCAGACATTTCAGTTTCAACTGTAAATGCAAATTTTGAAAATCTGAAATCTTTTAACGGAATTTTGCTTAAAAAATGGAACTTGGAAAAAGAACTAAAATTTGATAAGCTATAGTTGCCACATTTCATGATATAGCAAGTCTATTCTTTTATGAAAATTTATTTTCTGCATAGCAGCTGCAGCTACAAGATTTTCAATAAGTAACTTGTTTTAGAGTGGTGTATAGTTTTCAGTTAACTGTTACTATTAGACCATCTGCAAGTAACAAGCAGTGAAGACTTGGGAAAACAAAAATAAACCCAGGTTTTCTAAGGACTGTTATACTCATTTTGGTTAGCAAATTATTTCCGTGGCTTATTGGAGTATTTGGCTCATAGTTTTCTGGATAAGTTTGTTCAAGTTTGTGATCTATAGACAAGCTTTACTAATGTGTGCAAAGTGTGACTTTTATGCACTCACAGTCTAATCCAATCCTAATTGACGACAGTGAAAATTGACTCCAAGAAAATACACCTTAGAACAACTTCGGCCATTCTAAGGTATGGAAATGAACAGTTAGACTCCCAAAACACCCAAACCGTAGTGACACCATGAAGATGAAAAATTGAAATAAAAGAGCATATCTGGAGCCACAAACACTCTGGTGCCTTAATCATAATTGCATGCTTGTCGCATGTTATTACTTCAGGTCAGAGTTAAAGTTGTTAAGATGTATCATTTGTGCATTTCCATACCTTAATGGGTTTGGAGTTCTTTGAAGTGTAACCTTAATTTTGAATTTCTTGGGTTTCTTATGCTAGTTTTAGATTAATTATAAATGGGTAAAGTGATAAGGGTAAAATGATTTTTATCCTTAAGTTACTAGTATGTATACCCACTCTTTACAGGTTTTGTTGGTTTGTTTGTTTTTGAGGGGAAGGGATATGAAAAAGCTTTACTGATGCTGGAAAGGATAGACTACTACAGCGTTTGAAACTGGTTAATGATTTAGAATAAACATCCAAAGATTTCCAAATAAGCTTCATTTAAAATTGTTCAGGGGCAGAAGCTGTTTTCTATTCTGACTTTTATTTGACTATTTACTTTGCAGTTCAATTAAAAAACAACATTTACTGGAATAGCAGCAGCTCTTCTTCATACATATGCTACCTTGGAGACTCAAATCCTCTTTCAGCAACTGGCAATAGTTGATCTTTTGTGGTGTTCCTTTTTGCAAAATTTTAATAAAACTTTCTAAATGGCAGGTGTCGAGGTTCCTTCCCCACTCTGAACTCTAGGGTACAGATGTGAGGACCTGCATGAAAGACCCCCTAAGCTTATTCTTACCAGCTTAGGTTAAAAACTTCCCCAAAATACAACTTTGCCTTGTCCTTGAACAGTGTGCTGCCACCACCAAGCATTTTAAACAAAGAACAGGGAAAGAGACCACTTGGAGATGTCTTCTCCCCAAAATATCCCCCCAAGCCCTACACCCCCTTTCCTGGGGAAGGCTTGATAAGAATCCTCACCAATTGGTACAGGTGAACACAGACCCAAACCCTTGGATCTTAAGAACAATGAAAAATCAATCAGGTTCTTAAAAGAAGAATTTTAATTAAAGAAAAGGTAAAAGAATCACCTCTGTAAAATCAGGATGGTAAATACCCTACAGGGTAACCAGATTCAAAACACAGAGAATCCCTCTAGGCAAAACCTTCAGTTACAAAAAGACACAAAAACAGGAATATGCATTCCCTCCAGCACAGCTTATTTTACCAGCCATTAAACAAAAGGAAATCTAATGCATTTCTAGCTAGATTACTTACTAACTTAACAGGAGTTCGAAGGCTTGGATTTTTGATCTGTTCCCAGCAAAAGCATCACACAGACAGACCGAACCCTTTGTTCCCCCCACCCTCCACATTTGAAAGTATCTTGTCCCCTCATTGGTCATTTTAGGTCAGGTGCCAGCGAGGTTACCTTAGCTTCTTAACCCTTTACAGGTGAAAGGGTCTTGCCTCTGGCCAGGAGGAATTTTATAGCACTGTATACAGAAAGTTGGTTACCCTTCCCTTTATATTTATGACAGCAGGAAAACTCACTTTCAGTATTTCTTCCATCGTGAAACTTTAAAAGAGGCTTTTGTCCTCTTATAAAATGAGAGGGGGAAATGCGTCTCTGATTTACGCTCCATGCAATTCCATTGAACTTTATGCAACACTAATGGTCTACTGTGTTTGACAAAGTACCAACTTATGGCAAGAAACAAGAGGATAATCATATTTTCTAAAGTGATGCACTAGTGGATGCCAAAGACACATGGATTTTCCTGACAGTTAAAAGGTTGCCAGGTAAAAGTAAATACTAAGTAAAAGGGGGTTATATTAATTGATTTATACATTTTATTTACTTATTTTCAGATATCTCACCCATGTCTTCTCTGTTGTACTAGTTAATGTTATTAAAGCCTAATCATAAGTACACACCTGTAAGCTATATTTACATTGCACATGTTTGTTGGCCACTTTTAGGGTATGTATGGCTACATGCCACAGTGAAAAACAGACTTCACCCACAGTGTGGTGTGGTAGTGAAAGGCACTGCAGGCAGGAGGCAGTACGAAAGGCAATGGCAGCTCCCTGCTTCTGAAGCCTTTCCCCTCCATCTCCTCATGTGTAATTACACACCACGGTATGAACATAGCCTGGTTTTCACTGCAGTGTGCGGCTACACATACCCTACATAGTGTGTGCTGTGTAGACATACCTTAAGGGTTGAGGCATGTCTTTACTCACCTAAGCAGTACCTCAACATCTACACTGCTGTTTACACTCTTGCTTGAGAGACTGCCGTAAGGAATATGCACTGTAGACCCACTCAGAGAAATAGAATAACAAAGGGGCAAACGTCTAACATTTTTGGCGATGCTTTTAAGACTATGGAGGAAAGCTTATTAGCATTGATTCCAGACAAAAAGAGAGTGAAGCCAAAAGGTATAAGGATTTTAAATGGGTGCTTTTATTTTCCGTTGCTGTTAACACCACATAAAGGATTGAAAACACGTTGGTATGAACTTCACTCTGACACACACAGCCACCCACCCTGTCATGTAATCTAAGTAGAAACAGACAAGAAATAGCCAGTAGAATCAATCAAATGAATATTCTATGCATTAAAATTCTATTTAGGGGAGGTCTCAAGACAGCTGCGAGTGCAATAGAGAAAGTCAGTAAAACATCTTGGAAAACCTGACCTGATCCTGCCTTTTGATCTGATTTTTAAAAGGGCATCAATTTTAGCTCTTATTTTACATGCACATTTGTTTCTAGGTATGGCTTAATCATAAAAAAAAAAACATTTTAAAAGAACTTTCTTTGGTATTTAAGACACATGAATTTGTTTTAAAATTGGTCAGATATTGTACTCAGATAATATAGTGGTGAGTGGCAGCATAAAACCCTAAATTAGATTGGTATAATCCTTTCCTTCTCCTATTCCTCCCTGTGTTACTGTTGCAAACCTTTTCTCTCTCTCTTATGAGCATATTCAGTTAGGCAAGCAGTGCCAAGAAGAGAAGGCAGCATAAGTTTAGTATGTGTAAATACTATTATTGTAAAAGATAGGTCAATTTGCTGATAACCATTCCACTTTACATTAGTTCAACAATTAATAATGTCCTTTAGCCAAAGAATTACTGTTTGAGATCCACTAGAAATTAATAATTCTAACTGTGCTATTACCTGAAATGTTATCAATAATTTTGTTTTTGTGTTGCCATTAATACAATATATATATATATATATATATATATATATATATATATATATATATATATATATATTTAAATATATTTTATGGTGTACAAAGTGGAAGTGCAGATGAGGCACTCATACTGATTTATATTATTTCTTTTTAAACAATGTGTGTACATGGTTAATTCATGTCTACAATATAACTCATAAAGTCATGTCTTTGTGACACTAAAACAAAGGACATTGGCATACTTGTCTACAATATTTACTAACGGCTGTCTTCCCCGTGAAATTAAGCTGTGCTGATTCGGGTTGAAGAAGTGACTTGATTGTGTGATTTTTCTCATAGCTGAGAGCCAAGTAGAGTGACATAAAAACAAAATGTGCACTTGTCTCTCCTGCCCAGCATTGTCACATGCCCTGAGTAACTTTTTGATCTTTTATTTAATTTCCATTGTTTCAAAATATCTACCCTTTTGTTCTCCCCCCTCCCAAATATATTCAGGCTTTGACACAAACTCATGGGAAATTTAATCACTTTAGTATCAGGTGTAAGAAAATAGAATAGCACTTGGGTTGTATTTGGTGTAGGTTAAAGAAACATTTAATTGTAACATAACATCCAAAGATGATGGCCATAGGCACTGCTTTTTCTTGAAGGCTCTGACACAGGAGGTGTCTGCTGGTATTAACATCTAGCTGTAACTCTTCCATCTGTTAATCATCTTAAGTTTGACATAGCAGGTTATTGGTAACCGAAGGCTAGAAAAGTCAAAGGATTTCATTCTTTATAGTAACCTTCCACAAACACAGGATAGTATTTTTTGTTTTTATTTTATTTTGAAAATATGAGATTTTGAAAATGTTTACCTTAATATGACCTTTCAATTAGAAAAACTGACTTGTGCTTTCCATGGTATTTTTCTCCTAGGAGAATTTATTCAAAACCAGGCAAAGAATTTAAAATTTGACAGACCCATCTTTCAACATTCCTTTCAGTGGCATTAAATGAAATACAGAGGCAAATTAAGGAGGGGGAAAAGTTCCTTCAGCTGCATGGAGAGAGTGCTGTTGTACTGGAAATTAAGTCTGTGGACCAGATTCTGGGCTCAGTTAATAGCACTAAAATATGGAGTAATTCCACTGAAATAAATGGAGTAAGCCTGTTTACTAATCTGGGAGATAGCTCATTTGCATCCCTTCTAAAAATTAACTGCTGCTATCTCATTATGACACACAAAATATTGTTTTAAATGATCAAAATCATTAAAAACTAACCACCACCTTCACCACATAAGTTAATGGAACCATCAAGCTCATAGATATACAATAGTAGTCAGCTCTCCAATTCTCATTGACTTTGAAAGTCTCCCTGCAGATGCTTTGGGCAGCAAGTATGGTAAAAACATTTTAATGTACCTTAGTGACAAAGGACCCTAAATTGCATTTTCAAAAGGCACTTAGGAACCTATGTCTGATTGACAGTAAGTGGGGTGGGAGAATATTAGATTTAAAAATCCCCAGTTTAGCTCATGTCACAAAATATACTCTTTATAATGCACAGGATGGTGAGAATAGGACCTCAGTTGCCAGCTTTCACATGGTAAATAAGCACCCTGACTTTCACAGTAAGCCAAAAATCAAGTTAATCCCATTTCAAAACAAGGCCAAAACAAGCCAATCCCTAAGAACCCCAACACTCTATGTAACTAGATCCCCCCAGCATGCAGTCTGGGATTGTGGTGGGCCTGTTGTGAACCCCTGACTCTCTCTCTCGTCCATCCCCCGCCCCCCCTTGCCCCTGCTTGCCAGGAGCCAATCAGAAAAAAAGAAGCAACAAGCTACAAGCCAAACAAGCAAAAAGCTACAAGCAAAAAACTAACCTACAAGCAACCCACAAGTCAATTAAGTCAAAAACAAGCCAAATTTCTGTGGTTTTTCCCCAGGTTTGGCATGTCTGAATAGGACTCAACGCCAATGAAATCAATATATACAGAAGTTTTTCCTCACTGAACACCAGTTTAGGGTTTACTGCTGTAAAGAGTTGAGCACCACCTGAAAATAATTGACAGCTCAAACTCCCATTCAGGAAGTTATTTGTCCCCTTCAGAAAATAGAAGCTATGTACAAAAGTTAACCCACTTCAAATGGATCATTCAAGAAAGCATTATTCTATTTAAAGGAGGAGGAAAACAAAATTAAGGAAATAGAATCATCTTTCTTTGAAATGTATAATTAACATCTTCTTGTTGTTTTAAACTCTTAAAAGAGTTTAAAATGAATCTTATATGTACCGGTAAGTTTTATTTTGGTAATGCTTTCAAAATAAAAAAATGAAATTAGAAAATACATCCCACATTTTCATCTAGTAATCTGAATATAAAGGAGCTGCCATTTCTAGAATTACAGCCAAGAGTGAGACTATGAAAGATGCCAGAGACATCTGAGAAGAAACACAGAGAGAGCCAGACTGAGTGAGGTGTTGAGAGTGCCCAGTGGTTCTAGCTACCAAACAGAACACAGAGCACTGACAAAAAGGCAGATAGTGACAGGGAGATCACTCGCACCATCAACCTGTCGCTATCCATAATGTGGGCCAGTTTCTGACCTTACTTATGCCATCTGTTAGAACCTGGCCCTGTACTCCACTGTATGGTCCCCAGTCAGTTGTGAATGGACCCAATCACTGAGCCACACAGGTATCTATACCAACTGGGTCTGTGTAGATTCTATTCACTGTTTCTAGCTCTGGGAATATAGGACACACTTCTAGGCTCTGACCTCTTGTCTGACACCCTTCTTTGAGACATGGGGGCAGCTTCATAGACTGTGTGAGACTTCCTGAGTCTTCCCACCACGCTCATTCACACATCTCCCCAGAGCTCCACCTAGGCTGTGACTTCTAGTTTAATCCTTTCAAAGAAAGCAGAGAAAACAGAGCTCTTTGAAAAACAAAAAAAGTATCCAGAGACACACCCTCCCCTTGTCTGATCTCGTCCCTTCTTGACAGTTCAAGGTTTATCAGCATTTCAAGCTAGGCAGAGTCCCTCCAGCTCTCACCCTCTTGCAAGTCCTTTGGTTATGTGTATGTGGCAATGGCTGACCCTCCTTCACAGAGCAGAACACAGTTCCTAAGTAGTTTCTCTCTTTAGCATGTTCTCCACTGGGACACTCCACCCCTGTCCTTGTGATGCCTGCCACATCCCCCATGTGGCCCCTGTGTAGAATGTCCATTGTGCCAGGGGGAATAGTCGGCAGTTTAGAGACAATCAAGATCGATGGCCTAGATTGCAGTCTTGATGGTTTCTCAGTGATTGACACCTCACTGAAGGACTAACACCTTTCCTGGGCTGGACATTTATCTATAATGCAGTATAATAGGTTGTATTTGGGTGTGCCCAGTCTTGTGTAGTTTTATTGTCCAACATTTCCATACAGAACAATGCAGACTCAAAAAATATCCTTATCCTACTATATCACAACAGCTTTACACTGGTGTAAGTATTGACTTCAGTGGAGTTACTGCTGAATCTCAATGATTCATTTGAGATCAGAAGTACACCTCTTGTTTCTGGAAAACAAACCATCCAGAGAGTATTTTGTAGGAGGAATGACATGTTGTGCCATCTCTGGAGACATGTTGTGTGTTATCTCTTTGTGCTCTTCCATCCCAATACACAGGCACTGAGCACAAGAACAATCTGGACCTTATGTTATGAATTCTTCTTTCCTTACTTTATTTTCCTGTTCATTGCCATGCAGATAGGGCCCTATATAATTGATTAAAAGTGAAAGAAGCTCTGGGAGGTCAACTCACAAGTGAAAGATTCCGGTGAGAAAAAAGCATAAGCTGAAACTAATAAATGTATAAATCCCCCAATGTAATGACACCTGAGCTACAGCACATCTTGAACTCAGTCAGATTCAAATTCCTTTGCTTCAAAACATTTTTTAATATCTACCAAGTTTTAAAAGTGCCTTTTGTATCACAATTGCTATGAGGGGGGCAAAAAAAGATGTATGTGTGGTTTTCCCAATGGAAAATGAAGCAATAATACAGTAGATCTCCTTTTCTTTGAATTGCCTGACACAGTAGGTGTTTCTAAGTCCCTGGATTTTTTTTTAAACGAAAGGCTTCCAATAGTAAAAAAAAAATCCACATTATATATAGTGAACAATATCTTGTAAGAATCCTGTCTTAATGGATACATCACTCTGAGCATTCACATCTGTTCTGCCTTTTAATTACAAATTGTAAAAAGCCATAATTCACAATTGCATCATAAAATGTAAGGTAAAAAGTCTAATGACCTACACATATTATTTGGCTAATCTGGCATGTATCTGTTATACTTTTCCTTAGTATTAAACAAAAATCTGTAGAACATCTTTTTTCCCCCCTTACTGTAAGTCTGATTTTTCCATTCTTATTCACACTAGGTAGTATCTTATACTGGATAATATCATTAGCTGTGGCCAACATAAAACTGATGCATCTGAGATGTGGAGGAAAGGAAATAATGGCAGGAAGATCTAAGCCACCTTTGTGTTCTCCAGATCTTTGGGCCAGTCAAGGCTGGCTAGTTCCCAGAACAACATATACCAGACCTGGGCTATTCTAAATTACATCTGGCTGTCCCTGGTCCACCCTTCTAAAGTGCCCCCTGTCCTGAGAGAGATGGGTTGTGTGGCATAGACCTGCTAAACCTGCACTATACCACTCAGGGATTCTCCTTGCACCACCTCAGGGAGCCAGTTAGGTTAGATGTCTGGTTGCTTTGCACCACTATCGCAGTACAAAGCCCCACCTGAGAGCTTACTATCACTTGGGTAATCCTGCTGAAGTCTATGGGACTATTTGTATAAATAAGTGCACTTAATAACGCAAGTCAGAGTGCCAACGAATAGGGAATGTCATGATGTTATTAATCTTGTTTTTCAGGTACTCAATATAAGATATTTTCACTTCAGTTCTGTAGCATTAACCTTTTCTACTCTGCTTATACGGGAACATACAATTATTAAAAAACCCTTACCTAGTATGAAACTGGGACTAGAATATAAATGAGAGGAAGGAAAGGTAAACTAACATTCAGTAATGGAGCCTGATCTAGTAATCTAAATCATGAAAACAACACAAACAGTTTACAGGCATGCTTTATGCTCTGATACACAAAGTAATGGAGATGATTCTGCCCAGGGGAATAGAATGTCATATGCAGTATACCTGAGGGAGCTGGCTGAATGGTACAATGGATTCATGTATGTTTTCATGAATAAAAAGGACAAGATCAATCTGTTCATTAAATTGTCCACAAATCTTGAAAATTTTAAACAAAAATTAGGATAAATCCAAAAAGGCATAGTAAAATTCTGTTATTTGGATTATTGTTTACAATGAGCAATTCAGCCAGTTCTATTGACCAACATCAGTTTCTAGCTGTGTGGGCCAATCAAGTCAAAACTGAACTCTAGACCTCTCTGGCACATTTATTTTTTCTGTTGCGGTGCCCACAATATGGCACAGAATAATGATTGTCTGCCTTTACTTGTTTTTCTATATAAAGTTGAGGCCTTGTTTAGCTCATGAAACATGTGTTTGCCTCTCCCTGGTGTTATATCTTTAGTTCAAATATATCAGCCAGAGATGTATTATTAAAGTACTGCTGTGATTCCACACTAACAATTGCTGCCTTAAGAGACTAATCTCATTTTGTAAAGCCTCTATTCTGCAGTACTACATGTACAGTATAAGCAAAATATAAAATGGCTTACAACTTAAAATCAGATTTAGCAGAAACCATTAAACACCAAAAATTAGGTTATTACAACCTACTTGCCACAGTTAACTGCTATAGAAGTTTAGAGTTCAACACATCTATCATTTGTGCCTCTACCCATGAAGCATCATTTTCAGCTGTTTCCCAGCAATGTGTATACAGAATGAATTTGGAAAATTGCTATGAAAGCAAGATCAGACAAAAAACAAGTCCAGTTTTAGGAGAACATTGAGGTTATTATTACAGACTTTATGAGAAATGTAGAGATTGTCTGCAAACAGAGAATCTGGAGCAACTCTGGGTTATATGTGCTTGGAAATAAAAAGTTAAAAATGTTATAAATTCATGGACAAAGAAGGCTTTCGAAATTAGGAGGTGAAATTAAAAAGCAATTGTTTAGATCATATCTACCACATAAAAGTACTGTAGGCCTGGATCAGCAGTGTTTGCAGCCAGCCACAGATCATATTGTTTAACATTTTGCTAGAAAATATATTTTCAGTTTTTGACCTGACTTAAATAATCATTTAATGACAGGATATTGAAGTATAGCATAGAAGAAAGAAATTCTTTCAATAAGTTAATTTCCAGATTTCTCCTAGAGATAAAAAAGTCATTGTTAACAGACAAAATTAGTCACTTACTTCATGTATGTCAGAGCGAAATGGAAAAATCTAAAAGATAATTGCATTTTAAAATATTACTAAAAAGGTACATATTTTCCTAAAAACAATCCTAAAAGAAGAAAAATAGGTTTAGATAAATGAAACTGACAACAAAACTGAAACATTTAAACAGAATACTTTTCAGAACATAGTTTAGTTTGATAGGGTTTTGTGAAGCTTTAGCTACACAATCACCATTACAATTAGCATAAGAGGAGGAAAAAGAAACTGATACTTCACTGATGATTTCATCATTCGCTAGGTGTCCTATTCTGTACAGAATGGCTCCTTTACCATCCTGCCCTTTTCCAATAATGTGTGTAATGTTCTGCATTATTATGTAATCATTCTATCAGGTGCAATAGCAGCATCAAGGACTGGGTTCAATCTGTGTGGATCCCTTTTCTAAAATAAATAACACTTTTGCTTGTTTCCCCACCCGAGGCCACACTCCTACTTTTGAGAAATTAAAATTTGCTAATGCCTTTGCAGTTGATTCTTCCCTACTTAAACACACTCAGAGTCCTTTGGGAATATGGAACACAACTCTCTTTATATGGAGATATATGGAAGAACAAGAAATACTAGTGAATAATCACAATTCTGACATACTTGGAATCGCAGACACTCGGTGATATAATTCACATGACTGGAATATTAGTATAGAAGACTTGTTCAGGAAGGACAGGCAGGGGAAAAGGGAAGAGGTGTATATCAGAGATGTATACACTTGCACTAAGGTTGAGAGAAGTGGGAGGCAGATGTGTTAAAAATCTCTGGGAAGGAAGAAAAGGTAAAAACACCAAGGCTGGTGCCATGGCTTGAGTATACTGTATACCACTAGGAAGAAGAGGTTGATGGGGCTTCATATGCAGAACTTTGGTGATCAAGAACTTCAACTAGACATCTGTTGGGAAAATAATACAGCAGGGCACAGATTATCCAAGAATGCATTGGAGTCAACATTTTATTACAGAAGGTGGAAAACGTGAGTAGTGGAGAGGCTGCTCTAGATTTGATTCTGATAAATAGGGAGGAACTAGCTGGGAATTTGAAGGTAGAAAGCAGCTTTGGCGAAAGGGATCATGGAACGATAGAGTTCATATTTCTAAGGAATAGTAGAGGGGGAAAACAGCAGAATAAAGACTTCAAGAAGGCAGAGTTTAGCCAACTCAGGAAATTGGTAGGTAAGATCCTGTTAGAAGCAAATCTAAGGGGAAAAATTTCTGGAGACTTAGCAGTTATTATTATTAAGGGCAAAAGTGCAAACTATGTGTAAGAAAGATAGGAAGCATGGTAAGAGACTGCCCTGGCTTACCCTGGAGATCTTCATTAACATGACACTAAAAAAAGAATCATATAACGAATGGAAACTAGGTCAAACTATGAAGGATATATCTATATAAAGTATATATAAGTATATATATAAAACCCACAAGCAAGTACAAAATTAGAAAAGGCCAAAGCACAAAATGAGATCATCCATCTATGGACATAAAGGGTAACAAGAAAACATTTGAAGCAAGAGGAATACAAAGGACAGGATAGGTGCATTACTCAATGAAGAGGGAAACACAAAAACAGAAAAATGTAGCAATGAACAAAGCGTTAAAAGTCCTTCTTGTTTCAGTTTTCACCAAAAAGGTTAGCAGTCATTGGACAACATAGTGACCATCAGTGTAAATGGGGTACAAGGTGAGGCTAAAATAGGGAAACAAAAACTTTGGAATTACTTAAATATGTTAGTAATCTTCATGTCCGCGGGGGTCTAACAAAATACATCCTAGAATACTTAAGGAACTGGCTAAAGACATCAGAGCCATTAGTGATTATGTCTGAGAACTCATGGAGGAGAGATCCCCGAGGAATGGAAAATGGCTAATATAGAACCTATATATAAAAAGGACAACCTGATGAATTAGAGACAAGTCAGCTTAAATTTGGTAACCAGAAAGATAATGGAGCCAATAATCAATCAGCCCCGCTGATCAACTTCTCCCCCTCTCTCCCAGCACCTTCTGCACACCGTGGAACAGCTGTTCAGTGGTATGCAGGAGGTCCTGGGAGGGAGGGGGAAGAGCGGGGTTGGGGTGCTCTCAGGGGAGGGGGTGGAAAGAGATGGGGAAGAGGCAGGGCAGGGTGGAGCAGGGGCGGGAAGAGGTGGGACGGGGTGGGGCCATGCGGAAGGGGTGGAGTGGGGAAATGAAAAAGCGGGGCAAAGGTAGGGAGTTGGGGGAAGGTTGGAGTGGGGGCAGGGCCTGGGGCTGAGTGGGGGTTGAGCAGCCCGGGGAAAATTAGAACCCAGCACCTGTGATGTCAAACTAACCTAGTGTCCTCCTTTGATGGAGTTACAAGGCTTGTGTATGAGGAGAAGCATGGACAGTAGGTATCATAGGCTGGGGGAGGCTGAGCTTCCACAAACAGCCCGTCCACGTGCCACACACCGAACACTCCAGGGCATGGGCTGCGGGGGCTGCGGTCATGCTACCCAACTGGCACTCCACGGCTCATGGCACTTCTGGCACTGCAGGGCTGAGGGCCCTCAGGAGACCTGAGGATGGGGTGGGGGTTCTCTGGGCTCTGGTGGGGATGGGAGAACAGAAGGGGAGTGGGAAGGGCATGGCCTCAGGCAGAAGGGTAGGGGTCTGGGGTTAGGCTCTCCCAAGAGCCAGTTCACCCGCCGCCCATGGGGGGAAGCAATAGATGTGATCTATATTGAATTTACTACGGCTTTTGATACTATCTCACATGACCTTCTCATAGGCAAACTAGAAAAATATAGCTTAGAAGAACCTACTATAAGGGGAGTACACCACTGGTTGGAAAATCATACTCAGAGTTATCAATGGTTCACAATCAAGCTAGAAGGGCATATCAAGTGGGGTCCTGGGTTCAGTTCTATTCAGTATCTTCATAATTTATTTAGATAATGGTATAAAGAGTACATTTATAAAGATTGCACAAGATACAAAGCTGGAAGGGGTTGCAAGCACTTTGCAGAACAATATTTGAATTCAAAATTATCTTGACAAACTAGAGAAATTATCTGAAATAAATAGGATGAAATTCAATAAGGACAAATGCAAAGTATTACACTTGGAATAACCAATTGTACAAATACAAAATAGGAAATGAATGCCTAGGAAGGGGTACTGCAGGAAAGGATCTAGGGTCTATAGTAGATCACATAATAAATATGAGTCATCAGTGTAAAACTGTTGCAAAAAAGCAAACATTTAGGGATATATTAGCAGGATTTTTGTAAGCAAGACAAGAAAAGTAATTCTTCCATTCTATTCAGCACTGATAAGACCTCAGGTGGAGAACTGTGTCTATTTATGAATACCACATTTCAGGAAAGATGTGGACAATATGGAGAAAGTTCAGAGGAGAGCAACAAAAATGACTAAAGGTCTAGAAAATATGACCTCAAGAAAACTGACTGGTTTTGTTTAGTCTGGAGAAGAGAAGACTGAGGGAAGGATAGCTCAGTGGTTTGAGCATTGGCCTGCTAAACCCAGGATTGTGAGTTCAATCCTTGAGAGGGCCCTTTAGGGATCTGGGGCAAAAATTGGGGATTGGTCCTGCTTTGAGCAGCGGATTGGACTAGATGACTTCCTGATGTCCCTTCCAACCCTGAGGCCCTATGAGACATGATAACAGTTTTCAAGTACATAAAAGGTTGTTATAAAGAGGATGGTGATAAATTGTTCTTCTTATCCACTGAGTATAGGACAAGAAGTAATGGGCTTAAACTGCAGCTAGGGAGATTTAGGATAGGCATTAGGAAAATCTTCCTCACTGTAAGGGTAGTTAAGCACTGGAACAGTTTACCTCAGGAAGTTGTGGAGGTTTTTTAAGAACAGATTAGACAAATACTTATGGCTTGTACACACCAGTTTGGTATAACTTAAGTTGCTCAGGAGGTGTGAAAAAGCCACCTCCCTTCCGAGCGACATAAATCACATGGACCTAAGTGCCGGTGTAGACCATACTATGTTGGGGGGTGTGGAGGAGAGAAGCTCTAAACTAGCCTTTAGTCTAGGTAATACCTAGTCCTGCCTCAGTGCTGGGGACTGGCTTAGATAACCTATTGAGGTCCTTTCCAGTACTACACATCTATGGTTTGGGGGAGGAGGGAGAATGGGAAAACAATCAAAATAAAAATGAAAACCCAGTTTAAGAGTGTGTGTGTGTGTGTGTGTGTGTGTGTGTAAGAAAATGAGCAACGCAAATCAGTGAATCAGAAGTTTGGTCAACCCCATGGCTTCAAACATAGTTGTCCAATTTATGGAGATCCAAAACTCTTAGTTTCTCCTGTAACCTCCGCTTCCTCTCTCACCCATCTAAAACCATATATATGTATATATAAGAAAATAAAAGCTTGCAGAATCACCAAACTACCTCTTCACTTGGTGGTTGATCCAACTTATTTGTTCATGGTATGGTACAATTTCTTAGCAAGGATAGTTTCTGGTAGCAAGAGTCTGAAATCACGCATAGATGTATAATTCATGTACTTTACATCAACATACTTTTGTATTCTGAAATACATCAACATGCTCCCTCAGTCCAAGGGGTTCTACTTGATGAAATAAAGACTATCAGCTTGTGTTTCCTAGTGCATAAGATTGATCAGAGTAAACCATTAATCAAATAGATATGAAAATTAGAAATAATAATATGAGGTGTTCAGATAACACAGCCTGCATGCAACAGCAACTTGATCTCTCAGGAAATTAAAATAATTTAACAAAAAGGCCATATTTAACGGATTGCTTGATGGAATTAAGAATGAAAATCTAGCCTATTAATCATGCAAGAAATTGCAATTAAATCATATTTGTTAATTTCATAGTGAAGGGTTTTAAAATTAAATCATTAACTATTTGTTTGAATTTTTTACTTCCATGCAGTTGTAAAGCAGATATAAGTAAAAATAGGCTTTTAGGGAAGAAATGTTGTTTTCCATATAATTTACTAATTTCTATGCAGCACATTAGTTATAAAAAGTGTTCAGCGTGATCCTCAAGTTATGCATCACTCTCTCTCTCACAAGGCTTTTCCCATTGCCCGTCTGCACCAAATCTACGTCAATCTGTATAATATTTCTTGTCATTAAATATATTTTAATATCAAATGTAATTGATTTTTATGCTGTCCTCAAATTTAAATTGTTAATCATGCTGCAAAATTTGTGAATTGTGAAAGCTGGAGGTTTTCATACCTGTGTAGGACACAAGTGAGGCTTTTGGCATCCAGGAATATGAGGCTTTTTGTTGTCTAGGAGATATTTAAGGTTTGCCACTCAGAACCCTGGTCACTTTAAGTTCTGAGAACAGAATTTGAACTCCACCAACAACTGATAAATTGCTGCCTCAGCTCAATATCTGGAATGAAGCAAAATTAGGGTAAACTTATTAACTTGATGTTTTTCTAAAATTATCAAGAATGACAGTCAATGCTAATATATAAATTGCCTTCCTCTCAATGGAGTGTTTATTCTAAAGTCTGAATTATGTCAATGGGTGTTGTGAAAAGCAAGCATTTTTATTTTGGTGCCTAAAGGTGTATTGAAGTGTTTTACCAATAGATACACAAGTCTAAAAATGTTGACCAAAATTTATAAGCAATGTTTACTTACACTTAAATCAATCAAAATTGCACCTAGATAGGCTCAAAAGCAGAGATGGGCAGAGAATGACATTTCCATTTCCCAAAGGAATATGAGATTTCGAATCTGTTTTCATTTTGATTCAGAACTAAACACAAAATTTTGACAAAATTTTGGCAAAACTGAGAAGAGTTTTGGTTTCAATGGAACTGTGTTTTCCAATGCAAAATGGTTCCATCCAAGTTTTTTTTTTCCAAACAGCTGTACTCAAAAGGTTCATAAATATCAATGAATCTTCTGACAAACCCCAAACCAAAACTGCTGCCTTTTTTTTTTTTAAGGAGTGGAAAGAAAGGGGAAATAGAAAACACAAGCAAAAAACAAAAAAAGTAAAAATCTGAAAAACAAAAATGTGTCCGTTTCAATTTAAAACTGAACTGCTTTCAAGCTTTTGTTTTCTGTTAAAAACATTGGAATTTTTTTTGAAAAATGAATTTTGTAGGAAAATATTTGCTTTTTGAAAAATATCTTTTCCCATTGAAAAAATCAAATGAAAAAAATATCAACAAGCTCTGGTGTCAACTGTGTAACAATGTGTGATCTTAGGTGAGTTTCACATGATTGCAGGTTTCATCTTGAACATTAAATAATAAATTGAATATTAAAAAAAAATCTTTCAATACACTGGAATCTTCATAGTTCAATATAAAAATAGCCCTCCTTCTTTCCATTTTATCCTTGACCAAGGATATGACTGTATGATGTGCTGGATGAATAAAAAAAATCTGACTATATAATTTCAGAGAGTCATAACTAGTTCAATAAGAAAATTACAAATTATGAAGCTGCCATTTCTCATATCAAAGGCTCAGCGCTAATGTTTTTTGCTGCACATATTTGGGAGAATGAGTTAATGTAAGGCATATCCTCCAGTTCTTCATATATTGAGTTTCATATACAATAGATGAATAATAAATTATTAAGAAAGCTAGAATTAATATTTAAAATTTTTCTACTGGTGCCCAGTAGGGAAATCCTGAGAAAAGAAAAGGAAAAGAAAAGAAAAGAACTACTGTAGGTGTAAAACAAAGTCTTCCTTTTTATCTTTTTCTTGGCTCATTCAAACCTACATAAAGTGGCATTTTCTAAAAGTATTGAAATATGCACATGGAGCTGGAAGAAACATTGTTAGTGCCAAGAACATTCAGCACTTAGAACTATGGCAATTTTAAACTTAAGTAAAGCTAAATAAATTAAAGCATATTGTCAAACATAAGGGAAAAAATATTTTTTGTCAAACATAAGGGAAAAAATATATTTTTTTTCAATATTCCAAAGCACTGAAGTTGGTGTTATGCCAAATTAAAGGGAGAAGAAGTTCCTGTACAAATATTTCATCCAGGGTTATATTAAAATAAATGAAAGTCTACTTTTGTAATTTTATTTGAATAGTTACCAACTGCAAAATTAGATTAGCTGCCAGTTACTTAAATATGCACATTTAAAAAAAAAATCCTATTTTCTTTTGGTTTCCTTCCTGCCCCTTTTCACCCCCATCCTTTTACAATGCATATCTTTATTGAGAGACAAAGGAATGGCCATCCGTCTAGTATAAAACTAGTTTATATGGAGAACTGAAAGTGGTTTTATATATCCCTCATCTCTTGTCATTTAAATTTCTAAATCACATTCAGAGCAAATGAAAGTGAACATAATTCTACTGATTTAAATGAAGACCCACTGGTTTATACAAGGTGTGAATGTAGACCTCGGAAAAGCAAGACATGAGGAAGTTATAAATATACAAGAAACATATTGTGGATCTGGAAATAGTGTGAAATTGTTTGTGAGTAAATATTTAAAGGCCAAGAAATATTAAAAAAAGCCAAATTGTCTCATTGTTTGTTTGTACTCCCCTATCTGTATCCATCTGTTGTTTCTTGTCATATTTAAACTAAACTTTGGGGGGCAGGGACAGTCTTTTTACAACGGAGTCCTGGTCCATGATGAGAGTTCATAGGCACTCCTAGGGTGATCAGATTGCAAGAATAAAATATCAGGACACCATGCTGGGGGGTGGGGTGGGGAGGGCAGAACAGTCACAGGCTCACAGCTCCCTCTGGAGCCACAGGGGAGGGGTGCGGACAGCCCTAGGAAGCTGAAGGTCGGGGGTGCAGAGACCCGACATCAGCCCTTGCCACAAGCCATGGGTCTGTCAGGAGAGCCCAGCACTGGCTCTGGACCCCCCTGCAAGCCGTGGGAAGGTCGAGGGTACATGGCACCAGCTCCAGCCCCCACTGCAAGAGGAGGTCTCAGGGCTGGGGTAGGGGAGTGGGAGGCGGGAGGGGGTTTGGGGTGCTGACTCCAGGATGGAGTTTGGGTGCACAAGGGGGCTGAGGGCTGGGATGTGGGAAGAGGTGAGGGCTCCAGGTGGTGCTTACCTCAGGCAGCTCCCCAGAAGTGGTAACATCTCCCTCTGGGTCCTAGGCAGAGGCGCGGCCAGGTGGCTCTGCGCATTGCATCACCCACAGGTGCCGCTCTTGCAGCTCTCATTGGCCACAGTTCCTGGCCAGTCTGAACTGCAAAGGAGGCACTCATGGAGGGGCAGCACACAGAGCCCCTCTGGCTGTCCCTGTGCCTAGGACACAGAGGGAAATGTTGCCACTTCCAGGGAGCTGAGCGGAGCCAGGTAGGGAGCATGCCTGCCCTGCACCAACCAGACGCCTGGCAACCTTACAGTATCAGGACAAATGGCGTCCCGATCATACATCAGTTAGGACATGGGACAAAGAGTTAAATATCGGGACAGTACTGACTTTATCGGGACATCCAGGCACCATGGGCACTACAGTAATATAAATAAAAACATAAGAATGACCTACTGGGTCAGACCAAAGGTCCATCTAACCCAGTATCCTGTCTTCCAACAGTGGCCAGTGCCAGGTGCCCCAGAGGGAATGAACAGAACAGGTAATCATCAAAGTATCCATCCCCTGTCACTCATTCCCAGCTTCTAGTTTCTATTTAACCCTCATTTTTGTGTAGTTCCCCTTTCTGAAATTAAATGCTACAGTGTTGGGCCACTGTGGTGTTTTTCCTGCCACAGGGATACGAAATTTAATTATTCCTTAGTAGCAAGCATGTAGTTGCCAGCAGAGGTCTGTGAAAATTCACAGGTTTGCCAAGAATTTGCATCCATCCTGGCTTCAGATAGATGTAAACCTTAATTGTTAAGAAAACACCTCTGCAAACAAATATATACACACATACAGAGAGAGAGAGAGAGAGAGAGAGAGAGATACAATAATGGAGCCTGTTAGAAAAAGGTAATCTCACCATATTCACAACACTGGATTTTCAATTGCCTTTATGGGACTGTTTTGCCCTGCTTAAATAACTTCATAAGTAACTGAAACAGAAACTGAATTGTCCTTCTTCACTCTGTATTTATATAGCTCAGTTACAGAGGCAAAGATGACAATTCTGTAGCCATTTAATAAACTGAATTTAAATATAGAGATTGAAATTTTAGGTTTTCATAAAACTTGCAGTGTAACTTGATGGCTCTGTTTGATACCAACAAGTTTTTCCACAATTCCCTTCACAACAACTCCTCCTAAACCCAACAGGCTCTGAGATTCCCTCTTACTAAGAGGTTTCTTCTGGAATGTCTGGGCAACCGGCTACCTTTTCCTGTTACCTTCATGTTATAGCTTTGTGACCCCTGCCTGCATTTTGGAGGATCCAGCTTTTAGTATCCTGCTGCTGCCCTGCACGTCCTTAGGGCATTGAGAAGGGAATAAGGAAAAGGACTATTCAGTAAACAGGCCAGAAAAATGATTCCCAGTCCCACTTTTCTTAATATATTTCTAAAAGATGCATGGATGGGTGCAGGGAACTTTAAGGAAGGTAGATGGCTTACTGGATAACTCAGAAAAATACAAAAGATCCAGGCCAATAAAATACTTCTGGAGAGCCCAGATATGTTAAGGAGTTGGGCAATCACGTCCTGAAGCTTTAGAAGGAAAAGAGATGGGCTTGTTTCTGGAGTTTGCCAGGCACTTGCACTCATAAAATAAAATAAAATAAAATAAAAACTAATGATAAAGGAATATTGTTTCAAGTTTGGGGAAGAGATGGGCCTAGGATTATTTTGGTCTGATTATACATTGCAACGTGAGTGGTTCTCACAGCCCTACTTAAAACACAAAAGTGTTGTTGTACTTCGAAGCTGCTAAATGCTACTTGCACGTTGTCCAATAGTAACAGTAAAACAACTTCCCTCCCTCCAAACAGTTATTTATTTAAATCTTTGCAATCTGTATGTTCTCTTTTTGTGTATATTACTAGTGCATGTTCACCATGACATGCATCTATGG
The DNA here is from genome assembly GCF_965140235.1 of Caretta caretta. Lineage (NCBI taxonomy): Eukaryota > Metazoa > Chordata > Testudines > Cheloniidae > Caretta > Caretta caretta. The sequence goes on from NC_134209.1 coordinate 56,791,495, forward strand.
TTTTAGAGGAAACAAAAGTGAATTGTGCCATATATTTTAAAGTATGTATAATTGTAGCACATCATCTTCATTATACCAATGTCTTCAATGAGTTTTCATTTGTGCAAAGTATTTTTACTAGGAGGCTTACTCTTTTATCACTGGAAAATAAAGACTATGTTTCAAAACATTCTCAAATGTCTTCAATCTTGAATTTAAGACATATCCCCACTATTCATAACACCAAACACTTATTTTGTTATACTCATAGAAGCATAACATTCTGCACTGTATCCTTTATCCCAGTGCATTTTTTCCTTCCAATTTACACGTGTTTCTACTCTGATAACAGAATTCAAGTACTTATTTCTAGAGGATAGAAAGTGGGAATATAAAATTAATTTTCACTATGAGTTGTAAATGACCAAGAAGTTGCTGCTTACTATATTTCCCCACTCTGCTTCAGAGTGGGAAATGAGATTTATCATATTAGGCTGATTAGAAATTCACTGATAATATATTTTTTTTATTTATTGAAATAATATTTTCTCTCTTTGAAAGTCATAAGATATCTCTAGAAAGGCAAGTATGGTCAGGATACCAATCAATATCAGCATATATGAAACTGAAATGTGTTCTGAATTACATAAAGCAGTTTGGAGAATGGTTAATCATTTTTGTTTTAATGGACCAAATTATGCAGCCAGTTACACTGTATATATCTGGAGTAAATTCTGACTGCAGAACAATTTGAGTAACTGATGCTCAAGGCTTACACTTAAGTAACTGACAGCACAATTTAGCCTCATAATAATATATTCAAACATTCTCTTTTCTCTTCATTTTTTCTTATTTGTTTACTTATATGAATTTACCAGTTATGATGCTGAGTGAGTTTTTGAACTCTTAATATCCTGAGAACTCCCAACATGAGACACATTCACACCCAGCACTAGTAAACAATAAGTACTCACTGCCTTCCCCCCCCCCCCCCCCAATCTATCTGTGCCATAAGAATACACCTCCTCTTAAGTGGGATGTTTGTGTATGGACTGTTAGTTTCTGAAATGTCAAGAGTAAGTTACAGATCTCAAAGAGAACCAGTGAGGAGGTCTGGAGGATGATTTCAGTTTTCATTCAGAAGCTCATTTTTTAGACATTTTGGATTAGATGGCAAATGACAAGGCTGAACCTGTGGCTGATTTCTTCAAACTGCTTTGAGCAGTGAGACTGCTACTCTCAAAAAAGAAATGGTTTCTACTATCCTGAAAAGTTCTGAAAAAAATATCAGGCCCAGTGGCAAAATACCTTCCCCTGAATGTGGGATCTCTAGTCTGCTGTCTTCTGTCCAAGAAGGATTGTGGACAGTGGTGCCCTTGATAGGGTGGATTAGACTTTGACCCAGGAACTAGAAAAGTTGGGACAGGCTTCCTGAAATGAAATCTAAGGCAGTAGGAATAAGCTCAATCACAAAAGAGCAGATTCTTCTATGGAAGAACATAGGACATTTGTCCCAGCAAAAGATGTTTGGCATGCTTGCCTGTCCTGAGGCACAAACCTCCACTGCAGAAATCACACATATTAATAAAACTGCCAGGCTGGACCCTTTCCTAACTGAGGGGAGCATGCAGCCCAGTCTTCTACTGGCTTTAGAGGAGGTGGATTTTTAGTAGATTGTGTCTAAACTAATGGATGTGCAGGCCTTTTCCCAATAAAGCCCTCTCCTCTTAGAGCTTCAGGGAAGAAATAAAAGGGACGGAAGTGAAGGATAAAAAAATAGAACACGGAGATAAAGATAGTTTAAGGCATAGTAATGCTAGTTTTGTTCTTTGTTTGGTACTTAGTTACCATTCCATACCATGTATGACAATTAGATATTAAAAACTACCTTGTTTTTAAATGTATTTCTGTTTGCACTACAATACTGGTGAACATACTAAAAGTACAGTATCTTTCTTATTTAATGAAATACTTTTCTCCATATGTACATATAGTGTTACTTTTTTGTTTGAGAAAATTTGTAAATTCCAACAAAACTTGCTGTTGTGCTGAGCAGATGACAAGAAAGAATAAAGTATGTATTTCATCTGTTTATGGCTATTGAAAACATATCTTTCCAACCATTAGTATATATCCTAACTAGACCTAGTGTAAATCCCATGTGTTGTAGTAGAATATATAGTTTAGAACTTGGTATAAGATTTAATCCCTTTATATTCACCATAATATAATAAGAATAATGTATTAGAAACCCTGTAATACAAATCTATAATTACAATAAAGGATTTTGGTGATTTTACTGAGTTACAGTGGCGAGATGTTGTAACTAGCTATAGTTAAGTTCCGAGAGACTCCATAATTAATCACCTGCTCACAGCCACTGAAAACACTACAACTTTTGCCTTTAGGGATGGAAATACTCTATTCAATTTATTTTTAACTAAAGTTCAATCTTTTTGACGAATCTGAACAAAAACATCATTAATTTTTGAATCACAGAGTGGGGAAAAGCACACTTTTTCATTATAAAAAAAACTCTTGTGATGCTCTTTTTGAATAACCATACTCAAACTGCTCATTATATGGACTGGAAATATTACCATATTCTGTTCCCTTTTCATTATGTCATTCTGAGCCAGACAGTCCACAAACATACACAACATTAAATCCCCCTTACACATCTAGGTCACAGAACGTCAAGTACAAGTACTTCAAGTACTAGGATGGTGCTTATTTACTGTAATGGAGGGAAGAATCATCAGTCATTCCAGAGATTATATTACATTTCCATTTGAAGTCAATTATTTAAAATTTGCTAAGGGCTTCCTTACAGGCACTGGTTCATGCTGGGAATAGTGCAGAACTGTACCATTCCATGGGAAACTCATAACCGAATTTGGTCTGATGGAAGCAGAATCTCCCCTATAACATACTGGCACACAGGAGGAGAGTATTTACTCATACTCCCCTTCAGAGTGTGGAGAAATCCCAATCTGCACACCTAACTAGCTTTGCTGGCCAAGTGAGAAGGATGCATCTGCTTGCTAGCCTCACTCCTTTAGTGAGTCTTGCAATTCAAATGACACAGAAGAAGCAATAACTGTGGTGTCCCAGCAATTGTACCTTACTGTTGCAGAGGGATACAAGTAATAAGAGTCTTCTAGTTCCTTCCTTTCCCCTATAAGGTCTGACCCTAAAGTTGTGGTTATTATGGTATAAGTGTATACCAGTGAGGAGCATGTTTGTGGCTAGGTGGGTACAGAGTTAAGATAAGGAGACTGATGTAAGTGTAAACCAAATTTGCCCCTGAATGAGGTACAGATCCACAGGATCCCCTCATTATTCACTGAGCACCCTTAAACTTGTGACCTGAATGAAGCAGGCATTCTGTGGCACTAATACCTTTTGATCATATGATTAATTGGAAATACACGTAATTTAAGATAAGATTAAATAAAACAAATATAACCAAAGGCTATCACATTTCATACACAAAAGGGGACAGAGTGAAGACTTGATACGCAACTTAAATTTGGCATTTCCCAACTGTTAAGTACTTACATTTATGACAGTAACATTCTCTTAGCATAGTGTGCTAGATTCTCAGATGGTGTAATCTGCTGTAGCTGTATAGGTATGTCAATTTACAGTTGAATATCTGCTCCAGTGTTTTAAAATAATGTTTATATGTTTTATCAATAGCAGTGGTCCCATCATGAGAAATCATGTTACTCCACATGGCTGTAAGGGGCAATTAAGGAAGATAAGGATATTGCTGAGAATTTAATGATAGTTTTAAAAGTATTTTCTCCACATAGCATGTTGGGGAGATAAATACTAAAGCCTTGGCCTTTTCTGGAAATAAAGACGAGGTACTATCAGAGATTGAGGTTTCAGAAGAAAAAATAAATGTTGTGATAAAAGGGGTAAAAAACAAGGGTGATGTCATGGTAGGGGTCGACTACAGACCACCTCACCAGGAAGAAGAGGATGAGACTTTTTTTTAAACTAACAAAATCATCCAAAGCCCAGGACTTGGTGGTGATGGGGGACTTCAACTACCCAGACATCTGTTGGGAAAATGACACAGCAGGGCACAGATTATCCAAAAAGTTCTTGGAATATATTGGAGATATTTTTTTATTTCAGAAGGTAGAGAAAGCTACTAGGGGAGAGGCTGTTCTAGATTTGATTTTGACAAATAGGGAGGAAAGTGGAAGGCAGCTTGGGAGAAAGTGATCATGAAATTGTAGAGTTCATGGTTCTAAGAAATGCTAGGAGGGAGAACAACAAAATAAAGATAATGTATTTCAAGAAGGCAGATTTTAGCAAACTCAGAGAGTAGGTAGGTAATATCCCATGAGAAGCAAGTCTAAGGTAAGGGGAAAACAATTTAAAACAGTTGGCAGTTATTCAGAGACATTATTAAGGGCACAAGGGCAAACAATTGCACTGTATAGGAAAGATAGGAAGTATGGCAAGAGACCACTCTAGCTTAACCAGGAGATTTTCAAAGATCTAAAAATCAAAAAAGAGTCCTACAAAAAGTGGAAACCAGGTCAAATTACAAAGGATGAATATAAACAAATAACACAAGAATGTAAGGAGAAAATTAGAAAGGCCAAGGCACAAAACGAGATCAAACTAGCTAGAGATATAAATGGGTAACACGAAAACATTTTACAAACACATTAAATGCAAGAGAAAGACCAAGGAGAGAGTAGGCCTGGTACTCAATGAGGGGGGAAAGTAATAACAAAAACACAGAAATGGCAGAGGTGCTTAATGACTTCTCTTTTTATTTTCACAAAGAAGGCTTGAGGTGATCGGATGTCTAACATAGTGAATGTCTATGAATATGAGGTAGGATCAGAGGCTAAAATAGGAAAAGTACAAGTTAAAAATTACTTAGAAAAGTTAGAGGTCTTCAAGTCACCAGGGCATAATGAAATGCATCCTAGAATACTAAAGGAGCTGACTGAGGAGATATCTGAGCCATTAGTGATTATCTTTGAAGAGTCATGGAAGACGAGAGAGATTCCAGAGGACTGGAAAAGGGCAAATATAGTGCCAATCTGTAAAAAAAGGAAATAAGGACAACACAGGGAATTACAGACTAATCAGTTTAACTTCTGTACCTGGAAAGGTAATGGAGCAAATAATTGAGCAATAAATTTGCAAGATAAGGTGATACCTAACAGTCACCATGAGTTTGTCAAGAACAAATCATGTCAAAGCAATCTGATAGCTTTCTTTGAGTAACAAGCCTTGTGGATGGGGGGAAGCAGTAGACATGGTATATCTGGACTTTCGTAAATCTTTTGATATTGTCGCACATGACCTTCTCATAAACAAACTAGGGAAATGCACCCTAGATGGAGCTACTATGAGGTGGGTTCAAAACTGGTTCGAAAACTGTTCCCAGAGAATAGTTATCATTGTTTCACAGTCATGCTGGAAGGGCATAATGAGTGGGGTCCCGCAGAGACGAGTTCTGGGTCTGGTTCTGTTCAATATCTTAATCAATTATTTAGATAATGATATAGAGAGTACACTTATAAAGTTTGTGGACAATACCAAGCTGGGAGGGGTTGCAAGTGCTGTGGAGGATAGGATTAAAATTCAAAATGATCTGGACAAACTGGAGAAATGGTCTGAAATAAATAAGCTGAAATTCAGTAAGGACAAATGCAAAGTACTCAATTTAGGAAGTAACAATCAGTTGCACACATACAAAATGGGAAATGACTGCCTAGGAAGGAGTACTGCGAAAAGGGATCTGGGGGTCATAGTGGACCATAAGCTAAATATGAGTCAACAGTGTGACACTTGCAAAAAAAACAAACCAACCTCATTCTGTGATGTATTATCAGGAGTGTTGTAAGAAAGACACTAGAAGTAATTCTTCCATTTTACTCTGCACTAATGAGACCTCAACTGAAGTATTGTGTCCAGTTCTTGGTACCACATTTCAGAAAAGATGTGAAGAAATTGGAGAAAGTCCAGAGAAGAGCAACAAAAATGATTAAAGGTCTAGAAATCATGACTTATGCGGGAAGATTGAAAAAAATTGGTTTGTTTAGTCTAGAAAAGAGAAGACTGAGAGGGGACATGATAACAGTTTTCAAGTACATAAAAGGTTGTTACAAGGTGGAGGGAGCAAAATTGTTCTTCTTAACCTCTGAGGATAGGACAAGAAGGAATGGGCTTAAATTGCAGGAAAGGAGGTTTAGGTTGGACATGAGGAAAAACTTCCTAGCTGTCAGAGTGGTTAAGCACTGAAATAAATTGCCAAGGGAGGTTGTGGAATCTCCATCATTGGAGATTTTAAAGAGCAGGTTAGACAAACACCTGTCAGGAATGGTTTGGTAATACTTAGTACTGCCATGAGTGCTGGGGACTGGAATAGATGACCTCTCGAGGTCCCTTCCAGTCTGAGGATTCTATGAGTCTATGATTCTGTGGATCACAGGTGTGACTAGGATGAGAATTCCTATGTTCCTATGTTGTTTAATCAGCTGCTGTATATATTATAGTTTTATATGTAACATTTAGTATATTGTATCTTCAGTATTAAAGAACTAGAAGTTAAGTATTTGCAGCTTTTAAGTAGAGGGAAAGAGAATTTATGCAGTATATAAAGGTACAATAAACTGACAAAAATAAATCTTTCCTTCTTCAATGCTTTTATCCCATCAAATGCAGATTACCAGAGAATGTTCTTATTTTAATTAGCAGTGAAATCCAGTTAAGCATAAGCTTCAAGAGCCCAAGGAACATTTTTTTTTCTTGAGTGAACAACTGGTCTTTGTTTATGTTTCCTTATAAGTCTTAATCACTATAGAAAGAATTATGTGTAATAAAAGAGCTAAAATAAATTTAATTTCCTAAATGCTCCTGAACACAATGTATGAAGAAAAACCTCATAAGGATATTGTTTATAAAACCTAAATTGTCATGTCTGTTAGAGGCCTTATTCCTTCACCCACTTACTTCCTTGGTCCTTCTCGCATGAACAGAGAGCAACAATACCCGAAGTCGAAAGGTGCAAACAATTTGAAGTTTATTCGGGTGAACTTCCAGCAAGCATGATTCCAGTTTCCTTCCTTAGTATTCTCCTTCCCAGCTCTGACACCACAGAGCCTTACACCTGTGTCCTTGTTCCCATTCCTGCCCTTAGCCAAACATGATTCCAATTTCCTTACCCCATTTCCTGTTCCCATTTCCCCCTTTAGCAAAACATGATTCCAATTTCCTTACCCACATTCCCTGTTCCCATCTCAACCACCCATACACCCACACCCACTCACTTCCTGTTTGACTGCAGACTATATAGTAAAACTTGAGTTCTACTTTGCTATACCTTAACCAATCATTTTCCTGAAATTTAACTAACCAATCCTAACATATTCTAACATGATTATGTAACCAATTATATCCCACCACCTTAATTAGTTTACACCCAGCAAAATTAATTATACAGCAGACAGGAACAATCACAGAACCAGACAGAGATTATACAGACAAACAATACCAAAGTGGGAACTATAATGACAAAACAATACAGAAGTGAGGATTTCACATCCCAGCTATTGATAAGTAAGTTCTTGCCAGACAGGATGCTATCAAACTAAGTTTCCTTTTATATTTTCTAGGCACTTCCCTTTCTCTGGAGGTGACAGGCATTATCAGGACAGGATTGTATTCCTAACAGCCCAATAGCACCTTCTTTCAATGTGACTAGTTTGGAATGTGAGGATGTGATCATTCGCTTCCCAACTTATGGCTGCCTCTGCTGCTTAGCCAAAGGCCTTAGCCTAAGCATAGGGCCTCAAACTGTTACAGTAAGAGAAGGCCCTTATACCAGCAGACAGTGATTTTGATTCTTTCTTTTGTACCTCTATAACTAGCCAAGTGATAAGAATACTCCTAAATTCTTAGAGTATAGGCCTTTACAGACAGGCCTGAATATCTATATCCTAACAATGTCATGGTAGTGACATTATCAACCAAACTGCGCTGGCATGTAAGCAGTGAAAACTTCTACTGATGCCATGGCTTGAGCTATGGTTACACTTGGCCCTATACAGTTACATTTGATTCCTTCTCCTATTATCTTATTTCTCAGGGTTTCAATGATTACAATGGCAAGATATCACAAACCAGAAGGCATAGATTGTAGTCTTGTGAGATCTCTTAAAGTATATTGGATTGAGCCTAGTCAATGCCTGGATGTGAGGCTTCTAGGGGAAAATATGAGTGTGCTCATGAGATGAATTGTGTATTGTTTATTTATGCCTATGCAATTCCCTTGCTCTAATTTATATACAGATTATAGATTTGTATAGGTTTCAGAGTAGCAGCCGTGTTAGTCTGTATTCACAGAAAGAAAAGGAGTACTTGTGGCACCTTAAAGACTAACCAATTTATTTGAGCATAAGCTTTCATGAGCTACAGCTCACTTCATCGGATGCATGCAGTGGAAAGTACAGTGGGGAGATTTTATACGTACAGAGAACATGATACAGTAGGTGTTACCATACACACTGTAATGAGAGTGATCAGGTAAGGTGAGCTATTACCAGCAGGAGAGAAAAAAAAACCTTTTGTAGTGATAATCAAGGTGGGCCATTTCCAGCAGCTGACAAGATTTGTATACTTATATGTAGTATTTTATATTAGCTCATGTATTTTGAGTGTTTTTAATGGTAGATCTTAATCAATTCAGTTCTAAAGTGCACTTTGCCATCTCAGAAGAGGGGCTGGTCAGGATTACAGAGAGAATCTTTCCCTCTCTTCCCCCTATCTAAGTCGTTTTGGTTCCTGTGCTTGGGTAATTAATATGTTATTTTAGTTCTATTATTATAGCTTTCAATATTTAACTTTATCATTTAGTTCAATTGATTCTGCCTTGGTTCTATTTCTTTGGGGTTTTTTTGTTTATTTGTTTTTTTAATTGTGTAGGTTCCTCTTCTTGTGCTACATTCTTTGAGTTTTTGAGTATTTCTGTGGTCCAAAGGTATTTATTGTTTTTGTTTTCTACCCCTTCATATGGAGGTTGGAACATGGAAATCATTATGTTCTTTCCTATTTCTCTGTGTCAGTCTTAGTTTTATTTTCCTTTAAGGAATTTCTGTTATTACCTGTGATGATTTGGGAAATCTGTCTATACAATTTATGAATTTTGGTTGATGTTCTGAAATTGGTATTCTGAAAATTGATGCATCAAGGTGGCTGTGTAATGCCACATTTACTGACAAGTGGTAATCACCATCTACAATGGAGAGTCATTATCATTTATGACTGCACTCTGGATTGAACAGTTGGTATGCAAAACAGGTTGGAGTTGGTATAAGCTATTTCCTCCAGCTTGTCTGTAGGGGAATGGTGAAGTGGAGAGTGGGAAAATGCCAGAAGCAAAACAAAAGAACTGGGTATTAGAAGGGGGGCATATAAACTCACTGAAACAAGAACAGAAAGCTTAGGGTAGAAGAGGGAAAGAAATGGGCATGCTTTTGTAGCCAGGGGTTCCTGTTTAACTGTGGACCAGCCAAGAACGAGAAAGTTTCCTGCGCTGGAAAGGATCCATGATTTGGAACAGAAGTCATGAGATGCTGGGGAAGGACCCCATAGAACTCTGCCCAAACCTATGCAACTCTCTAGAGTGGTGAGGAAACTGAGGTAGGGAAATGTGTATTGGTGTGTTTATTATTTTTTTATAGATCTGTGTATTTCTCATAGATAAAGTAAAGAGTAATGGTGTTACACTGTCCTGTGCAAAATGTGTTTGTATCTCTTGGCTTTCACAGTCATATGTCCCATAAAAGAAACTGTAAACCAGAAGATTCTTACTTTTTGTGGAACCCTGGGGAACATACAAGATGCTAGGAAGGCTTTGGGGAAAAGTGCCTACTGCCTTGAACTGGAGTGGTGTCTCCATCCAAGAGAGATATCAAAGATCTGGTCTGCATGTGGAGTTTGAGCCAGAGGCTGAAAGCCAGTAATAATGCCTAAACTCTGCTCAAACCCAGCAAGCACAAAGCACATTGTATTCAGCATTCAGATCCCGTGTTGCAATTTGGTGACTGTCCAACAGGAGAAGCTGAAACAGAACACGTGACACACTGCTTTTTTTTTTTTTTTAAAGTAGCTCTATATTAGCATTTTTTAAATTGAGGAGAGAAACAATACAAAAGTTTCTGGAAGACAGTAATTTCCCTGAATGATCGTTGTGCCAGTTTCATAAAATGTGCTTCTGAGTGGTTTGCTCCCTATTCCTCTTGATTCCTCTCTAATTATTTGTGTTCTTATTTATATTCCTTTATGATTGTATTATCAGAGTAATTACAGAAATTTTTATTCCGTATCTTTATTCTTTCTTAGTACAACAAAAGGTTTGTTTCAGATAGAGTAGCTTTACAGAGGTAAAATCTGGGACTAATACTTCAGGGTTCAGTAACAATATTTTTCATTTGGATTCTCTCTTTCCTCAGGCTCTCTGTATATGAAGTGGTATATAGATTTCTTCACCGTATGTTACAGACAAGTAGGAATGCTGTTGGAAATGTTAGTAGTTTATTTGTATTTATCACTTTATTTTGCTCTTATCTATTTCTAGCAAAGAGTGCTTTACTGGCAATTTAGATAAAGGATGGATCACCTGGGTAAAAAACAGCAAACAAACCAAAAGTACTCTTTATACAGAGATTGGGTGGGGTGAAGTATAAAGTAAGAAGATAATAATTGAGTAATTTGATTATATCATTACACACAATTTATGTGTTTGAAAATTGAGAGGGACTAAGCGCTTATCTATATGGCCATTTAATGCGAGGCAAGCTGGGTTGTAAATCTATAGCGCATCAGCCTGTCTTGCACTAACTGGCTGTGTGAACCCTGCTACAATGTACTGTAAGTTCTGTATTGCACTTTGATCTACTGACTGCAGTCGATCAATGTCATGATGGAATTTTTAGTACCCAGTAGCAGAGGCCACATGGCCACCTATTGCAAGGCTCTGTAGATTTACACCCCTGCTTGCCTCATACTAAGTGGCTGTATAGATATATTGTAAGCTGTCTGCTACAGATGAAAGAACCAGACTGTCGCACTGCCTAGTATGGGTCACAGCTGAGAATGCCAAATTCAGGACAGGTTTCAGAGGAACAGCCGTGTTAGTCTGTATTTGCAAAAAGAAAAGGAGTACTTGTGGCACCTTAGAGACTAACCAATTTATTTGAGCATGAGCTTTCGTGAGCTACAGCTCACTTCATTAGATGTATACCGTGGAAACTGCAGCAGACTTTATATACACACAGAGAATATGAAACAATACCTCCTCCCACCCCACTGTCCTGCTGGTAATAGCTTATCTAAAGTGATCAACAGGTGGGCCATTTCCAGCACAAATCCAGGTTTTCTCACCCTCCACCCCCCCACACAAATTCACTCTCCTGCTGGTGCTAGCCCATCCAAAGTGACAACTCTTTACATAATCAAGGCGGGCTATTTCCTGCATAGATCCAGGTTTTCTCACATCCCCCCCACCCCCATACACACACAAACTCACTCTCCTGCTGGTAATAGCTCATCTAAACTGACCACTCTCCAAGTTTAAATCCAAGTTAAACCAGAACATCGGGGGGGGGGGTAGGAAAAAACAAGAGGAAACAGGCTACCTTGCATAATGACTTAGCCACTCCCAGTCTCTATTCAAGCCTAAGTTAATTGTATCCAATTTGCAAATGAATTCCAATTCAGCAGTTTCTCGCTGGAGTCTGGATTTGAAGTTGTTTTGTTTTAAGATAGCGACCTTCATGTCTGTGATTGCGTGACCAGAGAGATTGAAGTGTTCTCCGACTGGTTTATGAATGTTATAATTCTTGACATCTGATTTGTGTCCATTTATTCTTTTACGTAGAGACTGTCCAGTTTGACCAATGTACATGGCAGAGGGGCATTGCTGGCACATGATGGCATATATCACATTGGTGGATGTGCAGGTGAACGAGCCTCTGATAGTGTGCCTGATGTTATTAGGCCCTGTGATGGTGTCCCCTGAATAGATATGTGGGCACAATTGGCAACGGGCTTTGTTGCAAGGATAAGTTCCTGGGTTAGTGGTTCTGTTGTGTGGTATGTGGTTGTTGGTGAGTATTTGCTTCAGGTTGCGGGGCTGTCTGTAGGCAAGGACTGGCCTGTCTCCCAAGACTTGTGAGAGTGTTGGGTCATCCTTTAGGATAGGTTGTAGATCCTTAATAATGCGTTGGAGGGGTTTTAGTTGGGGGCTGAAGGTGACCGCTAGTGGCGTTCTGTTATTTTCTTTGTTAGGCCTGTCCTGTAGTAGGTAACTTCTGGGAACTCTTCTGGCTCTATCAATCTGTTTCTTTACTTCTGCAGGTGGGTATTGTAGTTGTAAGAAAGCTTGACAGAGATCTTGTAGGTGTTTGTCTCTGTCTGAGGGGTTGGAACAAATGCGCTTGTATCGCAGAGCTTGGCTGTAGACGATGGATCGTGTGGTGTGGTCAGGGTGAAAGCTGGAGGCATGCAGGTAGGAATAGCAGTCAGTAGGTTTCCGGTATAGGGTGGTGTTTATGTGGCCATTGTTTATTAGCACTGTAGTGTCCAGGAAGTGGATCTCTTGTGTGGACTGGACCAGGCTGAGGTTGGTGGTGGGATGGAAATTGTTGAAATCATGGTGGAATTCCTCAAGGGCTTCTTTTCCATGGGTCCAGATGATGAAGATGTCATCAATATAGCGCAAGTAGAGTAGGGGCTTTAGGGGACGAGAGCTGAGGAAGCGTTGTTCTAAATCAGCCATAAAAATGTTGGCATACTGTGGGGCCATGCGGGTACCCATAGCAGTGCCGCTGATCTGAAGGTATACATTGTCCCCAAATGTGAAATAGTTATGGGTAAGGACAAAGTCACAAAGTTCAGCCACCAGGTTAGCCGTGACATTATCGGGGATAGTGTTCTTGACAGCTTGTAGTCCATCTTTGTGTGGAATGTTGGTGTAGAGGGCTTCTACATCCATAGTAGCCAGGATGGTGTTATCAGGAAGATCACCGATGGATTGAAGTTTCCTCAGGAAGTCAGTGGTGTCTCGAAGGTAGCTGGGAGTGCTGGTAGCGTAGGGCCTGAGGAGGGAGTCTACATAGCCAGACAATCCTGCTGTCAGGGTGCCAATGCCTGAGATGATGGGGCGCCCAGGATTTCCAGGTTTATGGATCTTGGGTAGTAGATAGAATATCCCAGGTCGGGGTTCCAGGGGTGTGTCTGTGCGGATTTGATCTTGTGCTTTTTCAGGAAGTTTCTTGAGCAAATGCTGCAGTTGCTTTTGGTAACTCTCAGTGGGATCATAGGGTAGTGGCTTGTAGAGCCCGTTGCCAATTGTGCCCACATATCTATTCAGGGGACACCATCACAGGGCCTAATAACATCAGGCACACTATCAGAGGCTCGTTCACCTGCACATCCACCAATGTGATATATGCCATCATGTGCCAGCAATGCCCCTCTGCCATGTACATTGGTCAAACTGGACAGTCTCTACGTAAAAGAATAAATGGACACAAATCAGATATCAAGAATTATAACATTCATAAACCAGTCGGAGAACACTTCAATCTCTCTGGTCACGCAATCACAGACATGAAGGTCGCTATCTTAAAACAAAAAAACTTCAAATCCAGACTCCAGCGAGAAACTGCTGAATTGGAATTCATTTGCAAATTGGATACTATTAATTTAGGCTTAAATAGAGACTGGGAGTGGCTAAGTCATTATGCAAGGTAGCCTGTTTCCTCTTGTTTTTTCCTACCCCCTCCCCCCCGATGTTCTGGTTTAACTTGGATTTAAACTTGGAGAGTGGTCAGTTTAGATGAGCTATTACCAGCAGGAGAGTGAGTTTGTGTGTGTATGGGGGTGGGGGGGGATGTGAGAAAACCTGGATCTATGCAGGAAATAGCCCGACTTGATTATGTAAAGAGTTGTCACTTTGGATGGGCTAGCACCAGCAGGAGAGTGAATTTGTGTGGGGGTTGGAGGGTGAGAAAACCTGGATTTGTGCTGGAAATGGCCCACCTGTTGATCACTTTAGATAAGCTATTACCAGCAGGACAGTGGGGTGGGAGGAGGTATTGTTTCATATTCTCTGTGTGTATATAAAGTCTGCTGCAGTTTCCACGGTATACATCTGATGAAGTGAGCTGTAGCTCACGAAAGCTCATGCTCAAATAAATTGGTTAGTCTCTAAGGTGCCACAAGTACTCCTTTTCTTTTTGCAAATTCAGGACAGACTATAAGAAATAGGGCAGACGCACCCTGAAACTGGTGGTTTATTCTATCAATAGAGGTCACCAAGCCAGTAACAAAAGTGAGGTCCTGTATCACCACACTCGTTAACAAGAAGCCAAAACACATTAGGCATCCCAGTACCAGGCTTACCACCGATAACTGGACTTTTGTGATAAGCAATTATTAAAAACAGAAACCACATATAATAGGTTCTTCCTACACCAAGGAGCTGGCCACTCACACCAGGTCAATATATGCTTTCAGGATCTCTCCAAATACCATTCTGTAGCCAATCTTTAGTAAAGTAACTTAAAAAAAGGAAAGAAAAGAAGAATTATTAAATGGTTAAAGGAATTATATACATGACAATTGATTTCAGAGTCTGTAGGTCAGGATAATAGTAGTAATGGTAAGTCTGCCTACTTGCAATAAGTCTTTCAATCACCCAAAAGATTGGGGGTCATCAGTCCTTTGTTCAAAGCTTCCTTGTTGTTAGAAATCACAGTCCAGAGAAGTGGAGCAGGATTGAAGACAATTATGTCACAATCTCCTTTTCTACTTTCAGCACAAGTTACTGGCAAAAGTTACTGGAAAGTTACTGGCAAAAGATGTAGTCTTAGATACTATGTCCTTACATGCTTTGCTGAATCATGGGGCAGCCATTGCCTCTATGATTTCTGAAACGTCTCCAGGAAGGGTGCACTGGATGAGTCGAGTCTTTTCAATGATCCGTCAACATGTGGATGGCCCATCAACACAGGAATGGCTAGTCGGGTTCAATTTGTCTTGAACAAGAACAAAACATATTTGAGATACAAACGCATAGCATATATTCATAACTTCAGACACATTGATGATACCTGAATAATCATAGATAATCCTACTTAACAGGATAAACATACTTAACGAATTATAACTTTCCCATTGGTACCTTACATGACATACTTTGTACCAGATTTATTGCAGCTTTCTCACAGTGGCGACTGATGGAGTGCAACTAGTTATTTTCCATTTTATACAGCATCAAACAGACAGTTTCCTACTTTTTGTATTGTCCACAAGAGAGGGGGTAGGTTACAGCAGGTATTTCTGTAAGGATTCATTGTGTGGCGAAGAAAGGCTATGTATTATCTCTCTCTTCCCCAGATACTTAACACAATTAATATTCAACAAAAAGAAAGAAGGAACTCAATCCAACATAGGGAAAGAACAGGTTAAAGAATATTTAGGTAGGTTAGATATATTCATGTCTGCAAATTCTGATGAAATTCACCCTTGAGTACTTAAGGAACTAGCCTGACACTATCTCTGAACCTTTAGCGATTATGTTTGAGGACACATGGAAGATGCGTGCAAGGCCAGAGGACTAGAGAATGGAAAACACAGTATCTATATTTATAAAGGGGAACAAAGAGGACCCAAGGAATTATAGATCTGTCAGCCTAACTTTGATATCAGGAAAGACACTGGAACACAATATTAAACAATCAATTTGTAAGCACTTGGAAGACAATAGGGAATAAGTAATTGCCAACATGGATATGTCAAGACCAAATCATGCCAAACCAACCTAATCTCCTTCTTTGAAAGGTTACTGGTCTAGTGGATAGGGATGAAGCTGTATATATGATATATCTTGATTTTAGTAAAACTTTGACATAGTCCTAAATGACATTTGCATAAGCAAACTGGGCAAATATGGTCTAGACGAAATTGCTATCATGGGAGTGCAAAACTGGTTGAAAGACTGTACTCAAGAGTACAGTATCAATAGTTAGCTCTCAAATAGTCAGGATGTATCTATGGATACATAAATAGTCAGGATGTATCAAATCTAGTAGGATTTACAGAGATCTGTGCTGCATCTGGTACTGTTCATTATTGTCATTAATGACTTGGTTAACGGAGTTGAGATCATACTTATAAAATTTAGAGATAATGCCAAGCTGGAAGGGGTAAAACACTTTGGAGAACAGGATTAGAATCCAAAATGACCTTGACAAGTTGGAAAAATGGTCTAAAGATCAAGAAGATGAAATTCACTAAAGACAAGTTCAGAGTACTACACTTAAATGAAAACATCAAATGCACAACTAAAAATGGGGAATAACTAGCTTGGGAGTAGAATTGCAGAAAATTATAGTAGATCACAATCTGAATATGAGTCAACAATGTGATGCAGTTGTGAAAAAAGCTATATATCATTCAGTGGTATATTCACAGAAGTGCCTTATATAAAACACTGGATGTGATTGTTCCACTCTACTCTGGGTACTGTGTCCAGTTCTGGGTGTCACACTTCAAGAAATAGGTAGACAAATTGGAAAGAGTCCAGAGAACAGCAACAAAAATGATAAAAGATTTTTAAAACCTGACCTATGAGCGAAGTTTAAAAAAACTGGGTGTGGTTAGTGTTGAGAAAAGTAGACTGAGTGGGCATCTGATAACAGTCTTCAAATATCTTAAGGGCTGTTACAAAGAGAATGGTAATCGATAATTTTTTATGTCCTCTGAAGTTAGGACAAGAAGGAATCAGCTTTATCTGCAAGGGAGATTTATATTAGATATTAGAAAAAAAACTTTTTAACAATAAGGATAGTTAAGCACAGGAATAGACTTCCAAGGGAGGATTTGGAATCCCTATGATTGGAGCTTCTTAAGAACAGGTTAGACAAATACCTGTAAGAGATGGCGTAGGTATACTTTGTCATGCCTCAGTGCAGGAGCTAAACTAGATGAGTTCTTGAGGTTCCGTCCAGCTCTATATTTCTATGATTCTATTGCAATATATAATATATGCCCAAAAGGGTAGAATTACACACCAGTTAACAAGCAAAATTTCTATTGTAAAAGAAATCTTACAAATTGTCATTAAAAGCCATTCACCTCACGTACAAGTGGAGCAGCTGATAAAAGAATAAACTAAAACAGATGAAGATATTACTACTTCCAAGGGTAACTGTTAAACTGGGTTCAGAGTAGCAGCGGTGTTAGTCTGTATCTGCAAAAAGAAAAGGAGTACTTGTGGTACCTTAGAGACTAACAAATTTATTTGAGCATAAGCTTTCGTGAGCTACAGCTCACTTCATCAGATGCATGTAGTGAAAACTATAGTGGGGAGATTTTATATACACAGAGAACATAAAACAATGGGTGTTACCATACACCAGGGGTCGGCAAACCCCTGGTGTGCAGAGTCTTCATTTAGTCACTCTAATTTAAGGTTTCGCATGCCAGTAATACATTTTAACGTTTTTACGTCTCTTTCTATAAGTCAATAAAATATAACTAAACTGTTGTTTTATGTAAAGTAAATAAGGTTTTTAAAATGTTTAAGAAGCTTAATTTAAAATTAAATTAAAATGCAGAGCACCCTGGATGGGTGGCCAGGCCCCTGCCAGCGTGAGTGCCACTGAAAATCAGCTCGTGTGCCACCTTTGGCTCACATGCCATAGGTTGCCTACCCCTGCCATACACACTGTAACAAGAGTGATCAGGTAAGGTGAGTTATTACCAGCAGAGAGCCGGGGGGGGGGGGGACCTTTTGTAGTGATAATCAAGCTGGGCCATTTCCAGCAGTTGACAAGAGCATGTGAGGAACAGTAGTGTGTGTGGGGGGGAATAAACATGGGGAAATAGTTTTACTTTGTGTAAAGATTGGTATGAGAACCTTCTCAATTCTGAATTCCCCAACTTCTGCATGATGCAAATCTCAACCTTTAAAAAAAAAAGCCAAATTGTTACAAGTGCAATGAAAAGTAATATATTTAGTGTTGCACATACTTTGGTTTGTTAGCCAAAGCTGGCAATTTCATGCACAAAATCAAGTACCAGGATATTAAGATTTTTAAATCAGATGAGCAAGAATGGATCTGTATGCATAAATGAGTGTGAACATATGTGTATAATATTGTGGTCACATTAAAAAACATTTTCTTCATTAAATAATATTTTAATGAAATACAAAAGGAGACTACACAGTTATTTAATTATTTTGGTTGATAGGTACATTGTATTAGAGGTATGTTTATGAAGACAAGACTTAAATGCACTGAAACATCTTTCTGGTCCTGGAATGGAAATGTAGACTTCCTGGAAACATGAATAAAAGTCTAAACAGAATTAGAATTAACTGTGAACTCTATTACATGGAAAAAAACCCCAGCATATTGATATAATTAATCAAACTAAATCTTTACCTTTCAGATTTAACAATATTTTGTGGTTACCAATTTGACTTTCAAACACAAATGAGCTCAGGACTCATCTATAGTTAACATTAAAAAAATCTGGCCATAAGAGCTTTAACTAAAACTAAGAAGAAGAATTGACAATATAAGCTGTTTTTAGAAGATTAATGCCCATTGACTTCATTGACCTTTGACTCAAGTTATTAGTGTAGATCTTATGACGAGTTATTTCACCATCTTCTGCTATGCAGAAACAGACTTTTTCCTGTTTTTATTTTCCAGTTTTAGAGTGCCCTGTGCTGTCAGGCAGGAACACAATTTATTTATTTGTTATTTGGTGTGTGGCGATCCACTCTCCCAAGAAAGAACAGAGTTAAAACAAAAAAGGTCTGAGCCTAGACTTTCATTTTGTTTTAATCTGTAGTCAGGAAGAACCCCAGTCGCAGCTTTCCTATTTTTTTCTAGGTTAAGATGTTTAAGCCTTTGATAAATCCCCAAGATTAATAAGTGCAAGAATGAATATAAAATATTTCATTGCACTTTCTGAAGCTAGTCTTTTGCAACTCTTTAAGAATGTTAAAGGCCCTTTGTCTCTGCAAAGCAAAAACTGTTTTATTTCTCTTTTACCAACAGAGCTGACAAATAGTTCTCCATAAAACTCTGACATATACTGTATTTTCTGACAGTGTAATTATTAATTCTGGAAAATATATTATTTGAAAGAGTAACAGTATATCAAATGAATTATTTGGGTGATCAATTTGAGAGGTATTATAGTTTCCTTTATTGTTTATTTGTTTCGTAAAAATGATGTGTCACCCTACAGGTCTTAAGATGAAAGTTAGCTGTAAACTGATGGAAATAAATATGAACTAAAGAAAGGTTAATACTTTTCCTTAAATACCAAGTATATTCAGAGTGCTATATGTAGTGGGCTAAATTTTATTATATTAGGCTTGATCCTGCAGAAAAAATAAGTCAATGGGAGTTTTGCCATTGATTTCAATGGGATGAGGTTCAGACCCATTGTTGCATTTTAAATATTTTTTAGACAAAGCCACGTTTTATTTGGTTGGAAACATAAATTAAGAAATAATATCAGTGAAGGGAATCAGTATGAAATCCTTTCAAATAGATGCACTCATATTCATGATGATGTTGATTATTTGACTGATGGACAAGAGTAGTTGTGATTTAGAAGATTCCCCAGTTTAACAAAAAGAAAAGGAGTACTTATGGCATCTTAGAGACTAACAAATTCATTTGAGCATGAGCTTTCGTGAGCTACAGCTCACCTCATTGGATGCATGTAGTGGAAAATACAGTTGGGAGATTTTATATACACAAAGAACATGAAACAATGGATGTTACCATACACACTCTAACAAGAGTGATCAGGTAAGGTGAGCTATTACCAGCAGGAGAGCGGGGTGGGGGGCGGAACATTGTGTACTGATAATCAAGCTGGGCCATTTCCAGCAGTTGACAAGAGCTTGTGAGGATCAGTGGTGTGTGGGGGGAATAAACATGGGGAAATAGTTTTACTTTGTGTAATGACACATCCACTCCCAGTTTCTATTCAAGCCTAAGTTAATTGTATCCAGTTTGCAAATTAATTCCAATTCAGCAGTCTCTCATTGGAGTCTGTTTTTGAAGTTTTTTTGTTGAAGAATTGCCACTTTTAGGTCTGGTTGCTGGTGAGTATTTGCTTCCGGTTGGGGGCTGTCTGTAAGCAAGGACTGGCCTGTCTCCAAAGATCTGTGAGAGTGATGGGTCGTCCTTCAGGATACATTGTAGATCCTTGATGATGCGTTGGAGAGGTTTTAGTTGGGGGCTGAAGGTCACATAAACACCACCCTATAAGGGAACCTACTGATCGCTTTGCTTACCTACATGCCTCCAGCTTTCATCCAGACCACACCACACGATCCATTGTCTACAGCCAAGCTCTATGATACAACCGCATTTGCTCCAACCCCTCAGACAGAGACAAACACCTACAAGATCTCTATCAAGTATTCTTACAACTACAATACCCACCTGCTGAAGTGAAGAAACAGATTGACAGAGCCAGAAGTTACCTACTACAGGACAGGCCCAACAAAGAAAATAACAGAACACCACTAGCCGTCACCTTCTTCCCCTAACTAAAACCTCTCCAATGCATCATCAAGGATCTACAACCTATCCTGAAGGATCTCTCACATCACTCTCACAGATCTTGGGATACAGGGCAGTCCTTGATTACAGACAGCCCCCAAACCTGAAGCAAATACTCACCAGCAACCACCCACCACACAACAGAACCACTAACTCAGGAACCTATCCTTGCAACAAAGCCCGTTGCCAACTGTGTCCACATATCTATTCAGGGGACACCATCATAGGGCCTAATCACATCAGCCACACTATCAGAGGCTCGTTCACCTGCACATCTACCAATGTGATATATGCCATCATGTGCCAGCAGTGCCCCTCTTTCCATGTACATTGGCCAAACCAGACAGTATCTATGTAAAAGAATAAATGGACACAAATCAGACTTCAGGAATTATAACATTCAAAAACCAGTCGGAGAAGACTTCAATCTCTTTGGTCACTCAATTACAGACCTAAAAGTGGCCATTCTTCAAGAAAAAAACTTCAAAAACAGACTCCAACGAGAGACTGCTGAATTGGAATTAATTTGCAAACTGGATACAATTAACTTAGGCTTGAATAAAGATTGGGAGTGGATGGGTCATTACACAAAGTAAAACTATTTCCCCATGTTTATTCCCCCCCCCCCCCACTACTGTTCCTCACATGCTCTTGTCAACTGCTGGAAATGGCCCAGCTTGATTATCACTACAAAAGGTCCCCCCCCCCCCGGCTCTCTGCTGGTAATAACTCACCTTACCTGATCACTCTTGTTACAGTGTGTATGGCAGGGGTAGGCAACCTATGGCATGTGAGCCAAAGGTGGCACACGAGCTGATTTTCAGTGGCACTCACGCTGGCAGGGGCCTGGCCACCCATCCAGGGTGCTCTGCATTTTAATTTAATTTTAAATTAAGCTTCTTAAACATTTTAAAAACCTTATTTACTTTACATAAAACAACAGTTTAGTTATATTTTATTGACTTATAGAAAGAGACGTAAAAACGTTAAAATGTATTACTGGCATGCGAAACCTTAAATTAGAGTGACTAAATGAAGACTCTGCACACCAGGGGTTTGCCGACCCCTGGTGTATGGTAACACCCATTGTTTTATGTTCTCTGTGTATATAAAATCTCCCCACTATAGTTTTCACTACATGCATCTGATGAAGTGAGCTGTAGCTCACGAAAGCTTATGCTCAAATAAATTTGTTAGTCTCTAAGGTACCACAAGTACTCCTTTTCTTTTTGCAGATACAGACTAACACCGCTGCTACTCTGAACCCAGTTTAACAGTTACCCTTGGAAGTAGTAATATCTTCATCTGTTTTAGTTTATTCTTTTATCAGCTGCTCCACTTGTACGTGAGGTGAATGGCTTTTAATGACAATTTGTAAGATTTCTTTTACAATAGAAATTTTGCTTGTTAACTGGTGTGTAATGTGTGCTAGACTCTGTAACTAAACTTCAACAGATTATTTTGACTGAACACAGAGGATGTAGTTAATGAATTCAAATGAATTGTTTAATCAAGGCACAGCTAAAAATAAAATGGCACAATGACAGAAAATGTAGCCATTAATGTAAATGAACCATGTAAATTATAACTTGTCGGGGCTCTTCCTGTGTGTTTATACAGCACGTAGAACAATGGGGCCCTCCTGTCACCTGGGGCATATAGATACTGGTGTATAATAACTCAACTGAAAAACTTGCTAGTGAAGTCTAGGTATTGTGCTGTATTTATAGCAGAGTAAGTAGAATAGAAGCTGAAAAAAGTATGGTGTATAATGCTTTGAATTATTGAGCAGCTTTTCTAGATATATTTTTATCATGATATAAGTGATGGTATCAAAACAACTTGGAGAAAATACACCATAACTTAACTAATGATTCCTAACATATGCCTCATTAGCGTGTCTTTGGTTATAGCCATTACTAAGTTGAATTTGAACCTTAGTTCTCTCCACATAATTTTTAAATGTGTCTTTTTTTTTTGTTTCAGGCATGTTGTTAATTAATTATTGGACAGAATCTTACCTAGTATATCTTGTAAGAAGATAGAAAGTCTTTGGATTGCATTGTTTATATTTTGAGTTAATTAGTTAAAGATGTTGTAACATTCACTGCTGGATTGTAGGGCATCTGTGACAGTGGTTGTACTAAAATTTAAGATTTCTTTCTATTTTATCCTACCTCATTTACCTGTTGTCTAATGCACACTCAAATTAGTGAAACTGGTAACGCCCTTGTGATAAAAAAGCATGGCTACCATATCTAAACATCTTATTTCCAAAAGAGATGTCTGTTATTTTAGTGAGACTATCTTGTTTTCACACAGAAAATAAATGAAATAATATTGGAGATATTCACTGTTTCCTGTATTACTTTCTCCCTTCCATCCCAGGTCAGAAGTACTGTGCTTTAAAATTATATTAAAAAGGGATCATTCACTATATGAATATATATATAGTTTATACAATTACACTAATTAGTTGTGCTAACATAACAAAAGTTATTGATCTTTATGTTTCACTGCATAAACTGATTAACAGCTATCAGGAAGAAATCTCATCTGCCCCATGATAAATAATTAGTAAAATGATTATAGGTTAATTATAAAAGATTTGACCCTTTTTTTGGTTCATCTGGCATTGACCATTGAAGTCAGAGGAGTAATCAGACCCTTGGTTTAGTCTTCTAATATATCAATACTTTTAGACCTGATTCTGTAAACACTTAGTTCTGAGTGAATTGCTAAGTATCAAGAACATTCCCGACTGGCAATGGGACTATTTCTGGTAGTATGCGTGACAAATGGCAACTTGTAACAAGGTAGTAACTTGATTTATGGTAGTAAGTGTTTGCAGTCAGGCACTCTGTTTCTATTTTATATAATTGTACATATGAATGAAACCCAACTAATTTATGACAGTAGTACCAACACCCAGTCCATAGCCTTGATAAAAACTGAATACATTTTTAAAAGATTAACTAATTCTAAGAGACTGTTTCATGAAATTGAAGGGAAGTGAGCTATTAAACTATTCAGCTTGAATTGGTATTTATCTGAAAATATGCAGTCTACTAAAAATCACAATTAGATAAATGGTGTTTTAAGATGAATATGAAAGCCATTTAAATGTTCAATGAATGGGTCTAGATATTCCGTTTTTACATACAATTCTATGATGCAGTGGCAGACCTTGTGTGTCCTGAAACTTTTTATAGTAATAAGGACCAAAATCTCTTGATAGTTCATAACGGAATATTTGCACATCAACTGCATTTTTTTCTATATCTGGGAACAAATCAGTTGATAAGTGCTGTAGATGGAGGCAGGATTATGATAGAGTTTGCTTAACAATTTTAATAAAATACATATTTTAAATTCATCAAATTGAGATTCACCAACAAAATTATAGCTGTTGCCTTATAAACACCTGTTCCACTTTCAATTAATCTTTTTAATTTTCCCAAAGTGAGCTATCAACTTTGCTGTTAAAATGCATGAAAACAAATATAAGAAGCAAATGGTGTGTATGGATTGTTAGAGGGCTTTCCCTTCACCCTCTCCCCTGGTTCTTCTCATGCAGGCAGAGAGCAGAAAACCAGAAGTCCAAAGTGTAGACAATGCAATGTTTTTTGGGGTTAGTTCCAAGCAAACATATTCATAGCTCTACACACCAGCAGAGTCTGGTTCCCAGTGTTCCATTTCCAGCTTTGACACTGCAGAGCCTTTTCCCTGTGTCCCCCTTCCCAGCTCTAACACCGCAGAGCCTTGGGTATGTCCCCATTCACTATTCCCACTTCCCACCTCCTTCTCCTTAGCAGGCCCAGATATACCTTCAGTGCACACCCCTAGTCATACCTCTTATGACTTATGGTCATGTTTTGTTTTAGAGGGTTGTGAGTTGGGGTCTTCGTCCCACCTCTTTTGTATCCCATGGTGGGGGGTAAGGAGTGAGGTGTTGTTCTGGCCAAGGCTAGGCTTTTCTTTGGCTTTTAGTGTGTTTTATGCCTCCCACCATCTCCTTTTGCCCCTCCTAACTGGTTGCTTGACCTTGGCTTGAGAAAGGAGCCAGGCAGCCTTTCAGCGTATGCTCATATATTACACTTCCGCCATGCCCTGTAACTCTTTAGGTCCATGTCTTATCTCTTTTCACCCCATCTGATTGTGGGCAGATGTAACACAGTATCTTTGTCCTTTGTTTACAAATATTAGTAAAAGATATAAAAGTATCAAAAAGTCAAAGCCAAAATTCTATCTCTGGCTGACAATCTTATATACTAACATGGATGACGGGCATTTTTCAAGTTTAAACTGCTCTATTGCTTTTGCCATCTTAAAAATATCAAAGGACACAAATCCTTGACAATGTTAAAAAATCTCATTGAAACAATGAGGAAAAAAAACAATTAATTTGAGCAGTTGGGATTTAAAATAAACAAATAAACTATAATGGTGAGGAATTGTAAGAAGCCTGAGATCTGTATGATAAGTTTTATCCAGGAAAACAAACAAGCAAACAAACAAACAACCTTAGATGGATGAGTCATAAATCCTTGCAAATGAGATTTCTAATGGAATCATCAAATTGGGCTTTGACCATAGTGTCATGAGTGTGACATTACAGTAAGTGTATTGATGCACCTATATTTGCCTTTTGCAAACATAATGAAACTAACTGGGCACAGGGAGGGTGCTAAGATATACCATCCACATCTATATGTTTTAAAATAAAATATAACGATATTCACATAATTGTTAGGTGTTCGGTATTTTCACCAGAATGGGAGAAGAGGCAGGACTTTACTTTACTGATGAGGAAAGCCACAATCTTGTAACTGGATCTGTGTACACTGACCTCTTCATCTGCATGAAGCTGAAGCCAGTGGAGATGTGTGAGGACACTGGTGTTCTTCCACATGTGGCCAGTTGCAGGACAGGAGCTTCACTGACCCTTAGGTACCTAACACAAGCAACAAAGTGTTTCTGTTTTCAGGATTGGGACCCAAATTTGTAAAATTGGCTTGATTAAGCAATTTACATTTAAGGGATTTAGGCTAACTGCTCTTTCTGAGAATTGAGTGAAGTAATCTTGCTCTTGTGGTTAGCCATTGGTGGTATGGGACTCAGGAGAGCCAAATTCAATTCCTGGACCTGCCATTGACTTCCCATACAACCTTGGTCATTTCACTTAATTTCTCTATGCCTGAATACCCAGTCTGTAATACAGGGATAATGAATGGAAGGTGTTTGAATGCTCCAGTGATGGGAGCTATATAAATACTACAGGTGAGTGGAAAATGTTTTTTTCATCCCAGGAACAATTTGAGATTTAAAAGTTTTTTCACTCTGGACTTGGAACAAAAAGTTGAAACCTTGAAAATTTTCATAAACCAACTATATGAAAAAACAAATAAACAGTTCCGCTCAATCAATTTTTTTCAATTTGCTTTGACTTTGTTAATAATTATAATTACTTAAATTTCAAAGAAAAAGTTGATGGAAAGTTTTATTTTGAAAATGTCAGCACTGGACATATCAGCAATTTTTTTTAAATGAGAAATTTGTTGAAACTGTCTCTTTTGTGCAAACAGTTTCAATTATGACAAATCAGCAATTTCTGATGGAAGAACATTTTGTAAAAAAAATCCCAATATATTTACAGAGATTGTGCAAATATTCCATGCTTGGACATAGTAGAAAATAGGAGCCATAGGTAGCCTTTTTGTGGACATCTGATCTGTAGCCACCCAGCCCTGGAAGTTAGGATAGCAGGATATGCACTCTAACTTCTACTATTGGCATAATGGAGCTTACATTGGAGGAGGATCATGGATAGCAGAGCTCTACTTCTCATCACCTTCTGTCCCATGCCCTGTTCCTAGAACAGCCTTGCCCTTCTTTTACCTTGGGAATGGAGCTGCCTCAGCTATATATCTACCAGATCTTTCCAACCATTTGTGGACTAGAGAATCAACTTATTGTGTATACTTCCACCACAATTTGACCTAGTGTCAGAACATTTTGATTGGGATTTAAAAATGTCCAATCTAAATGTATTTTTTTCCAGAAAAGGAACACGTATATCTTCTCTGTTAATCACAACTGAAGCTAATGCTCTAGTGAAAATATGTTGTGAAGAATAATGATTGTTTGGTTTAATGGGAGGGAACAAATTGTATCTAATGCATTGGTGTAGCAGTGTGCAGCAGGGCCCCCTTTGGCTCCTACCTTTGCTTGGTCCACAAATTCACTCTGAGACCCTGGAGACCATTGGTGAAGTTTATTTACAAGCTTGTCCCCACCACTGTTTTGTCATGTACAATTAGATCTTCACGGGCGGGCGGGCGGGGCGGGGCAGGGCAGGGCGGGACGGGGAGGAAAGAGCTACCTCCCTGCTTCCACTCCCTGCCTTTCCCCTTTCCTTCTGCTCCTCCTGGCTTCCTTTATACAGCCCCTGTCTAATTAGGCAGCAACTGTCTCTGCTTTTATACAGCCCCAGGCTAATTAGGCAGCATCTGTCTCTGCTTCCCCAATTAGGGTCAGGTTACCTCCATCCAGCTCTAATTTATTCCCCTAAATGGGCAATGGTGTGACAGAGGGCTAAATCAGCCACCCTTTGCCCAGCACCCTGTCACAATTGGATACAGCACAAAACAAATCTGGTTAACTAGAGACATTCTAATAAAGGGGACATTTGCTCTGTCACTGAGTTGTCCCTGTTAATAGGCTACAACTATCTTTATAAGACAAAGTTATTAGTTTTCCCCATTTTCTTACATCCACTTTGCACAGTAAAGATGTTTCCCCAACTGAGAGGTACTGTGCATGCTAGTATGCTATCATCTTTCACTTACAACACTGGCGTCTTTCATTGAATGTTTCTGTGAACCAACATTTAAAAAAAACATTTGGGTTTGTCAACAAGTTTTTTTTCCTAATTTAACTTTTAAAATGTTATATGATATTTTATAATATGAGATTTCAAAAAAGTTGAAATAAAAGGTCATTTCAAAATGAAAAATGGAAATATTCTTTCCATTCTGAAAAGAAACAGAATGTTTCGACTTTTTCTTTCCCTCTCTCTCTTCTTCCAAAAAAAGTTTTCCTTAAAGTTGGTATGTTTCCATGAAATATTGATGGAAAATTGTTCCAATGGAAAATTTCCAAACACCATTACTATAAAGGGCTTGATCTAATGACTACTAATGTGAGTGGTTGTTGTGTCATGTCTCAAAATACTTAATTATTTCAGAGATGTTTTATGTGCTTAAATTAATGTGCATACATCATTTTGAAATATCTTCATATGACACTATAGAAATGCAATATATGCTTATTTTACTATTATTTCATAATTCTTTATTGTGATATTCCAATAACAAAATAAATGCTTTCCTTTTGTGATGCTTGTCTCAAAATGACCTACACTATCAATTCATGCACACAATTGCCATTGGTAAAGGTAGGAAATCTTTTGAGAAAAAGCCAAACATGACAAAAAAGATCCACATCTGGACTTTTGCAACTTAGAAAAAACACAAATAGAAGGATTATCTTCCTCCAAACAGACATTAATGGGCAAAGAAACAAACATTCTAAGCTATTGTGTAATCCAGATAATCGTTACACTTGAGAAACAATAATGATGGGAGGGAGGCAGAAAGTATAATTACTGCTTCCACAACTCTGAATGTTTGGCCTTTCAAATACACGTAGAGACAAATGTTTAAAATAATTCAGAAGTATTTTCACCTGTTTTGAAACATTAACTTTTAGACCTTCTCTCTCTCTTTCATTATAGTTTTATTTTATTTATTTGGGAAGCTCTGGGAAAGATATTTTCATAATTACAACTTTCTGACAGAAAACTTAACACACCACACCATATTAGCATTAGTATGTCAATATTATTTTACTAGTGATGTGAAGCATGATATTATTAACTGTTTTCATATTAGTGAATTTAATTGTGCCAATATGATGAGTCAGTATGGTATTCAAACAGTGATAACACTGCAATAATTTAAATAATTTAAATCCATACCCAGCGTTCATGTCCAAAATACTCTCCCACAGCTTTAACCAAAGCTTTCTTATACCATTGATGAGAATGAATATTCCCCAAGGAAACACTAAACCTAGCACGTAAAAGAGATTGAAACAACAGTAACAGCCTGATAGAACATTCACATGTTCAGGAAAGCCTGGCTTATATTAGTCACTACTGTTGTGTCAAGCTGCATCTGTCTAGGAGAAAGGTGATGTAACATTTGTGCCTTTAGCCACTGGCTAGGGTTAAAGATGGTGTGATTATATCTCAGGGAGTTCAGGAAGAATAACATGTATATATAGGATGTGGCAGGAGTACTGTCCAGCAGGATGTATTGAACTTTGACTGGGCCATATCACAGCATGGAGTGAGAGAGAGGTCATGGCCACATCTCCTCCCCAATCCTTTTGAAGCAATGTGCAACAGTGGGGATGCACCAATGGAGTACTTGGCAAGCATGAGTGGCCCTTATGTGGATCTGCCTTTTTTTCCCTGCAATCCTCATATCAGAATGGGGCCTCAATACTGTACAAAACATAAAAGAATGGAGCTCATTCTTTAACACCAATCAATCAGTAATATTAACTGAAGACTAATTAAAATATCTGGGTCACCACTATCATAAAAGTGATGTAAAAAGTTGTGGGCAAAATCTTGCCTTCCTCTGCAGCCTCAGAACCCCTGATCCAGCAGAACCAGCGCAGATTTTCTGCAGAATGGGTGGCAGCATCCAGGTAATCCATGAAATATAACATCACCTGAGATGGAGAAGAGGTGGAATTAATTTATGAGGAATATAAAGTACATGGGAAGGAAGGATGACAGAGTCCTAGCCTAGGATTCAGGAGACCTAGGTTAAATTCTCTGCTCTACCACAGGCTTCTTGGGTGATCTCGGGCAAGTCTCTCTGTGTTTCAGTATCCTGTCTGTAAAATTGTGACAATAGTACTTCTTCATGGGGCGTTATGAGGATAAATACAAAGATTTTTAGGTGCTCAGATACTATGGTGATGGGGAACTAGACACAGATGTGAATAGTTCTACCCAATTACCTAGTGGATCTCTCAGATGTACAAAAATAGTCTATGCTGCCCAATGTCACCACACAGGATCTCTCCAAATCAAATCTAACAAGGACAGGGATGTTAACTGTGCTACTGGCCAACCCATATGCTGTGTAATCTAGAAAAGGATTTAGGCAAACCATTTATGGTAACAATGTACAACACAAGCTATGTTCCTCAGTCTGCAATCTGGAGAGAAGTGTCGGCAGATCTGTGATTACACAGTGACATCAGTTATTCTTGTGAAAAAGAATGAAACTGGTGCAGGATATACTGCAACAGTTCTTATTCAGCAATTGTACCACCTTGTTTGTGGTGATGGAAAATTCTCTTTCGCCAGCTCCTGTGAAGATACTAATCACACACCCCAGTTGCCTGAACAGCATTCTGGGTTATAGAATGTGGCCCTATGTGAATAGCAAGATCTGTCCTTGTACAAGTCACAAAGAGGTCACAGAAATCTCGTTAGGTCACTATCTTCCCTAATTTAAATGAATTAACTCTTTCATAGCAAGAAAGAGGATTTCATGACCTGATAAAATAATGTAAAAGATAGCCTGTAGCTGAGCCCAAGGGGATAGGAGACAAGTTTACTTATTTCTGTCTAACACAGGACTTAGAACGTAATTCACTTGTCACAGTCACATGTGAATCTCTGCCAGGGATTTTTGTGTTTAGTTTAAATGTAATTGGTGTATGCAGCATAGCCAAGTGGACTTTTTCCTTTTTTTTTATCTATTTTTTTCTAGATCTAGCATCAGTGAAAAGATGAAATAGAATCCATGCTGCAAATTATCCTGAAAGATAGAAGAGGCTCATGGTATTGTAAACACAGTAACACATTTTCCCTGTTATAAGCTTTTTATTTTGTTTATAAGAAAATCTAACTCAATCTGCAACAAATTGATAATGATTCATTTTTTTTGCCCAGCTTTTGTCTGGTACTTATTTTGTTTCACATGGAGAGGGGGAACAATTGTGTGTTTATTTTCCTCTCGGTCTTTCAATAAATATGTACGGTTGCTTCCTTTTCTTCAGTAAAGCTAAGAAAATATTGTATGTAAAAGCAATGTTAATGTTTTGGTTTAACTGCCACTTTTCAGAAATTAGGCTTCCCATACATTAACAGTGCATTATATTTCTGAGATTACATCAGTAAATCATACACGATCAGTCCCATGGGGTTGGAATAATGAGGAAACCCTTTTCAGTGGGGAAGGTCCAAATTCCTATCCTGAACAAAAACAGAGCTTTGTGTAGGGCTACTTCCTAGGTTCTAAACTGCTGTCCCCAGCCCACTCTGTAGCTGAAGCTACATGGATTACAGTACTCTCTTCAGCTTCTGAGCCAACCCTACATTGGAGGTTTATCCACTGGCTCTGCTTCGTCATGCCTTATCCTTTCCTGTTCCATTCCAATCCCTGTTTTACCTCTGTGGACCTGTTCTAGGGACTACTACTGCCTTGTACTCTGTGATGATCAGGGTTTGCCCAACTTTTCTGCACCTTACCCCTCTGTGTCCAACGTTATTACATCCAGTCCACTTCTAAGTAACAATGTGCTCTATTTCTGAGTAATAGGTACTGTTTTCATAATTTTTGCAGCACTGAGAATCAGAAGACATGGGTTTTGTTCCTGGCTCTGCCATAGATCCATGGTGGGCCTTTTTTAAGTCGGTTAGCGGAAATATAATCAAAATTATCTGCTCTTGCAAACCCCTCTCCCCCAATGATTTCTTTTTCCCTTAAGGAAAAATAAAAGGAAACAACACGTGTCAGAGTGTTACTTATTATGGTCTCTGGAGAAGATATATCACAACTGACTATCCAACTGTCGTACTCTTGTAGAGAGAAGAGGGTGAGGTTATATCTTTTATTGGACCAACTTCTGTTGGTGAAAGATATAAACTTCTGAGCTTACATAAAGCTCTTCCTCGTGTCTAGAAGAGCTCTGTGTAAGCTCAGAAGCTTGTCTCTTTCACCAGCAAAAGTTGGTCCAATAAAAAGATATTACCTCACCCACCTTGTCTCTCTAATATTCTGTGACCAAAATGGCTACAACACTGCAAATACACTCTTGTAGGTCAGTTCCATCACTAAAATTAAATACTGTACATTGTCCATGATTTATTAGCAAAACATCCCACCATCCATTTAGTGCAAATTTAGGCACAGATTTTGGCCTCCATTCTAGGCCTTTTTAAGGCACTGTAAAGAGACTGCAAAGCTGGTTTAATTGACTCTCAGGGAATAACCTTGTCTGGTTTCCCAAGTAGTAGAGGGACATTATATTGGCCCTACACCATCCTCCTGCATGGGCCCCATGGGAATGGCCAGCTGTGTAATGGGTATGTGTGGCTGGAACACATTGTGCTTTAGCTCTTCTGGAGTGGCTCACAGGAGACTGTTTGAATGTCCAGTAAATTAGGGCACCTCTGAGGTGGTTGTAACTTACATGAGTACTTGGGACTATAGTTCAAGAGGCACAAAGATGGCTTCTGCCCCACTACCCTCCAAGGTTGCAGTGCCTCAGAGAAGCAAGTAATAAATAAGGTCTTACTCTGTATTCAGTCCTTTGAAGAGCTGCCAAAGAGAATCACATTTGTATGACTCTGATGTCTTAGAAAATGCAATCATTTTAAAGTTTGCAGCTGCTAGAAGAACATTGCTCCTTTTGGTTAATTCATCGTAACTTTGATGCAACATGTTTCACAGTAATTTAAGGCTTCATTTCATTGTTCTGCTATGTAATAATAGGGTTTATAATAACTTTTGTGCCCTTTGATTGTGACTTATCATAGCCATAAACACCTTAACTCCAACCCACCCCAATCCTATCACCATCTTGATAAAATTGACATGTCTCCTCTTGCTTAAGTAATAGAATTTCCACTTTTACCAGAAGAATGAACTTTAGAAAGTGTTTAATCAGAGATTTTGTGCTCTGGAGCACCTTCAAAACTCAACTAATTTAGAAAGTTTATATTCTGAAGTCAAAATAGCAATTTAGTTATTAAAGGCAATTATCTGTACAGGAGAAAAAAAGCTTTAAAATCTGTTCCTTCCAAATCTCAAGTGGTTAATGCATGACTCTGCATGAATCACAGGGATTCTTTTGATTCCCAAGCTGACCTCTTCCAGAAAATTTAATTTCTCCACCTCAAACATGCTATTTTTCTCTAATACAAAAGAGTACCAACCTGAACCCTATTGTGCCCCTTTTACAATTAGTCACCCTTTTGTTATATTAATCTTTTAAAGTAAATGGAAGGATTAGTGTTTGAACACAATACAAAGAGAAGTCTGAATACAAAATAATTGTGGATGTTGTCTGTGTTTTAGTTTGTATTATATTGTGCTACTGATTAGTTTTTGACTTCATTTAATCTCCGATTTTCATTTGTATCCCAAGGGTCAAGAATTAAGAGAAGTATTCTGTATATACACTTAATGGAGATCAGAAATACATTGTAAATACATCTGAGAACAGCAGATAAGCTTTTACACTTACCAAGTCTGATTATTTAAAGGAATTCTATGATTAGCTTGGTAACAATAATTCTAAAATGTAAATTTCTAATGTAAAAGAAAACATGGGCCTATTTTGCTGTTATTTTTTCCAGAGTAACAGTTTCACATTTCATGAAGTCACTCCTGAGACTCAGTGATGTAATTAAGAGCAGAATCTGTCTCTATCTTTTTATGGTATTTTATTATTTTTATCAAAATTGATCTGAGTAAACAATATTAAACAATAAATATTATGATGGAATTGTATGCATATACTAAATGTAGAGATATAGATCATGTGTTTTAAGCTTTCAGTTAATTTTACAGTAAACCTTTAAATGTCACTACCTCCAAATTGCTACATGTTTTATAGCTATAAAGAAGAGTTAAACAATGTTTTTGTTCATTCAGCTCTGGCCAAGTTGAAGACTTACCACACTATTTATTGTCTTGTAACCTGTACTTCCAGCCAAGAAATAAATGATTAGCTACATTCAACCTTAACATCATTCCATGTTGCTTCCTCCACTCTCTTCCTCTTCTCTCTCCCCAGCCCCCCCATTCTCAATATGATTTTAGCTGGTGGTAATGCGTGAAATTTTAGAGTGAGAGTAATGGCTTTATGCCATTTGAAATCTGGAAACCCAAACTGTTTACAGGTGGTAGAATATATTAATTTCTAGCTTTAGCATTTTTCTATATACAATAATAGCTGCTAAAATGTCATCAGAATTCAACTGGAAAAAGTAATTGAAGTAAGTGGAACTATTCACTTGAGCAAGGTGAACAGGATTTGGGCTTAGAACAGAAATATCATAGAAAGTAATTTAATGCTGGTTGTCTTGAACACAATTGGCAAGTGCTTCCTCTGAGAAGATGTGGTCAAATGTTGCTGAAGGGTTCCGGATTATGTGTGTAGATAAATCCAGCTAATCTGATTATATATTAATTTTGTTAGCTGTTAGTAAACATTTGGACAGTCAAGTTTTTGTCCATATGAATGTTTCAGAAATCTTCAAAGTCAAACTAGAATATTACCATATGAACATGCATATTCATACATCAATTTGTATATTTGCACAACAACATATGTCTGCACTAACAACTATAAATGTTACAATCATCCAATCAGTCAGGAGGTACAGTATGCTGTATCTTCAATGACCAATCATACAGTTAGAATAGGAAATGATTGCTAAACACAACACACAGGGCATGAAAAATCCATTATGTTGATGTTTGTTCATTAAAGTGTCAAACAGTTGTGAATACCGAACCAAAATTAGTAAAAACTGAATACAGTTTTCATTCAATATGCAAAGAAACAAACAAAATATGCATTCATCAAATACATTGTTTGCTGTGAATCGTTCACTTCTGAGGACAATACCTGAAAGAGAAACAGGTACATATGCTTTAGACGTGTAATTTACATTTGTTGAAAAGACCGAGTTCATTATTTTTAATTACTGTATTAAATGGGTTTCTACAAATTACATTGCTTGACTCCAAGCTACAACAGTAGAAATACCATAAAATTGTAGGATTGGAAGGGACTACAAGGGTCATTTAGTCTCATTTAGTCATTTAGCCAAGATGCAGGATTTGTGTCTAAACCATCCAACACAGGGGTCCAGTGAAGGACCTTCCACAACTTCCCTAGGCAGTTTGTTCCATTGTCCTACTATTCTTATAGTTAGGAAGTTTTCCTGAGATTTAATCTAAATCTGCTATGCTGTAGTTTGAACCCAATGCCTCTTGTCCTGCCCTCTGTGGCAAAGGAGAACAACTTTTCTCCATCTTTTTTATGGCAGCCTTTCAAGTATTTGAAGACCGCTATCATGTCCCCTTAATCTCCTCTTTTCAAACTAAACATACCCAGTTCCTTCAGCTTTTGCTCATATGGCTTGCATTCCATCCCTTTGATCATCTTTGTTGCACCTCTGATCCTTTCCAGGTCCTCTACATCCTTTCTCTATATTGGTGACCAAAACTGGACACAGTACTCTAGCTGAGGCCTAATCAGCACCTAGTTGTCACCCCGCCTAATGGTTGCAGTTGCTGGTAGTCACCCCACCTCATGATTGCAGTAGGAGGGGTAGGGAAACCTGTGCCTTCCACTCCACCAGGTTGTAATCCAGGGCCCTGTGACACCTGTCCAACATCTTCCACCCTGGGGAACCTGAAGTCAGCCTTCCTGAGTCACTTCCTATGTCCCTTTTTCCCACAGTGCTTATAGGGACCAACTGCAGCATGCTACCTAATTTGTCCCTGTAAGTGCTATCTCACAGATTGAGTACCTCACTCTGGCCCGCAAGGATTGCCACTCACTGATGTTCCTTTTCTCAGTCTGAATTTGGCTATGTCCCCCTCTGGAGCTCCCAGAGCAATTCCTTCTCCCGGCTCTGTCCATCCCCAACTGAGCTGGCCAGCCCCTCTTAACTCCCACCTCCTTGGAGCATGCTTTGCTAGGGCAGAGTGGCGGGGCCTCCTGAGACCAGAACTGCTCTTTAACCCTTTGCTGTCCAGTTACATACTAGCACAGGTGGTTATTAGTGATATTTGAAACTGTAAGATAGGAGAATATCATTAACCCATAATTAATATGGTTGCTATTTAAATTTAATAAGTTTATGCTTTGGCAAAATATTTCAAGGTAACTGAACATATAGATATGATAGACTGGGACAATCAGAGAAAGGAAATAAGAAGTGCGCTGGTGATAACTCCTATTCTTCTTTATTACAACAGGAAAAATGTACCAATCAAAACAAGGTCCTGAATACTG
Organism: Caretta caretta; assembly: GCF_965140235.1. Classification (NCBI taxonomy): domain Eukaryota; kingdom Metazoa; phylum Chordata; order Testudines; family Cheloniidae; genus Caretta; species Caretta caretta. Next base: position 56,827,527 of record NC_134209.1, read on the forward strand.
GAAAACACACTATGAATGTTTAGTCTCATTTGTGTCACATTTTTAGAGAGAGAAGACAACCTTCTGTATTCACTTGGTTAGCAATTGGTCTACTGCTAATTATAGCCATTGAATTACTGAGCAAACTCTAATATTTCTAACTACTCTATTTCCTCACAAGCCTCAATTTCTAAATGTCTGATTCCATAAAGCTCTTGAAAACCAAAGGTAGCCAGAAGAGAAATCTAACAACATTTGTTTCAGAAAATATTTTTGGATCATATTTATCTCTGCAGTGTTGCAATTGGAATTACTGCTCATACTAACATAACTAATGTATTTTATATACTATTTAGCATTACAAACTGAAAGATGTAAAATTATGTTACATGTTCACTTACTAAAATATAGTTTCAGATCCCTAATTACTTCCATTCTGTAGTGTATTATTTCTAAAGGGCTGATATTGAGCTCAGTATTGTAAGAAGAAATAATCCAAAAAACACCAGCCTGGAACAAAAAAAAAAAAAAAAAAAGAAAGATTGCTAGATAGCGACATCCAATTAAGTGAACAAACAGCTACTTCAAATGGGATCAAACAGTCAAAAGAACATGACTTCACACTGATCAAGAAAGCGCCTATGGTTCTTGACTCCTATACTTTTATTGCTGATGAGTCATCTGATTTGTTGGTTGCTGGACCAGTGTTACCTTACTTCAGCCCCATATGATACTCTATTCACCATATAGCTGAACTTCATAAAATCAAATCTGGAAGTGGAGCAGCCATTCTGTTTTCCTCCAGATTTGATGCAGAAAAAGCTCACTTGAATAAAAATACATCCAGTGCATTCACTTAATCTGTGACCAAAGAGACAAAACTAATTTTGATATTCTGCTAATCTATTAAATCTTAAATCCCAAATGTTCCCAGAGACATATTTTCTGACATGGTGATGAAGTTCACAGATCTCATCATCTTTGGAGACTTCAGCATCACTGGGTTGACATCTCCACTCCAATATGATAGCCCCAAATCTCCTAGGCAAATTCTCCACAGTAGGTTTCTCAAAGGAAGCATTGAATCCACACATACAAATGTACAGTCAGCCATTCCATAGAATGGACCATCAGAGTAGGTGTGGATAAAAGACATGGTGGAATCATGCTTTTATTCTAGTCAGATCACTTTTTCTTCCGGGGGAAATAAAAACCTCTGTTAAGATGGCAACATCACCACCAGGGACTGCACCCTAAGAAGTCTCCTAAATTCCAAATTGTATGATTGGAAAACTACCCAACCAAGAGGTCAAGCAGAAGAAGAAATGGTGAGTAATTGAAGCCACTCCCTGACTACAGCTAGAGACATTCTCACAGCAAAACACTCTGTCCCATCCTGAAAGGTCATCTATAGCAAAAAGCAGAAGAAGATTGGAACACAAGCAATAGGTACTTGCATGTGCAACACTGGCGTCAGTAAGAATTTTGCTAGAGTAATCTTGAGAAAGACTGGAGGATTGGATTGTTGTGGTAAAACTACATTTCTCATTTTCTTTGATAATGTGGCTTATGGACAATTTCTTCATTTTTCCAGTACCACTTATCTCTGATATTAAGATTAGAAATAGCTCAGAAGAGCCTTTTTTTGAGGACTTTTTCCCAGGTCCTGTATGAAATGCAACTTTACAGCTCTACATTTCAAGAATTCACAGGACTTGGACAGAATGCCCTGAGAAAGTCCAGGATCTACTGTAACACTTTGGAGCTGTACTGATTATATTTGTTTCATTCATTTTAGTATTACTAAAGATATTGTATCTACATGATGACTAACAGAATAGAATTGTCAATAGATAAAAGCCAGTTTACATGAAATACTGAAGAATTTGCATATAAATAGGATTTTATATTTAAATCTCCTGTGGGTGAATTTGATCCAATATCCCTGAGAAATCAGAGTTCTGAAATGTCTCATTTAACTGACTAAAGTTTGCCTGCTACCAAAAATAAACTGAATGGAACAGTCCTTGATTGCCAAGACATTCCTCTCTAGAAAGAGTTTACAAGACTAACAAATCACAGTTCAATTATATGGTGCTGTGTAAGGTATTTTCAAAATGTTAATGGTAAAATACACTCACTTCTTGTGCTTTTTTTTATGACATTCATACTTACTGTATTTTCCTTTTCTTTCTTTTAAACATGTTTCAATGTAAACTCTATGAGAGTTATTTTAACCTGGAAACTGTAAGATTTAAATGATGCTTGATTGTAAGTCATCTTTCTTACAGTAGAACCTATAGCCCATATTTGCCATTATGCTAGCTAGCTGTTTAAAAAATGAAATAAACAAACAAACAAAAAAACAATTAGGCTATATTTACATCTCTCTAGTGGCATTATTTTCTCCCCTATAACAAATGGATCTGCTAACTTTTCAGTTATGAATTCCTATTTTTAGACCTTTATAAATTTAACACAAATTAACTCAGAAGTTTTTTTAAAAAAGCAAAAACACAACCCATTTTGGGCTGTGTATTTTATGAATACCCCTAAGTAAGGGCCAGTGCATAGCTACACCTCATAAGAAGGATCCCCAGAAAACACAATGCCTTCTGGAGAACCCTTAGTTATACTGTGATGGTAATAATTAATAACAGGCATATTCAGGGTCCAGCTTATTTTCTCTGCCTCCCTGGTAGGGTTGGCCAATTCCACTAGGAAGTACGTAGGGAAATAGAACCATAACTCCCCTTTTTCCCCTACCCCTTCATTCATTAGAATATCAGCAGTGCAGCCCTTGCAATTCCCTGATGAACTGGAACCATCTCTCTCAACAGATAAGAGGACATCACCCATTTTAGTCTCAAAGTTACCTACATTCTGAACCAATTTGGTGTCCTCAGTTTAATCATTGAAAATTACATCAGACATTAAAAAATATAGACAGAAGGAATGAATCCCATCACATTTTAAGTTACCCCAAATAAATTTTCCTTTATTGCTCCTATAACCCAAAATTATATTCATGTTTAAAGTGAAAATCTGAAGGTGTCTTTGGAGGGTTCAGGTCTCAAAAAAGCAGCCTTGTTAGTCTGTATCCACAAAAAGAACAGGAGTACTTGTGGCACCTTAGAGGGTAACAAATTTATTAGAGCATAAGCTTTCATGGGCTACAGCCCACTTCATCGGATGCATAGAATGGAACATATAGTAAGAAGATCTATATATATGCACACACACAAAGAGAAGGTGGAAGTTGCCATACAAACTGTAAGAGGCTAATTATTTAAGAACAAACTATCAGTTAAAAAAGTGGCCCAGATGTTCAAAAATAAGAGCCTACATTTTAGGGTCCTAAATCCATATTTAAGTACCTGCCTAATTTTAAAAAGTGGAGGGCATTCAATAGTTCTCAACGGGAGTTGTTTCATCAGCATTTTGTAAGACATGCCCACTGCAGTGTGAATAGGAAATATGTTCTCATTGCCATTTTAGAACAAATGTGTTTGTTTACTTATTTTGCTCTTTAATGAGCTCAAATATCAAAATCCAGTGCCAACCAGGAAACAGCTGTAAGGATGATCTGAGAGGGATTTTTAATTGCAGTTCTTTCCTACAGAAGCACATAGAAGTAAACACACATGTGTGTGTAAAATTGTCTTCTCAGTACTTTAATGTAATTCTTATTTTCCATCTAATAAACATTTTGATGTCAAGGGGCAACTGTGAGATTAAAATTCAACTTTATAATTTGAAGAACATCAGTGTATACACACACTTTTTCATCTTCCTCATCATGAACTGTATGTAATGTGATAAATAAAGGTGGGAGGTGAAATCCTAACCCCTATTGTGATCATTGGGAATTTTGCCATTGATTTCAGTGTGGGGTCAGGATTTCAGCCTAGATTGTAATGTAACCATAGCATGAGGCAGAGTTAATGTTATATATTTGTAATTCATTCTTAAAGTTTATCATCCTACTGAGGCACAGAGGTCCATTGGTTGTTCACTATGTGTCAGCAATTCTTGTCAGGCCTGACATATTCACTACACTTAACACACAGTTTTCATAACATTATGCTTATAAGAAGCAGACCAAATCTTTTTAAAGGAGATAAGGCAATATGCCACATTTATTGAGAGTACAATTTAAGCATTAAAATCAGAATATGCTTCCATTCACACACACCCCAAAAGGTTCTCCAGCTGGATCTTATAGTTACTGGTTCTTAGTGTTGCTTGGTCAGTTCCAGTGGCCAGCTGAAAGTGCACATGAGGGAGGGGAGCTGGGCCTCTGTTGAATGCTCCAATGTTGATGCAGAATGAACCCAAAGTCCCATGGCAATACACCCTTCTTTTATAGTAATAAATTCTCATACTAGTCTCTGGACCTTGTTGTTTCACACTAGAGCTGTTAGTCATGAGGTAGTCAAGGTTGCTCCCAATCAGCATTATTTGGGTAGTTACTGGGAGTATCTATCCGCAGTTGTTTCTTATCTCATCCCTCTGGTTCTACTCTTTATCTTGTCCTTGGGGTGTATGCCTTTGCTTAGGGTCGTTAATCTGCCATCTGGTGATTCGATAATGAAGTTGGTGCCTCTCTACTTCTTCACTCCCTTCTTGACTGTCTGGCCCAGCTGTCTTTTCTCAGTTAATTACCATACATTCTTCACTCACATACCAAATAGTAAATATGGCAATAATTACAGCCATAAAACTTCTGTCCTTCTAAAGAACAGTCATTAACACAATCAAAGAATAAACTCAAAACAATTTCTTCTTACTAATTCAAAGCTAGCAAAATGAGGTCCAATTTACTTGAGACAATTTCTTCTTATTAGGCTTTTTCCTACAATGACATATACCCAAAAGGTGTCATATGATACATCACTGGAAAATTAATGACTCACTGATTGTGACATACTAGGGTACAATCCAGACTACAATCCCTGCCCTCTAATCTGGTGTGCCCTTTACAATGTTTTGCTGCTATAGCCTCAAGCCTGGAATACTCACAAAAAGACTAGCATCCAAGTCACTCTCAGTTATGTTCTGTGTGTGCTGCAGCCAGCCAGCCACATCTTAACTCTTGCCAGCCTTGTTTATACCTATTGGGACCCCAGCACAACCCCTGTCTTAGATTTTCCCACATGAATGTATGCACCGTACTGTCCAGCCCTCTCCTGGACAATATAAATTTATATAATGTTTGTTAGAAATATGCATACAACTTGCTACCCCAAATGGAATTTCACAAACATTTCCATTTAAACACACTGGATTACAAGTAATGAGCCATGAAAGTCAGAAATGGTTACAAGAAAAATAAAGATGCATAACTTAACAAACCAATTAAATTCAAAGCAAAGTTTTCACCACATGCTTTCAGCAATCTTACTGACCAAACTTTTTAAGTCAGGACCCCTTCTTCTGGAATCCAATGAAGGCTTTCTTTGTCTCTTCACTTCAGGTGCGATGAATTCAATGGCCAGAGAGAAGGGGGAGGGGTGTATGCCCTTTTTATAATTTCAGCCCCCCTTTTGAAAAAACATTTCCAGCTGGGGACCAGGAGACCAAAAAATAAAAAATAAATAAATAAAATCTATGGGGAGGGATGTTCTCTGCTACTGATTTTTTCCTCACCTGTTTGAGCATATTTTGTTTCCCTTAAATAGTTGTGACTCTATTTACTGCTTAAATGCAAATTAAGCAGAGCACACATTCCTTTGTTTGAGACAAACCAGTTTGCCAATTTCAGCTTGGAACATATGTTCATAATACCATGCAGTGGAATCTTACACCTTCATATGCAATGTTGCCACACACATTTTACTAGGACAATGACCAGCAAATTATGAGTTTCCAAATTGTAACAGAGCACTGACTCAGCACCACGGTGCCTCCTGCTCAGAATTAGCTCTGTCCAGCTGTGGAGTGCCCTGTGTAGGTGGTGTCTCACCCATTGTCTGCTCTGCTGTGTGTCCCACGTTGCTCCCTGGCTTGCGGCATCCTCTTCTGGACATAGCCCTCTGGCTGTGCCTCACTTGGTTATCTCCCCTTCCAGGGGAGTGTCAGCAGTCCTAAGTCTGCACCTGGCCTCATGGCCAACTGCAGCCTCAAAGTCTAGCCCCTTGCCTCAGGGACAAGCCACAGTCTGTGTTGGGCTACGTGACTCCACAGCCAGGTGCAGTGTAAGGGGGGAGGAGGGGCTCAGGTCCACTGCTACTGTGGGCCCCAGTCTAGGGACCCTCTGGAGGCAGCCATGTCCTGGCCTCCTTTTCTCCCCTCTACTGCTCATGCTCCTGGGGCCACTTCCCTTTAGCTCTTGCACCTTATCAGCCCTTTCTTTCAGGGGCCTCAGCCTGGCAGGTATCAGGCTGGAGCTTTCCCTCTGCTCCCCTGTGCCTGCCCAGGACTACTCTATCTAAGGTGCTATCTCTGGGAGCCAGTCCTCCTCCCTTGCTAGTCAGGGACAGACTGCTGTTTCCTCCAGTTTTGCAGCCTTTATATAAGGCCCAGCCTGGCCCTGATTGGCTGCCTTTCTTCCCTTCTGTGATTGGCTGGGTTCTGCACAGAGTCCCTCCAGCCTGCTTTAACCCCTCCTCTGCCAAAGTGAGGCAACTGCCCCACCACACAAATAATACCTCGCGAGACATACTTTGTGCAAAGATTATTACAATAGTATATAGGGTGTGGACACAGGGATCCATTCTGTCACACTAATTATTAACATTCTTGTGTGATGTATCTATGGTCAATGCACAAACTATTATACAGATATGCTGTAATTATGACTAAAACATGTGTAAACCAGTCATGTAAGGGGGAGTTAATAAGGTTTTTTTCCTGACATAGAAAGGTGGTTCAGCCTGCTTGAATGTGTCTGCCACATAAATTGAGCAAGGTGTGACCAATAACAAAAGTACATTTGCATGCCAGGCAAACAATGCCATCAGGAGACCAAGTGGTGAAAAAGTGATCACTTAATCTCAATGGGTGATAGAGACTACACACCAGACAGCCCTCTTGCCTCTTCAAGCAAGGTCAATTAACTCTGAGACCTATCCCTTTCAAAAGTTTACTGGACTGTAAAAAGAGGGACAGAGAACCCACAAGTTATCCTTCACCTGATGAAACAAGGAAAACTGGCACCTTAGACTCTGTGAGGGATCCTGACTAAGAACAAGTCAGCTATTGCTAGAAAAAGAAGACTCATGAGGAAACTATCTTGAACATAGATTGGAGTTTGTTAAGTTAGGTCTTAGCCATTAGCAAGCATATTTTTTTTTGTGTGTGTTTGTAACCTAAGACCTCTTTTTAATTCAATAAACTTGTTGTACTTCCTATCTAAACCAACACAGTGCTTTCACTGAAGTGATTGTTCACACCAGTCAAGATAACAAGTTGCTGGTTCTGTCTTTTTAAAGGAACAGTGAACTTAATTATTTCTGTGAGTGTTTCAGGAGATGGCTGGACACTGCAGGGAGAAAGTTTGGGGGATATTAGGGACTGCTGGGGTGTTGAGGTCACTCTGCAAACAGTAACTGAGCAGCAAAGCCCGGGTGTGACTGTATGCATGTATGTTAGCTGTTAGCGTCCAGGCAGAATTTAAGGCACCCAGAGTTGCAGGGCAACCTTACTGGGTTGGATGAGCCCCCAAAAGTGTTAGGCCAACATTTGGGTTTGATAGCAGAAGTGGAAGACAGTGCAAGCTCAGATGGGAAGTCAATGTTGCTTTCTGCCCTTCTAACACTGCTGCTTCTGCAGATCTAAGGGGGTCCAATGTATGTGGAACCTTTGAAAATAAAGCCCATGGAATTGGCTTTTGTTTATTATTATTATTATAACTGAAAGACTTTTCATGTATTTGAATTTAATTTCAAAGGTGAATTTTGAGGAAATTCTGATTGATTGGTTATTTTTGTCTTTTGCCTATGAAACCTTGCAGTGAGAAGAAGCCAAAGAAAGAAAAGTATTCAAACCCATCATTTTTCTGTAGATTTTTTACATGTGGTGCTTGCTGATTTAGACACTTGTGATGTGTAATTAGAGGATTTTTAGTAAAAACAAAAGCTAGGAAAGTAGGTATCCATTAGCAAAGGAAAGCTGCAAGATTTTAGGAAAATCGTAACCATTTTACAAAAAGAAAGGGAGTACTTGTGGCACCTTAGAGACTAACAATTTATTTGAGCATAAGCTTTCGTGAGCTAGACTAACATGGCTGCTACTCTGAAACCTGTAACCATTTTAGTCACAGATAGAGTATAATCAGATCTATTGTAGAGTTAAGAGCTGAGATCTATGCACACATAAGTTGGTGGCACACATATCTCAGGCCAAAAAATTGTGACTTGGAGATCTGCAATATCATTGCTTAGGAAAGTAAGCTTTGTCTCTTAATGTTCTGACACTATAGATTGTTTACATGGCACTTGGAATCTTTCACAATGAGGATTAGAAATCAGTATTATCTCATTTGGGAACAATGCAGATGAGGAAGGAACTGTCAGTTTTATCAGACACATTAACAACTTACCAGAGACCTGCCAAGAGGTTGAAGATAGTAGTTTCTAAACAAAAGACACTGTCTGTTCATTGATGCTTCTGTATGACAATGTGGTGGGGAATATTTTCAAGATTTTTGATGGCCAAAAGAGTGGATATTGTGAATAATAATAGCATCATTTATATTATACTTTACACCTTTTTATCCAAAGTGTAACTAGAATTTGCAATAAATGCTGAGACACTAAGCAACAAGAGAATTGTATCAGATATCTGTCAAACAAAGAGTGGGGATTCTCAAAATAAATACACAGAAGAAGAAGATTATGCAACAATATTATTGGAAGCATGTGAGTTCTTAAAGCAACATATACGCAACAGGGCATGCTACCAGTGTGGCCACGGCTGTTGTTGTAGCTATTTGTGCACTGATCTTTGGGTCCATATTAAGGTCAGTGGAATGACATGTGAAATAAAGGCACCATCCCTACTAAAATCAAGCAAGATGTTATACAGAATCCTGCTCGTTGATCTGTCTGACCAAACAAAGTACCAGCTACAGTCTATCTGGGCAGCCCATACAGGTAAATGTCATGATGAGCATCATGCTATTCATAGAGCCAGTCTCACATGATGATCATGGAATTCCCCCTTGTCACTATCTGCTGCCTCAGATGATGGCAGGAAAATTGATGCTTTAACTGAAGCGCTCAGAAAATGATATATATTATATGACTGGCTAAAATGGGTGCATCTTTTCTGGGACAACAGAATTATTTACCACTAGATGGAGGCACTCTGCTATCAAGCACAGGAGAACAGATTCTCAGAGTGAAGTGGTCTTTAGACTTCTAGAATATGGTATACCATAATTCAATGATATTAAGATGGGGAGGCATGTTCTTCTCAAATCTATTTTGCTTTAATCAGAAGATTAAACAACAAGGAAACTTGTTCCTCTTCCAACATTAATTTATACATTATACTTTTTGACTTGCCTCCCTAATCATGTTTTGGCATTTCCATTTCTGTTCTTGTCTGGAACAAGGAAGTAAAGAGAGACTTGAAAGGAAATTTATAATAATAATTTTAAAAAGCTAATCCCACTCAGTTTGAGTTTTGGATTATGGCTGAAGGAGGTTCTTATTCCATCTGACTTGATTCATACATGTCTAATCATTCTGTGGGCAAGCTTTCTTTCCCAGTTCTGAAAACACATAGGACCATATATTGCGCTGAATTTGCACTTGATGGCAGTAGGAGCTGAATGTAGGAGCTCAAAATAATATCTGGTCCTAAACGTTTTTTTTGTTTTGTTTTTATGAAAAGGGCATAAAGGAGTGTCTGCATATATTTCCCCAGCAATTGAGAACTGCTTAGCTCAGGAAGGTGGGGAGCAGAGGCCTGCCAGGAAACCAGTTTCCAAATTTGGTGAGCCACTATGCACTGGTTCTGACATGAGTTAAGGTACACCTACAGTGGCAGTGAGTCTCAGAGCCTGAGTTAACTGGCATGGGCTTGCACTACAGGGCTAAAGATAATAATGTAGATGTTTCTGGTCAGGTTAGAGCCTGGGCTCTGAGTTAGAGATCAGGAGCTGTTTTAAAGTATGCAAATAGTATGGGAACATACATCAGCTGAGAGTTAGAGTGGAGCAGAGCTGTGTCTTGCCACCTTTCATCCCTCTCCTCCCCCCGAAACACTATCTCACTTCCCTGACATGCCCCTACTTTGGAGTGGGTGAAGAGGCAGTTAATGCCGGACCTGGCTCTGCAAGCTTTACAGCAGCTGAGAGCTCTGTAACACTTCTCAACTGGCTAGTTACAGCTAGAATCTGGATCCTTTGCACAAATTGATCTGTTCAAAGGAGCTGGATCAGAGATGAGAATCTAGGCTTGTATTTATATGCTGGAAGAGTGATTGCAGACAGAAAGTAGAATACTGAATAAATATATATTCATTTGTAAATTAATGTGTCATATACTTTTTTTTTTGGTTCTTCTCCATTATGCTTTCACATGGTAGGTGTCTGATGCACCCTATGTGGACGCTCTTAAATGAATGTATAGTATGACATACATCTTTAATCCACAAGACTATATTAATGCTTTTTCTCTGTGTATGTGCTGAGAATACGAGAAGCACTCAAGCTTTCATTAAACTAAATTCAATCCCTGAATCTTTCTAATGAACTGTAAAAACTCACTGTAATTTACATTCAAACATCACTGTGCTCTCCATTCTGTAATTATATTAGTAATGATCTATCTGACATCTTTTTAAGCGTTATAGGACTTTTGCTTGCAATTATAAAAGATAACTGTGGAAAAGAGATAAAAAGGAGAAAAATGAGGGAGTGAGAAAGAAAGGACAGGAAAAGAAAGAAGAAAGGACATGAAAATGGAAGAAAGGATGAAAGAAAAGCAAGAGTAAAAGAAATTACAGCAGCATGCCAATGTGACAGAATTCCATAGTTATGTCAAAAGCAGTTTCTTGGAAGGATAAATAATAAATATCAGGAAAAATAAGGAGGAATGTGCTTGTTTTTACTGAATTAACATTTCCACATAGAATTCCAATCTCCCAAACATAAACCTATTGGGCAAGTATTATCTTTATTATTGTTATTATTATTATATTGTGAAAGCAGTATACAGGCCATTCTCATTTAAAATCCACAAGGAGTTAAATTTAAACCATGGCTATGAAATTGCTTCAACTTTAAGTCAAGCTCCTGGGATAGGTTTAAGATTCTAATCCTTTTTATTTTTCCTCTCTACTTTTGATGAACAATTTCTCATGTTCATTTCAATGAGCAATAATGTCAGTGTTCAAGAAACAAGCGTTTCAATTCCAAACATATCCCCAGAGATAGCATTGATATAAAAGTAATTTTTTATCCAGTTAGGCTTTGAATTGTGACTCTTTGTAGTTTTTAAATCAAAAGTTGAAAATAAATAGTAATCGTTATTATGGTATCTTGGCAGCTTAATGTAGTATGTCACATCACATTTGTGTTCTATAGCACTATATATAATACATGCATTTCATTGTTATTTAAAATAGTTCTGGTGCTTTTTGATATGCATTACATTGTAAGAAATGGGAGATAAACATTAACAAAATTGCCAGAATGTTTTGGGTTTTTTTTGGTTCAATTGTAAAGGAAAATGATAAAAATGCAAAAAACAAGTATTATTTTCTGACTTCATTTTTTATGTTACAGAATGCTTTTTCTTTACGTTTATTTAAATACACAAAGAAATACTGAGCTTTATTCTAAAACAGGTTTTCTTCTTTCCCACCCCGAACGTATCCCTTACTGTGTTGGGGATTTTGGACGTGCTTTCTCCTAATAAAAACATGTGGGTTGTTTCATTATAAGCCCTCTGCATGCAAAAGGTGAATAAAGCTGAGCAAAAAAGGTGACACTCTTAATTGGTGAACAATAAAAAGATTAAGGCTGTTTTGATACTATTCTTCTAAACACATTACATGAACTCTTCGTTATTCTCCATGTTATTATATTCCCAGTATTTGCCCCTTCTACATAAAACCCTCTATCAATAAATAAGAAATAAAGAGTTCTTGAAGATTAACAAGCTATACTTTCCCAAAGTATTTTGTCCCCTATTTCATTTTCATTCTCCTAGGGCTATTATTGTTGTGACAATATGCAGAGATTCAAAGCTACAGCGGGGAGTTAAAGAGGTATTGGCACAGCCAAAGGAGGAGGCAAAGATGAACTTAGCTACAGCATATTAGATAAACATGAGAAATGGGAGGGCTGTGATAATAATATGTGAATAAGGCTTGGTGGAAAAAGTGAAAGACAGGTCTCTTCCCTGAGAGCTTACAAAGATGTTAGACATAGTTTTTATATTAGACATATGTATTAGGCATATGTAAGGGATGGTGCACAGTGGAGGAAACTGAATATCAGCATATGATGTACACTTAGGGCTAGACTCAGAAAGAAGCGTGGAAGTTACAGCACTCAGAGTCATTGAACCAGAGTAAGAAAGCATGAGGCTGACTCTATAACCTGATGGTGCAGTCACTAAGGATGTGGGATACCCAGGATTCAGTCCTCCTGCTTCAATGATTCTTGATATATTCCTGGCAAAACAGCTTCAACAGGAGTGACTCAGGGAGGCTAACATCAGAATATCCCATAGCATAGTGATTTGGGCACTCAAGATGACAGATTGCTGTTCAGATTTCTTCTCCACTTTAGGCAGAAGTGTCAGTAAGTGAGAGAGTGTGTGTGTGTTTGTGTGTGTTGGCGGGGGGGGGGTGGAGGGTAAGGGAAATGTCTCCTGACTCTTTAAGTACCTGAGCCACAGAGCTAAAGGTGATGAGGGAACTGTTCTCCTTCTGCTCCTCCATGAGTATGGCAAGTCAGATTTAACCCTAATCATCTCTGCCTTCTTTTATTTAGCATGTGAATACTCAAAAAGAAAAGGAGTACTTGTGGCACCTTAGAGACTAACCAATTTATTTGAGCATGAGCTTTCGTGAGCTACAGCTCACTTCATCAGATGCATACCGTGGAAACTGCAGCAGACTTTATATATACATAGAGAATATGAAACAATACCTCCTCCCACCCCACTGTCCTGCTGGTAACAGCTTATCTAAAGTGATCAACAGGTGGGCCATTTCCAGCACAAATCCAGGTTTTCTCACCCTCCACCCCCCCACACAAATTCACTCTCCTGCTGGTACTAGCCCATCCAAAGTGACAACTCTTTACATAATCAAGTCGGGCTATTTCCTGCATAAATCCAGGTTTTCTCACATCCCCCCCACCCCCATACACACACAAACTCACTCTCCTGCTGGTAATAGCTCATCTAAACTGACCACTCTCCAAGTTTAAATCCAAGTTAAACCAGAACATCGGGGGGGGGGGGGGGGGAGTAGGAAAAAACAAGAGGAAACAGGCTACCTTGCATAATGACTTAGCCACTCCCAGTCTCTATTTAAGCCTAAATTAATAGTATCCATTAATTTAGGCTTAAATAGAGACTGGGAGTGGCTAAGTCATTTTGCATAATGACTTAGCCACTCCCAGTCTCTATTTAAGCCTAAATTAATAGTATCCATTAATTTAGGCTTAAATAGAGACTGGGAGTGGCTAAGTCATTATGCAAGGTAGCCTGTTTCCTCTTGTTTTTTCCTACTCCCCCCCCCCCCCCCCAGATGTTCTGGTTTAACTTGGATTTAAACTTGGAGAGTGGTCAGTTTAGATGAGCTATTACCAGCAGGAGAGTGAGTTTGTGTGTGTATGGGGGTGGGGGGGATGTGAGAAAACCTGGATTTATGCAGGAAATAGCCCGACTTGATTATGTAAAGAGTTGTCACTTTGGATGGGCTAGTACCAGCAGGAGAGTGAATTTGTGTGGGGGGGTGGAGGGTGAGAAAACCTGGATTTGTGCTGGAAATGGCCCACCTGTTGATCACTTTAGATAAGCTGTTACCAGCAGGACAGTGGGGTGGGAGGAGGTATTGTTTCATGTTCTCTATGTACATATAAAGTCTGCTGCAGTTTCCACGGTATGCATCTGATGAAGTGAGCTGTAGCTCACGAAAGCTCATGCTCAAATAAATTGGTTAGTCTCTAAGGTGCCACAAGTACTCCTTTTCTTTTTGCGAATACAGACTAACACGGCTGTTCCTCTGAAACCTGTCATGTGAATACTGGAAATATGTAACTAGAATACAGTACAATCATTTCAACATGAAATAGCTCTATGCTAGTTCTAATAATATTCTTACAAAATCATTTTAATTCCATTAAAATGTTGGATCATATTAAAGAAGTTCTGTATTAAAATCACAAATGAGTTTGATTCTCCATAGTTTAAATTCCAGGGTATTACTAATTAAGAGGTCTCTTGGTTTTTGGTACTGTTTCTCTCCCTCTATGTGTGAAACTGCAAACTACAAGCTGCTAATTGCATTAGTACATTCTAAGACAGAGTCTGTTCTCAAAGCAATTCCTTGTAATAACAACTACTCACACAGAGAGAGACTCAAAGCAATACTCTGTAACCACAGAAACAGCACCCAGAGACTCCCCGCCCTTTTGTTGTATTCATCTCGCTTTGTTAACAATTGTGATTAAAATAGAGATAGAGGATGTATGTGGATGGATGTTTGGTGTGGATAATAGCTGAATGATCAGGGAGGTGCCAGCCTAAGAATCCAGTGTCCATCGGCTGAAGAAGGCATCAAGTGGAAATAACCAGAGGACCCCTGGAGGGCAGACTGAAATCCACCCAACAGCCTCAAGAATGGGAGAACCAAAGAACAAGATAACATCTGGCAACACGGAGCCGTCAGGAATGTGCCATCTGCCGATTGATTCAGCAACAGCATGATGAAGCAATTTCCATAGACTGTCATAGGAAGAAATTCCTATAAAAATGGACACTAGAAAGTGAGAACTTTGGGGTCTGATTCTGCAAACCAATTTCCAGGAGCATCAGATGTGAATCTGACAAGGCCCTGCTCCCTCCTCATGTCCAGGCCACCTGGCCAGTGGCTTGGCGTGAGCAACTCTAAGGCTGGTAACTATGATAACAACCTTGCAGAACCTGTGTGTGTGTGTGTATGAATTCATGTGTGAATAAATATGAGATTGAATGGAATGTTATAGCTATAACTAACTGCTTACTATGATTCTTTCTGCATTCACAATAAATGTGGTATTTTGCCTTTTCCCCTTTAATAAGATCCTGCTGTTTTTTGTTTTTATTGGTATAACAAAAAGGGACCCTCATTTGTGTTATATCCAAACGTTGATCCATACAAAACCTATAAAACATTATCATTAAAAAGCTTTCACCAAGTCAAAATTTCAAAAATAAAAAAGTGAAATTTTGTTACCACAAAATTAGATGAAAATGTGAAGAAAAAAAGAATCTTGTCTATTTTGCTTCTTCAACTAATAAAATGTGAAAAAATAAGAAAAAGGGGGAATAATTCTATTTATGGATTATGTAATAACAGCTATTAAAGGTAACTTTCATATGAAATGTTAAGAGTAAAGTAAGGCTAACACACAAAAAGAATAAAAAGTATTAATATATTTCAAGTTGTCATGTTAGCTTAATACTTTAAAGTTACCTATTAAACCAATTCCAAAAAAAGATTGCTGCGGCTCTGGCCCTTTCTCTGATGATGCTGGAGTTATTTACAGTAATCTCTGCAATTGGCTTTGTTTCTTCAAGGCTACAGAATGCCTTTCCTATGATTATATTCATGATTTGCTATATAAATTCAGGACACCAGACAGAGAAGGACAACATCCACTGTAATTTAGGACAAAATAAATACTAATAATTGCCAAATGCATTTTGTGCATAACCAATCTTTTTTCCATGGAAAAAAAGGAAGAACAAGACTCAACAATTAATAAAATATTTAAGGGAAGGGCAAAAAGAACATTATCCAAAATCCACATACAAATATAGACCTTATTTATGCACAAATACAAATCAACTTTAGAGTCACATCATCGCTCATGAACAAATAACAATATTTGATCAGACTGTCATGTAGTGGTTTGTGGCTGGAATTATAGAAGAGGAGAAAATGATTTGAACTGACAGATATGTATTTTGTCTTAGGCCGAGATGGATTCTGCAAGGACTCTCTTAAGGTACATTTCTATAATAATGTGGAACTTAGATACCTTGATTATGAAACTAAGAGGAATAGATATCAAAATGTAATCATGCACTGCATTTTGGGCCCAATCTAATTCTCAGTTAAGTCAATAAAAGTCTCCTCTTGACATCAGAGGAGGTTAGATCAGGCCCTTTGTAATGTAGTTTGTACCCCACACAGGTCCTGAATGAGTTAATGTGGGCCTGAGGGGCCAAATAACACACCTGGCAGTATCTGCAAGAGAGAAAGCCAGGCTTAACAGATGATGAAGCCCAGCTGAAGGGGGAGGGGAGTGATTATGAAGCCAGGAAGTTGAGTGAAGAGAATGAGGATGTGTCTTCAGTCACTCTCTGGGAATAGAGAGGTGATGAGGAAGAAGCCCAAGGGGGACAATACGCCCTAGGATCCTAGGCTGACTAGAAGAGGCTGGCAAGGAGCTGGTGAGCATAAAGAAGCCATTGGGGTGGAGCAGGATCTGGTGGTGAAGCCTGAAAAATAGGCAGGATTTGGATTCTAGGAGAGAGAAGACCCTGGAAGGGATGGACTAAATTGTGTCCCGGCTGAAGGGCTGAGTTATGGAAAAAGAGAACACAGCAGTGATGAAGTGACTGTTGGCAGGGCACACCATATGGGAAAAGAGCCTCTCAGCCATGTGTGGCCATGAGGAGGCACTCCTGCTGTGAGTGAATCCCTTCACAATTGGTGAAAAATGGAAACATGATGGTCATCCCTGATAAAAAGGGACAGTGAAGGACCTTGGGTCAAAGGAAGGGGAAAAATTGAGCTGAAGTGTGCTGGAGCAGTCTTCTCTTGTGAAGGAATATCTGTCCTCCCAAGTTGGAACACACAATTCTGCTTCAGTTCAAGGGGGTAATTAAGAAGCCAAAGGAGATCCAGAAACTTCTTTGCAGAGCCTAGAGAACCAAAGAGATATCTGAATCTAAGGTACATATATAGCCCATATTACCACAGTATCTGAGCACCTCATAATGTTTAATGTACTTATAAGAGCTGGTCAAAAGCCTGTGACATTTTTTTTTGAGGAAACAAAAAATAAACAAACATTTTACCCCCAAAATTTACTATGGAAATTTTCAAGTTTTCAATGAAAACTCAAAAATTGTCAGAGGTAGACTGAAACCAAGAGGCTTTTGGCCAAAATATTTTGATGAAAAAATGAAATTTTCAATGCAAAACAGATTTTTTTTCACCAAAATTTTCACTTAATTGACACCCCAATTTGTCAAACAGTTTTGATGGAAAAAATGACTCTCTGTGATGAAGGGAAATATTCCCTTTTGGTAGGTTTAACTCCAACTGAGGCACAGAGAGTTAGTGACTTTTTCTAGACCATGCAAGACATTTGTGGCAGAATAGTGATGGTATCAAGGTCTAGAGTACCAAGCCAGAATCCTATCCACTGGATCATTTTTTCTCTTTATTGCTATGAATTTAATAGATTGTTGTACTACTGAGTCTTTATTTTGAATCATGGTTTGGCTCGTTACCTCACCTCATTGGAAATGATCATAAATTAGGATGAAATAGAAAGCACCAAACAATAATAACAGCAACATTTTATACACTACAATAACATTGCTCATAATTCAATTAGTAACATGATATCAATTAACCAAGTAACAGATATTTCATTTTCATAACAGTTTATAAACAGAAAAGAGAACAAATGACAATAGTAATGTTTTTTATGACGATTGTAACTAGAATGTTAAGTTCAGATAGAACTTGTCACTTCATCTCCTCCTTACCATAAACTTCATATCTGGTTCAAAATTATGTTCTGTTAAATGAATGACATGTCCATTAAAAACAATTTTAAAGGACTGCTTTATTAGCTCCATATTGGATTTGAAAGTGAAATCAACAAGAGCCTTGCCATTGACTGATCTGACTAATAATAGTAGGGGAATCAATAGCAACCCCTAAACTTACTTGGCTCTAACATTTTGCATTATAATTTTTTTTCTGACCATTTCTTTTTAAGAGCTTGAATACCTATCAGGCGTGTGGCATGGGCTCGTAATTTGGCAGGGAAATAATCCTGAAGTCAAGTTGAAGCCTTTACTTTATCCATGAAAATCCATTCAGATTTGCTTGAGTAGAAGCTGTTGAGATCACCATTTCCTGTTTGTTTTGCTCAGTAGAGTTTGCATAAAACCAAGATCTGTAATATGTCAGACCCATGTCTCAGCCAAACTATTCAAGAAACCCCCTGGGTAAACTCTGTGTTCTTGGCCACTCTCAGTAAAATGGTCTATTCAAGCATATGTAAGTCAATGTGCTTTGCCTCCTCCTCAAATGGATGATAAACCAATAACATCCTACGTGTATTGTGGTTAATATATTAAATAAAATAGTAGAGGTTCATGCTACAGTGCTGAAGATCCAGAATTTAGGCTGATGATTGTGGTCGAGGAGCTTACAGTCACACATAGTTGAAATTGTTGATTTTTGTTTTTCCATTTCAAAAGAAGCCCTCGCTTTGCTTTTGACTCAGATGCTCCAGATCTATAAAATGGAAATGATAAAACTTACCCACCTATCTTCTAAAGGAGTTGTGAGGATTAGTTACTGTTTGAGCATATAATGTTCGAGCTTATAAAAAGGCTACATACAGTACTCTGAAAATACAGCATCTAGATGTCACCCATTGGGTGCCCAGTTGTTCAGATGCACAGAATTAGTGGATATGTTTGCAAGGAGGAGAATGGGTTTGTGTGTGGTGGGGGGAGGCGATAAAACCTGATTTGTGCTGGAAATGGCCCAACTTTATTATCATACGCATTGTAAGGAGAGTGATCACTTTAGATAAGCTATTACCAGCAGGAGAGTGGGGTGGGGGGAGGTATTTTTTCATGCTTTGTGTGTCTAAAAAGATCTTCTACACTTTCCACAGTATGCATCCGATGAAGTGAGCTGTAGCTCACGAAAGCTTATGCTCAAATAAATTGGTTAGTCTCTAAGGTGCCACAAGTACTTCTTTTCGCGAATACAGACTAACATGGCTGTTACTCTGAAACTTTGCAAATGTTGTCCTTCGTTTTGGTCCTGTACCTTGGATCCCCATCTGTAAAATCCCTCCCAAACTCACAGGGGTGTTGCAATAATAAAATCATCAGTATGTGTTAGGTGTAGATACTACAGTTATGCGTATCATAGAAAATCCTGTAAGAAAATTAATTCTGTATTCAGGGAAGATTTTGGACAGTGAACATTAGGTAAAGTATGAGTCTAGGTATTGACTGATGAAGATAAAAAGAAATATTTCAAATTTGCCTTGTTGTCAGAGACCTGTCCACTATATACATTGAACAAAGTAGGGATACTATGGAAAAAAAAAAAAAAAGGTATGTGAATGTATAATTAAATATGGTATCCTAATGCATCTGCACAAGACACCATAATTAAGTTTGCCTAAGAAAGCTCAAATGGCTGCATAATCAAGCTTAATTCTGGCATTTCCTAAATTTGGAGTGCTTGACACTGCAACATTTTTGTAACACTTTTTTTGTATGGAATTAGTCCTGTAAAAGGAAATTATAGTTACCTCTCATAAGATAAATATATTACATTGCCCTCTGATATGTAATGGTCCAAATGTGGACCAACTGAATATGTAGAGTGGGATTTAGGAGACTTGGATACTCTTCCTAGCTCTGCCACAAACTTGTGGTGTGACCTTAGACAAGTCATTGAACCTTTCTGAGTCTCAATTACCTCATCGGAAAGCTGTGGTTGAAAAAGTGTTATGTAAGGGTTTGAAGGAGTACCATCTCATGGGCACGTGTGGCATAGCAGCTTTTCTGCATATGGTGTTCCATCAATGTGGTGGTATCTCTTCCCATAACTCAGCATTCTCGCCAGGTCACAATTTTGTCCATCCTTTCCAGGGTGTCTCCCCTTGGAAATCCCAATCTTGTCCTTCTCTCAGATCCTGCTCCACCCCAGTGGCTTCTTTATAATGCACTATCTGCGTGCAAGCCAACTATGACAAGACTAGGTTCCCAGGGCCTATCCTTCCTCCTGGGCTTCCTCCTCACCATCTCTCTGTTCCCAGAGCATAAAGGTGGAATCTCTCCTCTGGCAGTCCCTTCTGTTCTCTACTTCCTGGCTTCCACACACCCAGACCTTCCTCAGCTGGGCTTCATCAATTAAGCCTGGCTTTTTCTCTCTCTCCCACATGATGCCAGGTATGGTACTTGGTCTTGCAGACCACTTAACTCATTCAGGACCTGTGGGGTACACACATCATCACATATCCTCTTCCTCAAGACTATACCCCACATGGAGTATACCCCACTCCTTCTTCCATGGAGTTGCCAGAGCTGGGCCTGCATGTTTGTCTTGCTCCTCCTCATGATAAACAATTATCCCTTCTCTTCTGCTGTGTTCCAGTGCTTCTCCCACAGAAACTCTTGGTCCTGCAAAGCTGCTTGTAAGGTCTGCTTTGAAGCCACTTGCTTTTCGTGCAGCTTTTTTTTTTTTTTTTCTTCTGCTGTTGCACCCCCCAGCATTGTTTGCGTCATATTAATTCAAGCTCAGCAGTTTCTCATTGGAGTCTGTTTTTGAAGCTTTTCTGTTGCAAAATTGCCACCCTTAAATCTTTTACAGAGTGGCCAGATAGGTTGAAGTGTTCTCCTACCAGTTTTTGAATGTTATGATTCCTGATGTCAGATTTGTGTACATTTATTCTTTTATGTAGAGACTGTCCAGTTTGGCCAATGTACATGGCAGAGGGGCATTGCTGGCACATAATAGCATATATCACATTGGTACATGTGCCGGTGAATGAGCCCCTGATGGCGTGGCTAATGTGATTAAATCCTGTGATGGTGTCACTTGAATAAATATGTGGACAGAGTTGGCATCGGGCTTTGTTGCAAGGATAAATTCCTGGGTTAGTGTTTTTGTTGTGTGATATGTGGTTGCTGGAGAGTATTTGCTTCAGATTGGGGGGCTGTCTGTAGATTTAAGGATGGCAATTTTGCAACAGAAAAGCTGTAAAAACAGACTCCAGCGAGAAACTGCTGAGCTTGAATTAATATGGAAACTAGATACCATTAACTTGGGTTTAAATAGAGACTGGGAGTGGCTGGGTCATTACATATATTGAATCTATTTCCCTAAAGTTAAGTATCCTCACACCTTCTTGTCATCTGTCTAAATGGGCCATCTTGATTATCACTACAAAAGTTTTTCTCCTGCTGATAATAGCTCATCTTAACTAATTAGCCTCTCACAGTTTGTATGGCAACTTCCAACTTAACTGTATGTGTGTGTGTGTGTATGTATGTATGTATATATATATAATCTTCTTACTATATGTTCCATTCTATGCATCCGATGAAGTGGGATGTAACACACGAAAGCTTATGCTCTAATAAATTTGTTAGTCTCTAAGGTGCCACAAGTACTCCTAGACTACATGGGTGGTTCAAATGGCCTCCGTTTAATTTAGGCAATGTAGGGAGCTGTTTCCGAGTTTCAGCAGCCATGCCTACACTCTCTATAGGCAGGTCTGCAACCCATAGCTATTGCAGAATCTTTGTAGCACTCTGCACAATGGCCCAAGCTCTGGCCTGGCCCCACCTTTACTCTCCCCCCATCCCTGCATTGGAGCTTGTGATGAGGCCTGTGCAAGGCAGCCTTTGAGAATAATCTTGAAATATTTTAGTACTCAACATGAGTATGGATGGGAGAATCCAGCCAAACATGGTTGCATTTGTACAGTAATGCAGATCTTTATTTCTAAAGGAAAATCTGAAAGCAAGACAAAGTGCCAAACGATCTATAAAACTTAAAATCTGAAATCAAAAGCAAACCCTCTGATATATACAATAGGTATGGCAGGTCTGCTTAACGTCTATCTGAGTTAGCAGAAGCATAAATAGTACAAAAATATATAAAATATACAATATACTAAAATATCTCATGTTCCAAGTCGTTAAAATGGACAGAAATTTCTCCATTTTCCACATTAAGATTCAGATTTGAATAAAGAAGTCAACAGAATAAATGGAGCTCATTGTTTCTGGTCATTTTAGATTTCTCCTTTAATTGAGATTAAAAAGATCAACAAAACTCAAACATTTTGGACAACATTTTGTCTGACAGAAAAAAAGCCTTCAGAATTCTATCAACTATCTGCCATCTGGAAAAAAAAAAGATGAAAAAAAATTAGAACTGGGCCCAGATTGGAACATCAGATCTAAACTTGGGGGAAGTTAGGACTGACATCCAAACTTCAAACTTAAGCCTCTCTCTCCAAATGTCCTGTGAACTTTAGAGGGTTTTGGATCTGCTTCTGGATTTGAACATGGACCCTTGTCTAATAAATAGTAGATCTTATATATTTCACAAGGTTATTGTGTCAACCAATGTTTGCATAATTCTTTGAGACCCTGAAATGTTATTATTAAAGGAAATGAACAAGTTGTTGGCAACATTAAAAGTCAATGGAAATAGCTATGATCTTTTAAAATATATCCGCTACTCAAAAGCTCATAAATCCAACAACCCTGTGTATTTCTTTATAATGCCTAACACAGTCACATTCATAGATGTTTATTTCAATCTAAAGCAGTTGTCTTCTTTTCCATTTTTGGGTGCCAGGTGGGAGGTGTGAGATTAGAGGAGAATTTATCTTCTTGGCTGATTTTCTTTAACCTGAGGGACAGCTCTCACTGCTGACCATGATCTATAATGTGGGCTACAGTGAGAATACTGCTCCTGTTTGATATAAGTATGATGAGAGAAACAAGTAGGAGTTCCTACCTCACTAAGTGGCATATTTTCATGGCCTTTGATGGTTGGTCCAACTTCTCCCCTTTGATATCAATCTTAATATTTTCATTAGCAGATTTTTTAAATGTAATTTCCAATTTGACAGGTTTTTTTTTAAATCAGTACTCTGAGTTGATCTATTACTCAAGACTTCTGCTTGCACTGCTAATTGAAGTAGTCATAAAAACCTCTTACTAACTGTACATCACCTTTCATTGTATTCAATTTATTTGACATTACTGGAGTATTTCTCAATTTATAAGATCTCCACAGATATAAACTTAAGTACTTTTAAAAAAGTTATAACTAGTCCAATAGCATTTATCATAACACTGTGCACAATCACTTAACATAAAAGCCGCTTAAAGTGGCTTATTGGCTCACCTGTAAAAGCTGTTTTCCTTTTATAAATCTAAACAAATGGATGCATAAATAAATATTGTCTCCATAAACAGAAGTCTACTTCATCTCACTGTGGATCTTTTTACTTGAAATCTGAGAGCAGAAAAACCTTACTCTGGGACATGTAACACAACATTGTATCTGAGACATTTTCACTCACAGAGGAGCCTATGCATACATAGGTCTATATTTATGATTCATAACTACAGCCCCCTCGTACACCTGTGGGGATGACATTATGTTTCAATTAGAAGTCACACAGGAAAACAACAAGTGGCAGGTTACACGTGGCAAACTCTAGTCCCTACAACAGAAGCCACAGGACAAAATGTTGAACAGCTACTTTACATACAGGTTGACACTGGACCTGAGTTCATAGTCCACAGTTCAATCAGGAGGCCAGAGATCTGTTAAGCTAGGATTCTGAAATCCACTGAGTGGCATTATAGCAGGTACCTTGACAGTTGGCTTTTTTTCTGTACTTGCCAACAGGGTCATGCTATACATCTGGAATGCTAATTTCAATGCACAGAAGACAAATAGTTAAGAGGAAATGTAGAAACTTGCCTCACATGACTAGAAACTTCAACCACCACCTGGGAAAGGTGAAAGGTTTTTTGATATAGGACTTAGAGCTTGTCTACACAACTGGGGTAAGTCGACCTAAGTTACTCTACTTCAGCTACATGAATAACATAGCTGGAATAGACGTAGCCTAGGTCGACTTACCGGGCTGTCTACACTGCGCTGTCTCGACAGGAGATGCTCTCCCATCAATTTACCTTACTCTTCTCAGAGAGCTAGAGTACTGGGGTCGATTGGAGAGCACTCTGCCATCGATTTAGTGGGTCTTCACTAGACCACTAAATCAACATCTGCATTGATTGCAGCAGCGTCAGTCTCCCCAGTAGTGAAAACAAACCCTTAGACTAGAAACAGAATGTACTTATTCATGTAAGAAATGTGAAAACCGATCAAGTCAAATATTATATTTCAAAGATGATTGTGTTTGTATGTTAGAAATGTTTTATGCTTTTGTTTTAATGGTAAAGGGTCAGTATACCATATGATGGTCAGATTTGGTTTCTATTTCAAGTTATTGATTGTTTGAATGTGCTTTGAATTCAGATAGAATTTGGGTTTATAGACGATTTTTCAGATTAAGATATTCCAAAATATTTTCCAGACCAAAGAATTAAAACTGGAACCATACCATGACAATAGTTCTCATATAACCTTTCGTAACAGAATTTGTTTTACTCAGAGAGGGAATAATGTTGCCTGGTTATTGGGGTTATTTTCTTTTTGAAAAGTTCCATTTGATCTTTTAGCTTTCATCAGTCTCTGGTGGCTATCCGGATAGATGGGGCCTTGCTATAATGACTCAACATCATTGGTCTGACGGAGTAACCATCTAGTGCATGACAGCATTGAGTTTTGAGCTCAAGTCCTAATATGGGAGCTTTCAATCCACAGCTTTCAATCTTAATATCACATACAAGGCATGCTACATATGCAGTTGAATAAATGTGAAAGATTTGTGAGGGTATGTGGCAAAGGTTCACTTTATGCAACTCGTTCATTTGAAGGTGTAGTTGAAAGTCAGATCTATGTTTACAGTTTTTTCTCAGTATATGTACACAACAGATGAATATCATTATGTACCAGTTTTTATTTTAAAGAAGGGCTGCATGATTTGTGCATCCTGAAAAAAGTATTTAAAAGTACTGGGATTTGAAATCTTTGTTGGACATTATAGCTGAGATTCTCAAAGACACCAGAGAGGATTTAGCTCCACAACTCCAATTCATTTCAATGGGAATTGTGTGTCTTAGTACCCTAAAGCATCTTTGCAACTCTCAACTTAAATGCAAAATTCAGACAAAGTCAAAGGAGTTACATTCGCTTGATCCAGATCTGAATTTGGTCCTAAGATTCTCTCTTATTCTTTAATAGGCAACCTTCTACGTGAAATTGATTAGTTTGCTCTTTTCAAATCACTTGAAGTTCTGTGGTTATTTTATGTGGTTAAATGATTTTCTGGGTTTCAGCTTCTAGGTCCAAAACCCTGAATTTTTACTAGATCAATAGGGATGGTAGTCAATCTACTTTTAATCACAGAGTACTAGCTTAAAATTGTCCATCATTTATGCATGCTACATAATAAAGTTCCATCTGGAAGGTCTTCCCTCCTGTTTGACAGCTCAGGAAGCTTCCATAGGACAGGGTAGGTTCCCATCCCTTCTCCTGGTGAAGGAATTTCCTCTTCCTTTTCCATGTACCTGTGGATACAGATAAATAAAAAGGTTTTTCCCTGCTTCAGCTGACTGCTTCAAATGCTTGTTTTTCAACTGAGGCTCCTGTCTGGACATAAATTCTGGTTAGGGAAGGGAGTAGAGCAGGGTTATCGCAGGAGACAAATGAAGAAGAAGAAGAAGAAAAGGTAGTGAATGGGAAGTTTGGTTCAGCTGTTCTGTTGCTAGCTGCTTGATGTACCAATGGCACAATTACTAGATTTCATTATGATCCCTGCTGAATAGATGATGGATTTTCTTGCCTGTCATTTTGACGAGAGGTGTTTGGTATTTTGCCAGTGGAACATTTTTCCATTAAAAAAATGCCAATTCATTGCAAGCTAAATGTTTTGTGGAAACATGCCAATATTGACAAAATTTCATGCCACTGAGTTAATCAGACTCAAATGCAGGGTATATCACAGATCCAAAGTTATGCAGAAACCCTCTTCCTTTATATACATTTACACATCTTATTGCATATTGCATAACTCATTTGGGGACTGGCTGGGTTACTTTGTAGGAACCAATACCTATGGTGTGTCCACTTACTGTCCATGTTCAACCTACTCTTTACGTTCCTGAGTTATCATGTCTATTATTATCTTATTCTTTGTAAGTGGTTCCCTGGGTGTTTCCTCTCCTTATCTGAGCTAGTTCAGACATTCTGTCTCTTAACTAACTGACCCATTTACCCATCTTAATTAACACAAACACTGTGTTTTCAACCTGCTGCTATATTTACCTCCTTAATCCTGTTTTCCAAGAAATAAGGCCTCACCAATTTTTAATTATTCATGTCAAGCCAGGCCTACACTTAAGTATAGTATTGATAGCTATGACATTAATAGAGGAGATTTGACTCTGTGTTAGAGGAATTTACTCCACAAGTTGAAAAATTAAAGATAAACTTGAAGACAGAAGGGAATGTTCAGGCCACTGAGCACACAATATGAAGCTATAGCAGACATCATTACAAAGTCAACATTTGTCAATTGTCACTAGACATCAGACTGACAAATGCCAAATTTATGGTGAGCATTGTATAAAAGCTGAGGGACAAATTGTCTCTAATTCTTGAATGGGCATCCGGGCCTGGGACAGGGAAAAATGTGCCTTCCTCTCTTCCTTGCATGAGTCCCCCTCCTCCCCTCTTAGGGGAACATGAGCACTGCTTCCTTTCAGGGCCGCAAAGTTATGTATTGTTCCCATGGATATTGGGGTCATGGGTCATGCTTCTAAAAGCCAGGTATGTTGTGGGAACAAAGAATTAGTCATCTGCTCACTCCCTGAACATACAGGGAGAGAGGTAGAGTGCCTTTTCCAGTTCTCTCTGGGGAAATGTGAATGTGTGCCAATCTCAAGGTAGGCTGTAGTTTAGGTGCACAATTGAATCCTGAATCTGACTGTGTCAAAACTCTATAGAATATCATAAAGAGAATGCTATTTTAAAGCGAAAACTAGAGCTTGTGGCAATCTCAAACACATAATTTTAGGACACTGGGAATCCAAGAAGGAAATGGCATCTTTGAAATGGCAACTAGAATTCTGAATCTAACGAGGTTACTCTTTCACACTACGTTTGAGTCACCTACATTGGTTAGTCTCTAAGGTGCCACAAGTACTCCTTTTCTTTTTGCGAATACAGACTAACACGGCTGTTACTCTGAAATCTGTCACCTACACCAGAGGATGAAGTGTACCTTTTAAGCCCTGCTGTTCATGGAGGATTAGTACAATCTTAAAACAATTCTACTCAGCTGGGGTGAAGAATGACTGGCAAGTAAAATATCTGGGAATAGGCGGCAGTTCCAGTCCTAGCCCAAATAAAGTCTACACAAGCTGTATAAAATCACCCTTTTGATTGAATTTAGTGAAAAGTCTAATAAACACAGAATATAAACTTCAGTCCATGTTTGCTGTCTAAGTCTGGCTGTTCCTAGGTTTTTCTATCTACAGGACCTTCCTGTCTCTTCAGCTAGTTCTCTCTGAACAAACAGTCTCAAACTTTCTTAACCTGATGGCATTAACAAGCCACCACTGCCACAATAAATCACCAGAATCAACTCAGTGGCTTTTACAGGTTTCTGAAAATTAACACCTACTAACAGAATAGATAAATAAAAGACCCTTGCATCTTTATGTGGAATCTTGTCCCCCTGATACAATGTAGTTAGGTGGCCCCCCCCACATTCTCTTCATCCTTGAAAATAATGGGTGAATAGATTTTGAGTATGGCTGGTATATTGTCAGGTAAATGTTGCATGGCTGGGTTAGTGGTTAGGGGGAAATCCTTAAACTATTATTAGTTCTTTTTGTACCTCTGGAGAGTGAAAGATAATTCATGCTAAAAATGAGATTTAAATTAGAGGCTTTTTATGGAACAAAGTCTTTTTGTGTTCTAGGACATCTCTAGTTTAGATCCATTGTTAATAAATGGACATTATTAAATTAATTACATGTCCATCTGTCAAACAGGGATAATGACACTGCCCTCCTTTGTAAACTGCTTTGAGATCTGATAAAGACAACCACTGTATAAGAGCAAAGTATTATTATCTCTCAGTATTACATCATGGAGACATTTTAAAAAAAACAAATAGTCTTCACAACATACAAGGTCTTTAAGCATAAAAAGGGAAAAGCTACTGTCTATAGTTTATCCCTATGAATCGCCAATAAATTCTGACCAGAAATGGATTGACTCCATAGGTTTGAGTATTCAGAGTTTTGTTAACCCCCCTGTAGAAGTCCTGCATTTTAGGTGTTCAGATGCATTCATTCTTCTTGGACCTTCCATAAAATACTTGCTATCCTAAGAGCACTGTCTTTTAGAAGGCACTGATCATGTCGTGTTGCACTCCTAATGTATTCTTGAGCTGCTCAGTCATACTCTTAAGTATCACTCCAAGTGCTCCAATGATCACTGGGATTGTCTTTGTTCCTGCTTTCCATAATTGTTCTACTTCATGGCAGAGTTGATCATATTTTGAGTTGATCATCCTCTCTTGTTTATTTTTTTATGTTTCCACCTGCTGGTATAACAAGGTCAATTAACATGGTCATCTTTCTTTTCTACAGCTATATACCATTTGGTCTGTGACAATTGTCAGAGCCCATGCCATCTTAACCTCTTTATCTTCTAGAACACTTTCAATCCAGTGGTTGTAATACCAATGGTTTTAAATCCCTACTTGCCACAGAGGCTCTACTTGGTGCTCTCACTGAGTCTGTTAATATATTGTCTCCCAGCCAGGTACTGAACAAACACTCCACCATCGCTTCCTTTTCAAAACACATTCTGCAGCCTGGGGAGCAATTCTGTTGGTCAGTTTTATTTTTCATGTAATTAAGCTTTACGGACTGCTCTTGTGAACTCATAATGAGGGTCTCTGTCTCTCTTTTGAAGTATCCTTCTACAAGCCATGAATTTGTTAATCTTTGGTCACTAATGGGTTCAGTCTCTCTCCACCACCATTTGTTCACTGATTTCTGCATAAATCTTTCAAGTCTTTCCTTGGCAATTTGTTTTCTCCTTTCTTTATGCCTTATGGGGCTGAGATGAATGCTTGTATATAACTTCTTGTCATGACCAGATGATCTTTTACTCTGGCTGACTTCGTATATTCTTCATTGTCAATTGTTTTCTCCTCAGATAGCAGACCTTTTAATCAATCAGAGTGTCCAATGTACATCTTGTCCATGTCTTGATTGATATTCATTACTTTATGAATCACCAGAAGCTTTCTTTTCTGGATGTCACATTTTTTTTCTCCCGCTGATTAAACTTGATCACACCACCAGTGTACCATATTGTTGGTACTGCCTCATATCAATGGCTCAGATCAAATTCTTTGAGTTGAATTTTGTCCTTAGAGTAGTTCTTATTCTTCTATAATATTCTTTCGTCACTTCTTTGACTACCTTCTGTTGTAGTGCTAACAGTTTCCTGATTCCAAGATATTTGAAGAGGCCATGCTGTGAGATATGTTGGATTTTGCATACCATTTGATTGTACCAGTTTGCTTCTCTTTACAGATGTCACCACACATTTAGACAAGTCAACCCACTTTTATATCTTCACCAAACATATCTACATGTTACCAATCACTGTATCTCCTTTTGTGATCATCTATATAGTTTCAGATCATCCATGTATGACAAAATGTTAACTGGTTGTTACTCTTTGCTGATATGATAATCATAATTTACTTCACAGAGCATCCATATCAGTGGCAGCATTGCTATCACAAACAGTATTGATGATAAGGGATCATCTTGAAAGATTCCTCTTAATTTGGACCTTGTGAGTGAGAGTCCCTTCCAGGTACAGTTGAGTTTTCCAATTAATCATAAATTTCTGCACAAAGGAGATGATTTGGGTGAATGCTATACATTTTCAATGTCTTGATGATCCCTGAATGTGGGATGCTGTATGTGTTTTGGTAGTCTATCCACACCATCTCTAAATCTCTCCATTTTGTTTTGCATCTTCTGTGAGCCTTCTGTTCAGCCTGAAATAGTCTTTTGTCCCTTTGAGGTTTATTGTGCAGTCTTTTTTGCTCAGAAGGCAGCATTCCATTGCAAGGTAGTGCTCTCCATCTCTTCTTCACCAGAATTTACCATTAGAAGTTTCCACATAGTTGGTAAACACATGATCAATATATAATTCATTGGATGACTATAGTGTTCTTTCTTTCCTTTGTGTGAGGATGGTTCTCTCTGTCACCATCCATCTTGGACATTCATTCTTCAAATACTGATTAAGTTGTTCAAGTAAACAATCATGGAGAGTTGTTAGATATTTCTTCTCCAGGTGCTTTACAAATTTTCATTCCTCTCAGTACCTGATCTATTTCTTTCTTTGATATTCTTGTGTATTCCTCTATTTGTTTTAATTTTTTCTCTCACATTTTCATCCAGTCTACTGTCTGACTATGTTGACCATTCTCAGACCAGATTTCCTCCCAGTAGCACTGAACTCTTCCACATTATTTATTAGCTTTACTTTTTTGTCTTCTGTTTTTAACATTGATCTGATCAAATAATCTCTTAGGGTTTCATGAACAATCTTTTGTCTTGATAGTGACAGCTTTGTGTTGAATATATTTCAAGCCTATGACTCAGTGTGAGCAATATTTGTTTACATTGTTCCTTCACAATTCTCACATCCTTTTCATACAAGTGATATTTTGTCCTGGAGGGCCTGTTCATTTCTGTTTTCTCTTCAAATGATTTTTCTCAAACTCATCTGTATTGATATCTCGACAAAAACAGCTTAACCTTCTGCTTTAAACTTCATTTCCATTAAGGTTTTGAATATAGGGAGTTTTCCAGTGGTTCACATCTGCTGGCTTGATGTTAAGCCAATTATATTATTCAACTAGCTAATACTTGTCAGTCTTACATTTTCCTTTAATGATTCTTTCAAAGCTAACGCTACACAATTAAGTCCTTGCTGATCTATAGATTTCATACTTTGAGCACCACCCAGTGCTACCATCTCTTACACCCTGCATTATCTCCATCAACAAGTCATTTTTATTTCCTGTACTTGCTTCAGGTTTTGTTTTACTTATATTTTCTCTATATTTCTTCCATTTGTGGCTCATGTTTACCCTGTATCATTCCATCCCACTGCTTAGGAAAGATAGGAAGTATGGCAAAGAACCACTCTTAACCAGGAGATTTTCAATGACCTGAAACTCAAAGAAGAGTCCTACAAAAAGCAGAAACTAGGTCAAATTAGGATGAATGTAAACACATAACACAAGTATGTAGGGACAAAATTAGAAAACTCAAGGCACAAACTGATCTTAAACTAGCTAGAGACATAAAGGGTAACAATAAAACATCCTACAAATACATTAGAAGCAAAAGGAAGACCAAGGACTGGGTATGTCCTTTATTCAATGAAGGCGGGGGGGATGACAATAACCGAAAATGTGGAAATGGCAGAAGTGCTAAATTAATTTTTTGTTTCAGTTTTCACCAAAAAGTTTAGTAACAATTGGGTATTTAACTTAACGAATGCCAGTGAAAATCAGAGGCTAAAGTAGGGAAAGAATAAGTTAAAAATATGTAGACAAGTTAGATGTCTTTAAGTCACCAGGGCCTAATGAAATACATCCTAAAATACTCAAGAAGCTGGCTAAGGAGATATCTGAGATATTAGCGATTATCTTCGAAAAGTCAAGGAAGATGGGAGAGATTCCAGATGCCTGGAAAAGAGCAAATTTTGTGCCCATCTATAAAAAAGGGGAATAAGGACAACCCAGGGAATAATAGACCAGTCAACTTAATTTCAGTACCCAGAAAGATAATGACGCAAATAATTAAGCAATCATTTTTGCAAACAACTAGAAGATGATGATAATAAGATAATAAACAGTCAGCATGGATTTGTCAAGAACAAAAGGCAAACCAACCTGGTAGCTTTCTTTGACAGGGTAACGAGACTTGTGGATAGTGGGGAAGTGGTAGATGTAGTATATTTTGACTTTAGTAAGGCTTTTGATACTGTTTTACATGACTTTCTCATAAACAAACTAGGGAAATATAATCTAGATGGAGGTACTGTAAATTGGGTGCCTAATTGGTTAGAAAACCATCCCAAGAGGATAGTTATCAGTGGTTCATAGTCATACTGGAAGGGCATATCAAGTGGGGTCCTGCAGTCACCAGTTCTGGGTCTGGTTCTGTTCAATATGTTCATCAAGGATTTAGATAGTGGCATAGAGATTAAATTTATAAAGTTTGTGGATGATACTAATTTGGGAGGTTCCCCAAGTGCTTTGGAGGATTGGATTAAAATTCAAAATGATCAGGACAAACTGGCAAAATGATATGAAGTAAATAGGATGAAATTCAATAAGGACAAATGCAAAGTACTCCACTTAGGAAGGAATAACCAGTTGCACACATACAAAATGGGAAATGACTGCCTTGGAAGGAGTACTGAGGAAAGGGACTTGGGGGTCATAGTGGATCACAAGCTAAATATGAGTCAACAGTGTACCACTGTTATAAAAAAAAGCAAACATCATTCTGGAATGAATTAGTAGGAGTGTTTTAAGCAAGACACAAGTAGTTATTTTTCCATTCTACTCCATGCACTAATTAGGCCTCCAGTGGAGTTTTGTGTCCCATTCTGCATACAACTTTTCAGGAATGATGTGGACAAATTGGAGGAAGTCCAGAGAAGAGCAACAAAAATGATTAAAGACCTAGAAAACATGTCCTAGGAAGGAAGGTTGGGGGGAAAGAGAAAAAAGAACAAGTTAGACATGGATGGTCTAGATCAGTGGTTCTCAAACTTTTGTATTGGTGACCCCTTTCACACAGCAAGCCTCTGAGTGTGACACCCCCTTATAAATTAAAACATTTTTAAAATACTTAATACTATTATAAATGCTGGAGGTGAAGCAGGGTTTGGGGGTAGAGGTTGACAGCTCACAAACCCCCATGTAATAACCTTTTGACTCCATGAGGGGTCACCACCCCCATGAGAACCTCTGGTCTAGATAATATTTAGTCCTGCCTTGAATGCAGAGGACTGAAATAGAAGACCTCTCAAGGTCCCTTCCAGTCCTAGGGTTCTATGATTCTGTTTGTACATAATTAAACACCACTAATCTACCATTTCAGGTTTTCAGTCTTCATTTGCATAAATTCTTCTCTTTGTAATAAAGATCTCAGTTGTCCAGCAGATCTATGCTTGGTCATTTCTTTCGCTGTGTTGCTGTTCTCTCTTTCCCATGTTGGAGCATTAGTTTCCTCCAGTCTCTCTTTGGTTCACTTTTTGATTTGCACTACAAATCCATTTCACAGTGGTTGACAGTGATCTCTGGTTTCCCTGGGTTGTATGGACAGTTGCATGATATCAGCCCATCTCCACATAACATACACCGTGGTCCACGGAAGCTCCCTTTAACCTATTCATAAAAGTTAAAGATTTGTCTGTATTCTCCTTATCAGGTTGGTCTGGCAGACTTTACCCTCTGGATCCCCAACCAGTATTTCTAGGCCTTAGGCATTTATTATTGTTATCAAATTGGAATATGTTCATATTGGAACATGGGTAGCAAGTTTTGTCTTTCCATACTTCATTTTTTGTAAGTATTGGGAGTTCCTTGTCTTATGGTTGTTTTCTATGCAAATAAAACAAATTAGGGGAATACCAAGGCTCAATCTGAAGTCAGTGGAGCTTTGCATGGGAGCAGGGGTCTGTTGTCCATATGGAACTAGTTGCAGAATCATAGTCTAAGGTTTCACAATTGAGAGAATAACAGTGAGGAAATGACAGTTAAAATTGTATGTACTATGGTTCTTATTTTTGAAAGAATTCAGTTTTGAGTCAGATGTTACAAAAGTTATTTCAAGTTAGTAAACATCTATGTGTTTGTTTATACATTTAGTGCTTTCATAAAAATTAACAATGTCTCTGTCTGAATTATTATTTTAATGAAATAAAGGAAATTACTATAGACCGAAACTGCACGCCAAGTTTAAGCACAAATCAAATATTTATGGGTAGTGGTAAAACCCTTAAAATAAGGACTAGTAATAAAAGTGCTAAAATTTTTTATAACAATACATAAAGTTTATTTTTAAGAAAAGTATATTTGAGTAAATTAACTGTACATATATAAATCTCTTTTTAATATGGGTGAATATTTATGCATGAAGACAACTTATATAAAGCATCTGAATTGTTGTGTTTGCTACACAGAAAGACTTGTTTACATTGCACCAAAAAGATTTATCATTTAATTTGGTAGTTAACTCCACCACATTCCCAAAGGTTATAATAAAACTGTAAGAAAATTAGGATCTAAAGGTTCTTTGCTTTGATTTATTCTGTGCCAAATAAGAAACTGTCTTGCTATTGACTGTTATGGGGGAGGGAGAAAAGCCCTACAATTTATATAGAAAAATTAGAAATGCTAATACACACATATATCCATAAAATCATATATTTCCAGCATTTCTTGCTAATTAAACTAACAGTTTAATACTACATATGCATCCTGTTGTTCATATTCTTTAATAAAATGATTAGCCAAGGTCCCGTACACACTTATGCATATTACTAAATTTTGCACTTGAGTAGTCCCACTGAACTCAGAAGAACTAATCACATGCATGAAATTACTCATGTGTAGAATCAGGACCAAAGGACCTAGTCAAGGCATCATGAATTTTGTTGACTGTGATTCCCTTCACTGAGAAAGTCCTGAAGTTTGAGTACTTTTAAACTTTGAGTATTACTGGTCTTTATGACAGGGAAATAAAGTATGTACTTACAATTCACAACTACAGTGACCTTCAGTTCAATGGTTTGCTATGCATTGTGCGTTAGTATGTTAAAATTGTATCCTTTGATTTGCAGCACAATTCTCTAAGGCAGGTTCAACACTGTCTCCATCACAAAATATTAAATAGGAATATTTAGGAACATGGTATCAGTAGATCTCAAAATGCTTTTCGAAGGCAGTCAATAGCATTAGCTCCATTTTACAGATTGGGAAACTGAAACAGAGTTAAAGTGCCTTGTCCAAGATCATCCAGCAGCCCAGTGGCAGGGCTGAAAATAGAACACAGGACCCAGTCCAGTATTCTTTCTAGTAGGCAACATTGTTCTGAATGGGAGTTCTGTGCACAGAATCTATATTGTATATGTGGCCCTGATTCGGCAAGGTGCATAATCACATGCCTAAATTTAACTTCAATGGACTATGTAAGTGATTAAAATTAGGTGTGTGCTTAAGTAGCTTGCTGAATCAGGGCCTATGATAAATGAAGTGGGGGGTAGCAACCTTTAATGGACACCCAGCCACTCAGTTAGCTATAAAATCCTTCTTGGTAGCTGTTCTCTACTTGCTTTACCTGTAAAGGGTTAAAAAGTCTGACTGTATGCATAGGTAAAAGGAAGTGAGTGGGCACCTGGCCAAAAGAGCCAATGGGAAGGCTAGAACTTTTTAAAATTGTCTGTCTCTTGTTGTTCTCCAGAGAGAGGGGACAGAGCTAGACAGGGCTGGAGCTATGCTGTAAAAAGCTGTGAGCCAGGTCAGAAAATCACCAGATCATACCTAGAAACTACTTATTGAAACCCCACATATGTAAGTAGATCAGGAAATGCCTAGTAAGACGTGATTAGGTTTATCTCTTTTATTTCTTTATGGCTTGTGGACTCCTCTGTGCTAACCTGTGGTGTTTTTGTTTTGCTTGTAACCTTTAAGCTGGACCCAAAGAAAACCATTCTTGATGCTTAATTATATTTGATCTTTTTAAATCTAGCAATAGCCTAAGTTCCAGATGTATTTTCTTTCTTTTTGTTTTTAATAAAATATACCTTTTTTTAAGAACAGAATTGGGTTTTTTTCCCAAGAGGTTTGTGCATATGTTGTTTAAATAGCTGGTGGCAACAGCTGATTTCCTTTGTTTTCTTTCTCAGCTCTTCTCCAGAAGGGAGGAGGAGGCAAAAAGGCTTGAGGGTACCCCACAAGGAGGAATTCCCAAGTGTGGGTCCAAAGGGGTTTTTGTACTTGGGTGGTGGTAGCATCTACCCATACAAGGTCAGAGAGAAGCTGTAACCTTGGGAGTTCAATACTAGCCTCGAGTGGCCAGTATTAATTTTTAGAATCCTGGCAGGCCTCCACCTTCTGCACTCAAAGTGCCAGAGTGGGGAATCAGCCTTGACATGGCCTATATATACAAGTTCTACAATGAGGAATGGGGAGAAGAATTTTGCCCAGTGAAAGAAACAAGAACAAAACAAACAGATGACTGTTAAAAGATAGGCTGACTTTGTGTGAAACTAGTGTTATTTAATTACCATCTAACTAAGTAAATTGCTGCTCTTAGGAGCTGGTTACACTGACCAGTTATATATCTGAATTCCCCAAAAGCCACAATTGAGGAAGAAAGCTGTTTTTGTGGAAAAAAAACTGACCTGGTTTGGAGGAAAGTGAAGGCAGCTATAGAAAATAATATATCAAAATGAAGAAATGGAAAATTGATAGTAATTAATATAAATCAGATGCCAGGAATTGTAGAAAATGTATAAGGGAAGCAAAGGGACACAAATAGAAATCTGCAGCCAGCAGAGTTAAGGACAATAATGAGGGTTTTTAAAAGTATATTAGGGGAAATGAATCTTAACAATGGTATTGGTCCATTACTAGATGGAAATGGTAGAATCATCAATAATAATACAGAAAAGGCTGAAGTGTTCAATAAATATTTCTTCTCTGTATTTTGGAATAAAACAAATTATGTAGTCATATCATATGATAACACTTTTCCCATTCCACTGGTATCTCAGAACATTATTAAAGAGCAGCTACTAAGTTATGCTTTTTAAAATCAGCTTCCAAGAATTTTAAAAAAAACTGGTTAAGGAGCCTGCTGGAACATTAATATTGATATTTAAATAAGTTTTGGAATACCTGGGAAGTTCCAGATGGCTGGAAGAAAGCTAATGTTGTGCCAATATTGAAAAAGGGTAAGTGGGATGATCTGGGTAGTTATATCCTCTTAGTCAATCCCAGGCAAGATAATTGACTTCAGTAATAAAGAAATAAAGCAGGGTAATATAATTTATGCCAATCAGCATAAATTTATGGAAAATAGATTTTGTCTAACTTCATACCTTTTTAAAAATGAGTTTACAAATTTGGTTGATTAAAGGTAGTAGTATTTATGTTATATGCTTAGAATACTTCAGATGCTTGATTTGGTACTGCATGACATTTCGATTAGAAAAATAGAATAATATATAATTAATATTGCACACATTTAATGTATTAAAAGCTGGCTGATAGGTCTCAAAATGTAATTGTAAATGGGGAATCATCACTGAGTGGGTGTGTTTCTAGTGGGGCCTGCAGTAATCAGTTCTTGGCCCTACATTGGTCAATGACCTGGAATAAAACATAAAATAATTACTGATGAAGTTTGTAGATGATACAAAAAAATATGAGGAGGACAGATCACTGATACAGAGCAATCTGGATCACTTGGTAATCTGAGCACAAGCAAACAATATGCATTTTAATATGTCTAAATGTAAATTTATAAAACTCTGAACAAAGAATGTAGGCCATACTTACAGGATGGGGGACTCTATCCTGGGAAGCAATGACTAAAAAAGATTGGGGGTCATGATGGATAATCAGATGAACATGAGCTCCCAGTGCAACCTTGTGGCCATAAGGGCTAATCCCATTCTTGAATGCATAAACAGAGGAATCTCAAAAATGCGTATAAAGGTTTTTATCTCTTTATTTGGCACTAGTACTATTGCTGCTGGACTACTTTTTTTCCAGTTCTGATGTCTACAACTCAAGAAGTGCATTGGAAAACTGGAGAGGGTTCAGAGAAGAGCCATGGGAATAAATAAAGATTAGAAAACATGATTTATAGGGACTGGCTCTAGCAGCTCAGTCTATTTAGCTTAATAAAAGCATGATTTGATACATTCTAAAAGTACCTACATGCGAAACAAATATTTGATAATGGGCTCTTCAATCCAGCAGACAAAGGGGTAACATGATCCAATGGCTAGAAGTTGAAGCTAGACAAATTCTGACTGGAAATAAGATGTACTTGGGTAATTAAACTTTGGAACAATATGCTTGGTCATGGTGGATGCTCCATCATTGGCAATTTTAAAATCAAGATTGGATGTTTTTTTTGAAAGATTTGCTCTAGGAATTATTTTGGGGAAGTTGTGTGGCCTGTGTTATACAGGAAGTCAGACTAAATGAGCACAATGGTCCTTTCTGGCCTTGGAATCAGAATTTATAAGGTGCGATAGATGATTACTCTTACTCACAAGAAAGAGCTGCTTGGATCCCATTGCAATTTTTCAACAAAACCGAGTCTCAAAAGAACATTCTCAGTCCATTAATACTTTAAAGACTTGCATACTCCTACTACAATCCCGGTGTATAATTGATATTGCCTACAATTTTGATGATTTAATATGTAGGCAGTCAAACACAGAAAATGTATTTTAGGCTTAGATTTATTAAGCACAAAATATTAACTTGAACGTTGAAATAAGCAAAGCAGCACTATTATTTTTTTGACATATCTTCTTTGTCCTTAGCTGGATCAAGTGGTCTATCATATTACAAAACTGCAGTACTACTGTGGTTATTGCTACAATACCCAGATTGCTAAGTGATCAGGACTAATCAGGTACTTAAAGTTCAGCATGTGATCAGAGGTTTTGCTGGATCAGGGCCTATGTGGGTTTTGTTGCCTTTAATGGCTAATGCATCTAGGAATTACAGGTTTCTGTTGATATTGGTAGTTGCAGTAACCTTGTAGTTAAAGTGGTAAAGCTCTGTACCATGCTGCTGAAAGTCCCATGTGCTATCCCTGATAATGGCATGTGGAGGGGATAGGCAGCTGAATGGAATAAGATCCCTAATTTAATGATCTAAAATCCTGTAGTGATTCTTCCCAACCCACATGCCATTGTCAGAGGCTTAATTTTGGATCTTTTATG
The DNA here is from genome assembly GCF_965140235.1 of Caretta caretta. NCBI lineage: Eukaryota > Metazoa > Chordata > Testudines > Cheloniidae > Caretta > Caretta caretta. The sequence continues at coordinate 56,866,713 of NC_134209.1, forward strand.
TTGAACGGTATGTAGGTACACACTGCCTTTTACTTAGTATGTTGCATTTATTCTACCTTGGGATTAGGTGTTTCCCAAGGGTATAGGCCCAACCACTGATATAAGTAAATCCATTCATTTGTATCTGAATTCTGGTGATAGCCTAGCAGAATTTTCAGACGTTTTCATGATCCATTGCTAACTTCGAGCACTCAGCAGCTGACCTTCCGGTGATCTGCCACACACCATCCCTCTATCCATCTCTTTTTCTGGCCGCCCCCTACTCTAATGACCTTCCACCATAGCTTTTCCATCTCTACACCTAATAGGTGGTCACCAGTAGCAATCACAAATTCTATAGATTTGCAGGGCCCACCAGAGCTGTTAGCACTAGCCTTACCCCCTTTCCTCTATCACTTTAATAAGAATATGACCTACTGAATAGGATGGGCAGTACTCAAGTTAGTTTAGGTGTTTTCATCTGAGATTGTTTGAAGTTTGGGGGTTCATTTTAAGCAATCCCTTGGTCTAGTTTACAAAATCTGACCCCAACCTCCAGAAGCAGTAGTCTAAGGCAGTCTTTAAAATACATTATAAACATGTGCATGTTGAAGTACAAAGTCTGTTTGTCCACACTTACCACACAATGAAAAAACTAGTGAAAATTAGCAGTAAAAAAATTAAATTACCTGTCAGGGCAAATAAAGTTTTGTAAGGCTCTTTGAGAACATTTCCAATTGGAATGTGGGAGTCTATGTAATATCCATAATAGAGCTATTAAAAGGTCCCAGAAGTTGGCAGTCTATAATATCATTCACTGAGGGTCACCGATCAGCCAGTATGAATTGTTCTGATGATACAATGCTTCAATCTTCTATTTCATTTTTAAATTGTGTTGCCTTTACAGTTGTAGTGCAATGGAAAGCGTAATGTCTCTATCTTGATTATGTAGTTTAATTTTTAACTTTTAATAAACTTCACTTAGTGTCGAATGTCTAGTTCACTGCTGAACTTTTACTATTTCTCTAAACACAAGTTGGTGGCTAGGTTGGAATCTTGATATTTTAGACTATTGTTTCTGAAAAGAAAGAAAAAACAGGAAATGAAAGTGGCCTGTTTTCACAGTCACAGTGGGTTTGACTTTGATAAAGAAACAAAGGTTATTTATGACAAATGATTACAAGAGATTTTGGAAGCAAATAGCAAAAGGAAAGCAGGAAAAGAGCTGTATTCCCATCAGTAGTTAGCCCAGAACTGTTCACTTTATTGAAAGACCTTCTAGCACCAATAAAGCCTGGGAGAACTAAGTTTAATGTTCTCATTAAGAAATTGTTATTCACCTAAGAAAAAAATGTCTGTTAGCTGAAAGACAGTTTCAAGACCATAGACCACACCCAAGTAAAAACAACAACAACACACCCAAAGAATAGCAACAATGCAGATAAAGCTGTGTTTCTATGTACGAACTTGGCACTCAATTAAAATAACAGATGGGAGATCAATGTTCAGTTACTGACATGAAACTGCACAGTGAGCTACTGAGTGCAAGCTTTGGGGAAAATTTGTATTAAGCAAGAACTCTGAACCCTGAGAATAATTTTGAAATGAACAAAATATATATCTTCTCTGAACCACTCTGAGCTGTGGTTGGCAGATCAAGGATTCTGTCTGAAGGGAACAGTACATACTATATCATAAGATCCTAGAAAAGACAGCAAGCAAAAGAAGTGGGAAAATAAACAACCCCCCAAAACAAACAAAGAATAATGACGAACAGAAAACCCACATTTGCTTTTACTGTTTGATGAAAAAAATTTCCAACACCAAGCTCCTGGTTTAATACCTATCGGTGCAAACAATGTTCATTATGTGGAGATATATATTTATATATAGATATATATAGAGAGAGAGCCTGTAGGATCAGGTGTTGAAATAAGGTGATGACTAGAACTCTATAAATGCTACAGATGAATAGACCGAGAGAGAGATTAGACAGAATAGTGGATTATCTGCAATAATGGGAAACCCAGCAGAGTTATCACCCAGGTATTGCTCTCAAACATTGCTTCTCAGAAACACTAATGAGACAATATGTCTAACAGTGACTGTACAGACAACTCTTTTCTGCTAATCATCCATTTTCCTAAATCTGTTCAATGGTAAATCAGAGACAGTAAAAAATTATACAGAATTCTATAATGAATATATATTGTGAATATGCTAGACTATATATGGTAATGATGAGTTGTAATTATTAATAATCAAAATGGAAATAAACACAGATAAAATTGTCTGCTACATATGAAATAGAAGAAATTTGTACCATATTGAAATATTGGGGATTTATGATTTGGTTCTGAACTCAAAGATTGTACAGCAATTAGAAAAATCAAGTAAAGTGAAATCTCTGGAGCAGGTGATAAATGTAAGAGGTGATATTAAAAAAGGGGGGTTTCTTATTTGGTCAGATTGCACTAAAGAGCTTAATTTAGATTCGCCAAGAGTTAACCAGATTATTGATATAAGCAGAGAACGTGTGTACTAAATTAATCTGCTGGTTCAAACCGGGAATTGAGAACAATGTAGTACAAGGAACTACATGCGTCACTGGAAGCCATTACAAAATTCTGTAAAGCTAGATCAGTGCCTTATGCAAGGGGAGATAATGTGAATGAGAAGCTCAAATAGAAGCATAATCTCTGTTGCTCACAGTGAATGGGCTGCATCATTTGTATGGGTATCTAAAACAGATGGTGACGTACTAATATGTGTGATTAGAGTGACAATTAATCCTTTTGCAGACATAGATCAACACCCTAGTTTCAAAATACAATATTTGTTTTCACTGTGAGGAGGAAATACATTTGTCAGCTTCTAGATTTGACACAGCTTAGCTAGCAGGAAGCATTGGATGTTAAATCATAGTGCATTATCTCATAATCAACACATTTGGATTATTATTCCTATGTAAGCACTGCCAATTACTCTGTTATGTAGCTAGTTCACCAGCGTTGTTGTTTGTTTCTTTGTTTTTCTTAATAAATAATAATCAGCCAATGTGACTTGTTCTTATGAAGTAATGTTTCTATCTTACATTTCACTGGTTACATGAGTTGTCACATAATATCTTTGTGGAGATCTAATTCCAGAAAAATGGAAAAATAACTTTAAGGTTAGAGAATTTCAGAAATTTCCCTGTTTAATTATTGAAAAGATTTTTAACTTTTTTGGCAATTTATTATTCAAACGCCTTGGTCACCTATAAACTCCAAATGTATGTCATTGACCAAGCCAAAGAGAAATGCTACTCCCTCTCCTCCTCCCCCCCGCCCCCGTGTGTGTCTGCCTGTTTTTGAAGAAGAATGGAGGGTTGAGGCTGGAAAGGGGTTGGAGTGCTTGTTCTATGGATCCCATATCAACATCCAAGTCTCTTCTCTTTTCATCTGTCTTGCCTATCCTTGGTTTTGGCACCCAGCTTCCTTCTCTTGTGGGAGGACTTCAGCAAGTATAATGTCTCCATGTGTTCCCAACAGCAGGCAAGTGACAACTCTAGGCAGGGGAAGGTGTCTCCTGACTATTCCAGCATGAAAGGTTTTAGGCCTGCATTGTAAGGGCACAGTACTCTTCAAGGTTTTGGAGACCATCCTAGGGGAGACAAGTAGAATCCAGATTCCTGCAATGGTACTCAATCTGGTTTAGCATGTAGTGATACCTTCCATTCTCTGGGGCAGGGCCAAACCCCTTCATTTCCTGGGGAAATGATTAATGCTGTAGTAGGATCTCCAGTTCCATTGCAGCAAGCCCTGATACTTAGTGTTTTAATGTATGGGCAGTTTGGAAAGAGAATTGCAGGGGAACACTGCAGACATGAGCAGCCTGCCTCATTACTCAAATGGGAAGTGATGCTCCCAGGTGGTGAACAGATGATTACACTGTCTCCCCCCACCACTCCCTTTAAATAAATTAATACAGAAAGTAGATAAAATGGCTGAACAAAGCCAGGAGAACACATTAGGCTGTTTCACTGGAATATATGGGACTGAGGATAAACTGATGGGTAGCCAAACATTATTCAGATAACAGCCTCCTTCTTCCCCATCCAGCAACAGAACCAAAGTTTTTTAGATGTTCTCCTCTGGGTTGCTCCAAATAAGTCCTTTCCAACTCCTTGTAAATCAGAGTTCTTGCCAAACAATACTAATGATATTGGGGCAAATCCTGAAGTTCTCTGTCAGATCTTTTTTCCAAATCAGTGGGAATTTGTCTGTGTAAGGATTAAGTAAAAACTCAGGATTTCACTCATTGGTAGCCCCCACTAATATTGACAATTCTCTTACAAGCATCTCATCCTCCCATCCACCTAGGAAATCTTATTCCTAACAAGCATCCATTGATCGTGTGGCAAGGCACCTCTCCCATCTCACTGGACTTAGCACTTCCCCCTATGGCGGTGGTAGGGACTAGGGTAAATCGGGCCCTCTCTGGACAGTGTTTGTCTTCTCCCTCTCTATTTTTACTTATCAGTGCTTTCAAGGTATGTCTTTTGTCTGAAGGAAGGTGGTCATGGAAATTACCAAAAGGCAGAACAAAAAAAAGCAGGTGACCCCAGTAAGAGTCTATTAAGAGACTTATTGGGGAACTTGGCAAGAAGCCATTTTGAATTTGATTAAAATGAGGAAAGCTGCTCCTAGGGACTCTGAAATTGGGACCATGGCTAGATGCCATTCAGGCTTCAGGAGCTTGAAAAATGCTGGGGATAGAGAACACAAGGGCTTGGATTCACCTTACAGCAGTCTTAGTGAGTGATCAGGAAGAAGCACTCTCTAGGATCTGTGACATTAGCTCTAGTGCCCATGTATTTCCATTTTAGTGTCATAACCACACCACCATGAATCATTTGCACTTCTACAGATTATCCATCCAGAAAAGGGTTGAGGCAAGTTAATGGAGTAGTAAGGAGAAGCAAAATTCATGTATTGTCACTACTCATGCTTATTCTGCTCTGGAGGAGGTCAGTAACCAGTGCAATCACTGTGCTAAATTTCAAAAGCCTGGATTCACTTAAAGGTAAACTGCAAAGCAAAAAATATAAACTGATTTAAACAAAGGTTGCTGCACTGGATACCTCCACAGACGAGGCTACAAAGAAACAGAATGTAATAATAGAAATATTTTGTAATGTATCTGTTTCATTCTTTTTTCCCTTTATGATATGGTAACTCACTGAGGGTATCACAGAATGCAATTTTGTAACATCACAAATATCATAGATTATATAGGACAATGAAATAGCTAGACTGAAGAGCCCATTATCAAATATTGGTTCCTCAAACAAGTATTTATAGACTGTGATCAAGTCACCCCTTCTCTTTGTTAAAGTGGTCAATCTATTTAGTTTAACAAAGAGAAGTTTAAGGACTTGATCACAGTCAGTAAGTACCGACATGGGGAACAAGTATTTGATAATGGGCTCTTCAATCAGAGAATTGTATAACACGATCTGATAACTGGATGTTGAAGCTAGACATATTCAGATTGGAAATAAGATGTAAATTTTCAACAGTGAGTGTAATCAACCACTGGAAATATTTACCAAACACTGTGGTGGATTCACTGTCATTGGCAATTTTTGAAATCAAGATTGGATTTTTTCCCCGAGAAAATATGCTTTAAGAATTATTTTGAGGAAGTTCTATGGCCTGTCTTATATGGGAGGTCTGACTAGATGATCACAATTGTCCCTTCTGCCCTTGGAATCTATTAATTTATGAATCATTGTTTTGTGATGTTGCATATTTCTTTTGTGAACCAGGAACTAATAAAAAAGAATGTATGGGGGTGGTGGGGAGGAGAAGGAATTTTAAAAGAGTTAGCTAAAGCTTATTTCTCTGCCAAATTACTTCCCCTGGACACTCCTTAAGCCTGATTAAGCACATAAATCTGTAGAAAGAAAAGGAGTACTTGTGGCACCTTAGAGACTAACCAATTTATTTGAGCATAAGCTTTCGTGAGCTACAGCTCACTTCATCGGATGCATACTGTGGAAAGTACAGAAGACATTTTTATACACACAAACCATGAAAAAATGTGTGATTATCACTACAAAAGGTTTTCTCTCCCCCACCCCACTCTCCTGCTGGTAATAGCTTATGTAAAGCGATCACTCTCCTTACAATGTGTATGATAATCAAGGTGGGCCATTTCCAGCACAAATCCAGGTTTTCTCCCCACACCCCCCCCCCCCCCCCCAACACACACACAAACCCATTCTCCTGTTGGTAATAGCTTATCTAAAGTGATGACTCTCCTTACAATGTGTATGATAATCACGGTGGGCCATTTCCAGCACAAATCCAGGGTTTAACAAGAATGTCTGAGGAGGGGGGCGGGGGGAGGGTTGGAAAAAAACAAGGGGAAATAGGTTTCTTCACTTCTGCAGGTGGGGAAACAGATTGATAGAGCCAGAAGAGTTCCCAGAAGTCTCCTACTACAGGACAGGCCTAACAAAGAAAATAACAGAATGCCACTAGCCATCACCTTCAGCCCCCAACTAAAACCCCTCCAACGCATTATCAAGGATCTACAACCTATCCTGAAGGACGACCCAACACTCTCACAAATCTTGGGAGACAGGCCAGTCCTCGCCTACAGACAGCCCCCCAACTTGAAGCGAATACTCACCAGCAACCACATACCACACAACAGAACCACTAACCCAGGAACCTATCCTTGCAACAAAGCCCGTTGCCAACTGTGCCCACATATCTATTCAGGGGACACCATCACAGGGCCTAATAACATCAGCCACACTATCAGATGCTCGTTCACCTGCACATCCACCAATGTGATATATGCCATCATGTGCCAGCAATGCCCCTCTGCCATGTACATTGGTCAAACTGGACAGTCTCTACGTAAAAGAATAAATGGACACAAATCAGATGTCAAGAATTATAACATTCATAAACCGGTCGGAGAACACTTCAATCTCTCTGGTCACGCGATTACAGACATGAAAGTTGCGATATTACAACAGAGAAACTTCAAATCCAGACTTCAGCGAGAGACTGCTGAATTGGAATTCATTTGCAAATTGGATACAATTAACTTAGGCTTGAATAGAGACTGGGAGTGGCTAAGTCATTATGGCAAGGTAACCTATTTCCCCTTGTTTTTTCCAACCCCTCCCCCCCTTCCTCAGACGTTCTTGTTAAACCCTGGATTTGTAACTTTAGATAAGCTATTACCAACAAGAGTGTTTGTTGGGGGGGGAGATAACTTGGATTTGTGCTGGAAATGGCCCACCTTGATTATCATACACATTGTAAGGAGAGTGATCACTTTACATAAGCTATTACCAGCAGGAGAGTGGGGTGGGGGAAGAGAAAATCTTTTGTAGTGATAATCACCCATTTTTTCATGGTTTGTGTGTATAAAAATGTCTTCTGTACTTTCCACAGTATTCATCTGATGAAGTGAGCTATAGCTCATGAAAGCTTATGCTCAAATAAATTGGTTAGTCTCTAAGGTGCCACAAGTACTCCTTTTCTTTTTGCAAATACAGACTAACACGGCTGTTACTCTGAAACCTGTCATAAATCTGTAGCTAACTTTGTATTAACTTTTGCTTTGCAGATCACCCTTTTTGAAAAATAAATTGAGTAATAAAAAGTAGTATTAAAACTTCTGCAACCCTTAACGCAAAGTCTTTCTTCTATCCTTAATTAGTCTTATATAGCAGTGCACATGAACATGAGGCCTCTATATATCTTTGAAAAAATGGGGTGAGTTAAAGAGTGGGTAGAACTCTTATTCCTGTGTATCTTTGCTTTTTGTAAATTGGTCAAAATACCATACAACTTCTTAGAACATAACTGTATGAGGAAATACCACTCTCCAAAATGTTAGAGCATAGCAGAAGGCATTTTCAATTTAAGCCAAGCCAATGCTGCAGTGCAAAAGGAAAGATAGAAGTTAATATATTCCTACAAAGATATGGTGCTTGGAAAGAGTAATTACTTGTGAGAGATTTCTAGGAGTCTGTGCATGAACCCTTCAAGATAAGCACTCCTCCTTTCAGAGCTTCAAAAAAAAAAAAATAAAAAACATAGAGACTGTATTCCTCTAAGAAAGCTCTTTGAAAAACCTATCAATTTTTGCCCATATATGGATAATTTTAAATCCATTCTGTTGGCTGAATGAAATCCTACAAAAAATCTCAACATGTTGAAGAACATTCATAGAGCCCTCTGCTAAGCTTAAGTGCCACCAGTGTGCATTTTGTTGTCTTACAACAGGCTCTGTAAATTGCTTTAAGCTTATTTTCTTCATTTTGCCTCCAATAGAGTTTCATGTTTGCTAGGTTAATAGGGTTGAACCACACTCGGCAGTGTTTATCCTACAAATTTAGTTAAGTTATTAAATTAAGTCTCCTGTGTGAAAACAGTGCACTATCATAAAGTTACTGTGCTATTTTTATGTCCTTTTTATAAAATAGAAAGGATATGGGAGGCTTTGTAGAAAGAGGTAATACATTTAAGTCAAGAAATTAAAGGAGACAATACCTTTAATATTTAATGAACTATAAAAAGAAAGATTTAAAACAAGAACATAATCTAGCTACACTCTTTGGAGTATAAACCATATTCAACTCTGCTTAACAAAATTCTATCCTTAAGAAGAAAACAAGTGAATCGTATTATGCTAAAATAACTCTAAAAGAATGATCTAACAGTTCTCTTTTGACTGATTCAACTAAGGTTAATCTTTTCAGAGATATTTATTATTTCTGAGACCTAGTGAAAGTATTCATGTCGTAAACCATGATCCTTTAGGCAATTACATTATAGAATAGTTGAATATACTTTCCTAAGGTCTTGAAGAAAAAGCCTCTCTGCAAGGCATCTGAAATGGAAAAGCACAATACAGTTGTCACTACAGACTCACAACTATGATCCCACAGTGTGAACCATGACTAGGTATTCAGCAGCCATCTTTAGTGTCACACCATTCTAGATAAACAAATACTGGCACCAAAGTGTTAAATGTGAAAGGCACAGTATTTATGGCTCTGGCTACTGGATCTTATAACTATTCCACACGTTATACATTGCAGGGCTGTGTTACCTTTGCAATGACAGAATGTCACTCTGTGGTGCAGTGTTCTCCATTCCCAATCTGTTTGTAAAAGAGGAAAGATGGATACTTTTCTTTCAGTTACACCAAATTATATCTGTACTCAGATGTCATTTTATGTGATCTCAGACATTGTATTATGTCCCATGAGCAAACACAAAGGGCATCAGGTTTTATGTAAAAATATGAATTAAGAGGAAACCTTCTTGAATATAGAACTAGAATGGTAACTCACTTAAAGTACCACAAAACTGTCATGGGAGATTGGTGGAGAGAGAGAGAGGAATTTTATTTTCTTGAAGGAGATGAAATTTTCACTGGTGTTATGTACAGAACACTTAACCTTCCTCAACATGAAAAATACCACGTTTATAATGACTCAGGCCCAAGCTCTGCAATGAGTTCTTTGCAAGCAAAGACACTTGTTATAAAACAAAACTGAATTTTTGGCCAAAATACCAAAATAACCTTTGGATATGAGCAGCTCAGTACCATATGATATAGTATTTGTCATGGCAGCTACTGATTTTTATTTAATAACAGAGTAAATATGTGCATAAAACAGTTGTAATCTCTTGATGACTAAGCCACAGATGTGTGGGAATTTCTATTGCGTTCTTTTTTTCTCTAGTGGTGCCTGGTGACATCTCAAAGTGAGTAGGCAAAAATGTCATGTAAAGGGTCTGTCAAAGGCAATTTAGAGCAGTAGATAAAGATTACTGTGTATCTGCTTCAGAAGACACTGCCTGAAGAAGCCTCCATTAATATTTTGTCGACCAGATTTTTCATTTTTCATTTTATATATATATATATATATATATATAATGTAAAATGCAGAGAATATAAGTGCTTGAAATGACCTATTTGGCCACATTTTAAAGTAGCCTCTGCCAAGTCTCTATTTACACATGAACAACTTTGCACACACAAACATTGGTACATTCAGTTATTGACCAGTATCACTAGAATTAGAGGAATAGTGGGGGAAATTCATTAACATATTGGCAAAAGGTAGCACAATTCAATTTGACTAGGTCTGTACCCTGTGTAGATAACTTTTGCAATCATTCATACTTTTTAGGAGTCTTCCATTTTATTTTTATTTCTTTGTTCACACAGATGTATGGTAAAGAGTTTTTGTTTGTACAAATACGAGTATGCACGGTGAAAACACACCTTCATGTGCAGGTGAAGGACTTTCCACTCATCTCCTTGCATTTATGGAGGAAGTCTATGTGTTCAGACATCAATGAGTGGTTTAGTTGGCAAGAGAGACAAGGAGAGTATTTAAAAATGACAGTCTTACTCAAACAAAATAAATAAATTCACCATTAGATGGAACAAAGTATGAGCAAATGCAAGTTTTATTCAGAATGGTTAGACATTAACTTGGAGTAATCAGTCCTTAGGGAAAACTGCCTTATGAAAACAACTCTGCATATCAACACAGAACCACTGAAGTCTGATGGGTGCCTACTCATGTGACACTGAAGTGCTGCTGTTCTTTGGAACTGGTACAGATAGTTGTAAATGGTGATAGAACATGAAGATCAGTAATTAACACAGCAGTTTCCTAACTTCCTCTCAAGCAGGCCATAATTATGCTTCTGGGACAATTATTAAATGACACACATAAAGTAACCACACTTTTATATATAGCACTGAGCACATATATGTGAATAATATATATGTGATAAAAGATTGGTGATGGCATGACCTAAAATGAAGACCAGTAGATTCATTCTATTCTCTTGACAAATACACGAATTAATGAGCATGATTATCCTTTCACTTACACTAATGTAAATCTGTAGTCACTCTACTCAAGTCCTTTCAGTTACACCAGGCCCAATCTGTGTTGCTGTTTTTTTACAGGAAGGAAGGGGGGAACACATAGGAAAGACAACAGAAAACAGAATATGTAAAGTCCACTAGTTACCCAGTGTTTCTGACTAAGTCATTCTCCATCAGCCAAGAAGAAACCCTGATATTTGTAAATCTAGGATCCAAGTACACAGCCAAATATGATGCACTTTATTTCGAAAAAGATGGCATGCAAAGATTAAGAATTTCCTAAGTCACCTTGATTCCTGCTATGGCTCATTCCCTACAGTGTGTCAGTAACCCACGTTTCTGTCATTGCTCCTTTAAACAGTAGTAGTTGAGTTTTTTGTTTGTTTTTTGTTTTCTTTTGCTGGAAGAGTGGAGCTGCTGTGCACTGACTGCGGCTAGTCTGGGACTTGCAGGGAAAAAAATGTTCACAAACCCATGGGACATGCTCAGTCGGCATCTCTAAGGGTGTGGGCCAGTTCCACACATAAGTATCTTTAAAAAAAAGAAAAAGAAAAAGGTGCCAAACTCTTCAGTTATTTCAACTGGACCCAGAGGGAGAGAGCCATACTAGAGAGGAGGTGAGGGTCTTTGCCTTGAGGGTTGATGCTCACATGCCTGCTTTTACTATTCACAACAAGAAGATAACCAGAAAGATACCAGCTTTTTCAAAGAACTGGGTGCTTGCTGCTCTCCTGATGGTGTGGTGACAAGGGAAGGGAACCTGGGCACAGAGAGGATGACTACCCCACCCAGGGTGAGTGGCAAGACTGAGAATAGAACCATGGTATCGGTCTCCTGACTCCCAGTCCAGAGCCTACTCCCACTAAACCTTACGGCTTCCCCACGTACAGCTGTCGTCTCATCGACACAGCACACCTATAATGGAATTACATTCACTCGTGACATCTGTGTTGGAAACATAGCTTGCAACAATAAATGTAGCTACTAAATAGCAGTTAAAAGATTTTTTGTAGCTGCAGAGATTTGAGAAAAATTATAATGCAGTTATAATGCAGACTAGCAACTCTTTAGTAATTTGAACACTTTATTCCACTATATGTCAAAAATGACAGAAATATTTGTATTACGTCCCAAATGACATTTCATGTGACATGCTTTTCATGTCAGAGCACATTTATAACACCTATTGTATGTAGTCATCCAGGTAATTTTTTCAGGTATATTCAGTGACATAGTCCAATAAAACACTGATTATTGGGCTTTCACCCTTTAATATGGGCAAATTACTAAACACATTTACACTGAAATCAGTGCAGTTGTGTCAAATTTGGGCCACAGTAAATGAAATCAGATTCTGGCCCTGTGAGGAAGCTGATTGTTGTGGTCTCCTTTTCCCCAGATTTGCCAATTTGTGTGTTAAAAGGGTGTGAGGAGAGCATATGGAATGGAAGAGGGCCTACTGTGTTGCCCAGGTATAGGGCTCATGTCACAGGAGTGGGTCCATTGGGCTTTTGGTTAGTTACAATGCCAGGGACTATTGGCTGCTAGGTTATTCTCCAATGTGAGTACAATATAGTATTGTATTTCAATAAAACTTGTGGCTTTTAATTCAATTCCCAGTGTATTGCATCTTCTTCCCATACCATCCAGAGATGCATCAGCAAGTTACCATAGGAGAGACAAGTATTACATTAGTAATTAATATTATTCAGATTACAAATAGTGCTTCTAACAGTGAGGCTTTTGCACCTGTTATCAAGGTGAATACAAACATGAGCAGTACCATGCTGGCAAATCACATAAAAACCATTGTTCATCTCCACCATTCTGTCACCCTTTAGTTGATTTAATCAGTTAGTAGAAGTCTAGGTATGTAACAATACACACAGCTATTATATTTGGCACACAGTGTTCAAAATTATTAAAGTAGGCAAAACACAAACAGGTGCTTTAAAAGATGTATCAATTAGGTAAAAATGGAACTCTGCATTCTTTGGAGTGCTGGTTAAACTTTTTATTTCTCTATTAAAAATTTCCAATGTCAGTTGTGTATCCATTTTCAGATAAAGCGCTGTAGCAATTAGACCCTGTCTATGAACATATAATTATTAACAAAATGTAGTATATTTTAGTAGGATACTTTTCCTTGCTTATTAGTCTGCTACCAAAAAAATATCTACAGGAAGGTTTTTCTACTTGTAAATTCTTTGATCATGTAATCTACATAATTTAACCTGATAATCACCGTAAATTGTAAGGTGGGCTGCAGCTGAAAAGCCCAGTCAGTGTAGAGAAAGATGTTGGTCTCTATCCAGAGAGAGGTGATTGCTAAATGTCTGATACCTAAGTGGGCATTCCTCGAGCAGACCACAGAGAGGGGACAGAGGTGCAGATATCCTGAAATTGTAAGACATGAGTAAGACAATATCAATATTAGGGATTTTTTCCTCTTTCTTACTTGTATTCACCTTTCATACACAATATCTACTTCCAGAGTAGTGATGGGCCAAGTATTCCATTTACTGGCTGGCGCCCCAACACGACAGACATAGCCATGATTCATCAATGCCAAGTTTGCCAACTAATTTCTTTCCCCGGAGTGTTCTTCACATTAACCAAGAGCCAAATTAATCTGAGGCAAGTTGTCATATGTGATCTTAACTGCAAACAACATTTTACAAACATTGTAGCTGAAAATATACAGCCATATTCCACCCTCATATATTCACACATGCAAATACCAATAAAATCATAGGGAACTGTGCCTGCAAAAGTGAGGGCAGAATTGGGCTCCATATTTCTTAAGACAATTTTGTTTACTGAAGATAAATAAGGGATTTGCTTTCTACTTGATATTCTCTCTTGCTCTGAGCGGGTGTCTGTCATTTATGATTTTCTGAAAAGTGTTCATCTCGATGGTGCTCACATACCACATTGTTGAGTGACATAAAAATGTCTACATGCATAAGGAGAGAGAGCAAGAGCGCCTCCTTGTTTTCTTGGTTTAGGAGTGCTATATTGCCATTTGCGTAAATTAAAAAAATTGTGAGATGGACAAGAATATGGGCCAAAAGAAATCTGATGAGGTTCAATAAGGATAAGTGCAGGGTCCTGCACTTAGGACGGAAGAACCCAATGCACAGCTACAGACTAGGGACCGAATGGCTAGGCAGCAGTTCTGCGGAAAAGGACCTAGGGGTGACAGTGGATGAGAAGCTGGATATGAGTCAGCAGTGTGCCCTTGTTGCCAAGAAGGCCAATGGCATTTTGGGATGTATAAGTAGGGGCATAGCGAGCAGATCGAGGTACGTGATCGTTCCCCTCTATTCGACATTGGTGAGGCCTCATCTGGAGTACTGTGTCCAGTTTTGGGCCCCACACTACAAGAAGGATGTGGATAAATTGGAGAGAGTCCAGCGAAGGGCAACAAAAATGATTAGGGGACTGGAACACATGACTTATGAGGAGAGGCTGAGGGAGCTGGGATTGTTTAGCCTGCAGAAGAGAAGAATGAGGGGGGATTTGATAGCTGCTTTCAACTACCTGAAAGGGGGTTCCAAAGAGGATGGCTCTAGACTGTTCTCAATGGTAGCAGATGACAGAACAAGGAGTAATGGTCTCAAGTTGCAGTGGGGGAGGTTTAGATTGGATATTAGGAAAAACTTTTTCACTAAGAGGGTGGTGAAACACTGGAATGCGTTACCTAGGGAGGTGGTAGAATCTCCTTCCTTAGAGGTTTTTAAGGTCAGGCTTGACAAAGCCCTGGCTGGGATGATTTAACTGGGAATTGGTCCTGCTTCGAGCAGGGGGTTGGACTAGATGACCTTCTGAGGTCCCTTCCAACCCTTATATTCTATGATTCTATGAATAAAAAAAAATCATGTGAATGGCTTAAAAATGAGTTTTTTAATAATTATTTTTTAAGAAAAAACTGATTTTTTATTTCTCAGGGGCAATCATCCCTTTTTGTGTATGTGCATGTCAGGAAACACCCTGAAATACACAAAAAAAACTCTCTTTCACACACACGTGGGGAGGAAACTTCCTCTCTTTTACTTTTGACTGATGGTAAAGATACATCCCAAACATTTCCCAGTGTCCATCATCTTCATCCCTGCTGTATTCACTCTCTTGTAGTCTGTCCCTGCCCAGATCCTCTGCCACCTCTTGAGAAGTCCCTGCCCTCGGCCCAGGTACCTCTTCACCACCTACTGTCCCTGTCCTCTGCCAGCTACCTCACCCCTGAGCAATGTCCCTGCACCTGTATAGATTTTAGCAGCAGCGTAAGAAGAGGGAGAGTGCAGTTTGGCTGGAGACGGGATGGGGTGGGGTGACATTTGGGCTTCGGGTCCTTTCTCCACCCCTCCTATTATTCACATTTGCTCCTTCCCCGTGAAGCACTATATGAGGAATGAAGGGAGCTGGTAGGATCTGCCTGTGGTGCTGGCCCAAACCAGCTCCCTGCTTCTCTGTCTGCCCTATAGGCTGTAATTTCCCTGGTCTGCATAGGCTGAAAAAGTGGTGAAGCAAACTCTGCAACAGGCAGCAAGCTGTGGAGTGGCATGCCAATGCCAATTTCAGCAGTCACTCAATGCATCTAGAGATTGAAACCCAAACTGCAGCTTCTGTTCTAGGTTAGCAACAAATCCTGAGCTTCCAGGAAGTTTTTTCAATATTATATGAGGTAAGTAAAAATTCTTCAGAACTGTGGGACTCACAAAAATACTGCTAGAGTTGGTAACAACCAGCACTAA
Source organism: Caretta caretta (assembly GCF_965140235.1). Taxonomy (NCBI): domain Eukaryota; kingdom Metazoa; phylum Chordata; order Testudines; family Cheloniidae; genus Caretta; species Caretta caretta. The sequence goes on from NC_134209.1 coordinate 56,882,375, forward strand.
AAAATTAATGGAAAGTGTTGAATAGTTCTGAATGTAGCAGCAGATCTCAGATTCAGGCATCTTTTGTTGAGATTTACATAGAATCATAGAAAAGTAGAGCTGGAAGGAACCTGGAGAAGTCATCCAGTACAGCCCTAGGCACTCTGCAAGGACCAAGTAAACCTAGACCCTTAGCCCATGATAAACCCTGTGTTGCAAGGGTTATTCTCAGATGGGGAGGGCTGATGGTCTTCGGAATCCTGAATGCTTCCTCAAAACCATAACCAAGGTTGGAGGCAACATAGTTAGGACAATAGACTTTAATTAAGATACTCTTCGCTGTGTACAGGTTAAAATCCTCACCTCAGTCAATGGCTATTTTATAATTGACTTCAGTGTGACCAGGAATCTTCCCCTTAGTATAAAGTTAGAGTAGCACATAAGTTACCTTCTATAATGTGTCAGTGTAGAGCTGAAGACTGTGTAGGTTCTCCACGGGGAGAATTCCTGGGATTTCTTTTTAAATATTTGGACAATTTGTCTCATCCCAAAGGCAAATAAATATTCTTTAGAATATAGCAGCATCCCGACAGCATATGAATTCCATAACTCTAATGGCAGAACATTGACAAGTGGCTTCCGGCAGGTTCTCTGCACCACTCCCCCTCAAAAAAGTAGCTCTAGTATATCACTGCATTCTCTTCAACACCCAGCCATTATCACATTCTCAACACATGATTTAGCTTTTAGATTCTTTTGAGTTATAAATATGGAAAATACAACTGAACTTTTAAAAGCATTCCCCTGAACTAGAGAGAAATGGCCTGATTTTACCTACAAAAATTAGTAGACAGTAGGTTAATAGCAAGCTCCAAGGTAAATTATGCATTAATTGTTAAAATATAGCAGCTATAGAATATACTTCCAAGTACTCAAGGATGGAATAGGACATGTATCCTGACTTCCTGTCATGCTCTATACTTGTCAAAAATCCTTTTCATATGCTCTTTCCTTAATTTAGCTCCTCCTGAATTTTCTTTAAACTTAAATTACCTCCACCTTTCATTCTCCACCCACCTTGTAACATCAAGGGCCCAATTGTTTGAATGTGCTAAGGGTTTTCAGATGGATCAGGTTCTGGATCACAGTCGCTGTTATAGTATCCATGTACATTCTAGAGCAACTGCACACTCTGAGTAGGAATTACTTTTATTTCATGTTATTAGAAATCACAAAATAGTATAATATAAAAATAAAAACGAAGGTCCTGGTCCTGCAAATATTTATACAGAGGCTAACTTAACACACTTAGAGTATACCATTGATTTAATTGGGAATACTCAGAGGCTTTAACATTAAGTACCTTCTGTGAAGCTCCCAGAGTAGCATCCTAAGGGCAGACTGTTAAAAACTCACAAATTGGCTGTGAGTTCTAAACTTAGATTTCACCAACCAACTACACCAAGTGTAAACTCCTCAGGAACTTTAACAGATTTAACATGGAGTCACAGACAGTCCCCTTGGGCAGCATGTTCTGTCTCGCCCCTCAGGTGAGCATATCTGTGTGATAGATGGCTCCTTACATGAAGAATCACAGCAATATTCAGGTTACTTACCAAAGGACCAGTGATTTACCCCAGATCAATTGTGCTTTGGGTCTCACACCAAAGACAACACTGGTGTTCAATCCTATAGCAAACCACAGGAAGATTTATTAAATAGGAAAAGGAAATTAGACTGTTATTTACAAGGTTGAAGCAAGCCAACACAGATGCACAAATAAGTTACAGTCCTAGGTTTTGAAAGGTAACAGAAGCTTCTATAATTAGCAAGTTCTATTTGTCCTTTAGGGGTAATCCAGGCTAAGCAGCTGGGCATCTCTTGTTTATGCCTAGAAACACCTTGTCCCCCCAGAGTTCAAGTACCACAGAAACTCTGTGTTCCCATGGTTTGTTTTTTTTAATCCCCCTCTGCCATGTGCTCTGAGCTGCAAACTCAGCTGATAGGAGGAGTGCATGACTCATCTTCACAGGGAGGAGAGCAGAACAACAATAAATCTTTAATCCTTTTGTTGACGGTTTCTCATCCAGATGTAGGGAGTTTCCCATTGTAAGATCCACCCAGAATCCATCTGGTATCCATGTGTCTTCTCTTTCATGAGGGCCTGTAGAAGAGTAGCCCTTCACATGAATTAATGTCCCCTTCCTGTATGGAAATTCATACAATCCCAAAAGCTCACAATGCAACTGTTTAAATATTACATTGCAGTATGGAACACAGATATTACAAATAAGCAGTGGTTCCAGTACGGTGGTACGATCCGGTACGCAATACCAGTAAGATATTTAAAGCTGGCATGGCGTACTGGAAAGTCAAAGGAGTAGTCTGCCCCCAGCCCTTCCATGAAGGTTCGTCTCCTGAGTCCTGCCTGGGATCTGTACAGCAGCTGGAGGAGCTGCCGGCCCCACTTTCTGCTCCTTTTTAAGCTGTGGTTCCTGGGAAAGCCCTGAACTACAGGGCTATCCTGGGAACTGCAGTGGCGAAAGGAGTAGAACATGGGGCTGTTGGGCAGCCCCAGCCGGTAGCTTCTCCCCCAGTCCTACCACCATCCCTGTCCTCTTGCGGGGCTGCTGTACAGACCCCAGGCAGGAAGACTCAGGAGACACAGCTGCATGAAAGGGCTGGGTAGTGGTACAGCAGTGCTGGAGGAGTTGCACGTTCCTCTCCTTTTGCCACTGCAGTTCCCGGGATACCCCTGGGGTTCAGGGCTCTCCGGGAAACGGCAGCAGCAAAAGGAGCAGAACATGGGGCTGCCTGGCAGCTCCTCCAGCGCAGCTGTACCGCCCCTAGCTCGATCCCCAGCCCTTCCATGCAGCTGCATCTCCTGAGTCCTCCTGCCTGGGGTCTGTACAACAGAAGTCTCCGGCGCAGCTGGAGGAGGACAGACACCCCCACCAGGTAATATGGGATGGATGTGGTTCACGGGGAGAGAATGGAGAGAGCGCGGGGGCCCTGGGCTGGGGGCAGGGCAGGGAGTAGTCACATCAGGGGGTCACGTGGGGAAGTCACTTACCCCCCCACCCCTTGTGTCCCTCCCACGAGTGCAGAATACTGGTAAGAAATTATTTCTACTTGCACCACTGCAAATAAGATTAATGCATTCAGCAACTCACAATTATTCAATAGAGTCTAAACACTCAACAGTTTCTTATGAATCTAATACATAATTTATCAATATTAAACCTAAGTCAGATGGATTCCAGACATGTATCTGTTAGTGTCCAATTGAGACGCTGGGACCTTGGCATGAGCTGGAATCTGGACTGCCAGTGTCATACCTATTTTTAGTACCTTTCTATGACTGGTGTAAAAACAAAATATTATAATAGTACTATAAATAATGTATAATTTGATTTCATTCTGCCAGCCACCCTTTTTAAATAACAACAACAAAAAAATAACCCTCTAAAACTATAAAATCCTGTTTCCCATATGCATTACAAATTAGGCCCTTTTTAGTTTGTGTTGTAAGATTTAGTTAGTAAAAAACAAAATTTTGTATTGTGTCTATGTTAAATAAATTAAAAAAAAACATTAAAGGCCTATGCCCCAATATAAATTGTTTTAATTATAAAATTTAAAAAGGCTTAATTTACAATGCCTTTTGCTCAGTATAAAATACTGCTGTTTATATTCTCAAAGGTCTCTGTAAAGGACTATTTATGTAAATAAAAAATGCATGCATCAAAAACAAAACAAAACAAAACAAAAAAAGGTGTAAAGGCCATTGTTAACCAAATAATCAAAAAAAAAAAAAAGCAAAAGCAAAAAGACTTATCAAAACTTATTAACACCAAAAAAACATCAACTCGCATCCATAATTTAAAAAAGGGCAAATTAACAACCCTGAAATAAAGGTTGGCACCCCTAAAAACAATTAAATCAAATCTGGGACAAAATGACCCTCTCAAAGACGTTTTAAAATGTTAATATAAAAAAATAACACCAATTAAAAAGTAACCGGTCATAAACTAACACAGCAAAAGCCATAAACTTCAACAACAAAAAAAGGCTTATAAAAATAGAGTGCTTTGCCATGGGGCTTTGGGTTAATCTTGCCACTACTCCAAAAGCATTGGATCGTGACCAACAGAGCCCGGCTCCCCTCTGCAGCCAATCTGGCTGGCCACTAAATTAATCCAAACTCTAAACTGGTAACTATAAACATCAACTGGCAGGACTGTGTGCGTGGTGTGTGTGTGTCAATAACTAAAAGGCATTTGCTAACTGCTGTATTTTCAATAAGTGCGGAGTGTTGCCTTCTCCCATATATAAAGATCTCATCTGGTTTTTATGGGCATAACATTTTTGTGGAGCCAAAACCAAAATAATTGAAAAAGATTCTGGATTTGTTTTTTGGATTTGGATTTCATTTTGCAAAATAGCAAATAAAAGTTATAATTAAAAAACCAAACAAACGGTGCCCCACACTAAGCCTTAAGGTGGCTCTGTGTAATTAAACTGTCACTTTAATAAGGGTACATAAAAACTCTATAAGCACACACAAAAAAACCAGTTACACCTTATATAAAAATTAATATGGCTAACGTTACTCTCTCAAAAATATTTTAATATATTAACATAAAAAATAACACCAATTAAAAATAACCTGTCATAAACTAACACAGCAAAATCCATAAACTTCAACAACAACAAAAAAACTATAAAAACAAAGTGCTTTGCCATAAACCTTTGGGTTCGTCTTGCCACTACTCCAAAAGCATCAAATCTCAATGAACAAAGCCCAGCTTCTCTCTTCAACCAATCTGGCTAGCCACTAAATTAATCCAAACTCTAAAGTAATGACTATAAACATCAACTAGCAAAACTGTATGCATAATATAGGTATAAAGAAAAGGAGTACTTGTGGCACCTTAGAGACTAACAAATTTATTTGAGCATAAACTTTTGTGAGGAAAGCTTATGCTCAAATAAATTGGTTAGTCTCTAAGGTGCCAAAAGTACTTCTTTTCTTTTTGCAAATACAGACTAGCACGGCTGCTACTCTGAAACCCATAATATATGTACATAACGAAAAAGCATATGCTAACAGCTGTAGTTTCAATAAGTGCAATGTATTGCCTTCTCCCTATAAAAAAAAATTGTGTGTGCTTTTTATAAGCATAAGACTGGGACCTAGAGCTGGTCAAAAATGGGGGGGGGGGTGAAGGGGATGTGAAAATTTTGGCAGAAAAATGTTTCTTTGTTTTCCTAAAATGTCCAAACATTTCCAACCAGCTATACAGCTTGTCAAAAACAAATTCTGCAGATTTATATTGTTGTCACAATGCCTAACTTTTCAAAAAATTCCAAGCAGCTTTAGTAAGTATTTTTGAGAGAAGGTGGTGTATATTGCCTCTACAATGTGCTGCAACAATTTTTCCTTGCAATATGGCAGCTGTCTCTACACCCATCAGAATTCAAATGGCCTAAGTTCCTATCTTTAGGGGTGTATAATTTTTTAGGGAAATATTTATCTTGAGCTCAGCAAAATGGAAATTATTTTTAAAGTGCTGGCAAAATTCGTGTAATGTGTTCTTGAGTTCACTGTGGGGGGCGGGAGTAGGGAAGCATTGATGTTGGGATTCAGATTCTATGTGAATGATATAGCTATCTGTCTCAGAGTTTCTTGTAGATCCCATTATCACAGTATCTAAACACTAAGGTACTATTTTTGCATTCAGGTAACTAGACTTGAATCTCTTTGTTTTAATATTAAAAACTACCTACAATATACATGGAATGTGATCATACAGAAAGCACATACCTACAGTTCTGCCGCTGTGGAGTGCATTTATTTCTATGTAATCTTCCACGTATTTTCTTTCCTTACGGAGAAGGTAGCCCACACTGATTACATCCAAGGTACTCAACACATTCAGAGTACAGTGATACATGCACACATGGGAAATGTCTCTCAGTAGCTACTGTTAGTTCCAACTTCCCTGCAGGTGACCAGCCTGAAGGCATAACCACGTCTTCCTGTCTTATTCCTGCCTGCACTCAGATAACAGGCTGTGGATCATAAGGGTTTGAGCCACTAAGGTTCAATTTATTTTATATAGTACATGGCAAGACAGTACCTAGGATACTGTGCATCTGTCTTTTATACAGCCTGCCCATATCAAGCCCTTTGGTGCTTAGCAACTATTAGAATCATAGAATATCAGGGTTGGAAGGGACCTCAGGACGTCATCTAGTCCAACCCCTTGCTCAACGCAGGACCAATCCCCAACTTAAATCATCCCAGCCAGGGCTTTGTCAAGCCTGACCTTAAAAACCTGTAAGGAAAGAGATTCTACCTCCTCCCTAGGTAACCCATTCTAGTACTTCACCACCCTCCTAGTGAAAAAGTTCTTTCCTAATATCCAACCTAAATCTCCCCCACTGCAACTTGAGACCATTACTCCTTGTTCTGTCATCTGCTACCACTGAGAACAGTCTAGATCCATCCTCTTTGGAACCCCCTTTCAGGTAGTTGAAAGCAGCTATCAAATCCCCCCTCATTCTTCTCTTCTGCAGACTAAACAATCCCAGTTCCCTCAGCCTCTCCTCATAAATCATGTGTTCCAGTCCCATAACCATTTTTGTTGCCCTCTGCTGGAGGCTTTCCAATTTTTCCATCCTTCTTGTAGTGTGGGGCCCAAAACTGGACACAGTACTCCGGATGAGGCCTCACCAATGTGAAATAGAGGGGAATGATCACATCCCTTGATCTGCTGACAATGCCCCTACTTATACATTCCAAAATGCCATTAACCTTCTTGGCAACAAGGGCACATTGTTGACTCATATCCAGCTTCTCGTCCACTGTAACCCTTAGGTCCTTTTCTGCAGTACTGCTGCCGAGCCATTTGGTCCCTAGTCTGTAGCAGTGCATGGGATTCTTCTGTCCTAGGTGCAGGACTCTGCACTTGTCTTTGTTGAACCTCATCAGATATCTTTTGGCCCAATCGTCTAATTTGTCTAGGTCCCTCTGTATCCTATCCCTACCCTCCAGCGTATCTACCACTCCTCCCAGTTCAGTGTCATCTGCAAACTTCCTGAGAGTGCAGTTCACGCCATCCTCCAGATCATTAATGAAGATATTGAACAAAACTAGCCCCGGGACTGACCCCTGGGGCACTCCGATTGATACCAGCTACCAACTAGACATGGCGCCATTGATCATTACCTATTGTATGTCCCTTATCAGGAGTTTTACCACTTTGTCATCAGGCATTTTGGCCTTCAAACATTTGTGCACAAAAGATTCAGAGTAGATCTAACTCTTCTGGGAGGGGAGCATAGTTTGCTTCTCTTTCTTAGAGCAATGACCCAATTTCGCAGGAGCAGGATTAATTATTGACTCCCTTGCTTTCCTTCCTAACCCCTACTGTCCCTAAAAAAATGCCCGGGCTACTTATGAGCAATTTTATGGTTCCATAAGAATCAGATAAGTGGTAAGTTCCAATGAAGTCTTCCATAACGTTCCACATTGGTTGTCCACAGGAAGGCCCAGTAAATCGAGCAATAACAGCATCAGCTACTGGACTCATTTTGCCTATAGTAGCTGCATCTCTCTTTCTATATTCATATTTTGTGTAACCTGTGCTGGTGTGGCACGGTCATGCAGCCAGGCAATCACTCGTAAGCAGCCAGGAAATTAAATAATTTTCAAGGGTAGGTGGAAGAAGGGGGAAAAAAAAACACATTGGTCTGTGAGTATTCTCCCCTGTGGATAAGGATTTGAAATATCCACCACTTTGCGTCTTCCAACTAGAGGAGGGACAAAAAGTTATTAAGAAGTCTCTGTATGAGTCAGGGATAATAGTCATCTTTGGGTTTAGTATTATGAAGAGCAAGAATAAACTCAACCAGATACAGGGAAATCTCGTCATGATCAACCTCTGTTCCATGCAACTATAATACATTGCTATATAGGAGATATTTCTACCTGCTTGTGCCTTTAGGTCAGAGGTGGGCAAACTACTGCCCATGGGCCACATCTGGCTAGCAGGACCATCCGGCCGGGGAGGCTAGCCCCCAGCCCCTCCCCCTCAGCAATGGTGCTGCGCTGCCAGCGCTCTGGCCCGCCACTCCTGCCAGGCAGCGTGGGCGGTGTGGCTGGCTCTGGTGGGGCTGCGAGCTCCTGCTGCTCTGAGCGGCATGGTAAGGGGGATGGGGGTTGGATAAGGGGCAGAGGATCCCGGGAGGCAGTCAGGGGACAGGAAGTAGGGGGTGATTGGATGGGGTGGAGGTTCTGGGGGGGACAATCAGGGAGGAGGAACGGGGGGGGTTGGATAGGAGAGGGAGTCCCGGGGGGGCTGTCAGGGGATGGGGAGCAAGGGGGGGTTGGAAAGGGGGTGGGCAGTCAGGGGACAAGGAGCAGGGGAGGTTGGATGGGTCAGAGGTTCTGAGAGGAGCACTCAGGGGGCGGGAAGTGAGAGGGGGTGGATAGGGGGTGGGGGTCAGGCTGTTTGAGGAGGCACAGCCTTCCCTACCCGGCCCTCCATACAGTTTCGCAACCCTGATGTGGCCCTCGGGCCAAAAAGTTTGCCCAACCCTGCTTTAGGTTGTATATTCTTCTGTAAGAACTTTATTTTCCTGATGCTATTTAAATTACTTATTGTGTAACACGACCCATACTTATTATATTACTGCATTTATCTATATTCAAATATTAAGTTAATTTGAGTGTAATATTTTGATATGAAGTTTTCTGTTAAATGTTTTTAAAATGTAATTTAGCATGTCCCAATCGCTTCAGCATGGCTGAATATGGAAATGTGCCACTCTGGGTGACCTGAGAGGTATTTTGTCATTTATAGCACATCAAACTCAGTTGTTCATAGATTTTTATACCTACTTATTCAAGGAATATTTGCAAAATAGATGAGTCAGGTGGAAATGTGAGACAGGCTAATGTTTAACAGAAAAATTAAGTTTTGGATCATAAGGTGGCATATCATAGGCTCTTATGAATGGTCTGACAGTCGTAGAAAAGTGTCACTTGCGATGACCAGAGAACTATCTTGCCATTTAAAGCAGGTCAAACCCAGTTCACTGTTCAAGGACCACTTGCAAAATGGAAGGAGTTGGGGACAGTGAGGGGAAGTGACATGGGGAAGCTATTTGTAGAGAAATGAAATTCAACGTCAGAGACTGGAATGTCCCAGGATCTTCAGAATGGTCTAACAATCATAAAGACAGCATTCATACATCCTAAAATCTCAGTTATTGATTCAAGTGAAGAGGCAGTTACACCACATAGGATTGGGTGCATAAAATATATATGTTTAAATATGAATTAGGTAAGAATATCTATTCATATTCTCATGTATCTGACTGAAATGTGTAAACACTTTAATGTTTTTTTTTATGATTAACTTTTAAAATCTTCAGTAGGGAACTGAGAACAAAGAAACAGTGTCAACCTTGTCTTCTTGTCTTAAAGAAAGGCAATGTTGTGTTAATATTTTTTTTAAAAAAAGATCATTAGGATGATGCAGGTAATTGTATGCATGTCATTCTTATATCAATCCTGGGCAAGAAAATGGAGCAGCTAATACAGGACTCAATTAATAAAGAATTAAAGCAGGGTAACATAATCATTGCCAATTAATATGGGGTACAAACTAGTCAAACTAGTCAAAACTAGTCTGATATCTTTTTTTGATGAGATTTACAAGTTTGGTAGATAAAGGTAATCATATACTGAGACTTCTGTAAGGCATCTGATTTAGTACTGCACAACATTTTGATTAAAATATTAGAATGATACAAAATTTGCATGGCATACCTTAAATGGATTAAAAGATGGCTAACTGATAGATCTTGAAATTTAATTGTAAATGGGGAATCATCATCAAAGTCGGTGTGCTTCCAGTAAGGTCCCGCAGGGATCAGTGCTTGACCCTATGTTATTTAATCCTTTTTTTTTTTAATCAATGACCTGGAATAAAACATAAAATCATCACTGATGAAATTTGCAGATGACAAAAATATTGGGGGAATGGTAAATAATGAAGACAATATGTCACTCTGATACAAAATGACTTGGATCACTTGGTAATCTGGGCACAAACAAACATTATATATTTTAATATGGCTACTGTAAATGTATAGATCTTGGAACAAAGAATATAGGCCGTACTTAAAGGATTGGAGACTATCATTGGAAGCAATGATTCTGAAAAAGTTTTCGGGGTTATGATTGATAATCGGCTGAACATAAGCTCCCTGTATGACTTTGTGGCCAAAAGGAATAATGCAATCATTGGATGCATAAACAAGGGAATCTTGAGTAGGAATAGAGATGTTATTTTACCTCTCTATTTGGCATTGATGATCATTGCTAGATATACTGTGTCCAGTTTGGGTGTCCACAATTCAAGAAGGATGTTGGTAAATTGAAGGATGTTGATAAATTGGAAAGGGTTCACCTTCCCAATGGTCATGATGGATTCTCCATTACTGACAATTTGTAAATCAATACTGCATGTTTTTTCTGAAAGATATGATCTATGAATTGTTTGGTGGAAGTATGATAACCTGTGTTATACAGGAGGTCAGACTAGACGATCACAATGTCCCGTTTGGCCTTGGAATATATAAGAAGAGAAGAGCCACAAGAATGATGAAAGGATTAGAAAATATTCCTTATTGTGACAGACTCAAAGAGCTCAATCTATTTTGTATAACAAAGAAAAGGTTAAGAGGTGATCACAATTTATAATTACTTACATGGGAAACAAATAATGAGCTCTTCAATCTAGCAGAAAAAGGTATAACATGATCCAATGGCTGGAAGTTGAAACTAAATAAATTCAGAATGGAAATTAGGTGTATTTTTTAACAGGGAGGGTAAATAACCATTGGGACAATTTACTTGGTCATTGTGGATTCTCCATCACAGGCAATTTTTAAATCAAGACTGGATGTTTTCCTAAAAGATGTGGTCTAGGAATTAATCTGGGGAATTTCTATGACCTATGTTTGACAGGAGGTCCAACTAGATGATCACAATGGTCCCTGTTCACCTGGGAATCCATGGATATATGGATACATCTACACTTGAAGCTAGGGGTGTGATACCAAACATACATAGACATATTATCACTACCTCTCATCAATCTAGTGCACTAAAAATAATAGTTTAGCTGCTGTAAGAAGGGCCTGGTGAGCAGTGGAACAAGCTAGCCATCCAGAGTACCCAGTGGATTTGTACTCGGGGTAGCTAGCACATGCCACTGCTCACTGCTGCCTGTACTACTATGGGTACACTACTATTTTTAGCATACTAGATCAGTGATAACTAGCATGAGTATGTCTACATGAGGTGAGAATCACACCTCAAGCACCAAGTGTAGAACTCATGGGAAAGTTCCTAAAGCAGCAGAGAAGAGGGAGGTAGTTCCTGAGGACCACCTTACAGCTTTGCGCTGTTTCACTGTTTGCTTTGAGGCAGAAACCAAGCATGCACAAATTAATTCTATAAGTGCTTGAAAGTTATGAGTATGTAAAACTAGGAGTTACAATAGAAACTGCTTTGCCATTTATCTATAGCCTGCTTACCTAGTGGCAATTATTATTTAATTTTAATTTAAAATATCACACCATGCTGTAGGCAAACAGGCTCAATTTTATTCTATAGGTCTTAGCCAACTCTGGCATATGACATCACCAGCAGAGGTTATGGTACAGGTCAGACTGAAAGCTGGTGACCCAAAGTGAGTCTGGAATTAATGTTGCCACAAAAATATTTCTAAAATTAATCTAATCCTGATGTACAAATATTTTTCAATTTAGAGCTATGAGAGAAACACCAGGGATTTATTCATAGTTCAATAGGGTGATGCTAAGGTATACCTACTTCAGAATTTTTATGGTGCCCCCTGCCACTTCAGCTAACATGCCAACTTCAAGCTTTCTGTTTTTGCAAACTGACCACACTTATTTCCCTAACACCCCTCTTCCTCCATATGTGCAGCTCATATCTGTGTGTAATGCAAAAGGCACTTTCAAAAATCAAATTCTATCACATCACAGTTTTGCTTGCAGAATTATTTTCTGTGAAATATTCTGGAAGTGGAAATGTGTCTCAGATTTATCTGCACTACCAGCTGACAAGGTGACATTTTTTTGTATTCATTCTCTCTGAAATTCCAAAGTTGGTACCAGATGTTATTATTTTTTTTAATAAAATAACACTGGATTAAGATCACTGCTTTTAACAATAATGAAGTCGATGCTCATTGGCTGCTGTTAGCATCCCTACCTTGGCCATGTCAGAGTGGTGGGAATGACATAGAACTCAGAACCCAGAGTTCTGTGATGCATTATAATCAAATCCATACTAGGCAATGACAGGACCCTAATAAAACAGATTTTCAATATGAAATTCAGTTGTTTCAGGCATTTAATCCACTCATCAGTGCAATATAAATTCAGAGAGAAAACTGTTTTTTAAAAAAAAAACACTGAAGTGGTTTACCAAAATGTCTGTTTTAATTTGCTTCCTGAATAGATAATACCACAGGTGATGTTGGTGGTATATGCAAAGATGCTGTTTTCTTTAAGCATCTGTGTACAATAAATAATAAATGAAACACTCTACAGTAACGTAATGCAGATAAGTCATTTGAGTACAAGAAATAAATGTGAAACAGATGCTTTAAGATTTAGCTATTTTGCCAAGATGACACAATATAGTACAAGGACACCGTAGGGACATCTGTTATGCACATTGAGTGCCAGCTGCAAATATGATATACCTTTCTGAAAGCAATTCAAATTTACTATAAATCCTTTGTTAATAAGTTACTCCTAGACATCAAAAGAACTCTAGCAATAATTAGATTTTTGAAGTAATGAGTATACTAGACTCATTGACAAGCTTTAATATGCTACCTACTCTTTAGCTGAGATTTACAGTAAATGGTTGTTCTCAAAAACATTTCAGTTGTCATGGCCTTGGTCACTACGTAATAATGTTATCATAGTATTCTAATTTTTGCTACTTATAGTATAAGGAATAACAAGGGTATTGTGGTAATGTTATCAAAGGTGAAATTAGAAATTCTGTACAGTAACCTTGTGTAATGACAACAGCCTAAAGGATGAAAAAGTGACCAAAAATGGAATATAATTAGAGATGGGATTTTGTAATGTAGGCCCTAGTTCAAGAAGTTACTAGAGCATGTGCCCAACTTGAAGCACTTCAGCAGGACTTCTCACATGCTTCAAGTTAAGCACATGCTTAAGTACCTTGTGAACTGGGGACATACCAAAGGAATCCTCACTTCTTGAGGGTGGCTGATGGATTTACCAACCACACACTAGCACAGAAGCATCTGATGCTCTTCACCCTTTTGAAGCCATATTCCTATACCCTAAACTCCTCCTCTGAGTTATTGTAACTAAAATATTTGTGTTTTTTTTTCTTCTGCAGAAGTTTTCTCTTATTTGGGGGCAGGGCAGGGGGAAGGTTAGTGTCAATCACTGCAAAAAGGAGAGCACAAGGCAACAGGTTCTAAGCCTTCTTTACATGTAAAAAACAAATTCCAAGTGTGTCAGAAATATAAAGAGAAGGGTAACCAACTTTCTGTATACAGTGCTATAAAATCCCTCCTGGCCAGAGGCAAAACCCTTTTGCCTGTAAAGAGTTAAGAAGCTAAGATAACCTTGCTGGCACCTGACCAAAATGACCAATGAGGAGACAAGATACTTTCAAAGCGGGGGGGGGGGGGGAGTATTTACCATCCTGATTGTACAGAGGTGATTCTTTTACTTTTTCTTTAATTAAAATTCTTCTTTTAAGATCCTGATTGCTTTTTCCTTGTTCTTAAGATCCAAGGGTTTGGGTCTGTGTTCACCTATGCAAATTGGTGAGGATTTTTATTAAACCTTCCGCAGGAAAGGGGGTGTAGGGTATGGGGGGGATATTTTGGGGGAAGATGTCTCCAAGTGGTCTCTTTCCCTGTTCTTTGTTTAACATGCTTGGTGGTGGCAGCATAGGATTCAAGGACAAGGCAAAGTTTGTACCTTGAGGAAGTTTTAACCGAAGCTGGTAAGAATAAGCTTAGGGGGTCTTTCATGCAGGTCCCCGCATCTGTACCCTAGAGTTCAGAGTGGGGAAGGAACCTTGACAAAGTGTCTCTCAGAGGATGAACTGTAAAGTTGCATTCTTTCATCAACAGAATCCTGGCCAAAATATATAGAAAAGGATGAATTTAAAAACATTCCAGGGGGAACATACGAAGCATACAGATCAAGAGAAAATAGGATTTGTTTATTCCCCAATGGGTGCTGCTTCATTTGCTTCAGTGTTATTATGGATGATTTACTCCTCATGTGGCCGAAAAGGAAAAAGAGCAGAAATGCTGCAACAATGGAGGATATGAATTAAGAATGAGCAAGACAGATTGCTGTCACAGTCTGCTAGTCATTTTCAGGGGTAAACTCGTTTGGCAGCATTTCCGAATTATGTAGCTTATAGAGTTCTTTGGGGTATGAACCATATAAGGAGCTGCTGAAGCAACAGGATTTAGGGTTTTAGGGGATCCATTATAAGCTATATACTAGTTTAGGGCCCTTTTTTTAACCTGGGGATTCCCAATGACTTTAGTAGGAACACCAAAAGAATCACATTAAAGGAAATGAGAACTCATTTTTGACTGATGCAAGCTGCTGTTTCCTGTTTCGTGTACTGTATTTAAGAGGACTTTTTAAGAGTAAAGTGTGCAAGTGTATAGTCCACAATTTTCTAAATGTATGCACATATAGGGATGAAATTACACTTAATCCTAATTAATAAAAATCAGTTTTCCTGTCACATAATTACATTTTGTGAAGACCAGTGTCAGGGCTATTAACTCTCCAAATCCCCTCAAAATATTTAGTCCAGTAGCACGTTTCAGAAACTTTCTTGTTAGATTTAGATATTCTTTCCCATTTACTAATTTGGCGCCTGATCCTGCTTCAATAGGAGCTGGATAAAGCCCTAGGAGGTTAAAAATCTGATCCTACACCATTTCAGTCAATGGGAACTTTACTTTTGTGAATACAGGATCAGGCCCTTTTGAAAGCAGCTCTTCAACGTGATGGTGTTGTCCTGTACCTTTAGGACCATAGCACTCTAGTTTGGTGAACTATTCAGAACCTCTTCCTGAGTATAGGTTACCAGATTGGGACTGAAAAAGTGCCTGGATAGATGGGTTTCCTCTGTTTTGTACATTCACTCATTCCACAATTGGTTACCAATGTTTATTTTAAACCCAGATTGTATCTGTGCTCAACAGATCTGCCTTTTCTAAAACTGTATTGACTAAGACCTTGTCTGCACTATGGGGGTAAGTTGACCTAAGTTATGCAACTCCAGCTATGTGAATATCATAGCTGGAGTTGACGTAGCTGAGGTTGACTTACTACAGTGCCTATACCGTGCTGTGTCGACGGGAGACACTCTCCTGTTGACTTACCTTATGCTTCTCATTCCGGTGGGGTACCCGAATCAACAGGAGAGCAGTGCAGTGCTGTCACCACTGAGCTACAGGATATTCTGATGTCGGGGGAGGCTCCCTCGATCTCTCCATTGAAGCTGTTCCACTGTGTATAAATAATTAAATATCCATTGGAGCCAGGGGTCTCCCACTTCTCAGGGGGTGCCCTAACCACCAGGTTGTAAAGTAATTATTTCTCTCTCCAGTCCAATGATTACTTAAATATTTATCCATGGTGCAAAACAGCTTAAAACTGGGATATAGGTGCCTAAGTCTGGGTTGAAGGCCCCTAAGTACTTTTGTGAATCTGGGTCTAAGTCTCTTCTTCCTTTAAACTAGGGTTCAGTACAACTGAAAGTCACAACACATTTAGGCCCATTTTAGACTATGTTTTGTCAGTGAACCTCACAATATGGAGAGTGTTATAAACATAATAGTTTCCTGATGAGTAAGGTGTGCATGATACCCTGTGTACAAAGGAAAGACTGTTAAATTTGCCTATCAATTAGCAGGTGAGGTTAAGACAATTTGAATTTTTTAATGAGAAGCTGAACAAAATATCTAACTAAAAAAAGAAATTGGTGGAGAGTGGAGATTAGAAACTTGACACAGCATGATCCTGAAATTCCTAAAGGAAAAAGTAGATGAGATTATAACAATTGACTGTCAGGAGGAGATGTGCTCCAAGTAAACTGATGGCAAAGTAATTACCAGCAGAAGTGACAACCAGAGGACAGCAAGAGAATTATATAAACACGTGGAGAACCCTATGTTTCTAAGCAGTCAGAAGAAGCACTTCTTTTAATTTTACATTAATTAATTTTATTATTTTCATGAAAAAACAATATTAAAATAAATCTTTGGTGAGAAGAGGAAATGCTAAGAGGTAAAAAGTGTTGGTAACGTGGCCTCACAATAGGTATCAGCAGAGAACCAGTGTGCTCAATCTCAGAAGAAAATCAAGAGAACACACTGTCCAGTACTAAAATATAATAATTACTCTAGTAAATATTATTAAAGGGCGGAAAGAAAGAATTAGTAGGGTTCTTGTTAAATATTTACTATTGGAACCTTGGAAAGCACTCAGTTGAGATAACTATCAACACTCCTGAGATATACTTCAGGATATCAACACTACAGAGAGAGCCAGATACCTTTTTATCAAAAGACATTGTTAAAGGTGGAAAGACTCAGAGGCACAGGTACAGAACTTGATCTGTCTGGATTCCTGAGAAAATGCAACTGGCAGTACCACATTACCAGAAAAGTATTGTCTGAAAAAAACCTCAAAAGTGCATTAGAGAGAGGCTCACAAAATACTGGGTAGAAAATCCTAACTGTAAAATTTTTCAAATGAGCATGCTTGCAGAGAGACATTTGTTGAACACCAGAGTGTGCATTTTGAGATTAGACAACCATAACAATCCAATAATAATCATCTTGTTTTATACATTATTTTAATCAGTGTTGTCACAGATTGGGGGAAGTGCTTCGGGTTAGTAAACTTTTATAAATATCTCTGAACATGTCACTTTTGTATGCACATAGGGACCCTATCTTTCAAGGTGCTGAGTGTTCTCACCTGCTACTAGGGTCAACAGGATTGAGAGTGCTCAGCACTCAGAGTTAGGCATAACCAGCCCAAGCCTGTTCCCATTTAAACCCAAAATGAAAATATCATTTACCTCAGTGTTGTACTATCAGCTCCATAATAAGGCTGAATTCAAATAAATCCGCATTTTTGGCTGTTAGTTTGGAAATACTATTGGCTGACTTCTATTCTAGCCTTTTTTTGACTGGAAGGATTAATATATAATATTCAGCCTTCCTTTTCTCTGCACAAGATTCACAGCCCAAATAGCCATTTTCATACTAGTACCCAGACATATTTCACACAAAGAGCTAAATCCACAAAGGATGTAAATAACAGCATTGGAACAACAGTGATTTACACTAGTTCAGAATCTAGCCCCCAAAACGGTCAAGAAGTCTTAACACTATAACACAGAAGTCCTCAGATGGAGACAGCTCAACAATCATGTAAAGCCAGTATTTACTTATAACAGTGTGAAAGCATACATTAGAAACTTTTGTATTTAGACATTTTAACCTTGTTCAAAATCAACAGAAAAGTAGCTTTTATCCCAACTGTACTGTAGTTACATTATTCAAAGGGTGTCAAGAGAAAGTTCTTACTCAACACTATAGACTTGTAACTAAAACTAATCTTTGAGCAGATAGTGAGGGTAATTTTCATTTAATAATGTTCACCACTCTACATGTTTGCGTGGTGGTCAAATACTGTTTCAGCATATGTGCAAGCTTCCTTCAGACCTGGGGTATGCTTAACCCCCACTCTGCCCCAGTCCTTGCCCCCACCCCAACCATCCCCCCAAGTCCCTGCCCCCACACCACCTCTTCCTGCCCCGTTACACCCCCTCCCCTGAGCTTGCCCCATCCCCACTCCGCCCTCTTCCCTCCAGCATCTCCTGCACGCCGTGAAACAACTGATTGAGGCAGGCAGGAGGCACTGAGAGAGAGGGGGAGGAGTTGATTGGCAGGACTGCTGGTGAGGGGAAGTGCTGTGGGGGAGGGGGAAGCTGGCTACCAGTGGGTGCTAAGCACCTGCTATTCTGTTTTCACGTGTGCTCGAGCTCTGGAGTACCCAGGGAGTCAGCGCCTATGTGTTTCAGCATTACACCGAGAGATGTTATAATACACTGAGTCTTCAAATAAAGGATTCCAGTAAACATGAAAAAAATGCAATTATTTTAAATTATCAACATAAGTGTCATGGAAATTACCATGTTTTTTTTTCTTAAATCAGCATTTTTCTGATAAATCAAGAAGGCTGTGATCCTATTGTCCTAGCTTCTAAGAGGTTATGGAAGAGTTTGGTCTCTGTAGTATATTAATACTTCATTGGAAGACAGATAAGTGGATGCAGATCCAAGATATTCCTTTCTAGAGTTTTTCATTTCACAGTATGCACACATTTCCTGTTACAAATATGGATCAGCAGCAAATACAGCATTAAGGTGATACACAAGTATCTCCAGTGGGAGACGTCCAACTGCACATGGCTTTGAGTTTATGTTTTCAAACCAAAATTTGAGACTCTGCCTGGCAATCTTTCTCCATGTCTGTACTATGACTCTAGACCAAATATACAAGTGATGCATAAGGTGGAACAAGTGACACCACTTTACATTAACTTAGACTTCCTTACACTCATAATACCTTAGATTAATATACTCTGCCAGTGTTTAAGGGAGGCTAAGTTATATGCTGTGGCATTAGAAAAATATATAAGAAGGTGAAAGATAAAGAGGAGTGTGGTGTTATAAATGAATTTATTGGAAACTTTGACCATCCCACCAGACTTATGACCATTAGTTCATGTTCCTGGGGCAGATTCTAAAATGTCAAGTAGATTAATGTAGTTACTGCATAGGTATATATGCAGTCAACAGTTAAATCAGAAATATGTTATATTACATATAATCTCTCATATGATGTGGCCAAAGGTATACCATGAATACCATTGATCATGTCTATCATCATCACATATATGATAGCTTTGATGTGTTAAACACTAACTATACCGGTCCTGGGAAGATAGAAACTGACTCCATAGTACCATATTCACAAACATGAAAGAAGGGAAAAAAAGGTAGAAAAGGTATATATTTTCCATGTAATCACTTTCATTTTCAGAGCTTCACACCCCCGACTATGCAACCCTTACATTAACATTTTAGAGGCTTTTATAAAGCCCTGGGTTGTAGCACTTGAAATCATTGTAACATTTTCCAAACATTTTCTGGCTGTCATCTTATTGTGTTGGCAATTTGCATTAATGACTTTGCATTGTACCTTTCTGTAGTGCATTTGGATTAGAGCTGCATTGACACTGAAACGTTCAGGATTTTAGCCAGGTCATGCTGAGGAAGAACATGCTTTGTTCTTATTAAGTTGTTATTTTTTGGTTTTGATCTCTCTCACTGATAGGATTTTTACATAAATTTCAGGATTTGTATTGGCTTGAGTCTTCTCAATTCATCATACAACTTAAGGGATGGGTATTGTCCTCTGATTGAGTTTACACATATTTGAAGGTCACTCATAGTAAAATGCCAACCTGAGATTCTTAATCATTACATGTAATTTTATACATTCATATTGAATTTCCATTTTTGAGATCTTGTCTCTACTTTCTATAGAGGCAGATTTTGTCTGGGCTTTGCTCTTCTTTCTAACTTAGTATGTGTATAACCTGTCAATGTATGTATCTATCCACCCCCCAACTCAGGGAGATAGTGGCTTAGTTTCTGTCATGACACTATCTGACTAAGGTTGCACATCTCCCCCTTCTGCTTCCCGGATAAGAAGAAATTGGGGGAAACAGAAACTTAGGGTTATTCTCTGACTAAATATGGGTATGAGGTACAGAAATGATGGACATGAGGGAGTTGAGTGGTGGCAAACACTACAGAGTGAGGACAGTGAAACAGAGGTATTTGAGTAGCCTACTATCAGACAAGGGGTACAAAGAGAATAATAGTTTTGGGGTCAAGACACGGGACAGGAACTTGGGATTCAATTTCTGGCTCTGTCCTAGGCTTCCTTTGTGACACAGGTTAAATCACTGTAATCTCTCTATGGCTCAGTTCCCCATCTGCAAAAATGAGGATAATTTTCCCTACTTCACACTGGTGTGGTGAGGATATTATGCTAGGCACTCAAATGGTGCAATGTCGGGTGTTAAATAAATATATATATTAAAGAGCGCTGAATTTAGGAAATAAAAAAAATTCTATTACTTGATATTACATGGAAACAAATTAAATTAATGCAATAGTAAAGTGGCACAGTCAAATCACAGAAAATCAGAAAATGCAGAAAGCTAAGGGAGGGGATTTTCAAAGACACAAAGAGCACCCAATTCTGTCTTTGTGCTTTTGAATATTGAATCCTCCTAATGTTTTAAAACCAAAATGAATGTGCCCACAGTAGACATTCTGCACTGGTATATTCTATCGTGTGTATTTTAGTATATAAACAATGTATATTAAATCACAAATTTAATCAAAAACAGGGGCAGAAATTAATATATATGATCAACGTTGGAACATTAACTTTTCGTACTTTTTGACTTTTTTGTGATTGTGTTATTTTAATATAAGTGTGGCACTGAGATGGTGCTCACTGAGCTGATGGATGATACTTCTTGCTAAAGACAAAGTTCATCCCATTGCTGTTAGGCATAATAAATAGCAAGAAATCAAGGAATAGAAATCTGATCACTTTGGGCCTGATTTACTCTTACTTACCCCAGTTTTACCCTACTGTTGCTCCATTGACTTCAGTGGAGATACTCTTGATTTACTTTAGTGTAAATGAAAACAGAATCAGTCTCTGATTTTATTTTGTTTCACACCAAGATTAGAGGACACACACAGGGAGTCTAAGATTATCATTTTCAAACGATCTCAGTCTTTTCTGTTAATTTTCAGTGACATTGAATCCACTTTGTGGTAGATTTTTTGGCATTTACCTGGCCTGATTTCACAATTAATGAAGTCAAGTACTTACCCAGAGCATCTAGGTCTCAGTCTGTCTCCTCAGGCTGATGCTGTCCAGATGAAGCTACTGACAGATGTCTCTTCTTTTCTCTTCTTAACTGTAATAGTTGAAACTCTAAGGCTCTGGGAGACAGCTGGAAATTAATTAACTGGATAAAATTGGAATTTTGCTCCTCCTTTTCCCTCTAATTAACTATTTTTCCTAACTCTTACGGATTTAACCCAGACAATCTGCCAGCTAGAACTACTCTTCTTTGGTTTCATTTGTCTCTTCTTAACTTTTCTTTTAATCTACAATTTACTTGCAGCTATGCTCTCAGTGTTTTATCTTCTTGTTATCAATCTATCCTGGGCTGCACAAAAGCCTGATCCTTGACAAGAGAAGGAATAAAGAACCTGCACTTGCCCCAGGTCACATGCTAAACATTTGATGGGTTGGAGATCTCTTTTGTGTGCATCAGCTCATCAGCCTCTCAGGATTCCATAAACTGACAGCTGGGGAGCCCAGGTGTCCTTTTAGTGAGGAGAGAGCAACATGTAGCTCTGCAGAACTGACCAATTCCAATCCTTGGATATTAGGCATGAGACTTTTTCCCAAATACCTGCCTCACTTGTGTCCCAATTTAATCATGAAATGACTATTACCACATTTAGCTTTTACTACAATTCAGCAAAGCCATTAACCGTGTGCATAATGTGAAGCATATGAGTCCCAGAAGCACAAAGATACTTATGTGCCTAAACCCCAGATTTAGGTGCCTAAGCAGCCTGACTTCAGGAGATGGGTTCCTGTTCATGGATTGATAAGCAGAGCTAGGCACCACCCTGCAGCCTGAACATGGGTGCCTATCTCTGAATGAGATGGATGGGGCTCAACACACACACTTTTGTTGGCATCTCTCATGGGCTAGCTTAGCCAGCTCTCCACCTACTATGCTGGTTTTTGGATCTCATTTTAGTGGCCCATCTCTGAGTTCCTCTGTGTTTTTAAAGGATTGTAATAGCACCTCAGTCTCTGTGTTCCCCTTCAGGCGTAATTCCACTGCTCTCCTCCCCCCACACGCCACTCCCTGCAGACAAGCTGAGTAAAACTGGATCTCGTAGGTTCCAGCCTCCCAATGGTTCTAAGGTGTTCCTTTTGGAACAGACACTTATCAAGGTTATCTTTTACAGGACGTTGGCTTGTATTATATAGGAGGTCAGACTAGATGATCATAGTGGTCCATTCTGGCTGTGGAATCTATGAATCTTAATGACCCTTCCTCGTTAGACATCTGCTTGATGAAAGAATTTATCCTGACACCTTTCAGCTCAATATGAAGTCTACACAGCAGCGAAGGTACAGAATATTTTTATAATCAAAATCATGTGCAAGAAAACAAAATAGCATTTGGTAGTTTGACATAGATACAGAGAGAGAGAAAGAGAGTTCATATCAGATAGAGCTAAGAACTTGTACACAGACAGGTTTCCCAGACTGCCACCGCTATCATTCCTGGTATGTTTGTCTATTCCTGCTACTTCACATTCTCTCTTTCAGCTGAAAAAACATGTTGATTTGAAAATGAGTAAGTGGGGGAAGCATGTATGTAAGGTACAGGAAAGAAAGTTCTAGAAACTTGACCAAAATATAATTTGAGCAGTTCACAAAACTTCCTACTCTACAATCCTTACTTGTAATGCTGCCTCTGAAAATAGATTTAGAGTCAGTATTGTAGATGATAACATGGAATTACAGCTGCAGAATTTGCCCTTCCCTTTAATGCCAAAAAAAAATTTAATGCGCTGTGTTTATTATGCAATTAGAAAAGACCAATAAAAGGGCAAATATATTATAAAAATCTTTGTAAATTTGACCAGGATTTACTTATGAAACATACCAAATGACTCAGTTCCCAAGTGAGAGGGGTATTAGCATTCTACTTATTAAAGTGGCATTCTATCCTGCAGCTTCCCATTGGTTTCAGTGGCCTCACATAAACTCAGCCTTACAAACAAGATTATATGTTGGCCAATGATATTAAATGATAGAGCTGTGAAAATAACACATAATGAATTATTCATTCAATATATTTAGCCTTTTTTCCTACTCATGGAATATCCCTGAGCAAATAGTGAAATCCTTGAATTTACTGGATTTTCAAGTTTGTTACACAAACATATTTTGAATATTTAACTATATGAATTTAATGTGACTATTTAATGTGTAACGTAGTTTATAATGGTCAAATAAATCAAATGGTATTGTTTCTATTTCCTAACTAAATGAGTTTGCAAGAACTTTCAGTGTGACTTCTGATGTGAGAATTTAAAATTTGGTACCATGAATTTTGTACATTGAGATTTTAAATTTCCTTTGCATGACTGTTTGCAGCAGTAAAACTAAATCATCCAAATATTTATGGAAAGTGGAAAAAAAAGGTGCATGAAGGTTTTAGGCAATATTTTCCCAATAGCATCTAACAGTGTGGATGCTGTCATTATAATCAAGGTCCTGTGTACTCTGCTACAAGTTCTGAAATTCCATGGCTTGTGTTAGACAAGAGGTTTGACTAGATGATCTAATTATCCCTTCTGGCCTTAAAATCTGTAAAGTTCCACCTACATTTTGCAGGGAGGAACTTGGAAGACTGGAAACTCTGGGGCACCTGCATTTAAATTAAAAATATACATTTTTTCTTGAGTGTTAATTATAATATTGAATAATATTCAGTATAGTAGTCCCTGTGTTGTTTATTTTAGGCCAGATTATGAACACCATACTCACACCAATGAGATGTTACTGACATAATTAGTGCCATGTTTCTTTCATATTAATTTCAATTTCTTTGGCAATGTCTTTGTATTTTTGCTTCTTTTGCTTGCTTATTATATTGTGCTGCATGTTTTTGTACTTGTTACTCTGCACTGCAATGCTAAAGTTGTCAGGAGGAAGATGGAGGGTAAACACCTGAGGAAGAATGAGAATGAGATAAGTATTGTACAATAAGCACATCAGCTGGGTGTTGCTGCTAAAATGATTAACAGTGAAATAGCTGACATGGTTTGACATTTAAATTGTCATTTCTGTTTCAGTTATCACCACAATGGGATGAATGAGGCAGCTCAGATTTCACATAAGCTTTGTCTGAGGCTGAATGCAAGTTCAGGAAGACATCTGTGTATCAATTAACAGTGTTGTTGTAGCCCTGTTGGTCCCAGGACATTAGAGAGAGAAGGTGGAGGAGTGTAACAGAATACACTTCTGCATTCACATACTACACACTATTGTACTAATCTTTGTACAAGCTATGCCTTATAAAGTGTTATTTGAAAACGTATAATTTGCTTGTCAGTATTGCCCTCATAAAATATTTGTAGCAACACTGAAAATGAAGTTATAAGATTCCCCTGTATGATGTTATTAACACATGTTCCAAACCCCACAGCCCTGCCCAGATAGAAGTCAGCAAATAGCTCTGTCCTAAACAAAGGAATATGTGCTTGCCTTAATTTGCATTTAAGCAATAAACAGAGTCATCAAGCAAGAAGGGAAACAAAGAAAGCTCAAATAGGTGAAAAAAGCCAGCAGGGAACATACTTCCACATAGACTCTTTGTCTCTTGGTTCTCAGCTGGAAATGTTTTTCAAGAGGGGGACTGGAACTATAAAAAGCAGGCATAAACACCCCAAGACACCACTCTCTTGACCTCTCTCTGGCATCAAACCAGAGGCAATGAAGGAAAACAGCTGTTGGACTGTGTGTGTGTGGGGGGGGGGAGGAGTTGGGGAGTCCTATCCTGAAGCGTTTGGTCAGTGGTGAAACACATGGTGAAGGAATTTTGCTTGAATCTAATATAATTTGTTAAATTAGGCACTACTAAGTGGTTTATCTTTATTTTTCTTGTAACTATTTCTAAGTTTTATGCCTCATTATTTGTACTCATGTAAATTCTTTATCTTTGTAGTTAATAACCTCACTGTTTTATCTAAGTTAGCATGTTTAAGTTGAAGTATCTTGGTAACTCTATTTAAGATAATAAACTGGCATATTATTCCCTTACAGGAATAATGGATTTAATATATTTGTAGTGTCCAAGAGAAGGCTGGGCAGTACAGGACACACATTTCTGAAAGAAAATCTTAGAAAGGGTGTATGTTGGGATCACCCTGCAGTATAACCAAAGCTGCTGAGAGCCAGGATGTAACTGAGAAGTTGAGGCTACACACAGACACTCAGGGTATGTCTTTCATGCTGGAAGTCTGTTTGTGAGCAGCCCAGGTGAGAGTTACTTCAGCAAGGCATTGTAAGGAACCCAAGGTTGCAGGGCAGGGGTGGAACAGCTCCCCACTTTTCTGAACTGTACCTTAATATGTCACAGTGAGTTAATATCTTTTATGGGACCAACTTCTGTTGGTGAAAAAGACAAGCTTTTGAGCTATACAGATCTTCATGTCTGGAAAAGGTATTCAGTGTTACAGCTAAATACATAGCACAACAGATTGTTCTAACTACTTATGCTAAACAATCTATTCCACCTTATATTGAGCTGTGACACTGTGAGTAGCTTTCCCAGACCTAATACCAGTTTGCACTCAGTTCCAATTTTTCATCACACACACACAATTTAGATTGCAGAACTTCGATTCAGGAACACAGTTCTGTTAGTGTTGGATTCTGTGGAAACTTCTGTGGCCTAAGGAAGTCTTTATTCTCCTTTAATTGGTGTTGAATCAGGTCTTGGTGGGCTTAATGATAGAACTTCCCATATAATTTTATTTTTCCTTAGCTAATATGCCCAGGAGGAATGTTGCAATTGATCTGAGTTTGTGATGGGCAGTATACTACTGGAATCATCACTCATATAATAAATGTCTTTCTTCTTTCTGGTCTTGAGATGCTTCTTTTAGCTACTTCCATGTTCTGCTGATGTGTACCCACACACTCCCACTAATCCATTGTTCTCCTTTTCCCACCTTTCAGTTTCCACCCACATCCAGCCCAAGTTGCCAAAAATATTTTTTATCAAAGAAATAAAATGCAAATAAAATAATAAAAAAGCCCTCTTCTCAGATCTGGTCTACACTATACAGTTAGGTTTACATAAGCTCAGACCTAATAATTAATGTGTCTACACTACCAGGTCCCTTACACGGATGTAATTTGACTACTACATTGACTTAATTATTCCACCTCCACAAGAGGCATAGCACTTAATTCAATGTTGTTAGGTTGACACAGAGGCAGTGTAGACATTGTGTTGCTTATGTCAACCTAACTGGCCTCCAGAAGGTGTCCCACAGTGCTCTGTTATGACTACTCTGCTAAATATTTTCAACTCTGCTGCACAGCAGCCAGATAAACAGGAAAAAGCTCCATCCCTGTTAAAGGACTGGGGATTTTTGAATATCCATTTCCTGTTTTTTTGGCCTGGAGAGCTCGCCTGCACAGCTGATCATTGCTGCTCCATGCTCCAAATGCCCTCCAGCCTGGAGTACACAGGAGATGGTGGATCTTCTTGGTCTGTGGAAAAAGAGGCTATGCAGGCACAGGTCTGATCCAGCTGTAGAAACACAAACATCATTGAGCAGAACGTGCAGGGCATGGCAGAAAAGGGCTACACTAGGGACATGCAGCAGTGCCATGTGAAAATCAAGGAACTGCGGCAGGCGTTCCAGAAGGCCAGGGAGGCAAACAGTCACTCTGGCTCAGAACCACAGACATGCCGTTTCCACAAGGAGCTGTGTGCGATTCTCAGCAGCGACCCCACCATGACCCCCAAGAGCAGCGTGGATACCTCTGAGGAGCTGGTGTTCTGGGCCAGCGCAGGCAACACTGAGCAGGAGGTCTTGGACAAGGAAGAGGAGGAAGAGAATGAGAGACAGGCAAGTGGGGGAATGAGAGACAGTCTCCGAGAGAGCCAGGAACTGTTTGTAACCCCTGAGCAGTCCAGCCAGCCTCAGAACAGCATTATGGTTGAGCACTGGGGAAGGAATCTCTGATGAATATGCAATTTCAAGTAAAATCTCGTTCTTATATTCTATTTTTTATTAAAATTAACAAGGTGAGGTAGAGTGGCTATCCTTCCCAGTGGCTGCACCAGCTAGGCAGAGGGTGCCCCACGAAAAAGACCTTGTACACAGAGATAGTTTGCTAATCCTTTATAGAGATCGCCAAGAAACTTTCCTGGGGGTACTGTGCAATCTATTGCAGAAGGTTTCTGGGGAGGGCTGCCCTATTTCTTCCACTTCAATACAACACTTTCCAGTGCCACTCCAGTATTAATCCAGCTGGCATCATTTCAGTACACAGGATAGCAGCATACAGATCTGTTCTGTACCTGGACACTTTCAACATCTGTTCCCTTACCACTTTTGTTTCCTTCAGGAGAGTGATGTCATCTAGGGTCACACCTAGAGGAGATGGTGGTAGTTTTCATTTCAACTGATTGGACCACAAACAATAGTTCCTGTGCTCCCCCCGCCTCGTGATTTTCTGTCCCTTCACCCACAGTTTCCAAAACATGACTAGTGTTTGGGTGGCAGGCGTCAGCATTAACCTTTAGTAACTGCAAGTTTCAGGTGATGGCTAGCAGCAGTGGCACAGGGAGGTGGGGGGAGAAGTGGGTGGGACAGGATGTAAATTGTGTGGTGCCCACTCCCTGCCGCAAGCACATTCTCCTCCCCCCGGCCCCATGCAGCCTCTGCCAAGGCTTACTGTTTGGGAGGGTGACGGTTATGTTAGAAGGGAAGGTGGCATGGCCCCCTATTCTCCCCATGGGCTGCCAATCCAATGCTGCTGATGGTCCAGCACCCATGCCCCAGGGCCATACTCACCCTGGCTGGGACAGCAAATCGGTTCAGTGAATTTCTTATGTAAAGGAAAACGTTTTGCCTTAAACTTCCATGAGGGGAGTGATTGATATATCGCAACTCTTCACAAGACACTGGGTCGAACTGACAATGGTTACTTTGTGATTTCCATGGCTTACTGCTGAAAGTTCAGCCTTCTGCTCTTCCTCGACACCAGTGGAGAGGCTCTCCCAGATAAGATGAAGATGAAAGAGAATGTGTGAGGACATGGGGGAGGTCTAGGTTGGATATTAGGAAACACTATTTCACTAGGCGAGTGGTGAAGCACTGGAATGGGTTACCTAGGAAGGTGGTGTAATCTCCATTCTTAGAGGTTTTTAAGACCTGGCTTGACAAAGCCCTGGCTGGGATGATTTAGTTGGTGTTGGTCCTGCTTTGAGCAGGAGATTGGACTAGGTGACCTCCTAGGGTCTCTTCCAACCCTAATATTCTATGATTCTATGTTTAACAAGATTATGAATGCCTCTGGGACAGCGGACACTGAGCAGAGAGCATGGTAGATTACTCTCTGAAAAACTAGGCATGGTGAGCAGAAGAGCAGCCCATGAAAGTGAGCATGGCAGGCAGCAGGAGATACTGGGGATTCTGAAGGAACAAAATGACATGTTGAGGAGTCTGGTTGAGGAGACCTCCAGGAGAAGCACCTTGAGGCTATATTCCCTCTGCAGCTCCTGAACAAATGCATTCCAAAATCCCCGTATTCCCCCTCCTTATTTCTCCAACTTTCCAGGAGGCGAAGGGGATAGGGGGATTGCAATATCCCTTCCACCCAACCCCAGGGGAGGGTCCTAAGAATAAAAGCTGCACATATGATGATGTGTGACAGGCAAGGCTACTGTGCTTTTAAAGACAAGATGCATGTGTTTTCCCCTACCAATCTTATTCCACCGAGTGCCCAAGGTAAAATTCTATTTATGTTCTTTAGGTTTCAGTGTGTTTATTCAATAAAAGTCCATGTCTTGAGAATGAATTCATCTTTATTAATTTAAAATGCGGGAATGGGTGGGACAGGGAAACTGAGTCAATGGAGTGGATGTGCTGGAGACAAAAACCCAGCAGTCACAGCAAGGTTCACACTATGGGAAGGCACAATACAAAGAAGCAGTGCTCATCACTGTGGGTGAGTCCTGAAATGGGTTTTCAAACCTTCCTGAGACATAGTGCTCCACTCTGTGCTCTTCTTATAGTTGTGGTATCCGGCTGCTCAAAATTAGCAGACAGCCTTTCCCCCTCCACACCCTACCTCTGTGGAAATTTCTCTCCCTTTGCCTCACAGATATTATGAAGCACCCAACAGACAGCTATAACCAAGGGGATATTGCTTTCACTGAGGTCTAACCTAGTAAGCAACCCTTTAAAGAGCCAAAGGCACATTCAACCACCATTCTGCACTTGCTGAGCCTATTGTTGAAC
The DNA here is from genome assembly GCF_965140235.1 of Caretta caretta. Lineage (NCBI taxonomy): Eukaryota > Metazoa > Chordata > Testudines > Cheloniidae > Caretta > Caretta caretta. The sequence goes on from NC_134209.1 coordinate 56,911,746, forward strand.
TGATCCTTGCTGCTGTCCAGGTGTCTGGTCTATGGTTTTTATAAGCCATTGGAATAAGGGGTAGGCTGGGTCTCTCACGATTACTATTGGCATTTCAACTTCACCAATGGTTATTTTGCATTCCGGAACAAAAGTCCCTGCTTGCAGCTTGCAGAACAGACCAGAGTTCTTAAAGATGCATGTGTCATGCACCTTCCTTGACCATCCCACGCTGATGTCAGTACAACAGCCCCAGTGAACCATCAGTGCTTGCAACAGCATTGAAAATTATCCCTTTCTGTTTAGGTAGCTTTGCTAAGGTGGTCTGGTGCCAAGATAGAGATATGCAGGCCATCTATCACCACTCCCAGTTAGGGAACCCCATTGTGGCACAAACATGTACAATCTCCTGCACATTGCCCAGTGTCATAACCCTCCTTAGCAAAAGGTGATTAATGGCCCTGCATACTTTAATTACAACAGCCCACATGGTGAATGTATCAACTCCAAATTGATTCCCCACTGACCAGTAGCAGTCTGTCATTCCAAGCTTCTGCACAGAGATCACCACATGCTTCTCCACTGTCAGAACAGGTCTCATTTTAGTGTCACTGTGCTGCAGGGCTGGGGACAGCTCCACACACACAGTTCCTGGAAAGTGGCCGTGTACATGTGAAAGTTCTGCAGCCCCTGCTCATCATCCCATAACTGCATAATGATGCAATCCCACCAGTCACTGCTTGTTTCTTGGGACCAGAAAAGGTGCTCCACCATGTCCAGCTGCAGCACGACAGCCAGCAGCAACCGGGAATTGTTTTGTTCAATGGTTTCCAGCAGAGCTGCTTGAACGACATTGCAATGTTCCGTGCAGTGGCTCCTCTCATGGCTCTGGAAATATTGCAGAATAAGGCATGTGGTATTTGTAATTCTGACAACAATAGTGCACAACTGACCATGCTTCTTGGGATATGGCATATGTGCAGCTATATCCCATCTTTAAAAATGGGAAGGAGGAGGATCTGGGGAACTACAGGCTAGTCAGCATCACCTCAGTCCCTGGAAAAATCATGGAACCGGTCCTCAAGGAATCCATTTTGAAGCACTTGGAGGAGAAGGTGGTGATCAGGAACAGTCAACATGGATTCACCAAGGACAAGTCATTCCTGACTAACCTAATTGCCTTCTGTGATGAGATGATAACTGGCTCTGTGAATGAGGGGAAAGGAGTGGATGTGTTATCCCTTGGGTGATAATGGGGGAAGCAACCTAGTGACAGACAATGTGGAAAAAGCTGAAGAATTCAATGCTTTTTTTGCCTCAGTCTGCACAGACAAGGTCAGATCCCACACAGCTGCACTGGGCAGCACAGTTTGGCGGGGAGGTGAACAGTCCTAGTGGTGAAAAAACAGGTTAAGGACTATTTAGAAAAGCTGGACATGCACAAGTCCATCGGTCTGGATCTCGTGCGTCTGAGGGTACTGAGGGAGTTGTCTAATGTGATTGCAGAACCATTGGCTATTATCTTTGAAAACTCGTGGGGATCAGGGGAGGTCCCGGATAATTGGAAAAAGGCAAACGTAGTGCCAATCATTTAAAAGGGGAAGAAGGAGAATCCAGGGAACTACAGACCGGTCAGCCTCACCTCAGTCCCTGGAAACTTCATGAAGCAGGCCCTCAAGGAATCCATTTTGAAGCACTTGGAGGAGAAGAAGGTGATCAGGAACAGTCAACATGGATTCACCAAGGACAAGTCATGCCTGACTAACCTAGTTGCCTTCTATGACGAGATAACTGGCTCTGTGAATGAGGGAAAAGCAGTGGATGTGTTATTCCTTGACTTTAGCAAAGCTTTTGATATGGTCTCCCACAGTATTTTTGCCAGCAAGTTAAAGAAGTATGGAGTGGATGAATGGACTATAAGGTGGATAGAAATCTGGCTAGATCGTCGGGCTCAATGGGTAGTGATCAATGGCTTCATGTCTAGTTGGCAGCTGGTATCAAAAGGAGTGCCCCAAGGGTCGGTCCTGGGGCTGGTTTTGTTCAATATCTCCATTAATGATATGGAGGATGGCGTGGACTGCACCCTCAGGAAGTTTGCGGATGACACTAAACTGGGAGGAGAGGTAGCTACGCTGGAGGATAAGGATAGGATACAGAGGGATCTGGACAAATTAGAGAATTGGGCCAAAAGAAATCTGATGTGGTTCAACAAGGACAAGTGCAGAGTGCTGCACTTAGGATGGAAGAATCCCATACACTGCTACAGGCTGCAGACTGACTAGCTAAGCGGCAGTTCAGCAGAAAAGGACCTGAGGATTACAGTGGATGAGAAGCTGGATATGAGTCAACAATGTGCCCTTGTTGCCAAGAAGGCTAATGGTATTTTGGGCTGTATAAGTGGGGGGCATTGCCAACAGGTCGAGGGACATGATCATTCCCCTCTTTTGGACATTGGTGAGGCCTCCTCTGGAATACTTCGTCCAGTTTTGGGCCCCACACTACAAGAAATATGTGGAAAAGTTGGAAAGAGTCCAATGTAGGGCAACAAAAATGATTAGGGGGCTGGAGCACATGACTTATGAGGAGAGGCTGAAGAAACTGGGATTGTTTATTCTGGAGAAGAGAAGAATGTGGGGGGATTTGATAGCTGCTTTCAGCTACCTGAAAGGGGGTTCCAAAGGGGATGGATCTAGACTGTTCTCAGTGGTAGCAGATGACAGAACAAGGAGTAATTGTCTCAAGTTGCATTGGGGGAGGTTTAGGTTGGATGTTAGAAAAACGTTTTCACTAGAAGGGTGGTGAAGCACTGGAATGGGTTACCTAGGGAAGTGGTGGAATCTCCTTCTGTCATAAATATAAACGAAAGGGTAACCACCTTTCTGTATACAGGGCTATAAAATCCCTCCTGGCCAGAGGCAAACCCCTTTTACTTGTAAAGGGTTAAGAAGCTAAGGTAACCTCGCTGGCACCTGACCCAAAATGACCAATGAGGGGACAAGATATTTTCAAATCTGGACCGGGCGGGGGTGGGGGATGACGACAAAGGAGCTGTATGTGTGATGCTTTTGCCGGAAACAGATCAGAAATGCAGCCTTCCAACTCCTGTTAAGTTAGTAAGTAATCTAGCTAGAAATGTGTTACATTTTCTTTTCATAGAATCATAGAATATCAGGATTGGAAGGGACCTCAGGAGGTCATCTAGTCCAACCCCCTGCTCAAAGCAGGACCAATCCCCAATTCCCAATCCCCTTTTGTTTAATGGCTGGTAAAATAAACTGTGCTGGATGGAATGTATATTCCTGTTTTTGTGTCTTTTTGTAACTTAAGGTTTTGCCTAGAGGGATTCTCTATGTTTTGAATCTGATTACCCTGTAAGGTATTTACCATCCAGATTTTACAAAGGTGATTCTTTTACCTTTTCTTTAATTAAAATTCTTCTTTTAAAAACCTGATTGATTTTTCATTATTCTTAAGATCCAAGGGTTTGGGTCTGTGTTCACCTGTACAAATTGGTAAGGATTCTAATCAAGCGTTCTCCAGGAAAGGGGGTGTAGGGTTGGGGGGGGTATTTTGGGGGAAGACGTCTCCAAGTGGTCTCTTTCCCTTTTCTTTGTTTAAAATGCTTGGTGGTGGCAGCATACGGTTCAAGGACAAGGCAAAGTTTGTACCTTGGGGAAATTTTTAACCTAAGCTGGTAAAAATAATCTTAGGGGGTCTTTCATGCAGGTCCCCACATCTGTACCCTAGAGTTCAGAGTGGGAAAGAAACCTTAACACCTTCCTTAGAGGTTTTCAAGGTCTGGCTTGACAAAGCCCTGGCTGGGATGATTTAGTTGAGGATTGGTCCTGCTTTGAGCAGGGGGTTGGACTCAGATGACCTCCTGAGGTCCCGTCCAACCCTGATATTGTATGATTCTATGCCAGCCTTTTGAAAAGGCACAAAATACTATGGATTCCAGTTTAAATCAGGGGAGGGAGGGAGAAAACTACATCATGGGATGTTGAAGCCTTGTTCCCAGTCCCCCCTGTGAGAATGTCCCATGAAGTATTGTAGGCTCTTCCAAGAAACCCCTGTTGGAAGTTGCCCTGTGCATTAGCTACACACAGTGCACTGCTCTTTGCATCAATACAAGCATTGCTAGTGAGGACGTGTTCCACTGACACAAGGAGTGTCAATTACTGTGGCGGCTGGATGTCAACTTAACTGAAGTCAATGTATGTTTGCAATGTAGGCATGTCCTCAGTGACTCTTCTACCATTTTGTATTAACTGCTCCCAAGTGAGAACAAACCAGGTCTCACAGTGATGGGGTCACTAATGATGTTTTCCCTGAAGCAATCTGATAAAACACTGCAAAATCACCAGCTGAGTTACCTGTAAAGATAATGGATGAAAGGTATAAATTAATAATTCAAGTCTTGTTCAACCAGCTTTCAGATCAGTCATGTACAAGCTTTTGTAGCTCTTGAAATAGCAAAGTTACTAAATACTACTACATGATTTCTCCTGCCATTAATGTTTCAAGCCAGGCTGGAATACTCATTGTAATTTCATTTTCTGGGAAAATCACAACTGTTTCTCCAAAGACAAGGTTGGTTGATTAAACGTCAGGAATTATCATGAAACATCTGTTTGAAACAAATTCTCTGTTGGTGATAAAATTTCAAGCATTATCAATGAAAGGTGTACATATTTATTATGGTGTGTGGGGGGGGGTGGGGGGAGGGAGTTATGAAAGAGTTTTTCTCTGTGTTCGTGAATACAGTGCATATATATCTTTTTCCTACACCCAGTTTGTTCCAGATTAAGGGGGTTTCACTAGTTTAACAAAAGTGTAAATAATTAAATGATGAAAGATAATACAGCATTGCATATAATTTATTGTTTAGTATTTTTGTTAGAAAAAGTACAGTATAGCATCAAAGACAAATAAGAAAAAACTCTGTATCAATATTTCAAACAAAAGGTATATGGGAAAATTTTCAAAAGTACCTATTGTGGCAGACACTTAGACTCCTAAGTCCCACTGACTTTCAGTAAGACCTAGGTTTCTAAAGGCCAGACTTTTAAAGGTACTTAGGTGCATAATGATGGAGATAGGCACCTAGTGGGATTTCAAAAGCCCCTGAACTCCCCAGTTCTTGGTCTAAGGATCTAAATCACTTTTGAAAGTGAGATTTTGGCTTCTCAATCACTCTGTTTTAAACATTTAACCCACAGAACTGACTTCACCCATCGGATGAAATCCTGGCTCCACTTTAGTCAATGAAAGTTCTGTCATTGACTTAAATGGGAGCAGAATTTCATTCACACTTGTATGAAAAAACAATGCTGGAATGTAAATAAAGTCAGATTGGTAAATAAATAAAAGTCAAATTGAATGTGCACCTGCACACGGTTACAGAGTTTTACTAGAAATGCCTCACTATTTCTGAGTAGAGTGCCAGCATTAGAAAACCAATTTTATCATAAAACACAAGGTTTGTCTTTTTGGAATATTTTAATTTGTGCTTTATATTCTGTTTCAGACTCAATCAGTTGTTACTCAGGGCTATGAACCAGTAAAAACACCCATGTGAGAGTAGAATTTGTCTGCTAGTGTCTACTCAGAAATTTACAGCTCAGTTACAGATTGATTCCTGCCCAAAATAGTTTGCATTTTAAAGTTAGAATATTTTTTTTCTCATTTGCTACTTATGTAACCTTCTTGATACCTGTCTATTTACTCCTCATAAGTACTGATCATCCACAGTGTGATAACCTCTACTATATGTATTACTGAGACAGTAACAAGTCAAGGGAGGCAGAGGGAAGTTTTGAAAGCTGTCAAGTGGTAATTGTTGCCACAGAAACTATTCTTTGGAATCCACAGGTTCAATGAGCCTCATTTCTTGTCATGGTCCAGGAGAGGTAAAATTGCATTTCTAAAAATGGAGAAAAAGTGGAAAACCCTAAACAAATAATATAAAAGGCAAATAACTCGAATAGAGCTTTTTGCCCCTATTTTGGGAGTATGGGACAGACTAATTTTTGGGTTGAGAAAGGCTCAATGTGTGCGTGTTATAGATCTTTCACAGCCTGGGTGAAATTATAGCTTTTCTAGCAGATCCTCCAGGCCTCCCAACCAGTGAAGTGTCATTTAGTTAGTCTTTTTTCAATGGCTTAGTTTGAAAGCTGAATTATTTTTGTTAGCTTCAACAGCACAGGGAAACAATCATGTTATTATTAAATCATCCTCTCCTCACTTCTCCTTAGAACTCTTCAAACAACAGACTTTCTATATTGTCATTTTAAATTACTCATTGTTTTGTAATAATCTGTTTAGTAATAGCCTAAAAGATCTCAAACAAAAGCACACTTCCTAAGCTAAAGTAAGGAAGACAAATGATGAACTAAAGCCATGGTGAAAACACAATGGAAATGGAGAGGGTACTCGATTTTAGTGGCATAAGGAGGAAGAAGCTGCTGAAATGTATATAATGTGTTCCTTCATAGACATGTGAATACCTAATTTTGTAAAAGCTTTAAGGTGCCACTTATAAAAACAGCCCTGCAACAGAGCAGGAAAATTTACTAAAGGGAAGAGGATGGCTGAGAAGAAAATAAACATCAAAAGGAAGCTAAGGAATAGTGTAGACTGCTTCAGTTCACACTATGTGTCATAACTGATTTTCTTAAAAGTGAAATTCACCTCATTTTAGAAGGACTGTGTAGGCCATCCAGTCTCCAAAATGATCATTAAGCATTTCAGTTAAACATGGATTAACAAAACAAGCTTCTAAAATAAAAGTCATTTTCCTTCTCCATTCCTCCGTTTTTAGTCTTGTTTCTTGTAATGTCATAATTGCGCTAGCTGTGCAGTCACCATAGCTAGAGGAGTAAAAGCTTTTCTAATGGGGGGTTGGGGTGGGTGAGAAGCATTGGGGAAAATAAAGCATTTATTTGACAAAAACAACTTTTCAGACTTTATTTTTTATACGTGATAAATAACCAAATGCAAACTCATAAGTTTTCCAATGCAGGTCATCTTTTTTTTTAAAAAAGGTTGAAAACTGAAAATGGTTTTGCTACAAGCAGCTCAGTGAAAGCTTGTAACAACTAAAGCTACTAGGATCAACCAAGTAGCAAGTTGTTTGTTTTTGTTTTGTTTTTAATAAACATTTTAAAGTGCTAAGCATCTGAAGCTACAGCAGAAGAAGGTTCAGTGTTTTGTGACTCGTTGTTTTGCCAATAAAAGCAAGATAAGAGGGAAACAGTGATGCAAAGCAAAGTCTGTGTCATGGCTTCATTTGTCTGAATAAAGCTCTGCTGAAGAACAGATTTATAAGGCAGGTGAATTGCATTTTCATTTTAGAAGGACTATACCTGCTTTTGTGTCAAACGTGCTTACACATTTAAAAAAGTGCTAGATTCTATGCTGAATTTCCTGAGATGCTCAGCAAACAAGTCATTGTCCAGGAGTGGGGTAAGAGTAGATTTATGTTACATTTCTGCTACCTAAAATTTGGGCAGTTATGGGGTCCAAATTGGCCCCCTGGAACGAGCAGCCCCAGAAGTTATCTCAACTCACAGCAGCCTTATGCAAGCCATATGTAGGCTACACTGTTAATTTTAAAAAAGGTGAAATGAACGGAGCATTTTTCTGTCAGAGAAATTTAATAATACTACAGTCTACATTGATTTTGTAAATAGGGTTTTGATTAACTTTTCGATGCAAATAAAATACATTTGTTTCTTAAGGAACTCTGGGAGAGCCAAATTACATGATTCTTTGCTCAATTCTCAGAAACATAATTGTCTGTTTTTAAAAGAGGAATGTTGGGAATTTGGAGTCACCTTAAAGGCCTCTTCTATTGCTAAATAAATTGAGGCCACCAATGAATTGTTGTCATTTTTTTTTTCATGGAACAGGCCCCCAAATGCAGGGGGATTTCGGGCTAGTCGAGAGCCAGTGCAACTCCTGACATAATTAGGCAACTGCTTTAAATGACAAAAGCCATGCCTTTTGGTCTGTGATCAACTCCACAAACTGGAGCTGCACAGAATGACTCTAGTGGCATGGACTTCAGTCTTGCCCTCAACACACCTTCTATGCTGGGATTTGCAGGGAGTGGTATATCTTACTAACTGAACACAGGATTGGCTTACAGATATTTTATGAATTCCTCATACTGCGTACACTTCCTTACTTACCAAGATGAAATATTTTATAGTTGTTGTAAGACAATATAACATATAAAACCAATACAATAAATGTTTAGATTATGTTATTAGTCAAATGGATTAAGTAGGTGGCAATTAAATGTAATTGATACATTTTTCCCATAAATGTAGGAGAGAGACCCGTCACTTGCATATTACTTTTCTTTCATAGATTTGAAAGTGGCTTATAAGGGTGGAAAAAGGAAACTGAGGTGCTCAGAGGGCAATGCCATGATTGTGTACTGCCTTGCATCTTGTGTTGTCATTTACACTTATGAAGAGTGGGTGTAAAATTATACTAAATCTAATTGGGTCAACTAGCACCAATGAAAATCAGTACACTAAGTGCAAGGCAGTGGAGAATCAGGTCCCAAGTTAACTTACTTACGTGTAACTACAGTGAAGTTGTATATGTGTTATAGACAGAAGAATTTGGGCGAGTGCATACGGAGGAAATGATTAAAAAGAAACAACACTTACAGCACTATAACAGAACATTTAATTTCAGTATGATGCATTTAAATCATTAAATTGTTAAAGTGGATTTCTGAGGTTTAATAAAATTATTAGAGATAAGAACAGTTGTTGGGTAATTATTATGCTATAAATGAATCATTTTTATTAGTTTATTAACTATGGAATGTCTGTTCAAGCATTTAATTGACTTTTTAAGGAGACAGCTATGAGTACATTCATTAGATATTAATTACAAACACACTAATTGACACTTAACTATATTGATTAATATCAGTGGTTGATATATCTTTATTTCACTTTTTTAATCAAAGCTATTGTAGAAATGGTTTCTATTTCATATACTTCATATATAGACATAGGACCAGACAGTGGCATTTGAGAAAGAGTAGAGCTGCATGAGACAAAAGGAGATACAGGAGACATTGAAACTCAGGAGGCACAGTCCTTCACCAATTTCCACCTATCATACAACATAAATAGTAATAATATCTGCAGCAAAATCATGTTCAAAGATTATTCTGCAGAGAATTCAGATCCATCAAAAGAAACTAGAAGCAGCTTGAGGATATACAAAATGAACCATCTGTTGACGTGTCACTCTGAAGCTCATGGGGGTGGGGGCAGGGATAGAGTTAAGGCCCAACTTCCGGTCCGACTCCTTTGAGATTATTATGCCTCTGGAGTCACAGAAAGAAGAGGGAGACTTCCTCTTCTTCCCTGAGGCCCTGTAGAAGATACCAAAGACTAGTTCTTCCCTCAGATACCTGAATGAAACTCCCAGTGAAGTCAATGTGTTTTGTATAGTATGAATTCTGAATTCTCTATAGAATACTTACTGAACATGATTTTACTTCAGAAGTCATGCTGATAATGTATCTTCACTAATAACATACTTTTCAAAGGCTCTGTAGGATTTTGGAGAATGAATTTTCCAAAGTTCTGAGTGGTAAAGTTGGTCTAGAAACATTCATAATTATACTTTTATTAAAACAATTCCCAATTATTAGTTGATTGGTATTGAATTGGCAGTTACCTTGATGTGATCTATACCGATTCAAGAGCTTTTCTTAATTTTGTTTGAAAACGTTTTTGTTCAGATAGAGGAGCAATATCATCAGCCTATTAAAACACCAGATTCACTTAATACACTGGGAAGAGCATTAATTAGCATGGCATTTGCTAGCACTGTATAGTTAATTAAGAAATAACTTACAACACTGAACACATTAGGAGCTTTTTCACTGCCTGTCATTGATATCATAGGCATATTTAGGATGCCTGGTAAATCAGAAGGGTCTAACTTTCTTTATTTTTAACGTGTCAAATCTATTTCCAAACAGCGAATAGATACTCAAACCAAAGCATTGCAGTAAGATTACTGGACTTCTTGGATGAGTATAGTCATTTGGCTTTGTGCCATATAACAACACCGGAAGTGATCTGTAATTTGTGATCCCTTTGAAATCCCTCCTGGCCAGGGGAAAGCTCCTCTCACCTGTAAAGGGTTAAGAAGCTAAAGGTAACCTCACTGGCACCTGACCAAAATGACCAATGAGGAGACAAGATACTTTCAAAAGCTGGGAGGAGGGAGAAAAACAAAGGGTCTGTGTCTGTCTATATGCTGGTTTCTGCCGGGGATAGACCAGGAATGGAGTCTTAGAACTTTTAGTAAGTAATCTAGCTAGGTATGTGTTAGATTATGATTTCTTTAAATGGCTGAGAAAAGAATTGTGCTGAATAGAATAACTATTTCTGTCTGTGTATCTTTTTTGTAACTTAAGGTTTTGCCTAGAGGGGTTCTCTATGTTTTTGAATCTAATTACCCTGTAAGATATCTACCATCCTGATTTTACAGGGGGGATTTCTTTATTTCTATTTACTTCTATTTTTTATTAAAAGTCTTCTTGTAAAAACTGAATGCTTTTTCATTGTTCTCAGATCCAAGGATTTGGGTCTGTGGTCACCTATGCAAATTGGTGAGGCTTTTTATCCAACATTTCCCAGGAAAGGGGGGGGTGCAAGTGTTGGGAGGATTGTTCATTGTTCTTAAGATCCAAGGGTCTGGGTCTGTAGTCACCTAGGCAAATTGGTGAGGCTTTTTACCAAACCTTGTCCAGGAAGTGGGGTGCAAGGTTTTGGGAAGTATTTTGGGGGGAAAGACGCGTCCAAACAGCTCTTCCCCAGTAACCAGTATTAGTTTGGTGGTGGTAGCGGCCAACCAAGGACAACAGGTGGAATATTTTGTACCTTGGGGAAGTTTTGACCTAAGCTGGTAAAGATAAGCTTAGGAGGTTTTTACATGCAGGTCCCCACATCTGTACCCTAGAGTTCAGAGTGGGGGAGGAACCTTGACAGCCCAGAATTGAAATGCCTGTCATGTTTTATTCATTAAGCACTATCACTATAAACCTTGATTAATAATGATAGAAATGTGGCTACTGATATGTTTTTATTTTATTTTATTAAAAACATGTTATTAATGTTTGGTTAAATGTTGGTCTATGTTGATACTTGTAGTGCTATAGCAACTATGTTAATGTCACAACTCCATATTACATATTGGTCTGTATTCTTCCCAGATCATTTAAAATTCAATGAAATTTGACTATGTGGAGGGGGGAAATATTAATTTACTACATCACACACAAACACATTCAAAGGGGATTTATTTTAAAGGAGATGCTAGTCTAATGTTTAAGCAATTTGAGAAATAAATTTTAAATTATCAGAAATATCATAATATAATACATTTTAAAATTATTTGAAATGTTATAGTTGAACAAATAACATTTTTAATATATATGTTCTTGCCTAAATTGTAATATGTATCCCAAAGTAAATGACCCACATAAAAGGCACAGCAAACAAACATCAGACAATATAAAAGAGAAATTGAAATAGTGTGTTTAAGAAATAATAGATACTGTAGAAAGACTAGGAGGGATGATTTTTTGCTTACAACACCATGCTGGAACTGAGAAGGTGAGCTTCAAGACCCTGGAAAGTCATTTAATCTGTATGTCACCCCAGGACCCTGTCTGTAAAATGGGGAGAAAATTTCCCTTCCTGAGAGTGTTGATGTGAGGATAAATTTAATATTAATGTTTGTGATGTACTTAGATGCTATGGTGATGAAGGACATATAACTACCTAGATAGATATAAAGAACAGAAGGAAAATGAATACAGAATCATTTGCCATGATATCAGTAAAAAGTACTTTGCTCTAATCGAGGCAAGGAAAGCAGATCATCTATTTGGCATGATCTGAGAATTGAAAAGCAGTCACCAGAAAGAATCCTGATCATTGACTCCAGGTGCCAAAAATGGTATGCTGCCTCCTCGGTGCTAGGATAAATTATATTAGAATAAAGATGCTAGATATCCTAAAGGATGATGGTGAATTATCGCTAACCATTACCCACATGCCAATAAATGACACCTGTGTACAGTAGGAAACCTCCTTATAGATTTAGGGCCAAATTCAGCAGGAACTCCGAGTTCTGTTGCATCATGCCAGCTGTATAAAACAGCCATAAACCCAGTTTAACCAGACAGCCTGTATATAGATTTCAAATCATGAGCATCCTATTGGTTAGCACTTGGAAAATAAAACAACACAAATCCCTGCTTTGCCTCCAGTGTAGCTATGGTATAATTTATCAAAATCTGCATTGCAGTTGGTTGGTCTGGGGTAGGTATTTCAAACATAGATCTCCGGACTTCTGCAATTCCCCATCCTCTACTGCTGGGAACCTGGCTTCTTCAGAACAACTTCCTCCAAACAATGATCTCAAATGAAAATATTGGAGTACTTTAAATTCAGCAAGAGATGGCTTAGCACAAAAGGATGACAATATGACCACGTGAAAGGACCCCAAATGAGAATGTGGAGAGCCTATGCGAACGCTTGAACACTACCTGATGCAGTGCCCCCTGTCAACATCTTGTGCTCTTGAGAAACTATTTGAGATAAGTGACAACACTAGGTCTTGCCTGTGGTTTTCAAGCAACAAGCTATGATGATGATGATCTACTGCTGCAATCTTCAAATCAAGGTGACCTATGAGGACAATGCAATGGGAAAGGGGACATTTCAGAGCCTCTCCAGTGGTTACAGAGGAAAGATAACTAACTAGGATATCAATAGTAGAATTCATCCTATAAACAAAATTCTTCTTAGCAAATGTGAAACCCTTCATCTCTAAGTATCCCCCACTCCAACCAGAGCAAAAGGGAGCCCTCACTTAAACTTAACAAGGTGGTAATTTGACAATAAGGGTTTCATGGTTAGTTATTTTTCTCTTTCATACTAGATATCTTTCCTCAGCTTCTATGGTATTTGTTAAATTTTATTGGCAGATTTTATGAAAACTAAATAACATCAGTGAATCTCCTTTGTTTGAGGAATGAAATACTGTCAGCAAGCACTACAGATATAGCTAGAAAAGCAAAATATGTCATAAAACATACATAGTTCATATCCCCCCTCAAGCTAAGTAAAATAACTCCTTTATTAAAAAATGAAAAGGGGGAAAATGTAAGTTTAATAAAACAGCAAGTTATTGAACTGGCATCAGTTAAAAACTACACACCTATAATAAATATATTAAAATTAGAATTGTTGCTATTATAATGTAAAATCTTATATACTGAGAGCTCTGGAAGTTCTTTGGTTAGAAAGCAGATTTTGTGCATATTATCCTGAAAAAAGTCAATCTAACAGTATCTTGGAAACATGGGATCTAAGGGTATTGCATTTTAATAGATATGTACTAGTAAGAACTGGATGAACCAGATTCTGATCTCATTTATACTGCTTTATCTGAGATCAGAATCTGGCCCATATTACGTTAATAAAGTCATAAAGTCACTATGACCAAGCTGTGCTAGACACAACTCAAAGACAGGGGAGGTGCAAGAGATTCCCTAAATCTTGGGATGTACAGCCCCAGGAAGATCTCTGCAGCACCCCAAGGGGGCCAGAGCATAAGAACACCCTTCCCATTCTTCCTCCTTTCAACCATGTCCCCTACAATAAGGACCAAGAATGAAGAGTGGTGTAGTTCTCACTATGAGAGATCTACCTGATCCAAGGATTCAACTACAAAAGGGGATCCTCTATTATCCAGATAAGTTTTAGAGAAGCAGCCGTGTTAGTCTGTATTCGCAAAAAGAAAAGGAGTACTTGTGGCACCTTAGAGACTAACAAATTTATTTGAGCATAAGTTTTTGTGAGCTACAGCTCACTTCATCGGATGCATTCAAGTGGAAAATACAGTGGGGAGATTTATATACATAGAGAACATGAAACAATGGGTGTTACCATACACACTGTAACCAGAGTGATCACTTAAGGTGAGCTATTACCAGCGGGAGAGCGGGGGGAAAAAAACCCTTTTGTAGTGAAGGTGGGCCATTTCCAGCAATTGACAAGGAAATCTGAGAAACAGTGTGGGGTGGGGGTCTGAGGAACAGTGCGGGGTGGAGGGGAGATAAACATGGGGAAATAGTTTTACTTTGTGTAATGACCCATCCACTCCCAGTCTCTATTCAAGCCTAAATTAATTGTATCCAGTTTGCAAATTAATTCCAATTCAGCAATCTCTCGTTGGAGTCTGTTTTTGAAGTTTTTTTGTTGAAGTATTGCCACTTTTAGGTCTGTAATCGAGTGACCAGAGAGATTGAAGTGTTCTCCAACTGGTTTTTGAACGCTATATTTCTTGACATCTGATTTGTGTCCATTTATTCTTTTCCGTAGAGACTATCCAGTTTGACCAATGTACAAGGCAGAGGGGCATTGCTGGCACATGATGGCATATATCACATTGGTAGATGTGCAGGTGAATGAGCCTCTAATAGTGTGGCTGATGTGATTAGGCCCTATGATGGTGTCCCCTGAATAGATATGTGGACACAGTTGGCAACGGGCTTTATTGCAAGGGTAGGTTCCTGGGTTAGTGGTTCTGTTGTGTAGTTGCTGGTGAGTATTTGCTTCGGGTTGGGGGGCTGTCTGTAAGCAAGGACTGGCCTGTCTCCCAAGATCTGTGAGAGTGGCATTGGCATCCTGACAGCAGGATTGTCTGGCTATGTAGACTCCCTCCTCAGGCCCTATGCTACCAGCACTCCCAGCTATCTTTTGAGACACCACTGACTTCCTGAGGAAACTACAATCCATCAGTGATCTTCCTGAAAACACCACCCTGGCTATTTCCCCATGTTTATCTCCCCCCCACTCCCCACTGTTCCTCAGACCCCCACCCCCCACTGTTCCTCAGACGTTCTTATCAACTGCTGGAAATGGCCCACCTTGATTATCACTACAAAAGGTCCCGCCCCGCCCCGCTCTCCCGCTGGTAATAGCTCACCTTAAGTGATCACTCTGGTTACTGTGTGTATGGTAACACCCATTGTTTCATGTTCTCTATGTATATAAATCTCCCCACTGTATTTTCCACTGAATGCATCCGATGAAGTGAGCTGTAGATCACAAAAGCTTATGCTCAAATAAATTTGTTAGTCTCTCAGGTGGCACAAGTACTCCTTTTCTTTTATCCGGATAAGCTGGCTTTACTGCTGCTTTGGGCTACCAGAGCAGCTCAAGATATCCTTAAGAGGCACAAGATGCTTGCATATAATCTGGAGCAGGATGTCATATAAACATCCATTATAGCAATTAATTACTCTATGCTAACATTCTATTATTTTTCTTTAACAACATTTACATTTGCTCATTATCTGCATCTAAAGTGACATGCTTTTAAATTTCAGTAAGTACAGTATTTAATTCTGACACAATATTATTCTTTGTGATAGGAAGATAGGAAGTGTCTCTCTCTAAATATAAACATAGCAAGGAAGTGCTGTTGTTATTTGTTCTTGAAGTATTGTCTCATGAGAATCTTTAGAATCTCCAAGGTTTGTGAATGTAAGAGGACTAGATTCCCTGAGGTTTACAGACAAACAAGTGAATACGTAGAGCCAGTATATTAAATTACTTACATTATTTATTCCTTCAGAAAACAGGAAGGAATACATTTAAAAAACTAACAGAATCATGCCCCTACCCCAAGGTAGGAGACTTGATGCCTCTCTTTCTTACATTAGTGAAAATCAGGAGTTACATTGATATTAAAAAAGGTGTGAGAGGACAGTCAGGGCTATCTTCACATTGATCATTTATCATCCTGTTGGTGGTTCTTGTAACCACATGCACAAAGTAGCAATGCTTTATAACTACCATGTGCTGTTAAGTGTAAAAAAGATTAGAAGGAGCTGGCATAGCAAGATCTCATATAATTCACGGCACTACTTTGGTACTTCTAGAAACAGATCAGACAAGGTTGGAGAGTTTTCCTGAATGACTAAAATGTGATCAGAAAATGAGACATAATTTGAAAGTTGCTATGTTTCACAGCCTACAAATAGAGAGAGTAAATAAAAACATAGATATTCTTCCTGGAAGGTTGCAACATTATTTTTTAGAATCAGAACACACAAAAACCCCAAACCAGAAAGAAATAAAACAGGCTACTCCTTAAAACAGATGGGCACAAATTATCCCACCTTGCTTTAAGATGGCTCTTTTTAGGCTGACTCCAATCTCCTGCTTAGTCTTCAAGCAGGGCTAGGAATCTCCTCAGAACCCCACTCTTTTAGTGATAACTTGCAATTTCAACACAATCCTCAATACACCACAGATATCAACAAACAGGGGTTGAGAGTTTGGAACTTCTGCATCTCAAAAATTTGCTTAAGGGCCACCCCTATTTACCTCCTCTTGCAGGCTTGTGATCTTGCTACCCTGGTCCATCACAATCCCCAGCCAACTCTCATCTCCCTACAGCAAATGCTGTGATCCCAAATCATGTCACTTAGCTTTTTAAGCACAATCTTCAAGCAAGCTATTTGAATACAGCCCTAAATCCCACAGAGAGGTCAACTGCAAAGCCTCTTTGGAGTGGTTTTAGAGCTACCAAAGTTCTTTAAACCAGCTACATATGACAAATGCATATAGGAGTTCAAGTGGTTAAGTAATGATGGGCACACCAGATGAAGGGAACTCTGAGTTTTTGATATTACAAAATGCATCTTTTTCATTAAGAGGAAAAATCATTCAAGAAACTGAACATTCATGATCAAAAAATAATGTGTATATGTAAAATGATTAACAATCAACCTGAAAAATGGTCACATGCACTTCTTTGATATACACTAAGCAGAGCTGCAGACCACAAACTTCTCATCAGTGGCTTGATTGCACTTTGTGCTTAGATCACAACTGAGTAGGTTATTTGTGCTGTTTCATGGATGTCAAGTTAAAACTCGACAGAAAGCTGATCTCATATTTATTTGCACATACCCTTTAAAGTATAAAACTACATTAAAGATTCTTGACACTGAAAAGGCTGCATATTTTTATGCTGTTTACAGCCTGAACTGTAACAGTCAGGTCTAGGGTTAACAGCTATTAGCATGGGAAAAAAGGAGAGTTGAATCAAAGAACAGATGTTGGCTGATGAAAGAGCTTGAGGTAATAAAAGGACATATGCAGAAAAAGACATTGTTTTTCAGGAAGCTTGAGTACTCAAATTCACAAACATTATTCAGACAAGCTAGTTGGACTGTTTACTTCTGGGAGCAGTAAAAACTGTTTGACAACCCACATTTGGTTAAAGTCTGAAGTACATTAAATTTAGACAGCATAAGAGGGACAATAATGTCACATTTGATCCCACTGTTTAAAAAAAAAAAAGTTCTCAATTCCTTCCCCAATTCTACAATTAGTAAAGGGCTTTTTCTTATTATGTAACTACTGTTTACTCCTATCCAGTGACTTAACAGTATACAATATAGTAGCAGGTCAAAGCCTCAGCTGGTGTAAATTGGCATTGCACCAACTGAGCTACATAGCTCCACTCGAATTGAGGATCTGGCACAATGTGTGTACCAGTCTATCATCATAAACTAAAAGACTTCTGTATGGAATTTTCTGCACCTTAATATTAGATGGAGCTGACTGATCCATGAAATGGTTTATAAGTTAGTATATTGTACTTTATCCCCTGGCACACCCTCAAAGCACTGAAACTAGCTACATCTCTTGACAGCTGGTGTTTTATTTTAGAGGTTTTAAGATGCCTTTTACAACTGTTACACTTATAAACAATGATTAATTTCATTTCTAAAGCATTTTTAATGCTGGTTATTCAATAAAGTATAATGCAGAACTATATTGCTGTACTGTGACCTTCATATATGATAACATGAAACACTTTAGAGAAAGATTTCAGAGTAGCAGCCATGTTAGTCTGTATTTGCAAAAAGAAATGGAGTACTTGTGGGAAAAGAAATGGAGTACTTAGAGACTAACAAATTTATTTGAGCATAAGCTTTCATCAGATGCTGAATGCATCCGATGAAGTGAGCTGTAGCTCACGAAAACTTATGCTCAAATAAATTTGTTAGTCTCTAAGGTGCCACAAGTACTCCTTTTCTTTTTAGAGAAAGAGCATATCATAAACGAGGACGCACATACTATGTGGCATATTAAACCTAGTTTCAACAGCAATGGCCCCTGATGATGAAGCACACTAGGAATTATGGGTGATTTATCAGGTCAGCATTTGTTTTCCCATTGTTTAGGAATTTCACATGGCAGATGCTTCCTCCTATAACTATCTCCATGTCCACACAGTTTCTGCAGCACTTTCACTCCGCTCCTGCTTCCTATATCCTCCATACAATCTTCCCTCCAGCCAGAGTTGGGATTTGCCTTAAAAGGGTTTAGGAGCTTAGCCAGGCAGCTGCTTATGATGATATTCTCCTCACAAATATGATGGGGCCCTGTGTTGAAGTGCATGGGATGAATAGGAAGCCTGCACCCTGATCACTCAGATGTTAATTACCTCCCCTTAAGAAAGTTGATGGAGGCAATTAGACAATCAGACTGGTTGGCTGGACGGGATAAGGAGACAATTATCCCAACAGACCAAGGTTGATAAAGAGGCAGGAAGGAAGTTCCAAGTGAAGGGAGAGAGAGGGAGGGAGAGAGGGGTGAGCCCGTTACACCTCATTCCCCTCAGCTCCTAGGGAGAGGGCCAAAGAGCACTGTTGGGGTGCTGTAAATAGACTGCTGTACACAGGGATTGTTGTGTAAATGGTGGACGGAATAAAAGACCACAGTGAAGGCACCACCAATGGAGTCTGTGCAGTTTCTTCAGGGAAGAAGGTGGGAGAGGAGTCACACCCTGTGACAGGCCCCTTCTGCCAATCTCTATCCCTGCACCTCCACTCTTTAGCTGGCCACACAGAGAAGACATTTGAAAGCTGCTGCATGCTTCCTATCATCTTGGCTTTCACAGTAAAGTTGGAATTTTTAGAAGTGCTCAATATCGCCTAATCCCACCACTGAACACTGTTGAAATTTTGATCTCTGTGGTAAATCTCTGAGAAAAGGCCTGAGCAAAGTGAGCCATGCTGTTGTCCTTGCAAATGACCTCCACTTGGAAAGATCCCCCTTTTCCTGCCTCCTGCACTATATTTTCAATTCAGCCAGATTTGAACAGGAAAGAGAAATCCACTAAGCTCCCTATTGTAGGAAAACCACAGAATAAAAAGACATGGAGGAAGAAGTCAGGCAGACAATATGGCAGTGAGAGAAGTTTGAAGTCTGAAATAGGGAAAGTGTTTTTTATTTTTTTAATTTATGTGCAACAACTGCAGTTTCTATGCCAAGTATTTATAATAGAAAGAAAGCCATCACTCTAATTTTGTTATTTTTCTCTGTGTGTGTAATAGTAATTCACATAAAAATAAAAATGAAATTTTAACCGCATGATGAATTACAAACAAATTAATAGATATTACAAAGACTGTAGTTCAAATATCACATATAAATTTATTCTTCCATTACATCTGTTACCTATTTGAACAGAATAAAATATATTTGTATTAAGAATGAAACACACAACCTTAGAAATAACATGGGACAGAAAGAAAGAGAAAAAAATAGATAATGTAAGAACAGATTCTGATTCCCTTATTCAAGTTGTGTAGTACATTACATAAGTCAGTGAGGCTACTCATGGAGTGCTACTCAAGTGGTGCTTTCACTGAAAAAGTTGTGTTTTATATTGAGATAGCTATCTTGAGTTAGCTATCTCAATGTAAAAGCTTAGAGGTGACGAGGCACTGTAGTTTTTAACCTCATTCTAGGTCAACACTATTCTAATTCCTCAGTGTTCAGTTCATCCATCCACAATGAATTAAAATGTGTCTGTGCCCTTGAGTTAGCTATCTTGATGTGAATTTTTTGTTGTGAAGTCACAGTCTCGGAATTATTAGGGCTATAATAATATGGCTCATGTTGTCTCTGGACCTGATTCTTGTTTACATGAAGACCACTATCCACCACTCTAGTAGTATAAAGGGCTCTTCACATGAGTGCAGATATAATTTAAGGCTCCTTTTAAGGTGTGAAATTGTTTTATGTAACTGAGAATTAGGCCCCGTGTGTTGTAGCATGTTTTACTCTCACACTGTACCTGGGCTGAAGCACATACCTTTCTGTATTATTTATTTAAACTGAAAAAAAAAACTCCTTTAAAATAAGCTTCTTCCCATTGATTTAAGAACCCCATAGGACTCACTTTTTAACTTACCTTTCAATTGAGCATCTCAGAACACTAGGGGCCAGATTATGCAACCCTTACTCACACTGAGTTGTACATCATACCTTGAGTAGACCAGTGGACCTGTACAGATTGATACTACTCAGTGTGAGGGTGGCAGATCCTAGCCCTAGGTAAACCGTGTAACAAATATCCCACTTTACCATTTCTCCATACTTTTCCTGATCACTAAAACCTTTAATATTTCTTTTAAGAAAAAAACAAACAAACAAGGAAATCCAGCAAATGGGTTTTTCTTAAATTTAAGAGATTCATAGATGTCCCCCCTAAATTGGAAATATTTAAAGCTATGAGGAATGAAAATATCTGAAGGCAAAGGATAATACATGTGTGAAGAAGTGAATATGAATAAAAAATAAGAACAGGTTATGAATATAAAAGTGAGTGGAAATGAATAGTTTTGATTCACCATGATCAACCGAGCACAAAGCCTGATTCAGTATGAATGAGCATGAGTGAAGCAGTGTAAATGGAAATAAATATCTCTATCAACAAGAGATTATGAATGTGCGTGGCAGAATGTGACACAGGGGCTATGAACATGTTTGATTATGAGGTATGATGAGAATGGAATTTCATATTTTGTAATGCAACAATAAACAACTTCTGTGTCTTCAAAATAAAAAAAAACATATTTAATACAAAACTATATGCTGTGCAATGAGCATAAGATATTATATGTTATGTGAGAAATGAAGAATGCAGAAACACACATAAGCATCATTGTTATATCCTGCTGTCCAGCATACAATTGTTTTATATACAACACTCGCAGGTTACATGTGTGGGTGTAGATCTTTTAATGCGACTTGTACATTATGGAACAATGCTGTTTGTGTTTTTTAATTAAATATTAATTATATGGATAAAGAAAATTGCTATAAATATTTTGTAAGTTTCAAAATGAGAAAAAAGGTAAATAGCCATTGTTGGAAAAAGTAATTTGCACTGGATCTATACCAGATTTGAGAAATGTACCGCTACCTTTACATCTGGAGAAATGTAAGTTGCAGGCTTCATAGTTTTCCCAGGTGGGAAAGTGACATCACAAATACCAAATTCAAGGTAAGCAAGAACACTTCTGTCCTAAATCTGTATGTTTGATTTTCTATATTTCGGACATTTTGATATTACTTGGCAAAGAAACAAGAAGTGTGGAGCTCACATTCCTCAGGCTCCTAAGGAGGTCTGCCTCCTAACCACACTGCAGATCTTTGAAATATGAGACAGCGCATGCATTTGAAGTGAAGCAGCTTAGGCACCAAACGTGGAGTTCTCTGTCCTTTGGGAAGTGCAGATTCTCAGATGCATCGGTCCTTCACATTTGTAATGATAGATCTGGCATTACATATGCCACTTCATTCGTGTCTATTCATGACAAATCTGGAATGGTATATACACTTACTTAAGGGGCTTCTGGTGGACAGAAATGCTAGTTACCAATGGTTCTGAAAATGGAGCCTCATTAACAGATTTTGAAATTCCAGTTCCTACCAATGACATTCCATCTAATATTGTGGCCTCCATTTTTTCCATGAGACATTTTAATATTTATTTTAAATAAATAAATGTTTGGAAATATGTATGTCAAGGTTCCTTCCCCACTCTGAACTCTAGGGTACAGATGTGGGGACCTGAATGAAAGACCCCCTAAGCTTATTCTTACCAGCTTTGGTTAAAACTTCCTCAAGGTACAAACTTTTACCTTTTTGTCCTTCAACCTTTATGCTGTCACTACCAAAGTGTCTAACAAAAATAACAGGGGAAGTGCCCACTTGGAAATGTCTCCCCCGCAAAATATCCCCCCATACCCTACACCCCCTTTCCTGCGGAAGGTTTGATAAAAATTCTCACCAATTTGCATAGGTGAACACAGACCCAAACCCTTGGATCTTAAGAACAATGAAAAAGCAATCAGGTTCTTAAAAGAATAATTTTAATTAAAGAAAAAGTGAAAGAATCACCTCTGTAAAATCCGGATGGTAAATACCTTACAGGGTAATCAGATTCAAAACACAGAGAATCCCTCTAGGCAAAACCTTCAGTTACAAAAAAGACATTAAAAACAGGAATATACATTCCATTCAGCACAGCTTATTTTATCAGCCATTTAAACAAAACAGAATCTAACATATATCTAACTAGATTGCTTACTAACTCTTTACAGGAATTCTGACCTGCATTCCTGCTCTGGTCCCGGCAAAAGCATCACACAGACAGAAAGAACCCTTTGTTTCCCACCCCCGCTCCAGCTTTGAAAGTATCTTGTCTCCTCATTGGTCATTTTGGTCAGGTGCTAGCAAGGTTATCTTAGCTTCTTAACCCTTTACAGGTGAAAGGGTTTTTCCTCTGGCCAGGAGGGATTTAAAGGTGGTTAGCCTTCCCTTTATATTTATGACAGTGTATGAAAAGGAGGAAAACTAAAGACCATGTATGTAAACCTATATATAGTTATGATTCAGATGAGGTAGCTGATTTTAGAATACTACAAATTTTGGAATAACACAACTTAGATATTTTTGGAAGTTACCAGTTACTTGAAGGGAATGTTTGAGATACTATACCTACAGTTGTTGTGTGGGATATTTCAGAACCTACCATATGCATCATATGCAACAAATAAGTGGTTAAAATAACCCATTTTAGTGGGAATTCTGTTCTTATTCCCAGGCAAAGTAGTGGGACATATAGATAAAGGGCAGTTATTTTCAGCTACTCTTCTCTGGGTTGGTGGTACAATTGGTGGTATATTTTAGAGAGCAGTTCATTTCAGCCCTACTTCTCCTATTTAAAGTGGAAATACAACTTGAGGGAAAACAATTTATTTTAATAAAATATCTCATAACATCAACTTCATGAATTTGAGGCCATATTTGGTACTATGAGTAAAAATACAATACACAGCCATTTTTCTCAAATTGTATTGGTCCATCCACCTATATCCCTAACTTATATCTTTCTGAAAAGCAACTTGTCTTAGTTACCAAGACAGAAAACCCCGAGCAATAAATTATGATTTAGATTTTTAGCATGTGATCAATTTGGGAATGTGAAGCTAGCTGAACTTCTGTTTGAGACTCATTTTAAATTCAAGGAACAAGAAATGGAAAGCAAAATATCAATAACATATAGCTAATGCATATGTCAGCTCTGATACAATAGCAGTACAACTAGAATTTGTAGTTCAATAAAATCTGTTTATGTTTAACTATAATGCAAACCTTAATACATTATTCAACTTTTTGAAAATATATGAAGACTATAGCATCATTTATCTAAATCTCTTAGATAAGGCATGGGACTATAGATTTAGATAACTCCAAAGCAACCAGTTGCTGGTTCCTAACCTTTGGTGCATGGTTTTGTTTTGTTTTATGACCTTAGCTATCCCTCATTGTTTGTGTGCTAGTTCCCTGAACCCGCATAAAGACCAGCTGTAATACTAGAAATTGAAGATGAGCTTGTTCTCTCCCTCTGACCTTTACAACTTAACACTTAAGATTCCAGTATGATAAAACAAGAGTGTTGGAGGAGATCTTGGAAGTAACAGCAAAAGATCCAATTCCATTAGGGGAATCTTCCCTTGATGTGACTTCATGAGAAAAAGTGCAGAGTTGTGTGAAATATAAAATGATTTTTTTCTATTTCTACAAATGTGAATTTTTTCTCAGTCAATGGGGATTTTCCCAAAGTTCACAATTTTAATTAATTAATTAAATACTCTCCAGATGTCTCTGAAGATTCTGAAGCAGCATTTGCCATTTCATTTTAAATTTTTAGTTTGAAAATTGGCTTGATTACATAGTGGAAGTTGAATTGTTGAAGACGTGTTATTTTTTCTGGTTCTCTGGTTGGCTATGACCACTTTGTACACTCAGGAGGATCATCAGGAGCCATTCTGACTTATTTTCTCAGTGCCTGAATTTTATGTTCACTCTCTCCTTAAGTCAGTCAAAAAGAAAAATAGTGTGCCTGTTTATTTTTAACACAGTTATAGGTTTTGAAGTTTCCCTCACAATTAGTTGGTGGGTTTTTATAGATCATGTGGTATTTCCGCAGATGAATTTTACTGCACCACTCTACTCTAGATTAAAAGTACAAGTGACTTTTTTAGCATTAATTATTGTTAATGCGTTATTACAATTCCTTTATTTAATATTTTGAAGATTTGTAGCTGGGTTTCTGATTCACTAGATAAAAGACTTCTATGATAATTATTCTAATCCAGTTCTTTTCAAAATTATGGGAGATAGTATACTTAGCTACTAAATTTACTTGACATTTAATTCTAATATCAGTTTAGTGTATATAAAGAGTAAGAACAGACCCTCTACAACCCTAATATAAGCACAAGTATGTAAACAATGGGTATCACTCACAATACCATTCTTTACATTTGATAAATATCTTTTCTTTCCTCATAAGCATCTTGCTGAGGTTCATTTGGAAAATTTGAGAATATCTGAAATTGTGAAATACAGGATGAATATATTTTATGAAGTCTTTTAGATGATGTTATGTTTCACATAGTTTGAAGACATTATGTAATATGGTGCCTCTGAAATTCTGACATTCCAATACACAAAAAGTGAAACCATAGCACATACTCTGGCTTTCATACCATTAGACCCCCTCGGGAGATGTCCAAATATGGATTACAGTACAGTATGTGGACACAAGAGTTGTCTGTGGGATTTGCTTCCTGCTGTCAAAGGTGGAAGGTATCGGTAAACAACTTCTTTGCTAGTGTCAGACAGGTTGAAGATGCCTTCAGTTCTTAATTTACTCTATGAATTGGCAGAAAATAATTTCAACTATCTGTCTCTTTCTATCTGACATTGCAAGGACACAACTATGAGGTCTTTAAAGGGAAACAACATTGTATTTTGGATTTAGTTTGTTTCTCGCACTAGAAGAACAGAAAATACAAATTATAAAATAGTTAATTTGCTTACTGACCTCATCTTTTCAGTCAGATTTACAAAGTGCAATTTTTGTTGCAATTATTATTTTTCTCCAGATTTCAAGTTATACAATAAGTTGGACTATGCGTATATATATATAGAAGTCCCTCATTCATTTTGTTCTGTATAATATGACATGACAACGTGCAGTGATTCCTATTCTGCTTTAAGTATATATATATTATAAATCAGAAGCTACCGCTAATAATGTGCCAGCTTTTCCTTTTCTTAGGTTATGTAGGCATACTCTCATCTATCTTCCTCTGTTTTGACACTGTAATTCTTTCCAAGCAATGTCACATCCACTTTAATTCTGCTTCTTCTGTGTTTTTTTCTTTGATTAAATTGCTATAATCAGTGCAAATACTTCCTCATTTACATGCATTTCCCTCTGTGTAAGCATATGCATACCAATCTACAGAAAATAGTTTCTCTACATGCATTTCAAATCACCAGAGTCAAATATCTCATGACAAATGACATGGCAAGAGTAAAAAAATTGGTACCTTATCTATATAAACTTAAAGCAGAATAGGAATCACTGCACATTGTCATTTTATATTATACAGAACAAAATGAATGAGGGACTTCTAGCTGTGACAGTGCTTTTATTTATTTTATTATTGGCTTTCTTATGGTGTTGATCAAGGAAATATCTGAGAACATCAAAAACTTAAATGGTTTATCCTCCTGTAAGGTAGAAATTTTTTCCCATCCATACAGTGGAGATGATTTTTCTTCAATTAAAAAAATATCAAATGTAAGTTTCATTTCTGCAATACAGTAATATAAAAACAAAACAAGAATAATTTAAAACTGTGGCATATTTTCTTCTATATTTATAATAAAATGGATTAATTCTCTATGATTTGTCTTCTCGTAAAAGTCATATGTCTTCTTGTAAAAACATTTGCTTAATCAAGTGCCAAATTTATCCCTGAAATAAGCAGGTGCAACTCCCAGTGACTTCAGGGATCAATTTGATGACAAAATTTAGTTATACCAGAAAGAAGCATTTACTGAAAATATAACAACCACTGGACAAATCCTTTTCAGTTTTGTCCAAGAAGGGTTGCCATTTTCAAAGAGTTCTTTCAGATGTTTATGTCTCGCATGCCATACATTTCATTATAACTAAGCTTTCAGTAAAAATAACGAGGAGTCCTTGTGGCACCTTAGAGACTAACACATTTATTTGGGCATAAGCTTTCGTGGGCAATAACCCACTTCATCAGATGCATGGAGTGAAAAATACAGTAGGCAGATATAAATATACAGGACATGAAAAGATGGGAGTTGCCTTAACAAGTGTGTGTGGGGGGGAGGGGCAGTGCTAACGTGGCCAATCCAATCAGGGTGGATGTGGCCTATTTCCAACAGTTGACAAGAAAGAGGTGAATATCAGCAGATAGAAAATTACTTTTGTGGATACTCACACCTTCTTGTCAACTGTTGGGAACAACATCCACCCTGATTGAATTGGACTCGTTAGCACTGACCCCCCCCACACACACACTTGGTAAGGCAATTCCCATCTTTTCATGTCCTGTATATTTATACCTGCCTTCTGTATTTTTCACTCCATGCATCTGATGAAGTGGGTTATAGCCCATGAAAGCTTACGCCCAAATAAATATGTTAGTCTCTAAGGTGCCACAAGGACTCCTCATTGTTTTTGCTGATACAGACTAACACAGCTACCCCTCTGAAAACTAAGCTTTCAGTGTACACCTGCAGTACTATTTATATAAATATGTAAATAAATAATAAATTGGCAGATTTTCAAATCTGTATATTTGCAGATGTAAAATTCCTGCTGCGAATCAGCATAGGTACATGCAAGCTCTGGCCTCATATATGGTTTGAAAATGTGGGTTAGTAATAATAGCTGTGTGCTTATATCACTCATTAAAATTTATGTATATATATATTTACAGCTTAGGTGTTTTTTTTTTCATGCAAGTTGCTAATGTAGTCTCACTGCTGCACAGGATGTGTACCACTCGGATAAGTAAATTACCCAAAATCTGTAACTGGGAGAGCCAGGAAGAGAATTCAGGAGTCTTGTTTCCGTTTGCTGCTCTGATTAGACAACTCTCTGTCAATATGTGGATAAGAAATGTGAAAATATTCTTATCAGACTTGGACTCGGTCTAGCTGTTATTTACAATCAGTTTGTTAATCTGATCTGTCCTTTTTTTCCTGGTTGCAAATTGCCTGATAACTGACATACGTTTTTATGAATGTATTCATTTTGTAATGGTTCAAAGAATATTGTTTTCAAACTCATTTGGGTTTATGAGTTCTTCTGAACCGTTTGTTGTGAGAGCTCCTTTCAGAACTTGATACTTGTAAATTTAGTTTTCATTCTGTGTCACTGGAGACACTGAAACATGTAAAATATATTTCTGCCTTCATTTGTAAAAAAGATGAGACTATGGCTCTGATCCAAAGTTCAGTTAAATCAATGCATTTTTCCCATGGATTTTAGTGGACTTTGCTCAAGACTCATAATTGAATATGTAGTCCTATATTTTAAAATAACAGGGAGAAAAAAAGAGAATAAAACAGACTTATTGTCTGCCTAGCTGATTTTACTTTAATTTCTCTCGTCACAACTGTGTAAATGTAGAAGGTGGGCAACTGAATACTTTTGACACATCTTTCCTTATGTGCATATATACATGCTTGTTTGCATACACATTCTTTTGTTCATCCACTAATATCCATATACATATGAATAAAAGTTCCTATGCAAAACATTTTACTGAACAAAAAACAGCTGCACTAATCTTTGTGGACTATCACACAAACAACAACAAAAAGGTACAAACATAGTTGAATGAAATCATGAGTCGGATTTAGAGAACATGTTTGTGCATACATTATTCCACTCTTTGCTCAGCTGTAACCAGAAATATGAGCAAAAACTCTTGTACTCAGAAGTATTGCATCAGCTTTATTAAGAATAGATTTCTTACAGTAAAGCGGTGGAAAAATATTCTTCTAGACTGTAGTGTAACATTAGAATATAAGTAAAAAATGCAATAGCAAAGATAAACAACATGCTCTTTTACTAGCATGCCACTTTTTGTACCCATCATTGAATGAAAAAGAAAAAGTACTAAGCTGTTGACTTCCTCACAAATGTCCTGTTCCTTATTTTTTCTTGAGCTTGACACTATGATATCCAGTATGATAGTATTCTGCATTATCCCTTGAACTGACATGAGATGGTGTAAGGTTTTGTTGCTACTCTGAGGAAAACTACATTACATTGGAAAGTAAAGTGGGCTTGAGGGGTAAGTACCCAAAATATAGCTATTCTTGTGCAAATTGGCAGGGAAACAGCTTCTGCTCATCCATCCCCACATCCTTTGGGATGCATGTATTCCCTGTACTTAAAAAAACCCTGCAATTCTGCCTGGTCCTTATTTGAGCCAGGTGAGGGAAGAAATCAACTCCTTGACGACTACTCCTGCATACCTGTTTAAGAACCAGCCACAATCTGGCCCTTGTTATATAATTACAAATAACAAGCAGCACAACGGGTACTTACTGAAAACAGTTCAAATGACAAGTAAAAAAGAGACCAGGTTGGTGATGTAATATCTGTTATTTAATCAACATCAGTTGGTGAGAGAGAGAACCCTTTGAGCTTACACAGAGCTCTTTATCAGGTCTGGGAAAGGTACTCAGTGTGTCACAGCTAAATACAAGGTGGAACAGATTGTTTACCATAAATAGTTAATTTATTCCACCTTGTATTTAGCTGTGATACTTTGAAAACTTTAGAGAACCTGACAAAGAGCTCTGTAGCCTGAAAGCTTGTCTCTCTCATCAACAGAACAATAACAGATTATGTCACCACCCTGGTCTCACTAATATTTTGGGACTGCTACAGTAGCAAAACTGCATACAACAATTTAAAACTGAAGAGTGATGTCATATCCTGTCATAAGGAATAAATTAAATTGGAAATGCCAGAATATTTCTCATGTATAAATATATAATGCTATGACCAGAGCAAGTGATAACTTAACTTTATAACTGAACCCAACATATATTATTGTTATGGCAGGTGTTTCCAGGTGGCAACATTACACATTGTCCTTTAAGTTGTTTTTCTCAGAATGTGAGCAAGTTATGACTCTTGGGAAGACATGCTGTGTTGTTAGTTTTGGATTATGCAAGGTTTATGTGTAGAGACAGATTCAGGAGAGAGGGAGCTGTGTGAACATCGGGAGGATTTACTCTCTACCATGGGCTCTGATTAGAACCCACTCTTGAGGCAGAGTAACCAGGTACTGGTGTTGGGCTGAAATTCCTGGAAGAAGGGATTGCTCTGAATGCTGTATGACTGATGTATGTATGTAAATAAAGCAAGTTACACTAAGCGTGTCATTGATTTCTCTTCCACTGAGATGCCAACCTGAAAGGCCCTGGACATTTGCTGAATCTCAAGAGAGGGACAATAAAGGTATTAGAACAAACCCTAATGTTAGAAGAAGGGGCAACATTATTAATTAATTATTTTATTTAAGTAGTGCCTAAGGGCTCTGATCTAAGAATAAGCACATAAGTTGTAGTGAAAATTATTTTGTAGTACCATGCATTTCCCTACACATATGGTATGCCCAATTTTTGGCAAATGTTACTCACAGAGTACTGATTCAATACCATGGCCAGATAGAATATTATGCATACAGGGTGAAATTAACCCCTGTGTAGAAGGCCCACAAAAGACTTATGCATCATTTAAATCCCACTCAAACCTGAAAAAGAGAAGTTCTTTGCTTTTGCAATGTGTCTTCATGGTCATGAACCTTTTTTGAAAATTTCATATTTCATTCATGAAGTTTTTGTCGGGGAGCTCTACATGACATGATGACATGTTCATGAAGGATGTGGATAAATTGGAGAGAGTCCAGCGAAGGGCAACAAAAATGATTAGGGGTCTGGAACACATGAGTTATGAGGAGAGGCTGAGGGAGCTGGGATTGTTTAGCCTGCAGAAGAGAAGAATGAGGGGGGATTTGATAGCTGCTTTCAACTACCTGAAAGGGGGTTCCAAAGAGGATGGCTCTAGACTGTTCTCAATGGTATCAGATGACAGAACGAGGAGTAATGGTCTCAAGCTGCAGTGGGGGAGGTTTAGATTGGATATTAGGAAAAACTTTTTCACTAAGAGGGTGGTGAAACACTGGAATGCGTTACCTAGGGAGGTGGTAGAATCTCCTTCCTTAGAGGTTTTTAAGGTCAGGCTTGACAAAGCCCTGGCTGGGATGATTTAACTGGGAATTGGTCCTGCTTCGAGCAGGGGGTTGGACTAGATGACCTTCTGGGGTCCCTTCCAACCCTTATATTCTATGATTCTATGAAGTGTATATGTGGCTGTTCACTGAAATTTATAAAGACACAAATTCCACCTCCCCTGGGTATTAAGATAACAGAATACTTTTAATAAAAATATAAAAAAAGAAAAAAAAAGAAAGAAAACAGCTTCCTCCCCATGGATTGTGATTTGCTACCAAAACAAATCTATGATAAATCATCAACTAGTGCTGTAGCCAGCTACCAAAATACAACATAGGGTGGGATATAGACAGTAACACTATTCTGATGATAGATTCCAAGGTTCAAACTCAGCTAAAAGTAGTGTACTGGTCTGCTTTTTGTGTTTGTGTAATTACATCATTAACATCTGTAAAATATAGTTCAAACCTAAATATAAGTATACCTACAAAAAATACACAGTGGCACTTGTTGGTCTGGTGGGACAAAGTAGTGAATTTTTGAATCCCTCTTCAGTGGGGAATGACCTGGTGCAGGTCTTCTCAAACTTTACTATAAAGGGGATCACATCTTAGTAGACAGATTGGTTTGTGGATCACTGTCCCTCCAATTCATGGTCATGTCTACCACATCCCCGTGAGATATGTGATCAGATAGCATACCTATGGCAACTACAACAATTACCTACACGTAGGAAAGTATTTAATTAACTTTTGTGTCTGTAATGCAATTTAACAGTTAGAAACAAAAAGGTGGTGCAGGGACAGCCATCCATGGACCATATGGAGTGTGTTTCATAGCCACTTCAAGGTTTAAAAAGAGGATCATTTTAAATTACCTACATGATATTGTACTACAACCCCTCCCCAAATGATTTTCAGAAGTTCTGAGCTCCCTAACTGCATTTGAAGAACATTGGAATTATGGGTATCTTCTAAAAATCAGGGATTTGTTGTGCACTTTTCATCTTATATTTTATTTTCTCTTCTTCCACTCTATCCCTTCCTTAAATAACCTTTTAACAACACTGTATAGTCCGGAAAATTTCAAGACAATTTATGCAAGCCTCCCACAAATATACTTACAATTTACAAATGCTGTTTGCTTATGATATTCCTGTTAATAGCAAACCAAAGAAGCTTCAGTTACATGTTAGTGTGTTCAGTTGTATATTGTCTCTACTAAATGTTTCCTAAGCCAAAGCAAATTCATTTCCAAAAAAAAATGCTTTAACACCAAAGCAAGCTTATCATATACAATTGCATCTTAGTGGGATAGATGATAAAAGATAAGCTTGTACCCCCATACTAAGTTCATACTTAGTTCATACTAAGAGCCTAATAAAAATTCAAATAATTACAAATATTATAGTCTTTAAAATGTATTGATAAATAATAAACAAACAAAAACAAAAGTTTGACACAAATAAAACAATAACATGTAGGCTTGATGTTAGTAACTGGACATGGGTGAGGCTTCATTTCTTGGGGACAGGATTAGGGAGATAGATGAATCAACAAGGTGGAAACAGAATGTCTGTACTCACTAGGATAAGAGGGAACACTAAGAGAACTATTTGCAAGGGGCAAGATACCATTGGGTAAGGTAAGCCTGGAACATAAGATGAGGTAAAAGGAAAGATGTGCATGGACAGTGGTGGACAGAGCATGCTCTACAGTGATGATTAGTTCCTACAAAGTGACCAAGACAATCCCAATGTTTAATTCAATGTATATAAAGTAAGAGGTTTGCTGTGTAACTTTGGATGTGTGGTATGACCCATACCTACCCCTTACACTTGAGTCTAATCAACTCATTGCATGCCAGATAAAGGAACTTAAGTAATGATACTGGAGTCAAACTGAGTTCTTGGGGAAGCAAGTGGAAGAGGTCTCAGGGAACCCCAATACCATGTATCCTGATATGGCTGCATCCATTTTAGGCAGTCACCCAACTCCTCCCCAGCAACAGAGACTTCTCTCTGTTCCATCTACTTGCTATATATGGCAGCCATCATGCTACAGATGACACTGATGGAGGCACAGAGAATTCCTGCCTAACTGACACATCTTGAAAGGCGTGAACATCAACCCTCTGAAAATCAGGCCCCTTCAAGGTGACTCACATTTGGTACCCAAAAAATGAGACACCAAATTTACTAGTTATCTTTGCAGATTTATGATGTTCTCGGTATGATGTTTTCAGTGGGATCCCAATTTACACATACTCAATTAGAGGTAGATAGAAATTTTGAACACAGAAACATTGAAGGGCTGCTGCTAATTTGAGCCTTAGGGTGTTACTGTCAATCTGCCTTTACCATGGCTGTGATCTCTTTGCAGGAATATAGTGTCATCATTCAACATATCTCTGGGCAGACTAATCTGTCTTTCAGCTCATTGAAAAAAGAATGAGTCAAAGATCATTTAATCTCAGCAATGACAACTCATGTTTTAGATGAAAATATACCTGTGTATATTAAAGCCATAGAATCCAGTTCAAGATATTCAGAAACTTTCCATGGTTCCCTGAATCTTAAATTCTTCACAAAAAGAAGTTGCCTGGGGAAATGACATAAAAGGAAAATTCTCTGTTTGTCAGCTCAGGCAGAAGAAAGATATGAGTCCCAGCTTCTGAGACTGATGTCACAAACATTTAAACAGCTGTCAGAACCAGTTCCAACAGTCATCAGGCTTGACCTTAAACACAGTTTAGTTTTTAAATGTTAGGAAAAAAAGAAGCAAAAACCACACAGTGAAGTTACACAGCTGCCTGAAATATTAAGTGAAAGGAATGAACATCTGTTCACTTGCTCTTCACATTTTAATGGCTTGGAAAGAGATTCTGTTGTCTTAGATCTTTAAGAACATCTGAGACCCATACAGCTTCAGCACCTGTGAAAGATCCTTCCTCAAAACATGCATACACTTCAAAGCTTATTACTCCTGTTTGTTTGTTTTTGTTTTGCTTTGTTTTTGCCAAATAACACAGAAAATTATTAATAATATTTAGCATGTCTCTGACTTTTGTGTGGTGAATGTTCTGACAGAGCAACAAAATACTATTTGAGTCTCAGTAAACTTGTAATTCGAAATGTCAGCAGGATTCTGTGCTCAGAGAAATAGCTAAAAATTGATTTAGGAGGACATAAGAAATGTTTTAGATTTATTAATGGACTAGGCATCTCTAGAAGTATAAGATTATTGTTTTATGAATTCCATATATTGAAGGTACAATACAGATAAACTGTTTTGGTTTCTTTGTTGTTGATTACTAAGCATTTTTACTTTTAATTTTCAATCTTTTATCTCAAAGTTGTTCGCATTTGTTCATAATAAACTTCAAGGCACTGTCACAATTTTTGTAAAGCACTTCTTACATCCAAAGACGACCAAGGTTAAAATTGTGCATCAGTTTCTCAATTAGTATGAAAACAAGACATAACATGAGGTATCTTAGAGGTAGCTGTTCAAAGTGAAACTGCAGGGGACCCAGAGGACACTAGGTCAGCTGATACCACAGCTGAATTCTTGTGGAACTGATATTTGAATCCTTACTCATGGAGTGGGAAAAAATTCTCCCATTGATTTCAATGGGAGATTTGGGGCTGCCTGATCAGGCTTTATACACACCATTGAAACAAAAACTTAAAACATACCTGTTGTGTTTCATAGTATCAGCTCTTGTAAGCAAGCTAAAGGAAAATCTCTCACTGAACAGCCTATTACAAACATTGCTATTATCTTTTACATATTTCTCAGTTGTCTTTATATTCTTCTCCATTTTCCATAAATGTCTAGACTCTGACATTAAGTGATACTATTCCTTGGTCATTTGAACTGAAGAAAATAAAACTATTCCTGGAGTAGGGAATTACTCAATCTAATATAGTTTATATAGTTTATATAGTTATATTAATGTTTTAAAAAGTCTTTGAATATGTAAAGAAAATATGAATGCTAAATATTGCTACTATCATTTTTTGTCTTCTACTTGATGATTAAAGTCACTTTGCCGTTTATGGATATTGTTGCTCTTTACTGGAGCTGGGTTTTTTTTTTCTCCCATGAAAACTGTTCCCATTGGAAAATCTGGTTTAATTTTAATTGACCTGTCTTGTAGTAAAATGTAAGTTCTGATTACTTTTTTTGATTTTCTGATAAGGAGACTTGAAACAAAAATGTTCACTTTCAAATTGATATTTCAAAACAAAAATGTCTTTTTGTTTTAAAATATTGATTCCAAATAAACATTTTGAAATGTCAATTTGAAATTATATTGTTTGTTTAGAAATAGATTGAAAAGAAAGTGCCATTTAAAAATGCCATTTTGAAACAAAAAAGTTGTCATGAGTCAACATATCACATTTGTTTCGTGTTTGATTGAAAATATAAACTTGGTTTTCTTAAAGGTTTCAGTATTTTGACTTTTCATTCTGATGCAGAGTAGAAAGTAATTTTGAAATGCTGAAATTTCACACAGAAGGAAAATTCCATTTTTTCCCAAAATTTTTCAAACAGCTGTCTTTATAACAACACTTTTTGAAGAGCCCTGCTTATCTCCATATGCACTGTATGTCTTAGGGTCAGATTGTGCCTCCTTTTTCTCAAAATGAGTGGTTCCTTACCCTGCAGAATGACATTGAAGTCAATAGAATCGAAGGCAGAATTAGGTAGCACTCAATGTCAGGATGGTAGAATAGGCACCTATGGTTTAAAACAGAACTTTCTGACTCATATGAAGATATTTTAGTTAGGGTAAAGAAAAGAGTGTGGAGACTTTTTAAAAAAAAGATATCCAGTGCTATAGTTCATAATCCCCTGCTTATTGTAATAATATTAAATGCATCATTCTACCTGTACAGAATGACTGTACCGCACCTTTAAGGCGGTGGGGGGGGGAGGAGGCTGGCTGGCCAAATGAAGACAACAGTGCTTTATAACTGGGGGTGTGGGTGGGGAAGAAGAAAATTGCTGCAGAAGGGGACAAGGGGACAGCGGGGCCAGGAACCAGATGGGCAGAAGGGTTTAAAAGGGGGTAGCCCTTTGTGTGAAGCCCCCTTTCAGACAGAGCAGGCTAAGTCCCGTACAGAACTGGTCTTCCACAGTTTGAGGAGTCATGTGGTGTGAAAAACACATTTAACTACCGCCAGGCAAATTCTTTCATCTGTTTCTGGAAACCCATTTGTAGTCTTTTACATTTGCAAGAAAATTTACTTGAGATAAACAGAAGGTAAAACAAACTATCCTTTTTCCCTTCATTCATGTAATTAATATCATGCTATTGTACATCAAATAAACTATCACAGTTTAAATGCACTCAAATAAGAATTATAGAATCATAGAATATTAGTGTTGGAAGAGACCTCAGGAGATCATCTAGTCCAATCCCCTGCTCAAAGCAGGACCGACAGCAACTAAATCATCCCAGCCAAGGCGTTGTCAAGCCGGGGATTAAAAACCTCTAAGGATGGAGATTCCACCAGCACCCTATAATCCTAGCTAGCATAGAGCAGTAGACAGATAATCCTTCCTATCAACATGTATTGTCACATCCTGAAAGTAATTTCTGGAGCTATTAAAAATCTCTGTCATATCTTCCATGGAAAATACCATTTTCATACTGCATGAAGAATTCTCTTCAACTTTCCTCCCTCCCTCTCTGATACTCAAATCCTCACTCAGGGGAAGGGGTTTAGGACTTCAGGATCAGGCAAAATACACACCATTGAAGCCAAGAGTTGCAGTGTGGTCCCCAAACTTTGACTGGATTTACAAAGAAGAGATCCTGGGGCACAACCTTATTTCTTCTCCTCACTAGGGGAGAGGTGGAAGATCTCAACTGTGGAAGAAGAAATGCATTGTAGAACATGTGTTTAAATACATCCCCAACCATATAGAGTTGTCCACATAGTTATATTATCTGCAGAGTTCAAAGAATGGAGGGAGTCAGGTAAAGTGGTGGCAAATTTCCATACATTTTGCCACATGTTTCTAATGTCTCTTGAGGACTTATCGGTTCACAGTGGTCCTGCCAAATGTAATGGCGGAGGTCTGTGTAATTAGGAACATAAGACAATAAATGTTATTTTGTGTGAATGGCTTCTTATGAGAGAGAGGCCTAGGAGTTTGATTGTTATGAAGCATGGTACACCAGATTAGCCAGTCTCTGCTAGAGTTTATTTGAACACTATGAGGATTAGCAAAACATCTGGTGAAACAGAGTTTTCAGTCTGAGGTATAATACAATCTACTCCTGACTCCAGCACGAGTTATGTGGAAACTTTCTCAGACACTTCTCCTTATTTAAGATTAAGGTTACCAAGTTTGTTCCAGTGCTCCAAGCAGATACCTCAGAGGATGCAAAACTTGCCAGCCAGTCTCCCCCGCTCCCACAGGCCTGAATGTGAGCAGCAAAGGAGCTCTTCTCAGGAGATGCCAAATGGCTTCCAACCACAT
This sequence comes from Caretta caretta, assembly GCF_965140235.1. NCBI lineage: Eukaryota > Metazoa > Chordata > Testudines > Cheloniidae > Caretta > Caretta caretta. The sequence goes on from NC_134209.1 coordinate 56,948,812, forward strand.
CAAGCTAATTTTTCTGTTTCCCAGTTTCTAGTTATATCTAATAAATATTTTAGTTTGTATTTAATCCATGTTTTTTTATTTGACTATATGGTTCTGAGGTGTCAGTCCTTCCAGGGATCAGCTCCCCTCTGGTTTCAACGTAGCACCTTGCTTCCAAGCACAGATAAGAAGCAGACGACTATGGATTTTTTTTTTCTTCTTTGAGATTTATTTGTGTTTTCTGTGTTCATTCTACAGACTCTTCACAAATTGAAATCATACATCACTGACCAGGTTCCAGCCTTCTACCAGACTATTCTGTGTGCCATTGGACACTTCAAGTGCTGTGTAGAGTCAAACACTATATAATGATGATGCACCCTGAAGATATGATGCCACAAATATGGCACCAGGAGTGGCCAGCCTCAATGAACCGTGCACCACTTCCTCAGAAGAGGCTAATTAGAAATAAGCATATGCCTGTGCAGGGAACAGACAGAGGAAATTCCAGTGGAAGTCCACAGTGGTCATGATGTGAAAATCAGTAATCCAACCAGAATACAGAGGCAAAAGACTAACCAAATCATGTAGTAGCTGGTTCCCACTGAAGTTTCTCTCCATTAGCTGGCACTCATCCATGTCTGCACTTAGATTTGGTAAAGTGAATGATTAGAGACTTGGGGCAGAAGGAGTCTTAACCTATTCTAAAGCTGTAAATGGATAAGAAGCCTGACTCTATGGCATGGAATGTGAGCACCTAGTTGGCCACTTTTGGTAAATAGAACTGGTGCTGCAGGATGAATGGAAGGCATCTGATGATGATGCTCATTAGACCCCAGAAAAGGTGTTTGTTGATATAGACAGCAGGATGGTGGGCCATAGAAGTTGGTCCAAATGGTACATACGTCCACATGGAAAGTTTAGCTGGGTTCTATATGAGGTGACTTCTCTGATATCAATCCAGGACAAGTGAGACTATGTGAGATGTAGCCTTCCATTTGTCATTCCTGATAACTGGGGGAAAGGAGAGCAGGACATTAGTGAACCAGTGAGCTCTCATGTCCAAACGAACTCTGTGCTATATGAGATATGACAGCCTAATCAGTTCTCAGGTATCATAGGCAATTACAATGTCCTGACAGAAGCTAGAAGCTCCCCACAGTGGAGACACTTTTTACTCGATGCTTGGTACTTTAATCTACTTATTAAAGGGAGAAATCCAACTGCATGAACACTGCACTTGCCTTAGTAATGGAGGCACTAAGTAGTGAGTTCTGCTGTCTCAGAGACGCTATCCTCTTCCTTCAAAGTTTGTTTTTGTTTTGTTTTTTCTTGAAGTGATAGTTCCTTAAGCAGGCCTGATCACAGGACAAACAGGACAATGCTGTTATATCTATGAGTAGTGAGGAATAATTTCTCATTTACACAAAGAACCTGATTCTTCTCTGAAATACCAGTTTTACATGTATGTAATTCCACTAAAATCAAGGGAGTCACTCCTATTTACATTTGATAAGTGAGGTCAGAATCAAGCCCAATGTGTAGTAAACTTGTGATGCTCCCTGCAACAGGATATTATTGAGGTATCTTAGGGAATTCTAAAAAATAAGAACAGCACCTGCAGCTACATTCTATGGGATATATTTACAAAGTCCATCAATCCTCATGTTCCATGAAAAAATGAAAGTAGATGAAAAAATAGAGGAGATACAGTTAACTATACACATCAGTGTAGTTTCTGAAAACTAGATTTTTTTTCCATTATGCTTCTATGTTTGACTATATAATACACAGTTCTATTTTGCATATATTTGCAATACCAGATTTTAAGACTAGCCTGCAAGTGAAAGAAAAAAAGTAGTCAGCAAGATTTCTGTTTACATTTCTTTTTTCATTTCTAATGGGTTTTTATTGGAGGCATTCAGTGTCACTCTGCAGGGTGCCCTTTGCTCATCACAGCTCACAAAGAGAACTCTATGAGATTTCAGCATGGAATATGAGATTACAGACTTTAATGTACTGATATTTCACCAACTGTTATGTTAGTTTTATGCAAATAAAATCTACATTTAAGTACAGCCTATTACTGTACATATGTAACCTTAAAAAGGGAAAGGAAAAAAGAGATCATAAAGATATGTCAACACTCAGTAAATTTTGTTATTTTCTTACCATTCATTCAACACTATTGTAATATATTCCAAACTGTGATACAGATTGTGAATGTAGATACTTGTTGGAAGCATCACCTAGTGGTTAGGGGTCAGTCCCTTCTTAATGTGGAGGGGGTTTGGTAGGGAAGTCCAGGCCTTACCACTCCACCAGGCTCTGACTCTGTCCCTGTGATGGTTACCAAAGTTCTGGCACCCAAGAGCACTTTAAAGCTGCCCTCTCTGGGCCACTTCCTACCCCCTACTCTACTGTCCAAGTTTTGCAGTCTGTAGCAAAAAGGTAATGAAGGAAAAGTACTAAGTGCACCTTCAGTCTGTCTGGACCCAGCATGTAGGCTCCTCTTTTCCCAGAGAAGCTGTCACAGCGTCCCTTCTCAGGAGCTCCCAGAGCAGGTCCTTCTCCTTGCCTTGTCAGCCCCATTCTGAGCTGACTGGTTTTCTTTTAAACTTCATCTCTATCTGGAGCATGCTCTATAGTAGTGCCTTGGTGACACCTTCAGTTACACCAATAATGGTATAATATAAATGGAAAAGGATTCTTGGTAATATAATCAATATTATTATTTATTATTATTAATAATACTAATAATACTAACAATAATGCAAATCCCATACAGATGCAGTTTGAATCCTTTACAATATAAAATATGATTCAAATAGTAAAACATAATTGAAATACGTCCTTATAAGAAGTTAAAATCAAAAAGAGATTAGAGACAAGTGAAGACTAAAACAGATTGGCACTGACTGACAGGTAATTAATGAGTTCAATAGGGGTCATTCTCAAAACAAAACTTATAAAAAAATCTCCAAACTTACTTCAAAGTTGAAAGAAATGAACTGGACTAAAATCAAAGGAGAGGAATTTACGTGTCACAGGCCATTTCATATCCTCCATTTGAATTAATGAATTCTTTGGGTTACACAAAAAAATCTATGTTTCATCTATAAATACTGGTATTTGTGAAGTGAAAATTGGTAACTGTACACAAGGGTAATTCTGTTTATTGCCTACATTGTAGGACTTCTCATACACATGCGATATTATCTTTATAATAAGTCATATATATTTACAATGTACAGAATACACATAAAGATATAAAATATAAAATATTATGGTTTCATATACTAGAATGATTTAAAATGATAAACCATACCAATTGTTAAACAATGCTGCATGCAAAATCTGAAAAACAATTTAAATTATAGTGAAGTAACAGCTGAAAGTCATTCATTATGATCTTAAAGCTCAGGTTTAGGTGAATTAAATTTTAAATATTAGAAATATTTATTTCATCCACGTAGAAATGCACAAATATCAGGCTTCAGATTGCGTGCCCTGATTATAAACATGGACTACACAGTGGCCATTTATTGAGCTGTGCAGTTTTAGATGCCATTCCACATTTAACAGCTGTGATGGAAGACCTCTATGATATTCATTCCACCACTGACACCCTCAAGTCATATTTCTTCCTCTGTCACAAAGTATTTATTTTTTATCAGCAGCTTGTCATTCAAGTGTGTTAAAAAAATGAGAAATGGACTGTTCTGGAGCCTTGATGTCACCCGTGAACATAATGGCCCTCAATTTAGTGCCACTATTCGGTTATTATACATTCATAAATAATCAAATATCAGTTCAAAGACTCCAGGCATTAAAATTGAGAGAAAGGATTGAAAGCCTAGGTAGTATTGAATTTTTGCTCTCTCGCACAACAAGTCATCCTGTTAATAATCTGGCTCTCATCCCAGCCAGACATAACACATTTTAAAGTGTCTCTCTGGCTGTGTCAGAACTGGCAGCATTACACACAACTAAAAAGAGTTTCCAAGTGGTCAGTCAAACCTTTTTTTTCATATAAAAAGCAACATTGCTGGATAATACAGTAGAACAAAAACATCTAGCAAATCAGCAATTGCAAATTAGATGACTGTCATGTTAATGGGAATTCAGAGAGCAGTAAATTGGAAAACAGAGGTGGATAAACTTTTGATGATTTGAGTGTCACAGAGATTTTAAGTATGAATCAGTCACAATTCCCAATGCAGCTAAAATATTTAAGTTTATTTTCCTATCTTGCTTTGTATTTGAAGGTTGAAGTTTAAAGTACTGTTAAAAAAAAACCAGAAAAATAAATACTCTTGTCATATTGTGCTAGATTTTTTTAAAGGGTGGGAGCAATTAGGGGCCAATCCTTCTTAAAGAATTGAGCCATGAGGATGCTCAGCACCTTTAAGGTGCTAAACTTCTCACAGGATCATACCTTTAAGATAGGTAATATGGGATACATTATACATATAATAGAAAATTGCTTTAGTTTCAGATGGGTATATTACTGTTAATGGAAATTATGAGCATATATTGAGGTCAGAACAGACTTCATAGAGTCATGAATTTCACAAAAGTAATAATCAAGGTTGTCATAAATATAAAGGGAAGGGTAAACCCCTTTAAAATCCCTCCTGGCCAGAGGAAAAATCCTCTCACCTGTAAAGGGTTAAGAAGCTAAAGGTAACCTCGCTGGCACCTGACCAAAATGACCAATGAGGAGACAAGATACTTTCAAAAGCTGGGAGGAGGGAGAGAAACAAAGGGTCTGTGTCTGTCTATATGCTGCTTTTGCCGGGGATAGACCAGGAATGGAGTCTTAGAACTTTTAGTAAGTAATCTAGCTAGGTGTGTGTTAGATTATGATTTCTTTAAATGGCTGAGAAAAGAATTGTGCTGAATAGAATGACTATTTCTGTCTGTGTGTCTTTTTTGTAACTTAAGGTTTTGCCTAGAGGGATTCTCTATGTTTTGAATCTAATTACCCTGTAAGGTATCTACCATCCTGATCTTACAGAGGTGATTTCTTTACTTCTATTTACTTCTATTTCTATTAAAAGTCTTCTTGTAAGAAAGCTGAATGCTTTTTCATTGTTCTCAGATCCAAGGGTTTGGGTCTGTGGTCACCTATGCAAATTGATGAGGATTTTTACCAAACCTTTCCCAGGAAGTGGGGTGCAAGGGTTGGGAGGATTTTGGGGGGAAAGATGTGTCCAAACTACGTTTCCCAGTAAACCCAGTTAGAGTTTGGTGGTGGCAGTGGATATTCCAAGGACAAAGGATAAAATTAATTTGTACCTTGGGGAAGTTTTAACCTAAGCTGGTAAAAGTAAGCTTAGGAGGTTTTCATGCAGGTCCCCACATCTGTACCCTAGAGTTCAGAGTGGGGGAGGAACCTTGACAAAGGTCATTCTTGTAATATGCTAATAATTATGACTGTCTAATTATGACTATGTGGTATATAATATTTAACTGATATTAAAATCTTAGTTCCCCTTGCGATTTTCAAAGCCTATTAAGAATTGTGGTTGTGTTTGATTGGTGCATTCTGGGCTTGATCCTCCACAATGAAAATTCAGTGTGTATAAGTAAAGTTAAGATTCCCTTTCAGTTGAATGGATATTGGATAAGGCACAAGGAAAGCAGGGGATTCAGATTCTACATTAATGAGAACACTGCTGTGTGGCTTCTAAGAAACTCCTGCTATCAGACAACAGTAGGAACTAACAGGGGACATAGAGCTTTGTACTTTATTAGCATGATGATTAAACTTAAGCTCCCATCTCTTAATAAATGCCTATTGCCTAATCCTTATCTCCTTTCCCCGCCTTATTGAAAAAGGGGGATAGGGTAAAAAATGGGGAGAGAGCAGAGGGCTTGAGGCTCTGTCTCTCTCTCTCTCTCTCTCTTTTCACCCTACTTGCCCATATGCATCATCTCAACTCACACTTATGTGAATGCGTAAACAGACCTTTTATATACCCTCTTTTATTCTTATGCTTTCAGGATTAAAGCCTCTGTCAGTTATTAGTCAGGCATTCCTAAAATGAAAGTTACTAACATATGTAAGAAGGTGAAGATACACACCTACAACTGATCAATTCAGCCCATAGTTTAGGACAGGGGTCTCAAACATGCGGCCTGTGGAGTTATTTCCTGCGGCCCGCCATAGCTCCCCTCACCGCGAGTGTGCTGCGTCCCCACTCCTCCGCCAACCTCCCAGGCGGGAAAGGGGCGTGGCCTCAAGGAAGGGGTGGAGTGGGGGCAGGGCCGGGGGCAGAGCGGGAGGGTTGTATCTCTGTATGAAAAGGTGTCAGTGCTGCTACTCTAGGGCCAATGTACTAGTCCTCATGTGGCCCTTGTGGTGATTTGACTTTGAGATCCCTGGTCGAGGAGTACTCTTAAATTCCTCACTGATGCTGAGCTCTCACATAGCAGCCTTCATGAAGAATGCTTTCTACCATCTCTGCTTGGCTAGGAGACTCCATCTTCTGTTATTCATGACTTCATCACCTCTCAGATGGATTACAGCAATGGAACACAGTGCAGTAAGACTAAAGCTCATCTCTATGGGAGACAGAGCTCTTCCTTGGGAGCTGTCCAAGACAGTGAAGTGACGTATCCCAAGAACTCAGGGCCATCACAAACCTCACCACTTTGCACTGTAAGTGCATTTCTTTGACCTGCTTTTTCAAACAATCATGTAACAACATGTATATTTATTTAATTAACAATGATAATTAAACCCTACTAAAAAGTTACTCCACTGTACACACTTCTCCCCCTGAAGAGAGGATGCGAGAACAAACAATACATAACAGATGTATAATCACCTTACTAACACACTACTGGAAGGCGCTCAGATACTGCAGTGATGAGCATGGTATAAGAATATAGACTAGACTAGAACACCCTCTGCAGTGTTTTTCAGGGTATTCCATTATTGTACTGAATTAGGCCCCAATTCCACAGTATTTAAGCAAGTGCGTAACTTTATTCATGGGAGTAGATATGGGGTTCTTAAACTGGGGCTTTGGACCCGTCCCGGGGTCACAAGGTTATTTCATGCAGGGTCACGAGCTGTCAGCCTCCACCCCAAAACACCGCTTCACCTCCAGCATTTATAATGGTGGTAAATATATTAGTGTTTTTAATTTATAAGAGAGGTCACACTCAGAGGCTTGCTATGTGAAAGGGGTCACCAGTACAAAAGTTTGAGACCCACTGGAGTAGATCAATTAAAGTCAGTGGAAGTATTCACTCTAGCAAAACTGTGAATGTGCTTTGAAGAATAAGGGCCTTACTCTGTAGGGAAAAGAACCCCAACTGTGTCATAACAATCAGTAAGTGCCTGACAAAATGAAATGTAGATATTTATCCTGTAATCTTTGTTGTACTATATGAAAAATATTGTTTTCTTTGCATTGTCTGCCTTAAAATAGCTTGTAAACAAAACAGCTTAATTTGTCTGACTGGGTTTAGCTCATCCATTGCTTCCACATTGAAATCATAACATTTAAAATCACAAATTCTATTTATTTAAGATTTTTCTATCTTGACAGAATGTATTACAAGTTTGAGGAAGATTTCTATAGGGGTTCAATTTAGAAGTAGTAGATTATCATGTCATTAAAATTGGGCTTGACTTGTAACTGGAGCTGTCAATGAAAAATAGCTTAACGGATAGTGACTAATACCCTTTAGAACAGCAACTTGGAACAGCTTCCCAATTAATACATAAAAATCTCCCTCATTCTTTCTTCAAAAAATGCCTTAAAATCCACTATTTTATCACATTCTAATTATAATCCACTCGCTACTCCTGTTTTATATTGTGTAATTCTGAAACATTTTGTATTATTCCCACATGATCCCTGCAGGAAAACTGATATTTGTTTATCGCAGTTCTCCTATTGTACAGTACTATGGACATTACAGTGCCATAAAATTCAATTAATGTGTTAAGTAAGTCTACTGCGAAAAAGGTTACAGCTTGCATAGTTTTTATCATTACAAGTGAAGTATGGCTTCTATGCATTTGACATTTTGGAGGGTTTTTTCAGGGATCCTAAAAGGTTTTTTTGTCATATAATTATTTAAAATGTGTTCTCTCGGGAAGTCTTAAAATGAAGAGCTACTCTGTTCATAAACAGCAATTTACCTGCATGGAATACTGATCCTCGTAATGCTTCTTCTGCTACACAATCAACTAGAGGCATGTTTTCTAGGCAAAAGGTATTTCTCTGGTAATTGTATAGAAGTCTTACTTTACTTAATCAAGGTTGAACCTGATCAGACCAAATGGAAGTTGGCTACCTACAAAACTACTTTGAAATTTAAACTTTAGTGAATGCATTTGTATCTCTATCCACTCCTAATCAATGGCAACACTAAAAATTGTACAGATGTCCAAACCTATACCTGCTGAAAATGTCAGGGCATCTAATTTCATGCACCGCAGTCTGAACATTCACTTTCATGCACAATTTTTTTAATTTACACATGTACAAATAATGTAGTATACAACATTTTGAGAAACTAGTCCTTGATCATTATTGCTGCTAACAGCGACAACAATAATACTAATGTGCAGCATCCTTAACAAAGCGCATCACAGGGTGCTTTGCAATTCAAATATAATTAAAAAGCAACATCAAACAAGCATTTGATTTGGATTTAAAATATCTGAGTGATTCAGCTCTCTGAATATGCAAAAATTAAGAACATTAGAAAATGAATTCCTAGGGCCACACATTAAACACCCACATAGCGAGCAGGAAAGACAAGATATAGCTCACAGAAGTTCCTGCTTATCATTCCATCAGATGGAAAAAAACCCATGAGATGAGGAGGGAGTTCAGCTCCATAAACTGGTAGATCTCCAAACACTTGAATATCCAGCATCTCTGCACAGCTGCCTTAATCCTTCTGCCCTTCCTTCCCCCTCCCCCAGTTGTTAATGTATGGTTCTTAAAGGAATTGTATTGCTCCTGCCATTGCTCATCCAGGGAGCAGCCCACCAGAAGTTAATGCACGTAGGAGTAGCTATAAGTTCCAATCCATTTTTTTTAATGATAAGTCCACTGGGTTTGCAGGACAGCATGACACAGACAGCACCTGTCCCTGCTCTAGCCAGTGCCTCTGCCTCCAAATCCATGCAGTGCCACACTGTTGTGTACTCACAGAGAGACTTCCTTGGCATCAGTGGGGCCAAAGGAGTGCAGGCTGTCACTAACACCTAACCCTTTTTTTTGATATGGGACAGGGGCATAGCCACAGGCAGTCAACCACTTAGCATCCACGCCCACCCAAATCAGAATAGGAGCGTAGTGCTGACACAGCAGTCTGGAGCATCACTTGGGCACCTGAAATCCAGGATGGAGCTATGAGCCCACCCTTCAAAAAGCTACTCTCTGGCAGCTCTGCCTTGCCATTTTCTGAGCCACCCATGTGCGTGCCCAGCTCAGCAGGTGAAACCCTCTCTCTGAGGGCACCAGGGCCAGGAAGATGGTGTGGTGTTGTTGGAGAAGCTGAGTTAGCACAGTCTGTTATTGCCTGTCCACCTGAAAGTCAGGCCCCCCTTAAATTTCCACTCCTAGCTATGCCACTGATATGGGTAGGGGGTTCAATAAAGAGAGAGAGAGAGACACACAGAAAGAGAGAGAGAGAGAATATACAGCCATTAAGCTTGAGAAAAATCAAGAGGGTTGATTCTTCTCTCCTCATGAGTTTTATACTAGTGTAACTCCATTGACTTCAATTGAGATAGATACTCCTAATTTACATGAGTGTGTAAGTCCTAATAGCATGTGTCTAAATAATGGCACAATTTTCATAAACAGCCATATACACATTAATGGTACTAAAAAATGCAAAAATTCTTGCCAGACTAGTTCAATCAGTTTCAAACCATCTTAAAGTGCAATTCTAACCTAAAGGTGACTTTTGAAATATCACCTTCTTATTCTATCGATATATTGTTTGTGTATTTGAAGCCATCGTTGCAGATTCTAGTGACAACACTAAGGTTTACTCCTGTTAGAAATGCAGACCCATTACAGCTGACAGAGAGTGAGTTTGATTCTATTCCTCCTTGTGCATCACAATAATTGTATATCAGGTTCAGTCAGCTTCATCTGTGTAAACCAACTGAAGGCAATGGGATCTCACAAGTATCCAGGAGGGCTTAATTTGAATACAAATGAGGTTTGCATAGGTGACCATAAGGACAAAATGTGTCCTGAAGGATCTTAGCAATGCTGCTGGAAAAGGAAAGACTCCAACTTGAATTTCCTGGCCCAAGTAGAGTTTGCAGAGCTGTTAGAAAAACAACTTTTATGTTACAAATTAAGCAAATTTGACATGTAATTCCTTGAAAGACAAACATGGAAATTCATAATGCTATTTTTCCAGAGACACTTTTCAGAGAACCACTACACTTTGAAATGTGGTATATTGGTTCTAAAGTATGACAAATATTTGCTTATTTCCTTGAGAGCACATGCAGACACACATAAACTTTCTTGAGTTTATTATCTGACCGTGCAAGTCCTCAGGGGCAGTCTAAAGTTTCTGCATTTAGGATTTCCTCTGTTTTATTTCTTAAAATCAACACTGCTCTTTCAAAGTGAAATGAAGGTTTCAGAATGTAATATATTTTAGATGAAAAATTTACAGTAGACTGAATTGCTTCTTGGGACTTGATAAATTTCACATTTTTATATATGCAACCCTTCCCGATAGCACTCTGACATCAGTATATTGGTTTTGCATATTTTCTTCTCTTGGGAAGAACGTTCCTTTTCCTTTTGACTTTAGTCACTGCCTCCAGGGGAACTAATACACCAGCAGAAGAATTTAAGGGAGGGCAAATCTAAAGAATATTTTTTTAAGGAAATAATGCATGCAATATAAAATCACGAAAGGGACTGAATGTGTCAGGTTGTTGTAATGGCATACAAGGCTTTTCCCTGCTATACTTGGAGTTCATATTCAACCGATAGTAGTAACAATGACAAAGTTATTATTTCATAACTGTTTAATTACATTGCCTGTAACATGTGAAATGTGTTTATCATTTTATATCTTTCAATTTGTGAAATGCTCAATAGGTTCCTATGTGTATCCATTATAGCCTGGACTTTGCTACTTACGCATAGTCCTGTGTTGTGGAAGCTTCAGAACTGCATTGTTCCATGAGGAGCTCAAGAAGAGAGAATGACTAACAGCACAATCCTTCTCTTAGCTTCCAAGTCTTTAGGCATGGGAAAGGTACACAGGTTGTGTCATCATTTATTGCCAAAGTTATGAGAAAGTATTTTTGGTTAAAGTGGAAAACAGATGGATACATTGCCTAGTCTCTTTACAAGCAGTCAAATGAGTATCACTGTGTTTATCATTAAAAGGACAGCTAGGGGATGTTCAGATTCAGCACACCCTGCATCATGAAATGCCACTTTTGCCCATACATGCTGGAGTCTAGCCCCTCTTTGTTCTTCAAAGTGCATCTGGCTGGGGGAAGGGAAGGGCTTCCCATTGATTAGCCAGAGGGAGAACAGGGGAGCAATTGGCTCTTGTACTTCTCCCCCCCACCTCAAATTTAAACCTTCAGGGGCATCTTGGGACCATCTTGCTGGGACTGCAACTCCTTTTACCCTCACTATAGTGGAGGTATATTGAGCTGTTTCCAGCATTGTTTGCCTGCAAGAAAGGGAAAACTGATACCAACTGGTAGAGAATTCAAGAGAAGAATCCCATGGGTTAGATATATGTATATTAAGTTAATCAAAGGTGGCATGTAAGCTCTTTGCCAAGAGTCCCACTGGCCATCATAATCATTTTGAAATGTATGTATGTATAATATTATATTATCCATATTAATATATGGAAGTTACATATCTATATAGGAAATTATGTTCCCAAAGCCTTAGAGGTAAGTTAGGTAACCAAGAGCTGATATCTTATAGAGGTTCCTTTTGAGCAGCAGGTAACAAATGCTTATCTCCCTATTTGGTCATTGTGTATTGTGTGTATCACAATGTAGCCTATTTGCATATAGAACCAGATGGTGATTAAAAGATTGCAAAATTGACATGAGAGGGAGGCCACAGGAAAAGAAAACAATCAGCAGGAGATATCCTCATTATGAAAAAGAACTATCCTGATATAACTAAAGGTACTGAGAGATAGCTGGCATCTTTTACTTTGTTGACAAGCTGGCAGTCTCATGAAAACAAAATCACAGACAGGCCTGGCTGAAAAATGCTGGCAGGACTTTGGGGTGAATTTTCTCTAAAAGACATGAGAATTTATCTTGTTAAATAAGTCTAGATTCTTGAATTCATTTGGTTCCAATATTTCTACTTGCTATCATTTGCTATCTCTTTGTTTAAATAAACTTCTGCTTATTTTCCACTATAAACACATCTAAGCGTTATGAGCTAAGCAGAGTGGTGATATGCTGTGTAACTTGTAAGCTGGGGTGTACTGTTCCTTTGGAAGCAGTGAATCTGTGAATTATGTGAGTGTCCAAGGGAACAGGGGCTCAACTCTCCAGTGAGATGTTTGGAAGGCTTAAGAGTTGGAGCATGCCAATTGCTAACCTGCAGAGGGACAACAGAGCCTGTGTAGGCTGTGTTGCCTGGGGCTGGTGCTGTCAGGGAGCAGACCATGCAGGCACTGACAAAGCTTCCTCACACTAAGGGAAGGTGGTCACCAGGTGCCTCACAGCCCTGGGTACCCCTGGTAAAAGTCACAGTGTGGTGGGCCTAACAAAACCTGAAAATGAAAATGAGTTTTGATATTTCATTTCTCACTCCTTCCTACCCTATCCCCCTCTTTTTTTCAGTGGCAAAATGGGAAAAAAGGGGGAGGGGGACAAGGCAAGTTGGTGGGGAATAAAAAAAGAGGGAAACCCAAAAACCTGAACATTTTCAAAACTGAACATTATTCTTTTTCAAAACCTGAAGAGGGAAGATTATTTTGATTTTTTTCATGAAAACTCTTTACTATTTTCCAACCAGCTCCAATGGCAAGACATTTTAATGACTACTCAGGATGATATGCCATTCCTGCTATTATCCATCTGCTTCCTATATTACACCCCAGTACTGGTGTATTGACCCTTTACTATGCATTTCCATGCTTTCAGGGAATTTTATCTATTTTGGAAGAGGTGTAGTTTGCATCTCAGTAATATAAACAGATGTTTCAAAACTTCTTTAATGACCTTATATCCAAGCACTAATTACATGTATAAGCCTTGCTGAGCTATAAACAAGTAAAAACCCAGATACTAGCTCCTCAAGATTTGGCTTCTACCCAGGGAGATCTTAATAGGTTTGGCAGGCAATCCAATAATATTTTATCTGGGCTGTACTAGCAGCATAAACCTGCTTGATACACTAAAACTAGGAACCAAAAATCTATGAGCAGAGGAAGGACAACCACTTTCAAGAGGTATATCAAAAATATTTGACAGGACTTCTATGACAAAATGATTAACACATTCCTTTACTGATTTATGCAGATTTTTTTCTTCATACTGAATAGCTACATTTACTGATGTTTTCTGACTCCTGATTTTAGGAAATTAGTCCAATTGGGAAGATCGCTAATGAATAGTACAGTGGTTCCCAAATTTGTTCCGCCACTTGTGCAGGGAAAGCCCCTGGCGGGCCAGGCCAGTTTGTTTACCTGCCGTGTCCGCAGGTTCGGCCGATCGCGGCTCCCAGTGGTCACGGTTCGCTGCTCCAGGCCGATGGGAGCTGCTGAAAGTGGCAGCCAGTATGTCCCTTGGCCTGCGCCACTTCCAACAGCTCCTATTGGCCTGGAGCAGTGAACCGCGGCTACTGGGAGCCATGATCGGCCTAACCTGCGGAAGCGGCAGGTGAACAAACTGGCCCGGCCCGCCAGGGGCTTTCCCTGCACAAGTGGCAGAACAAGTTTGGGAACCACTGGAATAGTATATACATATGAACTTCTCAAGACAGAAAAAATAAAATCCAATTTAAAATGCATGTCATGCTCAGAGATCATTCAACAAGTCACCTCAAGAGGTGTATAAAATTATGAATGATGTGGAGAAAGTGAAGAAGGAAGTATTATTTACCCTGCTCATAGCACAAGAACCAGGGGTCTCCCAATGAAATTAATAGGCAGCAGTTTAAAACAAACAAAAGGAAGTACTTTACACAATACACAGTCAACCTGTGGAACTTGTTGTCAGGGGATGATATGAAGATCCAAAATATAACTAGGTTAAAAATGAATTAAATAAGGTTTATGGAGGATAGGTCCAACAATGGCTATGACCCAAGATGGTGAGGGGTGCAACACCATGCTCTGAGTCACCCTAATATCTGACTGCCAGTTAACATAGTTAACATAGTCACCCTATGTGACATAGTGTCACCCTACCCTATGTGACATAGTTAACATAGTCACCCTAATATCTGACTGCCAGTTAACGTAGGGATGGAATGAGTTTCCCTTTACATGGGACAATTGCTTGAAGAAAACTTCTGCATTTCATGATATGAAGATGTGGCCGGACAGCTGCAATTTAACTGCATTTTTTCAGTGGCTGTGCTGTCAATCTCTCCCTTACCCTGGTGTTCCAGAGGCAACAATATAGCACAACCATGTTTCTACTCACACATATGTAACTGTAATCCATTGGTCAGTGTGCATTATGTATCCCTATTTAATGACAGGTTTCAGAGTAGCAGCCGTGTTAGTCTCTATCCGCAAAAAGGAAAGGAAAGAAAATAAATGTGTTAGTCTCTAAGGTGCCACAAGTCCTCCTTTTCTTTTTATGTATCCCTATTGTATATGATTCACAGAGGATGAAAGTCTGTTCCAGTCCCCAGCTATAGAGGCTAGCCTTTTAATTCAAGCTGTAGAGATTCATGCTTTTAGCTCTGGAGGTCCCCACTTCAATCACTAGTGGCTGCCAAAATGTCAGCCATTACTTAAAGTGACATATAACACACATCAGGGTGTTACAATGATACAAGGCCTAAAGGAGCTATACACAGTGGTTAAAGTACACCAAAAGATAAGGGAAACTGTCAGTGCACCAACTGAAAAAGGGGAGTTGCTTAGCCAACTTAGGTGGAGGAGAAGGGAGTTACATTCCCTCTTTCTTTGAGCCCTAGCTTTACAACAGACTTGTTCTGACATGTTTTCATTACTGATCAATATATAGAAAGAGACTTGCCTAGTGGCAATACACTGGTACCTAGGATCTATTCCTAATGTTTAGAGCTTAGAGTTGATGAAGATGCTGGAATATCGTGATTCAAAGTATCAAAACTTTTCAGGTAGAAAGTGACCAAATTAATCGCTTGTTTTACTCTTTTACTTTTAGTTTGTTATTCTAGATTTATGTCTCAGACAGCAGTATTCCTTTGGGTAATGTTGCTCACTAATGTTTCAGATTTCCACAATTATATGGAGCCTATAGAAATCAGTCAGTCATATTTCTCTTCTGAATTGCACCACATGAGAGATCATTAACAAGTTTTGATCCATGGAGGTGGCAATTGATGCTAACATACCCAAGAGTTTTAAATGTTCTCTAAAATCTATTTCATCATTTTTAAGAGCATTTTACTTTTTTTCTCACCACTTTGGCACAACAAACAGAGAATTATGAGCTGCAAAGAGAGACTGTATGATAAATTCTAAGCATCTGAATGCTTAATTTCTTTACACCATTTTTCCTGAAAATAAGCACTCAAGAGTGTCCATATCTGACAAATGGGTATAAAAACCGAATAAAAAACAAACAAATCCTATTTTCTATTAACTTGCTAAGGTAATTAATTGGCTTAAAATATCAATTTTTAGCACACCCACTTCCATGTGTAATTTCATAAATATTGAAGGAAGTCTTTATGCTAGATTACTTTTGGAAACAGTTCCTACATTCAATAGATTTACTTCAACATCCAAGCAAACAGGAACAAAAAAGTCTACAGAATAACAAACTATATAACTAATAGTGTACAAACAACTAGTTCAGTTTAGGTTTCCTGCTTTATAGTGGGACCACCTATACAGCCTTTCTCAACTCTAACCTCACTACTGAAGAAAACTTTCCCTTCCCTATTCATACAAGCAGTCAAAAGACAGAGAAATACCTGTGTATATATAGCTAGGGCCTTTGCCTCTCCTCAGGTGTATATCCTACTTCATTTCATCTCATTATAATGAACTTCAGCTGATCCTCGCAAATATCTAACCACTCCAATTACCAGTGGAATTTTTTTTTCATGGGCTTTTCCTTGAACTTTTAACCCATTGTTTGCCTGGAGACAGTAACAAAAATGAGGAATGGGGTATAATGCTAGTAATACCACTTCACGATGTTGAAAAAACTTGCCACAACAGTTTAGAGATATAAATAACATTCTGTACCTTGCTGGGGCAAGGATCCTCCGGGCGCTGGCTAAACTGCTCCATGCTAATTGTAATCACCAGCACTGAAACCATCAACAGGGCCAAATTCAGCTCTGATAGAACTCTGGCAAAGTTATTGAAATTTCACCAGGGATGAATCTGATGAAGTGAGATTAACTTGTAGGAAGTTTATCTGGAGAGAGTTAAGGTTACTATGTAAATGAATTGATCAGATCAACACAGAAAGAAAATGTTGCCTGGCAGCTCAATATATTGTGATATGGACTTCTAGACACATTGGGCATGATTCTACATTATGATGACTTTGAGGTCCCATTGCACTGCTTCAGTGAAACTGATGACTGGACACTTCCCTGGTGTAGGAAGAGTCAGTGCATGCTATAGGACCAGTGTTGCAGTTCTGTTTTACCTTCCTTGTGTCCCTCAGTTCTCTGACCATGGACACAAGGAGTCTGGAGGCTGCTTCACAATACACAAAGACCCATCTTGGTCTCCAACTGGGCCCAAGATTGGGGGAATTCAAAAATGGCTTATAACCACCTTTGCTATCACCCACATTCAGCTCCACATTTATCTCCTATTCTGTTTTACATAAATATAAAGGTTGCAAATACATAATCCAGGCAAATTGTCTCTCTTTCACACTTGTCTTCCAAATGAAAGATATTTGTTGAAATAGGTGACAAAGTGTAGAAAAGATCCCCCTCGTCCCCGTGGGGAAGACAGAAACAAAAACAAACCACAGCCCAAAGAGAGAGCATTTCCTTGTAGTGGTGTTAAATGGTATTTGATGCTCTAGAGACCTCGAACATTTATTATAGAGCCAACCAAAGCTTCATTAAATATCAGTCTAGCAGGTGTATATCTGGTACCCTGCTCTGGCCTCAGGAGCTCCCCCAGGCTATGTTCTATAGGTTTCTTTCATCTGTCATTTTGCTTTGACTTGAAGCGATTATCACTTTTATCATTGACAATATAAAACTCACTCCTGTGTGCATTTCATTTTCATTATTCTTTGCCCCATGAGGTTAAGTGACACACTGAGATTCTTTTTAGTATTTTAAAGTCTCAGAGTTAATCATTTTAAATTCTTGCCTTAGAGTGCTATTTTATTAGCATTGTTGAGTAAAGTCAAAATAAAATGTACCCTTGTACTAGGAACACTTGTGGGGCTCTTGTAAGCTACTGGCTGTAGTAAAAGACCAAGGGCTGGATTTTCATCTCACACCAGATTTATATTGGTTTAACTCCATTGACTTGAATGTGGTTACTCTTGATTTACAGCAGCATTAGCAAGAAGAGAATCTTGGTCTCAGAGTGGGTAAATTTCTGAGTAATAATGTACTATACGCTGAAACACTCATTTATATTCTGATAATCATGGGCAAGCCTCTCTGCTCATAAAACACTTCACAGAGAAAGGAAGGTTTTTTGAGGTTAAGGTAGTAGTCTAGGATTAGGAGATCTGAGTTAAAGTCTTGCCTCTAATATGGAATTCCTGTATCACAAACTCTGTTTATTCTTCAATTCCCCACCAGTTTGGGATGATAATGCTTTATTCTCACTCCGTCAATTCAGATTATGAGCACTTTGGTCCAGGGACTATTACACACAACATATTTATACAGTGCCTACCACAATCTCTTGTTTGGGGTGTCTAGGCACTAAAGTAATATACAGATAACCATTACAGGCACCTGGCGCAGTAGTACCTCCATGCACACTAATTCAGCAGCATTGACAAATAGCATATAGTTGCCTATTTAGCACCAGCTGTGCTTTTACCACCAGCTCAGTGGATAGGCATAGTCTATTTTAATGACAGCCAGGAGAACTACTGACATTTTAGATCCAGAACAACTGATGTAGCTGCCTTAGAAATTAGAGGTAAGATCAAAGGTGAACTTTCCTGGGTAAAACCAAACTGCAAAGAGGAATACAATGAACCAATAAGAGTTATGTTGTACCTAACTGTAATATGTGCTAATACTGATAAGCGGTAAGTTTTGGTATGGTACTGACATTTATTTCTAGTGTGAAATAATTTGTTTTTTTATTGTTACAGCTTTATATCAATGTCAGAGTGCTTTGCTTTGTTGTAATGATGTCATATCAAAACTTTAACTAAAGTAACCTAAAAAAATAAATATGGGAGATTCTGAGCTGTTCCTCTAAGGCTATGTCTACATGTTCATGCTTCCCTGGGTATTTGTATATGTACTGCTAACACACGTACTCTGTACCTATGCCGAATGCCCACATATGCTTTGGCACTTCTCCCTTATGCCAAACTGCGCTGGTGATATGGAGCAAGTGCATACTGATGTGGTTCTTCTCCTCCTACTGCTTACTCGACAAATGTTCTTCAGGCGAAGTACCAGATACTGGATGGAATCGGTCCATAAAAATTTGATACAGCAAAAATAGCAGACCAGGGGACAGAGGAAAAAACACTGTTGTCCCAAGGAACACATATGTTGAGAGTAGTGTGCCTATGGGTCGACCACCACTTCTGTTCCCAAAGAAGCAGCACAGTGTGGTGGACCACATCATCTTGGAAACCTGGGATGATGACCAGTGGTTGGAGACACTCAGAATGAGGAAAAAGACTTTCATGGAGTTGTGCAAGCAGCTTGCACCAACCCTCCAGTGCCAGCCCACTCTATTTTGGAAACCCATACCAGTGCATAAGCAGGAGGCTGTCACCCTTTGGAAGCTGGCATCATCTGACCCCTACTGGTCAGTTGCAAACCAGTTCAGGATGCGCAAGTCAACCCTTGGGGCAGTGGTTGTACAGATTTGCCAGACTATTAACACTGTGATATATCCAAGAGTAGTTGCCAAAACTCAAGTCCCTGAAGTTATTGCAGAATTTCAGTAGATGGGGTTTCTGAACTATGCAGGGGGCATCAATAAAACGCACATGCCTGTACTTTTGTCCACCAAAAGGGGACAATGAATGCATTAACTGAAAAGTTTCAGAGGAACAGCCGTGTTAGTCTGTATTCGCAAAAAGAAAAGGAGTACTTGTGGCACCTTAGAGACTAACCAATTTATTTGAGCATGAGCTTTCGTGAGCTACAGCTCACTTCATCAGATGTTTACCGTGGAAACTGCAGCAGACTTTATATACACACAGAGAATATTCATATTCTCTGTGTGTATATAAAGTCTGCTGCAGTTTCCACGGTAAACATCTGATGAAGTGAGCTGTAG
This sequence comes from Caretta caretta, assembly GCF_965140235.1. Taxonomy (NCBI): domain Eukaryota; kingdom Metazoa; phylum Chordata; order Testudines; family Cheloniidae; genus Caretta; species Caretta caretta. The sequence continues at coordinate 56,968,435 of NC_134209.1, forward strand.
CTCACGAAAGCTCATGCTCAAATAAATTGGTTAGTCTCTAAGGTGCCACAAGTACTCCTTTTCTTTTAACTGAAAAGGTTACTATTCATTGGTTATCCAAGGCTTAGTGGACTACGAGGGTTGGTTCATGAACAATTGACACATGGGAAAGGTCCATGATGCCAGGGTGGTCAGGAGGTCAGGGTTGTGCCATTGGGGAGGGGGGTACTTTATTCCTCCAAACAATGTGATTGCATATGGTGTTTCTGTGCCAATGCCATATCTGCTCCTCCCGTGGTTCATGAAGCCATACCCTGATAGTGCCAAGGACTCAAGAAAAAGGAAGTTCAACTACAGACTGAGTAGTTACCCAATGAATAGGGAGTGCATCTTTGGGCAGCTGAAACTTCGTTGGTGATGTCTCTGGACCCATCTAGATGTCACTGTGTCCAAAGTTTGGATTATAGTGGTTTGCTGTGCCTTGCACAACATATGTGAAGTTATATGAGAATGCTTCCACAGAGAGTGGGCACAGAACAGGGCTGTTTTTCAAAGCCTTACAGGCAACCAGATCCTGCCCATGTACAGACTGCTCCTGGTTCCCAGTGGGCCAAAGAAATTTGTGGTGCTGTGTGCTCATACATCATGGAGCACTGAAGAGCCAGAAGGTGACTTAGGATTGTGATAATGGACTCAGTTGTGATGCTATGGTGCTGCTGGAAAAGCTCATTAGGGTATTGCCACACACTTCTGTTGCAAGACACCTCAGTGGGTTTCAATCTCCTGCAGCTAATGTACTAAATGAAAGCAGACAACCTTGAGGGTCCTCCCCCTGTTAACACCTTTGGCCCTGGTTTTGTGCTGAGGGAAGTTTTAATGCACTTTAAGGGAATCATTGAGCAATGTTTTTATTATATGTTAATTGTCTGTTTTGGGTCGCATAATGTGGAGCACTTAGACATTTTTAAAGTAATTGAAAAAAAGTTCCGTATCGTTTTGGTAGGGCTTTCATACACTCCTTCCTCATAATGTTTCCTGGCATCATTGGTCACAACATTTTATCAGGTGCTATTCATGAGTACTCCAATGACATATGTAGTCCCATGGTTTCCAGTAGTGAATTTTGGTGAGGGTTGGAGGGGAAAGGTTGGAAAAGCACAAGATATAGTATCAGATATCTTCAGTGTTAACTTAGTTTTGTTTCCCTTGCCTGTATTACCACTTAAATTGTTCACAAAACCATAAAGACATTTCAGTTAACTTATCTTCTGTTTTTCATTCTGGTGCTTTGGACAGCAACAGCTATTTCACAGCATACTATTGTCATGAACCTTTTAAAAAAATAGCAAATTCATGGCCAGGGGTTGGCAAGAAGGACTGTGTGGGAGAGGTGAAATCGTTTGCATTTCCATGTCACCAGACTTTAAAGAAACCACATTCATGTACTTTGAATTCTGCTATATCCTCTGAGCAGTATCTCAGTGACTGTACTTGGAAAACAAGGTATGCACACGACTAAAGTGAACAGCAAAATAAACAATAGCTTTTCATTTATATACACACATCAAACATTGAGCTAAACCAGTTTTTAACAGAACAATTGAACCAAAACCCAAAACAAACAAAACTGAAAGGTCAAATTCCCTGAGAAGTGGGCAAACGTTAATGTCTGTGGATACATCTCCTCACCCTTCCCCTCCTCCTCTCCTTGACAAGGGAATAAGGGCTGCAGAATGGGGAAAAATGAGGATGTCTACTGTGTGAGGCTTAGTTGGGGGGTAAACACAGGCTGGGCTACAGAGCCTGAATCAGGCTAATCAGTTCCCTCCTGGATGCTTGGGGGGTTCCCTGGCGAGGGGTTTCAGGTGCCTGCAGATGATGTTGTGCCAGGCATCCAGCAAGCTGTTCCCCATCAGGTGTGGTGGTGGGATTCACTGCCTCAGCAGCAATCTGGACAGCAACTGAAGGAGGAGGAAGAGAAGAAGGGGGTGGTGCCTGTTCCAGTACAGAAACAATGTCCATGACTGTGGGGGGGCCCTGAAAGCATTTGCCACCAATTTCACTAGAGCCTGAGTGCATTATCCCATTCCCTCTGTACATGTTCCCATTGCCTGTGCTATCTCTCCATTTTCAGGAATGCCTCACCCTAAGAGACCATTCCTCCCTTTCCCTAAGAAAGTTGACCTGCTCGTGACTCCTTCTACCTATATCATGAAGCAGGTCTTCCAGGGTCCTTCGGCATCTTTCTCTGTTATCTCTGTGGTGCCGCTTGTTCCCTACCACCAGAATGGTTTCATGGTCAGCACCGACATATTCAAGTCAAAGACAAGGGTAGCATTCAGCAAACAGCATTGAAAGGGACAGGGAAACTGAAAGTGACTCCAAAAGTGTATTTTCTTTCCTGAAATTTTGGATTAACATCACAATCCAGTTGCTTCTCCACTGTTAAAGGATATGGCATGACATTTGTACAACTGCCGGAGCATATTCTTGACCCACACCTGCTTCTCCCAGCTTCTGTGGAGCAGTTCCATACAAGGAGAGGATAGACACCAGGGAATGGGAATGGTACAAAACATGTGAAAGAGTCACAGGGAGAATGGACTGCTCTGACTTTCCTTGAACAACCAAATGCTACACTTTCCCTTCCTGGATGTAGGCGGGCCAACACACAAGCCACCAACCACCCTTTCCCCTGTTCTTCACAGCTCCTGTTCATAAGGGGAAGGAAAAACAGGGAGTCGAGAGGGGTGGTGTTGGGTTTTTGCACAACCGTGAGTGTCATGAAACCATTTTATCTCTACATGGTCCCTTTTAAAACTCACCTTCTCTCCTCCTCCCTCATTCCCTTTCCCCGCAGTTTCACGTGGTCTAGGGACTATCCTTGTCAGTGCTGACCAAGAAATGCACAGACACAGGAGCACAGTGATGGGTTGTTAATAACCTGTTATAGCATCTGTTAAATGCATTACAGTGGTTCATGGGATTTCAATAAAACCATTAATTTACAGCCATGTGTTGCTCCAGGACCATGTGGGGGTGGACAGTGGGGGTGGTGGGAGGGCCAGGCTGAGGCATGTAGTACTGAAGCAAGATGGAATATTGTCAGAGAAGTTGGGGTCCATTGTAAAACTTACCAGTGTCAGACTCTGGTTCCTGCAATTGTTCTGGGTCCTTAAGCTCTTCAGAAGAGCTTCCTTAACTGGCTCCACCGGGCCAAGTGCAGAATCACTTGCTCATATTCTTCCATGTCTCCAAAGGCTTCCCCCACGACTCCCTCCAAGGTCCCTACTCCCTCCTTACTCTGCCCCTTATCTGTATCCCATTATATAACGAAACCATCAGGGTTGAGTAGAGGGTCATGAGTCACGTAAAGGTCCATACTCACTGCCCTGGAGAGCACCCATTCCTGCCCTCCCAGAGTGACTGTTGGAGTCCTTCACCCTCTTGGGCACAGGAGACTGAGGTGCTTCATGCAGTCCCAGCAGTGGGTCGGAGTTGAGTGAATGCCACGCTCCTCCAGCCTCTGTGAAATCTCCCAGTACAGATTAATGTTCCTGCTGACTTGGGCAAAGACATGGGGGATGGCATTCTCTCACCACATATTGATCAGCTTCTGTGTGTCCTTCAGAGACAAGGTGACTGCTCTCAGAGGCAGCAAAGGGATGAATGCATTGGGTTAATAGCCCTGGAGGACTATGGACCCATGACCCAGTACAAGCCCTTTGTCCCTGTACACACTATACTGTAGAATGGGTCCAGGGCCCTGTCATAGCACAGGGATGAACACCACACCCTTCATGCCTACTAGCTTTCATGCATTGAACTGTCCTTCAGTAACGTGCTTCAGGCATCCGGACAGCATCCTGTGTAACACCAACTAGCTCCTGTACCTGTGTGGAGCTAGTTGTAGCTTTAGGTTAATTTAGTTTTGAATGAGTACACACAATAGAAAGGGTAATATGCCACTGATATTCAAGTACCACATATTACAACATCAGGATTCATTATTGTAAGTTTACCACAAATGTCTTTGAACGATAGTTTATAAAATGCATTGTTTGTTATTGAAGGGCCTATACCTGCATCCTTTACTCATATTGAATGTAAATTACATCCATGAATTCTGAGAAAAGAGTATTAAAAATACATTAAATGCAGGCACCCATGACTTTGAGTCTCAATCTTAATTTTGTTCATGAGACCATGTGGGGAGTTTGGGGGTGGAGGCTGTGAAGGAAACTAGCCATAAAAGTAGAAAGGTCTGAGCTTTTCAGAGCGAACTTTGGAATTAGTGGATTCAAAAAATGGGAGGCTGAGACGGCACAGTAATATAGTTAAATAGAGATTTAAATCAAGCACATTACCTGTCTGCTATTAGAGATTTTATCTCATAAACAGAAGTATTTGTGGATTTATTATCCAAGATTACAAAGAAGAGAAAACCCTAGGATGCTGGACAACCAGGCCCATAGAGTATTGAAGGGATGAAATAATGAAAGATTTTAACTTTGTACTGTTTTTCCAGAGGTTGACTGGACAAATGTAACCCCCTGAAGCAGCCTCGCAGAAATGTATCCCCCCTGATAATTTGAGATATGTCAAATTTTTGCAGTTACATATGGTATTTTTTTATGTTAAGGATAGCAGGTAGCAGATATATTGCTTTTTTGTCCGTGTAATCAACACTGTCCCCATTATCACTTCTGTGAATCATCAGGAGGGATACACCAAGACCTAAAGCACAGAAGAACCAAAGCCCAGAACCTTAAAGTTATTTATGCCTGGTGTACACAAGAAAATTATGTCTGTTTAACTAGTCAGGGATGTGAAAAATCCACACCCGAGTGGCATAGTTAAGCCAACCTAAGTCCCCACATAGACAACACTAGGTGGATGGAAGATTTCTTCCACTGACCAAGCTACCACCTCTTGGGGAGGTGAATTAACTATACTAAAAGGAGAATCCCTACCATTGGCATAGATAGTGTCTACGCTGAAGTGCTGCAGTGGTGGAGTTGTGCCACTGTAGTGTTTTAAGTTAGACAAGCCCTTAGGTTTCTAACTTCCATGGATTTCAATAGAAGTCAGGAGCCTAAATACTGTTGAGGACCTGGAGCCAACTGTCTACCAACTGAGCTAAATGTACAGCTCAATTAGGAGGTTGCAGAAATAGACTCTTAGGCTCAAATCCTCAAAGGTATTTAGGTGCCTAACTCTCAATACTTTTAAGAATCTGGGATTCATTCTCTATGTCAGTGGTTCCCAAACTAGGGGCTCCGCTTGTTCAGGGAAAGCCTCTGGCTGGCCAGGCCGGTTTCTTTACTTGCCTCGTCCACAGGTTCGGCCAATTGTGGCTTCCAGTGGATGCGGTTCACCGTTCTAGGTCAATGGGGGCTGTGGGAAGTGGCACGGGCCGAGGGATGTGCTGGCCACCCTGTGGACATGGCAGGAGCCCCTAGTTTGGGAACCACTGCTCAAGGTGATCTAGCCAGTAGAGTGGGACATAACCCATTCAGCCAGATTAATGGAGGGAATTAAGGTCTTTACAATGTTTATGAACTGATATTCAAGGTGTTAATTTATTTATGGTTATATATTTTAAAAACTATTAGTAATTGTGACAGACCCAGCCCAGTGGGGTTCAGGAGTCTGGTAGAAGGAAAATATACTGGCCACTGGACGAATGGCCACATTCCCTGAGTGACCAGAGCAGGGGCTGCCCTAGAGCAATCAGGAACCTGCTAGAACCAATTAAAACAGGCAAGCAAATTAAGACACCTGGAGCCAATTAAGAACTTACCAGAATCAATTAGGGCAGGCAAGCTAATCAGGACACCTGGTTTAAAAAGGACCTCCCATCAGCTGGAGGGATGGACACACACAGCAGTGAGTGAGAAGGTGTGCTGCTGGAGGACTGAAGAGTACAAGCGTGATCAGGCTTCAGGAGGAAGATTGTTCAGTGTAGATAAAGGAGGTGCTTGGGGAATAGCCCAGGGAGTTGTAGCTGTCATGCAGCTGATTAGGGGACATTGTAGACACCTGCTATCCACAGGGCCGTGGACTGGAACCCAGTGTGGATGGTGGGCCCTGGTTCCTCCCATCCCCCCAACTCCTGATTGGACACAGGAGGAGTGACCTGGTCTGTGAGAAACACCAGAAGGGAAGGTCTAATTTGGAAAGGGATCTGTCCTGTCACTGACCCACTAGGTGGGACACAGAGACTGTGGGGATTGTTCTCTGTTTCCCCCATGCTGCTCAGTGATGAGGTTAGCTGAGTGAATGGCAGGTTTGAGCCTCTAGCAGAAGCGGCCAAACTGAGGGCTGCCTTGAACCTCTGAGGTGAGCAAATCTGCCAAAAAGTGCAGGACCCACCCAGGCAGAGGAGGAACTTTGTCATATAATGTATTCATGTAAGAGAGGAGAATTATTTATTAAAGACATTAGGTTGGTGGTTTTGAAATGATTGTGGATGTATATATTCTCTGGGGCAGAGGGGGAGAGTGAGGAGAAGTTTCAAGGGGTTTATAGTTTTGGTCTGATGCCTGGAAATACATCCTAATGGATTAAAATAGGTGAGAGCTGATGGACTTATGACCAAATTATTGTTAATTAAAGGAATATAGCACTAGAAAAAATTAGAATTGTTTTGTGTATGACATAAGTAATACAGTAACATAATATTCTAAGGCCTTACTGGCAGAGAGAATTTCATTTAACCTTTTCCATATTTTAATGAAGTATTTTCTGTACATTTATTTAATCCATTTAATTAAGATCCTTTTTTCTTTTCTTTTTTTTAAATTCCCTGAATCCAGCAGATAACTTATTGGAACATTAAGCTATTTCTTGCCATTTTGTCACTTTTTCTGCCAACTAATTGATTCCCACTGCGGCAAATACAGTGTATTAAAGACAGTCCTTCTGCTCATGTACTTCAAGAGGTTGGAACAATATAGTAGCTGCATCCTTAACCCTGTGGTGAGAAAGTATTTCTTGTTACGCTACAGTGAAGCCTTTGATCATTTCAGGAACAATGGTTGATGGTTTCCAGAGAGATGCATGTCAAAGTTCTGTTTGACTAGAGGGCTAGATTATTGCAGGGAGAAGGTGACTTATCAGCAGATAATGAATCAAACTACAGGGAAGATGTGTTTAAATGATTAAGTTAAAATCGCTATGAAACAGTGAATAGTCCTGATTTGAATCAGAAGTATGACTAGTCAACTTGGGATGGAAAATGAAAAATCTGAATCCCAGCCCAAACACCAAGCAGAAACTAAATTGCTTTTCAGAGTTTATACATACACACACACACCCCACTGTAATGTCTTTTAGAAGTAAATGCAGGGAAAAACAAAAGTATGGGATTAATGCTCTGCTCTTAGCACAGGCTACAAGCAGGCTGCTCTGCATACTAAGACCTCTGCACTAGACTAACTTCCAGCAGTATTGTCCTTCTCAATTTACAGCATTAAAGGAGCCTTGAAAGACACATCATTACCTCCCCTTCCCGAATGTTTTACAAACCCACCAACTGCTAATAAATATAACCCCACACTTTTGTTCTCATACACATACAAATGGACATTGGTCTGACCCAGTATGGCATCTGGCCCAGTATCCTGTCGTCCGACAGTGGCCAATGCCAGGTGCTTCAGAAGGAATGAACAGAACAGATATCATCAAGTGGTCTATCTTGTCGCCCATTCCCAGCTTCTGGCAAACAGAGATTAGGGACAAGGCGGGTGAGGTAATATCTTTTATTGGACCAATTTCTGTTGGTGAGAGAGACAACCTTTCAAACTTACACAGAGCTCTTCTTCAGGTCTGAGAAACTTACTAAGAGTGTCACAGCTAAATAGACGATGAAACAGATAGTTTAGAATAAGTAATTAATACATATTTTAAGGGATCATACAAGGGCTTGTATTATTTGGAATGGTACTAAGGTGTTCTGATCTTCAAAAAGTTCTTATGATTTTTGAGTCATTTCACCATCCATCTTCCTGGATTCTTTGATTTTTGCAGATCTTTTTCTACTGTAATTAACTTGCGTATTTTTCTCTGTCTCTGGATAATCTGAAATAGAAGGCAAGCTTTATTTGCTTTCCTCATTCTGTCTTATCTATATTGTACTGTCATATAATAGGGGCACATGAAGTTGCACATAATCCAGTTGGTTCATTCAATGTAGGAACTAAAGTTTTTTGCCTCAGGTATAGTGCAAATCCTTTCTACCATTAATAAATTCTCAGCGATCAGAAAAAAATGAGCCAACATGATAAAAGGATTCTTCAATTAAAGAATTGACAACAAATATTGAACTTAAAGATAGACATGGATTTAAAAACTACCACTTTTATAACTTTTTTTTAAACCTAGAGTCCATTGTGAGAAAACAAAACAAAAATATATTGTACCTAACAAGCCAGCAAAACTCACTGTCCCCAGCTCACAAAGTCTCAGAAATCACCAAAATCATCAGGATAGCATGGAGTTTGTCTAGGGCAGTAGCAGGACCAGCAGGTCATTGGGTTGCAAAAAACAAAACCAAACCCTCTGACATCAAAAACACTCTCTCAGAGCCATAGTCAACCAAGACCTTCACCTCACACAGAGAACTACCTGGCCATTTTCTATCTGCTTCCAGCTGCCATAGACTCTTAACTGTATGGAACTGAGTATTCTTGTTCACCTGAGCAAGATCTCTCTATCCTGAGCATGTTCACTCTAGTGTGAGCTGTCCAAGTGTCAGCACAGTGCCTCCCCCTACAGTTTAGCAGAAAAGAGGGTTGCAAATGATTTTCCAACAACCGGTTTAATTTTCCTTCATCTAGGTTTACCATTAGACCTTGAATCTTTGCATATTTCAACATCTTTTTTACTGTTCACTTTTATCCCTATGCCATTCTGTTATAAGCACTTTTTTAGTCTGCAACTGCTTTAAGTTTTTATTCTGATTTTTCACAGAAACCTCTGGTTTCTTCACATTGGCTTCCAGTTTCTTCTTCAGAGCATCATTTTGGTGCATATTTTCTAAAAAGCAAATTCTATATAATGTTGCTCTGATCCCTTTAAACATTCCTTTTTTCTCTTCCAGTTCTGCTTGCAGTTCTGAAAGGCTGCAAACTGACTTTGCATTATCCTTGCTTCAAATGCTTCACACAGCATTTTTTGGCCAACTTGTAATACTCATACATGATCCTTTCTGCAGTGGTCTGAGAAATAGGCACTACCCTCCCAAAAGTTCTAGTCTTCTGGCATTTTTACCTTTATTTGAGGATCCAGAGTATTGGATGTCAGTGATAGTAAAATATTCAAACCATTCTGAGAATGAAATTGTTCACATCTTACAGTGGACTTGCTTTAAGATGGGAGGTGATGCAAAGCCCTCCAAGTCATCTGGGAAAGATGAGCTTGATGTGAATCTTTTTGACCTTTTGATCAGACACTTCAGACTCTTTATGTCTGAGACTACAACTGTTGGGAAGCCAAGTTAGTAGACACAAGAAGATGGTTAAATATCACTTCCTTGCAGGATGGATATTTTCTAAAGGAGACCATCATTTATTCCTCTTTGGAGACTGATCTATTATGCCTTCCAAGGCCAAGTGGAGGCGACTACAAAGACAAAACAAGACAAGGAACCAACGATTCCATAAGAATGAAGTCCAAAAGGACTCACATCATTCAGCAAACCCAAAGATAGGTTAAGTATGGGTAAGTCCTTTTGCCATCTGCACCTACGGGTATAAGAAAACCTAAATAAGAAAAAGTAATGAGGAATCACAGCATGGAACGCATGTTCCCCTACTGGTGGAGACTGGTGTAGGGGCATCTAACCTCTTCTCTGAGGCTCTAGTATTGTAACCCAGAGCAGTGTAACAAGGCAAAGAGCTTTATTGTGGTCAACTGAGAAGAAGAAAGGCAAAAGCAGTCAAACTGGTTCACTGTTTTTCCAGCTGCTGGAGGGAATATAGGCAGAGGTGAACAGGGAGCTCCCACAGTCCTCTGTGGTGAGGATACCTAAGATGAACAAATGACCCCCTACCCTTTAATACCCAACAGCTACTAGGAGATGACTGCACCATGCCTCGTCATTTTATGTGACATCCAGTTGGAGTGGGCACCTGACTGCACCATCACACTTGACTTCAAATTTCTTCCACCATGAAAGCACAGAAAGCCCAGCTTGGAAAAGCTAATGCTGAATCAGTCTCTACTTAGGAGGCATAGCACTAAGAAGCCACTGATACTAACCTTCATGCTCCTCATTGGGTTGGGTGGGACCAGATGCACTGATGGAAATTTTATCAGGCCTAAAGCCACTTACGTGAGCATGCCTCTGGAGTCAACATGCCCTTCAACATGGATAGCATGACAGGCCACAGGAGTCTCTTTAGAAGCAGTATGAAATATCCTCAAAGTCTTTCAAAAGAATCTTGAAGCAGACAAGACAGATATTTTTTCTGCATTATGGGCTCGATCCTGCAGATAGACCTATCCAGAAAGTTATGAATTTGTGTGTTTCCTTGATTGGCCTCTTATTTTAAAGGCAACAGTCCCCAAGTCATGTAGATTGGGAGTAGCACCAATGAAGTCAATGCAAATCAGTATAAATTGAAATCAAAATTGGGCACAAGACAGTTTAACCTTTAATTTTTATTTTGTAAAAACTGCTTACCTGACTTATTAGAAATCAGAAGCCATATATGTGGTGTCATATTTAAATCTCTTTTTTAACTCAGTCATCACTCAATATCATAGACTGATTTGGTGTTGAGCCTATTTCATTTGCCCCCCATAGAGCCAACATTTATTGGATTTATTTTTCATTATTTACAATGGAAATGAGCTCATCACTATTCCACTTTACATTTATTAATCAATTCACTTTTCTAGCTAGCAATCAGTTTATTAGTTTCAATAAGTGCTTCATGAATTGTTAATAACATAAAACAAAAACAAAACCCTAGAAACCGGTAAGAAATGACTCCCTTTGAAGATATTGGCCTCATGCCACTATTATGTGTGAATGACATGAAGTGGGGCATGCAGTAACAGCAATGTTATCATATGATAACAAGATACCATTAGCATGCCTTTGTGTGGGTTAACTTGACCATAAGTTTGCATTTTCAGTGTATGACTAAATATAATATTGTATAAAAATCAACTACAGTCTCAAAGCATATGGGGTTAATGTGTGTCAGCACTGTATAAGTATAACATATGCCATAGGGATACTTCTTACACTCACCCATATAAGGTGTTTTTAAGGCACTTGTCAGGTGTTTCTTCAAAGGCCTTATCCAAAGTGAAGAAAAAAGTAAGATGTCTCATCTGTGTCCAGAACCACATCAAATCATACAGAAGAATATTTCAAGTAGAGCTGGTTGAAGAGTAGAAAAACATATTCATATACATTCAAATTAAACCCACTTCATGGTTCAATATGTCCATGTTCAGACCTTGATTTTGTACAATTTTCCATAAATATTAGTTCAACTACTTTGGTTTGCATATAGGTTTGGGGAAGAGCATTTATCTATTCAAATATTTATGTCGAGTTTGAATGTAAACGTGTATTTGCATGTAAATGAGAACATTCATGTTAGAGGATGACCAAGCAAGTACATCTATGTCTAAACGATTTTCTCTGAGAAAAAGGCAGAATTGAACCGCTGGCTAGGTAAGTGGTGTACGATTTTGGTTTCGTGAAACATGGGTATACCTTCTATGGAGATTAGGGCTGCATAGTTTGGATGACCTTCACCTCAGTAAAATGGGAATCAATCTCCTGGGGGCATATGGGCTAGACAAGTCAGGAGGGTATTAAAATAATAACAAAGGAGGAGGGTAAAAAGAGGGAAGACTGTGCAATATTTAGCATAAAATTGATATGCTGAGAACAAAATTAATCAAGGAACTACAGGACATGGAAAAGAAATTATTTAATTTCCTAAAACACTAATGCTAGGAGACCTGGGCAATAAGCAAGAGGTACTGGAATTGCTCATTTATGAACAAAAATTCAATCTAGTTGGTATACTTGAAACCTGGTGGAATGATTCACATTTGGAATGTTAAAATCAATGGTTATAAGTTATTTGGAAGGATCAAGTAGGTAAAATGTATGGGGGAGTGGCATACTATGTCAAAAATTGCATTACCTGTTTGTGACTCACTGAAAACTCAGAAGAAAATGATCTTGAATGCTTACGGATCAATGTCCTACCAGATAAAGCACAAGATGGGGTATTAGTTGACGTCTGGTACAGACCACCAAATCATATTACATACAACAGAATGATCGGTTCCTTAAGCATCTATCCATAATGTGTAGGACAAAAAGCTGTGTTATCTTGGGGCACTTCAATTAAGTGACAGATGTTGGAGGTCTCTTGCTGCCAGCACCAAAATATCCTTGGAATTTCTAACCTTTTCAGATAAAGAGAAATTGATCACAGAACTAAAAATCTGGTAGTTCAGGTACAAGTGATTATGACTTGGTCACATTTATAATGTGCAAACAAAATAAAATCCAGACCTTAAAAGGGCCAATTTCACAAAGATGAAAACAATTATCAACCAAATCAACTGTGAAGAAGAATTTAATCAGAAAAAAATGTTAATGCCAATTGGGAATAAGCCATATTGGTATAAACAAACTGGTTTGGAGGAGAAGTGAAGGCAGCTATAAAAAATATTTTGTACATATAAAAAATGGAAGAAAGGAAAAGTTAATAGTAATTTTTATAAATCAGATGCTAGGAACTGTAGAAAATTGATAAAGGAAGCAAAAGGGACAAAAAGGAGATCTCTACAAACATCAGAGTTAAGGACAAGAAGAAGTTTTTTAAAGTATTTGAGATGCAAAAAGAATCCTAAATATGGTATTGGTCCATTCCTAGATGGAAATGGTAGAATGATCAATAATGCAGAAAAGGCAGAAATGTTCAACAAATATTTCTGTTCTGATGTGGGGGAAAACAGATGGCACTGTTTCCATTCCTCTTGTATCTCAGGTGGCTGTAAAATGGAAGTTACTAATGTTAAACATTTCTAAATCAGCAGGTCTAAATGACTTGAATCCAAGAGTATTAAAAGAGCTGGCTGAGGAGTTCTCTTGATCATTAATGTTGATTTTTAATAAGTCTTGGAACACTGGGAAGTTTAGAAGATGGGAATAAAGTTAATTTTGTTCTGATGTTTCAAAAGGGTAAATGGTATGACACAGATAATTGTAGGCCTATCAGTCTGACATTAATCCCAGGCAAGATAATGGAGGGGCTGATACATGACTCAGTAATGAAGAATTAAAGGATGGTAATATAATTAATCCCAATCAAAAAGGGTTTATGGAAAGTAGTTCCTGTCAAACAAAATATATTTTTGATGAGATTACAAGTTGGATCAATAAAGGTAAAAGTGTTGGTATAATATACATAGACTTCTGTAAGGTATTTGATTTGATACAGCATGACACTGATAAACAGACTCCTAGAATGATAAAAAATTAAAATGGCACACCTTAAATGGATTAAAAAAAACCTAACTGATAGGTCTCAAAATGTAATTATGAGTGGAAATCATTATCAAGTGGGGGTGCTTCTAGTGGGGTCCCACAGGGATTGGTTATTGGCCCTATATTATTTAACATTTTTATCACTCTCCTGAAAGAAAACATAAAATCGTCACTGACAAAGTTTGCATACAACACAAACATTGTGGGAGTGGTAAATAATGTAGGTGACAATTCACTGATACGAAACAATGTCAAAATCAGAATGTAGGCTGCATGTACAGGAAGGGGGAACTCTATCCTTGGAAGCAGAGACTCTAAAAAAGATTTGAGGGTCGTGCGGTAGATAACCAGCTGAACCCAAGCTCCCAGTGCAATGTTGTGACCAAAAGGGCTAATGAAATTAAGGACAAATTCTTGGATTTATAAACAGAGGAATCTTGGATGCATAGCCAAGCAAAACTTGATGACTAGAGTGCTGCTGGAATACTGTGTCAAGTTCTGGTGTCCACAATTCAAGAAGGATGTTGATAAAATAGGTTCAGGGAAGAGCCACAAGAATGATTAAAGGATTAGAAAACATGCATTCTAGTGATAGACCCAAGAACTTCCATATATTTAGCTTAACAAAGAGAAGGGTAAGAAGGGACTTGATTACAGTCTGTAACTGAGGTCGGCAACCTATGGCACACGTACCAAAGACAGCACGCAAGCTGATTTTTAATGGCACACTGCTGCCTGCCGAGTCCCAGCCACCAGCCCTGCTCAGCCCGCTGCCGAACCCAGGTCAGGACCCCGGCAGGCAGTAGAGTGCCATTAAAAATCCTGCCCGCCCCGGCTCGCTCTTCTCTGCCTCCCCCCCGGGGGGGGGCAGAGTGAAGAAGCTTGGCCCTGCCTGCTGCAGAGCAGGCAAGCTCCCCCCTCCCCAGCCTCTTCCCCCAGCGTGCTGAGTTCCTGCCCCTCCTCCTCTCTTTCCCTGCCGCCGATCAGCTGGTGGCCCTTGCGAGGGAGGGGGAGAAGCGGAGCTGCAGTGTGCTCACTGCTCTGGGGAGGAGGTGGAGAAGAGGTGGGGACAGGGCCCGTGGGGTGGAATCAAGGCATATCCCCTCCAGCCTCCTGTCGTGAGCTGCTCAGGGCAGAGGGCTGGGAGCACCCCCATGACCCCAGCCTACACCCCCAACCCTCTGTCCTGACCCCTGCATCTCCCCTTCACATGCCCCCAGCCCTCTGCCCTGATTCCTGCACACTCCTCACACACCCCCAGCCCTCTGCCCTGACTCCTGCACCCCCCATACCCAACCCCACCACACCCCATGTCCTGACTCTTGCACCCCCATATTCCCACCCCCACCCTGAGCACCAAACGGGAGCTCCTGCACCGTGCTGCCCATTCCCACCTGCACCCCTCGCACCAAATGGGAGCTGTCCAGGTAAGCACTCCACCCCCAAACCTCCTGCCCCAACCCTGAGCACCCTCACTCTAGCTCCTGGCCAGACCCTGCACCCCAACCCCCAGCCTGCTCATTCACCTCCAGCCCTGTGCTCAGTGCACTCCCACCCTCAGCTCAGTGCAGAGAGAGGGGAAGAGAATGGGCTAAAACCAAGGAGAAGGTAGGTACCCACTCTGTGTGGGCAGGGCTGGGATCCCAGACCAGCCGCGGGCTGAGTGGCCACGGGCTGAGCCACTCAGTCCTCTGCCGGTCTGGGGTCCCAGCCGCCAGCCCCGCTCAGCCAGCTGCCAGTCTGGGGTTCTGGCTGCCGGCCCCTTGCCAGCCAGGGCCCCGCTCAGCCTGCTGCCGGCCTAGGTGAACAGAACCCCAGGCAGACATGATCATACACGTGCACACTGTGCACATTAGCTTTGCAACAATTGGATCAAATCCTGAGGTTCTCCCGGTCCTTGCGGAAGGAGCTATGGAGAGACTTCCCCTTCCCTTTCCCCTTTCAGAATTCCAGCTATGTTCTGAAGCTGCATAAGTCTCTGGCTCCACACTGTCAATTACCAAAATGATACTGTATCTAGGGATTGAAGTAAATGGACTTCTATGGACTTGAGTGTTGCAGGATAAAGCTTTTATTTAGTACCTTTATATATCATCAGAATGAATCACTTCTCACATAGGAATGTGAATACACAACTGTCATTTCATTGTTTTGCGGCACCAGGAAGGGTGTGTAGCAATGCTAGGAGGCGAAATATACAATGTTGGCCCTCGACCCATGACCTGAGTGTGATGCTGGCAGACCCAGTGCCAGATCCTGCCAAGGCCCTTAGGCCTCACTGAACACTGACAAATGCACAGTTGGAAACCAGTTTTGCTTACCTGTGTTATTAATGTAGTTAAAATAGATATTAGAATGCTAAGAATGTGTTTCGTATTTAGACTTTATGGAATGCTCATAGGATGCTGCATGTATTACTCCTACATAACATATCTTTATTCCATGTTATAAGGCAGCAGTTTGCAAACTTTTGGAGCTGAGCCCCTCCCCTACCTCCCATCTTTGAGTTACAATTTTTGGTAACGCCCCCCCTAAACCCGGACAAAAATAGACACATGCAAAAGTATGCTTGAGAGACTACTCAAACCTATCAGAAACCTTAATACAACTTTAATTAAATTACCTACACCTGTAAGTTTGAAATACACAGATACTTACCAATGGCACAGCCAAGGCATCCTCAGCAGTGGACTGCTTCCATCTTGCAGCCGGAATGCACTGCTTGGGCATGGCCAATAACTGCCCCTCTGCCACCCCCCCAGGATTTCAGTGTGGGGGAAGGCATGTGCTATGGTCTATGAGGGTCGACCCAGTGCTGGGCATGGAGGCTGCTGGGAATGGAAATTGGCGCTGCCGCAGAAGATGTTGACACTGACCCACAAGCTGAGTGCCACTGAGGTGAGTTAGGGGGTAGAGGTAGTGCTCCCTTCCAACTCCCCTGGGGGCTGACCTAGACACTGCTGTGCAGGGCCGGCACAAGCTGCCTTACATCACCTCTCACCCCTCCCCAACATTCCTCCACACACCCCTAGGAGGTGTGTGCCCCACAATTTGAAAACCTCTGTTATAAGGTAAAGTTTAAATGCTTGCTCTGTAACTATAAAAATATTTGCTAAGGTTGCGAATCCCCCACCATCAGGGAAGAATCATTACCAAGTGTGAAATACCAGTTCAACACAAGAGGTGTTATTTTCTCCCCAACAAAAGAAGGTCTGACAAGACACTGTGGACCACAGACTTTGTTGGTTGTTTCCCCACAGCCCTGAAGAGGGTACATGTCCAAACCCGCATCCAATGACAGCTTGAATGATGGGGAAATTGAATAAAAATGCCTGTTAAGGAAAATGTATTATTCCTTTGCTGCTTGATTTCTAAGCTTATGTAAGGAGTCCCCAGATGTTTTGCCTAGGTTAGCCCGAAATGGTATACAGAGACTGCGTACTATAGAATTTGCTATTACCTTTTGAAACCTGACTGTAACTCATTTGTGTGTATGCTTACCTGAGTAACTTTGTAAAAAATTTATTTCTTTGTTCTTAGTCCATTTACTATAGGATTGGCTACAAGTGTGAGATTTAAGGTACACATAGACCTGGGTAAGTGACTTTGGGACTGGGAGTAACCTGAATATTTTGTGATCTTTGTTGTAAAGTGACCATCTACCACAAAGTCAAGCTTGCTTCGGTGGCAAGATAGATCAGAATGCCCAAGGGGACTGTCTGTGAGTCCATGTTAAGGCTGTATAGTGCCTGAGGAGTTTACACTTGTTAATTGTTGGTGAAATGCAAGTATAGAACTCAAAACAAGTTTGTAGTTGGTGCTCTGCTTCTTAACAGTCTGCCCAGAGGTTAGTATTCTCACTCGTGAGCCACCCTAATCAGCATGACATCTGGCGTAGTCTTGGCAGGATTCACATACTACAGATCAAATTGGATTTATGGATCATAACCCAGCGCCGTTAAAAGTTTAAACTGGATACTGAGAGTTTTTAAAAGTTAAAAAATAGACACAATGAGTGGTCATATGATGGTCTTGAGATAAAAGACCTTGTAAAGTTATGTAAGGAGAGGGGACTATCTACTAAAAAGAAAACTCCAGATCAGGAGCTGAGGGCTTTCCTCATAAATTCTGACTAGGCATCCAAGCACCCTCCTGCCCTAGGTGCCATAGAGACAATTGCAGTGGAACTGGCTTGATTGCAGTACCGGGCAGCCCAGGAAGAATGTAACCCAGAGGCTGGGTGGTCCGCTGAGGTGAGTCGGGGTGGAGGTGTTGCTCCCTTCCTGCCCCCCTGGGGGTTAGCCTGGACACTTCTGTGTGGGGCTGGCATAAGCTTCCTGGCATCACTGCTTGCTAGGGTGACTAGACAGCAAGTGTGAAAAATTGGGACGGGGGGTGGGTGGGGTAATAGGCACCTATATAAGAAAAAGACCCAAAAATCAGGACTGTCCCTGTAAAATCAGGACATCTGGTCATCCTACTGCTTGCCACCCCACGTTCCTCCACACCCACTTGGGGAGGTGTACCCCACAATTTGATGGTGGAACTGTGGTTAAAGGAGATCAAAGAGGCTGAGGAGAAAGCCCACCAAAGACTCATGGGGCAACAAGAAACCTGGGAGGGAGTTCACACATTGCAGCTCAGAGTACTGGAGCAGCAAAAGGAGCTTCCCCAGTCAGTGAATATAAGGGAATGGGAGAAAGACTGCACAATTTATAAAGAGACTGACTGTATAGAAGAGTTCCTATTCATCTTTGAGAGACTCTGTGGGATCCACAAGATCCCAGAGAACAAGTGGATGCCTATCCTCTTGACCCGATTAATTGGGAAGGCAAGACAACTTTTTAATGATTGGGAGGAGAGTGTATAGAAAATCTAAAGAAAATGTATTGAAAAGGTTTAAGGTTACCCCTAATTATTGAAGTATAGAAAGAAATGTCAACATGTTTGACAATATTACTCATGTTGAGTATGTACATAAAATGTGTAATTTTATGAGACAATGGATAATGGGGGCATGGGCTGAAGGGGATTATGAAAAACTGGTTGATTTGATGGCCAAGGAACAATTGTTATGGGTGAGGTGAAGGCAGCCATCTGTGACAAAAAACCTTCCACAGTTCTGGAAGCTGCAGAAATTGCTAATGGATATGTTGAATCAAGGGCTCATTTGTGGGTGGGGTGGAAGGCACATATCCCAGGGGAAAGGAAATTCCTCTGTCCCGCAGTTTAAGAGGGAGAAGGGGTCTGGAAATAATAAACCTATCCCCAACTTCAGTAAAAAAACCCAAAGGAGCCCAGATTTTAAAAACTCCCTACACAAAGGGAAGGTAGATACTCTGCCATCACTGTGGGGCTCCAGGCCATATAAAACCAAATTGCACAAAACTTAAGGTGACCCCATGATCCAGAACTCCCAATGTGAGTACTATTACCATGGTACTAGAGGTAGCATTAGAGATGCTGCAGGAGACAGTGAACTATGTTAGCACGGAGTCTTGCGAAGGTAGTGAAGAATTCATTAAGGATGCTAAAGTAAATGGCATGAATTGTAAGGGCCGGAGGGATGGAGCATCCCAAGTCACTTTAGTCAAGGACGTTTTGGCAAGGAAAGAATACACACTTCCTGGTCAGAGTTAGCTTCCTGGTCAGAGTTAGCTATATTAGCTTTGATTGAATTCTTCGTAACTGTGCCTCTGGCTAAGGTCCACCTTGAGTGGGAGGATTTTAAAGGAGGGATTATTGTGGATGTCAGAAACCTGCTTCCTGTTGATATCTAACCATGTCTAAATATGTTAATGTCATTACCTGCAGCCACAAAGAGTGTGTTTCTGATTCTCCTTCTTTGTCTGTGGACAGTAGGGAGAGCAGCCCTGATGGTCGTGAGACACTCCAGACAGTGTGACACTGAGCACAGGTAATCAAGTAAATAATCATTTATATCTTAAAAAGAGTTATGACAGCTTGCTAAATTAGTGCAAATGAAACTAAAGCTATAATGCAAAGGAGTAAGCAAAGAAACAAAGTTTTTTTTGTTTGTTTGGTTTTTTTTAAATGTGATTTGGAATAAGTCTTAATCCTAGTATTTATTTGAGGCCTAGTGGTAGTAATAGTTAGCACGAGGCCACATTAAATCTAATAGAAGTTAATATTAGTAAATAAACTTGGGTCTGAAGATTTAGCAATAAATATCTTGTGATAAACTGTCTAGACTGTGAAGGCTTTATTCAGCCAGACTTTCTTAACCTTATTGTATAGAGAATGTCCTCTCTGTGCAAATGCTTATGATAATTGTTGGAACCCCCAAAATGGACAGCAGGAATGGCAAATATGGACAAGAGGCCAAGACTTAACTAGATATGGTTTTGCAGATATGTGGGTGTAAGGAATAGGTGCATAAAGGGGGAATCAAATCCATCTTCAGCAGGACTTTGTGGTAGAAGATTGGTGACAACCTTAAATCTCAATCTCACTTTAAGAGAAGAAGCCACTGTCCTACAGATTTGTGAGTATATGTGATGCGGATTCTGTTGTTATTCTTATCTTGTTTTCTAGTTCTGTCATTTTGCTTATATTGATCATAGTATTAGTAAAACTGATAAGGTCTCTACATGTGTCTCACCAATCATCTTCTTAGTTAATCTCTAAGCAGCCACTAAAGAAAGAAACAAAGAAAGAAATGACAAGGGCATTTTGCACCCCAAATTAATCATAGAGCTACAACAGTCAAAGGAGAGATCACTTTTTAGGCTCCTGAATTTAGATTAAGTTTTAGAGCTGACATGTGGAAATCAGAACTGGTAATTTTAATGGACATTACCAAATACAGTGTTTTACTGAATAAAGATAAAGGGCCAAAGTCATCCTTCTGCCTGTCACTTAGAAAAGAGAAAAATGGGGATTACTCATCTATGTGTGACAACTGAAATTAGCCTTTGCTTTTTTGATTAAAAGGATTAAAGTTGTTCAATATAGAGGTTCAGTCCTTGGGATAAATTCTGATCTCAATTACACCAGTGTGAATTGGAGTATCTCTGTTTTCTGCAATACATTTTCTTAAGGTTTACAGTGGTGTAATTGAGATCAAATTTTCACTCATTGCTATTAGACAAATTTTACATATGGTATAGCAAGGCGGGACTCACTGGTGCAGCGCCTCCTGCTGGTCGTCCTGGGAATTATCTCTCCAGCCTCCAGAGCTCTCTCTGCAGACCAGTGTCTCACCTGCCGCTGGCCCCCGTGTCCCTCCTGGACCCCGGTGCCCCTCTACATCAGGGTTCTGCCCCCACCTTGCCTCAGTGGCTACTGGCAGTCACCATCTAGCCCCCCCCCCCCCTCACTGGGGCAGACTGCAGTGTAATGGCCACTCATCATTCGCAAGGGGTTAGGATCTGCTGCCTTTGCCTATCCCCAGGCTGCCCCTCTGCAGCCCCAGTACTTTTGTAGGCCTTCACCAAGGTCTGCAGCCTGGGGGTTTACTAGGCTGGAGCTCCTCAGCTCCCTTTGCTCTGTCCCAGCTTAAGGTCCCTCGCTCTCAGACAGCTAGCCCTTCCCACTCCAGGAATAGAGTGAGACTCCTCTGTTTCTGGCCCACAGCCCTCTTATAGGGCCAGCAGTGGCCTGATTGGGGCATGGCCCCAGCTGTGGCTGTTTCCCGCAATCAGCCTGGCTTTTCCCTAGCTGCAGCCCTCTCCAGGGCTGCTTTAATCGCTTCAGGGATGGAGCCGGGTAACCACCCCGCTACATATGAGTAACCATTTATATAAAATATTCCTTATAGTGGATGCATGATTTCCTACTGTCATAGAGGCAGGTTCTTCTGAGGAGAAACAGCTAGCACACTGTAAATTAGAACTCAGATTTTCAAACAGATGTGTACATAGTAGCATATGTGGACATTCAACAAGACTTTTGCACATAAGCACACCTATGGAACAAGCAAGAGTATGCACACACTAAGGTTCACATCTGTCTTACAATTTGGATACAGATTCATATCCATCACTTACCTTAATACTCAAGGGAAAATCCCTTTGTACAAAACCTTTTTGATTCTTTCCCAATAAATACCTTTTCAAGCAGGCTTTTGCAACAAGACTCTCTTTGCACAATACTTAATGTTTTCTCTTCCATATTATTATTCATTTGAGTACCCAAAAATATGCTAGTTGCTCAAAACAACAAGTAAAAGCATGTTCTCTGTCTCAAAGAGCAAACATCCATCTAGTTAGCATGAATCTCAAACGAAGGTCAGACCAAAATGAAACCCTTTTTGTCTATTTATCTATTTCATTCATACCCTCACCTCTTCCTTTCCCACAATCCCTCCTCCCGCTAAAATGGGTAGGAAAAACAACACAGTACTATGCGTGAAGTGTCACTTGTGCTATATTGATGACATCTTCATCATCTGGACACATCACAGGGCCTAATAACATCAGCCACACTAGCAGAGGCTTGTTCACCTGCACATCCACCAATGTGATATATGCCATCATGTGCCAGCAATGCCCCTCTGCCATGTACATTGGTCAAACTGGACAGTCTCTACGTAAAAGAGTAAATGGACACAAATCAGATGTCAAGAATTATAACATTCATAAACCAGTCGGAGAACACTTCAATCTCTCTGGTCACGTGATTACAGACATGAAAGTCGCTATTTTACAACAAAAAAACTTCAAATCCAGACTCCAGCGAGAAACTGCTGAATTGGAATTCATTTGCAAATTGGATACAATTAACTTAGGCTTGAATAGAGACTGGGAGTGGCTTAGTCATTATGCAAGGTAGCCTATTTCCCCTTGTTTTTTCCTATCTCCCCCACCCCCCAGACGTTCTTGTTAAACCCTGGATTTGTGCTGGAAATGGCCCACCTTGATTATCATACACAATGTAAGGAGAGTGGTCACTTTGGATAAGCTATTACCAGCAGGAGAGTGAGTTTGTGTGTATGGGGTGGGGGGGGGGGTTGAGAAAACCTGGATTTGTGTTGGAAATGGCCCACCTTGATTATCATACACATTGTAAGGAGAGTGGTCACTTTAGATAAGCTATTACCAGCAGGAGAGTAGAGTGAGTTTGTGTGTGGGGGGGGGGGAGGGGGGGCGAGAAAACCTGGATTTGTGCTGGAAATGGCCCAACTTGATTATCATACACATTGTAAGGAGAGTGATCACTTTAGATAAGCTATTACTAGCAGGAGAGTGGGGTGGGAGGAGGTATTGTTTCATGCTTTGTGTGTATATAATAAGATCTTCTAAACTTTCCACAGTATGCATCCGATGAAGTGAGCTGTAGCTCACGAAAGCTTATGCTCAAATAAATTGGTTAGTCTCTAAGGTGCCACAAGTACTCCTTTTCTTGAAGTGTAAATGTAGCTAATGGGCCAGATTCTGCTCTTAGTTACACCAGTGTAAATCAGGAGTATCTATTTTGACACCAATGAAATTACTCCAGATTAACAATAGTTAATATAATAAAATAGTACCAATTACTATAATAGACCAAAGATAATTTTGTAGCTCATCAATTAAAACTGTATTTACTACAATAAAAAGCTGATTATCTGGTACTCAAAACTGTCAGATGACTGGGAATTTAGAAACTACAGGGAGCAGAACTACAACTTCCACAGTGTTTGATGACCTTGAGGAAGTGAGCTAAGACTGGAAACTCCTCTATCTGTTCCTCCTTAGGTCAGGGCTTTGTGGAAGCTGGCTGGAACAAGCTGATCATTGCCACACACTTCTGTACAGTCAGCTGGCCTTCAGGCAGTAATTCTTGGGGAACCTAAGAATTTCCTGAGGGGTTGAATTATTAGATTATTATACGATGTCCTTTCACTACTGAGCACCAGTTTGCCCTTTTTATGTTAAGAAGGGCGTTCATAAGATATATTTGATAAAAGCTGGGCAGTCAAGGAATTTTTTAGGCTTTTTTCTTAAGTAAACAGAGGGTTAAGTTAAGTTTGGAAAATACTGATGATATTTGCACTCATATTACTCAGGAAATTAATGGTCCTTTTACTACAGCAATTGTAGAGATATGTTTGTAGAAAATTATAATTTAGAGATGCTTCCTCCTAGCGGATAGTATTATGAGCATAGGAATTTGGAACTGTGCCCTGGAGGTAGGAATTGGGAATACAATATGGCTGTTCACCAACGATGCTCTTCAGTTAGTTTTATTCCTTTCTCATTCGCTGATTTGTTATTTAATGAACCCCAAGATTTTGACAGCTGTGGTCACCTGAATTTATTCCTGTCTCATAATTGGAATGTATCATTTTTTGCAAGAAGTAATTTATTCATGACCATAATTTTATGTTAATATATATGAAACGTGACAAAAACCTCTTCATCTTTGATTTTTTTAAATGAAATGTTATTAGCTTTCTCTGTCTCTAGCTGGAGCTTTTCTAAACATCTCTCATCATCGCTCCCCAAGCACAACAGTAACATATTTATACAGCATTTTTTATGGTCA
This sequence comes from Caretta caretta, assembly GCF_965140235.1. Classification (NCBI taxonomy): domain Eukaryota; kingdom Metazoa; phylum Chordata; order Testudines; family Cheloniidae; genus Caretta; species Caretta caretta. The sequence continues at coordinate 56,992,433 of NC_134209.1, forward strand.
ATGTAATCTTAATCCGATTTACTGTCCTTTGTCAAATCATGATTTATTATTTTAGTTATGGTAACATCATGTTATGATCATATTTTGATACCATATGGGAAAAACTGAACAAAATATATCATATATCATAGATATATTTCCATAATGTCTAAAATAGCTCTTAATACTTCATTTTGCTTTAAATTCTTTACAGGGCACACGTTCAAAGTATGACCTCTTTGTGAATGCATAACTTCATAGTAAATTGCATACACCATTTCTAAGCATTTCAGTTCTGAGTGAAAATGGGGTTTGTATTAGTAAATTTTATCCCATGAATACACAAATGATACTGTACAAATTGTGTGTGCAAGTAATTATCATGCTTATAGTTGTGTAGGCACAAATATGGGCCAGCTTGAAGCTACTTTTAAAATCTGGCAATAAAAATACATACATTAGGCCATATGGCTCTATTCCTTATCATATACTGAGAGCTGTCTCTATTTATTTGCACTTGTAGTACATTCAGAACTGTCCATTTCTATTTATCTGCAGGCCTTTATTAAGCATAATGGCTAAACTGCCAAAAGATGTCAGCATATTGCAGGGGATCAAAGAGAAGAACAACAGAAATGATTAAGGGTCTGGAAGGGATAGAATGTGTCAAAGGATTAAAATAACTCAATATGGATTGGTCATACAATGACTAAGGGAGACATGATAACCATTTAAATGTAATACTGTGCTGAGTCCTACCTTCAAAGGCTACATCTACACTTGCAGCTCGTGGAGTGGTTCCCAGATTGAATAAGTATCCTTGCCCTAGCTTTTATTGAAAGCTCACTAAAAACAGTAGTGTAGGTGCAATAGCTTAGACAGCGGCAAGTGGTGACATAGGTTAGCTGCCTCTAATATGTGCCCATTTGGGTCCGGGCACATTTGCACTTGGGACAGTTAGTCTGTGCTGCCACTGCCCATGCTACTGCAGTACACTACTCGTTTTAGCATGCTAGCTCAATGAAAGCTAAAATGAGTATTTCTACTCAATCTGGGACTCCCACCCTTATCTCCAAGTGCAGACATAGCCTAAGGTGTCCAAGGTAACAAAAATCCAACTCGGTCTATTACATAAACGTGTTTATAGAAATTACCAAACGTTGAAAAAAATACTGGTATGTAAATGTGTGGCCTCAGGGAAGTCCTGGGGGGGGGTCCCTTCTCTCAGTTTCCCTGTTGAGTCCCCAGAAACTAAACATAGTGGAAAAGACCATAATCTAAAAGTCCCCAAACATAGCCCATATCACCCTCCCCGCCACCTAGTGTATGTAGTCCTTAAAACCCAGCTTTGTTCTCACCACACCTAGATTCTTTGTCAGTCCTATTTTGTCCCTCTGCCAAGACAACCACCACAGCCTTTCCTTCTGACATGTAACCCCATTTTTCTCAGTGGGAACTCCCACAGTCTTTCTGCTGGGAGCATTCTTGCCAGAGAAGCATCCCTCACTTTGCCTGGCCCGCTCAAGGTTCCTCTGGGGCACAGCTCTCTGGCAAACAGATGTCACCAGGTAAACCCCTGGGCGGCTCCCCCTTCATTCAGCCCTCTTTGGCCCTTGGCTCTGGCTCTCTGCTGAGAACCAGCAGGCATCTCCATCTGCTACTCCTCTTGCCATCAGTCTTCTCTGGTCCTGGCTCTCTAGCTTGGGGACACCAGTGAGCAAACCTTTCTTGCTGTTTTCTTGTCTTCAAGTCTTTCCTAGGAACCACCTTCTGCTTCTGGCAGCTCTCATCTCCTATCCTTCCTGACTGAACCAGTTTGTGCTCCCTGGGTCGTCTTCTTCTGGATCGTCTTCTTCTGCTTTATCATGAAGCAGACATTTGTATGTAGTCTATAACCACCACTACTATATTTGTTGTACATTCATGCCACTAAACTCTCTCACCCTCCTCTATCTCATTCAAAACAAAACAAAACAAAACATAGTAGAGCTTGTTTAATGTTACCCCACTTTTCCAGTACTCTCACTAAACTACTCATAGTTTATTCTGTCACCTTAAAAGGTCCAAATTCTTCATAAAGAGCCTCTTTTCCCTGGGAACATTGTCTACATTCCCTCTAGTGATCCCCTTTTCCTTTAATCTTACATGTATTACATAATGCATCCTTTTGTCTATTCAATAACTATATGTTGTTACTCAATCCACAGTGACCAATTAATAGTCTAAATATGAATACTTCACTGATCCTTTTATAACTTTGGACTAGCACAGTCTCTTCTAATTTGGGGCATATTTCATGGAATTTGCTTCCTCTTTTCTTCTTGGTCCACCATTCTTGCCATTGCTGATTGAATCCTTTTAAAACCAAACTTTAAAATTCCTACCTACTCAAAGGAATCTTTATATCAGTTTCTCTATGTGTTAAAGCATTTTTCCCTACTTTATCCACCATTTCATTGCCAGGTATCCTAGCATGTGTTGAAATCCATTCTAGTACTGTGTTCACACCCGAACCTAATAATTCTGTTATGAAAAACAATATTTCATTTTTATATCATTTGCTTTCTGAGGTACTCCTTTTAATTACCGTATATCGGATAATGAATCTGAAATGATAAAAGATGCCATAGGCTGTACATCCCTTATCCAGTCTAATGCTAACATTATGCCCAGAAATTCAGGTGTCATAATTGCTACCAAATTAGATAGTCTTTTAGATTTCTGAACTCTAATCTCAGAGAAGCAAAAGGCTGCTCCTACTCTACCTATTTTTTTATTTTTAGATTTGTCAGTATATATTCAGAAAAGGTGACTCAATTTACCTCTTAAGCTTTATTTGTATATATATAGGATATATACATATGTATATTTGATAACTCTTTCTTTCTCTTTATTTCATTACATAATTCTAAATACACATCCAGAGAGACCATTTCCCAGATATAATTTACTGCCCCATAACTCTAGATTTTAATCTCTTCTGGTCCTTTCATTTCACTTCTCTTTTACCCACATTTTAACCCTAAGAGTATGAAGGAAGTTATTGTTGTTTGGCTATATTTTGTCCACTTAATTCCCAACATAACTCATATATTTGTCCCATATTCTTATCTGCACTACTTCACTGGACTTAAGTCAAAAATGTCAGATCTAACAATTTCATTGTTAAATTAATAGGCATTTCTTCAGGCATTACACACAGTGATGTCATAAGAATTATCCCACATAAAGTTTGTAGCACTCAAGCTTGAATTGTTTCTAACTTTTTGAGCTCCAATCTGGATGAATAACTAAAGGCTGAGCATCCATAATCTATGATTTCATTAATGCTTCTATAAAGCATCATCAGTGCTTTCTCACCCGCTCTCCAATTAAATTCCAGCAATACTTTTATTCGCCTATCAGGGTTTCTTTCTCACTAGAACTCTCATAAACACACAAGGTGCTCCTCATCCTCTTAATTGGCCCAACTAGGAGTACCTAGACTGGAACAGGAAACCTGAGTCTGCTTTCATTTAACGGACCAGTTACCCGATTACAAACTGGATATGTTTAATGTAGAAGTATTATTTAAGAGTCTTGAGGTTCCTGGTAAGATCATTGGTTGGCATGTTAATGAACTGAAATATTCTAGAAATGGGGGAAAATATGGATGAAATCATCAAGAATATAGTTGTTCGGTTAATTTTAATGGAAAGAAGTTGTCACTTTTTTTCTGGACACTGTGTATCTGGGGGTTACTAAAGTACCCACCTGGACAGGAGAGTGGGTGAAATTTTGGTTTGGAATGACTTTTTGTTTCTAATTTTCCATACATGTTATTTTTAAATGGCTGAAATCAAAATGAAATGTGTCAATTTTGTCAAAACAAAATGTTTAGTTCAACCCAAAATGATTTTTTTGTACATTTCAATTCACCAAAAAATATGAAAATTTTCATTTCAAGCTGATCAGTTTAGGTGTGGTGGAGTGTATGTGTGAGATCTGGAATTGCCTATGAACCCCAAAATCTATTAGTCCAGCCTCTTTTTGAAAACCTCCAGAGAAGGAGCTTCCATGACTTCCCTAGGCAGTCTGTTCCATTGTCCTACTGTTCTTACAGTTAGGAACAGTAGGACAATGGAACAAACTGCCTAGGGAAGTCTCTGCTGGCTTTCAATAACCAGAGGTGAGTCAAGTCTCTGCCTCTCAGGACACCGGTATCCACACGACTGACCAATGCACTACATCTCACAGCAGTTCAAAGACTCCCTATGTGTGGAGTGGGAGTTAATCAGACTCCCTGAACTGTTCTGCTTCTCTCTCAGCTCCTGGACTCAAAGCTCAAAATTGAAACTAACTAAAACTAGTCTTTGGCTCTGAGTCAGGCTGTCCCCTCCCACTGAGAGGACTGAGCGGCCCTGGCCCAAGAAACTGCTATCATGCAAAAGTCTCCCTATTGGACTCTGCATGCATTTCTAGTCCATCCTGTCCCCACCACTGATTCTACACGTTTTGAGAAATAGTGTCAGAGGGCTCTGGTAGTCATTATTGTTGTTGTCCATATGGTAGGCTCAGTCTAGAGTTCCAGGAGCTGGTAAACTCCAATGGGGGTTACACATCCTAGTTTGGCAGCTCAGCTGCTGGCATCATAGCAAGGAGTACAGGCTACTTCTAACTCCTGGAGAATCCAGGGAAAAGGGGAAACCCTCCAACACCCAGTCTTTCTGTAGAGATGTCCCTAACCCCAAAGGAAATCTTATGGTTACCACAGCTTCAGGAACTCCCACCGAGGTCCCTGAGATGGGACCTTCTAGCTCTTCTTCCCCACACCCTGGCAACATGGCAATCATGGAGCAGGTCCTCAAAGAATCAATTCTGAAGCACTTGCATGAGAGGAAGGTGATCAGGAACAGCCAGCATGGATTCACCAAGGGAAGGTCATGCCTGACTGATCTAATCGCCTTTTATGATGAGATTACTGGTTCTGTGGATGAAGGGAAAGCAGTGGATGTATTGTTTCTTGACTTTAGCAAAGCTTTTGACATGGTCTCCCACAGTATTCTTGTCAGCAAGTTAAGGAAGTATGGGCTGGATGAATGCACTATAAGGTGGGTAGAAAGCTGGCTAGATTGTCGGGCTCAACGGGTAGTGATCAATGGCTCCATGTCTAGCTGGTAGCCGGTATCAAGTGGAGTGCCCCAAGGGTCGGTCCTGGGGCCGGTTTTGTTCAATATCTTCATAAATGATCTGGAGGATGGTGTGGATTGCACTCTCAGCAAATTTGCAGATGATACTAAACTGGGAGGAGTGGTAGATATGCTGGAGGGGACGGATAGGATACAGAAGGACCTAGACAAATTGGAGGATTGGGCCAAAAGAAATCTGATGAGGTTCAATAAGGATAAGTGCAGGGTCCTGCACTTAGGATGGAAGAATCCAATGCACCGCTACAGACTAGGGACCGAATGGCTAGGCAGCAGTTCTGTGGAAAAGGACCTAGGGGTGACAGTGGACGAGAAGCTGGATATGAGTCAGCAGTGTGCCCTTGTTGCCAAGAAGGCCAATGGCATTTTGGGATGTATAAGTAGGGGCATAGCGAGCAGATCGAGGGACGTGATCGTTCCCCTCTATTCGACATTGGTGAGGCCTCATCTGGAGTACTGTGTCCAGTTTTGGGCCCCACACTACAAGAAGGATGTGGAAAAATTGGAGAGAGTCTAGCGAAGGGCAACAAAAATGATTAGGGGTCTAGAACACATGACTTATGAGGAGAGGCTGAGGGAGCTGGGATTGTTTAGCCTGCAGAAGAGAAGAATGAGGGGGGATTTGATAGCTGCTTTCAACTACCTGAAAGGGGGTTCCAAAGAGGATGGCTCTAGACTGTTCTCAATGGTAGCAGATGACAGAACGAGGAGTAATGGTCTCAAGTTGCAGTGGGGGAGGTTTAGATTGGATATTAGGAAAAACTTTTTCACTAAGAGGGTGGTGAAACACTGGAATGTGTTACCTAGGGAGGTGGTAGAATCTCCTTCCTTAGAGGTTTTTAAGGTCAGGCTTGACAAAACCCTGGCTGGGATGATTTAACTGGGAATTGGTCCTGCTTCGAGCAGGGGGTTGGACTAGATGACCTTCAGGGGTCCCTTCCAACCCTGATATTCTATGATTCTATGAACAGGTCAATAATTTCAGCCCATAGGAAAGTTCACAAGTCTCTCCCACTTCCTGTCCTGCTCCCAGGTCTGGAAGGGAAGGTTACTAGGGAGGGCTCAGATAGGGTACAACAACCATACCCCTCAAGGTAATATGCATCCACCCCCAGCCAAGAAGAATCCTTCACCAAGAGAAAACACCTGCACTTGCTGCCATCCTTCTCTGCTTTTGCCGGGGGGCAAACAGGGTTCTTTGTCACCACCAAAAAGTTAAAGCTCTGGTTCCTGACATATATTAGCTATCCAGACATTGGGCTGTCATGGCTGCCACTGGACTGCCCACTCACTACACATGCTCTTTATTGCTACCCTGGCTCCTTCTGCTAAGCCTCTAGGAGAAATTTTGCTGGGATCCTGCTGGTCACCCAGTTGCTCTTGGGGACAGCCTAACCCAATAGTGGGTGGAGGAGGAGGCATAGTTGCATACAACCATGGCAGGCTCCTCCGCTGCCTCCTGCCTACATGCAGCTTTTCATCCCTGCACAGAATGGTGCTGCAAGCAAAGGGAAGGACTTATCAGTGCCTATGAGGAGGGAAGGAAAGATAATCCTTAAATGGGCCTGTCATAAATATAAAGGGAAGGGTAACCACTTTTCTGTATACAGTGCTACAAAATCCCTCCTGGCCAGAGGCAAAACCCTTTCACCTGTAAAGGGTTAAGAAGCTCAGGTAACCTAACTGGCACCTGACCCAAAGGACCAATAAGGGGACAAGATACTTTCAGATCTTGGGGGGAGGGGGAAGGCTTTTGTTTGTGCTCTATGTTTACGTGGTTGTTCTCTCTTGGGACTGAGAGAGGCCAGACAGAAATCCATCTTCTCCAACCCATCCTAATCCAAGTCTCCAATATTGAAACCAGTATAGGTAAGCCAGGCAAGGCAGATTAGTTTATCTTTTGTTTTATGTGAATTTTCCCTGTGTTAAGAGGAAGATTTATTCCTGTTTTCTGTAACTTTAAGGTTTTGCCCAGAAGGGGATCCTCTGTGTTTTGAATCTGAATACCCTGTAAAGTATTTTCCATCCTGATTTTATAGAGATGATTTTTACCTTTCTTTTAAGAACCTGTCTGATTTTTGCATTGTTCCAAGATCTAGGGGTTTGGGTGTTTGATGATTTTATAACAAATTGGTTAGGATATTATTCTCAAGCCTCCCCAGGAAAGGCAGTGTGTAGGGCTTGGGGGGATATTTTGGGGGAAGAGGTCTCCAAGTGGTCTCTTTCCCTGTTCTTTGTTTAAAACACCTGGTGGTGGCAGCATACTGTTCAAGGACAAAGCAAAGTTTATACCTTGGGGAAGTTTTTAACCTAAGCTGGTAAGAATAAGCTTAGGTGGTCTTTCATGCGGGTCCCCACATCTGTACCCTAGAGTTCAGAGTGGGGGAAGGAACCCTGACAGGGCCAAAGGTTTTCCTTTCCCTGCTGGCCCAGACACAGCTCTCTTACCTTTTGTGCTGCAGCTGATGGAAGAGAGAGGTACTTCCAGACCAACAATCTATCAGTATTCTCCAAGGAAGGCTAGCTTTCATGAGACTTTCAGCCTTTTTTCCCTACCTGAATCAAGCCCAAACTCTAAACCTTTTGAGGTTCTTACATCACTAGTTTTCCTGATGCAAGTAACCACACTGTTGGCTTCTGCTACTACCCCACTCCTGCATCCATGCCTAGAACAAGCTTCTTCCTTCTCCAAATAACGTATAGCAAGGGTTATAATTTAGAAAGAAGATAGATGGTAAGATTTCCTATTAATTATAAATGTCTGATAAGATGCTTGGGAAATGTTTCATAGGTGGGAATAGATTTGGGTTTTCAAAAAGTAGCTATGACCAAAAGTCTTGAAGAATCAGAATAAAATATTCTGTAAGTACTTCATAGAACATTTTCCTGTATAAGCAGTACATTTTACATTCTCATCTCCTTGAAGAGCTGGGGCGAGGGTATAGCTCATTAACAGCATCTCAGGAGAAAACCTTTAAAAGAAATGTTAAAATTCAGCACTAAGCAGAAACATTGGTATATAGCCTAAAATATTCCATTTGGGTAGCTAATTTTATTGTTTTATTAGGAAGGTAAAGTTTCTTTTCTCTCTGAAAGAATTTTTAAGATTCTGAGTTCACTATATTAACTATGTTATTCTTCCCTCATGGTGGAATATTAAATATTGAGAAACTCTATAAAGTTTAAATGGCATTGCCAATATGTCTGTTGCCTTTTCTATGGGCAAATTTGTAGGGCTCAATTCTGCTGTATAATGAGGACATCACCCTCCCACTGGAATTCCTGGGCATGGTCTGGAAGGAAGAAGCTGGTTATTAGTAAGAATATGGAAAGTGCTGGGGTCCAAAAGTAATTGCATTTTCTGTAAGAAGAAGGACTAATAATCACTTTAGGCCAGGTTTGTTAATTTGATCCAGGCCTTTTGTTGTGTTCAGGAGACATAATGAAGCTGTAATCACCTGCAAATTCTCACCAGCAAATTCCTAATGTAAAGAAGCTTTCTGCAAAGAATACCTATGGCAGATCAGTGCCCTACACCTTTGGTGTAGGAGCATATCAGGGATGGGGAGTGGGAATGGTAGAGCTGTGCAGAGCTATGCTAATCCTCCATTGGCTTTGGGTCCATTAAAAATCCTACATCAGTGGCACAATTTAAAGCTTCCAGAAAGCAGCTCTGAGTGGTATTAAGGCATTGGGTGGTCCCCAGAATCAAGGAGTCATATCTATCTCGCTGTTGCCTGTCATGCTCTCTGGAGTGGTTCATGACCATGAGTACCAACCTCAGTGCAGACTGTCAAAAAGCAGGGCAGAAAACCCAAAGTGTTGGTATGTTCTATAATTAGATTCACCAACCCAGTAAAATGTGTGAACTCCTAAAGCACTATAACAGTCTTACAAGGGACACTCCAGTCTATCTTGCCACCAAGGCAAGATGGACTTAGTGGTAAATGGAAAATGGAAAAGGAGTACTTGTGGCACCTTAGAGACTAACAAATTTATTTGAGCATAAGCTTTCATGAGCTACAGCTCATGGCACCTTAGAGACTAACAGATTTATTTGAGCATAAGCTTTCATGAGCTACAGCTGATGAAGTGAGCTGTAGCTCATGAAAGCTTATGCTCAAATAAATGTGTTAATCTCTAAGGTGTCACAAGTACTCCTTTTCTTTTTGCAAATACAGACTAACACGGCTGCTACTCTGAAACCTGTCATTAGTGGTAAATGGTTGCTATACACTGAAGATCACAAACTATTCAGGTTGCTTCCAGTCCCAAGAGACCAGATCAATTTGTACCTTAGCTTTCACACCAAAGACAATGCTGTAGCCAATCCTATAGAAAACTAAGGAAAGAAATGAGAGTTATTACGAGGTTAAAGCAGGTAAACATACATACACAAATGAGTTACAGTCTATGGCTTCAAGAGGTGACAGAATTTTAGTAATCTGTCAGGTCTAATTTTCTTTTAGGGCAAACTCAGTTTAGCTCTGGGGATCTCTGCTTCTGTTTCATAGCTCAGGTCGTGTGCACGTCCAAACAGCAAAATGTGCAAAAGTATCTTGTCAGCTATTTTTATGTCCTTCTTCCAGAATTCAAGCTTATGGGATGAGCCTCTTTGCATGCAGCTTCTTCAGAAGTGTAAGGGGGCAATTAAGAAAGTCTTTGTATTTTGATGTCCCATAATTGCCCATTTAATTTGACAGGCCTTCTTGATGGCTAGGAGATGATCCTCGCCGACTGGGTTCCCAGTTTCAGAACATTTTTAATAGTTACGAAGCAAAAACTTAAGTTATCATGTGATCAAGACATAAGTGAGATTAATGCCTCCAGCAATTTACATGCCTTTCATGAAGTCTAAACACATTGGTATAAATCCAATGTATGAACCTTTTCCTTACTTGAGGTATATGCAGTGATGATAACTGTACAGCCCTGAGCTTCTGATGTTTTGAAAAGTAGGCCCTTGAAGTCTAATTTAAATATACTAAAAGTATTTCCCTACTCCTATATTAAATTCACACTTGATTATTTAAACGTCAGTCTACCTGGCAGCTTTTCTAGTATATTTGTAGCTTTCACACCTAAAGAGACATATTTTCTTTTCAGAATATATTCTGAAGCTAGGTATGCAACAAAACCTAGAATTTGTTGTCATAGCAGAAGACAAAAAATTATTTTATTTTTTGTTTACATTTAACACAACACATCTCAGTTTGAGGATTGAAATATACTGATTTACAGTAAACACATACAGTTGCAGAAATTGGAAAAATCAATACACGCTATTCTGCATCTTGCCTTTGAATACTAAAGATAGCGAGAACTGGGTAATTAATAAACCTAGACACGATTGCTTTAAATTCAGATGAGCAATGCAATGCCAATTGGTGTGCAGATACTACTAAAGTATATCTGTGGATCAAAGCTATCACAGCTAAATCTGGATTACATGACAATAAGAATGAAAGTAATAGACTTAGAGATTTTACATACAGGCTAAAAGTGTAAAACACATTTTCTTTTGGTAAAAAGAAAAGGAGTACTTGTGGCACCTTAGAGACTAACCAATTTATTTGAGCAGAGCTTTCGTGAGCTACACGAAAGCTCTGCTCAAATAAATTGGTTAGTCTCTAAGGTGCCACAAGTACTCCTTTTCTTTTTGCGAATACAGACTAACACGGCTGTTACTCTGAAACCTTTCTTTTGGTAGAATGTATACAAAATAGATTCACATAGAAGAGTGTTTATAGTAAAACAATCATTCTCTCAAAATGCCTAGCAATGTACAAATTAACATGCACATTTCACAGTGATTATAGATTTCAGCATGCATGCAAAAATTCCATTAATAGAAGGATTTGGGATTGCAATAAATGTTTAACATTAACACTGACGATGTTCCCTTCCTTAGTTTAGTTATTTGTGCCTCTGACTAAAATGGCTAGATATGAAGATGAATTTTAAATATCTCATGTATAGGAAATTATTTCTCTACAATGTATACTCAAGAAGTTATTTCCATCATGAATATTCAGTAATCTGTTTAATAAGTTAATACATCTGAAAACAAAAAGTGCTCCAGGTTTTGGGGCTTCGTTATTCTTTGCTTTCTTTCTTTGACCCCTTTAAGAAGGGGTGAAGGGAGGAAAGTAGTTAAAACCTCTGACCCTTAGAAATTCAGCTTGTTTTCTACCTTTTGTGTAACATTTTTTATTGTTATTTTTATATTAAGATACAACTGGAAATAATGACACACTGATATTTGCTCCATCTAGGAACATTCACCCTTGTTTAATTTTGTACACTACATTAAGCAAAAACGTAACAGGCAATTATTGCAGAGTCTGCTTTCTATTATGGTGAATCTTTGTTACATGAGGGCAGAAAAGCAAGAAACAAAGAGCAGAGGATAAAAAATAAGAACAAAATAATTATATTGTACTGTGTTAGGGTTAGGGATCAGACTCAAGGAACCACAATGTTCTCATTAATAAAGGAGCATTAAACATAACAGAATAGCAAAACAAAAGAAAATATTTAAGAAAAGGAAATATAAAATTTTGTTATCAAACCAGCAATCTACTCAAAGAAAAGAATAAGTAAGGCTAACATAACACAGAGTTTTCATTTGCAAAGATGGATAGTATCGCTATATGACTGCACTGGGGACAGTGTGAGAAGGGCTGTCCGGAAAACAAAAATTTAGTTTGCAAAAAATGACAAGTTTCAGAATGTTTTTTGTTCTGTATCTAACCACTAGGCTATTCTGGAGTGGGTCTCTCTTTCTCTTTCTCCCCCCAGTGGATTTGAATAGAAATTCCATCCTGGACCTGAGAAAACTTTGCAATAAAAGGTTTATCAAAACAAATGTATTTTTGCAAAAAATGTTGGTTTAGATGAATTAGCATTTTCTGAGGTAAGAATGTTGAATTTTAAAAAAAATCATGAACAACTGACTGTGGGGCACAACAAGGGATAAGGTGAACTACCTTCATCTTTCTAGTGCATATACTATGTATGTCTATTCTGTTGTCTAGAATGTATTCAATCTGTTCTTGTTCTTTTTTTTTTTTTTAAGTATTTAATGAACAACTCTGCCTGATAGGTACAGCGGGTGGTGAAGAAAATGCTGACTGTCTCAAAGGAATCTTAAGGACCGGTTCTGCTTAGTAGTTGGTCTTTGATGTTGAGTCAACTATAATGGGGTTGGGATGGTGGTCGGGGGGTCTCATCTGCACTAGTCTTATCAGTAGTCATGGGCTGCAGCACTCTGCTTTGTTGAGCTGTTTCCACTCTGCAAAGTCATTCACATTGAGAACTCCAGTAGCCACATGATCTGGAAGAGATGTTCAAAATCCAGTGAAATTTCTTTGTCCAGACAGGACAAAACAAAACTCTCAGTATGTACATGGCTAATTCCAACATTAGAAGGAAATGCTTTTATTTATATGTACCTACCTGAGAGAGAAGGAAGCATAACTTCTGCATTCTAAGGCCTGGTCTACGCTGTGGGGCGGAGAATCAATCTAAGTTACGCAACTTCAGCTCTACATGAATAACGTAGCTGAAGTCGACATATTTAGATCTACTTACTGTGGTATCTTCACTGTGGTAAGTCGACAGCTGATGCTCTCCCTTTGACTCCACCTGCGCCTCTCGCCCTGGTGGAGTACTGGAGTTGACAGGAGAGTGCTCAGTGGTCGATTTATCATGTCTAGACTACATGCAATAAATCGACCCCCACTGGATCAATCGCTGTCCGTCGATCCAGCTGGTAATGTAGACAAGCCCTAAGAGGAGTCTATGCTAAAAGGGGTAAATGTATTGTGCTAATGTAACCCACACACATCCTGGGTGTGGTGTTCTCTGCCATGTAGCAGCACCGTGACCACTTAGAGACAGAGATTAATGGATGCCCCATCATCGCAGGCATTGACACCCTAACAGCAGGATTGTCTGGCCATATGGACTCTCTTCTCAGGCCCTATGCTACCAGCACTCCTAGCTATCTTCGAGACACCACTGACTTCCTGAGGAAACTACAGTCCATTGGTCTTCCTGAAAACACCATCCTAGACATTATGGATGTAGAAGCCCTCTACACCAGCATTCCACACAAAGATGGACTACACGCTATCATGAACAGTATTCCCGATAATGTCACGGCAAACCTGGTGGCTGACCTTTGTGACTTTGTCCTCACCCACAACTATTTCACATTTGGGGACAATATATACCTTCAAGTCAGTGGCACTGCTATGGGTACCCACACGGCCCCACAGTATGCCAACATTTTTATGAAAAGAAAAGGAGTACTTGTGGCACCTTAGAGACTAACCAATTTATTTGAGCATGAGCTTTCGTGAAAGAAAGTTAGTAAAACCTCAGTTTGTATTGTCTTTCTGTGGCACCACTGCTCCAGGGACACCCCTTTAAATGGTGGAGATGGGGAATCAGTGTCCCAGGGCAACCTCTGGCTGTAGGAGCCATTTCAGCATGGTTCAGTTGTAGCTTTTCAGCCAAGTGGGCAGGCTGCCAGAGAACCAGACCTTGCTCAGAGCCTTAGGATCTCCATGATAATAGCCACGGCCTATCACGTGTGAAGGGATTTGTGAGGTGGCCCAAGGTCTGTTTCATGAGGAACAAATTATGTTTCACACACACACACAGAACAACTGGGAAGAAACTCTCACATTTTCTTCCTTCTAATCCCTTTCCCATGGATTGTTACATAGGCAGGAACAAAGGCACTGAATTTACCTTTGCATGGCTGTTGTCTGCACTCTAAGCATTGCTCACCTCTATTAAAATAAACGAGGAGTACTTGTGGCACCTTAGGGACTAACAAATTTATTTGGGCATAAGCTTTCGTAGGCTAAAACCCACTTCATCAGATGCATACAGTGGACAATACAGTAGGAAGATATATGTATATATATATATATATATATATATATACACAGATATATACACACACACACACACACAGAGAACATGAAAAAATGGGCGTTGCCATACCAGCTGTAACAAGACCAATTAATTAAGGTGGGCTATTATCAGCAGGAGAAAAAAAACCTTTTGTAGTGATAATCAGGATGGCCCATTTCAAACAGTTGACGAGAAGGTGTGAGTAACAGTAGGGGCAAAAATAGCATGGGGAAATAGTTTTTACTTTGTGTATTGACCCATCCACTCCCAGTCTTTATTCAAGCCTAATTTACTGGTGTCCCATTTGCAAATTAATTCCAATTCTACAGTTTCTCGTTGGAGTCTGTTTTTGAAGTTCACTAGCCGTCACCTTCAGCCCCCAGCTTAAACCTCTCAGGCTCATCATCAAGGATCTACAGCCTGAAGGATGACCCATCACTTTCACGGATCTTGGGACACAGGACAGTTCTCGCTTACAGACAGCCCCTCAACCTGAAGCAAATACTCACCAGCAACCACACACCACACAATAAAACCACTAACCCAGGAACCTATCCTTGCAACAAAGCCCGTTGCCAACTGTGCCCACATATCTGTTCAGGGAACCCCATCCAAGGGCCTAATCACATCAGCCACACTATCAGAGGCTCCTTCACCTGCCCATCTACCAATGTGATATATGCCATCATGTGCCAGCAATGCCCCTCTGCCATGTACTTTGGCCAAACTGGACAGTCTCTACATAAAAGAATAAATGGACGCAAATCAGACGTCAAGAATTATAACATTCAAAAACCAGTCGGAGAACACTTCAACCTTCCTGGTCACTCAATTTCAGACCTAAAAGATGGAATTCTCCAACAAAAAGACTTCAAAAACAGACTCCAACCAGAAACTGCAGAATTGGAATTAATTTGCAAACTGGACACCATTAAATTAGGCTTGAATAAAGACTGGGAGTGGATGGGTCATTACACAAAGTAAAAACTATTTCCCCATGCTAATTTTCCCCCTACTGTTACTCACACCTTCTTGTCAACTGTTTGAAATGGGCCGTCCTGATGATCACTACAAAAGGTTTTTTTTTCTCCTGCTGATAATAGCCCACCTTAATCGATTGGTCTTGTTACAGCTGGTATGGCAACGCCCATTTTTTCATGTTCTCTGTGTATATAAATCTTCCTAGTGTATTTTCCACTGCATGCATCCGATGAAATGGGTTTTAGCCCACGAAAGCTTATGCCCAAATAAATTTATTAGTCTCTAAGGTGTCACAAGGACTCCTAGGTTTTTTTTTGCTGATACAGACTAACACGGCTACCACTCTGAAACTATTAAAATAGCTATTTCTATGATGAGGAATAGGCACTGCTTCATTTTGAATGAACACAAAAGCCAATGTTTTAAAGGTTTGACTTGAACATTATTAAGTTAGCATTTTTTTTAATTAGGAAAGACTGACATAGGGAAAAGAGCAGGCCTAGAAAGAACACAGGAACTGAAAAGTTAAGATGGGAGAGGACAAAGTGAAAAATAAGAAACAGAATAAAGATACAGAAAAGGAGAGGCAGAAAACTCTGATAAAAATACTTCATATGTACCATATGTAAGTATCCAGTATTTGGAATAACATATTCTGTCCTTCATACAGGACACAGTTTCCAGTTTCCCAATAACTAAAACACAGAGAGAGAGAGTTGTTTTGTTTTACATTGCATCACCACTACAGAAAAGAGGTATGGATTTAAAATAGAAAAAGTTTGCAAATTTGAAATACTGTAGTTTGGTGAATTTTCAACCTCCTAAATAACTCAAGAGGCTTTCAAAACCTATGTGCTTTATCTCTATCTCATATGTGAAGATGTTTATTCAAGGTATTGAGATGTGTAAGTGCCTTAGAGGAAATATTTCTAGAGATAACTCTGGATTCATCATTAAACGTCTGCCATAATCTTGAACTGCATTCCAGGTATCCTCTCTAAGAAATCTCTTTTAAAATTTTGGATGGAATCCAGCATATTAGGCCAATTTTGTGTGACAATGGCAAAGTATTCCACACTGACAGAGGCTGACATACAATATAGCTAGTACAAAATAATGTGAAGTTTCATGACAGTAACAAAGCAACTGCTTTTGTTTGAAGACTGTACCTTCAATCATTCCAGAAAGCAGGCAGGCAGCTCTGAACATATTTACTGCAGATTCCTTTTGAGAGTGGCACATCACTAAATCAAAGTTGCTCAGTGGTTGCCAAATGGTAGCTCATTAAGCTGAAGGCATCACTAAGTAGCCTCAGAAAGGAATATGGGATGAGAATAAGATGTGAATCAGAAAGCATTTACTGTCTTAATTAAAAAAGTGGAGCACATTACTGAGGCACATTACTGAGTTGTCTTGGATAACATTTTCAGGGTTACAAAGATTTCAAGAAACCCTGCTATGCTGTTCTCTTGCCTACTACCTCTCCTTCTGTTTCTACAAGCAAGGGCTTGCCATAATGGCAACAAGGTGACATTTTTTTCCATAGCCAAGTAAATGAAGACTGGATAACAGAGTACACTAAAGGGAATATGTACTGACATGCAAAAATTGAGTTTTTAATAATAAACACATATGGGAAAGTCATCTGCTGTATTGTAGACTAAAATATGGACAATTTCAAAAGTAACACCTGAAATTTACACATGAATGGTACCTTTTTGAGATACTCGATTAATTGCATTTCCTGATTTTATTTAAACAAGAACAGTATTTTAAAAAACAAAACAAACAAACAAACAAAAAAAAACCTCAGAGAGAATTAGACCAAGTATTGATCCAGTTACAAAACCTTGAAAGGGTAAAGACACAACAGACAGGCAGAGATTGAGAAAGAGAAATGACTAATCAAATGGCAGAATGCACATGTGTACTTTGCTATTTCATCCTCTTTTTTAATGGTGATCTGGAAAAAGCTGTTTATCGGTAATGCTGTCGCCAAAAAAAAAAAAAAAATCTTATAGCATCAGCTTATTTTATAAAGTAAAGTAGTACATTACATTAAGCAGATTTACAGTTTTGGACATCATTTTATTGTGTGTCCTGCAGAAATTCCTCTATCCCAGAAAACCTGTCCTTCATTATGTAAAGAAGATTTCAAGGGTGTGCTGTATAAGAGGTATTTGGAACACACTTTGCTCTAGAGCTTGCACCAGTGAAGGGACATGCTATAGCAATGAAGCTATAATTGTAATCAATACAATAAATGTAATCAATGTCTAATTCTTTGTGGTCTTAAAAAAATCATATTGTTCTGTTGAAATAAAATCAGGAAACATTGTCAGACATTTCAAAAGGGCAAAATTAATACGTAAATGTCAGGTATCATTGTCCTATATTTCTGGGGCAAGCCATTCAACTATCCCTCTTTCTTAGCACTATGCCACCATCACCATCTAATGTCTAAAATTCAGTGTATGTCTTGTCCCTTGCTGGAACATGTTGTCACTGGATTGGTGATGTTGCTTTAGAAGAGGAAGAATAGAATGGGAGGTGATGTGAGAAGAAGAGAAACCATGTTCTGGCAAAGGCCCTAAAACGCCAAAGCAGCTGTGAAGTTTACCTGGCTGAAACACTAGCAGCAGTCAGTGAAGATAAAAAAAAAAATTCTGTGTTCCTAGATCTCATACCTTTGGTACATAATCATTGAATTTGGGGCAAAACAACCAGCTACCCACATTGATTTTACAAGGAAACTTTTACAAGACAGCACACTATTAGGAAAGCTCTCAGTTTAAAAGATTGCTTTAAAATATCTTCACGCATACTGGACATAATTCTCTTCCAGTTAAACAAGTGTAAACCAGAGTGACTCCACTGAGTGAATTTCAACCTCCTTCTAGCCCAGATTTAGGTGTCAAATTCCTTTGCCAGGGTAGGGCTTAGGACACACTCCTCCCACTGGCTACCTTAGGCAGTGAGGCACCTAGCATGCTGGCTACAGTTCCTCAGAATGGGATTCACAGAAATGGGCTTTACAGATCCCACACAGAGACCAAGCAAAGGAAGGAGCAGTACTGGATCAAAGGAAATTAGGCACCTAACTCCAGGCCAGAAGGAGGCACCTCCCTCCATTCCCAATTCACAACCATGGACCATCTCCTGGAGTTAGATGACACTTAGCCCAGGTCAGCCCTTTCTAAAGAGAGAACAAAGGGATGTGATAATGCCCCCCTCCCCTCTTATATCCAATAGCTTAGTGGCTAGGGCACTCAACTGGAGTATGGCTAGATTAAAGATAGATTAAATCCCCACACTGGCTGCAACGAGCAAGGACTTGAATGTAGATCTCCCAACTCCAGGTAATTGTCTCAACTAATGGGCTCTGACTTTCTCTGTTCCAGTGACTATGTATTTTTAAAACAACTCAATCTGAGAAAAACCACAATCTGTTCACAGACAATTTTGAACAAGAAAAGAAGGTAAATTTCATAGAATACATTATTTATGAATATGAATGTGTTATGATTTTTTACCCAACTGTACAAGAACTAATGGTTGTTCTCTTCCCCTGTCCATCAAAGTTTAGACAAATTATCCTGGGCACACAAATACACATGTTTTCACATGATGTCCTAATGAATCCCCTATTTTGAAAACTCAAACTCTAGATCTTCTGGGTAGCACAATTGTGATTATATAAACACACACACACACACACACACACACACTAGCAAGAGCAGTTGAGGATACGGAGTTTATAATAGTAAGGTGTTTGGCAATTGGCTGAAATACTGTAAAGCCCATGAAAGTGACCCAATATAATTGGCTGATGATAACTTTCTCTTCTGACATTGATTCTTTTTCATTACATTTCTGGTTGAGTGCAAGTGTACAGAATAATATCCCATGGCAGTGAACAGGAAGATGAAACTCAATAAAAACTGGGGATGAAAAAGAAAATTCATTTATAGTTCGTGTTAGTTTGTTGCTGCTGTAAACACAACTACACACTTTTATCCCATAAAGAAGAAAGTCAACATGAAATCTTTGCTCATTTTAACCCTCCGTGTCCTTTATCCAACATGAGAAGATATATGAAAAAGAATTATATGAAGGCACCATGTCGTGGGCACTCAGACATCAACTCCCAGCACATAGTGCCAGCCTGTCTCACTAAATGTAAGCTGGAGAGACTGAAGTTTAAAGTAGCATGCTGCGTGCATAACTTGTCTGTCTTTGGGCTAAATTCCTCTGACCACACTCACGCCATTGATCCCAATGGGAGTCTTGTCTGAATAAATTGGAGGGTTATACTGAGAAGAGAGTGAGGAAAAGGAAGCCTCTGCAGCAGCAGGAGTCCCTTGAGCAATATAGGTTGAATGAGTCAGAATAGCTCAAGGAGTAGCACATTGCAACAGCTAATGGGCTCTCCACATCTTCCCTCAAGCCCTCTGGCTGTGGACCTTTTCACATCCCTCTGCAAGCAAATTTCTTTTAATAGAAATATGCATAACTTTGGAGGCAAAAAATGCTTCTGATCCCTATAACCTGCTCTAGAACAGAACTCAGACTTCAGAGTGTGGCATTTCCATATGTCTGGACGTGAGTTTGAATTGTGGTTGAACATTTTGGCCTTGTTATTCCATTCCTGGCTACAACTTTCATTGTCTATGTGCACCTCAGACCAAAATCTGGTCCCTTATTTTTAAACTCTTTTCATTTCCCCATGTTCATGGCACCCCTAATAGCTGCAAAGAACCCAGAAAAGAATATATACTTACAGTATACCTAAAATTCCCATTACTATGGAAATATGTATTAAATGTAATCCATTGACTCAGATATCTGTTCTGTTTTCTGAATGTAAAAATGCAGGTTATCACTGCACCAAAGGCCTTTATCCAAATTTCACCATTCATCTTAATTTCCTTCCTTTGACAATTTCACTCTTTGTGTTCCTTTTCAGCTGAATTAATAAAGCAAGCATTCTTATCAGAAAACAGAGCCTCATTAGAAACTAGCAGATAGCCACAGCACGGTATCAAGGATGTTAAAATACAACTAATCTACTTATTGTTTACCATTGAAAAATATTTTGCTGTATTTTTATTTTAATTATGTTGACATTACAAATACGCCTTCAAAAAGGTATAAAATTTAGTGTAAGTAGTAGTATGTTCACAATTTTTCTTTGAATCTAAATGAATATAATTATGTTTGCTTGTTTAACTTCAACATTTCTCTATGGTGTTTGAAACCCAAGTATAACATGAAAGGGCTAATGTATAAGAACCAGCATATGACACAAGATGAGCGATATACAGAAGATAAACAAAAAATATAATTTGAAAAGTAAATTGAATTTTAGTTTTGCTTTTAGTAATCTAAAACATTTACAGCAATGATACTCTTTGCGATGTTTAATATATAGGGCCAAATCTTTAGCTAGTGTAAACTCACAAGAATGGCCCTACTGGGTCAGACCAAAAGTCCATTTAGCCCAGTATCCTGTCTTCTGACAGCAGCCGGTGCCAGATGCCCCAGAGGGAATGAACAGGACAGGTAATCATCAAGTGATCAATCCCCTGCCCCTATTTCCCAGCTTCTGGCAATCAGAGGCGAGGGTCACCATTCCTGCCCATCCTGGCTAATAGCCATTGATGGACCTATCCTCCATGAATTTATCTAGTTCTTTTTTTTTTTTTTTTTTTTTTAAAAACACTGTTATGGTCTTGGCCTTCACAACATCCTCTGGCAAGGAGTTCCACAGGTTGGCTGTGCGTTGTGTGAAGAAATACTTCCTTTTATTTTAAACCTGCTGCCTATTAATTTCATTTGGTGACCCCTAGTTCTTGTGTTATGAGAAGTAGTAAACGACACTTCCTTATCTACTTTCTCTACACCAGTCATGATTTTATAGGCCTCTATCATATCTCCCTTTAGCCATCTCTTTTCCAAGCTGAAAAGACCCAGTCTTCTTAATCTCTTCTCATATGGAAGCCGTTCCATACCCCTAATAATTTTTGTTGCCCTTTTCTGAACCTTATCCAATTCCAATATATCTTTTCTGAGATGGAGCGACCATATCTGCACACAGTACTCAAGATGTGGGCTTACAATGGATTTATATAGAGGCAACATGATATTTTCTGTCCTATTATCTATCCCTTTCTTAATTATTCACAGCATTCTGTTCACTTTTTTGATTGCCGCTGCACATTGAGTGGATGTTTTCAGAACTATCCACAATGACTCCACAATCTCTTTCTTGAGTGGTAACAGCTAATTTAGATCCCATCATTTTATCTGTATAGTTGGGATTATGCTTTCCAATGTGCATTACTTTGCATTTATCAACATTAAATTTCATCTGCCATTTTGTTGCCCAGTCACCCAGTTTTGAGAGATCTTTTTGTAGCTCTTCACGGTCTGCCTGGGTCTTAACTATCTTTAGTAATTTTGCATCACCTGCAAATTTTGCCACCTCACTCTTTACCCCTTTTTCCAGATAATTTACGAATATGTTGAATAGGACTGGTCTCAGAACAGACCCCTAGGGGACACCACCATTTACCTCTCTCCATTCTGAAAACTGACCATTTATCCTACCCTTTGTTTCCTTTCTTTTAGCCAGTTACCAATCCATGAGAGCACCTTTCCTCTTATCCCATGGCAGCTTACTTTGCTTAAGAGCCTTTGGTGAGGGACCTTGTCAAAGGTTTTCTGAAAATCTAAGTACACTATATCCACTGTATCCCCTTGGTCCACATGCTTGTTGACCCCCTCAAAGAATTCTTGGTGAGGCATGATTTCCCTTTACTAAAGCCATGTTGACTCTTCCTCAACAAATTATGTTCATCTATATGTCTGACAATATTGTTCTTTATTATAGTTTCAACCAGTTTGCCCAATACTGAAGTCAGACTTATAGGCCTGTAATTGCCGGGATCACCTCTGGAGCCTTTTTAAAAAATTTGCGTCACATTACCTATCCTCCAGTCATCTGGTACAGAATCTGATTTAAATGATAAATATAAATGATAGGTTACAGATGACAGTTAGCAGTCCTGCAATTTCATATTTGAGTTCCTTCAGAACTCTTGGGTGAATACCATCTGGTCCTGGTGACTTATTGCTGTTTAATTTATCAATTTGTTCCAAAACCTCCTCTAATGATACCTCAATCTGGGACACTTCCTCAGATCTGTCACCTAAAAAGAATGGCTTAGGTTTGGGAATCTCCCTCACATCCTCAGCCATGAAGACTGATGCAAAGAATTCATTTAGTTTCTGCACAATTGCCTTATCATCCTTGAGTGCTCCTTTAGCACCTCGATCATTCAGTGGCCTCACTGGTTGTTTAGCAGGCTTCCTGCTTCTGATGTACTTTAAAAAAAAAATGTTATTACTTTTTTTGTCTTTGGCTAACTGTTCCGCAAATTCTTTCTCGACCTTCCTAATTGTATTTTTTACACTTGATTTGCCAGTGTTTATGCGCCTTTCTATTTTCCTCACTAGGATTTAAAATTCGACTTTTTAAAGGATGCCTGTTTGCCTCTCACTGCTTCTTTTACTTTGTTGTTTAGCCACAATGGCTCTTTTTTGGTTCTCTTACTATGTTTTTTTTTTTTTTTAATTTGGGGTATACATTTAAGTTGAGACTCTATTATGGTGTCTTTAAAAAGTTTCCATGCAGCTTGCAGAGATTTCATTTTTGGCACTATACCCTTTAATTTATGTTTAACTAACCTCTTAATTTCAGAAAGGGGAACTACACAGAAATGAGATGCTACAGTGTTGGCTATGTAATGCTACATAATGTTGTTCTATTGGTCTCTCAAGACTGATCTTGCATTCCTTACCCCTGTGACTGCTCACATCGTTATCAATGGAATTATTTTCATTAGTAAGGGCTGAAAAAACGGGCTCATTATTTTGTGTTACAGAAATATCTGCTTTCATAACAAAACATCAGAAGCTGACTCTTCCTCTCTCAGTGTTTATAAGGCACTCATAACCAAAGTACAACCTCATGGTGCTATGCTGATTTATACTGACTATCTGCCACATAATTTTATCTTGACAGTTCCCCTTTAATTTTTTTTTGTTCTTCTTAATTTATATTCAACATTTTCTCAATTTACAGTCACATTAAAACTCTCTCGACAGTGCAGCCAGGCTGAATAATAACACAGTACTTCTTCAGCATGCTGGAAGAGCTCTGCATCATTTTGTGCCTCACTTTGCACCTGAAGCATATCACTATATTAGGCAATACCATACGGTCTGTTGTGCACTAAGCATTTGGTTTTCAACTATGAATGTCAATTGGAAATAAATACTTGTAAATGGTAAGCAGTACAGAAAAAGACACAAATTCAGACACACATTTGTTTTGAATTACATAGTTCTGTATATTAAAAGCATATTTTTATATGTACATATTGCATCCCTATAATTAGAGATGAGGTGTGTAGAGCGCTGGAAAAAAGAGGGATTCTTTTTGTATTTAATGGTTTAGGTATGTATAGTAATAATGGAAGCTATAGTTCCATTAGGGTGAGCTATTTCTTGTCTTTTATGTGTAGTAATAGAGTTAGTAACACAATTTTTGGATGCAGAGGCCAGACCCCCAAGCCCATTGAAGTCAATAGAAAGATTATCTACTTGGATCTGACTGTTTGAAAGCAGTGAGACACATAGGAGTTAATGAGAGTGTGGGGGGATGACTGTACCTTTCAAATTGCCTGGGGGACATTTTCTTTTTATTGGAAAAATGCTAGATAGAGAAGTCCATTCCACAGGGAGTTTACTCTGGAGAAAGATGAGAGCCCTTCCCAGGGAAGTTAAGAAGACACTAGGAGAAGTTCCATTAAATTATGTGAAACATATACATGTTATCTTTTACCTAGATATTGCAGTTATGGGTGCCGTTATGTCATATGGATGGTAAAAAAAACAACAGAACTCAAGTAAAAATTTTCCTCTGAAAAATAGTTTAAATGTGTTGCAGCAGGTTACATTTAAATCATTCCCTCCATTTGGTTCAAGCAGTATTCTCTATTTTATGTACAGGGAATCTCTCTCAATTAGAGTGGTGAAACAAAAGTAAGTTGTTCAAAATGGGAACAGTCTGATAACAATGCCTTTTTATATCTAGGATTCTGTAGGTGAGAGTCATACAGTGCATTCTGGAGCTCTTCAAACCTGAGAAAGTCCCTGGATATACAAGTTTGAATACAGCTGCAAATTGGGTCCCAACATACTGTCAGACCTACCTTGAAGTTGACTCCTCTACTAATTGGTATATTGGGGAATTGATAGAGAGCAAAGGGACCCTTCCCTGTTTCTCTTCTAGTTCTCCCATGTAGGATCAGCATTAGGCTACAGCAGTTTTAAAGTCAGAATATGGGTTGAGCCAGTTTGACGAAAGTAAGCTTTGTGATATACTGCTGTAGCCTAATGCTGAAGACTTTTCCCAAGCACTTATCCTATTGACCATAATAGGAACTATGCACACTGAACAACTAGGATCAAGAATTTGTGCCTTAGCTACATCCATGTAGACACCCACTTTAAAGGAGCCAATTTAACGAAAATGGCAGATTTCAGTTCAGAAGGTAAGTTACAAATCCATACAACTTCACAGGTCAAATTCTTACCCTGGGTATGTGTGCAACTATGATTGACTTTTATGGGAGATGTGTATGTGTATCGAAAGGCAAAATTTGGCCACAAATATTCAAAATGTACAGAAGTAAATGACCTTTTAGGAACATATTTGAAAGCTATTTCATTGTTTCTCCTTATAGTTATCATGTGCTTTCCTATTTCTATTTAAGTCTGCCAGTGTCAGTTTGGGGTCCAAAGGAACACCCATATCTCTTATGCAGCTCTCAGAGTATTTCAACCATAAGCTCTCTTGTCTGTTAGAGATGGATAGAACTAATCGCCAGATTTTCCCTTTACTGGTTGATGGGATGGATTGCACCCTCACCAAGTTTGCAGAGGGGGTAGAGGGGGAGGGGAGAAATAGATATGCTGGAAGGTAGGGATAGGGTCCAGAGTGACCTAGACAAATTGGAGGATTGGTCCAAAAGAAATCTGATAAGGTTCAACATGGACAAGTACAGAGTCCTGCACTTAGGATGGAAGAATCCCATGCACCGCTACAGGCTGAGGACTGACTGCCTAAGCAACAGTTCTGCAGAATAGGACCTGGGGATTACAGTGTACAAGAAGCTAGATATGAGTCAACAGTGTGCCCTTGTTGCCAAGAAGGCTAATGGCATATTGGGCTGCATTAGTAGGAGTGTTGCTAGCAGATCAAGGGAAGTGATTATTTCCCCTCTATTCGGCACTGGTGAAGCCACATCTGGAGTATTCCTCCAGTTTTGGGTCCCCCACTACAGAAAGGATGTGGACAAATTGGAGAGAATCCAGCAGAGGGCAACGGAAATGATTAGGGGGCTGAAGCACATGGAGAGGCTGAGGTAGCTGGGCTTATTTAGTCTGCAGAAGAGAAGAGTGAGGTGGGATTTGATAGCAGCCTTCAACCACCTGAAGGGGGGTTCCAAAGAGGATGTAGCTAGGTTGTTCTTCGTGGTGGCAGATGACACAACAAGAAGCAATGGTCTCAAGTTGCAGTGGGGGAGGTAAAGGTTGGATATTAGGAAAAACTATTTAATTAGGAGGGGGTGAAGCACTGGAATGGGTTACCTCTGGAGGTGGTGGAATCTTCATCCTTAGAGGTTTTTAAGGCCTGGCTTGACAAAGCCCTGGCTGGGATGATTTAATTGGGGTTGGTCCTGCTTTGAGCAGGGGGTTGGACTAGATGACCTCCTGAGGTCTCTTCCAACCCTAATCTTCTATGATTCTATGACCTCCTGCAACAAATCACTTACAATTCTAATGAAGGATTATCTATCTATTTTTGAAGCTTTCTTGAGCTCCGTAAGTCTTTTCACCAGCCTTCTGAAAATGAATACTAGGACTATAGCATTGATACACATTAAGGGCCAAAGTCTTCAGCACCCTCCTCAGAAGTAAAGACTATAACATACTTTACAGCAACAGCCTTCTATGCCACGTGCAAGTTCACATTAGCTTCTTACTGTTACTTTCAATAAGTGAAAGTCACGGTTAGGGCACCAAACAAATCAGATTTATGCAAGTGTAATAAGCCTCATTGCAAGTTATTTCTCAGATTTTCATGGTCTGCTTATCTTGGAAGGCACGCCACAAGAAAAGAAAACAAATAAATAAATAAATAAATAAAAATAAACAAAGACACCCTCTCCCTCTCACAAAACCAGCACTCGTACAGCAATGCAGCAAACACAAAACCTGGTAATTTCCTTTACTGTACTGCAATGGCCTGCAGCATTATTCTCAGTGCAGTGCTGTGAAAGTTCACATAAGTGGAAGCACTTCTTTGCCATGTAGAAACCCGAAATCATATGAAAAGAGAAGCTTTTGATTAGCATATGCTTTTTGAGAAGCTGCTAGGGATCATCACATTGCTATACTGAGGAAGGGGGCATCACTTGTGGCACTAGCACTAGGTGGGCATAGACTCAGATAAAAATTGGTTTCCATTTTGCTGTTTAACAATCAAAAACTGACCTTATTTTAAACATTAAACAATATGTTTGAAACATTTTCCCTCCAAAGAGCTGTACTGCATGTAGCCAGACATTGCCTATTAAAATCATTCACAGAATCATAGAAATGTAGCACTGGAAGGGGACCTGGAGAGGTCATCTAGTATATCCTCCCCACCCTGAGGTAGGGCCAACTATACCTACACCATCCCACACAGGTGTTTGTCTAAACTGTTCATAAAAACCTCCAATAATGGGGGATTTTACAGACTCTCTTGGTAACTTGTTTCAGTACTTAACTACCTTTATAGAGTTTTCCTAACACCTACCCAAAATCTCTCTTGCTGAAAAACAAGCTTATTACTTCTTGTCCTACCTTCAGAGGAGATAGAGAACAATTGATCACTGTCATCTTTATAACAGTTTCTAACATACTTGAAGACTGCTATTTGGTCCCTCCTCAGTGTTCTTTTCTCATAACTACATATACGATTTAAAAAAAATTCTTCCTCATAGATAAAGTGTTCTAAAACTTCCTGTGACATTCTATACCTTGGGGGAAGCACACTGTAACCCTCATATTCCTCATCTGCATATAATTATTATATTACATAAAAAGCAGGCCATGTGAACTATCAGGGAAAAGGTTATGATTGGCTGAAAGTCACTGTTCTATTTGAATATGTATATCTTTAGTGCATATTAAGTTATGAGATTGTGTTGTATAGTTGTCATTAAAACATTCTGTAAGTTGGGGAATCAGCCAGATATTAGCTCCCCAGAGACAACAGCAAGGAAAGTAACCAACACCCAGGCAGGGTTTCAAACAGCCATCAACAGCCATTGTCCAGCAAGGGAGCTAAAATTCAGTGACTCACCTCTACTACAGGGGAATTGCTCAACCTTGCCTGGGGACTCAACAATGCCTTCCAGACATGCCTGGACTTGTGTTCTCTAAGCACATGGGACTGAGGGTATAAAACAGAACACAGGGTGGCCCATGCTGGACCTTTCTCCTCCCGTCACCTATGCTGCAAGCAATAAAGACACTCAGAAGAAGACTGAAGACTCCAAAAGAAGAGACTTCCCAGGTTTAAGGGACAAACCTGTATATTAAGAACTGCAATATCCAGTGGGGTGAGAAAAACTCCTTAATCTAATTGTTGCCCACTTTAATAGGGTTCCCTAGTTTGCTTATGAGTGTGTCATGGGGGACAGTCAAACATTTAGACTGAATGCTTATATTTTCTTTTCTTTTGGTAACTAACTCTGACTTTTTCCCTATCACTTATAACCACTTAAAATCCATTGTTTGTAGTCAATACGTTTGTTTTACTGTTTATCTTTACCAGTGAGTTTGCCTGAAGTGTGTGGCAAAACTGCTCAGGTTTGCAAAGGCTGGTGTATATCCACTTTCCATTGATGAAGTCATGAACCAATTAATAAATTGGCACTGCTCATCTTGAGCAGTGCAAGATGGTATATTCCTGAGGTACAAAGCTGGGAACTGGGGGGGATTTTGCTGGTGCCATTCTCGGTGTGATTCATGAGTGACTCAGGGAGCATTCATGCAATCTTGCTGGGTGTGGGCCTCCACATGCGGTTGTGCCGAGTGACAACAGCACCTGGAGGGGCTTGCTGCTTGTCACTAGCAAAGCCTTGTGAGGGACAGCCTAGGCTGGAGAGAGTTAAGGGGGCACAGTGGTCCAACAGTCTCAGGCTGCACCCCAGGGATCTCATCGCACTTCCATCCTATTTGTTGTTGTCCTCTTTGAGTATGGTTTTTCAGCCACTTATGCACCCACCTTACAGTAACTTAATCTAGACCACATTTCCCTAGTTTGCTTATGAGTGTGTCATGGGGAACAGTCAAACATTTTACTGAAGTCAAGATGTATACATGTACAGTTTTCCCCAGTCCACTAGACCAATCATCCTGTCAAAAAAGAAATTAGGTTTGTTTTGCATGATTTGTTCTTGACAAATCCATGTTGCCTATTATTTATCACTCTAGTATCCTCTAGGTACTTACAAATTAATGGTTTAATAATTTGTTCCAGTATCTTCCCAGGTATATAAATTAGGCGGACTTATCTATAATTCCCCAGGTCCTCTTTGTTCCTCTTTTAAAAAGATAGTACTGTCTGCCCTTTCCCAGTCTTCTGAGACCTCACCCATCCTCCATGAGCTCTTGAAGAAGTGTAAAGGTACATTCAGGATTTTTTGGGCATTCTACTGAAAAAGGAAATGTGCTAGCACACACTGCAAGATATTTTTACCAGGTTCACATTATATTTAGGTTAAACTGAGGCTCTCAACCCAAGGATCACAAACAAGTATTAGGGAGTTGCAACTGCCCTGTATTTCCAAAATTGCTAAGTGGTAGGTGGTCCCTTTAGGGTTGTGTAGGGTCCTGCTAAGGGAGTTGCAATGCGAAAAACATTGAGAAACCCTGAGACAGAAAAATCAATTTTCCTCTCCATAAAACTTCCATGGAAAAGAACGCACAAGTGAGAGAACACACTTTTACTGTGTATCCAACAAGGAAGATAAGTCAAAGAACATTCAAGCTTAAATTTTCATTTTTGTGCATATTTACTTTTACAGTTCTATTCTACACAGATACTTTTTTTTTCCAGTCACCACTGTGGCATCTGAGCATCTCAAATATAATGTTTCACTAACATGTTGTCATTTTTACCATTTATTGCTATATAAAACTACATAAAACTATATAAATACATACCCACGGTGCATTGCTCACCCTGTTGGCATTGGGGATGATGGCATCCCCAATGTGGACATGATCTGCCAACAGAGGGAGCAAGTGTGAACACCCTTTGGTGATTGTTTTGTTGACATGTGGGTGTCAACATAAGTTTTGTCAACAAAACTTGGTAGCGTAGACAAGCCCCCCGTATATATGTAAGTATGTCTGTGCGCGCATATGTTGGGATTATTTTCTCCAATATGAATTACTTTGCACTTATCAATGTTGAATTTCATGTTATTTTGTTACCCAGTTTTCTGAGATCCCCTGTAACTCTTTGCTGTCAGCTTTGGACTTAACTTAACTATCTTGAATAGTTGTTTATCATCTGCAAACTTTGCCACTTCACTATTCAGGGGGGGTGTAACATATTTTCTCCTTGTCCAGAACACTAATGAACATGTTGAACAGCACAGGCCCCAGTACAGATCCTTGAAGGACCCCACTATTTACTACTCTTCATTGGGAAAACTGACCATTTATTCCTACTCTCTGTTTCCTATCTTTTAACCAGTTACTGATCCATGAGAAGACCTTCTCATGACTACTTTGTTTACTGAAGAACCTTGGATGAGGGACCTTGTCAAGTGCTTTCTGAAAATCCAGGTATGCTATATTGACTGGATCAGCCTTATCCACATGCTTGTTGACACCCTCTAAGCACTGTAATAGATCATAATAGGCATGACTTCCCTTTACAAAAGTTGTGTTGCCTCTTCCCCAATAAATTGTGATTATCTGTCTGATAGAGGTTCTTTACTATAGTTTCTATTATGCCTGGTACTGAAATTAGCTCACTGTCCTGAAATTCCCAGGATCTCTATGGAGCATGTTTTTAAAAATTAGTGTTACATTAGCTACCTTCCAGTCATCTGGTACAGAGGCTTGTTCCAGCAATTGGTTACATACCACAATTAGTATTCCTTCAATTTCATAACTTGACAATATAATTGTTTTTGGGGGAAACAAATTGTGTCTTTACCTATGTGTATGTGTACAGTGCCAATGGGGGTAGAAGGTTCCTATCTTGATTTGTGTCTTAGGGTGCTATTCAAATGCAAATAATAAATAATAATAAACTATGTCACGCAAACATGGTAGAAAGATAGCTTCCATTCTCATTTATTTTTCTCCTGGGTTTAATTTTTGTCTTTTTACTTTATTTTTTCTTATCGTAGTTTTAAAACTCTTGAGTATTTTATTTTGTATTTAATTTATTTTTAAATCAAAATAGGTTGAACAAATGGGCCTCCAGTCGATTCCAGTTCATGTTAATGACAATCAGCATAATTTAGGAGTGTTGGAATATCCTCCAAGACATTCATTTTTTGTGATCTAGCATTTTCAAAACTACGACTCTACCAAGGAGCCTGCAACCAACTGGTGCAGTGTCCCAAAGTGGCCATTGCTAATACTGAAGCATCACATCCTCCCAAGCAGTTTGTATTAGCAGGATTCTTATTGTGCTCCACCCATAACGTTAAAGTTATCCTCCTCCAGAGGAATCTGCATTGGAATGTGGTGGTACAAACATTCTTTTGTGTGATTAGTGCAAATCCACTTTTGGCTGCAGCAGGCCTTAGTAGCCCAGTGCATGCATTGTGCAGCACATTTGATACATGAGTTTGAAAAATAGGAATAATTGCACTCTGTTCTTTCATATTTCTGGATTCATGTCATGCTCATTGCCTAGTCTTTGCTTCAGTTTTTCTGGATTCATGAATTGCAATGTTTTCAGTTGTCTACTTAGTTTTTGTTCACAGTGTTCCACAATTATTTAGTCATATCAGCCTTTTTTTTTCTTTACTTCTTTTAAACTCTTCATTTTTCTGCTCCTTAACTGTATGTGGGGTGTATGCATGTAACACAACTATCCTTAATTTCTCTCTGGTTAGTTTTCCCATTTGTGAGATTATATTTAGATTTATGTTACACCCTAATATAGGTGTTGTACTACAAAATGTTATATACCTTCTAGTGGACAATGACGTTTATCTTAGGTATTTATATAGCTCGCATTACCATAGCATCTCAGAATCTCACAATCTTTAATGCATTTATCCATCGCTGTGAAATAGGGAATTACTAGTATCCCCATTTTGCAGATCGGTATCAAGGCACAGAGAAATAGGTGACTTACCCAGGGTTACACGGGAAGTCTGCAATGGAACAGGCACTTGACCCTAAGTCTCCCAAATACATGGTAGTGTTCTAACCACTGGACTTTCCTTTCTCCCCACAGAAGAATGCGCCCATTAATAGGCCAAACATGGAAAGGAGCTATAATAAAGAAAATAACAAGAGTGGGGTTACACTTTTGGAAATTTAAAAGTCTCATGCCACTCCCTTATAAACATAATGTAATATTACCCTACATCAGATATGTAACATTGCTCCCCCCAAAAACTACTTTTACTAGCCATCAAAGTTAAGAAATCTGTAGTTTTTCTGACCTGAAACAGTAACAAGTTGTAACAGTTCTATATAAAGTGTATCTTTAATGGAGTATGAATAAGCCTCGTGCATCTTTGCAGGGCTATTTGCACGCATCAGATTCAGTTATTCTACCACATCAAGTTTTGGGCCTGTTTGAAATAAAGTAATTTTGCTTCAGGGACTAAGAATACAGCAATCAAAACTCCCATGTAAGATAAAATGATGATGATAGAGTAGAATTACCAGTTACTCTTATATATGATAGGTTAGTTATTAGCAGGATCTCTGAAGCTTCTGTGATATTTCATTGATCCTATATTATTACTGTATATCATCATACTCATTACCATCACTATCATATTAAAAAGATATTGAAGTGCTGCCTTACAGGAATTATTTCTTGGAAATGGTGAGCAGTTCCATGTCTTTAATAAATATATCAAAATGCTGTATATCCTACCACCACTATCCATTTAAGCAAATAATGTGAGATATGCTGCCTAAAGTAGTCTGTAAAATTTGGAACCTGACCAAGAAATCATCGCAGAGTGATGGCAGGACAGGGCAGGGGAGGGAGAGAGGAGTATATTTTAAAGAAAGATACAGTTACCCTATTTTTCCTGCTCAACACACCTTTAAGGGGAAAAATTTACTAAGCCTAGACTATTGAAAGTAAGGAGCTCAAGCCTAACATTATGCTAAGTATTGAGGCACCTGCTATGTGCCCAGTTCCCATTGCCATCAAAGTGCTCAGCATTTTGAGAATCAGACAGGGAGTATGGCATTAGGATCCTATTTCAGGCCCGTCTTTAGCCTAGGTTTATATACTCTCTTAATATTTATGGTTAGTAACACAGATAAGATGAACTAATGATTACAAGCTCTAAAGAGTTTACTCAGAATGTGGAGTGTCCAATAGCATTGTTATAATTATCTTGTATATTTGCACACCCTGGCATATTCTGTTTTTGATGGTGTTTAGTATGCATTATGCAGTAAATTAGATGACAAATGGACATTTTATTATACTTGTCAATTGGTAAACTATAATCTTCTTGGAAATCAGCCAATAATTTAATGTCATTGTATTCTTTTTGTTGAGTTATAAACCCTTTTAATTACAAACTCTTTTATTTGTCCATTAATACTTTGAAAGAGACTGAACAGTTTGATTACTTGTTCTTCTAACTTATTCACATCTGCTCATAAATTGAAGTTAAAATGTGTATTTATTTTAGGATGCCTTTAATATACTCGTCAGTTACCATTCACACACAAAGACCCACTGAAAGACTTTTCAAGATGGCACTCCTAATGAGCAGTATGTAGAATTTCCTTACAAAAGATTGAAATGCAAATCCAAGTTAATATATACACCTATGCTCTTGGTCTACAGCTATGATTGCAAGAAGCAAGTTTAGAATTGTTTTTTCATGAAACTAATTTGATTTAATTTACCTTGTATCTAGAACATATTCCTATTTTTTTTCTTTGCATGTAGCTTGCAGTCACCATTTTATTAAAACAATAAAAGCTGTTTCCAAATGTGTTTTATACAATGTTCATTTAAAGACTTTTAAACTTTTACTGTACTCTCCTTGATTTCCAAACACAATTTTATTTCACACTACATTAATTTCTATTACACACTTTTGTACTGTATCATTAATACACTTTCATTATTTCAATAAAGGAAACTAAATGTAGTGTTAGCTGTTTGGCTCTGTGCTTCAATAATCTCACGAGACAGCTGTAGGACAATCAAATAAATGACTGCAACACACCATTGTTTTAATTATACTCATTGATTCAGTGGTGTTTAAATCCTTGTGATTTTTTTTTCTTGAGTGATAATGCATTTGTGTCTGTAAATTGATTAATGGGTTGCAATCTTTATCATGCAACAGTGGAATCTACAGCTGGTTAAGTAATGTGTTTCATGTACGAATTAGCTAAATTATAATGCCAAACACATCACGTTCCCCATTTAACAGAAAAAAACCTAGCTTGCCAGGAAATCCTTTTATCATTAGCTGTTCTCAAATGTGGTACAGCTGTTAGCGTCCAAACAAGCCACTTCAAACAAGTAACACCACAAATGCAGCTGAGAATTATATATAGCCATTGTGCTCCAATATATGTCATTCCCCTTACAATACTGTATGGCATTTATACATGAGTCCAATTAGCACAGAAGTTAATTTTTACTTTTTCTTAACTGGCTGTGTAATCCTCCCTTTGATTTAGAATAATGGAACAGTTTGGTTTACAATGCATTTTAAAAGAGAGGTGTACTTGCTTAGAACCAGTTTGTGACCTCCTTACTTGCCTTGGACTCACTGTTCATTTCAATAGACTGCTCATGTGTGCAACTGTTCCCAAATGTGAGTGAGAGAGTCACAATCTGGCCCTGAGTAGGATTATTATTTTCTTGTCCCTAAAACATCTACATCAAATCTGAGGCACAACCCACAGTAAGGGGTGGTGCAAAGTTTCACTGACCTCAAGGGTGCGCTGAGCTGAACTCCCCAACATTCATGGGGAATACACCAACTTCTGCTCCTCACTGGTGTCAATCTTGATCCATCAGCATGTATGGGAGACGCACTATAGCTCTTATTGGGTGCCATATGCCTCTGGGGGAATAGGGGCAGAGTAGTCCCTTCACTCCCTTGGCCATGGACAATTCTATCTGCCCATTATGCAGGCCATGCAAGGAGAGAGATATCTTTGTGACTGCCCTCTATGGCCCCCAGTGAAGACCCATGTAATAATCAAGCACATCTGGTCCTAAATTATAAAAGCTTAATTTCCCGTGCCAAAAGCTGAACCTTCCTCTACTGTTGTTAATACTTTTGGGATGTGTGTGTTGCATTGGTAAAATGAGGAGGGGAAATGATTACTGTGTTTGTTTTATTATATATGTGTGTATATACACACACACACACACACCAGTGATAATAATGTTGTTAAAGTGAGGGGGGAGGATAATGATTACCCACCCTTACTTTACCAATGCTACTGTACTGTGACTGTGATGTGCATGGGTCCAAATATTTGTGTTCATAAAATTTCCCCTATTTAACCCAGATTTCTCAGCAATATTTGTCACATTTTATATTCAGCTTCTGATACTCCCACCAATGTTTATCAAGGAAAAAAAATTCTCAGAATCTTACTTTAATTTTCCATTTGGACTGCTGGAGTTGTTTACTTGCCTGGCCCTGTAATTAAGCCCTGACCAAGTTAGTACATGGAACACATGAACTTGTGAAACTGATTGACTGATTTAAATGTTAATTTAGTAGTAAAAAGAAAAGGAGTACTTGTGGCACCTTAGAGACTAACAAATTTATTAGTTAGTCTCTAAGGTGCCACAAGTACTCCTTTTCTTTTTGCGAATACAGACTAACACGGCTGCTACTCTGAAACCTGTCAATTTAGTAGTAGCTACATACCATGTGTGGAGGAATCAAAAAGGAAAAATTCATCGAAAGGGAATGTTTGATTGTGCTATTTGAGTATAAATCTGCACTTGGAGAGTTTCTGTAAGAGCTGCCATAAAAGGTCACCTTGGCATTTCCACCTGGTATAGAGCTGGGGTCAGCATATACCAGGCATGGCTCTAACCAGAGTAGACTCTAGCTGAGCCCCCACCAGCAAAATGTATAGATTTTTAAAGCTGAGGGTCACATCAGTCCCTGCCTCCCCTCGGGAGTGGGGATTCTGCACCTAGGAGAGCTCAACACCACATAAACATCGGAGTCAGTGAGATGTCTTGGCACCAAAAGGGGCAGAGCTGATTTGGGCTACCATTCACCATTTGCCCCCAGCAAATGGTAAATTCACCAAAAAGTGCATTTTGGGTCACCTAAACTATGTATTCATTTGGCTGAATTTGGCAAATAGTTTCAGCCAAAAAAAATACTTTAAAAAAAATCAGAAATATCAATGTTGTTTTGAAATTTTGAAAAGAACTGTTTTGACCATTTTCGTTTGAACTGATATGTTACATCAGTCATTTTGAATCAGTACTCAAAACATTTCATTTGATCAGAATGACTTTTTCAGCATTTTTGTTTCAGTGAAGAACCTCCCTCCCCAAGAAAACATTTTTAGCTGGGGAAACACTATTTTTGCCAGTTCAGCCACAGACCCACAAAATCAGTTACTCACTCTGCTATAAGAGAGACCAAGTGGGCAAGAACAGTTAACCTGGTGCACTTACTGCTGTGAAAAACACAAGGAAAACAAGATAAAACTATGGGGCAGAGGGGACTGAAAGACAATGCATCCACTTTCTTATAGTTCCTTATAGAAAGTGGAAATGGGAAAGTAGACACAGTCTTGCTGCAGCAGAACAGTGGAGGAGAAGGTAAACGGCAGAGTACTCATATCCTAGACATCATATGAAATAGCTTAAGGAAGAGTTCAGATATAGTTGGTCTTTGAAAATAGTTCATTTTTGTGCAGTTCATTATGAGGAACGCAAGTTGTTCCAGATCAGCAGTACCACAGAATACAAGAAGTGAAGCAGTGATTACCCAATGTGTCAGGTGACACAGGGGAAAAAAAAACAAAACAAAACTATCATTAGTGAGGAAACAAGCTAAAGTTAGCTCCATGACAAGCTATGCACTTACCAAATTACCATACCCATGCCCTTCCATGGAGTATAATGCGGGTCAAACAGAAATCCAAATTTTTGTTTTTGTTGTTTACAAATGGAGTTTCACTGAAAAAAAATGTTATTTTGGAAGCGTATGTTTTCAGTGTTCATCGCAAACAAATGTCAAAACAAACATTCTTGTGGAAAACTGTGTTGTAGCCTAAGGGTTTTTTTCAATGAGTATTTTCCTAGTTGTCCATTTTGTAACTGAAGGAAAATGCTCACTTCTCTTAGAAAAGTGGGGGAAGAGTTAAAAAGAGTTAAATAGAGGAATAACTTCATTTGTTAAAAGTGTTACTTTTTGTTTTTTTAAAAGGAAATCTTCCATTGTTTAATAATGGTAAGTACTGAATAGCTCTTTAAAAGACAAAGTAGTATTTTCACTCTTAAAAGTCACACTTTCTCTCACTTCTTAACACTCTCTTTCTTCTTAACTGAGAGAAATTAACTCTGACATTTTCCAGTTGGAAAAGTCAGAAAGTAGGAGCACAGAAAAAAACTGACAAAAGTTGGAAAAAAGAAGGGAAAAGTAATCTCCTGCTCTCAACCTTTCTCTTTATGTATATAATATTTTTTCCCACCACAGGAAAACTTCAAATGGGGATTTTCGTTGAAAATTTGAGTGTGAAAAATTCCCAGTTTCTGCCAGCTCCAGTTAGTATGGCTTCATTATACTTGCATATGGATTTACTTACTGTGCTGTGCTTGAAATCAGTCATGAAGTTAATACCTGTGGCAAAATGTATGATCACAAGGCAGACCTGAACAGCCAACTAGTTTTCTAAAATCTCATCCACAAATCAATAAATGCTGCCCCACTGAAAGAGCAAATGATCTCAGCCTCCTCCTACTTTCCCCACCCCTCTCAGTCATGATGACAGACTGGCCTTTTAATAAGCCATGATTAGGCTGTTGGAGATTTCATGAGATTTCCTAGCAGCCAACTAGCACAGTATATAGGGCTGGTATTTGGCTAGAATGCCAAACAAAATTATAATTAATAGGTATCACATACATAGTAGGTAGCTTTCACATGTCCCTGTAATAAATGAAAGGTCTAATTACTGTCAGGCTAATTCTTGTTTATATAGTTTTACATTCCAGTTTGTTAAATGTACTGTGCACTATTTTTGCTAGTTTTAGGTTTAAGTTCTCAAAGCGCACTCACTTCCTTTGCAAATTAAAGCAAAATGTAGCCATTTCAACTTGAACTTTAATAGTCACAAAATAATTTAGATATTGAATAATCAAAAATACTTATACAAAGCATACTGAATTCACCACTGAAGATCAGATGAATACAAGCCTTGCTATATCTAATCCATGCAGCAAAACTCAACTTTTTGCACAGCCTTTCCCTCAATAAGGGAAAGCACAAGTTAACAGTTGTCAATAGTTAAAATATGGGAATGATGCTTAGGAAAGCTTATGTCCTGTTTTTAAGAGAAGTTGTTGCAAATCTTGTTTTAAGGGTTAACTAGATATTAGGGTGATGGGCACACGATTGAGACGTTTTGTCATAATTTACCTTCCAGTGCTTCAGTTTTTGTTCAGCTATTACTCATTTGTTTAGAAGATGGTGATCGAAGGACTTGCTTCAAACCTGCACCTAGCTCCAACGATAACCTGAATTTTAGGAAAAGAAGCAGCATTTAATTTTCTGAAACCAATTCAAGGCAGATCATAATCTGTGTGATCTTCTTCCTAGATTCTTAGTATATCCCTTACAAGTTTTCACCATCTAATCCTGTCTCGGCCAGATTCTGATACCCTACTCAAACTGAGCAGTACTGTAACTCTAGCAGTCAGTGCATTGGACATTTCAAGGCATAATATAAATACTCAAAATGAGTAGGGGGTAACAGAGTCTGTCCCTCTGTGACTTGAATCCTTCTAAAATATTCTCTCAGGCCCACTCCTTGGATGTTTTATAACCTGCAAATGTAAATGAGGGGATATCATGTAGTGAGTCTTGGCTGGCTACTAAACACTCTCTTCCTTTTCTAATCTTCTTGCTCAATATCCACTTGGATTTCCAACCCTCAAGTTGCATAGAAATCAGTCATTAGTTCACTTAAGTTATTCAAACTTTTTAAGTACAGAATAAAACAGCTCAAATTTGAGTCATTTTATGCCAGCATAACCACATAATATACAGCAATATAAAAATATTAGACTGCTGCTATATATGACAGTTTCACTAAACCAAGGAATAACTTCTCTGCAATGT
Source organism: Caretta caretta (assembly GCF_965140235.1). Classification (NCBI taxonomy): domain Eukaryota; kingdom Metazoa; phylum Chordata; order Testudines; family Cheloniidae; genus Caretta; species Caretta caretta. The sequence goes on from NC_134209.1 coordinate 57,031,215, forward strand.
CATCTGCAGACATTAAAAAGTGCATGTTTAGAACCAAGTTTCCAAAGCCTTCACAGTTAACTTGGTTAAATGAGATTATTTTCCATAAAGTAAGAGAGAATATATATATTCAAAGTCCAGTGTGAAAGTAAACCTGAAAGATGAAATTCCACATTTGAAATATGAATTTGAAGGTTTGAGAGAGTTGGCCAAATACACTCTTGATGGAATTGGTCTCAACTCTGCTGACTTAAGAGGAGCTGTGCTTCCTTATACCAAAAGTGAGCATTTCCCAGTAATTTTATAACCTTTTAAATGCCTGCAATCCTTTTTTAGGATATATCTCCAGCTGTAAAACCATTGTTGCCACACTACCTGATTGGTCTTTTAATAGCTAACTTTTCCTGCACTATGTTTTTGAAGGAGAAGAATCACATTTATTCATATAATTCTAGATCTAATCATAATATTACAGATGCATCCCTCACAATCATATTTTCAGCTGTTTGAGTACTTTACTGCTGAGTTTTGGCAATAATCCTCAATGCCATGGGTGGTCTACTGTATTTTTGTTGCCTCTTGAAACTGTGTTTAATTTGTGTGGTTTTAATGTAGCAATGTATTCAGAAAACTTGTTTTGCCCCTAAAAGCTCACTAAAAACTCAGAAATAGGTATTGTATTTGTATATCAACACAGCATGAAAAAGGATCTCAAAAAGTTATGAGCCAAGGTTTATTCCCTCACTGTAGGTTTTATACAGAATTCCAAGGTGCAATTATTAGAGTGTTCCAGTATGGCTTAAAACTGAAAACATTTGAGGGCTTCTGAAAATTTATTTTTTAACGGTTGAACAGTAGATCAATGCAAAGTTAGTTGTAGTAGGTTTTTTCCTTTTGGTTTTTGACTAAAGGCTGTAACATAAACCAGGCAGGAATACAGGCTGCTCAGAACCCACTAAAGGTTTTTTTTCTTTCTTTTCTTTTATTCCGCCTTGAACTATCTGTGGTATTCTGTTTGGGGTTGCTTGTTTATTTTTTATTCATCTATAAATGCTTGACAAAAAAATCTTCACCAGAAAGATAGGGTCACTGTAACCTAAATAGCACATTGCAAAGTACTGAGACAATGTGGGGCTTTCATTATACTCCTCTATAAAGAGAGATGCACTAGATCTAAATTCATGACAAGCTGGATCCATTATACATAGAAACAAATATAAAAAGGGGGAGAAAAATAAGCTTTTTCTTCCATTACACCTCACATTTCAGTGAATATTGAATGCCTAGAACACACACTATTAGGGCACTTATTGACTATACTGTGGGAACAAATAAGAGCAGGGTTCTACTTTAACACTGATATAAGCCTAGAAGTCAATGACACAGATCCTCCAGCAGCTTCGAATCATGCTGATGTCATGAAGCTACTATAAAGCTGATTTAACGAGCCACACAAGGAGCCCCCAATGTAGTAAGCTTCTTGTGTTCTTAGAGCTACTGTAGTCAGCACAGGAAGTATGGCCAGAGGAAAAGGGGTATTACTAGGCATTCTTGTGCCCTAGTAATCCCTAGCTGCTTGCTATAATAGCCTCTTGGAGAAACCAGGAATCACACAACTACTTCCCAGCCCTCCAAATTTGCATTAAGACTCCTTGGACAGACCCCCTGAGGCCTGACCTAACAGATCTACATCAGTCTAAAACCAGTATAAATGAGATCAGAATCTTGCCCCAGATGTTTAAATATTATCTATGGCATCTATTCCTTTGCTCCAAGGAACGTTGCTCACACTTTCTCTTACGTTTCATTCATTATACTGAAGTCTGAGGTTTGCAAGTTTGAGGTTCTTTTCTATCAACATATCTGTAGGAGGTTGCCTTCAAATTCAAAATGTAACCTGTATTTTTCCATTCAAAAGGCCAAACACCAGATAAATGGAAGCTACTTATACTCTTTCAGCGACCCTTTCAAATTCAATAAATTGGCAGGAGAGAGCAACATCTGTTTCTGATGTTATTTTTGAAAAACCTCTAGAAATGGGCATCCAGTATCCCTGTCATGTCATATTGTTAATTAAAAGGAGTTCAAAGGATAAAACCAAGCTAATATGACATCCTCAATATGCTCCCCCCTATTTTTTTTCCAATTTCTCCATTGAATGGGATGTCTTTGTTTTTAATGATTCTTTCAGAGATTTTAATGTTCCTACACCTTTTTGGAACAGTGAATTCACTGCAATAATGAAATAGTCTAAACAAAGCTGGATCATAAAGAACAGTAGATTTAATTTAGATTTTAATTTAGATAAAATACTGATTATTTTCTCAGGCGCTGGGCTTCATGAGCCTCATGCTGGGAACAAAAATGTGGGAACAATGACAGATTTCAGAGTAGCAGCCGTGTTGGTCTGTATCCGCAAAAAGAAAAGGAGTACTTGTGGCACCTTAGAGACTAATAAATTTATTTGAGCATAAGCTTTCATGAGCTACAGCTCACTTCATTGGGTGCATTCAGTGGAAAATACAGTGGGGAGATTTATATACATAGAGAACATGAAACAATGGGTGCTACCATACACACTGTAATGAGAGTGATCAGGTAAGGTGAGCTATTACCAGCAGGAGAGCGGGGGAGGGGGAAAACCTTTTGTAGTGATAATCAAGGTGGGCCATTTCCAGCAGTTGACAAGAACATCTGAGGAACAGTGTGGGGTGGCGGGGGGAATAAACATGGGGAAATAGTTTTACTTTGTGTAATGACCCATCAACTCCCAGTCTCTATTCAAGCCGAAATTGATTGTATCCAGTTTGCAAATTAATTCCAATTCAGCAATCTCTCGTTGGAGTCTGTTTTTGAAGTTTTTTTTGTTGAAGAATGGACACTTTTAGGTCTGTAATCGAGTGACCAAAGAGATTAAAGTGTTCTCTGACTGGTTTTTGAATGTTATAATTCTTGACGTCTGATTTGTGTCCATTTATTCTTTTACATAGAGACTGTCCAGTTTGACAAATGTACATTGCAGAGGGACATTGCTGGCACATGATGGCATATCTCATATTGGTAGATGTGCAGGTGAATGAGCCTCTGATAGTGTGGCTGATGTGATTAAGCCCTATGATGATGTCCCCTGAATAGATATGTGGACACAGTTGGCAACGGGCTTTGTTGCAAGGATAGGTTCCTGGGTTAGTGGTTCTGTTGTGTGGTGTGTGGTTGCTGGTGACTATTTGCTTCAGGTTGGGGGGCTGTCTGTAGGCAAGGACGGGCCTGTCTCCCAAGATCTGTGAGAGTGATGGGTCATCCTTCAGGCTAGGTTGTAGATCCTTGATGATGCGTTGGACAGGTTTTAGTTGGGGGCTGAAGGTGATTTGGCTGAAGTCAGCCATAAAAATGTTGGCATACTGTGGGGCCATGCGGGTACCCATAGCAGTGCCGCTGATTTGAAGGTGTACATTGTCCCCAAATGTGAAATAGTTATGGGTGAGGAAAAAGTCACAAAGTTCAGCCACCAGGTTTGCCGTGACATTATCAGGGATACTGTTCCTGACGGCTTGTGGTCCATCTTTGTGTGGAATGTTGGTGTAGAGGGCTTCTACATCCATAGTGGCCAGGATAGTGTTTTCAGGAAGATCATCGATGGATTGTAGCTTCCTCAGGAAGTCAGTGGTGTCTCAAAGATAGCTGGGAGTGCTGGTAGCGTAGGGCCTGAGGAGGGAGTCTACATAGCCAGACAATCCTGCTGTCAGGGTGCCAATGCCTGAGATGATGGGGCGTCCAGGATTTGCAGGTGTATGGATCTTGGGTAGCAGATAGAATACCTCATGTTGGGGTTCCAGGGGTGTGTCTGTGCAGATTTGTTCTTGTGCTTTTTCAGGGAGTTTCTTGAGAAAATGGTGTAGTTTCTTTTGGTAACCCTCAGTGGGATCAGGGGGTAATGGCTTGTAGAAAGTGGTGTTGGAGAGCTGCCGAGCAGCCTCTTGTTCATATTCCAACCTATTCATGATGACGACAGCACCTCCTTTGTCAGCCTTTTTGATTATGATGTCAGAGTTGTTTCTGAGGCTGTGGATGGCATTGTGTTCTGCACGGCTTAGTTTATGGGGAGGTTCGAAACAGACAAACTCCACAGAAGTTCAGTGAGCTTTTACAGGGCTTCTCAGTGTTATTATTCTGTATTTGATGGCACTATTGTTAAGAAGTATACCTACCCTCCTGACAGGGAAATATGCAAAGGACTGAACAGAAATCTCTCTGCTTTGTCACGCATAAGAAATGCCTTCCAGTGAGAAGGACCACACTTTATTATATAGAACTACTGTGGAATGTGAAGGACCCACGTAATCTTCACAATAATAAAAATATTTTGCACTTATATAAGAGTTAATGAGAATACTGCCCACCAGCTCTGGGGACCTATCTAAATTACAGTAGTCATCCCAGGCTGCCTGGAATCTGTCAGAACCTGCTCTCTATAACCGACTTGTCCTGTTTCCAGCCCTGCCCCCAAAGTCTACATGTCCCTTTATGGTTTCTTCTATAGTGCCACACTGTCCTTTAGAACCTATTTATATCACTGTAACCCTAATAAATGGTGTAAAGGGGGTGGAGTAGGGGTTAGGATCTCACCCAAAGAGTAATTGGAGACAACGCTATACTAGCAGTAGTTGGCTGTAGTGAACATATATTGCAGAAGCAACCAGATGTGAGAATTAGGATAAAAGCTCTACTGTGCATACTGTACAAACAGTAAAGAAGACAGTCCCTATCCCAAGGATCTTACCATTTATTAATTCTTCTATTGAACAAATCCATGGAGTTGTGCCTGATTACACCAAGGATGAATTTGGTCTTTATAAGCCAGAAGGGAAAGGTACTCCTATCTTTGAAACTATTATGCTTTACTCACCCACCTTGTCTCTCTAAAATTCCATATCTGATACGGCTACAACAACACTGCATATTTGCTAGATGGGAAACAAAGCAGAAATCCACATGGTAGCTGTGCATGGTAAATATTTCATTAAAGATGCTTGAAAAATATGTAACATACTTCAGTGTTCTAGAAAAGAGTGCTCTTCTCAGATAAAGCCACCATATACAGTATGTATTTGTGTTTATAAGGAGTGGTTGTATACAAGATAGTGCTATGCTAGCTACATTACACCAACCATAGTTGAATGCATAATGCCACTGCATGACAGACATGTAACTAGTGGTTTATTATATACTATATTGTTTGTGTGGAATCCATTACAATAAGATCATTTCAAAAGGAAAAACATATCATAGCCAATATGTAATGATTATGGGTCAGATTCTGATAGCTGTCCTCTTATTGTGTACTACCTTAATTCTCATATGGTCCCATTTACTTCCAGTGGGAACACAAGTGGAGTAACATAGTATACAACATGACTAACAGAATCAAAATTTGTCACCGTGATTTGAGGTAGTGTACAGAAGTAGTATGCTGTAGTATTTTAATTATAAGATGCCCACAAATATAAGCAAAATATTTACTGTCTTGGCCAGCATGATACACAGATGCTAGCTGTAAGTATTTTTAGGCAAAATTCTGTTTCAGTTTACACTCATTAACCTCAACTGCTGTTTTGACACAAACATTTAATTTATTGTTGTTGAGTTTTAGTAAATGAATTGGACAAATTTAGCAAAACTATGACTTATTTTATAAATGTGGCAAGGCATTTCATTTTACAATCACTTAAGTTATGCTGGACTCCACCATGTATCTATACAATCTGATGCACATTTAGAAAAAAAAAAAGGTGGTTTTAAATTAGGATTACATTTTCTCTAAATAGAAGAACAATTTAAAAAACCCACTGTATTAGCGACATTGCCCTGTGAAATTTAAATAGGCGTCAGTAGGTTTCAGCTAATAAGAGAATCGCTAGTTACATCACTAACACAGGTTCTTAAAAACAGTCTGGTACAATTTTAGAGTTTGGAACAGCAAACCCATATTCACACAAATAGTTCTTACTCAAGCAAGTAGTCCCATTGAGGCCCATTGGGCTAGATGCAGGAGTAAGGACTAAAAGGTTACTCACATAAATAAGTCTTGCAGGATAAAGCATTTAATTTTCATGTTACATCTGCTATAACAATGTCTATCTATCCATCTATTCATCTCTGATTTTTCTAAAGTGCCTATTTCTGTGGTATCTAAATGTCTCATAATTAAAGACCGCACTCAAGTTCCAAAGCTGATTTCAGTAGGGATAGTGCAATCTCTTCAAAGTAAAATGAAGCAAGACTCAGGGTGAAAAAAGAAAGAATGATGTTTCTTAGGACTAAATCAATTCCTTTCAGAAAAGGACAAAACCAGAGAGAGCTATGTAAGGGTTTTACGCTGTAAACACGATTTAAGGTACAGCTGATTCAGCACCCTGTCCCTGCCTTCAGAGTAAGGCTGACCAATAAGAGCACATTGTTTCTGTGATCTGTGTCCTATGTTGGCTCTCAATCCAGTTCCACTGCCAATTCAATGTCCTGGTCCTTTTATAGTTAAAGCCCTCAGTTAATATTACTGAGTTATCTCAGACCACTACTCTCTCCACACTCCTCTCTGCGTTTCACAGACACACTTCAGCAAATAGCTCCCCAGATCTGCAATGTCAGGATCAGGGAATTTCCAGGGGACAGCCCTCACCTTCAAGTCTTCTTCCAGTAAGGAATATGCAGAATGGCTCTTCCCCTCTCTCTTCTAAGAGATTACCAACTAGATTTATCTTGCTTTAGGTGATGACTTTTAGGATGGTGAAAGAAAGTAATGATGCACTGCAAATAAAACTGAATAAGCCTTTGATTGTATATAACACAGAAGGCACATCTACATAGCCTGTGTGTGCGAGCCTCCCTCCTTAGGCTTCAGACTGTGAGCTCTATCTTGAGCCACAACTTCAAAGCACTGGCCATGCAGCTGCTTCTAGAAGCCCCACTAACCCAAAGCTTTTGACTCAGGCTAGGAGGCTTGCTGCCAAGACTGTATAGACACACACCTAGATAGTACAGCAATGGGCTCCCAACAGCAAACTCAATGAACAAAGCCATCCTGCCACCCCAACGTGCACAATTATTTGGAGGTGACTGGTATGTCACTCATGTGCAAAGTGATCCTTAGCAAACTGTGAAATACTGCGGGGAAAGTGGTATGGAAGCACTGCAAATGCAGGTGCTTTATAAATGTCATATCAGTACTTCAAAGTTACTGTTACAGTTTCCTTCACATGGTAGCTAGATACCCCTACAAGTAGGTCTGTGTTTCCAGGTGTATGCATGTGCTCATCTTTAGTTATCTTGTCTCCTTTCCTGCCAATCTCTTCTTTTTTCTTAATCTTTCCTCACTCTCCAATATTCACTTTTTAATGCTTTCCTCAGCATATGCCTTTATCTTAAACCATGTACAAACAAATCCACTAATAACCACAATTGTTTCTTGAGTAGTTTTATTTTAAAGACACAAAAACTATGTATAATTTATGATATGTATGGCTTATTCCTTACATGAGACTGTGTATCACACAATTCTCATGTTATGAATGACACTTTTTCCAGATGAAGGGTGAACAAATGAAGAAGGGATAATATTTTAAACATTTTCCAGAACCATTTAATAGAACTATTTAATATGACTATTGAAAATATTTAATGTGACCCTCAAAAAGGAACCAATCATTGGCCCAACTTATCTTCCATTGATTACAAAAAAAATAAAAATAAAAATAAGAGTAGTTAGGCTAAGGCTCAGCATTGTTGAAAGTCTACCCTGAATGAAGATACACATTGGTATGCCAAATGTCTATATTAAATATTAAATTTAAAATATTACATTTAAAAAAGCAGTCACACTGAACATCTTGCTATATGGTTCTGAGCAAGCACATGTCAGAGTGATAACCATTGTAGTAGGCTACACCTGTCTATTGAGCCCTTGAAGAGAACAGACATTATTCCTGTCTCAAAGTCCAGGGTAGGACCCCCTGGGTGTGCTGTTCCAAGCATTTGCACTCTTTCAGGGGGAGTTAAAGTAGCCCAAAAAATCAGTACACTTCTGTAGCCTACAAAAGACAGATCATAGGCATCCAAGAAGCCAAAAATGTGGGGGTGGGAGGGAGGATAACAGACCTTCTCCTTTCTGAAAGTGCCTAAGCAGCCAAGAGTCTCAAGCCATTTCCCTGGTCAGCAACCCATACTTCTCCAGAGTTTTGAGTTGCAATCCTACTCCTTCAGAGGGCTGACCTGCAGTGAGATGAGATCCTCCATTTTAAGGACCTATCAATCTCCAAGTTTGACAAGTCTCACAGATGCACTGGGTTGAGGCTGATTGTGGCCAAAGGAGCACTTCAACTCCTGCCTGACTGGGGTAGGGATCTGCCCCACCACAGACATTGTATAACAATGAGAATAGAATACTTAGCTATGCTACATTTTACACACTTCTTCTTTTTTGGTAAGTATAATCTGTGTGTTGGGCTGTGTGTGGAACCATGAGCACTGAGGATATGGGCTGCCAATAACGTGACCAAACACTTATTGTGTGCTTGTTTTCAGGGAAACTCTTGCAGGGCTTGAACTGAGCCCAATTAATATTGATGGCATGTCACAAGTAAAACAAACATTCACAATAATAATAATAATTTCCAAAAACATCTTAGATAAGCTTATTATAATGGTTAATGAAATTAGCCACTCATCAAAACTGTAATTGAAATCTTCAGAACTACATATATAGTAATTTTCCGTCATCCCTCTTTATTGGAAAGTAGCGAAAGTGTGGCGAAACTTCTGAAATGACAAATGGTTCCAAAATGTATGACCCACTCTCCCATTTCCACTGTCAATAGTTGGCACTTCAAACCAGTCAGTATTCAGGTTTCCTCTCTGTTCTTCATGCAAAAGGGAGAACATTTAATTTTGCATTATGTGAATCCTTTTTCAAATGCTGATATTAAAAGTAAATGCCTCAATTTGTGCAATTTTCTCTCTCTCTCTCTCTCTCTCATGTGGGACAAATGTCAAAAGGGGGGGTATTTTTCACTTTGGACCTTGAAGAAGATAAAATGGCTAACTTCCCTGAATCATTATATTTAATCACAAGCAAAGCAATCACCCTTCTCCACAAAGCACAGTCAAAGCCAGATCTGGACAATGCACCTTTACCATAGATAGAAGAGGAAATAAATTAGTCAGTCATCTGTAAAAATGAAGAATGACAGCCTTACCAACACTTACGTGAATGATGGGTTTCATTTAATCAAATGAATTTGCAGTACATAAATGTTCATAGCAGAAGTCATGGTATTTTAGTAGTTACAGCAAAGCAGAGATGTTTTGATAGCTCCCATTTGGTACAGGGAAAATATCTTCTTACTTCTAACATGAAAGAATGAGAGCAGGAAATACTATGTCTATAAATAAATGTGCTATAATATCTGTCTGGATGCCTCTAAAAAGCTTTATCTTTCATCCATCCAATTATATGGATATATTACTTTTAAAAATATGCTTTGTAATGTGTTTTTAACACTTGACAATTTTGACTTCAATATCTCTGTGCCTCAGTTTCCATCTGTGATATGAGGATAATAATATCATCTTGCCTCACAGGGGTGTTGCAAAGCTAAATTAATTCATGTTTGTGAGCCACTCAAATACTAGGGTGAATAGTGTTCTAGAAAAAACCTATGATGAAATTAATAATCCTGTATTCAGAATAAGGTAGGAATGGTGTGCTGCAAACAAGGCCTGGGGGAATGCACTGGATGATGATGATGATGATGAAAAGAAATATTGAAGTACTACCCATTCAGTGAACACCACTTATCCTGGGTCCTGGCTGAGATGGGGGTCCTGTGGAAAAAATAGTATGGGCTCATTCAGTATGTCCTCATGCATCATATGCATACTCACAAGGTTGCACAGGTGCCCTTAATTCTGGCATTTCCTAAACTTAAAATGCTTGATTTAATGTTCTTTTAAGTTCATTTTCACCCCCAGTGTAATATGATTATAATTTAGAGATGGGCCTACACTAAAAAATTATTCAAATTCCACCAGATTTCAGGCCCAGTGGAGTGAAAAATGTAGTAAGCCGCATATATGTTTTACAGCACATCTTTTCATGTGCTGTAATATATATACTGCTAACTGTATTTTTCACTTCATGTATCTGATGAAGTAGGTTTTAGCCCATGAAAGCTTATCCGCAAATAAATGTGTTAGTCTCTAAGGTGCCACAATGACTCCTCATTGTTTTTCCTTAACTCAATGAGTCTCTCTCAAAACCACCACCTGTTTTTGTCTTTCTCCAATATTATTATGGGTTTAGTGTATACATCTCTGATTACTGATACATTTATCTGTTGTAGTTTAACTCACCTTTTGTTATTTTCTGAACTGAAGAATGTATAAGAGATTTTGCAGGTATACTTTGTCACTGGTTGCTGAAGAAATTCCAGATGGCACAGTTGATCATGAGTGTAAAATACTATGCACTTGGTATAGTAATTCTTCTAATAATTTAATAAAACTCAAGATTCTTAAATAGCATTGTATTATTATTTTCTTTGGGACTACTAACATTGCTTTTAAAATATACTTTTTCAGCCACAGGCAAGAAATACTGAGATAGGATTTTTTTTTAAATTGTTCTACTTTTTTGGGGGTGGGGGTGGTGCATGAGGTATAGGATTGTCCATTGTGAGGTCAGTCTTGTGAAGCTCTGAGAACTTTGAATTTCTGCTGAAGTCAGAGGGAGTTGAGGAAACTCATGGGGGTGTTCAGTACTTTGTAAGATCAAGTTCATATCTGTTGGGATAGAGTTGGACCTGTGATGCAAAGTTCAGCTGTAGATAGCTTCTCTGGATCTGAACTCCTATAACTGAGGTGTTTGATTTTGGGACTTCAGACCATAGTCATTACAGAGAATGAGTGAACCATGGCATTTAGATTAGATAAGAACTTCCACAGAAATTGGAGGTGATAGAATGTGTTTCAGAACGGATATTCCAGTTTGAGGCCATTTCTAATTTTAGGTCATTTATGAAACGAATGTAAAACAAATGCCTACTCTACCAGAATAGCAAGGTAGAGATGTACAAAGTAGCAGACCTGCCAAAAAAATCACACTCAGATAACTTCAGAAAAATTAATTTGGCATGTGCTACAAACATGAAAATATTCAATAAAGGGCAACAGCTTGTAACGTATCCAGAATCAAGCTATTATGTAGATCAAAGGCATGTGGGCTGTCCAGCTGGAGAAACGGTATAACCAGCAACATAGGGATAATTCTCAACTGTAGATGGAGTTATATTATTAGGGACACTTTTGAAAATGGGAGTGGGTTGCGATGCAGAACAAAATCAAGTTTTGAAATCTCAAAATTTTTCATGAAATGGAATTCTTTTTTTCCAGCCAGCCCTACCTCTAAGTACTATTCATCATCTTAGAATTCTTTCCCATTCCTATAAGAATTGATAAGCAAATATAATGAAGGAAAAGGGAAGGGATATAGAAGGCTGATTATGATTTTTCAAATCTTCATCCTTGGTTTCAGGATAATGGCCCATGTAGCATAAGCGTTCAGAATAAAAGAGATGACCCTAAGGAAGACAATTGGAAAGGTAAGCAGTTCTATTCACAAAAAACAAAAACAACAACAACAAAAAACCTTTAACCATTCTCAGCCTAAAAATGTGATCGTATTGTTAATATTTAAGATTACAACACAAAACCATTTTAGGTTGTAACCAGAAATAATTTTTTGCTGGAAGTTTTAAATGGAATATATTTTCAAAGTGAGGTATGGGAAGCAAGCTCACTGAATACCCTTGAAAATGAACTAATTTACTAAAAGTAAACTAGTGTAATTCTCCAATATGCATCACATCTCTATTAAGGTTTCCCTTTCTTTTATAAGTGCCTTGCCTTTGAGTTTCTATGAAGCAATGTTTTCTCATAAAGGATAGGTGTTTACCTTATCCTACTTCTGAAGAGAGGTAGAAAAAATGCCTTTAAGATGTCTCTGAAGTTCCCTATGATGTGTAGCCTGGGGTTTTGCAATCTGTTCTCCTGTTTAATATTTCAGTAAATATCACTATGTTTCACCAAAAGCAAGACAAATTCCAGCCTCCACCGCAATTGATGGCTGCCTGAGGGTGCATTCAAAGCATCAGGTATGAGAGAGTGCTAAATCATGAGCCTACGGAATTATCAACATCTAACTTTTGAACAGACGGAAAATGATGAAATAAGACGACATAGTCTTTTTCTTTTCTTTAAAATTCACTCTTAATGGAACTGTAGGCTATATAGTACTTCATGATCACACATGCACATCTACAATTGTGTAATCTTCGCAATTACTCTCCCTGTTAATAGTATTGTTGATAAATGCATTTTTACATAAAACAGGACACACACACACACTTTTATTTTTCTCTGAAATAATACAGTGGTAGGTATAGTCAGAAATGTAGTCTCCAGTTCATACTATCACTTGTAATAATTCCCTGGATTTCAGTGGAGCTATGCCGATACCCTCTGAGGATCTGCAAGACTGACTTCAGCTATATTCAGTCCCTTCCAGAAGGGATCCCAGTCCTATTTGAAGAGTGATGCTTAATTCTGATTAGTGATATAAGCCCTCCAGTGGTCCTATTTAGATAATATTTCCTTCAAAAATATTCGTAAATGAAAATGTAATTTGATTTCAGCACTCACATTTTCCATGAATATTTTAATCAATAAAATTTGATTGCACAAATGTTCACAGAAAGTGAACACTGAATGGATCTGAGAATGGCCAAAATAGGCCAGGTTATCTGGATCTGAGCTTCTCCAAACTGAAAGGATGCTCAGATACAAGGTTTGATTCAGACCATTACAGAGACAATGGGCAGCCGCAGAATTCAGATTAGTTTTGGGTTTGTGTCAGAATTTCTTCAAACTATATGGGTTTGGGATTAGGGTTTTACCTCAGATGTATCTTCAGCTGCATTAAAATAGTCCTTGTAGCAAATTGTGTTCTTAGCTAAAAGTCACATCACACACTTACACAAGAAATTACTATGTTTCATGCACAGATGCTTGTTCACAGGCATAATGGGAGCATTCAAAATTATTCAGGTGCAACATAGATGCCAGTTTTTGAAAACTTGGCCCCAGCTTTAAGCATGTTAATAACAGCAAGGGATATTAATTGACTTTTCAACTGCAAGGAAGATAATTTGACCACTGGAAGCATGCAGCAACTGTATGTAACCTCTAAATAATTTTCATTTATTAGGCAGGATAAGCACCATTCAATATTTTTTTTTTGCTGCCAAAATAACCCTCCTTATCTTTTCAATGGATTATCTGTAGAGCATTATACAATGTAATCTGTTCAGGTACTCCTCCATAACCTGAGTTTCTGACCATCTTTCAAAGTCCTGAAGAATGCACAGGGAACTAACAGCACAAAAAACTCAAATGTATTATAGAGGATAAATTTTAGGAGTAGAGAAAATGGCAGAGAAAGAGGTGAAACTCAAATTAAAGGGAAAATGTGATTGGATTAAGAATGAAGCCAATCATCAGAACAACTTAACTGTATCTAAACACTGATTGTTTTAGCTCAGACAGAAATCTGACACTTCTTCCAATCATGCTTTGTGTATTTTACACATATATATGCACAGAAGTTTAGCATTTCGGACATATTAACAGCTTTATACTTTTATATATAAACAGTTTCAGGATTATGGCCTTAGCTATTTGCTGGAGGATTAGCTGGTGTTCATGGTTCAGAGTCCTCCCTCATCAATCTGCCAATAGCCTGAGTCCTTCATGTGGCTCTTTCTCATCCATGATGTGTAAATTATGTTTCAGCACTATTCTGTATCCTAAAGTAAATGCATCCTTCTCCTTGCACAGTTCCCTTCTGTTGCTTCCTGGACCACTCGGCAACTACTTTCTATTAGCTTCTATCCAAACTGCTTTATGTTGTTTCCTGAATTATCAAGTTCTCTGCCATCCTTCAATGGCTGTTGGGACATGTATTTCTTCTCACTGCTGCCAAGTTTCTACAGAACCTAGGATCAACACCTTACATCTAAGGTGTGCTGTGGTTGAACCTTCTGGGGCTAGCACATAGCTTTAAGCCAGTTTTTAATGGGTCTGGTTAGCTTCTGATGAAAGTGAGCTATATCAACTTTCCATTGTGCACACTAGGCTCTATGCACTGGAAGAGGGAAGGGTAAGCGTGAGTGTTCAGAATAGTTGTTTAGCTGTGCTGCTGGGGATTGGAGTGAACAGGAGATAGGTGAATCATTGCATTTTCCTGAGCCAGGTTCAGCTGGCCCAATTTTCACATTATTGCCAATGTATGTAGTCATCCTGGGATAACTAAATTATGTGACTCATAGTACCTTACAATTGAAAGGGGAGTATCTAATTGCTGAAAAGCAAATGATCTTACCATTTGAGTATGCCTGACAAGAATAAAAAAAAATTACTGGCCTGCAGTGGTACTCCCTGTGATCTTATCAGATTCTATCAGCTAAGCACATTTGGATTTGGTGAGTAGTCAGTATTGGAGTTTTCCAAGGCAAAAGGAAGCCCCTGAAATCCACTGGTGTCTTTTTTTGGGTACTAGTTTGCAGCCTCTGTTTCATATCCCAAAGAAATTTCATCCTATATTTGCATTTAGCCTCTGAGAATTTTATCCCAAGTTCATCACAATAGTATTGATCACCTTTATTTCTGGATGCACTTCTCTGCCTATCTTTTTACTTACATTGTTGTTGCTAATACTTTCCCTGGTATTACTTTAGGCTTTCCTGTAGTGTGTCAATGAATTCTTTATCCATAAAAGAGATTATAAAGCCTGTATGTTTGTTTCCTGGAACAATACAAAAGAAAATGCCAAATTACGATATTTGTCCAAAACCAGTCTGGAATCTGTTAAAGGTTACACAGATGTATTTACCATTTAGAATTTCACACTTGATAAAGATCAAAGTAAGTGTTATGTGATAGACTTCTGTAAGGTATTCGACATGGTACTGCATGACATTTTGATTAGAAAACTGGAACAGTACAACACTAACATGGTACACATGAAATGGATGAAATACTGCCTCACGGATATAACAATAAATGGGAATCATCAACTGGGTGTGTTTCTAGTGGGGTCAAGGAGGAATCAGTCCTCGACCCCATGTTATTAAATATTTGTATCAATGACCTGGAAGGAAAAAGAAAAGCATTACTGATAAACTGGGGGAGTGTGACAGGGTGTATAACCTACTCAGTGGAGATGAAGGGGTTAAGGAGTTGCTGTGGGCAAGGCTGTCCCAGCACCTCCAGTCCTGTCAATCATGTCAAGGGTGGAATAAAGGTTTAACAACAAAAAGTTCCATCAATTACTGGGCAAGTCTGGCAGAGAGTGACTGGTGGCTCCACAGCTTCTGGAAGCCTTCAAGGAAACTTCCCTCAGGAAGACCATTACCAGCCTCCCCACCCATGCTTACAAGGAGACAGTGACCCTGGTATACTGGCCGAGCAAGATAGGTCCAGCAAGCCCCAAGGCGAGCCAGTTAGGTGGTTGGTGCTGCTACCCTCTATCTGTTTTGGAGTTATAAAATCTGAGAATAGACAAAAGGGACTATGGGAATAGGAGCCAAGAGCCCCGTCCCCAACAACACAGACTACCTAACCCAATTTGTGTCATAGGGACTCCTATTTAGGGCACCCCCCTCTGCCTAAGAACTTGTCAATACCTGTCCTGTAGGAGACAACTTTTAGCATAAGAATGTCCATCCAGGGTCAGACCAATAGTCCATCTAGCCCAGTATTCGAGCTTCTGACAATGACCAATGCCACATCAGAGGGAATGAACAGAACAAGGCAATTATCATCAAGTGATTCATCCCCTGTCCAACATGCCCAGCTTCTGGCAGTTAGTGGCTTAGGATACCCAGAGTATAGGGTATAGAACCATCTTGGCTAATAGTCATTGATTGACCTATTCTCCATGAACTTATCAAATTATTTTTGGAATCCAGTTATACTTTTGGCCTTCACAGCACCCCTTGACAATGAGTTCCAGAGGTTGACTGTGTATTGTGTAAAACAGTACTTCCCTTTGTTTGTTTTAAACCTGCTGTCTACTAATCTCAGTGGGTGACCTCTGGTTCTTGTGTTATGGGAAGGGGTAAATAACACTTCCCTATTCACTTGATCCACACCATTCATGATTTTGTAGACCTCTATCATATCCCCCAAGTCATCCCTTTTCCAAGCTGAACAGTGCCAGTCCTTTCAATGTCTCCTCATATGACAGCTCTTCCATAGCCCTAGTGATTATTGTTGTCCTTCGCTGTACCTTTTCAAATTCTAATATAT
This sequence comes from Caretta caretta, assembly GCF_965140235.1. Lineage (NCBI taxonomy): Eukaryota > Metazoa > Chordata > Testudines > Cheloniidae > Caretta > Caretta caretta. The sequence continues at coordinate 57,047,610 of NC_134209.1, forward strand.
ATTTTTGGAGATGTGGCAACCAGAGATGCATGCAGTATTCCCTGTGTATGCATACCATGGATTTATATATGGCATTATGATATTTTCTGTCTTATCTCTTTTCTAATGGTTCCTAGAGAGAAGAGAGATTTATACCTGTATTTGGCACTGATGTGACTGCTACTGGAATACTATGTTCTTCTGGTGTCAAATATTCAAGTAGGACATTGATAAATTAAATTAGAGAGAGTTCAGAGAAGACCTAAACAAACCATTAGAAAACATGCCTTATAGAGAGCTCACTCAATTTAACTTAACAGAGGGAAAATTAAGGGGTGACTTGACCAGTCTATAAATACCTACTGTGATGAAGCGTGACTGTTCTTAATGTTTCCTCTGAATACTGTAGGGTGCCTCAGTTTCCCCTATGCATTTCTTAAGTCTCTAGGTGGTGGGAAAAGGGAGTGTAATTGTTGCAGAGCAAAGGGCCAGGGGACATAAATGGCCAACACTCTGTCTCCTGGCAACTGATGGCCTGGGCCCTTCCCTCCTGCAAGGTGAGAGCTAAAGAGTTGGAGAACAAAGGAATCTGGTGATTTCCTGGCCCGGGAAAGGGACAAAGCCCAGAGAAGGAGGGGCTGGAGGGGGAATCAGTTTGGGGCTGGCTGGGGACATGGAGTGAAGTGCAGACGTGGTTGTCTGGCTCACTGCCCCCCAAAATGGACCCAGCTGAAGGGTCCTGTTCTCTGCACCTACAAGCTCTGTTTTAGATCATGCTCCTGTCATCTAATAACTCTCTGTTTTACTGGCTGGCTGAGAGTCACGTCTGACTGTGAAGTTGGGGTGCAGGACCCTCTGGCTTCCCCAGGACCCCACCTGGGTGGACTCTCTGTGGGAAGCACACGGAGGGGAAGAGGATGCTGAAGGCTCCGAGGTCAGACCCAGGAAGGTGGAAGTTGTGTGAGCTGTGTGTCCTAAAAACAGTCCGCTCACAGAAAGGAGACTTCCCCAGAGTCCTGACTGGCTTTGTGGGGAGCAGTTCCAGAGCATTGCCCAGGGACTCTGTGACACCTACATGGGGAACAAATACTTAATAATGGATTCTTCAGTCTATCAGAAAAAGGTACCAGATTCAGATACATTAGCTGTAAATTGAAGCTAGTTAAATTCAGACTGGAAATAAGGAATACATTTTTAATGAGTATAATTAAACATTGGAAGAATTCACCAAGTGTCACAGAGGATTCTTCAACACTGATTTTCTAAATCAAAGTTTTGTTTTGTTTTAAAAAAATATATGCTAGGAATTATTTTGGTGATGTTCTATAGCTCTGTGTTATAGAAGAAGAGATCTGATTAGATGCTCTCAGTGGTCCTCCTGGCCTTGGAATCAGCGTAAAATTCTCTTCAAGGGGTTTAACAAAATGTAATAGTACAATGTATGACTCTGGTTTTCTTGCTACCCAGTCTTGGATAACTGTTGACTCCACCAAGCTTCTCACTTGAAAGATTTACCTCAAGGCACCACTCACTCTGCTCCCTTGTCATAAGGATCCATCCCCAGCAGCTAAGTCCCCTAACAGGTATGGTAGGTGTTCTGAGAAGGCTGCTTAGAAAATTCCATTCACCACAGCCCCACTCCAGACTAAATAAATGAATTTACAATTATTAAGGAGTAAAAACTGTGAATGAACTCTGGTACTGATCGTCTGGAAGCTCCCAGTGCCTATTCAAGCCCTGAAAAATCTTATTTCATCTCCCTAGGGATTCTGTTGTTCTTTCAATCTGGTCTCACTGCCACCCCCTCTAGACAGCCCAGACTTGATGGACCCATCTCTGGAGTGACCTTTCTTGACAACATCAACAAGCCTGGACCAAGCTATCTCCAGCTAGCAAGTCTCCACACTCCTTCCAGCAGTGGTAGTCTTCCCACTGCTATATTTTCAAACATTGTGTGATGGCTTCTAGAAACCAATTGGACACTCACAGAGTCCTTAGACAGTGGTTTGTAACCTCACTTTCACCCACATATCTTACTTTCCACATACCTAAAACATATGCAAACATATATCCTAATATTCTCCACAGACACAATGGTGATTCTATCAAACATTCCTAGGTTATGTTAAGTAGTACTTGTTCATACCCATAGTCCCACTGACTTCAATGGGATTAACTCATGTGAGTAAATATTCCTTAATATGAGTAAGAGTTGCAGAATTAAGCAGAGACCTAGCAGCATGAATAAGAATATTTGTCCATTTTGATAGCTGTCTACCCGTTCAACTAGTGCCATTTCTATGCCATCTTATGAATAACTGTGAGGTTTATAGGAGACTGTTAGAGGTAAATTGTTTCTCTTTTCTTCTAGATCAGTGGTTCCAAAACTCATTCTGCCACTTGTGCAGGGAAAGCCCCTGGCGGGCCGGGCCGGTTTGTTTACCTGCCGCGTCCGCAGGTTTGGCTGATCACAGCTCCCAGTGGCAGCGGTTTGCTGCTCCAGGCCAATGGGAGCTGCTGGAAGTGGCGGCCAGTACGTCCCTCATCCCGCGCCACTTAGAGCGGCTCCCATTGGACCGGAGCAGCGAACCATGGCCACTGGGAGCTGCGATCGGCCGAACCTGTGGACGCAGCAGGTAAACAAACTGCCAGGGGCTTTCCCTGGACAAGCAGCGGAACAAGTTTCGGAACAACTGTTCTAGATATTCATCCAGTTCAATATACCAATATTATGAAGATACATAGAGAAATTGCAACCTTAGAGATGGTTCTCCGTCTGCACCATCATGTTGTTTACACTACTGCCAGTCCCCCAATGAATTTGTCTGGGGATTGGAAGTAACGCATTGCAGTGCAGCATTCCCAGATGTGGACCACAGTCCCTCTACATCAGAGCATGTAGCAAATCATACCTTTCTGGTCAAGCATGTGCTTGACTACAGATCACTGCAAGCGTGCGTGTGCACACACAACTTTCCTATACCATATTCACATACTACAAGAAAAGATTTAATAGAAAATGTACAGGGTGAATATAACATTATACTATGTTGTGCATAACAGTATGAAATTCTTGGAAATTTAAACACTATTAGTAGGCATAAATTTCCATTTAATATTTCATAAATGTCCTAGGACATCAGTAAGCAACAGAATTAATATTTTCAGAATGCTTCTTTGTTACAACAATTATTTCAATAGATTTTTTTTCTAACCCTTTATGAATAAACATGTACAGGAAAAAGAAAAAGAGAATTAAAAGTTACTAAACTAAACTGTCCTTATCTTTTTACTCTGGATTAGCAATTCATTTATTAAATAAACTTTTCATAAATACAATTATAAACAAAACACAATCTCAAATCATGGCCTTGACTGATGGCTTTTGCTGATCTTGCTGAGTAACAGTATTTCATGGGAGTGACATTGCTTTTATGATGTATTGATAATGTATCAGTGTAATAAATCAGACAGACAAGGCCTGCATGGTGCATTATGCCTCTCGAAATCTTCTATAATTATTTGTAATAGCAGAAATGCAAACTTACTGAGGCTTGATTAAGAAGGGATGAGTTATAGTTTTAAATTATTTCTGGAGCTTTATCAATTGTGCCCAGTAGTTTAAGCTTCTTCCCAGTCTTTAAACAATTTTGATTTAGAATATTCAGGAACACGTCCCTTAACATTCTTCAGTAGTTTTTAGTTGGTCCAGTAAATTCCATAATGCTGTGAAGTAGCCCTAGATTCTAGAGGCAGGTAGAATCTCTACCGTATCAAATTGATATTTTCTACATCTGTACAAGATGCTAGTCATGCTTTTTGTGTTAAGAGACTATGAGTTCTTGTAATAAGAACAAGGGAGATTGATATTTACACCAGCATGGGAGCACATGAACGCCAAACTTTGCCTAACCCTAATTGACAGTGCACACTTTGGGGGAAGGAAAGGTGTAAGGAGCCTTTGTCCTATAAGTTTCAGAGGAACAGCCGTGTTAGTCTGTATTCGCAAAAAGAAAAGGAGTACTTGTGGCACCTTAGAGACTAACCAATTTATTTGAGCATGAGCTTTCGTGAGCTACAGCTCACTTCATCAGATGAGCTTTCGTGAGCTACAGCTCACTTCATTCCACGGTAAACATCTGATGAAGTGAGCTGTAGCTCACGAAAGCTCATGCTCAAATAAATTGGTTAGTCTCTAAGGTGCCACAAGTACTCCTTTTCTTTTTGTCCTATAAGCACTCTGATCCCTAACTACTCAAACCAAAGGGCGTAGGGAAGAGCAGAATGAAGTGGAGAGCAGGCAGAGCTGTGGCTCCACTCCACAACATGTGCTAGCCAACTACATGTGGAAAGTCTACTGGACTTCTTAAAAGGGTGAACATTTACTCTGTGCACCTAGGACCCCAGGGAGGCATTCTATGCTCCTGCTTGGACAGTGAAGGCCCACACTGCCTTGAATACAGGACTGCAATTTAATGGCACCATCTAGCCTTAACTAGATCTTCATAGATTGAATTTAGCTCCAGAAGGGACCATTAGATCACTGAGTAGGACTTCATATATATCACAGACCTTAAATTTCACTCAGTTATCCCAGTATTGAACCCAATAAACTAGTGCTGTCTTAAGCATTCCTTCCATAAAAAGCATCCAGTCTTGATTTGAAGGCATAAGAATCCACCACTTTCCTTGATAGTTTGTTCCAATGAATAATCACTGCTGAAAAGTTGTCTTTTCTTTTTTTTTTCCTTTTTTTTTTTCTAATTTGAATTTGCCTGACTCCAGCTTCCAGCCATTGGTGCTTGTTATACCTTTGACTACTAGATTAAACAGCTCTTTTGTACCCAGTATTTCTCCCTGTAAAAGTATTCATACACTGTAATTAAATCACCTCTCAAAACTTCATTTTGACAAACTAAAGAGAATGAACTCTAAGTCTCTCACTTTAAGGTATTTTCTCCAGCCCTCAAATCATTGTGTGGCTCTTTTCTGCACCCTAATTTTTAATTATTTTTAAAATGTGGACACCAGAAGTGAATGAAGTGTTCCAGTATTGGTCTCATTCCTAGATGTATAACTTTATATTTGGTTGTATTAAAACACTTTTTTTAATAGGTCACATTTAACATGATATTCAGATTGTTCTCTATGACTGCCCTGTCCCCATTTTTACACTCAGTCTTTGTGTCATTCCCCAATTCAGTGATGTTATATTTACTTCCAGATCAGTGATGAACATGTTAAATAGTATCAGCCATAGTGTCAAACCCTGAAGAAGCACACTAGAAATGCTCTCTTTGGGTGATGATTCCCCACTGACAATTACTTTTTGATGTTTGTCAATTACCTAGTTTGAATCCATTTAACGTGTGCATTGTTGCTATTGGATAGTGCTATTCTTAATCAGACTGGTGTGCAGTACAAAGTTAGACACCTTACAAAAGTCTACGTCTGTTACATTTATACAATTACCTTTATCAGCTAAATTTGTAAACTCATTAAAGAATGAAATCAGGTTTGTTTGACCTATTTTCTATAAACCATAATTAATGCCAATAAAGAATTAAAGGATAGGAATATATTTATCAGTTGACTCTCATGTCACTTTTCTATTCTGTAAATGATTGAGGTCATGCTAACTGGCTTATTATCTGGGTCATCCAGATTACTTTTTTGGAGTATTGGTACAACATTAGCACTCTCCCAGTCTTTTGGAATTTTCCTGGCATTCCAAGATTTATTAAAAATTAACATAATTGGTCCAGACTCTTTTTAGAAATCTTGGTTATAAGTTATCCAGGCCTGCTCATTTGAAAATATATCCCTAGTAAATGCTGTTTTACAACTTCCTTAATTACTGGAAAACTTGTCATCCTACTCCTATGAGTATATCATCCTGCTCCTTTTCAAGTACAGAACAGAAATATTTGAATATTTCTGCCTTTCCTGCATCACTAATGATTTTACCATCCCCATCTAGTAATGCACCTATACCATTGCTAAGATTTCTTTTGATAATAATTAAGGCTAAGATTTTGTCATGGTTACTTTTAATAAAATTGATGAACAGGTCACAGGCAATAAACAAAAATTCACAGAAGCCGTGACCTGTCTGTGACTTTTGCTGCTCTTGCTTCATGATTTCTCCTGCCACCGTGGTGGCTGGGAGCTGTGTTACCTAGCAGCTCTGTGTTCTTCGGGAACCAGGGCACAGTACCCAGCCTGTCTGACTAATGAAAGACCCTCCCCCAACTCCCACCCTCTGCTTGAACCAAATATGCATCAGAAGAAAGACTTACAAAAATAAATGGAAAGGCAGTGGGAGACACACCTAAACCCCTGAGATAAGTATGACAGGATTAAAGAAACTCCCCTGGCCTTATTTGCATAAAAGATGGGACAAGGAGACATCTCTATTAGCATACAGAATGGAGAACAGAGATTCCAAGGCAAGAACCGCACAGAACTCTGGGACCAGAAATGCAGGGAAGCACTGCATCGTGGGGGAATCTCTGCTCCAGATGTTAATGAACGCACGCCTGCACACACCCAGCTCAGCAGTTATCAGACCAATTCTAGTAATAAATCCTTTATTGGTATCCAAAATACTGAAGTTCCCTAATTTGCATTGTGAGCTCCCTCCAAGGAACAGCACTCATAGCCAGGAATGATCAGCTCCCAAGGTCTAGCCTGAACAAAACAACTTTGGTATACTCCCTTGTTTACACATAAACAAATCTAGTGTTTTCCCTTGAACCACTGTTGTTTCTCTACAAAAACCCCTATCCATGCTCCAGTAAGCGTTCTGATGCCTGGATCCAAAATCTGTATCAGTTCCACTGGGACTTCATCTTCCCCTGACTGATCATGCTGTGGTCTCGGACTGTCTCCAGCACTCTGGACCCTCAGCTACTACCACCATCTGGGACCCCCCAAATGATTCAAGCTTCATGGAGTGGCAAAAGATCTATCTTGCTTTAAGATTAAACTCGATAAGTTTATGGAGGAGATGGTATGATGGGATAACATGGTTTTGGTAATTAAATATTCATGGTAAATAGGCCCAATGGCCTGTGATGGGTTTTTAGATGGGGTAAGATCCAAGTTACCCGGGAAAGAATTTTCTGTAGTATCTGGCTGATGAATCTTGCCCATATGCTCAGGGTTTAGCTGATCGCCATATTTGGGGTCGGGAAGGAATTTTCCTCCAGGGCAGATTGGAAGGCCCTGGAGGTTTTTCGCCTTCCTCTGTAGCATGGGGCACGGGTCACTTGCTGGAGGATTCTCTGCTCCTTGAGGTCTTCAAACTACAATTTGAGGACTTCAATAGCACAGATATAGGTGTGAGGTCTTTTTTAGGAGTGGTGGGTGAAATTCTGTGGCCTGCATTGTGCAGGAGGTCAGACTAGATGATCATAATGGTCCCTTCTGGCCTAAATATCTATGAATCTATGAATCTATGAGTGGTGAGAACCCAGCTCTCTCTCTCGGTATAGGCTTCTGACCCTGACTTGTGTGATCAGTTATAGTTTTGTAAACCTGACTTTTATAATCAAATTTAAGTTAGATTTAATGTTATAACTTTTGTTTGTTTGGCTCCCCTATGGTTATTACCTGGTGATAAATAACTTTCATGATTAAGCTGGTTGCTTCTCTCTCCCCCCATGGGTGTTTTTTTGTTTCTTCATTCGCTCTGCAGCAATGCTCCACATACCTAAGCTAAAAGATCCCTGCAGCACCCAAAAATCCTGTGAGGTTTGCTCATCAAGTGGGTTACTACCAAAACAATTTTAACATGGAAGTGGGGATAGAGACGTGCTGAACCTGGGACATATGAGAGTGGCACCTTGGAAGTGCTCAACCCAGACTGCTGAGTCTAGGGACATATCAGGGTGGCAGATTGAAAGTGCTGCTCAACCCAGCCTGCTCAGGAGTGCTCTATTCTGGTGTGGTGCTCAAGGCTCCCTCAAGAGTCTGTCACCTGTCCCTGGAACCTTGCAGGGGTCCCCCTGTCACCTGTTGCTGGAACCCTGCCAGAGCCAGACTGGCTGCTAGCTTAAGTTCCACAGCCCCTGGGGCTGAAGCAGAGAATGTCATGGAGGTCTCTGGAAGTCACCGATTCCATAAATTCCATGACATAAATGTAGCCTTAATCATAATACATTTTTAAATTATCCTCCTTATTGTCCTGAGCCCACAAGCCATGGATTTTTTCCCCAATATCTTTAGCTTCCTTGATCATTTTTTTATATTTCATAAGTTCTAATTTATATCAATATCAATTGCTTTCTCTTCTCCCTTTTTCCATTTGTAATATATATATTTTTTAAATTTCTCATTACAGCCTGCTTTTTGTCCCTAAACTGGGATGTGCTTTTAGCCGAAGCTGGCCTCTTTTTATTGAGGACTCAGCTATTTGAACAACTAAAACTTTTTGTAAAGAATTCCAAATTTTCATTCCCATGTTCTTCCTGTCAATCAATTTTCCTCATAATTTTCCTCAATCTTGTGAAATTTGAATCCGTATTTGTAAGTGGTTGGGATTATCGTTTGTTTGCCCATAGTCAGGTCATGCTCACTGGTCCCTCGACAACCACCAGCTTCCAGTCCAGTTATAAATTCTATTAATCTTTATCCATCATGAGGTCCAAAATAGTTCGCTTGTTCATGTGATACCTTTTGTTAAATATCCTGTTATTTTTCTCTCAATTCTACCAGCTCAATATTTTGTATTCTTCATGTGATTGTCCTTTCTCTATTATCAGCCAAACACCTGCTTTTTCTCTCATCTGCTATGGGGTTATTCATTCTTCTGCCTTGTCTTTTGGTCACATCCTACAGGACTTCAGTTTACCCAACTTTGTGATAATACAGATAAGAGAAAGTAGGGGCCTGGCAGAGAAAGGGGAAAGAGCAGTCACATCTTCTATGTAAAACACTGAACTGGCAGAATAGAGAGGGAAGATCACAAAATATAGTATCTTAAGCCTGATTCAAAGCCCACTTAAGTCAGTGCAAAAGCTTCTATTGATTTCAAAGGATTTTGGATCACGCACCTAGTGAGCCAACCTGTTGGATTCAAAATGTGTTTTGGGGGTAAAAATAAAGTCAGTTTTATGTATTTCAAGAGTGATTAATTGTGTTTTCTGATGTAAAGGGCACAATTTCATCCTGTTTCATGATTTGTAATTTCAGTCTTTCACATTCATACAATATTTGCAAAGTAGAAAGGGCTATTTTTATACAGTACTATTTGTATGAATCCTTTGAATCATGAGATAAGCTGGGCAAATGCTGCAAAAATGTATTAATAACATTTATTAATGTTCATTTAAATAAAAATACATGAATTAACTTCAACAGAATTTCTGACCCCTTTTATTCATTTTCCATGAATATCCATGTTAGCAAAATTTGGCTTGCAATGAAGTTCAGAAAAAGGAAATATTCATACTAAACATCCTACTAGCCGCAGAAGTATTCACATCACAATTGTGAAAGCTCTCCCTGGGTTTGGGAATCATCCTACCAATGGGAGATGATAGGTTGTGGCTTAGATGACCATCTAGTAACATGAATATTTTTGGAGGTCATCTATAAAATATATATATTATAAATGGAAGCATATAATCAGTAAGTTCAAACTGGTGTGAAGTCATATTTTGTAACCAGTCACATTTTGGCTACAAATTATTGCTTTGCATATGTCTAAACTTAAAATGCTCCAGCAGTCCAGCTGCGCCCCTGCAGCATGTCAGTGAAGACGCTACCTATGTCCCAGGTGGATTTTTCCCATTGGTGTTGGCAGTCCACTGCCCTCTGTAAGATGTTACTATAACATGTTTCAGACCAGACAGACAATCTCACAGAGATCAAGGTGGTAAACAGGCGCATCTTTGACAAAGGTTTAGCTCAATTTTCCCGGAGTTCACTGATTGTGACCTGCTAGTCAAGGTTGGTGCTGGAAGATGAGGTTTAATTAGGCCACAACTTTATTCCTAAATGTCAGGGAGTACCCAGCAGATAAAGGTGTACAGTGCAGGTAATTCCGTAATCATTTACATATACCAGGGAGGGGGCACTTCTGTCCGCCCTTCCCCTTTACCCATCCTGTTCCTCAGCCAGCCCACTGCTAGGACCTCGCCAATTTCCTCCCACCTCAAATGAGAGTTAAGGGGAGCGACTCCCTGCTGTGCCATCATAGGAGCTCTGAACACTCCCAACTTCTACAACTTTAAATAATATCTCCTTTAAATGCTTTACCAAATTCATTTTATCGGATCACCATATCCCTTCCCTATGGAGTATCTGCACTGGACATCTGTCCCATGCTTACATACTGTGTTGTGACATCATAGCCTACCCTTCATTTCATGTTTGACCCAACTAATCCCCCTCTGTGCAACTCATTTAATTCCTCAATTCGCCATCTGTAAAATGGAGAAAAATAATACATCTTTTCTTTCATTCTTTATCTGTCTCGTCCGTTCAGATTGCAAGCTCCTTAGAGTACTTATTAAGTGTTTGTAGAGGACCTAGCATGGGGCCCTTATCCCAGCTGGGGGTCTCTACATTATACTACCATAATACAAATAATAAATAGCAAAGTATGTGTAATTTATTACTGATTACTCCAAAAGCACCTTTGCCATTAACAAGTTATTCCAACAATGACACAAAACTCTATTCCTTACACTGAGAATGTATAATGATTTGTTTCAATTGCATGTACAGTCATGCCATACATTACCATTTTAAAATATTTGCTGTTTTAATAAGTCAGAAAAATCCTTTCAGAGTGGATTTAGAGTAAAATCCACCCACAGTCAATTTATCACTAGCTACATCTTTTCTCACAACATATTTTAAAATTAATGTGACTCAAAGCCCTAATGAGGTTTTCTTTTTTTCTTTTCTTTCTGAATTGAGGTAATTTATTCTCATTTCTCAGGTAATCTAGGGTGTGGGGGGGGATACCTAAAAAGAGAGTGTAATAATCAATCCTACTATGTGTCTCTTACTAGAAAAATTGTTCTTTATACCTCAGTACTATACATTTGATACCTAGAATAAACCACTAGCTTTGTCTGTTTTCCAGTATTTAGAGAGTCAGCCTTATTGGTGGGCCAGCTACTTACATCAATCCAGAGAAGACTAGTCATTGATTTCACCATTTTTTTCGGTTTGCCAATCATCTGAAAAAGGACTGATTCTTAAGAAGAAATGCATTAATTATCTTTTAAAAGTGCAGTGAATGCTTTTGTGCAACATACAATATACATGGCTTGCTTGCAAACTCTTTTGTTCAATGCTTTCTTTCAACTCATTATGGGCAGTCATGGCTTTGCCACAAAGCACAATAGGTGCTGCCTCATGAGCAGACACTTGTCCTAGGGAAAGAATCAATCTGTCCCAGTCCCTTATCTGGTACAGATCACTTCCCCTCCCATAGTGGTGGGCACGCTGTGGAGGTGGCACAAAGACTCCAGCCATTCCACACCCCACCCACCTGCATGGGTTGCATGGGTTGCAACTCCATGGAAGCAGTTCTTTTTAACCTTCCACACCAAAGCTCCACTATGTCCTTATGCTGCTATTCTTCCTTGTGTTGGTGAAAAGGGCAAGTTACAATCTCACCTTATAATTCGGAGTATTCAGATCTGGGGTTTTAATTCAACCAGATAGAAATCCAGCCATAAAATTTGGATTCAGAATCGCTTCAAGTTTGTTTGGAGCTGGGTTTTGTTTTAGGCTCATTTTACTTTTAATTAAACAAAACCCTGACTACAAAACCTGAGGTGAACGATCTTCCAGCAGTTAATAATGAGTAGTTAAAAATACCTCCAAGCCCTTAAAAAGATAAAAACCTCACAGTTTAACACCAAACATGAGGAGCTTAGTGGTCTCTTAATTACTAGGACAAGGTCTTGACTCTCATTTAATATGGATTAAAAGAGAATATAGCCAAATATACGTTCTGGAAACTTGGGTCTTTGCCCTTAGATTACTTTCTGATCAACTTGGTATTGTTGATGCAAATGAGTTTGCACCAACATTTACCCATTGCAGCCTTGAACAAGAAAACAGCTGCACTTGTGAGGACAGAAACAAAAACTTTGCAAATGTTAAAGGAATAAAGCAACTGGCAAAGATTTAACATGCTTAAGGAGAATGTCCCACTAGGCATCACTATTTTGCTGCTAGAGATTTTGTTTTTACCACTACTTCAGTACATTTAACAGACACCCTCAACAACTCCTTCAAACAGGAAAGAGCTACAGCCTATTTCAAAATATATAAAAACAAATACATCACTACAGATTGTGCCTCCCTGCAGACCTGCAATCAGAGAGACCTTTCATGTGTGGCTTTCCCCCCTCTTGTACGAAAGTGAGCAGACGTGTCTGTCTTCCACCTTTGGATCCCACAGAAGCCTATTCTAGTATCTGGGATCTGCACAGAGAGAAGGCCTGGATGTTAGAGGGGAAGAGGAGTGGTAATGGTGATGAGAAAGGAAGTGGTACACACTCTCTGATACTATAGAGCTTCTTTGGAAAAGATAATGCAGCCCAGGGCAGAAAATAGAGTTGTTCTTAAATTGATCTGCTCCTTTTTTCCCTTAGGCCTTCAGTGCTCTCATTTTCAATATGAAGAATAAACTACCAATAAGAGAGTGATGAACCTTAATCTGTGCATAATTTTTTTCTGTTATATAAGGACTCTGAATTGAAAAAAAATATGTTTTAAAACATTTTTACCAATAAGGAAGTATGAGACCAAAATAGAAATAAATGAAACATTTTAACTTTTGCCAGAAAGAGAAATTATCTACAGTTAAAATATGTGCACGAATATGGAGGCCTTCCTATAACAAGGATCTTGTATGGTTGAATGAACATAAAGTGGCGGTCTGAGACACTAGCAATGATAAATGACATTTCTTGAAATGTCTGACCAGTTCATTAGGGATGCACATTCTAAATGCTCATCCAAGTCCCCACTAGCGATTTTCACTAGAAAGATATATGGATGGGTACACAGGGCCTGATCCTGCAGCCACTGAAGTCAGGAGCAGGACCTCACATGCACAGGCAGGTTAACAGATAATCTGGTCAAATCCAGTTGACAGTGCTGGTGATTTACTAGCTACTGCTGTTATGGATGGTGTAACAGAATGCTTTTTTTTAATATTTATTTTGAATAGTCAAGATAGCTGTTTTAAACAGTCAAAGGTAAAATTAGACATCCATGTCCAAATCTGACAATCTCCCTTCCCCATAGCTTCTCACCCCCTGGGATGAGAGAAATGGGGGAGGCAGCTAGCGTTGTGCAGTGATGTGGGAGAAAGGAAGATGGTGGAGACGAAGTGGGAGGGGACAGATCTCAGAGTAACAGTCGTGTTAGTCTGTATTCGCAGAAAGAAAAGGAGTGGCATCTTAGAGACTAACCAATTTATTTGAGCATAAGCTTTCGTGAGCTACAGCTCACTTCATCGGATGCATACTGTGGAAAATACAGAAGATGTTCTTATACATACAAACCATGAAAAAATGGGTGTTTACCACTACAAAAGGTTTTCTTTCCCCCATCCCACTCTCCTGCTGGTAATAGCTTATCTGAAGCGATCACTCTCCTTACAATGTGTATGATAATCAAGGTGGGCCATTTCCAGCACAAATCCCCCCCCCACACAAACCCACTCTCCTGTTGCTAATAGCTTATCTAAAGTGATCACTCTCCTTACAATATGTATGATAATCAAGGGGACAGAGTGTCTGTGCAGGGAGGCACTGGTGCATCAAGAACACCCATGCAGTACTGCTGCCGCACTGCACCAGAGACATCTGAAACAGCTGTCCTTGAGTAGCCATTCAAGTTTTCAAGGCTTAGCACCGAAGAAGTTTGCTCCTGCAGCCTCACACCACCTTCACAGCCTCAAATCCCATATTCCAACCCTCCCTCAGCACACAAACCTCTTTCCCCAAATATCTGCTCAGCTTCCTGATGTTCCTCTCACGCTGCCATAAAGCTCTGCTAACCCACTTTAGCCCTGCTTAGTTACCCTGCAACTCACATTCTCCTATTCTCCTATCACACACCCCCATCACAATCCTCAGTTCCCCATGGTACTGCTGAATGGAGCGTCTGCAAGTTGAGCCAACTGCATTAAGCTGTACTTCTTCTGTGCCATCGTCCCTTAAACCTCTCTCTCCCTGTCCCCTTTCATTCCTGATCTGCGATCCTTAACCTCTCTGGGACCCATTTTCTTGACATTTTATTCCTGGTTTTGGTCACTCCAAACTGTTTTGTTAACATTATCAGATTGATTCTCAAACAGGAAATGTAGGTCTGTGCAATATGAAGTTCTTGTATTTTAGGACAAGTGCTCCCTCTAGTGATGAGAGTACCTTATTTGTCTTGTAACTGCATAATAAAAGACCGGCCCAACATGGCAGCCCCAGAGTACAATAAACTACAAAAGACACATATGGTTGATACCTTCAATAGTTCTACAATTTTTTTTTAATAAACTGAAATGGACACACCCTGAAATGCCAAAGGCAAAGCACTGTGGATGAACAAAGATACAAGCAGGAGGTTTTTGCTTCAGAAATGTAACATCTCATCAGCAGACGAGAAGACAGGTATGGAAGAACAACTCTTGGTTCTTTCTATGTAGAGTATATGTCACATAGTAGATTTACTTTTGCCTATCTTTGGCAAGATGTTAAAGCTGACAGCAGATTTCCTTTTCATTAACACGGCAGAGGAACTTCTGAATATATTAACCTGAGATCAGAAGGGGCCTATATATTTATAATTCATTTCCTATTTCACTCATACTAAATACCTTAGTTCAGTTTTGGAACAGCAGCCCTGAATCCCTTCACAGGACCAGCTGTGCGAAAGTCAATTCAAGAAAGGCTTTAGCACTCCCCCTGTGACAGATCTGAGGATGATAAGTCTAAAGTGACCCGCATCCTACTTTTCTTACTAAGCAAATGTCTGACTTTTATCCAAACTAAATATAGGGAGATCATACAGTACAATGAAGAAAATTAGATCTGAGGGATGGCTGAATTCCTAGATATCAATATATACCCTTTTGCTTTATCTGGGATTGAGCAATTTATAATAACCTAATAATAAACGTACTTTGCCTTTCCTATAGTGGCATCCATGCACAGATCTCAGACATTAATCAATGTATTAATCATTATTACTACTACAGTAGCAGCCAGAGGCGGCAATCAGAATCAGGGCTTAATTGTGCTGGGCACTGTACACACACACACACACAAATTAAAAATAAAATAAGAGTTCCTGCCACAAGTAGCTAATGGTCATAGGCCCATACCCTGCAACTTACTTCATATGAGCACAGTGTTGTGCTTGTGTGGACTCCAACTAAAGTCAATGGGGCTTTGCATGGGCACAGCAGTAGGCTTGGGGCCATAATTGGGTCAAGATGCAATAGGGAGCATCAAACAACAGAGCAGAAGGAAGACGAGGGGTACAGAAATGCAACCTTGTGTGCCTATTAATTTGTAACTAAGATTTCAATTAAGAAACTTAAAAAAGAAAGGAGGGGAGAACTGTTAACATAAATGGACAAGAAATATTAATGAAACTTAATAAGCCATCTGCCTAGTAATTATCATTAGGCACCCAAACATGGGAATCACTGTAGAGGTGGTTCCTCAGAAAGGATTTGAAGGAGGACAGAGGAGAGGTTATGAAAATTCATTTGGGAGAAAATGATTTTTTGTTTGAATTTACTTGCGACTCAATTTGCTTTTGCTATGTAGCCCTATTGTTCTTACTCAAGCTCCTCCTGATTTTATACTCTATTAGCAAAAGACAACACTGAATTATTAATTGTGCACTGGACAAAGTTTTTGGAGATTTTTACTTATACCTTATTTTGTACGGATGCAGCAGGCACTGGCTGCCAAGAAACTATGGGTTCAGAGACTACATAACCAGCTAGTTGATTAAAAAGGGGATGTTACATGAGCAAATAAATCTGGGAGGCTAGGACATCTTTCAATGCAAGAGTCAGTAGAATAGAGCTATTCCTCTTATTTTTTTCTTTAAACACTGCCAAAGACTCATTTATAAGAGGGGCTATATCTTAGGGCCTCACAATTTCATTTCTGTACATTTTCAAATCATATTTATTGCTTTAAAAAATGAAAGCTAACAGTTCCTAACTAAGGTCTCAATTCTGAAAACATTTTATGTTAATGCATTTTATGCATATGTTATTCTATTGTATTAGGACTACTGCTAGCTAGATTTTTTTTCATACATATTCTTTTAAATTATGTTTTGTAACACACAACAGCTTTTTGAAATTGGAAATAACAGATTTTTTTTAATGTAGAAGCTCTAATTGGGTCCGCTTATATAAATATAGCTCTTCACATTTATGTTTACAAGGTTAGGCACATACATTGGAATCAATGAAAATCAAACCCAATATGATATTAAGTGATGAGGTGATAAAAGTAGACTTTTATTTGTTAATAGTGAGCATTTTGACAGATTAAACTAAGCATCTGTTAAACATGTTTGTGGAATCAGAAACAGCTGTTTCTGAGAAATTGCTCATTGGGATAGCAACAAGTAAATAAAGTCTATCTAAATCAATGCGAGTGTCTGACCAGTTGAATCAATCAGAACTAAATTCTTCACTCTTCACCACTCGGGAATATAGTACTGTTAGAATATCTTGAATTACAGTATGTCAGCAAGAGCACATGGTACTTGAGATGTCAATACAGGTTGAAAATAAAACTCATGTTCATATTAAATGTGCTGAAAGGTTTAAAATACAATGCATCAATATTAAATTAATTCACTAACTCCCCCCACTGGAATATTTCGGGCAACAGAAATGTTATATGAATTCAACAGAAAGTTTTAGACAGTGATATTTAAAGGTACCACACTTCACATTTGAGACAATAGAGAACTCAATTCAATTCAGAGAACTGTGACATTCTAATATTATTATAAATGAAATTCCTCTAATGGGCAGGAAAGGAGGACTGGCTTAGCACTATTTCCTCTGGAGGTAATCAATAAAGGAGCGTGGCATTTGGCACTTGCATTTATTGTGAAATGTCAGGGTAGCATAACACATGCTAGTACTGGCCATCTGTTACATGTATTCATATTCACCTAAAGGTCTGTTTGTGGTGAACTATTGATTTTCTTCCTTGTAATCTAGGTAGCAAAACCACGCTATCCTTCATCTTCCATTTCCCTCAAAGTTTTGAGTGTTTTTTTCTATGGGGCCATGTGAAATTTCTGTTCACCTCCTCTCTTCCTGAACTCCAATACACATGAAGCTGTCTCTGAATCTGTTTACATTAGACATGAGGAAAGATACCTACAACATATATTATAGGTATGATATATTACTAAACTCATGATTAACAAGTAAAAAATAAAGTATATAATAGTTCATATTCTACCCTCAGTCTTTAGATAGTACTACTTTTGTTAATCACAACTCTGCACATGGAATTCCTTGTACCAAAGTATGAGTGTCTCATCATAAGTTGTCTAGGTATATTTAATTCTGCCACAATATTGCAGGAGTCCCCTTGAGGTCCCCTCCAGCCTTATATGACTCTTTGTTTTCCCAATCATGCAGTGATGTTTTGCAACTCTATAACAATCAATATTTTCCCCTTGAACTATTGCAGTTTTATGTTTAACAACACTGAATGGTGTGAAGAATATGGACCATTTGAGGAGTCTATTTTCTTCTCTTGCTGTACCTCTCCATTCAAAGACTCTAAAACCATCTTGCTTTCTCATTTCTCACACTTTGTTTTCATTAAAAAAGAATCTTATATATCTAACTTAAAGTTATAAGAGGAAAGACGGATAAGGCTGATCATTTAGAAAAAATAGAGAACAGAGCCAGGTGAACTGGGTAGTATTCCTGGCTCTACTGCAGCTCCCTGGGTGACCTCGGGCATATTACTTCTCTGTATCAGTTTCCTCATCTGTAAAATAGGGATATAAAGATACTTATTTTATGGAGGTGTTAGAAGACTAATACAATTAAGATATGTAAAGTGCATTGAGAATCTAGGCTAGAAGACATCATATAAATATTATTTATAAACAGGAAGGATTTAAAAAAATATACATTAATATTTGATTGACTTCCCTCCCTGCTCCCCCAAGATGCATCTTTTTTTGGAGTGTGTGTGTGTGAAATACAACACTGTTTAGTAAGTGTGCTAAATAACTCCCTATGGAAGATTGGAGGCCACGTAACATAGAAAACTAGGATTTGAACTTCAATTCCAGCTCCCACTTCTGATAGGTGATGATGAGCTGTTTACATGTCGGTGGAATAGCGCTTAGAAAAATGTGATACTTTTCCCTCTGAAGTCTCAAAAGCAATTGTTAAAATTGCCCACAGAGCAAACTGAAAAGGCAAATCTCTTTCTCGCAGCTTTACTTTTAAAATAACGTTTATGTTCTTAAGAGGTCCTTCTACAGAAATTCCAATGTAAATTAAAATCATCATAATCTAATGGAGCTCAGCAGCTTGCTGACATCCATATAACTGCCATATCTGCTGAGACATTTCATGTGTGTTTTTAATTCACTTCTAATTCTCTCTTTCTTGAAGGTGACAATACACTGAATTCAGGCCTTTTCCATAAATAGTCCAGTATTGTCTTGTGTGGCAGGTCTACATTAATCTGCCAATAATGCAATCATCATCTCAGGTGGAATAAGGAAGGAATGATAAGAAAACGTATGTTCTGTCTCTTTAAAGGCAGATAGAAGTATCAACCAGAATACAGCTCACTATCAATGACAACAGAAGACACAAAAACATGGCTATCCTGCTTCTTTTTTTCCTCCTGCCAACCTATGGCAAGGGAATATTTACTCAGAAATAAGATGAAAGGTGCGGCTGGGAGACAACTATTTTGTTTCAGAGTAGCAGCCGTGTTAGTCTGTATTCGCAAAAAGAAAAGGAGGACTTGTGGCACCTTAGAGACTAACAAATTTATTTGAGCATAAACTTTCGTGAGCTACAGCCCACTTCATCGGATGAAGTGCCACAAGAACTATTTTGTTGTATGTATATACTTTCTGAAGGACTTTTATCTATTTCTCGGTCTCTATTTACCTCAGGTTTCAATGCTGAAACCCAATCACTGTAATATCTAAGTGCCTTCTATACAAAATCAACAGTATTAGTAAAGTCCCAAGAAGTCTCTGGCTCTTATGCCTTTTTGTGATTAAAACTCTGTGTGGGGTAGGGGTTTGTGGTGGTTTTTTTCCCCATAGGGTTTTAGAAACAGAAGGGGTGTTCATATTGTGAAAGTCACTGATGGTAGAAGATTTCTTAGAAGAAGGCTTTGTAATATTCCTCAATATGGTCAGACTTCAGATTCACCTGATCTCCTCTACAAGACGATTCCATAGCTGGATCCTCTTCACCAACAGTGCTTTGCCTCCGGCTATCACATGCAGCATTATGTGATCTGCATAGGAATGCATGATGGTTCAAAGACTGAAACAGTTGTGTGATGTAGTTGGGGCTTGTGCCATTAGATGCTTTAAAAATTAGGACCAAGGCCTTGAACTGTCATAGAAAATTGAGGAGGAGTCAGTGGAGTGACTTGAGCAGAGGCCTGATGTGCTCTCAGTGGCCTAAGCCATGGAGAAGGTATGCAGTTGGAGCATGTGTATTGTCTTCACCTTCAGTTTCAGATACAATGTGTTGCAGTAATCCAACCTGGAGGCAACCTATGCAAAGATTACTGTGATCAGATGCTCACCTGGGAGGAAAGGACAAAGTTTCCTAGTAAACTGGAAGTGATAAGAAATTTTTGGAAAATGATGCTACCTGTTCATATTGAAGTTTAACAACCTTGACAAGTCTCATTTGCTCCTTAAATTTTGGTGAACACAGATTGAGCCCCCGCCCCAAAAGAAACCAATTAGCTGCTTCTTTTCCAAGAAACCTTGAAACATCCCTCATACATTTAATGAAATAAGGAAGCTTGGAGTGGCTTGTTTCTGAATTTCCTGCTTTCAAATATTTGTTTTTCAGAGCTATGAAATAAATATAATTTTTTAAAATCCACATTATTTACAGCCAAGACAGTGTCAGATTTTCCCAGCTCAGAATATTAAACTCCCGACTACATTGCCCTATGTACCCTGAGTCCACAGGGAAAATCTTGAACTTTTGATTCTATAAAAGCTATATGCTAATTCACGCCTTTTAAAAGAATGTCATAAAGAAAAGATAACATGTCACAAAAATTAGGAGCAAAATAGTGACAAAATCCCTGAAGGAAACATACAATGTATTTTTATTTTGATGTTAAAAAAAGAAAGGAAAAGATGAATTCACTCTTTTTATGAAAGATTCAGAATTAAAATGTCAAAATAAATGCCAGTGAAAAAAATCAAACTACTATGGGGTGTTATACTAAGGCACATTCATTATGTCTTCGTGTCATATACTCCAAACAAACAAGCATGTTTTTCACACTTGCAGCTTCTGAACTGATCTTCATATTTATAGGTTAAACTTGCGTGTTTTCTATCCTGCTCTGTACACAGTACAAACACACACAAATTATATATAATAAAACAAAACTCAACTTTGCTCCCCTTTCCCAGTAAATCAAATAACGAGACATAAATCTTTTTTCCTCAGCTTGGCTGATCTGAAGGTTTTCCATGAAGTTTGCCTGTATCCAAAACTCCCATTGCCTTTGCGAAGAGAGATATTCCAACCTCTCCGATTGATAGGAACGAACAAAATACAACCACACCCATCAATACATTTTAAATATTTGCAGTATGCAAAGACCTAACATTAGGGTGATTCAACAGAGAGGATCCTAGAGTCTGCCACATTTTTATGATACACATGTTTCATTAAACTCTATATTAATCATGAGATATTGTAATTATTTGTACTTTTATGTTCCATTCCGATGAGGTCACAGACTTGCCAAGAATCCTGAACAAGCAAACAGCAATTCTGGAAGAAGTTTGTGAAAGTTCTTTGGAACTTTTTTCCTAGATTCATTTCTAATGAGGGCCCAAAAGAGATCAATGACTGCGTAAACTGCAATTAACAAGTCATTTTCTTTCCTCCCTGAAGCCAGAAGGTACCTCCTGTGTATGAAGTGCAAGTTGGTGGCTGTACTGAGAGAAAAGATTCTTGCATTGGAAGAGCAAGTACAGACACTAAAAGACCTCATAGTAACTCACTCAATTTCATACAGGAAGGTCATGGCTGAGCAGGGAATTGATCCTTTCTCTTCCAAGTACTAGGCTAGAGATCTAACCAGTGAACTGTCCTTGAACAAAGGAGGGGTGGACAACAGGATTGGTGTTATCTTCTCAATGCCAAAACATGAGACATCTAAAATTGAATAGTCTTCTGAAGTCAGTGGTCAAGGATCCGCTGGTGATGATGCACATTGCCACCAATATCACGGTTTCATGGGATACCTCACAGATTAGAGAGAGAACAATGGAGAACAGTGTCCAAGTGATCTTCTCAGATATACTTCTTGTCCCACAAACAAAGGAAGACTGAAGGTTTTGGAAATGAAGTGCCAGCAAGAGAAGTGCTGTAAGGTAGAGGGTTTGGGTTTTGTGGAATATTGTTCCACTTATAGGGAGAGGAGGTTCTACAGTTTGTATGGCTTCTAGCTCAGGAGAAGGGGAAGCAATCTTCTAGGGGACAGACTCGCTAAACAGGAAGGTGTGTAACAACAAAGGGGGAGGGTGAAAACACAAATCATTTAGAACAAAATCGAGATGTTGAGAACAAAATTAATCAAGACACCAAAGGACATGAAGAGAAGACAACAATGCTAGGAGCCTGGCTAATAAATAAATAACTACAATTCTTCTGATGAGCACAAATTTGATCTTCACAACCCATATTACCTATTATATATTACATCTTCACAAGGGAGAAATGGCTATCTAATACTATGTACATCAACACGGCAGACATTTGAACAAATATGTTCTCTAATTCTAGCTCTCATCAGCTTGATTATTTCCTGATAATGTAGAGCTGGACATTTTAAAAGATTAAACTTTTGGGTGCAAAGTGACACCTGATTATTAGTAGCACTAATTAGATTAGTAGTAGATGGAAAGGTACTTGGCACTTTTCTTTCCCATGTCCTTTGACTTATTTCAATCTCTTCAAGGAATCAAATCCAGCTCAAGTAAGAGACAAGTAATAATATTTAGTTCATTTCTTTCTGATATTATTTTGGATTACTTCCCTCATTCTTTGTTAGCCATTCACTTTATTTTCACTTCCATCTGCAACATAAAAACATTCCATTTGAGTAAGATAGTATGGTTATACACTAAAGAAAATGTCTAAGTAATTGAACTACATTTATCAATAAGCCTCCTTTCTTTCATCATAAATTCCTTCAACTCCATTTTCGAGGAAGCACATATATGAATTTTGGTGGCAATTTTTTGTTTTGTTTTGTTTTGTTGTTAAGTAACATTTTTATATTTAGCTGCATTTTGGTTTCAAATTCTGATGAACGTGGTAAAGGCTATAGAACTACTCATGTCCTTGAAATTATATATGGGCCTGTGATTTGATGGATCATGGCTTAATTACAGCCTGTTTTCACTTTCAGTGAAGTCAACTACCACGTTAGTGTCCTCCACCTCCATTTCCCTCCTGCTCTGTCCTCTTCTTTTCCGTACCCTCTATTGAAGTGCCCTGCTTTGCAATATCTCCATCTAATTCTGTCCAACAGTGTAAATATAGTTCCACATGCACATAAATAATTACACATCCATGCTACCTTTCTGCCTCATTAGGCAGAAATATGAGGGATAAGTGTCACCAGTAATATGGCTTGAAATTCACTTGGTATGATTTTGTCAAGTTTTAATCTTGTTACTTCAAGCAGTTTTTAATTGATATTTGTAACAATGATGTATCAGATAAAATACATCTGTCTATGGTCTTCTGTCTCTCACACATATACTTTTTTCTCCTAATTTCTGTTCATTATTATTTTACCTATTAAATTTTCATACTAATCATGTATCTTACACTTGTGTACTGCTGCCTGTCATAGATCCGAATGCCTTGTAAAATAGCAAAATCAAAGTATTTTGTTCATTTTATGAATATTTATTTGCCCAACTGATGCCCAACTGAAATCAGCACCCTTTGTGCTATATCCTGTTCTTACACATATTAAGTGAATATCTTGCCTTAAAGACCTTATACTCTGACAAGAGAGACAAATGGTTGAAGAATTATTATTCCCATTTTACAGATGGACACCTTAGGCACAAGAGAGATTAAGTGATATGTCAAAGATCACAGAGAAAGTTTGTGGGAGAGCCACAAACTGAACCTAGTCAGTCCTTTAACCATAAGACCATCTTTCTTCTTCTTTAACATCCTGTAAAGCTATGCACCCGTTGTGGTGTTATCCTCAGTCCAAAGGACTAATGATTTTGGAATCTGGAACAACTCAGGCCCTAGGCTAAATTAGTTGGTAAGAACAGGAGCACATGCAGAAACCCTTCTAAAAGCTTCTTTATAAGTCAGGAGGCACACAATCTTCCTTCAACCAAAAGTCTAATAGACTGCTCCAATCATACACTGCAGGAGAAGAGCTCACCCCTGTTCCAAACATCAGAGACTAGAGGACTGCAAGCCTTTGACTTCGCCCTACAGAAAGATTGCTTAAGGGGACACCATCAACCTGGAATCTGATCAATGTAAAATTAGAAGTTTAATGTGGTTTCTCCAGAGCCTCCCTCCCAGTTTGGTCATTGTCCTGTGAAATTTGACTGTTTAAATGTTGTTCTTTTCTCTGTTGCTAGAAACAAACAGGTGAAATAGTAGGACTATTATTTACCATTGCCTAGGAGCCCTAGTCATGAACCAGCTCCCAATTGTACTTGTTGCTGTATGAACAAAACAAGAGACAATCCTTGCCTCAAACAGCTTAAAATCTAGTAGAGGCAGACTGAGGGGTAAGTACAAGGCAACAACAGGACTATGGTTCAGGATGATCAGCAGTTGTCTCTGTACATTAATTACCTAACCATTGTCAAGGCTCTTGGAGGTATCACAGAAAAGGAGAGCTTTAAGGAGGGATTGGAAGGAGGATATGAGTTAGTTTTACAGCTGTTTAGAGGGAGTTACTCCCAAGCAGCATGGGAGAAAGCACAAAAGCACTTGTTTGAAAAATTAACAAGTGTACCAAAGGACTGTCAAATGCATAAAGTGAAAGAAAAAAAGTTTCTAAACTTTGTGACTGAGGCCTGGCCTGACATGATTAATTAGCACCTAGAGGGAGGCTTCATTGGTTGGAAGGTAGAAGTAGGAAGGTAAACAGATCATTAGGTTGAAAAAGAGAACATCCGAGCCAGCTAAGGTAAGAGGGGGGGACACTCAGAACTATTTACTAACAAGGGACAAGATAAATTAGGAATGTAAAGAGGAGGTAGAGCCGTAGGGCATGCTGCATAGGAATTAGTTCCTGAAAAGTAACCAATCCAATCAAAAAATGTGTGTTATGTAACGTATAATAAATACAATGTGTAAATGTATATCGAGAGAGAGTTTCTGTGGAACTTGGATGGGTGATACATCCTATATCTACCCTCTATACTTGAGCACAATCTACTCAGCATAGCTTTGTTATATGTCAAAATAAAAGAACCTGAGTGATAAAATGTGTAGTCAAGCTGAGTCTTTTGGATCCCAGAGAACTAGATGTTCTCCCGGAACTGGGCAAGGTATTCTGTATAAGCCAGGTGGAAAAGATCTCTGAAGGAATCCCAACAAACTCTTTCAGTTATAGGGATCTCAGATGTTACAAGTAATAACACTAGTCAAAAATATCTGACAGATTTAAGTTAGCAGTGTCCTCTTAACATAAGGATGAATTGCCCTGAGGACGCAGACCCTAACTCTACTGAAGTCAGTGGAAATACTGCAGGTGATTTCAATAGGCCCAGTGGGGGATGTGAGGAAAAATTCACAGGATTTCAGAGGGCAGAGGAGGAGTAAATGTAAAGGCTGTCCACATAGATTTGCTTTGCAGTCATAGGGAGAGGGGGTTGAAAATTTACCAGTCAGTAGTAGCCTAACCTTTCTTTATAGATTTATAAAAACCATGCAAACTCAAACCCAGCCGGTTTTACAAATATTTACATATCGGTCCAAATGCTGTTGACTGTTGGGGTAAATAAAAACATGCATATTTGCATGTACTGCTTTCACCTTTATACAGAAGAGCACATAGTCACCCAAATGGGATTGTCCCCCTATGCTGGAAGGAGGACAGGACACACTGATATAGTTTTAATTAAGCTGCAACTTTATTCTTAAATATTTGGGAGTACCCAGATGATAAATGGATATAGTGCCAGTGATTACATAATTCTTTCCATATACTTGCCCCCTTACACATCCGTGTCCAAGACAACCCGCTGCTGGGACCCAACCACCACCCTCTCATGAGGATTAAAGAAGGTGTTGTAAAGGAGGAGGCATTGACTCCCCTCCATACCAATTGCAGGAGCCCTGAACCACCTTTCCCTGCTCATTTTAAGAATGCTTCCTTTAAATGCTTTACCGATCCATTTTACCAAAGTACCCCTTCCCCATGGAGTACCTGCACTTGGCATCCACCTCCCTCACACTTACATAATGCACGGCAACACTGTAGCCCAACCACCCTTTTCTATCCCACTAGTCCCTTAACCTTCCTTATCTCAGCCAATCTGGTGGTGACAAAGAAAATAATTCCCAGTTCCCCAAGAAAGGGGCGACTACCACGATGCCCACAGCAGATCATGGTGAAACCTGTTATTTTAACTACTTCCCTGGGTAGAAGGGTGGGTGCTGCTTACCTGGTTCATATACTAGGGCTCTGTTGGCACAGCCCTAGTATAAATACTACCATCCTTTCTGTTCACCTGCAGTGAGGGGGTGGGAAGGAGTCTCCTTGCTCACCAGGTCCAGTCTTCTCTGTTTCCTATATGGAGCAAGTAAGCCTTCTTTGGGGGAAGGGGGAGAGGGGAGGCCTTAAAAGGCTTAAAATGACTGCTTTTCTATCAGTCCAGCTACCTTTGCAATTAAAGTGGCAACTCCTTTTCTCCATTAAGCTGGACAAAGGCCCCCACCCCTTAATATGTGGTGAGGGGCACTAAAGTAATGTGGACTAATAACTTTTTAGTTTGCACCCACATCATCCTCATGGGAGTGTGTGTGTTGTATTTAAAGCACAGCAATTTGATGAGCACAGCTATTCACACCCATATCCCAAACCGCAGAGGAGTGTAGACAAGCCCCAGGTCTAGCTATAAGATAATGATATAGTTGGATTTATCCATCTGTGTGTGTCAGATGTCACATTTTATCCTTTAAAAAAAAAATCTGTTTAATTCCTCTATCTGCAAGTCACAGATGGAAGGTGATTTGAACAAGGAGTTTTGTATGTGCATATGTGCACATGTGAATCAGATGGAAAAATCCATATGCTCATAACAGTTCTTAAGAATCTGTTTATATTAAAGCACTTAATATATTAAATATTTGTATTTTAGATAAATTAGTCTAGGAGTTAAACAATTACCAAAAGGTTGATTTACAATACAATGTAAATTATTACACAAACAGCCAACCTTAAAAACACACACACACCACTTAATATTTCCATTCCTTGTGTCAGCTCTGCTGTGTTGTATGTGGGATAAAATACCGCATTTTCCCTCTCTTCTATGTTTGCTTCTCAGTGTTAGACAGACAGAGAAGTGAGACAGACAGACAGGCACATCATCCAGCTAGAAGAGGTGATCTAGATAAGAAATTCTATTAAAATATGATGGTTCTATAAAGGTATGTACAAAAACTCAGGCAGCCTGTTTTGTTTCCTTGATTGGAAAAGAAATAGTGAAGAACTGTGTTGTCCACAAGAAGCAGCTATGATTGGGTGAGATCTACTTTACATCTTGGGTGTAGATAAGACGAGAAGGGTACTGTCGGGGGTGTGGGGAAGAAACTATGCTCGAAAACACATGCTGACTTATTACATATTCATTCTTTTAAAAACCTACTTTTTGTCCATTAAAACCTGCTGTGACTTTGGTTCTGCTCTCCGATGTAAAAAACCTTGACAACAGTTAGGCTGCTGATGTGCCGAAACCATTGCCTATCATGCAGGCCAATACTGTCTCACTGAGTTCTGGCACTCTCCCTTGCACTCTCCCACTCAGTCTGTTTTCATTTAATATTTCTTCTCTTTAAGTTATAAACTCTTTGGGGGCAGAGACTGTCTTTTTCCCCACTCTATATTTGTGGGGTTCTGGTCTATAACTAGGGCTCCTAGATGTTACAATAATAGTTACACTAATAATTAAGGATCAGCCAAGAACAGGGCCCTATTGTGCTAACACTGTACAAACATAGAATAAGTGACCATCCATGTCCCAAACTGCAGGGCCTGTTCTCCTGTGTTGCTCCTTTCAAAGCTACACTTATTGGAAAAATGTTAAAAAATGTGTTTGTTATGTCTTGTCAGAAGAGCATTAGACAGCATGTGATGCAGGTATTATGTCCATCTATGGTAAACATGAAATTGTATATTACACATTCTGAAAGAAAATATAGAACAGGGGTTCTCAAACTGATGGTCAGGACCCCTGAGGGGGTTGCGAGGTTATTCCACAGGGGCGGGTGTCACAAGCTGTCAGCCTCTGCCCGACACCCTGCTTTGCCTCCAGCTTTTATAATAGTGTTAAACATATATTTTAAAAAAGGATTTAGTTTGGGGGGGAGGGGGGTGTCACACTCCCAGGCTTGCTATGTGAAAGGGTTCCCCAGTACAAGGATTTGAGAACCACTGATATAGAAGCTGTTGACACCTCATATTTGTAATCTCTAGAAGATGCTTGCTAAGTAATTTCATTATAAGATTATTTGGGGATGGGAACTTATTTGCTATTAATTATTTTTGCACTGTTTAATTAATTACTTCAAAGTTAAGGTATTGGTAAATGATGTGTTTATGGTAGATTTCTTATGTGAGTTAGATAACAGTATTTACTTTAAAATCTGTCAGCAAATTTTTTATCAAGTGTAAGTCACTGGTAAGGGAGTGAATGTATCATGTTCACTTAGGTCTAGATTCTGATACTCTTACAATGGAATTTGCACATTTACTCCACAAATGTTCCTCTGGACTTCAGTAGCACTATTTGTTCATCATTACTAAGGATCCTTAATGCTTAACATAACTTAAACATTTTAAATGTATTCTTTGATACTCTTGAGATTGTGAAGTTCAAATAAAGACTGACAAGCTTCAAGTCAGTCTAATTGTTCTTAGGAGAGTTGCCAGTGCTCCCAATACAGGCTCTGAGTAGTTAATAGAGTTACTCATACCCTGCAGCACAATAAGGTGACAGTGTGGTGTGGTGGGAAGGGTGAAGTTTAGGCCCCAGGAGTTTGTGAAAGCTGGCTTTGCAGGCTGGATTGTTTATTGGACTGTTTCGACTTGAGTGAATTTTCTTTTCGTTTGAAATTTTAAAGGAAAGAAAGCTCATGCCTGCAACTATTTTGTTGCCATTGTACACCTGTGCTTACTCTATTTCAGAAAAGGCTCACTGGGACTAATTGTCTACAGTTTTTAGTAATATAATATCTACCTTGTCTGTGATCATATTTCTTAAGCTTCAAACCTTTTGAGAAAAAAATAAAGTTAGTGTAAAAGGATCTTATATGGCAAATTCAGTATGTTATTCAAAAGTTAATAAGTGAAAACAAACAGGATAACTTTACAAATAAATGATAACCTCTGGTATTTGCCTTGTGCATGGATTGGGTAATGGTGCTGGGGACAAAGGAGAGCTCAAAATCCTAGGGCCAGTTTATCTCAGCTCATAATTGTTCATGAGCTGCTATGCAGCCGTTCAGAACTGCTTCTCCTGCGGATACACCCAATGCTCTGAAAGGCTTCACATGGATTCTAAGGGTATACTGGCATAGAAGGATAATCTGTTGACAGATTCCAAACTGATACAGATTTTTGTGTCATTAGCAAGTAAAGAGGGAAACCTCTCTGTAGGGGTTGCAGTACATGACACCTACAAAAGGGAAGCATTGTTTTGCTATTTCAATAAATCAATTTTTTAGAGTAGTTTCTAATTTTGTAGACAAATTCTGAAATATGCAAGGTGTCTGATTAACCAATACTGTAGCTTTTGTCTAGCACAGGTTTAAAATGTCATTGCCATGGAGAGTTTAATGAACCATGGGACAATACAGATCCAGAAGTGATTGACCGGAATTCAAATTCACCAGCTGGGTTCCCTGGCTACTCAGACACTACCTGAAGACTAATAATTTTCTGAAGGTTGGTCCTAGAGGTGCCGTGTTTGGAAGACGATACCATCTTCATTGATATTTCCAGAAGTAAACCCATTTATCCTAGTTGCATTTTCATCTGAATGTGGTGTCGTACACAGTTAATGTTCTCTCCCCCTTTTGGGTGGAGAAATGTGTTTTCTATCTGATAATTAGCACAAATAACCAATGTAAGCCAACTTCATGTTGTCATAGTGTAAGAGGATTATTTGCCAACCATATACATTGCTTCAGAATTGACATATGGACATAGAATACTCTTTTCAACCACTCAGAGTAAACACCATTGTTCACACTGCAGTCAGAAGCAAAGTTGCATGTGTTCGGCAACATAGAATGCAGCAATAAATATTATAGTACAGAGTGAAAGTATATCTAATCTGGTCAATTCAGGCTGAGGCTGCAATTATTGTTATTTTGATACATATCAGAATAGATAATACATTTCTGACAAGTATCCAAAAACCAGTGAACTTTTATACTCCTCAAAATCCATGTCTCTCTGTACTTGGCTGATTATGCTAATAAGTAATCACAGATCCTGGCACAAGGACCACACTTTGAGTCTTTATATGGAAAGATCATAAAAATCCATTTTAATTTTTGAAGGATGAAATTAAGTTTGTAGAACAGTGGTAGGCAGTATCCTAAACCACTTGTTCTGTGGCAATGCAGTTCTCAAGAAGGTATTTTTCAAAAAAAGAAAAATAGATGGAATTAAAACCAAATCCTTTATAAATAGGCTTGATCTGTTTTCATATTATTGAGTACCTTTTTTAGTGTTCTCAATCTCTGTTTGGTTTATAAGTTCCTCACTCTTTCTTTTAGTACATACCATTAATATGAAAAATCAAGAGAACATTTCTATTTTTTCTATCTAATAAAAGTGCATGTGACATTTGCATAGGATAGCATACCAAAGATTATCACTATAGGGTCCCAAACAGCAACGAGCCAAGTTCTTATATGAGCAATATGGAAGAATGATTTTGTGTTTAAGGCACTGGACTGGGACTTATAAGAGATGGATTCAATACGCAGATCTCAACAGACTCCCTGTGTGATTTAGGGCTCAATCTTGCAAGATACTGAGCACTTTGGGCTCAACCCAACAAAGGCCCAGCTAAAAATTAAGGAAGTGCAAGAAATAGCCTAGATGAGGACACAGGCTTGGTATGAAGGCTAGTTTTTATATTAAATGGAATTCACAGAATCATAGAAATTTAGTGCTCACAGGGACCTCAAGAGGTCATCTAGTTTATCCTCCTGTGGTGAGGCAGGACCAAGTATACCTAGACCATTCCTGACATTTTCTCGAACCTGTTCTTAAAATCCTCCAATGACAAGGAATGTTGAGTAGCTTTGCTGGTTCTATAAGGAACAGTACCAGAAATAAGCCCTAACTCAGCTGTTCTCAAACTGGGGGTCAGGACCCCTCAGGAGGTCAAAAGGTTATTACATGGAGGGTCACGAGCTGTCAGCCTTCCCCCAAAACCCTTCTTTGCCTTCAACATTTATAATGGTGTTAAATATATTAAAAAGTATTTAGTTTATAAGGGGGGCTCACACTCACAGGCTTGCTATGTGAAAAGGTTCCCCAGTACAAGATTTTGAGAACCACTGCCATAACCTTTCACACAGTTAAGCCACAATGACTAATGTCCTAATTTTCTTGCTAATGAAAGGATGTGATGAGCTGTCATGGCCTAGTTAAGTTGATTTCCAGAATGGTATCTTGGTAAATCCTGTATCTTGTGTATGTGTGGGAAGGGGGGAAAATAAATATTAGTCACCATAACAACAGCGAGATTTAAGGAGGAAGCTGGAATTAAGGTTATAACCTAGAGATAAACTACCATTTGGTTTCTATATTGAAACTTTTACACAGCTAAATGCTGCAGAACTACCATGGTTTTGGCTTCTACACTGAACTTTGTTATTAAGAAAACAACTAAACTAGGTTAAAGGTGGTAGCATTGCTACAAAGTGATTATTGGTTGCATTAACCTTATGATTTGATTACCTGCTGCATTAATGTGGTGATTTGACCAACTGATAATTTAATCCAATATTACTGTTAATCCACTGAAACAACAAATCAGTATCAATTGTGACCTTGATTTGAGAGTTGGTTATTTGATTCATGGTTTTAGTAACCTCTATAGTAGTTTAACAATAGTGATCTGTTTGTTGGATTTTAATATTTGCTTATTTATTCATTCATTTTAATAAATCCATGCAAAGATGCAGAGCCAATTTTCCTTTCAAACAAGAAACACAGACCAGAAGAACCTTCAGAGTTTGGCTAATTTACCAGAAAGCACACACCTAAGTGATTTGCTGGAATAGAGTCAATATACTCCGTTAGTAGCCAGACTGAACCCTTCATTTCTCTGCCTCATTCCCCATCCTGTAAAATGAGGATGTGTCAACACATCTTGGTGTGATCTATTTTGGAGGCCCAGTTTCTCTTAACTGGTCCTCCTCAGTGTGTTTTCAGTCAGGCCAGTTCATGAGCACTCAACTTAAATTGAGGGTATCAGCCCTTCAATTCCTCGGCTTGCAATCTCCTTCTGGTTGCTTTCTTAGAGCCAAACTAATACAGGACTATCACCCTTTTCTCTCAAGCTTTTCTTCCTCCTCCTTCCTCTCTGTTCTTTCCCCCATTTACAGGAAGTCTTGTTTTCTCTATTGGCCACAGCTGTGGGATCCTGACCCCATGATTGGCCATTCTGGCAGCTGTGTGAAGCATGATCAAGCTGCTTGCTTGTAAGCAGGAAAGAGACTCTCCTCTCCCTTCTGCCTATGCTCAGTATTGGGTTTGTAAACCTCATTAAAAGATGCTAATTCTTTACTCTCAGCCTTTGCCTGGCTTCATGCTACACAGACAAAGAGCTTTACGACTAGCACAACTGGGCCCTGAGCCAGGATGGGACCTTCAGGCACTACCATGCAAATAATAATAATTTGGCCCATTGTCTTTAGTTTGGATAAACAAATCTGGAGACATTACTACTGCATGCGTTCTGAACCTATTATTTAAAGTTCTAGAAGACTATGGCAAATCAGCCTTGTTCTCTGTTTAGAAAAACTTAGGAGTATCTGACCATTATTAAATGGATAATTATCATTTCTGGGTATTTATCACTCAGATCACAAAAATCAATTTTCACTATTGGGAATGGGATTTGCCTCTTAATATTTATAGGAAATATGTGAGATAAATGCTGATTTGGTAACTGGCAATTATCTAGTTTTGACTGAACACAGCATTTGTTGACACTTCTGCATTCAGCTAGGTCTATTCGTACTTTGTTTAAATGGCTAGTACTATGTAGATGAATCCCTTGGCATTCACATGGCAAGCATGGCTTGTATTTCAAAATGCACCCGAGTAAATGGGAGACAGTGAGCTGATTATTTCTGACAATCACTAAAGTGAGGAGCAAACATGCTGACACACACACACACACACACAAATTCATTCAACGGATTGATAGGAGTAAATCATACCTGCTTGACTCTACTATTCAGGGTACTTTAGCCATATGATAAGCAGACTATGGCCAAGTACAAGTCTTTTTATAGTAGTCAGTACTTCTTAAAGTACATGCACTACTGCTTCAAAGAGTAATGGAGAATTATGATATTTAAGTGATATAGATTTGTTAATGCAGCACGAGAGGTAGTTTATTCTGATTTTCCTCAAGTAATTAAAAAAAAATCCTCCTTCCTTCTGTCCTCTTCACGCAAGTGAAACCCTTCATCAGTGTTGCCTGTTTCGTGTTAACAAAATGTGCTTTTCTTGACTGTGACCCCTCCAACTCTAGCTATTTTGAAGAACTGCAAAATTCATACCCAGGCGGCCGTATGGAAATAAAATGCTGGGTTTGTTTCCAGCTCTGATGGCTTATTTTGTATTTTAACTACAGGAATCTCCCCTCCTGTATTAATTATGGTCTACACATAAAATCATCATCATGTCATGAAAATGCAAGTAAATTGCTTTTAATATGTACAGAAAAACTTCTCAACAAAAGCCATGCAATTTTTATATTATCTTCTGTGTATCAGACTTACTTCAACCCACTGTGGATGTTTGGCATTCTCTCTCTCTCTCTCCAGCCAATAGGGGATTTGTTCAAAAGATCTCTCCTAATAGTCATTCAAAAGCATCACATTTGAGTGCATTAATGAATACTATTGTCAACTTTCCACAGACTATCAGTTACTGGGTCCACAGTCATTGCTCTTGCTAGCATCTTAGAATTTCGATCCAGGCTCAATCACCTCTCTTAAGTGGATAAAAAAAAAATTAGAAAGCAGGGCTCACTTAAACATTTCTAGAGGTTTTTCTAGATAATGTTGCATTTCTGCAGGGAACCACAATGAGACAGTTGAGTGCAATCCCTCTGAGAATATATTTTAAGTGCATACTGATATTCTGTGTAGTAGGTTTGAAAATCCTTGCTTAGAAATTTGTATTGATTTTACAAAAGAATTCTCTCCGTTTCAAATAAGCAGAAAGAAAAAGAAACGTAAATTGAGTAGTACAGAATAGAGAACAGGCCAAATTGTTAATTACAAATTAATTAGCTGTGGCATTAAACCCATTTTTTTCCCTTACAGTTACCCTGGTGAATAATTACAAATTTGTAGACAGTGTTCACCAAACAGTTTTAATCATTTTCAACCTATAGCTTGTTCATGAACTGTTCACTGAGTATTTGCTCTTGTTATTCATAGTGTGTGAATGATCACCTCATATTCACATATTATGTTTTGTGGACCCTAACTGTAAGACTGGAAATGTTTGCACATGGTGAATAGTGGGGGGAAAAAATTATGAATACCAAAGTATTCATCTATGAAAAACAAAAAAAAAATGTCTTCTTGCGTCACTGCTTAGTCCAGGGGAATTTTGCACCAAAAATTAAAAATTCTGTGCACAATATTGTAAAATTTTGCATTTTTTATTTGTCAATATAATCATGCCAGTTTCAAATATTTTGGTAATTTATTTCAGTATACCGGTCAGCAAGTATGTCTGTAAGAATACTGACAACAGAAAATATTTAGGAAATATTTTGACAAATAGATTCCTTAATAGGCATATTAATATAGAACTTTAAATAATAATGTATTTAAAGTACAATATAGAAATTTATTTCCCACACCCCTCAGAAGCAGTGCAAAGGCTTCGGGGAGTCATGGTAATGGAGGAACTGAAGGAGAGGTTAGTAATTCATAGAATCATAGAATCATAGAATATAAGGGTTGGAAGGGACCCCAGAAGGTCATCTAGTCCAACCCCCTGCTCAAAGCAGGACCAATTCCCAGTTAAATCATCCCAATTGCTGGGAAGGAGCCGGGGAGTAAACCTGAAGGGTTGTTGGGGTGTGAGTGGGAGGGAGGGATTGTTAGGGAACTTCAACCATGCAGACCCTGCCTGACTACTAACCTCTCCCATTCAGTCAGATACATCTGCCCCATCCCTGAGTGTCTCTGCACCCTCATCCCCCCATCCCCATGTGCCTCTATACCCCACTCAGCCAACCCCTATACCCATGTGTTACTGCATCCTCTGTCCCCTATGTGGCCTTGCACCCCCACTCCCATTCAGCCCCTGTCTTAATGCTGTTACATGACTAGCTCCCATGCTCCCACCCCAGTCTGTCCCCCCACTAGCCCTCCTAAATCCCAGTCTATGTACCTCTTAGCAGCTCCCCCAGGAGCCACTTTGTCCATCCCTCCTCCCCATATCCCATGCCTCCTCACTTGGCCCCATAGGCAAGGTACTATGAGGAAGGTAGCCACTGCCCCCTGCCTCTCTGCAATTGGCTGCTCCAGCCCCGAGCTGGCTGCTTCTCTTCTGGTGGCACAGCAGCCCCTAGTTGATGAGAGATGTAATTGCAGCACCTCCCCAGCAGAATCTGTTTCTATGGAGGAAAAAAGTAATCTGTGGGGGACATGAATTCTGTGGAACAGAACTCCCTCAGGAGTAACTGTTTATGATTCACTATTTCTAGGTATTCTTAATCCTGCCACAGTGCAAGGTGCTTATGAACCAGATGATCTCTTAAGGTCCCTTCTAGCCCTATATTTCTACCCTATGCATATGAAGAACTGACATTCCCTCACTCCTGTGAATAAAAAATGCCTTCTTTAATGTTCACAAATAGTGACTAAAAATGTGCAAACTGTTCTTTAAAATTAACGTTTAGTAACTTGCTCATTTTCAGCAATCTTCAGTACAGAGTCATCACCTCCTTGCAAAGTGTTTAAAAAGGGGAAATCATTTTATGCAAATAGTTTGCCAATTAATTAATGCAAATAAGGCCAGATCCTGAACCCATGTTAAATTTTCTTTGCACCTCTCCAGCAGCAAGAAGTCAAGATTTCAGCCTTAAATTTATTCTGAAAGGGCAACTGGAGATTCCTCTGTTATTTGGGAATCTCATAATGGCATAAAGGCAGCATAACCAGCTAAATGTCATAGGATATCTGTCTCCACACAGGATAATTCTGGGCCTGGCAGCTAAGGGAGAGGGTTTGGCTAGAAATCAAAATGGGAGCAAGTGGAGTTGTATAAGGACGTTGTAAGTGTAAGCGGGGGAATAGTCCCGCTATTGTGGGGAACTTTCCTGGCTTCTGCACTATCCTGGTGAAGTGGGCTATCGAAAGGATCTGAGTCCTCGCTCCCACTTCCTTTACCCAGTGGTCTCCCTGTCCTTGAGGACTCCCCTTCCACTCTCCTGTCTGGCAGAGTCCTCGTAACCCCAACAAGGCTGGGCCCAGGATTCCTGGGGGTCTCGACCCCCAATCCTGCTGCGGTCACTTAGGATAGGGGTTAGGGGTCCCCACTCTGGGGTACTCTCTCTGCACTCGGCACTTCTCTGACCCACAGACCATTACATACAAGTTAAAGCAAATGCAAGTTATTTAATCAACAATTAATTTTAAAAAGAATAAGGGAAAATGAGAAAGGTTAAAGGAAACAAAACAACCTGCTCTGTGGCAGGGAACATCACAAACAGTGTCTCTGGAATGTCAGGGCAGTTCACAGTCTGTTCCTTGTAAGTCCCAGGCCGTCTTCTCAGGCCCTGGCTGTGCTGTAGGGATGCTGTGGGTTGGACACTTGCTCTGGTGGTGGCCACACGCTCTAAGGCTCTAAGTGGTAGGACCCTTCTGCCCAGTGTCGCCCCTGCCCTGTCGGGGTTATGATCCAAGCCTGGCCTGCAGAGCCCCTTGGCTGAGGCGTCTCCCTGTGCTGGGCCTGCTGCCCAGGGTCCCCCTCGCTCTCCCCAGCTGTTCACTGCACCCAGCTCCAGACTGCTCCAGCCCCAGCTCCACCACTCTGTCCCAGCATGGCCGCTGCTTCTGCTGCTCTGCCTCCAGCTCCCTGGGCTGCTTCTTTGGCCCCTCTGGCTCTGGTTGCTGCAGCTCTGCTCCCAGGACAGGTCTGCTCTGCAGCCTGCTTCTGTGACTCTGCTCCCAGCACTGACCTGCTTCATGAGCTGCTTTTCTGGCCCCTCTGGCTCTGGTTGCTGCCGCTTTCTTCCCAGGGCAATTCTGCTCTCTCTGGGCTGTGCCTCTGGCTTTGGGGCTGCAGCTCTGCTCCCAGGACAGGGTCTGCTCTCTCTGGATCTGGCATGGCTCTGCTCCCCAGCTCAGCTCGGGCCCCTGTTTTCTCCTTAGCTCGGCCCCACTCTGTCTGACCCAGGCAAATCCAGCTCACACGGAGGATGGGACCTCCCTGCCTCCTGACTCCCTGATTAGCCTGCCCACCCTTGTCATTCAGGCTGACCTGGAGCATTGGGGCTGGGGACTATCAATCTCAGGGTCCTGATTTCCCACAGACCCTTCCCCTTTTAGTACTGGGGGCTAGCCAACCAAAACACCCCCACTGAATGTTAGTAAGGGGGCAACAGTCCCCTTACATAAGCATGTGGGACTCACCCCTGCAGCACCTCCTGCTGGTGTCCTGGGAATTAGCTCTACTTCCAGCCTTGGAGTGCCCTCTGCAAGCCGGTGTCTTGCTTACGCCAGGCCCCTGTGTCCCTCCCAGATCCGGTGCCCCTTGTACACTGGGCTGCTGCCTCCTGGCAGTAACCCCTCACTTGCAAGGTCTCCCCTCCCCAGGGAACCCGCACCCCCTATCCCTACCTCACCTCAGTCATAGGCTACTACCAGTCACCAGCTAGCCCCTGCACCCTGGGGCAGACTGCAGTATAAGCCACCTCATCACAGTCAAGGTTGGGTTTGGACCTCCTACCTCCGTCTAACCTTGGGCTGTCCCCTTGGGCCTAATATCAGGCTGCAGCCTGGGGCTTTCCTGGCTGGAGCTCCTCAGGCCATTCCCGACCCCTGCTCCAATCTAGGTACTCTGCTTAGGTTCCTGCAGCCAAGTCCCACCCTCTCAAAAGCTAGAGAGAGAATCTTGAGCTTCAGCCCAGCAGCCCCTTTATAGGGTCAGCTGAGTCTCTTTGGGGTGTGGCCACAGCTGAGGCTGCCTCCCAATCAGCCCAGCCTAAGGCTCCCAACCCCAGCCCTAGCCCTCTCCAGGGGCTGGCTTTTAACCCCTTTGGGCCGGGTGCGGGTGTCCACCCCACTACAGAGTTATTAAAGGGATCATGCACCAATGTAGCATTGTATAGGAGAGCAGGCAGTGTATGCAGAGACCCGCATACTCATCCTGGGATCTGAAGGCCAAACTGTGTTCTTTCTGGCTCATGCCTTGCCTCATCACCAGTAAGAGAGGTTCTGATACCTGAAATTCAGTATCTCCTGAAGTCCCATGGTCCTAAGGGGAATTGACCATGTTATATTAAGGGCAGAATTTTGTCCCAGAAACTGGACTTTGTTTCTGAAGTGCAAGTCAGTAGAATCCGGATAATTTTTGTATTGTCTCTGCAGTACTAACAATAGCTTATTTTTAATCAATAAAGTAAGAGGCTAGAACTCAGAATGCATACAGGGAGCAGGTCTGCTGGGTAAAGAAAAACTATTTTTCCACAACTTTTCAGGGTAGAATTGAACTTGAAGCTGCTGGTCCTGCTATATTATGGATTCCTTGATCAAGTACTGTTTTAAGAGATTTTTACCACATATATAGTCATAACTGAAATTGACTCAGAGTAGATTTAAGTCATTTAATGAATCTGACAGTAATTATTATTCTGCTTTTAAGAGGTAGGATTTTTTATTAGTTTAATGGTTTTATGCATTCATCAGATAGTCGCTGAAGACAATTTCAGTGCAGATAAAGAATCTGAATTTAGTATAGATTTTCTTTTAGCAAATGTATTATATGCTATTCTGGATGTTGCTAATTGTGACTAATATGTGCTGTTTCATTTACAAAAAGCCCAATCCAATGCTCACTGAAGTCAATGGGGATCTTTCTATGGGCTTTGCATTGGATCCACAGTGAGCAGCTGTATATTGCGGTGACTCCTCTAGTGCCCATGATTTTGTGGAATCTTTCAAGTCTCTTTCAAGCACATTTCTTAATTTTAGACTAAACAGTTCATTTTAAACATTGTTTATTCTAAATCCGTTTTAGAGTAGCCACATTTTCTGTCATTAAACTTTCCAAGATAGTGAGTGCAACTTTGGTGCTTGGTCCCTGGTTTTTCAGAAAGCTCAGTAATAGAACTTATTCATACAATAAAGAGTTATTTTGGAAATCTAACCTATTTTTCTTCTGTGGCAAAAAGTCTGACCAACCTATCACCATTGTCAAAGCACACCCAAATCTATACAAGTTTCTAAAGCAACCCGCACCAGAATATCTAAAGATGAAAATGTACCACATGGGATTCACCTTCCCAATATCAATCAGAGCAGCTTGCCTAATGCTCTAGGATCTTGTTTCATCTGTTCTATGCTTTCTTTCTGAACCTTTTAAAAAAACAAACAAACACAAACAAACACACACACACACACACAGAGCCACCCCAGACTTCTTGTCTCTGAAACAGCAGCTCAGAAAGAACAGGCAATAACTGTACTCCATGATTAAGATACACGGAAAACCGCAAAACCAAAAATTTCATGGAAGAAGTCCCTTTGCTGTGACCCTTAAAATCAATATTTTTGTTGCTCTCCATCCAACAGATTACTGTATCAGAAGAAGCTAGAATTTGTAGAGGATGGGCAAATAATCCACTCCTCAGGGTTTAGATGCAAGTGCATTGA
Source organism: Caretta caretta (assembly GCF_965140235.1). Taxonomy (NCBI): domain Eukaryota; kingdom Metazoa; phylum Chordata; order Testudines; family Cheloniidae; genus Caretta; species Caretta caretta. The sequence goes on from NC_134209.1 coordinate 57,087,244, forward strand.
GAAATAAGTTAGAATAAACTTTCGTGTCCATTATTTAGTATAACGTTGTCTACAGACTTGAATTGTGACACTAACAAATGACAAAAAGAAAAGGAGTACTTGTGGCACCTTAGAGACTAACCAATTTATTTGAGCATGAGCTTTCGTGAGCTACAGCTCACTTCATCGGATGCATACCGTGGAAACTGCAGCAGACTTTATATACACACAGAGACCATGAAACAATACCTCCTCCCACCCCACTGTCCTGCTGGTAATAGCTTATCTAAAGTGATCAAGTTGGGCCATTTCCAGCACAAATCCAGGTTTTCTCACCCTCCGCCTGGATTTGTGCTGGAAATGGCCCAACTTGATGATCACTTTAGATAAGCTATTACCAGCAGGACAGTAGGGTGGGAGGAGGTATTGTTTCATGGTCTCTGTGTGTATATAAAGTCTGCTGCAGTTTCCACGGTATGCATCCGATGAAGTGAGCTGTAGCTCACGAAAGCTCATGCTCAAATAAATTGGTTAGTCTCTAAGGTGCCACAAGTACTTCTTTTCTTTTTGCAAAGAAAGACTAACACGGCTGTTACTCTGAAACCTAACAAATGACAAGTTCATTTATTTAAATTCTTTGATTTCACTACATATACAAAGGCACCTTCTTTCTTTGTGGAATTGCTTGATTGCAAATGATCAGTACTAACCTGGCTAAGTTGGTTTGATAAAGCAAAATAAAGCTAAACAACAAATATACTTAAAACAGATAGACAGGATGCAAAATGAAATGGAAATCTGTTTTGCATAAAAAAAAATCCTTTTAACCCTCTGTCCAAACATTGCTCCGAATGCTTGTCTGTAAAGGCACAAATGGATCTCATAGTGTTTAAAGTTGGTTTTATTACTTAAGAGTGGGTTTTAGTTTAAGAGAATTAAATAGGCTTTTTTAGAGTAACTTTTATTTAAACATGATTTAAAAGCTTTAGTAAATTTTAGACAACAGTTTAATTCAAATAATGGATGTGTTTTATTCACAGATAAGTCACACAATCCCTTGCTTAGCAGTTTACACAGTTTCTGAAGCCATGGTTAATTAATTAGAAATATTAAAACTAGGATTAACTTTTGGGCCCGATTCACAAATCATTTTCTTGCCAGAACCATGAGTTGGCCAATGAATTTAGCTTTTAGAAGTTATTATGCCAACAATAAATATTTCCTACAGTTTTAATAATTATTTAATGACATTTACTGTAGGTTAATAGACCCATTTTAATTATGTTTCATAAATGAGGAGGGGAACAAGAGAAGAGGAGAAATATTTTAAAAGGATGAAATTAAATCTGTGTGATTATAACATTCTTCTAAATATAACCGATTTAAATTATTTTTAACTAGCATATAAAAAGGCTCGCTCTTTTGTAGAAGACAACTCCTTAGAGATATCATTTTAGTTATACAACCTACAATCCTACTACAAAAGATGTTCTTTTAACAGGTTTTGTGATTGTATATATCTAGTATTACTAGGAAAAAAAAAAAAACCCTAGCTATATAATAATGTAAATGTGGCATCGGATAACCATAAGAAGGGAAACCCATTACATAATTTTTCCATGACCTATAATATTGCAGTGCAGATTGTCTTCTGCATTTATGTCTGTTTGTGAGCTGGCCCCAGGAATGTGTTATGCAGGATTGATGATCATAATAGTCCCTTCTGGCCTTAGAACAAACAAACAAACCAAAAAACTATGCATCTATGAATTTGGAGTTTCTAGATCAATACACTATTGAGATGTTTGTGGAAAAAGTCTTTTACAAACATTTTGGAAAAACAGAAGATACCCTTTGCTTTTCAAATTCTCATATCTCCACAATGCAGGGGAGAAGTATCCGCCCAGAGAACACGCATGAGAAATTTTATGTAGCATTTAGCTTTCTCAAAGGATTATAGAAGGATGTGGGATCAAACTACATCCTAAAATGGAAAGCTAGTCACAAGCTCAATTATGGCATTACAACCACAGCTCCATAATTATGGCAGAGGAAATGGAGAAAGAAAATGGGCGTCTTTAAGGGAGGAAATAACTAAGAAGCTGGTGGGGGAGGGAGGAACTTACTGAGGAGATGAATTGCACTGGGTGGCAAGATTAATGAGAGAAATAAATGTAAGAACTGGGAAACAATATATTCAGGCAGCTATTAAACTATTACTGTAGTAGAAAAGTCACTGTAAAAATTAAAAGCATGTATTTAATCTCCTGCCTGTGACTTAAAACTGAGAGAATTCAGGGAACCCCATCTGGTGAGCAAGTTCAGTGGGGGAAAAGCGGGGGGTGGGGTGGGTGGGAACTTCTCCAAAATCGGTCAGGCTAATCCTACAGGAAAAAATTTCCTTGGAATCTTAGTCCCTACAAGTCTTAGTTCATATGCTGAACCTGTCAGAACTGCCTGCCTACTAACATAGGTTTTTATATACACAACTGATATTCAAAGTGAATTGGCTGTCTTAGTAATATAATGTAACCTGGAAGGATTTCACTCAGATGTTGTTGTGTCTTTTGCTCTTTACACAATATGAAAGAGCCACATGGGCCGAGGATCCAAATAACCATGTTTACTAACTATATACTGCATTCAATGCTAGCTACCTATATACACTGCTGCTCTGCTTCTTGTGGTTTCTGGAACATAGAAGATAATGAAGGCCACTAGAGGGCTCACAAAGTACTTAAAAAGTTATGTCCAGTTCCTATACACTAAACATTTGCTGGTTACTTTTTTTGGAAGTCAATTTACCTTTCAGTTCATATGCCTAACTTGTATTATTGCTGATAAAAGCTAAAGAGAAATACAGACTAGTGCATACACTATGATTTATCCTTAAAGTACATTATGTCATTACAAAATTTTAGTAATATTTTTACTGAGGTAGTGCCCAGAAGCCCAATCACGACTGCAGCCCCAATGTGTTAGAGGGGGGAAAAAAACAAACAAAAAAACAGTCCCTAACCCAAAGAGCTTGCAATCTTAAAAATAAATAGTTGTGGAAACTTTTATGCAGGTAGGAAAAATTTCTACCAATTGATCAAGTTATGAGACCCTGTTTTTTCTCCCCCACAACTATGTACCCCAGAGATGTGGGTGGACATGTACTCAGACTCCTAATCCGAACTGCCACCCATGCTGCTCCAGATACACTGCTGTCGTTAACATGCTAGTTAGAGCAAAGCTAGATAGGTATGTCTGTGGAAGCTGGGAATCCCAGCTCAAAATGTTTTTGTTTGGCATAGAATATTAACTCACTAACTTGTTCTGAGTGGTTATCTGTCACGAGTCACACACACAATAGGTAAATTACTGTGTGTTTGGAACCAATTTCTATTGTTCATAGTCCTTCCCTTGTCCTACTCTCCACTGTTCTCTCATTTTTTTGAGTCACTGCATGCATCCAGTGCTGATCTTTGTCTCCCATTCAGACACCCTTTTAATCTGTATTTCACCACTCAGAACTCTTCCCAATCAATACACCACCAAGTTCCTATTCTAATCTCAGAACTCCTCCATTACGCTCTACCTTCAGATACTCCCCAAGTAGGAATGTGGATGGTAAAGTTCCTCACTTAGTTCATTGGCAGCCTAGCTCATCTGCTTCCCACCTCTGTGTGAATACGGGGGAGCAGAGAAGTTTTGTCACTGAGCTGAGGGGGAATCAATAGCTGCATAACTATTTACAATGGAACACATATAGCAAACACTGTAGAATATAATCTGTGCACAGGTAAGAAGTGTGATTGGGGTGTAATTGAATGAAATGCTGTGAAAGGGCTGATATGCCATGCTGTTGAATACCAGCTCAATTTGAGCCCAGGGTCATAGAATCTCTTTAATATAAGACGGGAATGATATTGTGCTGAAGGCATGAATTTGTAAATTCAGGGGTCAAACCCTATGACTGAAGAACTGATAATATAGTTCCTATTTTTAAGAAAGGGGGAAAAAGTGATCCAGAAAACTACAGGCCTGTTAATTTGATCTCAATTGTGCGCAAGGTCTTGGAACAAATTTTGAGAGAGAAAGTAGTTAAGCACATTGAGGTGAACAGTAATTAGGAAAAAGAATACATAATGTTTTTTTAAAAAGGTAGATTCTGCCAGACCAACCTGATCTACTTCTTTGAGAAGATAACTGACCTTATGGAGGAAAAAAACAAACCAAAAACAAACAAACAAAAAAAACCATGCAGTAGATCTAAACTACCTGGATTTCAGTAAGGCATTTCATATAGTTCCACATGGGAAATTAGTTAAATTGGAGAATATGGGGACGAATATGAGAATTGAAAGATGGATAAGGAACTGGTTAAAGGAGAGACTACAATGGATCATACTGAAAGTTGAAATGTCAGGCTGGAGGAAGGTTACTGTTAGGATATAGATATTCAGGTCTGTCTGTAAAGGCCTATACTCTAAGAATTTAGGTGTATTCTTATCACTTGGCTAGTTATAGAGGTACAAAAGAGAATCAAAATCACTGTCTGCCGGTGTAAGGGCCTTCTCTTACTGTGACAGTCTGAGGCCCTGTTCTTAGGCTAAGGCCTTTGGCTAAGCAACAGAGGCAGCCATAAACTGGGAAGCAAATGGTCACGTCCTCACATTCCAAACTAGTCACATTGAAAGAAGGTGTTATTGGGCTCTTAGGAATACAGTCCTGTCCTGATAGTGCCTATGGCCTCCAGAGAAAGGGAAGTGCCTAGAAAATGTAAAAGGAAACTTAGTTTGATAGCATCCTGTCTGGCAAGAATTCACTTATCAATAGCTGGGATGTGAAATCCTCACTTCTGTATTGTTTTGTCATTATAGTTCCCACTTTGGTATTGTTTGTCTGTATAATCTCTGTCTGGTTCTGTGATTGTTCCTGTCTGCTGTATAATTAATTTTGCTGGGTGTAAACTAATTAAAGTGGTGGGATATAATTGGTTAAATAATCATGTTACAATATGTTAAGATTGGTTAGTTAAATTTCAGTGAAATGATTGGTTAAGGTATAGCAAAGCAGAACTCAAGTTTTACTATATAGTCTGCAGTCAATCAGGAAGTGGGAGGGGGAATGGGGGTGGGGATGGGAAATGGGAACAGGGAATGGGAGTAAGAAAGTTGGAATCATGTTTTGCTAAGGGCAGGAATGGGAACAGGGACACAGGTGTAAGGCTCTGTGGTGTCAGAGCTGGGAAGGAGGATGCTAAGGAAGGAAACTGGAATCATGCTTGCTGATGTTACGAATTACACCTGATAGGACACGCACACAAGTGCTACAAGAATTACACCTTGTAGGACACGCACAGTTCGAATCTAGGCTGAGGCACAGAAATAAAGTTCACAACTGCAGAGTTCCCAAAAGACACTAAGTTTATTACGCTCGAGCGTGGTGCCCCCCTGCTAGCCAGGAGGGGACCCTGAATGCAGATTATACAAAGGTTATATACCTTTTAGCAAAGCATGTTGCCCTCGTGCATCGGAAACCTTAGCCAATAAACAAACCCTTGTCTTATCTACCACCTATCCCTGCTTGGTGCATTCCTCGTGCTATACCAGTATGTTAATTACACAACATGGTCCTAAAGCCATGCATCAGTAACTTTTATTATCAGGATGGGAGGCCTCACATCAAGGCCAAGAGACAGGGAGTTAGAGACTAACAAAAAACAGATACTGGGAGTCAAGGCAGGCTGGAGACAAGGAGGAGGATTTTCACAGGGATTCAGTATCTAAGGATTACTCCTCCTGGTGTATGATGTGCTGGCATTTAAACAATGGTGGGCCCCAAACCAAAATGGAGTCACATGTGCTAACTTTTCCTTAACACTGAAAGTTCACCCCAATAAACATTGAATCGTTTGCACCTTTGGACTTTGGGTATTGTTGCTCTCTGTTCATGCGAGAAGGACCAGGGAAGTAAGTGGGTGAAGGAATAAGTCCCTTAACAGTTACTAGTGGAGTTCCTCAGGGATTGGTCTGGGATCAATCTTATTTACATTTTTATTACTGACCTTGGCACAAAAAGTGGGAGTGTCCTAATAAAATTTTCCAGTGACACAAAGTTGGGAGATATTGCCGATATGGAAGAGGACTGGAACATCATACAAGACGACCTGGAGGACCTTGCAAATTCAAAGACTTTAAGGTCAGAAGGGACCATTGTGACCATCTAGTCTGACCTCCTGCACATTTCAGGCCACAGAACCTCACCCACTCACTCCTCGTCTCTGTACCTGTTCCAGTTTGAATTCATCTTTCTTCAGCATGGGAGACCAGAACTGCATGCAGTATTCCAGATAAAGTCTCACAGTGCCTTGTATAATACTACTAACACTTCACTATCTCTTCTGGAAATACCTCATCTGATACATCCTAGGACTGCATTAGCCTTTTTCGTGGCTGCATCACATTGGCAGCTCATAGTTATCCTGTGATCAGCCAATATAGCATGGTCTTTCTCCTCCTCTGTCTCTTTCAACTGATAAGTCCCTAGCTTATAGAAAAAAATCTTCTTGTTAGTCCTTAAGTGCATGAGTTTGCGCTATTAAATTTCATCTCATTTCTATTACTTGGAATCTTTAAATCATGATGTAGGGACTTCAGTAACTGAGCCAGAGGTCATGGGTCTATTATAGGAGTGGATGGGTGAGGTACTGTGGTCTGAAACATACAGGAGGTTAAACTAGATGATTGTGATGGTCTCTTCTAGTCTTAAACAATGAGTGGGAATCAGGAAATCCCTTGTGCTACCCACAGACTTTGAGAGACCTCTGTGCAGGTCAACGTTTCCAAGTGGGAGTGTTCAACATATCTGGAAGTTATTCAACTGATTTAGCTACCTAAATATGTATTAAGGTGCCTATCTTTTGACATCCATAAGAACATAGGAATGGCCATAATGGGTCAGATCAATTGTCCGTGTAGCCCAGTATCCTGTCTTCTGACAGTGGCCAATGCCAGGTGCCCAAGAGGGAATGAACAGAAAGGTAATCATCATGTGATCCATACCCTTTCACCCATTCCCAGATTCTGGCAAACAGAGGCTAGGGACACCATCCCTGTTCATCCTGGCTAATATCCATTGATGGACCTATCCTCCATGAACTTATCTAGTTCTTTTTTGAACCCTGTCATAGTCCTGGCCTTCACGACATCCTTTTGCAATGAGTTCCACAGGTTGATTGTGCATTGTGTTAAAAAGAAAAAAAAGTTTGTTTTAAACCTTCTGCCTATTAATTTCATTTGGTGCCCCCTAGTTCTTGTGTTATGAGCAGGAGTAAACAACACTTCCTTATTAACTCTCTCATCACTACTCATGATTTTAGAGACCTCTATCATGTCACCCCTTAGTCATCTCTTTTCCAAGCTGAAAAGTTCCAGTCTTATTAATCTCACATCATATGGCAGCTGTTCCATACCCCTAATAACTTAATAAAAATTGCTCTTTTCTGAACCTTTTCCAATATATCTATTTTGAGATGAGGCAACCATATCTGCAGGCAGTGTTCAAGATGTGGGTGTACCATGGATTTATATAGAGGCAATATGATATTTTCTGTCTTATTATCTATCCCTTTCTTAATGATTCCCAACATTGTTTGCCTTTTTTTTTTCTTTCCCTTCCTTTCTTTCCTGTTTGCTTTCATCCATGTTTGAAAGTTTTAGCTTTATTTTAAAGCTCTCTGTGCCTCAATTCACTTATCTGTAAAATAGAAGGAGCAATACTACTTAACTACAGTAGTAAACTACAGAGGTTTAACTCATTGAAAAAGATTAGATATCCTCACATGAAAATTATTAAAGTGTACAGTGTCTTTTTATGGTTATGTCTAAATCCTTTGGTAAGCATTCTTGTAAGCTAAAGTTTACCTCTGTGGAAATGTTCTGCAACAGATCCTATGTGATTCCTTCCATAATTCTTTGCTCATTTTATAAACATCAATATTGTGTGATTAACACAAAAGGTCTTTAAAATTTGTTACACACCAGTGAAGAAGATACTTTGGATGATAAATATATATCTTCTTTTAAACAGTAAACTATTTTCCCTTTAGATATTAAATGAAAAGTAAATTCATAGTCCTTGTTTAAGTACAATATTTTAATATATAGGGTTGTTGTTTTTCTTCCACAGACAGCAGAAGGAATACAAGTTACTTAATAAAACTAGCATATATCATCAGAACTGTGCTGACAGTATGGGAGATACCAATGCATGAAAAAGGAAGGAAACATGTCATGTTAATTACTGGTATGCCGTTAAAAATAGATGGGGACTGATTCTTCATTTCTTACTTAGGTAAAACTGCCATTGACTCTTTAACCTGGGGAGAGCTGGTTGAAAAATACAGGAACAGTTTTGGGATTTTTTTTTTTTGTGAAAAATCTGAATTTTTGGAAAATTTTTACAGCTCTAAAAATGGTCAAAAATAGGGGATTTTAAAAAATGGAAAAAAAAAAAGTGTTGAAAATTGTTGACCAGTTTATAGAGCTGTCAGGTTTTTCTGCCAAATTTCAGAATATTTTACAAAAAAAAATTCCAAAACAGTCCTAGATTTTTAAAACTCATTCTTTCCTTCTGTAGCCAATAAAAGACAGGATTATGGATTCAGTTGCTGTAGGGACAGTGCAGAGATGAACCATCATAGGTGGTATCCTTCAGGCAGTGCAATGCTTCTCAGAGCACAGGAAAAATTCCCTGTGCCATGTCTTTTAAGACAGTGGCTCTCAATCTTTCCAGACTACTGAACCCCTTTCAGGAGTCTGATTTGTCTTACGTACCCCCAAGTTACACCTCGCTTAAAAACTACTTGCTTACAAAACCAGATATAAAAAAAAACCACAAGTGTCATAGCACACTATTACTGAAAAAATTGCTTACTTTTTCATTTTACCATATAATTATAAAATAAATCAATTGGAATATACATATATTGTACTTATATTTCAGTGTATAGAGCAGTGTAAACTAGTCATTGTATGACATTTTAGTTTGTACTGACTTCACTAGTACTTTTTATGGAGCCTGTTATGAAACTAGGTAAATATCTACATTAATTGATGTACCCCCAGGAAGACCTCTGCGTAGCCCCAGGCATACCCATACCTGGTTGAGAACCACTGTAAAACTTAAGAGACTTGTAGAGTGTGTTCCCTCCCACATAGAGCCATCTTTGCTGCTCTTTGAAAAGGGGAATTGAGGAATCATTCCTCCCTACTCCAGCCTCCTCTCACTCCCCCCTCCCCCGATCTTTGAGAAGGGCACTTAGTAACAGCGGTGAGTTCACGGGCTAAGATTGTGGCTATTTGTGCATAATGGGGAATTCTTCTCCCTACCCCTTTGTTTATATGTATAGGGCCAGAGAGCATTTTTCCCAAATAATAGTACCTGATTCCATTGAAGCCAAGAGAAGTTTTGCCATAGACTTCAATAGGTTTAGGACCCTTAATCCTTACATTGTTTCAAATTGGCTAGTTTTACTGTGGTTGTGCTATGGAAGTGGTCTCTGACTGTTTCTTCATTGAGAATTTTTTATTCCAAGCACGTCCTTAGCCATTTGCTATTTGAACTGTAGCCAGCCTATCATGAATTTGCTTCCACATTTTTATTATTGTTCAAATATTTTAGTTAAAAGATTTGGTTTCTATCATCCTGCAAGGAGGATTGCTGGTTTATGAAAAAATATCAATCAATTTACATAAACATGTTCATTTTTCAAAGTTCTTGTTGCAGGAGAATTAGAATAAAGGCAGTTATGGTCTGTCCTAACTTATTTTTCAACATGTTAATATATGGCTTAATATTTTTGAGAAGCCTCATGGAAACTATTATGACTGTTTTTGTTAGTTTGTGTTCAAATCCAAAGTCGGTAAAGATCCTGGGAAACCAGTCACTCATTCATTTTTTAAACAACCATATACTCATGAATTATACCCGCACACTAATTTATAAAGGCAGGAATTGACAGTAATGTAACAATATGCACTGCTTAAACTAAGGAAAGGAACTGAATCACGTTAAGGGGAAAGAGTTCTATTTCTTTTATCTCATGGGGCTCTCCTATACATTGGATATAAGTTTGAATTTGTCTCCCGGTATCTGATATCTCTATCCATCTATAAACTAAAAGCCCTGGACCCTTGGTCCTTCTTAAATTCCCTGTGAGACGCTGGAATTGGAAGGCAGTTTAAGCTTCCTCAAACAGGCAACTGAGAAGTGTCAGTGAAGTTGGATGGAAAATGATTTTCCTGTTCCATGAGAATTTGAGATTTGGGAGGAAAAAAAAATCCATCCTGAATAAGGACAGTCAGAAAAATCACAAAAAAATCGGGGGCGGAAACTGGATTGAAAGAAAGTGTTGGAGCAATTTTGAAATGTTTTATTTTAATTGCTCCTGATGAAAATACACTTCACAGAGCACATGCAGTGGCCCCAGGTTTGGGGGAACAGAAAGGTTAGGTCTGCTATTGTCTCTCCTGCCTCCTTAGCCTCAGCTTCACCGAGTGTAACATCTTAATGATGTTATTTGTTTACATGGAAGTATTAACTGGGCCTAGTACATTTAATAGCTGCTTATTTACACATCATAATTATTGGAATTAATTGCACCTGAAATGTTTGGGATTTTTTTTTTAAACCTAGAAATATTAGCAATGTGATTTCAAATGTAAAATAAACTCTTAGACATCCTGCAAAGGAATTCATGTCAGCAGCCCTATACCAATGTGCATCCCTTTGCAGGATTGAGGCCTTAAGCTATACATTTTGAGATACAAAATAAATACAATTTCTTAATACAAATAAATATTGTATGGATTCTTGTGCATAATAATGACTACAGATTGCTGTTTCATGTGCAGCCCACGTTATATTTGGATTACTACTCAATAATCAATTTTGGTCTGATAAGGACTTACTGTTATCTTTCAAATGCAACAATAAGGTTAAGAGGGCTAGCTGCATTGAGAAATGACTGCTGTCATACAGCAGGGGTGCAGAATCAATTTTAAAATGAAAAAGAATTACTATGTGAATAACCACTTCAGAGAAAGCACACTACTTTTAGGGTTATTTTTCCCTACTATTCTTCAAATAGAGTCATCAACCACACTCACAAATGCAACTTATGACATCTCTACATATCTTCCTAAGCTGTTTCCCCAGGAAAATTTTGAAATTAAAAAGAGCAAATGTGTGTGTCAATTATTTCCAAGGAGTCAGGGGGTGGGGTGGGAGGGTTAAACGAAGAGTGTTTTCTGTTTTATTCTCTAGAACATTTTAAAGTTCCTGAACATATGTGGATTATTAGTGTAATCATTCTAAATTCCATTCAGACCACTCACTTGTCAGTTGATGTAAAGTGGTTGTTTAATTACAATATTATAATACATTTATATTAATTTTGCAGTGCAGGTTACAGAGAAATATTCTATTGACTTTAGCTTTCAAAATGTTAAATTTCCCTATCAGTAAATTGTTAAAAAGTAAAAAAAAAAAAAAATTAAGAAATGCCTCTAATAATATAGATTTAAAATTAATACAAATACATACACCCAAAGTTGTAAACCAGTTAAGCTTGTGTAAGATAGTGTATGCATAGTGGCCCCTTTTGTCTAGGTCAGGGGTTCTCAAACTTGGGGGGGGGGTCAGGACCTCTCAGGGGGTTGCGAGGTCATTACATGTGGGTCACGAGCTGTCAACCTCCACCCCAAACCCCACTTGCCTCCAGCATTTATAATGGTGTTAAATATATTAAACAGTGTGTTTAATTTATTGGGGGGGGGGGTCGCACTCAGAGGCTTGCAGTGTGAAAGGGGTCACCAGTAAAAAAGTTTGAGACCCACTGGTCTAGGTTCTATGCTGCAAAGGATCCTCCTCTCCAGCACCTCCTATTGGCTGGCTGTCTCTTGCTGGTTTTTCCATGGCTGAGGCTGGCAGCCAAGTCACCTACAGTTTAGTCCCCTTCTGAGGTAATAATATCCCAAATCAAATGAACCAAAAAAACCTCTTCTAGCCTTCCTAGTGCTAATCCTTTGCAAGCTTTTTGCCCCACTCCCTGCAGAGTTCTTTCTCACTTTATCACATATGGCTGCTTCCTAGGGACTTTTCCCTAGATGCCCAGCTCTTCCTGAGCTGTTGACAATCAGGGCTTCTTCTCTGAAACCTCTCTTCTCCCAGGCCTGCTTTAGGAGTCTTCCTCTTCCTCACATGCCCTCTTCCTTCTGGGACAGTCCAAGGTTACAACCTTCTTCCTGCAAGCCCCTATATTGCTCCTTTCCCCTTCAGTCTGGGCCTTCTTCTGTAGGCCAGCTTTCCTAGCCTTAGCTCTCTTCAAAGCCTTCACTCAATCCTGCTGTTCTATCAGGGCCTGCTGCCTTGGAGTGTTTTCTTGTCCTGCAGCCCGTCATTTCTTCCCAGACTTCAGCTAGCCTATCTAGAAGACCAGAATTTACTTTCCCCCCCATGGGCTTCATGTTCATTATCTCTTTAATCACAGATAGTGACTGCAGACTCTCCCTGCAGCTCCTTTATGCTACAAACTGCCTCTCTTTATACTAACCAGTGTCCTCTTATCAGGCCTGCCAACAGGGGATGGGGGGCAAAGAGGGCAATTGCCCAGGAGTCCCTGGCTGTCACCGCTGCCGTGGTAGTGAAGGCCAGGAGCCTCAGGCCCTTTTAAATTGCCTCAGGCCTCCTAGGTGCATGCAGAGTGGTACTGGCGGCAGCAAAGGCAGCTGCGCGTGCATGTGGAAGCCCTGGCCATGCTGGAAGAGCGTGCCCAACAGTAGCTCGCTGGGTGCCAGCAGAGGCACAGCACCGCCCAAATCTCAGGCAGACTTTTCTAGGACACCCATTGACTGTTCTACCCTGCACAGAGACGTCCCTAGGGTACGTTGAATCAGGGCAACCACTCCGAGTTCCACGCTTTGCGGGGGCCCGGCAATGTAATTGGCCTTGCAGACCCACATTAGCCCATTTAGGGCCCTTGTGGGGGTACACAGCCCACCACAGCTTGCTGCACACTACATACCTGACAAAAAGCCATGAAAACAAGGAAATGAAAAGTTAAATTATCTTGTAGTACATATCCTCTACTTTTCCACCCAGAAACGTACCTTAACGGTCTCTACAGTAGCTGTGGTGTAAACTGCAGAGCATACATCACAACCTTATCTCTGCTCTCAAAGAGGCCGGTCTTCGAGCATCCGCTTTATCAAGCTAGATTATCTTAAATTCACATCAGGCTAGCCCTTCTCTGCATGCTGCCTTCATCAGACTTCTAATCCCAACACTTTTAGTTGTGGATTTTTGGCATATCAATATGAAGCATAACAAATAGGCAGACAGAATTTTCTGAACCCTCTAAACAAAGACAGATAAGATAGATAAGCTATCTACCTCATATTTTCATTTTATATACATATATAATCAAGATTAGCTAATAACATAGCTATTTTCTGTCTCATATGGGTAAATGTGGCATAAACACAAAATGGAGAAAATGGATGTGTGGGGTTTTCTTTTGTGATGTCTTCCTACATAATTTATCAGGCTGATGCTTCTCATTATGTTTCATACTCCATTTCCCACTGTGAATCCTTTTACAATATCAAATGAAGAAAATGTATATTTAAATTAATAATTTTAGAGTGTAGCATATGAATATTCAAATCAAATATGGTGCCATTGTGGAGTTTGGATAGGAAAAAAAGGCTTTTATGTCAAATACAATGCAAAAGTGATAGTTTGGTTATCACATTCATTACTCATTCTGGACAGTTCAAGACCATCTGCGCTACATACAATACTAAACAGTATTTTACTTTCTTAAAGATTAATTTAAAACACACACACACTTTAAATGGACCTGTTCCTCCACAAAGGTTTTTTTTTTTTTTTTTAATTTTACTTGAAATACTTCTTGTTCCTTCTGAGAACTGAAATTCTGGAGTACAAACACCCTTAGGCCTGTATTCAGAAGTAAATAGCCATGTCTTTCCAGCTCAGACTTTTTCACGTCTGAAAAGTAGCATATTCTGGCTCTGTGGGAGGATGACCTACATGGTCATAATGTGGGCATGCCTCATAAGTCTGTAACAATTTTGAAACAAACAAACATTGAAGTTGACAGAGTGGAGAGCTCATATGAATGAGCTTTCCAATTCTTACCTTCCACACTCCTTCCTTATCCATCTACAGTCCTTCGCTCCCATCCCTTCATTATGTAAATCCTCCTTCGTGTTTCATCCTATAACCTTATCTGTAGATCCAGAGATCTCTCTCACATTCCCTCAGTCTGTAGTGATGATCAGTATCTGGATTCATATTCATTTATAACATTCCTCACAAATGTTATCCTAGCTGCAGCTCATGACCATGCCTAAGTACCCAGGTTAAGAGAATGTGAAGTGACATCACCAAGGGATTGAGAGATTTTAGCTTCTCTAAAAATCTTACCAGATCTAAGCATGTTGAGTTTGTAATTGATTTTTCAACCGATTATATTTTCCTCCCCATAAACCAGGAAAAGTACTCAAAAAAATCCCCAAAGTCCTTTTCAAATTTTAAGCTTCAGACATTTTTTTCTAGTCATATTCAAATATGCATGTAACTGGAATTATTTTTATAATAAAAAAGTGTATTTTTTTTTCCTTAATTCCAAAGTGGCAGAAGATATTTTGTTGAAACTTGCACAGGCCAAGCACGGAAATGGAAATATATGTTTTAGACATCTAAGTTAGACAGATGGAGAGATAAAAGTAGATATGGACAAAGAAGTAGTGTTGGGATCCCAACTAGGTAAGAACTCATGTCCAAATAAAATATTATGTTAAGATTAAATTGTTGTTAAACACAGTTTCCACTCAAAATGGCAGAGCTTTTAGGTAATCTTTTTGAGATCAGCTGTTATTGTAAGTTTACTCCAATTTTGGGCCCGAATCTAGTGACAATGCGCTGTCCCTGTGACATTTTGGCTGCATCTACTCCCCAAAATAAATCTAATCCGAACTAGATATCTAACCATAGGGATGAGTTTGAATCTGAAGACTTCAATCTGAAACGCCTGTCTAACTCACTTGGATATTAAAAAGATGCTAAGTTTCAAGATTCTGGTTTTGACACAACTTTTATGTAGAGTGCATATGTTAGAAACAAGAATCATGCACACAGCTATGCCCTATGTGAACCTAATGGCCTGAACAATCAGATTCTACTCCCAGAGGAAGAGGTAGCATGCAATGCCTAATAATTAGCTTTTATGGTCTGAAGCAAGACAGTCCTGAGAGATTCCTTAAGTTTGTAGCTGCAAATACTTTGTTTAAATGAAGCCCAATATTTTTAAAACATTTGTTTTTTTTCCTAAAAATTAAAAACAAACTTCTTGTTACAATTAACACCTGGAAAGAAGGAATTCCTATAACTGTTACAGTTTGGGCCTGGTTCTATTTACACTGTGGCCCATTTACTCTGGTCTGAGTGAGTGTGAGTGTACAAGCAGTGTAAAGGTGGCTTAGAATAAATGAGAATCAGACGCTTCATGTTTATTCAGAGACATGACAAGAAAGCTGGGAAGTCAAGTTTCTTTCCTAAACTGGCCAGACACATGGCTAGGCTTTTCTATTTAAAGATATTTAAAATACTCACACTGCTAGCTGGGCTGGGGACTGGTGAGGTGAAGACTCCCTCTCAGGAGGGAGCTGAGAGAAAGATGAAGATTTCAGACAGGAACAGCGGAGAGGCAGAACTCCATGGGCTGCCTCCTTTCCCTCTCATGAGTGGACGTATCAATGAAAACATATATATTATTTACTAGATCAGCTTGTATTTGAAATTTCCCCCTTTACAATCTTTCTCCGTACAACCAAAGTTTGGCTAGGATACTGTAAACATAATCCTAATAAATATTTCAAGTGTTTACATTTTTAGAGTAATATCTATAATGATATTACTTTCACTGTAAATACCATAGGCATTGATGCTTTTATGATGGAAATTCATTCAGAAGTCTGAATATTTATTAATTAGCATCTTTCGTCTAAGAGAATAGGACAGCCTTGAAAACATGCTATTACCCAAAATACCTATATTGATTAAAATGGTAAGTAATGACAGCTACTCTTATGAGCATAAAATAAAGCAAATTACAGGGTTTTTTCATTAAGATTATAGGCAGCATCTCATGCATTCTGCTATTTGAACAATGGAATTGCTTACATACTATTAGTCTTTCTGTAAGCCAAAAGTGGTGCAAAGTATCTGAGACAATAAGAGAGCACTCACAGATGGATATATAGTCCCAAAAGGGAAAATATTTAAGACAAAGTTAAAACTATAGGAACAAATCTTTACAAGCATGGGGCAAATATTTATCTTCCTAAAAGGGATACTGAGACACTTAAGGATGATCCTGCTCTCACTGACAATGGGGGCACAATATGACCCTTAATCTTCAGGGAATGAGGCAGATTTCCTGTGGAATGAATAAACCTCACAGCATCTCATCTTGAAAAGGGCCATATCCTGTTCCCATTCAAGTCTATGGCAAAACCATTGATTTATTGGGGGCAGTATCAGGCCTTTACTGTGCAATGAATCAAGGTGATCTCATTTTAAACTGTTATTTACAATCACTCACAGCTTTCTGAAAAAGTTTGATACATACATTCAAACATCCACAGCACAGATCTGGTAAGATTTTGCTTAAAATATTGGCTAATGGGGCTAAAAAGTCATTCTGAAGAGAACAGATTATGTGGACTGATTTTTAAACCCAAATAACTCAGCAAGCACCAAACCAATTGTCACCAGAACATTCAGAACATTTTTATCAATGAGTTGTGTCAAGTTACAAATGGCTAACCCCAGATGTTCAAATCTCTCTCTCATTTATAATGGGGAAAGTGGTGGAGGGTTTTACTTTATTTTAAATTTTATTTCATTATTTAAACTTCCACATTTTAAAAAAATGGCTGAACCATTTTTGCTCCAGCTTTATAACTAATCACCTGCAGGCCGACACCAGGCCTTAAAAATGCCAGAAAGTTTCAGAAAGTTATGAGTGACTGAAGAGACATGGTTATAATGAAAGTACATACACAGCCTTTGTTATAGCTTTCACTATAATAAACATTCATTGTTACAATTTAACAAATAGGGTTGTTCTCTTCAATTATTGCAGAGTTTCTCCAGAACTGCCTGGCAAATGAGATTTGTATTCTTGATTTGCAGTTCATCTGATCATCTTAAAGGTTGTATATCTTAACTTTGCTACTTAGTTTTTGGTAAAAAAAAAATAATAATAATGCATTAATTACATTTCTGACTGAACTTCTTGGGGGAGAATATCTGGCACGTACATACCTTGCAATGCCAGCTACAAAAGTGCTGTGCAAATGCCTGTTCTCACTTTCTGGTGAGATTTGTAAAACAAGAAGAGGGCAGCATTATCTCCTGTAAATGTAAACAATCTTGTTTCTCTTAGTGATTGGATGAACAAGAAGCAGGACTGAGTGGAGTTGTAGGCTCTGAAGTTTTACATTGTTTTATCCTTTGAGTGCAGTTATGTAACAAAAAAAAATTGTAAATTGCACTTTCACGACAAAGATACTGCACTTGTATGAGGTGAACTGAAAAATGATTTTTCATCATTTTTACAGTGCAAATATTTGTAATAAAAATATACACTCTGATTTCAATTACAACAAAGAATATATGAAGACATAGGAAAACATCTAAATATTTAATAAATTTCAATTGGTATTCTAATAGTGCAATTAAAGCTGATCATGATTAATTTTTTTAATCAGTTAATTTGAGTTAATCGCAGTTAACTCATGCGATTAATCGACAGCCCTACTGTAAATCTGATTTTTCTGCAAAATATATTTCTCAGCCAAATCTTGAAGTCCATACAAAAATTTTACTTAGTACTTGAAACAATTAAGTGAAAAACTGATTCTGCCTGCTCCTAAATTGGTGCTGAGTGGTGTGAATGGAGCATTTGGAGCCTCTCCCTTTCCTTGCATTAGGCAGGAAAGTCATGAGAGCACAGACTGCTTCTTCCCTATTCTTCTGCATGGTGCTCCAAAACAGCCTGTTGCAGAGAAGTGAAAGTGGGGCTAGAAGGCAGCAAGGCTAGGGTTTAAGCAGAGTTGGCTGGCTGCTCCTAAGGGGAAGTAATCAGTACCCCCAAAGAAATGAACTAGCAGGTACATAACCACTGCTCAAGGAGGAATTCTGCTTCCTTGGAGATAATTCAGCCCTGCACTTCATTTTACTGTAAGTCATCTTTAAATGACACAATCAAATCCTAAATAAAGGCTTAAGGCTATTATACAGAATTATTTCATCCAGTCACATAGCTACTTGTTTTTTTTCAACTTTATTCACTACGGAGCCCTGATATAAAGCTAAAAGTCTAGAGAAAGTTGATAGTGTCCAAACTGAGCCTCAAACAAGCTTTTTCTATTTCTTTTCTTCTCTTTCTTAACACATTTTAGTCTGGCCCTGCCCCACGTCCACATTTTTAAAAAGTGGAATAAACTAAGTAGGCAAAACTGCTCCCCATTGGTTTGAATTTCTTCTACTAACAAACCCTAGTTCTGCTCCCCGAATTCTCAGTGGGTTTAGGATTTACTAAGCAATGGCCGTTCATTTTCCCTTTAACCTGTCTAAGATACAGAAAGATCTCCCTCACCACATGCCCTTCACAAACAGTAAACTCCGCAGAAAACTAAAACAGCACTCCTTATGCTGACTCCACCTTAACTACTCCCCTTTCCTAATCTTTAAGTAACCCAGTCCCTCTTTAAGTGCCTGTGCTTAAATAGGCTCAGCTAATTAGCTCCTCACTGACTACTGCTTGAAATTAACACATAAAATGCCAGACTACTGTCTGGCCCAATGCGAGTACCTCAGACACAATGCGAGACACAGCCAAAAGGTTACCGCTATTCATTATAAACGAAACCTGTAAATCCATTAATGTTCTGGGACAATATACAAATATTATAAAATCACAACAATAATTCAGGCTCATTCTGTCACACAAGGATCCTGCTATCTCCAGCCAGCCACTTATCCCTTTCTCCAGAAAACACAGAGAACAGATGGTCTTTATAAATAGATGGAGGTCAATAGATGAATCAAGGTAGGAAGCTGACTTAGGTTTGTGTGTTTTTCTAACATGTTCTCTTAAGCTTCTCTTAAGGTTTTAATGCATATATTACCTGATAAAAAATACTTCTATGAAAAAATGGTTAGCTGCAACAAACATATGGAAAATTACTGTCCAAAAAACTTATGTTTTAGATATCTCCCTTCCTCAAGAGACTGACATACAAAATATAAGATATACCAATGATTGAATAAGTAAAACGCATATTTAAAATAATTTTGGACCATTTCACAGAATTGGAAATATGCTATAAGGAATTTATTGCTTCCTGAAATTCTGTTACAGAGAATCTCACAAATACCTTGGCAATTCACTTTAGTCCAGACTTTTGTTTATATAAAAATGTAATTTTCTTGTTCTGGAAAGACATTTTTCTTTATAAACTGGGATAAAATGAATGTTGTATTTCATTTTTGCTAGCTTTTCAATATGAGTGATTTAGACTTTTAATGTGTTAATTTTACAAAATGAATTTATATTCAAATAGATAGATAAGCTTGTTAAGAAATTAGAACGGCACCAAAGATGCCAGAGTTAATGCCTGAAACAAAAATAGGCCTTATGAATTATTAGTCTACATAATGTTTGATTGCTTTAGTAAAAAACAAACAGAATTGTAGAGGAAAGCACTCAGAACAAGAAAAACTTCATATAGAACTGAGTGAGCAGTTTGGGGGGGGGGGGAAAGAAGAGTAGCCAGTTTAAACATTATGGAGGATCTAAAGTAAAGTGACAAAATTTAAAGCCTTTGCTTTAAAACAGTTAACATCCTCCCCACCCCAATACACAGACACACTGTATTAATAGGACTTACACACCTTTCCCATTCTGAAGTACAAGCCCTACTGTAAAGCAGTGGCTCTCATCTCATGTTGGGATACACACGATGTTTGATTTATAACAGGAATGAGACACACTCTACAGGGCTCCAATTAAGTAGTATTTAAGACTGCTTAAATTTAAAATACATGCTAAATTCTGAAGTTAATGGATTGAAGCATGTGCTTAAAATTTATAAACACAAGTCTAATCCAGACTAAGAATGTGTCAAAAGCACCCTCCAAGTCTTTAATCACCCTGCTACCCTCCATTTGCTGCCAGTCCAATATGCACCATATGTAACCATTACTTTGTACCCTTAGAATTAGGAAAGCTTGGAGGATGCCATTTGATGACACCAGCATCTCTCTTATGGGCACTTTGTTGGAATATCTTGCCTTTCCAGTTAGGTGGAGCTGCTATGGTTATTTCTTGCTTCTGTGTATCCAGAACACATTGTTGCTTGTGGCCCGTTCCTGTGGGCTACTGCACTGGGATGTTGGTTTTCAGGAGATGGACATGTGCTATGTGGCTATTTTCCTACTGCACTTTTCACAGCACTTCTAAGAAGCACTACTATGACTGCTCACTTCTAACTGGTGAATCAATGTCTGCTACAAGTTGTATAAAGAATAGGGCCAGAACCCTAGCAGCTGTTGGCTTTAGACCCCAAACCAAAGAGTACCCTGCAATATATGAGTTCAGGAATGTAGAGTCAGTTCCCTGAATAGTACAATACAAAGTGTCAACTAATGCACAATTGAGTAAACCACTCACTTTGCATACAGTATGGGACTTGACCTGGTGTCTCTGATGACCCTAAGCACCATGACAATGCTACTTCATCACAGCTGCATTTATTTACTATAAAGTATTGTGTCCACTTTTTATGGCACTGTTGCTTCTCTGCCAAGGGGTGGCATATGTCAGGGACCTTGCAGGTCAGCTTCCATAGTGACAAGGAGTCGACCACTGTGTGTATAACCTACTTTATTTACACAAACAAAATCCTTGACCAATCCCCAATGAGGAACTCTGCCTCAGTAATTGACTTGAATCAGCACCTAAGGCAAACATACTCTCTGCTACTCATACAGCTCTCTCTTGAGCTGCCTTTGCAACAAACCTTGCATAATCCCAAACTCACAACACTACAGCAGATCTTGCAAAGTGTCAAAAACTCGCCCAGATAAAGAGAAAAAAGAAAAAAAAAAAGAACACACACAACACAAACACCTGAAGACCATATGAAACAGCAGCACCTACTGACACCTACCATAACCATATGCTCATGCAAATTCACAAGAATAGATCCACTGAGTACAATGGGACTACACATATTAGCAAAAAAATATTCACAGGAATAAGGATTTTCAGAATCAAGTGCTGAAATGATATAATGTATTACAACAGAAAATATATTTTTTAAAAGTATGTAAATCATTCTCAGATTATTTACTAGGCTTTAAAGTAATGTGTAATAGGAGGAAACTGAACTGGAGGTGCTGTCTCTCAACCGGATTCTCCAACAAAACAACCCACAATTTTAACTTAAGTTCAGAACCACACACACACACAGAGAGTCCCATATAAAGTAACCAGTTCAAACAAACAATTTTCAGTATGGCTTTTTCCTTTTTTGAAGTTTTACTTATCTTACTTAGTTGTCTTATCAAGAAGGGTGGACAATAAATTTAAAAGATTAAAGGAGTAAGCAAAATAGCATCAATCACAGAATATACCAGGCATTAAAATTTTGACATCTCATTGTCATGACCAAGACCATGTAACTAGAGTGAGAAGTTATAATGACCTAACCTATTATTGATACGCTCCAAAGATTGTAATTTCATGGTAGTTGGAGGCCATTCCCAGGACTTTCTGGTTTTCTGCAGTTCTGTAGGCACACATTCAGTTAACTTATGGGGAACTTAAAAAAGGAATTCAAGCAGCAAGATATATAAAGAAATCATGCCAGCTTTTCAAAAGCAGAAACCAAAACAATATTGTTTTTGCTAGTATCTGCAATAGTGGTCTTGTCTCTTCTTAAGACACATGAAGTATTCAATCTCCCAGTAATGTTAATGAGACTCACACACAGCACTGTGCTTTTAAGAAGAGAATAAAGGTCCTAATGATATGAACTGACTGGCCACACACTTCCACCTTATTGCTTGATTCTATGGAGCAAATAAGCAAGAAAGGTTAGAATCTGCCTAAATAGGATAAAATAAGTACTATTGTGAGGGGAAGAGGAACCCCTACTTTAAAATCCTTTAGATGACAATATAGAGATTGCACTGTTAAATACCCTGGCAAGTGACCAAAAAAACCCAACAACAAAAAAAAGCTCACGATTCATTATAAAGAGAGTCACATTTTTGTTAATTATTTGATTCAAACTAAAGCACAGTTGGAGGTTTGCTCAGTCAGCTCTGGATAGTGTTGTAAAGGTAAGTTACACTAGCAGTAAGGCCAGGGTGGTGGAAATGAGAGTCACTCTTTCAGTACAGACAGAGGACAGTGAATGAAATGTAAACAGTGTAGAAAGGAGAAAAGTTGTAGAGGAGGAAAATGGAAACTGCAGAGTAGGACAGAACTTGGTAGTCTGAGCTAGCATGGATCTGAAATTTAGATACATTGAGAAGTTTCTGGCAACTGCATAAACCACTCAAGTTCTTTTCAGAATTTAGGATGTTACACTATACCTCCTTGAAAGAATAGGAAACAAGATATCTATGTTATATTTCTACCTCCACTGTTGACTTCCTGTATGACCTTGTGCAAGTAGCAAGAAGCCTAAATGCCTTGGTGGATCTGAGTTCTGGTGTCCATGTGCCTCAGTTCGGAAATTTTATAGATGGCTCTCTCAAAAGATGTATGTGAAGACATCAACTATTTCAATTTTCTTTTTCAACTGCAGGGTTAGGTGTCACTTGTTAAAACTACATAAAAAGTAGTTACCCCACTACCATACAAAGATGAGTAAAGCTCATCTTTGCAATGCAGCATCCCAAGAGTATGATTATCTCCTGATAACCACATCTCCCTCTTCTGCCTTATTGCTAATTAAATTAATTAAGGAAACCTATCCCAGAGCAGACTTGATTTAATATGCTGTATGTAATTAGCAGCTCTTGAAAATGGAGATGAGATGATTTCACTGACACAAAGAAAAGTTACAAACTTTGCATAGGCAGTGATCTGATGTTTGTGGCTTTGTAAAACATAACAAAAGAGTACGCTCCTAACCAGAAAGATATTGTGATGACAACAATTAGAAGAGATTTTATAACCATAAATTGAGTGTGCTTTTGTCTTTTTGTGGTGGCTATGTGTATTGGCAGAAAGGAAATATATGTTTTGGGAAAACTAGAATTAGGTGACAAAGTAATACCAGGATAAGCAGGTTTTGAGGTAGAATGTCTGAAACCACTTTCCCTTTTTGTTTTATTAGGAAGCATGTGTTAAAATAAAAGGCACAAACTTTTTTCCCCTTTCAAAACAAACATACTAGAAATACACAAGTTTCACTTTACAAAAAGCTCCTCAAATTTAGTCCAGTCTTTCATGAGTAAGTCACTATCTGAGATAACCCAGTTTTTTAAATGAAAAATGATGTGGACCTAAATCAATACAGGAAATATATATTCACCACATTATATAAGGTCTACCTGATGCTCATGACACACTTGTTTCACTTTTCCACAACCATTTAAGAGCTTGTACTGTACTACTGTAAATACTCATGACAACTTTGTAGTATGGATTCCTAATATTCACCAAAAGCATATTTGAACTGAATATTTGACTAAAATTTGCAATTCTTTCTGTGTTAGTTATGAAAATCACACATTATTGTTTCTAATCCCTGGCTGGATGATTTATGTATCTAAACATATAAATTTTGTGCTGTATTGATTCACTGTGTAGGTCCAGGAAAAGAAAAAATAATTAAAACAGATTTTAAACTTAATATTTAGTCATAATGTTTATAATTCCTAATACATGAAGATCAAGCTTGATTAACTCAAGAAATTAAATTGAATGTTTTTAAATAAGGGCAGGGGGAGATCACTGAACAAAATAAAATTCTGTGAATTATTACTCAGCTATTATTAATATATAGTTTGCCATTTAATATTTTCTAAATACTCCACAGATAAGTACTGAATAGGCTAGGGCTATAAGCAATCATAATGGAATCAGGAAGTGGGCAAAATATGATGGAATAGTTTAAAAATCCATATGAGACTTCATATTAAAACATATTCAACAAAGTCATTTTCAGGGCATATTGGATACCAACTAGGATGCTGAAATATGGCATAAAAGTGACAGCTGCTGGAATTGTAAGAAAGAAGATGAGAATGTGCTACATATGTTATAGCAGTGTCCCATTGTATTCTTTTTGAGAGGAAAGAAAGAAAGAGTGAATATGATTATGGGTAGTGACATTTTTAGTGATCCAGAAATATTTGTGCTAGGTGACCTGAATAGTCCCTTGAATTTAAATGAACCACAAAAGAAACTCCTATTAAGAGCAAATACAAATGCTAAAAGGATGATACTGCAGAAATGGAAATCTGCACAGGGATTAAACGCAGTAGAATGGCTCACAGAATTAAGTGACCTGACAAATTTAGAGAAAATCACCTTTAGCTTAAATGACAAGCAAGGAAATTGAGAAAATATGGTCCATTATTTTTAAAGATATACAGTATGATAGCTTAATCTGCTGATCTAGAAAAAGTACAAAAGACACACTGATATAACTAGAATAATAGTTATATTTTGTATGGTACCAGTGATTATTAATACTTTTAGTTTAATTGACACAAAAATGGAAGAAATAGAGTCAGATTTTATTATATGTACACACACTGGGCATTATATCCCTGAAGGTAATGGCCATGTTATAATTTAGAGGAATGTGTGATAAATAGTTTTTAGCACATACCTCTGACCTGTATTTGAGCTCTGTATACAGTTCACAGTTGGTTTCACAATTAAGTGGCTAAAAAAAATTAGTCTTAATTTATATTTGTATAAGCTCTGTAAGATGTCCATAAGATAGTTTATAAAGAGGTACACAATATGTGTGGGGTATAAGAATGCTATGAAGGTTTAAGTGTTGTACTTTTGTGATGACCTGCATAACTCACTCATAGTTTAACACTTGTGAGTGATGTATTCATCCAAATTCATGCCAAGTGAACTTTTAACCCACATCACATCCTCATGTATGGTGTTATATATATTAGTGCATTATATTTACTATATTCCTCCTCTTATGTTAAAAAGAGATCAGATAAAGAAAAAAGTTAACAAAAATGATTCGGAAACTGTTCATACCCACATATCTGAAATTTTACCATACACAAAAACAAAACAAAACAAAAACCATGAAATCTATTACCGTTGCCCCATTTTTAGATCATGATGGTCTATGATTTGGGGCCCAATTCCGTGGTTCTTAGAGGGACAGGGCAGGCAGTGATTCAATTGTTTCGCTAAGTGGACAGCAGTTTGGCCCATGGTACCTTTGTAAGCAACCTGCAGTGACAGAGCCACAGCAAGCTCAGGTTTAAAAAAAAAAAAAAATTGTGAGCATTATAAGAAATCTGTGGATAACAACTAAGATCTCCTGCCTTGGCCATAGATAGTTAATAATTCAGATACCTGGAAAATTACATTTTGTTTGTGTGTGATGTGTAAGAGTGAGAAAGAGAAAGAGAGATAATGGAAAGTGTTGTATATATGTTATAGTCATCTATAGCAAAAACAGAATTCTTCTGATTACTAGAAACCACAGATCTACTTATTTGTTACAGATTTAAATAAACTATCCTGTTTGTAAATGTATGCATTAGTATCTGGAACACTTGTCCCACTCACTGCTGGAAGAGACAGGACAGTGGGAATGTGGTTTATGTAGGCCACAACTCTATTAAATAACAAATACGGTCACCTTCAGTGAATAACTTGTCCAGTTCAGGTCATCCTTCCTTCTGTAATCCGTATCACCTGGCGGAGGGATGCCCTTCGCTGCACACCCTGTTAATCTGGTCCCAGCACTGTTGCTAGGAGCCCACTTCCCTCCCCTCATAAGAAGATTAAATACAGGGATATAGGAGGGTTGTTTCCTCACTGCACCAGAGACATTAGGACACAAACCCATTTTCAACTGCTTTAGGAAATGCCTTCTCCTACTCGGCTTCCAATTCCAATTCATCCAGACACTGAAGCCCTACTCACTGAGTACTTGCACTGGGCACCTGCCAAGTTGCAACAACATGAATTTTACAACCTAACCTACCCACTGGGTTTCTGGGCTCCTGAGGAAGATGGGGGGAAAAAAAAACAAAAACACAAAAACAACTCACCCACCCAGTCCAATCCATTAGTGAGGGAAAATGCCTTCCTACCACCAAGAGGTAACCAACAGGATGCCCACAGCATAGCCCAAAATCTGGTCCTGCTCTAACCCCAGCTCTTTCTCAGGGTGCAGAATGGCACCTGGGAAGTGTGAAGTTTTTATAAATACTTTGTGTGCAGAGGAGCCAATAAGCTTATACTACACTCTTCTATCCAGCAATCAACCAAGGAACATCCTCCCTCTTTATCCCACAATGGAGCTGAGGACCCATGAGGGGACAGGAAAGGCAGTCACTAAAGAAGTCAATGGTTCTCTTTCCCCTCCTAGTCCAGACAAAGTCTCCCCACCTCTGAGGCTGCCAGGGAAGTGTGGCAAGGTTAATCAGCGACACATAATGAAAATGTATAAGGCACTAACTATGCAAAAAACTGCACACTCTAAAGGTTAGACAGGAGCTAAAGAGTACTCTCTGTCAGACCCAGAAAGGGACTAATTTCATAGCATTATGCAGATAAATTACTTCATTTCCTCCATAATTATGTTTCCAATGTAGTACTTTTCCTGCCCCCCATATAAACCTTACTTCATTTTGGAAATTGAATTAATTTGGAATTACTGGAAAACTAACAGGAACACTGGTATTGAACGTTTCTAAGCAAAACATATTACTATTATTAATCTTCTAGTAGTGCCTAGAGGTCCCAAACAAAACTGGGGCCCTATTGTTCTAAGCATTATACAAAACACATAAAGAAAAGGAGTACTTGTGGCACCTTAGAGACTAACCAATTTATTTGAGCATGAGCTTTCGTGAGCTACAGCTCACTTCATCAGATGTTTACCGTGGAAACTGCAGCAGACTTTATATACACACAGAAATCATGAAACAATACCTCCTCCCACCCCACTGTCCTGCTGGTAATAGCTTATCTAAAGTGATCAACAGGTGGGCCATTTCCAGCACAAATCCAGGTTTTCTCACCCTCCACCCCCCCACACAAATTCACTCTCCTGCTGGTGCTAGCCCATCCAAAGTGACAACTCTTTACATAATCAAGTCGGGCTATTTCCTGCATAGATCAAGGTTTTCTCACATCCCCCCCCCACCCCCATACACACACAAACTCACTCTCCTGCTGGTAATAGCTCATCTAAACTGACCATTCTCCAGGTTTAAATCCAAGTTAAACCAGAACATCTGGGGGGGGTGGGTAGGAAAAAACAAGAGGAAACAGGCTACCTTGCATAATGACTTAGCCACTCCCAGTCTCTATTTAAGCCTAAATTAATAGTATCCAATTTGCAAATGAATTCCAATTCAGCAGTTTCTCGCTGGAGTCTGGATTTGAAGTTTTTTTGTTTTAAGATAGCGACCTTCATGTCTGTGATTGCGTGACCAGAGAGATTGAAGTGTTCTCCGACTGGTTTATGAATGTTATAATTCTTGACATCTGATTTGTGTCCATTTATTCTTTTACATAGAGACTTGCCCCATAACCTCAGCCATGCGGAACGCAATGCCATCCACAGCCTCAGAAACAACTCTGACATCATAATCAAAAAGGCTGACAAAGGAGGTGCTGTTGTCATCATGAATAGGTCGGAATATGAACAAGAGGCTGCTCGGCAGCTCTCCAACATGAGTTTCTACAAGCCATTACCCTATGATCCCACTGAGAGTTACCAAAAGCAACTACAGCATTTGCTCAAGAAACTTCCTGAAAAAGCACAAGATCAAATCCGCACAGACACACCCCTGGAACCCCGACCTGGGATATTCTATCTACTACCCAAGATCCATAAACCTGGAAATCCTGGGCGCCCCATCATCTCAGGCATTGGCACCCTGACAGCAGGATTGTCTGGCTATGTAGACTCCCTCCTCAGGCCCTACGCTACCAGCACTCCCAGCTACCTTCGAGACACCACTGACTTCCTGAGGAAACTTCAATCCATCGGTGATCTTCCTGATAACACCATCCTGGCTACTATGGATGTAGAAGCCCTCTACACCAACATTCCACACAAAGATGGACTACAAGCCGTCAAGAACACTATCCCCGATAATGTCACGGCTAACCTGGTGGCTGAACTTTGAGACTTTGTCCTTACCCATAACTATTTCACATTTGGGGACAATGTATACCTTCAGATCAGCGGCACTGCTATGGGTACCCGCATGGCCCCACAGTATGCCAACATTTTTATGGCTGATTTAGAACAACGCTTCCTCAGCTCTCGTCCCCTAAAGCCCCTACTCTACTTGCGCTATATTGATGACATCTTCATCATCTGGACCCATGGAAAAGAAGCCCTTGAGGAATTCCACCATGATTTCAACAATTTCCATCCCACCACCAACCTCAGCCTGGTCCAGTCCACACAAGAGATCCACTTCCTGGACACTACAGTGCTAATAAACAATGGCCACATAAACACCACCCTATACCGGAAACCTACTGACCGCTATTCCTACCTGCATGCCTCCAGCTTTCACCCTGACCACACCACACGATCCATCGTCTACAGCCAAGCTCTGCGATACAACCGCATTTGCTCCAACCCCTCAGACAGAGACAAACACCTACAAGATATCTGTCAAGCTTTCTTACAACTACAATACCCACCTGCAGAAGTAAAGAAACAGATTGATAGAGCCAGAAGAGTTCCCAGAAGTTACCTACTACAGGACAGGCCTAACAAAGAAAATAACAGAACGCCACTAGCCGTCACCTTCAGCCCCCAACTAAAACCCCTCCAACGCATTATTAAGGATCTACAACCTATCCTAAAGGATGACCCAACACTCTCACAAGTCTTGGGAGACAGGCCAGTCCTTGCCTACAGACAGCCCCGCAACCTGAAGCAAATACTCACCAACAACCACATACCACACAACAGAACCACTAACCCAGGAACTTATCCTTGCAACAAAGCCCGTTGCCAATTGTGCCCACATATCTATTCAGGGGACACCATCACAGGGCCTAATAACATCAGCCACACTATCAGAGGCTCGTTCACCTGCACATCCACCAATGTGATATATGCCATCATGTGCCAGCAATGCCCCTCTGCCATGTACATTGGTCAAACTGGACAGTCTCTACGTAAAAGAATAAATGGACACAAATCAGATGTCAAGAATTATAACATTCATAAACCAGTCGGAGAACACTTCAATCTCTCTGGTCACGCAATCACAGACATGAAGGTCGCTATCTTAAAACAAAAAAACTTCAAATCCAGACTCCAGCGAGAAACTGCTGAATTGGAATTCATTTGCAAATTGGATACTATTAATTTAGGCTTAAATAGAGACTGGGAGTGGCTAAGTCATTATGCAAGGTAGCCTGTTTCCTCTTGTTTTTTCCTACCCACCCCCCCCAGATGTTCTGGTTTAACTTGGATTTAAACCTGGAGAATGGTCAGTTTAGATGAGCTATTACCAGCAGGAGAGTGAGTTTGTGTGTGTATGGGGGTGGGGGGGGATGTGAGAAAACCTTGATCTATGCAGGAAATAGCCCGACTTGATTATGTAAAGAGTTGTCACTTTGGATGGGCTAGCACCAGCAGGAGAGTGAATTTGTGTGGGGGGGTGGAGGGTGAGAAAACCTGGATTTGTGCTGGAAATGGCCCACCTGTTGATCACTTTAGATAAGCTATTACCAGCAGGACAGTGGGGTGGGAGGAGGTATTGTTTCATGATTTCTGTGTGTATATAAAGTCTGCTGCAGTTTCCACGGTAAACATCTGATGAAGTGAGCTGTAGCTCACGAAAGCTCATGCTCAAATAAATTGGTTAGTCTCTAAGGTGCCACAAGTACTCCTTTTCTTTTTGCGAATACAGACTAACACGGCTGTTCCTCTGAAACAAAACACATAGTAAGAGATTTTTTCCCTGCCCTGGTGAGTCTGCAATCTCAATAGACAAGACAAGGAATAGGGGAACTGAAATACCGGGAGATTAAATCTCTTGCTAAAGATCACAAAGTCTGTGGTAGAAACAGAAAATAGACAGGGATCTCCAGAGTATTACTCCAATGCTCTAACAACCACCATCTTCTCCTATAGTGTTACAGGGGAATTTTGTAAAGAAGTTGAATGTTTTATTGTAGCTATACTCTTGAATGCTGCAGGAAAGATGCAGAACTCATACATGAAGGGAGAGTGGATTTTGCATTTGCCATAATTTGAGATGGTTGGAAAAACAGTTTAAGAAAATAAAAAGATTTTTCAAAATATATTTTACTGCTTTCCCCCCCCCCCCAATGTTCCTAATTTCATAAATCCAATAATTCTGAGCAGATTTATATCTGAAGAAAAATTGAGGGGGCAGGGAAATCAATGTATCAGAACTGTTCAGGGGAGAGTTTTGTAAAAATTCAAACTTTTGGTTAATTTTTTGGTCAAAATGTGTCTAATTTCATTTTTAACATCTCAAATCATAATTAAAGAATAATCTTGGTTGGCCAAGAATTGAGGTGGAAAAAAAGACACATCTGATAGTGGTGGAAATGTTATTTGAGCTGTGTATTGAAGAACTGGTTAAAGAAATATTCACACGTCTGTATTTCGTGTTGGCCAAATGGCTGTAGGATATTAAGGTCCAAGCCTGGGCACTGAATGTGCTCAACACCCAGTGCAAGCAATGGTAGCTGAGGGTGCTCAGAACCTTACCTACTAATGAAGGGCAATAACTTTTGTGAGTAGTACGTGATAGCTGTTTAATAACTCACAGCAACAGTTAACAATGCATTAGGGGAGGAAGGTAAAAGACTACCCCACCATAAGAGCACTGTGATTTCTTCCAAAACAAAATTTAATTATTTTTAGCATGGACTCCATCATCATAATCACTATTTTAATTACTTTTATTACAGAGCTCAGAGGCCTCAATCAGAATCAGGGCCCCATTGTTTTGGGTGTTGTCATTCAATGTATGATCTGCAAATTTACTCCAGCCCTGCAATTCAGAAAATATTTGTTTGACTAAAAAGTGATGCTATAAGATAAGATCAGCAATGCACCTCTTCTTACTATCTTGTTATTTCTCTCCCCCATATTTTGTCATCAATTTAATCCTGATCCTGA
The DNA here is from genome assembly GCF_965140235.1 of Caretta caretta. Classification (NCBI taxonomy): domain Eukaryota; kingdom Metazoa; phylum Chordata; order Testudines; family Cheloniidae; genus Caretta; species Caretta caretta. The sequence continues at coordinate 57,118,737 of NC_134209.1, forward strand.
AATGGATAACAGCTTCTTCCTGAACTACCTAACTAAACTGGCCACCAGAGGGCAGCAGAGATTGGGGCAATATTCCCAGAAATTGAAAGAAAATAAAAATAATCTCTGGGCAGACTTTAAAAAAAAAAAAATCAAAGCCAACCAAGTAAATCAACCAGTGACATTTATCTAGCTATAAACAAAAGGTATCTGTAAACATAACAGTATTTATTTTAAAAACATACAAATACTAGACAGAGAAAGAAGATGGATTAATCAGTGTTTTAGCAAGACAAATTCAGATAATCTCACCTCTAGATTACTAGTTTGAGCCTTGTCAGGGTCAGTAGTTATCACAAAATTATTAAACTTGGATGGCTGTTCAGTAGTGTAGTAAAGTGTGGCAGGGTCCCCTTAGCTCCTGCCTCTTCTAGGTTCACAAAGTCACTCTGAGATCCTGAGGGTTAGTAACCACAGGTGCAGTTTATTCACAGACTTTGTTTCACCATATACAGTTGGCCCTTCACCATCTGCAAGGAGGGACGAACTATCTCCCTGCTTCCACTCCTTGCCTTTTCCCTTTCTTTCTGCTCCCCTTCAGCTTCCTTCCCCTGAGGCTTTTACACAGCTCCAGGCTAATTAAGCAGCAGTAGCCTCTGCCTCCCCAATTAGGATCTGGTTATCCCCCTAAATGGGAGCTGGTGTGAAAGAGGGCTGAATCAGCAATCCTTTGCCCAGCACCCTGTTAGAAGTAGTCCATGTGAAATGAGCCTCAGTCCAGTGTTTGATAATGTTTTTGAAGATATCATAACTGGCACTATTTAGCAATCTCAGTGAAGAAAGCAAGGCTAAACCAGTATGGATAAGAATTAAAATACCCAGCCAGTCATAGAAAATTCCTTCCAGAACCTATTGAGACACACTAGCAGGGACAAGGAAAAAGAGAAGGGTAGAGTTCTCATGCCACTGACTTTATGGTACTGGTACTGTACATCTTGTGTGCGGATTTCAGCCTTCTATCCATCCGGCACTTTTTATAGGCACTACTTTTTTTTTTTTTTTAAATGAATGAGAAATAAAAGCTTAAGCAAGGATGATTTCACTGCAAGCAGTTTGTGGATAAAACCAAAATACTGAAGTTAAAATACAAAGTGTTAGTTTCAAATATTTTTTCTTTAATGAGCAACCTCAGGGACATCTAACATTCAGCAACAGCAACAAAAACATATCTTCACTGAGCTTTTTGGAGATCAGAGAGAGAGAGATTCTCCATATTTTATCCCCCAGTTAATGTGAGCACAGAACTTCAGTGACCTGCCACCATTGGCATTCATTCACTGAGCACCATCTATACTGTGTACTGAATGAAAATGGGGGCCTGTGGAAATACTAGTAACTGAGCATGTAATTAAAGACAATATATCACAGATGCACAAGAGGTCAGGTCAGGTGATGAATTACAATTACACGGGCCTTATAATATACAGAGCATCAATATCACAAGGAATTTTCTACTTCTTTCATCCCCCCTGCCCCCCCTTCAGTTCCCATTGATGTCAATGGCCTGGATATTGCAACAAGATATAGGCAGGCAGACCACCTTCATCCATGTGGGGCTGCATTGAATTCATTGGGTCTCTGTGGGAAGAAGGGGTCTGCCTGCATGCAGCTCACTGCAGGATTGAGGCCTTAGGGAGTTGCAGACAATCTGTACTTCATAAGAACAGCACTTTAATTAATTAGGTAGTTTTAAAATAAGATAGACAAAAGTTTTTTTTTTTTCCTGGAGTGGCATTTTCAGATAATGATCAGTACAGTAAAAAGTACAGTAAAAATCAAATCAGCATCCCCTCCTATCTTTCAAATCATCTCTACTAGTATTATGCAGAAGGGATGGAAAGCAGCTATGTGATGTCCCAATATCTTTTCCATTTGAGGGTGGAATACATTTTAAAACAAAAAACAAGTAACAATGGGGCCAGCTAATTAGCATTTACATTTGTGTGCAATGTTCCTTTTCTCAAAAATATTTTATTTGCAGCCCACTTGCAAAAAAAAAAAAAAACACATCATCAAGAGGACAAATCTTTCATTGCTAAGAGCAAAATGCAGTGATATTTGGGGAAACTCTTAAGGGGGAAAAAAAAGTATCCTATTTTCTGATTCCAAACATAACAGAATCATAAATTCCTTCGACTGTAGTTATGTCTGTCGCCCAGATGGTTATGAAAGAAGACACTTGGTGAAAACAGAAAGGCCTGCTGCTGTCAGGAGAACTATGAAAATAGAAGTGCTGGGATATTATGGTAATTGCTTAAAACACATTTTCAATTTTTTAAGTTACTGCAGAATTGTTTTCTTAAAGAGTTACTGGATCGTAGACCGTAAACGTGCCTGGAAAAGTTATTGGAATCATCTACAATTCTCTTCTGTTTAGACACTTAAGTAATTTTAGAATGATCATGGAGATTGTCAAAATCAAAGTTATCTCCATAACACTCATGAATAAAATAATGATTCCAAGTCTATAGCTTTTCCAAAACACTAGTCTTTAGAGGCACTAATACGTAAGAACAGAAATGTCCTGTGTGGTCTCAAAAATATTACAAGTTTTTTTTATTACAATGTGACTATTCACTTATCTGTCAGAAGTATTTCCATGACATCTCCCAATGCAGTATAAACATGCCTAGGGGGCTAGGAATTCATGCCCTGACCCATAGGGGGACTAAAAACTTTACAATATATAGTTAATATAAATTGGATTACTTTTAGCATGCATCTTTTCTGTTTATAAATAACTATTTAAAGCTCTAATTAAATCTCCCTATAAAGCTATAGCAGTGCAACATTCTCATCTTTGATGCATCCATCAAATGTGATAGGCAGCCTGAGGTCCCAATTCTCTCTCATGAAGACATATCAAACTACTAGCATAAAGATTGAAAGGAAAAAAAAAGATAGAGATTAAGATAATTTGACGTAAGATGACTCTAGGTCATATTACCAATTTACTGAAAACAACAACAAAATAGAATGTCTGTGTCTCACCATTCAGAGTAGCTCACAACTGTGAGTGCCTATCTTGGGGCAGACTGTCAGGAAAAAAAGGGCAGACACCCAAAACAGGTGATATATTCTATCATTAGATTTCACCAACCCAGTAACAAAATGTTAACTCCTTGATCACTATATCAGTCTTATGGAGTCACAGGCTGTCCCCTTAGCCTCTCCACCGTATCTTGCCACCCAGGCAAACTGAAGAGGTTATTTAAAAAAAACCCCACACACCACATCAGGTTTCTCCCAGTCCCAAGAACCCAGTCACTTACCCCAGATCAATTTATTTTCCAGATCTTACAACAAAAGGCAACACTGGCAGCCAATTCAAGAGTAAGCTAACTGGGTTTATTCACTAAGAATAAAGAATGAGAGTTGAGTGGTTAAAGCAGGTAAAATATAACAGGCGACTCAAAGTTTGTAAGTCCAAAATGATAACAGAGGTGTAGTAATCTGCCAGTTTCCCAAAATTTTTTGGGACTACACAGAATAATTCTGGGGACTGCTATCTTCTCCTTAAATTATTCTGCCCTGTTATAATCCAAACAGTCTATAAAGGATCTTCCTTTGAATCAGTACTTACAGCTTCTTCTCCAGACAACAATCTGATCAGTGTTTGTACCCACACAACGGCCAATTGCTTTGACTTGAGTATTCATCTTAATTTGCATTCGATGAGTTATTTAGTCACAGGTATATATAATGATTGCCATTACATTATAATAGGAATAGATAAGTGAAAACAATACAGGTAACATTCCACTAGTTTTCATGAACTTCTAACACTTGAACACACTGTTACATTAGCATACATTTTGATCTAGGATTATTTAGTTACCAGGCATGCATAATGTAAATATAATTGAGAGTAAACAACAAGATATAGATAGGCAAAAACAATTCAGACAACATCTGATCTCTATTAACACAGAAGTGAATTGACCTATGGCTTTGGCCTGAGATTGTCTGTAAGTGTCACTGTGTGATCTTCGGAGAAGCGTAAGGGGTTTTAAATACAATACAAATCAAGAAAGATTTAACACTTCCTTCATAATTAAACATAGTATACTGAATAGAAATAATATTTGTTTTGTACTGTTCATACCAAAACCCACTAAGTTTGGTACTAGCAGTTTCTCCTGTTTGACAACAATCAACAAGAACACAATAGATGCCAATATTAATCTTTTATGGTATCCTGGTAGTGGCCACATTAAAAAGCAAGTATAAAAGTAATCATGCACCTGGCATGAGTTAGATAGAATAATAGTGGTGGGAAAAATCTTCTGATCATAATATTCTGTCTGTTTATATTGTAAAGCACAAAGATTGATAGCTGTTCTTTACATGGTAAGAACAAATGCTCAGTAATAGCTCACACAGGGCCTGATCTAACCATCCAATGATGTAAATGGAATTCAATTGGTGCAGGACTGAGACCACAGACCCTTGTAAATCAGAAGCTGTGTTCTTACAACTAGAAGGACAGATTCTCAGTTGGGGTAAATCAGCATTGAGCAACTAAAGTCAAGGAACTAGGTTGATTTAAAATGGATCAATGACATTTACTCTACTTTCTTTACAGGGGTGTTGTGAAGAATAAAATTTGAGACTTCCTGGCTCCAAGCCCTCTGCTTATTTTTTCTAGATAATATGGGTGGCTCCACAACTTCCTCCTTTTCATCCAACTGTTAAAAAAAAATAGATGCAAGTACAAATATTTACATCAAACTGGCTTTAAAAAAAATTTTACTTTAATATGAATAAGTTTCTGTTCTCTAAATGTCATTTAAAGTCAGCATTTGGGGCCAGGTTGTAATTGTGGGTGCACAAGGGAGAGAGAAGCAGGCCCCTTCCCACCCTTGCACACCACATACAAGAGACAGAATCACAGTTCCTGTCCTCAATAATTACTTTCTACATGAGCCTGTAGGGGATCATTGTCCCAAAGGATACATAATGAAGGGAAAACCATGGCCCTACCCCCACTCGACACACAGATCCTGACCTCTCCCCACAATCCTGTGTAACAGGCTAGGCACACAGTGACTCACAGGTAGAAGCTTCCTAGTGGATGGTGCAGCATGCTTATCATCCCTGTGCACTAGGGAGATAGGGGAGGGGCTGTGCTTTATATTCAGATTCAAGTGTGACTAACTCATCAGCTGTGTTTAAGTCCACGATTCTGTTAGCAAAGTACTTTATGTTATTCAGGTTTCTAATTATAAATGTTTTGTACCTTCTTAAATTGTAAAGCAGTCTCTTCTTTTAAATTCAAAAAAGTTGACAAGTTGTCTGTTGACCAATATGATTTTCCTTTGTAACATTTTTGGGCAGGCTTTGTTGCATGGCACCAATTAGGGCTAGGGGTATAGCACATCATTCTGCAATCAGGTCCTCCACTCATTCTGCCTGAATTTGTATCATGCTCCTCCACCTTCCTGATATTCCTTTCAGCCAGATATGTGGCATTGATTATACAGAATTCTATATTAAGTTGTGGTGTGCTGCTTCTACAGTTACAACTGTTTCTTTGGCAGTGGCACAGTTTAGTTACTACTACCTGGAACCTGCTGGCACCATTGCTGACTCTTCCTGTATTTTTGTTGAGTCTAAGGAAGATACTGCTGCCTCCTCCTCCTAAAATGTCTATTGAAGTTCTGTGCTTATGGAAAGAGATTGTACTTGAACTTCAGAAATTATTCCTCCCCCTCCCCCCCATTTTCTCCTTCCATGCTTTTCCCAAATCCCAATCTCTGACTGGATCATATTTGTCTTGCCAAAACAAGAGAACAAATTAAAAAGTAAAGAGTCTCCAGTACAACACAAACCAGATAAAAATCTGCTTTCAGTGACACCAATATATATATACAAATTATTGCACTAGCTACAATGGAGTTAATCCTATTTCATTCTGGTACATCTGAGATTAGGCACAATGTATTACACTCTTGTTTGTATACACTATAGAATATATAGTCGAAAAAACTAGCTAGATTAAATGCTTCCTTCCTCTCCTTCATTGCCTTTCCAATCTGGAGTATATAGCAAAAAGAAATTTACTTAACATGAGATGTTTCAACCCAGAAATTATTTTAATCCCAAGGTTATAAGGACATAGAACCTTCCCTGTGTATGCCACTGGTTAAAATCTTACCCAAACATTATAGGATGAGGGTTATTACTGTCAGAGAGGTGTTTGATTTTCTATGTGAAGTGAGTTTGTCTGAATCCAAGTATAGTTCACTGTAGGCAGGTGTCCACTTCACAACTAACACTATTGCTGGCAGTTTCATTGAACAGTGCAAACTGCACTATCCTCTTCACCTGAGAGCCAGTCCCTCCAGCTCATTGCTGAGAATCCTGGGTAGATAGTGAATCCATATAAACAACAACAACATAAATCATGTACGGCTGTTTTCCATAGTGTACCTGTTAAACACAGGACTTCAGTTTCCAGTGCTGGCATTCCATCACCTTTAACATACCAGATGTAATCTAAGAATGTTGATACATTGAGCCACATGGATGAAAAAGGAGATGATACAGAAGGCAAGCTTATAAGCATCTACTTTCACCTAGCTGCATTAGTTGTGTTTCGCCATGTGATTTGTATACTATTTAATTGCATATTTTGTTGCAGATGATAGAGTCTATCCACACAGCACGACTCAATTTGCTAGTGACACTGAAAATGTGATTAGACTCACAAATGTACAGGCAGTACTCACTAAGAGTCTTGCTTAGTGTTCTGTTTTATGTTTGACTCTCATGAGGCATCTTCAAAATGCAACAGAACAAGCATATAATAGAACACTGTGTCAGATGAGCCACCGGTTGGAGGGTATATTTTATATTCTGAAATCTCATTTTGACATGAGTGTCCTTCCAGTTTATTAGGTATACTGTAATAAAGCCCAAAATAGCATATGTCACCTGTGATGCATGTTGCATTTTGCATAATATGGAGATAACTTGTGAATCCACTGAGTAATAGAAGGTTCAGTGGAGGTATTATGATATGCATGAAACCTCTAAATGGATCTGTCTATTCTTGTGTTAGAAAGTATTCAGTCAGATATCTACTTTTCAAATATTACTGAGGGAAATGTCAGGCTGCATAATATAAAATTATCAGGTTCATGTTCAACACAATTTAGTAAAAAAGTTGAATTGAAAGTGATGAATTTTGGCTTCTGGATAATTTTTGTGAAAAGATGAAAAAGTTGGTGCAGTTTCATAAATCTTTCCTTTCATGTCACAATGAAAAAAAAATCAGCACAAAATTACTACCGTAAAATTAATGAGAGAGAAAATGAGGCAAAAATGTCACTTCAGAATGTGGTTTTGGGATTTTTGAGGGTGGGGTGGTAAACATAATTTGTTTCCACTACATGTTATCAAGGTAAAATCCAGCAATTTAAGATTATCTCTAGTTATACATATGAACAAACCTTTCAATTCTGTGTTCTATCTGTTCCTAGGTGTTAACATTTGAACAGATTTTCAAATGTCATTTTAAGTTCTATACTGCACCTTTTTTGTTCTTTAGAGAATACAGAAATATTAGACTACTCTGAGCAGACATATATTACAATATATTAATACTGAATGCAATAATTTTAACTCCACCAGTTGACAAAATATATAGAATTGAAAATCCCTTTAATTTCATACTAACGCAGATCAGTAGGTTGTTAGAAACTTATTATTTTGAGCTATCCTTTGATTATTCAAAATATTTGTTAAAATGCAATTCTGTGTTTTTATTTTCTTTTTAGGTGTTGTGACAAAGCTCCGAGCCTATACTGGTGGGTTGCACACTTGCAGGCAGATTCAGTGGCCTCAGAAGCACGCTAAGGCCCTCAATATGATCTCCCTTTCTCAATATAGCAGCAAAGGTCACACCTTATTGAGCTACTTTCATCACAGGCCAGTACGGGAGATGGGAAGATGGAATACAGACAGTCTCTATTACTCCTTAGAGTTCAGTAGGTGTAGTTTGGCCTCCTGTCTGGACCAAACTCTGTTTCCCCTCTCAAGGGGAAGGAGAGCTTTTAAGCAGTATGAGTGAGACCTTGATTGGTTCCAACTGTCTCCCTTAGCCTTAACCTGACCCTTTGCCAGTAAATGGAAGTCAGGTGCTAGCATTAGCCTAACAACCTTAACTGGTTAATTAGCATCAGGTGTCTTGATTGGCCTGGGGTAGTCTTTGTTTGACTATCCAAGGAACGGGGACCTACTCCTTCTGTGGCTGTTCTCCCTACCTTCCCCTCTGGCCTGGAGGGAGGAGGCTTCTTGTCTCACTACGGAGACTGGTCAGTTTTGCTCTGGCTAGAACTTTCCCTCTCTGGCTACCCTGATGGCTAGGGCACTTCCTCCCTCCCTTGGGTTGCTGCTGCTAGCTGGAGTTCTCTCCCTAGACTGCCGCTATTGCTGCGGGGGGGCATTGCCAGCATACTGCCCACCCCCCCCCTTCTGGAGGGAGAAGCCAGGACCCCACCACCTATGGGTCCCTCCTGGTTGGCCGGCTAACTGCTGCCGCTGCATTGGAGCCATCACCACCATCGAGGAGGAGGAAGAAGAAGAGGACTCCTGCTGAGGGACTTTGTGGAGGGGTTTTGTTCATGAACTGGGTGACTTTTGACATCTCTGCTCCTGAGGGTGGGGAGGTTTCTCTTGCTGCTGTGGGGAGCAAGGGGGAGAGGTGGTGAGCCCTCCCCCTCACCCATCTGTTCCCCCCCTCACCATCACCACTGCCCCCTCCACCACCCTATGTACCAACTGGTCCTGCTCTTTGCCCCTTGCTGTGGCTGTTGTTCCCACCTTTTCACCACCTGGGATTGTTTGCAGCAGTGAGCAGCAAAGACTGAGTTACACAAGTGCACGTCGGGGCACGTGCCTCCCCACCTTGGACTTTCCTACCCCCTAGCTGCATTAGGCTGGTGGGGACCCCCTCCCTGCTGTGCCCCCCAGCCTCCCTGTGTTAGTGTACCCCTCCCCATGTGCAGCCTGCCACTTTGTTTAGACCCTCTGGGAGTTTTCCTTTGTTAATTTGCTGCCCCGCCCCAGCCCTTTGTGTTTGTTACCTGCCCCACCCCAAACTTTGGGGTTTGGTTTGGTTGCCTGGCCCCTACTTTCCCTTGCTCCCCCCCAGCTCAGCCCCTCTCACCTGTGTGCCCATGCCCACTTCATAAGCACTTGTGCCCCCCTTTTAAGTTGCCCCCCTCGCTGTTCACAGCCCTTCTGATAATATTGTAGTTCCTCCCCTTCCCAGTGCAGCTGGAGCAGCCTGTATCCCTACCTTGTACTCTTTTTTTTCTTTTTTTTTATTTTGCCCCTATCTCCCCCACCACTGGTGCCCTCCTCCACTGCCTGCAGCCTAGCGGGGAGGAGTGGTTGCTTCTTCTATTTCCTCCGGTCCCCCCTGTAGTCCCCTGTCCACTGGTACGCTCCTTCCCTGACCGCAGCCTAGCAGGGAGGAGTGGTTACCCAGTTTCCTCTCCAACCCCTCCTCCTCGACCCTCCTCCCCTGCTTGTTGCTCAGCGGGGAGGAGCAGCTGCCCATTGCCCCGCTCCCATATTAGGTGCTGCTCCTGCTTTTTGCCACAATGGAGAAGGACCCTGCTCCAGCCCCTACCCCTACCCCTGCTGACCCCGTGGTTCCCCCTTTGCCACCGCCCCTTCCCACCCCTGCGGCTGACCTCTCAGCCACTATGCCACTACTGGTCCAGACTCCGCCACTGCTATGCCCCCTCCCCACCCCGGACTTTTTGCAGAAGCAAGAAGGGCCAGGGGAACAAGAAGGGAAAAGGCCCTGCCCGGAAAGCAAAACCTCCTTCTGGTGGGGCTGCTCTCCTGGCTGCGGGCAGGGCCGCCTTCCCTGCAGTGGCCCCGACATCTAGGACAGGCCCTCCTTTCCCTGCCGTTCCTTCTGCCAGCTCTGGGGGCGCTCATCTCAGGGCCTAGAGCGTACGCTCAGGAGGCTGCGGGCTCTCCACGTGCCACCGCACCATCCGCCCCAACTGCCGCCTCTGGTATCATCCCTGGTGACTGGGGTCCCTTCCCTTTGCTGACCAGGAGGCACAGCGTCTGCTGCCTCCTGGTGCCCACCTTGCCCCATGTCTAAATGTACATGCGGATGTTGGCACGGGTGGTGGGGCCCACGGCCATCGCGGTGGCCTCCAAAATATATGGGGAAGTCCATTTCCATCGTCAGCCCTCTCCTGCTAGACCGTAAGGACTCCGTCACATCCTATCCTTCTGCTGGCAGGTCCAACTCCAACTGCCCCCGGTGGTGAGTGACAGGGTTGCGCTCGAGGGGTCCTTCCTGATGTCTTACCAGGGGGCCCACTACCGGGTCCATTACATGATGGGGGAGGCCCAGTGCTTTCTCTGCCAGGTGATGGAACATGTTCGGAGGTACTGCCCCCTGGCCCGGCACAGAGGGGCATCCAGGAGGGCGCCGGCCTTGTTATCACTGGTGACCCTGATGGCCTGGCTTCCGCTGCTGCCGCCCCTCCTCCTGCTGCCGTAGCCCAGCATCGGACCGTGGGGACAGGTCACCCATGACGCCCAGAGGAGCGGGTGGGCCTCACCTTCATCAGCTGCAGTTTGGTGGGGCCCATGGAGGAGAGGAGAGGGTGGCCAAGGGAGAGGGCCTGCCCCAGGTGTAAGTTTCCCTTCTCCCCGCTGTCCCGCCCTTGCCACCCCGAGCCCCAGAACCATTGCCCTTGCCCCCTGGCCCTACTCCTGCTGACCAGCCCTCCACCTCCATATTGGAGGGCTGGGTGCTCGTCCGGGGGAACCGCAGCGCCCACAAATCGTGGGCTCCATCCCTCCCTCCAATGAGGAGGGATAGGAGGCCCCCCCAAAAGATGCAGGGGGCTGATGCTACTAAATCTTCAGCTGTGACCCCAGATGGAGCCCAGCAGGAGGCGCTGACTATGGAAGTCGTGGCAGCGGACGGAGGCGACCCTGGCCCCCTTGCCAAGTCCCCCTCCTGAGGAGGCCTGTGTAGGAGTTCTCCTGGCTCCTGTACCACCTGTGCCCCCCACCGCTGCCAATGCCATGGCAATCATTGCCCTGGTTACTGGTAGGGAGGACTCTGGGGCCGCGGGGACTGATTTTACATCCATCTTTGAGGAGATTAAGGCCCTGGGTCTGACCCCGGTCACCCAGGGGGAGGACGACCCCAGCAGGCCTCAATCTGGGCGGCGGTTTAGCTTTGCCACCCCCTCCTCCTCCCTGCCCCTCACCCCATGCTGTCGCCCCCTGCTCTGGTCCTTGAGGCGCCCCTGGCCATACCTACCTGCCTGGTAGCGGATAGCACTCCATCTGAGGCTGCTGAGCCCCACGGGTCTATGGCCGATGCTGAGTGGCCGGGCTCTGAGCCTGTGGGCACAACCTCTACCACCCATACAGAGTGGCTAGCCTCCCTTCCAGAGGAAGGCCCCACTGCTGACTCCACCATGCCTAATGCCATGGCTGCGGGTGACACATTTATGGCAACTCCAGTACCCAGCATTGGTGAAAGCCCCTCTCCTTCCCCTGCCCCCTTGTCTCTGAGCCCTGGTCGAGAGGATCCACACCCTGGCAGCTGGGCTGCTGGGGACCGTGAACCTACTTCTGTCCCCAATCTTGCTCCTACCCCTAACCCTAATCTTGCTCCTGGCCCCTATCCTGTCCCAGCCTCAGTCCCCGCTCCCGCTTTAGTCCCTGCTCCTGGTCCGCTCCCACCCTTGCTCCTGCCCCTGATCCTGATCCCACTCCTGGCCCTGCTCCTGCCCCCAAAGCACCACCTGCCCCTCTCCTCTTCTCCTCCTGTGCTATTGCTGCCCCCAAGGTTGTCTTATTTCCACTACCCATGGATAACCCTCTGGGGGTGGTTTTCATCTCTCCTTTTTCTGACACTATGGCGGCTGCAATATTCCCTCCGCTGCCCCCTCCCTTGCCAGGGATGGGGACGGGCTGCCCAGTGCAGTCATGCCAGGGCTCAGCCCCCTGTTTGCCCATCTCCACAGGCCGTGAGGATCTCTCAGGGGCCCCACAGGAGGGTGGCAGTGGGTTGGCTGCCATGTCCCCCTTTGCGCTGAGGGATGAGCTGAGCTGTTTCCTATCAGAAACCCATGGCTCGAAGGACAAGGTGCGCCTCACCCTCCAGCACTGGGGGGACTTCCATCACATCCTCCAAGCCTTGAAGGCCCTTTTTGGGGAGGGGAGAGAGGCCAGGAGGCAGGACATCATGGCCTACCAGAGGGCCTGCAAGTTCTGCGACTCCCTATTAAACTTTGGGTACGAGACCGGGTTGTTGCAGGGCCAGCTGGAGGCTGTCGATCACCCTGCCCATGAGGATCCACCCCAGCCCTCACTATGACGGTCACCATCTTTGCTACATTAAACACCTGGGGCTGTAGGGTGGGTATCCACAGGAGCCAGGTGCTCTCCTTCCTTCGGGAGGGAAGGTACTCTGTGATCTTCCTGCAGGAGGCCCACATGGCTCCAGCTGTCAAGGCTAGCTGATGGCTGGAGTGGGGAGACGGGGCTCATTTTAGCCACCTCAGCGCCCACTCGGCTGGGGTGGCCACCCTGTTCTCCCCCGAGCTATAACCCAAGGTGCTGGGGGTCATCGAGGTGATGCCGGGCCACCTGCTGCACATCCGGGCATGTGTGGAGGGGCTGATCTTAAACCTAGTCAATGTTTATGCCCCAAACACAGGCCCAGACCGGGTGTGCTTTTACCAGCAGGCGTCTGCCTTCCTCAGCACCCTGGATCCTCATGGGTGCCTGGTCCTGGACGGGGACTTCAACACCACCCTCGAGGACCAGGACTGCTCAGGACTCAAGAGTTCCCCAGCTGCTGCAGGCATCCTCAGGGAGATCGTGGACCATCACTCCCTGGTGTACATCTGGTGCAACCACCACCCGGACGACGATACCGCCTTCACATATGTCCGGGTGGAGAATGATCGGTCGCACCACTCCCGGTTGGACCAAATTTATTTCTCATGTTTCCATCTGGCACGGGCCCATGCCTCCGGCATATGGCCAGCCCCGTTCATGGATCACCACTTGGTGACCGTGACAGCCTCTCTCAGTTCAGAGAGGTCGGGGCCGGCCTACTGGCATTTCAGTAACAGCTTGCTGGAGGATGGGGGCTTTGACGCATCCTTCTGTGAGTTCTGGCGGAGGCAGTGACGCGCCTTTCCCTCAGCATGGTGGTGGTGGGATGTGAGGAAGATCCACGCGTGGCTCTTCTGCTGAGACTACACCCGGGGCGCCAGCTCGCAGAGGGATGTGGCAATAGTGCAGTTTGAATGGGAGGTCTGAGAGCTAGAGAGGCATCTGGCCTCCAGCCCCGAGGATCCACCCCTCTGCGCAGCATACCAGGAGACGCGGGAGGAGCTCCGGGCCCCGGAGGACCATCGGGCCCGGGGTGCCTTTGTTCAATCCCGCATCCGCCTCCTCTGGGAGATGGACCGTGACTCCCACTTCTATGCACTGGAGAAGGGGGGTGGGGGGCTAAGAAGCACGTCACCTGCCTTCAGGCAGAGGATGGCATCCCCCTCACAGATCTGGAGGAGATGCATGGGAGGGCCAGGGCCTTCTACATGAGCCTTTTCTACCTGATCCGACCAATCCTGACACTTGTAAAGTGCTCTGGGACGGGCTCCCGATGGTCAGTGTGGGCGAACAAGACCAGCTGGAGCTGCCTCTCACTCTGGTTGAGCTCTCAGAAGCCCTCCGCCACATCCCCACCAATAAATCCCCAGGCATGGACAGGCTGACCATGGAGCTCTACTGCACTTTCTGGGACATCCTCGGCCTGGACCTTATCACCATCTGGGCTGAGTCCTTGGAGAGAGGGATCCTCCCCCTGTTGTGCAGGCAAGCTGTGCTCGCCTTGCTCCCAAAGAAGGGGGGCCCCTGCAACATTTGGAATTGGCATCCTGTCTCGCTTCTCAGCACAGACTATAAGATCATAGTGAAGTCCATCTTGCTGCAGCTGGGGTACGTGCTGGTGGATGTGGTCCATCCTGACCAGACCTACGCCATCCCGGGCAGGACCATCTTCGATAACTTGTACTTGGTCCGGGATCTCTTGGAACTCAGGTGTAGGGACGGTCTGTCGTTCACCCTTCTGTTCCTGGATCAGGAGAAGGCATTTGACAGGGTGGATCACAGGTATCTCCTGGGCACTCTGCTGGCGTTCGTCTTCGGGGCCAAGTTTGTGGGTTTGCTCCAGGTGCTGTATGCCTCTGTGGAGTGTCTGGTCAGGCTCAACTGGACCCTGACCGAACTGGTCCACTTCAGGCATGGGGTGCATCAGGAGTGCCTGCTGTCAGGCCAGCTGTATGCTCTGGCGATCGAGCCTTTCCTCTGTCTCCTCCACTGGCAGTTGATGGGGTTGGTGCTTTGGGAACCAGAGCTGCAGCTGGTCCTGTTGGCGTACGCTGACGATGTGCTCCTCATGGGCCAGGACCCGGGCAACCTGGTGCAGGTGGAGGCCTGCCAGGCTGTTACTTGGCAGCCTCCTCCTCCTGGGTAAACTGGGTCAAGAGCTTTGGCCTGGTGGTTGGGGACAGGTAGCAGGCAAACTCCCTTCCAGCCGCGCTTCAAGCCATCCGGTGGAGCGTGGGTCCGCTGCTCTATCTCAGCATTTACCTTTCTGCCACGCAACCTTCTCCGCCGAAGAACTGGCAAGATTTGGAGGCCAGGGTGCGTGAGCGTATGTGGAGATGGATAGGCCTGCTCTGGTGTCTCTCCCTGCAAGGGAGTGCTCTAGTGATGAACCAGCTAGTCCTGTCCATGTTCTTGCACTGGCCCCAGGGATCCTGGCCAGGCTCCAGAGGACAGCCCTGGAGTTTTTCTGGCCAGGACTCCACTGAGTCTCTGCAGGGGTCCTCCACCTGTCCCTGGAGGAGGGAGGACAGGTCCTTAAGTGCCTGCACACTCATTCACGTCTTCCGCCTCCAGGCCCTGCAGAAGCTCCTTTATGGTGCAGGTAGACCGATGTGGAGCATACTGGTGCATGCCTTCCTGCGCCACTTCCGAGGGCTCTGACATGACCGGAAGCTCCTTTATCTCCATACAAGGGGTCTTCTGCGAGACCTCTGCCGGTCTTCCACCAGGACCTCCTCCGGACCTGGAAACTGGTTTTGGCCACCAGGTCCATGGCGGCTGCCGAGGGGCTGGATCTCCTCGCGGAGCCCCTGCTACACAACCCCCAGATCCATGTGCAGGTGGCGGACTCCCCCTCGGTGCACCAGAGGTTGGTCCTGGCAGAAGTCACCAGAGTTGGAGACCTCCTGGACTATGACGGGGAGACTGGCTGGATCCCCTGATGCTTGCTTAGTGCATGGGGCTCTCCAGGGCTCGTACTCCCTGGCACGTACTTCAGGAGGTGAGGGATGCTTTACTGCCCACTGCTTGGGTCTTCCTCGACCGGGTTCTGCGAGAGGGCATGCCATGCCCACCCTCCACCCCAGGCCCTCTGGAACTTTTCATCAGGCCTGTGCCCTATGGACCTGCCAGGCCATCCCACCCCTTTACCGCGAGCCAGCTACACAACTTGCAGCCAGTTCAGTTCCGGACCATGCCAAGAAAACATCTGTACACACCAGTGCTCCACACTCTTCACGTCCTTGTCCTCACGTCCCACCCTGACATGAAGTGGTGGGACCTTTTGCCACCTCTGGAGGGTGAGGAGCCCCGGTGGGCCAGCTTATATTCCACCTTGGTCCTGAGGCCCGCCAGGGACATCAGCTGGTGGCTCCTTCACGGAAATGTGAGCATGGGCATGTACTTGGCATGGTTCACTTCCCTCCCAGACACCTGCCCTTTTGCAGCATGAGGGAGATCCTGGCACATGTATATCTGGAGTGTACCAGGTTGCAGCCTCTATTCTGGCTCCTCCTAGATATATTATTATGGTTTTAGTTGCATGTTTCCCCTCACCTTCTCATCTATGCACTCCCTATATATAGCCCTTGCTCCTTGTCAGCCTCCTCCTAGCCCTGGCCAAAATGGCCGTCTACAAAACCAGGGAGAGGAAGTTTCCTGTGATTTTTGGGGCCTATTTTCACTCCTCAGTCAATTCACCATGGACGCATCTGGGCAGAGTTCCTTTGGGCGTCATCCACTGGCTCCCTTGATGACTTTGAGGAGCAGGGGGCGCTGTCCATGGTTCTCTGCTCGGTCTTCCTGTCAGGTTCCCTTCATTTAGCCATGTGACCTCACTCCCATTCCTGTAATCTCCTTAGTTGTCCCATGCAATTATTTGGTATCCCGGACCTGTAGATCTGCCCCTTAGGCTGGGCGGAGGCCCTTTAGCAGTGGGTGGGCTTCTACCTGCCCACTTCCTGGATCCCAACAGGTCTACTCTTTTATCCTCCTGGTCTGAGTCTGTCACAGGTGTGTTATTTAATGTTGACTTTAGCACTACTCACCATAACTGGTAGTGGAATGGAAAGGATAGAGGTTTGACATTTACAAATAACAAAAATACTGAACAGCCTTCCCAGAGGAGCAATGGGGGCAAAAAAACTAAGTGGCTTCATGATTAAGCTTGATAAATATATGGAGTGGATGGTATGCTGATTTTGCCCATAATGGCATGTAGCTGATCTGTGGCTGCTAGTAGCAAATATCCTCAATAGCTGGGACACTAGATGGGGCGGGCTCTGAGTTACTACCGTGAATTCTTTCCCAGGGGTCGGGCTAGTGGGTCTTACCAAGATGCTTAGCATCCAACTGATCACCATATTTGGGATTGGGAAGGAATTTTCCCCAAGATCAGATTGGCAGAGACCCTGAGGAGTTCCTTCCTTTGCATAAAGAACACAGGTCACCTTCAGGTTTTAAACTAGAATTAATGGTGGATTCTCTAAGTTCAGGTTTTTAAATCATGATTTGAGGACTTCAGTAACTCAGCCAGAGATTAGGGGTCTATCACAGGAGAGGGTGGGTGACTTCTGTGGCGTTCAATGTGCAGAAGGTCAGACTAGATTACCATGATAGTCCCTTCTGGCTTTAAAATCTGAGTTTTACCTCCACACTGTATCATGAGGGTTTGGTTCCCATGCCTAAAAATTTGATTTAAAATGTTCTTTTCCTAATAGCAGTTTGGAAAACTGTGCTCACTGAAATGTTTACTTCTTCCTTTTAAAATGAAATTAGTGCTAAACTGCACTAGAACTGTATTCTGTCATCCACAAAACACTTACAGTATGTGTAATCATGCCATATTAGTTACACTGCCTTGCATTTCTCTGGAGGAACAATCTTAATGTAAAACTGGTGTTAATTTTCTACTATGCCTAGCTTTTAAGTCCAGAAGGCACCACTGTGGTAGCCTAGTGTGCCACCCTTGCACAACACAAGACATATGGCTTTCCTGCCTTAATTCAGGGCAATATTCATTCCTTTGTATAAGGCCACCACAAGTCCCATGTATTACTTAAGTCTTATTTTGAGGGCTTAAATTGGATCTGAATGACACATAGTCCTTTTGCTAGTCCTCCACCCAGGTACAAATCTCAGCCCCTGCTGAGTTTGCTAATAATAATGCCAATTAGTACCAACTGGATATTGCTGTAGTCACCTGGCTATTATCAACTACAGGTCAAGGTGTGGGTAAATGGTGTGATGATTCTCAGGGTACTCAGGACTGAGTCACCTTGTTATCCCCTTGTTTCCAGAGAGAGGGAGGGAGGGAGACTTGCTGGTGTTTAATTGTTAGACATTTAAACTACTTAAACTGTCAGCGTTTAACTGGGTCTCCCAAACAGTTTCCTCTGGGCTATGCCAGCCCTTATTTTACCTTGCAGGTTAAAATAGGTGCACCCAGGCTCTGAACCCCTTTGAAGCAATTTCCTTTTGTATTCAGCCCTCCATCTACTGATCACTCACAGAATTACCAGATCATCTGTTCCTAAAAGAACAGTGTGTAACCCTTCTGCCCATCAGAGTTGGCAGCAACAAGGGCCAAGTTCAGTATCTAGGGGTTCCATTACAATAACACAATGCAAAACCGGCTCAAGCCCACACCCAGTGACCTGGGACAAATATATACCACCCCTGCTGGGCGCCTCTAAAAGGCAATACTTCCCCTCTTGCAAGCACAGAGTCTGAGTGTAGCAAAAGCCTTTTAATAAAAGAGAGAAACAATGGCATTATGTTGGGGAAACACCACCAACACGAGTCATAACACAACCCATGAGACAAAACCCACCCCAAGTAAATTGGGCTGTGTCCTTTCCCTTTGGTTCTTGAGTCCAGCAACCCAAAAGTCACCCAAAGTCCCCAAACCCAAAAGTCTCTGTCCCTGATCAGTGCAGCCCCAGAGTTCAAAAGTTTATCTGCGGAGTTTTACCTCCCAACCTGGGTGGAAATGTGGGGGTTAAGGGGTACCTAACGTGGTCCAAAGCCGACTGCCTAACCTCTCTGTGGGGCTCCACTCCACTCCACCAGCCGCCCCATGAATTGCTCTGCTTTGCCAGCCACTCCGCTCCACCAGCCATCCCGTGAGCTGCTCCAGCTGTCCCACAAACTGCTTTGCTCTGCCAACCATCCCATGAACTTCTCTGCAATATATCTTCAGGGCCCCACACTACTTAACACAACACTCAGCTTTTAATTATTTCAGCTTGTAGTAGGGGAACCTCAGTGCTGATACACCATTGGCCCAAAGTGAATTCAGCTCAGCAGTCTGTAACTAGACTTGTAGTAGAATCAAAACTAGCTCTGATATTCCACCATGAAAAGAGAAGGTGCAATTAACATGTAGAGCCCATACCACTAAGTATTAATATCTACTCCCAGCCTCTCTCAATTCAGTGAGTTTTGGAACCCATGACCCTTGCCTAGCAAGTGCTGCTTAGTTGATGGTGAGTCCCTCCATCATAACAAAGGCCAAGTACAGTTCCACTGTCCTTGGTTCACATAATCAGGATAATAACAGTTTATTCTTCCTGCCCCAATAACAGAGAAACTGGGGCTCCTACAGCAGCCAAAGTGACCATCTAGGCGGGGTGGGTGTGCCTATGCAAATAAGATCAGCCCCTGAAGTTCTTTTCCATAACCCACCACAACTCGCCACTAGATGTCAGGGTAGAGCTCATCCTGACTCTGCTTACAAGTGTATATACACTACTTGAATTATTAAGTTTAGGATCAGGGGTTTTTTGTACGACACCACAATGCTGAGATATATTTATAGTGAAAACATTCATAAGTTTATTATCAAAGATAATAAAGATTTAGGATTTGAGATAATGATTGAGGATAATGGAAACAAAGGATACATATAAAACAAAATCATAATGTCCTTTCTAGAGATTAGACTTAACAAGCTACCCTTCTCTCTAGGGAAGTTTATCTCACCCCAACTGTCTCAGGCATCATTTCAACCAAGCCCGGTTGAAATCCCATTTTCATGAATGTAAACACATTGTTTTCTTCCTCAGTTTCAGGATAAAAGGGTGTCCTTTTGCCTTCCCATTATATTCCTCAAAGTTCATGTCTGACCTCAGAGACAGGGCAACACCATCATGGTTCAATCTCTGGTATCTTGTTTCCCCCATATTGATTCTGCATATAAATGGAGCTTCCATTGTGTTGGCTTACAATGCTTAATTTACAGTTAGACAGATACACATATTTTACTTCCTGTCTGGAAGAAACCTGTTTTTCCCCTTTGGTTGGTGACAACCAAACACATTTTCAATACATAACACAACTCCTTTAAAATAATCCATCCATACATCATGCAGCAATTATGAGGCTCATTATAACATAAGCTTTTATTAGAGACCTCACATGACATAATTTATAGATAAATACCTTGAAAGCAGTGTGCTAGATTTCATGAGTTTCTCAGTCCTGTTAGGAGTTTGTTACACTACAGTGAACCCTTTGCCAGTTGGCATTGGGCAGTTCTTAAGGTCACAGAGGGATAGGAGGCAGGAGTGAGCAGACTCATCAGTGCTGGGAAGCAGGGCATCTGGCTCCAGGCTGGGAATGAGGGTTCCTACCTGCTCCTGGGATGCTTCCAGCCCCTCCGGTTCCCACTGCCAGCTCTCTGGTCCAATCCTGGGCACTGAAGCAGCCATTGCAGACCCTCTAGGTCCTACTTTCACCTCTGTTTGAGCCCCTGGCACATTCAGGAATTTGCACAGGGGTGAGAACCCACAATGGTTCTATTGTGGGGGTGTTAGCCCTCACTGTCTGCTTGATTTCACTGTTCCTGATCAGCTGAATTGGGAATAGCAACTCATTTCACGTAGACCAACAAAGAGCCATCAGATGTTTTTTGGGATTTTTTTTTGTCATACAGGACTAAGCCAGATGCAGACCCGACTGGTACATTTCTCCTATATTATCTCCTGAATTAATGTTTTTCATACTCTAGAATGAAAAACCTCTTAACAAAAACTAACAAAAAAGCCCTTCCAAAAATACTTGGGCTACATTCACAAGTAGTCTTTGGCTGCTTTTTGGTGATCCTCATTATTCAAAGCAGCCATAAACCTGATTAACAGGCACCAATACTTATGTGAATGTGGTCCCTCATTTTTAAGAAAACTATAAATGAACTTCTCTTTTTGTTTTCTAAAATAAAAACAAGTAAATCAGAGAGTCATGATTTCATTGTTTTCCAGGCCCCCTGGAGACATGGCACGTGTCAAAATCCTATTGTAGTGTGTCAGAATACTGTTGTGTTATGTCACATTTTATGCAGATGCATGCATAAAGAGTTGATGAAATCTAATGTGGCATCTGAACACAATTACCACCATGCTCAAAAATTTGAGAAAAATATGTTGGAATTTTGTTATGCGTTTTGTCACCCTTACACACTATGAATAGTAGAGTATCTTGCTCTACAAGTATTGTATGCTTGTCTCACTGTAGATACAATGATAACTATGTGTACTAGAAATAGTATCATACAAGGATCTCAAAACTCTTTAAAACATTGATTAGTCATCTCAAAAAATTCTGTAAGACAAGTTAAATGTTTTACAGATGGATAAACTGAGGCTACATAGATATCCAATGACTTGCCTAATATCGCAGAAGTGAGTCAGGATGGAATACAGCCTCAGAGTAGGTTTGGCCGGAAAACGCTTCCATTCCATGAAAAATTCTGATGTTTCAATTTTTTTTTTCATTCTGTTTGATTTCATTGGGAATAATTTCATTGCCTTTAGTGGGAGTTGGATCAGCCTCCTTATGAAGTCTGCAGAAGGGGGAACCTCTAATATAAATCTTAGGAGTTATTATATTAAAAAGTGGGTTACAATGATGAGACACTGATATCATACTTTCCTTACAGAGCTGTTGTCCAAGTTTATCTTTTGATTGTATCAAGGGTTCAGGTCTTGACAGCTCTGAGAACTGGTTGGATAATTCATTGAAAATAATATTTGTGGTGAATTTTATTCACTTTTTTATGATTCTACCAGCTCCCTGGTCACAAATATTGCCTGAATATTATGCATTGTGAATTTTGGTGGGTTTTTTTCCCTTCAGTCAATAATTATTCACATATACTTTTTCCCATTAGTAGATTAGCTTGTCACTATTTTTAAACCTGTTCCTAAGTAAACACTAAACACCAATACCCTTATTTTCCAACACTAGATCTGTGAATGTGCAGAGCTCTTTCAGCCAAATAAAAATGTGTGCTATAGGAGACAGAACTCTCCAGCACTGTTTATTTGTATGGCAAACAGGCAGGAGGAACTCACCAGCCACCTTCAGAAACTCCTTTTTGCCCCTTTATTATTCTAATAAGCAAGCATACCCTCACCTTCTCCAAAAATCCCTGTCTTTTGCAGCGTACCTGGAAGGTCACCAATTCAGGCTATGTCAGACCAAGTAGGTGAGCAAGTTCTACTATCTCAGAGCCCTCACCACTATCATCCTCCCAGCTAATCTCACTCTTATAATGAAGAGGGTCCAACTTGAATGTTCCTGTTAACTGTAGCTGTGGCAGTTTGGCAAAAGGAGAGCCGCAATCCCTCAGAAAGGCCAGTTCTAGGCCAATCAGGGATTTATAGGTCATAACTGAAACCCTAAATTCTACCCAGAGGCCAGTGGGTAGACAGTGTGCATGCTGGACCACTGGTGACCTATGCCAGTGAGATGCACCACTCAGCAGGTGAGCCACTGCGTTCTGCACCAGCTTCATTCTCCAAATGGTTTTACAGTATTGCCTCACTTAATGCAAATTGCTAGTGACTTATCTGTAGGTTACAGAATTATGGATAACCGTGGCAAGATCTGCATCTGAAAGGAAGAGTCACAACTCAACCTCCTTGTCTGAAACAGAGGGTAAAAAACTGACGGGGTCATGGCTTTAATACCAATGTCAAAGAGCTGCTAGGGGTCTAAAATCATTTCTAAATTGCAAATCTAAGTAACTAATAGTAGTCCGACAGAAAGATATCTTTAATCAAAGGGAGTGATGTAACCTTCCCCATATCCTCCATATGCTTTTCTCAATCCACTGCCATCACTTTAAGTCTTGTTGGAGTTGAGCCACAGTAAGTTTGTTCTCATCTATCCTTCAGTTTCAGTAGACACTGGCTGAGGTGCTGAACTTCAGAGTCAGATGAGATAGAGGCTTACAGTTGGGAGTCATTAGCATACTGAAAACACTCCACCCCAGTCTCTTTACTGCCCCCCTACTAGCCCCATATACATGCTGAACAGTAGGGGTGATAGCTTGGCTCCCTAAAGGACCCCACACTTGAGAGTACCGGGAAGAGGAAAAAATTTCCACAACTACCTGTTGATATCTCCAAGAAAAAAGAAAGAAGCCACCCCAGGGTCTGAAGGCAAGTCAACAGTACCTCATTATCACAGACAGTTGATATATCTATTAATAGTAAGATAGACAACTTATCTTCATTCATCAGAGGGAGATCATTGGCCAATGTGACCAACAATCTCTGTGCCAAAACAAGTCTATGCCCAGACTAACAACAGTTAACAAAATCAAAGACATCTAGATATTTTGAGAGTTGTCTTGCCACAAACCTTCTTTACAATCTTACCCAAGAACGGAAGATGTGAGACTGGTCAATAATTAACTATATAACTTCTTCAGCAAAGGCTGCACTAATTTCTTACTTCAAAGCAATTGGCAGCCCACCTCTTTGAAAGACATTCTCCATGAGCAATGGACACAGTATGTCCCTGCTGGTCTTCACCAGACAGGAAAAATGTGGATCCAAAGCATAGGTTATTGGACAAATTTCTCTCAACATCTCCAGTACTTCTGTGAGCATCACTATCTGATATTCTATCCCAGAAGGGGCCTCTGTTCCCTCAAAACATTGCTCTGTCACCACAGAAGCAAGATACGTAATCTCAATCATGTCCTCAAAATAACAAGGAATTTCCTCAAATGGGAGTGACTCAGACTATCTACTGTGTTTAGACATACCCAAGACATATCTGCTGTTCATGATTTTGCCATGGGAAATGTTTACTATGTACAAACTCCCAGTGTACATTCTTTGCTTTCTCACTAAATTACAATTTATTGTAAGTGTCATGCCACTTTGTACCATTAATTTACCTCTGACCATTTCATACTGATGTGTATCACCAATAAAATGTATAACATTACATGTAATATGTAAGTAGATGCATCCTAAATTGGTTTTTTGATCAGTTATGTCTCCAATTCACTAAAACATGGAGTCCCAGATGAGCCCAGTTCAGATTTTTCTTATTTCAGATGATTTAAGTCTTAAATGAAACTCTTTCAAATGAATTCCTGTAAAAAAAAAATTGAATGATTAGCTAGCTTGCTCAGAGACCAACATGAGAGCTGATATATAGTTTATCTTCCTTGATATGAACATTATTCAATTCAAATCTAAAGAATTGAACGCCTAAATCAAAATAACCAGAATTTTGTCAAAGGATCAGGATTTTGTTACAAAAGTCATTGTTTCTTACACAATTCTATTCTGATACATTATTTTGAAATCAGTTGGCTCTTTGCGTTCTGTTCCTCTCTGATCAGAGCAGTGCCTTTGGATGTTTTTCTACTCAATTCACTTTTCTCTTTTCCTTCCTTCCCTATGCTGTATTGCGCTGTATGGGATACCCCAATGCTGTCCCATTATTTTTTATAAATTCTGCACAAATTGATACAACTGCAAGCCATTACAGTTATAGCTCCTTAATTGACAACCATATAGAGATCAAGGGAACCAAATAACATTCAGGGTTTTTTAGGGCTTTGACTCTGAACTTAAAAAGCAGTTCCACTAGGCAGCTAAGGTCAGCAAAGAGAGCGACTCAGACATAATTATCTCAGTGCTTCAAACATCAAGTACTATATGGAAGTGTATACGTAATTGCAAATGAACAGACATATCATAATGGGGTTTTATGCAGTATATAATTAAAAAGCAGACATTTATTTAGGGCAAGGGCCAGTTTCAACACAATATGTCCAGTGCTTTCTTACATAGGCTTCCATGCTGTGGAACTCAAACATCTATCAATAACTATTTTAGGTTGCACAGGTAGAAATGCTTATAGTTAGGGCTGCCTAACAGATTCTGTTATCAGACCCTTTTCTCAGTTTTCTCTAATTTTGCCAAACTCTTCAGGCTGAAGTTTTCCATGTGAGATGTCTGCCTAAAAGCTGATTATTTTTTTTTAAGTTTTCAGCCAGAAAAGTTCAGTCATTTCAGAATGGTTCAGAACAGTTCAAAATGAGAATGAGATTATAGAATATAAATTGTTCCATCCATGTTCAAATAATTCTTCCACTGAAAAACTCAAGTATTTCCATGCTTTGGAGCAAGGGTTTGAAATTTGGCAGAGGTTATGCTTTTTGCTGTTTCAGACCTAACCTATTAATAAGCCTTTGGAAAAAAAAAAACTAAGTTTGCATATGATAAGTAGAGACTTTGGTAACTAAATTCTTTGAAGAGTCTATCTGCACTCAGCATACTCCATTCCCTCACAAATAATTGTATTTTTAGTTTGGTGGCTAAACTCAGAAATAAAACAAAACCAAAACAGTTTTTTGTTTCAAACCAAAATTGTGGGTTTTTTTTGTTTTGTTTTCCCCCCTCACTGAAAAAAAAAAAAAGAAAGAAAGCTTTTGTTCAGGTTGAATCAAAAACAAATGCTGAATTGTAACTTTTTTTTTTCAAAATGTCATTTTGATTCAATATTTCCTTTTGAAGTGTGAATTCAAACTGACATTTTTTAAATGGTTTTTCAAAATGGAACTGGCGTTGACATTTCCAAAAAAAATTGTTTGGGGTTTTTTTTGGTTGAAACTATTTGCCAATTTTGGCCCAAATCCATTAATAGTTTTGGCATTCTAAAAAGGTACATTATGGGGTAAAATTACTATTCACTAAAACAAAAAGTTAGGGAGCAGAGCTGTGTCAACCTGACTATGCATATACCAACTCCACCTGACTGACGGACTGCCCAGCGACAGTGGGGCTGAGCAGGACTTTCTTCTGAATTTTTTCTCAAGGAAGATGCCAGGAGACACTGTGGTGCTGAGCACTGGAGCTGAGAGAAGAAAAACTTGTCTCTCTTGTGCTCCTCCTGCTAGTGCTCTGGTTGCAGAAATGATTGGGTGAGGTTTTTTAGCCTGGGTTATGCAAGAGGCCAGACTAGTTGATCATAATGGTGCCTTCTGGCCTTAAAATATATATTAATTATATTATCTGGATTTTATTCTTTGTTACCCTGCATCATGTGTAATCAATTACAATAGTGAAAAGTGGTATAAATGACTACACAAGGTATAGGATGATGGAGAATAAGGCCATTGTAGTTGTAAAACTAATTTCTATCGGTGCCTGTTTCACTGCTGTTGATTACTGGAGCCTAAGTTGGTTCATCCTATTCAATTCTCCCCTTCCCCCATTTTAAAAAGTAAATTTACTTTTATGTACATGAGAATATAATAAAACACTAGTTTGTGCTAGTAACTCTTCTCCCTGAAGTCAATGGAACTATGCTGATTTACACCAAATGAAGATCTGGTCCATGGTTTCTATTTGGTTTTACTAGTATTTTATTTATACATGGTAAAAATTGTCTGAATGCAGCCAGCTAATACAAGCCCTTTGTGTTGAAACGTAGCTATGTCCTCTTTTCTGGTGGGACACCACTCTGTTGCACACAGACCCAAATCCTCTCTCTGTAGGATTCTAAATGCTTGGGTTTGGGTAGCGACTGGTCACTGTTCTTAGCTCTAGGTCTCTCAGGCGACCTTCGGACCCAAGAAGAGGGACCCATCTGGCAACCTTAGACCCTGGAACTTGTGCCCCAGCCCTGCTGAGTTCCTATTTGGTAATACATCCCTCAGAGTTCAGCCTCACTGTGGGTGTTCTGAGCTTCTAAATTAACCCCTTCAGGGACAAAGTGGCAAGAAAGAAAGAAACACAGGCTTAGCAAAGTTCTTATTCACAGACAGTAACTCTCTGGTGTGCTTTAAGAGTAGAGATCTTTAAAAACAAAATTCTGAATGTAGCCCAAGTCTGATTTTATCTCACCACTGAGCTCTGGGTTTGGTCAGTATCCTTAGGAAGTAGGCAACCCTTCCTACCTTCCTTAGCCTGGTTTTCTTTCATATGCCTGAGGACTGGTCCCTTTCAAAGAAAAGTATCCCTCTTTTAAGACACTCTGTCCTCCTTTTGGGCATGTGCTCTAACTGGGAGAGTTCTGGTCTACAGTCTTCCCATGACTTCTTAATAGAGTTAATAGCCCTAGCAGTAAAAAACCCATTGTTCCAATAGGGGAGAGTAATCCAACATTAACTGATTGTGATAGCTATATCATAGCTTGTCAGACACTTTTTCCACTACGTAACCAGCCCCTGCAACAAAATGGGAGCAAAGGAATACAATATGAAGTCGCACACCAAAATGAAGGTTACAGTAAAAAGTAGAGACCCTGAAAAGAAACAAGGTTCACTAAACATGGAGTTAACAATTTACAGACATATCCCTAATCTGTGACAATATGTATTGTTTAAGTCTACCTGTGCCTTCTTATGAGTGCTGAAGTGAGAGTCAATAGGTGCATATGTCTTGTTAACCTTCTGCACAAGGGTAAATTCAACCCACAATGCCGTACATTTTCCTATGTATTCACAGAAAAGTAGAACACATTCTTACATGAGTTTTTCAGATTCATAGCTTAATACAAATCTCAAAATAAAAAAAAAAGAAGATAGTCCCCTAATTGGGAACATGAGAAACTATTCAAAAATACACACATTATATCTACTGGAAGTTGGCAAGTACTTGTCACAATCTAGTTTGATTCTGCAAGGTATGGCATGTCCTTTAATGATCATTTCCTTTACTATGGCTTGGACAACATCAGCTATCACAGTTTTGAGTACATTTCATTTGTTCAGCTGCGTAAAGTAAACATACATCAAATATATTTAAAATCAATAAGATTATACTACAATAAAAAGAATCTTTGTTGCTTCAACTGTACATGACAAGTTCTAAAACAATGTATGAGAATAAAAAACCCTAATACTTGCAGTGTGCTACTTATCATACACTCTGACAGTGATAAATTCCCTCTGAGATTTTCAGGTGTCCTATTGTTATCTTCAGCT
Organism: Caretta caretta; assembly: GCF_965140235.1. Taxonomy (NCBI): domain Eukaryota; kingdom Metazoa; phylum Chordata; order Testudines; family Cheloniidae; genus Caretta; species Caretta caretta. The sequence continues at coordinate 57,146,413 of NC_134209.1, forward strand.
GTCTTCTAGCTTGTCAATCTTCTGCTTTCAGGTGGTATCAGTCATTTACACAGGCAAAAACCTTGCTTAGAGGGACTTACACTTTGTGCTAGTAGTAGGTGTTTTTTTATCTTCTAGTGGATTATTTGACCACTGTTCTTGTGGATTTTTACAAAAGCAGCATCTCTGATTATCTCACAATTTATCTTTTGTAAGAATCTTGTTCGAGACTGAGTTAATAGAGGGGGGTCGCTATTTCAGAGCTGTCTCTCCCCCTCTGGCTTTTAGTAGAGGATAAGATTTTGAATAATAAAAGATGTAGACACAGGAAACATTCACAACACAGAAATGTTTGATGATGAATACTAATAATACATGAATTACAGTCTTTGTAGGCATATTTGTCAGTGGACCCATACAAAAAACAAAACAATACCTGTATCCAATCTCTGATAGTATATTATTGTCTATTACTCAGTAGTTATATGTGGGAGTTGGGGCAGGATTTTTGTGCAGAAAATTAGGTGGTGACAGTCTAATTTATGGTCTACTAGCTATGTTAGTGTTGCTGGATAAGCGTGTAGTTGACTGATAAGCACACTGCAGGTACACAGGTACACATATCTAAAGAGCTTGGCAAAAATTTATTTGAACATGCACAAAATGAAAATATGACTGAATTTGGTAAAAATAAAACATTCTATCAATATACCTTTCTTTTATGAATTTTGCAAAATACACTGACATTTTTGGAAAAATTCTGATAGAAAATGTTTTTTTTTTAAATCTAGAATAGAAGAGGAAGCATATATTCTTTACAAATAATGTATTGCAGCATAATGCAAAGTCTGTTTTGTAAGCTAGCCTCTGGGGTGAGTATGGCAAGGTTGCAGTCTTTAGTCCCTAGGGGACTTCAACGCTGACTCACTGAAGGTAAAGTACAAGTGTCTCGCAGATGTCTGTATGCAACCTAGAGAGAGAAGTGCTTGTTATAGTCATTCTGTTGACAAAGAGTTTTTTATTTTTAGTTATAGCAGAATAATATGTTTTCCATCATTACCAGAGGGTGTGCTACACAACTGCAGCAGAAAAGGAGGATGATCTATAGTTCCTAAAATGAAAAAGGAGATGGATTTAAGGAGGAAGAGAAAAAGTGACCATTGTGAGTCAGAGTACTGATGTTGCTCCTACCATGATGCTGAAGGACTTTGAAACCTAACTACATTTAAATGCTGAACTCTACAAATGTTTTACTCAGGTGAAGGTCCTAATGTCAGTAAAATGTTTGCCTATACCTATGTAAGGGATGATGGATAAGACTGTAACTTATTATGGCAATATTATAAATACATCAAAACAAAACATGAATTTCCAATTTGCCCCTGGCTAGAGACAATGATCTGATGTGGCATATCATTTCTTGTCCTTTAGCTACAAAAGCCTACTTATTTATTTATCTGTACACCAAGGTGTGTTTATGGTTCTTGTCTCTGGAATATATCAGTACCCATGTTTTCACTTTCTAGCAAACAAAGAAAGAAAAAACTTCATATACTATGTCAGAACAGAAAGGATGTAAACTATTTCAGAACTACAAATTCAATATTAAGATATCAAGAGAAAATAATCAACAGTGGACAGTAGTATTAGTGGTAAACAAGCAACAGTGGGGCACTTCCACTTCCCACCTTCTCTTAAACTGTACTTAAACTTTTTTTCTTTTTTTTTAAATAATGGGATTGAGGAAGGAAGTTGGGGACAATAACATTGTCAGATACTGTGGGCTATATTAACAACCCAAAAGAGCTCTTCTTGTGGTCATTTAGCCTCTATTCAAAAAGTGTCTGAACATTTTAAAATATTAGTTTATTAATGAAGATTCAAGGGCCCTATGTGATAAGAATAAGTGTATTTTTCTACAATGAAAACCCGAGACAAAGAGGTTGAAGTTGAGAATTTCAAAGCTGTGCAGTGGAGCACTGGCCTCTAGGTTCTCCTGCAATACAAAACAGCAACCTAGGACATTTGGATGCTCAATTTCTCTTAATTTAAGTGGGAATTGGGATCTAAATCCCTTAGCCAGTTATAAAAATCTCAGTCTAAATGTCTTGCTCAAGTAACATATTAATCAATGGCAAGGTGAGAATTGAATGGTGGCTTTCTGACTCCATCCCTCTCAATCACCAAATGTTGACTATGGAAGTTGCCACTAAAAATAAAGAATCAATCATCTTATTGATGTCCTTTAGTATTATTCTCCCATCCATTTTTACTCACACAACAAAACTGAAACACATTTTTGGGGGAGATTATTAATTGAAAATAAAGATTTTTTTAAAAAAAATTCTCCTCAAATATAGCAAACATGTAGGAAACAAAAATCTAATCAAAATGTACACCAAAATCTGAAAATATTACTTTGATGGAATTCTCAAAAATCTCCCAAAACATGGATATTATGAAAAGCAAAGACTGAAAGCCAGATCCAGTTTTCCTTTACACTCAGTGTAAGCATAATTTGGAATATGCAGAGAATGAAAGATTGGGTTCAAAGGCATGATTGAATTTCATGCAATTTTTGGTTTTATAAACATTTTTGATGTAAAGCAGAAACAGCTTTTTTTACCTTCCCCAGTACACTCTGCTGACAAAGAGAAAGGCATATTTTAAACTCAGGTCTTTAAACTGCTCCCATTAGCAAAATTCCCAGTAATGGCAATAAGGGACAAATCAGGTCATGAGCATTTGTTATTTTCATCTTAACCATGATAGTACCCTCTGTAACCACTGACAGTCACTCCTTTTTTCAGAAGTACTTGAATTTTTAGACGTGCCAAGTTGTTCAGCTCTGTTTAAAGTTCTGTCACCTATTTTTCTCAGCAACAACAAAAAACAAGCTACAGTAACTGACTGAAGTATAATTAGGAGGCCAAAAAAAGAATTTAAAGAGTAGCTAGCAAAAAACCCACAACTAACAGAAAAAAAAAAGCACAATAGAAGCAGGAAGCCTGATAACCATTGGTGGGGCTAGTGGACAATCAAGGTGCTAAAAGAGCACTCAAGGAAGACAGTGCCCTTGCAGAGAAGCTAACTGAGTTCTTTGCATTGGTCTTCACTGCAGAGAATGTGAGAGATTCCTACATCTGAGCTATTCTTTCTAGGTTACAAATCTGAGGAACTGTTCCAGATAGAGCTGTCAATAGAGGAGATTTTGCAACAAATTGATAAATTAAACAGTAATAAATCACCAGGACCCCAGATAGTATTCACTCAAGAGTTCTGAAGGAACTCAAATATGAAATTGCAGAACTGACAAAAAATACAGAGAAGGGCAACAAACATGATTAGAGGTATGGAATAACTTCCATATGAGAAAAGATTAAATAGAGTGGTACTGTTCTTCTTGGAAAAAAATGATTAAGAGGTGATATGATCAAGTTCTATAAAATCATGAATGGTCTGGATGGAGAAAGCAAATAAGGAATTATTTATCCCTTCATAACACAAGAACTGGGGTCATCAAATTATTAATTATTATTATTATTTTATTATTATTAAAGGAATTACTACTTCAGACAATGTACAGTCAACTTGTGGATCTCATTGCCAGGGGATGTAGTGAAGGCCAAAACTATAACTGGGTTCAAAAAAGAATTAGATGAATTCATGGGGGATAGGTCCATCAATGGCTATTAGCCAAAATGGTCAGGGATGCAACCCCATGTTCTGGGTATTCCCAGGACTCTGCCAGATGCTAGGACTGAATGCCGGGATGGATCACTCAATTTCCCTATTCTGTTCATTCATTTGAAGCATCTGGAATTGACCACTGTCGGAAGACAGGATATTGGACTAGATGGACATTTAGTTTGACCCAGTATGGCCATTCTTATGTACTTTCTCAAACCCTGAATTTCAATTAAATAGGAAAAGTAGTACACAGAAATGACAGTGCTAAGTTTTGCATGCTAGCTGATATCCTGTGTGTCTTGCTTTCTTCTGTGCAATGGAGAAAGTGAAAAAAGTAGGACTTAAGCAACAAAATAAATTCTGTATCATACCTCCAAAAATGGTTGAGAAAATTAGTAGTGTGTTACACTGGTGAATTCCAGGATTTTTTTCCCAAGAATCCCATGATTATATATTTGTCACAATACATTTTAGAAGCATAGAACCAAATAAACCACAAATGGCTTAATATTACAGTAATTTATCCACACATTTGCACTATTACGTTTTAAGGAACTCTTCACACAAGTATTCATATTTTAAAACCTCCTGACAATATTTAAAATACTGAACTTTATTGTAATTGTCATCATCCTTAGATGTTTATGTTGTTGGTGTGGTTGTTCTTTAGCAATCTATTTATTTCACTAACTCTTAGGAATAGAGGCCAAATTAATTTGCAGCTACCCAACAGCTGTTTGAGATTTTGTCAGTCTTACTGATATATTTTAGTGTGCTTTTGGATTATGTTGTTGTGTGCTTAATGCGTGTAATCCATGTCTGTATTAAAAGGATACTTGACCGCATTTGGTGTAAATAGCAGTGCCATCTAGTTGCATGAAGACAACCGGTAAATCAGCTTACAATTAGTGTGCTTCATTTTATCCGAGAGACTAGTACTAATCCATGATACTAAGGATCAGGATAGCAATGCCTTTAATTAAATGTAGCATCGCAGTAATATCAAATTTATTCCCTGAATTCTGACAGTCAATTAAATGGAAATATGCATAATCCCAGTAGTGTTTGAATTAGTATATTTGTAACATATAAAAGAGTGGAAAAAATAAATAAATAAATAATTCTATTCTAAATAAAAATAATCGGCATGAGTAGATTTTAATTTTTGGTACCTATTGAGCAACTTCCTTAATCTCTTCCAGATGGGTACAAATACATTAACAGCTATTACAGGAAAAAAATTAAAAATAGAAATCTCTCTTCGGATTTTTATCACTAGGGTCATTTTAGTCAGTAGTTAAGTTCACTGCAGCAATTTATGGTCATGTAGAAGTCGGTATACTCTACAGCCACAATTCTGAGAACCTCCCACCCTATACTTAACACAAGAATGGGGTGGAAAAAAGTGGCTTTAAAACAATGTTGTGCCTCAGATGTTCTCCAGATATTCAGCATTCACAGACCTGGCCTGCCTCCATTGCAAGCCCAGAAGCTGCTCTAACTTATTTTCTGGTACCTATGGCCCCATTTGGAACACAGTTTGCATAGATTAGCAAGAGTGCACTGCATTCCAGCCACAGCTTCTTCCTCCTTAGCCCACTTCCGTCACACACTCTTCCCTCAACCCCAACATAACCCTAGGCTGGTGGGTGTGATGGGGTTAAATAAAGTATAGCACTACCCTGCAGTTCTACGTGAGTTGGAGAGACCACATCTGAAAAAAAAAGTTTTTTTTTTTCCAGAGACTGAAAAAAGTCACTCACAAATTATTAGAATTAGAAATGCTATAAGGACTAATTGCATTTACACTTATATAAGATGATATTTTGCATACTGTCTATAGATATTAAGGAATATGTGGCTGTATACACACCGCCACAAACATATGTCCATTACGCTACATTAGGCCTTGTCTTACAGAATAAGATGATGTGACGTAATGTTACTATAAATGGAATTATACAAATGCTATAACTTACATTTAATGAGAAAACACTAATTTACAAAATTTGTGTAAGTAGCAGAAACTGCTATTAATTTATAATGTGTGTTTCTTTCCACAAAAAAGATTAATGATCCACTTCCTTTGCTCATTAACAATTGTCAACAGATAGAATGGTTCCTAAAAACCTTCAGCATATTTCCACTTTTTATCGTTAGGTCAAATGTACACAGAAAATGTAATCCATTACCTATGAACACAAGAACTGCTATACAAGCCACAGGAATAGCCACTCCAGTATTCTTCCTCTTACAGTGGCCAGTACCAGAGGCTTCAAAGGAAGGTGCAGAAAGCCTTGCGGTAGGCAGTTATGGAATAATCTGCCCATAGGGAATGTTTTTTTAGAAAGTCTCATCAGTTAGAGGTTTGGTTATGCCATGAAGCATAAACAAACTTTTGAACTTGAGCGTGGCCACAAGGTAATGTAAAACCAACATCCTGGGTGTGTCATCCAGAGCAAGGATCCAACCTGGGACCTCTTGATGTTAATTAATGAGCTTTACTGCCTGAGTGCCTGAACTAAGAGATGTATCTGACAACCAGTTCTGCAGCAGGCTCATCTATCTATACCTGGCCTAGTCACCACTAGAGGAGGACAGAGTGCCACACTGAGCCAGCATGGCTTACAGTAAGAACCAAAATTCAAGCTGAAAAACTAATAAAGAAATGGATGTTTGCTTGAAATAATTCACAAATACATAATACAACACTGTAAACCCCCATATAACCACACTATGGATTAACGAAAAAGTGCAATTATGCCCCCAGGTTTATGCTGTCTGCACCTATACTTCCTATATCTTCACTACAACATTGTCAAGACCCCAAAAGTATCCCTTTTAAAAAGCTGCCAGTCTTGATGCTGAATGTAATTCTCCTCTTCACTGCTTTCCTGGATGTTGAACCAGAACACACCCTTGGTAAAGCCAGCCAGCCTGGAACTAGTCAAAATGAGAAGTTTGAGCACATTAATGTAATGTTTTCCGAGCTGGTAAACCAGCTCCCTTCATCGCCTGAAGCCTACTTATCAGAAGGTTTCAGTTGTTTTTCAAAACTGTACTACAATGCTTGGTACAATCATTCATCAATCTATTGGTGAAAACATGGAGCTAGAAATGATACTAGATTATTTACGTACCACAAATAAAGTTATGATGGAAGAAAATTAGGTATTTTATTGTTTGTGTTTTATTTCAGGTTGATATGTTTGTAAATATTTTAGTCTGCTAGATGTTGAGGTTTTATGTTATCTTGATTAGCACTAGTAGGAGAAACTCTTATAAAACCATATTCTATCAGAATAGATGATTCTGTCAAAACTGAAACATCACAAAAAGCACCTCTATTTCGACAACAATAGTTTTAAAAACTGAACATCTGTCAAACAAACATTCAAAAACTGAATATTCTGTCAAAACTGAAACATCACAAAAAGCACCTCTATTTCGACAATAGTTTTAAAAAAAAAGTTTGACCCATTTTGACATTTTCTTTTAAAAAATGTTTTCATTTGGAAATTATTTTGTTTTCCTTTTTGATTTTGTATTATATAAACATCAGAACATTTTAAAATAAAACATATTTTTTTAAAATTCCTTCACAGAAATTGTTTCATTCCATTTTTTTAACAAAGCCAAATTTCTAAATCTCAAGATCCTTCGCAAAATGGAACTTCAGTCCTTCACACAACTGTAGTCTTCTTATTAGGTTGACTTTACAATTAGCCACCATAACATTCAGACTACTTGGGAAAAGGCAGGTGATCTGAATGTGACAAACAGCAGAATAATCCTTAACACATGGTAGGTTCTTATGTTGGCATTGTGCTTAATACTCTTGAATATCTTACATCTAAAATGTACAGTCTTTGTTTATGTTAGGCCTTAATACTTTTAAAGAGACATTGAGTAGTTAATGGGGTCCTCTGGATTTAAAGATTTGTTGTTTAGTATACCCAGATTGTTTGGGTTTGTCTTAATGACATTCTCTAGCAAATCACCTAATTCCTGACCTGCTGTTAAACACATGAAACCCTTGTCTAGAAAACACCAATTGCGTCTGAGTGAGACACAGTTTTGGCTCAACTCCTCCCATTCTGCTCAGAAAGAAAATGAAAAAAAAATTTCCCCTCGGAACCAGGGAGCATGTAGATGTACTTCTTTGCCCCTTACTTTTTAACCAAATGGATGCTCCTGTCTAGTTGAATGATTGAACTGGAATAGGAAAGGGAAAAGATGGGGAACCGGGAAACCGACAGTGCATTATCCTTTCCACTAACCTTCCAGGTGGTTAAAAGCTCCACTTGAAAGTTAATCCTGACAGAGGTGGTGCTATGCTCTGAACCCTGGGACTCCTGTTTTTCTATATTTAACATCTTGGCAATTTTTTTCCTGATACCACTTATCACATCTTTGTCACTAGCAAAGCCCAAATGAGAGTGTTTTGTTTGTTCTCAGAACTTGCTTCACTTCCTGTAAGAAGGAAACGAAGAATGCAGCTCTGCTGATGTGTGTGGAACAAAACATTTTGTGGGGAACAAAACATCACAGCACCACCAGGGATATGGACAGTCAGAATATCAGCTTCTAAGCAAGCCTCTGTTTTTGGAAAGCAAACCCCCTCTTCCCTCCCCCTCCTTTCCCTTCTCAGTTAAGAAGTCAGATTTAGTATTTTAGAGAAGCAGGGAGTCCAACTTCTTTTAGCCATAAACCTTGCAGGAATGGGGTTAGTGAAGGATGGGCTGAGGAGATTCCAAGAGTGTATAAGTTGTGCTCTGTGCATTGTTTCAGAACAGCCACACGAAAGCTTTGTCTACACTACAAAGTTTTGTCGGCAAAAGTTATACTGCTTTAATTAAAACCACTGTTGCATGTCCACACTAGCTCCTTGTGTCGACAGAGTGCATCCAACTAAGAGCCTTTCCATTGACACAGAGAGCAGTCCACTGTGCAACTGGCTGCGGGGTGCTTTGGGAAGGGTTTGCAATGCCTCATGGGGCAGGTTCAGCATCACATGATGCAGGTTTTTCTGTCCCTTTGTTCCATGGGCATCCTAGTAGATTGTCAGCCACTTTTTCAACTAAAGTGTTGTGGGGGAGGGAGAGGAGAGTTGTATATCTGAGGTGGGGGAGACAGCAGGCTGACCTGCCTATCCTAAGGCAGTGGGAGGGGGACATCCCCCTAACATCAGCCCCCCGGCTCTGCTCAGCACAGCAGTCTCTCCCGAAGCAGCCCGCTCTGCCTTCATGCTTATGGTTCTGTGATTCCCTCCAAGTTCTCCAACAGCCTCCTTAGCTGCCTGAAGCACCATCCTGAGCAGCTCTGTGAGCTCTCTGTTCTGAGGAATGTCCAAGTAGCATAGCCCCCCCGCCCCGCCTGTAGCCAGGGCTGGCGTTACCAGGCGGCGAACTTGAGGCAGCCGCCTCAGGTGCCAGACTGGGGGGGGGGGGGAGGGGGGAAAATGCCACTAGGACCCAAAGTGTAGAAAATTGTGTCTGCTGCTGGTGCATATGTATTCTCTCTGCCCTAGGTGCACAGAGATGGTGGAGTGCTGTGCTAAAGGAAGGAGGGCACAAGAGACATAACAGGCAGGCAGGAGAAAAGGTGAGAGGGAATAACAGAAAGCAGCAGGAACTGCAGGGAGAGAGAGGAGCCTCTTATGTACCTCTCTAGTACCCCCAGGAGCCTGGATTGATTAAAACCAGCTTCTCAAGGAGTTTCCTGTTTCCTGCTGCTTCTCTGAACCCACTTGAGGAGAACAGGCAGTCAACTGAAGTAGTAGGAGCCAGTTAGGCCCTTAAGATGCTGATATCTTCCCTCACTCAGGCCCTGCTACCAGACTGCTTATTTGTCCCCTTCAATTGTGTGTTGAGAGCCATTATAGCTGGCACAGAACAGGAGTCATGAGTGAAAGAAGAAAACGCCCCTCTAGGGCATCATTCAGAAAAAAGAAAGCAAACAAACGAAGCTTTTCTATCTTAGCAGGAAGGAGCTCTCCTGAGATACATAGCACAAATGTTCATGGTGAGCCTTTCCGCTCCAGTGAGGATGTGAGTGGTGAGGAGATGCCTGATCTTTCAGTTAGTCAGAGTGCAGGTGACCTGGCAGCTACTGCAGCATCCATATCTCCATCTCAACTGGCTATAACCATGCACTTTCCTGAAGAAAAGTGTAGAACAGAGAAGAGTGTGATGGAGGTGCAAGAAACAGCTGCTGCGGAGGTTAGTTACTTAAATCTAGATGATCCAGGACTGTGGACCCACTTGAGCAGTAGCCTGCGGAACTTCCTTTGTACTGCATGGGCCACAGAAAGTGAAAAACTTCATGTTCCACAAAGACAATGAAAATAGAAGTTTCCATCCAACACATTACTGGTGTGAAATCCTCAATGGTGACAAAGTGGAGGGGCCAGGGCTTATGTACTCAAAAACCCAGAATGCTGCATACTGTTTTTGTTGCAAACTCTTCCAGTCTAATGTCCCAGCCATATTGGGTTCTACAGGAACAAAGGACTGGAAAAATCTGGCTAGAAATCTGGCATGCCATGAGAAGGCAGCAGATCGCCAGAGAGCATTCCACAGGTGGAAAGAGCTTGAGACGAAACTAAGGTTAAATGCCATCATAGATGGTCAGCATCAAGAGAAGATTGCATCAGAGTCCCTTTACTGGCAACATGGTCTGAAAAGGCTCATTGCCATTGTGAGAATGCTTGCTACCCAAAACCTAGCACTGCATGGCACTTCAGATCAGCTGTGTGCGCCAAACAATGGAAACTTCCTTAAAATCGTGGCACTGATGGCTGAGTTTGATGCTCCAGGAGCATCTAAGAAGAGTCACCACCCAAGAAATGTACACACACCACTACCTTGGAAAAACAATTCAAAATTAGATCATACAGTTACTGGCAACAAAAGTCAAACAGAAGATTGTGGCAGATCTGAAGTCAGCAAGATATTACTCTGTTATTCTGGACTGCACACCTGACATCAGCCATACAGAACAAATGACTTTAATGGTGCGTTTTGTGGGGGACAATGCAACCTAGTGAAAATGTCCCTGCAATGGTGACTGTCAGAGAGCATTTCCAGAATTTATTGACATTGATGATACTACAGGAGCTGGTATGACAAATGTGCTTCTTAAAAAGCTGGAAGATACGGGAATTGCAAGAGCTGACATGAGAGGTTAGGGCTACGGTAATGGTGCCAACATGAGAGGAAAGAACAGAGGAGTGCAGACACGGATCCAAGAGTTAAACCCTCGAGCATTTTTTGTCCCATGCAGTTCTCATTCATTGAACTTGGTGGTCAGGGATGCAGCATCAGCTTCTAGGACGCTGCTGAATTTTTTAATATAATTCAAAGCATCTATGTATTTTTCTCTGCATCAACTCATCGATGGCAAATTTTGAAGCAACATCTGGGAACATCCTCTCTGACACTGAAACCACTGAGTGCCATATGATGGGAAAGTCGAGTAGAGGTGATAAAGCCTATCAAACACCATATTGGGAAGATAGATGATGTCATAGTTGCCATTGTGGAGGATAATGCTATGACAGGAACTGTTTGTGGGAGAACAGTGGCAGAGGGGAATGGAATCACCAGAAACATACATAACTTTCAAATTTCTGTGTGGCTTAGTGTTGTGGCATGACATACTGTTTGAAATAAATGGTGTAAGCAAGAGACTTCAAGGTATTGACCTTGATATATCTAGAGCAATGGAGCAACTGGACAAAGCAAAGTCATACGTACAGTCTTACTGGTCAGGTGAGGGATTTCAAAACATTCTGAAGAGTGCACAGAAGTTGGCAGAGGAACTTCACACCAAAGCTATTTTCCCAGCCATTCAAGAATGCAAGAGTCACCGAAGAACACCACATTTTGATTACAAGGCATGGAATAACCCCATAAGAGACCTCAAACAACAATTCAAAGTTGAATTCTTTAACCAGGTGCTAGATTGTGCAATAGTCAGCTGAAGAACGTTTCATGCAGCTCAAGGAACAAAGCTGTATATTTTGGATATTGTATGATATTCCAAAACTCCTCACTATACCTGAAGAAGACCTACACCAGCAATGCAGGGCACTAGAGGCAGTGTTGACACATGATGCCATGCACGATATTGATGCGAGTGATTTAGGTGATGACCTGAAAGCCCTTTCAAGATACATTTCATCAGGATCAACTCCAAAGGCTGTTCTGGAATATACGTGCACAAATAAGATGACCACCCTCTTTCCAAATGCTTTTGTTACTCTGAGCATACTTCTAACACTTCCCTGTAACAGTTGCCAGTGGAGAACGCAGCTTCTCCAAGCTGAAGTTAATAAAAACACATCTACACTCCACAATGACAGAGGAGAGGCTGGTCGGCCTTGCAACCATCTCAAAAGAGCACGAGCTGGCCCAGACTGTGGACCTTCAGCAGGAAGCAGTTCAAATCTTTGCAACCAAGAAGGCACAGAAAGCACCACTTTGATTTTTTCAAACAGATAAAAGTGCCAGTGTTTACTATGCAGACAAGAAAAGTTACATTTGCTGGTCAGGCATCTGAAAGTTAAGTGTTACTTAAAATTTTTAAACAAGGCATTTTAAGTTGTTTAATTTTCCTTTATTGGGGTAGGTAGCAGAGCAGTACCATGAGAGGAGTAGAACAGGAAGAAGGCAGAATTGAGACCTTTCAAAGCTTTGGCCCAAGCGAGTGGGCATGGGGGCATCATTTGAGCTCCCCACCTCAGATGCCAAAATATTGTGGGCTGGCCCTGCCTGTAGCAGCTGTCTGCCTGCCACTGTGTTTCCAGTGGCAGGACAGGAGCATTCCATGCTAATGGTTTGCTCTTTGTTCCCCAAATGGAGCAGTATGCTCAGCTGTCAGATACATTCCAGAGCTTTGAAAGGGGAGGGGCACATGCCTACATAGCAGCAGAGCTCAAAACAGTTAGTAGATTGGTGATGGGAGGCATTGTGGGACATTGGTGGAAGCCAATTATGTAGACAAAACAAACAGCAGTATCTACACTAATGCTTTGTCGCTTTAACTTTGCCGCAAAAAGCTTTGCGCCTCTCGTTGCGGTGTTTTTGTTTTGTCAGCAAAAGAGCAGAATTTTGCCACCAAAAGTAGCTGTGTAGTGTGTACACCTCCCCTGTTTTTCAGCAAAAAACAGCTTTTGATGACAAAAAGTTGTAGTGTAGACAAGGCCTAAAAGCCACTGCTGGAACTTGACTTCTTAAGATCCTGGTTGGCTGCAAAGAACTGCCTTCTTTCTTAGCTAGAGCGGCTCTCAGCAAGCACACCTGCTGCCTTCATATTACAGATTATAATTTAGTTATATTATTTTCAGGAAAATGACTAATAATTAATTACAAAGTGCCAACATATAATACTGAAAAGAAGTGAAAATTCAGTGCAGATGTAATTTCCACTGATTGTTTGTACTCAGATCAAATTTACTTCTGAAGGCTCTGTACTGGGGAAACAGAGTTCAGGGTCTAGAATGAAGTCCTGAAGTTGCTAAGCTCACTTTATAAAGGTTCCAAGGAGCAATTCAATTGCTTAGTCATATATGAGAGGGCAGAAAGAGGTCACCTTGCATGTGCCATGACCCTGAAAGTCTCAAACCTGGGTCTGCTGGGTTTCTAGCAGACTATCACCTCCCTGCTTTCACCTGCCAGCTTCTACTAGCTGAGCAGGAGAGACCATGAAACCTGAAGTTATATCAGGAAGCCTTTCCTGGACCGGATTGGAGGAACACATTGAAGTCTGATTGGTCAGGGCCTCCTATTTAAACGCAAAGGGAAGCATGGGAAGTTGTCTGTACAACTGGGCTCTATGTTGGACCCTGCCTTCTTGCCTGATTCCTGAACCCTAGTTCCTACTTTCATGGTCTGTTCCTGAGCCTTTTCCCGGTCTCTAAATCGGGCTCTGACCCTTGGCTCCTGATTCTGACTCCTGCTCCAACCGTGAGACCTGGCTGCCTATGCCTCAGCTCCGACAGAGAGAGAACCACATTTCTCCTTAAAGAATGAACACATCTTTACTATACAGTATTATGGTATTATTAGTACAGCTCGCATTCTGTGTACCTTCTGTGAGATGCTGTTTTCCTTCGGGCATGTTAAAACTGAAGTCAAGGAGAATGTTTGTTGCTCCTACTGTGGCACCCCATTAATGATTTAATCTGTTTTCCCTCTCATACAGGTTTTGTACTGCTCCTTAATGGAGTTACAGCACAGTCTGGACCCACATGAGTAACTGAAATCAATAGCAAAACTCCCATTGCCTTCAAAGGTATAGGACTAGACCATCATATCAGTGCAAATGAGAAGATGATTCACACCCTAGACACTTAAATGTGCCTAAACACTGAAATCAAATCCATAAATGTGAATTTCTAGCCATGTATAGGTTTGTCTCACAACTAGTCTACACTAAATGTGTTCCCTTTATTCTTACACAGTCCTCCCTGCAGACCCCTATCAGATTGTTGACCTAGCTGATTTTAGGAAGGGATTTTCAAAGAATCCTAAGGGAGCTAAGTCAAATATCATTGACATTCAGTCAGATAGGAGTGCTTAATAACTCTTTTAGACTACTTTGAAAAAAATCTCAGCCTTAAGCTCTTTCAGGTACATAACTAGCTTTTACTCTAAAAGCGGCAGAGAGTCCTGTGGCACCTTATAGACTTTGGAGCATAAGCTTTCATGGGTGAATACCTACTTTGTCGGATGCATGTAGTGGAAGTTTCCAGAGGCAGGTATAAATATGCAAGCAAGAATCAGGCTAGGGATAACGAGGTTAGTTCAATCAGGGAAGATGAGGCCCTCTTCTAGCAGTTGAGGTGTGAACACCAAGGGAGGAGAAACTGCTTTTGTAGTTGGCTAGCCATTCACAGTTGGCTAGCTTTTACTCTGTGTTTGTTTAGTTCCAATAAAATTGTCAAGGTTCTAGGGTGCCAGTGGAATACAAACAATAAAAAATGTGTTTTAGTGTGAGATATGGAATTAATTTATTTTAATTTTCTAACTCATTTAGAACTAACCCTACAGAGCACTCCACAGATCTGGGGTTCTGGGTATAAGGAAAGGGAAATTGGTTAAAGGATTAACCTCAGGAGAGTCAGATTCAATTTGGTGCTTCACCGCAGACTTCCTGTGTGACCTTGGACAAACTGTTTAGTCTCTTTGTGTCTCAGTCCCTCCTCCCCCCATCTATAAAATGGGGATACTAACACTTGCCTGTCTCACAGAGCGTTGTGAGAAGAAATACATTTAAAAGATTGAGGCACTCAGCTATTATGGTGATGGGGTGCTCCACTCACCTCTAGGATGGCACCTTCTCCTAGTCACGCTGGGGAATAGCTCAGAAGGTTGACACATGATTGCATACCATCTCTCTACCTCTCCCTCTAGGACTACAGCCCCTCTCTCACTCTACAAGCTGCTTGCAGTCTCTTCATAGCTCAGCCCTCTGACAAGGTTACTATCTGCATTTTCCCTTTCTGGGGTAGTCCTTTAAGGTTTTTTCCCCAGAAATCTTAGGCAGTCTCTCCATTCACTGCCCCATGGTGCAACTCCCTCAATGGCTGACAAGGGAACCCCGGGTCCACCTGCTATTCCAGGTTCCAGCTCAGGGACCCTGTAGTCAGCAGCTAAGATCTGTTCCCTTCCAGACCTTACTGCCTTTCCCCAAACCCTTTCCTTACCCTCTGGCATGCAAGAACTTTCTGGGTTTGCCAGCCTCCTAACTCTCTCCTCTCACGGAGTACCTGTTAGCTACCTGTCTCTGAATCTGCTGAACCCTCCTCCTAAGAAGAGAATACAGACTTTCCCAGCAGCAGCACTGTGTGCACTTTCCTGTCTTTATAAATCCAGCCAAGTTGGTTCCTCCTCAGCTGTGCTCCCTCACTCATTCAGGGGATCATTTTGCTACATGATTCCCCTCAGCTGTGGCTTGTTGGGTTAATAAGCCCCATTATCAATCTGCATTAACCCTTTCAGGGCAAGTGTGGGGTGAACCTAGATAAGGTGGAAAGAAGGTAGGGTATGGGGAGGAATGTGCAACTCAGATGTGATGCCAAAGGGATACATATCCTTCCACTGGCCTGCATAGATCTGGCAAAAATATAATACAGTCCCACTCTGCCTCATTTTTTTTTATAAGGTCGCCCCTTCCTAGGAATACTAGAGGCAGTTGCATCCAGGGAGGACCCTGTTAGCTAAATGGAGCCCTAGTGTCAGGGACATGTGGTAGCCCAAGCCTGGGGTATCCCTGGGGATCTTTCAAGTTTGCAGACTGGCCCGGTGGCCTTTTTTGTGGGAGCAAAAACTCCCAACACGTCCCTCTGAAAAAAATAGGGAAATAACTCTGCAAAGGGATGGACCTGTGGTCTTTCTGTAGGAAGTACAGGATGGTGTATACCATGTTTTCCAGCAAACCAGAGATATTAATCCATAAGATTCATATACTTCTAAAAAATGAGTCATTCTTTTCTACAAAGCATTATTCCTTTAAGTATTCTCTCTGGAAGCAAGCACTTCATATAGTAAGATATAACATATATCCATGTTAAAATTATGATTCAGCATAGCAGTAATGTATTTATACTAGGTCTCTCAATGATGGAGGCTTTCATAACCTATGAAGGCGTAAAGTTCTGCAGTGTAGTTTACACAAGGCCATCTAAACTCCAGTATTTTTTGTTCAATTTAAAATGTTTATTTCTTCCTGTACCAAACACCTGCTATACCAAAAGACGTTTTCAAATGAAACAGTTGTCAGGTGAAGAGTGGGGTGGATAGGGACACAACTGCATATCTGTTTGTAGAGGGCCTCTGGGTTTAAATAGTCCACTGATATAACAATTCAATTCAACTATAACTAGTGCGGAAAAAAATCCTGTTCTTATTTAGATCATTTTAAGCATTAATGGAACAATAATTTCCTGCATTCCAAATAGGCAGCACCTTTTCAACATTTTTTTTGAGTATTTCTCTCACTTTTAAACACAGAAACTTCCCATTTCGAGAGATTGAACCACCCTGTTTTATAAGCTTTGATAAATGAGAACATTAGAGACACCCAACAGCCTAATGAAAGTCCACACCTTGGTTTGGATGCCATCAAATATGCTACGGATTGTTTATTTCCCAGAGTGTGATAACTTGGAGAAAAATCTCATCTTTGATAATGGTGCTAAACAAGCGTAACTTCATTGATATTTAATAGATAACATACTTAAAACAACCCTTTTGGAGTATTATTTTTTTTTACCCAACAGCTGTTCAGATTAAAAAGACAGAAGTACAAAACTGTATTGTAGACCTGAATTACACATCTAGTTTAAAGGATAAGAATCCCAGTAGCAGATGGTATTCCAGGCTGTCTAACATAGCAAAAAAAAAAAAAAAAATAGGCAAGCCAATTGTCTGCCTTGATACTATAAATCAACAGATTGGTTACTGCTGAACACAAGGATTAATACATTAAAATCTGTGGGTTATTTTTGATAAATGAAAGAAGACAAATTCCCATTGTCTACCAGGTATCATGATATAACTAGGATCTGTTCTCTTTAAAAAGAGTAAAGAGAGACATATTTATTTATTTTTGATTGTAAAGGCTATTCATGAAGTGTGTTTAGTGACATGAAACTGATTTTTTGGGGAAATGATAGTCTATGGGCTTAGCTTCTCCACTCTGTTGTGTCAGAGGTCAGATAGGGTAGAGTGGTAGGAGTAGAAGTAGCCTGACTCATAGCAACATGGTCCTGTAGCAAGTTAGAGCTGCACAGGAGTGACCTAAACTTATGTCACAGGCATAGGGTGTCTCAGAGACCTGAGACAACTGGAGAATCTGGCCTTGTTGTGATTCACTCCACTAGGTCTCCTCCCTAGTCTTGTTTGACCCAAGACTGTGCCTCAGAATGCCGGAAAAACTGAATTCTCTAATGGCTAAGTAAAAAAACGTTATTCAGGGAATAACAACATGAGTTGACACAGACAAAATCCTGTCATGCAACCTGAAGCCAGAGTAGTACTAGAACCCAGGGTATACTCTGTACTCTCTATACATGCTGGTGTGGAGAAACTCAATGGAACAGGACTTAGCACAAACACAGAACAGAGCCGAGCAAGGGAGGAGCTCCCACTTCTCTTCTAGGCTTGAGTAAGCAGCGTCCCCACACAGTCTCTTGGCTGGTGCAGGGAGATCCCTCTCTGCTGTTTCATCTCTTTTTAACTACCGGTATCGGTTCTGTAAATGACTCTCTTACAGCCTCTCCCCTTTTCATTACAGCAGTGGTGGTGGAGAGGCAGGATTTCAGTTTAAGGAAGTGTACTTTCGAATACTGAAGGGTATTTTTTTTTAAGTATAATGCAGTAGATCATGAGAAAGGCTACCATTTCTATTAATGGAAGGCAATGTAAATCAGTGTGCTCAGACACTACAGAGATATAAGTATATGGCCAGGACTTCTTCTACATGTCAACAATTTCTATCTTTGCTGTTAGAGATGAGTTGAGGTTGATTATTTGTTACTAGTTGAGTAGAATCAAAATAAGTTGTTGTGTTTTTAATGAGTGCAGGGAAGAACAGGTAAACAAAGGGCGTGTTTGAATTAACTAAGGGGTTGGAGTCTTTCCTTGGAAACAAAAAATAAAGGGAGTTCGGGAGCAGAAGGCAGAGTGCACTATAATACACCTTTGCGTCATGTGCTTCTTTCTGGAAAACAGCGGCTTTGAATTAGTTCATCAAGGGGATAATGATCCAACACATTGTTTTCCCCTTCTGAACTGGAAAGTGTATTTAAAAAAGAAAGAGGTGTCTAGACAACTAATTAGGATAAGTGCCCCAAAAGAGCCCTAAACTTAGCTTCAGAGAACAAATATCTGGTTTACATAAAGGACACTGTTAATCTTTAAACAATATTTTAAAATAAAATGATTTCACTGTCTTACTTAGGTCAAGGTTGTCACGCTCATTCTTGGTTGCATTTTTTGTGTAATCTGGAGCCTGAGACTAGAAAAATCAGGGACACACACAATCCTGGATCCATACTGGATGGATCACGTAGTGATGAGAATGAAATGGTTCCACAAAGATTGAAGATAGCAATGTGTGTGGCTCCAACACAATAAATAAGGTCCTGATCCAGGAAATCACTTAAGCGGATGCTTGATCCCGGACTGTCTCTACTCCACAGCTGATGGTTTTTTGGTTTTTTGTTTTCCACAACCTACATTTTTGGCCCAAACCACAGTATTTGACAGTAACCATTTAACGATTAGCCAGATATTACTCTCACAGTTAAGAAGGGTCTGTAATATGAGCTAGAGAACATATGCTGATATATAGCTATATTTGAGCAGAAAGGTTTGGAAAATGAAATACATAGACAGAAGGCCTGATGGATGAGACATGGGGTTCCTTTGGGAAAATAAGACTATGATAGTTTATGAGCTTGTTCAATTTCAGATTGTTCAGTTTGTCTTTATAATTTTATTTACAGTGATGTAATGTGAATATTTTCAAAGAAAAGTGGTTTGCACCTAGACTATATTTCCTCAAAAGGCAATACATATGGATGGGAATATAAGAACAGCTATGTTATTATATGTTGCTTAATTTATTATGTTCTTTGTTCTTGGGAGGAAAGAGGTCTGCTTGAGCAGAGTGTAGAATTTGATCCCATTGTCTGTAGAAGATTTTATTTTTTATTTCCATGAAATCATGTACAATTCTTCATCAGTTCTGACCCTTTCTAAGCAGTTCTCAAAATTTAATTTAATCCACTTTCTCTTAAATCGTGCAAGGATCTCTTACAAAATTACTCATATGGTGGATTATGACACTGGATGCATCTGTAATAATTCAGTGACATGTAAAAAGGGTATTTCCCAGTAGTGACTTAGCTACATATGTTTACTCTTATTACTATTATGATTATGTATTATTTGTACTACTACTAAAGATTCAGTAGGTGTCTATTAGCTATCTATTGATCTATGTGTATCTTAGCATTCTCAGTTTTCAATCTTCTGTACAGTATGTATGTCAAGATTGTTGTTTACAGTGTTTTTCAAAATGGGTTTTTCTTCAGGAATATGGACTTAATCCGTTTTGGTTGTCTTCCTTTATGTAACTGAGAACTGTAGAAGACCCAGGGTCAGTGTAATGGACAAACATAGGGCTTTTGATATCATAAAGCAAAAGATATGTGCTCTCCTCCATGGTAATAGATTTTCAAAGGGTCATTGCTGATCTCCTGCAGCTTTGGAGCTCTGCAGAATCTGATGTTTGGGTAACTTACCAAATGCGTAAGATCAGTAGAAGATCCAAAAATATACATCTGTTTATCTCCACTAATGTACAGAATGTAGCATATGTGCAGCACTTATCACATGTTCTTGATAAGTTCAACCTATGGATCTGTCCATTTATTTTCATAAGCTTCTTCTAAGCATACAGCATTATGTAACAGTGTATAGATTTAGCCAGCAGCACATTATATCTGCTCCCAATGACCTGCACTGATTGTTGTATTCTCTAAGAGCAGGCTGGCTTATAAAACCCAGAATGTCCTAGGACTAGTCTATTCCAGAGATCACATTTTTCCCTGCTGTGGTAGGGATAGAGATACAATTTGTGGAAGTGTTAGAATTAAAACTCCCTGCTTTATCAGACAAAAAGCTGCTGAAAAGGCATACCCCAATTCTTTGTGAAGGGTTCTCAACTCAATAATAATCCCCATCCTCTAGCCCTCCCCTGAAGTAGCCCAGTTCTGTTGAACTTTATGGCATGCTGCATTTTATGGCATGCTTTATGCTTTTTTGCATGCTCTTTATGGCATGCTGCATCTATTTTGTCAACTGTAGATCAAATGCAATCAATATTAAAATAATTTAATTGGCCATATTTTAAAGGTATGTAGATACCTTGCTTTTATTGATTCCAATGGGAGTTAAGTACCTAAATACCTTTAGAAATCTAGCTCTTAATCCTGTTTAGCAAAGATTGTAATTTAAAAACCTTCACAACTCATAATTTAGGTCCTGATCCTGCAAATCCTTACTCACATGTTTAATTTTATACATGTGTGTAATCCTACCAGATCATAAAGCTTAGCAGGTGCTTAAATGTTCACAGAATGAACATTCCCCTTTCTCCTTCTCCTGACCAATAAATTTTCCAAAATTATCTTTGAAATCCAAACCCACAATACTGTCCCTATGTTGCAATACTAAGGTTCCAATCCTGTGAAGGATTAAAACACTTGCTTATATTTAAGATAAATGGCACTATTCACATGCTTAAAATTAAGCACATGCATACATTTTTTTCAGAATGAGGATTTTATATTAGCCTCAGACACTGGGACTTGTGCTCCTAAATCCCTTAGGTGGTTTTGAAAATCTCCTGGATAGCTACAGTGACATTGCTCAATATTTCAAACCCCCAAAAGTTATTTAAAAAAAAAACAAAATATGAGTCATTCCCCAAAATCATGAGATGCACCCAAGCATGATGAGATTTAAAAAAAGGTTAAATCATATTTTATTTGATCTTGATTTTTCAATTCCTTCCAGTGTGTGATCTAGCTCTTTGTCACACACACCAATCCCAACTTATATTGCTTCTCAGAAATCCACACCTGCCCCCATCTTGTGACCAAAATAAAAAAAATCTTTTAATGTTCATATAGTTATACACATTCATATGAAGCATTACCTGGTGGTGCCAAAGGCTTCCAGCTTCTTCCCTCCCCCCCCAAAAAAAATTAGTTAATTCTGTGCATCCTCCAACCCCACATCAATTATGCCCTCCCCACCCCAAATCATCATATGAACTCTGGTTGCCCAGCTCCCAATCAGTCAGTTTTGTGCTTTCCAGGCCTTACATCTACCTCAGTCCCCAGATCTTCACTAACTCTCCCCACCCAGCTATGCACAGTTCTGCTGCATGCCTTCCTGAGCACAACATCAGCCCCTTGCCCCCCATAATACACCTCTGCTCTACCTACTGCTATTCTTCACCACCCCACCTCCTGTCTTGGGGAGTGTGGGTGGCTGGCTCTAGCATGGTCCTCTCCTTCCTGCTCACAGGCCTGGTGTTGCACTGATGGACAGGAAATGAGAGGAAGGAGAAGGGAGGAGTAGATAGAAGCCAAGCCACTTTTCACAGTTGAAGGTAATAAGATGCTGTTCTGATCTGCTGGGCTAAGAACAGAAGAACAGCCTTACTGGGTCAGGCCAATGGTCCTTCTAGCCCAATAAGCTGTCTTCTGGCAGTGGCCCATGTCAGGTACTTCAGAGGGAAATTAATAGAACAGGCAATCATCAAGTGATCATCAACCATCTCCTGTCGTCCACTCCCACCTTCTGGCAAACAGAGGTTAGGGACACTCAGAGTATGGTATTGCATCCATGTCCATACTGGCTAATAGCCATTGATAGATCTATTCTCTATGAACTTATCTAGTTGTTTATTGGACCTGTTTTAGTTCACAACATCCCTTGGCAAATTGTTCCACAGGTTGACTATGTGTTGTGTGACGAAGTATTTATTTCTGTTTGTTTTAAACCTGGTGCCTATTAATTTCATCGGATGACCCCTACTTCTTGTGTTATGTGAAGAAGTAAATAGCATTTCCTTATTCACTTTCCCCATACCAATCAAGATTGTATAGACCTCTATCATATCCCCTTTTAGTTGTCTCTTTTCCATGATGAAAAGTCCCAGTCTTATTAATCTCTCCTCATATGGAAGCTGTTCCATACCCCTAATCATTTTTGAGATGGGGCAACCAGATCTGTATGCAGTATTCAAGATATGGGCATACCATGGATTTACATGGTGGCATTATGATATTTTCTGTCATTACCTCTCTCTTTCCTAATGGTTGCTAACATTGTTAGCTTTTTTGACTGCCGCTGCAAATTGAGTGGATGTTTTCAGAATACTATCCACGGTGACTACAGGATCTCTTTCTTGAGTGGTAATGGCTAATTTAGACCCCATCATCTTTTATGTATGGGGAGGGATTATGTTTTCCAATATGAATTACTTTGCATTTATCAACATTGAATTGCATCTGCTATGTTGTTGCCCAGTCATCCAGGTTTATGAGATTCCTTTATAACTCTTCACAGGCTGCTTTGGATTTAACTATCCTGAGTAATTTTGCATTGTCTGCAAATTTTGCCCCCTCACTTTTCCCAGATCATTTACAAATATATCGAATAGATCCCAGTACAGACCCTGGGGACACAACTAGTTACCTCTCTCCATTCTGAAAATGGACTATCTATTCCTAGTCTTTGTTTCCTATCTTATATCCAGTTACTGATCCATGAGAGGACCTTCCCTCTTAGCCCATGACTGTTTATTTTGCTTAAGAGCCTTTGATGAGGGACCTTGTCAAAGGCCTTCTGAACGTCTAAGTACACTATAACCACTGGATCACCCTTGGCCACATGTTTGTTGATCCGCCTCAAAACATTCTAATAGATTGGTTTCAGAGTAGCAGCCACGTTAGTCTGTATTTGCAAAAAGAAAAGGAATACTTGTGGCACCTTAAAGACAACAAATTTATTTGAGCATAAGCTCACGGAAGCTCTAATAAATTTGTTAGTCTCTAAGGTGCCACAAGTACTCCTTTTCTAATAGATTTGTGAGGCATGATTTCCTTTTACTAAAGCTATGTTGACTCTTCCACAACAAATCATGTTTATCTAGGTGTCTGATAATTCTGGTCCTTTCTATAGTTTCAATCAATTTGCCTGGTACTGAAATTAGGTTTACTGGCCAGTAATTACTGGGATTCTCGCTGGAGTGTGTTTTAAAATTGGCATCATGTTAGCTATCCTCCAGTCATCGGATACAGGAGCTGATTTAAATGGTAGCTTACATACCACAGTTAGTAGTTCTGCAATTTCATATCTGAGTTGCTTCAGAACTCTTGGGTGAATACCTTCTGGTCCTGGTGACTTATTACGCTTTAATTTATCAATTTGTTCCCAAACCTCCTCTAATGACAGCTCAATCTGGGACAATTTCTCAGATTTGTCACCTAAAGAATGTTTTAGTTGTGGGAATCTCTATCACATCCTTGCAGTGAAACTGACACAAAGAATTCATTTAATTTCTCTGCAATGGCCTTATTTTCCTTGAGTGTTCCAATAGCACCTCAATTGTCCACTGGCCCCACTGATTGTTTAGCACACTTCCTGATTCTTATGTATTTAATTTTGCTGTTTCTTTTTGAGTCTTTGGCTAGTTGCTCTTCAAATTAGGGATCAAAGCCTTGTTAAGAAGCTTTCAGCCTTGCCTACTGCCTACCTGTTATTCGTGCTCCCTCTTGCTTCTTCTAAAATGGTATTAGATGCTCCCTCTCCCATAACTGCAAACTTGTCTGTTTCGGGGGGGGGGGAGGGTGGGTGGGAAGAGAGCATTATCTACACTTAGTGCTATGTTTGTCTGTTCCTATCTAGGAGGCAGAGAAGTGGGTAAGGCAGCTCTTCAGATGGGATTTTCCACTTGACACGTCTGAAAGTTGCATGTTATGTAGACCTTCCCGAGACTGGCTGCAGCAGGAGTCAAAATCATACTACTCACAGATGCAAAACTATTACTGCAGCCTTAGTACAGTTCTATTTTAAGATTATATCGTGCTGAATTCTCTATACTGTCAATTTTGAAGTAATGTTATAACTAATCAGAAAACTTAAGGAACACTGTGTGGTTTGCGCTAGTAACAGATGATCCTGAAAACAAAAATTACAGAGCCTCTGATTTTTTTTTTTGAGATAAAAACCTAGAGGTTCAGATGCTTATTCAAAATTTATCAGAATTATTTGAACCTCCTAAGAGTACAAAAGGAGTCTGGAAACCACAAGAAAATATTTTTTTTTAGAATTTCTGGTTTTAGCCCTACAATAAGCAGGAAGTGCAGCAGAAAAGAATATGAAATAGCAAGTGTAATAGACAGGTTTCAGAGTAACAGCTGTGTTAGTCTGTATTCGCAAAAAGAAAAGGAGTACTTGAGGCACCTTAGAGACTAACCAATTTATTTGAGCATAAGCTTTTGTGAGCTAGAGCTCACTTCATTGGATGCATTCAATGGAAAATACAGAAGATGTTTTTATACACACAGAACATGAAAAAATGGGTGTTTATCACTACACAAGGTTTTCTCTCCTCCCACCCCACTCTCCTGCTGGTAATAGCTTATCTAAAGTGATCACTCTCCTTACAATGTGTATGATAATCAAGGTGGGCCATTTCCAGCACAAATCCAGGGTTTAACAAGAACGTCTGAGGAACAGTGGGGCGGGGGGGAGGAATAAACAAGGGGAAATAGGTTACTTTTTATAATGAATCAATTTCCCCTTGTTTATTCCTTTCCTCCCCCCTCCCCCCCCCCCCCACTGTTCCTCAGACGTTCTTGTTAAACCCTGGATTTGTGCTGGAAATGGCCCACCTTGATTATCATACACATTGTAAGGAGAGTGATCACTTTAGATAAGCTATTACCAGCAGGAGAGTGGGGTGGGAGGAGAGAAAACCTTGTGTAGTGATAAACACCCATTTTTTCATGTTCTGTGTGTATAAAAACATCTTCTGTATTTTCCACAGTATGCATCTGATGAAGTGAGCTGTAGCTCACGAAAGCTTATGCTCAAATAAATTGGTTAGTCTCTAAGGTGCCACAAGTACTCCTTTTCTTCAAGTGTAATAGAGGTAAAGATATGCTAACTTCCCAGTGAAATTTGTAAGCACATATTAAACTGACTTTGCACATAGGTTATACAGCAGAATGCACTTAAATTGATTAATTAGGATGCTATAAAAATGGAAATGCATTTGAAGACCTCAGGCATGGTAGAGAATGGACTTACCAAATATTAAACCTCAATTCACTATGCCTGAGTTCACACGTCACAGCCATGTGTTACCATTCAGAGTTGGGTCTATTGATTTCATTATTGCAGCAAAAAGAAAAGGAGTACTTGTGGCACCTTAGAGACTAACCAATTTATCTGAGCATAAGCTTTCATGAGCTACAGCTCACTTCATCGGATGCATTCCGATGTGGTGGACTGTAGCTCACAAGTACTCCTTTTCTTTTTGCGAATACAGACTAACACGGCTGCTACTCTGAAACCGGTCATTATTGCAGCAGTTTCCATGGACCCTGTACAGCAGACATGTTATTAGTATATGAAGCCAGAAACCTCATAGGGCTGCATATAGGTGCAACACACAGGCTTGACCTATTCAAGACAGTCAATGAAAGAGTGAAAACAGAGAAATAAAGAGAAATACACAGTTTTGAACTAAGGAACTTTCAGAGCTATTAAAGGGCTAGAGCAATGTGTTTAAATTACCAGCATTTAATTAATTGCCCTATTCTTCTTCTTGTGCTGGAGCTACATATTTATTACTCTAGGGCTGTAGTAACCCACTTGCAATGATCCAGTGTTTCCAGAATGGGTTTATCCAAGTGAGATCAAGTCCTTCTAGTACAAGGACTTCTATTCGACATTGGTGAGGCCTCATCTGGAGTACTGTGTCCAGTTTTGGGCCCCACACTTCAAGAAGGATGTGGATAAATTGGAGAGAGTCCAGCGAAGGGCAACAAAAATGATTAGGGGACTGGAACACATGAGTTATGAGGAGAGGCTGAGGGAGCTGGGATTGTTTAGCCTGCAGAAGAGAAGAATGAGGGGGGATTTGATAGCTACTTTCAACTACCTGAAAGGGGGTTCCAAAGAGGATGGCTCTAGACTGTTCTCAATGGTAGCAGATGACAGAACGAGGAGTAATGGTCTCAAGTTGCAGTGGGGGAGGTTTAGATTGGATATTAGGAAAAACTTTTTCAGTATGAGGGTGGTGAAACACTGGAATGCGTTACCTAGGGAGGTGGTAGAATCTCCTTCCTTAGAGGTTTTTAAGGTCAGGCTTGACAAAGCCCTGGCTGGGATGATTTAACTGGGAATTGGTCCTGCTTCGAGCAGGGGGTTGGACTAGATGACCTTCTGGGGTCCCTTCCAACCCTGATATTCTATGATTCTATGATTCTAAGGAAGCAGAGACTGTTGCGATAATAGGAAAAATGACAGCAGACAAAAAGCTATGTTTCGATGGAGTTAAGGTTGACTGTATGTATCGATAACCAAAAAGGTAAAACAAAACAAAAAAACACATGGTAAAACCCAACAATCACAAATCCAGTTAATTCAGAATTAAAATTGCACTTAAAATAAATCCAAACATGTTAAGGTAAGAATTGCACAGTCAAGATACCTGAACAACCTCAAATCTGCCCTGCAATAATAGTGTATGTTTAGAAATAATTTGAATTATTTGTACTGTATTACACATTTTCTTTATCTTTTAATAAGTAGATTTAATACACTGTTTTGAAGGCCAGACACATGAGTCATTCTAATGTCTTACGAGATAACTCCTATACCATCAAAGTGTCCCTAAGAACACTTAATATGTCTCTAAAAGAGACAGTATGACCTTGGATGTATAAACTGGGGAATACTGGGTAGGAATAATAAGATGGAACTAATATATATGGCATTACCGGAATGCTATGTCCAGTTCTGTTGTCCTTGTTTCAAAAAGGATATTGAAAACCTGAAAGGGGTTCAGAGCTTCAAGAATGACTTGAGGTCTGAAAAAAATCTGCCTTACAGTAAGACTAAAGAAATTTAATCTATTTAATTTATTCAAGAGAAGATTAAAAGAGACTGGATCACAGTCTATCAGTACCTACACAGGGAGACGTTCTGATAGTAGGAAGCTATTTAATCTTTTAATTCAGGCAAAAATAAAGTACAAGTTTTCAACAGTAGGGTAATTAGCCCTTGGAACAACTTACCTAGGGAGGTGGTGGATTCTCTAGCACTTGAAGTCCTTCAATCAAGATCGAGTGTCTTTCTAAATGATATGCTGTAGCTCAGCTAGAAGTTATAGGCTTGATACAGAAATCACTCTGTGATATTCTATGGGCTGTCTTACACAGGAAGTGCCTACTGGCTTTAAAATTTATTTAAAAAAAGAATCCATTAATACTATTCTACTCCACCTTTATTAGGATACCTCTGGTTAAGCACCAATTTTTTTGTTGGTCCCTGGTTGGTTTCTTATGCCAGATTTCATTGTATTCTGTTGCAAGTTTTTAAAATTCCTTATATTTGTTTTAAAAGGGATCATCCTATACAATAGTTAGTGCATGTACTTGTGTAGTTGCATTGACTTTGATGGTGCTAATTATGGGCCAGTCTGTCACCCTTATTCATGTCGAGGAATGTTTAACTATGCAAGTCATCCCATTTAAATCAATGTATGATTCATATAGTAAGGTGCTACTCAGTGTGAGTAGGAACTGTAGAATAAGATTCTATATGAGGAAGAAAATCATGTTTTCCCCTAATTTCCATACTTATCCAAAGCATTCAATTTTTTAAAAAAATGATTCAGCTTTGAAATTTAAATGAAAGGACTATCTTCAAAATCCCTACATACCGAAGTTTGAAAGACACATAAAAGTTTGTATTTACAATGTTGTTTGCGACCACTTTGTTAGTAAAGAGGCAATTTGTTTGTATAATTAATCAGTCG
This sequence comes from Caretta caretta, assembly GCF_965140235.1. NCBI lineage: Eukaryota > Metazoa > Chordata > Testudines > Cheloniidae > Caretta > Caretta caretta. The sequence continues at coordinate 57,174,721 of NC_134209.1, forward strand.
AAATATTCCCCAAGGATTTTTTTTTTCCAGAAAGATATCTTTTGTAGTTCACCAGTAATGAAAACATTTCATCACGGCTTTCTGGCATGACTGATAGTCTTTGTTGAATTTTGTTGAAGGTTTTTTGTCTAAGCAGTGCCGTGAGCTCTTTATTCACTTTCATGGGATCTGGAACACTGCTTTAATTCTTTACTAGCAACAGGTGTTTCCTCTATAGGAAACCATTAGCTCCACATTTTTAAACAATGCAGATCTGATTTTTATTTCAGACTTAAAAGTTTATGCTTTTGTATTTTTTTTAAAAAAAGCTAGATAACACATTAAATAATTTACAAGTACATTAAAAATGCTAAGACAGACAATTATTCAAACATTAAAGGATGGATTCAGAAAACAATTCACCATTTAGTGTTTCTAAAGATGTTCTTGAAAAGGTGATGGGATTGCTCTAAATAAGTTGCATGTTTTTATCTATTTAACAATTGTTTTTAGTAAGTGCAGGTGGTAAGGTTTTTTGATATATTTCTAATGGAAGGCTCAAACTGAAGGGAAACCTCAGGGAAAAGCAACTTCTCTTGTTAAAATAAAGTTATCATGGTTATAAATATAGGGAGGAAACTGAATGAAACAGTTCCCTTATTAAATAGCTACTCTTTGTGCCTAGGGGGCACAGAAGCAAAAAGATAAACATGAAAGAAAGAAGAGTTAGAATTGAAGAGAAATTTGCCATGCAATAGGCACCCTTTAAAAAACAATAGAGTCTGGTTAACACTGATTCCAGTACTGCAATATCTTCCTATTCCATATATAGGAAGTTAGATACTACAGTTATTGCAGGTATTTTGGTCAGTGAATGCTGAGTTTGTAAATGTGTTCACTATAAGTGAAGTGCTATAGGGAGGGTTAAAAAAATTGAAAGCTAAAAGCAAGAGTGTTCAGATTCAGAAGGTTTGATTGTCTGAAAAGAGCCTCACATTATTATATATAGTAACTGGGGGCTAGTAAGCAGGAAAGTTATATAGCTTTCTTTTGTATATACCCCAGCAGGCCACATAGGACAACATCAGATTGACCTCTCTGGGAGATGTAGAGAAATGAAAGTATCCATCCAGATTCATGCCATGTAGCAGTTATGATCCTGGTTTGAAATGGAGAAAGTTCCTAACCCCTGTTCTCTGCATACCCCCTCCCTAGCTCCCTCTACCCTATTCTGTCAGTTGGAAAAGAGGGGTCTAAGCCCTGACCGAGTTCCTAAAAGAAATACCAACATGCACCTAAGTGTGTTTACATCTCCCCTGCTTAATCCATCCTTTTAATGGTCATGGATGGAGCAGCATTGCACCAGATAAATAGGGTGAGTCTGTCCTAGCATTCCTGCTACTTCCAAAGAAATGGACTGTGCCCAGCTGTGGGACTTCCTTCTTTTATCTGCGTTTGTCTGGGGAGTCTTTTGCCACATGTATTTACCTTAGCCACATGGTGTTTTAGGATTTCTCTCTGACCGACTCCCATAAATCAGTAAGAGAAGAGCTCATTCCCTGATGAAAACAGGAAAGGAGGCACTGACATACTGAGTGCATGTGCAGATGTTATTCTCAATAGTCTGATCATCATATATGGAGTGTGTGGAAAGAAGTCTCATGAGGAGAGGGCACACTTGTGAAGCCACATTGTCAGTATTATGCAAGTATTGCTGAGACGATATCACAAGGAATTTAATCACAGTGACAAGAGAATGTCAAGATATTTATTCCACCTACAGTAGCTAAACTTAAAGGTAGAGACTAGAAAAATGAAAAGAGCAGATAGAAAACAGCAAATGGATGAGACCTAAAAAATGTGGGATTCTATGGAGAAGGAGATCTTGATAAGGAGGAGGAGTCAATTCTTGAGAGAGAGAGAGAGAGAGAGAGAGTATTCGGATAAGCAGCAGTGGAAACATAAACAGGAAAAACAAGATTCAACATAGTTATAGAGTGATCTAGGAGAGTGGAGTAGTCCACACTACTGAAGACTGCATTGTTATGAGAAGGATAGAGAAACAGCTATCAGCAGCGTAAAGTAGAAAGTGATTAAGTGTGTGAAAATAAGTTGTTTGCATGATGTCACCCAATTATGCATAATAATTAGTTTTAAAATGATCCAATCCAGAGGAATGTACTCTTTCTGGAATGGAGACTAAAGGGGAGTGAGATTTTTTAATTCAGGAATTTTAGTTAAGTGTTGATGTGGCCCACCATTCTCTATCAAATACTATTTCCCTAAAATATAACTCAACACACTAGAGATCCAGTTGTGCTGAATCTGATTTGATCAGCCATTTTGGTTCATTGATGATCACATAGACTTCAAGTTCTGAGGCACTTCTGGTGAATGGTCATCAGTAGCAAATGAAAATATATATGATGCATCTAGTTACAACATTGAAACAGAAGCTGGTAAAAATATATCCAGATATTTACTAAGTAACTGAGAGGTCCCTAGTTTGAGCTGCACATAAGGTGTGAATTTCTGGAATATATAGCTGTCCTATTTGACTTTTTTTTAAGTCAAGCTCAACATTATATCATGTGAATGAATAAGGAAGAGAAGAGGAGGGGAAGAAGCTTTTAATCAACAATTAATATCCATTAAAAAAACCACTGGTTGTAAAGCAAAAGAAGCAAGGACTGGATGATTAGGAGCACAATTCAAATCAGCTAATATAACTTACACTTTTAAATCTCAAATTGTATATACATTAATTATTCCCAATAAATAATAATAAGTTAATAATTTATTAATTGTTAACTGTTTCATGCATTATTAATACATACTTTATATTTATTCAGCTCTCTACCTTCTATAACTACATCAGTGCTTTCTGCATAACACACTTACTGTCATTAATTGCTATATTATGATTACATATACATATGACATTATCTCTATCTATCTATCTCTTGTAACCTAGAGAGCATTGGAGTTTGGTTCAGTGGAGGGATAATTGGTCTTGGCAACAATGGTACTATTAGCAGACCGTTTTCTTTTTATCTCATCAAACAAGCAAAACATGGTCAAATAATTATTAAGCGGGTGTGTAAGTGATGTTTATCTGAGGTCTTACTCACATAATTAGAACGTAAATAGGATGTCACTAAAATTGCACCATCAGGCAGCTGTGAGGAAAATAAATTATACATATAGCCAATTTATCAAGACTCTGTATACAAACAAGTGTTATCAAAGCCCTCATTGATCAAACCACTTAATTAGGAGCTAGAAACTGGTAAAAAAATGATAAAAGATGTGAACCATTTGGGCAAAAAATATTGAAAGTGTCCAATTTCTAAAAAAGGTATTTTTAAGCAAATTCATTTACAAAATTTTTACCATCTCTACCAGAAATGCACAATCAGCTATCTCCCTTTGCAGTAAACAATACACTACCAGTAGCTGTGAATGTTACTACTCACAAGAGCAGATTTCACAGTGGCCATAGGACCCTGAAACAGAATACAATGGAGGCATATTATCCCAAAAGAAACCTTTCCAGAAAAAAAATAAAATAAAATAACTGTGTTGTGAATAAGGCACATGTCTGGGAGTAGAGAGATGTAAATTGACTTTTGTCAAGAGATTTGGGTCATGTGCCATGTGTTGTGTCTGTGGCCTTCCAGTAAAGCATCAGACACAAACTGCATTTTCTTATCATAAAATCATAGCAATGTAGGGCTGGAAAGGAACTTGAGAGGTTATCTAATCTAGCTCCCGACAGGTATTTGACTCACCTATTCTTAAAAACCGTCCAATAATGGTTATTCCACAACCTCCCTTGGGAGCTTATTCCAGTGCTTAATTATCCCTATAGTTAGAAAGATTTCCCTAACATCTAATCTCAATCTCCCTTGCTTCAGATTAAGTCCATTACTTCTGGTGCTATCTTCAGTGGACATGAAGAATAATTGATCACCGTTCTCTTTATAATAGCCCTCAACACATTTGAACACTTATCAGGTCCTCTGTTAGTCTTTTCTCAAGACTAAACATGCCCATTTTTTAAAAACTTTCCTGGTAGGTTAGGTTTTCTAAACTTTTTATAATTTGTGTTGCCCTCCTCTGGACTCTTCAATTTGTCCACATCTTTCTTAAGATGGGACTCCCACAACTGAACACACTACTTCAGCTGAAGCTTCACTATTATTGAGTAGAGCAGGACAGCTACCTCCATCAACTCTTACAGAGGACATCCCTATTAATACTCCCCAGAATTATATTAGCCTATTTCACAATTGCATCACATTGTTCACTTGTATTCAGCCTGCAATCCACCATAGCCCCCAGATCCTTTTCAGCAGTACCACCATCTATTTTTTCCTTCCTAAGGGAAGGACTTTGCACTTGTCTTTATTGAATTTCAGATTGTTGATTTCAGAACAATTCTCCAATTTATCAAGGTCTTAACATTCTAATCCTGTCCTCTAAAGTACTAGCAACCTCTCGCAGTTTGGTGTCATCCACAGATTTTATAGGCATGCTCTCCACTCTATTATCCACACCACTAATGAAAATATGTGATAGTATTGGACTCAGGACAGACCTCTATAGGAGCACAATAGATATGTTCTTTCAGTTTGATAGTAAACCATGACAATTACTCTTTGAGTATGGTCTTTCAAACCAGTGTGAACCAACCTTAAGTAATTTCATCTAGACCATATTTCCCTATTTTGCTTTTCAGAATGTTACATGAGACTATCAAAAGCCTTACTAAAAATTAAGAAACATGACATCTACAGCTTCCCCTTATCCACTAGGTCAGTAATGCTATCAAAGTAGTAAGCTAGATGGTTGGCATGATTTGTTCTTGACAAATCCATATTGGCCATCATATATCACCCTATTATCCTCTAGGTTCTTACAAATTGATTGCTTAACAATTTGGTCCAGTATCTTTCCAGGTATGGAAATTAGATTGACTGGTCAATAGTTCCCTGGGTCCTTATTTTTAAAGGTAGATACTATGTTTGCCCTTCGCCAGTCCTTAGGACCTTACTCTTGCTCCATGAATTATCAAAGATAATCTGAGATTATTTCAGATAGTTCTTAAATACCCGAGTGTGCCTTTCATCAGGCCCTGCTGACTTGATATTTTGCTTTCCTTTCTCTGTCCTCTTTGTACAGTTTTTTTTTCTTAAAAAGTAATAGCACAGGACTTTATAGTTATAGAACCTGAGACCTCAAGGGCTACATCTAAAATTGATTCTTTCCCCCCCTCCTATAACAAGCACATTTGATACCTCTAAGGTGATTGATCCAAAGGTCATTGAAGATAATGGGATCTTTCCAGTAACTTCAGTTGGTTGTTAATCTCATTGACATCTCCCTTATTAGGTGCCTAATTCAGTCTTTGTGGACGCCAGTTTTGTTCCAGTGATTTTGTAGGCATGTAAAAGTTAAGTGCCATGATGCTCAGTGTCACAACACTGAAGTTCCTTTGTTGATGTGGTCCAAGAGACTTTCAAGGAAGAGTTTTCCCACTTAAAATTCTTCAGAATCTCTAGAGGGTAAGTAAGGATGTTTGTTAAAAGGAAGACTTTATTTATCTTTATATATTTTGATCTTTTCTTTTGTCTTTACTTTTATATCTTTTTAGTGCTAAAGTATTTTTTATTGTTTGTTACAACAAGTAAAACAAAGTTTTCAGAGAAACCATGGACCTAAATTATTGTTGATGTCATAGCAGAAACAAATGGGGGTAACCTGAGAATTATAGCATCCTAAAAGCCCTATCCAAACCTCACAAGAGCTCCCAACATTACTGTTGCTTAACCATTTCATCACCCTGTTTTTTCTCATTCTACTCCTCTTTGACTCCCCCCAGGTAATATGTTTGACTGGGAATGGCTGTTTTCTATAGTACATAGCCTTAGAGAATGTTTTTAAAAGGATGTGAATTGTGAGTGTAAGGTATTAATTTATATCAGGAAATGTAACCATAGAAGAAGCATGTGGGTCTGAAAATTCACTCTTATTCCTTATTTAGCAATAAGGAAACTGATCTGTTAAAACTGTTGACACAGAATTGCACACACTATCCTTAGTATCTAATGCTAAGTAATCATGTAACTTTAATGAATGTAATTCTTCCCTTGTGTAAGCTCATATAAGTCAATGAAGCTACACAAGGGATAGATTTGGTCTCTTATGTCTAATCAAGTGAGTAAACTAGGCAAATACTGGTATAGCTACAGCAAATTAATGTCCATTTAAGAATTAGAAAAGTGAATCATAAAGTATTAGGTCTTTAATGTCTGTGAATAAAATCAGAGTTTTTATGTCAGAGTTACCTGTAGGCAAATCTAAAAGACATATGTTTGCATTGTTTTCTCTTTTTTCCCAGTCAAATGATAACTGCTGCAAAGCATCACCTGTAGATAATAGCTTAATGAAAACTCCTTGTATTTCATTCTTTCATCTGTTTCCAGTCCCTTCTGAACCCCAATCATTAGCAGATACTTATACACACAAAAAGTTGTTACAATATTATTGAACTTTTTGTATTCAACTACAATACCATAAAGACACAGCTGTCTAATATTTCTCATCAGAATACTTTAAAGAATGTTAGCATTTCCTGAAAACTCCTTCACAATATTTTGGAGATTTGCATATATGATTTATTTCATAGAGCATCCTTGCAAAAGAGTATCACAAAACAATTTAACAAGAGACACCAAGTTAAAGAAAAAAGGAGGTTTTTAAGGTGAGATTTACAGAGAAGTGACAAATTAGTTTAATGGGAGATAATTCCAGACTGGTGAAGTAACTCCAATGGCAGACCTCTCAAAAGAAAAAAGGAAGTGAAGATTGGAGGCTGAGGTAAGTGTATGGAATTAAGGAATATTCAAATGTGTCATCAGAAGTGTAGTTTAAGAGTGTGGACATCAGAATCACCTTTATGAAGTGTCTGGTTACAGTACTATGGATCACTAATGTGTCGGGCGGAAAGATTAGGACAGATCAGAAGAATAGGAATTATATTAAGATTGGAAATGATTAATTCTTTATTAAAGATTTTGGAGTCTTGCAATGATAATTGACTGACATATATGAGGAATTATACTATGAATCACACCTCTAAATCTTACTGAGCACTTACTTGGGCATTAAGTTCTTATAGCCATATCAGACTTTGCCTAGTATACTGAGTTGATTAGATATAAGAGGGTAAAATTATTGTTAGTATATTTTTTAGTGTCTATGGGCTTACAACAAGAATTAGACTCTTAAGTTATTTGATTACTCACTGTTAGCATTACACACACACCCCATTCATATCTTCATATTCTCATTAAATGCAAAAAAAGATTAATGTAATATTAGAACTGTAGTCAAAAAATCACCAAAAATAAAAGAGAAGTATGAAGATTAATAATCTTAACTCAGTCATAATACATATCCTCCATGCTTTGACATGTTAAACATTTTATAACATATGTATTATGGTACAGATTTTAACTCAAAATACAGATATAGAAGATACTATATATAAGTAATTCATTCAAGAGTGCATTATTGTTAGAACTCTGACTTTAGTTTTTCAGTTTTAGGGATTTAAATGAACATTAATGCAATGATAAGGTGTGTAACATTTACATTAATTCACTTGTTTAAAAATTGGAGAGAGGAAAAAATGTCTATGCTCAGTAGTGCTGCAATACAAATGGTTCCAATTAAACTCCAGTACTCACATCTCACTGAGGTGCATGGTGTGGGAAAGAGTCACCATCTCACCTTTGATGATACTATTTGCTGGAAAGCATATCCTAAACATAGCTAAACGTGAGGGATCAGTCTTGCTGGAGAACTGGAAATATCCATATGTGGGGCTTCAGTACTCCCTAACATTGCATTGCATTGAGTAGCAGGCTGCACCATCAAGCCATGTACAACTAAAGCTTGTTCAAATTACATTTAGTTTGATATGTCACACTAACTGACAAGGAAAGCCAATAACCCTAGCCAAAACAAATAATATAGCAGGAATCATAAGCACCTACTGAAAAAGGTGGGTCAAGATGCCAGAGAAACCCCAGTCCAGGGTTTAAATAAAGGATTGTGGAATGCAGGAGCCAACTGGTTTGCATTTCTCTGTCCAGTCAATGATGATGATGATGATGAAGGGGCCTATTCTTGTCTACACTTTCCCTTTATCCTAAACTGCCTGGCACCATGCAGAGCCAATCAAATTTCACAGCAATTAAATTGGTGGGTAGCAATCACATATGCATTTCCTTTATACTACACCCAGAGGTCAGCTGCCTACTGTCATGGATGACCACTTGTTAAAAAGTGTAGCCATCATGGCAGACCACACAGAAATCAGCAGTCTCACAGGGGAGAGAGGCAAGTATTCCCAAAGAATAGAAGTGTGTTATAAGCAGGTATTCATGATTAAGCTCCAGCATTGGACCATATGCTGTGAACATACTAGTGATGGGAAGAATAAATGCTTAGACTTTGAAAACTTGCTATGTTTCTCATGCTTGCTGAAGTGCAGAGTTACCAACTGGACAATTACGCATTTGACCCATAACTCATGGCTGCTATGCAGAAAGACATCTAACTAAAAAACAAAATGTCTTATTAGTGTAGTACTACTACAATCTAAGTAAGTGATAACATCATAGCATGAGAGAATTGGTTACATACACTTGAGGCAGAGCAAGGAGCAGTTGGGCTGTAGTGATGCTAATTTTGTTATTTATTTATTTATTTGTTAAAAGAATATAAAAGGAGATGTAACAGATGGTATTACCATCTATGTAATTCTTTCTGAATCCATTATAGCTTTCCTGCAACATAGCCTATGACCCTTTAGTCCATCTGTTTGCCTACTTACAAACCATAGGCCCCTTTTTGAGGAAGTGCTATAAAGTGCTCCCTCAGAAAGGAAAAATGTTAGCAAGCTACTTCTGTTTTATAGTCTTATAAAAATGCCATATCAATCTGTTGTGGTAGGCAGCAGAGCAGATGTGCCTTAGTATAACAGGTTTAAAAGCAGTAACCTGCAGAATTCAAATTGTCCTAAAGGGTCCTATTTAGAGTGCATTCAAGAAACACAGAAAACAATTTTTCTGGAGAAATATGAAGAGTACTGTTTTTTTTTTTAAACCCTAAAGTGGTAACACTTCGGAATATACTCTTTGATCAGTCCTTGAAACTATACTGATATATGGTGCATGTATGAATTTAAAGTGAAGACAGTATGGCCCAAATCCACATAGGGATTTAAATGCATAAATCCCAGATTTAGGCACTACTGTGATCCACACACCCGCACCCCAGCATCCTCCTAACTCTGTAGGTTGCTACATTCACTCTGTGTTTAAATTTTCTCCGTAAAACTTTCCTAGGCATCTAAGTTTCTGCCTCTGGGCACAAGCATTGCTCCTTTCAGGCCTCTATCCAGCCTAAACCTCAGCACAATCCTCATATCAGGTGCTCTGTTTCACAAAGCTGGAGTCTTTGTAGATCCACGCCTATGTAACTCTTGTGGAGCTTCTCATTCAACCCAAACTGCTCACCTACTCTTGCAGTCATTTATATGTTTCAGAGTGAGTGCCAAGTGTAAACACTATAAATGGAATCATTTGACACTACTTTGCGCAGGTGAAGATGACTATACAGGTTAAAAGACAATGAGGAATCAGGCCTGATATCTGGAAGATATCATTAAAAGTAATGAAAATAATCAGATGGTTAATAAGGACATAAATGTGTCTTTTAGTGACTAGTATAAATATAGGTCATCATAACACTATTGTGTTTTAAATTTCACTTTTATTTATATATGCATATGGGGTGCACACTGTAGCACATCAGAAGAATGCCTTTTGTCTTCAAAGCTAGCCTATTTTCTGTGTCTTTCTTCCACACTTTGTGACCTTTATGCATGTGTGTTTTTCTGGTGTTTCTTTTGCTTTAGTGATTACATCAGTAAGATTATTGTTTAAAAAGCACTTTTAAAAGTATCAAAGCACAATTCCTCTTTATACTTTTGTCTCCCAGAATTGATATGATTTGTTGTTATATTTCACCACCAGTTTGGTAGGAAATAAGGCGGTCATCTTTCCTTCTTTCAGAAATGTATCTCATATGAATTAGAGTCCTTCTTCCCTATTTAAAAACAAAGTAAAAAAAAAGTAAAATACCATAGAAAAAAATGCGGAGGGGGGAATTCAGCTGTGGAGCCTTTAAGAAAACCGGTTGGGAGGCACCAATACAGTATTTTTAGGTGGTTTATATTATATATTACAAGAACCCACCATGCTAACAGCAGACCACAAATACCACACAGTGAGCTAAATATTCACTGAACCCTGGAAATGTTCAAATTGTTCCACCATTCCACCACCTAAGTTAAATAACTCTAGTGATTCACTGTGGACGTTCAGAGGTCCAGACCCTCTGTTCATATACATCAGTGTAGCTCAACTGAAGTATCATGGAGCAGGTCAAAATCATGGAGCAGTTCCTCAAGGAATCAATTTTGAAGCACTTAGAGGAGAGGAAAGTGATCAGGAACAGTCAGCATAGATTCACCAAGGGCAAGTCATGCCTGACTAATCTAATTGCCTTCTATGACGAGATAACTGGTTCTGTGGATGAGGGAAAAGCAGTGGACATGTTGTTCCTTGACTTTAGCAAAGCTTTGGACACGATCTCCCACAGTATTCTTGCCAGCAAGTTAAAGAGGTATGGGCTGGATGAATGGACTATAAGATGCATAGAAAGCTGGCTAGATTGTCGGGCTCAACAGGTAGTGATCAATGACTCCATGTCTAGTTGGCAGCCAGTATCAAGTGGAGTGCCCCAAGGGTCGGTCCTAGGGCCAGTTTTGTTCAATATCTTCATTAATGATCTGGAGGATGGTGTGGATTGCACCCTCAGCAAGTTTGCAGATGACACTAAATTGGGAGGAGAGGTAGATATGCTGGAGGGTAAGGATAGGATACAGAGAGACCAAGACAAATTAGAGGACTGGGCCAAACAAAATCAGATGAGGTTCAACAAGGACAAGTGCAAAGTCCTGCACTTAGGATGGAAGACTCCCATGCACCGCTACAGACTAGGGACCAAATGGCTTGGCAGCAGTTCTGCAGAAAAGGACCTAGGGGTTACAGTGGATGAGAAGCTGGATATGAGTCAGTGTGCTGCTGCTGCCAGAAAGGCCAATGGCATTTTGGGATGTATAAGTAGGGACATTGTCAGCAGATCGAGGGACATGATCGTTCCCCTCTATTCGACATTGGTGAGGCCTCATCTGGAGTACTGTGTCCAGTTTTGGGCCCCACACTACAAAAAGGATGTGGAAAAATTGGAAAACGTCCAGCGGAGGGCACCAAAAATTATTAGGGGACTGGAACACATGAGTTATGAGGAGAGGCTGAGGGAACTGGGATTGTTTAGTCTGCAGAAGAGAAGAATGAGGGGGGATTTGATAGTTGCTTTCAACTACCTGACAGGGGGTTCCAAAGAAGATGGATCTAGACTGTTCTCAGTGGTAGCAGATGACAGAATGGGGAGTAATGGTCTCAAGTTGCAGTGGGAGAGGTATTAGGTTGGATATTAGGAAAAACTTCTTCACTGGGAGGGTGGTGAAACACTGGAATGCGTTACCTAGGGAGGTGGTGGAATCTCTTTCCTTAGAAGTTTTTAAGGTCATGCTTGAGAAATCCCTGACTGGGATGATTTAGTTGGGGATTGGTCCTGCTTTGAGCAGGGGGTTGGACTAGATGACTTCCTGAGGTCCCTTCCAACCCTGATATTCTATGATATTCTAAGTCTATAAAGCTGACTGCATCTGCTGAGGATTAGTCCCAGCAATTCTCAACTTTTTTTTATTTTATATTTTAAGTATGGATGCACACTGAGTGTCAGCATTATACAGGTTTGAACATGATTCAAAATATTCGTTAAAGAGAGCTCAAAATATTTTATTTACATCTCTTGCTATGAACATTCATGCTTCATTACTTTTAAAAAATGTGTTTGGCTACGCAGGTGATCTGGTTCCTTGAGCTGACAAGGATTGGGAGTGCTGCAGAAGTGGTACATTCATCTCCTTAAGGTAAGTACACTGGCTGATGGAGCATCTTTGATACATAATGACTATGATACAAAACCTTGTTATCAAGAGACAGAAGCAGAGAATATAGGAACATTCTTGAAAATGTGGAAGACAAAAAAACTACCAAAAAATCCTTCAGAAATTGTAAGGAGTTGTCAACATAGCCATGAGTTTCATCATTTACCCAACTATAGAGTCAGGCATCCTAAATTTAACTGCAGATGCTATATTTTCACCCTGTGGTTCCCAAGAAATTATTCTTGTTTGAATTCATTTCATATGCAAAACTAATTAGTCAGCTCAGTGAATTCTTTCTGTGGCATAACAGATATTTTAATTCCAGTGTTTACTAAAATGTTCAGACTAAATTCACTGTAAACTTGTGACTTGCATTTGAGCTTGTAAATTCAATACATTTCTAGAAAAGAAAAACAAATATATCCTGAGTAATACAATATTTCACAGCATGGTCTATTAGAGGAATGCACATGACCATCCGTTCAATGTGTTCTTTTTAAGTCTTCTTTGGGAAACTTACAGTCCATTTAACAACCAGACTAATCTGTTTGGATCATCCGTCAGAGTGAGGAGAACTTTTCCATCTGTTTTCTGTGAACCATTCAAGTAACATTTTAGAGTATCCTTTCAGTCTTATTTACTGTAAGTATGATTCATAAACCAAAATAATAGCATTCTGCTAATCAAGGACCTAACTTATTTCCTTCTTCATTTTTGCTGACATAGCATCTTAACAGTTAAATCCAGTAAAAGGTAAAAAGTAATAGTCCACTCGGAAAATATATGGTGACTGACCATATGACTTTTTTCCCCAGAAACGTCTGAGAAGAGCTTACAATTTAAAAACCAAGTCCTGCTCACTTTACTCATGTACACAGTTCAGCTGTGTGATAGAAGTTAGCCCTGTTTAGTCTAGTTTAAACACACACACGAGGAGAGAAACACAAAAAAGGGAGGAGGGATCTAAACTATGAAGGGTCTTGAAAGTGAGAATGAGAAGTTCAGTTTAATGTGGGAGACAGTAATAACACTACAGTAAGGACTGAATATGGTCATAGCAGTGAGCAAGGTGAATAACTTTTGCAGTTGGGTGTTACACACTCTGTAAAGGGATATGGGGACTGATTCAGCACCCAAGGTGAGAGCACATGAGGCTAGGAAAGAGTAGTTGAATTCAGCCTCACTCTATTTTTAGTGGCATGGAGAAGAATTAATGTAGTTAATGTAGAGGCATAGTTTAGTGTCATTCAAGAAAATAAGAAATAATAAGATTGTAACCCTAAGTATTCCTTTTAGGATAGTTCTTCCAATGCCTGTGGAATACTCTCCTGAGGGATGTGGTGAGAGATCTATTATTTAAGACATTGATTCCTCACCCCCCCATCATATGTGATGTCTATTTTTAAAGTTGATTTTCAGAGGGAAATAAGTCTATTCTCACTCTGTTATTACTCCTCAGAGAGTACCAGCTTTGGTTCTTAATGGAATGAATTAAAGAGACAGATGAGAAACAGGAACCCAGAAAGAGAGCAATGTATTTCAAGCAAGACAAAGTTTCTCATGAGATTATTAACCCTAGCATCTGGGTGCTATCTCTTTGCTGAAAGTAATGTATTTTGTATGGAAATTCATCTCTTGGTGAAATCAACTCCTGTGTGCTTTGTTGCAGAGGGTAGGATTTTCAATCTATGGATAAATTTTCAAGTGTGAGTGCCTAATTTTTCCAGCAAAAAAGTTACATACCCAAAATCCTGCATTTTGGCAGGAGATTGGACTAGATGAACCTTGCGGTCCTTTTTTACCCTATGTTTCTATGGTTCTATGAAAACACAAGGTAAGCAACAAAACAGATAATTACTTGCCAAAAAGGACATTTGAGTATGCATTTGTACATACAAACACAAGTTTTGCACTTGTAATTGTTACATGAGGATTTGGGCAAGAGAAAATGAGGCAGTTATATTTTGGTATTTGGGTCCCAGTCTGTTAGCAACATGAGGCGAGTGATGTAATCAGTTATTAAAAAAAGGAGAAAGATGTATCACTTGAGATTGATGTCATAGTTCAGGGGTTAGTTATTACCAGATCATGCTCTTACAAACTCTTTGCTTTGGTGAATATAAAAATAGTAGGTTTAAGCAGTTTTCAATACATATGACCTTAGTAAGTTAAAATAAAGTTTTAGCTCTGTATTAGTTTTGAGTTATTATTAAGTCTGTTTAAAAGCATTGCTGTGCTGCAGTTGTGGTAGGAGAGAAAAGTAATATGTTTCAGAGTAACAGCCCTGTTAGTCTGTATTCGCAAAAAGAAAAGGAGTACTAGTGGCACCTTAGAGACTCACGAAAGCTTATGCTCAAATAAATTGGTTAGTCTCTAAGGTGCCACAAGTACTCCTTTTCTTTTTGAAAAGTAATATGTTCACTGCAATATGTTGGTGCAGGTGCTAAAGCAAAGGCAGCTAAACCTAAGCAGTATTTTATACAAGACACCAACAACAGAAAACCTTGGTAGTTATGTGCCATACAAGTAAGTGGCCAAGTGGTGTACTTTGTAAACTGTTTTATTTTAAGGAGCAGGAGGAAGCTCTGGTTGGGATTCCCTAGGTTTCAGTACTCCTGGAGCTCTATGAATGCACTCTGAGGGATGTTGCAGTGACCTTTCACCTCAATGGCTAGTTAACTAATATTCCTTGACTCATCCTGTTCCCTTTGGGGTTGCTTGTACTCCCAGGATCACTGGGAGAGAGTAATCAGTGATTCTTTTTCAAGGTAGAAAGAAGATGAGATCCAGCTTCAGGCATCAAAACATGAATGGAGGTATCTTCCCCCACCTCAGTTTTGGCCATAGACACATTGGCCATGCCTTCTAGTCCCTCCCATTCACTACCCTGCATGGAACCCCAAAAAGCTTAGCTTCACTTTTAGGAGGTAAAATTAATTCCACTGCCGATCATGAAAGCATGTGGCCAGAGGTGGAGGTGAGGGTGCGGGTGGAGAGGAAACCCAGATGCTGACCAAAAAAAAAAAATAGTCAGTGCCTCTTGTTGAATTTTTAGCTTGGGTTCAGGAGTCTTTAAATTCCGATTGCAAACATGGAATGCCTTTGGGGTACACTAACGAAAGCGTCAGAGTGGAAGTAACTCTTGTAATTTCTAAACATGTGTCATTGTCAGCCTGAGATCTCATACTGTGAAGGTGAGAAGGTGAAATGTGTGCCACAATTGGTAAAAAAACCTTTTGCCCATATTAAAAAAAGTAAAGGGCTGTTTTCTTTCTAATCTCCCAGATATTCATCATTCTCCCCACTTTCTTGAGAGCATGAACTTGTACAGTTAAGAAAGCAGAAATAGATGAGGCTCAGTGAGCATAATTTCAATAAACAGATATATTAAGTTCTTGAGAGGCTAACCCTAAAACAGAGACAATGCAAAGCGAGTCAAGTGAGGCCTCGCTAAATACTCTTTGTAGTGTGCTATATAAAATGTAATTAACATATTAAAGCCAGTCAATGATAAAAAATGGGAATAAAAATTAGCTCTTGGTGTCTGCACTTTCCTCAGCCTATCAGACCATTCAGCATTTGGAACCACATACAATCATTTGATATTTGGGCTTTTTTTCCCCCCTCTGAAATAAATAAACTGCCACCACCACCAATCCACCTTTAAGCAATTGCTGGGCCATACCAAACCTGTTGAGGTTCTCCCATTACTAGTTAATATGATACCAACCAATGACTTGTGCCCAGACAGAGCTGATTCTATTTATAAATGCTCCTGACTAACACAGAAGGTAGCTACTGGGAGATACTTTTTTGTGTGCTCAGGTTTAATGACATTGATTATTCCTTCCACTTATTTGCTAATTGTTAAAATAATATTGTAATGAACCACTAAGCGTATTCATGGGTATTTAACCAAGCGTTTAACCTCTTTAAGTGAGACTGCACAAATAGATGGAATTGTAAATATTTAAAATTCTATGAATAAGGCTCACACTAATCCCTATTAGCAGACCTTGAAAGTGAATATAAGAACATTTCACACTGCCCTTCCCTGAGCAGCATCCTTCTGGTACTATGCAATAATGAGGTCTATAAACCCAAACACTTAAAACATATGATCATTTTCTTTTTGATTCTATGGTGTGGGCTACTTACCTGGGACTTGAAGTGGAATTGGTGATTTTCTTTTTTAATGATAAACTTTTCACTTTCTTAAGACTATGGTATATACAGATGAAGAGTACTGATTACCAGAGAGTATTGTGTGTTCTGGCTGTGTCATACATATCTCAGTTGCTTAGAAGAGATGGAAGGTCCCACAGCAACTGCCACAGATATGAATTTCCATACTTTGTTTATTATTTGAGTGGCAACACTCTCTGTAATGCTGTAAAGTTATTAAAGTTTCCTTTGCATGAGAAATATAGTGTTTATAAAATTCTTATATTATCATCAGGGAAACAATTTCCTAAAGGAATTTTGAATTTTATATGTTGATACATGGAGCGATAGATCTGTTTCTTCTTAGGCTGTGTTGTTTATAAACAAAGTAAGTACACTTTATTTTCTGTGTAGAATATATTTGCACACACTGTTGTGTGTTCACTCTTTCCAGATTTGGAAATAGTTTACAGTACCATTCATTTGTGTTATTGCTAAGACGCGTGGGTGGCTTTGTACATATTTTCAATTAAGCACCAAAGAAGCACCTCATATAAAGATGGGTTAGCATTAGGAAAAACTCCTTCTGAGACAAATCATATTAATGGTGCATTGTGGCCTGATAATGAAGCACAATTCACATTTGTAGCACATATAAACTTTTTTTTTTGGTAAGTCATTACACCTTTGTTAATGTGACTTTTATTGACCAAGATCATTCAGTGCGGGACCATATCAAAATGCAGCTTTAAGGAAAGTGCAAATGTACATGTAATTAATTTGTGGTACAATTTAACTGAATAAGAAAACATAATCAAACTCACTATTTTGTGATATGATTCTGAACTTTGATTCACAAAGTGACAGATTGTTTCTGGTCTTTTAGGAAAATGGAGCTCTGTTGTATCCCAAATGCTGTGGTGTGCACAATTTACCTCAAAACAAGCAAGTGATCAAGGGGATTGACAACAAGCGACGGGATCTACATCTTATCAATACATGATGTGAACAAAAAAAGAAAATGTTGATAATAGATTTTCTAAGATGTACTAGAGAAATGGATTTAATATCAAATTTAGTGTAATAAAAATCTTTTTGGTTCCTGATATCTTCATTTAGAATATATGATATTATGTAATAATGGCCTAATTTTTCCTGCTGCTAAATAAACTAGCTAATATTGATAAGTAATGTGTGGACAATCTAGTTGACAAGATAATTTGGGAAGGTCTATTATGTAGTTTGATTCATGTGAGTGGAAGAAATGGGAGAATATTATTAGTACCAAATATGTAAAGGAAAAATTATAAAGGCACCCTAATGTTTTCAGTAGTTTTGTTTTATCACTGGCCAAGTGACGAGAGGTCTTGCAAAGAGACCACTTGATTTGAAGAACATAACATTTCATTGTAACTGCTAGGGGAAAGACCAGTTATATACACAGAACCAACACTTGAAAAGGTAATTATTGTGGTGTTTAAAAATAATTTAATGGTTTACAATAATAAGTTTGGGCAGGAATTCATTGTGAATTAATAACCAGTTCTAGTCAGATTTAGAGACTACAACTTTATCAATAATTATTGCTTAGTTCTTAGCATACTTTTTCACAAGCCCATATCCTGTGGAACATTGAGCACTCTCCACTCCCATTGCTACTAAATATTTGTATTATTTGTTAGTTTCAGTTATTGAATACCTACATCACATAATGTTTGTTTCCTGCTAGAGGTCTAATCCAAAGCCCAATAAAGGCAATATGTGTCTTTCCATGATCTTTAATGAACTTTGGATCAGGCCAGGATGAGTGGCTGGTTGGTTAATATCAACTACACCATAAATAAATAAATAAAAAATCAAGATGTTGAGAACCAAACTATTCAAGGCACAAGGGATGTGAAGAGATTAATTTCTTTAAATCTCTCTATCAATAGTAGGAATCTGGGTAACAAACAAGACCAAAGGAATTGCCCATAAATTTGACCTAGTTGACATTACGGAAACCTGGTAGGAAGTTTCTCGTGATTGGAATATTAAGATCAGTTATTATAACCTATGTAGGATAGATGCATTGGGCAAGAGAGGAAGCGGAATGCCACTCTGTCAAAGATGACATTACCTGCTTCTGAGTCACTGATAAGCTGGAAGCAAATAATTTTCAGTGCTTATGGATCAATGTCCTAATAGATAAAGCACAAGATGGGTGTGTGAACTGGTGTCTGCTACTGTACATCAAATCACATTAGGGTACTGGATGACGACTGCATCCTTGAGCACCTATCCATAATGTGTAGGGGGAAAATCTGCATTATCACGGGGGACTTCAATCTGCATGACAAATATTGGAAGTCTAATGCTGCCATTGTGAAAACATCCTCAGAATTTCTAATATTGTAGATGACAGTATCTTAACGTTAAGAAGTTTTGCATCCTGAAAGAGGAAAATGAAATGATCTCAGAACTAAATATTAGTGGTTGCTTGGGTGCAAGAGAGCATGACTTGTCTGCTAGAGCTGAATGAAGTTTATTCAAGGAATAGAAATGTCACCAAGATATTTTGGAGGCTCCCAAATTATTTGTGAATTCAGATTGAAATCAAAAGAATAGTTGTGTCAAAAACCCCACCTTCAAAAAAGGTCAGAGTCAAATTGAAATGTTTCAAAATGAAACATTGTTTCAAAGCAATATTTTATTTTCAAATTTAGCCAATTTAAAAAAAAAACATACACAGAGTGAAAAATACACCAAATCAAAAGAAGAAACTCGGGCTAAAACTGAAGTATTTTAGTTCAATTAGAAGACAAAAAAATCGGAAAAATTATTTGCTTTGATTCAAACTGGATTTTTTCCAGATTTTTCGCTCAGCTGTGATTACATTTGTTATGTTCAAGTAGAATAAAATCCAAACCAGTAATTACACACACAGCATTTAAAAAAGGAACAGTTTCACAGACTTGAGGACAATCAGCCAAATCAGCTGGGAGAAATAATTTAAACCAAAAATTATAACAATTAGAAACGGTTTAAGAACATTTTATTAGATGCCCTAAAAGACACAATCACTCAGCTGAGCAAGAAGGCCACACTGGTTTAGAGAAGAAATTAAAAGCAATTATTTTTTAAAAAAAGTAAAACATGAAAAAAATGCATAGCTATTGTTATAAATTAGATGGTAGGAATTGGAGAAAGTTGAAAAGCACAGGAAAAAGGATACCAATGGCTAGCAAAATTTAGCACAATAAGGAGGCGTTTTTAAAGTTTTAGGAATAAAGCTGGGCAAATAACTTCAATTTCTCTTCTGTATTTTGGGAAAATGCCAGATGATGTCTTCATATAATGATAATGAAACTCTGTTCCATCCATAACTCAGGAGAAAGTTAAACAGCAGCTACTACGTTAGACATTTTTAAACCACTATGTCCAGATAACTTGCATCTAAGAATCTTGAAAGAGAGCTAGCAAAAAAGAAAAGGACCTTAGAGACTAGCCAATTTATTTGAGCATAAGCTTTCGTGAGCTACAGCTCACTTCATCAGATGCAAACTGTGGAAACTGCAGAAGACATTAGAAGAGAAGAAGAGCAGAAGAGCTAGCAAAGGAACACACTGGATCATTATTGTTGATTTTCAATAAGTTTGAATACACTGGGGAAATTTCAGAGAACTGGTAGAAAGCTAATGTTCATCCAATATATAAAGAGTAACTATACTGACCCAGGTCCTTATAGGTCTGTCAACCTGACAACTGATCCCAGGCACAGAAATGGAATAGCTGATACAGGACTAGATTAATAAATACATAATTAAAGATATATGATATAATTAATGCCAGTCAACAGAGGTTTATAGAAAACTGATCTTGTCAGAGTAACTTTTTGTATGAGCAGTTTGGCTGATCAAGATAAATCTGGATGCAGTATACTTGGATTTCTGTGATGTGTTGTCTTGGCACCAAATGACATTTTAGTGAACAATTAGAATGGTACAAAATTAACATGGTGCACATTAAAGGGATTAAATGCAGGTTAATTGCAGTCTCAAACCGCAACCATAAATGGGGAAAAATCATTGAGCAGTTGTGTTTCTAGTGGTATTATGGCCCAATGCTATTTAATATTTTTAACCAGTAGCCTGGAAGAAAACAAAGTTTAAGTTTGCATATGATACAAAGATTGGGGAGTCATAAATAATTATGAAAAGGACAAATCATTGATGCAGAGCAATCTGGATCACCTGGTAAGCTGTGCTCAAGCAAACAATGTTTTAATGTGAAAAAATGTAAAGTTGTATTTCTAAGAACAAAGAATGTAGGCCATACTTCCGGAATGGGGGATTTGTCCTATGAAGCAGTCACTTTGTAAAATCTTTTGGGGTCAGGGTGACTAACCAGCTGAACATGAGCTTGCAGAGGGACATTGTGGCCAAAAAAGCTAAAGCAAAGCTTAGATGCATAAAATAGGGGACTCTCGCATAGGAGTAGGGATTCTATTTTACCTCTGTATTTGCCACTAGTGAGACCACTAGTGGAATGGTGTATCTAGTTCTAGAGTCCACAGTTCAAAAAAGATGCTGATAAATTGGAGAGGGTTCAGAGAAGAGACATGAGAATGATTAAAGGATTGAAAACATGTTTCACAATGATAAACTGAATAGACTGAGCTCCTTCAGTCTAAAAAAAGGAACGGGTAAGGGGTGACTTGATCACAGTGTATAAGTACCTATATAGACAATAGAAGTTCAATAAAAGAGAGTTGTTCAATCTAGCAGATAAAGATAACACTATCCAAGGGCTGGTAGACAAATTCAGACTAGAAATAAGCTGTACATTTTTAAACAATGAAGGTAATTAACCATTGGAACAACCCATCACGGCCAATTCTTATATCTTTTCCAAATGATATGCTCTAGTTCAGTGGTTCTCAACCCATGGCAATCAGCACACAGCTGCAGCCCATGTGACATCCTCAGGGCCATGCAGCTAGTGTGTGTGTGTGTATATATATATATATAGTGGATGTGTCCCACATAACATACAGAGAGCTGCATATTCGGCCCACAATGGTAAATAGGTTAAGAACCATTGCTCTAATTCAAAAGGCAATTAATTCAGGAAAGTGCTGTGTTATGCAGGAAGTCAGACTAGATGATCACAATGGTCCCTTCTGGGTTAATCTAAGAATGGGAGTTTAGGGTGCTCAATCTCTTGCAGCAGAGTCAGTCATTCCCAAGATTTATATTTTGATATTGCTAGTTGTGATATTAGATTCAGCACGTGAAATTGATGGAATAAAATAGAAGTAATTTCTCTTTTTTCATTTGGTCTTTAATAGCTTGATTGTAAATATGGCTTGACATATCACGAGGCACATCAAGTGTGGCAGCAGTACAGATGTCTCACAGATGAACTCTACATGCACAGCTTCTGCTTTTGTACTGAAAAATTAATATGGCTCCAAACCTCTTAAAATATTTTGCTTATGTTTTTTGTATGAAGAGAAGTAACTGTTGCATATGAACTTTAAAGATGTTAAACAAAGCTGGCTGGAAATTCAAAACATCTGACCACAGTTAAAGGCTGTACTAGAACCAACCATTCAAAAAAGTAATTTGTGGGTCAGCAAATATTAGTTCCAAAGGTAACTCGTGTAGCAAATTGCCGGCACTACTATGATGGGTCTCGCACTTTCTCTTCTTGGAGGGGTGGGGGTAGTTTCAGGGCACCATTTCTTACCCCTGAACTGGGGTATTAACTGCCCCACTAGTGTCCTAGAGGGGGGGAGTGGAGAGGGAGGGACACAGGCCCACCCTCTACTTCAGGTCCCAGCCCAGGAGCCCTAGGGATAGCAGTAAACCACTAGAACTAGCAGTTCCTTCCCCTGGACTACTTCCCTCTCCTGCCCTTCAGTTTGTGGGTCTTCCTACCCTCCCTCTACACGAACCAGGTGTACCTTTACCTAAGGTCTTGGTCTTCTTAGCCCACCACAGTACTTCTCCAAACTCTCCTCTGCTTCCCTCCAAACTCCTCTCTGCTCCAACACCAATCCACTCTGCTTCAACGCCTCCTCTTGCCTATTGAAGCAGGGGTTTTTTATCATGTGACTGGCTTCAGGTGCTTTAATTGGCTTCAGGTACTTTAATTAATTTATAGCAAACTTTCTTCCCTCTACAGGGAATAAGCTCCCTTCTAGCACTCTCCTGCTACCCTCTGGCCTGGGCTTTCCTTGCTTTTTGCCCCTGCTTTAGTCCCCCCCGCCCCCGACTGGGCCAGACGCTTTTTCTTCGTTTTGGTTTCTTTTGCTGTTTTTTTTCTTTGCTGCCGTTCGAGTGCTGGTCGGCTGCCAGCTTGCCTGCCAGCCCCCCCACGCCCGCCCTCGTACGCTGCTATTGCTTCAGCTGTAACCCCCGGAGAAGGGGGGAGGACTGCTGACCCGCTCCCTGGAGGAGGGGAGTGGACGCCCCCAGACCCAAACGTTTTGCTGTTTGTTTGTGGACTCGCAATTAATCGTCTTCTTATCTTTGCTTGGCATTTTTGGAATGCTCCACAAAGACCGGGAGAGAAGACAGCTGACAAAGACATCGCCAGGGGAAGCTACAAATCATCGTGGAGGGGGCCGTAAGACTGAGTAACTTTTGAACTGTACTCTCGTGTGGGGGGAGTTTGACTGTGTCTTACCTGCATTTGTAGGGGCACAGGGGGTGTGGCACGGAGCTGCCCCCCGATCCATCGGTGCCCCCCCCAACACTACTACAACCGTCACGGCCCCACCCCGCCGTCCATCCCTGCTGGCAACCTGCCATCTGCCTCTAGCCTCAACTGCTTGCTTTGAATTCCATCATCCGGATCAGACACAACAGCTGAGCAAACGAGACTCTTTGGATAAACGTGCGTGGGTCTGCGTCCCCCCCCCGGACTGCCCACCCCACAGTTTGCCCCTACTACCTGACCCCAACTCCTGTTTCCTTCCCCTGTCCAGTCCGACCCATTTGCATCCCCCCCCGCCTGCAGCCCAACAGGGAGAAGTGGTTAATCTGCTTCCCCCTCCCCCCTCCTCCTTCTGGTGTCTCCCCGTCTCTCCCTGCTCACGATAGCGGGGAATGAGAGGGGTGAGGCCCCTCTAACAACCTCAGTTGCCCCTCCCCCACCTACCCCCTGTCCAACCCCCAAGTCCCCCTCCCCACCACTGCTGCCAAAACACCTGCCACCGCCCCCACTGGGGCACCAGCAGCCAGAGGCACCGGGGCGACTATTACCGCTGCTACACCCACTGCCCCCCCAGATTCTAGGACCCCCCCCCCCCAGTTAGCCGGAAAGGCCAGGGTGCAAAGAAGGGGAAGGGCCCCGCTACAACCATCAAGCCCTCCATGGCAGGGGCTACTCCCACCGCTGTGGCCTCATCATCGACCATGGTGTCCCTCCCCGCTGTTCCCTCCACCAGCTCTGTGAGCATCCCTCCCCCAGCCCCCAGGGCATATGTCCGGGCAGTAGCAGCCCCCCCCCGCCTGCCGCCTTGTCATCTCACCCACCCACCCACCGCCTCCGCTATCATCAATAGCGGCCGAGGCCCCTTTCCCACCATGACCAGGAAGCAGGGCGTCCGTTGCCTCCTGGTGCCTGCCTCGCCCCACGTGGAGACGTACATGCAGGCATTGGCGAGGGTGGTAGGACCCACGGCCATTGGGGCGGCCTCCAAAATGTACGGGAAGGTCGTCTTTTTCTTAGCATCGGAGGCTGCTGCCCAGGAGGTGGTGGAGAAGGGCCTGGCAGTGGGGGGGGGGTTGTCCCCCTGGAGCCGCTAGAAGACCTGGGCGTCCGCCTAGTGTGGACCTCCGTCCCTCCTTTTCTACCCAATGCCTCCCTGTTACCCGCTCTCTCCACCCTGGGGAAACCTGTTTCCATCATCAGCCCTCTCCCATTGGGCTGCAAGGACCCCACCCTCTGTCACATCCTTTCGTTCCGCCAGCAAGTGCAGCTTTTACCGCCACCAGCGGCGCGTGACAGAGAGGCGCTCGAGGGGTCCTTCCTAGTCCCCTACCAGGCAGCCTGCTATTGGGTCTACTATTCCACAGGAGAGGCCCGGTGCTACCTCTGCCGATCAGCGGGGCATGTCCGAAGAGACTGCCCCTTGGCCCGGCGGGGAGGGGCACCCGAGAACCCTGAGGCCCAGCAGGCCATCGGCTCCGTCGTTGCCGATGCCCCTGGCCACCCGAGATCTCAAACCACCTCTCCTCCTGCTCGATCCACTGCTGCTCCTGCCCGGGCCCAAGAGACACGTCCCCTACAACGCCCAGACGAGCGAGGGAGCCCCGCCCTTGCTGTTAACAATCCAGCAGAGCCTATGGAGGAGGGTGCAGCAAAGATATTACTGGGCATAGGAGAGGGCCTGCCCCAAGGAGAACCGCCCCCCCCCATGTTGCCTCACCGTTACCCCCCTGAGCCCGTGAACCATCGCCTCTGCCCCCTGACACGACCCCTGCTAACCAGCCCCCAGACGATGCTATGGAGGGCTGGACCCTAGTCCAGGGAAAGCGAGGCAAGCAGAAGGCTCGAGCTCCGCTGCACCCATCCGATGCGGAGGCCCCCTGGAAGACCAGGAAGGGAGGCACTGACACTGAGCCTTCCGCTATGCCCACGAGTGAGATCCATCTGCCGGTGTCAGGAGGGGAAGACAAAATAGCACTGGAAGGTAGAATCTCCCCTCCACAGGAGACCCTCCCCTCCAAGACCCCTGAGGAAGCCCCTTCTGCCCGAATATCACCCGAACCCCCCGCGAACCCCGAAGCGACCGTCGTAGCGGGCGCCAGAGGGGAGTCCCCCGGGGTGGCAGAAGACAACTTTTCCTCCATGTATGAGGAGATTGAGGCCCTAGGTTTGACCCCAGTCACCCAGGGAGAGAATGACCTACTGCTGGCTGGCCTTGATCTGGGCAACCTTACCCCAGTCCCCCTTTCCCCATGCTCCCTCCCCCTAACCGCCTTCCCGGACGAGCACCCTGCAGAAGGTGGTCCACCACCTGAAGCCATGGCTACCAAATCCACCACAAAGCTTGCCCCTAGCATCACTGGGATCCCCCTCCTCACCCCCTTAACCCTCGAATCTGTTCGGGAGGCACCACCTCTCAGCTGCTTGCCTCCCGAAGCCCAGAGCCTCGCCTCTACCCCCACACCCACCCCTGTCCCTGCCCAATCCACCTCCTCCTGCAATGCTATTGCCACCCCTGGGGTTATTTCTTTCCTGTTTTTTGCGGATCCCCCCCAAGGAGCAGCCTTTGCATTTTCCTGCCGCGACCCATTAGGAGCTGCAATTTTCCCTCCGCCATCCTCTTCTACCCCAAGGCTTGAGACGGACCTAATAACTTTAGCCTGTCAGACGCCCCGTCGGTGGTCTGCACCCTGCCTGCCTGCCTCAGTGGACCAAGAGCCTGCACCAAGAGCCCCACCAGGGAATAACCCGGAAATCGCAACCCCACCCCCCCATGAGCTGCGAAAAGCATTGTGACAGTTTTTAGAAGACATCCGTGGCTCCCGCAACAGGGTACAGCTAGCTCTCCAGCTATGGGGGGACTTTGATCACATCCTCCAGGCCACAAGGGCCCTTATAAAGGAGGGTAAAGGGAAAGGAAGGCACGGTGCCGCGGCCTACGGGCGGGCCCGCAGCTTCCGTGATGATTTACTCACTTACGGGATGGGTCACGGATTGTTGCACGACCTGCCGGGGGCTGCGAACACCCCCACCAACAAGGAACCCCCACCCCCTCAGCCCTCCACATGACGCCCCTCATTATTGCAACCTTGAACACCAGGGGATGTAGGATGGCTCTCCGCAGGTCCCAGGTGCTCTCTTACCTTTGGGAAGGGGGGTACTCTGTGGTTTTCCTGCAGGAGACCCATACGGATCCGACCACCGAGGACAGCTAGTGGCTGGAGTGGGGGGATGGGGTCTACTTCAGCCACTTCAAGATCCGACAAGCTGGAGTGGTGACCCTGTTCTCCCCCAACCTATGGCCCGAGGTGCTAGGGGTCACTGAGGCTGTGCCGGGCAACCTGCTGCATCTCCTAGTCCGTATGGAGGGGCTCGTGGTCAACCTCGTTAACATCTATGCCCCAGCAACGAGCCCAAAGTGGCCGCAATTCTATCAGCGGGTGTCCAACTTCCTCAGCATCCTAGATTCTCACAAGTGATTAGTCCTGGGAGGGGACTTTAACACCACCCTCGAGGAACAGGACCGCTCAGGGGCCGAGCTGAGCCCAGCCGCTGCGAACATTCTCCGAGAAATAGTTGAACATCACTCCCTAGTAGACGTCTGGCGTGACCACCACCCAGATGACACTTCCACGTTCACCTTTGTCCGGGTGGAGACCCATCGGTCACACCACTCTCGGTTGGACCGTATTTATTTATCCCGTTTCCATCTTTCACAGGCCCACTCCTCCAACATTCGGCCAGCCCCATTTTCCGACCATCAACTAGCCACCATAACGGCCTCCCTCCGTGCAGAGAGGCCGGGGCTGGCCTATTGGCACTTTAACAACAGCCTGTTGGAGAATGAGGACTTTGCGACGTCCTTCTGGGAGTTTTGCCTAGCCTGGCAAGAGCAGCAGCATGCCTTTCCCTCGGCGCGGCGATGGTGGGATCTAGGGAAGGTGCGTGCCAAGCTCTTCTGCCTTGACTACACCCAGGGCACCAGCCGACAGAAAAATGCAGCGATAGAGCAGTTGGAATGGGAGGTCTTAGAGATGGAGAGGCATCTGGCCGCCAGCCCTGAGGACCCGTTCCTCTGCAGAGCGTGCTGGGAGAAGCGGGAGGAGCTCCGGGCCCTCAAGGACCATCGGGCCCGACGTGCCTTTGTTCGATCCCGCATCCGTCTCCTTCGGGAGATGGATCATGGCTCCCGTTTCTTCTACGCCCTGGAGAAAACGAGGGGGGCGAAGAAACACGTCACCTGCCTTCTAGCAGAAGATGGCGCCCCCCTCATGGATCCGGTGGAGATGTGTGGGAGGGCCTGTGACTTCTACACAAGCCTTTTCTCCCCGGATCCGACTGATCCTGGCGCTTGCGGGGTGCTCTGGGAGGAACTCCCCACGGTCAGCGTGGGCAACCGAGACCAACTAGAGCTGCCTCTCACCCTGGCCGAGTTCTCGGAAGCCCTCCGTCGCATGCCCACCAATAAATCTCAGGGCATGGACAGGCTGACCGTGGAGTTCTACCACACGTTCTGGGACATTCTTGGCCCAGACCTAGCCACTGTCTGGGCTGAGTCTTTGCAGGGCGGGGTCCTCCCTCTTTTGTGCAGGCGAGCGGTGCTTGCCTTGTTGCCGAAGAAGGGGGACCTCCGCGATTTACGAAATTGGCGTCCCGTCTCGCTCCTTAGCACGGATTACAAAATCGTAGTGAAAGCAATCTCGCTGCGGCTAGGGTCCGTGATGGCGGACGTGGTCCCCCCGGACCAGATCTATACTGTCCCGGGTCGCAGCATTTTTGACGATCTTTTTCTGATGAAAAAGATCTGATGAAGTGAGCTGTAGCTCACGAAAGCTCATGCTCAAATAAATTGGTTAGTCTCTAAGGTGCCACAAGTACTCCTTTTCTTTTTGCGAATACAGACTAACACGGCTGTTACTCTGAAACCTGTCATTTTTCTAGTCTGAGATCTTTTGGAACTCAGGTGTAGAGACGGTCTGTCATTCGCCCTCCTGTCTCTTGATCAGGAGAAGGCGTTCGATAGAGTGGACCATGGGTACCTCCTGGGCACTCTGCAGGCGTTTGGATTCGGACCTCAGTTTGTGAGTTTTCTCCACGTGCTGTACGCTTCTGCGGAGTGTCTGGTTAGGCTCAACTGGACCCTGACCGAACCGGTCAGCTTCGGGCGAGGAGTACAGCAGGGGTGCCCCCTCTCAGGCCAGCTGTACGCTCTAGCGATCGAGCCCTTCCTCTGTCTCCTCCGCAGGAGGTTGACGGGGTTGGTGCTGCGGGAGCCGGAGCTGCGGCTGGTCCTGTCGGCGTACGCCGATGACGTGCTCCTCGTGGTCCAGGACCCGAGGGACTTGGTGCGGGTGGAGGCTTGCCAGGCCATCTATTCGGCAGCCTCCTCCGGTCAGCTTCCAAATTGCGCCCCGGAAATATCTATACACACTCACGCTTCACACCCTTCACGCCCACACCCTGGTGTCCCGCCCCGATACAAAGTGGCGGGACCTCCTGCCACCTTTGGAGGGTGAGAAACCCCGGTGGGCCAGCCTGTATTCCACCTTGCTCCCGAGGTCCGTCGGGGACATTAGTTGGCTGCTCCTTCATGGAGCTGTGAGCACGGGCGTGTTTTTGAAACGGTTCACCCCCACCCCAGATACTTGCCCTTTTTGCAATATGAGGGAAACCCTGGTGCACGTATATTTGGAGTGTGCCAGGCTGCAGCCCCTTTTCCGGCTCCTCACAAATATTTTATTATGCTTTTGGCTACACTTTTTCCCTCACCTTATCTTTTACACACTCCCCATCCATGGCCCCACAAAATCACGAGATCTTCTGGTTAACCTCCTCCTAGCCCTAGCTAAAACAGCCATTTATAAAACCAGAGAGAGGAGGTTGGCTAATGAAGCATCCTGTGATTGTAGGGCCGTTTTCCGATCCTCAGTACATTCACGTATCCGGGCGGAGTTCCTCTGGGCGGCGTCCACCGACTCCCTTGACGCCTCTGAGGAGCGGTGGGCGCTGTCCGAGGTTCTCTGCTCGGTGACCCCATCCGGTTCCTCAGTCTGACCCTTTGACTGAGGGGAAGAGCAAGAGACCTCAGCCCCAGCCATTGCCACTGTGGATACCATCATCACTGTCACCTAGGAGGGGTCCTATCACACGTGGTGTACGTCCCCCCCATCCCCATACCACCCACCCCGCAGCCGTGCCCCTCTTGTTGGGCACTCTCAGGAGAGGGATAATCGGTGACACTGGGCGTGGCACTAGGTAACTCGAGGGGGTGGAAGACCGCGAGCGTCGAGGAAGCCCCCCCACTCTGGGCCCAGGCTAGCCTGAACACTTCTCCCTCCTGAAGGCTGCTGTCTTATACCTTGTGTTTGCTTTTGTTTTGTTGCATAGTTTTGCTTTATCCTTTTTTAGTGATTCCTTGTAAGTGTTACACAAATAAAATTCTTTTCTGCTTCAAAAAACACCCTCCTGCTGCAGATCTCCTCGCGGAGCCCCTGCTACACAACCCCCAGCTCTGTGTGCAGGTGGCGGAGTCCCGCTCGGTGCGCCAGAGTTTTGTCCTGGCGGAAGCCACGAGAGTCAGAGACCTCCTGGACTACGACCAGGGAGACTGGCTGGATCCCATGATGCTCGCTCGGCGCATGGGGCTCGCCAGACCTCATACCCCCCGGCGCGTACTTCAGGAGGTGAAGACCGCCTTGACGCCCGCTGCTCGGGTTTATCTCAACTGAGCCCTGTGCGAGGGAGCACCCCGCCAACCCTCTACCGCAGGCCCGCCGGACCTTTCAATTGGGCCCCTACCCCGTAGATCCCAACAAACCCTTCACCCTTTCACTGCGAGCCAGCTGCATGAACTGCAGCCGGTCAGCTTTCAAATCGCACCATGGAAATATCTATACACACTCACGCTTCATACCCTTCACGCCCACACCCTGGTGTCCCACCCCGATACAAAGTGGCGGGACCTCCTGCCACCTTTGGAGGGTGAGCAAACACGGTGGGCCAGCCTGTATTCCACCTTGGTCCCGAAGCCCGTCGGGGATATTAGTTGGCGGCTCCTTCATGGAGCTGTGAGCATGGGCGTGTTTTTGACACGGTTCACCCCCATCCCGGATACTTGCCCTTTTTGCAATATGAGAGAAACCCTGGTGCATGTATATTTGTAGTGTGCCAGGCTGCAGCCCCTTTTCTGGCTCCTCACAAATATTTTATTATGCTTTTGGCTACACTTTTCCCCTCACCTTTTCTTTTACACACTCCCCATCCATGGCCCCACAAAATCGCGAGATCTTCTGGTTAACCTCCTCCTAGCCCTATCTAAAACAGCCATTTATAAAACCAGAGAGTGTAGGTTGGCTAATGAAGCATCCTGCGATTGTAGGGCCGTTTTCTGATCCTCAATACATTCACGTATCCGGGCGGAGTTCCTCTGGGCGGCGTCCACCGACTCCCTTGACACCTCTGAGGAGCGGTGGGCGCTGTCCGAGGTTCTCTGCTCGGTGACCCCATCCGGTTCCCTCCGTCTGACCCTTTGATTGAGGGGAAGAGCGAGAGACCCCAGCCCCAGCCATTGCCACTGTGGATACCATCATCACTGTCACCTAGGAGGGGTCCTATCACACGTAGTGTATGTCCCCCCCACCCACAAACCACCCACCCCGCAGCTGTGCCCATCTTGTCGGGCACTCTCAGGAGGGGAATAATCGGTGACACTGGGCGTGGCACTAGGTAACTCGAGGGGGTGGAAGACCATGAGTGTCGAGGATGCCCCCCCACTCTAGGCCACCAAGTAACTCAGGAGGGTGGAAGACCACGAGTGTTGAGGAAGCCCCCCCGCTCTGGGCCCAGGCTAGCCTGAACACTTCTGCCTCCTGAAGGCTGCTGTGTTATATCCTGCGTTTGCTTTTGTTTTGTTGCATAGTTTTGCTTGATCCTTTTTGGTGATTCTTGTAAGTGTTACACAAATAAATTCTTTTCTGCTTTAAAAAAAAAACACACCCTCCTGCTGCAGATCTCCTCGCAGAGCCCCTGCTACACAACCCCCAGCTCCGTGTGCAGGTGGCGGAGTCCCGCTCGGTGTGCTAGAGCTTGATCCTGGCAGAAGTCACAAGTGTCGGAGACCTCCTAGACTATGACCGGGGAGACTGGCTGGAACCCCTGACGCTCGCTCGGCGCATGGGGCTTTCCAGACCTCATACCCTCGGCGCATACTTCAGGAGGTGAAGGCCGCTTTGCCGCCCGCCGCTCGAGCTTACCTTGACCGGGTCCTGCTCGAGGGCACGCCCCGTCCACCCTCTATCCCAGGCCCGCTGGACCTTTCAATTGGAACCCTGCCCCGCAGACCCAATCGACCCCCTCATCTCTTTACTGCAAGCCGGCTGCATGAACTGCAGCCAGTACGCTTCCAAACCGCGCCAAGGAAACATCTATACACGCTCGTGCTTCACACCCTCACCCTAGTGTCCTGCCCTGACACAAAGTGGCGAGACCTTCTGCCACCTTTGGAGGGTGAGCAGCCCCGGTGGGCCAGCCTATATTCCACCTTGGTTCCGAGGCCCGTCGGGGACATCAGTTGGCGGCTCCTTCATGGAGCTGTGAGCATGGGCACATACTTGGTGTGGTTCATCCTCATCTTAGATACTTGTCCCTTTTGTGGTGTGAGGGAAACCCTGACGCACATATATTTGGAGTGCACCAGGCTGCAGCCCCTTTTCTGGCTCCTCACGAATATTTTATTATGCTTTTGGCTGCACTTTTCCGCTCACCTTTTTATTTACACACTCCCCATCTGTGGCCCCACAAAATCACGAGATCTCCTGGTTAACCTCCTCCTAGCCCTACCTAAAACAGCCATCTATAAAACCAGAGAGAGGAGGTTGGCCAATGAAGCGTCCTGCGACTCTAGGGCCATTTTCCGATCCTCAGTACATTCATGTATCCGGGCGGAGTTCCTCTGGGCGGCCTCCACCGACTCCCTTGACACCTTCGAGGAGCGGTTGACACTGTCCGAGGTTCTCTGCTCGGTGACCTCGTCCGGTTGCCTCCGTCTGACCCTTTGATTGAGGGGAAGAGCGAGAGACCCCAGCCCCAGCCATTGCTGCTGTGGATACCATCATCACCGTCACCTAGGAAGGATCCTATCACACGCAGGTGTACAAGCCCCCCCCCCCTCCCCCCCCAAACTGCCCACCCCACAGCCGTGCCCATCTTGTCGGGCACTCTGAGGAGAGGAATAATCGGTGATACTGGGCATGGCACTAGGTAACTCGAGGGGGTGGAAGACCATGAGTGTCGAGGAAGTCCCCCTGCTGTAGGCCACCAGGTAACTCAGGAGGGTGGAAGAGCAGGAGTGTCGAGGAAGCCCCCTGCTCTGGGCCCAGGCTAGCCTGAACACTTCTCCCTCCTGAAGGCTGCTGTGTTATACCTTGCGTTTGCTTTTGTTTTGTTGCATAGTTTTATTTTTTCCTTTTTGGTGATTCTTTGTAAGTGTTATGCAAATAAAATTCTTTTCTGCTTCAAAAAAAAAAACACACCCTCCTGCTGCAGATCTCCTCGCGGAGCCCCTGCTACACAACCCCCAGCTCCGTGTGCAGGTGGCGGAGTCCCGCTCGGTGTGCTAGAGCTTGATCCTGACAGAAGTCACGTGAGTCGGAGACCTCCTGGACTGTGACCGGGGAGACTGGCTGGATCCCCTGACGCTTGCTCGGCGCATGGGGCTCTTCAGACTTCGTACCCCCCCGGCGCGTAATTCAGAAGGTGAAGGCCGCTTTGCCGCCCGCCGCTCGAGCTTACCTTGACCGGGTCCTGCTCGAGGGTACGCCCCGTCCAACCTCTACCCCAGGCCCACTGGACCTTTTGACTGGACCCCTGCCCCGTAGACCCAATCGACCCCCTCACCCCTTTACTGCGAGCCGGCTCTATGAACTGCAGATGGTATGCTTCCAAACCGCACCAAGGATACATCTATACACGCTCGTGCTCTGTACCCTTCAGGCCCTCACCCTAGTGTCCCGCCCTGACACAAAGTGGCAAGACCTTCTGCCACCTTTGGAGGATGAGCAGCCCCGGTGGGCCAGCCTATATTCCACCTTTGTTCCAAGGCCCGTCGGGGACATCAGTTGGCGGCTTCTTCATGGAGCTGTGAGCACGGGCACGTACTTGGCGCGGTTCACCCCCATCCCAGATACTTGTCCCTTTTGTGGTGTAAAGGAAACCCTGGCGCATGTATATTTGGAGTGTGCCAGGCTGCAGCCCCTGTTCTGGGTCCTCACAAATCTTCTATTACGTTTTTGGTTGCATTTTTCCCCTCACCTTTTTTATTTATGCACTCCCCATCCGTGGCCTCACAAAGTCATGGGATCCCCTAGTTAACCTCCTCCTGGCCCTTGCTAAAATGGCCATCTATAAAACCAGAGAGAGGAGGTTGGCCGATGGAGTTTCCTGTGACTGTGGGGCCGTTTTCTGATCCTCGGTTCGTTCACGTATCCGGGCGGAGTTCCTCTGGGAGGCATCCACCGACACCTTGATGCTTTTGAGAAGCAGTGGGCACTGTCTGAGGTTCTCTGCTCAGTGTCCCCATCTGGTTCCCTTTGTTTGACCCTTTGATTGGGGGAGAGAGTAAGGGACCCCAGCCCCAGCTATTGCTGCTGCGGACACCACCACCTTAGAGGGGTCCTTTCACACGTGGGTGCACGTGCCCCCCCATTTCCCGGATTGTCCACCCCACAGCCTGCCCCTCTTGTTGGGTGCTTTCAAAGAAGGGAATTATTGGTGACACTGGGCGTGGCACCAGGTAACTCGAGGGGGTGGCAGACCTTGAGAGTCAATGAAGCCCCCTCGCTCTGGGCCACCAGGTAACTCGGAAGGGTTGAAGACCAAGTGAGTCGAGGAAGCCCCTGCCCTGGGCCCAGGCAAGCTTGAACACTTCCCTCCCCTGAAGCTAATAAGAAAACAATTGTGATGGGTTGCTGTGTTACACATTGCATATGCTGTAGTTTTTGTTTTGTAAGTGTGTTATGCAAATAAAAACACCTTTTTTGCTTCAAAAAAAAACAAACACCCTCCTGCTGCCCTCTGGCCATGCTGTATCACATATGTTTTTCTTTTGATATCTTACTGAATGACTTATTTACACTATTCCTGTTCTCCTTCCCAGGGAAGGCCATTTTGCCACCACTACTTTAACTTTGGAGTTGATAAGACAGTAGTGGACTCAGTAGCCTTTCAGAAGTCTTTCAACATTAGACACAGAAAGCTTAACCTTTCTGATTTATTTATCTCACGTCTGGTGCTGGGGGATCCCCAGATCGGCTCTAAACAAGGGTATTTTGGATAGCTGTGTTAAAACAGCTTTTTGAAGCAGGCAGACTAGTTTAACCTTTTTTTAAATCCTAACTGAATGGTCCCAACCACATCTGAAGTTAGCATTATAGCTGAAATACATGAAGCAGCAGTGAATATCACCTTGGGAAGGTGCTGAGGTGGTGATTTATCTAGTCTTTTGGGGATGTTAACTAAGCATTCAAGTAAAATAGGTGTTCGAGACTGATGGTGTTTTTGTTACTGTATTGTGAAATTTCCATCTGCTACCAACACTTGTGGGTGTGGAAATCTACCGCTTCATTAATGGGGGCTGACTGCAGTTTTTAAAACTTTTTAAAATTTTCCTTTTTGCCTGCAATGTTTAGGGAAATGATGCAATGAAAGTATTATCAACTATGGTTGAAAATTATTGAAAAATAGAAGCCACAGGACTGTACTGTATTTTACAATAAAGTTCTCCCCCACTCACCAGTTCACTATTGAAGTGACACCTTGGATTTCTTTCACTGAAAGGAAACAACTAGGCTGAAAGAAGCTGGGACTTCACCTATAACTATGATGAACTTGGATCGGAGCAGAGTGAATGATGCTTATAGACAATGAAAGGGTATGTTCAACTTTCATATCAAAGCAAATTTTATAACAGGAAACAACAAAGTAAATGATGAGAAAATATGCTATTCCATGAAACTGACACTTTCCTTTCACTTTTTTCAAAAACAGCATTAGCAATATCTCTTAATTTGTCATCAGTTGTCAGCACCTCATCTTCTTTCCAGGAGTGACTAGCTTCTCAGACATCTGTTTAACACAATTTTCTAAATGGCAGCAGGCATCTTAAACTATTTTCCCTATTGGATTCCATGTCAGCACTTCTCTTGTCATTGTACTTTCTCCCTCTTTGATGTGTCCCAGCAATGTCAAACATTGTTACTGCAGCATAGTACTAGCCGCACACTTGTCCCGCACAGTGTCTTCACCTACTGATAAAAGTTACTCAGTTATTCAGTGTGTCGAACTTTATTCCTCTAGCTCTCAATGACTTCTAGTTCCAGAAAGCATACTAAAAATCTTCCCTTGGTTTACCAACTGCTCCTGCTGTTACATTTATTAGCCTTAATAAAAGCCATTAGTTATGCACAATGCTTTCTTCATTAATGAAATATAATGAAGTTAATGCTTCTGCCTTAATATATGTGGCAAGGCAATTGTAAGGATTCCACTCATTGCTATAGAATAAGAGTGAACATAACTTGAAAGGTGTTATAAAAATAAACTGAAAAAGATGGAAATAAATCTGCAAAAATCCAATATTGGGTTTTTACTAATTTTTTTAAATGTTGAATTATTGGTATCTGATTTCTGTCCATCTGTAGGGAATTGTTGCATTCATGTCTGAACTTAAAGTTAAATATTGTGGCATATCAAAGAATGGGAGGGGAGATTCTTCACTACTTTGCCCTTGCTTAGTCATTTACACCTGAGCAAATTAAGCATTACCTGCTATAAATGATATAAATAAATGGAGAATTCTCATGTGTTTTATACCACTTTGCCCAGATGTAGGTACACAAAGTGTAAGGAAATGGAGAATCAAATCATCAGTGTTCCAAAGCATATGTGATCTGATGACATCTGAAGTACCTTGTATTTCCAGATCTCCATTCCCAGACTATGAAGGGAAGTTTAGGTTCAGTTTCCAAGAACTCATGGTTAATAGCCAAACCCAAACTTAATTAAGGTTTTCTATCCCTAGTATATACCAGTATAAGGCATTATATAATAATTCTTTATTATATTTACAATATTGCCTGCTATGTTCTTGCTGTTCAAACACTTAAGCACCCTTTCTTCTCCAGGGACAGCTGAGAAATCTAAGAAAAGACAGAGATCAGGACAGCTTCAGCAAGAGAGACTGAGGGAGCCCCCACATCAAAATAGCCTATAGCCCAGTGGTGAGGGCTCTCAGAAGTGGCAGATCCCTGGTCAAATTCCTTTCCCCCCTACTATCCCTTTTACCCAAAAAGGGGTACTTGTATTGGGGCCTCCCAGCATCCCAGCTGAGTACTCTAACCACTGGGCTAAAAAGTTATGAGGAAGGTCATCCTCCTCTTCAAACAGAATAGGCACCTAACTCCTAGAGAGGGTTTGCATTTGAGAATCCGTAGCAGAGTGGCGCTTTCCTGAAGCCCAGACTTAGACCCCAATTTCCAAGAGGGATCAGGGCTTAGTGCACCCCTCCTACAGGGTGGCATCTCCCATTGGCTAGTTTAGGCAAGAAGCTCCCTACCCTCCTGGATTTGGTAATCTGATTCTGAGATGCCCCACTCCTCTCCATTTGTTGTATAGGGAGCCTAAGTGCTGAACTCAAGCTTGGTAAATCTGAATGATTTCTAGGCACCTAAAAGCTAGGGGAGACATGATCATACTGAGCATTGCCAAAATTTCTTTGTGAATCTAGCCCATAGTCTAGATCAGTGTTTCTCAAACTTGGGATGCTGCTTTTTCAGGGAAAGCCCCTGGCGGGCCAGGCCAGTTTGTTTACCTGCTGCATCCACAGGTTTGGCCGATCACGGCTCCCACTGGCCGCGGTTCGCCGCTGCAAGCCAATGGGGGCTATGGGAAGCGGCGCTGGGCAAGGGACGTACCGGCCGCCGTTTTCTGCAGCCCCCATTGTCCTGCAGTGGTGAAGCATCGCCAGTGGGAGCTGCGATCGGCCGAACCTGCGGACGCGGCAGGTAAAAATACCGGCCTGGCCTGCCAAGGGCTTTCCCTGAACAAGCAGCATCCGAAGTTTGGGAAACACTGGTGTCATAAATATAAAGGGAAGGGTAAACCCCTTTAAAATCCCTCCTGGCCAGAGGAAAAATCATTTCACCTGTAAAGGGTTAAGAAGCTAGTATAACCTCGCTGGCACCTGACCAAAATGACCAATGAGGAGACAAGATACTTTCAAAAGGTGGGAGGAGGGAGAAAAACAATGGATCTGTGTCTGTCTGTATGATGCTTTTGTCGGAAAAAGAACAAGAATGGAGTCTTAGAATTTAGTAAGTAATCTAGCTAGATATGCATTAGATTATGATTTCTTTAAATGGTTGAGAAATTAAGCTGTGCTGAATAGAATGGATATTCCTGTCTGTGTGTCTTTTTGTAACTTAAGGTTTTGCCTAGAGGGATTCTCTATGTTTTGAATCTAATTACCCTGTAAGGTATTTACCGTCCTGATTTTACAGAGGTGATTCTTTTTTACTTTTTACTTCTATTAAAATCCTTCTTTTCAGAAACTGAATGCTTTTTCATTGTTCTTAAGATCCAAGGGTTTGGGTCTGTGGTCACCTATGCAAATCGGTGAGGATTTTTACCAAGCCTTCCCCAGGAAGTGGGGTGCAAGGGTTGGGAGGATTTTGGGGGGAAAGATGTGTCCAAACAACGCTTTTCTAATAAATAAACCCAGATAAATGTTTGGTGGTGGCAGTGGAAGTCCAAGGGCAAAGGGTAAAATAGTTTGTACCTTGGAGAAGTTTTAACCGAAGCTGGTAAAAGTAAGCTTAGGAGGTTTTCATGCAGGTCCCCACATCTGTACCCTAGAGTTCAGAGTGGAGAAAGAACCGTGACAACTGGTCTAGATAATACTTAGCTAAACACTGCAGATAGCATAGCAGGAAATCAATGTTGATACCCCCAATCCAAGTCTCAAAATGTGTTTTAACTTGTGGCCTGTTTAAAAGTCATGAAAATAGAAACAGTGGCACTTTGGGTGACAGACTGCTGTCAAAACTTTCAATCAGACTTATGCATTAGAGCTCAGATCTCTAGATCTCAAGTATCAATTGTCAATCTAGTTTTTCTTCTTCTAAGATGTTCATGTAGAAAGAGGTTCCACTCTACCAAAGTAACTGCTTGCTGCCATAGTATATTAACATATCTACAGAAGTGATTATGATTTTTGGCTTAGTGAAAAACCT
This sequence comes from Caretta caretta, assembly GCF_965140235.1. Classification (NCBI taxonomy): domain Eukaryota; kingdom Metazoa; phylum Chordata; order Testudines; family Cheloniidae; genus Caretta; species Caretta caretta. Next base: position 57,213,001 of record NC_134209.1, read on the forward strand.
AGGTACAGTTCTGATTCCAGTTGTATTTAACTGTGTTGGACAACAAATGGGCCACAGGAAGAATCAAAGTTGACATATTTAGAACACATTACTAAAGCACTTGACTAAGCCAATAAATGGCTGCAACTGGGACATGTCCTGCAGGTGGTAATAGGACCAGTAGGGTAGTTTTTATGGCAGATAACTTTAAATGGGAATATTTTGCATTAGTTGTCAAACAGGAGATATTGTATGAATGTATTTGAAAGAGCAGGTTCATTTGTCATGATATCCTTAATGATGTATTTCCACCCCCTCCAAAGATGTGTTAGTAACTGATTTGTATTTAAAGCTTGCTTCAACTACCAGCTTGGCTTTTTAAGCTCATGAGACTTTCAATAGTTTAAATAAAATAAGATTCTGGTACATCTATATTGGGCTAATTATATTTGTATTGTAGTAAACTAGTATGGTGGTAAAGATACTTCTAATGGTCAAATTTTATCATTCATTATCACCTAAGTGTAAACTAAGTAACACATTTCTTCTTAGACTGATAAAAGTTGACCATAAGAAGTGCTTAGATATTATAGTAACATCCTAATAAAACTTAAGGCAGGAGAATATCAAGAGTTCATTTTATTCAGATTTTTTTTTTTAGGTGGAAACAATACAACATTCTTTGCTTTTGAAAGTGAGCATAAATCCATTGAAATAGTTGTGCCTATTTACACCACCGCAGAGAATTGGCAGGTGTTACACAGGATCCACACCTATTTGATGTAGAGCCTAATGCCCCCCCCCCCACCTTTCATCAGATGGAGCGGTGTATGGCCCAAAAAATTAGTTTTTGTCACAACACAAAACTAAGCTGGATTTCTGCATCAAGAAACTAACTTAAAATGAAGTGTATTCACCAATGTATATATATTTGTGACAAATCCAGGAGGGTTTCAATTCCATGAAAAAGAATTTGCAATTGAATCCTATTCCCATTTCCAAGAAGTATACCCATTTTCATCCTCAATGATTTCAAACAGTATGGAACATCTTTAAGACTGTTGGTTGTTCAAACTGTTCAGTTTTTTATTATTCACTGCTTTGATTTGTGGTGATTAATCAGTTATGTCACACAATATTGTTTCTGGTCCACAACTGAATAGCTGAAACTTTGTAAACTAGAGAATGTCCTGACCTCTGTCTGAGTGCTGGGAAAGTTAGATCAGACCAACTGGGGATAGAAAACTCCTGAGGCTCTAAGGTGAAGGTTGGGGGAAGAGAAAGAGAAGGCTTGGCTTCTTCACTCTCTGCCTGCCCAGAACATACATGGAGATCATAGCTGGAAGGGGATGAGGGTCAGAAGAGAAAGAGAGGTTTCTTCTCATCACCCTGCTGCCCATTGTTCCTCCCCTATAGCCTAGTCAGAATTGTGTGTATCTCATTGCTTTACTCCCTGGCTGTACATAAAGGTCTCAGGCCATGCAAATATTGGTGAGTGAATGAAATACAAATAGTGAATAAGGCATTTCAGTATGAATTTTTAACATTTTAATAAATGCCTCATGATTCTGTGAATACTTGTGAACAGATAATGACATCATGAACAGCAGCAAAAAAATCAGCAGTTTTTATTAAAACATTTACAAGTCAATTTTTTATATTAAGCCATCTCTAAAAATTACAGTAAGATATTTATACTGTTTTCAAAAGATCTTGGTAAATATATTCTGGACAATTAAGATTTTTTTCTAGTGAGAGCCAGGCAAAAATTTACCGTACAAAATTATTTCAATTTGGGTCAAGTTTGGCAAATTGTTTCACCCCCAAATACTGAAAGTGTCAAAACCAACCATTTTGAAAAATCAATTCTTTTAAAATGAAATATCAATTCAAAATGACACTTGTGAAACAGGATGTTGTTTTGAATTGAGACACTTGAAATATCTTAATCAACTCAGCAAAGTTATTTTGGGTTTAGTTTCAGTGAAAAAATTTCAGTTGTAATTCAAAACATACTTTGCTTTTGGGAAGGGGGGATTTTTTCTTCTGTTCAGCCATCAAACCAGGGGAAAAAAGATATTTGTTTAGCTCAGGTCTAGTTAATTCTATTCTATTTAAGTTCTGATATGACACTCACATTGGAACATGCCTTAAAATACATTGTTCTTAGTATCATACTAGAGGAGAATTAATGTTTAGAACCTATTCTTTTCAAATACAATTTTAATTCTCCCATGAAATACTAGCAGTGGTCTGACTAAAGGGGCTGATACTATGATTATGGGTCTGGCATAAGAAACTAAACAGAACTGAGTAGACTAGAATGAGAAGTTTGTGACCAGTTGTCCAGTATATTCATGGGGTTTTTAAAGTAATGTTTGTACAGGTCAGCAAAAAATAAAAATATTGCTTTCCTTATGTCAGGCTGAGAACTACTGCATGGGCATTTCTTAGTGCCGTAGTCAATAAAACATTATTCCTCTGTCGTTGAGCTCTTTGAATTAAATAGTTACGAGCTTTTGAAAAGCAGACATCCTAGATATGGGGAATCTGCTACTATTTTGATTTTCCCAACTAAAGCCTGTATATCCTACATAATAAGATGACATCTACCAGGTAGCTATTCACTGGTATTTTGCAGGAGATAAAAATTCTCTTCTGTGTTCAGTGGCTTCATCTGCTGCTTATAAAATCTATGCAAAACACTGCCTGTCTAAATACTGTTTTATTTCTTTCTCTTTTACTAATTCATATTCCACATGCAGTCTCACAGCAAAACTATATACATTATATGAAATACTTTATTAATCTCTGGTCTTTAAAAAAGAAAGGATCTGTTTCCCATGCCCTCATCCAAACTCAAATGATGCTATTCATCATGAATAGCTGAAGGACCAAACTCTGTGGATTCTGGCCTATGGTGTTGAAAATTGTGTGTTATTCTGTATGGTTCACATTCATGGTCATTTTCAGTCAGATTTTTTTTCTATTTCAATTAGCAGCTTTGTGCCATTTACCAATTTCCTCATCAAATTTCAAGCTGCCAATTTCCTCATCTTCAGCACAAAGATAGCCATTACAAGAAAAAAAATTAAATTATACATATTTTTAGAAAGTTGCTTAAGATGTAATCCTTTTATTTTTAACATGAACTCTAAGTGAGCTGTTTCTTTCAGTTTAAAACCAGTGATCACGATTGCAAGCAAAAAGAATGATGGTGCACCCTTTACATACAGTAGTAACGTAGTGAGCTCACCAGCACGTGTAAGCTAATTGTTCAGCAGAAGTGCCTAAGTATTGTCTGCCTGTGCTGATGTATGAGTTTCTCATATTATGCTGTTAGTTTACTCCTCTCCCTGCCCGACACAATTTTTGCTACTAAGGTGCCACAAGGACTCCTCATTGTTTTTGCTGATACAGACTAACACGGCTACCACTCTGAAACCGGACACTTTGGAGTGTATTCCTTATTTTAATTCCAACTGGTATTGCATCATTGACTTCACAGATTTGTAGATGGGACCATGGTGTTCATCTAGTATGACATTCTGCATAACACAGGCTATAGGATTTTTCTGAATTAATTTCCATTTGAACTAGAAAATGTATTTTAGAAAAACATCTAATCTTGATTTAAAAATTCCCAGTGACAGCGAATCCTCCACAATCCTTGGTAAATTTCAGAGTAGCAGCCTTGATAGTCTGTATCCACAAAAAGAAAAGGACTACTTGTGGCACCTTAGAGACTAACCAATTTATTTGAGCATGAGCTTTCGTGAGCTACAGCTCACTTCATCAGATGCATGCAGTGGAAAATACAGTGAGGAGATTTTATATACACAGAGAACATGAAACAATGGGTGTTACCATACACACTGTAACAAGAGTGATCAGGTAAGGTGGCTATTACCAGCAGGAGAGTGGGGAGGGGGGGACTTTTGTAGTGATAATCAAGGTGGGCCATTTCCAGCAGTTGACAAGAACATCTGAGGAACAGGTGGGGTGGAGGGGGGAATAAACATGGGGAAATGGTTTTATTTTGTGTAATGACCCATCCACTCCCAGTCTTTATTGAAGCCTAAGTTAATTGTATCCAGTTTGCAAATTCATTCCAATTCAGCAGTCTCTCATTGGAGTCTGTTTTTGGAGTTTTGTTGTTGAAGAATTGCCACGTTTAGGTCTGTAATCGAGTGACCAAAGAGATTGGAGTGTTCTCCAACTGGTTTTTGAATGTTATAATCCCTGACATCTGATTTGTGTCCCTTTATTCTTTTATGTAGAGACTGTCCAGTTTGACCAACGTACATGGCAGAGGGGCATTGCAGGCACATGATGACATACATCGCCTTGGTAGATGCGCAGGTGAACGAGCCTCTGATAGTGTGGCTGATGTGATTAGGCCCTATGATGGTGTCCCCGAATAGATATGTGGACAGTTGGCAACGGGCTTTGTTGCAAGGATACATTCCTGGGTTAGTGGTTTTGTTGTGTGGTGTGTGGTTGCTGGTGAGTATTTGCTTCAGGTTGGGGGGCTGTCGGTAAGCAAGGACTGGCCTGTCTCCCAAGATTTGTGAGAGTGATGGGTCGTCCTTCAGGATAGGTTGTAGATCCTTGACGATGCGTTGGAGAGGTTTTAGTTGGGGGCTGAAGGTGACGGCTAGTGGCGTTCTGTTATTTTCTTTGTTGGGCCTGTCCTGTAGTAGGTAACTTCTGGGTACTCTTCTGGCTCTGTCAATCTGTTTCTTCACTTCAGCAGGTGGGTACTGTAGTTGTAAGAATGCTTGATAGAGATCTTGTAGGTGTTTGTCTCTGTCTGAGGGGTTGGAGCAAATGCGGTTGTATCGTAGAGCTTGGCTGTAGACAATGGATCGTGTGGTGTGGTCTGGATGAAAGCTGGAGGCATGTAGGTAGGAATGGCAGTTTCAGGTATAGGGAGGTCTTTATGTGACCATCGCTTATTAGCACCGTAGTGTCCAGGAAGTGGATCTCTTGTGTTGACTGATCCAAGCTGAGGTTGATGGTGGGATGGAAATTGTTGAAATCATGGTGGAATTCCGCAAGGGCTTCTTTTCCATGGGTCCAGATGATGAAGATGTCATCAATGTCGTGCAAGTAGAGTAGGGGCATTAGGGGACGAGAGCTGAGGAAGCGTTGTTCTAAGTCAGCCATAAAAATGTTGGCATACTGTGGGGCCATGCGGGTACCCATAGCAGTGCCGCTGATTTGAAGGTATACATTGTCCCCAAATGTGAAATAGTTGTGGGTGAGGACAAAGTCACAAAGTTCAGCCACCAGGTTTGCCGTGACATTATCGGGGAAACTTTTCCTGACGGCTTGTGGTCCATCTTTGTGTGGAATGTTGGTGTAGAGGGCTTCTACATCCATAGTGGCCAGGATGGTGTTTTCAGAAAGATCACCGATGGATTGTAGTTTCCTCAGGAAGTCAGTGGTGTCTCAAAGATAGCTGGGAGTGCTGGTAGCGTAGGGCCTGAGGAGGGAGTCTACATAGCCAGACAATCCTGCTGTCAGGGTGCCAATGTCTGAGATGATGGGGCGTCCAGGATTTGCAGGTGTATGGATCTTGGGTAGCAGATAGAATACCTCATGTTGGGGTTCCAGGGGTGTGTCTGTGCAGATTTGTTCTTGTGCTTTTTCAGGGAGTTTCTTGAGCAAATGCTGTAGTTTCTTTTGGTAACCCTCAGTGGGATCAGAGGGTAATGGCTTATAGAAAGTGGTGTTGGAGAGCTGCCTAGCAGCGTCTTGTTCATATTCTGACCTATTCATGATGACAACAGCACCTCCTTTGTCAGCCTTTTTGATTATGATGTCAGAGTTGTTTCTGAGGCTGTGGATGGCATTGTGTTCTTCACGGCTGAGGTTATGGGGCAAGTGATGCTGCTTTTCCACAATTTCAGCCCGTGCACGTCGGTGGAAGCACTCTATGTAGAAGTTCAGTCTGTTGTTTTGACCTTCAGGAGGAGTCCACCTAGAATCCTTCTTTTTGTAGTGTTGGTAGGATGGTCTCTGTGGATTAGTATGTTGTTCAGAGGTGTGTTGGAAATATTCCTTGAGTCAGAGACGTCGAAAATAGGATTCTAGGACACCACAGAACTGTATCATGTTCGTCGGGGTGGAGGGGCAGAAGGAGAGGCCCCGAGATAGGACAGATTCTTCTGCTGGGCTAAGAGTATAGTTGGATAGATTGACAATATTGCTGGGTGGGTTAAAGGAACCATTGCTGTGGCCTCTTGTGGCATGTAGTAGTTCAGATAGTTTAATGTCCTTTTTCTTTTGTAGAGAAGCAAAGTGTGTGTTGTAAATGGCTTGTCTAGTTTTTGTAAAGTCCAGCCATGAGGAATTTTGTGTGAAAGATTGGTTTTTTTGAGAGTATCCAGTTTTGAGAGCTCATTCTTAATCTTTTCCTGTTTGCTGTAGAGGATGTTGATCAGGTGGTTCTGCAGTTTCTTTGAGAGTGTGTGGCACAAGCTGTCAGCATAGTCTGTGTGGTATGTAGAGTGTAATGGATTTTTTACCTTCAGTCCTTTTGGTACGATGTCCATCTGTTTGCATTTGGAAAGGAAGATGATGTCTATCTGTATCTGTACGAGTTTTTTCAAGAAGTTGATAGATTGCCACTCCATATGGCTAAATTCAGTGCCTTGCATAATGACAGGTTTCAGAGTAGCAGCTGTTTTAGTCTGTATTCGCAAAAAGAAAAGGAGTACTTGTGGCACCTTAGAGACTAACCAATTTATTTGAGCATAAGCTTTCGTGAGCTACAGCTCACTTCATCGGATGCATGCAGTGGAAAATACAGTGGGGAGATTTAAATACACAGAGAACATGAAACAATGGGTGATCAGGTAAGGTGAGCTATTACCAGCAGGAGAGCAGGGGGAAGGGGAGGTAAGTTGTTCCAGTAGTTGATTACCCTCACTGGTAAAAGAAGAGCATCTTATTTCCATTTTGAATGTGTCTAGCTGCAACTTCCAGCCATTGGATCATGTTGTCTATGACACACTGAAGAGTCATTATGAAATATAGTTCTTCATGTAGGTACTTACAGTCAGAGTACTTCTTAGCCTTCTCTTTGTTAAGTTAAATAGATTGACTCCTTGAGTCAAATCACTGTAAGGCATGTTTTTCTAATCCTGTAATTATTCCTGTGGCTTATCTCTTAATCCTCTCCCAGTTTATCAACATCCTTCTTGAACGGTGAGCATCAGAACTGTACACAGTATTCCAGGACTTGTTGTACCAGTGCCCCATACAGAGGTACTAAAACCTCCTTGCCCCATCTCAAGATTTCACAGTTTAGAATCACAAGAATCACACCAGCCCTTTTGGCCATAACGTTTTACTGGGAGCTCATGTTTAGCTGATTATCCTGCATTGTATCATGTCTTTCAGAGTCACTGCTTCCAGGATAGATTTCCCATCCTGTTAGTATGGCCTATATTCTTCTTTGCTAGATTAATATCTTTGCATTTGGCCATATCAAAACATTGTTTGCTTGAGCCCAGATTGCTCTATATCAGTGACCTGGTCTCTTCATTATTTATCACTCCTGCTATCTTTGGGTTATCTGCAAATGTTATTGGTAATTATTTTTGTTTTTTTCCAGGTCATTAATTTTGAAGTTTTAGATAGCATATGGCTCAAGAACTCATCACTGTAGGACCTCCCTAGAAACACACCTGCTTGACAATTCCCTGTTTACAATTACATTGTGCGATCTTGTCAGATTGAAGTGACTTACTCCAGAATTTGATCTTACATTTTTACTTGTCAAAATGACTCCGATCAATCCTTTAACATAAGTACAGTAATGTCAGAGGGAAAATCCAAAAAACTTAGGCATGTGCTTACCCATGTGATCGCAATGAATCTGTCCACACATATAAAGCTAAGTATGTGCTTAAACATTTGCAGAAATACCCTCTTCTAAAACATGAAATTCATGGGACATAAGTGGTGAAAGATCTTGTGCTAGCCCTCTGCAATGGGTGAATTTCAATGTAAATGGACACCGACAGAAAAAGAAAAGAATGAAAACTTTTGTTCTACCTCACTACCTCACTCTGGGGCTTTTAGGTTTAGGAGGTATATAGGGCCAGAGTCCAAGAATAGTAATGCCTATACCTATTTCCATGAACATTTTGAAATACTGACTCTATCTTATTGCAAGGTTAACGAGTCTTAGGATTGGTCTTCTCTGCAGCATTAGCTTGAGTAATCTACACTCTGGTTAATACTTTTCAAATTAACCTAGCTGGAGTGAGTGGTCACATTTCAAAAAAACACTCACGCTGCATAGACTAGATTAGCAGCACAGAGTAACTGAGTCCCCACTGCATTACTAGCTTAAGCATCGGAATTATTGAAGCTTTGCCCCAAACCCTGGACTGGCCAGATCACTGGAGTTTAAAGCACCACTTTACTTGAGCTAGAGACTTGTATGTGTGCCTGGGAATTGGGCTAGGGACAACACTTCAATTATACCTCAAGCTAACACTGCAGTGAAAATAAACCCTTTAAATAATTTGATGAGTAAGGGCATGCAAATCACAGTTGGATGTGGAATGCTATAAACTATGCGTTTAGTTTTACAGAGGGTAAAATTAGCTAAGTGGACTTCATGGTAGATCTCTATAAAATACTCTATACAGTAAACTCCTATTGATGCAAATAGAATTTGTTCAAAAATATGAAGGGAAAGCATTAGGAATGGATTTTGTTTGGTTCTATTTCTTCTTTTCCTTTCTCTGCCCTGTATCCAAAATTACAGTATGTGCATCATCACGGCCACACATCGACTAACAAGCTTTCCAATTTGTGAATCAAATTGCTGAAAGAGAATAATAGAAATCAGACGTCATAGCTGGCCCATCTCCTGCCAATGTAAAAATGTTTCCTTTAGCATATTCTTGAGAAATGTGTCCAATCTGGTTCAGCCCCTCAGTAAAAGCAAAAACCAACATTTCCATGATTATTTTAGAACAGAATTTTCAAATTCAATTTTTGTTATATAAAGCTCATACGTGTGGATAATTTACAAGGTACAAAATCCTGAGGGGTACTAAGCATCAGCAACTCCCATAGAGTTCAGGAGTGCTGCAGATCCTGGGTTCCTTACAGGCTTGGAGATTATACAAGTCTGAAGAATTTGATAGTTAAGTTTGTATTTCTGAAGACAGAGCCTAGTAAAAACTTAATACTGGCTTTAGCAAAATCTCTTTAGGGACATGATCTACTGCAATCAGTGGACTTTGGATAAGGCCTATGCTGATAATTTCAGTGTACCCTAAACACACAGAACTATGCATTTGTAATTGCAAAGCTGATGTCTCAATTTCAAAATCAATCTAATTTACTCTGTTGACCTAAAATAATATCTCTACTAAGAATATGTATTTTCAGAACACAGCATGTACCAATCAAATTGAAAATACAATATGCAGAATATTTGGGGCTAAAAGTATAAATACTTTTTGATGCAGTTTATGATTGTGTTTAATACAGGATACTTCTCAAATAGGATCTCTTGCTGAAAGAGCTCATTCTATCTAAAAGACAGTAGAAACCTGTCAATAATACCCATGTGTTCTATAAAATGTTATTTTTTTTCATGGCATGTTATGCTTCATCAATTTCCTTAATCCTAGCTGCAGTTCACGTTGCCATTCTGGAACAGCTCACTGAGCAGTAATTTATCTCCTGGCATAACAACCACAAATACAGGTTATTCTGGGAGCAGGAATTTGCATTGCATAAGCCATATTTTTAAAATCATTTTCAAATGTGATTAATTCATGATAGGGAAATTATTCCTCTATTTTTGGATCCAGCCTCCAAGTCACTTGAGGCTGAGTATTGAGTATTTTATTAGGTATCGGGCAGAATCTTCATTTGAGGATTAGGGATTTCTGTGAAGAGAAATGATACCACAGGAGAAATGAGAAGATGTTTCACCCATTTACTTTAATACCTATATAAAATTGGCATTATAAAGATAATGACATATTGTATTTTAGCTGAATTTTTCAGTTGTGCTCTAGATGACTTGTATTTCTTTTCAATTAAGCTGACTGCTTTAGCGTGGTAAGAGATTACTGCTTCTGCATGCTGAAAAGATATTAACAATTAAAATGGGGGGAGGGGAGGTCATGTCATGAAGAGGGGGATTATTGCAGTTTTCTTTACCAGATGACAAGGGCTTCTCTTTGTAATTATCTTGTTTTAATGCATGTCATTAAGCAAAGATGGTTACATGTTGAACAGATAGAGTTATGAGAATAAAAAAGTGCATTTAACTATGGTGCTAAACTAGCCTGGCCTAGAGTATTATACTGTAGTGATGTTTCTCTGCAGTCAGGCCCCTGTGTGGGGTCTGCTTAAGCTTCCAAGACCTAAATGCAGTGGGGGGAAAAAATAGACAGGAGAAAAAAAATACAAGTCTCAGTACAGGGCGAGCTTCACCTGTATCACTCTTCTGACCTCTGAGTGCATCCCCTCAGGGGTCTGTCCCTTGGCCTTTACCTATCCTAGGGTGGGACTTCAGGATTCTCCCATCCTTTATACTAATCCCTGGGTACACAACCCTATGGATCGGCTGTGTTTACACATCAGGTGCAATGGGACTCAGCAGCAGTTAATCTTCCCTTTGGGAGTTTGTAGCCAGTGGTGTACAGTAACATGAGAAACTTTTTGAAGCCAAAGTATTGTTTAGAGAAAAAAGCATTTTAAAAAACAGTCGACATGTCAATCTTGCTTAAAGCACTTCTATCTTGTGACGGTGAGCTAGTCAGGCGGGGCTTTTTCAGACACCTCAATGACATTCCTGCGTCTCTCTTGTTCTCCTGAACAACTTTTCCCTTAGAGAGAGAGAGAGAGAGAGAGAGAGAGAGCACGCGCGCCTTTTTAATCTGCTATCATCCTTTTAATCTCCAGTGGACATAGGCCTTTTCCCACAGTGACATGGTCTCTTAACAACCCACAAGTTTTCGTGGAATAATAACTTACACCTTGATTCATTCTATTTCCTTCCTGCTAACTAAACCAATGTATTCATACAGTAAACATCCCAATTACCAAGTCAACATATTGTATTAATAAAGTTACAGAGACCATAGATGTAGGGTTTTTAATTCAAATGCAAGCCTATAGCTATTAACTCTCCACAGCAGTCACCTTCAGGTTGTGTTTAGTGCTGTGCAGCAGGTACCTCACACCACGTTCTGAGAAAGGCACTGCACTCTTATCAAATTCCTTGTTACTTCTTTTGTTAATATGTATGTAGTAATATAATTAAAGAATACACTCCAGAGTCCAGATCATCAACTCATCCAAGGTTACAGAGTTCCATTGACTTTAAGAGCCATACCAATATACACCAAGTGAGAATCTAACTGCTGGAGCTTATTTACAATCACAGCTCCTAGTGAGTGCAGTAATATAGAGAGAGATAACATGCTGTTTCATACATATAAAAAAGTGTTGCAGAGTAGGGGGTATGCCGAAACCTGGGATAAAAGAGTATAAGGTATCCAAATTTAAAAAATTGCTAGTAATATCTCATCAAGTACAACATCTTTGGAAAATTTAAGGACAAACTTCTTATCCTCTATATTAATTGAGTAATACACACTCAAATAAAATTAGCTACAGCATTATGAAATCTGGAAATAAAATACATTGGCGCAATTACGTTAAAAAAGTTGCGCGTGAAAAAGGTGCTGGTGACTGTCACAGAAAACAACAATGAGCAATGTAATTGCCAGTACAGAAAATGCTTTAAAGACTTGATCTAAAGCCAACTGAAATCAAGAAAAGGTCCCATTGACTTTGACTCATGTCCTGTGTATATGAATGAAGTTCTACCAAGTGCTGCCAATTATCTGCAGTGTTAATTTGACCAAATCTTTTACTAGTTGTCTAGTAACAATTTGATAACAAAACATTAACAGATAATATTGCCAAACAAAGACAAGTAGAAGCTGGAAAGCTCCAAAAAGTAAGTAGCATAGGAAGACTTTTTAGGTTATGATATTCAGTGGGAATCTTTAAAGGCCATCAGAAGTTACATGAGAACAAGATGTTGACAGATACACAGCCTGAAAATACTCAACGTTTTGTTAAAATGTCTGTAACCAATCCTTGCTCACTCTAAAAACGCACAGCCCTTTTACTCTAGTATAACTCCATTGGCTTCAGGGCAGCTACTCCTGCCTTTACAATAGTATAAATCAATCAGAATTATGTCCACACATCTTGCAAAGAGAAAGGACCTGGTCCAGAATCCTTACAACAGAAAGAGCTAGATCCTATCATGATTCCAATTTTCTTGCACAGTTTGAGTGGGCTTTGTTGTTGTTTTTTTATTTTACAAAGTGTACACAACCAGAAGCATTTAATAGTTTTGTCCCAGAAATTCAAATTTGAAACAAAAACTGAGTGAATGAAATGTTCTCTGAAAGTACTGGAGCATTTGGAAAATAGGCTTAGCAAGAGTCTTGTGTGCCCATCATTACAGCAATTACTGAAAGCTATCTGAATATGTACATGTATAAAAAGCTGCAGTTGTTCCAAGTAAGTTGGAAAACTTGGAGCTATGTTTATGAGTTGATCAGCCTTGTCATTGAATTTCAACTGCTTTGATACTACTAATGGTAGAACTAATGGTTAATTACCAGCCGTAATAGTATTTTAAATAATATCAAAAGGTTTACTGTAACTTACAATCCAGAGGTTCTTCAGTTCTTGCTGAAGCAATAATTTACATGTTTAGAAAAGGGAAGACATAAAGCTGTGAAACTTCTCCCAGGTTACCCCAACAATGTGCCCTAACCTCAGCTTCTAAAGGTCAGTTCTTAGGATAAGGATACTATTGACCTCTCTGCTGAAACAACCAACATGGATGCAAAATGTTAACTCTAATGAGTGTTAGCTGTGATAATTTTTGATACGCTGAAGAGGTAGAAGGTGTTTTTGTGGGTTTCTGAAAGCCCTGAGTTAAAATTCTGCATCTGTAATGAGGGAAGATTTACATCATGCTAACGTATGGATTATTTCTGAAAAGCAAGTGGTTTGGCTTTTGCAGTGGATCAATATGGTTATTAACTTTTAGAAATGTAAAAATAATCTTGAAGATAACCCCCTTTTCTCTTACAACATCAGTACCTCTACTCTTCCTCATGAGATTATTCAAATTAATTGGTGAGCTATACTACAATATTCGTTCTTAATATTTGTTCTGGAAACAAGATGGAAATATTGCTCACAAAGTGCATCGTTGTGTAATTTTGTTACCTCCTTCCTTTGTTATAAGAAAAATGTAACCCCCCCCCACACACACTCCACTCCACTCCACAAACAGATACCCTAGTCTTTCCTGCTCACACTGTCAAGAACACTCATTAGCTTTGTAGGGCTTCCAAAAGGGTTTTCAAGAGACAGGTCAAATTAACTAAAGCTATTGATGTTTCTGTTTATTAACAACAGAATACTATAGCTATGGCAGCCTCTTTGCTGGCTTCCCAGAAAAAAAATGATCATTTTAACTATTCTCTATTTGGGCATATGAAATGTACCTTGATTGTGGTCCATCATATATCTAGAATGGGGCCAAAACTACACTGATCTGAGTTACAGGATTTATAATGTTAAGTTCTGGATAAGAGCCAGAAGAGCACTGTTTTACAAAAAGGCCAGTAACTATCTGAAGGCCAACCTCCAGAGTTAGAAATAAATCTACACAGAAAGAAATTAGATGATCATCTAAATGTATATCTAATTAGCTATACTTACTTTGATCATTTCACTTTAATATCCTCAGTTTTGATGTAGAATATTCTGCTCAACCATAGATAAACAAATTATTTATATATTACATCTGGGATTTTCAAAGGTAAATAGGGAAATTAGATGTCCAATTCCCATTAACAATGGTTGTTTTTGCTGTGTTATGTAAATTCTATGACAATAGAAATACCTAAGTCCTATAGGAACCTTTGAAAATCCAATACTTTTGAATTTTAAAATTTGAAAAAAGGCCTGGATCAACCTTACAAATAAATCAGGGATCAAAAGAAGGACACTAATGCAGACTGCAAAAAATTATCCTCATAATCATAATGAATTAATGAGAACTTCTTAGACTCTTTCAGCAAACAGATGTTATGGCTGAAGTTCTGAATTCTTCACCTAGGACTGTAATAGCAAAATCCCAAGTAACAGCAGGTGAATTCTCCTGAAAACTCTTTATTCCAAACTAAATAAAAACACAGTTATGTTGGATTTACAAGTAATAGTGTGCACCCATATTATTTATATACACCAAGAACTAACAGAGGGGTAGGTCCTCTCCTTGCCCCAGAGCCCAACTAGCAGATTGTATTTATATTGCATGCTCTTCAAATTCGGGACCATCCTTTAAACAATAGTTGTAAAGCCCTACAATAATATGTTCCCAAATCTAATTGCCACCCTCATCTCTAGACTTGTGCCTCCTTCTGGTTGTACTGGGGATTAGCTTGAAGCTGACGCCACGTCCATGGTCTGCGGATACCTTGCCACTGGTATAGCAGTCTTATTAAAAGGCTAGAGACCCTTGCCACTCTCTCCTCTCTACATTCAGTTCCATTACCCAACCAATTCTGAATTTATGTACAGTTACAGTGACTCCCAGACTGCCACTTGAGGAATTCAAGGTAGAAGCTTCTACAAATTAAGCTCTCTGTTGAGATACTTCCTCTACTCATCAATAGATGGGGTGCAGACCTTCTTTCCCTCTGGAGATGCTGTCCATCCTGATTTCTGGGTAAATAGTTTATGCAGATCAACAGATGAGAGCAGAGAGTTCCTTACCATCTAGAATGTCAGACCACAAGGATGTTGTAATAATTTGGCCAACAAATTTACCCTAATTGGGAGCTCAGCTATAAAAAGTAAAAGTCCATAAAATGTCACAATAGCCTATAATAATAAATGTGATGGTTAAGGTTCAAAAGGAAGACAATCTAAATTAGCAAATAAAAATGCCTACTAATGAAATTCAAAGACGGTGCTGAAATTGCACCTGGTAAACAAGAAAAGTGCAGGACAAGAAATCAATAAATCAAAATTGGTGTGCCAAAAATTAGACTTAACCAGTGAACCAAATAGTGAAGGCATGGGTTATTTTGCTCATCTTTTGAAGTCCTTAGAAGAGACTTATTGGGAAAAAAGGACAAACAAAACAGGCTGACTACAAGACAGGAGAACAGAAAGGAATAAGCATTGCCAGGATAGCTGCCACCCTCAGTTTCATGGGATACATTATAACAATGTTGGACCATCATTGTCCTGATTCTAAAAGATATCCTGACCAGACTGTGCCAGAAAGGGACCCAGATATCACTACCACCATCCACCAGCTTCAGCTAAACCCCAAATATTACATGGGAATTAAGACTTTGTCACAGCCCAGGTGTCCTTTTTCTTACCCTCATCTTGTATCTTATTTACTATCCTTTTCCTTTTTGTTTTGGTCTAATAAGAGACTTTGGCCTAGCTGGCCAAACCAATATATTTTGCCACATTGCTATAAGCCTGTAACCAAGAGACAGGCTGTTAAAAGCAATGTCCTAAACAGCCCAACAATGGTACAAGTTCGCTCCAGCCTATTTCAATTAACTTCTTCTCTTTTCCCAATATAGGACAGTTATTACTATCTTTGACACTATCTAAAAGACTGTCGGGGATACAAGGGCTCCTTCTAAAAACTCTCACACCAAAAGGAAAGAGAACAAGGGATTTTGTTAAAGTGAAAGCCTTACTCTCAATACTTTACATTTCAAGTGCTTTAGCTGTTTTTCCTTTTTCTGTGTATCCAATAAAAAAAGGTTAAAAATAATGGTGTCTGCACCATGGTATTAAGCAGGCTAAGGTCTCTGTATCCCAAACCATGCTTAAAACTTCAGTGATGGACACTGACAGAGTTATGTTAACACCTTTAATTCTTTGGGCTCATTTATTTCACCAAAATTAAATACAGGCTTACCCCACTCCCCAGAGTATTCTATTTTCTAGTGTTTAAAATACAGAGTATGAAGCTTCAGTTACTTTAAAATGCAAGCAGTCATTCACAGGAATGGGCAACTATCTGTCCTTTGTGCCTCTGAAAATCTTCCCAAGTGATCATCATATTGGACCCTTATATTTTTTGAGATCCCAGTTACCTGCAGCATTTGGACAGAATTCAACCATTTCTAAAGAATTCAAAAAGTTCTTGTATATTCTGCATTTCAACTACCAGATTTACATATTCATTTAGGTACAACTTGATTAACCCAGGAGCACATGAGGAAGAGGTTAGATGTTTGTTTACTATGGAAAAAAAATCTAGTGCATGCTTATTCATAAAATAAAGTGCAGAGCATTATGATCCTGAATCAGATTTAATCTTAGCCAAAGAATATTTGTCCCTGAATCTATACATTTCCTTTATAACATGTATTACAGTTATATAATTTCAAAAGGGATTGGCAGCAGAGACAGACAAAGCATAGTATACCAGCTCCTTAATTTCCTTATTTTAAAAAAATATATTTTAAGCATCTTTGTGCCCATTTGTGTTTATCACATACAAACTGTTATTTCATCTATGATTTAGTCTGACTCTGGAAAAAAGAAATAATCAGTGAGGTCTATTAGTCCATGAATAATCTCTCAGCGAGAGTGGTGGAAGCTTTATTCCTTGTGTCATGTAAAACTAGGCAAGATAAATCACTGGGTCCTCACTGTATTTTCCACTTTATGCTGTAGCTTTGAGCTGTAGCTCACAAAAGCTTATGCTCAAATAAATTGGTTAGTCTCTAAGGTGCCACAAATACTCCTTTTCTTTTTGGGAAATATAAGTAACTTATATTCCAGTAGGTGGCACTAGCTGTTTCTTATTTGAGGTTTCAATCAATTGGTAGCATCAGTATCATCCTTTTTTAGGGCCAGTGGTGATAGGTGATCAATAGTATCTTTTGCATTTTGTACTGCCAGTCTCCAGGAAGGCATGCACTCTAGGTGTTCCCTTACTTCTAAAGAATTTATATATATAGTTTCTTAATCAGTGCTCTCAGGAATCAGTTTGCCACAATCAGGATTGGCAAATCATGCCATGCACATGCATGTAAATTATATTGGGAAAAGTGCAAAGGGAAGTAACAAACAATCAAACTATATAGAAGATTTCCAAAATACACAAAAATCAAGACACTTTCCAGACCTCAACAATCTGCTGACCTTCTCTTGTCCACCACATCCCTGAGGCTTCAAAGTTACTACTCAGACTGCAGGGTATGGCCACACTACACTTCCAGGTATTTAACTTTTGGGGAGCTCATTGTTTTTAAAGGGACTTGGTGCCAGAGCAACAGTGGTATAGTAACTCCTCGCTTAACATTGTAGTTATGTTCCTGAAAAATGCGACTGAGCAAAATGATGTTAAGCAAATCCAATTTCCCCATAAGAATTAATGTAAATGGGCGGGGGGCGGGGTGTGTTAGGTTCCAGAGAAATTTTTTTCATCAGACAAAAAAATTCTCTGGAACTTAACCCCCGCTATTTACATTAATTGCATTTGATCAGCCATATATATATATACACATACACACACACACACACACAATATATATATAATTTTTAAATAAACAATTTAATACTGTACACAGCAATGATGATTGTGAAGCTTGGCTGAGGGTGAAGTTAGAGGGTGGAAGAGGGTGGGATATTTCCCAGGGGATGCCTTACTGCTACATGAAGAACTAGCACTCTGGTGAGCCCTCAAGGGTTAACACGTTGTTAATGTAGCCTCACACTCTACAAGGCAGCATGAATGGAAGGAGGGGAGACAGCATGGCAGAGACACACCCTGTGTGTGGAAGAGAGAGAAATGCACATTGCCCTTTTAAATACACTGCCTTTTTAAGTAGATCAGCAAGCTGAGACAACAGCTGTGGCCAGCAAGCTCTCTCTGTCCTGAGCCCTGTTGTGTCCCCACCCTGCTCTATAGAGATGCAGTAAGCGGGGGGCAGGAGCAAGGGGGAGGGGAACACCCTGACGTTAGCCCCCCCCCTCTGTCCCCCTCCCCCTCACAGCAAGCAGGAGGCTCCCAGGAGCAGCTCCAAGGCAGAGGGCAGGAGCAGCACATGGCAGTGGGGGGAGGGCCAGCTGAACTGTTGGCAATTGATAGCCTGATAACTATAACTAATTGATAACTGTTGGCAGCTGCTCCACAGGGGAACTTAGGGGAGCAGGGAGCTGATAGGGGGGCCGCCGGTCCATCCTGGTTGCAAGCCCCCACCAGCTAGCTGCAACGGGCTGCTCTTCCTGCAAGCAGTGGACAAAGCAGGCGACTGCCAAACAACGTTATAAGGGAGCATTGCACAACTTTAAACAAGCATGTTCCCTAACTGATCAGCAACATAACAACGAAACAGCAATAACCGGGACTACTTTAAGTGAGGAGTTACTGTAACCTTAAAAGCAGAAATCTACAGGAGAAGGTTGAGAGCTTTTTTATAGACAAACAATTCCAGCAAACAATGTATAGCCATATTTTCAAGTTCTTCACCTAGGACTCTGCTATTAAAGTTGCTGCCTTGGTTAGTCCAGAAAACTTTTTTATTCTAAACTAAGAATACAGTTGCAGTTGACATACACCTGGTTCCTTCCTCTCCTGCACCAGCATGAGATACTGCAGTGTCTCTTTAAACTAACACTATGCATTTACAGCTACATCAGAATACTGTGGAAATCCCTAACTGCTAAGGAAAACAAAAGAATAAAACAGCACTCAACTTACTAAAATATATTCTTCTGCATTTTAAAAAAATGTGTAAATATAGCCTACAATAATTATGTATGAGTAAGGTGTTTCTCAAATAATAAAGCAAACTGTCTTAAGCATTTCAGAATAGATGCTCATCCTCATGCCTGCATCCACAATACTAGCTATCTGGAAACAGTTTGATCCCAAAAGGACAAGATTCTTCAGGAGCAAGGTAGAAGACATCACAGATTTATTACTTAAGTTCAGTGAATAATTTTCAGTGAGTAATTTGCTCCACAATTTTGCCCTCCTTAACTGCCTGAAGAATGTCAACAAGCATATGGTAATTTCTTTGAGTACATTTGATCAGCCATCCCAAGTCTCCAGGGGCCTCTCTGTTCACTGCATACTGAAAGACAACTGTGTATTGTGCAAGAAATTTACTCATGGAAAGCTAGTTCAAACGAGTCACCGGTACACCTAAAGACAACTCAGGTTTATGAAGAGATTGAACACTTTTGAATAATCTATAGTAGTTCTCTAGAGCTAGTCAGAAACTTCATTTTTTAAAAATGGAAAATAGCTTTTTCAACCAAGAGGGAAGTTTCAGGAAAGACCTGTTTCTCAAAACCCAATCTTTTAGTGAAAACCAAAATGACTTCCCTCCCTCCTTTTTTCAACAACTAGATCCCCCCCCCCTTTTTTTAAATGTTAAAATGTTCAGGGTTTGGTTTTCAGTAAATATCTAGAAAATTTTGAAGTATGTTTAATGAAAAAAAGAAAGTTTTCATTTATCATTTTCCCCCATAGCTAAAACATTTGTTTCCCAACCAGCTCTTGCTCTTATTGTTAATAAACAAAGTCTTTGTAATCTAAATGTTATAAAATGCATTTGATATTAGTCTTCCAAAAAGGACAGTATCAGTAGTAGAGATGGACCAGCACTGTAAATTTTGGATTTAAATCAAAAACATTTCTAGTAACGGCACATTGGTCACCACTGAAAGTCATGATTTGCCAACAGTCACTGGGTTATGGTGTATGAGACCTCCCCCCCCAAAAAAAGTAATAGAATAGGAAAATATTGTAGTAGAGATTTGGGGTATGTTTAAAATATTGTAGATATTTTATTTAATATTTGATAACTTGCCATTCTCTCCCTCCCCTTTTCACTCCTTTTCCAATGGAAAAATTGAAGAAAAAAAAGGGGGAGAAAGGAAAGGAAAGAAAAGAAGAAAAACCCAAGTCGTCAACATTTGTTCCTATTGCTTCATTTTTTCTGTCTTTTTGGGGTTTTTTTTGGGGGGGGGGCAATCTCAGTCAGTTCTGGAGATATCTATAGGCCCATTCTGCAAGTCCTTAGTCCATCTTCAGGAAATACTCCCTTTGCTGTCAACATGACTTTTGCCTCTGCAGTATCCAAGACTTCAAGATGAGACCCTCAATCAGAATGAACAGTGTGTCAAATCAGATAGCAATAAAATTTTGTTGAGAAATAAAACTAAAGTGGTCCTGCAGAGCTCTATCTTGGTCCAATCTTATTTTCTGTTTATATTAACTATATAGAACAGGGTGCTGGGAGCTCTTTATCTTTTCACTGATTATACCATTTTATATTCTATAAGCATTTAATTGTCCTCAGTTATAAATGAGCTAAAATTTAGAAACACTTTCTGATTCATGTTTGCTATTAAATGCAAGTAAAACAAAATTTATGATTTTAGAAGGGATAATTCATTTAACACTGATATTGATAGATTACCTATGATATTAACTTCTAATCAAATTGTATTGAAACATGTTTCAGTATACTTTATACTTTCAGTATAAACATTTAAGTATTTTGTTAGGCTGTGCTCCACCCTTGTACTGTACAACAACAATGTAATCTAACATGTTTTGTTAAACTCATTCAACCAAGCAACAGCAAGTTCAAGCAATTGCTTATTTCCCATCAAAGAGTCAGGTAATTTAACATAAAGACTGGCTTCTGGTGCATGTTGAAAAGCATAGAGATTTCAGATAACTCAGAAGCCATATTTGTTACCAGAACTCCCTTATGTGTATTTTATGTAGATGATTCTTTAAATAAGATGCCTGGAAATATTAGTATGTTGATCATTTATTGAACATGACTTGTGATAATCTCAATATATCTTTCATATTTTCATGTTTTTGGTCATTAATGCATCATACACATAACACTAGTTCTTCAGTACTGATACTTTGGATTGATTTTATTATTATTAAATTTTCAACTGTCAAGATTAAAAGCTAAAAAGAAGTTTATATCCCTTCATCTTTTAGCCATTGAGAGGATTATTTTTTGCCCTGTACATGTAACTTTTGACTTGTGAACACACTGTGTGAACTTGACATGTGAAAATTTATTCTGTATGTGGTGAACTGTGGCTTTAGGCACAACCATGGGCAACACCCTAGCAGTAGCATTGGTAGGCATTTATTTTCTCCCAGCTCCCATTTTACTCCATGGAGTGGCAATTTATGGCAAGTTACTACACCTCCCATGCTGGCTGCCATGATGAGAGTTGTGGGGACAGAATCACAGCTCAGCCCATTCCTGGCCCCTTCCTTCTTACTCTCCAGCCAGTTTCTCCAGGCAATGGGAGTAAGCGGGTATTGTAAGCATTTTTGGCCTCACATACTGGGACCCAAACAGGGCCAAATGGGGATTCTTATTCCCCTGTGCAGATCTATAGTCACCTCACAACGTAGTCCTATTTCTATAATATTCAGTGTTAAAGGTCTCACTCTCGCCTCCATTTTTGGGTACAACAACTTGCATTCACATTTTAGAATTTGCATTTGTAAACTGTTTATATTCAATTGCTATTAAATATTTTGCAGGTTTAATGGACAGGTGATAGTGAATTATCAAGTGTTCATTGTCAAGTGTTCATGTATACAATTGCACACAGAGTCCACATTATGAGAGTTGCCTTAATAAATCATACATACAGGTGTCTACTGTAAAACAGAATTGTTTTCTGTCTTTTTTATTTTTGTTGTGAAATATTTTATGCTACTTATATCAATGATTATTTATTTTATGACTATATCATACAAGCATGTGACGTTGGAGTTTATAGAACATTCAGAAATGGTTCCTAAGGGCAATTCAGAATAATGTTGTACTTTCTATAATGTGAATGTGAACTAAACTAAGGGGTAATTAGGACTAACTATTAAAATAACTTAAACAATGGTCCAGAAGTCCAGTGGTTAGAGCACTAGCCCAGGATTTGGGAGACCTAGATTCAAGTCTCTATTTCTCCACAGATTTCCTGTGTTACTTTGGTCAAGTCATTCAGTCTCTGCCTCAGTTCTCCATCTGTAAAAAGGGAATAACAGCATTTCACTACCTCAGGGGTGTGAGATGGAAATAATACATTAGAGATTGTGAGATGCTCAGATACTATGGTGATGGGAGCACATGAGTACTTAACATTTTCAGCTAGAACTTCTCCAAGCACTGCAGATATACCTCTTTATTGTATCTAATCCCCTAGATATTTTAGAAGACACCTTTTACAAAACTGAATTTAATCAGATGCAGTATTGCTGGTTATCAGATAGATATTTTATGAATCCCCACTATTCCACATTAGTAAGTCACTGTTTAAAATGATTTATAGCATTTTAATGAGTCATCTTGCTGCATTTGAAACGAAGCAGTAGCATTGAAATAGCTGTTGAATGGCTGATTTTCTGAAGTGCTGAGCACCCACAACTTGATTTAAAGCTATTGAGAACTGTGGACTCTTTAGTGCCTCTGGAAACAATAATCAGACCTAAGGGTATATAAATCTAATGCCACTAAGAGTAGATAAAGCCAGAACAACAAGCTCACACGTAAAACATATTGAAGCAGTGCACCTTTGAAAATTTATGAAATCTTTAAGACTGAACAATACATTAGAGTGTTTCCTATATTGCAACTTTGCTTGTTACAAAGTTTGTTTGTTACAAAGCAAATTTGCCAGAGAATAAAATTAAACTAACAAGAAGTCATAGGAAAAGCCTGACGATGGTATTTACATTCTTTAAAAAATGTACCTAGGCTGCTCCATGCTTCAGGCTGCCTCATCCCCACTACAACAGACAGATTCAATACAGAAAAAAAAAGGACATTATAAAGCTGTACCATGATTCTTTCTAGTATGCCACTTCATGGAATTTAACTGTAGCTTCAGCATAAATCCAAACGACCACACACTGTCATCTCACCCAAGATTGGATTAGATTGTCACCTATTTATTGGAGAGTAGGCACATCTTGTCTCTGCCAGCAAATGAGCTGTGATAGGCACTGGAAGGCATACTGACTCCAGAATGATGGCCATAATGGGCAATTCCACTGCTCTGGCACAATGGAATTCTCTACCATAAGGTTAAAGCTCATCTGTACAACAAACCAGACTCTCTCTGGGGCCAGCTGGAAACTGTGGAATTAACTCCCATGGGAACTGAGGACTGTCACAAACCTCACCACTTTCTGCTCCAAGTGCAAGACACACTTCTTCAACCGACCTTCGCTAATATAAACACATTGCAACAAGTACATTTAAAAAACAAAATAGAACAAAACAGAACACTACATGCATAGTTCTCTCCTGGGGGAGAGGCTAAAGAAAAGAATGAACCACATGAAAGATGTTAGTCATGTCACTTAAGGAGTTATGGGAAAGCACTCAGATACTGTAGTGATGAGGGCAGTTCAAGAACCTATATAGAATATAAGGACTTCCTCACTGGTTATGGAAGAGTGGGCTTTGGGCCTGTAGAAGACTGGTTCCCCTCAGTCAGTAATAGAGTAGTCCTAAAGGCAGCCTCCATAGTGCTGACCCTGTGGACAACAAGGTTGATTTGGGGATAGCTGCTCTGAGGGAGCAAAGACCAAGAATATAACCAGATTCTCATAAGATTATTACACTGCATGTGGAATGAGTGTTTTGAATGAACTCAGGATAATTCCCCATGCAGGAGACCTCTTTGTATACCTTTACTAAGTGAATTTGT
The DNA here is from genome assembly GCF_965140235.1 of Caretta caretta. Taxonomy (NCBI): domain Eukaryota; kingdom Metazoa; phylum Chordata; order Testudines; family Cheloniidae; genus Caretta; species Caretta caretta. Next base: position 57,236,821 of record NC_134209.1, read on the forward strand.
ATAAATACAGATACTTCCTGGTTATAAAGGCAATAGTAGTCAGATTTATGTCCCATGTGGAAAAAGATTATTCCAGATATTGTGCAATATGTCATCAAGACAACTTTTTCTGAAGTGTAGTACATTTTATTGTTGTTGCCTTCAGAGCCAGTTAGTATTTCTTTAATTAGCCTCTGGTTTTTATATGTACAAGAATGAAGATAAACAGAGCTGTATTAGAGTTCCCTACTTAAATTGGAACTCTTTAGGATTTTTGGCTAAAATATTTCATATAAATCAAACAATATTGTTAGAGAATTTTTGAAAAAGCATACTTTTTAAATAGAAAACAGTAAACAGTTGGGAATATAGAATGCATTTCTATTGAAGAGCCCTCAGTTTTTTTTTAAATAGGATCGAGTAAACAGTTGTGTTTACAATACGTTTCCCTTAAAAAGTTCTAGACTACAAAAGCAGAATTTAAAACAACAACTAGTAAACTGTTTTCTGTATGGAATGCATTTCCATCAACGATCTCTGTAACAAACAAAGACAAATAATTGTTTTCCATAAAAAGGAACATTAGTATTGAAGATTTCTTCATAAATTATAGTCTGTGGCAATGTATATTTGCTACACTACTGGTAAGTGCATATAGTGTGTATTGACTACACTGGTGGTATGTAATTGGCTTATATCAGCAAGTGAATTATTCAGAGTATCTGGAAGTTCATTATTTTCTTCAGAGTGGTTTTTGATGGAGCATCTGTTGAATTAGAGATGATTTGTATCGCAGTAGCACCTAGATACCCAACGAAAACCAGAGCCCACAGTGCTAGGCACTGCACTGATGCAGAAGAGATAGTTCCTGCTTTGAAGATTTTGCAGTCTAATAGAGGCAACCCATGAGAGGCTCAAAGAAGTGAAACGACGTGTCTACGACCACACAAAACATCAGTAGAATCCAGGCCTCCTATATAGCAGTCTGGTTCTTTATACCCCAGAGCACATTGGGATGTTTTAGAATGTAGGTTTGATTTGGGTTTTTTTTTTGAGGTAGGAGTTAATGTTTTTATACAGTGGAGAGATATAAGTTAGAAGTGGTAAGGTTTTCTTTACTTTCTTTTTAGAGGTGGATATTGTGTACTTTGTTGTTAAAAAATAGATTTAGGTAGATTTAGGAATTTCAGATTTGTGATTCCTTAAATATTTAACGTGGGTTGCCTTCAAATCCACTTGTGTCTAATGTGGTAATGTAAATTGCTCAAATGCAATTATCTGTGTAAATTTCAGAGTGCACCATAATCTGACAACTTTCTCCATATTAACAAGTATGGGTTTTTTCCTAATATACTTACAAACTTGATTGTGTCATTATCTATAATTTCTGATTTTGGACATTGTTAGATGTAATCATTTTATGGTTGGATTTGTGAGGAATATTTTCAAAAGATAGTATAGGAAAGACAAGATTAGTTTTAAGATTTATAACGGTACATTTTAAGTACCTGACTCAGATCCCATTTACACCTTTGAAAGTCATGAATAATCACATTTAAATTTAAGAATCATTTTTATATTAGCTACAAGGAATCTATACAGAAAGCCGGTATATATGCCAAGAATGTGCAGAATATTTTTTTTCAATTTACCTCTTGTTATTGCTTATGATTTTTACATTTTGAGTATATATTATACTATGTGTAAATACCTGTAAATCAACTTAATATTGTGCAACTGCATTAAGGTAATATAATGGTTAAGAATTTAAATACATAAATGTCAAGAAATTCAGAAGTTATGGCTGCTGTGGGAAACAGCTCAGCCTGTTGTAAGTCTTACTGTAACAAAACTGTTAAAGATATGAAAAATTAGTTCATTATAATAGGCCATATTTAAGGTGTACCCATCTCTCCATGGATTGCATTTAATGACTCATGGGCCCATTGTTCTCTCTCACATCAGTGAGAATCTGAAATGACTCCACTGATATCAGTAATGTTATTCCAAATTTACACCAGACAAAAGATTTGGGCCATCTGTGCTTAAAGAATGTGAGCAAAGTGTTAGACCATTGTTACAATGCTGTTGGATTTACTGTGTCAAAAGTGGAAGTATCCTGTGAATGCACGTAATTTAAAATGGTTACCCTTAGTTTAAAAACAGAAATAGACTGTAGCAGAGTAACTCACCAACTGACACATTCCCTCATGGCTAAACACAGAATTGCAGGACCTTCCCCCAGTAATCTCCTGCCAGCAATTCTTTTAGGGACTCTCCCATCCGGTCCCATACAGTTTCACCCATTCCAGGTATCAATGTCTCAAATAAATAGTATCCAAAACACTACTGCCCATCAATAATACACCTTCCATCTCTCCTGGGTTGCTTTTCAATCCCACTCTTCGTTCAGGGTAGTAAGTTCATAAACTTCTCCCCAGCAGAACTCTAACTCCTAACAAAATTAAATACATCTTAAGCTATTTCTGTCCATCCCAAGATTGATCCTGTAATCCCCCTGATTTTGCCCCCCCAGTTCTCTATTTCAAGAACTGCCTCCCTGGAGCCTTGCCCCTATTTCAAGGCCCACTATAAGGCTAACTATCTTCCTGGGTCTTCCTGTAGTTCTTTTCCTAGAGACAAGGAACTCTAGTCCCCCCTTCTCCTAGATCTCATCTCCCTATGACTTTACCACACCACATCCTGAGTCTTCCTCTTCCGTGTTTAGTCACCACACTTTCCCTCATGAAACTAGCACAGCTCGTCCCCAGCTGGTTCTCATAAGGAATTAAGCCTGACACCCTTCCAGGTACAACGAGGGGGCTAACTCAGCTCTCAGGCTCCTATTAACCACTTGTCTACCAGGCTTTATGCACCGTATCACATAGGCATAACAATTTCCAAGCCCAAAGTTTGGTTAAATAAGTAGGGTTAATTAAGCCCTGGACAACAGTGGGGTATTTGAGGGTTCCATTCTATTTCTAGTTATATCAGTGTGAATATAGACTAACACTGTTGACTTCAGCATTTACTATGGATTTATACCAGCATAAGTGTTGCCAGTTTTCATGATGTTATTATGAATCTCTCCATATACAGCTCCTGGAATTCTCTCTCTCTCTCTCTCTCTCTCTCTCTCTCTCTCTCTCTCCACACACACGGCCGTGTTTTTGCTTAGCTTAGGACTATCTTGGGTCTCTGGGTGGACACATGGGACCACAATAATAGACCCTAAAAAGGATTTGGGGCCTTACAATGAACATAGAAAAGGTATTTTCAATGGGAAATTACGAATTTAAAAATGATTTATACAATAAATATTTGGAGATTGAGCTTCAATTAATTAAATTTACTTAAAGAAACAACTGGACTAAGGTTACTTCTCTTATGAACGTCCTTCCTTAATGAGATCACCCCTCTAATATCTTGGACCTCTACAATGTTGTGATTGTTAAGAATTTCTGAAATAGATTTTATTATTGAGTTATGTTTTTCCTTCAGTTGCATACATAAGCTTTAAACTAGGTAGAGCATTTTTTTTTTGTATTGCTCATCTGTAACTTCAATAAAAAAGTGCCTCTTCAACAAAAAATATTGCAACACTGAAATATCAAAATAATCATTGATTTGGAGGGATTTTGTAGCCATCCAGTACCAGCTTTCTGCAAGAAGCTTTATTTTTATGATCCTGCATTGGATCAGACAAGGTAAGCCATGTCTCGTTTTCATATGAGCTACATGCACATACACAAAGGGTACTATCCTGTAAAGATAATCCCAAACTGCCACAGTTTCCTCACTGCCATTGTACTTGGTTTTGGTCATGCAAGCATGAAACTGCATGCAAGGGTAGACTGAAGCTAACAAAGAAATATGTACACATTGTACTGTCATGTAATGGATCAGTCTGACTTCTGATCCTATTGATTTCAGATTATTGATATATTAACCTATTCAGCTAATAAACATTTTGGAGCAAGGCTCCTTCTTCATATTTGTTAGCAGAATGTGTTGACACTATCTCGTAAATAAATAAAATACATACATTATAGATCTTGCAGTGAAAGCAATAGCACAAGAGTGCGTATGGCAGACAAGCATTGAAAGGGTAAATATTCTAAAAATGGTAGTGAGCAACCCTTCACTCTGCCCATGTAAGCAGCACGTAGTAGTTCTTCACTGAACCATTAAACGCCCAAGAATAATGATATCATGGCAGTTGTGAGAAAAAAAGGCTTTTGAATTCCTATAAAGATAACAGATTCAAAAGTACACTCCACACATCAAACCCTGTCATGCCCGTTGCTCTTGAGTGCTCATGGGAAGCATTTGCAGTAGGTTATGAGGGCATTCATATTTCTGAATTGGTAAGGAAAATTGCGTCCAGTTATTAAAGATTTCTTCAGCATTCAATATGAATCTGACAGCACTGTCAAGAGGAGGCAGAATGGTGGGAACTTGTTATAATGTAATGTTTGATGGGTTCAGTGGAGCTGTGCAATGAAAAGAAGAATAAAAAATGAGGCTTCTTATTAAGATCTGGCTGAAATATCAGCCATGGGATGCAGTAATATGTAGAGTATTTTTGTTGTGACATATAAAAGGTTGAGGGTTGAGAAGCAAATAATTGTTTATCTTTATAGAACTACCCGGGGACCATGCATATGAATAACCACCGCATACATCAGGCTGAGGGAACCAGAGTAAGATATATCAGAAACTCTGAATCTGAGTTTACAGAGAGTGAATGCAGCCCTCCAATCCGACACTTGTAGAGAGAGTGTGTGCAGAGGTGGTTTGATAAGATTGGCAGAAAAAGGGCACCCCCAGGGACCTGACTGAAATTGTAGGGAGTGTTGCCCCCTTCACTGCCCTCAGAACCTTGTGTGGAATAGATGGGGTTTTGGCTTCGGGCAGGTTGGCTTTGCCTCTCCCACAAGTAGATCAACCAATGCATAGGCCACAAGGGTTTCAATTGGCCAAGTTCCCTGCCCATTAGGGGATGGAGGGTTTCATTTAAAGTCTCCACCCTTATATAGAATGTCCAGTCAGCTCCCACTTTAGTCACCCACTTACCTTCCCTCCCTCCCTTCCATGCAAGTTAGGGCTTGCGTACATATATAATTCACAGAGAAGTTGGTTCAAAATAGCTAGTGTGTGATTTTAAATCACAACAGCTCTTCCACGCAAGATATGCCAAGCTTTCTTCCCATGCAGATGAGCCCTAAAAGGCTTCTGTGGTTCATGTTCTGGGCTCTGCTTGTTCCCTTTTCAGAGCTGAGACAGACTTTTCTTTATTGCAAAATTGGCACTATGTAGTTTCACTAGAGCTGAGTGGGAAATGATTTTCCCATCTCATGAACATCTTTTAGATTTCTATTTTTTCCCCAATCCTCATTGAGACAAAACTGAGACCTTTCAAAACAATTTGGGGGATTAAAAAAATCCACTCCAGCTCAAAGTAGAGCAGAGACTTGAACCTGTGTTTTCCATATTCTAGGTAAGTGCCCAAACCACTAAGCAAAGGATTATTCAAGGATAAGGGTAGAGGGAGGTAGATACACAGAGAAACAGACTCTGTGTGTGTCTGTTTGTCTTCAGTCTATCACTCTTTCCCCGCAACCTCATCCCTCACTCCTCACACCTCCCTCCCTTACCCAATAATGAAAAATTCCTGACCAGTTCTACTTTTCACCTTATTCAGAGCACATGAAGGGATTGGCTTATAGTTGAGGATTATCTGTTTTATTGTTGCAAGTTTTTTCCAGGAATCCAGTGTGACAGCAGCAGGGGCAGAGTTATAATTACGGGCCAACTGACTGGGGACCCTGCTTTGTATTGCTAGATGGTGAGTGGGTTTCTATGTCTGCTCTCATCTCAATTATCACATCTTGCATGAGGAAAGGAGGAGAAGGATCCATTTTCTGCCCAGTCATTGATCCTAGATAGATTTAACAAGAGGAGAATAGGTTAGCCTCTATTAAAGGATTAGGCTTGCCCTTCATGCCAGTTTGCCAGGGAATCACTCTGGACTTGCTCTGTCAGGTATTTGTTGGATTTCTCAGTCCTCATCATAGTAAAAGTTGTGGCATTCTTTAAGTTATTTCACACAGGAATATGACTAAATTTCTTACTGTATCTTTTGGGCCAAACAATAGCATATTGCACAGGTCACATTACAGATGCAGCCTCACCATTGTAAATCATTCATTCCATTAGATCAGCCACTCATATTATATTGACTGTAGAAAACAAGAAAAAACAGGAAATAATGTAAACCAATGGAAAATGTTTGTATAAATTATCATACACAGCTGAATTGTGACCCTAGAAGCAATGTTTCTTGAACCACAGCCTTAGACTGTCTACACTACAAAGCCTATGTTGCCCCACCCGCAACCCCCAGTATAGATGGAACATAGAGGGAGCTCTTCTGCTGATGTAGGAACAGGTCCTCCCTGAATGACGTTAGCTATGCCAACAGCAGCAACAGCTCTTCCCTTTGGCCAAACCCAATATTTCTGTATGGTTCTCAGCCAGTGGATACAGAAAAGATTGGTTATGCAGACAGAGGGTCAGGAACAATCTGAATAGTTACCTTTCACCTCAACACTGCCACAGTATCTTTTTCTATCTTTTTCTAAGCAACTAGTGAAACAGAGTGTCTGACTAGTTCACTCCCTCTCCCATGTATAGCACCTTCCATGGTTTTGCAAAATGACTAACCTATAACCTCACACGATGCACACAAAACATAATACACTGGGGAAGGGTTCTTTTTGTTATTCTTTTGAAAGACACAGCTTCATTGTCAAAAACAAACAGCATTTTCACTCCCCATAACATTTCTGTGTTTTAGTACTTGGGAGGCATTCCGATATTAAATTGATGAGGGCAGGCTGTAAAGGACCTAGATAAATTTTCAGATATGCATGCACATCCCCTAGATCCAGCTAGTCATTTACACTGCTTTTTCAGTTGTCAGTGCACACAGGTTTTTGCCAAAGCTCCTCACACAAATATTTCTATTATAAGTGTCATAAATATAAAGGGAAGGGTAAACCCCTTTGAAATCCCTCCTGGCCAGGGGAAAGCTCCTCTCACCTGTAAAGGGTTAAGAAGCTAAAGGTAACCTTGCTGGCACCTGACCAAAATGACCAATGTGGAGACAAGATACTTTCAAAAGCTGGGAGGAGGGAGAGAAACAAAGGGTCTGTGTCTGTCTGTATGCTGCTTTTGCCAGGGACAGAACAGGAATGGAGTCTTAGAACTTTTAGTAAGTAATCTAGCTAGGTATGTGTTAGATTATGATTTCTTTAAATGGCTGAGAAAAGAATTGTGCTGAATAGAATAACCATTTCTGTCTATGTATCTTTTTTGTAACTTAAGGTTTTGCCTAGAGGGGTTCTCTATGTTTTTTAATCTAATTACCCTGTAAGATATCTACCATCCTGATTTTACAGGGGGGATTTCTTTATTTCTATTTACTTCTAATTTTTATTAAAAGTCTTCTTGTAAAAAACTGAATGCTTTTTCATTGTTCTCAGATCCAAGGGTTTGGGTCTGTGGTCACCTATGCAAATTGGTGAGGCTTTTTATCCAACATTTCCCAGGACAGGGGGGGTGCAAGTGTTGGGAGGATTGTTCATTGTTCTTAAGATCCAAGGGTCTGGGTCTGTAGTCACCTAGGCAAATTGGTGAGGCTTTTTTACCAAACCTTGTCCAGGAAGTGGGGTGCAAGGTTTTGGGAAGTATTTTGGGGGGAAGGACGCGTCCAAACAGCTCTTCCCCAGTAACCAGTATTAGTTTGGTGGTGGTAGCGGCCAGTCCAAGGATAACGGGTGTAATATTTTGTACCTTGGGGAAGTTTTGACCTCAGCTGGTAAAGATAAGCTTAGGAGGTTTTTCATGCAGGTCCCCACATCTGTACCCTAGAGTTCAGAGTGGGGGAGGAACCTTGACAATAAGTAATCTCTGTTCTGTGATAAAGATAGAGAAGGCTACACAAGGATGGTCATGAAATCAACTGTTGGAGGATAAGCTCACATCTCAATGGGCCTATTTCATTCTGCCTACCTATCAAAATACTTCTGTTATCTTGTGTTTCAGTTTTTCATGCATTTTTGGTATAACTATTACAGCAAAATGAACCTTTTATGGCTTATGGTAATATGGTTTTTTACACTGCAGCAACTGAAAAAATATCTTTCTATAAACAAAGAAAGAAAGAAGTCTTTCCCTCTCCCATCCCCCACCTCTACATTGTGAACTGATTCTGCAACCACTGGTCATGAACAAATTTCCTGTCTACTTTATATTGTCTTATAAACATTGAATTGGTTTTTAGCACATGATCTGACTGTCACTTTAGAGCATATTTGTTCTATTGATGAAAAGGAGAGAAAGTCATTAGTAGTAATATTAGCAGGGGTACATATATTAGAAGAAGCAAAATGGAAAACACAAATAGAATATTAAATACAACTAGCAGAAATGGAAAGTTAGTCAAATGTAAAATTGCAAGATCAAACACTAAAAAAATCAAGCAGTTAACAATAGCTAAGTTTAGTCCAGCAATAAACACACAATATATTTTATGGTATATTATGGTATATGGTATAACAACCATACTATAACAAAATTTTTATAGTATAATAACAAAGGGGGAAATGAGGAGGTTTATGTGATGGATATTGCAGCTGCATATAGTATCTTTGAGGGTGCATATTATGTAAATTTTATGAATGATTTAGGTATCACTGTGACGAGTGGGGAGGGTTACCACAGCTCCTTCAGGAACTAAAAACAGTTTGTGTGGGGTGATTAAAGTGAACCAATCAAGTTGTAAACATCTCTAGAGTTTTACTGCCCCCTTGGGAGGTTTGCATATATTCATTCAAACTCAGTTTTCCAGAGACCAACAGACAAAGAAAGGGCTTTTGGTATAAAAAGGTTGCTTTTAAACGAACTCAGGGCTTACTTTCTGATCCAGCAAACAGACAGGACCTTCTGTCTAAGGGGGGGCCTTAACTTTTGTGGAAGTGTTGGAAAAAGCCCCCTGAGCCTGATAGATGATCTCTGCAAAGCTTTTAGCATGGCTATTGGAATTTTTATTCTTTGCATATGCTTTCTCTGTCATGCTTTTACCTTAAGAATACATGCATTTTGTTTTGTGGAGGTTGGTTGATAACCTTGCTCCATAGGCTAATAGTTAACCACAGATGACAGTCTCCAATTAGAGCTCCGGGGATATCACAGTGAGGTACTGAGGGACCATAAGCTTAAATCCCCAGTCTGGAGGGAGAAAGACACAGGTTTACACCCAAGAGAGATGACAATTGGGAGCCTGAAACCTTAGGAGGCTGCCTTTGAGGAGTCCAGGATAATTGTTTTATTATAATCTTCTAGAGGGGGACAATGTGTGCTCTGGGATGGCATTCTACCTATAAAGTTCATCATAAGAAAACCCTAAGAACAACAAGCCACCTCTTATTTTCCACAGAGTAAGAGCATGGATTTGCCACCCACCCCATGGTGGACAGGGAATAGAGAATGTAATAATATGTGTTCTATCTAGACTTCTAATATGGTAGCCTTTACATGCTTGATCATAGCCACTACAAACTGTTATACAGACTCATAAATGTAACAGTATATTTTGATTATTTTTATTTCAGTTTGTTTTGATGACACAAGAAAATGGAATGTACACCAATTCACAGATATTACCAATAGTAGTTTCTCTAATAAGAAAGTCCATCACCCTTGAAAGACCATATGGCATTACATATGTTCAGACTACACTGTGTATGTGGCACTCAGAATGTGCCATCCTTTAGCCATTCCAGATATTAAACTGCAAACCAAATGAGAAGAGAACCTCTCAATCTGTTATGCTGAGAGCTACTGTACAAATGCCCTGTCAAAAAGCAACCAGGAAACCCTTGAGAATAATTGCTGGGATTCCAAAACGGTGTTTCAGGCAGGAACTTTTTAAGCTGCTGATATTGATTTGGGTACAGAAAAGGTCTTGGATTTTCAAAGTAGCCTCAGGGTATTATGCTGCCAATTCCCACTGAATGTCAGTGGGATTTGTTTACCCGTCTCCCTTAGGCTTCTTTGAAGAATCCCTGCCAAGAAGTCTAACAATAAGCGAACCAATAAGCCACACGTCCCCAAGGTACTTCTTAATATCCATTGTGAGTATTATTTTAGTGGTAGCATGAAGTTCCATTGTATTATTGAATGCTCATTCAGTTACATTCAGACTCCTAATTTTTTCCTAATTTTAAAATATTTTTCCAGATGCAATCTGTCTACAAATCCCTTCATTAACTCACATGCTTAGAGATAATGAAGCAATTCAGACACTGGTGTAATAAATTCTCTCATTCCTCTCCATCTGTTCTTTCAATCCAAAGATCTTCCTATTTTTTCCCATCTCCTCCAACCTGAGCCTTATTCCTGACATTCTCCTTCCTCTCTTGAATAAAATAAACTCCGTGCCTTTTCTTTTCTCTCCCTTATGCTTTTCTCAATTTTCCATTGAGCTTTTATCTTGTGCTCTGTTCCCTCCTCTTTCCCATAATTTTTTAGCCAATTTCTCTACCTGATAGTTTTCTCAATTTCAAGCCAATTTCCATTTCTCTCCCAGTTCCCCCTTCTTTTATTTTTTAATCTGAATCCTCTTCTTATTTTCTAGGACTTTATGTCCCTTCTCTACCCACAATGATCCTTCCTCTCCAAATATTCCATGTGTTCTCCTACTGCTTTCCCCTGGCATAGATGTCTGATTCTTCTCGCTACCTCTTCCTCTGTAGTGTGAGAGTAGCATCCGTTCCTGCAATAGTCTCCTCTGCTTGGTGTTTTACTCCAACACCTGTTCATTAATTATTACTATTAATTATTTGTGGAGGCTAATGGAAATTGTGTGTGTGGAGGCAGGTATGATCAAAAAAAGGAAATTTCCTCCCTGGAAGAGCTTATAACCTAAGACAAACAAACAAAGGATAAGGAAAGAGAAATAATATTTACCTAAAATGATCTAAATAATGGCTTACCACTTCTTAATAAAGCATATATATATTACATTTATGGAGTACCTACATTTCCCTTTTAACTTGACTACTATCAGAGTTTCCTCTAAGGTTTTGAGGTGAATATTGAGAGAGCAGTGAATTTTCAGACTATTTCAGGATGATCATTATATAGTGTCAAATATGCCCTCCCCGACAGGGTATTATCAACATCACCCTGATCACTGACATTACAGCAGTCAGGAGACAGATGCAGGAGCAGCTGAGGGCAATTATACACTTTTTGGTGGGGGAGTGTAAGCACCTGGGTGACAATCACTGGGCGAACAAGGTAATTGGGGAGAATATAAGGTCAGGAAGCAAGGGGCAGCTTAAGAAAAAGCTCAGAAGGTGAATCTGGGTTTTTTCCTACAAACCTCTGGTACACAGTATTACTATGTATGAAAAAAATAAATACACACCTTGGAAGATAAACAGGGGGCAGCGAGAGAGATAGAGACGAACAAAATTGAACTGGCCAGACAGCAAAGTTCATCAGGCAGAAATGCAGGTGCATTGTGTTACCCCTCCATCCCAAAGGTAAATGGGGATGGTTTATAAGGGGTTCAGTGATTAAATAATGAAAAACTCACCTCTATGATAATGCAGCAAAGGTAGAATGAGTGGAGTGATGCAAGTTTACAGCAGATGCAGCTCTGGTCCTATATAAATAAATTATTAACATTATAGCTGTCAAAAACAGTATGGACATTTTATCCTGTTTTCATCACAATTTAAATACAATTTATCATAATTTTGTATCTCATTTTTTTTTGCTGAACTCTAGTGCAAATCGTTAAATTATGCAAACTATATTCATACTTCCCCCATAATTTATTTCCTTGTAGACCCTATTTGTTTGTGTCTTCCTCTTGTTGCATCTTCTAAAATTGTAGTTTCTTTAAAGTATAAACTGTATTATGCTCTGTGTTAATACAACACCTAGCACAGGGTTCCAGTTTGATGAAAATATCTAGGTGTAACTGAAATGCAAATAATGACAAATTTAAAAGGAAATCAAGGGTATCTAGGAGAAAAGATCAGAAAAATAAGTGGGAATAAGAAATTGGATTTAAGGAGATAGATTAGGAGCAAACAGATTGATGATTTGTGGGTCTTATCTATCTAGGTACCTACATATATAGCTGGACAGTTTTTCTACTAAAACATTTTTACATTTAAAAAATAGTTTCAAGCTAACTAAAAAAAAATAATGACATTTGTGATTTCAGCAAACTCTTTTGGCTGAGAGAAAAAACATTGAAATGTTGAAATGGTTCATTTTTACACTTCTGAAATGAAACAGTTTCAGTATTTTGAAATAGATTAACCAGGGGATATAAGCATTGTTCACAAAACAAAGGGACAGGTACTTGAACCCATGTCTTCTATATTTAAGGTGAATACTCTAACCACCAGGTCACACAGTCATTCTCATAATCTAGTTCAAAGAATATTGCTCCCCATGATTTTTTGTTTATTTTTTAGAATTGCCAGCAAAATGAAAAAAAAAAAAACAATTATTCACACAGTACTACATATGTGGCTCTCACCTCTATAGTATGAGTGCCTCAAAAGTATTAATGAATTTATTTTAACAACACCTCTGTCAGGCTGTGTGCTATTTTACAGTTAAAAATGCCAGCCGGAAAATGCTGATTTTGTTTGTCTGCTAATGATGGAAAAATGGGATTTGCTCAGATTAAGGTCAGTAATGTGTTTCTTGCACTCAGTCATTTTGCAATTTACTTGTTCTCACTTCACAGTAAGTAATTACTAGTTTTGGCTTTTCTTCATGACATAAAAGTGTCAGTGGCAACAGGTTACGAAGATTTTATCTGCATTTTTAAGGATTTTGAATGCTTCCCTTTTCTCCCACTAGTTTTCCTTTAGAGTTCAGATTCATTTTATTCATTGAACTTTCCATTTAATGATGAAAAACAGGGAGGAGGGACAGAATAGTCTGAACAAAAAGATCTGAAGTCTGTCCTTTCATTATATACGTACTGAACACATTTTTTCCAAAACTTGTTTTTTTCACTATATGTATCTTGACATTTTTCATTCTTTTTACTAGCTCTTGGTCTCATTGCAATTCTGCTATTACTGCCACATTCATTTCAAGGTGTTTGTGCTACATTTAGATCCAATGTAGAATATTTTTGCACTTGCCGCCAAAGTGAGTTATTTTATATAAACAGTCTGTATTTTAACTTTCATTTGTCAAATCAAAGTAACATATCACATCAAAATCCTTTTGTATTGTTTTTAACACAAGTTCTTCATTTAACTAATATTTACTTGATAGTACAAATTAATTACTCAATGTATTCCATTACCCGATTCTCGATATGACTAATGTGAATCTAGTGACAGCATATAATATATTAAATGGATTTAGGCTGTTTCCATTAATTATTTACAAGTTTTAACTTATGAATTTCTTAATTATTGAAAATTAGCTGATGAATGGTTTGTCAAAAATATTTCAGATAATTGACTGCTTCTGAGCTATTCAGTAGGGGTGAGATTCTCAGTGTAAATGCCTATTCCATTAAAGTCAGTGGAAGCTACATTAAGTTATACCAGTTGAAGATTTGGGCCTGTGACTATTCCGTAGTAAATTTTGCTGTTCATAAGTTCCTTTTTGTGATTTACATCACCAGCTACACTGCATAATGTGTCTGCTCTCGGATGTGTTGGCTTTCCAACTGATATCAAAATAGCAGTGCTAACATTTTTGAATGTAAATACTCATTTTGTATTAGTATCCATCACACTGACACTTTGTGCAGATCTTTTTATATAAATAAAAATTGCTCAAATATTCAGTGAAGGTGAATAAAAAAAAGTTATAAATACTGAACTGACTTCATGGGGTTTATTTCATTAAAAGTTAGCACATACTGTTTTGAATGACTTGTCTAATTCTTCATAAACATTTGTACTATTTGGTATATAGGCAAAGAACAGAAAAGCTTTTACACATGTGAAATACTTTCTCCGATGCTGCCATAATGCATTATATTCCCTTTAACAATACTGGCCTACAATGCAACAAATGAAGCAATAGGTTTGTGGGAACAATCAGAAGTTTTAACAACGATTATCAGGTCCCCATACATTCTGCTATTCTCTGGCCATACAACTTGCTGCAGAATCTACCCCTTGCCATAAAAATGTGGTTCAAAATCCCAGCTTTCATTTCAAGTCATGTTTTACTCTGACAGTGGCAAAGAAAACCATGAAACTGTGAATGAATGCAAACCAACGCCCTGTTACGTTTGCAAGTCAGAGACCGCTTAAAGGAGACATTCTCAACCTTTTTCTTTCTGAGCCACCCCGCCCCATGCTATAAAAACTCCAGGGGCACCAGCACATCCCTCAGCCTGCGCTGCTTTCCGCAGCCCCCATTGGCCTGGAGCAGCCAGTGTGAGCTCTGATCGGCTGAACCTGTGGACGCGGCAGGTAAACAAACCGGCCCGGCCCACCTGGGGGCTTACCCTGGCATGCCGCGGGCCAAAGGTTTCTGATCCCTGCCCTATTACTTTCTCCATGCCATTCATGATTTTATAGACCCTTATTCCCACTGAGTCATCTCTGTTCTGGGCTGAGCAGTCATAGACTTTATAATCTCTCCTCACAGGGAAGCTCTTCCATACCGTGCTCATTTTTGTTGCCCTTCTCTGTACTTCTTCCAATTCGAATATTTTTTGAGATGGAAAAACCAGAACTGCATGCAGAACTCAGGGTGAGGGTATATGATGGATTTATATTGTGGCATTATGTTATCTATTCCTTTCCTGATGGTTCCTAACCTGCTGTTAGCTTTTTTATTGACTGTCACTGCACATTGAGCAGATGTTTTCAGAGGACTATCCACGACTCCAAGATCTTTCATGAGTGATAACAGCTAATTTAGACCCCATCATTTTGTATGTATAGTTGGAATTATGTTTTTCAATGTGCATTACTTTGCATTTACCCACATTGATTTCCATCTGCCATTTTGTTGCCCAGTCACCCAGTTAAGTGAGATCCCTTTGTAACTCCTTGCAGTCTGCTTTGCCTTAACTATCCTGAATAGTTTTGTATAATCCACAAACTTTGTCCCCTCACTGTTTAACACATTCATAAATGATCTGGAAAAAGGGGTAAACAGTGCTGGTCCCAGTACAGATCCTTGTCAGACCCCATTATTTATCTGTCTTCACTGTGAAAACTGATCTTTTATTCCTACCCTTTGTTCCCTATCTTTTAACCAGTTATTGATCCTTGAGAAGACTGTCCCTGTTATCCCATGACTTCTTAGTTTCCTTTAAAGTGTTTGATGTGGGACTATGTCAAAGATTTTCAGTCCAAATACTCTGGCTCAGCCTTGCCCACATGATTGTTGTTATCCTGAAAGAATTCTAATGGATTGCTGATGCATCATTTACAAATGCCTCATTGACTCTTCCCCAACATATAGCATTCATCTATGTGTCCGGTCATTCTGTTATTTACTGTCATTTCAACCAATTTGCCTGGTACTGAAGTTAGGCTTGCCAGGATCACCTCTGGAGCGTTTTTTAAAAATTGGTATCACATTAGCAATCCTCCAATCATCTGGGATAGAGGCTGATTTAAGTGATAGTTTACATACCACAGTTAGTAGTTCTGTATTTCATTTTTGCATTCCTTCAGAACTCTTGGGTGAATACCATCTGGTCCTAGTGACTTAATACTGTTTAAATTATCAATCTGTTCTAAAACTTTCTCTACTGACATCTTGGTCTGGGACAGTTCCTCAGATTTGTCACCTAGAAACAATAGCTCAGGTGTGGGAATCTCCCTCATATCCTCTGCAGTGAAGACTGATGCAAATAATTAATTTAGCTTCTCCGCAATGGCCTTACCTTCTTTAAGTGCTCCTTCAGCACCTCTATCATCTACTGGCCCCACTAATTATTTGGCAGGCTTCATGCTTCTGAAGTACCTAACAATATTTTTGCTGTTAATTTTTGTGACTGCTTCACTGTCCACCAACAACATACTTTTTACCTTATCTTACATTCCAGGCTTATCTTGTCCATTGTAAATGGTTTCCTGGGTGCTTTCCTTTATTTTAGCTAGTACAGACATTCTGTTTCCAGACTGATGATTAATTTACCTCCATAATCCTGTCTCTCAATAAAGGAAGCCTTGCCCATGTCCAATTACGCATATCAAACCGGGCCTACAAGCAATACATCTGAGAAGCATGAATTTACCTCAATAGGTTGCCAAGTCTAAAATCTAAAGGTGATAACTTAAACATCACTGTTAACAATTTCAGTGCTGAACAATTTAGCAGAAACATCTTGCTCATGCGCCCGTTCCACAATCCAGATTTCCTCAGCCCTCCTGAGATGCCCAAACTGCCCCCTCCCCAGCTTAAATGGCCAAATATCTACCATCTTTTCCAATGTAATTTGTGTTGTCTGTACAAATATATCAACATATTAAAAACTGACACTGGGTATGTCACAATCCGTGGCAATTAAAGGGAAAACAACAACAATGAAAAATAGCTAACTATATCTTCTTTAGATTTTTAAATTAAATAGTGAAGGGGAGGAAGTAACTTCACACAGCCACATTCAAAGTTTACCAATACTACCTTCATTCTCCAAGGGCTACATCTTAGAAATGCCAGCAAAACCTTTCCTCTTGAGCTGAGGTGTCTTCTATTATTATTCCCTAGCTCCTTTTATGTATGCCTTTAGAGTAGACCTTTGAGACTCCATATAATTGTTTGATATGGAATTTTGTTCAGTGTTCTAAATTATATTGAATTTAATCATGAGGTCACTTGAACGAAGCAGTGCTGCTTTTTCTAAACTACTAACTGCACATTTTCTCCAAAATAGGATAGGACCAGTCCTATTAGGGTTTCTGACATAGTAGATCAATAATTCTATATTTCATCCATAATTTTATTTTTCATTGTGTCAAGCTTTTCAGAAGTTTTCCAGTTTATATTGGAAAACTGAAATCACTCGTCACCACAACTTGATTGTTTTTTGTTCTTGTCTTCTCATGTTGTCATAAGGCATATTACTCTTTCCTCTCTACTGTCCACTCTGTCCATGAATAACTTGTCCTTTTACCCTAATGTCTCTACTACTAGATTGCACATAAATGTAACACAAAGTGATATGTCACACTGGTACTTGGGCAGTTGTATATTTCTACTTGAACCAATATCACAAACTTTTTCTATCCTAATTCTTCCATATTTTATTAAGTTTAAACTTTTTTTCCCTCAGAGTCTTTGAGTATGAATAATAGAGACACTGTGCCATTTGGAAGGTGTTTTACACCTTTGGATGAATTTGGCTCTCTACACACAATTTTTAAATTAACAAAGCATTTCAGAATTGTCATTACAATTTACAGCCAAGCTGAATATAAAATAGACGCACCCATCTTTTCTATGCTGGTGATGAAGACAATATATGATATTTCACTAATCTATCCAAAAAATATTTCTTACAGGACATCAGAATCCCACATTTGAATCTCCAATGGATGCATAATTTTATAAATACCAGACCTGGTTAAACAAATATTTGCATACTTTTTTGTCAGGTGTGGCCCCATTATTTTGTACACAAATTGTCCATGAACCAATCATGAATTTGACCAATATTAGTATAATTGTTAATAATTTTATGAAAAATATTTGGCCCTATGAGTTTTCATCAGCTGTTCACACTTGCTCTTAGTACTTGATATTTTAAATTTAATATTCATTCTGGGTGAATGGTATATTGTATAATTTCTACTCCATGACTGGATGACTTTGCAAACCAGACACCTAATACCATCATTGTTAAATATAAAAAGTCAATATAATCAGTTTCAGAGAACACGAACCACCAAGAAGAACAGCCCCATTTCACTCATTGGATTTAAGTACTTCCCCACCCTTATTTACCTTTGCTGCCTTCAGAGACAGTGGAGCTGATAGCATTCCTTCTTCAGCAATTTTTCATGGGATCAGGGCCTCTCTCTTCAATAGCACAAAGCAATCACCAAACCAATAATATAACTTTAGTGGCTGCAAGTGTTGAGTATAAAAAAATATCTGGTTGCTGATACATCTTAAGAGATAAGAACAATGAAGGAAAAATACAGAGAAAGTGAAATAAAAATAACTAAAAACCTGACTATACCCCCCAGTAGCAAGAACATTGAGAGCAGAGGGTGTAATTGTACTTAATCAGACTTTGCTTTGTCCTTAACTTGATCTCCTGTGTTTGTAGGTATTGCAAGTTCACCTTCAGTCTCATCCACTGTTCTGCTGCAGCTCTGATTAAGGACTATATATCCGCCAGTCTTGTTAAATGTGTTTAAGGCTCTGTATACACTTTGTATGAGTTACTGCTCCAGTAATCTACAGAGAGAGAGGAAAGAGAATTGAGTATCTGCATAAAGTAATATTAAGTGAATAACAAGATAACGCTATTGTAAGTAAAGCTGCAATATTATCGTATTCTAATCAGGTCATCCATCACTCTGAATCAATACTTCTGGTTGGATCTGCTTCCTGTCGAAACAATGGTTTCTGGAAGAGCTGGCTTAATAAAGAAAACACTTATCCATGAACAATATTCAATATAAAATAAAGGCCAACCAGTACATGCAATGCATTATTCAACTACCTGTAGTTTCTGATTAACTTAGAACAGATTGGCATGGCATGCAGTTCTATTACACAGTGATATTTTGGTCAATATAGTACACAACTCATTTGAATAATTTGGAGTATATTTTTGGCAACCACACTGAAAAGTAAGCACAGGGAAACCAAAACAAATAAATATGGCTCTTAATTTCACTATTTAACCAAAGTTATCCTTAGCCAAGGGCAGTCTCTTCCATCTGTTCAGAGATCATGAGATGTCTGTTGGGAGCTACTTATCTCTGTCAGTGATGGGTTAATCACTGATTACTAATCTTGATCTCCTCATTTTTTGGCCTCTATAGCTTCAGAGCCTAATATACTGCTCTTGGCTCAGTCATTCTGGTTTCAGGAGGAAGTGAACAAAGATGTGAAGTTAAAAAAAAAATCAGTGCTGGAAAAGGAAAAGGGGTGAATAAACCAAGGAAAAATACTCAGTCAGTTCAGTCGGGGGAGGGAAGGAGAAGTAAGTAAGGTAGGTAAGTGTTAGCCAAGGAGAGGGAAAAACAAAAATAGGCTTTTAAACTTATCTCCCTAGCCTTCTTCAGCTACCACTGTCACCACTCCCAGATTTTGAGAAACCTCTCAAGATTATATTCTTGGGCAACTGGCCACCTTTCTCTCCATTCCACACAGAATGAGTGGGCTACTATGACTGTCTCTCAATATGTGCTGGTTCAGTGTCTAGCACAAAGGGTTCCCAACTTCAGCCTCTAGGTGATGTCAAACTGTTAATATTAATAATAACAATTTACTTCAGAGATATATCAATATACACCAGCTGAAGATCTCACCCAAAACGTCTAAGTGACCTTGCATATTTTATCCATTAAACCTATTAAAAGCATTGAACCGAAGGAAATTCATAGCTAAGCTAAAGATTTATTTGTGAGAAATCAAACCACGATATTAGAACCATGTATAGGGTGTGGGTATATCTAGATAAGGGTAGAAAAGGAGGAATCAGCATGGGTAATGGACAAATGCTATAATTTTCAAGTGTGGGAGATTAAAATTATACTTCTAAATTCATACTTAGTCTTCTAAACAGAATGAGTTGATTTTCAGAGGTGCTGAGCACTATCAGTTCCAATTGAAATTAATATTTATATCCCTTTTGTATTTGTTTTTCTGGACATTCAAGCAACCAAGTTTTAATGCTACTAATGTTTGTCAAAATAAAATTTTAGAGCCCCCTTAGCTATGTTCTGTTCCCCTTCCTGAATTTTATTTATTTTATTCATTGCTAATATTTGCACAGCTCTAACTGCTTTTTTCTATTCCAGTCATAAAAATATTAGCAAGATTTTACTAATGTTGAACTGAAAATGTTTTAAATTAAATTACCTTGCATTATGCATTCCACTCTTGACATGACCTCAGAGGGATGAAGGGAGGAAGCATTTCAGTTTTCCACATGCTACAGCTGTCTTGCTCCAACCATATTAATTGCTACCACCTGAAATATCCATTAATTCCTCCTCTGCATGTTTTACTTAACTATGAATAAGTATAGCCCATCCTCTCTGTATGTGCATTGTCAATCAAAGGGGAGCACATCATTTCAGTTAGAATCTTATGCAGAGAGTGTCTTTTCTCTTCTCACTTGGTAAATCTCGGGTACTTAATCGGCAGACTGATTTTCCGTTGTTTCTGTTTACAGAATGTTTTTTGTTTGTTTTGTTTTAAATCCCAAATATATAATCACAGTGTATCTTGTAAAATGGTTTAGAAGAACGAGCCAGAGAAAGTTAGCAGGTGAACTTTGTGAACTAGATAGAGAGTTATTTTCCTTCACATAATTATATATTTAACATTTCAGGAATTCTTGTTTCTTTTTCACTTGTCCTATAATTCATGTTCTGTAATGTACATGAGGAAAACATAAATCATAAGAAATATAATGTTTCTGTCCATCTAAATCAATGTTTTTGAATTTTATTTCAAAAGCTTACCTAGAAGAAGTTGACTTCTAATTGTGTCACTGTGTAAACTGAAGAGAGATTGCTTGGAAGCAGTGCTGCACTTATCCTTGTCAAACATTTTGACAAACATAGTTTAGGAACTTTATCTAAAACTTCCGAGTGAGAAAAAAATAACTATAACAAGCAGAGTATTTGTAATTCAGTAGTAGAAGATTTCAGTTCTGTTCATCATTTGTCCTAACAATGTGTTCTGCATTCTTTGGTTGTCTGGCTATACAGAAGGAAGGACAGGAGACACTTGATACGGATTTTAATCAGGCCACAACTTTATTATATAGATGTTTGGGACCACGTAGCAGATAAAGTGTACAGTGCAGGCAAATCCATGTTTATTCAAATCATTACCCACGGCTTTCACCCCACCCCCTTCATTTTCCATCCAGGTCTCCCCCAGCCAACCCATGACTTGGACCTACCATCTGCCCGCCTCGTAGGATGGTTAAGGTGGGCTATGAGAACAGTGAGGGAGTTGGCTCCCTGCCATACCAATCGTAGAAGTCCCCAGCCTCCCTCCCCCATTCTGTTCCATTATCCACATCTCCCTTTAAGTTGTCTTCCCTGTGGAGTACCTGCACTGGACATCTGCCACAAGAAGGCGCCAGCAATTTGCTTGGCTGCCTCCGCCACCACACCCAGTCGGGTTCCCAGACATCTCCCAATGGCCTCTTGTACAGAAGCCCCAATAGGTGAAGGTGTCTTCTATGCCATTATACATGCCCGGCATGTGCTTGGAAGAAAAACAGATGTTGAGGTTTAAACATTGTAGAACAAATGCCCCCACAAACTTCATAATCCTGTGCACTCTGGAAGTTTGGCGATTGATAACCTATGCCACTGCCATGTTATCATACCAAAAATACACCCTTTTATTAGCCAGCTCCAGTCCCAAAATAACCACCACAACCAAAATGGGGGAAAAATCCAAGAAAGTCATATCACGCACAACCCCATTTTGTGGCCAGATGGCTATTTCTGGGCACACCACCTGCCTTGATAAAAACACCCCAAAACCTGTACCCCCTGCATCATACAAATAGATTTGTAAACCCCCTTGTAATAGCCATTAGTCCCTCCACAATGATACCCCATTAAAGTGACTGAAAAAAATGTTCCAACCCCTTCAAATCCTCGTTCATCTCTCTAGTGACTTGTATGTAATGGTGTGGCCTGGCTATGCCCGCTGTTGCCACTGCCTTCTGGGCACAAAATGCCCACCCCAGGGCAACAACCATGCAGGCAAAGTTCAGGTGCCCAGAATAGATTGCAGGTCTTGCAGTGTGAGTTTTTTGGCTCCTACTAGTCTCCTGAGCAATCCCAATAGCTCCTGAAGCTTATCCTGCGGGAGCCACAATATGCTCCCCCTGGTATTCAGCTCAATCCCCAGGGAAGCCAATGTAGTGGAGGGGCCCTCTGTTTTTTATTCTGTTAGGGGTACTCCCAACTGTTTCGCCAGGACCTGAAATGTGTCCAACATGTGAACACACTATGTGACTTGCAAACAAAAAATCATCCAAATAATGCACTGTATGGCATAGTCCCGTCGCCCGCACCACTGCCCAGTGCAACATTGTACTATTTTTTCAACTGCTGAACAGGATACCGCACAGCCCATGGGCATAGCCTTGTCAAAATAAAATTGTCCCTCAAAAAGAAAACCCAAGAGGTCAAAGTCCACTGGATGCACCGGCAGAAGTCGAAAAGCAGACTTGATGTTGCATTTAGCCACTAGTGCCCCTGGGCCACAAGCCCTAACCATACGAATGGCTTTGTCAATGGAGAAATAGTACACAGAACATAGTGCCAGGTCTATCCCATCAATAACAGAGCCACCTCATGGGTAGGACTGGTGATGAATTAATCAATATGTCCCTGGAGTCTTCTTGGGGACCAAGCTCCGAGGAGGGGCTCAAGTTTTTTATAGGTAATTGGTCAAATGGTCCATCCACCCTGCCCTCCTTTAATTCCT
Source organism: Caretta caretta (assembly GCF_965140235.1). Taxonomy (NCBI): domain Eukaryota; kingdom Metazoa; phylum Chordata; order Testudines; family Cheloniidae; genus Caretta; species Caretta caretta. Next base: position 57,259,534 of record NC_134209.1, read on the forward strand.
GTGTAATTTTCTCTTGAACAATATGTCGCATCCCAGTTACTAACTTTATTTTTTTTTAAAAGAAAAAGAGTACTTGTGGCACCTTAGAGACTAACCAATTTATTTGAGCATAAGCTTTCATGATCTACAGCTCACTTCATCGGATGCATTCAGTGGAAAATACAGTGAGGAGATTTATATACACACAGAACATGAAAAAATGGGTGTTACCATACACACTGTAAGGAGAGTGATCACTTAAGATGAGCTATTACCAGCAGGAGAGCGGGGGGGGGGGGGCGGGGAGAGGGGGCGGGGAGAAAAACCTTTTGTAGTGATAATCAAGTTGGGCCATTTCCAGCAGTTAACAGGAACGTCTGAGGAAGAGTAGGGGCATGGGGAGGGAGGAATAAACATGGGGAAATAGTTTTATTTTGGCAATGGATGGGTCATTACACAGTCTCTATTCAAGCCTAAGTTAATTGTATCCAGTTTACAAATGAATTCCAATTCATCAGTCTCTCATTGGAGTCTGTTTTTGAAGTCTTTTTGTTGTAATATTACGACCTTTAGGTCTGTAATCGAGTGACCAGAGAGATTGAAGTGTTCTCTGACTGGTTTATGAATGTTATAATTCTTGACATCTGATTTGTGTCCATTTATTTTTTTACGTAGAGACTGTCCAGTTTGACCAAAGTACATGGCAGAGGGGCATTGCACGCACATGATGGCATATATCACATTGGTAGATGTGCAGGTGAACGAGCCTCTGATAGTGTGGCTGATGTGATTAGGCCCTATGATGGTATCCCCTGAATAGATATGTGGACACAGTTGGCAACGGGCTTTGTTGCAAGAATAGGTTCCTGGGTTAGTGGTTCTGTTGTGTGGTGTGTGGTTGCTGGTGAGTATTTGCTTCAGGTTGGGGGCTTGTCTGTAGGCAAGGACTGGCCTGTCTCCCAAGATTTGTGAGAGTGATGGGTCGTCCTTCAGGATAGGTTGTAGATCCTTGATGATGCGTTGGAGAGGTTTTAGCTGGAGGCTGAAGGTGACGGCTAGTGGCGTTCTGTTATTTTCTTTGTTGGGCCTGTCTTGTACTAGGTGACTTCTGGGTATTCTTCTGGCTCTGTCAATTTGTTTCTTCACTTCAGCAGCTGGGTATTGTAGTTGTAAGAATGCTTGATAGAGATCTTGTAGGTGTTTGTTTCTGTCTGAGGGGTTGGAGCAAATACGGTTGTATCATAGAGCTTGGCTGTAGACGATGGATCGTATGGTGTGGTCTGGGTGAAAGCTGGAGGCATGTAGGTAGGACGAGTGGTCAGTAGGTTTCTGGTATAGGGTGGTGTTTATGTGACCATCGCTTATTAGCACCGTAGTGTCCAGGAAGTGGATCTCTTGTGTGGACTGGTCCAGGCTGAGGTTGATGGTGGGATGGAAATTGTTGAAATGATGGTGGAATTCCATAAATGGACACAAATCAGATGTCAAGAATTATAACATTCATAAACCAGTTGGAGAACACTTCAATCTCTCTGGTCACTCGATTATAGACCTAAAGGTCGTAATATTACAACAAAAAGACTTCAAAAACAGACTCCAACGAGAGACTGTTGAATTGGAATTCATTTGCAAACTGGATACAATTAATTTAGGCTTGAATAGAGACTAGGAATGGATGGGTCATTGCATAAAGAAACTATTTCCCTATGTTTATTTCCCCCCTTAAACCCCACTGTTCCTCAGACATTCCTGTTAACTGCTGGAAATGGCCCACCTTGATTATCACTACAAAAGTTTTTCTCCCATCCACCCCCCCCCCCCCGCCTCCTGCTGGTAATAGCTCATCTTAAGTGATCACTCTCCTTACAGTGTGTATGATAACACCCATTTTTTCATGTTCTGTGTGTATATAAATCTCCTCACTGTATTTTCCACTGAATGCATCCAATGAAGTGAGCTGTAGCTCACGAAAGCTGATGCTCAAATAAATTGGTTAGTCTCTAAGGTGCCACTAGTACTCCTTTTCTTTTTGCGAATACAGACTAACATGGCTGCTACTCTGAAACCTTTACATTTTTTGATGTCACATGGGTACTACTCCCCGCAAAGGAGATCCAAAATCCCACAGTAAATCCCTCCCACAAATATGCCCCATCTGCCTTGTAAGGGTAATCCCATAGGAGAACCTTTAACACATCTGGCCTAACTGGTGTTGGTGCCCATGCCCACTGACCACCCCCAGCTTGTCCCCCTCCCCAGCTTGTGTTCTGTGTGTCAGACCCTGTTCCAACTGAGCCAAATCTGCAGGTAGCACTTGAGCCAACCTCAGTCCTGTTTCCTCCTTGTGATTGTCCCTTATCGCTCTGATAAGAATGGGCTGAATGGGTCCCAAAAAATGCCTCGCAAACGTGCCTGAATTTACAGGTGCTTCAAAAATAACCACCATCATTAAATGCTCAGGAAATATTATTAAGTGACTCAGGTAGCTCCCGAGCTTGCTGTGGTATGAACAAGCCACTGTCGGTGTGAACTTCTGGCCCCCTTGGTGTCATCCAGTCCAACCACAGTGTGTGATGAGGTATGTCCCACCCAATCCCAGTTTGTATTCTGCCCTCAATCAAAACTGCTCATCACAATTAAACCAGGACATGCCCTCCTGGATTATGTCCATATCCTTAAACAAGACCCCAGCTTATCTCTGGGTAACCCTGTACTATCACGCATAGATAAGGAAGTCAGCCTCCCAATTTTCCCATGTTCTAGGCACCCTTGGCTATTCTTGGGAAGCTCCCTATTCTGCTTGCTCTGCCCATGCTTACTCTCTGTCCGCATCTCCCTCTGCAAGAGGGATATTATGTCCATATATTCCCCTCTCAGGATTTTATCCTTAGTTGGCCTGAGCAGGTGAACTCCCATCGGGTCACCCACCCCAGCATAACTTTACTTGGAACTGACTGATGGGGTATCCTCAGTGCCCTGCTCCCCACAGTCCCCCACAGGAAACTCAACTTTGTCCCATTATGGTATATTTCCTAACAACCGGTGAGTCAAATGTGCCCAGGGGCTTCATCCCCACCACACGGGCTCTCATACCCATGCGGAGGGACTGCCCCACCTGCCTATCTCCTGCCTCCAAAACTTGAGCCCATGCTGAACCTATCCTGTCACCCTGTCCAGACCCCTCACCCACAGATGCCTGACGTGGTTGCAACAACTTCAGATTAGCATGCAGCAGCTGTGTAATACCATTAGTGTTTCCACCAGGGTGCCCCCCCCCCCCCACACGGGTCTGCTACAGCTTTTGAGACTCCAGCTCCTAGGCCCAACCTATTTATTACCCCACCAGGCCCACTCCTGTCCCCCGCAAGTAAACTCACAGAGAGACAGTTTGATCCCAGACCCTGCACTTCGTTGAGGCCCCTGCAACTGCCACCGGTTGCCACACTGCAAGGCAGGATATCACCTGTGCCAACCATCTCCCTAATACAGATCACACTCACCCCTGGAATCAGCATCACCCCCATCTCTTGTATTCAGTGGAGAAGAACATCCTGGTTCTGAGTGACGCTGTACACATTGGAAGCCCTGTAATGCTATTGAAACAACCACTGAAACAACTTCACTGACCATTTGCTGTACAGCACTGCTGACTGTCCCACTAGCAAACACAGCCTGCCCACCTGCATGCGTGGATGCTTCTCCTGGAGCATCCCCATCCCTCAGTCCATGAGGCTGCCTTGGATGATCCAACACACCACCCTGGGCTTCATCATCCCCTGTCCTGGTAACAACCCCTTGCCCCTGCTGCAATGATCCTACCCTTGGGTCCCTCTCTAGCCCTTGAACTCCATTCAGACTGCCTTGAAAAACACAGCTTTGTATTCCATTATAAACTTGAAACTTATGCCAGATTCACTGTAAGACTCTTTAAGGATCATGGACTTTTGGGTGAAGATGAGTCTACTCCTGAACAAAAATATTATTTATACTTTTTGTGCAGAAAGTATGAATTTTTAAAGTACTCCTTTTCTTTTTGCGAATACAGACTAACACGGCTGTTCCTCTGAAACCTATTCTCTGATTGTGACTCAAAACAATTAAATCCCACCTTCTCCTCCCCACAAACACTTCTATGGCCTTTTAGATAGAGAAGTCCAGTTGTTAAAAAATTTCTAAACCTACTGGTAATAACAAATGTCCAAATAGATGACGGTGTGTATGTGCCCTTTGGGAAGACTGTATTATGGATACAGAATTGATGACGTACTGCATCCTAGAGTACCCGTGTGGTGTACATTAGTGGCTTTTTGGTACTGCGTTTTATCACAACATGCAAAGTTCAAAAACTATCTTCATTATTATTACACTGTCCAGACAATTTGCAAAGTGTGCTTTCCTAAAAAAGCCATTAAAAATACACAGGGATAAACTCAGAAACCAGAGAATTGTGTGCTTATCCGGTTTATGTTTTCCTTGTTTGTTTTAAAGCTTAAAGCTAAATACCAGGTTTTGTCAGACAATATTCTGATGTTTAATATTATAGCCTGGTGTTATAATACTAAGTCATTATACCCTCTGGTGAAAGTCTAAAGTTATTAAAACTGAATACATTTCTGGTTTCTGCAACTACAAAAATGTATGTGCTGAATAACATCAATGGAACTGTATAAGGTTAGGGGTAAATGAGAGAAGAATTTATTCCAGTGCTGTTGACTTACTGTGAAAATTTAATGCTCAGTTTGCATCAGGATTTTCCATTTCTGATATGTGTTGATGTGGCCTACTGGCAAAATTGTATTGTGTTTTAAAAGAGTACAGATGTGATCCTGCAACTCTTATTCATTGAGTAACTCTTGGGCAAAATCACACAGTCTCATTAAAGAAATATTCACATGAATAAGGAATATAAGGTCAGGTCCATAGCAAGCACTTAAAACATTTTTACACTGCCTGAAATGTAATCTGAAAAGTAATAACTAATCAAATGATACTGTATTTGGTGTATACTGTGTATATTTCTCTGTTTCAAATTCAGAAGGCATAAAAGAGTTTTGTAAAATTGTAATGTGAAAGGAAAATGAACATTTATGGTTGTTTATTGGTAGTAGACATTTGAGGTGCTATAGTTGGGAAGATAGTGATTATATAACTTTCCCTTGAATAAAGTAATATTTTAGTGATAGTGAGCTAGGTCCTCCAGTTTAGCAAAGGTGAGCTTGGTGAAAGATCAGAAGGCAGGTTAAAAATATATCTAATGTTAGCATTTATGCACATGTAGTGGAGGCCTCCATAGTTGATCAAGCTTAAGGCTTGATCTTCATTTTCTGATCTATCCCATAGTGAGGAAAGCATGCGATTGCATACTATTGCACCGTATGGTGACTTGGCTGGCTGGTGCGAAGGTTGCGGATCTCTCGAGGCATCTAGATAGACTGGCATGTAGTACTGGGGAGGAGCCGGTGGTCGTGGTACATGTAGGTACCAATGTCATAGGGAAGGGTAGGAGAGACATCCTGGAGGCCACATTTAGACTGAAATCCAGGACCTCTATTGTGGCATTCTCAGAAATGCCTCCAGTTCCACGCACAGGGCCAGGTCAGCAGGCAGAACTTCAGAGTCTCAATGCGTGGATGAGACGATGGTGTAGGGAGGAGGGGTTTAGATTAATTAGGAACTGGGGAAACTTTGGGGATAGGGGGAGCCTGTACAGGAAGGATGGGCTCCACCTAAACCAAAGTGGATCCAGATTGCTGGCACTTAACATTAAAAAGGTTGCAGAGCAGTTTTTAAACTAAGAGATGGGGGAAAGCCGATTGCTGCAGAGGCGCACGTGGATCAGATAGAGACTTCTCTTAGAGGAGAGTCTATTGATAGAGATTCTCTAGGTTTTAGTCAGGAGGAGAGGATGGAAGAGGATAAAGTATGGGCCAGATCAGATGAGAAACATTCACATAAAGAATCTGACACATCAGAAAAGGGCAGACAAATAAACAGTGACAAGTTTTTAAAGTGCTTGTACACAAATGCTAGAAGTCTAAATAATAAGATGGGTGAACTAGAGTGCCTTGTGTTAAAGGAGGATATTGATATAATAGGCATCACAGAAACCTGGTGGAGTGAGGACAAACAATGGGACACAATCATTCCAGGGTACAAAATATATCAGAAGGACAGAACAGGTCATGTGTGGGGAGGGAGTGGCACTATATGTGAAAGAAAATGTAGAATCAAATGAAGTAAAAATCTTAAATGAATCCACATGTTCCATAGAATCTCTATGGATAGTAATTCCATGCTCTAATAAGAATATAACAGTAGGGATCTTTTATCGACCACCTTACCAGGACAGTGATAGTGATGATTAAATGCTCAGGGAGATTACGGAGACTATCAAAATAAAGAACTCAGTAACAGTGGGGGATTTCAATTATCCTCATATTGACTGGGTATATGTCACCTCAGGACGAAATGAAAAGACAAAATTTCTCGACACTTTAAATGACTGCTTCTTGGAGCAGCTGGTACAGGAACCCACAAGGGGAAAGGCAACTCTCGATCTAGTCCTGAGTGGAGCGTAGGATCTGGTTCAAGAGATAACTATAATAGGACCACTTGGAAATAGTGACCATAATATAATAACATTTAACATTCCTGTGGTGGGAAGAACACCTCAACAGCCCAATACTATGGCATTTAATTTCAGAAAGGGCAACTATGCAAAAATGAGGAGGTTAGTTAAACAGAAATTAAAAGGTACAGTGACTAGAGTGAAATCCCTGCAAGCTGCATGGACACTTTTCAAAGACACCATAATAGAAGCTCAACTTAAATGTATACCCCAAATTAAAAAAAAACACAGTAAAAGAACTAAAAAAGAGCCACCGTGGCTTAACAACCATTTAAAAGAAGCAGAGAGAGATAAAAAGGCATCTTTTAAAAAATGGAAATCAAATCCTAATGAGGTAAATAGAAAGGAGCATAAACACTGCCAAATTAAATGTAAAAATGTAATAAGAAAAGCCAAAAAGGAGTTTGAAGAACAGCTAGCCAAAAACTCAAAAGGTAATAACAAAATGTTTTTTAAGTACATCAGAAGCAGGAAGCCTGCTAAACAACCAGCGGGGGCCCTTGGACGATCGAGATACAAAAGGAGCACTTAAAGATGATAAAGTGATCACAGAGAAACTAAAATTAATTCTTTGCTTCAGTCTTTACGGCTGAGGATGTTAGGCAGATTCCCAAACCTGAGTTGTCTTTTGTAGGTGACAAATCTGAGGAATCATCACAGATTAAAGTGTCACTAGAGGAGGTTTTGGAATTAATTGAGAAACTTAACCGTAACAAGTCACCAGGATCAGATGGCATTCACCCAAGAGTTCTGAAAGAACTCAAATGTGAAATTGCGGAACTATTAACTATGGTTTGTAACCTGTCCTTTAAATCAGCAATGGTACCCAATGACTGGAAGATAGCTAATGTAACACCAATATTTAAGAAGGGCTCTAGAGGTGACCCTGGCAATTACAGACCGCTAAGTCTAACGTCAGTACAGGGCAAATTATTTGAAACAATAATAAAGAATAAAATTATCAGATGCATGGACAAACATAAATTGTTGCGCAAAAGTCAACATGGTTTCTATAAAGGGAGATCATGTCTTGCTAATCTATTAGAGTTATTTAAGGGGTCAACAAACATGTGAACAAGGGGGATCCAGTGGACCTAGTATAGTTAGATTTTCAGAAAGCCTTTGACAAGGTCCCTCACCAAAGGCTCTTACGTAATTTAAGTTGTCATGGGATAAGAGGGAAGATCCTTTCATGGATTGAGAACTGGTTAAAAGACAGGGAACAAAGGATAGGAATAAACGGTAAATTTTCAGAATGGAGAGGGGTAACTAGTGGTGTTCCCCAAGGGTCAGTCCTAGGACCAATCCTATTCAACTTATTCATAAATGATCTGGAAAAAGGGCTACACAGTGAGGTGGCAAAGTTTGCAGATGATACTAAACTGCTCAAGATAGTTAAGACCAAAGCAGACTGTGAAGAACTTCAAAAAGATCTGACAAAACTGAGTGATTGGGCAACAAAATGGCAAATGAAATTTAATGTAGATAAATGTCAAATAATGCACACTGGAAAAAATAACCCCAATTATACATACAATATGATGGGGGCTAATTTAGCTACAACTAATCAGGAGAAAGATCTTGGAGTCATTGTGGCTAGTTCTCTGAAGACATCCACGCAGTGTGCAGTGGCAGTCAAAAAAGCAAATGGGATGTTAGGAATCATTAAAAAAGGGATAGACAATAAGATGGAGAATATCTTATTGCCTTTATATAAACCCATGGTACACCCACATCTTGAATACTGCGTACAGATGTGGTCCCCTCATCTCAACAAAGATATACTGGCATTAGAAAAGGTTCAGAAAAGGGCAACTAAAATGATTAGGGGTTTGGAATGGGTCCCATATGAGGAGAGATTAAAGAGGCTAGGACTTTTCAGCTTGGAAAAGAGGAGACCAAAGGGGAGATATGATAGAGGTATATAAAATCATGAGTGGTGTGGAGAAAGTGAATAAGGAAAAGTTATTTACTTGTTCCCATAATATAAGAACTAGGAGCCACCAAATGAAAACAATGGGCAGCAGGTTTAAAACAAGTAAAAGGAAGTTCTTCTACACTCAGCACACAGTCAACCTGTGGAACTCCTTGCCTGAGCAGGTTGTGAAGGCTAGGACTATAGCAGGGTTTAAAAGAGAACTGGATAAATTCATAGAAGTTAAATCCATTAATGGCTATTAGCCAGGATGGGTAAGGAATGGTGTCCTTAGCCTCTGTTTGTCAGAGGGTGGAGATGGATGGCAGAAGAGAAATCACTTGATCATTACCTATTAGGTTCACTCCTTCTGGGGAATCTGGCATTGACCACTCTCGATAGACAGGATACTGGACTGGATGGACCTTTGGTCTGACCCAGTATGGCCATTCTTATGTTCTTATGACCTTGAAGCAGCCTGGGAGGGAAATTTTGTCTCCCCATTTCTCTGGTTAGGCAATAAAATGTAAAGGGTCTACACCTGGTGCAGTGTACACATCATGATATATTGACATAACTTCACCCCAAGAACATGGGGGAGTGGTGTTATGTCTCTGCTCAGTTCACATTCTCTCATTATTTTCCATGCATCTGCACAAAGAAACATATAGTGGGTCTGTGGACCTGCTTACCCCTGTGTGCAGGAAGAAGCGTACAGTGCACCATCACAACGGTGTATTTCCCCTCTCTTCTTTGTTGCTCTGCCATTCAGAACAAGCCATGATCTGGCCCTTAGCAAAGCAAAGAGGTGTAGATGTTCCAGGCATTCAGGAGTGTAATTTTTAACTTAGTCAAATAAATAGAAATTATACTGTATGTATTATATATTTTACACACTTATAGGTACATATGGGTGTGGGTGTGGAGAGAGAGAGATTCCTAGATAAAGTAATGAGAACTTCAAAAGATAATGAGTGTTAAGATTCCAAACTCTTTTCATAAAGACTACCAGAAGGAACTCCAAGAACTAAAGTCTCACTGACAGATAGTGTTGATGTTGTAGAGAAACCAGAGCTGGCAGGTTCTGCATCTGTAATGTTAAGTATTACAATGTACTGAGTATCTGTAGCCTTAAAAATGAAATTGGGAGTAAGAAAAACAGAACATAAAACATTTAAAGATTCATTTTTTTCATCCACCTGGTGTGTATTTCCCAATGATGCAATTAAAAGCATGCCATAAAGAATTGGCCCCATAGCATAGGGGTAAACAACATCTCCATTATGGTAAACAAATGGAAGTCAGGGAAAGATCACTCAGTAACAGACACCAGACAATAGGTACTTAAGCCTGGTTAAACAGTATTTGAGTCCTCAGCTGAAATATCAGCTAATTAAGTGTTCACAGAAAAAATGTACCTTAATTTGTTTGTAACTGTTCATTATATATACAAATACTGTGTAGAGAAATATTTTAATAGGTGCACCTTTGTAATTCCTCTAGGGCGAAAGAGGATTGGCTTGATCTTGGAGAATTCATGGTAGCTTGCTCCCACCCTTCCCCCATCTTAGCATACACAAACAAAACCTGTAAAATATTGAAACAATCCAGACATACAATCTGCCCCTTGTCCTGTGCAGGGAGTCAGAAACGAGTCCACCAGAATCTTCAGAAGACCTCTGCCAAACTTTTAGGAAGGCATATTGTTTGACTGGAGATATGAGAACAGGATGATAGTTTAATAACTTCAGTGTTGCTTCACTGGCATTTTTAAGCCATTTCTTAATCTCTTTAACAAAAACAAACCAAAACTTGATCTTGACCAAGTTGTTGCCTGCTGGTTAGCAAGGCTCCGACTGATGGGAGGAGGGTTGGTTCTGAAAGAACTACATAGGTAATTGTTTAGAATCTGGTCTGTCATTAAGAGAGAGATTCCACCCAAGGAAATCCACCAGTTTGACTGGTGACACTGTATCCAAGAAAAGCAACATCTTTCTAGTTCACAGGAATATCTCAGAACAGCTGTGAAATTTGAGCTAACAAACAAAAATGGCTGTATCAGGGAAAGTTTCTGGTGCTTGTTAACATTTCCAAAACAAAAGTCCTTCCAAATATGCTCATATACAATCAGTGTGCCATGGTGCCCATAGTACATTACAGCCAACTGAATATTTGCAAAATATGGCACATTCCATTCATGCAAGTATAGCAAATCAGATGCAATACTGAGCAGAGTTTAAATTTAACTTTGTTAGAATGAAGCCTAAAGTAGCCCAAGGAGAAGCAGCATAATCATATAATTATAGAAATATAGGACTGAAAGGAACCTTGAGAGTTTATATAGTTCATCCCTCCTTGCTGAGGCAGGACCATGTATACCTAGGTCAGTGGTTCTCAAACTTGTTCCGCCGCTTGTGCAGGGAAAGCCCCTGGCAGGCCGGGCTGGTTTGTTTACCTGCCACGGCCATAGGTCTGGCCAATTGCAGCTCCCAGTGGCCGCGGTTCACTGCTCCAGGCCAATGGGAGCTGCTGGAAGCGGCAACCAGTATGTCCCTACAACTATTTTGAAGACTGTTATCGGGTCCTCTCTCAGCTTCTTTTGTTCAGACTAAACATGCTCAGTTTTTAAACCTGTCTTCATAGGTCAGGTTTTCTAAACCTTTTATCACTTTTATTGCTCTTCTCTGTACTCTCTCCAATTTGTCCTTACCTATCTTAAAGCGTAGTGCCCAATATTTGACACATTACTCCAGCTAAGGCCTTACCAGTGCCAAGTAGAGTCTTACATATGATACTCTTGTTAATATACTCCAGAATATTAGCTTTTTCACAACTGTATGACACTACTGTCTCATATTCAATTTGTGACCCACTTTAATACCCATATCCTTTTCCGTGGTACTACTGGCTAGCCAGTTTTCCCCATTTTGTATTCGGGCATTTGATTTTTCCTTCCTAACCTTAGTACTTGTCACTTTTCTGTGAATTTTATTTTGTTGATTTCAGACAAACTCTCCAAATTATCAAGATAATTTTGAATTGTAATTGTCCTCCAAAGTGCTTTCTACCCCTCCCAGCATGGTGTCATCTGCAAACTTTATTAGCATACTCTCCACCCCATTATCCAAGACATTAATGAAACTATTAATCAGTACCAGACCCACATCCCTCCAGGACCCCACTAGATACATTGTCTGTTTGACAGCGTACCATTAATTGCTGTTCTTTGGATACATTTTTTCAACAGATGTATGTCCACTTTTTATTAGTTTCATCACAAACACTTTTCCCTAGTTTGCTTATGAAAATAGTCTGTGGGACACTGTCAATAGCTTTACTAAAATCAAGATAAATCATATCTACTGCCCTTTATCCTTCTCCCCAGCAAGTAACCCTGTCAAAGAAGGAAATTAAGTTGGTTTGTCTTGATTAGTTCTTGACAAATCCATGCTGGCTATTGCTTATCACCGTATTATCCTCTAGTCATAGGCACCAAGACTCCATGAGTGCGTCAGGGCTGGAGCACCCATGGGAACAAAATTGTGGGTGCTCAGCACCCACTGGCAGCCCCTCATGAGAACCTCCCCCGCCCCAGTGCCTCCTGACCACCAGCGGGCCTTGACGATCACTGCCTCTGCCTCCCTCCCAGAGCTTACCGCCTGCTGCATATCAGCTGCTTCGTGGCATCAGGAGGTGCTGGCGGGGAGCAGGGAGGAGTGAGGATGCAGCACACTTGGGGGAGGGGAAGGAACTGGGTGGGGAAGAGGCAGAGTGGGGGCAGAAAAAGGCAGGAAAGAGGTGGGGGAGTGGGAAGAAGCAGGGTGTGGGAGAAGCATTGGGGAAAGGGGTGGAGTGAGGGGGTGGGGCCTAGGCAGAGCTGGGGGGAACACCCCCCAACAGATTAGAAACTCGGTGCCTATGCCTCTAGGTGCTTATAAATTGATTGTTTAATAATAATAATAATCCAGTAACTTTCTAGATATTGAAATTAGGCTGACTGGTCTATAATTTTTCAGGTCCTCTTTATTCCCCTTTTTAAAGATAGGTACAATGTTTGTCCTTCTCCAATCTGCTGGTACCTCACCCATCTTCCATGAGTTCTGAAAAACAACTAATGGTTCCAAGATTGCTTGAGCTAGTTCACCAAGGGTGGATTTTGTCAGGCTCTGCTGACTTGAATACATCTAACATCTAAATATTGTTTAACCGATTCTGGCATGTGTTCCTTATCTCTTCTTGTTAATGTTAATTGTACTAACCATCTGGTTACATTTAGGGTTTTTTTCTTCTTCTGTGAAGACGAAAGCAAAAATAGGCATTAAACACCTCATACTTCTTACTGTCATCCATTATTAACTCTCCTTCCCCACTAAGTAGTGGACATATATCTTCCTTCATCTTTCTCTTGCTTCTAATGTGTGTATATATATACATAGAACCTCTTTTTATTGCCTTTTATGTCCCTTGTTAGGTGTCACTCATTTTGTGCCTTAACCTTTCTGATTTTTTCCCTACATGTTTGTGCTATTCTTTTGTTCTTGTCCTTTTCAATTTGTCCATGTTTCCATTTTGTGTATGACTCTTTTTTGATTTCACATCATTAAAGCGTTCCTGATGCAGCCATATTGGCCTCTGGCTATTCTTCTTATCTTTCCTTTGCATCAGGATAAATTGCTGTTGTGCCTTAAATATTGTCTCTTTGAGAAGCTGCCAGCTCTTTTGCACTCCTTTTATATTTCAAATTTTCTTTCCAGGTGGCCTTACTTACTAGTTCTCTGTTTGTTAAAGTCAGCTTTTTGAGGTCCATTGTCTGCTCTCACTCCTTCCTTCCTGAGAATCATGTAGCCTGTCATTTTATGATCACTTTCACCCAAGATGCCTTCCATATTCGGACTCTCAACCAATTCCTTCCTGTTAATCAAAATGATCTTCTGTTTAAGGCACTAGACTAGTGTAAGAATAAATAGATTTTGGCTCTGCCACTAACTTCAAATGTGAAATTAGCAAGCTATTTAAACTGTTAGTGCCTCAGTTCCTTATCTCTAAAAATTAGGGATACCATATTGCCTGTCTACAGACTGCCTGTCTGTCTTCTCTGTTTAGCCTGCAACCTCTCTGGGTCAAGGTGTGGCTTTTGCTAGATTTATGTACAGTGCCTAGCACAATAGGGCCTCAGTCTCAGTTGAGATCTCTAGATGCTACTGTAATAGAAATAAATAATAACAAAATGTCTCATTAACATAGAGAAATAAAAGTGGATGCCTTCTACTTATTTAAAAGTGTATGGCAATGACAAATGTATTAAAATAGCTCAAGATGGTGAGTTCTGATGTGCCAGACAACTCCTGAGGCTAAGATGTGGGTGCTGCCCTTCTGATTTTAATCAGCAATCAGCACAAATGCATTTACTCATAGGTACCAGCTATCTGACTGCATGGATATGTGGTAACAGACCTCTGTCCCACCCTTCTGTTTCCTTTGATAAAACACTCAAACCAACTTTTTACAAAATCTAAATAAACAATAACAGAGAAAGAAACAAAGAAATGACAACGTAGAAAAATACATTGTGCTATAGTGAAGAGTTAGTCTGATAGCTAAAGGGGAAAAAAAGCCCAAAAGACAGGAATCCCTTAAAAGCACAGAGTTCTATAAAAATATGACTGATATTCCAGGTATGTTGCAAGCTGGTAAAAACCTGCTGTCTATGCAGCCTTCTTTGTTTGCATACAAAGAAACAGAAAATACAACATTTTGATAAGATGAAATATAGTACCATGAACATTATAAAAGATTGTATGAAGCAATTAAAACTATGCAGGTGTTCAAAGTGATTTTTTTTAGGATCTGTTGAAGATCATATTGAAAAAACCAATTAAGCCATTAGGATGAATGACCTGCGTGATAAAAATGTCTGTCTTAATGAAAAAATGTATTGTCATATCCATCTTGGGGAAAGGTGGTAGCTTTCAGTTCACAGTCCTTACAGTCCTGATTTGATTATTTAACATCTCCATTTTAAAATGTTATGTCTGTAAGAATATGTCATGGGGCACTGTAAGCTGCTTTTGTTCACAGAAGCAACAAAATCAGTTCTGACTTGCACATACTGTGTATACCAATATATGAACTCTCTGGATTTCAGCCGCGATCCCTGCTTCGCCCTGAAACTATGCATTGTGCTGCCCATTCAGTGATGTTGCAGTGTCTAGTACCTACTTGCATAGTCCTGTATTCCATGGCAGAACTCCCTCTGGCCACCCATATTGTGCACATGCCTGCATGGGCTGCTTTCCCCTGTTTTCTCCCTTGTGCTGTACAGGTTAGATCAGTTCCTACTCCATGGTATTTGTCTACCATAAGCATTTTTAGTTCTTCAAGCAGTAGAGACGCAATTTTTATAGCGTGTATGACTTGTATTAACCTCCTAAAACTTGTTTTAAAAATTCTGAGAATTGAATGTGATTTGGTGCTAGAAGTGGGGGCGGGGGGTTGGTGTGATTCTCTGAATATATGGAAAAATTACAGAAGCTTGATGCATGTTCCACAAGGATTTTGAAATCAATATCTCATTAGAAATGTTAGCTTTAAAGTGGCATCAGCAAACTTTCTTAAAAAATATTACTGGTTTGTTTAAAAAATGTAAAAAGATAGCTAAATAAAAACTTCCTTTCCCCCTACTATTGAACAGTGTTTGAGAGAAAAAGTAATTTATTATTTGATGGAAGTGAGGCTTTATGATATTCTACTGTGTAAGAAAGATCACTTTAATATCTTCTCTGCCTATTCCATTTATTTAGAAAACTGAAACTGCCATTTTATTGCAGTTGTGGGCACTATTGTAATGTGAAATAATTATTGGCTCAATCCTATAAGGTGCTGAGATCTTTCTGCTCCCAGTGACTTCAAGGTGAGTTGATGGCCCTCAGCACTTTGTAGGATCAGCTCCTAACACTGTAAGGAATAATGTAATAATTCAGGGCATGCAGAAGAATGATACAGATACAGGGGTGGATTTTAGATCAGAAGCTCACAACTTTATGAATTTTTAATTTTATTGGGAGGATTAAACTGCTAAAACAAAACAAAACAGGCATTTATTTGGCTCAAGTGTGGTATTAAATGATCTCCTTGCCAAGTAACCAATATTTAGGGTTGGCCCCTTCACCCTAACCCCAAGGATTCATCCCAACTCTGAAGCTTCTTTCCTTTCCCCCTTCAGGAGAGTCAGTGAAGACTTAAGTTCTCCCCTTCTTCCAACAGGCAAATAGGCTATGTAGTCCTCTCCTGGCTGTCTTATTCATGTTTGCCTGTGGGAGCTGGCTCCTTTGAACCTTACCCACACTGGACACCAGAGCAAGTTACATTACAAACTCACTTATAATTTACAATTTTATACCCTGTCCCTACTAGCCCAAAACTGGCCTTCAAGGATGCTATGAAGAAGGTGAAAATACCAACCAGACACCCTGCCAATTTTGCCACAAAGGAAAAAAATCCTTCCTGATCTCCCAAACCCATGATCCCACAACTTCTTGGAAACACCGTTCAAACTATATCTCCATTGTAGGGCAAGCCCAGACACAACCACCATATGCACTTGCAGCAGGAGGGAGGGGAGAAGACCCCAGAAGAGCCAAGCCTGCTGCTCCCTTTCCCTCTACTCTGATAGCTCTAGGAGTTGTCTCCTCCCATGATATTCTAATCAGACATTCCTCTCACTGAAATGGGAATGGTATTGCCATTGTCTATAACATCTTTCACACTCCTCAATTATTACTTATTAAATGTGATTTTACTCTTCCTATTGCAGACTCAAATTCTTTCCTGGGTATCTGGCTGGTGAATCTTGCCCATATGCTCGGGGTTTAGCTGATCGCCATATTTGGGGTCAGGAAGGAATTTTCCTCCAGGGCAGATTGGTAGAGGCCCTGGAGGTTTTTCGCCTTCCTCTGTACCATGGGGCATGGGTCACTTGCTGGAGGATTCTCTGCTCCTTGAAGTCTTTAAAGTACGATTTGAGGACTTCAATAGCTCAGACATAGGTGAGAGGTTTTTCGCAGGAGTGGGTAGGTGAGATTCTGTGACCTGCGTTGTGCAGGAGGTCAGACTAGATGATCATAATGGTCCCTTCTGACCTTAGTATCTATGAATCTATGAATAGTATGGCTGTCATAGACCCAACAGGCTTGTTCTAACACACGTGAATAATCACATTGTTTTATCATTATAGTTAATTGTTAATAAATATTTACATTGCACCACAATTTTGCACCACACTTTACAGAGATTGATTTTTTTTAAAAGACATAGGATGAAATGCTATCTCCATTGAAGTCAATGATAAAACTCGCATTGAGCTCTGGGGGGGGCCAGGATTTCACTCCCTGAAGTTTCTGATTCCCTTCCCTGAAGTTTTCATAACCTAAGGTCTTAATTCTGCCACCTTTACTCATGTTCAGTAGTACTCTAATATGGACTACGTTGTGCAACCCCTACACTCATTGGTGAGCACTTTTGTGAGTAGTTCAATTGATTTCACTTATAGAATACATATTCCTCAAAATGTGTGACAAGGTGGCAGTAGCAGAGTCCTTCATTTAGTCAACAGAAGATGAAGATTGATAAAGGTGAAGGGAGTGGGGTTCTCTTCACTAAAGCACAGAAAGCTTGTATTTAACTTTTATACATTACATAACTCAACACCAGGCTTTGGTTGCTGGTGTGTTTAACTGCCGCTTGCAGCTCCCTGAAGTCTAGAGCTCCATCTTCCAAAATGGAGGATGGTCTTTTGTCCCTACACCTACCCTCTATCCCCTCACTCCACACACACACACACACCCCGTGTCATAATCACAGCTGCTCTGTATAAGGGCTAGGGAGAAGGTAACCTGGATCAGAACAAATTAAATTTTGAATGAGTGAATTTTAGAAACATCATGCTTCAAGTCATTGTTCATGGGAAGTTCCTAGAATAAAGAACTTTTTCCTGTGTTGCTTTATTCAACAGTATAAAACAAAAGCTGCATAGCTTCTCTGGGCCTAATGACCTTTGACCAATGATCTGTACCAAAATACAAGCAGTTGTTCTTATAATCACTTTGAATCTGATTCTTAAATAATTTAAACTCTGCATGCTATAGAATCAACAGTAAAATGTTCAGTGTTCAATCATTAAAAAATCATTTGATATTCATTGTAACAGAATTAATCATAATGCGTTCATTTGGCAATCATGTGGCTGTCACGTGTAAGAGTTCAATTATAATACACATTAGCTAATGATCTTATAAAGTGTTACTAAATCAACATAGCTGTGCAACATCTTATTTGCATTATTCATAAACTGCAGGTTTCAAAATCTACTAAAAGCAAGTGGAGTGGCATGTTAAAACGCAGTAATGTATCACAAAGGACACATTTTTGATGCCTTGTTTTTAAATCACTTTCATCTATCTATTTATGCATGTTTTCATGTGGCCTCCATCACAGTAGGATCTCAGCACCTAGAAATTTGCTTAGAGTTTTCACACATGCCTAAAACCATACCATTTCTCTCTCTCTCTCTCGCTCTCTCTCTCTATCTATCTATATATATAGTCCTATTATTTGCAATGTGAAGTCAGGCCATATAGTATAGCACAACATATAGGCTTTCTATAAATGTCTCTTTGTGGGCTATATATCATGGAGGCATTAATGTGATTTGCACATTGAAGTCCATGAGACCAGGATTTCCCTCCATGCAATTAAAGGGCCTAAAGCAGTAATCTAGGATTTAGTCTACACAATCCACTACTCTAGGTGTCTAGACCATTTTGTTATTGTCTAAAATATAAGCTGCTAAAACAACTTAGCCTAAGAGCTTGTTCAGACAACAACTGTGACTTTATAACCAGTTAGAGACATGGTTACCATATCCAGTTGCAGAAGTATGATTCTGTTTATGTTTACAAAGCTGCTTTTCTTCCTCACAGTTGCCATGGTCCCTAACAATGTTTGTATAAGTAGTACATTTTGGGAACACTGGATACTGTTTCAGAGATGCAGCACCCCAAGGACCAGAGAGCAGTACCAGCCGCATGTGGTGGAAAGCCAGCTGGGATGCCCAGCCACATAAATGGGAGTAAGGAATACTGCTAGACTGGTTGATCTGCCCATATTGCACACAAAAAAAGTATGTTTATCCAGTTGCAGGAACACAGACATATTTCCATACAGGCATCTGGGAGGGTGAAATTCTATTAACTGCCAAGGCTACTAATCAAGTTTTAACCATATAGTTAGGTAACTGGTTTCAAAGTTAGTTAAAAGTTGAAGTATGGTCAAGGCCTAGAATAGAAGATGCTTTTATAGTAGCTAATTCATAAATTTCATGGTAACAAACTATTTCAATGATCTCTTAACCCAGATAGTTTCTTATTTTCCTTTCCCCTTTTGAAAATTTGACCATGAGAAACTTTATTTACATCTGGGCAAATTTGTTCAGACAAAATAAGAATGAAGCCAAAATTTAACTGTCACTAGATCAAAAACAGAATATACATTTTTAGGCTTAAATGTGGTTGTCCCAATGCTCTATTTATTTAGTGGATTGTGCCAGCAAACTTAATCATACTTGCCCTTCACTAATATATATGAGTATCACTTCGCTAGCGGTATGTGCTACATGTGCGGTCTTGTAGGAATAATTGTTTACAGGATACTTCTTTAGCCTACTAGAAACATTATATTCCCCCCACTGGAAATGAATCTGTCTAAAAGAACTTGTATTTGGAGTCTTGACCGCCACCGCTGCTCTATCTCAGAACACAGCACAAAAAATGGCACTTTTTTTGCTGCCTGAAATTGCTATGATTATGGTATCCAGAGTAGCATAACATGCACATTTTAAAATATATATCATTTTTTAAACATAACAATTTGACAGACTATCAGGTCTGGGTTATTAACATGAAAATCTTAGGGAAAAGATTTTTGAAATGTTTGGGTCTTTTTAAAATACAAATGCATAGAGGCAAAGGTTAGAAATGTAACTGAAGCATGCAGGCTTATCTATTTGATCTGGGCATGCTTATTTCCTTGTGTCATTTTAAGAATCACAAAACTGTCAGAAATAGATCAGCTTCTTTGTTAGTGTTCACTGGCAGCTGTTTATGGAGATATTGTTACTAACAACTCCATTACAAAATTAATTTTGATCTTGGAATAAAAATCAAACATAAAAAAGAGTTGAATAAAGAAAACATGAAGCCATATGACCTGAAAAATTGTTTCTTTCAAAGACTACTACTAAGAATTAATGATTGATGACTCTCTTAAATTCTTTGAAGGCTCAGTTTGGATAAGCAGTCAAAGATCTGGAGGCTGATCCGAAATATTCAGCCCCAAACTGAGAGGAGGAAATCTCTTGAGAACAAGCTTTCTTTCAATACTTTCTGCATCCAGTTAGATCAGAGTTAACGTGAGAACACATCTTTTTGCAGTTTACTGGCATTTCAGATTTCTGTTTTGGATGAGACCAAGAATTGTTTCCAAAAAGAAAATATTAAGTGAGCTTTTCCATTGTTAAAATAATATATATTTAGTTAGCATCATAATCAGTCTATTATTATTATTATCAGTCAATGAGAGATGTAAAAAAAAAACAACAGGACTTCAGCACCCAGCAAATCCCATTGAGATTAATGGGAGTTGGTGGGCACTGGACACTATTGAAAATCTATCCACTTCAGCTATGTGACTAAATGGAAGCTGTTGGGTACTGGGGTCTCTTGAACATATTGGCCCAGTGTACATGTGTGCTGCTGACATTTCTTCTGATGGGAGCTAAGTATGTTCCATCTGAAGGCAGAATTTGGCCTTAGAAACATTGTCGGAAGACTTTGCACTTTCCAGAGGAAGAAACTAAAATAAACTGTTGTTCTGAAGTTCAGAATGATTTTCTTCTGTTTCAATTATGCTTTAGTTTGTTTGGGTTAGGTCCTTGTTTAATCTAAAGCAGATTATCCATCCTACCTCATTGTAATCTGTTAGAATCAGAGAATATTAGGGTTCGATGAAACCTCAGGAGGTCATCCAGTCCAATCCCCTGCTCAAAGCAAGACCAACACCAACTAAATCATCCCAAGCCGGGCCTTAAAGACCTCTAAGGATGGAGATTCCACCACCTTCCCAGGTAAACCATTCCAGTGCTTCACCACCCTCCTAGTGAAATAGTTTTTCCTAATATCCAACCTAGACCTCCTCCACCGCAACTTGTGACCATTACTTCTTGTTCTATCATCTGCCACCACTGAGAACAGCCTAGCTCCATCCTCTTTGGAACCCCCCCTTCAGGTAGTTGAAGGCTGCTATCAAATCCACCCCCAGTCTTCTCTTCTGAAGACTAAATAACCCCAGTTCCCTCAGCCTCTCCTCATAAGTCATGTGCCCCAGCCCCTAATCATTTTCGTTGCCCTCCACTGGACGCTCTCCAATTTCTCCACATACCTTCTGTGGTGGGGGGACCAAAACTGGACAAACTGTGTAACAAGTGAACAAAGTAGTAGTAAGTTGTACTCTGAAAATTATGTGCAAGAGTGGTCAATGTGCAATACAGACTTCCTATACTAATTTCAAAAATGAAATGGACCCTTCTGTACAGGGAAAGTATAAAGCAATAGTAGGGTGACCAGATGTCCCGATTTTATAGGGACAGTCCCAATATTTAGGTCTTTTTTTATATGGGCTTCTGTTACCCCCCATCCCTGTCCCGATTTTTCACACTTGCTATCTGGTCACCCTAAGCAATAGTGATATTTTCACCTTATGTTTACTGAGGATTTTTCAAATATCCAAACAAGAACCAAATATGTACAATATAACAAATATCATAATTCACTGCACATCTCCTTTCCATCGAGGATCTCAGAGCACTTAGCAAATATTAATTAAAATATTAGTGATATCTTAGTTATACTTAATAAATCTTAAACCCATTTTGCAAATGGGGAAACTGATGTACAGACAGGATAAATCACTTGCCCAGATTCACACAGCTTGTCAATGGAACATAATTGAGCAGCCATAACTCCTAATTGCCTACTTTAACCACTGTGTGTGTGTATATATATATATATATATATATATAATCCTCTCCCTGACAAATAATGCTTTTCTGGCAAAAGTTTATAATTCTACAGTCAATGAGTCTATTACAAACTTCTCTGTGTTCAAGGCGCTTAATTCAGCTCTGAGTAAAATGTTCAGGGTTGTAAATTATCAGCTCAACAGATGCAGTATTTGATTTGTTTTTGTTTTTTGTTTTCTAGAAATTAGAAAAAAAATGCACTGTACAAGAATTCAAAATGTAGCTATTAACATTTTAAAATGTTTTAATTTAATTACATAATCATGAAAGTGCTCACATAGCTAATCTGTGATCTACATAGCCACACCTGTGATCTACACTCTTATTCCATTTCTCTCACGACAATATCCCTCTCCCCACCTTCAATGCTTGCCATATATGGTCCATGCCTCATTTTGTCAGTAAGTGTGGTGGTGGTTCATAGTACCATATTGCACTATGCTAGTTTATTTTTCTGTAGTGGGAAACATATCCACCATATGATACAGGCTTTGGTACAGTGGATTCATCTGTTTTATTAACAAGCAGGAGTGCAAAATCTCACAAAAACTTTGCACAGAAATTCCTGGAACCCCTGTGATTTGAGTATTTTATGCACCTTTCTTTTTTATTTTTTATGACTCAAACATGTTTACTGTATTTTATTCATTGAAACTAAAGAATGTTAATATATAGGAGGAATTCTCCTCTTGCATTTAAAGCAAACCATCAACCAAGCTCTGTCTTGAAAGAAAATCCATCTCAGGCTACATCTGTTAGTGGAACCTGTTGAGTGGAAA
Organism: Caretta caretta; assembly: GCF_965140235.1. Taxonomy (NCBI): domain Eukaryota; kingdom Metazoa; phylum Chordata; order Testudines; family Cheloniidae; genus Caretta; species Caretta caretta. The sequence continues at coordinate 57,281,967 of NC_134209.1, forward strand.
TCTAGATTTCTGTGCATTTAAAAAGAATAGTTTTATCTGTGACTATTGCAGGCAGTATATCTGAATTCTGTCATTACGTTCCACTAAAAAGCCTAAGCCATTGCTTGTGTGAGTGCAGAATATGAGCCTAAATTTTGTTTTTTGTTTATTCTGATTCTGTCCTAATTCTGTAGCTGGATCCAGTAGCACAGAAATTTATGCTCAAGTAGAGTTTTGTTGACATTAGTGAAACCCCTTACAGGCTGAAGGATCCATGCATCTGGATTCAATTGCAGAATCAAGGCTTTAAACCATATGTGACCATTCTAGAACAGATTCTGATCCACATCAAGGCAAATCCCAAAGGGACATAGCATCGCTGCAGATTGAGCACCACCCGAATCAATCTCTACCTAGGCCCTTCAGAGGTCTGGCTAGATGTAAAGATCTCAGTAATGGATGTAGACTGATCACACTACTGAAGCTTTTGATTACCATGTGACCACTGGATGTGGCTTTCCAAGAAAGCTGCTTACATCAAACCAGTGCTGACAGAGGCTGTTGCTGGGTTTGATTTTGATATCCTCATTGCTAATCTTGTCCTGCCACTCAATATGAAGCAGCTGGCAAAGGCCACAGGAATGAAAAATATCAGTCTGCTGCTTTGCTGCTTTCCCTAATGTCTACGTTTTGCTGCCACACAGTCAAGTCAGTAGGCCCATGATTCTATAGATTCAGAGTTTCATGATAAGCTTAATATCCTGACATCTCCACAGAGACCACCGAAGGGTCCGGAGCACAATAGTAGCTGCCGCTAGGTGAGCATTCATATCTTTCATAGATCCTCCAGCACTGTCTATGACACGTCCCAAGTATTTGATAGTTGCTGCCTGCTCATTATCTCATCGGGAGAAGTTATTATGGAGTTGGTTGGAATCTAGAATTGGAGGCTGCTTGATTGTAATGCCCAGGGACTTCTGTCTGGATTAAAAAACAGGACAAATGAGTGCTGCTGGTTGCAGGACCAGATCAGCCTTTGATGCAGATAATGATCATAGAATCATAGAATATGGTATTAGGGTTGGAAGAGACCTCAGGAGGTCATCTAGTCCAGAGGTGGGCAAACTATGCCCGCGGGACCATCCTATCCGGCCCCTGAACTCCTGGCCGGGTAGGCTAGCCCCAGCCCCTCCCCTGCTGCCCCCCCTTCCCCGCAGCACCTCCTGGGCTTTGCAATAAGCCTGTCCTGCTGCTCTGAGGGGCCTGGTAAGTGGGCAGGGGAAGGAGGCAGTTGGATGGTGTGGAGGTGGTCCAGAGACAGGGAGCAAGGAGGGGGTTGCATGAGGGTGTCCCGGGGGGCAGTTATGGCTGGGGTCCCAGTAGGGGGCGGTCAGGGGACAAGGAGCAGGGGAGATTGGATGGGTCGGAGGTTCTGAGAGGGGCAGTCAGGGGGCAGGAAGTGGGAGAGGGCGGATGGGGGTGGGGGCCAGGCTGTCTGGGGAGGCACATCCTTCCCTACCCAGCCTTCCATGCCATTTCGCAACCCCAATGTGGCCCTCGGGCCAAAAAGTTTGCCCACCCTTGATCTAGTCCAATCTCCTGCTCAAAGCAGGACCAATACCAACTAAATCATCCCAGCCAAGGCTTTGTCAAGCCAGGCCTTAAAAGGATGCAGATTCCACCACCTCCCCAGGTACCCATTCCAATGCTTCACCACTCTCCTAATATCCAACCTAGACCTCCCGCACTGCAACTTGAGACCACTGCTTCTTGTTCTGTCATCTGCCACCACTGAGAACAGCCTAGCTCCATCCTCTTTGGAATCCCCCTTCAGGTAGTTGAAGGCTGCTATTAAATCCCCCTTCATTCTTCTCCTCTGCAGACTAAATAACCCCATTTCCCTCAGCCTCTCCTCATAAGTCATGTCCCCAGCCCCCTAATCATTTTCATTGCCCTCCACTGGATTCTTTCCAATTTGTCCATATCCTTTCTGTAGTGGGGGCCCCAAAACTGGATGCAATACTTCAGGTGTGGGCTCACCAGTGCCGAATAGAGGGGAATAATCACTTCCCTTGATCTGCTGGCAATGCTTCTACTAATACAGCCCAATATGCTGTTGGCCTTCTTGACAACAAGGGAACACTGCTGACTCATATCCAGCTTCTCAACCACTGTAATTCCCAGGTCATTTTTTGCAGAACTGCTGCTTAGCCATGGCTTTAACAGTGGTCCAATGGGATTCTTCTGTTTTAAGTGCAGGACTCTGCACTTGTCCTTGTTGAACCTCACCAGATTTCTTTTGGCCCAATCCTCCAATTTGTCTAGGTAACTCTGGACCCTATCCCTACACTCCAGCATATCTACCTCTCCCCCAAATTTAGTGTCATCTGCAAACTTGCTGAGGGTGCAATTAATCCCATCATCCAGATCATTGATAAAGATGTTGAACAAAACTGGGCACTCCGCTTAATACCAGCTGACAACTAGACATTGTTGGGCCAAACAATCTAGCCAGCTTTCTCTCCACCTGAGCTATCCACCTGATGTAGCTCTTTGTCAAATCTCAAGGTGTTCAATAGAAAATATATTTTCACTAAACTGAAAAAAAAAGGTAATGGAAATCAATAAAATGGAAAAGATATTAGTTTTGTCTGTTCATTCTCCTTTAAAACATGCAGCTTTCTCCTCCATTTTGCTCTCTGCATCACTTGACACAAAAATAGCCTTAATAAACTGCACTTAGCTACTAAGAACCAAAATTGATTATATTACATAAACATACCCCAAAATAATGAAGTATTTTTATTTGTGGGTGAACATAGACAACAACAGACTATGTGCATGCAAACATAGCTAAATCACATCATATATCAGATACATGCCCTCTCATCAGACTGCTACTTCTCCAATCTCCTAAAGTATTTTCTCTACGCTGGTTGTCCTGTGAAGCCTCAGAGAGTACTCTCTAAACCATCGGTGGTGTGTAGAGGACAGGAATTATTTCAGAAAGTGGTTGTATCAATAGATTCAGGCCAGAAAGAGTGACATCTAAAGGGAATTAATAAACCTGTTTATCATTAGAACCCATCATGAAAGTTGAGGTATTTATTAGAGCAGAGTGAGAGAATATAGTAGATCTTTGACTCCAATGGCTCCTGATGAGCTTACAGGGAAAAGGATTGTTCAATACAGGTTTATCATCAGGGAAGCTTTCATTTAAAAAACAACTTTCTCGTCCTTATTAACATAGGCTGATGTTTTGTTCAATCTGCAGACAGAATGAAATAATAACTGTAAGGTCCAAATCCTGTAAGGTCCCCTTCAATGGGAATGGAAGGTTCTAATCAAGGCAGACCTGCCATAGTTTTGCTGCAGGGGCAGAGAGACCATATAGAGACTCTACCCAGATGGGTGGCAAAGGCAGTTGAGTGGCATGATCAGTAGATCTGCCACTCCACTGAAGTGTGGGACAAGAGTCCCTAAACAGGGGTGCAGTAGCTGCTACTAGAGCATTGAAATTTTTGAAAACGTGATAGTCCACCAGCTCTGCGGGGATGCCATTTGGGTGTGGCACTTTGTTGTTTCTAGTCTGAGTGATGGCACAGCAAACTTCCTCAGAAGATGTATGGTGAGCAATAGGTTCTATTACTGGATGCTGAGGCATGGACTTGATGATGGCAGCAGAGACTTCAGATTCATGGTTCAGTAGAGTCTCCAAGTACTCCTTCTAATGCTGCTTGAGGACTACATTGTCCTTAAGAAGGATGGAGCTATCCCAAGATTGCAGAGGGCTTGTGCTGCTTGAGTTTAGCCCATGTATGGATGTTGTTACTTGTTAGAATTTGAGTAAATTAAACCTGACCTAAACAATGCCAATATTGTGACCATTTTTAAGAAAGGGGACAGGTCAATATGCGGAAATTACCAAGACATTGCCCTCCTCTTCATTGCCGAGAAGATCTTTGCTTGAATCCTTTTGAACCGCCTCCTCCTTCTTGCCAAAACTTCCTTCCAGAATCCCAATGTGGTTTCAGATCATCTCAGGGAACAACTGATGTGATTTTTGTTGCATGACAGATTGAAGAGAAATGTAGAGAACAATACCAGCCATTGCTTATGGTTATTATTGACCTAAATAAGGTCTTTGATTCCATCAGTCATGACATATTATGGAAGGTGCTATCCTGGTTCAGTTGTCCACTGAATTTCATTTGCATTCTCAGGCTACTTCATAATGGGATGACCACCGCCATCCTCTGTAATATGTTGGAGATGTACCCATTCACCATCTGTACTGGTGTTAAGCTGGGCTGTGTTTTTTCCACCTATCTTATTGTGATCTTGATTCTTATTCATGACTGCCTTTCTTCTGGAATTGGGATTGAGTATCACATGGATGGCCAGCTCTTCAACCTGTGACATCTTCATTCTAAAACAAAGGTCACCAGGACTCTTATTACCAACATTCAGTACGCTGGCAATGGTGCTATCCTCGCTCATACCAAGGCTGACTTGCAATCTACCCTAGATCTTTTCTCAGGGACCTATTATAGCCTGGGACTTTCCCTCAACATTGGGAATACTAAAGTGCTCCACCAGCCTGTCCTGGCACAAGTTGCCTCCCTTCTCCCACAAATTGTCATTGGTGAACTTCTGGAAAACACTGAACTTTTCCCTTACCTTGGTAGCCATGTCTCCCAGACAGCCAATCTTGATATGGAGATCAAACATAGGATTTAATGTGCCAGCACATCCTTTGGAAACTTTATTGACAGAGATCTGTGGATGAAAACTAAGTTCCTGTTCTACAATGCAGTAGTTATCCACACTCTTCTTTATGGGTGCAAGCATGGATGACATAGCAAAGCCATGTTAAGCGTCTAGAGTGGTGCCACCAGTGAGGCCTTAAGAAGATTCTCTGTATCAGATGGGGAGATTGTTGCACCAATGCCCAAACCAATGTTCTCTCTGCAGCTAACATCACCAGTGTTGAGGCGAAGATTATGAAACAACAACTTCACTGGGCTGGCCATTGTGTGCAGATGGCTGATACTCATCTTCCAAAGCAAGTCCTCTTTTCTCAACTTAGTCATGATAAGAGGACTCTTGGAGGACAGAAGAAACTCTACTAGGACAACCTGAAAGTATATCTTAAGAAGAGAGGCATTGACCCCACGAATTGTGAAGAGCTGGCTTGCAATAGACTGCAATAGAGTTGCATCACACGTCAAGCCTCTGCCCCTTTTGAAGAGAACCACCTTGCTCAAGAGGCTGAGAAATGGCAGAGGAGGAAAGAAAGGGTACAGCATCCCAGCCAGCAGTTGTGCTCTGGCCAAGCAACCACCTGTCATATACATGGAAAAACCTGTTGAGCACGGATTGGACTCTTCAGCCATCCTAAGTCTCATCGATGCCTTTTTCCCCTGGCAGACATCATCCTGGAGGGATAGCTGATGATGACTAGAGCACTATAATAGTAGGATTTTCCCCAAGCCTTTGCAAATTCAATGAAAAGCAAAGCCAATTTAGTTAGTCTTGAGAGATGTTTTATGTTGATTTCAATATCAACATAAAACATAAGGGATAAGCTACAGGTTTTTAGCCCTTCTACAGCTTTCCAGGGGAAATCCTGTCTGATAACCTGGCCATCCCCTTTCCCTTGACACCCATGAAAGGACACCCAGTAAGAGATGCTACTTGTGCCAAGGAAAACTTGGTGTCTCAGCATAAGGAACAGTCAGAGCTCCTGTCTTACAGGTGTGAAAAAAAGGGCTGGAGTGCTACTGAAGTGCTTAGTCCTTTGATCTTCTGAGGAACAGCTACTCCCTGCAAGTTTGGCAGATCCTCTGCAGCTCTGTTGATCTGGAAAGTAGGATTGAAGATTGTGCTGTCGCCTCCTACCCTCCTCACAGGCTTGAGACAGATGCAATTAAAATCCTGCTTTCACTGCCCTCAAGACCTAGGACAACAGCAGCAATCTGCAGAGTTGCAGAGTCAGCAAGTCAGATCAACCAAATCCCCTTCCTGGCCTCCATTCAATTAAAAAGGAGCTGGTATGTACTATCAATATCATTGGGATTCCCTTCCATACCAGGGGAAAGGAGCTGGTATACCCATCCACAAGTGCATTCATGTATTTTTAACAGTTCCACAGTGGAGGGTGCTGTTGAAGATGAGGCAGGAGGGCTCATGGCCAGAGCACATTGAGCTCCAGTGATCCTAAACTAGTAGAATAGTTTGTCTACACTGCAATGAAATATTATGAATATGTCTACACTGCAATGAAACACCTACAGCTGGCCAGTGTCTGCTCATTTGGCTCACGGGAGCTTGGGCTGCAGGGCTATAAAATTGCAGTGAAGATGTCCAGGCTTGGGCCACAGCCTCGATGTCTACACTGCAATTTTATAGCCCCACAGCCTAATCCCAAGCCCAAACCAACAGACACAAGACAGCTGTGGTTGTTTTGTTGCAGTGTAGACATACCCAAAGTGACCATTCCATTTAGCCTAGCCTACAGAAATTTTGTGGGCCCAGCCGTAAATTTATAAATGTCACAGTAGTCTCTATTAAAATAATATTTTACCTTCACTTTCTTTCTGAATCTATTGAAGATTCATGTGATGACCTGCATAATTGTAGAGGATAAGCACAGATGTAGGAAGTTACAAATCAAGCATATATTAATATTTTAAAATGCAATCTATAAAATATCAATTTTAATTAGTACATTTGACATATTAAAAATCAATAATTAAGTAGTGAAAGATTCTGCTGTTTAGGTTGCACTCCACATGGATTATCATTTCTAAATTAAGAGATGCAAATTTAATCAATAGATTTAATACTTTACATCACTTGAGGCACTTGAAAAGCTTCTAATCAGCCTCATAAAGTGAATGCATCATTTAATTGTTTGGGATTCTTCCCCTCCCCTTCTTTGAAAGATAAAAGTACCTTCAGGGTAGATTTTACTTGAAATAACCTACATTAGCACAGCTTTTGCTATCCTGTGTCACCATTTGTTATTAAAAGTGTATTACAAGTGAAAAAACAAAGAACCCCCACATGACACACAGTTTGAAATTCTAGAGGTTGTTTTATCATTTCAGGGATTTTATCAACATTATCTTAATTGTTAGGTGCTATGTTGACATTTTTAAAATAAACAGTTTCTTACTTCAAATATAGACAATAATAAGGCATCATCACATTATAATATTTTCAACAAACCATAAGAATTTTTAATTTGATGTAAAAACTGGTTGTGTTGAAGTTTTACAATACTTCCATGTCACTGGAGATGTAGCATGAAGCTGCTTGTTTTATGAAATAGTTTATATTAAATATATATTCTCATCCTATAAATCACAACTACTGGTGGATTACAAAGGTCAACGTGGTTTATTTTATTTTCTCCTATCACATGCTATTTTTCAATGCCGACATCACAGGCTCACACACAAAAAAGTCTTTGAAGACCTGCAGATACGATGCCTACCGAATTTTAGCACAAATAATGCCCAATTTGACAGGTAATAAACTTCATCTACAGCTCAACTGTTTCCACTTCTTGGACAGGATATGCAAATGATTCAAGGGCCCAATCCTTTAAGCATATTCATTACTTTTTTATGTGAGTAGTCATAATGAAGTCAATGGGACTTTTCCTGGGCTTAATCCTGGATCGCTAAGGTCAGTGGGAGTTTTGCTTTTGAATTTTATGAAAGCAAGATCAGACTGCATGTGTGTAAAAATGGGCATGTGCTTAAGCATCTGCAGAATTGAGCCCTAAAAGTGCACATTTCTTTCATTGGCACAAGGTGAGTGAGGTAATATCTTTTATTGCAACATTTTCTGTTTGTGACAGAGACAAGCTCTGTGTAAGCTCAAAATCTGGTCCAACAAAAGATATGATCTTACCCACCTTGTCTCTCTAATACCTTGGGACATGCATGGCTACAACACTGGTAGCCACATTTATTTCATTTGACAGTTAAATATCAATTATGTCCAGTAAACTTTGGGCAGTTTACCAATTTTGCTGTACGGGAAAAATCTGCTCCGGACCCGAGAACTGGTGATCAGCTTAACATTGGTCACCTCCAGCAATTAGATGAAGGGTGGGTCAGAAACAAGGAGACTACAAAGGCTAAACTAAATTAGCCAGTCAGAGCCCCAACACCAAAGGACAGTGGTAGTGGGTGAGACAACCTCCCAAGTCTGGACCCAAATGCAGATATGACTCCCTTCCCACTCACATACAATACAACATGGGGAGTGGGGGGGAGAAGCAGCACCCCACGCACTATAGGTGAAGGGTGAGGGATGGAGAGAAATGAGAAAAGCAGAGGGCACGTGGAACACTGTCTCAGCTACTCCTGAACTTGATTCCCCCTCTCTCCCCAATGAGGTTGACTCCACTGCTCCTTGCCCCACCAATGCTGTGCTCCAGCTAGGGGAGTAAGAGTTATGTTACTCTTCATTTTTAATATTATATTTGTTACCTTTACATTTTCCAATACAAACAAAACAAAAAAAATATGATCTCACTCTGCAGGATTTTTAATGTAGTTATATAGTGAAGGAGAGAATGTTCTTCTACCTTTAATATAGATGCCTCTCTTTCATACAGATTGTCTCTGTTTTGTGTCCATTTGACTAAAAACATTCTTCACAGGACACTACTTTTTTTACTTTCCTTTTACATATATTTTATAGACATTATTCTAAAATAGCTAGCAAATCCCCCAAGAATATAATCTCATGCAAAGAACCCACCACTTGCTTGAGAAATTGAATGTGTTGTCTGAAAATGTATATTGTTTCTTATTTTAAATTTTTTACCCATATTTGTTAGAAGTATATATTGTGTACCCAATATTCTGTTTTGTTGTCTGTTCAGAATCAATAAAATATTAACTCGAGGTGGGGAAATCATATTTAACCAAGTGTTTAAATTTAAACTATGTCATATAGTAGAAGCTGTGTGGGAATAAGGTGTTATACCAATATACTAATCCCTTTTATCTTAAAAAGTTTACAATATTGTTTGGATATTTGTAAGCCATCCAGACCCTGTGACCTGCATAGTGTCTTGAAGATCAGTGGGTTCTATTAAAGTGTGAGCTATTTATTTCCTTTCATTGGTTGTGTATGAAGAATCAGTTATTCTCTGACCTCAGATCCCTCCGGCACTTTCCATCTGTCAGATGTTTCTGTAACTACATGTGTTCCTTCTGTACATCAGTCTAATGCACTAGACTTGTACACAGCCTCTATGATCAAAAGCCAGAAATGAAAACAATGGGAGGCACTACAAGTGAACAACATAATTCTATCATGCACCAGAATCCCACTCCCCAAACAAAAGTAAAAACAAACAAACAAACAAACAAACAAACACACAAACAAAAACCTTCAGTTTTCAATTGTGCTCCCTAGGGATATGTGGAACATAAATTAAGGTGAGGCCATTATATCTTTTTAATCTAAAAATGAATATTTTAATCTTATTCACAAAGGAATAACCATTTTTAGAACATTGCAAAAGCTCAAGTGTACAGATGTCTTTTGCCTGAGGCAGACATATCATAAACATTAACTTAACATTTTTCTCCTTAATTGTTTCAGTAGTTAATCTTAATGAAATGTTGATTAATTGGGTCTCTTAAGAAGGCTAGACCTCTAAATGGATAGTTTCCTTGGGATTCTTTTTGTTGCTTACTATATAGGATCTTCTCACAAGGATTACTATGGTCCGTGGCTAGCTGTCTCATATTTACATTTGATATATTAATAATGTTAATGTTGTGGACAAATCCTCATCTGATGATGTAAATTCACTATAAATGTAGCTCAAATTAAGTCATTGAAGGTACATCAATTAACAATCTGGCGTAGTGTTTATAAGAGCATGCTTATTGACAGTCAACCAGGACACACATTAAGGCATTGTGGTGTGAGAGAGAGCTATAAATATGATAATTGGACCTTAATCTGAAAATTCTGTTGTATATGTGTGTTACAAGGTAAAGGCATGTCAGCCTGTAAAGGGATAATGAGTCCTGGCATCTAACATGGCTGCCCAGGATGGAATATAGAAGAAAGGGGAAGCTGTGTCAACGGAGGGTTTGGCCCTTCTCCCCAATTGAAGTAGGGGAAATCTCAGTGGGAATTACTGTCCAGTGTTGTTCAGCTGATTTGCCTTGGGGTGGGAGAGGGCAGGAGGGAGATAATTAAAATCCTCAGGAAAGTGACTGAGATTCAGAGCTTTATTTCCATTCCCTACTTGGTGAAACCACCCAGATAAGAAGCTCTCAAAATGTTTATGCATTATCTTCTTCTGCTATGAAAAGTAATTCCTAATTAATTTAGAAAATAAGAGGTACATAATTTATAAATACCTTCTTTCCCTATATATTGAATATATATTTTTTGAATATATTTGTGGTTAAACATTTTTTCTTAGGGTTCTGTGGACTGTTTGGACTCTTTCTTCCTACCTCCTGCAGCACATGGGCCCTCTCAGCAAGAGGTTCACGCAACAGTCACTTTTAACAAAAATATACTATATATTGAACAGCTTCCAGTTTAGCTTTTACCCTAGAAAATGACTTTAAAGTGTTTGAAAGTGCTACTTTGTAGCTTAGTAATTAAGTGATGAGGAGGCCATTTACATCATTCTCTTTTTCTACTTTTGTACCCATCCTACCCCAAACTCTCTTCACTGCCATCCCCCTATCTTTTTCCAGTAAATAATTTGTAAAGAATATAATTTGAGATACTAAGAATATTTTATTTTTATAGATTAATAGACTTCTAGTCCAGAAATGACCTCTGTAATGGTCTAGTACGACCTCCTGTATAGCACAAGCCACAGAGCTTCCTCAAAATAATTTCTATAGAATGTCTTTTTGGGGGTGGGGGGAGGGAATCCAATCTTGATTTAAAAAAAATGTCAGTGATGGAGAATCCATCATGACCCTTAGTAAACTGTGAAAAATGTACAACTTATTTCCAGTCTATTAGTGCCATAAGTACACTAAAGCCATTCTTCTGTACTTTATCTCAGGAAAATAAAGGTATGCTGTAGGAGCATAGAAACATAAGAACAGCCATACTTCATACCAATGGTCCATCTAGCCCACTATCCTGTCTTCTGACAGTGGCCACTGTCAGATGCTTAAGAGGGAATGAACAGAACAGGGCAGTTTTACATGATCCATCTCATGATGTTCAGTCCCATTTTCTGGCAGTCGGAAGTTTAGGACAGCCAGAATAGGGGGCTGCGTCCCTGACCATCTTGCCTAATAGCCATTGATGGCCTATCCTCCATTAACTTATCTAATTCTTTTTTGGACACAGTTATACTTTTGGCCTTCACAACATTCCCTGGCAATGAGTCCCACAGGTTGGCTGTGTGTTGTGAGTCCTTTTGTTTGTTTTAAACCTGCTGCCTTTAGTTTCATTGTGTGACCCCTTGTCCGGTGAATAGAAAGCATTATTTACCCTATTCTCTTTCCCAACACCATTCATGATTTTATAGACCTCTACCATATCACCCCTCGGTCATCTCTTTTCCAAGCTGAATAGTCGATCACTTTAATCTCACCTCATACGGAATACCTATTCCATTTCTAAAATATCACTTTTGAGATGGTGCAGCCAGAACTGCATTCAGCGTTCAAAGTGTTGTACCATTCATACTATGTATTTGTATGAGGTGTAGTGGTTCCAATTATTGTTGCTGCTTCGGTGTTACTTTATATTGTTTTGACCTGGGCAAAACCTAGATAAATAGATTGAGTTAAAACATCTTCATGCTGGTGTGTGAATACACCCTTCATTTAAGATAGTTGTAAGAGATAGCTAAGGAACCACACCTAAAATGTCTTATAAGCTTTATAAAGTCTGCCCAGAAACTAGCAAACGGGTGGAGGGTTTGACTGGGTATTGTTACCAGCTGTTTTGCCATGGGTGTGTGAAAGAACACACAGAATCTGAGGACAGACAAAAACAGAGAGAGAGAGGCAGAGGCAAAAGAACAAGAAATCCTAGCACTTGCCCGTGAGTATAGTGTGACCCTGGAAAAAGCCAGAGGGGTTTTGGGCCTGTTGGGTCTAAAATGTCTTGGGACTGCAAACTGTGTCTACACAGCACACTTTGCAATGGTACATTGTACATTATACATACATTATAGGTGGGAGGGAACTCTCCTGGTGACAAAATAAAACCACCTCCAACAAGGGGCGGTAGCTTCATCAAGCATGTCTCCCGCTGACGAAGCACTGTCCACACTGGCACTTTTTGTCACTAAAACTTTTGTCATTCAGGGGGTGTTTCCTTCACACGCTTGAGCAACAAAAGTTTTAGTGACAAAAGTGCCAGTATAGACATAGCCTAAGAAACTGCTCATTTTGTTGACAGATTCCAAGCCCAGAAAGAATGATTGTGATAATTTAGTTTGACCTCCTGTATAGCACAGGCCATAGTCCTTCCCCAAAGTACTCCCTCAAGTCTATCTTTTACAGGGGGGGAAATACAATCTTGATTTAAAAATTGTGAGTGATGGAGAATCCACCATGATCTTTGGTAAATTGTTCCAATGATTAATTACTCTCGCCGTTAAAAAAAATATGCCTTATTTCCACTCTGAATGTGTCTAACTTCAACCATCAGCCATTGTATCGTGTTATACCTTTCTCTTCTAAATTGAAGAGCCCATCATTAAATATTTGTTTCCCATGTAGGTACTTATAGACTGTAATCAAGTCACCCCTTAACCTTATCTCTGTTAAGCTAAATAGATAGACTCAAAGATTTACTATAAGGCATGTTTTCTAATATTTTAATCATTCTCATAGCTCTTCTCTGAACTCTTTCCAGTTTATCAACATCCTTCTTGAATTGTGGGCATGAGAACTGGACACAGCATTCCAGCAGCAGTCAAATACAGAGGTCAAATGACTACTCTACTCCTATTCAAGATTGCCTTGTTTAAGCATCCCAGGATCTCATTCGCTCTTTTGACCACCAGATCACACTCCGAGCTCAGCTTCAGTTGATTATCCACCAGGACCCCAAAATCTTTTTCTTGTTCTTTGTTCCTTTGTTCAGAGACATAAGATTTTATACATTCTTTGTAAAACAAAATTGATTAAAAGATATATCTGCCTATCGTCATTTCTACTTCCAACTGGAACATCCCCAGTCCCAAGTTTGACTAGCTGCTCTGGTCGAAAAGGGGAAGCAATATCTTTCTGCCAAGAGTTGCTGAATGTCGCTTAGTACCTAATGTACAAACAAGCGTCACAGATGAAAACTGCCAGTGGAGAAAAGCTCAAACAATACTTCAACTTTGACCAAAAAGGGTTTTTTCTTGTTTTAAAAAATTGTAATACAGGACAAGCACTAGTAAAACAAAGAGAAATTATGTTACATGTTGATTTTTAAAAAGAGGTTTTAAGTTTAGATTTTAAAGAGTTTCATGATGCTTATTAGGATGAGAATTCAATATAATTGGGCAAGTGAGCATTGTGAGGAATACAAATAAATCAGAAGAGGAAATAATGTGAAGGAAGAAATTGCCCTAAAGAAAGGTTATTCTGAGATCCCTTCGATTAAAAAAAAGTATAAAAACATACAAGTTACCATACACAAACAGAGCAATGTTCATCAACTTCAGTATCCAATCTCTTCTAGTGATTCCAATTACAGCAGGGCAAGGTGTAAACCCATCTACTTTTCATTCACCACTCCATGGTGCCCCTAGGTTTGTAATAATAATATATCAGAATATCCACACTTCTGCTGGTAATCAGCTATGTCACCTGAAGCATGAAGATTAATAGACCTTGTAAATTATCCTAGCTAGTGTAAAAAATAGTTTACAAGAGATCAAAGCACCTGATGAGTTGACTAAACTGAGTGCAAGTTTTAGACAAATTATCATTAGACTATCAGAATGGAAACCTTATTATATTTGATAACTGGTGCCAGAAGTTATCTTTGTTTTGTAGTAAGAGTAGAGAAAGTTGTATTTTTTTGTTTGTTTGGTTGGGTTTTTTTACTAAAAAGAGTTCATAATTAAAATAGTATTTTGGGAACAATGTGTGTATTGAAGCAAAAGCCAGCATTGCCATAGATAAGGGCTGGGTGACGGGGGGGGATGGGATGAATAAATGTAGCACAAGGGACAAGAAATGTAGCTCTTCATTTTTTCAGAGGAAATTGAGATACAAATTATCTTGAAATAAATAATATTTGTGTGTTTCTGTTTGATTTCAAACCTAATTTACTACACTTCATCACCACATGACCAAATTTCAAAATGTAAGACTATATCCTTCCATATGCATACATACCTTACCATTCTAGATAACCTGCTTTTTTGAGCATTCAATACATCCTCAATGTATAATGTAATGTTTAGCCCATGATTAATATGCTTTTATTCATTGGTAATGTACATTTATGTAATCAATAGTAAAAAGTACATGCGCTTAACAAAATATGTACATCTTGAAATATGATTTATAACCCTGGGTCAGCAAAGCATATAAGAACCTTTTTAACCTCAAATATATGCTTAAGTCCCTCCCTAGTCAGTAAACTAGTTAAGTATCATTGAAGTCTGCAGGTGCTATTTTAAATTTAAGTTTAGAACTATTCACAGAGGTCAAAATGATAGCAAAACTGATTTATAAACTTACTAAATCATAACTTGGTTTGCCACTTAGCACTAACTGAATATTTTCATTCCGCATATTGGCACAAAACAAGTTATAACATATTTCATCTATCAGTAACCAAGGAATATCTTGAAAGTATTCTTTTATTTCTGTCCAAATGAATCACCCTTGTAATATCTCAGAAGATGAGATAATCAATTCATGAATATGTCAATTGTTATTGTTTTCAGTCTTATCAGCATTCATTGACTACTTAAGGTATAACAGTAATTGCATCCCATGTCAAAGTCTAAAAAAATATTTTCAACAGCTTTTTCTTATTTTTTCTTTCATTTTCTATTTTTTTACTAGTTTTCCATTTGCTTATAATGCAACATTTATTTACTATTCATGACCTAAAAATGAAACAGGGGAGAAAAAATTCCCTGCTTCTGATTTCTGTTTATATTCTCAATTGCCATGCGCAGTTTTTGACAACCATCTGCTTAGATTAGACTTCACTTCTTTCTCCCATTCACTCCTGTCACAATAAAATATTGACAGAAACAATTTTTGCAGGGAAAATGGAAAGTTAATAAATAAAGTTGAAGCTCTACATGTTGTTTTCATTAAAGTTCTGATGCACTCCCACAACTTTTGTTGAGTGTATATATATATATATATATATATAATTTTGAAGTGTGAAAAATTAAAAAGCTAAAGCTGCAACCCGTATACCTCAAGAGTTCAGATAGGGTTTCAGGCCATATCTAATATTTATATTTTATTAGTTACTGTAGAACTTGTCAGATATTAAGTAGCATTGATGTTAAATATCCCCTTGACTTAATATAATGTAATTAATTAGCATGCAGTTAACTGTGTCAAAGGCAGCATTACTTTCACCCAGGCTCTCTGTTAGGAATTTTTCTTTGTGTCTGGTGTAAGCACCATGTTTTACAGCAGAGAAATGCATCTACATCACTTCAGTTACACCAGTGTAGCTACAGCAGTGCAAAAATCCCTAACAAATGTATTTGATCATTAAACTTTGTATATATTATTGTTTCCTCCCCCTCCTCTTCTTTTTCAAATGGCCTCAGCATTCAAGGTAGAAAGCTAGAGTATTATGCCTTATCACAAGTAAGGGGTAACTAAAGATATCCCAGTTTAAAAACTCTCCCCTCTTTAAACACTTACTAATAACTTATTCCAAGTTGTTGGGAATGTTTTATGGTTTGTTTGGTGTGTGTATGTGTGTTTTTTGGTCTGTGTGGTGGTTTTTGGGTTGTTTTATTTTTGTATGAGTAGAGCTACTAGCCCAGTGACCTCACCAAAGACTTGGTGTCTTAATTGTCTCCTTTATCTTCAATTTGTTACAATAGTTTTCACGCTTTCTATACCATTGATACCAATTTCTACTTGGTGTTCCGCTTCTTATATAATTAAGGATCACTTTTTCTTTCTTAGCTACAATATTGCATTGAGAGCTCATGTTCATTTGATTATCTACCATTAACACAAAATCCTTTTCAGAGTCACTGCATTCCAGGATACAGTCCTGCATCTTATAAGGGTGACTACATTCTTTCTTCCTAGTTGTATGACCTTGTATTTGCTGTATTAAAATACATGTTGTTCAGATGAGTCCACCTCAACAAGCAAACCAAGTTTGTGTAATTGATCTAGCCCCACTATTTTTTACCTCTCCACCAATTGTCTTACTTACTTTGTATAGTACTAATTTTGTTTAAATCAGAATGTTATGAAGGACTAAGTCAGATGCTTTACAATGCTCCCATGCTACACCAGTAAATAAGTGATATGAACAGAGGCTTAATAATCTCAACATATATTGTGCATTATTTGATCAGATCCTCAACTAGTGTAAATCAGTATAGCTCAAATGAAGTACACCATCTGAGGTCTTACACTACTTAGTGGGGGAATAATTTTGGTTATTATATTAGGAAGATAAAACAGAGAAACCCAGAGCTCCTCATAGAGGACACACCATGTAGCTGATAAAACCTTGGAAGAAACCCTCATGTGTCAACAGTTGAGATGTCCTCTAGAAGGAAATTCTCAATCCCCTGAAGTGTCAACGGGCACTTATGTAAGAGCAAGGAGGAAGCAAACCTGATGTTGTCATAGTAAAATCTTTAATTCCTGCTTTAAGTGCAAATCTCAATGCAACCTTCACTGTGGAACCACTATGGTGCTTTCCTAACATCTTTTTTTCTCTAAACAAGAAAGGAAGAGTTATAACAACGAATTTAATTAAGCCACGAAGATTACCAGTCCAAGCCAACAGAAAATGACAATTTTGAGAATGTGAACTATATGCCATCATCTTACCTCATTACTATTTTTGTAATAAAATAAATTATTTTTGTACATTTTCAAAATTCTAATAATACCTGATGTACTTTGGTAATTAGAGTACTATGCTCCACAACTTTGACATTTTCAATTCTGCACTTCATTTGCTGGCTATTCCACTCCTCCCAGTCAGGTTAATAAGGCTGTAAATATGGAATCAGCTCCTTGATTTATGTACAAAGAAGCAATTTCCCTGTTTTTCCCTTTCCAGGTTAGAAAATTAATCTGAACTTCAGCAATGTAAGTGCATTTGTAAGTGCCATAATCTCAGAATGTGATACATTGAAATGAATTGTAAAATAAAAATCAGATAGTATTGGAGATCAAAATTAGGTTTAAAACTGAAAGATTAAAAATTTAATCTGGAAGGAAACAGGTTATACTAGTGGAATCTTATTAAAATGTGTGTTCCACATCTAGAGACAAAGTGGGTGAGATGATATATTTTATTTGGACCAACTTCTGTTTCAGAGAGAGACAACCTTCAAGCTTACACAGAGCTCACACTTAGGTCTGGGAAGCTCAGAGTATCACAGCAAAATACAAGATGGAACAGATTGTTTAGCATTGTACCACATCTAGGCACATAAAAACTATAGCTTCAACTGACTGGAGAGAATATTTCTGGGGTTCTAAAATTTCAGCAATGATAAAACATTAAATCATAATCTAAAAAATGGAAGGTCTGACGTTCCTGTCCCATCTCCAACCTCCCATTCCTGGGTGACATAAAGGAGAAAGATGTAACCACCAAGTTCTAACTGTGTGACATAAGACAACATCCTGGATACCTCATAATCAGGGTTTAGACTGGGACATAACCAAGAGATGAATATAGTGTCACTAAAAGGTTACTTCCTTATAGTCATGGATGCAGGCAAAAATTTCCATGCTCACACTTAAGCACATCACTCTAGCATTTGATACAGTTGACCACTACTAACATGCTTATGTGGCATGACAGGAGTAGGTAGACCAGGGTTACAGTGGCTCCATTCATTCCTTTTTCAGAAAAACTCAGAGAACGGTGATGAGTACCTGCTCCTCCTCTCCAAAGCCCCACAGGGATCCATACTATTCTTTCTTTTCTTCAATGTCTACCTTAGAAAACTGCAAGAAATGAGAGATACCATAGGCTTAGCAGCCTATGTGTGTCAATGATGCTCACCTATGTACCTCACTCTCAACCGCTGCTACCACTGTCACTACTAAAATGTCAACATGCCCACAAGAAATTATCTCTTGGATTAGCAGATGACTCAGTCTTGAACCCAGGAAAGGCCAAAATAATTGGGAGAAAGGGGAAATGCAGCTACTATTCATCAAAGTGGTGGGAAGTCTCGAGGTCCTGTTTGACTTCTTGCTAATTGGGTAACAGGTCACATCTCTTTCTGAAATTGCTGTCTTTCAGTTTCCTAGGAAACACTGACCCTTTCTCCCAGATGAAATCCTGGCCATGGCAATCTATTTATTTGTCACCACCAGGCAGGATTACTGTTGTTTATTGTATTTGAAACTGAACGTGAAGATGCACAGGCTCCAGCTGGTGCAGAATTCAGCTGCCTGCCTTCTGCATGTCTCAGGCCACTGTGAGCACAACAGACGTGCTTACTTAACTCCACTGGCTCCTAGTCAGCTTCTGTTGCCAATTTAAGACCAGGGTCGTAATTTTCTAAGCAATTAATGGATCAAGCCCTTGCTACTGGATGTTGATTTATGAACAACCACAACAGATGTATTCTGCTGGGATAACATTGGAAGCATGTGAGAGCCGGGGACAAGGTCTGTTGAGGGGATCTGGCTGTGAAACAATCTTCTTGAAGAGAGCAGGTGAATCCAGAGTCTGACCATCTTTAGGAAATATTGCAAGGCCCCCAATTTTGAAAAAAAACCTTTCTACTATAAGTGACACAATCTGAACCCCCTTTTATTCCCAGTCCTCTACCATATTCCTCCCACAAAACACACACACCTACAAGCCTTGCTCCACACAGAGTTTTGACCCCCCCCCCACACCCCAAAAAAGGAAGTGCCAGAGACTCCATGAAGTCTGCTAGGGACCTCACTGTTGCTATTGATTTTACATGGAAGGCACTCAACACTACAGTAATGCCCAGCAGCATAAAACCTTAAGATAGAAGTTCTTGACAAATGTGGAAGGAGAAATCCATGGAAAAACTTTATATTTATAATTTACCTCTTAAAATTTGAAAATGTGTCCCAATTGTGAATGCTGAGATTTTTTTTAAAATCTGATTTATAACACATATATAGCACTGGGATTTCATATATAATCAGTTATTTTACACATCAAAAACTTATGCTGTCAGCAGTTTCAATTCTGGTCAAATTAAATTAGTATTTGTCTAATGATATAGGGTATTCCTATATTGCAAATGAATTAAATGAAACATCAGTCTCCAGATCTCTAGCACACATCCCTCTAATTATAAAAGTTTCCAAAGCTCTTTGGAAAGCCCTATAATGATATGACAAATTAATTGTCATGGAGGAGATAAACAATTATAGAATCAATGTTAGATGAAAAGCAATGATTATCTACCACCCAGACAATACCTGCTGTAGAAAAAGGATAACAAAGATTTTCCAGATGGTTAGAAAATATCATAGAAAAAAAGCAAAAGATGTAGAAAAATTGTTTTAAGTAGATATTTAAATGATGTAGGGAGTTAAAATCAAACAAATTATACCTGTGGGTAAAGTGTTGACTCCACTGCAATCAGTGTCAAAGCTCTCCTCAGTTTCAGTGAGAACAGGATTTCACCTTGTATGACGAGCATCAGTATACCATGTTTCAGGGCATGGCAAAATTAATATTAGACAGACAACATAAATGGCTAAGTTATGTATTTAAGGCACAGACCTGCTGTGTGTACTGTGGAATCACACCACACCAGAGAGAGTTTAGGGACAGATTATACCTCATAGAATCACAATAATTCTCTGATACATGAAAGGTGCAAGAATGATGTGGACTCTGCTCCATCCAACAGAAGAGACTTCCTGAGTACTTGTAATGTCCACCCGTGCCTACAGAAGCCTACAGAAATGCTCCCCACATATCTCAATGGGTGGTGGAACTTGATGGGGCTGGTGGCAAAGGAGGACTATTCCAGCAGGAAGGACAGTGTCTCTCACTGAGGGAAACCAGGTAGCTTCTCCCTCCATGAGAATCTCTGGCACCCATTGGCAAGCTGGTGAAGAGTGTTGCCGATTGGCCAGTATTCTCCAGCTCCCAGAATTCAACCTGGGATAGAGGTCATGTGGGTCCTCTTTCAGAACCATTCCAGAAGCCCACCCCAAACCAGGAATGGGAAACCAACCTGACAGATGCTGTGGGTCTAGTCGATCTCCAATTTGGGGGCAGGAAGGAATTTTTTCTCTCATGGGCCAATTGGCAGAGGAACCATGGAGATTTTTGCCTTCCTTGGAGCATCTTCAACCAACAGTGGATTAAGGAATCTAGTACCTCACTGAGGTAGTTGGGTTGAGCTGTTAATTTTTTATAATTGGTGGCCAGTTTCCAGTGTGGTTAAAAGGATAAAATGAACAGTTTCCAGAGGTAAAAGACCTGGGATTTGGTGATGGGTCTTGGGCTCATGGGATAGGTCAGACCTTGTGGTCCTCACAGGCAGAGATCCCCATCCTTCTTCACCTTCTGTCCCCCTCAGTGGGAAGGAGCTAGGACTCAGAGAGAGATGAGTCCTGGTAGGTAGGCTGAGGACAGCCTACCCCAAGTGGTAGGTCATATGGTAAGGAGCCCTGAAACCTCCACACTGGAACCAATTAAAAGCTTGATATAGGCAAGCAGGGGTAGTGGACGGATAGTGCCCCTGCCCTGTGCTAGAGTTTAATAAAAGTTGCAGCCTGCCACGTAATTCCATGCATGTGTCTGTCCTCATTTCACCACTGCATCTACATCAAGGGTCTCTTGCCCTCCAGCTGCTAAATAATATCATTAATAACCAATAGTTTGACCAATTCTAATACCAACCAAGTTTCATCTTAGAGGGATAGGCAAATTCAGAGACATTTGTTGTTAATTTAAGAGTACTAAACAATCAGAAATTCCTGATATAGCACTTTATGACTTTTCCCCATCTCTAGGGCTCCTAACCCAATGTCAAAATGAAAGAATCCCTTTAAACAAATCAAAATAAATAAAAAATTTATTTTGGGCCACAGTAGGCCCTTATTTCCTTATCCAGTAATTTGTGGTGGCCTGTTGGAGACTGGGGATTGGGACATTCCTGAACATGCAAATCACAATGTTAAATACTGATAAGTGAAGCTTTTCTCAGGCACAGTAACTATAAAGAGCTGAATAAAACAGAAGGCTTCTAAGAACTGAATAAAATTAACCTGTTATGCCTAAATAACATAATTTTACAGAGGGCCAATGAATGTTAATGCTTTCCAAGAGATCAGAGGAAGCCCCAGGCTGTACTTCCAGACAGTATAAAACAGGAGAAAAATAACAATTTCATAAATATGTGTAGATTATTAGGGGTTGCCATTTGATATTTTTTTATGTTTTGACTGTTTTCCATTTAGCCAGCGGACAATGACGTTTAGTTCTGCATAAAAACATAACAGAACTAATAAAATGTGTTATACAGTGAGGCTGGCATTGTCCTTGAGGCACAGAATTTATTCTCCATTGTTGTAGTACAATAGTTTATTCAAATTAGGAACCACCAATACCTCCCCCCACACTTGAGCAAACTAGTTGGGTCAGCTGTTGTACTTCTGCTTTGATTATGTGAAAAGCCCTGAAGAAAGATTTAGTATTTACTAAAATATGTACCACTATACTTTTATTTTATGATCTATTGGGAGGTTACATATTTGAATGTTTAATTTACAGAAATGGTCTAAAAAGCATTGAAGCAAAGAAGCCACCTATTCAAACGTACCCTGAGTCAAAATATTAGTTCTCTTTAACAGGTTTTCTATAGTTTTGTGTTAAACAATTAAAAATGTCAGTAAGTAACTTATGTTATTGAACATTTATTGTTGATTTAAATGTTTTGGCTGTGGCTATCCCCATCTATCGAGATCTACGTTTGATTACCAAATACTTTCAGAACTTTTGGTACAATTGTCACTATCTGAAAAAATATTACTCATCACAGCCATGTCCACAATGGATAATAAATGCAGAGGCTGAATTGTTCTCCTTGGGGTCAAATATGGCTTCATGTGTCAGAACTGTGGTGGAAGGGGAATGGGAGGACCATTATTTGGGTAGGAACCCTGGGGACAGCAGAGGAACAAGCATAATTCCTTAGAGCTCTGGAGACAGTTTGCTTAGGAGTGGCAGCTTCTGCACCTGTTTTACAGCTGTGCTATGCACTCCCTCTCTAAGAAAAAAAATCTTGGGCTGTAGAGAAAGACCAGAGCTCCTTGTCTCATTTATCATTGTGTGTCTTTACTACACATGCCCAACTGTCTATGTTAGCATTATTTTTCCTTCTTTATCTATTGCAAATATACCCCTATTCTGATAAATTGTTATGTGTATTGTACATGTGTGTGCATTATTTTGACTACTATGTGACTCATCAGCCACAGGCCTTTAAGAAGGAACTAAGATTCTGAGAGATGTCCTGACCAGGCGGGGCCAGAGAGAGAGAGGGCACCTAGATGACATACCTCCATCAACTCTCTCAGTCCTGAACAGTACATGGGATGTGAATTTTTGCTTCCTGGTGTCCCCCACTTCCTTCTCTACCTTAAATTGTCTCTTTCCTAGCTCTCTCTTTTTTGCCTTCTGTTTAATAAGGGTCTGGCTTAGTCAGTAGAGCCACGATATTTTTCAACACTTCTGTGAGCCCATGAGGCAGCTCAAAGCAATGTCCTAAACATCCCAATGCTGGTACAACTTTGCCTTGTCTCAGAGTGCCTGATTAGGCTGTGTGTTGTATCTGTGTTTCTTCTGCAGTGAGGATACAAAAAAAGATCAGTGCGAGAGACAGAATCTACATTTTCTAACTTTGCTGTTCTTTTCTCTCCTTCTCCCTCCTCCCCAGTGTGTTTGTTTTTTTGCCCTCTAGGAAATGGGATCGGACTTTAACAGCAGCAGCAACAAGAGCAGCTCCAGACCTTCTCAACTAACTTCTCTTTCCTACCAAAAATGACAGTTATTACCCTCTTTAACACCATCTAACAGACTGTCAAACAAGGGTTTTTTCCTTATAAAGGCTATGTCTACCCTGAACACCCTGGGTAGCAGCAGTTACAACTCGCTTTGAAAAGCAGGCTGCATTGACACTGTGAAGTGTAACTACTCACATCAGTGAAAGGTTCTGGTGTGGGGAGGTAGCAGGGAAAATCTCAGACAGCTCCCTGGGGCAGGGAAAGAATCCATTAGCAGGGAATTTCAGAGCCTTTCCCCTCTGCTTTCACCACCAGAGCCTTTTCCAGATGCCAGAACCTTTCCCTAAGGCAGCGAAAGGCTCCAGGTGTGAGGGGTCAGTGGGACACTACACTACTGAAAATAGAAGCATAAATAGGAGAGGCATGCTTGAGAATATAGTGAGTATGTAGGTATATAGTGTGAAAGTTTAGGAGTGTCTTTATTCACCTAAGCAGTGCCTCACTATCTACACTGCTATTTATACCCTTGGTAGGGGGCATGCACTATATGTACTGTACACGTTGCTGTAAGGACTGTGCAGTGTAGAATTCAAATGCTCTGCAGCTAAAAGAAATGAGAATAAGGGATATTGTCAAAATTAAAACCATATTTAATTCTTTATATTTCCTTCATCATTAGTGAAATATTTAAAATATTTTTAGTGGCATGTTTTCCAAGGGACTAAGCAGGCTGAAGTGTCTGTACTCAAAACCCAGAACCATGTTTATCTATTTATTGTGGTACAGTGAGAGGGTCATGTTAGCACCCTTGATTCTCTTGGCCCATTTATTCCATCAAAATTAACAGAAATGATGACTATTTAAATAAATTTCATGAAATATATTAATTTTAATAGAATAGTGCAAAAATTGAAAATATTTGTTTATTATACTTTGTATGATTTCATGTTTTCGAAGTATAGATGCTACCAATTTTTATATTTTTAATTATCCTTGGATATAGTTCATCTTTCAAAATAACCATTTTTAACATATATATATATCTGTGTAAATCTGTCAAAAATATATAGCTTGAAAATCTAAATGTTAGACGGCATCCAAAATATGTTAATACAACATTATTGTTGAGATTTTAATTGCACAAGCTTAAGAAATTCAGCAGCCATAATCTTTCCCCTTTTGCCCTTATACGTTATAACAAGTCCTCTCTTTACATGATCTCACATACAGTAATAACAAAATACTATCTAATCTATGTGTATCTATCATATGAAGTAAAGTAGTTTAATCATTATTAACGATTTACACAACTTTACTGGAAAATCAGTATTAAAATTAGTTTAAGGATATGGTGTAAGTTACTACATATGGATATCTCTAATATGGTTACAGAAAAGGGCAGATCATTTATATTGTGTAGTATATCTGCGTGTTAACATGTTACATTGTACAGCATTGTGAGACCAAATAATGAGAGTTTTTAAAAAATGCATTTTCATATTGGGGCTAAATAAAGATTGTGTTGTTACTTAATATAGTGTTAGAAGATGTGCAGAGAACTTTTCAATTGGTCAATATTTCAACAAAGAAAATTATTTCCATTCCAAGGAATTTACTTAGGCCCCTATTCAGCAAGGTACTTAAGCATATTCATTTTCCCATTTACTTCAACAGGATTACTTACGCACAAAGCTATTCTCACTTAATTGGCCTCAGGACACTAATGGGCACAGAAGAATGTACAGTCCATTACAGTATGAACAAGTGTTATATACGTAATAACAAAATGAATAGTAGAACTTGTCAAAAAGTTTTGAAATTTCATTTTTGAAAATTTATTTTTTCCCCTGACTTTCACCTGCCTTAAAGAGGGACTCCAATGCATGGCCAATGTAGCTAGCAGACTTCCCAAAATAAGCACGGTTGTTTCTGAAGGAGAGAGATTGGGAGCACTAGACTTTAGTTAGGAGTCTCTTGTGTGAGTATGGAGCTGTGTGACTGAAGATACAAGGATGCAAGCTTCTGAAGGAGATGGAGAGCTGACAGAAGCACATATCAGTTTGATATTGAATTAGTTCCTCTGATTCCTATTATGCTACCCTACCTCTTTTCTTATTCTGGTCATACATGCTATAAATCAGGTTTCTTATTCAATATATTCTCATTGAATGTTGATTCAAGCTAAGAAATAAAAATGCAAGGTAGCATAACAAATATAAGACAATCTTTCAAGCTCCCTGCCTGGTGAACTCCCACTGACTTCAGTGAAATTATTATTGCTATTATTATTGACCATTAGAAATTATGATTGCTGTCCTCTGGTGCAATTAAGAATTTGAAGTGATTCTCTGTAAAACAAATGTAGACATTGCTGATGCTACCTAATGCTGAGAATGGTGCTAGTGGGGGTGGTGGTGATGGGTCACTTTTACTGATTTGAATGCTAACAAAGAAGAGTATAATGGGGAAAATAATTAATAGGGTGTTTGTTTTTTTCCCTAGCATCTGTGTGATTTACTGATTGGTTTATTAATATAACTTTGTTATCAACAGCATGGAAAGGGAACGAGGGGATCAGATAATGAAGTTGGATTAAGCACACTAAATTAAGTTTAATACAGAATGAATCATTGTGTTTGGATTACTTAATAGTTTTGGGGGCTGCTTATGTCTGTATTTCTAGAAGGGACTGATAGTTATCCTGTGTCTAATGCTCTTGAGAGAAATTAAAGTGTAACTAGTCTGAGATTTCATATATTTGGACGGTTTGTATTGTGTGCTTTTTAAATGCAAATCTTGGACTAGTTCCCACTTGAGACAAGTGCTATTCAGATATTTTGTTCCCATACATATAATGCCCTAATCGGCTACATATATATTCATAGTTTCCAAAACCAGACGGGACCATTGTAATCATCTAGTCTGACCTGCTGTATAACACAGGTCATAGTACTTCCCCAAAATAATTCCTAGAGCATATATATTTGTTTTAATATTGTGTTATACCTTTCTCTGCTAGAAGACCCCATTATCAAATGTTAGTCCCCATGTAGGTATTTACAGACTGTAATCAAATTACCTCTTAATATTCTCTTTGTTAAACTAAATAGATTGAGCTCCTTGAGTCCCTCTCTATGAGGCATATTTTCTAATCCTTTAGTTATTCTTGTGACTCTTGTCTGAACCTTCTCCAATTTATCAGTATCCTTCTTCATTTGTGAAAACTGGACATAGTATTCCAGCAACAGTCATATCAGTGCCAAATACAGATGTAAAATAAACTGTATTCCTTACTGAGATTCCCCTGTTTATGCAGGCAAGGATCTCATTAGCTCTTCTGGTCACATTGTTGCATTGGGAGACCATGTTCACACACACACACACACTATAGATGCCTTCACTTCTCCATTAAACCAGGTCAGTGTTTTAACCAATAGTTGCTTCTTCAACTATAGGATTGTGACTTTTGAGACATTTAGTAAAGCGTTCTTAAACAATTTCCAATTATCATTAAAATTTTTCTTCTTAAATTCTTCCTTACCACAGATTTGACTCATAGTTGTTTTCAGGTTTATGAAAATGACCCTTTTACAGCAACAAGCGTATATATTACTGGTCTGGACTTTAATCTGTTTGCACATTATAAAAATAATCAAGTCACAATCATTTGTACCTAAGCTATTAATTTTAGTTCCTCTTTATCTGTCAAGACAAAGTCTAATATAGATTTCCCCCATGTTGGATGAAACACTTTGAGTTATGAAATTGTCATATATACTGTTTAGAAACTCCACGAATGCTTTATTACTGGCAGTATGAAACCTCCAGTATGTGTCACTCAAAATGAAATCCCCCGTTATCACACAGCTTTTTTCCCCTATTCATCAAAGATAAGTCATCCTGTTCTCTAACATGTTTTGGTGGGCTGTAGAAGACACCAACTGGTGCCCCACCTTGTGCTTTATCGGTTAGGACTTTGAACCATAAGCATTCAAGGTCATTTTTCTTTTGAACAGAATATGATCCCAGATAGAAAATTAAGGGTGGGATTTTCAAAAACACTTAGTATTGGGACAAACTGTTCCCACTGAAGGCAATGGTACAACATCCGTTGACTTGAATAGGAACATAGTTAGGCCAACATCCAGCACTTATGAAAACAGTGAAGTTTTCATATATAATATTTTATCAACTCTAAACTAAATCACAGTTAATACAAATAAATCAATTATTTTAAACAAAGAAACAAAAACAATTTCCAGAAAATACTTTTATGAAATGCATATTCAGGTTTAAAGAAGCTGGAGGGCTCTAATCTAGCATAGCATAGCAAAACCAAGTTGATGAAAGTTGAATACAACAAAGTTCAAAGTTGGGAAAAGACATTTTTACAGTGAGTGTAATAAAACATTGGATCATATTACCTGGGCAACAAGCACTGATTTGTGGGATCACATTGGAATGCAGATTTGTGATGATGAGCAGTGGCTACAGAACTTTCAGCTGAACAAGGCCACGTTCCTGGATCTGTGTGCCTAGCTCACCCCAGCTCTCCAGTACCAGGACATCATAATGAGAGCTCCAATGACAGTGGAGAAGGGAGTGGTGACCTCAGTAAGGAAACCCGCAACAACAGATTGCGACTGGTCAGTGGGGAATCAACTTGGAGTCAGGAAATCCACTGTGGGGGACATTGTGATGCAAGCGTGCAGGGCCATTAATCGCTTCCTGTGTCACACATCTCTGACTGTTGCTAACGTGTAGGACATAATGGACAGATTTGTAGCAATGGGGTTCCCAAACTGTGGTGGAGCGATAGATGGCGTATATATCCCTATTTTGGCCTTGACACAGAATATACATTAACAGAAATGGAAACTTTCCTCCAGTTATGCAAGCACTGGTAGATGACCAGGAATGCTTCACCAACATCAGTGTGGGCTGGTCAGTGAAGGTGCACAATGCTCGCATATTTAAGAGCACAGGACTGTTCAAAAAGCTACAAGCTGGGACTTTCTTTCCCAATTGGGCAGATTACCATTGGGAATGCTGAAATGCTAATAGTGAGCCATGGGGACCCAGTCTACCTCTTATTCCCCTTGCTCTTGAAGCTGTACAACAGCAATCTTGACAGCGCCAAGGAATGGTTCAACTACTGGCTCAGCAGAAGCAGCATGACATCTGAATCTGCTTTTGGTCATTTGAAGGGATTTTGGCATTGTTTACTCAAAGATTGGACCTCAGTAAGAAAAATATCCCGTTGGTTATAGCTGCTCGCTGTGCCCTGCATAATATCTGTGAAGCAAAGTGGGGGAAGTTTCTGAAGGGGTGGAACGCGGAGGTGGAGCAGCTTTCTGTTGAATTTGAACAGCCAGATACAAGGGCTATTAGAAGAGCTCAGCGCTGAGCTATGCAGCTCAGGGAGGTTTTGCAAGAACACAGAGTTCAGAGTTTATCAGTGACACAGAGTTTTTGTAGTGTACTCTACCTGGCTCTGCTCTTTTGTGGCACAGTAGGAATCATGTGGTGATTGCTCTACATGTAAGAATATAACATTGTCAATGCACCTATTAATTTAGTGTATGAATGATCTTATGTGTTGTGTGACATTGTGCAGGAACAGGTAATTGGTTGCTTTCAGAACTCCTGAGCACTCAACAGCATATGTTGTGAACTAATAAAGATGAATTATGTTCCAAATAAAAATTGTATTCTGTAACAAAATCAGTGCAAACAAAAAGTTTAATTTTACAACAAACACAAATATTACAACAAATGTAATAAACTGAGAGAAAGGAACTTCTGAAGGGAAAAGAACATTCATATCCACTTCAGCTACATACATAACAAGTGTGGCTTTTACAGGTCAGTTTATGTGCATCTGTGATTGCCTTTAATGTCCCTGGGATGGTGTGGTACGGATAGTACAGTGACCCTTGATGCCACTTGGAATGTGGGCAGGGGAGGGTGGGTAAGGGAAGTTGCTCTATGGAGTTCTCAATGGGCTGAAGAGGAAGGAGAGTCTGGGATTGTTGAACTTGCTGGTCCACCAAAGACTGCAGCATTTTTATTTGCTGCCTAAGATGCCCATTTTATCTCGGTGCATCTCCCTCTCCTTTTCCTACTGGGACTTTCTGCTTTTGACTCTTTCCTTCTCCAGGCTGTCTACAATGTTCATCCTCCAGGCCCTCTGCTCATGGTCGGATGTAGCACTGGCTTGCAAGATCTCATTGAACATGTCATTCTAAGTCCTCTCCTTTCCCCTCCTTATCTGGTTCATATGTTCCACTGATGTGGAGGGAGAGACCCTGAAGGCCACAATGACAGCAGCAGCAGCATATAAAACACACACACACAGAGGTACCATTGTAAGTGTATTCACTACAGACAGCAAAACATAAGATGCTGAACTCACTCCCCTTGCTTCCCCACAGTTTTAAATATTACTTTCTCACTTCTACTTGGGATTGCTTGTGAATGGTGCAATCATGGCACCATCCATGGTGAGTATGGACCACTGGAGTTTGGGGAAATGAGGAGGGGATTGCTTGGTTGCATGATTCTAGAAGATTAGGCCAATGGTACTGAATACTGGTACAGTTTTCCACAGGTGATGGTGAATTTAGCTGATATCGCACTCTTGAGGGTAACAAAGGCAGCGAGAGTACAGCTGCTGCTGGCATCCCGAAGTCACCAGTGTGACAGATTTTTGTTACCAATTTGCCTGAAGCATTAGGTGATTCGTTTGAGGCCACAGGATTGTTAAGGGAGGAGATGATATAATACATTAAGTGTTTAAATTTCAAAGCTTTATTGATAAAATAATAAAACAACAGCGCAGAGTGATGGGTGCTTTTTATGTTACTTAGAGGAAGGAAGGAAGAACGTGTTAGTGCCCCGAGCACTAACCCACTTTTATACGTATACATGCTGGGCAGGTCTGGGTGTAACATAAGAAGAAGAGGGGGAAGGGTGGACAGGAGTTTTGTTTTGTGCACACAGGTTGTCCAGGTCCGCTGTGATTTTTAAGTTCCTTTAGCTTTTAGGAGCGTTTCAAGTTTTGGGCCTGGGGGGAGGGGGTATGTGCTTTGTTTAGGGACCTTTGTTTTTGGTGCCCTTTGTGCCAGTTTAAATTGGCTTTTTAGGGTGTTTTTAGTGTTTTTAAAACACCACGGCTCCAGGGATGCAAGGCTTGGCGCTTTCCCCCCCCCCCATTTTGCTGCTGTTTTTAATTTTTGCAGTTTTAGACCTTGTTGGTGGTTTTTTTTTGTTTTTTTTTGTTTTGTTTTTTTGTTTGTTTGTTTGTTTGTTTTGTTTTTTTGCTGGCCTTGCTTGTTATGGGCTGGCTTTGCAGGTTTGCTTAGTTGATTTTTTTTTTTTAAACGGCTGATTGGTGGATTTTGGGCCCCCCTCTTTCTTGACAGGCAGCCAAGAGTTAGATGTATGCCATGGCCTTGAGCTGGCTGGAGTTAGCATTTTATTTTGGGGCCTAGCAAGAGCGTGGAGTTAACCTGGTCTTTGCTCTTTTTTTGTTTTTGTTTTTTTCCTTTGGCCTTCTTCAGCCTGCAAAATATTTTTTTTTTTATTTTACACTTATTTTGACCTACAACTTTGACCCTTTTAAAAATATTTTGCAATGCTTACAACAGCGTTAGCAATATACAGTGCTGATTTGCTTTTTTTAGGGGACCCTTTGAGGGAGGGGGCCATTGGGGTGTGGCACCAGGGCCCATATGCTGTTAGTATGTGTTCTGCAATGGTATCTGCTGAGGTTATTGCTGAGTAGTGTGGGAAAGTGTTCTACCACCAAGGAAGAAATAAGGCAGCCCTCCCTACAAACCTTCTGCAAAGAATTGCAGAGTAGTTCCATCAAAGTTTTATAGAGGTCTTTCAGGAGAATTTCAGAGACATCCCTGACTACATGAACAAACTGCTTCACATGAGCCCCCAAACATGCCTGCCTACCTCTAGAGGGGAATTAAGAGCAGATAGCAAATCTGCCTCTCCGCCACTTCTGGTTGTACCACCACTTCTTCTAGCACAAGTAAATTAAGAAAAAGTCAAAATATGTGTCTTGTTACTTTGGGGGTGTCTTCCCTGTAATTGAAAATGTATCTACACACTTACCCGATGTTCCCAACCCTGCATTGGTCTCCCCTGTGCCTGACTGGCAGTACTGGCTCGGCTGCTATGAAGTCAAAAACTGGTCCAGGCTCGCTGCAAAGCTTGATTGTCTCATTGCCTGTCCTCCCTTACTCCTCCTCCTCCACCACCATCTTCTCCTTGCTGTTCATGGTAGGGGCCTGTGACTTGGGATGTATCCTTGGTGCTGTTTGTGGTGGTGAGGTCTCCCCTAAGTATGGCATGCAGCTCTTTGTCAAAGCAGCAGGTATGTGGATGGTACTGAATCTATTGTTGGCCTCCCTGGCCTTCTGGTATGCCTGCTACAGCTCCTTGGCTTTCACAAAGCAGTGCTGCTGGTCCTTGTCATATGCCTTCTCCTGCATTCCTTAATCAGTCTGCTTGTGGATGTTGATATTTCTCCAGCTGTTTTGGAACTGTGCCTGCACAGTCTCTTCTCCCCTACAGGGCCAGGAGATCCAATATCTCCTCTCTACTCCTGTCTACCTGGAATGTGTAGCCAGCATAGTCAGCTGGGCAGTTGCACTCAACAATGGAGAGCTGCTAGGTGTGCTCACCAAGCTGGGCAACCAGGAATAGGAATTTCAAAAATGTGTGGTGCTTTAAAAGGGAGCGCAGGGCTTCCGATCTCTGCACCCTGGGCAATGGAGTTCACAATTGTGACTAGAGTGGTCAGTGTGGGGCACTGTGGGACAGCTGCTGGAGGACAGTTAGGGTTGACATAAGTAATAAGAACATAAGAGTGGCCATACTGGGTCAGACCAAAAGGTCCATCTAGCCCAGTATCCTGTTTTCTGACATTGCCTGATGCCAGGTGCCCCAGAGGGAATGAACAGTTAATCATCAAATGATCCATTCCTGTCACTCATTCCCAGCTTCTGGCAAACAGAGGCTAGGGACTACTCTTGCACTGTGTCTACCCTTTCACTGCAGCAACCTAAGAACATCAACCACGGCTCAATACTGCCTGGGGAGGCGGTGTAACTAGGTTGGCATAAAGGGCCATTTACATCAGTGGCAGAAAAATATAAGGATAGATACATGCACAACTATGTCAATGTAAGCTGCTTTGTGTCAATCTATCTTTGTAATGTAGACAAGGTCTCATACTTTTTCTCCTGAAGCCTTCTTCAAAGCCTGTTACAATCTTGCTACTGAATATCACAGAAATTCTTCATTGGCTACAGCTATGAATTTTATAAACGCCCTCCCATAAATTAATAGGTGACACTAATTTTGTCATGCATTACAGTTTGCAACAGAGATTTAAAGAAACAAAGACCAATTATTTTAAAAATAAAGGCCTCCTGTTTAACTTTTTAATTTATGCAAAAAAACATAATGCATATCCAATTCAGAATACGTGGGATAACATAAAAACATTCATGAATCAATGGATTTTCCTGGAAAGACAAAGGAATACTAATTTTCACGTTGCTCATGTACAAATCTTTATCTTCATGCCATATTTTGCCTGCTTTTGGCATGTTAAAGGTGCAGTACATGACACTGGAGAGGTAAGTGCTCAGATCATGTCTCTTAATTCTTGGCAATCCTCCTGCTTCTGGTATAAAGCTGCAGACAGTGTGTCTATTGTTCTGTATACAGTATAACTTCCATATTCCTCAGTGACTCATTAGGTCATATAGTACAAATTCACAAGGCACTATGAGTGACTCTGCTGTACATACAGGGCACTTAAGAAGTTTAAAAAGTCAGTCACTTTTTATTATTATTAAAACAAATCAATTACTTTTGATTTTAAAGCCCTATTGGATCTGAGATAACCAACTGCCAAGTACACATAAAAAAAAAACAATTAAATTTCTAATGGATGCCAAATACACTGGCAGAGATCCAGCAATCTCTAAACAGCCCACTTACTTTTATGCCATAGCCAGGGGTTTTAGAAGTAAATATATTAAATACACAAATTACTTTCAAATAATGTTATTGCTCTGACTTAAACCCATACAAACATTGCAATTTGGAATTAAAGATGGCATGGCCAGAGAGGTACTCAGAACAGGGAGCAGATCTTAATCCATCACTCTTCATTCTGTATGCAGTGTTGTGTAGCCAGTGCTGGTCCCAGGATATTAGAGATGGATGAGGCAATATATCTTATTGGACTAACTTCTGTTGGTGAGAGAGACCAGCTTTCAAGCTTACACAGAGCTCTTTTTCAGGTCTGGTGTACACTACAGATTTACACCGATGTAAAGCAGCTTACATAAGCTGAACTCTGTAAGTGTATATATTACAATGTTGCTCCCGCCTATGTAAGTTGCCCATTATATACTGACATAAATTGTGAGAGGTATAGTACTTAGTTTGATGTAGTTAGGGTGATACTATGTCTATGTAGACAGTGTGTTACTTACATCATCTATTGGCTGTCAGCCTGGCACGGCTCACAGCTGGAGTCCAGCTGCCCGGGCAATGACGGTGGAGGTTGACTTAATTTTGTAGTGTAGACTTGCTCTCAGTGTCACAGTAAAATACAAACACAGCTAATAGCATAAGTAGTTAACATATATTTCAAGGGACCAATCAAGGTGAAATGGCCCATTAAACACCTTTCTAGTCAATGGGATGGTGGGAAGCAACGTTGTTTGTGAAGGTGATGATGATGTTACCTTCATATATACCAACTTCCTTCACAATGAGGGTATCACTTCATACCTCCAATATTTACAAGATAATAGACAAATCTGAGATATCCACCCCGAACGCGTTGCCAGAATCATTCATTTCATCCTCACCCATGACAATATGTTCAACAACAAACACTTTGTCTAAACCATGGGAACAGCCATGGATACTAGAATGGGTCCCCAATATGCCAACATCTTCAATGGGCCATGCTGAAGAGAAATTTCTGGACAAATGCACCATGAAACCAATGTTCTACTTGAGATACATAGATGATATTTTCATCCTCTGGACAAATAACCTAAACTCCCTCAGATTTCCAACACAACTTCAACAACCACCATCCATCCATTAAATTCTCTCTAGAACACTTCCCCACCAGCATCAGCTTCCTGGACACTACAATCAGTTTCAACAATGAAATCCTACAGACAACTATATATAAGAAACCCATGGATTGTCACACCAATGTTCATATTTCCAGTAACCACTCCAAACACAGGAAGAAATCTGTTATCTTCACCCAGGCACTCAGGTACCATAGAATGTGCCCGATCTTTAGATTATGTATTAATTACATTGATTACTTAAGAATCCCCAGTTACCACTTTCAGGTTTGACAGGTTCTTGCCCCAAGATCAGGCCCCGTATTATTTAAATTATTATATAGTTGGGAAAAAGAAAAGGAGTACTTGTGGCACCTTAGAGACTAACCAATTTATTTGAGCATGAGCTTTCGTGAGCCACAGCTCACTTCATCAGATGTGTACCGTGGAAACTGCAGCAGACTTTATATACACACAGAGAATATGAAACAATACCTCCTCCCACCCCACTGTCCTGCTGGTAATAGCTTATCTAAAGTGATCAACAGGTGGGCCATTTCCAGCACAAATCCAGGTTTTCTCACCCTCCACCCCCCCACACAAATTCACTCTCCTGCTGGTGCTAGCCCATCCAAAGTGACAACTCTTTACATAATCAAGTCGGGCTATTTCCTGCATAGATCCAGGTTTTCTCACTTCCCCCCCACCCCCATACACACACAAACTCACTCTCCTGCTGGTAATAGCTCATCTAAACTGACCACTCTCCAAGTTTAAATCCAAGTTAAACCAGAATATCTGGGGGGAGGGGGGGGAGGAAAAAACAAGAGGAAACAGGCTACCTTGCATAATGACTTAGCCACTCCCAGTCTCTATTTAAGCCTAAATTAATAGTATCCAATTTGCAAATGAATTCCAATTCAGCAGTTTCTCGCTGGAGTCTGGATTTGAAGTTTTTTTGTTTTAAGATAGCGACCTTCATGTCTGTGATTGCGTGACCAGAGAGATTGAAGTGTTCTCCGACTGGTTTATGAATGTTATAATTCTTGACATCTGATTTGTGTCCATTTATTCTTTTACGTAGAGACTGTCCAGTTTGACCAATGTACATGGCAGAGGGGCATTGCTGGCACATGATGGCATATATCACATTGGTGGATGTGCAGGTGAACGAGCCTCTGATAGTGTGGCTGATGTTATTAGGCCCTGTGATGGTGTCCCCTGAATAGATATGTGGGCACAATTGGCAACGGGCTTTGTTGCAAGGATAAGTTCCTGGGTTAGTGGTTCTGTTGTGTGGTATGTGGTTGTTGGTGAGTATTTGCTTCAGGTTGCGGGGCTGTCTGTAGGCAAGGACTGGCCTGTCTCCCAAGACTTGTGAGAGTGTTGGGTCATCCTTTAGGATAGGTTGTAGATCCTTAATAATGCGTTGGAGGGGTTTTAGTTGGGGGCTGAAGGTGACCGCTAGTGGCGTTCTGTTATTTTCTTTGTTAGGCCTGTCCTGTAGTAGGTAACTTCTGGGAACTCTTCTGGCTCTATCAATCTGTTTCTTTACTTCTGCAGGTGGGTATTGTAGTTGTAAGAAAGCTTGACAGAGATCTTGTAGGTGTTTGTCTCTGTCTGAGGGGTTGGAGCAAATGCGGTTGTATCGCAGAGCTTGGCTGTAGACGATGGATCGTGTGGTGTGGTCAGGGTGAAAGCTGGAGGCATGCAGGTAGGAATAGCGGTCAGTAGGTTTCCGGTATAGGGTGGTGTTTATGTGGCCATTGTTTATTAGCACTGTAGTGTCCAGGAAGTGGATCTCTTGTGTGGACTGGACCAGGCTGAGGTTGGTGGTGGGATGGAAATTGTTGAAATCATGGTGGAATTCCGCAAGGGCTTCTTTTCCATGGGTCCAGATGATGAAGATGTCATCAATATAGCGCAAGTAGAGTAGGGGCTTTAGGGGACGAGAGCTGAGGAAGCGTTGTTCTAAATCAGCCATAAAAATGTTGGCATACTGTGGGGCCATGCGGGTACCCATAGCAGTGCCGCTGATCTGAAGATATACATTGTCCCCAAATGTGAAATAGTTATGGGTGAGGACAAAGTCACAAAGTTCAGCCACCAGGTTAGCCGTGACATTATCGGGGATAGTGTTCCTGACGGCCTGTAGTCCATCTTTGTGTGGAATGTTGGTGTAGAGGGCTTCTACATCCATAGTGGCCAGGATGGTGTTATCAGGAAGATCACCGATGGATTGAAGTTTCCTCAGGAAGTCAGTGGTGTCTCGAAGGTAGCTGGGAGTGCTGGTAGCGTAGGGCCTGAGGAGGGAGTCTACATAGCCAGACAATCCTGCTGTCAGGGTGCCAATGCCTGAGATGATGGGGCGCCCAGGATTTCCAGGTTTATGGATCTTGGGTAGTAGATAGAATATCCCAGGTCGGGGTTCCAGGGGTGTGTCTGTGCGGATTTGATCTTGTGCTTTTTCAGGAAGTTTCTTGAGCAAATGCTGTAGTTGCTTTTGGTAACTCTCAGTGGGATCATAGGGTAATGGCTTGTAGAAACTCGTGTTGGAGAGCTGCCGAGCAGCCTCTTGTTCATATTCCGACCTATTCATGATGACAACAGCACCTCCTTTGTCAGCCTTTTTGATTATGATGTCAGAGTTGTTTCTGAGGCTGTGGATGGCATTGCGTTCCGGATGGCTGAGGTTATGGGGCAAGTGATGCTGCTTTTCCACAATTTCAGCCCGTGCACGTCGGCGGAAGCACTCTATGTAGAAGTCCAGTCTGCTGTTTCGACCTTCAGGAGGAGTCCATCTAGAATCCCTCTTTCTGTAGTGTTGGCAGGGAGACCTCTGTGGATTAGTATGTTGTTCAGAGGTATTTTGGAAATATTCCTTGAGACGGAGACGTCGAAAATAGGATTCTAGGTCACCACAGAACTGTATCATGTTCGTGGGGGTGGAGGGGCAGAAGGAGAGGCCCCGAGATAGAACAGCTGCTTCTGCTGGGCTGAGAGTATAGTTGGATAGGTTAACAATATTGCTAGGTGGGGTGAGGGAACCATTGCTGTGGCCCCTTGTAGCATGTAGTAGTTTAGAAAGTTTAGTGTCCTTTTTCTTTTGTAGAGAAGCAAAGTGTGCATTGTAAATGGCTTGTCTAGTTTTAGTAAAATCCAGCCACGAGGAAGTTTGTGTGGAAGGTTGGTTCTTTATGAGAGTATCCATTTTTGAGAGCTCATTCTTAATCTTTCCCTGTTTGCTGTAGAGGATCTTGATCAGGTGATTCCGCAGTTTCTTTGAGAGTGGTCAACATTCTGGCACCTCCCAAGAACTACATCTCCTTCTCCTACCATCTCCCTAGGCTGGGATGCCACTTTTTATAATATTTTAAGCTGATGCTGTTATGGTCAATGCGTATCCGGTAGGGGATTTTCACCTTTTCCTTATTTGTATTTTCTTACTGATGTTGGAGTGTCTTTTTTTCTCTAGGTTAGTATATCAGTGATCTCAACTTATTATCATATATGCCGATTCATTACCATGGCCCTTTTGCGGTTAGGAATCACATTTGTTATTTTTGTCCTAACCCGTCTTTTTGTTCTTTCAAAGCTCCAAGTTGTGGTGTACCTGTTAAGGGTAAAAGTGTATGAATTTAGGAAGCCCCATGTGAAACTACTTCAACACATCCTCTATGTTAAAGGTTGCAGCTATATTTGAATCTTATGCTTTAGCTCTTCACCATCTATCTAGGTGAAAGGTCCCAAAAACATAGGCTAACTTTGCCTTAGCTCAACATACAGGATATGGCCTGTAGGCCCCTTGCATTACAGTCAAAATATTCTCTAATATAAACCTATTATAATAAAACAAATAAACAAATCCATAAGAAAATAAGAAGCTTATAAGAAAACATATATAGGCAAGAAAGCAGGCTACCCTTAGATGTATCTCATGTACCTACTATGTATATCAGTTAATTGCCAGGACACTTCTGTGGCTGACTCATGTACCTGTGGTCAGAACTTCCCCTAAACTCTATTTTTAGCTCCCCAAATACTTGGGGTTTTCCACTGGGCCATTTATCTGTGCAAAGTTTATCTGTTCAAAGTTCATAGGCCTCAAGTCTTATGCTAATTTGTTGAAGCTAATGTCTTACAGCATATAGGTTTCTTGCATTACTGGTGAATATAATGCAAAGCAGAATACAATGCAAAGCGGTGAATATAATAAAGACAAGCTAGCCCACTGGTCTACAAGAATATGCTGTAAGGAAAAGGTCCAGGATATACACCTTAACACACTTGAAGCCACCTTCACAAAACAAGTTGATTGCATCATGGAATGGGCCACCCAAATACCCCAAGAGAACCTACTTCATTACACAAATAAAACCACTTTCTAACACATACCCCTAGTTGTCACCTACCACCCCATATTGGAACCTTTATGGGGTATCAAATAATTACAACCCATAATCAGTGGTGACCACATCCTGAAATAATATTTTCCTGAATCCCCTCTTCTGGCCTTCAAATAACACCACTGACCTCATCATCAAAACCAAGCTCCCCACAGATCAGGACATACCAACACAAAACAGCACCAGACCCTTCCAGAACAAGAGATGCAAAACCTGTAGATATAGCCATTGCTATAATGACCAACCCTCTCCCCCCAAGACTTTTTTCAAGATCCATGGGTCCTGCACATGCCTATCACAATATATATTATACCTCATTTGATGCACTAAATTGCCCAACAACAACTATGTGGGTGAAACCAGACAATCACTACACTCTCAAATGAACTTACACAGAAAAATGATAAAAGACAAACACACCCTATACCTGTGGGTGAACACTTTTCACAAAGTGATCACTCTGTATCTGACCTCTTAGTCAGAAACTTGAACACCACCTTCAAAAGACAAGCCTGGGAGCTTAAATTCATAACTTTTCTATATACTAAAAGGCATGGGCTTAATGGAGATACTGGATTTATGACTTCTTATAACAGTCTATAAACCACTCAACTCCCCCCAGAACCTTCTCCCTCAAATGACTAGAGAGCTGTTAACACATATTTCAAGGGATCATTCAAGTAAAGTGGCCTGTTAACTACTTATGCTAAGCAATCTGTTCCACGTTTTATTTAGCTGTGACATTTTGTGCATTTCCCAGACTTGAAGAAGAGCTCTATGTAAGCTTGAAAGCTTGTCTTTCACTCACCAACAGAAGTTGGTCCAATAAAAGATATTACCTTAGCCATCTTGTCACTTTTCATTCTGCCATTTGAAGTTGCTGTATTTCTTATGCAGGACTTGTAAAAATTTGCCACACTTCAGTGTCAATTCCCTCAGGTTTCTGTTAGGAAACCATGCTTCTTTGAAGATAGAGCACAGAATCAAGAAAACTCATCTGTATTCTTGACCCTGCCACTGACTTTTTGTGTGACATTGGGCTAGTTTCTTAACTTCTCTGCAATTGGAATTAATTTGCAAACGGGACACTATTAAATTAGGCTTGAAAAAAAACTGGGAGCAGATGGGTCATTACAGAAAGTAAAGCTATTTCCCCATACTTATTTCCCACCCTCCACCATTACTCTCACCTTCTTGTCAACTGTTAGAAATGGGCGATCCTGATTATCACTACAAAAGGTTTTTTTTCCTGCTGATAATAGCTCACCTTAATTGATCACTCTCATTATAGTATGTATGGCAACATCCATTTTTTTATGTTCTCTCTGTGTATATATATCTATCTTCCTACTGTATTTTCCACTGCATGCATCTGATGAAGTGGGTTTTAGCCCATGAAAGCTTATGGTCAAATACATTTGTTAGTCTCTAAGGTGCCACAAGTACTCCTCATTCTTTTTGCTGATGCAGTTTAACTCAGCTACCACTATGAAACCTGAATCATCAGAGTCACCCACATATATGTCAAATGAGTCAGGGAATGCTCGGGAATTGCTTTGACATGGAGCCATTGTAATGCTATTGACATAGTAAATAGCCCTCTGCTCCCCCTGGGGCTGATTTAAAAATTATCCACTTATTGGAATAGGCTGGGACCAGCACAGTTATGTGTGACTGACAGAACTCTAATATTATCAGGAAGACACAACTTTCTGCCCCTCTGGAACCTCAGGAAACATATGAAATCAATGATTTAGAGCAGTGGTTTTCAACCTGTGATCCAGAGCTGTGGGATATGTGTGTGTGTGTGTGCACAGACTGTTTAAGATTTCCAAGGGGGCCGCACCTCTATTCAATTTTTTTTAGGGATCCACAAATGAACAAGGGTTGAAAACCACTGATTTAGAGGAATGGAAGGAAAGTGATGAATTACCAAGGACAGCAGCCATCCAAAGCAGACATTCTCTATGCAAAAAGATAAATGGACACAAATCCGACATCAAGAATTATAACATTCAAAAACCAGTAGGAGAACACTTCAATCTCCCTGGACACTCAATAACAGACTTAAAGTAGCAATTCTTCAACAACAAAAAAACATCAAAAACAGAGTCCAATGAGAAACTGCAGAACTGGAATTAATGTGCAAACTGGACACCATCAAATTAGGCCTGAATAAAGACTGAGAGTGGATGGGTCACTACAAAAACTAACTTTTCCCCCTGCTGTTACTCACACCTTCTTGTCAACTGTTTGAAATGAGCCACCTTGATTACATTGAACTCATTAGCACTACAAAAGAGATTTTTCCTTCCTTCTTGTCAACTGTTGAGAATAGCCCACTTCCACCTTAATTGAATTGACTCGTTAGCACTGACCCCCCCACTTGGTAAGGCAACTCCCATCTTTTCATATGTTGTGTATTTATACCTCTCTACTGTATTTTCCATTCCATGCATCTGATGAAGTGGGTTTTAGCTTATGCCAAAATAAATGTGTTAATCTCTAAGGTGACACAAGGACTCCTCGTTGTTTTTGCCGATACAGACTAACACGGCTACCACTCTGAAACCTGTGCCTATCTGAACTCACTTCCCTCTCATCCTGCTTCAGCAACTGTGGTGCTGGACAGGGAACTGCTTACTAAAGTAGGAGCTAGTGTGAATAGAGGGAAAGGAGCAGAGACCTGAACTTCAACCTATTTTTCTGCTGAGGATGATAAGAAGGGATATCAAATTTATTTAGGCAAAAGTGCTATATGAGTGTCCCTGCAGGAGAATGGTGAGACAAATAGGCAGCTGGCAGGACTGGATGAACAAGCAACAGCTGAAGCAGGGGCTGCTGCACAGGGAGGAACAGGATAAAATGGGATCCATCTTGGGCCTCTCCACCCCTGGCACTTATAGCTGTTCAGGGACAACACCACACACACTCTGGGGGCACTAAGATAGAGTTGATTCCTGCCCTTTCTCCACTATGTGGCCTTAGAGAAAAATTGTAGAGAAGCCACCCAGAGACTCCACCTGGTGGGAACAGAAGCAGCAAAAGCAGGGACCTTTCAGTCAAAACTGTAGAATGTTCTATTTCTTTGTCTGCGCTGATTGGCTGCATGCTTTATACCTTCTCCTCCCTTCTCACAGTCTCTTCCCCTCAGCTGCAGTCCTCACTCCTTTGTCACTCTCCTCTCCTGCTCTGTCCTGCTTCCCTCACCTCCCTACCTTTCCCTCTACATTTAGCTGATCCCCCTAAGTAAACTCAACCTCCTCCTCCTCCAAAAAAAAGGAACATAACATTTGCTGTCATCACATTGCTCACTCCCTTTGTGTGTTCTATCCCTTCCCACACCTTGTGTCTGTCTTGTCTGTTTAGGCAGCATTGTCTCATTGTTCCCTTGCACACCCAAGTCTTTCTGTAAATATTCTATTGCTTCTTGAAATATACTTAGCTACTACGTTTTTTGGGACAGGGACAGTTTCCTTGTTCTGTGTTTCTACAGCACTAAGCACAATAAGGTCCTGCTCCATGACTTAGGCTCTTAGATGCTACAATAATACAAATAACTAAATAAAACACATTTAAACTTCTGCTAGAAGTCTTCTGTTACCATAATCTTCTCCTATCACTGACCACCTTATCCAATCTATGCCCTCATTTTCATTAGCAATAGTTACATAGGAAGACAAGAAGCTGGGTGGGGGGAAATCACTTCCAATTTTACTAAAATAGGATGGTTTCACATGTGTGTGTGTGGGGGGGGGGGGGGGAGAGGAGGCAAGTGTAAGCCAAATCACTCATCCTTTCTTCCAATGATACTGTTGCTACGTGTCCCTTCTTCCTACATTCAGGTGAACTGAGAGAGTGGGGTTCCTGTTAAATATATATTTATTGGGACCCCAATTGTCTGTCATAATATATTTGTTACTGGTATTGTGAGTTACCCTTGTATTAGTAACCACTGGCGTAAGTGGATATTGCTTTGCAATGCGATAGGGATATAATGTTTTGTGACTCTGATTCATGTCATGTGACTATGGGCAGGAAATAAATATTTTACCAGCACACCAAAGTGTCACAATAATTCTGTTACAATCCTATATTCCTTAAGCTAGTCTCAGTCTAGTGTCATTGTCACGGGGTGGGGTTCCCTCACCCTAGATTCCTCCGTGAAAACTGTCCTCATGCACACCAGTAGCAAGTTCAACACCAAGTGCTTTATTTACATTTGGCTTTTTAAAGGTTACATCTATATTAAAGGGCTGACAGCAGCACAGCTGTAGGACTGCTAGTGCAGATGCTCTAATCCACTCCCAAGGAGTGGAAGTAGCTATGTCAGCAGGAGAACGTCTCCCGCCAACATAGTGCTGTCTACCCCAGCACTGAGGTCAGTAACACTTATGTCACTCAGGGGGGTGGCTTAGTAACATTCCTGAGTGGCATAAGTTATACTGACTTAAGTGCTGGTGTAAACAATGTCTCAATATTTGCTCCCTGGAGCATAAGGCTTTTCCCCAAGCCTTTACCTACTACCAATGCATGGCGGGAAATCTCACCTCTCTGATTTCTTAGGCTTCTCTGACCACTCCTTCTGGCTTTTTCCCCTCTGTTCTTTTCCTGACTTTCTTTTAGCATTTCCAGCTACATCACCTAGCTAATTAGTTAATCATTTAATACTTAAACAATTATCTTTCAATTTACCTTATGAGGGGATGCTTCCAAAGTGCACAGACTTGAGTCAGCCTTGGGCTATTCACACTCTGTCCCACTTAGGCTCTGATTTAATTCCAGATCTTAACTCTCTCATCGTCCTTTTGTTTGCTGAGGAGGTAAGCACCCTTTGGGTAAACCAGGGTTTATTTATTTGATTTTCTTAGATTTGATTTGCTTTTTTTTGTGAATGTCTCTAGGTGAGGACTCAAGCCATTTTATTTAGATAGAAAATACCTCAGATGTGTGACAATAACATATACTGGACAGTTGACTGTTCAAAATTCTTTACCGAAGGGTTCCATTTACAGTTAGTAATAGTATTTCATTTTGGGGAGATGGGTGGCTAGCCGAAGAATTTGGCGATGGATAGTGGAGTCTTTCACTTCTAGCTCACCGACTTCCAATCTAGCCCAGTTTACTTTTGAATGAAAAGCTGCTGGCTGTTCTCAAGCCTGATAACTGTCTACATCACAAAATAATCACATAGGCTGATAACTAACAGCTTAAGACCGGATGGGCATATTTTCTGTACAGCCCCTCCACCCCTAATGGTGTCCCTTCTACTGACACAGAGCTAAGACATTTTGGTGAAACATTGTGGGAAATACTGTATCGCTGCTTTCCATTCAATTTCTTTCAATCCTCTCCTTTCATCATCTCTAAAAATAAAATTTTGTTGCCTCATTTGCTGCAAATCCATAGGTCATATCATAACTCATAGAGCACCCTTACAAACCATAAGCATACAGTAAATTTTCTTAATTTGAGTATGTATAAGTGTGTCCTTGTATTATTTTACTATCAATATGTAAACACTTTTTAAGTGTGAGGAAGATAAAGAGGAATCAATAGAAAGCATGAGTAAATTTTACACACCCATTATTCTTCAGGATTGTTGCCCTTTTGCTTTGCTGTGGAAGTGTTGTGTGGGTTACTTAAATTAACATGAAGGGGAAAATTGGTTTCCCCATGAATACAATGTGCATTTCTCAATGCCAGCTTGTCTTTGGCTGGGTCGGGTGCAACTTCCATTTTAGGTGTTGGATCTGAAAGAGGAGGCAAGGGGGAATAAAGCCAGAAAGGAAGAAATGCTCATAAATGTTTTCATGAATCAGACTGTATACATATCTATGTGGGACATAATTCAGAACCTGATCCATTTGAACATGATCCTGGAAAATTACTGTGTGTCTGTAACTTAGTTTTTGCACAATGGAAAAATACTTCTCCTTCTGAAGGAAAAACTTTCTAGCCAGATTGTCACTTTCACCAGCATCTCTCATGAGGTTGGACATTTCTTAGCAGGCAATATTAATTCATTAAGGTAAATAATGGAAAGGAAATACTTTCAGTTTCCTTTGTGGAATAAATATTGACAGCTAAAAAGTGACCTAGTCTCTTGAGAAGCAAAAATAAAGCAGCAATAATCAGATAAAA
The DNA here is from genome assembly GCF_965140235.1 of Caretta caretta. Lineage (NCBI taxonomy): Eukaryota > Metazoa > Chordata > Testudines > Cheloniidae > Caretta > Caretta caretta. The sequence continues at coordinate 57,326,793 of NC_134209.1, forward strand.
GTGCACCATAAGAGAGGGAAACTACATGAGGGATTAGTGAACAAAGCTAATATTCACTATAATAATTAATAAATGCATTACAAAAATGAGAGAACAAAAGAGGAAACAGGTGGAATGGGATGATTCTGTATAACGCTGGTCTATAAAAATATTTCAAGATCAATACTCTTAAGTGCTTCTTAACTATCAGTAGGATTTATACCTGTATACAGACAAAGCTCCCATGTTTTTCAATACAAATTGCTCTCTTATGGGTCTGTTTTCATTAAATGATAGAATAATAGCATTAAGAGTTGCAAGCATTAGGAATCTGTTTCATAGTGCATCTAGATTGGAAAAATAGTTGGCCTTAATATGAAAATATTCCTATGCCTATATTCTATGAACAGGTCCGTATGATTAAGGCAATTTACCCCCTGCCTGGCAGGCTCAGAAGTGAGGAGGGCAGCAGGAGAAAGAGGAGCCATAGGTTTTCTAAGGATTGCCTCCCTTCCTTTCCCTCCCCTCCCCCAGTTGTTGGTACTCATGAGTTTGAGTAAGGTGGGGGACTCTTTGGCTGGACAGAAGGTGTGACAGATTTGCCTGAGGCATCAGGTGATCAGGCTGAGGCCGCAGGATTGTTTGGGGAGGAGATGATGGAACACACCAAGTGTCTAAATTATAAAGCTTTATTAATAAAATAATAAAATAACAGCAGAGAGTGCTGGGGGTGGGTCCCTACATCACTCAGAGGAAGGAAGAAAGCATTAGTGCCCCAAGCCCTAACCCACTTTCATACTCACACCCGATGTACCCTAGGCTGTCCAAGACTGGGAGTAATGTAAGAGGGAGAGGGGGAGGGGTGGACAGGAGTTCTTGTCCTGTGCACACAGGTTGTCCAGGGTCAGCTGTTGATCTCCAACTTGTTGTGGCTCTTGAGGGGGTTTTTATGTCCTGGGTTCTTTTGGGGGCGTTTTCATTCGGTGGCTTCTGTGCCTGGTGCTCTTTGTACCAGTCCAAACTGGCTCGCTGTGGCCTCCTCAGCTTTCCCAAAACACACCGGCTCCAGAGACTTTGTTTTCCCCCTGTTGGTCTTTGCCATCTCATTCGTTCTTACTGTAATCTCTGCAGCCCTGCTCCGCTTAGTTCTCCTCGTCTCACAGCTGGTGGCGTGGGGTTTGGTAAGATGTGAATGCAGCTGCTGACTTCTCGTCAAGCCCATGACCTTGGACCGGGGCCAGTGTCTTATCTTCAGACGGAGCTAACTGAGGTGTTGAGTTAACCCATTCTCTGTTCTCTCTCTCTCTCTCTCTCTCCCTCTTCAGCCTTTTGCAACCTGCAAAGGAACCTTTCACCCACACTCACGCCTTTAACCCTTCCCAGAATACTTTGCAATGCCTACAATAACATTAGCAATATACAGTGCATATACAATGCTGATCTGCCTCTCAGGGGACCCCCTGAGGGAGGGGCCCATTGGGGTGTGACAAAGAGTGCAGTATGAGCTTAAAACCCTTCCCTCTATCTGGGATCATTCTGTACCCTGAGCAAATACTCTCCCGTCCTCATCTTGGAATTAGCGTAGGATTGAGGTTGGAGGCCTTGCCATGGGCATCATGCTAGCTGCCTTCTTGTGGCTGGCAAGAAATGTTTTGGTCATTGCCAGATTGGTCTGGCTAAGAGGTTTGGGTTGTTTTTTTTGTTTTGTTTGTTTGTTTGTTTTTGTTTGTTTTGTTTTGTTTTGTTTTTTGTATTCCCTTTGGCAGCCTAGGGACCTGGTGGGTAGGTTAGATCATAAAATTCATGTTACAAGTTGACAGGCACCCAGTGTAGGTAATCACTGAATACAGGGGAGTGGGGAAAATCTGGTTCCAGAATTGGAAGTGGATTCACACACATCTGCGAAAGAAGGGGGTGATGGGGATCCTATGTCTGGTACAGTGATAAGTCAGCCCTTTCTATCCCACTTCCTATAAACCACACACAAGGGATGGGTAGCAGGGTGCGGTTAGATGTTTTTGCTGCGTGTGTGTGTTCTCCTTGTGTGATGCCCCTGCTCTGCACAGACAGCTAGCATAGCAGACCTTGAGCGAGCTGCTCAATGACCACAATATCTGTTAAGGTACAAAGGCACCAGGCCAGGTGTATTGTCATCAAAGCACGGTAATAGCACCTGGAAGATTCTACGAGGATACTAAGACATATATGTCAGTGACAACGGATGCAGCTTAGTGAATTGTGAGACACGCCATTTCCCCCTTGGCTGGACAAAGGTACTCCCTCTGACATACATCTTTATACCCTCATACAAACAAGTTATGTACTGCCTCTGACATAGTTAGTTACTGCCCCCTGACTGGGCTAGTTATCACCCATCACTTTGTACATGTTGGTTCAATCAAAACTTCTCTATTATGTATGGTTATCCTGACCCTCTATTTTATGAGGGCTCAGTGTGTTCCTGTTATCCTTAGGGAATGTTTTTATACCATCCTTAATATCGGGATGTTTTGGTACCACTTAATATCAGGATGTGTTTGTGTGAGTAGTTTGCTTAGCACTTCTTCGGAACGTGTATTTCTGCAATATCAGCCCTGTTCTTGCCAAATTCTGTGAGCAGGTCCTGCCTCACACCAGGCCTCTGATACAAGGGCTTATGTCTCAGGCTTTCTTCCTGCTGCAGAGGTTACTTGTGTAGAAGGGGGTGGGGCTGAGGTCAGCCCTTCCCCAGGTGGTACAGATTACTGAAGGAAGTATGACCTTCACTGGAAAAGTTATTGCTGGATATTTCCAAGATGATGTTGTTAATACAATTGTAGTCAAGATAAACACTCATGCCTGCTTCTTGTATTCTGCCCTAGGTAGGATAGTAGCATATTGTAGTGGATAGATGGACAAAGCAGGTTTGTACAATGCAATCTTTTTACTGATGTTACCTCTACAGAGCAATTATGATTGAATGAGAATAAGACTACTTCTTCTATGTATCAACAAATCAATAGCTTACTAAACTCCAACATCTTTTGCTCACTATAGGAGATCTTTGATTACTACTTTTAATTTTATAAGGTCAAACCCATGGCATGGAGGTTCAGGAGACTCTCCTTAATTCCCAGAGTAATTTTGGCTTCTACCAGTATATCATTTAAAGCTGTAATTTTTAGGTACAAACTTGAATCCCTATTATTTATTAATCCTTGTTATAAAAGGAAACTGTTGGTTTCATCCAATTATGAGTTTTACACACTACAAAGAATAAACCCAAGGCCATATTCTCTTGGTTGCCATTACTGTGATAGCTGGATCATCTGCCTGTCTAACTGTATCTTGAATCATAATATTATTTTGTTATCATGAATCTAAGCTCTTATTAACTGAAGTGCTTTGATTTGTGGATAGCATTTTTTTTATTCTTAAACAATGAGAATAGCAGATGACTCACCAAACTGGTATTACATTAGAGCTGTCTCAAAATCAGCTGGAAAAAAAGTCAAGCAGACAAACTAACGTTGAGAGGGAATAGGCCTCTCTTTAAGTAATAGTATTAGCTGTTCATCAGCATAAGGTGTTTTTTATAATTTTTAATGTTCTTCTCTTTGTGTATGTAATATCACATTTTAATTTACTTGTTTTCCTTTTTAGGTTTAGTTTTCTTTGGAGATCATTAATCATTGTGCAAGAGAAGGGAAACAGACGGACATAAGTGGCCAAAGAAAGGCTAAGCCTTTTGATACAATTTACTAACACAACAGATCACACTAAAAACATCTCTTAAAGAAACATGACAATTTAAAGAATAAAATTTCCCAGGCACAAAATTAAAAACAATTTAGCTCTTTTAAGTGAATGCTAGGTGGGATTGAATGACTGTTCCAGGGAATGAAATAAATCAATTTTAAAAAGGAACATTACGATGCCAACTCATAAATATACTGGGACCTTTCTGCTCCACTCTCCTTCATACCATTCTGCTTTGAACATCTCTCAGAACCACCAACATCCATTACCAATTATTTTAGGGCACTATTAAGCATGCTCTCGGAGCCAGATCATCATCATTTACCAAAGGAATGACTGACAAGCAGTTAAGGAGCTGAAATACATACACGTATAGGATACATTGAGAGTACCAAACAACCAAAAAGGAACCAGCTGAAAAAAAGTAGTTTGAATGTATATAATCCAAAAAGCTGAAGCATTGGCCTGGCACAAAGTTGTTGCATGCTGGGAGCCAGTGTTTTTAGAAGGAGCAACTCCATTTTCTTGCTGGATTAACTTGTGGCAGTGTGTTGCATGCAAGTTAATGATAACTCAAGATTGTTGAACAGGCTAAATTAGAATTATGTAATCAAAGATTATCAGAAATTACCTTCACTGGGAGAGTTATTGCTATATTCTATAGAAAGAATAGATCCATTACCACCCTTTGATGTAAGATAAAGAGCTGTGTCTCTTCTTCATTGTAATTGGAGGAGCGCACAGTTTCATTCCTCAACTAAATTCCAACACCAGTGACAGTATATAGGGTTTTCAAACAAAGGCACCCTCATTTCCAAAAGAAACGTATGTTGTGTTGTCATTTCTAAACATTCTCAGTTTACTAGATTTATGTGTGAAGACATAATTATTTACAGCTGAGAGGACTAACAATTCTTCAGGATAATATCTTTCAGTAGGTCTTTCTTCCCCCATAATCATTCTTCCCTATCTGTTGTAACAATCGTCCCTTATTAGTTTATATATGTGTATGTAAGCATTTTGTGTGTGTGTGGTTCCCCGAGACTATCTGAAGTTTTATAGATAGACGGCATGGATTATTACAGAGGTTCTCAATTTTTTTTCTTTCTGAGGCCCCCCTCAACATGCTATAAAAACTCTATGGCCCACCTGTGCCACAACAGCTGGTTTTCTACATATAAAAGACAGGGGCAGCATTAAGGGGTACCAAGCATGGCAATTGCCTGGGGCACCATGACACAGATGCTGCTGCAAAACTACGTTGCTCAAGCTTCGGCTTCAGTTCCAGGTGGTGGGGCTCAGGGCCCCGTGCTTCAGTCCCATGCAGTGGGGTTTTGGCTTTCTGCCCTAGGCCCCAGTGAGTGTAATGCTGGGCCTGCTTGATGGACCCCCTGAAACCTGCTCGCGGCCCTGGATCCCTGGTTGAGAACCACTGGATTGTTAGATACAGTCTAACCCACAGAATTCCTAAATAGGGTTACTTATTGGTCAAGAACCAGTGTTCTGTGCCTTAGAATTCAACACTCTCTTTGTTAAATATTCTCAGTAATCATCTATATAAATGAATCAAATGTACAAAAAGAAAAAGACTTAAAGGATTAATATTTACTAACAGGTGAAATGCTGTTACTATTGAAGTTCATGACAAAATTCCTATTGACTTTAATAGGGCCAGGATATGAATAGGGCCCTGGTGTTGAGTGAAGATTTCCCCCGCCCCCATATCAAAGTCCAGTAAAAATGCCTATGTATGGCTGGAGCTCATTCAACACTAACCATCTCTGATCTCCCCATTTGCATTATCTATTATTCAATGGAATCATCTGTAACTATTTTGACCTGGCCGAGATGAGAGTTTGGGAACTTTTCTGAGAACCCTTTATATGAGTTAATGTTGAACAGATTTCTGCTATCTCAGATTCTGTAAGAGGGATCATGTCTTGCAACATAAGGTAATGGCTCCAGTTGCACCATTCTACTGATTTGTAAACTTGAGAAATTTTGACAAGTAATGTATTGTTCCAGTTGATACCACTTGAGATACTGTGTAATAAATATTTTATACTGAAACACGGGATTTTGATTTTTAAATAACTTCCCAGAGGTTGTCTGTACCCAACCTTTAAGTGTTTTAATTTTCTTGTCATGTTTAAAGCAACATATTAAACTGAGCTGCACATCTTTGTCCAAATGTGGAACAGGTGCAGCTTTATGCTTTGATCAGAAAACGTTAGGCTCACTCTCAAAAGCCAGCTAAAATCACCGCAGAAAAGCATAGAATGTGTATTACAAGAAACCAAATGGCAAAACATTATATTTCATATCTTTAGGCAGAGGGGAGGTGGTAATAATTTTTGAAATGATAGGGTGGTAATTATAATGTGATGATATAATGCTTGTGCCCAGAGGTTTAATTAACACCACTCTCCCCAAAACACACACATCATTTCTGATAGGCTATATGACTTTACAATTGTATGCTGTACAAGGTTTAGGTGAGTATGGTGTGCATAGTGCCTGAGCTAAGTATTGAGTTATGGGACTAAAAGTATATTTAGTGGCAGGAGAAAATTATTGCAAATTCCGGCCAGAAATTAAATGGTTACATTTTCACATCACAGATGAAAGATACAGTAACCTTGATGATCAAACTAAGAAATATTTCTAGAACACAACTGCACATTTTCTAATGAAATGACAAAGTTGTTTCCACTCTGGAAAGTGTTTTTGACAAAGTTCCATATCTGAGGTTAATGACAACATCTAAGGGGCAGGAGTCATGGAATAAGAGGAAAGTTGGCTCAGAAAATTAGATATCATAAAACAAAAGTGAGTAATTCTAACTGGATAATCCCACTTCGGAAGGAGCAGTAAATAATGTTGAACCATGAAAATAGATAAAAAATGTCATTAAAAGAATCCTATCTGCTTTGTCATCCAGGAGTAAAGAAAATAAATAAAGATAAGATGGGACTGAAATACTTAGCCATCTATAGCTGGGCTTGATCCATCAAAATACCTGCAGTTATGTAACTATGGCCTCTTGACATTTAACAATAAACAAAACTGTAAATTGAATTTCTTGATACCAGAAGAATCTATAATTGCGCCCAGTGTTGGTTTCTTGGTATTCAGCACCCTGGGATGAAGAAAAACAGGTATGCAAATAAGAAAAGAACATTTTCTCCTTTTGTGAAGCAAATGGTATGCAACTTGTTCTAAAGTCAGGTAAGCAGAAGTCCACATGCATCACATTTGTGCCATGCCTTCGCTCATTCAGCTCCTCTCACAAACCTACCAATATACAAATCTGAGATTTGAAAAGTAGAGGTAGACCTGCTGAAATTCTCCTTCCTTGTCAAGATGATTCAGTGGTTAAAGCACATACATTCTCTTGGTTACCCTGACCACGGCATTGATCTTTAACAATAAATAAACTTGTAATGCTATGATGTGTGAATCAACACTCAGTAGTAATCTTAAATTTACTACAGTTACTGTAACTAATATGGCCAGAGATTAAGGATATTTCCTTGGGCCTGTGTAATGCAGTTGGCAGGCTTTCTTCCAGTATCTTAGATCCACTGAATATATTCAAGATTCAGTGTACACTGCAACTTTCTTTTAAGTTACTAAAACCATAATGTTTTTTATTTTCAATTCTGAATGTTTAGTTTCTTCAAAGATGAGAATAGAACGTATGTAAGAGAGCACCTCTGCTTAAAGATCGTATTTCTGTTAATAGAGATGAACAAACTACAAAAATTCAGAACTGGATTTGGAATACTAAATTTGAGTATGTTCACAAGTTTTGATTAAGCCAGTTTTACAGCATCACTGATTACAGAAATCATATTTCTAAATTATCTCATTAGTGTCTTAACTAGCATTCAAAGCTGGTTGACAGAATATAGCAATGCAAGATTAGACACATTCCTATGGAATGTGTGTAACACAGGTTTCTCTTTAAAAAGTATTGAATTTGAAAACCATACTGTGTTAAGAACAACAGTTTCAAGTCCACAGCATACAATAAATCGGGGTCTAAATTCTTACTGTGTCCTATCACTGTAACAGCTTAGTATATGGTTTGCATTACAAGGAGCTCATTATGCCCCACATGATCCCAGATTGCACAAAGATAATAATTTGTTCTCTTTAAAATAAATTATTCATAGGTAGGAAAATGAATATGTGCCCTTTATGAAGTTTCTGTTCCTGTAGCAAACACAACTTAATTAATTTTTCATCTTCAAGACTGTGAAAGTTTGACTAAAATATTAGAGTTTTTACTAATCTCTATTAGTTCAGTAGTCTGTCCACTTTGTTAATAAAAATGAATGGCCATAAAGGTTTTATTATTATGAAAATATGCAAGTATGTGAGTGCAACTAAACATGTCCAACAGATCTGAAGAACATAAGATTAGTTTGAAGATTAAATTCCATTTACTTTATCAGGTTGTTCCATTCTGATCACATACAGTAAATGATTGCTATTTATAGAAGCAACACACAATGGTTCCACCTAACTTACCTTGCAAGAATATATATTTACAATTACTACAGAATCTTGAGATACTGTTACAACTTTATTTTAAGCAATGGATGCAAATAATATGAAAACCTTTTAGTAAATTTCATGAAGTATCAAATTGCCTTGGACAACTACAATTACCTCTGAAAAAATAATTTATTGATATCCTTGTATACAATACAAATCCTTGGAAAAAGAGCAAAACATTTTGCAATAAGTCGTGTAATTTGAGAGAGATGTTAAGTGACTTTTCCATAGATTGACATTGGTCTTGTCGTGTTCTAATTCACAGCAAAAGCCTAGTCAGAATTGTTGGCAGGTTCAAAGTCATACAATTTAAAGATTAATCCACATTCTATACACAATACATGAATCACAGATAGGCTATAATCTTACTATATGAACATTTGAAAATGAGGAACAAGTTATAAGATGTCCTAAAAAATGTCAGTTCAAATAATTTTATAGCACAGTGAATCAGAAGAACAATGTCAAAAATAAATCTGATCATGTAGAGAAAGGGATACACTATGCCACCAACACTTCTGTCCTTTTCCACCATTGCAGTCAAGGAAAGGAACAGGAAAAAAGTTTGAATGCAATCCTTTATTCGTTTTAGAGTTTAGGCTAGATAAGTCTACTTTGTGCATCATTTAAATGACTAGACTTTAATATACATTCTATATTTTAAATTAGATCTAAAAATAAGAACTAGCCATATTTAACTCTAAATTAATAACTTCTCAAATCCATGCTCCTTAATTTGTCTTGTAAAACTAGAAAGTAGTCAGTTTCATATATATAATTTCCATTAACATACAAAAATTCAGTGAACATGATTTGCAATATTTCAGCATGAAAAGAAAAAGGAAGTCTTCATTTTACTTATGACTGCTCCTTGATAACATGGCAGATGTTTTAAATCTGGAAACCATCTGAGATACCCCAAGATCTAGAGGGCAATAAGCTTATAGGTAATTCCTGTGAGCAACAACCCTTTTTTTCCCCTCTTAAAATCAGTAAAAACAAAACTCAAAGTGATTTCTGCTATTTTATATTTATAAACGGGCTCGTCCTTGGTGGGAGATGCACAAAATCTTGACAAAAGTGAATTAAAGTTCTACCTGTTGTGATTAGGCATGAATGAGCTAGGTCTCTGACAAATTTAAATCAAGAATCTATTCACTTGTCTTCATCATCATCATCATCATGTTCCCGTGATGCCTCTGGCATTTAGGGCAGCGACAAAGCTCCTCCACTCTGGTCTGTTTCTGGCAAGTCTTTCAATGGTTTCCCAGCTGTGCCCCAGGTTTTTCAGCTCAGCTTCCACAGCTCTTTGCCATGTTGTTTTCAGGCAGCCTCATTTTTGCTTGCCTTGCGGTGTCCATCTGATTGATACTCTGGTGATGGAATCAGTTTCCATCAGAGGCACATGGCCAATCCATCGCCAGTGCCTCCTGGCAATGATGGTGCTCATATCCTCTTGGCTGCACTATGTCAATAGATCTTGGTTTGAGATTGTTCTGGGTCAAAAGAAATGGAGGATTTTTCTTAGGCAGTTTGTATGGAATGAAGACAGTTTGGACATATCATACTTTCTCATTCCCCAGCATTCTGCACTATCAAGTAATGTTGAAAGTACGCAGCTCTGATAAATCTTGAGTTTGGTTTTGGTGTTGTATTTTGATGATTTCCAGACTATTTAAGCTCCTGAAGGTGTTCCTGGCTTTATTGATTTTGTTCCGAATGTCAAGGCTTGTTCCACCGTTTTGTCTGATGATGCTGCCAAAGTATGTGAATGTTTCTACACTGGTGAGAACATGATCTGTTATACATACTGGGGATGGTGAGGTAATATTAAAGGTCATGATATCTATCCTATTGCAGTTGATTTTCAGTCCAATTTGTTGGCTGTATGCATTGAGTCGAGATGCTTTTTCTTGTATATTGTGTTGGGTATGTGGTAGGAGAGCGAGATCATCTGTGAAGTCCAGGTCTTCAAGGGATGAAATGGGTGTCCATTTAATACTTCTTGGCATGCCTTCTGTTGTACGTTGTATTACCCAGTTAATGGCAATGTTGAAGACTACTGCAGACATGACACACCCCTGATGTACTCCTGTTTTGACTTCAAAACTGAGCTCACTGTGATCAACATGGCATGTAAAGTTGAAATAGAAGCTTTTGATTATGTTGATCATATGGAGAGGGATTCCATATGCCCACAGAATGCACCATAGGCTGGTCCTGTGAATGCTATTAAAATCCTTCTCAAAGTCTATGAAGTTTATGTAGGGTTACCATTGCCATTCTAAGCATTGTTCTGTTATGTTTCAGAGAGTGAAGATCTGGTCTATGCATCCACGCCCTTTCCTAAAACCAGCTTGCTCTTTTCTGAGAATGCTATCAACTGCTTCTGATATATGCTGGACTATGATCTTACACAATACTTTGCTTGGCACAGATAAAAGTGTGATTCCATGCCAGTTATTACAATCACAGAGTTCCTTTTTTTGGTGTCTTCACTATAACCCCATTGGTCCACGCATCTGTCACTTTTTCCCTTTCCCTTTCCCAGACTGACATAAATAGAAGGGCCAGGATAGATGTTGCTAACCTTGAACAATCATGCATTCAAGTTATCCTTGCCAGGAGCTTTCCCATTTTTTAAGGATTTGATGGCTTGAATGATCTCTTCCTTAGTTGGGGTGTCTGTGTTGATTTCAAGATCTTCTTCTGCCTCTGGATGTTTGCTTCCTCTTTTGGTGGCTCCCTGTTCAGCAATTCTTTGAAATGCTCTGTCCAGTGCATTTCTTGTTCTTTTTCTGTTGTTAGGAGGTGGCCTTGTTTGTCCCCGATAAGAGTGTGTGTTGGTGTCTGCCGTTTACCACGGATAAGCCATGTCATTTTGTAGATGGTTCCTTGTTCACCGGGGGCAGCTGCATCCTTGGCTTGTGTTGCCAGATTATCAATATAATGCCGTTTGTCTGCTCTCACAAAGCAGTTGACCTCCTGGTGTACCTTGCTACACTGCTCATGGTATTTGTCCTTTAGCTTCTGGGATTTTGTGTTGAAAACTTTTTTCTCATCTGGTTTCTATGGCATTCGATGTGCTGAGTGTATCCACTCCTTCATTCTCTTCTACCTGTAGCCTAGAGAGGCTTCACTGCTCTGTTTATAAATTACTGTTTCTTTGTCCCACTTCTTGTTGATCTCCTCATCTGCATTCCCCTCCTTTTCATCAGGATCTGCAAGTTCCTGAAACCTGTTCTGCAACTGCAGAATGAAAGCTTTCTGTATTTCAGGAGTCTTTAGCTTGTCAATTGCATAACATTTAGGTCCCTTGTTTGGTGGACCAACACTTCTCAGTTTTAGCTTGATGGAGGATGTCACAAGGTGGTGGTTGCTGCCAACATCTGCACCCCTTCTCACTTTCATATCTGTCAGTGAGCATCACCATTTGCCATTTATCATTATAAATGGTCAGTCTGGTTCTTATCTCTGCCATTTAGAGAACACCACGTCAGCTTGTGAATTTCACAATGTTGAAATAGGGTTCTGCCGATGACTAGGTCATTCATATTGTAGAAATCAACAAGCCTCTCTCCGTTTTCATTCATGGTGCCACACCCATGTCTTCCCATTGCTCTGTCATTGTTTGTGTTGTCCTTGCTGACCTTGGCATTCAAGTCTGCCATGACGATAATTAGGTCAGGCGTGGTACTCTGTCTAATTCTGCCTGTAATATAAGGTGAATTTGTCCTTTATTTCTTCATCACTGTCATTTGTCAGAGTATAGCACTGAATAAGGGTGACATTGTGTTTTCCTTTCAGTCTGGCTCTCATAAGTCTGCTGCTGGTGGACTTCCATTCAAGCAGGAAATGCTCCACTCCCTTCACCTAAAGGATGGCAACACCCTCATGGTGTTGCCCATCATCGCGTCCAGAATATAGCAAAGTTTCTCCTGAGGCTGTTAATCTTTCTGATCCCATCCATCTGCTCTTGCTGACACCCAGGATGTGTAAGCTCTAGCATCTCATCTCTGCTGTGACCTGAGCTAGCTTCCCTGTTTCGTACATTTTCTGTATGTTGCAAAAAACAAGTTTGTTTTTTTTGTCTTGGTGTTTAGCACTGCAGTCTTCATGCCAGTGGCTTCCTTTAAGCTTTCACCACTGGCAGTCATAGGGATCATTGTCTCCTGAAGGCCATCACACACAGCAATGGTTGATTTCTCCATCTCTGGTTCCAAAACATATTTTGTTTTTGTTTTTTTACGGGACAGGGTTATCAGCCCTATGCCTAATTCCCAACCTGGAGGACCAAGGTGTCTGTTTTGTCTGGCTCCTCCCATACAGACCAATCTGGCAAAAAGCCTCTGCCGACACAGACTCAGGGGATCATTAGAGTATGCAAGTTGTCCTGCCACGACAAGGCCTGGACATCAGAAGCCAGTCAGTTGTCTTCCGCTGAGGTTAAATCTTGTGTATTCTAATGGTCTTTAAGCACCCTGAAATTTGAACTGTATAACTTGTTAGTATGTTTGATACAGGCAAGCGAACAGCATACGTAGGCCCAGCACGAAGGCAACTGAACACCAAAGTCCTTTATAAGGAGTACCATCAAGGGCACCAATTCTTTATAAATCATGAGTGCTGGTAACTGTAACTCAGGCTCCTGTAGACTCCTAAAGCAAGACACTTTGACCCAGATTGATACTGCTGAATGATGTTTCACAATCAGTTTTGTGCCATTTGAAGTATATTGCCAGACAATGGCCAGATCTTTCACATGCTTGTCTGACTACAATGAATTATACCTTCATCACATGAAGGTGGGACTATTTTCATGTACTTAACTTATTAAGTCAGTCAGGCTACAGGTGAGGCCCTGTAGAAAGAGTACTTGTTGCTCTGGTGGAACTCTTCCTGTCCATAGACAAAGGAAGTACATTTGTATTCTACCAGATCTCTCTATACTAGTTAATACTCCTGATTACTTATTCTCCTATCCATTTCTAAGGTACTGGAAGGGTGAACAGAAACACATTGACACGGACTTAGGTTATTCCTCTCAGACCAAGCCTAGAGGTGACCAACTGTTTTTCAACCTCCAGAACCAGCAGCATTTAAGTCCTATGAGGCTCAGTTGTCACCCCAACATTATTCACCATTTATATGGAGCAGTTGGGAGACCACATGGACTGAAGTGTCAGTAGTACAGAGAAGACATCCATTTCTATTCCTTTTCATTAGATATAAATGGTATCCTCTCCCAGGCTTCTTGGCACCTCGTCAAAAATCTGCATTTGAATGAAGAACAACTGACTAAAGCTGAACACAGGCAAGACTGAGGGGACACTGCAAGGGACGGAGGGGAAGAGAGACAGTGAAACACATTCAAATGTTCCAACTTTATTACTGAAACTAGAAATGACTGAAAGTATTTGAAATGTTCCCCACCCCCACAACAAAAACTGGACTTTGGAAAATGTAAGTTTAGAAAGAAGTTTCAATTTAAATGTTCCATTTTTTAAAATAAAAACAGAATTTTTAATTTTTCCCAATGAAGACATAAAAAATAGTAGTTTTCCAAGTTGAAAACTGCACATTTTTGAGCATTGAATTTTGTCTCCACTTCTCCCCCCCCACACACACACGCACTTTTGTCTCCCTTTTTCCATCTTGCTTTCCCCCTACCTTTTTCTCTTTTTGGCACTGAAAGAAAGGGGGCTGAGGGCAGAAACAAAAAACTGTGGAAAATTTTTTTTCCTGAAAAGTTTCGAAAGATTGTATTTAAAAAAAATGTTGAAAAATATACAATTTTAAAATCAGTTTTAACTGCAGCTTGTTATATCTAGGAATGAAAGCCACACACTCTGTAAAACCATAGTCTGACTCAACCAGCAGGAGATCATTTTCTTAGCAATATGTGTCATTATAAATACACAATGGTCTGTCATTTGCACTGGCCCTCAACTGAATCCAGACACTGGGTTAAGATCTCTGTATAGTTATACAAAGCGCTGGCCCTAGCTACCTAAAAGATCATAGAGGGAAAGAGGATCATGACTTCCCATCATAGGTCTATTTCACTGGAACAATGAAACTGCATCCATTAGAAGGAGGGTCATGAAAGCAAGAAACAGAACCTATACATGAACTGGACCCTAGATTATGGAATTCACTTTCACAGACCTCTCCAGTTTCAGAATTAATTTAAAATTCATTTCTTCAGCTTAGTTTCCTTCAAAAGTTCTTCTCAGCCACACATCTGAAACTAATCAAGCCATTTCTTCCATTTCTAATTTATTGGGAGGTACTCAGATGCCATGGTGAGCGGGTATCCAGGATGACAGATAAGTAGATTATGGGCTACCAAAAGCCTGATCCATCACCTACAATTATTGCTAGATATGACAGCTCAGTTATTGTAGGTGATCAGCAGCCAGTAACGTGAATAGATCTGTATTCATTTAAATGAATGCAAAAGTGGAAACTGATTGATTTTAACTCTGAAGATATTTAATGGACTGAGTCCTAGATAGTGTTCAATCCTTCTGGTTCCATATAAGCCATATATCCATATAACCATATATCCTTCTGAAGTTCAAGGATTGCAGTTGTAACCTGATACTGGTAGGGACTCTAGCCAATAACATCTTTATAATTTCCACTATAGCCAAGGTCTACAATTTATGAAGAGCTATATAATTAGAGCATTTTAATAGAGATTTGAAAAGCATGGTATTTAAGGCCTTCAAGACAGCATGTTGAGTTTAATCTTAATTTTATACTGATTTTAACTGATCTTTATTATATGCTTTTAGTCTTGTAAGAAATATCATTTTCTGTGAAGTTCATGGAATACTTTGAGAAGTGCCATTGCAATAAAATGTTATGTCATGTCATTGAACAGTTAAATTTAAAATACATTTAATAGCAGTTACTTTGTGCCAATGCCCATTCTCTCCTTATTTCTCATTGATAATTCCGGAAGCTTTGGTGAAGCAGACTTCAAGAAGTTTTCAGATGAATTACGTGACAAGCATGGTCCATTGAATTTTACAATTTATATATTGGTAACCCTGGCAGGAAATCCGATAGTACTGAGAAGACTGATCTGTAGTCACTTGACTGTTCTTTACATTGATGTTATTTGTCTGCCATAATCAATGTACAAGAGTATATCTATATTTATAGAGGACCAGATTCTGCCACTCTTACTTTCAGTAAGCAAAGGGAAGAGTCCTAGATTTCACAGCATACACCTAGTTATATCGAGGAACTCTGCAAAGACAAGTCACTATAGGTTAAATACTTGCCCCATTTAATTAAATGGCAAAACTCTCTGGCTCCAGAAAGGCCAGGATTTCACTACATTTCCAACTTGTATAGCATCTTCACTGTTTGAGTACATAAAACATCCATGAAATCATAGCAGTTTTGTGATTGCCCACCCCGCACCCCCTAGAATAGGTGTGTGGAATTTGGACCAAGAGGTTAGGAGTAGGAAAAGGAGTCATGGTGCCCCAGAGGAATATGAATGAAGCTAGAAACTCACATCTGTTCTGTTGCCATATAAAGAAGAGACAGTGAAACTACAGTGTAACTATGGGAACTACATTCACACATCTACCTTTAATAAACTGATGGGGAATACTAAGCACTCTCTAAACAGATATACTTGATAGCTGGGTTTCCATGTTCAGCTGTAAAATCAACATAAAGCAAGCACAAATAACTATGACAGTACTGCATTTATGGATTTTGTTATTCTAATGTGGGTTACAACTTTTCAGAAGTATGCCCAACTATGTCAGCTATTTTTCATATCACAATTTTAGAAGGCACAGATTTACTTTGGACTTTGAAAATTGAACTTTAAAAAGATATTGCATTTACTACCAGATGTTTAGTATTTATTATTTCAATAAATTCTCAGAGTAAAACCCTTAAGTACAAGGCAAGATTTTAAAAGCCACCTAATGGATTTGGATGCCTGAATTAAAGTTAATGAAAATTAAGCATTCAGATCTCTTAGGCAGCTATGGAAACTGTACCTGAGAACTTCTCATCTTAAATTCTTTCACTGTGTCTAAGCAAGCATATAACCAATAAGAAATTGAGTGCAAGACTGTTGTAATAAAACACTACTGAACAATAGTTTAGGAGAGTAGAGTAGCAACTGTTATACTCAGTTTAAGAATTTAAACAAGATTAGGAGTCATAATGTTAAAATAAAGTGCTGGAATCTAAAATAACTCTACATTGTCAGAACTTCAATTTTACATCCCATTTTAAGCAATATTTCCAGCATTGCTGTGCTCATTAGAATTATAACGGGGTACTGATTTAGTATTGACTGACAGCCTGATCAAAGTCTCATGGAAGACAGTCAATGGGAAGCACTCAGAGGGGCCAGTACTGTGAGGTGCTGAGTGCCTGCAGTGCAAAGCTGAGCACTCTTAGTTCCCATTGAACTCCATCAGACAGTTCTCAGCTGGCCAGAGGACTGGGATCAGGATGACTGGTACACACCTTAATGAATCACCAACAGCACTTCTTCTGCAACATTTTAGTTTTCCTTGTCATTTTCCCATCCAAGTATTCTGAAGGCTTCACAGCAATTGAAATGTTTTGTAAAATTTGCTATATTGTTTGATTCATACTTACATTTTTTCCTGTATAAATATTCAGTTTGACAACACTGGTAAACTTTCTACACTGTTGATTCTTTAATTTACATCTTTCCAGCTTTTTTGATATCTATCATCTTCTGTTTGGTAACTAACAGTAACATTTTCATCGTTATATGAAACACAGTTGTCTGAAGTTATTTCAATTCCCGGAGCATCACTAAAGGTAATCGTTGTCAAATAATTGACGATATATGGAAGCACGTGCTTTGGGATACTTAATTTGGAGGGCATTTGTTTGCTTTGTTTGGCAAGATATCGTTCATTAAGAGCTCCAATTTTGAGGTGTTGACTATCTTATTGTGCAATACTGGCTACAAAAGTGCTATTCGAACGCCTGTTTTCACTTTCAGGTGACATTATAAATAAGAAGCTGGCAGCATTATCTCCCATAAATGTAAACAAACTTGTAAACAAATTAAGCAATTGGCTGAATAAGAAGTAGGACAGAGTGGAACTTGTAGGCTCTAAAGTTTTACATTGCTTTGCTTTTGAGTGCAATTATGTAACAAAAAAAATTCTAAATTTGTAAATTGCACTTTCATGATAAGGAGATTGCATTATGGTACTTGTATAAGGTGAATTGAAAAATACTATTTCTTTTGTTTATCATTTTTGTAGGGCAAATATTTGTCAAAAATAATAATATAAAGTGAGCACTGTACCCTTTGTATTCTGTGTTGTAATTTAAATCAATATATTTGAAAATGTAGAAAAACATCCCAAAATATGTAAGTAATACATTTCAATTGGTATTCTATTGTTTAACAGTGTGATTAAAACTGTGATTAATAGTGATTGATTTTTTAATTGATTGATTTTGAGTTAATTGTGTGAGCTAACTGCAATTAATCGACAGCACTAATATTAACTATTTATTCTGACTTTCAGAAATCTTTTACCCTTTCCTTTCAGCCAAATATCCTAAAATAATTATTGTGATTACCTTCCGTGTGTCTATCTTCCAGAGATAAATGGAGCTCTCTTGATAAAAGAACGGAGAAAACATTTAAGCTATTAAGCTCCGAGTGCATACTGTGAAAGTCGTCAGATATGTTTAGTTTGCTTAGTTCTTAGTTTAATTTGGTAAACTTTTCTTTTTGCCTTTAAGGTTAGGCATGGGCCCTGAGGTGTCACATTTAAACTTTGGAGATTAAAAACAACACCAACACCACTTTCTTTGAATAACATAATAAATACCATTATCTTCAGCAGCACAGACTGCAGGGGAGCGATCAGACTGAAAAATTTGTGAGGTCGCATATTGCTACTGTTTTTAGGACCAATTCAGTACACTATTAATCACATACTTAAATCACACTGAAGTCAATTATCTGCTTAAACTGAAGCAGGACCCCCTAATGAGCTAATTTGCCATGAGAAGAAAATAAAGACACTGAATCCTTTTTATGTGTATGCCCTCTTCTTGTTCAGATGGGGATGGACCCCAAGGCAACAGGTTCAGACCCAGATCTAGACTCTGTCAAACCAGTCTGATCTGGTGCTCTGGTCTGGGTCCATCTTTATTTTCAATCTTAGCATCAAGAAGCAGAACTTTATTTTATGGATTTATTCTGAGCTCCCAGAGCCTGTTTTTTCAGCAGCATAGCAGAAAAGTTAATTAGCACAGAAGCACACAGACAAGCAAACAACGTCTAGCATAGAAACCACTGAAACAGAACATCTGTCTCACATTGCTCTACACAGGTACTCAGTTTTAAGAGAAATACTGTACCTTTTCCAAGGGGATAGCCAGAATACATCTATAGCAGCATTTGATCCATCTATTCCCTTGAAAGTCTGTCAAGACACAAGATTGACACAGTATTTTTTCAGAATGATATAATTCTTTGCTATGTACACACACACACACACACACATTATGGGACTGCATTACCTTTTTATTATTTCTTTTATTATATTGTTTGCTTATAAAAAAATCACAATTTCAAACACGCTAGGATTCATTTAATAATTATTTACAAAGAATTCCAGGAACAGATGATTGATTTTCTTGTATGTCTTCATTATTATTTAGTGAGTATTCTTTCAAATATTTTATTCTAGAGACTGAATGCCCTCCACTCACCTCCAGGGCAACTCCTCCTGGTTGCTCTGGGGATTAGCTCTCTCCAGGTCCAACACCCCCTTCTGCTGCTCATTTACATGCCCAGAGACCCCCTCTCCACCTCTCTCTATGCAATTCAGGGTGCTCTCTCTTCATGGCTTGGACCTTTGACCAGGTCACAGTAATCCTCCCCTTCCAGGATAACTAAAGTCCCACTGACTGATTGTCCTGGGCAGTTTTCTACTGCACTACCTGGTCTGTATCACTTCTCCAGTGGCTAGTAGGGTAACCCAGGCCCACCCTTTATTCCAGGTTCCAGCTCAGGAACACTCAAATCAGTTAAACTCTGTACCATCTTAAATCTTGCTGTCAGTTCCCTGAGCCTTTTCCTACACCCTCTCTAATGCCCACAGAGTGGCTACAGTTTCTTCTCTACAGCCCCTTTCTCTTACCAGCTTGGAGGCTTTATATTACCCCACCTTTTCCTTCTGACCTGGGTTGCATTATCATTCGGGTGATTAGTTAGGCCACTAATTCCCCTAAACTGTGGTCAATCCAGCCTCATTAACCCCTACTAGGCTAGGGTGGGATAAACACCCATTACAGAGGGCATGGAGACTAAGAAAGCAAATTCAAGTAAAAGTTTAAAACAAATACTTGCAGATAAGTGTTTTTATAATCTAACCAGCTCTAATTTTAATGCCCCTTTCTGAATAGCTTTAATTCATAGTATGTTTGCCCTCTCTATAAACAGTGTGAATATTATCCAAGGTGGTGAGGATTATAATTGTTTATTTATTCAGCTCCTCTAAGTCTGCAAGGCATCCAACAGAATACATGGAAGACGCATTCCAGCAACAAAGAACCTACATTATATAGGAAGGGGGTGGATATACAACCAAACAATTTGAACTATGCTAGGCATATGTTTGTGTTGTTCCAAGATGTATTTATTTTTAATTAACCACATTCCTCCTTCTTTCATAAATGTTAGTACCCCAGCCTTCCCACTCATACTACCACCTATTTCAGCTATTACCAGTACATAAATTCTGCTTTAGCCCTGCTAACTCCATGCCATAAATTTAGTACAGAGAAAAGAAAAAAACAGGCCACCCAGAATGTGGATATTAGTCAAAGTGCTCAAAGTACTTTCAAAGGTTTCTGGGGCCATCCTTCAAGAATCCTACTGTTTTCGCTTCCATTCTGCTTTCTCTCCTTCACCTCCCTCAGCTTTGCAATATATCTCAAATTGCCATGTCATCCTCCTCCGCCTCCGAGAGTGTATTCAATTTTCTATATATTCATACAACTATAAATGTTTTCATAATAGCTAAGTTTTCACTGTTGATTCTTGTTTTATACAGTGAAAAAGTCAGAATAATCAATCTCGCTCTCTTTTTGAGTACCCTTCAGTTTATTTGTAGATGAAAGGTCAGCTCTTCTGCTCATGGAAATGGATGTAGTTGATTTACTGGGGATCTTGGCTATATATGCAAAATCACATGTCCCCCCAGCTAAACAATTACCCAGGCTTTGGGCAGAGATTCTCTGTGGGAAACAGGAAGGAAAAATTTGCCTCAGGACTCAATAGCAACAGAGCCCCACAGTGGATTTGACAGAAGCTTCAGGGTACAATAGCTTCCTTATATTCCACACACTCATGCAAGGGATGGGGAGAACAGCCAATTGATCTGAATAACCATAGATGCACCACCTCTGCCTTCACATCCCCTTTCTGCAGGAACAAAGAAGGCCTTCCCAGAGAGCACAGCTCTTTGGCACAAAGCCATGTAGTCTCCCTAAATAGACTATAAAATAAAATCCTGATCCTTTCCCTTCACTGCCTGCCTTCCGATCTCAAGAAATCACACTAGTTCCACTCAGTTCAGGGTCATCAATAGCATTAGTGCAGTGGTTCTTAACCTGGGGTGAACGCACGCCCTGGTGGTACGAGATGCCCTTTCTGGGGGTGCAACACATGCCAGATTTTTTAGAAGGTAAATCATTGAAAACACAAATTAAGCCCAGACACATAAGTAAAACTAATTTGTTTCATCAAACCTATGCATTTATTCACATTACACATTTTTTAACAATTACTGTAATATACAAAAAAATATATCTAGGTTTAAAGAACTGACCTAGTTCAACGATTTTCGATAAGGGTGCAAGAACATATTTTGAGAACCAAAAGAGTGCAGGCTGCAGTAAAGGTTAAGAACCACTGCATTAGTGGGTGGGGATAGGCTAGGAGTTTCTCCAGAAAATAATACTAAATGCCCTTTAAAACATTCCCAGTTCAGTGGGAACATTCTACTTTAAACAGTAGGCACAACGTTTTGGGTGATGTTGCTTTAGCAAGGACTGTCTGGAGCCAGCAGGTTATACACTTGTGGAAATGACCAGCTGGAGAAAGAAGCGGAGGTCTAAAGAAAGTGTAGTGACTACAGGACTTTCCTAGAAAAGGAGAGAAAAACAAACAGTAAGGAAAAAATAAAAGGAAAGAGGTAAAAATCTATGAGAGACTTTGTAAGGAGCATGAAAAATTAATTAAAAACTTTGCCATTTACTACAAAAAACCTCCATATTGGCTGATTCCATGCTTCATTAGTGTGCTGTGGTATGTCAGCATAGTACATGGCTGGGCATTACAGCAGAATAGGAATCAAAAGGCTGTTTCTTCATGGGTCCTAAAATATGAGTTAACTTAAAAATCTTTAAAAAGTGTTAAATTTCCCACTTGCCCTGTTTGTGCATTCAGCACCTAATCCTGAACCTTATTCAATTTTTCAAAATATTTGCAGACCACTAGAGAGACTGTTTGAAAGCTTCTTCTATGTTCTTCTCCTTTCCTTCTGCTCATTCAGTACAGTAACATCCAAAATAAAAAGTTCTAAGGAAACAGATTTCCACTCAGAGGCAGGTGATAAATCATACCCAATGAATGAAGATGATATTCTGCTGGTGATGTGGTGATATCATCTTAACAGTCTTCTATTGCCATAGAACTGTTGCAGCTGAACATCTAGAAATGATCTCATAAGTCATATATTTTTGAAATGTCTAAACCATTTCAAAGTGCTTACTTTAAAAATATAACTGTCTACAAAGTTTTAAGATAATTTTATTTCAATGTACTCAACCTAAGTCTGTGGAGGCAAATAAGTAATGCAACCTTTAATAATGGAGTCTCCCGGGGTGGGAGGGGGCAGGAAATTAGGAATTTATAGACTTAACTATATTTGAGTAATTTTATATAATTTGTTGAGATTGCAGAAGTGTATGCAATTATCTATAAGTGCAATTTATACACAGCAATTTTTGTTCTCGTAAATTTGTAGTGGTGATAATACCAGAAAATATTTCAGTAACAGGGTTAATTGTTGTCATAAATATAAAGGGAAGGGTAACCACCTTTCTGTATACAGTGCTATAAAATCCCTCCTGGCCAGAGGCAACATCCTGTTACCGGTAAAGGGTTAAGAAGCTTAGCTAACCTGGCTGGCACCTGACCCAAAGGACCAATAAGGGGACAAGATACTTTCAAATATTGTGGGGGGGGAGGGGCTTTTGTTTGTGCTCTTTGTTTACATGGTTGTTCTCTCTTGGGACTGAGAGAGGCCAGACAGAAATCCATCTTCTCCAACCCATCCTAATCCATTTCTCCAATATTGCAACCAGTATAGGTAAACCAGGCAAGGCACATTAGTTTATCTTTTGTTTTATGTGAATTTTCCCTATGTTAAGAGGGAGGTTTATTCCTGTTTTTCTGTAACTTTAAGGTTTTGCCCAGAGGGGAATCCTCTTTGTTTTGAATCTGAATACACTGTAAAGTATTTCCTATCCTGATTTTACAGAGGTGATTCTTGTACCTTTTCTTTAATTAAAGCTCTTCTTTTAAGAACAAAAAGAAAAGGAGTACTTGTGGCACCTTAGAGACTAACCAATTTATTTGAGCATGAGCTTTCGTGAGCTACAGCTCACTTCATTGGATGCATTCAGTGGAAAATACAGTGAGGAGATTTATATACACACAGAACATGAAAAAATGGCTGTTATCATACACACTGTAAGGAGAGTGATTACTTAACATGAGCTATTACCAGCAGGAGAGCGGGGTGGGGGGGGGAGAAAACCTTTTGTAGTGATAATCAAGGTGGGCCATTTCCAGCAGTTAACAAGAACATCTGAGAAACAGTGGGGGGGGGGGGTAGGGAGGAAATAGACATGGGGAAATAGTTTTACTTTGTGTAATGACCCATCCACCCCCAGTCTCTATTCAAGCCTAAGTTAATTGTATCCAGTTTGCAAATTAATTCCAATTCAGCAGTCTCTCGTTGGAGTCTGTTTCTGAAGTTTTTTTCTTGTAATATTGTGACTTTTAGGTCTGTAATTGAGTGACCAGAGAGATTGAAGGAGTCTCTGACTGGTTTATGAATGTTATAATTCTTGACATCTGATTTGTGTCCATTTATTCTTTTCCGTAGAGACTGTCCAGTTTGACCAATGTACATGGCAGAGGGGCATTACTGGCACATGATGGCATATGTCACATTGGTAGATGTGCAGGTGAACGAGCCTCTGACAGTGTGGCTGATGTAATTAGGCCCTATGATGGTGTCCCTGAATAGATATGTGGACACAGTTGGCAACGGGCTTTGTTGCAAGGATAGGTTCCTGGGTAAGTGGTTCTGTAGTGTGGTGTATGGTTGCTGGTGAGTATTAGCTTCAGGTTGGGGGGCTGTCTGTAGGCAAGGACTGGCATGTCTCCCAAGATTTGTGAGAGTGATGGGTCGTCTTTCAGGATAGGTTGTAGATCCTTCATGATGCGATGGAGAGGTTTTAGTTGGGGGCTGTAGGTGACGGCTAGTGGCGTTCTGTTACTTTCTTTGTTGGGCCTGTCCTGTAGTAGGTGACTTCTGGGTACCCTTCTGGCTCTGTCAATTTGTTTCTTCACTTCAGCAGCTGGGTATCATAGATGTAAGAATGCTTGATAGAGATCTTGTACGTGTTTGTCTGAGGGGTTGGAGCAAATGTGGTTGTATCGTAAAGCTTGGCTGTAGACGATGGATCGTGTGGTGTGGTCTGGGTGAAAGCTGGAGGCATGTAGGTAGGAATAGTGGTCAGTAGGTTTCAAGTATAGGGTGGTGTTTATGTGACCATCGCTTATTAGCACCGTAGTGTCCAGGAAGTGGATCTCTGGTGTGGACTGGTCCAGGCTGAGGCTGATGGTGGGATGTAAATTGTTGAAATCATGGTGGAGTTCCTCAAGGGCTTCTTTTCCATGGGTCCAGGTAACGAAGATGTCATCAATATAGCGCAAGTAGAGTAGGGGCATTAGGGGACGAGAGCTGAGGAAGCGTTGTTCTAAGTCAGCCATAAAAATGTTGGCATACTGTGGGGCCATGCGGGTACCCATAGCAGTGCCACTGATTTGAAGGTATACATTGTCTCCAAATGTTAAGTAGTTATGGGTGAGTACAAAGTCACAAAGTTCAGCCACCAGGTTTGCCGTGACATTATCAGGGATACTGTTCCTAACGGCTTGTAGTCCATCTTTGTGTGGAATGTTGGTGTAGAGGGCTTCTACATCCATAGTGGCCATAGTGGCCTATTTATAGTGTTGTGAATGATTATTTGGTGAACAAAAGTAGAATATGAACTTTAAAGCTGACATTTATTGGCATTATAAATAAGGTCACACTACATATAAAAAAACTGCTTGACTGTTAGTTCTGCATTCTGAACCTCACATCCATACATATCCTAGTCTGACCCTTTGGAGTGGAGGGAAGGGGAAGAGAAACAAAGAGAAACAGTTTACTTATATAAGCTAATCATAAATTATCACCGCCTAGCATACACTGTCCAATGAACTCAAGACCCAGGTTGATACCAAAGCAATGGCAAGATAATTTATAGTAGTCCCTATGATAAAAGCAAAAGAAAATTGGAGATATCCTAGGAAATCCACCCTGAGATATGTTAATAGTCCTAAACTGAAATATATATTTTGAAATATTAACAAAAATTTAATAGAGACTGTTTTGAAAATGCCAAGCATCTCTAATTATTATATATTTTAAGCACTGACAATGTGCTTAATTCTGTACAAAACACAAAGGAATCACTCATGCATCAAGAGACCACGGTGTTGCTCTGTGACCTTTCTCCTGTTTCCCCTGCATGTGCTCTTTGAAATTAATATAATAGTGTAATGATATTACAAGGGGTATATGACTGACCTTGATGTTCTGCTTATTAATTTGAAACGTGTATAGGAGACAAGTAGGTGAACATAAGTAAATGAGTTTTCAGGATTGCTATATTTAGGATTTGCTGTATTAGTAGGAGGCCTATTTGAAGTAGTTATGCTGATGGCTGCATTTTAGTTACAATACTATAGGCCAGGGGTGGCCAAATTTACTGACCTTGTGAGCTGCATACTATAATCTTCATAATCTCGAGAGCCAGGCATGCCTGCAGGGGCTCAGAAATTCTGCCCTGCAGCAGGGTGGTGGGGCTTGGGACTTCTGCCCTATGGAAGGTGCATGCCAAGGCTGGGGCCCTGACAGGTGTGCCCCATAGGGCTGAAGCCCTGAGACCCACCACCTTGCTGCAGGGAAGAAGCCCTTACCTCCCCCCCTTCCCCATCCCACCAATAAGTTAGGTGAAGAATGGGAGGAGGGGGGAAAGAGCACGGTGGGCTCCAGGAGCCTCACTTTAAATGTAAAAGAGCTGTGGTTTGGCCGCCCCGCTACAGGTCTAAAGGAATATAACCCTAGGTCATAATTTTGTACTCTTATTCAGAGAAGTTAAAAAGAAGGGACAGTAGACTGCAAAATTCAATGAGAACGGGGATTAGGGGATTTTTGTCAGTTAGGTTGCTAGACAATGGGTAGGTTGTTAGACCTAATTAACATATTGAAATTGTTAAGAAATAATTGAGAAAGGATTGATGCAAATGCTTAATATTAGGGATTATGGTTAATATGGACACTGAGAATACCACACATGGAATATGGCAGGCACTGACCTTATGATAATTGGAGTACCAGAACAAATATGGGTATACATCCATGACATCTGCATAACGTAGGGTATAAGAAACCACGCCTATTTCCCTTTTCTCAGACTCTGATCTGGAACCAGCTGGATCTGTGGCCTTCTGAGGTTCTCCTCTTCTTATTTTCTTCCCTGTAGCTTCTTCACCTTTTATAGCACAACTATGAAATGAATTTATTAGCATGCCCCAATTGGCTTCATAGGTTGTTTATCTGGAAGAGTTTATGCTGTTTAATTATTTTAGGTATTACAATTATCTGTTTTCTTTAAAAGGTTATAATTGAATTTATACTACCCTTTTGCTTGTCACTTCAATCCCAGAGAGAAAGAGAGGGAATGTTGTGTGACCCATTTTGGGAAAGAACCTGTGACTGATTATTCATAATAAATATAAGTGTTACAAATCGGTTGTATTTTTTTTTTAAGAGCTACAAAAGTTTGGAGTCAAAAGGCCTCCAGCCCGGCAGGTCAGAGCACTATTCCTAGACTTCCAAACTGGCTCAAAAATAACCCTTCAATCACTCCTTTACTTTCTTCCAACATAAATATGTATTAATACAGTCAATTTGTGAAGTATATAATAGTGCTGTTTTTGAATCCCGATGAATGAAAATGCTGAAAATTTAGCAATTTCCTGACATTACATGAAATGGTAAATAGGAACAAAGAAATGTAAATGGGCAAGGTACTTTCTCTTCATTTATTACAGGATTCTAGAAGTGTTGCACTGCTTTGAAGTTCCAGCTTTTGTTTAGAAGATGCTTCTCAGAGAGATTTCCCTTCCCTACCTGCCCCTTCAGACATGCCCACTCATGTTGGATCAGCAGCACACGACCAAGGGTTCCTTCTGAAGCTTCATGTAAATAAGTTCAGCTTTTTATATTACAGGGTAAACATGTTCAGGCTTATTTTGTCTATAATTTGGGAGTGATAGTATTTATAGCCAACCTCATGAAGCAACTTGTGTTGCTAAAATAAACTGCAGTGAAGAATGTCTTACAGCATTTGTATAAGTAACAAATTCCTCAGGAAGTGTGTTAATATTTGTAAGATATTAGTGAATGCAAATTTAACTAATAGTTCTATTTCAAAACTATACATTCCTTGAGACTTATATTTATATTTTTAATATATATGTTTGTATATGGTGCTGTATATGTGTATTAACTTGATTTATAGTAAGGAAGACTATTGTTCCAAGGGTTGAAAGAGCAACCAATGGTATAATATATTTGATAGCTATCATTTTATATTGTGTACAACAGGCTTGATTTTCCAGTACATAGCTAGTTTTGCACTGCTCTGCTGATTAAAGTGGAATTAGTCAGCAACCATATGATTCCTCCAGAATAAGGTAATCTTTGGGTGAAATGGTGCTATACTACCTTCCACAGTTACCAGCATAGAGGATACAGCCAGGGTTCCTATACATCCCTTAATGTAGTGGTGGGCAACCTGTGGCCCATCAGGGTAATCTAATTGCCGGCTGAGAGACATTTTGCTGACATTGATCATGCGCAGGCACAGGCCCCTGCAGCTCCCAGTGGCAGTGGTTTGCTGTTCCCGGCCAATGGGAGCTGTGGGAATCTGCGAGCTGCAGGGATGTGCCGGCCACCGCTTCCCACAGCTCCCATTGGCTGGGAACGGTGAACCGTGGCCACTGGGAGCTGCAGGGGTAGTGTCTGCGGATGCAGTGTCTACGGATGGTCAACGTCACCAAAATGTCTCTCAGCCTGCAATTAGATTACCCTGATGGGCCGCATCCGGCCTGCGGGCAGCAGGTTGCCCATCACTGCCTTAATGCCTTTAGCAGGCAACATAATTAGAGCATTTATGATGGATGGATGGATCAGCTCAGCAGCAGAGGTTTGCTTAAAGCCACATCCTCTTTCTGAAGGGCACCAAGTGCTCCTTTGATACTACTCAGGGTCTAGTCCATCATGTGTATGGAGCTCTTGGGCAGCAGACAAACATGCAGTGCAAGATCAGCTGAAGTGATGGCAAATTTTGGGGTCATACTGTGCACAACCTATGGAACTCATTGCCAAAAGATATCAAAGAGTGTAGTAGGAGTAAAAAAAGATGGACATCCACAGGTAGACTAGGTAAGATTTTTAAGGGATATAAAACAATCTTTAAGATATATAAAACTTACTGTTTCTGGGAAAAAAGACAATCCCTAATGTCATGGTGAAGGAAGAAGTTGTCTCTATGAGAATTTACTCCATACATTTCCACTCCAAGGATTCATACATCTTCTTCTGCTTCTGGCACTGCTGGCTATTGGACTAGATATAGCACTGGACTGACCTAGTATGGCAATTCCCATGGTTTATATGAGCCATTCTGATGTTCACTATGATTGTGCTTTATGTGATTTTACATAGTTGAGGTTTCCAGGCAGGGGGAGATGAAATCCATACATAACTCTCTACTGATATATTAGACAAACTGCACAATCCTTTAATCATTGATGTCAATGGCTGTTGTGTCTTTTGCTCTTGACATAACAATGGAAAAATATCTCCATCCCTGTGATATCTTCCTTTCTTGTTGCTTAACTAATGCTGTAATTTTGCTGCTTGTTGACTGTGTGAAACAAAAGTAATAGTACACCATTCTCTACTAATTCCTTTGGCTGTACTCGTTCCAATAATAGTTGCAAGTCAGAAGTTGCTGCTTATTTTCTCTCTTTCAGGACACTTTTGGAGTAAGATATCAACACCATGCTAGCCCAACTTATACTCTCTGCCTGTTAATACATAGGCCATATAAAAAAAGCCTCATAGTCCCATAGCCTGGGATTTGGGCAACCCTGGTCAGGTTCCCTGCTCTGCAGCAGATTACTTATGAGACCTTAGGTACATCATTTAGGTTTTTTGTGCCTCAGTTGCCCATAGGTAAAATGGTAAGAATAGCACTTCCCTACCTTTCAGGATTGTTGTGAGAGCAGATACATTAAAGGATTGTGATGCACTCAGATATTACAATAATGGAGTCCATATCAGTGCCTAAAGATAGGTGGAAAAACCCAGCCATGATTTGCCACAAACGAACCCTTTTCTCCATCGAAACAATCTCCTTTGCATCATGCTTTGATTTATTGAGTTTTAACCAGATGTCTATACTTAAAATGCTACTACCCTATCACCATAGTTTTGACTTCCTGTTTCCCACCCGCACACCATGTATATAATGTGCAAATGCGACTGATTACAGTGCAGCAG
Source organism: Caretta caretta (assembly GCF_965140235.1). Taxonomy (NCBI): domain Eukaryota; kingdom Metazoa; phylum Chordata; order Testudines; family Cheloniidae; genus Caretta; species Caretta caretta. Next base: position 57,356,105 of record NC_134209.1, read on the forward strand.
TTCACTGTTGTCTGCCACAACCAGAAGTGACATGTTATGAGGAGGAGTCTTTGCCAGTAATGCCCACATTAGGAAAATTGTCCACTAACAACTGCACTGGGCCTAAACAATGTACCTTTTTGGCAGGCAATAATCCACTCCTACTTCAGTTGTCCATTTGTAAATTATATTGATGATGAGGGCCAGTAGAAAATTTTCCATCAAAAAACTATTTTCCAAACAAAATGGGTTTTTTTGACTAAACAAATATTTTCAAACAGTTTCTGCTTTCTGTGGATTTTCTTTTTAATTCACATATTTTGGCTAAGATCTTTCAATTTTCAGACAAATTTTTGGTTTTGAAATTTTCAGCCAAAAGCTCTAAAATGTCCATGGAAAATGATAAAACCTAAAGATTTTTTTTTTCCATTTTCATCAAAAGATCATGTAGGGAAAATATTTCAGATGAGCTCATGTCATGAACAGTAAAAATTGGTACTAACAGGAGTACTTCATATTAAGGACCCTTTAAACATACCTCAAACTACTTAGCAAAAACAACGAGGAGTCCTTGTGGCACCTTATAAATAAATTTGTTAGTCTCTAAGGTGCCACAAGGACTCCTCGTTTTTCTTGCTGATACAGACTAGCACGGCTACCACTCTGAAACCTGTCAAGCTACTTAGAAATTTGAAAATCAGATTTTCAAATGTGTTCAGCATCCACGGATAATAGTGAGAGCTACTCAGGTGCTGAGCATTTTTCAAAATCTGGCCCTGATTATCTAAGCTGTGCTCTTTTAAAAATCTGGTTCTTATTAAGGAAATCACACTGGACACAGATTTTTCTGTATACAATAACTTACCTTAAAGGGATTTGGGACTCATACTGGAGTGTTGGAAGAAGAGGAGAGGAAGAGAGTATATACATGAGGAGGGGAAGGAAATGGCTTTAAAGAAAAGAGTGTTAGGTTTAAATATAAACATACTATAAACCAGTGGTGGGTAACCTGGGCCACATGCGGCCCACCACTGCTATAAACTATTCCTCATTTTTCTGTGCACTTTGGTGGTCTTGTTCTATGCGGTTCGATACATGGTGTTGAAGAAGCAAGATGCATGGAACCTTTTCTATCCGTTTGCTTGTCATAGTAAAAGTAATTTTCTCAGGTGGACATTGAGTAGTTGCAATTACAGCATATTGTGCCAGGGCAATTCTTTTAAGACACTGACGGCAAAGGACACATGATAAGCAATTGCAACACAGCATGTTTCTCAAGCTTGATATTGGCTGCACTACAGCAGACCCAAAAGTATTGTGTATAGTATTTTTCTATTGCAATCTAGTTTTTTTTTCCTCAACCTGCTGACTGAAGATGCAGAAAAGTTAGAAAGATGATTAATCTCTGGCCACTGAGATGACAGCCCTTTTCATTGGCAAAATCCATGTAAGCACCAGTACACCACTTAAAGATTAGGAGTCCCCTTGAAAGAGAGAGAATCCCCTGAGAAAAATCATTATAATAAGAAATATCAAATATTAGGGAGTGTCAGAAAACAAGAATTCCATTTCCTGAAAAACTTGAGGTTTCAATATTTGTTTTTTCCCCCATGTAGAATGAAATTAAGTCCTTTTGAAATTTGTCATGAAAAAATGAGAAAGACTTCAAATTATTCAGTCGTTCAGTAGTTAGGGTATACAGTCCTTGCTTGATTTGGAGCAGGGACTTGAATCTGGATTTCCCACATCCCAGATGAATGCCCTACCACTTGGCTACTCTGGGGTAGGTCTCGCTCTCTGACCAGAATTTCATCTTGGATCCAACAGATAAATTTCTTCAAAAGTTTCCATTTTGAACAAATCTACATTTTTGACACACACACCCCGGTTCCCCCCAAAAAGTGTGCGTAGAGCTGGTCAGGAAATTTTCCACAAATGTGTCATTTTAAAGACTACCCATATGGAAATTTTTGTAATGATTTGAAAGTGGATTTTGAAGTAAGAGTCATAACTTCTACCCTCACATGATTTAAAAGGAAATGAGGAATTACATTACAGGAATGACAGGTTTCAGAGTAGCAGCCATGTTAGTCTGTATTTGCAAAAAGAAAAGGAGTACTTGTGGCACCTCAGAGACTAACAAACATGAGCATAAGCTTTTATGAGGTACATCTGATGAAGTGAGCTGTAGCTCACGAAAGCTTATACTCAAATAAATTTGTTAGTCTCTAAGGTGCCACAAGTCCTCCTTTTCTTTTTGTGATTACAGGAATGATAAATACATTGTATTGCATCATGATGAAGAACTAATATTTTATTCTGAGAAAAGGATCACATAATGGAATAGCTTTACTGTTTGTACACTAGCACTTCCTCTGTTACTCTACAAGCTTCTCTACATAGTTTGTTAGTCCACACCAGTGCAGGCTAATTCTTGTGTGAACACCTGTGCACACTAACTAGCCTGTGTGGATCCTGATGGCATGCACTAAAAGTTCCCTAGTGAGTGCAGCTGTAATGCTGTTGGAAATGGGACAACATTAATGTGCACTAGGAAACTTTTAGTGTGTACCAGGAGCATCCATATGGGCTAGTTAGTTCTCACCAGAGTGTCATGTACTAAACTACCATGTAGAGAAACCCCATGTCTGTACAGTACCTAGCATAATAAGGCCCCCGACTTGGTGGAGCCAAGCATTTGGCTCCTTGAAGCATTGTTGTAATAAATAACAAAGGATTTTTTTTTTTTTTTTTTGGTGTGCCACTTCAATGTCCCATGAAGATAATGAGACAAAAACTAGAAGTTCCCTTTGGAACATGCCAAAGGTAGGCTCTCCAGCACTGATAAGCCAGTATCATCTGGGCGAGTACTGCTCAGAATAGTGTACGTCTCTTAGAGGGCTGTTATTTGAAATGTCATAAAAAGCAAACAAAGTCTCTATTTTGACATGCTGATTTCTATAATATTCCATTAATATAAAATTGTTTTAGGAATCCCCAGGATGATGTGGTGAGATTTTACAGTTATCTTAAGTGTGTGTGTGCGCATGTAATAATCATCATACAACTCTTAATTGGGATAGATACAAATGTCAATTGTTCACATTTGAGTTTGAAGGTAATTTACACTATTGGAGGCACTTCTGTAGGAGATCTCTATCAGTGAAAAATCTATCACACCTTGCATTATGATTCCTTAGAAAAAATACAGATTAAATTTGGAACTGTAAGGTGAGTATTTCAGTCTGGTTGTGTGGTTATTAAATACCTTTAGAGGATGCAAGTGAATTTTCTATAATGAGGCAAAAAAATGTTTCCAGTTTAAAATGCTACATGAATGTTACTCTTTTAACTAACTAATTTGTTCAAATACACTTCCCTGTAACTACTGTACATTATTATCTTTCTTTATTCTTGACAGTATTCGTTTTCAAACTCCTTATCTATATTAAGTGTAAAAGCTTGAATTCTGCTGATATGTAATCCAATCCCCCTTCCCCCCCCCCCCAAGGTTTTAAAAAACAAAAGAAAAAAAACCTACCCAAAAAATATATAGTTGGAAATGTGTGAAAAGAAGTTGCACTATATATTAAGCAAGCAGTTTCAGTACAGTTACCATATAAATATACTACTAAATCCATTCTTTGGTGAATGCTTACAGCTTGAAAAAGATCCATATCAAGTTAATTAACTATTTCTACTGACATATAGAGAAGGGAGAGTTTGAAATGAAAAATAAAATCTATCATGTATGTATTAATATTTCGAACCACTTCTCTAAATCTATCATCAAAACAATGTAAAAGAGCATTAAAGTTGCAAAGTCGAGCACTCAAAAGAAAGGAAATGCCACAGTTAAGATTATCTTTACAACCTTGTGCATATGCATCAGGAAACAGAATTAATTGCACAATCACAAAAGCAGCTAAGAGCTGGAGGAAAATGTGCAACAATGTGTGCGCTGGGGAAGGGTCAGTGGCTTACACATTGGCCGAAGGGAGCACGAGGTCACCTGAATGGGTACTGCCCACTGTACAGGTGTGGTAAAGCAGAGAAACCACCCACCAGCATGGAAGGGGTTAAAGAACACCTTTGGGCCCAGCTAGCCCCACCTCGTTATACTTGCAGCTAATGCCTAGCCTGGAGGGAAGAGAAACGGAAGGAGTTAGGTTCAGTTTGCAGCTATTTGACAAAGAGGCTACCTCCCTACCTGAGGGAAGGATCACTAGCCTGCCGGCTGAGTCTGCCACCAGGAACCAAGCACTGTCTTCCTGGTCAAAAAGACTTAGAAGGATGCCTAGCAGCATCTGACCTAAAAAAAAAAAAACTTGGGTGATCAAAGTGTGGAGACCTTGTGGAGGTTCTGACCCCATCAAACTTACAGATGCCCAGCCTAGAACAACCTGAGACCATAGCAGGACACCACCCAGGGTGCATGAGGAGGCACTAGAGACAAGCCACCTCAAGAACTTCAGTTAGGCCACACCGCTAACTGAAGGGACAACAGTAGGAAGTATCCTAGGGCAGTGGACAGACTCCTCGCAGGGAGCTCCCCTGATGAGGGGTTCACTTACACATAGCTCTGGACAGGGACCCAGTTGAGTGAGAGGGCCTGGGTCCCCCTATTCCCTGGCCTTAATGACCAAGACACCACAACCACAGAAGCAGAAGGCAGGAAGCACTCCAACTAGGCCAACTGGCCTGCCAAGTCCCCTGTTACTACAGGCATAGAACGTCACTGTTGCCTACTTCATTAAATTGCAAACCTAGAAATCTAGAAGAGGAATTAGTAGTTTGTAATTTACCAAAGTGCAGCTTAACAAGATTCTTCTAACTGGTTTATTGTCATATCTGAGATACTGCCAGGACCCAGGGTAAATAAAACAAGACATCAGGATTGTGGTGATAAGTCAATACCTAAAGAAGTAGCGTAGGTGGGTTGGACTCATGGAGCAGAAGCTTAGATTACTTCTGTTTGAACAATAGGGGCACCAATTTCCTAGACAACGCTAAATAGGGCTAGGCAAGAGAGCTTTAAATTAGGAAGGAAAATGGAGGTCCTCAGGAAGGAGACAGAGACATAAAGAAGTGACTAGTACACAAGAAAATCAGCAAGAGCGATTTATCAGTAGAACAGAGGGTGAAGAGCACCAAGCTGGGATTTAGAAGCAGATAATTTAGGGCAGTGGTGGGCAACCTGTGGCCCACGGGCCGCATGCAGCCCATCAGGGAATTCTGATTGTGGGGTGCAAGACATTTTGCTGACATTGTCTGCAGGCATGGCCCGCCACAGCTCCCAGTTGCTGCAGTTCACTGCAGTGCTGATCTATGGATAAGTGTAGGGCTTAGTATACAGATATCTGAAGACCTGCAATAATCTATATCTTTACTAGATAACCAGAATCTTCAGATACTATATAATACTAACTTTATGGCTTACTACCACCTACATTTTCATCATTTCATGGAGTCTGATCCTACATCGGCCTGACTGCCTTCAACTTCTAGTGATATCAATGGGAGTAGAGGGATCTCAGAAGCTCTCAATGCATTATAGAAACTTTAGCGCAAAAAAACCCACAAACAAACAAACAAAAAACACCAAAAAACACCCTACAAGGATTTCCTAAGTTGTGACTGCACATGTAAGATCTACTAGACATCCCATGAATATCAATATTCTTAAAGCACCTGAGCGATAGCAGGATCAATCCTTTTCCCTACAGAAAGGGTGCACAACGTAACAAATGAGGAACTCTCGAGGCCATAGACCCAAAACACAAATACAGCACAAGAACAATTGAGGATGACAAGTGGCTTGATGAAACTTTTTGTATTTTTTCTTTTTATGTATTCATCAGAAGAGTGTGCTGTCAGATCATTTATTTTAAACGTAAATAACAAGAGCATTGTTGTGCTGGAATGGTTCAGATAAAAACATATCCTAAGGAATAGAATGTGCTTTTTTTTTTTTTTTTTTTTTAAGTACAGTCTGGACAGAATAGTTGGGGGGGGGGGGAGAACAACAATTTTCATGTGAAAGTATAGCCAGTTACATGCACTGGTACTCAAAAGATATAAAAACGTTCTTTCCAAAAAGTGATATGTCTTGACCAAAATGATGGTGCAGTTCTAAATTAACATGCATAATGCTGTCAATTATTCCAGGAAGAATTCCTTCCAAGGAGCAATATTGCCAGAAAAAAATAATATACGCGTTATAAAATATTACAACTATTGTTTGGATGTACCCATTGGTTTTAGGAATGAATTATTCCCTCAGTTCCATAGGACAGTTCTTAGATAACCAGCTTAAAAGAAGTGATGTCAAAATCTTGATATGCTGATATTTCTATACCCCAGATAAGTGTGTCTTCTCAGTTGTGAACCACTTTCATATTTGGAGTAAACAGGTCTCCAAAAGGGGGCATTGTTTTCACTGAAATAGGCCATTTTTAGCCACAAATAGCTCAAATTTCATTTCCTTGCCCTGGTAGAATTCAGAGGTATTTATTCGGTGATTAGAAACGAGGAACAAAGCATACCAAACCAACTGCTTTAATACAGCTCCAGATGTGGGGCTAGATAATGCACTAAGTATTATCCATGTCTTTAATTAGCATAAGTTTGGAAACCCATTTCCACAGTCAGATTCACGTACTGTGTAATTTGTGAGATATGCTATGAGGCAGAAATGGATTCCACATATCGATTTCCATTGTCCTGCCCGTCCCAGAAATCTGTAGGCAAAGCACACAATTTACATAGGTTTACAAATCCATCCAGATCACACAAAATCTGCCTTTCCTAAAAACAGGATTGACTAAAAGTGCCATTCCCCGTTCCCCCTGTCCAAAAAAAACCCATCATCAACTGGTCCATGTGTGCAAAATATTTTTCAAGCCCACACATTTCCCAGTAGACAAAACCAGACTTATGCTTATGAAAAATACATATGGACTTCTGGGCTCTGCAGTCTTTTGAAAAGTATAGAAATTAGAGCAACCTCCTTGTAATACGAGATTTGCTGCACTTCGCCTTTTATTTGCACAGGTATCGTATTTCCCCCTTCTGTGGAATCAGTCAGTCTTTATTCTGAAGTTAGTAGCACCAATTAATAGTATCCAATTACTTCTCACTGTTTGTGAGCTTCCCTGAAAAACACCCCATGATCAGCTCAGCATCTGAAGCTCAGTAAATGCTACAAACCCCAGCAGGTCTCATTTACCAAGACAATGTTAATTGCTTGTATTTGGTATGAGCTATCAGTGAGCCAAGAGATACCTCTTTATTATGTTTATATATTTAAACCTAATTTCAGGGTAGGCAAGACATCAGTTCAGGCAATTCATTTGCAAATCTAAACACAAGACATGAGATACCTGAACATTTTTATTTACTGAAGTTTTTACGAATATTACAGCAAGGGGATGTTCATAAAAGCTAAACTATGAGGAATTAAATCTCTTAAATACTCTATGTAATGTGGAATGTAATTCTGGAATGGTTGGTATATTGTATAACTGGTTTGACTTAGGACCTTCAGAAAATATTCTCTCAATGCAATTAATAATATTGTTTTGAGGTGAATCTTTATGATATTGCTATGATTAAAACAAGATAAATAAAAAAAACAGATGAACTGTTGGTTGTTTCATTAGATATGTAATTACAAATTAACTAAGATTCTGGCCAGAATCCAGGTGCCTGGCAGATTGTTTTTTTTTTCCATCCTTTCCTACTTAATAAGATTATTTCCCATTGTTTGGAAAGATTTGTGTAGATATCTATGATGAACTCATCACCATGATCTCAGAGATCCTTTGAGAATATAGTCTGAATATAGATGTGTATGTTTACAAGGTATACTGTTTACTTTATATGTGGTCCTTTCACTCCTCAGAATAAAGCTTGAAGATATCACAGAGTCAGAGTAGGCACTGGGCATATAAAAACCCAGGAACAACATGTCATCTTAATCAGCGTCCAGTATAACACTGTATTGCAATAAATGACACAGCTGGCTGTATGATCCTTGGTTTTGATAGCTGGTCTTTTGGTATACTGTTATGAGACCCAGAGTTTTGTTGAGCAGGATAGGGTGACTTCCTCAGGGCATTCTACAAAATGATGTTGACCTAAGTTACATCAGCATATAGCTGCCACAATAATTAAATCGTTTTTGCATGTCCACAATACGCTTCTTGTGTCAGCAGTGCGCATCCTTACCAGGATCACTTGTACTAACTATTGTTAGTATGGCCATTGTGGGATGGCTTCTGAAAGCCAGTAACAGTCAATGTAAACAAGGCAGTATCTACATCAGCATTGACTCTATACCCATTAATACCCCTGTAGTCATAGGAAGAAAAAAAATGGGGGCGGGAGGAGAGGGTTAGTGGATTATAACATTGTTGTACTAAGTCATAAATTCAGTATCTTCATTTAAGAGCATGATTTTTAGCGTCTAAGCAAAGATATGAATTTAAGCTCCCAGGCTTATCTTTTGAAAGTGTTTAGGAGGAGGACTGATAGGTCAGATAGAGAGTGATTACTTTAAGACAAGTGTTCACCCACACGCGATAAGATGTTTTGCTCTTATTTTCCTATCTGAGTTCATTCAAGAGTGTAGTGATTGTCTGGTTTCATAAAAGATGGAAAACCTTCATACATATCTCCATTGCTACAATGATCAATACTCCCCACAACACACCTTTCAAGATCCATAGATCCTACACATATTTATTACAACATGTTCATCCAGTGCACTAAATGCCCCAGTAACAACTATGTGGGTGGAGCCAGACATCACTTTAAGGTCCCTTAGATTATATGCTAGCTATTTATGCTAAACTATCTGTTCCATCTTGTATTTAGCTGTGACACTCTAAGTACCTTTCCCAGACCTGAGAAAGGGCTCTGTGTAGCTCAAAAGCTTGTCTCTCTCATCAACAGAAGTTGGTCCAATAAAAAAAAAAATACCTCACCCATCTTGCCTCTCCCTAAGAATTGAGCTTTGAAATATCTTTAGGAGTTTCAGTCTTAAAGTATTGTTCTATTTTGAAAAGTCTGTAAAAGGGGCACTTGCCACTCACAAGATCTATTCTTTGTATGTATTAAGTTAAATCTGCTTGCTTTAGTAATTAATAAGTTGTTACTGTTTTTATGCACATATGCACCACATGGCCAACATGTTTATAAAGACTGAACTGTGTTCTGTTATTGCGCTCACTAGATTCCAATCAGTTGAACCTTTGAAGATCACATGAAGACAATGGAACTGTACAGATGCCTCCGAGCATAGTTTGGCTTGTAGTCTCTGTATTACTGGGCAAGATGTTTAAGAAATAAAGAACCTAGCTCACCTATCAGGTCCCAGGTAGAGTGCATTTGATCTGGAAATAAATAAGAGGGAAATATAGAATCACATGACGCCTTTATTTTGGGAATTCACTGCTCCTTAAAATGCTTCTAGAACCAACAAATAACGAATTTCTTAATTATCCTGAAAGTTTCTTGTTCTAGTACAGGAACTATGTGCCTGGTTAATAGCTGTTAGTAGATTCAGTCTGGGGAAGCAACAGTTTAATGTAAGAGCTACAAAAGCAACACTGATTTTGTAGCTTCTGTAGACTCCAGCAGGGATTCAAGGAACATAATGAAACTCTACGATATTGAAAACCTGGGAAAAGGTCTTTTTATGTACTAACTTCAAAGTCACAGCAAGGACACCACTATTTCAGGGCCCATTTTGCAGCCAAAGACTCTGCAGTTTCACCAGGACTTGAATCCCCCACTTGTTGCTAGTGAAAGATAGTTTAAAAAATTTCAGTAAGACACATGGCATGAGACAGCATGTCAGCTTCTAATGAGTTCATTGAGGTTTTCAGACAAAAGCTTCGATTTAATGGCAAAGGAAGAATTGATAAAAAAGCAAATTAATGACAGAGGAAGCTGGTCTCTTTTGTTGACCCTTGCCCCCAAAACTTACAGCTTCATATTCAGAATGCAATCTATCTAGTATAAGAATAAAAAGGAGAGCCTGTTTGTTTTTTTTAAACACATTTGGAGCCCACACACTGAAATTACTAGTAATATATAAATCTCTAAAATCTCATTGTTTCAAGCATGTTAATATTAAACTACCTATTTTTTAAAGAGCACAATATCCCTGGAATGCTGCAATTCTTTTCAGGCATTTCTTAAAAAAATATTTATTTTCCCTGCATTAAAATTTACTTGCACTCTAATGGATTTCCATTAACAGCTCTGGAATTGTTGATAATGCTGGAATATTCCCCAGCAGTGAACATTTAATGAGAGAAAGAAAGATAATAAAATATGAATTTCTTCCAGCCAATACCATCTCAATTCTACAATGTGTTCAATGAATCCTAGCTTCACTGGAGCAAACTTTTTCAACAATCTTAAAAAAGAAGAAAGATTCAACATCACTGCCATTATGCCATTTGCCATTTTGAAATCCATAAGCATATAGAACGCTCTTTACTTGCATGCACATTTCTGAGGGGAGATACAGAATAAAACAATAGAAAAATTCTGGGAGGTTAGACTCACATTTTATACAGACATATTCTGTAGATGATTAGCGAGGAGCAACAAGTGATCAGCACTGAAGCCATGGATAGGTTCCATGTGCTTGCCAGGAAAACGTCAGGACAGAATGACCTCCCTGAGGATGAGGTCAAAACATATGTGCTCTAGAGATAGTGGCTACTGTGCAAGATAAATATGATAAAAATAGTAATTACATTTAATTTACAAAAATAGTAATTACATTTCTGATCCTGATAATGACAGTGATTAACTGTGCAGACAAACGTTGAAGTTGAGAATTTTAGTGTATTTGTTCTGGAAGGATTCTAACCGTTTAAATTTGATCTTTGAAACAGCTACACCTAAAAGGGATAAAGTATACTGAGACAAACAGCAGTTAGATTTTTTTTTTAAATGGCCAACTCATTCTATTGATAATAAATTGTACAGTGTTTTAAAATGCTCTACTATTAAGGAACACTGTAGGGGCTGCTTCCAATTTGCTTCTCCCAGGAAAGGGGGCACAGTCCTAATGTCATCTTCCCATGTGACAGCCAACGGAGCTGGCCAGCTATACTTAGGGGAGAATGCTGCTCCCTTTAAAAGACTTCAAAGTAACTAAGTACAACCAAGGAGGCTCCAGGAGGCATTGTATCTCTCTAAAGGTCAATGCCTTCCAGTGCTTTTTCTGGGTTGGTGTGCCTATCTATCATCCTTTGATTTGACTCTTTGCTAATCACATAGTCTAGCCCTAACTAAGGAGCGCATGCAGGTAGAGGTCATAATGCACTCTGAGTCACAGGAGGCTAGGAGAAGGAATCTCTTTGCCATGATTATTATTAAATAACTTGTCAGGCAAAGGAATCTTTGGCTCGTGGGGGGACAGAGTGAGTGACAGTAGTGCCTGTCCATGCAGTGCCATATTCTGTTCCCGCAGGGCAGCAACCTGGATATGTAGTGATTGTAAGACACTCACTCTCTCTGGCAGGGAAATATTGGCCTGGGAGGGATCCATACCAGTCACCAGGCTGGATACTTGTCAGCTCTTGCTCCTCTCTGTTTCAGTTTTTTGAATAGGCTGCTCAAACTCTCAGGAGACTGGGTCACAGGAGGTCTGACCTAGCGGTCAGAGATGGAGTCAGGACTAGTTAGAGCAAGAGTCAGGCCTAGTGGGCAGAAAAAAAGGTTAGAACCAGAGGTAAGAGTCCAAATGCCAGAGCCAATGGACAAGACAGAGTCAGAACCAAGAATCGGAGCTGAAGGTCAGTAGCACAGCTGGTTCCAAGGCAGAACGGGACTCAAACAAGGCTACTGCGGCTGGACTTATCAGGCCTGGTAGCTTATCACCCAAGCAGGTGGGGATGGTCCATCTGGAGAATAAGCATGTGCAGCTGCTTCCTTGTGCCAAGACACTATTAACCATTATACCTGAGCACCTTACATATATGGATGTTGTGAGAATAAATTCATTTATTTTATCCTCAATTTACAGATGGGAAACAGAGACATTAAGTGACTTGTCTAGTGTCTCACAAAGTATATGGCATGCTTGGGAAATAAGTCATATCCCTTGAATGCCAGTCCAAAAGTAACCACAAAATGTCCTTTCTCCAGAACCTAACCTATATAAAGAAACTAGAATAGACAGTAGGGCTGCTCTGTGTGCGTGTTTTTTGTTTTGTTTTGTTTTGTTTTTAGGGTTTTTGTTTTGTTTTGTTTTGTTTTAAATCAGGGTTGCTTTATCCTAACATCATGTGAATGCTGAATTCAATTAACTAACATCACCTTTTTCTATATATGTTCCCTTTGGTACAGGTGGCACAAGGGAAGGACTGGCTCTTCCTCAAAACCACTGCTACACAACAGACCAAATATGAAGGTCCCTGACTAGGAAGAAAAAGAACTGTCTCCAAATTAAAATTTTAGGGCAGGGTTTTCACAGGCACTTACACGTCCAACTTCTTTTGCCTTTCAGTGGGAGTTGGGCACCTAATTCCCTTAAGCATTTTTGAAAATCTCATCCTTGAATATACTAATGCAAATGTAAAAGGCATAGCATTGATAATTCTTTTAAAAGCACCTCAATATGGATGTGGAATAATTTAAATACAATATGGTGGAAAGTGAATAGGTAATGCATTTCTACAATAAAATACTGTATAGCAGTGTACTGTAAGTACCATATAATTCAGGATGGACTGGCACTTTCATTATGAAACCTTAACAGTCAGCTTTAGAATGAAAGCCTTTAGCACATTTAGTGTCAGCTAAACAAACATCCTCTTTTCTCCAAAACCTGAAATATTTGGTTTGGCCATTCTTGAGTTATGCAAATGTAGTATTTTTCAGAGTTTGGCTTGTTTTATTGCTCTCATAACCCCCAAATAGCAGGTTTACAAAGAAAATTCTGTCACTCATTATGTACTTTGAGAAGAAATAACTTTGTGTTTTGGGAAACACTGAATTTTTAAAAAGGTCTGCTATTCAGTGAGATTTGCTCTAAGCTGCCATTTTTAAATTGTTCCTTTTCTCTTATGCTGATTAGATTAATGCAGTGTTTTCTGATTGGGGTTACATCTGAAGACCTTTTGGAAACTTCAGCTGCAGCTAAAGAGAGCTGCCTATTTACTTAGCCAATTTTTCCCCACAAAGTATTATTCCTGTGTTCCAGAAATTGCACTGGGTTCCAGTTTATTTCCATTCATTATCAAAGATGTTGGCTTTAATCTATGATGTCCTTTTGACCCACAAATGATATTATCAGGTGACTTGGGAGCACAGTTAGAAAAATGGGATTGGGAGCCTAGGTATGATGTGTTTGGCAGCATGGCACTGGGGGGTGCCTTTTAAAGGCGTTATAAGGGGTGCTACAAAGTGTGTTGCTTTTCACTATCTCATAGACCCTCAGTCTTGCCCTTCAACTTTGTTTTCTCTCCAGCACCCTCTGGTAAATTAAGACAAGATTATTGTTCTTCCTTACCTTTCTTGATTGTAACATCTCTCCTATTCAAACATTGCTAATTTGTCCTTGCCAGTATGTACGTGGGCCACATGAATGTCAATATTTTATATATTAATGTACATACTTATTTTAAAGATGGTGAAAATACAAGCACAGATGATTGGTAATGAAAGATTAGTGCAATCTACATATTACAGATACAAGGGGTTTTTTTGTTATTAATTAAAAAGTGCTGACAAGTGTTTTGAAGCATATAGGGTACTGTACACAGATAAATATATTGTGGAATTCACAAAAGTTCAAAATTTCACCTTAATTTCCAATCACTTTATCCCCTCTTTCAGGCCTTTTTATAAGAAAATAGAAAAGATACAAAGAAATATAATGTAACATATATGTGTGATGGGTTCAGTCAGGACTCCCCTTGAGACTGTCTCTCAATGAGCTGGAATACCACTGAGAACAACCCTCCTGCCAAAACAGGTGTCTCTCCACTCCTGTCTTGCTGAGTTAGATACTCCAGTAAGCTCCAGCACAGACCCAGAGGTTGGGCCACGCCTCTCTGTGGTTCACTGAAACTGAGATTCACTCAGCCCAGGGGCTTCTCAGTTAACCCAGTGTTCAGCATTTCTGGGAGCCTGAACCCCAAATAAATCCATTTTCCTCTATATAAAGCTTATAGAGGGTAAACTCATAAATTGCCCACCCTCTATAACACGAATAAAGAGATATGCACAGTTGTTTACTCCACCGGGTATCAATCATTTACTCCGGGTTAATTAGTAAACAAAAGTGTTTTTATTAAGTATAAAAAGTAGGATTTAAGTGGTTCCAAGTAATAACAGAGAGAATAAAGTCAGTCACCAAGAAAAATAAAGCAAAACCACTTAACTCTAAGCCTAATACATTAAGAAATCTGTTACAGGTAATATCTCACCTTCAGAGATGTTCCAATAAGCTTCTTTCACAGACTAGACTCCTTCCTAGTCTGGGCCCAATCCTTTCCCCTGGTACAGTTCTAGTTAGTTCCAGCAGATCTCTCAGGTGGTAAGCAGGGGTTCTCTCATGACGGGCAGCCCCTTTTGTCCTGCTCCACCCCCTTTTATAGCTTTGGCACAAGGCAGGAATATTTTGTCTGTGCTTGTCCCCACCCCCGCCTCATCAATGGAAAAGTACAAGGATTAAGTTGTATTCCAGCATCACGTGACATGGTGACATGTCACTGTAAGACCCCCCTAGCCTTCATTCTTCCTGGGTTGGTCCACACATACACAGGAAGGTATGCAGGTAAATAAACCATTTGCAACCAATTGTCCTAATCAATGGAAGCCATCAAGATTCTAAACCACCATTAAGGGCCCACACTTTACATAATTACAATAGGACCTTAGAGTTAGGCTTCATATTTCTAGCTTCAGATACAAGAATGACACATGCTCACAAATAGGAGGTATATATTCAGTAGGTTATAAGCTTTGTTATGATACCTTACAGGAGACCTTTTGCATAAAGCATATTCCAATTACATCAAGTTCACACTCAATCATGTTTCCATAAAACATATGGAGTGCAACATGACAATAAGTAAAGGCAATTTTAAATTTGATTTTTAATATTGAAAAAAAATCAATTTCAAAATTCTGATTCCCATAGAAACTTTAATTCAATCATCATAAGATGTCAACACATGGAAATAAAATATAGTCACATCTTGGAAACAGCTTTTCAGGAAAAATAACATTGGGATTAATTTTAAACAACTATTAATTTGGCAAAATTGCAACAACTATCACATTACCAAATGCCAACCACTGATTTTAAATAAAATATTTCTTAGGTATGGACCTTTGAACTATAAAGTATTTGAAATGCCATGAATAAAACAAGAACTTCCCATAAGTGAATTTTGATTTTGTTGAATATGTGTGCCTTGTAATCTCACGCTATCAGCCACTGTTGTCTGATGCAAAAAGAAAAGGAGTACTTGTGGCACCTTAGAGACTAACCAATTTATTTGAGCATGAGCTTTCGTGAGCTACAGCTCACTTCAACCAGCTCCTGGACATAGCAACTTGTATAAACAATTGTTAGTGGCATGATTAACAAACATGGCAGTTAATAATTTCAGAACCATGATATGTTTCCAGGTGGAATAGAGTACATGATAATCTCTACATACTGTACTTAAAGGACCTGCATTCTGTTCAGATATTTGTTTTTAGTATTTGAATCACTAAGTCAACAGAACTCTAATAGGCTGTGGATCAGGACTTCTGGTAAGCTTGTTCTCCATTTTCCTAATAATTTTTAAGATTAAACTAATTTTTAAAAAATTCTAATAAGATACTGCCATCTAGCATCTAGCCTCAGAGCTTGCTTATTTCATTAAGACGTTAGGCATTTCAAAGGCTTGATGTATGAATGAATTTTCTCATAAATTCTTCTCTGTATGAATTGAACGTTTGCCTGGATTAGAAATGGGGCTGGACATTATTATTATTTAGTCCTCCGCATCTGATGAATAAAAAAATAGGCCTGGATCTGGAATGAGTTTGTTTTCTAAATTACTATGCTTTTTTTTTTTTTTTTTCTAACACACTGAGTATCAGAAAGGAGAAACCTTTTTCATTATCTATTTGCCCATCCAACTGCACTGGGATGGAGAGGAGAAATGAACAGCTGAATAGGGATCGGGAAAAAAAACTGCTCCTTTCCCTGTTGGTGGTAGCACAAAGGGACAGAAATAAAGAGTGTGGAGGGGGCTGGGCAGGCAGTAAGTGATTATCATGCAGGTCTACCAAGTGGGTGAGAAAACCTCTCAGAAACCTTCTCTTCTCTCATACAGACACATATTGCAAATCTTCTTAAGCTGTTTAAATAAACATCATTGTGGCTTCACTCCAAGTACCAAGTGCTTCCTCTTGCTCCTGCCTCTCTCACACTGCTGGCTATGTCAAATAAAGATAAGTGTCTTGGGGGGGTGGCGGGGGGACGACTGAAGGCAGAGCCAGACTACAGAGGTTTTCACCTATAAATCTGGATTCTCTGACTGAGTCTGTTCCTCTGTGCTGACTGAATAACACAAAGGAAATACCAATAATTTACCCGCTAGTGATACCTCCACTACAATGGTGTCTCAGTGCACACTGAACCAGTTTCTCATCCTCTCTTTGCAAAGCATTTGCTGTTTGGTCCCCATTTGGGCTGTTGCCAGCTGGTACAAGCTAGAGCAGCCCAAAGCCTGCTATAATCAGCACTAGTGCAGGAGGTGGGAATCAGATTTGTTATGAAAAATAAATTTGAAACAAGATTTCTACCAAAGCTTGTTGCTTACAATATAGAGTTATCTAAAATATTCAAAATGAAGACATATTTAAATGAAAATATAAGAAAAAAGTTAATGGACTGAATAGAAAATAATAAAATAGAGAAGCTCCAAATCCTCCTTTCTTAGACAATGCATCAACACATCATACATTTTAATATAAAAATGCTGTTTTAAATTATGGCATATCTGCCTGTAATTCATTTAATAGACACTCATTATCTTCTATTTCTATTATAATCATATGAATAGATCAATGTATTACTGTGTGTACCATGCTGGATTTACATTTTTTCAAAATAAGAGTTTTGTACTAGGTAAAGGTTTCAGAGGAACAGCCGTGTTAGTCTGTATTCGCAAAAAGAAAAGGAGTACTTGTGGCACCTTAGAGACTAACCAATTTATTTGAGCACGAAAGCTCATGCTCAAATAAATTGGTTAGTCTCTAAGGTGCCACAAGTACTCCTTTTCTTTGTACTAGGTAAAATAATTTGAGATTTCTGACAGCTCACTCTCTCAAATTGTGTTAGTTTTGCCTTATTCCCCAAAATTACAGTACTGGGTGTAAAGATACTTCAAATCGGAGAGAGAGAGACACACACACACACACACTCTGAAGTTGTGCTCAACAACTATTTGGATATCTACCCAAACTCCTAAGCAAATGGATGTCTCCCAAGTCCATAGGGGCTTTGTTTTCCCTCTTCCTTCCCTTCCACCCAAAAAAGTTTGAAAATTTGAAGTCAAATCCTAGTTAGGATGATATGAAGGTACACAAACACTGACAGTTTAACAGTAAAAGTACAAGGCAGGCCAAGAAAGAATTTGAGAAGTAATTTACAACACAACAATTAAAAATAAGATTTTTTTTTTTAAGTACATCAGAAGCAGCAATTCTGCCAAACAGGCAGTGAGGCCACTAGACGACCAAGGTGTTAAAGGAGCACTCCAGGAAGACAAGGCCATTGCACAGAAGCTAAATACATTATTTATGTCTGTCTTCACTGCAGAGGATTTGGGGGAGGCACCTATACCACAGCTATCCCTTTGGGTGACAAATCTGAAGTAGTGACCCACACTGATAGGTCAAAAAAAAGTTTTTTTAGAACAAAATGGTAAATTAAAACAGTAATTAATCACCAGGGCCAGATGGTATTCACTTAAGAGTTCTGAAAGTATTTCTGTAATCTCACATTTGATTTCTAACTGTATTGTGTAACCTATTGATGAAACAAGCTTCTGTACCAGATGACTGGACAGTAACCAATGATTTTTAAAATGGGCTCCAGAGGCGATCCTGGCACTTATAGGCTGCTGAGCCTAACTTCAGTACAGGGATAATTGGTAGAAATTATTGTACGGAAGAGTCAACACAGCTTTTGTAAAAGGAAATCATGTCTCACCAATGTATTAGAATTCTTTGAGGGAATCAACAGGCATGTGGATAAGGATGATCCAGTCAATATAGTGTATTTGGATTTTCAGGGCACCTTTGACACCCTGAGAAAAGGCTATAAAGGAAACTATGAGCTCACAGGATGACAGGAAAGCCCTCTTATGGATCAGTAACTGGCTAAAAGACAGGCAATCAAGTAGGAATAAATGGTCAGTTTTCACAACAGAGAGAAGTAAACAGTGGGGATCCCCCAAGGATCTGAACTGGGACATATGCTCTTCAATATATTCAGTAATGTTCTGGAAAAAGGAGAGAACAGTGAGGTGGCAAAGTTTGCAGTTGATAGATAAGTTGAAAACCAACTGAGAAGAGTTATGGCAGATGAAATTCAGTGTTGATATGTGCAAAGTAAAGCATGTTGGAAAACATAATCCTGGCTATGCATATATAATGAGGTTTTTTAAATTAGCTATTACCACTCAAGAAAGATCTTGGACTCACTGCCGATAGTTCTCTGAAAACTTCAGCTCAATGTGCAATAACGATTAAAAAGGCTAACAGAATGTTAGGAACTATTAGGAAAGGGATAGAAAATAAGATAGAAAAATCATAAGGCCAAGATATAAATCCATAGTGTGCCCACATCTTGATCCCCCTCCCCTGCATTCTCTACCTACCAGACTGGGGCAGGGGGAGCTCATGGCTTCTCCCCTGAGGTGGTGTGGTGGGGGTAGGGATTTCTGCCCTGCAGGGAGGTGGGTCTCAGGGTTTCAGCCATGCAGGAAGTGCCTGCTGGGGCTCAGGGCTTCAGAGGAGTGGGACTGAGGTCCTGAGCCCCAGCAGACACCCCCCACAGGGCTGAAGCCCTGAGACCTGGCAGATGTGTCCATCTCTCAAACTTCTGAAGATTTTCATATGTGGCTCAGAGGGTCAGTAGGTTTGGCCACTCCTGATATAGGTAGATGATTAAGACAGTGGGGAAGTTAGTTAGGGGATAAGATGAGGCAAAGGTGACAAAGATCGATGTTGGGGGGCAGTGGATAACAACATATCTAAAAATCTGTAAGGCTACTTATCCAAAATAAATTATTATCCCCTCATTAAATTAAAAGGTTAATATATAGAACCTTTCATACAAAGTCAGATAACATTTTCAAAAGTGCTCAAGTCTCTTGGCAAGTTAATGTGAATTAGTCTCTGAAATCATGCAGATGATTTTGAAAATGTTGACCATAATACATTCGTTCATTTAAGTCTTTTTTCTTTAGACAAACTCCTGTCTGAAATAATTGAATCATATATTTAGCCTTTTTTCTCATTATATAATCTTTTCACAGCAAATACGTATTGAACAAAGGGTCATTAAAAGTTCTTTTCCTGGAAACAGTATTTTTTTTAAAAATGAATCCATAAAGATAACACTTTCTCTCTCTTTCCCACACATACACCATAAGCTATGATAAAAATTAAGAAAATACACTTTTAGTTTTGATTTAATCTATTTTCCCATTAAAGTAAAAACTCTTTGACAGGGCATTTAAGTAAAAAGGAGGAGCATGATAATAAACACTATGCAATAAATATAATTTTAAAATGAAAGCCGTATGATATATTTTTCTATCAAAATGCAAGTACCAAATTGAAAACAATAATGATGCTCATCTACAGTTACAGTTCCAACAAGACATCTCAGGATTTGATTTACAATTAGTAGCTTGTTGAAAGTGAGCCATTATTTTACATTTGAAACTCCTACCACTCAAACAATCAAGCCCTAAAATCTTGCTGTTTATTAATTGCATTATCTCAGACTATTTTTCTCAACAAGGCTTCATAAAATCAAGGCTATGTTATTCAAAATGATATTAGAATTATATGCATCCCCAGCTAGACAATTCAATCACTACTAAACTCACAAACAGTAGGTGGCTTGTATGCTTGCAAATTCTAGATTCATTATTGCAGCATTAGAATATGATGTACCACATTATATTGATGTATCACATTATATTCACATAAGGCTTAAAAAGTCTCATTTTCTGGGCTAAGAGTGTAAGGGAGCATTGTGGACTAAACACATTGGCAAGAAGGGAGCCATTCCAGCAGCCACTCCAATTTGTTAAGAAGTTGTATTGATTGACTTTGAACTATATTATGGTATCCAGTCTTTATCTGGAAGGATGATTATTGTAGGAACAAAGGAATTGCCATGCTCGGTCACACCCATGGTGTACCTAGTCCAGTAGCCTATGTTTGACAGTGGCCAGCATAAAATGTTTCAGAGGAAGGTGCAGGGATCTGTAGCATGTAAGAGTATTTGAGCTCAAACACACTGTAAACAAACACCTGAATAAAAAAAAAAATGTGTAAATGCCTCTCTCTTTGCAGATGACTGTGTAGTTTAATGTATGAAAAAAACTGGGTGTGAATCTCTCTCTCTCTGGAGAAAAGAGTCATAACATTGTTTAGATTAGCCAAAGTAAATTTTTATTTTTTATTTGTCTGATACTGTGTTAAAGTACCATCACTTTGGAATAGAACTTTTAAATGCTCAGAATGATATTTAAATATGTAAAGATACTTCTTTTTAAATCTACTTGCCTTTTAAGACTAGGTAAGTGACTAGTTCAAAGTAAATGTACCCTCACATGCTAAGCATTATTTTCTCTTTTCTTTTGTTTTTTGCTGGCTCCTCCAGGATTGGGGAAATCAAAGTGAACCCATAAAACTTTGCTTTTTTTTTTTTTTTTTTGGCGTTAGCACATTGACAAATTTAACTTTTTACTGGGTTCACCAGCTGTAAAAATGTTAACATATTATTCTAATAGTGAAACAGCTTTTAGTAAAGCTTCCTTGAGGGATGTTTCATATTTTATTTTATTTTAGTGAGACCTAATCTCATGCCTGTGTGAGTTTTGCCAGACTTCAGTGGGCACCCGATCATAATCAATCACATGATTATGATGCCACTTGTGCATGAGAAAGTTTCAGCTTTCAAAGTACATGTCAGACAAGTGTAACTGAATAAATACTGATGAAGTGGGTTATAGCACACGAAAGCTTATGCCCAAATAAATGTGTTAGTCTCTAAGGTGCCACAAGGACTCCTCGTTGTTTTTGCTGATACAGACTAACACAGCTATCCCTCTGTGACGTTAATGACATAATCTGGGACCGTATTGATCATTGTTGCAACTAAGATCCTGTAGTAGCACTAAATTTCGTATAAAGGGGGTCAAAAAAGGTGTCTAAGACAAGGTTATGGTTGGCTGGTTGTCTGTATGCTTGTATCATTTTTGTATTTAAAGTATTGGCTCTATACTGTCTGTATTTCAAACTTATGCTGTGCTTGTCTGACACCCCAGACAAGTTGGTGTCAGCCCTAGCCTGCTTGATGGCCCATTAAGGACCATCAGCTATACAATTGACCCATTGAGAAAAAACATATACACCTTGTTCCTCAGCAAGGCGTGCAGGAACATGCCTATGAACAGAACTCTGGGGTTTTCCCATGCCATGTGATGGACAGTTTGTCCTTGGGACAAAGAAAGCAGAGACCACATGGCAAGAAACTATAAAAAGCTGCTGCAGCTCCTCCATCTTGTCTTTGATTCTGCTTCATACTTCTGGAGGGACTTTACTACAAACGGAAGCTCTACACAAAGGACTGATGACCCATCCCAGCTGTGGATGTACTCCAGAGACTTGATTTGGACCTGCAGTTTATTCCATCACTGCTACAAGCCTGAACCAAGAACTTTGCCATTACTGTATGTAATTGATTCCACTTAACCAATTCTAGCTCTCATCTATATCTTTTTCCTTTTATGAATAAACCTTTAGATTTTAAATTCTAAAAGATTGGCAACAGTGTGATTTGTGGGTAAGATCTAACTTGTATATTGACCTAGGTCTGGGGCTTGGTCCTTTGGGATCGAGAGAACCTTTTTTCTTTTACTGGGGTATTTGGTTTCATAACCATTTGTCCCCATAACAAGTGGCACTGGTAGTGATACTGGGAAACTGGAGTGTCTAAGGGAATTGCTTGTGTGACTTGTGGTTAGGCAGTGGGGCAAAACCAAAGTCTTCTCTGTTTGGCTGGTTTAGTTTGCCTTGGTGTGCACAGAAACCCCAGCCTTGGGCTGTAGCTGCCCTGTTTTAAGCAATTTGTACTGAATTGGCACTCACAGTTGTGTTCCACCAGAACCATCATTACACCCTCTGAAAGCTGAATATGTAAAGAAAGTAACTTATTCACCTCTGGAGTTTCAATTAAATCTTTTTGTCTAAAGTGCAGAGGCCTATCAAAGGGTAGGATATAGCTAAAGCCATTAGATACCTCTGTAGCAGAACTCCCACACCAGGCAATGCTTAGTTGTTTTCCAATTTCATTGCTTATTTGAGTCATTGTCCAGACTGGGAATCCTAACTAAATCTTGTTTGTATTCTCTACCTAGTAAGCCAAATTCTGTATGATCGCAGAACCTAAGAACAATAAATACCACTATCACCATTACTGATATTTGCTTTCAAGTATGAGTTCCCAAAATTTTAATGCTTATGAAAGGTAAATGTTGCATTCAGAGTAGACCATGCCTAATGGCAGCCAGGCAGCTTTCCCTCTAGGGCAAGTGTCTACTTTCACATCACACTTCCTAATATAACCACTTCTTTGTGCCACTTCTTAGTAGCAAAAGCTGCCTCCAGCATTGTATATAATGTTTCTTTCTTTTAACTTAGTTACCAGCTCTTAATGGTTTTTGAAAGAGTGAAGGTAAAAATGATTTTTTATTGCTGAAAGGAATACATTTGCAATATGCACATATAAATTACAAAGACAGTTTTTAAGTTGCCTATTTTATTTTTTTTAAAGACAGAAGGAGAAAAACCAAAGAAAAGAGATGCAAATCTTTCTTCTGTTTCCATTTTAGTTAATCATCGCCATGCATTATCACAGTAATTCATTCAACAAAGGAAGAAAAAAAGTAAATGCAAAAATCAGAAACTAAACTAAAGACAACTATTAAATGACAATTTAAATGAAAAAAATTAGAGCCTAAAAGTCCTTCACACAAAAACAAACATAATTAGAACTGTTGTGAGGCATCCATGTGAGAGAGGATTGTCAGTGAGTTTTAATGACCCTCCAGTGATAGTAGAGGGAAGGAAGATGTAACAGGAATTAACATGTTTAAAGTAACATGTAAAAAGTAAATATGATTTTTTTTTTCCAAGTGGAGCTATTCCAAGCTATCGATCATGGATTCAAATAAGAAAGAATAGAGTCTGTTTCCTAAACCCATGACTTGTTTTCTCAATTCAAATTAAAACAGACATGCTAAAACTGAAAGGACAACTCAGCGGTCATGTTTGTGCATGAACATATATGAGATGTGCCACATGAAGGATGGTGGAATGTATGTGTCCATTACACACACACGAACATATAGAGGACTATCAGTCAGGAAAAATCTCAGAATGTATTAACATGGGATAGTGGGAATTAACACTCCCCCCATCCTTGTACATTAATAATATTTAAAGAATCTAGTGCTTGTAAAAGCTGCCATATTGACAGCTCTGGAGACCAAAGTCCTCTTATCATTCTCATACTGCCTTGTCCTTGTGCCATTAGGGTCAATATACTAAGATAAAGTACATCTGCCAGGGAAATACAATAAAATATAAGAACATAAATTCGATATTATTCTGTAACCTAAAATCTGTACATCTTGTCTTCCTTTTCTCCCTATTTCTAATCTCCTGGCTTTCCTTTCATCTGACTCATTCTATCAATTTCCATACAATTTTTCTTTTTCTTTTCATTTTTGACTACTGCTTTCTCCCTCTCATCCCACTTTTCTTGTTTCCTTCATTAAATTCTTTGAGAAACAGCATCTCTTTTCCAATCTCTTTGTTTCTTTCACATTTTCCCCATCCTCTGCTGTCCCACTCCTTGCTTTTTCATGGCTCCACATAATTCTTCCTTCTCCCTGCCTTATACATTTACTTCCTAAATAACTTTTTTACTATTCCTGTCTTCTTCCTTCCCTACTAATATTCTAAAACCCAATTTTAAGGGTATATTCCCTCTAATTAAGTAATGAACATATATTCTCTATCATCCCTCCCATTGCCGTAATTAGGGCAACATCCATTGCACCAATATGACACACACACGATTTTGGAAACTTAAACTTTTTTTTCCAACTTGACATAAGCTGATGAAAATGGGACTTCTACCTGGTCTTTACATAGACTTGATTCACAATAGATTAAACATCAGACTGACCTGAGGGTTAGACAGAGCTGAGAGAAAATTAGACACTTTAAGAAAGTATGTCAAATAGTTGTAGGGGTACAGTATTTGATGAACTCTTTCAAACACTTTTCTACATAATATTGTAGCCTTTAAGAATGTTATTTATTTTGCCCATGCATTTATTCTATTTGTTCCTTATGAAAACTCTCAAATTTATGTAAACTTCCTGGGAGTAATTTTCTGACAGAATTCCACAAAGCCTTTGCAATTATAGTTCTACATATAAGGAAAAATGCCTGGTTTTCTCTCTCTCTTTGTGAAAGCCCATTGATTCTAAGAAAGAATTATTCACTGACAATTAATATAGACATAAAATTCTACCTGGGTCATAAAGATGCGCACACTTTTACGTGTGGAAAGAGAAATTCCTAATTACTACTAAGAGAAAGTAAAGGGTAGGTTATATTCTGTCTAGGAGAGCAATTTACCTGTCTGACCCTTGATTAAGTATTCCATTAGCCTACTGCCCCTGGCAGGAAGAATTCTTTGGATATGGGTGTGTGTGTGATTTAAGAGAAACTTTCATCTAAAACAGATTTTCACAGCTCCTAATGACTTGGCAAGGTGGAGACTTCCCTATAGATAACATGATAGAGTAACTATAAACATTTGATTGTGCAATGGTGTGCAGTTCATGCAGCAAATTCACTCAGGCAATGTAAAATTCATTCAATAGCCAAGTATGCTCAGGGTCTGTGGCTACTAAATGGCAATCTATATATCCACATATGTGCATATGGATACATATGTAGATAGATGTCAGACAAGGGGCTACAAGTGATACACAGATACTAGTACCAAGTGTATCATCTTGTTGGAGTAAAATCAGGCACATACATGCATACCCAACGGTTAATGTTTTTTTATGAACAGAAAGTTCTAGCGTTTTACTCCATACCTTAGCAGCGTGTGCACTATACCAACTTGTAGCAGGGTTGGGGTTCTCTTTGCTTATAGTGTCACATTATATTCTTCCTCAATATTCAATAAATATAGGTCACTAACTTTCTTTCCTTAGGCCTCATAAAACACATTTCAGAGTAGCAGCTGTGTTAGTCTGTATCCGCAAAAAGAAAGGGAGTTCTTGTGGCACCTTAGAGACTAACAAATTTATTAAACACATTGTCATCATTAAAGTCCTGCAGATCTTTTTCTAGGGCTGCCTTTTCCTCACTGTGGTCCCATTCAGAAGAATGCTTTTCCACTTATGTTAGCAGTGCTAGTAAGGAGATCTCCTTTTCAAAAATTTCTAACAGACTGCTATGCTTGGTGTCATTTTACCATTAACAGTCTTCCTGGATCTTTTGTGGTTTTGCCCAACTTTTTCCTCCACAAAGAAGTGGTTTGTTCTCTTTGCTCGGGTCTCTGAATAACCCTCAACGAAAGGATTTGTTTTCCTCATTCAGCCTTTTCTCTGTTGTACTGTCAGTGCACATCCAGGGTTCCTCCAAATATTTTTATTATTCCTTTTTTCCTGTGCTTGCCATTAAAATGTTACTTACACTGAGTCTCTACATATTTTAACACTATTTTACTTTCACTTATTTTTAAATTTATTAAGATTTTTTGTGTGCCCTCTAGAGTTCATCTTCAAGCATTTCCTTTTCAGTTGACAACAGCTTTAAATCTTGATTCTGCTTTTTCCCTTCCTGCACTGGACATCTGCCACCTGCTGTTGTGACAACTTGAATCTAACCTCCCCCAGGTCCCTGAGCTCCTGTGAGGAAGGTGAAAAAAAACCTATTGGTCCCTAGCCAGTTATGCCATAAGGAAACATTCCTTCACAGTCCACCCCTTCCCCAAAAGGGTGACTAGTGCAATGCCCACAATAGACCAAAAAACCCAGTCTTACCACCAATCTCAGGTGTGGGAAGGTGGGACCTGCTAATCCAGGCATGACAGGAGTCTTAGGGTGGAGGAACAGTGTTTATATATCCGCCCCAGCTGTGCAGGGGCCAATGGCTTACCTGAGACCTCCCATTCAGGTGATGCCTTCTCCTTCCCCTCTCCCAACTCCCATGGGTGGAGTGGGAGTGCTTAAAAGGAGTCACTACCCTCTCCCCCCCACTCCTGCCAATCCAGACAAAATTCCCCCACCTTTGAGGTTGTGGGGTGCATTGTTTTGAAACCCATTCCTACTCACTGAGATGGATTCCTCTCATTGCATCATGAACAGTGGCAGGGACATTTTCCACATGACACCCTAATAAAAGACCCTGGGCCTGGATTCACAGAAGGATGAAGGGTTACTCAGCTATGTCCATATATTCATTAGCCTCTCTGCTGAGGTTACTAATAGGGGATACAACTGGGGGAAGGTTTCTTTAGGAACTGGAAGATCAACTCATTTCACATAATTCATCAAAAGAAGTGAACTGGTTAAGTACCACCACTGTGTCATTTTTGGGATTTTCAAATGTTAGCATAAGATCACCTTTTAGTACCACAAATACTTGCAAAAAGAAAAAAATTAGCTGCATTAAATTGCATTTTCAGAGAAAAATCAAGCAAACTGTATTTTTGTTTGTAAACCTTGCAATTCATGCATTTGGTGAGTTACACAAGTTACCCAGAGAGGAAACAAGACACTGATGAAAATTCAGGTTTTTGGCCTTTTCCTCAAACTAACCCTGCTGAGAACTTGGCTCTTCCTCTCCAGAATTTCTGAAATTCAACTCTGCATTAGGGTCATCTTCCTGCACTCAGATGTGATGAGATAGGTACTTAGCCCTTTACACCAAACAAAATATATACAGCATATTAAAAAAAGAAAAGTTTGTGTTTGTACTAAAGACACACACATCTAGTATAACAAAGCAAGGCTATTACAGCTACCAGATGCTAACCAAACTGGAAATACCTATAAAACAGCCCTCTTGCAAGCTATGATTTTATGTGCCCTGCAGGAAATCGCTTAACAGAGGCCCATATTTTTAGAAATCTCTCCAGATTATTTCCTTTAATGGCAGCCACTTGTACACATTTATTAGCATATTCTAAATCAAAGCAAGAGCTGAAATTTATTTGTGAGATTCTTTTCCAGCTGTTTGCCATTACCTCTCAGAGCTAAAGTCAATGTTATATCAAGAAGCTTCTTTTTTAAAAAAAGTAGATTTTCATATAAATTTAATCAGTTAACGACTGATCTCACAATTCTTTCTTTCAATCAATTTGCGACCAAAAGGTGGACATCATTAGGGCAACGATTGTTTAAATTCATTGATGATGATGGTATTTGGATTCAGCCAGTGCTTAGTGTTTTCTCACTGGCCTATAAGCGTGGACTCACAGGAGTAGATTGATAACACCACAGTTAGTATGAAATACATATTTCTTTCTAATGTTTGCTAGCACCTGCAAACAGATGTTTCCTACTGTGGATGGCAAATATCCAGTCTTCACCCCATTTGTCCGTTGTCTGTGTGAAAAACTGAATGTTCTAAGGAGCAGTGTATGTGGGGGGTTTCTACTCTATAAAGGTGCTAGCACAATTCTTTAGAAAATATTTGAATTAAGATAGGGTGATCAGATAGCAACTGTGAAAAAAACAGGACAAGGGTAGGGGGTGATAGGCAAATATATAAGAAAAAGTCCCAAAAACCAGGACTCTCCCTATAAAAACGGGACATTTGGTCACCGTAATTAGGATGAAGTTCAGTGTGTGGAAATGGGTGAAGAGCAGATAAGTGTCAGTTGAGAAAAATATTTAAGATTCTGTGACACTGCACCCCATATATTTATATCATATTTATCATATATCATATCAAATCATATCAATATTTCTATAAATAATGGCATAACAGGTCGTGTGATGTATCATTGGAAAGGTTATGATCTACTGAGTGTGTTTATATAATTTGAATGCATGTATCATTTCTATATCGGAGATTAGGAATATTGACTATGTAACAATTACAGCTGTGTATTTGGGGGAACGCCCACCAGATAGTAGGCAACCAGCCTCAATGAGTCATTAGGAAGAACAACAAGATTTGGAAAATATGAATCTCCCACCTTCCTGAGAAGGTCCCTGGGTTGTTGCTTTGACACTATGGGTCAGGTGATTGGGTCACCTGGTACTAGACCCAAATCTTGGGCTTTCAGTGTTTTTTCCAATAAGAGGGGTGGGGGTGTGGGGGTCAGACTGGGAAACTAGAATTTACATAAAGTGGGAATCTTTTTTTAAGGCTGGGAAGTAAAGCAATCGGGACTCTTCTCCATTGCCTTCCTATCCAAGAAGGAAGATTCCCTTCAGGTGTTTTTTGTTTGTTTGTTTTGCAAAGACAGGGGCTAAGTCCAGACTGAGAGAGGGGTCTAGTCTGTAAAGAGAAATAACTGGAACTCTAAGCTACAGAAACTTTGCAACCTGCCTAAAACAAGTTAGGGTGAGAAATTAAATTTTGTATCCTGAGTGTATTAAGCTTAGTTTGTGTCTTTTGTTGTATTTGCTCAGTAATCTCTTATAATCACTTAAGTTTATTAACTACAAAAGGTAAATTTTATTTCTTATTTCAAAACCTAGTTTGTGCAATTAATATCTGGGATGGAGGGGGGCAAAAACCTGTGCATCTCTCTTTCTACGTTGAGGGGAGAGGGTAAATTTTTATGAGCACGCAATGTGCAGATCTTTCTATACAGCGCAAGAAAATATATTTTGGGTTTATACCCCAAAGGAGGTGTGCAAGTGAGCGCTGGGCAGTCCCCGAGCTGAATCCTCCCAGACAGAGCTAATCTCAGTGTTTCTATCCATTTGTAGCTGGGTGTGTCCCTACCTGTGTGTATGTGTGCGCACGCGCACATGTACACACACACACACACACACACTGGAGAAGGCTTGAGGGCCTGGCACAGCAGAACAGGGTGAGGAAACCCAGGCTGGTGGAAAGAGTAACCTCAGTGAGACCCCAGCACATCAGGGGGGGTTCAACCAGTCACAGATTCAATAGCCTTCAAGCACTTCTGGAATAAGGCAAACATCCCCTACTGAGAAGGGGGTAATTCACATCCCTATGTATCTTAAAATATATTTTCTGAGCCAGGTTTTGTCTATCCCCTCACAGATGAGCCAAAGGAAGAAGCATACCCCACATCATTTCAAAGGGTGGCAGAGCTCCCAATCTAGTGTGCACTCCTTCAGAGCCCTAGAAGGAATTCTGACTGTGCCAATTAAAATTCCTCCTGTGGCTCCACCTGCTGTGTAGCCTCCACCGAATCCCCTCACATCCCCCCCTGCCATGTATAAAATGTAACATGGACCATGGCTTAAAGGTACCCTCTGGCCCTTTATCTTCACACATAAAACTGCTTATTTTACAAGACCTACTCAGTCTCCCATTCTATGATTGACTCCACTCAGGTGGACCTCTGCCCAAGCAGAGGTGCACTGAAGTTGGTGGAGCTATACATGGGTTCCGGAGAAGAAGGGCCCATAGGATATTCAATATTTTTCTTTTTTTTAAAATGAATGAAGAATGTTTTTGAGATGTGTGCTTTATCTCACTTTAGAATCTAGCTATTGATCTTAAAACATGTGTTTGTTTTGTTTTGTTTTAAAAAAAAAAACAGCATGAGGACTATTTTTCAGTTCAAAGATACCCAAACTTTGCAACTCGGAAACCACCACGACTTTGCAAAATCTCAGAGTAAATTTACATAAATGAATAATTTACACACACACACACACACACACACACACTCTTAATCCTTGCTTTTGCTTGTATAGTACATGGCTTTAAAATAGACATTTGCCATATATTAGTAAAAACATCACCTCCATATAGAAGGGAAACATGGTAACCTCAGAGGATTCTTGGCAAATGCTGATTCTGATTACCATTGTCCTTGATTCTGTGAACTTTCTTTATTAAGGAGAAAAAAAATTGCCTGTTTGTAGGAGTTCACCAGCAATGAAAACTTTTTGCTGATCTTCTTTGTCCTCACTCTGCAGTTACAAAAGAGGGTGGCCACAGATGATATTTTAGAGCTCTGCAGGCTGCACTTTGGGCATTGCTTTTTCTCCTTTTTTTATAGTAAGTAAAAGCTGCCTGCAAAGCAAGCTCCCTGCAAATTTCCATTTTTCTCCACCTCAGTTGTTGCATCAAATGTCTTAGCAGTAACTGTTGCTAGTAGAGAGAAACCAATGGATTTCACAAATAAGCTTCATTTACTTCCAGAGGTTGAAAACAGGAATAAAACTTATTTCTTTCAAACCAATGATTTCTTCTTTGCCGAGAAACAACTTTAGGTTGTATCACAGCTGTGGTGTCCATGACACCCACAAAAGATTTAATCAGCTTTCAATAATTGCTAGGAGCATCATCCTGCTGCCCTCACTTTATCACTGAGCAGCAAATGACAGTGTTCTGATGTTGACATGCTTCTAAGCTTTTATTTCTTTGGTTGATGTATTTCAGCACCTTGCTTGTTGAGTTGACTCATTGAAGTGCTAAGTAACTATGGCTGCAGCTCTGTCTTCAGTGGTCTTCAATGAAAAGTCAACATTTGCCAACTTTGCTACAAGGCTGTATTGTATGGTAGATACAGTAATTATTTTCTAATCTAATTATAGGGGAAAGCGGTGGTTTCAAACACAACTGGGTAACCATTAAAAAAAGTAGATCATTTAATGTCAAGCTTTGGATTGTCAGAGAAGGGAAGTTATACTCAGGTCTGATTATAAGCTTATTTATGCTTTTGTCTAAAAAAACAAACCTGTGGTTTTGAGGGAAAGAAAGTAAACGCAGACCTACATTTAACATGAAATGCAGTGCATTGTTTAGTGCCCCGATGGGGTGTTCATCTGGCCAAAAGAGTAAACCTTTATTTTATTTATTTATTTTTAAGAATTTGTGTTATTTATTCATTTAACACCAAGTTTGGGAGCTTTACAAATAAAAATAAGGGTAAGGTCTCTGCCTGGAGGAACTTGCAATCTCAATACAGTAAACAAACATAAGGTGGGATGATTTTAATACAATAAGCAGTATGTCATTCACATTATTTCTTGTACAGTAGATGACACTTAAAAAAAAATGGAGGAGGAACCTGTGGGTAGCTTTTGCAACCCAAAAGTGCAATTAGGGTTATGGCTGAACAGCTATTCTGGGACAAAATGTATCATTGTAAAAGGACATCCTGAATATAGACTGAGATTTCTGAGAAAAGAATAAAAATAAAATCCAACATGTTGGATAGCAATCTAGTTATTTAGTAATGTCTCGTAAAAGAACAGCATTTTTCCCAATGCTGAATCCTCCAAGATTAATAAAATTATGTATTGCCCTTTTTATGTGTCTGATTATATATTTATTGAACGCTGCTTGAAACTGAAATGTTAATAGTATTACTTTTCTGCAAGGGAGCAAATTCTTTATAAATTATGTTATATATTTTTGTGCTGTGTAATCTCTCTCTCTCTCTCTCTCTCTCTCCCCATAACGTCTAAAGACAATAATCCTGAGAACTCTGACATACATAAGAAACTTTATGCACAGGAACAATCCAACTGAATTTACTGGAACTACTCACATGAGTAAAGTTATGCATATCCTAATGTGGTTGCAGGGTCAGGGTCTGGCATTGGTATATATTATATGTGGTCATCTATGTTGGAAACTTTTTGTTCCTCATAATTACTTGCCTGGGAGAAGAGGAGTAAATGAAGTGCAACCTGAGTGAGTGTGTATTTAATGAAGTGTGTATTTAATTTTGTCCTTAAACATAAATTAAAATCCTCTTTTCTGATGCTGTCTTTATGAAATTTAGACAGCAGCTTCAATTGAATAAGGATAAAAAGTTTAACTATGTAAAAAGTAAAGTTACCCTGTAGACGCCTGTCAATACATAACAACTTAAATTTCCACTTAAACATTAGCACAGGATTTAAAGGTAGATTGGGCATTGTACACTGATTTTTTTTTCTTGGAGGAGCATTGTTTTATTTTCCCTTTTATAAAAAAGGCTACAGCGTTTTGACCTTTTGTACTAACTAACTACTACATTTCTTAATTTACAAAGCTCCTTTGTTTCTAAAATGACTTTTGCTACTGTCACTCTTCTGGAGAGGTTTCTTGGCTTATTTGTTTTCCTTTCTGTCTGAGTGCTGCCAAGGTGCCTGATGTCACAGCTAAGCTCAGTTTCTTTTCAAGTGTATATAGATACCTGGGAAATGGATGAGTTAGCACAATATTTTCAGCTCTTATGTTCCCATACCTGGTTCTGAAGCCCAGGTCAAGTAGCAAACTCTATCTGAAGTGTTAGTCTGGTGTCAGTGCAGAAACAAGAAACAAAAATATGTATTTAAAATCAGTTGTATTGGAAACTGAAGGAAAATAGTACATATACCATAAATTATGATGAAGAAACTGGAAGACAATTCAGTATGAATCCTGCAAAAGGAAAAATAACCGTTCATGGAATAACATCTATGAGACACAAGGTGGGTGAGATAATATCTTTTATTGGGCCAACTTTTGTTGGTGAAAGAGACAAGCTTTTGAACTACAAAGAACTTTTTTGCAGGTCACCTGAAGCTTGTCTCTTTCACCAACAGAAATTGGTCCAATAAAAGATTTCCTCACTCACCTTGTCTCTCTATTATGCAGGAACCGCCACAGCTACACCACCACTGAAAAACAATCATTTAAGTAATTTCAGTTATTCCATCCCCATAGACGCTAATACCTCTGAGTATACCCCAGGAAGTTAAAGACATTCAGTGCCTGCAGTGATGTCAAATATTTATGTACGTTACAAATGCCACTAAGAATTCCAGTTTAACTCCAAGATAAATAACGTATGTACTGTGAAGAATCTGGACTTCAAATCCACTTCAAGCAGTCCTCTTTCCATCTTCAGTAATCCCCAAGCCCACTATCCAGTAACTTGTCTTGCATCCTATGCCTGATCAAT
Source organism: Caretta caretta (assembly GCF_965140235.1). NCBI lineage: Eukaryota > Metazoa > Chordata > Testudines > Cheloniidae > Caretta > Caretta caretta. The sequence goes on from NC_134209.1 coordinate 57,389,556, forward strand.
TTAGTCCCTTATCCTGCAAACAGTATGCTTAACTTTAAACATGTTAGTAGTTCTATCCAGTCCCCAAAATTAACCCTGTACATTAATTGTTTTCAGGATCATTAAGTTAGATTGGAAATTGTCTGTGTGTCAACACAGAGTGACATACTAAATTGTAGAGTGCTATTAAACAAAAAGTTACTCATCACAGCAGCAAAAAAATAAACAAAATAATGAAATAAGTATTATATTCTGACTCTGGTACTAACTGAGCATTGAAATAAGAGCTTTTGAAAGTCTCAGAACTTTTATACAGCATTACATTGTACTATGTGGACAGGTTTGTGTATTTATACATACACATACATATTTTTTATTCAACACACTTTTCTGAAAGTTCATGAGAGAAATCCAGGGTCCTGTTGAAGTCAACATAAAACCTCCCATTTCTCCCCGTAAGTTGGAAAGCCCTTTACCACTAAATGTAACCTTTAAAACTCACACACACACACGTATTTTTCTATCACGAGTGTTCATCTAGCCAAAGCAGCACACTTTTAAAGGGTCAATATGAATGACGCTGCAAACTTGTGAACACTTGTGCACACGCTTAACTTTTAGCACATGAACAGTCTCATTGACTTCAGACTACTCCCAAGCTTAAAAGTAAACATGTGCATAAGTGTTAGCTGAATCAGCAACCTTGGAACCTTCTCTCTTGGGACTGCAAAATTACCCTGGAAAAACAGACCTCTCCATGAATACCATGCCAGGGTTAAAACACATTGACAAGGATTTCTTGTTCTACCTTCCTCATAACCCAGGTAGGAGAATTTCAATCCCATTGACTTCAATGGGGAATTTTTTTTTTAGCCTAGATGAGGAGGGACCATAGCCCCAGACCTCCATTTCTGTACCAGCACTCAGAGTGAGGCAGGTGTTCCAAAGAAATCAAAGTGTTTTGCCATAATGGTTAGAATATATTGCTCACTCCATATATGCAGCCCTAGCATAGAATGTGCCTGTGTTACAAGGTCTCTGGTACTTTTTCTGGTAGGGTTCAGCTCAATATTGCCTCAAAGTCAAGGTTATGGCTTCAAAGCCACAATTTATTCTAGCCTATAATATCCTATAGAAACATTATTAACATGCTCTTTGCTCACCCTGCTAAACTTTTTGTGAACATGTTAAAATGCACATAGCTCAGATCTACGTTACCCGCAGTGCTTACCTCCATACTCAATATATGGTCATTATCATTATTCTTCATTTCTGATCCATTAGCCAAGTTTCAATCCACAGGACAGAGGGACATACTTTGAAAAGGTATTTAGGCACCTGCCATAGAACTTTGGAAAATACCACTAAGTGCCTATCTGCCTCTTTAGTTCCCCTAAATACCTTAAAAGTCTGGCTCACAGTTCCATCCAAGCCAATTTGAATTAGCTTTCAAGTAAAATTTTGAGAAACCATATCAAATGCTTTGCTAACACACAAATATAACACCTGTATTGACAAATTTAGTAATAGCTGAACTTCTGAAGAAAAAGTATGTTGTAACTGTAGGCATTATGAAAAAGTTTACTCTATTTGTTTTCCTTAACTGCTGTGATTGCGTATATTATTTTCACTACAGGTTTCAAATGTACTTAAGCAGACAAAATATATTAACCAGTACAGTACTTTGGAGACTTAGGGTTTGATCAAGGAAAATAAGAAAGGTGGTATGTTCCATCTCTATTTTATATAAATTATAATTTTTTTCAGGTCAGTAATTACAACAAAAATAAGGATAATCTGAAGAGCAACCACATTGTCCTTCTGCAAATCCCTCCTTAAAAGTTAGCTCTGCCATGATGTCTGGAAAAATGTGACACTGCTACTTATGCTGATCAGAGTCATCTCACTGTTACCTGGTGTTCCTCACATCTGCTTGTTGTGTCTATCTGTTATGTTTCTTATAATTAGACTGTAGACACTTTGGAGTGGGGACTGTATTTGTTATATGGTTTTACAGTGCCCAGAATATGGAGCTAGGTCCTCCAGGCACTACCATAATACAATAAGAGTATTGTGCAAATAAGTAGGTTGGATATTAGGAAAAACTTTTTCACTAGGAGGGTGGTGAAACACTGGAATGCTGTTACCTAGGGAGGTGGTAGAATCTCCTTCCTTAGAAGTTTTTAAGATCAGGCTTGACAAAGCCCTGGCTGGGATGATTTAATTGGGGATCGGTCCTGCTTTGAGCAGGGGGTTGGACTAGATGACCTCCTGAGGTCCCTTCCAACCCTGATATTCTATTCTAAGTAAAAAAAGAGTAAATAAGAGCAAGACTAATACTTATGTATACCTTAATGTTAAACAATTATCGGACACCTGGCAAACAATACGCTATACACACACACACACACACAAAGCAGAGTCACGTACTTTTAAAAAGTTAAAATATAAATATTACATTCCAAATTAAATTCTGTTTTGGCTGCAGCACTGAAATAATTGTAAATTTGTCTTGTTAAATATGAATGTGTATTAAACTGAAAGAAAATTAATTTTAAAACCTTCTTAGAAGTCAAACAACTGAATCTACTTCCTTCATTTTCATAAGTAATCCTTAATGTCTGATGTTTAATCTGTGACTAGGACCACAAACCACGGGGAAGATAATATAGCCAAGATAATCAGAAATCCTTTTGTCAGTATTCAGACATTTTATATTCCATTTATCAAATTTGCAAATGCCGGTGAGGACACAATTATTAGTCAAATAGACAATTTATCTAAATGACTACATTCAAGATTGTGGAATCAATACCCTTATGAATTTCTGGGGGGAAAAATATCCTTAAATATTTGCTAAGATTTAAAAACACATTATCACAGATACATTTAGAAATGCTGTATAATAGCAAACAACCAGTTAAAGCCCAAATACTTCTATGTGTCTTAACTATCTTGGTTCTTATCTTTTAAAACCTGAGAGTAGAACTACAACTCATCAGAATGTTTTTAACTAAATTGGGTTAGATAACTTTGGTTATTAAGCGTCCAAAGGAATCCATCATTCCAAGGAGTCTTGATATGATTGTCTCTATGCACCATGGACACAAATATCAGACTGGGCTTCACAGCTCATCTTCTTAATGAGGTAGGTAAAACCACAGATAGTATTCTCAGGTGAATTTGGTGAGATTTGGTGTCACTTCCCACTTTTGCTAGAAAGGTCTCCAGTGCTTGTAGCCTACGATATTTAAAACTTACTGTGTTAACCTTCAACATACAGCCTAATTAGCTATCTAGCTTCTAGCCAACAGACCATATGCAAACAATACTTGATCTACAAGCAAACACACAAATACATTCATTCACCTAATTTTGGAAATCTGGCTCTGAAGTTACAACAGGGTCGAACAATGTTCAGTAATAGGTCATGAGATGCACCTAAATTCCCTTAAAAGCACCATCGTATTCAAACCAATAGTGTAAAATCTGATCGTTGAGACTGGCTAATATTCCTTTCCATAATTCACTGCGAATACTTATGAGCTCTGATTTGTATTTTTTTTTAATTCAGCCACTTTCAAGAAGCCACTGTTTTTTGCACTTAAACCTACAAGAGTTTTTGACTATATGGAAGTTAATACAAATCAGACTAAGCTTTTTGGTATAACCTCATATTAAATCAGAGAATTTTTTTAAAAAAAAATTACATTTGGATACTCCCTTAGTTGAAGTAACGACGCAGACTGAAGTATTCCTTTCTTTAATTGATTACAGACTGGAATATAAAGTTTGGGGATGCTGCATCCTCAGTTTAAGAGAATCATTGCTCCTCATCCTCCAGATTTATGATAAACAAACTGTTTTATTCAATACTGCATTTTATATAATATGGCTAGAAAGGACTTGGAGATTTGTTCATAAACAGTAAAGTCATAAAGTATTAGTATTAATAGAAATATTCCAGTCAGGAAACAAATTCAGGATAGATGAAGGCAAAGATTTGAATTTGAGTAGGATTTGGGGTTAAATGTAAGGGTACCAAAATCTTACAGGATGTTCTCATCTTGAAGAGTGGAAATCTCAGTAGTTCTCATGAGGTTTCTGATTTGTTGGATCAAAATCTAGATTTGGTTTTACTGAAGTCAGAAAATAGGCTCCTTCTAGTTTCTGAACTGGATCCAGACCATAATTGTAAATGGATGCAGATCCAGGCATTTAAATCTTAAACCCACCTGAAATTCAAAATTCTTTGGCTATGAGGTTCTGGTCTTGACCTTGAGGAACAGGATTATTACTTTATGTTGCTGTTCCATGTTTTCTGTTAAGAATACACTGAGCCCTGAAGTAAGGTCTATAAACTGAACTAGGCATGACTGACTGTATTCCCTATGCTGGTAATGTAGCCCACCAGCCTACACATATATAAAACTCTTTTGAGAGAGAGGAATTTAAGAAGGAGTGATGGAGAGAAAAGATGGAGTTCTGTTTAAGATACTGTATTGGCTCTCAAAAGATCTAACTGCAGTTCCTGCTACAGTCTTTGCAACCTTGGACCGGTCACATTGTGAAGTGGGAATGGTACTTCCGAACATCACAGAATTGTTGTGATAATGAATATATATTAGGAATATGCTCTAATACTAAAACACTCAGGGGGTCATATAAGTACCTGTAGGACTGAGTACCAGAAATTAGAAGCTGTGCGGAAGAGTGTGTATGACATAAGAACGGCCATACTGGGTCAGGTCAATGGTCCATCTAGTCCAGTATCTTATCTTCTGACATTAGCCAATACCAGATGCTTCAGAGGGAATGAACAGAAAAAGGCAATCAAGTGATTCATCCCACCAGCATCTGGCAGTCAGAGACATAGGGACACCAAGAGCATGGGCTTGCATCCATGCCCATATTGGCTATAAACATTGATAGACCTAACCTCCATGAATTTGTCTAATTCTCTTTTGAATCCAGTTACAGTTTTGGCCTTCACAGCATCCCCTGGTGAGGAGTTCCACAGGTTGATTGTTGTGTGAAGTAGTACTTTTCTATGTTTTAACCTGCTGCCTATTAACTTAATTGGGTGACCCCTCGTTCTTATGTTATGTGATGGAATAAAGTACACTTCCTTATTCATTTTCTCCACAACATTCATGAATTTATAGACCTCTGTCAGATCCCAGCATTCCAGAGGTAGGCACACCATGGATTTATATAGTGGCATTACAATATTTTCTGCCTCATTATCTTTCCCTTTCCTTATAGTTCCTAACATTGTTGGCTTTTTTGAGTGCCACTGCACATTCAGTGGATGTTTGCAAAGATCTATCCATAATGACCTCCAGATCTCTGAGTGGTAACACCTAATTGTCTGGTTACACTGATAGGAGGACAGGAGACACTGGGTGTTTTAATCAGGCCACAACTTCATTATTCAATGTCTGAGACTACCCGACAGAAGTGTACCGTGCAGGTAGCTCCAATATCTACCCAGGAGGCTTCTGCCAGCTCCCCTTTATTTTTCTGTTTAAGTCACCCAGCCAACCTATTGCTGGGACCTTACCATCTCTCCCCCCCACACCCTCAAACAAGGGTTAAAGGTGGGTTATAAGAAAGGGGGGTTGGCTTCATGCTGTAACAGTCATAGGTGATCAAAATGCTCCCCCATTCTGCTCCTTTAACACCTCCTCTTTAAATCCTTTACCAATCCATTTATCCGGTCATTGTACACCTTCCCTATGGAGTAACTGCCCTGGACATCCACCTACTCAGTGAGTTGCAACATCATAACCTAACTCCCTTCCCTATTCACTCTAGCAAAGCCCTCCCTGAACCTGCCTTAGGGAAGGTGAAATATCCTACTCATCTAGGTCAAACTGGTGGTGAGGGAAAAATTCCTTCCCAACTCCCCTAAAAAAAGCAGCATCTAGTGCAATGCCCATAGAAAGTGCTGATCAAACTTTGTATTTTGCCACATCTAGTGGAGGGAGGGTGGGTACTGCTCTGGGGAAAAAGGGGGCTTCTCCTTTTGAACTCCCCAGTCCTTCCAGTCCCTGGGGATGAGTCAGCATTACCAAGCTGATCACCCCCCCATTTTGCAGTAGCATCTGAGCCTCTCACTCCCCTCCACACACCCATCAATTGCTATTCCCTTTCCCCTGGCAAACCAGAAAATCCTCCCCTCCCCCCAACCCCGCTTAAAGGTGTAGCATAGTCATTTAGACCCCATAATTTGTATCTACAGTTGGGATTATATTTTCCGTTGTGCACCACTTTGCATTTTATCAACATCGAATTTCATCTGCCATTTTGTTGCCCCATCCTCCAGTTTTCTGACTTTGTAAATCCAAAGTAGACTGTGAAGAGTTAACTATCTTGAGTAACTTTATTGTCTGCAAAATTTTGCCACCTCTTTCCAGATCATTTACGAATATTTTAAACAGCACTGGACCCAGTACAGATAGCTGGGGGACACCACTATTTACCTCCCTCCATTCTGAAAACTGACCATTTATTCCAACCTTGAGTTTCCTGTTTTTTTAACCAGTTACTGATCCATGAAAGGACCTTTCCTCTTATCCCATGACTGCTTATTTTGCTTAAGAGCCTTTGATGTGGGACTTTGACAAAGACTTTCTGAAAGTTCTACTATATGCAAGGTTGATCCAGTGCATGCTATATGCACTGAATCAACCTTGTCCATGCGTTTGTTGACCCCGTCAGGGACTTAACAGGACATAAAAAGGCTGTTTGGTCAATGCAAACAAGAAGTGTAAAATATAGATGGGAGGAAAGGGAAGTTAGTTTGTGCAGGGCCTTGGAGGATACGTAGTTCTATATCAGTTGATGCAAACATACTTTGGTTCCACAAATGAATGATTCTACTGGATGATGGAACAGGATAACTGACCTACAATAAGAGAAAACCAACTAGCTTTTGATTTGTTTGATTCAATATTACACAAATCAGCACACGCTTGGTGATATTACACAGTATTTTCCTTTCAGTTAACTACAAGTTTCTTTATTTTAACTAATTCTTCATTTTTAGCTTATGCTATGTACTGATTGCAATTGAAGTTAGTGACCATTCAAAATCAGCACTCGTGTATCCCTGAGTGAAAACTGAGTTTTTAATCACAACCACTTATAGTTAAGGCCATGCAAGTCTCTATCCCTCTATTTCTTTCTCATTTTGATCCGCAAAACAGAAGAAAAATGGAATGCATTTGAAAATGCAATCTTTACATTTTGTGTGTCAATTTTCTTAGGGGGAAAAAATGGTTATTTCTTTTCCTGATAAACTAATGAGAATGCACAGGCATTTCTTCTCCATAGTTCTAATTTTGCAGCAGTCTATTTTTTCATGGTGTTATTTTTAAAATTTTTGTCTCAGCTTAACATTCAGTGTGAGAAGCATCTCTCCACTCCACTTTCCTTTTTTTTTAAACTCAAAGATAACAGAACAGTTGAGATTATAGCAACCAGAGTTACCCAAGTGGTTGCAAATTAGGAACCACAGGGAGAGGGAGATATAGAATGAATACATGATGACTGGAAGTAGTAAACAGGTTTTATTGACAGGAATCTGGCATTGCTCTAAGTGGCAGAGCCAACAGTCAGAGATGCAGCTCAAACCGAGTGAGTGCAAATAAAAATATTAAACATCTGCTCTTGTAGTCTTCCCTCCCCCACACCCAATTTTCTCCCTCCCTCCCCTCCCCATAGATACTGCAAAATAATATTTTACAGATTTTAGAGATTGTTTTTAACACATTTGGTCTGGTCTGCTACTTTAAACTGTGCTCTGAGAAGAGGCCGACGTATGGTAGCAGTGTCCCAGGAGCAGAGCAGAGAGTTAATCACGACTCAGTCATAGCTCATTCCTTGCTTTCCCACTAGCTCCATTGTGGGAAAGGAACTTGCTATTGGCCTTGGCCAACTGCACATTATTTCCCCCCTGTGTCAGCTAAGCACTGCTCAAAGCACACTGGCGTTCAGCACTTCAGCCTACTCACTGCATATATATGGGATCCCCAAAGCCATGGTGCCTACCGTCTCCATCCTCCTCTCCTCACTGTGATTGCCAGTCTGAGTAGCCTACACAGTGGTGTAAGAGAACACTGTACACCTCATTACTCCCCTGGTCAAGCACCAATCTTGTCGTTAATAAGGAATTAATATATTAGTGTGAGAAAGTTTGATTTAGGGCTATCAGTAGTTTGTGTTACCTGTGATTAATGCAAAACTAACAAGATTAAAAATAGTCACAAATAATCACAGTTATAATCGTACTGTTAAACAATAAAAAAATACCAATTTAATTGTATTTTAAATTTTTGGATGTTTTTCTACATTTTCAAATATATTTGATTTCCATTATATCACAGAATACAAAGTTACATTATTATTACAAATATTTGCACTGTATAAAAGATAAACAAAATAGTATTTTTCAATTCATCTCATACATGTATTGTAGTGCCATCTCTATCATGAAAGTGCAATTACAAAATGTAGAATTTGGGTTTTTTTTAATATAACTGCACTCAAAAACAAAACAATGTAAAACTTTAGAGCCTACTAGTCCACTCAGTCCAACTTCTTGTTCAGCCAGTTTACATTTATGGGAGATAATGCTGCCTACTTCTTATTTACAATGTCACCTGAAAATGAGAACAGGTATTTGAATGGCACTGTTGTAGCCAGTCTTGCAAGGCATTTACATGCCAGATATGCTAAACATTATTATTCTCCTTCATGTTTCGACTTGTAAGCTCTAAAGTTTTACATTATTTTGTTTTTGAAGGCAATTATGTAAAAATAATTACATTGTAATTGCAATTTCATGATAAAGATATGGCACTATAGTACATGTATGAAGTGAATTAAAAATACTATTTCTTTTGTTTTTTACAGTATAAATATTTGTAAAAAAATAATGTAAGGTGTGCACTGTACATTTTGTATTGTGTTATAATTAAAATATATTTGAAAATGTAGAAAACATCCAAATATTTGTAATAACTTTAAATTGGTATTCTATTATTGTTTAGCAGGTGTGATTAATCACGACTTTTTAAAAATCTTGTGATTGTGATTTTTTAAAAATAGTTTTACAGACCTACTATAATTTTTTAAATAACCCACCACCTGTAAACCAGTCCTTTTAGTTACAAGGAGTCCAACAGTACAGGGCTCCAGGTGAACCACAAATGTCTCTAAGGTATCCAAAACTATTTTCTATACCCCAAAATGTCATAACTGTTAAATCTGTTATTAGGAGGCTTTCTGAAGCTAGATACAAGTGCTTCATTGTCTGAACAGGATACTTCAATCTCTTCCAAAGGTATGAAGCTCTGATTTCCAGCCCTGCAAACCTAGGACATAAGGCTTTAAAGTTATGACATTTTCATTATGGAAAAAGGTTGTCACTAGTGAGTTGACTATTGCCTATCCTAGAACTTAAGCAGGCATATTTTTGTTCAGTCCTGAACAGTGACAAGTTTAAAGTCTTATTTTGTGGTCCCTTCAGTGCTACAAATGGGCACTAAATACTATTGGAAAGGGAAGATTCCTGGCTACTGGACTTTAAAATTGCAATGTTCAGAAAAGGTATTGTAGATCATTCTTAGAAGATAGAGGAACTCAAAGTAGTGCCAATAAAGTTAATTTTTAAAACCTTTCAGGAATGGCCCATCAGTCATATTATGAACCAACCCCAGCCTTTCACTCCCACGCTTTAGACTGCAGTCCTCCAGAGTGTCTTCTGCAGGGTCAGAGGGAAAAGGACCACAAAACCACAAGTGGCATTCTCCATCTCCATCACTAAGAAAAGCAGGGGGTTTTCTCTCATGGAAAGAGAGGAGATGATGTGGCCTCATAGCTGGTATTTAGAAAATGAATTTGAATGTACTAATAATCATTTGTATCAAACAAGGTGTATTATTGTATCAATAATTTATGATAATCTGTGTTGTGATTAGCGGCTTTAAAAATTAACCTCCTTAATTAAGTGGGTGGCTAATTAGGGGCAATATTACTGTATTCAGTGCTTTGTGATATAGTGAACTAATCAAAGTGGAGAGAGTAATAGTCTTTAAAAAGTCCAAAATTACCCATTAGGCTGCTATCTCAAATGATGGAAGAGGGACAGCATTTGATCCAATTATGAGTAATGGGTCTTAAAATAAACAGTCTAATGGGTAATTTGGACTAGTTTGTCTGAATGATAGAAGAGGGACAAAGTTTAGATGTAATTATGAACCAATTGTCTTGACTGGTTTTGCAGAGCTTCAGGAACTTGATATGTATGAGATATTCAGGGATTATTACTTAGGGAAGTGATCATTATCCATCTTGAGTAACCTGTGTATGGGGGTACTATCCCCTGAAAGTCAGCCTCAAGGAGTTGACATTCATTTACATTCAGGCAGACCTGTGGTTCTATCCAGTAGAGAGCAGTGCTACCTATATGCTATGTAATGATCATAAGCATTCAGGTGTCACATAAGTTAGTGAGAAGGATCGGCACAGTTATTAGTTACTCGAGTATTCAGATCAGTCAGCCTGATCAGGCTACTGTGACCATCTAGTTCATACTGGGCATCCTCAGAGGTTTAGTACATTTATGATTATACACAGGTATCCTCATACTAGCAATATGTTAACTCAATTATCAGTCACTCATACTAGTAATGATATATCAATCAATATAAACACTAGCTAGTACAATGTACTAGGTTCTCTCCTCTCTCAAGATGATTTATTGCACTTGGATTATTTACTTTACTAGATCCAAAACATACTGTCGGTTTATTAACTAGTCAACAAACCACCTGAAGGAAGCAATCTCATCCTACTTTCATTAATGTGTGTTATTCCTTAGTTTTTTCCACTAATTTCCCCCAGTCAATAGTTAAATCCTGCTTATTTGAAAAAAGTTTAGTAATTTTAGCTTCTCAGGTTGGCCAGAAAGCCTAGATCATCATCAAAACACCACCTTTTTCCTTTTAATACTGAACCAGTCCTGAATTCAATACACATTCTCCATCACTCTAAAACACCCATTCCTCTTGATAAATTACTATTTCTTTCTGATGTATTCTTAACATATCACATATCCTCTTGTTTTATCTTCTCTACCATGTCTGTAAACTCTATAAACTATGAATATAGGGGTTGATTATTCTTGCAGTTTTATTAGTGCAAATCAGAAGAAAGTCCATGGAAGTCAATGTAATTAACACCATCTTAAAAAACACTTAAGATCATAATCAGGTTCTTTATCTCCCAGTCAATGTCTTTCTATAATCATATCTGTCACTACAATCTAATCACACATTTCCCTCAACATATACATGTTTCTAATCTTTCTTCTTATATATATTCCTGTCATTTATTTATGACAGACTTTCAGTTCCCTAGTTCCTTCCGACATTTCTTTGAGTCTTTCAACACAGGTTATTTCTCCCATACCTGTTACTACTCAAGATTGTAGTCATAAGATTTGATTTTTTTTTTTTTTTGGTGAATTGAGAAATCAAATTTTAGGGAATCAATTTTGAATCTTGAATAATGACCTCAGACAACTCTGCTCTGTTTGATTTATAAAAACTCTAAATATGTTCATGAAAGCGAGATAGTTATGAGCTGTGTAGTATTTTATTATATATTTCTTTATAAGCAAGCACAAACATTATCTATAGATAAGATGTTGAAAATATACTGGAATATTAAAGTGTATTTCTGAGTTTTCCAAATTCAGAAGAACAGGAAGGTGGTTTCTTTTATTTAAGAAAAATATGTATGCACAGCACGAAAAAGTAAAATAGATTATGCAGCCACCAGTACTAAAGTAATTGAATGCAGAGAGCTGTGATTTTTCACAGACAAGGTAGCATATTTGTTTATCCACAAATATTTATTGTAGGTCTAAAATTTTGCATTCTAGGCAGAGAGGATGGATGATACACATATCATAGATAACTGATCACCACTTTCAATGGGCCTTGAGTTTCAAACATATTCCATGCCTTTCCTCCGTCTGGTATTCTTCCACCTTTAAGAAATTTTAAAAGTATAAAAATAACTACATTCATGCAATGTTAAGGTTACTAGTGAGCAAAACATGTCCTGAAATGCTGACAAAGTATATTTTTATTATTCTGCAATTACTCAAGAATGGCTGAAGTGATTTTCTTTAAAATGTTCTGGAAAAGAATATTCACCTCTAGGCAAAGGCATAGAAAGTTTTAGTCTTCCAGGAGATTGTCAGAATTCTAAACATATAAAAACAGGGTGCTAAAATGTGACCTTAACTAAAGCAGTTGCTACCAGACAACAGCTATTAACTATTTGTGTGTATGAAATATATTGGGTTGACAGCCTTGAAAACTCTTTTCCATAGGAAAGATATAACATGGGCAGTAGCAGTATAAACTTCTAAACTCTCCCTGATCAACGTGCTCAGTTTAGAGTTGGAGTAACTACCTTGTGGTCCTAAGGTAGTTTTCTAGCATCTCCTTTCATACCGTCCACTATGCAGACAGATAGTAACAACTTAGTCACTGTTGTTTTGAGCTGGAAATGGTCTCTTTAAAGCAGGAGGTTGAAAGGCTCCGTATTCCATAACCAATACCCTGAAGCCCATCCATTCACGCATATGAAGGGTTTATAAAAATGTGAAATAGGGCTTCATGCCTGGACTCAAGTCCTGCTTTCCTAACTTTGAGAAAAAAGGACTATGTGGCTATTGCCTTCTTAGTGCTAGATTTGTTTTAAGTGGCACACCTCTAATCCCATTGAAATCCAGGGTGTAGAATGGACATAAAAAAGGTGAAAATTTGGCCTTCATATTTTTATGATCTTAAGGAGCACATTTTCAGACAACCCTTTAATTTTCCATCTGCAAATTTTGGGCACATGCCCAATTGTTAGAATATATAATCTGTGCTCAAATAAAATTGTAAACAACTCCGATCACCTCATATTTGTTTACAAGGGCTACAAGACTCATTTTTCTTGCATAGATTTGAGTCTGGGAAAATGCTATAGTTTGCAATAAACCTTGGCAAAACTACTAACATTTTCTTGAATAGCCATTAAAATATTTACATGGTTTTGCTTTAGTTATATTCATACACATTCAGGGTTTGTTTCCCCATGAACTTTTGAGCAATGCTGTTTTGTTAGTGCTAATTGCCATGTTGCATTCATGGGCTTTCACAGAAACCTTGAATTTAAAAATTTGCATTTGCAATTATTCATGTTGGATATGCTTGCCCATTCATCCAATGAGGAACAGACATGACTATATACCAATACATATATATGCATGCAAATGATGATGCAGGTAATTGGCCTCAGCTCAACCATGAACTGTGTGTGTGACCCTGAGCAACTCATCTAACCACTTTGTCTCATTTTCAGTTTCTCCACATGCAGTTTTATACCTTTTATTTATTTTGGAGGAATGGGCATATGGTAAAGTCAAGCATTATCTTTTAACCTTCACTGCAAGATATTGAAGTTTTGTCTAGTAATAAGTGAATAAAATTATTCCCTGGGATTTAAAAAGTACACATAAAAGTTAAAGAGATCATGGGATTAATAGTAATAATACACCTCCTCATAAGTGCATAGGGCTTTTTTTAAAAATAATAATAATAATAATCCCTTTTCTCAACCATTTCCCCCAAGCTTTACTTTAAAAAAGTCTACACTGTAATAAGATGTAGACTGTACAATTTCAGGTGTATTACTTTGTATGAGGGTGGAGAACAGGAGAGTTGGGTAGAGGCAGTTTTGAAATTTTGGCCTTTAACATGAAGCCAGGTTCAGTATTAACTACACAGAGACACTTGCACTGTGGACAATACACAAGCCAGGCTTTAGATCAATGGTAATACATGTGTCTCATTCTTTCCCCACTTCTCTTATTTTAACTGCCTCACTTCCTAAAGAGTGCCATGTCTTAATTATTCTTAGGTTTATACAGGCTTAAAAAAAAAAAAAAAAGCCCAAACAAGACACCCAAAAGTTGTTCCTGGCACTGATTAAGTATTAAGTAATGATGCTATAAAGCAGAGGGATAGGTCCAATGTTACCCAGAAAGACTGCAGTTGAACTGATTATTATTGCTGTTCAGTCAATGCACAAGTTAAACCACTGCCAAGTCCTCCTCCTCAGTCATGGATTAGTGTGAAATATTTGGTAGTAATTCTAATTGACTGCAGTGATATCTACTGGTGACAGCAGAGAAAGCGGATATCTGCTGGCCTTGTTGTTGCAGCCAGCTCTGTTGCTGCAGCCAAAAAGTCTCTCTTCTGGTGATCCAAGAAGACAATATTAAGTATCTACTAGCTGAACTAGTGGCGTTTCTTTAGTTCACTTGGCATAAACAGTGTTCTGGGAACACTAGATCACCTCTTAAAAGTCTCTTCTTGTCATCTGAATTGTGAATGTGCAGTGAGTGAATACTAATTCTCATTTATAAGTAGCAGTGACCCTTTGACAGTATAGTTTCAATCACATACAAAAAGGAAGCTTTTCCCACCATTCTCTGACTTTCCCCTTTTTGTATCCCTTTGCCCCACATGGAAGAGAGAAATTTCTCTTTACACAGTGGCAATTGGCATAATAAAATAAGATATGTGGAGAACCCTACAATAGAATACATTAACCTTTCATGCCAGTGTAGATGAGCTTTTGAGATCTAAGGTTGGAATCTGTTTTTTTTGGATACTGAAGATGATCCTACTGGTGGAAATTTTAGGAACGGAGCAGCATCAGCAAGCAGCCAAAGTTTAATGCCGTTTGCAACAGTGGATATTTTTGAGTTTTGTCAATAAGACATCAAGGGATCCACTTTTTAAACATCCTCAGCCTGGGAGAGGGAGAATCATCAAGATTCTCAGGTGTGCCAGGTCTTTCATATTCAGGAATGAACATTTTTTAAAATGTTACAGAACTGTCAGAAGGTGAAGTGGAAGCCTTGAGCAAGCGACTTTTTTCTAGTTGATTCAGACCATCTCTCAGGACTCATTCGTTCAGTTTACATTCATTTTACTCTTTTACAGGGTCAAAGGAAGCAAAAAAAGTTTAGTCATCCACTTATAATTTTTAACAATTCAGGCTATGGGCCAAATTCACAACTGGTATAATATAACATTGACACATTATACCAATTTCCTCCAATGTCTTTGTGAGACTGTACCGTATTAAGTTTATGTATCATTGTGGCCTACAGATTGCATGCAATTCCATGGGAGAGGGTGACCATAGTGACTCCAAAAAACTAAGAACAGTGTGGGGGGGAGGGGTTGGGGGATGAGTGGGGTGATTAGGGAAATTTGCTCACACTGTAACACCCCCAGACAGGTTTGCTTATACTGGATTTGCCAGATAACAGAAAAAGAATGGACCTTTGAGCTAAATAGCCTGAGTTTGAACTGATTTAGGGACTTCTTTCTGATCCAGCAAATGGACAGAATCTTCTGGCCAAGGGGAGGGCGGGGGAGGGGGGGTGCAATCCTTCTTGGCAGGGCCTGGAAGGACTTTGGCCTAGTGAGGCCCCTTAAAACTAATTGGTGATCTCTGGTAGGTTTTTAGCATGTGAGTAGGAACTTGTTTAAATTTATATATATATATATATATATAAATGGTTTCATGTTAAAAATAAATGTGCTTGCTTAGAAAGGGCTGTATGAAAACTGCTGGCAATTACACTGTTCATAAACCTTTGAAAATAAAGCAAAGAGCAGGCGCTGGCCTTTTCAGACAGTCTGGCTTGTTGGCAATATCACAATGTAAGCAGAGAACTTTGCAGCCTGGAAAAATCCTGGTCAGGTGGGAAAGAGACATGGGTCTCTACCCAAGAAAGGTGATGGCTGAAGCCTAGAGTTGGTGCCCTTCATGGGCCAGAGAGGGAATACTGCTGCAGTGTGGATTGCCGTAAGTACTGTAGAATGGAAAAGCACAGAAGAAATGTTCAATCTTTTCAGGAAAGAAATAACAAAGGGACAGTGGAAAATGAGTTATGAACAGATGAAGAAAGATTAGCTGCTTAAGCTAGTGCAAAGAAAGACAGCTCTAACACTGAGAAGCAGACAAAGGTAAACTAATTGGCCTGCTGTATTCCTCTGACCAGAAGAAAAATGATGGTCTACGTTTGCAGGGAACATCCAGCCCACTTGCAGAGAGTCTAGCAGGCAGGGGGAATCTTGGAGCCAACTCCCTATAGGGAAACAGGGAAGAGATTGACAAAAGCAACAACCATGTCCCAGTGGTAATGTAGACAGATCTCCAGCTGTATCCTCTCTCAGTCTACCTGTAGAAGGACTGACTGCATTTGGAAATCCATCAGCCTGCAAACTGGAAGCAAGAGAAAGCAGACCAGAGAATGAGAAAGAACAGAAGGAGAACTATACCAGCATGAGGACAGAGAAAGAGATGCTGCATCAGCAGAACTGTATTCCAGAAGATGAAGCCAGACCTCATGTGCCTGTCCCGGGGGCAGCATAGACTCCACTTTTACTTTGTTTTAGGGAGGAGGATAACATGGATGTTTTTCTAAATACTTTTGAAATGGAGCGTGAATTGAACAAGATGGGCCAGGAGAACATAGCATGGTAACTAGTTCCTCTATTGTCAGTCTTTGAACATTTTTACCCTGATGGACAGACAGGACTATAAGCATTATAAGCAATGTAAATAAGTTTTGTTGCACTAGTTTATGCTGACCCCTGAAGCGTATAGGAGAAGGTTTGGGGAGTTCAGGAAAAAGGAGACATGACCTATGCTGAGATATCAGCTCAAATTAAAGGTTATGCAAGACATGGGGAACTAACCGGGGGGCTTCCAGAATCAATGAGAACTCTGAATTGATGAGGCATAGAATTATTCTGTAAACTCTGTCACCCCAACCTGAAATCATGCTTAGTAGACAGAAATATTAGAGATGTAATAATAGCTGGGAAATTGGTATACCATTATGGGGATAGTCAGCCTGGGTTTGATAGAAAACCTAATAGGGATGGAACAGGACTAGAGGACATGGATCAGGCCTAAGCCAAAACCCACACCCAGCAGGGTGGGAAACCACCTCCAGGAAACCCTGGGAAGGGTAGAGGGAAAAAAAGGTGTGCTCCATATGTGGCCAGCAGGGTCACTTTGCCTGGGATTGCCTACACTGCTCACTGACAGCCAGTGCAGTGCTGGAATGGTCAACTGCACCCCAGCCTCACAGAGTCAACTGCGTGACTGCGTCTCCAGAAAAGTCCCCTATTGTTACAAGTGGAAATCATACCTAAACTCCCCTGCTCCCTACATATACACTTTAAGAAATCCGGGAGCAGTGAAAGAAGAGCGGTCAGGGAAATTTATGGCAATAAATTAAGCAGCTTGCTATTCTCTTAGGTTTTATATCTATTCTGTTTAGGGACATGGGAGATGTGCAGGGTTCCTAAACAGAGGGTTGAGTTTCATACCATGCTGTCTCCAAAATCCAAGTGACATTCCTATATTTATTAAAAATTCCCTGTCATTTAAGTTGTGTGTAAGGGAGAGATGGTATTTAACTATATCACAGTTTCCTCTTTGTGTCTAAAACATTGCAGTATTCTGTCTTTTCAATCCTTCCCCATTTTAGTACCCCTTTTAGGTTATTAGCAGAATCCGAAGAAAAAAATCTCACACACAGTTCATGAAGTCAGCATACATTCTCATAGTCTGTCTCCTCAGCAACAAATAGAGGAAATCTTAACAGCTACTCTTCCCTACTGGAAAAAAAATGCAGGAAATAGTTAATTCTAAAGCAGCCAATTTAGGACTGTAGGCTCTTGACTGTGCCAAATTTAATAGAGACTCAGTCTCAGAGACATGTTGGAAAAAAATTCCTCTAAATGGACAACCCTGGACTGGAGAGAGTTAGTAGTAGCCAGAAAGTTGCTAATAAGAGCAGGTGTATGAGTTGTGTATTTTTTGTACATTACAGAACTAGGGAAGGAAAAAGGGTGTAGAAAAAAAATAGCTGCTTATTGTTCTCTCTGTACCTTAAGCCACATAAAAGGGTGAATCAGCAATTGGTTGCTGTTGGGTTCTGTCTAACCCAGATGTGGCTCACTTAAAAAGCCATGCTGTAGCAATAACTACTTGTCAGGAACTGAGGCAGGCAGGGTAATTCTGTTGTGGGAAAAACCCTTTAGCAGAAGCTTGTATTTCATTTTTGCTCAAAGGAAATAGGATGGTCGAGATAAATCTTTCATCACAAAAATTAATATGGAAGTCTGTATATAGAAACAGTCATATCTCCTTAAAAAGTTCACCTTTTATGTAGAATACTTAGAACAAAAGAGATTCTAATCCAATGCTGGTCTATCACAAGTGGGAACCAACACCACATTAAAAAAGATTTTAGCAGATTAGTTAATTGCATAAAGGTGATGAGTGATGCAGTGGATCAGAGATTCAGTGCCAATGGTTACTGAATGAAAGAAAAGGCTTGACTATTTGAACATAACTGGAAGCTCTTTTGACACAACTCCATTAGCGCATAGAGGCCCTAACTAATCTGGACTCTCATTTTGCTAAGCACTGTGGGCTAGATCCACAAAGGGATTTAGGCATCGCAATTCTCAGCATTGCAACACAACTTTTAGTTACCTGGGAGGGAGAGGGGGAAGAATAAATCACGCAAACAACAATATCCAAAACACCTGAGTTAGGCCCCTAGGTTCCCTATACAATGAATAGGGAGATAAAGGTTCCTTAGATAGCAATCTACAAAAACCAGGAAGGTAGGTGGAAAGCCAACTAAACTAGCCAATGGGCAATAACAATGAGAGGGATGTGTCCTAAACCCTGCTCCTCCCATACAGATAGGCACCTATCTTTATTTGCAATCCAGAATCAGGGCAAGATAGGTGTTCCTTTATCTAATTTGCATATTGGGCCTGATCCAGTAGTCTTGTTCAGAGGCCCACCTAATGCCACATAGAAGAGCTGGGAGCACTAGAGGGAAAAATGCTGCCTCTTTAGCCCACTGGTTAGGGTACTCACATGGGATGTGGGAGATCATGAGTTCAAGTCCTCCTATTTGCTGGAATGGCATTCCAGCACTTATTTTGGTAGCCAAAATGGCATTCCAGGACTTCAGATCTGTCTTGTGCATCACAGGTTCAGTGCGGGAGACAAAGGGTGAGAGAGAATGTTACCATCTTTGTTTTACAGATGGGGAATAATAGCTATTATGGCACATGGAGATTAAGGCCAATGTCCCAAAAAAGTATTTTTACCATGGGATAATTAATGCATATTAGCTATGCTACTGTTAAACCAGAGTGGAGTTTTACAGTGTTATTGCTAGGTAAACTAGGAGGGGTTAACCACAGGGGTGGGGGACATAGTGCTGTCCTTGTGGTCAATGGCACCATTGCTCTTTACAGAGTGTGGGGTATGTACTGAGGAGTTCTTTGATTGTTGCTGAGTCTGATGTGCAAATGACAGTCCCATCCACAGGTAGGGCACACCCACACATTAACAATGCTCTGAATCAGAGTAGCAGATGTTTTCTTCCTCTGACACCAGTCATCACAAAGCTTGATCCAGTCCGCTTAGCAACTCCTCATTCCATCTACAAACTGACTCCACCAACCAGAGCAGCATTCTGCACTCCTTTTCCAATCATCCACAGAGATTCCAAAGGACACTAAGTCATCCTTGCAAGCATCCAGAAATCTACACAGCGGTCTGCTTCTTTCTAGACCCTTCGCATGCTTCAGAGTACAGCACACTTTTTGAAATCATGTAATCTGGCATTCACTTGACATTTTAGAGCCACCTGAGTCTTTTCCTACTAATCAACATGTCTATGAATGACATACCAGCATGATGTAACACTTCCACTTTTGTCACCCTATCTTGCAATCTTATTTGAAGAATAATATATAAGCATCTGATATGAAAGCTATTGAGTCTTTTGGCATGTTTGGCGCAAGTCATCCATGTTTCTGAGCCATATAGAAGAGTGGATAACACACATCTCAAATACAGATTTTCACGTTAGTTGACCAATACAAAATGCCTTGTCTCCGATCAGGATTTTACAACGAGGTAACTAAAGTACACTTACCCCACTGGGTGGTGGGGGAAGGGAGAACTTGTGCCAGTGAAGACAAAGCTGAAGTGACATGGCCCCAAGTCACACAGGAAGTGTGCAGAAGAAGTGGGACCATAAATTTGCAACTTCTAATTACCTTACCCACAAGACTATGACCATCTATCAATGGTCATGAAATGAGACCTGTGTGTGTACAACTCCTATGCTCCTTTGGGTCTAAGACAAAGCTCAGGAGAATTGAGTATATCCAACATAACCACTTAATACTATGTTTAGAGATGCAGACGTTTCAGTTCATTCTTTCTACTGTAATCTACATGACTGAATAACTGTAGTGTTTTTGGTTTTTGCAGGTTTCTTCATGGGTCATTGACTGTTTCTTGGAAATAAAAACATTTAGTAAAAACACAAAATAAAACTGCATTCACAGAAGCCAATTTCCCTTTCAACAATTATTTGCTGAGAGAATTCATTGTCTGAGGCACAAAGATTTACATAGGTAACACCCATTAATATCAATGGGAGTTAAATGAATGAATGAATCCTCTATGTTTCAGTACGGGATTAGATCCACCCTTTTACTGTGAAAAGGATTTTAAGAGCATTTTTTTAAAAAATGAAAATGAAACAACATTTACCAGAATTCAGTGTAATGTAGTTTACATACATGCAGTAATTGAGTTACAATTACTGGTTGTGTTTAAGTTATGAGCTCTTGGTTAAATTAAGTATCTAATGTAACAAAAAAAAAAAAAGAGAGAAAAAGCTCTTTGGTGCACAGACTCAAACTTTTTAATTTCATTATTATCTTAAACTCTGGGATCCTACTATAACAAAAACAGCAGCAGCATTTAATGGCACTATTAACTGAACAACCTAAAACAGCATCTATATTAATTATATTCATTATACTTAATTGAACATCATCATCTAACCTAACAATTCCTTGTACACTAATTAATAAAACAGCATGTCTTCTGGATCAGAAATGCATCAAAGTAGTGTTCCCTGAGCCAGAAGAACTTTTGGTTACAAATGAACTTCCCTATGTAAAGGTGGTGCAACATCTCTTTACTTTATCATTCTATGTTGGATGAACTGTAAAGGAAGGTTTAGAGTTACTGTTGGAGCCTGACAATATTTTGGCCAATTATTTTAATCTAATTTTGCATCTCCAAAATCATCATTTTTTTCATGAAATTCTGGCAAACTGAAAATTCTTTATAATGAAGCATCTGAATTAGCAAATCCACTTTCATGCAAAAAGTTGCAAAAGGTGGTATAAAAAGACAACATAGTAGATTCTCTTCCACAGACTGTCAATCATCCTTTGCAAATATGTCATTAGGTTTCACACCATCCCCTATGAAACAGGTAAATATTATTGACTTTATTATATAGTTCGAAAGTGGAGCAATGGAGAGGTTAAGGTACAGATCCACAAAAGGACTTAGGCATTACAATGCTGAGTGTCACAAAACAACTTTTTTGCAGCTAGAAAAAAAAAATCACTGAAATCCACAAAGCCTGGGTTGTGTGCCCAGGCTCCCTATACAACAGCTGGAGAGAGATAAGCACTTAAGACTGGGGTCCACAAAAAACAGCAAACTCCCTACCTAAACTAGCCAATAGCAGTGCTGACGGAGGGGTGTGTCCTCTCTGGTATTTAGGTACCTAAATGCAGGCTGGAGGCACCTATCTTTGTTTCAGAGCCACATCTCCCACCCCCCACCCCCTTTTGGTAAGAGACACCAAAAGAGGAGACGACACTGGTGCTGCTGCCTCCCTTGTAACTTCCAACCCAATGGTTGGAGTGCTCACCAGGGATGTGAGAGACTCAGGTCCAATTCCCTCCCCTGCACCTGATTGTTCAAATCCTTTATTTCCATCTGAGGTCTCATGTCGCAAAAAGAATGCCCTTATCACTGGGTTATATTGATATGGGTCTTTCTCAATTTCTCCTCTTGAAACGGTTCTACTGGATATAAATAAGTAGCCATAGCAGCAGGAAGACTGGACCCTGGATCTCCCACATTGACTCTGTAGTCTGGTAGTTAAGGCAGCATTCTCATACTGTCAAAGTGACCCAATAACTAAGTATTTTTAAACAGGGTGGAACAGTTTGAACAACAGGAGAGATTGAGAAAGCACCGTATTAGAATATTCCATAGCCCCATGGTTCAGGCACTCACCTGATAGGAGAGCAATGTTCAAATCCTACCTTTCTCTCCATCAGGTGTTGGAGGGGTGGGAATTGAATCCTGGGGGAGTACTAACCATTGGGCTAAAGCTTAAGGGATCTCCCACTTCCCCATGATTCTGTAGGGGTACTGATACAGTATGTGTGCTCTGAACATGCCTACTGGATGGGACTTCACAGGCAAGATAATCAGGGAAACACCTATCTTCACCTGGTTCGAGGATCCTGCTGGGGCTCAGGCATAAGACTGATCTAGAGCTAGAATGAGCAAATGTGCCCATACCCAGTGACAGAAACTTAGGAGCCAAGACGACTTAAGGCAAAATTTGGGGACCTACAGGGCAGTGGAAGCTGATGAGGGGTTCTGAGGATCTCAGTGGTGCCTAAAGTGGGGATTTAGGGACTAAATCTATCTGGGCCTAGAGGGCTTAAGTCCTTTTATGGATTTGGGCTTGAGTCACTGAGTTTTTGGCTAAAGCGCTATTCTGATACTTTCACCACATCAACCAAGATCTTGCAATAACAGCTCCCCATAGTTCAGAATCATTGGATCTTCTTACACTGCAATAAATGAGCCATGGCACAGTGATGGCTGGCCTGGATCAGCTGACTCAGGCTCAGAGGAGTCAGGTTTGCCAGGCTATAATTCACCCCTCTTGCAGGGTCTCAGAGCCCAGGCTCCAGCCTGAGCCCAAACATCTACACTGTTATTTTAGAGCCCCACATCCCAAGCCCTATGAGGTCAGCTGACCAAGTCTCAGACTTGGTGCCGTGGATTTTTTATTGCTGTGTAGTCACACCTATTAAGTCTGAATCCAAATCCTAGCCTCTATTCTAAACCCCTAATGAGAGCCTTAACAAAATCTGGATCCCAACTTTGATTCCTTAGCCTTTTTCTAGTTAGGAGCTTAATTATTAAATGAATAGTAATTAATTTTATACACTAATATTGATAATAGTGTTTTGATTTAGATGAACAGCTTTCAGCCCTAGGTGAGCAAATGAGACAGGGAACGCAAATTTGATGGGCACAGACAGTTATATGCCATACCATGCTTTTTAAAAAAAATTCATAGCAAATTTTTCAGGTCAAGTTTTTGACCAACTAGTTATTAAATAAACAATAGGTAAAGAGTGGAGCCAATTTTAAAATTGATTTACATGAAAATACATTTCAGAAACCTTTATTCTTTATTATTCTATTTACTCACAATGCTGTGGGTGTTCTATCTTGCCTTATACCATTTGGCTTTAGGTCTGCCGTGACAGCATAAACTGTCTGGGGAGAGAACCTGTTGTCTCTTTGGCAGCAAACTGATTGTTGTACAACACTGCATGTTTTACCACCTGTATAAATGGTTATTAATGATCTCTTATAGTCATTTGCCATTAGTTCATGTTTGGGAGTCCTGGCAGCATTTTTAACAGTTAACCAGTTTTATTTATAGGAAAATTCCCTGATACAGTGGGCCCCAAATATGCAACTGGGTCTATTTAGAAGGACTACTGCACCTTCCCTTTGAAGTTGTCAAGGTTCCTTCTCCACTCTGAACTCTAGGATACAGATGTGGGGACCTGCATGAAAGACCTCCTAAGCTTATTCTTACCAGCTTAGGTTAAAAACTTCCTCAAGGTAGAAACTTTGCCTTGTCCTTGAACCTTATGCTGACACCACCAAGCGTGTTAAACAAAGGACAGGGAAAGAGCTCACGTGGAGATGTCTTCCCCGCAAAATATCCCCCCCAAGCCCTACACCCCCTTTCCTGAGGAAGGCTTGATAAAAATCCTCACCAATTTGCATTAGGTGAACACAGACCCAAACCCTTGGATCTTAAGAACAAGGAAAAAGCAATCAGGTTCTTAAAAGAAGAATTTTAATTGAAGAAAAAGTAAAAGAATCACCTCTGTAAAATCAGGATGGTAAATACCTTACAGGGTAATCAAATTCAAAACATAGAGAATTCCTCTAGGCTAAACCTTAAGTTACAAAAAGACACAAAAAACAGGAATATACATTCCATTCAGCACAACCTATTTTACCAGCTATTTAAACAAAAGGAAATCTAACGCATTTCTAGCCAGATTACTTACTAACTTTACAGAAGTTCTGAAGAGCATTCCTGACCTGGTCCCAGCAAAAGCATTGCACAGACAGACCCTTTGTTCCCCCCCTGCTTCCAGCTTTGAAAGTAACTTGTCTCCTCATTGGTCATTTTGGTCAGGTGCCAGTGAGGTTATCTTAGCTTCTTAACCCATTAGAGGTGAAAGGGTTTTGCCTCTGGCCAGGAGGGATTTTATAGTTCTATATACAGAAAGGTGGTTACCCTTCCCTTTATATTTATGACAGAAGTTAGCTAGTGTCTGCATGCATGCAGGTGAATACCCACATGGATCCAGTTACAGGATTGGAGTTTGAGGCTTGATCTTCACTACCAACTTATGTCTGTATAACTATATAGCTCAGAGGTGTGGAAAATCCATACCCGACAGCATAGTTACACAGACCTATCCCCTAGTGTACACAATACAGGATTGACAGGAGGGCTTCTCCCATCAACAAAGCTCCTGCCTCTCAGAGAGGTGGAGTACCCACACCCATGAGAGAAGCTCTCCTTTCGGCCTAGGTAGAATCTTCACTAAGCACTACAGCAGCACTAGTGCAACTGCACCACTGCAGTGCTGTAAATTTAGACAAGCCCCCAGTGATCCTATCAATTTAACCCTGGTATAACCTCTCTGAAGGAATTTATATTAACTTCATCTCATTTCAACTAATTACTTATACCCCAGGAGAACAGGCCATGCCACTCACAAGTCCAAAGAATGCAATATCTATAAGTTTCCTTTTGAAAGAGGAGAAGGAAAGTAGCAAATGCTGTATAAATTTTCTTTTAAAGCAACACCCATTCTCATAATCACCACTTTGGTTTCAAGAGGCGGGGAAAATGCTGTTTGTGGGCAGAGGGTTAGGGTGTGGAAAGGAAGGAATAAGAATAGGTTGGGACTTGCTTAGATTATCTTAAATATAAATACTACATTTGTGCAAGTGGAGTACAGCCAGAATGGTTTAATTTAGAGTTGAGGACAAGCAGTGAGTAAAATGAATGTTAAACCATTTTTTCTCCTTTCAAACAAGGAAAGGCTCTGAAAGTGGATTCCTTCCTCTTCTAAAAGAGTCTTTTGCCATTAAAATGTGCCATCATCTCCCCCCACACACACGCTCCCCGCGTGTATTGTCAGCATGAGCGAGTGGGGGTAGATGTGCTACTCATGTGCATGTCTTATGTGAAGAAAAGTTTGCCTCTGGCATTTCTCCATTTCTGACAAGTACAAAGGTAATTATCAAACTAGTTGATGCAGAGGCCCGAGGCTGTAGTAACTAGTTAACCCAATTTAAAGGAGGCTATTTTTGGTGAATAAGTGATTTTTATGATTGATTTTTTTTTACTGACTCACTTAGGAACTCGTACATATCCAGGGCCCAGAAAAGATCTTATGTGTGGGACTAAATATGATGAAATAAACCACCAAAGACCAGATGCCACAGAAAAGTCCAATTTCTCCTCTTTTAATCTGCAAAAAAATCAATATTCATGTATAAATGGACCAAATGGAAGAACAATGTTTACAAATAGGACCCCAGCCACACAAAAATAAAACAGGTTACTGTGAAGTAGTTCTTTAAAAACCCTTAACTCCTAACCAAGCACAGCAAATCTTGTCATCTGTTTCACATATCAAATGTTAGCATAAAAATAAGTATACAGAGTGATAATAGAGGAAGAACGGCAAGAGAGAAGTGATTTTGTATTTGTAAGTATGTGTGCTTTCATTGTAGTTATCTAATTCCACACAGATCATTCCTTATGGGAGAGGCAGTGTGTTCTAGCAGACTGATCATAGGACTGGAAGTTAGGAATTTTCAAATGACCTTGGGCAAATCAACATACTCTTCCTGTGAATAAAATCCATCCCTGTGCCATTGCAGAGACAAAGATGTGAGTGGCTTGTCAGGGGACAGTGTACTCCTGCACCCGGTGTCTGATTGCCCAAAGCCATTATGGGCCTTGAGGCACCTGCAGAATAGCAGAGGCATTGGACTGGATCACCCATATATACAAATGCCAACCCAGGAACGGCCCTTACCTGCTGTTAATACACTCCAGACTACTTCATGTACCAGAAGCTTTTGAAGGGGGACAGGAAGTTACAAAGTGAGTCGTACATCTAATAGGGGAAGGCCCTTTGCACAAAGAGTATTCTCCTGGTGAGAATGGGGGACATGTAGCTGCTTTGTGGCCACTTTAATGTAGATGGTATAAATGGCTGCAGGTCCATTAATGAGGCCTTCTGTGTCTCCATTTCCCTATCCAGGATAAATCTCCACTAGAAACCACCTCAGAGATTTCTTCCCTTTTAGCAGTCTGCATCAGGGTTTTTTCTGCATCAGGGTGTGATTAGGCCTGCAAATTATAATTCAGAAATAGATTGGCTAGTAATGGCACCAAATAAGAACCACCAAACCTGTAGCTTCACTGAAGTGACCAATGACTGATTACAGATGCTATTTCAGTTCCAGTTCACATACAAGCAGCTACGGAGTTCTGGAAGAGTTCTGCTTATTTGGCCAGATTGTGATTAAATTACTTGTGTATTTGCTGCACAGTGGGAGCTGCTCTTTTAACTTGGAAGGGAAACTCTGTTTTGGAACTGCAGGTCCAGAGTTTCAATTCTGTTTTGTTGTGCAGTCTGTGTTTAAGACAGACCTCCCATTATAGCCTATTCCATTCTCTTGGAGCTACCACTGCAAGTATGCCTGCTCATATACATTATTTCTTTATATAGGTGCTGTCATAAATATAAAGGGAAGGGTAAACCCCTTTAAAATCTCTCCTGGCATGAGGAAAAATCCTCTCACCTGTAAAGGGTTAAGAAGCTAAAGGTAACCTCGCTGGCACCTGACCAAAATGACCAATGAGGAGATAAGATGCTTTCAAAAGCTGGGAGGAGGGAGAAAAACAAAGGGTCTGTCTGTATGATGCTTTTGCTGGGGACAGAACAGGAATGGAGTCTTAGAACTTAGTAAGTAATCTAGCTAGGTATGTGTTAGATTATTATTTCTGTAAATGGCTGAGAAAATAGTTGTGCTGAATAGAATGAATATTCCTGTCTGTGTGTCTTTTTTGTAACTTAAGGTTTTGCCTAGAGGGATTCCCTATGTTTTGAACCTAATTACCCTGTAAGGTATTTACCATCCTGATTTTACAGAGATGATTCTTTTTTACTTCTATTAAAAGTCTTCTTGTAAGGAAACTGAATGCTTGTTCATTGCTCTTAAGATCCAAGGGTTTGGATCTGTGGTCACCTATGCAAATTGGTGAGGATTTTTACCAAACCTTCCTCAGGAAGTGGGATGCAAGGGTTGGGAGGATTTTGGGGGGAAAGAAGTTTCCAAACTACGTTTTTTCAGGAACCCAGATAAAGTTTGGTGGTGGCAGTGGAAGTCCAAGGGTAAAATAGTTTGTACCTTGGGGAAGTTTTAACCTAAGCTGGTAAAAGTAAGCTTAGCTGGTAAAAATAAGCTTAGGAGGTTTTCATGCAGGTCCCCACATCTGTACCCTAGAGTTCAGAGTGGGGAAGGAACCTTGACAGGTGCCAGTCAGGCTCAAATACTATCTCCTCTCAGCCGCCCCTCTTTTGAATTCCATGAGGCTTTAACTAGTTTGTTGAAACTCCCAGGTGTCAATTCTGAGGGAAATTCTGACATGTTTTGGAAAAAAAATAGGGTCAATCAAAACCTTGTAGTTTGATAAAAATCAAAGTATTATTCCAAGTTTGTCTTATAATTTAGAATATAAAATAAATTTTGAAACAAAAGGTCCTTTCAAAAGAAAAAAAAGTGTTCCATTCTGCTAAGGCCAAAACAGAATGTTATGATCTTATCAAAATGCTTTACTGTCCCCACAACCAACAAGATTTCATCAAAATTGACATTTCTGTGGAAAGTTTCCATTTCAATGAAATGGCATTTTCCAGTGGAAAAAACGTTTCATTGGAAAATTTGACTTCCTCCAGTTGTAACTTATTAAACCATGAGTGTCTCCTGTGCTGAAAAAAGGAACAATAAGGGGAACTATAGGTTTTAAGAAGTTAAACACTCCCAAGAGCCAGATGTGCTATTTTATTGATATAAACCGTAATAGTATTCCATCTGAAGGGAAAAGTCACATGGAGACTGCTGAG
This sequence comes from Caretta caretta, assembly GCF_965140235.1. NCBI lineage: Eukaryota > Metazoa > Chordata > Testudines > Cheloniidae > Caretta > Caretta caretta. The sequence continues at coordinate 57,418,097 of NC_134209.1, forward strand.
CATGTGGCAAGGTTTTAGAGACCATAGAACTCTAAACTCAAGGAGTTCTTCTTGAACATGTGCAAAAAGCAGACCCACAGGGATTAAGCTTCTGTTTATCCTTATGAAAGTTCTCTCACCTTCTAGCTAAAATCCCTATCAGCCACAGAAGCAAAGAATTTAAACATTTATACACACAGATGGAAATTCTTGCCTCCTAGTCTTAACTGCAAATCTCTGCAGTAAAGTTTCTTCCACTTAGTATTTCCAGCTCTTTTGTTCCCTTGAATAGCCTTTACATGAGTGTAATAACCTGTATGGGTTATGTCAAAAATTACTAACACACACTTTCATGGGAATCTGAACAAACCTCAGTTAGCCTTTCTGTTAATCATAAAACCTCTTCGAACTTTATTTTATATTTCCTTAAATGACAAAACTTTGCTGCAACTTTCAGTGGCTGTCCTCTAACTTCTGTCATTCACATTCATGTACGGTCTGGTACATGAGCTGTCCTTGTGATTCTCTTATTAGGTTTATGAATATTCATTAATTTGTTTTGTGTTCTGCCTCCTGTTTCAGTGGCATATAGGCATGCTATTATGTTTCAACAAGCATTTTTTTTTAAACTTCAAAAGCCATTACTTTTTTTCCTCTTCCAGGCTTCAAAGTAACGTGCATAACATTGCAATGCCTAGTCTACTCATTCTCACCAAGTTTTATTATTACATTAAGTTGTACTTAAGATTTCATAATTCATAGATTTGTAATCAGAAGTATTTTGCAATTTTAATTGCTCTTTCACTTGATCTAGTTGAGAATCTGAGTGGTCTAGTGAACAGAGCATTGGATTGGGACTCAGACGTAAATCCTGTTCCCACCTGTGCCACTTTGTGACCTTGCATCAGTTACTTCCTCTCTGCCTCTTTTTCCCTTTCCCATGCTTTGTTTGTATTGCCTATTTAGGGGGCAGGGATTCTGTCAATGTGTGTTTGTACGATACCTAGCACAATTTTGATTGTGGTATTGTAGTAGTGTCTGCTGGCAACAAATAAATAACAAACAATGACGTCTCTTTTGATATACAGGGATTGCATCTTAATTTGTCTATTTTATATACAATTTCTCTGATAATTGACATTTTCAACAGAGGCTGCATTGTTCAGGAGCCATCCAGGGCTAGGCCAGCATTGACATGGATGAACAAGCCATCTGATTTTTCTAAGTCTCAGGGTACAAATAGTTTGGTTGAACAACAGTGTTGGTGTATTTTTTGAAGACGTCACATTGATTGTTCACAATCCTTTCTTCTTGTTTCCTGGTTAATCACCGAAATCACATGGTAGTGTTTCTAAACACTGATTGGATAGTGAAACTTTTTAAACAAAATAATGAATGATGGAGAAACAAACAATGAAGAGATTCTAAGTAATAATGAGTACACACAAGAAATTAAAAACTACAGAGTTGGAGGGAAGAAAAATAAATTTAAATCAGAGCCACACAATGAGGACTAGTTCAAAATGCCACCGACATAACAGTGAGCTGGAGGAGTTGGCTGTAGTCCTTCCCAATGGTTATGAAAGCTTCAGGAGCGGATACAAAAGATTATATGAAAGTAGCCTATTTAGTTTAGTGGCTGGGGAAGTTCTTGAAGTAGCACATCACAGGAAAATAATAATGGAGATAAAGTTTGAACAGCATTCAGAACTTTTTGTCACTACAAAAAGAACATTGTTTGTCCATGGCACCAATTTAGGTCTGATCTTCATTTCTGAGCAAATTGGATTGACAATTATATAAAAGAGAATTGAGTCCAAAAGCACAAAGCTGTGAGGTTTAGAAACAGTGAAAATGATATGTTTAGAGACAAAAATGTGTTCTGTATGACTGACAAAAGATTGAAAGAGAGGTTATTATGGGAACCTGATTTGTTCTTAGAAAAAGCAACAGATTTCTGTGGGACCTCGGAAGCAAAAAATACTATTCAACTAGAAAAAAAAAAGAGTGATCAAAGGACTGAAAAGTTTGTACAGGTTGTTTAATAGAAAAAAGTATTTGGGCCAGCATGTCCAGAGTTCAGCCACATGAGAGCCTGCACACGTGGACCTGATGAAAGAAACCTATTGAGAGCCTGCTGAGCATTTGGGACCACGTGTCATATGTATGGGTTATTCATGGATGTGCAGAGCATCCAGCCTCAAGAAAAGAACAAAAATACCTTACCAAAATAGAATATCAGCCGACCCTCTTCATGGGGTAGTGTCAGAGGTCATAAAAGTCACACAGCTAGCCCAGCAGAAGCTTGATACATGGTGAATATGGAATGAACCTATACAATTTTTAACTTGATACTGGGGTTGAAGGAACATATTACCAGTTCACCTCTTAGAAGAGATATGTCCAGTCCAGATTAGCCATGCTGACATTATGAAGCATATTGTGGCTCTGGGGTAAAATCTTCAGCAACTGAAAAAACCCACAAAGTCAGACTTCATGGCAACCCTAGAGTTAGTGGTCTCTTGGAAACATGGGACTGATTGCCATCTCACTAAGACTGAGGTAGGACAAGAGAACAGCATTAGACACCATAGAAGTGGTGGAAGACATGGCAAAAAGTATATAGTTGCTTGTGTATTAGTACTATTGGCATGCCAGGGAGAATACAGTAATATTAAGATCATGAGAAACCACGTCCTTGTCCGTCAGCATTCCAAACAAACATCCAATTTAACATTTATCCATCCAAAGAAAATATTGTAAGTTGTGCTCAGCCAAAACAAGCTTCCCTTGCCATCTCTGGCCATATTTCACTGTAATGTGATTACCTAACCTATACTGAATGTTTTATTTAATTTAGGATATATAATAAATGCAATGGGCCATGGTTTTCTGTTGCCCTGTCCCTTATGTTTTCATTTACAACAGGGCAAAGAGAGTGTAAAATGCTATCAAGTCAGAATGGCAGTGTTTTACACTCACTTTGTATGAATGACTGAGGAAGGTGCAGGGCAATGGTGGCTCAGGTCCAGAAAAACTTGTATTGCCATCCATACATATACAAGGCAATTCAGTGGTGCACTGTGCATTTCTCCATGTGTTATGGTAATGAGACAGGTGTTAAAATTAAATCTCAGAGCTGGGATGTGTTGTTTTTTTCCCCAAGTGTTTTAATCACTGCCGTTATCCCGCTTGGAAAAAAAAAAAAAACACTGCAATCTTCATTATTCCTAGAAAGAAAATATTGAAAAGTTTTCATCATTGCAGTTTCCTAAAGGTATGTGTTGTGCACGGATTTTTTCCCTCCATTGACATACATACTCTGGCTGTATGAATAACAATGCAGACATCCAATAGCAAATAGGATATTCACAATTTTTCATTACAGAATCACATTTGCAATGTGTTGGTCAGCACTTTCCTCATAAGCCTCTTTATCTAGGAGTTCACAACTCTGACCAAAAAAAAAAAAATCCATGTAAGTTGAAACTTGATAAACAGAGCTTCAGCCCAAGAGGGAACTTTTATGAAATGTTTGGTGGAAATCAGACAAGAAGTTATTCTACAGGAAAGAAAATTAAAATTGTTCACTTTAAAAACAAAACAAAAACTATTCTCTACTTTGTTATGGATGCATATGTCTAAAGATCATGGGACTGACTTTAACATTTAAGGGAGAATATACCCTCTCAAGGATCCAGGGCATGATCCAAAGCTCACAGGGTCAATAGAAAGACTCTTATTGAGTTCAATGGGCTTTGGATCAGTTTCCTAACACTGCAGTCCTTGACCAGGGCAAAATTGGAATATTTTGCCTGAGTAAGAAAATCTCTCTCCCTCTTTTTTATTTATTTTATTTATATATATATATATATATATATAACACAGACACACACACAAATAAAGCCTATTATGTCCTTTATAGAAAGGAAACTCAGGAGCATTGTAAATTGAAAAAATGGAGCTTTACTTTTAGGTATTTTGCCTGACACCATTAAGCAGGCCTCACTGGTAACCATTTGCCTCTTATTTTAAGTGATGTCCCTTTTTCAGGGCATAATGTTCACATCCTAGATCATGTAAATATTGGATACCTATGTCTTTCTCCTCATCTGTCACTCCCAACTGACCACATCCTCAGGTTAGTCCTTATAGGCATGACATTTGCACTATTAACTTTCATCCCATTTTTTTTACTCCAGGGTGTCATCCAAGTCTTCTTGTATGATATTCCATTCCTCCTCCATATTGGCACTACTTCCTAACTTTGTCTCATCCACAAATTTTATAAGCAAATCCCCACTTTTTGTGCCAAGGTCATCAAGGAAAATGCTAAGAAAGACTGGTCCCAATACCAATCCCTGAGGAACTCCACTAGTAACCACCTTCCAGCCTGACCATTCACTTTTCAGTAAGACCTATTGTAGTTGCCCCTTTAACCAGTTCCTTACCCACCTTTCAATTCTCTTATTAATCTCCATCTTCTCCAATTTAATTTATAACTTCCCCTGTTGAATTGCATCAAATGCCATACTGAAATCCAAGTAGCTTAGACCTATTGCATCTGCTTTGCCTAGAAAATCATTTAGTTGTCTACAAACAAAAAAAGTTGATCAGGCATGATCTACCTTTTGTAGAGTCATGTTATATTTTTTGTCCAGTGACCTCTAGATCTAAACTTCCATCTCTTGCCAAACTAGTTCTAAGACGTTGCATACCATTGAGCTCAAACTAATGGGCTTATGGTTTCTGGGATCACTTCCTCCACCTTTCTTAAATACAAGAACAATATTTGCAATTCTCAGGTCGTGGGGTACAATCCAAGTTTACAGATGAATTTTAAATCCTTATTATTGGACTTGCAATTTCATGTCACTTCCTTTAATATTATTGGATGGATATTATATTCTTGGACCGAGTTTTCTATAGTGTTGCATGAGAATCTAAATCTGCTTATTGCTAACACATCAATATTCTTTTGCAATGATTACATTAAGTCACAATGAAAATCTAAGACAGACATTAAGAAAATAATCAAGAAAGTTACACTTTAACCAGCAGTGGATCTGGACCTACTTTTTTCTAAGTTTTTTTTTTTTTTTGGCTTTGTATTAATTGACATGGGCTTACTGAGGTCTATGAAGCTACACCAGTATACCTAGCTAAGGATGTGGTCCTAAACATTCTTGAGTGCCTAGTGTGAACTGGGCACTATCCATATAAACCATTTATCTTGTTGAGATATGAGTACAAAGAACAAACACTGACATTTCATAAATTTGCGTATACCCTTTTTAACTATATTTAGACAAAAAGAATATGTAAGACTCAAACATCTTACAAATCCCATACAGACTTATCTTATAGTGCAGAAAAAAAGATCTTTAAGATTATATATGATCAAGCACAAACTAAAATAAAGCCTCAAGCACACCCTACAGCAGCTTTGTAAAGCCAATATAACTACCCTGCTATGCATGATTAACATTGCTAAATTATAAGACACTGATGCAGAAATTTATAAAATTAAGAAAAATTCAGAAATCAGTCATTTAAATTGATCAACCATGCATTATACAGTGTAGTTACAATCATCAGTCATGACATCATATTGTCCCACTGTTAGGAACATTCAGTTCAACATAAAGTGATCAAGCAGTGAAATAAATGATAAAGCTTTCTTTAGACAATCTAACCCAGCAAGTGTCAGGCCCCACTGAAAAAGCATGCATTCTGAAAATAATAGGGTTAACATGAAGGCTTATAAAATTCATACACAGTTTTGCTCATTCAGACATGAAACCAAGTACAATAATAATGTTGTATAGATAAGAAATTCTAGCATTGATCACTACTACTGATTATTCATAATAAAGCATACTTTCAAAGAAAGTTTTGTACCTATAATTTTATATTATTGTATTACAAAAGCATCGATTTCATACACTTAAGGCCTGATTCTCTGCTCCAGTGTACCAGTTTTACATGGGTGTAACTCTTGATTTCAATAGAGTCAAAGGCATAAAAGAGTGGAGAGTCAGAATCGCATGTCTATTCCACCTTTTTTTTCCCCTAAAGCAATCAAATAAGAATCCTTCAGCTTCTGTGGCAGGTGCAAATGATTTCAACATATCATCCATTACAGATCACTCAACCTGACCTATCCTTAATCCAAGCGGTGAAATGAGTAGGTCATAGACATGCACTAACTCCAAGCAGAAACCAAGTGTTCTATGAAAGAAATGGCTGTTTCCTCTCCCCACATCCCCCCTCTAAATCTGAATTTTGTTGTTTTAGACTCCCTTGAACCCTGAAGGTTCATCTTTCAAAATGTGAAATGAAAACAATGAGGTGCCTACCCCATATAGTAGGAGAATTACTGCGGAAAACCTTATTCTCTTATTACACTAGCGGTCACAGACCCTATCTGTCTCAGAGGATGACAGAAAATCATTGAAACAAAACTCTATTGTCCAGCAATGATAAAGAAAAGTACAGTTCATCCCTGAGCCACTGTATCAGTTGTCACTGAGCAGTGACAGACTATAAAATGCTTGCCTGCTGAGTCCTGAGTCATTGGCCTGAACTTCTGCCATGTTTTTATATTAGGCTTTTGCCTGCCGCACAATCATTTGCTGACTCCGTCAGAGATAAATGTGTTAGCCATGGATAGAACAGAGCAGAAAGGACAAAATAAAACAAACTTGAGAACATGGAAAAATGAGAAAATTATATATCAGATGATGAAGATAAATACTGGAAATAATCCTAGCACCTATGTTGATACAATGCATGATACTCTCTGCAATGGGCTCCTTCTGGAGACTCCTTCAAGAAATCAATTCCAATGACAGTTCTTCACATATTTTCACATTAGCTCTATGGTCTGTTCTGTAGACATTTTAAATATGAACTGCCCTGTCTATTTTTGGCTCATTTTCTTTAATCTAAGTGCTATTCAATTTAAAATGAAAAAGAAAACTTTAAAGGAAATATTTGGGCTGGGTTGTCTGTGGAGCTAAACAAATTTAAACCAGCTGATGTCAGGGGAGCACTCTATTTATTTCAACTGAGGTCTGGCCCTTTATTTTTAAAAGAGTTGTATTAAAAATGTCATTCTTCTGCTCAGCAAAGAGACACTGAGAAGGCTAATTATGAAATAACCACTACCATGAAATGCTAATTTAAAATAGAACAAGATATGATGGGCTAAACAGCATGGTTTCTGTAAAGGAAAATCATGTCTCACTAATTCCGTAGAATATTTTATAAAGGTCTGTGACATACGGTGATTTCCTGCATGTTCTTATAAGACTTAATTAAGAATAAGTATTTTGGGGTTCCATTGTATTAAAATGCAAAGTTTACATATAATTGTGAACCAGGATTTTATGTAACCTTTCTAAGGGGGAGATGTGATGGGAGGCCTGTGAGTTCAGAGGACTTTATTGAAAGGTGTGCCAGACAGGAATGGACTTTTGGAACAGTGTGTGTGAAATGGATTTCCTGGGAAAAACCTAGGGGAAGGTTAATGCACATTCCTCACCCTTGGTTATGAAAAAGCCCAGCTGCTACACCCTGAGGAAGGGGTCATTGTCTGCTGATTACCTGGTCGCAGAAACTGTCAATCAAAAGCTGAAAAAGTGAGCTGTAGTTCTCATTCTAAAGCTGAGTCAGTTATGAACTTGTAACCATGGGAAGACACAGTTGTGGGTTTTGAAGGACTGACACCTATCAGAGCCCATCATTGGGTGTGGGGTTAATCTTTGGTAAGCTTTTTAGCTCATGTGTAGGCTTATTATGTTTTCTCTTCAATGCTTTCATCCTTAGAATAAGTATGCTTGCTTAGAAAGAACTGTGTTAACTTAACAGCAGGCAACACACTGGTCGTAACCTCCAGAGAGAAAGCAAACACTGGAATTTTAGGCAGTCTGGCTTCTGGGGATATCTAACTATGCAGCCTTGAAGAACCCCAGTCAGAAGGGAGAGAGACATAGGCCTTGACTCAAAAGAGGTGACTGTAAGGAGCAAGAAGCCATACTTAAGTGAGTGCCCTCAGTGGACCACAGAGGGGGAATACAAGTTTGTCATACTTCCAGGGTAACCAATGTCAATAAAGTAGTGACTAAAGGAGAACTGGTTAACAATGACAAAGTCCCACGCAGGAGGCTTCTAGAGAAGCCAAGTTGTCTTGGGGTGAAAGGCAGATCATCATGAATCAAAACTGACTATGAGACAGAAAGCAAAGAGTAGGACTAAGTGGTCAATTTTCATCCTGGGACAAGGTTAACAGTAAGATAACTCCGGGTTCTATACTGCTCTGTTGAACCTTTTCCCTGTGTCTTGTAGCAATTTGCTGCAGAGGGATGCAGCATCTGTGACAGCCTCAGAGTTGACTCAAGGGAATTTACTGCAGTCTCAGTATCATCCTCATGCTGCAACCTGCATTACTAGGTAGACTTTCCAAAGCCTAAGCATCCTAGCTAATCTAGCACTTTACATGAGAGAAATTAATGACTGCCTTTCACATGTTGCTTATAAAGTTCCAGAATGTACAATACATACCAAGTACTTTAGAGAATCCACATACACGAGGAATAATTCTTCTACCCTGCCCGTTTTTGCAGGTGCACTCTAACTACATCTGATTATCAAAATTCTCCAAACTTTCTAAGGCCACAAGTGAAAAGAGAACAGAACATGAAGTAGTAACGAAAGCAATTGGTAAAGATTAAATAATGATGAAAATCTTAATATGGCCAGTGAAAGGGGTTTTTTGGCTTGTTTTTTTTTAAACCCTGCACTTTAATAACCCACTTTCATTATATAATAAGGACTCAATGGCAAACAGAGAATCTAAGAATCAGAAATATTGCAGACAAGTTTGGCTACTTCCAAACATAGCGGTATCTGCTGTTTCTGAGGTGTATTGAAAATGTTTGGTAACGCCAAATTATTCCAGGAACCAAACCAGTGTGTGGCAGTCCATCTTGGAGATGAAAGAAGCACAAAAGCTACTTAGTCATCTTTCCCTCCCCATTCCCTTTCCTTGTTGATTTATTCTTTCCCTGATCATTGCATCCTAAACACATGTTTAGATCACAACTAAATTCTTTGGGACAAATTCTATTTTCAGTTACACCAGGGTAAATCTGGAGTAGTTCCATTTGGAATGGTCTTATTTTAGTGCAATTCCATAGATTTTGGAATCACCATCTTTCTTTAATAAAGCACTTATGAATTGTTTTGTTTGTGGGATTTTGTGGAGACAGTGCAGGTGAGCCAAAGCAGTGCCAGTGAATCTGCTTCTTTGTGCCTCTACCAGGAAAATCCCATTGTGGAAGGTGGGGACAGCAGCCAAAGGAGCCACCACAACAGTATTAAGGCTGCAGCAGTGTTTATGTAATAATTCCACTGCTACACCATAATCAGAGATGGAAAAAGTTCTGCAACCCCTGACTCTTGCATAGCCCCATCCTTGTGCTTTTACCTGGACTATGAATGGGGAGAGAATTTGGTCGCGCACACACACGCGCGCATTAGTCGTTTTATGTTGGTTTCAAAACTATAGTAAATATATCTATATAATTACAAATCTCACTGCAAATTTCTCTGATCAGATTTCTACACAACAGTAAAAAACAAGTCATTATAAACATTGTGTATCTAATTTTCCATTTCTGATAAATATATCTAGAGAAACAAAATAATTGATATTTACAAAAATCAATTTCTTTAATATGGCAATAAAATTTTAACCCAACACCTTTTCAAAGTTTATTTCAGATGTACTGTACAGTATTTACTCAGATATCCATTTAATCCCATAATAATCATGATGATTTTCTATTACACACTTTAGAGCCTTTGGAGAAGTGGAACAATTTCTGAAATAAATAGAAGTTATTTTAGTGGACTTTGCTGGAGTCTGAATGCAAGTTCTAACGGTTCTTTATCTGAAGTAATCTCACATTCAGGGTTTTAAAGTGAGGGCTCATTAGGTTTTATTATCTGAAGATCTAATAGGGAAATAGTAAGTACAGTAAATACCTACTTGAGGAGCAAAAATATATTAATTAATGCACTGTATTATGTCTGGCATTGATTTTTTTATGGACTATGCTTTCGTGTTTTTATGGTAATTATGTCTGGCTCCAGAAGACCAATCAATGGGAGACAAAGTAAGCTGATTTTTTCCCTTTTATGTTATTGGTTTATATAAACGAAAACATTCTTTTGTTAAGCTGGCAGCAGATTCCCTGAAAAACCACCAAACTCTCAAAGTCTACAATTTGTTATTTTTGTGCTCTATTTAGAACAGCAGAGCTAGTGGTCAACAGTTCCAGAGTATTTTATATTCTGAATCCTGCCCATCAAAGTCTTTCTACCATTTTTCACCTGCCGTTTCTCCAATGGTCTTGAAAGGGACCAAAGATAGAGTACAGCAAATTATTCTTAAAGTATAGAATTTTTTTTACTACTTAATTTTCTTCCTTTGAAGAAATCCATCACTGTTCTGAATGTTAAACTGGGTGTGTTCTATGGTCACATATGGAACCTAAACGAAAAATGTGATTGAACTGGTTGAACATACCAAAGTGTTCAGGCAGAAGCCATTAGGATGATTTTTCAGAGGGGGTGAAGTTGAATTTTGATTCTGCTCAATCAGAAAAAAAATGTTGGCAGCAGCACAGGGAAAATTACTGGCTGTACCATGCTGCTGTTTTAACTCCAACAATCCTAAAGACCATAAAAGATGTAAGTGATATGGTGGACTTGCTGAATCATTCTCAGAAGACAGCAGAGGAGAATGAGTGGTCCATGAATGCTGGGGACTGGACTAGATGAGCTCTTGAGGTCCCTTCCAGTCCTACAATGATGGGGTTCATTAGGTCCCTTAAGGCATTGCCCCGGGTTTTATAGCAGCAGGATGTACCTGATCTGAACAGTCAGAGTTCATGGATGTGCTCATAATCCTTCACTGCAGAATCATTCTGAGCTAGGGCAGCCCAAAACAAATGGTGAACTGTTCATTGTCCCATCTTCCATGCAACTGAAAGATCCATTATTTGCCACTTTCTAGGTGCCAACTGTTCAGACTTCTGTCTTGTCTGGGTCACAGGATGGAAGATTTTAACTTGTAGTCAAGCCTGATCCTCTTTCATGCCACCTCTGTTGGTAAAGCCAGAGCACATAGATCCCTCAGTGCTTCTGTCTCCATCAAACTGGTGTACCTATTTACATCATTTCGTGGAATATGTCAATTACATTTAGTCTTCTAGGATTTTTTGTTAAAGTCTTGAAAAAGTGTTCAGTCTTGGGAACACAGGCTGTTTTACATTTTTGTTAGACAAGTTTCTATGTGGTGGCAGTGGTCCTTGGAGAGGGAGATGTGTGAGCAGCAGGAGAGTTTGCTCTGTGCATTTTGATCTCTGGATTAGAGTCAATTCTTGAGGCAGCTCTCTGGGAGCTGGATAGTGTTGTTAAACAGATTTCTGTCAAAGGATATTGCCTGTATGCTGTTTGACTTCTTGTGTTCTAGGACTGGAGTTTGAGTATAAATTAAATAAATTGCATTTAGAAAACAGACTTCACATCACTGATTCAACCTCCACTAGCAAGTGAGACTACAAGAACCTGAATATCTGTTACTACTTGGCAGAGGAGTGATGCTGGTATCAGAATAGGATATTGGTGTCAAAGAACAATGTCATAGTTATGATTGACTATTCTTTGTCCTTTGCTGTTTTCTTTCCACAGTCTAAAAATTGTCAAATATGGCTGTCTTGTACTGTATAAAATGTCAAGTGCACAAGATTTTTTTTAAAAAATGCCTCTCATAACTAGACTGGAATTACACAAAATCTTGCAAAACAATATAACTCTTGAATTTTGCCAAAAGCAAATAGTCAAGAATGCAAAAAGATACTGAAGATCAGAGTGGAAACATCTCCATTTGAAAAGAAATGAGGCAACATTCAAATCTGGTACAAGCAGTCACAAATTTGCCACCTGTCTGTTGGGAGAGGCTCACTTCCCCTATTACTAATACGACAAAAGCAAAAGTAACAATTGTAAAGATGAAACTATAAAGTAAAAATCAAAAATTTAATTTGGGCATTTGAACACCTGGGGTTACATGGGTTGCAACTAAATTTCTGGTATTTGTCTCTATCCCATCTCTGTTCTTACTTCCCTTTTCTCAGTCATATCCCTGAATTCTACTACATTCCTTTTGTCATCACTATTCTATGTCCCTCATCACATCTGTTCTTGCCTGCCGTCTGCATGAAACTGGTGCTGGCCTCATAGTCTGGTTTTCTTGTGGAGACTGGGTTCCCAAGAGGCAGTATGTTCAGGACAATACCTGTCGCCTCCTGCAGTGGCCTATGCTTGGACAGGACAGGAACTGGATTTAAGACAAAGGGCAATTAGGCACCCAGTTCCCATTGACTTGTCAGGAGTTGGATGCCTAACTCGGATTTGTGCCTTTAAAATCTCCTGTATCCTAAGTTCATAGAGGGCACTCTTGCTTTTAAACTGGTTGGAATCTAGGAAGAGGGATAGAGTACCCCATCAGTTAGAGAAGGAGGTACATGCAGCTAGAACTAGTGTCTTAGGACAACAAAAACTGTTTGTAGGGCATACAATTACTCAGGTTCAATTGGAGCCCTAGTACAACCATAGACCATGTATTCTCTCCTGTCTGTATTAAAATTATTCCTTATTAAAACTCTGGTTCAAAATAACCTCTAAATTTATGCGCTGCTCTGTTTTCTTAGCCAGACACAGGAAGACAACATAGATGAAAATTAATTTCAAGGTGTTTGATAATGCAACAGATGTTTTAAGAGGGAACTAAAAAAATTCCTTCAGGGAAATGTAGGAAAAAGTGTTGAGAGAACTTTCAAAAGTGGAACAGTAAGATACTCCTCCTCCTTCCCCCAGACAGTTTCCTTCAAGGTTTTCTAGAACCACAAGATAAACAATGTCTACTCCTGATCCTTCTATTTCCAGGGCCATAGCAGGTGTGCTCCGCACAGCCTTCCGACCATGACTAACCTCCACATTGTTAAGTATTTGTCAGTGTGTAACAACTGCATGCGTTTTACATTATCATAGAATCATAGAATATAAGGGTTGGAAGGGACCCCAGAAGGTCATCTAGTCCAACCCCCTGCTCGAAGCAGGACCAATTCCCAGTTAAATCATCCCAGCCAGGGCTTTGTCAAGCCTGACCTTAAAAACCTCTAAGGAAGGAGATTCTACCACCTCCCTAGGTAACGCATTCCAGTGTTTCACCACCCTCTTAGTGAAAAAGTTTTTCCTAATATCCAATCTAAACCTCCCCCACTGCAGCTTGAGACCATTACTCCTCGTTCTGTCATCTGCTACCATTGAGAACAGTCTAGAGCCATCCTCTTTGGAACCCCCTTTCAGGTAGTTGAAAGCAGCTATCAAATCCCCCCTCATTCTTCTCTTCTGCAGGCTAAACAATCCCAGCTCCCTCAGCCTCTCCTCATAACTCATGTGTTCCAGACCCCTAATCATTTTTGTTGCCCTTCGCTGGACTCTCTCCAATTTATCCACATCCTTCTTGAAGTGTGGGGCCCAAAACTGGACACAGTACTCCAGATGAGGCCTCACCAATGTCGAATAGAGGGGAACGATCACGTCCCTCGATCTGCTCGCTATGCCCCTACTTATACATCCCAAAATGCCATTGGCCTTCTTGGCAACAAGGGCACACTGCTGACTCATATCCAGCTTCTCGTCCACTGTCACCCCTAGGTCCTTTTCCGCAGAACTGCTGCCTAGCCATTCGGTCCCTAGTCTGTAGCTGTGCATTGGGTTCTTCCGTCCTAAGTGCAGGACCCTGCACTTATCCTTATTGAACCTCATCAGATTTCTTTTGGCCCAATCCTCCAATTTGTCTAGGTCCTTCTGTATCCTATCTCTCCCCTCCAGCGTATCTACCACTCCTCCCAGTTTAGTATCATCCGCAAATTTGCTGAGAGTGCAATCCACACCATCCTCCAGATCATTTATGAAGATATTGAACAAAACCGGCCCCAGGACCGACCCTTGGGGCACTCCACTTGATACCGGCTGCCAACTAGACATGGAGCCATTGATAACTACCCGTTGAGCCCGACAATCTAGCCAGCTTTCTACCCACCTTGTAGTGCATTCATCCAGCCCATACTTCCTTAACTTGCTGACAAGAATACTGTGGGAGACCGTGTCAAAAGCTTTGCTAAAGTCAAGAAACAATACATCCACTGCTTTCCCTTCATCCACAGAACCAGTAATCTCATCATAGAAGGCGATTAGATTAGTCAGGCATGACCTTCCCTTGGTGAATCCATGCTGGCTGTTCCTGATCACTTTCCTCTCATGCAAGTGCTTCAGGATTGATTCTTTGAGGACCTGCTCCATGATTTTTCCAGGGACTGAAGTGAGGCTGACTGGCCTGTAGTTCCCAGGATCCTCCTTCTTCCCTTTTTTAAAGATTGGCACTACATTAGCCTTTTTCCTTTCATAATATGCCTTATAGGCTATTGAAAGTGTAGCTTGTAGAAGTGTTTTATTGTACTGTTTTGTTTAGTATCTGTTGTGGACAACATTAGAGTAGAGAAGCAAGATGGGTATTTATAAGCAGTTATTTACTGGTAAGAATCTAAATTAAATTAGCCAAATATAGCCTGTAACTATATTACAGAGTTACACACCTTTTTAGACTGAATGTGTCTATTGTAAATTTTTATTCAAACAGTTCTTTATAGTTCTTAGAATATCTTAAAATGATCACTGATGCCAACTGGCTTTCTTTTATATGCTATTAGAACACTGTATGCCTTATTTTCCACAGGTGCTGGGAATCTGTAGATCTCCATTCACATCAAATGGAACTGTGGGTGCTTAGTAACGCTGAAAAAAAGAAATTCGGCATAATTTTACTTTACAGTTCTTAGTCAAATATACTAGGTCAATGAGCTAAGGCCCCAGTTCAGCAAATCAGCATCAATGGATTTAAACCTATGCTTAAGTGCTTTCCTGTGGAAGGATGGACTTAAGCGAATAGGGATCTGCTTAAGTGTTTTGCTGAATCAGGGCCCAAATCTGATATAGTGGAATAGTGCTGAGAATCTACAACTCCATTTAATTATAATAGGAGTTGCAAGCACTCATCACCTCCAACTATTTGAGCCACTGTCATTTTTGACAGAAGTAGTACTGTAGGATCTCTGGTAGCATCTTAGCTTTCTTACATTTTTTTCAAGACACAGAAATTGATTGTGCTGGATCTTTATTGGTAATAAATACAGTGGTAGATTAGCCACTGGACCAATGCCCAGGGCCATGGCCAATTGGGGGGACCGCCAAAAATGGGCACCACAACCCCACTCCCCACGCACCCGCCACTCCTGCTGGGGAGCGGGGTCAGAATAATGGGGCTTGCCATGCTCCACCCACCCAGCCAGCGCTCCTGCTAGGGACTGGGAGTGAGGGCAAGGCACATGGGGTTGGAGCCAAGTGGAGCAGGGCAAGTCCCTGTGCCCTGACCCTGCTCCCCACCAGGAGGGTTGGGGAAGTCCTCATGCCCTGACCCCATTTCCACAACAGGAGTGCCAAGAAGGGGGTGAGGGAAGGGACTGCAGGCAGAAGGGGTAGGGAGGGACCCCACTTGCTCTGGCCCAGGGTCCCAAAACACCCTAATCTGCCTCCAACTGTTTTAATACCATTTAAGTAAGAATTTCTGGGAACAGGAGAGGGTGGGGCTTAAATACAAAACAGATCTGTGTTCCAGTGACATTTTATGTCACATTAGGCCACTAAAGCCCGTCTGAAAAAGCTTGTTTTTTAATCTGGTCAGGTTGGACTGGCTCATAAATTTTGGGCATGATAAATAAAGAAACATGAATGAAGAAAACTGGAGGAAAGGAACAAAAAAGTAGCAAATAATAAGTAGCTAGATTGATTTAAAAGAATCCAATATTATGGCCTGCACGGTCAGATCTTAGGTTTGTTTATTCAAGTGGTGTAGAATAATATTTGCACCTTTTATTCAGTTTCAAAGAAGGGAAACTGAAATGTTCTGATAAATGGGATGGGTCATACATTATGGTTACCAAATATCATCAATTAGGCAAAACAGGAACCATTCACCTATACCTCAGAAGCAAAAAAGTTGGCATGTGCAAGATTTGCTGAGCCATATTACAATAAAGAGTGAACCTAAAAATAAAAATTCACCCTCATTAACTGTCACTTGTGGAACTTCACTATAGTATCAGCCATCCAGAGTATCTGCAGTTAATATACAGTTTAGCCAAGCACAGAGGAGAACAAAGGAGAGATCATAATGTCTTTTGTTTACTACTTTTCAAACGGATTAGTACTATATAGGCTGCTACCAGTGGTAGAGAATTTAGTAACAATTGTAGCAGATGCAACTCCAGGTTTAAAAAAGGTAATAGAAGGCAAGTAAGATAATATTAGTATCTTGCTTGTTCTGTAGGCTTTGTATATTAAATTCTCTGCAGGTGTAGCTCAATGGAGTTATGCCAGTAGAGAAATTGGCCCAGTAACTGAGCTCTTCTTCATAGTTTTCTTTCAAATTTGGATATATCTGCAGCAGCAGATGTTAACATGCCCTCTAATTTTATGTCAAATTGTTTACCAAAATCAAGGCTGGGATTTCCAAATGAACTCAAAGGAGTAAAGTGCCCAAGTCTCGATATATTTCTCTAACTTGCTAAGACAACTTCGAAAATCCCAGGCTAGGAATAGAAAATTCAGCAACCTGTTAAGGAAAAGTTTAGCATATGTGACTCCATTTTGTTTGGGGCCCACCATTGTCTAAAAGCAAGCACATCATGCACCAGGAGGTGTGTTTCTTAGATACTGCATTCCTGTGAAAATCCTCCCTCCTCCCCCTCTCCCCCCTTGTTTCCAGGCTGTTTCGACTCCCGTTTTCTGTTCTTTGTCTGTTCCTAACTCCCTGCCTCCTGTTCTTTATGTGAGCCTCCCATCCTGATAAGAAAAGTTACTGATGCATTGCTTTAGGACCTGTAATGTAGTTGAAGTAATGGTTTAGTACGGGGAATGTACCTAGCAGAGATAGGTGGTAGATAAGGAAAGGGTTTGTCTATTGGCTAAGGTTTCTGATGCATGAGGGCAACATGTTTTGCTAAAAGGCATATAACCTTTGATTAGCAGGGGGGCACCACACTCAAGCGTAATAAACTTAGTGTCTCTGGAAATTCTGCAGTTGTGGACTTTGTTCGTGTGCCTCAGCCTAGGCTCGAACAGTGTGTGACCTATCGGGTATAATTTGCAGCAGTTCCTGTGCGTGACCTATCGGGTATAATTTGTAACAAACCACAACCAGCTATTTTTTTCATGCGACTTAAAAAAAAGAGCCCAAATACTTGTTGAGCTTTTGAGTACAGTTCATAAGTTTTTCTAAGTTATTCTGTCCCTGATCAATTTCACACTAGAAAACAATGAATACTTTTCATATATACTTAAAGTTTTATTTTTGGTTCAGTTTCCTGATAGATTTCTCCATCCCTCACTGGTCTCAGCCAGATCATTTGCAAATTAGTTCTAAGGGGAAAAAGGTCTTTATAGTTTTTTTTAAAAAAGTGTCTGACTTTCCCTACAGAAGCTTGGCAGCTTATGCCAGAGGATATAACAAAATACAGTTGTTCTGTTTTAAAGTTTTCTTTAGTTTCTGATGCCTGTGCCACAAATACATACTTCAGAATTACAAGTATTCTGGTGATAACTTTTCCTCTGAATTTTGTATTTATTTAAATAAACTTCCCCTCTCCTTTTAGTGATTTAGATACTTTTTGTTTTTGGGGAGGTGGGGCAGGCGGGAGAATGGATATTGAGGCTCTGATCCTGCCATTAACAGAACATGTGCAGACTGCTGCATCCTCAAAGTGCTGTTAAGGTCAACAGGATGCCACACAGAACAGCAATGCCCCTGTGCTATCAATTCCAGCAATCAAAAACTAAAATGGGTGTTTGTGGGGTGCCTTCCTTTCAACTTCCTTACCTCTCATTCCATGAGCCAAAGTGCATTGAAGTCAGTCAAAGTATCTGTAGTCTGGACACTTGTCCCCCACCCCCAAAAAAAAAAAAACAATCAAAGCATTTAAAAATCATGTTAGCCCTTTTCTCCAGTTTCACATGCTTTTTGAAAGAGCATTTAAACATAGTATTAAAGGTTCAATTAGTGTTATTACTAATTCTAAAGGGGAAAAAGTGGTGACTTGGTTTTCTTCCTTCACCTCTTACTCATCCCACAAAAATATCTTGTTCACCAAGATCACAATGCACTGATCACAGTCTAAAAGTGACCTTTTATTTCAACAATTCTGTTAGCTCCTTACTTGCAAAAGTGTACATTTTCTTGCTGGCTCAATGGTGCATATTTCAATATGCTCTTCAGACTCACTTTTCACTGCAGTCCTAACAGGCTCATTCAAGCTTACAATGAAGAGTGACCCTACCAAACAAATGGCAGCAAGGTTACAAGCTAAAGCTTATGACCCTCCAAAAGCTTGTTTTCCTGAGCTGTCTAATAGGGTGAACACTTCACTGATGATGTTCATTGTGCAAGAACTCCAAAAATTGGCTCTAAGACTGTTTTACCTTGATGACACATGATCATTGACTTTAAAGTTTATTCTCCCAAGGCAGAGAGAAAGGGAGAGCAGTTTATTGCTTTGTATCATTTGTAATACATATACCAGTACACCTACACTGGCATTCAACTTCCATAATATACTACAATTAAGATTCAAAAACAAAGCAAGTCTTTCACGGTCCAAATCCCAGAGAGAAATAGGTTTTTAGGTTTGCAGTGTAAAATTCTCCACTGTCTTGTATCTAGTCAAGATGTCACTTTCTAAAGCTTTTAAGGTATTTGGCCATTATGAACCAAGTAGGTTAACATGACACTGGGCCTTGCAAGTTTCTCAGGCTTCAGTTTGTAGCAGTTAGACAAGAACCAGTATCTGCAGGTTCACTTAGCAGTCTAAGCACTACAAACTTGTAATGATGAATTGCTCATCTCCCAATTAAAAAAAATTCCAAAAATGACAGGCCAAATCATCTCTTCCCCCACCCCACCGCCTGAGCTGTGCAGAGAGGGTTCCCTCCATGTGCAGACTCCCCACTCCCAAACAGGTGGTCAGCAGTGCTACCTCTATAGCATCCTCCTCCAGATCTCAGCTAAAGCCCTGCATAGCTTAGTAGTTCATTCTGAGAAACCCTTTGTCGCCATCATGTACATCTTCACTGAAGATTTAATTCAGGCATTTCCCTTAACCGAGCTCCCATCCACACACAAAAAGTCTGACATGAGTTTTGTGGTATTTTCAACTTAAGATAGCTGGCCAGTGCTAGGATATCGGTTAAAGCTTGACTTCTGTTTTCATGCAGTACCCACTTAGCAGCAATGCATAAGCTAAAATCACTTGAACATAAGAACGGCCATACTGGGTCCGACCAAAGTTCCATCTAGCCAAGTATCCTGTCTTCCAAGAGTAACCGATGCCAGATGCTGCCGAGAGAATGAACAGAATAGGTAGTTAGAGTGATCCATCCCTGGTCATCTACTCCCAGCTTCTGGCAGTGAGAGACTAGGGACACCCAGTTCATGGGGTTGCATCCCTGGCCATCTGAGTGAATAGCTGTTGATGGATCTAATCTCCATGAACTTAATTATTTTTTGAACTCTGTTATAGTTTTGGCCTTCACAACATCCCCGGCAATGAGTTCCACAGGTTGATTGTGCATGGTGTTGTGATACAGCACGGCCAGACAGCAGCAGGAGAGTGATATGAGAGATATGTAAGTCCCAGGATGAGGAGAAGCCTTATTCCCTGTAGAGGGAAGAAAGGTTTCTATAGATTAATTAAAAGCACCTGAAGCCAATTAAAGCACCTGAAGCTAATCACCTGATAAAAACCCCTGCTTCAATCAGCCAGGGGAAGGAGTTGGAGCAGAGAGCAGTTTGAAGGAGTGCCGTGGCTGGCTAGAAGACCAAGACCCTAGGTAAAGAGACACCTGGCTTGTTGGGGGGAGAGAGGAAGCCCCACAAGCTGAAGAGCAGGAGAGGGAAGTAGCCCAGGGGAAGAAACACTAGTTCAAGTTGTTTACCACTATCCCTAGGGCCCTTGGGCTGGGACCCGGAGTAGAGGGCGGGCCCAGGTCCCTCCCTTTCCACTACCCTTCTCTAGGTTACTAGTGGGATAGTAGATACCCTAGTTCAGGGCAGGAAACTGAGGCCTATAGAGAAGGAAATAAGCTCTTGTGGGACTAAAGCCAGTACTTTCTAATGATGCAATGAGAAAAAACCCACAGGATGAGAAGAGAATTATTATCCTTGAGAAGGGAGTGTTGGTACCTCTGAGCACGGTGGAACAATCTAGAGGGTATACCCCACTAGCTGAGAAGCAGAACACCTGTGCAGAGATCCCCCTCAGGAATATAGTCAAGAAGCTCATCTACAGATTATGGGAGCAAAGAGTTCAATATTACATTCATAAAAAATTCAGTAGATGAAGATGAGAATGGAGGATCTGCCTGTACTGGGGGAAAGACACTTCCCTTCAAATATAAATTAAATATAAATATGAGGTTTTTAGCAGTTATCTGAAATGGTGTGACTTGGATTCCTGTAGATATACCAACAACTCCTCTTCATAAAACACTCTTAAATTGTAGTTTCTGAAACTTAAAATTAGTTAGTATATTTCTAAGCAAGTGGGTTCCTGCCAAGTGGCTGTCATTTCAATATATTATCCAGTATATTTTGACAGAAAACTCAGTACAATAGCAAGAAACCAAACCAATGTTCAGCACTAGTGCCATACAAGGAATACAGAACATAAGTACATGTTTTAACAGAGGCTTTAATAATAAATCGTGCCTAAAGGCCACCATTAGGATCAGGACCCCTGTTGGGCTAGGTACTGTTCAAATTTAGATTAACACACACACTTTCCTTAGCATTTCTCTCTAATACAGACTTGTTTTCTTTAGACAATAACTGCAGTGCTCAGAACTTAAAGTATCTGACAAAAATAAGTAGAAATGGATTCCCTTCCTACCCCCATTACTTGGGGATTACTCAGAACAGATGGCGAAGAATAAGCAGATAGTATGATTTTTATTATCCTAATAATATTGACTAAGGCCCTGTCTGTACTAAATTTTTCTCTTTTCCACTTGTGTAGCTACACCATTGCAACCCCCCAATATGTGTATTAAACTAGTGTAAGACCAGGTAAATCACCCACCCTCCCCCGATAAGTACAGTCAAACTGGTATATATACTGTTTTGCAATTGGAGAGTTGCACTGATCTAATCACTGGTGCAAGTGTTCCTAGTCTAGACAAGTCCTAAACTAAAAGAAAAATAGAAGCATTTTAGTGATTGAACAATAATACGTATAAAGGTAAGAAATTATGTGTTAGCAGAATGGAGCAAGAAATCAAGTTAGTTTAAGGGCTTAACTACACCCCCAGAATGAAAGGTTATTCATTGTTGCAGATACAAAGCAGACTGACTGGTCTAATGAAAAGAATTCTTGTCTTTTACAATAGACCTTTAAACCATTCCTACTCAGCAGGCTCAAAACTATTTCACTGGAAGGTTTAGGGTCTATTGAGTGAAAATGGCAGCTGTTTTACTCAGCTCATTTCATTTCATATCAGTTCTAAAGTATCACATGTTCTATTTCAATGTTTTCCAGGAAAGAAAAAATGAATCTAACTTGGAATGGAATTGGGGGGAATTGTCTCTGCAAGCCAATTAAATAAACAACACTGACTTTTCAACCTTCTTGCCCCCTCCCCACCCCACTGGTCCAGGCAAATGTTAAACTGAGTGAGTGACTAAAGAACACAAACTAGCAACAAAAGGAATGCCTGCAGTCAATAACTTTTACAAGTTTTAAAGTGTGTTCACTAGTTCTCATGTTAGTATATTCACAGTTATCAAGGTGGAGGTAAAGGAATATGGAAACCTAAAGGATACTCAAACACTTTCCAACCCTAACATTAACACAATTACTTTTCATGCTAATGTGTATTAAAAACCTCCCACCTGTTTTGTGTGAACCATTTGCTTGAAATGGAATCTTGAACTTATTCAGCCAATTTAACAACATTATCCTATTTGATTTTTTCCACTGTCATTTTTTCATCTTCCTTAACAGGCAGGCTCTGTAGCTGATGGAAGCCAATCTCTTTTAAAGCCTTATTCTTTAAGAGTTAGAGGACTAAAGATGACAATTGAGGGCTACAATGTCAGAAACACAATCATTTCTTGTGTCATTCAAAGAGTGCTACACAACCAAAAGCAATATAGAAAAAGACAAAGATAAGAGATAAATGAACATTTGAGTTCTAGCTAAACTCCATTCAGCCTTTGCTTCTCAGCATCCAACTGTACAGCTAATAAGGCTGGTGAAATTCTAATTCTTCATTACTGTCAAGTTATTTCACCAGAAGGGATTCTAAGTTCTACAAATTTTTCAAAAATGCAGCTAGGATTGGATTGCATTGCTGCCTGAGTTCAACCAATTCTCTGTGACAACGTTTCTCAATTATTACTAGTGGGCCATGTTTTAAAAGACTTCCTATGGATGGTGCTTGGAGATTCTCTACTCTAACAAACAAAACAATTAAATGAACTATCATTGCAAGCTGTGACGGGGTCAGGACTCACCACCACTGGCGCCTCCTACTGGTTGCTCTGGGAAATAGCTCTAGTCAGCTGTGGAGTGCCCTCTGCACATGGTGTCTCGCCCGTTGTCTGCTCTGCTGATTTGGGAACCGCCTTGCTCCCTGCTTGGTGGTGTCCACTTTAGGACACTGCCCTCTAGCAGCATCCACTACTCCACTCTCATCCCCCTCTGGGGGGGGGAGGGCAGGAGGGGTGGTAACAGTCCTTCGGCTTGCACCTGCCTCAGTGGCCAACCACAACCCCAAAGTCTAGCCCTTCACCTCAGGGCAAGTTGCAGTCTGTCTCAGCCACACTCCTCTGTGGTCAGGTGCAGTGTAAGGGGTGAAAGGGGACCCAGGCCCACCCACTACTCTGGCTCCCAACCCCGGGACTCTCCAGTGGACGCCTGTCTCTACCCTCCTTCTCTCTCCTCTTGTCCACCTATTTTCCCTGGGCCAGTTCCTCTTTGGCTCCATGCACCTTTTCGACCGCTTTTTAGGGGGGTGGCCGCAGCCTGGCAGGTAACTGGGCCAGAGCTCTCCCAAGCCTGCCCCGCACTACTCTGTGCAAGGTGCTATCTCCTTACCTCAGGGGCCAGTCCTCCTCCCTTGCTAGTTAGGGAGAGACTCCTCTCTCCTTTGCTAGGCAGCCTTTATATAGGGCCCAGCCCGGCCCTGACTGGCTCTTCACAGGCCTTTGCTGATTGGCTGCTGGTCTGCACACCCTCTCTAGCTTGTTCCAGCCCTTTTTCTCATGGAGTGGGACAGCTGCCCCACTTCACAAGCCCATGGAAGAACAATCAAACTGTCCTTCTGTAAATGTGCAGGAGACTTACACACGTTAATTCTGACATTAATGGAATTATGTGTTGTATTACTTCACCCATCTCTCCCCACCCCAACCATGGTCAACCATCTCTCCCCACATGGATGGAGAGAGAGACCTAAAAAAATATGTAAATTGAAGGAACTAGAACTCTTGAGGTGAAGTGTAAATGAAGAAATTCTCGACGAAATTTCAAAATATAGAGTCCATAAGACACATTTGAGTTTGTGGTAACATACAGTACCTGGAAATTATTCAGAATTGCTAAGGCATGTAATTACTAAACCACATGTTGGTTCCACTCACAAAATTGAAGGCCAAGAACTCTTTCCATTTACCACCACCTCGGACACGGATGCTATCTAGGATATTCAGCAAAATCAGCAATCCCACTTCCTCATGTTTTACATCTGTAGAAATGGAAATACTACTACTTACCTACATCTAAGCATATTCTGAAGATTTATAAGTTGTTTCAAAGTTGAAAAGTGCTACATATTAACAACAAGATAGAAATTTAAGCCATCAAGACAATGGTGATCTTAGAGATGGACCTGAATCAAAACCCTGGACAACGCTACCCACAAACTTAGGGGATATTTGGGGCCAACTTAAAAATGTTAGCACTTCGGGTGGGGGTGTTCTTCCCTATTAAATTATGTAGGACTTTTATTTAAGGGAATTATTTAAGAGACTTATCCTACAAGTGTGTATATGAGTAAATGAGAATTCAGTGAGAATTCTCATGAGTGAAGTTACTCACATTAATGGATGCAGAATCAGACAGTTAGCTTGCAACTGTTTGCAGGCTTTTTTTTTTTTTTTTTAATTGTACTCGGGTACCATCATGGTGAGCTGAATTTAATATGATTTCCTGGGATTCACAGTGATAATATGCATCACTCTATTAAATATAATTAAATACAATATATAAGCATCAGCATCATGGTGGTTTGGTCATGAAGGCCAGGAGCTCTTAGCAGAAAGTAAAGTTGCCCTTCAATGTAACCCTCAATGTATAATCCTTCTGTCAACAACTCCTTTGCCCAGGGTCACTGCAGTCACCACCAGCAATGGAGATGCAATTTTCAGTGCCTTACATCAAAGTATGGAAGCTATCACCAGAGTTGTTTTAATGTCACTTGAACTGAACTATTATCAGCAATGGATTTTATGGGATCACTATGGGACTGTTCACGTCAATGAAAAGACTAACCTTATGTTTTTTTGGTCCAAGAGCTGACCCAGTTTATCCACATTCACCCTTGTTGACCTTGCCCAACTTAATTTAAGAGACAAACTTTGCTTTAGGTAAGTACAGCTAAATTTAGGCAATGACAACTTTATTTTCTCATATTAATCTGCTCTTCAGCTGGTAATAGTAATAATTGACTGTATTACCCTTAAAGTCATATTTAACTTTTATTAATTCCTTGTACTTAGTTTTCAGAACTATTACACCAGGGGCTCTTAAATTGGGGGTCGGGACCCCTCAAGAGGTTGAGGTTATTATATTGGGGGGGTTATGAGCTCTCATCCTTCACCCCAAACCCCCCTTTGCAACGAGTATTTTAATGGTGTTAAATATTATAATATTTAATGGTGTTAAATATATAAAAGGTTTTTAATTTATAAGGGGGGGAGGGTCGCACTCAGAGGCTTTACTCGTCAGATACTCAACATGTATACCATATGCAGATATAATTTCCTTCATCGTATTCATGAAAGAAGAGACATTTTACTCTGCTTGTGATTCATAAAATCTTAATCCATGATAGGTCCTTAAATATTCAAACACCATCCCTTTTACAAATAAGAAATACACTGAAGGGAAGAAAAAAGGAGTCTTGATGTAAAGCCAGTGAGTAAAATTCTAGACTAACACAAAGTCACCATTAGCTGAACCCTGCAGTTCCCAGGTGTTTACTGCAGGATATGCCCTGACAAGTCCTCTTTCATAAAAACTATTCAGAGACCTTTGACATTAAATACCTTAACACAAAAGCACACTTTAAGGGGATTTACTTGAAAATCCTTATATACAAACAGCTAGAAGGTGAAGAGAATGATAATGAATTAGAACAAAACTTGCAAGTAGACAATCATTAGTAAGCCTCCATCTTCACATTTAACCACAATAACAAACCCTATCCACAGTCTGTGCCAGATACTTGTGTTTAATTGAACTACAGGGTTTCTCAGAGAATAAGGGCCTGATCCAAACACCATTGAAGTAAATGGGGTGTCTTCACATTGGTTTGAAGAGTTGCATCACAATCCCATTTAAAAAAAAAGAAAAACCAACACACACACACACCTGATGAGAATTCAGTTTAGGTTTATGAAAACAACTGACTACAATCTCCAAGTAACTATACATGTTTTTTTTTTTTTTTATTATTTACATGTTTTTGCAAATTGTCCAGGTGCTCTTTATAAACCTCATAATCTGACTGTTTTCTTCCATAATGCAATCCAATTCTTTTGATAATTTGGGGGTAGCAGAATAGAAATAAAATGACTCACAAAAGGTCAGTCCATAGTTCATGGTTGTGCTGCAGTTTACAAGATAAATTTATAAAGATTTTAGCAAACACAGTAAGGGCTTGAGTTTGTATCAAAGTCCTCACATCTGTAGTATACAGAGATGGAACAACCTACACTTTTAATTTTTCTCCATAATGGGAATCTTTAGTGCACACCCAAAATCTTAACTGACTTCAAACAAAATTGTATGTCTAAGAGAAATGCAGGATCAGGCTAATATAATTTATGTTCCATATATAAATGGCAAGGAAAACAATATAGAATCATCCAACCCAAAACAAAGTTCATGGTTTACCAGAAACCAATGCATAGGTATTAGCCAAATACTGACCATGGACCCAATCCTGTATTTGTTACCTCAAACAAAACTTCCATTGACAGCAATAGGACATTTGACAGGAGAAAATTTTATTATTGTTCATATCTGAGCAAAGAATTGTCACCTACAGACTGATATACATGCTCATGCACGTGTACACACACACATTTGCAAAGACAAATGGAGCAGTATTTATAAATAGGATATGATCCACTCCAAGTGAAGTCAATGAAAAAAAACAAAAAAAAAACCTACTATTGAGTTAATTGGGAACAGAATTGGGCCCTAAGTTTTATTGCATTTATTGCATGCAGGGTTACACTTTTCTAGCATCATCCCCACAAGATGAGAATTAAGTCATTAGGATGACATTTACTTGCGTACTGAGGGCCTGAGCAAGGTTCTCTATGTTGGTAAATTGTATAGTCAATTGCTTGACCATACTTCGGGCCATTATGAAAATCTACTCAGACCAAATAACCAATATGACTCAGGTTTATTGCTATAAGCCAATAATAGTACAGAAAAAAGGTTCAATAGGATATCAATTTCTGGGAAGCTATCTTCTGCAGCATGGCAAAGTTTACCTTACACAGAAGGTGTGCTTCCACATTACTAAATATTTCAGCTAGTAGTATTTATAGGATGATTTTAGGAGTTAAAAAATCTCTACATGTCACTGAAAATCAACCCCCCTCCCAGATACTAGTTCTTTAAATTGTTGTTCTCTATTTCCCTTATCTTTGCTTGGATACTAACATTGCAGGTACCAGTCTGTGAAGGTACCTCCCCAGCTTGTACCAGAGTAGAACATTAGTGTATTTTGCTTTTGACAAGTTTCTTATGTTCTAATGCCAAAGCGGTCTTCAGCTTTGCAAATTGTTATGGAATATTTAGCACAAGTTAACAGGATTATAGAAAGATAAGCCAGTTTAGCATTATTTTCCTTCAATTTAAATTTTCACAGTTGTGCAAAATTATGAAGAGGTCAGACAATTATTTAGTCATAGCAGATGTTGAAATTCAAAAAGTTAAAGCTTTACAAGCAGTCACAAATTGTTAACATCACACGCCAAAAATATATGAAGTAAATAACCTTAAATCAAATGCCAATACATTCTCAAGCAGCATTTTTCTTACTTTGTCTACCTGTAAATTTTGATTATTGATGGAAAGTTTGCAGGTAAGTGTACAGTGAAGTGGACATTGACCAACATTTTCCAATAAAAATATAGTCTTTCCAAGCTAGTCTTAAACTGTAAATGTCTTCAGACAGCGTTTACATGGATATTATAGTACTATAATGTAATGATGGAATAACTACCAGGATACCACCCTTTCAGGCTGCTGCTATCACTTTTCAAGCAAAATTGTATTGTCTACATGCTCAGCTGTTGATCCTATCACACTCACAAAAGGAAAACATGCTGGAGCTTCACATGGTAAGGTGAGGGGGAATATATCTTTTAAGGATGGAAAAATTGATTGGAAGAGTGGAAGCTCCCAAAGGCCAATTATTTCTGAACTGCAAACTTCAATATTTCAATAGTCGTAATTTGTTCAAATTCAAAAATTAAAGGAAAAAGTGATGTCATAATAGGAATAATGAAGAACCTCATTGACTTTCTGCAATGACTGTGGTCCAAATCCTGCTGTGTGATGTCTACCATAGATAGCTGTTAGTAGCCAGATAGCCTTTGATTGAAGTGTGTTATCAAGTTCTCCAGTAAGATAATGGTAGAGTAATATCTAGCTCTATGTAGAACTTTTCACAGAGGCCTGGATTTGTTTCACAGAGAAGATAAGGATCACTATCCCCATTCAGATGGGGAAACTGAGGCACAGAAGAGTAAAGTGACTTGCTCGGTTACTAGCTCAGGATCACTAGGCCAGTAACAAAACCTAGGCCTTATTCTCCTTAGTTCAGAGGGGCCTCATTGCTTCCCTAAAAATGTGTAGCAATTAAATAACCCCTCACCATGATAATCACTTCTGATACTTACAAAAGTTGGATTAAAAAAAAGCAAGGAAGACTTGCACACAGCATTCTTCTGGAAAAGGATAAAAAAACCAAACATATCTAAACATTTTCCCCCTCACTAACAACCCATGGTCATGTTTAAGAAAATGG
The DNA here is from genome assembly GCF_965140235.1 of Caretta caretta. Lineage (NCBI taxonomy): Eukaryota > Metazoa > Chordata > Testudines > Cheloniidae > Caretta > Caretta caretta. Next base: position 57,446,651 of record NC_134209.1, read on the forward strand.
CTGGCTTTCACAAATTGGAATGTCAATCAGATTTGTTTTTAATTTTCTCCCTCCCTCAGCACTACCACTCAAGATGATAGAGAATAATTACTGCCTGCTGAAAAGTGAAAGATGGGCAGTATGACTTTGTCAATTATATAAACACATATGCAGATAAAGAACCATTGGTCATGTTTAAATCGTCAGAACTCCGATCAGGGATTTCCACTTAATATACTTAAGCACTAGCTCCATGTTAGTTGGCAGCCGGTATCTAGCGGAGTGCTCCAAAGGTCGGTCCTGGGGCCGGTTTTGTTCAATATCTTCATTAATGATCTGGAAGATGGTGTGGATTGCACCCTCAGCAAGTTTGCAGATACACTAAACTGGGAGGAGTGGTAGACACGCTGGAGGGTAGAGATAGGATACAGAGGGACCTAGACAAATTGGAGGATTGGGACAAAAGAAATCTGATGAGGTTCAACAAGGACAAGTGCAGAGTCCTGCACTTAGGATGGAAGAATCCAATGCACCGCTGCAGACTAGGGACCGAATGGCTTGGCAGCAGTTCTGCAGAAAAGGACCTGGGGTGACAGTGGACGAGAAGCTGGATATGAGTCAACAGTGTGCCCTTGTTGCCAAGAAGGCCAATGGCATTTTTGGGATGTATAACTAGGGGCATTGCCAGCAGATCGAGGGACGTGATCGTTCCCCTCTATTCGACATTGGTGAGGCCTAATCTGGAGTACTGTGTCCAGTTTTGGGCCCCACACTACAAGAAGGATGTGGAGAAATTGGAGAGAGTCCAGCAAAGGGCAACAAAAATGATTAGGGGTCTGGAACACATGACTTATGAGGAGAGGCTAAGGGAACTGGGATTGTTTAGTCTACGGAAGAGAAGAATGAGGTGGGATTTGATAGCTGCTTTTAACTACCTGAAAGGTGGATCCAAAGAGGATGGATCTAGACTATTCTCAGTGATAGCAGATGACAGGACAAGGAGTAATGGTCTCAAGTTGCAGTGGGGGAGATTTAGGTTGGATATTAGGAAAAACTTTTTCACTAGGAGGGTGGTGAAACACTGGAATGCGTTACCTAGGGAGGTGGTGGAATCCCCTTCCTTGGAAGTTTTTAAGGTCAGGCTTGACAAAGCCCTGGCTGGGATGATTTAGTTGGGATTGGTCCTGCTCTAGGCAGGGGGTTGGACTAGATGGCCTCCAGAGGTCCCTTCCAACGCTGCTATTCTATGATTCTATGAATCCTACAGGAGTATTTTAAAAATAAGAGTAGACAGCTATTATTCTTCATTCCAATCCTTTGCCTGTGGTGGGAATAGCATTTCTCGCCACAGTTGTTTATCATGAGGTTTAGCCAAACTCAATATACAATGGTAGTTCCAAGATAGACTGTTTTTTCCCTTCAGTTTGCACTTTTCCTCATTATTATGTGTAACCAAACATGGCAAAGGGTCAACTGCAAGTCATCATATGAAAGACGCATAATCAAGTTTTCCAGTAAGTTACACCACTAGCCTAGATTCTCCACCATGGTCAAGTGCCATTTGGAGACAGTGAAGTTGGATGCTACAAGGCTCCTAGATATCATGCCACCCAGCACCCGTTTAAGTTTTAAAGCTATGAGGAACGCCTCTAAAAGCTACTGTCTTGAGCTCTCCGCACCCCTTTATGGCAGCAGAGAATATATATTATCAATAGTACCGGAAATCTGCTCCAACATGCCCTTTCCGACTCCCATTGTAGCTCTCATCTCACCATGCCCAGTGTTGATGGTGGGGGCTGCAGTTCAAGCAGGAGGCATGCCAGATTTACACCAGAAATCATAGGGGAGCTCTCAGATAATCAGATGGAACATCCCCCCGCCCCATCATTTTTAGCCAGTATGTTTTTGAGTGGTGCCAGCTCTTCCTACAGCATCTCCACTGACTCCCAGATCACTTTCAAGTGTCTCCTTTGTCTATTCAAGATCTTTCACAAGTTGGCTCCCTCTTACTTGCTTGTTTTGTTTGTCCCTTTTACTGCCTCTTCTCTGCCCCCCGGCCCCACAACTTCCCTGAACTCTGCTTAGCCCAAACCACAACAGAATTCTTTCTTCATGGTCTCCCCCGACCCCTGCAATTTCCATGCCTTCTTTAAAGCAACCTCCTCTGCCTGGTGCTCCCATAACAAATCATAACCACCACCTATTCCTTGAGTCCTTTCTCAAACCCAACTTCTTTGGCTGCATATAAAACTTAGCTTTAGCTATATAGGAGCATTTGTATATATTACATTTAAAAAAGGAGTTAAAAGAAATTAAGATTGCAAAGTTAAGTACTCAGAAGTTAAGAAGTGCCAGAATGAATGTTGCCCCACTTTCTTTAGGGTTCAAGAAAAACTGCAGAGCAGATTGAGCAGGGTAAAAAAAGTCCACAGAGTTTATCAATGCAGTTTCTCCAACACCTCTTGTTGCAGGGTCCTCTGCAAAGAGTGTTGGTAGGCCCCTCTCCCAATTAGCCAGCCTTGAGCCAATAGTCCTTTATAATCAAATGTAGTTCAAAACAAACTCACTGGTCCTGAGTAAAGCCTACCTTTCTCTAGCACAGCTCTGACAGTTCACTATCCCTACAGAAGTGCAAGAGCCATCCTTTCCTCATAGGATGAAGGGTGAGAGGTCTGCTTTTCTCCTCAGACAGCCAACAAGTAGCCTGTCTTCCTTCCATTTTTAAACTACTCCTTAGTTACCTGACAGTGAGTGTAGGTGAAGCAGCGTGGGGCTGAGTGGACTTACAGCAGCTCATTAAGCCTTGCTGACTCAGTGATGGGTTTATATACCCCTTCCACACTGAACAACCTTAGTTCACCACCCTTTCATATGTGCATTATAATACTGTCTAATTCTATGATCACATACTATTTTCCCACAGGACTCCAGCCCTATTCACTGACTAGGTAACTATCTGGTATTCCTTTTTTTTTTTTTTTTTGGTCACCCTCATCCAGTACTTTACTTAACTAATAGCATCCAAACCCTGCACTTAATACAAGATTAATAATTTCTTCCTGAGTGTTTCTATGGGTTTCTTCATAGTAACTGGGTGCTTCAAAAACATCCATGAATTTATGTTTAGGCACCCCTGTGAGGAAAGGAGTTATTATTGTACCGATTTTACAGCTGGGGAATAGTGGCACAGAGAGAATAAGGCCAAAATTGTCAGCTGGCTACCCAACTTGAGAAACCTAGGGTCCTGAATTTTCAGAGTATATAACGTTTATAGCACATTATGTGTTCAAAGCATGGCTCCTACTGTTTTCAATTGCAGTTGTGAGCACTTAGTTATTCTGCAAGTCTAGCCCCAGATGTCTCACACTGGGCATCTAGAAAATGAGGAACACACAATCAGTGAGCACCTGTTAAAAATTTGATTTAAATGACTTACCCAGCATCACATAAGAAGTCTGTGGCATAGGGAGGGATAGTATCCAGTTCTCCAGGGCAGCATTCAGTTGCCCTAATATGAGACCATTCATTCTCTTCCTGTAATCTCCTACCTCATTCCCACTGCACACCTTCCAGCTTCTGCAACAAATGAGGCAAGGGGTCATAAAGACAATCTCTGTCAATTAAGAGCCCTGATCTAGCCTGTGCATGGAATGATGCTAGGATCCTTTAGAAAACAAATAGTATGTGGTCATGTATTTAAATACTATATCATAATGCTTATGCAGCAAGGGGGCTGAATAAGGTTTCATGGACATCTTTAATGTTTTTTCCTACCTTTTCAGTATTTGACTTTGTGACCTTAAGTTTTTTAAATAAAAATATTTTACTATTATTATTGCTAATGTAGTTTCCCAAGTTTTTTTTAAAAAAACACAACAACTCTGAAATTCCATCATGGGGAACCATACAGACTCCAAACTTGGATCATCAGCAACATTTGGACCCTTAGTTCTATACCACAGACCTCTTCCACTTGAAATAATGAAGTAACTTATAGCATTAGTTGGCTGTTATCCTAAATAAGGACCAATCAATAGAAGGGGATGAGATACACACCTTGCCAGTGGATTTCACAATTATTTAAAGACAACAGAAGAATGTAGAGACTTAGGCTGCCTGGGCCGAGTTTCACATTCGGGAAGAGAGTATTATCTAGTGGTTATAGACACTTCTACCCCTGTGCCCTTCTGCTCCTATCCAACCCCATTCCATTCTGCACCTACATTGCCCCAGCCCCTTCCTCACACTCTGATTCTTGGAACCCACTCGTCCCTCACTCCTCTTCTACTCATTTCCCCCTTAATCCTCTGCATTCATCTCAGGCTGCATCCTTCTCTTTCTTCTCCATGCTACCTTGGCACCAGCATTGAGAACACAGGTTTGCTGTTTCCATTTCCTGTGCCCAGCAGCACATAGCATCCAGGAGCAACAATTTCAGGGAAAGTTCTGCTCAGTCTTTGCAACCTTGGTATCATGGGGCTCTGCTTCTCTAGCACAACCCTTTGTGGCCTGTTACAGCTTTGCAGGCACATTGCACTCACATCTTTTCAGACAGTTACACAGAGTAGATTTGTTCAAGCTATGTTTGCTGGTCTGGTTTATTCACTCATTCTACGAAGGGTAACTCACTGTTTAATCACTCAAGTTCATATCCATCCTGAGTCCATGAAAATACCATCTGACCCTAGACAACTATCTAAGTCCTAGATCTGTTATAAGCTAGATATGGTTAAAATTTGATGGAAGAGTCCTGGTCAGTTTCCTCCCTTGTTCAGGAGGCCCCAGCACTCCTCCCAGAGCTGGGTTGTACTTCAGACAATCGCCCTCCCACTCTCCTTAAGGCAGGAGGCTCCTAGCTCTCCTTTTTGGAGCCAGAGTTGTAGTTTAGGCTATCTGAAGAGCCTCAGGCAGCTTCTCCTCCAGCTGGTCCTTTTCCCACTCCATCCTTCCACCCTCAGGCTAGGAGCATTCAGTAAGCAGACTTTCACCTGCTATTATCTTCTCCCTGATAAACTCCTGCAGGAGCCTTCTTAATACCTGTAGCATCTACAGATATCTGTCCTGCTACAAAGGAGGAGACAGCATTTATGCTGGCCCCTTTTCCCAGCTCATTCCTTATTGGCTGAGTGAGAGATACAATAACAAGATTCCTTCTTAATGCTACTTCTTCCTAAGACCCTTTTCCCCTCTCCTCATAGCTCCTCAGGCTTCATGTTTCAGAGCACCCCAGACTCTTAAAGACATGCCATGTGATAGGGACAAGTTGACTACTAGACACCATTTAAAGGGAAGATCACCCCATTACACTTGGGACGGAACATGCTCATTTCACATTCAACATGCACAGGGAGGATGGCATATCCACAGACTGGTCAACATATATGGAGTTGTGAGGGGATGAAGCGTGCTCAGTGCATACACAATCTTCAGAGAATTTAGTTGCCAAACTTTTACAAGTCTCTACTCAGAAAGTTGTCCAAATTTAGGTGTATTTTCATGGGGACATCAGTGCAACCCTTACCTCCTCATCATCAAGGCAAATCCCAAAGCATCCTTCTAGATTGAGCAGAATCCAGGTCAATCTCTAGCTAGAACCTTAAGACCATCTGTCTGGATGTTCAATTTATGTTTGTCATTGGTGAGCTTCTCATGCCCCTGTCAGGGCCTATAACAGGAGATGGCAACCTTCAGCACGTGGCCCACCAGGGTAATCCGCTGGCGGGCCGTGAGACATTTTGTTTACATGGATCATCCACAGGCATGGCGCCCCGCAGCTCCCAGTGACTGCGGTTTGCCATTCCCAGCCGCCAATGGGAGCTGCAGGAAGTGGCAACCAGCATGTCCCTGCAGCCCGCATTGCTTCCCGCAGCTCCCTTTGGCCGGGAACAGTGAACCGCTTCCACTGGGAGCTGCGGGGGGGCCGTGCCTGCAGACATTCAACGTAAACAAAATATTTCATGACCCACCAGCAGATTATCCAGATGGGCCACATGCTGAAGGTTGCTGACCCCAGCCTATAACTTGGTGATCTGACCTAGTGGTCAGAGCCAGGGGCAGAGTCAGGGTTGCAGTCAGAAATCACACCAAAGGTCCAAGTCAGTGTCAGAATCCAAAGCCACACCACGGGTCAATCCCAAATCAGAGTCAGGAGCCACACCAGAGTCAATGCCAGGGTTTGAGTTCATAGCCATGTGAAGGGTCAAACCAGGATCAATCACTAGAATGAGAGTATGGAAACAGAAACCAGGAATGGAACATGGGCAAAAAGAAAGAACCAGGCAGGAACTAGGAAGAAGGTATGGTAACAAGATCAGGAACCAGGCAAGGAGTTAAGAACTTGGTCTCAGAGATCTGGTCAGAAGCAGGCCTAACAACAAGTTGCTCATGGAATAGGAATAGGAAGATTTATGCCTGGTGATGTCCAATTAACAGTCTGCTGCTAGTCATCTGACCCAGCTGAGTCAGAGGGCACGAAAAGATGCTGAAAGCCACTCAGTCAGTGGGTGGTGGGATGTTGACTGCACTTCCCTCAGCTGCCCTTGTGGTGTGATGGTGCAGTAGGTAAAGTTCTGGCTCAGCATCCCTGGGTTTGAGGCACTGGACAGCTGCCAAAATTTTGGCGATCACGTGATTGCTGACCATATATTGGCATTCCTTGGTCAACATGCTTTGTAATTTGTTGATTTTCCATATGTAGAGTTTGTATAACCATGGTTCTGTAGCTCTGCATGGTTTCTGATAAACTGATGCCACAACAACTCCACAGAGGCCACTGAAAGACCCAGAACATGGCAGCAGCTGCTACTACATAAGCATCCACATCCTCCATGCCACCCAAGTATTTGACAGTTGCCCTCTGCTTGACATCCCACCTGGGCAGGTTATTACGGAGTGGAGGCTACATGATGGTAGTGGCCAGTGATTTACTCTCATCTGGATTAATAACTAGACCAAAGCACACCGCTTCCTCCCTAACCAGATCAACCATCATCAGCAGCAGTTCACCAAACTGCACCAACAAGACAATGTCATTATTCAAGGTCTGGAAGCAAATCAGTATTCAGCTCAACTCTACTGACAGCTGCCTCCTCAAGTTTATCCATCGACCAATTAATGCTGATATTGAACAAAGCGATGACAGGATACAACCTCGCTGAACTCCTGTGGAAATAGGAAATGCCATATATCCGCCATTAACTTAAAAACTGTTTTCCGTTCTATTATATAGAGTTCTCCTATCACTGAGTCACATCATCAGATCACATTCAGTTTCCTTAATGCCCTGAAATGAAAGGCATGATGGAAGTCTATAAAAAGTGCTGCACATGACATTAAATTCAGCCATCATCTCAAAAAGCTGTCTCAAGAGGCATCTGAAGAAGTGGGTTTTTTACCCACAAAAGCTTATGCCCAAATAAATCTGTTAGTCTTTAAACTGCCACCAGACTCCCCATTGTTTCTGAAGATAAAGATAGGTCTAATGCCACACTGAATATCCCATCCTTTGTCATAAAGTACTTCACCAAATCAAAGCAATGACATGGAGACAAAGACAATTTATCCTCCCCTCTGCTCCTACCAAATTTCAAGTCGCTGCTGCAAAGCATGGAGGTGCTACAACTAAATGCTTGTAAGAAATTTTCAAATAACATATTTTCCCCTAATCTCATTCTCAGAAATGGCTGAACCTCATTAGCTGAAACCTTATAACATGTTCAGCCTTAAGAAGACACACAGCATGGAAAATTTTAGCCCAAACAGTTAGAGTTTGGCAAAATTACAAGCTGCTGAAAACAGGGTCTTATAGTGGGAAGTTTGGGGCAACCTCAACCTAGGTGGCATTACTAGTTTCACCCATAATAATTGTAAACATCTAGATGAATGTGCTATCCTCCCTATTGACTGCATAATTACAATGTGCTTGCCCTCATGCTATCACTTCCCCATCCCTAGGTCTGTCTTATTGTCTCTGTCTGTGAATCTGATTAATGAAATTACTCATGTGAGTAAAGTTACACAGGTGATGATGTGTTTGTGAGTTTGGAGCTCAGGGTTGTAAGCTCTTCTGGGAAAGGAATCTATCTTTATTTGGTTTGTAAAATGGAATACCTAACTGTGGTGCTATATCGATAACAAAAAAGAATACAAATAAACTTTTACATTATAGAATGTCTTTGAACTTCTGTGTTTCTGGTTGAACCGCAACACAAACTTAACCTTAGTTCAACTTTTGCATTCTGTTGAAAATAAAGTCAACAAAACCATTTTTCCCTATGATGAATAACAGCCACCATTTTTCCCTATGATGAATAACAGCCACTTACATTATCATTGATGGAATACTGAGAAACCTGAAAGAAATTCAAGCACCTGGAATTTATTTTCCACTGTAGTTTTGGTCCCATTTGCACTAATAATAATACATGCATAATTGCTAAATTTAATCTTAGGTTCATCATGTTTAAATCAGGTTAAAAAAAAGTGGATGGTTTAAATTGAATCATACCAAAGTTCAAAACAATGTCGTGATGTGGTAGAGTTTATGATATGAGGTTCACAGTACATAGTAGTTGTGCTTCATGGTAGGTAAGGCTCATAATAGCGCCGTATCAATGGCAAAGAAAGAGAAAAACACATTATGAAAAACATGGCAAGTAATGTAACTTTACTTCTCATTAACATTAAAAAGTAGACTTGCCAAGAAATACCTTGGTATTAGGTAAGCTCAACAATGCAGACATGTCATCACATTTCTACAAGTAAGCAGATTAATTAAAATAAGGGACCTAATTCTATATTATCTGGTATTCTTGTGTAATCATTTACATCTATGTAAAATGAGTATAAAGTATATGAAATGCTAATACCAACATAAGTGAGTGGGAAGTTCATATTTTGTAGCATTTCCCACTCACTTTGCACAGGCATAAATGACTTCAAAGGAGACGAAGCTAAGGGGGTGGGGGATCAAGCCCAAAGCATTGTTGATTAACGAACTCAGAATTTCAAAAGTGACTGTGATGTTGGCAGACCAAGTGCCACCTCTTGCCAAATCACTAGGCCTCAGCCAAGCACTGACAATTTCATTGCTGGAAACCACCACAGCTCACCTGTGTCTTAATAACATTAAGATGGGTATTGAATTTACAACAATGTGTTGTACGATTTAGATTTTATGAAACGTTTACAAGTTGCTGCATGCATTAATCTCACTTATAATATCTTTATTACATGGTATTAGATAATATTAAAGTTTTTGCTTTATAACTGTAAAAAATGTTTGCCCTGAAATTGTCAACCCATCCAAAGGGATCATCATTAAGAAAGCTATCTAAATTAAATGGAGCACTGTGGGACATCACAATACAAAGATTGTATTGTCCTTTCCCACCTATGCAGATGCTACATGCAAAAGGGCTCATCCCATCATCTTGAACTCTGGAAGAAGAAAATAAACAAGAAAATAGTTCATCTCTTTTGCAGTTTGGCCTCTCAAAGGGCTGGCGCTATGAAACAGAAGCAGAGATCCCCAGGGTCAGCCTGGGTTAGCCCTAAAAGACACTCAGTGCTGAGAGATTGCTACAACTCTGACACATTTTGGAACCATAGACTGTAACTTATTTGTGTATATATGTTGCCTGCTATAACCTCTATCATTTCTTTTTCCTTGTTAATAAATTCTTATTTATTATCATTTACTATCAGATTGGCTACAAGTGTCTTTGGTATGATATAAGAGATATAAATTGATCTCGGGTAAGTGACTGGTGTCTTGGGACTGAAAGCAACCAAATCTTTTGTGATCTTTGCTGTATAGCAACCATCCCTAAATTCAGCTTGCCTGGGTGGCAAGGTAGACTAAAATGCCCCCAAAGGATTGTCTGTGACTCCATGGTAAGACTGTTACAAGTGCTTCAGGAGTTCACATTTGTTACTAGGTTGGAGAAATCTAATTATAGAACATACCAACAGTTTGGGGTGTCTGCCCTGCATTTTGACCATCTGCCCCAAGGATGGCACTCATGGGCATGAACAACTCCAGGTAGAGCCCTTGTGGCGCTTTAGAGACTAACAAATTTATTTGGTCATAAGCTTTCATGCGCTAAAACCACTTCATCAGATGCATTGAGTAAAAAATACAGTAAACAGTATATATATTTATGGCTGACTTAGAACAACGCTTCCTCAGCTCTCATCCCCTAGCGCCCCTACTCTACTTGTGCTACATTGACAACATCTTCATCATCTGGACCCATGGGAAGGAGGCCCTTGAGGAATTCCACCAGGAATTCACCAATTTCCACCCTACCATAAACCTCAGCCTGGACCAGTCCACACAAGAGACCCACTTCCTGGACACTAGAGTGCAAATAAGTGATGATCACATAAACACCACCCTATATCAGAAACCTACTGACCACTGTACTTACCTACATGCCTGCAGCTTTCATCTAGACCGCATCACACAATCCATTGTCTACAGCCAAGATCTAAGATACAACTGCATTTGTTCCAATCCCTCAGACAGAAACAAACACCAACATGATCTCTACCAAGCATTCTTAAAACTAAAATACCCACCTGCTGAAGTGAAGAAACAGATGGACAGAGCCAGAAGGGTACCCAGAAGTCACCTACTACAGGACAGGCCCAACAAAGAAAGTAACAGAACGCCACTAGCCGTCACCTACAGCCCCCAACTAAAACCTCTCCATCGCATCATGAAGGATCTACAACCTATCCTGAAGTATGATCCCTCACTCTCACAGACCTTTGGAGACAGGCCAGTCCTCACCTACAGACATCCCCCCAAACCTGAAGCAAATACTCACCAGCAACCACACACCACACAACAAAAACACTAACCCAGGAACCAATCCCTGCAACAAACCCTGTTGCCAACTCTATCCGCATATCTATTCAAGGGACACCATCATAGAACCTAACCACATCAGCCACACCATCAGGGGCTCGTTCACCTGCACATCTATCAATGTGATATTGCCATCGTGTGCCAGCAATGCCCCTCTGCCATGTACATTGGCCAAACCAAACAGTCTCTAGGCAAAAGAACAAATGGACACAAATCAGACATCAAGAATTGTAACATTCAAAAACCGGTAGGAGAGCACTTCAATCCCCCTGGACACTCAATAACAGACTTAAAAGTGGCAATTCTTCAACAACAAAAACTTCAAAACCAGACTTCAGTGAGAAACTGCAGAACTGGAATTAATGTGCAAACTGGACACCATCAGATTAGGCCGGAATAAAGACTGGGAGTGGATGGGTAACTACAAAAAGTAATTTTCCCTCTGCTGATACTCACACTTTCTTGTGAACTGTTGGAAATGGCCAACATCCACTTTGATTGCATTGGCCTTGTTATCACTACAAAAGTAATTTTCCCTCTTTTGATATTCACCCCTTCTTGTCAACTGTTGAGAATACTCAACTTCCACCTTAATTGAATTGGCCTCATTAGCACTGACTCCTCACTTGGTAAGGCAACTCCCATCTTTTAATGTACTGCTCACTGTATTTTTCACTCCATGCATCTGATGTGGGAGTTTTAGCTCATGAAAGCTTATGCCCAAATAAATTTGTTACTCTCTAAGGTAACAAGGACTCCTCGTTGTTTTTGCTGATACAGACTAACACAGCTACCACTCTGAAACCTGTCTCCAGGCAAAGTGACAATGACTATTGAGTTTGAGTGACTCAATTTTTCAGTGCCCCATTTGAGGTCTCTGGAAGTTTGGAGCACTAACCCTTTGAAAATAAGACTTTTTAAAGGTGTCTCTAGTTGTGCACATGAAAACTGAGGCAGCCATAAACACTAATCACTTCTGAAAACCTTGGCCATCCTGTCTATTTATATAAACATTGTGAAAGTGTCATTTGGAGGTCCAGAGAATGAGACATAATAGACATGACCTGGATTCTGCTACTCTTACTCACACTGAGTGGTACCTGACTGCTTGAATAGTCTCATTGAAATCAGTTTCACTGTTTAGTGAGTAAAATGTTATTCAGTGTCAGAAGGTATGAAAGAATCTGGCCCTAAGAAAACAGCAAAGCACCTTTATCTGTGGGGACATCAGTCCTTACTCAGAGGAAACTCCCAAGGCCTTCTAGAGAGGTCCTAGAGTGCTTAATTCTTCATAGAAGTAAGAGTACTATTTGTATTTCTGCACTAATAAAATAGCAGCATAAGGTCATAAATACAGTGATGAGTTATTATCACCAGGAGTCCTCCAGACATAAACACGAAGAGGTTGATTAACATGATATCTCCAAATTCCTGCTTATGCTTGCACATCACCGACATTGTTTGGAAAGCCAATAGAGACAGTCTTGATCACTGGTGACCTCAACAAGAATTTTGGTGGCTGCTATATTGATCAGACCCTGGGGCTGTTCCTCAGATAAATACTAAAGCAAACAGTTTTTATCTATGAGCCAAATGGTCTAGCCCAGTGGGTCTCAATCAGGAGTATGCACACCCCTGGGGGTACACAGAGGTCTTCCATGGGGTACATCAACTCATCTAGATATTTGCCTAGTTTTATAGCAGACTACATAAAAAGCACTAGCGAAGTCAGTACAAATTACAATTTCATACAGACAGTGACTTGTCTATACTACTCTATATAATATACACTGAAATGTAAGTACAATATTTATATTCCAATTGATTTATTTTATAATTATATGGTAAAAATGAGAAAGTGAGCAATTTTTCAGTAACAGTGTGCTGTGACACTTTCTTTGTATTTTTATGTCTGATTTTGTAAGCAAGTAGTTTTTAAGTGAGGTAAAATTTGGAGCACGCAAGACAAATCAGACTCTGGAAGGGGTATTGTAATCTGGAAAGGTTGAGAGCTATTGGTCTAGCTTTCCTGTTTTGTGCGATCAAACACAATTAAGAGAGAAACTCATTAGGGGAGTGGTGGAGGTGGTGGCAGTGAACCTTTCCCTGCTCACACAGATAACTTTAATCAGGCCTTTCAGTTAATTTCTGAAACTCTTCTGTATCAGCATCAATGTCTGAAGCAGGATTTTCAGCCTAAGGCCCCATCAGGAAAAACCCACATAGCTTCCCATCAGCAAAGCAGACAGTTTTGTTTTCATGGCAGTGTCTTGTAGCTCTTATTTACAATCTGAATCACATCATTGATTTCAGTAATCTTTCCTGCACTAAGAACAGATATTAATTATTTCAACGCAGGACCTGGGTGGGTTTTGTTTGTTTGTTTTGAAAATCCAGATATTTAAAATTAAGACAAATAATAACACTCCATAGATCCTTCGAGAGTTAAAAAACTCCACAAGTTATTTTAATGGTGCAAGAAGTAAAGGTGCCACAATATTCACCAGCCTGAAGACCATGGGTGCTGTCTAAAGCAATTTACTAAGGACCAGATCTCGTCATCCTTACTAATGTTCAGTAGTATTTTACTTTATGAGTTCTCCCACTGATATAGCTCATGGAATAAGATACTACTCAATATGAATAAAGGCATCTGAATCTGGATTGAAGAGGTTGGGAGTGTACTACTGTGGGTAAGCTATATGATGCACTTTCATACGGATAACTAAGGTTTCTGGGTCTAAGTGGGTCTCATATCTCGGCAGGATCAAGAGCTGTATGATAGAATTTCTTTTGTAGCTTCTTCAGTCCCAGAGAAAGAAATGATCAATGTTTAGATATGAACATGCAGCAGATTTTTCCCCATTAAGAAAATATGTGAAATCCTATAAATACCATTGCAAATGGAGGTTTATGGAACATTATGATGAACCCAGAATATTGATTAGCCATATATTCTTCTTAGGAGGAAATGTGGTTGTTGAAAGGTGATCACAATGTTTAAGCATTTCCTAAATCCAAAACCTTGGGTAGAGCAGAGGTGGGGGAAACAAAAAACAGTTTCTGGAGGGAAAGCAGTTAAATGATGATCCAACATGAGGCAGTTTTGGATGTGAGGGGAGATCACTGGCTAATTTTCCACCCCAATCTGAAGGCTGGATTTACAAGCTGTAAACCATTGATTTACAGTTCTAAGTTGCAGGGTGGAGCAAAATGCGGCTCTGAAAAAGATTAGTCTCCCTTTGGTGAAGTAAATGGCAGCTGAAAAGATGATACCTGGGAAAACTGTATGCAGGGCTGTATGCAGCAGCGCTTATCCCAGGGATATTCGAGAGACAAGGGTGGGTGATGACGCACCTTTTCTCTCTAACATGGCAAAGGTGACAGCCACCTGCTGGGATCGATTTTCCTCACTGGCGTCGGCAAATAAATAAATAAATAAATCCAAACATAAAGCTCTTTTGGTGCCGGCTCAAAAGGCATGTCCGGTTTAAAGATAGCCCGGGTGTTCTGATTAATCAATACCACCTACCGAAGAGAGTGGTGTTCGGCCTCAGAACTGAAACAGTATGATAAGAAAATGATATAGTGCGCGTTAGGATGTATAATTCATGTTGCCTTCATTTGCTCAGACCAGCGTAAAAATCCATACATCATTTTCTTGTTCATGTATTGCCTAAGTGCAATTTGTCATTTTGCATTAGAGGACTGCTTCAGATCATCAGCGCTTTTAATTCACTGGTTACAGTTTAACAAAACACCGGCCCTGCTTGACAACTGAGCCTGCATAGGAAGGAAGCGCTATACTGGCTATAGCATGTAGCTTAAACAAAATGGAGACGTGTGTTTGATTTACAAACGTGGAGATAACGCACTTACCTGCTACAACTCTGGCACTGTCCTGAGCTGAGAAAAAGAAAATTGATCTGTTTGTTCTCATAGGTCCTCAAAGTATTATATACTTGACAACCACAGTGTTTATGTGAGCAGGCTTCTTTGCTTAGCCTAGCAGCTCCAGTGTATTTTTAATGTTGGCTGTATGAGAATTATTCTCACTTGGATATATCCTGGGTGCCATTAGCCAAATCAGTCATATTACGTTAAAATGTTTGTTTATGCTCCACCACTGACAACAAACACACCCAATGTTTACCTAGAAGTGATGAGCTTGCTTTCTTGATGAAATGCAGTTCTCTTGGCTTTGGTGGCCATTGGTTGTTCAATCACACAAAGCGGGCGAGCTTTAAACTTTTGAGGGTCCCTGTTTATTGTCACATCTGGACTTACTGCTTTTACTCAAAAAGTTTCAATGAGCTCCTAGCACCAGCAGGAGAGTGAATTTGTGTGGGGGGGGGTGGAGGGTGAGAAAACCTGGATTTGTGCTGGAAATGGCCCACCTGTTGATCACTTTAGATAAGCTATTACCAGCAGGACAGTGGGGTGGGAGGAGGTATTGTTTCATATTCTCTGTGTGTATATAAAGTCTGCTGCAGTTTCCACGGTAAACATCTGATGAAGTGAGCTGTAGCTCAGGAAAGCTCATGCTCAAATAAATTGGTTAGTCTCTAAGGTGCCACAAGTACTCCTTTTCTTTTTGCGAATACAGACTAACACGGCTGTTCCTCTGAAACCTGCTTTTACTCAATTACTTTAAAAAAATCACCTTTCTTGATTCTGAGCACTGAGCTCTGGCACACTGCAATAATAAGAGGCTTTAGATTAGAAACAGATTGCTTTCAAGTCATGTTAAATCACAGCAAGCACTCATATATATAGACGGAGGTTAACAAAGTGGCCCCCTTACAAAGGAAAATAGGATAGAAATTCCGGTTTTTTTTTTAAGTTTGTTGTTACACGTGTAAGGAGGAATTATTGCATTTTAAAGAACAAATAAACAAAGGGGAAGAAAAATAAACAAATGATTCAAATCCAAAATAAACATTTTATTATAGAAAAATAACAACTAAATCTAAGAGCCAAACTGTGCTCCTTAAACTTTCGTTTGCAACGGAATGAGAGGTGGGATAGAGAATTGCTAGTGTAGGGTCGACTTCCCACTGTGTGAGCACTGATGGGTAACTTTAATGGTTCACCCCCTCTCTAGGTTGCTGCTCTGCTGTAATTACGGCTCCCGTGGAGAGGCAGCACTGTGTTTGTTATATAGCACTTCAAAGCAGCCGTCATTACAACAACAAAGCCATTTGTTTATGTAATCCCTGTAAACTAAGAGCTGTGGACGCTGCCTGTGAAGGAAAATCAACAGAGCAAAGCGAATACATTAAACCTTAAAGTTGGTGATAAATGCAAAGGAATGCAAAATAAGATCCCAGTTCAGGGCGGGTGGAAAGGGAATTTCATGCGAGATGGAGTACGCTTGGGTCAACATCTGGATGGTGGCTAGATAAAAAATAATTAAAATTCCCTAACTGCAGCTGCATGCAGTGCTTTGAATATTTTGGATTACAGCTCCTGCAAGCGAATACAAAAAAGAAGCATATGAATAACCAACAATTGAGTAAGTGATGTAATGAATATAAACAGCTATTGAGATATATCAATTAAAGCATCTTACTTCACAGTTTCATCCTTTGGCGACATTGGGGAAATCCGGGAGGAGAGGAGGAATGAAGCCAGCGTCCTGCACAGAAATACCTGCAAAGAAATCACATCTTGCCTGCAATGAGAGACTTTAACCGCTAGGAGGAGCCTGCTACCTACAATTGCAAAGCAAATCCACTCATCCCTTCAGCTACTACATCTGTATAAAACTTAAGTGTTATAGTTGATGCAGTGATTATTTACAACCAGATCGGTCCATCTATTGTATATCTTTAAGATTTCCAGGTTTCAATGAGCTGCCGGTGTTTGCGTGACTCTTAATTTCCATTCCCAGATTGTCTGAAACAGATTTAACAATCTGCATTGTCATTCATGTGGCTTTATTTGAGATAAATGCATACAAAATACAGAGATTTTTTTTTAAATGCACCAAAATTTCGAGGGGTCAGCTAAAGCCCCTTCAAGTTACATGTCCTTCCTTTCGGATCGTAGGAGTAAAAACGGAAGGAAGGAAAGGGGGGCACGACGACGACAAGGATGATATATTGATCCAATGGCTGTATTCAGATTCAGATACGCCATAATCTCCTTTTCATTGATCCACAGGTCCTCTTATAAACTGTCTCTCCATTCTCAACCCCAGAAATCACGCTGAAATCATGTTAGCTGCAGCGGCTTTAGCTTGGCTTTGCCGGGTTGTAAATTTACTGCAGCTGGAAAAGGATTAGCCATTTTTTTTTCTGGTAACCCAGCTTTAACTGCTCAAAGATAAGACCCATTTACATGAAAGGAGCGAAGGAAGGAGGGGGAGAAGACCAAACTGCAATGAATGAATAGATAGAAAGATAAATACAAACATTTTTAAATACGTAGAGGATTTTTATCGAACATGTATCGAAATGAACATGTATCGAAATGTAATTTCCTCTATTTCCACAATAGGAAAATGCATCTGAACGGACAGCTTATTGAAATGTATCAAAGGAAGCCATCCTTCTCCTGTTTTACTAGTTATGATCAAAGATGTGATCACAAATCACTGATCTTACAAGAAGTCTCTCTTTCTGCCTAATATTTGGTGTTCCTTACAAACAATAACCAAATAGCATTTAGCAAAAAGTGAAATCTATGAACATTTCATCGTATTTGTACAAGGTTTAGAAAGTTATACAAATGGAACTTCAGTTTAATAAATCACCGTGTATATTATATGGAACACCAACGTATCCACAGTTTAGATTTATGAACATGTGTATCAAAATTAATCTATAAATCTTAACAGATGGTTTACATTGTAATGTAGACACATACATACATATCTCCAAAATGTGTGTTACCTATGGACTTTGCATGCAAAACCTATTGGTATAAATGCAGAAATTGTCATTGACCTTACTTATTACAGTCTTCTACTCCTACTGTCCTTCCACTATGGGGGGAGGGGGCAGGGAAATCTAGCGCTCTGGTGTTGAACAAGGCTTAGAACTATCCAATGTGTGTTGCTGAGTTTAAGTTGCAAAATAGTATTTCAGCAAAGGATACAAAAATGGATATTGTGTACAGTTGCAATAGTGACACAACTACTAAATAACATTTATCAGAGTGCTTTCCATGTCAGGTAAGTTGAAACAATAGTAAACACCGATAAAAAATGGTCCTTTGTACCCAGAGCATTGTATTAAATAATATTTTTCATCGGCAAACTTCTATTGACTCTTCCCATCTAACCCCCTTCTCGTCACACACAAGCTAATTTCAGATCCAGCACTGTTGACATTTATTCCACTCCATCACGCAAACTATCATATTCTGCTTTGATTCACATCTTGTACCATCTCTTTCACTTCAGACAGTGAAGCTGCAGAGGGTATAAATCAGGCCAGGATTTGGCCCAAATTCATAACGGTGTTAATTAGATGAACTGGGAAGAAGTGTAGGAGTGTGATGGAAACTTGCACTCTCTCAGTTGTCAACCAATTATTTAAGGCAGCCCAGTATAAAATAAGGCACAAGTTTCCCTTGTTTACTCTTTTTAAAATGTTTGTTTTGCCATTGAACCAGATATAGAGCTGGCCAAATAGGAAAAAAAAAAGAAGAAGAAGAAGAAGTTAGTAGCTGATGGAAATTCCTCCGCCACGGGGAAAACTGGTTATTATTGTCGTCTTGGGTTGCACTGATGACGATAGGTGATCTCCCTATTCAGTAACTGCAGCAGGGGAATAGTAACTTTCCGAGGCAGAGATTCCCCAGTAAGCGCTTCGGGACCTGCAGGGTTATTCTCTCTGTGTGTCTCTCTGTAGCATGCACACAAACCAACTAGAGGTCTGGGCTCTCCCCCCTCTCTCCCCTGTGATGCAGCCTGCTTGACGTGCGCTGGATCCAATAGGCTGTCGCCCCTGTGGGTGTTGCTACACACTCATTGGTTGGCAGGAGCAGGGCGCTGCGCAAAAACAGAAAAGCCGAGCGCTCGGAGCTCAGAAACTGCCAGTAGAGATCACAGGAGCTGGAGCTGGGACAGGAGGAGAGCTGCAGCGAGAGAGCGCGTGAGAGAGAAGAAAAAGCAGCAAGAGAGGAAAGACTAATCAGCACATCAATAAAGAGCAAAACGATGACTATCATCATAACAATGGCAATAAAAGAAGAAAATATAAATAAAGGAAAGAAAATATAAAATAACAATGATTATTATTATAATAAAGGAGAAAATCCCAGAGAAATTCAGAGAATGAAAGTTTTGGGCGGCAAACCTTCTCTCTGCCTTTTTGATATTAGATCCTTTTGCTGGTTATATTTTTTTTTCATTTTTTCTGCCTTTTTCTGCATCTAAAGAGGGCATGTCCAGCGGTTCCTCCAGCAGCCTCTACCCCTCCTGCTCCCATCAGGAAGGCAAACCGAGGACAATCTTGAAATATAAAAATTTCCTTCTTGGGATTTGCTGCTGCCGCTGCCTCCACTGCCGCTGCAGCGGTGCAGTGCCAAGACTCTCGGAATAAATAAGAGCGGGCTACTGTGTATACTGTGTGTATATCTATCTATTTATCTATCTATCTCCATACAGCTCTAGGTATTATTAGTTGGCCATTTATATTGAAGATCACAGATGAGGTGGGAACGCCTATCTTCTTCGTTTGCTCAGCGTGTGAAATAATCATAAAAAAGAGGGAAATGGGGAAGAAAAACTCCTAATATGAAGCAGAAGGAATAATAATAATAAAACCCCTAGATCGAAATCCCACTCAGATCCCCCTCCCTCCACGCACGCACACTGCCCGCAATATTTTGAGAGGGGGAGGTGGTGGTTTCTGAAGGAGGAAGTGGTGTTGGAGGGGATCTCTTTCCCCTTTTGGAGATGATTGTGCTATTCCTCCTTGCCTTGCTCTGGATGGTGGAGGGAGCCCTTTCTCAGCTTCACTACACGGTGCAAGAGGAGCAGGAGCATGGCACGTTCGTGGGGAATATCGCCGAGGACCTGGGCTTGGACATTACAAAACTTTCGGCTCGCCGCTTCCAGACGGTGCCCAACTCCCGGAGCCCTTACCTGGAGCTCAACCTGGAGACCGGGGTGCTGTACGTGAACGAGAAGATCGACCGGGAGCAGATCTGCAAGCAGAACCCCCCCTCCTGCCAGCTGCACCTGGAGGTCTTTCTGGAGAACCCCTTGGAGCTGTTCCGGGTGGAGATCGAGGTGCTGGACATCAACGACAATCCGCCTTCCTTCCCGGAGCCCGACCTGACCGTGGAGATCTCCGAGAGCGCCACGCCGGGCACCCGCTTCCCACTGGAGAGCGCCTTCGACCCGGACGTGGGCACCAACTCGCTGCGCACCTACGAGATCACCCCCAACAGCTACTTCTCGCTGGACGTGCAGACCCAGGGCGACGGCAACCGCTTCGCCGAGCTGGTGCTGGACAAGCCCCTGGACCGCGAGCAGCAGGCGGTGCACCGCTACGTGCTGACCGCGGTGGACGGGGGCCAACCCCAGCAGCGCACCGGCACCGCCCTGCTCACCATCAGGGTGCTGGACTCCAATGACAACGTGCCCGCCTTCGAGCAGCCCGTCTACACCGTGTCCCTGCCGGAGAACTCGCCGCCGGGCACCCTGGTGCTGCAGCTCAACGCCAGCGACCCGGACGAGGGCCAGAACGGCGAGGTCATCTACTCCTTCAGCAGCCACATCTCGGCGCGGGCCCGGGAGCTCTTCGGCATCTCGCCGCGCACGGGCCGGCTGGAGGTGAGCGGCGAGCTGGACTACGAGGAGAGCAGCGTGTACCAGGTGTACGTGCAAGCCAAGGACCTGGGCCCCAACGCCGTGCCCGCCCACTGCAAGGTGCTGGTGCGGGTGCTGGACGCCAACGACAACCCGCCCGAGATCAGCTTCTCCACCGTCAAGGAGGCGGTGAGCGAGGCGGCCGCGCCGGGCACGGTGGTGGCCCTGTTCAGCGTCTCGGACCGGGACTCGGAGGAGAACGGGCAGGTGCAGTGCGAGCTGCTGCAGGGCGACGCGCCCTTCCGCCTCAAGAGCTCCTTCAAGAACTACTACACCATCGTCACCGAGGGGCCGCTGGACCGCGAGCAGCCGGGCGGCGACGCCTACACCCTGACGGTGGTGGCGCGGGACCTGGGCGAGCCGGCGCTGAGCACCAGCAAGTCCATCCAGGTGCGGGTGAGCGACGTGAACGACAACGCGCCGCGCTTCAGCCAGCCCCTCTACCAGGTCTATGTGAGCGAGAACAACGTGCCGGGCGCCTACATCTACGCCGTGAGCGCCACCGACCGGGACCAGGGCGCCAACGCCCAGCTCGCCTACTCCATCCTGGAGAGCCAGATCCAGGGCATGTCCGTCTTCACCTACGTCTCCATCAACGCCGAGAACGGCTTCCTCTACGCCCTGCGCTCCTTCGACTACGAGCAGCTCAAGGAGTTCAGCTTCCAGGTGGAGGCCCGCGACGCCGGCGAGGAGCCCCAGCCCCTGGCCGGCAACGCCACCGTCAGCATCATCGTGGTGGACCAGAACGACAACGCGCCCGCCATCGTCAGCCCCCTGCCCGGCCGCAACGGCACCCCGGCCCGGGAGGTGCTGCCGCGCAGCGCCGAGCCCGGCTACCTGGTGAGCCGGGTGGCGGCGGTGGACGCGGACGACGGGGAGAACGCCCGCCTCACCTACAGCATCGCGCGGGGCAACGAGGCCAGCCTCTTCCGCATGGACTGGCGCACCGGGGAGCTGCGCACCGCGCGCAAGGTGCCGGCCAAGCGCGACCCCCAGCGGCCCTTCGAGCTGGTGATCGAGGTGCGCGACCACGGGCAGCCGCCGCTCTCCTCCACCGCCGCCATCCAGGTGGTGCTGGTGGACAGCGCGGTGGAGCGCCAGGGAGGCGGGGGAGGCGGCGGCCTGGGCGCGGGGGGCGGCGGCGCGGGCGGGGCGGGAGGGGAGCATCGCCCCAGCCGCTCCGGGGGCGAGACCTCGCTGGACCTGACCCTCATCCTGATCATCGCCCTGGGCTCGGTGTCGTTCATTTTCCTGCTGGCCATGATCGTGCTGGCCGTGCGCTGCCAGAAGGAGAAGAAGCTCAACATCTACACCTGCCTGGCCAGCGACTGCTGCCTGGGCTGCTGCTGCTGCTGCCCCTGCTGCAGCCGCCAAGCCCGGGCCCGCAAGAAGAAGCTGAGCAAGTCGGACATCATGCTGGTGCAGAGCTCCAACGTACCCAGTAACCCGGCCCAGGTCCCCGTGGAGGAATCGGGCAGCTTCGGATCCCACCATCACAACCAGAACTACTGCTACCAGGTCTGCCTCACTCCGGAGTCAGCCAAGACCGACCTGATGTTCCTCAAGCCCTGCAGCCCATCCCGGAGCACTGACACTGAGCACAACCCCTGCGGGGCCATAGTGACAGGTTACACGGACCAGCAGCCAGACATCATCTCCAATGGCAGCATATTGTCCAACGAGGTAAGGTTCAAAGGGATTTGTAACACTCTCCAACCCCTTCGTATCTAGCAAGCTTCGCTCAGCTGTGCACGTTCGTTACAGGTGCATGCGTCCCTGTGCTGCTTTGCTTGTTTGCTATTATTTTTACGGTTTTGACAATGAAAAATGAGCTTGCTTTTGTTTTCTTATGTACTCTGATGCCCCTGATTCTCACTCTCCCTAGGGCTTGCAGGTCTCAACCACTCTGGATTCTCTCTTGTCTTGTCAGTGTCACTGTCAAGCTGCACTGCAGTCTTTTCCCAACCCCATCTTTGCTTTCAATTAGTCTCTTGAAGCTGCTTCCCTTCGTTTCCCTTTGAAGAATGTCGTTTTTCTTTGCCCCTCCTTCATAATAGCCTCTTATCCTCATGCTTCTTTGATCATAAATACTTGCATGGTTTTCATCACCTGTCAACAAGAGAGCCTGACACTGCATAATAGTTTCAGCTGTGATCTACCTTAAAGTGAGTCGGTTGCTTCTTTTCATTTGAAGCATTAGTTCTGCACTGGACAGCATTTCAGAAACTGTTGCATCCAAACTCCCACACCACGTGAATATGAGTGAAGCTTGCTAGCGTCTCTGTATTAAAATAACATGATGATATACTAGTTTCTAATTTTATTTTAACTGTATGCTGTAAATGAAACACCTTTCCATCTTTTAGGCATTGCTCCTCGCAAAATCACTGCAATTGGCATTAATGAAGTTACCTGCACAATGAATTCAGAGTTTTCCTAATGCAAAAAAGTAAAGCATTTATATGTGTTTCTACAAATCTTTGCATGTACAATTAAGGCTGTGGGGGAAACCCCTCTGGAGTTTGTGAACATCTCTATATTTGGCAGGAGCTTTAATTAATGTGAAAATTAGTGTTCATTAATTGACTTTTTTTTTACTCTGCCTTAACAGTTCTTTCCTATACTGAAGGAGAACTTGAAAATAAAACATCACAAAAGAATTTCCGTGAAAGCATACATCAAGGCTTAACATTCTCACCCATTAAACATGTGGTCTATATTGTATTATCTAGTGCGTAAAGATTTCTGTGGAAGCGTATATCAAGACTTAACATTCTCCTATTAATCATTTTGTCTGTTGTCTTTTAACTAATGTGTGCACCAGTACATTATGATGATGCACCACTGAAAGAAAAAGCAGTGTTCCTTAATACTGATTTGCTGAATACTTCAAGGCCAGTTAAGATATTGTTATATTTTGTTTAAAATTGTTTTAAAATCTTTCTGAAATATTTTAAATATTAGCCTTTAGTGTAGACCCTACATCAGATGTTTATAAAGAGATGTGGCTTCTGGTACTTTTTGAGGGCAACAGGATATCCCATATTTTCTTTTCAGGACTCAATCTGTCTGATTATTACTCTCCCTTTTTCTCATATAGGATATTTAAAAAACACAGTGGGGCAGATTAAGACCCCCGCCCCCGGCTCACAGTGAGTGGTGTTTTACACCACAGGTAGCCCCATTGATTTCAGTGTAATTAACTTACACTTGTGGTGTAAGATACTATTCAGCATGATTAAGGGGATCAGGGTTATTTAAGGGGATTCCTTAAATAACTGAGGAAACCCCTTATTTATTGATCTATAGTCCCACTTGCATGAGTAAGGCCACCAGGGTTTGGCCCCTTAAATGTAAGGAAAGAATTATTTATGGCCTACCTATAGCTGTACCTTTGTGATGAGTGTTCCTGGCTGTATGTGTGTGCCTTCTGATGTCGTTGGTTGTAAAAATATTGAGTTCAAATAAGTTCCAATTATTTTTTTCTAGACAAAACATCAGCGTGCAGAGCTCAGTTATCTAGTTGATAGACCCCGACGGGTAAACAGGTATGAGCTCCTTGTTCTTGTTTTCTTAATGTAGGAATATATCCAAGACGTATTTTAGCATGTGTGAGTGGGGATGTAGAAATGTGTTTACTTCAGATGTAAAAGAATAGCTAAACAACCAATATGTATTTAAAATTATGAATTTATTTAGAGATACCATTAAATAAAATAAGCAGTGCCACATAAACATCTCTGAATTATGGCAGTTGTGAATCTGTTTTAAGCCATCTGAAAATAGAGCAAATTCTAATTCTCTACTCGTCAAAAATGTGCTTTAAATACTTATGAGTCCCTCCGTACATTCTGACAGACAATATTGATTTATCTGCGTGTTAATTTAGACTTCCAGCTTAAGCAAATGGTACCAAATTATTTACAACAACTACATGTAACACAGGCAGTGTAATAATGGCTACTGTCTATTTCGGTTGGATTAATAATGCCTGAATATACAAGTTTTGTGTATGATGGACAGACTGGTTCTGCAGAAATAGTGTTGCAGAGAGGAGGCCTGGATGAATGCAGCACCATGTGTGGCCATGTGATGGCAGAAGAATGTTTTATGAGTCCCTCTTCATGTTTATTCTCATAAGATTTTTGATGTTTCTAGTTCTGCATTCCAGGAAGCAGACATAGTAAGCTCTAAGGACAGTGGTCATGGAGACAGCGAGCAAGGAGACAGTGATCATGATGCCACTAATCGAGGTCAATCCTCTGGTAAGTCTGATAAGGGAATCTAAATATTTGATCTTTTAGTAAGAGAGCCAGAAAGGGCAATTATGTGGTTATAAATAATATAACATGAGTGTTTATAGGTACAGCATATGTATATAATGTATGGATGGATGAATTTACTGTCAACTTGATGGTATACTGAGATAGTCAAGAGATTGTTTCTCAACCCTGACTAGCTTTTGAGAAGTATAGCTGTTTTCTGCAAGTTGTTCTGTATCCTTGGCTCTTCCTGCACATTAAAGCAAAGTTGTTGGTATATCTTTATAGCAGACCACAGATTTTTCAACAGCCGATTTGAGGAATTTCAGAGTATTGGGCAACTTTGGTTAGTGACTGTAGCTGGCATGGTAGTGTGAAGCATAGTGGGAGTTCCCAAGGGAAAGACTGAACTCTCTAATTGAATGACTGCCAGATTGTGAGGATTTTTGCTGGGATCGGTGGAGACACATAGAGTGCTTTGAATATGTAATGTGTTATACTTTCAGACTTTCTGAGGCTTGTTTTGTAATTCAAATAAAGGGACTATGTAATATAATGATGTCCTTGTTAATGAGTAAGAGGTATACAGTGGTCATCCCTTCAGTCCTAATGAAAGAAAAAAATGTTTAAAAATACTGTTAGATCATGATTTAGAGGAGATAGATGTGTTTAAACAGTGGAATTATTTCTGCATGTATGTTGCTCTCTCTATGCTCTCATATTAGTGTAAATTCTTTTTGAAAGATAGGCTCTGTGTATTTGGCTGTAAAACATACACACACACGCACACACAAAGTACACTTCAGCTAATAATTCTGTTGAGCACATTGACCAGTGGTGTGGGAACCTCAGATTAGTTATAACTTATTTCTCCTTCTTCTGCAACCTGTAAAAGGCCCAGGTATTTGCTGCAAGTGTTTTATGCAAGGTGATTTCAAACTCCTTCACATCCCTCCTCTTATCCCCTTCTCACTGATCTCAGACCAGCATTCCCAGAAGCATCAAAGAGAAATGATGGTTGTTTCCCTATCTTGCCCAGGAGCTGTGGCTGCTACAGTCCCTTGCTCTGCTAACATGCTGTGTCTTCTCATGCTCTTGCCACTGTCTCCTTTGCCATGGGAAACCCAGGCACCAGGGGAAAACGGGACACTCAAGGGCCCCTTTATATTGCTGCAAGTCATTAATATGCAGACCTAATGAGACTTGAGAAAAGCCAAGAGTCTCCGGAGCTCCCCGCTCCTTGCCGGGCTTCCCACTAGTTGAACAGAGTGTCTATTTTGTGTCTGGGAACCTGACAACAAACCAGGTCTTGCCAGAAGTTTACATCTGAACACAGAGCCCCCTTTCATTTTTGTCCTATATATGGTGTATGATTTATTGTTGTCTTAAAAAGCAGTGCATTTAGCCTTCCCCCACCCATTCTTTCACACAGTTTCTGATGCGCAGCAATCAGTGCTAGAGAGTTATAAAAAGCTCCCACTCCTCCTGCCCCTCCCTCTGTTTTTTTAACTTAGCTGCATTTCATTATTTTTTTTTTACAGTGTTTTACTGCAGCACTCGTCTCAATAAACATTTCAATCAGTTTAGTCCCTCAGCATAATGAACCATAATAACCAAACAGGAGAGAAAAGAATAAACAGCTGCATAAGGGGCTGGATTTGAAAGACTGATGGTGGCAATATAATCACATAGTTGCACATCAGCCAAAAGCTATTTTATTTTGAAATCATCCAGTTCTGTTACTATACTTATGTTTCTGCTTCCCCCACCCCCTCCTCCTTTTTAAAGTAGTATAATTCAGACATGAAGATTGAAGCCATTCTCAAACTTGGCACCAGTTTTCAGACTGAGCCAATTCTTTTTGTTGTTTTTGTTTTACAATGAGGAAAAAAAAATCTGCTTTGCTCTTTTAAAGACATTTAATTTGTTTTAAAATAATGGTTTAATATGATTTATGGGCTCATGCAATTAAAACAGAGATTTGATATGAACAAATGAAATTTGACAATAAGCTTTCTGTCTAATCAGAATTAATATCACAAACTGAAAACACAAACATACAAAATTCAACATCCAATTTTGATAAACTACTACAGTGCATTTAGCGTAATTATTTTGCATAAGGATTTTTACAAAGCGGGTAATAAATATGTATTTACAAGGTATACTGGAAATTTCTACAGGGTGTTTTGGGTCTATTTGATACATATAGTAGTAAAGTCTTATATAATCCTGGGCTGAATCTTGCCGTCATTACACAGACATTGGCACCAGTGATGATGATACATACAGAGAAGGAGTTCAGTATAAAACTTGTATTCACTTTCAGTACTTCTTAATGAATTATATGAAAGGATGAGAGTAAATCTTGTTTGAATTTCAATGTCTGAGGACATTGCTTCTCAATTAATTTTAAATGTAGCTCTTCGATTTTCAATTATTTCCAAATTAGCAGAGAAAACACATTGCTCCACAGCAAGGCTAGGAAAAACAAAAACATAATGGTGAGCAACATCATCTCAGTGAAAAATTATATATGTGCGGCCCAACTGTGCTCTCTTATCCCCTTATGCTTCTCTTCCGCCTTTCTGCTTATATGCTATTATCTACCATCTTTCCTTTGCATTTGTCTTTTATTTCTTCCTCTAGCTCTATATTTGTTTCCTTTTGCTTTCTTCTCTTTTGCCTTTCTTTATATTTTGTTTTTTTCTTCCTCATCATCATTTTATCATCTGTCTCTCTTCTTCTCAAGATAGTACCTGCCACAGAATAGCATCATATTCATGTCCAGAAATACTTGATAAATGGTTCCTACGGCAAAATTAAATATACTCCTAGTCATTTTCACACTGCAGGTGGCTTTGCTTGGAAAAGCATTTTGCACTTCACTTTACATACTGTGTGACTGCTCCTGCTGTTACCATTTGTCCTGTGGTAGTCCAGTGCCTGGTCAAAGTGACTGTGGAAGAGGTAGTGGTTTAATAATTGGGAACCATGGCACAGATACTTATGCATAATGGGAGTCTTTCACTGTGTGATAGAGCCACCATGCTCAACTGCTTAGGAGGTATATTGAACTAAGTTATTACAATCCTTTGAAATATTATAGGCCAGATCCTCTGTTGGTGTAAACTGCAGCGTCAGTGACTGAACCAAGAATTTGGCTCATTTTTTTAATTCATATTTTCTTAATATTGATTGAATTTAATGCATGTGAAAGGTGCTTGATTCTGTCTGTCTGTCTTAGAACTTATATGGCCCCCAGTACTGTAGCATCTGAATACCTCACAATCTTCTATGTATTTATCTTTCCAAGACCCCTGTGAGGTATTGAACTACTATTAGTCCCACTTCAAGTTGGAGAATTGAGGCACTCCCATTGAAATCAGTGGGAGTTAGGTGCCAAGATGCTTTTGAAAATCCTACTATAAGTGACTTTCCCAAGATCATACAGGTAGTTTGTGGCAGAGCAAGGAACAGGCTCTCCTGAGACCCAGGCTAGTGCCCTCACTGTTGGACCATCCTTTCTCTCTGACTTAGCGTCTTGGAAAGAAAAGTCCTTATTTATCTGTAGAACAGATACAGCTAGAGCAGTGACCGTTGTAGGTTCCCACATCAACCCCTAAATGTGCATCAATCATATTCTAAAGAAATCTCTTCTAAGAATGAAATTAATTTGTTCTCCACACCTAATTACATTTTTGGCCTCTCTTTTGGGATTGCCAACATAGATGCCAGTTACTGCTCTGCATATATATGTGTTTAAGTTTTATAAGGTAGACACCTGTCCACAAGGACTTGGACTGATGCTGCCAGTTCATTTCATATAGCTGGTCACCAAGTAACCATCTGATGGTAATGGCTTGTAAACACTAGATTTTCACTTGGGATCTGCTGAGTTCTGTATATCATTAGTTTTACATTACACATTTTATGGAATTAGTTTTGTAACATAATTGGGCAGGTATATTTGCAGGTAGAGATGTATATAAAACGTTGTAGATATAACGATACACCCACATTGTTCCATTAGCAAGTATGTCTTCCTATTCTGTAAACAGTTCAAACATGCAATACCAGAGACCGCAAGGCTAAGATCTAAAATTAGACTTCCTCTCACTATGGGCAAGTGTACACTACAAAATTAAGTCGACTTAAGTTACATTGACATACAGCCACCACAGTAATTGATTCAGTTTTACATGTCCACACTATGCTTCTTGTGTCAGCGGTGTGCATCCTCACCAGGAATGTTTGCACTGATTTAACTGCCAGCGTGGGGCATTGTATGATGGTTTCTGAAAGGCAGCTATAGTCAATATAAGCAACACAGTATCTACACTGACACTGTGTTGACCTAACTACATCAACTTAAGCGTGATGCCTCTCATGGAGATGAAATGCTTAAGTCGGTGTAGTGGGCAAGTTATATTTGTGGAAATTCCATTTTAGTGTAGTCGCTAACAGATTTAGGTCGACATAAGCTGCCTTCCGTTGACCTAACTCTGTAGTGTAGACCAGGCCTATATCTGTAAGAGACGGGACATTACAAAGACATCTGGTGAGTTTCTAAGAGTTTAAGGTGCCAGTTGTGCCATTCCACACCCTCATATCAAGTGATTTGTGCAACAGCTTTAGCACGAGCCAATGTGTCTATCCTGTGGGATGCAGGAACAGCAGCATATGGTAACTGGTATGGGGAAAACAGATTGAGAAATAAAGAGAAGAAATTCCAGTGGTGAAAGGACAGAAAAAAATCACTATTCCTTTCCAATAGAACAGTTAAATACTGTTCTGAAGATCATTTGGGCAAAAAAACCATGAGGGTGAACATAAAGTGGTCTAGAAAAGTGCTTTGACTCTAGCCGATTTTGGGGGGTGGGGGGAGCAGGATTCTTGCATTCTTAATGATGTTTGCTCCTCAGTGATCCAGATTAGACTTTGAAGTTATTATTTGGAAGAACTGAATCTATCTTGGGGATGTTTAGGTCTTTATTCATGCTGTTGTGAGGATGGAGACAGTTTTATGCAGGGCAGTACATCAGTTGCCTTGTGAAGGCTAGCTTCATAACAGAAGAAATTGCCAGTATGCTTTCATTATCAATAAAAAATGATGCTCTAGAAAATAACACCCTCTGAAAAAAGAACAGTTGCTTTGTTAACACTTTATTAGTATTTGCTATTTTTATTACATAATTAGCATTAATAATATGTTTGAATATATTTATTAATTACTCTGAAGGTTTGGCATGTGGATCATTTTTCTTTAATTACATTTAAAATATAAGTTATTTAAAAAATGAATCTCAAAAATTGCCTAAATATCTCTTTGATCTAAAGAGAGTCTTTCATGTCAACTAACATACATATTCATAGACATTTTTGGTTTTGTCTTTTTAAAATTGAGATAAAAGGGATACTTTAGAGAATCTGGTCCAAACCAACAAATTCAGGAATGAGAGTTAGCATTAAAACTCTACCCTCAACCCCTATCTCCCTTGGCCATCCTAAATATGTCAGGCCATGTGGCATGTGAAATTGTTCACTGTCCAGTGACCTATCCAATAACTGGATTACAGGGTAAGGAATGATCTCCTGGTCTTTTTTCATGCATATATTAAATTGCAGTGTTTATCATATATTGCTATTTGAGAACTCTGTGCCAGATATTTATATTCTTTTCATGCAGATATTGAATTTATTCTCACCTTTAAAATCTCAGTTTATCTGGTACTTTATATTTTTCAATTCAATTATAGTATGAAATATTTCTTCACTGTGGATTTACAATTATGATGGATAGTTTAGTCCAGAAAGACTGTACATCTGGCAGGATATATGAAGGAGATGCAATGGAAGTGTTATACTGCCTAAACATTTTTTTTTGTTATAAATCACAAATACTGTGTTTCGTTTATGAAGGAGTCCTGTGCCGGATGCCTTATTTTGCTTTCTGTGATATAGCCTCCTTCCTGCAACACGGAAAAATAGACAATCATTTTCCTTTCTCTATTGGTTTGTGCATTGAATACTTTCTGTTAGAAACAATTTGCGAGAATGTCATCCCATTATACCATAATTAAAAAGGACGAATATTTAGCTATTATATCATAGTTAATAAAATTGAGCATAGGTACTCATGAAATTTCAAAACTAGAATGCCAATTTGAATTTACTGTGCTCTAAATATATTAATATCTAAGGTCCTGATTCTGCACCCATTAAAGTTTGGGGGAATGTAGCCACTGAGAAATGGGAGCAGTCATCCCTGGACATTTGCTCCCCAGCCACCCACCTATATACGCACTTGAATTCTGGCTGTCTATTCCAGCCATGGATATTAGTAGCTAGATCTTTATTCTTAAATCATCTTCTGGTACCTTCTCTTTCCTTCAAGATAAATCAGATTTGGTACATGCAACATATATTTCAGAGCCCCCTGTTTTCATTTCTTCATTTATTAAAATGTTGATTTGTAGTGGCTATAACATCATTTTCAGGTCCTATAATAAGCTGTTACATAAACCTGTTTGTTCAATGCACTGCAGTTGACAAGCAGAAATCAAAGGAAACTAAGAAGTAATAGGTGGATAGACAGAATTTTCTGGTTTAGGAGCTGATATAAAACCAAAATGGTAATATATCAGGTAATTTTCCAGGAGAAAAATAAACCCAGGGAGAAGTGGGGAAAAAAAAAGGTCTGCCCTTGAATAAATATCTAAAGCTGTCTCTTCCCACTGGCAAAACAAACAAACAACAGTTCAGTGCTTATCCTCAAGCTTTTCTTTCCCTTTCCCATCACCATTCAGTTTCAGAAGACATTGAATTAATTTGGTCACTGAGGTAATATTAATGAAATGAAATTTGTAATAATTTTCCTACAAAATATATGGATATTATTCACATTTGACTTACATTAGGAGATCTGAAAACTGAGTATATCAGTTTGAATTAAGTGTTGCATCTACCTACTCATTTGCAAAAATCCTTAAAATATAAAGAATGCCTTACTCTGCATAGAAAAAAAATATTGGAATTGTTCTAATACTAGTGTTAGTATTGATGGTGTGTGGCCACCTCTTTGTAGAATGTACATGGGTGAACCTTTCTTTCTCTGTTTTATTTATCATCCCTTTTTTGTAATAGATGCTACCATTATGATATCAAGAACTAAACTAGCCAGCTACCTCATAAACAATTTGTATGTCTTGCATGCTGTTCCCTGTCTGTTTCCTTAATTCCAGTTGCAGTTCACGTTTGCATTCATCAACAGCTCACTGATCAGTAATTTATTTCCAGACTTCTGCGTATCAATTATCAATGGAAGTGTATAATCGAAGCTGGACTTAGTAACAAAGATAGCTTAATTTAAAATAAAAAAGTCATTATAAGGTGAGATTAATCTGTGATAAAAGCTTGCTTCTTCTTTTTATCATTTATCTAAATGATTGCCCTCAGTTCTCAAGCACTTGTTGATAACTCAAAGGGGATTCTTATTTGCTGGAACATTGTTTTCCATAGTGAGAGATAACACATAACTATTACTAATATTAATCAAATTGCAATGCAGAATTGTGGCAGAATTTTAAATACTAATCCTCACCCAGAAGTTCAAGCTAATCAAGTTCTTTATGGTGTAGACTGGTGAATAAGCTACAATACATGAATCTTGTGGTAGGTGTTCAGATTTTTTCCTAGTTCTCTTTCAGTGAGTTATGACACTTTTTTGTAATTCTAATGCACTGGTTGTAAATACAATATTTATAACTGATCTTGTTCATTTTTGACACATACATATTCTAAAACATTCAGTTTACTCTACAAATAAAGGGAAAAAATACCTCTCTATGATTGTGCTCTTTCTGTATGCTGTTGAATATCAATCTGAGAGAACAGAATTTATTCCATTTTACTCCAAAGACTTAAGACATTACTCCCTTAAGAAATTTAAGCCAACAATTTAAGGAAATATTCAGTTGAAATACCAGTCTGAAGGTAGTCAGTGGAAGTATTGCTTGTCACTGAAATCTTAATACCTTTAAAGGATTTGTAAGCGAACAGTTTTCAGTTGGTGGAGACAAGTGTTTGCTGATATAGTAAGCATTAACACATTTGTCAATAGTATCTGCAGCCATGTCACATCGGACTACAGCTACCTTCGTGCCACTAATTACAGTAATTTACTATGGGACTCTCTCCAGTCACTAGAGTGGCTTGGTGATGGTAAGAACCACTGTGGTGGCAATGATAACTAACTCTGAAGAATTAATTAAA
Source organism: Caretta caretta (assembly GCF_965140235.1). Classification (NCBI taxonomy): domain Eukaryota; kingdom Metazoa; phylum Chordata; order Testudines; family Cheloniidae; genus Caretta; species Caretta caretta. Next base: position 57,479,865 of record NC_134209.1, read on the forward strand.
AGGATGGTCTTAGTAAATCATTTTTCTCGCACATTCAATTGATACGTACATTCACCTATTTTGTCAGAACTGCTTTTAGTAATTCATAGTCTCGGTCTATATACATTCATATACACACAAACAATTGCTTTACAGGAGTCATAAGTATTTAGTTTTCAAAAGTGAATTCTCAGATTTCTTATTACTGAAATTTCATTCTTTTTGTAAGATCCATGTTCATCAATTTTTTCCCATTTGTACCTTATTAAGTATTAACAAGCGATGATCTGCTGCCATCACCTGTAAATTGAGTTAGTCTTGTACCTGAATGGGTTCTAGGAAGTAAGGTTCACAAGAGATTCTGAGAAGTGAATCATCATCACACTTCTTCTCATGATTGTTTTGCACACTCTGACATTCTGGCAGTTCCTCTCTTTGTAAATGGTGGCATTGACTGGTGAAGACCAAAATGATCAGATCTTTTATTGGTGGAATGAAGGCAGTGGAAAGCGTACTAGTAAGATTTCTCTTCCTATCTCTCTTTTCACCCACCATGTTCTTTCTCATCTATCAGCAGCTTGTCATGATGCTGAAGCTTATATCTACAGTTTCTTTCTCTTTCCTGCTTGCAGGCATGGATCTCTTCTCCAATTGCACAGAGGAATGTAAAGCGTTGGGCCACTCGGATCGGTGCTGGATGCCCTCCTTTGTCCCATCCGATGGACGCCAGGCTGCAGATTATCGCAGCAATCTGCATGTGCCCGGTATGGACTCTGTTCCGGACACTGAAGTGTTTGAAACACCAGAAGCTCAGCCTGGGACAGAGAGGTCCTTTTCCACCTTCGGCAAGGAGAAGGCCCTTCACAGTACTCTGGAGAGGAAGGAGTTGGATGGACTGCTGACTAATACACGAGCGCCTTACAAACCACCGTATTTGAGTAAGTACTATTCAAAAGGCTGCGTCAAAATGTTCCCTTTGAGGGAATAAAACTTGGCTCTCTGCTATCCTTACTACGAATAATACAGTCAGAGTATTGGAGGCAATGAGAAAAAAAAATACTGCTCTTGGATTCAGATACCACTGAAAAGGACATTGTTGAATGCACTTAAAAAAGAAAAGACTTTGTGTCATGATAGTAGGTCACTGTTGTTAGCAGCAAAAGCAGTATAAGGTGATGGCAAGCTAATTTTTTCTTTACATTTTAACTGCTCCAGGTGCCTCACTTTCTTATTGATACTGAACATTATCACTTCTTCAAGCAGTGCTGGTATCATACCTACATTGCTAACATGAGGCAGGGTTTGGAAGACAGCAGATGAGTCTTTTCTTTCTTTTTTTTTTCCACACTGTTCTCACTATCTTTTACTTTCTTGGTCATCCTACAAGATATAAACTTGCATATTCTGCTCAATGCTTTCTATCTTGTTCTGAATTCTTACCTCTTTTATAGTCATCATTGTGGTTGGGTGACACAGAAGACAGTGTGTGGACATAGGAAAGATAGTTAATTATGCGTTTTGGATTCTGAGCTAAAAGGTGTACTAAAATTGTACTTTGGTCTAAGATGTTTTACCACTATATTTACTAGCCCATTGTACTTTATTAAGCCATTACAAGATCTCCCTTGACTTGAAGAGTTTATGATGCTCATTTAGTCCGTGTGACTGGAGCTAAGGAGAGCAGTGTTATACCAGTGATCCTTCTTAGAGTAACAGCTGTCCCTTAGGACAGTAGGTGAGGTGAGGAATGTTTCTCTGGAGTTGGCTTTTTATTTAATTTTTAAATTTCAGATGAATTCAGTAATTGTCAAAAGTGCTGCACCGAGAGCTCTGGAAACTGAAGTCTGTCTCCAGAAAGGTTCAGCATGGACAGCAATGGTGCTTGTTTCTTTGATCTCCCTCAGCTCTGTCCTGGTAGCATGAGGGTACCTTTCAAAGTGTGATGGTAGTTCAGTCTTCTTACCCATTCAGTCCTTGGATTTTCTGTTGAAACTACGAAAAAGGTTCGAAAATTATTGATTTTGTGATGTGCACACTCACAAAAGGAACTGGCCTGAGGCAAGCATCTCATTTCACATAGGCCAAAAAAAAAAAACCCCAGCCATCAGCTAGCAATGTCTCCTATACTCTTCTGACAAAGGTCAGATGTGAACTGTTGACCTTGTAGTGAACAATTATGTTTTTCATTACCAATCCCCATAACCATCCAGGCTTCCAAAAGTGTCTTTTCGTAATAGGGCACATTCTAGCCATGCATTATTAATTTCATCTTCATAATTTCAGCTAAAATGTTTGGATTTTATAGCACTTCCAACCGCATTATGAGAATGTCTCTGTTTTTGTTCAGTTTAGATACATTTGTTATAGTGAGGATTATCCATAACAATGCCAAACTGATGCTTCTGTTTAATTGTTCTACGGTTTGGAGGTTGATTATTTTAAAGTAAATGTGCCTTTTCCCTTTAGTTTAATTTTTAAATTTGTGTACAGTTAATATAAGCTATTCAGTTTGTCAATCTGTAAGCAAATTGTCCCATAGTTTATACATTTATATTCTCATGCCATAGTCTGGGAGGAAAGTAAATAGTTGAGGTAACATTGGAAAGAGTGAGCGATATGTTGTGAATTGGATTCAGCAAAATTAAATCTGGACTTTGAATTTCACTGGACTTCCAATACAAACCTTCAACAGAATCTAAATTAATATTTCTGTCTTCTATTTTCCCATATTTAATGTTTGCATTGGTACAATTTTAGAATTTAAAATATATAGCAAATAATAAAAGAACAAAAAAAAAAGAAAGTGAACCTATTACTCTGTAGAGCTGAGCAGATAATTCACAATGAACAATTTATTCATTGAACAAGAAAAGAGGAGAGGCTATTTTCAATTTAGTTTTAAGGAATGCACAGGAGATGCATTGTCCAGTTCAGGCAATAATTATAGTTGAGGCACTAATTAATAGTGACCACAATATAATGAAGTTTATATTTAAGGGAGGAATTGCACCTAAAAATGGAATGGTGATAATAAATTTTAGAAAGGGTGATTTTTTTTTAAAGAAGCTAGTCTGAAAAGATTTTTTTTTTTTTAAAGAAGCTAGTCTGACATCCGCAAGTGAGGAAAATAAAATCCTCAAGACTCAGCGTGGTTGCTATTTAAGCACACCATACCAGAATCATAGGACATATGCAAAACCCTAAATGAAAAGAAAGCAGGAAGGTAAGAAAAAAAAAACTTATGGTTAAATTGCAAATAGAAGAGGGTTACTTGAGATAAATAGGTAACAATTAAAAAAATACTTAGCTTAAGTAAACCCAGTAGAAAGAATCCTAAATTAAAACAGATAAATTGTAAGACTGAAATTAGGAGAGATAAGAAGGTCTTTTTAGAACAAATAGCCAAAGACGTGAAAACTAATACACTTTTTTTTTTTTTTTTTTTTTTTTAGTATGTCAGAGGTAGGAAGCCTGTGAGAGAACAGGTAGGTTTGTTGATCTGCAAATATTGAGGGTAAAGATATCACAGAGAAGCTAAACAGTATATTTTCATTGGTCTTTACAAAGATAATGTTAGGGAAGCTACCTACCCCCGGCCAATTTTTTTCAAGTAAAGGTGGGGAAAATGAAACTGAGGTGTGAAAAGATGAGGGGCTTGAATAAATGGATACATTAAAGACAAACAAGTCACTAGCACCGGATGGTATTCATCAAGAGTTCTGAAGGAAGTTTAGAATGAAATGGCAGAATTTGTAACAAAAATCAGCTACTGTGAGGGGTGTCTCATAGGTGGAAAATGTAGTACTTTTCATTGGAGGAGGGGTCCCCAGCCAGCAAGCCAGAATATTTAGCCAAGTTCTTTGACTACTGACCTCATCCTGAATAAGTAATATACAATGTAGTATGCTAATGTTTTATTGTAAGTTTGCCTTAATAAAAAGTGTTGTTTTTTTTAAAAGACACTAAGCATGCTCCTGAAAATTACAGGCCAGTATGCCTTCTCAGTTTAGTTCCAGGTATATGGCTGAAGTAGTAATGAAAGATGGAGTTTTAAAACAATATAAAATTATGAATATAATATATTAGGAACAAACCAGCATGGCTTCTGTAAAAGCAAACCCTGTCTCTTCAATCTATTAGAATTCTTTGAGGATATTTTAGCAATGGTGAATAAAAAAGAATTGGTTGATATGATGAACTTTGTCAAAAGCTTTTTGAAAGTTCAGACAAATTATAAGAGGCTATTAAAGTGATTAAGCATAGTCACGGGGTTAGAGTAAAGTATTATCACACATTTGAAACTGTATAAGAGACAGAAAATTATTAGGAATAAATGGATTGTTTTCAGCACCAGCAGAAGGTTAACAATGGGGTTCCACAAGGGCCCATACTGCTTAATATATTTAAAAGGGATGAAAAGTGAGGGGGTAAAATTTGCAGAAGACAGTAAATTATTTTGGTTAGTCAATACTATAGTACAGTGTTTCTCAACCAGGAGTACATGTACCCCTGGGGATATGCTGAGGTCTTCCAGGGGATACATCAATTCATCTACATATTTGCCTAGTTTTACAACAGGCTACATCAAAACCACTAGCAAAGTCAGTACAAACAAAATTCCATACAGACAATGACTTATTTATACTGCTCTACATACTATAAGCTGAAATGTAAGTACAATATTTGTATACCATTTGGTTTATTTTATAATTATATGGTAAAAATGAGAAAGTAAGTAATTTGTCACTAATTCTGTGCTCTTACACTTTTTTGTATTTTTATGTCTGATTTTGTAAGCAAGTAACTTTTAAGTGAGGTGAAACTTGGGGTACGCAAGACAAATCAGACTCCTGAAAGGGGTAAAGAAGTCTGCAAAGGTTGAGAACCAGTGCTATAGTAGACTATGAGGAACTTAGCAAAACTAGGTGAATGGGAACATACATAATGAAAGGAGTCATTTGAACTATTCTTGTACCTTTATAGATTATAAATTAACTGTTACCAGTGGGGAAAAAAATACTTTAATATCACTGAGGACAATGTAATGAAAAGCATCTGGTTCATGTGCACTGGTAGTTACAACAGTAAAGAAAATGCTATGTTGTACAATGGAATAGAAAATATACTGAAAATATTATAATGCCATTATGTAAATTCATCATACCCTCTCACCTTATTGCTGTGTTCATTTCTGGTCACTCCAACTGAAAAACAAACAAACAAAAACCAAACACACAAAAACTCATAGCATAATGATTACAGGCATGAAAATACTTCTGTGTGAAATAGTACTGGGAAGATTAATACTGAATAGTTTAGGGAAGATATGAAAGGCAACATGAGGAATATAGAATAATAAATCATACAAAGAAAGTAAATTAAGCAGTCCCATTTACCCTTTCTTATAACAAGGGAATGAGGGGGCAACAAAACAACTGCAAAACAATCAATTTAAAATTCATAAAAAGGGAACTTTTGTATTACTTTTGATACAATTCACAGTTAACCTGTGGAATTCATTGTTATGAGATGTAATTGAAACCATGAACTTGGTAGAATTTAAAAATAGTATCAGACATTTGTATGGATAAATGAGAACATCAGCAATTACATTCGAAAGTATGGTGTTATAGAAAGGGATATAAATCCTCATATTTCAAGAGTGTTCAGAAGAAACTTCTGCTATGAGCAGGTTATTCCATTATAGGTTTTACTTCATCTTCCTCAAAAGCATCTGGCCCGGGCCTGTGTCAGAGGCAGGACATCAGACTAGCTGAACCACTGAACTTATTCAATATATCAATTCCTATGTTCCTGTGAATTTAGCTCATTTTTATGCTAATGGAATATCCATGAGCAGATCATGATATCCTCAAATTCCTTTGTTATACTAGGTTATTTGATTAATATCTTTTCAAAATTTTCACTCTGTGGATTTATCATAAATATTTGAAATTCACGCTGTTCTGCTTAGTTGTGACTCAGGCAATAAATCACAGGGTGCTTTACACATTTCTGATTGGATGAATGCACAAGCTCTACTAAATTGAATACTTGGGCATGCAAATTTAAAAATTCATTTTCTTCAAGTAGTCAGGCATGGACTTGGAAACTAACTTTCAGCAAACATCTTTCCTATTAAAACTTGATCATTTGAAGGGTCACAGAAATCAAATCCTGAACATGGGCCAAAGCAAATTCATTAAAAAATTTGAATGAATATTGGGGTGTGGGGAGATTGTATTTTTTCCCCAGCTCTAATTTTAAACCTTTGTTGTTCTTCTGCTAATAGATGTTTGTTGTTTTTGTGGTCTAATCTCTTTGGGCCAGGACAGTGTCCCACTACATATCTGTACAGCACCCAGCACAATGGGGCCCCAGTCCTCATTGTAGCTTCTGGCCCAAAGGGATTAGACCATCAACCTGTTCCAAATCACCTAGGACCGGATCCTGAGATGGTATAAACTGGTATAGTTTAATTGAGTTCAGTGGAGCCATACTGATTTCCAGCAGCTGAGAATCTGACCCTTAATTTTAAAAATGCATTGACTTTCATCCTTTTTAAGCAAGTTTGTGTTTCTTGTGGGTCATCATGGGTCATCTTTGATTGACCCATTGATACATATTTTAGATAGATAGATAGATAGATAGATAGATAGATAGATAAAATACTTTTGAGAGTTTCTGAGAGTTGTGAATTGATATCAATAGAGAATTATTTTTTCTTATCAGAAGCAGAACAGGCACAACATGGACAGCGGCAATATAAGGCAGGAACTAACCAAGCTTAGCTACACTATTCACCAATGTGCCTCAACCTGGACCTCGAGTCTCTCTACATTTATAATCTTTGACCACAATTGTTATGGTTTTGTTTGATATGAACTCTAGGGCTCCAGTCCTGCAAAGACTTAGGTACATTCTTAACTTTGCATGCATGTAGCTTAACTTCCCATTGAAGTCAACAGAATTGCTCTTATGCATGAAGTTAAGTATGTGCATATATCTTTGAAGAACTGATTGCCTAGGAACTGGACTATCAACTAATCTAAACAAGATATCAAAGAACAATCATAAGGTATGTTTTTTTTCCCTCCCATAGCCATTGTTAGGGTTAGCAGAATTCAGTTTTTATGTTTTTTATAATTTTGATGGATAATGTCAATGTTTATTTTTAAACATTTTTTTTTATCAATTTAAATTTTCACAGTTGTGAAAAACTGGGGGAGATCAGACAGCGGGGGCTCAGACAATAATTATTTAATGACAGTAGATGTTGAAATTCAAAAAGTTAAAGCTTTATAACTGTTAAAACATAAATTGTCAACATCATGTGTTAAAATATACAAAGTAAATATCCTTAAATCAAACACTAATAAGTTCTCAAACAGCATTTTTATTACTTTAGTTTTCTGAAATTCTGATTATCATCAGTGGATATATTTTTTTATTGGTTTGGACATATCAGTGTTTACCGACATTTACTGTTAAAAATCGGATCCTTCCAAATGTAGTCATTATCCATCAACTTGAGTTGGTTTAGAATAAATGACGCAGAAGTAAAAAGTGTTCCATATCTTTTTAACATTACTCTGAGTCAGTCACTGCCCTGTGGTGATTTTTCCCAAGGAATAAAAGTGTGTTGATAAGGATTTTTATTTAATTAATTAATGTATTTATTTATTGGAATGTGGGTGTCCCTAGTATCATAGAGAAATATTACTTCATGATAGCATATATACCACAGAACACTTTTCAACAAAAGTAAAAGCAAATATAGGAAAAACAAATTTCATTAAGAATTCTATTGTATTTTTTGTAAAATTAAAAATCAATCATGTAATTAGTGAGGCTCTTATGTGCTCAGTACTGTGGAAGCAGAATTTTCTTTTCTTTTCCTTTTGTGTGTTTATGCCTTCTTTCTGAAAAATCATTTGCATAGTTTTACCATAGCTTTAAAATATAATACAAACCATGTAAACCAAACAAACCATATATTCACCAATATTGTGGCATTATTTAAAAACATTAGTAACATTTGAAAAAAAAAAAGATGCTTGATTTTTAAAAGGAGAGATAGTGGCCTTGTACTCATTTTTGCATGTGCATTTATGCACTTATAATTTCTCACACAGTTGTACAAATAAAGCAGATATTGGTACCATAAGGCTTATTTGGGCCTCTATCTTGTGATTTTTCTCATGCAAATGCAGAATTTTCATGTAAAATTGTGGTACATATTTGTAATTAAATATATACAAACATGCACCAAAAATTCATGTGCAATTGGGTTCTTACATTTAAAAATTGACTGTAAAGGTTGAATTTTTCAAAGGTGGCTTCAAACACGTCTGCACTGAAATGCACAAGTTTGAGTACTACCATTTGTGTGTGCAAGCAAAAGAATATGTATGTGTAAAACTCTGCATGCATGCGTGAGTGAGTTATGCATGTGCAAATTCTGTAATTCTGTGCACAAAGATGGCTAAAAATGTTGCTCCTCATCCTGTAATCTGACCCATAAAGGTGATCCCCTTACATTGGTATGGAGTCCCAGTAAAGTGCATGGAATTCTGCCTGGACAACTATATGACTCAGATTACAGGATCCAGGCTTCTATGTGAAATGATTTAAGCATGCAAAATTGCACACACAAAAATTGGAGGCTGAGTTGGATAGATAGCTTTTAATGCCCAGAACCCAATTGTGCATTTGGCTTGTTCTTCTAAGCAGTAGTAGGAACGCTTGGCTTTACCACTGTCATTTTTAAAATGATGAAAGACAAAAGTTGTTATATGAGTAAAACTTATCAGCCTAAATTTGTTGTGGGACATTAAAAGTAATTTTAGCTATATTTCTAAATAAAATAAAGTACTTAAAAATCTTGTTATAGGAATGAATAAGGTAAGAGTGAGAGGTAATATGTATTCACTGGTTACAGTAAGTATTCTATGACCCTTCATAAACTACTCATGATCGTTCACTGCTCAGTCGTTATTGAGTAACGTATGTAATGTTTTTAAAACTCCTATTCTCCACTATTTTGTATTCTTCATGTGACTGTATTTCTCTTGGAGTCATCACTCAAAGGGAATAATGGTTACAGGGTATCTAATGCAATAATAGTTAGAGAGGAAATGGGTAAGTCACATGGCAAAATCAAGAAGGAAAAGTTTAGAAAATGCAGAAATAACTGAATATGTTCATTTTAATATGGCCTAATAAAATTTACCCTGGAGTGGTGTTATTTTAATTGAATTGAGCCATTTTTTTAACATGAAGAAAAATGAGAGACTCATTCAATTTTCCATTCTAAACCAGGAATATTAGCTGCCTTATTTAGGCAATATTTAGCTGAGTCTTTTTATATAGCTAAAACACTAGACAGAACTTCATTGTATCCCTCTATATTATAAAATAGTGAGGATTTCAGTAGTAAGTATAGGGAACACTTTCTCCACCACGGAAATGCAGCCACTTCTGGGATGAAATACCACAAATATCAGCAACTCACAACAGTTTAGGGCAAAAAGTAAAGAATATATTTTCTGTTTGGTTTAAAGAGGGATTTGGTGTTAGGCAAGCAACTGAAATTTGACCAGGTTTCTGGAATTTACCCCATATTTTTATGACAGGTGCCATGCTCTTTGATATCAAGTTGTTAGAATCTTGTTTTTACATCTCATTGAAAGACAGCAGATAGCCTCCTCCTCTCACCCCACCAAACACATACACCATTTTAAAACAGTGGTTGAGTAGTGTCAGGGTGTGTCAACACTACAATTAAAAACCTGTGACTTGCCCATGACAGCTGACTCAGACTAAGGGGCTGTTTTACTGTGATGTAGGTATTGGGGCTCAGGCTGGAGCCTGGAGTCTAGTACTCTGCAAGGTCAGATGGTCTCAGAGCTCGAGCTCAAATGTTTACACCCCAGTAAAACAGCTCCTGAGCTTTGGGTTTTTAACTGCAGTGTAGCCATACCCTCAGAAAATAGAGGGTCATCTTGTGAATCGCCAACACTAAAATATTAAAGAAACTAACAAAAAATCTGCTGAATCCATTGTTGGTTATTTTTGAGAACGCTGGGTCTGTCATCATATGGTAACATTTTCAAAGCATCTCAGTGACTTAGCAGTCCAAGTCTCATTTTCAAAAGTGTCTTTGACAATGGGACTTAGGTTCCCAAATCACTTAGGTGGCTTTGAAAATGTTACTCATGGTAGGCATGCAATGTTATATAGAAGTCAATGCTATCCTCACATTTATTATGAAGGCCCACTTGCCTCTGTCCTTTTCACTGGTGATTGACTCTGGAGTGCGGAACAGAACTTGCTCCTACCCCTGGCTCTATCCAAAGTAGATTCTCCTCACCACAGCTTCAGCATATGCAGTCCATAATGGAGGAGGGACCCCAAGTGGTTCTTGCTCACAGCTCATTCCATGGTGGGATAATCTTCTTCACACACCCACACTAGTTAGCTCCTGTTCCTTTGCTTCTCTTCTCACAATTCTATACACAGCAAAACCGTGAAAACGTCCCTCCAAAAGGCTTCTCTGCTTCTCCTTCCCCCACTTTCATTTGTAAAGGCACATCCCATTTCCCAACTGTTTTTTTCCCCTGCGGGAAGGAAAGAGGACAACACTTCAAAGAATGTGATAAATAATTGGTGGGGGAGGGGTGGGGGGAGACAAAGAAAAGCGGTCCTCAGGAGTAACTGCACTAATATCTTTACATTTACACATGAACACTCTAATGTCCAGTACCACGTTGTTACCTGGCAAGCCCACTTCTTCATAGACTGTGCTTCAACTCTGTTCTCACATGACAGCCACTGATCATGCCAAGAGATTCATGCTAGCAATGGGGATTGCTGCTGGCATGAAGCTACTGTGAATATAGTTAATTTGTTTTCAGAAGTCACTGCAGTCTAGTGAGGTCTCAGAGGATTGAAAACGACACATTTAGTACCTTGTTGTACGAAAGGGAAAAGGGAGACCCAGGTAAGTAGACCATTAAGGTTAACTTCAGTTCCTGGTAAATTGCTGGAAAAAAATAATAAAGCAGTCAGACTCAGTTTATAAGCACCAAGAGTAAAATAACATGATGAGTGGTGAGTAATGTGGATTCATGAAAACCGAATTAGACTAAATTAATTTATTTCTTTGATAGGAAAACAATATTGGTTACAGAAAATATAGCCAACATAGTGAAGCAAATCTTCAAAACATATTAATAAATTCTACCTGTAAAATGTGTGCATGCATGAGTTGCAAGAGTAAAACCTGTACACACAGTTGCCAGTTTTACATATTCTATTGTAGTATTTAAGAATGCAATATGTACTGTCCAGATCTGTGGTGTGCAATCCAATCTGCTGGTTTCAAAAATTCAGAAATGTGGTCAAGCGTATCTTCTTGATACAGAGTTTCCTATTGTTTTACATGACATTTTCATAGGTAAACTGAAATAATGTAATGTATAATGATGGATGTGAAGTCGATTAAGAGGGACTGATAATGAACAGTGCTTCACCTCAGCCTTCCTTCCTAGTTCTGCAATATTTCAGGTGGACCTTTGAACCCTTAAGAACAGTCAGTTCAACTGCCTGGCTATGCTTTCATATTACATCTAAATGACAGCAAATTTTCATACTCACATGACATCTAAATGTGCTGCACATAACTTTGAGTGCAAAAAGGAAGGATGAGTTTTAAAAAACTAGCTCACAAATAACAAAAAAAACCCAGTAATTGTTGTTATAATGGGCTAATATGAAGCTAAGGAGACGATATTTGTAGTATCTTGAAGTGATCTATTCTAGACTCCTTATTGACTTGGAAGATACTGTGGAGATATGTGATAATCATATTTTTGAATCTTGGAGAGCATTACATACGCTTTCTAGAATATAATAAAACACAGTGTAATCTTGGTAAATTGGAAGGACTAACGGAAATTTGAAAGTATGGTATTCAGTAAAACCTGTAGCTTCATTTAACAAGGACAAATAAAATGCTTAGATGAAAGAATACCAGACAGATTATACTACCTCAGAAAAGCACCAAAGGTTTTAGTAAATGTTAAACTGGGCACAAGACAGAAATGCAGTGCTGGTGTAATATTGTATCAGAGTGCTATGTTCAGTTTCAGGCTTCTCAATTAAAAAAAAGACAAATATTCATAGCTGTCAGAAATATGCAGTCAAAATGGTGAATTATTTTGAAAATAAGACAGACGAAAGGCTAAGAGAGCGAAGATTAATAAATCTAGAGATATGGAGATTGAGAGGGAGATGAAAGCTATTTATATATATATAAACAGCTGTTACAAAGAGGATAGAGATCAATTATGGTCATTAGTCAATGAGTACAGCGCAGGAATGAGTGGTTTAAGATGAAGCAGGAAAAATGTAAGTTAGGGATTAGGACACTTACACAATGGAATAGGTTGCCAATAGACAATTTAGAATTGCCCTCACTGGAGATGTTCAATGCTAGATATAACACCCATGTATTAGGAATGGTTCAGGAATAATGAAATCAGTCCCACCAGAATGCATGAGTCACCTATTCAGGTGTCTTCAAGTCTGAAATATTCTATGATTCTCTCTGTCTCTAAGACAGTGATGCTATGTGTATTATCTACCATGTTATCTGAAGATATTATGGTTATAGTACAACAGAGAAGAAAAAATTGCTACTGGTTGGTACTTCTTGTGAGAACACTGGCTTTCACTTTTCTTTGATTCATTGTAGAGAATAGCTGACTGTTCTCTGCCTTCAACAGTAGTATCTGGAAGGCATCATTTGCACAGTAAATAATGACAACTAGAAGATTAATCAAATCTGACATATATTTTGCCACCAGGCTGTACTTGGTAGTTTAAAAAATTCCTCAGCATTTAGCACAGAAAATCAAGTACACACAGAAGTACCATGCATGCATTGAACACTGGTAGCAACAAACAGCCAGGACTCAATTCAGGAAACCATCCTATTAAACACTCGCTTAATTGTAAGCATGCACCTATATCACATTGAAGTCAATCCTTAAAGGTAAGCACCTGCTTAAGTATGGCCCTGAACAGTGCTTAAACACTTTATTGAATCAGGTCTAATTCATAGCAAGTGAAATTTCCTTCCGGACAAAGGACCAGCAAAAGCCAAGCACTACTGAAATCTTAAAAATAAGCATTAGAGAAATGGCTAAAATCTTAATATCATATAGGAGTTGCATTACAAAGGCGGCATCTGCCATCAGATACCAGTCTCTTATCATACTAAGTATTCTAAGTATGGAGTGGGGGAGTATGGTACCTCAAGACTGCACTGTGTGGCAAATTGTTGGAATGGCCCTCAATGTAGCAAAATATTGAGGAATTTATTCTCAGAACTATGGTCACAGTATGGTTTTATTTCTTTTTCTTTTTTATGATTGGGAATGAAAATGGAAATGTGAATGGTCCATTAGTCCACACAGATGTGCACATACAATCCCCAATGAAGTCAGTGTATCTCTAGGGCCTAGACATCAAAAGCATATTAAAATGAGGAAATTAAATTTCTTAAAACGGCTGCTGTTAGATCCTGCACTGAAGCTAGTCAAGTTGACTGAGTGTATGTCAATACAGAATTTGGACAACGAACTTCAAAAACAAGTTGATTATCCATGTAGGTGTTGGTGCAGATTTCAAAATTAATTTCTAGTAGGAAAAAGCACTGCAAAGTGACCCTCTTGTATTTAGACAAGTGATGTGTCCCTTTTAATGGGGAATGGGGCGGGGGGTAATATCATCAGTATCAATGTAATTCTCAATAGTCTGTAAACACTGTATGATCAGTGCAATGTCCATCAGTGTCAAATCTCCAGTTGCCTTGGAATCATTGTCCTTGAATTGATTTCAGTGAATTTGGACAATTAAATCTTATACACGCTTATGCAAGACAAAAGGAAAGGGCACTGTATGTGGCTACATGATTTATTATGGGCAAGATAACTCTTGGATATGCTAGTGTGGAAAATCCTAAGTGTGTAGAAAATCCTCAATGTAGTGAACAGAATGTAATGATCTTTAGGATTTATTTATTTAGATAAAAGCAAGGATGCTTGTGAGAAAGGGTTCAGCATAGCAATTACTAATCCTTTGTATTTCAGCCTCATTATTTTATTCACAGCCTGCAGACCTAATGCTCATGTTCTCTTTTGATTTTACACAGTCTGAGTAATTGTACATATCAGTCCAAATGCTATCAGATTTCAAGGGACAAATTCTGTCTGGCTACAATATGTGTTGGCTGGGGAGGGGGGAGGTTCTTCATCCCCTTCCCGACTTTGAGTAGTTCTAACAGGCACAGCCCTGTGCATAAGACAAAGCATGTACTATGCGTTTCCTACTCCGCTATCCAAACAGATAGTGAGGATCCCACTGCACAAAGACACACTCAGACATATACACACACTGGCCAAGAGAAGTGGCTGATCTCCCTAAACATGTAGTTGGAGTTCTGGAACTATGGGTGCTGGGGGTGCAGGAGCACCCCATCTTGAAGTGGTTTCCATGATATACAGGGTTTACAGTTTGGTTCAATGGTTTTCAGCACCCCCACTATAAATATCGTTCCAACGCCACTGGGTGTAGTTGAAGAATGGCTCTTCATATTCAGTCTGAGGTGTTGGCCCAGATCCTTAAAGGTACTTAGGTGTTGCTCAATTCAGCATTAAAATGCCAAAACTCTGGGTGGCCAGCCAGATAGTTGAATCCTCAGTCCTGAGTTAGGTGCCCAGGCAACGAGTTAAACGCTTAAGAAAAAGATCCTCTGAAGCCAGCAAAGTAATCATGAAACCATTCAAGTTAGGAGTTAAATGCTGAAGAGAAGAGGAGAGGAAAGAGAAGAGGAGCCTAGGCCTAAGTAGCTGTCCTAATGTGCTTCCTTTTGCTCAGGATCCTCAGACACAAACCGTCTCCTGGAGTTAGGCCCATACTCCAGGTCAGCTGCTTAGGTAGCTCATCACCTAGCAGTCAAAAGCATTTCTCTCTCTCTGTCTGCTGCTCACGCTTGATACCTCTCTCACACATCCTACATTTCCCAGTTCCCTGATTGACTTTGGTGCAGTTTCTCATCAGTGGCCTGCATCTGGCCATCCTGCTGCTCACGCTTGATACCTCTCTCACACATCCTACATTTCCCAGTTCCCTGATTGACTTTGGTGCAGTTTCTCATCAGTGGCCTGCATCTGGCCATCCTGCTGTGGGGCTGGCAGTTAACAGATGTTAGGCATGCTCAGAGCATGCCTATAGGGTCAGCCCCCACTTGTGAGATAGGCAGTCCCCCAATCTCATTTGAGAATTGTAGTTCAGGGCTTCCGGGACTTTGGCTTGAGCCAGGGCTCTGAGCTGCTCATTAGTTGCAGGGTAGCGTCAGGTTATAGGCAGTTTTGTGAATGCTGACCATCAGAAACGTAGGCATCTAGGGAACTTAAGTGTGTACAGGATCAGGCAGCAGTTGAGCAGCATTTTTGAAAATGTCAGTGGCACCTAATCAATGGAATTCAGTGCCTAAAGAGGCAGATAGACATCTAAATACTTCTGGGCCGTTGTATCTTTATACCACTTCTTACTATGTTAACTGTATCTAAATGATACACAGTGAAGCCCTAAGAAGTTATTGAGCCCTGATGTTATTCTGCTCACTTCATGAGAGCCACCACATGGGTAAACTTGGTTGATTTTTCCTTCTGGATATGAAAATGAGTATTTTTCCAAAGTCCTTTTTTCAACACTTTGTTGTTCTGCAGAGAAAGTTTTTAAGCAAAATAAAATCCTAAATTATGACTTTTGAACTCTAAAAACAAACATGTCAATGTACAGATATATGCATGGAGCACAAAACCTCCCATTTAAGCTCTTTAAAGAAGAAAAACTTCCCCTCTGCATTAATCAGTAAGGAAATAATATTTGGGAAAATGTTATCTTCACATTTGCGAACTAGTGATTTGGGGACTGCACAAGCCTGACAGTATCCCAATAAGAAATATCTGGAATGTCTTTTAATGGCATTTTCATAAGATACCATCAGTAATCATTTAAAAATTCCCTTTAAATATTACACATTTAAAATGACTATATGGATTGGGAAATGTATTGGATTGACAGCTTTGGTGACTGGAACACTCTCTGTCCACAGAACAGCTTTAACATGGGCAGCAGGAGTGTAATCTTCCCCTTCCCACATCCCCACCCCAGCAATGCATCTCATCCTTTACCTGGATAAACAACCACAAATGTGGAGTGAATTGTGGTAGTTCACTCCACATTCCCATTCACTCCTTGACCTCCCTTTAAAAAGGGACATTTGGAGTGGTTTTGTGATGTGGACACCTGCCCACTAATTACTAGACTGAGACTGCCAATTCTTTTCATATAGAGCACCAAGCTACCATCATGCATCTGATGAAGTGAGCTGTAGCTCACAAAAGCTTATGCTCAAATAAATTTGTTAGTCTCTAAGGTGCCACAAGTACTCCTTTTCTTTTTATCAGATAAATTGTAATCACTAACAAACTGGACTAACTTTGCACCAGAGATACAGAGCAGACATATATTGCTAGTCATTTGAGTAATCCATTCCCCCGCAGCATCCCTGGTGAAATCCTGGCCCTGTCAAAATCAATGGGAGTTCGATAGTGCCAGATATCACTCTCTGTGTTTAAAAAATATAATAATGCAAACAAACTATAGAAATATAAAGACAGTTCAAGACAACTAATAATGCAAATTGAAAATCAAGATAAACGTAATGTAAATATGACGTAGGACTCTTATACTATCCATGGAAGAAATTTGCTGTATCTTTATAATGCCTCAGTATTTGGACTCTTTGTGAATGGAATGTGAGGAGGTTGGGGAGGTCTGCCACACAGCCCCATGACTGCTTTTTTCTCTCCTATGGCAGCAGTAGCAAGCATAGACCCTCTGTACCAGTGGCATGGGACATTGAGACCACTGGATCTGAATAAACATCGTTCCATCCTTGGGACATACCCACCTCACCCTGCAAAGTGACCCTCTGTGCTTACCTCATTTCGACAGCGTGGAGACAAATACTGAAGTGCATAGGGTTGTGCCCTTGCATGGCAGCCCAGATGGCAATCTCCAGCACAGTTGCTATATGGGGTTAAGGTGTATAAAAGTCTTTGTGGTTAAACGCCACACTAAAGGTTAATTTGGTCCTCAGGTAGTAAATATAGCATGTATAGTGCTGCCTTGTTTCCTTTCTATTCTTCTGTTACATGGATGTCTTTGATTGAAGAGAAAAGGAGTACTTGTGGCACCTTAGAGACTAACCAATTTATTTGAGCATAAGCTTTCGTGAGCTACCGCTCACTTCATCGGATGCATTCAGTGGAAAATACAGTGAGGAGATTTATATACACACAGAACTAGAAAAAATGGCTGTTATCATACACACTGTAAGGAGAGTGATCACTTAAGATGAGCTATTATTAGCTGGAGAGCGGGGGTGTGTGTGAAGAAAACCTTTTGTAGTGATAATCAAGGTGGGCCATTCCCCCCCCCCCCCTCCCCACTCTCCAGCTGGTAATAGCTCATCTTAAGTGATCGCTCTCCTTACAGTGTGTATGGATAATGCCCATTTTTTCATGTTGTGTGTGTATATAAATCTCCTCACTGTATTTTCCACTGAATTCATCCAATGAAATGAGCTGTAGCTCACGAAAGCTTATGCTCAAATAAATTGGTTAGTCTCTAAGGTGCCACAAGTACTCCTTTTCTTTTTGCGAATACAGACTAACATGGCTGCTACTCTGAAACCTTTGATTGAAGAGATTAATTTTTTTCTTCCTCTTCTTGGTAGCAGTAGCACTAATATTTATAAAGCAGCATTAGTATGCATGGCATTTTACATGGACCCTTCCCTGAAGAATTTTCAATGTCATGGCTCAATTGGATCTTAAAGGTACTGCCCCATCATGGGGGAAGTATGGGATCACACTGCTACAGGTATTATGCCATGTATTTTTTTCCTGGCACTGTCAGTGCATAGGGTGGACATGACTACAGCTATGCCATATCCCTTTTGCAACTGACGCTGTCTGTTGGCCATTGTGAGGGGAAGCTTCAGGATCACAGCCCTGCCTCCTTCCTGTCCTTCTTGGGGTGGCTAACAATGCTTAACAGGACTACTCTACTGTTCAGAGAAGCGCAAGGTCTGCAAATGTGGCAAGTCCCTGTTTGGGAGTTATTAGAGTAAGGAACGCTCCTTGTACCCTTCCCCTCTTTCATAACCCACCTAGAATCTAGCTATAATCCAGACCTAAGAGTTTCCTTGGCAAGATGAGAGAAAACAGACACAAGAGAAGGCAATGGGAAAAGAGTATAAGGGTGAGATTTTGTGATGGAAAGGTTTCTTATGAACGTATCTTGATACATCTTCTGTTTTGTTCAATATATTTCTATTGTTTATAAGCCAGAATTGTTAATTATAGTTGTTATATTTTTTCTTTTATTTTTCATATTATCTTATTTTTCTTCCCTTTTCATTTCTTCTTCTTCTTCTTCCACACACTCTTTTGTGTGTCTTCTTTCCTCAATCTCTACATGTAACTATTAATGGGATAGCTATGCATTCATATTAATGGAAGAATAAATGCTAATGTAAGGCTGCTGTACTCTGCTTCCAATTTTTATTGAAATCTATTATAAATTTTCTATTTTATATACTCTCACAGTAACATTCAAAACCCTTGTGCTTTGGAGAAGGAAAACTACCTCGAAAATAATATAGATTGTGGATCTGTAACAATATTTGAACTACCCTTCATGCAAGTTATAATGCTTGGTGCTTGATGGAAGCGTCACATAGTGGCTAGGGGGTCAGCTCCTCTTTAAGGCAGAGTAGGGAACGTGGGGGGGCTGGGCCCTCCCACTGCACAGGTTCCAGCCCAGGGTCTTGTGAGGGTTACCAAAGGGCAGGCACCAGGAGCTCGTTACAGATACCTTCCTTGGGCCACTTCCTACCCCTCATTCTATAGTCCAAGCCTTGCAGTCTGTAGCAAAAGCTACTTAAAATAAGGTGTTAACTGCACCTTTAGTCTGTCTGGGCCCAGCACATAGGATCTTCTTTTCTCAGAGGCACTGCCACAGCATCCCTTCTCAGTAGCTTCTAGGACAGGTCCTTCTTCCTGTCTTGTCAGCCCTCTTCTGAGCTGTCTGGCTTCTTTTTAAACTCCACCTCCACCTTTGCAGGCTCTTCAGTCCTAGTGTGGGGTTTATGCACCCATCACACCAGTATGCTAATAAGAAAAATACATATTTTAAAGTTGCTTTCTATTTGTGCTGATTATGTAGTCCTCCTTCTTCTTCCACCCCCAAGACACTTATTCAGGAGTTGAACTCATGTAAGTATGGTAGTAACATTATTAAACTTTACGAATTTACAACATTTGTAACCAAAACCCATCGTTCCCAGTGGCTGTATATATAAAGCTTTCTACTCCATTAGATTTCAGAGTTCATTAATGAGAACAGAGTACAAGAACAGTTAAAATGGGGATGAAGAAAGAAGTGTTGTCTGAGATAAAGACTGGGAGCCAGGAATTCTTGAGTTCTTATACTGGCTCTTACCTTGCTTTTGATAATTTCCAGTTTTATAGTGCTTTCTATCTATGGATCTCAAAGTGAATTATGAAGTATAGCAATTTAAGCCTTGTTGCACCTCTATGAATAAGATTGCTTTCCTATTTTACACAAGGAGAAATTTTGGCACAGAGAGGTTTGGTGATTTTTCCCAAATTCACACAGAAAATCTTTAGCAGAGCCAGGAACAGTTTCCAGATCTCTTGGCTTCCTGCCCTCTGCTTTAACCACAAGACCATCCTTCTTCTCATTTTACCTCCCTGACTCAGTTTCCCCATCTGTAAACAAGGATAATACAGATTCAGACAAATTTCTCTACACATGAATTTCTAGCCACACACCCCTGCAGAACAATGAGGAGGAGGTAGGTTTGATCACCACTCTTGGAATCCAGTAAATCTGTTTCTGTTGGTGTTCCATATGGAAGGGTTTCTCTTAGGTCTTGGGACCAGGAAAGATTTGGATAAGGAACTTGCAGCTTCCCAAGGCACAGACATTGCAGATATATACTTAGTGTTATAAAATGGGCTAATTGTAGTGTAAGCACATAAATTAAAAATAGTAATTAAATAAGAACATTTACACACTGACACAGGGTAAGGCAAAGACATCACCAGCCAGCTACTACAAAAATGCACTCATTCACCTCTAAGGAAAGACCTAAACAGAGAGGTCATGCTGTGTGCTCTGAGAGACCTAAACAATGGCCCTGATTCCAGTGCACTCACACTGCCAGATCGGAAATAAAGGCCAATAGACCTTAATAGAACAGCAGTTGTCCCTGATGTGGATTTGCAGGAGTGGGAGGCTTCATCCCCTGCAAATTCCACTGGGCTTCAAATTAAACTGTCTTAAGGGAATGCGTGACAGGAATCCCTGTAGTGATTTCCTGCATATCTGTCCCCTTCCATGGCTTTTTCAATAGCAGCAGGCAGTCAGGGCTACTGTGCTTAACTATTTTACCAGGATATTGTGAAGATTAATATATGAGTGTTTATAAAGAGCTTCGAAGATTAAAGGAACTATATATGGTATTTATTTATTTAAGGATGTGAAGTCCAGTACTTAGAATCTGACAGTTGTGTGCATGGTGTGATACTCTGACTGAGGATCAGGAGCTGTAAGTGGCTCTTTAATGTGTCGCCTGCGACTCTTTGCAGCACATATTAAAACACTATGTGATTTAATTGTTAACCAATCTAAGTTATTAACCAGTTGGGATGCTTTTAATATGTTATTAACCAACTGTAGAATACTTGGTCAGTGATTTTGCTGGGGGAATCATATCTATCTATCTATCTATCTAGAGAGTGCAACATCACACAATATACACACAAATTATTACAGTATTCTGTTACAGAAGACTCAGTCAGGACCTTTAAATTCTAACTCACAGGCCTACAAAACTAAAGCCAAATAAGAATTTTTATTTTTATTGTTGTTTATTGTGGTTAATATGAATTGTAAAGTCCCCCCCACCCCCACTGTTCAACTGCAACAGAACAGACAAAAAACTAGATAGTTTTATAACAGATATACACTACTAATTTTGGTAAATATTTATTAGAAAAGTATCTCATTAGTTTATCTGTTTTGATTCATTTTGCCAGTGGAAAAAATCTTTACAATTCATAGTCATTAAAAAAACATATTTCTTATTTTGGTTTAGTTTTAATGTTAATAACAGATCTGGTAGTTTGCTGTGTTGAACTGATAGGATGATATACTAAATAGACTTCATCTCTTATATTTGTAAATCATGAGTGCCCCACAATTGTCTATCTAGGCAGACTAGATTAGATGAATATATAATACGTATGCTAATAGATTTCCCCATAAGTAATCTAACTCACTGTAAATTATATTGTACTGATTTACAGTGTTTGTTAGGTGAACCTAATCGGTATCTTTTTAAAAAAAAAATAAAAAATTGAGACTTAGGATAGGTCTATGCGATTTACATATATGAAGTCATTATAAAGTTAGGAAGATTTCTTTTACTTTGTAACACTTCACTTCCATGAATGGACTAATCTTTGATTCCTCTACATCAGACTTTGCCAATTTGAAGTTTAGGTTAAAACTTGAATTTATCATGAAATCCTTGATTTATCAAAAAAAAAATCAAGACTTCAATCCACTGAGCTAGTTCCATTTCTTAGCAGTATTGGTGTGACTGAGAACAGAATCTGACTCTGTATCTTTTCCGAATGCTAGTACAAGTCATTTGTTAACTTTGCTCCCAATTACAGTTAAAATAGCCAGTGTCTGGAGCTAATATAGCTACCACAGCCGGTGGATTAGGATAGTGGTTTGCTAATGCATTGACCTGTTTCACCTATGTAACACTAGTTCAATTTCCAGCATCACAGTAAATGTTTGGATTTAAATTGTACAATTTATGCATATTTTTTCATCTCTCTGTCAAACCAGAAGAAAGGGTCAGCTGGTGAAGAGGATAATGATTCTCTTTGAAAGGGAAGGAAAGTCAGCTTCTGATTCTTTTGGAGATTCTTGATCTTGTTTCAAATAAAAAGATGAACTAGAAAAAATAGACTTGGAAATATCAATAGTAGTGAACCTGCAAGTGTGACTCTTTGCCTTATTCATAAACTGATTGTATAAAGGCACATTGGAATACTTGCCATGACATGTTAGACAGATAATAAAACAGCATGCGACATTTGGTTTTCAGAATATCAAACCACAGAAAGAGTGTTCTCTGAAAAGCGATTCACCATTAAACTGTTTGCTACAATGGGAATTCCAAGTGACAGTTTGTCACAAGTTTTGATTGTTTCTCTACACGTTAAGAAATACTAAAATGAAGTGTTGGGGACTGATTTTTTTTCCTCAGAAGTGTTTTTCTTTCTTTCCTGCAGCGCGGAAAAGGATATGCTAGTCAATTCTACAGGATTTACCTGAAGCAGCATGATTTGCACAAAAGTCGACCAACAAAAAGCATCAACTTTTCAACTTCATTATCTTGGCCATCCAGTTCTATGTAACTGAAGGATTTGTGTGCTGTTGGAGACATCACAGCCAACAATAGGACCTAATTGCTCTCAGCAGGCCTGAGAAATGAGTTGAAATGTGTGGAACTGTAGAAACTTCAGAGGCAACTGATCTTGCCTTTCTGATCAGTGTGTGCCTGTTTACAGCACTATATATCTTTCTCTCTCCAAAATGTCACTGAGCCCTTTAGATGTTTATATTCACCACAAGAAGCCAATCGTACAGATAAAAGAAATGTGCATTATAAATGCAATATCACTGTTTTAAACTTGACTGTTTTATATTATTTTTGTGTGATCAAGTGTTCCCCAAACTATTCCAACTTTACAAGAGAGATTGTGATCATAATCCTTTCACCTGTGGGTCATAAAAATGTTGTTAATCTGCAGACCCACAAAATATCAAAGACATTCTGTAGTTTATACACGTGTTGCAAAGTGTTTACTGTACTATTTCAAAGCTTCTAAATAAATATAAATCTATATATATTATATTATATATAATTTTCCGAAAAATGTGGTACAATTTAGTTGATTTTTAAATGGATTCATATAGTCCAAACCATACAGTGAGAAGGTAATTCAGGGTCCCTAAATTATCCTTGCTAAAAATAAATAAATCTTTAATAATATTTCCCCAATTTTGGTATTTTGGTCAGTCCTGTTTTTCCTTTTTTGTTGTTGTTGTTGTTGTTTGTTTTTGTTATTTTTAAAGCTGTAAGAAACAACATTTTGTTTAGAAGTTGTACTGAATTTTCAATGCCAAAGATGCAGCTGTCCGTTTTATCAGAATGAGTACTGACTATGTACTATCAAAAGTATATATCAATCTCCATTATTTTGATTCTATTTCTATGGTTTTTAATTTGGTATCACAACACCTTTTATAAAGGATCTATAAACTCACCTGTATATGTTGTTAAAAAGAACACTGGGTCTCTGTACATTTTGAAATGTAAGATGTAATGTAACTGAAGATAACTGTTCTAAGGAAATCCTCCAAAACTCCTAACACACACATCTTTCTTTGA
Source organism: Caretta caretta (assembly GCF_965140235.1). Classification (NCBI taxonomy): domain Eukaryota; kingdom Metazoa; phylum Chordata; order Testudines; family Cheloniidae; genus Caretta; species Caretta caretta. The sequence goes on from NC_134209.1 coordinate 57,503,545, forward strand.
CATAATTTTGTGCAAACCTAAGCAAATATATATATATATATCTTTTCATCTTGGCTAGAAATGGTTTTTGATAAAAGACAAATCACAAAGGCATAGAGTTGGCTGAGCTGTTATTTTTTCTTCTTTTTTTACACTAAAGAGATTTGGAGTAGGAACATGGCACATTCTCAGACTGACCCTACTCTCCCTGGAATTAATGGGAAATTGGCCAATGATTTCATTGGGAGCAGGATCAAAACTGTTCATATTGTCTTTACCTTTTTTAATAATTCAACAGACTGAAATGTTATCGCACCGATTTTTGTTCATACATATATAAAAAACTTGTTCAAAAAGAAAAGCCTTGAAAAGTAAAGTTTAACTTTACTTTCAAGTCCACAGAGTTGAAGTATCATTTACAAGTGTAAAATCTAGTAGATGTTTCCTTTTTTACATTCTCTACTGTACTGTTCCTTCTATGTTTCCTAATTATTGCCTGTCAAATACTGAAAAGAAATGATAGAACTTTGTGTTATCAGCCCATTGACGTCAATAGAACACGGAATTCCCATTGACTTCTATGACTTTGGATCAGGCCCTTAGATCCAGATTCTGAAAGCCCTTGTCAGTGCTGAGTATATGGCACAGCATGAGGAAGAGTGACAGAATCTGGCCTCCAAGTGGTGGGAGTTGTTTTTGTTTTTCCTTTTTTTCCAATGGCAATTGCTATTAGATAGAGACATGCACATCTTTTGTATGGAGTCTGCCGTACTATTGATCCACACAAGACTCTAATTGCTTTCAGTGAGAGTTCCATGCACAGAATGCTACCTGGACTGAGCCCTAATGTCATCAGTTTATTTAATAAATATAACAAAACAGGCTTGTTAAACACTTTTAACACATATTTTCTAGCTTATTTGTACAATTTACAGAAACTTTTTGGGATCATTTTTAAAATGTATATATAAAAATCACAAAAAAGCACAGAAAATAACTGTTGATCTGAACAAACACAGCAGTAGGATGTTTCTTTAGTTTTAGGTAATGGGACTTTAGTCACCTACATGCCTTGTTAGTTTTATGAAGAATGGGCTATTTTAGTAATGAAATGCGTGAAGTATATTTCATTTGAAGAAGTCTGTCAATTTGTTGTTGCTGCTTTTAAGGCAAGAAAGTAATTGCCCTTCCTGGAACTGGTTTTGCTTTATTCCTAAACCTCTCTTTAAACTGAGGTATATACTGTAAAATAAGGTTGTTTTCAGTCTTGGGAGAAAAAAAATCACATTTTTCTTTTTTAATAGACGATTGAAGTGTTTTTGATTTACTTAAACCTCATTCACACTTTGCATGCAATTTTTTAAAATAACCATATCAAAATGATTTCATACAGCTCGATGATTAGCCTTGTTCCATGAACTCAGTACTGTATATGTACTTGCATACATCCATTTCATTTTTTACTTTAACTAATCCTGCTATCAGTCCACACTGATAATCCTACTGAGTGCAGTGGGAGAGCCACATGTAGAACAGTGGTCAGACTGAGCCCTGTTTAGGTCTAGATTGTGTTTGTAGCACTTAGCTGATAGTAAAAAGCATCATGTAGCTGCACTGCCACAGGAGGAACTATGTGTCCAAATAATGGAATAATCAGTTCAGGTGCAGGTCTGAAAAAAAAATTAAATATATTTTGGGTCGCCCTGAAATGAGAATGTTTCAAAATTTTCTGTGAGCCAAAATGTAAAAGAATAGATTCATTTTGTGCAGATCAAATTGTTTCTGTAGACTCAAAGTGAAACTTTTTTTTTTTTTTTTAGATTTAATTTTAAAGAATAAAATTGAGGGAAATTCTGAAACAAACGGTCTTTCTGAAAGAAAAAAAAATCCAGATTTCTGACTTTTTAAATTGTTTTTTGACTGAAAAAAATTGCCAAAATTGACTTGAATTTGCAAATGGTTTCATCTGATCCAAATCTGCGTTTTTTGCCAAAATAAAGTTTTGCATGAAAAATTTCACCAAGCTCTGCCTGGGATGCATTTTTCCCCTGAGAGACACAATCCTTCTCATGGCCTTTTATTGCACTGGAAGGGGAGCATACTCCTCACCTTGCATTCAGGCAGTTGTGCTGGCTATTACATAGGGTGAACAGATCTATAGGCTTAATTTCAAAATGTATCAAGAATTATAACATTCAAAAACCAGTAGGAGAACACTTCATTATCCCTGGACACTCAATAACAGACTTAAAAGTGGCAATTCTTCAACAAAAAAACTTCAAAAACAGACTCCAACAAGAAACTGCACAACTGGAATTAATTTGCAAATGGACACCATCAGATTAGGCCTGAATAAAGATGGAGTGGATGGGTCACTACAAAAACTAATTTCCCCCGCTGATACTCACAGCTTGTCAACTGTTTGAAATGGGCCACCTTGATTTCATTGGCTTCATTAGCACTACAAAAGTGATTTCCACCCCTTCTTGTCAACTGTTGAAAATAGCCCACTTCCACCTTAATTGAATTGGCTCGTTAGCAGTGACCCCCCCACTTGGTAAGGCAACTCCCATCTTTTCATATGCTGGGTATTTATACCTCCCTACTGTATTTTCCACTCCATGCATCTGATGAAGTGGTTTTTAGCCCACAAAAGCTTATGCCCAAATAAATTTGTTAATCTCTAAGGTGCCACAAGGACTCCTGGTTGTTTTTGCTGTTACAGACTAACACAGCTGTTACTCTGACAAATGTATTTAGGCACCTATAGATGCAAAGAGACATCTCGTGGGATTTTCAAAAGTGCCTAGGTGCCTAATTAATCACTAGCCTGTCTGCATCTTTAGGAATCTAAAGACCTTAAAAAATTTGGCATTAGGTCTCTGCCCACTTTCTTCAGTTCCCACCCTCTTGCTCCCAGGGGAAGCTTGAATATGTACTTGCATTCATCTGAACACCAAGGCCTGGATCTACATATTGCTCTAAATCAGTAGTTCTCAAATCTGGTCCTCTGCTTGTTCAGGGAAAGCCCCTGGTGGGCTGGGCAGTTTGTTTACCTACCGCATCTGCACGTTCGGCCGATTGCGGCTCCCACTGGCCGCAGTTTGCTGCTCCAGGCCAATGGGGGTTGCAGAAAGCAGCGCGGGCCGAGGGATGTGCTGGCCACACTTCCCACAGCCCCCATTGGCCTGGAGCGGTGAACTTTGGCCAGTGGAAGCCACGATCGTCCAAACCTGTGGACGCGGTAGGTAAACAAACCGGCCCAGCGTGCCCGGGGCTTTCCCTGAACAAGTGGTGGACCGGAGTTGAGAACCACTTCTCCAAATGGATGTGCAGGGATTGAGATATCTTGCCTTTCCTGCATGGCTTACATTGTGGTTAGGAACAATCTAGCTCTGAATTAGTTGTCTAATACAAAAAAAAAAAATATTACAACGTATGGGCCCGGTACCGCAAGCTCTCATTGTGCTGAACTGCCCCTGAAGTCAACGGAGTTACATGCAGAAAAGGCTTGCAAGATCAGATCCTATGAAGGATAAGGAGAGGATAATATTAATTTATTTATTTTAAATTCATTTTAGATACATATGAGAGGATTTCTAAGTGGCTTGCCCATTCAGTTTCTTCAAAGCCTTTCCTGGCTGACTTTGTGCCAGAATCTCAAAATGTAATAAACTCTTTAGCTATTTTTAAAAAATCAGCTAGTTTAAAATAGGTTTTTATTAAATTATATTTTCGAAGGAAAAATGAAGTATTTCACTTAATGTATTACCAGCTGACTTGACCAGTATTTAGAAAATTAATAAAGTGAATATAAGTTTATTGCTGAGAAATTTCATAGTGTTACAAAAGAATGTTGAATGACCTACATACCGATTAATACAGTTTCATCTATTTGTGAAGATTCTAATTTATAAATAATATCCACAATATATGGAGATAATTTTAATTAAAATCTGAAAAGCTACAACTGACTTTCTTTCAGAGGTGTACCCTACTATCAACAAATGTTGACATAAAACACATGTACACATAAAAAATGAGATTACTTATTATAGAGGTAATGGCTCCATAATGAAGACTGAATTAAGCTTTTCATGTAAAGTGGGAATTCAGCCTCTTTGTTATGTATTATATTACTTACACACACACACCAGACATACAAAATTTTACCACAGATAAGAAAAAAACATGTTTTTCATTACTGTTATTCCTCATGGTTAAGGGCAGATGAATATATTCTTCCTGGAATGGTGTATTTCCCTAGTAGTATTGCAAAGCTGTTATGTATTTATATGGCCTTTATTTTTTTTTTAAAGGGCTAGGCATACCCTCCCATTGTTCTATGTTTGGGTCTCTAGTTTATTTCCAGAAGATGTTTTGTATAAAAATCTTAAAGTCCTAATTCAAAATGAGCAACTTTGATGTAAATTTAATGTTCAGTTTTACTGCAACACATTGGCACCAGATGTCTATAAATATGGGAAAGTTGTTTAATCTATTTGAAGTACGGTGCAGCAGGCCATTAAGACTTCATTATGATATTACCACTATGAACAATTCTGAAACTGAGTTTAATCTGTTCCACTGACCCCGACAACCAGAGCCCAAAAGCTTCTTAAAAAGCTCTTCCCTTTTATTTTCTTACTAATCTGCTCATCTGTTTTGGTATAAAATAGATACACATACAAATATACACACACACCCACTTAAAATCCATTGTTGGAAATCTATGTCTTTGTAGATATCCTCATATGTAAGAAATGGGCAAAAACAAATTTGGACAGCTTTCTTGAACTGAAATTGTTTTTGAATTTGAATTTGTTAATAAAGTTCATGATATGGTATGTTGGTTGAAACGTTAGAAAAAATGAAAGCTATATGGGTGTAATTGTCCAGGAAGCAAATGCCTCATCCAGGAAGCATCCTGTCTGAAACCTTAGAAACCTAAATGCTGGAAATTTTACTGAGTGAAGATGAAACAGACTGTGATGAAGCTACAGAGGCAGTGTTCTTGTTCTGTGTGTCTGAACTGATGAAAGTATCCACTGGATGTAGGCTAGTTAAGTTAGTTACCAGAAAGCATCAACACTGGATTTAGGTAACACATTTACTGTTCTTGCTGCAACTCAATGAGAAGAAGAAAATAACACACATACACACACAATGCAAATCTGCAATATGTACAAATGTAATAAAACCATGTGCTAATCAAACAATACATCTCTGAACTCAAGCGCACAAAAGTCAGGAAAGGCCAAAAACAAAGATTGCTCTGGTGAGATGTACAACAAAATTGAGTTAATCTGTCTATTTTTAGTAACTGTTCTTTGAATTACATTAATGAAAAAGGGTAATAAATATTACTAACAAAGGGTTACACTGACAACATCGCAGAGTGAAGGTAGCCAGAACAACCTTAACTTTTTGAATTTCCTGACTCAAGTGCTTGATCTTGCAACCTTAACATATTATTAACACTTGCTTTGTGCATTCAGAGCCCAAACCTGTTTCCATTGAAGCCTATCCAAAATCTCACTGATTAAATACGAATAGGATGAAGCTTTGTATTTCTCCACACAGCTTTTTAGCATGTGTAGCTCACCAGCTTCTCCAGGGGAGCTTTTAAATTATTTGAAGACAAGAAGGGAAAACCCAACTCACTGTGTATTTAAGATATGCATGCAGCATCTATAGCTGTGTGAACACGTATAAACTTAATGAAATCTTCTACTGCACCTGATCAGTGTGAAGGCTTCACATGGCCATATTTTAATTCCAAAGATTTTATCTCAAATTAAGCAAAGGCAGAGAGGATTATATTTGTGCTCAAAGCTTCAAATTTCAGGGTGTAACTGTGTCTAAAAAAAACATTATTATTTTTTTTAAATGAAAAAGGTGTGTTGATTCCACTCACAAAAGAACTCAAAATTGGCCAAAGAGTTATGCTCATGCTTTCTGGGGGAAAATAAATATAAATCTGTAGGCAGAAAGTAAGAATAGAAAATATCAGCCCAAAAAGTGAATGTGGAAAGTTTACAGGGAATTATTATAGAAACGGCTCTTCAGTCTTAACTGTACTGGACACTACTAAATCTTTGTGCTTATAGGTTCTCAATCTAGGTGATGTAATTCACTCCACCCCAAGGTTCCAGGGTGCAATGTTACTACCTTTTATGTCTGGGTGGGAGGGTGATCTCAAAACCTTTCTGTTAGAAACACTGCTGTAATATGTGCCCCCCCCTACACACACACACACACACTCCATCCCTACCTGTTTGGAGATGTTTTAATTTTGCATTCATATCTCAGTGTAAAAAAAAAAAAAAAACCTCCTGTCTCTGATGCAGTTTGTAGGATAAATTCTGCTTCCAGTTACGTCCATAGTAATTCCATTGACATCAGTGGAGTTAACTCCAGATGTATATTGGTGTAGAATCTACATAAGACAAAGAATTTTATGGAAGTGTTTGATCTTTTTTTCTCTTGGTAATAACTCTAGTTTTACTGGTCTCACAGATGCCATGAATTGGTACATAATAATAGTCTGTTATTCATCATCATAAATATCATGAGAGAGAAAGAGAGAGAGAAAGAGTTAACTGTGACAGCAATGTGTTTGTTCTGCCTTATTGTAGCTGGGAAAAGATGAAGAATGTAAGTGAGCATTACACACCCTGAAGACGACGGTCCATGTTGCCCTTGGAACTCACAACCATTCAGCTGTTATGAGAATGTTCTATTTGATTTATATTTACGATTGTGAAGGGGGGAGAGAGAAGGACTGAGAGGGAAAGTACTTAATTAATACACTCTAAGGAGAAAATACAGCATACGTTATAGTGATACCATAAACCTCCATCAGACCCTAGAGCAGAAAGATTCATCCAAAAAAACCCCAAAATCAGTCTCATTCCATTTGAGGTATATATTGTTAATAAAACAAATACTGCTGACTTTAAAGGAACAGTAAATCATTATTTACAAACAAATGTCCTTATTACTATCATTTAGATGATTAGATTTGGAAAAATGTTAACAACCTAACAATCTTTCACTATTAATACTGTTTGTTTACAGTTTGCATTTCTCTTAATGTGGATTCTTAAAAATTGGCCAGTCAGTTTAAATTTGTACTCAATTAATACTACTAATATAATTATAGGTGGAGCAGGTGTAAGGCTTACATAGAGGATGCCTAATGCTTTTCAGTCACTTATAACTTTAAAGTTTAGCAAACATCTGGGCAAAATTTTTCCATGCTTGTCTCAGCCTCAGCTTTAAGTTTTTTCAAAGTTTTAGCCAAAAAGTTCCACTGTTTCCAAGAATAATGCTAGTGAAAAATAGGATATTTGTAGAGCCTTGTGCAGATACAAAATTTGTATCGCATCTGATCCATGAGCCACAAAAATGATTCGCAGCTATCTACATCCGTGGATGTGGATTTCTGCTGATATAAAGAGAATATCTGTGAATTTCAGGGCTCTGGATATTTGCCAATCTTTAAAAAAAATGGATAATTTTGAACTACCTCTAGCACCCAAGTGGCTAGGAGCAGGGACTTGACATTGATCCAGGGAATACTCTTGGGGTCAGAGAAATGAAAAATCTGACCATGAAAAATCAGTCCTGATTTGGCAGTAATAAGCCAAACAAAACGATCATTTGCATGTGCACAGTAGAATTTGTTAGACATTTAATCCTTAATGTTGTGAATGAAAGTCTCAACAGCACTGAGAATGCTCCCATGCCACACTGAACCTCCTGTATTGTTCTGAAGTAACCATACAGACTTGAAACCTTCAGACTGGACACAGATGAAACAGTCCTCCTATTTTAATCCATCAGAATAACCTTTAGCCTAGGAGAAGGAGCACGTGCGTGGAAGCCAAGAAACCATGTATTCGAGACTCACCTTCTCTACTAACAGGTATCCTATGTACTTTGCATAATTTATTATTAAGCAAGGCCTCAGATCCCTGGTTTAAGAGGGATAAAAGTACTAGTCTCCTCATTTTACTGAAGGAATTACTGAGGTTGCACAATTAGAGAGACAAAGTGGGTGGGATAATATCTTTTATTGGACCAGCTTCTGTTGGTGAAAGAGAAGACCTTTCGAGCTTATGCAGAGCACTTCTTCAGGTCCACAAACAGGTTGCACAATGCAATTTCTCACAGAGCTGGGAATAGAGCCACAGTCTCTAATGTGGTCTCATCCATATAGCCACAATGCTGGCAACATACAAGCTACCAACTCTATGTGCTTGACTATGCAGTCTGTGAAGCTCGTTTGTAATTTACTGGTTCACTGTGTTATGCATCTCCTTCTAGAGCTTGTCAACAGAGGATAACAGCCTACTACAGCTAACAGAATTACACTTTTATCTTAAGTCGCAAAGGTCTGTTATAAATCTGAAGATCTTGGATTCAAACCCAGATGATGGTTTATGTGAACTTTATTACAGATGCATATGATGGGAGCCCTTTATTTTCTTTTCATTTTTCATCCCCAAAACCACCAAAGAAATTGCATAACAGCCTCCCTGCTTGCCATTCCCCACTCATACATATTAAACATCCTGTGTTAAATAATGTTAAGGATGCAAAACTTACTACTCAGGACCCCTCTCATATTCAATGTACAGCATGGCTAGTGCTCAGGGAATGGATTAGGGTTGTGTAGTGACTGAGTACATATGATCCTTGCTCATTTTCTCAGATTCTCAGAAATTCAGAAAAATGGAAAAATTATGCCCTAGCTGTGTCAAATTGAATGCCAGATTATTGGGGCAGCCAAAATTAATGGATAGATTTGCAAATGTTGCCCCTAGTCTTTCTGTGCCTTGAGTCCTTCTCTGTAAAATAGGGATATTAATACTTCCTTGCCTCATGAATGCTTTTAAGACAACCAGGAGAGTCCATGAGCATCATCAGAGAAGCTATAAAGAAATAACATATTCCATATTGATTTCACCTTTTGGAAGGGTACAGTAATGAAGGCTCACAACAAACGATGAGGATAAAAAGAAAAGTTGAACTTCTACCTCACTGCCAGAGTACAATCCATTTTGCAAATTGAATGAGGCAGGGGTCTTGTGGAAAAAAGTGTATGTGATCATGTAATCGAAGATTGTACCCTAATGCATATACATAAGAGGAAATAATTTAGTCACAGGCAAACTTAATTCTGGTGTTTCCTAACTTTACTTTTTATTAAGGCAAAGACACTATGTCATATATTACTTATTCAGGGTCAGGTTAATATTCAAGGAACCTGGCTAATGATTCATTAATATTATTTTTTAAAAGTTCTCATATGGAATAGAATATATATATATATATATATAATTCAACTTGTGCTAGCACTTTACTGAACAAATAGAGAGTTATGGTCCTTGCCCCCAAAAGATTACAATCTAATTTTAGATGTGTCACGAGTCAGAACTTGTCTACAGATGGAAGTTGCACCAATATAAGTTATTTTGGTTTACTTAGATCAGTACAACTATTTCAGGAGAGCGCTTTCACGCTGTTGTGCTTGCATCAAGCAGTGCATGTTGCACTGCTTACGTTCATACAGCAGCATGCTCCATCTATATAAGCATAGTTCATTGTAGTTAGATATCCCATGGGCCTCTCCATGGGTTCAATGCCTTATGGGAAATGTTTATGGTCCACTAGGATTTAAAGGAATTCTGGAAGCAGGGATATGTCACAGGGTGACTGTCTCCTTTAAGAGGTAGGGTCCAGTGCACTTGTGACTTATCTGCCTCCAACTGGGTCTAAGAGAAGGTATCTGAAGCATATGAAAAGATACAAGAGAGTGGCATGTGAGAGCTGCCTGAGAGAGACAGGAATGGCTGAGAATATCTGGACCCAAGAGCTACTGGGGAGAACAAAAAGTGAAGAAAGTCATTGCTGAGGACTGGCCACAGCTGGGAAATCCCAGCTGAGTTACATGAGGGGTTGTACAGAGGGGCCCCAGGAAGAAGGGTAAGAATCAACCTGGTTAGGAGAAACTGAGCCTGAAACAAGAGGCTTGATGCTGCAGGGTGGATCCCAGGAGCACGGGTAGGACCCACATGCAGGGAGAGTGAGTAGAACATCGTGGGAAGCCCTTTTGTGACTTAACCTGACTTGAGGCTACTGGAGAAGTGTTTATGGGAAGCAAGCAATTCTGGGAACTCTCAGGTGGATGGACTAGAGGGTGGGGCCCTGGAACACAGGCAAAGAGAGAACAGAGTGGAGATGGACTCTCAGGTGGATGAACTGGAAAGGATGTCCCTGGAGTGGGCATGGGAAAATGTAATGATTCTATTGTACTTTAAGATTTGGAGAAGCAGAGTTTAACCTGAAGAATCCTTGTGATAATTTCACACATATATAAATAAATTATACCCAAAGGTGGGATTTTGAATGGACACTGTGAGAGACTGTATTCTTTTTGGGGCGGGGGGCAAATGAAGGGAAAAGGGGGACAGGTGCATTGGCCATAACATGGCCTGATGCAGGAAAGCCGCTCGATATGGTGACTGCCCTACTTCAAGATCAAACTCCCATCATGATTTCCACTGTAATCTAGAAGGATGTTGTCAAGGTTCCTCCCCCACTCTGAACTCTAGGGTACAGATGTGGGGACCTGCATGAAAAACCTCCTAAGCTTATCTTTACCAGCTTAGGTCAAAACTTCCCCAAGGTACAAAATATTCCACCCGTTGTCCTTGGACTGGCCGCTACCACCACCAAACTAATACTGGTTACTGGGGAAGAGCTGTTTGGACGCGTCCTTCCCCCCAAAATACTTCCCAAAACCTTGCACCCCACTTCCTGGACAAGGTTTGGTAAAAAGCCTCACCAATTTGCCAAGGTGACTACAGACCCAGACCCTTGGATCTTAAGAACAATGAACAATCCTCCCAACACTTGCACCCCCCCCCTTTCCTGGGAAATGTTGGATAAAAAGCCTCCCCAATTTGCATAGGTGACCACAGACCCGAACCCTTGGATCTGAGAACAATGAAAAAGCATTCAGTTTTTACAAGAAGACTTTTAATAAAAAATAGAAGTAAATAGAAATAAAGAAATCCCCCCTGTAAAATCAGGATGGTAGATATCTTACAGGGTAATTAGATTCAAAAACATAGAGAACCCCTCTAGGCAAAATCTTAAGTTACAAAAAAGATACACAGACAGAAATAGTTATTCTATTCAGCACAATTCTTTTCTCAGCCATTTAAAGAAATCATAATCTAACACATACCTAGCTAGATTACTTACTAAAAGTTCTAAGACTCCATTCCTGGTCTATCCCCGGCAAAGACCCAGCATACAGACAGTCACAGACCCTTTGTTTCTCTCCCTCCTCCCAGCTTTTGAAAGTATCTTGTCTCCTCATTGGTCATTTTGGTCAGGTGCCAGCGAGGTTACCTTTAGCTTCTTAACCCTTTACAGGTGAGAGGAGCTTTCCCCTGGCCAGGAGGGATTTCAAAGGGGTTTACCCTTCCCTTTATATTTATGACACGCCCCCCAAATCTCAGCTAGGGTGAAACACTGGCTGGGATTTCTTCCTGGAGCTCTAGGAAAAACAGAGTTAATAAAACACATGCATCTCTAAATATACTACCAAGTACATAAAGACTAACAATATTTTCCACATCTCAAGGATGATTTTAACCAGTTGATTCTGGGAAACTTTCACGGGAGAGTGCATCAGCCACTTTGTTAGAAGCTCCTGAGATGTGTTGGATGTCGAAATCAAAATCTTGGAGAGCTAAACTCCACCAAAGAAGTTTTTTGTTAGTTTCTTTGACGGTGTGAAGCCACTTCAGTGCAGCATGGTCGGTTTGCAGGTGGAAACGCCGTCCCCAAACATGTGGGCGTAGCTTTTCCAGAGCATAGACAATGGCATAACATTCTTTTTCAGTGACTGACCAGTTGCTTTCCCTCTCAGACAGTTTTTTGCTGAGAAACACTACAGGGTGGAATTCTTGATCAGGTCCTTTCTGCATTAAAACTGCTCCCACACCACGCTCGGACGCCTCTGTGGTTACTAGGAACGGTTTGTCAAAGTCTGGGGCCCTTAGTATAGGGTCAGACATGAGTGTCGCTTTAAGCTTGTTAAAGGCCTTCTGACACTTTTCGGTCCACTGAACAGCATTTGGCTGTTTCTTTTTGGTTAGGTCTGTCAGTGGGGCAGCGATTTGGCTGTAGTGCGGTACAAATCGTCTGTAATAACCGGCCAAGCCTAAGAAGGATTGAACCTGTTTCTTTGACTTTGGGACAGGCCACTTTTGGATAGCATCCACTTTGGCCTGTAGGGGGCTGATAGTTCCTTGACCCACCTGGTGTCCAAGGTAAGTCACTCTGTTTAGGCCTATTTGACACTTCTTAGCCTTAACAGTTAGTCCTGCCTCCCTTATGCGCTCAAGGACTTTTTGTAGATGTTCCAGGTGGTCTGCCCAGGAATCCGAAAATATGGCCACGTCGTCAAGGTAGGCGACTGCATATTCTCCTAATCCCGCTAGGAGACCATCTACAAGTCTTTGGAAAGTGGCGGGTGCATTTCGCAGCCCGAAAGGGAGTACATTAAATTCATACAGCCCGAGATGTGTGATGAAGGCTGACCTTTCCTTGGCAGATTCATCTAGCGGTACCTGCCAGTACCCCTTGGTTAAGTCCAAGGTAGAGAAGAACTGGGCCCGTCCCAGTTTCTCTAATAGTTCATCTGTGCGTGGCATTGGATAGTTGTCTGGGCGAGTTACAGCATTTAGCTTATGGTAGTCCACGCAAAAACGTATTTCCCCATCTGGTTTGGGAACTAGAACCACTGGAGATGCCCATGCACTTTCAGAGGGGCGGATTACACCCATCTGTAACATATCCTGGATCTCCCGTTCTATAGCAGTTTTAGCTTGAGGAGACATCCGGTAAGGTTGGACCCTAATTGGGTGAGCATTACCTGTGTCAATGGAGTGGTATGCCCGTTCAGTCAGTCCTGGGGTGGCTGAGAACGTTGGCGCGTAGCTAGTGCACAGCTCCTGGATCTGCTGTCGCTGCATACGCCCAAGGGTCATGGAGAGGTTCACCTCTTCCACACCACCAGCACATTTCCCTTCGTAGTAGACACCTTCAGGCCACTCAGCGTCGTCTCCTCCCTGGGCTGTAAACTGACAAACCTTTAATTCTCTGGAATAAAAGGGCTTTAGAGAATTAATATGGTACACCTTAGGCTTTCGGTTGGAGGTGGGGAATGCTATGAGATAATTAACAGCTCCCAGGCGCTCCTGGACCATGAATGGCCCTTCCCACGATGCTTCCATTTTATGGGCCTGGAGCGCCTTTAAGACCATGACCTGGTCTCCTACTTTGAAGGAACGCTCTCTGGCATGTTTATCATACCAGGCTTTTTGCTCTTTTTGAGCATCCTGTAAGTTTTCTCTAGCAAGGGCTAAAGAGGTTCGGAGGGTGTTTTGTAGGTTGGTTACAAAGTCCAGAATGTTAGTTCCTGGAGAAGGTGTAAATCCCTCCCATTGCTGCTTCACCAACTGCAATGGCCCCTTAACCTCACGGCCATATACAAGTTCAAATGGGGAAAACCCTAAACTGGGATGTGGTACAGCTCTGTAGGCAAAAAGCAACTGCTGCAATACTAGGTCCCAATCATTGGAGTGCTCATTTACGAATTTACGTATCATGGCCCCCAAAGTTCCATTAAACTTCTCCACCATGCCATTTGTTTGATGATGGTAAGGAGTGGCAACCAAGTGATTTACCCCATGAGCTTCCCAAAGGTTTTTCATAGTTCCTGCCAGGAAATTAGTCCCTGCATCTGTGAGGATGTCGGAGGGCCAACCTACCCTGGCAAAAATGTCTGCTAGTGCCTGGCACACACTTTTAGCCCTGGTGTTGCTTAGAGCTACTGCTTCCGGCCATCGGGTGGCAAAATCCATGAAAGTCAGTATGTACTGCTTTCCTCTGGGTGTCTTTTTCGGAAAAGGACCCAGAATATCCACAGCTACTCGCTGAAATGGAACTTCAATGATGGGGAGTGGTTGTAGAGGGGCTTTGACCTGGTCTTGGGGTTTTCCCACTCTTTGGCACACCTCACAAGACTGGACATAAGTAGAAACATCCTTGCCCATTCCCTCCCAGTGGAATGACCCCCCCAAACGGTCTTTGGTCCTGTTCACCCCAGCATGACCACTAGGGTGATCGTGGGCTAAGCTCAAGAGCTTGGCCCGGTATTTAGTTGGAACTACCAACTCTCTCTGAGGATGCCAGTCTTCCTGGTGTCCACCAGAAAGAGTTTCCTTGTATAAAAGTCCTCTTTCTATAACAAACCTGGATCAATTAGAAGAGCTGAGAGGCGGTGGGTTGCTCCGTGCCGCTGTCCAAGCTCTCTGGAGGCTTTCATCTGCTTCCTGTTTGGTCTGGAACTGTTCCCTTGATGCTGGAGACATCAGTTCCTCATGGGATTGTGGACCTAGGCTTGGTCCCTCTGGAAGCGATATAGGGGATGGAGCTGTTTCTGTTGACTGTGAATCGCTCTCCGCTGGTGCACTATGTTGGGATTCAGGCTCCGGCTGAGCCTCTTGTGTAGGGTTATCGGCTGCTGCCAGTTCAGGTTCAGTGGGGCCCTCTGGTGTTGAGGTTGCAAGTACTGGATTCAGTGCTGACACGGGGTCTGGTGTTGGTTGTTCGGCTGGTTCCGGTTCTGGGACTGGTTCCGTCTGGGTCTCTGGGACTGGATCCACTACTGCTGTTGCAGACATTGGCCTGGGGTCCAGGTCCATCACCTCTGACCGGGTCCTGATAGAAGTTTCCGGAACAGAGCTAGGCCTCACGGCTTGTTTAGCCTGGCTGCGGGTGACTGTTCCCACCCTCTTGGCCTGCTTCACATGCTTGGCCAAGTCTTCCCCCAACAGCATGGGGATGGGATAATCATCATAGACTGCAAAAGTCCACATTCCTGACCAGCCCTTGTACTGGACAGGCAACTTGGCTGTAGGCAAATTGAAAGAGTTGGACTTGAAGGGTTGAATCGTCACTTGGATCTCTGGGTTGATTAAATTGGGGTCCACTAAGGAAGCATGGATAGCTGACACTTGTGCTCCGGTGTCCCTCCACGCGGTGACCTTCTTCCCGCCCACACTCACAGTTTCCCTCCGCTCCAAGGGTATCTGGGAGGTATCTGGGCCTGTGGACCTCTGGTGTGATTCCGGTGCAATGAACTGTAATCTGTTGGGGTTCTTGGGGCAGTTGGCCTTTACATGCCCCAGCTCGTTACATTTAAAACATCGTCCAGCTGAGGGTTGCTGGAGAACGGGGTGGTGGGACGATAAGGGGTCTGGAGGGTTCTTTGGGAGGTAGGTGGGGCTTTGGGCGGCCCCCGGGAATAGGGTGTGGTCTGGGGTGGTCCCTTCTGGTCTCCGCTCCAACTGCGACCAGTTTTCTTCTTCTCTGCCACCTCCACCCATCTGGCTCCAATCTCTCCTGCCTCAATTACAGTTTTGGGTTTCCCATCTAGGATGTATCTTTCTATTTCCTCAGGAACACCCTCTAAGAATTGTTCCATTTGCATTAGGAAGGGCAAATTTACTGGAGAGTCAACACTTGCTCCTGATATCCAGGCATCCCAATGTTTCACAATGTGGTAGGCATGTCGGGTAAATGACATGTCTGGTTTCCACCTTAGGGCTCTGAACCTCCGACGAGACTGCTCGGGTGTTATCCCCATTCTGACTCTCGCCTTGGATTTAAACAGTTCATACTTGTTCATGTGTTCTTTAGGCATTTCAGCTGCCACCTCAGCTAAGGGCCCACTGAGCTGCGGCCTCAGCTCTACCATGTATTGGTCAGTAGAGATGTTGTACCCAAGGCAGGCCCTTTCGAAGTTTTCTAAGAAGGCCTCAGTATCATCACCTGCCTTGTAGGTGGGGAACTTTCTGGGATGGGAAGTGGTACTTGGAGAAGGATTGCTAGGGTTTGTTGGGATATTCCGCTGAGCCTTTATCTTCTCCACCTCCTCCACATGCTTCCTTTCTTTTTCCTTCTCCTCCAGTTCTTTGGCCCTTGCTTCCATTTCTTTGTCCCTTGCTTCCATTTTCAGCCGCATGAGTTCTATCTGTCTTTCACGTTCCCTTTGTTTTTCCACAGCCTGAAATCTGGCTAGTTCCAGCTTTTGTCGAGCCGTGGATTTTGTCATTCTAACCTCTCTGTTTTTAACTAACTTTACACCCAAGGTTTAGAAATAAACAAACAAAACTTGGCTGTAAAATTTTGCTGTGCTGGAATAGAATACCTATTCTCTGATAGTGATTGTCAGCCTACAGAAAAAGACAAATCCCTTGTCTCTGCTCTGGGCCCAAATCAAAGCAAAAAACCTCCAACTACTTGGAAACCTGCTTACCAGCACCCAAAGGAAAAAAAAATTCCTTTTCAAACCTGTGCTCCTTGTAAAACAAAAAAATCAAAATCCTAAAAAAAAAAACCCTGCCACTTTTGTCTCCAGGCAAATGGGTAGAACACACACCCCCTATTTACTTTTAGGAAGAAAAGAAAAAAAAAAAACTCTGGGTTGGAAGACTGTGAATTTCCCTGCAGGAGTTAAGTACCCTGCCTCCAGGCAAAGAAAACCTGCAATTCACAAAGATAATCCCCTTTTGTCTCTTTTTGGCCACAAAGCAGAGAAAAACCAAGCTGCTTTCAGTTTCAGCTGCTTTCTGGACTTCCTTTCCAAAGGAAAAAAAAATTCCTTTTTAAAATCTGTATTTCTAGTTCAAAAAATCTCAACTGGATCTCAAAATGATTTCAGGTTAATCCCACCACTATGCCACCATGTCAAGGTTCCTCCCCCACTCTGAACTCTAGGGTACAGATGTGGGGACCTGCATGAAAAACCTCCTAAGCTTATCTTTACCAGCTTAGGTCAAAACTTCCCCAAGGTACAAAATATTCCACCCGTTGTCCTTGGACTGGCCGCTACCACCACCAAACTAATACTGGTTACTGGGGAAGAGCTGTTTGGACGCGTCCTTCCCCCCAAAATACTTCCCAAAACCTTGCACCCCACTTCCTGGACAAGGTTTGGTAAAAAGCCTCACCAATTTGCCAAGGTGACTACAGACCCAGACCCTTGGATCTTAAGAACAATGAACAATCCTCCCAACACTTGCACCCCCCCCTTTCCTGGGAAATGTTGGATAAAAAGCCTCACCAATTTGCATAGGCGACCACAGACCCGAACCCTTGGATCTGAGAACAATGAAAAAGCATTCAGGTTTTACAAGAAGACTTTTAATAAAAAATAGAAGTAAATAGAAATAAAGAAATCCCCCTTGTAAAATCAGGATGGTAGATATCTTACAGGGTAATTAGATTCAAAAACATAGAGAACCCCTCTTGGCAAAACCTTAAGTTACAAAAAAGATACACAGACAGAAATAGTTATTCTATTCAGCACAATTCTTTTCTCAGCCATTTAAAGAAATCATAATCTAACACATACCTAGCTAGATTACTTACTAAAAGTTCTAAGACTCCATTCCTGGTCTATCCCTGGCAAAGACCCAGCATACAGACAGTCACAGACCCTTTGTTTCTCTCCCTCCTCCCAGCTTTTGAAAGTATCTTGTCTCCTCATTGGTCATTTTGGTCAGGTGCCAGCGAGGTTACCTTTAGCTTCTTAACCCTTTACAGGTGAGAGGAGCTTTCCCCTGGCCAGGAGGGATTTCAAAGGGGTTTACCCTTCCCTTTATATTTATGACAGACTGTATTGTTTTTGGGGCGGGGGGCAAATGAAGGGAAAAGGGGGACAGGTGCATTGGCCATAACATGGCCTGCTGCAGGAAAGCCGCTCGATATGGTGACTGCCCTACTTCAAGATCAAACTCCCATCATGATTTCCACTGTAATCTAGAAGGATGTAGAAGCCTATATTCCTGGATCAGTGTACTAACCTTATCCTCATCCAGAAGAATAATGCAGAGCCCCTCTTTAGAAGCACATGACAATTGCAATATGGAACCTGCCACTCCAGATTGCTACTGGTCTGTAAGGAACCAATTTGGTGTGGGGCATCTGCAGTAGAAGGACTTGTCATAGAATTCTGTCAGGTAACTCAGTTGAACAGGATAATCAGGCTGAGCAATGTGCAGGAAATAATATGGATTTGAACAGTAGGTATTCCCTAATTGGGACAGTGCTACTCAGGACTTATAAACCAGTTTTGTGCCTGGCTCATCTGTACTCTGAATATTAACCAGAAAGATACAGAAAGATAAGATACTTCTTAATGATCTGTAGACCTTGATGGACCCTTTGAAGAGTTTGAGAGAACAACATGTAACAGCTTTTAGTCATGTAACAGCTTTTAGTCACAATGCTTAATGCACCCCCGGAAGGTGCTCAGATATTATGGTGAATCTGGTATAGAAACCTATCTAGAATAGAATAGATCACTGGGAAAAGATTTACAGGTATTAATGGTGGTTGGTGCAGGAAAGTCCATAATGCCAGAATGTTCAGAAAGTCTATTTGATAAATTCCACCTTCTCCCCCAACTATGCATTTGACATCAATGGGATTTCTTTACCAATTGTTATTTTGGGAGATCCAGTCTACGCTTTGCCTCTCTGTTTCAGGAAATAACAAACCATAGGAGAGTGGAGAGAATGTGAGGAGACATAATAAAGGTCTGACACACAGAATGCTAGTGTCAAACCGAGAGACAGATTCCCCAGTGCCCTCTGGCTCTTTTGTACCACTTTGACAATGCAAAGCAGCAGTAAGCCCAATGTAATTGACATCAGTTAGTTTTCTGTACTAATTGTACTCAAGGTCCTCAGATTCCATTGGCTAATACTACAGAATGGACTAAAATCATAGCACTATGATCACATAATTATACAGTTATGGTACAGTATATGCATCTCTTAATGCTTCCATTAAAGCTATTTTTAATGGTAAAAATTAACTCCATGGAGGCAAGATGGAAGAAGTGGGTGTTTAGTTTCTAAAGGAGGTTTTTAAATTACATATTTTCACTTTATATGTAAATAGCTAGTCACCCAAGTACAATCCCGCCTGACCCCTGGCAATCTGCAGCTACTGTAGCCACATGACTATGTTTAGGTTCTAGCTTAAATAGTAGAGCTAGCACATGTATGTCTACCTGAGCTGGAACTCCTGAGCTCGGAGTGTCCACCCAAGTTACCCTAGGAAGCAGCGCACAGAACTCGCAGCCCAGGGGAGAAGGGCCTAATGTGACTTTAAGCCACCTTTGGGCCCTCCTGATCTTGAGCTACCCCTTGGCCCCTGGCATAACTTAGAGACCCTGGGGGTCTGTCTACATTACAGCAGTTTCCCTGAGTTGCCCTAAGGGCTGCAATACTGGCTGTTTAAAAGTCTCATACCTCCAGCCTTACCTCTGCATGCCCTCTGCATCAGGACTTTGTCAAGGGGTTTTTGAATAATAGCCTTATGGCTGTCTCCTCTGATACTGTGGTTAGGGGAGTCCTCCTCTGGGTGGATCTAGGGTTTTTAAGGCTGTTTAACTTGGCATACAAAGGCAAGAGAGCATTTGAAGATCTTACCAAAAAGACCAAATCTTCTGATGGTCTTGAGCCCTTCAAATGGCATAACTGACCACAGGAGTAACATCTCAAGGTAAAAAGAAAAGGAGTACTTGTAGCACCTTAGAGACTAACCAATTTATTTGAGCATGAGCTTTCGTGAGCTACAGCTCACTTCATCAGATGTATACCGTGGAAACTGCAGCAGACTTTATATACACACAGAGATCATGAAACAAACAGAGATCATGAATGTGATGTATATAAAGTCTGTGTGTATATAAAGTCTGCTGCAGTTTCCACGGTATACATCTGATGAAGTGAGCTGTAGCTCACGAAAGCTCATGCTCAAATAAATTGGTTAGTCTCTAAGGTGCTACAAGTACTCCTTTTCTTTTTGCGAATACAGACTAACACGGCTGTTACTCTGAAACATCTCAAGGTAAATGAATCTTCTCATGGCCTAGAGACAGTTTACTGGCTCCTACATCATTCCTTCTCCCTGCTGCCATCATAGCAGTTGTGGTCAAGGGAAAAGGTGCATGGCTGGAGCGTCTCTATGCCCTACTGCAGTGTTTGCCAAACCTGGGTTGCTGCTTGTTCAAGGAAAGCTCATGGTGGGCCGGGCCAGTTTGTTTACCTGCTGCGTCCACAGGTTCGGCTGATCGTGGCTCCCACTGGCTGTGGTTCACTACTGCAGGCCAATGGGGACTGCAGGAAGCGGCGGCCGGTATGTCTCTTGGCCCGTGCCACTTCCCGCAGACCCCATTCACCTGCAGCGGCGAACCACGGCCAGTGGGAGCCACGATCGGCTGAACCTGTGGACGCGGGAGGTAAACAAACCGGCCCGGCCCTCCAGGGGCTTTCCTGAACAAGCGGTGTCCCAAGTTTGGGAAACATTGACATACTGTTACCTAGCTGACATATTGGTCTCTTGGGGCTCTTGGCAGCTGCCATAATTTGGAGTAATTGTCAGACTTCTCTCAGTTACACCAGGGATTCAGATTTCCACCCAGCTAGCCAAGGATCAAAGTATCATAAAGGACACTTTGCATCCCCACTCTTAAGCTGTATTATGCACTCTTTGGTCATAGCTGAGATCTGTGCCAAACTATGTATCTAAAAATAATGGCATGATTACTCAAGGAAGAAAAAAAAAACAGATGACAAAAGGTATGCTATTCTGAAGAAAACAGAAATGATAAGCAAATATTTCAATATACTCTAAGAATGGTCAAAAATACTCAGTACAAACAATGACAGGTTTCAGAGTAGCAGCCGTATTAGTCTGTATCCGCAAAAAAAAAAAAGGAGTACTTGTGGCACCTTAGAGACTAACAAATTTATCTGAGCATATGCTTTCATGAGCTACAGCTCACTTTATCAGATGCATTCAGTGGAAAATACAGTGAGGAGATTTATATACATAGAGAACATGAAACAATGGGTGTTACCATACACATTGTAAAAAGAGTGATCAGGTAAGGTGAGCTATTACCAGCAGGAGAGCGGGGGTGGGGGGGGACTTTTTGTAGTGATAATCAAGGTAGGCCATTTCCAGCTGTTGACAAGAACATCTGAGAAACAGTAGGGAGCGGGGGGATAAACATGGGGAAATAGTTTTACTTTGTGTAATGACCCATCTACTCCCAGTCTTTATTCAAGCCTAAGTTAATTGTATCCAGTTTGCAAATTAATTCCAATTCAGCAGTCTCTCACTGGAGTCTGTTTTTAAAGTTTTTTTTGTTGAAAAATTGACACTTTCAGGTCTGTAATCGAGTGACTAAAGAGATTGAAGTGTTCTACGACTGGTTTTTGAATGTTATAATTCTTGATGTCTGATTTTGATGTCTTGATGTCTGATTTTGATTCTTTTACGTAGAGACTGTCCAGTTTGGCCAATGTACATGGCAGAGGGGCATTGCTGGCACATGATGGCATACATCACATTGGTAGATGTGCAGGTGAATGAGCCTCTGATAGTGTGGCTGATGTGATTAGGCCCTATGATGGTGTCCCCTGAATAGATATGTGGACACAGTTGGCAACGGGCTTTGTTGCAAGGATAGGTTCCCGGTTCTGTTGTGTGGTGTGTGGTTGCTGGTGAGTATTTGCTTGTTTACAGAGGGCTGTCTGTAAACAAGGACTGGCCTGTCTCCCAAGATCTGTGAGAGTGATGGGTCGTCCTTCAGGACAGGTTGTAGATCCTTGATGGTACGTTGGAGAGGTTTTAGTTGGGGGCTGAAGGTGATGGCTAGTGGCGTTCTGTTATTTTCTTTGTTGGGCCTGTCCTGTAGTAGGTAACTTCTGGGTACTCTTCTGGCTCTGTCAATCTGTTTCTTCACTTCAGCAGATGGGTATTGTAGTTGTAAGAATGCTTGATAGAAATCTTGTGGATGTTTGTCTCTGTCTGAAGGGTTGGAGCAAATGCAGTTGTATCATAGAGCTTGGCTGCAGACAATGGATCATGTGGTGTGGTCTGGATGAAAGCTGGAGGCATGTAGGTAGGCATAGCGGTCAGTAGGTTTCCGGTATAGGGTGGTGTTTATGTGCCCATCGCTTATTAGCACCATAGTGTCCAGGAAGTGGATCTCTTGTGTGGACTGGTCCAAGCTGAGTTTGATGGTGGGATGGAAATTGTTGAAATCATGGTGGAATTCCTCAAGAGCTTCTTTTCCATGGGTCCAGATGAGGAAGATGTCATCAATGTAGCGCAAGTAGAGTAGGAGCATTAGGGGACGAGAGCTGAGGAAGCGTTGTTCTAAGTCAGCCATAAAAATGTTGGCATACTGTGGCCACGCGGGTACCCATAGCAGTGCTGCTGATTTGATTTTGTATACATTGTCCCCACATGTGAAATAGTTATGGGTGAGGACAAAGTCACAAAGTTCAGCCACCAGGTTTGTCATGACGTTATTGGGGATACTGTTCCTGACGGCTTGTAGTCCATCTTTGTGTGGAATGTTGGTGTAGAAGGCTTCTACACACATAGTGGCCCGGATGGTGTTTTCAGGAAGATCACTGATGGATTGTAGTTTCCTCAGTAAGTCAGTGATGTCCTGAAGATAGTTGGGAGTGCTGGTAGCATACGGCCTGAGGAGGGAGTCTACATTGCCAGACAGTCCTGCTGTCAGGGTGCCAATGCCTGAGATGATGGGGGTTCCAGGCTCCTCGGTACAAACAATGTTAACCGCTATGTTATGGGGTATATAATCCATTCAGGCAATGAAAGGGCTAATGTTGGCCTGAGCCACCAATTATGCTCCCTGAAGGGTGGAGCAGGCTTAATTGAAGATAAAGGCCAGCTGGGGAGGGGCTGGGTGTTGACTATAAACTACCTCAGGAGGCTAGCCCATGCACAGGTTTTACTGGGTACAGACCCAGAGATGACAGCAGGCTGTTTCCTGTGAGACTGCATTCTGGTCCCCCCACCCTGTGCACTCAGCCCATTTTTGGGCTGCCTCCCTTGGGGGTGAATTGTGGCCACAGAGTGAGCTATTTCTGAGGTAATTAAGATTAGTCCTAGTGCAAGCTGAAGAAGGGCTCCCCTCTCCCATATTTAGCTGTGAAAATCTCATTTGCAACCTGGACCCAAGAAACATGGATTGGCTGGCTTCAAACACCCTTCTAAATGTCTTTTTGAGCTATGTTTTACTTGAAAGCATTTCATAATGTCTACAGATTTTCATGCCCAGAGCTGCCATCCAAGTCAATGGGAGCCATAGCTACTTAGTGTGGCTGAAAAGCAGACTTTTTTTTTTAACATGTAAAAGTCTGACCTAACTTCTACCACCATTGTAACACACAACGCCCATTCTCCTGCTTTTCCTTGGTCAACAAACATAGGATCAGTTTGCGAATATCTACTGGAGGCTTTAGCTTTTTCCCCTCTAACAGTTTGTTTATTGAGTCTAGAGAGAGTGTTTATTTCCAGATGGAAATTTACTCATGAGACAGTGTTGACACACCCTTGTTTGTATGGTGGGTACCTTTCAACTTACTCAAGACCACCTGCTGTATCTGTCAGCACTTCACTGGAAAACATCTTTCCTTGACTGCCTGTTACTCTTCAAGAGAGCTCTTTCTCTTTTGTTCATAAGCTGTGCACAGCATTGTTCTTCCTTTGTTAGATCACTTCCCCTTGAATTCACAATCTTTAATAAACACATCATCAACAAAATGCTTTCATCTATTCATTAAATTTTGTAATGCCACTAGAAATGACTTCTCTCCTTCTACATATCTAACAAACTTGTCAGCAAATCTGTTTACATCATTCTTAAGGCACGAGAGGTTTTTTCTTTGTTCTTTTCCCAGCTCAGTAACTTTTCATCAGATGACTTGCACTCTTTGTCATGAATATTTTTTAAACCATTCGCCATGACAATATACTTGATTCTACATATACCCTACACTCAGACAGCCCATCAACATCAGTGAAATTTTGAGCTATAGAATCTGTAGGATCAGTGGCTATATTATATTTAAAACATGTGTGGCTCCAAGTTGAATTGTCCTCTGGATTTTTAATCTCTCTTTAGTTTTACTATTTACTTTAAATTGCTTCTATGCTTTTCAACCCATACATAAAAATATATAAAGTCACTAGAACAGAAAGTTCCAGAATATAATAATAATAAAAATACAGTGCCACATATTGTAAGTGTATGAGGATTTTTGGGGGTGGATAATACCATAGTAATGTAATTGGACAGAATATGCATTTCACTTTCAACTGGTTTTAGACACTGGGTTATTATTTATCTCTATCTGTATTTCTTTAGCACCTAGGAGACCTGTCATGAATCAGGCCTCCATTGTGCTAGGCACTGTACAAACATTTCTAAAAAAGCGTCCATGTCCCAAAGAGCAAACAAAATCTAATGATATAATAAAAAAGGAGGGAACAGGTGGAGACAGAAAGGGGAGCACCAGGAAAGAATGAAACAGTAAGGGGAAGAGGGGCACCAGCCCACATGGTGCTAAAGCTCCATGACTCTAAAGAAATATACTGTGCTAGAAGGATGGCCAAATGCACATGGAAATGGATGGAGATATGGGTTTACCTCCTAGCCAGACCTCATGTGACTGGGCAAGTCACTTAATCTACCACGTGCCTCTGTAAAGTGATCCCTATCTGTAAAGTGGGGATAATACTTTTCTGCCTCACAAACATATTGTGAGGATAAAAACCATTAATTAGCATGAAGGGCTCAGCTACTATGGTTAGGAGGACCATATAATAAATAATTAGATTGGGGAACATTGAGATCCCTATCCCACCCTCCATATATACAGGTCACAGTGAAGTGGGTGCACACTGCTATCCTTATTAATCTCCAAAGTTGTGTAATCATATCCACTAGCTGACATGACCCACTGTGGCTTGCTCAGGGACTACGCACCCAGCTAACTCTTTAAGCTCTAACCGTGACAGTGAGGGTTACATCTACACTCATACCTACAGCTGTGATTCCCAGCTCTAACACACACACATACACTAGCTTGATGGGAGCTAGCGTGAGTATAAATAAAAGTGTAGCTGGGGTAGCGTGGGCAGCACAGGCACAGCTTATCCATGCCAAGTTCAAGCCCACCTGCACCCATAAGGGCTTACTCAGCACAGCTATGTGATGGCACTGCTGGCCATGATACCGCAGCGACACGAACATTTAGCTCAATGAGAGCTACAGCAAGTATAGCATGACGATGTATGCAAGCTAGAAATCACACCCCTTCTTTGTAGTCTAGATGTAGCCTTAGAGTGAGGGTGAGATGCCATCTTTAGTGTTGAAATACTTAAAAACAAAAACAAACAAACAAAAAAACACCCAACCAAACCTTGCTGGTAACCATTATTTTAAAAGGATTCCCAACAGCATCTAGAATTTTAGATCAACAAGGCAAAAATCAAATAGTTACCATAGTTCATTATTAGCTTGGAACAAAACAGAGCAGTGATTATTCCTCTAATTGTCCTTAAAGTCATTATTACATATGCAAGTACAATTTTCTACTCTCCAGAGCCTTTCCCTCGTTACACTGTGTGATTCACCAAATTACACTACTGTGATTAGTCCCTGAAACCAATGTCCAAGTGGTATCAGGCAAGTACTGGGCTCCTTTTGCTGAGGTCAATTTAATTACATTGTGCATGACAGAAACCAGGCCAGCTGAGTATTGCCTTTGCTACCAGCAATTGACACCTGAGTGTTAATGAGCTGGTAATTAAGAGCTGGCACAGACAGGCACATTTAAGTGTTTAGGACTGGGATTACATATGTTGTAATGCTTCTGTGCTAAAAGCCAGTTCTCATTTTCTAGAATATACAGCATTTTTGAAATATAAACATACTAAGGCAATTCCAAATAAGAAGCAAGAAATGCTTATATAATACCAAGAATGAATGGTAGCTCTTTACACTTTATGAAAAACAGCATCTCTTCTTACTTACTTAGCATTTGATTTTAATGTCCTTTAACAAACACGTTTGTTCAAATTTGGATTGATTATGTTCTGTTTTTTGTTTTTTTTCAAGATTGTTTAAAGGAGCCCTTCTTCAGTAGCAGGGCTTTTGAGCTGTGCTCCGCCTCCACTCCAGCTCCAGGCAAAAACCTGCAGCTCCGCTGCTCCGTGCCCAAGCTCCGGGCTCCGCTCCAAAACCCTGTCCAGTAGTCCAGAGTCCCAGCCAATCTGTTGTGCTATTGTTAATCCAAAGTCTTTTCTCTCTGCATTCCCACAGCCATAGCTCCACTCCTCTACAGAATGATCAGACAGCTCCTTATCTCATACTGTCCAAATCACAAGTTCTCCAAATCCTTGGTTTTGCTGTGAAAGGCAGTTCTAAGCTCCCACTCTGCCACTTGCAATGGTCAGAAAATGTCTGTCTCCTGGGAGCTGTGGCCCCACCCCTGGGAGCAGTGTTGGCGTGGCTCGTGCCTCAGAAACTGCCCCCACAGGAGGGAATAGACTGCTGGTTCTGGAGACTTGTAGAGAACTGGTAGAGTCCTCGTTACAGCTGCTAGCCTTCAAGCTGCTGTTCAGGGGACAAATGTGAGGAGTCTTTGTTTACTGTCTGTATATAATAATATACTCAGTTTGCATGTGTTTCTTACCTCGGAAAGACTGCCCTCCGTGGCCGCAATAGTTCAGACCCACTCAATTATGCATGCTCAAGCTGCCCCCGTTGGCCACCAGCTACATAGGATACAGGCTGGGATTTTCTCAGGAGCCTAAGGGAAATTTGGGAGTTGGGTGCCTAAATCCTTTAAGCTACTTTGGAAACCCCAGATATAAGTCCTATTAGAACTTAAGGAGGGAAAGAGAGAGAAGATGGTCATGATTTTGTTGTGATATTTGGTGTATTTCTTAATGTCCCAGCTCTTAGTATTCTGCATATATGTAAGAATCTCAGCTCATTTACACACACAACATACACAAAAAAGGAAGTTTCTAACTGTCATCATTACAGAGAGAAGCCTGAGAACATGCCCCTAAAGTTTCAAAAGATGCTTTAAAAACAATCCCAAGCATATTTTTGTAAATCTCATGGTTTTGAGAGGGTTGCCTATTTTTGAAGGCTTGGGGTTGGCAATACTACAAATCAATTTATTTTTTCCTGGGTGTCTCCTAGTTTCATGATAATATTTGTGACTACATTTTATGCAAGTCAACTGTTGGAATAACAGGACTTTGGTATTTCCAATGGGATCAGAACATCTGTAAAAGCAAGTTACTGTGAAGAAGTCTCAATAAATAAAATAAAGAATTACACATCTATTAGAAAAGAGCCTTTACCTCTTGCTCTAGTTGTTCCTTGATAATTCCTAAATAAGCAATAATGAAATAAACTACTCCTTCCACAACCAATAATACACTGGTAGAAAAATTAAAATCAAAACCAAAACCCACGCACTCTTTCTCAAAGTAGCAGTGTTATATACCAAAGGGGTGAACTAGTTCCAAAGCTGAGAGGACCTTGTACCAGCTACATTTTGACACAATACTGATACAGAGCAGTAGCTTAGACAATTTTCCTGTGCCTTTACAAACCCACAGATTGTTCACATCAGATGAAAAATGTATTAACTTTACTGAATCTTAGTTATGGGATTTACTTCTAATTTTCTTCTTTGGAAGAGTTTGCTTTTTCTATTGAACCTTCTGTAGGACAGATAGCCTTTTATATGCAGATTGGTATAATTATGCTTGGAAAATAGCTCTGAATTCCCAGTGGCTTAAACTGAGAACATGAAAGGGCAAATGTTATTATGAGCTGAAGGATATAGAAGTGGCACATTCATCAGTCCAAAATAAGATATAGAAATGAACAGCTCTTTACACAGTGATGTCAGTTTTTGACAGATTATTGAAGGATCTTTGCAGCCACAGAGACTGTCTTGGGTAACATGAAAACTCTGCATAGGGATATCCGTATCAGTTTGTATTTTTCTTTTTAATACTAAAAGGTGAGTAGATGTTAAGTAAAACAAGAGAAATATACCATGACAAAAGCTTTAACTCTCTTCCCTGAAGAATGACACCTGGCCCCTAGTGGTAAAACAGAAGGCGATCTGATGAAGGAATCATCTAGTCCAGCTGTCAAGCAAGGAATGGCACATCGAGAGTGGGCTTGCCATCTGGAGAAACAGATAGAGACTCCAGAGCCCAACCTCCATGTCCATTGAGATCCAGATGACAGACAACTGGCTCCTCAGTGCAGGAGGGGAGATGGTAGTTCTACTGACAGATGTGTCAAGTTTCTGCTTAATGCAGCCAGACTTTTCCTTATCACGTGGAAAGGGATAAAAGGAAAAAAAAGAGTAAATTCTTGTCTGTTTGAAACCATAAAGTCACGCATTATGGCTATTTGAATTAGCACAACTCAGTTTCATCATTCTTTTTTACAGAATTATTGCATGATAAATGGAAGAGCCAACTTAAAAGCATTTAAGGTAATCAAGTGAGGTTTAAACACCACTCATAAACCCGTCTGTGTAAATGTTCACATAATGCATTGTTTTGTAATGTGAATGTATATACTTCAAAATATCTAACAGCATCTTAACTATAGAAATCCAACTCTCACCAAGTTAAAGAACATAAAGGTGAATTTCACACGTTTGACACATTTTTGCTCTGATATCCATTAGAAAAGCATGTGGAAATAGCCACATCTCAGAGCAACAGGGTTACTCTAAATACAAAACATGTTCTGATGTAAATGTTAACCACATTTATTTATTGTAAGCTAGGTCTCTATGGGCAAAATTTGGAGTCTGTGTCTTACTAGCTGAGGTGCGAGGAGCAAGGTGTAAATGTCTCCATCTTAGAGTCCCTCAGATTCTAAATCTCTCCTGAATGTGTCCCCTTCTCTCTCTCCCATTCGCAGATACCCTCAGCGGTGTGCAGTTGTTACACCTTCCCCTAGGGTGGTGCAGCATGCTTTCCTCTGTCAACCAGCCGTCTCTGTTGTCCAGGGATAAGGAAAAAAGGGAGGTGGCAGTATAGCCACGTCCTTGCCTGCCCTCTTTAGGGTAGCATGTGTCTCATAGGACTCCACTAGAAAGGATTCAGAGTAGCAGCCGTGTTAGTCTGTATCCGCAAAAGAAAAGGAGTACTTGTGGCACCTTAGAGACTAACAAATTTATTTGAGCATAAGCTTTTGTGAGCTACAGCTCACTTCATCGGATGCCTGCAGTGGAAAATACAGTGGGGAGATTTTATATACACAGAGAACAGGAAACAATGGGTGTTACCATATACACTGTAAGGAGAGTGATCAGGTAAGATGAGCTATTACCAGCGGGGGGGACAGGGGGACCTTTTGTAGTGATAATCAAGGTGGGCCATTTCCAGCAGTTGACAAGAACGTCTGAGAAACAGTTGGAGGGGGGGGGGGGGGATAAACATGGGGAAATAGTTTTACTTTGTGTAATGACCCATCCACTCCCAGTCTTTATTCAAGCCTAAGTTAATTGTATCCAGTTTGCAAATTAATTCCAATTCAGCAGTCTCTCATTTGAATCTGTTTTGGAAGTTTTTTTGTTGAAGAATTGCCACTTTTAGGTCTGTAATCGAGTGTCTAAAGAGTTTGAAGTGTTCTCCGACTGGTTTTTGAATGATATAATTCCTGATGTCTGATTTGTGTCCATTTATTCTTTTATGTAGAGACTGTCCAGTTTGGCAGAGGGGCATTGCTGGCACATGATGGCATATATCACATTGGTATATATGCCATCATGTGTACAAGAATAAATGGACACAAATCAGACGTCAACTGCTGGAAATGGCCCACCTTGATTATCACTACAAAAAGTTCCCCCCTCCTGTTGGTAATATCACCTTACCTGATCACTCTGGTTACAGTGTGTATGGTAACACCCATTGTTTCATGTCCTCTATGTATATAAAATCTCCCCACTGTATTTTCCACTGCATGCATCCGATGAAGTGAGCTGTAGCTCACAAAAGCTTATGCTCAAATAAATTTGTTAGTCTCTAAGGTGCCACAAGTCCTCCTTTTCTTTTAAGTAGAAAGGAGTCCCTGTGCTTGCAGGAGGATAGGGACTGCAGTTGTGATTAGTCCATGTGCAGGGGTCATGTGTTCTCTCTACTCAAAATTCTGTGAAAGATCTAACACTTTCCCAAACACTTTCACTATCTGCTTTCCTTTTCTCCTAAAACAATGCTCTCATCTTCCCTTCCCACTATTTACTATTACCTCTCCCTTGATGTGCCACTCACTCACCACAATCAATTGCCATTATTTGTTGAATTATCTGTGTAAGAGCCTCAGTCTAAGAAAGTGCTTAAACAGGTGCTTAATTTACAGCACATGAAGTTCCATTAACTTCAAAAGGACTGCTCCTGTGATGTATTGTGGGATTCAGGGCACAGTTAGGGGTCAGTATTGTCTTCCTTGCTCTTAGAAAGATAGATTGTGTCTCTATGGCAGAGTGCTGAAATGAGAGTGACAAAGAGGGGCAAATGGTGCATGTATATCTGGTCATTTTATGAACTTTTTCATGGCACAAAGATGCATAACAGTTGTGCTACTAATACTTTATTTAAAAGATTCATGCAAATTCCTCCATGAATGAAAATGTAGAGGGACCTTTTATGTGTAAAAACTTCTCATCTGTATTTTTAATAGTTACATTACGTGCATAAATCTTCAATTTTTATTTAAAACCTACTGTTTACAGAAATGTTCTCTTTTTTCCATTTGAATTTGCACAGAAAACATCTGCATTCTAAACATCTAAAATGTTTGTACATTTTTGTTTTATTTAAGACATTGAGTCCTACAAAGTATTAACGGATCTTGTCCCCCCCCCACCCCTCCGCAAAAAAACACCTGTTCTGTTTGTATTTCAGTAGCACTCAGGGTAAGTCTACAGGACAATTAAAAACCTGTGGCTGGCCTGTGCCAGCTTACTGGGACTTGCAGGACTTGAAATAAGGGGCTGTTTACTTGCTGTATAGACGTTCAGGCTTGGGCTGGAGCCTGAGCTCCGGGACCATCCCCCCACATGGGTGCCTGATTGTAGTGTAAATTTATCCTTCGAGGCCTCAAGTGATATCAGAAAACTATTGTGTGAAATGGTGTACAAACACTTTTAGCCCAGTGGTCGGAGCACTCACCTAGGAGTGGGAGACCCAGGTTTGATTTTTCCTTCTCTGGCAGACTGAGAGAAACAATTTGAACAGGGTTCTCCTGCCTCTGAGATAGATGCTCAAACCACTGACCTCTGAGATAATCTGACATGGGGCCCCCTCAGGGTCTTCTAGGGAAGTTATTCTATTGTGGCTACATGATGAAAGACTGATTGAAAGTTGGGGGCTGGACTCAGTATCTCCTCGCTGAGTAACCACTGAACTACAATCACAATCTCTGGCCCAAGGACTATTTAGGTATTTTATACACAATGGAACAGTCATTGGACCAGAGGGAATGAGAGAATGACTCTGAACTTCAGTGGTGAGGGCAGCCAGCTAGGAGGTGGCAAATTCTGGGTTTTATCACTCTTTTATTATTTATCCACAATCAAACAGTTTCAACAAGAGAGATTGAAGAACGCCCCTTCTCAAGTGTCAGACTATCCTATAGTTCAGTGGTCTGGAGACCCTGGTTCAAATCCTTTCTCCAGTCACCCTCTTCCCCAGGAAAAAGAAGAATTGAATCTGTGTCTGCCACATCCTGAGTGCTTGACTCACTGGGCTGAGAGTTATGATGGCCTCCTTGTCTAGTCAGATTTTGAATGGGACTCAGTCTACTAGGCAAGCTAAGAAGCTGCCTATCAAATCAGGTCCTGCACTTCACTCAGGCAGATGAATATCTTTCTTCCCCTAGTTTGTGTATTGCTCTGGGGCTTAGTCAGCAGATAGGCTGGGTGCCTAGAGGAAAGCAACAGTGTGTGTGCCCCAGTCTAAAACCTACGGAACTTTTAAGCAGATAGCTAGGCACCTTGGAGGTTCTGCAGCAGCCAAGAAGGAGTTTTGTGAATCACAGTTGTACCACACATAGGGAGTTGAGGTGCCTAAATTGCTCTGTTAATTTCACCCTCAAACCCTAAATAGTAACATCCTGTCTCTTCACACAAGTTTCAAGAATAAAAGGAATGAAGGATTGTAACTGACAGACTTAGAGCTATGTATCAGAGACATATTCTGGATCATTACTTTGGATACATTTTGCCTAAGGCTCTGAAGGAGGATTTTGACCTGAGTGACATTTTTATCCAATAAACAGAAACCAGACTCCCTACTCTCCTTATTGATATTAGTCTAAAAATAGAGACATAATGAATAATTGAATATCGGTAATGAAAAAAAAAACTACTTTGGATGCAACATTTGCTGAATCTTGAAATTATTTATGTATATTGATGAGGTGTGGTTCTCCCCC
Source organism: Caretta caretta (assembly GCF_965140235.1). NCBI lineage: Eukaryota > Metazoa > Chordata > Testudines > Cheloniidae > Caretta > Caretta caretta. Next base: position 57,536,006 of record NC_134209.1, read on the forward strand.
CCCCCCGCCCCAGGTTGACAACTGGCGTTTTACATCTTGGGATCTAGCCCTGTAATTTTTGTTATGGGTGGACCAAATCCAGAGGTTCTTTCTCCATTTTTGTTGAGTTTTTCCCCTCAGTCCTAAATCAGGCTCATTTAAAATTTAATTTGACTTTAAATGGGAGCTGGGCACCTAATTTCAATTTGTGCTGTTGAAAATCACCTCCATACATCAGTGGACTTCATCTGATCTATGAGTGAGTAAAAACAGAGTAGAAATACAGTAAAACATTGAGGCTTTGGTTTGGGGACAGGGAGATAAATTTATTATTTTGTTCTCTAGGTAATATTTTTGTTTACTATTTTCCATTGTGTCTTGGAGATTTTGTTAAGATTTTTGATAATTACAGGAATTTTAATAAATGGTGCATATTAAAAAAAACCCAGAAGTAAATATTTTATAAGGATTTTAAACAATATCTTTTTAAACACCTATAAAGTGTTTATGTTATTCCATAATTTTTGCAGAGACAGACTTTGGGTATATGGGACTGAGATAATACATAATAGTACTGTTATGAACAGATAAAAGTGCTACAGTGATCTATATGATTCATAGGAGAGTGCCACCAATATTTCTCTCTCTGTGATGGGGATGATTATTCCACACAGGTGATGAAAGGGTTAATGCCTACACTGCAATTAGACCCCCCCGCCCCCCGGTACCAGCTGACTTGGGATCCCAGAGCTTGGGCTAAAGCACTGTTTAATTGCTCAGGCTTGGGCTGGAGCTCAGGATCTAGGACTCAGCAATGATGATGGGGTAGCCAGATTTGCACACAATATTCAAGATGTGGGCATATCATGGATTTATAGCGGTATTATGATATTTTCTGTCTTATTGTCTATCCCTTTCCTAATGGTTCCTAACATTCTGATAGCTTTTTTGACTGCTGCTACCATTGAGCAGATGTTTTCAGATTGATTGATTTATTTAATCACTGCGGCCTGATCCAACAAGGAATTTAAGACTATGCCTAATGTAATTTATATTGGCAGTCTTGATATAAATGGGATTACTTGTAGATTTAAAGTTAGACACCTGCTTAAGTACCTTGTTGAAGTGGGACCTATAGGCCCTAATATTTAGATTACTTATCCATAGCTAAATTCTAACTCTCCTTTCATCACTCTGTAATCCAAGATCCATAATTCATTACTCATTGCTACCAGTATATCACCCATGTAGTCCATTTCTCTTTATTTTGGCTTGCAAGAGAAAGTGTTATGGCTGTCTCCACTTCTGTGACTTGTAAGGCTTGGTTAGTGAAGGCTGACAACTGAAGAATAATCACTGGTTTCCAGCTTCATGCCTCATATCTATAAGGATGGCATGCTATATTTTGGGGTAAATCATGACCTTTTCTTTTAAATGTCCTTTGTGGTAACTAGGGGTCAAATTCTAGTCCTAATGAAGTCAGTGACAACACTTTGATTTCAATGGGATGAAGATTTGGCCCCATGGTCTCTCCAGACCCAGGCTAATTGAGACATGTGCCTTCTCTCTTAAGAGAGACCAGTGATAAGAAAATAGCATGTGCTTATGCAGGAGAGATCTATGGCAAATAAAAATCAGAAGTTGAGCTTAGAGCTCATCTGAATTTCTCTCATGCATGAAAATATGACATTTTGGCCAAAAAGTTAGATTTGGGTAGCTGACATGGTGCCTCCTGTTATTCTCCACAATGAGCCAGGTACCCTGGTCAGACTGCATCTCCTGTGAATGATGCATGACAGCCTCAGTCCCTTCCCTCCCCCTCCCCCCACCATGAGGGAAGGAAGGTGCTACTGTCACAGTTTCAGGGTAACTACACTTGTATTCCCCTTTTGTGGTCCCTTGAGGGTTTCTGGCTGCTGGCTGTCACCTCTTGGGCAGAAACATGTGTCTCACTCTCTCCTGTCTGGAGGTTTTAAGGCTGCACAGTTCCGTGCCTATCTTGTGATATTCCCAGCAGCCAGACTGCCTACAAAGCCAGTGTTTCTGTTTTGCTGTCTCTTCAGCAGCTATGACCATTGTATTGCCAGCAGTTATAAGTTACCATACAGCTGCTTCTAAGCAAGCATTCTCATTCTAATAGTAAAAGCATTACAGAGGAAATATATTTAAACAATAATAAAACCTACACACATGTTAAAGGTGATCAGAGGTCACCCCCAGCTCCAATCTAGGGCTCTGGTAGATGTCAGTCCTTCAAAATCCACATTCCCCACCCCACTTGGTTAAGTTCATATCCATCTTGGATGCACAATCAGAACAAAGACTGGACAGATAAACTGTTTCTTTATACAAGTTGGGTCTTTGATATTGACAGTGACATTTTCCTCAGGTCATACCAACAAAAGGCTGAGTTTTTTGTATAACAGAGGTGAGTAATTTGTATTAATTTCTCCCTAGGGATTCCCCAATAAATCCACTTAACACTTTTTATCCCAAAAGTACGACATGTTTTCAGTATAATCTCTTGAACTCCTAGGTCTTACATTAGTCACATCTCCCACCTAAAGGGGCTACATCCAATCCTGGCCGACAATAATACATGAAATTAATACAATGTCTTTTGGGGATATATTAGGAAATTGCCATATCTGTCATAGCTATGTCATGGGAGTTCCATAGCCGCAATGAATTCACATCCTTTGAGTCTCTGGACAGTACCATGTTCACCCACTTCCCAAGAACTGGCTGCATTGTTTACTCTGTTGAAATGCTGCTACTGGTTCTATGATAGTGGCAGCATGAAATTTACTCCTTCAGTGAAATTCTGAGGTTCCACAGATCCAAAGCTAGAAATTCTCATCTAACTTTCTATTGATCAGATGGGGGCAGCCCACAGATCATAGCAATGGCCTAATTCCTCCTAATGCATTCCCGAGCATGACATAATTTTTGGAGCGGTGTGAATGTATTGTACTATTTATATGGTGCTGCATATGTACTGACAGGAGGATCCCTCATCTATTCTGTCTATATTGCAGTGAAGCACAGCCTCTACCTAGAACTTCACCTGACTTCCTTATAGACTTAGAGAAACAGTACACAGCGAAAGTGAACTACAGTTCTATTATTCATATTCACCTTCTTCTCATGATCGTCTTCAGCTGTGCTTCAAGTATCACATGGACAGATTGGTACAGAAAGTCTTTCTGTAGTCCAGACATGCCACCTGAGTGCTTTAGAAGTCTTTCTGAATCTTCCTCTACTGGATCCTTCTCTCATGTTTTGTCATCTTTCTTTTAGAAGAAGAAACAAACTTTTAGTGCTTACTATTTCTCATTGAAAATGGCTTTTTTGGAAAAAAAAAAAGGCAAGAAGCAAATGTTCATGAAATACATATTGCAGCTGAATCTTTAAAGCTAAAACAAATGGGTACATGCAATCTGTACCTTTATAAACAGTAAGCCCAGACAAGAAGTGGATGATTTAACTAAAATGTAGTTTGGAGTTCACTAATTATGTATGCATCTCACTAGATATTAAAGGAGACTGTCAATAACTAGTTACATGTGTAAAAAGAAAAGGAGTGCTTGTGGCACCTTAGAGACTAACAAATTTATTTGAGCATCAGCTTTCGTGAGTTACAGCCGAAAGCTTATGCTCAAATAAATTTGTTAGTCTCTAAGGTGCCACAAGTACTCCTTTTCTTTTTGCAGATACAGACTTAACACGGCTGCTACTCTGAAACTAGTTACACGTGTGTGTCATTTTATCAAGAAACATTATTTGCTTCTTCATTTAGAAATAATGTACAAAACAAATAGATCTAGTTTCTCTTTTTTTATGTGGTTGGCCCTGTAGTCCTAGTGAGGAGAGACCCTACTTATGGTCCTCTGTATCCTTGAAGTGTGCTTCCAGATCCCCACCTCTTACATATCCCCTTACAGCATTATGCCATCCTTTCCTAGGACTTTCAGGACCTCATTTTGTGCTGCCCCACATTTGGTATGGTCACTACAATGGTAGTGGCATGATTCATAACTGTGTTACTTCAGTTTTACTGTCGTGTAACAATTGACTTCAAAACTGGAGTGACAGTTGGAAATCATGCCTCTTAGGTACTGATTTTTTAAAAGTATTTATGTATTTGCAAGGCAGTGGCAAATAAGGCCTAATATTTGTAGTTCAATGTGGTTATCCAGCCACCTACTCACCCACTTGTACAGCCACTAACTTGCCATCTAATGAGCCCAATTACTTTCAAAATTCTGGGGTTTTGTGAGTAAGTCATGGAGTGTTCTTAAATATAACAACACTGGGATTCAAGACTCTTTGGCAAAGACAACTCTGAAATTAGTAATCTTAAGGTTACAGCTGCTTACTCACTTGTTTTTTCAGATGTTCTCTCCTCTCATTTTTTCATTCTTAATATTATTATTACACTTCTTTTTTTTCAGAGAGAAGACCAAGTTCCAGGACTGCAAAGTTCTAGGGCAAAGCATGTATCAGTCAGCTGAAAGAAACAGTGCTCCCCGCCATGTTGTACTGTCTCACAGAACATTCTGAAATTGTTTAATCAAAGTAACTGCACTTCAAAAGCAGTCTGCAATGCAACCTCTTCTTTAAAAAAGCAGCTGCTTGTAAAGCGGCTTCTATGTGGACTAAGTAAAAATACCTAATCACTTTGAGAAATATGGCTTTCACTAAAATTACCTTGCCTGAAAAAAAGCCTTCCCCCACTAATTCAGAAGCTCAAACAGAAACTAAATGGCACTTCTAGAGAACTATACAAATGATTTAATAATTACAGCACTTTTATATCTTTTGACTGTTCACAGCATTCTGTTTTAGACTTGGGTTTTGAATGCTGTACCAAGGCTGCATGAAAACTTCCACTGTACACCATTATTTACAAAAAAATGTATAACCATGCCTCTTTAATGGATGCTGGCTGCATGCATTACAAAAGGAACATTCACTCACTAAATCTAAATAAAATGGCATTTATCCAAGGACTTATTTTTGAAAATCTGTGCCATCGTGCCTAAAACCCGACCTGGAGTCTAAGAAGGCACTTTAGTCTCCATATCCATTCACTCCTTGCCCTCTCTGCTGAAATTGCTAATAAGGGAGCCAATTAGTGCCATGTGTAGCATGAACACCACTATGCTAGAAAGTAGACTGCGGCTGCTAAACCCATTTCATAATAGGTCACCAAACAGTGGTCAGACAATTATTTCCATCACTCCTTACTGGAGCCAGATTTGAACTAATGACCTAGAGGAGACATATGCTGCACTACTGATCCCCCGAGCCATTTTGTATGTCTTGAAATCATTATAAAATAGTTGAGTAAAAGGTTTGCTATGGAGAATGAGTGTCACCTACCCTAATTCAAATGTCAGTGTTAGGCTGGCTCAAATCTTCCCTGCACCTAGACTACCCTGTTTATCTAGTCCCCTGTAACAGCTTGCCTTTTCTTCCTGGATAGTTCACCAACAATTCAAGCTTAATAAAGCTAAAAAAGCTCATTATTTTAAAACTCTTTGCACCTCCTCCATTCCTTATTGCTGTTGACAGCACCATCATTTTCCCTGTCACCTGGCTGACAACCTGGAGATCATCTTTGACAGTAGTCCTGGTGGTGGCTCAATTCTCCTGCATGGTGAAAGAACTTGAACGTTAGCTCCACATAGCCAGTGACCCAGGAATTGTTATCCGTCCCCTTACCCAACCTCAAAATACACCTGTTTAGGGTAACAGGAACCCTGTAAAGCTGTGGTCAGCAGCACACAGGGATGTGGCTTTCCTGGGGCTCACTCTAGTCCCTAGTCCTTCCCACTTCTGGAGAGATGAACTGCATCAGTTTAGTAAATTTGGAGCCTCTAAAATCATTCACTGAATTTTAAGACTACCCAAAGTCAATACAACAACATAGAAATTTGCAATGGGTTAGTGGCCTTCACATAGGAACGTATACACAGATATGAATATTTTCAGTATGCAGAGTTTCTTTGTAGTTGTTCTGTTGAGAAGACAAATCAACTATGGTATTCACCCTCAAAACCAGGAGATGTCCCAAGATGTATACAGCTCCTGGGACACCAATAGGGGCCAAGAATATCCAAACAGCTTCTTGAGCAACTGCTCTTCCAGTTCCCATAGTATCCTGGTTCCTTCAGGAATCATGTTGCCATGCCATATCTGCCTATGGTTGCCTCAAATGCTCCAACAAGGCAAGGGAGATCACTGTATGAAAAGGCTACTAGCAGTAACTTGTGTTGCCTAGTTCATGGGGTTTTAGGAGATGTTGCTTTGAAAGCTTCCCCTTTTCCAAGCCTGTTCCTTGTGTCTGTCCACACCTCCATGGTGTACCTGTGGAAGGGTTTCTATGGTACTGGGAGAATAGCTGAGAATCTCCTGAAGCCAATACGATCATCCTGATTTATTTCACATCCCCACACCTGGTGAAACCAAACTGATTTCTATGTACACACATTGGGAGATGGGGGAAGAGAGGTGGTTAACTATTGCTCCTGATCTTCATAAACAGTGCATTATAATTAGACACACCGGAGCATTAGGGGAAGGTCTAAACAAGATCACTAACCCATAGATTGCTAACATTTCCCCTTCTTTCCCTTTCTCTTTTCCCTTTAGTTCATAAAACTGGGGTGGGGGGGGAGGGAAAGGAGGAGTGAAGAAACGTATTTGGGTATTGATCCTGCTCTAAACCGGTAAATCTACAAGGAGTAATGGAGAAAGCACTTGCAGCATCTTTCTTTTCCTGGCTGGCATTTATATTTATTTTCACTGGGATGAGGTTCTGAAGGAAATGCAATTGCCTTCTGAGAAAGTTACTCAGTGCCCCTTGCATAGCTGAAAGAGCTATTTAAAGGTCAAATGAGATCTTCTTTAACTGTTCTCCTGCCCATCCAAGATATTCTTTCTAAACAAGAATGAAAATTAAGTTACAAGGTATAAAGATTCATGAATGAACTTTATAAAAGCTCTTTAGTGCATTTGATTATGGTGAAAGGTGCCAGACTGACAGTTCTTGTAGAGACTCAAGCCAGCTATTTATCCATACAACATGTGCAGCATGCACACCATGCATTTACTACAGTGTCCTGCCAATGTGCCTGAACCCTGACTTCAAGGTGACTAGGGATGAGAAGGTAATACAATTTTTATATCATTAAATCCCTGAAGTATGTGCTGAGATTCACAAAAAATGGTTGACAGTCATTGTCAAAGGTAATTATTTCTGTGATATGAAAACATATCCACTAAAAACTGCACCTCTTTATTTCACATAGATAATTGAACTGCCATCAGTTTATAACATCTTTCTATTTGACCCAACTTAATTTTGACAAGTGATGTAAACAGTGAAAGGAGCAACATTTGTACCAGTGATTCCAGTCATCTAGTGTCAAGCAACGTATTTTCACATGCATGTGTTTAGTCATTATTCATTGGAAACCCGTAACGGTCTCTGCCGTGAGGAATTTACAGTCTAATTTAGACTATAAGCAACTTCTGAGTATAACAAACACATGAAGGGGATGGGGAGAAACGATGAGTAACAATGACCGCAAACATTTGGTTATCTAGACTGTGCACAGCAATATGATTGAGTCAACTAAATGGAAACTTATTTCCCTCTCAAATTCCATTGCATCATTTAGAAGTCCATAGACATCCTGTACACTTTCCTGTACACTTTCTGCCCTGAATATTTGTTATTATATATTACTCAGCCTTTTGTTTTGATTAACAAACTTATATTTTTGTGCCATTTGAAGTATGATTTGGTTGAATATATAATTTTACATGTTTTGAGCCTGGTGTGTTTGCCAGTTTTAAAGATTATCAGTTTATTTCACATGAATAGGATTTAAAAAAAAAGACTTTTCAGTTTTGAAAGTACATTAATTGCATACTCCAAACTAGAATGAAACTAGAATATAATATTATGGTGTCATTATATTGTAGGAAGCGCTACATAGTAGAAACAAGAACAACAACAACAACAAAAATTCTTCTAAAGAATTTATCTTGAGGATTGTGTTGAATGTTAATATAGTTTAACAAATATTTCCCACAGCAAACAAATTGCATCACTTTTCAAAAAAGTTTTAATTATTTAATAAACAAAATTAAGTTAGCTCTTAACACAGAAGGGGGATGGGAATCACAAAGGAGGGATGATATTTAATGAACAGAAGTTGAATAATTATTAAACACCAGAAAAGGACCTATGTAGCTAGATTAAAGACAGGTGACCTTTTTAGAGTTTAGTTAACCTTTTGGTCATTTGAGAATCATCAAATATGAAGATAAAGGTCAGACTAGAGCTCAGACTTCATGCATTTTCTTTTCCCATCTAGGAATAAATGCCTCTTTGATCTGATCCCATTCCCATCACAATTGGCCAGAGTTCTGCTATTCAGTTCAAAGGGAGCAGGAGCAGCTCCATGTTTTCAAACATCTATTATTTCATCCGTGTCATAAAGATAGCAATGTTAAAACTACAGTTCTCTTGTTCTGAATAACTGGCCTATAATCTGTAAATCTACAGGAAGATACCGTTAACGTTTGTGAACTAGATTGGCTTGTAGAAAGAGGCAGAGCTGTATTAAAGTCAATGGACTTATGCTGACTCATACCAAGTGAGCATCTGGCCTACTAATCTTCATTTAAAAAAAAAAAAAAAGAAACAACCTGGCACCAAGAAACTCAAGGTCACACGATGTAAGGCTGTAAACTGCCTGATTTAGAGGAGGAATCTGAATCCATATTTTTGTCCTCCCTGGTAAATGCCTTAATCTTTAGCCTACAGTTCTTACTCTTTTGGTCCCAATGAATATGTAGATATTTAAACAAAGTGGAGCAGCTTCAACAGGAGAGATTGAAAGCAACCCACCACAAAATAATCTATATGCTGGAAGCTAGGGCACTAGTTTTTCAGCGGGGAGATCAGAATTCAAGTCTTATTCCAGCATGGGGATTCAACCTGTACCTCAGGCATGGGCCTAGCCACTGGGCTGAGTGTTATAAAGGGAACTCTTTCCTGGCTCAAAACAGATGATTCCAACTTGCTGACGAACTCCAAACATTTTTGAAAATGAACCAAATATTTTTTTCTGACTTTATTTGATGACCTGAAAAAAAATAATTATCCCCCAGCTCTTCTCCTGCAACCCTTTGTGATGACTATGTTGTATCTGCTTTATGTACAAGTATGATGGGTTACGAGATTTGTGGTCCATTAAAATGTTCAGTTTCAGTTAGAAAAATCTGCCATTAGGAGCTAATCCTTGAGCACAACTAGCAGAGCGGCAAGATGGGAAGACATGTATGAAATAGGGATGGAATGCTCTTCCCAAGTTACAGAGTGGCTTTGTAGCTGTTCTGCAGAGTCTACCCCAGCTCATAGTCCTCTTTGGGTCCTTATCATCCCTCCACTCTTGGGTCCTCCCATTCTCTCCCTTATGTCATTCTCCATCCCCCTCCCCCCTCCACATTGGGAATTCAGAGTGGAGCTCTACCCATTACAGGAGAGGAATACCTGTGTGATCAGACCCACAGATACCTGCTGCCCTTTGCATGTGGGGATGCACATTAGTTCTGCTCTGAGCAGGACCTTCACACCCAAGGATGAGGGGGCAGGAAGTATCTCTTCTATCCCAACAAAAGAATCTGGCCTCAGAATTGTCAATGACATTCTCAGTCCGTGAACAGTCATGTATTGTCCATGAATTAGATGTACTATAAATGCAAACTGTGGGATGTTTACTCACCTCTGGCTTTCATTTATTTCTAGATATTTAACTTAAACACTAGAGACTTTAGGCTAATTGTTCACTTAGCTTTTCAAAACACTGCCTGTGTGCAGTCCAGGGTTTCTGTGTAGCAAATAGGTGAAACAATTTCAAGTCTGACTTTAATTCTGAATGTCCTTGCTTTTGCCAGGTAAAGGCTCTGCTTCAGTAAGGTACTCTAAGCACACAACAGTCCCTTGGACTGTCTATTCATGGATTTAAAGTTATGTGCCTAGGTTCCTTGCTGAGTGGGTCAAAGTGTCCACTTCATCATCTTTATGTCCCTCAGCACATGAACTGGAAATAAAATGACTCCACAAACATCACAGGACTCCAGCTTTTTTCCTTTGTTCAACCATTAACTAGGGGCAATCAGAAAGAAATAGCCATCTGGACTCATCCAGGTTGAGCACTGATAGCATTGTATTATAACTGGGCAACAAAGCGCTCAGAGAATTGTGCTGCAATGCGCAATGCCAGCTATCCAGTTTTCAATTTTAATCAGACCATTCACAATTCCTTTAAGTTCCCCTTGCTCCATGTCATGGTATGGTATGAACACAGTTTTCTTTCACACTTTTACTACCCAAAAGTATGATTTTGGGATTTGGAAAAGCATTGACTGAGATTAGATGCCAATCCCAGGAAAGGCAAAAGAGGAGACATTAAACAGGAACATATGCCATTATAGTTGTCAGAATTCTCCGTAGAAAGGATGGCAAGGATTTCTATAGAAGATTATTTTCCTCACAAAGAGAAGAAACAGGAAGGGTGGGGAGAACCAAGAATACTGCATTATGACTAGAGTTGCAATACTACAAGAGGGAGCCTACATGGAAACAGGATCCCTCTCTCATTCACTTTGGGAGTGGGTAGCAGGGGCCTTTTTCACTTCCGCTACTGGAAGCTATATCCATGTGTTTTAATGAAGGCTCTTTGAGAGGACATAATTGTTGCCAGAAGGAAGCTGTTTTGAAATCAGGAATTTCTCTTCACCCATCCTCTCTGAGGAATTGGAAGTTATTCTTCTTCTCCCCCTCCCTCCCCCCTCCTATAGTTAGCTCAAGAAGAGAAGGTGAGGAAGTGATAATACTTTTGAAAGGCAGTGCTTAATATGTACCATTGACTTCTGGTTACTTAATATCAACAGGATTACCCCAGTGGAACTGTTGAGGGTGGAGTTAGATTGTAGCTGTAGTGGAACTTTTCTCCAATAGTCCAGCATGAGTAGATGGGCTGAGGCCTGGGGAGCTCCATAGAAGCAAGTGATGACAGAAACCCTCCACCGCAGACATCAACCACTCCACAATAATGACTTCAGCTTTTTGCAGTAGTAGGTTTTGCTGCATTAGAACCATCTCTCCTTGGAAGGTTTCTCAAGCCCTCACCCATTTTATGCTTCTGTGTGATATGAAGAGCAGACCAAATTGCAGACTCTGCTTGCTTCCTTGCGCAACTGAACTGCACTGGTTCGGTGTGCGTGCGTGATGGCCTCTGCATTTGAGGAAGTGGGGCCAGGACTTTCCCCTAAAAGCAGTGAAGCTTTATTATGGGCCTGATCCAAAGCCCACTGAAGTCTCCTTTGAGAAACTCCATCATGAGTTTCACAGTAAGAGTTCATCATAAAAAAGACTTTATGACGAATGGAATGAACATAGTATTTTTATTATCGAAAGCTAAGGCAAAAGTTAATGTAATTGGTTTAATCCTGCAATCATTGCTCAGGATAGTAGCAGTCAGACCCTTATTGTTCCAAACAATGTGTAATAATGTAGTATGTATAGTCAGTATGATTTAACTTACTCTGTACTAGATGGATAGTACAAAGATTATTAAATACACTGTATACAATAGGAAAGTTTGGAAGTGAAGCTACTCTGGTTAGAGTTAAATACATGTAAAAAGTGAACAGTTTAAAACATTTAATTTACAAGTTTTAGCTCAATTTTATGGAGTAATATGGCCTGAAAATTAGTTCATTTTACTGCTTTTCTCTCCAATCAAAAAGCCTAATATTAATGTGCTGACTTTTTTCTTAATGTCTGGAGTGATTTAAGTAAAATGTTGGTTAAAATAAAGCAGAATTGCATCTAGAACATACTATTATACCAGATTTCAGTCCAATCCAGTCCACCCCCTTGTTTGTGTGTGTATGGGGGTGGGGGGGATGTGAGAAAACCTGGATTTGTGCAGGAAATGGCCCAACTTGATTATCATGCACATTGTGTAAAGAGTTGTCACTTTGGATGGGCTATCACCAGCAGGAGAGTGAATTTGTGTGGGGGGGTGGAGGGTGAGAAAACCTGGATTTGTGCTGGAAATGGCCCAACCTGATGATCACTTTAGATAAGCTATTACCAGCAGGACAGTGGGGTGGGAGGAGGTATTGTTTCATATTCTCTGTGTATATATAAAGTCTGCTGCAGTTTCCACGGTATGCATCCGATGAAGTGAGCTGTAGCTCACGAAAGCTCATGCTCAAATAAATTGGTTAGTCTCTAAGGTGCCACAAGTACTCCTTTTCTTTTTGCGAATACAGACTAACACGGCTGTTACTCTGAAACCTGTCATTATAGAAGTTCGGTTATCTAAGAGATTAGAGCTTTGTAAAGATTAAAAAACCTAACACACTAACATGTGGTAGACCCAACAGACCAAAGTTGAAATACCAAGGACAAGAATTAATAAGATTAGTGTCTAAATTTTTCATGTAATATTTATTTTTGTGTTACAGAAGTGCCTTGAGGCACAAATTGGAAATACAGGCATGAAGTACAAACTCAGTCCTTGCTTAGCTGTGCTTATGTGAACATTCCTTCGACTAATTTGTTTATAATATCAGGTAAAGAGTTTTCAGCAATTCAAATAAATTTAAGCGTGACAGTGTTTGCAGAATGTCAACACTTGTTATGTTTGTATAGAATACTTCAAATTGGGACTTAAGCACATCATCATAAAGAAACGCTCTAATTACATTTTGTGCAACTAGGTTCTCATTAAGGCAGGCACAAAGGATCCAACAAGAACTGTGACAGAATTTTTCTGACTAGCTCTAAAAGTGGGGCTGTAGAAGTTGTGTAATAAAGAAAGTTTGTTTAAAATTTTGCCTGAAATTTCTCCCTTTGAAAGAACACAGGCTAAGGAACATAAATCTGACAAAATGTTTGAATATATTAGACCTCTCAACTGAAACCCCCAGTTCATAAACTCACAACATGCATAGAGACCTAATGCTCATTTCTCTTTCCTTTGGGGTTACCTAGAGAGCTGAGGTTTATGAGGATATAACTTTTTCCATATACACTGCTCCCTGCAGTCAGTGTCAACATAACTCTCTATCAAAGCCACATTAATTCCTACAAAATAAGTTATTATAGAACATAATTTAAAGTGAGGATAGTTGAAAATTGTTCTAATTTCATCTGGATGAAATGATTAACTATTGACTCTGCAGTAGCCGACGGTAATTTTTATGAAACTTACTTTGGGTGATCTTTATTCTTCAATGAAGATTGCTATGAAAATCTTTGACTGAGTTTGGCTTTCTTGAATTGTCAGTGTCTATAGAATGGAGAGTGAAATTCACAGTATGTCAAAATGACAGTAACATAAGTATTGTATACATTACTTATGTTGCTGTTTGACAAATAGTTTTCTCCAAGTGTTGAATTATATTGATTGGTGTATAACTGTAGTTAGATTTAGGTTTAATTATTAATGACAAAACAAACCAATAATGGATTATATTTCACAGCACCCACATGTATGGTGGGTGCTCCACAAAATACAAAAAGATGCCAGGTCAAATCCTCTGCTGTACTGTCTTTTCCAATTGTCTGATTTTGGGGTTGCCCAGCTATTGGGCCAGGGCCCAGAATAAAAGAGAGTAGTCTATATGCTTCTCTTTTTATGCTGGTTGCCCATAGTCCCCAGGAGTAGTTCTGGAAATGGGATTGCCAAGGTGTGGTGCCCTAACTATATTCCCATTCCATAATGGTAGCTTGCAATACCTGAAGTTTCCCTGCACAAGGAATGCCTCAGACTGAGGCTTGGTAGGATAGCCTTAATGCAGGTTAGGATCCAGCCCACTGTTTCTACCTGAGAATGTGTACACTTAGGCTCAAATCCTGCAAAACCTTATGCACATCCTTAACTTTAAGCACTGTGAACAGTCCCACTGAAGTTAAGCATGTACATGTCTTTGTTTAAGACCACAGTCCTGCTGAATCCACAGGGTCTGTCCATCCAATTACAGAATAAGGGGCTTAAGTTTTAGATGGTGTATGCCAAGTGAGCGTGACAAAGAGCTGGTGAGGGGTGGGCTAAGAGAGACTGATGGATATAGCAATCCGAGTATACAGTTTAGGTTCTTGCACATCTTGGTGGCTTATTTAAGAAAATATTTTCAAATACAAAGTGAGGAGGATGGAGGATATTATTGATTCATGTATTTTGTGCATCCCGCAAGAGGTGAGTTGTCAGGAGTGATTTAGAAAAGATGAAAATGGCTTAGTGGATAATGCTAAGAGTGTATGTTAAGGTCAGTGTTAGCACTAAGTTTAAAGCCAACCATAGGCACTTCTAACTTACATCCCAGTTTTAAACTCAAATATTGATTATTGGGGGGGGGGGAAGGAATGTGAGTTTTGCCACATATTATAGAGTTTCCACTTTCCCTTTGACCTGAGTAATTGCCAGCATGTATTGCCACATTATTGATTTCTTCAAATACTCCCCATATTCAAGGAAGGAAAGAATAAAGACTTTGTGTAATTTGAATGAGATACATGTAGCACCATTTTCTTACTGAAGTTAAATGAAAGTCTGAGTCAGAAGGAGTGTAAGTAAAGGTCACTTGAAGTCCCTTATAAGTTCCACTTTGATCCATCTCTCTCACTCAATCACTTCAATGTTCTTGGAAGGTTAACGCTTTAGTTCTGGAAAATGCATGCAACCAGGCTATGAATACGTTGGAAATTGCTAGTGCTAAAGGATTATTAGTTAAGGCCTTTGCTCTTCCCACGTCTACCTGCAGAACAGAGCATGGGGAAGATCACCCCTATAAATTACTTTAGAAATGTCCTGATAACTGGTGGAGTTCTTTAGTCTTGTCCTTTCCCTCTGTTAGACTTAGTTAACTGGCTTCTGCCCAAGATCATGTGTGCAGACAGAGCTGCCACTAGGCTGCCCTGCTCAAGGGCTCAGTTATGCTCTCATTCAAGTCTATGGCAAATCTCTCACTTACTTCAGTGGTGTGGGACCAGGCCTAAAGAAAGGGGATTGAATAAGTGCAAGGAATAAGGCTTTTTGCTGTTTTACACTCTTGCCACAAGGAGCTGCTTTCACTGCTGATGAACAGCATAGCAGATGCCTTTTCCTCACCTTCTTCCTTTGTAGTTGCTGCCTCACTCAGAGCAGCTGATTGAGGAGGCAGGGAAGAAGCAGAAATAGAGGCCTGGGAGAGGAGGTAGGATGCTGCTGATAAGGTGCCTGGGAGGAAGGGAGGCTCCGCCCAAGAGCCCTGCTAAACACTCTTTGGGACCTGCAGTAAGACCAGGAACAAATCCCAGAGTGTTAGTAGGGAAGAAATAACTTACAGGAAGTGGAAGGTAACTGAACTGGACAGGATCAAAATATAGAAAAGCCTGCTTATAAGGTATTGGCAGCAGTGCTAGAGCTGGTCAGAAAAATCTGACAGAACATTTTATCATCAGAGAACACTGATTTGTCAAAACCTATTTTTTTCACAGAGGTGGTTTGATTTCAGTAAAGGTGCAATGGAACTCAGTCCAGGTTCTGACATAAACCTATCTGGTTTCCTGTTAACTCACTGGCCTGGCTTGTTGTCAGCCCAACCTGTTAAGCTGAAAGAAAGCCAAAAGCTTGGAAGGTCTGAGGCACCTGGCTCCTCTTCAGCCTGCCATGAATGATGACAGGGAGCTGAGAGCCTGCCAGTCCAGGGAGCACTGCCACGCAAGCTCGCTGTGCCTTGGCAGCCAGGGTTTACAGGGCCCATAGATCCTGCTAGGGAAACTGCCTCAGAACCAGGGCTCCACTCTCTTCCATGAAGACCCTCAAAATTTTTGGTTTTCATTCCACATTTGACTCATCCCAAATCTCAGAATATTGAAATCCTCCACAAAGTAGAATCACCTTTCTCCACCCAGCTCGAAGAACTTCTTTCAGCTAATATGGAACCTGCTGTTTAATCACAGCATATAAGGAAGTACTATAGCTTAATAGTTTAGTAATTCTCTTATTTCAAGTCTTGCTGAGAAGAGTTGTCCCACTGACACACATGAATGTCTATTTGTGCAAGTAAAGAAGTACTTACTTACATCAATGAGTGGGAGCTGGTGCCCCAGTGTGTCAGCACCCCCTTTCGGTCAGGCATGGTGCTGTGCAGAGTCTGCTCAGATCAGTGGAGCAGTCAGTCCACCTTTGTTGTCTGAGTCTTTATAGTCCTATTCCGGAAGCAAGAATGTTAATGTCTGTCCCACTGGAGCGTGCGGACTTCTCCTTATGTTTGGCATGGTTTATCTGGAACTTGCCCTCAGGGGCCTGAAACCCCTTTTTCTTTTAAATCCCCATTAAGCAATAGGTAGGAGAACCAAAGCCCACCCACTCCACTGAGTTCAAGCTCAGGACCCTTTACCTAGGCAGGCAGAATCAGTTCAACACAATTCTCCTGCTCTACCCTGAGCTCCTTCCTACCTCCCATGGTTCTGCAGGCTTCTGCAGCCTCTGCCTATCATTATCTCTTCTTTGGGTTATCATCACTCTAGTTTGCTTCTTGCAGACAGACCCTTCATTCTATGGCAGCCACCCTGCCCTTCTGCTTCCCAGCTCTTTTATTCTCCCAGCTGCTGTGCGGCTGCCAATCAGTGCTAGCCAGCAGTTTCTGCATTAAACCCTTGGTTGCTGCACCAGCAAGAAGAAAAGGAGTACTTGTGGCACCTTAGAGACTAACCAATTTATTTGAGCATGAGCTTTCGTGAGCTACAGCTCACTTCATCAGATGCATACCGTGGAAACTGCAGCAGACTTTATATATACACAGAGAATATGAAACAATACCTCCTCCCACCCCACTGTCCTGCTGGTAATAGCTTATCTAAAGTGATCATCAGGTGGGCCATTTCCAGCACAAATCCAGGTGTTCTCACCCTCCACCCCCCCACACAAATTCACTCTCCTGCTGGTGCTAGCCCATCCAAAGTGACAACTCTTTACATAATCAAGTCGGGCTATTTCCTGCATAAATCCAGGTTTTCTCACATCCCCCCCCACCCCCATACACACACAAACTCACTCTCCTGCTGGTAATAGCTCATCTAAACTGACCACTCTCCAAGTTTAAATCCAAGTTAAACCAGAACATCGGGGGGGGGGGGGGTAGGAAAAAACAAGAGGAAACAGGCTACCTTGCATAATGACTTAGCCACTCCCAGTCTCTATTTAAGCCTAAATTAATAGTATCCAATTTGCAAATGAATTCCAATTCAGCAGTTTCTCGCTGGAGTCTGGATTTGAAGTTTTTTTGTTTTAAGATAGCGACCTTCATGTCTGTGATTGCGTGACCAGAGAGATTGAAGTGTTCTCCGACTGGTTTATGAATGTTATAATTCTTGACATCTGATTTGTGTCCATTTATTCTTTTACATAGAGACTGTCCAGTTTGACCAATGTACATGGCAGAGGGGCATTGCTGGCACATGATGGCATATATCACATTGGTGGATGTGCAGGTGAACGAGCCTCTGATAGTGTGGCTGATGTTATTAGGCCCTGTGATGGTGTCCCCTGAATAGATATGTGGGCACAATTGGCAACGGGCTTTGTTGCAAGGATAAGTTCCTGGGTTAGTGGTTCTGTTGTGTGGTATGTGGTTGTTGGTGAGTATTTGCTTCAGGTTGCGGGGCTGTCTGTAGGCAAGGACTGGCCTGTCTCCCAAGACTTGTGAGAGTGTTGGGTCATCCTTTAGGATAGGTTGTAGATCCTTAATAATGCGTTGGAGGGGTTTTAGTTGGGGGCTGAAAGTGACTGCTAGTGGCGTTCTGTTATTTTCTTTGTTAGGCCTGTCCTGTAGTAGGTAACTTCTGGGAACTCTTCTGGCTCTATCAATCTGTTTCTTTACTTCTGCAGGTGGGTATTGTAGTTGTAAGAAAGCTTGACAGAGATCTTGTAGGTGTTTGTCTCTGTCTGAGGGGTTGGAGCAAATGCGGTTGTATCGCAGAGCTTGGCTGTAGACGATGGATCGTGTGGTGTGGTCAGGGTGAAAGCTGGAGGCATGCAGGTAGGAATAGCGGTCAGTAGGTTTCCGGTATAGGGTGGTGTTTATGTGGCCATTGTTTATTAGCACTGTAGTGTCCAGGAAGTGGATCTCTTGTGTGGACTGGACCAGGCTGAGGTTGGTGGTGGGATGGAAATTGTTGAAATCATGGTGGAATTCCTCAAGGGCTTCTTTTCCATGGGTCCAGATGATGAAGATGTCATCAATATAGCGCAAGTAGAGTAGGGGCTTTAGGGGACGAGAGCTGAGGAAGCGTTGTTCTAAATCAGCCATAAAAATGTTGGCATACTGTGGGGCCATGCGGGTACCCATAGCAGTGCCGCTGATCCGAAGGTATACATTGTCCCCAAATGTGAAATAGTTATGGGTAAGGACAAAGTCACAAAGTTCAGCCACCAGGTTAGCCGTGACATTATCGGGGATAGTGTTCTTGACGGCTTGTAGTCCATCTTTGTGTGGAATGTTGGTGTAGAGGGCTTCTACATCCATAGTAGCCAGGATGGTGTTATCAGGAAGATCACCGATGGATTGAAGTTTCCTCAGGAAGTCAGTGGTGTCTCGAAGGTAGCTGGGAGTGCTGGTAGCGTAGGGCCTGAGGAGGGAGTCTACATAGCCAGACAATCCTGCTGTCAGGGTGCCAATGCCTGAGATGATGGGGCGCCCAGGATTTCCAGGTTTATGGATCTTGGGTAGTAGATAGAATATCCCAGGTTGGGGTTCCAGGGGTGTGTCTGTGCGGATTTGATCTTGTGCTTTTTCAGGAAGTTTCTTGAGCAAATGCTGTAGTTGCTTTTGGTAACTCTCAGTGGGATCATAGGGTAATGGCTTGTAGAAACTCGTGTTGGAGAGCTGCCGAGCAGCCTCTTGTTCATATTCCGACCTATTCATGATGACAACAGCACCTCCTTTGTCAGCCTTTTTGATTATGATGTCAGAGTTGTTTCTGAGGCTGTGGATGGCATTGCGTTCCGCATGGCTGAGGTTATGGGGCAAGTGATGCTGCTTTTCCACAATTTCAGCCCGTGCACGTCGGCGGAAGCACTCTATGTAGAAGTCCAGTCTGCTGTTTCGACCTTCAGGACCTGCACATCCACCAGTGTGATATATGCCATCATGTGCCAGCAATGCCCCTCTGCCATGTACATTGGTCAAACTGGACAGTCTCTGCGTAAAGAATAAATGGACACAAATCAGATGTCAAGAATTATAACATTCATAAACCAGTCGGAGAACACTTCAATCTCTCTGGTTACGCAATCACAGACATGAAGGTCGCTATCTTAAAACAAAAAAACTTCAAATCCAGACTCCAGCGAGAAACTGCTGAATTGGAATTCATTTGCAAATTGGATACTATTAATTTAGGCTTAAATAGAGACTGGGAGTGGCTAAGTCATTATGCAAGGTAGCCTGTTTCCTCTTGTTTTTTCCTACCCCCCCCCCCCCCGATGTTCTGGTTTAACTTGGATTTAAACTTGGAGAGTGGTCAGTTTAGATGAGCTATTACCAGCAGGAGAGTGAGTTTGTGTGTGTATGGGGGTGGGGGGGATGTGAGAAAACCTGGATTTATGCAGGAAATAGCCCGACTTGATTATGTAAAGAGTTGTCACTTTGGATGGGCTAGCACCAGCAGGAGAGTGAATTTGTGTGGGGGGGTGGAGGGTGAGAAAACCTGGATTTGTGCTGGAAATGGCCCACCTGATGATCACTTTAGATAAGCTATTACCAGCAGGACAGTGGGGTGGGAGGAGGTATTGTTTCATATTCTCTGTGTATATATAAAGTCTGCTGCAGTTTCCACGGTATGCATCTGATGAAGTGAGCTGTAGCTCACGAAAGCTCATGCTCAAATAAATTGGTTAGTCTCTAAGGTGCCACAAGTACTCCTTTTCTTTTTGCGAATACAGACTAACACGGCTGTTACTCTGAAACCTGCACCAGCAAGGGGTATATACAACCCATGACAGTGAAGTTTACAGAACTTGGCACAG
This sequence comes from Caretta caretta, assembly GCF_965140235.1. Classification (NCBI taxonomy): domain Eukaryota; kingdom Metazoa; phylum Chordata; order Testudines; family Cheloniidae; genus Caretta; species Caretta caretta. Next base: position 57,556,093 of record NC_134209.1, read on the forward strand.
ATACTACCATAGCAACTACAAATAAAAACAGAATTGTTATTGATATGCTTAGCTATGTGGATAAATATCCTTTTTTGACTTTAACCGTTGCTGTATCATAAGATGATTATAATTGTTTTGGAGCTATTAAATTTATCTGCTTAAAACTGAATTTTAGGATTTACTGAAACCCATTCTAAATTACTTTCCTAGATCAAACACACTGAGTCCCTAACAAAATTTAGATTAAGCAAGTCACAATGAAAAGCCCAAATAGTGTTTGGTTTTTTTTTTCCACTTTCATTGTAGAACATGAGTAGAGATATCATCAAAAACATTCAGTGGTCACAACTGGGCAAGTCTGTGGGCAGTAGCTTTCATCTCACAGATCTCCTCAATGTATTACTTTACAAAGGTAATTGTTTTTGTTAGTTTGTGTGTGGGCAGAAATGGAAAAATAATAGAAGCAGTTTAAAATACTGTACAATTACTTTTTAAAATTGGATACCTTTACCTAAATAGTCCTCTTATTATAAGATTATTCACTGTCTAGGCACTGTGGGCCAAATTCTGTTGGCTTGTATAGAACTTCAGTGGAGTTATTTCAGATTTTCATAAGTGTAACTCAGTAAAATTTGGACTCCTGTATCAATAGTTTTGTATATATAGTGGTCCTCAAAAGATAGGATAGATGATTTCACACATTGGACTTGATAAAATAAAAGTAAAAGAAATAGATCTTAATCCTGCAAATACTTAACATATATGCATTTTGTTACTCATATGAATAGTCCTATCAACTTTAATGGGGTTACTCATGCAAATAAGGTTATGTAAATGTGTAAAGGCCCCCATCCTGCAAGTTAATAAACATAAATGGACCACTGTTGACTTTCGTGGAGTATCATCCAGACCTAGAGATCTACCTGTGTGTATGAGCTTCCAGGATCAATGCCTAAGGGCTAGATCCACAAAGGGATTTTGGTGCCTAACTGTCTCTTTAGGTGCCAAAGTCTAAAATTTAGATTATCCAAACTGTTGCCTAGCTGCTGTCTAACTCTTTAGTTACCTGAAGTCCTCTAGGTGCCTAAGCTGCTGCTGGTGGTGGTGTGCATGCACAAAGTTGCTTAAATCTTGACGCTGCCAAGCTGCTCAGAGCTAAAATCCCAGTGGGATTCTCAAATTAGGCATTCCCCTGCCTATCTCACCTATAGGACCCAATCTGATAGACATTCTCAGAGCCCTATAGTATTATAAAATACTTAAATATTCAATGGAATATAAGACTGGAATCTTGGTCTCTCAGGTGAGTGCCCTAACTACTGGGCTATAGTCATGCTCTCTCTGTCACCTAATGAAAATGTATTTATATAAAGTAGAATAGCTCCAACGGGACAGATTGAGACATTTCCCCCAGCATATCCCATAACTCAGTGGTTGGGGGCACTCAGCTAGGAGGCGAGAGAACTGGGTTCAGGACCCTGCTCTGAATTGGACAGAGTCTGGACTTGAATATGGGTCTCCTACATCATGGATGAGTGCTCTAAACCACTTGGCTATTGGCAGTGGAAATATGACTTCACTTCTACTCCTCATGAGAGGAAAGTGATCAGGAACAGCCAGCATGGATTCACCAAGGGAAGGTCATGCCTGACTAATCTAATCGCCTTTTATGATGAGATTACTGGTTCTGTGGATGAAGGGAAAGCAGTGGATGTATTGTTTCTTGACTTTAGCAAAGCTTTTGACACGGTCTCCCACAGTATTCTTGTCAGCAAGTTAAGGAAGTATGGGCTGGAAGAATGCACTATAAGGTGGGTAGAAAGCTGGCTAGATTGTCGGGCTCAACGGGTAGTTATCAATGGTTCCATGTCTAGTTGGCAGCCGGTATCAAGTGGAGTGCCCCAAGGGTCGGTCCTGGGGCCGGTTTTGTTCAATATCTTCATAAATGATCTGGAGGATGGTGTGGATTGCACTCTCAGCAAATTTGCAGATGATACTAAACTGGGAGGAGTGGTAGATACGCTGGAGGGGAGGGATAGGATACAGAAGGACCTAGACAAATTGGAGGATTGGGCCAAAAGAAATCTGATGAGGTTCAATAAGGATAAGTGCAGGGTCCTGCACTTAGGACGGAAGAATCCCATGCACCGCTACAGACTAGGGACCGAATGGCTAGGCAGCAATTCTGCGGAAAAGGACCTAGGGGTGACAGTGGACGAGAAGCTGGATATGAGTCAGCAGTGTGCCCTTGTTGCCAAGAAGGCCAATGGCATTTTGGGATGTATAAGTAGGGGCATAGCGAGCAGATCGAGGGACGTGATCGTTCCCCTCTATTCGACATTGGTGAGGCCTCATCTGGAGTACTGTGTCCAGTTTTGGGCCCCACACTTCAAGAAGGATGTGGATAAATTGGAGAGAGTCCAGCGAAGGGCAACAAAAATGATTAGGGGTCTTGAACACATGAGTTATGAGGAGAGGCTGAGGGAGCTGGGATTGTTTAGCCTGTGGAAGAGAAGAATGAGGGGGGATTTGATAGCTGCTTTCAACTACCTGAAAGGGGGTTCCAAAGAGGATGGCTCTAGACTGTTCTCAATGGTAGCAGATGACAGAACGAGGAGTAATGGTCTCAAGTTGCAGTGGGGGAGGTTTAGATTGGATATTAGGAAAAACTTTTTCACTAAGAGGGTGGTGAAACACTGGAATGCGTTACCTAGGGAGGTGGTAGAATCTCCTTCCTTAGAGGTTTTTAAGGTCAGCCTTGACAAAGCCCTGGCTGGGATGATTTAACTGGGATTTGGTCCTGCTTCGAGCAGGGGGTTGGACTAGATGACCTTCTGGGGTCCCTTCCAACCCTTATATTCTATGATTCTATGATTCCTCCACCTCGCATAGAAACATCATTCCAGGAGAAGGCTCACAGAGAAACAGGTGCCTGCCTCCAACCCAGAGCTGGTTCCTAAGTCCCTTTGAGACATGGGGAACTGAGCTCTCAGAGTAGAAGGTGGCCTTTATTTAGATTACTGCATCTTTTTTTTTGTATGCCAGCAGTTGCTATGCTCTACTACATACTGTATTGATATATTTAGAGAATGCATAAGAAATAACTTTGGAGGGTTGAATTATATGACTTCATGAAATGCAATGGTTTGCAGTTTGAATTTGATCAAGTAAGTTTAACTTTTGTAATATAATATTAATTTTTTTTACCTCCATTATAGTAATCTTGCAAAATAAACCCTTCCTAAAGGAAAGCATATGAAATCTGAACAGATAAATGAGGTACGGTTTCTTTCTGTCATGACAGAGAGCAAACTTATGCAAACGTTATTTAATTTCAGACAATTCAGTTAGGCCCCAAGCCTTCTATGAGCTCTATGCGTATGCCCTGGAGCTCACTGCAGGATCGGGGCTTTAATCATTTAGTACTTGATGCTGCGGTCCTTAATCTAGAAATCCTGGTTACTAACAATGTCTTAGAACTCAGTTTTCTCCTCAGATCTGTTTCATGAATCTCTGATTGATGGAATGAGCAAAGCACTGCAGAGGCTATCATAAAAGCCAGCTCTCTGTACTATAGACCCACTTCTGCTCTCTAATGTACCACAAGTATAATGCTCTTATAAGTGGAGGTAGCTTTGCTACATTCACTGTTGTCTCCCAAAAACTTAATTAGGACACTACCTAAAAGCATTCCCTCCTAGCCAGTTTTCTAAAGGTTCTCAAAATACTTCTTCACAAAGACCCTGAATTAAGGATGCACAATAATGTGAAAGTAAGAACCTTCATCCATGCACAACAGTTATTTGCACATTTGTATATGAAATTAGAAAACTGGATTCATATTTCATATGTATTTCATGTACTTACCATAACAAGCAATGCACATCACCCTCTGCATATGTAATCAATAGGAGCTATTAAAGTGGATGTGATATGCATACCTTTTAGCCAACTATGATCTAAATGGAGGGCTCACTTCTGTTTTTCGTACACCATGGTAAATCAGGAGTAACTCCATTTAAATGACTGGAGTGACACTGGTGTAAAACTGGTGTGAGAGCAGATTTAGGCTGTCAGTATCCAACAATCAAGGCATTTTCTGAATATTAATGATACTTTCTGAGTGTTCTCTTTTTTTGAGTCCATAAATGAATATATTACCCTTTCCCATGTATAGTGCATGTAGGGATGAGGGTTTGGTCCCCCCCGCACAAATGCACATATAGAGGTTAGGCTCCTAATTCCCATTGAAAGCCTGCGAGAGGTTAGGCAGCTAACTTCTACTGTCTCTTTAGAAATCTCCCTCGTCTTTTGGGAGATTTAATATAGGTAATTTTAGGTGCTGGGATACTACTTTGGTATATGCAACATAGGAACATAGATTGATTTATGTATAATTCAATATTACATTTATTAATATGAATATCGTTGTTGTGTTGATCTACTTCAGATTACATGTACATTGCTTACTCTTAAAAATGTACAGATTATGAAAATAAGATCATCCCAGTATTAGCAGTGCTTCTTGTAGGAATTTTGATAAATTATCTGGTTTTTAGGGTGATTGCTCTTTGAGAGAACACAGCAGAATAAAAGGTGTTTATACACAATGTGGGGGAGGGCTACAGCATTTTGTGATGTATGGCATGCTTCTCAGTGAAGTGAAAAGCATGTCACACTCTGTTTTTTTGACTGAGAGACCTAGGCTAAGGCATGTCACAACTGAACAGCTAGCCTGTGATATGTCTTTTACTTCACTGAAAGGCAGGCCACAGGCCATGAAATACTGCAACCCTAACTGCAAAATGCTGCAATAATTTCAGGCCCAGTATATAGAGTTGTATCACTGAGCTATATGTAATTTGTGAGTGCAGCAGTCCAGAACAGGTTATGAATGAAGAAAAATATATTTCCTGAAGAGTTTGTCTAACATATACATCTCCATTTCAGATGACTTTTTAAAAATGTCCTACATTCTGCTCTTCTCAAATAAGGTTAGCTTCTAATATGCTAGAAAGAAATGGCTACGGATCTATGTGAACTGGACAATCAGAACTTGATTATCATGCACATTGTGTAAAGAGTTGTCACTTTGGATGGGCTATCACCAGCAGGAGAGTGAATTTGTGTGGGGGGGTGGAGGGTGAGAAAACCTGGATTTGTGCTGGAAATGGCCCAACCTGATGATCACTTTAGATAAGCTATTACCAGCAGGACAGTGGGGTGGGAGGAGGTATTGTTTCATATTCTCTGTGTATATATAAAGTCTGGTGCAGTTTCCACGGTATGCATCCGATGAAGTGAGCTGTAGCTCATGAAAGCTCATGCTCAAATAAATTGGTTAGTCTCTAAGGTGCCACAAGTACTCCTTTTCTTTTTGCGAATACAGACTAACACGGCTGTTACTCTGAAAACAAAAACATAAATCCCAAATGTGCCATAAAAGCCTTTTCACATTTGCAAGCGCGTAAGTGACTTTGGAGCATGGGTCCATATGGATTTCAACGGGATGCATGTTCCAAAATCCCTCAGATGCTTTTGAAAAATCTTCCCCAAGGACAGTATTAGCTGCAGCTATGGATATGGACATTTACCAACAGCCAGATCTGCATATATACTGCTCTTTTGATATAAATAGAACAGTAATCAGTACAAATTGTACTGTCTTATAATGTGTTACACAGGTTTTTCTAGCTATTTACTTTTCTCTTAGATTTCTTAGAACTTTGTATGTGTTTTGCCTGGCTGATATGGTGGGTGAGATAATATCTTTTGATGGCCAACTTCTGTTGGTGAAAGAGACAAGCTTTCGAGCATATACAGAGCTCTTCTTCAGGGATGGTGGAAGAAAGTCAATTCTACTGTGCTGCAGGATCTCAAGTGCATAATATGTTCACATGCTACCCTATTAGATGGGCAGCTCTAGAGACAGTGAACTGACTGATGTAAAATAACACTGGAAGGGTGTGAGCCTGAACAGATGTGTGGTTAATAGGGAGCTCCATAGAGACAGCTCTTTGGCAAGTCTTTCCCCTTCATTTGTTTAGTTGTCCAAAATGGTTTGTGAATCTGTTTAAATGGGCAAAAATATATTCACTACAACTGGTTTTGACATAGCAGTTCCAGCAATGGGACAATGGGACTATGGCTAAATGCCAACAATATACCTTCCATATCAAGAGTTTCAAAAGTGTCCAGTTTAAGGGCCTGATGTTTCAGAATGTGCAGTCGCAAGTTGGGCACCTAAAAGTTGAAACACCTAAAATCACTAGTCATATCTGAAAATATTGGCCCCATTTTTAAGAATAAGTTTAGTGTCTCCTATAGGGGTCCTATACGATTTGGTTCTTGTCAAAGTTAGAATGCCTCACTCCCTCTATACCTAAATGATAGCTGGTTTCAGAGTAACAGCCGTGTTAGTTTGTATTCGCAAAAAGAAAAGGAGTACTTGTGACACCTTAGAGACTAACCAATTTATTTGAGCATAAGCTTTCGTGAGCTACAGCTCACTTCATCGGATGCATACTGTGGAAAATACAGTAGATCTTTTTATACACACAAACCATGAAAAAATGGGTGTTTACCACTACAAAAGGTTTTCTCTCCCCCACCCCACTCTCCTGCTGGTAATAGCTTATCTAAAGTGATCACTTTCCTTACAATGTGTATGATCAAGTTGGGCCATTTCCAGCACAAATCCAGGTTTTCTCCCCACCCGCCCTATTTTTCCACACACACAAACCCACTCTCCTGTTGGTAATAGCTTATGTAAAGTGATCACTCTCCTTACAATATGTATGATAATCAAGGTGGGCCATTTCCAGCACAAATCCAGGGTTTAACAAGAACGTCTGAGGAACGGGTGTGTGTGGGGGGTGTGTAGGTAGGAAAAAACAAGGGGAAATAGGTTACCTTGCATAATGACTTAGCCACTCCCAGTCTCTATTCAAGCCTAAGTTAATTGTATCCAGTTTGCAAATTAATTCCAATTCAGCAGTCTCTCCCTGGAGTCTGGTTTTGAAGTTTTTCTGTTGTAATATCCCAAATTTCATGTCTGTAATCACGTGACCAGAGAGATTGAAGTGTTCTCCAATTGGTTTATGAATGTTATAATTCTTGACATCTGATTTGTGTCCATTTATTCTTTTATGTAGAGACTGTCCAGTTTGAGCAGTGTACATGGCAGAGGGGCATTGCTGGCACATGATGGCATATATCACATTGGTAGATGTGCAGGTGAACGAGCCTCTGATAGTGTGGCTGGTGTTATTAGGCCCTGTGATGGTGTCCCCTGAATAGATATGTGGGCACAGTTGGCAATGGGCTTTGTTGCAAGGATAGGTTCCTGGGTTAGTGGTTCTATTGTGTGGTATGTGGTTGCTGGTGAGTATTCGCTTCAGGTTGGGTGGCTGTCTGTAGGCAAGGACTGGCCTGTCTCCCAAGATTTGTGAGAGTGTTGGGTCATCCTTCAGGATAGGTTGTAGATTTATTACTAGCAGGAGAGTGGGGTGGGGGGAGAGAAAACCTTTTGTAGTGATAAACAACCATTTTTTCATGGTTTGTATGTATAAGAACATCTTTTATATTTTCCACAGGATGCATCCGATGAAGTGAGCTGTAGCTCACGAAAGCTTATGTTCAAATAAATTGGTTAGTCTCTAAGGTGCCACAAGTACTCCTTTTCTAAATGATAGCTGAAATCAGATAGGGTGCTTCTGCTACCACCCAGTAGAGCTGAGCTGCAAGGGTGCTGCAGGATTGGCCCTTTTAGTCTGACAAGCCTATATTTCTTGACCCCAGAGCTTTGTGTAAAGTCATGCTACTGTGTGAGGAGGTGGCATGGTGGAGTTCAATTTACTTCACTGAGAGCCATCTCTTTTTTAACGTTTTACATAAATCCTAAGAATTAGTGAGAAGTGCTATTTTATATTAATTACTTAAATTCAAGTTTGTGAACTATAGGATGATTATGTGCAGAGAGAAGAAGAGAAATCCCCCCTCTCACAGGCAAATATTGTAGAAATAATCTTCCCTAGTTAACAAGTATCATAACAACACGGAAGAACATCAGGTAATGTATTTTTTTTTATTTTTTGACCTTTGTTATGTTTTTTGAGTAATTAGCTAAGCATACCATTTGGTACCTAAAAGTCAAAATGAGGTACAGTGCTGCAAAAATGCATTATACAAACCTGTGTATGAGCCTATGTATGAGTTAAAACTTGATTGTGGATGGCATTAGAATGGAGCAGATGTGCTCGATCTACAAAAAACAAAGAGCAGGATCTGGTAAAAGTTCCCCTGCTCTGATTGTGTACTAAGACTGGCTGATATTTTGAGGTTCTGCTAGTATTCCAAGGGCAGAACTATTTTCTTTTTAGAACTTTCTGCCTTCCTATTGTTCATATTGTACAGGGGGAAAGAAATAAAAATGATGGGTTAATTCATACTAATTTCTACTGAGGATCTTAAAAATGATATTTTTCAAGACCCAGGACAGGAAATAATCACTACTCACACATATTTTAATATAATTTATCTGAAGAATATTTTTAATGCTTTTAAAGGATAATTTGCCTGTCAATTCTGCTACACACTAGCATGCTAATTAGTGGCTGTAAAGAAAATATTGAAGTGTAGAAGCAGCAGGGGCTTTAAAGAGAGGTAGGCAAACTCCAAAGTATCTGAAAAATAGTAATACTGGTTCAGCGACCACACAGAGCACAGCTGCTTTTCTGTGTCTCTAATGGACTTACGGAAATGTCCCTATACTATGAAATTGGATGCAAGCAATGCAGAAGACCATGGCATGGTCCTCTCTAATCAACAGCATTCTCTGGGAAAGTGAAATCTTTGAATTAGTGGTGTCACTCTGTCTCGAGTGGTTCACAACCAAAAGTGGCTACATCAGGGCAGACTGTCAAAACAGGGCAGACACTCCAAACTGGCGGTATGTTCTGTAATTAGATTTTACAAAGTCAGTGATAAATGTGAACTCCTGACTCACTATAACAGTCTTGCCATAGAGTCACAGACAATCCCCTTAGACTATCCAGACTATCTTGCCACCCAGACAAGCTGGACTTAATGATAAATAGACACTTACACCGTAAATCACAAAATATTCAGGCTGCTCTTAATCCCAAGAGACCAGTGACTTACCCCAGACCAATCTGTGTCTTAGGTCTTATACCAAAGACAACAGCTGTAGCCAATCCTGTAATAAATTAAGTAAAGGTTTATTAACTAGGAAATAGACATAATAGAACATTATTTACAGGTTAAAGCAAGCAAGCATACACACACAAATGAATTACCATCTGTGGTTGCTAAGGTGACAGAGATGCAGTAATCTGTCAGTTCAAAATGTCTTTTACGGCAGACCCATGTTGACCCTGGGGGATCTCTGCTTCAGGGCTCGTCTACGCTGGCAATGCTAAAACAAACACTGCCGCGGCAGCACTTTAACGTGCCTTGTGTGGTCGCAGCACAGAGCTCCCAGCGCTCTACAACACCCACCTCAACGAGGGGCTGGGGCACTGTTTACACTGGTGCTTTACAGCGCTGCAACTTGCTGTGCTCAGGGGGGTGTTTTTTCACAGCAGAGCCTATGAATAGTTTAACTCTACTAATGGGGAACCACTGGCTGTTTCAAAACTTGTCTTTGAATGGCACTCAGCTAAGCCACCAGGGTACTCAAATACCTAGTAGAGTTTTAATCTTTCCTTACAAGATGAAGATTTTGCTTTCTGATTTTGGGAAGCTGACACTCACTATTTTCTGACTCTGGATCTTTCTGATCTGATGATGAAAACAGGGTTTGCCCAAATCAATCCTTATAACAGATTCCACTATAATCCATCTACAGAATGTAGTCTACTTGTTCGACTTGATATTCTTTAACTTATAGCCTTGGGGTAATGTCTTTGATAGCTCAGTCAGCATGAAAAGAATGTATTAGGACTTAAATGTCTTTGATGGGACCTCTTCTTCCTGCTGTAAAATAACTAGCATTTAGGCAGTTTTAGTAGAAACTTATCCAGTTTTCAGAACTAAGGCATCACTAGTATTTACTAGCAGTTGAAACAATTATACAGTACTATAGAGAGATGTGACAATGGAGACAATCAGTCTTTCAAGTCTATAATGTGTTCTTTGTATGCATGCTTACAAGTCAAAGTAGCAGACAAGAACACTAGGGCTAATTCATAGGGCACCTGCAGTTACAAACAAATAAAAGGATATTAAAATGTTTCAACATGATTTAGTAAATGGATGGTGAAGTTAGTGATCAAATTTAAAGCTAATTGTTTTAGCCTTTGTCACTCTAATGGCACACAGTTTGTGTTTCTGCTGATTCAGAACAATGCTGGAAGAACCATTCTGGCTGGGCTTCAGTTTAAAAACAAGCACACCCATATGTTACTAGAAGTTATGTGTTCATGGAGAAACCAATTTAGATACATATAAAGAAAATTTTCACTCAAATATATTAAGCACTTTAATTCAAGATGTTGAAAGTAGGGTCAGGAATCCAAGGAAACGATGAAAAGTTTAGTAGCTTCTGGTAATGCATAAGGAACCTGGCTAATACTTCAAGAGAAAAAGATAAGTTTATTAAAAATATTATGAAAAATGTGTATTTATGTGTGGGAGAGGAGATGGAAGTTTGTACTCTATGTTTTGTTTTTTTTATTGAATGTAGCATTGTCAAAATGCTGTTTATTTTCAGTAGGCTACAGAGTTCTTCCTGAGACACTTGTAGCTGGCATTCAGTCTTTATAAAATATTATTTTTCTTTATCTTTTGTTCTGGCTCTCACAAACAAACAAAGCAGATGTGGATTTGGCAAAGCTTTTAATAAAATCTCATGATGGTTTTTACTTCGTTTTATTCATCACAAACTTCACCTTTCACATGCTGTATGAAGTATATTTTCATTTTGTACGTATATCCCATGGCTATCCTAAACTCTGTAATGTGAATTTGAAGTTATTTAAGGATCCAGAGTTATCTTCATGGGGAATGGCATTCCTGAAGCCCAGATGCATTATATCTATAAAAAGAAATACCTTGCTATTACTATCAACTATAGCATCTGTGGATTTGCTCTTGAAATGCAGTTGAATCATACCATTCTCACTTACCCTATGAATTTGCTTTTCTTGAGAAGTATGATCATAAGTAATATGCTTCAGGAACAAAATACTTCTCACTTTGGCAGTGCAGATGTCCCTTTATGCTTTCCCTTTGTTTGCAGACTGAAGTAGTATACAGTCCAGGCAGGGAAGTACCCACTTTTGAAAACAGGGCCAGCTCTAGGTTTTTTGCCGCCCCAAGCTCTGAGAGCGCAACTGCCTAATCAAAAAAAAAAAAAAAAAAAAAAGGTGGCCGGAAGAACGCTGCCCCTGGAATGGTGCCGCCCCAAGCACCTGCTTGCTTTGCTGGTGCCTAGAGCCAGTCCTGTTTGAAAAGCATTACTGAAGTTTGAGTTGTGGCTGGGGAGTAAAGAGAAACACACTAAGAAGTGAAGCCCTTATTTTTAAAGTTCACACAATAAAATTACAGAAAAAATGTCAATGTAACTAGACAACAGCTTCTATTAAGTCAAGTATTTTTGAACAAAAGCAGACATTATACTGCTCCAGGCTACTTTGGTTTTAATGCCTTCAGCTGTTAGAATGCATGGATTTGGTAATAAAAAGAAAAAAAAAAGAATGCTGCTTAACAATAGTAACTGGAGAATATGGGGGTGAGCATGCACACTAGAGCCAGTGAGTGCTAATTTCAATATTTTACTATAAATATAATGATTTTAAACATGGTAAAATATAGGCATCTTCCTCATTAGCAACACCGAGTACAGTTACATACAAGATATGTGATTAGCACATACTTTTGAAGGAAATAAGGAATGACTGGTGTCACCCAGTGCTGAGTTAGAGAAGCATTATAGGTTCTGAAAGATTTATTCTTGCATTAGGGGGACTGCACACACACTTAAAACAATGAAAATATGAAACTCCATCTGTGTGATTAGCCTAGTGTACTGCTCTCTGAGAAGGGGGAAAATGGCAATATTTTTAACATCTATCTGCTAGATACACTAATCAGGCAACATATAAAACTGACTGTACTCAAGTACCTCTGAGATGCTTCAATGAATTTATTTTTGTGAAAACCATCTGCATGAACCTTTCCATCCTACTGCACAACAAAACTGACAAAGGCATTAGAGTACTAGAGATATTATTAGAAGTCATATTAAGTATTGCATGGGCTTATATATAATATGCAGCTTGCATGTGTGTATAATTAGCCAATATGAATATACTTGGTCATCTCTTGCATTGACTACTGCAAGTCTTTTTCAAAATAACAGGAAAAAAACATCTTCCTTTCACAACTCTCAACATCCTTTCTTGAGACCAGATTCCTCATAATGACTTAGCTTTGAAATAAATAAAACCTGATCTGGATCTGAATACTGTTAGGTTTACGCTAGGGTTAGAGTTTGATGCTGACTCATAAACAGGATTTGGCATTGAAATCTCATCTGATGTGTAGAGTCTTAAAGACGAAGTTGAGATTTAGAACTTCATGTGGAACAAGTAATGGAGCCAGGTCAGAGATGTTGAGAGAGAAGATGACTTTTAACTGTGGCTTTCTGGATGAAGAAATGGAGAGGAAAAGAAAAGTGTCCTGAAAAGAGTAAGTTTCCATAGTAAAGGAAAGAGAAGATCAAGGCATTAGCTAGAGGTTCTGAGGCAGAGGAGAACTAATATATTCACCTGAAATCCTATTTCTTCCCTCCATATACACAACACTGCTAATTATATGTGGGAAGAGGATGACATATAAAAAATGATGATACTTACAACTTCAGAGTTCCGGCTGAAAAGGCAAATGATTAGGCCTGATCTACCCACAGTTTTTGTACCGGTACAGCTATTTCAGTTAGGGTGATTATTTCAGATAAAAAAAGTTATCAGCACAGCCACTAGTTTGGGTGAAGAATGCTGATATAAAGGTATCTAAAACCTATATAGCTTATTCCCCTTCCTAGATGGGAATTGCTATGCTAGCATAAAGCACCTTTATGCTGATATAACTATATCCGCACTAGGAGAGCTCTACAACTGCTGTGTGTAGACAAGGCCTTAGTGCAATAAAAGATTTTCCCAATCATAAGGGTACATATTATTTTGTAATATATATACAGGACCTGATTGTCTCTTTCACTAAGACCCCTTTTACCACTCTGGCAGTGTAAAGAGTCCTAAAAGTGAATGTGAATGTAATTAACCACAGTGTAAAGCAGCCTTAGAGTAAATAAGGATCAGGCCCCAGGTTTGTATGGACTTGAGGCCTCAGGTCATGCAGGTTCATAACATCAGTAGCATAACAGGAGGCACATTAGTGGTTTTCTAGAAACGTTCAATCCCAATAGCAAGAGACCCCTACTAAAATTGTTTTTTTTAATTTTACAACATGACCTACTTTAAAACAATTATTCTGAGCTAGGGAGCCCAAGTGATGACAAAAATAAAGTTGGTTCATGATAACTAACACAGGTGCAAGCCTAAAAAGCAAGTGTGGAAAATATAGTTCACACGGCTGCTACTCTGAAACCTGCAAAATGTTAGCATTTCTTCTCCTAAGTTGTCTAAATCTTGGGATTCTGAAAGTGTTTCTATGTCAACTCTTTGCAGAGTAATTATATGAAGTAAGAGCACAAATCTTTTATTTTATTCTTAATTGGATGCACTTTGAACCCCTCCGAAGCTTTGTTCTAATTTTTCATTCTAAACCAAGAGGTTTGAGCTGTGAACTGCATCCTTTTATCACCTCTCTGTGCAGGTCTTCAGGCACAGTACATACTTTTTTGTTGTTGTGATTTTTTTTTGTATATTTGTAGTATTTTTGTCATTTTCTTCCCTAAATGCTTTGCCTACATCTGCCTAGGACTGTATTTTCTTTCATATATTTGAGTATTCAATACTTGAATTGAGAATTCATATGACTTAGTGTGCATTTAGCTTACATTAAACCAGAGACTTTGCACATAGAGGTTCTCAAAGAAATAGCTTCACAGGGTTCTGCAGGGGAGTAAGGACTAAAGTACACTAACAAATCATTTGTGTCTGTTTTGAATGTTTAATATTAATAGCGTTCTTACATTTCTGGGTAACAATACATTCTTTTAAATACTGTACAAATAATTCAGAAAATTGTATTTGTAATGCTATTTTAGTAGTCTAAGCAATCACACAGGCCCCAGTGTTTGTGTTGTACTGCCATTTTACTCCAGTTTGGTGTGGTGGTTATGGTCAAGGGAGTGAAAGCCATAATCGCTGCTGAAGTAACAACTTAATATCCCAACACACAAACACTATACAGTTTCTTACTATGATTCTAAAATGGCCCTATATAAATAATGTTGTTTTAAAACATAGCTGTTGTACTGGGATATTATATTGCTAATCCACTAGGTTTAGGTCCTCTAATCCACTAGGTCCTCTCCCGATGCCTACAGTACTCATCCTTCACCCATAAGCAATATGTCCAAGGTGTGGTGATGTCTGAGTGTGACACACACCCTGGTGTATTTTATTACTTAAGGGCCAAATCTAGCCTTCTTCTCTGAGTCCCTGGAGGTCCCTTCTGCATTGCAGCTAGTTTGGTTCTTATTATGCCAGTGAAGGAGAGCTGGACATGGCATGACCCCCACAAGCCCAGTTATTAGGTCAGGCACTGGGCTTGAGGTTTTGAGCCTAAGTGAATATTGGATAGACTGTGTCTCTTACATGCACACAGCATATTCATAAAAGATATTGGTTTTGATGCTGGTTTGCTTTCTGTGAGCCGTTAGCTGAGTACATTGGGTCAGATTCTGCTCTCAGTTACTCCAGATTTACACTATTGTGACTCCGTTAACTACAGTGGAGTTTGTTCCAGTTTAAATCAGTCTAATTTAGCAGAATCTGTCCAAATGAGTTTTGAAAAGTGATAATCATTTACTCATTTTGAATAATATAGAAGTTCACTTGAGCATACGCTTGATTTATCCTCATTGTCATTAGATTCAGTTTTCCAGTCTTTATTTTGAGCTTTTCTTTACTTAGTGAAATGTGTTAATTTAAACTTTAGCTCTAAAGTACCCAGATTAATTTAAGGTTACTATAGCTGTGTGGGGAGGAAATGTCGAAGCCAGAACAGAGAAATCAGTTTGGTAAACAATTTACTTTGGTCTATTCTATAATGATTAGTATCTAGTTGTTTAACACGCAGGCAGAAAACTTTTTTTAGAATATTACATAACTTCATCACAACTGATTCTAAATACTCTGATAAAATAAGACTAATTGTAATCCTAATAATTGCCATCTTCAGTTGAAAGGCAACAAAATTCAATAATTCTATCATGAAAGGTCCTGGGGCATTTGTCACTCAGTATTGCTTGATTTAGGTCAGTAGATAAAGTGAGAAGAGTTCCATATGGCTCAGAATTGACAAGTATACGTAAATGCAGCAATAGAAGTCTGCAAAAAAGTATCTGGGTTCATTCACAATAAGATAATTCTGTAGAAGAATAACTAGATTTCCTGAAGTAGAGATGAATAAGAGATGGACTGCACTGGTTTTTGCCCAAAGAACAGTGTTTGGGAGAGATACTGTTTGCAGTACTGGTTCTGGTGCTTGTTTATGATCCTCGTCTGATCAGAGTTAATTTCTATCCTTTCTTAAAATTAAACTCTAATTTAGTCTTACATGATTTACTGAATAATCCATTAAGAATCTTCTGATTTGCTAAGCATTTGTTTATACATGTTGCAAATAAAGGGCCAGATCCCTCCAAATGCTAAAGTGCTGCATATCTCCAGTGAAGTGCTAATTGTTTTCAACTCCCCTGGCTTCAATGGGCTTTGATGACACTCAGAACCTCCTATGGTTGTGACCAAAATCTATTAATGGACAAGAAGATATACCTGATGTAAATAAAATTCTAGATAAATATATCCTTAGGAATCCCTTTACAGTCTGTTGGACTTTTTGCCCTAAGGCCTTGTCTTACACTAAAATTGTTAGATCCTAGTGTAGACACCTTGGTGTAAATTGCAACTTGCCTCAGAGCTGCTTGCCCACTTTCTAACAGCACTGATGCAATTCCTGGATCATACTGAGAGAGTACAGTTGCACTAAGGGTGAAATTCTGGCCCCATTGAAATCTATGGGATTTAAGCCACTGATTTCACCCTAAAGGTACATGTCACCTGTCATTAGAGTACCAGAGTAGGCAAGCCATAACCCATTCAGATGACTGTCTCAAGGGCTAACCTTCTTTTGCTTTTTGCAAATGCAGTGTGTTATTTTGTATACAAAGTCTGTACATTTGAATTCAAATGCCATCCTGTAGTTCTATTTTCCCCAAATTTTCTGTACATTTCAGGAAATCTGTCAGCAGTGCAGAATAAGATGATATGCAGGGTAGAAAAACTAACCCAAAAGAACAAGTTTTTCCTCACGTAAAACAATGTAAATTTCTCAGGAAAAATAGATTTATAATTCTGTTCCTTAAATAAGCCTACTAAACATTAATTTGTAATTCATTTTCCCAGAAAAAAAGTAGAATTACACTGTCATATATTCAACTAAAGATGATATTACATAATACAGGTACATGAACAAATTACAGGTAATTATAAAGATTTATGTGTATAGGTTAATATCTTATCTGCTTTATGATTTATCTACACAGGAAATTATTCTGGAATATTGATTTCTTATCAACACCGTTTATTTATTCTGGAATAAAAATGAATAATCTTATCCAGAATAAGGCATTCTTATTCCAGAGTAACAACATCAATCCATGGAGTTAATCAGGAATAGTTAATACCATTTAATTCACATCCTACTTTACACTGGATTCATTTTCATATGTAGGCTAGCCCTTAGCTATTGACAATTAAAGTGGCATTAATTCAGTTTATCTTAATTTTCTGAATGTGTGTGTCCACACAGAGATTTAATACAGTTTATTTAATCCACTTTAAAAATTAATTCAGGTTAATTTCCTGAGTGTCTCTGTGTAAACAAACCATTAATCATGTTGTTAGTCCCTTAGAAATCAATGGAACTACACATCTGTGTAAGACAAGCATGGCTTCGGATCTAAAGAAAACTCATTTGTTCCATTTTTAAATTCTTCCCACTGTTACTGTTGCTTTTCAAAGAGAACAGACCACATTAAATGACAGGTCATTTTGGGCTATGGAGGGCCATTGAATAGAAATACTGTTATTTTTTTTCTTTGATCAATATCACAACCAGTCCCTAGTACCCACTAGTGTTTTTCTCAAAAATGTGTTGTGAAGCACTAAGGAAATATTTTTCTATTTTATATTGCAGTGTCAGTCAGCACATAGCTTTGAACAGGATTGCCTTAAAGAGTCATATTGGTAGGGTTTAATAGTTCATGCGTTGTAAATGCTGAAATTGGATGTGTCATTGAAAGTTGCTCTCGGGCAACTTTAACTTGCATGACTGGCATTTACTCAGCAGATCACCAAAGGTCTCACTGATGTTCCCCTGAAAGCACTTAAGCAACATATTTTTATAATGGATACATTTTTACTATTTTTTTCTCTAAGCATTAGGCATCAACATGCTTTCCTTGGAAACGTGAGCATGCATTTTCATCTCCTCCTACACCTATTTTCCTCAGAAAATATATATTAGTGCCTTCACAGCGGAATTCTATTTTCTTGAGTTCAGTTGTACAATGGGCAATCTGTTTCAAGTAGAAAATCTCCATATTGTGCATTGGCAAGAACAATAAAAGATATGAAGGATCTCACGTATTGGGTGAAAACTGCCTTTAAGGCTCTATTTATTCTGTAGTTGCTGTTGTGACAGGCTGAACTCTGAGGGAGCTTAACAGTAAAATGTTTTAAAAACTCAACCGATTGGAGAATCCTTATGGCACAACAGAAGGTAGAAGCTTTTTAAGCTTTAGAATTGGCATAATTGGTATACCAGCAAGAGTAGACTGTACAGAGCATCTCTTCTACTCTCTGTGCAGTTCCTGTGCCTTACTCAGAGTTGGAAGAAGCTCTTTATTGGATATTAGCATGAAAAGTTTGGATTGTCTGTTGTTGTCCACTGTGGATTGTCCACTGTTCAATTATATAGTCAGTAGGATGGAGTCCCCCTGCTCATGTTCAAATCTGCTTTCAAATAAACCATCAGCCCAATATGCTTAGATGAATTATTCCATAATACCATTTGGATTGTGTGGTAAAACCAACACATTTACAATGGTGTACAGGATACAAGGAAGGTGTACACTGGTGTGAGGAGAAGACTGGTACCACAGCTACTACAGCATTAGGAACAGAAAAACAGAGTATACATCAAAGGAGACTGTTTATTTTATACCAGGCTGCTTAATAGAGGTAGCTAGCACTCACGCAATTGAGCACAGTGTGAGCTGCCTACATACCTTGAGGCCCTGGGTTTTATCAGCCTGCTCACAACCTTTTGTGCTTATAGCATTGCTACAGTATGCATGCATTAGTCAAAAAGCCAGAACAGAGCCATAAGTTTTGTCCAATGAAAATATTTGTGAATATCGTCAATTTGCTTCACTGTTGTTTCCTAGCATATATTATAGTCTGCTGATAATGTAGCTAACTGCACTGAATTTGTCCACAAATAACTGAGCTGGGGCATTCACTGACTAATGATATTTTACTATGTAGGTGGACTTTCAAATCTAATGTTTAACTGTGTGTATTTATTTGGTTTATGACCTGAATGTGTGCCAACTGCAGACATGAATGGGACCAACCATGACACTTGTATCAAGTCCTGAAATAAATAGAATATTCCTAAAATAAATATCTTAGAAAGGACGGTAAGAAGATTATCCCTCAGTAAAGATAAAGTAGTGCCTCATAGACCCTGTTGGTCTGATTTCACAGTTGTGAAAATCAGGAATAACTCCATTGATGTAAATGGAATTACACCAGTGTAATATCAGTATAAATGGGACCAGCATCCATCTTTTAGGTGAGTCGACATTTAGAGAATGTTTTTGAACTTGTAAAGTTAGGTATAATTTTGGTAAATGTAAGTTTTCCACTTCTTTTCAATATTCGTACATTCTAGTTATAAACTCCATAGCTTTAGCTCATTTTAACTTAAATGGCAGGACATTTAACATTAATATCACATGTAAAATATATATAATGAGAGTGTGGTCATGCCCAAGCTTCTAATGTTCACTTTCACAAGAATGCCAGAACACTTGGATATTCATTGTAAACTGGACTCTTCCTCCTGCGTTTCTTCCTTAGCTAATCAAATGCCTCTGAAATTATACCACACATAAATTTACCTCTCTTGGTCAGATCAGAGAGAAATAAACACTTCCAGTCCCACCCCCACCCCCTAATGTAGTGGGCCCAATTCTGATGTCAGGTATACAGGTATAGAGTAGGAATAACTCCAGTGATCTACGTGACTTTGGAGATACTCTGGATTTACCCTGCTTAGGTGAGGTCAGAATATGGTCCAGCTTCTCTACCTTTGATACAAGTGAAAAGCCAATTTTTTAATACAGTCTGAAAGCTGAAGAGTTGCATAAATTCCACCTCCATGGTCTGGATGAATGGACTATAAGGTGGATAGAAAGCTGGCTAGATCATAGGGCTCAATGGGTAGTGATCAATGGCTCCATGTCTAGTTGGCAGCTGGTATCAAGCAGAGTGCCCCAAGGGTCAGTCCTGGGGCCGGTTTTGTTCAATATCTTCATAAATGATCTGGAGGATGGTGTGGATTGCACCCTCAGCAAGTTCACAGATAACACTGAACTGGGAGGACCAGTAGATATGTTGGAGGGTAGGGATAGGATACAGAGGAACCTAGACAAATTAGAGGATTGGGCCAAAAGAAATCTGATGAGGTTCAACAAGGACAAGTGCAGAGTTCTGCACTTAGGATGAAAGAATCCCATGCACTGCTACAGACTAGGGAACGAATGGCTAGGCAGCAGTTCTGCAGAAAAGGACCTAGGGGTTACAGTGGACGAGAAGCTGGATATGAGTCAACAGTGTGCCCTTGTTGCCAAGAAGGCTCACAGCATTTGGGGCTCTATAAGTAGGAGCATTGCCAGCAGATCGAGGGACGTGATCGTTCCCCTCTATTCGGCATTGGTGAGGCCTCATCTGGAGTACCGTGTCCAGTTTTGGGCCCCACACTACAAGAAGGATGTGGAAAAATTGGAAAGAGTCCAGCGGAGGGCAACAAAAATGATTAGGGGGCTGGAGCACATGATTTATGAGGAGAGAATGAGGGAACTGGGATTATTTAGTCTGCAGAAGAGAAGAATGAGGAGGGGATTTGATAGCTGCTTTCAACTACTTGAAAGGGGGTTCCAAAGAGGATGGATCTAGACTATTCTTAGTGGTACCAGATGACAGAACAAGGAGTAATGGTCTCAAGTTGCAGTGCAGGAGGTTTAGGTTGGATATTAGGAAAAACCTTTTTCACTAGGAGGGTGGTGAAGCACTAGAATGGGTTACCTAGGGAGGTGCTGGAATCTCTTTCCTTAGAGGTTTTTAAGGTCAGGCTTGAGAAAGCCCTGGCTGGGATGATTTAGTTGGGGATTGGTCCTGCTTTGAGCAGGGGGTTGGACTAGATGACCTCCTGAGGTCCCTTCCAACCCTGATATTCTATGATTCCACCCAGCCTCTTTTCTCCTGCTCCTCAAACATCACTCTACATAAAGCTTTCTGTACACAAAACCCATTTTATTGAGCGTTATGTTGAAGGAAATTAATTTATCCGCGAGAATAAATTTCTGGAATGTCTTACTTTCAGTCCTGACTATGAAACAATGATAAGCTTCTTATTAAAATTTGGGGTGGGGGGGGGATGAGAGGCAGCAGGGGACGGTTGTTATATAAACCTTCTCTGTGAAGTTATTTGTGTACAACTATAGGGGGTTGCTTTTCTGTAATAGTAACTATTGGGTATTTGCTTTACACTACACGCTTTACACATACAGAGACAGGAAAGCATGCAAATCTGTTTTGCATAGGTTTCTTTTATGGTTTTGGTTATTTGGGTTATCTGGCCCTCCATCTGCAGGATAGGGGTTACTATAATTAATTTTCTATTTTCTGCTTTTATTGACTCATGGTTTTAGGGATAGACTGTATATCCCCTTGCCCTTGAAAATATCTTTCGGGGGAGTTCTGTCAAAACCCTAACTATTTTCCCACCCTTTACCATTGAGGACAATAGCTCTGAGACAACCTGTGGCTTGTTTCTGGAGGTATTGTAGTTTTTGCAGCCTTCTGATGCACCCTCATACTTTGGTTTGTCTCAGTCTTGGTACTCTGTTTTCCTATATTTTTAGCTCTCTTCTCCACTGCTTCCAATTGTGTCAAAGCTGTGACATCCTGCTGTGCAACCCCTTTTTTGACATTCTTTGGTGGGAGGTGATTCCCACTGTGCCCTTCATCTGAGTCAGGCTCACAAGGTTAACATTTCCAGTGCACTGCACCGGTTCCTTTCCCTTAGGTGTGGAACAGATTCCTGCATGTGCCTGTACTCCTATCTGAATGAAGATATAAGAGAAAAATCTGATTAGCAGTCACTTCATATATGGCTTGTCTAACTAAGCTGGAACTAACATCACATAGCTTGAACATATGAAAATAGCAAATGGCATTTAACATTGCAAATCCACAGATTGTTAGAAGTTATTAGGGGAATTTTAGCTCTTTGCTTGAAATCAGAATTATGATTGATAGAAACGGTATTGTACAACCTAACTCTAGTTACACATTTTACAGAAGCTACCATTTCCATTAAATGGGTAAGAAAGATCTATGTTGACAAATTGTTGCTGTCACTTAAAAAACCAAAAACAAAAATGAACTGTTTTCAAAATCAACTATAGCTCAAATTGTATCTGCTTTCTCACTTGTTTAAATAATAAATTATTATTTCCACTGGTTACTTAATGAAGAAATCATACACAGATTTTAATTATTAAAAGAATAACAAAATAAATCAGCAGAAAATAGAATGTCAAGGAATAATGGACCAAGTTCATTTATGGAGCTCCACTGGAATCAATACAGTTATCTTAAAGTCAGTGGAATTGCACCAAACGTGAATGAACCTCTAAAGTTTTCACCATCCACACCTAAGAAAGAAGCAAACAGGTAAATGTTTTCAATTAAAGTAAATGAGGGCCTGATCTAGCAAACCCTCACTCAAATGAAACATCCCATTGAACTGAACCTGTATGAATAAAGTTATTGTCTTTGAAAGACTGCGTCTTCAATTTATATGGTATCTAATCTAGGAAGAGAGAGACACACGGATGTTCAAACCTTTGGAATAATAAATTAAATATTTTAAAGTAGTTTTGACAGTTTTGTGGTTTCCTTCCGGCTCTTTAGAATTCCATTTTCCTCTCTGTGCCGCACAAATCAAGTTAACACACAGCCAGTCTGTGAAATCTAAGGGGCAGTTAATTGTAGTTTTAATGTTATTGAAAACCTTACTTGTATTGGGTAGCTGGACTGGGCTAAGAAGTGCCATTAAAAGCACAGATCAAAATGTATAGGCTCCCAATTTAAATTTGTTTAGTAATTATTAATATTAAAGAAATCCCTATAGATTATGGCTAAAAAAAGCATGCAAACAATTTATAAATCCTTCGACAGAAGAGCTGTAATGCTAAAATACCAGTTTTTCTGCAGTATGAGCCACTGAAAACAAAATCAAGTTTCTGTATTTTTTTGAGATTGTAGGATTGAAAGAATCCTCATTCACTTCAATACCTTGCTTGCTCACTATAACAAAATAGGCAGAGTAGAGTATACAAGTAGAGTAGAACACAACATTAATGAGTGTTTCTGCAAGCCCAAAGGAAACCAATGCACTTAATTTTAGGATTACAACTATGGCAATAGCTCAATGATTAGTCTGAAATTGGTAGTTGTGACAGTTTACATGTCTATACTTCCACTCTTCCAGAAGAATCCCCAAATGCCTTACAGACTGCATATACAGTCATGAAATCTCTTGCCAACCACTGAACCATAGCCACATGGAGTGGAAGTGCAGTATGACAGGTATTCTGTGTCAGTAATGTTTCACAGCAGTTTTTAGAAAGGACATTTGATGCTAAATGCACCAGAAGAAACTATGGGTAGCCAAACTGTAATAATTTCAATTAGAATTTGGATAGGGCACTAACAAACACTTTCCACTCATGTGCCATGAAATCTTTAAAGAGTGGTCAGGGACTTGGTTTTGTGTGTTATGAATAAGCTTGATCTTGCAGTTCTTTGGCATCCAAATCTCTCATTCTCTTCAATGGATTGACACCTACAAGGTATGTCTCTGCTACAGTCTTGCTTGTCTTATAACAGAAGGACTGGAAAAATCAGGAGACTGAATGATAGTGAGCCTTGATCCCTAGGGAGCTGATTCAGATCGAATCCAGATTAGGTCTGTTTTTAGTCTATATGAAATGTGTGGGCCTTAGTTCAGTTCTTATGAAGTGTGCATATTGCATAGTCACTGCTCCATTTGTTACTAGTTGGCATCCTTATTGGTGGCCTCAGCACAGAGATCATAAACTAACCCGGTCTTAAAAGTGGAATTAGCATCTTGCCCCTACTGGTGTTCCCTCTAGAAAATGTATATTAACAAGGCAGTATGGAGAAATTCAGATACCATGTGTTGCCTGTACTAGTCTTGTTTCATAGAGAAATAGCCTTAGGAAGTGAAGGCCTCTCAGTCTAGCACTCTTCTTAAGCACTCTATGTGGTTAATGTTTGTAGAGAGTAACTAAAATAACAATTGTTCTAGCGCTTCTTTAATATTGTCTTAAGTGAAACAGTTTTGTGCAAATGACTAAATATGGCTAGTCAATGGTGATTGCTACAGAGATGCTGAAGAACAAGCATGGCAAAAATTAACTTAAGTGCATCATAGTATCAGTAATAAAGCAGTAACTTCTGCTTCAATTGTGACTACAACAAAATCTCTTAGAGAAAAGGGATCTGGTACACAGCATATAGGATTAAACAGTCAAACTTTCTCTTGAATGGCAGAGTTTTATAGTCTTTGGAAAAGGCACACATAAATACAAATAAATCATTTATTTGATGCCCTGATGTAGCAAGAGGAATATCAGTAATGCCATCTGTATTGTACCACTGGTTTTAAATGACAAAGCTGTAGAACAGAAATCTTAAAAAAAAATACAACAGTTTTTTGTATACTCATGGACAAATGTAACATTAAAGGTCAAATGTATATAACTTAGTCTTTCTAGCATATAACAACAAAGCTAAAATACAATGCTGTTTAAGAAATATATAACTTTAAAAATATTTATAATGTCCATAACTGCCTACTTCCTTGCTGTGCAATAGGTTAAATCTTTGTTTAAAATAAAGAATCACATCATAAAAAGGTGCCCTTCAGGCTCTTTTCATAATACATTTATTCAAACATAAAAGACATGATTTAAACATATGCCTAAATGTACTTAAAACCTAGATTTTGTATGTGTTTTTTTTTTTTATTATTATTCACCAAATCTCAAACCAACACGTAGCTTGGGTGCCCATGTCTGAATTCCATAAAACTTTTCCTGATGGACCTCCACTGCACCTGTTGTGTTGCTATCAGCCATTAACATTCAGTGGAAGCCAACTGCCTGTTAGGATATACCTGAGACTTCAGCAGTGCAGATGGCTTGTTCTGTAGGGATGTACCTGGAACATCTGCCAGCAATCAGACAGCTAAGTATAAGGAGGCCAGATTTTTTGGTGGGGAGGGGAGAGGGTAAGGAAAAGAGATAAATTATCCACAAAAACGTTGAACTGAGCAAATAACTCCTGCAAAAATATTATTGAAAAAGCAAAAAAGTACTGCATTACATGATAGCACTAGTGTAAATTACCAAGTTATAGAAATGACCCATGTATGGAATAAAATTTGGCTTGAAGCTTAGTGGATTGATGCTCCAATGTTTACAGAGCATGGAATACTCTTATATTCTCCTTAGTGATCTCCAAAACTCTATCAACCTGCATTTCAGGAGAGGAAGGCTGCCAGCTCATCACTCTTCATTGAACAATATACGTGTTTCATTTCACTTTAGTCAGAACAATGTCACCCATAGTATTACCAGCTTTTGGGAAAGAGGAGATTTAGAATGGCTTATTTTTCTTCTGGGGGTCTTTTCTTCATTGTCATGAAGGGCTGTTCCTGTGAGGTGTAGAACCCACATATTGAGAGTTCCAACGAAAGATAATGGCAGTTAAGGGAGCTACCAGTTTGCAGGGCAGAGCCAACATATATAGAAATATACTTACCCTTTTCCTTTTCTCACTCTTCCTCTTTACCTTTTCATTGCTTCTTCTTGTGAAAGAGGGCCTGGAAATCTGCCTGCAATATACAGGTTCCTGCAATATATAGATTTCTTTGTCATAAATTCATTTCATGCTTTCTCTCTCTGACCAAGCCCTTTTACAAATGCCTCAGTGGTGAATTTTGCCTTCTGTCTACTGGATTGGAATATTTTTTGTTCAATGAAGCAAATGGGATGTAACTATCCAGGCCATTTGCACTGTAGGGTGCTTCACTCCCATGCAGACTGACAACAGCACCTTTCATTAAATTCACAGATGTATTAACATGAAGATAATCTGATCACCTTTACAATGCACAATGTTATTACCATAATATAGTATTACTATACTACATTACTTCCTCCCCACAGGAAACAAGCGACTAGAATAATAAGTGCTGAAGCAGAATGTGTGACATGGTATCAGCTGCTAAAATTTACTAAATCTTTTTCGTATCTTTCAATTTTATTTATTATTTGTATTATCATAGTACCCACAAAGTACTAGTCTAGACACTATCCATGCACACAGATATAAATCCTGCTTGCCTCAAAGACCCTATATTTTCTTACTGTTGCAATCTTTTTTCTTTTAATTGGACAAAACTTTAAAGGAGTGTCATGGGAGGACAAAAACGTCAATTGATTCTGTTACAATTAACCATGCAAATGGATGCACATTACTGCAGTCTGGTAGGAGTAATTCAAACCTTCATTCCTAGCATGCTTGGGAAAAGTTTCATCAGACACAGCAGCAAAGAAGCAGATGGAAAACATCTTGCAGCTTTTACAGGAAGCAAATGCTGGATTGGGGAAACTATGGAATCATTGATTTGAAGTATGATTGATTGTGGCATCCAAAACAGAATCTGTACATTTTGCAAACTGCCACATGGAGATCCTATTGCTGGGGAGGAATGGGGAGGGATAGTGCGGGAGCAGCAAGAGTGCTATCTAGATATTCAGGATAAAAGAAAACAGCATGGTGATCATGTAAAAATGGCTTATAATTAAACAATGATGAATTTTAGTTGTAACAACAAGCAGTGCTAAAAGAAACTTGCCTCCAATCATAGTCTACTCTAACTCAATAGTCCGCCTCAACTTCTTGTGTTGGAACTAGCAGCAAGCATTATATTATCTCCAGGTGGAATGGAATAAGATGTAGTGATCTTTATGGTGATGCCATACCACATCATTACTCGGTAGGCTAATACAATTCCAGCAGTAACCCCAAGCTGTTTTGCCTTTGTCAGTGTGCTCCGTGTTGTTCAGTTTTAACTGTATTACAATTACTTCAACTAAGTTAACTTCAAGAGCATTTTACACAGACTTGCCTTGGGTTATTAACTTTTACAATGTCAACAAGTTTTCACTAACACATTAATCTTAATTAGAATACAAGTGGAGGCTTTAGACCAGTAAAACCAAAGAAATAGTATCAGATAATTCTTTTCAAAGAAAAGGAATTGTTTTAGCCAGTTAGAGGACAGAGATGCTGTTGAATCACTGTCCTCACTACTGTACAGCTATGTTACTCCAATTCCTGTGCTCTGACTGATTTATTAAAATATTTTTAATCATGAGTTATGAAAACCCTGCCACTCTTTTTGGATGAAGTCCATTAGCCACCAATCAGTGCATCAATTTGTCTGACAGCTGTATAGCTGCTTCCTAAACTGGAATAGAAATGCCTCAGCCATTCACAGTTTCCCCTTAACCTGACTCTTGACCCTAACCTTGTTTCCAAATCTCATTACTTTTCAACCAAGCCTTTTTGGGATCCCTTTCTCATTAAGCAAACTTGTTCTTTGTTTCCTCCTATGTGAAGGATGCCAGGGTGTCTCTTTGTGTCCCTAAATACACCAGAATAGACCTTTGATGTTCACCTCAAGATAGGGTTGCCACTGCTGTTTACCCCTGCCTGTTAGTTTCCTTATGAAGTCTCTGACAGTTCTTCTTTAGCATTTGACTTGTATTGTATGTCATATAATAGGAATTTATTAACATTCTAAGTCTTCCCTGGAGATAATTTTCTCTCACCCCCTGTCTGAAAGAGTTTGTCTCAAGACACACTATCTTTGAGTGACCTATTATTAATTAGGCATAGAGAACATATTTTTAGTATATATACATAACTCCTCACATTTTCCCATGTATATACATTTTACAATGGTTATGATGACCAACATGACAGAGGCTTTCATTAGAGACCTAACATGAAATTCTTTTGGTGAACTGTGGCAATCCCTGTACCCTGTTCCAGCTGGTCATAAAGCTGTTGCTGTTGGAATATAAATCTGCTGCTCTGAATGTGATTTCTGGATATTGCACATTTTATTATTTATTTGTACTGTGTTAGTGTCCAAGAGCCTAATTGTATTAAGAATGGTACAATTGTACATTTGTATGTATGGTTTTCTTGCTGGTAGAAATCTTTTTTATTTTTTAAGGGAGTACTCTTTTGTGTGATGGGGTCTTGCTTGCTTGTTGCAATGGGACCACAATAGACAGTGACTTAAAAATGAAGGGTAATTATGTGATCACCAATGGAGATTGGTGCAAAATCATACAGCTTAATTGTCCACTCTCTCCAGACTCATTCTCAACTAGAAAACACCTCTTGCCAATTAAAACAACAAAAGGATGTAAATAATTGTGTTCCCTTGGGGGAGCCTTACATCTGTTTCTAAATGCTTGACACAAACAATAATGGATTTTGCTGGTGCCATTTGTGACGGCATCAAATAAGCACACAGACAAGTACTATGGATTTTAAAGGCCTGTGGCCACAACTTTATTGATTTTAATATGGATCATAGTTACTCAGCACCTCTTAGTCCCTGCAGTCTGAAACATCACTAAAGGCCTTGAAAACTGCCTGGGCACAAAGCTTGTGTGCAACCAGTTAGGCTGTGACCCCTTTGTAGCCACAAGCATTAAAGGGGTCAGATTCATCTGAGTTCCCTTATCATTGTACCCTATCTTGAGACCCATCCCCACACCTGACTTACTCCTGTGTGTCCTTTAGTCCACTAATAATTAACATGAACCCCATTCCTGAAGAAAAAAGAATGGACAGCACAACCCTAACTACTACAGAATCCACCCTAAAGGTCTCACAGTTCTACAACATTAGTCCTAATAAAACAAAACGAACCCACTGCTGCCATACTGTTGTTGGGGAATGATCATTAGTGAGGCATTAAAATTAAGACATCCCTCAAAATGCAACACAGAGAAAATTTACTAACAATGGGGTTTTGTTTTTGTTTTTGATTTAAAAACATGAATGAAAAATCTCTGAAAATTCATGTTTAAAGATTATAAAGAAAATATTGATATTTTGAGATCATGGTGCTCTTTATTCCTTCTCCCCCCTCCACCACACCAGTGTATGTGATATAATGTACACACACTGAATTATGATACTGAAATATAAAAAGGAAGCATTGCTAAATGGTAAGATTTAAAGTTTTGTTAGTTATACTTTGATAATTTACAAATTATGACTAGTGAATGAGTTTAGAACAGATAACACTTAGGCCAAGGCCTTATGGTCATGAGGGTGGTTTTTGCCAGTTTTTTCTAATCATGTATAAATTTGCTGTTTCTGACAGGGCAAAGGTAAAATGTTGTAGTGGACGATTTTATGTAGAAAAGTACACGAACAGATTATGACAAGAAACTCCCTTTACTAGGAAAACCTAGGAGCACAAACAGAATAACAAACAAAAAAGGTGTTAAAATTGAAGCTTGTGCATGTGCACTGTATGGGTTACCTACAACAAATGCTTGACATGCTTAATGCTGATTGGAGAAATATTAAAACATATGTAATGTGGAAGACCCAAGTGAACAAGCTGCAAATTGGACAAACACTGGACCAGACACTAAAAGAACAGGACTGAAGAACCACACCAGATATCAGAGGTGGCAATGACTATCATGAAGAACAGGCGAACTTCCCGGTGCCCCTGAATGCTGTAACTTGGGCCTCCTACCATTTCCAACTTTTCTGTTTATTGTTTGGCATAAGCATATGTTCACAAACTAAAAGGCACTATAGTAATATCTGAAAACATACAAAATAAAGGAGAAAATTGATTAACCCTAAATTGGTTGGATTGGGACAGTTTCCCACCTTACAGTATGCAAATCATACTCCTGCCACAAATAGGGTCCCATTAGCCGGCCTTCCTGAAAAAAAAAAATACTGATATCTGTAGAATTCACTAGATGGGAGAATGGGAGGGAAACTACATCACACATTCAATATGCTACAGGAAGAAAATCCCTTCTTGATCCAGACAATTGGTTCAGGCTCTTTGTGTAATAATGAATCTTCTTGAATTTGTCTCCAAAACTTGTTGTAGGCACAAGTCTGCCAAAAGCAAATCTGTATATTTCCCAAATGTTAATCTATGCCAAACTGAGGTACATGAGACAAGAAGGGAAAGGGTGTAGAAAATATATGAAATGGAGGATTCTGCCAACAGAGAAGCAGATGAGTGGTCTACCAGATTGGTGCACCTTCTTAGAACCACTAGGGGAAAACTAATAAGCTTTAGCTTCATCCCATCAGCCCCAGCAACAACAAAAAAGTCCATTAATCACTTTCATTCACCAATGAGAGAAGAGTTTATCATGGCACTTGCCTATCTGAGGCAGCAGGTGTTTTCAGACTAAGGGAAAAAGGGGTTTTGAGATGTTAACTGCCTAATGTTGTACCAGTAAAAAAAGTATTCTCCAGGTTCTTTTTCTGTGCTCAGTGACTTAAGCAGCTGACAATGAACAACCAGCCTTTTAATGTCTATTAAATAACAAAGGAAGAAAAACTGACTAAGCTTAGGTTTCAGAGTAACAGCCGTGTTAGTCTGTATTCGCAAAAAGAAAAGGAGTACTTGTGGCACCTTAGAGACTAACCAATTTATTTGAGCATGAGCTTTCGTGAGCTACAGCTCACTTCATCGGATGCATACCGTGGAAACTGCAGCAGACTTTATATATACACAGAGAATATGAAACAATACCTCCTCCCACCCCACTGTCCTACTGGTAATAGCTTATCTAAAGTGATCATCAGGTGGGCCATTTCCAGCACAAATCCAGGTTTTCTCACCCTCCACCCCCCCACACAAATTCACTCTCCTGCTGGTGATAGCCCATCCAAAGTGACGGGCTATCACCAGCAGGAGAGTGAATTTGTGTGGGGGGGTGGAGGGTGAGAAAACCTGGATTTGTGCTGGAAATGGCCCAACCTGATGATCACTTTAGATAAGCTATTACCAGCAGGACAGTGGGGTGGGAGGAGGTATTGTTTCATATTCTCTGTGTATATATAAAGTCTGCTGCAGTTTCCACGGTATGCATCCGATGAAGTGAGCTGTAGCTCATGAAAGCTCATGCTCAAATAAATTGGTTAGTCTCTAAGGTGCCACAAGTACTCCTTTCCTTTTGACTAAGCTTAAAATGTATGAAAAATCAAATAAGCTACACATTCATTCTAAAAGAGTCCTTTCCCTTTCTTTCGTTTAAATATTCTTTTTAAAGAGGCTTTTGCTTAAAAGACTCTTCTTAACAAGTAGCCTCCTTTTGGGATTAAGGACCCAGGTATTGTCTCAGACTAATATTTCAAAACCATACACAAAATGGACATAGGAAAGGACTATCTGTACTCACTCATGTTAGAAGTGTTGGAGCATTACAGCTCAGGCAAGGTACCGACGTTTCCAGATAAACTGTTAGACCTGGGTGCCTAGTCAAAGGAATGTGGAAAGCTTGGTTTCTTCATTCCATTGCCTTCCCAGTGGTCTTTCTTGCCTGGTGTAAGTCTAGTTATAGCTTCAGCCTGTTGTCATTGGTCTCAGAAACAAGGATTTGAAGTTCCAGAATCAGAGACCGAAGAAATTCAGGACAGTCTAAAATCCAGGACAGTGAAAGAACCCAAAAGGAGAAGATTCTCTAGCAAGTGTCCTCTACAAAATATCCAGATTGGCTTTCTGTAACTCTAAATATAGATGTGCTCCAATTTTCCAGACCTTTTGTTTCATTTCCATGGTGATTTACGACTTCATCAAAAAGCCTTATTTACTGCTCTTACTATAGTACTTTTAATTTCCATCATGCCTGGTAAAGATAATGTTGTCCTTGCTTTTACCAATGTTTTCACAATCATGTATTTCCAGGTCAGATTATTTTTTTTAAAAATCTTTCACCTAGAGCTGAGATAGTAATAAACAAAAAATTGGAAAACAAAAACTAAACAAAAAAACTTCAGTTTGGTTTGAACAGAAACAAATCTCTTTTTTCACCAAAATTGTTTTTCCTTGTTTCATTTTGCAGTGTGTTTTTATTAGATACATATATTTTAAATAATGTCCTGGTTAGTGCTGTAATAACCAAAACTAACCATTTCAACCATTTCCAAAATTATTTTTCCTTTTGCCCAGCTCTACTTTCACCTAATTTATTTTAGATTTAAAACGTCTAAAAACAGCTAGATTCTACACTCCAGTGAGGCAGATCCTGCTAATTACCAATTGATACCACTGGAGTGTAGAATCTAGCTGTTTTTGTTGCCTGCCTCTCTGATCCCATACAACAGGGTCCAGCAAGATGGTGTTCATTGAAAAAGGAACGTTTGTTTTAATTAACAGTTCCATCACAGTCCCTGCTAAGGAATCCATAGACAGGAGGAGAAGCTAGTGTTGGAAGATTAGGGAAAAGGGAATCTACCCTAAAATTACTATAATGAAATGAACGTGGGATAGATAACAATAAGTTAAAATCCCTTTCTTCTATGAATAAAATCAGCTATACAGTGCTGAGTTATAGAGGTATTATAATGAAGGTTAGAGTGTTGTGGAGGTGAGAGCTGCAAAAAAGCATTTTAAAAGCAGTAGCACATTTAATAGATTTGGAAGGCAGATCATGTCAGTCCAACTTAGGAATCACTGGCATCTCAAAGGAGGAGGAGCAGAATAATATGATTTCTCATATACAACAATTTCTGACAGTGCTAATGAGTATGGAACAAAATACAAAGAGGGCCCTCTGATCTCTACCATTAAAACCAGCTCCCCAGGCAAAGACCTCATCCTGTCATTCACAAGCCCATTTGCTTTCAGAATAAATAAGACACAGTATTTTCACATCTGCAGTGGAGACAATGAGGCACTGACTTTCTGAGGATGAAGAGACAACAGGTGATTTCATACCATCAGATATAAAAAAGATCAGCTCCAATTAAAATTTTCACAGCCCAAACATTTACTCAGATACCTCCTCACTCAGCAAGGACAGTGCACCAACATTCTGTTCCCTGCTCAAACCCCTGCCCCACACCCCCAAAAGTTGGTGATTCAAAAGTGGCTTTGTCACCACTGAGCCATAACTGCATGAGCCCTTGAGCACCAACTCAAACAAGGGGTTCATGCTGTTGGAGATTCCATTTTAAAGATAAGATGACCACTTTTTTTCTTTAAAATCTCATAGTGCTTTCCTGAAAAGTTGGGTGTTTAAGCTGATATCTTATCCAAATTCCAACAAGTAGTCACAGAAAGCCACCTAACTAGCACTGCAATTCAACGTGAACTTGGTATTCATGACTTTCTAACTACGATCTGTTGTGCAGTGTTGTTGCTGATCCAGAATGCGTGCCATATCCCACACCGAAGGTGGCTGCCTTTCCATGGGTGTGTGTGTGCAAAGTGCAGAACATTTTGGGATGAAGAGTACTATTGAAATAGTTTATTTACTGAGTGTTATTCCATGTATCTGGGATGAAGCAGCTAACCCTTGTTCATGAATAAAATACAAATGCACATTCACTGCAATTCAAATACATGTATGCATATACAAAGAAAATCAGGTATAAGTTTTCAGACTGATTACTCTTAATTTATAGCCTTGCATGGTGTCAAGTATTAGGGGGTAGCCATGTTAGTCTGCACCCACAAAAAAATGACACCACCTCATCAGTTATTGGGAGTGGACTACACCCACCCTGATGGAATTGGCCCTGTCAACACTGGTTTTCCACTTGTGAGGTAACTCCCTTCTCTTCATGTGTCAGTATAATAATGCCTGCATGTGTAATTTTCACTCCATGCATCTGAAGAAGTGGGCTTTTTACCTACAAAAGGTTATGCCCAAATAAATCTTTAATCTTTAAGGTGTCACCGGACTCCTTGTTGTTTTCTTAATTTATACTATGTAGAAAATGTTTTAATTGTAATAAAGCAAAAAAAACCCCATATTTTTAAGTTTCTGTCTATGTATCTTGGAAACAAACTTTTAGTAATATTAAAATTAGCAATATATCCAGTTAACTTTTCTAGTGACCATATTAATTTTATAGGGGAATACAGATATCTGCTAAGTGAATGATTCATATCATCTCTAGATCCTTGGTGGATGTTCCACAAGGCTTATACTGATTGAGGTGGAATTTATTTTCCAAATTATATATAACTATCATAATATGTTGTAATTTGCAGATAAAAGGAAACAACAATTAGTTCTATATACCAGACAAATAAAACTGCATTTTGTAACATATAATGAAAGATTTCTCCAATTGACACATAATTCAATCCAAAATATTATGGAGCTTAAACAACAATGAATATGAATTTACCCCAAAACAGCAAAGTTGATTAGTTACACCAATTTTGAGCCTATAATTTAATGATCCATTATAAAACATTTTCCTCCTGCATACTTATTATTTATTATGATAATTAATGCCTTGCATCTGGACAGGGCACAATTTGTCATTTGTATTATTAAGTCAACATCAGTATATGCTTGGAAAAGACACAATCTTTGGTAGAGGACTGTTCATATTTTGTTTTCTTACCATGTTACTACACCAACAAAAGGTCCAAACCAATAAACACTTAAGCATGCAACAACTTAATTATGACTGTGTTTAACGTAGATAGTCCTATCAAACCATATCTTTGGCTATTATACTCTTACAAATCCTACCCTCATTCAATTATCAACATCAGCAAGGACTCATCCCCCTGAAGCAAAAGTTGGGGAAGATTGTAGCCACATAGTTATTGCTTCATTTACTCTGGGCTAGATTCCCTCCAAACTTATATTGTAATTCTTAGTAGCAAAGATTCCTTCATTTTCAGTTCTTCTTTTGTTTAAAATTTCCAAGGATTTTATTGGTATTTATTATACAAATAAATAAGGGGGAAAATTGGTGTAACTAATCAACTTTGCTGTTTTGGGGTAAATATTGGGGGACAGAGAACAGAAAAAAAAGCAAAAACTAGACAAGTAAGAGTACTTCTGACCAAGCTCTCTGCTGCGGAAGGAGAAATGGCTGCTTGGTAATCTGGATGGCCCAGCTAACCAAGCCACCTTCTCTCCTTCTGAGTCAGCTTCCCACTCTGGAAGAAGGAATGATGGCTCGGTAACCTGGGGTGCCCAGGGTACTGAGCTATCATCTTTCCTTCTGGAGCTAGGTCTGGGTAGTTTCAGCACTTCCTTTTTTAAGGACGCAAGCACTGACATACACATATGCTTAAGCATCTTCTCTACTACATTGCCTTACTTTAATAGACAGCCTCGCAGTTACACTTAGACTAATTTATTAATATAAACACATCTGCCAAATGTAATGTATTGGGCTTTCTTTACATAATCAGTAATTACATAAACTTGATTGGTCCAAAATTTGGGTGAAAATCAGTAAAAATCAAATAGCTTTTGTAAAACTTGTGAATTTTTTAGTAAAAATCCACAAAAATGGAAATGAAGGGCCTTGTTACTAGCCAAACTGAGTCTGGTTTGACAGAGGCTAAAATAATCACTTGGAGGATGACAACAATGTGTAAGGAGCTGAGGTATTTTTATCTTTAAAGTAATTAAAGAAGAAAGTACAACATGCCAGTCCTTTATTAGTCTTTTTAAAGGGTCACCTCTGCTTAAATCATACATTTTTCTGCATTTATTGTTACATTCGGCAAAATATTTTAAAATAATTTCTCCATGTAATCTATTGCTCTTTGTTCTTCTACATTTTGAAACAACTTTTCACATGTCATAGAGAGTGGGATGTTAAAGAAAGTCTTATGATTCTCTGTAATTCATCTCTATCTGTATAGGCATTTTGATGTAACCCATGACTGTAGAATCTGAATGCTTCATATTCAGGACTAAGGGTGGCATAGTTAGGCCTTTCTGTTAACTCTGATTTCTGGCTCAGGAACAGATCAATATTACCATTTCATTTACCTTTTTCATTTATAGTATTAAATTGCATCATCCATACAAGGGCTAGGAAAGGAAAAGATGATCCTCATGAACTGGCTTTTGGGCAGGAAACTTTTAGTAAAGTGATGAAGCCATTGCTGAAACCCCTCAAAGTAAATCCAGAACTCAGGTGACATGGAAAAACCTTAGGTACCTGTGTTGATGCAGGCAGAAAAAGAAGAGGAGTACAGGATGATTGGAATGCTCCATACTTTTACAAACACTGAAAAAGAAACTAGAGTATTGGAAGAATGGTAAATACCATACTAAAAACCTCTAGAACTATTGAAAGTCCTACCTGAGCAGTCATAGCATGATACCTTATCTACGTATATGTACTGAGAAAAAAACAATTTCTAGAAGAAAAATCTTTGATTCAGAGGGAAGATGGATAGAGGAGGATTCTATCTGGAAGAAGAGAAGTTGACAGTTACATGAAAATACTAGAGCCTCATATGAAGGTACAGTAGGTTTAGAGGGAGGTAGTAGAAGTGGAGAAGCAGCAAACTAGATCAACAAACTTTTAGCATGAGCAAGCAAACTGAAACAGGTGAGAAAGAAAAAACAAACAAAAATGTATCGGAGTCAAATGACTGGTTTCCGTGTGTGTGTGTGTGTGTGTGTGTGTGCATGTGTGTGCATGTGACCCAAAATGCAGAATATCTCTTTGTATTATAGCTTTTTTTTTTTCTGTTTGATCCAGGAAACACACATTGTACAACATGCATATTGTGTGATTCAAGTGTCTGTCATGGAAAACCCAGGCAGCTTAAGTTGTAAACTCTGAAACATTTCTTAAAGGTGGTGTACACTTTTGACTGGGGATAAAAAGACTGCAGTGAGGATGGTAGTCACTTGTTAAAAAACAAAACAAAAGCCTATGCTAGAAAGTAAAAGCAGGACAGCTGAAATCACATCTGGCATGGATGTGCACTTGTCACCATCTTCCTCTAGTTCACAATGAATTATATAACAAGTATGTAAGCAAACATTTAACCATGTGGTACTTGTCACTCATTCTGAGCCCCTTAACATCAAATATGTGGAAGAGTGATTTGTAGAACACCAACTAATGCAACAATTTGTGGCAGGGAAATAAAAGTCATCTGCATTGGCACCACAGCAATGTGGGGATTACATTATTTCCAGTTACTTACTATCCTACTACATTTCTACCCAGGATTTTGTGAATACGGGTGTTGGGGGGGGGGGGGACATCAGGTGGGAACACAACTGTGATATCATGTTCTGTCTTTTTTTTTCCCTTTGCCCCTTCAGTGAAGCACTGTGGATATAACTGAAGAGTATGTTTTAAGAAAATGGATGTTATCTCTGATATATGAACTAATTGTCAATCTATTGATTCTAACCCTATACGCTCCCTATAAGAAAAAAGTAGTTCCCTAGTGAGTGAATAGTTCCCTGAGTTGAACAAGACCATATCACAGCCAATTCTTGCAGGTACTATCAATTCACCCCAGTAGCGCCTCATTGCCTATCAACTTTACCAAGGGTTCATCACAGCTCTAATATGGTTGGTCATGTGGTAAGAAGAACACAAGAGAAAGTATAACTCATGCCTCATTCATAAATCTTTTTATCTGTAATTAAGTGTGCAACTATCATGTTCAGGCTGCTAAGGAGAATCTGTGACCATCTCTCCAAATGTCAAAATGTTTTTTTCAATTGTCCCTGGAGGTTCACATTTGGAAGGTTAAGATGCCTTTGCTGGCCAGTCAGTTTTTTCCAAGCAAGAGCAGAGAAAAATATTGATGAAGGACAGGTCATCACACACATCTGCAAATCTTTGCAGGGTCATGCAAAATGCCCTAGGTGTCTAGAGCTATTTAAAGCAGGAACTCTTGACAATCACTGCAAACATTGCTTGCCTCAGTTGAAACCATCCAAAGATAAAGTATCTTTAGAAGTTACTCTTTATCAGAAGATTTTAAAAAGGATTTTGAAGAAAAGTCTAACTGTGTTGCTAATGTTCTGGCAGATTATATGTTTCTAAAAATACCATAAATAAATGATCTTTTAAAGCAGAAGCATAAATCCTGGTTGTTATTTGATCCCCACTTAAAAAAAACCCCAGTATTAAAGGCATGTGTTGTCTAATAATGGAACAGAAAGTTCTTTCATATAAAATTTCCTATATGACAGAAACATGTGACCCATAAAGGAATTTCTCCTACTGTCACAAGGGAAACTGTTGCTAGTGGTAGTGAAAATTCTGCTACATAAGGAAAAGAATCAGAAAGAATTTTTTCTTCTTCAGCAGTTCCCTGAACAATTGTCAGATCCTTAAAATCAGTAAAGCTTGTGCTACTTTGTTCAAATTCATTCTAAGGATGATAGTGTAAGGAAATAAGTGGGGAAAAAGAATAAACACCCATTGTTGACCCCATAAACATCTGGTTTTATGACACAGACATAGTCATGTGCCCTGGCAAACTCCCTTTAACTGATGGAAGAAGAAAGAATTCCTTTTACAGGGGCAAACCTAAGCATTATTCTCCCAGTAACTTTTCTAAATGGCTCTAAGACAGTGGTGACCAAACTTTTCCTGTCACTCCCCACACCCCATCAGTAATG
The DNA here is from genome assembly GCF_965140235.1 of Caretta caretta. NCBI lineage: Eukaryota > Metazoa > Chordata > Testudines > Cheloniidae > Caretta > Caretta caretta. Next base: position 57,594,398 of record NC_134209.1, read on the forward strand.
GAATCTGTCCTTGCCCCCCCCCTCCATTACTGCACAGTTGGTTCAGTGGAGAAGCTTGAGCTGAAGGAAGAGCTGGGGGCAGAACTGGGGATGGGGGAGGAACTGGGGCTAGAGGTGGAGCTAGTCTAGGGGTGGACCAGAGCTGCAGCTTGGGCTGAAGCTGGGTTGGGGGCAGAGCAGGGGGTGGAGCGGAGCTGTGGCTGGGGTTGGGGTTGGGGTTGGAGCTAGGATGAGGGTGGAGCAGAGCTGGAGCAGGAGTGGGGCTAGGTGGCGCTCACTCACTGCCCCCCTGGCATAGGCCCCACTGCATACCCCCCGCAATGTTCCTCAATGGCCCACTGGGGGGCAAGCCCCACAGTTTGGGAACCATTGATTTAAGTGCATTTTATTGTTGGTTTTGATTCTAGGAATGTCCCAGAGCAGGAATTGGCAACCTTTGGCCCCCTGGAAGGCCGGGCTGGTTTGTTTACCTGCCGCATCTGCAGGTTTGGCTGATTGCAGCTCGCGTTGGCCGCTCCAGGCCAATGGGGGCTGCAGGAAGTGGCGGCCAGCACATCCCTTAGCCCGCGCCACTTCCCGCAGCCATAGGTGCCAACTTCTGCTGACGCTGGTGGGTGCTTGACCTGCTCCTGCCCCACCCTGACTCCACCCTGCTCCGCCCCCTTCCGCTCCTGCCCTGTCCCCATTCAACCCCTTCCCCAAAGTTCCAGCCCCAACTCCGCCCCCTCCCTGCCCCTATTGGACTCCTTCCTCAAATCCCTGCCCCAGCCCCGCCTCTTCCCTGCCTGCTCCCCTGAGTGAGCCGTGTTCCCGCTCCTCCCCCCTCCCTCCCAGAGCTTGTTATGCCATGAAACAGCTGTTTTGCGATAAGCACTGGAAGCTAGGGGGAGAAGCAGGGATTCAGCGCGCTCAGGGGAGGAGGTGGAGGTAGAGGTGAGGTGAAGTGGAGGGGCGGGGAGGAGAGCTTGGCTGCTGGTGGGTGCAGAGAACCCACCAATTTTTTCCCGTCACAGAGTCGGCGCCTATGCCTGCATCCCCCATTGGCCTGGAGCTGCAAACCGCGGCCAGTGGGAGCTGCGATTGGCCGAACCTGCGGATGTGGCAGGTAGACAAACTGGCCCGGCCCACCAGGGGGCTTACCCTGGTGGGCCACGTGCCAAAGGTTGACAATCCCTGTACCAGAGCATGATAGCTGAGTATAACAAGTATGGATAAAATCCTTTTTAACAATAGTTTAGTTATCTGTAAAATTCAAGTGGTTGGTTTGTTTTGGTTAAACCATAGTCATGGGTAAATTGTTTAATTAACAGTCCTTTTAAGAGTGAGACCAGAACTGTTATGCCTCCAATGAGGCAACACTTACTCTACATTTTGCAGTATATGTACACGTTCACATACTATTCATGGATTTTACGGCCTCATGGGATCATTAGGTCATCTATTTTGACCTGTATAACTCAGGTAATAGAATTTCACCCAGTTACCCCTGCATTGAGCCCAATAACTTGGCGTAACTACCTTCCTAAGCGATCACTCTAATTTGACCTATCAGTCCTCATCCTCTAAGGAAACCTATACCACACTTCAAAAGATGAGCCTATGAGCTTAAATTCATAGCTTTGCTAGATACTAAAAACCATGAACAGAGACACTGGATTTATGGCTTCTTACAACGATCTATAACCCACTGTTACCCCCCCCCCCACACACACACACCCACACCCTCCCTCAGCTGCCTTTCCCCTCCCCCCTTTCTTTCCCCCTTAGGATAGGAGGGGTGTTAACAGACGATTTCATCCTGAATGGCCCCTTGAAATGTGTGTTAATTACTTAGAATAAATAATCTGTTCAACCTTGTACTTAGCTGGGACACTTGGAGTATGTTTCTCAGACCTAAAGAAGAGCTCTGTGCAGGCTCAGAATCTTGCCTCTCTCACCAACAAGAGTTGATGCAACAAAAAATATTACCTCACCCACTTTGTCTCTCTACCTTCCAGAGAGGCATCCAGTCTTGATATGAAGATGTCAAGAAATGGAGAATCCATCATGTCTCTTAGTAGTTCATTCAAATGATTAATCACCCGCACAGATTTTTTTTTAAAGTGCCTTATTTCTGATTTTAATTTTTCTGGCTCTAACTTTCAGCCCTTGCTCCTTATTATATTCACTGTGAAGTAATTATTTTCATGACAATAATAACCAGTCAGAATTTCAAATGTATCTACTATTTTCAAGAAATATCTCTTTAAGGATGCTAATTTGGGAAAGAGGCCACAGCAGTGCCCTTTATTCTTTGAAAGTGAAGGGGTTGGACAGCAAACACCCTATCCGATTATTGAACTTTTGAACTCTCCCCCGTGGAATTTTCTGTCATTTTTTTAGTTACTTAGACTCAACAGGCAATATTCATAACTTGATTAAATCAAAACTCATTTTAAAGGGAAGGCTTTGTTTAAGACAGATTTTCATATATTTACAGTGGTATATGGGAGTATTCCTCAGTTGTTGTACATTGATTTGAATGGTTCCCTGAGGCTTAGAGAGTTTGTTTTTAAGGGAAAAAAATCAATGGATTTGCAGTGGCCTGATTTACTGATTTACATGGGTGGATATAGGAAAGTTCCTGGTTGTCACTTGATGAATAAAAAATCAGAGGCAATAGCAGACTGTGGTGTAGATCAGCTTTATGTTGGTCAGTTTTCTCAAGAACAATTTGTATGTGGAAGCAGAGTCCTGGGCATCATACACCTTAGATATTATAAGGCAAAAGATATTTGTGGGTGTAATTAGATTTTTTAATTAATATCTCCACGCTGAAGTTCCTCAAGTCTTCATATGTTTGCTGAGCTACTCCCAGGATTTAATAATGTGACCATTTTTTCTTTGGCTAGCAGCTTGCCCCCAAACCATGTTTGCACTTTTTGTGAAACTGGCCAAAACTTGATTTTGTTGTTCCAAATTCACTTATATTGAGAAATATATATATATATTTTTCAAAGCTGCAATAGTTATAACTTATAAAAGCCAGAGCCCAAAATGTATATTTCTGCTTTTTTTGTGATGTAATATTACTCTGTGAGGGATTGTATAATGGATTGAAATTGGTTCTCAGTATTCCTAGACAGATAAAACTTGCAAATATCAGCAAAACAATTGTTGGCTGTCTTTTCTTCTTTACTGTCAAAAATATATTACTACTTTATTTTTATTACCGCTTGGTAAGGACATGAAATGAAAAGGCAATTTTCATCTAATGTGAACAATGCATCTTCAGAATACAGGTCTGATGCTGCGAAAACTTGTGTGAGTAACTGTCACCATTCCCCAGTGGGTCACAGATGAGGATGCCGGATTCAGGAAAAAGTATTCAGAAATAGGCAGATTCATCTCAGACTGGTGGTTATTCTATCATTTGATTATACCATGCTAGTAACAAAGTAAACTTCTATCTCACCACACTGGTTAAGAAGTCAAATATGCAGTCTCCTACCCAGATACTAGACTTTATGGTGAGTGATTATTGAAAACCACTTTCATGAAACAAAGGGTTCTTCTGATCTCCAGAGATCAGCCATATAGCCAGGTCAGTATATAACTTAGCTCTTACCCAATAATCATGCTGATGTCAATCCCTTTAGAAACTAAAATTGAAAGGTTTATTTAAATGAGAAAAGAAGAAGAGAATTAAAATGATTAATAGATCGTATGCATACAATAATGGCAATGTTATTATATCAGGTTTGCAGCAGTGATCTTATAGACTGCATGCTTGTAAAGTCTGTTAACGTCCAAAAGATTGAAAGGTCCTCAGTCCACAGTTCAAATGTGCTCCTTTTAGTTGTATGTCCACAGTACAGAGAATCAGAGCAGGAAAGAGGCAACATGGAGATGTTTCAAGGGTCTTCTATACCCTCTGCCATGTGCTTGGAATTTTACTGTCCCAAAACAAAGCTCACAGCACAGTTTGTGGAAAATTATGGCACAAGACAGAGTCTAGGGTCACAAGAGCAAGCCACATGTCCTTATATGGCTTGCTGACTCACAGGGACAACCATTACCCATATTCTGGCTGGGGTGTCTACAGGAATGCTCACTGGGCGAGTGAGAGGAGCTTCTTCTATGGCCCATTGTTAGAATAAGTGTCTTTTAAGGGTCCATTACACTTGAATAGTCCATTCACAATATGCTGGCCAGACTGGATGTAAAATACTTTGTGGTTGTTACCCCAGGAACAACACATTTAAGATAAAGCTACATAGCCAATATTCATAACTTCAGATATAGTGATGATACATGGATTTAAACAGGATAATCATCAACATTTTTCCGGTGACACCTTACAAGGCATACTTTGTACAAGAGTTGTTGCAATTGTCTAAAGTGGCAATATCAATGGTATACATGGTCATGCTCCTATCTTACAGCATCACAGTAACCTTTGATTGCTGTGATTGCTCCCAGTGAAGTCACTGGCACTCCCCTTGTGAGTAAGGGTTTGAAAGATCAAGGCCACGGGGCATTATACTTTTCCAGTTCAAGTAGTGGAAAATGTATGTGGGACAGGAAACGGGAGTGAGAAGGAAATTTGGGGAACAATGCGGTAGTTTATCAATGTAGGTGTAGTGTGGGACCCAGTAGAGGATTATCTAAAAGGAAATTTGCTCTCATATTTAGCATCCTGTTATTACTGCACATTTGATTTTTTAATGTAAAGATGTTTATAATTGTGTAAATTGTTCTTTAAAAGGTTGATATGATTAAAATGCAGAGGCATGAACTTTTTCCATAATAAAGATGAGAGCTTAATTTATGTTTCAGTATATTAATTCACTTTTAATCACTGTGATTTGCACATGACTGAGTTCAAAAGAAGATCATACAATTATGCTCATTCACTACATTTTAATTTCATCTTGTCTCAAAAAATACTGAACTGCTCAGAAACACTATACTTGACCTTTTACAAGTATGGTCTCAGGAACAACACTTCAATTATAGGAAGATATACTGAATTAATTATTTATCCAAAATAGTATATGTAAATGTAGGTATAAACAATGGGATGTACACGTGAACAGTTCACGTGAAGGTTATGACTTCAGAAACACCCTTATTTGTGCCTATTTTTTCAAGCCATAACCTAATTCACTGATATTCAAGGAATATTAATATTGTTAATAGTATTAATTTAATAAGTATTTTTCTGTTGCCTGCATTCAGTGAAAGTAGACAAAGGGTTTCTGTCTTTTTACTGATATTGACTTGGCCACATTTTCTTTTCAGACAGGATTAATAAGGTTTTCCCACTTGGTCACATTGGATTTATTTCTCTTTTGGATGTTTTAGGTTCAGAAATGAGTGAGTCCATCCATACAAAATGTCATCTCTTAGTTTTGAGCACACATGCCTCTGTCACTATTCTTTCTCCCGTTTCCTCACATCTAAAATCCTACACATTAAACATTAGACTATGGATTTCCTTGAATTCTCCAAGTGAGTATCAATGTACCAATGTACCAATCAATACAAAATTATCCAAGTGAGTATCAATGTACCAATTATCTGAACAAGCTCTTCTTTACAGATACTATCCTGTAGATCAGAGAGGTTTGCTCGGAGCTGGTTTCCTCCAGTTTTAACCCACTCAAAATCCAAACCAACACCCATTACTCCACATGAAGTTTTGAGTATTCAATTCATCCTCTAGACCTCCCTCTTAAATTCATCCACTTTATCTTCATAATCCATCTCATCAAGTTTCCTATTTGTCCTCTCCTCCACTTTCTTATTTGTTGCTCCTCCATTCCATGAATTATGTCAGGATTATCTGCACACATTTGTAAGCTTCACAAACAAATGTCTATGGATAACCTTTTCAAAATGTCTTCAGTCCTATTTTCAGCTATGAGTTAAGAACCTAAATCTCATTGAAAGTCAGTGGACTTAGACTCCTAAGTCACATGCACACTTTTGAATATTTTAACCTATAGCTTCCATAGGTTGCATGAAATACATTCCCTGAACACATCTATAAGGTGACTACACTTTTCTCCTTAAAGCTTTCTTCAAGATACTCCTGCCATGATGCCCATCAGAAATAAGCCAATTAATAATGGGATTTCCAGCTGAACAGAGAAATGTGACAGGAGCAGCTTCTTTTAACCCACTCTTTTGCCTCCCAGCCAGGATCTGTGTCTTCCTGGCTATGTAGCTACTGCTTAACACACTGCAAGTACTGCTGGAATACAAGTTATAAATAACAATAATAGTTGATGGACTATATTAATACATCTAATCCATTAATTCCATGGAAGCCGCTTGTAATCAGCTGAGGGTTTTAGGCACTCTTTATACATTTCTGAGATTTAGTACTTATAAACACAAGTCTCAGACAGGACAATGGGAGCCTAATAAAATCAGAAGATTAAAAATCACAAAAAAGTAAGCTCAAACAATAAGCAGCAGAATGGCAAACAATTAATTCAGATAAAACTGAGCTTTTCAAAGAGTATTGACACAGTGATGCAGACTAAATATAACTCATCACAAAGTTTTGATCATCCTCAGATTGAATCCAAATCATTAGTAAGCTTCAGGAAAGAGACCCATTCCTACCCTTTTCACTCACTCCTAACGTCTCTCATAGCTGTTGTCTCCATCCTTCTTTTACACAACAGAACCTCTGACTCTCCTTCTTGGAAACTGTTGTTATAAATGAGAGGAATGAAGTCAGGCATGGTGGTGATTCATTTCACTAAACTCTTGGATAAGCAACCGTACATGTTCTCATCCATACTGATTACAAAGCTTCAGAGCTCACCTATCACAAATTTACACTGAAGATCTGACGAAATCAATAATTTGGTTAAAACCATTTAAAATTCAAAAGACACGAACTAGAAATTGCTTTTCATAAGTTTAAGAAACTTAGAAGATATTTGACCAGATATTCTTGGTGTGTGAAGAATCACTAAGAACTAGAAATGTCCAGTACATTAGAAAATATGGGCTATATTCATGAAAAGGAGTTATTTCCACCTTGTGCTAGTAAGTCATAAGGACAAGTGCATTATGGAAAGTGTCAGCTAAGTTTCCTCATTCCTTTGGAATTTCCATGCATATTTTCATGTAAGTCAAGTTCTCATAAGTATTTTAACGTTCTTCCTCGGTTTTAATATTTTATAAAGGAGAGTGGTTGACATAAGGAAAATAGCATTAAAACTAGATGCAATTCTAAGAGTGAATACGAGAGGCATAAAGAAAAAGAGAGAAAATGCATGTTTTGCTTTAGCTCAGCCAGATTTCTATGACCTGGGTCCATATAACTCCAGTTTCACTGCTGTGGCATTCTGACATCCTGCGTAATGGATAATTCATAACTTTGGGCTGATCTTGGTGCAGAAATGGGACTTGAAGTGCAATAAACACATTTCAGTTAATATACTTTTTGGGGGAGGGATAGGAAGGGAATCATCCAGCTTCTGCCCTTGTCCTCCACTGAATCCTCCTTTGGCCAAAGTCTCTAATGACTTGTTCTTAGCCAAATCTCTGAATCAGTACTCTACCCTCATCCTTTTTGACCTATCAGACACATTTAATACAGTTGACCATGTTCTTCTTGAAATTTTGTCCTTCCTTCCTTTCTGTGACTCTGTCCTCTCCTGGTTCTCCTCCTACCTCTCTAATGTCTCCTGAAACATGTCTTTTGGAGTATCCTTCTTATCCCATCTCCAGCTTCATGTGGGATAACACAAGGCTCTGTCCTTTTTATATTCCTTTCACACCTTATCTCCAGGTAATCTCACCAGCAAACACAAATTCACCTACCATCTCAATGCTGATCTACTTCTCTATTCGATCTACTTCTATCTACTTTTGTCTCCTTCGGTCATATTAAAATGTTGGCCTGTCTCTCTGACCTCTCTTTGTGTATGTTAGACTGCCAGCTCAAGATCAAAATGGTTAGAATGGAGCTCTAAATCTTCTCTGAAGCCCTCCCTACTATGTTTTTTCTTGATCTCTGTGGACCCCACAACCATCCTGTTTGTCATTCAAGCTTGTTACCTGCGCATCATCTTTGACTCACACCTAAAACTAGGTCCTCACATCCAGGCTACATCTAAATCTTTCCAATTCCTTCCACATAATATCTCTAGGATATGGGCTTTCCCATCCATTCACACAGCTATAACTCTTAAGGAGGCTCTTATCTTGCATCTCAATTACTGAAACATCCTTCTTTCCAGCCTTGACATATGCAGTCTTGACCCACATACATCCTTTTAGAAAATTGCCACAAACACAAAGATCATTTTACTAGCCTGTCACTTTAAACATGACTCCTCTCTCTTTGAATCCTTCTGCTGGCTTCCCCTTTTCTATTGCAACTACTAAGCTGCTTGTTTTCAGTTTCACACCTTTATGTCCTATCCCCACCAGACCCATCATTAAGGCTATGATTTCATCACTGAAGTTGCAGAAGTCATGAAATCCATGACTTCCAAATACCTCCGTGACTTTAGCACCGGCGTCTGGGAGCTGCAGGGTCGCGCCACCTCCCACAGCAGCAGGGATCTGTGAGGTACCCCCACCATCTGAGGCAGCAGGCCCACTAGCTCCGAGCCTCCATGGGCAAGGGGTACCCTGCAGCTCCTGGCCACGGCTGGTGACAGGGGGACCCACACAGCTCTCAGTCCACAGCAGCAACAGGGAGATCCTTGCAGCTCCTCGGCTGCTGGGGTGGAGGCAGGGGGATTCCTGCAGCTCCCTGCTACTGGAGCTCTGGGCCCTCATAACTGGTGGGGCCTTGGAGCTCTCAGTTCCTTCCCATTTTATCATGGATATTTTTAGTAAAAGTCAGGGACAGGTCACGGGCTTCCGTGATTTTTTTTTTATTGCCCGTGACCTATCCATGACTTTTACTAAAAATATCCATGACAAAATCTTAGCTTTACCTATCACCTCTCATTCACTATCAAAATGCCAAATCCTGCCTCAGATTTACCCATGATGCCAGCCTTCTTTACCCACTTGTTGTAATTTCAACTAAACACCTTTCTCTCATGCTGTCCCTCATGCTTGGAAGGAGCTATTCATAAACACCCACAAAGCTGCCTCATTATCCTCCTTAAAATCCTCCCTTACACTCTTTTCCTATGATGCTTACAAAAAACTCAGCAACAGTTAGGCTGCTGGTGTGCTGAGATCACTGCCTTTCACACTGATCAATATTATCTCATTGTTTCCTTATATTCCTCCATATGCCTGTCTCTATACAGCTGTTGTTGGTCTTAAACTTTGTCAAGGTTCCTCCCCCACTCTGAACTCTAGGGTACAGATGTGGGGACCTGCATGAAAAACCTCCTAAGCTTATCTTTACCAGCTTAGGTCAAAACTTCCCCAAGGTACAAAATATTCCACCCGTCGTCCTTGGATTGGCCGCTACCACCACCAAACTAATACTGGTTACTGGGGAAGAGCTGTTTGAACGTGTCTTTCCCCCCAAAATACTTCCCAAAACCTTGCACCCCACTTCCTGGACAAGGTTTGGTAAAAAGCCTCACCAATTTGCCTAGGTGACTACAGACCCAGACCCTTGGATCTTAAGAACAATGAACAATCCTCCCAACACTTGCACCCCCCCTTTCCTGGGAAATGTTGGATAAAAAGCCTCACCAATTTGCATAGGTGACCACAGACCCAAACCCTTGGATCTGAGAACAATGAAAAAGAATTCAGTTTCTTACAAGAAGACTTTTAATAAAAATAGAAGTAAATAGAAATAAAGAAATCCCTCCTGTAAAATCAGGATGGTAGATATCTTACAGGGTAATTAGATTCAAAAACATAGAGAACCCCTCTAGGCAAAACCTTAAGTTACAAAAAAGATACACAGACAGAAATAGTTATTCTATTCAGCACAATTCTTTTCTCAGCCATTTAAAGAAATCATAATCTAACACATACCTAGCTAGATTACTTACTAAAAGTTCTAAGACTCCATTCCTGGTCTATCCCCGGCAGAAACCAGCATATAGACAGACACATAGACCCTTTGTTTCTCTCCCTCCTCCCAGCTTTTGAAAGTATCTTGTCTCCTCATTGGTCATTTTGGTCAGGTGCCAGCCAGGTTACCTTTAGCTTCTTAACCCTTTACAGGTGAGAGGAGCTTTCCCCTGGCCAGGAGGGATTTCAAAGGGGTTTACCCTTCCCTTTATATTTATGACATACTTAGATTGTAAACTCTTCAGGGCAGGGACTATTTTTTGATTTTGTCTTTGTAGAGTGCCTAATCCATGCTTTGGGCTCCTAGATGCTATTTAATATTGCTACAAATTTATTATTTATTATAATAATTATTATTACTATATTAAAAGTACTTTTTAATCAATGAAGAAAATTAAAAATCCAAAAATGGAGAACTATATTTAAGAATTATCTTGATTATAGTGTAAGTCATCTTCAGTTCATTGCATAACAAATATGAAATAAAGGAATGCCAATCTATACCAGGAGATTTCCCAAGACCCTTTAAAAAAAAAAACAACCCATTAGCAAGGCAGGTAGGAGGGAAGCATGACATCTGTTAGGGATGTCTGAGTAAGATGTTTGTAATGTAGGAGTCCACCGTTTTTAAGAATGTCAGAAGTCCAGAAGTTACAAGTGGCAATTAGCAAAATCTTTTTGTGTTTGATTATTCCAAATGTGGCAGCAAAAAGTATAACTACTTAAATATATAAACTCATCCCTTAAGAATTTAATTGCATTAGTTACTCATATTGGCTTTACCTTGAAGTCTTTATTCAGGTCTTACTCATGCAGCACGCCCACTGATGTTCGTGGGTGTTTTACCTGAGTAAGGACCTGGTAAGACTTGAATAAAAGCTTCAAGATTTGGCTCATATGCAGCAAACTGCAAATGTTCTGATGACCAAAAGCATATCATTTGTGGATGATATGAACATTTTTCTTCTACATGAGTCAGAGGAAAAATTGTGCTTGTTCCTATAACTATCTCCTAATAATTCATCTTAAATATGTAGAACTGACACAGCAGTAGATATAAATGAGAACAAAATATGCTTACAGTTGGAACCTTTTTAATCAATCATCTAGTCAGAAAAATGTATGGAATGGTGTGTACACACTATATATGCATATATACTTTCTATTAAAGCTTTCAAAGGTTGGCGGTGGCACCTGGGTATATTCACAAATGTAGTTGTGCACTAGCTTTTCTCACTAAGGATCAGATTTTGATACCCTTGCTAATGCTGTGTGGCACCCTATTACACAAATAATCTAATTGAAGTGAGTGGTACTGCTCCTGGAGTACTGTGTTACTTGTGAGGATAGCAGAATCTGGCTCCAAATGCATATTTCCACAAACCAACAAGACACATTTGTATGCAGAATGACACACATTCATTAGCTACTTTTAGTTCATGCAGTTACCCATTTTGTCACATTAAATGTATGTTTTGTGCACCCACCAGAGGCAACCCCTAATACTGAGAATAACACAAAAGTGACAAATTTAGAAAGCTTGCTCTTAAGGGTTAGATTGCAACTTTAGGCACAGCCCTGAGAAAGGGGTGATGTATAAGCTACACCACCACAGAAATAACTCCTGGGGACATTGTGACTTGGACAAAACTCTGAATCACAAATCCTCCTCTTTTTGATACTACCTACACCATCAACGCATCGCACAACCTTCACACTGGCTCAATTATGCTGGTCAGTGAGTGGGGAGGTGGAGCCAAGGCTTCCCCCATTCCCTAGCTCTCCCCACCCTACAACTAGCAGAAGGTTCAGGGGATGCATATGGTTTTACAGCAATCCCCTGGGTCAGATATATGCAATACATATCACCCTTCAGTGAACTAATATCTCTGCTGAGAGCCAGAAACCCACTAGTCACCATGATCATTGCAAAATGTATGTACAGATAATATTTAAGAAGTTATTTATCTATACTAAGAAGTAAGTTTTTAAGGTCTTGGAGTTAAGGCAGGTCACCAGGAGATGACATATCTTGGAAATATTCCTTTCAGGCAGCAGGTAACAGATGCTTATCTCCCAGTTTCGCCATTTGTGTTTTGTATGCCTCACAACGTATGCCTATTTGCATACTTAGCAAAGGGCTAAATAATAGATTGTGAAATCTACAAGAGAGGAAATCTACAGGATGAAACGGGAAATAAAAGCAGCAGGGAGGTGTCCTGTTTAAAAATAAAGACAAATGATTGTTCTGATATATCTTGGAGTGCAAAGGAACACACTTAGGTTATGTCTACACTAGCAATTTTGTTGGTAAAACTTATGTTGCTAAGTGGTGTGAAAAAACACATCCCTGACCAACATAAGTTACACTGAGAGAAGTGCCAGTGTAGCAGCTCTGTGTTGACAGGAGATGCTCTCCTGCCAACATAGCTATTGTCACTTGTCGTGGGTGATTTAATTATGCTGGTGGGAGAGCTCTCTCCCATTGGCATTGAGCGTCTACATTTCACAATGTTTTGACCACACTTTTTGTCACTATTTCAAATATTGTGAAAATTTAGATTAAAAATGCATGCCACATTAAAAAAAAATTGACAAATCTAAAATTGTTGATAATCTACTTATTTATGGGTTCCAATTGCCTGACCTAGAACAAAGATTATTGACAAAAGTCAAATCACCTGGGGTCAGTATTCACTGAACCTAATAGCTACACTTGCAATCACCACATATCTGTGCCTTAAGCTGTGGTGGTGTTCCATTGACTTCATCTGCTCTCTTACCTGTAAACTGCTCTCACACAGTCTATATCTACCAAAAGTATTCAGAGCTATTTATATAATCTTCTTTCTGAAGAAAGAAGCCTTGAATATGTCCAGATGGATAAAGAGGAGGAAGGACCATCTTGTTCTAGGAAAAGTAGGAGTCAGGCAACCTCCAGCAAAGACCCACACTTCCTGAGTGACCTTTTGCAGGTCACTTAAAGCGGATAGGTAGATATTTCCATTTGATAGATGAGGACACTGAAGACTATCTACCTCACTGTATTCATAATAATTGTAAATTAACTTGAGATCCTTGGATGTTAAGCATGACTATCTAAAACATCCTATTCATGCAGGAAGCTATGGGTGATTTCAATGGGTTCCATATATGCATAACCAGGGTGGAGTTTGGCTCTATGGCCCTGATTCAGCAACATAATTAAGCACGTGCATAACTTTAAAAACATGAGTAGCCTCATTAGCTTTCATGGGACTACTCAGCTGCTTAATAATATGCACATGCTTAAGTAGTCTCCCTCTCAGCTGGTGAGGTGAAGTTTCCCTCAGGTATATCAGAAATATATTAATTATGGCCTGGTGACAATGACCCTTTTTGTCAAATAGGGCTATTAGCACGAGTCCTGATTTCAAAGGCCTTCTTTATAGTCAATGCCTTTAATGCTGTAATGGAAGCAAATGGATAGGGAACCAGGCATAGGGTGTCTCCACATACACAAAATGCTAAAACATGGAAATAGGAAGGTATCTTCATAAGTATCGTAAAGGTCTGTAGATTTAAATAAATATACTGATAGATACTTGTGAAGGCAGCTTATGAAATGTGTTTGTAAACTGAAGACTCCAAATGTACTTGGATCTGAAGCTGATTTGTTAAGCTGCTTTTTATTCTTGGAAAAGCAAAGATGTCTGGAGACTTTGATGGTAAAAATCCCAGTGTTATAGCCAAATTTCTGCTTAGTGAATTTTCTGGCTCGGCATCCCAAATCTACAAAAAGAAGTAGTAGTGGTGTCTTACAAGAATCCAAAATAAAATAATGAAATTAATAATGAGAAGTGGTGTGATGTACTGGAAAGATCACTGGACTGGGGCTCAGGAGTCTTACAGTCTATTCCTGGCTTTACCCCTGAACTGTTGTGTGACTTGGGGCCAGCTGACCTCTCTGTACCTCTGTTGCCCTTCCTAGCCTTTGTTTACCTTGTCTTTTTAGACAGTAAGCATTTCAGGCTATGGACAGTCTCTCACTATGTGTCTGCAATGCCCAGCAAAATGGGGTGCTGATCTTGGTTGGGACTTCTAGGTACTACTGTAATACTAATACAAATATAAATAAAAGGTTCCACCATCACCATGACACAAATAATAAGAACTGAAAACAACTCATCTACAGAAAAGATGCCAAATCTGCCTACTTATGTGGCAGAGCGTTAGAAAAGCTACGTTTTCGGCCATGTTGAAGCATCATTGCTTTATGGTCTGTGGGCAGTACAATCACTAATTTTAGTTACTGTGCCGTAAATTGTTGATACAGACTTCTGAATGCATCTCGATGCATTGGAGCCACAGAAAAGGTCTGAATCAATTTTCTGACATATGCTAAAATAGCAAGGGTCTATAATGGCTGTACATTGGGGAGGCACTTGTAGCACAGAAAGACAAAAGCAGAAAGAAACACACTGAAAGATGAATTTCTTAGGAAAGCAGCTTAACAAAGTCAACTACAGTGTAGAAATAGTTTAGTTTCATAGCTTCCATAAGCATAGAAGACATCTCTGGAGTCTTTTAAATAACTCACTGTATAATTTATTTCCGAAGGGCTGCATTGTGCCTTTAGACAAAGTCCTGAGTATGGGGTGGTGGCATCATGCCAGGAGTAGCCCTGGAGACACTGGGCCATGGAGATGCCCCTCTCATTTACAGTTCTCTTGCTGCTTCCTACTTATTATCCCCAAGAGAATCTCTGCTGCTCTACCAGCAGCCAAAGCCCCAGGCAGGATCAGCTTCAGTGGCCAATGTGTTGAGTGGAAGGCCCTTCCTTTTCTCTCCCATGTACACCTGCACACCCAGACACAAGATCCAGGTAGTCACTGCAAGGAAAGTTCTTATCCCACTTATCTGGTCTGTGTTGGCATGTAGCCCAAGTCACAATATAGCCCAAACCAAGGTCAACATTGTGCCTCTAGATACAGGTTTAGATCACCTACTGACTTCAATGACAGCTACTTGTATATAAACTTTGCTCCCTGTCAGATTAAAGCAAAAACGAGAGCGGAATAAATTTTATACAAGAATGACTATTTGAGCAAGACTACCAAACCATTGGGCTGACATTTGCTTTGTATCAAAAATAAGAGCAATCCAGTTCTTTAATGTGAATAATTTGGTTTTCTGCCTCTGAAGATATGGACTTTGAAACATACAGATATGGAATTCTTTCTGTCATATCCATCAATGAGTCATGTAATATATGTATTTTTCATTGAACTCTTTCTACTGAAGAAAGGTATTATATTGCCAGGAATTACATTGTTAAGTTTTAATGTTCTTTGCTTCTAGAAATTTAGGAATATTTTGGCATTGTTTTTGAAGTCTCATCTGGTAAAATATCACAGTGCCACGGCAATAGTTGTGAAGAACAAGACAGATGGACCTGCTGCACAGAAGCATTAAATAGGCATTTTTTCTATGTTTTCCAGCTAGTCTCATATAGACCTACCTTTTACTTAAAAAAAATCAATTTAAGAGGATTCCACTGGATATTTGAAAAGTAGCCTGCTTTGCAGAATTTAATAGGATTATACTATTGATCCCATCTTTGCAATGCTAGCTAGTATTTTGTACTTGTGAACTGCAGACTATTATATGACTGAACACAAGGGAAGCGGGATTAGTTTGTCAAAGAATAAGCAGCTTTTCCTTAAACTGCCCTGAGCCAAGCCTATCTACCTGTTAACATTTACTAAGTGAGAGTGACTATCAGGTTAACTAAATCAAAAACACCAGTCGACTGGGATTGTGGCAGCATCCCACAAAACTAAGGTAAGTATTTACTTGGAAGGCCTCTTCAGAATTTTGTGCACTCTAGGTGGAGGGCAATTAAATGGTGCTTGCTGGGTTGTGTAAATTGCTATAAAATAAATGGTTTGAGTGCATCGGAAACATTCATCTATTTGTATTTAACCAGATTAAGAGCTACTAAAATTAAACACTTGGCCAGCAACACAGAGTCCATGTTATATGCCTATTTTGATGATTGTCCAAATATAAACATGAGATGTCTGTTGCTCCATAAAAGCTTAATGGAACAAATGTCTGTGATGCTGGCAGATCAGAAGGCAGCTCATACCAAAGCCCCAGGCCTCACCTGAACATTGACCAATACATAGCTAGAAACCAGTCTGGCTCAACCATGTGTTAGTATTGTTGAAACAGGTATTCGATTCATAAAAATGTGTTTAGACTTTACGGAATGCTTGTAAGTTTCTGCATGCATTAATCTTACTTCTGATATCTGTATCCCATGTTATAAGGTGATATTTAAGTGTTCGCCCTGAAACTGTAAACCAACAGTCAGGAGAAAGCACGAAACCACAAGAGGAGTTAGCACCTGCCCAACAAAAGAAGTCCCATAGACACAAAACAAACCACTGTGGAACATCAGAGGACAAAATACTTTGTTGATTGCTTCCCCTCATATACAACCATGAAGAGTACTCATCCCATCAGCTAGAACTCTTGGGAAGGGAATAAAAATTCCTGACAAGAAGAAACTGTATCTTTATACTGCTTGGACTCTGAGTGGCAAGGATTACTAGGCATAATCAAAAGATACCCAGTGCTTGGCCTGGGTTAGCCCAAAAGGACACATAAAGCTTGCTTATGCTGAAGCCTCTATTACCTTTTGGAACCTCAGACCATAACTCATTTGTGTGTATGTTTACCTGCGTTAATCTTGTAAATAAAATCTAACATGCAATTGACATGAAGTAAGTGACTGGTCCTTTTGGGGCTGGGAGTAACTTGTATATTGTTGTGAATTTTGGTGTAAGTGACCATCCATCATAAAAGGCAAGCTTGTCTAGATGGCAAGATAGATGGGAGTACCCAAGAGAACCATCTGTGACTCTATGGTTAGGTTCTTATAGTACTTGAGGAGTTTACACTAGATACTTGGTTGGTGTAATCGTAAGTAGAGAATTCACAACCAGATTGGATTTTGTCCCCTGCTTCTCAACAGTCTACCCTGAAGTTGGTACTCATGCTCTTGAGACAGCTTGACAATGTCTATTGGGCAACATCTCAAAGAGTGCATTTCATAATGAAATGTTTTCTGATGAGCTGTACACAGTGTTTTTTTAGGCAGGTAGTTTGGTTTGGCTAGGGGAAGTTTTTTTCTGAAGCTGAAACGCACCTGCCTACACATATACATGCTGGCTATTAAATAATACTTTATTGACATACATTCACATAAAGCAATACACCTTTTGAAATGGAGGGTTTCTCCACGATGAAAAGCACCTCTAAGAAGTGAAGTTTCCAGAACGTTTTTGTATGCAACATTATTAGCCCTGTTGGTCCCATGATATTAGAGAGACAAGGCGGGTGAGGTAATATCTTTTAAGAAGAGTTGTCAGTAGCCATCATTAACATGGTCATCATGTTACAGTAGCACTTTGCCACTGGTTTGCCCACTCTCTGCTGGTTGGTGTTCAGGGACTGTACCGCTGTTTGCTGAGCAGTGGATGTCATGTTTGTTAAGGATTTCAGTCAGTGTTTTTTCCTGATCCAATCAAAGTAGTGACCAAGAGGGTGGTTTCATCTATATTGTCTTGCACTTGTACACTCCCATCAACTGCCCAGGGGATTTTGGCTCCTAAGTACATGAATCCCTTTTGAAAAATGAGATTTAAGCTCCCAGATCAGTTAGACTGAGCAGAGCAATGTCTAAATACCTTTAAAAATCTGGCATGAACTTCCTTCACACTTTTTTAGGAAGCATGTTAGTCCTCCTATTTGCCCACACAACTAATCTGGCTGCTGATTCTGTGATGGGGTGGGACTGAGGACTCCTTCCACTCTCAACGCTTTCTGGCCCTCTCTGTCTGAAATTTCTGAAAATAAAATTAAGAATTCTTTGACCTAAAAAACCTCCCTGAGGACATTAAAGATAAATGTTACACTTTTTCAGGAATAGGATTTCTCCTGACAACTTCATCCAATTGGTTTTGTTCCTCTAACTGAAATGCAGTGTGCTTAGCAGGGATTGCTTACTGTCCTACATTTCAAGTGTGTGCATTTCAATAGTGAGATGTGTATATTGGACTGGTTTTGCAACAGTTTCTCCTATTTTAAACCAGGGACAGGCGGGGCTGGATTAAGATGCAGAAACTACAATCCCATGTTTAGGGGCCCAACTTTTGGATCATGGGCTTGTCAGACTCTCAACTTTCATTTTTTTTAAAACGTTTCTAATCCCCATGATTGCAAATAGCTGGGAAAACATGAACTGACTGTAACTGAAGTGATGACCTTTGCCTGAGTTTGCAGAGAGCTTGAACCACTAGCTCAGAGAGGTGTGAACCACTCCATAAATATTAGTGGAGAGTCACCTGCAAGATGGAATGCACTGATGTAGGACAGAATTCCTAGGTTTTGCTTAGCTCTATCCAGATAGCATTTCAAATACAGATTCCATCTGAAACTTTTTTCTTTGTCAGGCTTAGTAGATAACTTCAGCTATAGCCTTCAGAAAACACAGATCATTCTTTTTTATTAAAATATATAGATGTTAGAAAACTCCACACCTAACAATTTTGCACATGATAAACATGGTAGTAGATGGCCTGCACTGTGTATTTCTGTATGTAAGGGCCTATTTGCATGTTGATGGATATAGGATTTAGGATAATTGCTACTAAAACTAATGGAAGTTATGTGCATAAAATCCTTCTCCTCCCCCTAACGATGCTTGGATAGGAAATTGTTCCCCCATAGTACACGACAATGACATTCACTTAATGCCATCTCTCATCAATTATAGAAAAAAATATATCACCTCCAACTGTAAAATATTTCTAGAAACAATGTACCTGAGTGTGTGGGTTTGAGAAGAACACTGAAAAGACATCATGAACTGTATCCTTTCTTTTGTATGTTTCAGGGAAAGCAAGTTGAATTTATTAGCAGTTTTGTTTCTAAAGTTAAAAAACATTCACAAGATTTATAGCTGAAACAATAGCTGTAGATGTTCAGCACTGCTGTATTTATTGCAGGTTTTGTTGAGCTCATGGCATCCTTTGATTAACTGCCATCAAAGACATATTTTGTAACAAGGGCTGTGTCATAGTTCTGTTTCCCTGTATTTCATAAAGTTCTATTGGGCCTTGAGGGTGAGTGCAAAAACATTCACTTAGCAGGTGTGCAGACAAGTGGCAAAAGTAATGACTAATTGACTGCCATTTAGGATTTATTTGGAGATCTTCTGACTCCTGCCCTTCCTTAAATGATGAATGATGCCTCTTTCTTTAACAGAGAGTAGCCAGCTGCTTGTTGATGAAGTGAGTTTTCAGAGTAAATACTATAGCATTCACAAAACGTTCTCAGCCAGCTAACCAGAGGAAGTAAGGATATCTTTTAATCTATGAACTCGTCCTTTTCTTTTTAATAATTCAAATGAAGTAACTGAGGTGGTAATACACATACATCATGTCAACAGAGTATAGTAACACATAACTGCTACAAGTTACTACAATACCTATAGACATAACAAGATTAATTAAAGGATATTGTGGTAGCCTTAAACAGCAGTTCTACTCTAAAAAGTGACGTTGCAAATATGGTATTGTGGAATTCTAAACTTGTTGTGTCTTAGTGGTTCCAGATCTAATGTGTTCAGCTTGCAAGTAAACAAAAAGTGGTCGTGTTATTTCCCTTTCTCCCACCCCGACAAAGTTATGCAAACTCAGCCTGGATTCTCAAAGTCAAGCTAGGTTCTTTGCTTGCAAATTATCACCATTAGCAAAGGTTCTGTGACACCTGAGCTGTTTTATTGCCTTTAATGCTTTTGCATAGTGTCACTGATTTGGAATTTAGTAAACAATTCTGTTGATGCTTCATAAAAAGGAATAAAATCCAGCTCACTCTGTCTTAGCTGAATTGATTTTGCAAAGCTGACAGGAGGGAAAAGAAATAAAAGTGTACTTTAATCACTAAGAATTCTGGAGTGAAATCCCGGCTCCATTTAAAGCAATGGCAAAAATCCTATTGAGTTCTTGGGGCTAGGATTTCACCGCAAAAGTATTTAAGTTCAGTATGAAGGAACCAATTATACATAGTCATTTTTAAGAGCATATCAAACTCAAAATTTCCTTACTTTTGTGGTTTTATATTGAAGAAATATGACCATCATTGCTATTTAGCTCATGTGACTCATAATTTATGAACAAGTGACTCAAGAGCTTTGCTTCAAGATTCTTGCCTTCTGCATTTGTAAAGGTATTCAGCTTATATTCTTTTGATCAGAAAATATTGAATAGTAATCACTTATATCTTCAATGTGAGATTCCAAAGCTTAAAATACATTGTTGACTAATTCCCTGATATGAGTTGTTTTTTTTCCTGTCATTGTAGCAGGAGAAATAACATTTTAAGCACAACAGCTAAACAGTCAGTACTTCAGTTGCAGCACCTGCCCTTCAGTGTTGTATATTTCAGTTTTATGTCTGTATTAAGTTTAAAATGAAAACCCACAATACTGAATACTCTAGTCCAGGAAGCATTGCAGATTTTTCTCCAGGTGTTCTGCAGCAACAAAGATTTGAAGAGGATATGAGAAGTGCTAGGGAAGTGCATCCAGGTTCCACAGGAACCAGACTAAACATCCTGATTCACCAGTTACTCCAGTTTTCTGGTGTAAAACTGGAGTGACTGAATTGAAGTCAGTAGAAATACACTAATGTAAAAAATGAAATAATGCAAGTGATGGCCAAGACTGATCTTTTTCTTTGTATTTAATAAGCTCCCCCCCCACCCCACTCACGATCTTTTGTGTGCCTCTTTACTTTTATTTCTTGATTAGCAGTAATGCTAAAATAGTGATGGAAAGTATGTTGACAGAGTATGCACAATCTAAACAAATGGACAGAACACTTTTGCTGGCATCAGTCATCCTAAACTTGAAGTATTTTACCCAGATTCCTAACAGTGCCTTTCCAGAGGAAAATCCATTAAGATTTATACCAGTATAAGTAAAAATTGTCGGTAGACCATGGCATTGTCAGTTACGGATGGGGGTGACTTTTACCAATATAGTTATAGCAGTACAATCTATAGTGTGAATACAGGTATACTGGTATAAAGTTGCCTTATACCAGTATAGTTTATTCCCTTTCCTGTGGAGGAATAAATTATACCAGCATAAGTACATTTATAGACTGGTCTAACTGCATCCACATTCGGGGGTGGGTTTGTACCATTGTAACTATACTTGTATATTTAAAGAAGTACAACTTTTATTTGTAGACAAGGCCTAACCCACACTACTGTAAGTCAAGGAACTGTAATCCCATATCCCCAGCTCTTAGGAGAGGAAAGAAAACAAACAATTTATATAAAGAACAGGAGTACTTTTGGCACCTTAGAGACTAACCAATTTATTTGACCATAAGCTTTCATGGGTTACAGCCCACTTCATCGAATGCATGCAGTGGAAAATACAGTAGGACAATTTTATATACACAGAGAACATGAAACAATGGGTGTTACCATATACACTGTAAGGAGAGTGATCAGGTAAGGTGAGCTATTACCAGCAGGAGAGAAAAGAAACCTTTTGTACTGATAATCAAGATGGGCCATTCCCAGCAGTTGACAAGAACGTCTGAGGAACAATGGGGGGTGGAGTGGGGGAATAAGCATGGGGAAATAGTGTACTTTGTGTAATGACCCATCCATTCCCAGTCTCTATTCAAGCCTAAGTTAATTGTATCCAGTTTGCAAATTAATTCCAATTCAGCAGTCTCTCATTGGAGTCTGTTTTAGAAGTTTTTTTGTTGAAGAATTGCAACTTTTAGGTCTGTAATCGAGTGACCAAAGAGATTGAAGTGTTCCAGATTGTTAGTGCCCCAGTAACTATCAGAGGCTCATTCACCTGCACAACTACCAATGTGACGTATGCCATCATGCGCTAGCAATGCCCCTCTGCCATGTACATTGGTCAAACTGGACAGTCTCTACATACAAGAATAAATGCACACAAATCAGACGTCAAGAATTATAACATTCAAAAACCAGTCGGAGAACGCTTCAATCTCTTTGGTCACTCGATTACAGACCTAAAAGTTGCAATATTACAGCAAAAAAACTTCAAAAACAGACTCCAATGAGAGACTGCTGAATTGGAATTAATTTGCAAACTGGATACAATTAACTTAGGCTTGAATAAAGACTGGGAGTGGATGGGTCATTACACAAAGTAAAACTATTTCCCCACGTTTATTTCCCCTCCCCACCCCCCACTGTTCCTCACATGTTCTTGTCAACTGCTGGAAATGGCCCATCTTGATTATCAGTACAAAAGGTTTTTTTCCTCTCCTGCTGGTAATAGCTCACCTTAACTGATCATTCTCATTATAGTGTGCATGGTAACACCCATTGTTTCATGTTCTCTGTGTATATAAAATTGTCCTACTGTATTTTCCACTGCATGCATCCGATGTAGCCCACGAAAGCTTATGGTCAAATAAATTGGTTAGTCTCTAAGGTGCCACAAGTACTCCTGTTCTTTTTGCAGATACAGACTGACACGGCTGCTACTCTGAAACAATTTATATAGTAATTGGAGCCCCCACTCTTCCTTCTCTAGTAGCTCCATGTTGCAAATTATACCTTGTAGGTCACACACAGTTAGACCTGCTGAGAATTATACCTGATAAGTCATGCACAGTTCGAGTCTAGGCTGAGGCACATGAACAAAGTCCACAACTGCAGAGTTCCCAAAGATACTAAGTTTATTATGCTCGAGCGTGGTGCCCCCCTGCTAGTCAGAGGGAGACCCCGAATGCAGGTTATACAGAGATTATATACCTTTTAGCAAAGCTTGTTGCCCTCGTGCATCGGAAACCTTAACCAATAGACAAACCCTTCCCTTACCTACCACCTATCCCGGCTAAGTGCATCCCCCGTGCTAAACCATTACTTCAACTACACAACATGGTCCTAAAGCAATGCACCAGTAGCCTTTCTTATCAGGATGGGAGGCTCACATCAAGGCCAGGAGGCAGGGAGTTAGGAACAGAAACCGGGAGTCGAGACAGGCTGGAAATAAGGGGGAGAGGGTTCACAGGAATGCAGTATCTAAGGAACACTCCTCCTGGTGCATGATGTGCTTGCTTTTAGACAATTGTGGGCCCCAAACCAAAACGGAGTCACATATGCACATATGCTAACTTTTCCTTAACACTCCACCCTCTGGGATTCTTACAAATGCCTAAACCAAGTAGGAGAAAAATAAAACCTTTATCTCAGATTTTCATTTAAAAAAGTCTGAGATCTAAATGTAGCTTCCCTTTCTCTGATTTT
The DNA here is from genome assembly GCF_965140235.1 of Caretta caretta. NCBI lineage: Eukaryota > Metazoa > Chordata > Testudines > Cheloniidae > Caretta > Caretta caretta. The sequence continues at coordinate 57,617,765 of NC_134209.1, forward strand.
AGCAGCACAGTAAATAAATATATGGGGCATACTCTGATCTCTGCTACACTTGTGTAAATCCAGAGTATTGCAAGTTGAAATCCATATTAGTCAATTTAAGTCCATCCATCCATTAATAATGGATTTGATCAGAATATTTGTGTGAGCTTGTCTACATGGCACCACAATCTGGTCTTTTGGGGTATGAACTGTAGAGTGCTCTGTGTTGCACTGTAACTGGCCCATGTAGATTCTGCTGATGTGAACTAAAACATGCCTAATTTGCATTGATGTAGTCCTGTTTCAAAACATTTATGTGAACTAGGTATCTTTTAGTTCATGACACCCAAGCTCTACTGAGTTGTCTGTTTTCATATGTGAAATCTTCATATGAAATAAGCAAGGTAATTTCAGGAAAACATTTTCATTAGAACCTTAGATTATATAAATATTTCATTTTTTATTAAATAGTGGTTCAAGATTCAAATAATAAAACTGAACATATTTTAAGCATTCTAAATCACAGAAATACCTCCAGTTTGAACAAAGCCTTTGTGATGTATTTAAATTTGTATACTTTTTGCTTAGTCACTACTTGATGAAAATGCTTGGGCAGTTTGATGCAAAAGGAAATTGCTGTTCATAGTTGAAAATTCAGCAAAAGGGCTAAGCTCTTGTGTGGGAAAGTATCTTACTCTATATCCTTATCTTTAGCTTACAGTTTAATGAACTACAGTATATGTTATCCTTTCTTTAATAGTGTCAGAAGATAAAGAAATTCATGACATCCAGTAAAGGGATGGTAGTATCAAGCATAAGAGCCAGGTAATGCAAGTTCGTGGTGTTGTATGTTTAAGTCGTGCATCATTTTACCCTCCCCCCCAGAAAGGACACGTATGATTTTTTGTTTATTTTAAATCCCCATTGAATGTATTAAGACAACATGAAATGAAAGGACTGAAAAATTATAGTTAATGTGGGGAAGCTAAAATATATGTTTACAGTCAATCATGTAAAGGAGCTTTTATGTTGCGAGAACAATAATATTTTCAGTTTATGTGGATCTGCGTCTATTTCTAATTCCTTCATCTGCACATTGCAAAACTCAGCACCCATTATTGTACTGACAAAATTCCACCTAGGTTTAACATCTAATTATATTCACACATTAGCCAGAAAGGATGAGGGAGAAAGACATATGAATGTTAAGTAGAAATATTCAAAAAAGCTTCTTTTCTTGATTTGCAGAAGCAGATTGGGGTGGGTAGCTTCATGATTACCTGGTAGTGAAGATTTATAAGACAAAAGGGGAGCCCCTAGTATGAGGCAAGCTCAATGATGACAAATTACAGGTTAAAATAATTTGCGGTTAAAATTTTTTTAAAAATGAAACAGGAAAAACACTGTTGATTGTGCATAACAGAGAAAAATGAGAAAATAATGAGAGTTGATAATTTTGGATCCCGTGCATCACTTATGGTAATACATCTGTAGGTCTTTTTATGCTCTTGTGAATTTAATTTAATTTGTATGCTATATTACTGAAGCAGGAGCTCTAGTATTATCAATTAACTATTCGTGCTTTTTCTCTACTTCTTTTTAGATTTCATTGTCTCCCCATCCTTTTACTTAAAGGGAAAAAGAACCCTGAAATTGTGTTTTCTGCTTAAAGAAAGCTCTCAAAAAGAATACAAAATTTCTTACTTAATAAAATCCAGTGTGTTCTAATTAGGTTTTGATAAATACCAGTTAAATGGTTATATTAAAACAATTATTGGTACAAGTGTAAATGTGCCTAAAAACTGAAGGAACAAATAAAACACATGCTCTTTTACATTTCTGAGATACTAGATATGGATGACATTTCCAAGACCATCTTCTATCATTAGTAGTGGCTGGCAATTCAGAAATTATTATCAATAAGAATGCTGAAATGGATTATTTTTGCCATTGTTGCTAACACTAGATAAGGGCCTGGATGAGCCTTCTGAGAAGAGAAGAAAGTAAATGCAAGTTAAAGTTAAATGTAAAATATGTAACTATAGCTATCGATACCAGACCATTATTAAGACTGAATGTATTGAACGTATAGAGAAAAGTGGAATATATTCCTTATATAATTTATACCTCACTACATTTTTGGGCCCTGAATAGCTGAACATCAAGGGGCAGAGCATCTGTCTCAATCAGCTCCCTTTGAGTCTGGAAAAGATTATAAACATAAAAGCAGAAAGAATACCCGCCAAAGATGCTCAGCTTCAGGTGAATGCTGTGGGAGAGAGGGTGGGTGAAGATAGGTACACTAAACTTAGGAATTTGTTTTTTTGGAGGAGAATCAGAAAAATAAACGACAACACTCAGATATACCTATCTTGCACTGATGAACAGCCTATTTTTTATGCATCCTTTGTATTTATTCAGATAAACTGATGTACTAGAGATGTTTTCTAGAGAAGAAAATAGTTATGGAAGGAAAACAATAACATATTACTTTTGCGCTGGCAAAGTTTTCAGAAGTTTTATCAGTATGTGGAAGCGGGGACTGATCCATTTATTTGCGCATTAGGCATTTTAGGGCATTATGGGGCAGAGCCTCAGATGGTATAAAATGGAGTAACTCCACTGAGATCAATAGAACTGTAATGATTTGTACCAGCTGAAGATTTGACCCTAGCTATGTTGTTCATTCCCTGCTCATATTTGTATTATTACTATCAGCTTTTTCATTATTCTTCATATGCTTAGTGAATTTTTAGTGTAAATGTATACACTATAGCTATAGAGAAATGTAAAATATTGGTATGTCAAATGAATATTTCTTTGTGCACCGTGAGACATCAGTTTTAGGGTGAATATTATCCAGTTAGAAAGAAGAAGTACATAGCCAAGTTTTCTCTAGATACTAATACAATTCCAATGTAGGCATAGTGTATGAAGTAATTCTCAAATAGGATCAGAAGTTGCAAGTTGGGGATGGAAGCAATAATTAATCATTTTGCTGTAGAACAGATGCCCTTGTGAGCCATGTAAGATGAACATATAGGATTTTTTCACTTAGTTATATAAAAATCTTCCCCTCCATTCTGCTAAAAATAATTTTTTTAAAGTACATTCCTCATCAACAGCAGCAGACCTGAAGGTAATGTTATGCTGCAGCAAATTTAACTCCATCCTTCCAAAGCATTTTGTAAGGGCCAGGTTGTGATTCCAATACTGACACTGACTAGCTCTTTACTGTATAAATCACAGTCTGATACTTTGTGAATACAGAGGAAATAGTTTTTGCTATAAGAACTTTAAAATCTATTTCAATGATTAGATATACTACTTAACCAAAAAGCCTGAGGACATCTAACCTCCAAATCTTGGTTCTCACCCTTTTCACTTACCTTCCTTGAAACTGACCCATACAGCAGTTAGAATGAACCTCAGCCTTCATCAAAAATTTATTTTATATATTCTCCATCAGAGGAAAAATAAAATACCAGCTATGTATTTTCTTTTTTCTTGTCATGTTGAATTATTCATGTAAAAATCTGAAACTAGAAATGTTTACCCCACAAATAAAATCTTACAATACTTTCCATTGTGAACAGATCAAAATAAGCATGGGTTTGACCCTTACATTGAGTAGTGCTTCCCTAAAGACAATAGGCAAGATCCTCAGATGGTGTAAAGTGTTATAACTCAATTACAGTCAACTGAGCTACGATGATTTACACAATTAGAGGATCCTGAACAATAAGAATTTTGCCCTTGATTTCAGTTGAAGTAAGGATCAGTCACAGAGTTTAAGGCCAGAAGGGACCACCAGATCATCTGATCTCCTGTACATCACAGTTCACCAATACAACCCAGCACATGCACACTAATCCCAACAACCAAAATTAGACCAAAATATTACAGCCCACAGAAGACTAAATTATTATGTGCCACAGGCAGAGACTAGGAGGGACTAAGATGCACCAATGCCTGATGCCCCTGCACTGACAGGGAATTGATTAAATGAGACATACCCAGATAATCCCAGCAAGTGGCCATGCTGTGAAGGAAGACAAACCCCAGCCAAGGTCACTGCCAATCTGACCTGGAGGAAAAATCCTCCCCAACCCCACATATGGTGATCAGTGAGGTCCTGAGTATGGGAGCAATAAACAGCCAGCCAAGCACCTGAGGGAGACAATACTTGATGTCACCTCAGAGCACTGGTCTGGTGTCTTAGCTCCATCTCTAATGCTTCAGAGGAAGGAAACCAAAAAAAAAAACCTCACCAAACCAAAAACTAGAATATAATGGGGGAGGAGGGGTAAACCCATGCAGGTGACCAGCTGAAGTCCACTGTAGCCATATCTCCTCCTGTGTATCCAAACTCTGTAGCATCATTAGGGGAAAAAAGCTGATGTATCTGGACTCCATTGCAAATCTTTCATGTGGAAGATAAGGCACAGTCTAGGTCCATATTTGTAACCCCACTTTGAAGGTGAATGGCAAACACTTTCACCATCAACTAAATTGATTTAACATGATTAGCGTATATGTATGTAGAGTTAATAACAAATACATAAAATTTACAATACCATAGAATTAGAAATAGTCACTGTAAATTAATTTTCACCATACTCACTGATTTGAAAAACAGGAATTAATTTACAGAGATTATTTCTGCAATAGGCAAACAGCAAATCTCCCTGGCAGCAGTCGGCTGGGAGCATGAAAATAATTTAACACAAATATGTGGTCAGCCTCCTTTGTGACACAGTAAATAGGCATTAAATAAACAGCTCCTTAGAAGTTCTTCCTTTGCTCGCTGCTGTGTTTTTAGGTTTTATTGATGTTATCTACTATTGCAAGAGATGCACAGAAGAGTGAACATGGCTTCAGTTTGCTTTCAGAAGCCACTTGAAACAGCAGTCTGATGTCTGAAGGATGTATTTAAATAATGGGAAACTCTATAGTCCTGACAGCATGACTCACATTTCCATGGAAGTCGTAAAATACGTTCACATGCCATAGAGGGGAGGAATGGGCAGAAGTTCCCTGTGAATGAGAAGGGAAGTGGTGTAGAGGGATAGCTTCAGGCTAGCAAGGGGCATCCCTTCAGTTCCTACTGCTGTTCCTGTGGCAGTTCCTTGGCATCTGCTTCCCTGTGCACTAATATCCTCTGTCCAGATGACAGTACCCTGGCAGCTGGTGCACATGCTCCAACCTCTTCCTGGGCCAGGTGTCTCCACCGGGACCAAATATGGCTGGAAGGAAGGAAAGGAGAGCTCTTCCTATCTGGTCCCTGGCAGCCAGCCTGATCTCATGCACCCTGACAGCCACTCCAGCCCCATCTCTGGGTTCTGCTCTTGCCTCCAAGATACTGGGGGGTGGTGGGAAGCAGAAAATATTGAGGGGCATAAATATACATCACTGCCCCCCTCACACACACACATACACACCCTCCTTGTTCCACTGCCTCTTCATGCCAAAACAACTGTACATGATTTTTTAGCTGTGTTCATGGTAACAAGATATGGTAGGGTGGATTGGAATTTATCTAGGGGGAGATTTTCAAAGTCACAATGGACATCTGTCTTCAACTAACCTCCAGTGCGAGTTCAGTCTTTGAAATTCTCTCCCTGTTCTCTACACTTAAACTAGTCTCAAAGAGGGATAAAACTCTCACTGCCTTATTTCTTCGTTCCATATTCTTAGGAATCTCTCACCATTTTCATGGAAATCAGTGTCATTTCTCAAACTTCACATTCCATTTTCATTTAGAAGGATGATAGGTACATCTGTTGTTATGTCTGTTGTCCGGGCCCTGTGGACCTGCAAGAATGCAGAGGCAGGCTGCATGTTTGCCTTTTTCTTCCGCACTCGTATAGCCTTGTACCGAGGTTTTTCAGCCTTGTAGCCAATGAAGACATTGGAGCCAGTCTACCTTTCCATACCATGGGCCAAATTCTCCACAAATAAGTCCAGAGTTATTGCAATGTCATTTCCTTAGCCTTAGATGATGTATTTCCAAACCCATGCCTTTCCATTTCCAGACTTTTGGAGCAGAATCAGAAAAAAGTGCTGAACTGTTGCTTTAACGATAAGACAAGAACAAGATAAGAAAACCATTTTTATTGAAATGACACTAGAGTATTAGAACAGCCATTTTCAACATTTTCCACATGCCATGTCAGGACTTCTTTGCGCCTCCACCCCCTCAGTTAGCAAAAAAGAGAGGATAGGGTGGTTGTGACTTCATGACACTTGTTTTTGGTCCTCAAGTGGAGAACATATCTCATACTCTGCCCCTAAAGAATAGCATTCAGTTCAATCCAATATCCATCAGTCAAATACTAATCAATGGCAAAGCTACATTTAGCAAGGAAAATCCTTTCCTGATCAGAGACAAGCAATTCAAAATGTTGACATATGAAAGTCAAAGAACTTCAGTGTGGAAAAGGAGTTGCAGATGTTGAGTGCCCATTACTTTACATAATATAGTGAAGACAGGCACTGAGAGGAGTGCTTTTCATTTTGTATTGATTTTCATAAAGAAACAGACAATACAAAGTACAAAAAGATAAATGACTTACAGCTTCTATATGTTTCCAACCGCTGCACACTTCATGGGCTCTGTAATAGAAGTATGGAATTATGCAATTTTACAGTTTGTCAAATTTGCAAGAGCAGACAATAAAATATTACATAGATATAACATGTTACAGTGGGGGTAAGAGTAATAAAATAGGAGAAGACATTAATAAATAAAGGGAAGATGGAAGGATAGGACTGGGGGTGAGGTGACCAGGAGGGAAAAAGCATAGGGTTTAGGTCTGGAATTCTTTGAGCCAACTCAATATTTTTATCCACATGTATCTAGAAATGTGGTCCAAATTTCTTCAAATTCATATAGTTACTCTCTACAGCGATACCATATTCTTTCTATGGTAGCTATGCAGGCTATTTTTAATAATGTTCACTACTTGTCAATTACTCTTCTCGGTTCCACTGGCTCCTCTTCACCACCAAAGCTTCCCAGTTAATTAAACAATGGTTTGGGATACCGTAGACTAAATGCTAGTCTGAGCCTCTTTGTTCTGGCACAGTGGAGGCACCATCAGTTACAATACAAACAGAGTGAGCCCATGCAACCCATATGCAAAAAACTTCAGCACTGCCAATCTCAATCATTCAAAACCATGAGTCAAGCCCCTAAAAATTATGAGATTTTAAAAGTCATGAGATTTTAAAATAGTAAATTTGGGGTTCTTTTTATTTGCTATCTGGTTTTTGATTTATTAGGGTTCATGTTTTCAAGCTTTTCTCAGCACCCATAAGGGCTAGAACTTAACTTTTTTAATTATTATATTTAAAAGCTAAGAATGTCACGATTTCCTGACTCCAGAAATTGGGATATTACGAAAAGCACCAAAGATCATGAGACTAATGATAAAATACAGAGAAAAAGTAAAACTGATACACTTGGAAACTTAAAAGAATTTTGTGGGTGGACAGCAAAACAGGAAATCCTGATGTATTGGATCCTTTCCACTCATGCAAGACACATATTAAAAATTGAGCAGAAGACAAATCTATAGGTACATCCAGTTGTATTTAGAAGTGAAGGCTCTCCTGAAGTCTTCCAGACAGCTGTTCCTCAACATCTGTAGCCACGTCATGAAATTGATCAGCTGACTGTGTAATTGGAGTGGGGAATTGCTTTGATTTGACTGGAAGCAGCAAATCCCAACATAACCACCATGTTTGGCAAGGCACATGTTATTAGTTTCTTAGAGTTAAATTCTGATCTCGGATTAACCAATGTAAGTCTGGAGTCACACCATTGAAATTATCTGGAATTACTACAAAGTAATTGAAAATAAAAATTGTCCCTAAGCCATTTACATGCTCATTGACATAACTGTAAATTCAGTCACTTTATTGCTTTTGTATATTGGTCCATCCCAAAAGTGTGGTGTCTGAGGTATAATTCATATTTTCTTGAATGTTTCTAATTTTTTAAAATTTGTTTTTGTAGTCATTCGTTGGTTCAAACAAATTTAAAAAATTCTATACAATTTATGTAATATTCTCTTGAACCTCTTGGTTTACTGTTTTAACATTTACAAAGCCTATTTTTTCTGACCTTATAAGCTAACTCAGACTTTTGTCTAGAGGCCTATAGAATAAATGTTAAGCACAGATTTATGCAAATATACACATTAGTTTGCAAACTAAATGTTAAGGCAATACTTCAAAAGCAAAAAGCAGAATCAAAGGAAATACCATCATGATGTAACAACTGAACAAACATATGCAGTGTAATACATCAGTTTTCTTTTGTTCTGCCTAGTTGTATTAAAGAAAAGTATGTAACCTTTAATGTACCATCTCTGCTATTCCTTGACTGGAATAAAGAGTTTACTTTGTAGTATTTTGATTTTCCCTTTTTGATATAATCATGGGAGAATATACTCTTTTGGACTGGATAACTCAAAGCATGTGTATGCATGGAAGCCACCTAGAAAAATGCTGTGCCCCAAAATAATTAATTATTACCTAGTCATGAAAAAGGAAACCAAATAAAACATACCTGTATCTGAGGAATGCAAAAATGGAGACTTAAGCAGCTTCCCTTTCTCATGTACTTATGCTAACTTTGAAACACACAACTCGTATATCATATAAAGAACAGTACAAAATTCTGCAATTTTCTATTCACATTTTGTATTTTCTCAGTTGTGAATTACTCTAACAAACTTCTGACTCAGTAAATTTTAACTCATATTCTCCCCCCTGCCCCCCTCCATGTTAAAATATTTACATAAAAATAGTTTAAGGAACACACTCTGAATAAAAAGTCCCATTAACCACCCCTCCCACCTTATCCATGCTACTATTATAATATCTGATATTTAAAAGTGAAATGATCTTTACACATATTACATTTTTTTCATCAATTGTACGGTTTGTTTACTATTTCACATTTAATTGAGCTTAGTCAATAAATCTAGACTGGCTTCAGTTTTGTCAATGCACCTTTGTTTATAATTAGTTTAATTCACAACACAAAAGATGTTGTGTTTAGGTTTCTAGACCTACATGGGATTGCTTTAAATTCATGTGCAGTACTGAAGCTACTTGAATTTGTGCCAGAGGTGCAGAATGGCTCCCAGCAGCCAAGGAGATTGTGGAGTACAAAGGTGGCATAAATCTATCCGTTTGTCCTCTCGCTTTGGGTCCTCTACTAACTGCAACTTGGACCAAAGTTAGAGTTTTTAAATAGAACAGGGCAGTGGGGAAAGGTGAAGGCAGATTTTGATACCTTTACTTATGTTCGAAGTACCTTAGTCCTGAAATAGTCCATAGATTTCAATGGTAATTTTTGAAGATAGAGGCATTTTTAATGTGAAAATGGTATTGGAATTTGGTGTAGGGCTTCTAGAAGCCAAGAATTGTTCACCAAAGCAATCGGTTCCACTGACATTTCTGTGTCAGTTATTCACCACTCTTCTCCCTTCTTACACAGTTTCCTCCTTCCTTGTGTCAGAATCATCTCTTGTTGTGCTCAGTCTCAGGGTTCCTTTGCTATCTCTACAATAGATCCAATCACAGTGACCAATTTAAAACAAAATCAAAGTACTGTAAAACAAAACTTCCTACTAATCTCTATCAGACCACATGTAGAGCAGAATAGTAGTGGATTAACATTATATAACTGAGGAATTAAACAACATTTGGCTAAAATGTTAAATTCCAAACAGTTTATAGTATATTTATGTGCTCTAAGACCTTATATATTTGTGATGGTTAAATCATGAACCTTTAAATGTCTATATTTGATTATACACCTATTCCGTCGCTCTTTGTCTTCTTAGATTGTAAGGTTGTCAGGACTAGGACTGTGTCTTTGCATGTGGTTGCACAGCACCTGGCAAAATCGAGCTCATCTTGACTGGGGCCTCTTGTCACCACCGCAATGTTAATATTAAATAATATAGTCAGCCAAACAGCACACACAAAAGTATACTAATAGTTATTAAAATATTTTACATTATGGATTGCACCATATTGTCATACATGGGCAATTTCTGAGTGAAGTGACGTTTGTGATATACTACAATTTCGGTCGTATGATGCAGATTAAAAATTAGAATGAGATGTGCCTTCTGAGTCACTGAAAAATGTACCATGAAATGCTGCAATCACGTCTCATGTTACATACATTTAAGGGTTAAGCAGAAGTAAGACCTTTATATTGGTCACTGGTAATTTATGGAAGCACTAGTGCTTTATGCTGCTACATAAAAGGCTCATGTCAGACTATCTTGAGTTACAATCTGCAATTGTATCTCTTTATGCCATGATCATGGAAGATCTGACGGGTAAAGAAAGGGTGTGCTAGTTCAATACTTGCATGGGAGATCTCCAGAGAGTGCATTTTAGGTAGTACATGAAATGATGGCGGTCTTTAGTATGTGGCTTTCTTTGTCTAGTGATGGACAGGAAAATGTGGACTGTATTAAAAATAGTAATGTTATAAACATGCACATATAAGCCATAATCCTTTGCTTAATTTAGGCCTATAAAATAAATCAAATAGCTGATATTTCTGTGTTTCATGCAGATAAGATGCAGGTTAGGCTAGACTTAAGCACAGACTCTTCCTAAGAGTAAAACAACACATTTTCCTTTTTATTTTATTTTATATGCTTTATGCCTATATGGCCCTAGCAGAGATACATTAGATCAAGTATAATATTTGCTACAGTATAAGTTTATTACTAGATAAAATAAATCTAAAAGATGTTAATTAAGTTTTAAGAAACTATGTTTAAAATGAAAGCTATCTAAAATGTTCTGCAAGAGACCTGTTAAATTTCAGAAAGTAGTGAACGAAACCAAAAGAGTATTGCAAATAGTTTAGATCATGCTATCTATTTTTAATAAAGTGATCAATAAGAAATATATGTAACATAATTAACCAAAATTATTACAGGTTATTTGTTGTATATTAAAGCTGCTGATGCATTCAAATAGTATGTTAAAAAGCTAATGTGAAGTAAAAATCTTTAAGGTGAGCCTGACCAAAATGTTATAAGACTTAAGTGACGGTAAGGAATAATTGATTGTGTGGTTGGTGTTACTTGTCCTTGGGACCAGTCAAGGAATGAGCCCAGACAAAGGGTGAACTTGAGCAGCACTGAGGTTTGTTTATTGGCGTGAGTTGAGCTTGTCTAATACAACTACTCTCACACACAGTAGAGAAAATGGGGGGGGGCACTCATCCAGCTACACTTGGCAGTTGAACACACAGAGTTTAACATATTATTTGATCCTACTAATTTTGTTACTGAAGAGTAGGGATTAACAGGTACTAGTACAACGTACATACAGCTGTTTTGTATTATTTCAGTAGAGACAATAGCCTACTGGTGACGGACCAAGGAAATGAGTCAAATGACTTTATATGGTTGCATGATGAACAAGGAAAGAACCATCAAGAACTGTGATGAGGCATTATATAAATATATTGTTGTAACTCTAAAAATACGACCTACAGACAGTTAAAAGAGAGGATTGGACAAGCACGAACCTATGCAAAATTTGCCACAGGGGGGCCCACAGAAAGTAATTTGCATAAATTCGTTGTTGACCAGAGCTAAGCCAGCAGATGTGCTATGTATGTCCCAGAATACAAACTGATATGGCCTAACAGGGCTTAAACAAACTGATATGGCTCAAGATGTTTTTCACAAAGAAATTATAAATTTCCAGGAACAATGTTGTGAGAAGACATCTGGAATTCTCATTGGATGATGAGAAGGGACACAACTCATCCTCTAGTTGGAGGTTTCAAATCTTTGTCAGTAGTATGGGTCATTTTCTGATTGGCCCATATCAGCCTTGCCAAGTAGGAGAATCAGGCCCCACCACCCAGTAGAAAAAATATAAAGCCTCTTGTTTGTTCAGCACATTGGTTCCTGACGTTGAAACATCTGGACAAGAGCAAATATGAGCGATCCTCTGGCCACTGAGACTGCCCCTCCATTTTGAAACAACTAAAGTTTATCATTGACAAGCATCCTATTAACTTTGTTTGAAATCCTTTCTAGGGAGACCACTGCAAATCCCAGAGAAAGAATATGAATACAACTGTCATAACACCTTAAGTAAATTACCTGAATTAACGACCTGCCTATCTTGAAAAAACAGTCATTGCAACTGTGAAGTTGAGCTGGAAAGCCCACCTTCATGCCAGTTCCAACTGATAAGTACAATTGACTTTTATGCATGCATTTTGTTTATCCAAGTGACAACTTGGTTATGTTAAGCTAAATGCTTCTTATTTCAAATGGGTCTGCTAATTTTTTTATACATTATATCTAAATCACTTACTATTAAATACTGTGGTCCATCTGAGAAATGGCTGCATTTCAGTGATGGTTGAAATGATCCTTATATATCCTTACTTACCTTTCAAGAGTGTTTTCAAGCATAATAAATTACTTTTTATGTAAAGCTTCACAATGTTTTAAATGAAAAGTACTGTAGAAATATGAAGCATAACTGCTAGGTTTTGGTGGATTTATTTTGCCTAATTTTAAAGCTTGTCCTCATCATTTGAAAGTTCAACTCAGACTGAACCGTTTACATGTACATAAACATATTTCCATTTTCCACTCCAGAGAAAGAGACTGAAAAAAAAATCAGAGTGAGGAAAAAGAGAAAAATGTGGTGGAAACATGAGATGAAAATGTAGCAGAATGAGGGCAGAGTGAAATACAGAGAGAGACTGTGGAGATTAAAAAAAAAAAAATCAGAAAGTAACCTTTCTTGGTTACATGGGTATACATTTGGAGTGGCTCTGGTAACACAGAATTGAGCTCCTTAATTTTGATTTTCCTGATTTTGTTAATGAAAGATTTTGAAGTTAATATCCCTGTTTCTTAAAAGTAAAAAAATGCTGATCCCTCTGAATTTTGTGTACTTCCAAATTTGAATAGTATATGTGAAATTACATAGATGAATAGCAAAACAAAACACTGGATCAGTTCTTGTTCTCTTTGCTCACATGATCCGGGTTTATAATTGTATACCTTAACCTTGTGTCTTTGAGTGTGCCCCGGGATTTACCTTCAAAATATGGTAGTCTCACTGACTTTATTGAGACTACTCACACAAGTAAGGTAAAGAGGATCTAATCCTACATATTTTTCTTTCCATTATCTCAATAAAAAATATAACTGTAAATGTAGTGGAAATATATTGTGGACGAAAAAAAATAATTCTGTTACTTATCATTTTAGGGGCTTTAACCTGAAGATTTAGGGGCTTTGGGGGTTTTAACCTGAAGAATAATATTTATTGAGGACTAATCACTGGAAATTTTTAATTTAATAAATTCAGTGATTTTTGAACTATGCACAAAAATATTCTTAATTCCTTCTTACTGCAGAAAATATATAATTGGTAAACATTACATGAGAAACAAAAGATAGGTGAATTTTGCTCCAAGTTCTTTCTTCCCTTTCATTCTCCGATATATATTTATTATTATTAGTGATCAGAATGGAGGTCTGAACATAACCTTAACTAAAGTATTCACTACTGGCATAGGCTGTCATCACACACATGTTGAAAGATCATCTTCTAGGCAGTTGATTTAAGCCCTGATCTGACAAAGTAGTTTAGCACATACTTAGTTTTAAGATTATACTTAACAATAAGTACCAGTATAAGTGCATTTCCGAATGAAGACATTTAGAGTTTGCATTCTCATACGTCATTGTCAGGTCTCTTGTCCAGAGATTAGGTGTTACAATATAACCATAACATGTACACAGAGAGAAGGAAGGCTTTTCATGGTGTAGGATATAATATGTAGAATGTATATTTTACGTGTTGGGACATTTGAAAAGATGCCTACTTGTCTGGCAAAGAAACAGAACAGCCAGGTAAAAAGCTGAGCCAGCAATCCAATCAGGTAAACAACTGAGTTAGCAGAGTAATCTTAGTGCTAGGCCAAAAAAGTGTTTATACATTGAAAAATGAATAACTTTGTAACAATGTACTTAAGGCAAGCACCTGAATGCAGGTGTGCGCTTGCATTTAACCATATGCTGTGCTCGTTTCAGTGGACTGATCACTCACTGAAGCAGTGAATAAACAACATACTTCTTCAGCTCAAAAGTCTGTCTGTGAACCTATGCATTCTGGGTAATGGGGAAAAGAACAGGTCAAGACATGGGAAAATAGTTGGCCCTTCAGAACAAATTCTACCATTTCCTACACGTCCACAAAATGGCTTGGCTGCAGTGGGAATATAGACGCTCCCCAGGTTATGCGAGATCTGATTTATGCAAATTTGCACTTAGGGAAAAAGTTCCATAAGCCAGAAATAGGATTTTCGGGTTGCGGAAATTTTTGCGTAACGTATGGGTATACGTTTCCAACTTACGCAAAATTCAAGTTACACAAGGCTTTCTGCAACGGAATTATTGCGTAAGTCGGGGGGCATCTGTATGTGATTCTAAAGCCCAGTAGGGGTGGGATTTAAAGAAATTTTGTCTGGGTCCCTTAGAGGGATCAAACTGGGCTGTGTATGGGGGGGAAGACGAGTAATAGTGCTCTGCCCACTCGTGACACCAAAATGAGATGTCACATAAAGTGTATTATGATGATACTATATATAATATAATTCCCATCTCCTCATAGTATGCTTTGATTAATTGAAAAATAGTTAGCAAAATTGATGCTTGAATTACCATTATTAAGCACCAGAGTTATATCCCATTAAGACGAATAAGAACATTCCATACCCCTTAGAGCTGTTGTTTCAAGCTGTCTGCAGACTCAGGCAGACAGTACTATATTGATTTACATTCTTCTCATATTTTTAAGGGTTTCTTCAAAGCCATAATAGTTAATATGTTGGGTGTTTTTTTAACAAATGATCTTTTAAATACATGTTCAGATTCTGGAGCACAAGATAGCAACCACCAGGGCAACTGGCCTAACTCAATCCATATTTCTTGTGCATGATGGAGGTTCTAGCACATAGCTGAAAAACAGGGTGTGAAATAGGCCAAGGATAGGATCTGTGCATCTGTGGCTATGGGCATCCACTAATGATACACCTTTGCATAAAAAAAAAAAGAACTATAGATGGCTAGAAGAGCAGGAGGAAGCAGTGACAGTGTCAAGCTCAGATAGCAATTAGTAAACATCGGAAAAGACAAGGGAAAGGAGGATTTTCTCCATGATGAAATGAAGAGTAAAAATCTGACTGGATAGGATTCTGAGGTCTCCGACATGTATTCTAATGTGGGGCAGATAGGCTCAACCTACTATGCTAAAAAATTAAAAATAAAATAGAAAAAAAAAACACATTTCCTTCCAATAGAATTAAATATTACTGCTGCATTTGTGTCGTTTCTCCATACATTGTATGTATATAGATATGACAAAGCACACACTGTCCTTCATTTGTAATTTGATAATTTATATCTATAATTAAATTCACCAACAAGATCATCTGATTTTGAAGAAATACAATTATTCTACAATTTTTGTACAATTTAATGGCTTGAATTGGACTTATTTTTAGAAACATATTCAGTTTTAGATGACATTTACAACTTTCACTGCGTAATTTCAGTTTTGCCAAGTCATATGTAAGCAATAGTTAGGACTCTTCTGCAAGTTTTCTGTTACTCATTAGAAGTGACACTGGGGCTCAGTAAAAACTCCTAACAGTTGTGGGCAATGTGCTTGCACTAGAGAGGAAGAAGATAAGGAGTTGCTCTCAGTTCAAGTAGCCCTGCCCAGCCACACCTGCCAGGCATGTTAGGATTGGAGGAAGAGTTCCAAAGGGGAGAAGCCAAGTTTAGTAAGAGGCAGCTCTGGAAGGAGACCAAACCTCTAGATCCTTCGGATCCTGGGGAGAGGCCTAATGGAGGACAGAGCCTGCTCTCTTCTGATGGACTGTCTGAGCACACAGAGAAAGGCAGGATAGCTGGAACATAAGCAATGACCTCAAGACACATTTTGCTGGCAGACTGGAGGATACTGAGCTGAACTGCAGCTTGTCCAAGGCTCCTTCAAGGAAGAGTGGCTTATTTAGGACTGCTTGGTTGTTTCTTTTTTGTCTTCTACTTTCTTTGTTTCCTTGGAATCCTGAAAGGTGTAAACTCCAGAGGATCTCAGCCAGAGGGCTGAGTTTCCATCTTTTGAGTGGTAATGCTAACTTCCTAGACCCAGATAAGGAGAACCTGAGTGAGTGCATGGCCCCATCATACCCCAACGGTGTTCTACAGAGACACTCGACCCTTGATAGGGAAGCTATCAAATATCTCCATTAAGAAGCCTAATTAATATTTTTATTCTCACTCTGCCAGTTAATATATCATACTGTTCTAAGTGGTGCTTATGCTTGAAATGCTTGAAATCCTGTCTTTAGCATGACACACTGCTGTGAGCTCCTGTTCACCTTCCTTGAATATTGATCATACTGCTGTAAAGAAAAGTCCATTGTCTTTTCCCTACACAGACAGTTAGCCCCCAAATCCACTTTCTTTCCACCACAACACACAACCTTTCACAATCTATTTTCCCATATGCCAATTTGAAGACTGTCTCCCACCATTCACCATCTGTCTGTCCTCCACTATCTCTAGGCCTCTCTAATAGTGTGTGTGTGTTGGGAATGGCTTCTCAGAATGAGGTTCACTGGAAAAATTCTTTTTTCCAGTACCTTGGGGCTCTGGCAAATTATTATTCTGGTTTCTGTGAAGGGCCCAAGGGTTCTTCTCTACTCCATGTAACACTAGGAAAGGACAGGCATTAAAAATACTATTCTCCTTGAAGGGAACAGAAAAAGTAGGGATTCTCTCTCCCTTCTGCATCAGAGGCCTAGGGAGAGGGAGTGATGATGAACTTTCCTTCCACTTCCCCTTTTGTCAGAAGGGAAGTGTAGAGACACTGATTAGTGAGACTGAACAGTTTTTCTAGGCAAGTAAATGAGACCTTCTTCTAATAGGGCAGGTGGAGCCTATAAAGGGCGAATAATATCTCACACTGTGGCCTATTATGAGGATTAGCTTGCCAGACAAATGCTTGACTCCTGGAACCTGAAGGATGTTTGCTTGATGCTAATTCTTTTCGGAAACAGCAATATTTTTAATTGTGGTTTCTTCCCATAACAGAAAAAAATATTTTTTCACAATTCCACACTTCACAGTTGACCAATTTTATATTTCACAATCTTTAAAGTTTCTTAAAAGGTCATCTTGAAAAGTAAGGATATAATTTTAATAGCTACTTCAGAAAGTCTATTATGCAGATGGCATTAATAAGTGAAATAGCTGAGGTTTCCTGCTTTTAGACCATTTCACTGTTTCTGGATCTTAGATGTATTCATTTATCTCATGACTGAAGTTGGTAGATTTAAAAACCAACTGTGCATGGGGCCAGTTGAATTAACAATAGGCGGCAATTAGATTTGAATCAGCCTGGTTGAGGATTTCCTATGTTTCTGTCTGCTCACACTACTGAATCAGTCTGTGTCAGAATTAAAAGAAAATGGCACAACACAACAAAAATACTTACATTTTCATGTTCTGTAAATCTAAGAGAAATTTATGCTAATCACGTTTCATCTTCTAAAGTTGTTTTGTTTGTGACAAGAAAAAAAATCACCTGTATAAAAAAAGAAATTGCCTATTTCTGCTTCTATAGGAATTTTACTCCTTGGCTTGGGGTGACTGAAGGTATTGCAAAACACTAGAGAGTTTGTTCTGATTATTTAAGCCTTCAACATAAGATTCCTGTTAGTGCTTTGGTAGGTGGACTTCAGTGAAAACTGCTTTGAATTTGTCTCTGGAACTTAGGGAACTCTCCAGCTCTCTTGCTGGAGATTTGAAATAAACTCTATAATCTTTCAGAGGGTTTGTCTACACTTCCAGAGCTGCAGCTGCGCGGCCACAGTGCTTAGTGAAGATACTACCTTTGCCAATGGGAGAGCTTCTCTCTTCAGCATTGGTAAGCCACCTCTCCAAGAGGTGGGAGCTATGTCAATGGGAGAAGCCCTCCCATCCACATAGAGCTGTCTACACCGGTGGTTAGGGCGATACACAGCACTCAGGGGTCTGGTAGATATACTGACATAAGTTTGTAGTGTAGATGAGGGCTAATTCACACCCAGATTCTTTATTATTCTTCCAAACACAAGACTGGGGTGACAAACGGGACTGATTGAATAGGAAAGAAGGGAGAAGAAAGAAAAATAAGGGAGATGGTGAGATGGCTTGTTTCAGCAATGAGTTTGGGCGGTGCTTTTGTTGTACCAATAAAATAAAAACCAGCAGGATCTTATTAAAGGGAAAAAGGCAAAATACCACATTTATTGTGAATACAGAAAGAATCATAGAAAGCAGTTAGTTCTAGTTATAACATTCCATTCAATCTCATATTTATTCACACATTCATTCATACACACACACACACACACACACACACACAGGTTCTGCAAGGTTGTTATCATAGTTACCAGCCTTAGAGTTGCTCATGCCAAGCCACTGGCCAGGTGGCCTGGACATGAGGAGGGAGCAGGGCCTTGTCAGATGCTCATCTGATGCTCCTGGAAGTTGGTTTGCAGAATCAGACCCCCCCCAAAGTTCTCACTTTTTAGAGTCTATTTTTATAGGAATTTCTTCCTATGCCAGTCTATGGGAATTGCTTCATCATGCTGTTGCTGAATCAATCAGCAGATAGCACATTCCTGACGGCTCCAAGATGTTATCTTGTTCTTTGGTTCTCCCATTCTTGAGGCTGTTGGGTGGATTCCAGTCTGCCCTCCGGGGGGGTCCTCTGGTTATTTCCACTTGACGCCTTCTTCAGCCAATGGACAATGGATTCTTAGGCTGGCACCTCCCTGATCATTCAGTTATTATCCACACCAAGCATCCATCCACATACATCCTCTATCTCTATTTTAATCACAATTGTTAATACAACAAAAGGGTGGGGAGTCTTTGGGTGTTGTTTCTGTTGTTAGAGTATTGCTTTGAGTCTCTCTCTCTGTGAATTGCTTTGAGAACAGACTCTGTCTTAGAATGTACTAACACAATTAGCCGCTTGCAAGTTTCACACATAGAGGGAGAGAAACAGTACCAAAAACCAAGAGACCTCTTAATTAGTAATACCCTGGAATTTAAACTCTGGGGAATCAAACTCATTTGTGATTTTAATACAGAACTTCTTTAATATGATCCAACATAATCCCCCTTTTGACACTAAGATTTATAATCGTCAGTGTCACTTTCTATGTAGCCTATTCAAGAGAAAGTACTGTGAGGCAATTTGAGTTTGTGATTCCAATTCATGCCACATACATGATCCTAGTGATGTATCTTTACTACAAGGTTCTGGGGCAACAGGCAAGGTGAGGCACACCCACTTTTGAGGAGTCCATTCGGTACAACCTCTAGTGTCGAATAGCTTCCCTCCCTCCCCAGCCCACTGGCTCAAGGTCCAGGGTAGCCAAAAGGATCCCATGTGTAATATGGGGAGTGGGTTAACCTTCAATACCTTTGCCTCCAGGGACTGTTGGTGTGCAATTTTGACAACAATTTCTCCCATTAACAAGTCTGGTTTACAATACTGGAAACATATTGCATCCATTCATATTGATAAGTGTCAAACAATGATCTCTTTCTTTTTTAACAAATGCATCAAACCCTTAATATTTCCCAATATGACCCAGAACATTTTGTGTTCCAAAGTAGCTAGTGCAAGTATCTGCATTTCAGTGCATCCCATAGCTATGGCTGTGTAGTTTCCTATTTCTAATATTTTTTTTTTTTTATGGATAAGCCATGTGGTAGTATTAAGCCATTACTAAAGATTCCATCGGCCTTTTAGGTTACCCAGACCAATTTGGACCAAGTCTACATTGGCATGTACTTGTTTTTGTATCAGGCTGTCCTGTAGCTGGGACAGAAAGCTTAATTTATTTTTAAGTTCCTGCAGGTCTTCAGTATTTTTTTTTTTTAAACACACAACAGTGCTAGCAACAAGACAAAACACAAGACAAAACATAGAACACAGAACACAATTTCTATTGTGACAGTAGATTCATGGTATTGGGTTGCTTTTCAGCTGGCATCAGCTTTTCCTGATTTTCTGAAAGACAAAAAGAACATGTTTCTACCCCTTTTGGGGTGGCAGATTATTGCTTAAAATATTTCTTTTACAAATACCCTGGCTGATTGCAGGCAAAACAGAGAAATTGCCCCCATATTTTCCTGTTTTTGTTCTATAGGCAGGCCAGGTTTCAATGGCTTTTATCTTTTAAGGGTTATGGGGAAATTATCCCACTGTTTAGTCATTAAATCCCTGAGTTTTCCTTCTTATACAGCAGACCAAGTTTATAATGTTTTTCCTGCTGTGTTAAGCTTTAAGTTCTATTTACAGGTAGTAACTGAGAAGCATCATTACCATACGACCTTAAAGGATTTTTCCAAAAATCATACACACTATACGTTGTTACAGGGATACTTATTATCATTAAATTTATTAAAATTATCTTGTTATCCCATGCCTTTTATTTAGACAATTTGTTTGCTGACCAGGTATGTCCTTTATCTGCAGCTCCTTTGTGCTGCTAGTTCTTTCCTTCCTTTATCATTTAGGTAATTTGCATTTTCACAGAAACTTCCTGCTTTTGGATTTAAAGCCATCAGCAGCTCAGAGACTCTATCTTAAAAGGGACACAATCAACTTTCACCAGAGTTTTGATTACTTTTAACTTCTGCTTCCAAAACACACAGCAATCTGAAAAAGAAAACCCAACCTATTGTGGCTCCCTTTGGAGCCCTAATAGCATTTTAATTAAGTAGCATGGTATGTTTGCATTTCTTTTGCCCCTTCTACAATATACCCTGCACATGTTCTGGGGCAAATGCACATTCCTTCCATAGTTTAACTTCCATAACATTATCCAGATCCATTTTTACATAAGGTGTCACTATTTCTTTTTTTGCTTACAGAGTTTTCATGCACCTTTATCAAAGTGACAGTCTGATTACTCAGAGCCATTTTAAGACTCAGTGTTTCTAACATTGCTTCTTTTTGTTTTGTGCACCTCACCCCTGCTGTTGCTTCAGAGAGGCACTGTCTTTTTTTAATATATTTTTTTTTTATTACAACTCTCATCTGCTATTTTGTTACAAAAACAAACGAACAAAAACCAAACAGACAAAAAGAATCCAATTTTTTTTTTATATTCTCCTGATTTTGACTGCCCTGCTGCAGCCACAACTTAAAAACATTTTAAATTTTGTAAAGCATTGAGTTACCTTTTAAGGGTTAAATGCCAAATCCCAAAGCCAAACAACACTAATTACCTGTGTCTAGCAAAAAGGTCTGTCAGTTTTGCAACTTTGAATTAAAGAGTCAAATGGATTTTTAGTGGCATTATTTAAAACAAAAACAAAACTAACTGGTCCTTAGAACTTTACATGTTTACACACACACAGACAGATACATACATGTTTAACTGCTTAATTCCCTCCAGCCTCTGCAGAGTTAACTTTTTTTTTTTTTTTACTCTCTTTTCTCTTTGTAATTATGCCTGGGGGTGCCGTACATAGGGCCTTCTCCCCCTTTACCTGCGTCCCTCCAGCCTCTGCAGAGTTAACTTTTTCACTCTTTTTGTATTCCTGGAGTGCCTCTTTCACTATTTTCAGCTGGCTTTGGGTATTTGTAGCCAGCACCTTCCAATTGTCTGCTCCCTTTTCCGTTTGTGCCTTTTCCTCTTTACATGAGGACAAGCGGAGGGAAGAATCCTTACATGCCTCCCACAACAACCAAATTGCTGCTGCATCTCTTTTGGCAGCACTAGAAGGTTTGTATATGAGGATATACTGAGCCAATCTATCCTCTAGGTCCGAAATAGTGCAGACATCAGCTAGGGCTTGTTTAGTCCAAGGACTGTGCCCACATTTTTGAAGGATTTGTTTAAAAGGTGTAATTTCTTTAACAAAAGGTGAGGTTGGAGTTCCTTCTGACTCCATTCCTCCCTCTGGTACTGGCTTACCCTGTTTTCTTTTAAACATCTTAACATGGATATTTCAATCTCTTTGTCACTGCTGGTATTACTTAGCAAGTGACACAGCCTAGATTCTGAAATCATAGCTTAATCTATGCGTTTTTCCCCTGCTACCTTCCCGGAGGCCAGCAGGTCCCCTGCTACCTTCTCGGAGGCCAGCAGGTCCAGTTAACCTATTTCTCCCTGCTACCTTCTCGGAGGCCAGCAGGTCCGGTTAACCTATTTCTCCCTGCTACCTTCTCGGAGGCCAGCAGGTCTGGTTAACCTATTTCTCCCTGCTACCTTCTCGGAGGCCAGCAGGTCCGGTTAACCTGTTCTTTCCTGCTACCTTCTCGGAGGCCAGCAGGTCCCCTGCTACCTTCCCAGAGGCCAGCAGGTCCAGTTAACCTATTTCTCCCTGCTACCTTCTCGGAGGCCAGCAGGTCCGGTTAACCTGTTCTTCCCTGCTACCTTCTCGGAGGCCAGCAGGTCCCCTGCTACCTTCCCGGAGGCCAGCAGGTCTAGTTTAATCTGTTTTCCCTGCTACCTTCTCGGAGGCCAGCAGGTCTGGTTTAATCTGTTTTCCCTGCTACCTTCTCGGAGGCCAGCAGGTCTGGTTTAATCTGTTTTCCCTGCTACCTTCTCGGAGGCCAGCAGGTCTGGTTTAATCTGTTTTCCCTACTACCTTCTCAGAGGCCAGCAGGTCCCCTGCTACCTTCTCGGAGGCCAGCAGGTCTGGTTTAATCTGTTTTTTCCTGCTACCTTCTCGGAGGCCAGCAGGTCCCCTGCTACCTTCTCGGAGGCCAGCAGGTCTGGTTTAATCTGTTTTTCCTGCTACCTTCTCGGAGGCCAGCAGGTCCCCTGCTACCTTCTCGGAGGCCAGCAGGTCCCCTGCTACCTTCTCGGAGGCCAGCAGGTCTGGTTTAATCTGTTTTTCCTGCTACCTTCTCGGAGGCCAGCAGGTCCCCTGCTACCTTCTCGGAGGCCAGCAGGTCTGGTTAA
This sequence comes from Caretta caretta, assembly GCF_965140235.1. NCBI lineage: Eukaryota > Metazoa > Chordata > Testudines > Cheloniidae > Caretta > Caretta caretta. Next base: position 57,640,818 of record NC_134209.1, read on the forward strand.
CCTAATAGAAATGCCTAGCTCACTAGAGCTGGCGGTGTACACACCAATATTTACAATAACTGAGGTTTTTTACCAATATTCCCCCTTTCGCAATTCTCCACCAAAATGTTGTACCAATAAAATAAAAACCAGCAGGATCTTATTAAAGGGAAAAAGGCAAAATACCACATTTATTGTGAATACAGAAAGAATCATAGAAAGCAGTTAGTTCTAGTTATAACATTCCATTCAATCTCATATTTATTCACACATTCATTCATACACACACACACACACACACACACACACACACAGGTTCTGCAAGGTTGTTATCATAGTTACCAGCCTTAGAGTTGCTCATGCCAAGCCACTGGCCAGGTGGCCTGGACATGAGGAGGGAGCAGGGCCTTGTCAGATGCTCATCTGATGCTCCTGGAAGTTGGTTTGCAGAATCAGACCCCCCCCAAAGTTCTCACTTTTTAGAGTCTATTTTTATAGGAATTTCTTCCTATGCCAGTCTATGGGAATTGCTTCATCATGCTGTTGCTGAATCAATCAGCAGATAGCACATTCCTGACGGCTCCAAGATGTTATCTTGTTCTTTGGTTCTCCCATTCTTGAGGCTGTTGGGTGGATTCCAGTCTGCCCTCCGGGGGGTCCTCTGGTTATTTCCACTTGACGCCTTCTTCAGCCAATGGACAATGGATTCTTAGGCTGGCACCTCCCTGATCATTCAGTTATTATCCACACCAAGCATCCATCCACATACATCCTCTATCTCTATTTTAATCACAATTGTTAATACAACAAAAGGGTGGGGAGTCTTTGGGTGTTGTTTCTGTTGTTAGAGTATTGCTTTGAGTCTCTCTCTCTGTGAATTGCTTTGAGAACAGACTCTGTCTTAGAATGTACTAACACAATTAGCCGCTTGCAAGTTTCACACATAGAGGGAGAGAAACAGTACCAAAAACCAAGAGACCTCTTAATTAGTAATACCCTGGAATTTAAACTCTGGGGAATCAAACTCATTTGTGATTTTAATACAGAACTTCTTTAATATGATCCAACACTTTGAGAGGGTTAGTATCTATGAAGAGGATCTAAAATGTGTTTTGTTTTTTTAGAAGTAGCTAATGCTCAGTAACGGAAAAGGTCTATTTTTGTAGCTGAAGCAAAAACTGTCACCCTGTGGCACTGAGAAAGGAAGGTGAAACTGATTGTAACATTTTCATTACAGTGTTATTTTTTATTAACCAAAAAGGTATATTAGCTGAAAGATATAGTTTCCATAACCTTAGCCAGAACCCAGGTGAAAAATTGCCTACATTTGCAGAAGGTTTAAGAGGCTTGTTTTCCAATTGTGTTATTGGAACTAAGCTAGAAAAATAGTTTGGAATTACAAGCAGGTGGGAGCTGCACAGCATGTTATCAAACACTGCCTTTTCTAATGCATGGACATGATATAGACAAAACACAGTCTTTCACATATAGGCACTTTTCAAAAGTTGAGACTAGAAACCTGTTCCTTCAGCTCCAAAAGCACAGGCCTCTATCTCTTAAGCTAATGATGACCTCCCTTAGGACCTCCAGCTCTCACTGCAGTTGAATTTTCATTGACTTTAAAGGGAGTTGGATTGAGTTCATAGTTGGCAATAGTAAGATAGGTACTTATGGATCAGCCACAAAAGGTCAATGTTAAGAACACACTATGATATATATTTGACCCACAGCTGGATAAAGCTCATCTGACATATCAAAGTCTCACATCAGTTAAACTTTCAAATCTAACAGTTGGGATGCAGTTTAATGCATCCCCCCACTCCCCAAATACACACACACACATACGTACAACCCTGGTCCCACAGATCCATAAATAGTAGCCTCCACTACACACATTATATAATTTTTTGATCTACACACTAACTTCTCTTTGGCCCAGCCACTAGGTAGAAACATTATACACACAGCCAATATATTACACTGTAGGTAAACTGAGTCTTAGAAAAGTACACTGGGTATTGTGAAAACCACTAAGCCACAGTGTCTGGCCCAGAGAATCACTGATCTGCAGAAGCTATCTTTTTGGCATAACTCCCACAAACTCTGACCTTTTTTAATACCCCCTGTGATACAAGAGGGCCAGAGAGCAGTGGTAGAGTGGAAATATATAAGCCCTAAGCTAATTAAGGCATGGTTCTCTGTAGACTAGGGAGGGTTGCTACAGGTTAATTGGAGCACCTGTAGTCAATTAAACCCTGTCAGGAACCTAATAATACTCTCTGCTTCAGGTAGTCAGGGGAGGGGGACAACCATCCCCATGTTACTAGAGTATGGAGGTGTGTTGTAAGATTTGAAAAAAACAGAGAACTGAAGTAAGGGAGACTTCCTCCCCCGACATCTAAGGACTGAAGGTTCCCCACCCAAGGAGGAAGATGGTAAGAACCCACAGGGGTTGAGAGGGGCTGGGGCTCAGAGTGAGGAGCAAACCCAGACCCCTCCCCTGCTTTCCTCCTCTACCACCTTCCCGGGCCACTATCTGGGACCTCAGCAGCCCAAGAGCAGGGGCAAGGGGTGGCATCTTAGCCCCCCACCAAGAAAAGCACAGGACCCATCATACTAACATCAGCCATCTTGCCACACCCCTTTATTTCTGACTTCCATATACCTTGGCTGTTTACTTTTGATTTTACATCAATGTCAATCTACTTCTTGTATTTAAGAAGGTTCCTGTTACAGTTTAGAGCAACTACAGCTGTATTTCCCCTCCATGGTCCTTCAAGGACACCCACTCTTGGCTTCTGGCTCTTTAGCTCTCACTTCTCTTGGGTAGAGACCCATCTCTCTCTCCATCTTGACCAGGGGTTTTTCTGCATAGTTCCCTGCCTACATTGTGATATTCCCAGCAAGCCAGATTGCCAACACAGACCAGCATCTGTGCTTTTCTTTCTCTTCAGACAATGAGCAGCTGAAATTGCCAGCAGTTATAAATTATCATATATCCCTCTCTAAGCAAGCACATTTATTCTTAAGGTGAAAGCATTACAGAGAAAACAATAAAAACCTACACAATTTTACCAGAGATTACCACACAACTCCAGCAAGGCCCTGGTAAGGAGTCACTCCTTCAAATGGCACAAGGAATTTTTCTGTAGTTACAAGTTCATAACTGTCTCACCTTCAGAACAGAATATCCTTTATATAGGCTAGGCCTTTGATCTTGGTCTCATATAACAGGTCAACATTGTAATTAACAGATAAAGGCCCATTTCTCTTCTTTGAAAGGCTGGGTTTTAGCATAACGGGGAGGGGGGGGCGGGAAGAGAACAATATTTCCTAGGAAATCCCTAGGTATTTTCCAGAAAATCCACTTTACACATATTGTCCCAAAAGACCATTCTTGTCTTCCTCATTGTTCAAAATAGTCTTTTGATCATCCAGATCCACAATAATACATAATCTTTCCTTTTAATAAAATGGAATCCAAAAATACTTAAAACTTAATTCAGTAAGGTTTTTCAAGATTATTGCAGGACATTGCTCTGTTACAGTACCTATCGCTATGCTGGCTAATAGAAAGCAGTGGCTCAATTTCTCAGTGCTATCCAACAAATTTCTCTCAAATAAAAGACTTTCAGCTCTCATTCATTACCAATTGCCCCCATAACTCCAACAAACAAGCTTCAGGGGATGTTCTAGCATTGCTGGAACCCTCTTCCGATATAGAAACAGAGATGAAAGGGATCTTGAAAAGTCATCAAATCCAGCCCCTCATTTATGCACGACCAAGTAAACCTAGACCATCCCTGACAGGTGTCTGTCTAACCTGTTCCTTAAAACTTCCAATGATGGGGATTCTACAGTCTCCCCTGGAAGCATATTCCAGAGCTTAACTGCCCTATTCCTGGTATCTAACCTAAATCTCCCTTGCTGCTGCAGATTAAATCCATTACTTCTTGTCCTACCTTTAGTGGACATGAACAACAATAGCTTACAATCTTCTTTATAATAGTTCTAACATATTTGAAGACTGTTTTCATGTCTTTCCCCAGTCTTCTTTTCTCAAGACTAACCATGCCCAGTGTCATAGAATTGTAGGACTGGAAGGGACCTCAAAAAGTCTTCTACTTCAGGCTCCTGCACTCAAGGAAGGACTAAGTATTATCTAGACCAGGCCCCAGTGAGTCTAACACTGGCCCTGCTCTCTGGCTTATTTTGGCAGACCCCCTGAAACCTGCTCATGGCCCCCCCAGTGGGCCCCCAGGTTGAGAACCACTGATCTAGATAATCCGTGACAAGTGTTTGTCTAATCTCCTCTTAAAAACCTCTAATGACAGAGATTCCAAAACCTCCCTAGGCAATTTATTCCAGTGCTTAGCCATCCTGACAGTGAGGAAGTTTTTCCTAATGTCCAACCTAAACTGCCCTTGTTGAAATTTAAGCCAATTGACTCTTGTGCTCTCCTTAGAGGTTAAAGAGAAATCTTTCTACACCTTCTCCTTGTAACAACCTTTTATGTACTTGAAAACGTATCGTGTCTCTCCTCAGTCTTCTCCAGACTAAATCAACCCTTTTTTTTCCAATCTTCCCTCATAGGTCATATTTTCTAGACCTTTAATCATATTTGTTCTTTTCTGGACTTTCTCCAATTTGTCCACATCTTTCCTGAAATGTGGTGCTCAGAACGAGACACAATATTCCATCTGAGGTCTAATCAGCTCAGAGTAGATTGGAAAAATTACGTCTCATGTCTTGCTTACAACAGTCCTGCTAATACATCCCAGAATGATGTTTGCTTTTTTTTGCAACACTGTTACACTCTTCACTCATATTTAGCTTGTGATCCACCATGACCGTGAGATCCCTTACCGCAATACTCCTTCCTAGGCAGTCATTTTCCATTTTGTTTTTGTGCAATCGATTACTCCACTTAAGAAGGATTACTCCACTTTCCATTTGTCCTTATTAAATTTTTCTTTATTTAACCTTTCCTGAGAGGACAGGTTTTCTAAACCTGACATCATTTTTGCTGCTGTCCCCTGGACTTGGTCTCGGTGAACGCTAAGATATCTTATGGAAATCTGATTCTTAGAATAGATCCTGAAAATAGTAACAACATGGAACATATCCCTGGAGAAATTAGCAACTCTTTCTTAAAAATTAACATAGAAACATTAGCTTTTCCATAAAAGAGGCAAAACTAGAAACTGTGAAGTAAGGGTTTGTTTTCCATTATAAAACCTTGACATTTTATTTTTCACTTTTTTTAAATGTTGATACTTTTTTTTTTTTTTTAAAGAAAAAATCCCAGGTTAGATTACCCATTCATCAGCCAATGAAAGTTTGTCTTCATAAAATATTGTTTTGCAACTTAATATGCTTGCTGAAATTTGGTTGCAAACAACCATCTGCACAGGTCTGTCAATCTTAGAGATCTCTGGCTTGACTACTTGTGTGCTGCCATTTACAAAGAAGTTATTATTTAAATTTGTCTCCAGTCTCCTATTATTCTTCTCTATATAAAACTGATTTATATCTATTTTTTGCTTGTGACATTCAGAAATAGGATATGAGGAATGACCTGGGTAGGGAAGCATTACAGGTAAACAAAGCCATGGCTAGCTAGGACTACAGAGTTGACAATATTGTTCATATCCTGGCCACTCAAAACTTCACTGAGGCAGTGATGACAGAACTCTTATCTTCCTAGTGCCAAAGGTGCTCAGATATTACACTATTTGGCACAGAATGACAACCTAGAGAGATTCAATTTGACCAGTGGTGGGCAACCTGCGGCCTGTGGATTGTATGCGGCCCATCAGGGTAATCTGATTGCAGATCACAAGACATTTTGCTGACATTGACTGTCCACAGGTACGCCCCCCCCCCCGCCCACCGCAGCTCCCAGTGACCGCAGTTCCTGGCCAATGGGAGCCGCAGGAAGTGGCAGGCCGCAGGGACGTGCTGGCTGCCACTTCCTGCAGCTCCCACGGGCCAGGAACAGCGAACCACAGCTACTGGGAGCTGCAGGGGGCTATGCCTGCAGAAGGTCAACATCAGCAAAATGTCTCGCATCCCGCAATCAAATTGCCCTGATGGGCTGCATGAAGCCCATGGGTTACCCACCATTGAATTAGATGAACAAAATCAAAGTCCCTTATCACTTAATATAAAGAGAAAATGTGCAAGATGTTAGATGCATCATACACACCTGAGCCCAGATCCTGCAAAGATGATGCACGTGGTTAATTGTAGTCTTATGAGGTCAAGCACATGAGTAAGTCTTTGCAGAATTGGGGCCATAAATATTTGAATTCCATCCACTAGAAAGAAGTGGCTTACATATGCATTAGTCAAATCATTATGTCCATCTGTATATATCCTGGCCTTAGATATAAAGTGGGATTTTCAAAAGTACCTAAGGGATTGGATATTCTGCTCCCATTGAAAATCAATGGGAGTTGGCATCTAACCTGCATTTCAAATTAAAGATTTTTATTACTCATAGTGGTAACCACAGTTGCTATTCTGATCTATGTTATGTCTGCTACAGAAATGATGAGGAAACCTGTTCTGGATTGGAAAGCCAGAATGAGACATATGGCAAATGCAAATATGTATAAATAAGGCTCTGCATATGATCATAGGTATGGAGTAAGTACTGACTGCATTTGTCAAAAGCACAGAAAATGAAACTGTCCACAGCCGAGTACACACACTAAAATAATGAGTGTAGATTATAAATACTGATGACTGTAGAGCATAGAAATACTGATTTTACTTTTCAAAGTTATACACCTTTTCACACAAAAGTCAGAAATGGTTTGAAAGATCATCTTTAAAAAGGTATGTTTATTAACCACAAGCCCAGTAAAAAATTACTATATTTGGTAGATAATATGTTCATGCTCATGAGACTGTACATAACACAACAGCAACCTACCTGAGATAGCACCTGCCAGTTAAACAAGAATAAATCAGTAAGTGGTTCTGAATCCTTTTTTTCTAACTAGAGAATGTAAACAAGACAACTGATAAATATGCATTAGCATCAACCAGATTTAGTTGTTAATCTCAGTATTGCTCATTTTGTTAATGTTAGCCTTCAGGTGAACTAATTTTTCCTCTCCATATTACCAAAAACAGAGAGTAATTTGGTTGCAGTTATAATTGCTGAACCATTTGAAGTACTACGATGTTAATAAACAGTCAAATCTACAGGTTTAATATTATATATTAATTTAGAAGCACTTTATAAGTGGTTTGTTCCAATATAATTTATGAGCTAATTGTAAGTGTTTTACATCTCTACAAGATGTCAACAATTCTTACGTCAATTTGTTAGTAATAAAACAATTGTGATTAATCATTTATAAAATTATTATTGCAATATTTATCCATGATACACTAATGTAAAGTGTTACTGATTGTCTGATTCAGGAAACAAAACTGTTCTGTGCTACGTATGTTTTCAGGAAGTGGAAATGTTCTTGTAAACAAAGGCAGTACAAAATCACACTAAAAGTTCTCAAAAAGAAAAGGAGGACTTGTGGCACCTTAGAGACTAACCAATTTATTTGAGCATGAGCTTTCGTGAGCTACAGCAAAGTTCTGACACTAATGTACTATAAGAACCACTCCTGTTTCCAAATTCCCATTGAGATGCCAAGATGGCTGTGCTTTGCAGCTTCAGTAAGCTGCTCCATGAAGTTTATATCACCAACCAGTCAGTATTTCCAATGTTGGCATGTTATTCACAGAAGTACCACTTTCGTTCCCATTTATTTGAAAGCCTACAGCTACCCCCTTCTCCCTTCTTTTGAAAGGTAACCAAAGTTTCCACAACTGTTTGGACTTCCTAAAAGATACACTAAATACATTTTACATTTAGTTGTTACAGATGAGGTTCAATTTAATGTGATTATTTCCTTTTATGTCTACTGAGGCTGGCATGGTAAAAATATCTACTTTGTTTAAAAAAATATCCTAGAAAGGCTCTAGTATTCAGTAGTTTAATTCATTGTAGGTGTTCTGATGGAAGAACTCAAAGAGAAATAGAAATATGTATATGTGGGATTTACATGGTTAAATTTACATAATTTTCCAAAACACAGACTAGATCCCAAAGGACTATCAATTTCTGAGTCCATGAATAAATTATCATTTATTGAAATAGAATAATTATTGATCAGTTTTTCTTTTGTACTTTAAAAAAATGTGTTTTTACATTACTTTAAATGAATGTTTTCTTCTTAATAGAGAAGAGACATAGGGGAAATCTCATGGATTCATAATGATCTGTTCCTTTACTACTAAGTGCTACAGTAAAGCAGTACACTGGGAATAATGTACATTTTCAGAAATGAATTACTAGGAGGGATTGATTTGTATTATTGTTAGATTTAAAGAAGGTGACAACTTTGTATTAGACAGATTGCCTTTTTAAGTGACTCTGATCTCCTTCAGCAGGCCTGGGTGACTAAAGAGAAAGTTAGTTGTGTGCTGAAACACTCAAAAATCAAGAAAAACAAGTTGAGGTTGTGCATGAGGTTAACTCTGCATATGTATGCATAATGTTAAACCCTGTCATTAAATGATCACATCACTTCCCAAATAAAAATACAATATGGTTTTGTTTCTAAGAGAACTAAATATTTTAAATATACCATATTTCCCATATGAGCTGGCAGGTATTCCTCTACTGTACAGCATCTCTGGTGAACCAAAAAACAAAAACAACCTAGACAACATGATGACCCAGGAAAGTTTTGACTTTGACATAAATGGAGGATTAAAAATTTAATAAAGGAAAATTCCATACAGCAATCCTAGAGTTATTATATTTGGAAAATATTTTACTTGAAACTGGCATTTAACCAATAATCAGTTTCATAAAAATGTGAGTTTGTAAAAAAACAAAAACAAAAAAAAGAGAGAGAGAAATTGCAAAAATCCTAGAAATCGTGTTTCCAGATTCCTTCCACAAGTGGTACATTTACTGTTTATATTTAGGATTTGGTTTTGCCAACTATACTCATGTTGAATAGTCATATTGAAATCAATGGCCCTACTTGCAGAATAGTGTGTTACTCATGTTAATAAATGTGGCAGAATCTGGCTTCTAGAGGTTACTGCAGCAAGCTTGAGTGTATATGAGAAATGAGACAAATGAACAGTGGAAAAGCTAAAGGAACAGTTAATAGGAGCTGCTAAATTGCCTGTCTTAATACTTCAATAAGTGGACTCGGTGCTGCATTATTATAGCCTGATGCGCTAGTTTAAATTTGCAATGATTCAAAGTGGAAAAAAAAAAACAAAATAAACTGTATGCCCCAACAATAAAAAAAATCACTACTGGTAGGGTGAAAGATTCTTCCTGCAGGCTTGTTAGGACAATCTATTTGAGAGAATCTGAAGCCAGAAAAATAGTTCCAGATTAGGTTAATCTGAAACAGATCATCAAACCCTGGGTGAATTTGGTTTCTCAAAACCCAAACTAAGGTTTTTGGTTCTGCAAATCTAAACGAGGAGTAGTTTGGATTTGGGTTCCTTTTTATGTAAATTTCCATAATTTGCAGTTTGGATAGAAAGTTCTATTTTGATACATCTCTAATACTAAATAGTAATTCCCTGATGAGTATCCTGTTGCAATACTATTCATTATTCCACTGCAACTGAATTCATGTGAATTTCCTTTTATTAGTCTTGTCATGGTCTTTACATTAGTGACCTCTCTGGTGTGTTATCCTGTTTTTATACCAGTTATCCAGATAAACTTGTGTATCTTCAGGGTCCTGTTTGCTTGACAACACCTCAACTTGGTTCATCACAATACAATACTGGTAGCTTGGTATACACTCTCCTTGAAAAGAAACTGCTACCAAAAATGTAGATTTTCTGTTAAGCATTATCTTTATCTCAAGAAAATGTTTTCAATATCATAGTTGAGAAAATAATTTTGTTATGGGTATGGAAATGTTAGGCTCTGAAAATGCCTGTTATTTCCCTGTTATTACAATTTTGTTGAGATTTTATTGATTAACACCACGATAATAGGTTAGACAAATGTTAAAAAATGTGTTGGTTTTCTTGTATTTGTATTTTTCCTCTCTTTTCTCAAGGGCAGCAAAGGACAAGATGGTGCTTATAGCTGTGAAGTGTTCTGCAGCATGAATGCAACGAGCTTGGGATGCTCAGATATACTACGTGATTTATACCAAGTTATATTACCTGTACTGCTAAAGGCTTCATTGTTGTAAGGTAAAGATTACAACTCATTAATCATTTTTAAAAAAAAGATATAAATGCATTACTGTTTCAGGACAAACAAGGGCATAAGCACCCCAGAATCAATATATATAATTAAAACTGTTACATGTTATAGTCATTAGTTTGATTGTTTCATAGGTGAAAAGATGAAAGTTCCACTGGCAGAACTGGATCAGAATTCAATGTGCCTGTCTGCAGCAACAGAACACCCTAATAATAAAGTGTGAGGCTATGTAATAGAAACAAATGAAGTGTAAAATAAAATAATAGAAGAACATGACAAGTAAATGCTTTCTGCAATGCGGTGTTCTTGGAATTGGAGTACATCGTAACCAAAGAGTTCCCTTCATGTTTGCTAATTTCATAGAGGGGATATATCTAACTTGTCAGCTACCCGTTTAATGATATTTTTGTATTTATCTGGTTTAATACATATAGTCAGATCCCAAGTTCAAGGGTTATTAGACACAGTAAGGTGCGCTATGGAATGGAAAACTTCAAAAATATGATGATTCAAAAGTTAAGGCTTTCATTGTGACCAGGTTCCTTATCTCCAGATACGACTGTATAAACTGGACTATGTCCTTTCACAACTTCCCTATAAAGGCATAGGACTCATTTTGAAGTTGCAGCCCCCTTTCTCTTTTGAGGTGACAAGGGAGAATAGGGCACATCATTTCTGGCCTGTGTTTTGTTCAGGAAAATGTGAGAAGACTGCAGACAAGTAAAAGAATAGACCAGCAAAGATGCCAGACTACAGAATCTGTGGAGGAACGGCTAGCTGTCTTGGAGAAAAATACTTTCCAGCTTTTCCTCTACTCCATTTGAGGGGAAGTTTCCTTTCCCATTTGACTGCAGGCCAGATCTGGAAGTTCTTGCTGCCCCTCACCTTTCAGGAGTGTTATTCTGTATGGATCCTGCACCACACCTTCAATAGCAGTTGTTACTGATGTCTCTAGGCCCATTGCTTCCACTTTTGAATTTTGTGCTTTAAAGTTTTCTCAATTTCATTTTTTCTGCAGCACATAGCATGCCTGGAATTCCTTAGGACACATGGAAGTTAGTCTTCCTGGGAGCATCCCTATTAGAGAAGAACTATTAGGAATGATCAGAGAATGGCAGCAGCACTAGACATAAAAAAGAAAGAGGGGTTGGGAGTTAGGAAGAGTTAAAGTTTACCACACCTCAGTTAAGGTTTGGTTCAGTCTGAGGCTAAACAAAGGTTCAGGTCAGTTCTGGTTATAACCAAATTAGTTTGTCCAGCCACAGCAATTCCCTCCTCCTCCTTCCTTCACTCCCCCCATAATTACACCCTGTGCAGTGCTGTACATAGGCCAGGGATAGTGGGGTTTCCTTCCAAACACCTTCCTTTCCATCCAAATTTTAGAAGTCTGAGATTTGATTACCTGTATCATTGGCTTAGCTTTTATAGCTGCAGGTACTGTTACAGGTAGTAAAATTATTCAGTTCTTACATCACTATGCTGTGGGCAAAAAGGGTATTGTTCTCAGCAACCACCATTTGCCTCTACCCATTTAACACTGGTGAAGTTATGTTAATGGCTTTCTATTGCATTTTCTAAAGGACAGCCATTAGATCAAATGAAAAGATATTCACCTAGCAAAATGAAACATTCAAATATTTATGAAGGAATGAAATTACCAAGTTTGTCATCAATGGCATTGGTAAACAAGCCTGCATGGGATTTAGATGTAGAGGACAATCTTCTTTTCCCAGATTGGTAATTCACCACTGCACACAGACACCTGAACTGGTGTCACTACAGAAAATTCTAGGGCTGCAGGGGTTTTAGCTAGGAACAAAAAGAGTGGAATAAAACATTTAAATGAGATGAGTTTGACATTGACATTGAATTCTCTTCAAATCCTATAAAGTGCTAAGGAGTGAGAGGGCTCTTGGACCTTTATCCCACTCCCCAACTTCAGCATGCACCTGCAGGATCAACTATAATCTGGCTGAAGGCCTGGCCACAGGGGGAGTGTATTTGTGCATGGCAAAGTTGCAGCAATAGTCCTGAACTGCTGTACATCAGGAGATCTGTTCTTCCTCTCGAAAGTGCTGCCTACCAAACTTTTCTCACTTCTCAGGAGAGATCGTACCAACACATGTAGGTGTGGGCTTTACAAGTAGGAAATCAGCATTGTAGGGCCTAGATTTTAGGTGCCTTGCCTACTGGAATTCACAGTCCCAAGTCAGGTGCCCGGGCTCCTATACGATATATTAGGACAGTTAGGTGCCTAAGGATGGAGTCACAAAAGCCAGTAAGCTGAACTGAGATCCTCCTAAGCGAGCCAATGCAAAATGCCCACAACAGAAGTGTGATCTAAGCCCTACCCCTCAAAAGGTGCTTAGCTGGAGGGAAGCACCTGTCTCCATTTGGGATTCACAGCTGTGAATTCTCTCCTGCATTTACACACTTAAACCAGGATAGTCCTTTCCAAGAAACAAAGAGAGGGCTCATGTGTGTTCCCCTAACAACAGGGCTGTGATAAATGAAAGGGGGGGGGGGGGCAGCTCCCTTTTATTAACAGCCAGACAGCAGCTATAAAATCCCTCTTAGTAGCTGTTCTCTAATTGCTCTATCTGTAAAAGGTTAAAAAAAGTCTCACTGGTATGCATAGGTAAAAGGAAGTGAGTGTACACCTGGCTAAAAGAACCAATGGGAAATATAGAACTTTTTAAAATTGGAAAACAACTCCCCTTTTTTCTGTCTGTTGTTGCCCTCCCAGGGACAGGACAGGGCAGAGCTATGCTGTTAGAGGCTTGGGCCAGGTATGAAAAATAATCAGTATCATACCTAGAAATGCTTTAAAACCCCAGATATGTAAGTAGATCAGGAAATTCTAGAAAGACAAGATTAGGTTTATTCCTTTTATTTCTTTATGGCTTGTGGATTACTCTGTGCTAACCCCAAGTGCTTATGTTTTACTTGTTTCAGAGTAACAGCCACGTTAGTCTGTATTCGCAAAAAGAAAAGGAGTACTTGTGGCACCTTAGAGATTAACCAATTTATTTGAGCATGAGCTTTCGTGAGCTACAGCTCACTTCATCGGATGCATACTGTGGAAAGTGTAGAAGATCTTTTTATATACACAAAGATTGAAAAAATACCTCCCTCCACCCCACTCTCCTGCTGGTAATAGCTTATCTAAAGTGATCACTCTCCTTACAATGTGTATGATAATCAAGTTGGGCCATTTCCAGCACAAATCCAGGTTTTCTCCCCTTCTCCCCCAAACCTACTCTCCTGCTGGTAATAGCTTATCTAAAGTGACCACTCTCTTATCTAAAGTGAGAGTGGTCACTTTAGATAAGCTATTACCAGGAGGGAATGGGTTTGCGTGGGGGGTGGGGGGAAGAAAACCTGGATTTGTGCTGGAAATGGCCCAACTTGATTATCATACACATTGTAAGGAGAGTGATCACTTTAGATAAGCTATTACCAGCAGGAGAGTGGGGTGGAGGGAGGTATTTTTTCAATCTTTGTGTATATAAAAAGATCTTCTACACTTTCCACAGTATGCATCCGATGAAGTGAGCTGTAGCTCACGAAAGCTCATGCTCAAATAAATTGGTTAATCTCTAAGGTGCCACAAGTACTCCTTTTCTTTGTTTTACTTGTAACCTTTAAGATGGACATTGAGAAAGCTATTATTCATGCTTAATTCTTGTAGTTTTTTTTTAAATATAGCAATAGCCTGAGTTCCCAGATACATTTTTATTAGTAAAATTTACCTTTTTAAAGAACAGAATTGGATTTGTTGTGTCTAAGAGGTTTGTGCACACATTGTTTAAATTAGCTGGTGGCAACAGCTGATTTCCTTTGTTTTTCTTTCTCAGTTCTTCCCTGCGGAGTGTGTGGTGTGAAAGGGCTTGAGGATAGCCCCAGGAAGGAATTCCCAAGTGTGCTTTCCTGGGCTCTCAAAGGGGTTCTGCACTTGGTTGGTGGCAGCATTTACCAATCCAAGGTCAGAGAGAAACTGTAACCTTGGAAGTTTAATACAAGCCTGGAGTGGCCAGTATTAATTGTTAGAATCCTTGCGGGCCCCCACTTTCTGCACTCAAAGTGCCAGAGTGGAGAAATCAGCCTTGACAAGGGTTATGAAGTATTCTGGAATGGGTCTTTCTCAACCTCGCCTGTTGAAGCTGTTCCACTATCTATAAATAATTAAATATTTGAGCAAGAAAGTGAGTTAGAATGAATTACTCTATATCCCAGTGGTTAGGACATTCACAGAGGAGGCACAGGTTCCACACCCTCTATTCCAGTGAATAATTATTTATGCAGCGTTCAACCGATCCATGCCAGAGTAGTCCAGTTGTTGGGTCTCCCACATTATGGGTGAGTGCTGTAACCACTAGATTCAATGATTACTGGTGGGGGCAGCACCCCCTCCTCTTGACAATTTGTGGGGTTTTAAACATATTCTGAGCACATCTACTGGGTGATGCCCGAAGGCAAGATAGGTGCGGGAACACCTACTCTGTGAATCCAGCTGGAGCTTAGGTAGTAGTTAGGTACTGAGTTGCTGTTTGGTGTCAGGACTTAAGTGGCCGCGCATATGCCCACATGCTGAAATTTAGGTGCCTCAGGAACTTTAGCAGCAGCAAGTGAGGCATGTTGGGACATCAGGCACTTCTAGGTTAGGGAGCAGCTGAGCAGAGATTTTGTGAATGCCACCCAGCATTGACTTAGGCACCAAAGTGCTAAGTCAGATACCTACATCCCCCTTGTGCATCCCACTCATAATATCTCAGCTATCTCTTTTTGAGTGCTGTTTCTCTCCTCCTTCCTCCGTTCAGCTTAGACTTGTAAAAGGCTATTAACATCTCTTGGTGTGGTCTTTCTAGGGGTCCCAGTTTCTCCTAACTGTCCATCCTCACTTTGTTTTCAATCAGATCAGTTCATGAATCCTCACTTTAAACAGAATCTATCAGCCCTTCAGTTCCAGCGTTTGCATTCTCCTATCTTCTGATTATTTTCTCATAGGTAGCCTAATGCAAAGCTGTTATCTCTTTATTATCTCAAGCCTTTCTACCTCCTTTTCCCTCTCTAGTCTCTCCTTTTTATAGTAGTTCTTGTTTCCTCTATTGGTCACAGCTGAGGGTGGCTGGCTACATGATTGGCAGTTCTGGCAGCTGTGTGGGGGTGTGATCAAGGTGCTTGCCTGTAAGAAGCAGAGGCTCTCATCTCCTGCCTTTGGTCAGTATGGGGTTTGTAAACCCTTTTACAGAGGCAAAAAGTGATCAGGTAAATCATAAGATCTTTAGGCAGAGAGCTTGTTCTCTACAAAACTGAGCATGAAGGCAGTGCTTGGCAACGGCTTGTACATGATAGAACAAAGTGTTAAATCAACAAGGATACACAATCCTATGTTAATGCAAGATAAATTAAATATGTACAAGTAAACAATTGGCATAAATGTTAATCCTTCAGTCCTGACCCAGGCAAAACTCCCATTTTTCCTGAGTTAGGATGTTAGGAGCAAGCCCAAATTTAGGGCTGGATCCTGCAAAGCCTCACTCACATCTATAGTTCCTTTGCATGTGTGTATGGGGTTGGAGGATCAGGCCCTTCAATTTTTAATATTCTTTCAGTGTTAATAATCCAAAGCCCAGTTCTGCAAACCTGGACTCATGAGAATAGTCCTTATCTCATATAAGTAGTTCTACTAAAGTCAGCAAGAAGAATCACAAGAAACAGACAGACCCTTAGTCCTGGGAGTAAGGGTTTGCAGGATTGGCTTTAAAGGAGCTACAGAAATCATAAATGTTAAATATGTATTTTGATGGGTTTTTTTTAAATTTATGCTTAAAAATTAAAAATACAAACACAAAGAGCATAGCATACATATATATATATATATATATATATACATTAAATAAATACATATAAGATTGGTGTAAAAAGATCAAGACTTGTGCCTGATCTTGCAAATATTTACTCACATGAAAAATCTGTAATCATGCAATAGTCCCATGTATAAGAATGGGAATGCCCATGTGATTAAATATTTGCTCCTGGAAATAAGGCTTTGCGGGATCAGGCCTTAGATGTTGTGTATTGAGCAAAAATTCCACCTTTTCTTTATTTTCTATCCTGATGAATTGTCTAGTACCCATACAATTCCAACATACCATGTAAATTTCCCTCAAGCACAAGGTACAGTAGCATTAGTCTTGGTTGTAGTATCAAGGTGAATGCTGCATACTGTTGAAAAGTAACTGATTTATGATCCATGGGAAATGATTGCACCCCACTGGCTGTTTTATGTGGGACTTTACTGGCAATAAAATATAAATCTACTGTCTACTAGGCTGCTCAGTTTTATAACTATTTTTCTAACAACTTGAGAATCTTCCTGATGGGGATCACACAATTTTTTCTCTTTATTTATTTCTGATATTCATGCCTTGGCATTATAATCTGCATCCTTTACACAGTCAAGAAAAGATAGCAGTCTGTCCTGTATTTTCCAGCTGTGAGACTGGCTTTCTTTAGACAGCTGCTGATCTCTATCAGAGGAATTATCAGCAAAGCCAAGAAAAGTAGGGGAGATTTTTTTTCCTCTCCCCTTTTTTGGTGACTTTGTTTCACTTAGGACTCAACAATAAGAAGAAATTTCAGTGTGTGCAGTATGCCCAGTATATCTTCTCTCTCCCTGCCAATTTATTTGATCCCTCTTATGTGTTTAGTAGTGTTTTGACCAATCCAATCCAGTGTTAAATATCATAAAGGATGTGGTTTCTACTGGAAACGCTGGAACAGGGAAGCCTCTCCACTGTGCATCTAAGCTCTGGAGTGGCAGGGGTAGGGAGGGAAAGGGATTTCCATCCTGTTCATGCCCCGGACCTGCAGGCTCCACAGCAGTCCCTGGGGCAGGGGTTTATGATGACCAGATGTCCCGTTTTTAAAGGTACAGTCTTGTATTTAAGCCGTCCTGCAGGTGTCCCAACTTTTTCTTAAAAACGGGCAAATTGTCCCTTATTTTCTGTCTCCCCTCCTGCTGGCTGGATCCTTGCTCACCTGCCGCCTGCCCACCAGTGGAGAGTGGGGATCGGGGGTCGAGTGGCTGACAATGGGGGTGGATGTGCAAGGCTGGTGGAGAGACAAAGATGCAGTGTGCGGGACCAGCCGCTCCCCCTGCTCGTCTGTCAGCACAGCACCCGGTGCATGCCAGCTTTCAGCCAGCAGGGCCCCACCCCACCATCCCATTTCTGGCTGGCACTGGCTGCGAGCTGCAGTGGCAGGTGAGTGTGAGTAGGCGCCAGGCGGCAGCCAGTTACATGCTCTCCCTCTCGCTGTCCTCTCCCTGTTTTGCCCCTTCCCCCCCGCACCCAGCTGCTCCTCTATACCCTGGCAGGACGCATCCCACTCCCGATGCTGTGCAGAGAACCAGCCCCTGGTTGGAGTGCTCAGCTCACCAACAGCCTGGCCGGCAGGCTCCTTCCTTTCCTCACTGCCTCTGGCTGGGCTGCAGCCCCAGGAAAGCCGAAGACCCTCCAGCCTGAGGCTCTCCCCAGGGGGATCCAAGCCCTGCATGTGCCAAAGCTGTGCACTGCGCTGGAACGGGGAAGCCTCTCCACCCTGCATCTAAGCTCTGGAGTGGCAGGGGTAGGGAGGGAAAGGGATTTCCATCCTGTTCATGCCCCGAACCTGCAGGCTCCACAGCAGTCCCTGAGGCAGGGGTTTACCACCCTCTTCACCCGCGCCTACATCACACCCACCTTGGGTCTTTCCCCCAGTAAGTGCGCGGCTACTCTATCCCCAGGCACCCTCTTCTTCTGAGCCACCTCTCTGGTTGGTTTTGCTGAAGCCCCTGCAGTCAAGTTCCCTGGGCCCTGGTGTACAATGCATCCTTACAGCTTAACCCCTTCCTGCTCATGATGTAGCTGGGAGACAGGGAGCAGCTGGGTTATGTTGGTGGCCAGCAGCAGCCCGGAGGTATTAGCTGCCTTTCGACACTGTGAAGGTAGGAAGGGACAAGCTGCTTCCAGCCACATGGGGATGGAGTGGGGGGAAGAAAAGAGCTCTGCAAAGATTTGGGCCAGGTCATCCCTCCCCCCTACTCCTCCCCTTCAGCTGGAAGCAGCTCCCCTCCCTTCCCTCCTGCACAGTGCCGAAAGGCTGCTGCTGGCCACATTCTGGTGTGAACCCTGACAGAAATGTGGGGGGGCAGGGGCACGTGACCCTGCATACCTACACCCACGTGTTGTCTCAGGAAGTCGCAGTGCCAAGTACCAGGACAGACAGGTCCAGCTCAGGGGCCCAGCCAGCCGTGCTCAGTGCCTGGCAGGGAAGGTTGGGTCGGTTGATCACTCCCCGCACCCCATGTGAGAGAGTCTGTGTATGTCATCTCTCCCCATATATGTGTGTTGGGTAGGGGTGTGTGTGTCATCCCTCCCTGTATGAACCCTAAATACTTAGTAATAGGAAGGTAAATAAAAAAGATCCAACTACTCAGTATTTCTTTTTAACAGGGGCTCAGTCAATTAATCAGATGTTAATTTGAACATTTGCACAATTAAAAATCAGATGTTAATTTGAACATTTGCACAATTTATTTCTGTTGAACTCGCTTGAATATAAGTAATTTTACCAGTTGACCCATATTCAGGATAGGGAAATATGGTCACCCTATACTAGGGTAACTATGTCACTGGCTAATAAATATTATCAGATCAAAGGATCTCTTCCATGTATAAATGTGGAGCATTCCTGCCCATAGAAGATTTCCCCTTTCCTGAATTGAGGGGAAATACTGGCAGTTTCACTATCTTAAACTCCCAAGTTTATGGGAAAAGCTTTATGGAAAAGCTAGTGGGAGTTGGTCCTCAGGTATGTGAGGGGATGGAGTAGGCAAAAGACCATCTTTTTCTGGATCATGGTCCCTTCACCTCTATGAGGAAATGGGGGGCGGGGGGGAATGTAAACTGTTTTGATTTCTTCTGAATTCATGTGACCAGTTCCAAGGTTACCCAGCTAATGGTTGTATGGCTCATTAGAGTTTTGTCCGGGATTTTTTTTTTTCAATATTGCAAAATGGTGTGATATACAAGTATTCATTCATAGGGGATGACTATTTTGGCATAACTCATTCATAGCTTTACCTCGTATCAATAATACTGCCATCTAAACTCATGCTGATAAAACCTCTATCCCGTGGCACACCATCATGTATTTGAAATCAGCAATATATTAACATCATTTAGAACAATGCAAGTGTTCAGCTGACTGAAGTAGGCTTCCCTCCCCCAATCAGAATGTTGTGATTCAGCTGGAGCACATTTAACGGTGCCTTATATTTAACTGATCAGCTGGTTAACTAAGCAGAGGGCTTGCTCGCTCTGTCATCACCAGTCTCACACAGAGAGCTACAGCTAGCATAATGGGTAGACACAGCTCACTGTACAAAACTTACATATCCTGGCATCACATGCAGACATCATGAGACTTAAAAAGTCACTAGCCTTAATACATATTTTAATTATTTATGAATAGTGCAGTTCTTTCCCACATAAAGATAGGCGATATTGTATTTTCATTTGCTGGCACCAAGTCTGACAAGTCATAAGCAGTGTCAATGCCATAGAATTCCTTTCTGATCAATCACACTGTCGTGCGGCTGAAGCAGTGGAATACTGTGGTGGTCTTTCAAATGACTAGGCATCTTAGAAATATACCAAGAGGAAAATACCATAGCTTGCCTGATTCTATTTTATCGCCCCATTCCAAACTCCCCCAGAAGCCCTTTTGGTGCCATCGGGTGCCTCCCCACTCTGAACTCTAGGGAAGAGATGTGGGGACCTGCATGCAAGACCCCCAAAGTTTATTTCTACCAGTTTAGGTTAAAAGCTTCCCCAAGGCACAAATCTCTATTTGTCCTTGGAGTGAGTTATGCGCCACCACCAAATGATTTAGACAAAGAATCAGGGAAAGGACCACTTGGTGTTCCTATTCCCACAAAATATCCCCCCCAGACCACACCCCCTTTCCTGGGGAGGCTTGAAAAATAAACAAGGTGAGAACAAATCAGACCCTTGGGTTTGTAGGACACTAAAAACCCAATCAGATTCTTAAAAAACAGAACTTTATTATAAAGGAAAAAAAAGTAAAAGAAGCACCTCTGTAAAATCAGGGTGGAAGGTAATTTTACAGGACAACCAGATTCAAAACACGGAGGATTTCCCTCTAGGCCAAACTTTAAAGTTACAAAAAGAAAACCAGGAATACACCTTCCTCTCAGCACAGAGAAAATCACAAGCCAAAACAAAAATAAGCTAACACATTCCCTTGCTAGTACTTACTGACTCTAATGGAGTTGGATTGCTTGCTTCCTTGATCCGTGTCTGGCAAGCACTCAGAACAGACAGACCAAAACCTCCCCTCCTCCCCCATTCGAAAGTATCTTGTCCCCTTATTGGTCCTTTTGGTGCCAGCCAGGTTTCCTGAGCTTCTTAACCCTTTACAGGTAAAAGGATTTTGTGCCTCGGCCAGGAGGGATTTTATAGTACTGTATACAGGAAGGTTGTTACCTTCCCTTTATATTTATGACAGGTGTAGACATAGCTTTGGAAGAGATGCACACACAGGATAGCTGCTCTTGTTAGCATTGACTGACCCTTCTCCCGTGGAATCTTAATTAGATTCCTCCTCTAAATTAATGCTGTGTGGGTCAGCATTAACTAAAGGTTTCCCCCTTCACACGGTTTCTGGTGATAGCAGCTGGTGTGAAACCCAGCTCTGCTGAAAGGAAGGGCACCATAGTGGGGACAGAAAAGGGGAAATACCCAGTTATGGTGAAAAAGACACAGGGACACTAGGCCTTGAGAGATATCAATGGGTACAGTGGGTCAACCCTGCACTCAAAGGAAGAATTCCAGGGATAGTTGTGGAGTTTCCTTCTCTTTATTCAGGAGCAATACACATAAGGGGATCTGGCCCTTTGACTGGAAAGAATCCAATCCATATTCAAAAGTCTTATATTAGGTGATATACGGGAGTTTAATCCAATTAATGCCATTGTGTGTTTGATTCTTAGGTGATCTACACCTTTACCTCTTCCTATTTTCAATAAACTTGTTATTCTATTTGAAACCCCGATGTTCAAAAAGAAGCTTAAAAAAAAAAAGAGCTCCACACTTCTAGGCTGTTAATGATTATTGAATCATTAGAGTCAAATGTATCCCAATCGACTTGTTGTGCACAATCACAGATAAAATACCCATTTGCCACAATTTTAATAGTTTAGTAAGAAGTACCTTACTTGCACACAGTTCAGTAGCTGTTTATATGCCAGAAAGGAGACTTTGGAGATGTAAAAAGAAATGAACAGAAAAGAAAAAAAATCAAACGTGTTAATTCTCAAAATTAATATTTCCTTCCTTAAAATGGTTTCATGTGAAATAAAAATTGTACAATATTACTCACTCTTCTGGGTAAAGTCCTACTGATTTAGAATTTTATTAAAAGATAACATTTTTTCCAATTTATATATATCTTTTTCACTTTCTGTGTTTAATATCATTCCACAATATAGCACTTCCCAAACTTTTGAAAGCTGAGCTTTAGTTCAGGTAAATGAAGCCAGTCACAACTCCCTTCAGTTCTGCTGTGTGCTGTTAAAGTGAGCAGTTATTCATAGGTTGTACAGATCTTGACCAATATGATCCTTCTTCTCCCCTCTTATATACTTTGATGAGTGAAATAGTTAGCAATGTTGACATTTAGAAGATTGTTGGCATCTGAGTTAGCACCCACTGAAATGAATGAGGCAGATTACAACTCAAGAGTTATTGTTTTAGGTTCCCTGTGAAGTCAGGCAGACATTTCTTCACTGGTTACACTTGAGACATGTTTTCAAGGTTATCATCCCCATTTGATTGATGGGATGATAGAATATGAGAGGAATTAAGTGACTTCCCCAAATATACAGTATGAATCAGTGGCAGGACAGAGATTATAATTTCAAAATCCTTGACTCCTAGTCTCATCTTCATTCCCTTAGGCCTTATGGAATCTCAGGAAGCCTATTAATGTTAATTCACCAAAGAAAGAAGTGTGTGTTTAAAATGAAAACAGTAGGATTTTGCAACTATAATGTTTTCTGGTAAGCTTGAGCATTGCATGTCTAAACTATATATCCAAGTAAGAACATAAACTCCATGTAAGGGCTGTGTCTTTCTCCATATGCTACAGCACACTGACTCTGCTCTTTAAATAATAAATACCAATACTAGCCAATCAGCCTTCTCCAATTAAGAGTGTGCTGAAGTGTCTTCATATGGCCATACCACTCATTTTACACTGAGGTACTGTAGAAAATGTTGATTGTGTCAAGCAGTATCCCACATATTTTAGAATGATTATGGGAGTTTCCCTGGTTATATTTAAGTAAAAGAAGCCGCATTTCTCTACGTTTTTTTTGTGACTTTAAACAAGAAAGCTTCCTCAAAGTTTTACAAAGAAATTCCTATTTTTTATTCATATTCTAAGCATATTCAGATGCCAATTTTGTACAGAATCACTTCTCAGTTCTTTATATAAAGCTGTGCAAATCCACTTCTTGGCTGATCATAGTAACAAAGGCTATCATAAACTGTCCTCCACAATGCAATACAATTCCGTTTCTTCTTCCCACTTGTCAGGGGTGGGAAGAGAGAATCGTGGCTCATTAGGACAACCCTTGTACTGGCTCAACTGTGCAGGCTGGTGTACCAAAGCTCTGCTCACTCCCCACCCACCTGTTCCAGAGGCATGTTGTGCCCAGTTAATCCTGTGTGTCTAGACCACACAGGACTGTAAGAGTGGTTCTTACTTCCCATTATATTTCTGCTGTATGGGTATGTAGTACAAATCATAGTCTAGCCCAGTATCAGCAAGCTGCTAATGTTCCACCCATAGTGTTCCACTTCTTTGCATCTGAAGGTCATTGCTACAGTAGAACTATTGTTCAATTTCAGCATAAAAAAAGTTGTTTTTTCATCAGAAAATGTAAAGCAATATTAACATTCCAAAAGTTGTGGAAGTTTTATACATTAAAACAGGGTCTCTATATAAATATTACTCCAAAGTTCCTTTGCACCACTACTCTAGGTGATATCATCACCTACACTTCTCAACATCATATGGGGAACAAGTAACTTGGGAAAATTTGCACTAGCAATGTTCGTAATACCAGAGTTGGGTGTGGTTTATTTCTCTCTCACCTAAAAATAGCAGAACATTCTGTCTCTAAAACCCATGATTCTGCCAAAATCCACAAAAATTTTAGAAGATCAGCAGACTTTAAGAAGCCATCGCTGTGGAATCCAGGCCTCTACACTGGCTCCTGATAATCCCTCAACCCCTTCTCTCCTTCCCTGCCCCCACTTCCTGCAGGCACAATATCTTATTCATGAAAAGCCCAGTCCAATGCCTATTGACTTCAGTGAGAGTCTTCCTACTGATTTCAACAGGTGCTGAATCAGTCCCCAAATGTCCAAATGTGAGGATGGCATGAACCCACAAAGAGTCCTGTGGAAAGGCTCTCATAGGGTGAGAGAAACGGGGAGAAATTGTATGGAGGTACTAATCTTTGCCTCTGTGCCACCTCGAGAGAATAGCTAGTGCAACTGGAGAAAGAGGATCAGGTTTTAGAAGGGGATCTATATTGTTGTTGGAACAGAGACAAAGCAATGCAAGTTTAGGTTTGACTCCCAGCAGTGAATAAGTGTCAAACAGCAGAACGTTGGCATGAAAAGCTGGCCCTGAAGCATTTTGATTTAAGTGCCGTTTCTTATAAATCTACTTGCTTGCTCTTTGTTTGTTGCTAATATAACAGACTCACCCCATGCCAACTTTTCAACCCCTGCACCTGCAGAGGAGACGAGAAGATGCTATGGTCTTAATGTTAGGTCTGCACGATTAGGCTTGGCCAGGAAAGTGCAAAGGAAGTGTAAACATCTACAGTGTTTAAAGACCTTTTTGTTCATTCATCAGTAGAGAATAATATGTAAAACATACCAAATACTGACATTTATTTTTGTCAATATCGAGATTTATTTTTCACTCATGTAAATTTTGGCCTTTAGCTTAGCCAAAACAGAAATCAATACCCGCTTCTTATGACATCAGCCAAAGTTCTACAACAACATAACATGGCACTGACAGTTACAGTATTCTTGTTTCCCTTTTATGTATCTCTTGTAAAGGAACAAACATGATTTTATATGTACCGTGTAAAGAAAAAATATTTATTTTAATCATAGAATCATAGAATATCAGGGTTGGAAGGGACCTCAGGAAGTCATCTAGTCCAACCCCCTGCTCAAAGCAGGACCAATCCCCAACTAAATCATCCCAGCCAGGGCTTTGTCAAGCCTGACCTTAAAAATATCTAAGGAAGGAGATTCCACCCTCCTAGTGAAAAAGTTTTTCCTAATATCCAATCTAAACCTCCCCCACTGCAACTTGAGACCATTACTCCTTGTTCTGTCATCTGCTACCACTGAGAACAGTCTAGATCCATCCTCTTTGGAACCCCCTTTCAGGTAGTTGAAAGCAGCTATCAAATCCCCCCCTCATTCTTCTCTTCCGCAGACTAAACAATCCTAGTTCCCTCAGCCTCCCCTCATAACTCATGTGTTCCAGTCCCCTAATCATTTTTGTTGCCCTCCGCTCGACTCTTTCCAATTTTTCCACATCCTTCTTGTAGTGTGGGGCCCAAAACTGGACACAGTACTCCAGATGAGGCCTCACCAATGTCTAATAGAGGGGAACGATCATGTCCCTCGATCTGCTGGCAATGCCCCTACGTATACATCCCAAAATGCCATTGGCCTTCTTGGCAACAAGGGCACACTGTTGACTAATATTCAGTTTCTCGTCCACTGTAACCCCTAGGTCCTTTTCTGCAGAACTGCTGCCTAGCCATTCGGTCCCTAGTCTGTAGCGGTGCATGGGATTCTTCCATCCTAAGTGCAGGACTCTGTACTTGTCCTTGTTGAACCTCATCAGACGTCGTTTGGCCCAATCCTCTAATTTGTTTAGGTCCCTCTGTATCCTATCCCTACCCTCCAGTGTATCTACCTCTCCTCCCAGTTTAGTGTCATCTGCAAACTTGCTGAGAGTGCAATCCACACCATCCTCCAGATCATTTATGAAGATATTGAACAAAACCGGCCCCAAGACCGACCCTTGGGGCACTCCACTTGATACTGGCTGCCAACTAGACATGGAGCCATTGATCACTACCTGCTGAGCCTGACAATCTAGCCAACTTTCTAACCACCTTATAGTCCATTCATCCAGCCCATACTTTTTTAACTTGCTGACAAGAATACTGTGGGAGACCATGTCAAAAGCTTTGCTAAAGTCAAGGAACAACACGTCCACTGCTTTCCCCTCATCCACAGAGCCAGTTATCTCGTCATAGAAGGCAATTAGATTAGTGAGGCATGACTTGCCCTTGGTGAATCCATGCTGACTGTTCCTGATCACTTTCCTCTCCTCTAAGTGCTTCAGAATTGATTCCTTGAGGACCTGCTCCATGATTTTTCCAGGGACTGAGGTGAGGCTGACTGGCCTGTAGTTCCCAGGATCCTCCTTCTTCCCTTTTTTAAAGATGGGCACTACATTAGCCTTTTTCCAGTTGTCCGGGACTTCCCCGGATCGCCATGAGTTTTCAAAGATAATGGCCAATGGCTCTGCAATCACATCTGCCAACTCCTTTAGCACTCTCGGATTCAGCGCATCCGGCCCCATGGACTTGTGCTTGTCCAGCTTTTCTAAATACATTCTAAATAGTCCCGAACCACTTCTTTCTCCACAGAGGGCTGGTCACCTCGTCCCCATGCTGTGCTGCCCAGTGCAGCAGTCTGGGAGCTGACCTTGTTCGTGAAGACAGAGAAAAAAAAAGCATTGAGTATATTAGCTTTTTCCACGTCCTCTGTCACTAGGTTGCCTCCCTCATTCAGTAAGGGGCCCACACTTTCCTTGACTTAATGCTATACATTCATAGTGTTACTATGGTGTATATAATTGGTTTGATTTTTTTCTGTACTGCACCTTTAAATTTCTATCTGTGGCTATTTTGTGAACAAAAGGTACTGCAGCATGTTGAAAAAGAGGCACACATGCTCTCAAGGAGACTTTAATTTGTTCTAGGGGTTTTTTTTTGTTTGTTTGTTTCCCTTAATCTAAAATGAAAAGAATTCAGGATAAAAGCATATGGTTGTTCTTTGTATATGCAAAAGCATAACAATTACATTTCAAATTATTTAGTAAAGATAAGGCTAATTTTTTTTTACTTTTGTCTTATGATTAGTCAAAGTAGCTGTAAGATGAAATATGATCAAGGGCATTCATAATTTGAAATCTACTGGATGGTGAATTCTTTGGTTTGTAACTGATGCTTCAGATGCATTTTAAATGTGGAAGCTTCAGATAGTTATATTTTAATCAAAGACATACAGCACCATGAGCTAAATGCTACATTGTAATGACCCAAGCTGTCAAGGATCCAGAAGCATGGAAACTTATTCCCATGCAGAGCCTTGATGAGTTCAAATTGACTTTAAATTTGAAATACCCAAAGACTGCATAAGGCTGTTTAAAAAAAATCTGCACGATTATTTGTTGTGCTTCATAATTTAACAATTAATGCGACACCTCTCAGGTATTATATAAAGTAGGTCAAATTTTGCCCTTCATAATGCCCATGAAGTCTCAATGTCATTAATGGTGCTGCTGCATGGATGTGATTAAGGGCAGAACTTGGGAGTGGATGGAGTCAGGTTTTTGTTTCTTTGTTTCACGCATTTGTGTTTGATTTTCACTTAAAATAAATGAGAGAGGATGGACAATTCTCTGGAAAAGAGAGTGAATGAACATGAATGGGGATTCAGGGAGTGGATAGGACTCTTGAAAAGGGGGAGGTCGGAGTTAGGGAGGACTAGTGTAGGCTGTGGAAGTCAGCTGGAGAAGTGGTTGCTCAACTCTGTCCCCATAGCTATGGGGTGGGGTGAAGAGTTGAAGACAGTTAGGTCGCCTGCTTTGACCGTTAGCTATAAAAAGCTACATATAGGTCCAATTGACTCA
The DNA here is from genome assembly GCF_965140235.1 of Caretta caretta. Lineage (NCBI taxonomy): Eukaryota > Metazoa > Chordata > Testudines > Cheloniidae > Caretta > Caretta caretta. The sequence goes on from NC_134209.1 coordinate 57,668,164, forward strand.
TCATAATAATACATGGTGCAGTGATCAGACTGTAGGAATGACTACTGTGGAAACCTCCTAATTCAATGTTAAGTACTGTCAGGGTTCCCTCCCCACTCTGAACTCTATGGTACAGACCCGCATGAAAGACCCCCTAAGCTTATTTTTACCAGCTTAGGTTAAAAACTATTAGAAGAACAACAACAACAAAAAAGATAAGAGAACAACTCTGTAAGATCAGAATGGAAGATAATCTTACAGGCAGTCAGATTCAAAACATAGAGAATCCCTCTAGGCAAAACCTTACATTACAAAAAGACACAAAAACAGGAATACACATGTCCTCCAGCACAGCGACTTTCACAAGCCAAAACAAAGAAAACCTAATGCATTTTCTAGCTAGATTACTTACTAACTTTACAGGAGTTGGAGGGCTTGCATCCTTGATCTGTTCCCGGCAAAGGTATCACACAGACAGACAAAAGTCTTTCCCCACCCACCCTCCAGATTTGAAAGTATCTTGTCCCCTCATTGGTCATTTTGGGTCAGGTGCCAGCCAGGTTACCTGAGCTTCTTAACCCTTTACAGGTAAAAGGATTTTGCCTCTGACCAGGAGGGATTTTATAGCATGGTATACAGAAAGGTGGTTACCCTTCCCTTTATATTTATGACAAGTATTAATTAGTGCTATGCTTAAAATTAGCAATCAAAGGTAAGAAAACTCTTCTATTAAAAATACTTTTTGATTCTTAGTCTTCCCTAACACTCAATCTCTCACAATTCTATCAAAAGCAGATTTCTAATAATGGTGCTAATTATTATTAACTTTTTAGCATCAGCAGAACAATTCATGCTCCAAGATAGAAATGAAATATTTGTTTACAAATATTTCTTCTAAGTTTCCAATAAATACTTGGCAAAGATTCAATAATGTTCATTAAATACATAAATGGGAATATTAAAAATAAAGATTTTTTCCCCTTGTGATTTATTATATCGTGTGTCTGAAAAGTAAAGTTGAATAACGGAGTCATTATCTGGCAGAAAGGGTACTCCAGAAATGTTAATTATACTGTATAGTCATAAGTAAGCCAGTGAACAAGAAAACACTTCCCTGCTTAGAACTGGCAACCATATTTATTCTGTCTGGGCGGCTAAGGACATGAAAAGATTATCTTTAAATAATGCATACAGCACAATATAGCTAGACACTTTGCCTTTTGGATTACACAAAATGAGCAAAAATCTTTTAAAAAATCCAATTAAGAAGCTTGTCATAATTAAGAGCTTGGAAAGAAATATAGGCAGGTGTTTGCAAATATGCCTGAGACCTAAATCACATTATAGGGCAATACACTAGGGGCTAGATTGCATGCAAGGAGCCTTTCCCCGGTCTACACTAGGAAATTAGGTTGTTTTAACCATGTTGGTCAGGGATATGAGAAATCCACACCGTGAGCAGTGTTGTTAAACTGACCTAAATCCCTGTGTAGACAGCACTAGGTAGATAGAAGAATTCTTCTGTTGACCTAGCTACTACAACTTGGGGAGGGAAGGTGGAGTACCTATTCCAATGGGAGAACCCCTCCCTTTGGCATAGATAGTGTCTATACTGAAGCACTAGGGTGGTGCAGTTGCAGTGCTGCAACTGTGCTGCTGTGGCATGTTAAGTGTTGACATACCCATAATCCTTGACCTCCCTTGAGGCTAGGTTCTCTTGTCATTGATTCTATACTTTCCAAAGTGATCAGAGAGGGGCCAGAACTATGGTTGTTCTTTCCTGCTTTCCCCCGCAACCCCCACACCCCATAACAGCCAACAAAACTGGCCTTGCATGGCAGGATCATATGCCACATCCTATCAATGAGTGTCTCAGCAATCAAGCTCCCTCAACACCCCAGGAAGCAGTGTGTTTCTACTCTGGGCCCTGGTGAAGATTGTGACTTAGGGTCTGAATCACTTAATTACTGCTATATAAAACAGAGTAAGGGGAAATAGGAACTGTGTTAACATCTTTGGGTATGTCTACACTATGGAATTAGGTCGAATTTATAGAAGTCGTTTTTTTAGAAATCGGTTTTATATATTCAAGTGTGTGTGTGTCCCCACAGAAAATGCTCTAAGTGCATTAAGTACATTAACTCGTCGGAGTGCTTCCACAGTACCGAGGCTAGAGTCGACTTCCAGAGCATTGCACTGTGGATAGCTATCCCACAGTTCCCGCAGTCTCCGCTGCCCATTGGAATTCTGGGTTGAGATCTCAATGCCTGATGGGGCTAAAACATTGTCGTGGGTGGTTCTGGGTACATATCGTCAGGCCCCCCTTCCCTCCCTCCCTCTGTGAAAGCAAGGGCAGACAATCGTTTCATGCCTTTTTTCCTGAGTTACCTGTGCAGACGCCATACCACGGCAAGCATGGAGCCCGCTCAGGTAACCATCACCCTATGTCTCCTGGGTGCTGACAGACGCGGTACGGCATTGCTACACAGTAGCAGCAACCCCTTGCCTTGTGGCAGCAGACGGTACAATACGACTGGTAGCTGTCATCGTCATGTCCGAGGTGCTCCTGGCCATATCAGCTGGGAGCGCCTGGGCAGACATGGGTGCAGGGACTAAATTTGGAGTGACTTGACCAGGTCATTCTCTTTAGTCCTGCAGTCAGTCCTATTGAACCGTCTTATGGTGAGCAGGCAGGCGATACGGATTGCTAGCAGTCGTACTGTACCATCTTCTGCCGAACAGCCATGAGATGTGGATGGCATGCAGTCCTTTTGCACTGTCTGCTGCCAGCCAAAGATGTAAAAGATAGGTGGAGTGGATCAAAACAAGAAATAGACCAGATTTGTTTTGTACTCATTTGCCTCCTCCCCTGTCTAGGGGACTCATTCCTCTAGGTCACACTGCAGTCACTCACAGAGAAGGTGCAGCGAGGTAAATCTAGCCATGTATCAATCAGAGGCCAGGCTAACCTCCTTGTTCCAATAAGAACAATAACTTAGGTGCACCATTTCTTATTGGAACCCTCTGTGAAGTCCTGCCTGAAATACTCCTTGATGTAAAGCCACCCCGTTTGTTGATTTTAGCTTCCTGAAGCCAACCCTGTAAGCCGTGTCATCAGTCGCCCCTCCCTCCGTCAGAGCAATGGCAGACAATCATTCCGCACCTTTTTTCTGTGCGGACACCATACCAAGGCAAGCATGGAGGTGGCTCAGCTCACTTTGGCAATTAGGAGCACATTAAATACCACACGCATAATCCAGCAGTATATGCAGCACCAGAACCTGGCAAAGCGATACCGGGCGAGGAGGCGAGGTCAGCGCGGTCACGTGAGTGATCAGGACATGGACACAGATTTCTCTGAAAGCATGGGCCCTGCCAATGCATGCATCATGATGCTAATGGGGCAGGTTCATGCTGTGGAACGCCGATTCTGGGCTCGGGAAACAAGCACAGACTGGTGGGACCGCATAGTGTTGCAGATCTGGGACGATTCCCAGTGGCTGTGAAACTTTCGCATGCGTAAGGGCACTTTCATGGAACTTTGTGACTTGCTTTCCCCTGCCCTGAGGCGCATGAATACCAAGATGAGAGAAGCTCTCACAGTTGAGAAGCGAGTGGCGATAGCCCTGTGGAAGCTTGCAACACCAGACAGCTAGCGGTCAGTTGGGAATCAATTTGGAGTGGGCAAATCTACTGTTGGGGCTGCTGTGATGCAAGTAGCCCACGCAATCAAAGATCTGCTGATATCAAGGGTAGTGACCCTGGGAAATGTGCAGGTCATAGTGGATGGCTTTGCTGTAATGGAATTCCCTAACTGTGGTGGGGCCATAGACGGAACCCATATCCCTATTTTGGCACCGGAGCACCAAGCCGCCAAGTACATAAACCGCAAGGGGTACTTTTCAATAGTGCTGCAAGCTCTGGTGGATCACAAGGGACGTTTCACCAACATCAACGTGGGATGGCCGGGAAAGGTACATGATGCTCGCATCTTCAGGAACTCTGATCTGTTTCAAAAGCTGCAGGAAGGGACTTTATTCCCAGACCAGAAAATAACTGTTGGGGATGTTGAAATGCCTATATGTATCCTTGGGGACCCAGCCTACCCCTTAATGCCATGGCTCATGAAGCCGTACACAGGCAGCCTGGACAGTAGTCAGGAGCTGTTCAACTACAGGCTGAGCAAGTGCAGAATGGTGGTAGAATGTGCATTTGGACGTTTAAAGGCGTGCTGGCGCAGTTTACTGACTCACTTAGACCTCAGCGAAACCAATATTCCCACTGTTATTACTGCTTGCTGTGTGCTCCGCAATATCTGTGAGAGTAAGGGGGAGACGTTTATGGTGGGGTGGGAGGTTGAGGCAAATCGCCTGGCTGCTGGTTACGCGCAGCCAGACACCAGGGCGGTTAGAAGAGCGCAGGAGGGCGCGGTACGCATCAGAGAAGCTTTGAAAACCAGTTTCATGACTGGCCAGGCTATGGTGTGAAAGTTCTGTTTGTTTCTCCTTGATGAAACTCCCCGCCCCTTGGTTCACTCTACTTCTCTGTAAGCTAACCACCCTCTCCTCCTCCCTTCAATCACCGCTTGCAGAGGCAATAAAGTCATTGTTGCTTCACATTCATGCATTCTTTATTCATTCATCACACAAATAGGGGGATGACTACCAAGGTAGCCCAGGAGGGGTGGTGGAGGAGGGAAGGAAAATGCCACACAGCACTTTAAAAGTTTACAACTTTAAAATTTATTGAATGACAGCCTTCTTTTTTTTGGGCAATCCTCTGTGGTGGAGTGGCTGGTTGGCCGGTGGCCCCCCCACCGCGTTCTTGGGCATCTGGGTGAGGAGGCTATGGAACTTGGGGAGGAGGGCGGTTCTTTACACAGGGGCTGTAGTGGCAGTCTGTGCTCGAGCTGCCTTTGCTGCAGCTCAACCATACACTGGAGCATACTGGTTTGGTCCTCCAGCAGCCTCAGCATTGAATCCTGCCTCCTCTCATCACGTTGCCGCCACATTTGAGCTTCAGTCCTGTCTTCAGCCCGCCACTTACTCTCTTTAGCCCGCCACCTCTCCTCCCGGTCATTTTGTGCTTTCCTGCACTCTGCCATTATTTGCCTCCACGCATTCTTCTGTGCTCTGTCAGTGTGGGAGGACAGCATGAGCTCGGAGAACATTTCATCGCGAGTGCGTTTTTTTTTTCTTTCTAAGCTTCACTAGACTCTGGGAAGGAGAATATCCTGTGATCATTGAAACACATGCAGCTGGTGGAGAAAAAAAAAGGGACAGCGGTATTTAAAAAGACACATTTTATAAAACAGTGGCTACACTCTTTCAGGGTAAACCTTGCTGTTAACATTACATACATAGCACATGTGCTTTCGTTACAAGGTCGCATTTTGCCTCCCCCACCGCGTGACTACCCCCTCAACCTTTCCCCCTCCCTGTGGCTAACAGCAGGGAACATTTCTGTTTAGCCACAGGCAAACAGCCCAGCAGGAATGGGCTCCTCTGAGTGTCCCCTGAAGAAAAGCACTCTATTTCAACCAGGTGACCATGAATTATATCTCACTCTCCTGAAGATAACACAGAGAGATAAAGAACGGATGTTGTTTGAACGCCAGCAAACATACACTGCAATGCTTTGTTGTACAATGATTCCTGAGTACGTGTTACTGGCCTGGAGTGGTAAAGTGTCCTACCATGAAGGACGCAATAAGGCTGCCCTCCCCAGAAACCTTTTGCAAAGGCTTTGGGAGTACATCCAGGAGAAGCGCGAATGCCAGGGCAAAGAAATCTTTTAACATGCTTGCTTTTAAACCATGTATAGTATTTTAAAAGGTACACTCACCGGAGGTCCCTTTCCGCCTGCTGGGTCCAGGAGGCAGCCTTGGGTGGGTTCGGGGGGTACTGGCTCCAGGTCCAGGGTGAGAAACAGTTCCTGGCTGTCGGGAAAACCGGTTTCTCCGCTTGCTTGCTGTGAGCTATCTACAACCTCCTCCTCATCATCATCTTCTTCGTCCCCAAAACCTGCTTCCGTATTGCCTCCATCTCCATTGAAGGAGTCAAACAACATGGCTGGGGTAATGGTGGCTGAACCCCCTAAAATGGCATGCAGCTCATCATAGAAGTGGCATGTTTGGGGCTCTGACCTGGAGCGGCCGTTCGCCTCTCTGGTTTTCTGGTAGGCTTGACTCAGCTCCTTCAGTTTCACGTGGCACTGCTTCGGGTCCCTGTTTTGGCCTCTGTCCTTCATGCCCTGGGAGATTTTGACAAAGGTTTTGCCATTTCGAAAACTGGAACGGAGTTCTGATAGCACGGATTCCTCTCCCCAAACAGCGATCAGATCCCGTACCTCCCGTTCGGTCCATGCTGGAGCTCTTTTGCGATTCTGGGACTCCATCATGGTCACCTGTGCTGATGAGCTCTGCATGGTCACCTGCAGCTTGCCACGCTGGCCAAACAGGAAATGAGATTCAAAAGTTCGCGGTTCTTTTCCTGTCTACCTGGCCAGTGCATCTGAGTTGAGAGTGCTATCCAGAGCGGTCACAATGGAGCACTCTGGGATAGCTCCCGGAGGCCAATACCATCAAATTGTGTCCACAGTACCCCAAATTCGAGCCGGCAAGGCCGATTTAAGCGTTAATCCACTTGTCAGGGGTGGAGTAAGGAAATTGATTTTAAGAGCCCTTTAAGTCGAAATAAAGGGCTTCATCGTGTGGACGGGTGCAGGTTTACATCGATTTAATGCTGCTAAATTCGACCTAAAGTCCTAGTGTAGACCAGGGCTTTGATTCTAGAGTTAGGTGACTACTTCTGATGTAAGCCTGATATCTACAGGAGTCCATTCCTACAAGGTATTAAGTACTTCTTATTAAAAGCCCTCAACTCATTTTGTTGACAAAGGCAAGTGAGGGTATGAAGAACTGTGAAGAATCAGAAACTTAAACATATGTGAGTCTTAAGCAAAAATATATTTCTGTTTTTCAGAGAGGATTTTTCCATGAGCATGACGATGTGTTCACTTCTGCAGTATCTCCAAATGCAAGAAACTCACTGGATAGTTTGTATTAATGGGACTTTAAAGGCCTGATCCAAAGATCACTGAAACCTACTGAAAAACTCCCATTGACTTTAATGGTCTCCTGGGTTTAGGCAAAAAAACAAACAAACTTAATTTTGGATTTTCAAAGTGACTTTTTTAAAAAAACACAATATTTTAAAGTCATTTTTCAAAAACGTTATTAGCTGGGTCTGGACACCTGGTCCATATTAACTCCAATTTAACTAAGATTTTTGTCCAAGAATATAGAGACTACAATATATATCCTTCTAATGAGGATTTAGGCAAATAATTCACACATTTTATGTGGATAATTCAACTACATAGATTAATGCTGGAGAGTGGGATTCGTGTTGTAGACTTTAAGAAGATATGCAGCTTTCTTTTTTACATCACCATGTCTTATATTTGAGGGTATTTTTAATAATAAAAATTCCGCTTCTCAGTTCAGGCACCATTTCATACTGTTATGGCTTTGGAACAAGCATCATTTATTGGCTCTGATTGTTATCGTCATGACTTTAATAAAATAGGAGTATTTCATCACAGGATTCTGAAATGTTCTGTTTTTATATTAAATTGTCCATGCTTATTATGCACAGATTCTTGGTGTTTTCTGAAATGTGACATTTATGGTACTGTTTGCAGCAGTCTGAATGAGTTTCTTGGTATATTCATATGGCCTTATTGTCCCATCTAATATGAGGAACATAAATGATAAAACAGATACAAAATACTCCCAACCATTGCAAAATTAGTACTCACTACTCATCATGAGCAATGGGAACACGTTATGTAGGTTGTATCCACTTTTTGAGTACTCAATTCTACCTGTGCAGCCACACAGACATCATATCTTGTGTGGAAGTAATTCAGAACAGAATTTGGCCCATTATCTTCCAAAAAGGAGTAATGGACATGGACAAATCTCAGTGTGCTCCCTGTTAAAAAAACATTTATAAAGAAATCAAATGTAAGATATTCTCTGTGTTAGAAGCAGACTGGGAATATAAACTGTTTAAAGACTTCTAACAGAGTTTAGGTAAACATTGCTCTGTCTTTTTAAAACATCTTTTTGCTGCACCCAGATTCCCTTTCCTTACAAACATTGCAAAATGTACTAGAGTTGAAAAAATGTCGACTTTTTCCATATAAAGTTGAAAAAATAATATTTTAAAACAGGCCAGAGACCTTCCCCTCTGGTGGAACCCACAGTCCAGTTCAACTCCTCCAGTATCAAGTAGGGAGTTGGGGGGATGTAGTGGGGGGGAACCCAGGCCCGCCCTCTACTCCGGATTCCAGCCCAGGGCCCTGTGGATTGCAGCTGTCTACAGTGGCTCCTGTAACAGCCGCATGACAGCTACAACTCCTGGGCTACTTTCCCATGACCTCTTCCCAACACCTTCTTTATTCTCACCACAGGACCTTTCTCCTGATGTCTGATAATGCTTGTACTTCTCAGTCTTCCAGTCTATGTCTTCTCACTCGCTGCTTCTTTGCACCTCCTGCTTCCAGCTCCCACACACACCAAACATGGAAGTGAGCTCCTTTGTAAACACAGTTGCCCTGATTAGCCTGCCTTAATTGATTCTAGCAGCTTCTTGATTGGCTGCAGGTGTTCTAATCAGCCTATCTGCCTTAATTGTTTCCAGAAAGCTCCTGATTGTTCTGGAACCTTCTCTGTTGGGAAACGGAACGTCCTTTGCTTGCTCCTCAGCTATCTGCTTTCTATTCTTTCCTAAAGCCCCCTGGCCTGGATTTTTCTTACTTTTTGCACCTGCCTTAGTCCCCCCCGACCGGGTCAGACGCTTTTTTTGTTTTCTTTTGATTTTTTGTTTTTTTTTCCGTCTACATGCTGTCGGCCCTCAGCTTGCCGCCAGCACCCGCCCCCCCCCCCACGCCTGCTTTCGGGCGCAGTTATTTGCCTCAGCTGAGCCCCCGGAGGAGGGGAGAGAAGATTGCCGATTTTGCTGTCCAGAGGGGGGAGTGGAAACCCCCAGACCCAGCCGTTTTGCTGGCAGCTCAGACTTTACAACATTCTCAGCATGCTGGAAGCCTTGGAACACAGCCAACACAGCTGGAGAAGAAGATTTCAGAAGACAGGAGAAATAATCCAGGAGAGCTATAAATCATCGTGAAGGGGGCCATAAGACTGAGTAATTTTCTGAATTATACTCTCGTGGGGGGGAGTTTGACTGTGGTTACTTGCGTTTGTGGCGGCACAGGGGGTGTGGCGTGGAGACCCCCCCTCCCCGGTCCATCGGTGCCCCCAACTCCCCCACCCTTACTACAACTGTTACGGCCCCCCCGCCGTCCGTCCCTGCTGGCAACCTGCCATCTCCCTTCGGATCCAGCTGTTCGCTTTGAACTTTGCCTTTCGGACCAGACATAACAGCCGACCAACGGAGACTCTTTGGACAAACGTGTGTGGGTCTGCACACCCCCCCCCCCGTATTGCTTATCCCACAGCTTGCCCCTATTACTGGACCCCGATTTTGTTTCTTCCCCCCCTCCCAGTACAACCCCCTCAGCATTCCCCCCTCTCCCTGCCTGCAGCCTAGCGGGGAGGAGCGGCTACTCCGCTTCTCCCCTCCCCCCTCCTCCTTCCGGTGTCTCCCTGTCTCTCCCTTCTCACAATGGCGGGGAACGAGAAGGGTGAGACCGCTTCAACAAAATTAGTTATCCCTCCCCCACCACCACCCCTGCCTGACCCCCAAGGTCCCCCCCCCACCATTACTGTCAAGATACTTGCCACCACCCCCCTGCTGGGGCACCGGCAGCAGGAGGCACCGGGGTGATCGCTGCTGCTGCTGCACCCACCGCCCCCCCAGATTCTAGGAAACCCCCCCGGTTGGCCGGAAGGGCCAGGGCGGGATGAAAGGAAAGGGCCCCGCTAAAACCACTAAGCCCTCCATGGCAGGGGCTGCCCCCACCGCTGTGGCCTCGTCATCAACCATGGCGCCCCTCCCTGCGTTTCCCTCCACCAGCTCTGCGATTGTCCCTCCCCCGGCCCCCAGGACGTATGCCCGGGCGGCAACGGGCTCCCCCCTGCCTGCCGCCTTGTCATCTCGCCCCCCCCCCATCTCCGCCACCATCACCAGCGGCCGGGGCCCTTTCCCCGACTTGACAAGGAGGCATGGCATCCGTTGCCTCCTGGTGCCCGCCTCGCCCCACGTGGAGACATACATGCAGGAGTTGGCGAAGGTGGTGGGACCCATGGCTATTGTGGCGGCCTCCAAGATGTATGGGAAGGACGTTTTTCTCTTAGCTTCGGAGGCTGCCGCCCAGGAGGCGGTGGAGAGGGGCCTGACGGTGGGGGGGGGGTGTTTGTCCCCCTAGAACCGTTAGAAGACCTGGGCGTTCGCCTCGTCCTCACCTCTGTTCCTCCCTTCTTACCCAATGCTGTCCTGTTACCCGCTCTCTCCACTCTGGGGAAACTTGTCTCTGTCATCAGCCCTCTCCCGTTGGGCTGCAAGGACCCCACCCTCCGTCACGTTTTTTTGTTCCGCCGGCAAGTGCAGCTTCTACTGCCGGCAGGGGCGCGTGACGAAGAGGCGCTCGACGGGTCTTTCCTAGTCCCCTACCAGGGAGCCCGCTATCGGGTCTTTTACGCCACCGGAGAGGCCCGGTGCTACCTCTGCCGCTCAGCGGGGCATGTCCGCAGAGACTGCCCTTTGGCCCAGGGGGGAGGGGCACCCGAACCCCCCAAGACCCGGCAGGACATCGGTCCCGTCGCTGCCGACGCCCCTGGCTGCCCGGCACCTGAAACCAACCCTCCTCCTACTTGACCCATCGCTGCTCCCGTCCGGGCCCAAGAGATACTTTCCCTACAACGCCCGGGCGAGCAAGGGAGTTCCACCCTTGCCAGTACCAACCCAACAGAGCCCATGGAGGAGGGTGTGGCAAGGATATTACCGGGTATAGGAAAGGGCCCGCCCGAAGGAGAAACCCCCGACCCTCATGCTGCTTCACCGCTACCCCCCCAAACCCCTGAACCATCGCCTCCGCCCCCCGACACGACCCCTGCTAACCAACCCCCAGATGACGCTATGGAGGGCTGGACCCTAGTCCAGGGGAAGCGAGGCAAGCGGAAGGCTCGAGCTCCGCTGCATCCGTCCGATGCGGAAGCCCCCCGGAAGACCAGGAAAGGAGGCACTGCTATCGAGCCTCCCACCACAGCCACGAGTGAGATCCATCCACTGGTGTCGGGAGGGGAAGACGGACTGGCATTGGAGGACAGAATCCCCCCTCCATGGGAGACCCTCCCCTCCGAGACTTCTGAGGACGCCCCTTCTGCCTGGATACCACCCGAACCCCCCGCAGACCCCGAGGCGACCGATGAGGCGGGCCCTAGAGGAGAGGCCCCCGGGGTGGCAGGAGCTGGCCTCTCCCCCGTGTATGCGGAGATTGGGGCCCTAGATTTGACCCCGGTCACCCAGGGAGGGGATGATCTGCTGCCGGCTGGCCTCGAGCTGGGCAACCTTACCCCAGCCTCCCTTTCCCCATGCTCCTTCCCCCTAATTGCCTTCCTGGGTGAGCACCCTGCAGAAGGTGGTCCACCACCTGATGCCATGGCCGCTAAGACCACCATGGAGCCAGCGCCTAGGATTATTGGGAGCCCCCTCCCTTACCCCTTAACCCTTGACTCTGCTCCGGAGGCACTTTCCTTTAGCTGCTTCCCTCCTGAACCCCAGAGCCTTACCCCTGCCCCTGCCCCCACCCCTGTCCCTGCCCAAGTCCCCTCCTCCTGCAATGCTAATGCCGCCCCTGGGGTTATTTTCTTTCCGCCTTTCGCAGATTCCCCCCAGGGAGCAGTCTTTGCACTTTCTAGCCGCGACCCATTAGGAGTGGCAATTTTTTCCCTGCCATCCCCCTCCACCCCAAGGCGTGAAATGAATTTAATAACCCCAGCCTGTCAGACGCCCCGTCGGTGGTCCGCACCCTGTCTACCCGCCTTAGCGGACCACGAGGCTGTATTAACAGTCCCACCAGGGAACACCTCGGGAATTGTAACCCCACCCCCCCATGAGCTGCGGCATGCACTACGGAAGTTCCTAGAACACACCCGTGGTGCCCTCAATAGGGTACAGCTGGCTCTTCAGCTATGGGGGGACTTTGATCACATCCTCCAGGCCACAAGGGCCCTTATAAAGGAGGGCAGGGGGCAAGGAAGGCGCAGTGCTGCAGCCTACGAGCGAGCCCGCAGCTTCCGACGCGATCTACTCACCCACGGGATGGGTCACGGGTTGCTGTGCAACCCACCAGGGGCCCTGAACACCCCCGCCAACACGAAACCCCCACCTCTCCAGCCTTCCGCATGACACATCTTATTATTGCGACCCTGAATACCAGGGGCTGTAGGATGGCTCTCCACAGGTCCCAGGTGCTCTCTTACCTTCAGGAAGGGGGGTACTCTGTAGTTTTCCTGCAGGAGACCCATATGGGCCCGGCCGCCGAGGACAGGTGGCGGCTGGATTGGGGGGAAGGGGTATACTTTAGCCACTTCGTGACCTGGCAAGCTGGAGTGGTGACCCTGTTCTCCCTCAACCTACGTCCTGAGGTGCTAGGGGTCAATGAGGCCGGGCCGGGCCACCTGCTGCACCTTCGAGTCCGTATGGAGGGGCTCGTGGTAAATCTTGTTAACATCTATGCCCCACAAATGAGCTCCAGGCGGCCACAATTTTATCAGCGGGTGTCCGACTTTCTCGGCACCCTGGATTCACACGAGTGCCTGGTTCTGGGAGGGGACTTTAATACCACCCTCGAGGAACGGGACCGCTCAGGGGCTGAACCGAGCCCGGCCGCCGCGAATATTCTCCAAGGGATAGTTGAACATCACTCCCTAGTGGACGTCTGGCGTGACCATCACCCAGATGACACCTCCACGTTCACCTTTGTCCGGGTGGAGGCCCATCGGTCACACCACTCTCGGTTGGACCGTATTTACTTATCCTGTTTCCATCTTTCACATGCCCACTTCTCCGCCATTCGTCCAGCCCCATTCTCCGATCATCATTTAGTCACCGTAATGGTCTCCCTCCGTGCAGAGAGACCGGGCCCGGCCTATTGGCCCTTTAATAATAGCCTGTTGGAGGACGAGAGCTTTGTGACATCCTTCCGGGAGTTTTGGCTGGCCTGGCGAGAGCAGTGGCATGCCTTTCCCTCGGTGCGGCGATGGTGGGATCTCAGGAAGGTGCGCGCCAAGCTCTTCTGCAGTGACTACACTCGGGGCACCAGCCGACGGCGAAATGCGACGATAGAGCAGTTGGAACGGGAGGTCTTAGAGATGGAGAGGCACCTGGCCACCAACCCCGAGGACCCGTCCCTCTGCGGAGCGTGCCGGGAGAAGCGGGAGGAGCTCCGGGCCCTTGAGGACCACCGGGCCCGAGGTGCCTTCGTTCGGTCCCGCATCCTCCTCCTTCGGGAGATGGACCGCGGCTCCCGGTTCTTGTATGCCCTGGAGAAAACGAGGGGGGCCAAGAAACACGTCACCTGCCTTCTTGCGGAAGACGGCACCCCCCTCACGGATCCGGAGGAGATGTGTGGGAGGGCCCGTGACTTCTACACAAGCCTTTTCTCCCCGGATCCGACCGATCCTGGCACTTGCGGGGTGCTCTGGGAGGAACTCCTCATGGTCAGCGTGGGCGACCGAGACCGACTAGAGCTGCCTCTCACCCTGGCCGAGTGCTCGGAAGCCCTCCGTCGCATGCCCACCAATAAATCTCCGGGCATGGACGGGCTGACTGTGGAGTTTTACCGCGCGTTCTGGGACATCCTCGGCCCAGACCTAGTCACTGTCTGGGCTGAGTCCTTGCAGAGCGGGGTCCTCCCTCTGTTGTGCAGGCGAGCGGTGGTCACCTTACTGCCGAAGAAGGGGATCCTCCGCGATTTACGAAACTGGCATCCCGTATCACTCCTTAGCATGGATTACAAAATCGTAGCGAAAGCAATCTCGCTGCGTCTAGGGTCCATGATGGTGGATGTGATCCACCCAGACCAGACCTATACTGTCCCGGGTCGCAGCATTTTTGACAACCTATTTCTAGTCCGAGACCTTTTGGAACTTGGGCGGAGAGATGGTCTGTCATTCGCCCTCCTGTCTCTTGATCAGGAGAAGGCGTTCGATAGAGTAGACCATGGGTACCTCCTGAGCACTCTGCAGGCGTTTGGATTCGGACCTCAGTTTGTGAGTTTTCTCCGGGTGCTGTACGTCTCCGCGGAGAGTTTGGTTAGGCTCAACTGGACCCTGACCGAACCGGTCAGCTTCGGGCAAGGAGTGCGGCAGGGGTGCCCCCTCTCGGGCCAACTGTTCGCTCTGGTGATCGAGCCTTTCCTCTGTCTCCTCCGCAGGAGGTTGACGGGGTTGGTGCTGCGGGAGCCGGAGCTGCGGCTGGTCCTGTCGGCGTACGCCGATGACGTATTCCTCCTGGTCCAGGACCCGGGCGACTTGGCGTGAGTGGAGGCATGCCAGGCCATCTATTCGGCAGCCTCCTCTGCCCGAGTCAACTGGGTCAAGAGCTCTGGCTTGGCGGTGGGGGACTGGCAGCAGGTAAGCTCCCTCCCACCCGCACTTCAGACCATCCGGTGGAGTGCGGGTCCACTGCTCTATCTCGGCGTTTACCTTTCCACCACGCACCCTTCCCCGCAGGAGAACTGGCAAAATTTGGAGGGCGGGGTGATAAAGTGGATCCGGAAATGGACGAGGCTACTCCGATGTCTCTCCCTCTGAGGGAGAGCACTGGTGCTTAACCATCTAGTCCTGTCCACGCTCTGGTACCGGCTCAACACCCTGGCCCCGGCCCCGGCCCCGGGTTTCCTGACCCACCTCCGGAGATTGATTCTAAAGTTCTTCTGGTCAGGAATGCACTGGGCCCCTGTTGGAGTTCTTCATTTACCCCTGAAGGAAGGAGGGCAGGGCCTGAAGTGTCTGTACACTCAGGTCCGCATTTTCCGCCTCCAGGCCCTGCAGAGGCTCCTTTATAGTGCAGGTAGTTTGACGTGGAGCATATTGGCGCACGCCTTCCTGCGCCACTTCCAAGGGCTCTGATACTACCGGCAGCTCTTTTATCTTTGTCCGAGAGGTTTTCCGCGAGACCTCTCCGGGCTGCCGGTCTTCTACCAGGACCTTCTCCGGACCTGGAAACTGTTTCTAATGACCAGGTCCGTGGCGGCCACCATGGGAGCAGATCTCCTCATGGAGCCCCTGCTACACAATCCCCAACTCCGTGTGCAGGTGGCGGAGTCCCACTCGGTGCGCCAGAGGTTGGTCCTAGCAGAAGTCACGAGGGTCGGAGACCTCCTGGACTACGACCGGAGAGACTGGCTGGATCCCCTGACATTCGCTCGGCACATGGGGCTCTCCAGCCCTTGTACCCCCCAGCGCGTACTTCAGGAGGTGAAGGCCGCCTTGACCCCCGCTGCTCAGGCTTATGTCAACCGAGCCTTGCGCGAGGGCGCACCCTGCCCATCCTCTACCCCAGGCCCGCCGGACCTTTCCATTGGGCCCCTACCCTACCGATCCCAACAAACCCCTCACCCTTTCACTGCAAGCCGGCTCCATGAACTGCAGCCAGTCAGTTTTCAAATCTCACCATGGAAATATTTATACACACTCACGCTTCACACCCTTCATGCCCACACCTTGGTGTCCCACTCCGATACAAAGTGGCGGGACCTCCTGCCACCCTTGGAGGGTGAGCAACCTCGGTGGACCAGCCTGTATTCCACCTTGGTCCCGAGGCTCGTCGGGGACATCAGTTGGCGGCTCCTTCATTGAGCTGTGAGCACGGGCGTGTTTCTGACACGGTTTACCCCCCATCCCGGATACTTGCCCTTTTTGTAATGTGAGGGAAACCCTGGCGCACGTGTATTTAGAGTGTGCCAGATTGCAGCCCCTTTTCCAGCTCCTCACAAATATTCTGTTGCACTTTTGGCTTCATTTCTCCCCTCACCTTTTTATCTATACACTCCCCAGCCGTGGCCCCACAAAATCGCGAGATCTCCTGGTTAACCTCCTCCTAGCCTTGGCTAAAACAGCCATTTATAAAACCAGAGAGGGGAGGTTGGCCCATGAAGCGTCCTGCAAGTGTAGGGCCTTTTTCCGATCCTCAGTACATTCACGTATCCGGGCGGAGTTCCTCTGGGCAGCGTCCACCGACTTCCTTGACACCTTCGAGGAGTGGTGGGCGCTGTCCGGGGTTCTCTGCTCGGTGACCCTATCCGGTTCCCTCCGTCTGACCCTTTGATTGAGGGAAAGAGCGAGAGACGCCAGCCCCAGCCATTGCCGCTGTGGATACCATCATTCCTGTCATCTAGGAGGGGTCCTATAATACATGGCTGTCTACCCCCACCACCCCCAAACCTCCCACCCTGCAGCTGTTCCCATCTTGCCAGGCACTCTCAGGAGAGGGATAATCGGTGACACTGGGCATGGCACTAGGTAACTCGAGGGGGTGGAAGACCACGAGTGTCGAGGAAGCCCCCCCGCTCTAGGCCAACAGGTAACTCAGGAGGGTGGAAGACCAGGAGTGTCGAGGAAGCCCCCCCACTCTGGGCCCAGGCTAGCCTGATCACTTCTCCCTCCTGAAAGCTGCTGTGTTATACCTTCTGTTTGCGTTGTTTTGTTGCATAGTTTGTTTTATTTTCCTTGGTAACTCTTTGCAAGTGTTACACAATAAAATTATTTTCTGTTTCAAAAAAAAAAACAACCTTCCCTGTTCCCTTACCCAGGGAAAAGGGACCTGCTTAACCTAGGACCAATATTGCTCCCTTCAGTCACTCTCCTGTAGCCCTCTGGCCTGGAGGGAGAGGGCTGCTGCTCCTGCTGCTGGTTATAAGCCCTGGGCTCTCCCTGCTCCTATTGCTGTTGCTGCTCCTTTGTTTGTTTGCCCCTCCTTCTGGTGTCTCCCCTTCCCTCCCTGCTCATGATGGTAGGGGACGAGTCAGGTGGGGTCCCTTTAGCAGCCCCAGCTACCCCTCCCCTACCTGCCCCTCCATCAGCCCCCCAAGCCTCTACCTCCGCTGCCGCCGCCAAACCACCTGCCACCGCCCCTGCTGGGGCACCAGCAACGGCGGGCATCGGGGTGACCTCTGCTGCTGCCATGTCCGTCCCCCCTCAGATTCGAGGGGAGCTCCCCAGCCGGCAGGAAGGGCCAGGGTACAAAGAAGGGGAAGGGCCCCACTAAAAAGACCAGGCCCCCCATGGCAGGGGCTGCCCCCACTGCTGTGGCCCCACCACCGGCCGCGGGAACCCTCCCTGCTGTTCCCTCCACCAGCTTTGTGGGTGTCCCTCCCCTGGCCCCCAGGGCATACGCCCAGGTGACGGCAGCCCCCCCACCTGCCGTTATGTCATCTCTCCCACTCACTGCCTCCGCTACCATCTACAGCGACCAGGGCCCCTTTCCCACCATGAACAGGAAGCACAGGGTCCGTTGCCTCCTGGTGCCCGCCTCGCCCCACGTGGAGACCTACATGCGGGTGTTGGCGAGGGTGGTGGGGCCCACAGCCATTGTGGCAGCCTCCAAAATGTGTGGGAAGGTCATCTTCTTCTTAGCATCGGAGGCTGCCACCCAGGAGGTGGTGGAGAAGGGCCTGGCAGTGGGGGGGGTGTTCGTCCCCCTAGAGCTGCTAGAGGACCTGGGCGTCCGCCTGGTCCTGACCTCCGTCCCTCCCTTCTTCCCAATGTCGCCCTGTTACCCGCCCTCTCCACTCTGGGGAAGCCCATCTCTGTCATCAGCCCTCTCCTGTTAGGCTGCAAAGACCCCGCCCTCCGTCACATCCTCTCGTTCCGCCGGCAAATGCAGCTTCAACTGCCACTGGCAGCACGTGACGGAGAGGCGCTCGAGGGGTCCTTCCTGGTCCCCTACCAGGGGGCCCATTACTGGGTGCATTATTCAATGGGGGAGGCTGGGTGCTACATCTGCCAGGCGATGGGGCACGTCCGGAGGGACTTCCCCTTGGCCCAGCAAGGCGAGGCATCCGGGACTCCCGAGCCCTGGCAGGGCACCGGCCCCATCATCACCGGTGCCCCTAGCTTCCTGGCCCCCGAAGCCACCTCTCCTCCATCCCAGTCTACGACTGCTCCCGCTCAGGCCCAAGGGGCAGCTCCCCCACTGTGCCCAGACAACCGGGAGAGCCCCGCCACCGCTGCTTGCAATCTGGTGGGGCCTGTGGAGGAGAGTCCGGCAGGGACACCCCCGGGCATGGGAGAGGGCCCACCCCAGGGGGAATTCTCCCTCCCTCATGCTGCCCCACCATTACCCCCCCAAGTTCCTGGGCCATCGCCTCTGCCCCCCGACACGACCCCTGCTAGCTAACCCCCAGATGATGCCATGGAGGGCTGGGCCCGAGTCCAGGGAAAGCGGGGCAAGTGGAAGGCTCGAGCTCCGCTCCTTCCAACCGATGCAGAGGCCCCCCGGAAGACCAGGAAGGGGGGCACCGATGCCGAGCCTTCCGCTTTGCCCACAGGTGTATTCCATCCACCGGTGCCGGTTGGGGAAGACGTGGCAGCACCAGAAGGCAGTATCTCCCCTCCACGGGAGTCCCTCCCCTCTGAGGGAGCCCCTTCTGCCCTGGTACCATCTGAAGCCTCTATGAGCCCCAAGGCGACCGTTGTGTTGGGTGCCAGCGGGGAGAACCCCGGGGTGGCAGAAAGCGATCTCCCCTCCATATACGAGGAGATCAAGGCCCTGGGTCTCACCCCGGGACGAACGATCCTATGACAGTGGTCCTCGATCTGGGCGACCTCATTCCAACCCCTCTTTCCCCATGCTCCCTCCCCATAACTGTTGTTTCCGCTCCCACCTCCGAGGAGCCCCTGGACTCCTCCATCAACCCGGCCACAGAAGGCACCCCACTGACAGCCACCAAGACTGTTCAGGCAACAGCCAGTACCCCACGGCCGGGACCCGAGCCACCAGGGGCACCCCTCATTGGTGTGGAGCAATCGATTTCCTTCCCAGGCAGGGGCCCTACAGAAGACAGTCCACCTGCTGATGCTGTGGCTGCAAAACCCACCATAGAGCCTGCACCCGGCATCGCTGAGAGCCCCCTCCCCACCCCCTCAACCCTTGGGAGGCGCCACCATCCAGCTGCTTGGCTCCCAAAGCCCAGAATCTCATCTCTGCCCCTGCCTCGACCCTGTCCCTATCCTGTCCACCTCCCGTGATGTTGTTGCCGCTCCTGGGGTTGTCTCCTTCCCTTTTCCAATAGATGACCCCCAGGAAGTGGCCTTTGTGTTTTCCTGTCCTGATCCACTAGGGGCTGCTATCCTTCTTCCGCAGCCCCCTACTGCTCCAGGGATCGAGGCGGGCCTAGTGGCACCAGCCTATCAGACTCCCCGTTGAGGGTTCACAACCTGTCTGCCCGTCTCGGTGGGCCACGGGGCTGTACGAAGGGCCCCGTCAGGGGATAAGCAGGAGACCGTAACCCCACCCCCCTATGCGCTGCGAGAGGAGTTGCAGGAGTTTTTAGAAAATGTTCGTGGCTCCCACAACAAGGTACAGCTTGCTCTCCAGCGATGGGGGGACTTTCATCAAATCCTCCAGGCCGCGAGGGCTCTCATGGGGGAGGGTAAAAGGACCAGGAAGCAAGGCGCCGTGGCCTACCGGCGGGTCTGCATCTTCCATGACTCCTTACTCACTTATGGGGTAGGTCACGGACTGTTGCGCAGCCCATCGGGAGCCACAAGCATCCCTGCCAGCGAGGATCCCCCCCAGCCCTCCTCATGGCACCTCTCACCATCGCAACATAGAACACCCGGGGCTGTAGGATGGGTCTCCGCAGGTCCCAGGTGCTCTCCTTCCTTTGGGAGGGGGGGTACTCTCTGGTTTTCCTGCAGAAGACCCATATGGATCCGACTGCCGAAGACAGCTGGCAGCTGGATTTGGGGGGACAGGGTCTACTTTAGCCATCTCACAGTTCGTATGGCTGGAGTGGCGACCCTGTTCTCCCCCAACGGCCCGAGGTGCTGGGGGTCGCCGAGGCTATGCTGGGCCACCTGCTGCACCTCTGAGTCCGTATGGAGGGGCTTATGGTCAACCTCATTAACGTCTATGCCCCGACATCGGGCCCGAAGTGGCTGCAATTCTATCAACAGGCATCCGCCTTCCTCGGCACCTTGGATCCTCATGAGTGCCTGGTCCTGGGTGGGGACTTTAACACCACCCTTGAGGAGCGGGACTGCTTGGGGACCAAACAGTGCCTGGCCGCAGCGCAACCACCACCCGGATGACATTTCAACGTTCACCTTTGTCCGGGTGGAGGCCCATCGGTTGCGCCACTCCCGGTTGGACAGCATGTATTTATCACGTTTCCACATTTCACGAGCCCACTCTTCCAGCATCCGGCCGGCCCCATTTTCTGACCATCATTTAGCCACCGTGACGGCCTCCCTCTGCACAGAGAGGCCGGGGCCGGCGTATTGGCGTTTTAACAACAGCCTGTTGGAGGATGTGTGCTTCGTGACGTCCTTCTGGGAGTTCTGGCTTGCCTGGCGAGGGCAGCAGCATGCCTGTCCCTCGGCGCAGCGGTGGTGGGACCTGGGGAAGGTGCGCGCCTGACTCTTCTGCCATGACTACACCCAGGGCGCCAGCCGACGGAGGGATGCGGCAATAGAGCAGATGGAACAGGAGGTCTTAGAGCTGGAGAGGCATCTGGCTGCCAGTCCCAAGAATCCACCCCTCTGCAGAGCGTGCCGGGAGAAGCAGGAGGAGCTCTGAGCTCTTGAGGACCATCGGGCCTGGGGTGCCTTTGTTTGATCCCTCATCCGCCTCCTTCGGGAGATGGATCACGGCTCCCGCTTCTTCTACGCCCTGGAGAAAAGGAGGGGGGCCAAGTATCACGTCACCTGCCTTCTGGCAGAAGACCGCACCCCCCTCATGGATCCAGTGGAGATGTGCGAGAGGGTGAAAGCCTTCTACGCAAGCCTTTTCTCCCCGGATCCGACCAATCCTAACGGTTGCAGAGTGCTCTGGGAGGAGCTCCCTATGGTTAGCGCATGCGACTGAGACCGGCTAGAGCTGCCTCTCACTCTGGCCGAGTTCTCAGAAGCCCTCCGTCGCATGCCCACCAATAAATCTCTGGGCATGGACGGGCTGACCATGGAGTTCTACCGCGTGTTCTGGGAGCCATCTGCCCAGCCCTGTTACTATATATACATGTGTGTGTGTGTATGTGTGTGTGTATATGTGTATATATATATAATCAGTTGAACACACAATGTTTTGTTGATATACAGTAGAACCCCGTTTATCCAAGCCTCCATTATCAAGCTTCTCATATTAACCAAACCGCCAGCTGCCCGGGACTGACAGTGGCAGAGCTTGGGCAATTAGTCCCAGGTGGCTGGGGATACCACGGTCATCTCTGGGTGGCTGGGACTCCGGAGGTTTGTCCTGGGTGGCTAGGGCTGTAGCTGTCATCCCCACTGCCTGGGACTGATGGCCCAAGCCCCACCATGTGGGAGTGAGCCCCTGAGCCACTATTGTGTGGGCCTGACAGCCCAGTCCCAATTACATTGTATAAACAGGGTTCCACTGTAAATTTAAAGCACGTTCAAAAATCAACCACAAGATTGGGAGGTTGTGCACCTTGAATCAGTGACGTACTGGTACTTTCATTAAAATTCAGTTAATATCGATTTTTATTTTTTCACAAAATGTAAAAACTAAAGATTCTCTGCAAAAACACAAATTCTGTGTTTGTCTGTGGCAAATGGATATTTATGATCCCTGCAGATCAGTCACTCATCTAATCCAGGGTAATCTCCGAGAAAGGCTAACACCAGATTCTTCAAAGAAAGGTATATACGTCCTCCAGCCCCCGACCCCAGAAGAGGTATTATGTAATAACTCTCCTACTGGGAAGTTACTTCCTATCCCCTAGAACTCAATGGCTGGTTTGGATACTGAAGTAGGAGGGTTGATTTCCCTTATAAATGTTTATCCTAGCTAGTGTTACTGCAAACTATATTTGTATGACTCATACCAATGTCTAATCCTTTTCTGAATCCTAACTGCCTGTCACAGATAAGAAGTGCTACTTCCAGAAAATAGATTCAAGATCTGAAAAGTGGCAGTCCCCATAGAGATAGTTCAAGTGTGAAAGAATTAAAAAAGAAAGAAAAGCAGGGGAAAATAAAGCATAAAAATGGCAGAGTAGTAGTGCGATGTATCAGCTTTAACACTATGGGCCCTGAATTCTCCTTCACTTAGGGTAGAGCTGGTTGGGAATTTTCCAGTGAAAGAGAGGTTTTTTTGGAAAATGCTGATTAGTTGAACCCAAAATGTTTCACAAAAATATTTCTAATTCAACACATTTTGTATCAAATCACAGGCAGGTTTCTGTTGGAAACCCACCTGGTTTTCTGGCAGGCTGCTGGGAGCTGTGGCATCCAGGGTCTTTGGCTCCAGGTCAGCCCCTCAGTGCAAACTAGCTTGGAGCCAGGCCTAGGCTCTGTGCCATGGAACCAGGAGCCTGAAAGCGCTGAGAGGCCTGACTAGTCAGGGTTTGGCTCCCATCTACTCAGTAGCGAAACTGGAAATCCTAGGATGGGCTTCCAGGGTCTGCAGCTGGAGGGTATCCCTACCAGGTTCCCAGGTCAGCTGGTTCCCCAGTCTTCCTGACTCCCAACCAGATACATAGCCTCTCTAAAACTGACAAGATTCATGTCAATTTCAGCCAGCAGCTGCTGGTCCCAGGGAGCAGATTTCATTTAGGAGACTCCATGTGCGGGTGTTCCTGAACAAAAACAAATTCAGAATTTTCCCACTCGTTGGAAATCCCAAGTTTCAACAAGCTCTAATGAACAGTTTGTGCACCTATGGATCTGGTGGGTAGGCAGTCACAGCACGTTCCCCTTTGAAACGGTTCCAAATCGGCAGAGAATCTTTCCCTGATCTGCAGGGATTTAGGAAACTGTGGGGCAGGGTCAAGATGGAATAGGCAGCTGAACAAATAAAGCTATGGCATATGCAGGCTGCAATAATTTGTACAAGGCTTTATGCTGTGGACTCCTCCCCGACTCCACCCCACCACACCCCTCAGGGGAGAATCCTAGGGGGCAGCGGGAATTTATGACAGCCCTGCAAGAGCCGCATTGTCAAGAAACCACAAAGAACTGGGGTGGGGAACATAATCAGGCAGCAGTATGGAGGCAAGCAGATCTCCTCAGGGGAAGACATGTTGACATAAGAATTTCCACAACCCTGTTCAGGAATAACCTACGGTGAGGAGAAAGTGTTGAATGCCTGGCTCAGGAGTGGTTTCATAACCACTAATATAATTTCTTATTTTTGACATTTTGTTTTTAAAACTGGTGTCTTATTAAATCTGTTCCTAATTATTGGCTAAATGGCACTTACTTCTGCTACACCTTCATTTTGTAAATTCCACACTTATGATATATTTAGCCCTCTAGGCCCTCTTTTACTATACCATGTTAACTAAGATATCAAATATTTATTATTTTAAAATAAGAACTTTTTGCAGTATCTCAAACACATAATGTAGTAACTGGGCCAGATTCTGGCCCTCATTGCTGACCATTTCTGCCACTCCAGTGGAATAAGTGGCTGGAATGGCCCTTTGTGGAATTCCTCGAGATGTGCAACTAATATAGGTAGCCCTACACACCACACTCCAACATAGAGGTGTGGGTAGTAGCTGGAAGTGGTTAGCTAGAATGCGAAGTGATCTGTGTATTCTTGGCTGTGGAACAATTTATATGCTGTGATGAAAATTTTCTGTAAGTTAGAGCAGTCCCAGGGCTGCTCCAATTTACACCTGGTACTACACCAGCCTCTGGAACAGTCCATAATTAGGGAAGCCCAAACGTAGTGTGTATCCACCTTTTTAAACCTGCCATGTGTCTTGTTGTGCTGTGTAAATTGAGAGGGGCAGCACATAATCTGTTCCACTATTGATAAATGTTGACACTTTAATGGGAACCACTGTATTAACGTACATGAACAATAGCATTTTGGAGGGTTTTTTTAAATTGATTTGATAAAAAGAGCCTGATTCTGAATTCATATACACCAGTGGAAGTCAGGAGTAATTGGATGCACACCTAAATAAAATCATCATGAGATAAGAATCTGCCCTAGTTTTGCAGTTGTAGAATTAACCACTGCCAATAAGGCCTTTTTTGTTGGCTAGGCTCCCCCATAATTGCTGCTAATATTATTCCTGCTTATTTTCTTCCTAGGCCTGCTGCTGAGACTGGTATTTTGCCAGTTTGAAAAAAAAAAAAAAGATGTCTTTTGATTGATCTTACTAGTGCTGTTCATGCTAGTGTCATGCCTGGTGTCATCATTCCCGTTACAAAAATGTCTTGGGTGATGTTTGTGCTGTGTCACAATGGTCCCACAGTCTGCTATTTTTGTCTTGCTTTTAAGTTTCCATAACTTCCACCTTTGAATTCTAGAGGCTTTTTACTTTGTCTTGATTTTTTTTTTATATTATATATTTTAATAAAAATCAAAATGTTTCATTCTTCCTCCCTCTCCCATATGTTAGTTTCTGCCAAGATTAGTTGTTCATTTAAAAATATGTATAATGGTTAAGCATATGCTTTAAAATATTTCTAAACTTGACAACTTACCAAATGTATTTTAAATATCCCAAATAGTTATATATGTGTCTATTTTTAAATGTAGCTGTGAAACTTCAAGCTTTTCTTAAAATAAGGTGAAATGTAAATAATTTACAATTCTGTCTGCTTAGAACAATAACAACAACAACAAATACTGCTTTATGATTCCCATTCACCTGTCTGGCCTACTGTGATTTATGTTGTCTGCCCAGTACTTCATTTAATCTGCAATGTCATATAACATCAGGTTTATCTTGAATGTGAATGCAAAGATTCCAGATTTTTCATACGAAGACGTGAACGGATCTTGACCCCATCCTTCCTTATTCTTTCTTGATTTAACTGCTTCCTAACCTCAGATTCAATATCTTGTTTGACAGCTGAAAGTGGAAATATAAAATGGCCTTGAAAATATCCCTAATTTCTAGACTATTCTTGACAGTTCGTTTGTTGATCCTTCTCCCAGTTGATCAGTTACTACAGTTAGGTATAATATCTAGAAAAAAACAATGCTCTGGTAAACAACCTTTTCTATTTTTGTGACCCACTTTGTCTCCTTGAAGAAAATTTCCTGGGTTTCTCTACCAATTTAGATTGTTCCATGTAAACATAGTTGTTTTCCTCTTTGTCTAATTGTTGAAGTCTGGGTTTTCACTCTCTACCTGAAAAAGCTATACTGATGACTAATTTTGTGTGAAGTTGCATATGAATGAGTATTGGGATTGTAGCAGCCATGATTTCTAGCAGATTTAGAAACGAGTAATTTGCCATGGTAAATTGTAAACTATCTATAGTAGGAGCAGTGACGAATCTGAGGAACTGTCCCAGACTGAGGTGTCAATAGAGGAGGTTTTGGAACAAGTTGATAAATTAAACTGTAATAAGTCATCAGGACTCATTCACCCAAGAGTTCTAAAGGATCTTAAATATGAAATTGCAGAACTCTGAACTGTGGTATGTTACTTGAACACTGCATGCTGTTCTGGTCATCCCATCTAAAACCAGAAATATTGGAGTTGGAAAAGGTACAGAGAAGGGCAACAAAATAATTAAGGGCATGGAACAGCTTCCATATGAGGAGAGATTAAAAAGACTAGGAGTTTTCAGGTTAGAAAAGAGATGACTAAGGGGGAGATACAATAGAGGTCTAGAAAATCATGAATGGTGTATACAAAGTAAATAAGGAATTGTTATTTACTTCTTCACATAACATAAGAACCAGGTGTCATCCAATTAAATTAATGGGCAGCAGTCTTAAAATAAATAGAAGGAAGCACTTCATCACACAATGTATAGACAACCTGTGGAATTTGTTGCCAGGGGATGTTGTGAAGGCCAAAACTGTAACAGGGTTCAAAAAAATTAGATAAGTCAATGGAGGATAGATCCATCAATGGCTATTAGCCAAGATGTTCAGCGTTGCAACCCCATGCTCTGGGTGTCCCTCGCCTCTCACTGCTAGAAGCTGGGAGTGGACAACAGAGAATGGATCACTCAATGATTTCTTGTTCTGTTCATTTCTTCTGAAGCACCTTGTTTTGGCCACTGCCAGAAGACAGGATACTGTGCTAGGTGGATCATTAGTCTGGCCATTCTTATGTTCAGTGAATTCGGAACAATAAGGTTGAAATCCTATCCACTTGAAGGAGAATGTCCACACAACGCACAAAACTGCTACTACTCTGAAACTTATCTACCAGTGAATTCTAGGTGTGACTTCTTCAAATGAAGTTTGAAGTTTCCCAGAAAAGGAATAGAAAAAGTGGAAACTTCCTAACATTAATCTTTAATTACTGAATTATTGTGACAAATTAATATTACTTTCTGTGATCAAAATACTAAAAAATCATGATGTTTCTGGAGATTTGTTTGTGCTACTCTAGAGAGTTTTATCCTGCACTGAATTCAAAAACTACCATCTACATTTTAGCAGTAACATTCTGTACTTTTACTTTCTCACTCACATTGAAGTTATAGGATTTTATTTGCTTAAATATCTGTCACATTCTGTAATTTTTACTCCATAGCGTATATTTTAGGGCAAACTGTCTGAGAAATATGCATATCTGCAACCCACAAGTCACCATGATATGTCATCTAAATGAAGCAAGACCAATAGTATTATTTAACTGTTGAGGAGAGTGGTGCATTGCAATGCCCCAGAAATCGGGGGACTTGAGAGGGAGCTGCACAGATGCCAAACAAAGTTCTCAAAATAAATTCTTTTAAATGGGCTAGGGGCTGTGACCTGTCAGATCTCTGGTTTGGACGTTAGGTGAGAGGCAGATAAGCAGTTTATATTCATATTATTAATATTAATGTTTACCCTCCTCCAAATATGACATGTGTGTAAAATATAGCATCTGTGTACAAGCTCCATTGAAAAACAAACAAACCAACCAAAATGAACTATTTCTCCTACTCAATTTCCTCTCTGCAGAATATTGAATTACCTTTGGATGGGTAAACATACGGAATCTCTATGCACAATAAACTCCAATAAACT
This sequence comes from Caretta caretta, assembly GCF_965140235.1. Taxonomy (NCBI): domain Eukaryota; kingdom Metazoa; phylum Chordata; order Testudines; family Cheloniidae; genus Caretta; species Caretta caretta. The sequence continues at coordinate 57,695,298 of NC_134209.1, forward strand.
CCAAAATTGGCACAAATCTCCTGGTTCTTTTGGGGATCACAAAGTATGTTGAATAAAATCCTCCTCTCCTTATGGCTCTGAGAAACAAATTCTGAAGGTCTCTTTTTTAGCAACTGTGCAGCCTTTTGCATCAAGATTAAACACTTTGTTCTGTCCCTAGACAGTTGTGCATTCATTACTCCTGAGACAGTGATATTTGAAATAAATGGATCTGAAAGACCTTGAGAAATAGTCTCTGAAACCCCTACATTTTGAGTTATTCTCTCCTACATGAGAAAAAAAAATACTTCAGTTCCTCCCTCCACGTCCCTATGTAAAGAAAAATAGCTGATGTAGAATGTCATATGTTAGGGTTGCAAAAGGGAAGATTATTTTTATCTTTAGTCATTGGGACTTATTACCTCCTATTATCCTGAAAATAAATTCTGCATCTCTACTGAATGGGGCATACTCATTTTCTATCTCAGAAGGAATGGCAAAAAAGGATGATGCTCCATGGAATGCAAACAACAATCTTAAAAATTCTCCAGGCTCAGCTATCTTTTTGGCCTGTGCCATGGCTCATTTTCCACAATGGTTCTGGTCACCAACGTAAGGATGATTGGGTTATTTTATGTTCTTACAGTTTAATGTGAGAAGAGACCCACAGATTCTCTAGTTTGACCTCCTGTTTGGTCTATAACCAGCTACCAACAGCACCTAGAACCCTCACACTAAACCCAACAACCAAAATGAGATCAAAGTAAATGGGATTCACAGGAGCCTAGACTATTATGTGCTACAGGTGTAGAATAGGAGAGACTGAGTCTCGAGGCCCCTGAAATGGCAGGGAAATGATTAAGTGAGATATACCCATTAAATCCTGGCAAGTGACCAGTACTCACATGCCACACAGGAAAGCAAAAAAAAAATCCAAGATCACTGCTTTTCTGACTTGGGGGAAAATTCCGTCCCAACTCCACATCAGTTAAATCCTGAGCATATGAGCAAAAACCAGCCAGGTAAGCACCTGAAAGAGAGAAGGCAAGGTGCCACCTTGGAGCTCTAGCCCACTCTGTCCAATATCCCATCTCCAGCCATGGCCATCCCTGATTCTTCAGAAGAAGGAGATTTAAAAAAACAAAAAAGAAAACAAACTTCCAAGACCATGCTGTGGGGAAATTATCACTCATGAATTTTGGGAAAATAAGACATAAAGCAGAAGTGAGATCCAGGGCTATTGAGTCTTGCCCCCCAACAACACAAGCAACTCCAACACACAAATGCACACATAAATCTATCCAGTTTGCTCTTAACTCTAATTAAATTGTTTGCTTTCACAAATCCTATTAGAAAACTGTTCCAGAACCTTACCCCTCTGTGGTTAGAAACCTTCTTCCATTTTCCAGCCTGAATTTGTTCAGGGCCCATTTATATTAATTTTTTTCTTGTGACAATGTGGTCCTTCAGTTTAAATAGTTCTTTACCCTCCATGGTATTTACCCCCTAATTATGATTTGGGAATCTGTACAATTTATGAACACTGTGTGAGACTTTGAATGCTGTGTATCTGTGTCAAGCTACAAACTCCATTTTTACCTTCTCTTTTATCTGTTTGCCTCCATGTTGGTCTGTTCAGGCTCTCGGGGTTAAACACTCAGGGATCCAGGGGCAGAGAAGCTCGGATTCCCCTCCCAGCAATCCTAGTGGGTGTCTGGAAGCAGGCGGTAGGGTGGGTTCATTAGGATCTGTGAAATATGTCATCTACCATATTATATATAAAACAATTGCAAGCAGGAGTTAATTTTAAATTAGAGTTCATGAATCGGGCAAACTGACAGTCCTAGTGAATGAAGTCCTCTATTGATAAAACAGGCAGAGCATGGGCTGAGTGAGTAGAAGCATCTGTCCCATTAATGAGTTTCAATGTGTCCTGGAGAAAGCAAACCTAGGGATGAAAAAAGTAGTTTATTTTTCATACTCATTTAATCCTTGTTTTCCTTGTGTTGATACTACTGACTAGGGTACCACTTATTTCCCACTTGTAATGGTAGCTTTTGTGACTGGCAGGATTGAAGCAAGCATTCAAGAATCATAGCTCCAAAAATCAGTTAGTTCATGAGGGTGGACTATGGGTGGACCTCCTGGGCACCCTTTGACCCCAGTTCATGGGTTTTCTCCAGGTGCTCTATACCTCCGCGGAGTGTTTGGTCAAGCTCAATTGGACCCTGATCAAACCCATCATCTTCGTTAAGGGGTGCATCAGGGCTGCCCACTGTCTTTTCAACTGTATACCCTGGCCATCAAGCCCTTTCTCTGTCTCCTCCACAGGAGGTTAATGGGGTTGGGGCTCTGCAAGCTGGAGTTGTGGATGGTCCTGTCATAGTATGCTGGCAATGTCACATATATCATTATGTCATTATATCGATTTTATGGCTGTTTTGTTACCTACACTAATAATTCATATTAGTCGACTACTGACCTGAGATATAACTGGAATCTGTGTAAAGGGAAAAAAAGCACCTAACTTCTGCAGAATCCTGAGCTTTCTCTACCAGCTTCTGGTAGCATTTTTCAGAATGTGCCTTCCATCCTGGGTAGGTAAAATAGAAGTACATTAAAATAAACTGACAAGAAATTTGGTCCACTAATACTTTAATTTAAAGATTTCAGGCATGGCTTTAATGCAATGAGTTAACAAATATAGGCAAGGATCTGGCTCAGATTGCACAGATTCAGAAGTAAAATGTTGAAACCCCTATGAGAGAGCATCAAAGCCCGGATTTTCAAGAACTTGGATATTTCCAGATTCAACTGCAGACTTAACCAAATTGTCATATAGATTATATATTACTTTATGTGGCTTTAGTCATTCTCTTTTGAAACACATCTCTTTGGTTTTTTTTTGTTTGTATTTTTGGTGGTGTTGTTTCCTCCCCCACTCCCTTTATTTCTTCCCACTGTTTGCATCATTATCATGAGACTATTCTGCAGCTCTTTCTGAGTCACGTGGGGGAGGTGATGAGTCTTAACCATGACTGGGTGGAGGGGGAAGTCTTGTAAAATTCATAACTTTCTCTTCTACTTTTAGACTTAATCATTCATTCCTTGATTATGCAAAGTTCCCACAGATCTGAAGGGGAGTATTGGATGGGCAAGGAATACAAGACCTTTGCTATACTATTAGATGTATATTTACGTGGCGGGGTTCATTATTGCACCAAAGACAAAGCCAGAAGAGTAATTTTAACCTGGTCATTACCAAGAAGACACTACAACAATGATAACTGTCTCTGAGCTCAGCTAACCCAGAAAATAAACATTATCTATCTAAGTGATTTTATTTATTCATAGCCTTTAGGGAGAATGAAGGGACAATTAAAATGTAATTTGTGAAAACTGTGCCATTTCTTTATCCTACAGTTGTAAATGGATCATTTCGATACTCAGGGTAATTAAAGCCATCCTAAAAAGTGGCAGCAGTCTCCATTATTATAGCTTGATCACCACCTTGTAGAAGTCTATTATTTAAAATTATTTCTTTGACTTTGTCAGTGTTTACACAGCCCAGCATCATCAGTGTTGACTTAAGGTTATCTGTATGTCCCATAGATAGCATACAGAACAGTATCTATTGATCTCTTAACCACGCTGCTCTACTTGACAATCACTAAATGAATTTTAATTCATAAAAGAAAAAAATACATGGAGTCAAATTTAATCTATTGTCCAATATATTGCTGTTTTCTGCTACTAAAATAGCCTGCATCTCATCTTGGAAGCATAATGTATATGAGTCTCCTCTGAAAGAACTTCAATAAAATATTGATGTGAATTACTTTTTTATATTTTGCAGGATAAGGTGTTTAGGAGATTCAAGTGGCGGGGGGCGGGGGGAAGGGGGGGAGAAGCTTAAGTAATCCTCAGCCATGCTTTGTATTCTAAGAGCTGCTGTTTTGAATCTTTACTTTGTATTCACTATTCTAACTCCTTTCTAGGATTAAAATATCAATCTGTGTTTGCCAATAAAATGTTCTTTCTCACCACTGAATATTAATTTCCACAAAATACATTTTTGTTTCATGCTTTATAGGCAAATAGTTTATTATATTGTCTTCAGGAAAAGTCCTATATGTTTCATCCAGTTCTGCTCCTGGAGTTCTGACTCTTGACTCCAAAAACACAATTTCCTGAATATTTTTTCCAGTTCTAAATGATTGTTTGGTTCAACAATATTCATATCCCTTTTATTGCTGTTTGTGAATATTTCCACTATTTAGCTGTTATTCCTAGAAAATATATACATAATTACAAAACTTGTCATAGAAGAATATATTGATTTAGATAGGGTATGGGTTAGATTTTGATATCCTTAAGCATGTTGAATAGTACCTTAGTTCACAAATTGTCCCATTGGTTTTAATTAGATAATAGTATCTCTCATCCAGCGTAGAGATGACAAAACTTAGCACATAGTAGAGAGAATTATATAAATTGAAAAATGTAGGCATCATAATATGAGCTGCTGAGCACCTCCAGCAAAGTGTTGAGGACCACTGTTTCCATGGACTTAAATGTTCTTGAACTTGCCCCACTGGAGTCAAGAGGTGCCTTTGACTTTAATAGCAAAAGTATTGGACTAGGTGGAAGTTGAGGATGCTCAGCACTTCACAGGATAAGGTTCTGCACAATAGAAGAAGAATACTTTGAGTCAGAAATATGTCCTGCTTCTATCCCCTTTAGTATTTTGTACATCATGGATTTTTTATTTATTGTTTATTTATTTTGACTATAATTTGCCCTCAGGGAAAAGAGAGTTAAGTGTTCTTTCAACAAACAAACAAAAAACCACAATGCAGAAGTGCTGTAATCTTTTTTGTTTTTCTGAATATGCTGAGGTAAGCCACCTGCATCAATACTGGGCAACCCAATTCAGAAATGAGCTGTGTACTTTGAAATATATGGGAATCAAGTAGATATAATGTGACATTTTATTATGTTATGCTTTGCAGAACATAGGGGAAAATATAGAATTTGATACTTATGGTTTGTATGACACAAATGAATTTATGATGACCAGTGACCATACACTGAGTGTTAAATGAATATATAATGACTAGGGCCCTACCACATTCAAGGCCCATTTTGGTCAATTTCATGGACATAGGATTTTAAAAATAATACATTTCATGATCTCAGTTATTTAAATCTGAAATTTCATGGTGTTGTAATTGTAAGGGTCCTGACACAAAAAGGAGTTGTGGGGGTGGGGGTCGCAATGTTATTGTGTGTGTGGGGGGGAGGGGGGTTGCGGTATTGCTACCTTACTTCTGTGCTGCTGCTGGTGGCGGCACTGCCTTCCAGGCTCAGCATCTGGAGAGCGGCAGCTGCTGGCTGGGAGCCCAGCTCTAAAGGCAGAGCTCTGCCAGCAGCAGCATAGAAATAAGGCTGGCGTGGTTTGGTCCTACTACCCTTACTTCTGCACTGCTGCCTGCACACTTGGGCCGTCAATCAGCAGCTGCCACTCTCTGGATGCACTACTCTGAAGGCAGCAGCGCAGATGTAAGGGTGGCATGGTATGGCATTGCCACCCTTACTTCTGCCCTGCTGCTGGTGGGGCGCTGCCTTGGGAGCCGGGCGCCCAGCCAACAACTGACGCTCTCTGCCGCCCAGCTCTGAAGGCAGCACAGAAGTAAGGGTGGCAATACCATGACCCCCCTAAAATAAACTTGTGACCCCCTGCGACTCCCTTTTGGGTCAGGACCCCCAGTTTAAGAAACACTGGTCTCCCCAGAGAAATCTGTATAGTATAGGGTAAAAGCTCACAAAAGACAGTTCATGATGCATTTTTCATGGCCGTGAATTTGGTAGAGCCCTAATAATAACAGAACTCATGGTAACAATTAGAAAAAGTGGCTAGATATTATGAATATATGTGCTATTCATTGTACCAACATTGATCATGTAGAACATAAGTGGTGTTACTTTCATGTTAATTTAGAATTAATGAATTCTTAATTAATCTCAGAACGGGATTGGATTATTCCAGTTTCAAGTCACTGAATCTCAAATTGTCTGTGGCCATTGAATAGGTGCACTGGGGGTACAATGGGACAAGTCAAAAGAATTAACCTTATTTAAGCTCCTACAGAAGCACCACACTCAGCAACAATCCCTGTTTTCAGAAACACCGAATCACCCTACAGAAGGTGGGACAATGGCATCTCCTCCCTAGTAAGAGTATATGGAGCAGGCCAGACACTCTAGGGAAAGTGAGCTGCATATTTCTCCTCTGCAATATAACTCTTTGCAGTGGGTCTTGAAGAAGGGTGTGAAAGAACAGAGGATAGTAGATATTGCACAAATATTTCAGCACTACAATACAACACACTTTTTAAATGGTTTAGTTTTGTTCTTCGTGGAACTGCCATTTTGTCATGGTATGCTTTTTCAGGGCATGTCAGATCTGTCCTGGTGAAACAGAAAAAATGATGGAAATGTAGTTTAAAAAATAAAGGCAAAAATTATAGGACTAAAGTGAAAGGAGCTGTAAATGGGGCTGTCACTATAAATGGTGTAAAGTGGGTGTAAGAGGAGGTAGGTGTAAGTAACAAACTGAGGGGGCAGAAGAGCGGGATCTAAATCAGGTGTGCCACCTTTTTTTTTTTTTTGCACCTATTTATGTTAGACCTTTTTTTTTACACCCTCTTGGTTGCTTTTCCTGCTGCTGTCTCTTTTTTAAGATAAGTTGTAAATTACACAAACTTAGGCTCATACTGATTTTATATTAATTTACCAAAATGTAATTTACATTGCTGTTTCTGTTACCTCTGAGCTTAGACAAGTGTCATTGTTTCAAAACCAAAGTAACCTGTATTTTCTGTGGGTGAATCAGCTTGTTAGTATCCACAGAAACAGTAATGAAAGGTTTCAGAGTAACAGCTGTGTTAGTCTGTATTCGCAAAAAGAAAAGGAGTACTTGTGGCACCTTAGAGACTAACCAATTTATTGAGCACACCTCGATTATCATACACATTGTAAGGAGAGTGGTCACTTTAGATAAGCTATTACCAGCAGGAGAGTGAGTTTGTGTGTGTGTGGGAGGGGGGTGGTGAGAAAACCTGGATTTGTGCTGGAAATGGCCCAACTTGATTATCATACACATTGTAAGGAGAGTGATCACTTTAGATAAGCTATTACCAGCAGGAGAGTGAGGTGAGAGGAGGTATTTTTTCATGCTTTGTGTGTATATAATAAGATCTTCTAAACTTTCCACAGTATGCATCCGATGAAGTGAGCTGTGTAGCTCACGAAAGCTTATGCTCAAATAAATTGGTTAGTCTCTAAGGTGCCACAAGTACTCCTTTTCTTTTTGAGAAACAGTAATGTTGATCTAGTTTTAGTGGTGGAATCTAAGTGGATACTTTTTATTCTATTACCTTCTTTAGTTTTATATAGTATTGATGAAATTGAAAATCAGTGACCTGACAAAAACAAAATAACATGGTGTGAAAATTGCTACCATGATTTCATACTGTGTTAATGCAAAGATGTCATTCCAGCTTCAAAATAATAATAGCATTCAGCTTCTGAATATGCAGCATCTGTCAGGTTTAAGGAGAGATGCAGCCACTAAAAACTACCCTTTAATCACATCTATCTGTAGTTTGCTGGATAATGGTCACTCTTAACAGATAATTACTACTTTTAAAAATAAGTGTCATCTCTTTACTGCACATTTATGGAAAAAAAATCAACTCTAATATCACATTGTATCACACTACAGTATTTGAGGCAGACCTGGAAACAATGAAACAGATATGTCATGGGCTGCAACTTTATGAAAAACCTATACCCAATGGAAAACCGTTCCCAAACTATCTAGCAGTTCTATGCCAGTGCAGATTTCAAATGGACACCAATGGTTCTGAGTTCTGCAAACCTAAGGGTGGGTAATTCCCCCTCTACACCCTCAGGCAGGTCCAGAGTCCCAAACTGTTCCCCTCCTTCACGTAGGACATAAGATGAGGGGAGTCACGGGTTATGCAACACATAGAGGCACACTCCTTTACTGTGCAATGTTGTGATCTATGGATATGCCTGAGTACATATTTTTAAATTGTTTATTGCTTTTAATTTGTTGAATTAAAAGCAATAAAAAATGTAAAATATGAAAAAAGAAGATGTTAGAACTCTGGGTATCTCTGACTTAATTTGAAAGATTTGTAAAAATATGTACACATATTTTTAACCTTTCCATATGGACCTGCAGAACTCCAATTTGGCCTGGCTAAAATGGCTAAGTGAGAACAGAAGGAAGAAGTTAACACAAAATATGTACTGTGAAGTTAGAGATCAGGGAGTGGAGCCTGCAGTGGGTACTGTGGGGAACTCATGACCAAGGGATTTTTAATGATCTCAGATTGTTGTGATTGGGCTATAAAAGCTTTTTGGAATTATAATTGGAGCCCAAAACTCAGGGGAGGGGTGTTTTTTTTTTTTGTCTGTATGTAGCTTAGTCAGACAATCATGCCAATTTACTGAATAACCAACACCACTTCTTGCAGCATTCAGGTATTCTTTGTAAGTCTCCCATCAAAACACTGACAATGTCTAAACTTTTCTAAGCTTCTGAGATCTGACACAGTATCATAGATTCATAGATTCCAAGTCCAGAAGGGACTATTGTGATTGTCTAGTCTGACGTCCTGTTGGAGGCCATAGAACTTCCACAAAACAATTTCTAGAGCAGATCTTTTAGAAAAAAAAGACGATCTTGATTTTAAATGGCCAGTGATAGAGACTCTATCACTACCCTTGGTAATTATTCCTATGGCTAATTACCCTCCCTCTTAAAAATTACATCTTGCTTCCAGTCTGAATTTGTCTAGCTTCAGCTTCCAGCCATTGGATTGTGTTATACCTTTCTCTGTTAGATTGAAGACTGAATTATCAAATATTTCTTCCCCTTGCAGGTACTTACAGACTGTAATCAAATCACTCCTTACCTGTCTCTTTTTTAAGATAAGTAGATTGTGCTCCCTGAGTCTATCACTATAAGTCAAGTTTTCTAATCCCTTAATCATTCTCATGGCTCTTCTCTGAACTCTCTCCAATTTATCAAGATCCTTCTTGAATTGTGGATATAAACTGGTTCCAGAATTAGTCACATCAGTGCCAAATACAGAAATGACCTCTCTACTCCTATTGAGATTCTCCTTGTTTATGCATCCTAGGATGCCTTCCAGATGATTTCATAAGTGTGCAGTTCATTAACAATAAAAAATATATAAAATGGACTTTGATGAAGATTGGTTTTAAAGGGTTATGTTTTTAATGGAACCATCTTGTTTCTTTTTATTTATTTATCCTCAATTTACTTAGGTTAACAAATAGAAGGTTAAGGGGTAATTTAGTACAGTTTCTAAGTACCTATATGGGGAACAAATATTTATACAAAGGTATAGAATCCAATGGCTGGAAGTTGAAGCTAGACAAATTCAGACTGGAAATAAGGTGTACATTTTTAACAGAGTGGTAATTAACCTTTAGTACAATTTACCAAGGAATATGGTGGATTTTCCATCATTGGCAATTTTTAAATCAAGATTGGATTTTTTCCTAAAAGAAGTGCTCTAGAAATTATTTTGTGGAAGTTCTATGGCCTGTGCTATGCAGAAGGTTGGACTAGAGGAGCACAAGAATCCCATCTGGACTTGGAATCTATGAACGTGTGTGTGTGTGTGTGTGTGTGTGTTTCACTTTAGAAGTGTCATGCATTTGAATATCCTCTATTAATCCCTCCTTTTTAATGTCTTCAGCAGCCATCGGTATCTTGTCTTGCTATATAAAGTATTATCTACCATAGTTGCAGGTTTATTCATTAAATTGCTCTTGTTCTGTTGCTTCTTTTCCTGATTGTTTGCATTTTTAGCATCTTTTGTTTGTTCTCGTCCCCTGCTGCTTCACATCATTGCAGCTATCTCTGGGGTTTTGATATGAACTGCCCATCTGATGGGTTTCCTGCTGATTTTACTCTATCTAGCTAGAGCTTCAGCATTAGTCTTAGTAACCATTGAAGCACTGTCCATGGGTTGTACTGTCTACAGGGATGCCAGGTGCTCCATCCATTCAGCTCTGATGCCTGATCTAGTCCATTAGCCTGCAAGTTTGATGGGATCCTCTGTGGTTGGCTGAGTGTACCAGCCAGACTTTGGATAAAAGGAGTTTATTGACTTAGTTTAGAGCTTTATTGTCTGAATCATAACTTTTTGGACTGGTCTTGTATTTTTATTATTTGGTATTTACATCCCATGTATGTCAGAATATTTTACTCTGTGGATATTTGGTTATTTGGATGTTGCCTCTATCATTTGTGGAATTACTGTAATCTGCATTAAGGGTGTTTTTGTACTTAATAATAGGCATTTTATGTGGGGATGTTTCTGTGCATTTTTCATCTTCCTAACCACTACATCTTAACCGCCTTGTTGCTCATGCAGAAAATACTAGTTTTTCATCCTGGATAATAAGAAATAGGGCCCTACAAATATGTTGTTTTTAAAATTCTTTATTATTTAAAAGATCTATAGTATCTTATAGGGATGAAACCAGTAGGGTTTTCAGAAATTAAATATGATTGGATAGAGAGGATGTTCAAAATCTATCACATTTAATGCAGAATGATTTTTTTAAATAATTTTTTTAACTGCCTTTAGAATTTATCCTGCTCTAGAATTATATAGGTTGGTTTAAAAATCCTATGGAAAAGGTTCACTCTCTATTAAATTCAGTTGGATTTTTTTCATACAAGTGTGTTTGGTGATAGAACAGGTGCAGTGGATAGACAGGGGACAGAAAGATGTGGGAGAGAGATAAAGAGGTTCCTGGTAGTTTACATACTGTGCCAACGAGTAGCTGCTATTATTATTTTTATTTGTTTTATGGTAGTAACTAGGGGCCAACTGAAAATGGGCCCGACACTATTCAGATATAAAGTAATAGATAGTCCCTGCCCCAAAAAGCTTATGGTCTAAACAGACAAGAAACACAAAGGATAGGCGAAAGGGTCAAAACATAAAAAAGGACAGTGAAGGAAAGTGGTGGCCTGTAGATATCATAGAATCATAGAATATCAGGGTTGGAAGGGACCTCAGGAGGTCATCTAGTCCAACCCCTGCTCAAAGCAGGACCAATCCCCAATTAAATCATCCCAGCCAGGGCTTTGTCAAGCCTGACCTTAAAAACTTCTAAGGAAGGAGATTCTACCACCTCCCTAGGTAACACATTCCAGTGTTTCACCACCCTCCTAGTGAAAAAGTTTTTCCTAATATCCAACCTAAACCTCCCCCACTGCAACTTGAGACCATTACTCCTTGTCCTGTCCTCTTCTACCACTGAGAATAGTCTAGAACCATCCTCTCTGGAACCACCTCTCAGGTAGCTGAAAGCAGCTATCAAATCCCCCCTCATTCTTCTCTTCTGCAGACTAAACAATCCCAGTTCCCTCAGCCTCTCCTCATAAGTCAGGTGTTCCAGACCCCTAATCATTTTTGCTGCGCTTCGCTGGACTCTCTCGAATTTATCCACATCCTTCCTGTAGTGTGGGGCCCAAAACTGGACACAGTACTCCAGATGAGGCCTCACCAATGTCGAATAGAGGAGGACGATCACGTCCCTCGATCTGATCGCTATGCCCCTGCTTATACATCCCAAAATGCCATTGGCCTTCTTGGCAACAAGGGCACACTGCTGACTCATATTCAGTTTCTCGTCCACTGTAACCCCTAGGTCCTTTTCCGCAGATCTGCTGCCTAGCCATTCAGTCGCTAGTCTGTAGCAGTGCATTGGGTTCTTCCGTCCTAAGTGCAGGACCCTGCACTTATCCTTATTGAACCTCATCAGATTTCTTTTGGCCCAATCCTCCAATTTGTCTAGGTCCCTGTGTATCCTATCCCTGCCCTCCAGCATATCTACCACTCCTCCCAGTTTAGTATCATCCACAAATTTGCTGAGAGTGCAATCCACACCATCCTCCAGATCATTTATGAAGATATTGAACAAAACTGGCCCCAGGACCGACCCCTGGGGCACTCCACTTGACACCGGCTGCCAACTAGACATGGAGCCATTGATCACTACCCGTTGAGCCCGACAATCTAGCCAACTTTCTACCCACCTTATAGCGCATTCATCCAGCCCATACTTCTTTAACTTGCTGACAAGAATACTGTGGGAGACCGTGTCAAAAGCTTTGCTAAAGTCAAGAAACAATACATCCACTGCTTTCCCTTCATCCACAGAACCAGTAATCTCATCATAGAAGGCGATTAGATTAGTCAGGCATGACCTTCCCTTGGTGAATCCATGCTGACTGTTCCTGATCACTTTCCTCTCATGGAAGTGCTTCAGGATTGATTCTTTGAGGACCTGCTCCATGATTTTTCCGGGGACTGAGGTGAGGCTGACTGGCCTGTAGTTCCCATGATCCTCATTCTTCCCTTTTTTAAAGATTGGCACTACATTAGCCTTTTTCCAGTCATCTGGGACTTCCCCCGTTTGCCACGAGTTTTCAAAGATAATGGCCAATGGCTCTGCAATCACAGCCGCCAATTCCTTTAGCACTCTCGGATGCAACGTGTCCGGCCCCATGGACTTGTGCACTTCCATCTTTTCTAAATAGTCCCTAACCACCTCTTTCTCCACAGAGGGCTGGCCATCTACTCCCCATGCTGTGATGCCCAGCACAGCAGTCTGGGAGCTGACCTTGTTAGTGAAGACAGAGGCAAAAAAAGCATTGAGTACATTAGCTTTTTCCACATCCTCTGTCACTGGGTTGCCTCCCTCATTCAGTAAGGGGCCCACACTTTCCTTGGCTTTCTTTTTGTTGACAACATACCTGAAGAAACCCTTCTTGTTACTCTTGACACCTCTTGCTAGCTGCAGCTCCAGGTGCGATTTGGCCCTCCTGATTTCATTCCTACATGCCCGAGCAATATTTTTATACTCTTCCCTGGTTATATGTCCAACCTTCCACTTCTTGTAAGCTTCTTTTTTGTGTTTAAGATCCGCTAGGATTTCACCGTTAAGCCAAGCTGATCGCCTGCCATATTTACTATTCTTTCGACACATGGGGATGGTTTGTCCCTGTAACCTCAAAAGGGATTCCTTGAAATACAAACAGCTCTCCTGGACTCCTTTCCCCTTCATGTTAGTCCCCCAGGGGATCCTACCCATCCGTTCCCTGAGGGAGTCGAAGTCTGCTTTCCTGAAGTCCAGGGTCCGTATCCTGCTGCTTACCTTTCTTCCTTGTGTCAGGATCCTGAACTCAACCAACTCATGGTCACTGCCTCCCAAATTCCCATCCACTTTTGCTTCCCCCACTAATTCTTCCCGGTTTGTGAGCAGCAGGTCAAGAAAAGCTCCCCCCCAGTTGGCTCCTCTAGCACTTGCAACAGGAAATTGTCCCCTATATTTTCCAAAAACTTCCTGGATTGTCTATGCACCGCTGTATTGCTCTCCCAGCAGATATCAGGAAAATTAAAGTCACCCATGAGAACCAGGGCGTGCGATCTAGTAGCTTCTGCGAGTTGCCGGAAGAAAGCCTCATCCACCTCATCCCCCTGGTCCGGTGGTCTATAGCAGACTCCCACCACTACATCACTCTTGTTGCTCACACTTCTAAACTTAATCCAGAGACACTCAGGTTTTTCTGCAGTTTCGTACCGGAGCTCTGAGCAGTCATACTGCTCCCTTACATACAGTGCTACTCCCCCACCTTTTCTGCCCTGCCTGTCCTTCCTGAACAGTTTATAACCATCCATGACAGTACTCCAGTCATGTGAGTTATCCCACCAAGTCTCTGTTATTCCAATCACGTCATAATTCCTTGACATCACCAGGACCTCCAGTTCTCCCTGCTTGTTTCCAAGGCTTTGTGCATTTGTATATAAGCACTTGAGATAACCTGCTGATCGCCCCTCTTTCTCAGTATGAGGCAGGAGCCCTCCCCTCACAGACTTTCCTGCCTCTGCTTCCTCCCGGTATTCCGCTTTCCCACTTACCTCAGGGCTTTGGTCTCCTTCCCCTAGTGAACCTAGTTTAAAACCCTCCTCACTAGGTTAGCCAGCCTGCTGGCAAAGATGCTCTTCCCTCTCTTCGTAAGGTGGAGCCCGTCTCTGCCCAGCACTCCTCCTTCATGGAACACCATCCCATGGTCAAAGAATCCAAAGCCTTCTCTCTGACACCACCTGCGTAGCCATTCATTGACTTCCACGATTCGACGGTCCCTACCCAGGCCTTTTCCTTCCATGGGGAGGATGGACGAGAACACCACTTGCGCCTCAAACTCCTTTATCCTTCTTCCCAGAGCCACATAGTCCGCAGTGATCCACTCAAAGTCATTCTTGGCAGTATCATTGGTGCCCACGTGGAGAAGCAGGAAGGGGTAGCGATCCGAGGGCTTGATGAGTCTCGGCAGTCTCTCCGTCACATCGCGAATCAGACTTCTTGGTTTTCCAGACTCAGCAGACTTCTTGGTTTTCCCGGTCAGGGCGGCAGATAGATGACTCAGTCCCCCGGAGGAGAGAGTCCCCGACCACCACCACCCGCCTCCTTCTCTTGGGAGTGGTGGTCGTGGAACCCCCAACCTCAGGACATCGCATCTCATGCCTTCCAACCAGCGGAGTCTCCTTCTGCTTTCTCCCCCCAGACGTATCATCTGGTCCACTGTCCGCAATGGTACCTGTGGAGAGAACATGAAAGCGGTTAGTTACATGTGTCCACGTTGCTGGAACCTGGACATTCCCCCTTCTTCTTCTGGGGGTCACATGTTGCCAAGCTTCTTCACTGGCCTCTTGGCTCCGCTGTGCAACCTGCTCTAAATCTTTAGAGCTTTGTGCCCGTAGAATCATATCCTGACTTTTGTCAGAAAATCCTCAGATTCTCGTATGCAATGCAGGGTCGTTATCTGTTGCTCCAGACCTTCAATCTTCTCTTCCAATATGGAGACCAGCTTGCACTTTGTCAGACAAAGTCGCTTCTGTCCTGTGGAAGAAAGACAAACGTGGCACATCCAGTGCAGGTCACAATAGCTGAACCCTCCCCCCCTTCCATATCACCTTCCTACTATGAGAAGTTGTCAAGATGTAAGCCTCACTGGGCTCACTCCAGGCAAACTCCCAGGCAAACTCCTGCTGTGTGCTGCTCTGCTGTTCCCCACTGCTCAGCTGGTTCGCCCCCGCTCAGCTGGTTCGCGGAGCTCTGGCTATTTTTAAACAGCCAGGCTTCCCTGAAACAAACAGGGAAGGAAATCATGTTAGTGCTATATTTTGTTCTGGTCTGTTTTTTCGTTTTTCAGGCAATTGTATTGTTTTTATTTTTTTAGGATTATGTTAGTGTTAACTAAATGGAAGGGCAAAAGAAGAAAGAGAGGACACTGAAGGGAGGAGGGCAAGGGGCATAAGGCATAGGTAGTGAAGGAGGGAAGGGAAGAGGTGACCATAGAGGGCAGGTAGAGTGGGGGGTGATGTGAAGAAACTGCGAGGCAAGGGAAGGAGGAGGTGGAGTAAACAGCCAATCAGCACAGAGGAAAAAGATCTCCTGAGTAAAAACTGTAAAAAACAGTCTGATGACAGCATCAGTGTCTGAAAGTCCCTGCTGAGACTACTGCTTACTTTTCCTCTTGCTGGCCTGGCTGCATCCTAGAATTTCTTTTTTTCTCTAAGCCCACAGAGCAAATGGCTTGGTGGGAGGTGGTTATGCATGGTCCCATAGAGGGTCCCAGTGCCTTCACAGAGAAGTGGGTCACTTTGGGACATTTCTGAGTCCAGGAGGGAAGGGTGGCATGGCTGGGCACCATTTTCCCCCAGCCCTCTACCATTGCTTAACAATGACAGACAGTGAAGAAATCAGAATGGACAGCCAGTTACAAATAGAAGAGCATAACTACCCAGCAGTATTTAAATATTCTGAAACAAACTGAACCCTAGCCTAAGCAATGCCTGAAAGCCGAGGCTAGACAAATTCAGATTAGAATTAAGGTGCATATTTTTAATTTACCACTGAAACAACTTACTTAGGAGTGTGGTGGACTCTCCATCACTCCAATCATCAGATCAAGATTGCATTTCTTTTTTTAAAGATATGGTATGGCTCAATCAGAATCTAGGGGTGTGATGTAGAAATCACCTGGGATGCAGGAGGATCTGTATATGCAGGCCAGACTAGATAATGACACTGATTCTTTCTGGCTCTAAAATCTATCAATCTATGAGTGCACAAGCTTTAACCAAATTGCTCCCACTTATAAAGGCTGAATCAGGTCATTAGGGTCTCTAAGATGCACAGGGCAGAGTAGATTAGGGGAGATTGTCATAGAATGCGTGATTGGGAAGTCCACAGCCACAAAAGAGCTGAGATATTTAAAATTTCCCCTGTGGGGTTAATGATTAGCTTTTGTGGTTGTATAAGAAAGCAGCAAGGTGAACTGGTGGCTCTACTCAACAAGTGCTAGATTGTGCCTTGGAAGTACTGAGTTCCATTAGGAACACTATGGAGCTGAATTGCACAGAAGAAACATTGGAGGTTTGCTGCCCTGTCTTCCAGAGTTCCCGTGCCTACTGGAGCACACAACTACCACACTGAAAGACATACCTCCTCAAACCCCAAATTAGTCTGTGACTGGTGGCTCCATAATTTTGCTAACTCTCCTCCCCTCCCTGTCTGCTTTGGTGCACTATGAACCTGCAGAGGAGTAATTAAAGAGCAGCCCTTATGCTCCCCACAGCACAGGAACTGTGATTTCACCCAGCCATTAGCATGGGTGGTACAAGACAGGAGAAGGAGGCTTTCCTCTTATGCAAGAGTCAGGAAGTATCTAGTCCTCGAGCTTAGTAGAAATTGAATTGGATATAGAACATGGCACAGCTGTAAATCTGCTGCTGAGATTGGTTTGGAGTATTAAAAGCTGTCATAAATCTCTCTCTTTCTGTTACAACTCCTGTCATTCTTAATTTTTGAGTAATTATTGAATAAAATGTTAGACTAAATACAAATTATCAAATGGAAAACAAGGCCCCTATTTAATTAATAACAATGTGTATTTGTATACTGCCAAATGCTTATCTCAGCAGGTGCTTCTTAATGGGTACATCTGTTTTGGTTATATATTGGGGCAGATGTGCAGTAAGACTACTATGCATACCATATATTAATATTTGTATGAATAATGAAACTACAAATTTTCAACTCTGTCCTATTCCATTTTAGGGATTACAGAAATTAAGCTTCCTTCATTTTTAATTATATCTTGCAGAGGGACTATAGTCTCTTAATCTCTATAAAACTTCTCTCTTTGAGCCAATGCATTGACATTCACTCACATGGCATCTGCATCACTCAATCTACATTAGAAACTGAAGTCTACTGCTCAGCTGTGTGCTTTTGCAAAGACCAGATTCTGCCCTGGCATACACATTGGAAGCACCCATTGACTTTAATGCCTGCCATCTGTAAGCATAAGTGAGTAGAATTTGAAACTAAGATCCAGAGGCCCAATTGTTCTGCTAAAGTTCATGCATGCAGGGGATTCTCCCATGCAGATCAGTATATGTGTGAAATTCCCCTGCCTGTCCCCTAGTTCTCTGTATCTCCCAAAGCCTTTCTGCTGGGGTTAGGATCCTGGGGTTGTACTGGGAGGGTCCTGGAGAAGGTGAGAAGAGGAAGGGTTGTGGCAGATCTGGGGGATGTCCATCATTTCTTAGTCTTGTTGGGAATCTGCTCAAGCATTGATACAGATTATGAGAGGAGTGATCTGGGCTCACGAAAATATTATCAGCTGCACTTGTTATAAATGAAGCATGTTTGCTTTTGCTGTCATATGACTTTCACCATATGTTATTAATTATCTTGCATTTTACATGGTCTTAGATTTTTATTATTAATTCCATCATCCAGAATGCTAATATAATTATTTTGCATTTTACAAGAGGAAAAAGTAACTTTGTCAAGTAGAACATTCATGTGAATAAGATGAGAGAGGCTGTTTTTGCAGTTCCACAAAAATTCAAAATATTTTGTGGATTTGCCTTGAATTTCCTCCTTCCCTGATTTGTGAAAATGATAGCAATTTTCTTTTAATTCACTGAAACCCACCTTTTTATGTAAAGGGTGATTGCTGGTGAAACTTAAGCATTTTTGTAGCAAATGAAGTATAATGCTGCCCTGTTGCAAATTTGCAATTTTTTCAAAGTTTCCCAAATGTGCTCATGTGGCCAAATGATGTTTCCACTTGTTATTTTTAAATGTCATAAGTGGATACAGTATGCCCCTTAAAGTTATTACCACATTCTTGCAAAGATTAATGTAAATTAACTCTTGAAAATATTAATGAAGCAAAACCCTGTAACTTAAGACAGTTCTGCCATTAATGATAAGGTCTCTAACTTCTTATCCCTTTCTACTCACTGGAACAAGACAGTGAGAGATTCTGCCTCTGAAATAGTTTGATGCAACACACACTGAAGTCAATGGAAAAAAAAAAACCATCAACTTCAATGAGCATTGGATCTGATCCAAGGTGCGGAATTAGCATGGTGAATTCCAGTGTTACAATAGAAATTGCTTGAGGCAGTGCTGGTAGCTTTTGGTTTAACAATTTGAAGGGCTCAGTGAGAATTCAAAGTGAAATTCTTCCTCATCTTTCAGGGATATCAGTAGAGACATGGAAAGTCCTTGTCTCTTTGCCTTATATTTTTCATTTTCAGTGTTCTTTTGTGGAATACTTGATTTTATGAGCAGTTGCCTCCCGTGCTCCTGACTCCTTTGTCTCCCCTACAAAAGGCCATGGAGGGGGAGAGATCCCTAACTATGGGGGTATAAGAAGGCTCTATGGGAACCTACTCAGAAACAATGGTTTTGGTAGAAGGCTGTTGAATAAAGGGTCTGTAGGGGGCTAAGTTTACCCTCCCTAGTTTCTTATCTGGGTCATTTGCATTAAGACATTATAATTACATTGTCTTGACACATATAGATGCATATTTTATTAAAGAATTAACAGTATTAAATAACATATCATATAAGCACATATAGTTGGATCATTAACCTTTCCCTTTTCTGTCACCCCCCTAGAATGATTTAAACATAACTTTAATATAGTACAGCTTCATTTTTAGGCTTCTTGACAGCTTCAGTGCTTGGAAGATGATGGACAGTGAGCCATTTGCATTGGCACAATCTTTCTAGCTGTCAGTCATTTTGAAAGACCTCTTGTCTCATGCAGAGATACTGGGGGCAAGATTTCGAAACCGCATCTTCACATCCGTGGAAAGGCATGGATGAGCAAATTTATACCAGCTCTATAGTCACTGTCCATAGAGGCCTCTCCTGGATTGGAGCAACACTCCGCTGGTACGAAGGTTGGTCAGTCTGAAATGCTTTGGGCTCCACACCTCCTGAGCAGGGTGTCAACACTGGCCCATATACATATCTCTATCTTCCTCTGAACTAGCACTATTAAAAAGTCACTAAGAAAAATGTATTGAAAATGTGGATGACATTTAGTTGCTATTGTTATTGCAAGTTAAAAGGAAACTGTTATGTTGCAGTAAATCAATATTATCTATAATTAAAGTACATTGGCTATTACTGTTCCAGACAATATTTCAATGATCTTCACTATTAGTGTATTTGTGTGACTCCCATTCCCTCCCCCTTGGTCAGTTCCTAAATTTATCTTGCTAGTTCTCACCACCTCATTTGTTTCTCAATCTATTTCAGTTTACTCCAACACTTAGTAGGCCTTATTTTTTTTTTTTGTCTCTGCGTATGTAATTATCTGTAATCATAGGCGCCAACTCCATGGGTGCTCTGGGAATGGAGCACCCATGGGGAAAAATTAGTGGGTGCTCTGCACCCACAGGCAGCCAAGCTCCCCTCTCCCCCCAGCTCATCTCCTCCTCCCCCTGCCCGATCGCACTGCATCCTCGTTCTTCTACCTACCTCCCAGCGTTTCCCACCTGGCCACTGCCAAACAGCTGTTTGGCAGTGTTAGCACTCTCCAGGACCTGGGGGAGGAACAGGAACATGGCGTGCTCAGGGGAGGAGGCGGAGGAGAGGCGGGGCCGGGGCCGGGATTTGGGGAAGAAGGTGGAATATTGGCAGGGAGGAGGCGGAGCTGAGGTGGGGACTTTGGGGTAGGGGTTGGAATGGGGCGGGGAAGGAGGGGGAAGAGGTGGGAAGGGGCAGGGCCTCATGGAAGGGGTGGAGTGGGGGTGGGGCCAGGGGCAGACAGGGGGTCAAGCACCCACAGGAAAGAGGGGAAGTCGGTGCCTATGTCTGTAATTGTTCAGTAGATTACTTAAGATTTCTCAAGGGTTAACCTTCTCTTAAAGTAGATCCTGTGACTTGCCACAGTGGCAGCTCCTGAGAACACCTCACAGGGTCCTAGAGTCAGGCTCCAGCCTGAGCCCGGAAGTCTCCACTTCAATTAAACAACCCCATAGTCCAAGCCCCTGTTAGCTAGCAGCTCTGTGTTCTTGGGGAACCAGGGCACAGTACCCAGCCTGTCTGATTCACAAATAACTTCCCCTGCCACCCCGGCCTTTGCTTTAACCAAATCTGCATCAGAAGAAAGACTTACAAAAAGCAATGAAAAGACAGTGGGAGACACACCTAAACCCCTCAGATAAGGATGACAGGATTAAGGAAACTCCCCTAGCCTCATTTGCATTGAAGATGGGACAAGGAGGCATCTCCATAAGCATACAGAATGGAGAACAGAGATTCCAAGGCAAGAACCACATGGAACTCTGGGACCAGAAATGCAGGGAAGCACTGCATCATGAGGGATCTCTGCTCCAGATGTTAATGAACCCACGCTTGCACACACCCAGCTCAGTAGTTATCAGACCAATTCTAATAATAAATCCTTAATTGGTAGCCAGAATACTGAAGCTCCCTAATTGCATTTTGAGCTCCCTCCAAGGAACACTGCCCAAAGCCAGGAATGATCAGCTCCCATGGTCTAGCCTGAACAAAACAACTTTGGTATTCTCCCTTGTTTACACATAAACAAATCTAATGTTCTCCTTTGAACCATTGTTGTTTCTCTACAAAAACCCCATCCATCCTCAAGTAAGTGTTCTGATACCTGGATCCAAAATCCCCACCAGTTCCATTGGGACTTCATCTTCTCCTGACTGATCGTGCTGGGAGCTCTGCCTAACTACAGCACTCTGGACCTTCAGCTACCATGACCACCTTGGACCCCTGATCGATTCCAGTTTCATGGATTGGAGAGAACCCAGCTCTCTCTCCCTCTCTCGGTATAGCCTTCTCGGTATAGCCTTGTGTGATCAGTTGTAAACCTGACTTTTATAATCAAATTTAAGTTAGATTTAATATTATAAATGTTTTGTTTGTTTGGCTCCCCTATGGTAATTACCTGGCAATGAATAACTTTCATGATTAAACTGGTTGCTTCTCTCTCTCTCTCTCCCTGCACCCCCCCCCCCCGTGGGTGGGTTGTTTTTTTTTTTTTTGGTTTCCTCATTCACTCTGCAGCAATGCTCCTCATACCTAAGCTAAAAGATCCCTGCAGCGTCCAAGAATCCTGTGGGGTTTGCTTGTAAAGTGGGTTAGTACCAGAACAATTGTAATGTGAAAGTGGGGATAGAGATGTGCTGAATGTGGGACGTATGAGTGTGGCAGATTGGAAGTGCTGCTCAACCCAGCCTGCTGAGTCCAGGGGCATATAAAGGGTCAGCTTGGAAGGGCTGACTGACTTGGTCCTCTCAGACGTGCTCTGTTAATGTGTGTGTGTGTGTGTGTGTTCGTCTGATTCTGAGGCTGGAAGAACCCAGCCCTGGGAAACTAGGTCCTGCAGGAGAGCTCCATTGGGAGGGAACTTGCAGCAGGGAGAAGTGGAGCTACGTATGAGAACACAAGTGACACAAGCAGTACATTGAAAGAAGTACAGACCATCTCCATCACTCCCCAGAAGAGTAACCCTAATAAAAGAGCGTACCCCAAAGTAACAGCCACAGCTGGTAACCCCTGTGAGCCCAAGTCAGCTGGCACAGACCAACCACGAGTTTTTAATTGTAGAGTAGACATACCTAGAAAGGGCTTGTACTGCAGGCAGGAGGCCAAAATCAATGGGAAAACAAGTAAGATTTAAGCCGCTTGGTAGGAGCTTTCCTTACACAGTAATAAGAGACGAAATATAATACCTGTAGACGTATCCAAAAATAATTGTGCTGTTTGTACTTTTTATTTCATTGTTCCTTAAATTGTGAAAGAAAGCTGCATATTTAGTTTATTACCTATTAGAAATCAAATCATTTATGCTGCTTAAAACTAAGGCATTAAATAAAGGTAATGCACTGGCTGAGAACCTTTTCCTGATTTTTATTTAAAGGAAATATCTCTTTAAAAAGGTCTAACCAGAGCTATGGAATTATTGGAAAACTGTTTCAACCAATCTAGACTCTGTCTTTTCATTTAGATATATCTGTAGTTTTAATCAATAATCAGGATGCATACAGTTATAATTAATTATAGAAAATGTATTATGAAGAAACACCATGTCTTGGAAGTAGTTCTTTTAGGCAGAAAACTTGAAGAGAAACCATTTTTTTTAAAAATAACAATAAAATAGCAGTCATTGTAAAGCCAATCTATATTCTTTAGATTTGGATGAAGTACTTATCATAGAAAGCTATTTCAATGAAATATACATAAGTTTAATTTGCAAAATTGCAGCATGTGGCTAAATATGTCACATGGATGAAAAATTTCAAAAAAATTCAATTTCATTGGCATGAAATATTTCCTCAATGTATATTTGTCAAACCAAAAATCTGCTTTTGCATCAAAAATAGCTCTTGTATATTTTCTAGAAGTGAATGTATTCCATTTCTACTAGAGGTGGAGGGTTTGTTTCCATGAAACAACTTGGTCTAATGAACTGAGAATGAATTTTGAGTAAAATAATTCTTTGAGTTCTGTTTCTACCTTATTAGCCTTACAAAATCATCCCACTTGTAGTGCAAAGACATCTGAGACCCCTTTCCATATTTGAGGAAAAGATCCACATACAGAAGGTCCCTTCAATGCTAGAATCTTGGGGGATAGATTAGGCCTACTAACTAGTCTTCCTGACAAACACTAACATATTTTTCTATACCTGCTTCAGTAAGAAAGTATCCAATTGACTGAAATTTCTGGAGTGTGAAATGAACTCATGAAAACTTTGCTACAGAATTCTTCACTAATTTCACCCAGATTTAGTAACCATAAAATAGGTACTTTATTTGGAAGTGCTATAAAATACTTAACATAATATTTAATATATTAATATAAAACAGTAAGTTCTATATGGTTTTGGATTTTGGACAAAGAATGCTGAGATGGGCCTTCAGGAAATTGTTTTCGAGGAAGTAATTTGATTAAATAAGGAACCACCAAGACCTTTAATATGGAAAATCAGGACCTACAATAGTCCTCTCCTAGTAAAAGATTTATATCATACTGAAATGCATTTCTAATTTAGAGGCAATTAAACTAGATTTGTTAGTCATCGCTTTTCTGCCTTCCAATTAATTATGACAAATATTTCATCAAAATATATTAATATTAACAGCTTGTCATACATGACTCACTGATAAGGACCAAACCAAGATTTGGCTAAGCAAAACTGGAAATAAAAAATACCCAAATCATTGAGGCCAATAGGATTTTTAACTGATTAAAATGAGATTAAGGCTAGCAGGATTTAACCCTATATGATGGGATTTTCAAAGGCACTTAGTATGGTTAGCTACTCATGGGGGTTGGACACCTTACTCTCTGGGCTCCTTTGGAAATACTATCCATAATGTTTACATAAGAAATGGAAATCTTATACCTTTTATACATTTCTAGTGAAGATGTAATGCAATTAAACTGATAGAAAATGACATGGGGTCATGTTGAGCTGCCTAATGCAAGAACACTCAGCTTATTCATTAAGGACCAGATTCATACAAGTATTTAGGCTCCTAACTACCTAACTGCCTCTTTAGGCTTCTAAGTTCACTAGTTAGGTACCACTGATGTTCTCAAAATCACTTCCTAAAGCTACTCGAGTTTCTGCTTGTTGACAAAGCCACCTTAGCCCTGGTGCGGCTCCACAGCTAACCAGTTGATTGGAGCCCTAGCTCAAGGTGAAACTCAGGTGGCCTTGAGGTGGATTCTCAAATAAGGTGTTCCCCTGCCTATCTCACTATCTGGTCCTGATCCTATAGGCATGCTCAGAGGATGCATACAACCTAATACCTGTAACAAATGACAGCTGGGGGTAAGCATGTCAGGAGGGTTTTTTGAGTGCATGTGTCTATGGTAGTGGCCAGGGCACTTACCTGGGAAGTGGCAGACCTGGTTTTGAGTCCCTGATTTGGAGCAGGGATTTAAACCCAGGTCCCCAGTGACTAACCTAACCACCTGGGTATTCTAGGGTGGGTGTCTCAATCTCTTCTCTTTAGGCTGTTCTACTTGGTATAAATAATTAAATATTCAGCGAGCAAGACTGACTCTATAGCCCAGTGGCTAGTGCACTTACATGGGATGTGGAGACCTAAATTCAAATCCTTGTTTCAAATCAGGCAGTACAGGGATTTGAACTTGGGTCTCCCACATTTTATGTAAATGCCCTAACTAATCCAGGAGATTACAAAAAAACCCAACCTGTTACTCCTTTCCCATCCACTCTAGTGTCCCAAACAAACTTTACCAAACAACAGGCAAATGATACAATACATTTATTCCATCTTTTATACACTCTTCTCCAATTTTGCTTATTATGTCATACATTATTATATAGAATATATGAATTATCTTTTTAAAAAATGCCCATTGGAGGGGACTTGTAAACTGGTGAACTATCTCACCCGTTCATGTATGAAAGAACACTCACTAGCCAGAAAATGAAACTATCTAACAAAAGTTCAACAAAACAGTCCTGTCCTTTTACCCTGACCCAGGGTCTTCTATGGAAGCCCATCTACTCTGTGAAGCTTTTACATTCCACAAGCCATCTGCTTGGGAGTCAAGACAAAACTCTCTGCTCCCTTTTTTAGGCCAGCTACCTGAGAGTCAGACATACATTTAGCTGGGTAGTGCTGGCTGATTGGCTGTCTCAACTGACCTATTTGCTGGCTTTTAAGAGGACCAGGATCTAGCTATACAGAAGGAATTAGGTACCTAACTCCGGGCAAGGGTTCACAGCTGACAAGCCCAAGCAGAGATAGGTGCCTCCCTCTGGCTGGGACTTGGTGTTTAACTCTCTAGGAGGGACAAGCCTTAGGCCACACCCATCTCCTTGGCCTTTCCTATTAGCTAGCCTAGGGAATCTCCTCGCTCAGTGTGCTGGCTTTTGTGGATCCCATTCCTACGTGCCTATATCACATCATGTATTGTATAAGGAGCCTAGGGGAAAACTGAGGGCTATGGATTCCACTGGGTTGCAAGGCTCTTAGGTGTTGAAGCATCTAACTTTTAAGTCCCTTTGTGGATCTAGCCCCAGGTGATCTTCCACATGCCAGCTGATCTCTGGCCTTACTGCATCGGCTGGGAGGTAACTGATTAGTCACAGGTAGAGCTGGGTCCAGCTCCCTATAAAAGGCCAACCACTCAGGGACCAGGGTGTAACAAATAACTTCCTATCAACATCAGAATTATATATTATGTCCCCCTCCATTGGAATGCTGAATTAGCCCTTAGGGCTCAATTGTACCGTGAAGGCACAATGCTTTCTGGAACTCCAAAGGAGCCGAACCTTGGAGAGTGTGCAGTGTGCTCTCACTTCTGCGCCTGGAAGGGGAAGGACACATACTTCTGCTACTTTGGAGTGGCATTAGTCAGGAGTGTTCTGGAACTGTCCTTGTATCTCCATAACCTTTGTTTTTATTGGGATATCCAGATAAATTCACTTTTCCACTTATGTATCGTCACTGAAAACTTTGCCATCATCCACTCCACAGCTTTGACCCCACCTCTTCCACATGAATACCACTATTTTCATGGAAGAGGTAATTCCCTTCCATCCTCTGTCATTTGCCATTTATTGTCTTTTGGGACTGTCTCTTCACTGCAAGAACTCATCAGTGATTCCTATTATTCATTAGATATTCTTGCCTACTGGATATTTGCTCTACAAGTTTTCTTACAAACAGCTCTGCTTTAGAAATGTTCACCATTGGGCCACATCATTAAATGTGTCCTACCTATATGCATACAGATAAAGGAAAGGGATTTTACAGAGAAGTTGATGACTGCTCACCTCTGCATTCAAAATAACCCATAAAAGACTTGGGAAGATGGATAACCTTTGCAAAAAGCTTATATTCTCTAATGCCAATAAGGAGCACACTGCATGACCCAGCTCAGCATATAATTTGAGTTAAGCACATATAACCTATTTTAAATTAACAAAATTTCTTTATATACACAATTCATAAAAAAATACATTTTGAACTATTTTTCACTTGTCTGCGATAATTTGTGGGAGAAGCATCACAGAGGTATTACCATAATCCTGTTCTCTAATTTATACAATATTCAGTCATCACTCATTCAATTTTTCTGATTCCATTAATTGATACTGATTGCATGTTTCTACTCATCTAAGATAATGTACATCTCTCTTTGTTATCTCTGAACAAACTACCATGTGGTACAGACAAAGATGGATGGAAGTGAAGAACTGAGATGCCTATATCAAACAGAATTGGAATATCATTATTAGAGCTGGGTAAATTTTGGGAGCCAGCACTTTTCCCCTGCAAAATGCAGATTTGGATCACCTGAAACCTTTCATGAACCTTTCAGATGAATTTGCTGATTTTTTTTCAATAAAAACAAAAAACAAGAATTACAAAAAAATAAGTGTTTTGTTTTAATATTTTCAAAACAATTTTTTTTTTTTAATTCAAAATGACTTTTTGTTTCAAAATTTCCTTTCTTTTCTTTTTTTCTACTTTTTGGCTGCTGAAAATACAAAAAAAAAAAAAAATGTTTTGGATTGACCTGAAACAAATTGGGTTTTTTTCAGTTTGTTTTTTCAGTACAACTAATTAAAGCAAAAAATCCCTTATTTGTAGAGCTCTAGTCTTCACATATCCCTATAAGGTACGGATGTTCATAAGACTTGCTATCTTAGAGGATTCTCATATCAAAGGCAGTATATAAGTGCAAAATATTACTTTTTTTTTCCCTATAAATTATCTGAACGGGATAAAATCATACGGAGAGCACAGTTCTACCCATAGTTGTAGATACCTCAATGTACCAAAATTTATACCAAACAGTAGATAGCCTGCATATGTTCTATTCATATTTTAGCTTTTAGGGTGAATTTTAAAAAAGGCTTCAAATTGGCCTAACTCTGCTCCTATTAAAGTTAAGGATAAAACTTCCAACTTGAGCAGAGTTAGGCCAATAATGAGCACTTTTGAAAATACAAGGCTTTGTGTGAAACAGACCAAAAATAAATACATCCTATATGATTGTGAAATAGCCAAGAGATACAGTACAGTACTGCATATAAATAAGGGATGAATTAAAAACCTATATACTGTCAGCTGAGAGCATTTAATGTGTTTTCCCATAGAAAGACTTGTGTAAGGTCAACAATTAAAAATCTCACAACCATAGGAATACTGGGATGCTTTATGAGACATGCACAACCCCCTTCATATGTGACATGTAAGAAACTATTTACTTGCAACATTTCTCATTTAATTATCCATTCCTTTTATCATATAAACCTCAGGATTTTCCTGAAACTAAAAGTTTATTGAAGAAATGGAGTGAAGACATTTACCTCAATATTATTGCTCCATTTTTTTAAAATTTTGTTTTTTTCTTTAATTCTGGATTTTCTAAAGAAACTCTTTAACTTTTATATGATGAAGGCCTGGAAGGGGAACAGTTGAAAATCAAGCAAACATGATTTTTGGATTCTTTCCTTCTAAAATAAGATAAGTAATTCTGGCCAATAGGGGATAGATGCTGGAATAAAATCACTACTGACAGAGATTAGTTGAATCCCTATGGAGAAAAAACTCATCTCTTATGCATGTTATTAAACAGAGAACATGCCTAATACCTAATCAGAAATGTGTGTATTACACTCATCTTTAATGTGAGGGTGGCACTTTCCCCGTCTCATAACACAGTTCATGTACACAACATTGCACAGATAAAGGTATGATCAGCAGTGAATGTCTTGTTGTGACACTATTATGATTCTGTCAAAGATGTGACATATCTAATTTTGCAAATAATTTTATAAAACTCAGATCACATTTTCAGGGAAAAGTTCCTTTTATTCCCATAAACTAGTGTGGGAAAGCTTTACTCAGTACAGTCATGCTAAATATCTAACACTCAGCGCTCACCTTTCTTTAGCGTCAGCAGTAATATGTACCTGTAAGCCCTTTTCTGCATCATTTAATTCAAGAAGTAAGCAAAGGTGAAGAAACCCTTAAAAAGGATTGCCTGAAAATACAAACAATAAAAAGTGTGCAATCATCAAAATATGTATGTTTTAAACACCGAATCATAAAACATTCAGAATATTGACATAAACGGTTAATAACAGGGAAAGTCTGTTAATAACTGTATTGTAAAATCCTGACCTTTTCAGGTGTTAACAAGAGCTGGAGTACATAAGAGACTACACATCACAGAGTTATCCACATCAATAACAAGGTTTTACTGTGGGATTATGTTGAAAGAGGAAATGTGGCATCTGTTTAGATAATGTGAATGATTAGATGAGATGTCCTAGTCAACACCATACAAAATGAATTAATATAATAGTGTTCACTTCCATAGGTGCTTCTCTTCTGAGGACCTCAAGTGCTTTTTAAACATCAAAAGCCAAACTCTGCTTTCAGATACACATATAACTCCCACTGAAAGTCAATGTGTATCTGAGAGCAGAATTTAGCCCTAATTAATTAAAATTCACAACAGCTGTGTGAGTTAGAATGAGTAGCCTGTGGTCACATTTTTCTATTAAAAGGCAAACTGAGTCACAGAACAAGTTAAGTGATTTGCTAAAAGTTATGCAGAGCCTGGAATAGAACTAGACATTCCGCCCCTTCCTTATAGTTAATGCAGTAAATACACTGTTGGTTTAAATCACTTATCTCTTAGGCTATGATCAAGAAGAAAAGGAGTACGATGAAGTGAGCTGTAGCTCATGAAAGCTTATGCTCAAATAAATTGGTTAGTCTCTAAGGTGCCACAAGTACTCCTTTTCTTTTTGCGAATACAGACTAACATGGCTGCTACTCTGAAACCTGCTATGATCAAGCACACTATTGGCCTGCCAGAGAATGCTGATCCTCTACCCTATGCTCACTGCAGTGGGGAGCTGGAGTAGCTGTCAGCTGCCACCTTTGAGCAGCAGCAGGGCCAGCGAAGAGGCTGCCGGGGACGCTGGAGCAGGGGCCAATGGATCAACCCCTGGGACCTCCGGAGCAGTGATCTGGGGCTGTCAAAGCAGCAGCGGCTTGGGCTGGATCAGTTCCTGGGGCGGGAGTGGCGGCCACCGCTATAGGCGCAGGCCCTGGGGCCAGAGGTCAGTCTCTGGGGCTGGGTCAATGTCACAGGAGGAGTGGCAGGGCTGGAGCAGCCTCCAGAAGTCAGCCTCCACCAGGATTCCGGGTGTTAGTCCAATCCCTGGGTATTTTTAGTAAAAGTCAATGACAGGTCATGGAGTTCCATGAATTTCTGACAGCTACTCCAGACCCCCACTGCAGTGAGCTGAAGCTGAAGATGTCATGGAGGTCAATTGAAGTGACAGAATCCGGGATCTCCATGACAGAATCAGATCCTTAGCTGTAAGAAAGTTGAGTAAGGAACAAGGAACCCTTCTGTACAATGGAAATAAGGATGCTAGCCTGAAATCTTGATGAGGTTAGAATGTGTTCTGATAAAGTGCTTCAGAGCTGACCTTATTTTTTCTTTTTTCTTGGTGTACTTTTGTTGGTGTACTACAGTTTTCTTTTAACTGTATCTTTTGTACATTTATAAAAAAAAACATCAACAGTCCCTCATATCCCACAGAGCCTGACTATCCTTTTCCTGGTGTAAAGGTGGAGTAGCTCCATTGAAGTCAATTGAGCTGGAAAATCAATAGAAGAGGCAAGAAATTCAGACCCTCAAAATAGTTGAGACATTTCAAATACAGAAAAAGAATTAAGTAAAATATACATTAACCTTTTTCTATTGGTTTTCTAATTCAAACTACCTTAAGCAATTTCTTTTGTTTCATATTGTCTAGAAAGAGTAAAAGAACCATAAAAGATCATTTTCAGATGACTTATTTTAAACTAAAATATGATAGGCATGGGAGAAAAAAACAAAATAGATTAAAGAATTTAATAAACAATGAGTTAATATTTGTACAATGCTTTGAGTATTGAGAGAAAGGAAGTTCTTGTGGTTCAGGCAGGGGACTGAGATATAGGAGATCAGCTTTCAATTCATGGCTTTTAGCACCTGGGACAAGTAGTTTAGGGATAAATTAGATTTGACCTACGTGACCATTCGAAGGAGTAGGGAGGGTTAAGAACTACCCTGGCATCCCTTCAAGAGCTCACCAGAACTTGGATTTGGGCATTTAGGAGTAGGCAGGTGCTGTATACCTGGTTATCCCCTCCTTTGCCTTCCCTGCTCCAGAGCAAGCAAATGGGGAGTGGGAAGAGGGTAGGGAGCAGGTAGAGCCTAAGCTCCACTCTGCTACTCACTGTCCAGTGCAGTTATGTTGACATTACTGCTGCTCAGAGCAAGGAGGGATCACTGGGACAGTTATAGCATATGTATCTGTCTGACAGCACAGATTCCTGACTATCCTTGAAATGGTGCAGTTTATACACCATCCCTTGCTCAAAGGTCTCCCTAA
Source organism: Caretta caretta (assembly GCF_965140235.1). Lineage (NCBI taxonomy): Eukaryota > Metazoa > Chordata > Testudines > Cheloniidae > Caretta > Caretta caretta. The sequence continues at coordinate 57,726,229 of NC_134209.1, forward strand.
ATCATAATCAGTTCCTTAATCTCTCTGTTCCTCAGTTTTCAATCTGTAAAACTGAGATGATAATAATACTTCTTCATGTGCATTATGAGATTAAATTCATCAGTGAGGTGCTCACATACTGTGGTGATGAAGGCCATAAAGATAGATAGATAGATAGATAGTACTGTGCAAGTGCTTAGTAGCATTGATCCCTAGATACTACAGCATAGGCGAGTTAGAAATATGTCTAATAGAATAATGCTCTTGTGGATAGGACTGAGAGTGAAAAACCTTGGATTCTCGTCCAAACCCTGCCACAGACTTCCTCTGTGAAGCGGCTAAATCAGGCCAAAATTTCAAATTTCAAGTCCATATTTTGGATCCTGAATAAAAGTGACCTGACTTTCTGAGGCAGTAAGAATCTAAAGCACCCACTGATGTTAGTGCAAACTGTGAATGATTGCCACCTCTCAACATCAGGCCATTTTCACAGAGATTCTGGAATATGGATTTAGATCACTAAAGATAGGAACACAAATTTGAAAATGTTAGCGTTCATCTTTGTGCCTCGGTTTCTCCATGTATCAAATATGGATTGTAACAAAGGAAGTTGTGGGAGTTCAACACACAATTAAAACGATTTGAGATTCTTGGATCAAAAGATACTAGAGAGGTGCAAAATATCATTACCACATTCAGCTAGACTCAGAGTGAAAGCTCTGTAAAAGGTGCATAACTAGTTCTGAGGAAACCATGGATTTTTATGTAAACAATGGCATATATAATTTTCTCCTTGCAAGTCACAGTCAACTGCCTGTTATAACACTGTGAGGCAAAAGTATTGCTAAAAATATTAAATCAATTACAGATATTAAAACAAATAGTCTTCAAACCCTTTGTTGCCTTTGTTGTTCTTTTGAAGATTGGTTTTTTTTATTATTTTGGACACCTTTAAAAACTTTAATTTGAATAATTCAGAAATATGAATTTAATTTATATTATTTGACTTTCATGTTGTAGTGTTGTCTTTGGGTTTTTAATTGACTTTTTTTGTTGTCAAACACTTTGAAACTTATGAAAAGTACTGCATGAATAGAATAAATAATGTCACAGTCATAAGTAAAAGCAAAGAGATATTTTATTAAAGAGACTCTTTCACAGAATTTAATTCTATGATTTTAAAATTTTCTGAACAATTACAATAGCATTAATACTAGGTTCATTTGAAAGCAATGGTGTTATATCAGTAGAACAGGCATGGAAAATGCTTCAAATATATGCCTTTGATCTAAATGACAGAAAAATTTGCTAAGGACACGGTAACATTAAGCATATTTAAACTGACCCATATTGCTTGAAATTCAGGTAGTGTATTTCTCATTTTGATGAGGCCATTCAATTTAAGGCAAAAATGAAATTAAGTTATGTGCATAATATGTATCATATAATTGGGCACATTAACTTTTACAGAAGTAGGTTAATATTTTATTTGCATATATCCCCCAGTTTGTCCTATTTTACAGTTAGATTTATCACAAGTCTGCAGGCATGGCTTGCCGCTAGAAGTGGACATGAACAATTAAGTTTTCAGTCAGAACTGCAGTGAAAGATTCCACTCTAGCTGCATTTGCTAAGCTTTTGGTAGCAGTATTGATAAGGCAGAAAGAAGTCCAAATGTGAGAAATCTGAAGTAGAGATGCAAATCTCATGCTTGGGTTGTACTTTATCTAAGAATATGTTGATCCCAAGAGGCATCAAACTAGTTTTAACCATCAGGGTAAAAAAAAAAGTGTTCTGTTTCTTCTGTTTTAGAAGTAGGCTAAATCCCTTGACTGTATTAGTAAGGACTCAAATAAATGTTAATACTATGATTATAGGAACATATTTTCAGTTTTACAAGCTGTTTAAATACACAGGTGGGAGCAGTTCATTAATATTCCAAGTTTGTCCCCCCAAATGTCATAGATTTGTGTCTAACATCTTGTCAGACTCCGTTTAATCACTTTTCATCAAATAATACAGCAGGGTAAATTCTACTTTCTATTTTTAAATGAATCATATATGCCTTCAAATATTCTGGTGACATTTAAAAACTCAATTCATTCTATACTCTTGCAAGCTGAAAGGCTTTAGAATGCTATAAAGAGTATATTTACCAAAATTGTAGAAATATATATTCAAGTGTTTAGATATTCCCCTGACATTGTAAGTACTTCGGAGTAGGGACAACCATTTATTATATGTTTGTACACTGTCTACCACAACTGGGTCTTGACTTCGTGTAGGCTTCTAGGTAGCTACCACAATACAGAATAAATAATCGTGATTATAATAATAACAGTGTTTAAATCAGTTACACAGAATGGGATAAACTGAGCATTTAGGCTTATGTCTGATTAACGGGTGGTGCATAACTGCTCTGCCCAGGAATTGTGATGTCTTCCCTGCTTGTCTCTTGCTCAGGCATGTAGGGAGGATGCAGTAAGTTATAGAAGCTTTTTAAATAGTACAGTTTGCTTCCCCATTCATGCCTATCACATTCTGCTGGGGTAATCCACAGTCAAGGCTCCACCCACTCTGTCCTCACTTCTTACACACTTGCCTTATGCAGCCAGAGTGCAGGAGCTGAGCTCCACATCAGACTCAGTCCTTGAATAAAGTTATGTCTTACTTGGCCATACAAGGGAGTGAGGACTAGGAGGGTGGGATGTTTCACATTTGTTTAGTCCCCTGCATGGCTGCATATGACAAGGCTACAATGTAGCCAGAAATGGTTTTAGAAAATGTTAGTGTATGAGTTTTATTGAAGATATATCTTTTGCCTCTAGAACCTGCTCAGTGGAAGAATGTAGCTAAAAATCTATGTACAAGAATGGATACAATACGGTGAGAAAGCTGTTTTAATCTACTCTTAACATCTGAAATAAAGGACATAGATACAGTACATCAATCCTCATTCCTGCTGCATAATACCTTGCTCTGCAAGTAGTCCCCTTGAAATACAATCCACTGTAAAGGGCACATTGGGGTGGGGGACTCCTGAGAATCCCCAGTTGAATGGGGGCATTTAATCTGTGCTTTCCTTAAAGGGGTGCAGCATACTCCCAGATAGTAAACACATGAGCAGCAGAGCCAGACTTTTGCCTAATCATTGCTATCGTTCCCTCCTTTTAAGCAAATTACTCCAAAGGGAGCACGTTGGTAACAGCCCTAAGAGCTTGTATTCTTGGGTAGCCCTCTCGAAGTTCAGTGGAATGAATATGGCCACCTTTATTCATGATTAGTAGTACCTAATTATACAAGTAGTCCCAACTCTGCCACTCTAACTTTGAGTGCTATGTAACTCTATAAGTAGCCCATTTTCTTCAGTAAATATGAGGGATGGCAGTAACAGGTATTAAGTGAGTATTACTAGGGTTATATTGTACCAAGTGGCATTCCAGTCAGACCTTAATAATATATAGCCATAGAGTGACAGAGGGATCTAGGGAGCTGCAGTAGGATTATTTCTCTTCTAATTTGTCTGTTTGATTCCTGCACAGGATACTAGGAGACTGAAAGTTCTCACGGTTTTGTAATTTATGGTTGTTCAGTAGTTGAGAGGAAGTAAAGAGCATCCCCTACCTGCCCAATAAGCCCAAAACTGCAGTTCCTGCATGCAGTAGTGCACAGGTGCAGCACCATAGCCATTCTCCTGGGGATGTACAGTGCCCTAAAACAGATGGGGAGAGTGGAGAATAGGAGGAGCTGTGGCTCTGCCTCCCTTGCACCCCAACCAGTGGAGTTGTCTGGAGAGGGGAGCCTGCTACACTCTTTAAAGGTATGTATGCTCCCTCTTTGCACCTGGGAGCTGAGACATTTTGACCCAGTACAGAATTTATAACTGAATTATTTGAAATAAATCATATGGATAATAAAACTAGCTATTTAAAAACGTGAATCCTTCTCCTAGTCATGCTCCTTTAATTTCTTGCAGACTTAAGTCTAAACCAAAACAGATACATTCCCAATTTATGCAGAACACAATGTTAAACATCTAGAACAAGATACGCAAAAGGTCAATTTGCTATTCTGAGAACAGCGGAAAGAAATAGGCAATTTATGAGCTAACAAAAGTGTCTCCTCTTCCATTCTCTCTTTTAAATAGGTTTAATTTTAAATTCTTTTGACATTTGGCAGGGTCCAAAAAAGGGCCCCAAAAAGCCTTATTTTATGAAAATTTTGCAGGTCAAGTAATCTTAGTTGAGGTGAAGCCTACCTGCTTAAAAGACAGTGCAGCCATTCCCAGCTTTCACAGAAGGTTGATGACTGGCACATCACTCAGGGTAATTGTAATTTCCATCAGAGTTTAAGGTTCTTTTATCTTATGCCCTGACAAAAGAATAACAAGAAGTGTGTAGTAGTAACAAAGAAAACAGTAAGCACTGATCAGATGTATAGCATGTACTTTTCTGTTGTTTATTATTTTATTATTTTTTTTCTGTGTAATAGAAAATTGTATCCACTTGGGTTTTGAGATGGAAAAATGCAAGGTTAAAATGGATAGATTTGTTTCAGTTTGTCTTGATACTGCCCATAATTTGACAGAGACATATTAAGAAAAATCCATTCTGGCTTATTCAAATGGTTGTTCAAGCTTCTAAGGTAGGAAGAGATAAGAGGACGAATTGAGATGCCCTGTCCAGCTGATCTGAAAGTGGAATGTTATCTTAATGTTTTGGTAGCTGATAATCAACAGCCCAATCCTGCTTCTTTTGAAGTAAATGGCAGCATCCCATTGGCTTAAACAGAAACAGGATCCAGAGCCAAGTGAATAGTGTGACAGGGTCGGGCCAGATGGCTATAGGAGAGTAATTTTTTTTTTTGAAGCAAAAGATGTTTTTATTTGCATAACACACTTACAAAGTAAAAACAGCAGCATATGCAACGTGTAACACAGCAACCAATCACAATTGTTTTCTCATTAGCTTCAGGGGAGGGAAGTGTTCAAGCTTGCCTGGGCCCAGAGCAGGGGGCTTCCTCAATTCTCGTGGTCTTCCACCCTTCCGAGTTACCTGGTGGCCCAGAGCGAGGGGGCTTCATCGACTCTCAAGGTCTGCCACCCCCTCGAGTTACCTGGCACCACGCCCGAGTGTCACCAACAATTCCCTCCTCTGAAAGCACCCAACAAGAGGGGCAGGCTGTGGGGAGGACAATCTCGGGGGGGGGGGGGGGGTCACGTGTAAAAGGACCCCTCTAGGGTGGTGGTGTCCGAAGCAGCAATGGCTGGGGCTGGGGTCCCTTACTCTCTCCCCCAATCAAAGGGTCAGACAAAGGGACCCAGATGGGGACACCGAGCAGAGAACCTCAGACAGCACCCACTGCTCCTCAAAGCATCAAGGGAGTCGGTGGATGCCCCCCAGAGGAACTCCGCCCGGATACGTGAACAGACCGAGGATCGGAAAACAGCCCCACAGTCACAGGAAACTCCATCGGCCAACCTCCTCTCTCTGGTTTTATAGATGGCCATTTTAGCCAGGGCCAGGAGGAGGTTAACTAGGAGATCCTGCGACTTTGTGAGGCCACAGATGGGGAGTGCATAAATAAAAAGGTGAGGGGAAAAATGCAACCAAAAACTTAATAGGAGATTTGTGAGGAGCTGGAACAGGGCTGCAGCCTGGCGCACTCCAGATATACATGTGCCAGGGTTTCCCTCACACCACAAAAGGGACAAGTATCTGGGATGGGGGTGAACCGCGCCAAGTACGTGCCCGTGCTCACAGCTCTGTGAAGGAGCCGCCAACTGATGTCCCCGATGGGCTTCGGAACCAAGGTGGAATATAGGCTGGCCCACCAGGGCTGCTCACCCTCCAAAGGTGGCAAAAGGTCTCATCACTTTGTGTTGGGGCGGGACACTAGGCTGAGGGCGTGAAGGGTGTGGAGCGCGAGCGTGTATAGATGTTTCCTTGGCACGGTTTGGAAGCGTACTGGCTGCAGTTCATGCAGCCGGCTCGCAGTGAATGGGTGGGGGAGGGGTCGATTGGATCTGCGGGGCAGGAGTCCAATTAAAAAGTCAGGTGGGCCTGGGGTAGAGGGTGGGCGGGACATGCCCTCAAGCAGGACCCAGTCGAGGTAGGCTCGAGCAGTGGGCGGCAAAGCGGCCTTCACCTCCTGAAGTACGTGCCGGGGGGGGTACGAGGTCTGGAGAGCCCCATGCGCCAGGTGAGCATCAGGGGATCCAGCCAGTCTCCCCGGTCGTAGTCCAGGAGGTCTCTGACTCTCGTCACTTCTGCCAGGATCAAGCTCTGGCGCACCGAGCAGGACTCCGCCACCTGCACACGGAGCTGGGGATTGTGTAGCAGGGACTCCGTGAGGAGATCTACCCCCTCGGTGGCCGCCACGGACCTGGTCATTAAAAACAGTTTTCAAGTCCGGAGGAGGCCCTGGTAGAAGACTGGCAGACCCGAGAGGTCTCGCAGAAGACTTCCCGGATGGAGATAAAAGAGCTGCCGGTCATATCGGAGCCCTCGGATGTGGCGCAGGATGGCGTGCACCAGTGTGCACAACGCCGAACTGCCTGCACCATAGAGGAGCCTCTGTAGGGCCTGGAGGCGGAAGACACGGACCTGAGTGTGTAGACACTTCAGGCCCTGTCTTCCTTCCTTCAGGGGTAGATGAATAACCCCTACAGGGGCCCAGTGCGTTCCTGACCAAAAGAACCCCAGAATCGATGTCCGGAGGTTGGTCAGGAAACCCGGGGCCGGGACCAGGGTGTTGAGCCGGTACCAGAGCATGGACAGGACTAGTTGATTAAGCACCAGAGCTCTCCCTCGGAGGGAGAGACTTCGGAGTAGTCCCATCCATTTCCGGAGCCGCTCTATCACCCCGCCCTCTAAATTTTCCCAGTTCTCCGGCGGAGAGGGATGCATGGCAGAAAGGTAAACGCCGAGATAGAGCAGCAGACCCGCACTCCACTGGATGGTCTGAAGCGCGGGTGGGAGGGAGCTCGCCTGCTGCCAGTCTCCTACCGCCAAGCCAAAGCTCTTGACCCAGTTGACCCGGGCAGAGGAGGCTGCTGAATAGATGGCCTGGCAAGTCTCCACCTGCGCCAAGTCGCCGGGGTCCTGGATCACGAGGAGCACGTCATCAGCGTACACCGACAGGACCAGCCGCAGCTCTGGCTCCCGCAGCACCAACCCTGTCAACTTCCTGCGGAGGAGACAGAGGAAGGGCTCGATCGCCAAAGCGTACAGCTGGCCCAAGAGTGGGCACCCTTGCCGTACTCCTTGCCCGAAGCTGACCAGTTCGGTCAGGGTCCAGTTGAGCTTAACCAGACACTCTGCAGAAGCGTACAGCACCCGGAGAAAACCCACAAACTGGGGTCAGAAGCCAAATGCCTGCAGAGTGCTCAGAAGGTACCCGTGGTCCACTCTATCCAACGTCTTCTCCTGATCTAGGGACAGGAGGGCGAACGACAGACCATCTCTATGCCCGAGTTCCAAAAGGTCCCGAACCAGAAATAGGTTATCAAAGATACTGCGGTCCGGGACGGTGTAGGTCTAGTCTGGGTGGATCACGTCCGCCAGCACAGACCCTAGCCGCAGCGAGACTGCTTTCGCTACGATTTTGTAGTCCATGCTGAGGAGCGAGGCGGGACGCCAATTTCGTAAATCGCGGAGGTCCCCCTTCTTCGGCAATAAGGCGAGCACAGCTCGCCTGCACGAAAGAGGGAGGACCCCACTCTGCAGAGACTCAGCCCAGATGGTGACTAGGTCTGGGCCGAGGACGTCCAAAACACACGGTAGAACTCCACGGTCAGCCCATCCATGCCTGGAGACTTATTAGTGGGCGTACGATGGAGGGCTTCTGAGAACTCGGCCAGAGTGAGAGGCAACTCTAGCCAGTCTTGGTCGCTCGCACTGACTGTAGGGCGCTCCTCCCAAAGCACTCTGCAAGCGCTAGGGTCGGTCGGATCCGGGGAGAAAAGACTTAGAAGGCTAAGGGCCCTCCCGCACATCTCCGCCGGTTCCGTGAGGGGGGTGCCATATTCTGCCAGGAGGCAGGTGACATGTTTCTTGGCCCCCCTCATTTTCTCCAGGGCATACAAGAACCGGGAGCCGCAATCCATCTCCCGATGGAGGCGGATGCGGGATCCAACAAAGGCGCCCCGGGCCCGATGGTCCTCGAGGGCCAGGAGCTCCTCCCGCTTCTCCCAGCACGCTCCGCAGAGGAGCGGGTCTTCGGGGTTGGTGGCCAGATGCCTCTCCAGCTCTAAAACCTCCCATTCCAACTGCTCTATTGCCGCATTTCTCCGTCGGCTGGTGCCCCGGGTGTAGTCGCGGCAGAAAAGCCGGGCGCACACCTTCTCCAGGTCCCACCATCGCCATGCCGAGGGAAAGGCATGCCGCTGCCCTCTCCAGGCCAGCCAGAATTCCCAGGACGTCACGAAGCCCTCATCCTCCAACAGGCTGTTGTTAAAATGCCAATAGGCTGGCCCCGGCCTCTCCGCACAGAGGGAGGCTGTCACGGTGGCTAGGTGATGGTCAGAAAATGAGGCCAGCCGAATGCTGGAGGAGTGGGCTCGTGAGAGATGGAAGCGTGTTCGATAAAAGCGGTTCAACCAGGAGTGGCTCGACCGATGGGCTTCCACCTGGACAAAGGTGAACGTGGAAGTGTCATCTGGGTGGTGGTCACGCCAGATGTCCACTAGGGAGTGATGTTCAACTATCTCCCGGAGGGTGTCCGCGGCGGCCGGGCACTGCTCGGTCCCCAAGCGGTCTCGCTCCTCGAGGGTGGTATTAAAATCCCCTCCCAGGACCAGGCACTCATGAGAATCTAAGGTGCTGAGGAAGGGGGACGCCTGCTGATAAAATTGTGGCCGCCTGGAGCTCATTTGCGGGGCATAGATTTTAACAAGATTGACCACGAGCCCCTCCATACAGACTCGAAGGTGCAGCAGGTGGCCCGGAACGGCCTCATTGACCCCTAGCACCTCAGGCCGTAGGTCGGAGGAGAACAGGGTCGCCACTCCAGCCTGCCAAATCGTGGAATGGCTAAAGTAGACCCTGTCCCCCCACTTCAGCTGCCAACTATCTTCGGCGGTCGGATCCATATGGGTCTCCTGCAGGAAAGTCACAGAGTACTCTCCCTCCCGAAGGAAGAAGAGCACCTGGGACCTGCGGAGAGCCATCCTACAACCCCAGGTGTTCAATGTTGCGATGGTGAGAGGTGTCATCAGTGGGGTGCCATCAGCAGCCGGGTCGATGGAGGAGTCCAGGGGCTCTTCGGAGGTGGGAGCAGAAGCAGCAGTTAGGGGGAGGGAGCATAGGAAAAAGAGGGGTGGAGTGAGGTCGCCCAAATCGAGGTTTGCTGGCAAAAGGTCATCCTCCCCCTGGGCGACCGGGGTCAGATCTAGGGCCTTGATCTCCTCGAACATGGAGGAGAGGACACTTTCCGTCGCCCCGGGGTTCTCCCCGCTGGCACCCCACCTCTGCCACACCTTCCTCCATAGGCCCTGCCAGATTGTCAGCAGCGAGGGCGGGGCTCTCCCGCTCGTCTGGGAGTTGTATGGGAGGTGCCCCTTGAGCCTGAGTGGGAGAAGTGGTGGTCCGAAGAGGAAGGAGGGCGAGTTCGGGTATCGGGCGGCCTCGGCAATGACGGGGCTGATGTCCTGCCGGGTCTCGGGGATCCCAGGTGTCCCTCTTTGCCGAGCTAAGGGGCAGTCCCTCTGGACATGCCCTGATGCCTGGCAGAGGTAGCACCGGGCTTCCCCCATGGAGAAATACACCCAGTAACGGGCCCCCTGGTGAGGGACTAGGAAGGACCCATCAAGCGCCTCTCCATCACGCGCCGCCGACTGCAGTAGAAGCTGCACTTGCCGGCGGAAGGAAAAGATGTGATGGAGGGTGAGGTCCTTGCAGCCCAACGGGAGAGGGCTGATGACAGAAACAGGTTTCCCCAGGGTGGAAAGGGCGGGTAACAGGGCAGCATTGGGGAGAAAAGGAGGGACAGAGGTCAGGACCAGGCGGACACCCAGGTCCTCCAGCGGCTCTAGAGGGAGAAACACCCCACCCACCGCCAGGCCCCTCTCCACCGCCTCCTGGGTGGCAGCCTCCGATGCTAAGAAGAAGACAACCTTCCCATACATTTCGGAGGCTGGCACAATGGCTGAGGGCCCCACCACCCTTGCCAAAGCCCTCACGTAAGTCCCCATGTGGGGTGAGGCGGGCATCAGGAGGCATCAGACACCGTGCTTCCTTGTCATGGTGGGGAAGAGGTCCCGGCCGCTGTTGATGGTGGCAGAGGCGGTGGGTGGGAGAGATGATGAGGCGGCAGGTGGGGGGGTGAGGGAGGGACACCCGCAGAGCCGGTGGAGGGGGCAGTGGGGAGGGACGCCGTGGTCGGTGGCGGGGCCGCAGCAGTGAGGGTGGCCCCTGCCATGGAGGGCCTGGTGGTTTTAGCGGGGCCCTTCCCCTTCTTCTTGCTCTGGCCTTTCCCGCCGGCTGTGGGGGCTCCCCTAGAGTCTGGGCGGTGGGCATAGCAGCGGCGGAGGTCACCCCGGTGCCCTCCATTGTCAATGCCTCAGTGGGGGCTGTGGCAGGTGGTTAACTGGAGTTGGGGTCAGGTAAAAAGGGACAGACTGTGGGATGGGCAATTTGGCGGGGGGGGGAGGCACATGAACCACCGTACGCTTGTCCAGAGAATCCTGTTTGGTTGGCTGGTGCTTCTGGCCCACACGGTGGAATCAGGGCGAGCAGCTAAGTCCAGAGGCAGATGTTAGACAGCCAGCAATGACGATGGAGGGGGCAGTGGTGAGGATAGTAGTGTGGTGGGGGGGACACACAGATGGATCAGGGGGCAGCTCCGTGCCACACCCCCTGTGTCCCTACAAACACAGTCACGACACAGTCAAGGCCTCCCCCCACACGAAAGCACAGTTCAAAAGTTACTCAGTCTTGGGCCTCCTCCACGGTGATTTATAGATTCCCCGTGTGGTGTTCCTCCTGTAGACAGCTGTTTCCCTTCCTTGTCGGGGCTTTCTTTTTCACATCTCCAACATTCCAGGGATGCCGGAGCAGGTGATAAGAAATTCTCTCAGCTGGAGACGGGTCCACAAACAAACAGCAAGCGGCTGGGTCTGGGGGCTGGGTCCTTCCACTCCCCGCCTCCGGGGGGCGGGTCAGCAAGCCCCCCCTCTCTCAGGGGGGGGTTTCAGCTGGAGCACAGCAGCGTCCGAGGGCGGGCGGGGGGGGGGGGCCTAACAGCCAGCCAGCAACCGGCCAGCACTCTAGTAACAGCAGAGAAAGAATAAAAAAACAACAAAGAGAAAAGAAAGGGGGAGAGTGTCTGGCCCGGTCGGGGGGGAAGCCGAAAGCAGGGGCAAAAAGCAAGAAAAGCCCAGGCCAGAGGGCAGCAGTAGGAGAGCAGGCTAAGTAGGTCCCTTTTCCCTGGATAAGGTAACATGGAAGGTTTTTTTTTTTTTTTTTTGAAACAGAAAGAAAGTTTATTGGTAACGCTTACAGAATTACCAAAAAAACAAAACAACTATGCAACAAACAACGCAATCAGAAGGTACAACACAGCAGCTTTCAGGAGGGAGAAGTGTTCAGGCTAGCCTGGGCCCAGAGCGGGGGGGCTTCCTCGACACTCGTGGTCTTCCACCCTCCTGAGTTACCTGGTGGCCTAGAGCGGGGGGGCTTCCTCGACACTCGTGGTCTTCCACCCCCTCGAGTTACCTAGTGCCGCGCCCAGTGTCACCGATCCTCCCTCTCCTGAGAGTGCCCGGTAAGATGGGCACGGCTGCGGGGTGGGCGGTTTGGGGGGGGGTAGACACCCATGTATTATAGGACCCCTCCTAGATGACAGGAATGATGGTATCCCCAGCGGCGACGGCTGGGGCTGGTGTCTCTCGCTCTTACCCTCAATCAAAGGGTCAGACGGAGGGAACCGGACGGGGTCACAGAGCAGAGAACCCCAGACAGCGCCCACCGCTCCTCGAATGCTTCAAGGGAGTCGGTGGATGCCGCCCAGAGGAACTCCGCCCGGATACGTGAATGTACTGAGGATCGGAAAACGGCCCCACAATCGCAGGACGTTTCGTGGGCCAACCTCCTCTCTCTGGTTTTATAAATGGCTGTTTTAGCCAAAGCTAGGAGGAGGTTGACCAGAAGATCCCGCGACTTTGTGGGGCCACGGATGGGAAGTGTATAGATAAAAAGGTGGGGGGAAAAATGAAGCCAGAAGCGTAATAAAATATTTGTGAGGAGCCGGAAAAGGGGCTGCAATCTGGCACACTCTAAATACACGTGCGCCAGGGTTTCCCTCACATTACAAAAAGGACAAGTGTCCGGAATGGGGGTAAACCGTGTCAAAAACACGCCCGTGCTCACAGCTCCATGAAGGAGCCGCCAACTGATGTCCCCGACGGGCCTTGGGACCAAGGTGGAATACAGGCTGGCCCACCGAGGTTGCTCACCCTCCAAAGGTGGCAGGAGATCCCGCCACATTGTATCGGGGCGGGACACCAGGGTGTGGGCGTGAAGGGTGTGAAGCGTAAGTGTATATAAGTATTTCCGTGAAGCAATTTGAAAGCTAACCGGCTGCAGTTCGTGCAGCCGGCTTGCAGTGAAAGGGTGAGGGGTTTGTTGGGATCTACGGGGTGGGGGCCCGATGGAAAGGTCCGGCGGGCCTGGGGTAAGGGATGGGCGGGGTGCGCCCTCGCACAAGGCTCGGCTAACGTAAGCCCGAGCAGCGGGGGTCAAAGCGGCCTTCACCTCCTGAAGTACGCGCCGGGGGGTTCGGAGGCTGGAGAGCCCCATGCGCCGAGCAAGCATCAGGGGATCCAGCCAGTCTCTCCGGTCGTAGTCCAGGAGGTCTCCGACCCTCGTGACTTCCGCCAGGACCAACCTCTGGCGCACCGAGCGGGACTCCGCCACCTGCACACGGAGCTGGGGATTGTGTAGCAGGGGCTCCGTGAGGAGATCTGCTCCCACGGTGGCCGCCACGGACCTGGTTGTTAAAAACAGTTTCCAGGCCCGGAGGAGGTCCTGGTAGAAGACCGGCAGCCCAGAGAGGTCTCGCGGAAAACCCCTCGGTGAAAGATAAAAGAGCTGCCGGTCATATCGAAACCCTTGGAAACGGCGCAGGAAGGCGTGCGCCAGTATGCTCCATGCCGAACTACGTGCACTATAAAAGAGCCTCTGCAGGGCCTGGAGGCGGAAAACGCGGACCTGAGTGTACAGACACTTCAGGCCCTGCCCTCCTTCCTTCAGGGGTAGATGAAGAACTCCAACAGGGACCCAGTGCATTCCTGACCAGAAGAACTCTAGAATCAATCTCCGGAGGTGGGTCAGGAAACCCGGGGCCGGGGCCAGGGTGTTGAGCTGGTACCAGAGCGTGGACAGGACTAGTTGGTTAAGCACCAGTGCTCTCCCTCGGAGGGAGAGACATCGGAGTAGCCTCGTCCATCTCCGGATCCGCTCTATCACCCCGCCCTCTAAATTTTGCCAGTTCTCCGGCGGGGAAGGATGCGTGGCGGAAAGGTAAACGCCGAGATAGAGCAGTGGACCCGCACTCCACCGGATGGTCTGAAGTGCGGGTGGGAGGGAGCTTACCTGCCGCCAGTCCCCCACTGCCAAGCCAGAGCTCTTGACCCAGTTGACTCGGGCGGAGGAGGCTGCCGAATAGATGGCTTGGCATGCCTCCACTCGCGCCAAGTCTCCCGGGTCCTGGACCACGAGGAGTACGTCATCGGCGTACGCCGACAGGACCAGCCGCAGCTCCGGCTCCCGCAGCACCAACCCTGTCATCCTCCTGCGGAGGAGACAGAAGAAAGGCTCGATCGCCAGAGCGTACAACTGGCCCGAGAGGGGGCACCCCTGCCGCACTCCTCGCCCGAAGCTGACCGGTTCAGTCAGGGTCCAGTTGAGCCTAACCAAACACTCCGCGGAGGCATACAGCACCCGGAGAAAACTCACAAACTGAGGTCCAAATCCAAACGCCTGCAGAGTGCTCAGGAGGTACCCATGGTCTACTCTATCGAACGCCTTCTCCTGATCAAGAGACAGGAGGGCGAACGATAGACCATCTCTCCGCCCGAGTTCCAAAAGGTCTCGGACTAGAAAGAGGTTGTCGAAAATGCTGCGACCTGGGACAGTATAGGTCTGGTCTGGGTGGACCACGTCCGCCATCACGGACCCTAGCCGCAGCGAAATTGCTTTCGCTACAATTTTGTAATCCGTGCTAAGGAGTGAGACGGGACGCCAGTTTCGTAGATCGCGGAGGTCCCCCTTCTTCGGCAGCAAAGCGAGCACCGCTCGCCTGCATGACAGAGGGAGGACCCCGCTCTGCAAGGACTCAGCCCAGACGGTGACTAGGTCTGGGCCGAGAATGTCCCAGAACGCGCGGTAAAACTCCACGGTCAGCCCGTCCATGCCCGGAGATTTATTGGTGGGCATGCGACGGAGGGCTTCCGAGAACTCGGCCAGGGTGAGAGGCAACTCTAGTCGGTCTCGGTCGCCCACGCTGACCGTGGGGAGTTCCTCCCAGAGCACCTCACAAGCGTCAGGATCGGACGGGTCCGGGGAGAAAAGGCTTGTGTAGAAGTCACGGGCCCTCCCACACATCTCCTCCGGATCCGTGAGGGGGGTACCGTCTTCTGCAAGAAGGCAGGTGACGTGTTTCTTGGCCCCCCTCGTTTTCTCCAGGGCATAGAAGAAGCGGGAGCCGCGGTCCATCTCCCGAAGGAGGCGGATGCGGGACCGAACAAAGGCACCTCGGGCCCGGTGGTCCTCAAGGGCCCGAAGCTCCTCCCGCTTCTCCCGGCACGCTCCGCAGAGGGACGGGTCCTCGGGATCGGCGGCCAGGCGCCTCTCCATCTCTAAGACCTCCCGTTCCAACTGCTCTATCGCCGCATTTCGCCGTCGGCTGGTGCCCCGAGTGTAGTCACGGCAGAAGAGCTTGGCGCGCACCTTCCCGAGATCCCACCATCGCCGCACCGAGGGAAAGGCACGCCACTGCTCCCGCCAGGCCAGCCAAAACTCCCGGAAGGACATCACAAAGCTCTCGTCCTCCAACAGGCTGTTATTAAAGTGCCAATAGGCCGGCCCCGGTCTCTCTGCACGGAGGGAGACCGTTACAGTAACTAAATGATGATCGGAGAATGGGGCCGGCCGAACGGCGGAGGAGTGGGCTTGTGAAAGGTGGAAACGGGATAAATAAATACGGTCCAACCGAGAGTGGTGTGACCGATGGGCCTCCACCCTAACAAAGGTGAACGTGGAGGTGTCATCTGGGTGATGGTCACGCCAGACGTCCACTAGGGAGTGATGGTCAACTATCCCTTGGAGAATATTTGCAGCGGCCGGACTCGGTTCGGCCCCTGAGCGATCCCGTTCCTCGAGGGTGGTGTTAAAGTCCCCTCCCAGGACCAGGCACTCATGCGAATCCAGGGTGCCGAGAAAGTCGGACACCTGCTGATAAAATTGTGGCCGCCTGGAGCTCATTTGCGGGGCATAAATATTGACAAAATTAACCACGAGCCCCTCCATACGGACTCGAAGGTGCAGCACGTGGCCCGGCACGGCCTCATTAACCCCTAGCACCTCAGGCCGTAGGTTGGGGGAGAAGAGGGTTGCCACTCCAGCCTGCCAGGTCGCGAAGTGGCTAAAGTATACCCCGTCCCCCCACTCCAGCCGCCACCTGTCCTCGGCGGTTGGGTCCGTATGAGTCTCCTGCAGGAAAACTATAGAATACCTCCCTTCCCGAAGGTAAGAGAGCACCTGGGACCTGCGGAGAGCCATCCTACAGCCCCTGGTATTCAGGGTCGCAATAATAAGAGGCGTCATGCGGAGGGCTGGGGGGGTGGGGGCCTCGTATTGGCGGGGGGATTCAGGGCCCCCGGCGGGTTGCGCAGCAACCCATGACCCATCCCGTGGGTGAGTAGATCGTGTCGGAAGCTGCGGGCTCGCTCATAGGCCGCAGCACCACGCTTTCCTTGCCCCCTGCCTTCCTTTATAAGGGCCCTTGTGGCCTGGAGGATTTGATCAAAGTCCCCCCATAGCCGAAGAGCCAGCTGTGCTCTGTCGCGGGCGCCACGGGTGTGTTCTAGGAACTTCCGTAGCGCATGCCGCAGCTCATGGGGGGGTGGGGTTACAATTCCCGAGGTATTCCCTGATGGGACTCTTAATACAGCCTCGTGGTCCGCTAAGGCAGGTAGACAGGGTGCGGACCACCGACGGGGCGTCTGACAGGCTGGGGTTATTAAATTCATTTCATGCCTTGGGGTGGAGGGGGATGGCAGGGGGAAAATTGCCACTCCTAATGGGTCGCGGCTAGAAAGTGCAAAGACTGCTCCCTGGGGGGAATCTGCAAAAGGCGGAAAGGAAATAACCCCAGGGGCGGCATTAACATTACAGGAGGAGGGACTTTGGGCAGGGGCAGGGGTGGGGGCAGGGGCAGAGGTAAGGCTCTGGGGTGCAGGAGGCAAGCAGCTAAAGGAAAGTGCCTCCTGAGCAGAGTCAAGGGTTAAGGGGTAAGGGAGGGGGCTCCCAATAATGCTAGATGCTGGCTCCATGGTGGTCTTGGCGGCCATGGCATCAGGTGGTGGACCACTTTCTGCAAAGTGCTCACCCGGGAAGACAATTAAGGGGAGGGAGCATGGGGAAAGGGAGGCTGGGGTAAGGCTGCCCAGCTCAAGGCCAGCCGGCAGCAAATCATCCCCTCCCTGGGTGACCGGGGTCAAATCTAGGGCCTCAATCTCCGCATACACGGGGGAGAGGCCAACTCCTGCCACCCCGGGGGCCTCTCCTCTGGGGCCCGCCTCAATGGCCGCCTCAGGATCCGCGGGGGGTTCGGGTAGCGTCCAGGCAGAAGGGGCGTCCTCAGAAGTCTCGGAGGGGAGGGTCTCCCGTGGAGCGGGGATTCTGCCCTCCAATGCCAGTCCGTCTTCCCCTCCCGACACCAGCGGATGGATCTCGCTCACGGCCGTGGCGGGAGGCTCGATAGCAGTGCCTCCTTTCCTGGTCTTCCGGGGGGCTTCTGCGTCGGGTGGATGCAGCGGAGCTCGAGCCTTCCGCTTGCCTCGCTTCCCCTGGACTAGGGTCCAGCCCTCCATAGCGTCATCTGGGGGCTGGTTAGCAGGGGTCGTGTCGGGGGGCGGAGGCGATGGTTTAGGGGTTCGGGGAGGTAGCGGTGGGGCAACATGAAGGGCGGGGGCTTCTCCTTGGGGAGGGCCCTCTCCTATACCCGATAATATCCTTGCCACACCCTCCTCCATGGGCTCTATTGGGTTGGTACTAGCAAGGGTGGAACTCCCTTGCTCGCCCGGGCGTTGTAGGGAAGGTATCTCCTGGGCCCGGACGGGAGCAGCAATGGGTCGAGTAGGAGGAGGGTTGGTTTCAGGTGCCGGGCAGCCAGGGGCGTCGGCAGCAACGGGGCCGATGTCCTGCTGGGTCTCGGGGGTTTCGGGTGCCCCTCCCCCCCGGGCCAAAGGGCAGTCTCTGCGGACATGCCCCGCTGAACGGCAGAGGTAGCACCGGGCCTCTCCGGTAGAATAAAAGACCCGATAGCGGGCTCCCTGGTAGGGGACTAGAAAGGACCCCTCAAGCGCCTCTTCATCACGCGCTCCTGCCGGTGGTAGAAGCTGCACTTGCCGGCGGAACGAAAAAATGTGACGGAGGGTGGGGTCCTTGCAGCCCAACGGGAGAGGGCTGATGACAGAGACAAGTTTCCCCAGGGTGGAAAGAGCGGGTAACAGGGCAGCATTGGGTAAGAAGGGAGGAACGGAGGTAAGGACGAGGCGGACGCCCAGGTCTTCTAACGGTTCTAGGGGGACAAACACCCCCCCCACCGTCAGGCCCCTCTCTACCGCCTTCTGGGCGGCATCCTCCGAGGCTAAGAAGAAAACAACCTTCCCATACATCTTGGAGGCCGCCACAATAGCTGTGGGTCCTACCACCTTCGCCAACGCCTGCACGTATGTCTCCACATGGGGCGAGGCGGGCACCAGGAGGCAACGGACGCCGTGCTTCCTGGTCAAGGCGGGGAAAGGGCCTCGGCCGCTGGTGATGGTGGCGGAGGCGGGGGGGGGGGCGAGATGACGAGGCGGCAGGTAGGGGAGAGCCCGCCGCCGCCCGGGCGTACGTCCTGGGGGCCGGGGGAGGGGCAATCGCAGAGCTGGTGGAGGGAAACACAGGGAGGGGCGCCACGGTTGATGACGAGGCCGCAGCGGTGGGGGCAGCCCCTGCCATGGCGGGCTCAGTGGTTTTAGCGGGGCCCTTTCCTTTCCACCCGCCCTGGCCCTTCCGGCGAACCGGGGGGGGTTTCCTAGAATCTGGGTGGGCGGTGGGTGCAGCAGCAGCAGCAATCACCCTGGTGCCTCCTGCTACCGGTGCCCCAGCAGGGGGGGTGGCAAGTATCTTAGCAATAGTGGCAGGGGGGGGACCTTGGGGGTCGGGCAGGGGTGGTGGTGGGGAAGGGACAACTAATTTTGTGGAAGCAATCTCACCCCTCTCGTTCCCCGCCATTGTGAGCAGGGAAAGACAGGGAGACACCGGAAGGAGGAGGAGGGGAGGGGAGAAAACGGAATAGCCCCTCCTTCCGCTAGGTTGCAAACAGGAAGAGAAGGAATGCCGAGGGGGGGCGACTGGGAGGAGGGGGGGGGAACAAAATCGGGGTCCAGTAATAGGGGCAAGCTGTGGGATAAGCAATCCGGGGGGGGGGGGTGCAGACCCACACACGTTTGTCCAAAGAGTCTCGGTTGGTCGGCTGTTGTGTCCGGTCCGGAAGGCAAAGTTCAAAGCGAACAGCTGGATCCGAAAGGAGATGGCAGATTGCCAGCAGAGACAGACGGCGGGGGGGCCGTGACAGTTGTAATAACGATGGGGGGGTAGGGGCACCGATGGATCGGGGGTGGGGGTCTCCACGCCACACCCCCTGTGCCGCCACAAACGCAAATAATCACAGTCAAACTCCCCCCCACGAGAGTATAATTCAGAAAGTTACTCAATCTTACGGCCCTCTTCACGATGATTTATAGCTCCCTTGAATTATTTCTTCTGTCTGCTGAAATCTTCTTCTCCGGCTGTGTTGGCTGTGTTCCAAGGCCTTCGGCATGTTAAGAATGTTGTAAAGTCCGAGCTGCTGGCAAGACGGCTGGGTCTGGGGGTTTCCACTCCCCACCCCCGGACAGCAAATCGGAAATCTTCCCCCCCCTCCTCTGGGGGCTCAGCTGAGGCAAGTAGCTGCGCCCGAAAGCAGGCGTGGGGGGGGGCGGGTGCTGGCGAAGGACGTAGACGGAAAAAAAACCCACAAAAAATGAAAAGAAAAACCAAAAAGCGTCTGACCCGGTCGGGGGGGGACTAAGGCAGGTGCAAAAAGTAAGAAAAATCCGGGCCAGGGGGCTTTAGGAAAGAATAGAAAGCAGATAGCTGAGGAGCAAGCAAAAGACGTTCCGTTTCCTAACAGGGAAGGTTCCAGAACAACCAGGAACCGTCTGGAGACAATTAAGACAGACAGGTTGATTAGAACACCTGCAGCCAATCAAGAAGCTGCTAGAATCAATTAAGGCAGGCTAATCAGGGCACCTGGGTTTACAACGGAGCTCACTTCAGTTTGTGGTGCGTGTGTAAGGAGCAAGAGGCGCTAGGAGCTGAGAGTGAGAACACATACTGTTGGAGGACTGAGGAGTATGAGCATTATCAGACACCAGGAGGAAGGTCCTATGGTGAGGATAAAGAAGGTGTTGGGAGGAGTCCAGGGGGAAGTAGCCCAGGGGAGTTGTAGCTGTTGCACCGCTGTTCCAGGAGACACTCTAGACAGCTGTATTCCACAGGGCCCTGGCCTGGAACCTGGAGTAGAGGGCGGGCCCAGGTTCCCCCCAAACCTCCCAACTCCTGGTCAGACACAGGAGGAGTTGACCTGGACTGTGGATTCACGAAAATGGCCAAACTGAGGGCTGCTGTGAAGCTCCAAGGTGAGCAAATCCGCCAATAAGCGCAATACCAACCAAAGTAGAGGAGGAACTTTGTCACAATAGTCTTGTAGTAACCTCTTTCATCCCTGAAATTTTTTGTGTTCCAATATGAAGGAATTGTTCCCCCAGGATCAAAGAAGAATCTCCTGTTTCATATATCTATCTATAGATAGATAGATCCAGGGGTTTATAAAAGAGGATGGTTTGCCCCTTCTAGAGTAAAACCTTCTTTCATGAAAGTTCCATGGGAGGGTGTGCAGGGAAAGGAAATCTCTGAAGTTCTCTCAAATTGTTTTGTTGGGAAGGTGAGGTTTGTGTGGGACAAGGTTTGTTTCCTCTTCTTGCAGAAGAAGCCATGAGACCAGAAGCCATGGGGGTAGCCTCTGGTCTCTGCATATCCCTCGGATGCAAAAAGGTCAGCGGAAGGTCAGGGGCAAACATATGGAAGTCCCAGGGCTTGACATATCTGCATGTTCCCCAGTACCCTTCTCTATTGTATCTGCCATAGCTGTCCCTGGGAACCCCTCTTAATGAGTAATTCCCCAAACACCTGGGGCTCTGTGGGAAGGGCAATACAGGTCTAGGATGTATTACATTTTTTTTGAGAATATAATTGGGACTAGCAGAAATAAATTTGTGTTCCCTGGCCCCCTTCCACACCTAATGAAGGAGCTACTTATTACCTAGCCTGTCTCTCCTCCACACAGATGCTAACACCATGGAGAGCCTTCCCTGGATCCTTGGAAGAGGGCTATGATTCTAAGGCTGTGGCTGAAAACTTTCCCTTCCCCTTCCCTACACAGATAGGTGAGAGCCATGTGAGGCCTATGGGAAGGCTGCCAGTGTGCGGCTGCGGGGATTCAACTACATATTAATGTAGTAGGAGGCTTCCTGAAATGGAGATTCCAAGAGCAACTGCAGTCATGGGAAACCATGTCAGTGTATTTTCATTGTAACCACACAGTGCTAAAAGAGTAGGAGGGGGCCCAGAACAGGTACAGAGACATATAGGGTGCGAGCAGAATTTGCAGGCTGGCTGTAGTATTAGTGGTAGTGGGGCTAAGGTGGCCTTATGTTATCTTTGTCACCTGACACTGGGCTATTCCAGCACCAGAGCAGACCCCAATGTAACTTAGAGTTTGTCTACATGAACATTTTGTGCACAGGAAGCTGGTGTGTATAAATGTATCCCACACTGGACCCTGCTGAGGTTTACTAATAGTGTGTTATTGCTCTTTCATCTACCTTGCTTTGAAAGAGGAGTACATCAAAGTGCACTAACAAACAACTAGTGTGCGCCAGCTGGCTCCACATGGACAGTGCAGGGTAGATTACCCACAGCTTGCTGCAAACTAAATGTTTGTGTAGACAAGCCCTTAAGAGCTGCTAAATTATGGCAGCCTGTCACTGGCTGCCTATAAGCCCCCGTGCTGCCTGTGTATTGTGGCTCCAACTCTGACATGTCTCTTCACCCTGCCACAATCCCAGCACACCCCCTGTGCTAGGGATAGTGAGGGGGGTCCTCAGAAAACAGCCTGCACCATCTTCCTCTGTTTATGTGCTCGCAAAATTCTTCTATGGCTGGATCCAGGGCTTTTAGAGTCCCTTTACCAAGTGTACAAGAGCCTGAGCAGGAACAAGAATCTTATTAATAGCTTTCACACTGATAGCACTATGTCTCCAGCAGATATCTTGAGATCTGTGAAGATCTCAGAAGAGACACAGGTTCTAAGAGTGAAACACTGTGTACTTTCCACAGAGGACCAAAACACCACAACAGAATAATCATGGGAAATGGAGGGAACCTGACCTCGATTCCTCTGTTCCAGGCCCTCTTCTATGGGTTTATCCTTGGGAGTTAATGATTTTCTCAAATAACATCCTATAAAGGGAGAAAAAACATATGTTTTGGTTTTGCAGAAGTTAATCACAGCAAACCACCAGAGGTACCAATTATAGGGCATTCATATCAACAAGCTATTTCCATAGTTTTTTTTTTTTTAATCCGTCAGTATAAACATTCAGATCTTTTGAGTATAGTATTTTTTTAAAGCAGGAAAAAGTGCTTCTAAATAATCATTCTCTGTGCCATGCATAACATTGTTACCTTACATTTCTTTTCCGGATTCATTAAATCATATAATTATAGAAGGTCAGAATAGGAAAAACCTATTAGATCATCAAGTCTATTTGTCTGCTAATGAAAGATTGTTCACTATATTGCGTTTGTTAACCAAGCTTTTAAAGTCCCAGGCAACTGGGCTTTCAATACTTTGTTATTGTGTTGTTTTGAATTATTCCACTACTGAATGGACCTTGTT
Organism: Caretta caretta; assembly: GCF_965140235.1. Lineage (NCBI taxonomy): Eukaryota > Metazoa > Chordata > Testudines > Cheloniidae > Caretta > Caretta caretta. Next base: position 57,748,480 of record NC_134209.1, read on the forward strand.
GGAAATATTTTGTGTTATGTTGTGCAATGTGACTGAGTGAATAAGACTTGTATCTGCCATGTTAAAGACCTGAGCTCTAGTCCTGGATCTGCTTGAAATGATTGGAACAACTTAGCAGTTAACTTATTTATAAAATGGGGAGTGTGATACCTGATTCCTTTCTAAGATGGGATAAGAAGGCTTGCTTACTAATAATGGCACTGAATTGCACAGGAATATAAACAGTAGGCAGCATCGGTTAGATTGGAACTCACGGTCACCTGACTCTCAACTCAGTGCATCTTTCCCTAGGCTAAAGGGTCTTTGAACTAGAAAGCTCTCTTATTGGCTATAGAACATTGCCTATGCTGGCAGTGCAGGAGATGAATTAATTGGGGTTGTTCCTGCTTTGAGCAGGGGGTTGGACTAGATGACCTCCTGAGGTCTGTTCCAACTCTAGTCTTCTATGATTCTATGAGAAAAGGCAGCATGCTTCACCCAAAATCTGGAATGTCCAATAAAATCTAGTGTGCCAGATATGATGAACAGCAGCATATCTTGAGATGATTGTATTTAACTTTATCTGTATATTTGAGCCAGCCCTTGAAAGCATGAAAAACTTTTTAAAAATATTGTCTTGCAATGAGGAAAAACGAGATGGACTCACAGAATACTCATAGACCTTTGTATCAAAAATTGTTTATATGTATTTGGCTCATGGAGTGGATTCCCTGTGGAATCAGGAATCACTCGGAGGTGACTAATGCAAAATCCCAAGGCTGGTTATGCAGATGCCCAGCCTTTGAAGACTTAGCACTTGGAGAAAAGGGCAGCAACTGTTTTTAACTATTTCAGGGGCCTGAGAACAAAGGCTTTTGGGATACAAAGTCTGAGCTTGAACTGACAGTGTTTTTTGCGCATCTACATACTGACACGACCTGACAATCAAGTGAGGCAAACCCCTAGAAAGGCTTGGAAACCTATCAGGGATTCCGATGAGGGCTAGGTGTGGGGATTGGGTAGGCTTCTGGTAAGCTTAAATATTGATTTAGATCCTTTCATTGTTTTATGTTTTCTCCTTAAATAAATGTATTCTGCTTTGCAAGAGCTGGCCCTGTCCAGAGAAAAGTGACAGCCAGAGGCCTGAGAGGGCATTTCTGCAGCAGCTCAAAGAACAGGTCAAAGGTACCCCAAAAGAGATACACCAGATATCATTTTTTGGGGTATTTGAGAGATATGCCTACAGCTCCTGATCTTTTTTTTTTTATTGCTCTTCTCTGAACTCTCTGCATTTTCTCTGTAGTGCCCAGAGATTAATGTAATATTATAGGTCTAGAAACACTAGATTTCCCACTCTAGTGTGTCATATAAACAGGGGCTATACTACAGTCCTGGAGCATTAAAATTCCTTTTCTTTTGCAGAAAGTGAGTGTCATCTTTATGGCAACTCAGTGTTATTTAATGAAATTTACCCTGCAGGGCAGATAGAACGTTAAGGCTCCAGAACTATACCCCTTCTCCTGTGATGTCATGCCTCTCCAGATGCAGCAAAGGCATTGGGCACTTTTTTTAAACCCTGTCTCATTGTAAACTTATGTCTAAGTTATGTGCTAAGAGAAAGTATCATGACTAGAGATGCACAAATAATTGATTTTTCTCTTTTCTGGAGAAATTGAATAACTGTGCGGGGGAAGGAATTAATTTAAGTTGACCCAAACTGAAAAGCTTTCAAATTTTTCAGCAAACCAAAAAGGTGAAAACACAGGGGTAGAAGTAAAATTTGAAAGAAAAAGTAGTTTCAAAATGAAAAATGGAAACATTTCATTTTTAAAATGTCAAAATATTTTGATTTCTTCAGATTTCAGAACAAATTCACTAAAATGTTTCAGTTGACTCCAGTCTGCCCTTTTTGGTGTAAAAAGTTTCATCTGAAAAATGTTCATGTAGCTCTAATCAGGGCTAAATAACAAACTGAATGGAAGATTTATACTGTGATAATCTCTGGTTCACAGTATGTAATGTTAGCTAAAAGCCAGATGAGTTGACAGCGTTTGTATCTTGCTATGCACTGCTGGCATGTGACTGTACTTGTTAATTTACTGGCAACTAGTGTGGTGTATCTATTAAGAAATCTCTTCAGAAATATCAACATGAGGTTATGCTACAATAAAACACACTTAACATTTAATGCTTTGAGGGCATTTTGAGTGATTTTTCTGTTCACTCTATGCAGTTCCTATGGCAATTTAAAGCTAATTTTAGAGCTTTAAGGCTGTACTTTTACCTTGCAGCTGAAACAGTGAGTAGTACATTTAGGATATATGAAAAGGAGCCATTATCTTATTTATTAGTAATTACAGATTATAGGATAATATTTGTCCCTCTTCTAATAATTGAAACACTACATATAAATAATTTTGTTTTTATTTGACCAGCCCTAACATTTACAGACATTTACATTTACATTCCAGTTTTGTGCTTCTTGCCGAACCAGTTTAAAATTTCCAGTATCTTACCAATGTTCTCCTTATTAGCAACATTTATTTTAGAAATAAATCCCATTTTCAGAGAAAATCACAAGTGGATGCCATGGGCTAGATCCTCAGCTGCTGTAAATTTGCATATTGAGTTGATGGAACTATGTTGATTTACACCAGATGAGAATCTGGCTCTCAAATACGACTTTACACTGGACTCTGGCCATACCAGTGTTCTGCAGCCTCCACAGGCATCACTATTCACCCTTAGATTGGAGGGTAAAATGCATCCAACCCCTCCACATTTAATCTGCATAGAGTCTGAGTTTGCTGACTTTAAGAGGTGAAGTGGACTTCACCTTGTATGAGTAGTCAATCATGTTGTGGGGGTAACAGCTGAGTCTGGAAAGGGACAGTATTTCTCTCTCTCCATAGAAGCTTAGATGGGTGGATGAATGAACAGCTAGATACAACTGAGAATAAGAAAAACCTAGTGGATAATCTTATTGAGGGGCAAATAAAAATTGTGGATCAGAATACCAACTGATTGAAATTGGCATAGCTCCATGGGAATCAATGGATTTATGTTGTTTTTTAATCAGTCCTAATGTTTTGTTCACCTCTTACCTACTTGTATTTCTTCTCATAGAAGATTATTTTACTGTTTTGTTTCCCTAAATCTGGCTCAGTTTTCCTTTTCTATTTTGCACATTTGTATTTAATTCACTGCTAGACTTAGACTCTGTAATTTATCTTTTAATTATAGTTCCATAGCCCCTGGAAAAGGCTTTATTTAAATTCTCAGTTAAAAAAAAGTCACTAAGCTCATGCTAAGGTTGTAAATATCTACCAGTTACTTAAGGAGACATTATAGCTTTTGCAAGAAACACAAATATTATGTAGGAAATTCAAATCAAAGTTTTCTTTAGGTTTCTCCAGCTGTGTAATTTCATATTTCCTAATTTTTTTACAGTATAATTCTTAACTTTAAATTTCAGCCTCTCTCACATGTATATGTTGAAAAACTAGAACTTTATCCATTCACTCCTTGTGTAGCATCTCTTAAATCTTCTAACTAGGACTTATGTGGAACTTAAGTCATACATAGTCTTTGTGCTGGTCATGTGCACATGGTGAATTTCACCTTTAAATAATTGCTAGCTACTTACAAACTGAACCCCATCTTAAAATATTCTGCCTAGAAATTTCCTTTGGTTTTTGAAAATATTGCTTCTGGATTTCCTTCCCTGTTCAAAAGCACTCTACTCACAATTATGAAATACAGCCCTCAAAAAAATACATGTCAAGAAACTTTGTAACCCAATAGTACTTGTCTTGGATTTCAACCAATCTACAGTATTCATTAAAGTAAAAGACAAATATGGACAATTACCTTTTTAACAAACAACAAAAAAGAGCATGCCAAGTCTTTGTAAATTTAAGAAATATTTTGTGGAGTCTTAAAAAAAGTCTGGAATTGCTTTATCAGGACTTTCAGTATAAAGTGGAGCGTTTTCATCCTCGTTTTTGACATGTACCATTGATAGAAGAGAGCTATATGCAATTGTTATAAGAGATGTTTGGCCCTCATTTTTTTAGTTATAGGAAATATGATTAAAAGCGTTCTGCTGGATCCAGAGAAGCCAGCGATAAAGAAAAGGCCAAACAGCTGTCAGCTTTCAAAGGTAATGATTTCATTAATGATAGCCAAACAGTTTATGTGGATGAAAATATAAAAAAAAAAATTCTTCAAAGGCTTAAAGAGAATGTTGAACCTGTTAAAAGTTTTAAACACTGTATTGTATTTACTCTAATCCTGGTATTTTCTGGAAAGTTTCCAAACTAAAAAATAATTACTATTATCTGCTTATATGCTCTGATAAAGCTGTGCCTTTAAATTCTTTCTTGAAACATTTAAATAATGTTTTAACTGTAGAAGACAGTTAACACAAATCCTACTCTCCCATCCTAAATTTCATAATAAGAACAAGATCTCCCCCTCACTCCACCCCCCACCAAAAGACACCAAAACTTAGGCTTTTCGATCCTTAATAGATACATAAATAAGTGTCCTGGATTTCAGAAGTGTAGGTGTTCCTGGGTAAAATTGCACCCACAGAAATCAGACCCAGATAAATCAAGGTGCACTGGGTACACTTGCACAGGTCTTCTATCTCAGGTTTGGTCCAGATGCATCTCTGTCAAGATGGAGGGACAGTCAGGCCAAATTTGAGTGAGTGGTGCTACAATATGAAGTGCCAAGTTGCAATTCCCAGAGTGGTCTAGTCCCATGAGACAGGAGCTGTAGCTGTGGGGTGAGTGAGGAGTGGACTCATTCTCCAGCCACCTTCCCTCAACCCAGAATTAGGATTGTGGTGCCAAGATGCAGGGTGCTCCTGTGGGTGATCAGTGCCCACTCAGCATGGTGAGAAGGAGGAGGCATTGTGCACTTACTGGATTGGGAATCTTTACATTGATCTCAGCGGAGTTTGACTCTGATAAAAAAATGAGGCTTATATGTTATCTGAGTAAATATTTCATTGTGGCTAATCAGAGTAGTCTTTTACAAGCTAAAAAAATGTTTTGGCTGCAAGAACCTTAGTCACTCTTTATTATTATTTATTGCTTTATTATTTAAAAACATTATTTGTTTGTAGAAATAATTACAAACATGGCAATTATTCCTAGGATAAATAGATGGGATTAAAAAAAATCATATACAAAGCTATTCCTCAATTAGGTAAATCAATCCCTGATACAAAAAGTCCATAAAACTATACCTTAAAGACAGCCAGATGAGATAAGTGAATATCAAGTCACCCATTTATTGTAACAGTGCTGGTTATTTGGACAGAGTGAGGAAGAATCACATAATACCTTCTAATATAGTCCAGATTTGATCAGGAGTTTACAAAGTAAAGCACTTGGGAAATGTATGAAATGTATGATGAGTATTGTACTTCCACAGGTGATTCGAATGCCCCGATATGTTATTAAACAGTTGAGTGAGTTTCTGCTCTATAATACAGGATTAGTTCACAAACAGTACACAGAAACAAGATTAACCAGGGAAAACTTCAAGGTTAAAGTGCTACATTTTGTGAAGCTGTCAATTGCTGGCTGTTCTTTAAGTACCATCTGTCCATCTTTTGAATGGAGGGAGATGTACTCTTCTTTCACTATGACACTACCAGAGTGCAGTATACTTAGCACTGTCCCAGCAAGAAACACTTACAGTCCCTAAGAGATCTACTTTATTAGCAACATGTCAAACTGTTGAGCATACTCCTAGGCCAAACTTTTCACTCTGAGCAGAATATTAAAACATACATAACGTGAAAATCCGGTTCACTTAACTAAACAAGCAAAAGATTGAACTGGAAAGTCAGGGAGGATATTTCACCACTTAACATTATCCTCATTAATGTTGCAGATATAGTAAGTTATAAAAGATCCTTCTACTTCTTAAAAAAAAATCATCCATAGTAGAAGGATGAGACTGCTTCTTCTGTTGGGTCTCCTCTTACCTTATCTCTTCCCACCTTGTGGAGCTAAAGCATTTCAGTGCTTTGGATCAATGGCTCAATGGCTGCACAGCCCATATGTGGTTCATAAAGTATGCATTAGCACCAGATGCACTTTATAAAGTACAAACACAATGTGCATCCTATAAAGGGTGCACTGTCTATTGTATCTGTAAAACTGCAGATGTGTGTCTAAATATGGGTATAAATAAGGAACTAGATTTGACAGTCTGGCCAAACTGCAAGAGGGGGCTTTGAGACACTTTTACATTTTCCAAATTCTGGGGTTGGCTGGGTGCTAAACAGGTTCTTAATATAAATTAGAGCAGAGTGAAGTCTGCTCTGACTTACATCCAGATGCTCATATCCCCAAAGGACTCTTCTGGTAGTCAGCCTGGCATAGGGACACACACCTCTCATTTTCCTGGCCTGAGCCCCTAACACTAGTGGCCAAGACGGGGTGTGATGTAGGAGTCAGTATGGCATCCCTCTGCCATCTGGGAGCAATTAAGTTGATGGTAGCTACTTCGTGCTGCCAGAGTGGTGCAAAGCAGCCAGATTGCAATGATAAATAGAGTCTGTGGTGTTCATCTGATGCAGACCTCTGTTCAGCAAAGACTCAGCAAAGCTGCTAGGAGAAGAGAGCTCTTTTTGTCTATAAAGATTAAGACTATGCACTCCCAATTTTTGAAATTACACATATCTATATAAAGAGATAAATACAACTATATATACTCATATTAAGATCGCTCCTAGAACAAAGATTTAGGAGTCACCCTATCTGATATCTCCTTCTAAGTGCACGTACCTTCATGTAAAATGGCACATGCTCAACCCGTACCTGTTAGTCAGTTCTCAGACAGAATCAATATAACAAGCCAGGGATTCTCCAAGTGGCAAAACTAATTCTATGCCACCTGTTCCTAGACCTGTTAGCATAGAGGCCACAAAGCTATATGGCCAGAAGACCTTATGCTCTGGTGATTCCTGAGCAACAAAATGGCCTATAGGAGTATACTGCAGCCGGTGAAGATTACAGCAGATCTGAATCTGCTATAATTTAGGCCCCGAGACAAATCAGCCCTCAGTTGTCCCCAGGATTGGCTTTAAGCCACATTTGCCCACACCGATTTTGGGTCCTGCAATGAGCATAGCTTGGTAACACCCTGTGATGTTGTAGTCCATATGCTTTATGGAAATATGCATATGAATATGACACAATTGGAATATGCTTTATGCTAAATACCCCCTGTATGGTGTCATTAGAAAGCTTGTAATCTACTAAGTGTGTTCATCCTATTTGTTTGAATGTATTATTTCTGTATCTGGAGTTAGGAGAATAAGATATAAACTTGTATCACTGATGTAAACAAACTAAGTGGAGGCCATTAAGGGTGCTCCAGAAAAAATCAGTTGTAAATGGCCTTAGTTACTTGAAAGTCTTCCTGTATATGTGTGGGCCAGCCCAAGGGGAATGGAGACCAGGGGTCTTACAGTGACATGTGACTATGTCACCTGATAATTAAATCCATCTTAAATCTGGTACTTTTCCATTTAGAAGGAAGGGTGGGGACCCAGAGAGACACAAGATTTCCGCCTTGTGCCAAAGCTATAAAAGGGGGTGGAGCAGGACAAAAGAGGCTGCCAGTCATGAGAAAACCCCTGCTTGCCACCTATGATGTCTGCTGGAACGAACAAGGACTGTACCGGGGAAAGGATTGGGCCCAGACTAGGAAGAAGTCTAGTCTGTGAAAGAAGCATATTGAAACATCTCTGAGGGTGAGATATTACCTGTAATCAGTTTCTTAATGTATTAGGCTTAGACTTGCATATTTTTGCTTTATTTTGCTTGGTGACTTACTTGAGTCTGTCTGTTATTACTTGAAACCACTTAAATCCTACTTTTTATACTTAATAAAATCACTTTTGTTTATTAATAAACCCAGAGTAAGTGATTAATACCTAGGGGAGCAAACAGCCCTGTATATCTCTCTCTCAGTGTTATAAAGGGCAGACAATTTATGAATTTACCCTGTATAAGTTTTATACAAAGTAAAATGGATTTATTTGGATTCCATTGGGAACTGGGTGTCTGGGTGCTGGAGACACCTGCTGAGCTGTTTTCAGTTAAGTCTGCAGCTTTGGGGGCGTGGACCAGACCCTGGGTCTGTAATGCAGCAGGCTAGAGTGTCTGGCTCAACAAGGCAGGGTTCTGGAGTCCCAAGCTGGCAGGGAAAACAGGCTCAGAGGTAATTTCAGCACATCAGATGACAGTCCCAAAGGGGTCTCTGTGACCAAATCCATCACACACCCAAAGAATCTCACTCAGTGTCTATGTTTCCAATCTGCTTCCCAAGCATCTTGAGTTATACTAAAAAAAATTACTGAAATCTGAATATATACATCTGCCTACTTGTTTAGTTATTCATTTAAAAGACATTTTTCAGTTTATTCTTACACAAGAAAAGAAGACAAAATTAAAACGGTTTTAATGGCAACATAGCAACATCTTATTGTATGCTGGTTCAAATTCAGTAGTTTTAGCTACACTTATTTATTTATTTGTTTTAATCGGAATGAGTGCAGTTCAAAATGCATGTTTTTTTAGACATCATCAATCCCAGTTTCTGCAAAGAATAGACAGTGCTTTTATGGTTGATTCTGTTTGCTAGTCTGTTGCACAGCTGGGTATAGTTGATGAACAAGTAAGAGACATATTAGCAAGTTTGATTTCTGGAAGTAACTAGAAATATGCTCCAAATCGCAGACTGTAAACAAGAGCAAAAGAGGTACAAAGTAAATTAATCTGAGAAACACAGCTCCTGAAGACAGCTCCTGTGTCTCTTGATTGAAACTTCCTAGTCTGAACTTCTCCAAAGATCTGTTATCCTTAGTAGTAATGTTTGTATGTGCAAAGATACAAGAATCCTCCCAGATCCTGCCTTCAGCAGGATATTTAGTATCTTCTCTGTTACCTGCTGCATCCCATCTTCCCAGCTGAAAAAACTCAAAAGAGCTAACAAAAATACAACCCATTCTTATCCAACTCCGTTACACCTTATTCACTCTAACTCATTAGGCGGAAGGCTGTGCAACCCTTATTTCATGTTGAGGGCCATCTATTCACATCGACTACATTGTAAGTAAGTGCTCATCAAAGTAAAAGTTGTTCAGTCCAGACCTATGGAATTAGGTAGTTTTCAGGAAGTCTCAGTCACTCAGGTATAAATAGATTCTAAATAGATGACACAGATGTGGTGCCTTTAATTTGGTAATGCATTTAGGACTAAATCTTGGTCCCATTTCAGTCAAAGGGAACTTTGTCATTCACTTTAGTGGGATCAGCATTTGGCTTTTAATGTTAACACCATAAGACAACACTATTTTAATAGCAGTATTGAGACTTCTGATAATGCTTTCACTTCTGTTCAGTGACAGTTCATCTCACTGAACAGGGTTCCCCTCAAAATGTATCGCAGGTCTCACATGTTCCTTTTTAAAGATTTTCCTAAAGATATGTAGGAATTAAAATAACTCCCATCAACTTGTTCTTATATATTAACCTTAAATATTTGGGGGGAAATATTTTTTGATATTGACATATAAAGAACATAAGAACAGTCATACTGGGTCAGACCAAAGATATCTAGCCCAGTATCCTGTCTTCCAACAGTGGCCAATGCCAAGTGCTTCAGAGGGAATGAACGGAACAGGTAATCAGCAAGTGATCCATCACCTGTTGCCCATTTGCAAATTCTGGCAAAGAGAGGCTAGGGATACCATCCCTACCCATCTTGACTAATAGTCATTGATGGACCTATCCTCCATGAATATATTGAGTTATTTTTTTTTTAACTTTGTTATAGTCTTGGTCTTTACAACATCCTCTGGCAAAGAGTTCCACAGATTGACTGTGCATTGTGTGAAGAAATACTGCCTTTTGTTGGTTTTAAACCTGCTGCCTATTAATTTCATTTGGTGACCCCTAGTTCTTGTGTTATAAGGAGTAAATAGCACTTCCTTATTTACTTTCCCCACTACAGTCATTATTTTATAGATCTCTATTGTATCCCCTCTTAGTCATCTCTTTTTCCCAGTCTTATTAATATCTCCTCATATGGAAGCTATTCCATACCCCTAAACATTTTTGTTGCCCTTTTCTGTAACTTTTCCAATTTTAATAGATATTTTTTGAGATGGGGAAACCACATCTGCTCACAGTATTCAAGGTGTAGGCATACCATGGATTTATATAGATTATATATTGAATATTTTGTTTAATGTTGTCAATGGCCACTTCAAAGAATCATGAAAGCAAAAGGGAAAATCCATGTTAGCTCATCCAGTCTATCTCCCCAGTCAATATAGAATTATTGTGTACAGTACATTTTCTAGTGTATTGTTTAAGTCCCAAGAGATGTGAATTCCACCGGAGACTATTCTGAAGCCTGCATAAGTCATAGGCCGGAAAACTTCCCTAATTTTCATTTTTTCTATATTTCCCCTTTATTTTCCTACTATTATTCCTCATTATAACGTCATGGATCATTCCCAATAATTATTCTCTATTCTTGCAGTATTATCTTACTCCCCCTTCGTTCATTTTATCCATGTTATACATATTTAACTCTTTTAATCTCTCTTCATCATAAATCATTCCATCCAGCTACTGATAATTTGTGTCGCTATTTTCTGAACTCCTTTAATATCTATTTCTACATGCCCAGAACTGAAGAGACTGAGCCAGATTGTCAACCCCACTATGATCTCTTTATGGACTCTTTGCATCACTAGATGGAACAAAACAGATCTAGCCTGCTTTGTGAGGATTCCTCCAACATAAGGGTAGTTCTTAGGTGTCAGGAGTGGGGTTGCTACAACATTCTCTTGTGGCCAGCAGCAGCTGTGTATAATTTGGATAAACCCTGAAGCTAGTTTGAGTTATGCCTAGGACTGGCCAAGTCCCTTTCCAACTCCAAGATTATTGTTTTTCCACGTGTATTCACCTGTGGTCTCTTCGTATGAGGTCTCTGTCCTGACTGGTGCTTGCAGTCCTCTAAGTTGAGTGCAGTCTATGCATTTCATTAATATGCCATTTATTCTCTCACCACAAAATCCTGAAAATAACATGTAGATTCTGGAACTGGCATTGGCAGAACTTGAATTATATGATGATCCCTATCATCAGTGATGAAGCTGTAATTGTCATGAGACATGAAAGCCCATTGTTTTACAAAATTCCTTTTTCTAAAGGCAAAATGCTCAGTGTATTATGGAATTATGGATGGTGAATGGAACTACCCTTGAGAAGTGATTCCCCCCCCCCCATTTGTGTACAATTATTAATATTGACAATTTGTAATCTACTTAAAAGAAAGGCCTAGTAACAAACTGACATTGATGCTAAATTATCTGTCAAACCTACCAGTGATCCAGGTCCCATAGACCAGAGACAAGGTCACTGGCAGGGCAGTGTAGATGACTGTCAGTTTTTTGAGAGGTCAAGTTTGAAGTTCCACATTTTTGCCATTAAGCCCACTCTTTGATTTCATCATAGCCTATCTTCCTAAACAACCTTCTTAGTTCAATATAGCTAAAATTAACTTAAACCCAAGAAAATCAAAAGTTAGGGCTGAAACTCTGGGATAAATTCAACAGGGGGGCTTAGACTGAGTGACACAATGCCTAACTTTTAGACACCCTGCCACCTGGTAGAATTAACCCCAAGTTGGGTACCCAGGCTCTCTATATGATGAATTAGGCACCTAAAAAGAGAATCACAAAAATCAGCATGCTAAGCAGGGAGCTATCTAGACTACCAGTAGGAAATGGTGAGGAGAGAGCCATGGATTAGGACCAACATTGCAAAGGGAGTTGAGTGCCTAAGCCAGGTTGGCTCTTTCTCAAGGAAAAAGGGGATGATGCCCTTATACCAAATTGTCCAGTTTTTAGTGCATTCGCCCGGGATGTCAGCCTTGAACTTAGATCTCCCACCTCCCCAGTGAGTGCCCTAACCACCTTATTAAGGAGGGCATTCTAATGGTGGGTCTTTCTCACTGTTTATGGTGTCAGGACTTAGGTGGCTGTGTGCATGACCACCAGCAGGCACCATGGAGACTTCACCAGTGGACATTTAGGTGAGTCTACCTGGTTAGCTGGTAGTTGAGCAATGGTTTTGTGAATGTCAGTGGAACCTCTGTTTTAGTCTTGGGTGCCTAAACTGATGGTTAGGCACCAAAGTCCCCATTGTGGTCTAGCTCTCTGTCCCTAACACATGATCTAATGAATACGAACTGCTAATAGAAGGTGATCTTGAAAGCTATGTATAATAATCTCAAAGCACAAGTGAGTTAAAATATAAATTGCCTTAACTTAAGTTAGTTTAACTTTTTTTGTTGGATACAATATTCCACTGACATAGGATCATAGAAAAGTAAGGCTAGAAGGGAACTTGAGAGATATCTAGTCCAGCCCCTTGCACTGAGGCAAAGTCAACTATACCTAGATCATCCCTGACAGGTGTTTGTCTAAACTTTTCTTAAAAACCTCCAATGATGGGGATTCCATAACCTCCCTTGGAAGTCTATTCTGGTGGTTAACTATTCTTACAGCTAGAATTTTTTTCCCTAATATCTAACTTAAATCTCCCTTGTTGCAGATTAAAGTGATTACTTCTTGGCCTACCTTCATTGAACCTGGAGAACAATTGATCACTGTCCTCTTTATAACAGCCCTTACCATATTTGAAAACTGTAATCAGGTCCCCCTCCAATCTTTTTTCCTCAAGACTAAACATGACCAGATTTTAACCTTTCATCACAGGTGACGTTTCTAAATCTTTTGTATAATTATTTTTGCTCTCCTGTGGACTCTCTCCAATTTGTCTGCCTATTTCCTAAAATGTGGCACCCAGAACTGGATATAGTGTTCCAGCTGAGGACTCACTAGTGGCAAGTAGATTGGGACAGTTACCTCTTACATAGAACATTCCTGTTATTCCATGCCAGACGGATAGTAACTTTTTCACAACTGCATCATATTGCTGACTCATTCAATTTATGATCCACTATAACCCTCAGATCCTTTTCTGCTAGCCAGTTATTTCCAATATATATTTGTGCATTTGATTTTTTTTCCTTCCTAAGTGTCATGCTTAATACACTTTTCTTTACTGAATGTAATCAGTAAGTAATCATAGAATCATAGAATCATAGAATATAAGGGTTGGAAGGGACCCCAGAAGGTCATCTAGTCCAACCCCCTGCTCGAAGCAGGACCAATTCCCAGTTAAATCATCCCAGCCAGGGCTTTGTCAAGCCTGACCTTAAAAACCTCTAAGGAAGGAGATTCTACCACCTCCCTAGGTAACGCATTCCAGTGTTTCACCACCCTCTTAGTGAAAAAGTTTTTCCTAATATCCAATCTAAACCTCCCCCACTGCAACTTGAGACCATTACTCCTCGTTCTGTCATCTGCTACCATTGAGAACAGTCTAGAGCCATCCTCTTTGGAACCCCCTTTCAGATAGTTGAAAGCAGCTATCAAATCCCCCCTCATTCTTCTCTTCTGCAGGCTAAACAATCCCAGCTCCCTCAGCCTCTCCTCATAACTCATGTGTTCCAGACCCCTAATCATTTTTGTTGCCCTTCGCTGGACTCTCTCCAATTTATCCACATCCTTCTTGTAGTGTGGGGCCCAAAACTGGACACAGTACTCCAGATGAGGCCTCACCAATGTCGAATAGAGGGGAACGATCACGTCCCTCGATCTGCTCGCTATGCCCCTACTTATACATCCCAAAATGCCATTGGCCTTCTTGGCAACAAGGGCACACTGCTGACTCATATCCAGCTTCTCGTCCACTGTCACCCCTAGGTCCTTTTCCGCAGAACTGCTGCCTAGCCATTCGGTCCCTAGTCTGTAGCTGTGCATTGGGTTCTTCCGTCCTAAGTGCAGGACCCTGCACTTATCCTTATTGAACCTCATCAGATTTCTTTTGGCCCAATCCTCCAATTTGTCTAGGTCCTTCTGTATCCTATCCCTCCCCTCCAGCGTATCTACCACTCCTCCCAGTTTAGTATCATCCACAAATTTGCTGAGAGTGCAATCCACACCATCCTCCAGATCATCTATGAAGATATTGAACAAAACTGGCCCCAGGACCGACCCTTGGGGCACTCCACTTGATACCGGCTGCCAACTAGACATGGAACCATTGATAACTACCCATTGAGCCCGACAATCTAGCCAGCTTTCTACCCACCTTATAGTGCATTCATCCAGCCCATACTTCCAATCAGAATGTACTTACGTACTTACAATCAGAATGTAAGTTGATTTCAGACCAATTCTCCTATTTGTTAAGATCATTTTGATTTCTAATCCTATACTCAAAATGCTTTCAACCCCTTCCAGCTTGGTAGATCTGCAAGTTTTATAACTGTGTTCTCCATTCCACTACCTAATTCATTAATGAAAATATCAAATAACACTAGACCCATGACAGTTCCCTATGGGAGACCACAATAGTGAACCACTGATAATTGCTCTTTGAGTATGGTCTTTCAACCAGTTTGCACCATCTTATAGTAATTTTGTCTAGACCATATTTCCTCAATTTGCTTCTGAGAATGTCATGTAAGACTGTGTCAAAAGCCTGACTAGAATTAAGACATGTTATTGTCAAACTGTAAATAATGTAAAAATGAAAATAATAAAAAATAAATAATAACAATAATAATAACAATAATAAATCCTGCTTCACTATTATAACCAGATTTACACTTATTTTTAAATAGTTCACAGTGCTAGTTTAAATTTAGGCAACACCACTGAAAATATTTTTTTTATTATCACTGTATATGACAAACAATTCTTCCAGAGCCAGTAGAGTTTCAATAAAACTGATAGAGAGTATGAGTGTATGAAATTAAAGAGACACTTACATTGATATTGTGTGGGATCTTTCTGTTTTTCAGGTCCTAAACAATGTTTACAGAACTGCTATGAATTCATCATGATATGATATATTATTAATGTAGTTGTTGGCAAAGAAATGAGTTGTATATGTGTAGCAGTCACTTGTTTAGGGTATTAAGCTGCAGAAAGCACCAGTTTACCTTGTAAGGACTAGATACTTCCAAAAAGTAAATGATTTATATTTTTATTATTACTTTTTAAAATTGTAGCTCCTATCAGTCCCCGTCAAGAACAAGGTCCCCACTGTGCAAGGCATCATACACACATGTAATGCAAGGAAACTCCTTGCCCCTAAAAGTTTACAATGGAAGTAAATCATTGAAATTAAATATATATCTAGTTATTTCCAAATAATTTAAGAATGGTATCTGATTAAGACAGTCTGGCTGCTTCATAATAATGCAATAATATTAGTTTACATCTTACTTTACTTTACAAACTATGCATCTAATGCCTCTCTCTGCTTCCGTGAGTGGAGGTGAGCCTGTTGGCTGGTGGTCACTGGATTCCTCACAAATCATAGAATCATAGAATATCAGGGTTGGAAGGGACCCCAGAAGGTCATCTAGTCCAACCCCCTGCTCGAAGCAGGACCAATTCCCAGTTAAATCATCCCAGCCAGGGCTTTATCAAGCCTGACCTTAAAAACCTCTAAAGAACGAGATTCTACCACCTCCCTAGGTAACGCATTCCAGTGTTTCACCACCCTCATAGTGAAAAAGTTTTTCCTAATATCCAATCTAAACCTCCCCCACTGCAACTTGAGACCATTACTCCTCGTTCTGTCATCTGCTACCATTGAGAACAGTCTAGAGCCATCCTCTTTGGAACCCCCTTTCAGGTAGTTGAAAGCAGCTATCAAATCCCCCCTCATTCTTCTCTTCTGCAGACTAAACAATCCCAGCTCCCTCAGTCTCTCCTCATAAGTCATGTGTTCCAGACCCCTAATCATTTTTGTTGCCCTTCGCTGGACTCTCTCCAATTTATCCACATCCTTCTTGTAGTGTGGGGCCCAAAACTGGACACAGTACTCCAGATGAGGCCTCACCAATGTCGAATAGAGGGGAACGATCATGTACCTCGATCTGCTCGCTATGCCCCTACTTATACATCCCAAAATGTCATTGGCCTTCTTGGCAACAAGGGCACACTGCTGACTCATATCCAGCTTCTCGTCCACTGTCACCCCTAGGTCCTTTTCCGCAGAACTGCTGCCTAGCCATTCGGCCCCTAGTCTGTAGCGGTGCATTGGATTCTTCTGTCCTAAGTGCAGGACCCTGCACTTATCCTTATTGAACCTCATCAGATTTCTTTTGGCCCAATCCTCCAATTTGTCTAGGTCCTTCTGTATCCTATCCCTCCCCTCCAGCGTATCTACCATTCCTCCCAGTTTAGTATCATCCGCAAATTTGCTGAGAGTGCAATCTACACCATCCTCCAGATCATTTATGAAGATATTGAACAAAACCGGCCCCAGGACCGACCCCTGGGGCACTCCACTTGACACTGGCTGCCAATTAGACATGGAGCCATTGATCACTACCCATTGAGCCCGACAATCTAGCCAGCTTTCTACCCACCTTATAGTGCATTCATCCAGCCCATACTTCCTTAACTTGCTGACAAGAATACTGTGGGAGACGTGTCAAAAGCTTTGCTAAAGTCAAGAAACAATACATCCACTGCTTTCCCTTCATCCACAGAACCAGTAATCTCATCATAAAATCCCCCCAGGGGAGCTTTAAGGGAACATTAGGTATGGTCCTGAGTCTTACTGACTTCAATTTTGTATCAGGCCTTAGGTAAGCATAGAGTGGGAGGAGCGGAAGGGCTGACAAAGCCTGTCCCTGCTGTACTGCATTGTTCTGCTAAAGAAACACTCCACCGAGAGCCATTGTTCCTGAGCCATGCTGAAGAACCTCTGAAGAACTTTTCCCTCATTCCACCAAATGCTCTTTTTTTTTTTCACATGGGGTGTTTCTGGATGGGAGAAGCATATCACTTACTGGTCTGCTCCTGTCATAAATATAAAGGGAAGGGTAACAACCTTCCTGTATGCAGTACTATACAATCCCTCCTGGCCAGAGGCACAATATCCTTTTACCTGTAAAGGATTAAGAAGCTCAGGTAACCTGGCTGGCACCTGACCAAAAGAACCAATAAGGGGACAAGATACTTTCAAATCTAGGGCGGGGGGAAGGCTTTTGTACCTCTGTTCTGTGTGCTTGCTGGAGAGAGATCAAGAAAGAAAGTAATCCAACTCCATTAGAATTAGCAAGTACTAGCAAGGAAATGCGTTAGTTTACTTTTGTTTTGGCTTGTGATTTTCTCTGTGCTGAGAGGTAGGTGTATTCCTGGGTTTCTTTTTGTAACTTTAAAGTTTTTGCCCAAAGGGAAATCCTCTGTGTTTTAAATCTGATTGCCCTGTGAGATTAGCTGCCCTTCTAATTTTACAGAGGTGCTTCTTTTACCATTTTTCTTTCTAATAAAGTTCTGTTTCTTTTAAGAGCTTGACTGATTTCTCTATTGTCCTAAAACCCAGGGGTTTGGGTCTGTGATCACTTTGTAACCAATCGGTTAAGATATTATTCTCAAGCCTCCCCAGGAAAGGGGGTGTAAGGGCTTGGGGGGATATTTTGGGAGAATAGGAACTCCAAGTGGTCCTTTCCCTCATTCTTTGTTAAATCACTTGCTGGTGGAAGCGTACCCTCCAAGGGCAAAGAGTTGTGCCTTGAGGAAGTTTTGCCCTAAGCTGGTAGAAATAAGCTTAGGGGGTCTTTCATGTGGGTCCCCACATCTGTACCCTAGAGTTCAGAGTAGGGAGGGAACTCTGACAGCTCCATACACCCAGGCTTATTATTACATGGATTGTGTATGCTTGCCATGCTCTGCCTTATGGAACAAAAGGGGGCATATTGCCCTATATTTGCATTTTTAATGCAAAACTAAAACAAAACCTCCAAACAAACAAACAAAACTTAATCCATAAATAAATGGGACACCAATAGAAAATAGAAATTGACTTTCTGAATTAAATACCCAGTGTGTTTCCTTTCAGCCATGCAACATTGCTCTTCAGATGGTTGATTCGTATTTGTTTGCATATGCATCTAGCATGAACTATACTAGCCATGCAAAGACTTTTCAATCCAGAAAGCCCAGGCTCCCAATAAACCTACTCCTGGAAATCCATGACCATACATAAGGTGAATATCAGCAATTGTGTTTATAAAAGTCTCCTGTCAAAATTCAGTCCAATATGCAATAATTTCATAAATTGTCCTATAGCACAGAGCTCAATAGCAACTGGGGTTGTCCTATATTAACCAAAGATTTTTATGTCCATTTACAGCTTTCTGGATGTAATTTTAATACAAGCATTCTGAGCCATCTCTTTTAAGACAGCTACAAAACAGCCTTAAGATTACCACACTTTGATTATATTACATATTATAAAATCATTTAAATTTGATTGCCAGAAGAGACAGAGGAAGAAAATATCATTTTACTAATAGAATTTTCAAGCTTCACAAAATTGTATGATATGGTACTGAGGGGACAAAAAGACATTTAAAATATGAACATTTGAACTCATAAATGCTCAGTAAATTCTTCTCTCGTCACATTGTCAATACATCTTTTGAGAAGTTTTCAGAAACTTGTTCTTCTCAGTCAGTTCATTAAACAGTGAAAAGAAAAAAAGTCAGGAGACAGTGTAGCTGCACATCAGTTGTGGGCTACACAATTTGAAGATTACTGTTCCTTTTTAATCAGCACATGCATATATTCTGTTTTCCTGGAGAGGGCAATCTGTGGTTTCATAACTAATTGAAGTTGGCTAATTGGAAATGATTAGCATTTGAAGAAGGCTTTTAATTGTTATATAAGACCAGTTCAAAAGCCTTTGCTGCACTTCATGTGACTGTAACTGAAAATACATAATTTAATAAAGTATGTAATATAAAATAGTATTAAGTATACTTATGAATCTTTATCTGTTATCTTAGCTGGCCTCTAAATCTAAATAAAATGATGCCGAAATATGCAGAATCTCTAACAGGAAAAAACAGGTAACACAATATAAAGTCACTTGCCTATTTTGCTGGATAGTCTGTGTGTGTATATAAATGTACATGGATGTACAGTGTACATGTATCCACTGAAAATGCCCTCTTGCCCCAAACATCAAGAGCCAAAGTGAGCTGTTGGTTGCAAGCACATGGCTCCCAGTACAGCAAATGCAAGAGCATAATCATACCATAAAGCTAGTAATCTGGACAAAAGAGTAGTGGCCAGATTCTGTACATGGTTTCACAAGTATAAGTCAGGAGTAAATACACTGAAATTATTTGAGTTACATGTATGTCAAACTGGTATAACAGCAGAACTAAGATCACTTAAAATCACCGCCCTGCACTTTAAGCGGGGGCAGGTGGGAGGGGGGTGGTCTGGCTGGCCAGGAGAAGAGGGCAATGCTTTCTGGCTTGGGGGAGGAGGGTAGACGTAGAACTGCTGGAAGAGCAGTCAGCGTGGTGGTTGATTCACCACCTAGGATGAGGGGTTTAAAGAGGTTAGCCAGGCCTGCCCCCCCCCCTCATTCACCCAGAACAGGCTGGGCAGCACCCACTCTCCCTCCCTATTAATGTCAGAAATATGCTGGGTGTTTAGCTATATCTGCTGTGGGCATTATGCTAGCTGCCCTGTTAAGGGGGCTGGGAAGGAATTTTTCCCTTATCACCATATCGGCCAGGTGCAGTGTGTGTGTCAGGTGGGGGGGGGGGCGGTTGCCTTCCTTGGAGCGGGTTCAGGTGGGCTCTGTTCATGCACAGCATGATGAACTGTAGGCCATATGTTGCAACTCTTTATTTAAGTGTATAGTGGATGTTCAGTGCAGGTACTCCATAAATTAAGGCACAAAAGAACGGATAAATGGCTTGGAAAAGGAATTAAGGAGAGGTGCTTGGTAAATGAGTAAGCTGGGGGCAGTTGGGGACTGCTCCAATTGATACAGCAGGGAGCCAACCCCCCATCATTATAGTCCACCTTAACCCCTCCTACGAGCGGGGGTGGTTGTAAGGTCCCAGCAAGGGAATTGCTGGAGGGACCTGAATGAAAAGCCGGGGAGTTTGTGGAAGCCCGCCCCCAGCCCCCCCTCCTCCCCCCCCCCCCGAATTGGCTGGAATTGGAGGGTCCTGGCAGTGGCTCTGCTGGAGGGACATAAATGGAAAGGGGGGGGAGGGAGAGGGGCTGAAAAAAGCACTCACCCCGACCCGGTGAATTGTGGGGGTTTTCACCTGCACTGCACATTTTATCCGCTGGATTAGTCCCAAACATCTAATAATAAAGTTGCGGCCTGATGAAACCCATATCTAATGTCTGCTGTCATTCTTTCGGCATAGCCAGACAATAAGGCCAGGGTGTGCCCTTGTTGTATGGTATGGAAGACGACTTGCATTAAATTGCAGAAAGTTCCATTTTTCTTTCACCTTTTTGTGCCACAAGTGCAATGTGCCCTTTCCTTTCAAAATGATGCATATTTGTCAGGCTTGGAATGATGGAGGAAAAAAAAGAACAAGGGAAAGAACTAGAACTATATTTGTGGCTTTTCAAGAGCTTGGTGAAAAATTGTGTGTTAACCTGAGCATGTGGTTGGAGGTTTTCCTGTTTGGACTTATTCTGTTTTTATTTGCATCTATTCCTGCATTTACTGTAGAGACAAGTTACTTGCTATTGATACTTAAGGAATGCAATTTAAAACCAAATTTGCCTGTCAACGAATCCACAGTTTGTGCAAATAGATTATAGACTCAATGTGTTAGTGACACAGCTTTAGGAACTGGTCAAGGGAGTATTTTGAAAACTTTTGAAATAGCTCTCTAACATGTGCTCAGGTTACTTCATTTCAGTCTCTACCTGCCTGGCAGATCCACAGTGAAGAAATGGATGTTCACCCAAGTAAAGAAATTGATGTTTTATGCTCATGTAGACATCACACCCATGCACTTTTTTCCAGTTACCTTGTTTTTTGTGGTTGTAAGAAAATAGCTCTTAGAATGTTGTCTTCTAGAGATGCTTTCTCATCTGTCTTAGCTCCCAAGTTCTTTGCTATGTCTATGACTTCTGCTTAGACTTATACTAGGCTTATAAGTCTTATGCTAGACTTATGCTAGTCTATGAAGATAAATATAAAAAAAGTAAAAGCTGAGGGCAGTAAGGAGTTCTTGAAAACCAAGAAAGGGTGGCATAAAATAGTTGGTTTTGTTAAGCCCCTTTGGCACCTTTTTTATGGAACTTTAAATTGTATTAAGTGAATTGTATCTATATTAGTCATTAGACAGAAACAATACACAATAATGCAAATACATATATACAGTCATTTTATTAGTCTAGGGTCTGATTTCACATTTGATAGTTTTACTGCCACTCAAAAACCTCGTGTTCTCTGTGTCGACTCTATTATTGAATTTGTTCCTATTACTTCTGATAATGATAGTACTGTTTTTTTTTGTCACTCAAATGGTTGAGGGCTGAACTATACATTCAAATTTGTTCTGAAATATAATGTATCCATGCTGACAAGCTCAGAATGACAGTCTTTGAACTGGTAAACAATAATTTTTTTTGGTTACTTTTTCAGCCCTTCTGCAAGAAATCCAAAATAAGACTTATTACAAAATAAGCCTGGCCAAAATCCAAATTACATTCTATGGTGGAAAAAGAAATACTAAAGGAATTTAAAGATATTTCTCATGGAGATGTTAATTTAATATTCAAGATTATTTATGTTTGTAGTCAAGTATAGAAGAGATTTCCAGTTCAGAATTGGGCCCAAACCCTTACAAGACCTTAAGATGAGAATAGAACTGATCATACCCTATTTATGGAATACTGTACATTATTTGATGAATAACTAAATTGGTCAAGTAACATATCTAACCTTTTTTTTTCCTTTTCAGTTTTTAAGTAGATCTAGAACAGATTGTACTGGAGTCTGGAAAAAGAAGAGTAAAAATGAGGTCAGCTTTTTATTCTCCGAACTATAATAAAGTAGAAAGTGGTGAGAGGGAAGGAGGGAGAAAACAAGAATATATTCCCCTGTTGCCCATTGCCACAAAAGTGTCATCCAATGAAGAGAGGATGTGTACCAGGGTGAAAAAATAATACTGAACAGTCTTTGTGCTTTATAGTGCTGACTGCAGAAGTGCCTGTTTTCCTACTGACTCCTTAGAACGGTGTCATTGACCATGGATACTATTGTTGAACTCAGTGATGCAGGGGACTGAATCAAGGGAACACTAATGGGATATGGAGCCTTATATTTGTAGCAAACCAAGTCTAAGCCATCTTGGATCAGTGGTAGTAATTGAAAGTTGTTACCATTTTGTCCTTATAATAAACCACCAGACCACAATTGGCAGCACTGTAGGCAGTCTTAGACAGACAGGAAGCTAAATGGACATGTTGCTGAACTATCCACTTCTCCTGAATAAGATCTCTCCAGGTAAAGGTGGAGTATAAATTTGGCACAGGCAAGTGTAGTGAAGGCTGCACAGCTGATGTCTCTTATGGTGACTCTGACTAAATAGAGAGCTTCAGTTTCCAAAAATAGCTGCTTCATCTATCCATGCCTGATGTTTAAGAACATTTCTTTGGGTCATTTGGGACTATATTAAATAACTAGGAGCAGATCAAAGGTTAGGCACCTTCTGCTTTTGAACTTGTTGGAGGACAAGAATTTTTATATACGCAGCAAGAAAAGAAAAGAAAAGAACCTTCATAAGTACTAAATTCAGTATTTTTTTTCAATAAAGCAATGAACTGAAATGCAATTAATTCTCATTTCAGTGAACATTGTAAAAGGCCCCCAAAACTGAAACTCAAACATGTGGATGAGGAAATCACAATTTTAGTGAAATGAACCCCTCTATTAATAACAATACTGCTTCTAACACTAATAATTAGGAATCTAATTATGCTTTGTTTTCTGCAATCACAGTTTTGCCCGAACCTTCCATGGGTTAAGCACTTGTTTGTTCTGCTTACTTTTCCCTCTATCCAGAACATTTGATTTCAGGCACTACTGCTGTTTCAGTGGGCAGATGAGATGACACCACTTATTAGCAAGGAAACTACACTTTCATTTCAACAACAACTTTGGAAAAAGGGGAGGGGACACATTTATTAAAAAAAAAGGGGGGGGGGTTGTTTTAAGACATTATTATTCTGCCTACATATTCCACAGTCAGTGAAGTGTATGACAGGGAATAATATGCATTGGTAACATCGCATGATAGACAAGTCAAGGGCAAAATTGAAAGCATACTTCTATAGGATGCAGACATTAATCATTGAAATGATTATATTCTTGTAAACAAGGTACCACAAACCATGTAAATAATACCATCGTCCTCTTCAATCTCCTGCTGTGCATATCTTTAAGTGTATATCAAGGACAGTTAAAAAAAGAGGATTTCTTATTCAGAGTCTGTACAAATATTTTTAGAAGATCATATTAGTTACACATATTCCAGATAGCTGCAGTTCCATGCATGTGAATAACTTCCAAACAGGAGACATTTGGAAACAGACTAAAAGATTTTTTTCTTAACCAATCACACCTGCCACATGTGCACAAAGTTCAGCAATGAAGACTCCATCTTGGACTGTCCATATATTACTGATAACATACAGTTAGGAGTTGAGAAGCTCTGGGCACTATATGATCTTTATCACCCCCTTCAGCACCTAATGTCATTTTATTCTTCTTAGGTTAAAGCAGCTGACTGGAAATAACTCCCAATCTAGTTTGGATTAAATTTTTAAAATGTTCAACAATGCCTGTCATCTCCTAACAGCTGTCACAAGGTTAAGTATACAGTAGTGTTGTAGCTGTGTTGGTCCCAGGATATTAGAGACACAAGGTAAGTGAGATAATATCTTTTATTGGTTCAATTAAAAATATTACCACACCCACCTTGTTTCACTAACAATCTTAAGTAGTTCATCCTGGGGCAAATTCTTTCTTTGGTTAGCTCAGATAGAATTTATCTCAAGATCATAGACATTTGAGTTGGGATTCAGTGAAGACATTTTGTCTTCAATGAGGGCATTATTTGGATTTGCTCCATTTGTTAACAGAGATGTTTGATTAGCAGAACCTCTCTGGAGGCTATGTCAGATTTCAGTTTATTAACCCCTTTGTATTCCACTGGACTTGCTGCTAAGAATGGGTGAACTGTTTAAAAAAAATCATAAATAGCCTAATAGCGATGCTATTCAGGGTAGCTGTATATTTTCCAATGTGGTCAAAAATAATTATCTCTTGGTTATTCAGCCATCCATTCTTCTCCTTATGGGAGTCTTAGCCCTTTAAAACATTTCTCTCTAAGGATCAGATAAAAGAAATGGGTGTATTCTTCTAAGCTCTACTGAAAAATAAGCTCCACTTACATGAGATGCTATTCACAGTAGATAGTGGGTAGGAAGGTGCAAGAGCCAGCTTCCCTCCTCATGCACATACCAGTTGCAATACAATCTCTATATGCACACCCAGGGAAGCTTGTTACAGCCTGTGAGCTCCAAGCTCCCTCAGTGATGGTGTGGCTCTAAACAGTTTCCAGTATAGCACAGGGCCTGAAAGGCACAACTTGATCCTATTGTTGCTCATTCCCCTCAGCTCCCTTTTGGATGGTACATTTTTTTCTTTCATCTCTGGAGTAAGCACAGAAATAACTTCTGTCTCAAATAAGATACCTGCCAAATGTGTTATAGGTCATATGTAGTGTAATTGAGGAAAAGGATGTTTCCAGTCCATCATATCATTAACTCAAATAAGCTTCAGTCGTTTGGGCTTTTGTCCCTTTCCCTTACATAATATATTCTGCATATTTGATGTCATTGCTAATAGTGTCGAGAAATTACAATGTTGCTAATGTTTCAAATGAACTAAGTACCATAAAAAGCTGGAAATGACATCTTTCTTGTTTGTCGGAAAAGTTATTGAAGGTAGATGCAGATATCATTATATTATATATCTCCTACATGTATTATTTAGATACAGGTACTATTGTATCTTTATTTTGCACATGTACATTTTGAGTTATAAAATTTACATAGGGAGAATTATAAACCTTGCACTTCAAGTATTATAACATTTTAATGAAGATTTTTTAAATGATTGCATCAACTGAACTGTACTACAGGAATGTATTTGGGATGCAGGAGGAAGTATGGATTCTGCTGCATCTATTCCAATAATAAATGAAAACACCAATGATAAGAGTTATAAAATAGACAGATAGCATATTGTAAAATATTTAAATAACTTTCCTACCATGGAGACAGATAAGCAATTTGGGCAATTCCATTTACTATAGATGTTTCCCTTGTTGTATGTATTAATTTATTTTTGTAACATGGCTGCTTATGTACTAATGTCTATAGTAGAATTGCTGTTTACAGAGATCACACAGTTCAGTTTTCTGTGGATCAGTATGTATGTTATTCTTTGCATTTAAAATACCTTTTTCATTTGACTGTCTTTTGAATTGTGTAGCTCTATGTCCCTTTTGCAAAGGATTAAATCATTTAGATTATGACGTTTGTTGTTTTTACAGTTCTAGTATCCCCCATAACTTTCTACATTAAGTGTCCAATTCTGATCACAGATACACTTCCAGATACGAAAGATTAGAATCAATCCCCTCACATTTCACTTTCTCACCCTATTTTAATTTCTTTGTTCCTATCTTGTGGCCGAAGCAGAATAAAATGTATTTGTAGATTTCTCTTTTCATTCTCCAGCTTCTCCATTAGTAACTCTTTGATTGATTTGAAATTGTGAGGCACTTATTCTTTTGCCAGCATTCTTATAAGTAGTTCCATCTTGCCCATTCCTCTGGTACTTCAGTTTTTAGCCAATTTGCCCTCTTTTCTTGCAGTTTAGAGGACCTCAGATAATTCTTCCTTCTGTTCTCTCACAAAATACATGAAATTCTAAGCAGTCATCTAACTTTCATCACATTCATGGGGCAATTCCATCATAGCCAAATTGCAAACTTGGCAAAACGTTGTCCATCTCCCTTTGCAATGATTTTAAAAAAAGAAATTGAATTTCAGAGATGCTGGTGCAGATAATCTGATCTACTAAATGGATGCTTGTACTTTTACAAAATAGTCTGTACTTTTAGATATCCCAGCATGTAATGCTTAAATTATTATTCTGTTTTGGTAAGATTTCCATTCAATTCACCAGTGCTTTACATTTAATTTGATGATAGACAAGGTAATTTGGATTAATAGAATCTGGCCTAAAACTGCTGATTTGTAGGAAACAATGCAATTTTGTATAGATCTTTACAAAGGACTGACTTGGTGCCAGTATCCACTCTATTGGTGGTGCTTGGCAGCAATTTAACAGAGCTGCTAATGTTGAAGAAGTAAATGCTTTTGCTTGTATTACAGATTCCTAGTTAAAGCCTCCAGTGATAGGTTATCTAGGGATTAATCTTCTAGTTCTAGTTAGATAACTCCTACTGAAGCTTAAAAGCAGCTGCCTTCTCAGACGATAACGTTCTATCCTGTAATCTGCATCCACTCAGAACATATGTAGTCCACTTTTTTTCTTTCCACTTAATTTTAGGATTTTGAATCTGGGCTGTAAGCATGCAAAAAAGAATGGGAACAGCTGCAGTTACATAAACACATCCAATAAGCAGCAATGTGTGATTCATAGTAGCACTGCCTGGTGTGTGTAGTATTTTTTTTAAAAAATATTTACAATATCTTTTTAATTATGTATTAAAAGTAGGAAAAGCAAAAATTATGACTGTCATATCTTACTGGTCACTGTCCCTCTAACAGTGCATGTAAGAATATTCTATCAGTAACTTTTCAAGAGCACAAAATACACTTCAGGCAGGAAAGAAATTAAATATTCTGAAAATAAATATTCTCATTAAGTTGCTGGCTCTCTCAAGCTGAACAGACTCAGACATCTAACATCCTCAATGGCTTCTAGGCTCTGATGCAAGAAAGAGAAAGAAGCTGTGAACCTTGGACTAATGGCATCTTTATATATGTCAAATGCATGAGACTGACTCACAACTCAAATGTGGCTTGCGCTGACTGTCCCTCCTTGGCAAGGGTTAATATCTTGCATAGCAAACTGTTTTGAGATGTTTGAGTTGTTCTGTATTATTTATTTTATTAACACAAAAGCTTATTATTTGGCTCTAAAAATAGATAAAGTGAACCATTTGTGTCCCACTGAAATGTGAATTAGTTTTTATCTAACTGTAATTATGCACTATGTAAACACACAATTTTTAGCAAGATATTAAATAGGTAGTTTAAATTTAACCCCCTCCTGCAATTATATTATAAAAGAAGACAATTATAGATGTCTATTGGTTTATTCAATTTGCTTACATGTGTTATGACCAATATGCTAGTGAAATGGCCCAGAAAGGATGTCATAGGTGGTAGGAATAGGTAAGACTATATATAAGAACACAAGAATGGCCATACTGGGTCAGATCAAAGGTCCATCTTGCCCAATATCCTGTCTTCCAAGAGTGGCCAGTGCCAGGTGCCCCAGAGGGAATGAACAGGTAATTAACAAGTGATCCATTCCCTGTTGCTCATTCCCAGCTACTGGCAAACAGAGGCTAGGGACACCATTCCTGCCCATCCTGGCTAATAGCCACTGATGGACTTATCGTCCATACATTTATCTAGTTCTTTTTTTAACCCTGTTATAGTCTTGGCCTTCACAATATCCTCCAGCAAAGAGTTCCACAGGTTGACTGTGAGCTGTGTGAAGAAGTACTTCCTTTTGTTTGTTTTACACCTGCTGCCTATTAATTTCATTTGGTGCCCCCTAGTTCTTGTATTATGAGAAGGAGTAAATAACACTTCCTTATATACTTTCTCCACACCAGTCATGATTTTATACAGCTCTATCATATCCCCCTTTAGTCATCTCTTTTCCAAGCTGAAAAGTCCCATCTTATTAATCTCTCCTCATACGGAAGATGTTTCATACTCTTATTCGTTTTTGTTGCCATTTTCTGAACCTTTTCCAATTCCAATATATCTTTTTTGAGATGGGGCAACCACATCTGCACGCTTTATTCAAGATGTGGACAAACCATGGATTTATATAGAGGCAATATGATATTTTCTGTCTTATTATCTATACCTTTCTTAATGACTCCAAGAGAACTATCCACAATAACTACAAGATCTCTTTCTTGAGGTGTAGCAGCTAATTTATACCCCATCATTTTATATGTATAGTTGTGATTATGTTTTCCTATGTGCATCACTTTGCATTTCTCAACATTGAATTTCATCTGCCATTTTGTTGCCCAGTCACCCAGTTTTGAGAGATCCTTTTGTAGCTCTTTGCAGTCTGCCTGGGACTTAACTAACTTGAGTAGTTTTGTAGCATCTGCAAATTTTGCCACCTCACTGTTTACCCATTTTTCCAGATCACTTATGAATATGTTGAATAGGACTGGTCCCAGTACAGACCCCTGAGGGACACCACTATTTACCTCTCTCCATTCTGAAAACTGACCACTTATTCCCACCCTCTGTTTCCTATCTATTAACAAATTATCAATCCACAAGAGCACCTTCCCTCTTATCCCACGGCAGCCAAGTTGTGTATATTATGCAAATTGTTTGTAAGAACTTTTCTAGTTGGGCTTCCCCAAAGGAAGTACTTCACTGATATACAATTGAAATATCAGCTCCTCAGAGCCATAATCAACCCTGAAAATATTCTAAACTATACAGTGGACCAGGGCAGCCTAGAACCAGTTCCAGAATCAGCAAGCAATAAACATGTCTCTTCCTTGCCCCTACTGGAATATTGGGGGATGTGCTTTTAAGGGCTGGGCTTCCAGACACAATCTGGGTAGAGGCTGTGAAACTCTTGTAGTTGCACGGCCCTTATTAATCGAACATATAATAAAGCAGAACTCTGCTTTAACTGCTCTGTGATCACTGATCACTGAACCCAGTAGTGTCTGGCATTTATTGCATTCATTTGCAAGTTGAAGTGAAACATACTGATTTGTACTTATTATAGTAGTGGTTTTGCAATATGGATTTGGAACTGGATTTTGTGAGACTACAATAGATCACTAAAAAGCTGTCAACTAATAATGACTTTGGGTCACTACCGAGTTACACTGAATTACAGTACGAGGTAAAAGGCACTGAAACCATTACTGGGAAAAAGAGCCATTCATCCTTCAAATCCTAATTATTCTGAAATATATTATAGAATTCAGAAGAATAATATTACAGTGGTATTTTCTCATATATATCTTAAGTGGGATTTGAAATTGTCTGATCTTTGAAAAAACTTTGGCAGTTTGGATTCTGATATGTTATATTTGTGCTTTTTTCTGGTGTATAATCAAATACGATTGTAAAAGATTTCCTAGTGCTTCATAAGACTGACATCTTTTTGCCTTTTTCTCCATCATCAAGCTTAAAAAAACATAACCGTATATCAATATGATTAATTAATGTACACTTAAATGTACAGTATTCTTTTAGAATATTGCCTTGTAGGGCAAATAATGGCTTTACTCAGATACAACTGCTCATTTTGAGCTTCCATTCATGTCATTTAACATCTTTATTTAAAAAAAAAAATCTCTAGCACCCCTAGACTTTTCTGCAAAGTAAAAACTATATCTGTATGATTAGGAGAAATTGTTTGTATCCCTCAGGTTATTCTGTACTATCTGTTCAAATCCATTCCTACCAGACATAAGGGCTCAGATTCATACCAAAATTGATGTGAAATATATCTTCACTGTTGACTTTTTTTGCAGTGGCTAATTTCCCTTTTCTGTGCTTCTTCATAATGGCCTTCTTCCAAGCTGTGAGACTGGAAAGTCAGAACAAGACCTATGCTGATTTCAGCAGGGAACTGCAGAGACATTTGCCCTTTATTGTATATGCAAACCTAAACTAAATCTAGGAAACAGCATCTTAAAATTATGCAAGCAATAATTTTTCAAGACAAGGCATTTAGGTGATGAACATTGTTTCTATTCTCTAACCATTTTTTTTTTAAATATCAGAGAAAGGCAAGCATGTTCCTACTATAAATACCATATATCCCCTTTCCAAAGCTTTGATTTTTACAAGTACACTTTTGGGTGAAAATACAAAAATTAATTCATAGCAGGAGAGCACAACAAATAACTGCTGACAGTAGATTTTGATGGGACATTATTTAACTGATAAAACTAGAGGTCATGACACATTTAAGACAGCTATTTCCAATGCTGTGTTTTGCTGAAAAATAATTTTAGTTGGGACTTTAAAAGCAATTAATTCATTAAAGGGTGCCATTTATCAGCCTAAAACAAACATATTTCTTCCCTTCAAATCAAAAGCAGAGCATGCCCTCTTTATTAGGCTTTCTTTAAAAGCCACATATTTTATGTTTTAGAAGTTTAGAAAGAGAACAGCCGGCCATCCAAGCTGCATAAACTTAAAATAAACTATCACTTTCCTTATTCTAAAAATAAATAAGTAAATAAATGACCATACACACACACCATTACATGAACCTAAAATGGAATCTTTGATTCTCAGACTGAATACAGAAGTTATACACAGAAATGCTTATGAGACAATTCACAACAACAACAAAAAAAGCCAAATCAACATTGTTAGAATATTGTAATTCTTAGTAACAATAAAAGGCTTGCCTTTGTTTTTGCTTATTGACCAAGATGTTAAGTATATCCGGCTGAGTCACACTTATTAGCATTGTGTACCGATTGCATACCTTTTACAGTGATGAGTTTATTTACTTAGCTCCTGTCTGTGACTAAAATATCTATAATAGATTTCAATTTTTGTTAATCTTTTTGCCATTCACAGTACTAATGAATCTTTTAAACAAACTTTGGCATCTTTTCTTTTAAATACAATTGTGAAAAATTCCAACACAAAACATCTTTCTGAAACAAATGGTCAAAATATTTCATTTAGGAAATGACAAAACCAACCATTTCAGAATTTCTATTTTTTCCCTTTTTTAACTGAACCAATACACCAAAATTGACCAAAATTCACAAATTGTTCCTATCGGCCTGAATCAGCATTTTTAAATGAAAAATGTTTTCATTAATAATTTTGCCCAGCTCTAATTTCAATAAGTCACTTTTGCAGTAAACAGTCATACAAATACATCTGTTATTGACATACCAAATTGGAATGCTTCTGGTGCAAACAAATCATATAAACACATTGTTATGTGTGTATTTGCAATACTTTCTCTTTCCATGAACATTCTTTTGAAAAGATTGTTAGTAGAAACTAATAAAAGAGATTATGAATAATATAGAAATACATTTTCAGATTTTATTCAAATTAATGACAGCATGAACGCCTGAGTCCTGTCTATACTACGGCTTCCAATGCTACTAACTAATGGAAGAGTTGCTATGGTGGACAAATTCTAAGAGAGAATCACCTTCCTGACGTAAGAATGTGTTTGAAACCTACATGTACAGGACATTCTTCATCAATGACTCATCTCCTTTAAGAAGACTGGAATAAATCAACTTTGTTCCCATATCTCCATCCACATCATCACACAACCAAAGGAAATCCTTTTAGAAATGTAGATAATAAATAATAATATAATAATTCATTACTGAGAATACATACCTACCATATAACTTAAACAGCAGAGAAGGTACTTAATACGAAATGCTGAATGAATTCTCCTGTCTCTGGGATAGGTCCTGATCTCAGCTCACTGCTTTAAATCCATAGTAACTATACTGATTTCTGTCACTCCATTATGGACAAATCCTGAGTGTAGCATCTGCCCTTGTAGCTGGGATGAGTGCTGGGCAGATAGGCAGTGCAGGAACTGGAATCCCTCCCCCATACTCATCTGTTATGCCAGTACATAGAAGCTATTGCAGCCCAATGGCTGAAGTATTTTCCAGGGGTTCTTACAGTCTCCCAACACAAACCGTGGAGTATGGGTGTGTATGGGAGGTTGTGCATTTCAGTAGATGCTTCTGACGTGCCTCATGTCTTGCCTCTTGACGCTATCATGTAGGGAGCTTATGCAGTGTGAAGCTCCATGCCATGCAGACAATGCCTTTGTATCCATTCCTCCCTTCCAACCTGAACAGCAAAATAATTCTGCTGCCAACGACCCCTCTGAAGCCAATGATGAGTGGCTGGATTTTCCCTCTAAGACCACTCTTTTATTATTTACTCAGGCAATGAAAGTTTTACTTGAGAAAGGACTGCAGAATTGATTTTTCTTATGCCAGGGTTTCAAACAGTACCTGACTACATCCAGGTCTTCACAGAACTAGTTAATATTCTGAACTTTACTGCAATACTTGCCATCAAATACAAAAACTGTGGAGTTTTGACTGTTTCTTGCTTCTTATTCAAACAACACAAGACTTCTGATGCACTCAAGAAACTTTTAGTGCGGAGCGTTAATGAAGATGTGACTTCTCACGTTCTAAATCATATTCCCTGCCTCAATATACCATAAACAATATTATTATGCTGCATATTAATAACTGTTTTCAAAAGGAGAGCTGGACGTTTAATAAAAGTTTCAAGTTGCTGATGGAAAATGGAATTCACATTGAAATGTTGAACGCACACTAAATGTGTAATTGAAATTTGCATATGATAGGGAGGTGTGTGCATAAAGAGGTCGATTATAATGAGATTTCTACTTGAGGAAAACATTGTTTTTTGTTTCAGAGTAGCAGCCGTGTTAGTTTGTATTCGCAAAAAGAAAAGGAGTACTTGTGGCACCTTAGAGACTAACCAATTTATTTGAGCATAAGCTTTCGTGAGCTACAGCTCACCTCATTGGATGCATAAAGTGGAAAGTACAGTGAGGAGATTTTATATACACACAGACCATGAAAAAATACACATTGTAAGGAAAGTGATCACTTAAGATGAGCTATTACCAGCAGGAGAGTGGGGTGGGGGGAGAGAAAACCTTTTGTAGTGATATTCAAGGTGGGCCATTTCCAGCACATTTCCAGGAGTTAAGAAGAACATCTGAGGAACCGGGGGGGGGAGGGGGGGGCGGAAAGGTGTGGGGGGGGGAGGAATAAACAAGGGGAAATAGTTTCACTTAATATAATGACTCAACCACTCCCAGTCTCTATTCAAGCCTAAGTTAATTGTATCCAATTTGCAAATGAATTCCAATTCAGCAGTCTCTCGTTGGAGTCTGTTTTCAAAGTCTTTCTGTTGAGGGATAGTCACTCTGAGGTCAGAAATCGAGTGACCAGAGAGATTGAAGTGTTCTCCAACTGGTTTATGAATGTTATAATTCTTGACATCTGATTTGTGTGATTTTACGTAGAGACTGTCCAGTTTGCCCAATGTACATGGCAGAGTGGCATTGCTGGCACATGATGGCATATCTCACATTGGTAGATGTGCAGGTGAAGGAGCCTCTGATAGTGTGGCTGATGTGATTAGGCCCTATGATGGTGTCCCCGGAATAGATATGTGGGCACAGTTGGCAATGGGCTTTGTTGCAAGGATAGGTTCCTGGGTTAGTGGTTCTGTTGTGTGGTGTGTGTTTGCTGGTGAGTATTTGCTTCAGGTTGGGGGGCTGTCTGTAGGCAAGGACTGGCCTGTCTCCCAAGATTTGTGAGAGTGATGGGTCGTCCTTCAGGATAGGTTGTAGATCCTTGATAATGCGTTGGAGAGGTTTTAGTTGGGGGCTGAAGGTGACGGCTAGTGGCATTCTGTTATTTTCTTTGTTGGGCCTGTCCTGTAGTAGGTGGCTTCTGGGTACTCTTCTGACTCTGTCAATCTGTTTCTTCACTTCAGCAGGTGGGTATTGTAGTTGTAAGAATGCTTGATAGAGATCTTGTAGGTGTTTGTCTCCGTCTGAGGGGTTGGAGCAAATGCGGTTGTATCGTAGAGCTTGTCAGTAGACAATGGATCGTGTGGTGTGGTCTGGGTGAAAGCTGGAGGCATGTAGGTAGGAATAGCGGTAAGTAGGTTTCCGGTATAGGGTGATGTTTATGTGACCATCGCTTATTAGCACTATAGTGTCCAGGAAGTGGATCTCTTGTGTGGACTGGTCCAGGCTGAGGTTGATGGTGGGGTGAAAATTGTTGAAATCATGGAAATTGTTGAAATCATCCCACCATCAACCTCAGCCTGGACCAGTCCAGGTGACTATCCTTCAACAAAAAATCTTCGAAAACACTCCAACGAGAGACTGTTGAATTGGAATTAATTTGCAAATTGGATACAATTAACTTAGGCTTGAATAGAGACTGGGAGTGGTTGAGTCATTATACTAAGTGAAACTATTTCCCCTTGTTTATTCCTCCCTCCACCCCCACCCCCCACTGTTCCTCAGAAGTTCTTCTTAACTCCTGGAAATGTGCTAGAAATGGCCCACTTTGATTATCACTACAAAAGGATTTCTCTCCCCCCACCCCATTCTCCTGCTGGTAATAGTTCATCTTAAGTGATCATTCTCCTTACAATGTATATTTTTTCATGGTCTGTGTGTATATAAAATCTCCTCACTGTACTTTCCACTTTATGCATCCGATGAAGTGAGCTGTAGCTCACGAAAGCTTATGCTCAAATAAATTGGTTAGTCTCTAAGGTGCCACAAGTACTCCTTTTCTTATTGTTTTTTGTGTGCTGATTCAAATAATTTTGAAAAAATTCAGTACTGTGCCAGTCTTGCTTATGTGCAATTATTTGCTTTCTAGCTAGTAAATTTCCTGACTGCGTTCGGTCAAAAGTCACAGTACTGGAATGAAAAGATGATGTGGGTAGATGCCTTTATAGGGACAATATAGACGCTAGATGGCTTTTAATTTTTGCTGTGTTATAATATCTTTTAGTTTTACCACTTGTGGGCACTGGGTCATGTGCCTACTAATTTAGGTATAGATCCTTAATGATATTTAGGCACCTACCTCCCATTGATTTCAATGGGAGGTAGGTGACGAAATACCTTTAAGGATCTGGGCCGTTGGGCCTGGGCTTGTTCCCACTGAAATCAATATCATATATCCCACTGATTTCAGTGGGTGCAAGATCAGGCCCACACAACAATAAATAATTCTGATTATTCCAGTTTGCTAGTATTTTATGGGTATACATTGTATGTGGATTTAAACCCCATACCAATTTAACTTTAAGCACATGAGTAGTTTGACTACTCATGCCTAAAATTTAAGCATGTGCTTGAATACTTCACATAATCAAGAACTTAACAATCATGGGCAGTTCTAACATAAGTACTTTAGATTTTTCTTTGGTTTGGAAAATATTTATGACTAAAACTTCTTCAAATTCTCAAATTCTGAACTGGTGAATTCCTAGGTCAGTGAAAACACAGTCCTTCAGAATTTATTCATTCAGAATAATGAGACTCTTTTCAGAAAGTGGCCTGTTATCACAGCTGGATAAGGCACAACCTCTTTTAAGCAAGTGAGGAAAAATGAATGAACCAGCAGACCTTATATTCATCTACAATATTTCCTTCAAATATGGGGAATGTTCTTCAAAATGATGGGTCTTTTAAAATTCTCTTCCCTTAATTTGTTAAAATGCCTAGACTTGACTAAATCATAAATCACTACTTCTAACTACCCACAGTTATCCATTTAAAATGATAATGAACTTTATGTTTGAAACTTTTCAGGATTGCTTGGGGGTAATTCTAGAAGAATATCTGAGAGAGCTTGAAACTATTTCATTAATATCACAAAACAGACTGAACTATTTAAATTAACAAGCAATCTGTTACTCAGATTAACAATTAGTGTAGTGAAAAAATACCAGTTAGTTAGGCAAACTTCATTAATGAGTTGCTGTAGAAATGGCTATTTCATTTATTTCTGATTCATTAAAGCGCTTATGAGTCCCACTCAATATTTTAGCCTGCAAAGAGTGCTGTCATTTTTTTAAAGAAAAGTTGTAATGCCAAATTACATTTAGCTTTAACTAGAAGAAAATACAAAAGCTTAATTAAAAAATCCCTTTCACCACGAATTTAGTAGATTTTTTTTCTTTTTCTCTGCACTGCTGAAATAAGACAAAGACTCTGATAATTCTAGTCTTGTTTTATATTGCAAAATAAACACAAGTGGGAAGACAAAATGGCATTGTAAATGCAAATGTCTCCTTTTGCAAATGTCTCCTTCCCTTTGGGAAAGGAGCAAAGTTTTACAGAAAAGGAGTATATTATTGAACATTTTGGGATATCAGCCTACTAGAATTTTGTCCTTTGATAGTACAACAGATCAGTTTATACCTTCCAGTGCTTGACGAAAGATGTCAGTTATGGCTCATATGGTTAATGATGACATAAAGCCTATTCAAAATGATGAGTCACCAGTATTAGATTTTGGAACCTGGATGGTAAGTGCAGTCATGAACATAAGAATGGCGATACTGGTCCATCTAGCCCAATATCCTGTCTTCTGACAGTGGCCAATACCAGGTGCTCCAGAGGGAATGAACAGAACAGGTAATCATCATGTGATCCATCCTATGTCACCCATTCCCAACTTCTGACAGAGGCTAGGGACACCATCCCTGTCCATCCCGGCTAATAGCCAGTGATGGACCTATCCTCCATGAACTTATCTAGTTCTTTTTTGATGGAAGTATGATAGAGACAAGTTGGGTGAGGTAATATCTTTCATTGGACCAACTTCTGTTAGCGAGAGAGACAAGCTTCCAAGCTCACACAGAGCTGTATTTCAGGTCATGATATTCAAAGATTATTGGTGTCGGTTTGAAGCAAACTGACAATTTTCCTGCACTGAATTTGCTAAAGATTTTATCTAATGTTGTCATAAGGTCTTAGGAACGTAAGAAATTTTAGAAGAGGACAAGACCATCAGGACCAGTAGGGCGAGTAATATTGGTTTATCTTAATTCCAGCTTTCTGCTTTTCCATTGTTCATCCTAGATCCCTTACTCTGCAGGGGGGAAAAATATAGTCTGTGCTCAAGCTTCGAACTCTTATATTTTTCCTTCAACAATCTTCTATACACTTATTTGAAAAAGTTATTTATTCCAACTGCATTTCGTTTTGTTGCAGAGTTGACAAGTTATTTTTTTAATTGTTCCCTTCCTCCCCCACACTTTCTTAAAATACTCATAACTTGTGGTACCATCTCTCTCTATCACCTATTTCTATCCATTAAATAATTTTTGGAACATCAAGACTGCTGTTTCAAACTCTCTGCTTTTCTAATGAAAATAAGGCCTACTTTACCATTTCATCATAAATTAGATTACTGAACTAAGTATCAAATTGGTTGCCGATACGTCACTTCCACTAAGGCAACAGCAGCCTTCTTATAGAATGCTGACTAGGTGGAACTACAAATGATGTCTTAACAAGTTTCTCACATACTACTAACTAGCCCAGTGATATGCCATAGCACTCCACCTAGTAAGCCTACAATGACAGAGTATGCAGTACTACTAACATTGGCCTGAATCTATCAAACATTAACCCAGATTTGCCCAATGGGGAAAAAAATCTCCACATAGCATGTGGAATTCACTACTGAATTAATGACCTAAGATCTGCCATACTAGGTCAGACCATAGTCTGTCTATGTTTCCCAGTATCCTGTCTCAAACAGTAGTCCATACTAGAGCTTTAGGGGGAGTGTACAGAACAGCACAGTTATGGAATGAGCCATCCCTGTCTTCCACTGCCAGCTTCTGGTAAGTGGAGGTTTAGGGTCACCCCAAGTATGAGATTGACCCCTGACAATATTGGGCTAATAGCCATTGATGGACCTATCTTCCATTAACATATCCCAATTATTTTTTGAACCTAATTATACTTTTGTCCATCACAACATCTCATGGCAATGAGTTCCACAGGATAGTTGCATTGTGCGTGAAAAAGTACTTCCTCTTGTTTGTATTAATCTTTTTGCCTATTAATTTATTTGGGATTTTATTTTATTTTATTTTTTGGTTTTTGTTTTGTGTAAAAGGGTAAATAACACTTCTCTAGACAATTTTTCCACCCCATTCATGTTTGTTGAACTCTATCATATCCCTTCCCACTCCTAGTCGCTGTTTTTTCTAATATGAATAGCCCTAATATGTTTAGTCTCTCCTCATATGGAAGCCATTCTACACCATGGATCATCTGTGTGGCCCTTCTCTGAGTCTTCTCCAGTTCCACTGTATTCTTTTTGAGATGGGGTGACCAAAACTAGATACAGTATTCAATGTGTGGGAACACTATGGATTTGTATGTTAGTGTTATATATTCTGTCTCATTTTCTACCTCTTTATTAATAGTTCATAACATACTGTTAGCCTTTTTGACTGCTGCTACACATTGAACAGAAGTTTTGAGACAACTATCCACAATGACTCCAAAATCTCTTTCTTGGGTGGTAACAGCTAATTTAGAAAACAGATTTTTTTTCCAATGTGCATTAATTTGCACTTATCAACACAGAATTTCATCTGGTATTTTGTTGCCTAGTCACCCAGTTCTGTGAGATCTCTCTGTAACTACCTGCAGTCTGCTTTGGACTTAACTGTCTTGAATAATTTTGTATCATCTACAAACTTTGCCACTACACTGTTCATCCCTTTCCCAGATCGTTGTTCAATATGTTGCAACAGCACAGGTCCCAATACTGATCCCTGGAGGACCCAGCTGTTCACCTCTCTCTGTTGTGAAAATTGAACATTATGCCACAAAGTTAAACACTGGCTTTACAACATTATCGCTAATAAAGACGGGTAGCTCAGCATTCTAAACTGGAACAGTTAATGTTTCAGGGCATATGATCATGATCATAGAGTTCAGAAAGAAGTTATTCCCCTGTGTAAAGCACTGTACAACTGGTTGGAGGCATTATGGCTTTATTTTATTTTATAAACTAATATGTATATTTATGTATTGCTTTCCTTCAATGCGTGCATCTCCCAGAGGCAGGATACTGAACTGGGCTAGAGATCCATTATGGAAAATCCTATGGTTCCATGAAAATAAAAAAAAAAAAAACAAGATTGATATTTGTGTAACCAAGTGTACGTGCTTAGAAGGACTCTCTTATTCTTCATCAGTAGGAGATCATGTTAGGCTGTTCAGTCAATGTAATCACAAGGTTCTGTTTAATCTTCTATGATAGTGAAGATCCTTGTATTCTATTGCAAGATTATCCTTGAAAGGCTATTGCATGTTTCATTCCTAGAAATCAACAAGCTGTCCTCTAGCATTCACCACTATGTGGAGTCATTTATTACAGAGCTTTGTCATTCAGTTATACTTTTTATATACAACATATGGCCAAAAAATTAAAATATAGATGTCTAAAGTTGGCTAAGGAATCTGTGGATGCTCAGATCATCTGAAATGCTGTCCACTTATTTAGGTGCCTATGTATGAATTCTGGTGCCTAACTTTAGCTTCCTAAGTCTGAAAAAATATTGGCCATAGCTTTTGAAGTAGAGATGGGCTCAAACTGAAACACTAGGTTACCCTCAAACTTCAAGGAAGATAAGGTCTAGAACCAGGTATGAAATTTGCAACTGAGGCCTTTCTCTATAATTAAGAGAGCCAGAACTCCAAATGACAACAGTACTAAACTTTGAAGATGTTCCAAATTAGATCCAAACATTTTTCTGAACTTTGTCATCTGCACTTTAAAAGTTTCAGGAACATGTGTAATATGTGTACAGATACGTTTGCAAACAAAACTAATCATAGAATCATAGAATCATAGAACTGGAAGGGACCTCGAGAGGTCATCTAGTCCAGTCCCCTGCACTCAAAACAGGTCTATCTAGACCATTCCTGACAGGTGTTTGTCCAACCAGCTCTTAAAAATCCCCAATGATGGAGATTCCACAACATCCCTAGGCAATTTATTCCAGTGCTTAACCACTCTGACAGTTAGGAAGTTTTTCCTAATGTCCAACCTAAACCACAGTTGCTGCAATTTAAGCCCATTGCTTCTTGTCCTATCCTCAGAGGTTAAGAAGACCAATTTTTCTCCCTCCTCCTTGTAACAACCGTTTATGACTTGAAAGCTATTATCATGTCCCCTCTGAGTCTTCTCTTCTACAGACTAAACAAACACATTTTTTTTCAATCTCCTGCATAGGTCATGTTTTCTAGGCCTTTAATAATTTGTTTTTGCTCTTCTCTGGACTTTCTCCAAATTTGTCCACATCTTTCCTGAAATATGGCCCCAAGAACTGGACACAATACTCCAGTTGAGGCCTAATCAGCACCGAATAGAGCGGAGGAATTACTTTTCGTGTCTTGCTTACAATACTGCTGCTAATACATCCCAGAATGATGTTTGCTTTTTTTGCGACAGCGTTACACTGATGACTCATATTAAGCTTGTGATCCACTATGACCCCCAGATCCCTTTCCACAGTACTCCTTCCTAGGCAGTCATTTCCCATTTTATGTGTGTGCAACTGATTGTTCCTTCCTAAGTGGAGTACTTTGCATTTGTCCTTATTGCATTTCATCCTATTTACTTCATTTCTCCAGTTTGTCCAGACCATTTTGAATTTTAATCCTATCCTCCAAAGCACTTGCAACCGCTCCCAGCTTGGTATCGTCTGCAAACTTTATAAGTGTATTCTCTATGCCATTATCTAAATCATTGATGAAGATATTGAACAGAACCGGACCCAGAACCGATCCCTGCAGGACCCCACTTGTTATGCCCTTCCAGAATGACTGTGAACCACTCATAACTACTCCTTGGGACTCATTTTCCAACCAATTATGCACCCACCTTATTGTAGCTTCATCTAGGTTGTATTTCTCTAGTTTGTTTATGAGAAGGTCATACAAGACAGTATCAAAAGCCTTACTAAAGTCATGTATAATCCTCAACTGCCCAGGTCCAATATTTGATGCATATGTATTGTATGATTGTTTATAATACAAATACATAGTAGCCCCAGGTGATTACAACTAATAAACAATCCATGTCATGAAAGTGGTAATAACTAATAAATAATCACACAAAAGTCTATTTAGTCCAAGGTAGATTGATTTTAAATTAAAATTATTTAAATCACTAATTTTAATAATTATGCACATTTAATAGGGTATAATAATATTAGGCCTTAACATAAGTTGTCAATTTCAAATTTAATTCTAAATTGGTGTATTTTTAAAAATAAAACTGTTTCTCAAAATTTAATTTAAAATATAATCTGATCTAAATAAAGACCGATTTTTTAAAAATAATTTATTTTTATCCACCCTGATTTATTATAATTCAATCCATCCCATGATCTGTTCTTTCAAGGGAACAACGGGCTATCACAACCCTTACACTGTGCCATATGCTAGTGCAGTGTGTTTTGCACACTACTGGTATACATACAAAGTTATAATGCAATTCTGTTCTGAACAATGATAATGTATAACTACGATCCTATTCAACAAAATTGCTCTCAATCTGTATTTGGACGTCTAGCTGTTGACTGTGTAGAGAAAAAATAGCTTTTAAAGCACTCTTTCCTCTTGTTGGCCCTGCAGAGTCAACACAGCTAGAGTGAGTTATATTCTTTTCTTTCTTGTGCAGCATCAGTAGAATTGTTTATCACATTCTATTCAATTAAACATGTGTACACCTATTGAAGGGACTGGAGCTGAACTGATGTTATTCAGGACACATGTTTGGAAAGATAGATTTTAAGACCAGAAGTGGCCATTTGATCATCTAGTCTGACTTCCTGCATAACACAGGGAAAATAATTTCATCCACCTACCCATGCATTGAATCCAATAACTTGAGTTTGATTAAAGCATATCTTCCGTCTTTATTTGAAGACATCAGGATATGGAGAATCTACCACTTCCATTGGTAGTTTGTTCCTGTCATAAATATAAAGGGAAGGGTAAAACCTTTAAAATCCCTCCTGGCCAGAGGAAAATCCTTTCACCTGTAAAGGGTTAAGAAGCTAGGATAATCTCACTGGCACCTGACCAAAATGACCAATGAGGAGACAAGATACTTTCAAAAGCTGGGAGGAGGGAGAAAAACAAAGGGTCTGTGTCTGTCTGTGTGATGCTTTTGCCAGGGACAGAACAGGAATGGAGTCTTAGAACTTAGTGAGTAATCTAGCTAGATATGCATTAGATTATGATTTCTTTAAATGGCTGAGAAATTAAGTTGTAATGAATAGAATGGATATTCCTGTCTGTGTGTCTTTTTGTAACTTAAGGTTTTGCCTAGAGGGATTCTCTATGTTTTGAATCTAATTACCCTGTAAGGTATTTACCATCCTGATTTTACGGAGGTGATTCTTTTTTACTTTTTACTTCTTCTATTAAAATCCTTCTTTTCAGAAACTGAATGCTTTTTCATTGTTCTTAAGATCCAAGGGTTTGGGTCTGTGGTCACCTATGCAAATTGGTGAGGATTTTTACCAAACCTTCCCCAGGAAGTGGGGTGCAAGGGTTGGGAGGATTTTGGGGGGAAAGACATTTCCAAACAACACTTTCCTAATAAATAAACCCAGACAAACATTTGGTGGTGGCAGTGGAAGTCCAAGGGCAAAGGGTAAAATAGTTTGTACCTTGGGGAAGTTTTAATGTAAGCTGGTAAATGTAAGCTTAGAAGGTTTTCATGCAGGTCCCCACATCTCTACCCTAGAGTTCAGAGTGGGAAAGGAACCTTGACAGTTCCAATGGATAATTAACATCTTTGAATTCCCATCTCTAGATTCAAAGCCCAGAGCACTGATTGTTACACCGTAGAACCAATCCCAAAAAAAGCATTTAAATGCTCTTTAGATTTGAACTCAGATCAGATTTAGAGTTGACAGCAGTAACCTTTACACCAGAGAAACATTAAAATCAGATGTAACTGAAACCCTAACTTAGCCTACAAAACCTCTATTATTGGTGGTGATGCAGAAGGAGAATGTCAGATCCTAGGCTGAAATAGCAGAGCTGGAAGTTAGGGGGAAAACCCTTCTTTTTACTTGTAAGCCAAACACATTGGGTATAGAAATCACTGAAAGGCAATAAACATTAAACCCACCACCATTTGTCAGAGTATAGCTACACAAATACAAGTGGTTTCATTTCTTTGAAAACTCCATGTGAACCTCCTAGCATAAATGTCTGGTGGACAGCCTAGTATCCTGATTGCTTCCAGAAATATACTGGACAAAATGAAAGAGAATCTTTGGGACCAGAAGGTTCTGTTGTTCAGAGCGTTGCATCGCTGCATCTTATTGATCCTTCTGTTCAACCACTAGAACTGTTGCTGAAACCCAGCTTAATATCTCCATCTTGTCTGACATAAATGGTATAGCTAAATGGTTTACCAGTGCCTGTATGAGATATCATCTCAGATGCTTGGTGGCAGAGTAGCAAACCAGAGAAGAGAGTAAAGTAGCACTTATAAATTGGGGAAACCACTGGAGGAGCTGATGACACTCATATTAACCCTTTTATCTGAGACCTTGCACCCATGATTTGTTATTCAGGTTGGCAAACTAGGGATTTTATTATATATGTACCTGTTTATAAGCATTCAGGTTTTACCTGTTGCCAAGTGTGTGGTACATCATCATGGTACATGGCAAGAAATTAAATATATTAAGCATTTCTTCACAGATCTATGGAACCAGCGTTCTGACATCATCATTGACTCTTAAGTATATTCTGCATGGAATTAAGGATGCCATTTAACTATAAAGACCTGAACCCAGAGAAAGACCATCTCTCTCTACATTGTTTCTTAGCAGATGTGACTACTGGAAGTATTTGGACTAGTTCCCCTTTGGAAGTAAAGCTAAGGGGGATGCCAACAGGGTGTTTTGCATGAGGGAGTCCTCAACTCTAGAACTCTTTCATCTGAAAAAAATGCAGATGTTTGCACCTTCATGCCATATTGCAAAGATTATTTATTTATTTTTGAAGTCTCTTTTTAAGGAAGGACAAGAATGAGGGCTTTGGAAATTTGATCAGGGGCCTTAGTCTCCTCCTCTATATAGATCAGGGGTCTCAAATTCAATTTACCTTAGAGCCAGTGCCAGTCCTCAAATCTTCTCAGGGGGCTAGTAATGTCACTGAAGATGGTGTTCACACCACCTCCTAGCCTGTTTCCCACCCTTTTCCCTCCCTCCCTTGGCCTCATGCCACCCCAGCTGACTCTGCCTGGCAACTAGTGATGCCCTTACATAGATCTTTCATAATTAGAGGGCAGTTGATTTTATTGTATGTGACAGTAATGGTAACCTGTGCTGGAAATGTTATTTTGGCTTTTCTTGTATGCTTTTTATGTGGACCTCCACACTGAAACCAATAAATAAAGAGATAACCTCTTGCAAATGTAGTAAATCTTACTGATCTTCTTGTGTTGTTTTTTGTATAGCCATTAGGTGGTTTTAAAATTCACAGTCCATTAAAATCTGCTCAGCATCAAGTATGTGACTTTCAATCTTGCAGCAGAACTTTTTCAAACCTGAGCCACATGTGGTAAATACTAGCAGTCAGGTGAACCAAGGTGTGATAGGGTGCGCTCACCACTTTGGCGCCTCCTGCTGGTTGTCTTGGGAATTAGCTCTGCATGGTAGTGCACCCCCTTCAGGTGGTGCTTCCCCACCATCATTCCTGCTCTAGGACCCATGTCTCTTCAAGGACCGTGGTGTCCTCTTCAGTGACACAGCCCTTCAACCGTGCTACACCTGTGCTCCCCACTTCCAGGGGACCTGCAGTCCACTGTTCAGACACTTCCCTTTGTGGCTACTGCAGCAAATTGTCTGGCCACTTCCTTGGGACCCCAGCATCCTCTT
Source organism: Caretta caretta (assembly GCF_965140235.1). Taxonomy (NCBI): domain Eukaryota; kingdom Metazoa; phylum Chordata; order Testudines; family Cheloniidae; genus Caretta; species Caretta caretta. Next base: position 57,793,298 of record NC_134209.1, read on the forward strand.
TGCCCTTGCCTCAGGGTCTCAGCCTGTAATCCCCAGAATCCAGCCAGAAGATGTCTCTCACTCCCCCAGTCTCTGCTAGCAGCACTGCTCTGTTCAGGGTGCTGACAGTTCTCTCAGCCCTGCAGAGACGTAGTTCTTCCTCCAAGAGCTCCCAGCAGAGAACTGCCTTCCTCTGCCCTGCAGCTCCCTTTTTATATGGTTCTGCTTGGTCCTGATTGGCTGCTCCCTTCAGCCCTTCTTTGATTGGCTGCCTATTGTGCAGCCTCCCTAGGGCTCTATTAACTCCCTAGAGCCCAGTGTGGGGCAGGTGTCCCATCACACAGGGTAACATGAAAAAATCATATGTATCATAACTTTAATACCAACCTATAGGTATAGAGATACCATGGGCCAGATCCTGCCTCATGTTGTGACCCTTTTGCATCACTGAACAATGCAAATGGACTGAAAAGCAATCCTAACTAAGCATCTGAGGATTCTCTGAGTATAACTCCTCACCTAGTCTCCAACCAACATAGCCCTTCCCTGCCAGAGTCAGGACATGAGAATGTGTGAAGATATGACCAAGGAAGCAGAACATGGTTGGTGAGCTACTGTGCTCTGGTGATCCCTGAATGATGTAATGGCCGATTACTAGATATTACTGGACAGCATGTGTTCTGAGCTTCTTTGAGACAGTTCTATTTGTTCCAGGCGCAAACTGGTCCCCAGTAGTCCTCAGATTAAAGGAGCACAAAGATGTCAGATAGATGCCTTTGCCCCACCTTCCAAATACATGTCTGTTCTGCTAAGTGCAGGAAGTGTGGACAGAGAACAGTGAGGTCAGAAAAAAATGAGGGATGAAACAAGGTAGATTGCAAATGGGTTTCATTCTGCCACCACAGCTAATGGCTGCAGTAAAACAAGTAATCCTCAATATAGAGTATTGCATTTTAAATTTTTGATCATCCTGGTTCACCTATATGCAGTGGTGAGCTGGAGCAGGTTCGCACCGGTTCACTAGAACCGGTTGTTAAATTTAGAAGTCCTTTTAGAACCGGTTGTTCTGCGAGGGACAACCAATTCTAAAAGGGCTTCTAAATTTAACCGGCCAAAAGTGGCGCCTTAGGCACCACCTCCATGGGTGCTCCAGCCCTGGAGCACCCAAGGGGAAAATTTGGTGGGTGCAGAGCACCCACCAGCAGCTCCCAACCCCAGCTCACCTCCGCTCCGCCTCCTCCCCTGAATGAGCCGCCCCACTCTGCTTCTCTGCCCCCACAGGCTTCCCACGAATCAGCTGTTTGTGCGAAAAGCTGGGGCAGGCTGAGAAACAGGCCACCGGCTTCCTGCTCAGGCCCAGGGATGTGCAGGTGAGCTGGGGCGGGGGGGGCGCGAGGAGGGCTGCCCGCGCCACAGCAGGTAACGAGTGGGGGGTGCAGGGGAACCACTCCCCACCCCAGCTCACCTCTGCCACCCTGGGCCTGAGCGGGAAGCCTCTGCCTGCTTCTCACCCTGCACCGGCTTCCCGCTGAACAGCTGATTCGTGTGAAGTCGGGGGGGCACGGAGAAGCAGAGCAGGGCAGTGCTTTCAGGGAAGGAGGCGGAGGCGGAGCAGAGGTGATCTAGGGCCAGGTGCAGGGTGGGGAGCTGCCAGAGGGTGCTCTGCACCCACCAGTTTTCCCTGTGGGTGCTCCAGCCCCAGAGCACACAAAGAGTCGGCGCCTGAGGCACCACTTTTGATGTGATAAGTGGGGGAGCGGCTGCTCCCCCCCAGCTACGCTCCCCTGCCCCTAGGAGCCAGACAGACCTGCTGGATGCTTCCTGGGAGCTGTCCCAGGTAAGCACCTCCAGGACTCCCCACCTCGCCCCCCGGCAGGTCCCTCTGGCTCTTAGGGGTGGGGTGGGCACCCACTATGATGGCCTACAAGACCCTCCTGCCCGGTTCTGGGGGCAGTCAGGGGACAGGAGAGGGGGGGTGGATGGGGCAGGGGTCCTGGGGGGGCGGGCATCAAGGAACGCTGGGGGGTTGGATGGGGCAGGAGTCCTGGGGGGCGGGGGTGGGCAACGACCCCCTCGTGGGGTGAGGAGGGAACCCATTGTTAAGATTTTGGCAGCTCATCACTGCCTATATTCAGTCTACTAGTAGATATACTTAGGTTCATGGAACAAATCACATTAAGTTAACAAGTTCTTGTTTTCAAACACACACTAAATTGCTAAAAGTGAAAAAATATTTAGTTAAAGCTTTAATTACTTTAGCCTAGTTATTATGTTCAACATCTTGCTGTATGCCACATTCCAACTTTTTTTGAGCCACGTTTTCAGGAGAAAAGAATGATTATAAGTATTACAGGTGGAGAGTTGAGCAACACTAATAGAGTTGTGATACAGGAGAAACCTGTCAAATGTATAACCTAGTTGTTTTATTAAACATGCTTTTTTTTATTCCATATAGAAAACACATTTAAATAACAGATCATTCTTTTCCTCAAATAGGTCACCTTTCTCTTGCATTTAACTCTTTCTGGCATTGGTAGTTTATTTTCTCATTGCTGTGTTCCTTAAGCGGAATTCAATTAAAAAAGCACTTCCTTGTATTTCTGTATGCATTAATGAGACTCATTAGAGACAAATCAAGGTGCTGGTATGCCTGTGAGGCAGAACTGGCCTGACCTGCACTGCCAGGCTGGACTTTGCATTTTTGAAGGATTATGAAATCCTTTAATGGGAAACTACATAATGCTTCCATGGCTGCTCAACCCATTTCTTAGCTCACGAGCAAAATCCGTAAGTACTGGAGGTTGGGGTAAAGTGATGCAATTAATCTATTCAGTACCATCTGTTAGGGGGCTTATTCCTTCACCCACTTACTTCCCTGGTCCTTCTCGCATGAACAGAGAGCAACAATACCCGAAGTCCAAAGGTGCAAACAATTTGATGCTTATTGGGGTGAACTTCCAGCAAACATGATTCCAGTTTCCTTCCTTAGTGTCCCCCTCCCCAGCTCTGACACCACAGAGCCTTACCTGTGTCCCTGTTCCCATTCCTGCCCTTAGCAAAACATTATTCCAATTTCCCCACCCCATTCCCTGTTCCCATTTCCCTGTTTAGCAAAACATGATTCCAATTTCCCCACCCCCATTCCCTGTTCTCATGCCCCCACTCACACACTTCCTGATTGACTGCAGACTATATAGTAAAACTTGAGTTCTGCTTAGCTATACCTTAACCAATCATTTTACTGAAATTTAACTAACCAATCCTAACATATTGTAACATGATTATTTAACCAATTATATCCCACCACCTTAATTAGTTTACACCCAGCAAAATTAATTATACAGTAGATAGAAACAATCACAGAACCAGACAGAGATTATACAGATAAACAATAGGGAAATGGGGACTACAGTGATAGAACAACAAAGAAATGAGGATTTCACATCCCAGCTATTGATAAGTGAGTTCTTGCCAGACAGGATGCTATCAAACTAAGTTTCCTTTTACATCTTGTAGGCACTTCCCTTTCTCTGGAGGTGGTAGGCATTATCAGGACAGGATTGTATTCCTAACAGCCCAATAGCACCTTCTTTCAATGTGACTAGTTTGGAATGTGAGGATCTGACCATTTGCTTCCCAGTTTATGGCTGCCTCTGCTGCTTAGCCAAAGATCTTAGCCTAAGCACAGGGCCTCAGACTGTCTTAGTAAGAGAGGGACCTTACACCAGCAGACACTGATTTTGATCCTTTCTTTTATACCTCTATAACTAGCTAAGGGATAAGAATACACCTAAATTCTTAGAGTATAGGCCTTTACAGAAAGGCTTGAATATCTATATCCTAACACCATCCCTGATATTCATGAGGTAGGCACAGCATCCTTTGTGGTTGAATGACAGTCAATTTTAAAGAGAATTTTAAAGAGACCAATAGATCTCCTTAAACACAATGCAATCAGGGTGTAGAGCAAAGACATTGTGCTGGTGCATATTACTCCCCTCTTGGCATACTGTAGGGTTTACTATAGTCCCAATGTCTTGCTTTTACTAAAGATGCTTGCATGTATTAAGAGGTTGGTCAAGCTAGGCAGAAGGTTGCTCATTGGCAACATGAGTTCCCTGTCCCCAAGCCAATTTGAGGGTTCTGATAACGTAGTGGAGACAGAGCCGCTTGACCCAACAATCAAAACTGTGCAGAACCAACATACATAGCAGAAAGAGGTTTTCATCCTGTTTTCTGTTCTGTATATAGGGACTAAGATTTGTTCTTATTTATGATAGAAGTTATAATCCCTGGAGATTGCTGCCTGTCTAGAGCTCATATGTGAGATGTTATGAAAAGGCAGTTGAGGTTCATCTGGCCTTCTGACCCTTGACACATGCCGCTCATCAATTTTGTGGTCTCTGTTGATACCGCCCAGTATGATTCTGAGCAGATCAATAGTGATTACAGGGATTTGGGACAAGGATGAAGGAGTCAGTGGTGCATGTGGTTTTCTCATTCTTTCTACCAGTTGAAGGAAAGGACCGCAGCAGGGAAACATATAACTTTGGACATGAATGCATGTCTGTGCAGATGGTATCAAGAGGAGGGCTTTGGCTTCCTCAACCATGGGATGCTGTTTTGTGAATGAGAACTGCTTGGAAGAGATGAAGTCCACCTTTCAAAGAAGGGTAGAGCATCTTGGGACTCTGCCTCAACAACTTTGTGAGGAGGGTTTTAAACTAGCTTCAAAGGGGGCAGTTGATACAAGCCCTCATGTAAGTCTAAAAGGTGACCTTGACAAAGGGCTGGAAGTTATAGAGATGGGGAATGGAAAATTACAATAGCATGTCAGGAGCAATAAGAGGGAACACAATGGAGGATTCTGCCCAACATCTTAGATGTCTATATACAAATGAAAGAAGTATGGGGAATAAACAGGAAGAACTGGAAATCTTAATTCACAAATAAAATAATGGTATAATTGGTGGCACAGCAGCTTGGTGGGATAAATCTCATAACTGGAATAGCGGTAAGGTGGGGTAGAGCTTGTTCAGGAAAGACAGTCAGGGTACAAAGTGATGAGGTGTTTCATTGTACATCAGGAATGTATACACTTGTTCTGATGTCCGGAAGGAGGTGGGAGGCAAACCAGTTGAAAATCTCTGGGTGAATGGATAGGCTTCATGACTCTAAGGAAAGGAAGGAGTGACAGCAGCAGAATAAGGATAATGGACTTCAGAAAAGCAGACTTGATCAAACTCAGAGAACTGGGAGGTAAAGTCCCATGGGAAGAAAATTTAAGGAGAAAAGGAGTTCAGGAGAGCTTCTCAAAAAGACAACATTAAAGGCAAAACAGTAAATTATCCTGGTGCAAAGGAAAGTTAGGAAGATTAGGAATAGGCCAAAATAACTCCATCAAGAGCTCTTTAATGACCTGAAAATAATAAAAAAACATGGAGAAATTGCTAAGGATGAGTACAATAGAATAGCACAAGCATGCAGGAACAAAATCAGAAAGTCTGAGACTCAAAATGAGTTACACCTAACAAGGCACATAAAGACAATAAGAACAGTTCTGTAAATGCATTAGGAGCAAAAGGAAGATAACAGAAAGTGCAGATCTATTACTTAGCAGGAAAGAAGAGCTAATAATGGATAACACAAAGAAGGCTGATGTTTTTAATGCCTGTTTTGCTTCAGTCTTCTTTAAAAAAGAAAATTAATATTAACAAAAATGGGGAAGGAACACAAGGAAGAATAGGGAAAAATGGATTAAAATATTTAGATAAATTAGATATATCCAAGTCAGCAAGGCCTGGTGAAATTCACCCTGTTACATAGAAAACTAGCTGAGGCAATCTTAGGACCATTAGTGATCATCTCTGAGAACTCATGGAGCACTGGTGAGGTCCCAGAAGACTGGAGAAGAGAAAATATAGTACCCTTATCCTTAAAAGAGGAACAAAGATGACTCAAGGAATTACAGAGTAGTCATCCTAACTTCAGTACACAGAAATATATTGGAATAAATTATTAAACAATCAATTTACAAGCACCTTAGAGGATAACAGAATGACAAGTAATAGGGAACATGGATTTGTCAAAAACAAATCATGCCAAATCAACCTATGTTTTCTTCTTTCACAGGGTTACTGGCCTAGTGGATGGGGGAAGCAGTACACGTGATTTAAGTGAATCTTTTGACATTGTTCTACATGACATTATCATAAACAAACTAGGGAAATGTGGGTTAGACAAAATTATTATTAGGTGGGTGCACCACTGGTTAAAAGACCATACAAGAGTAGTTAGCAATGATTCGCTGTCAAACTGGGAGGACGAATCTAGTGAGGTCTCACAACAGTCAGTCCTGGATCTGATACTATTCAATATTTTCACTAATGTTTGAATGAGTGGAGAGTATGCTTATAAAATCTGCAGATGATACCAAACTGTGAGAAGTACAAGCACTTTGGAGGACAGCATTAGAATTCAAAATGACCTTGATACATAAGAGAATTGGCCTTTACCCAACAAGGTGATAGTCAATAAAGACAAATGCAAAATAGTACAATTAGGAAGGAAAAGTCAAATGCACATATACAAAATGGAGAATAACAAAGATGGTAATAGTGCAGCAGAAAAGGATGGGGCAGCTGGTATAGTGGATCACAAATTGAATGAGTCAACAATTTGATGCAATTACAGAAAAAGCCTAATATTCTGGAGTGTACTAACAGTAGAATCATATATAAGACATGGGATGTAATTGTTCTGCCCTACTCTGCATTGCTGAGGCCCCACCTGGAATATTGTGTCCCGTTTGGGGTGCCACATTTTAAGAGGCAGAGTAGGTGAAGAGGGGCGCAACAAATATGATACAAAGTTTAGAAAATGAGGAAAGGTTACAAAAACTGGGCATGTTTAGTCTTGAGAAAAGAAGACTGCTGCTGTTCTTCCCTGATACTCCTTCAATCTGGCTCAATGGTTAGAACAGGGCTGCAGGGGCCATGAACCGAAGCTGGAGGCTACGGGTTGGAGCCGAAGTTTGAAAACAGAAATCAGAGCCCAGGGTCAGAGCCAGAGTCAGGAACCAGAAACAAGGATCAGAGCCACAGTCAGGAGTCAGAGCAGGAGCTAGGAACTAGGAAGGGAACACAGAGCTGGAGCAAGACAGGATCAAGGCAGAAACAGGGCTGGAGCAAGTCATAAACAAGACAAGCAATGCAGGAACAGGGCTGGAGCAGGTCAAGAAACAATCATGGGCAAAAGCAACTGCAGCTGTGGTCAGAAGTGTTGAGCAGCCAGTGACTGACTTCTACTGCTGAGCTTAAAAGTAGGCCTGCTGGCTCCCTTCGGTTGGGCCTGTCTAGCACAACCCAGTTGAGCTCATTAATCAGCCTGGAAGTTAGCCTGGTTACTCCTCAGCCTCTGCTGAAGGTGCTTATTTCTTACAGAGGGGACTGAAGATAATAGTCTTCAAATATGGTAAAGACTGTTATAAAGAGGACTGTGATTAATTCATCTCCATGTTGACTGAAGGTAGGACAAGAAGTACTGGACTTAATCTGCAGCAAAGGAGATTTTGATTAGATAGTAGAGAAATCTAAGTACAAGGATAGTTAAATACTTGAATAGATTACCTAGACAGGTTGTGGAATTTCTGTCATTGTAGGCTTTTAAGAATAGGTTGGACAAACACCTGTGAGAGATAGTCTAGAAGTACTCAGTCGTGCTTTGGTGCAGGGAGCTGGACTAAATGATCTCTCTAAATCCCTTTCAGTTCTACATTTCTATGATTCTGTATTACTTTAGGTTTCACTGCATCCAGACACAGTACTGACCTTTCAGTGTTACTTCTGACTCAATAATACTAATTAATATTTTTCCTCTGCAACATGACGTGTGGAACTAGCTCAAGTAATATATGTTATTGTCCCTGTCATTGTCTCCTATATAAAACTCCCCCAAAATATAATTGTACATCATCTCTCTGGTTTTATGCTAAGAACATATATCTGGCTGACTCATTCAAAATATATTTATATATTTTTCAGTACCACAGCTGTTTCTTCAATGACTGCAGCTCTTCAGTCCTAGAAAGCTGTAGCATTATAATATTTGAGCAGATTATGTATTTTCACTTTTTTTGTGTGGTAAAAAATGGTCATTGATTCTCTTTGAGAAAAGGAGTTAAAAGTCATAGCAGTAACATTTTGAAATTTTCATCATTGGACTGAATTGGGCACAAGGTCCCGCAATTCCGTCCTAGAGATTCTATTTCAATTTGGCAGCAAAAGACCATCATTAGAGAATAGCATTGGAGGTGTGACAGCACCCTAGGAAAACTACCAAGTGCATGCAAAGGTCAACTAACAGATGAAAGAAGAGTGCAAGAATTAAATGAAAGGCGGAAAATGCCAAGGTTATGCTGACGTTTTCATTAAGGAAATCACTGAATACATGCAACAAGGCTGACATTTACTGATATAGTGGTAAAAATCACAGTTCTGCATGTACTGTATATTTTCTTGTTCCGTCAGCGTATTATAGAACTCCATTAAAGTGGATTTAATACTTCCACAAAACTAGCAAAACAAAAAGCAATACAAATATTGATTATCTATCTCTTCCATACCTATCACCATAGTATGTGTGCATATATCACTGTAAATATACTATGATATATGATAACTGAGTTTATATTATAATTCATATAAATATATTTACCAATTTGAGTCAATGTCTTTTATTCTGTCCCTTTTCCTTTTCCCCATCCCCAGCTCCATGAATTCTTTCAAAATTAATTCCCATATGTCATTCCTTGCTATAAGAATGACCTACATCTCCTCTGTCTTACTCTTGGAAAAGCGCATACAGTAAATGACTTTGGCTTATTCATCATATATTAAAGAGTGTTTCAGTAATACTGTCAAAAGCTTTGCTGTGATAATCCTTGAGAACATGAGTTGTACATCAGATATGAGTGACTGGTGAATCCTGCACAGACCAGGATGTGGGGTCCATTCATTTTAATGTGCATACAGAGAACACAAGAAACACAAAGATGGCTCAAAGCTTTTGGTTTGAAATTTTGTGCCAGTGGAAGTTAATATCAAAATGCCCATTAACGTCAATGGGACCCAAATTTTACTCTTGGAATTTATTCCCTTTGGAAGCCACTCATAGCCCTAGACTAGGGTGACCAGACAACAAGTGTGCAAAATTGGGACGGGGGGGAGGGGTAATAGGAGCCTATATAAGAAAAAGACCCCAAAATCAGGACTGTTCCTATAAAATCGGGACATCTGGTCACCCTACCCTAAACTAGCAACCTTCAGAGCGTGAAGTGAGGCTTATTTAAAATTCAAGCTGATTTTTGGTTTTCATAATGTTGTCCTTTCTACTGGTTTTAATCTCTATAAGTGAAATGCCCATGTCAATAAGCACTATAAAAATTGTTAAAATAATACACTGAATGTATCACTTGCCTTCTATCCAGAGACCTTAAAGTACACAACAACTATCGATGAATTAAACTTCACAACACTCTTGTGAGGTGAGTGTTCTATCCCCATTTTATGAGGAGTAAAGCAGCCACAATGAGGTCAAGTAATTTGCTTAAGGTTAAAGAAAAAACATGTGTTAGAATTGATAGTAGAGATCAGAATTTCTGACTCCATGCACTTTGCTTTAGCCACAAGACCACTCTTTCCCTTTCTGTACTGGAATGTGGACATTTCTTTTCATAGCATCCAATTCTTCTATAGTCTATAAAATCAGTAAGACATAAAGAGAGAAAGGATCTTACTGATTTACAGATGATAGAACCACTGTGTACAATGGAAGGAAAGCTTCATATTCCAGTCATTCCACGAATAATGTTCAATATAAGGCTGCTGGTTTTGTTACTGCTGTATTTCTGATAAAAGACCTCAGACTGAGTCTATGAATCACTACATCCAGTAAGCATCATACTCCATTGTAGCTCAATATAGATAACAATTTAATACTATATCATGCAACTATTGCACCTGTGCCTGGCCATAATAATTAAAAAAAAATGTTGGGCTAGATTTTCTCCTGTGTACAAGCTCTTCTCAGTGCCGGGTGCGGGGTCCATCAGGGATGTGCTTATGGATCCCTGATTCTGTGAGCTACTTTGCACCAGTCCTGGCCCTCATGCTAGAGCAGCCTATAGGCAGTTCTAATTTATACCACTAGCACATGGTCCGTAAGGAGCCACATGTCAGTCAAAGCTCAGCTAAACAGAGATCCAACATGGCTCCTCCCTGTCTCTCCCTACACTAGGGAGGTGGGGTCGGGGGAACAGTTGACACAGGAGGCAGCTTCACTGGCATTATGACAATGGGGAGTTTCCCTCCGCCACAGGAATTCTCTGCTGGCCAGCTACAAATTCTGGTCCCTTCGTATCACTTGAGAAACACAAAGTGGCTGGAGTAGAAACAAGAATCTGGCCTATATCTTAAGAAAATATAATTAAAACAGTACCCAATAATATCTAAAAGCATTTTCTTTTATTGCCAATGTAGTAAGCCATAACCGAACAATTTTATGCCAATTTTCTCAGGCACCTGATGTTTTCTAGTATTTATTTCAATCTACTTTTCCATTTTCTTCACAGAGTCTTTCTTTAGATCCTTTCTATTGCTTCTATTGTTCTGTTGTCACTATCTCTTCTGTTTCAGCTGCTTTCCTATTTTTAACAGTCTGTGAAAATGTCACATAGTCACTTGAGTTAAATGATCATAATTGTTAGTTTGGAGTTTGCTAGAAATTTAGCTAAAACCTACACATTTCTTGTATGGCCTTGCAAATTAAGAACAGATTGTGAAATACTGCAAAATGCAGATATTTTCATATCTCAGTGCTTTAAGAAAACATATTTCAGTTATCCACTTTTGGTTAAAACTTGCACAATGGGAAAAATGACTCTAAAAGTGATAACATAACCAAATGGAGCTGAGGAGTAAATGCCTATACATATTTACGTTTTTAGAAAGAAAATATATTTTAATTTATCTGGAGTCTTACCTACATACTCTATTTGCTATAGCTAATCTCTATAATTTATAGGTTTTTAATACTAAACCTATCACTATAGTATCTGAAATCCTCAGATATTGAATCAATTCCATTAAAAGAAGGATGCTGAAAAAAGGTACCAGGTAAGTCCATGTAAACTTGCAGGATTGACACTCTGTGCATTACTCTGTAGCCTAGAATGTCCATTGAGACAGTGTAAAAGAATGGAAATAGATACAGGCATGCTGACAGCTCTCTTTGTTTAGAATATCACCAGGTTCAATCATCACTGAGGCTATGTCTAGACCAGTACTTTAGTCGGTAAAACTTATGTCGCTTAGGGTGTGTGTGAAAAAACATATCCCGACCGACATAGGTTACACCAACAGAAGCACCAGTGTGGACAGCACCCTGTCAGCAGGAGACGTTCCTCTGCCAACATAGCTACCGTCACTCGTTGGGGGTGGTTTAGTTATGCCGCTGGGAGAGCTCTCTCCCATCAGCATAGAGCGGCTACATGGGAGGCTTTATAGTGGTGCTGCTGCAGTGGTACAGCTGTGCTGTTGTAAGATCTGTATTGAAGACGTAGCCTGGGATTTGTGGTCTGTCTGTGCAATTTTTATGATCAGTCATTTGTGTCTTTTTTTTTTACACTTTATGAATTATACCTGCCTGACAGCACAAGCTTTCACCTGATAAATCAGTAAGAGGGGAGGAGACTGACCAATAGATAGGAGTATTCGAAGGGCAGCCGCCATCCAAGTATGGTTAAGCTGCCTGGGAAAGCTGGCAGGAGAGCTATGGAAGTTCCCCTGCCTGCTGGGGAGGACTGAGTAGCCTCCTCTAAGAATAATCCTAATAGCCTACATCCCAGAGTCAATTTTAGCTGTGGGCACTTTAAGAGGATCAGTTTTAGACTTGGTCATTTGCAGTCTGCTTTGGAAAAAGTTAAAGTGCAGAAGGTTTATACCAGGGATAAACTTACTTTGTTACAGAAATGGATTTCTTTAAGGCCAGCAAGCAATAACAGCTCTGTGCCCAGTACTAATTACTATAATAATAAAATAGCCCAAGTATTCAAATTTAGTTTTAACTTGTAGACATGTATCCCTAAATGGTTAGACTCATGCTTGAAACCAAGTTATTGCCTACAGCGCTCAGTACACTGTCTCATTTCACTGAGCTTTTTTAAGAGATGTATCCCTCTGGTATAGATGCCCCTGGCCTACTTATAGAGAAATTTCATTACCATGCTGTGCAGTCCTCATGGTGCTGAAAGTAAAATATTGGATTGACAGGCACTTGTTGTGGAGGAGGGCTTATTGATGATGGAAAGACTGATTCAATCTCTAATCCTGAAGAATGACCTGCCACCTGGAGTGATAGTATACAGATGGGTGCAATCTAAACTCTCTTTCCGCCTCAAGTTGCATTTGGCTGCAGATTAACAAGGTGATTCCATATAATGAAGATGGTTGTTTGGTGCAGTGGCAATTTTCCATTACTGACATGCAATGTCAACAGTTGTGACATAGCTATAAGAACAACATTTAAATGTGCTACATCTGGCTGGGAATGGTGCCAGGTTATTAACAGCCCCATTAAAATTACCTGCAGTGAACTGTTTTGGAAGGAGAGAATGTAGAATACCGTTTCCCCTATGACTGTCCAAGTTGTAATAATAGGCCAGTTATACACAGTTATTACAGTACTGGTAGCAGTATTTTCACAGTTTTTATTTTGATAAACTAATGCTTTCTATGTTACATCTTTAATTGTAGTCAGACGACTACTATTACTGCTGTCCTTAGCCAGCTGAAACTCTCATTGAAACCTGGACAGTTTGGTCAGACAGCAAAATAGAAATATCTCAATAATGGGCCCTAATAGCAAAGTTCTAAAAACTTCATCTCCCACCCCATTGTCCTTATGAATGTGGATACTGACAATGTAACAATTTCCAGTGCAGTAGGCAAAGTATGAAAGACTATTAAGGCACAGCCTCTGAATAAGGGAGCTACACCGCCTCAGAGAAAGCTACAAGAGGCACAGTGACTTCCAGAGCTCCTTCTGAACACAAAATGTGCAATTGCCAGTATTGTGGGTAGGGTGGATCAGGGCCTTGCCTCCCCATAACCACTTTTCAATTGGCCACTGATTAAGAGGATGCTGTCTCTGAGCAGCTTCCATGTTCAGCAGGGAACAAGGGTTGAGCCTCTGGCTGGTCCCATGTGCAGGGGTGGCAAGTAGGGGGAGAATCCTTGCATCTTTCACTTGCACACACATGCAGAGTCTATCCACAACCTAGCTCCAAATGTCTTGGTGTTAGTTTATCATAGATGTCTGACCAGTGGTGTCAAAGAACTTCAGTGTCTCACATCTTAGGGTAAGTCTACACTTAAAATGCTGCATCGGTGCAGGGGAACTGATGCAGCATTTTAGTGAAGGGGCTACCACACCAATGGAAGTGTTAATCCACCTCCCCAAAAGGCAATAACTATGTCAATGGGAGAAGCTATCCTGCCAATATAGCACTGTCTGTACTGGGGGTTAGGGCAGTATAACTATATCACTCTGGAGTGTGGATTTTTCACACCCCTGTGTTACATTTATACCAATAGAGGTCTGTAGTGTAGACCAGACCTTACTGTATTTATAATAGTTGCCTTTCAGAAACAGCTAAATAAATTACTTGGCAGTTTGGCGAGTTTGGCCGGGTCTACACTACAGGCCTATCTCTGTATAAATATGTCACTCAGAGGTGTGAAAAATCCACTAAATCTGTATGTGAAGATAGGCCCTTTGAGGTCTTGTGGGACAGGGTAAACAGAGGCCCTGTCCTGTATTCTCCCTGTGGACAACACCTGAAGAAGTGAAAAAGGTTAAGATAACATAGCAGGGCTTCTAACATTTGCTAGTCAAAGCCCCCTAAATGTGGCTTGCTTGGGTAAATAATTTCAGAAACTATATCTGGGACAGAACAGTGTGACAAAGGCTATTTGTCTGGCTGTACTGAAAGAAGAATAGGAGACATTTTATATGGGTTTAATTAGGCCACAACTTGATTATTAGATGTCTGAGACTACCCGGTAGATAAAGGTGTACAGTGCAGGTAACTCCATGTTTATTCTGTAATTACGTGGGGGGCTTTTACCAGCTCCCTCTCTTTTTCCATCCAAGTCCCTCCAGTAAATTTATTGCCAGGATCTTACCATCCACCCCCCCCCCTTGTAGGAGGGTTAAGGTGGGCTATAAGAATCGGGGGTTGGCTCCCTGCTGTACCAAACATAGGAGTCCCCAACCACCCCTTTAACAAACATCTCTTTTTAAGTCCTTTTCCAAGCCATTTATCCAGTCACTGTATACCTTTTCTATGGAGTACCTCTACTGGACATCAGCCCTACACTTAAATCAGCTGCTCCTTTAAACCCTGCATTCCTAGGGGATGAATCAACAACCACTCTGTCCCCTTTTGCAACAGTTTTCTTTCCCGCCACCCTGCAGCCATAAAACACTGTTCCCTTCATTCGGTAAGCCAGACAAACTACCTTCCCTCCCTTCCCCCTCCTCACCCCACAAAAAAGGTGGAGGGTGGTCATATGCACACTCCTTCCCTGCTGCTGGCATTGTAGAAAAGGGCACAGCTGGAGTAAAAAGAGTGGGTATGGATTTTCCTTATGTCACACAGATCCACAGCTGTGTATTTATCTCCTTGTGTCTGTTACAGCCTAGTGAAGAGCCCTCTGGCTGCACTGACACAGTATAGGTGGCTACTCCATAGCTGCATTCAACAGGACTCAGATCAGATAGAGTGCAAATTTATAAACCATTTCCTGACATGAGTACTGTACAGGAAGCTGTACAAAAGTATATGTCCTTCAATATTATTAACTCTACTTTTGAATACTTAGATGGCCTTCATAGTACTTGTGTGTCATAAGTAACCAAGAAGACATTAAGAGTTCTATGCAAAGACCCAGGGTATAATATATGTATTTATTGTTCTAAATTGTCCTGAACCATTTGTTTGCATGATGAAATCTACAGTATAGTGCACAAACAGTAGACCACATACAAGAAATGAGAACTTTTAAGGGCTACGTAACACTGTACAGTATTTGACAGTGGAGCAGCACAAAGTTTCTTAGCACAAAAGTTTCCATCATTTTAAAATTCATAGTGTGCGGTGACCCTCAACCTCACAGTTCTGTCTATGGTGCTAGTTTGAAGGTGTCATGCAGGCTGGAGCAGGAACATTATCTGACTCATGAGCTATCAGAAGGTTTTTTGGTCTGGTTTTATCTCGCAAAAAAACGTTTTTGTGTTTCCTAATGTATTGTGTACTTCTCTATGCGTGTTCAACATGTTTATAAAAACACCAGCAGCTTTAAATACATGTTATTCTCCCAAAGCACTTTAGTTATTGAGGCAGCAAGGGTTTTGCGATCAAAATGTAGAGAAAAAAGTGTCAGAAAAATCGCACATGAAAGGCACAAATCTAGCTTGCTCACCTGTGGTGAAAAGTTCCAGTGGCGGAACATTGAGCTGTGCGCTAAACCCTGTACAGAATACTGATTTAAAAGGGAACTATCTGGTTAGAACTAGTGGGCCTGTTGATCCTCGGTGCAAACAGGTGTAGCTCCACTGACTTCAGTGGAGTTATGTCCATTTGCACCAACTGAGGATATAGCCCCTTATTTTTTAAATAAATGTGAGAAATAGCAGCTTAGTTTATTGAAACTGAAAGAATGTAAAGAAAAAAGTCAGTATGCTGCCTACTTACCTTTCACATTTTCCCCAGCTTGAATAATGAAAATTGACCAGTAAGTTTCATTTTCAGGCTACAATGTTTGGGCTGGGATTTTATGGTTCAATATCTCAAGCCCTTCTAGGGCTAGATTTTAGCAAGTACAGCATGGCTTGGCGAGCAGGCAATCTTCTATAACTTTCATGAATACATTTCAGTTGATCATTGATCAAAATCAGTGATTTTGTAAATATTGTATATATGAAAATAAAAGTTTGAGGCACATCTGATCTGATGGTGTCTTACAGGTCAGTTATATGAAAGTTGATCTGAGCACTGCAATTTCTCTAACATTTATATGTTCCCTCTACAACCTCCAGAACATCAATATGAGATCTTTTCTTCTTTGACTGTCTTTTCCCACACACACCCTTTCCATTCTATCTACTTAAATCATTCTCTAGCCTTGGAAAGCCCATTACATGTGCTACGAGTCTAATAACCTCCATATTGCAGAGCATTAAAAAACAAAACAAAACATGGGTTCCCCCCTCTAAAAATGTGTTCTCTCTTCCTTCAATTTAGTCACTTTTCTCCCTCCTTATGTCCTGCCTCCTATCCTTAACAACATATCTCTTTCCCCCTCATTTCCCTTTAACCTCTTCCACCTTTACTATTCTAATTCTCCTTTAACCTTCAGATATGAGGCCTGTGAGAGACCATAACACAAGTGGGTTATCTTTTGAAACAGCACATCTTGTTCCTGACCTTTGCCTCCAAACTTCCTAAGGATTTCATCAATATTATTTGGCTTCCCTAGATTCCTCCTTAGTCCCCCATAATTAATTTGTCCCCTCCATAGTTCACTGATGCTGCCTATCACGGAGGTCATCACTGAGCCGATGCAAAGGGCCTCTTTTCCATTTTCATCACCTTTGACCTAACTGGTCTTCTTCCTTCCCTCCACCATTACCACTTGGAGCAGTACCCTTCTGTACAGACAGCAGCCAGTTGTGAATGGATCAAACTGTTGGGTCCGAAGCCAACTGAGTCTGGGTATATAGTCTAGTCACTGTTTCTAATTAGGAGTCTGGAAGGCACACTCCCAGACTCAAAAGCCTTATTGGGTCCTTTCCTTGGGACATGGGACTTCACAGTCCAGGTACCCTAGACCCTGAAACTAGTGCCTTAGGCCTTCTGAGCCCTACAGTCACTTACGCATGATTCCCCAGAGATCCATCTAAGCTGTCGGTACTCTGGTTTCTAGTTTAACCTGTCTGGGGACATGGTTACAGGCAAGCAAGGAATACAAGCTTAGCAAAGGAATCTCTTAACCATAGAAACTTTATTCTTGAAATCACTTGAAGGTTACACCTCTTTTAAAAAAACAAAGTCTTGAGATGTATCCTCTCAGTGTCTGATCTCAACCTGGTTCAGAGTCTGAGGTGTGTCAATGTTCAGAATGGACAGAGTTCCTCCTGCCCACTTTCTCTCCTGCACATCTGACTTAGATATGGTGTCATTCCTAAACCTGGGAAAGACATTGGACTAGTAGTAATTACAGGTCAATTTATTATTCAATTGTTACGCCAAGATTTTATCTTAAGCTCTTGCTATGTGATTGGACAAAGTTCTCTCACAGGTTATACACATAAATCAGGTAGGCTCCCTTCATGGCTCAGATAGTGTGCATCAACTGATTGATATTAGCACTGTTTTGAAACATTCTGAAGAACCCTTAGCTGTCATTTCTTTAGGTGCCAAAAAGAGCGCACAGCCTGGGACTATGTATTTTTTTATATGTTAGCAAAATTTGGATTTGGTAACCAATTTAAGTTTTAATCCAAGCAATAACTCTCTAACTTGACTTCCAGGGTAGTTACCAAAGGTATTATTTCTGCCCCATTTCTATTACAAAGAAATATGAGGTAGCACTGTCCCCTTTCTCCTCTGTTTGTTTTAGCTCTAGAACCAAGAGAACAAAAAACCCTTCAAAAACAGACTTCAAAGAGAAACTGGTGAGCTACAATCATTTGCAAACTTAACACCATCAATATGGGCTTGAATAGGGAGAGGGCGTGGTTGGCTCACTACAAAAACAATTTTCCCTCTCTTGGAATTGACACCTCCTCATCAATTATTGGGAGTGGACCACACCCACACTGGCCTAATTGACCTTCAGCATTGGTTCTCCACTTTTAAGGTAACTCCCTTCTCTTCATGTGCTAATATATATTTATGCCTGTTTCTGTAATTTTCACTCCATGCATCTGAAGAAGTGTATTTTTTACCCATGAAAGTTTATGCCCAAATAAATCTGTTAGTTTTTAAGGTGCCACTGGACTTGTTGTAGCACTGGGAGGATTTCTTCTCCCTCTCCCTCGACTTGGAAAGCTGGGCATCTTTGTGGCTGTTAGATATGACAATGGTGGGTTCAGATTGAACAAGAATTGCTATACCTCTCCCCTTTTCAAGCATGGTAGGATCAAATTATTAAAGATTTGATGGTATCAGAGCTCCCACAATAATGACTGAGAGGAAAGTGTGGTCAAACTTGGCCAGAAAGTTCTGCTTTCATCCATTCTTCCATGTAGAGAAAGTCCTACAGAACAATCCTAGCCTTAAAAATCAGTGGTAAAACCATGATGTGGAGGGATTGGGTGGCGTCACAGCTAATAGACAATGATAAATTTAAAACATTTGTAGATCTTCAACAACAATTTGGCTTTTCCTGTTCCAGAGCATCGAACTCTTCAGTTAAAGCATCTACTTACAAATGTATTTCAGCTGGATGCATTCGGAGCTCCAGAACTTCTATTATTTTGAAGGAAACTTCCTTGATTTTCTCAGCCAACAATATCCTTTTAAGATTTTTTGACCCAAAACACTCTGCCATAGATTGATAAATGTGAGAGTGCTTGGACTAGAGCTTTGGATACACAACTTTCTCTGCCCCAATGGAATACAATTGTATCTAACATTAAAAACCTGACTGAGACTACAGCTTATTTACCAAGAGACACTTTTTCAAATCTACTGGTCCCCACACAGGCTAATGACAATGGGACTCAAGTGAGGATTGCTGTTGGAAATGTAACTCGCTTGGTGCTACATTTGGTCATATGCTTAGGAAGTGCCCCTGTATCAAGGATTTCTGGAATCAGGTGGATCCAAGAACCAATTTGATATTGAATACTAAATTGGAGCCCTCCCCCTTAAGTTTCATTCTTGGATATTTCCTGATACCTGGAGATTACTTGATACCAAGTGACTGTGGTTCTAATGTGCAGCTTTGGTCATTGAAAAATTAATCCTTCAAAAAATGGAAACATCGATCTTCCCCAAATATTGATGTTTGTCAAAGATATATGGCTGACCTTGCTGCTAACAAATGACTGGCATTCTGCAGAAAGGGGAATACCTGAAAAATTCAAGGCAATTTGGGCTGATTTTTAGAGGTCTATGATTAGTGTATACACTGAAGATAATGTTGCTTCGCTTCCCCTCCTTTTATCCTTATAGACAAAGTAAATAAAAAGGGTTATGATGAATCTGGTATATTTGTTTTATTTGGAAATGTTAATAAATTAAAAAACAGGGTTGTCCTCTAACCCTGTCCAAATATCTGGATATTTCCACAGCCACCCCTCACGTCTACTCCCACTAGCAGGGGCAACATCATATCACTCCAGAAAAGGGGAGTTGACATTTTCTCTAATTCAAATCTCATAGAATAAAATGTGTCGTCTTGGTGTGTTTTCAAGAGTTCTCCATAGTTCCCCATCTAGGCAAAGCTGCAGTTGTATCTGAAGCTTATTACAAACAGGAAAACACTCATTCAGAACCCAATTTTCAGTCTATTTTAGGAGTTTGTACTGGCATCTATCACCACATTGTCTAAGCCCCACAGAAACTGAAGTGAAATTAAGTATTATGATGCATTCTAAACTCACTTTAAAATCATGAGATGTTTTTACATTCTACAGTATACGAGCTTTTAGAGATTCCTGTGGATTATAAAACCTTTCACAAGTACTGATGGCTTCAATTCTAGAAATTGTTGCTTTCTCAAATTCACCTACCCTTGTTTTCAGAATATTTTAATTATTTGCCTCTCCTTTAACTAATATAAAAGGTTGTGAGCTATAAAATTAAAGTTCCATGTTTTTTCCAGTGTCTTTGCTTGATCATTTTTCTTCATTCTTTTTCTCTTTGTTAAAGTGCCTTAATGTAATTCTTACCCCCTCTCCCAAAAGGAACTAAATACAAACAGATTCCTTGACAGCATCTAGCACAGGGCTACGTAAAGAGGAAACAAAGGTACAGACTTCGAAGTAAATTTACTACATAAACAATATGTGTAGCTAGAGTATATATGTGACATTTATAGATCCTACTCTTAAATCTTTAGCAAAATAACTTGAAATATTTGGTATCAATACTTGGAAGTACCTTTTAGTTAAATACTCATTCCTTTATACCTTCATCCCTCTTCATTCTCCCTCCCCACCTCCCTACCCCTGTGCTATTTCCCTATTATCCCTCATTCATTTTCAGGAAGGGTCACCTTTGAAAAGCTAAATGAGAGGTAGCCAAGCACTGACAATTGCTAACAGCAGAGTTTGTCACTCGGGCCATTGCTTCTCTCCTGACTCCAAAGCATGCTCTGCTATGCCCTCAATCAAGGATGTTTATTTTCATAAATGGTTACCAGACAGAAGGAACACAGTCTTAACTCAGTCCTTGGCAACGGGCTTCAGGGCCAAGGCCACCCCCACCCCCGCAGGTGTCGAGAGTGATCAGATGTCTAATGTTAGGGGCTTTGTCACACACACAACTATCCCTCCACTTCCCCCCTCCAATAAAAAGGGTCCCGATTTGTCACACTTGTTATTCGGTCACCCTACAGAGGTTTCTGGCACTGTAACTCCTGGCAGCTTCAGTTAGCTCCATTCCCTTCCTGCAGCAGCAAGGCTGCTTCCCTAAGCCTGTGGCACCTTGCTTACAGGACACACCAGTAGAGCTAGTTCTACTCCACTGTGGCTTTCCCTCCCCAGAGCTCAGCCTGTCTCAGTCTATCCTCTTGCCAGCCGTCTACTACCAGCCCTTTAGAAGCCCAGTTGTAGCCCAGCCCTCCTTAATTAGTTGGATAGGGCTCAGCTGCTCCAGTCCAGGGAATCTGGGCTCATTCATTCCACGGAGACCAGCTACCCCATGACATTTTCCCAACTGCAAATCATATTTAAAAAAAAAAAATCAAGGGACAGTTCTTCAGATGAGGACATTCAGATATGTATGTGCTATAATGAGGATAGAGGATTAATTTATAGAGGGGCTTATGAGACCCAATTGGGGATATGACCCCATGTGACTTAAAAAACTCAACTAACTACGTACATGTGCATCTGAAGGCAAAGTTAACGCTGTGTGTATATGCAAAATATAATTTCACATATGTGGAGATAGCATCCATGTAATACAGTGCAGAGCCATGTGATAAAATATTTCTGTCTTACACTTTAATTACCTCACTTGCTGTCTGTCTATTTATTCCTCTCTCCTATGATTTATTTTATTGACATTCCAAATCTCTGAACAGTTTAAAACAGCCACTCATGAATCCCATGAAATGTAAAACACCTCTCTGCCCCCAGAGTGACTTCCTGAAGCCTACAGTAGACAAGCTTCGGACTCAGATCAGTGACTATGTTTCCAGGCATAAAAGTGTCAAGACTTAAGTTTGTTATCTCATAATCCTTGAGGGATAGAAATTGAAGCTATATAATATGTTAGATGTTGGCTGCATGTGTGTTTATTTAGTGGCTGTTTCAGCATTGCACAGGTAGCAGAGATAGCAGACCTCAATTAAACTGCCCAATAAATTCACAGACTCGGTTTTTAGTGAAGGCACCCATGCAGGTTTATTGTCAACGAAGCATGGTAATAGCACCTGGCAGACTCTATGAGGATACTAAGACATGTATGCTCATGACAATGGACGCAGCTTAGTTAGTGGAACTTTCCATTGCTTCCTAGGCTGGCCAAAGACACTCCCTCTGAGATACATCTTTATACATCAGAATACACAAGTTACGTATTGATCCTCTGACATGATTAGTTGACATCCTCTGACATAGCCAGTTACCACCCATTAGCTTATATATTTCTATTTATTACACTGTCATCCTGAATCTATCTTTAGGAGCAGTCAGTGTGTTCCTGCTATCTTTGGGGAATGTTTTTGTACCATCCTTGATAACGGGATGTTCTGGTACCACTCTTCTGGAATGTGTTTGTGTGATTTCTCTGTGCCTAGGAATGTGTCTTTCTGCAGTATCAGCCCTGTTCTTGACAGATTCTGTGAGCAGGCCCTGCCTTTTGCTCACAACCTGACTTTGTTTCATATCAGCACATTTCTGACCACTACTTTAGTTCAGGCCTCAGGCCTCATACCAGGCCTTTGATACAAGGGCCTTTGTTTCAGGCTCTCTTCCTACTACATAAAGTACTGAAAACCTTCCTGGATTCCTAACAAGCCCCATTAGTATTAGGGTCATCATCATACATTTAAAAATCATGAGTCAGGTGTCCAATAAATAAAAATTTAAAAAATACCTTGAGATTGGCTTTAAAAATCACAATTTCAAAAAATAGATTTAAGATTTTTTTTTTCCATTTGCCTTCTGGGTTTTTCTTTAAGGTGCGTGTTTACAAGCTGTTCTCCACAACTAAGTGGATAAGAGTTTTTAAGAAATCTAAAAGAAAGATACTCTAGGATCTGGATCTTTAAAAGAGGTCAAATATGAGTTGGGAACAAATGCAGAACTCAGTTCTAGCTATGGAAGGTTCTGACTTATCAAACTTTAAACCCATGGAATTTTAGGTACAGAAAGTTATTTTAGATCGTTTTATAAGTGTTTGAGGGGCACTTCTAATGGTGGACTCACGGCAACTAAGGAACCTGACTTTATAGGAAGAGAAAAATGAAAGAGTGCCTATAGAAGTGTTTAAGACTCCTTAAAATATTATTTAACTACCTTTACTATAACATGTGGCGTATGCAGAATACATGATAGTGTGGTTTAGTAAAAAAACACATTGACGGAAATCTGGAAAAAACCTCATTCCTGGCTTCATCATTCGTGAACAGTTTGACTGTCCCAAACTCATGCTAATAAATTCTTCAGCAGATCATATGCAAAGGGGAGATAAATTGTTAATGCAACATTCTATATTTGAACTGGTTGGAAAAGGCATTTTGTGAGAGAAAACATGGTGCTCTTCTGGCCTCTCCAGCTACAGATCTTCAGTTCACAGAAAGCTGCTCCTAGCTGAGCATTGTTTCTGTATGAGAATCTGAAGTAAACATAACTGACCGAAGGGGAATTCAATGGCTAAACAGTGCATTTGAACTGGAGTCTTGGAAACATTCAACTCTGCTTTCAACATTCCATTTTTCTGTGCTCCAGTGAAGAGTAGTTCCAGTGAAGAGTGAAATACTCCTTCCCTAAGCTAAGAATGATGAGTACATGAGCAGATGCAGTGTGAATCAGTGTATGAATCTGAGAATTGATTTATTTTGCTGGGATTTTTAACCCTTTTTTTGATCTGTCACAATAGTTTGCTACCAGAAGGAGAAAAAAACAAACCAAAGGGGCACTGGCAGGAATAGACACCTCTATATTACTGATTTATGTTACAGTTGTGTGGTCCAAGGAAATATGATGGAGGTTGTCATATCAGCCAGGGATTCAAATTCTTTGTTTTACTGGATCAGCTGGGCTTGGACTGGTAACTCTATATCCAGGAGAGAATTTTTCCTAAGACTTTTTTTTTTTTTTTTTTGCATAAAGGACATGGAAAAACAGATAGAAGCAAAAATAGACAATACTGGCGCAAATTTAAAGCGGATGTAAATTTGAATACTTCCACTGATTTAGAGTGAAGCTGATTTACACCAGCTGAGGATCTGACCTGAAGTCTCTTGTTTAGAAAGTCAGTAAAAGCACATTTTTCTGTCCGCAACACTTTACTAACTGAAGTGCAAAGCCATAAGGCAGTAACCAAGGCACTTACTTTTTTAACAATTACACTCTTAAGAAAACTTAAATTGTAGAAAATAGCTTATATACCTAAAAGTTGTTCTGTGCTGTTAATTTTGGAAAATCCAGATGTTGTGAATTTAACTGTTTGTATTCAAGCTGTACAACAGACTGTACTGGAAACAAATTTGATTCACTTTTTCTAATTGATAAAATATATCATATTCCTGAAGCCTTTTGTGATCAAACTCCAAGTTATTATAATAACTAGTTTGTAACTCTTTCAGAATTAATGAACTCCCGTGCCCAAGAATAAAATATCCACACAGGGGAGTTATAGCAGCATAGCTATATTGGCATAATTTCCCCTCTATAGCTATTCCAGTCAGTTTCCCCATGTAGACAAACACTGTTTCCCTATGTAGACAAGTGGCTGGGGGAGCTTGGGGTAGTGCACAGGAGTATCAAAGTCAGCCTATCAGGCTTGGGGAAATGGGAGCACCAGATGCAGCACTTGCTCACTCAACTGAGCAAAAGGCATCTGATGAGGGGCCATTTAGCATGGAGCTGATACGATTAATTAAAGGTATTGCGTATGAGATTGTTTCCACAGCACTACAGGCTGTACAAAGCGGAACAGGTCACACAGATCCAGGACATCCCACTCAGGTGATTTCAGGTGCAACGGTAGACGCACAGTGCAGGGATCACCATCTATGAACCCAGACAAATGCTGTTCACATTAGGGAACCTTGGCGTAGAACAGTTGTCAGTGTGGTCAAGAGATCAGTGGCACCACGCACGTGAGAAAAATTTTAATAAATTCATACAATTTCAGGAGCAGGAAGGCCAGTCAGCAATGTGGCCCATTACAGAGGAACAGGTGCTGCAGTACATGCTGTCACTGGCAACCCGTCAACTGGTGACCTCCACAATTTCGAATCACCTTTCGGCCATTACATTTGTCAGTAGGCTAAATGGCTACCCAGATACTTGCAGGGGTTTCTTAGTTCAAAGGTTTTTGGCGGGATGGTCAAGTAGCAGTGGACCCAGGGAGGATTCCTGTCGTCCCATCAGGGTTTCCACACTCAGGGTTCTCCTTCACATCCTCGATGTCATATGTAATAGCGCACAGGAGGTGTCCCTATTCAGGGCAGTATTCTTGACAGCATTTGTTGGTGCTTTCAGGATCAGTGAGCTACTGCCTGGATCCATCAGGGATTCTACGAGAAAGGCTTTGGAATTTCATGACATAAGCTGGCACAAGCATGCAGTGATATTACACTTGAGAAGGTCAAAGACTGATCAAGTCAGCCGGGGTGCATTCATTACCCTATGGGAGGGTGGCGAGCCTGATGTCTGCCCTATTCAGGCGTTGAGGGCCTACATGGCAATACGGTGGAAGGGAGAAGGCCCCTCCTTTTTGTACACAGAGACAGAAGTCCCCTCACGGTATATCAATTGATTACCGTGTTGAGACGGGGGCTAATGAGATTGGGTCTGCCAGCCCATGAATTTGGTTCCCACTCATTCACAATAGGGCGGCTAAGGCAGCAGTGCAAATAGGTATGGAAGCAGAGGCTATTCAGGCAGTTGGGCGCTGGCAGTCTAATGCTACCGAATGTATGTAAGGCCTCAGGTGGAAAATCAACATTAATCGGTTGTGTTCTCATTTCAGATATGGGACAGCTGGCTATACACACAAGGGTGTGGATCTGTGGGCACCGTATTGTGTTTTGGGTGCGTAGGCATGCGTCCGGGTTGCCCGAGGGCTCCCAGCTGGGATTGGGTGGCGCAGCATTACTCAGTTGGCACGCATGGAGGGGCATATTATGGGATCGCTGTTGTATGCTGTGCAGGTGTGTCAGCAGCCACTGGATATATTGGTGATACGTCTGGGAGAAAATGATCTGGGAACACTTAAAAGGATAGAGTTAATGCTTCGAACTAGGAGGGACCTGAAGCAGATCCTGACAATTTTTCCAGCCGTTAACACTGTCTGATCAGATATGCTTCAGCGCAGGGTCTAGCGGGGAGCCATGAACCCTGCCAGGGTGGACAAAATGTGAACAGAGAAGTGGCCAGATTCTTGTTTCCCTTGCGGGGAACAGTAATTTCAAATCCTGGCATATTCTATGGGGCACCGGAGTTATTTTGGGAGGATGGGGTGCACCTGTCAGACTCAGGTGCTGCCATATTTTGGCTGTGTCATAAATATAAAGGGAAGGGTAAACCCCTTTGAAATCCCTCCTGGCCAGGGGAAAGCTCCTCTCACCTGTAAAGGGTTAAGAAGCTAAAGGTAACCTCGCTGGCACCTGACCAAAATGACCAATGAGGAGACAAGATACTTTCAAAAGCTGGGAGGAGGGAGACAAACAAAGGGTTTGTGTCTGTCTGTGTGCTGCTCTTGCCAGAGACAGAACAGGAATGGAGTCTTAGAACTTTTAGTAAGTAATCTAGCTAGGTATGTGTTAGATTATGATTTCTTTAAATGGCTGAGAAAAGCATTGTGCTGAATAGAATAACTATTTCTGTCTGTGTATCTTTTTTGTAACTTAAGCTTTTGCCTAGAGGGGTTCTCTATGTTTTTGAATCTAATTACCCTGTAAGATATCTACCATCCTGATTTCACAGGGGGGATTTCTTTATTTCTATTTACTTCTATTTTTTATTAAAAGTCTTCTTGTAAAAACTGAATGCTTTTTCATTGTTCTCAGATCCAAGGGTTTGGGTCTGTGGTCACCTATGCAAATTGGTGAGGCTTTTTATCCAACATTTCCCAGGAAAGGGGGGGTGCAAGTGTTGGGAGGATTGTTCATTGTTCTTAAGATCCAAGGGTCTGGGTCTGTAGTCACCTAGGCAAATTGGTGAGGCTTTTTACCAAACCTTGTCCAGGAAGTGGGGTGCAAGGTTTTGGGAAGTATTTTGGGGGGACAGACGCGTCCAAACAGCTCTTCCCCAGTAACCAGTAATTGTTTGGTGGTGGTAGCGGCCATTCCAAGGATAACGGGTGTAATATTTTGTACCTTGGGGAAGTTTTGACCTAAGCTGGTAAAGATAAGCTTAGGAGGTTTTTTCATGCAGGTCCCCACATCTGTACCCTAGAGTTCAGAGTGGGGGAGGAACCTTGACATGGTGGCACAGTGGTGGGATTAACCTGAAATCATTTGAGATCCAGTTGAGATTTTTTGAACTAGAAATACAGAGTTTAAAAAGGAAATTTTTTTTTCTTTGGAAAGAAAGTCCAGAAAGCAGCTTTGAAACTTTGGCCAAGCAGAGACAAAAGGGGATTATCTTGTGAATTGCAGGTTTTTTTGCCTGGAGGCAGGGTACTTAACTCCTGCAGGGAAATTCAGTCTTCCAACCCATTGTTTTTTTTTTTTTTCTTTTCTTCCTAAAAGTAAATAGGGGGTGTGTGTTCTACCCATTTGCTTTTTCTTTGGGCTGGGTAAGCAGGTTTCCAAGTAGTTGGAGGTTTTTTGCTTTAATTTGGGCCCAGAGCAGAGACAAGGGAATTGTCTTTTTCTGTAGGCTGACAATCACTATCAGAGAATAGGTATTCTATTGCAGCACAGCAAAATTTTACAGCCAAGTTTTGTTTGTTTATTTCTAAACCTCGGGGGTAAAGTTAGTTAAAAACAGAGAGGTTAGAATGACCAAATCCTCAGCTCGACTACAGCTGGAATTAGCCAAATTTCAGGCTGAGGAAAAACAAAGGGAACATGAAAGACAGATAGAACTCATGCGGCTGAAGAAGGAACAAGAAAGGGAGACAGCGAGAGAAGCAGAACAACACCAAGCGGCTGCTCACAGGAGAGCTATGGAAGCAAGGGACAAAGAACTGGAGGAGAAGGAAAAAGAGAGGAAGTATGTGGAGGAGATGGAGAAGATAAAGGCCCAGCAGAATATACCAACAAACCCTAGCAATCCTTCTCCAGGTACCACTTCCCATCCCAGAAAGTTCCCCACCTACAAGGCAGGGGATGATACTGAGGCCTTCTTAGAAAACTTCGAAAGGGCCTGCCTTGGGTACAACATCTCTACTGACCAATACATGGTAGAGCTGAGGCCGCAGCTCAGTGGACCCTTAGCTGAGGTGGCAGCTGAAATGCCTAAAGAACACATGAACAAGTATGAACTGTTTAAATCCAAGGCGAGAGTCAGAATGGGGATAACACCCGAGCAGTCTCGTCGGAGGTTCAGAGCCCTAAGGTGGAAACCAGACATGTCATTTACCCGACATGCCTACCACATTGTGAAACATTGGGATGCCTGGATATCAGGAGCAAGTGTTGAATCTCCAGAAAATTTGCCCTTCCTAATGCAAATGGAACAATTCTTAGAGGGTGTTCCTGAGGAAATCGAAAGATACATCCTAGATGGGAAACCCAAAACTGTAATTGAGGCAGGAGAGATTGGAGCCAGATGGGTGGAGGTGGCAGAGAAGAAGAAAACTGGTCGCAGTTGGAGCGGAGACCAGAAGGGACCACCCCAGACCACACCCTATTACCGGGGGCCGCCCAAAGCCCCACCTACCTCCCAAAGAACCCTCCAGACCCCTTATCGTCCCACCACCCCGTTCTCCAGCAACCCTCCTCGCCCCAGTGACCCGTCAGCTGGACGATGTTTTAAGTGTAACGAGCTGGGGCATGTAAAGGCCAACTGCCCCAAGAACCCCAACAGATTACAGTTCATTGCACCGGAATCACACCAGAGGTCCACAGGCCCAGATACCTCCCAGATACCCTTGGAGCGGAGGGAAACTGTGAGTGTGGGTGGGAAGAAGGTCACCGCGTGGAGGGACACCGGAGCACAAGTGTCAGCTATCCATGCTTCCTTAGTGGACCCCAATTTAATCAACCCAGAGATCCAAGTGACGATTCAACCCTTCAAGTCCAACTCTTTCAATTTGCCTACAGCCAAGTTACCTGTCCAGTACAAGGGCTGGTCAGGAATGTGGACTTTTGCAGTCTATGATGATTATCCCATCCCCATGCTGTTGGGGGAGGACTTGGCCAATCATGTGAAGCAGGCCAAGAGGGTGGGAATGGTCACCCGCAGCCAGGCTAAACAAGCCGTGGGGCCTAGCTCTGTTCCGGAAACTTCTATCAGGACCCAGTCAGAGGTGATGGACCCGGACCCCAGGCCAATGTCTGCAACAGCAGTAGTGGATCCAGTCCCAGAGACCCAGACGGAACCAGTCCTAGAACCGGAACCAGCCGAACAACCAACACCAGACCCCGTGTCAGCACTGAATCCAGTACTTGCAACCTCAACACCAGAGGGCCCCACCGAACCTGAACTGGCAGCAGCCGATAACCCTACACAAGAGGCTCAGCCGGAGCCTGAATCCCAACATAGTGCACCAGCGGAGAGCGGTTCACAGTCAACAGAAACAGCTCCATCCCCTATATCGCTTCCAGAGGGACCAAGCCTAGGTCCACAATCCAATGAGGAACTGATGTCCCCAGCATCAAGGGAACAGTTCCAGACCGAACAGGAAGCAGATGAAAGCCTCCAGAGAGCTTGGACGGCGGCACGGAGCAACCCACCGCCTCTCAGCTCTTCTAATCGATCCAGGTTTGTTGTAGAAAGAGGACTTTTATACAAGGAAACTCTTTCTGGTGGACACCAGGAAGACTGGCATCCTCAGAGACAGTTGGTAGTTCCAACTAAATACCGGGCCAAGCTCTTGAGCTTAGCCCATGATCACCCTAGTGGCCATGCTGGGGTGAACAGGACCAAAGACCGTTTGGGGGGGTCATTCCACTGGGAGGGAATGGGCAAGGATGTTTCTACCTATGTCCAGTCTTGTGAGGTGTGCCAAAGAGTGGGAAAACCCCAAGACCAGGTCAAAGCCCCTCTCCAGCCACTCCCCATCATTGAAGTTCCATTTCAGCGAGTAGCTGTGGATATTCTGGGTCCTTTTCCGAAAAAGACACCCAGAGGAAAGCAGTACATACTGACTTTCATGGATTTTGCCACCCGATGGCCGGAAGCAGTAGCTCTGAGCAACACCAGGGCTATAAGTGTGTGCCAGGCACTAGCAGACATTTTTGCCAGGGTAGGTTGGC
The DNA here is from genome assembly GCF_965140235.1 of Caretta caretta. Classification (NCBI taxonomy): domain Eukaryota; kingdom Metazoa; phylum Chordata; order Testudines; family Cheloniidae; genus Caretta; species Caretta caretta. The sequence continues at coordinate 57,823,171 of NC_134209.1, forward strand.
CCTCCGACATCCTCACAGATGCAGGGACTAATTTCCTGGCAGGAACTATGAAAAACCTTTGGGAAGCTCATGGGGTAAATCACTTGGTTGCCACTCCTTACCATCATCAAACAAATGGCATGGTGGAGAAGTTTAATGGAACTTTGGGGGCCATGATACGTAAATTTGTAAATGAGCACTCCAATGATTGGGACCTAGTGTTGCAGCAGTTGCTCTTTGCCTACAGAGCTGTACCACATCCCAGTTTAGGGTTTTCCCCATTTGAACTTGTATATGGCCGTGAGGTTAAGGGGCCATTGCAGTTGGTGAAGCAGCAATGGGAGGGATTTACACCTTCTCCAGGAACTAACATTCTGGACTTTGTAACCAACCTACAAAACACTCTCCGAACCTCTTTAGCCCTTGCTAGAGAAAACTTACAGGATGCTCAAAAAGAGCAAAAAGCCTGGTATGATAAACATGCCAGAGAGCGTTCCTTCAAAGTAGGAGACCAGGTCATGGTCTTAAAGGTGCTCCAGGCCCATAAAATGGAAGCATCGTGGGAAGGGCCATTCACGGTCCAGGAGCGCCTGGGAGCTGTTAATTACCTCATAGCATTCCCCACCTCCAACCGAAAGCCTAAGGTGTACCATATTAATTCTCTAAAGCCCTTTTATTCCAGAGAATTAAAGGTTTGTCAGTTTACAGCCCAGGGAGAAGACGACGCTGAGTGGCCTGAAGGTGTTTACTACGAAGGGAAATGTGCTGGTGGTGTGGAAGAGGTGAACCTCTCCATGACCCTTGGGCGTATGCAGCGACAGCAGATCCAGGAGCTGTGCACTAGCTACGCGCCAACGTTCTCAGCCACCCCAGGACTGACTGAACGGGCATACCACTCCATTGACACAGGTAATGCTCACCCAATTAGGGTCCAACCTTACCAGGTGTCTCCTCAAGCTAAAACTGCTATAGAACGGGAGATCCAGGATATGTTACAGATGGGGGTAATCCGCCCCTCTGAAAGTGCATGGGCATCTCCAGTGGTTCTAGTTCCCAAACCAGATGGGGAAATACGTTTTTGCGTGGACTACCGTAAGCTAAATGCTGTAACTCGCCCAGACAACTATCCAATGCCACGCACAGATGAACTATTAGAGAAACTGGGATGGGCCCAGTTCATCTCTACCTTGGACTTAACCAAGGGGTACTGGCAGGTACCGCTAGACGAATCTGCCAAGGAAAGGTCAGCCTTCATCACACATCTCGGGCTGTATGAATTTAATGTACTCCCTTTCGGGCTGCGAAATGCACCCGCCACTTTCCAAAGACTTGTAGATGGTCTCCTAGCGGGATTAGGAGAATATGCAGTCGCCTACCTTGACGATGTGGCCATATTTTCGGATTCCTGGGCAGACCACCTGGAACATCTACAAAAAGTCCTTGAGCGCATAAGGGAGGCAGGACTAACTGTTAAGGCTAAGAAGTGTCAAATAGGCCTAAACAGAGTGACTTACCTTGGACACCAGGTGGGTCAAGGAACTATCAGCCCCCTACAGGCCAAAGTGGATGCTATCCAAAAGTGGCCTGTCCCAAAGTCAAAGAAACAGGTTCAATCCTTCTTAGGCTTGGCCGGTTATTACAGACGATTTGTACCGCACTACAGCCAAATCGCTGCCCCACTGACAGACCTAACCAAAAAGAAACAGCCAAATGCTGTTCAGTGGACCGGAAAGTGTCAGAAGGCCTTTAACAAGCTTAAAGCGACACTCATGTCTGACCCTGTACTAAGGGCCCCAGACTTTGACAAACCGTTCCTAGTAACCACAGATGCGTCCGAGCGTGGTGTGGGAGCAGTTTTAATGCAGAAAGGACCTGATCAAGAATTCCACCCTGTAGTGTTTCTCAGCAAAAAACTGTCTGAGAGGGAAAGCAACTGGTCAGTCACTGAAAAAGAATGTTACGCCATTGTCTACGCTCTGGAAAAGCTACGCCCATATGTTTGGGGACGGCGTTTCCACCTGCAAACCGACCATGTTGCACTGAAGTGGCTTCACACCGTCAAGGAAACTAACAAAAAACTTCTTCAGTGGAGTTTAGCTCTCCAAGATTTTGATTTTGACGTCCAACACATCTCAGGAGCTTCTAACAAAGTGGCTGATGCACTCTCCCGTGAAAGTTTCCCAGAATCAACTAGTTAAAATCGTCCTTGAGATGTGGAAAATATTGTTAGTCTTTATGTACTTGGTAGTATATTTAGAGATGCATGTGTCTTATTAACTCTGTTTTCCTAGAGCTCCAGGAAGAAATCCCAGCCAGTGTTTCACCCTAGCTGAGATTTGGGGGGGCGTGTCATAAATATAAAGGGAAGGGTAAACCCCTTTGAAATCCCTCCTGGCCAGGGGAAAGCTCCTCTCACCTGTAAAGGGTTAAGAAGCTAAAGGTAACCTCGCTGGCACCTGACCAAAATGACCAATGAGGAGACAAGATACTTTCAAAAGCTGGGAGGAGGGAGACAAACAAAGGGTTTGTGTCTGTCTGTGTGCTGCTCTTGCCAGAGACAGAACAGGAATGGAGTCTTAGAACTTTTAGTAAGTAATCTAGCTAGGTATGTGTTAGATTATGATTTCTTTAAATGGCTGAGAAAAGCATTGTGCTGAATAGAATAACTATTTCTGTCTGTGTATCTTTTTTGTAACTTAAGCTTTTGCCTAGAGGGGTTCTCTATGTTTTTGAATCTAATTACCCTGTAAGATATCTACCATCCTGATTTCACAGGGGGGATTTCTTTATTTCTATTTACTTCTATTTTTTATTAAAAGTCTTCTTGTAAAAACTGAATGCTTTTTCATTGTTCTCAGATCCAAGGGTTTGGGTCTGTGGTCACCTATGCAAATTGGTGAGGCTTTTTATCCAACATTTCCCAGGAAAGGGGGGGTGCAAGTGTTGGGAGGATTGTTCATTGTTCTTAAGATCCAAGGGTCTGGGTCTGTAGTCACCTAGGCAAATTGGTGAGGCTTTTTACTAAACCTTGTCCAGGAAGTGGGGTGCAAGGTTTTGGGAAGTATTTTGGGGGGACAGACGCGTCCAAACAGCTCTTCCCCAGTAACCAGTAATTGTTTGGTGGTGGTAGCGGCCATTCCAAGGATAACGGGTGTAATATTTTGTACCTTGGGGAAGTTTTGACCTAAGCTGGTAAAGATAAGCTTAGGAGGTTTTTCATGCAGGTCCCCACATCTGTACCCTAGAGTTCAGAGTGGGGGAGGAACCTTGACAGGCTGATATAAAAGAGGGCATTGGGAGATGCCTGGGAACTGGGCTGGGCATGGGGAGGAGACAGAGAAGCTAATGGCTGGCGCATCCTTGTGGCAGATGTTCAGTGCAGGTACTCCATAAATTAAGGCACAAAAGAACGGATAAATGGCTTGGAGGCAACCTCCCCTCATTATAGTCCATTATAACCCCTCCTATGAGGGGGTGTGGTCAGTAAGGTCCCAGCAAGGGAATTCCTGGTGGAACCTGGATGAAATGGTGGGGGGAAGCTCCCCCCCGACATTGGCTGGAATTGGAGGTTCCCAGCAGTGGATCTGCTGGAGGGATAGGAATGGGTGAGGGGCGGGGGAGCTGAAAAAAGCTCACCCCCCCCCAGTGAATTGTGAGTGTTTTCACCTGCACTGCACATTTTATCCACCAGGTTAGTCCCAGACATCTAATAATAAAGTTGCGGCCTGATTAAATCCATATTTAATGTCTCCTGTCATTCTTTCGGCATAGCCAGACAATACATTAGTGGGAGGAAGGAGACTATAAGACACTTATTGGGCTCTTCACTTCCTCCTTCCCAAACACTTTCAACAAAACATTTTATATCATTCCAAAAGTTTTGGTTTGGAGCAGCAATCGGTGAAACATACACATGTCATTTATAGATTATTACAGTTGAGCATTTCCACAAAGGAGCAATGCAAAGAGATCTAATTTTGCAAAGGGTCTCTAAAAGGTGTGCATGCAAATTGAGTAATTGCATTTAGGTGTGTGCAAGTGCAGTTTTCCATATGCAATTTTTTGTGGGCATGCATTTACTGACCCATTTGGCCTTGCTGCTGAATTTTCAGAGAGGTATATTCAGTTTTAGTTTCACAAAGTCATTACAGTTAGAGTAAAGTAGTTAAAATCCTACTAAAAAATCTTTGGTAGCAGATGGTAAAATTTAAGTATATATATATATGGGCTTTAAAGACATATGTCCCATAATAAAGCATTACTGCAATTTAGCGCTAGTTAATACATTTTAAGGAGTTTTATTTTATTTACAAGTAATTCCTTTGCAACTTAATGTCTAAGATATTGACTTTTAAAAATAAAGAAGTGCGGAGAAAAAGGAAGAAGGAGGCATGCCTCGGGGCCCTATTTCAACCTGGGGTGTTTGCTGTTTCCCACCACCACAGATGTAATGAGGTTAAGTGGTGTCCGTACAAAATAAGTGAGAACTACTAATTATTCCTCAAGAAAGGCTTTTAATGATTTTTGACTATAATAACAGCATAAACAAAACAAGAAAAGGAAAACCAAAGAGCAGCACTGAATAAAATTAATACAAAAGGCAGATTATATTGAAGACAAGCGCAAGTACAAGTAATATTGTGGACCATTTGCGAGTTCCTGAACAGTGACTCTACATATGCTGGTCCTGGCAGGTTATAATAAAAGCCCCGAAGACAAGCATAAGGAAAGCTATTATTCACCAGCCCTATATTCCTGGTGTAAAATTATTTTAAAGGCAACATAAAGCTGATGAACGACAGTGCTACATGCATTTGCTAGGACTTTGTAAAAGACAAGCTGTCAAGGTTCCTCCCCCACTCTGAACTCTAGGGTACAGATGTGGGGACCTGCATGAAAAAACCCCCTAAGCTTATCTTTACCAGCTTAGGTCAAAACTTCCCCAAGGTACAAAATATTACACCCGTTATCCTTGGAATGGCCGCTACCACCACCAAACTAATACTGGTTACTGGGGAAGAGCTGTTTGGACGCGTCTTTCCCCCCAAAATACTTCCCAAAACCTTGCACCCCACTTCCTGGACAAGGTTTAGTAAAAAGCCTCACCAATTTGCCTAGGTGACTACAGACCCAGACCCTTGGATCTTAAGAACAATGAACAATCCTCCCAACACTTGCACCCCCCCTTTCCTGGGAAATGTTGGATAAAAAGCCTCACCAATTTGCATAGGTGACCACAGACCCAAACCCTTGGATCTGAGAACAATGAAAAAGCATTCAGTGTTTTACAAGAAGACTTTTAATAAAAATAGCAGTAAATAGAAATAAAGAAATCCCCCCTGTAAAATCAGGATGGTAGATATCTTACAGGGTAATTAGATTCAAAAACATAGAGAACCCCTCTAGGGCAAACCTTAAGTTACAAAAAAGATACACAGACAGAAATAGTTATTCTATTCAGCACAATTCTTTTCTCAGCCATTTAAAGAAATCATAATCTAACACATACCTAGCTAGATTACTTACTAAAAGTTCTAAGACTCCATTCCTGTTCTGTCTCTGGCAAGAGCAGCACACAGACAGACACAAACCCTTTGTTTCTCTCCCTCTTCCCAGCTTTTGAAAGTATCTTGTCTCCTCATTGGTCATTTTGGTCAGGTGCCAGCGAGGTTACCTTTAGCTTCTTAACCCTTTACAGGTGAGAGGAGCTTTCCCCTGGCCAGGAGGGATTTCAAAGGGGTTTACCCTTCCCTTTATATTTATGACACGCCCCCCAAATCTCAGCTAGGGTGAAACACTGGCTGGGATTTCTTCCTGGAGCTCTAGGAAAAACAGAGTTAATAAGACACATGCATCTCTAAATATACTACCAAGTACATAAAGACTAACAATATTTTCCACATCTCATGGACGATTTTAACTAGTTGATTCTGGGAAACTTTCACGGGAGAGTGCATCAGCCACTTTGTTAGAAGCTCCTGAGATGTGTTGGACGTCAAAATCAAAATCTTGGAGAGCTAAACTCCACTGAAGAAGTTTTTTGTTAGTTTCCTTGACGGTGTGAAGCCACTTCAGTGCAACATGGTCGGTTTGCAGGTGGAAACGCCGTCCCCAAACATATGGGCGTAGCTTTTCCAGAGCGTAGACAATGGCGTAACATTCTTTTTCAGTGACTGACCAGTTGCTTTCCCTCTCAGACAGTTTTTTGCTGAGAAACACTACAGGGTGGAATTCTTGATCAGGTCCTTTCTGCATTAAAACTGCTCCCACACCACGCTCGGACGCATCTGTGGTTACTAGGAACGGTTTGTCAAAGTCTGGGGCCCTTAGTACAGGGTCAGACATGAGTGTCGCTTTAAGCTTGTTAAAGGCCTTCTGACACTTTCCGGTCCACTGAACAGCATTTGGCTGTTTCTTTTTGGTTAGGTCTGTCAGTGGGGCAGCGATTTGGCTGTAGTGCGGTACAAATCGTCTGTAATAACCGGCCAAGCCTAAGAAGGATTGAACCTGTTTCTTTGACTTTGGGACAGGCCACTTTTGGATAGCATCCACTTTGGCCTGTAGGGGGCTGATAGTTCCTTGACCCACCTGGTGTCCAAGGTAAGTCACTCTGTTTAGGCCTATTTGACACTTCTTAGCCTTAACAGTTAGTCCTGCCTCCCTTATGCGCTCAAGGACTTTTTGTAGATGTTCCAGGTGGTCTGCCCAGGAATCCGAAAATATGGCCACATCGTCAAGGTAGGCGACTGCATATTCTCCTAATCCCGCTAGGAGACCATCTACAAGTCTTTGGAAAGTGGCGGGTGCATTTCGCAGCCCGAAAGGGAGTACATTAAATTCATACAGCCCGAGATGTGTGATGAAGGCTGACCTTTCCTTGGCAGATTCGTCTAGCGGTACCTGCCAGTACCCCTTGGTTAAGTCCAAGGTAGAGATGAACTGGGCCCGTCCCAGTTTCTCTAATAGTTCATCTGTGCGTGGCATGGGATAGTTGTCTGGGCGAGTTACAGCATTTAGCTTACGGTAGTCCACGCAAAAACGTATTTCCCCATCTGGTTTGGGAACTAGAACCACTGGAGATGCCCATGCACTTTCAGAGGGGCGGATTACCCCCATCTGTAACATATCCTGGATCTCCCATTCTATAGCAGTTTTAGCTTGAGGAGACACCCAGTAAGGTTGGACCCTAATTGGGTGAGCATTACCTGTGTCAATGGAGTGTTATGCCCGTTCAGTCAGTCCTGGGGTGGCTGAGAACGTTGGCGCGTAGCTAGTGCACAGCTCCTGGATCTGCTGTCGCTGCATACGCCCAAGGGTCATGGAGAGGTTCACCTCTTCCACACCACCAGCACATTTCCCTTCGTAGTAAACACCTTCAGGCCACTCAGCGTCGTCTCCTCCCTGGGCTGTAAACTGACAAACCTTTAATTCTCTGGAATAAAAGGGCTTTAGAGAATTAATATGGTACACCTTAGGCTTTCGGTTGGAGGTGAGGAATGCTATGAGATAATTAACAGCTCCCAGGCGCTCCTGGACCATGAATGGCCCTTCCCACGATGCTTCCATTTTATGGGCCTGGAGCGCCTTTAAGACCATGACCTGGTCTCCTACTTTGAAGGAACGCTCTCTGGCATGCTTATCATACCAGGCTTTTTGCTCTTTTTGAGCATCCTGTAAGTTTTCTCTAGCAAGGGCTAAAGAGGTTCGGAGGGTGTTTTGTAGGTTGGTTACGAAGTCCAGAATGTTAGTTCCTGGAGAAGGTGTAAATCCCTCCCATTGCTGCTTCACCAACTGCAATGGCCCCTTAACCTCACGGCCATATACAAGTTCAAATGGGGAAAACCCTAAACTGGGATGTGGTACAGCTCTGTAGGCAAAGAGCAACTGCTGCAACACTAGGTCCCAATCATTGGAGTGCTCATTTACGAATTTACGTATCATGGCCCCCAAAGTTCCATTAAACTTCTCCACCATGCCATTTGTTTGATGGTGGTAAGGAGTGGCAACCAAGTGATTTACCCCATGAGCTTCCCAAAGGTTTTTCATAGTTCCTGCCAGGAAATTAGTCCCTGCATCTGTGAGGATGTCGGAGGGCCAACCTACCCTGGCAAAAATGTCTGCTAGTGCCTGGCACACACTTTTAGCCCTGGTGTTGCTTAGAGCTACTGCTTCTGGCCATCGGGTGGCAAAATCCATGAAAGTCAGTATGTACTGCTTTCCTCTGGGTGTCTTTTTCGGAAAAGGACCCAGAATATCCACAGCTACTCGCTGAAATGGAACTTCAATGATGGGGAGTGGCTGGAGAGGGGCTTTGACCTGGTCTTGGGGTTTTCCCACTCTTTGGCACACCTCACAAGACTGGACATAGGTAGAAACATCCTTGCCCATTCCCTCCCAGTGGAATGACCCCCCCAAACGGTCCTTGGTCCTGTTCACCCCAGCATGGCCACTAGGGTGATCATGGGCTAAGCTCAAGAGCTTGGCCCGGTATTTAGTTGGAACTACCAACTGTCTCTGAGGATGCCAGTCTTCCTGGTGTCCACCAGAAAGAGTTTCCTTGTATAAAAGTCCTCTTTCTACAACAAACCTGGATCGATTAGAAGAGCTGAGAGGCGGTGGGTTGCTCCGTGCCGCCGTCCAAGCTCTCTGGAGGCTTTCATCTGCTTCCTGTTCGGTCTGGAACTGTTCCCTTGATGCTGGAGACATCAGTTCCTCATGGGATTGTGGACCTAGGCTTGGTCCCTCTGGAAGCGATATAGGGGATGGAGCTTTTTCTGTTGACTGTGAACCGCTCTCCGCTGGTGCACTATGTTGGGATTCAGGCTCCGGCTGAGCCTCTTGGGTCGGGTTATCGGCTGCTGCCAGTTCAGGTTCGGTGGGGCCCTCTGTTGTTGAGGTTGCAAGTACTGGATTCAGTGCTGACACGGGGTCTGGTGTTGGTTGTTCGGCTGGTTCCGGTTCTGGGACTGGTTCCGTCCGGGTCTCTGGGACTGGATCCACTACTGCTGTTGCAGACATTGGCCTGGGGTCCAGGTCCATCACCTCTGACTGGGTCCTGATAGAAGTTTCCGGAACAGAGCTAGGCCTCACGGCTTGTTTAGCCTGGCTGCGGGTGACCATTCCCACCCTCTTGGCCTGCTTCACATGATTGGCCAAGTCTTCCCCCAACAGCATGGGGATGGGATAATCATCATAGACTGCAAAAGTCCACATTCCTGACCAGCCCTTGTACTGGACAGGCAACTTGGCTGTAGGCAAATTGAAAGAGTTGGACTTGAAAGGTTGAATCGTCACTTGGATCTCTGAGTTGATTAAATTGGGGTCCACTAAGGAAGCATGGATAGCTGACACTTGTGCTCCGGTGTCCCTCCACGCGGTGACCTTCTTCCCGCCCACACTCACAGTTTCCCTCCGCTCCAAGGGTATCTGGGAGGTATCTGGGCCTGTGGACCTCTGGTGTGATTCCGGTGCAATGAACTGTAATCTGTTGGGGTTCTTGGGGCAGTTGGCCTTTACATGCCCCAGCTCGTTACACTTAAAACATCGTCCAGCTGACGGGTCACTGGGGCGAGGAGGGTTGCTGGAGAACGGGGTGGTGGGACGATAAGGGGTCTGGAGGGTTCTTTGGGAGGTAGGTGGGGCTTTGGGCGGCCCCCGGTAATAGGGTGTGGTCTGGGGTGGTCCCTTCTGGTCTCCGCTCCAACTGCGACCAGTTTTCTTCTTCTCTGCCACCTCCACCCATCTGGCTCCAATCTCTCCTGCCTCAATTACAGTTTTGGGTTTCCCATCTAGGATGTATCTTTCTATTTCCTCAGGAACACCCTCTAAGAATTGTTCCATTTGCATTAGGAAGGGCAAATTTACTGGAGATTCAACACTTGCTCCTGATATCCAGGCATCCCAATGTTTCACAATGTGGTAGGCATGTCGGGTAAATGACATGTCTGGTTTCCACCTTAGGGCTCTGAACCTCCGACGAGACTGCTCGGGTGTTATCCCCATTCTGACTCTCGCCTTGGATTTAAACAGTTCATACTTGTTCATGTGTTCTTTAGGCATTTCAGCTGCCACCTCAGCTAAGGGTCCACTGAGCTGCGGCCTCAGCTCTACCATGTATTGGTCAGTAGAGATGTTGTACCCAAGGCAGGCCCTTTCGAAGTTTTCTAAGAAGGCCTCAGTATCATCACCTGCCTTGTAGGTGGGGAACTTTCTGGGATGGGAAGTGGTACCTGGAGAAGGATTGCTAGGGTTTGTTGGTATATTCTGCTGGGCCCTTATCCTCTCCACCTCCTCCACATGCTTCCTCTCTTTTTCCTTCTCCTCCTCCACATGCTTCCTCTCTTTTTCCTTCTCCTCCTCCACATGCTTCCTTGCCTCCATTTCCCTCTTGTGGGCAGCCTCCTGTACCTCCTTCTCCAGCCGCATGAGTTCTATCTGTCTTTCATGTTCCCTTTGTCTTTCCTCAGCCTGAAATTTGGCTAATTCCAGCTGTAGTCGAGCTGAGGATTTGGTCATTCTAACCTCTCTGTTTTTAACTAACTTTACACCTGAGGTTTAGAAATAAACAAACAAAACTTGGCTGTAAAATTTTGCTGTGCTGCAATAGAATACCTATTCTCTGATAGTGATTGTCAGCCTACAGAAAAAGACAATTCCCTTGTCTCTGCTCTGGGCCCAAATTAAAGCAAAAAACCTCCAACTACTTGGAAACCTGCTTACCCAGCCCAAAGAAAAAGCAAATGGGTAGAACACACACCCCCTATTTACTTTTAGGAAGAAAAGAAAAAAAAACCTCTGGATTGGAAGATTTCCCTGCAGGAGTTAAGTACCCTGCCTCCAGGCAAAAAAAACCTGCAATTCACAAGATAATCCCCTTCTGTCTCTGCTTGGCCACAAAGCAGAGAGAAACCAAGCTGCTTTCAGTTTCAAAGCTGCTTTCTGGACTTCCTAAAAATTCCTTTTTAAAATCTGTATTTCTAGTTCAAAAAATCTCAACTGGATCTCAAAATGATTTCAGGTTAATCCCACCACTGTGCCACCATGTCAAGGTTCCTCCCCCACTCTGAACTCTAGGGTACAGATGTGGGGACCTGCATGAAAAAACCCCCTAAGCTTATCTTTACCAGCTTAGGTCAAAACTTCCCCAAGGTACAAAATATTACACCCGTTATCCTTGGAATGGCCGCTACCACCACCAAACTAATACTGGTTACTGGGGAAGAGCTGTTTGGACGCGTCTTTCCCCCCAAAATACTTCCCAAAACCTTGCACCCCACTTCCTGGACAAGGTTTAGTAAAAAGCCTCACCAATTTGCCTAGGTGACTACAGACCCAGACCCTTGGATCTTAAGAACAATGAACAATCCTCCCAACACTTGCACCCCCCCTTTCCTGGGAAATGTTGGATAAAAAGCCTCACCAATTTGCATAGGTGACCACAGACCCAAACCCTTGGATCTGAGAACAATGAAAAAGCATTCAGTGTTTTACAAGAAGACTTTTAATAAAAAATAGCAGTAAATAGAAATAAAGAAATCCCCCCTGTAAAATCAGGATGGTAGATATCTTACAGGGTAATTAGATTCAAAAACATAGAGAACCCCTCTAGGGCAAACCTTAAGTTACAAAAAAGATACACAGACAGAAATAGTTATTCTATTCAGCACAATTCTTTTCTCAGCCATTTAAAGAAATCATAATCTAACACATACCTAGCTAGATTACTTACTAAAAGTTCTAAGACTCCATTCCTGTTCTGTCTCTGGCAAGAGCAGCACACAGACAGACACAAACCCTTTGTTTCTCTCCCTCTTCCCAGCTTTTGAAAGTATCTTGTCTCCTCATTGGTCATTTTGGTCAGGTGCCAGCGAGGTTACCTTTAGCTTCTTAACCCTTTACAGGTGAGAGGAGCTTTCCCCTGGCCAGGAGGGATTTCAAAGGGGTTTACCCTTCCCTTTATATTTATGACACAAGCAATAACACATGCAAAGCTATTATGCATCAGCCATTTACTATTGATTTTGTACTACAGTATCAATAAGACTATGATCAATTCAGCTCAAGCAACCAGACTTCTTTACTCCATAGACTTACCCTGCATTCGTCCGAAAAATGCGTTACCCTTCAGTTGGCCATTTTCCGCGCTGGCCAGGTATAGACAGTCAAGAAGTGCACGTCCCTTTGGTTCAGGGGGTGTGGGTCAGGTACGACCGATGACACACACACACTCCCGTGCCTTTGCCTTTTTATCTGGTCTGATGGCCACGTTTTAGAACAGATCAACCAATCGGGGGGGCCACATTGTTTATGTGGTTGCCCTAATTGTATAATTGATGCATATTTAATTTTTAGGCCTATTTATTTTCTGTAGACAATTAGATTTTGAATGTGGATAATTTTGGATTGATAAGTACCATAGGAGTTAGCATAAATTGCTATCTGGTTGCCTCGTTTCCTGACCACAAGCCTTATTTTTGCAAGGCTTGCATTTTGCAGAATATGGAAGTTTGAGGCCTAACATTTGCAATACTTCTATTTTGTTCAAGCTTGACAAGACAGTTGTTCAATTTTATTCACGAAAAGGAGATTTAAGAGTTATGTTAATACATCTGAAATGAGTGCTTATTTTATAATAAGACTTGAGTGACAAAAGAATAAGTCAAGATTTCAAAGTCTTCCTATAAAAAGAAGCCTTATAGGTACAGCTGTTTCATTGTAACCCCACGTTTGGTTTAATGAATCCTGGTCTAGATCTTTGCAGTAAAGACTCACTCATGCTGGAGAGCCCCCTTGCATCAAGGAGAAAATATTGTCAGTCTCTTTGGCTCTAGCACCTGCTGCAGGCTATCGGCTTCTGGCCCCACATTTTTTGTGGCTCAGTTCTCCAGCTAAGTCACCTAAGATCTGGCCTCTTTCAGAGTCTCATAAAGAAGTCCAAATAAGAGTCCAAACAAAACTTAATAATTCTTTTGCCTTCTTGGGCTCCTGATGTTTTCTCTTGTCTATTTACAAACCTGATCTCAGCATGCTCTTCCCCTGAAGTCTACTCTGCTCCCTGTAAGGTTTCCCTCTTTAGGGGAATCCTGCTTTCTCCTCAGTCTTTCCCCCTTTTGCCTATCCCTTTGGTCTTCCTTAGTCTGACTACACAGCCCTTTCTTAGAGGGCACACAGCCAGTTCCTGTCTATTGGGCCTTTCTTCCCCTCATAGTGAGCTCCGTCAGTCTACTTATAAGGCCTAGTTCTGCTTCTTTTGGCTAGGAGGCAATCAATAAATCAGGCAGCCCCCAGGTGCAGAGCATGACTAATTGTCGTTTTATCGCTTACCTTGCAGGTGAAAGGGATTAAGCCTCATCATAGTGTTGGGAACACTGGGGCATGGCCACTAGGTAACTCGAGGGGATGGAAGACCACGAGTGTCGATGAAGCCCCCTCGCACTAGGCCCCGGTGTCCTTGCCCCCCCCCCCTCCCCTCCTGCCTGGAGGCACTCGCAGCAGCTCTGCGTGCTAGGCCTAAGTGTCCTTGCCCCCCCCGCCTGGAGGCACACACAGCAGTTATGCTGAGAATCTGCAACAGTATGTTGCAGAGTCAGACTGCCTGAAACTAAGCAAGGCCAAACAGGGGAGATATGGAAGAACAATGCTGAATAAAGCAGCTTTATGTATAGTTTAACAAATGATACAGAGAATCAGGGAACTAGCTGGGAACTGGATTGGCTGGCTATATGGATACTTGGAGCAGCTTGCTATTGGATAAGTATGCTGGGAAAAAGGATGTATAAAAGCCTGTGTAACTTCCTGCTCTGTTGTACAGGATTTGAGATTCAAATCTCCCTGTACCTTTTTGAAGCTTCAAATAAACTTTTCTGCTTCTCCACCCCGTTGTGATTATTGGGTGTAGCACACCGGGTAACGAACCAACTCAAGCTGTTGTTCAGCCTCTCGGCACTGGGTGCCGGCAACAATAGTTCTCCTTAAAATTCTGATTTAGCAAAAGAAACATGAAATATCATTCTCATCATAATTTGTTCTCCGAGGTTCTAATGTCACATGCAGAAATCATGAAAACTGCATACATTTTTACAAAGTTCAGTTGAATATGATATCTCCATAAACGGTTAAGCAACTTGTATATTTCAATTCAATCAGCTGGCAATTCTCAGGCTACCTTTCCCAAATGGCTTCTCTGTCAGAATGGTGGGTTTTTTTTGTTTTTTTTGGTTGGTGTTTTTTTGCCATTGGTAACCCCAAAAAGACACCAGTATGCAAACTGTATAAACTGTCAGTAAATCTAACATACATTAATTATCTGATCAAGGTGTAAACAATCTGACATGGATTTATTTGATAAATCAACATTTTGGAGACTAGTATTTACAAAAAAAAATACTGATAAAATAAAAAAAAAATACTGATAATAGGTTTCAGAGAAAGAGTTGAGTTATAAAGCAACAAGTCAAATGTATCTCAAATGCAAACTAAGGATTAGTAAATAAAAATATTTTATTTAGAATGTATTGTCAGGTCCTAATGTAGGATTTATGAAATCTATTTAGGAACTGTGTGAATACTTTGCCTTGTCCAATATTTAAAATATAGATTTTTTCAAATAAAAGCATTATGATTATGGATTACTAAATTTAAAATAATAATATAATAATAATAATAATAATTAATAATAAAAAGGTCAACATCTTGAAACTCAGTGTTCAAGTTGAGACATCCCAGGGTCCATCATGGTGCAGCCACAAACTCAAATTCATTACATTCATTGCCACTGAGACCCAAAGAATTTCTTTTTAAAGCATATGTGGCACTTCAGAAAGTCAGCTGAGCCACTCCCTTGAAACACTGAAACCATGTGATGTTAAAATGGTTCGCTCTTCATGGCAGGAACCTTGTTTTTATTCTTGCCTGTCAAACATGTAAGCATGCTATGGATCCTTTGCACATTAAAAAAAAAATCATAATCACATGAATTAGTGTGGCAAATGGAAAAGAGTATTTTAACATGGAAACCTTGTTGACATGGCTATTAGGGTTGCTAACCCTCCCAGACTGTCCGGGAGTCTCCCTGAATCCACACTGATCTCCCGGCAGCTACTGAAAGCAATCTGGGAGATTTTAATAGGCCACTAAAAGTTTGGTGGGTGGCACAGCAGGGCTAAGGCAGGCTCCCTACCTGCCCTAGCTCTGAGTGGCTCCCAAAAGGGACTGGCATGTCCCTCTGTTTCCTAGGTGCAAGGGAGGCCAGGGGATCTCTGCACGTTGCCCCAGTCCCGAACGCCGACTCTGCAGCTCCCTTTGGCTGGGAACCGCGGCCAATGGGAGCTGTGGGGGTGGTGCCTGCAGGCCCGCTCCCCTCCTGCACCCCAAGGCCCTGTCCCACCCCTGAGCCCCCATCTGCACCCAAATTCCCTTCCAGAGCCTGCACTCCCTCCTGCACCCCAACCCCCTGCTCTAGCCCAGAGCCCCCTCCAACACTCTACATCCCTCAAGAGAGAATATTAGGTTAAAAGTCTCTAATTTTATAAATCATGGTAATTTGACAGGTAATTCTGTTTATGGGAAGCAATGGCATTAAGTGTGTCTGTTTGGTTTCACAGACATAACAGGAGCAAGGGAGATTTCTTTTTTAGCTTTACTGAAATGTTCTATTAAAACACAAAAGCTGCACATAGAAGCTGGGATGTAAAATAACTTTATGTAAAACAAACATAATTAAATTTATCTTAACTTAACTTAAGGAGCCATTTCATCATTATGAAAATTTCATTCTGGCTCTCACTAACAATCATCTCATTTGGAGAGGCAGAATATTGGACTAGTTCTAGGTAACAATGTACGCAGTTTCTCTGTTGAGGATGAGCCTGGGTAGTTCTGAAAAGGAACCACTGGCAAGTGTTCACATTTTGCATCTAATCAGCAGATTTGAGTGTAATTGTGTATTTTTCAGGTGAGGTGTTAATGTGGGTTATATGGCATATCAGCTGTGCGCTGCCACTTGAAATGGTCCACTGGAAAATCTTGAGACAAACAACATTCAATTAGGCGCACA
Organism: Caretta caretta; assembly: GCF_965140235.1. Taxonomy (NCBI): domain Eukaryota; kingdom Metazoa; phylum Chordata; order Testudines; family Cheloniidae; genus Caretta; species Caretta caretta. Next base: position 57,839,204 of record NC_134209.1, read on the forward strand.
GCCATGAGCAGCTGTGCTAAATACCACTGGCATTGCCTCAGATGTACAATTCTCAGTGTGAGCCTACTGCTAGCCGCTTTTAAAATGTGTTTATGTTGGTGACAAAAACTTTCCATCATCAATTCTTCTTAAACCTCTGTGCCTCTTAGCTGGAAAATTACAGCTGCCCGCAAGGGGAGTGATGCTCAGTCCTATTAATTTTCATTGGATGAAAAAGATTCTTTTTCCTTTCAGGCTAAAGGTTCAACCTTTATGACTCCTACGAGTAACAAAGGGCAGGCAGATTTTTATTACATGCAGTACATTTGTGATGTGTTTGAAATAATCAGTGTTGGACAATCTGCTATATATCGATCCAAAACAAATACGACCACTGGTGTAGGCTGTTTCTTTCTCAACTCTCTGCTTGGCATAAGGAAAGAAAACAAACTTGTTTAATCATCAATTTTCAAATGCTTACTGTACATGCTGCTACAATCTGTTGTTATTTTTAAGACTAGCTGCAGTAATTATATTTGGGGAACTGCAACAAGGGATTCTATAGGATTTTTCTCCAAGAATCATATTTATATACCTATTTAATAGCTGTGTCATACAGCCACTCTGATCTGCTCAAGGTTCAAAAGTTTAGGGCTGGAAGGGCTTTGGAATTGATACCTAACCTCCACAGGTGCTGAATCGCTACATTAAGATACCAATTGATTTCAGGTGTTTCATTGTGGGAGGTGTGGCTTGTTAATTCTACTCAGGATGTAAGCAAGGTGAGAGACCTAGGCCAGTTGTAGTTTCTGGAGGGAAGTCTTAAGAGTAACAGCTCCATGGAGGGAGTTTAAACTGTGGTTTCTGTTGTTTTGTTATTTTATGAGTTATAAATACAGTCACAATCCAGGAGAGGGGAATGGGTTTGGACATTGCCTCAGGGTCTGATTTCTCAGTTGAGGGTGAATAAGGGGTCAGCACATCTACAATTAAACAGTTGCCAGGAAACCCTGAAAAGGGATTTGTAGCTGAAAGTCAGGAAAAGTCTTTATAGAGTCCTTTGTTATTATTTATTATTATTTTATTATCTATTTGGTTTGGATAACGCTCACTATGTACTAGGCATTTGCTAGAAAGACAAAAAAGGAGGAGCTGACAATCTAAGACAGGCAGATAGTAAATGAACAGAAGCGAGGGAAGTGCAGAAACAACACACCTCTTTTTTTCTTTTTTTATTTAATAGAGGTTCCCACTTGATTTTCTGTAAGCAGCACAGAGAAAGTAGAATTTAAAGAAGGATTTAACTGGATAGGGTTGGGGCTTAGCAGCTGTCATAAATATAAAGGGAAGGGTAACCACCTTTCTGTATACAGTGCTATAAAATCCCTCCTGGCCAGAGGCAAAACCCTTTCACCTGTAAAGAGTTAAGAAGCTAAGGTAACTCTGCTGGCACCTGACCCAAAATGGCCAATGAGGGGACAAGATTCTTTGAAATCTGGACAGGGGGAACATAGGTTTTGGTCTGTCTGTGTGATGTTTTTGCTGGGAACAGATCAGGAATGCAGCCTTACAACTCCTGTAAAGTTAGTAAGTAATCTATAATCTAGCTAGAAAATGACGTAGGTTTTCTTTTGTTTAATGGCTGGTAAAATAAGCTGTGCTGGATGGAATGTATATTCCTGTTTTTGTGCCTTTTGTAATTTAAGGTTTTGCCTAGAGGGATTCTCTGTTTTGAATCTGATTACCCTGCAAGGTATTTACCATCCTGATTTTACAGAGGTGATTCTTTTACTTTTTCTTTTAAGAACCTGATTGCTTTTTCATTGTTCTTAAGATCCAAGGGTTTGGGTCTGTGTTCACCTGTACAAAATGGTGAGGATTCTTATCAAGCCTTCCCCAGGAAAGGGGGTGTAGGTCTTGGGGAGATATTTTGGGGGAAGACGTCTCCAAGTGGGCTCTTTCCCTGTTCTTTGTTTAACACGCTTGGTGGTGGAAGCGTATGGTTCAAGGACAAGGCAAAGTTTGTACCTTGGGGAAGTTTTTAACCTAAACCGGTTAGAATAACATTAGGGAGTCTTTCATGCAGGTCCCCACATCTGTACCCTAGAGTTCAGAATGGGGAAGGAACCTTGACAGCAGCTAACTCAGGAAGGTCACATCATGCTTGGGAGCAGCATGGAAGAAGGCACTGAGGTGCTCATATAGGAAGATGACAAATAAGTAGTCAAGGGTGGAAGCATTGGCAGAAGGGGAGGGGCAAAGTGAGGCAAGTTGGATCACTGTTTAGGAAGGAAAAATGACATATATGAGGTGTGCGGGGTTGAAACAAAAATATATTTCTTTCAGCTTTTAACTTCTGATTGTTAGGGAAATATGTAACTACCTTTTCACATGTGCTTACACATTTCTACAGAGGATCAGTATTTTGCTGAATATCTGACACTCCCAAGGGAATCTATGTTAACATCAAAAAACGATATGAGCCAGGCTTTACTGCCATAACTTTAGTGAGGCAGTAGAAGTAGTAAACAATACAAAAATGTCTGACAACCTGCAACTTACATTATACTAGCTCTTACTTTCTGTTAATAGCAAAGTCATAGTCTCCACAAATTATCCATGAAATATTGCTCCCTCCCCACCCCCCCCTGTGGAACAACCTTAGTAGGTATTGACAGCAAGTTAACATTACTGGTGTGCCAGTAAACTTAACTGGAAATTTAGTGCAGGATTCAGAGTAACAGCCGTGTTAGTCTGTATTCGCAAAAAGAAAAGGAGTACTTGTGGCACCTTAGAGACTAACCAATTTATTTGAGCATGAGCTTTCGTGAGCTACAGCTCACTTCATCGGATGCACGCATCCGATGAAGTGAGCTGTAGCTCACGAAAGCTCATGCTCAAATAAATTGGTTAGTCTCTAAGGTGCCACAAGTACTCCTTTTCTTAGTTCAGGATGTTTGGCATCTGTGCTTGATGCAGGGACCAAGGGTGTGTGTATGTACATAGACTGTGTAACTTGCCTGACCAGGGGCCACTTTGTCCTCACCAAAACTTGTTAGTTTATTTCTGGATCTGTTCTTCTGTTGTATTTGCGTTTTTAATAATTGCCATGGTTGCATAGAGCCTGAAGGAGCTTTATTTTTTCTGTTTATTTTTATAAATCCAGATAAATACATCCAAGTATACCACATTGGATAATTATCCTCACTCCTTGGTATTAACACTGTTCAGATATTTGTAGACTGCTGTTATGTTCCCTCTTTCCTACTCTTACTCACCAGGGATCCTAATTTTCCAAGATAAAACCCACAAAATTCTCGAATAAATAAAAATCTGTGTTTTTTTCTGCTATTAAGATGAAACACTGAACTTTAGATTCCCTAGCCACAATAAATATAGGTATCAGTCGAACACAATATTTTATTGATATATTTATAGTAGTAAAATGCTGGAATGATACAGTCACAGTGCATTGTTTCTCTACTGTTATCAATGGCCCTGCTGTATCAACCTCTTGTTTTTTTGTATCTTTTCATTCAGTTTATGTTTAGCACTTTCCACGTGTTCTATGCTTATCTGCTTTTCCCCATCTCTTGATGTCTTCAAATCAAGATTGGATGCCTTTCTGGAAGTTATGTTTTAGCCAAACCCAAGGTACTGTGGTCAATATAGGAGTAACTAGTAAAATTTAATGGCCTCTGATAGGAATTCAGAATAGTTCTAATGATTCCTGCTGGACTTAATCATTAGAGCAGAATAGCTCTAATGATTCCTGCTGGACTTAAATTCTATGAATCTATAACTATGAATCCTTCAGAAAAAGTTCAAAAATAACAATGAACTCTTCCTCTCCTCCAGACACCACACATGACTAATCAATGCATCCACACAGCCTTAATCATGTGACTGTTATTCACATGTCCTTGTCTTCAGCACTGGCATATTTTGTATGTTTATCATTTTCCATTCATATTTTTGGTATTTTATAAATAATCTAAAGAAGAGGCTGATGAACATTAGATCAGTATGAAAGAGGCTGAAATGGTGGCAAAGGAACTAATGATGGGACATTAGGCCTCAGCAGTATCAACTAGGTAAAAATCAAATTAAACCTAAACCTTCACCCTAAACTCAAATTATAAACGAGGCAAAACTTTTTTGTAAGGGTTTAAAATTTGTGGCAGTATTTTTCATTAGTTTTTATTGTTAGTTGTTTTCACATGCCTCTGAATTCTTTTTTCTGACTGGATCTGGAAGTGCAATACTGGGGGAAAGCGCATCTTTCTTCTTTTCCATCCTGACTGGAAACAGGAAGATGTTTGAGAAACCTTGCTGCATGCAGGAGGTTTCTGACCCAAGAGTTTAGTATAGTTGCTAGATGCTGTTTTGCTAGATGCTGGTTTGGTTAGTTCTATTAAGAATCCAGATAGCTGAGTCATTTTATGAAATGAACACTAAATGTTTTGAGGTTTTCCAGTTTCTTCAAGACATTATAAAAAAAAGTGATGGAGCCAGAGACCCAGAGCCTAGGACATATACAGTTAAGAATCCCCAAAAATGACAAGATTATAGCACGAAGTGCTGCCTACTTTCACAACGGTAGATTGTCCAAGATGAAACAAACATAGCAATGGCTGTTCTGACAGTGATCTCTCTTGCTTTTTGTGAAGCAGATAAATGTTTTCTTGTCCAAAAACTAACAATGAAATATAGTCCCAAATTGTCAGATTAGCCATTGTTCAGGATAAGTTGACAAACATAGCTCAGTACAGTAGAGTCATGGATAAACAACTACAGCAGTGCTATGAAGACTGTGAAACATTTTCAGGAAAATAAGTAAAGATTTGCAGCTGGAATAGATTCAGCAGGCCCTTTGCAGTTAACCTTTAAAAATGTCATTTGAAACTATTGAAAAGAACCTATAGTTTGAGGGGAAAGAAGTGCAACATTATAAAATGTTCTTTTCAGAAAAAGTTACTATTGTACATCAAAAATACATGCGCATATCTAGCAGTGGCTGGGAAGGGATTGCTTTTGAAAGAAAAACAAGAGTACTATACCCCAGTGGTGAAAACCAGTAGTGAGAGAGTTTGTTGACAGCAGATAACATTTCTGTCTACTATTATCTCACCATGTCTTTATGCTGCTATCATCTCACTGCTTTCTCGTATTTAATGTCTACTAACCTGAGAACATCAATCAACCTATAATTCTGTTTCAGCAGAAAAACTAAAAACTTTTCTTTAGGTAGTAATATGTTTGTGATGGAGATATTTTCAGCAAGAAGAGTACTTTCTTAATGCCATGTAGAAGTCATTGTTGCCTCATATAGAAATATGCCTCACAGCACTAGCATTGGAAATTATCCCCAGTGAGGACCAAGATTTGTAATAGAAGGAACACAATGAAATGGCACTTGGCTACAAATGTTTACAAATATATAAACTTTAGGCTGTAGTATGAAGGCTTGTCTTTTTTCATACAATGCAAAATATCTTCAAAAATATTCAGAGAAAATATGCTATGTCCTTTCTTTTGCTCTAATCCCCTGTATTACCTGAATAAAGAACATGGATTTTGCCTTTTTTTTTTTTTTTTGCTTATCTATGCTGCAGTCCTACTGTCATTGTTTGATTCTGCTTAAATCCCTCTGTACCTAAAGGTACAGTCTTATCAATTGAAAAGCTAATGCTATATAAGAAGTGAAAAGAACACAGAAAGGTTTCCTAGCAACTACTGTGAATCCTTCTAAAGTAAGTCAGTTAAAACTGTGTAGTACGTGCAATGGATGTAAATTAGGGGAGCTAAGCTGATCCATAGATTTACAGATGCCCACTAGAAAGTACAATAAAACCTGTAATACAAGGTGAATTGCTCAAGAAGAAAATCACATCAGAGTTTTGACAGCTTTATCATTATTTAAATGATCCAACTTAAATTCTACTTCATAGTGTATAAGGCTGAGTGTCAGAGCTAAAGTGATGGTGCACAAAAGTGGTTAATAGCATTGGTTAGTGTCACTGCAAAGATTGTCTCTTAAATCTCTCTCTGAAAGTAACCAGTAAATGTTGGAGGAGGAAATAGCAAGAGTTGGTAGGCAAGACAGATAAATAGGGTAAATACAGCTAAACAGATAAATACAAACTCATATCTGTGTAACAAGTTATTTTTGTTTTGCTATTGCGCAGGGTGCATTAAGCCGGACAGTTTTACTTTTGTGAAATGTGTCCAGTAATGTGTAGTGAGGCAAACTGTTGTCAGCTCTGCATTCATATGAACCCCCAGCCAAAATTCACATATAATTGCCCTTTTCTGCTCTGCTGTATTCCTTTTAAAGAATCTTTCTGCTGGTCTTCTCAATAAAATGAGGAATCTAGCTTAACATAAGGTATTGCTTAGGAATACCCTTATTTTTAGTGCAAGTGCAGTTCCCAAACCAGTATACTGGTTTACAATGTCCTCTAATCAGAATTTGAAACATTTGTAACAAGAATAGTTGTATTATTTGCATGCAGTTCACCTACTGAAATTTCTTACCATATATTAAAATTCCTAAGTAGATTAATTTTCTGTCCTACTCAATAGATGGAGGGCCCTATCGTTTCACAGGGCCAAATGGTGCCCTCAGTTATACTTATTCTGATCCTCTGAAAGCAATGGGATTACAAATATAAATTAGGGAAGATTTAGACCCATGGAATCAAAACTTCATCCAACAACTGAGGAATGCAATATTAGAAGTTTAAAATGAGAATGAAATTGTTTTCTTATTATTATGGCCATATTTTTGAATTATAACAATTATCCCAGCATTTATATCCCTGACATTTTTTAGAAACATTAATTTAATAATTAATCTTAACAACTTGCCTCTGACGAATGTGAGACATGCAGTGGTTAAGTGACTTGCAATCCTCTAAATCATGGCAAAGATAGGATTAGGATGAGGAGTTCCCACAGCCTGCTCGGCTATGTAGCCTCTCTGAAGAATTCCATATAGTCCCAGTGTTCTGCCTTTGGGAATAAACAACTAATTTATTCTAGCCACTTGGAAAAAAGATATATATGGAAGAATCAGACAGAAATAATAATTTGCTCCCAACACATGCACATGCTCATACACACAAGCCCCTCCCCCTCATTTTAATAATGATTTTTCACTTTTATGTTTCCATTTTAGGATAAGAGCAAAGGATATTGATAAACAAAGATCTAAAGGTTTAAAGCATCCAGAAATTCAGGTGCTTATCTATTTTTTTTTCCCTTTCCAGCCCCCTGGATATGAAAATCAGGATGGAACCGTCAGCAGAATGGCCTTTCTCATATAATTGTGTTATTTCTGCTGTTTCTCCTGGCTTATCCCAGGAAATGCAAAGACATAAACATTTATTTGTAAGATTACAACACTTTGAAGCTTCGGGAAAGGGATTGCATTTGTTTTGAATGTTGGCAGAAATTTGGACTGGATCTTATTTTATGTGAACCATATCTCTCAACTACTTAAGACTTGGTACTCCCCACCTTGGGGAATTGGAAGAAAATTGGGATACATTTGGTGAGCTGGGGGGATAGGAAAGATGTGAAGCAGCTGCTTTGCTGCATGCTTTTCCCTCCCTCCTTCAAAATCTGCTCAGCACCAACTCGGTGGCTCTGAATCTCTGCAAATGGGGAAGGACCACATAGAGCAGAGGAGCTGGAGAGCAGTCACATTTCCATCAAAAAATCCCCTAGGAAATGAATGCTGGTAGAAATAGTGCAGTGGCTTCTACTCTCCATGCCTAATCAGACATGTTGAGTGGTAGAAGGACAGGTGTTCAGCCAGTGACATCAAAGATTCTGTGGGAGATTTACTGCCACTGGGGAGAGAAAGCCTGGCTGTGGTCAGCACAGAGGGCCATGCCCTTGTCATGCATGGGCCTGGATCCATACTTTTGTACCATGTTCACACTGGTGATAAACACTGGACACAGTCACACAGAAAGATTACCTCATGGAACTTTTGGGCCTGAAGAGAGTATTCCTCTCTACCGCCCATGGAATGAGGCCATGATGGAAACCTCTTGCAGAGAATCGTGTGGAATTTCCAGGCGACCCCCTCCATTCTGTGGTGTTTTCCACGTGGTGTGTGTATGAGGAGGTTGGCATGAAACTCATTGTGTTTGTCCATCACCCTCAGATTACTCTTTGACCAATAAAGGCATGTCAGGGATTTTCAGAGTCTCTCTTATACTATACATTTATATATTCTTTCTGGCATTTTCCAACATCTTTGACTCGTACCTGATAAAGGGATATGTACAGGGTGTATATTCATTCTGGAAGGTGAAGGAGTAAACTAATAAATCCTTTGGAGAAATAACCTGATTATTGTCAAGTTCACTTCTGAATTTATATAACTATCAACATTTGCTAATCTCCAAGCTAATTTGTAAATGTAGAAAGAGTCATTAAATCTTTTATTTAGCTCTGGCAGATGAAGTCATGCACAGTTACACCTGTGGCAGGCTGATTGTTAATGGTGTGCAAAACAAGAAATATGCTGGAGGCAAAACACATGTTAAAGATTTTCCCTCACAGATAAGAAGCATAATATGTACAGTTTAGGGGAGAATCACCTGCTTTCACCCCTTTGGCTTAAGACATAGCAGTACTGTAGGCACGCCATCCTATCAAGACATCACTATACACAGAGTTACACCAAAGGGGACACTTCCAGAGTTCTGCATTTATTTTTTTTTTAAGTTTTTCAGATCCCATTATACTGAATGGGAATGAAAATTAAAACTGCCAGCAACTTTTTCAAAGTTTGTCACATAATCATTTGTCAGACAAGGGGATTAAGTTTTAAATAGCTGAGCCCCAGCGTCATTGCTTTCTAGTGCCATATTTTTTCCAGGTGCCATTAAAATCTGAGCCATAGTTTTGCACCTACAAAAATTATTTGGGACCAATAATCTGGGTACTTGCACCCTGAACTATTTGATCAGCTTCCGCAACTAAATTGAAGGTGCAAAAGGCCATTGCAAAATTGGCACCCAGTTATCAAAAAGAAAAGCCCTGCCCTTTTAAAAATTTGGTCCAAGGTAACTTGGATTAAAGCCATAGCAAAGTATCAAAGACACCATTTGAACACCTCCCTAGATTGTGATTTGTATTCCTATGGTTACCAAATTCAAACAACTTCTCCCCCACCAAAAATTACTAAATAATTATGAATGTCACAGGCTTGCAGCCATGTGTCTCTGTTCACCACTATCCAAGATTAAAGTGATTTGTAGGTAACATAATCTGATTTTATTATAGTATTACTGATTCAGAAACAATATTGCCACCATTAAATAAAAGACAGTGCAGCTCCCTATCAGTTCTCCCCATACGAATCAATGATTACTACTGATTCATACAAATCATCCTTTTAATAATTTTTGCTGCATTGAATATAGGAAGATGATCACCTTCGACATTTTATTTTTTATTTTTAATAATAAAATAGTCCTATCAATCCATGACTTTCTGAAAGTTCCAGAATAGATTAGATTAATCTGAAGACTAGTGTACCGGAACCAAAAGAGTGTAATGAAATTTGTGTGTAGGAACTAGTGTGTAAGATATTATGAGACAATGTGTATTTCTGAAAAGTCTAGCATAGGGTATTTTTGGTAGAGCAATGTTAGTAATAGAATAGAAAATCAGTATCTGAATAGAATAGAGAATCAGAATAGAGAATCTGAAATTAAAACTCTTTTTAGGTAATCTGAGGAAGAAAGAAGGCCAAAAAGGAACAATTCTTTAACAGAAGGCGTGGACTAGGTGATCTAATAGATATTTTCTATTACTAACATTTCTGATTCTTTCTAATCATTTATGAGAATCATGTTCATTTAATACCTCCAGTACACCCACTAAAAGCCCAGTTCATTCCTTGTGCATTATATTTGACCATCTTTCACTATGTTAGCTTGCAAGCCCCTTGTGTACACAGATATTTATCTACCTAAATGTCTGTGAACCAATCAAAAGTGTATTTTAGTTGATATTGAAGTTTACTGTCGCATGCAAAACTACAACTTAATAAATCACTAAATACAAAGTTGCACATGGCACAAAGTTGCACATTTGGATTTGAACCTGTTTGTGTTAAAATCAGGGAGCAAAATTTTGAAACACAGGCACTTACTTTATGACCAAAAAAATGCACAAACATCCTGTTGCCATCAATATTCACAAGACTTAAAATTTGTCCAGTTCTTTCTTTTTAATAATTCTGCTCTTTACTTAGAGCTTTCTTTCATATTGCTGCCTAAGCTTGGTTCAGCTTTGCTTTTCTTGGGCACCAAGGGTCCAATCCAATGACCTTGGAAAGGCTTTCATTGACTTCAATAAACATTAGATTGGGCCCCAATTGTCTGTTTCACAATACATGAAATTTTTTACTGCTCTATATTTAAAGCACTATGAACAGCTGTGGCAAAATATAATTCAGAAAAAAAATAGTAATTTAAATGTGTGTACAGTTAAGAATACCTTAAGAGTTGTTCCTTTATACTTGTTAATTTGCAGACAAATACCTGTTTTTTATTACTGTTAGCATCACAGAGTCAAAACAGTTATGAAGGAGTTAGCTGGATTCTCCTCGATGTAGTGCATCATCCATCAAATTTCTAACTCAGATCTGATTGCAGTATCTTTATTATGACTTGAAATGGTGGTGCAAGATCCAGAAAAAAACACATCTTGACTTTAAGATCTTAGATTTATTTTGCTATTAGAAAAAAAATCTTTTCACTTGAAAGAAATAACTGAGAGGGAATAAATATGAAATTTCACAACCATTTTTCAGAGTGCCTTTTCAGCATACACCCTCATTTTCATCTAGAGCTAAAAAGACCATCAACAAGAAAAGAAGTAGGACGCTCCTTAGGGGTAAAGGTCTCTGTGCAGAGGTCCAGCACAAACTTATGCACCACTTCAGCCTTCAAATCAGAGTATAAGTGGGCTATAAGGGATGCATAAGCCATTGCACTGGGATGAATTTCATCCTATGAAACATAAAAGGGATGGTGTTCTTCAGTTAAATAAATGATCTGGGAAGCTTAGTAAATCAAAAGGTGCATTCTTAAAGGCAACTGAGGTAGCTTCCACTGAAAGAAAGGGGCACGTTTCATTGGGAGTTTATGGATATAATATTTGATTCTCTTGACCTGTGCCTTTGCAAGCAATTCACCAATGAAAAGTGAGTGTCGTTTTGGTAAGCACAGGCAGCATCTTTTTTCACTAGCCACACACCACTAATAAGTCTAATCATGTTTCTCTTGCTTTATCATGATCTCCTCAAAATATAAAAGCATGAATCCCATGCAACTTTTCTGAACAGTCACAGTGATTCGGGAATGAAAAGACCAAAATTGGAGGAAAATGAAGCTCAAAATTACATGTCCTTTTGACTCAAAAAGCCGGAATATCAGAAATCAACCTATTATACTTGTTACCTGCTTTTCAGTTAAAAATTGCTGCAAGCTATAAAAAATAGTGTTGTTCACACTGCTCAAGTTTAATTCAATCAGATTCGCTGAAACTTGAGTCTTTAATAAAGGACATTCTTCATGAAAGTTAACTTATCTTTCATCCCTTCAGGGTTTTCTCCTCTCTTATTCCTTCCTAGTGAAGCCCAGCTGAAAAAGCGCAGCCCAAATGTCTATTATCATGGCATATAGAGTTCTGATATGACATCCATTTTTTAAAGTTGTTGGATGCAGATATTAAACAGGACACCAAATACGTTTAAGGAGACACAAATAGATGTGAATGGGGCTATGTCTTGCTGAGTTAATGTGTTAATACCTTAACCTTGGCTACATCAAATTTACTATAGCTTTTTTTTTTTTTTTTTTTTTGCATTGCTAAGCTTGACTTCTGAGATCTGTAAATCAGAACTTTTAGTCTAAAATTGCTGTGAAAATTATTGTATTCCTGAAGGCTCGGGGAGAAAAGCTCATATGTTTCCTACAATATACTACATTTCTTCTTGATCAGTCTATGACCCTTATGTAAATCACAGTTTAAAATGATCACTCTCTAGGTTTGGTCAAGACAAACCTAACCACTTTCATAGTGTGTCATGGATTATTGCAACCAACAATGAATGTATGCCTAAATAGACGGATTCTAAAAATGGAGACAGGCAGGTAATCTATAGACCTACTCATCAAGTCTATGTTCTCCAGTCCCTTAAATGGCTCAGATTTCTAAAAGGGTATGAAAAAAAGTATATGCCCAATTTGAATAGGCAAAATTCCCAGTAAATGTATGCAAGTCAAATTAGTTCACCGATACAAACCCTTGACTTGCTAATGTGTGCATGTTGCATGCACAGGACCTCAGTGTGCCTGTCGAAATGCACATGAACCTTTAGTAATTAGTGGTTTTATGTGCAAGTATGCTCCAGAAGATGGCACTTGTCATTTTTTTAAAAATGTGTGTTTGAAATATAGATCATGTAATTGGTGTGACAGACCTGGAGATAGAAGTCTTCTCTTTATCTACAAAACAATTACAGCATGGATAGCAGTAGAGCAAGATTCCCCCTGTTACTTCACTAATACATCTGAACCTTGATCTGGAGAACACCTCTAAAGGTGAGAGGATAGGTCATATTTTTTGTCGGTTGAGTCCTTGGCCTCTCCTTTGAAACTATCAAGAAGGTGCCTGTTAGTAAAATTTGTGTGTGTGTGTGATGTAGATACCTGTCTATTAAGAAGTAGATGAGGCCACTAAACTCATTTCACAAACATCACTGAATGGCTATCACCTGGTAAAACTGTCAGCCATTATCAACCTAGATGGTATTCAAGTGGGTGACCAAGAGGTGAAGTGCTTTATACGCCTTTACCTATTCCCTGCGCCATCCAGTCCCCTAAGCTACCAATGACAGAAATGAGTTGTTACGGCCAGTAAACCTGGTTTGTTCTAAAGCTGAAAGTTAATTTTTGGGATCATGTGTGGCTGAGATGGTGCAGTGAGATGTAGTGCAAAGAATGTTGATCTCCAAGTCAAAACTAAGCAAGAAGTTGGAACCTGTTTTATCATAAGGCAATGGGCAAGTCAGTCATAACTACCTCTTCATCTCCAATCTATTGGGATGGATTTTATTTATTTTAAACATTTACACAACACACAATAGAAAATTAATGCCAAGGGACACACGACTTTTGATTTTTTTTCTCCCCACTCCTCCAGCTAGGGAAGAGAAAATATGTCACGTGATTTCACTGAAGAGTCACAACTAACTAATACAGTTAGAATAGTGAATATTAAATGCTCACAGAAAACTGTGTAAAATTAATCCAGAGATCTAAAAAATGCAAAATTATTCTTTGAATAATTTTAGATAATGTATACATTCAGGAAATTGTGATCTGCTTGCAGGTATTCTAACAGCAGAAAATAAGAATAGTGTAAATTAGGGCAAAATTTGTAGCCTAAATTATTCATTTTGATATATTTTGCTCTATTAAATTTATTTTTTCTTTTTCTTCTTTTCTATTCTTTTTTCTCTTTTTTCACCATTATCAGGACAAATTAAGAGAGAAAAAATATTGAGATCATGCAAGAGACAACTTATTGAAGTTACGTACAATCTTCAATAGAACTGAAGCATTTATTTCAGAAGAAACATTGTGGTTTTAATATAAATAGATTACTGTGTCTCAGATTATTCAAGGTTGTTTGGAGAGTCAAAACACACCAAGTTATGGAATGCCCTCAACACATGTTAATTGCATTCTTAATCCTTTTAGTATTGATTGAAATGAATAACTAGAATCATCTAGTGAACCACAATAAATGTTACAGTGCACTGCAACTATAAGTAGCTGCAACCTGTGAACTATGCATATTACAACACAATTAATCTTCTGCTTTTATATTCTTGGGAGGTTATCTATATAACGTATAAAATATATAATGTGTCTTCTGTATCTCATAAGGACAGTAAGTGTGCTACCAAAAAAATTCTCATGAAAGCATTAGGATTCTAACTTTAATTTGATCTTTGTACCTACACATATTCCCATTAAATTTAGTGGGCTAAGGGACACACTTGTGTGGAGACAGATTCAAGTTCAGGGTGTAAGTCTACAATTCAGTAGAGACAAATGGAAGACAATGCACAATAGAAGTTGGTGGGGTGTGGGGGGTGTAGAGGAATGAAAGTGGTGATAACTGCTTTGAAAATCAAATGAAACTCATTCAGGAAAAATAGTACTTTGGCTTCCTATTGCCTTAATTCTACTACCATGAAACCTGAGAGACTGACCAAATCTAATCAATGTTATCTATGAAGCAGGATGAAAACTCGTCATAGTGATGTTAGACTCATGAACCTGGTGAAGGCAGAGCAGGTTAATTGAATGACCGACTGCTTAGAACAGTTCTACTGGTTGGGATTTTACAGTTGGTGTAGGATATATAAATAAAAATCTCTTTGTTTATACCATAGTTGCAGCACAGGATCACAAGAAATCTCTTTTATCAAAATTAATCAGGGTTCAGAGCCAGTCTCGTACTATTATTGTTCTAATCTCCTCTCCTTTTGCATGGACTATCACAAGTTACCAGTGAACCATGGTAACCTGTGAGGGTAATGTGTGTGTGTGTGGGGGAGTGTCTTTGAGTGCCAATGTGTCAACTGTGGGGGCTAGCAGATGGTTGTAATGATATACTGTGTGGGTTCTGATGTTACAGTCAGTAAGATGACAACACTGTGAGGTTGCTTTTCCACCTTTCCCTTCCTTTAATGTCAGCTCCTTTCTATTCCTAGGACATTCTCTTTACCTCTCTTCCTTTCCTTGTTCTTTCCCTTTAATACACATAAATTACTTTGAAGAAAAGTGCTACGTGTCTACAAATTATTTATTTTGTCCATTTCATTGATTTCCTTTTAATATTTCATTGTCATCCTTGACAGTAGCTTTGTTATTTCTTTCCTTTTCTTTCTCCAATGTCCATTCTCATGAAGCTTGCTTTTGTATTAGGTGGTTGTTAGGAGAAGAGAAAAAAGGCTTGAAAATAAACCATGGGAGCATCATTCATTACCCTGAAACTGTTATGTAGCAGTGTTGAGTCTATCACAATTTCTGTGTTTTTTGCACCTTGGTAAGTCTTTTGGATTTTTTAAAAGTACTGATATAAATTTCTTACATATGTTATTTGTCTATGATTTACCATACTTGCTCTGTTGGAACAGAACTGTTAAATGTTCTGCAATATATAGCAAGCTCTATTGCTAAACCAAACCAACTAATCCTCACTCTCTGCCCCCAGAGATCCACACTTGTGAATTATGGGGGGTGGGGAGGTAATATATTGGACCCTTCACTGTGAATGGGGAAGAAACTCCCCATGTCATGACTCCCTGGAACTCAAGACTGCTCAGAATGCTGGCATTCAAGCTCCTATCTTTTTCATCTGCTAAGATCTAGATTAGTGGTGAGTAGTAGATGAAGGGCAAATGTTGAGACAGAATGTGTAGAAGAAGACAATAAAATCTGAGTGAAGAGGTTGGTGTGCCAAGAATGTAAGGGGGGATATAAGGGATGAGAGGAATGCAAAGAAAGTGAAGAGAGATGGTGATTGAGTGATAAAGGATGAAAACAGAATGGAGACTAAAGGGGTAGGTTAGAAGAGAGATCAGGAATGGGGAAAAGAGAAAAAAGCAGGGAGACATTGGTAGAGCCTTGACTGAGAGATAAAAATAAGATTGAAAGTAAACAGAGAGAGAAGTAGGAGGAAACAATGCTGGTAAAGAACATGGATGGGGGAAGAAGAAGAGAAGGAAAAAAGAGTTATTAAACTTTATAGAAATATTAGGTCTCATTTGTGCAACTGGATTACAGCTATCTGAAGCTCCAACAACTTCAGTAGGACATCATGCAGATGTAAGGCTCTATCCATGTAGATCAGATTGCAGGATCAGAGTCCAAGACTGTAGGAAAACAGACAATGAAAAAGACAGACAATAATGGTACAGCTGAATGAAAGACAAAGTGAAATAGAAAAAGGACATTAAAAAGGGCAAAATCAAGAGACACACACCTTGTCCCATTCCTGCAGTTCACTCTGTGCGGGCAGAGGGAATTGCATAGAAATGCATAATTCTGATCAAGTTTATTTAAGCATTTTGTGGAGTACTCATAATTCGTGGCTGGGCCTCTTGTATCTGACACTACAGTCACTAGATTGTTTGTTTTTGCAGACCACTAAAAATCCCAGTCCAACTCCTATTAATAACAGTAGAAAGATTCTCACTGTTTGCAATAGGAGTTGGATAGGATGCCTAAATAGGCTCCCTGTAGCATTTCAGCCATGTATGTACTGAACATAGTTTCAAAACACGCAACTTCATTTCTTATTTTGGCCAAGAGATAAAATATTTTGACATTGCTTGAGTACATATTGGAGAAATGTTATTTGCAGCAATAACAACAAGTATGTATGGATGAACCATGAAACTTCAGGATAAAGAACGTCTTTTTTGTAATAGAGAGCCTAGGATTGCTCTTTTAGTTATACAAAGTTAAATACGTTATTCTTTTTAGCAATATTTTGTTTACAATTAGTTTACCCAATCTTTTTTTTGTTATACTTCATCCATAATTTAGATTTTGTTGTCAATCATATTATATTAAATTTTGCTTTAGTGTTGGGATCAGTTCAGAATAAATTAAGATATTTTCCCCACTCTACAAAGCCTTTTCAGACATATGTTTAGGTTTATTTAATATGCAGACACACTATTTTTCAGAGGCATGAAACAAAGTAAGTAAACAATGGAAGTAATTATTAAAAGTTTCAGAAATATAAGACCTTATTTTGATATCCCCCCATAAGTCATATTTTCTAGCAAAATAGCATGTCAGATTCATAGGTGTTCATTATAACCATTTAAACCATTTATGTAGTTCATTAATTAAAGGAATTACAGTATAAGTATGATATACTTAAATGTAAATTATGCATGCACATCCAATAGTAGAATTTGGCCCAAGGTTTATGATGAAGGAAGTGCTGCTCACTCCATGAATGCATGAGACTATATGTTTAAATGATTATATTAGACAAAAATGTTTCTTGAACTTCAGAACACTGTTTCCATCATAACATTTATTACAATTTGAGCATATGGATCCAGATATATTAGAACCAGGAATGCAGTTCTCCATTTAGAAGAGGTCCCCTGCAACAAATGTAAAAGGTGTTGTTATGGACATTAAGGAGTATCCATTGAAATGTTTACTTGGTGTGAAACATGAGAGGGTGCTGGGGGGAACAAGGATCAGGAGAGAGAGAGAAACAAGGATCAAGAAAGAGAGAGAGCAAGGGAGAGAGAGTACTCATCAAAATAATAAAGTTTAGGTTTGCTTTTAATTTTAAAATTTTACAAATTTCACTGTAAAATAGGCAGCTTCTCTGTCAGAAGGCCCAGTTCTGGTTCTCCCATAGTAGAATACAGTAACTTCCATTGATGTAACAAAAGTTACAACCTACTGTAAAGTATCAGAGGGGTAGCCATGTTAGTCTGGATCTGTAAAAGTGGCAAAGAGTCCTGTGGCACCTTATAGACTAACAGACGTATTGGAGCATAAGCTTTCATGGGTGAATAACCAGTTCGTCGGATGCCTGTAGTGGAAATTTCCAGAGGCAGGTATAAATATGCAAGCAAGAATCAGGCTAGGGATAACGAGATTAGTTCAATCAGGGAGGATGAGGCCCTTTTCTAGCAGTTGAGGTGTGAACACCAAGGAAGGAGAAACTGCCCAAGATAGAATCATAGAATAGAATCATAGAATATCAGGGTTGGAAGGGACCTCAGGAGGTCATCTAGTCCAACCCCCTGCTCAAAGCAGGACCAATCCCCAATTAAATCATCCCAGCCAGGGCTTTGTCAAGCCTGACCTTAAAAACTTCTAAGGAAGGAGATTCTACCACCTCCCTAGGTAACACATTCCAGTGTTTCACCACCCTCCTAGTGAAAAAGTTTTTCCTAATATCCAACCTAAACCTCCCCCACTGCAACTTGAGACCATTACTCCTTGTCCTGTCCTCTTCTACCACTGAGAATAGTCTAGAACCATCCTCTCTGGAACCACCTCTCAGGTAGTTGAAAGCAGCTATCAAATCCCCCCTCATTCTTCTCTTCTGCAGACTAAACAATCCCAGTTCCCTCAGCCTCTCCTCATAAGTCATGTGTTCCAGACCCCTAATCATTTTTGTTGCCCTTCGCTGGACTCTCTCCAATTTATCCACATCCTTCTTGTAGTGTGGGGCCCAAAACTGGACACAGTACTCCAGATGAGGCCTCACCAATGTCGAATAGAGGGGGACGATCACGTCCCTCGATCTGCTCGCTATGCCCCTACTTATACATCCCAAAATGCCATTGGCCTTCTTGGCAACAGGGGCACACTGCTGACTCATATCCAGCTTCTCGTCCACTGTCACCCCTAGATCCTTTTCCGCAGAACTGCTGCCTAGCCATTCGGTCCCTAGTCTGTAGCTGTGCATTGGGTTCTTCCGTCCTAAGTGCAGGACCCTGCACTTATCCTTATTGAACCTCATCAGATTTCTTTTAGCCCAATCCTCCAATTTGTCTAGGTCCCTCTGTATCCTATCCCTGCCCTCCAGCGTATCTACCACTCCTCCCAGTTTAGTATCATCCGCAAATTTGCTGAGAGTGCAATCCACACCATCCTCCAGATCATTTATGAAGATATTGAACAAAACCGGCCCCAGGACCGACCCTTGGGGCACTCCACTTGACACCGGCTGCCAACTAGACATGGAGCCATTGATCACTACCCGTTGAGCCCGACAATCTAGCCAACTTTCTACCCACCTTATAGTGCATTCATCCAGCCCATACTTCTTTAACATGCTGACAAGAATACTGTGGGAGATCGTGTCAAAAGCTTTGCTAAAGTCAAGAAACAATACATCCACTGCTTTCCCTTCATCCACAGAACCAGTAATCTCATCATAGAAGGCGATTAGATTAGTCAGGCATGACCTTCCCTTGGTGAATCCATGCTGACTGTTCCTGATCACTTTCCTCTCATGGAAGTGCTTCAGGATTGATTCTTTGAGGACCTGCTCCATGATTTTTCCGGAGACTGAGGTGAGGCTGAGTGGCCTGTAGTTCCCAGGATCCTCCTTCTTCCCTTTTTTAAAGATTGGCACTACATTAGCCTTTTTCCAGTCATCCGGGACTTCCCCGGTTCGCCACGAGTTTTCAAAGATAATGGCCAATGGCTCTGCAATCACAGCCGCCAATTCCTTCAGCACTCTCGGATGCAACTCGTCCGGCCCCATGGACTTGTGCACTTCCATCTTTTCTAAATAGTCCCTAACCACCTCTTTCTCCACAGAGGGCTGGCCATCTATTCCCCATGTTGTGATGCCCAGCACAGCAGTCTGGGAGCTGACCTTGTTAGTGAAGACAGAGGCAAAAAAAGCATTGAGTACATTAGCTTTTTCCACATCCTCTGTCACTAGGTTGCCTCCCTCATTCATTAAGGGGCCCACACTTTCCTTGGCTTTCTTCTTGTTGCCAACATACCTGAAGAAACCCTTCTTGTTACTCTTAACATCTCTTGCTAGCTGCAGCTCCAGGTGCGATTTGGGGCATCCAGGTGCGAAGATGATGGGGCATCCAGGGTTTCCGGGTTTGTGGATCTTGGGTAGTAGATAGAATAACCCCGGTCAGGGCTCTAAGGTTATGTTGATTTGTTCCTGTGTTAGTTTAGGGGGTGTCCTGAGTATATGGTACAGTTACTTAGTGTATTCCTCAGTGGGATCTGAGGAAAGTGGCCTGTAGAATTTGGTATTGGAGAGTTGTCTGCAGGCCTCCTTTTGGTAGTCAGACCTGTTCATGATGACAGCACCTCCTTTATCAGCCTCTTTGATTATAATGTCAGGGTTGTTTTTGAGGCTGTGGATGGCATTGCGTTCTGCACAACTTAGGTTATGAGGCAAGCAAAGTTGTTTTTCCACAATTTCTGTCTGTACATGTTGGCGGAAGCATTCTATGTATAGGTCCAAACTGTCATTTCGACCCTCAGGAGGAGTCCATGTGGAGATCTTCTTCTTGTGTTGTAGGTGGGAGGGTATCTGTGTATCAGTGTGCTGTTCAGTGTTATCTTGAAAGTATTCTTTGAGTTGGAGATGGCGAAAGTAAGCTCCCAGATCACCGCAGAACTGTATCATGTTTTTGGGGATGGCGGGGCAGAGAGAGAGTCCACGAGATAGGACAGACTCTTCTTCCGGGCTGAGTGTGTAGCTGGATAGATTGACGATATTGCTAAGTGAGTTGAGGGTACCACTGTTGTGGCCCCAGGTAGGCAGGTAGGTAGGCAGGTAGGATTTTAGACAGCTTACAGTCCTTTTTCCTTTGCAGAGAGGTGAAGTGTGTAACGTAGATCTCCTGTCATATTTTGGTAAAGTCCATTTGTATGGAAGGTTAGTTATTTATGAGAGTCTCCAGGTTGGAGAACTCTTTTTTGATGTTTTCCTGATTGCTGTATAGGATGCTGATCAGGTGGTTCCTCAGTTTCTTTGATAGTGTATGGCATAATCTCTCACCGTGGTCTGTGCAGTATGCACAGTAAGAGAATAGATAATTTGTAATATTATAAATATATGGGTCAGAAGATCAGTACCAGTGAAAATACAAAACCCAATGCAAACATCAAATGCATTTTCTGCTGCATTAGTAGTTAGCACTTTTGGGGCCACATTCTGATCTCAATTATAGAAGTGTAAATCCATCAGAATTCCATTTGACTTTGCTGGAGCTTTTATACATTTACACCAGTGTTAGTGAGATAAAAATCTAGCCATCTACTGTTAAGTTTGCAAAGAAATTATATACTGCATCTTTAAGAAGTTGAAGCACTGAGGGAAACTTCCAAGGATTTAGCTGAGTGAGGCTGAGTGTTTGTGGTGTCATTGATGATTTTTCTGTACCTGTGTTCCTGTCTGTTCGTAACAACGTTTGTGGAGTCCTCATACCATCAATGAGTACTTCAAAAGAACACTGTGTCATTTCAATTATATCTCCACCAGTGAGTAATGTGCCAGAAAGCATCTATGTCAGGGCTCTGCCCATTCAGTCTATGTCAAAGTATTAAGAAGGCTTATCTAAGATAGTCTATTGAAGTGTGAAGTAGAGCTTCATCTTACTGTAGTTTGTTTTTTTTCCTGGAGCAGGGTACAATGCTGCAGTGAAGCAAGTTGGTTTGTACATCCATTTATTAAATAAAACCCCATACATCTAAGCCCTGATCTGAAAAAGTGTGGAGCATCCACAGCTCCCATTGACTCCATCTTTGCTTCCAGGTGTGTGTAAATTAAAAAAAAAAAGTCTATTTCAGAGAGCTGAGGTACCTAATGGAGTCTGGCAATTAGATACATTCACCTTAACAAATGTATTTCTGATCCTATATTCATAATTTCTGATCTCCCAGATAAAATCAGCCACCTAAACTATTTGGGGCTCACCTCTCTTGCTCTAACTTCTGCCACACTCTCACCACTGCTCCCCTGTTGCTCCTGAAATTGTACAAGAAGCTCCTCTGTTCTCTACTTCCTATTTCCCCTTGTCTGGGCAACCACAAAGACCCATGATACCCCTTGCCAGGTCACAGGCCCTCCTTGCTCCTCCTTTCCTCCTGAGCCACAAGCCTTGACCTTCTATCTTCTTGAAATCACATGCTGCCGGGCTGTGCCGCAAGTGCCACGCTCCCTGTGCCTCAGCTTCCCCTGCCTGTGAGATAGGCGTGCAGATCTGCACAAAGGTTACTTATTCTCTTTGGGGCTAAAATGCTTTAATCTCAAAGGGGATTAGAAAAAAATGGCCTGTGAGCAACTACAGCTCTTAGCTCTGATCTTTACTTTCAACAGCAGGAAGAGTTATTTTAGGGGCTAGTCCCACACCAGCCTCTCTCCTCCTTGACAAATCTCTATGGTGCTGCTGTACTGAAGAGATTGGATGTTGCCAGTCCATCACTCTCCAGACAGCTCCAATTTTCCTTTTTTAATTTACGCTTAGTTAGGGGGGAAATAATTATTATGCCCAATGAACTCATATTAGTAGGTTTGCTCTTTTGTCAAAGGAACATTCTTGTTATCGTGTGCATTCCACAGAGAAGACTTATCTCATGGCTGTCCTGAAGGGATTGCCTATTCACTACAGAGCCAGTCACACTGGTTCTATTAGAGACAAACACCACCAAGAATATAGTTAAATGGATTTTCCCTGCATATGTCATCAAAATTCACACACACTGTTGCCAACTCTCAGAATATTTGGTTTTTCTTGTTATCCAACAGCTCCTGGACTCTTCTGATTACAAAATAATCTTTCTTTCTTTCTGTAAATTTCTAGCTGCAATTCCATAGCTGGAGAAAAAAGCTCAAAAATTTGAAACAGGTGCACTCTAAAAGCTCAAAAAAACACAGTACATAAAAAGAACTCAACATTTATTATTTAAAAAACAAAATAATATCATGTTTTTTATTTTATTTTTATGTTAGTTTAGTTTTATACTGCCATCCAACAATCATGAGTTAGGCTGCAAAAAATCATGAGATTAAATTTCATGGTTTTTAAAGCCAATTTTAAAATAATAGATCTGGGGATCCTTTTAGTTGGTGTTTGAGCCATTCGTGTTTATATTTCCAAATTTTTCTCCTCAGCTGAGAGGACTAGAAATATCCATCTAACTATCTATAGTAGTTAGCTATCTAGCTATTAATAAAAGCTGAGACTTTGTCTCATGGTGCTGTGATTCCAGGAGCTGGGGCTTTAAGAACAACCCATATACAGAGACGCCTGACAAAATCATGAGTGTTGGCAACAGTTAGCAAATTATTTGGTTACCAGTTTGGCTCCTAGGTACTCTCAGAAATGCCCATCCAACAACATCCCAACTGAATAAAAATATCTTTCTTTCCTGAAGTGGGGGAGATGTTACTCATAGCAGTAGTATTCCTTCATCCTGGTGCAAATCTTACAATGGGGTATTTCATGCATTTAAAATGACAGAAAGGCCTACCAATACATCTCTTAGATGGCAAACTCTCTCTTGTTATTGGTCCTAAAAGAAAGGTGTATCATGTCCTGCAGAAAGTCTACCTTGTGTAGTTACTCATCTGGCAGAGCCAGGACATGCATACTGTATAGCACAATATTGGTAGAGAGAGTATCCCATTGGGTTTTCTGGCTCTGGGACAAATTCTGCTCTGTTACACCCAGTGCAACCCTCTCTGGGAAAAATTTGGCCCTATGAGTCTGTCTAAAGAAAAAAAATGTAAATGTAAATTTGGCAGATGGGTCTTTTTAATATTTTCATTTCACTGCGCCTACATTGAAGGGCAGAAAGAATAAATAGTTTCCATGCAGTCACCTTAGCTTAGCTGGCACAACACGAGTGGTACAAATACTTTTAGCTGTAATTATGAATTTTGCTGGCAAATCACTAAATTAGCCAAATGACAAAATTAGCTGCAGTTTGGCTAAAGACCAAAAGTAATTAATCTGAACCACTGCTGGTTATCCCTGGGTAGAGCAATGCTTTTAATAAACCACAGAATCAGAAAGATTAGAATAGGAAAATGTAGCTTGCCATAGGTCTTGTTTGCTGAAATGTATGTGGATATCAATTACAAACCATTTAACAGATAAATACAAGGCAAGAAAATTACAGATTTTGGGTGGAGGTGATTAATGTAAAAGGACCTGATTCTGTTTCCATTGAAGTCAATGGCAAAAACATAGATTTCAATATAAGCAGTCATGTAAGAAACAAATGTTTGAGTGGCCATCTTTGAGTCAAAGACTTCAGAAAAAATACCCAAAGTAAATGTTCATTCTAATATTGCATTTACTTCACATTTAGTTAGAAACAGTGAGTTGTACACAACCTTCTGCACATGGTGAAATCAATTCAAAGATAGATCTATAATGTTGTTTTCTTCCTGTACAGTACATGTATATATTATGAAGACAGTCTTACAAAGCCTAGAACCAATATAAAAATTTACTCAAAGATATAGTTCTAAGCCATATGTCTCACACATGTTCTAATTAAGTTTCTGTCTCAAAAAGAAAATCAATATCTTGTATCAAATCAACACTTCAATATTTTGTCCAGCTCTTTTTTGTTTTATCAAATATTTGTTACACTGAGATGGCTTGTCAAGGTTCCTCCCCCACTCTGAACTCTAGGGTACAGATGTGGGGACCTGCATGAAAACCTCCTAAGCTTACTTTTAACAGCTTAGGTTAAAACTTCCCCAAGGTACAAATTAATTTTATCCTTTGTCCTTGGAATAACCACTGCCACCACCAAACTCTAACTGGGTTTACTGGGAAACATAGTTTGGACACGTCTTTCCCCGCAAAATCCTCCCAACCCTTGCACCCCACTTCCTGGGAAAGGTTTGGTAAAAATCCTCACCAATTTGCATAGGTGACCACAGACCCAAACCCTTGGATCTGAGAACAATGAAAAAGCATTCAGTTTTCTTACAAGAAGACTTTTAATAGAAATAGAAGTAGATAGAAGTAAAGGAATCACCCCTGTAAAATCAGGATGGTAGATACCTTACAGGGTAATTAGATTCAAAACATAGAGAATCCATCTAGGCAAAACCTTAAGTTACAAAAAAGACACACAGACAGGAATAGTCATTCTATTCAGCACAATTCTTTTCTCAGCCATTCAAAGAAACCATAATCTAATGCATACCTACCTAGATTACTTACTAAGAGTTCTAAGACTCCATTCCTGTTCTGTCCCCAGCAAAAGCAGCATATAGACAGGCACAGACCCTTTGTTTCTCTCCCTCCTCCCAGCTTTTGAAAGTATCTTGTCTCCTCATTGGTCATTTTGGTCAGGTGCCAGCTAGGTTACCTTTAGCTTCTTAACCCTTTACAGGTGAGAGGATTTTTGCTCTGGCCAGGAGGGATTTTAAAGGGGTTTACCCTTCCCTTTATATTTATGACATGGCTAAAGAAGGGTTAGAAACTGTTGGCACAAAAATGGCAAAGACACTAGAAGTTCAATTCTTGCCCAGAACACACATTCGTGTTTTGGGAAGTTAGAATGAGATCTGGGAACACTTCAGACAGTTGAAATCTGTTGCATAGCATTTCATGGATCATATTGCTATATTATATAGGCCCTGGGAATGGGAGGTAGAGACCACAAGTTCATCTAGCAGAATTTAGATTGCAATAACTTCTCAGAGGGGAAGGATTTAAGGAACCACAAAGGATGTATGCAGAAGGGCATTTGAACCCATTGAGCCTGAAGAACTCCGTATTCACCTCCATTTATCCTAGAGCTTTCACTGAGCTACTTGGTCCCCGGTGACCTGCTGCCATCACTCTCCTAATTAGAACATAAGAATGGCCATACTGGGTCAGACCAAAGGTCCATATAGTCCAGTATCCTGCATTCTCACAGTGGCCAATGTCAGGTGCCCCAGAGGGGCATACTTCTCAACAGCACAGAGGCTGTCAGACCAGGAGTGGGACCGTTCTACTGTGTTCCCGAAAGTCTCATCTATGTACCTCTCTGTCTCCCTTAGCTCCTCCAACTCAGCCACCCTGGTCTCCAAAGCCCATACATGGTCTCTGAGGGCCAGGACCTCCTCGCACCGAATGCACTCATATGCCACCTGCCCATAGGGCAGGTAATTCTACATGCTGCATTTGGGTGCAATAAACTGGGTAGCCCCCACTCTGTTGCTGGCCTTCTGCCTTTTATCAGGGGGTGTTTTTTGGCTTAAGTTTAAAAACAGTTTAAGGAATGTTAAGTGTATGTAGCCCCTCCACACACACACTCCCCCTGTAAACTCCCTTGCAAAACTGTTAGCTGCTTCTGTCTTCCTGAGTAGCCCCCCCTCCCTGCCCCGTTAAGAGTTGATGGGTGCTAAAGGGCTTAGGGATGAAAGCCTCATTAAGACGCTCTCAGCTCTCATCCTTGCCTACCAGGCCACTAGGCTCAACACCCACACAGTCAGCACACGGTCCCCCAAACAAACAGACCACATGGTATATTTCAGTCCAGCAGCAAGCACACCACAACAAACACAAACACACAACAAACTTACCCCAAGGGTTATGTAATCACTCCTCCTTAACCCAGAGAAGTCCCTCATAAAACTCCCCTTTTAGCCGCTCCTGTTTGGAATGACTCCTTTTTACATGCTTCCTTGACTGCTTCCCTTAAAATTGTGCAGAAGCAGCCATGGAGGGTATACATGAGGAGATAATACTTGTCTGAGTAGTGTTAACTACACTTGCATATGTGCTCAGGTATCCCTGGAACTGAGAGGGAAGCATGCCATGGAGACTAGCTATTCTCCATTTCCAACCTCTCCTCCCCCAATGCTGCCAAATTTATATGAAATCCAAACTTACAGTGCTCATAAGGAGAAACTTCCCCAAAATACTAGAATGAAAGAATCAGATACACCCATAGTGTGTAGCAGCAGGTTTACATCCCCTTCACTAGGACAAGTGGAGGGGTGTGTATAAGCATTTAGATATCTAAATTACAGTGGATTCTGTTTTAGAAGGATGTGAACAAAAGGAAAAAAATGCAGCTTCTCTGGTAAAAGGCAAGTGTACTGAATATGATTTATCTTCACTTACAGGCAAGTACTATTGTAAAGTCTAATCCTTACTAGATAGCTTTACACAGGATGTCTTGCATCATAGGTATTGGCCGTGATGTTTTGGACACATTCCACCCTTAGCTATTAATTTCTGCTTACATACATTCCCTGTGGAATTTCATTACTTCCTATTCTAAAATGTTGTATTGATGTGCACTGTTAAACAACTCCTGTGCTCCAGTTGAGGGGTAGCTGCATTTAAGTGGTTTCAGAGTAACAGCCGTGTTAGTCTGTATTCGCAAAAAGAAAAGGAGTACTTGTGGCACCTTAGAGACTAACCAATTTATTTGAGCATAAGCTTTTGTGAGCTACAGCTCACTTCATCGGATGCATACTGTGGAAACTGCAGAAGACATTAAGTGGTAGAGGAAATTATTACTGTATATGTAAAGCACCAGACTGTCAAACCCTTACACATCCTGTTGAATACTTATTCAAGAAAGAAGACTCATTGGTCTTAACAGGACTGTTGTTTAAGTGAGGGAACTTTTATATGAGGAAGCCCAAATTTGTAAAAGACTGCGATAAAAAACTTCTCTAGAGATGTAAAATATTATTGACTCTATGAAAAGCTGTAGCAGAGTTCAGGGCCATGTTGGTCAATTTTCTGTTTGCAGAAAAGATCAGTGACATGGAGTCTGGATATATTTTTGTGTAATTTGTTTATTTACTAGATTCATAGATACTAAGGTCAGAAGGGACCATTATGATCATCTAGTCTGACCTCCTGCACAATGCAGGCCACAGAATTTCACCCACCCACTCCTGCGAAAAACCTCTCACCTATGTCTGAGATATTGAAGTCCTCAAATCGTGGTTTAAAGACTTCAAGGAGCAGAGAATCCTCCAGCAAGTGACCCGTGCCCCATGCTACAGAGAAAGGCAAAAAACCTCCAGGGCCTCTTCCAATCTGCCCTGGAGGAAAATTCCTTCCTAACCCCAAATATGGCGATCATCTAAACCCTGAGCATATGGGCAAGATTCACCAGCCAGATACTACAGAAAATTCTTTCCTGGGTAACTCAGATCCCACCCCATATAATATCCCATCACAGGCCATTGGGCCTATTTACCATGAATATTTAATTATCAAAACCATGTTATCCCATCATACCATCTCCTCCAGAAACTTATCGAGTTTTATCTTAAAGCCAGATAGATCTTTTGCCCCCACTGCTTCCCTTGGAAGGCTATTCCAAAACTTCACTCCTCTGATGGTTAGAAACCTTCATCTAATTTCAAAGTCTAAACTTCCCAATGACCAGTTTATATCCATTTGTTCTGGTGTCCACATTGGTACTGAGCTTAAATAATTCCTCTCCCTCTCCGGTATTTATCCCTCGGATATATTTATAGAGAGCAATCATATCTCCCCTCAACCTTCTTTTAGTTAGGCTAAAAAAGCCAAGATCCTTGAGTCTCCTTTCATAAGACAAGTTTTCCATTCCTCGGATCATCCTAGTAGCCCTTCTCTGTACCTGTTCCAGATTTAATTCAGCCTTCTTAAACATGGGAGACCAGAACTGCACACAGTATTCCAGATGAGGTCTCACCAGTGCCTTGTATAACGGTACTAAAACCTCCTTATCCCTACTGGAAATACCTCTCCTGATGCATCCCAAGACCGCATTAGCTTTTTTCACAGCCATATCACATTGGCAGCTCATAGTCATCCTAAGATCAACCAATACTCCAAGGTCCTTCTCCTCCTCCGTTACTTCTAATTGATGCGCCCCCAGCTTATAACTAAAAGTCTTGTTATTAATCCCTAAATGCATGACCTTACACTTCTCACTATTATTTCATCCTATTACTATTACTATTACTCCAGTTTACAAGGTCATCCAGATCCTCTTGTAGGGTATCCCTGTCCTTCTCTAAATTGGCAGTACCTCCCAGCTTTGTAACATCCGCAAACTTTATTAGCACACTCCCACTTTTTGTGCCAAGGTCAGTAATAAAAAGATTAAATAAGATTGGTCCCAAAACTGATCCTTGAGGAACTCCACTGGTAACCTCCCTCCAGCCTGACAGTTCACCTTTCAGTAGGACCCATTGTAATCTCCCCTTTAACCAATTCCTTATCCACCTTTCAATTTTCATATTGATCCCCATCTTTTCCAATTTAACTAATAATTCCCCATGTGGCACGGTATCAAACGCCTTACTGAAATCTAGGTAAATTAGATCCACTACGTTTCCTTTGTCTAAAAAATCTGTTACTTTCTCAAAGAAGGAGATCAGGTTGGTTTTGCACGATCTACCTTTTGTAAAACGATGTTGTATTTTGTCCCATTTACCATTGACTTCAATGTCCTTAACGACCTTCTCCTTCAAAATTTTTTCCAAGACCTTGCATACTACAGATGTCAAACTAACAGGCCTATAGTTACCCGGATCACGTTTTTCCCTTTCTTAAAAATAAGAACTATATTAGCAATTCTCCAATCATACGGTATAACCCCTGAGTTTACAGATTCATTAAAAATTCTTGCTAATGGGCTTGCAATTTCATGTGCCAATTCCTTTAATATTCTTGGATGAAGATTATCTGGGCCCCCCAAATTAGTCCCTTTAAGCTGTTTGAGTTTCGCTTCTACCTCAGATATGGTAATATCTACCTCCATATCCTTATTCCCATTTGTCATGCTACCATTATCCCTAAGATCCTCTTTAGCCTTATTAAAGACTGAGGCAAAATATTTGTTTAGATATTGGGCCATGCCTAGATTATGTTTGGCCTCCACTCCATCCTCAGTGTTTAGCGTTCCCACTTCTTCTTTCTTTGTTTTCTTCTTATTTATATGGCTATAGAACCTTTTACTATTGGTTTTAATTCCCTTCGCAAGGTCCAACTCTACTTGACTTTTAGCCTGTCTCACTTTATCCCTACATGTTCTGACCTCAATAAGGTAGCTTTCCTTGCTGATCCCTCCCATCTTCCACTCCCTGTATGCTTTCTGCTTTTTCTTAATCACCTCTCTGAGATGCTTGCTCATCCAGCTTGGTCTACAACTCCTGCCTGTGAAATTTTTCCCCTTTCTTGGGATGCAGGCTTCCAATAGCTTCTGCAGCTTTGATTTAAAATAATTCCAGGCCTCCTCTACCTTTAGATCCATAAGTTCTTCAGTCCAATCCACTTCCCTAACTAATTACCTTAATTTTTGAAGATTAGCCCTTTTGAAATCAAAAACCCTAGTTACAGATTTATTTTTGTTAATCCTTCCATTCAGTTTCAACTGAATTAGCTCATGATCACTTGAACCAAGATTATCCCCTACAACCATTTCTTCTATGAGCTCCTCACTACTCACCAAAACCAAATCTAAAATGGCATCCCCTCTAGTCAGCTGTAGCTCACGAAAGCTCATGCTTAAATAAATTGGTTAGTCTCTAAGGTGCCACAAGTACTCCTTTTCTTTTTGCAAAGACAGACTAACACGGCTGTTACTCTGATACTTGATGAAGGAATCCATCAGCTATCGCATCTAGGAAAATCTGAGCCCTATTATTATTACTAGCACTCATCCTCCGGTCTATATCTGGGAAGTTAAAGTCTCCCATGATCACACAGTTTCCATAAGTATTTACTTTATTAAAAACATTAAAAAGGGCTCTATCCATATCCAAATTAGATCCCGGCGGTCTATAACACACCCCAAGCACTATCCCAGGGGAGGCTCTAATAGTT
Organism: Caretta caretta; assembly: GCF_965140235.1. NCBI lineage: Eukaryota > Metazoa > Chordata > Testudines > Cheloniidae > Caretta > Caretta caretta. The sequence goes on from NC_134209.1 coordinate 57,869,613, forward strand.
TTCTTCCCCAATGTAATTTTTGCCCAGACGGACTCTGTCTTATCCATTCCATCGCTTCTTATTTCTTTACATTCTACCTCCTCATTGATATACAATGCTGCTCCACCACCTTTACCTTTATTTTGGTCTTTCCTAAACAGCACATACCCTTCAATACCTATAGTCCAGTCATGACTACTATTCCACCATGTTTCTGTTATCCCTAGAATATCTGGTTTCACTTCCTGCACCAGTAGCTCTAGTTCCTCTATTTTGTTACCTAGGCTCCTCGCATTGGTGTACAGACATCTTAATTTTTGCTGTTTGGCCTCACTCACATTCTGTACCCTATAAGGCATAGTCATTCTACAGCCAGTATAACCTATTAGACTGGTATCCACACTGCCCTTCCTCCTTATATACATTCTCCTACCCACGGCTGTATCCTTTCTTACTTCGTTTTCTTCCCTCTCAATGCTAAAATCTGGTGTGCAGATTACCTGGACATCTCCCAATCATCTCCCCAAAATTCCTAGTTTAAAGCTCTCTTAATCAGTTGTGCCAGCCGCCATCCTAGAAGTCTATTTTCTTCCCTACTCAGATGAAGTCCATCCCGAGAGAACTGTCCTCTATCCATGAATGCCTCCCAGTGGCCAGACATCCCAAAGCCCTCTTTATAGCACCACTGCCAAAAACCATCTGTTGATAGTCATAATCTTGTCACACCTTTGTTACCCTTCTCTAGGAACAGGGAGAATCCCACTAAAGATTACCTGAACCTCGATTTCCATAAGCGTCTTCCCCAGCCTCCCTTAATACTTTCCAGTGAGAATCTAGCTGTATCATTTGTTCCCACATGAAGGATAATTAGGGGATTCTTTCCTGCTCCCTTTAGGATCCTTTTCAACCTCAGGTCTACATGCCGTATCTTAGCACCTGGAAGACAGCACACCCTCCTATTCTCTGGATCAGCTCTGGTTACAGGCCTGTCTATTCTTCCCAATAAAGAGTCCCCCATCACATAGACCTGCCTTTTCCTGGTGACGGCACTATTCTCCAGTCTATCCCCTGTTCCCTCTGACTGCAAGTTCTTTCCATTCCTATTCTCCCTTGTAATCCTCTTCAACCCATCCTGTATCATCCTGGGGCTCATATTTGGTGTAGTCTCCATTAACTCTTCCCCTTTTCCTCAAGGAATAGCCGCTCTTCTCTTCTTCCTTGCCCTTCCAACTTCAGTGATTACCTGCTGAGCCCCTTCTTCATTTTCCAACTCTGCAAACCTATTCTTGAGCTCTATTTCTCCTTCACTAGCCTGTCTTTTCCTCTGCCTGGTTCTTTTAGTCACATGCTTCCACTGACCACTTTCCTCAGTCTCCCCTCAGAATTCCCCAGACCTGCTTCCATCTGCATGTCTGAACTTTTCCCTTTAGATACCTCATGTCTTTGCTTCATAATCTGCTCAAACTCCTTCCTAAACTCAACCAGACTTTCCACCTGCATCTCCAAACCTCGGATCTTTTCCTCCATCAGCTCTATCAGACGGCACTTCATGCAGACAAAACTCTTACCAGGTACCCCCTCCAGGATCATGTACATACCGCAGCTTCCACATCCAGTCATCCTCACTGTGTCTTCCACGACATGAGTCACTCCCACTGCTGCCTCTGTGTCTGTCATAGCCTTCCCACCTAAATCCTGTTAATCTGGGAAACACAAACCACACCAAAGCACCACCACCCACAGAAAGAACAAACCCCAAACAAGTACCACAAGACAAACTCCTCTGTTTACAGCTCTGTTTGCTAGCTCCTGTGCCGCTGCAGCTGTCTGTGCCACTGCCCTGACTGGCTGGCTACTTTTTAGGACCCCTAGACACAAGCCCTGTTTCCTTGAACACAAGTCAAACAAACTGTTCACAGGCATTTCCCACTTCCGGAAACTTCAGGTAAAATACCTTGGCCCTGTACCAAAAGCAGCTGCCATGGTCCTCTGTTTCTCTCTAAGGTTTCACACATATCCTGGGGCGGGGCGGGGCGGGGCAGGGTTGGGTGGGTGAGAGGGAGGGAGGAGGGAGAGAGTTCTCTTCCTGCCTCAGCCCCATAGCTTTGCATCTGAGAAACCCCACCAGCTCAAAACTCCTCTCTGGACTGCATGGCCATCAAAGGTGAGCCTAAACATCCACCCCCTTTTGTATAGCTGCTTTGTAATGGAAAAGACACTCAAGAGCTCTAACTTTCAGACAAAGATGGAGAAGCCAGGTGGGTGAGGTATAGAACAGGTGTACCTCATCCAGTGCATTAACTGACCCAAATAAGAACTATGTGGGTGAAACCAGACAATCACTACACTCTTGAATGAACTTCTACAGAAAAATGATAAGACAGAAATACCCTATCCCACAGGTGAGAGGTTATCTCCTTAAAGATCTCCTGATTAAGCCAGTGTGGTCTCTTGCCATACTTTCTATCTTTCCTACGCAGTAGGGTAGTTTGCTCTTGAGCCCTTAATAATGTCTCTTTGAAAAACTGCTAACTCTCTGGAACTGCTTTTCCACTTAGACTTGCTTCCCAAGGGATCTTACCTACCAACTCCCTGAGTTTGCTAAAGTCTGGCTTCTTGAAATCTGTTTTTTTATTGTGCTGTTTTCCCTCCTTCCATTCCTTAGAATCATGAACTCTAGCATTTCATGATTACTTTCACCCAAGCTGCTTTCCACTTTCAAATTCTCAACCAGTTCTTCACTATTTGTCAAAATCAAATATAGAACAGCCTCTTCCCTAGTGGTTTTCTCCACCTTCTGAAATAAAAAAAAAGTCTCCACTACATTCCATTAACTTGTTGAACAATCTGTGCCCTGCTGTGTTATTTTCCCAACAGAAAATAATATATTACATTTTGCTCCTTTTTGGTAAACACTGTCACCACCTCCAGGAAGCTGACAGTCATTGTGGTGACTATTTTGTGACATGACACTAGATTATTATAATGGCAATACTGGACAGAGGCAGGTAAACAAACAGGTCCGGCATGCCAGGGGCTTTCCCTGAACAAGCAGCGGACCGGCTTTGAGAACCACTGCTGTACAGCTTTTCAGAAATTTAGTACAATGTTGCACTGGGCAGTGGTGCAGTCAGTGGGAATAATCCAAATAGTGCATTATTTGCACAATTTTTGTTCGCAGGGTGAACTGGGTCAAATGAGTGTTTTCAGGCCCTGGCTAAATAGTTGGGGAAACCCCTAGCGAAGGACAAAACAGAAGGCCCTTTCACTACATTAACCTACCTGGACCTTGAGCTGAACTTTGCTTGCAGGGTTGTTGCCCCGGGGCGGGCTTTTTGTGCGCGGCTGGCAGCAGCAACAGCTGGCATAGCCAGACCACACAATTAAATACTCATTCTACCTATAGTGACTCAGTATGCCACATTAGCCATTTGGATCAAGATAGTGTTGCATGTTCCACTGTAGTGCATCTTCATATTCTTTATAATCCATCTTGTGAATAGTTAGGTGCTGCCCTAATTCTCTTGACATTTTGTCAGTATCGCCCTCATCCAGGCAAAATTTGGGCACCCTTAATTTAAACCAACTTTTTAAATGGCTGAGCCTTTTTGATAAGACCAGAAGAATTGAGGCCAGCATCTTGATATTATCATAAATGTTCATGACAGATGTGACTAAAGATTCTCTCCCAGGGCAGAGAGGATATCAAACTTTTAAAACATAATTTATTCTGTATTATGAAACACAGCAGGGGATAGAAAAGAAATTACAGAGTAAGATGAAGCGGCAGATACAAAAGAAACTCCAGATGAACAAGAAAACTTGAGTTTGGAAGGAACTATCAATCTGCTGGCTGCTTATGCTCAGAATCCTATGCCTAATTACAGACGTGAGAGAAGTAAGTGTAACAGCAGAATGTAAAGAATAAGAAATGATTTTAGATTGTAAACTTGGGGGTAGGGAATGCATCTTCCAAAGTGTTGGTACAGAGCTTAGCACAAAGGACACTATCATAATTCAAATAATTAATAATTAATAATAATGACCCTGGAGTAATTTTTGGTGGCTTTATCTCTGCAGATTGCCTTCTATATTATGGTCAGAATATAGTTAGAATACCTTATTTTATGACCACTGATGTGTCTCATATTTTGCCTTTCCTTTTGGTTTGGGACTCTGTGCACAGTGGGTCTTAGAGGAGGACAGGAAAGTTAAGACACATTTTAGGCTTAATTATTCATTCGATGTCAATTGTATTCATGTACCTGAGAGCAGATTTGGTTCCAATGGCTTTATTCAGTCTTACTGATGAAGTTCACATCAGAAGTGGACATTGGAACAAGATATTTTTTATTCCTCCATACTTTCCTTTTTGCTTTCTTCTTGGCTCACAAGCCAAATGAAGGGCTTAAATGAGTCACGCTGCATGCTAAAAGGCCACAACTATTTTTCCATTTTACTTCTATATGTGCAAAAATTGAAAAAAAATATGTTATAATATCTCACAGAGAAAAGTAAAAAAAAGAACAAATTATATTTCAAAAAATATACTGACATAACCTTGTACAAAAGTCCTCAAAACACTCATGGCAAATATAGATCATAGAAAACAATAATTACTACTTCCTTTCCTTCTGCCCAGGCTTGAAAAGGGAAATCAATAATAACCACCATTACCCTAACTCTTGGTGTACACTTTAACTATCCAAAGAGCACTGTAAATAATAAACAAATTAAGATAGAAAATAAAATGGTTCAATATGTTACATTTCTTTCTGATCTTTAGATTTTGTATTAATTATATTGATTACTTAAGAATCTCCAGTTATCACTTTGAGGGTTGACAGGTTCTTGCCCCAAGATCAGGTCCAGTATTATTCAAATTATTATATAGTTGGGAACCCCTATGTGCACACTCACACCCAGTTGCAACACTCACATTATAACAGGTTTCAGAGGAACAGCCGTGTTAGTCTGTATTCGCAAAAAGAAAAGGAGTACTTGTGGCACCTTAGAGACTAACCAATTTATTTGAGCATGAGCTTTCGTGAGCTACAGCTCACTTCAAGAAACTCTTTTATATTTACAAAAATAATTTATTCATACATTTAGTACAGTCACAAACATCCCAAATCAGTAAAGTAGATAGAGACACTACAGAATGTACATCTGCACATCCATATACTCACAGCATCTCTTGCAGAAAAACCTGAAATGTTAGCCATCATCTTCCTCATCACCATCTCCTTCCACATTGTCTGGGTATACCGCAAGAAGGACAGGAGACTTGTTATGATTTTAATTAGGCCACAACTTTATTATACAGATGTCTGGGACTACCCGGCAGATAAAGTGCTCAGTGCAGGCAAATCCATGCTTATTCAAATAAATTCTCCAGGGCTTCCACCAGCCGCCCTTTGTTTCCATCCAGGTCCCCCAAGCCAACCTATGGCTTGGACCTTACCATCCACCAGCCTCGCAAGAGGCTTAAGGAGGGCTATGAGAACGGGAGTTGGCTCCCTGCCGTATCAGTCATGGGAGTCCCCGAACCCCCTCCATCGTTCTGTTTCTTTATCCAGTACCTCCTTTTAAGTCCTTTACCAGGCCATTTATCGGGTCACTGGCTGCCCTCCCTATGGAGTACCTGCACTGAACATCCGCCATAAGGAGGCACCAGCCATTTGCTTGGCTGCCTCCCCCAACCCCGCTGGGTTCCCAGACATCTGCAATTGGCCTCTTGGCTAGCAGCCCTACTGGGGAGAAAGAACCCATTGTCCAATGTGTGATCGTCAAGGGGCACCAGCAGCTGCATTGTCCTTGACCTGGTACTGCAGCAACCACCCTTAACGGAGGGCTGCATAGGCAACCCATTCTCTGGATCCTTGTATTGACAAGACTCCTTGAAAGAAATCAAAATAAACAACTTGTAAACTGGAGCCAAAAATCTGCATTTTGCCAACCACATGACATTCCAAGGTTCCAGAGAGCCCGCGGCTTATGTAATTTGGCAAACTAGAAATGAGACAAGGCATCTGCTATGCCATTATCCATGCCCAGCACATGCCTGGAAGAAAAAAAACAGATGTTGAAGCTTAAGCACTGGAGAACAAATGCTCTTACCAACTTTCCAATCCCGTGCGATCTGGAAGTTTGGCGATTGATAACCTGTACCACTGCCGTGTTGTAGCACCAAAGGCACACCTGTATATCAGCCCCAAATTAATAACCATTTGTACCTCCACAATGATACCCCCTTAAAGTGACTTAGAAAACTTTTCTACACCCACAAGTCTTACTACATCTGTGTAGTGACTCATATGTAATTGTGTGGTCTGGCTATGCCAGCTGTTGCCGCTGCCAGCCGCGCACAAAAAGCCGGCCCCGGGGCAACAACCCTGCAAGCAAAGTTCAGCTCAAAGCCCAGGTAGGCTAATGTAGTGAAAGGGCCTTCTGTTTTGTCCTTCGCTAGGGGTTTCCCCAACTATTTAGCCAGGGCCTGAAATGTGTCCACCAGATGAAAACACTCATTTGACCCAGTTCACCCTGCGAACAAAAATTGTGCAAATAATGCACTATTTGGTTTATTCCCACTGACTGCACCACTGCCCAGTGCAACAGTGTACTAAAGTTCTGAAAAGCTGCACAACAGTTGTTCTCAAAGCCGGTCCGCTGCTTGTTCAGGGAAAGCCCCTGGCACGCCGGACCGGTTTGTTTACCGGCCGCGTCCGGAGGTTTGGCCAATCGCAGCTCCCACTGGCCGCAGTTCGCGGCTGCAGGCCAATGGCGAGTGTGGGAAGGGCGGCCAACTCGTCCCTTGGCCCATGCCGCTTCCCGCAGCCCCCATTGGCCTGGAGCGGCCAACTGCGGCCAGTGGGAGCCGCGATCGGCCAAACCTGCGGACGCGGCAGGTAAACAAACTGGTCCGGCCCACCAGAGGCTTTCCCTGAACAAGCGGCAGACCGGCTTTGAGAACCACTGCTGTACAGGATACTGAACAGCCCATGGACATAGCCTTGTCAAAATAAAATTGCCGGTGGTATTCGTCTTGCAAACATGCCTGTATTTACGGGGTTGCGAACACAACCACCATTATTAAATGCCCAGCAAATACTATTATGTGCCCAAGGCCCCTTTTGAGCTGCTTGCAATATGAACAAACCCCGGCACCCTTGGTGTTATGCCCTTCAACCACAGTGTGTGATGCCACCTTAATACAGGGTTTGTGTTGCTGCCCTTAATGGAGACTGCTTATGACATGTCCCCAAACCTTTTGTGTGCCTAATTATATCTGTATAATTAACAAAGGCAGGGCTGCCATCTGGGTAGGCCTGTCCCATAACACCCCCCTTAAGGACGAGGGCAGGCTCCCAATTTTTCCCATTTTCTAGGCACTCTTGGCCTCTCAGGCAGTTCACTTTTTTGCTTGCCTTGCCCATGTTTACTGTCTGTGAACACCTTCTTGTGCCATAGGGGTATTATATCCACAAATTTGCCTGTGCGGATTTTATATTGAGTTGCACTGAGTCGGTGAACTGCCATTGGGTCAGCTACCCTGGCATAACAGTACTGAGGCCTGCATGGAGGGAGTTCTGCAGAGCCCTGCTGCCCCATAGGACCCCCTCGAGAGTGTACTCTGTCCCATGCAGTTACATGCCCTGATGGCCGATGAGTTCCCATGTCCTCTTCACTGTCCGGCTGCCCAAACTTGAGCCCATGCTGGGCCTACCCTGTCACCCTGTGCAGACCGCTCACATCTAGCTGCCTAAAGCTGCTGTAGTAAATGCAAACTCAGTGCCCCCACTGAAGGTGCCATCCCTAGGTGGGTCTGCCCAGGCTTCTGGACATTGCACTACTGGGCCCAGAGTATTTAATACCACAATGGGCTGACTCCTGTTCCCCTTAGGTGAACTTACTCAGTGACTGGTTGAGCACAGTTCCTGCACCTGGCTGTGGCCCCTGCAACTGCCACCCCTTGCCAGGTTGGAAGGCCGGATACCGTTCTGCCACCCATTTTCCCAACCTCTGTGTGATTTAGCTTACACTCACCCCCAGGATCAGCATTAGCGCCACCCCTTGTGTTCAGTGGAAGAGAACATCCTGGTTCTAGGTGACCTTGAGCCTTCTGAAATGCTGTAATGCTGTGGAGAAAACCTCAGAAACAACGTCACTGCCCATTTGCTGCACAGGTTAGCTGACTACCCCCATTAATGCACATAGCCTGGTCACCTGAATGCATGGACACTTTCCTTTGATCATTTGCCTCCCTTAGTCTGTGAGGCTGCCCTGGGGTATGCCTTGTGTTATTAAACACACCACCCTGGGCAGTAAAGGTCCATGTACTTGTGAGCCCCCTTGCCCCTGTTGTAATACTGTATGTCTTGGGTTCCCTTCCAGTTCATGGGCTCCCTCTGGGCTGCCCTGTGCTGAAGCCTGTGCCAGTCCCCTTTCCAGCAAAGGTATAGACACATGAGCAGCAACCAGCACACATCCAGAAAGAAGCACGGCTGGCACAAGAAACAGTAATTTTCCCCTTTCCCTCCCCTCTCCCTGTGCATGTTGATTGTTTGAGACTCTGACTAGCATCCATGCCAATTCCCCTTCACTGATTGCAGCCTGCAGCCTGCCTACCGAAGAATTTTAATCTGATATCTGCACTTGCAGCACGTTTGGTACATGCAACGGTTAAATTTTTCTTACCTTGCTCTGTCTCTCCCCCCCACACTCCATGCACCGTGATTGTATTAGACACTGACTCAGTAAAGTAGATAGAGATACTACAGAATGTACATCTGCACATCCATACACTCACACCATCTCTTGTAGAAAAACCTTAAATGTTAGCTATCATCTTCCTCATCACTATCTCCTTCCCCATTATCACCAGTGGCATTCATTCTTGCACCTCCCAAGGACTACATCTCCTTATCCTACCACCCCTAGGCTGCGATGCCACTTTTATATGTTACACTGACGCAGTTATGTTTCATGTATATTCAGTATTTGTATTTCCTCACCTTACTAATGTTGGAGTGTCTGTCTCCTGTAGGTTAGTATATTAAGGATCTCAACTTGACATATATGATAATAATTTGTTACCATGGCCCTTCTGTGGCTAGATATCACATTTGTTATTTCTGTCCTAACCAGTTCTTTCCAAGTTCCGAACTATGGTAAAAGGGTATGAATTTAGGAAGCCCCTATGCCAATCTACTTCAATGCATTCTCTGTGTTAAAGGTCGCAGCCATATATGGACCCTATGCTTTAGCTCATCACATCTATCTAGGTGAAAGGTCCCGAAAATATGTATGCTAACTTTGCCTTAGCTCAACATACAGGATGTGGCCTTTAGATCCCTTGCATTACAGCCAAACTATACTCTAATATAAACCTATAAGCCTATTATAATAAAATAAATAATCAAACCCATAAGAAAATAAGAAACTTATAAGAAAAGATATATAGGCAAGCAAGCAGGCTAGCCTTAGATGTATCTCATGTACTTGTTATGTACGTCCGTTCGTTGCCAGGATACTTCTGTGGTTGACTCATGTACCTGTGGTCAGAACTTCCCTTAAACTATATTTTCAGTTGCCCAAATACTTGGGGTTTTAAGTTGGGACATTTATCTGTGCAAAGTTCATAGGCCCCAATCCTTAGGCTAACTTGCTGAAGCTAATGTCTTACAGGATACAGGCCTGTAGGTTTCTTGCATTACTGCTGAATATAATGCAAAGCAGAATATAATGCAAAGCAGTGAATATAATAAAGGCAAACTAGCCCACTGGACTACAACATTCAGTTAGAACTGACTCTTGTGATTCTTGTTGTACAGACAGGCTCTCATTTTTATATAAATGGGATGACAAGAAATGCCTGGCCTGATCTTAGTCATAAAACAAACAACCCCTCCAAAAGCAACTTCTTGCTGTCCTTAGCTAATCTATGGTTAGCTGGAAACATAACTGGCATATACAAATCTAAAGTCTGAAATTCTGATCTTAAAATATAAAAGTGTCTTCTTTCTTGTATGAGTCATTTTGATTTACATTGTGAACGTTATATTATTATTATTATTATTATTATTATATATTATATGCATTCTGAGTTATATGCACCTGTCAGAACATTCCCTTTATGTTTCCAGACTCAATTCATAATTCACTCATGATCATTTGCTGATCCTAAAGGAACAATGACCTTCCTAGTTAAGAGCATGGAACCAGTAATAGACATACTTAAAGGGACCAGTGATCAATGGGTACATGATTAGGCCCTCTGTGAACTCAGGAAACCAGAAATCTTTTCTCCTAGTTCAATTCTATTTATGTTATCAGGAATAACTACAAATAGATATTACATGACTTTACCAAGTTTTACAGAGTATCCACTTTCTAAGGGCTTGTCTACACTTATACCACTGCAGCAACATTGATGCAGCTATGTTGCTGTCACACGTAATGAAGATGTTACCTATGCCAACAGGAGAGCTTTTCCCATTGGTGTAGGTATTCCCCCTCCCTGAGAAGCCCTTCCGTCAACATAGCACTGTCTACACTGGGGTTAGGTCGGCATAACTGCATCACTCAGGGATTTTCCAGACTTCTGAGAGGCGTAGTTATACCAACAGAAGTTTGTAGTGTAGACAAGGACTAAGTAGGATTATGCTGTGTTTAATCGGTATTCCTTGCAAGGAGATTTCATGCTTTTAATGTGTACTTGTGACTCCACCAGATTATCACAAAAATCTCTCTAAATGAAACATCCAACTTTGAATCCTACAAAACAAATTTTGTTTGCAAATAATGACCTACATTAAATAAAATACATCATAAAACCTGAAAGAAAAACTAGTAAAAAAAGAATTCCTTTTTGGCAGATTGTACAACCTCAGGGACAGACCAGCATATGTAGGGGCTGTAATGAGAGTGAAAACAAATTCTGTTTCCTTTGTCATAATTTTTTCACCATACATGTTTCCAGTCTCCTGTTCCCCAAATTGCCTTTTCTTAAAAGATATAATTTATGGGGGGAGGAGAGAAAGGAAAAAAAAGAAAAATGACCTTTTTACTATTTTAAAAATAGTAATTTGAAATTGCTTGGTGGAGAATACTAAGATTTTTATGTTGAATGTGTTGTTGCTATTATTATTGTTGTTATTGTATTTTATTATTATTACTTAAGTGGCCCACGCTGTACTAACCTCCTCAAAATCACAAAAAAATCAGAAATAGAAAAATATATTGACATACTAGATGGAAAACAGACTCAACAGTAAATAGTTTTCTGCATCCCGATGAGAGTGGGTTCAGCCCTGGGAGCTCATGGGGCCAAACTTTCAAAAGAGCTCTATCAGTTCCCATTTAGGTACCTAAGTAAGGGCAAGATTTCAAAATGTGTTCAGCACCCAGTAGCTCTCATTGTGTTACTTACAGTCAAATTTCCATAAGAACTTAGTACCCAACATGATGACACAGAGACAGACTGAGATTTTCATTCTCACTAGAATGCTTCCTGTTACAGAGTGGGTGGAGCTTTGATCTAGGAGTGCTAAGGATCCAGCAGCCAGACCACAACTGGACTATACACACATTTGTAGTCACTGAAAATGCTTTATAAGTTGATGCTTAACTGCTTATAAAAAGGCTAATTGCTGCTAATAGTTTAAAAAACCACAAACATATGAACAATTATTTAGAGTTGAGTGAACAGATTGGGGTAGATCTCTGACCACTGATTTGCCTGCCCAATTTTCATAAAATTATATTTTAAAAATCCTCCTTAGAAGCTATTAATAAACAATCACAATATTTAATGAAAATGTGATGTTACTCTGAGAAGTGGCTATATAAACATGGCACCATTTTGTTTGGAATCATATCTGTTTTACCATTTTTTGTAATTTTTAGCACTGAAGAACCAGTGCTAGGGTGGAGCAGATAGCTAGATCCCATTCTGCCTCCATTATCATTAATCTTATTCTTAATTAAGTTTCTATTGTACAACTGGTACTGTTAGTGCTTCATGTATCAGTTAGATCCTACCTTGCCTGTCAGAGCCGAGGCTGAGTTTACAAGCTGCTATTCAGAAATAAAAAACAAACAAACAAAATTTTTCAGCAAAAAATCAAGATTTTCCTGCAGATAATTTTGATTTTGAGGAAACTACATATTCCATCAGAAAATCATTTTCACAAAAAAATCACAGCCAGCTCTACTTCCAACCTGTAATGATGTAAATAGTCCTCATTCATGTGATCAGTTCTATTCCTTTCAAAGGCATTTATCTCACTTCTACACATGCTGTATTTTAAAACAGGACATGCTGCAATTGGAATATTAAACATATTGTGATACATATTAAAATCTTGTGAAACATTTTTAGCTTCATGACTCAAATACCTGTGCATGTGCCTTGTTTTAAGTAATTGTGCAATAACAGAGTAGTATCTAGTCTCCAGTAAGTATATGCTCAGTACTCCCATTATTGTTAATAATATGCCATCAATATAGGTACAAATCAATATAGAAGAGACCACAAAATGTTGTTTAAATTACCATAGAAAGCTCTACCAGTTCTATTATATAACTTTATTGTTTTCTTTGTTTTCCTTTTCAATAAATACAAATAATTTGACCATCAATGTAAGGGATGTAATTGTCTTTGAACTCTCTCTACCCTTTTCTGTTGAATTTGTATAAAAAGTATAATTTGTGTAAAAGCATCATAAAAATGGCTATTGGTAGCCATAAAAATGGTTTACTAGTGAATTCCAATATTTCCTTTAGCCAAGATCACCAAAACAAAACAAAAGAGTGTTTATCTAAATGCTATGTTTTCCATCTAGTATTTTATAGTATAGTATTTTATACTATAGTATAGTATTCCATCTAGTATTTTAATAGTAATTCCATCACTATTCAGAGCTGCTACTCTGAATAGTGCCAAAAAGTTGAACAACATTGAAGACGTTAGTGCTGTTAGAATGAAGCATCTATTTATTATAAAAAGCTGGTTTTGCTGGAAAAAAATGGCACTTTTTCTCCACACAACGTGGCACAATTCCATGTATCACAAATGTGATATTTTAAAATTCAAATGGAAGGCAGGAATTGTATCTCCTTTTTGCCACAAATTATGATGTTCACTGGCTGAAATGAGGTTATTTTCCCCTCAATCACAATCAGTGAATTCCTGCAAAATTCAGTTTGGACACGTGGAAATCTGCAAAGCAAAAATAGTTTCATCCAGCTCCATTCACCAGCCAGTCAGAAAATAGCTAATTCAAATGTTATGCTAATATTGATGGCACGGCTGACATCTGTAAATTACTCAGGCTCCTATTCCCTGTTGACCTGCACCTTGTATAGATATTCATAGACCAGGGAAAACATTACCAAATAAAATCACAGCATTTTACATCCTCTTTGAATTGATGTGTAAGTAATTAAACAAGGTGCCGGGAAATGGAGAATATCTGTAGGCGGAATTGGACCCTTTGATACTAGGGAGATGAACACACTATAAATATGATGAGATTCTTGAAACTTTCTCCATTCCCGCCGTAAAATTTATCTTTCAATACCTGCCTTAAAAATCTAGAAACTCAAAGGCTTTCTTCAAAACTCACAGGAACAAAGAGCTTTATTTAGCTATAAATCTAGAAGACATTTCTTGTTAATGTGTTAGGGACTGCCTGCATCATCCTAAAACTGTCTTGCCATGAATCAGGGTAAATAGCTTTGGAGGGGTGCAAACACTGCCTAGCTTGTAACATTGTGCCCCAAAAGTTCTTTATAGTAAGAAGCTCTAAAAAAGATTCCTAGTCCTTTAAATATAGAAAGGGTAATAAATAGGACTGCCTACTACCACCATTATGGTCAAGAGCACATCATCCATGGTGGGGGTGGGGGGAATCACAGCCTAAAGAGTGTTATGAAACAAGAATGCAACTTTTGTAAATGAATAACAATCATTCCAAAATTAATCAATTATGAAAAGAGGAACATGTAGGTTTTACAGCAAATGGAGATTTCAAACAGTTACCATAGTCAGTTCAGTTTCAGACAGTTCAACCATAAGCCCCCCAATCAATAAATCCAGACCATCTGAAAGCTGTCAAGCTATAGACATACCCTCTGAGACTTGGCCAGTAGCCAAACCTACTGTCCCCACTAATAGTATTATAGAACCTATCGAGCCATTGAGTCTCTCTCAATGAATATCACGTGTCAATGACTGTCTCCATGTCCCAATAATTATACCAGGGACTTGACTAATTCTTCCTTCTTCCTTTCAATTCCCAGCAACTCTTGACTTCTTTCTAAAAGTACAGTAAATAGTGTTACAAATTAACTGCAAAGCTTCTTGCCTAGAGGCCAATGATGCAAAGATATTTTTTTTCAAAGTGCTTAAGTGACTTAGAAATCAATGCTCCTATCAGACTTAAGTTCCTACATCACTTAGAGGCTTTTGTTGAATTTGCCCAACATGTCTCACAAATAATAAATATTGAAAATAATGTGCACACAGTTTGAGTGTACTTTCCAGAAGCATTTGAGTGATTGAAGAGCCCTACAAAAGTATTATCAGAAATAGAATTTCATAGTCTCATGCATAAATATTTGTGCCGGGGGGAAGGGCGGCTTTCACACTGATAAAACTAGGGAATAAAACAATGGCATGTCATTTGTTTGGCTAATCTGAACAATTTGAGTACTGTGACATTAAGAACAGCCCAAGGCCAGGGCACCCAGAGAGTTGGTAATGAATTGCAGCTGGCTTAACCAGTTCAAGTGTACCCCATTTCTGTAATGTCATGAAACATATCTGATAAGTGTCAGGCAAAGTGTCAATGGAAAGTTCACGATTCACTGGTTATTAATATTATTGAGTAATACAGGTGAAAGAAAGTAATGAAAAAAAAGATATACATTTAAATGATAATTCTTAAAATGTGTTGCCAGGAGTTACTCCATCCTAGGTAATTTTTCTACCTGGGATTTACTGCCAAAGTACTTTGGGTAACTTTCAAAGACAATGAGAATCTATTTACATGTTGCATAAACAGACCCATAAAGTTAACAAGAGGTGGAGGCAAACCACACACTATAAAGGTGGAGGAGGAGGATAATCACATACATGTCCAATGTCAATAGCATACAACCCATGGGAAACATCCATCACCAGATGATTCCATATTGCTTTCCCCATGGCTTGAATGAACTTTATCTAGGGGTAACCCTCAGAAGAATCCATTTCAAAATTTCATTGGCTTGCAAAGAGAGGGGCAAAGAAACTCCATCTTATCTATCTTTCACCTAAGAAGACAAAGGTACCAGCTCTTTGACTTTGGGGTATAGATCCTGACCCAGGAGTTCGGTCAGCCACCTTAATGGAAACATCTGGTGAGGACTTTACCTTGAACCATATCTACTTGTTAATTTTAAGTTACTAGAAAGTGTTTTATCTTTATTTCTCTTGTAACCGTTTCTGACTTTAATCTGTATACCTGTACTCACTTAAAATCTATCCCTTTGTCATTAAACAAACTTGTTTTATTTCTAATCTAAACCAATCCAGCACTGTGTTTGAACTGAATTGTTTGATAAAGATAAAGTAACAAAATGTTAGATATTGACTCTTTAAAGGAGCACAACCCTTAGCATTCCTCTGATTGTTCCAGGACAGTGCTGGGCATTTCAGAACACACATTTCTGGAGAAATTTGGGGTTGCAGGGAGAGTGTGAAGTCACCTTACCAGTTGTTAACCAAGGTGGAGACCTGTGGAAGTCTGTGGTATGGCAGGCAGGCTCCTGGATCCAACACATTGGACAGGGTTGCTGAATACATAGATATAGAGTGCATGTGTGTTGCTAACTCTGGGTGTCCCAGGCAGAGAACTACAGTAGCAAGGATTATAGGGTAAGAGATGACACAACTCTTCACTGGTCTGGATGTCACTCCAGAACATAGCAAATACAAATATGGAATGCTCACAAACAACATTTCCTAATCAATCTATAAAAATAGCTATAACAATTTATTAAATAATATTAAAATTAATAAATATGAGGAATTTGCAGCTGTTTATGGATATTTTGTGAGTAGTAAAAGAGGTCATATTTGTTGTATGAATACTGGTGATGACCATGAAATGGATGGAGGTATAGATAGATAATTCTCATCCCAATAGTCTGGCAGTTTAATGTGTAAAACTATTTACATTTCTAATAGTACATAATAAAATGTTTATTCTTTTGTGACTTTTTATTATTTTACTTTTAAAACCTCATTTTTAAAATACTGAATAATAAGACTGTAATGACCTGTTTTAATAAGCCTATTACATGTTTCATGTTGATTAACATAAATAAGTATGGTAAAATGGTACGAGTAATATCACATTCATATCATAAGGAGATAAAATGATTGTTTATGAGAAATAAATATTTGAACATGACAGTCTGGTGATTTCAGTTTATGAGCTCCTAAGGAATACTTGAGTCCATTAGACATTTCAAGTCACCAAATTCCACTTTTTATTTAGGAGCAATGCATGTATAGGTACATAGAAATATGAATAGATGTATTCATCGCTGTGAAGTTTCTTGCTCAATTCACTAAACACTTAAGATCTTTGTGTTCAAGGACTATGAGGAAGTCCCTTTACACACGGGGCCATCTACAATATAGACTTTAATGTCTTACAATGCTTTGAAAGAATCATATGAATGCCACTATATGGTGTAAATGCAAAGTGTGTGTGTGTGTGTGTGTATATACACCTGCTACATCTTCTCGTTAGTAGTTGTTTAGCCCATAGATTTGCATTGTATGTATGTGTTGTGTATATGGAGTCATGACACTGAGTGCTGGAAATAATGACTTCTGACACTTGCTTATTTCTTTTGAAAAGAAAATGCTAGACAAACAATGAGGGCTATACTATAGGTTGGCTCTATTGTGCTGAACATGGGTTGTTCACCTGCATGGGCACGTATGCTGCACATATATCTGTTCAAATACTGTAAAAACAGTATTTATGAACACTTGTTTGCATTTGGTTTTCATTTGTTTGTACTGAACATCTACCTGGTAGGGCCATGTTAAACCATTTGTTTGCTATTCGGTCTATCTATGTATCATACAAATGTTTGGACACTGACATTCTTCATAGGAATACACTTTTTTTATGTACAAACAAGGCAGTTGTACATGCATAAGAGCATTCATTATTCATCATTCACCACTCAGAATTCACTATTCAGCATTTGCTGTTCTCTTTGTTTAGTCAGAATCATTTAATCAACAATTCATAAACAATTTAGTCACAATAATAATTTGATCAGCTGTATAGTATCAGTTATGTGTCATTTATCATAATTTTCCCAGCTAGTTGAGAACCACTATCCAAACGAAGTGATATGTACCTGAGAGAAAAAATTTATCCCAAATATTTTTTTTTTTTTTAAAATCTGCTACTACAAATTCTACCAAGATTAACAGGTAAAATTGGTTTTTAATTTAGTTATGCATGATTTATCATAAGTAATTCTTAGATGAGATAATGTTTGGTAAAGGAACATCTCTAATATTATTTAGACTGAATCACATAGAAGGGTCCCTAAAATATTATCCATAAAATGTATCTAATATTGCTTTGAATGCCTTTAATGAGGAGACCCCAATTATATTTCCACTGTTTGCTTTAATATCTAAAATAGCTTTTTAAAATTAATTAGCTATCATTCAGTTTTCTCTACATATACAGAAGCATATGAACAGTACATACATCTATAACTAATAAGTCCTTGTAGCCAAAAATGACATTAAATCTTCAGTTTTTGTTTATAATATATTCACTACATTTATTTTTCAAATTAAACTATAACTTTCTATTTTAAAACTAGTATCCAGTATAAATGTTTATATTTACTGTACTGTATCTTTGCCTTTCTGATATTTGCATCTAGGTTGCAAACACATTTTTATATCTCATAGTGTTATCAAGCATCACTAAAGCCTAAAATTGTTATGTACCTATTTAAGCTGGAAAAATAGGCCATAATAATCAGTTCCTATATATGTCCTTTCTACAAACCTTTACCAAAATGTTTATACATTATGTACTTACTCCAACAAATTACACATATTGTATGTGCCCTGATAATAAACTGCAGGAAGAAATATAGATATGCATTTATATTACACACATTATATGTTAGTATGTCAATACATATATGCTATGTAGCAGACATAGCTTTGGTTCTTTTTTGAGTAACATTAATACTCTTGCACTGTATATGGAAATATTCCAAAGGAAGACTTAACTTAAATAAGACACTTTGACTACTGGATTGACATTTATGCTTGAGAAAGTTGAGGCCTAGAAGCTCTTCAGAGCAAGTTAAAAAGGGCAATACCAGCCTCTGACCCAAAAGGGAACATTTCAGTTGAGGTTTAATCAATTGAAAATGAAGGAAATGCAGGGCAAAAGATATTTTCAGATGACACAGTTTGCATTTCAAGAAACACACAAAGAGACATGTACTTTTCAACAAGCTGAGCTAATACAGGTTTGTGTTCTTCTGATTGGGTATGGAGAATAATTGTGATGTATTTACAAATCATTGGGTCTATTGTCCCCAGTGTGGGAGGAATCCTATTAAGGGCCAGGAAATTCTATGAGTTTATCCTCTCAGAGCTTCCTTCCTCTCCTGCCATCAAGGGGGAGGAGGAGACAACGTTTTTCTCTGCTCTCCACAGACCACACGAGAGGCTGGACCTCCCTATTCTTCAGGTACAGTGAGATCCCCTTGGGAAGACCCCGTATCTCAGAACACCCACAAATGCACTAGTTCTCAGAGCACTCATTTCCTACATAACACCATGACTCCTAAGGGAGCCATCGGAATGGCTGCTGTCCAATCAGCATCCCCTTAGGAGGTTTCCAGAGCATGGGGAAGCAGCATACAGTAATTGTGTGATGGTTAATATTATCTTATGCTCCACAACTTTAAGATGAGACAAGGCCATGACGAACAGCCGTCCCTCTAGCTCTGGATCCTCTCCACTCAGCTATGCACCCTCTTGGCCAACAGAGTCCTGACTCTGCATGGGGCTTTTCAGATGATAGGAAGAATTAAATTCAAAGGGAACTAGGGTGCTCAGTACCACACAGGATCAGGACTGAATTGCCAGCGGAAGTTTGTAACACTTGGATCGTAAACTACAATGAAAAATATGAAATATAATAAAAACATAAATATATTTAAATAAGATGAGAACAGAGTCCCAGATTCTGTGCATAGTGGCCCTAAAGCCAGCATTGCTGGCTATGGAAGGATTATTTAAGTATGTTTAGTCAGTGTGAGAGATTCCACAGCAACCTCCCTGTCTGATGTCACTGTCAAGGTTGAAGCTGGGGGAGAGGAAGCATGTTTGAAGATTCCTTATGCTCTGCTAACCGCTGGCTGCTGTCTCAGGAACTTGGGCCCAGTAACAGCTAGCTTAATTTATAGCAGACTTTAAGTTTCTCTCATACACACCTGGGGACCAGAACAACAGGAAGTCAAACAGTTTGGGGAGGTGCTCTCCACACCTGAGCTGTGCTGTGCACTTCTCAGCCACAGTTGATTATCTGGACAATAGAAACTATCCCTGGCATACATGCACACTCAAAACCACCAACTGATTTAAGTGGGAGCTTGGCACTTGAAAGGACAACACAATATAAATAATTAAAATATAAACAAGATTGGGCCAAATCAAATGATACTTTTGGTAACCAGAGAAAGGCACAAAATAACATAGTTCTTATTACCACATGCAGCAATAATTCAAGCCTACATTTTTACTTGTTCCCATTCAGAGTCTTTTGTGGATTATTTCTCCCAAGGATAGGAGTAGTAATGAGTGCAAGACATGCAGCATCGATGAAAAGATACGGACCATATCCTTCCATAGAACCTCCTCTCTATACTCCAGCTGCAGACAACCTGCAGTCTTTGAACTCTGTGGAGTCTGGTGACCCTCAGAGAAATTCTCAGTAGTTGTACACATTATGGGGGTCTTTTTTTCCCTCTTACATATATACGTATATGTAGATGCAATGGGCTGGGTTATTCCCATTATAATTAAAAACTGAATATTAATAAAATAAGTTAATACAATTGATCAAAAAGATGAGATATGGGGTTCTCTGGCTCCAGAGCTAATGAATATCTTGACCTTCAAACTCCAGAGAAAAATGGGAAGCACGGATTTCACTTTCAATATTGTGTGCAAGTAGAAATGAAGAACACTGCTGTGACTGAAAGTATGCCTTGCAATGGTACTGGAGCCTCTACACAGTATGGACAATTGTCAGTTATGAACATTTAGAGTGACCACTAGAGAGCATAGAGCAGGAATGTAAGAGTCTGTGTAAACAGGAAATAAAATCAATCTTGCATTTAACCCAACCATGGTATGCTAAATCTCTATAATCTCTGTATGATGAATGTGGGGGATTGAATAACGATACAAGAGATCCCTGCGAAAAGGGAAAAGGAAAACAGACAAGCAAACCCTCCAACCCAGACAGAGCAGCCAAAAAGCTGAACAAAGCTAACAGCAGAGCTAATGGAGAAGAGGCCTACAATATGGCAAGTCCAGGGAGACCTGCTATGGTGAGTCCAGGCTGCAACAGGAAGTAAGGATAGGAAAGAAAGGCACACTGAAACTAAGGCTAGGCACATAGTAACATAATTTGCTTCCTTAAGCTGACAGAGCTCTTTATTTCACATAGAGGCAGCAAAGAAAAAGGGTAGGGAGAGGGAAATCTATAGTTTGGTAAAACAGAGGAGATGACAACACCTGATCAATCCTTGTTCCAAATACCATCCCCAGCAGAATGTGACTTCCAGCACCCTGAGAGATGCCCACTCTGGGTACATATATTCCAGAAGTTCCGTCTTTAGGCTTTAGGTGTAGATCAGCAAACAGTGGGTAACCAAGTTAATTCCCTACTCTAGGGGAGGGCAAACTATGGTCCACGGGCCAGATCCAGCCCCTCAGGGTTTTGGATCCAGCCCGCGGGACTGCCCCCTGTGGTGCCGCAGGCCCCACACCGCTCTCAGAAGCAGCAGGCACCAGGTCCCTGGGGCCGCGGCGGGGAAGGCGGTGTCCGAGGGCAGAAGACTCCTTGCGTTGCCTTGGCCTCCAGGCACTGCCGCCTGCAGCTCCCATTGGCCAGGGGGAACTGCGGCCAATGGGAGCTTCGGGGGAGGTACCTGGAGGTGTGGCAAGGGCAGCGAAGGGACATGGTTCTGGCGACTTCCCAGAGTGGCGCGGCATGGGGCCAGAGCAGGCAGGCTGGGAGCCTGCCCTGGCCACAGTGCGAGCCACCGCTACCCCAGAGCCCAAACCCCTCCTGCACCCCCCCAACTCCCTGCCCTGAGTCCCCTGTCACACCCTACACCCCTCCTGCACCCCAACCCCCTGCCCTGAGCTCCCTCCCACAGTCTGCACCGCTCCTGCACCCCGCACCCTTCCTGAACTCCAACCACTTTCCTGAGCCCCCTCATACACCCTGCACCCCTCCTCTCCCCCAATCCCTTGCCCTGAGCCCGTTCCTGCCCACCACACCCACTCCCACATCCCACACTTTCTCCCACACCCCAATCCCCTGCCCCGGCCCTCCATACAATTTCCCCACCCAGATGTGGCCCTTGGCCGAAAAAGTTTGCCCACCCCTGCCCTACTCTATACAAAAGGATCTACAGCAAAAGACATCCTTTCTAGAAGCTCCAGAGCTGCTCAGATGAAACAGTTCAATACAGTTAAAGAAGAGCTGAATAAACATTTCATGCCATGCATTTTTGAGCAGCCATAGTTTCATTTATGCAAGCAAGAGAAAGATGAATCTGAATGATTTCAAAACATCCCTGTACAACCTGTGGCTGCAGGAAGATGATTGAAGAACTTATCAGAGACAGGCTTGATGTAGGTGTGAGGGACAAACTGCTATCTGAAAGACTACAGAATGATCCCAATATCATACTAGACACAGCCAAGAACATAATCTTCCAAAATCAGTCCAAAAGCAGCACACTCTTCTCAGGAATAACTTTGAGGACTCCACTGTACAAGCACAAAGAAAAATATTTCAGGATTCCCAGAAACAATACCTAGTACAAGCACAAAGAGATCCAGAGAGTGCTATGCTATGCTAACAGTATTAAAGAAAAGAAATACAACAAGAACTTGAAAGAATGTCCCTGGTGTGATAAATGCCTCAGAGCAAACTGCTTTGTCTATCAAGACACAACACATGTAGGAAATGTCTAAAAAGGGAATATTATGCAGCCATCTGCCAATCAAAATGCATGGTAATAGCTATTTTTCAAGAATATCCAAAGGACATTCAGCACATCTTGGAGCCATAGGAAATGACCAAAAATAACCACCATGGATCTCCAGTCACCTAGGGAAAGTATAAAATAGGCAAAAGAGCTAACGTAACAGTGATTCCAGAATCACTTTACAGGGGGACGAAGGTACCAACACTTCAAGACCCCAAAAAGATAGTGAAAGATCAGGACAGTTCCCATTAAATGTGAAAGGAAAATATGTGATCACTCTAAAATTTGGAGAGATGACTACATCCCAAGTGATCTATGTTATAGATGGCCGACACAATGTTCTCACTGGCTGCTCAGAAATCATAGCCCTAGACTTGGTTATAAGGATAGAACTAGTCACCATGGACCTAGAACTTGTGATCAGGAAGAAGTCCCCAAAATTACTGCAGAACTTAGAGGGAGAACACACATTAAATTTCTATTAAATTGAAAGATATTTGCACTGTTGACAACTTCTTTTCCTTTACTGCCCAGGGTGAAAGAAGAGCTCAGCTGCATAGAGCAGGTGGGTGTCATTTTCAAAATAGATACCTCAAAAGAACAGTGTGCACCCAAAACCAAATGACAAGGTTTGAATCTGTGTAGCCCTTACCAAGTTCAACAAAAATGTCTATAAAGAGCAACATGAACTCTAATGCGTTGAACATAACCTTGGACAAATTAGTGAACCAAAAGTCTGAAAAATGGATGTCTATTCTGATTTTGGCGGACGCCATTTGCTGCACAACCTGCACTAGTAAGGACCTTTATCACTTTTTTGGAAGGTTTTGTTTCAAATAGGCTATAATCTGGCATGCCACCTACTCCTGAACATTTTTACAAATCCCATAGGGTCTCAAAATGGATGACATCTTTATCTATGGATCAAGTGAAACCCCACAAGACCAATGTCTCTTTGAAGTCCTTAAAAGTCTGGAGAAAGCAGTCCTAACACTTCATGACAAGTGCAACTTCTTAAAAGAAAAAATTAAGTTTCTAGGCCAGATAGCAGGAGTCAAACCAGATCCAGAGAAAATACAAACAATTTCCGAGATGTAGGAGCTTTGGAGTGTCAGTGAAGTAAGTTGATTAATGAACACAGTGACACACCTAGGAAATTCCTACCTGTGGAAGTAGACGCCATTAAGAGATCTCCTGAATCTGCAAAGTACTCAGTACTGGGGAACTAAACAGAGCCAGACATGCAGATAAATAAAGCTAGACCTGAGCACTCCACCATTTTGGACCTATGTAAAACAAATAAATCCAGCACAGTTTTAGCTGGTGTCTCATCCTATGGGATGGGGCAGTCTTCCTTCAGGAGCAATCACTTTCAGTATGGCACCAAGTGGTGTATGGATTGTGAGCACTCACCAGTATACAGTAAATAGAAAAGGAGTACTTGTGGCACCTTAGAGACTAACCAGTACTCCTTTTTTTTTTTGTGAATACAAACTAACATGGCTGCTACTCTGAAACCAGTATACAGTAGTGTTACACAAAAATTGAAAAAGAAATCCTAGCCACAACATGGGCTTGTGAAAGTTTGTGAAACTTTCTGATGGGTATAACATTTCACGTAGAAACCACTAGTTGGTCTTCTAGATTAAAACCTGTAGATATTTAACACTTAAGATACAATGTTTTCAAATAAGACTCATGTGTTTTCAGTTCTTGAGTGCTCATGTACCTGGGAGGAATCTCACTACAGCTGGTAAACAGTCCAGGGCCTCTGTTCCAGACAGATCACAGCAACAGTATAAGCAGGAGATTCTTAATCCTTTACCAATCACAGAAAAATGCCTGCAAAAAATTAAAAAAGAAGCTGAATTACTGACTCACTGCAAAAAGAGCAGGCAAAACCTCTATAAAATCATATTGGGTTGTTTCTGAGGATCATAACATAAACTCTGGTCTGTTGTTGAAGGAGTCCTGACTGGTTATCCCTATACCAGTGCATCAGGAAATCCTTGACAGTTTGCATGAGGGACACCAAGACATTACACTATGCCGGGAGAGAGGTAAACCATCTGTTTAGTGGCCTGGGCTGAGCAAACAAGTTCTTCAGAGCACTAAGAAATGTGATATTTGTGCTTGCCTGAGAATCAGCCTGCCAGAATCATTACTACTATCTGCTCTACTGGACAACCATGGAAGAAAGTTGGGACTGGTCTTTTTTATCTAGATAATACAATCTACCTTTCGGTCACTGATGATTCTCAAGACTCATTGAAGTTGTGAAAACCACATCAAGTACAATTGTAGAGAGGATAAAACCCATATTTTCTTTTATGGGGATTCAAGAGTAAGTCATCTCTGATAATGGTTCTTAGAGGAAAAGTAAGAGTCTTTAAAGTATGCAGATATTTATGATATCACTCATGTCACATCTAGCCCATAGCTTAGAGATATGGTGAAGCAGAATATGAAGTAAAGACAATAAACTT
Source organism: Caretta caretta (assembly GCF_965140235.1). Lineage (NCBI taxonomy): Eukaryota > Metazoa > Chordata > Testudines > Cheloniidae > Caretta > Caretta caretta. Next base: position 57,894,422 of record NC_134209.1, read on the forward strand.
CTCTCTAAACCTTAAGATCCTCTAGCAAATGGATTCAGCCCTGTGGAACTGTCGATGGAAAGGAAGTTGAGGCCCACTATCCCAACCATCCCTTCCCAACTAGATCCTTCATTAGACTACAAAAGAAAGAAGATCACTATAAGACCTGACAGAAGTGGGATTTTGGCATGCACCACAGAGTCAAATCCTCAGGAGTACTGAAACTAGTAGAAAGATGAAAGATTATGAAGAAAAGAGGAAAGTTCAGGGAAGTGCCAGGATATTTTGATCCTACCTTGCTAGGGTTCCAGAAGGAATCATCTGTCGGAACCCTCATCATCTTTTTCTGTCACCAGGTAGATCTCCAATACACCTTGATTGCGACTTTGACACTGAACCTGTGAACAACACCAATGCAGCCCACAAAACTTCTAGAATGTCCTCTAGATCCTCTCCTGGAAAGAAATATTCTACTAGAGACCAATGGCCTCCTGCATTGCTGGAGGGTTACACAAGACATTAAGAATTTGAGAGAGTCAGAAAACTAGTAGCCAAATATCTTAAAAGGGCAGAATAAATCCGTAACACAAGGTTGGAAGTTCAGGCAGTTTACCCTGTTCTTCATAAGGCTGTTCATTCTTGGTTTGTATTGGTATTATATTCCTGTTATATGTTATTGTTTTATGTAAAGTTTTGGATAAGTTTCATCACTCTTTCTCTTTCAAAAAGGGGGTGTGAATATTTAGAATGACCTGTAAGAGGCATAGAAAAAGGAGGTAAGAGTCTGTGTAAACAGGAAATAAAGTCAGTCTTGTGTTCACCACAACTATGGTCTGTAGGTCTCTGTAATCTTTACACCCAATACCTGCAAAGATACAAGTTTTTCCAAATGAGTCCTCTTCTTGTGTACACTCATATCAAAGCAAGAAAACAATTAGCTGTGCTTTCTGTTAGTATTCTTAGAGAGCAAGAACCAAAAGCTACATCCTATTTTCTGAAAGAACATATACAATAATCTCAGAATAATCCTCAGTATATTTTTGGTTATTAGATCATCAAGGCTACTTCATTTGAATGCTGGCAATTCATTTCCTATGTGCCCACAAGGAAGAATGTTGACCGCTGTCGCTTTTTGCTCTGGGATTTGAGGTTGTTTTCAAAGGTCCCTCTAGGTTTTCTGTTTCTTCTCACAGCTCACAAGACTTTGTGTATATATGTTCTTTCTTTCTCCTACTTTCCTTCACTCCAAAATGAACTAAGGATGCTTTGGACATTGAGTGTCTGTCATATGTCAATAATACAGTAGTAATGATAACTCAAATTATTATAGGGAAGAGGCTGTATTTTGTTGCAGTCAGTGCTTATCAAAAGTTCTTTTGCATACAAATACCACAAAAGATATTATGTATACAACAAAGTGGAATCAATTATATTTTCTTTTACTGTCACACTTGCATATGCAAATACTGCATATACTGGTCTGATAGTAAGGAACTCTGCAAAGTTAGTCCCAAAATTCTAACCCAACAGATCACAGTATTGAACCCGCCTCTCTAAAGACTGTTCAAAAGATCTTTTTGTAATGCCAAACAGCTTCCAATAACTTCCTAAGATTCTAGAAATGCTAATCAGCAGTTCTAGTCTGCGGCACATTTATTACACCCTGACATGCTGAAGACAGCCTGTTACAAATAGAACTGCCTAGTGAAAAATGCTGTTCCAGTGTTTTATAATAAAGTGTACCAATTAGATGCATTCATTAGGACAAACTGCTTGTCTTTTCCTATATTAGAGCTTTTAAAAGGTACAATGCATTTCATCGCGTGCTCTGTATTATTATTAATTGAACAGAGCATATTACTAAGTTTTAATCCAATAACTGTAAATACATAATGAATAATATTTCCTTGGAGATTGCCAAGTTTGCATCAGCTTCATTCTGTAACAGTGGGTACTCAATGTAAGATATATTATTCTGGCTGCAGTAATTTCTTCCCCTGCCCAACGTTTCCCCACAAATATAGTAGGGATATCATCAGAGCAAATAAATCAGTGTGTGTTTAAGAGACAAATCTGTCATTTGTGTTAAGAACTAATTAGGAGCCACCCCCAAAATGTATCTGTTTCATCATGATGAAAAGGGTCATAAACTCAAATATGTATTAATTCTTCATGTTGCCTTGCAGACCCCTAGGTAGCAAAAATAAATCTGTGTTTTAATTTTAGCAGTCTGAAAAGTCCTAAGGGCAGCAGATTATTTATAAAGGGCAAACAGCAAACACTAAGTACAGAGGAGAGGAAACATTCTGTTCCTCTCTGGGGGAGCACAACATTATTATACAAGGCTGTGAATGAGCCTAGCAAGATGAATTGAGCTGTTTTTCCTGCTGGCAAGAATATTACTTATCAGTTTCCTACTTATACACAAATACTAGTAATACCTGGCATTCTCCAGTTCTTTTCCATAATGGATATAGTCTACAAAGAAGGATCCTAACCTGAATGGTAAAGACCCAGACATGAAAGAAATGGTCTGGGGCAGATTGAATAAATGCCTATCCTTGTGATCCATGACAACATTTTAAAAAGCATTTATGTACATTAGGAGCTTAAATCCCATTGTCTTTCAGTAAGATTTAGGATCCTAAGTCACTTTTGTAACTGGGACTTAGGCATCTAAGTCACTTAGGCAATTTAGAAAATGGTTCTCCATATTATTCTTTTCCCCAGGTCTGATTCTGCTCCCATTGAAGACAACGGGGACGATTTTTCAATGCGTATTAGGTTCACTATTCTCACTGACTTTCAATGGAAGTCTGGTAGATAAATGTCCTTTGTGCCGTTGGTACTCTATCTCCCTGGTAAAACTCCCATTTATTTCAATTTGAGAGGATCAGGCCCATTAATGTACATATAAGTATGCAATACCTACAACTATAAAAATAGCCCATATGCAGTTTCAGGCTTCATCTCAAATTGGATAAAGAAGGAAGAGCAAAGTACCAGAACTAGTGAAAAACTGAAGTGCTATAAATCTTGGCTATTGCATTTAAAAAACAACATGAAATCTGACATTTTATTTCACTATCTCTTTGATATCATGGAAAGCAACTTGTTGCTAAATTCTGTAGATACTTCTACTGATACCTGTGATCACAAACATATTCCATTCTCTAAGGCTGATCTGTTTTCCCTGCTTCTATTTGAAATGAGTAAGAAAAGGGAAACAAAGAATATTCCTATTTAAAAATAAATTAATAAATGACAGCAAGACTTTGCTATCACATTCAGTTTTTAAGGTAATCATTGTAATATTGTATGTGCTTGGTCTCAACACAATACACCCAAATATTTATACCACATAATTTTGGAATTCAGTATGGAGTTAGAAAAATTTAGTCACTCACTACTAATAGTATATATATCAACTGTGAAAGCTGGTAAATTTAAAGCTGGAGGTGTTTATAATATTTTTATAACTTTCCTTGGTTTCTTATGCTGTCACAACTACAACTGGTCAGATATTCTTGACAAAATGAAAGAGAAGGAAGGAGGAGCTTATCTTTATCACTAGGTGGCAGCTGGGAGTAACGAGGCACAGGACCTGGCTCTGTCTGGAAGGTTCTGATTCCAGGGCCATGCAGGCTTCTCTCTCTTTTTTCTAGAAGGCATATCATGGACAAAGATCCCTCTAGAGTCATCTATGAAAGCTTGGATGGGGGCTCCATTGGCTTGGCTGCCAAGCTGATGGATTCATTGGAGCTGTGGAAAATCTCCTGTGGCATCACATTTTCATTTTCCTCCTCTTCCTCTTTCTCCTCATATTTATCTGCATCCAGAGAACTCAAGGAGCTCATCAGGTTAGCAAACTCTCCCATGACAGCAATGGGGCCTGGGCCTCTTGGTGCTCTAACAGGTAGAATACGTATTTATCAAAAAGGAGGAGGATGAGCTGGAAGGAGCTGAAGCTGGTGGTTCTCCTCTCATGCTCAGATTGAGGATCACCATGGATCAGTAGAAGGACTACCTGAGAAAGAAAAGCTTGGCAATTTAGGGGGAGAATGAGCTGCCCTTCTAGGGCTTGAGGACCTGAGTTGCGGGAGAGATTTTTACACTTTATAATCTGGTGGTTATAATAGTGACCTGTGGTGTGGGAGATTCAGGTTCAAGTCCTTTCTCTGCCTGATTCGGAGCTGAGTTTTATATTCTAGAACACTCTTTGTTTTCAATCCAATGTGGAATAAAAACAAATTTTGAAATCTCATGATTGCAATGAAATGGAATTATCATGCTCCCGTCAGCCCAAGTCATACCTGCATATGGTGTATCTGTTATAGAATATGTAAAACTGGGGGAAAATCTGCCATATTTATGTTATAGAGTTAGCACTTTTTAAATGGCATTGAAGTACAGGAAGTACACCTGAATCTCCTCGGCAAACATCTAGCTATACAGAGAATCAGAAAGTCTTACCTGGGTGTTTGGAAGAAAATATAGTAATCCTCTGTCATCAGCTATCTCTGAAATACTGTTTTTGTTTTTTTTGTTTTATTATTTAGAGATCATCATCTGATTCCGGCAGCTTGGAGAAAAGGAGTCAGAAGCCTTGGGTTCCATTCCTGCCACTGACCTGCTGTGTGATTTATTTTTCCAGCTGTAAAATTGAGGTACTGAGACTTACTTTTATAAAGTGCTTAGAGATCTTCAGATAAAAGTGCTGTATAAAACCTAAGTATTATTTATTTCATTATTAATTATGGGTGAGTTTTTCAAAAGCACTTACAATGCCCACTGTGACACTGCTTCCCATATTTTTCATAGTAATATTATGATTGTGTCATAATCATAATGTACTTTATGTTTGATAAGTCATGTGAGATATAATTGGAAAGGTTATGATTTGCTGAATATGGTTATTCTATTTGTATGCATGTATCATTTTTGTATCTGAAGTTAGGAATATTGATTATACATCTGTACTACAAAAGTGTTTGTACCTGGGGAACTTGCAGCAGACAGAATATAAACAGTCTGGCTGGTTTGTTGGGGACAAGTTAATGGACCATCAGGGAGAACAAGTGGTCTTTGAAGATGCTAATCTCCCACCTTCCTGAGAAGCTTTCCTGGGATGCTACAAACAACTTCTTTGGCACTACAAGTCCATATGATTAAGTCACCTAGTACTGGACTCCATGATAGAATACCAGTATTTTTCCACTGAGGGGGAGGAACCAAACTGGAAAACAAAGGATTTCCACCATATGTAAAACCTGTTTAAGGCAGAAGAGAGAGATACTCAGTATTCATTCTTCACTGAATCCCAGCCCAGGATGACTGCTGTGAACATCTAAGAAACAAAGACAAAGCTGTGGAGAAAGACTGAGCCAAGACTGGGAAGGTGTCTGCCCTGTGAAAGAAATACCTGGAGTTTTAAGCTGCAAGCAAGAGCGGCTTGCCTGCAAGAACCTCTGCAATCTGCCTAAAACAACATTTAGGGTGACAAATTACTACTTGTAACCAGTTTTTCAGTATCTTAAGCTTATATTGCATTTTTGTTTTATTTGCTGGGTAATCTGCTTTGATCTGTTTGCTATGCCTTATAATCACTTATCTTTTGTAATTAAACTTGTTTTTGTTTTATCTAAAACCAGTTTGTGGAATTCATAACTGGGGGGGGGGGCAAAAAGCTGTGCATATCTTCCTCCACATTTTGGGAGGGATCAAATTTCATGAGCTTACGCTGTACAGTTCTATGTACAGCACAAGACAATACAGTTTTGGGTTTACACTCCAGATGGGGTGTGCACTTGAGTGCTGGGCAATTCCTTGGCTGAAGCCTTCCCATGCAGTGCTGATTTCAGTGTCTGTGTCTTTCTGCAGCTGAGTGTGTCCCTACCTGTGTGTGTTGGATGAGGCTTTAGGACCTGGCTCATCAGGACAGTGTAGTGGAGCCCAGGCTGGTGGAACAGGCGAGCTCAGTGGTACCCCAGTACATCAGGTGGCCCCGTGGAGGTTGGGGGCAACCCATCACATCCACCTCCCATTAACTTTCAATGGGACTTGAACACCTAACTCCCATTGGTGCTTATAACAATTATGAAGAATGAAAGGAAGAAAGAAAGAAGATGACGAGTGAGAATTAAAAAAAATGTATCGAGATTCCTTTTAACAGTTGACCTTACCCGAATAGAATAAAAAGCTAATCCTTGCCAGTACTCAGTGCAAACCTTTTTTATTTTGCATATTAAATGGTTTATCTACCAGTTTCTGTTATTTCAGCAAAATAGGACTTTCTTCTAAAACTAATTACATTATTAGGCTACCTTGCCAGTAATGGTGCTAAAGTGAAGCTAGGAAGTAATCATATTTCTACGAGTGTCCTTTTTATTTTTTTAATTATAATTACTGATTAAATTAAACTGTAGGTTCTCTGTTTTTGAGCACTTTTCCCTCATGTTCTGCACTGGACTATGATTTAAAGACAAATACCTAAAAAGATAGATTACTAAAGCCTTTTGTGCATACTTGCTCAGTACATCGTAAGCCAACACTCTGATGTATTTTTCTGCTGTAAATTGCCTTGCCAAGCATGTTTTTCTTTTTCATTAATTTTTTCTCAGTTACTTTATTTGCTTTCTGCAATGTGGAAACAGTAATAACATCCTGATTTATAAAAGCTTTAAACAGCTTTAAAAACAATACCACTTCAAAAAAGTTCCTACAATTTTCACATAAATAAATGGGTTTAGAATAGTAAATATAATTGATAATGTCAGGTTGCCATATGTTCCTACTTCTTTTTATCATTTTCTTTTTCTTTTCTTTTAACCTTTATTCACATTGTGGGCCTGGCCCAAACCCTGTTGACTTCAATCAGCCTTGGTTAAATCAGACCTGAAATAGCAAACTGAATTCTACTGCAAGGGACTGATCCTGTTTTCACTGAAGTCAGTGGTTAAACTCCCAGTAAATTCAAGGCAAATCTATTCTAAAAGGTTAGGATTCTCTCTGATTCCTTTTAAGGAATTGAAGAAGGAACATTCTTGGGTGGTCTTTGCTGGTAAAAAAAGTACCTCATGTTAGGATATAGATATTCAGGCCTGTCTGCAAAGGCCTATACTTTAAAAATTTAGGTGTATTCTTATCACTTAGCTAGTTACAGAGGTATAAAAGAAAGAATCAAAATCACAGTCTGCCTGTTTATAGGCCTTCTCTCACTATGATAGTCTAAGACCGTGTTCTTAGGCTAAGATCTTTGACTAAGCAACAGAGGCAGCCATAAGCTGGGAAAGGGAACAGTCACATCCTCACCAGTCACACTGAAATAAGGTGCTCTATAGGGCTGTTAGGAATACAATCCTCTACTGATAATGCCTATCACCTCCAGAGAAAAGGAAGAGCCTAGAAGATTTAAAGAAAACTTAGTTTGATAGCTTCTTGTCTGGCAAGAACTCACTTATCAATACCAGGGATGTGAAATCCTCATTTCTTTGTTGTTCTATCATTGTAGCCCCATTTCCCTATTGTTTGTCTGTATAATCTCTGTCTGGTTCTGTGATTGTTTCTGTCTGCTGTATAATTAATTTTGCTGGGTGTATACTAATTAAGGTGGTGGGATATAATTGGTTAGATAATCATGTTACAATATGTTAGAATTGGTTCATTAAATTTCAGTAAAATAATTGGTTAAGGTATAGCTAAGCAGAACTCAAGTTTTACTATATAGTCTGCAGTCAATCAGGAAGCGGGGGTGGGGGGGGGAATGGGAACAGGGACACAGGCAAGGCTCTGTGGTGTCAGAGCTGGGAAGGGGGACACTAAGGAAGGAAATTGAAATCATTGCTTGCTGGAAGTTCACCCCAATAAACATTGAATTGTTTGCACCTTTGGACTTCGGGTATTGTTACTCTCTGTTCATGCCAGAAGGACCAGGGAAGTAAGCGGGTGAAGGAATAAGCCCCCTAACACCTTATTAAAAACAAGAGTTCAAAAAGGTGTCCAACAAACCCAGAAAAATGGAGCATACCATATTCTCCCTGGAGACTGTCAGGTATTGTTTATTGTTCATATGGATTAGGTCCTAGACAAAGCAAATCTTTGGCACAGATCATATTTGTTCAAACTGGAGCCAAAATATGCCCTCTTTACATGATTTTTTTTCACAATGGAGTAGTCCATCACTTACAAAGATGCTGAACTCATCTGTAAATGTAAAACCCAGGAAAGAAGAGAATAATTGTGGAGGCTGCTTTATTAAATGCTATGAGACAATAAAACAGAATTTCTTCTCATCCTGATAGTTTGATTTCTCATCTCATTGTTGCATTTTGTCACTCACTCCATGGTATACAAAAGAAAATACAGACATCATAATTTACTATGTGAACACGTTTTATCAAACACTGAATAATTGTTGGAACCATCAGCATTGGCATTGTTTCTATCCTCTTGCCCATGATTAACACCACTCACTTCTTCTGGGTCATGAAGACATTACACAATAATTACTTGCTTTTGTTCAGAGAGGTCGTTCAATTTAAAATTGTATCAACTGAAGATTTTTAAAGACGCACTTTAATTAGGTCATTTATAACCTTTTCTATTTTTACTCCTGGAAGCATGTGCTTTTCTACCTGTTATTCTCACTCTTTACCTAGAGATGTATATTTGGCTGTACGACAAAACATAGTGACTTTTGTTTCTTTCTTCATTGTGTTCTGTCTGAAACTTTTGTTCTGCACCATTGTGCTTTCTGTAGCCGATTGACTTTCATTTTTTCTTTGAGCTTTCTCTGAATGTCAGGTTCAGTGGTTCAGGGCACAATTCTCCTTTCAGATCTACACAGGAATGCTTAAGGTTGGTATTCTCCTCTGCCCATGTGTATGTACCTCTTGATGTCAAAGAGAGAGCAACATATTGAAGTTAAGTACCACCATCTGAGAGGAGACTGAAGCCTTCATTTTTATAGTCTACTTTGCTCTCTCTGTTTGTGGTTTTAGCTGTGGGAGTCTGGATCAGTTGATTGGTTATCATTATCTGTTTCTTGTCTGAGTCTAGAGTAGATAAATGACAGACTATAAGCAGTGTTCTGGGTTTGGTAAAATGCATGTTGTTTCTTATATCATGTTTTAGCATCTCCTTAAATTACATTTCAGACTCCTGCCACATCTTTCAAGCCTCCTGCTTCTCAGAAAAAAAAAAGTTGCTTCTGGTTCTGTCCTATTACTACACTATCAGGAGATACAGCTTAAGGAGAAGCTTTTCCATACAGAATGAAGTTTGATATGCTGCTGCTGAGGGTAATGATGAAGACTTTCATCTCAGGAGAACTGTGATTGCTTAGGTATCAGGTCATAACACAAATCAAGCTGTTGTTTGCTCTTGAAACCAGTTGAAAGTTTAACTTATGAGGACACCTGAAACCTTGAAAGAGGATCCTCTGAAAGATACTGAAGCAAGATCATGCACTCTAATATTTCCATGGAATATTGTAAGCAGAGTTAAGGAGAGCTCAACAGCAAGCAAAGTGGGGACTGAGGGAGATTTAAAGAGTTGTCAAAAAACACAATTGAAGAATATGGTATGAAAAAAATGGAATTGCAGAGCAGTCCCTATAACTAATTGCCTGCATTCCAGCCAGCAGTATCGTAGAATTGACACTTGCCACATAAGCAATTCAAAATGAGGAGAAAGGATATGTTTTAGTGGGAGCTTACAAAAACAATTAAATAATGAACATGCTCACAACACTTAAAATATGGTCACAATCATCTGAAAGCACCAATACCCACAACTGAATGTAAGCAATCGATTTTGCTACAAGAGCCATGGATAAAGAGACCATACATGAAACCCTGCTCCATTGAAATCAAAGGCAAAACTCCCATAGATTTCATTGGAGCCAGGATTTCACCTGATGTACTCTTTTTTTTACTGGAACTCCCCTTGTTTTTCATGTGGTGTTCAGGGAATTCCTTACAGGCACTTGACATGTCCTAGATTTTCATTTCATCAATCAAATAAGTCTTTTCTTTTTATAACTACAAAATGTTTGTTCAACAGAAACTACCATACAAAGTAGAATTTACTCAGTGTACCTGGAACAAATAGCCCAGTGGAACAAGTGTTCAGTGTAACAAACAACATTTGGACTGAAGAGAAAATTTGTGCATACATGTAGATATCAAAGCTGTTCTCTTGTTCAAAGTTAGTAATGTTTGTCCAGCATTTCATGATAAAATCATTCTGATCTTTAAGTTACTGGAAAAAAAATCCTCCACTCTGAGAAATATGCTGTCATAAATGTAAAGGGAAGGGTAACCACCTTTCTGTATACAGAACTATCAAGTCCCTCCTGGCCAGAGGCAAAACCCTTTCACCTGTACAGGGTTAAGAAGCTAAGATAACCTCGCTGGCACCTGACCAAAATGACCAATGAGGAGACAAGATACTTTCAAAGCTGGAGGTGTGGGGGGGAAACAAAGGGTCTGTCTGTCTGAGTGATGCTTTTGCCAGGAACAGAACAGGAATGGAGTATTAGAACTTGTTAGTAAGTAATTTAGCTAGAAATTCATTAGATTTCCTTTTGTTTAAATGGCTGGTAAATAAGCTGTCCTGAATGGAATGTATATTCCTGTTTTTGTGTCTTTTTGTAGCTTAAGGTTTTGCCTAGAGGGATTCTCTGTGTTTTGAATCTGATTACCCTGTAAGGCATTTAACATCCTGATTTTACAGAGGTGCTTCTTTTACTTTTTCTTTAATTAAAATTCTTCTTTTAAGATCCTGATTGCTTTTTTCATTGTTCTTAAGATCCAAGGGTTTGGGTCTGTTTTCACCTATGCAAATTGGTGAGGATTTTTATCAAGCCTTCCCCAGGAAAGGGGGTGTAGGGTTTGGGGGGATATTTTGGGGGGAAGATGTCTCCAACTGGGCTCTTTCCCTGTTCTTTGTTTAACATGCTTGGTGGTGGCAGCATAGGGTTCAAGGACAAGGCAAAGTTTGTACCTTGAGGAAGTTTTTAACCTAAGCTGGTAAGAATAAGCTTAGGGTGTCTTTCATGCAGGTCCCCACATCTGTACCCTAGAGTTCAGAGTGGGGAAGGAACCTTGACATATGCATCTATCATTGTTGAGTCTAAAGCTGGCAGTAATGACACCAACACATATTTAAAATAAGGTGTATTTTGTCTTTTGTGAGAGTATTTCATGATCCTCTGTGACAGAATGTATCCCTGTGTCCACACCCCCATACTATTGTAATAGTTTTTCTACAAAGTATACCTTGTTGAGGTATCATTTGAAAGCTCATCTTCTGCTGGTCATACAATATTGTCCTGATAAAATGCATGTGGCAACATTGTATGTGAAGTGATAAGATTCCACTTAATGGTGTTATTAATACATGTTGCAAACTGAGGTTGGCAAATAGGTCTGTCTCAAACAAAGGAATGTGTCAGGTGAGGAAAAAGCAGCAGGGAATGTCCTTTCATATAGACTTTGTCTCCTGAATTTCAGCTTGAAATATTTTTCAAGAGGGGGATTGACACTATGAAAAGGAGGGACAAACATCCCCAGGCACCTCCTGCCCCTCCTCCCATCCTGCCCATTGCATTTCCTGCACCAGAAGCGACAAAGAAAGCATTTTTTGTACTCTGGGTAAAGGGGTCCTGACCTACAAGATTTGGTCAATAAGACTACTGAAAGCATATGGTGAGAAATTTTGCTGTAATCTGATATAGTTTAAGTTAGGCACTAGTAGAATGTTAACATTACTTTCTTGTAACACTTCTGACTTTTATGCCTCACTACCTCTACTCACTTAAAATCTATCAGTTTGTATTTAATACAATTGTTTAATCCAGTGTGTTTAAATTGAAGTTTCTGGGAAATTCCATTTGGGGTGGCAAGTTGTATGAATATTATTTCTAATGCAGAAACTACAGACTTTGTATAAACTTTTATTGTCCAAGAGAGGTCTGGGCGATACAGGGCATACATTTCTGGTGGAAAATCTAAGACTGGGAGTGTTTTGGGCTCACCCTGCAGTATAACCAAATCTGGTAGCTAAGGTGTGGCAGCCTGGCTGTAGCACACACACTGCACAGCTAGGGGTGACTTGCGTGCTGGAGGCTGTTTGTGAACAGTTCAAGCTGGAGACTACAGCAGCCAAGCATTGCAACAGGCACCCCAGGTTAGAATGGAGGGGGTGACACAGCTATTCATTATTCTGGATTGTACCCGTGTATCTCACACCCTCTCTGTTGTTCCACCAGAAGATGAATAGGTAAGGGTGGAAGACTGAAACATCTTTTTTTTTCCCCCCTTCAGAAAAATAGTTCCAAAGAAGACAGCACACAAATGGAGTGGGAAAGGAAGTAAGAAAGAAAGTTTCCATTCCCTCTTACCAGTACCATCACATTGGTGTACAGACTGAAATTCCATTTATTCTATAAAAAAGTAGGCATCCTTAAACTACTTGATTTGACAGGTTGCACACACATGCATAAAATCTCAGTGAGTACACAGAACTGCAGCCTGTGGAGCATCAGGAAGAGACATGTAAACATTTTCTGTTAGCATATTATAATTACAGCTCAGTCTGTGCCTCCTCTCTCTTCTGTCCTGCTCCCAACCAGGGTTAACACCTAAAAGTCTTAGGAATCATCAATCGTGAGCTACTCAGCATGTGAGCCTGTTCTCTTTTATATCGTTAATGTGGAGGTTGAGGCATCTCTGTTTGCCATTATGGTGTCAATCTACTCACTGAATAATGACATGTAGACTGTTCCTAGTGACATGCACATGCAGAGATGGTGATAATAATCTGTGAAGCATTGCTCAGACATTATCTAGCAGTCAGCAGAGTAGATGGCCATAAAGAGCCTGTAACAGCTCCACAAGTTTCAGAAATAGACCCCAAGTAAGACATGCACGATTCTCTAGGCTGTAGGAGGAATAAAAAGATTATCCACTTTTTACTTTCACCCACTTGTTGCTGATCTATCTCAAATTCCCTGTAACAAAGATCTTAGAGAGAGAGGAAAGCTGAGTGAACAACAAATGAATCATTATTTCAAAAGGTGCATGGTGAACTTTAGCACTTCAAAACCTCCTGGTGAAAGTCCTTTTAGCAGAACATTTGGTTTTAAAATAAGTGGGTTCTCTATGGAAGTATGTCCCTCCAGCAAGAACTATGCCAAAAGGAAATACCACCATAGACTGTATCACCTTTTCCCTAAGCCCCTCCATGCTAAATCATCCAGATAGTAAAGTAAAGTTTCAGGTGTCCAAGATCTGTTATGGACCTCCAGGCCCTGAGCAGATCTTCAAGGTTCATGTGAATCATAGGGATTTCTGAGGTTTGGGGGATGGACCTTCCACTTCTTCCACAGAATTTGTAGGAGACACTATGAGAGGAACCTCAGAGTTTTCCTCTCCTTTGGCCCAACCTGCATTTTACTATGCGAGGGTGCAACCTGTGTCTTCGATTTTTTTTTAATACAAATGGAAGGGGCTGTACTTCTGCAACAAACACCCGCATTAGGATTTGTAGTGGAAGGGTTTGGATGCACTTTTGAAAAAGATGAAGATGTGATGCTGAATACACCACCACAAGTGTGCACCAAGGGCCTGATCCATATCCCCCTGATGTTAATGAAAGGCAACTCATTGGGGGGGTTTCCGTTGACTTTATTGGGAATTGGATGTGGTCTCAGAAGCCAACTAAAACCCTGATTGGACAGATTCATTGACTACAGAGTATACTTCATCCTAAAATATCTTTTTTATATCCTTCACACATGGGCCTTGTGCAAATATTTTCCCCATACATTAAGATTTCTTGTAATCTTTGTGTCTTGTGTAATTGATGTAACAATACCAAAATATTTTCAGATCAAGCTCAACCATTTTTTTTTCTTATAGAAATTGCTATGCAACTTATTATTAGTATCCTTTTTGTTAGACACTAGATGCTATTTATCATATTCTCCCTCAAACAAAATAAAATCCAGTTACATACACAGTTTACAATTTCTCAAAGAAAAGAATTCTTAATGGAGAGAAGGCATATATTTGTGCTGCTCTAATAACTGAGGCTGTGTGTGTGCACTGAATTTAGCTGTTTTTTTTATAAGGTAGAGTGTACCATTCAATTAAATTTAACGTTTCCTGATTCTCCAGTTCTTAATTCCAACAAATCTCAGCTGAAATCAATGGGAGGAACATGTGAAGAAGGATTGTATTAGCAAGATATATAAAATGGAGAAACAATGGCTCAATATTCCTTGTCTCGGAATTAACACTAAAGGAGGCCTAGACTCGAGAAGGTAGATTAATGTTCAGTTATTGAGCTGAGACAATCTATAACAAATGTCCATATCTTAAACAAAAAAAATTAAAATGTTTGGATATCAAAAAATAAACGAATAGATAAAAGAATACTCAGTTTCAGAGTATTTTTTTCTTTGTTTCAGAAAGCAATTTGTTTTTTAGTGATGTGACTTGTAAATTTTAAAATACAGTCATAATTTGAAACTTGTTGAAAGAATTATCTTGTTATATAAGTAATGCCATTGTTTGGAACTCTACATAGAGCTATTTAAGATTCATGATACCATTCTCACTACTTACTTCAAGATGGGAGTAGAGACTGAAAAAAAAGTACCATGTTTCAGAGATGTAATTACCCTATCTACAAAATGCATAACTCAGCTAAAAATAATTTCATCAGAACAAAGGGACCAGATTCTCTACTTTGGCGTGTGTTCATTCACTGAAGTGTATGGGGGGGGGCAGTGCATCAGCAAGCCAGTGGAATTCCCAGCTAGGGGAAGTCTCTGTCCCCTTTCACTGCTTGAGTGCACAAAGTAAGCAGAGTGAGAGAGAATTTGTCCCCAGTGTTTGTTTCAGTAGTACATAATGTTTGAATTCATTCTTATTTTAATTTATTACATCTATTTTATTATGTTAATGGATATGTAAATGTTACAATATAATACACACATATGAATACTTTGTGCATTACTGATAGCTAGGATTTTTTTTCTTCCCTAGTATATACAATGATTAAAAGTTTATTTTCCATTTCATGCTGTAGAAATTGTCCCTAAGGGATTTATTTTAATAGCTTATATACTTTAGCACAGAGGTTCTCAAACTGTGGTCCGTGGACCATCAGTGGTCTGCGAGCTTCTTTCAGGTGGTCCGTGGATAGTTCCCTCTAAGGTGTGTGCCCTTGCGGCCGCACACAAGAGAATGAAGGGCCACCCACCTAATTAGTGGAGCTGCACAGGCGTGGCTCCACTAATTAGATGCCTGGACACTGGAGAAGATGCACATGTAAGGTCAGGTGGTGGCCTTGGGGAAATAGGGTGTAGGTGGAAGGGGGTAGTGGGGTGAGAAGAGGTGGGGAATTTGGGACATGCAGGGCTGGGGTGGCCAGAGAAAGAGGTGACTTTCTCCAGCTCCAGGGCTACGGCTGCCAGGGAGAGATAGCCCTCCTTCATAGCCCCAGCTCGGGGGCTTCTGTGGTGGGGGAAAGAGGGCACATCCATCACATTAGAAAGGTAAAACTACTGATATGAAAATATGAATTGAGTGCTTTTATTTATAGAACAAAAAAGTTAATTATTATTAAGGTGTTGTTTTTTTTTTGTATAGTGCTTTTATCCAAAGCACTTTACAATAGTTAGTTAATGATACAAACAACTTTTGGAAAGATCATTAAGTGGTCCACCGAGACCCTCAGCAATTTTCAAGTGGTCTGCTGGAAAAAAAAGTTTGAGAACCACTGCTCTAGCATACTTGTTCTGATGGTCTCAAAGTAGGTGCTAACAGACAAGGTAAAAATGAGAGAACTTTTCATCAAAGAGCATCCTAATTATAGTAAAGAAAATAACCATTTGAAAGCAAGCAGTACTTTCTGCCTCTGAATTCAGTTTTTTTTCTGAAATAAGGGTCCTTGCCTTTTGAATCACAGAATGCAGGGATCAGACTGAATCACCTTAAACTTTTAAAATAGCTGTATCTAGTCCTACCCTCCCAGAAAGTATGAAGTATATTGAGATTTTCATTTTACATGATTATAACAACATCAAATGATGAAGGATTTTAACTTTAACATGAAGTCCAGATGTAAAGCTAAGGAGGTTTATTGCTTATAGCATAATGACCTAGATAACTTCCTTCATCAAGGCCATTTATAGAACCCATCAATGACTCCAGGCTGCCATAGACGAAGAGTGGTTATCATATATTCAAAAGTAGCCAGGGGACATCTTTACTGTTTGCTTCTGATCCCAGACCTGTTAAAGTCAGTTGAAAGAATCCCGTCGTTTTCAGTGGCCTTCAGATCAAGGTCTATTTGTCCCTCACACCTTTCCACTTGCTACATTCTCTTGCATGTATCAGGTATTCATCCAATGTCTAATTATACTTTCTAATGGTAATGTTGTGTTGTTACAGGAGACCCTGCTTGAATTATGTTGGACATTATTTCTTAATATGCATGAATAAAAGGTTTATTTTTTTCTCATTTTGAGTGTTCACACACAGAAAGGTCTTTCTCTGTGTAACTGGCTAGTCCGCCCTCCCCCCCCCCACATCTTCTGTGTACAAATTTGCAACTTGTAGTCTGCCAGAAAAATAGATTTTGCTAGGTGTGCCCAGCAGAGCATAGATAAATGGGAAATGACTTGTAGATTTTTTATAACCTGGTACTGGGCTAGAGAAAAGGGTTGAGAAAAGTGTCTGATTCAGATCTTCCTTACACCAGTCTAAAACAAGAATACCTTCATGAAGTCAGTGGAGTTACACTATGTAAAACCAGTGTAAGTGAGATCTGGATCAGACCCTAGTGGATACATTTTACAATCATGCCTCTAACCTGCTTCTGGGAGCATCCAGTCTTTGTTACTAAAGTTGAACTGACTGTGAATTATTATTAATTGTTAAACTTTTTTTGTTTATTATGTGACTTGTGCAGATCAAGTCAGCCCAGTCAGGTGTTGAGTGACAGGCCTGGGTTTCCAGTAAGATTGATGGTTGGATGATCAAGCTGGAGCTTGAGAGTTCTAGGTTTAGGATTTAAGAAGTGGGAGGACAACTATCTTATTTACTTAAGCTGGATGCAGTGAGATTTAAGTTGTTTTATAATAAAGCTGTAGCTTTAGCCTTCTGTCATGTCAGTCATTTGGGTGTGCCCTCATCAGACTCTGGTGAATAGTCAATAATCAATACTAGGAGTTAAAATTCAGAAACATCCTAAATTATCAAACATTCTATTTTATTTAAACGGAAACTAGCTAACACGGAATAGTTTGCAGCTGATACAAACTGTATTTTTTAAAGTATTATCCCATTCTGTCAGCTTAGAAACCCCTTTTAGTTGTTGACTCTGAGTTTCTTTGTTGCAATATTTATAAGTCTCCTCTCATGTGTCTTTTAAAGAAATGTGAATTAGCCAAATAATGAAGCTAAAATTACAATCTGTTTGATAGCTGTTTGAATAGAAAATCAAAAACGTGCTGTTTTTCAGCAGCACTCTGGAGACTGCCTTTTTTTAGCAAAAGGTACTTGTTTTATTACTTGTAAAGATAAAGGCTAATTAAATGTTACACAGCCTTTCAGTAATTCAAAAGCTCTACTAATCAGGAGTACCATACTGTTTATAAAGTTATAACACAAACAAGGCTGAAGAATGAAGGGAGCCCTTAGAAACACAAACATATGTTAGCATGCCATCATCTCAATTACAATTCCAGCTGAATTTAAGGCATTGGGGGCAGCACCTATGCATTGCTGCCTACCTTAGGAATTACGGTGCTGCACAAGGGGAGAGTTAATTGTAGTTGTTTTGAGAAACTCAGTCATTCATACTGCATGTCTCGGATGAGAAATTCAGCATTTGGGAGAGCTGTGCAAACTGTTCAATTCATTTGCAAAAAGACTCCAGACAAGCATGGGCTAAGTTCAGACTTGTGTCCACTAGTAGTTTGCTTAAGTTTCTTCGCCTCAATAAACCATCTTTGTTTCTTTCTAAAAGCTTTTGTACTCTGTGATATTTATCAGGCTGCTCTTCTTGGTAGACAATATGGGGCAAGTTATAAGACAGAGTTATATAGGTCGGTACATTTCCTATGGCCCTAAATGAGTGAACATACTATGTGACCAGTTTAGCAGAAGCCATTTTCTGATTGATTTCCGTTTTTTTTTTCTTCAGAGAAAGAGTCTTCATTTCAGTTAAACTTGGAAAATTTACATATGAATTAGTACATTACTGTCTCCTTCAATCCCCTTATAGGTGGACTGTCTTTAGCCTTACTGTGGTCACTCAAGAGTAAAATGTCTCCATCACCACTGCACAGCCATGTTAGAGCAGCTTGGAGTGCAGCTCTGGGTGAAAAGTAGGGGCTGCATAACTACTACCCTGGAAGCAAGTGCACACATGGGAGACAAGGAATGGACAAAGCCATGGCTCTGAATTGAACTACAGGTGTGGAGGTGGGGAAGTAATCTGCATTCTGAAAAGGAGTGTGTGTCATTACCCAGGTTACAATCTGATGAACAGATGTGTCCCCTCAATTCTCCAACCTGGGGTACCTTTTACACTGCTTTTCTGGGACAGCAATCACTCTGGGGCTGCTCACACACAACCTCCAGCATGTAAGTTATTCTCAGTTATAGTGTATGAGTGCTGTAGCCATCCACTCTTGAATTACACTGCAGAGTAACACCAGCAAATTCCCAGTCCCCAGAAGTGTAGCCATCCACTCTTGAATTACATTGCAGAGTAACACCAGCAAATTTCCAGTCCCCAGAAGTGTCTGTCTTTTACTGCCCAGATCTCTCCTGGACAATACAAGCCTCATATAAAGTCCATCATTGTATTAATAGAAAATGTTATGCACAAATGGAGTTTCCCAAATACTTCAGTCCAAACACAGTGGTTTAGCTAAAACAATAAAATAAATGTATTAACTACAAAGGATAAATTTTAAGTGACTACAAGTAAAGAAGTATAAAAGTCAGAATTGGTTACAAGAAAATAAAAGTAAAACACACCAATGCCTAATTTAACAAACTAAGTGAATTCAAAGCAAAATCTTTCTCACCACATGTTTCAGTAGTCTTACGGGCTGAATCTCCTTTAGAGATAATTTGGGGTATCTGCACTCCTTTCCTATAGCTCTTTCTCTTCTTTGAGAATCATCTCCTCCAACTGAGGTTCAGGAGATGGAAAGTATGAGTGGGCAGGAACTCCCAACTGTTTATTTGTCAAGATGTAGATTTTCATGTGTGTGCTCTTTTCTGCCAGTGAATGGCCACTTAACCAGGTGACGATCTATTTGATTTTGCTGACACCTAGCTGAGGCATCAGCTAGACTTTTGTCTCTGGGGAACTGATTTGTGACTGCTATCCACACTTGGAACATGTCTTAGTAATATAGAGTAGAAACTTATGACTTCACATACAATGTTGCCACATGTATTTTACCAGGACAATAATGATCAGCAAATTCAAATGACACCTCACAAGGCATTCTCTGTACAAGTTTTATCATAGTCCCATAAAAGTGGTGAACATAGGGGTACAGACTGTTACAGAGGGAAGATACTCATTCAACTCCAAGACAATGAGGAATAGGGGAAGAAGTTATAATGTATGACATAGGGCTTGAAGCTAAATGCTCAACTGAGTCTTAGTTTCAAGAATCTTTCTGTCAAGCAATGGTATTTCTGAGATCAACAATGTATCTCAGCACTCTTTCATCTTCATTTTATATTTTGGTCACAATAATTGTAGCCCACTTTTACAGGAAAAAAGGTTTTTCCAAGATCAGAGCTGGGGCTAGTCCAACTTTAAGTGCATCAGCAAAGCAGTACAAAGCCAAATTTAGTGTATGTGTTCACAGTGAACTTTTAAGCATGGAAAAGCACGGTCCATTTCAATGTTTTCAAATTTCATGTTCTTTTCATGCAAACTGGATCACACCCAACAATTGTGAACCTTTTTTTAATTCGGCTGTGGAGGCATTGCACAGGTTTAATTTTCAAAATAGGAGATGATCATGCTACAAGATTCAGCTAGTTCAGTTGAATGGTTTCAGTCTGACTCCATTTGTCTGTTCAGTTGATTGATATATTTGGGCTATTGATTTTCCTCTTACAAAATATAAGGGACCCTGTTAAAAAAAGTTATTATTCCCAAGATTATTAGCTGGGCAGAGACAATTACATTATATATGGTCTATCCCCAGAGCTATTTTACTGGGATGTGATCTGTTCTATGAAGAAATATTTTCACTGAGTGAAGACAAATATATTAGAATAATTATTTCTAGGACTTGGATATTTTCCAAATTATTGTAACATTAAATGCAAAGAACTGCATTAGTGTCTCACTAATAAATTGAGATTAATATAAAGATTACTTGATGGTCTAATGAAATGAAATCTTGAAGAAGATCTCAGCAAGTTTATTGTAACTCAAAGCACTTACCTAGCAAAATATTCATGTGAGTTTCATGTTATGAAATGGAAAACATGGAATCAGTAGAAGCAGTATGAGACTGAAGCAAACAGGCAAAAACAATAAGAATCAGATGTGCAGAGCTGAGTGGTAAAGAAAACATTTTAACCATGCTCTGAAAAATGCTGAGATAGGGAGCTTTCCTGAGAGCCTGAAATAGAGAGCTCTAAATGGCAAGGGACAATAGGAGAGAGGGAAATGTGAAAATTAGAGTGGAACACAATCCTTCACTCAATCAACACCCTGTGAAATCCTGTAAGAAGGACCCTTGGGACCTCAAAATGGAACTGGAAAACTTGCAGCAATTGCAATCAGTCTGTTGAAAAGAGGAAATGTGTATGAGTGATGTTACAAGGAAGACAGCTTGTTCCAGGCTAGATGAAGAGTATGTTATATTTTGTTTGTTGTTGCTGGGACTTGTTGTTGCTTTTTGATTTAATTATAACCCTCCTTTCCATGGCACTATTTAGACAACAGAACTGGACTTCAATAAATTGGCTTCATAAGAAACCCTTCTTTGTTCATCTGCCAGGGCTCTGCAGCAGTCTAAAGCAGCACATCACACATAACAGACTCATTTTAAGTTTTCATACCATGAAGGATTTTGGACAGCCAAATATTCTGACTCAAAGAGATAGTGATGAGCTGGACTTACACACTGGCTGTTCTTTGCACCTGACTGTGTCCACACCTGACTGCTGAATCAATCTTCATGTTAAGATAAATCAGATCAGGAAGAAACCAGAGAAGAATGTAGCAAAGATGTGTGGGCTGGTGAACTGGCTGTAGAATGGTCAAAGGTGTATGTATTATCTAAAAGTTAACATTTTGTAAATATATATTTTTTAAAAATTCAAAATGGAAAAAAAGTCCTTTGCAAATGATGTAGTATTTGAACTTGGAGAATAGTGAAGGGATGAGAGCTTGTGACTGCTATGGCCTAAGAATATGTTTAAGGAAAGAGTAACTAACTTCCCCCTCCCCTGCTCAAATCTTTAGTTCTGGAAGGAGGACAGAGAGCATAGTGCCTGGAGATCAAGAAACAAAAGGAAAAAAAAGCAGTTTGAAGCATGAAAACCCTCAGAGGGAGGTAGAGTAAGGTCTAGGAGAGAAGGAAGAATACTTAAAAACAAAACAAAACAACCTACTAGATAAAATAACAATACATTGCAATGAAAACAGAGGCTGGAGGCAAAACAGCTATCTCAAGATAAAATCCTACAGAAAACATGGCATAGTAGTTTTACCTCAGTGTCGTTTCTTGAGGAGAATCCTTGGTAGGAGGTATAGGGTTGACTTTCTGAGGTTAAAAACTACCTGTGCCTTGTCTCAACTAAGGTTTAACGTCAAGAGATATCTCATTAGCTATCTCTATATGAAAACATAAAACTTTTTTGAAGCAAAGATGGAGCCAGAAAGAATTCAGAAAAATGTAATCGTTGCTGATTGAGCACGGTTGTCAGTGTGGTGTTTGTTTTGGTAACTACATCAATCTCTGGGAATGGTTGTATTGAATGATAGATATATACTGTTGTAGAAATTTCCAATACGCGTTGGTGTTTGCCATTTTAGACAGTATGTGCTTTGGAAAACAATTTTAAAATAGAAAAAAAAGTTACTAAAGATTCTTTAAAGATCCAGAACCTAATGAGTTTTGCACATTTCTTTCATATGTAAATCTTTTAAAGTCTGATTTCCATTTACACTACAACCATGTCTTGGGTGGTGAAAAGAGGCCATGATGTGGGAGTAAATTACATTTAAACCCCCTCTAAGTCCCCTACAGCGAGATAAAGCGTCCTAAGTGTAAATAAGAATCATGTCTACAGAGGAGCGGCTGGCTACACAGTACATTTTCTTTCCCTTCCCTTAGATGATGAGCTTCACATGTACACAGTGGGGCAGCAGAAAACTTATAACAGGATTAAGTATTGTTGAAACAGTGGATGTATTGTATCTTTCTATAGAGCTGAATTGCATCCAAACAGAGGGAGTCAGAGATGGGGTCTGGTGTATTGCCAGCAGCAGACACACCTATATGTCCACCTCAAAAAATCTAACTTTATTTCTGTGGAATTTTTTAAAATCAAAATGTGTTTTTTGAGTGACATGCTAAACTCCTTCATTTCCTAAGAACTCTACAAAGCAAAGGTTTTGACTGTCATTTACAGCAAAGTTATTTACTCTCACTTTAAGGCCTTTTTGTACTGTCAGGGTGGTTTAATGTGGTATTTGTGTAAAACAGAATCAGACACTGAATGTGTAATAGAGGTATGCTTTCATATATCACTCCCTTACCTATTCTCTACTGGGTAGGAAACATAGTACATTTTATTATGATGGATTTATGACCACATCTTCTCAGACGCTCTCTCTCTCTTCTCTCTGTGGTCACATTAACCCTGTGTATACTGATGAAATACACTGCATTCATGTTACTGGCAGTCCCTGAAGAGACCATCGTTGTCAGGCTTCATGTGCTTCTTACCTAGGCAGATTGTTTTACATTTAATTAGTATCTATCTCTCCCTTTTTGGGGTGGATGAGTACCAGTGTCTTATCTACCTATTTTTCAGCTCTTTTGCAGATAACTATTGTCTGTAGTCAGTATTGGACCTCTTCTATTGTTTTACTAATATAATATAGTACATTATGTATTCTTTCTTGCTTTCATGGATAACAACACTAGCAGATACATTAAAATATTACATAAGAGCTAGGTATTAATTATTATTATTGCCCCAATCATGCAAACAGCTCTGCTTGGGGCCCTGTTGCTAACAGAGCACTGGAGAGATCTTGTGCCAGTGCAGAGTAATTTGACTGCTGCATATTCTCTGAGATCTGAACACATTCTCTTTGATCCTCTGAGATCTGTGTTTTGAGTCTGCACCCTTTGTTTCTTTCAAGCGGAAGCAAACCTTTTCTTCCAATGGGGAAATATGAAGGAGAAACTTCCTTTCCCATACGCACAAAAAATAATCGTTTTAAGGAATGATATGTCCCCAAGTAAAAGTATTTTTATATTATTAATATAAATACTATTCCCATGTTTTCTCCACTGTGAAAATTTCTCTTTACCAGAAACCCTCAATATCTCACGGTCTATCACTATTACTCCCAAGTGAGTTACTCAATTCAGCACAGCTTTTAACATTGTCTTACTTATACAAAAGAGGTGTCAGATGTATTGTCTTTTCTGTGTTATCTTATTTAGCTTTATGGAGAAGATGAAAAGTGCAATCAGTGAGAACAGCAAAATGATCATGTTTGGTGTTCTAAAATAGATGGGAGCTTTTGGAAAAAAATAAAACAAAACAGAAAAGTTTTTAATAAATGACAAGATCTATTCAGAAGTTTTATATTGCTAACAATTTTAAATTCATCTAAGATGGCCTGGTTTTATGGAAACCTTTGTGCATAAAGGTATCATAGAATCATAGAATATCAGGGTTGGAAGGAACCTCAGGAGGTCATCTAGTCCAACCCCCTGCTCAAAGCAGGACCAATCCCCAACTAAATCATCCCAGCCAGGGCTTTGTCAAGCCTGACCTTAAAAATATCTAAGGAAGGAGATTCCACCACCTCCCTTGGTAACACATTCCAGTGTTTCACCATCCTCCTAGTGAAAAAGTTTTTCCTAATATCCAACCTAAACCTCCCCCACTGCAACTTGAGACCATTACTCCTTGTCCTGTCATCAGCTACCACTGAGGACAGTCTAGATCCATCCTCTTTGGAACCCCCTTTCAGGTAGTTGAAAGCAGCTATCAAATCCCCCCTCATTCTTCTCTTCTGCAGACTAAACAATCCCAGTTCCCTCAGCCTCTCCTCATAAGTCTTGTGTTCCAGTCCCCTAATCATTTTTGTTGCCCTCCACTGGACTCTTTCCAATTTTTCCACCTCCTTCTTGTAGTGTGGGGCCCAAAACTGGACACAGTACTCCAGATGAGGCCTCACCAATGTCGAATAGTATCTAGTGGTGGCATCAATTTTTTCCTTTTTGGGTGTTTGCATTTTTTCTGCATATTTGTAGTATTATTTGTCAGGCTTCTATGCATAGGAAACTGATGATTATGGTTCAGTTTCTCCAGTTGCACCCACTATAATTCCAACTATTTTACAGGAGATATGCTGGGTTAAAACTGGAATGCAAAGTGATGTGTGATATAGTTTTGGAATTAAGCAACTAATTACAATGGTCAAAGCATTTCATTGCATTCAGTGCCCTTAATTAAGTTCACAAATGTATTTGTTTCAGAGTAGCAGCCGTGTTAGTCTATATCCGCAAAAAGAAAAGGAGTACTTGTGACACCTTAGAGACTAACGCATTTATTTGAGCATAAGCTTTCGTGAGCTACAGCTCACTTCATCGGATGCATTCAGTAGAAAATGCGATGAAGTGAGCCGTAGCTCACAAAAGCTTATGCTCAAATAAATTTATTAGTCTCTAAGGTGCCACAAGTCCTCCTTTTCTTTAAATGTATTTGTGTGAGTAAAGGTGGCCTAGTTATTTTTTAGTTAGCCATATAATGTGCCAATGGTTACTTCTTCACACATGGTTAATACTCATCATATGCTTGATTGTAAACAGCCTGCATTAGATTAAAAGGCCCATGGTTTCTCTTGAAGTCAGTGTGAGTTTTGCCATTGTCTTCAGTAGTAATAAAACAGTGACAAGAAGAGATTTATAACAAAAATGTCACTGTGCTGCTTTCTGATCAGTTTATGGAAGACAGAGGATATAAGATAAGAGGATGTATTTTAATCAATAAATACTTCCTTGATTTCACTGGAGAATAAGTGCACCAGAGGAAAAAGTTCTTATTATTGCCGACGAAATAAAACAAAGGGTTAATGAACCAGGCTGATAGGATTATGCATTGCTTTTGCTGGTCAAAATCTCACACCAAAAGTCCCTTGCAAAAACACCACTGGATTCCAGAACTGTGAGTTGCTGTTACTTCCTAGTCCACTGATATTCTCAGGAGAGCTAATCATTATGTAATTATTTTCTCGAGACGGACAGTATCAACAGCCAGTTTTGCATGGATTTTATGACATGCTAATTTCCCATCTGTCCTGTGTAATATAGACTGTGTACTTTAATTCATTCACCATATCTTAATAAGCAAGGTACAGGAACAGAATGTCTGTTCATGCCTTCAAAAGCCTAGGTGCCTATCAAGTTATTAATGTAGTCCCTAAGGGCTAAATTTTCCATCTCAAACATCTTCAGCCTCAGTTATCAATGACTTCTGGTTAACACAACAACTTTTTTTGTGGCTTGAATACTCTCTTAAGCTCAGAGACTTATGGAATTTATAATACTTATCCACAGTAACTTCAGCAGATGCAAAGAGATGGCTGACATTTCTGCCATTATGCTGGGCCACAAAACGTAGGAAATTGTTGTCCTACCATGTGTATCTAGAATCAGTCAGAAATGACTGAAGATGTAGCATGAACTTTTAGTTTCTTGTAAATTTTATAGCTATTTTTTATGATCCATTCTTTCTCAGATGGCACAGGGACTGCCTGTAAGGCATGTGTAGGGAGGATGAAAGGGGGAGACATATTCATATTCAGACTTCTCTAAACATTAATCTAGCCCGTTAACTCTCTTGATGTGCCCACCTCTTAGTTGTATCTCTGAATTCTTCAGATCCACTGTAAAGGATAAGTAGGTCACTGTGAATGGGGAATAAACAAAGGAGAACAGAGAAGTCTCAGAAAATGAAAATCAGGAATAGAGAGTGTAAAAAAGATAATAAGTGAGATAAAGGTGCCAAAGCTCCCTTCACCCCAAGTTTGCTGTGTAAGAAAAAATAAACACACAATAGGCATCAATATGGTAACATACATTCAATCTACCATTTGTTCCCATGTTATGCCTTGATATATGTATAGCCTTGTGAGTCAGCAACAACTCCTGTGTTAATATGTACTAAAAAGTTGCATAAAATGGCAAAAGGCGTTAAGCAATATTAGTGTATAAGGTGAGATTAGTGGTGCTACTTAAATAGAGTGAGCTGATATGACAATGATTAAAACATGAGCTGGCAAGTTGCAATGCGCTTGCATTGCTTTCTCTGCTTTTAATTTATTAAAATGCTCAGAATAAAGATAACTTTCTTTACTCAGTAGTTATTGTTTCATTGTCTTGAATAGGACCTGTAAGTGATGTGATAAATGGTTTGAAAAGTGGTCTAATTTCACTGTATTTTCTGCAAATTACTCTTTGTTCTCTGAAGTACTGATATTTAGTAGATGTTTAATAGAAACAAATAATTCAAAATCCCAAAGGAGTAAATTCTCACGTCTTCTGGGTTTTAGAATAAAAAAGACGTCTGAGACATCCATGCAACAGGTATGGCAAGGCCTACACAAAATTCTTGCAAGTTTCAAATGCTCTTGGCTACCTTGGCCTCCCCTTTCCCATGCAAGCCCAGACTTTTGCTTTTATGAGATTTTATCTCCCCTACCAGCTGGCCTCCAAAGACAATTGGTGAGAGGAGATGTGTAGCGAAAACTGGGAGGGAGTGAAGGTGCTGCAGAAACCTAAAGTTACTGCAGTGTGGAGAGACAAGGGGGAGTTGGTTTGGTGGATGAATCCCAGCTGTTCATAAACATTAGTTTGATTAAAAACTTGAAACTTTGACGAGGTTAATTAAAACCTTCCCTAAGTTTTGGAAACCTTTCTTAGTAAGTCTTGTCCCCATTTCAAGCAAGTCTGGGTCAAATTATGATTCTGCACAAAAATTGAAAAATTTATGATCCCAGATAATTTCATTGTAAAGCCAGCTGAAATTTAGCAAATACAACTGAGTCTGTATTATTGGATTGAGTCAAAATAACATTCAAAGTGAAACTCAATATGTGTTGGATACGTGTAAATCATGCTGATCAAAACCAAAGGAAATATTTACAGACACCCCTAAGAAATTAAAGCAATGTTTCATATATCTCCAGTTATGTTACCTCCAAAATGTTAGCATTTTTTCCTGTTAATATTAATATCATTATTCTATCATTAAGTTAGACTTGTCAGGGTTAAATCCTACAGTGAAAGCACACACTGAAAAGGTAAAACAGATGACAAGAAATGTATGCAGCAGCCTACAGTGTGCCTGTCGTGAACACTTTAAAATGTTTATTTTCATTTTCTTATTACAGCACTAGAAGTGTAAAAGAGTAAAAAGGAAAAGAGTGGTGTTCTTGTTACCACATAGGCAGTTCTTACACCGGAATCAGGAAGAGATTAAGTTGATGGAAATGGAATGATATACATTACCATTGTGAAATGAGAGAGACACACACAGAAGAGACTCAGAGGAAAGTTATTAGAAGGAGATGTAAAAGAAGGCAAAAGGCAATAAAGATGAAAGAACCTGAAAGCAATGCTAGAAGGAAAGAAAGAGGCCCAAGATTCAAGTCTATCTGTACTAATGCCAAGTAAGCATTCTAAAGGCAACATAATTGGTGTAAGTTTTCTTCTCCAAAGTCAAAAGACAGCAGCAGCGTGAATCTACTCCTGGCATACAAAATGTGTCAATAGGATAAAGGTTCTAATCCATCTCTAAATGTTGAACCTACATGTTCAAATGATTATGAAATTCTGTTAAATGGGTTGTCTAATTGCTAATGCCTCACTCTTGAGAATCATGTACTGCAAGGAAAATGTAGAAGGTGCATGACAATATTGCTGCATAATCTGCATTATTCTTCTTGAAATATTATTGGCTGAGTTTAATCATCTGTGAAAATGGAACAAGAGAGGAGCATTCCAACAAGAGTTAGGAGCCTGTTTTGTCATATTGCCAATTACATAAAATAATTACAAATATATATTTTTTTTCTATGCCTATATTTTATCATACATAAGTAGAGCTCATAGGAAAACAAAATTTTCCATGAAATCTGGACATTTCTAAATTTGTTTTCTTCCTGACTCAGGATGAAAAGTCAACATTTTGAAACTTTTCATGTAATGGAAATTAGAAAAAAAAAAGTTGATTTGGAAACATTAGAGTGACCTTATCAGGACATTTTGTTTCAATAATATAAAAATATTTCATTTTGATAATGTCAAAAATAATAATATTATAAATGATTCTAAATGAACCAAGAAAGTGAAAATGAAATACATTTCAATTTCAAGTCATTTAGAATTTTTTCCATTGAAAATGTATTCAAAATCAATACAATCCCATGAAATATTTCGATACCAACAAAACGGCATTTTATGCCAGGAAACTGTTCTGTCAAAAAAATTTCACCCAGCTTTAGTCATAAGCTATGCAGCTCTGTTCCAAATTGGAGCCACTATAAGGTTATTCAGCCAGTAAATGGTCCTCTGTCTGCTCCAGTAGATGTGAAGAGTAAACATTTTTTTCCCTGCTGGGCTGGACTGCAAACAGCCAAGTCATCACAAATAGGCTTTTTCATCCTATCCTCGCCCAGGTAGGTCATGCTTCACACAGCATGTGGAATCAGGGGGAGATTCAGAGGACAGAAAGAGAGAGAGAGAGAGAGACTGCGCATGCTTAACCAGTACCCATTTTTTACTCCCCACAACTGCTGCAGAGGAACATGATAAAGAAGAAGGGACTCTTCCTCTCATGACGACTTAGGTCAGTGTGCTCCCTGGTTTGTGCAAGAGGCAGTGACAGTGCAATGTCTGCCCCACAGATTTTCATTCTCTCATTACAGCATCCAAGATGTAGTTACCACAACCCACGTGCTCTCTAAGTCCTCATGTGTTGATTCATATCTGGTATTTTAGTTTGAGGTAGTAAGATGGGCAGCCACTGGACTCTGGACACAAACTACCGCAGCATTATATTCTAAATATAGGGCTGCTGTGCAAGATGAATTACTCTTTACATTAACCAATTGATACAAAGAATTTTCACTTTATTTTAGGTGTCGTCAATACTGTGCCCCATTTTATATTTGTGTCTATGTATACCACCACCTAAACTTTATCTGTTGCTACCAGGACCACCTCTCTTTATATCTGGTAACTCAGCTGCTCCTTGTTTTGTGTTACCCACCTTTGGCCTTTTGCAACACTCTTTATTGAGAGAAGACTTTTCCAGCTGTGCTTTTAGACTGAAACAAGGGACTTCAGAACTCTTTTCTTTATTTGGCCCCCTTTTATAGGTTATCTGTGTGTGTGTGTGTGTGTCCCTTCAAAGATAGAACTACATGAACTTCTCACTCAAACAGCTGAAGTCTGAACAAATTTTGTTGTAGTAGAGTACAAGTACTCTAGTACTAAAACATAATTTAAAGCAAAACAAATAGTACTTGCTTTAACATATCCAGATTTAAACATTGTCTAGAAAAGTCTATTACAACTTAAATTATGAAATAATGAAAATATCACCCCAAATCTTTTCTAGAGGGCAAACTCCCAGGTCTGACCTTCCTGTCAGCAACCCAGCAGCCCATCTTTTCAAAAGTTAGTCCAAGCCTGTTTCATTGTCTAGATCAGATGTAGGCAAACTATGAGATCTCTAAAAAGAAAAGGAGTACTTGTGGCACCTTAGAGACTAACCAATTTATTTGAGCATGAGCTTTCGTGAGCTACAGCTCACTGTAGCTCACGAAAGCTCATGCTCAAATAAATTGGTTAGTCTCTAAGGTGCCACAAGTACTCCTTTTCTTTTTGCGAATACAGACTAACACGGCTGTTCCTCTGAAACCTATGAGATCTCTGCCCCCCTGTTCCCAGGGGCCGCAGCAACATGGTGCCGGCCTCTTCTCAGAGCAACGCTGGGCCAGGGCAGGCAGGTAGGGAGCCTGCTCTGGCCCCAGTGCGCGCCCCAGCCACCCCGGAGCCACTCCAGGTAAGCAGAGCCAGGCTGGAGCCAGCACCCCAAACCCCTCCTGCACCCCACACCCAAAACCCCCAGCCCTGAGCCCTCTGCAGCACCCCTCCTGCACCCCAACCCCTTGCCCTGAGCCTCCTGCCACACCCCACACCCCTCCTGTACCTGAACCCCCCTGCCCTGAGCCCCCTGCCACACCCCTCCTGCACCCCAGCCCTCTGCTGTACCTGCACCCCAACTCCCTGCCCTGAGTCCCCCTGCCACACCCCTCCTGCACTCCAACCCCCTGCTGCACCCCTACTGCACCCCAGCCCCCTGCCCTGAGCCCCCTGCCACACCCTGCACCCCTTCTGCACCCCAACGTAAGTCAAGACAAGGCTTGTGTGTCCATGTTTAAGAATGAGCTAGTCAAACT
Organism: Caretta caretta; assembly: GCF_965140235.1. Classification (NCBI taxonomy): domain Eukaryota; kingdom Metazoa; phylum Chordata; order Testudines; family Cheloniidae; genus Caretta; species Caretta caretta. The sequence goes on from NC_134209.1 coordinate 57,925,181, forward strand.
CCGCACGCTCACTCACCACCTTTTTCTGGGCTTTATCAACCCTTTTTTCAGGCTCCAAACTGATTCTCCCAGAAAAGTCAAATAGAGCTCTCAGTGATAGCTGTGCTATTGTGTTTTAATGGGGGTATTCTTCATTTCAAGAAAGTTTTCCCTACTGTCTTGAGTATACATTGTATTTTTTCACAGAGCAGACTCCCCCTCCTACCTCTCTGTGAATTAGGAAATACAGCTTTGAAATTAGGGACATAGGCATATATCTCCTTTCTCACATTTAAAATATAATTAATAATTTGATTAAAACCAACAAAAAGTACTGTAATTGTGACAAACTCATGTAGTGTAGCTGAACAAAAGATGAAAGCCTCTTTTTTTGCATTTTGAAGTTGTTGTTTTGTTTTGTTTTTACTTTGTTCAAAATAGATCCAATTTTCATTTCATTTTTTCAGCTTTTTTTCTATATATTTTCCAAAATTTCAGTGATCATTTTGGGAATGTTTTTAATTTAAAATGAATATTAAGCAGGCACTGCATTTTCCTCAAAAAGAAATAAACAATGTTAACCATCTTAATGAAAAACTGTATTGATTTTTTAAAAAAATAAAAAGTCCTTTTTTCAAAACCACAAACATTTTAAACAAATCTATTATTCAGAGAGACTTCACCCTCTGATTCTAATAGAAACCACAAATAGATTATTGTTCTTAACTTGCAAAGGTAAGACTCACCAAATCGGTAAGCCCTGCTTTTTTAAATTTTCTTTTCCTACAGGAGAGTACTGAGCCTTGGTCTACACTAGGACTTTAGGTCGAATTTAGCAACATTAAATCGATGTAAACCTGCACCCGTCCACATGATGAAGCCCTTTTTTTGACCTAAAGGGCTCTTAAAATCGATTTCCTTACTCCACCCCTGACAAGTGGATTAGCGCTTAAATCGGCCTTGCCGGGTCGAATTTGGGGTACTGTGGACACAATTTGACGGTATTGGCCTCCGGGAGCTATCCCAGAGTGCTCCATTGTGACCGCTCTGGACAGCACTCTCAACTCAGATGCACTGGCCAGGTAGACAGGAAAAGAACCGCGAACTTTTGAATCTCATTTCCGCGGACTGCGGGAACTGTGGGATAGCTACCCACAGTGCAGCAGTCCGGAAGTCGATTCTTGCCTCGGTACTGTGAAAGCACTCTACTGAGTTAATGCACTTAATGCACTTAGAGCATTTTCTGAGGGGACACACACACTCAAATATATAAAAACGATCTAAAAAAACGACTTCCATAAATTTGACCTAATTTCGTAGTGTAGACATACCCTGAGTGTATGTTTCTAGGAGGGATTTCAAGCAGTGCTAATAGGAAGTACCATTTGTGGAAGACCAAGAGTATTATTGTCACACTTCAATCAGACCAGTGTTACTTTCCAGTACAAAAAAAGTTAGTTACAATAGCAACTTTTTCGTGAAGATGGTAATGGAAATATCCATATTAGTGAGGGAAAATGTAGCAAACTGAGTTCAGCATGCAGTTTCTAGATATCTCACACCTCAGACAGGATATAATGCATGTCACTTGGAAAATCTACAATAATACACTGAAGAAATAGCTTTTGTAAAGGTTTTCCCAAAGGTTTTCATTCATGATCTCTTCTTAGCCAGCCTCGGTAATTAAAAAAAAAAGGAATTACCAAGTGTTTAATTTTTGATAACTAATTTGTGATCAGTTAATGCTCTTGATTATCACATGTAATACTATCGTTTTCCAAATGTGTTCTCCCAGAAGTATCATGTATAACTAGTTATATTCATACAGGCATTTTCTTTCATATTTGTTTCAATGATTCTTTTCTCTGTGTATCATTAATAATATTCCTTTTTGCTTTGTTTTGCAGTGTGAAGCACAGCATTGTCAGTGGGAGATAACACAAGCAGGAGATACATCTTTGGAACAATCACTTCCGGTTAATTTTGTGTCCTTTCTTATAATAGCCTCCAGTTACTAGAGCCCAAAATGATAGGACAAGTAACACTCCGTATCACGCCTCCTGACAAATAATGTGTCTCCTCAGTGGGTGGTTTGACTTTACACACTATTTGCTCCATTAAATCTTACTTTTAAAGACTTTTTTCAGAGGGTGGTTTTGGTTGTGAACTTACATGATTTATTCAATATAAAGGGAAATTACCTACCCGTGTCTGTTAGGTGTTCATTAGTCTCAAATTATAGGATACATTCTGCTTACGTCCTTGGCAAGGCATGTTTATTTGATATATAATACTAGTAATAATAATAATAATTTGCCATGTGGTAGTACCTTCCATTGGAGGAACTCAAAATGCTTTGCAAACACTAATTAATCTTCATGATACATTTGAGGCAGTGAAGTATCATTATTTCTTTTCTGCAGATGGGTTAAGAGAGAGACATACAGAAGTCACAGAAAAATTACATCCAGACCCTGATTCCCAGTCCTGTGAGTTAGCCCTGACACCATACTTACTCTCTAGACATGAAAGTAGAATAGTTGCATTAACTTTCCTCTGGAAGTTTGCAGTCTCTCTCCTCAGATTACCTGCTGAGACCGAGAACAGTATTAAAGGAAGTAAACTGATTTCCCAACTCATCGTGGCTGCAGAATATGCTACAGAATATAGAAACGTGCCAACCAAAAAAACAGAGAAAACCAGTGTTAAAACTTGGATGACCTGCATATAAGAAACACAAGTTAGGGGGAAAGTAACCATATCTGAAATGGCAAAAAGAAGGAGAATATTTCCAAACCTGGCTTCTTTTCCTCTATTATTCGAAGATGGAGAAAGCTCTCATACTTACATGCCAAATATGCTTAGGGTGGAATTACCAAGAGGACTAAAGGAGTTAGTCAGTCAACTCCCATCAAAATTAAATGGAATTGGGACACCTAATTCCCAACGGCTTCTTAGAAATCCCATGTTTAATGTGGCCTTCTTCTACTAATGTACAGAGAAATCCTCAGTTCCCAAACAAGCCATCCTTTCTAGGCCCCATTACTATTGAAATGAACTAAAAGTAAGCACAGCCCATCATGCCACTTGGAGTAAGCAATATACTCAACCCTGGAAATATTCATGGGAACAAAGTTATTGGTGTGCTAATTTTCATTGGCAGTCCCCGTGTCTCTCCTTTTTAAAAGAATCCTGGTTTTCACTATATGTTTTAATTTGAATATTAATATTTATTCCATGAGTTATATTTGAGGGGATCCAAACATATCCAATATTGAATATCTATACTTTTCAGCATCAGTTTAACAGATTTTATGGCATTTTATTGCACCAATACACATGATCTATTTGGATACAAAAAGATGTATTTTAAAAAAACAGTAAGCTAGTGGAGCTGTTACACATTTTATTTCAGCACATATGAAGCCTGTTACTGTACCTTAAATGAACTGGCCACGGAGACAGACACATAGCTCCTGATCAAGCAAGAACATGCTGTATTTTTTTTCTTGATTTGCATAATTTTATTTTGCTGGCAAGATTAGTTAAACTCTTGGAATAATCTTCTCTTGACATTCAAGTAGATCTAAACAAAATCTTTTTACTAGAGGCATGCAGATTTCTGTTCCCTGGCATCATCTAATGACAGGAGGCTTCTGCTCCAACCACCTTTTCAGATGAAAATCTAAATGAGCTGAAAGAATAGATCACTAACCAGCTGTTACTGTAAATATATTTTTTGCTGTGAATGTACTAGAAGCTGGTGAAACTGGTACAGATGATAAATTAAGCTTTGTACTTTTATTTTTCCAAGATACATCCTCAGCATTACAAGATAAAAATACTAAATTAAATCTTTCTGGTGATATTATAGTTGTCCTCATTAGTGATTATGAAGACGATGGGGATGTAGGTAACAAAAATATGTCTGGGCTATTATTCTTTTTTTAAGAGAGACAGCAAGATCTAGTGGACTAATCAGAGGACTCACAAGCAGGAACTCGTAAATTTTCATTCCTCCTTTGACTCTGATTCCCTGAAGTAAATTTCACTATTCAGTGTGAGCAAGACTATCATAATCTGGACCCTAATGCAAAACCCCTGAAGGCAATGAGAAACCTTCAGGTGATTTTGGTGGGGTTTGATTAGTCCCATGGCCTTTAACTTTTCTCAATTTTCTCATAACTTGGGAAATAACACTAATTAAGCTTCAGATTGTGATATCTTTGCTCATGTTGAATAATATTTTACACCAAGGGTTCTCAAACTGTGGGTCGGGACACCAAAGTGGGTCTCAACCCCATTTTAACAGGGTAGCCAAGTCTGGTGTTGGTCCTGGGCCCCAGCATGTCTGAAGCCCAAGCCCCAGAGCTCAAGCCCAAGCCCAAACCCCACCGCCTGGGCTAAGGTTATATGCCCCATGCCCAGGGCAGAAGCCCTTGGGCTTCAGCTTTGGTCCCCCTGCCTGGGGTAGGAGGGCTCAGTCTTTGGTCCCACCTCCTGAGGTCGTGTAGGGCTTTGTTGTCAGAAGGGGGTCACAGTGCAATGAAGTTTGAGAACCGCTGTTTTACAGCATGTATTGTCCCATTGAAGTCAACTTGTCTACTTATGCAGTAAGGTACGAGAGTATCACAACGTGGCCAATAAAATGCATACCTCACAAGAATGTTGTGAAGGTTGATTGTATGTCCCTATATAGATACATGCTAAGAATATGTAGAGAATGTATTTTTCCGTCGTCTTTTCATATTGCCTTTTTTCACTCTTCTTCATCCCTCCCGTTTTCTTATAAGGATGTCTCCCTGATCCTTTTAATTAATGCTTATTTTATTCTGTTGCCTATATTGTTATTCTTGTTACTTGGGCAGCAACCTAGAACATTTTTGGGTGCACAAAATAATAATTAATAATAATTATAGTACACTATTTTTTCTACTGCTGTCCAACTCCTGTGTCTGTTCTCTGCTGATGTTGCCCATTGTGGATCTAGAACTGCAGCTTCATGAGCTCATCTTCAAAAATGTATTCTTAACTAAGTCCTTCTAGGCTTGTCTGATGCTCAGACACTTGAAGTCTAATCAGCTCTTAGTCCTACTGTTGTCAAGTTAGGCTACATCTATGCTGTGATAAAAGACCTGCAGCAAGTGGCATCTTGCCCAGGTCAGCTGATTCACACTTTCAGGGCTTGGTCTGCAGGGCTATAAAATTGCACTATAGATGTTCAGGCTTAGTCTACAGCCGGGCTCTTGGACAGTCCCCTTCTGTGGTCTCAGAGTCCAGACTGCAGACCAAGCCTGAATGTTTGCTCTGCAATTTTATAACTCCACTGACTGAGCCCTGTGAGCCTGAATCAGCTGATCCGGGCCAGTCCTGGGTGATTTATTGCAGTGTAGACATACCCTTAGTGGGCATCTGCCCTTCTATTAATTAGTTGAGGAATAGCATTACTTACTGAGAATCATATTCAGTTCAGAATTTTTCACTGTGGTAAAGGCAGTAAAATAGTGATGAATGCTTCATTAGAATGCCTTTACTCTCCATAATTCTGTATGATTTAATCCATTTTTAATCTAGCTCAGTGCTAGTTAAGCAATGAAATATTTATTTAAACAGATGATTGGATATTCCCACCTGGGATTTTTGGCATCAGCACCTTGATTTTATGTATACCCATAGTTAGATGTATACAAATAAGCCCTTTGGACATGTATAACTTTAAGGGAAGTCTGTGACTGTGTCAGCAGGAAACCCATAGCAGGGACAGTATAGTCTCAGCACAGGATTGTAAACCATGCCATAGTTTTTCCCTATTCATTTGTAATTAGACACATGATTAGGTTGCTATATTTGCTTATCTTTGAATTGTGACTCTGATAAACTGTGGAACTTTAAACGGGTAGTGTAGGAAGCTGAACATAAAGGAGATTTTGTTTAACATATGGTACGTTCATGTTGTTTGGAGAATCGATATTCCAGATAACCAGCTGTAATAGGGAAAGTATGATGAGGAAACACTGATTACTCATACTTGGCTTCCAAGATTCATGAATAACTAATATGGCATTGTGCCTAATCAGAATGTGGTCGAATCCTTTCTCTGTTGGAATCCCAACAGGTCCTAGGTTTCAAGCAATAATATGTTTAGAGCTTTCTTCTGGGCAACCCCTGCAGCATTCATATAACAGATGTCCCCATACTTGATTAAATGTTCTGTTGAAATGCACAAATGCATGTTCTAAAAGGAAGACAACAATGACAAGGACTAATATATCAGTGTAGGGAAGAAGACATATAACACATAGATATTTCTGACGGCTAACAAAAGCAAACTGCCTCAGATCCTGGAGAAATCCAGGAAGATTATTTGGGCCAGGAAATCAACATGCAGGTAATCAGAAATAATAATAGCACCAAGAGACAAAGAAATCAATCAGTTGAACTTAGGACAAATGTTACGCAGTACACTTAATAAGCAGCTAATGTGCCTGAGAGTCCTGCTCCAAAGGCCATTGAAGTCAATGAAAAAGATTCCTTTTCACTTTAATGGGCTTTGAATCAGCGTAAAATGAATAAATCCTTAGCTGAGCCAGAACAGGGACATGTATGACAATTGTGAAAAAAAAGAAGGAGATTTAGCACTTCAGTGCACTTTACAAAGTTTTACTATCTGGGCAGCACAAAAGAAAATATAGCTAAAATCAGGAAATTGATCTGTCATCTAAATCTTCCAAATATAAAATCTAAAACCTGAATATCACTTCAAAATTAACTGGCTATACAGATAATCTGTTGTGTGATTCTTTCTTAATTTTACACCTGGCCAGTGGGTCCTTCTAACAAATCACATGGTTCTTAGTTTTGTGCACTACTTACACAGGGTAAATACTCATTGACTGCATCTGAACTCCAGAATTTAGCTTGCAAGTGCATTCTTCTGACATTATGAATGTTATCTCATAGGTATCGTATTTGCAAATCATTAATTTCAATTTCCTTTGTGATAAGGACAATTATTGTCCAAATATACCAACCAGAGAACCATTAAACGTGCAGGAAAATGGCAGATGTAGGCTTTTTCATCCACACTAGAAGAGAGGTGTAAGGATTCAAATAGAAATCTGAAATCCACACACACATTTTGGAGGTACAATGCAGAAAATTCAAAAGTCACAAACCCACATACTATATTATGATAACCTTTCCATAAAGATTGACAAATCCTAGTTGTGACTCAATCACAAACAATCTGCAGTATGCTTATTGAAGCTTGAATGTTCTGATTTAACGGTATTGCACTGGAATAATTCCTGCATTATTTTCCCTGCACTTTCACTTCTGACTTGTGTTAGTGTTAATATTAGTATTACACAATGGGGCATCAAAGAAACAGAGGGGGCAGTGAGGCACTCAGGCAGAACATATCACTTCACTAATAGGCCTGGGTACATCCGGGAATCCCAAGCCTACTCTCAAGTTTTGGAATCTCATGAGAACAGTATGTCATACAGCTCGTTTTTCCTCTTTGTTATTTCAAACTGCCTCCTTTATTTTGACATTGACAAAGCAATTAAACAGTGCTGTCTAACAATATTTGATCATTTACTGCTTTTGATCATCTATCAAGTGTGGGTTCCTGGCCTTCTGGATCCCTTCTTTTCATTTCTATTCTGGTTTCTAAGCACATCACTGAATTTAGAATGTCCCACCTCTTCAAAATACACCACACTAGTAGTAAACAATGATAAAAAAATACAACTAAAGAAATGCTTTTATTCCCTGTGGTGACATTTCCTCTAATTAAATTTTCATCTTTGAAGGTATTTAGGCCTCTCCAGTCCATCTGGGATGTGTTTGCCCTCAGCTTTGCCTCAGGCCAAATGTATTTTTATTGATACAATGAACAGCATGTTTCCTCAGTGATTATGGGTGGTTTATTCAGGAGATTATTTCACCAGTTTCAAAGTACTTCTTCTAAAGCCTTTTTTGAGAGCAGAGTGCCCCTGTGTTGCCCTCTCTTCTATGAATCAATGTGATTTTAAGTTCCTTTCAAGGAGGGTTTTGAACAGGTTGTATGTAGACACGTGACATGCCAGAGAAGAGGACTGTGCTCCCAACCAAGCTAAGAGTCATTTTGAAAGCTTTGCCTTGGTAATATTGTTCTGTGATTTGAACATCAATCTCACTTTAATTGTTGGGGGAGGGAGGGGAGGCTGACCTGCAATAAAAGCAACAATAAGGTATTTTGAATAAGCGGTAAAAGGCTTCATCAAGCTTTATTTTACTGATTACTCTGCTAGTAGTTACCGGACAGTAGAAAGCTGTCTGCAGCTCTTTTGCCTTTCCCCATATCACCTTCCTCAGCATGCATTTCAGCAGCACAAATTGTAAAAGGTCATTTTTGCACACATACACAAAGTAATACAGTTAGAGACATAGTTTATTGATGTAAAAAGGGAAAGGCATGGATCACTGCAGAACATAATACAACTATTTTCTCATTTACATCCAGGTAATAGAGGCCAATGGGAAGAATTTCTGCCTATTGGCTATGTATCATTCATGCATTTTTAATTCTTTTGTGCAAACAGAGTCTCATCCTGGAAAAAAATATAAAAAGATTGCATAAGCCTCTTCAGAGTTATTGTTAATTTACCTGTGCCATGGCTCTATTATAAATTAGGAATACTGGAATACATGGACTACTGTGTCCAGTTTTGGGCCCCACACTACAAGAAGGATGTGGAAAAATTGGAAAGAGTCCAGTGGAGCGCAACAAAAATGGTTAGGGGACAGGAACACATGAGTTATGAGGAGAGGCTGAGGGAACTGGGGATGTTTAGTCTATGGAAGAGAAGAATGAGGAGGGATTTGATAGCTGCTTTCAACTACCTGAAAGGGGGATCCAAAGAGGGTGGCTCTAGACTATTCTCAGTGGTAGCAGATGACAGAACAAGGAGTAATGGTCTCAAGTTGCAGTGTGGGAGATTTAGGTTTGTCATAAATATAAAGGGAAGGGTAAAACCCCTTTGAAATCCTTCCTGGCCAGGGGAAAGCTCCTCTCACCTGTAAAGGGTTAAGAAGCTAAAGGTAACCTCGCTGGCACCTGACCAAAATGACCAATGAGGAGACAAGATACTTTCAAAAGCTGGGAGGAGGGAGAGAAACAAAGGGTCTGTGTGTCTGTCTATATGCTGGTCTTTACCGGGGATAGACCAGGAATGGAGTCTTAGAACTTTTAGTAAGTAATCTAGCTAGGTATGTGTTAGATTATGATTTCTTTAAATGGCTGAGTAAAGAATTGTGCTGAATAGAATAACTATTTCTGTCTGTGTATCTTTTTTGTAACTTAAGGTTTTGCCTAGAGGGGTTCTCTATGTTTTTGAATCTAATTACCCTGCAAGATATCTACCATCCTGATTTTACAGGGGGGATTTCTTTATTTCTATTTACTTCTATTTTTATTAAAAGTCTTCTTGTAAGAAAACTGAATGCTTTTTCATTGTTCTCAGATCCAAGAATTTGGGTCTGTGGTCACCTATGCAAATTGGTGAGGCTTTTTATCCAACATTTCCCAGGAAAGGGGGGGTGCAAGTGTTGGGAGGATTGTTCATTGTTCTCAGATCCAAGGATTTGGGTCTGTGGTCACCTATGCAAATTGGTGAGGCTTTTTATCCAACATTTCCCAGGAAAGGGGGGGTGCAAGTGTTGGGAGGATTGTTCATTGTTCTTAAGATCCAAGGGTCTGGGTCTGTAGTCACCTAGGCAAATTGGTGAGGCTTTTTACCAAACCTTCTCCAGGAAGAGGGGTGCAAGGTTTTGGGAAGTATTTTGGCGGGAAAGACGCGTCCAAACAGCTCTTCCCCAGTAACCAGTATTAGTTTGGTGGTGGTAGTGGCCAGTCCAAGGACAACGGGTGGAATATTTTGTACCTTGGGGAAGTTTTGACCTAAGCTGGTAAAGATAAGCTTAGGAGGTTTTTCATGCAGGTCCCCACATCTGTACCCTAGAGTTCAGAGTGGGGGAGGAACCTTGACATGGTTGGATATTAGGAAAAACTTCTTCACTAGGAGGGTGGTGAAACACTGGAATGCATTACCTGGGGAGGTAGTGGAATCTTCTTCCTTAGAAGTTTTTAAGGTCAGGCTTGACAAAGCCCTGGCTGGGATGATTTAATTGGGGATCGGTCCTGCTTTGAGTAGCGGGTTGGACTAGATGACCTCCTGAGGTCCCTTCCAACCCTGATATTCTATGATTCTATGATTCTGTGAATACCCTATTGTAGTAAAAAACTGAAATTATGTTTCAAGGCATTCTAATTATTCAATCATTAACATTCTGAACCAATTTTTATCATATTGAGAAACCTGGGCAAAGGTAGCAACTTTATTTATCAGGAACTAATATTTTGCAAATTAATTCCAAAACTTCTTTAAAATAATCCCACAACATTATACTGTACATTTTTCAAGTTATCATCCACATAAATACAGAAGGAACATGCAGGGAAGAAAGGGAGGGATGATGGATGATGTGGACCTAGGCACCCTGATAGCCAACATTGTGTGTAAACCCATTTCCCCACCTATCTTCCTCCCTCATCCCTATTCCATAGTTTCATGACATGCTTTTCTCTAGAGATATATTTTGTGAATTAATGTTGCCCTCTTATTTAATGCTGGGTTGAATCATGGCACAGTGATTACTCTAAGTACAATATGTCATGAGTGTCCCATCCTGGTCATTGCATGCCAGCTCCAATTTAAAAGAAAACACTAAGCAAAATAACCCAGAATAATTACCCATTTGCTAATCTTGCATATTAATTGAGACACAGTGTGGTATTGTGCCTAACTAAAACTAAAGACAATCCAAAGATAAATAACTGTTCTGGGAGTACTTTGGGGGCTTGTCAATTCTAGTCAGATTCCAGGTTACTTCAAGGATCATTTGGCTTCCTACACCACTGAGATAGATCTTCTTCTTGTCATGTCCTCCTACAGCTGCATACCACATTTGTGCACATGTGATTGCCTAATTATTGTACTCCATCAGGCCACTGGAAGAGCATTCGTACTCAAGCAGCCAGGATCACAGGAGATACTTCATATTTTGAGGCTGCTTGCCACAGACCCAGGTATTGGAACAGTGAAGCAGCTCTACTTCATCCTCATGCTTTAGACCAGCCAACTCCAGTCAGTAAGTGCAGTCAGTTAATATAGTGCAGGACTCATCTATATGGGGTAGTAGGTGCTGAACTGGTGAGAGCTGTGTCTGACAGACTACAGGGTCATTCTTTATCCTTGTTTGCCATAACTGAACCTTTGTCTGTTAGGGGTTTAACAGTGGCAAGAAAACTTTGTTGTGACTTCTGTCAACTGAGAATTGGTGTTTTATTGTATAGTGGTTGTCTTGGATCTGTGCGTTCCCTTGTGCACGCAACTCTATTAGAAAATTCCCAGTGTATATCAGAAAGAGCAATATCTGCAAGGATGTAGAAGCTTTTGACGTTGGTATGTTTAAGGCATTCTGTAATATAGCAACAGGCAGAATTAAGTGCAAGGTCTTTCCGTGAGGGGATCATGCCCATGCTGCACAGGAGTATTTAGCAGAGGCACAGGAAAGTGCCAGTGATGTTGTCAAGGTTCCTTCCCCACTCTGAACTCTAGGGAACAGGTGTGGGGACCTGCATGAAAACCTCCTAAGCTTACTTTTACCAGCTTAGGTTAAAACTTCCCCAAGGTACAAATTAATTTTACCCTTTGCCCTTGGATTTCCACTGCCACCACCAAACTTTATCTGGGTTCCTGAAAAAACAGAGTTTGGACACGTCTTTCCCCCAAAAATCCTCCCAACCCTTGCACCCCACTTCCTGGGGAAGGTTTGGTAAAAATCTTCACCAATTTGCATAGGTGACCCAAACCCTTGGATCTTAGAACAATGACAAAGCATTCAGTTTCCTTACAAGAAGACTTAATAGAAGTAAAAAGAAAAGAATCACTTCTGTAAAATCAAAGGATGGTGAATACCTTACAGGGTAATTAGATTCAAAACATAGAGAATCCCTCTAGGCAAAACCTTAAGTTACAAAAAAGACACACAGACAGGAATATTCATTCTGTTCAGCACAGCTATTTTCTCAGCCATTTAAAGAAATCATAATCTAACACATACCTAGCTAGATTACCTACTAAATTCTAAGACTCCATTCCTGTTCTGTCCCTGGCAAAAGCATCACACAGACAGACACAGACCCTTTGTTTTTCTCCCTCCTCCCAGCTTTTGAAAGTATCTTGTCTCCTCATTGGTCATTTTGGTCAGGTGCCAGTGAGGTACCTTTAGCTTCTTAACCCTTTACAGGTGAGAGGATTTTTCCTCTGGCCAGGAGGGATTTTAAAGGGGTTTTACCCTTCCCTTTATTTTTATGACAGATGTTGATCCCACAGTGAATGAATCTGCACCCCACTTGATGTAACCAGCTGGCTGAGAATGTTGTCTTGTATGCTAATCATGGCTTGAGTTTTCTCAATGTGGGATCTAAAGAAAGAGCAGGTTTCAGGGGGTCTGCCAAGCAAATCCAATGTTACACTTGCTGGGGCCCAGAGCAGAAAGATGGAGCCCTGCTGTGCAGGGCTGAAGCCCGGGCCCTAGTCCTGCTGCCTGGGGCTGAAGTCAAAGCTTGAGCAACTTAGCTTTGTGGGACACCCTGTGGCATGGGGCCATGGGCAATTGCCCTGCTTGCTACCTTCTAACACTGGCCCTGGATTTTATATGTAAAAAAAACAGTTGATGTGGCACTGGTGGGCAGTTGGAGTTTTTAGAGCATATGGACTCAGAAAGAAAAGGGTTAGAATGCCTGTTGTAGGTGGATGACAAAGCAAGAAACACCGCTGCTGTAATCAGTCCCTTTTCATATGCATCTTTGATCTGTTGTATCAAATTCAGAAGCTGTCCAGTACATGAGACACCCAAGTGAAAGCCAGCCTGTTCATTGATAAGAAGTGGTTCAATAACTGGTGTAAGGCAAACATAACAGTAGTTGCTCAAACAATTTTAAAATATCATATGGGGATGATATAGGTCAAAACTGTTTCGGGTCTGATGGTTCAAAGGGGCCATTACCTTGGCTTGTTAGATTTTTGGTATCTTGAGCTGGATGAGACAGGTATTGAACATAATCAGAAACCACTTTCCATGAGGGTAGGCTGACATTTTTGATTTGCTCAGTTCAGATGTCATCCAGACCTGCTGCTTTCTCTGTTTTCACAGCACTGATGCCAGCATCCAGTTCCTCCACGGAGAAGAATGCTGTAAGATCTAGATTTCTGGATGTATCCAGAGGCAATTGCTGAAGTGATGATCAGTTGCTAGTGGTCTGCCTAACCTTCCCATTGAGTATCATGTGGAGGGCAATCTGATCCTGATAGACAAAACCATCAAAGATGCTTCTGAGACATCTGTAGGTAAGGTATTTTTGCTGAAAGGTCCTAGGCTGGGGAACTTGAACCCTTGGTTGGGTTCTTGCAGAGGGTATTTGTGACTCCCTCTGTGAGCCAGCCACAGCAAATGTATATTGACCTTCAAAGCACAAAGTAAGGCTTACCTGCTTTCCCAATAGTATGTTTGCTATGGGCCATATTTTGATTAGTGATATTAGGGATGGTTGGTTACCTGAGCAAGGGAACAAAAACTTGGGCAGTCGGGCTGGGCAGTGGGGCTGCATGAGAGAGAAATGCTGTTTCTAGAGCAACTGTTCCCACTCCTTCAACTTCTCTGAAGCTTCTTCATGAGTGCTCACTGGGGTATCATCCCTCTCCCTAGACCCACAAAGAAAACCAGGATGAATGCTGACTAGAGCTGCATTCCTTTAGACACTTCCTCAGTCTGCACTGTAAAATCGCACTCTGCAGGTAGGTTCCATTTGAAGACTCCCATAAGAGCTGCACTCACAGGGAACCAGAAATTTAATCAGGGGAGACCAGTCAGTAAAGAGGCAAAAGGCCAGTACAGAGCTTCCCCTGATCTCTGGGAACCTTTGATTGTGTGGGTTGGAAAAGCAACTCATACAGCTTTCAAAGCTTTGCAGTTTTTGTCCTTAGCTTTGTAAGTATTTAATATTGGGATACTCAGAAAGAAGTGGGGTTTTTTTGCTAGCTGTACAGATGGTGTAGGAATCTTCTCTGAGATATTATGAAGTGGCATATGAAGGAGGGAGGAAGCCTATCCGAACACTGGCTTCGCATCAGAAGCATAACACATGGACAGACTGTGCCCTGCTTTCCATTGCTTTGCCTCTTGTATTGCCATTTACATTTGTACAAAGGGAGTGAAAGATTGGTGTAAAACACTAACAAGAAAGCTGATAACATTTGCACCCACTTTGCACAGGTGTAAATGACTACACAAGAAGCAAGACAGTGAAGATTCAAGCCAGTATTGTTTTGGTTTAAGGGTTGCAGCCTTTGTTTACAGGCTATAATGGGTCACATTCTGATCTCTGTTACAGCAGGGTAAATCCAGAGTTCTTCCTTCGAGTTCTAATGAGTTAGTTTGGACTCACAGCAGTCTAAGATCAGAATCTGTCCCCGTAAGTGGTGGTCTAACAGCATATCTCTTTAAATAATCTATTTCTATCCCACTAGAGATTATGATTTACTGACAGTGGGGGGCAATCTAGTTCATGGAGGCTGAGGGCAAAGTTTTCATTCCTGAGAGAGTCCTCTTGTTAGTTTTTGATACATTTCCTGAGGGGCTGAGATGCCTTCACATCTGGGTTCTTGAACTGACCTGAATTCCATTTGATATCCTTGAGGCTTTTCTGAAACTTTACTTCAGTGCCCCTGATTAAACTGTGTTTATCTTTGAAATGTCAAGATATGCAAGAGGCAATGAAACTATGTTATAGGTATGTACATTTCCCCTCCCTCCACAGAATCTTTCCCCAGAGTTTTGTACCCTTCAATGTAGCAGTGCCAAGAACTTCAAACTGAGCAAATAAAATAAAATACATTTAAATTGCATTAAAATGTTGTTCATTTCTAAGTTGTATCAAAGTGTGGTTTTATTATAAAATGTTCCCAGATTGAGAGAGTAATGTTTTGCACTGACTTTGCAAGTTATATGGTAGTGGAAAATCAAGCCCAGGTCTTCCTTTTCCCAAGTGAAATGGGCAGAAAGACAGCAATTTTTGAGTCAACAGGTAAACAGACACATCACAGATCCAAGGTTAGGTATGCCAGGAGCCTTGTGTACTTAGATATGCTTTAGCCATGCTCCTCTTGACCTGCTGCTCACAAGCAGGGAAGAATTGGTAGGGGAAGTAGAAGTGGGTGGCAACCTGGGCAGCAGTGACCATGAGATAGTCAAGTTCAGAATCCTGACAAAAAGAAGAAAG
The DNA here is from genome assembly GCF_965140235.1 of Caretta caretta. Lineage (NCBI taxonomy): Eukaryota > Metazoa > Chordata > Testudines > Cheloniidae > Caretta > Caretta caretta. The sequence continues at coordinate 57,940,551 of NC_134209.1, forward strand.
AAGAGCAGCAGAATACGGACCCTGGACTTCAGAAAATCAGACTTTGACTCCCTCAGAATCCCTTGGGAGACTAATATGAAGGGGAAAGGAGTCCATGAGAGCTGGCTATATTTTAAAGAAGCCTTATTGAGTTCACAGGAACAAACCATCCTGATGTGTAGAAAGAATAGCAAATATGGTAGGCGACCAGCTTGGCTTAACAGAGAAATCCTTGGTGAGCTTAAACACAAAAAGGAAGTCCAAGTGGAAACTTGGACAGATGACTAGAGAAGAGTATAAAAATATTGCTTGACCATGCAGAGGTATAATCAGGAAGGCCAAAGCACAATTGCAGTTGCAGCTAGCAAGGGAGGTGAGGGGTAACAAGAAGAGTTTCTGCAGGTATGTTAGCAACAAGAAGGTGGTCAGGGAAAGTGTGGGACCCTTACTGAATGGAGGAGGCAACCTAGTGACAGATGGTGAGGAAAAAGCTGAAGTACTCAATCCTTTTTTTGCCTCAGTCTTCACAGACACGGTCAGCTCACAGACTGCTGCACTGGGCAGCACAGTATGGGGAGGAGGTAAGCAGCCCTCAGTGGTGAAAGAACAGGTTAAGGACTATTTTGAAAAGCTGGACATTCACAAGTCTATGAGGCCTGATGCAATGCAGCCGAAGGTGCTGAGGGAGCTGGCTGATGTGATTGGAGAGCCATTAGCCATTATCTTTGAAAAATCATGGCGATTGTGAGCGGTCCATGATGATGGGAAAAAGGCAAACATAATGCCCATCTTTAAAAAGGTGAAGAAGGAGAATCCGGGGAACTACAGACCAGTCACAGCCTCATCTCAGTCCTTGGAAAAATCATAGAGCAGGTCCTTAAGGAATCCATTTTGAAGCATTTGGAGGAGAGGAAGGTGATCAAGAACAGTCAACATGGATTCATCAAGGGCAAGTCATGCCTTACCAATCCAATTGCCTTCTACGATGAGATAACTGGCTCTGGATATGGGAAAAGTGGTGGATGTGATATATCTTGACTTTAACAATAGAAAGCTTTTCATATGGTCCCCACAGTATATTAAAAAAAGTTTAAAAAGTATGGATTGGATGAATGGACTATAAGGTGGATAGAAAACTGGCGAGATCATTGGGCTCAGCGTATAGAGATCAACGGCTCAATGTCTAGTGCAGCCGGCATCAAGGGGAGTGCCCCAGGGGCCAATTCTGGGGCCAGTTTTGTTCAACATCTTCATTAATGATCTGGATGATGGGATGGATTGCACCCTCAGCAAGTTCGCGGATGACACTAAGCTGTGGGGAGAGGTAGATATGCTGGAGGGTGGTAAGGATAGGGTCCAGAGTGACCTAGACAAATGGGAGGACTGGGCTAAAAGAAATGTGATGAAGTTCAACAAGGACAAGTGCAGAGTCCTTCACTTAGGATGGAAGAATCCCATGCACTGCTACAGGCTTGGGACCGACTGCCTAAGTGGCAGTTCTGCAGAAAAGGACCTGGGGATTATAGTGGATGGGAAGCTGGATACGGGTCAACATTGTGCCCTTGTTGCCAAGAAGGGTAACAGCCTATTGGGCTGCACTAGTAAGAGTACTGCAAGCAGATCAAGGGAAGTGATTATTCCCATCTATTTGGCACTAGTGAGGCCACATCTGAAGTACTGTGTCCATTTTTGGGCCCCCCACTACAGAAAGGAGGTGGACACATTGGAGAGAGTCCAGCGGAGGGCCATGGAAATTGTTAGGGGGTTGGGGCATGTGGCTTATGAGAAGAGGCTGAGGGAACTGGGCTTATTTAGTCAGCAGAAGGGAAGAGTGAGGAGGATTTGATAGCAGTCTTCAACTACCCAAAGAGGATGGAGCTCGGCTGTGCTCAGTGGTGGTAGATGACAGAACAAGGAGCAATGGTCTCAAGTTGCAGTGAGGGAGCTCTAGGTTGGATATTAGGAAAAACTATTTCACTAGGAGGGTGGTGAAACACTGGAATGGGTTACCTAGGGAGGTGGTAGAATCTCCATCCTTAGAGGTTTTTAAGGCCCGAATTGACAAAGCCCTGGCTGAGATGATTTAGTTGGGGTTGGTCCTGCATTGAGCAGGGATTGAACTAGATGACCTCCTGAGGTCTCTTCCAACCCTAATCTTCAATGATTCTATGATTCTCTCTCACCAACAGAAGTTGGTCCAATAAAAGATATTCTCTCACCCACCTTGTCTCTCTAATTTCCTAGGACTGACAGCTACAATAACATGGCACACAGGCTCTAAAATAGCCTGCCACGTTAAACAGCAATATACAAATAGACTTTTACTACAGGCTTAATTGAATATTCCTGAATATCATTGGTCATATGAGTATTAACTATACATCTGTTCTCTCCTAAGTAATATAAATATTCTGGGGCTTAAAATTCTACCCTTAGAACTCAGACTCTGTCTTTGAGTTCATTAGAGCTTTTAAAGGTGACAATTCAGAAAAGAACTGTGTGCACACCTTTTTGCTTATAAAATGAGAAAATTTGACCTGGAAGTCATTGCAAGTAAAACCCAATACAACCCCTTGCTGCCTGTGTACCAGCCATTTCTTGTAGCACTGAGCTTTTAAGCAAAATATTTACTCAGGTCGAAGACAGTGGCAACCCAGAAGAGAATCACACAAAAATGAAGGCAAGTGTTACAGGAACCAGAAAAATTACACATTCCTGTAATGTTGTTTCACTGCCTCAAACATGACGGCATTTCAAGGAACAGTGTTTTAACAGGGACACTGATTTTCTGTTTCAGAAAAGCCTTGAGGATTAGCAGATGGAAGTCAGGTCAGATCAAAAACCTAGATGTGAAAGTATCTTATATCTTCTGGAAACTTGTCAAAAACTAACAAGACAAAGGCCTTTCTTACGAGCTCAACATAGCTCAGGTAGAGCTGCAGCTGGCACTAGATGCAGACAACAGCTGGTTTACCAGCATCCATAATCTGCACTGGTGGCTTCCTGGCAGTACCTGTGTGCCCTGAATGCAAAAAGCATCTGTTTCCCATTTATTCATTTACTCAGATGGTATTATCTACATTATGTGATACCTTTGGAAAAAAGACTCTCATTTATAATTCATAGTACGCAGATGCTTACAGAGAGTAGAAGCGTAGGCTACATTACCTGTCACTCGTAGTAAATTTTGTATTCAAGGTGGGTAAATATACAAGTATAAAGTGCCATGTTGTGTATGGCTATCTATAATGCATTAGCAAACAGTTGTTTGATCATTTATAATGTCATTTTTTGTGGTTGAAATGGTGTTAAAATGAAAAATGAAACAAACTCAGGGTTCACCCTCTCTCTCTTTTAATTTTTTCAGAAGATGAAGGTGATTTTGTCTGCTATTGTTTCCTTTGCGTTTCTTCCCTTTGTATGATTATCATTCAGTACTCAGTCAGCTATTCAATATGTTCACCAGTGCATTTGGCTTCAGGAGAAGATGTTTCCTGTTCTTTGCCTACATAGGCTCATAAATCCAGCCTGCTGAGAATATTAAAAGAGGAACAAATACTCAGGCAGGAATAAAGCATATCAGCAAGAGAAAGTGAATGTAACTAGGGAAACATTTATTCAAGATTACATATTAACCAATTTGCTCTTTAGTGCTGAAAGAATATAGAGAAAGAATATATTAACTGTACTTATCAAAAGCCCACTGTATTCATCAAATGCTGTTAAAAATGTCTGCTTTTGAACTAGGAAAGCATCTTATATACTTTGTATTGTTTTAAAAAATCTATTTTTGGTGTAGTAAATATTAATGAAAGTCACTGTCCCTGGCATGAGATTTCATTCATTTTTCAGGTGAGCGACTTTGCCAGAGATGCTTGACTTGAGAACCCATTAAAATGAAAATGTACCCAAGAGCCTTGCAGGGAATATTGCTTAAAGACATGGATACCATGCATGCTTGGTGGGTTGGAAAGCTTGAAGAGCTCTTATAACGGGAATGCAAGCATGTTAATGATTAGCATAATCGGAGGCAACAAACTTTTTCCAGTGACGTGTATGACATTTTGTATCTAAAGTACATTTTGTGTATTCCTCATTGGAGCATGATGTCTTTATGACTACATGTTAAAAAGCAAAAGGTTGGCTTGTATCTGTTGACATTTGTTCTTATTTCTCTCCCTTGCTGGGCACCACAATCCAAATAAAGCCCTAAAGTTCATTCCACTTTTCTCCCTCCAAATATATTGCATATCATTATCCACTCCTCCTTCTCTTTTTTCTCTGCTGAGTAGATCCTATCACTAACCTCTGTCTGTTTCATCTCCACCACATGTTCAGACCACACTTAATTCTCTTCCTTTCCACAGTGAAAATCCTGGATCAGTTCTTGATTATCTCAAGCTTTGACTTCTCACTTTGAACCAGCTTGAAAAAACTACCAGAAATTAGATATGTTTCTAAAATAATCACCCTATCATTCGCCTTTTAGGGACATGGGCCTGGAAGGGGCCTTCTGGCTCACCAATTCCAGTCCTTGGCTATTTCAGGCAACCCCATTAAATAATCCTAGTCATAAATTTATCAAGATCCACCTTAAAACCAGCTAGATTGTTTGCTTCCACTATTCCTATTGCAAGGCTGTTCCAGAACTCATTCTGGATGGTTAGAAGCCTTCTTGTAAGTTACAAGAATACCAAAGTAAAATTATGTTGAGGTATAAATGACAACCATCTAAAGTAATAAAATAAGTTTATCTTACCCCCAGTCACTGAGAAATTTAGAAGATAGCCTCAGGTTAACCTGTTTATTAATCCCTGAGAGAGACAGTTGAGCTTAGTATTGGCTCTTCTGTTTACTCACCAGACAAGCCTGGGATGTCCCTGCAAACAAATAATCTACCCAAACTAATTTAATTGACTTTTTCTTTTCCTCCAGTGTTTTCTTTCATACAAGTTCCTTGATAACTAATACATAGCCTTTTTGGTTACTTGTTCACTCAGAGGAAGTAGGAGCAAGCAGTGCCTGGCCTTTCTAAAGCACAGGGACTGCAATTGTGAGTGGTGCTTGCAAAGGCATGCAAAGTGGAAGGAAAGTTTCTTGAGTGTTCCTCTGAGCTTGCACAAGGGCCTCTCACAAGTTGGCCCCAAGTTATTAGTCCTCTAGTTTTATATTGTCTTCTCTCCTATTTTAAGAGGATGTGAACAAAATAAGAAAAAGAAAGTTAGGTGGATGAGGTCTGCTTATGTATAAAATCATTTTGACTTGGAGGTTTTGTAGCTAGATTTTTTTTCTTTGGTCATCTGATTGAAGTGCAAACATACTCCACATGACTTTGAGGATGATCCAATGACTAATGGTCCAGTACCTGTAGGTTTTATTAAATTATTCTACATGTGCTGTCATCTTAATACTGTACATAAGTATATTCAAATTAGTAGGAATTGCACTCCCACTGCCCAACATTGTTTCATTTCCGTCTACTATATTTGGGAAATTTGTATCAGTGTTACTAAAACATATTAATATGGCACTTGAAGCATGGGGCAAGACTTACTGCCAGTGATTAAATATAGAATGCTAACATTAACACAGGAGATATTTTCCCCTTATGAAATCCAATGGCAATGGATGTCTACTGAACACTCACAGATTTCAGTAACAGAACTGTTACAGCATGAAGTCTGTGAAACTTCAGAGATTAGTGCAATATCTAGTTAAACATCATATGAAAATGAAGTTATTCCAGAGCTTCATATATTTTCATAGAACACCCACTTTACAATTTTCAAACCAAAGAAAACAACTTCACTGCCTGGCTGTTCTAAGGCCACTTTGGTATAAGGATTCGTTATCTCAGCTGACAACTGCGCTGAAGCCCATAATGAGAAATCCCTTCACTTGCTCTAACAAGCAAATTCCCTGTTTCCCAAGAACACTCTGATAGAAAGGGAGTGCTGTATGTGTATCTGACTTGAAAGGAAATCCTATCTACTCTGCCATTTTCTCCTTTTATTTACCTTATTTCCAATTCAGGTCACATCCAGCTCGAAGAAGCAATTCTGCGTTGGAAGTGTGGCAGCTGGTTTCCTCCAGTGCTCCCCTCATTCATAGCAAAGGAGGCAGTGGTGGGCTCACACAAGATTGGTTTAAATGGGAAATCAATACTGGTTCCTCACACCCTACAAAAGAGCTGAACTAGGTTGGCTTGGCTCCAAAGAGAAAAAGACTGGAGTCAAAAAGACTAGCTGTCAGTGGGATAGCTACTCTGCTGCAAACCAGGCTATTTGGGTCTCTGCCACTCTGAGCACATCACAAGAATTTGGACATATCCTGGCTTTCCTCCCACCATCTGGTTTTGAATAGACAGATAAATATTGGAAAAATAGAAGTCGGAGGCTCTTTTCCCTAGACATACATTAACTTATAAATACAGAAATGTTTTCTGTTCAGCATCAGTAGGAATTTGTACTTCATACTGTACTTAATAGTCACAGATCAGAACTGAAAACTTGTTCTGCAAATAAAAAATGGCATCACCAGTGTGATGCCATGTTCTACAGTTAAAGAAAAATATTTGATTTAATTAGAAATTCCATCATACATTGCTCAGTGATTGGAACTTACTTTCTCACTCGACAAGTCTCTTTATTTAATATCCTGAATGTAAATTGACCATGTAATAAATCTCAATAAAATTCACATTTCTGATATGTATGGCTGTTTTCCATTTTATGTAATTAAATACATGAATATATAAACACCCTGAAATATCTTAGTTCTAGGGGTCATTCATGACTAAAAATGCAGAGTGCCATAGAACTTTGTCATTAATGAATTATATTGATATTATCTGGTATGTCTTTTTGATGTTCTTTATGTTCTGCCGATTATGACAGGCTCACTTTGTTATTTCCAGGAGAGGAGTTAATATTATTGAAAAATAACAACTGGTCGGCCACAGAAACTGCCCATAGCCATAACTTTCAATTTTCTGTGGCCCAAAGGTGAGGCACAATAGATGAGAAAGGCTCAAAATGAGGGACACAAAATGTATCCATGCAGGAAATGTAAAGGCCTGTGGAATTGATTCCTTTAGTGTGAATAACTGTCCAGGACTTCATGTTCTTGATGCTTTATTTCTGAAGTAAATTATTTTCAACAATAAAAGTGAGAGGAAATAAAATGTGGGTGGAATGAAGGGAACTTTGGAACTAAAATGGGCGATATCTGAGAAATATGTCCATATGTGGTGCCCTCTTCATGGGGTAGCAAAACATTCTGGAAGATGGAGAAGACAGGGGACAAGTTCTAATAACAGAGTGGTAGGTGGAGAGGAATGAGAGGGAATTTCATGTTAGGATGACACTTTCAGTATTTGGTTAAAACACCAGCACCTACAGAAGAGAGCATAGAAAGAAAAAGCTAAATAACAGTTTTCCAATACATTAGGTAGTATCTGACTGTTAATGAGAGTTTTAACTCTCACCCTTTGAAAAAAAAACGGTCTCCTCTTCCGTTTGGCCCTTCAGTAAGGATGCTTTTTATGCTATTCTTTCTTAGTCTATTACATTTTAATTTGTAATAGCACTCTCAATTTGAAGATATTAAGGTTTAATTTAGTTTAATAAGGCTTACTATATTAATAAAGCCATCAAGGATGAAATCTGAGGCCAAATACTGTGTGCCTTATTTATGTGATTTCTTCCATTAAAGTCAAAGGGGCTACTCCCATGAACAAGGTGAGCAAGAGTTATCACTTTGTATATTATTTGAGAGCACTATAATTATTAATGGATTTGATGTGTAGAATGAAAGTAAAGTGTCGTTTTTATAAATAGAAAATAGACCTCAAAACATTATGATCAAGTATAGTAACAATTAAGGGTAATAAATTAAAAAATGCCTAAGTCTCATTGTCTCAGATGCTGCAGTAAGACAAACAAGACACCAGGAATGTGGTTAAACTAGGCTGCAACTTCATTAAGCAGTACATCTGTCAGGGTTCCCTCCCCACTCTGAACTCTAAGGTACAGATGTGGGGACCTGCATGAAAGACCCCTTAAGCTTATTTTTACCAGCTTAGGTTAAAAACTTTCCCAAGGCACAAATTCCACCTTGTCCTTGAACAGTATGCTGCCACCACCAAGTGATTTAGACAAAGAACAGGGAAAGGATCACTTGGAGTCCTATTCCCCCAGAACATTCCCCCAAGCCCTACACCCCCTTTCCTGGGGATATATGATAATAATATCCTCACCAATTGGTACAGATGAGCACAGATCCAAACCCTTGCATCTTAAAAACAATGAAAAATCAATCAGGTTCTTAAAAGAAGAATTTTATTTAAAGAAAAGGTAAAAGAATCACCTCTGTAAAATCAGGATGGTAAATACTTTACAGGGTAATCAGATTCAAAACATAGAGAATCCCTCTAGGCAAAACCTTAAGTTACAAAAAGACACAAAAACAGGAATACACATTCCCTCCAGCACTGTGAATTTCACAAGCAAAAACAAAAGAAAATCTAACGGATTTTCAAGCTAGATTACTTACTAACTCTATAGGAACTGAATTGCTTGTTTCCTTGATCAGTCCCCGGACAGAGGCATCACACAGACAGACAAAAGCCTTCCCCCCTCTCCAGATTTGAAAGTATCTTGTCCTCTCATTGGTCATTTTGGGTCGGGTGCCAGCCAGGTTACCTGAGCTTCTTAACCTTTTACAGGTAAAAGGACTTTGCCTCTGGCCAGGAGGGATTTATAGCACTGTATATAGAAAGGTGGTTACCCTTCCCTTTATATTTATGTCAACATCTGTAAACTATCCAGCAATAATTTATTGAGTGCAGGGTATCCTTCACTATGGAATCCAAACCACCTGAGGCAGAGCTGTCTTGAGCCACCTTCTCCTTCAGTTTATCAGGGAACTGGACCCCCTACTGGTTGAGTAACTGTGCTGTACACATGACAAAATGAATTATCCAGGCTAACCTATACACTGGTTCCCAGACTGCTGAGAGGAAGGTGAAAAAAACCTCGTCCTTCCAGGCCAATCTGTGAGTGAGGGAAAATGTCCTTCTCACTCCCCAAAAAGCAAATAATATAATGTCCACAGCTAGGCCCCCAAACCCAAGAAGGAATAGTTTTTATTTAGTATAGAATGAATCCCCAAACAAGGTGAATGGCTTATAAGCTTTTTCCTTGAGTGTGCAGGAGCCAATAAGTTTATGCTGCACTCTTGTGTCCAACCAATCAGCAAAGCATCTCCCCCCGCACCTCTACACACACACTTAAGGCAAGGCTACACTATAAAATTAAGTCGACCTAACTTACATCGACTTACAGGCACCACAGTAATTAAATCAGTTTTATATGTCCACACTACGTTCCTTGTGTCGGCAGTGCGTGTCCTCACCAAGAGCACATGCATCAATTTAACTGCTAGTGTGGGACATTGCCGGACAGTTTCTGAAAGGCAGCAACAGTTGAGGTAAGCAACACAGTGACACTTCCTCGGTAGCCCGGGTTTCCAGGCTACCAGCTTTTCTGCAACTTGCCTATCAGGCTAACGGGGAGCCTGGAAGCCCCAGAGCACCAGTCAGGCTCCCAGCTTTCTTTCTGCTTGCCTAGGGGTCTAATGTAGAACAGTGAGTCTGGAAGCCCTGGGAGCACCAACATGAAGCTCCCAGGCTTGTGGCTCCTCAGCAACTTGGGTTTCTAGGTTCCACAAAGCTCCACGCACACTTCTAGGTTCCACAGCTCCACACACACGCAAGTGGATTGCCCCTGCACTGGGGACCCCATCGCTTCCGGGTCTACAGTTTCCAGGGAGCCACCTGGTCTGACTGACCCTGAGCTGGACACTTCTGAGCTCACAGAATCCATGCCTCTTGATCTGCCAACCAGAGTGACTGCTTTTGAATTTTGGTTTCCAGAGATTTTCCTTTAGCAGAGAATTTCAGAATGTTTGTTTCCATTCCAAACTGCAATGAAACCACATTTTCAAATATTGATATCCTCCATAAAATGGAATTATATTTCTCCACACAGTTCTACCCAGAAATATACCTAGGTATCTTTACATTTTGGAAATAGCAGGCACGCATACTAAACTGAGATCAAGAGGCAGAAACATGCTTCTCTTTGTCACCAAAATAGAACGCACAGTAGTTCATGTTACACAGATCAAATTTTGTTCAGTTATATTCATTTCACAAGAAAATGTATGCTCCTTGAGTCTCTAGCACTTAATTGACTCAAAAACAAACAGGGAAACCTGTGTGTGCATGCGTTAGGGTGACCGTATTTCCCTGTCCTGAATACAGGACACCTGGTAAAATTACTCATATTCAAGCAAGTTTAACAGCAATCAATCAGAACTATGCAGTACAAATGTTTAAATTAACATCAAGTTGACTGAGCCCCTGTTAAAAAGAAATATTGCATAGTTGGATTCTTTTTATTTACCTTCTCATCTTTAAGGATTTTTGTTCACATGGGGAGGGGTGAACTCCTATCCCCCAAAAACACATACTCGGGGAGAGGTCTCACACACACATACACACAAAGTCCCGTTCCCCTCTCTCACACTCCTGTACACCTCCCTCCCTGCCTGGCACTCTCCGTCCTCCATGTCTGGTGGGGACCCCGGGATAAACCCACCTTTCCTGGTACCTGGTGCCATGTCTTCCCAAGGCAACACCTGGGGGGAACGCAGGGTCACAAGCCCCCCCACCCCGATTTCTTGCAGGGTTCACACCAGAATGTGGCCAGCAGCAGCCTTTTGGCACTGGGTGGGAGGGAAGGGACGGGAGCTCAGGGGAGGAGTAGAGGTGGGGGATGGATGACCTGGCCTGTGTCTTTGCAGAGCTCTTCTCTTCTCCTTGCCTTCCTGCCCTGTGGCTGGAAGCAGCTTGTCCCTTCCTGCTGGCAAAGTGTTGAAAGGCAGCTAACACGTCTAGGCTGCTGCTGGCCACCTAGCTGCCTCCTGTCCCCTGGCTACAGCGCAGGCAGGAAGGGGTTAAGCCCTAAGGATGAATTGTGCACCAGGGCCCAGGGAACCTGACTGCAGGGGCTTCAGTGAACATGGCCAGAGAGGTGGCTCAGCAGGGGAGGTTGCATAGGGGATGGAGCAGGGAGGGTGCTAAGCCTCTGTCTGTGGGGCTGCTGTGGAGCCTGCAAGATTGGGGTGCAAACAGGCTGGAAATTGCATTCCCCCCCCCCACCACTCCAGCGCTTGACTTTCCTGTGCCAGCGCTGTGCGGGGCTTTGGCACATGCAGGGCTCAACTCCTCTGGGCCAGCACCCCAGGCTGGAGGGTCTTGCGTTTTCCTGGGGTGCTGGCCCAGCCAGAGGGAGTGGGGGAAGGAAGGAGCCTGCAGGAGGAGCAATGGGGCTGTCAGGGGGAGGGGCAAAGCAGGGAGAGGACAGCAAAAGGAGGAGAACCTAAAGGGCCGATGGGTGGGCAGCAGAGGCGACATGTAACTGGCTGATTCCTGGCACCTGCCCACACTCACCAGCCACCACGGCTCGCAGTGCACAGCCAGTGCCAGCCAGAAATGGGAAGAGGTGCAGGGCCCTGCTGGCCAAGAGCCGGCACACAGCAGTGGCTGTGCTGATGGACCAGCAGGGGGAGCGGCTCGTCCTACGCACTGCAGTTTTGCCCCACCAACAGCCTTGCACACCCACCCACATCGTCAGCCACCAGATCCCCCCACTCACCACTGGTGGGCGGGTGGCTGTCGAGCAGGGATCCGGCTAGCAACAGGACCCATCCATATTGATGGGGGAGACAGACAATATGGGACAATTTGCCTGTTTTTAAGAAAAAGTCAGGACACTTGCAGAAGGGCTTAAATACAGGACTGCCCCTTTAAAAATGGGACATCTGGTTACCCTAGTGTGTGCGTGTGAATGTACGTGTGTGTGTGTGTGTAAAAGTAAGTTTTGGTATACATCAATATTTTTGAAGGGGCCAACTATTCTTAAATTTTAGAAATTAGAAAAGATTTCAGTCTTCAAAGAGAATAAGAAAAGATAGAGAAAAAATCGACTCAATAAGAAAATTTCTATATTAAAAAGAGAGAAAAAGAGAGAAACAGAACCAAGCATAACTACACAGGATGATAAGGATGTTTTGAAATTTCATCCCATGCTTATTACTTATAGATGATATTTGCCACTTTCATATCATATTATGATGAGAAAATCAGAGATAAGGAAATAGCTTATAATGAGGGCGCATGTGATTGTCATCTGCTTTTATGGTATGAAAAAAATAAATGATACAGGATACATTTCACATAGAATTAAAGCTGTACTGTTGTTACTAACTTTCTTAATATAATATAAAATGCAAGCTTGTTTTGACCCATGTCAGCAGTAATTTTTTGACAGTACTGTACTGCTACTGTTGTATTAACACGGAAATCAAACTTGCCAGTTTTACACGGGAGGAGAACCTGAACAATTTCTGGTTAACGACATAGCTCAGTGAATTTGAACCCCAAGCCTCCCTCTAGGAATGTGGCTCTGGAGGACAGGTCTTCTTAGCTGATGGCAAAACATTAAAGCATTTAAATTATGCATGTATAGTTGGCCAAATCAAAATGCAGCTGATTCATTAGAGATGATTCAATGGATGTGTGTATATTAAGGGGCGAACTACAACAATTATGAGCCATTTTCTCCATGCTGCTCGGTGTAATAGGCTAAACAACATTTGCTTGTCTAAGTTCAGTTTGTCTAAAACCTTCTGGAAAGCAGCAACCAATGGTATATGTCAAAGGTCCTTTGTTGAACCAAACATTCCAACCATGCTATATAAAAGCCCCTGGTGCCATCAGTTGTGCTTCAAAACCGCTGTTTGCCTTGGGGCTTCCTGATAATTTTGTTTAGAGTTTTTAGAGCTACCACACTTTTGTGAAGGTCTGTTTAAGGCTTGCCCTGCTTTATTATGTTGTTACTGTGAGTTGTTCTGATGCCATAGTAATATTCTGTTCTGAGGCCTCATGAATCTGTAACTGCCAAGGATTTGGGGACTGGGTCCTGATAAGAAACAGTGGCTGGATTGGGTGTAGTTATCAGAGGAGAAAAATGTAAGAACTCCTAACTTAATTATTTGGTAGCTCTAAGATTCACCCCCCTTCTCACCCTCACACACTCACACTTATATCTGTTAGTGAAGTAGAATAATTTGCCCAACAGCTAATACGATTTTAATTAATTATATTAACACTGATTATAGTTGTGCAATTTTGATTTTTTTAATGCTCTGTTTGAAATTGTCAGTGGGAGATTTGCTTGTGTACAGAGTGCTAGATCAGCTCAGTTTCATGCCAATTACAGTAAGATTCAATTGCTCTTCTTGTTAAGGGCTTGAGGTGTAAAAATAGACAATATAGAAGAGTTTTCAAACTCAGACTTGAACAGTAGATATACAGACACATTCATTATTTAGACACACACCACCACCTTTTAATATAACCCTTAATCAGTGTTTTACCTTGCTATCAATGTGTAAATCTTGCCCTCAATGGGAATGATTACCAATTAGGGAACAGGAAACATATGCTCCAAATCACACTTCACTTTACTGGAAATGTTTGAACACTGACAGCAAATACTAATGTAGCTACAAATGTGTGCATATGCCTTCTCAAATCTCATAGGACATTAATTACCAGTGCTTCGAGTTATTTTAGCAATAAAAAGACATTGAATTATCTATGGATTTGAACCATCTGGGCACTAGTCTACTTACATTCTCCAAACTTCTGGATCACGTATAGAATTGCATAAGGTGTGATACATAACATGTGCTAGGGACTGTGGCTGAAATGAGATGTGTTACAGCTAGACCAAAAATAAGTTTGTTGAAGAAAAAGGCAAAATGGTGTACTACCACAGAGGGCCCTTTTGCAGAAGAAATGGCATGCTCCTAGACTAGAGGCTAAGATAGCTCATAGAAAGTGTGGCACTCCCTCAAACCATCAAGCCTCACTCCAGACAAGCTCCCTGCACAGCAGTGCCTAGTTATAGTTAGGCCATGGGCTTAAGGATCTGCCCTCTGCAAATCTTTCCCCCAAACAGATGAACCCCAGATGCTTACCCTGTATAATGACTTCAGATGACTACATCAGCTATAGAGTTGGGGTCATCTACTTGGAGCAGCCTTGGGGGCAGGATTGCAGTTTCCACTCCACAATCCCCTTCTTCCTTCCACCACAAAAATATTCCAGTACATGGACCCTAGTTTGTCCCCAAAATTGTGATACACTATAATGGAAGAGATATTTGAAATGCTGTAGTTATACTAGTAAATCTAGAGGGACTACATAGGTGAGGTCATATCTTTTATTGGACCAACTTTGTTGGTAGAAGTTACAACCTTTTGAGCCACACAGGGTTCTTCATATTGGAGGAAGGAACCAGAACCAGAGTGACCTAAATATAAGTTGGGAAAGATTGTTAAGCAGCAGAGATCCATGTCGGAGGCAGTCACTTGAAATGAAGTGGGCAATTGTGGGTTAGATTGTTAAGCATAAAGGGTTTGAAGTGTGCAGTTAAGGATGACAGGCAATGTGGTGTGTTACAAATTGTTGCAATTAGCCTGTTTTTGATATCTAATAGAGTTATAATTTAAGTTCCTAGGCTCCCCTTTTGAAAGTGTTGTGCAGGCTTCCTTTGAGGACAAATATAGAAATATCAGAAACAGAATGTCCACTTTGTGAAAAGTGTTGCCCCTAGCATGGTGTTTTTGTCTTTTAACATTTTTTCTATTTGAGTTCATTCTAGACTATAATGATCATTTTGTTTCACCCACATCATTATTATTGGGGTATTTGATGCACTAAATAAGGCACTTCACACTTGATAAGCATGTGTAGGACACATGAATTGTGAAAGGTGCATTGTGTGGGTATTGATCATCATAGCATTGGAGATATGTCTGCAGGTTTTGCATCTGTTCTGTCTGTGTCTGGTGCTACTTTGAGTTAGTGTGTGCTAGTCTGTGAGGAGCTTGCTTCTAAAGATGAGATTGGGAGGTTGGGGGCATTATTTGAAGGCCAGAAGAGGGGATTGGGGAAAGATTTCTTTCAAGATGTGGTCCCTATCAATCAATAGCAACCCATAGTTGCTGATACCCCACATGGGTTCCCTGGTAGGTGACAACCAGGTGGGTGTAGTCAGTGATTTTTTTTTTCCTGTATAGAAGCAGGTTCTTCTGGGCTATTTTGGTGGTCCTTTCCATAATGCAATCTAATTCTTTGGTGGAGTGTTCTTGTTTGGTGAAGGTGGTTTTAATTGTGTTTAGATGTGTATCGTTGACTTTCTCTTTGGATCAAATTCTGTGGTATGAGAGTGCCTAGCTGTAGATAACAGATTTTTTGCTGTGTCTGGATTGGTTGCTTGATCTGTGAGTTGTGTGGTGATTCTTTGGGTTCCCCCAAACCCAAAGCTCTTTGTAACTTTAATCTATGTGAGGTGGTATCAGGACAAACCAAGGGAGACACAGTGCTTTCGTCTGCTATATGGTTGACACAGAAAAATCAAAACAACACACTTTCACTTTAAAGCCAGTACTTTATTTAGTCTCCAGTGTTCCCATTGGAATACCTTTACTCAAAGGCATTGCTTTGTTTAGTCTCAAGCACAGACAAACACAATAGGTGATAAAGCACCACAAACTGATAATTACCCCCTCAGGAGTTTTTGGGTGACTCAGCCGCAGATTTCTGGTAGCTGGCCTTCTGTCTGTGGCTGGAGATCTTCTTGATGAGTTCATGCAGCAATCCACTTGACCCAAATCCACAGTTTCCCCTCTTGTACTCAAAAAGCTAAAGAGACATGTCAAACAAAAAATGTTACATAGATGACTAAACAAAATCAGTCACTAGGAAAGAAGCAGGGGTTACAAAAATATATCATTAAAATAATTGATTAGCAAACAATATCCGAACAATTAATCTGGCCATCATATTTCCCCATAACAGCAGTCCTGAAATATATCCATACTTCCTGCTTTTCACAGATGCTTACCCCAGCATGGCAGAGAGGGTGTAGAGCAGTGGTTGCCCACCACTGGTGTAGAGTCAAGCTCACTTGATGTGATAGTTTTTTCCCTCCTCCCCTCCCCCCCATCTTGCATTTGTTATGCTAAATTCATGTATTGATTTTAAGATCAGAAGTCATGATTATAATCCTCTAGTCTGATCTCCTTCTAACACAAACCCTAGAATTTCACCAGGTGATTCCTGTAACAAGCATATAACTTTAGGTTGAGCTAGTGCCTATCTTTTAGAAAGCCACCAAATCTTGATTTAAAGACTTAAGATGACAAAGAAATACCAGATCCCTAGATAAGTTTTTCCATAAGTTAATTATCCTGAATAAATTCTAGCCTGAATTTGTCTAGTTTCAGACCAGTTTGTTATACCTTTGCCTACTAAATTGGAGATCTATCAGGAATCTTCTCCTTATCCAGAAACTTATAGACTGTTGCTACAGCTACACCATGATTTTGTAACTGATTACAGTCATGGTCAAGTTAACAGCTTAGGTCTTTTCTACACTATACAGACTCTGTCAGTACAGTTATACTATTACAGCTATACCAGCAGAGCACCTTAATGTATACACATGGTGTGCCAACAGATAGAGGAATTCTGCTGGCATAGTAATACCCCCCTCCACTAACAACATTACCTACCCCAACAGATGCCCTCTTCTGTCAGCACAGCTGTGTCTACACTGGGAGTTTGCTGGTTTCACTTTGTTGGCTAGGGGGCGTGTTTTTTTCCCCACATCAGACACAGCTATGCTGACAAAACTCACATCAAGGCATTGTTTATGCTGGGGATTTGCCCTGATTTCCACCATTGAGATGGTTTGCTAAGCTAGCTTCACTGGTGCAAACCTCTAATATAGACTGCGAAAACCACTACAAGCTATGATTTGCATTGCTTCCTCTTATTGCAGTTTCAAATAGGGGTGAATTCCATGGGTACCAATGGGTGTTTCAAAGCTCCATCTTTTCAGGTAGAATAGTGTTCCTAAGTCAGTGTCTCAGACATGCAAGTCTGACTACACAAACTCAGAAAAAAAGGCTTTGTGATAAAGATACACTGAAACCACAGGATTAATACATGATTCTCATAAGATCCCTTGTAAGTTTAGTAGTTTTTTCCTGAATGGAGAAAACCTGCACAAGCTGTACTTTCTGGCCTCCAACAAGTTTTCCTTATCTTAATATGATAAAAGAAAAAAGTCATACTATAATTTATAGACAGTACTAATCCTCTGAGTCCAGATTCACTCTTATAAAAGCCATAAATAGAGAGTTAAAGAACCACAGGAAATTAGCTCTCTGAGTTATGTTAATTGTTCCCCACATTCCAGTATCTTCACAAGGAAGGAACACAATTTGAAGAAGACATCATCACATACCATGGTTTTTTAAAAAAATGTTATGCTTAACTCTGTTTCTTAGGAATTAGAACAGATTTGAACCACTTAAGAAAAAAATGTGTGTTTGAAACATGGGCAGAAAAGTAATTGATCTGAGTACTGTGTTATCTGTCACTTTAAGTCCTACTCTCTGGCAGCAGCAACAGAGACAAAGCCATGAAAAGCAACTACAGAAGAAGGGGGAAATGAAATGAAATACTGTAACTATGGTTTGGAATACAAAAGATTAGAAAAAAACATTTAAATATTAATGGAGTGGCTTCAAACAACATAAAAATAATAAGAAAAGTGACTGTAAGTGGGCTAGCCCTAGAAGAAGGGGGAGAAAGGGAATGAAAACTAAAGTCAAACTTTAAAAATATAGCTCTCAACAAATATCTATAAACATATATATAAAAAGGGTTGATATTGAAATCTGTAAGATCACAGGTTTTCTTTTTAAAATGGTCCCATTTTAATTATTTTAGTAACTGCATGTTTGAATGCACAAAGGTTTCATTAATGCAATGTTTAGGTTGACAAGTCAAGAAAATAATAAAGTTAAGGTTTGAACATCAGCATTAACTCATCTCTATTGCACATCTTTTCTATTTTATGATATACAATTGGTGTTGCTGAACCCCTAAGTAAGATAGGGTTTGTAGTGCTTCAAACAGGGCTCAATTAACTCAATCAATGAAAACCCCAGCTTGCCCTTGTCTATGCTTAGAGAACAGCATATCTAGAGCTATACCAGTTGTTAAATCAAGTTTCAGAGTAGCAACCGTGTAGTCTGTATTCACAAAAAAAAAAATAGAGTACTTGTGGCACCTCAAGACTAACCAATTTATTTGAGCATAAGTTTTCGTGAGCTACAGCTCACTTCACCGGATGCATTCAGTGGAAAATACAGTGAGGAGATTTATATACACACAGAACATGAAAAAATTGGTGTCTATCATGCACACTGTAAGGAGAGTGATCACTTAAGATGAGCTATTACCAGCAGGAGAGTGGGGGCGGGGGAGAAAACCCTTTGTAGTGATAATCAAGGTGCGCCATTTTCAGCAGTTAACAAGAACGTCTGAGGAACAGTGGGGGCGGGGCTATTGTAGTTGTAACAATGCTTGATAGAGATACCCACCTGCTGAAGTGAAGAAACAGATTGACAGAATCAAAAGAGTATCCAGAAGTCACCTACTACAGTACAGGCCCAACAAAGAAAATAACAGAACGCCACTAGCCATCACCTTCAGCCCCCAACTAAAACCTCTCCAACGCACCATCAAGGATCTACAACCTATCCTGAAGGACGACCCACCACTCTCACAAATCTTGGGAGACAGGCCAGTCATTGCCTACAGACAGCCCCCCAACCTGAAGCAAATACTCACCAGCAAACACACACCACACAACAGAACCACTAACCCAGGAACCTATCATTGCAACAAAGCCTGTTGCCAACTGTGTCCACATATCTATTCAGGGGACACCATCATGGGACCTAATCACATCAGCCACACTATCAGAGGCTTGTTCACCTGCACATCTACCAATGTGATGTATGCCATCATGTGCCAGCAATGCCCCTCTGCCATGTACATTGGTCAAACTGGACAGTCTCTACGTAAAAGAATAAATGGACACAAATCAGATGTCAAGAATTATAACATTCATAAACCAGTCAGAGAACACTTCAATCTCTCTGTCACTCGATTTCTGACCTAAAAGTGGCTATTCTTCAACAAAAAGACTCCAGAAACAGACTCCAATGAGAGACTGCTGAATTGGAATTAATTTGCAAACTGGATACAATTAACTTAGGCTTGAATAGAGACTGGGAGTGGTTGAGTCATTACACAAAGTAAAACTATTTCCCCTTGTTTATTCCCCCCACCACCACCACTGTTCCTCAGACATTCTTGTTAACTGCTGGAAATGGCCCACCTTGATTACCACTACAAAGGGTTCCCCCCCCCCCCCGCCCACTCTCCTGCTGGTAATAGCTCATCTTAAGTGATCACTCTCTTTACAGTGTGCATGGTAAACACCCATTTTTTCATGATTTGTGTGTATAAAAACAACTTCTGTATTTTCCACAGTATGCATCCGATGAAGTGAGCTGTAGCTCATGAAAGCTTATGCTCAAATAAATTGGTTAGTCTCTAAGGTGCCACAAGTACTCCTTTTCTTTTTGTTAATTCAAGGCAATTCCTGAGTGTAGACAAGTTCGGAGTATTTTACCTGGCCAAGCAATTTTACCTGGCCAGCATAAGAACAAATTTAGTGTGTTTCTGGGTATGACTATGAAAGCTAATAACCTGGTGAACACACTATCTGATTTAAAAATAATCAGCAATTTATTTGTTTTTCAAAGGTGAAAACAACTCATGTTAGCAAATCATAACACAGAGTTCTCTGAGGAACAATGGCAGATTCTTTTTAACTTACTGAGAGAACTTTTATAAAATATGAACCATTTTCATCTGACATTATTTGAAAATAATCAAAGAATCAGTTAATGTTATGGCATTCAAACAACAAACTCCATCCTACCATCTGTTTTCTTTAATCAGCAAAGCTATTTTCTTTCTTTCTTACACAGAATGTTGACAGGATAAAACTCAGTTGCAGGAGAATAAGCTATATCAAAAAAGTTTCCGTAGGCATGTCCTCCAGACATAATGCCACTTAGGTGGGCATACAAATAAGTGCTATACTGCATTCTGTTTTCATTGTTAGACTGAAAATACTTTAAATATACCAGTATAATTGCAATTATAGATTTTTCTCAAAATACAGTGTGAGGCAAATCTGTATAGTAGGATTTTTGAAACACTTATCTTTTTTGAGTCTGCCTCAGCTCATCATGACTATAGGTCCTGTACAGGTCAGCCAATTTGAATGCAATCATGTGATTGCAATGATGTCAGAGAGCTACCTTAGTTACATTAAATAAAAGAAATGACGGCTAGGAATCTATAAGTGTTTATTTTTTGCAAGGATTAGAGCTAAAGTCAAAAGCACTACTCCGGTTTCAAGTGAGTATAGAAATGACAAATAGAAAACAGTCCTGGCACCTCAGGGTTTTCAGTTTGCCTGATAAGGTTAAGTGATACTTCCTCATGGATGGATATGTTGGACCATTCATTTTAAAAAAGAAAAAGAAAATTACTCTTATGTGCATATCATTTAATCTCAACGCTGAAATAACATCGCAGAATTTCTATGCCTGTGCCTCAGACTTGACGTTTCGCATGTTACAGAAGAGTGACAGCTCAGGTAAATTTAAGACCAGCTTTCTGTTTAAAGCACAACTGTTCTAAATGCTCTCAAATCCATATGGTTAATCAGATTGCCTTGAAATTTGGTGTGCCTCACAGGTACAGTCAGTGATCTAAATTTGGGGCCATTTGACCATAAGGCTCCTGGATACAGTGCTGCTCCTCCCCTCTCCACCAAGAAAGCAGTTTGTCTTCATGTTCATACATTCTAGCAACTTTTTTCCCCTCACAGATAGAGATCAAACCTGGGCTCAGATCATCAGGGTCTCTAATCTTCAAGGGTTACCCCAATAGAGTGATAGGCACCCAGCAACACTTTCGGGAAAATGCAATTAAACATTATTTGAAAAAGTTGCTTTTTCCAGACTTAGGCATGCTAAGGTTTGCATGCCTGTTCATGCCCCTACTGCAGTACAACTAGCATGCACACACAGAATAGATAATTGAGCATGTGCACAGAAAGCGGCTAAGTATCTGGAAAACTTTCTCTGCATCACAAGTTTGTGTGACTCTGAGGGTATGTTATGGTTATCAAATTGGAATAGAGCAGAATATTCAACAGGCACTGAACCCATTTTGAAAATAAAAATCAGCATGGAGTTGACTAAAAGAATTACTTTTTGTATCTTGATTACAACACTTCTGCTAATACATTCCAGAATGATGTTTGGGTTTTTTTTTTTTTGCAATAGTGTTACATTGTTGACTCATATTTAGCTTGCAATCCATTGTTACCCCCAGTACTCCTTCCTAGGCAGTTTTTTTCCCCCCATTTTGGATGTGTGCAACTGATTGCTCCTTCCTAAGCGGAATACTTTCCATTTGTCCTTAATGAATTTCATCCTATTTACTTCAGACTTCATTTCTGCAGTTTGTCCAGATCATTTTGAATTTTAATCCTATCCTCCAAAGCACTTGCAACCCCTCCCAGCATGGTGTTGTCCGAAAACTTTATAAGTGTACTCTCTATACCATTATCTAAATCATTGATGAAGTTATTGAACAGAACCGGACCCAGAATTGATCCCTGCGGGACCCCACTTGTTATACCCTTCCAGCATGACTGTGAACCACTGATAACTACTCTCTGGAAATGGTTTTCCAACCAGTTTTGCACCCACCTTTATAGTAGCTCCATCTAGGCTGCATTTCCCTAGTTTTTTTAATGAGAAGGGCATTTGAGACAGTATAGAAGCTTTACTAAAGTCAAGATATACCACATCTACCACTTTCCCCCTATCTACAAGGCTTGATACCTTGTCAAAGAAAGCTATTAGGTTGGTTTGACATAATTTGTTCTTGTCAAATTCATGCTGCCTGTTACCTATCACCTTATTATCTCCTAAGTATCTGCAAATTCATTGCTTAATTATTTGCTCCATTATCTTCTCAGGTACTGAAGTTAAGCTGACTGGTCTATAATTCCCTGGGTTGTCCTTATTTCCCTTTTTATAGATTGACAAAATATTTGCCCTTTTCCAGTCCTCTGGAATCTCTCTCATCTTCCACGACTTTTCAAAATAATTGCCAATGGCTCAGATATCTCCTCAGTCAGCTCCTTGAGTATTCTAGGATGCATTTCATCAGGGTCTACTGACTTGAAGACATCTAACTTGTCTAACTAATTTTTAACTTACTCTTTCCCTATTTTAACCTTTGATCCCACCTTATTTTCACTGCCTCTCATTAGGTTAGACATACAATCACTACTAACCTTCTGGTGAAAACTGAAACAAAAAAGTCATTTAGAATTTCTGCCATTTCCACATTTTTTGTTGTTACCCCCACTCCCCTTATTGAGTAATGGGCCTACCCTGTCCTTTGTCTTCCTCTTGCTTCTAATCTATTTGTAGAATGTTTTCCTGTTACCCTTTATGTCTCTAGCTCTAGTTTAATACAATTTTGTGCCTTGGCCTTTCTAATTTTGTCCCTAAATACTTGTGATATTTGTTTATATTCATCCTTTGTAATTTGAAATAGATTCCACTTTTTGTCGGACTATTTTTTGAGTTTCAGATCATTGAAGATTTCCTGGTTAAGCCAGGGTGGTCTCTTGCCACCTTCCCTATATTTCCTATGCAGTGGAATAGTTTGGTTTTGTACCCTTAATAATGTCTCTTTGAAAAACTGCCAACTTTCTGGAACTGTTTTTCCTCTTATCATTGTTTCCCATGGGATATTACCTACCAACTCCCCGAGTTTGCTAAAATCCGTCTTCTTGAAATCCATTATCTTTATTGTGCTCTTTCCCCTCCTACCATTCCTTGGAATCATAAACTCTACCATTTCATGATCACTTTTACTAAGCTGCCTTCTACTTTCAAATTCTCAATCAGTTCCTCCCTATCTGTTAAAATCAAATCTAGAACAACCTCTCCCCATTAGCTTTCTCCACCTTCTGAAATAAGAAAATGTCTCCAGTACATTCTAAGAACTTGTTGGATAATCTGTGCCCAGCTGTGTTATTTTCCCAATGGATATCTGGGTAGTTGAAATCCCCCATCACCACCAAGTCCTGGAGTTTGGATGATTTTGTTTGTTGTTTTAAAAAAGCCTCATCCGCCTCTTCTTCCAGGTTATGTGGTCTTTGGGAGACCCTTTCCATGGCATTACTCTTGTTTTAAACCCTTTTATCCTTACCCTGAGACTTTCAACAAGTCTGTCTCCTATTTCCATCTCAACCTCAATCTAAGTGTATACATTTTTAATATATGATAACATCCTCCCTTTCTTCCCTGCCCGTTTCTACTGAGCAAGCTGTAACCTTCTATGCCAATATTTCAGTTATGCATGTTATCCCACCAAGTCTTGGTGATGCCAACTATATCATAGTTGCATTTGTTAACTATCATTGCTTATTCCCCATACTTCTCCCATTAGTATGCAAACATCTCAGATACTAATTTGATCTCCCCCCCGTGTTCTCTCTTGACTCGCCATTATTCCTGCAAAGGTCCATGTTCTTAACTGCTAATGATGTGGGGTTTTCCCGATAATTTCATTCAGTTAAACCTTAAGGTTTTTTTTTTTTTTAAAGTTTAGGATTCTAAATATAACATGTTAATAATTATGCATCCGATTTTATTTTTCAACCATGAAACTGGAAGGAAATTCACTAAATGCATTATTCAATAACAGCATCTGATCATGTTTAGTACTATGAAGTGCTCCGTTTCATCTTTCTCTACTCCATGTAGATGTAACACAACATGCTTGCCAAATGCACACAGATATGTACTTTTCCCCAAAACAAACTGTTCAGAATGGTTTTCAGCCTAGATATTTTGTCAGTTTTTATTTTAAGAGACAAGTTTCTTCTTAACCAGTCAATCATTATTTCTTGTGCATCAGTGCTTGCAAGTTAAAGCACACCTAAGGGAGCTGTCCACTAGAATGTATTGTAATATGACAAGAACACAATACAATTGCAATCCAGGTTTTCTGGATAAAAAAAATATTTGTTTACATAGATAAATACCAATAAAAAGGTCAGAATTTAAGATGTATGAGCTTGTGTTTGTGTTTCTATCTCTGTTATCCTTACGGACTGAAGAACAGATTTTAAAAGGTATTTAGGTACCTAAAGATGCAGACAGGGGCTTAGTGGGGGATTTCAAACTCACATAGGTGCCTAACTCCCATGGGAATTAGGTGATTATACACTTTTGAAAATCCCACTCTTGCAGGTCTATTTGACACCACATACACGTACTGGACACTCACCAAACTTCTGTGAGGGATCCAAATGTTGAATCCCTATGTTCTTTAAGGTTTCAGAGTAGCAGCCATGTTAGTCTGTATTTGCAAAAAGAAAAGGAGTACCTGTGGCACCTTAGAGACTAACCAATTTATTTGAGCATAAGCTTTCGTGAGCTACAGCTCACTTCATTGGAGCTGTAGCTCACAAAAGCTTATGCTCAAATAAATTGG
This sequence comes from Caretta caretta, assembly GCF_965140235.1. NCBI lineage: Eukaryota > Metazoa > Chordata > Testudines > Cheloniidae > Caretta > Caretta caretta. Next base: position 57,965,191 of record NC_134209.1, read on the forward strand.
TTAGTCTCTAAGGTGCCACAAGTACTCCTTTTCTTTTTTTGTTCTTTAAGCTTCCAGTGTCTAAAGAGAATCCTGGCACTTCCCTGGATTTGGGGTCTCAAGGCACACTCTTGGCATGCAGTTCCTTTGTCTAGCATCTGCTCCTGAGAGCTCAGACCTCCATAATCAAGAGCCTAGCCCCTACAACCAGTGCTGATCCCCTCACTTCCCACACTACCGCTGGCTCTTCAGGAGTTCATTACATCCTTCCACGGAACTCCAGACATGTGGGTGCTTTACACATTTAGTTTAACTCTATAGGGGCATGTGATAGATGTAGCACATAACAACACACAGACAGACAGCCTTTGCACAATACCAATGTTCTTAACTTAGAAAACAAAGCACTGAAAGTATAGATCATGTAATAAACACCCTGAATGCAATGTCGGTCACTATAGCTCACACTTCCCATTTCAGTCCTTGGATGACCATCTGTGTTCAGGTAGGCTTTCCTGCAGCAGCTTCCCATTACTTGCACTGTTGAAAGTGGGTGGAGACCTCAAATAAATCAAATCTTGCCCTTTGATAACATTCTAATCCCTCTCTCAGATCAGCCTCTTCAGGTAATCATAGACCCATTCCAAGTACATTAATTGCCAGACAAACTCTCCGCTGACAAACTAGTTCTCCTGGGTAGGAGCCAGTCTATTGTCTAGGATGTTTGTATTTGAATAAAATACCATGCCAAGATAACAACCCTCTATGTTCAGCCCTGTGCCACAACACCTTGGAATTTCAACCCATGGAAGTTACATGGAAGTAAAAGAACAAAAGAGCTTAACATTCAGAATGGAGTTTGCAACTTCATAAGGATACATGCAGAGAGTTCATAATCTCACACAGAATATATAAATTCTATAGGCAGATTCCCCAAATCATCACACTAACTAGACAATCATCTGCATCTTTTTGCCTAAATATCTCTAAAAATCTGGCCCCAAGTTCTGTTGTCTTGTATGTATTGACTAATAATAATTTTCCCTTGTGATATCAAATCTCACAGCAGGAAGTAAGGTGAACATAAGTAAGTATGAACATAAAACATGTGGATAAGCATCACTACTTCTTGCCAGCAGATCAATGAGTCTTATAGGTTAGTGCCATGGGCAAGGAGCACTGAGTGCAGCTCAAGTGAGTATAAGTAAACATTTTGTCCCCTATCTTGATCCTAGAGGCCAGTCACCTCGCACAACTTACAGTAGCTCTAAATTGTACCTTTACCTGGGCCTAAACAGCTGTTATCACAGCCTGAGTTTGCTGGGGATTGGAAACAGCCATGCTCCCTATTCTCATGGCCATGCCATCTTAATGAAAAAACAAGTTACTCATGCTGAAAGTGGGGGGAGCTTTCGAGCATAGAAAAAAATAAGACTAATTTCCTATCACACTTCTTCTTTCATCCTATAATCTTCACAATCCTCCAGTTTTCTTTGTCTCCCATTATTGCTCTAGTTTCTTCTTTTACACTGTCCCTTATTTCAGACACAGTCTCACTTCTTGCTGGCCAATCAGCTTTTCTCTTTTTCTTCAGATCTCTTGTTAAGATCCACTTCTTCCATTAATCTTTTTCTCTCTAGATTCTGTCACCAGTGATAACTCCCCCTCCACAGCTGTGGTACTATATTTTGTTTGAGCCATGTTAGGCGGTAAGCTCTTTGGGGAGGGCACTATATCTTATTTTGAATTTTGTAACATGCCATTTACCTTCATGGTATGTGTATGTTAATATATACATAAAATCATTAGTAATACAAACTGAAATTCAGTATTAAAAATGAGGGCAATATTTCTAAACCCACAACATGAAAATATTATGTGTGCTAATGCAGAATTAGACAAAACTTACAAAAAAAAGCCTTCCACAGCTGAATATTGGCTGCGTTTAGTAGTGCTAAGTATCACCAAAAGAAGGGTCTACTATATCGTGCAGAGAAACTAGTATGTCAAAAAGCTGCTACAGCTACCCTACATATCCTTCCTGACCTTTTGTATCAGGCTGACTTTCTCTGGCAAATTTAAAGCCTACTGTAAATGCAGATCATTTGTTTTCTCTTTGTAGAGACATGAGCTGTATGTTCAGCTGAAAGGCTGAACACTGGGCTGCACAAATTGTTAAAGAAAAAGGGAGCTCTGAACATCATGATCCTAGAATTTCTGTGGCCATGTCCAAAGATAGATTTGATAATTACTCTAAATAGCAAGCATGATGCTTACCCTGTAACCTTCCTCTCCATGTCATGTTTTGTGAACAGTTTTACAACCCATGTGTTGTGCTTTCATCTCCTCCTGATACAAATTTGAATTGGCTGTGGGAAGCAACACATGAATGAACATGCAAACTAGGGTACATAGCATGTAAAACCCATAAAACCTTATGATATAGTAAGGAGGCTAAGTTGGTTGCTTTTTCTTCTTTTTTTATCCTGCGTGTAATGGGAACACTGTTGGTTTGAAGTGGGCAAATACTTCATAAATTATTTATATGACAAGGTCACGTCTATTTCTGCTTGTGAATTTTCTGCAAAAGATACCCAAATTTTCTCCATTTCAGCTGTTCAAAATTATTTCTGCAATTTTTCTTAGGCTATAGCTTGTTCATGAACAATTTCTTGTGAGTATTGATATTTTGTGCAACAAATGAGGCAGGGACATGTGGAAAAAATAATATGTGATCACATAATTAAAGACTGTTTCATAAAGCATACACACAACAGGTCTGAATTAAGGTTTCACAGGCATTTCATAGTGGCATTTCCTAACTTCTCAGTATTAATTTTGCAACCTCAGTAATGTTCTTGTAAAGTCTCTTTCACAAGAGCAGAGAGCTTAGTCCTGTCATACTGACCAAATTTCAGTTTATTTGATCATTACACCTATACTGCCCTTGTACTTACAATTGGATAGCACGTTTTTGTATAATTTTGTATACCATAGTGTAGTGTTCTGTACACTTGTAAAACAGCTGTTGTGTTCTATTTCAGAGGTGTCTACATTTCAGGGGTGGCTGACGTATTATTTGAATTTTTGCATATCAGTAGTTAAGCATGATAGGATCCTACAAAATAAACGTAAGGCAAATAAACATATATGCTTGGTTTCTTCCACCAGTTCAGTGCTCATAGATAAGTCAGATGACTGTGGCATTCCCCGGGCTCCAAGTCCCAAGTCTTCTATTCATTCTATAGCACCAATACTTTTGAAATCCACCACTTTTTTATATAAAATATGTATCAGCAACAGAGCCAATTGCACAGAGCTGAATTTGCACTTCTCTGAGTGTTTTTGAAAGTAACATTTGATCGTATTTTGTTCCTTACAATGAATAAAAAGATATCTCTCACACAAGTGGCAGGTTAGATATAAATAATATGTAATCAAACATAATGATTCCATATTGATCGCTTATACCTTTCACAAAGATTGGAAAAAAGCGAAAGGAGAATTAAATTGGGGATGAAGAGAATCAGGATATCAGTTCTCTTGGCCATATTGTACATTCCAATTTTTTTAACGAACTTAGCAGTGTTGTTTTTATTGGTGTAGATTACTTTTCCATGAATCTTTCAAAGGTTGTCTGTTGAAGACATGCATATTTTTATGAAATGGCATAGATTGCATTGTACCTTACACTACACTAGCAAATTCACTCAATGCTCTCCTTTACCAGTTCAGAGAGAAGAAGAAGGAAGAGAATTGTTTCCATGCAGAGGAAGAGGAAAAAAATAATGTAAAATAAACTTGTGTTGTATTTTCCTCTCTATGGGAGGGGATATCTTTGCAGTGAACCCCCACTGAGAACAATATTTATAAATATGTAGAATGATCACTGTATACAGGGAAAAGTTTAAAAGCCAGCAAATCAGTTAGAGAGTGATACCACGGAGCCTCAGAAAGAAGGTTTCAGATGTGTGTGTGTTAGAGCAGGAGAGTGAAAAGATGACTATCAATTGCTGCTTCAGAAATCTCTGAGATGGTACAGTTATATGATTAACCATGTGTATTGTTAACCAAACCGGCAAACAACTGCAGCTCAGGAATTAACACAAGATTCCCTTCCAAATCTGAGTTTGTTAAGGGTCCAGTCCTGCAACCTTTACTCACATAAGTAGTCTCTGTTAATGTAATAAATCCTATTCACCTCAGTGGGACTAGTTACTTATGTGAGTAACTAGTAACTCATGCTCATGTGATTAAGAGGTTGCTGTCTCACTCCCAGTATCATGTATTTTCCTATTTCTGTTTTTTCATCATAAGGAAGGAATCTGAACTTTGTGATTAAAGCACAGAAATGGGATCCAGGAAACATGGTTCTATTCCTAACTCTGTCACAGACTTCCAATTTGGGTGATCACCAAAATCTAATTCTGCAATCCTAGCTTGCACAGTAATAGTTATTCACACAAGAACTTCCATCTATTTCAAGGGGTCTACTCGTGTAAGGGTTGCTTACATAAAGGATACAGAATCATGCCCCTAATTTTTCTGTGCCTTTGTTTCCTTGGTGAAACAGTTTAACAAGGATGTTAAACTAAATTAATTCTAATTTATAAATCATACTTTGATCTTTAAATGGGACACTTTATAAAGTATAAATTGTTTTATTATTTTCTTTTTTAAAATGAAATTGAGGATTGTGATATTATGTCTTAAAAATGCCCTTACAAATGGTGTAAAAACAAATCCTCACAAATGGTGTAGCCACTTCATTCATTAACAGGAGGTCTTTTAAGAGAGTCTAAAGGAATTAGGTGCCTAAGTATCTTTATGGATCTAGTCCTGAGTATTTACAAGCCTTAGGTTCCATTGAAAATCCAGCCTATATACTAACTACACAGCTAATATAAAGAAATAAGTTTGTGGTGAGGTGAGTAATATAGTCAAAGTTTTTATTCTAATGTATTTCTGGTTCAAAACATATACATATGTATGTGTGTTTTTAGAGACAGACCTCACTCTTTCAATTTCTTTTAATTAGGTCAGTAATCACCATACTACGTTAGCCTATCATTCTAATTAAATCCGCTTTTCTGTTCTAGAATGAGAAATAAAGTTGCTAGAAAAAAATCTTTGAAAATACATTGAGATATCATTTACATTTTTCTAGCTACTGTATATAATGTGTAATATCTGAAACCATTATGGGCTCTCTTCAGATTTTTTATTTTATAAATTTAACTGACATTTTGAAAGGAATGGTGGTGTATGAACTATCATATAAAGAGATTGCTCTTTCACTGTTAAATGAGTATGATCACTGTGTTCAGATACAGGATTGCATTTCCCTCTTTTTTCCTACATGAGGCTATCTGTCATCTTTAAAAAGTCTCCTATTAAAATAAAAATTAAGAAGTCAAGTTCAATACATGTACCTTATCCTGTGTCTGATTGGGAATTGGTCATCCACATTTTGAAGAGTTAGGAAAGATTATGAAGGTATATCACAGAAAGTACCTAGTTCTTCTAAAGTGATTTTGTTATACATCATACATCACAGTGATATTTGAAGATAGATTTATTATAATCTCTGGAAGAATACTTTGAACATTTATAATGCAGAGCTTTTATATAAAATTCCAAGTATTATTTTAGAAATAAGGTATATCATATCTGCGAGACAAGGCCTATTCCTATTGACAACTGTCCATAGGATCTAAAAATATATGGTGATACCAATGGCAAGAAAAAGTTGAAAGTCCAGACAACAAAAAGGAATCCAAAGTGTCTGATACAGTTGTGCTTTGGGTTTTGAGCCCTCAAACTAAGATCCACATTTAACTGCCTCAACTTGACTGATTAAAATTTGATGCAATGGAAGTTGTAGGGATAGTTCTTCTCTCCCTTTTACAGCTGAGGCACAGAGACCTTCAACAACTTGCCCAAGTTCACACAGAAGTCAGGAATTGAACCCAAGTCAAATCTTCTGAGGCCTAGTCCAGTGCTTTAAGCACTAGCCTTCTTCCCACTTAACTCCACTTGATTTAAAAGAAAGATAAAAAGATTTTTCATTACTGGTCCACAATTCATGCAGTAAAGCTCTTTGGATCTTACCTACTAAATTCTCAAGCCAAACATTTTTTTTTTATTGTTTCAGAGCTTAAACATATCATCAGTTTAAAGCCTGAACACCCTTCTTTAATGGTTGTACTTTCTGTATTCAATAACATGTTTTAGATCTTAATTTAGTTTGCATATGCAATTAACTTTTCCCCCTCTACTAGGTGACTGTAAATTCTTATCACTTTTTCACTTGCAAACGAATACAAGTATTACTAAGAATTGTACATATAAAAGGGGACAAAACACCAACCTTCTTAGGAAATGGTTAGTTATTAAAATGGCCAAGTTAAGGTTTTCCATTTTGGGCATAGTAAACTCTACCTGATTAGCTCATGTTTAACAAATGTGAAATACCATATTCTGGTACTTTACTAAACATCAAATCATTCTTTTCAAGTCAGTGTAGTTATATATAAACATCTACAGGGTCAAACTGGGATAAAATGGTGGTGGTACTCTTTCAACCTCCACCAATATTTGCCAGAATGAGACACGACTCATACTAGATCGTACAGATTTTCAAAATATTATCTGAGTGTGCTATGCTTCTTAATTTGTTTGTTTGTTGTTTGTCAGGGCGAGGGTGGGGGGAAGAAATTAGGGGAAGAGCTGCTAAAAAAAGTGGAGACTTTTTTTTCCCAGTAAGTAGTTGTAGCTCTCTCAAATTTCACCCACTTGTGGCATCAATATGAGGTGCCACTCATAAATTGTGCAGATTTGTGATCCTCCACCTCCTTTCTTAATGATGTTGACATTTAAAATCTCACTCCTCACTTTACTATCGTCACATCGCATTTGAGTTAACACTTCACTGAGATGACTGAGCCAGCTCACACCTCTCAAAGTTATTGTTCCATGCTCTTTGTAGACATCTCTGCGTCAGTTACACAGAATTTTCAAAGAAAACCTCAAAAATATAACTCACATCAAGAGATTTTTTTTTATTTTGCTGGAAAATCTGCGTTATTTTAATAAATTTAAAAGCCCAATTTAGTTTACCAGTGAGAGGATTTAGGCCATGTTTCCACTACAAAAGAAAACTACCATGTTTCCACTAAAAAAACCCAGCTCCTGTAGGCTTCTACCTTCCCCACCATTACAATCCCCAGGTTACCTACATTTCAAATGGCTGCCACACTTCTCTCTTCAAGATTTCCTATTGGCTATCTTAGGCAGCTCTCTGATGCACATGCTGGCTTTTGTGAGTCTTACTCATAGGCACCTAACTCTTCTCATACTGTTTATTGGGAGCCTGGGCAACCTAACTTTGGGCTGTGGATTCCACTTGGTGGCAGGGTGCCTAAAAGTTAGGCATTACAAAACCAAGTGCTGAGGCAGCAAAGTTTTACTTGTAAGTCCCACCCTCTGTATTTTTGACATGAGTTAATAGTTAATAAAATTAAAGCCTAGGCTCCCCACAGTTATTAACTCAATCTGCTAACTCTTGTAAAACCTAAAAAAAAAATTGTTTTCACTAGGATTTTACCTCAAGTTAGCTAACTCAGGTTAAGAACACTCCCCTACTCTTTCTTCTCATGAAGACAAGGCCTAAGAGACAATTCAATCACTGGCCAGGCCTACACTTCTCACTTTTGCCAGCATAGCTATGTTAATCAGTGGTGTGATTGGCATAGCTGTGCTGGAAAACCTATAGTGTAGATGCGTCAGCACTGTACTTTTGGTAATATACCTTGTTTCATTCGTGGAGGCTAAAAGCAGCTATAATGGCATCTATTCTTCAGACACTGACAGTACTTATCTGATTGGGAGGATGGGCTGGGACTGCTGCGCACAAAATCCTCCACTGTGGTGGTCTTAGTGGAGCCCCCCATAGTGGGTCTTCATGTTAACACTCTATGGCCTGGTCTACACTATGAGTTTATGTCAGATTTAGCAGCATTAAATCAAATTAACTCTGCACCCCTCCACTCAACCAAGCCATTTTTTTCAACATAAAGAGCTCTTAAAACCAATTTCTGTACTCCTCCCCAATGAGGGGTTTAACGCTGAAATCGACACCACCGTTTCAAATTAGGGTTAGTGTGGATGCAATTCGAAGGTATTGGCCTCCGAGAGCTATCCCACAATGCACCATTGTGACCACTCTGGACAGCACTCTGAACTCAGATGCACTGGCCAGGTGTACAGGAAAAGCCCCAGAAACTTTTGAATCTCATTTCCTGTTTGGCCAGGCAAGCTCATCAGCACAGGTGACCATGCAGTCCCAGAATCAAAAAAGAGCTCCAGCATGGACTGAACGGGAGGTACTGGATTTGATCGCTGTATGGGGAGAGGAATCCATACTATCAGAACGACGTTCCAAAATGCCAAAACTTTTCAAAAAATCTCCGAGGCCATGAGGGACAGAGGCTCCAGCAGGGATGCAACACAGTGCCACGTGAAACTTAAGGAGCCCAGACAAGCGTACCAGAAACCAAAGAATCAAACAGATGCTCCGAAACAGAGCCCCAGACATGCCGCTTCTATGCTGAGCTGCATGCAATTCTAGAGGGAGCCACCACCACTACCCCATCCCTGTCCGTGGATTCCAATGATGGGGTACTCTCCGCCATGCCTGAGGATTTTGTGGATGTGGAAGATGAGGAGGACTAGCTTGAGGAAAGCACACAGCACACTGTTCTCCCCGACAGCCAGGATCTTTTTATCACCCTGAGTGAAATACCCTCCCAACCCAACAAAGCCGGAGAAGGGACCTCTGGTGAGTGTATCTTTTAAAATATAATACATGTTATAAAAGCAAGCATTTTTTAATTCTTAAGTAGCCCCGAGGACTTGGGATGCATTTGTGGCCAGTACAGCTACTGGAAAAGTCTGTTAACGTGTCTGGGGTTGGAGCAGAAATCCTCCAGAGACATCTCCCTGAAGCTCTCCTGGAGGTACTCTAAAAGCCTTTGCAGAAGGTTTCTGGGGAGAGCAGCCTTACTCCGTCCTCCATGGTAGGACACTTTGCCACACCATGCTAGTAGCAAGTAATCGGGTATCATTGCATGACAAAGCCTGGCAGCTTGTGGTCCCGGTGTTTGCTGGCATTCAAGCAACATCCGTTCTTTATCTCTCTGTCTTATCCTCAGGAGAGTGATATCGTTCACAGAATCATAGAATCATAGAATATCAGGGTTGGAAGGGACCTCAGGAGGTCATCTAGTCCAACCCCCTGCCCAAAGCAAGACCAATCCCCAATTAAATCATCCCAGCCAGGGCTTTGTCAAGCCTGACCTTAAAAACTTCTAAGGAAGGAGATTCTACCACCTCCCTAGGTAACACATTCCAGTGTTTCACCACCCTCCTAGTGAAAAAGCTTTTCCTAATATCCAACCTAAACCTCCCCCACTGCAACTTGAGACCATTACTCCTTGTCCTGTCCTCTTCTACCACTGAGAATAGTCTAGAACCATCCTCTCTGGAACCACCTCTCAGGTAGTTGAAAGCAGCTATCAAATCCCCCCTCATTCTTCTCTTCTGCAGACTAAACAATCCCAATTCCCTCAGCCTCTCCTCATAAGTCATGTGTTCCAGACCCCTAATCATTTTTGTTGCCCTTCGCTGGACTCTCTCCAATTTATCCACGTCCTTCTTGTAGTGTGGGGCCCAAAACTGGACACAGTACTCCAGATGAGGCCTCACCAATGTCGAATAGGGGGGACGATCACGTCCCTCGATCTGCTCGCTATGCCCCTACTTATACATCCCAAAATGCCATTGGCCTTCTTGGCAACAAGGGCACACTGCTGACTCATATCCAGCTTCTCGTCCACACTCACCCTTAGGTCCTTTTCCGCAGAACTGCTGCCTAGCCATTCGGTTCCTAGTCTGTAGCTGTGCATTGGGTTCTTCCGTCCTAAGTGCAGGACCCTTACCCTGCACTTATCCTTATTGAACCTCATCAGATTTCTTTTGGCCCAATCCTCCAATTTGTCTAGGTCCCTCTGTATCCTATCTCTGCCCTCCAGCGTATCTACCACTCCTCCCAGTTTAGTATCATCCGCAAATTTGCTGAGAGTGCAATCCACACCATCCTCCAGATCATTTATGAAGATATTGAACAAAACCGACCCCAGCACCGACCCCTGGGGCACTCCACTTGACACCAGCTGCCAACTAGACATGGAGCCATTGATCACTACCCGTTGAGCCTGACAATCTAGCCAACTTTCTACCCACCTTATAGTGCATTCATCCAGCCCATACTTCTTTAACTTGCTGACAAGAATACTGTGGGAGACCATGTCAAAAGCTTTGCTAAAGTCAAGAAACAATACATCCACTGCTTTCCCTTCATCCACAGAACCAGTAATCTCATCATAGAAGGCGATTAGATTAGTCAGGCATGACCTTCCCTTGGTGAATCCATGCTGACTGTTCCTGATCACTTTCCTCTCATGGAAGTGCTTTAGGATTGATTCTTTGAGGACCTGCTCCATGATTTTTCCGGAGACTGAGGTGAGGCTGAGTGGCCTGTAGTTCCCATGATCCTCCTTCTTCCCTTTTTTAAAGATTGGCACTACATTAGCCTTTTTCCAGTCATCCGGGACTTCCCCCGTTCGCCACGAGTTTTCAAAGATAATGGCCAATGGCTCTGCAATCACAGCCGCCAATTCCTTTAGCACTCTCAGATGCAACTCGTCCGGCCACAAGAAAAACTTGTGCACGTCCAGCTTTTCTAAATAGTCCCTAACCACCTCTTTCTCCACAGAGGGATGGCCATCTATTCCCCATGTTGTGATGCCCAGCGCAGCAGTCTGGGAGCTGACCTTGTTCGTGAAGACAGAGGCAAAAAAAGCATTGAGTAATTAGCTTTTTCCACATCCTCTGTCACTAGGTTGCCTCCCTCATTCATTAAGGGGCCCACACTTTCCTGGGCTTTCTTCTTGTTGCCAACATACCTGAAGAAACCCTTCTTGTTACTCTTGACACCTCTTGCTAGCTGCAGCTCCAGGTGCAATTTGGCCCTCCTGATTTCATTCCTACATGCCCAAGCAATATTTTTATATTCTTCCCTGGTCATATGTCCAACCTTCCACTTCTTGTAAGCTTCTTTTTTATGTTTAAGATCCGCTAGGATTTCACCGTTAAGCCAAGCTGATCGCCTGCCATATTTACTATTCTTTCGACACATGGGGATGGTTTGTCCCTGTAACCTCAACAGGGATTCCTTGAAATACAGCCAGCTCTCCTGGACTCCTTTCCCCTTCATGTTAGTCCCCCAGGGGATCTTACCCATCTGTTCCCTGAGGGAGTCGAAGTCTGCTTTCTGAAGTCCAGGGTCTGTATCCTGCTGCTTACCTTTCTTCCCTGTGTCAGGATCCTGAACTCAACCAACTCATGATCACTGCCTCCCAGATTCCCATCCACTTTTGCTTCCCTCACTAATTCTTCCTGGTTTGTGAGCAGCCGGTCAAGAAAAGCTCCTCCCCTAGTTGGCTCCTCTAGCACTTGCACCAGGAAATTGTCCCCTATATTTTCCAAAAACTTCCTGGATTGTCTATGTACCGCTGTATTGCTCTCCCAGCAGATATCAGGAAAATTAAAGTCACCCATGAGAACCGGGGCGTGCGATCTAGTAGCTTCTGCGAGCTGCCGGAAGAAATCCTCATCCACCTCATCCCCCTGGTCCGGTGGTCTATAGCAGACTCCCACCACTACATCACTCTTGTTGCTCACACTTCTAAACTTAATCCAGAGACACTCAGGTTTTTCTGCAGTTTCGTACCGGATCTCTGAGCAGTCATACTGCTCCCTTACATACAGTGCTACTCCCTCACCTTTTCTGCCCTGCCTGTCCTTCCTGAACAGTTTATAACCATCCATGACAGTACTCCAGTCATGTGAGTTATCCCACCAAGTCTCTGTTATTCCAATCACGTCATAATTCCTTGACATCACCAGGACCTCCAGTTCTCCCTGCTTGTTTCCAAGGCTTTGTGCATTCATATATAAGCACTTGAGATAACCTGCTGATCGCCCCTCATTCTCAGTATGAGGCAGGAGCCCTCCCCTTACAGACATTCCTGCCTGTGCTTCCTCCCGGTATCCCACTTTCCCACTTACCTCAGGGCTTTGGTCTCCTTCCCCCGGTGAACATAGTTTAAAGCCCTCCTCACTAGGTTAGCCAGCCTGCTCGCAAAGATGCTCTTCCCTCTCTTCGTAAGGTGGAGCCCGTCTCTGCCCAGCACTCCTCCTTCATGGAACACCATCCCATGGTCAAAGAATCCAAAGCCTTCTCTCCGACACCACCTGCGTAGCCATTCGTTGACTTCCACGATTCAACGGTCCCTACCCAGGCCTTTTCCTTCCACGGGGAGGATGGACGAGAACACCACTTGCGCCTCAAACTCCTTTATCCTTCTTCCCAGAGCCACGTAGTCTGCCGTGATCCGCTCAAGGTCATTCTTGGCAGTATCATTGGTGCCCACATGGAGAAGCAGGAAGGGGTAGCGATCCGAGGGCTTGATGAGTCTCGGCAGTCTCTCCGTCACATCACAAATCTTAGCCCCCGGCAAGCAGCAGACTTCTTGGTTTTCCCAGTTAGGGCGGCAGATAGATGACTCAGTCCTCCGGAGGAAAGAGTCCCCGACCACCACCACCCGCCTCCTTCTCTTGGGAGTGGTGGTCGTGGAACCCCCCATCTCAGGACAGTGCATCTCATGCCTTCCAACCAGTGGAGTCTCCTTCTGCTTTCTCCCCCCAGACATATCATCTGGTCCACTGTCCGCAATGGTACCTGTGGAGAGAACATGAAAGCGGTTAGTTACCTGTGTCCGCGTTGCTGGAACCTGGACATTCCCCCTTCTTCTTCTGGAGGTCACATGTTGCCAAGCTTCTTCACTGGCCTCTTGGCTCCGCTGTGCAACCTGCTCTAAATCTTTAGAGCTTTGTGCCCGTAGAAGCATATCCTGACTTTTGTCCAGAAAGTTCATGGTAACCTGGTTGAAATAGGGTAATTTAATTAAGGGGACATTCAGAGGTGGCCGTTCCTACTGGGCTGTTTGCCTGTGGCTGAAAATAAATCCTCCCCGCAGTTAGCCATGGGAGGGGGGGCATTGCCGCTGAGCTGTTCGTGTTTGGCTGGCACGGATCTTCCCTGATACCAGCCATGTGGTGGGGTGAGGGGTAAAGCAATCATCCCAGAGAATTGGATGGGGGAGGGGTTAGTTTTGTTTCTGCTTCTGCACATTAACAGGAAAACCGCACCACTAAATGACCAACTCAACGGGCTTTGCTTGGTATGGGAGAGGAGGGGGCTGCTTTTATGCAGGTTGCAGAAGCCAAAAGACTATGTCTTACCATGGCCACCTGCAAGCCGAAATCTGTTGCCCGGCACTGCGTGTGTGATTTCTCACACCAAAGCCGCAGGCACTCAATATAAGATGCAAAATGCGACCTTATACCAAAATCACATGTGCTATGTAATGTGAATAGTGTTGTTCACCATGAAAGAGTATAGCCATTGTTCTGTAAAATGTATCTTTTTAAATACTTCACTCCTTTTTTCCTCCAGCAGCTGCAAATGTTTCAGGCATCCCTCCTCTGTCCCAAAGGCTATCTCAGATAAGGCAGCGAAAAAAATGCATGCGTGATGAAATGTTCTCTGAGCTCATGCAGTTGTCCGGCACTGACAGAGCTCAGCAGAATGTGTGGAGGGACACAATAGCAGAGTACAGAAAAGTGGCAGATGAACGTGAGGAGAGGTGGTGGCAGGAAGATCAGAGGAGGCATGAGGGAACACTAGGGCTTCTACGGGATCAAATGGACACGCTCCGGTGTCTGGTGGAGGTTCATGAACGGCAGCAGGATCACAGACTGCCGCTGCAGCCCCTGTTTAACCACCCTCCCTCCTCTCCAAGTTCCATAGCCTCCTCACCCAGACACCCAAGAACGTGGGATGGGAGGCTCCGGGCACCCAACCACTCCACCCCAGTGGACAGCCCAAGCAACAGAAGGCTGTCATTCAAGAAGTTTTAAAGTGGCCTTTTCCTTCCCTCCTCCCCTCCTCCCACACCCCACCTGTGCTACCTTGTGAGTTATCACCCTATTTTATAATCAATTAATAAAGAATACATGGTTTTTAAATGATAGTGACTTTATTTCCTTTGCAAGCAAGCTGTGATCGAAGGCGGGAGGGCAGGTGACTTACAGAAAACTTAGAGGCAACCAAGGGGGTGGGTTTTCATCAAAGAGAAACAACAGAAGTGTCACACAGTACCCTGGTCAGTCATGAAACTGGTTTTCAAAGCTTCTCTGATGCACAGCACTTCCTGCTGTGTTCTTCTAACCGCCATGGTGTCTGGCTGCGTGTATTCAGGGGCCAGGCAATTTGCCTCATCCTCCCACCCCGTCATAAACGTCTCCCCCTTACTCTCACAGAGATTGTGGAGCACACAGCAAGCAGCAATAACAATGGGAATATTGGATTCGCTGAGGTCTGAGTGAGTCAGTAAACTGCGCCAGCGACCCTTTAAACATCCAAATGCACACTCTACCACCATTCTGCACTTGCTCAGCCTATACTCAGTATCCTTACTACTGTCCAGAGTGCCTGTGTACGGCTTCATGAGCCAGGGCATTAAGAGGCAGGCTGGGTCCCCAAGGATAACTATTGGCATTTCAACATCTCCAACAGTTATTTTCTGGTCTGGGAAGTAAGTCCCTTCCTGCAGCCATTTAAACAGACCAGAGTTCCTGAAGACATGAACGTCATGAACCTTTCCCGGCCATCCCACGTTGATGTTGGTGAAATGTCCCTTGTGATCCACCAGTGCTTGAAGCACCTTTGAAAAGTACCCCTTGCTGTTTATGTACTGGCTGCCTTGGTGGTCCGGTTCCAAGGGATATGCGTTCCATCTATAGCCCCACCACAGTTAGGGAATCCCATTGCAGCAAAGCCATCTAGTATGACCTGCACATTTCTCAGAGTCACTACCTTTGATAGCAGCAGCTCAATGATTGTGTTGGCTACTTGCATCACAGGAACCCCCACCGTAGATTTGCCCACTCCAAATTGATTCCCTACTGACCTATAGCTGTCTGGTGTTGCAAGCTTTCACAGGGCTATTGCCACTTGCTTGTGAACTGTGAGCGCTGCTCTCATCTTGCTATTTTTGTGCTTCAGGGCAGGGGGAAGCGAGTCACAAAGTTCCATGAAAGTGCCCTTATGCATGCGAAAGTTTCGGAGCCACTGGGAATCATTCCAAACCTGCAACACTATGTGGTCCCACCACTCTGTGCTTGTTTCCCGGGCCCAGAATCGGCACTCCATGGCATGAGCCTGCCCCAGTAACACCATGATCTTCAAATTGTTGGGGAACACGATTTTAGAGAAATCTGTGTTCATTTCCTCATCACTGCGCTGCCGTCGCCTCCTCGCCTGTTTTTTCACGTGCTGGTTCTGCATAAACTGCACGATAATGCGCAAGGTGTTTACAATGGTCTTAACTGCTGTGGTGAGCTGAACGGGCTCCAGGCTTGCCGTGCTATGGCGTCTGCTGGGGCAATCCAGGGACAAGGGTGCAAAATAATTGTCTGCTGTTGCTTTCATGGAGGGAGGGAGGGTTGACTGACCACATTTACCCATAACCACCTGCGACAAAATTTTTGGCCCCATCAGGTATTGGGAGCTCAGCCCAGAATTCCAATGGGCAGCAAGGACTGCGGGAACTGTTGACACTTCCCACAGTACTGTGGACACACTCCGCCGAATTAATATGCTTAGTGTGGACGCATGCACTCGACTTTATACAATCTGTTCCCAAAAATCGACTTCTGGAAAATCGGAGTACTTTCATAGTGTAGACATGGCCTATGAGATGCACACGGCAGTCTACACTTCTCAGATTCTTTTCAGGCTTAGGCAAACACCACCATAATCAGTTGAACCCCTCTTGTCATATTTTTAAGCTCTTGTTCACAGCTGTGGGGGTATAGAAATGCCCTTTATTTTAAATGAAAGCTGAGATTCTGATCTCATCACATGTGACTAAGTGTTGCATTCCTCAGCATAAGGCTCAGACTACACCCCCCCATTATATATATATGGTGCATTCATATACAGTTGGAAGGAGTTATGAATTAGAATATAAAATAATTGCCTTAGGCTATGCAATGGAACCTTCAAAACTCTATGGAAAATGTGCTATAGATGCATTTTCTCAGGTCACAAATTTTATGCTGTCTACTGCAGCTTAGATGCAGCCCTATCCTGAGAGTTACAAAGGAGCACTGACAGTGAGGTAGGATTAGTATAAATGTTCTCTAAAATTAAAGGAAGAAGAGAGGGAGATGGAGTGCAGGGAAGGAAGGAGCTCTGACAGCAGGCATATGGCCCAGCAAGGACCAATTATTTTTTCTTATTCTCTTTTCAAAATACATAAATTCTCAGGCTACTTAGGATGTACAACAGGTTACATTCTGTTTCAGCTCTCTGGACTGCTGTGGTGGTATTCCCACCCCTGCATTTTAAAAAAAAACAATCAAAACTATTGCATTAAAGAATTTGAGGAGATGAGAAACTATTTGAAAAGATAGGTTCATTTAAGGACTTCAACTATTTCTAAATAAACAGCACCATATATGTTTACTCTTTTCATTTTTTACACCCTTTAGAATAAATGTTTCCTTCCCAATCTGTATACCTTGTACACAGGCACAGAACATTTATACAGATGAATTCCCCACTGGGCATCATGATTTAATCGTATATGCATCCTCACCCAACCTCCAATTTGGCTTCTGCAGTATGTGCCCTGAGACTGAGACCATGTCCTTTTTTGCTATAGGTATACTGGTTTACTATGCTGGAAAAGCACTTCTAGGGTGACTGCATTCTATCAGAACATGCTCCTTACATGTCCTATCTGTACCTGGAAGAATTCTTGGGTAGAGTGGGCTGAAATATGCAAAAAAGTATTCATAAAATATTTTTGAAAAAAAATTGTCAACATTTAAAAAAATATTCCAACCATACTCTAAACTGGTTATAGCACAGAAAAAATGTGTATTGAAATTTTGACCAGCTCTATTCTTCAAAAGGAAAATGATTGCTAGAAATGAATTACATATAATATTGTGTTTTATATATGTTCAAATTTTCAAAATCTAAACAAACACAAAAATCTGAAAAAAAAATGTGTTTGTTTCTGAGGTCCTCAAAACTGCTTCTGAGCATGAATCTGAAAAATAATCTAAACTTGTTGTTTTATATTTAATCCCAAAAGTCCCACAGGAAGAGGTGTTATCAGCTCATGTCTTTGATGTGAAATAATGATGTCTGAAGTGTACAAGCTAGCAGCTGTGATTGTGGCAATTCCTAGTACCTGCGCCCAGACACCCAGCTACCAATGGGATCCAAACTCCAAATAAATCTGTTTTACTCTGTATAAAGTTTATACAGGGTAAATTCATAAATTGTCAGCCCTCTATAACACCGATACAGAGATATGCAGAGTCGTTTTCTCCCCCAGGTATTAATTACTTACTCTGGGTTAATTAATAAGCAAAAGTGATTTTATTAAGTATAAAAAGTAAGGTTTAAGTGGTTCCAAGTAATAACAGATAGAACAAAAAGAAAAGGAGTACTTGTGGCACCTTAGAGACTAACACATTTATTTGAGCATAAGCTTTCGTGAGCTACAGCTCACTTCATCGGATGCATACTATGGATGAAGTGAGCTGTAGCTCACGAAAGCTTATGCTCAAATAAATTGGTTAGTCTCTAAGGTGCCACAAGTACTCCTTTTCTTTTTGTGGATACAGACTAACATGGCTACTACTCTGAAAGCTTTGAAATGATACCTTACAAGAGACCTTTTGCATGAAGCATATTCCAGTTACATTTTATTCATACTCATTAGCACATTTTCATAAAATCATATGGAGTGCAACGTCACACACTGCATCTGTTGAATATTTATTTTCATTACAGAAGGGCATAAAGTCATTCTGTTGAGCAACACAAGGCCATCAGTGGCCAACTGGACAGGCTGTACTATTTGCTGAAACAACTTTGAATCATATTTATAAATGGCAAATACCGTTTTTGAGGCAGTGATCACCGTGTAAGGGATGTAAGGGGCAGAATAATTTCACATTCAGATTCAGCCTTGAGGAAATATCACTTAAACTATTGGACAAATAGATAACCCTAATGTTCCAGACAATCCAATTCCTCAGTTCAGTTGTACTAATTAAGACCAGTAATAGTATAGTGTTTTTTTACTATCTCACTTATGTTATTACAAACACCTATAAAATATAATGTAAACCCTATGCCCATAGTGTAATTTTGTTCCATGTCATATAACTCCACACATACCTGTACAGTTCACAATGTGGGCCCAAACCTACCATGGAAGCATGAAATCTCACATCAGTGATACATGTCCTTTCCTGGAAAACTCTGCCTACTGTATTGGTCCCCAGTACTCTTATTTCCCTTTACTGATGGGTTATATGGAACTTATTCCAGGCTAAAGCTGGAAGAATTCAAAGACATTATTTTTGTGAGTTCAGCATGTGTGATGTCGCTGAGAGCGTAACAAACCTTTCTTCCTCATCATGCTTTCTTCCTTATCTGTATGGCCTGAATGTTAGAATATATGCAGTCCATGGCATTATGCACTTTTACCACATATAAGGGACAATTTGGTGGACCCTGTGAGTGTATACATATTACATTGTATACATATGGGTACAGGAATTATCAGTTACAATGTAAATTTATTGCCTCATGACTGTGATGGGTCTTCAAACCTTCATGGAAAATGAACTTCTGAATAAAGAGGAAAAGCACATGGGAACTGTGTCTGATATCTGCCCTGCATAAGTTATAAACATTTTTCACCTTGAGCACTTGCATATAGCATATCAAAATGTAGCCATATGTTTCCAGATTGAAGCTGATGCACAGTGGCAGGTCTCTACAACTACTGCATCCTTTTTGTGTTTAAATAGAATTTATCTTTCCATTGTTATCAATCTGTCACTTTCAAAGCACTACATTCATTTTAAAAGTATATTCTTAAAGATATAATACACAATCAACTTTTTTCACCAGTGAAATTATCAATAGAGAGAATGCAAAAATAAATAATTATGCCACTTTATAATGATAGCAGAGATTTTAAATTAGGGCAGCAGAGTCCTTAATTTAGGACAGAAGTTCCCAAACTGCAATCTGTTGATCACTGATTGCAGAGTATTTGCTGGCAGTATCATGGTGCTGGTTACTCCTCCACATTGCTCATTATTAAATTGCCTTAAAAGACATCTAAAATACATAAAACTTTCCTTATTTTACTTTCCCTTATAAGTAATGGTTGTGTTTGCCAGAGAATGAGGTGGGATCATGAGCAGCAGGGGAGGTGGTACATGATATGAGAAAAGTTTCAAATAAGTAAAGAGCAGAGTAATTATGTTCTTTTGATTTGCATTTATCTTTATAAAGAAGAGCATAGGTATCTACCCAAACTGGTGACAACTTATCTAGGATGTCAGAGGAGAAGGTAGACAGCTACAGATAAAAACAAAACTGGTTATAAAAAGTGATGCACAGAAAGCTAACAAAACAGCAAGTCTCAGTGACATGCATCCATGAATTTTAAGGGAAGTGAGCAAAAAAGGCAGTGAACCTTTCACTTAAATTTTTTAAAGTTCAATAGATTGGGAAGAGATCTTTGAGTTTTTCAAAGCAGTAAACATATTCTTTGTGATGGGGGGATCTTTTAAGGGTCAAAAACAAACTATGAAGCAAGGGAGGTCTGGGAAGAAAAAACAAACAAACAAAAGCTTGAAAGGTCCACTCCTGTTCAAAATAACTTTGTCATTGATTTTACTGAGAGTAGAATGGGGCCCTTAAAATGATGTGTTAAGAAACCACCTGCAATTTCAATGTTTGATTAAAAGTAACAAGCATGGATTCAGGAAAGGGAGGACATGCTTAACTAATTTGATGAAGTTCTTTGAAGATATTACTGCCATGGTAGATAAGGGAAATTCATTGGCTGTGTCGTAATCTTACAGTTTTGAAAAGCATTTGACAAGGTTCTACATCTGATCAGAGATTAATTGCTAAACTAAAGAATCACAGTACTGGTGTGAAATAGGGTGCTAAGAAGAAAGTTTTGAAGGGGTTAGCAGTAGGAAATAGAGTGGAGATGGTACTGGGAACTTTTGAAGCTTGAAAGGGTTACCAATAGACGACAGATAAGAGGCTGTATGAAAACTCAATTATTTAACATGATCTGGATCATTTGTCCTTTATGGGCATTTACTCACTTCACGGCATCTGTCTCATTAGGAATTAGCCCCACAAAAAATAATATATATACATTATGTGAGGGGAATAGCCACCATTGTGGGTTTTATGGGATAGGAGGAGGGAAGGGAAAGGGATGTGATATGGCCATATGTTAATATAATGTTAAGATGAAAACTTAAAATAATAAACGTCAGGAAATGCAAAAATAAAGTCACAATCAGTCAAACCCTTACTAATATGAGTATAATTCCATTGATTTCAATCATACCATTCATATATGTGAGGATTTGCAGGATTGGGCTCATATTAAATGGAACTATTTATGTGATATTCTCACATGACATTCTAGTTAAAAAAAACTATGGCAATGTGATCTAGATTAAATTACTATAAAGTGGGTGCATAAGTGGTTGAAACACCATTCACAAAGTATAGTTATCAATCATTTGCTGTCAAATTAGACAGATGTATGTAGTCTGATCTCACAGGGATCTGTCCTGGGTCCAGTACTATTCAATATTTTCATTAAATGACTTGGATAAGGAAGTGGACAGTATCCTTATAAAAACTCTGGGTGACTTCAAGCTGACACAAGTTGCCAGTACTTCAGAGTACAGGATTGAAATTCAAAATAACCTTGGCAAGTTAGAGAATTAGTCTGAAATCAACAAGATGAAGTTCCATACAGACAACTATAAAATGTGACACATAGGAAGGAAAAATAAAATACACAAATACAAAACAGGGAATGGCTGGCTAGGCAAGAGTACTGTTGAAGAAAATCTAGGAGTTTTAGGGGATCACAAATTGAATATGAGCCAATAATATGATGCAGTTGTGAAAAAGGCTAATATTATTCTGGGGTTTATTAACAGGAGTGTTTTTGTAAGACATGAATGATAAGTGTCCTGCCCAGCAAAGAAAGTCCATTGACACCAGACAAACAGTGGAACATTAAAGAAGACAAAACATTGATTTTACTCCCTCCTTCCCATGAAAATGAACCTTACAAGTGAATTCCTCCCATCAGCAGAGTTTGCAGCTAAAAGCAAAAAGGAGGGAAGAGAATAAAACCCCTAAGAAGGAAGAACTGTGTAGTCATTGCTTCCTGAGATTCTGGGGGCAAGACATGAGCAAGGGATTCCCAGCTGCTTAGTCTGTGTTAACCCAAAAGCTGGGAATAGAGCTTGCTTATTATAAACTTTTGAAACTTCTTATAACCCATTTGTGCATGTATGTTTGCCTGCTTTAACCTTGTAAATCACTGTCTTTTTTCCTATTCCTTTTTTCGTATATAGTCTATTATGGGATTGCCTGTGTTGTGAGATCTAAGGGGCCATTGACATGGAGTAAATGACTGGTCTTTTGGGACTGAAAGTAACCTGAATACTGAGGTGATTTATGGTGTAAGGGAACATCTATCACAAAGGTATGCTTGCCTAGGTTACAACAGAGTACCCAAGGGGACTATCTGTGACTCCATGTTTAGGATGTTCATAAAAATGGCCACACTGTGTTGACCAAAGGTCCATTTAGCCCAGGATCCTGTCTTCCAACAGTGGCCAATGTCAGGTACCTCACAGGGAATGAACAGAGCAGGTAATCATCAAGTGATCCATTCCCTGTTGCTCATTCCCAGCTTCTGGCAAACAGAAGCTGGGACACCATCCATGCCCATCCTGGCTATTAGCCATTGATGGACCTATTCTCCATGAATTTATCTAATTTTTTTTAACGCAGTTACACTTTTGGACTTCACAACATCCCTTGGCAATGAGTTCCACAAGTTGACTGTGTTGTGTGTGAAGAAGTACTCTCTTAAGTTTGTTTTAAACCCGCTGCCTATTAATTTAATTGAGTGACTGCTGGTTCTTGTGTTATGTGAAAGAGTAAATAACACTTCCTTATTTACTTCCTCCATGTCATGATTTTATAGATCTCTAGCATATCCCCCATTTAGTCGACTCTTTTCCAAGCTGAAAAGTCCCAGTCTCATTAATCTCTCCTCATACAGAAACCATTCCATACCCCTAATAATATAAGAACATACATAAGAATGGCTGTACTGGGTCAGATCAATGGTCCATCTAGCCCAGAATCCTGCCTTCTGACATGGCCAATGCTGGGTGCTTCAGAGGGAATGAACAGAACAGACAATCATAAAGTGATCCATCTTGTGTCACCAATTCCTAGCTTCTGGAAAACAGAGGGTAGGGACATTTCAGAGCATGGGGATGCATCCATGTCCGTCCTGGCTAATAGTCATTGATGAACCTATCCTCAAGGAATTTATCTAGCTCTTTTTTGAACCGTGTTATTGTCTTGGTCTTCACAAAATCCTTTAGCAGTGCCTGAGGTGTTTACACTTGATAATTGGTTGGTGAAATCCAAGTATAGAACTCACAGCCAGTTTGATGTTTGTTTCCTGGTTCTTAACAGTCCGCCATAAGGTTTCAGAGTAGCAGCCATGTTAGTCTGTATTCGCAAAAAGAAAAGGAGTACTTGTGGCACCGTAGAGATGAACAAACTTATTTTGAGCATGAGCTTTCGTAAGCTACAGCTCACTTCATCGGATGCAATCAGTGTAAAATACAGTGGGGAGATTTATATACATAGAGAACATGAAACAATGGGTGTTACCACACACACTGTAACAAGAGTGATCATTTAAGGTGAGCTATTACCAGCAGGAGAGCTGGGGGGCGGGGGGGGGGGGAACCGTCTGTAGTAATAATCAAGGTGGGTCATTTCCAGCAGTTGACAAGAACGTCTGAGGAACAGTGGGGGGGTGGAGGGGGGGAATAAACATGGGGAAATAGTTTACTTTTCCACTCCCAGTCTCTATTCAAGCCTAAGTTAATTGTATCCAGTTTGCAAATTAATTCCAATTCAGCAGTCTCTCATTGGAGTCTGTTTTTGAAGTTTTTTTGTTGAAGAATTGCAACTTTTATGTCTGTAATTGAGTGACCAAAGAGATTGAAGTGTTCTCCAACTGGTTTTTGAATGTTATAATTCTTGACGTCTGATTTGTGTCCATTTATTCTTTTACATAGAAACTGTCCAGTTTGACCAATGTACATGACAGAGGGGCATTGCTGGCCCATGATGGCATATATCACATGGTATCAGGTTGATACTCATATTCTTGAATCACTACAGGACAGCTTGAATCATAGAATATCAGGGTTGGAAGGGACCTCAGGAGATCATCTAGTCCAACTCTCTGCTCAAAGCAGGACCAATCCCCAATTTTTGCCCCAGATCCCTAAATGGCCCCCTCAAGGATTGAACTCACAACCCTGGGTTTTGCAGGCCAATGCTCAAACCACTGAACTATCCCTCCCCCCTCCCCTTGACACCCATAATTGAAAACATGTTAGACAAACTCCTGTAAGGGATGGTTTGAATATCCTTGGTCCTGCTTCAATGCTGGAGGCTGGACTAGATGACCTCTTGAGGTTCCTTTTGGCTCTATATATCTGTGATTGTACATGAGAAAGAACAACTAATTTGGGTGAGGATTTACTGGCTTGATCCTTCATTGTTTATATCATAGAATGCATGTACAAAAATATGATATATACAACACGTCCAATATCAATACTTCTGGAGTAACACTGATAAAAAGTGTTATCTAAGGTCTAGGTATTATTATTTTGCATTCCTAATTTTTAAACTGTGCAACATCAATATTGCATTTGTACTTTCTTGCATAAAATGTCATTTCAAGAAACAAAAGGAAAACAATTTAAATGGTGCAAATTAGGATATGAAGCTCACATCTCACTGAGGTGAATGGATGGTCAACCACTGTCACCAATTTATCAACCATCTCTATGCCTTGTGGGCAAAAAAATCAGAGCTCTGCATCTATGTGGAGGTTTCTGGATGCCCTGCCGTTTCTGGTCCCTGGAAACATGGCTCTAAGAGAGCCATGTTGTTAAGGCTTTCCCTGGCTGCTGCTACCATTGGAATTTCTCACAAGAGAGGTTCTACAACACTGAACGATAAAGACTCTTTACTCCTTCTATATTAGGCCCCCATCTTGCAATTTACAGATTTCAGATTGTTGCAACCATAGAGAAGCCATGGATTTCAGTGGAGCTTCACATGAGCACAGCTGCCTGTCCATGCAGGATCAAGGACTTAGACTGTATTCACCTACAGCAGAATCACTACTGGCTCTTAATGGAGGAGGATAAACATCCTTCCCTGGCCTTGCCACCTCTGAGACACAAAAAATTTGGATATTCAGGATGATTTCTGATCCCATAAAACTGGGCAGCTGGCAGTGTGTACTGAGAACCCTTACAGGATTTCCCAAGACAGCTACCTCAAAACCTGGGAAAACCTGGATAGGTGGCAACCCTACCATGAACATATTCCCATGTCTGTGGAGGTCTCCCCATGGAGTTCAGGGACAGGACCTGGATGGTGCCAAAGATATGTGAGCAACAGGTAGTGTTGCAAGAAAAGAGATTCATGTGCAGAAGATATTTTTCAAAACACATATGTAGGATTATTTCTCTTCCCTGCTCTTTAGAAATGCACTACAGTCGTCTAGGGCATACATAATGTTCAAATAATTAACTTTTATGTATGCTGTACGAGGAACCATCTAGATATGTTTTACTACACAACTATATATGCCATCTTATCTTATGCAGCTTAAGCTATACTTGGCTTTCAAAATGCAAGCTTGAAAGAGAAATGCCCAGTGCATTGCTATTATTTACCATTATCCCCCTTGAAAGGACTGTCCTGGCTAGACTCTTTCTTTAACTCTCAAGCACTCTAACCTGTCAGGTAAAACAAACCACAAATGAAGAAAGGTTAGAATGTAAAATCCACAGCTCTACATTAAAGTGCTGTTTTATCTACCACCAAAATTGTACATCACAAAGGTGAAGGGAACCATTAGAGAACAGGTGCCCTGAATGAGGAAAGATTTCAGATCCTGGACCTAGAAGCCAGCTTGTTGATTTATTGGAGAAAACTACAGTAGTTAGTAGTTGCTTCAAAGCAAAAAATGGAGTTTCTTCACTCTTCATCTTCAAGTAAAGATGAATGGGCTTTCATAATGGACCTTGCCCTGACAATAGGAATAAATGACTGTGATTTCTGAACATTTTCAAGGAGACCTGGAGACTCAATATGCAAAATCTCTCATTCTATCATTGAAAGTGCAGCCTTGGATTATTACTGACAGCCAAGATGCGGTTAAAGTAAAGGTCATGCAGACTATTGACAATAATAAATTTCAAGATTTGGTATCTTTTTGCTGAGACCTGCTTTAGGTCATACATCAAAAACCTGTATTTAAAAAGTGCTTTGCCCTCACCCAATAAAAACTGCAATACACATTTTTCAAGCTTGCTTTTTGAATGAGCTAGTAAAAAAAATAGATGTCTTACAATTTTTACTTTTAAACTAACACATTAGGAGAACTGGCCACCAAACAAGCAATTTAATCCTCAAATACCCACCTATGATGTGTAATTGAAGTTATGTAGACTAATCACTTGCTGCTAGGTGTAGGAAATCAGCACAACTGCATATTTGAATAAAGGCTGAATGTATATACTGGCAAGTTAATTTAGTTTTCAGCATGTACAGCCTGAGGTAAAATATCTTTAACTTTGCAGGTTAACTAATTGCCCATTCCTAATTGGGAAACAAATATCAATTGCTTCAAAAGCCATGCCGGAAAGGTAATTCCTCTTTGTCTGGAACCTATTTATTATTAATAGGCAACAACATGATATTGCATGCATAGAACCTGTAAATAGCAAGTAACAGGAACAGTCTGATACATTGATTAAAGCTTGCAAAATATATACACAAACAAACAAAAACACCACCACACGTTAAATAATGACAAGAATCCAGATTCACAAGAGGGCTTAGATGCCTAAGTGCCACTTTTCACACCTAGAGCCCAGAAATACCCCTCTTAGTTGCTGACAAATCCTATAGCCACCTTTTTTTTTTTTTTTTATTTTGCAATTCCCTACGTGCCTATGTTTCTGCCTCTGAGCATTCCTACTGCAGCCCCACAGCAGCCATCCAAATGCCTAAATGCCAGAGCAGTTCACAAGCCAGGGGAAGATAGTCTAACTGGTCTTTGGGACCTGAGAAGTGATTGGTTGCCTTCAAATTCCTTCTCCTCCCACAGGAGGAGGGGAGACTTGAATTGGTGTCTCCCACATCTTGTGTGAGTACCCTAACCTCTAGGCTAAAGGTTACAAGGGAGGTCCTCCTCCTCCTCCTCCAACATTTTGTTTCAGGCCCCACAAGTGACTTAGGCAGCTGAATGTCTATCTTCCCCTTTTTAATGGATCACAGGCAGAACGAGGCACCTCCCTGCAGTCTGGACACAGGTGACTATCTCTCTGAGAAGGCAGGGCTTAGCATATACCGCTCTGATTGGAATCTCCTAGTGGGTATTTTAAGTGGCTCCTTGCCTAGTGTGCTGGCTTTGTGGATTGCAAGCTAAGGCACTTATCTCTCCCTATTCATTATATAGGAAGCCTAGGCACCTAACTCAGGTTTTGTGAACTGCAGTGTTATTCCTGAGATTTTCTAGGTGCCTAAATGTTAGGCACTGCAATGCTCGGCATTGCAACATCTAAGATTGTTCATGGACCTGAGCCTAATATCCTGGATCAGAGTCAAATTCATAACCTAGGGATGAGAGACACTATAGTCAATTATCAATCCCCTAAGCCATCCAACACCCAGTCTGAGAAAACTAGGAAGTACAAACCACATATATCATAATTCTTAGGCACTGTAGCTTGAGTGTCTAGATGAGTTTTTGTTCCTGTCATTAAGATTTGTAATGGTAATTTAATAAACTGTATTTTTATGGCTGTATTTCCCTTCCTTACATTAATGGGGGGGGGGGTAAAGGAATGGTATTTTAAAATCTAGAGCTATTACAAGCAATATTTTGTATAAATAAATACACAATTACAGAATTTTGAGGATTTACATTTTTAAAGGTAGGTTTGTATTTTCCTTTGCTCCCACTAGCTTTAATCTCTTTATCATATTTCATATGGTTGTTGAGGACCTAACAATCATTTTAGTAACACAGACATTTGTAATTAAAGAAAGAAAGATTAAAAACAAATGAAACCACAAATATACACCCTCTATTTTATCAATGTGTTCTTTTAAAATTGTGGGGAATGTTGATTCAACTGTCTATTATGCCTGTAAAATTGCTGTATAAGCACTCAAAAATCATTCTGATATTTTAGTAGATTATTTAAAGTTAAAATTAAAGATAACAAATAACATTGCTGTTGTGTGGCCAAATTGCTATTAATTGAATAAGTTCAGTGGAAGGCTGCCTGAATAAAAACAGAGGGATAGATCCTCCACCTCCCTTCACTCAATTTGAGTTGCTCAGATGACATCATACAGTGGTGGCATGTAGGGTATGGGTAGCTACACACTGTAGTGAACGGCATGCTGAGTCCACAATCCAGCATATAGCTACATGAGGCAGTGAAAGGCTCTAGCAGTGGGGAGGCAGCAGGGAAAATCTCTGCCAGAGCCTTTCCTCATTGCTACAGTCTTTCACTATGGTGGGGAAAGATTCCAGCAGTGGGGATAGTACACAATTTAAAATAGCAGCATAGTCGTGGAAGGCACTACTTGCACATGTAAAGAGTCATGTAGGGTATAGGGTTCTGGAATGTCTCTATTCTAGTTGCTTGAGCAGTACCATTCAGAGTGCTATTTGTACCCATGTTAGCCAGGCATGTAGTGTCTGTTCTCTACATGCTGCCACAAATGAAGACCTAAAAGGGAGCAAAGAGTCTCCATGTTCCCCATGCTTCTGATTCTCCTGACTTGTCAAAGTCCTCAGCGGGTGTCCAGTTTGTCATAGACAGTTACTACATTTTCCTCCCTATGTTCCTTGCAGTAGGGGATGTCAGAGGAGGGAATGATATTTTGGCTATCCTTATGTGACAGTCTCTTGGGAACCATTGCCAACTGTACAGGTTACAGTAGCTCCAAGATAATGGCTCCTGGATAGTCCCTTGTCCCCATTTTACAGAGAATCTGGTCCATTGAATAGACTACATCACAACTTGTTCTAGAGACAAGACAAAACAAAACAAAGCAACATGACACAATTTTAAAATATTCTGAAGCTTTCTGACCTTCTTTACAAATTGCAGATTATGTACTGGTAAGGAAAAAATAAATAAATACAAATTCTACTGCATATTCAGAAAAAAATGTCTTCCCCCTGCCACTGTTGAATGGTCCCCTTTTAGAGAATGCCATTTTATAACCTGCAAGCTGAAATAAGGGAGAGATGATATGTGAAATATTTTGGATATCGGAGATTTAAAATTTTCTAAAAAAGAAATATTTGCCTTCCTTTTATAAACTCACATTCAGCACCTTTTCAAATGTGGCCTAGGAAAGTGATTTAGTTAGCACAGGATTATCTGTGTATGTGATACATTGAGAAAAATCAAGCTTTTCAATTAATTTCTCTGGTGGGGTAGGATCATATATCCCCACGTACACACTGGAGAACAATGGTCTACTGGTGAGTGTTGTGGAAGTATAACATTGTATAAGTATAACGTTGTATAAGGGGACATGCTGGATACATTGTATATGAGAGGGCATGCCAAAACATGTTACAAAGTATCTGAGGGAGCACACCTAGGGACAATTAGCTTTTGAATGGAAAAGCAATTAAGATAGAGCCAGCACGTCTAAGAAGCAGGCATCAGAATGGAAGGTGTGAAGGGCAATTAGTTAAGTTAACTGGAAGCTGTTAAAGGAGATTGTTAAGTGTGGCAGGTAATTGAAGATACGTGACTGGTCTCAGGGATCTCGAAGGGTGGTGACTAAAATCTTTTTCTTCTTTTGTCTGTAACTTCTCTGTAACTTGTTCTCCAAAAAACTGTATACATTAAAAGACACAAGCCCCACTTGGGGGGCTCACTTCTAAATGTATTAGCAGAGGAGCTTTGCTAATAAAATAGAGTGGTCTGATAAATTGTGAGTCTGAGTCAAACTTTGACAGTGTACCTGGGTCCCACTAATTGGTCTCTTACAACGTCTGGCTACACCCCAAATCAGCTAGCCACCCTGTTAACCTCTATAGGAACTATCAGTTTGCCTGGGCCCAATTTCCTGGCTTGGGTCTGAGCCATCCGGGATTGTCATGAAGGGGCAGTCCTGGCAAAGGTGCTCCTGTTGCTTTGAGGGCCTGCATATGTGGACTTGAACAGTCTTTGGGCCTTTTGCCCAGGACAGGCCAGAGTCCCATGATCTCACTGCAACTCCTGGTGGCTGAGAGAGTTGAGTCGGGGTTGGGGCTTCAGGAAGGCTGATTTCACTGTTTTGTCCTTATTTTGGGGCAGGCTGATCCCCTAGCCTTGATATAAATACTCCTTGGCATTCAAGGAGGTCAGTCCAAAGTAATGAAATTTCCCATAAAGTGTACAGCTTCTATTAGAGTCTCAGACTGATGTTTCAATACCCAGTCTTGTCCCCCCGGTAGGCAGTATCTGGGTGAATTGTTCTACTGAGACTAGCTCCTCCACCTGGGCCCCAGACTGTGTCTTGGGCTGCAGCCAGCACTTACAGTGGTCCCTTAGCTTCTGGGCCACCACCAGGGGCCAGACCCTGGATGGATACTTTTCTTTTTGAAAGCAACAATGGCAAATTTCATCCGTAATATCAAAATAATCCCAAATGGCAACTTGGACTTGGGAATAATCCTGTGAGGCCTCTAGGTCAAGTCCTCTGTATGCAGCCTGACTTGGTCCTATCACATATGTGGCCAGCAAAATGGCCCAGTGTGAGGGAGGACACTGTGCAGCTTTTGCCCCTCACTCAGATGTAATTAGAAAAGCCTCAGCATTGTCTTCTGGTCCATCTTTGTGAGTTTTACTGGGATCATGGGGACCAAATATGAGCTTGGTGTTCCTCTGGCAGGGTTTGTTGCAGTCCCCAAACACTGTGTGGGCATCAACATCTGTGGACAAGGGGCTGCTATTGCTTCTGTTACTGTGCAGCCAGTTATTTTATGAGTTGCAGCTGTTGTAGCTGGAAGGCTGCTTGTTGTTGTGGTCCCAGTGGTCAGGCAGAGTGTGGCAGGTCCTTTTCTCTCCTGGCACCCCTTTTGAGCGACACTCTAATCCTGTGATGATCTGGCCCTTCCGTGACTCAGCCCTCCAGCCAGGTCACATGTTTCATATCCCCCTCCTTTTGGCGTATATAAAGAGTACAACAACAGGGTAGCCCTCTGGGTTAGGAGAAGGTCTCTGGGTCTCCCCTGGGGTTGAGATGTCAGGGTCTTGTCCTTCAAGCCCTTCTCTCCCCAAGATTCCCCATATCATGGGTCTGCATCTGCCTTTGGCACCCTTTAGGGGCTGGTAGGGGAACCCAGGCCCACCCTCTTAATGGGGTTCCAATCCAGGGCCCTGTGTTGTCAGCTACATCCTGCACTACTAAAGTGCTATCCTGTTCCTCCCTTGATCCCTTCCTACTGTCCCCTCTTTTCCCATGGGTAAAGTAAAGACATCAAATAAGAGGAAATCGAAGACAGTCTCCGATCTTCAACAAATCCCAAGTCTCTTCCCTTTGGGTTTTGGCCACACTCCTTCCTGGGAATTCAAAAATTAGATCACCTCACCTCCACAGTCTGCTGCCTTACTGAACTGGCCTGCTCCCCTTTTTAGTTCCTCCTCCAAACCGTGTATGGTTTGCAGATGTTGTGGGATGGGGCTGCCTGGGCCCAGAGCAGATGCTTCACCCCTTCCTTAGTGGTGTGGGATTTGTATACCCCATCACAGTCCTCTAATCTGATTTCACAATTCCACCCGAGTTATGTATCAATCTACTGTTTGTTCACCGCATTGTAAAATAAAACACAGCACTTCTTCAAGAACTTCTGAATTTTTTCTTCTAACACTGTGGTACCAAGGGCTTTGCAAAGGGGAATAATTATGGGCTTTGAGCCCATAATATATTTGGCCTAAAGATCACATGTCCCATTTTAAGTGGGATGTTCAATGGGGCATTACATTAAGGAATTGCAGTTTTACAAGTTGCTTTAAAGATAATACATTGAAACACATCAGCAATATCTGGAACTAAACAACAGTATTAAACAACAAAGTTAGCAGGAGGTTAAGAGGTGACATGGCAATGGACTACACAGTCAGAGGTGATGCTCATTCTAGGATCTAGAGAAATGGTCAGGGCATATTTAAAGAGCTCCCACTCACTAGTTGATATGATACGTTTGTATAAAATCAAAAAATAATGGGAATTGGGGCCTGATCCTATGAAGTGCTGAGCACCCTCAGTTCCCATTGAAGTCAACAGGAGTTTAGGGTACTCTACAGATGATCCTGTATTCTCTACACATCCCGAGCTCTCATTGATTCCAAAGGAAACACAGAATATGCAATACACATAGCACTGGGCTCTTTAAGAAATTTCAGAGTTCTGCTCTTCCTCAGCATGATGCAGTCTTAACTGACATGACCTAATAGGCAACACACTGTATAACCATCACAATATGGTTCTACAGCTATACATACCAGCTAGATCAAGGTGGAAGGTTTTCTTCAAATAGATTTTGTGATAATTTTAATATTTTGGTTTTATATTTATTTTGAATTTGTTTCAAAGAAGACGGTAATAATGATATTCCCAAAACAATTTTCCAAATTTTGGCTACTTGACGTTAATGGGATTAAGTGATTCTAACACATTTTCAGATGTGGGCCTTCAAGAATTCAAATGAAAATTGTATCTTACTATTTTACAGCCCTATCCTCACTGGCACCCCAAATCTTGCTGTATGAGTAAGTAGAGTTTGGAACCAGATCAGGGTAGACATGTTGTAGTTGCTGAGAGAAGTAATGATTTAAAACTTTATATGCGAAAGAGAGGGTTGGAATGAGTGAGACACAGTAGGTGATGGCATAGAATGCTATACAATGTCAATTATTATGAGTTCATATTTTCAGATTATGGGATTACTTACACATGGCAGACTGCAATATCTTTTTTTATAGATCCTCACCCCATCACAAATTTTGTTTATGCTACACATTTTGTTCAGTTTTATCATGGGGGCGG
This sequence comes from Caretta caretta, assembly GCF_965140235.1. Taxonomy (NCBI): domain Eukaryota; kingdom Metazoa; phylum Chordata; order Testudines; family Cheloniidae; genus Caretta; species Caretta caretta. Next base: position 57,997,697 of record NC_134209.1, read on the forward strand.
GGTGTGGATCTTCTTCTTGTCTTTCCACTTTGACTAGCATTAGTTGCATGGTAATAATGATGACTTGCATTATTACTATGGAAATAATGATATCATTAATATGGACAAAGTTTAGTGAGTTCTGCAAATGTATAAAGACAATTTATATAATGTGTGTAATGAGGACATTTACTTCTTATCATTTGAACCCCAAGTAAAGACATTTATTTTAATTTGGCTTTCTACCAACTTTGAAACAGGACAATTTTAAACAGCAGTATCTAGGGCCTCAAAAAAAGTCTATATTAAACACTGCTCAAGGTTATAAAGAAAACAAACAAACATTTCCCTTAAATGCTTACCCATATACAATCTGAACACTGAGCTTTTGGTAAGTGTGGGGAGTTTGTAGCCTCCCAAGCCCTTCATTCACCACTGCCTCCCTCCTTAATAACTTATGCAATTTGTCAGACCTTGCAAAAACCAAACCTTTAAAAATGTACTATCTGACCAATATCCATTACAGTGTTGACAAACTTTGATAACTTTTAGGACAGAGTATTGCTGGTCTTTGGCACTCAAGAAATGTATGAGCATTATGAATCATCATAATGTGCTTAATGATGGTCTTAATAGAGTGGGTTTGTTGGGGGGAGGGTGTGGAGAGGTGTTGGGGGGGAGAAAACCTGGATTTGTGCTGGAAATGGCCCACCTTGATTATCATACACATTATAAGGAGAGTGATCACTTTACATAAGCTGTTACCAGCAGGAGAGTGGGGTGGGGGAAGAGAAAACCCTTTGTAGTGATAAACACGCATTTTTTCATGATTTGTGTGTATAAAAACAAACATCTTCTGTATTTTCCACAGTATGCATCTGATGAAGTGAGCTGTAGCTCACGAAAGCTTATGCTCTAATAAATTGGTTAGTCTCTAAGGTGCCACAAGTACTCCTTTTCTTTTAGTAGCTAATATGTATTAATAAGCCATGAATACAGAAAGCCATAAATAAGCACTAATAAGCCATAAAGAAATGCTTACAAATATAGTGTAGCAGAACCTTGAAGTAAAATGTTACCAAAGGAGAAGTGCAAACCATTTTAATGTAAATGGTATGATACTACTTATTTTATATCTCGGCTTAAAAAACTTAAGTCAATATCATATGCTTTCATAACTTAGGGACAATTCTTTATCTGCAGCTGTAGTGATCCTCCAAGTAGTAGAACAGGCCAATCCCTGATCTAGAACCAGATCATGCAGACTGATTGGGGAGCAGTGAGTATGGGTATAGTGCATTGGCCACCAGCCACTGGCCTACCTGGTGTTGGCCCATTACAAGAACAGGGGTTTCTCTGGCCTTTGTGATGCAGTAGTGCCTCAGGTGCAGATCTGCACTGTGGGATATGCAAGAAAGGATTTGACCAATCTAAAAAAAGAGACACCCGTCTTTAATAAACTCTAGGATAAAGTTATAATCAGAAATATTGTTATGAAAAAAATTCTGTTCAAACCCTGAAAATTGGAAACCATTTCCAATATTTTCAGAAAATTGTTTTCCCATTTATATCCTGATTTATAAATTACCATGTTATCAAATGGTGTTATTTCCATATTAATTAGTATATCATTATTACGTATGAAATATATTATCTCTGTTGATTTTTATGACCTAAAGAAGACACTAGGGGCCAGGTTCACAGCTGGTATGGCTTGGCTCTCTTGAGTTAAATAGAGTTACATTGTTTTACTATAGCTGAGGATCTAGCCCCAAATTGTCTCATAATTACTTGTGGATTTACTAACTGTAAGTGCATAGCACTCTATCCTTTATTTTATTTATTTATGGTATGGTTAGTAAGAATTTTCATTTAGAATACATGAAGGGTTGTAGTATGTAGTGAATGTTAAGGATGGGCAAATAGGCTATTTGGATGCAGAAGATATTAGCATTTGATGGTCCTGTTGTTTGGGCATTTTCAGATTTGAGGGAGAAACACGAAATCTTAGCTTCAGTTTAGGCCAGAAGGAGCCATTATATCATCTACTCTGCCCACCAAAATGTGACCATTTATAATGCCCACCACACCAGGAATTCAAATAGGAAACTGCAGACCTGAAGGAATAAACTGCTACAGCATGAGATAATTGATAGTCCCCAATACCCCACCAAGATGGGAATAATGGGACTCATAGCCTGAATCCTCAGCTATGACCAGCATCCATTAGTTAGAGCTGGTGGGAAAGGAATTATTTGTGACTCTCTACAAGTGAGATTATAAGAACTTGTTATGTTCCCAGAATAGGCTAGAACAGCTGGATGGCTGCTCTGAATTACACCTTGCTGATTGTGAAACCGAAGTCCTTCTACCAACCATGGACTGTTTAATAGCATACTTATTAAATGTCAATATAATAGAACATAAAGTCTTAATTCCTGGCCTATATATATACATTGTTGTAGAGTAAGAAAAAAACAATTTTAGTGTAAAGTTTTATTCCAACTAAATACTGAAAATATATATACATATTTTTAAACACAAGTAACACTTAATAATACAATTTTCAAAGTAGGTAATTTGAAAGAAGCCAACAATTTAGGATTTACATAAATCAAATGCAAACAACTTTTGAGAAGGGTGTGAACAAATGCAATCAAAGAAATAGTACGTGGGTGGAGATAACTACTTTTAAGCCTCATAGTACGGATTAGTTATAAACTTATTTTACAATGGAAGTATAGCAAGAGGGAATTAAAGGCAGTCTTGTCTCTCTCTTTTCATGAATTCAGCTTCTAACATTTACACTGTGATTGCACAGTGCTGTTAAGTAATTTTCAAAACCAAACATTTTGATATTGAATACATTTGCTGCTGCTGTATATCCTGGAGATACCCAGTCTGCAACCCTTCCCCCACACAAGCAGTCTTTAGTTTCAGGCCAGTGGGACTGCTTGTGTGAAGTAAGGAGATTGCAAGACTGAACCCTATATACATTTACTGGAAATTAAAATACTGGTGAACACTAAATCTAAATTCACCACCCTACAATATAAATAGCCAATTTATGTTTTCTGGTTAAAAAACAGACATATGACCTCATATGTGAAGAATATACACATAATATACTGGATAGTTCTTTAGTCTTTGTTACTGGGAAAAAGACCTTTGTGAAAAAGAAGATTTTTGCATCTCGCTCTGTAAATGTCTGGGTCTGGGTTCATTTTGATCTTTTGTGTCAAGCAGTTCCACAGCCAAGCGTCCTTCATTGTGTCACCTGCTACCAAGGGTTTCAATATGAGCTCCATCAGCCACAAAATACCCCTCAAGTGCAGTTATATATGTGATTTTCAGTAAGAGGAGAGGGTACGTTCCAAAAGACAAAACAAACTCTTACTCAAGCAAAAATTAATCCCCAAAAGGGAGAAGTGCCAAAAACTCCATGGAGGTGAAACACTAGAATGCATTACCTAGGGAGGTGGTGGAATCTCCTTCTGTCATAAATATAAAGGGAAGGGTAAACCCCTTTAAAATCCCTCCTGGCCAGAGGAAAAATCCTCTCACCTGTAAAGGGTTAAGAAGCTAAATGTAACCTCGCTGGCACCTGAACAAAATGACCAATGAGGAGACAAGATACTTTCAAAAGCTGGGAGGAGAGAGAAAAACAAAGGGTCTGTGTCTGTCTATATGCTGCTTTTGCCGGGGATAGAACAGGAATGGAGTCTTAGAACTTTTAGTAAGTAATCTAGCTAGGTATGTGTTAGATTATGATTTCTTTACATGGTTGAGAAAAGAACTGTGCTGAATAGAATGACTATTCCTGTCTGTGTGTCTTTTTTGTTACTTAAGGTTTTGCCTAGAGGGATTCTCTATGTTTTGAATCTAATTACCCTGTAAGGTATCTACCATCCTGATTTTACAGAGGTGATTCCTTTACTTCTATTTCTATTAAAAGTCTTCTTGTAAGAAAACTGAATGCTTTTTCATTGTTCTCAGATCCAAGGGTTTGGGTCTGTGGTCACCTATACAAATTGGTGAGTATTTTTACCAAACCTTTCCCAGGAAGTGGGGTGCAAGGGTTGGGAGGATTTTGGGGGGGAAAGACGTGTCCAAACTACATTTCCCAGTAAACCCAGTTAGAGTTTGGTGGTGGCAGTGGATATTCCAAGGGAAAAGGATAAAATTAATTTGTACCTTGGGGAAGTTTTAACCTAAGCTGGTAAAAGTAAGCTTAGGAGGTTTTCATGCAGGTCCCCACATCTGTACCCTAGAGTTCAGAGTGGGGGAGGAAACTTGACACCTTCCTTAGAAGTTTTTAAGGTCAGGCTTGACAAAGCCCTGGCTGGGATGATTTAATTGGGGATCGGTCCTGCTTTGAGCAGGGGATTGGACTAGAAGACCTCCTGAGGTCCCTTTCAACCCTGATATTCTATGAGTCCTGTAGGGACTTCACTATTGGTATTGATTTATGTGGAAGGTGCTCACATACTACAGCAATGAACATAGTGATTAGATAGCTAGATCTTACCTTCTACTGAAGGTATCTACCTCCTACTAATTATGATTATGAAGGTATCTAATTATGAAGGTATCTGCATCCTACTATGTTCTGATTAGCTCATCTGTTGTTTAAGTTTTTACTTTCAGTACTGATGTCCACACTGAACAGCATGGTCTTGCTTCTTTAAAAAAAGGGAAAATGCATGTTATCTAACTATCATTAGAATAAGATACAAAAAGCCAAAATGCAACCCTTATTTTTTTAAAAATATATATATTTTAAAACTGAGGCCATGATTCTATGATTGCTCCACTTGAACCTATGCAGAGCCCCACTACATTACACCTAAAATGCCAATCCCTTGTTACCTCCCCTAATTTTCCTCATAGGGTCAAGGTTCTAACAGACTACAAACTTCTCTGACTCTAAGGACTAACTCAGCAACTGGGGAAGTTCCTGCAATTCCATCTTTGTCAGCTGTATGATCGATAAGGACATCTAACATTGTTTTCATTCTTTGAAAGGTTTCCAACAGATTCCTCTGTCGTTTTGCCACTCTGTTCAAACCTTAGCTTTCAAAAACAATAAAACATGTAATGATTTTGTAGTTGCTAATACTGCATATTTATCAAAAACAACAAAAAAAATTGCCTACCCTGAAGCATAATACTTTCATTTATTGTTATTCAGAACCATAATAATATTTCCTCATGATAATTGATTAAAGCTGATTTAGAAGAAGAAAGGCATATTAGCATGAATTCTGGGGTGAGAAAAGCATTTCATTGCTTTTCCAGTCAGAAAAGTATGCATTGTATTAGCTTCTCAAAACTTACTCTAGTCAAAATATTGAGGTTTAATTTCAGAAATATTGCTCAAGTGAACTTTTCTTTAAATGTTATTAACAATACTAAATAAATAAATAAATATTTTGATGAGTTACCTTTTTTTATTATAAGTTGTCTCAATTCTTAGTGCAGGTCAATTGGCCAGGAGTTGAGCCAAGTATGGAGAAATATTGCATAAGCTTCCGAAATGCTGCTGTCAATGTACATCAATCCTGATCTGACACAATCCTCTGATTGACTCTATGGTTTCTTGGCACAGACTACACTTGTGATGAATAGTCTCGGATAGTGTGAAGGTTTTGTATTGTTGATGTAGCAGCACAGCAGAATCTAACAACAGCTGCCACTTAATTTATCCCAAATTGCCAACTTACAGGACATTTGTTTAAAAAAGTATTTGTGTCTAAATAATTCCCATAAAATATGTGTTTAGTTATTAAGATTTCAAGAAATGGTCATTTCTACAATATTTCAGAAATCAAATTGCATGCTGGTGAAGTACAATACAAAAGTGGTATCAATATAAACTTGAAATAACTATAATACACAAGAATGATGAAGCCATCTGTGAATTAATTAGCTCATCCTAAAAGTGATAAAATATTTATATTACCCCACAGAATAAAATTTTCTGAATATTCAACAGAGTACAGAATATATAAAATAATTTTGTAGAGACTATTTTTTGGATTCTTCTACCTGGAAAACCAGACATTTTAGCTCTTTGAGTCCGACTGATCAATTATCAGTTCAGCCACAGCCATAAACATCTTCAAAATTATCTAAATTAATCTGTCCTTACATAAGACTGTCACAAATGACCTCTATTTACTGAACGAAACAAAATAAATTATTAGTATGTAATAATAGCTAAACATGCAAATAAACCCACATTTCATAGAAAACTGGTTCTTTTTAACTCCTTAATCTGGTAAACATCTTTACACAGCAAGTAAACAGCAAAGTTGCACATTCACTGCCATCAGAGTAATGGTTTTCCAAAGCATTTTTCTATATGACAATTAGAGCTGGGAATTTTTTTCCCCATTCTTGAAGTATTATTGAGATTTCTAAGATTTTCCCCATTGTATATCAAGACCAAAAATGAGAACTTTAAAACATCTTCAAAAAGAGAGAGAGAGAAAGGGCGGAGGAGAGAAGAGAGAAAGAGACCCCACAATAGTTAATATTCCAGTGGTTATGGCATTCATCTTGAGATGCGGGAGAACCAGTTTTAAGTCCTTTTTCCAAATAAGGCAGAAAAGGAACTTGACCTCAGTCTCCCATATGGGACTATTGGCTATTCTGGTGTCTCTCTCTTTTCTTCCCCTTCTGAAATTCCTTCCTGGACCTGAGAACATTTAGTCAAAATTGATACATTCATGCATTAAGTTTTGATGAATCAGCATTTCACGTGGGAAAAACAGTTTAGGCACAACATTCAAACATAAAAAAGACATTAATAAGGGCATAAGAGCAAACTATCTCACTGTGTAGGAAGTATGGCAAGAGACCATCCTGGCTTAACCAGGAGAACTTCAATGATCTAAAACTCAGAAAAGAGTCCTACAAAAAGTGGAAACTCAGTCAAATTACAAAGGATGAATATAAACAAATAACACAAGTATGTAGGGACAAAATTAGAAAAGCCAAGGCACAAAAACAAGATCAAACTTACTAGGGACATAAAAGAAAACAAGAAAACATTCTGCAAATACATTAGAAGCAAGAGGAAGACCAAGGACAGAGTAGGCCTCTTACTCAATGAGGAGGGAAAGACAATAACTGTAAAAGGCAGAGGTACTTAATGACTTCTTTTTTTTTTGGTTTTCACCAAGAAGGTGGTGGTGATTGGACGTCTAACCTTGTGAATGCCAGTGAAATTGAGGTAGGATCAGAGTCTAAAAGAGGGAAAGAACAAGTCAAAAATTTCTAAGAAAAGTTAAATGTCTTCAAATCACAAGGGCCTGATGAAATGCATCCTAGAATACTAAAGGAGCTGACTGAGGAGATATCTGAGCCATTAGTGATTATCTTTGAAAACTCATGGAAGACAAGAGACATTCCAGAAGACTGGAAAAGGGAAAATATAGTGCCCATCTATAAAAAGGGAAATTAGGGCAACTGGGGGAATTACAGACCACTCAGCTTCAATTCTGTACTCGGAAAGATAATGGAGCAAATAATTAAGCAATCAATTTTCAAACACCTAGAAGATAATAAGGTGATAAATAACAGTCAGCATGGATTTCTCAAGAACAAATCATGTCAAACCAACCTGATAGCTTTCTTTGATAGGGTAACAAGCCTTGTTGGTAGTGGGGGAAGTGGTAGATGTGGTATATCTTGACTTTAGTAAGGCTTTTGATACTGTCTTGCATCACCTTCTCATAAACAAAGTAGGGAAATACAACCTAGATGGAGCTACTATAAGGTGGGTGCATAACTGGCTGGAAAATCATTCCCAGAGAGTAATTATCAGTTTTCAGATGATACCAAGCTGGGAGGGGTTGCAAGTGCTTTGGAGGATAGGATTAAAATTCAAAATGCTCTGGACAAACTGCAGAAATGGTCTGAAGTAAACAGGATGAAATGCAATAAGGACAAATGCAAAGTACTCCACTTAGGAAGGAACAATCAGTTGCACACATACAAAATGGGAAATGACTGCCTAGGAAGGAGTACTGTGGAAAGGGATCTGGGGGTCATAGTGGATCACAAGCTAAATATGAGTCAACAGTGTAACACTGGTGCAAAAAAAAAAAAAAAGCAAACATCATTCTGGGATGTATTAGCAGGAGTATTGTAAGCAAGACATGAGAAGTAATTCTTCCGCTCTACTCCATGCTGATTAGGCCTCAACTGGAGTATTGTGTCCAGTTCTTGGGGTCACATTTCAGGAAAGATGTGGACAAATTGGAGAAAGTCTAGAGAATAGCAACAAAAATGATGAAAGGTCTAGAAAACATGACCTATGAGGGAAGATTGAAAAAATTGTGTTTGTTTAGTCTGGAGAAGAGAAGACTGATAGGGGACATGATAACAGTTTTCAAGTACATAAATGTGGTTACAAGGAGCAGGGAGAAAAAATGTTCTTCTTAACCTCTGAGGATAGGGTAAGAATCAATGGGCTTAAACTGCAGCAAGGGTGGTTTAGGTTGGACATTAGGAAAAACTTCCTAACTGTCAGAGTGGTTAAGCACTGGAATAAATTGCCAAGGGAGGTTGTGGAATCTCCATCATCAGGGATTTTTAAGAGCAGGTTGGACAAACACTTGTCTAGATAATACTTAGTTTTGCTTTGAGTGCAGGAGACTGGACTAGATGACCTCTCGAGGTCCCTTCCAATTCTATGATTCCTAATCAGTTCTAATGATAATAATTTTAATAATTTGCATTTGGGCCAAATCTTGGGAGATGCTGAGCACCCACTGAATTGAGTAGACATTGAGGGCAGTTAACACGTCCCAGCAGACACATACTATTTCAGAAATTAGGTTATATAGTTTTCTTCTACCTGTAGATCTCAAAGTACTTTAAAAGTTAGATATTATCACCATTTTAAAAAGTGGAATTAAGGACAACCGACGGTAAGAAATCTATGCTGCTCTCATTGACGTCATGGGAGTTTTTCTAGGCCCTTAGTCAAATGCTTTGTGCAATCCTATAACCACTGAAGACAATGGCAAGAGTTTGTTGGTTCTTTTTTATTTTCTCTCAGTATTTTAAAGGATGAATAGAATACAACCACCACAAAATAAAATTACTCCATTTTTACTTATCTGTTTCTAATTATAGTTGCTACACTTTCATTGGGCACGTTTCTAAAAGTATTAGAGGATCTGATCCAAAGCCTATTGAAATCGTATCTTTTATTTCAATCGGCTCTGGATCAGGTCCTTACTGAACCAACTGACAGATTCCTAGAATAAATCACCCACAGAAATAAAATACTTGGTGAAGCTTTTCTATTTGTATTAGAGCACTGGTTTTCAACCTTTTTCTCATTGCATACCCCTAAAAAATTTTGAAAGGAGGTGCAGACCCCTTTGGAAATCTTAGACATAGTCTGCCAATCCCAGAAGTCCACACACCACAGGTTGAAAACCACTGTTCTATGATAACAACAACTTTTTCTGGACCCTTAGACAGTCTGCAGAACCCCAGGGGTCTGTGAACCACAGCTTGATAATCACTATGTTGGAGAGAAACATGTATGAAACAAATAAAAAAATGCTATATTTATACTACATAAAAAGATTAAAGATCATATAAAACATTTCAGACTTTTTGTTCTAGAGGAAATACTACTGCAGAGCATGTTAATTCATAACAACAATCTATAACAAATAATGACATTGATTTTTTATGTCTTTGTTATATGCCTATGCTTGCATATCAGTTGTGGGAAGTAATGTGGTATGAAAATATATTAAACAGGATGCAAGATGCAGAACAAAGACAACACATTTGATTATATGGACAAGTCATAAAGATGAAGAGTAATATTTTATTGGAGTTATAAAATTAGAGTTCCACTCTTTCATTAGTAAAATGTTATATTAATTGCTTATCTTAAAAAAAAATCCAAATACCAAATAGTTTTCTATAAGCACAATATAACAAAGTTCCTTCCTGCTATAGGCAGCAGACTTTTGATTATACTGCCCTATTCTCATTCCATTGAACGAATCCTTTATTTGTGGAAATAAATGTCATGGTCAAATCTTCAATTAGCACTAGAGAAATATTTTGATCAATGAAATACTTGATTTAAACCAGACGTCATGATCACCAGTTTTTCAAAACCAATCGAAGAAATAGTCATGATTTTGACTGACAAAATACAAAATAGATATTACTGCTTAAGGGTTTGGATTTTTTTAATATTTGTATTGTCAAATACACAAGATTCCCACCATGTAGTTGGTCATCACATCATCTATTTACTTATTTTAAACACAAGAAACTAATGTAGTGATATAGCACACAGAAGTGTTGGAAGCCTTCAAAAAATGCCTTTGTTTTTTCATACAACCCACAGTGGTGTCATTGCAGCAACTACCCTGGTTGCTGAATTAGCCTTTTTAGCAACTATGAGACAAATATTGTTTGTTAGGATTTGCGCCTCCTCCCACTCACAAACCGTTACTAAACTGCAGCATCTTCTTCCAATGCAGCATATGCCGTTGGCTATTTTTTTTCTTTTATGCAAGCATACTTTTCAGGATACCAAAATGTCAGCATAATATCAATTGGCAGCATGTTGCTTCTTGATGGGTACTAATTCAGTATGTGCTGCTCTTCTGCTCCCATATAATGCTTTATCTACACTGCTAATCAGTAAATGCTGCCTGATAACTGATGTAATGTAGGGGTAGTGCTGAATGCAAGTTACATGGTCAATGCTTAGTCTGTATAATTACCAGAACAATGCAGAACTTTTCAATTTAAAATATTGATAGGTAATAAGCATGTCATACAAGAATCATTATCCTTCTTATCCACGCTTCAGATTTCCCTCTCTCTGTTATTGCTATTTAAATTAAACCCACAGCTTCCATTCTCAAAAGCCAAAGCATCCTAAATGATATGCACATTTATTGTTTTAGAGACAATTCATGGCCACCATCCTGATTCCACATATTCTTCAAGAGTAAAAAAAAAGGATAACTGTGGCTCTGATGCGGGTCTGGCCATAGAGATACTAAGCAGTCTCCAGAATGCTGCAGAAAAATGCTCCCCAGGGGCTGTGTCAATAACATCAAGAAAAAGGTTAGAGACAGAACAGTGGGACAAAGTGTAACAATGCAGATAAACAGCCCCAAACCTCTCTCCTGGGGTTGGGGAGTGTAGCCACTCTGGGGCCAGCAGTTTTGGGATGGCTCTTCTGCATAATCTGGGGGGCGCAGCAGACAAGGCAAAAATCCTCGGGTCCCCTCTCCCCAACACTCCATTGGAGTACTCTGGGATCTCTCAGGCAGTGGTGGGGAGGAACTGGGTTCCAGCCCAAAGTCCAAGGGGAGAGAGAGGCAATGGGTGGCTCAGTCTCTTCTAGCTGTTGCTCCAGATCAGATAAACTGCTTTCTACCTTCCCTGTTTTCCCTTCCATTTGGCCCCAGACTTCTTGCACAGGCTCAGTAATTCAGAGCTTTGGCTTGGGAGGCTTCCCAGCTCACTCTTAGAGTTAAATTATTCTCCCCCTCCCCCGTCGAGCAGAAGAAGGGAAAGGGTGTGGGCAGCCAGGCCCTGCCTGAGTCTTACTCATAGTCCTGTTCCTTCCCATGTAGATCTCTCTTCTCCAGCAGCTACTGCCTGTCTGCCTTCTTCCTGCCAGTCTCTCCTTCACTCTCGCCCTCCCTGACAACCAGAGCTCCCTTGTAAGCAGTTCCTCTATAGAGAGGATTCCTAGCAGCTGCTGACGGGTGGAGCCTTCTGAGCCCTGTGCTGTTCACCACTTCTTTAACCCTAATATGAGGTCTGTAAACTCCATCACACAACCTTCCTATCTGACTGGGCACCGCAGGGTCAGTCTATGTGAACAGCTCTCCTCCATCCCATGAAAAAAAGTCCACATTCTTGTAGTCACATCCTGTCGAAGTAGTACCTCAAACTAGTATGGCTGAACTAAGAGATATCAGTGCATAATCCAACAGTTTTGATCTCTCAAGAGATGGAGTAGCTTTCCCCAGAGGTAATAGCAAAGTGCATCCATGGCCCATTTTACTGCAATATTTCCTTCTCTACTAGTGAGTATGCCAATTTCCAGCTGAGGTGAAGGATTGGGTGTTCTTGTCTCACCACTTCTTGGGACAACAAGGCCCCTAGGCCAATGTCAGAGATGTCCATCTACACAACGAAAGGTTTCAAAAAATCAGGATGGAACAAGACGAGCTCCCAAGTATCTTATTTTTCAATTTCTTGAAGGCTATGACACAGTCCTGAGACTACCAGACCTTCTTCAGGACTGTATGTTTGACTAGGTCAATCAGTGGGGTCACTGTCATGTTGAAAACCAGAATACACCTCCTATAATAGACTGCCAATCCCAGGAAATGTCATACCTGCCACCTCTTTGTGGTGGGTTTGGGGCATTCTACTAGAGCTTGGACCTTTCCCACCAATGTGCACAGGTTTCCCCTCCCCACTGTATACCTCAGATATTTCAATCCTTGATTAGCTCAGCAGCACTTGGCAGATTTAGCTGTAAGAGCCATACTTCTGAGGGTCTGCAAGACTGCTGCAACTCCATATTTTAAATGCTCATTCCAGGATTTACCATAGTTGAAGATCTCACTGATGTATTCATCTATACTGGTCATGAGCTGAAGCACTTTATCCATCAGCCTATGGAAGGTAGCTGCTGCATCACATAGACCAAAAGTCATCATCTTAAATTGGTACACGCCAAATGGCATGTAGAAGACTGTTTTTTCTTAGAACTCTAGGGCAAACGGGATCTGTCAGTAACCCCTGGTTAGGTTGAGGGTAGTGATATACCTGGTGGCTCCTAACCTCTCTAGCATTTTATCAACCCTCTGCACTGGGTAGGCATCAAATTTGAAAGTGACCTTCTGAAAGTCTAGGCAGAATCCAGTTGACCCTTTCTGTTTACATTCTAGTACTATAGAACTTCGCCACTCGCTATGTGACTCCTCAATCCCCCAAGGTCTAATACGACTTGCACTTCTCTCTACTGGCTCCCAATCCCAGTGCCCATGCACAACCAATCCCTGCTTCCCTCATCTTTTCTCTCTCTCTCCAGCTCCCAGTCCCATCCTTCTCTGTTCCCCTGCTCCTATTCACATTTTTTCCCCTGACACACTCTGGTTCCAATCTCACCTGATTCTTTGTCCCAGTATACTCCTTTCCCTCCCCCCATCCAGTTTTTAAGCTCTCTTCATTCAAATCTGACAGAACCCAAGCAGCATGGAGGAGGAATATATTAGGGGGTCATTGAAAGCATAGAGATAAAAGCTCTCCACTTTCAGTTCTCCCTCTGCACCCTGGCCCAGAGCAGCCATTACTGGGAAGGACAGACTTCACCCCTGTAACCATGTGCTGCAGGGACAATTCTCAGTTCCTATATTGAGATGATTCATATGCAGTCTGGTCAGCACTAGGAGCTGTAAGAGGCTCAATCATGTTTTGTGAGTATGGAATCTTTGGAGATTTTACTGCTAAAATGGAAGAAATCTCTACTGAGCATATGTGAACTGTGATTTTTCAAAGACTTATAGTTTGACCAAATTTGAATGGATTTTCACAGGGACAGCAAAAGGAATATCCTTGACACAAAGACCACCACCTTTTTGGAGCAGGGATGTGAAATTAATCAAAGAATGGGGCACTAGAGCTATTCAATTTAAAGGTCATCAGAATTTTTTTTCAATGGATAAAACAATGTATTTTTCCCTAGCCTCATTCTTGGAAATGACTGAACACTTTTAGCTGAAATTTTAAAAAAGGGAAAAAAATCAGCTTGCAGCAGGTACCTGCCATAGAATTTTTTAGCCCAAATGGTTAATTGTTGTATAAGTTAAACGCAACTGAAAACAGGAGCTTACAATGGGAAGTATCAGGTATCCTTAATAATAGGCAACACTATCAGCCCCATCTCTCTCTTTTTCTGTAGTGAAATTTTAAATTTTTAATATATTGATCAATATTAGAGAATGTTACAATATGCAATCTACTATTTCTATATAATATATATCATCTCTCTCTCCTTTCTATATGAGTGATTAAGATACAGTCACTTTCTATCAATAAAAAGAAAGTTTGTGAAGAACACAAATACAAGAAACAAAGATTGTTAATATTTAAGCTCCACTATTAACTGTATTTGTTTTAAATGTTAAATTACATTTTGCATTATATGAAGACAAAGCAATCAAATGCGCTCAAATGATTAAGTTCTATTTGTGCATTCTGAAGGATATGGTGAGAGAAGTGAAATGATAAATTGAATTTGAAATTAATTGCTTTGTTTTAGTATGATGAAAAATATAACTCCACTTGTGCATTTTGATGGACATACTGGGAGAACTGGCATTTCTACGTCATACGCAGATCACATAAATCACTCACACATTAACTATAACAGAGTCTATAGATGGTATTCTTAAAAATATTAAACATTTAGGCTGATATTAATGGAGTTGGACAACAGCAGAAGATATACAAAGCTGTTAATTATACACCATCATTAATGATTCCTCTTACAATGACCATGTCTTTCATTTTCTTTTGTCTGATTCTTAATCCTATTTTGGCAGCATCATGTTGACATTGATAGTGTCATCATCATCTGTGTCCAATAGAAAATTATCTGCCAAGTCAAGATCTTGAAGTTTTTCTTTACTCCAAATAGCTCCTGTATCTTCCTTTGATGATGCTTTTCACATCACATAATCTATGACAATGCATAAAAGAAGGATGATAAAACACAACCCTGACATACTCCAGTGATGTTTTCAAACCAGTTCGGACATGTCTGCAAAACACTGTGCTCCTGCAGTGCTTCGGTGAAGACAACTACCTACGATGACAGGAGGGATTCTCCAATCAGTGTAGGTAATCCACCTCCCCAAGAGGCGATAACTAGGTTGATGGAAGAATTCTCCTGTCAACCTAGCAATGTCTGCACAGAGGTTTAAGGTGGTTTAACTACATCACTCAGGGTGGTGGATTTTTCATACCCCTGTGTGATGTGGTTATATCAACCTAATTTCCTACTATAGATGTGGTCTTAGTTTCTTCACTTTCTGTCCTAACAAAGCATTTTGAACTTTCATCCAGAATGTTGACCACTGATGCTATCTTACTAGGAAGCCCATATTATTGCAAGATCTTCCATTGTTACTCTCTGTGCATTCAGCAGAAAGTTTTGGCAAAATCTGTGAAGTTCAAGACATGTTCTCTGGAAGGTGAGCCATTTCTCAATCAGTTGTCCAAATTAAAGATGTAATCTACACACAATCTTTTTGGTCTAAAGCCTGCTTTCTTATTACACAGTTTTTCCATCTATAACCAGTCTGATTCTGTTCAATAGTATGCCACCGAACACCTTTCCAGATACTGAAATTAATGTTATTCCTTGCCCATTATTGCACACCAATTGGTTGGTTTTCGTTGGTAAATTATAGCTCTTCTTCCAATCTTCTGGGCAGAGTTCTTTCTCCCAAACTATATTACAAATTTTATTTATTTTGTGTACTACCACATCCTCCAGCATTCTTCTGTTTTGCTTCCATTATTAAAAATATTCTTTTACTTTTACAATACCACTGTGATAACTATTGCTTACACACCAAAAACAGTTTCTTAGAGTATCTTCTCACTGACGCTTCTTCAGCTTCTCTCATGTTTTTGTCAAACCATTCTCCTTTAACTTTCTCGCATAACTTCTTTGTCTTTCACTACATACTCCTGCTGCATTGTGTGTTCTTCTTGTGTCACTTGTGCTTTCCTCTTTTTTAAGGCTTTTCTTTCCCTAATCAATTTCTATGTGTGTGGCTGTATTCACACTTATTTCCTTGATCCTCTTAGTCCAAGAGAAATTGTATTAGCTTCCCGGTGGACATCTCTAAATCAAACTCATTGTTCCTCTTTATTATCAAAATTATGCCCTCCATTACACCTCTGTAACCCCGAAGCAAACCATTTCCCCCTGGTGTGCAGAAGGGTAGAATCTGGCCTCATATTACAGAAGGTATACTTACTGCATCAGTATAGACTAGTGAGCTTGCAGCCAGGTGATTCAGCTCTAATGAGGCATAAATACAACCTAATTGACATGAGCTGAACCACTGCAGTTACGTAGGTTATTTAATTACTCATACACAGTCAGCTTAGGTTGCAGCATATATGTACTGAAATTATCTCTGGCCCATACTGGGACCACTTAAAAAATCTGTTCTGATTAATGTCTCTTATTTCCTATCAGAGCTAACAATGGTATAAACTAAGGCACCTACAGTTCTCTCCGTTGTAACTAAGCACAAATATGTTGAAATATTTTACTTTTTTTTTCATTTGTAACAAAAGAGAGCCAAATTGACAACTCTGAAGACTGCACTTCTCACTAAGTCCACAAAACAGGCAGAATGTGGACAGCATTGATGTCAATGGGATTTATCATGTTTCAAGACACTCATGTACTTAGGTACTTTGCTGGACTGGGGCCAGAGTGTTCACAGGACTGAGGACCAGAAGAGATCACATCTCGAGGTGAGAGCATAGTACTGTGTCTAAGGCCTAGTAAAATTTTTGCCTCTCTGCTGATACCAAAATAAGGGTTCCAGTTAGTTTCAGTTGTGGTGATGCTTTTTTGATGTAGACAAAGGCTAATATCATCAATCAACCAATTATGGTCACAATTTATTGTCATCAACAACCAGCACAGGTTAAGTAACTCACCTTATTATACAGCTTTTTACTGTGATTGTAAAAAGGAAAACATGGTTCTATAGCCATGTTAAGGAAAATTATTTTAGCCTACGTCTTGACTAAAAGTGTGCTATAGCCACTAATTCAGCTGAACCCTATCCTACACTATAGCCCTAGGACCTTCACTATGAGGAAGGAAGGGTTGGAAAATTTCCACAGCAGTTAAATGATAGTTGCCCCCTGACTTATGCAATCATTCTATTCCGGAAAGCCTTGTGTAATTTGAATTTTGCATAAGTTGGAAATGTATACCCATATGTTAAGCAAAAATTTCCGCAACTCAAAAATCCTATTTTTGGCTTATGGAACTTTTTCTGTATGTGTGAATTTCTGTAAGCCAGGTCTTGCATGACCCGGGGAGTGCCTGTACTTCAGCTAAATTATGTATGTATCTGTGTAACGGAGTTATACTCACCTCTTGTGAGCACCCCTTGGCTGAGTGTATATGCCTGCACTTTCTCTCTCTGTTTATGGTGGGTCTTTGGTGACTCAGCCCTCAGCTGAATCATACACAGTCTGTATGTGATATAAAAACAAGGCAAACCCCTTTCAGGGTACAAGTCCAACAGGGGCCTCTCCAGTGCCCTCTGTAATATCTCTACATTTGTCCTTGTCCCCGAATAAAGGGGTGCCCCAGGGCTCCTTCCCTGGAGGCAATGTCTTTGCTCTCTCAGGACCTTTCTGGCCCCAGCTCTTCAGCTGGGCCACTACAGTTCAGTTCCCCTTCTGGGGTGCCTCAAAGTCCAGGCCACTTTCCCAGTGTCTGGTGGGGGCAAGGTGCACCATCCTCTACTCCGGGTCCCAGCCCAATGACCCTATAGATTGCTGATGGCTGCTATGTCCCTTTAAATATACTGTGTTGCTGCTACAATTCCCTGAGCCACTTCCCTGCGGCTCCAGCACATTTGTCACCCTTACCTCAGGGCCTTGTCCTGGTGGAGGCCCAGCAGCCAGTCCAGAGCACCATCCACTCTCCTCTTCCCTTCCCTTGCAGCTGTTCTAGGCAGCTTGGAGGACCTCACTACTGCCCTTTTCTGGGGGCGAGGCATAGCAGGGACACAGCACCTCCAGCTGGGGTCCTCAGGACCTAGTCCACCCTGTCACAATCTGGTAAGAGATGTTCTAGTTTTACCCACCCCCTCACTTGTATACTATATCAATTTTTCTTATGACATGTTATCAACTCTCCCTCAGAATGTAACTATCTCTCGAATAAGTGGCTTCTGTCTGGCTGTAGCCTTGCATTGTCTCACATGTGACCCTGGTGCTGATATGTAGGATTCAGTGGTGGGAACATCAAACCACCAAAGGGGTCTTCCAGTCTTAGCGTTAATGCAGGCTGCAAACTGGTCAACGGTCAATAAAGAGTTTGAAAGCTTAGCAGATGTTCATCTTATACTTTTTTCTCTTATATGATCACTGCTGAGGACCTTCTACTATTATTTAGTGCAGTCCACATTTTTGGAAAACGTAAGAAGTACTTGCCTGTATATGTAGATTGAAACCAAAGAATTCTGAAACAAAACATCTTTGGGGAGAAATATTGCTAACCACGAAAGTCAGGTTTAGGAATAACCATAGTGTTGTACTCTGAATGAAATACCATTCAGGAGAAGCAGCTTCTTTGAAGGAGGAAGAGATAATATAGTGTTTGTGAATCTCAGAAATCTGGTGTATCACACATGAGTTTTTTTAAGCTGTATTTATTTGAGGGGGTAGAGGGGTTGGTTACATTGCATCTATCTATAATGCTTTCAGAGGATCATGACAATAAATTAAAAGAGGAGTTCAAAATTAATCAGCTGTCCCATCATTACTGTCTCCAAATGACACTGCTTTTTCAACATAACTGTTATGAAATATTCTTTTTTAAATAGATACTTAATTATATATAATTATCCCTTTAAAAAAAGAATATTTCATTAAAACTATTTTCAAATGTATAAGGATACCCAGCCCATGTGCAATAGGCAATGGTTTGAAAATATACAGTATTTAATATACATTCTTGCATAATCTGGGCCATATTTTCTGTAGATAGACATCCTCATGAGCAACCAATAGTGCACCTATAGTTGTAACTACAGTTGCTGGGAAATTGTTCTACATTTTCATTTAGATGTCTAGATATACAATTCTGCATGTAGTTGTGGTTACTGGAAACACACTCTTTAATAGCATATGCAGCAGGAAATTGGTGTGCACTAGGGCTCTTGTCACTGAAAATTCAGGCCTACATCTCATATCTTTTTTCTTTTCTAGTTGAAGAGTCCTAAGAAACCAGCCTGGAGAAAGGAAGAACAGAGAGAGAGAAAGTCAGAGAACCCAACCATAATCCACCTAAAATAAAAGCATGTAATTTCCCTTACTAAAATGATATAATAAAGTAAAGCTCTAGTGAATAAGACACAATTTATTTTTGCCTTCATTCACCCGTTTCTCAAATTGCCATTCTAATAGCCTGTTACAACAGCCATCCTCATTTGCCTAATTTACACTAGGGAGAATTTAAAAGAACAATCTCTGACCATTGCCAACACTAGTACATTTAACAAGATTGGAAACCCTATCACAGGTAGCCTACATTGAGCACTGTGTCATCTACCTTTGCTGGGAACAAGTCTAACGGAGATGGTGCTGAAAACAGTGGCAGCAGCAAGCAAACTGTCTACTCTAGGACTTCCAGTGTTGCTAATAATAGCGGTTTTTTGGACAGGTTTCAAAGTAGCAGCCATGTTAGTCTGTATTTGCAAAAAGAAAAGGAGTACCCTGTAATTTGAGCTCCTTAAACAATTAGCCACATAATAGCCTTGTCTACTAGGGACATTTTTGAAAAGTAAAATAAAAACACACACACAAAAAACTATTCGCAAAAAGAAAAGACGTACTTGTGGCACCTTAGATAAATAAATTGGTTAGTCTCTAAGGTGCCACAAGTACTCCTTTTCTTTTTGCGAATAGTTTTTTTTGTGTGTGTTTTTATTTTATTTTTCAAAAATGTCCCTAGTAGACAAGGCCATTATGTGGCTAATTGTTTAAGGTGCTCAAATTACAAATGAATTAAATTAGAGTTCCATTGCTCATTATCTCTCAAGATCAGACATTGTATATATGCAAATAGAGTGATTCTCCATTCTAGCAGGGCTGCCTTTAATATTCAAAGTACCTTCCCTTTTACATTCTTAAGATACCCTTTCTTTATGTTGCCTGATTGAACAGAACAAGTGCTATCTAAATAACCACAGGCAGGTACTAGAAAAGAATGTGGATAGATAGTAATCCACCTATAACTGGTGGTAGATGTTTACCTCTATGTTCATATATACCCAATTATTAGATGTTTACATATCTGCCTTCAAGATGAAAGTAAATTGTAGAGCAATTGCTTGTTGTCACTAGTCAATAATAGTGTATTCTTCACTCTTTTACTTTCAGCATTTGTAAAAAACCAACTGCAAAGCAAAGATTTTAACCTCCATGCCATTGAGAAGGAAACTAAGCATTTGAAAACATTACCAGCAAGGGAACCTTCAAATTGTCTGATAATTTGCTATATTAAGTGCAGATAAGGAGCCTGGTTTTGATTAGGTACTTTTGATGTTCACAGTGCTTTAGAGCCCAGTAATACTGCTTTTTAATAGTTCCAAATCTGAGACACACTGTATCATTTTAGTCCTGTGGCTGACATAACTTTAATATTCCAGGTTCAAAGAACCATATTCTGACCCTACCTACACCCTCATTCCTTCTACCTTATGATTTTCTACTGAACTAATTTGGTATCTGTTTTCTCTATCCTCTTGATTCAGAGCAGAGCCTTGAAACTTGGTCCGCCACATCCAGTTCAGGTGTGTATGTATGTACAACCTTCCCATCCCTCATTTCTTCAGCAGAGGGACACAACACACTGAGAAGGGCCTCACTTTTTCACAGCATATATAGTTCAAATTGTGACTTGAGCTATCCCAGATTTGCATTATATTATTAGAGGAAAATTCTGAAGTTCTTACTCAGATAAAATTCCCATTAAAGTCAGTGAAAGTTTTTCATGAATAAGGACTGAGTAATGACGGCAGGATTTGGCTCTTATAGATGTGTAATAGCAAATTAGTACAGTCTCTCTTTCTCCTCCAAAGCATTAATCAAAACATGAATTAATGAAAGAACTTAATATAATTTCTCAACACTGAACCATTATTAATTCTCCTATTCAAGACTTTAATTCCTTGTGTATTCCTTATAAAGTAGTTCCATTTAAGGTATATTTTTGTTTCTCTGAGAATGCTATATATAATTGTACCAGTTAGAACTCATTGGAATTAAAATTGAGCTATAATGCAATGTGACCACTGTATTCTTTTAAGGCCCCCCTCTTGCAAACACAAACATTCTTAACTTTACACACAAGAGTAGTCCCACTGACTTTAATGGGCTATTTGTGTCTCTATAATTACACATGTAGGTTTTTTCAGGTTTAGGGCCTAAAATTATTATGTCTCGCTCACACACACAAACTTACACAAAATGAAGGATCAGATTACCTTTTATTCTTGTGTGGCTGTGGACAGGGAAGAAAAGCATTCAGTTAGTCCTCTTACATTGAGTATTTTTTCCTAAAATTCATATAGGATTTTACAGCCCACAAAATATGTCTATTTTATTCTCACACCTTTTTCATCAACAGGTAAAATTTCTCCAACAGAAAACATGTAGAAGTTGTTTCCAGTATATCCCTGAAGAACATTTTAAAGTTCTGTAACTTTGATCTCCCATGCTTTGTATCAGCATCAAGCCAGATACCACACTTCAAACTTTCATATTAAAAAAAAATTGTACAGGTGGATTTTCAAAAGCATCTAGAGTGACCTATGAGCACAAGTCCCTTTGACTTTCAGTAGGACTTGCATTTCTAAGTGACTTTGGTGCTTTTGAAAGTCTCACTGACTGTTTTTCTAGGAATATAAACTAATGATGGATAGTACATTTCCAAATCTCAATTATGCTGGATAAGTCAGGGTTCTGAATGGGCTGATGATTACCTCTTTTTCAGTCTGATGAAAGCAAAAAGTGATTTAGGGAACCCTTAGCTGAATACTTGAGTGGGAAATATATATTTTAAGGTAAATTATATTAAGAGCCGAATGGCTGACAGCATCCCTTTAAGATTTCTGTGGTAATCACTAAGTAAGAAAAGTTCTGAAATGATGCTGAAGTTGCATGCTTCTTAGGAACTGCCCCAGATACTCTTCTAGGCCTACTGACCCTTCTGAGGTTATGTAATTCTTTAGTTTCATAGGAAAAGGCCCACTTCTATGAATAGTCAATTAATCCCTATTTACAAAACCATAATTAGAAAGTTTCTTTAAGAAAATATAATACTATGGGGTTTTAAGTATAATGAGGCAACGAGGCTGAGTAGCAGTTGAACTCCTGCCAGTTAAAGCAAATCTGATTTCATGGTGCTAGAAACTTCTGTTTCCCATTCTTGAGATCCTTCATGATTTCTAGCATTGAAAGGAAATTGTGTCTAGTGTACAGGAATGGGGTGATGCTGGTGGCCCCTGTGTTATATGGGAGGTCATATTAGATGATCTGGTGGTCCCTTCTGGCCTTAAACTCTATGATTCTATGACATGGTAGTGACAAAAATAATAATAATTAAAAAAATGGTTCTATGGTAGTGCTTAATTGTGCAGCACAGATAAAGCCAACAGTAAACCTATAAGAGAAAAGATACTCCCAGAGAGTAGTTATCAGTGGTTCACAGTCAAGCTATAAGGACTTGTTTAACGGGGTGCTCAGGGATTGGTCATGGCTCCAGTTCTGTTCAATATCTTCATAAATTATTTAGATAATGGCATAGAGAGTACACTTATTATGTTTGTGGATGATACCAAGTTGGGAGGGGTTACAAGTGCTTTGGAGGATAGACTAAAATTCAAAATGATATGGAAAAAACTGGAGAAATAGTTTGAACTAAATAAGGCCTCAGCTGGAGTATTGTGTCCAGTTCTGGATGCCACATTTCAGGAAAGATGTGGACAAATTGGAGAAAGTCCAGAGAAGAGCAACAAAAATGATTCAAGGTCTAGAAACATGACCTATGAGGAAAGATTGGGGGGAAAAAAAAGGTTTTGTTTAGTCTTGAGAAAAGGAAACTGAAAGGGGACATGATAACCCTTTTCAAGTACATAAAAGATAGTTACAAGTAGTAGGGTGAAAAATTGTTCTACTTAACCACTCAGTATAGGACAAGAAGTGGGCTTAAATTGCAGAAAGGGATGTTTAGGTTGGACATTAGGAAAATTTTCCTAACTCTCAGGAGAATTAAGCACTGGAAAAAAATTGCCTAGGGAGGTTGTGGAATCTTGTATAATTAGAGGTTTCTAAGAACTGGTTAGACAAACATCTGTTAAGAATGGTCTAGTTATTATGTAGTCCTACCTTGAGTGCAGAGGACTGGACTGGATGACCTATTGAGATTCCTTGCAGTCCTACACTTCTACGATTCTATGATTATATATCACAGTTACGTGTGGTTTACACACCGTTTTGTACTGGTATAACTATGTCAGTTAGAGATGTGATTTTTAATGACATAATTCTACAGGTATAACTGCATCCAGACTAGGAGTTGTACTGGTATAATTATGTCCTATACGAGTGTAGTGTATTCCCCTTCCTGTATGTGAATGAGCTGCACTAGTATTAGAACAGATTTCTGAGCACATTTATATTGGTATCACTATGTCCACACCAGAGGGGGTTATGCTGCTTTAAAAATTATAACAGGATGTTGGGGAAGATAGTACAGCTGCTTCTCCTCTGATAAGAGCAGAGGCTTCGTCTACACTAGGATCTTAAGTCACTATAAGTATATAGCTAGGGTGTGGACAATCCTGAGTGACGTAGCTATACCGACCTAACCCCGGGTCTAGATAGTGCTATGTCGACAGGAGGGCTTCTCCCATCGACACAGCTACTGCTTCTTGGGGAGGTGCAGTACCTACGCTGATGGAAGAAGCTCTCCCATTGGCATAGGTAGCATTTTCTCTAAGCACTACATCAGTGCTTACAGAAGTGTAAACAAGCCCAAACAGGCAGATCTCTCTGGCTTGGGTAAGCAAGGCTTGCCCACCCACAGCCCCCCCTCTCCTTCTAGGGTTTTTCATGAGAGCTCTTCCTGCCCTGTTTCAATCTACTTCAACCACAGCTTTTAAATACCAAACATGACCTGCTGCAGAGACTGACTGATCATGTTACTCAGTAACCCAAAAATTTAGCAGCTACTAGTTTCAGTGTTGCCTCATCCATGCTCCTAACAGGCTGCTGTGGACCATCTGTTATACAATACACCACATGTCCCAGTTATGTGAGCTTTTTATTTAATAAAATTAATTTATGGAAGCTTTTCTTTCTCCCCTTCCCATTCAGCTCTGCAAAATGGTATATAAAATAATCAAAGGGAAGTATATGAAAGGTAGGGGCTTTTTTTCCCCAACTAAATTGTGAAATGATACTTTAATTTTATGCAAAGAGACAGTGAGCAATTAACATTTAAAAAGATAATTAAATTTAACAATGGGGGAAAATGCCATTTGCCACGGTAAAGTACCATAATGGATCAACAAAACTATTGCTGTCAGTTTCAGAGAAGTGTTGGTTAACAAGGTCCTAGCACAGGCCTTATGCTTGTGTTTTAAAACACAAGACATTTTATTGTTAAAGAACTACAGGTTAAGACAAATGGGATCATATTACATTGTCCTTTAATTTTAAAGAAGGTAACAAAATAAATGTGATGTCTCCATGGTTTCTTGTTAACCCTGGCAAAAGGGAGGTGCACTGGAATGAAGACGTGTTACAGACCTTCCCCTAATCAGCCCCTTGCTGATTTATCAATCTTTTTAATTTATATCTCAAATCACTCATCGTAATAAGTATTGGGAAATCCAATGTTTTTTATTACTCAAGGAGAAAAACATACACCTACACCCTCAGATGTTTGCAAGGTACTATGAGCAATGGTTTCTTCCATTTGTTTAAAGGAAAATTTTGTAGCTGTAGTTAAAAGAAAGGAAAGGAAAAAGATGGCTTTTGTCAGCTAAGTCTTGCTCTTGTTTCCAACACATATTTTTTTTTTAAAAAAACCTGTTAAATAGGAAAGAATAAGGAAGATAAGACTAAAACAAAACACCAGTAAGTGCACATGGGGAAAATTCAAATAATGTTCTGTATCCAAACTTGCAGTTGGCTTCTAATAAGCCTCAAGCAATATCCCATATCTGTACACTGACAAATTTTGATGGTGTTTGTCTCTATAACAGATTCATCCTGGAAACCTGAACAGCCTGGATATTGGGGCAGTTCAGAATTAGACCCTGTTCTCAAGGTAAACTTTGAAGTTCTAGACCATCTACAGTTCTTAATATTTAAGGTTTCATCATTGCTACATGGCTGGAGAATACCAGTTAAAAACACATGATATTCTAAAACAGTTATGGTGCTGCATGAGTATTTTTATAGAATGAAAGATTTCAAGGATCCTGTATGGCTGAATACTTTATTGCTAATTTAGAACAGTGAATGAACAGGAACTAAAGCACAACTGGTCTGTTTTGTTATGTTTTTCCTTCCCATAAATTTTGCCAGACAGGAAAAAAAAATCATTCTTTTCAATGTATATTTGTGTCTGTTTGTCTCTCTGTCTGTCTGTCTTTAGGGATAAGGCCAGAGAAAGGACAGAGGGAACTCTTTAAAGATTTGATGACATAGTACTGCTTTAGGGATGAAAGCCTGATATGCAACTCTTTATCTTTGATAAGTGGGTGCAGGAAATTCTTTATTTAAACATTTGACATTTTACAACTACCACAGGATGGATGATGAACTTATTCTGTATAATATGAGTGGTGAAAACAGTGTGTGTGTACTAAGGAGTTACGTCCTTATCCCAATAATTCTAGCCATCCATATGCAGTAACTCTATGAAATGATTGGAAAACCTACAATTTGTTTTAATATTGCTTCAGGGCTACAGAAACCTATTTATTAAACATTTCTTTCTTTCTTTCTTTCTTTCTTTATTTAAAAAAAATAACTTACCTCCTGCTATTTTAGAACTGGTTTTAGGCTGCTAAGGCCTATGACCTGAGGCCAATGATTTGTTGGTGTGTGTGTGTGTGTGTGTTTAAAATACTGTAACTACTAGTAATCAATAAGATATTTATATATTAAAATAAAGTTTACATTTGCAAATACCATTCAGGGTTGAATGAAATTTTCAGCCAGAGGAACCAGCCCTTAAGATAAAAAATCATGGGGGGAAAAAGATCTGGCCCTTTTTCCATTTAAAGTGTGAGGAAGGGTGGTGTTGAAGTTAAAATACTGGCCTGGGAACTCAGGAGTTCTGTGTTCACTTCCTGTCTGTGGGTATGTCTAGAGTGGAGATGGAAGTGTAATTTCCAGCTCAAATAGACATACCCACATTAGCACTGATGAAGTTAGCATGCTAAAAATAGAAGTGTTGCCATGGCAACAGGAGGTGCTAGCCTCTCAATACATGCCTATCTTCTCTGATGGGATTGTTCTTGGGTCAGCCAGTCGTTCTTGCTTCTTGTGCCACTGCAACTACACTTCTATTGTTAGCATGGTAGCTCAATCAGAGCTAGCATGGATATATCTACTTGAGCTGGAAAATAGACCTCCAGCTCCACTGAAAACATACCCCAAGACAGGCTTCCTTTTTGACCTTGGATAAATTACTTAATCTGCATGTCTCTTGTCCCTGTTTGCAAAATGGGGATAATAATATTTCCTTCTCCTATACTTTGTCTGTTTTGTCTAGTGAGATTGAAAGCTGTTGGGGACAGAGATTGTCTCCTACTATGTTTGTACAGCACCAATCACAATAGGGCTGCAATCTCTGTTGGGGACCCAAGCATTATTGTAGTACAAAGAATAAAATGGAAAAACAAATAAGAATCTTTTTTTTCTCTATTTAAAACAATTTATAATCTAGAGCTACACAAATGTTAAATGTTACCAGAACAATAATTCCACAATGTACAAGAAGTACATTGGGGGGAGGGATAGCTCAGTGGTTTGAGCATTGGCCTGCTAAACCCAGGGTTGTGAGTTCAATCCTTGAGGGGGCCATTTAGGGATCTGGGGCAAAAATTGGGGATTGGTCCTGCTTCAAGCAGGGGGTTAGACTAGATGACCTCCTGAGATCTCTTCCAACCCTAACCTTCTATGATTTTAAGTACCGACATCTGCAATCTAATAGCAACACACTGGAAAGATTGGTCCCAGGGAGTTCCACACTACAACTGGCTACTACAACAAGTTTGGACTCCAACCAGCTCCATTATGTAACTTAGGTGAGTCCCTTTCTCATTAATAAATCAATATCTTCCATTTCCTGCACAGTTGCACTGTGTTTGTATTGTTTCTATAGGTACTGATCCTGGGTATCTGAAAGCACTCTGGAAATGCTTTTAACCCATGTTTGCAAAGCACCATGTAAAGTTAAAGTGCTATATGCACGTTTTGGAAATACAAAGTACAGCAGCAGTAATTTTTTTTAAAAGTGCTTAAGTAAAAATATTGCATATGCTTTACAGTTTAATTTACCTCACAAAACTATAGCAAATGGAATACCAAAAGACTTCTGTAACTGGAAAGGTAGAAATATTTTTAGTAAGGTTTTCACATGCTGGCCTCTATTTTTATACTCGCCAAAGTTAAATTTCTCTGTATGCAACTGCAGGTGCAAATGAGGTAGCTACAGTGAGCTCCCTTAAAAAATAATTACTACCGCTGCTAACTGTGTTTATGGTTTTCCCTATACTAAAAACAGGGAATTATTACAAATGTTACTTGCAGAGGACAGCACCCTGTTACAATCTACTTTAAGAAAATCCTCAGCAAATTCAGTCATTCAGCCTGTTAAAATAAAACAAACAAAAATATCCAAAAGGCAAACAAACCAAATTAATTATTTTAGTTTGAGCTAGTGAACATTTGACTTGCTGTTTCATGTAGATCACAACGGTACTTAATCAGTTATTTTTATCATATACCAGAGCATCAAATGATTGAATAGTTTTGAATAAGGGAAATCTTATGACTGATGGTTTGTTTCATAAATGCATATTATGGTAATATAATAATCAAGTGCAACAAGAATGTAAAATTGATGGCTAAGATTTTCAAAAGCGTGGAGACAATGATTTTTAATGAGTCTTATACCACACACTTTTCCTTCTATGTCCCATCCTGCACTCCTTACTCAGGCAAAACTACCGCTGATGTCAGTAGAGACTGAAGCATTGGTCTCTTATTTACAACTGAGTTTTGTTTGAAAGGAATTGTAAGGAGTAAGTTTCATTCCAGAGACTCACTGTTTGGCTGTATTTTTCCCTATTTTATAAGGCTGCAAGACTCTCTGGCTCCAAGAGTGTTAACTGCAATCACAAGCACTTTTACAAACAAGACAAAAAACTACAAACAGACTAGGATTGAAATACCCCCATCTGAGTTTAAACACAGAAAGCATGACATGAAATATAAACAACTGTTCCCAGCAGTACCCGTAGACATATTCTGAAGGCATAGCTAATAGTTGTCCATGTTTTAATCAAAGTTTATGCCCCAAGGATTGTGGAAAACTGATCAACTGATAATCTGTTGCACCACAATAGTATCCTTTATTCCTTTGAGCATACATTTAAGTAAATTTTTTGTTGTTTAACAAAATATATTGTTGTCTAGTACACAGAAAAATGTAATTTAACATATCTCTTTTTCTATCAGCTGTTTCTCTTTATCAACTCAATAGTCTATTTTATTTCCCTTCCAGTTGCACTGTGAATGCATTATTTTATCAGATTTTTTTTTAAGGTCTTCACTGAACTTCCGTAATATATTGAGTTAAAAGTAAGTATTATTGCATTAAAATAACTAATATAAAAATGGCTCTCACTTCAAATAAGACACCATGTTCTCATGTTGTAAGTACAATGAGCACCTTAACACCAGCATAGAGAGAATGTTACATTTTTTCTCTCACACTGATGCAGCTTCACTGAAGTCAAGAATTTGACACAGTACATTATAAAAATAAACTATAAACAACATATTGTGCTGTAACTAAGGACAAACACATTTAGGTGCTAATTTATATGCTAAGGCCCGACTCTGCAAATATTTGTGTGTGACTAATTTTAGTGTGTATGAATTTATTCAGATTCATAAGTGTTTGCAGGAATAGGAAAAATAAGGGAACAAATCCTGAAATATGATCCCACTAGTGAGTCCAAACTAATCAATTACATCGCAGGATCAGGGCTAAGATTTGGAGCTTAATAGCCACCACTACCCCAACCCTGTGCTTTGACTCCGTCAATGGAGTGGGACACAACACAGAAGCAGGTTTTGGGGACGAGGAAGATGATGATGAGGAGGTTGAAGATAGCTCACAGCAAGCAAGTGGAGAAACCAGTTTTCCCGACAGCCAGGAACTGTTTCTTACCCTGGACCTGGAGCCCCCAAACCCACCCAAGGCTGCCTCCCAGAACTGCCAGGTGGAGAAGGACCTCTGGTGAGTGTACCTTTTTAAATAGTATACATGGTTTAAAAGCAAGCGTGTTTAATGATTAATTTGCCCTGGCATTCATGGCCAGTACAGCTACTGGAAAAGTCTGTTAACGCGAATATCCTCCAGGGACATCTCCATAAAGCTCTCCTGGATGCACTCCCAAAGCCTTTGCAAAAGGTTTCTGGGGAGGGCAGCCTTATTCCATCCACCATGGTAGGACACTTTCCCACGCCAGGCCAGTAGCACGTAGTCGGGAATCATTGCAGAACAAAGCACTGCAGCATATGTTTGCAGGCATTCAAAAAACATCCTTTCTTTATCTCTCTGTGTTTTCCTCAGGAGAGTGATATCATTCATGGTCACCTGGTTGAAATAGGGTGCTTTTCTTAAGGGGACATTCAGAGGTGCCCGTTCCTGCTGGGCTGTTTGCCTGTGGCTGAACAGAAATGTTCACCATGCGGTGGGGGGAGGAGAAGGGGTTAGCCATGCAGTGGGGGGAGGCAAAATGCGACCTTGTAATGAAAGCACATGTGCTATATATGTAATGTTAACAGCAAGGTTTCCCGTGAAAGAGTGTACCCATTGTTCTATAAAATGTGTCTTTTTAAATACCACTGTCCCTTTCCTTTTCCTCCACCAGCTGCATGTGTTTCAAGGATCACAGTATCTTCTCCTTCCCAGAGGCTAGCGAAGATTAGAAGGCGAAAAAATTGCAGTCACGATGAAATGTTCTCTGACCTCATGCTGTCCTCCCACACTCACAGAGCACAGACGAATGCGTGGAGGCAGACAATGTCAGAGTGCAGGAAAGCACAACACCGAGGCAGCCAAGAGCACCTAGGACATGACGACGATGGTTATCAGGCCTATTGCACCGTCTGCTGCCACAAGACAATGAGCTGCTGCTGTGTAGCAATGCAGTACCGCATCTGTCAGCACCCATAAGATGTACGGTGACAGTGAGCTGAGCGGGCTCCATGCTTGCCTTGGTATGGTGTCTGCTTAGGTAACCCAGGAAAAAAGGCATGAAACGATTGTCTGCCATTGCTTTCACGGAGGGAGAGAGGGAAGGAGGGAGGGCCTGACGACATGTACCCAGAACCACCCGCGACAATGTTTTTGTCCCATTAGGCATTGGGATCTCAACCCAGAATTCCAATGGGCAGTGGAGACTGCGGGAACTGTGGGATAGCTACCCACAGTGCAACGCTCAGAAAGTTGACGCTAGCCTCGGTACTGGAGTGGAAGCACTCCGCCGAGTTAATGCACTTAATGTACTTAGAGCATTTTGTGTGGGGACACAAACAATCGACTATACAAAAATGATTTCTAAAAAGATGACTGCTATAAATTCAACCTAATTTTGTAGTGTAGACATACCCCATACAAATATTGAAATAAAATGTGATATACATTTGAAATATTTTTTATTCTCAATTGAAATTAAAGAGGCAGATAGGCAAGTCCTGTTTGTATGAAGTCAATGTATAGAAATGCATAATAAAACATTTAATCCCATTTTAATCATGTCAAAAGTGTATTAAGAGTACTAATGTGCATTTTGTCACAGGAAACAATAAGCTAGGAGATCTATATCATTTGAGGAGGTTGGCTACACTATGGAGCTATACAGTCAGGAGTAGCATGGAAGCAGCACTGGAAATGGATACATGTGCACCTTCAGCAGAGAACTTGCTAATGCTATTGACTGAATTTAAATGTTGTTTTATGGGAAGGTGGTGAGATATTCCAACATCACCCCAAACTGGCTTCTGGACATTTGCCCATGTGTAATCAAACTCTCAGTCCAGAAAGCTGTTCCAAAGTTTTATTTCCAAAGCAAATGATGACAGTTCTGTCATTCATTGCTGAAAAGTCCAAAAGTGAAAAACAGAACACATAAATAAGGCTGTTGAAAAAAACAAGAAAAATAAACAATGTAAAAAGAAAAAAATATGGAAGCATGCTCAGAAACATCCTCATGAAGTGGCAAAGAAAATGTCTTCCTTAAGCTACATGCATCATATGTGACAGATTAATGAAGGGAAGACATCAGCTTTAGATGACCTTAACCTCAAATATCTATGCTGCCAATATTACTGGTGGTTGTCATGATTTATGTTTGCAGCTGCCAACTATCTCCCAATGGTCTAGTATAAATGTTATGCATGGAAGAGGAATTAGGGAAGAAGTGCTTGCCGAAAACCTAATTAACCCCCTAACGCATTTAAGGTGAGCTTGTTGTTTCTTAAAAGTCTGAATATGCATAATAACAACAGCCCTTTGAGTGGAAAATTCAGTATTCATTTTAGAAAATTCACTCCTAATACATACCATTGGGATGCTTTAAACATTTATTTTGCTGTTTGCAAGAGTTTTGAAGGACATAAAGAAACTTAAGTCCCCCTCCTACTGCCATTCCTTTCCCACTCCTCATTCATAGGACTGAGGGGTTGATCCAAAGTCCACTGAAGTCAATGGAAGTCTTTCCACTGACTTCAATAAGCTTCAAATTATGCCCTAAGTGCTAACTCCTAAACTGTGAACAAAACTTTAGTGAATTGAATTTGTCCAGGATTTGGGAAAAATCAAATCTTCCCCAGAGGCTGTGGAACATTACAACAGTTTCTGCAACCTTTGGGGTGTATGTGTCCATATTGCCCATGTTCTTCCTTCTTTGGAGATTTTGGCTAGTGATTCCATGAGGCACAGAGAAGGGAGAATTGTATTCTCTAAGCAGCAGAACCATGCCAGTCCTACTACCTTTTAAGTCTTTCTTGGTCTTTGTGCAGGCCACAGGATTTGGCACTAGAGATTCATTTTAGCATATTGTCTACTTCAGCAGAATCAAGTTTAAAGTTTATTTTTAAGTGTTATTTGGGCAACTTATTTCAAATGAATTGGTAAACTGCAAAGGTAATGCATTACATTGTATTACATTGCCTCGTAAGGAAATATACCCTCTTGCCTTTTGGTCAGGCATAATCATAGTCAGGGCCTATTCCAAAGCCCATTTTAGTCAATGGAAACACACCCATTGATTTTGGATTAGAGAGCTGCTAGCCTCAAAGAGTACATGGAAGGGTGAGATCAAGGCTGTGATCCTGTCCACACTACCTGTCAGAGATGACGCCACGGGTGTGCGGGGACATCCTTCCAAAGACCACAGTAGTGGTCCCAGAGTTATACTCCCCCTATACTTCTGGAAGCATTGTGTCTGCTTGCTGGACCTCCCATTAGGATGGTGCATTTCCACAGCCCTCCATATGAGGGTTGTGACTTAGAGCCCATTACATGTCATAAAAAGATGATATTCTACACTTTAAAGCTACTAAATAATGTCAGAGGTAGATTGGCCCTGAAATGCCAAACCACCTGATATATCACTCAACAGTGGTGGAAGAACTTGCCACACACATTTGTACTGCTTTGCCTGTTATTAACATTCAAGGTGGGTGAGGTAATATCTTTTGATTGAACCAACTTCTCTTGGTGAAAGGGATGAAGTGAAAGCTTGTCTCTTTCACCAACAGAAGTTGGTCCAATCAAAGATATTACCTCACCCACCTTATTTCATTAATATCCTGGGACCAAGATGGCTACAACAATGTTAAAATTAACATGTATAAGCAGAGGAAAGTCAGGAGGCAATAAAAGTGATACAAAGCCACTCTAGAATGTGCCTAATACTAGCATGATAAATAGAATCTGAAATAAAACATCCCTGCAGTAGGCAAGGTTGTGAATTGTTGCAGTTTCCTGTTGGCTGGTAATTTCATTGTCACTTATCTGTCTGAAAAGAATACTAAAAAGGCATTAAAACACACTCCCTACATTTGTTCACACAGAGCCAAATTTCAACCCTGTATAAACCTGAGAGGAGCTCCCTTTAACTTCAATAGGCAATCATGGCACGCATCTGATGAAATCATTTAGCCATGTGGTATAAACAAAATATATGAGAAAAAGAAGTTTATACACATACACACGCATACATTTTGGAAACTGGCTTTATCATCAGTGCTGTCATACTGCGCTGTGCCCAACTTAATTCCCCATCTCTGTCCTCCCTTTTCTAGACATAGCTGCTTAGGAAAACATCCTTTGGATCTGATCCTGCAGTCCCCCCACTGAGTCTCATGAGTTTTTTGTCTGAGTAAAGCCTGTGGGGGAGATTTTAAAGGCAAGATACATAATGGAAGTTAGGCAGGCACGTACATTTCATCTGTGCTTTTGAAAATTTCTCCCTGTAAGGACAAGCCCTTCATTACAGCACTGTCTTGTTTTACAGATCTTAGGACTTAAAAATCAAGCCAAGCTGAGGCAAAGCAGTTGAGTAGCTTTAATATTATGAGCATCTTAAATTGTCTCTTTCACACATAGGCAGTAGAATTGTTAAGGTTTTTTTCATAGCACAGTTAAAACAGAATGCCGACTGCCCCAAGCAGTCTATTACCTTAGTAGCATCCTTAACCTGAAAGCTCAGTAGAGTGGCTTCATTTAAGGCACTTTCAAAAAAGCTTTGTAGCCTTGCTACAGATCAAAACAATTAAAACTTAAGATCTCCTAGGCAAATACTTCTACATTTCTTCATTGCCCCCCTTCCATTTCCCATCCCACCTTTAAATAAGGTATATTAAGTGCAAAAACATAATTTTAAAAAATTGATGTCACTCATTGAGTTTGAGAAATCAAGCATTTGGAAGCCTCCTAATTGCAAAAGCTAAGGTTCCTTCTTCAGTATTAACTTGGCCATGTTGCATAAAAATAGTTCTCCTGTTCCTTTTTTCCTTGATAAACTTTAAATTCAGGGACAATATTGAAGAGGCTGTCTTTTGTGGTGCTTCGGCAAAAGCAGTCAAAGCACAGTTGAAGAGCCGGTCCTTTAACTGTTGGAATTTCCAGCGTTTATTGCATAGTTTACCAAAAATACCGAATGCATTGACATTAGAATTTGTCAAAAGAAAGCAAACAATTTTATCTAAAATCCACTGTTATTACTCTGAGAAATTTCAGCCATCACTCATTGACACTTTTGCATTTAATAGGTAATATGGGGATTACATTACATTTGGAGTTTTTTTTCCTCCTTTAAATACATTTGTTTTCGGTTCTTTATTAGAACACCCTCTTAGTACAGATACTTTTCTGAAGCAAACTGTAATTGTAAAGTTATAAATAAAATGTAGGGCACAACATATAAATACAATGTATAATATCAGTATGTGTCCCTGAAGGGAGTAAAATATCACTGGAAATATAAATACATCCAAAAATAATTCATTATACATTTGTAATCAAAACACTTCTGTAGTCAGCTTCCTTATTAATTAAGCAATACTAACATACTTGCTGAAAGGCTAAACCTCAAAATAAGAAAATGCTCATAATATTTCAACAATATTAAGCTATTTTTAAAAATGTTAACAAGATCCATAAAAATTACTTGACATGCTGGGTCACCTAGTGCCAGATTTTTAAAGGTATTTTAAATCCCACTAGATGCCTATATTCATCTTTAGGTGTATTAATATATTTTAAAATCTGTCTTTTAGCCTATATTTCCACAAACAATATGAGAGTTGAAGTGGGTAAGCTCTGGGATCTCACACATGGGCTATAAATTGGAATCCAATCTACATCACATACAAATTGGAAATTTAATTAAAATATAGTATACACATCCTACATTTTTCTTCAGAAATCTTGTAGCTTAAAAAATAGGGCAATTGATAGATTTTGAATAACTTTTTCATTTGAATTGATCACGAAAATTTCTTTGAGGAGTTGTATAAATTGTGGTTTCAGTGCTTGACTTGGACTCCTCACAAGAAAAACACATATAATTGCATTACGGAGGCAAAAATGCAGAATGACAATTTCTTACAAAAACGTGTAGAAGACATTTTGCAACACAATAGAAAGTAAAAGGAAGATGAGGAAAGAGGAAGGTTCTTTCTCAGAAGAGGAGAAAATCTTAGAGGACTCCATAGTGGATGGAGTACTGAACTTAAAAACTCTGCCTCAGGCATAAAAGAAAAAATCAATTTCCTATGTGACTATTATACCTCTAGCATAATGCTAGCTAAGTAACTTTTTACAATATACCCAAACAAAGTAGGCCATATTCAAATCCGTTTGGCCTAATGATATATATCTATTTGACTGTACTGTGGAAGCAGGAAAGCCAGTAGCTACCATTTTCAGCTCATCTCGAAAGGCCCAGCTTTTAACTTATCCAGAGTAAAATTACCTGCTGCTGGCCCTTGGATTAAGTTATCTGCAGCTGGCCTAGACTGACCTTTCCCAGAGGTACAGTGACACACCATTCAGTGTCACAGGATGAGCATTCCTCAGGGGCTTCCAAATGTGGAGATGGAATTTTCTCCAAGCTGACTCCATTCCTGTCCACAAAAGAGAGAAAGGGAATAGCTCTAAAGGCTGAGGGTACTCTGGCCCACATCCACAAAATAATTTAGGTGCCTAACTCCCACTTTAGGTGCCTAAATCTAAAAGCCCTCTCAAAACCCCCTGATAAGCTGCCACCTAACTCTGGAGGTGCCTAAATGTCCACCATTAAAGTCCCCTAGGCATCTTAGACTAAGGCAGCAGTGCACAGAAACCAGTGGCAGAAACTAAGCTTTCTGGTGCCTCTCTCGCACTTAATTCTGTGCTCTTCATACCATGTGAATCTAGGTGTTGTT
Organism: Caretta caretta; assembly: GCF_965140235.1. Lineage (NCBI taxonomy): Eukaryota > Metazoa > Chordata > Testudines > Cheloniidae > Caretta > Caretta caretta. The sequence continues at coordinate 58,033,781 of NC_134209.1, forward strand.
CTGCCAATTTTAGCTGTGGATGCCAGAGGGAGACATCTCCTCTCACTTGGGGATTCACAGCTGTGAACTCTCCTCTGGAGTTAGGCACCTAAATAAGATTAGTCCAGGAAGATTCAAATCCCTCCTCTGTCTGATGCGGAGCAGGGACTGGAACTCCCACTTCATAGGTAACCGCCCCCATCACAAGGCTATAGAGTCACTCTCCCCCTGTGACTGGACCAATGAATATTTAATTATTTTAAGCACAGTGGAACAGCTTTAACTGGAGAGACTGAGGTTTATAATATTTTGGTCTAAGTTGTTGGGTTTAGAATATAGGTGGTGCTGGTGGCCTCTAATATGCAAGTCACACTAGATGATCTGGCCTTAAACTCTATAATCCATCCCAGAATACCATCTAGCCCTATACTTAGTACACATCTCCCACTTCTTAGGAGAAAGTTCAAATTCTTACTCATAGCAGCTGGAGGGGGATTTGAACCCAGGTCTCCCACATGCTGGGTGAGTCCATCAATTGCTGGGCTAAAGGTCACAAGAAGTTGGCTTGATCAGCAGCTTCTTTCTGCAACCACAAATTCTGTATGGACTTTTGTGTGCACAGCTGCTGTTCTTGCAAGAAATGGCTTTGGCACTCGACTCTGGGGGAAAGATCCTGGCTGTGGACCCCAAGCAAAGAAACATGCTTCCCTCCTGCCCACACTTAGGCATCTAACTCCCTCAAAAGCATGAGTTTAGAACTGCTGCAACTGACTAGCTTAGACAGCTCCCCAGCTAGCATAAGGGCTGTTGTAGATTTTCATTTCTGTGTCCATTTCTCCCCATGCATTGTATAACCTAAGGCAGCTAACTCAGGGTTTGTGGATTGCACTGCCTGGCTAGGCGTTTAAAAGTTAGGCACCACAACACCTAAGTCATTTTGTGGATTTGGCTCTCAGGGTTTGATTATAGGCTACACATCTACCAGTCTCAAACCAATGAAGTGCAGAGCATTTCAGTCACTCCCACTCTTACACATGACATACCTTGTCCCATCGTACCCTTGCTAAATCCCTAGATTGGGAATGGCGAAGGACAGAAGGGACAGATATATGCTGCTGGAATGTCATAAAAGGGCAAAATCAACCCCATCTTTCCATCCTATAAAGGGAATATTTCTAGTGTGAAGACTGTAAGAGCAACCATGGAGCACAACTCTAAAAGGCTGAGGGCCAACACCAGGCTAGAAATTAGTGGAGCACAAGAGATGGGTAATTTTTTTGCGTACTATTCTTTGAAATTCAGAAATCTACACTGTGGTAAGAAGAGTTGCAATGGCTGATATCAGTAAAAGGAAAATTCAGCTTAGAAATTATGAAAAACATCTTATTTTTGAAGTCAGTCAGTGAGCTGAATAATTTACCCATTGTAGTCAGTGGGGCATTAGCACTATGGATGTTCAAGAGAAAATTAGATGTAACATTTAGATTAGTAGGTTACATTAACAGTTGCAATTGTTGGGGGGGCTGGACTAGATGGTCTAAGAGGTCCCTCCCTGCGAGAAGGTACATTAATCGATAGTCATAAAATGGCCAAAGGGGATTTAAAAATCAGAGATTCGGCTCTGTCAAATTCCTTATTCAGAGCCAACCCAACAAAAGTGAATACTGATTCATAGTCATCCCTTTTTTCTTATTGTTAATAAATTATTTCTAATACACAAAGATCAAATACACAAGATTATTTGACTGCTTCTTCACTGTTCTCCGCTTAATAAAACAAGTGAATCAAAGTGAACAGCAATCATGCATCTAAAAGATACAGTGCTCTCCTCAAAGCTTATTACTTCTTTAGATACCCAGAATTCTAATTAGAACTTTACAAAGCAATAACAAAGATAGGCAACTTGATTCTGAACTAATAATTCTGAGCTCAGTGCAAACTGGAAAGCCCTTGTGTCAGTAAAATCATACAAGACACCTGTTTTATATAATACATATCAAAAGCAAACCCAAAGGAAAATAAATTTTAATATAATCATTATTAAATGCTTATTAGCCATAGCGCAAAATATCCAGAAATGTATTGTAGTAGAGAAACAACCATCTCCCAGACACATAAAACCTTTCCATTTTGATGATTAAAACTTTGGTTTCCAATAAGCTTCAGGCCCAAGGTAGCAAGTGTTATTACTGTACTTATAAAGTAATGAAAGCATATTTCTTATCATTCAGTTTTCCTATTTATAATTTAACATGCACTCCGATTCATCTATGTTTGAAATTAAATTCTTAAATTAAATACTTTATAGCTTTTTTCATTCTCCTGGAGATAAAATTACAGTGGGGGGGTGGTGAGGGGGAGAAGTCATTAAAATATTCAAAATACTAGATTCAAATGAAGAAAGTTTGGGAAATTCCATTAATATTCTTAAAACAAACACCTTTGAACTGGGCCAGCCTACTGTGCCTTTCTGTGCCTTAGATGTCCCATCTGTAAAATGGAGATAATGATATTTACCCCTTTGTAAAGAACTTTAAGACCTAGAGATAGAAATCCTGTCTATACAAAGCAACTATTATTATGACACCCAAACCCCTCAAGCTCCCAAAACCAGAATGTGGGACACAGACCCACTCCCAATCTCCAAAAAAGTGGGGGCAATAAGCAATAATGGGTGGGATTCACAAAGGGAACTAAGTCTAAAATTTAGGCACCAATGGTATTCACCAACCCCCTGCTTAGCTGCTACCTAACCCTGTAGGTGCCCAAAATTCTGAGGCACCTAAGTTTCCTTTGCTAGAATGCCCAGGCATCTAGGCATGTGCACAACCACCTAACTTCTGACATTCACCAGAAGCTCAGTACCTAACTCACACTTCAGACCCAGCAGGATTCAGACAAAAATGGTCACTCATCTTTCTGTGACTGCTGTTCTTCAAGATGTGTTGCATATATTTATCACATTGTAGGTGTGTGCATGTCTTATACATTGGTGCTGGAGATATTTCCCTCAAAGTACCCATATGGGTGGCCATGCAAGAGAACTGGCTTCCCTTATGCTCTGTGCGAAGGGTATAAAGAGTGGGGCCATCCAATTTAACCTTTGGTTCATTCATTCTATCTAGATGATAGACTCTGATGCACTGGGGACAGAGGATGGGTCGTGTAATGGATAATATATGACATCTTGAAGAACAACTGTTATGAGATGGTGAGTAACTGATTTTTCTTCAAATGATTGCATATGTCCATGACACTGTAGGTGAGTCCCAAGCTGTTTTGATATAGGTGGAGCTAAGAGTCCCATCAGAAGAGGGTCTCTGTAGGACCACTTTCCCCGTATTCGCCTTCTCCCTTAATGCCATAGAAATAGCATAATGCGGCACTAGATAGAGACCTTTCCTTTTTTCCCCTTCCCCTGCTATGCTGTAGAAATCTGATTGGCTGGGGGGTAGGGTGCCAATATTATTATTATATTTAGGAAGGCTGGAAGTCAGGACTCTGGTTTCTTTGGGAACAGGCAGTTACCACAAAAGGACAGTAAGAGAGGAAAACTCCTAGAGCACAGTTCCTATGAACCCCCTGACATTTCCTTAGCAATTGTGCTAAAATCTTGTGGCACATTCTCTGCCTCTGGGCTTAGTGTGGCAAACACCTCAGAAATAGAGGGAATTCTTTTCAGGTTCTTCTACTTTCTGTGTGTTATTTTAAACCTCTTCCTAGTTACCACTTCCCTGCCAGATCTAGAGGATTTGGATAATACTTGGAGAAGGCACTGTCCTGGATCTCTACTCAAAATATGATATAGGAGAAATAGCCACCCCATCCCAACACTCCCTAATAATCTAGGGAATGGTCCAGCTGGTTCAAGGGGCAACAGAAAGACAGAATAATGCCTTTAAAACTATGTAGTTTGCAGAGTTAGCAATCCTCTTATTTAGAGTGTGGTTCCTTTAAAGCTAGCTGCTCTGCACAGCCATCCAGTATCCTGTAAAATCAGGGGAGATTAAGCCATCTAAAGTCCAGAGTTTCACATGTATCTGTGAGAGGTTGTTGTTGTTGTTTTTAAAGTGTCTGTCTATGCTCTAGCTAAACTTTAGAATTTAAGAACAGCTTCAGTTTGATATTTGAGAGAGAAAAAAAAAAACTTTGTTGGCTCTCATTTAATTCACACCAGTTTAACCATTGCTAATTTTTAACAGAGATATAAAAAGTTAATAGCATCTATATTTTAACTTACTGTTTGTTGTCAGAAGTGTATATTTTACATGCTTATTAGTCAGCCTTATTTACTTAAAAATGATTTTACACTACTGGTGAAATATTACTAAAGGAAGATGCTTTGATGAGGAAGATGCTATACGGAGCCCAGTTTAGAAAATTGTCTTTACAGATATTTTAGAGTAAAAGCAGAATGTAGAGTTTAATCAAATACAATGTTACCGGCATCTGTAATTTGCCATCAAAGACGAATAGATTTTTAAGGAAGGAAATTGCTCAAATGGCATCTACAGCTTCTAGGAAGATTTATCAAGAATTACTAAGGGATAGATAATGCCTTTAGATAAAGGGCATACTGGATAAGCTGCAACACTCCAAGAATAGCCTGTGAGGAGCAATTCTTATTGTTGTCCCCTTTCAACCCAATCGGCTAGTCAAAGGGTCCTGAGGATATTCCAGTTAGAAAGAGAAATTGATGGAGTCTGTATATTCCTTATAAACAAACAAGATTGGTATTCTCTTTGATGCAAAGTCCCATTTCTCCGAATACAGAAGGAACTAAGAACAAAAGGAGCAGTTGTTTAGCTTACAGCCCCAAGCCTCTTTTACAGACCCAAAACCTCTCTCTCAATTTTTTTTCAGAGTCGCATTGTTCTCATAGGCAACTGCTTGGCTTTTTGCCTCTTCCTTTCTCTCTGTTCTTGTCTGTTCTCAGTTTGTGCATGTTCTCTCACACAGACGTACCTTATGTAACACAGAAATGAGACACTGGTGGCTGGTCTGTGCCAGCTGACTGAGGCTCGCAGGGCTCAGGCTGCGGGGCTGTTTCATTGCTGGGTAGACTTCCAGTCTCAGGCTAGAGTCTGAGTTCTGGACCGTCCCACCCTCCAGGGTTCTAGAACTTGGATCCAGCCTGAGCCCAGAAGACTACCCAGCAATTAAAGTTCAAGCCCTGAGAGTTTGAGTTAGCTGGCAGAGGCCAACCACGGGTTTTTCTTTGCTGGATAGACATACCTATATACACCCAGCTGGTTACAATACCAAGTGGAACCCTCCATTTGCATGGTGCTAGTTTTGGGGCACACTCTGCTTGACTTAGTGTAAGGGGCCATACCTAAAACAATCTTAAATGAAGGGCATGTTCATACATCAGTTTGTGTGAGGTTTTAACTCAACCCATAACAAGGTTTCACTCAGCTCATAACATTGTATTTCAGGGGCACTGCTCTGAAGCATTATTCCAGCCCTGCTTCACCCTTGTTCGACAGTGGGAATAGAAATTTCCTGCTGACACACCAGTAACAAATTGCAACAGCTCCATCCCCTCACAAGATCAGCTGCACTAGCCAGTGAGTTGGGGAGCAGTCAGTGCTCCCCATTAGTCCTTACCAAATGTAGTCATGTAGTCAAAACTTGCTTTAATTAGCTTTCAAATCCAAATCTACCACTAGAACTGGTTTTGTCATTTTTTATAAGATGGAAATGGCTTTTTTTGACAAAACAATGTTTTGCAAAACAATCTGTTTTTGTCAAAAATATTTTGAGGCTCAGTTTTTTGATGAAAACGTGAATTACACTTTTTGAGGAAAACAAACATTTCTTCTTTGAAAATTTTCACAGGAAAAAAAATCATTTCCTAGCTAGCTATATCATCCACTTTTAGTCATGATGAGTACATGCCTTGTCTGCAAAAAATCCCATTCCCTGTCCTCTCAAAACCTCTTTCTATTCTTTGCCCTGCTGGGATGTTGCACTCCACCCATTTCTTCTTCCTCTTCTCAATAACACAATCTCTCATCTCCCAAGCTGGTGACCCATTAATACTAAGTTCTACTCATTACTTAGTCAACTCTAACTTATAGCTGTATCTAAACAAGACACTATTTATTGAAAATGATGAAAAATAAAAATGAGAAATAAAGAAAATGATCTGCATGCTTCTTGTACAGGTGAGAATGGTGCATAGCCTCACCAAAATGGACTGGATGTATGAATTACAAAGGTTGAAAGCAGTACCTGTCATTGTCCTGTCTATACGCTTTGCTTTTTCCTTTCACTCACCTCAAATCAATAGAAAGCTGTATCGGAATAAACTGATCTCTGTTTTCCCAAAAAGTCTGTGGTCTCTGTTCTTTTAGGAGGCACAGTTAAGTTGGAGATTTTGTGCATGACTTGGTTGGCTACTGCATAACCTAGAACAACTCCAAGTGCTGTTCTAATTTATGGCTGCATCCCATGGTCCCCTCTGACACCACTGAGTAACCCAGAATAGCCAAACACAGAAAGCTCCAGACACAACTATCTATCTATAACCCATCCCATTGTTGCTCAACACATTCCTGAGCCAGAAGTTTTGAGAAGAAAGGGGTGGTTTACAGTCCTTATTTTGGCCTTACAACATATGAGGAATTGCCCCCACCCTTCACTGGAAGTTTTCCCAATAAGGACATGTGGCAGTAGAGCAGATTCATAGATTCATAGAATATCAGAGTTGGAAGGGACCTCAGGAGGTCATCTAGTCCAACCCCCTGCTCAAAGCAGGACCAATCCCCAATTTTGCCCCAGAACCCCCTAAATGGCCCCCTCAAGGATTGAACTCACAACCTTGGGTTTAGCAGGCCAATGCTCAAACCACTGAGCTATCCCTCCCCCCAAGATATACAAGATTTAAACCGTAGCCTAAAATTTTAGATTGAGTCTCACCTTCCAGGGTGGGGCTGAACTCTTATATAGTGACACCTATTTTTCTGTCCTTTCTGAAGTGCATAACCCATTTGGTTGTCTATTGCATCAATACATATTGGTCTTGGAAATACCTAAATATGCTTTCTTTTAGTTCCTTTGTTGGAGTCTTTCTGCTTAGAAACCAGCATTTAGTCATAACTGTGTCACAATAATTTTACATTTTATTTTACATCTTATGTTACAACATATAATGTTTCATGCATCAGCACTTAGGGCATGGCTCATTGGATACTGAGCCTTTCTTTTCCATTTTTTTTTTTATTTTTCCACCACTTATGAAAATACAAATCTAACCACTTTTTTAGAAGTTATTATTTTGTTCAAATAAGGACGCAAAAATGTAAATGCACTTCTGAATTCTTGGTCATGAAATAAGGTTGGAAATCTCATACAATCAAGCTAACATGAAATTTCTTTTACCTGGTTTCAGATGAGCAGGTTTCAGATGAGCAGAATATACCATAGAAAGATATCTCTTTCATTGTACAGTAAAAGCTTTGTTATCCGGCAAGTTGGGGGTTAGTCAAAAATCCCAATTAATTAACAGTTATACTTACCAATGGAATACCAATTTTCAAAGAATTAGAATACAATAAAATGAATAAAGTATAAAATGGTACACAGGTACTCACCAATCCAGTAGTAGTACTGCACTGCAGAGTGGTTGGTTTCTTGAAGCACTTAGGTGTATACAGGTAAAGTTTTCTATACTGTAGCCTACCTTATGACACCACATATCACTATGGGCAGCGCATGTCGTGCAGCCAGATAACTAAAAATACACAACACTAAAACTATACTGAACATAATTTAATCTTTCTTTGATGATTCAGAAGGCACTTCAGGATCTTGCAGTGCCTTAGGGTCATCATTATCAATATCAATTAACCTTGTAGATGTAGAAGGTGTAGGAGATTGGGCTGAATCTATAATGACCCTATGACACAGCCTGGAAGCTGCTTTTTTGAATAGATCCTTGATATCAGCTAGCTTTCTTGTTTTAGAATCATAGAAGATTAGGTTTGGAAGAGACCTCAGGAGGTCACCTCGTTCAACCCCTGCTCAACACAGGACCAACACCAACTAAATCATCCCAGCCAGGGCTTTGTCAAGTCAGTCCTTAAAAACCTCTAAGGATGGAGATTCTACCACCTCCCTAGGTAACCCATTCCCATGCTTCATCAGCCTCCTAGTAAAATAGTGTTTCTTAATATCTAACCTAGACCTCCCCCACTGCAACTTGAGACCATTGCTCCTTGTTCTGTCATCTACCACCACTGAGAACAGCCGAGCTCCATCCTCTTTGGAACCCCCCATCAGGTAGTTGAAGGCTTCTATCAAATCCCCCCTCACTCTCCTCTTCTGCAGTCTAAACAAAGCCAGTTCCCTCAGCCTCTCCTCATAAGTCATGTTGCCCTCCGCTGGACTCTCTCCAATTTGTCCACATCCTTTCTGTAGCAGAGGGCCCAAAACTAGACGCAATACTCAAGATGTGGCCGCACCAATGCCGAATAGAGGGGAATAATCACTTCCCTCGATCTGCTGGCAATGCTTCTACTACTGCAGCCCAATATGCCATTAGCCTTCTTGGCAACAAGGGCACACTGTTGACTCATATCCAGCTTCTCATCCACTGTAAACCCTAGGTTCTTTTCTACAGAACTGCTACTTAGGCAGTCTGTCCCCAGTCCATAGCAGTGCATGGGATTCTTCCATCCTAAGTGCAGGACTCTGCACTTGTCCTTGTTGAACCTCATCAGATTTCTTTTGGCCCGGTCCTCCAATTTGTTTAGGTCACTCTGGACCCTATCCCTACCACCCTCCAGCATATCTACCTCTCCCCACAGTTTAGTGTTACCCATGAACTTGCTGAGGGTGCAATCCATCCCATCATCCAGATCATTAATGAAGATGTTGAACAAAACCGGCCCCAGAATTGGCCCCCGGGCACTCCCCTTGATATTGGCTGCCCTATACATTGAGCCATTGATCTCTAGCCGTTGAGCCCAATGATCTAGCCAGCTTTCTATCCACCTTATAGTCCATTCATCCAATCCATACTTTTTTAACTTGCTAGCAAGAATACTGTGGGAGACCCTATCAAAGGCTTTGCTAAAGTCAAGATATATCATGTCCACCACTTTCCCCAGATCCATAGAGACAGTTATCTCAACATAGAAGGCAATCGGGTTGGTCAGGCATGACTTTTCCTTGGTGAATCCATGTTGACTGTTCCTGATCACCTTCCTCTCCTCAAGTCTTTAAGATGACTAGTCATATAAGTAAATGCCCTCACAATCTTTGTTTATATTTATGGTAATCTCTATTTCATATATTTTATGTAATATGAATAAGGAAACTCCAAATTACTGTATTCATTAATAAGCAAAATAGATCAAACACAATTAAAAGTTTACAGGCCTTAATTTCTGGTCAAACTTTAATGTATCATTCAAAAACAAAATTAGGCCTTATCTGATTTATTATTAATAATAATAAATAATAATAACAATGTTATTATTATTATATTTGAATCCATAGAATCCATAGACATCCATAGAATGTCATTCTGTCAAACCACATATTGCCCAGCTGTACTAAGCAAATTTAATTCTTTCATGCTATCTTTTTGTACATTTTTTGTGACTTGTACTCACTTAAATTAGGAAAGTCTATAATATGTCATGTTCAGTACTTGCAGAATATTAAATCCATATTTGAGAAGTGTGTTAAGGGTGTACTTCATTTACATTCTATTTACTTACCACTTATAAGATATTACAGGATACAGTTTGTACAGTTACCTAATGGCTTACTACATAGAGTCTTTCACCTTTAGATTTTAATGAGCTGTCCAAATACCATACCATTGTGTTATTTACCCTTGACATAAATTCCAAGTCTCTTTATGACTTTAATGAGATGCATAGTAAAAACATCATCAATTTATATTAGATATTCCCCAGATCCCTTTACACTGATTCCCAAACTAAGTAGCATCAGCTTCCAAGAGCCCTAAATACTAATTTTTATTGATGGCTAACATCAGGAAATTAGCAAACAATGCACTCTGTGTTTCTGTGATGAAAACCATGGGCAGTAAAATAATGAACATTTTACTGTTTTATTATGCCTGGAGTTTCCAAGATATTGTTTTATCCTCTTTGGAAACTACTGAAGACAAACTAAGAATGGGAGAAGAAATATTAGAGCAGAACATAATATTCTCTAATAGATGCTTTCACTCTGAAATTATAATGTGACAGAAAATTATAATAGTTATTCATAATTCTTGAAATTCATCCAGTTGGAGAGGGTCAGGGCAGTGCTCTCCACATATAAGCTCTACTTAAGACCCATGTAAAGGGACAAATCCTGATCCAGATTTCCACAGGAGATGGGGTACAAAAGCCCCTTAGATGTTCATGTGCGGAACAATTCTCACCACTCCTCAGAATGTGCAGAAAGGGTATAGAGCAGCTCCAGGGTACTCTGTGAACAATTTCTGGGAGACAACAAAAGGGGCAGGATGCTTATACACATGAGCTTACCCCCTGAATCCTGCTGTTTTCTCACAGACAGAGATCATGTGGAGGATCCTTGCATCATATGGCTACAATAACTAATGAAGAGCTACAGTGAAAGAGTGGTTAAACAGAGTGTTGGTGGGGGCATGATACTTGGGGAGATCACTTTGTTATGCCTTCCTACCTCTTGCCTGAAGAAAAGAAGTACTTGTGGCACCTTAGAGACTAACAAATTTATCTGAGCATAAGCTTTCGTGAGCTACAGCTCACTTCATTGGATGCATTCAGTGGAAAATACAGTGGGGAGATTTTATACACACAGAGAACATGAAACAGTGGGTGTTACCATACACACTGTAACAAGAGTGATCAGGTAAGGTGAGCTATTACCAGCAGGAGAGCAGGGGGGTGGGGAGGAAACTTTTGTAGTGATAATCAAGGCGGGCCGTTCCCAGCAGTTGACAAGAATGTCCGAGGAACAGCGGGGAGGGGGGGGGGGGGGGAGGGGAAATAAACATGGGGAAATAGTTTTATTTTGTGTAATGACACATCCACTCCCAGTCTTTATTCAAGCCTAAGTTAATTGTATCAAATTTGCAAATTAATTCCAATTCAGCAGTCTCTCATTGGAGTCTGTTTTTGAAGTTTTTTTATTGAAGAATTGCCACTTTTAGTTCTGTAATAGAGTGACCAAAGAGATTGAAGTGTTCTACGACTGGTTTTTGAATGTTATAATTCTTGATGTCTGATTTGTGTCCATTTATTCTTTTACATAGAGACTGTCCAGTTTGGCCAATGTACATGGCAGAGGGGCATTGCTGGCACATGATGGCATATATCACATTGATAGATGTGCAGGTGAATGAGCCTCTAATAGTGTGGCTGATGTGATTAGGCCCTATGATGGTGTCCCCTGAATAGATATGTGGGCACAGTTGGCAACGGGCTTTATTGCAAGGATTGGTTCCTGGGTTAGTGTTTTTGTTGTGTGGTGTGTAGTTGCTGGTGAGTATTTGCTTCGGTTGGGGGGCTGTCTGTAAGCAAGGACGGGCCTGTCTCCCAAGATCTGTGAGAGTGATGGGTCATCCTTCAGGATAGGTTATAGATCCTTGATGATGTGTTGGAGAGGTTTTAGTTGGGGGCTGAAGGTGACGGCTAGTGGCATTCTGTTATTTTCTTTGTTGGGCCTGTCCTGTAGTAGGTAACTTCTGGGTACTCTTCTGGCTCTGTCAATCTGTTTCTTCTCTTCAGCTGGTGGGTATTGTAGTTGTAAGAACGCTTGATAGAGATCTTGTAGGTGTTTGTCTCTGTCTGAGGGGTTGGAGCAAATGCGGTTGTACCGTAGAGCTTGGCTGTAGACAATGGATCGTGTGATGTGGTCTGGATGAAAGCTGGAGGCATGCAGGTAGGCATAGCCTGATTTGTGTTCATTTATTCTTTTGCCTCTAACTAAATTTGTTAGTCTCAAAGGTGCCACAAGTACTCCTTTTCTTTTTGGCAGATCTACCTCTCTACTCCAGACTTGCCTCCATCTATACAAACTAAAATCTTTGCCTCTCTCTCTTAATTTTTTTGTATGTCTAATCATCATCCAAAGGTCAACATGGCTAAAACAGATTAATAATCAATAATACATAAGTCCCCCTCCACACACACACACACCTTCCTTTTTCAATCACTGTGGACAACATCACCATCCTGCCTGTCACACTAGTTTGTAACTTGGGTGTCATCATCAACTCTCTCTAGGTCCTCACATCCAGGCAATGTCTAATTCTTCCAGATTCTTTCTACTTAACATCACTGATGCAGCCTTTCCTATCCAGCCACTGCTAAAACTCTTGTCACCTCACATCTTGGTTACTGCAACATCTTTTTCTGTGGCCTGGACAAATCTAATCCCTGCTTATATCCATTCAAAATGCTGTTGAAAAGAACATTACTGTCTACCATTGCTTTGATCAAGTCACCCTTCTGTTGGAATCTCTCCACTGTCTCTACTAGTCTTCATTTTCAATACCCTTTATGACATTTCTCGAGCTTACCCATCCTTTCTCATTCCCTATCAAAATCTCAGCTCCTGCCTCCAGTTGTACCATGACGCCAGTTTCCATCACCCACTTGTTTTGTTTTCCAAACAAACACCTTTTCCCTTGGGATTTGCTCCCTGCAAACATCCACAAAGCTGCTTCATCCTCCTTCAGATCCCTCCTTAAACTCCCTTTTAACAGTTATCTGATTGTTTTGCAGGCATCATGGCAGACTGATGATGTTTCAAGACCACTTTCTCTCATGCTTGTTAACCAATATTTTCTCATTATTTATTTCCTTATATTCCTGTATCCATCAGTTAGTATTCATCTTGTCTTACCTTCTACGTAGTCCCTGCTGCAAAGAGTTTACAGTCTATTTTTTGCTCTGTTTGTACAGTGTCTAACACAATGGGGTCCCGGCCTACGATTAGAGTTCCTACTTGATATGGTAATACAAATAATAACTCATAAATTCAGTATGTCAGCCAAGCAAGATTAAACTTTCCACTGTGAGCAGATAACTTTATTCTTCACAACCATATTCAAACACAACAATGTTTTGTAGAGAAAACAAGCCCAAGGCAAAAAGTGAACCCCATTCCTGGTATCATTTATATCTTTCTGTTTTAAAAGTTAATCCATCCAATGTACAGGACTGGGAATCAGCAGTTCTGGCTTCTAATTTCAATCACCCAAGTGACTTGGCACTTCTGAAAATTAGGCCACTTAACTTAGTTGCTAAATCTATTGAACTAAAAATACTAATCAGAGAAATATATTGTTACTTATCACCTGCATCTGAAGTGGTTTTTTACTCATGAGAGCTTATGCCCAAATAAATCTGTAGTCTTTAAGGTGCCACCGGACTCCTTGTTGTTTTTGTGGATACAGACTAACACCTGATAACTGAAAGGATAGTGACCAAGAAACAGAAAATTAATGATGGCTATATCAAATTAGTAGAAACCTGGAACAATGTAAAGGCCATTGAGAAAACAGTGAGGAAGAAGTGATGTGGTAACAAAGGAAGACAAACATAATGATGTTCAGGTGATCTATTGAAGAGATGTAACGCTAAATGACTGCCTGGAATTGGTTAATGAAAATTTTAAGTGAGGATTTTGAATAAGAGTACATAAATATTTTCCATTTCCCTTAGTTTATGGGAGTCCAACCAGCAAAAGATATTTGATTATTATTGCACCTCACTACTTGTAAAAGGAGTTTTAGGTTACAGTAATTGATTTGCTTCACAAAAGATATTTAGTATTATGGCAATTGTAAAGATAAATAAAAATAGCAGATGCTTAAGAATACCCTGAGAAGAAAACAAAACAAAACTGGGTAAGCTAAAATAGCAGGGGGGATTTATCATTCAAGATTTAGAAAAATAACTAAGGACCATATGTTCTCCTCCATCCTAAAAACTTGGAGGGGAAAAATATTCTGAAAGCCACTCAGCTTTTTAAGCATAACCATTTTTCAGTATGATTCCTCTGCAACAGGGGTCCAAGCCTCTATGATGCCTTTTGTTCTTCTGAGAGCTGCTGAGCAGTGTTAGCTCCCATTGAGACTATGGGAATTGAGGATGTTCAGCTACTTATGGAATGGGCAGGGATACTAGGAAGCTGTGAGGGGATTTACAAAAATTAGCAGAAGCCAGGTATCAATGCAGTTAAGTTCAGAATTTTCTACTACAGCATGGTCTTCTCTACATACCTTCTAGGAAACTTCTCATCAAGCAAAAGTAGAACAATCAGCTCCTGGTTATGTTTTATGATGTCTTTCATGGGAATCAGAGACTGCAAAGAAGTAGAAGTCAGTCCCACTTCAAGCAATATTAACAAATTCCCAGGTTTCATGAAGAATTTATTTCATGTGGAAATATACCACTTAGAACAGTCTTTCCCCTTCTGAAATAGCTTGCAAAATAAGGTCTAAATTGGAAACCTTAATATGGCATTAATATAGACATTTGCACTATATATTATTACTTTCAGTAGAATTACAGGTTGTTTGTAATAGCTCTGAAAGATACTGATTTGAATATCACCAAGATGAAAGAAAGGAGCACATGAGCTAATGTGTCTAGGCACAGTGAAGCGGTGAACGGACGCACTGACAAACTGCACTCAGAAATCCTTTGATATTATAAGTTCATATTACAATATATGAGTTATTATAACACAAGCTTTATTATTAACAGTGAATAGTTCTAATGCTGTGGCCATCTCTTTTATTGTATTGGGCTTCTTCATATCATTCCTCACTATAATTTGATAGGATGAACTAGAATGATGTGATGATGCAATGTTACCCTGCACCATACATTAACTGTTGAAATTAAGCAGCTTTCAGATAGTGTATTTGTTTTGCATTCAGATAGTAAGTGCTTGATTTTCAACACTTACAGGTTCACTCACCCACCTATATTTGCATACATATTTATTGCAATTGAGCAAGCAAACTGAGTGTTTGTATGTGCAGATGACTAGCTAGTTGGCTAATTGCAAGCACAAATACAGGCAAGCCATAGGTCTGATCCAAAGCTCATTGAAGACAATTGGAGTCTTTCCATTAATTTTATGCTAGCTTCAGGCTTTGGATCAGGTCTTAAATGCACATGGAAAAGATAAGCACATAATCCAAGTCTTTTTCTGAAAAAATCAAGGCTTTGATATAGAATAAAATGTAGATGCTTAGTAGCTTGATCACCAGTCACTGATGTTATATTTGGACCCTGCAGAGAAGGAGATAGATACAATCGGAGCTGATAGGAACACAGCTGTCTGTTGTGCTCACTTTATTTTTCTGGCTGCAAAACTGAAAACAACACAAAAGTGAGGCTTTGCACATGGGAGGTGGGGAGTGCTCAAACACTTAAAGGGACAGGACATCATAACTTAGAGTGTCAGTTACGGTAATTTCCAGTCGAATCACAAGGAGTTTACATCCACGATAACTCCAGAGGGGCATATTTCTAATAAAAACCTTATAGGCCAGCTTTCCATTGGATTGGATTAATATTCATTTTTCACTTACATAACATGACACTCATTGGCCTGATTACACTTTTGGATTAGTTTAACAAAAACAAGTTCTGACATGATGTGATAAAATGGAAATTTTCTAATGTGTCTCAAACACTGCACATGAAAAAAAAAAATGCTGGATCATCCCCAGAAAATGCATAGTTCATTTTTCCCCATTACACTATTCTACAATTCTCTTCCCATCTAGATACAGCATAATGAATGTATTCTTTATTTCAATACTGAGTTACTCTGTCTTTAAATAAAAGACCAATAAACTCTGTGGCACAGCTAAGAGGTCAGAGTTTGTGCTGTGATATGTGCTAGAGTGTAATGGCATGTAGGAAGCAGAAAAGACTGACTGTATGTATTCTTTGGGGATTGCATTTATTAAGCCAAATTCGGGAAGGGCAGGCAGATAAGAATGCTGTTAGAAAACGTCTTTATAGCATATGCAGTTTTTTTACGAGGTGTGCCTGGTACATTTGCTTAAGGTTACTTCTACACCTGGAGCTGTGGTGTGAGTCCCAGCTTGCATAGACAAATTTGCACTACTGAAATTGGCATCCTCAAATTGAAATTTCAAATTGGCATACTGAAAATAGTAGTACAGCTGTGGAGGGCATGGCTGGCAGCAGTGTGAAGAGGGAGACTAATGTGATGATGGGGAAGCTCTTCAACTCACTCTTCTTGGCTACTGTGAGGGAATTACTAGGGAAAATTATAGTTTCTTCATTCTTTCTTTGTGGCTAATGAGTGGGGTCCTAGCCAAAGCTGTTGATAAGGCAGAGGATGGGTGGAAGGAGAGATCACTGGGAACCAACCTTGATTATCACTACAAAAGGTTCCCCCGCCCCCTGATCCCCCGCTCTCCTGCTGGTAGTAGCTCACCTTACCTGATCATTCTCATTACAGTGTGTATGGTAACACCCATTGTTTCATGTTCTCTGTGTACATAAATCTCCCCACTGTATTTTCCACTGAATGCATCCGATGAAGTGAGCTGTAGCTCACAAAAGCTTATGCTCAAATAAATTTGTTAGTCTCTAAGGTGCCACAAGTCCTCCTTTTCTTTTTATCAGGAAGTGTGGCATCAAATATGTTTTTCCCATCCTGATGTTAGAAATCTGAACAAGAACTGGAAATAAATTCTTCTTCTTCCACCCTTGAGGTTTGTATCAGACCTCTTCTCCTCCACACTTGTAGGATATGGACAATGTTCTGTATGTAGTTACATTGCACAAAACACCTGAGTTTCAAAGCTATCCCTAGGTCTTTATTCCCCTATTATATATACACACACAGAGAGAAAGAGATAAATAAAATAATGCACCTTGTAGGCAAGGTAAAATAAATCATGAACCACTTTTTCTACAAGTATTATTCTACATATCAATATGCAACCTAACTACCACCTCCTCACAAGAAAAAAATACAACATTTTTGAGGGATATTAAATGCTTTTCTAGTCATCAAAGTAAATCAACAGGAAAGAGTAAACACAGATATTTAGTATGTATAATTTACAGAACCACAGAAGTAAGAGATGCAAAAGACAAGGTTCTCTCTGTTATACCTGTCACTCATTTTTGGGTATTCCCCTGGCCTTGCAGAAGTCTAAGAGTGAAATCCTGGCTCCACTGAAGTCAACAAGAGCTTTGCCATTTACTCAGGGCCAGAATTTCACCCTAGAATTTTCTCTCTTGGAGTCACTTTATCCTCTCGTTCTCTCTCTCTCTCTCTCTCTCTCTCTTTAGTAAATTGTCTTGGATTCCTTATTGCCATTATAGATGAAGTTTTCTGGGGGGAAATCTTTGTTTAAAACATAAGTGTCTGAAGATTATGGTGGGAACTCTTGATGTGGTTTCCTTCGGTATTTAACATTTCTTGAACCAGCTGGTCCCAGAATTGGTTTATAACAGTAATAGGGAAGATATGGTTGGCACCATAGCACTGGGATAGAGTGCAAAGACCTAGAATGTGAAATATGGATGCAAAATCAAAAGGAAAAAGATATTTGCCCAAGTTGTAACAACATCTACCCCAACATATATGAAGCTTTCTGAACAAAACGAGTTAGGGAAAGCTGCAGATGAAGGCTCCATTCATTCTAGGCCTACCTCATCAGAGCAAAATTGAACTACTGTGAAAACGCTAAACCTAAAAATGGACAGCATTATGAAAGTACATTTTGGGCCACCTAAGCACCCAAGGCCTTTTGTAATGATTCCCAATGTCTTTGATTGCAAGACTTTTAACTTTAGCTAATAGTGTAGAAAGATTAGTATAGGCAGTGATGTCACACCAAAATCTAACTGAATCATCCCACCTGGATCGATCGGTCTTCAGCTGTCGTTAAGACTGCGCCGATCACAACACATCCGCCATTCTTCTCGCACTCTTGCCTTTCTTCTCCACGTTCATCCGAAATGTTTAACAATGTCATCTTCCCATCTTCTTGGAGGCCGACCAGATGGTCTTTTCTGTTCTCAAGGATACCACTCAGCAATGACTGTGGTCCACCTATTGTCCA
This sequence comes from Caretta caretta, assembly GCF_965140235.1. Classification (NCBI taxonomy): domain Eukaryota; kingdom Metazoa; phylum Chordata; order Testudines; family Cheloniidae; genus Caretta; species Caretta caretta. Next base: position 58,051,851 of record NC_134209.1, read on the forward strand.
TGAGCCATGCTGTTTGGCCCGCCCATCACATCTTGTTATGTCTGCTTTCCACAACAATATCTTTCACACCGCTATGTTCTCTGATAATTTCATTTGGGATGGGAACCAGAAGGGAAATTCCCAACATAGCTCATTCCATTGCCCTTTCAGCTGCTGACAGCCGCTGTTCTCTCTTTGTCAGTGCCCACGTTTCACTGCCATACAGCATGGCTGGCAGCACTGTTGAATTGAAGATATTTGTACATGTGGTCTTGTCGATTTTTCCTTTGAAAATGCTGGAATTAAATGCACACCTTCCTGCCCGAATCCTTCATGAGAGTTCTCTGTTTAGGTCTTGGTGCATATTAACTTCATGGCCCAAATATATGTACTGTTCCTCTTCTTCGATTTCTTCTCCTGTTACCGTTATTCGGACTTTTGGTAAGATGCAATCTCCTTGGATAAGATGCGATATCCTCAGTGTCTGTGAAACCAGAAAAAAGAAGGAGTTGGAAGTCAACTGGAAGGATGGAAGTGCTGTGAGGCTCGGAAAGGGAGATGGCGCTAGAAATGTTGGAGGAGTCAGATTTATCATCAGTAAGGATTGGTCTTCGAAAGTCATTTCATGCCAGCTAATATCATCACATATTGGTGTGCTGCATCTTCAGATGGAGTCAAAAGCTATCCAGGCCTTCGCTCCCACAAGTGTAAGTGAGGACGAAGAAATGGAAGAATTCTACCAAGAGCTCAAAAGAGCCCTCGCGCAAAAGTCCACTTACACTGTCACATTGGGAGATTTCAATGCCAAGGTCGGGAAAGGGAAAGCTGGCGAAAAGTTCATAGGGAGATACGGCAGCGGTGAAAGGAATGAAAGAGGAGAACAGCTGGTAGCCATGGCAGAAATGAAAGAACTGTATGTGGCAAACACCTGGTACAAAAAGAAGACCGCAAGAAGGTGGACGTGGATAGCGCCGAATGCAAAGAGCAAGAATGAAATTGAAAAGCCCAAATCATCCCAAATGGGCAAAAGGAAGTTAGAGACTGACACTAGAAAAGAGGCATGCTCATATGATTGCAAAAGGGAAGGTTATGTCCCTGCCCACATTTGGGAGTAGTTTCTATGGAACCTTAAAAGGCCCCAAGCCCTCATTTCCATTAGTAGCCAGAGAAGTGCATTTCTTTTGGACTGGATATTGACAGCTCCTTGCCCCACAACCAAATGGCTCAGCATAATCTGTCTATATCAATGCAGTATAATACCATTCAGTAATATGTTGGGTGATAGGGTAGCAATCAAGTTTGACTAACATTAATCTGATAGCATGTATAGCTATTGATTTATATTGTTTTACACTTTGCTAAAAGATTACCTTTATTTTAAGGTAGTAAAATACCTTATACTACCTAAAATAACTTATAATAATGTTCATATGCAATAATTAATTTAATATCTGTCTAGGATGATTGCCATTTTGTTACTGTGATTCTAGTACCACTTTCACTCTTTAATAAAGTAGTCATAACAAACAAAGAAAAATGAACCCTGGAGATTTTTTTTGGTCTTTAAATAGTTGTAAGGGAGCTTATAACTCCCTTAGTTGTTGGTAATAACAGCACTGAAACTTCTCCACTACCAGATTCACCTTTTAAATAGATCAGTGTATATTCATGAAATAGTCTGATGTGCCAGATTCTGCCCTGACTGACACCACTTACCTATTTGAGTTTGAGTTGCCCTGGTTGAAGTCAGGGCAGAATATGGCATTAAGGTCACATAGATGTGTTATATTGTACAGCAGGTGAAGAGGAGATGCTAACTGTGCAATGTCTGAAAGAGTTTGCAACAGGGGGAGTAGAAGCTTTTTCTCCAGGTACATTTTCTCCTTAACTAACTGTGAAGGTAAGCATTAGAACAGTTATCATGATCTGTAAGAGATGTGTCATGCTCTGCTTCCTGCTTGAAGATAAAGAATCCCTGTGCATGAAGTGCAAATTGATAGCAGGTCCTGAAAGCCTGCTATTAATCAGGTATAGCATCAGAAAGACAGAAGAGTTTTTGCATAATCAGACTAGGCAGCACCATTGCAGATGGAATGTGTCTCAAGTGGTGTCCCACAGAAACTGGTTCTTGGCCATACTGAAAGACTGAAGAACCTCAGTTTATTTCATTTATTCAAGAAGAGGTGATCTGATTACAATTTACAAGCACCTACACGCCAAAGAGATTTCTGGTAGTAGATGGCTCTTTAATCTAGCAAAATAATGATAATAAATAAATAATAATAAACAATAATAATAATAATACCACCACCAAAAAAACAAACAAAAAAAACAAACAAACCCACAACCCACACCTAAAATCCACTAGTTAGAAGCTAAAGCTAAACAAATTCAGACTAGAAATTGAGGGTTCATTTTTAACAGTGAGGATAAACAACAATTGGCACAACTCACCTACGGATGTGATACATTCTCCATCACTTTAAATAAAAACTGTATATCTTTTTAAAAAATATATGGTACAGTCCTAACAGAAGTTATCTGTTTGATTCAGAAACTACTGGGTTAGATTCTTTGGCCTGTGTTATAGAGATCAGACTATAGGATTATAATGGTCTCTTTTGGCCGTAACAATCTATGAATCTCAGTCACGTTTTACTTAATGACATTATGTCATATATGATACAAGATAAAGTGTGACTATTTAAATAGCCCAGTGCAATGTCACAGTGAAACCAAAATCTGCTCTCTTTGTATGTGTATCCCCTGTACTCTCCGTTAGTGTTCTAAATTCCTGGAGCAGGACCCAAATAGTGGAAGAAAATTCAAATCTGACTGTTTCTAAGAACCAGGGTCTGCTTGTTCACAAACTGACAAACCTTTATATAAAGTTCAATTAATAAATGGAACACATATTTTCAATATTATTGATGTATCTCAGGGTGGATTCAGGGCTGCAGACTGTATATTTCCATTCACTAAACACACTGGGTAGAGTATTTTAGATAAATATATACAAGGAACATAAATTCAAATAAGCTGATTACTCTTTTTTTTTATGTTCTTTTTAAGCACTGAAAAGCATCTTTAAAATGTAAATAAGCCTTGCGGAGTTATTTTCTGCTAATGACAAAGCCAGAGAATAACTGAAGCAGCAGAATTCACTGTCTGAAATTCAGCCTGATTGTCACTATATGAAGTTATTTTTACAGCTTCTCCAGAACAAAGAAAATATCTCATTTTAAAGTATGGTTATAATTCAATTTTCTGAGGTGAAAAACTAAAAAACAAACAAAACTATTTCCTATTAAAATTGATTTTAATGAAACCGGGGGAATGCTTTATATTTAAATACATCTTAGCAGCCTTGCATGTCCAGAATATGGCCTATAGGTTTGGATCTAGATGAGTACAACCAGCTAGAATCTGTTATTCATCTCATTTTTGTTCATATTTAATTCAAGCCCTGAAGAAAGTTTTTAAGGTTAGTAATATTTTTTCTTAATTTTCCTCATGTTTCAACAGAAAACAGAATCCATTTGGATGGGAGTAAGCTCTTCAGGTGTGACGCTTATTTACAGTAAAGTCACTTTTTAAAATCATTCTGGCAGTAAAAAGTGGACTTACAATAGTTTAAGTTACAATTTACATCCACTCTAAGGCCTCTCTGCACTGCCAGAGCAGAAAAAGCAACTGTAGTGTAAATGAGAATCAGGCCTTTCAAGCTGATCACAGACAAAGCATCTATTCTGCAAGCATGTCTAATTTTAAGCACGTCTTATTAAAATCAGTGGGATTACTCACATGCTTAAATCTAGACATACAAGTGGGAAGTACTAGGTGATCTCCTGAGGTCCTTTCCAGCTCTATATGTCTGTGATTTCATAAGCTTAAACAACTTGTTGAGCTGGGACCTGAGAAATGCTTTGTTTTCTACATAGGTTTGCAATGATAGATGCAGAATATAGGTTTCCTCTAAAATGCATTAAACGACCACTAACTCAATCTTGGATGGCTTCTGCTTCCAACGGCGGGGGGGGGGGGGGGGGGGGGGAGATGTGATTTTAACTGCTGTTCACAAAAAGTGATTCAAGCCATCCTTTATCTGTATGAGGGTAAGCGACCCCTTAAAATTAAAGCCTGTTTATACTTGCTGATCTGAAGGGTCACTTTTTCCCAGTCTAAACTACAGTTAATATGCTAGACACATTCATTCATTTTTCAATGTGTGGTAAATTGCAACTCAGGAGAAATGCACACTACAGAGCCTGTTTTTCCTTTCACTCATATTGGTGTAAATCAGGAATAACTTCATTGAAGTCAACTGCTAATAGTAGACACTTTTATATGGTGGAAGAGTGATTTGCAAGGAGCCCAGAGGTCCATGCAGTGACAGTGAACAAATTGCCTGGGTGAGGGATTCAGGACTGGTCCCATAGTAAATTGGGATAAAAATCTCCAGCATGTGCGTTTGAAAAATGAGAATCTCAAATTAAATTATATTTGAGCTCTGAAAATTATAGAACCAATTAAATATTTTCAGTTTCTCTGGTTGCCCTTTGCTGAGAGATCAGATGGAGTTAAATTTCTGTCTGTGGTACTTTCTATCAGAAAGTATAAGCGCTGCCTTTTCAATCACAAGATAATTGACAGCTGACCCTACATGTAAATAAAGTTACTGCAAACAAAAAAAACACCTTCCTAGAAAAAGGCGCAGTGAGCTCTGACTGATCCAGAGGGAGAAAAAATATTTCCAAACAATAGACTCTTTAAAGGCACATTTGTTTGAAATAGTAGAATTGCCTTGCAATCTCCATTGTGGTGTATGAAAGTAAACAAGAACTACAGTTTCCAGGTTTTTATTTTATGAGTTTGGAGGTACAGGAGTGTTTTTGTTTTGGAAGGAAGTAGGGAATTACAGTGAAGAGATTATTACATATTTCATAACACTGCCATTTCATGCCACACTCTGGTCTCCAGCTACGATGGGGTCAATTAACATCCCCTCATACCAGTAACTGGAAAAGGTCAAATGTGAAATAAAAAATACCACCTTTCCTAAGGGAACATATTCATAATATGGAAGGCCTAATATATATAAGGTTGTCATTTGTAGCTTTGGGATGCTAAAGTTTAGTACAGGAAGAAATTGGAATGTCTCTTGGATGGGGAAAAAGTGGTCATCAGAGAATGCAACTGACATGATTTCTCTCTATAATCCTGACATAAGGGTGCTTGGTGCTGTCACTGTGAGAAGGCAAACGAAGGCTCCATTTTATAGTATTGTCAGTTCTGCTTTTTTAGCTCACATAGCATACTCAGAACTAATTGCGTGTTCTGTGTTCCTGTGAAACAGCCAGTGGCTATTTTATAATTAACTGGATACTTCAAATTCTTAGTTTTCCTTGCAAACGACAGCCATGAGAGGCATGCTTTCTTCCTCAATTGGACTGTTTCAGCTATCCAAAGGTCAATGTGTGTATGTGTATAATGCACATGTATAAATAGGCTTTCCAGTTTTTGAGTTTTGAGACAGAGATATGACACAAAAATACAAATTACTCTTCTGGTTCCTTAAGATTTTGGTTCAGAAAGACAGTTTATTGATATACAGTAGTATTCATTTATTTAACAGTAGAAAACAATGCACAGGAGAAAAGTATTGGGGAAGAGAAATCAAAGTAAATGGAGGAAAGGAAGGAAGTAATAGAAAAAAGCAAATAAGGATAAGGTCCTAACTTGACCCTATTATAGTAAAATGCAGTTTTGCATGCCTAAGAAATTACCTTCTTATCTCTGCAGGATCATCATCTGGAGACTGCCTATTCCACTACAGCTCCTATAATTAATATAAAACTAAAATCATGGTCTAAATCTGTAGCTTTTGCTCACTGTTGCCATTATATGCTGAAAGATCAAACAAACGTGTAGACTGATTGTCCTTGAAAAAGCATCACAAAATTATCTTGTGTTCAACTAGACTTCTAGAGCGTTTGTGTTGCTTAGGATTCTGGTGTGGTTAATATGTACAGGTCTCTAATATAGATTTAAAATATTTGTTTTCTCATATGTTCATCTAGTATCAGTTCTGTTTGGCCCTCTCAGAGAAACAAAGTTTAAAGTGGGTAATTTAGCTTACTCCTCTGGGAACCTACACCTATCTTTTCTTTTCTGCCTTATTTTCATACTGATTCAGGAAAGCATGTGTTTAGATTTAAATTAAATGAACCTGGGTTTAAGCATTCTTCCTGCATCAATATTATTAGTAGTTAATAAATAAATAAAAATTCCACAGATCAGGGCCAGATTGTGTTAATTACTTTAAAAATACACAGAAAAGTATAGTTTCTGTCCATAAAGAATTAACAGCTTAAACAATCAAGATAGACAAACGGTGAGAGGAGATACAGAGGCCCAGAGGTAAACTGACACACTCCAGATTCTTCTCCAGATCTTCTGACTCTCAGTCTAATGCCCAATCCACCAGACCACACTCCCTCAAATGCTGCTTCTTGTATTAGTAATACAATATGATATCATGGATTTATTAATATTGTTTATTAGAGGTGTATTTTCCTTGTTTCATATGTCTTCCTCTTCTCTATCCCTCTCATCCATATCCACATGTATATTTTTACCTATAGTTGTAGGCACTAGTTATTATAGCAGCTGGAATTTTTTGTAGGTGAAATACAACATGGTATTTTCAGGGATTATTATGAAAGTTTGTGATTAATGGCCACGTTTTCCCTTTTCTGTACTTGAAGATCACTTTCTATGGGGAAGGGAGGAGGTTAAAATTTATGCTAATGTTGACAGCAAATTCGGGCTTTACAGTGAAAATGTCAGTAACCTAAAATGAAAGGTTTCTTTTACCTAAGAAATGTGATTTGGAGGCACAAAGAACAAATGTACTTTCTTTTTTCTCTAAAGGCAAAAAAAAACCCATACATTCTTCACAAGTTTTCTGAGTTAGAATTTTGAACACAGTTCAGCTGACCATTTTCTATCTTTATTAATTTGAGTGTTTGCCTTGCAATCCTTAAAATTTCATAGTTGACATTGAGGCCATCAAGAGTTGGAGTGCACAAGAGCTTCTGGATTGGGCCTTTTATGTATGGTATGTAGTTTGTGGCTATCTATTGTATTAATTATACTGAGCAGTAATGATGGACTTAAACAAGGATTGGAAGAAACTCTCAAACATATCAGACTTAAAACAAAAATCCATTCACCCTTCAGTTCTTCATAATTTTTTCTTGTCACATTTACTAATTATAGAATAGATTAAGAGAATGCTTGTTCTCAGCCAGTCTTCTTTTCATATTTGATTCTTACAAATGAAGTTGTCATCAAATTCTTTTCCACAGCAGCGTGCTGTTTTTCTGTGATGCCACAAACACAGGATTTTGACTTCACTATAGGGTTAAGCTGTCATGGGGCAGCACCTACCTCTCAAGTGCACCCCTTTCAGGTCAGTTGTGTCTGTAGTCTTTCAGTTATGGAGACCTGTCAGTGGTTTCTCAGGTGTTTTTTCAGTGACTCAGCCCTCCAGCCGAGTCACACACACTATCAGTATGTGAAACAGAACAAACCCCTTCCGGGGTATAAAGTCTTTAACTTGTCCTGACCCTCATATGGTGCCATACCCTCCGAGCTTCGTTCCTGGAGACATTGTCTTCTTACAGCCCGCCCTGGGCTCAGTCCTTACTCAGTTCCAGCAGCCAGGCAGGAGCTCCTTTGCTCCCCTGGTCCCTACCGGCAACTGTCCTAGGCTCAGTCCCAGCAGCCAGCCAGGAGCTCCTTCTTTGCAACCTTGGTTTCTGCCCACACTGAGCTGTGCATGGTCCTGCTGCTCTTTCATCTACCCAGGAACATAGTTCTCTCTTCTCCTCTCTCCAGTTCCAGGCAGCAACTGACTGCTTTGCCTCTGCTGCTTCCTTTCATATAGCGCTTCTGGCCCCTGATTGGTTGCTCCAGCAGCCACTTTAGGCTGCCTGGAGGACTTCTTTTCTGCTCTATTCTGGGGCAGGGCCATGAGGCCTCCAGCAGGGGGACCACAGATCTAGTCCACCCCATCACAGAAAGGAAAAAAAAAACTGAGAGGAAATATCGGCAAAAGCAGTACAAAGAGTGGCTGATCCATCAACCATTACTCATGTGATTAATCCTCACTTCCTGTAAATCAATGGAACTACATGGGTGAGTAAAGATTTCTCTCATAGTAAGTAATACAGGATCAGTCCTAAGGCTTCATCAAGTTGAATATATATATGAAAATATTTTGTTTGTCAAATTTGCTTTAATGGAAGAATTTCTCTTTAAAATCTAAAACAAAGTGTCTGTTTGGATTGTTTCTTACAGAAACCCACAAATTTGATCACATCTTAGAAATCAAGGTCTGAAGTCTTTGGCAGTGTATTCATAAATAAGCACTAAAATATGTGTATAAAAATGAAAGAAACAGACTGGTTTTCTTTTTGGCTAATATCACCTGGTGATTTGTTATGTGCTATGTGTCTAGAGAGATGTAGACAAAAAACAGCTCCTGAAACAGGAAATCAAACCATTGTAACTAACACTGTATCCTGCTGTTTTGCTAGAACTGAAAAACAGTAGAAGGATGGCAGCAGTGGGCTAATGTTGGTCAGTCTCTTGGAAAATGGAATTATGCATAGCTGTTAAATTCTGATAAAATAAAGAGCAAAGTCAGTCAGTGACTGGCAAATACCAATTGTAGTCTAAAGATTAGTAGGCTCAATTTGAAACATGGCGATAGAAACAGCAGTAGAAAAATTTTAAATGCTGTGAAGTCTAACTATGATAGTTTAAAAGGGCATGAATATTCTCTTTTTAGTGGGGAACATTTTTCTAATCCTCCTAGTTGGGATCCCGTTCCACACAAAATCCCAGCAATTATGACACTTAAAGCTTTCAAAAAGTGCTTTTAAAACTATATAAATTCTCAAATATGAGGAAAGGTTTTTTTTATTATTCATGTCAGTGACAGGTTCTCAGCACAGTAAGGATAACAAGTGAGTGATGTTGTTGAATAAGAACAAATAAAGTATTTGACAGGGAAACTGATCAAATGGGTTAAGACGCTTGGTATTGTTCCTTCTTCTACTCTTGCACTGTCCCCAATTTTTTTTGAAGTTTCCTTGCATTTTGATCTAACATGTCTGTTGTCCATAAACTTGGGGGAAAAAATGAAAAAATAACATGATTGATTGGCACTCACACAAAAATACAAAATTTTAACACTGTTATCATGTTTGTCTGCCTTTGTGGAGAACAGTCAGGGAAATCTACAAAATAAATTGACAAGATCAACTAATTCCAAAGTAAATGCTTGCAGAAGATCTTCAGAGTTCATTGGAATTTTTTTTTGAAACATCAAAAAAATCTAAGTAGAGCAAACCAATATAAAGCAACAAATACAGTAAGAAGATGACAAGGGACATATTTAGGACACACTGTAAGAGTGTCACAAACATTATTTCCCCAGCAAGTCATAATATGGACACTAACTGGAAAGAGAAAAAAGAAACATTACACAGAACAATAGAGAAAGCAGCCAAATACATCAATGTGAGTATCAGAAGCCTGAACAGACCATATGTCAAGGTTCCTTCCCCACTCTGAAGTCTAGGGTACAGATGTGGGGACCTGCATGAAAGACCCCCTAAGCTTATTCTTACCAGCTTAGGTTAAAAACTTCCTCAAGGTACCAACTTTGCCTTGTCCTTGAACCCTATTCTGCCATCACCAAGCGTGTTAAAAAAAGAACAGGGAAAGAGCCCACTTGGAGATGTCTTCCCCCCAAAATATCCCCCCAAGCCCTATATCCCCTTTCCTGGGGAAGACTTAATAAAAATCCTCACCAATTTGCATAGTTGAACAGTCTCAAACCCTTGGATCTTAAGAACAATGAAAAAGCAATCAGGTTCTTAAAAGAAGAATTTTAATTGAAGAAAAAGTAAAAGAATCACCTCTGTAAAATCAGGATGATAAATACCTTACAGGGAAATCAGATTCAAAACATAGAGAATCCCTCTAGGCAAAACCTTAAGTTACAAAAAGACACAAAAACAGGAATATACATTCCATTCAGCACAATTTATTTTACCAGCCATTTAACAAAAGGAAATCTAATGCATTTCTAGCTAGATTACTTACTAATTTAACAGAAGTTCTGAGGATTTATGAAGAGCATTCCTGATCTGTTCCCAGCAAAAGCATCAAACAGACAGACAGACTGACCCTTTGTCCCCCGCCCCCCCTCCAGCTTTGAAAGTATCTTGTCTCCTCATTGGTCATTTTCGTCAGGTGCCAGCGAGGTTCATCTTAGCTTCTTAACCCTTTACAGGTGAAAGGGTTTTGCCTCTGGCCAGGAGGGATTTTATAGTTCTGTATACAGAAAGGTGGTTACCCTTCCCTTTATATTTATGACACCATATAAAGACCAAAATAAATGGTGGAAACTGGTGGATGCTCTATGCATGTGAGGGTGCAGGAAGACAACAAATAAAGAAAGAAGTTACCTGTTGTAATCTAAACATGTTAGCTACCTGCCTGTGTTGGAGGCAAAGTGGATTCTTTAGAACTTTTGGTCAGTAAGACACACTTTTTTGATTTTAAATAAAGAACATATTTCTTAATTTTAGCCAGAAAAATCACACAAATAAAAATATTCCTTTCTTTATGGTACTTAATTTAGAGTGAATGTGACATTTAAAGCCACTGTGCCTTAAGATGAGATGCAGAGCAACACAACACCAGGAGCCTTTATAAGGATAATGGTATCGACCTCTTTTGTAAAGCATCTGTTGATAAAAGCACTATATATGTAGGCTCTGAAGTATTAGCTTTTTATTGGTACATATCATCAATTTCACTATATACACAAACTGACTAAAAATATTTCCATTGATGATAATTGAAATGTACACATTGGCATAGCATGAAAAAAGTTGCTTGAGAACTTAAAGTTTTATTTAAGGATGTTTACTTTGTATAGTTTGACATGTGATGTTGAAAATTTCTGCTTAAATGGTTATAAAGTTTTACTTTTTGAATGTCAACATCTACTGTCATTAAATAGCTATTTTCCAACCTCCATATTGTCATAACTATCTACAACTGTGAAAATGTAAATGGATACAAATAAAAAACGCTTAAAATAAACAATGATCTCATTCATGAAAATTATGAAAAATAAAGCTCAAATTCTGCCAGGCTTATATATACAAAGATGGATGTTATTTCCTAAAGATGTGTTACCCCAGAGCATCAGCTAAGGTCTGCCAGAGGGGCAAGGCCATGGCCTCACCTCATAGAGCTGGCAATGTTCATATTTCATTTCCCCCTTCTCCCATTTCCCAGCCTGCTTTCCCACCCACCCACTTCTCTTTTCCCATTATCATGGAAGGAAAGATATAGGATTCTGGCTGATCCCTCTGCAGAAGAGTGGGGGGTTGGGAGGGAGGGCTCTTTATGCCTTCTTCCATGCACGGAACACCTATGAAAGGGCAGGGGGAATCTGCCCTTTTATGCAATGCACATGGAATAAATTATCAGTATTCCTACATAGCCATGTACTATTCCACATTTGCTATGAAAACTCAAATGGAGGGTTTGTGTAATAATCACATGTGTGCAGGTAACAGATTTTTTTCTTAGTCTGGGGAAAGGGAGCATAATTCACACACGTAGAGAAAGATGATTCAACAACATCACTACAAATCAGAGAGGAACTGTTGTCTCATAACTAGAGTGCTGGACTACAACTTGAGAGAACTATCTTCTGTTATCAGCTCCGCTGTTGGCCTGTGGGTGACCTTCGACAAGTCATTTCCCCATTTTACAGATGAACAAACTGAGGAGCAGAAAGATGAATAATACTGACCCCCTTTGTAAAGTGCTTTGAGATCTACTGAGGAAACTTGTTTTATAAGAGATAGGTATTACTGTTTAGTAAGGAAGACACATTTATCACTATTGAACCCTCAGTTTACCAATTTTATCAACACATTATGAGATCACACAATTGCTGTCTACATATAAAAGACCCCAGATTTCATGATTATTTTAATTATTCATTGTTGTGTGCTCACAGTGTACTGTGCTGAACATAGAAGATGACAAAATTTCTATGAAGCTCACAAGCCTAATTTTCCACTGCCTTGTACCATGTATAGTCAATCATGCCTGTTCAAAATGAGCACAAATGGATGCTCATTTTGATCTGGTAGTGTTTCACACTCAGTTTGCACAGGTGTACATGACTATGCAAGGGACAAGAAAGTGGAGATTTAAGCCAAATATCTCAAAAATATACAATGTTAAAATCAAGTGAAAAACACAGCACAGATTTGATACAGAGCATTTCTATCATACAGCTCGAGGTAGCAACTTCCCATCCCAAAGGCGATGATGGCTAGTAGACACCAAAGCCAAAGTCATTCTGGTGTCTTAGAGCCAAATCACTTTCTTTTTCAGTATATACTGATGCTTCCATTCACAATAATAGAGCATGAACCTGGAAGCCATTGAAAACCAAAGATCATTCTGAGTAGGGAAAGAAAAGAGATACTGAAAACTAGGGAAAGGGGGTGGGAGTAAACAGACAAGCAATGGAGGGACTGAAGATGAAGGACAAAGAGCTGAGGCTCGGCCAGGGTATTTGCTGATAAAAGGTTTGTGTCAGCTTTGATTCCCCCCCCCCCTTTTTCTTTCTCTATATAATTAGTTATTTTTCCACTAGAAATTAGAGCAACATCCTGCTCTGGAAAGATGAAGGCACAAGACAATCTCTGGTTTCCACTTTTGCTACTTTCTCAGGTTTCAAGTCTCTCAAGACAACCTAATTTAGTACCTGTTATAAGGATGCCATCTTTCAGGTATTGTCCATATACTGTGTTCTGATGGCACCCCTAGCAATGTTTCCTGCAATCTGCAACTTGTATTTGGAACATTAATAAGCATTGATTTTCACTTTCATGTCCCAAGCACAGCAGTAGGACTTAGTATGTCTTCACTGACATACTAAGTGAAGTGATTTTCACTTCACTGACTGTTATATCCCCTTTGGGAATCCTCACATCACTGCCCAGCTTTTTACAGACTTCTATTTCGTAGAGATTTGGGATTAGTGTTCTTAATTTGTGTTCAAAATCTAATTCACAATACTTTAGGAGATGTAAGGTGCACAGACATAAACAGTAAATGCGAATCATCCCTACTTACTTTCTCCATGTAATTTTCTGACTGTTCAATGACATAACACGAGTAATATTTTAAATTGATTTTGCCTGTGATCTAAAGCAGAAAGTTGATAAAATAAGTGCCTGATGAGTATAACCTGATCAAAGAAGTCTCCCCCCCCCCATTTTATAAATAGATCCCTTAATTTTTAAACTTCTTAACCAAAGGAAAAGAACATAGGACAAGAATTTAATACAACTTCAAATGAAAGTCTAGAGATTTTGGATTTTAATCCATATTTAATCTGTAAAGAGCCACATCTCATCTCCACATATATAACCAGCTTCCCTGAGGGATAAATTGGGAGTACTAATATTGTATTGTACAGCAGCCTGAGGTGTGGTACAGCAAATATGTTGCACACTTTCTGTAAATAAAAATATACACTGATCACTCTGCTGGATTATAGAGGACCTTTCATTTTACAATTATTTCTTACAGGGCCAACCTCAGAGCAATAACCTATTCATTTCAGTAAAAGGTAATTGAATATATTCAGATTTATGTGCAAGGAAGGCTCATATTCATTTAAAAATTTATATGCAGTAAGGACATGTAGTTGAGTTATAAGGCAGAATTTAGAAGCCAAGTATGTGTGTTAGGCAGAATGGATTGTGATGATTCTCTTACAAGGACTTCCTAGCTGTGACTTGGAAAAACTAGATGTGATTTGTAAAGAACGGAACAGTCTTGGATAGCAGGACATGGTCTTGTGTTTAAACGCAAATTAACAAGCGTACAACTCCTACCTGCCTGGTAGCAAAAATAAAACAAATAAATAAATAAATGAAAACAAACTTAAAAACACAACAAAAAACAAAAAATAATCCACCTCACCCTAAAAGGAGATCCTGTGTTGTTTCCCATTATACTTCTTAATGATGCTCATTACAACCTTAACTGCATTTTAATGCCAAAATGTAATGACTCTATTCATCATCAGAATGAAATACAAATGCTGACAATTGACAAACTTAATAACAACAACAAAAAAGTTCACAGGATTCAAAATTCTGACAGTGCTTATTTCAGTTGGAAAGAGAGCTATCACAGATGCTGCTCAGATCCAGAGGAATGAAACTCGACACATTACAAGAAAACCTTTCAAAGCAAGGAGATGCTGGACAAGAAAGGCACCACTAATTCAGAACACCTGTTTTGTTTAACTTCTGCACAAAGGTCTACATCCCAATACTGTATATAATTTCAACCCCCTATTGGCAAGGTGGAGACAGATGAGGAGAGGAAACCATTTGAGTGATTTTGATAAATTAGTTTATGAGATGATAAATGGTTCCAACACTTATATAAATCATAACCTTATATTTATATGATTTCCATCCAGAAGGATCCCAAAGTTGTATACCTAGCCAATTATTATAATCTTATTGCCACAAAAATGGTCAATTTCCCATATACACCCAGGTCCCATGACACAAAGAACTTCTATAAAATTAACACTGTAAACCAAACTTTGCAAAGGGAGGAAAGGTTGAAGTTAATTTCTTCATTTGCACCCTTTGGTCACAAGATTTATAATGTAAATGTTCTGAATGAGTTGTGTAATAATATTCTCTACACCCTCCCCCACCTTCACTGGTTCCTTCACTTGCTCTGTTGTATCCCAATAAATGTCAAGTCCAGGACAATAGTGAGTGATTAATCTCTATAAAATATCTGGCAACTGGGGAATTTTAATCAGTCCTTGTAGCCACCAATCTGTGTTCTTCGATCCATGTTGTCAGTTCTCTGTTCCCCCACATAATACAGTCCATGAGGGATTATACAGTAATGTCAACTCTAGCAAAGTCTGTACTATGTGTAATCCTCTAGATCGGGGTCCCCAAGGTGGTGCCCGCGGGAGGGGGATCAGGGCCGCGTGTTAGGGTGCAGGAGGGATGCGACTCAGGGAAGAGGGTTGGGGTGCAGGAGGGGTGCACGGTCTGAGCTCCGGCCCGGCACCGCTTTGCCTGGAGCGGCTCTGGGGTGGCAGCGGCCCCGCGCCGCTCGCGGAAGCGGCCGGCACCATATCCCTGTGGCCCCGGGCGAGGGGAGGGGGAAAGGGCTTCGCGCGCTGCCCTCACCTGTGGGTGCCACACCCAAAACTCCGCTTGGCCGGGAGCTTCAGATGTGGCACCCACAGGTGAGGGGAGCGCTCGGAGCCCTCTGCCCCCACCTCACCAGGCCTCAGGGACGTGGTGCCGGCCGCTTCCGGGAGCGGCGCGGGGACCGCGGCACCAGGGCGGTGGCAATCCCGGGGGCCGGATCCAGCCCGCCGGCCATAGTTTGCCCACCCCTTCACTAGAGGATGACCACACACACCTGAGCAGGTCTGACACCCTTCATCTAGTGGAAGACGGAGTTCTGGAGGACAGGGGGTGAGAAAGAGAGAGACATACACACGTCTAGTAAACCATTGAATACATGGGCAAATTATATATATATATATATATATATATATATATACATATACACACACACACACACACCATTTTTAATATTAAAATATTTGTTTTGCTTAAGGGCTAGAGCTGCATATTTTGCAAGTGTAATTTGTTAAATAACATGAGTTCTTATTTTTTTAAAAAATGAAGCTCTCCGAGGAATACATGAAATTCAGTGCTGTTATAAATGAATTGAAATCTCCCTCCTTTCCCTGCTTAATATTTGACAGTAACCTTCCTTTATTCCCAAAGTTATTTGCTCCAAAGTCAGTTCAGTTTTTCTTTTCTTCTCCCTTATCCCACTCCATTGTATAGCTTCTTGACAGAAATCTAGTCTTACATTCAGTTGGTTGGTGGACTTTCCTCTTAACTCTAAAGAGCTAGCAATAAGGTAATCAACCAAGTGAAGACTAAGCTACAGAAAATATCCTACAAATATATTTCCTTTTAAATCTAAGATTCATGATTTTGGGTTATCATCCAGAATTATTAGAAAGCAGTGCAGACAAATACCTGTAACTGATTTTTACTTGTAGCAGCCAAAAATATATAATCTTTTTATGGTTAAAAGAGGAAATAGTGAAATGTTGAACAACATGCAGAGAGAGAAATTAAAGGAATTACTAAAAATGTAATACATTGTCATACTCAAATTTCAAAAGAATATATGGTATGCTAAAGAAGGTACCCCTTTTCCCCGTCTTGCCCCCCCAGTATAAGTCTGTATAAAAATCACATTGCTTCATATGTAACCCCTGAAAAAATCCAGTTAGAGACTTGCCATATTAGATCAGACCCAAGACCCACCTAGTCTAGTATGCGCTCTCTGACAATGGCCAGTACCAGGTGAGTCAGAGGAAGGTGTAAGAAGCCAGCAGTTGCATTATGCTCTGATGCACCCCAGAATATCAATAAAAAAACACACACAAAAATGAAGTGAGACACACAGGTGGGTTGTCAATCAAAGCACGTAATAACCATTAACTGGTTAGCTCAGTAACAGTCTCAACAAAACATAACAGTCTGAACAGCAAATATGTAGCAGTGGGACGTGAGTAGCTACACACACCTAATGCTATGTGCAGACACACAACCTTAAACAGTTTGGGGAGAAGGAATCAAGAAACAAAACAGAAACACAAAGCAGGAAGTCTACACACACACATAAGTTATTGCCAGTAGGCAGATGTGGGGTAATCTGCTGCCCACATTATGTCTCATCCTGGTCTCTGATAGTTAGAGATTGGTTTAAGATTTGAAGCATGAGGTTTAATATCCCTCTGGAAGGGATATTAAAGTTTCTGTCATCAAATATAACAGCTCTGCATGTTCTTGTAAACTAGGGAGGAAATTCCAAATTATTTTGCCAAATCTAGCCATAATTATTGACATCAGCATGGAAGAAAGATTAAACCCAACCAAATTCCCACAAATATCACTCCTCTTAACTATTAAAGACTTAATCACAGAAATTGTTTTGCATTCTGGTTTGAAAACTGCAAAATGTCTATGTAGCTATAGATTATCCTTAGATATACAGTGGTCACACTTAAAATAATTCTTCCATTTTTGAATAGTTTATCAGCTTGTGAGAGATCTGCCACACTTAAAATAAGGAACAACAGTAGAACCAGACATTTCTCTTACAATGATAGAACTTCTTTAAAGTGAACCTACTTCATATGTTAAAAATAATAATAATTAGCTCTCTACCTATTCAGGTAAGTATATGGCTCTCATCATAGTATCTAATGATCAAAGTATTTAGGTACCAAGAGATGCACCTACAGGGATTGTCATGAACTAAGTAGGCCAGATGCCCACCTCACAATGAAATCATGAAATTTCAGTGGGACTCAGGAACCTTTGCATTGTTCTTTACTGCAGAGGATTTTAGGGAGATACCCACATAAGAGCTATTCTTTTTGAACAACAAATCTGAAGTACTGAACCAAACTAATGTGTCAATAGAAGAGATTTGAGAACAAACTGATACATTAAACAATAAGAAGTCACCAGGACCAGACGCTATTCAGCAAAGAATTATGAAGGAACTCAAAAGTAAAATTGCAGAACAAGTGTATTATATAACCTATTGCTGAAATAAGCCTCTGAACCAGATGACTGGAAGGTAGGAAATGTAACAGCTATTTTTAGAAAGGGCTCCAGGGAATTCCTGGCAATTATAGGCTGGTGAGCCTATTTTCAGTATTGGGCAAATTAGTAGAAACTAAAGTAAAGAACAGAATTACTGTTAATATAATGTTAAAAAACAGTAGGGATCTATTATCGACCACCTGACCAGGACAGCTATAGTGACGATGAAATGCTAAGGGAGATTAGAGAGGCTATCAAAATAAAAAATAACCTCAGTAATAGTGGGGGATTTCAATTATCCCCATATTGACTGGGTACATGTCACCTCAGGATGAAATGCAGAGACAAAATTTCTCAGTACTTTAAGTGACTGCTTCTTGGAGCAGCTGGTACAGGAACCCACAAGGGGAGAGGCAACTCTCGATCTAGTCCTGAGTGGAGCACAGGATCTGGTCCAAGAGGTAACTATAACAGGACCACTTGGAAATAGTGACCATAATGTAATAACATTTAACATTCCTGTGGGTGGGAAGAACACTTCAACAGCCCAACACTGTAGCATTTAATTTCAGAAAGGGGAACTATGCAAAAATGAGGAGTTTAGTTAAACAGAAATTAAAAGGTACAGTGACTAGAGTGAAATCCCTGCAAGATGCATGGACACTTTTCAAAGACACCATAATACAGGCTCAATTTAAATGTATACCCCAAATTAAAAAACACAGTAAAAGAACTAAAAAAGATCCACTGTGGCTTATCAACCATGTAAAAGAAGCAGTGAGAGATAAAAAGGCATCTTTTAAAAAGTGGAAGTCAAATCCTAGTGAGGTAAATAGAAAGGAGCATAAACACTGCCAAATTAAATGTAAAAATGTAATAAGAAAAGCCAAAAAAGGAGTTTGAAGAACAGCTAGCCAAAAACTCAAAAGGTAATAACAAAATGTTTTTTTAAGTACAACAGAAGCAGGAAGCCTGCTAAACAACCAGTGGGGCCCCTGGAGGATTGAGTACAATAGGAGCACTTAAAGACGATAAAGTCATCGCGGAGAAACTAAATGAATTCTTTGCTTCAGTCTTCATGGCTGAGGATGTTAGGCAGATTCCCAAACCTGAGCAGTCTTTTGTAGGTGACAAATCTGAGGAATTGTCACAGACTGAAGTATCACTAGAGGAGGTTTTGGAATTAATTGAGAAGCTTAACAGTAACAAGTCACCGGGACCAGATGGCATTCACCCAAGAGTTCTGAAAGAACTCAAATGTGAAATTACGGAACTATTAACTATGGTTTGTAACCTGTCCTTTAAATCAGCAACGGTACCCAATGACTGGAAGATAGCTAATGTAACACCAATATTTAAGAAGGGCTCTACAGGTGATCCTGGCAATTACAGACCGGTAAGTCTAACGTCAGTACCGGGCAAATTAGTTGAAACAATAGTAAAGAATAAAATTGTCAGTCACATAGAAGAGCATAAATTATTGCGCAAAAGTCAACATGGTTTCTGAAAAGGGAGAGCATGTCTTACTAATTTATTAGAGTTCTTTGAGGGGGTCAACAAACATGTGGACAAGGGGGATCCATAGGACATAGTGTACTTAGATTTCCAGAAAGCCTTTGACAAGGTCCCTCATCAAAGGCTCTTATGTAATTTAAGTTGTCGTGGGATAAGAGGGAAGATCCTTTCATGGATTGAGAACTGGTTAAAAGACAGGGAACAAAGGGTAGGAATAAATGGTAAATTTTCAGAATGGAGAGGGGTAACTAGTGGTGTTCCCCAAAGGTCAGTCCCAAGACCAATCCTATTCAACTTATTCATAAATGATCTGGAGAAAGGAGTAAACAGTGAGGTGGCAAGTTTGCAGACAATATTAAACTGCTCAAGATAGTTAAGACCAAAGCAGACTGGAAAGAACTTCAGAAAGGTCTCACAAAACTAAGTGGCTGAGCAACAAAATGGCAAATGAAATTAATGTGGATAAATGTCAAGTAATGCACATTGGAAAAAATAACCCCAACTATAATATGGTTGGGGGCTAATTTAGCTACAACTAATCAGGAGAAAGATCTTGGAGTCATCATGGATAGTTCTCTGAAGACATCCACGCAGTGTGCAGCGGCAGTCAAAAAAGCAAATGGGATGTTAGGAATCATTAAAAAAAGAGATAGAGAATAAGATGGAGCATATCTTATTGCCCTTATATAAATCCATAGTATGCCCACATCTTGAATACTGCGTACAGATATGCTCCCCTCATCTCAAAAAAGATATATTGGCATTAGAAAAGGGTCAGAAAAGGGCAACGAAAATGATTAGGGGTTTGGAATGGGTCCCATGTGAGGAGAGATTAAAGAGGCTAGGACTTTTCAGCTTGGAAAAGAGGAGACTGGGGGAGGGGGGGCGGAATATGATAGAGGTATATAAAATTGTGAGTGGTGTGGAGAAACTGAATAAGGAAAAGTTATTTACTTGTTCCTATAATATACGAACTCGGGGCCACCAAATGAAATTAATGGGTAGCAGGTTTAAAACAAAATAAAAGGAAGTTCTTCACTCAGTGCACAGTCAACATGTGGAACTCTTTGCCTGAGGAGGTTGTGAAGGCTAGGACTATAACAGGGTTTAAAAGAGAACTGGATAAATTCTTGGAGGTTAAGTCCATTAATGGGTATTAGCCAGGATGGGTAAGGAATGGCGTCCCTAGCCTCTGTTTGTCAGAGGGTGGAGATGGATGGCAGGAGAGAGATCACTAGATCATTACCTGTTAAGTTCACGCCCTCTGGGGTACCTGGCATTGGCCACTGTTGGTAGACAGGATACTGGGCTGGATGGACCTTTGGTCTAACCCAATATAGCCATTCTTATGTTCCTAGTTATTAGACTCATAGATAGACATGATTTGTTGTGGAAGAATCAACACCGCTTTTGTAAAGGGAAGTCATTCCTCACCAATCTGTTACAATTTTTAGAGCGAGCCTACAAGCATGTGGTTAATGATGATACAATCAGTATACTGTATTTGGGTATTCAGAACACCATTGACAAGGTCCCACACCAAAAGCTCTTAAAGAAACTCAGTTGCCATATGATGAGAGGAAAGGTCCTCTCCTGAATTAGTAACTGGTTGAAATATAGGAAACAAAGCATAGGAATAAATGGTCAGTTTCCACAATAGAGAGAGGTGAACAGCTGGTGTCCCCAAGGATCTGTACTGAGACCTGTTCAGTTCAATGTATTCATTAATTATCTGGAAAAGGGGGTGGATAGTGAAGTGACAATGTTTGCAGATGATACAAAAATATTTAAGATAATTAAATTCAAAGCAGACTGCGAGGAGTTACAGAAGGATATCACAAAACTGGATGACTGGGCAAGAAAATGGAAGATGAAATTTAACGTTATGTACAAAGTAATTCACACTGGAAAAAATATTCTCAACTATACATATGCAATGATGGGTTCTAAATTAGTTGTTACCACTCAATAAAGAGGTCTTGGAATTGTCATGGATAGTTCTCTGAAAACTTCCTTTCAATGTGCAGCAGGAGAAAAAAGGCTAACAGTGTGTTAGGAACTATTAGGAAAGGAATAGAAAATATCAGAATGCCACTACATATATCCATGGTGCATCCACACATTGAACACTGTGTCCAGTTCTGGTGATCCCATTTCTAAAGGGATATAGCTATTTTTGTTCCCCTTTTCTGAACCCTTTCCAGTTCCACTAAGGGAATGGTGCAGCTTCCATATTAGGAGACACTAAAAAGATTAGGGCTGTTCAGTTTAGGAAAGCTATGACTAGGGGCGATATGATCGAGGACTTTCAGATCATGATTATTTTCCCTTTTACACAATACAAAAACTGTGGGCTACCCAAAAAAATTAAGCAGCACAGGATTTAATACAAACTGGGGGAAGTATTTTTTCCACACAAAGCATAACTTCCCGGTTCATTGCAATGGGAAGTTCTGATGGCTAAAAGTATAACTTGGTTCAGAAAAGAACTGGATAATTTAATGAAATATACATCCATCAATAGCCATTAGCCAAGATGATCAGGGATGCAACCCCATGTTTGGAGAGACCATAAGCCTTTGACTATCAGAATCCAGGAGTGGAAGACAGTAGTGGATCACTCCACTACTGTACTGAATTGCCCTGTACGCTCCCCTTGAAGCTCTAGTTTGGGCCTCTGTCACAGACAAGAGACTGGGCAAGAGAGACATGGTCTGACCCAGTTTGGAAGCTCTTATATTCTTATCTTACCTGCTTAGTTTTTGGAAAATCCGGCTATGTGTGTATCTGCATCTTTAGATATTTAAATACCTTTGAAAACCTGGTCCTAACTCATTTTTGTTCCCCTTCTCTTAACCCTTTTCAGATTCACTATCTCCCTTTAGAGATAGGATGACCAGAACTGGACACAGTATTCAACGTGTGGGTGCACCATGGATATATAGGTTTCAGAGTAACAGTCGTGTTAGTCTGTATTCTCAAAAAGAAAAGGGAGTACTTGTGGCACCTGAGAGACTAACCAATTTATTTGAGCATAAGCTTTCGTGGGCTACAGCTCACTTCGTGAGCTGTAGCCCACGAAAGCTTATGCTCAAATAAATTGGTTAGTCTCTCAGGTGCCACAAGTACTCCCTTTTCTTTTCATGGATATATAGTGGCATTTTGATATTTTCTTATTTTCTATCCCTTTCCTAATAGTTTCTAACACATTCATAATCATACTAATCCTGAAACATTTACTTGTGCAATGTATATAACTGGTCTGTTAATACATGAATAAAGTAGCAGGATCCAACTCCATTTCAGTGCTTTGTTGGATGCTGAAAATGTGGTTTCATAATAGCAAATGGCATCTGACTTTCTGCCTGTAGGAAATAATAAAAATAGATAAATTATTACCTTTGATTTTTTTTGTATGTCTGTACTCAGATTAGAGTACAAACCCACAAATCCTCTCATACATAAGTAATCCTTACTCTTGCAAGTAGTCCAAGTAATTTAGGATTCAGTCCTATTGCTAGTGAAATGAATGGGAATCTTGATACTGATTTCAATAGGAAAAAAATCAGTCCTGCTATAAGAATATTTGCATAGGTAAGAATTGTTCATATCTTTAAGGGTTGAAAAACCGGGCCATAAATCCAAAGTAACCCCCCCGATGTAAATAAGAGAACATCAAGTTTTTAATCTCCAAATTGTTAATTTGGAAAGTGAAATTAAATGTTAATTGACTAAAAGGGAGTTAGCGGGTCTGATTAACAACTTCTGATATTTAGAAAAAAATGAAAACTAAGATTTATTTTTCAGTGAATTGAACTTTCCAAAATTTGGGAGGTCAGGGACATCACTGTGTCCATTCAAAATTTGATGTAACCCTAAATACATTTTACTATAGCAGAAATTACAAGTGGCACAATCTGGCAATATCATAGTCTTTTTATCTTTCCAAAAGGGTGGCTTTTCTCCTATATATTATAGGGTTCCAGTAGATCACAAAATGAATATGAGTCAATAATCTGATGCAGTTGTGTAAAAGGCTAATTTCACTGTGGGGTGTACTAACAGGAATGTTGTATGTAGAACAAACTTGAGGTGATTGTCCTGCTCTATTTGGTACTGGTGAGGCCTCAGAAGGAGTACTTTGTACAATCCTGGGTGCCACATCCTTAGGAAGATGTGGACAAACTGGAGTGATTCCAGAGGAGAACAACAAAAATGATAGAAGGTATAGAAAACCTGATTTATGAGGAAATATGTTAAGGACGGTTACAAAGAGGATTGTGATCAATTATTCTCCTTGTCTACTAAAAGTAGGACAAGAAGTGACGGGCTTCATCGACAGCAAGGGAGATTTAGATTAGATAGTAGGAAATATTTCTAAATATAAGGATAGTTATGCTCTGGAATAAGCTTCCAAGGGAGGTTGTGGAATCCCCATCATTGGAAGTTTTTAAGGAGAGGGATCTGCAACATTTGGCACGCGGCCTGTCAGGGAAGTCTGCTGGTGGGCCAAGACGGTTTGTTTACCTGAAGTGTCCGCAGGTTTGGCCGATCACAGCTCCCACTGGCCAATGGGGGCTGTAGGAAGCGGTGTGGGCCAAGGGATGCACTGGCCACTACAGTCTGGGGACTGATCGGCTAAGCGGCAGTTCTGCAGAAAAGGACCTGGTGATTACATTGGACAAGAAGATGGATATGAGTCAGTGTGCCCTTGTTGCCAAGAAGGATAATGGCATATTGGTCTGCATTAGTAGGAGCGTTGCCAGCAGATTGGGGGAAGTTATTGTTTGCCTCTATTTGGCACTGGTGAGGCCACATCTGGAGTATTACATCCACTTTTTGGCCCCCCACTACAGAAACAATGTGGACAAATTGGAGGGAGTTCAGCAGAGGGCAACAAAAATGGCTGGGAGCCATGACTTATGAGGATAGGCTGAGGGAACTGGGCTCATTTAGTCTTCAGAAGAGAAGACTGGGGGGGTGGGGGGGATTTGATAGCAGCCTTCAACTACCTGAAGGGGGGTTCCAAAGAGGATGGAGCTAGGCTGTTCTCACTGGTGGCAGATGACAAAACAAGGAGCAATGGTCTCAAGTTGCAGTGCTGGAGATCTAGGTTGGATATTAGGAAACACTATTTCACTAGGAGAGTGGTGAAGCACTGGAATGGGTTACCTAGGAAGATGGTGGAATCTCCATCCTTAGAGGTTTTTAAGGGCCAGCTTGACAAAGCCCTGGCTGGGATGATTTAGTTGGGGTTGGTCCTGCTTTGAGCAGGGGGTTGGACTAGAGAGACTCCTGAGGTCTCTTCCAACTCTAATCTTCTCTGATTCTATGATAAAGGGGATGTAAGACTTCAGTACTATCAGTCTGTCACCTTTCATGAACACTAAATTAATCTGAAATTTAAAAGCTAATAAAATGAAAACATTTTATTTAAACACAGTACATTTATTTACTGAAATTATAGATTTCAATAATTTGATTGAGTGCTGGGCAAATATACAAAAACTGTAACGTTTTGACCACAGATTTTTTTAAAATCATTTATATAATAACAAACTGAACTTTCCTGTGCAAACAAGTCTCTTTAAATATTGACTTTAGTTTTCAAGCAAATAAATGTCAGGACCTTTAAAAATGAAATCCTAATCATAAAACAATTTTGGATTCATTTTTATCCTTAATATGTTATATTACCTCTGAGTCAGAGTGATTGCAACTGAAGTTATTTCCTGAAATGTAAATGATTCAGGTAATCCCATTAGAAAAGATATGAAACTGTAAATTTCTTATGAGGTAAAAATTACAATACAGCCTGCTGTCTAGAGAACTATCTGACAGACTCAGAAGAGATTCGCAAAAAGAAAAGGAGTACTTGTGGCACCTTAGAGACTAAGGTGCCACAAGTACTCCTTTTCTTTTTGCGAATACAGACTAACACGGCTGTTCCTCTGAAACCTGTCAGAAGAGATTGTCTTTTTTATTTTTTTTTATTTTTAATTTAAACAGGAATATATAAATTGAAAAAGCTGGTATGTTATCCTGAAAATCCTTACTATTCTATTCCATAGAGGCTCTTATACTGTGTTCATCACCATAGTATTTGAACACCTTCCAAGGAGGGAGTTAAGTAACATGACTAATATCTTTCACCACGTTTGTTCTCTCATCCTCTCACCACAGGGGAAGGATGTGCTCTGGATTTCTTGTTTTGGTATTTTTTATATACATGTTATGCATGAATATCAGCAAAATCAAATGCCCTTTGCACTTGGAGCAGAGGTGGTGAGGTTTCTTGGGGAAGTTCATTCTTCAGTTGTGCTGGGTACTTTGAATAGTAAATTTGTCAAAAAAATGCATTTTTTGAGGGCACTGAAATTATTTGCGAATTTGGGACAAATTAAATGAATAGTTTGGGCTGAAAAAAACCCTGAAAACAAATTTGGAAAAGTTGAAGTGGTTCATTGTGGCCATTTCAAAACATTTTAGTTCAAAAAATTCAAAATGAGAACATGTTGACTTTTTCTTTTAAAAATGAAAAGCCATTTTGATTTTACTTCTTTTTTTCCCCCAAGAGTGAACATCACCCCCAAATTAACTGAAACAAAATGAAAAACTGAAAAATAAAATGTTTCAGATAGAACAAAACATTTAAGTTAACTCAGAAACTTTGTTTCATTTCAAAACAAAAACAAACAACAAAAATCAGTTTCAGTTTGAACAAAACCAAATTTTGTGGGGGGATTTTTTGATTTGGCCAAACTAAAAAAAATCACTTATTTACTCAGCTCTATTCCACAGTGTTAGACCAGTCCACAAAAGTGTTCTGTTTTTCACACAGATGAGGATTTATCCTTTTGTTCAGAATTCCATTGTACCAGAGGATCATAGTTATCAACCACAGTCTTCATCACAGAGCTCTATACAATTTTTTAGATGTCATGTCCCAGGCCATGGAGTAACTTGCTGTTAAGGACAAACCTTGAACTTCATTTGAAATTCTATTGGGAGACCAGCGTAGAGAACAAGTTTAGCATTTGTTTATTTGCTGAGCCAAGCAATAACATTCTTAGTAGCCAAGTGGAGCTCTCAGAGACCACTGCTGAATTTGGTTAGCATACACTCCTAGATAATGTGTATCATTGTTTGATCTGTACTGCAGTTGCAGTTGGATTGTCTCGAAGACACCAACAGTGCTGGTTTGCTGCACAGAGATCTTGCTCTGTCCGGAATCAGCTAAGAAGGGCCCACTGACAATGTGGCAGGTTGAAGCTGGGCAGGTGAGCAGTAGGGTGTGTGACGTTAAGCACCAGTCTTCCTGCCACAGGGCTTCCTTTGTCAAGTCCTGATGTGGCAGCCAGATCATCATTCACCAGGATGGGTGAAGTCTTTTAGTCAACCAGAAATGATAGAAAACATTACTTAATGATGCTGCTAGGTGAGAGCTTAACATCAGTGAGGAATTAAAGAGTACTCACAGGAGCAGTATCACTGACCTGCTGATAATGATTTGTGTCACAACACATTTACATGAAAACATGTTCCTGTCATTGTTACCTCCTCCCCTAGCCTTGCTCGTTTGCTTCATCCGCATATTGTGTCTTATGAGCCAAGATTGTAAGCTCTTTGGGGCTTGGACTATCTTTTTATTACCTGTTTGTACAATTGTAGCACAATATGTTCCTGATCACAGACTGAAGCCTATAAGTACTACTGTAATACAAACTGCATAATAAAGGCAGGGTTGATCTCCTTAGACATTAGCATGTTGGAGAGCAAAGAATCCTTTTTACAAGTCTTCACTAGGATGACAATAAAACTAAGACCATATAGTCACCATAAAGCATGAAATAGGAGATAGGTGCTAAAAATCCTAAATATCATGGGGGAAGTTGGGGTTAGAAGGAAAATGGAGGGGAATGTAACTAAATGGTACTTTTGTAATCACCCCCTACCACTGTGTAACTGCTTCTATCCCTTCCACTAATACAGTGATAAAGCCCAACTTTACATGGCAAATGGAAGATCATGTCAGGAACAAGCAATCTGTGTAGTATGTTTACCAAAGGGCCATCAGGATGATTTAAGCACTGTAAGCTACTGATGCTAGAGGCAGGCAGCTGTATCTCATTCTCCACACATTTTACACACTGTTTTGGGGATGGGAGTTCAGGTGAGTGTGTGGGGTTTCAAGACCAGCTATGAAAGATAGTAGTGCTGTTCACTTAAAATGAGAGTTGCGAGGAAACAGACACATGGTCCTCTCATGTGGGAGGTCAAAAATAAACAGGGATAGATCCTGAGGATTCCAAAATCTTCATCTTTTGTTGCTTATTCTTCAACAGAGAATTACTCTGCTGCTGGCTTCACCTCCAAGAGAAGATACAGATGAATAAAGGTGATGCTGGGGCTGTGGAGCTGCCCTCCCATTTTTCATTTAGTACAAAGGGGAGAATTTTATGCACAGCTGGTTACTGATGTAGAACGCTCCCCCCGCCCAAGATTGTGGTTGCAAATGTTAATTTTTTTTTTCAATTTGTTACCAACCTTGTTTGCTTATTTCTTACTTCTTTATATTCTTCGCCTAATCATCATCTAATTTTTAGAGGATTTGTACTGTATCACTTGACAATATGCTCCAGAGGTCTTCCATCTGACAGAATTGTCTCCAAATGTACTGCAGACTCACAGTTCATCATTATTGCCTTTGGTTGGTATTTTACTAAGTCACACTTTTCTTCCCTAAAATGTAAATATTATTGAGTTCAACAGTTCTCCTCAGTGCGATGCAGCTGGACTCTGGGGATAAGGTTCCCAAAGAAATCCATGGGAATTAGTTACACATCTTCCATTAGTATAACATCAAGAACAGAATGATCAGACACACCAATAAACACAATATGATGGAGAAGAGTTAACATGGCTTTTGTAAAGGGAAATCATGCCTCATCAATCTATTACAATTTCTTGAGGGTGTCAACAAATATACAGAGGACAACAAAAATGATTAGGGGGATGGAACAGCTTACATATGAGGAGAGATTAAAAAGACTGGGGACTGTTCAGCCTAGAAAAGAGATGATTAAGGGGGGATATGATTGAGGTTTATAAAATCATGAATGGTGTGGAGAAAGATAATAAGGAAGTGATAATTATCCCTTCACATAACACAAGAACCAGGGGTCATACAATGAAATTAATAGGCAGAAGGTTTAAAACAAAGTTAAGAAAGTACTTCTTCACACACCACACAGACAACTTGTGGAACTCATTGCCAGGGGATGTTCTGAAGTTCAAAAGTATAACGGGTTAAAAAAAGTATTAGATACATTCATGGAGGGTAGGGCCATCAATAACCATTAGCAAAAATGGTCAGGGATGCAACCCCATCTCTGGGTGTCCCAAAGCCCGACTGCCAGAAGTTGGGAGTGGACAATAGGGGATGGATCACTTGATAATTGACCTGTTCTGCTCATTCCCTCTGAAGCATCTTGCACCAGCTTCTGATAGAAGACAGGATACCATTGGTCTGACTCATGATGGCAATTCTTATATTCTTATGTTCTTTTTAATGTTTATAGAAGATATGTATCTAATCCCCTTCACTGGAAGTGTGCAAATACTCACATGCTTTAAGGTCCAGTTGGGCTTTCTTGGGGCCAGCTCATATCCCATTTTTTTTTTGCCATTGACTTTAATGGGAGCAGGTTTAGGCCCTTTATGAGGGCTAAACCCCCATTAATTTCAACAGGAGTTTCCCCCGATTATGAAATGTGATGCCTGGCCCTAATTTTATCCTATAGTTTTAAATCACAAGAACTTTCTTTCACAAAATATCATTAAAGAGGGCCAATGACTGTTTGAAATGATGAAACTGCCATTATACAGTGAGGTTCATCTATGTCCATTAGTAGCATGTGGTTCATGTAAAACTAAATAGAGATTCAAGCTAGGAAAAAGTCAGAGGACACAAAAAGCAAAGGAGAACAGCACAGGAAGACCAACACTCAAAACTTAATGAAAAGTTCTAGAAATAGTTAACCAATTATCAGTGCAGACAATATGTCCAATTATCTGCCATATGTGTTCTCACATTCTTTTTAACTACATAAACACAGGAAAAAAACAAACCATAGAAAGGTGTAGTAGCAGACAGTACATTTCTGCCTCCTCTAAACAATAATCTACAAAAGCCTAGTATTTGGCAAGGGCTCTCATTCAAATTCGGTCAACTAATCATAATTTCTGTTTTGTTTTCATCAATGGTATTTGAATGCCATCAAGGGTTAACAGTAATTTGCAGGGGGGATCTTAGTATGGATACCCTTTGTCTTCAGCTGTGTTCCTTATTGCCAAAGAATTCCTACCTAAATTAATAGGGCATAACAAATACATAAAAGTAATCTCTATGGGATTTCAGCAGCTGAACTTGTGAATGTGTGCTGATGACCTGCTACTAACCTGGAGGATTTTAGCAGGAACAGTAATCCTACCAATGCTTAACAGGGCCCTTTGAAACTTTTTTTTTTGGTCCTCTCTCTTTTCAGCCAGGTTTTATATTACAAGCACTGAACTAGCTACCGATATCACTCGTAAGAGAAATTCCATGATAACTTGGCTCAAATGGGAATAATTAAAATGTTCTGCATAACCTGCTAACTACAGACTGTGAAACTTATTTGGTCGAACAAACTCCTTGAAATGTCCAAAGTATTTCTATACCACAGAAAGCAGCCTGGTGCACTTGCTTTCCCCCATATTACGTGCTTCAATATTTTTCTATTTAGTATAAATTGCTAGATAAATGTGAAAATCTTCCTCAACAGCACTAGGCTGAAACAGAATTCTCCCAACCTTCACACTTTGATATATCCCACTTACGTGTAAGGAAGGCTTTGCTTTGTGTCAGATGGACAGCTCATAAATCTATCACTCACTAAAATATGAGGGGAAATATCTAACATTCTTAATCTTTTTTCTCTATTGTCTCAGCTTTCTCCGAGAAAGGGAACGTGTATGTTTTCTGTTTTTACTTCTTCAGAGGACATTAAACTTTGGTTAAGGGCTGATATAAATCAACACTATCAGATTATTAAAAAGGAGAGTGCCATGTCTTATGAGAAAATTTGAAAACAATATAATATCTGTCATTTATCATTATTTTAATCTTAGACAATTTATTACGGAGTAGAAAAATATTTATATAGACAACCAGAAGAGCAGCATATTTTTGTTAATATGTATGGAAAGGGGCAATTTCTAAAATGCATTCATTGTTAATTTTAACTGTCCAAATATAGGGAACAATTATATTAATCAGTGGTAGATCTTAGAAAATAAATGAGTATATTTCTATATATTGGACTACCATTTTTTTCTAGACATTTTTCAATTTCCATGTCTGATCTACTACAGAATATAACATTTTTAATGGGATTTATATTATTCTGAACTTGCTTTTTAAATTTGGTGTATGAGATTCAGAACTATGCTGAAGAGGCTGTGGAAGAATTGATCAGATGTCATTAAAATGAGTTTCTGCCATGAGCTTTGGAGAGTCAGGGGGGACATAGTAATATATTTGATTGAACCAACTTCTGATGGAGAAGACAAGCTTTTGAGCTCCACAAAGCTCTTTTTCAGGAGGCAGAAATTCCACTCTTCCATTTTATTTTTAAAGATTTAAATCACCATACTCTAGGGCTAGCTTTCTTGGGCCAGGAAGATGTCCTAAATATGGAATGTTTTGATTCTTTTCTGCCCAACTGCTTGTAATAAGAACAGTATTTGCATCTACATTGAAATGATTGCAAATTATTTATTTCCAGGTAATCATGTTTCAGAGTTTGTTTGGGGGTTTTTCGGGGGATGAGGGTGGGTGGGTTGGTTGTTTTTTGTTTGCTTGTTTTAGGTGGAGAATATTTGTAAAGACAGTATAATATAGTTTTAGGGTGTTAGTTGGATTTCACTGAAACACTTTCATCCTAAACTCTTTTCCTGTCAAAGGTGAGTATAACACTTCCTACACCAGGATTCTACTTCCTACACTCAGTGGTGGCAGAGGACAGAACAAGAAGCAGAGGTTTTTAAGGCCTGGCTTGACAAAGCCTTGGCTGGGATGATTTAGTTGGTGTTCATCCTGCTTTGAACAGGGGATTGGACTAGTTGACCTCCTAAGGTCTCTGCCAACCCTAATATTCTATGATTTCTGAGAGGGTCCTTGGAGGACAGTTGTGATTGACTTCCTCAGTTCTTGAGCCAGGGAAATTCTCCCTTGGATTGATCTGGGGCTTTAGAGACTTTTTACCCACCATAAAAGGAGCTGGAGTGGAAGTGACAATCACACAGTAAGTGGTTAAAGTTTTCTATTTAGAAAATTTTAAGCATTTCTAGTTTAAGGCAGATAAAAAGCCCAGTCCCTGTACCTTCCATCCTCAGTCCCCTGTACTTATCCTCCATGTCTTCCCCAATCCTCTGAAATCTCTTTTCATGTACCCAAGTTCCCTGAACCTCCCCTCAATGTCCTGACCTTCTCTGCCAAACTGTCATGCATCCCCCCTACTTACCTGCTTTCCAAACCCATGTAGGGCAATTCCATGATACCGAGCCTCTTGTCTCTTCTCCATATTCCCTCCTAGTCAACCGTCTGCCTCAAACTCCTGCCCCTTCCCAGTTCTTACCCTCCATCAATGCTTGGAGTCAGTAAGAGGTTCATTTCTTTACACAAACATGTTTTAAAAATATTTAAAACATTGTTCTGTATGAATGTGACTCAGGCTGTAACTGCAGGTAGCAGGAATGGGGAAGGAGAAAAAAAAAAGAAAAGGAAATATTGTGTCCTGCCCCTTAAAGGCACACACAACTTTGTACAGACATCCGACGAAGTGGGTATTCAGCCACGGAAGCTTATGCTCCAATACGTCTGTTAGTCTATAAGGTGCCACAGGACTCTTTGCCATTTGTACAGACAGTTTCTTCATTCTGGCCCAATTACAAAGAGACAAAATGGTGCAAAATAATCCAAACCAACCAATCAAAAAATGAATAGGAAAATGGAAAACAGACCTTATGTTACAAAGTCTCACTTAAGCAGCATAACGGAATGGAAATGTCTCTTAAACATTGGGCCCTGACCTATAGTTGTAATATACAGAATTCTCACATGCCACCAGAAAGAATGGTATGCGTGTGAAAGTTGCAGTACTGGACTCACTGTACAAAAGAGTTTTGCGCTATTTATAGCCTCTTTTCTGATCTGGTCCCAGTCCTACAATTTTTTTTTCTGCTTGAGTGGACCCCTGCATCCATGTAGAGTCCCATTAACTTCAGTGGAACTTCATTTAGAAAAAGGTTCACTTGCATGGACCAGCTTGCAGGAGTGGGAACTAACATAACTGAAAGGAAGCAAAAAAGAAAATGAAAAATCTAGACATGCTCCTGTGCCAGAGTTTTCCCCTTAGCTCTCTCTAGATTTTGCATCTATTGTGCAAGATGGTCCTTTAGTTTCCTTCATTAATACAGTCTGCATATTCTTTTGGTGAAGAGCTAATGTCATACAGTAGCGAGTAAGTATATATATTCCTTACCAACCTGAAAAGATTGCAATTCAACACTACTCTGTTACATGTTTTTGTTCCTTTGATTATATACATAATTGCTATAACCTTGATGAATAAAAAAGCTCTTGATTTTAAATAAGCAGCATTCCTGGTTTTTTGTTTGGTTGTTTTTTTTAAAAAGAAAATTACATTTTGTCTGTAGTTTCTCCCCCTCCTCCCTTAAGTGTGGTTATGCACCATCTTTTAAATTTAAATCCGGTATACTATGTCTTTGTCCTTGATTTAAAGAAAAGAAATATACATTTTCTACTATGCGGTGAATATTGCATCATTGTTTTATATTTAACATCAATAATGCTGTATCACTTATAACTAATTCATAAAACCACAGATTAGAAAAAAAATATTTCCCCCCAAATATACTTTGTTTGACTTCTACATGATGTTTAGGTGTTTACCTTATAAACAGAAAAAAGGAAAATAATTGGGTAATATTTAGTAACTTAATTTAGTTCCAGCATTCGTAACAGTCAGTCTAATTTTGTGATTTTTCTTGATTGTAGTGGTGTTTCTGTATAACTAGTTCTGAAGGGGAGTCTCTATGTTCTAAACTTTTTAAAATCGGTTTAATATTTTAATGTTCAATTTCTGTGTCCATTCAGTGTTTATAAAGTAATTCAATTCTGAAATAAGTTCAGCATTCAAACCTATTCACATCGGTTCCACTTCAGCATACCACAGGGACATAATCATCACAAAAATGCTATTTGATCCCAGGGAAAAAAAAAAAAAAAGATAATGGATTGACCCTCTACATGAAACCGTAAAATAGAGTTCTGGGTTGCCGCCATTCAAATGAATAGAAACCGGCAGCAATTTTAACACCTTTCCAGTTTCAATTTTGTAACAGCTGCAGGCATCATGCTGGAATGGTAAACATTTTAATGGTCAGCCTCTGTCCACTTATATCATTACTATTTCCCATATTATCCCCTACTTTTAGTGTGAAACACAAATGAAAAGGTGACAGATTGCTGTGAATGAAATGAATGAAGATGCCATTTGCATTCATTTCAGTAGCAGCAAATCCCCTACTTTCCCATTTCTTTGTTGTCCTTCAGAGATCTCTTACTGCTCTGAAAATTCACTGGCCAGGCACTACATTTGATAATGCAACTGAAACCCTAAGCATCAGCCCATGAATCATTTCAATAGCACTAAATCTCTTTATAATTACATTCTATCATTTCTTTTAAAATCCAAATTGATTCAGATTAATAGGAAGATTTAAGCTGCACATGCTCTGGAAAGTGAGGTATTTATAAACATAAGTCACTAAAGTGCCCAATACACAAAAGGCCCAACTAAAAGCTGAACAGCCCATCTACTTGTACCATGTTCATTTAAAATTCCTTTGGCTGTGACACTTCCATTCTGCCTACTGGGATTCCCTTATTCAGAGATAACTCAAGGATTTCTGTTCCTTTGGACAGCTAACACTTAGACTGTGGGTGTCAAAACATCTTTAAACTCAGGCAGTGTATAAAACGCTTTTATTTTTCCTGTGGGCCTCTCTCATAAGGGAGAAGGGGGCTTTGTATTACAGATTCTTAACACTGAACTATTTTCAGAAGCATTTCTACGAGTAGGTCTTCTCGTTCTTCAGCTCTCCCCTTATCTCCCAGGGCCATCACTGTTAAGCATCAATAAGCAATTTCTTAAAGCCTTTATTGTTAAAAAGAAAAAGAAATACAGAAACAGGGACAGGTTCGTCAGCTAAAATAAAAAAAAAAAAAAAAACAAGACCATCCTGCCAAAAGTGAGATACCTGGCATTTGTAAACCAAAAGGTCACATGTCTTTAGTCTCCATGGGAGGGAGGTACAGATCACAACAGTCACATATTCCCATAGACTAAAAGGAGATGACAAAACCAGACTTGGATGCCTGCAGTATATGATAGGCCACATAATTTCATGTTTGATTCTAAGGAAAAAATGTTTAGATTTAAAGTATTAGCATTTGGGTATCTGAAAATTAAACTCTATCCTTTCAGCTTCAATACTATGTCAGCGGTTTTCAAACTTTAGCAACCTGAGGACCCCCATTTTGATTTTTTTCCCCACAGACCACCCAAACCCCGCTCAGCCCCAGGTCCCACCTGCACTCCATCCCTTCCCCCAAGGCCACACCCCGACCCCAGCTCTGTCCCTCCTCTTCCCTGCCTCTTTCCATCCCCTCCCCCAAGCGTGCCCCATTCCTGCTCCTCCCCCTCCCTCCCAGCACCTCCTGCATGCCACTGAGCAGCTGTTCCTGGTGTGCAGGAGGTCCTTGGAGGGAGGGGGAGGAGTTGATCAGTGGTGCCAGGTGATCCATTAAGTTCAGCCCAGAACAAGGGATAGGGTGTAAACTGTATTACCCGCAGAGCAACCCCGAGAAGAATTTATGCTCCATCCCCTACCAACCACTTACGTGTGGGGGAGAGCATTGGGTAGGTATCCTCCAACCTCCCCTTTGTGCCAGGAGCAATCTAGGCAAGGCTAATACAAACATTCAGGGCAAACATGGGAAGGACAGCCTTATTTGTTAAAATGGTAGCATAGCCAGAGCAACATCTCTGAGATTGAACTGAGAAGATATACTAGGGAAAGCAGATGCTTTCAGTTCCATTTATACAGTCAATTGCACATTTGGTATTTGTACAGTCAATTTTCTGACCATAAACATCTCTGATATTTTAAAAGCAAATGGTATAAACTTGCCTAAAGATATAATCATAAAGTACAGTTTATAACTCTGGTGCCTCCAGTACAAATATTGACAATGTAACTCAGTGACTCAGAATTAATACAGAATATGCATACAATACTTCCTGATGTGTAAATAAAGGGACATTCATAACTCAAGCTGAAACAGTAAAGAGAGTTACAAAGCTGAAGTCCTACACATCAAGGCATCAGTGTCTCACGAAAGCTCATGCTCAAATAAATTGGTTAGTCTCTAAGGTGCCACAAGTACTCCTTTTCTTTTTATCAAGGAAAAGATGGACCCGGGATAGTAAAATGTAACTAACCCAATTAACTTGTTTGTTTCAGAGGCTACCCAGAGCATGTGCAATATTTGAATTTGTGGGCACTCTGTTGTGCATTGGAACCACAAGAGGGTGGCTAGGATGGCAGCTGAATCAAGACTGCTTCAAGGCCAAAGCTGTTTGCATCTGGTGGTTTGGCAGAAGAAATATGCAGTGGGATCAGTTTATGCTGCTTCTGCACTCACTGACAAAGAACACAGACCCACCTCCTATGCTTGTTATTCACCTTAGCGAGAATGATCTCAGGGGCTGTACAGGAATCAATTTGACAGATGGAATCCAGAGGCATGTTAGCTTGATTAGTCAATCGTGGCCAGAGATTAGGTTAGTATGCTCAGAAATGCTTGCAAGGCCCAGCCTGTGTGGACAAGCCTAGAAAAAAAAGTGAATAGAGAGGTCACCAAGATATTCCTGGAGAAAGGAAGTTCAGTGATACAGCATAGGGATATCCATTACAATCAGCCTGAATTTTTCAGGGAGGATGGTGTACACTTGTCAGATGGAGGTGCTGACATATGGCTATGGAATTTGAGGGAATGGGTTGGGCAGGAGTTGTGACACCAGGCAGAGTGGTTGGGGCTGGGTGTGACCAAGTTAGGGGCTGGCACCCCCTGTAGCCAGTTTCCAGTGTGGTTAAAAGAATAAAATGAACAGTCCCCATAGGCAAATGATCTGGGATGTGGTGATGGGCCTTGGGCTCACACATAGTAAATCAAGGTCAGACCTTGCAGTCCTCACAGGACAAGGTCCTCATCCTTCTTCACTCTCTGTCCTCTTCACAAATGGGAGGGTGATAGGACTCAGACATCTGAGTCCTTGGGGCTAGGCTGAGGAGAGACTACTCTGAGTTGTGGGTTATATAGTAAGAAGCCTTGTAAATCCCGTCACTAGACCCAAATAAATACCTGGTATAAGAAAGTATGGGTGGATAGAGCCCCTTCCTAGATTAATGTTTAATAAAAGTTACGGCCTGTTGCTTAATTTCATCATGTGTCTGTACTCATTATGCTGCTATGTCCGCATGAAGGTGGCAGAATTCAGCATCTAATACACATTTTAATTAATTTTAAGAGGTCACACAGTTAATAATGTGACTAGTTTAAACCATCAGCAAGAAACTCTGTAGATAACTATTCTAATACACTGCATACACCGGTTCCCATATACACACACAGCATGATTTAGCAAACTGGGGCGATGATGGATGTGTGTGATTTCTTCCCCACGTGTTCCATAATTTAGAGAATGCTAGTAATCAAAAATTAACTACCTTGTGAATAATCTTTCCTGTAGAGGAACACTTCTGTGCTTCAGTAATAATAAGAAAACACAGGAAATAATTGAAGATACAGTCATAATTTCAGGCAAAATCTCAAAGGCCTTGGATATAGCATTCTGTGTTCTCTGACGTGATTGTCATTCTCCTTACTACATTGTTTACACCTAGTTACCTTATGTATACATTGACAATAAGACCCACAACTGAAAACAGACAGCAAGACAAGCATGACCAATAACACTTCACCGCTGTACCAATACTTTAAATGAAGTTAGAAGATCAATTCAATTTTTAGCTTTTCTCAGAGTAGTGTTGCCCAACAAGATACAGAATGATGAATGCTGATCTCTTCAGATCACTAAGGTATAAAGCGTTACAAAAAGTTAGTTGTATTTTTTTAATAAAAACAGTGATAAAGCCTCTTCTGATGAATCACAGTGATGTGGCTGTCCTAAAACTTATCTATAGCAGTGAAAAATGAGGTAATTAGTAAAAATAAAATGTAAAATATTACCGGATGCTGGAACATTTTTTTTCTCCACACATTTAGGGTTTGAGTTTCATCTGACTATGAGAGGATCTACATGCAAAAAACCCCATAAATATGATGTGTAAACTCAATTGTTTTTCCTAATAACTGAGTTATTTCCAATAAACTAGGAAGACTTGGAACATCAGCCTTTTAAACCTCACAACAGATTGCTGAATAAGGGGCATATTGTGACCAGCTTCTATACAGGGTGCTCAAAGAATAGGGGAAGCCTTAATTCCTGGTACTTCTCCCTGTGGCTTAGGTCACACAAAGAATTTACCAGGGAAGTGCAGAGAGTTTGTTCTGCCATCCCAAGCAATGCAGCAGTATTCATACCGCTCCTGACATGCATATGCTTGGCTGCACAGCCCCACACCAACCCGAATGTAGAGCTGTGGCTAAACGATACAGTAGAACACTAAGTTTCTTCTACAGTAAAGCAGCTTTTTGCATTCAAACTTCAGACATGTACACACTGCCAAGCTACTTTGTGCGCAGAAACTCCTCAGTTGCAACACTGCAAAAAAACTACCTCAACGAGAGTTGTAAGGCTATTTGCACAGAAGCTCTATAGCTCTGTTACCACTGCAGACACTTGATTGCTTTCTGCACTGTAATTGGCCTCCAGAGCTATCCCAGAATGCCTCAAGTGACTGATCTCATTGTTTTGAACTTGGCTGTCCTGGAGACATCATGCTCCCTTCTACTTTCAAAGCACCATTTCTGACAGCCCTTGCATGCTGTGCTGATATGCTCCAGGACATTAATGTGGAATGTTCCTGCTGTTGAACACAGAACAATGGTTTAATTCCAGTATTTTAATAAAAGTGGTATAACTTGTGGTTCTGAAACGTACCAGTGTAGCCATACCCAGAGACAGCTGAATGTCATTTTCAAACTAAGCAGGAAGACAGAATGTCAAACAATGAGCTGTTTACCCAACACTGTAGCACAATTAAATAAAATATTTCCCTTAATTTTTACTCATAGTACCAGTTTTCTTAAAGGAATCCAAGTCCTTTGTCGGTAAACACAATATAGCATGGGGATAGAATAAGTGAAATTTGAAAACAAAGTGCAATGAATGCATAGTAAAGTATGTTCTTTTTACCTATCTTTTAACATACACTAAAAATTGTAGTAATATTTGGGACATAGCCCACTGTTTGGATGTAGCTATTGAAATAATATATCATATTATAACCAGTGTTGCCCCCACTCACATCTCTTTCTTTACCTTCTTTTATACTTGAGTGTGCATTCAATAATCAGCGTAACCCTTCTGCCAGGCCGAGCTGATAGCAGCAAGGGCCAGGTTCAGTACACAGGGGTTCTCTCTCAAAGCAAATGCAAAACTGGCTTGAGCCCCCACCCAGTGACCTGGGAAAATCTTACACACACACCCCTGGGCTCCTCAAAGAGGCAATACTTCCCCTCTCGCAAGCACAGAGTCTCGGTGTAGCAGAGAATCTTTAATAACATGAGGTAAATAACATCAGCATTAAATTGGGAAAACAGCACAACTAGGGTTCATCAACTAAACCATGAGCAAAGACCCACCCCAGCAAATTGGGCCATGTTCTTTCCCTCAGGTTCTTGAGTCCCACAATCCAAACGTCTCTTGAATCCAGCAATCCAAAAATCATCCAAGTCCAAAAAGTCCAACAACCCCAAAAGTCCAGCCCTAGAGTTCAAAAAGTTCATCTGCAGAGTGTTACTTCCCAGTCTGGGTAAAAATGTGCATGTGTGGGGCGGGAAGAGGTAAGGGGCACCTTATGTGACCTGAAGCTGACTGCCCCGGAGCTCCACAGGGCTTCACTCTGATCTACTCCACAAGCCGCTCCACTCACTGTCCCACAAACTGCTCCACTCCGCTCCGCTCCACACAAGCGGCCCCTGCTGTCCCATGAACTGCTCCACTAGCCCATCCACGAATGGCTCCACTGCACTCTAGATCTTCAGGCTCCCCACTACTTGACACAGTGTTTAGTGATTTCAACTTGTAGTAGTGGGAGCCTTAGTGCTGGTGCACCATAAGGCCAAAGTGAATTCAGCACAGTACCTGTAGCTAGACTCTTAATATTAGCTCTGACATTCCACAGTGGAGAGAGACAGAGGTGTAATTGATGTTTCAGGCCCTCACAAAGGGGCCCACACCACCAGGTGCTAATACCTGTCTCCATCTTCTCTCAATTCACAGAGTTTTGGAACCCATGTCCCTTGCCTAGCAAGAGCTACTTAGTTGATGGCGAATCCCTCCATGTTAACAAAAGGATAAGTACAGTTCCAGTATCCTTGATTCCCACAATCAGGGTAATAAAAATTTATTCTTCCTGCCCCAATAACAGAGACACTGGGGATCCCACAGCAGCCAAAGTGACTATTTGGGCAGCTATGGCCTCATTCTAGGCGGGGTGGGTGTGCCTATGCAAATGAGATTGGCCCCTGAAGTTCTTTTCCACAACTTGCCGCACCTCACCACCAGATGTCAGGGTGGAGCTCATCCTGACTCTGC
Source organism: Caretta caretta (assembly GCF_965140235.1). Taxonomy (NCBI): domain Eukaryota; kingdom Metazoa; phylum Chordata; order Testudines; family Cheloniidae; genus Caretta; species Caretta caretta. The sequence goes on from NC_134209.1 coordinate 58,092,127, forward strand.
TTACATCAGGGTACCGCTAATCTGCATTCTGGCTGGATTTGGCCACCATATTACATAAACAGGAATAATCTGCATAGGATAGATGTGTGTAGGGCTGGGTCAGACCACAATAATACATCTTAATAGGCCAAATCCTGTTAATCATACCCACGCAAATAATTTCACTGGCAAACCCCTGGGTTCCTACGCAGAAATCCTGGAGACAATTAATTCAGACAAAAGTGCTATTAAATCCTTCATGTCTCCTTCTGAAAAAGCCACAATGTGGCCCAGGCAATAGCAGCATGGTAGAGCATTGCACAGTAATCCGGATGTTGGCTCAGTTCTTCATGGGCATAGTAGTATTTTGACTTGCACATCCCTTGGAGCCATAGGTTTGGGATCTGTTCCTCCCCATTTTACAGCCAAACCCCCAAACTGTTTAAATTGGATAAGTGGTAGGGAAACATCACCAAGTGACATTCACAGCCTTTCTACCTGAAAGGCCCCTTCCTGTGGGGTATTCCTCCTGAGAGGGAGCAATCTGAGCATGTGATAAAAAGATGTGAAAATAAATAATCTTCCTTTTTAAGTACAAATTCCCTTTAATAAAGCAACATACATGGCCCATAAGCTTTACTGTGTTTCTTTTCCTCTGTAAATTCTTGTTAGCTTTAGTGTGTGTGTTTTTTATGACACTTCTTCCTGGTCCCACTGAAGTCAATAAGAGTGTACAATGGAAACTCTTGCAATGGACAAGGCACATAATTATTTAAGCAAAACTATGCTTCAGACATATATATTAGTGCTGAAGCTATTTACCAGAAATTCAGCTTCTAACAAGCAGACCTGGCACCTTCAAGTAATTACAAAATCTCCTGAATTTACTGGTGCTGTTCCCATTAGGCTCAGAACGAAAAGCAAGCCTGCATTATGGCAAAAAAATATGCTGCCTTGCCAGAGACATTCAAATTGCTCTTAGCACCAGAGCCAAGGGAGTTCTTTCTACATTCCCATCATAATAGAATGTTCAGAAAGATCCTATTGCCTTAGGATTTCATTCTGAACATGTTTTTCCTTGCCTGTCTATACATCTGCATCTTCCAGCCACATGGAGGGGTTCCTGAGCCAGGCCAATATCCCTGCCTCACAAGACATGTTCACTCTGAACATTCCAGGAAGCGCCAGGTGGTCCCATCGCCTTTTCCTAACCAAAATATAGTCACCTCTTGGGAAAAAGCGGCTTCACTCATATGCTTGATATTTTTTTAGAATGAACAAAATATAGTAAGTGATAGTGATCCCCTTTTTTCCCCACTCAGGTTATTGATTTACTTGAGATCAAGCTGAAAAAAAACGTGATCATATACAACAGCAGGATAGAGAGTCTGGGAGTCTGGTTCTGCTTGCATCTACACTGGTGTAAACGAGGAATAACTCGTGAAATCAGTGGAATTACACTGGTGTAAAAATGGTGCATTTTAGTAACTGTCCAAGCTTCATAAAGAGTATCTGAAAACATACATGAACATGAGCACATTAACTACTTAAACTCTTCTTGGGGATATCTCCAGTGACTTTACTTAAAGGGATGCTGCAAAGATGAGTAGACCAAAAATGTGACCTCCCATTGTGTTAGCAGTGAAAGAGGATCCTTCTCCAAGCAGACAAACAGCCCCACGACGCAAGCTGACCTTACATAGTCCCCAGATCCTCTGGCCCTCGACTCCCCTATTAAATGTCCCTCTACACCAGGAAAATAGATGCACATGAAATACCTTGAAATTAGCCAGGCTTCTAAAGGTAAAAAAAAAATCATATTTTATTTGTAACTTCTCCGCAAGTCATGAGGGATTTTTTTTAGAGAGAGAAATGGATCATTTTTAACATCAGGCACCTTTCCCCCAAGTTCATGAAGACCTGCTATGTATCCAGAATAAAAGGTTGTTTTGTGTTCTATTCCCTTGTCCTTTATTTTTTAACTGACTTTTTACAGCTGTTTTTATTTTATTTTATTTTGGCTTGGGAAGTGGGATACTGTTTCTCTGCCCCTGAGCAATCTCCAACAGTTTATAGCTAAAATAGCTTAGTTGAAAATGGCGCTTGAAGAAAGCAGAATTGGTGGTGATCGTATGTAGAGATAGGCCTAAGCCACAATATTTGAATCTAGATCTGACCTTCAGAGTTCAGCATGTTTGGACTTTGGGAAAAATTCTGATCCATCTGTGGAATTAATTGAAGTTCAGGCACATTTGGATATGAGGTTTTGGTTTGGGACCTCTTCTAAAATAGGTAATAGCATAGACATGCCAGTTTCAGTGCAGGTTGATGCAGCTCCACTAGAATCAGTTGTACTCATTTACATCAGGGCTGAATTTGGCCCTAAATATTTCCCTGTAATATCATTAAGATTAAATGGAAATCAAAAGCCATTTCAAGTAATTATCATGCCCATAACTACAATATTAATTCAGGCTTGAGAAGTCCAGGTCATTTCTACGAAATATCAATTCAATCTAGTTTTCTAATTCCTGGAAGACTTCTGCGAAACAATTTCCATTACTAAATGTAAAAACAAAGACAGGGACAGATCAGAAAGGAAAGTAAGTTCCCCTCATAAAATGTTTGCCATTGAAATAGTGAAATCTGTAAAAAAGCTTGGAAAAAAATAACCCTCTAACATCTGTCAGTCTTGAAGATCTAGTTGAAAAGTTGCTTGGCTAGCAGCATCTTAACAGCCTCTTGTAAATTTATATATATACTATTCAACAGCAAGCAATGATGTTTTTACAATTACTGTATTTTCTTCAGGGGGAAAAAATATTAGTCTCACCACCTTTCCTTAATTAAGCATGAAAATCTGGAAATGAGATATAAGGCCTTTTTTCCACATCCACTATTACCCACCATCCCATAGAATATACATATGCTTTACCAGCATAAGGAAGTGCTTTGCAGCTTACATGATACATCAAACAGGCGATGCAAAGCTGGAATGATATCAGTTTGTCGTCCAAAAATCAAATTTGTGATAGAAGGATGCACACCTGCATCACTTCCTTCAGTGCACCAGAACTCCATTTGATGAGACTGACTTACAGTCCACATCACTAGCTTTCCATGAATTGTACTGTCTTTCCAAAGTCATGAGATTGATTAATGGCACACATACAATAGTTTGATCATCAGAGCAGCAATAAGAAGAATGCAAGATTTTACCCAATGATACTTTTTTTATATATCAGTGTAGGGCCAGAATAGTTACCAAACATTGGGCACTAAACAACTGGAAGCAAATAAGAAAACCCAATCCTCCCCAGGTTTAACTGTTAATATAAAATATTTGCTTTATTTAGGAAATTGGAACAAGAACATTTGTCTTTCCTGCTTCTGTTTGCTCAGCTCACCATTTGTATATGCATAGACAAGAGGTGATCTTAAGATAGTGATGGAACCAAATATAAACCCTATTTATGGAAATAAAAATTGTTGTCTGTGCCTAGTGTGCATTGTTTTTACAATTTTGAGCTTGTTATTTGGGAAACAGATAGAGCACAGTTTGCTCATAGTAAAAGTCTTGTGTTTTTACTAGTGTGCAGGGGAGATCTGGGCAGAAATAAAAAGCAATGATTGTGAACTGTCCCTTTTCTATATGTTTCTCTGAAACTTCAATAGTTTGCAGTAGTTGAAGTAATTAGATAAGGCTTTGTTCCTTTCACCTAAAGGAGCAGCCTAGTGGTGGCAAAGCACAAGAGAAAACTAACAGATCATATGTATTTCAGTTCTCCCTTGACACCAAAAAAACTTCTCCTTGACCCAATAAAATGCTTGCAGCACAATATGGATAGCTATAACACTGCATGTGATCTGTTCTGAAGGACTTGGGGGCAATGTTTAGCATGAACCCTAACATGCAAGGAGGGGTATGTGAACAGTTCTGAAATGGATATATACAATGAAATTATGGGGGAGTAGGCCATTAACAAGAGACACATTCTGAAATAATTTTCAGTGCAAATACTAGGTGAAACTTGGTTCTCAATGAATTTCAGATTTAGGGGTTCATCTGAACTAGAATTTAGACAGAAAATCAGGGTTTGTGAATCCACGTAAATCAAAACGAAAGCAAAAATGTGCAGCAATTTCATGAAGAATCAAACAACCAAGTTTCTCACTGCTCTAATTGCTAGTCCAAAAAAAATCAAGTGAATTAGATGATGTCTCTGTGGTGTTCCAGGTATGGCAATGAGAGACAGCCTAATCCCCCAAACTGGTTGATTTCACTGCAGTTCCAGGCAGGGGGCTTGTAGAATCAGGCCCAGAGGAGAAAGAGACTCCAAGTCAGTCACCAAGAAAGGAGGCACTTTAGAAGAAAGGCCTAAAGAAAATCAGTGCTTGAGATGAGGGAGAAAGACCAGAAATGCCCATGTGCCCTACTATCAAGCAAAAGTATAAATTCTAAGGAACATTTTTCCCCTGTGGATCAAAAGAACAGCAGGCAAGGCAAATTAGTGACAGCAAAAAAAGTAGAAGGAATGAAGTTTCCCATAAGATAAATCTGTTCTGAGGAGCTGCTTGAAAAATATGCATGCCGTATCAGGGGAGGAACATCTGCTACTCAGTATGCAGCAGACCACCAAGACTGCAATAGAAAAGAGGTGGGAGGAATGGATAGATGGGAACTAGATCAGGGTAAGTAGAGCAAGGATTGGCACCCCACTGAATGGCATGACCTCTATTATAACTCTCCCAGGTACTGACTCCCACTACCCAACCTAAGGATAGCATTCACAGGGTAATCACTGTGATAGGGGCAGCTTCCACAGGCAAGTTATCGTGTTAGTAAATTGACCATCAGATATCAATTTGCAACGGTTAAGTATTTTACAGCTATGAAATACATAGCATCAAAGTGGCAAACAACCTTTATATGAGCAAGGAAATGCCTCACCATACAAAAGCTTGCAATGTTCAGTAGTTCATACAGAGAGAAAAACATGGTAATAAAAGAACAAATGCACTTATTGTATTATACTATGTCAGTTCCAAATCTGGAAGAGAAAGATGGTACCAAAGCAAGTGCATAAGGATCCTTTTGTGACTAATCCCATATAATAGAAGAGATGGAAGTAAAAAAAATATAAAAAGCTGCTGCCCTAGGCATGCTTTTTACTATCTTTAGTTCTTTGTTGATCATTTCTGTTTGGTTCAGTAAACTCCTTCAGTTTTAACGGTTCACTAAGTTGAATACCTAGAAATTACAGCATAGTATTTTAAAATGTAGGTACCTGGACAAGAGCACATAAAAATAAATGTTTTCTTTTCTGAGAAGCTCAGTAATAGGCCCTTCACAACATCTAAATTGCTAGATTACAATTTTATATATTATTTGAGTTATAGGCTCACATATATTGATGGAATCCTTTTTTTTTTTTAAATTAATGTAGTTATTTTCCCATCTTTGTTTTCGATATATTGTCATTTGATTTAATGGTGTTCCTTGTTCTTCTTTAACTTAAGTAAAAATAGCCATACTGGATCAGACCAGTTGTCCATCTAACCCAGTATCCTGTTGTCTGATAGTGGCCAATGAGAGATGCTTCAGAGGGAATGAACAGAACAGGGCAATTATCAAATGATCCATTCCCTATTGTCCAGTCCCAGCTTCTGTCAGTCAGAAGCTTAGGGACACCCAGATCATGGTGTTGCATCTTTGACCATCTTGATGCATCCATCTTCTTACTGGATGCAGAGCTTGCCATTCCAATTTGAGGCAGCCTCGTTAGGAAGGTGCAGAGCCATCAGACCACCATCAAACCTGGTGATAGGGCAGTCAGTGATGTGTCAGTGTCTTTCTTTGGATCCTCTTGTTGGCCCCAGGTGTGAAGGATGGCTGCATACTGACCTGTTCCATTCAAAAATGGTTCTGAGGTGCCCATTAGTAGTGTGGCAAATCAAAGTCAGGTACACACATGGTGAAGTCAGTAATAAGAGACTGGTTTCTTAAGAGACCAATAAGAGACCATTATTCATGCCACATCAATATCACAGAAATCTGGACAGATCAAGTGGACCCACAATGGGTGCCATGACAACCAACGTACCCTTGGATGGTCAGAGAGGTCTGTGTATAGAGGTAGGCTCAGGTCTTCTCAACCATTCTGGCTATAGCTATCTCATGACTGATATTTGGAGAAGTGATGCTGCTTAACATGGGGAGTGATGGTACTGGTGTGGGTCAAAATTGTCCCAGTTATGATGTGTGTGGTTCAATGTAGTTGCATGTCAATTAAACTAAAATGAGACAAGGGAGCCAGATCGGAGCACGGCATTCTGCTGCAGAGCAACAGAGGGCTAAACTGAATTATTGGAGAGTTTGAACATTTGCTCCCCACAAAGTGCCAGCCATTGTGCTTAGATCTTGTTGCTTATCTCACCTTAGCTGCAGTTTCCTGAGGGGGTTACGATATGCAAGAGATCTATCTAGGGTTATTCTGAGGTAGGCTGGATGGACATCATGTTTCAAGTGATGTCCATTAAGATAGATATTCAATTCTTGGCCTGTTCTGGCATTGTAAAGACGGAACACACCTGCAACTAGTCACACTGGGTTGTAGAGGCCACTGACTACAGTATTTGGCCATCTGAATCGAGTCAGCATTTAGGACACCTTCAAGTTCTGGGAAAGATCATGCTTGGATACCTAGTCAAATATCATCTGCATATGTGAACTTGCAGGACTGGATGAGCAGAAAGTCATTGTACACAGGTTGAAAAGCATCGTGCCAGCACAGAGCCTGGGGGTAGACCTCTCATTTGACTTTTCCACATGCTGACTCCATCTCCCATGTGCACTTGGAAACATATTATGGAGGAGAAGATCAATGATGTGAGTGCTCTTGACAATTTGACTAAGAGCCCTGTGTTCCAGAGTGTGTCACATGATGCTTGCAGATCCAGAAATACTGCTCCCATCTTCAAGTTTTTCTGAAAACAGTTTCTGATTAACATTGTCAAAGCTAGTGCTTGATTGCTGGTGCTCTGACCACTCCATCAATGGCTATTAGCCAGGATGGACAGGGATAGTGTCTTTAGCCTCTGTTTGCCAGAAGCTGGGAATGGGCGACAGGATAGATCACTTGACCCGTCCTGTTCATTCCTTCTGGGGAACCTGGCATTGGCCACTGTCATATGACAGGATACTGGGCTAGATGGACCTTTGCTCTAACCAAGCATGGCCATTCTTATGTTCTCCAAAATCATGCCTGCTTGACACTGAGTATTAACTCTACTTCTGCAGAGGTGCACTGATGAATGAGATGCTCCACCATCATCAGTGGCACAAACAGAGATATTGGTTGATAGCTTGCAACATTATAATGGTCTTTCCCCAGTTTCCGGAGATCAATGACTTTTGACATTTGCCACATCTTCAGAAGTCACTTTTTGTTGACCAGTGACATGAAGAACTGCACCAGCAACTGGTGAGCACGAGTCCTGAGGTGCTTCAAGAACTCTGGTTACATGTTGCCTTAGTCAGCAGGAGTACTGCTCCTAATATCACTCCGAATTTTGTATAACTAGGTGGCTGTGAATGGCTCTATGTATTACCCAGTGATATTTCTCCAATGGAACGGAGACCATTCGTCATGGATTTATGGTCTGACATGCTTCTCATTTGGGACCTTTGATGCATTCAGCAGATGGCTGGATGCTTGGTTTGTGATAATAGGTGGTCAGCTTAGGCATGGTGGTTGCTGAGCTGCACCCAGACAACAAATCAAATTCCAGCTTTTTGAGCTTGAGTGAGTGATGTCTAAATTCTGAGTAGTCTCTTCCTCTCACACCCATCTAGCAACATCTACTCAATTAGATGGTCAACAACATCTGGCTTACCAGAGGATTCTTACTGACTGAGCAGTTGAGCACATCCAGCGTCAAGGCAAGGCATGTAGACTGGAAAGAGACTGAATGGTATGGATGCCCAGATGACTCCTTGGAATCAACTGAAAGCTTCATTGACCAAGATGATGTGTGATGGTATGGAGACACTTTTGTCCAGACCATCTGTGTACTTCTTCCACTCTGCCTTCCTGAAGTTCCATCTTGGCTTGGTAAAGGTTCTAATGACTGGGGAGTTGTAGGTTGATGTGGATAATCAAAGATCAGGGTTGACTCTGTAAGAAATGTTCCAAAAGCAGATATGATGCAGGTTGGGAGTGACCATCCATGGAGGTCATGAATATGCATCGATGCACCTATCTCCATGAGCTTATCAAGTTCTTTTGTGAACCCAGTTACACTTTTGGCCTTCACAACATCCCCTGCCAATAAGTTCCACAGGTTGCCTGCATTGTGTGAAGTAGTACTTCCTTTTGCTTTTCACCTGCTGCCTTTTAATTTCATTGGGTGACACCTGGTTCTTGTGTTATGGGAAGGGGTAAATAAAACTTGTGTATTCACTTTCTCCACACCATTTATTACAGTATAGTCCTCTATCATATCCCCCCCTTAATTGTCCCTTTTCTAAGCTGAACAGTCCCCCTAATAATTTTTGTTGCCCTTATCTGCACCTTTTCCAATGATATATCTTTTTTGAGATGGGGCAACAAGAACTGCATGCATATTTCAAGGTGTGGGCATATTATGGTTTTATATAGTGGCATTATGATATTTTCTGTCTTATTGTCTTTCCCTTTCCTAATGGTTTCTAACTTTGTTAGATTTTTATGACTGCTACTGCATGGTGTGAATAGTTCTCTGAAAACATCTGCTTAAGGACTCCAAGATCTTTTTCTTGAGTGGTAAATGCTAATTTTAGACCCCATCATTTTGTATGTATAGTTGAGATTAATGTTTTCCAATGTGCATTACTTTGCATAGGTCAATATTGAATTTTATCTGCCATTTTGTTGCCCAGTCACCCAGTATGTGAGATCCCTTCGTAACTCTTCACAGTCTGCTTTGGACTTAACTATCTTAAGTAATTTTGTATTATTCGCAAAGTTTGCCTTGTTACTGTTTACCCCTTGTTCCAGATCATTTATGAATATATTGAACAGCACTGGTCCCAGTACAGATTCATCAGGGACATGGCTATTTATGCCTCTCCATTGTGAAAACTGACCATTTATTCCTACTCTTTGTTTCCTGTCTTTTTAACCAGTTACTGATCCATGAGAAGAACTTTCCTCTCATCTCACGACTGCTTACTTTGCTTAAGAGTGTTTGGTGAGGGACCTTGTCAAAGGCTTTCTGAAAGTCTAAGTACACTGTATCCACTGGATCACCTTTGTCCACATGTTTGTTGATCCCCTCAAATAATTCTAATAGATGGGAAAGAATCAACACACCTTCACCAAACATATCATGTTTGTCTATGTGCCTAGTAATTCAGTTTTTTACTGTAGTTTCAACAATTTGCCTGGTACTGAAGTTAGGCTTACTGGCCTGTAATTGCCACAATTACCTCAGGAAACTTTTTTAATCATTGGCATTACATAAACTATCTTCCAGTAATCTGACACAGTGGGCAATTTTAGTGATAGGTCACATACCACAGTTAGTAGTTATGCAATTTCATATCGGAGTTTCTTTAGAACGCTTGGATGAATACCATCCGGACCTGGTGACTTATTACTGTTTAATTTATCAATTTGTTCCAAAAACCACTTCTATTGAAACCTCAATCTGGGACAGTTCTTCAGATTTGTCACATTAAAAAAATGGCTCTCGTGGGAATCTCCCTCACATCCTCTGTAGCGAAGACAATGCAAAGAATTAATTCAACTTCTCAGTGGCTTTGTCTTCCCCGAGTGCTCCTTCAGTGCCTTGATAATTCAAGTAGCCCCACTGACAGCTTCCTGCTTCTGATGTCCTTAAAAAAAATTGCTGTTACTTTTTGAGTCTTTTGCTAGTTGCTCTTCAATTTTTTTTTTTTGGCATGCCTTTTATACTTCGTTTGCCAGAATTTTTGCTCCTTTCTATTTTCCTGAGTTGGATTTTACTTCCAGCTTTTAAAGGATGCCTTTTTTACTCTTATTGCCATTTTTACTTTGCTGTTCATTCATGGTGGTATGTTTTGGGTCCTCTTACTGTTTATTAGTTATTAATTATTAATGATTATTACTTAGTGTATACATTTAGTTTAGTTTGGGATATACATTGAGCTTTTTAAATTGTTTCCATGCAGCTTACAGTCATTTCACTCTTGTGACTATTCCTTTTAATTTCCTTTTAACTAGCTTCCTCATTTTTGTGTATTTCCCCTTTTTGAAGTAAAATGCTACTGTACTGGGTTTCTTTGGTATTTTCCTACCTATAAGGATATTACATTTAATTGCATTATGATTGCTGTTACTGAACCATTCAGCTATATTCACCTCTTGGACCAGAACCTGTGCTCCTCTTAGGACTAAATCAAGAGTTCCCTCCCACCGTGGCTTCGAGTACTAGCTGCTCCAAGAAGCAGTCATTAATGGTGTCCAGAATTTTTATCTCTGCATCCTGTCCTGAGGTGACATGTACTCGGACAATATGGGGATAGTTGAAATGCCCCATTATTATTGAATTTTCTATTTTTAATCTCCCTGAGCATTTCACAGTCACCGTCACCATCCTGGTTTGTAGTATATCCTTATTGCTATAGTCTTATTATTCAAGCATGGAATTTCTATCCTTTAGAGATTCCATGGTACAGTTTGATTCATTTCAGATTTTTACTGTATTTGACTCACTTTCTTTCACATGTTGTGCCACTCCCCCATCCATGTGACTTACTACGTCATTTCTGAATATTTTGTACCGTGGTATTACCATGTCACATTGAGTATCCTCATTGCACCAAGTATCTGTGAAGCTGATTATATCAATATCCTCATTTACTACCAGGCACTCAAGTTCACCCACTTTTAGTATTTAGACTTCTTGCAACTCTATACAAACACTTCATAAAGTTTCTCTCTATTTAGTTGGCTACCTTCATTTGTTTAAATTTCTAACGGCAAACATTTGTGATGGACTGTTCATGAAGAAACTACAAAGAATCATTTGCAGAAATTATGTTCTGAATAATTTTAAATAATGAACAAGTCATGAAAAATATCATGAACTATTAGGCCACACATGCAAAAAGTCTGCAGGTATATGCACTGTAGACTTTAGGGTGATTTTGGCACCTTTTAAACATGATTGATAGATGAGAATACTTCAACATTCTCTAAGAAAGAATATTCACCTGATTTTTTTCTCTTTTAAATAAATACAGGCTCTATTCTGGTCATTTCAAAGTAAGGCCCTGTTCCTGAGAACTCTTCAGTGTGAGTGGATCCCTTTGCCTCTAGGGATTAAGGTTTAAAAGGTCACATTAATAGAAATTGAGGTCACATTAATAGAAATTGAGGAGGGGGCACCCTGAATGCCCCACACATTTTTCCTTGGATGGTTAGAGGCTCATTGCTTGAAAGCACAAAGTCCCAGGTCCTGAAAAGTATCTAGGAACCTATTTCCCATTAATTTAGCTGGGAGTTAGGTGCTTAAATACTTTTCAGGAGTTCAATTGCTTTCAGATACATTTCTCATCTCATTCACATTCTCTTACCCTGCTGCCACAAAATCATAGGATACTACATGACCAAACAACAAGATATGCGACAGTAGCTTCCAAAATTAGTGACTCCGCCTCCTAGTTTGACAGATTTTAAATCACATGTGGGATGTGAAGATGCCATGTAGCCACCTTCAGCTTCTTCCAACCCATTTTGCATGGCATTTAAAGGAGTTTATTTCCCTCTATTCTGTTCAATAGAAGGTAAGATATGATCCTTAATCACACCTCTAGCTTGTACAAAGGAAAGGGGTAGAATCAGAACATATGCATGAAATAAAATGGGATAGAATCAAAATACTAGTAATCCAGTTGTGTGAACCCCTTAAAACACCTCCATAGGCTTTACCCTAATACCATAAGTAATACTCTAACCTATTCCCATATGCTACAGCAAATAGTTTCTAGAAACTGCCTTATACCTGTTATGGCTAACACTAACACATTGTGTAATGAGTAATCTATGTTGATATATACCAGTTCTGTGAATGCTGCATAGGAGACTTGCGGTATAACACTGTTCGTTAAAATTTGCCTCCTGTGAGTCATAATTCATTTAATAATGGGGCTGTAGCTGTACACTGTACACTATTAAAATGATAACTGTGTTGACTATATCAGGTTTGGAATTATTTCAAAACAAGCGTTATTTTTTGCGGCTCTTTTGTCACCATGACCTTCAAATTGTCTCTTCACTTTCCTCTTCAATCTGGCATGCAATTTTCATTTCCTTGAAAATGTGGTTCAGTAGCACTTATAGAGCTGCTGACTCCAAATGAGAAACAGTGGAAAATTCAATTTAAAAATAATACTCTTTATATATACACATTTTCAAGGAAATGAAAACTGTTAGCAAAATACATATATATTGTATTTTGCGGATCCCAAAGATATTTGTGTAACACAAGTTTTGTTGTCATTGTTGTTCCTTAAGAATTCACACGTTTTCCCATTTATTCCCCATATACCCTGACCATGGGTTGTCTTGGGTTTTTTTTGTGCTTCTCTACTGGTGGACAGCTAGGGTGTTCAGCCCTGGGAAAATCACCCTAAATTATGGAGATCCTCCAATGGTGTAACTGATCCATTATCACCCTCTTGCTGCAACTGACATGAGATCACAGCCTGGGGAAAAGAGTGCAGACACTGGGGGAAAAGTTCTCTCTGCATCCTGAGAATCCATGGTTGCTGTCTTGGCCAGGAGGAGCTATTCCATGTGATGTATTTTGAAATAAACTTCAGACTACTCTAATTTACAATAAGGTGAGCCCCAGAACTGGAGAAGAGCTAAGGTAGCATAAAGAGAGGTGGAAGTTGCCTAAGAAGAATATCTTCAGGTTTCACTCTAAGCTATGTCACATAATGGATCTATGAGAATATAAAGAAAAGTTTGTTTGCAATACTACACTTTTTCTAATTAAATTGAATAGTTGTAACACTTCACAGTTCTATTTTTTTCTCTGTTGCTTAAAGCTCATACATTGCTACCATCTAATCTAAAATCAATGTATGCACCTTAGGATTTCACTTTTTTTCTCCTCTTTAATAAGATTAAGAGAATGTGTTATGTGATGCACTCTGGTATGACACAGCAGGATTCTTCTTTTACACCTTTTGGGATGTTTGAACGCTTTTTTCCTCACTTCCATCTCTTGATAGTTTTGCTTGCTTTTGTACAGAAAAACTAATTGTTTAAGATCCACACTGCCCCATACAGTTGACTCTGCCTACAAGGCACAGTCAAGCACTGTATTGTTCAAGAAATATAGTTCTGATACTTCTTTACATTCTATTTCATTTTTTTTCCAACTCTTTAAAACACATTCTCCTGAACAATCTCCTCCTACATTTTTAATTGCATCTCAACTAATTTCAATCAAGGATTAGAGTAGGGCACACAAATGAATTTTCCTTATTAAAAGTTTATAATGACCTTGATTTAGCTAATTCAAGTGGGTTTAAGCTATTCTGCTTCTATATGATCTGTCAGTATCATTCAACATATTGGATCATACACAGAAACTGCTTTTACAGTACCTTGACTATCATAGGCATTTCTTATCCGGGGAGTTCACTTTCTTGGTTTTAGTCATACCTTTCTGAACATGCATTTCAGGCGATTTTCCAGTAGGAGGGGGCAATTGGATTTTTGTTTGTTGTCCCTTTAATTTTTTGGTTTAGATCTGTTCCGTTTTGCCTGATATCTTCATGCACTACTTCTTCCTATGGCTTATGTTATCACTTATCCACAGATGACCTACAAATCTATAATTCCTGTTGGTGTTCTCTTACTCTGCCTTTTTATTTCTCTCTATCTGAGTCATCTCTAACTGGATGCATGCTAATCTTTTATTACACACAAGTCAGAAATGATACATTTTGTTCCTTTTCTTGCCCCCTGAACTCCCCCTTCCCACATCCCTTTAATGCTATATCCTCAAATATTACCTCTTTCTCGTCTCCTGAATTTTGGTACAATATTGGATTCTTATTTATCTTTTAAAAACTGTAATTATAATTTTTAAAATACATAAAAAGGCTAATTTAATTACTGATCAACTAAAATCCTGCAATGAATCTCTCCTGATTAGATTGTTGCAACAGGCACGATATTATTTATTTGTATTTCCGTAACACATAGAACCCCTAGTCACATCTAAGTTACTATGAACTTTGTTTCAATCCTATTTTATTGAAAACATCAAAAATGTTGTCAAAATGGTTATCACAATTTTTTGAAAACTGGGTTTTGTTGACCAGAAATAGTGATAATATTTTGCTAACATTTCTGGTAATATTACTTTTTGGGAGGGGTATCTCAAAAAATTGCAAAAAAAAAAAAAAGTTAAAATTGGGTCCTTTTCAAACACTTTGAAATGAAAATGTCTATATTTCAATATTTTAAAATGAAAATAGGTCTTCATTTTTCAACTAGTTTTACTTCAAATCTTGCAAGATCAGACCTTTAATCTTTTTCCCCATACATAAAACCCTGATTGTTCTGGCCACCTCTAGTCTGGAAGCTAAGATTCATCCTTACTATAAGTAGTAACAAAGGAAACAGCACAATCAGAACACAGTTTTTGTTCCTACATCACTCTAAATAAAGCAGAACAGAGACCTGAACCTTGGTCTTCTATCTTCTAGGCCAGTGCCGTAATCACCACGCTAGATAGTGTGAGAAAAAGAGACACTCCCTTTCTTTGATCTACAAATGGCATTTATATTTTATCTATCCTTTCATCACATGATATTTACTATGTATGTAAACAATCAATAGTTTCCATACATGCCAGATTTCTTCCATTTATATTGTACACTGAAAAAGGCAGCATTACTTAAAACTCTGCCACATCACAGTCATTCGTTTGTAATATCACTATCACTCCTGCCCTGACCTTATGGCAGCTGCTGTGAATCACTGAGTTTAATACTGTACCAGTTCCACTCTTGGGCATACTGCAGACATGCTTTTCAAAGATAAGGAGACATCATAAAACCACTCTTTCTAGTCTTTTCTTATATAGAGAATGTTCTTTATTAATACAAGTCTTAGTGGCTAAACAGTTCATAGCAGTCGAACATGGGAATGATCATGCAACATGCAGATACAATATTGGATTTCACCTTTTTTTTCCTTCTGCAGATCCAAACATTAGAATCTTTTACGTCACTGTGGTACCAAGAAAATAACCATATTGTTGTCTAATTCATTTAATCAGTGATTGCTACCTTTTGGATTCAAAAACTACTCTACTGAATTGGAATTTGACACCCTTCTTTTGCTCAGCGTTCTCTTTGAGGACACAAACTAGCTTTATTGGAGATTTGGCTTTTACTTTCCTGGCAGTCAGGCAGCACCCCACATGTCCTTATCCTTATCTTCTTCCAGCCTCTCTGACTCCAACATCTTCTCTAGCCTGTCAAAGCCACACTGTTTCTTGCTATTATCTCCCTGTGTCAGGATATTTTCCTTCTTCACAGATATTCTTTCTAGACTCACTAGCCCTTTTATTGCAACATTGAAGGCTCTCACTCTCGCAGTCCTTTTATAAATATTTTAAAACCATTTCAGCTGATCTTTGACTACTGATAAAACATCAGCTCTAGCTTATGAATATTTTATATGCAACTCTCTCTGCCAAAGAGTCTCTTTTCCACCACAACATACTTTGCTGTTTAACTTGCTTAGGTTGCACCCTTTCTTCCAAAATAGGATGGATGGAATCATCTATAGGACCACTAATAACTGATTTTTAGAGCATTGGGACAGTAATTGATAGTGTTTATGGTATTATAAGGGCATCATTTCCATGCTTTCCTGTAAAAATATAAAGCTGAGGTTTTCAAAATTATCTAGGAGAGTTAGACACATCATTTCAATTAACACTGATAGGAGTTGTGTATCTATATTCTATGTCAGATTTGAGAATCTCATGCTAAATGTAATGAAACCATAATGGAAGCACATATTAATATTTACTACCTGAAAGGGGGTTCCAAGGAGGATGGATCTAGACTGTTCTCAGTGGTAGCAGATGACAGGACAAGGAGTAATGGTCTCAAGTTGCAGTGGGGGAGGTTTAGGTTGGATATTAGGAAAAACTCTCTCACTAGGAGGGTGGTGAAACACTGGAATGCATTACCTAGGGAGGTGGTGGAATCTCCTTCCTTAGAAGTTTTTAAGGTCAGGCTTGACAAAGCTCTGGCTGGGATGATTTAGTTGGGGATTGGTCCTGCTTTGAGCAGGGGGTTGGACTAGGTGACCTCCTGAGGTCCCTTCCAACCCTGATATTCTATGATTGATTTTCTTAACACTGTCCTACCAATGAGCATATGATTTCATGATCAAAACAGTGGCATAACAATGGATTTATGATAGGTAGCATTAGCCAAATTGCAAAAGGATTCATATGGCCTATATATTTGTATGGATACATTTATGACTGAAACTTGTTTTAGAATTTTTTATATATGGTGATTATTACTGGTCTCTGATATAGAGTACAGGGCTATATTTTCAATAACGCGTTCCTAAATCACACATTTAAAAAGTGCCATTGCATAAGCAAAATGGCTGATTTGCCTTTCATCTGCAATGTAGGGAAACTGTTTTTGTAAGATGTTATTCTTACATAACCATTATACTATTTGATGATATATTTTAGAAAAAAAATGAATATGAATGAATAAATAGTGTTCTTTGTACTTTTTCTGGAGGTGCTGTATACATTAGCATTTGGCTCTATTTATGATCAAATATCTGGAACTACCACTAAACATAATGGTATTACAATGGCAAAGACTTTAAATCATTCTATTCTAATGAAATTAGAAAAAAAAAAAAAGCATTTACAAAGCAACCACAATAAAATTGGAAAAATCTCTTTATGAGACATTATTTATTGTTAACCTGTTTAGAATGAATATGGCTGACCAATGTTAATGTAGTAATATTTTCAAACTATTTTTGCAAGGATAGCTGCAGTGTATTTCTTAATTGTGATTGAAAAAAATTAATACAAACAGACAAAATTTAAAGATATTTTGGGTAAGAAAATAATGTAAAAAACCCCCATAAAACTAAAATGCTCTTCCGTAAAAGAAGGTACTATTCGTACCATGATGCAAAACTATACACCCATAAACTCACTATGGTAAAAGGACAGCACTTCCTAACTGGGCTCATTAATTAAATCATATTCTGAGACCATGTAAATTATACTTCATCTTGAAAGGCGAACTCAAGCCAAGATCATGGACCTCAACAATCAAAATTCTGGAACTGTTTGAAATTTGGATCCCAATTCAGCTTTGGAGTAATAGGTAAATTAGACACAGGTTAGGTTAGGTGTAGAATAGAGTTTAAAAAGATAAATACATTAGAAAGACAAAGTGTTTGCTATTAGCAAATGAGAATTTGCCAACAGTTACTACACAGTGGAATATATTTTTTCCATGTACTTAAAATAGGAGATATATGGTGTAAAAATTTGCAAACATTGAATTTAACAGCTTCTAGTATAAATACATAGATCTATTTCCTGGATTTTACCATGCTTTCTCAGAATATGTTGTTCTTGACTAGAAAAATATATTCTCTGAATTTCTGATGATTAAAATATCTATTAGTTTAATGGGGGGAGAGTATACAGTTTTACAACTTCAAAACACTTTGTAAGCAGTTTAATCAATCCTAAACTAACTGCATTAACGGTGTCATCTTCTAAAAGAGCTATATAATTCATGGAGGCTCTCTGATAAATACATCTGTTTAATATGTCTTTCTTGATAATGATGTCTCATACATCATTAAAAATATTAAGGTGACTATGAAATCTGAACACTAGTCAAAACTATTAGAAACATACAATTCCAAGCATGGGAAACATAACTGTATAAGTGTTTTCCAACACATTATTAACAGGAACAATAATTAATAAAAATGCAATTGAAAGGCTAATATGATGCAAGAAATTGACGCCAGATCTTTCTCAGATGTCTATCTGTAATAGAAGCTCATTCATAATAGAGAGGTATAGGTAAAGATAAAGCTTTTATTGAGAAACTACAATGGTTAGAATGCTGCAGATTCATTGGAGGATTTGGGCTGTACACAAACTCACCAGAAAGTACTCTAATAGACATCTCCTGCAGCCACTATCCTGCCCCTGGAGTGATGTGGCCTCATAGGACCTACTGTATCTATTCAGGAGTACCAGATGACCATTCTATGCATAACACACAATAAAAAAATCATCGTCCTGCAGCACTGAGAGAGAAGCGAAAGTTGTGTGGCTCCCACACTGAGCAATACTTCTGGTGCTACACAGTTGTCAGACAGCACATAGATAAGTCCTGTCCTGGATTCAGCCATCATGAAATGGATGCTGACTATACTGTACTGTCTAACTGTGGTTCTACCTCATCCTTGATCTCAGAAAATACCATTCAGTAGTGATAAACACCCATTTTTTCATGGTTTGTGTGTATAAAAACATCTTCTGTATTTTCCACAGTATGCATCCGATAAAGTGAGCTGTAGCTCATGAAAGCTTATGCTCAAATAAATTGGTTAGTCTCTAAGGTGCCACAAGTACTCCTTTTCTTTTTAGTACAGAATGCAGAGGATGAGACAGACTCTGTGCCCTAAAGGCACCCAAAATGTCACCAAAGACAAATTAAATTTAAATAGATTTTGTTACACAGTGTCATGATGTATGATATACAGTATATTCCATCTGGAAAACGGGTTCATATATATCATACACAGCTGTGGCACTGAATTGTTTCCTTTTTCACAGGGTGTGCAATAAATGATAGATTAAACAATGCAACCCAAGTTATACTCAATATATTAAAGCACATTTCTGAGCTTGCTGAGCATAGCCATATTGCTTAAGAAAGAAATATTGTACAATCATAAAATTTCAACAGGGTCAGGTTTCTTTCTTCTTGCGTCTCCCCTCCTCCCCACATGCAGGAAGAAGAGTACTAAATAAAGGTGAAACGTTGATGAAAGAGGAAAGGATTATATTTTCGAAGCAGTATACTCCCTGTAGTTTTATCTAGTTGGATGCCTACACTGGTATTACATCTCTCCATTCAGAGCCAATGGTCAGCTCATCTTAAAAGGACAGTGTGAGGCTTGACCTTTTCTGCAGCTCATATCCACAAGTTTTTGAGAATCATCCTACGCTGCACTGTAAGATTTATTTGAGATGCTCTGTATTTGCACTGCACTTTGCTGGTAACTACAACGGTATTGTATGGTCATATTTTGTGGGGACTGGCAGCCTGATACCCTACTAAACTGAAGCTTGTATATTTGTACACAATGTCAGTGTTTGCACTTTTTTATCTGCAGATTCAGAAGCATAATCTCATTGACATTGCTGTCTGTGAATGTCAAATGAATTATGCTTTGGGGAAAATTGACTAGAATAGACATAGTTGAATAAAGCCTTAGACATGGCTGCTTTTGCATCTCCCTCCTTTGCAGGGAATTCTGCAAGTGTACCTTATAGGGACAGTGTAGATTAAATGCTCAGGGGAAGCCAATTAAAGAAGATCTATGTTTGTAAACTCAATTACTGTGCATCATAAAAACATTTTTTTAAAAAAAAAACCTGAATGCCTGAATTTTACATACTAAAAATGCATTAGCAAAAGTACATACTTATTTCTATGTACACTTAGTGATATTATAATCAGTTAGGATAACATGTACACAGACACTATCAAGCCACCCAGTAAACTATTTGCATACATAATTATAGAGAACATGGATGCAAATAGTGCATTTTTTTGCACACAGAGTTCAGCCTCTTCATTCTGAAAACTGACCTTTACTGTCTGTAAAGCTCTTAAAAAGTTATTATTTTAAATGTATTTGTATTTATTTTGTTTTAGCCAATGATCCATAAACAGGGCACATATATTTCATTTTGCCATGGCAAATCTGAAATCTTCTGTGGCAATTTCTTGGTGACAGCAGAAGGTACAATTATGAGAAAATATAATGTAGATAATTATAGAAAATGTTATCTTGCCACCCTTTAAATTGAAAATGTTTTATACATTAAAAATAAATATGATCAGCTGTAGATATAATACAGAAGAAAGCTCAATATAATTTTAAACTGCACTGGTGACAAACAAGGATTGCAGTCACACTGCTAGATCTAGGAGATTTATTAAAAGAAACTTAATTTTCCACATGATAAAATAAAGAAATCACAATATATCTCTGAAATGTAATGGAAAAATCTCACCAGGTACCAGATTAATTTATAACAAATAAAAATATTGTCCCTCTCTGGTCTGTGAGCCAAATTCATGCTGCCTTCTACCCACATAGGTACACAAAAAAAAGCAATTGCCAGGTATGGTATATTTGTTGCACTCAAGTCTGGGTTCCCACAAAACCCAGGTTTTCTGCTGCAACAACATAAAAGGTATTACCAGACTTGAACCTGGGTTCAAGGAAAATTGTGATCAACATGCTTAAGCTCTGATGTTCCCTGACCTGATTGCCCACAACTTGCATAGTTGACTCCTGTCCCTGGCCAGAGCAATCCTCCTTGTGCCTAAGCTGAGGAGGAAGGACTCCATAAACTGTAGCTGAGTCAGAATACAGATCTAAATTAACTGCTTTGCAGTACTAACATACATTCACTATAACCGCACAATACATTAATATCAGAGTTTGCCCCAGTTGCTAGATGTCCAGATTAGCTAAATTCTGTACAGTCCCAACATCAGCTCTAGTTCAATTAACTATACACAAGATTTCAGCAACCCCAAATCTGAAAGGGAGGAATGGATTGTTTAGGGACAGAAATCATGGAGGGGGGCATGGATATAAATCCATCTAGGAAGTCTGTATCCATCCCCGATCATTATTATTATATCGGAGCACAAAAAAAAAAAATGCAACAAAGCAAAAGAGTGCAAAATAATTCATGAAATTTAGATACAGAAAAAGACCAAGTAAATAATCTATGGTGAAATCCTGGTCCTAATGGAATCATTGAAAGTTTTGCCATTGACTTCAATAGGGCCAGGATTTCATCTCCAGTCTTTCCCTGCTAATGCATGGTATCATTTCTTGGTAGTGTAATAAAAATTAGACAAAAGAACAAGTGATACTATTAATAGTACCCAGTCTCTCACCACCAAATGTACTACTGGAGATTAAATTACTATTAACATACATAGATCAAAGCTATGATATTAGCTAAATTTTATCCTGCTGTAAATATGTGAAACTCCACTGAAGTTAATGAACAGTTGTGCCTTGCTTATACAGGGTGAATTGGTACACTTATTTCATTAGAACTATTGTATAATAAGGGTATATTTACACTGCCTTGTAAACCCAGGTCTGCGGGATCTGTGCTTGTGAATTCAGTGTTTCCAAGCCCAAGCTTGAGCGCCCACACTGCATTGTAAGCCTGGCTTTACAATTTCTAGACCCTGGGTCTCACAATCATGCTAACATGTCCATATTACACTATACAGACCTTCTGATTCATATCACACTGCAAAATGACAAGGCTTGGACTCAAAGCATAGTGGGACTCAGGCTCCGGTCTAGCGCTCTGGCCAGGTCTGAGGGCCTGAGTCCAGAAGGCTTTATGGCCTGAGTCAGATTGATGTGTGTGGATAGAAGTGGGGGAGGAGGGCTTGTGCTTAAACCAGAGTCACAGTCTATGCTTACTCTGCAGTATAGACGTACCCTAATCATGCAACAGATGTTTACAAGCAAAATGATTTTTTTTTAAAAAAAGTTGTGCAAACTGAAAAAAATATATATATACTTGCGCCAATCTATCATTTAAGTTTTGGTTTTAATGAAACAGAGTGCATAGATTTGTCATATATATTTTTATCTAGGGGCATCAGGTACAAAACTTCATCCTAAAATTCCTTTTATTTCTAAATAATATATCACTGTATAGAAAAAAATAATAAGATCTGAGACTGCAGCTTGAATTCCAATAACATGAAAAACAAAACAAAAACTCCATCAAGTAAATAGAAAAGCATTATTGACAGTTATAGGCAAATTACCACTCTTTTGGCAGACACTTTAAACCTATTATCTTAAGGCAACTCTGTAAATTACAGTGGTAGGCCAGCAATTTAGGGTTATTCATTATACTGTATTTTTACCTTAATGTGTTTGGGTATGCGTGGTATTTTTTGTTTGTTTAACATTTCTCTTGCACCTATCTCATATTTACCCACATCCACAGAGCCATGACTTCATGCAAAACGTAGGACAAACTCGCTTTGATAAGGGGAAATCACAAAATCACCCTTACACCACTTTATTGCCTCAAGAGCTATTGGCAAGACCATGTGATTAACATTTCCCCTTTGCACATACTTATTCCCTCTCTACCTCAGATATGAAGTATCCTATCTTCTACATCCCCAAAATTCAGGAACCCAGGTTTCTTCTTGAGCCCAGAGCACAGCATTCTCCATTGCTTCTATGCTACAAGATGCACTCTCTCTCTATTACAACTTATATTTAATGAACGAGGAACAGGCACCCTGTTTATGTTTATTCATAACAAGTTTAGATGTTACTTTTGAAGATAAAGAAACAAGTTTGATGATATACAATATCAACTACACGTTCTGCACTGATAGAAAACTTTAGCAATCAAGGAAAGATAAAAAAGGTTTTGGAGAATTTAATCACGTACTTCAAAGTAAGCTTAAGAACATATATTTCAGAAATTGAGATAAAATATGAATGTTTAATTTACCTTCCTTCTTTTTTATCATGAGTGTTTCTGATTCCGATGCTAATAACCTAGTTGCTTCTGTCAGCAGACACCTCTCTTTTTTATACTAATTTTTTCTTCCCTGAAATAACTTTGAAAAGAAAATCTTCTAATTAGCTTTTAGTTTTCAAAATGATGTGATTGAGGTTTATTTTTGCTCATGTAAAAGTCACATGTTGTTTTGTGAAACTTGCTAAGTTTTACTACAATTGAGGAAAACACCAAAATTCCTGCAATAGTTATGAAGGAAGAAGGCTATATGTACAGCCATTTAGTGTACAATGAAACTTTTACTTCCAATAGGCAATTCCTTTTCTCAAGGAAACCCTTAAGGCTATTGTGATGTGGGGCTTAGGACAATTTGATTGAAGTTCAGCTTCTCTCAGAAGACTACTTTTTTGCTGGTGCCAATACAAGCATTGTTTATCTTTATTCTGATCTGAGGTAATTGATAGACCACACTCTTTAGTCAATTTTTTCAGTTCATCTAGTAAAACAGAAAACACTGCCCTGCCAAATAAAATCCTGCTCACTTTTGGTTGCTGTCTATTGGGTACTGGTGCTTGGGAAGCTGCTATACATAACTCCAAGCACTTCCACTGAAATTTTGTCCATCTTTATAAGATTAGAGGGAGGGTGAAATTCTTGCCCTGATGAAGTCAATAGCAAAACTCCCATTGATTTCATTAAGGTCAGAATTTCCCTGGGGTAAATAATTTTTGCCAAACTATTAGACCAACCCACATTTATCTGAGATGCCTGGTGGTAGGATCTTTGACAAATGGCCACTGCCACTCTCTCCTTTCCTCCTGCAGCTTTTCTTAAAGGAGGAGACTGGAGGCTTACCAATTGCCACAGGAGGAAGCAACTTTCCTGGCAGTACCCAACTAGCATATCTGGTAATCTCACCAGAGGCTGTGGAAATGAAGTCAATTGTGGTTACTATATATGAATATTCCCACTCTATTTGCCTGGCACAGCACCCTGTTTACAAGAGAGTGAGAGAGAGATTTTATTGGCACAAACTAAAAACAAAAAATAAAAACTCTGATTGGACTGCTTGCAGACCTACTGAGCCCTTTGGTAGCTTAACAGATAAAACACCAACTCACCATGTTTAGGGTAGGATTTTCAGAAGCACTCAGTGTTGGTCTAACTCTGCCCCCATTAAAATGAATAGTAAAACTCCCATTGGCTTCAATAGGAGCAGTGTTGAATGTTACCAAATCTACCCAAACATTCTTTGGACTTATAAAAATAACCATTTTTCTAGAGTGGAGCCTTCAGGAAGGCTGCAAATTTAGTTTGTTTTGGTTTCTGGGCCTTAAAATGACCAACACTTTATTTTAAAGTATCAAAGAAGTAGGGGGCTTGGCAAGGAGGTAAGTAATCTTATTTCATAAATGTGGACAAAAATTTGCTGGTTCACATGGAAAGCTGGGAGCTTTGGAGGAGTAAAGTGCAAATAGCATAGTTGGGGCAAATTCTACAGTCCACTGCACTAGTGCAAATACGTACTATAGAGTTATTCTGTGTTTATACTGTTGTAATTTAGTGCAGAATTTGGAGTATTACCTCTGACTCTGAAACCTGTGGAACCAGCTAGGGTGACTAGATGTCCCGATAAAATTGAGATTGTCCTAATATTTAGCCCTTTGTCCCATGTTCCAATCAATGTACGATTGGGACACCATTTGCCCCAATATTCAGGTAAAATTTAAAACTTGGTACAGTAGAACTTCAGAGTTATGGACACCTCAGGATCAGTGTTCCCTCTAATATTTCCCACCCATGTGCGGAATGAATTTTGTTATGTACACCAATAGGGAGGTGATGTGTCATAGGGAGGTCATGTGTCACACATCACCTCCCTATTGGTGCACATAACATTCATGTGGTGGGGGTGGGCCCAAGGTGTTTGGAGTGTGGGATGGGGGCTCAGGGCTGGGACAGATGATTGGGGGGGTGCAGGTGAAGGCTCCGGGGTGGGGCCAGGGATAAGGGGCTCAGGGCTTGGACGGGCAGGTTCTGGGGTGGGGCCAGAGTTTAGGCTGCCAGGGGCTATGGAGAGGAGAGATGACTCCCTGCATCTCTCTCCCCCCACAGCAGCACCTGGGCTGGGTGGGGAGAGGCGCCTCTTCCCTGGCCACCGCAGGTCTGAGGCAGGTCTGTGCTGGGGCTCAATGGTAAAGGTGCCTCTCCCGGCCATGGCAGATCAGTGCTGGGAGAGAGGCATCTCTCCCTGCCAGAGCCCTGAGCCCCTGTGTGGGGCTTAATAGAAGCTTAGAGGGAATTTAGCTCGAGATTTGAGGTTGTCCTTAATTCTGAAATGTTTGTAACTGCAAACAAGACGTTACGAACTTCTGCCACTGGGGTGTGGGGTCTGCAGCTGTGGGCAGAGGGGCATATACACTGATCTCTTATTTGATTTTCAGGTCTGTGCAGTGCCAGCTATCAATATCATTGGCTTCCTTCCAAATGATGCCTTAGCATGCTTTCCAGTGGTGAAATCACTTCCACTATTGAACACCACTAACAGCGGAAATGTGCTTACAGTGTAACTCCTCTCTCTTGCATTCTCTCTTTTCCCATTTTTTAAAATAGGTGGGTTTTTTTGGAATGTTACTTTGTGTTCCTTTTCCTCTTCCCTTCCATCAGGTGACATCAATACACAAGAAGGTACAGGTTCTCTTTGAGGATTCCACAGTATTACAGTTCAATTACAGCTGCTCTTGGAAACACTAAGAATAATACTTAATCAGAGTTGTTCTGCTACCTGACACAGGAGCTGCAGAAATCCATATATTTAAACAAACAATCCCATTTTACCAAAAACATTAGAAACCCCAACGAAGTGTGTCTTGGTTTATTTGAACAAGTTCTCACATCCCTAACTAATAATACAGGGAAATAAGCAGACAGAGGACATGGAAAGTGCAGGGAATATAAAACAAATCAGAATGCTATAGAAAAGGGAAAGATGTATGAAAGTATAGAAAGACAAAAGCTTTCCCCTTGCCTACTCTGTGCAGAAAAATCCACTACCTGTGAATACCATATTAAATAACTGCAACCTTAATCTTCTTGTTGCTAACTGTGTCATATTGTGCAAGAGTTGTGCAGTTGTAGGGTTCAATTGCTTGTCTTTATCATCTAGCAGATACATGTAGGTTGTCTCCAGTCCTCTTGTACTATTTTTTTATTTATTTAATTCAATAAAATAGTAATACAACTAAAAGAATGGAGAGCTGTGTCCTGCTACCAAGAGATACCCCCTCCACATGCACACAGAAAGTGTGGTCTTTGCAGAACTTTAAGTCTGTATGATTAGAAGAAAAAGCCAAGCAACTTGACACAATAAAGCAGTGCACAACTTCAGATTCCTAACAACAACTTCCTAGCTTGTCTGTCTTCACTGCATGTGTCAACTGCCTCAGGAAAGGCAAGCAGCTTGCCCTGTGAGATGGAAGGAACATTAAATGCTGTTGATTTGGGAGAAAAACCAAAAACCTTTTCATGGTAAATGAAAATAGAAATGCAAATCAGCCCTGAATACTTAACATATCTGATAAACAATTGTATAAAAATAGAAATTAGCGATGGCAAAGACCTTCACTGTGTTCAGAACATTCATATCCCTGTGAATGCAACTTTGCACCCTACTGCATATCACAATGTAGCTGTGGATACTAAGCAACAGAACCACATTCTGATTGGTCAGTTAGACCTTTTTGTTGATGTCACACACCAATTCCCAGTAGTGCACAGTAAATCACATCAGTGAAATTACTACTAATATCTGCATACTTAGTTGTTGAAATTCTGTTCAGTGCTTCCACAACAGAGGGCACGGCTCACAGGATTTGGGGAGGGGGCAGAAAGGCAGAGGAAGCATTAAGCCACTTTTGCACTATCAGCATTCTGGGCTGCTCTTGGGGGGTGGGGGTGGGAAGGGGTGTCAGCATCACCCTAGCCTAAATTAGAGCAGATCATGTCTGCCTCTTGAGTGTCATCTATGGAATAATTGCAGCACATACTGCATGGGTCCTTCCCTGTCATGCCCAGTCTACACAGAGATGTCCACCACAAGCATGTCCCTTGTGGTAGAACTTAGTAGGGAAGACAGCATAGACCCACTTACCTCAGACCAAACTGTGCTTACACCAGGGGAATTAATTTTCCCCTGGATCTTTGCAGTACAGTTCTGACCTCTATATACCACTGAAATAGCACACAGGTGGGGAAGAGAACCCATCACAGTATGTAAAATGGGTGTGAATGAGTAATGGTGAATTAGAAAGTTGGCCAATATTCTCTCTATAGCAACCACCAGCCAGTCTTGAGGAAGCTGAGCACAAGGGAAAACCCTGAGAAAATTACAAATGTTTATAAAACAAAATTTTGGCTAGCCAGGATTCTGTCATGTATCCCTCCCATTGAATATCTAGACTTCTGATTATTTTCCTCCCATGGATGCTTTTAGCCACACTGAGTCTCCTGGGGTTATTTCCTGCTCATATTTCTGATTTTTTCCCCATGACTTCTTTGCCTTTACCAATGTTTGCAGATCTACTTAATCATCCATGAATGTAATTACTATGTTTTGCACCCGTCCCTCTAGATCATTAAATAAGTTTTTACAATGGACCTAATCCTTTGCCATTTTGGAAGCTTAAGATAAGCAGCTTCCACAGACAGCAGCATGGAGACTGGAAAACTGAGCCTGCGAACTTAGTCTGAACTTGAGACACACAAATTGCCTGGGGCAACTGAACCAGGAGCCTGACTGACAAGCAGGGCAATCAAGTGCAGGCCTAGGATAGCATGCACACATCTGGGACTATCCAACATGTTTGCTGATCCCAGGAAGGACAGTGTTTGTGGAGAGCAACAGAAGAGGAAATAGTTCCTGAATTGCTCTATGCCACAGACTCCATTTTCTCTGTCTCTCTATCCCCCAGCTGAGCCCAGCAGAACTCCCCTGCCTGTGATCCAGGGCATAGACAAGCTTAAGACAGCCTTGGACCCTTTATATTAAAAAAGGATAAATTTCAGCTTCTCAGAAAAGTGCATCTCCTGCTCATCAACCTCCAGCCCCAAAAAACAGCTGTCAGGGTTCCTTCTCCACTCTGAACTCTAGGGTACAGATGTGGGAACACACAAGAAAGACCCCCTAAGCTTATTTCTATGAGCTTCGGGTAAAATTTCCAAGGCACAAACTCTTTGCCCTTGGAGGGTACGCTGCCATCAGCAAGTGATTTAACAAAGAATGAGGGAAAGGACCACTTGGAGTTCCTATTCCTCCAAAATATCCCCCCAAGCCCTTACACCCCCTTTCCTGGGGAGGCTTGAGAATAATATCATAACCAATTGGTTATAAAGTGATCACCGACCCAGACCCCTGGGTCTTAGGACAATAGAGAAATCTGTCAGGCTCTTAAAAGAAACAGAACTTTATTAGAAAGAAAAAAGGTAAAAGAAGCACCTCTGTAAAATTAGAAGGGAAGCTATCTCACAGGGCAATCAGATTTAAAAACCACAGAGGATTTCCTTCTGGGCAGAAACTTTAACGTTACAAAAAGAAAACCAGGAATACCCCTTTCTCTCAGCACACAGAAAATCACAAGCCAAAACAAAAGTAAACTAACACATTTCCTTGCTAGTACCTACTAATTTTAATGGAGTTGGATTGTTTTCTTTCTTGATCTCTCTCCAGCAAGCACACACAACAGACAAACAAAAGCCCTCCCCGCCCCCAGATTTGAAAGTATCTTGTCCCCTTATTGGTCCTTTTGGTCAGGTGCCAGCCAGGTTAACCCTTTACAGGTAAAAGGATATTGTGCCTCTGGCCAGGAGGGATTTTATAGTACTGTATACAGGAAGGTTGTTACCCTTCCCTATATATTTAGGACACCAGCTAAGGCCTGTGGAGAGAATTTAGAGACATTCTTGTTATTAATTATACAAGTGTGAGCTTCAAGTACTCATAGCAGGGAGTGTTTTGCTGTGTGACTGGTTAGTCAATCATTTTCTCATTCCCAATGACCCTGCGTTCCCCATTTGTTCCTAGTTCTTGCCCTTTTACCTTCTTTATTTTACCCCTACCTCGCCTGAAATAAATGTTGGTTTATACTTCTAATATGATGGTCCTTGTTTTCCTGAAATTATTATAATGTCATGGGGTAGTGTATCATTTTATCAACACAATCACTATGTGGAGGCAGTGAGCACAAAGAATCCAGGACAGGACCCACTGGTCCTCATGTGGGTCACCAAATCCTTGAGGAGTGGAGAATAAGGGGCTGTACCACTTTTGAGTATCAGGTATGCCCTAGGAACGGGCAGCATACTTACAGCATTGTCTATCTGCGTAAAGAATGATCAGTGATCACATGCTTTGTATTGTTTTCTTTTCCATTTTACTGTATTTTTCAATAAACACACTTTGTTCCATATTGCAGGAAAAACATTGTCTGTATTATGCTATCACTCCTTGGATTCCTATTACTGTTTCATAATACTGCATGCAAACCCACCCACTAATGTGGTGTTATGCAGCTGGAATGTATGTAGTTATGGAAGAACATCACAAACATTATAATCCTTACAATCTACACTGCAACACAAACATTACTACTACCTATAAAAACCAGACACAGAAATAGTAAATATCTACTCTACAGAGGAAAGTGGAAAAAATCTCCACCCACAATACATCTAGGAGGAAAAAATCCTTCCTGAACCCTAAATGAAGCTTATGCCATTTAGCATGAAATCACTGTTACTTAGCTTGCAAGGCTATACATGTTATTTATGATCATAAAGTTGTCCAGCTTTCTTAAAATCCAACTACTCTACTTGACTTGATAACCCCCCATGACAATGAATTCCACAGATGTGCTGCTGCTGTGTAACAAAGATCAGTGCATGATCTTGGATCAATCGTCTAACCTCTAAATCATCAATTAGCTAAAATGAAGTGCTTTCCTTTTACAAATAAAATACAAATACATCTCCCATAGAGAAATATAATGCTTGTGAGATTTTTTTTCCTATCTTAAAGGAAAAACCCTTAATGGTACAGATAAACAAGCAAAGAAAAAAGCAGTAATTATTAAAGAAAAAGCAGTAAAGTATTTTCAGCAATTATCTATATTTGGTAACTACATATACCTTTGGGACTCAAACCTTTCTTCAGCCAACAACCCAAGCAATGGGGCTTTACACCAATAAACTTCACAAGCAGAAATGGATAGCAATCTCCCGCTTCAAACAGCAGTTATAGCAGATGAGCTCTGTGGCTACTACTGCACACTACTCCTTCCCTCAGAGTGAATATTTTGTGGATCAATGTACTCACGTTGCTGTCCCTTCCTCAGTCCATTACTTTGACCCTACCAAACTCACCTGAGTTGCAGGCTGTGCCCAGGGAGCTGTGCTCTGTGATATCCAGCTCTGGAATACCATGTGCACAAGCTCCTGGTATCCTAGTTCTCACCTTCCACAGAAAAACTACAGTGATTCTGCTGGAACCATGGCTCTCTGTATCTGAGAGAGAGTGAACAATGGCAGAGAGGAAGGATAGTCCTAGCTGAGGGCTCAAGACTGGAAGTGAATACATCTGTGCTCCATTTAGAACTGGTTGGAAAACACTCCCCGCTCAAATGTATGTCAAAAAATAAATAAATGAAATTATTTTGGCCCAAACCCAGATATTTCAAATGTGAAATATCACTTTTGTGAGTCATTGGAGTGCCTCATGCTCCCACTCTCTGTTCAGGTGCCTCATACTCCCACTCTCCCCTACAGATAGGTTTCCTGATCAGATTATATTTGCCATGATGAGCACAGTTCCATTGGTTAGAAGAGACACTGGTTTATGGGAGTTCCATGGACATGATGTGTAGTTGGAAAGTCTGGCCTGTGTGACCTTACTTATGTAATCTATGAGGGCACGTCTACACAGGGGTAATGCATCCGATGGAGGTTTGATTTCCAAAGCACACTAACACGTTGTGCATTAATTGGTCTGTTTAGACCCTACTTGTACACAAAAAGTATTCTGGTGCACTTTAACATAGTACCTTTGAAACAGTAGTACTATGCTAAAGTGCTCTAAAGAACTTTTAGTCCACACCAGGACTCTACATCAGGGGTGGGCAAACTTTTTGGTCAGAGGGCCACTAGAGTGACCAGATAGCAAGTGTGAACAATTAGCATGGAGGTGGGGGTAATAGGCCCATATATAAGAAAAAGCCTCAAATATCGGGACTGTCCCTGTAAAGTTGGGACATCTGGTCACTCTAGAGGGCCACTCTAGAGGGTATGGAAATCGTATGGTGGGCCATGAATGCTCACAAAATTAACAATTCAGAGATAGGCTCTAAGGGTTGTTCTTGAGGTGGGAGAGGGAGCTCTATTGGGTGTGGCATGGGGATGCTCTATAAGGGATGTTACCAAGGAGGGGGCAGGGGAACTCATGGGGTGTGTCATGTTGGGGGCTGCTCTACAGGGGTGGTACCAGGGACTCCTAGGGGCGCTGCCAGCAGTGACACCAAGGCAGTCATATCAGGCCCCCTAGCTGGGACGGGTGCAGCCCCTGGGTTGTTTTGAGAGTCTGGAGCGTGGTATCCTGCGATTCTGTTGGCCTTGATCATTGGTTAGTTTGGGTGGAGGCTGGTGTGAGGAGGAGACTGGGCGCACTTCCATGTAGGGGCGGGGTTCTGATCCTGGAAAGAGCGCCATTAAGTCTGGGTAAGTGGTGCTGGTCATACCTGTGCAGTGTGGCTCTGTGTGTGGGAAGATGATGCTCATCAAGGAGTTGTGAGTTGCGGGCTGGAGACCACCGGGTGGGTGGAGCAGGGCAAGCCCACGACCCTGCTCCCCGGCAGGAGATCAAGGGCTGGATTAAAAAGGTCTGATGGGCTGGATGCAGCCTCTGGCGGGCCATAGTTTGCTCACCCCTGCTCTACATGGACCAATGAATGCATGTTAATGGACTTTAGAAATCACACTGTTGCTGTTCAGAATACCCCACTGTGTAGACAAGTCTCCAGTTGCAATATCTCTGGCATGTCAATAATAATATTTCCTTACGTCCTAAATTATTGTGAAACTTAATTCATTAATCAGTGTGAGAATCAGATTTTGGTGGACAAGCACCATAGCAATAGTTATAAATAAACATTGTTTGTCATTTAGCCAAGTTGAAACTGTAATCAATTAAAATCTGTTATGCAGTAAATTGAGTACCTTGTCCCCAGCTCTATAAAGATTTTGTTTCTGTCAAGGTTCCTTCCCCACTCTGAACTCTAGGGTAGAGATGTGGGGACCTGCATGAAAACCTCCTAAGCTTACTTTTACCAGCTTAGGTTAAAACTTCCCCAAGGTACAAACTATTTTACCCTTTGCCCTTGGAATTCCACTGCCACCACCAAACGTTTATCTGGATTTATTTATTAGGAAAGCATTGTTTGGAAACGTCTTCCCCCCAAAAAAATCCTCCCAACCCTTGCACCCCACTTCCTGGGGAAGGTTTGGTAAAAATCCTCACCAATTTGCATAGGTAACCACAGACCCAAAACCTTGGATCTTAACAATGAAAAAGCATTCAGTTTCTGAAAAGAAGGATTTTAATAGAAGTAAAAAAGAATCACCTCTGTAAAATCAGGATGGTAAATACCTTACAGGTAATTAGATTCAAAACAGAGAATCCCTCTAGGCAAAACCTTAAGTTACAAAAAAGAGACACAGACAGGAATATTCATTCTATTCAGCACAGCTCAATTTCTCAGCCATTTAAAAAAAAATCATAATCTAATGCATATCTAGCTAGATTACTTACTAAATTCTAAGACTCCATTCCTGTTCTGTCCCCGGCAAAAGCATCACACAGATAGACCCTTTGTTTTTTCCTCCTCCCAGCTTTTGAAAGTATCTTGTCTCCTATTTGGAGATTTTGGTCAGGTGCCAGCGAGGTTATCCTAGCTTCTTAACCCTTTACTGGTGAGAGGATTTTTTCCTCTGGCCAGGAGGGATTTTACAGATGTTTACCCTTCCCTTTATATTTATGACAGTTTCCTTCAAGAAAAATGAATAAAAACAGGACTTTTTCTCCAAAGCTCCCATATGGACTCTTCCAGATTTTCCCCATGAAGTAAACTCTGATAAACTATCTTCCCAAACCTGACACTATCACAACCTGCTTCCCATTCTACTTCTTACCCCTTAGGGAAGCTTCATGACCACTGAGGCAGCCTCCATTCACTCTATGAGAAAGTTTAAGGGGGAAGGAACCTCACTTTTGTCATGTGTTTCCCCATTTGTGTCTGCCCCCCCCCCCCCCCCCGAAAACAAGGAAGCCCAGATCTGAACAATCATGCCTTAAATCTGACCTGATAATCTTCATAACCTAAAGTGGTGAGAAAGTACATAGATGAGGCAGGTGACCCAGAGCATCGTTGGTTTTGGTCGCCTGTTAATAAACTTGAAATAGCTAGATAAAGTACATTTACTACTGAATTCACAAGTCTGGAGTGCAGAAGTCAAAATAAATATTTAATTTCAGAATGAAAAAAATAGGGTTTTCCTGCAGTCTCATGAGTTTATTCGTTCTATCAATATCTGCAGCCTATTGAACTTTAAAACAAAACCTCCACTCATCTAATCTACTTTTAATTTTTATTCACCTTAAAGAAAACAAAGATCAGATACTAGTATTGCTTTTCTCTTTGTAAGTACTATATATCTGGACAATATCTCTTAAGGATCAAGCTGCAGATTAGAATCTCACTAGACATGCTTAGGAACAACCCTTGAAATCAAGTGAAACATCTCTGGATTGTCTAAATGGAAGTATCTGCCTTTGAGATGTTGGTTAAGTTACTGTTATGACCTGAGCATTACCTCCATCTGGTCCTAGTGTTTGTTTAAAGTGCAGATAAAGGGAAAGATCTTGACACATCTATTGGCAAATGACCGAGGTAGACGTTGAACAAAGCTTATTAAAAATTGCCATTTTGTGTTATAATCACTTGTTTCTCAAAACCCAGATTTCCTCTCTCCTTGGATGCTTCCCAATTTCAGAGAAGACCGTTTTTCTTTACTTCAGCTACTCATAAATCCCTCTCATGTCATATTCTTCTCCATTTATTTGTAATGATTTCCTGAGGGCTACCAGGGACCAGAGAAAAACCTAGGGCATGGTTTACTAATGGCTTGCATTAGTGTAATTTGTCAAAAATGTGGCAGTTGGTATAGTCATGTGAATTGTTCCATCTTAAAAACAATAATTCTAACATTTACTAAAAAATTGCACCATCTATTTAGGGCAAGCTGGGAGCTAAAGAGCAGTTAGGCTTTCAGGCCAGTCTAAAGTTTGTGCCATATTTTATATAAGAAGCTGATCTTCCGTTTTAATAGCACAGTGTGTCACCCATTGGTCCTGAATCTGCATAAAGCCATACACCAGACATACAGCAAATGGTCCAATCTAAAAGTCACAACTCTGCCCTAGCCATAGTCTCTCTTCCCTTCCAGGCTGTTAAGGAACCACTAAGGCAAATGCATAAAGGCTATTCCTCAATATTCAACACTCTGTAAACCCTTCCAGTGTGTCTGTATTTACATTTTATTCACTTGCTATATGAAGTCAGCTAGGAAATCTCCTACATGAACTAACAGCAGCTCTCCCAGGTAAAAAATAAATACATTTATGCCACTTCAAGTGTTCATCATGGAACTAGCTTTTCATTATTTAGGCATTATTTTGCTCCTATTAGTACGGATAACAGCTTTTCCAGCTGAAGTAACACGGCTTATAAAGTTAAAATAAATTATATTTGGACATTCCGTATGGATACCCTTGAGGAAATATGTTGTACGTACACTGTGGACCTCATTTCATATTTTGAGAGTAGTAATCTGAATTCAAATGAATATGGACAGTGAGAATTAACGAGAGATAAAATCTTACCGATTATATCTATAAAGTGTCAATGCATGACAACTTATATCTGGTTAGCATAGTAAATTCTTGGATACAATGAGAACTGTTTCAGAGACATTTGTTTTAGAAACCCTGGGAGTAATAGAAGAGATTCAAGAGCTTGGAAATACTAGATTCACAGTGAAATCCCAGAGCTTTGGAGAAAATTGTTTTGACAAGCAGCCTCTAGTTGATTAAAAACTACCAGAGTAATCTGCACTGAAAAGGAAGGGTAGATTTCACACATTGATTTTCTGTAAAGATGACAGCCCACAATCAATGTAAATACTTATGGTGGCCCCATTACTGTGGTACCTGTGTCATGGATGCAGCAGTACTGCTGTCATTCTACTTTGAAAGGCAAAGGACACAATGTGTGGTGCCAATGCATGAGGCAACTACACTTCGAAACCAAGAGGTGTTGCTCCATGGAGAATCATTAGGAAGGGGCATTCTGGGATAGTCACAGCAGATTAAAATTGTGCAAAGGGCATAGATCAGCTCAAGGATCCATCAGCTATTCATTGTATGGAGGAAGAGGGGGTATGGTGTCTGCAAAGTAATTCCTGCATTGCTCCACTGCACCTATTGAAGGGGTACCCGCTATTCAGGAAATACAACACTTGGGCAGCCTCTAGCCTCTACTATTAATTTAGGCTTAAATAGAGACTGGGAGTGGCTAAATCATTATGCAAGGTAGCCTGTTTCCTCTTGTTTTTTCCTATCCCCCCCCCCCCCGATGTTCTGGTTTAACTTGGATTTAAACTTGGAGAGTGGTCAGTTTAGATGAGCTATTACCAGCAGGAGAGTGAGTTTGTGTGTGTATGGGGGTGGGGGGGGATGTGAGAAAACCTGGATTTATGCAGGAAATAGCCTGACCTGATTATGTAAAGAGTTGTCACTTTGGATGGGCTATCACCAGCAGGAGAGTGAATTTGTGTAGGGGGGTGGAGGGTGAGAAAACCTGGATTTGTGCTGGAAATGGCCCACCTGTTGATCACTTTAGATAAGCTATTACCAGCAGGACAGTGGGGTGGGAGGAGGTATTGTTTCATATTCTCTGTGTATATATAAAGTCTGCTGCAGTTTCCACGGTATGCATCTGATGAAGTGAGCTGTAGCTCACGAAAGCTCATGCTCAAATAAATTGGTTAGTCTCTAAGGTGCCACAAGTACTCCTTTTCTTTAAATTATTGATAGAGGTAGATTTTGGTACCTCTCTGAATACACTCAATGAGAAGCAGAAAAAAACCCATGGTCAAATCCATCTTACATTTTTTTACTATTCAAAATGCAATTCAATTCTGAAACTAAACCCTACACAATCCCATTGACTTCAGTTAGATTGCATAGAATGAAAGTGTAGGATTGGGCCAAAAGTTTTCCTTGCTGTGGTTTACCAAAAAAAGATTTTTTTAAAACTATCTTTAGCTTGATGACTCATGCAGAGCGAACACATTGCACATCACAGCAGAATGTTCAAAGGCACCTTTTCATTAGTGATAAGCTTTGTGAAGGGAGAAAGGAGCTCATCAATGCAAAGCTATAATGTACGACCTCTTACCTCAGCCTGGTCCCACACCCACCCATTCCTGTAAACACAGTCAGCATCTGTTTTTTTTTTCCTATTGATATATTCTCTAAGATAGAGTAAAGCATTTAGGATATGTTGTTTACAACATACACATGAAAAGGTGCATGAAACCTTCAAGTCCAAATTTTGCCATCAGTACCATTTGTAAACCTTCACTGACCATGGTAAAATAATTAACATCAGCTCAATGACTTTGAGAGAGTAAACAAAGACTAAAGGATCAAACTGGAATCTTTTAACGACATGCAGATTGGGTGAGTTAAAGGGAAGTAACTTTATATTTCTATTCCTTTTAATTTCACATTTCTCCAGACACTTGTTTTGTTTTTCATGGTTTATTTGAAATCCTGTGGTCAGAGTATTTCCAGGAGTGGTCCAGCATAATCCATACAAGGGTTAGACTGGGTACCACTGATATTATGGGATGGTATAAAACTGAAGACCATAGAGCTTTGTGCCACTAACAAGCTTAATGCATCTTGGAGGCTTAAATGCTCACAGGTCACTTGTCTGTTTCTACAGCCCTTTGTGGAATGCAGCCCACTCCATTTCATTGACTGCTTCATAAAATGGTTGAGCCATAGAACCTTTTTCTGCCCAACCCCTTCTGGATCCTTTGGCCTGTTTGACCTGGTGCTAGGGAGTAAGAATACCTCCTCTTCCACTCTCAATCGCTTCCCAGCTTCCTTGATCATCTACTTATAACCCAATGTAATGAGCATCTAATTAATCCTTTTTCGAGCTAACTTCACAATTACCATCTCCACTTGCTCTCCAAAAGAGAAGCAACACTCCTTGATCCTTAAACTTCACTTCTCCACATTTGTTTAGTTGGCCTTGTAAAGGAGAACATAGATCAATTTATTTTGGAGCAGTAATGAGACACCACAAAATTAGGAAATTTTTAAAAAACAGGTACATTTAAAACTATATTTTCTGATTTTTACCAAATTCCCCAGGGGAAACAAAAACAACCAAACAAAAACTTTATCACCTAGAATGAGATGTGGCAGGTGATATTTTAGGGGGTGTTATGTGTTTTGGGGAAGTTGGAAAAGAAGGGTTGAAAAATTGGGCTTATCTGGGAAGATAGCCACTCCCTGGTCAAAGCTCAAGCTGTTTCTCGTCTATCACACAGGATGGGGAATGTGACCAAGTTAGAATTACTACCAGTACTTTCATTTCTCCATTTCATGACTTTTTAGCATTTAAATTCATAACAACAAGGATTCATTAACATACGATTCTGGATTTTCATATTGCATGAGTTTTGTTTCTTACCTATCTGGGATAAAAACAATCCATTAAAAATTCCTGGTGTGTATGTATCAGCATGTGAATACACATTAGGTTATATAAACTAGTTTTTAAAAGGCTACATGCAGCTTTTTAATATTTATCTATTGATTACATAAATCATTTTATTTGTAATTAAGCTGTCATCCATCTGAGGGAGGCCCAAAGCAGTGCAGAATCATCTTAATGAGTTTTCTTTAAGTCCTTGTCCACTAACCTAAACACTGACTGTGTCTTGTTTGCACAAAACAAGCACTATACACTTTGG
The DNA here is from genome assembly GCF_965140235.1 of Caretta caretta. Taxonomy (NCBI): domain Eukaryota; kingdom Metazoa; phylum Chordata; order Testudines; family Cheloniidae; genus Caretta; species Caretta caretta. Next base: position 58,130,155 of record NC_134209.1, read on the forward strand.
AAATCAAGTGGCTTTTCTCATTGACTTTACCAGTCACAACAGACAATCTGGCATGGTTCAGAATCTGATTTTGAATATACTCTGCTGAGACAATTTCAAAGAAAATTTGCTTAACAAAATCCAATTACATTAGAACTTTCTTATTATTATTTATTACATCAACCATTGCTTTGTTTTACTTCTCTCAAGCTGAAGTCAGACTTTCCCCTTTTGGCAAATTTCACGCATGCTTCCCTCCCCCACCCCTTTCCTTTTTTTTAATGTGCTAAGAATGGATGGATTAAGGAAAGTTGGTTTTCATCTACATAATTAACACTTGTATGAAGCATAAAATGTGAAAATTAGGAATGAGGGTGCAACTGGGGGCGAGGAATATGAACCTGTTTGAGTATCGCTGGTTTGAAATTACTTGACAGATCAACCTTTTAAGATTCAAGTACTATTTAGTGAAATGTAAATCTGAAGCTGGCTCGGTGGGAGGGACGTATTCACTCATTCCACTGAGACAGTTTATCAAATAGGAACAGCCTGAACCCTTAAGATTCATTTCACAAAGGGGCTTGTGAACTGAATTTTATATATGTGTTTTGTAGAAGTAGGAAGTGAAGTTGGAAGGAGCCTGCATGTTTGAATTCAATTTCAAACTTCCACAATAAGCCACCCTCTAACCACAAAGATCCCACCTTACCCTCCAAATACATCCTCAAATCCCTATCTTCCAAATACACCTAAGGTAAAGACTTGAAAAAAGAAAATTAGGTGATGAGATGAAGTGAAGGAGGTCAAATGGGGAAAATAAATGGTCTATGCCTTCATAACTGTGCAAACAACATCAGCCTATATTTTACTGAACTTTCTTGAGCATGAACCAAGACTCATGGACATAATGAACTTGAAACCCAGAGTTTGGTTTGAATGGCTTAGACACATACTGGAACTATTTTGTACAGCTCTAGTTGTAGGTGATAAAAGCAGCATAAGACTAGATAGAATGATAAATAGCACAGAAATAGCAAATGTGTGTTTGTGGGTAGATTTCTGGAGCAGAGATGAAAAGCATATACAGGACAAAAAGAAGGCCAAAGTAGAAAACAAAATGTGGCTGACTGGTTAAAGGGGCTGAGGATCCAGGAAGGAGGTCCTAGATCAAGAAATGGGAGGCTCTCCAGAAAATGAAGTCCCGGGTGGAAAAGAAAGAACATGGGGGAGAAATACAAGTTTGGTTTTCATAGATATAAGACAGGCAGCCTTGTCCAATGGATAGAGCACTAGAACTGAGTGCAATTTTTCAGACCAATAATTTATTCACCCAAAAATATGGTTTCAATCAAACCAAAACTATGAATTTGCTGAATACTTTGGCCAAAATTATTTTTTCCCCTAAGACTTCGTCACTATTAACAAAACAACTAGAGGAGGTGCCCACCTTATAACTTAATAGTCATTGGCACAGGGACATGAACCTGAAGCTTCCACTTCCCAGGTGATGGCCTAACACCTGGACTATACAGTCACTCACCCACCTACTCAGTATTTTATAAAAGTTCAACAAGAGAGAGAATGAGAAAGATATATCCTATAGACCAGTAGTTAGGGCACATTCTGGTAATATGAGAGACCCAAGTCAAATCTCTTTCATATTAGTAAGACATCTCCAACATGCCAGAGGAGTGCCCTAATTGGACTAAAGGTTATAAGGTGAGGCCCAAAACCACCACCTCCTCCTCTGGCTGTTTTGTGAAACAAGCCCTATATTTTCTCTGCTTTCATTTAAAATAAAAGCCTGAAACAAAATAAAATGGTAAAACAAAATATTTTATTCAACCCAAGATGAAAGTTGTCAACTTCCTCAATTCGTTTTTGGAATTTTCAGTTTAGGTTTGACCAAATATGAATTATTATTTCAATTTTTTGGAACTGCCAGAAAACCAAAAAAAAAAAAAAAAATCAGCTACTGGCCCAGTTTTATAGAGCATTACAATGAGAGTCAGGACACTTCAATTCTATTCCTGGCTCTACCCTGAACCTGCTGTGCAATTTAGAGTGGGCCTTTCAGTTCTTCTATTTCTCCTTCCTCCTTTGTCTGCCTCATCTATTTAGACTGTAAGCTCTTCAGGGTAGGGACTGGCCCAATGATAGTTCATCTTACTTGTGGTCTCTAAGAACTATTGTAACACAAAGATAACAAATACAAAATAAATGGTTGAGTTTGGATACAAAAAGTGTAGCTTAATACATGTTGATTATGGGTTACCACAAATATAAATATGCCTTAGCACAGGGGTCCCCAAACTGTGGGCTGTGATGCAGTCCAGGGCTGTCTGCCATCATTGGGGGGGGGGGGGGGGGGGGGGGAGGGGAGAGCGGGAGGAAGGGTGCGGTGACATCAGCTACTCTCTGCATCCAGGACAGTTTCCCCACATGGGCCGAGGAAGGGGAAGGCAGAGGAAAGTTTGGAGGTGGTGAGCAGAGACACTAGACACTCTGTGCATCCAGATCAGTTTTCCCACATGGGCTGGGTAATGCCCACCGCACCCTCCAAGCTCAGGTAGGTGTAGTCCTTCGTGCTTGTGACCCACTCAGTGCCAGTGGCCACAGTGACAGTGTAGGGCAGCATGGCCCGGCCTGCACACAGGCAGAAGGAGCAGAGCTGCCCCCACTGAGCCAACTAGGGACTGAATGCACGTCCGGGCCTCACAGCAGCAGCACCCGCTCAGACACAGCCCTTCCCTACACCCTGAGCTACACCCCTTCCAGCACACAGCCCCTAGCTACCCCGACTGACTGCACCCTGAGCTGGCGGAAAGGCTGAAAATTAAAGATTAGATCAAGATGAGCCTCATTAACATATGACCCCAGATGGAAATACTATGCAAGCAGAAGCACATCCATCCCATTAAGACGACTCCTCATCTGTAAGTTATTTTATATTTTTATTTGCAATCTTTGTGATTCTTTTCTAATTAGTAGAGAATAAGGATGGATCTTTACTTACACAGCATAGAAATTCAGACTTTACGTTAAAAAACTGAAAACACAATATGGTTTTCAAACTTGGACAACTATTTTGTTTTAATATCAAATAAGAACATTTTTAACAATTTTGGTGATGTGTCACTTATTGTTCAGTTTTATACAAAATTATGTTTTCCTTGTTTGACCACCACCCTTTTCTTTCAACTTTTTTTTTTAAGTGTAATTTTACTAAAACTGTTTGGTTTCAAAGGCCTTGATGTATTTCTTTGAGTGCATAAGGCTAGGAATTTCTATCATTTCAATTGTTTCCATTAACATGAAAAGGAAACATGTACATTTTTTTTACAATGTTATAATTATATATATATATATATATATAAATATAAATTAATAGTTTCCCTCAAAAAGTGTTAATAAGGGGCTGAAATGCCTATTTCAGCTGCACAGATGGCCTCAGAGGGGAAAAAAAGTTGGAAACCCCTGCCTTAGCACATGCAGATATTTCAGTGGTGCTAGTAAATTCAGGTAAAAGAGTGTGTAACCTATGGATAAGTCACCGTAGAATATAAATAATTAACCTATATTGCAAAAAAAGGTGAGAAGCCATACGCCTTGAATTTCTATATTGAGTACTAAGAGTTGGTAAAGCAATTTGTGTAGCAGCTTCATTCTAACTAGTCATATCCTTTAGCGTTAAATATAACCTTTAGTATAGTATTAGGCTGAAGATAAGTTCGAAGGCTAAAATTTAGCATCTAAGAAAAGAATTTGTAAAATTAGGAGGCTGATAATTCTCATACAAAAAGGACATTTTTCAGTTTGGCTTGCCTTCATTTGACACTTATGTTAATATTCTAGATGTTATGATTTATGTCATAATTTCTAATCAGTGTGAAAGGAATAGAACAGACTTCTGGGGGCTTTGAGTAGCCCTTAAAATGATACCTGCATGGAACATATGAAATTGAATATACACATGGTGAATAAGTGAATTTGAATCTCCCGCACATTTGTGACAAAAACAAAAAACAAACAAACAAACAAAAAAACAACTTTACAAAGTTTAATCCAAAGCACAAATTTTACAGCACATCTTATACCAGTATTTCAGTATATTGTAATCAAAATTTGTAATTCATTTTTCATGTAGTTGATGTTACTCAACCGGCTTTCTCTTATACATGTGAAAATATGCATGTATCCAGACACACATGGATGTATATTAAAAAAAAACATGTAAAACGACCAAACTCAGTTTAAACAATGGCTTAGATGAAAGTCAAGGACGTGATCAAATGGAGTGCCGTTCACATTGTGTAATTGTCTCATGAGAAACCCATAACTGGGACTATAAAGATGACTAACTATTTAAAATTATATACTCTGTGAAATAAAGTTATCCATCTGCTGCCAATGCTGTTACAGAGTTGATCAAAGGTGTAATCTTTCTCGCTCACGTGCATGCACACATGCAGAAGTGTAAATGAATCTTCTCTGGTCTGATCATTGTTTGAGGTCCCACTTGTAGACTCCAATGCCTCTCCTGAGCTGCCAGAGACATTTAGGGCTATTTTTTAAAGGTATATAGGTACTGAATAATATAGATAGGCACTGTGGTGGGGCGGTTGCCCCACACAGGGAGAAGAAGGGGTTAAAAGCAGCACCAGGGAGGCTGCGCATAACCCACGAATCAAGAAGGCTTGCTGGAGCAGCCAGTCAGGGCTGGCAAGGGCCATATATAAAGGGCTGCTCAGCAGAGAAGCAGTGAGTCTCTTCCTGGAGGACTGGCTGCCTGAAGAAGTGCCCTAGATAGAGAATTGCTGGGCAGCTGCAGCAGAGGGTGAGCTGCTGGCTAACCACTGCCAGGCTGGGGCCTTGCTACAAGTGCTGAGAGGGTGCTAGGGCTATAGGGGAAGTGGCCTAAGGAAAATAGGCAGCAGGTTGGAGGAGGGCAGTAGGGGGCTGCTAGCTATAGGGTCCCTGGGTCGGGATCCAGAGTAGTGGGTTGGACTGGGTTCCCCCCAACTTGCCAATGAGGAGAGTGGCTGGTATCCAGACTACAGTTTGCCCCTGAGAAGAAGGGCTGGACCTTGGGCTGCAGTTGGCCGCTCAGGGAAGTGGCTGGACTAAGGACCGTGGTTCCCTGGAATGGAGGAGATACCAGAGTGGGGGCATGTGGGAGCCAGAGGACCGTGCCCAGAAGAGGACACTGTCTAGCAAGTGACACGGGTCCAAAGACTGGAGACAGCAGTGAGGACAGGCATGACACTACTAGCTGCAGGTGGACTGAAAGGGCCAAGAGCTAATTTCCAGGATGACCAGCAGGGATGCTGCGGTGGTGAGTCCTGCTCTTTTACAGGCCTTAACCTTATGGGATTTTCAAAAAATCTGATGCTTAGTAATTACTTTTCATGAGCTATATAAGAAAATAGTGTGGCTGAGCAAAAGTAGGTTCTGATTACTCATTCTGACCTCCATTTTGAGAAAATGCCAGCCGATCCACTGGAAGGGAGCAATTTACAGTATAGAAGCTCTTGTTGGTTTTGTTTTTCTTAACACTTAAATTTAGTGTCTAATCAACAATTTTGGATAAATGACTTGTATTAAACACTCAAAGTTCTAGATATTGTAAAGTGGAAAAAATATGGGGGGAGACAAAACAGCCCTCTAGGCCTTTTTATACATCATAAAGAGGAGAAAAAAAATAAGTTACGAGATTTAAAAAAAATCCTTGTGAGGTCACCCATTAGACTCCAGGATTGTAGCACAGAAAAAAGTTATTTTTTAGTTACCCATCTGAGTACTTGGGGTGATTAGAAGAAGCAGAAAGATTTCATGTCCCATCCATTTCTAAAACAATGAGAGATTGCACTGAAAGGACTGTAAGATTTGAAGTAAAATTGGTGGCTCATCAGTATTGTTAAGCACAAAGCTGCAAATAAGCTTTCCTATGAAAGACAGATACACTCTCAAAGAGGTTTATGGTTCTGTGCCTTAAGATTTATTTGCCTGAGTTCTGAAAACAAATCCCCCAGGTTTAGATGAAATTTGTGAAGAAGGGCCATGAGGATACCTTCCCTATCCTGCTGCCCTGACTTTGCTTTACTCCTAAACAACCAGAATCTGCAACCTGCTGAACTGGATGAATAAAAAGAGGTTTTGCATGCTGAGGTTCATTTAACTATAATCTACTGGAGTCTGCAGTCAAGAATTCAGGTCAGGCTCCAGAACTTTGCAGTAAGAATCCTGTCTAAAAATAGCACTGTTTTAATTGTAATAAGCATGTACTGAAAAGGTAGATCAAGAAATGAAAACAAATGTGGCTATCATATACAGTCTGTATGCTCCCACAAAAAAATATAGTGAGACAGGTACTATATCTAAAGTACAGAGAATTCTTAAGTTACATCATAGTCCCACTGATGTCAGTAAGGTCAGGATTTCACCCACTTGTTAGGATATAAATATTCAGCCCTGTCTGTAAAGGCCTAAACTCTAAGAATTTAGGTGTATTCTTATCACTTGGCTAGTTATAGAGGTACAAAAGAATCAAAATCACTGTCTGCTGGCGTAAGGGCCTTCTCTTACTGTGACAGTTTGAGGCCCTGTGCTTAGGCTAAGGCCTTTGGCTAAGCAGCAGAGGCAGCCATAAGGTGGGAAGCGAATGGTCAGATCCTCACATTCCAAACTAATCACATTAAAAGAAGGCGCTATTGGGTTGTTAGGAATATAATCCTATCCTGATAATGCCTGTCACCTCCAGAGAAAGGGAAGTGCCTAGAAAATATAAAAGGAAACTTAGTTTGATAGCATGCTGTTTGGCAAGAACTCACTTATCAATAGCTGGGATGTTATCAATAGCTCACTTTTGTATTGTTTTGTCATTATAGTTCCCACTTTGCTATTGTTTGTCTGTATAATCTCTGTCTGGTTCTGTGACTGTTCCTGTCTGCTGTATCATTAATTTTGCTGGGTGTAAACTAAGGTGGTGGGATATAATTGGTTACATAATCATGTTAGGATTGGTTAGTTAAATTTCAGGAAAAGGATTGGTTAAGGTATAGCTAAGCAGAACTCAAATTTTATTATACAGTCTGCAGTCAATCAGGAAGTGAGGGGGTGGGTGTGTGGGTGGGGGAGATGGGAACAGGGAATGGGGGTGGGGAAATTGGAGTCATGTTTTGCTAAGGGCAGGAATGGGAACAGGGACACAGGTGTAAGGATCTGTGGTGTCAGAACTGGGAAGGAGGATACTAAGGAAGGAAACTGGAATCATGTTTGCTGGAAGTTCACCCCAATAAACATTGAATTGTTTGCACCTTTGGACTTTGGGTATTGTTGCTCTCTCTTCATGCGAGAAGGACCAGAGAAGTAAGTGGGTGAAGGAATAAGCCCCCTAACACCACTGTTTCATTTATGGAATTTACCCAGTCAGTTCCTGAAATTCTTATTGAGGCCCCAGTCCTGCAATGAGCTCCATGTGGAGTAATGCCAAATTGCAGGGGGGCTCTTTCTCCTTCAAAATTACTTTAGAATCTAGGCCTTTGTCCTTAACGCAAGGGAAATTTTCATTGAATAAAGTAGGAATATTTCGAATGTAAGGACTTCCATATTTGGCCATATTCCAAATATCAGAATTTGAGCATTTCTTCTCAGTCTTAAACACTAATTTTTTTCCTCATATGGTAAATTTCACAAATACATTTATAGGCTTCTGCTGTACTGTTGAGATTTACCTTCCTTGGACAGATGTTTGTACTCTATCACAGTGCCTCAATAATTCATACAGCTATTGCATGCAGTTGAACTATTCCATATGATGCACATAAGAGCCAATAGTCACTCTTGACAAACACAGAAACAGGGAGAGGGCTGGTATGGTAAATTATGGTAGTTATCATTTTCATAACTTTAATGTATCATACCAGAGAGGACCATTCCATCATAGAATAATTGAATTAATCACAAGTTATGATGGCTTCAAAAAAGAAAACCTTCACTGGAGTTTCTTTAGCATTATAAATTACAAGTGAACTGTGTTTTACCTACTGTAATCAGCATCATGTTAAGCATTGATTTTTTTATTTTATTTTTTTCCTTTTAAGTGTCAGATAGCCATAGTGATGACTTTCCCATGCTGTTTGTTGGAGATGCAAGATCTCAGCAGGAGCTAGCCAGCCACATGACTCAAATACCTTTGCACAGACTTTGATTTCTAAGATACAGTCCTGGATTCTTTTATTCACTTTGAAGCTGCTTAATTACTGACACTTAACTCTCACGGATTCCCTCAGGGAACAAACACTCTTCACAGTACAGCTCAGATAAGTATCTAAATATCATATTTTCCTAGTACTATTCCTCAATCTGTCCATGTTTGCCAATGAATGCTGCTTATTTAGAATAAGATTCTTTAAAGTATGGTTCTGAAAAGTGACTATATATGTAAATATACCATCTTACTCAACTAATCTGTTTCTTCTGTGTAACTCACATATTTACTTATTTAGGGAAAAAATACTTTGTAATATTTCTTTCCCCCCCCCATCCCCCAAAGGCACACAAAGGCCAACACATTTAGGGGATGGAGTTGGAATCTGTCCTTTCTTAAGCATCATCAAAATCGTTAAGTTTCAGCCACAGGGCCAATCAGTTTCACCTGTGTAAATGCAGTGAAGACAAGGAAAGTACCACTCATCTCACTAAGGACATAATTTAGTTTGCAGACCCTTTATTGCTGGTGTTGATTCAGGAAGGAAGCCAGCTTGACGTTCAAATCCCAGGTTGAGTTTGCAGGAGTTTCCAGAGCATAACCATATTTTCAAACATCCCCTTTATTGTCTCTTATATGTATAGTTTCTGGATGTTTACACAGGTGAACAATAGTCAATATCCATTTAATATTTTAAGTCTGTTTGCTAGTGAACAATAATGGAATATTTTTCTTATGAAGTGACTGTGTTTGAGTCCTGTAGCCAGACAAAACGGTCCACAATGGTTGGTCATATTATTTGCCCTTCTATACTGAAGAACTGATCTGTCAAAAGCAGTCTTAAATCTCCAGGGTGGCTGATACCTGAAGCTGCCCCAGCCAAAAATCTTCATTCCCCAACTCTCATCTCAGAACACATTCCATAACATACCTAATCAATTGGGAAATTCTATACCTGTGGTAAACATTCATTCATAGTCCCTGTATGTAAACAATTTTTGTCTGGAAGCATGACAGTTTATTGTGGCTTTATGGTACATACTGTAACTGCAAATGTTGCTGTTACATAATTATTGTCCTTTTAATAATCAGTCTACTCTCCACAGTAGTAATACTGGATCAGCCCCTGGATTTGCTACTTCACCTCCAGTTTATTTGTTGTTTTTCCCCCCACCCCCATTCATTCACTGACAAAATACATGTTGGCTTCTTCCCCTGAAGGCTTTGTGCTCTTTTGTGGTCCTTTCTTTAGTCAGTTAGCTTATATTAGATTGGTGATCTGGCACTGAGTCTGAATTGTTACTTTTCTAGGTAGCCCAGGAAAGACTATGATGAAGGATTCTACCCAAAAGTAGCTCTCCTCGACAGCTTTACATCTAGAAACCTTTACCTCAGCTTCCCTTCCTTGTGCAACAAAATCTCTCCTCCAGTCTACTTTGTTTCCCAGCTCTGCAAAATGCAAACCTCCGAGACCTCTCTTCTTTTCACTCTGAGTCAGAAAGACATAAAGCAATGTTTAATTTCAAGCTGATACTATGTTTACTCAGAGTGCACTTCCAACCCATCAAAACATGTACCCTTTCAATCCTTGTACATTTCTGGTAAAGTGTTTTAAGGAATCATGTTTAGAATGTTTAGTCCGAGTTAAATTCATTCATGATGCATCTTAATTGTGGAGTTACAACAGGGATACTCCAGTCTAGTGCTCATGTTTCATCTTCCATTTATCCTGCACTATCTGTATGATTATCTGATTACTTTTGCACTGTATGGATATTCTATTTAGGCTTTGTATTTTCCTTGGAGAAAATACTGAATGTGTGTGGGTGTTGGAGGATGGGGGTCTTGAGCTTGCTAACACTAAATATAAAAGTAGTTCAAAAGACAGCTGGGGTTGAGATCTAGGATATTTAGATAAAAATATAAGTTATCAGAATGATAAACTTAAACTTCTCAAATACACAAAACATGCAGCAATCTTTCCTTAACATACTGTAGAATCATATAATGGCTGTAAAGGCAGATACCCACTCCATCTCAACAAATGTTAGAATTTAGTGATCTCCAAAGGTGGATAGTTTAGGGTTTGTTTTTTTTTTTTGGCATAGTATCTCTCCCAAAGTCTTGTGTGAACTGGCTGAGTCTCCACCTCACTTTCTTAGCCTATCCAACACAAACAGTAGTTTAGTGTCTGAAACTCACCCCTTCCTGGTGTTTGCTCTATTATCTTAAATAATACCACAACCTAAGCTTGTCTTGGCTTGTTCCTGGAGCTTCTTTGCAGATGTTTCTGATCTAGTCAATAGTTCCCCCTCACTCATTATAAGAACATGACTGCTCATGGTTTTCCTCTTTATAACCAGAAGAGTCCCCACAAGTTAGGGCCTTGCTTTCCCTGTTTCTGGTCAGATACAGTCTGTTCATCTTCTGCTGTAAAGTGGCTTTCCATACATACATTTATATATTAGTTTTGCCTAGGAATTTTCAAATGTAGCAGCCTCCACTGGCTTTAACATCTCTCACACAGGACTGCTCCTGCCAAAATCCACTCTAGAGCATTTTGTAGAGTTAAAATAAATTTGTGATTATGGGGCCTGGTTCTCTAACTCCTCTGGACTTTTACGATTCCCCCCCCCCATACAAAATGTCTCCTAATTCTTCCTATAAGTTAATAGTGAAATTTACTCTGTTCTGTTACTCATATATTAAACCACATTAGTGCAGGGCAGAAGGAAGTTAGAGAACCAGAAACTCATTTTAAAGGTAAGAGGTGAGGGTTATGCAAACATTTAACATTTTTCCTCAGATTTTAAAACTTTTAGCTTTGAGGTGGAAAGAAGGAAACAAGGGAAGTTAGACTAAACATTGGTGTTGACATCTGTGACAAAGATGCCTTCAACCACTGGGACTTGCTCATTTTCATTATATCTATTTTAATCTGTTTGCATTTCTAAACCACCAATCACATAATATCTGGAAGGCATTTTCTGTAATAGGTGGAAACAAATAGGAAAACTTTCTTCCTCCACCAGTTTATTCTGTATTTTACAATATAACAATCTGGGGTTTTGCCACAATTCTACATAGACTTATGCACATGCTTATCTTTACACTTGATGACTAGCCAGTTTGTTTTGAATGAGGCTACTCACACTGTATACAAGTAAGCACACATGTAAGTGTAAGCACCAGGCCTTTTGGCATTTATTCAGCCCTGTCATGTTATGTAGGCCTCTAGGTTGTAGTATTCCCAACAGGATAAGGTAACATGAGGGGGAAAAAAAAATAGTAGGGAAAGAGACTCTCTCATATGATCACCTTGGTAAAGACATTCCTTATAAATACATGGGCAAAATAAGCCATGATTTTCTAGGGTACCAAGGTGATCATAAGGGGATAGGAGAAGAGTTTTTTCTTCAAATAAAAACAAATCTTTATGTTATATAGATTTCCAAACTTTTTTTTAGTTAAAAGGACCTTATTATTTCTTTTTGCAAGAAGTACTACTTGAGGCTATAAACATAATGTGGAAGCTGACCTGGAATATAATCTGATATCAGGATCTGCATTTATCCAATTCAGTTAATTATTTAAACATTTCTGACCTCATAATTCTGAACTCAAAAATAAAAACATGGTAAGCAGATATGTTGAAAATCACATAGCTTTAGAAGACAATCTGGGTTTTCAAGGGCACATGGATTTAAGCTGTTCAACACAATGCAAAAAAAGCCCAATAACCATCGAATAGGAGGCAGGGAGCAGGAAAAAAAATATATAGGATTGACTTGTTTTGTTCTGGATCAGCATGCAATGCAAGTGGCCTGAGCTCGGAGTATTTATGCAGCAGTCCGCATGAAATAAATTATCAAGTGGAGAGGGTAATTTGCCCTTGGGTTTTGTTGCTGAGAATACAGGAAGACATTCCTTATTTCACAACAGTATTGCTCTGGGCTGATTGTGTGCACACATTTTGATTTGACTATATTGCTGAGATTCTCCTTAAGAATAAATTAGGTAAATTATAACTTTCTCAGTTCAAAGAGGATGACAAATTATATTTAAATAATTTATAGGGATTTTGCCAAATAACTAACTCAGTGTTTGAGATGGCATATTACACAAGTGTATATCTGTAGCATGGTATTAAATAAGGACTTTCACTGTAACAGCTGAGAGAGAACTTTGAGTGATTCCTTCGAAGAAGAGCGAAACCTATGAAAAGCAGTATTTTGCATGTTAAGGAAAGCACTATGGGGGCTTATTCACTATAAATCAGGGGACTAAGGAGTGAAATTAACACCAGATAATGGGGAATTTCAGGTTGAGCCCCGCAAATGATTAGAGTACAGTTGTCACTCTCATTTCTTCTAGTGGATAGAATGGTGCATCAGGTTAGGAATGAAGTTGAAGACTAGTTCAGAAATTTCTATATTTGTATGTGCAAAGGGAGGGTCTTATTTTTGGATTGTGTTCTTAACAGAAATGATTTGTTGTCTGAAGACAATGACCATAATGCTTCCTTTCCTTATCATACAGATATTCAGACAAAGTATAAGGGAGCTAGTCAGATTTTTCTATAGCAGCCAAGTTGACCATTCACTGTCAGTTACAATGGCAGAAGTCCCATAAGCTTCCAAAGGGGGGGAAAAAAAACAACCATATTTCAGTGGTTTCTGTAAAAATGGGGATAATGGTGCTTATCTCCTTTGTAAAGCACTCAGATCTACTGCTGAAAACATCCATAGGAGGGCTATGTATTATTATTAAGAATAGTACTAGTAATTTTAGTGCTGTACAAAATATAATTACAGTTCCTATTCTATTATATGTCAGCTAAATCATTTTCAAGAAGGATCATCATTTTAAGCATAAGCCCCCACCCAGAGCAGACACTTCTGAGTATCACAAAAACTTCAAAAACAGTGGGTAGGGTCCTCCCTTGGGATATGGGAGATCCAAGTTTAATTTTCCCCATCAGCCTGATGAGAAGAGATTTGAACATGAATCTCACATTATAGGATATATATACAAAAAAAACACAACTGTGGATGAAGAGAAAAATACCAGAAAAGGGGGAAGGGGAAAATGGAGTATATTCAATAGGAAATTTTTCCATAGGAGCACATCTTTTCTGATGAACAGGGATTGATTTGATGGAAGCGTTCGTCTAGCTCAGTGGCAGGTCACTTGCTTGGTAAATTAAAGACCAAGGTTCCAACCTTATATGTAATTGAATTTATTTATTGGCTTGTATTTCTGTTTATGAAGATGAGAGGGTCTCCATTTGAGCATGTTTGTGTAGCTGTATGGTGAACCTGCTTTTCAGGAGTCAGTGTCATCAAGTACTCTTATGGATTAACTTGTCTTGTCTCTCACTACAGAGGCCACTGTTTGCAAAGCTGTCTAAATATAAACAAAAGAACGAGTACCTGTGGTAGAAAATGCAATTAAAGCTAAAGGGCACTGCTATGACACAGAATCAAGAGATCACTAGCATTTTTATGAAATGATAAACTGGTAGTAATTTTAACCAAAAAAAGTGGAAAATATAGAAGACATGAAAATCTCTCTATAAAAATTAAAGTATTGTGTGCTTTGTGGCACGATAGGCCTAAATTCTGTTTCAGAGGTCACTGGATTCTTTGCCAGTCTGATGCAGTAGACTGGAAAACTTGAAGCAGTAACCTTAACATTAAAATAATTGAGGATTTTAATAATTTTAATATGAAAGATTGCTTATCATTTTATGTTTGATATTCAGTTCAATTTATTCTACACCTTCACCACATTCCCAGTATACCACACTTTCATATATTAACCATGCTTAACAACTGAATTGGAAGCTAAAGGTGTTAGAAACAGCAGTTGAGGCTTTTGGCACCTGGAAGGCAGTCTGGGATTGTAGGATAAGAACGTTAGCTAGATGCTTCCCCTAAAATGATCAATGTTGTGTTAAAACAAGGGTTTGATTTAGTAATTAGACTTCAGGATCAGTCACCTTGATTGGATTTATTTAGATAATTTAGTCCTGTATCTTGCACTCTGGTTCTGAATATGGCTCACAAATGGATATTCTTATAGCCAGCCTGCTAGTTGCTTTGTTCTATTTCCTCTTTTCCACAGATAGACATGTTGTTTGTTTATCTTTTTGGTAAGTCCATCAAATTTCACAGATGTAAGTAACTGTACTTTGTCAGGATATCACTAAATAACATTCCTTGCTTGACAATTCTTGTAATGGTTATATCTGTTTGATCATTCTTAGAAAGCTAGCATCTTCTCTTCTTAGCATGACACACAAAGTATCATGTGGAAGTCTGGCTCATAAGTAGTTATAGACAGTATATAAAAGTCTAGTTCATAGCTCAACAATTGGAAAAGTTAACAATGTTGATGTCATCTTTAGGTTTTAGAATAAATGTCCAATTGAGATTAATAGTAGCTGTTCTCTGATAGTTGTAGAGAGAAATTTAAGAAGGAACGTGTAATGGGAAACAGACTCACCCAGCAGCATCTCCTGCAGGCTGTCTAGGAATTAGCTCTTTTTACCAGCTCCAGAGCATCCTCTTCCAGTGTCTTGCCATCGCTGGCCCCATGTCCCTCCCAGACCCGGGTGCCCTTTTACCTGGGGTGCTGCCCCTAAAGGCAGTACCCCCACAGATCTGGGTCTCCTCTCCACAGGGAACCCCCATCCTCTATCCCCACCTTGCTTCAGCCTATGGGCTACTGCCAGTCATCATCTAGCCCCTTTTTACTGGGGCTGACTGCAGTCTGTATAAGCCAGTCATCATAGGCAGGGGGGGTTGGACCTGCTGCCTTTGCATATCTTTGGCTGCCCCCCCCTGCAAACCCAGTACCTCTTTGGTCTTACTCTAGGCCTGCAGCCTGGGAGGTTTCCAGGCCAGAGATTCCCAGCTCTTCTAGCCTTCCCCCAGCCTTACTCCACCTCAGGTACTCTCTCAGCTTCCAGGAAGCCAGGCCCTTCTCCCTCAGCAAGCTAGAGTCTCTGTGCTCCTAGCCCACTGCCCTCTTATAAGGGCCAGCTGGGCCCTGATTAAGCCAAGCCATGGCCTGATTAGGGCATGGCCCCAAGCTGGGGCTGATTGAGAGAAGCAGCCCCGCTTTTCCTTCCCTGCCACAGCCCTCTTCCCCAGGCTGTTTTAAGCCTTTTAAGGCAGGAGTAGGGGACCACGCCATTATAGGTGGGAGAAGTCAGTCTGTTCAGGCTTCCCTCCTGGCTGGAGGTCTCTCCCTTCCTGGGCTGTTGTTGCTGGCTGGAGCTCTCTGCCTCCTGGAGGGTGCTGCTGGCTGGGACCCCTTCTGGGAGTTGCTGCTGTGGGGAGGGAGGGGCCTTGCTAGCCTGTCCCCCCATCCCCACTCCTCTGGAGGGAGGACCTCACCACCACCACCTTTGTCACCTCTTCTGCCTCACCTGGCTAGCTGCCGCCCACTTGCTGCTGCTCCTAAGCTTGCTGCCTCCTCGAGGAGGAGGAAGACCACTGCGAGTAATTGTGGAGGGGGTTGGTTATTAGACTGAGTGACTTTAACAACTGTGCTCTTGGGGTGGTGGTAGACTTTAGTTGCTGGGGGAGAGGCGTGGAGCCCTCTCCCAGTCCTGCTGCCCCTCACCACATCTTCCTTCACCACCACCCCTTTTTGCCACTGCCCCCTCCACCAATCTGGCTGACCATCAACACCTGCTGCTCGCCCCTCAATGGGGCTGCTTGCTTCTTCACCCACCACCATCTGGGACTGTTTCCAGCAGTGAGCAAGGACTGGAGTGAGCCCCACAAGCACTCGTGGGTGCACTCCCCCCCTTTTTTGGACTTGGCCCCCCACTCTCAGTTGCATTTGGGTGGGGGCCTCCCCATTACCCCCCAGCCCAGTTTTTTCCTCCCGTAGCTCCCTGGAAGATTTTTCCCTGTTTGCCTGTCCCACCCTGAACCCATCCTAGGTTCCTGGGTTTGTTAGTGGCAAGTTTGTTACTTTGCCTGCCCTGCCCTTCCCCAGGAGTTTGGTTCCCTCCTTCCTGCATACAGTCTAGCAGGGAGGAGTGGTTGGCCCTCTCCCACCTTCCCTATTCCCAATACCCTGTTTGCTGGACCCTCCTCCCCACCTGCCGTCTAGTGGGGAGGAGCAGTTGTCCATTGTCCCACCCCCGATTTAGGGCCTCCTCCTGCCTCTTTCCACTATGGAGGAGGACCTTGCCCCTGCCCCTGGCCTCACCCCTGCTCCTGCCCCTGCCCCTACTGCTCCTATAGTTCCTCCCTTGCCCACCCCAGCGGCTACCCTCTCGACCACCACTAGCCTAGACTCTGCCGATGCCATGGCTGCCCCTTCCACTGGCAAAAAGGGCCAGGGGAATAAAAAGGGCAAAGGCCCCGCCCGGAAAACAAAACCTCCCATTGGCGGGGCTGTCCTCCCTGCCGTGGGCCTGATATCTGCCATGGCCCCTTCCTCCCCCGCTGTTCCCTCCACCAACTCTGGGGGCGCTACATCTCTAGCCCCCAGAGCGTACACCCAGGTGGCCGCCACCCCCCCCCCCCCCGCATGCCGCCACGCTGTCTGCCCCAACTGCCGCCTCTAGTACCATTCCTGGCGGCGGGGGTCCCTTCCCCTCGCTGACCAGGAGGCATGGCGTTCGCTGCCTCCTGGTGTCCGCCTCACCCCAAGTTGAAACATATGTGCGGGCGCTGGCGAGTGCGGTAGGGCCCACAGCTCTTGTGGCATCCTACAAGATGTATGGTAAGGTTGTGTTCTTCCTAGTGTCAGAGGCGGAAGAGAAGGGCATGGCGGTGGGGCACGTGTTCGTTCCTCTAGAGCCCCTGGTGGACTTGGGTGTACGGGTGGTATTGACCTCCATCCCGCCCTTCCTGCCCAACGTTGCCCTGTTGCCTGTCCTCTCACCCTGGGGAAACCCATCTCCATTATCAGCCCTCTCCCGCTGGGCTGCAAGGATCCCGCCCTCCGCCACATTCTGTCCTTCCACTGGCAGGTGAAGATTCAAGTGCTGCCAGCGACGCGTGGCGGGGTGGCGCTCGACGGGGCCTTCTTGGTGCCATATCAGGGGGCCCGTTACCTGGCCTATTATTCAACAGGGGAGGCCCGGTGCTTTCTCTGCCGGGTGACGAGGCACGTCCGGAGGGACTGCCCCCTGGCCCGGCCCGAAGGAGCGTCCGGGACCTCCGAGACCCAGGAGGGTGCCGGCCTTGTCACCGTCAGCGACCCTGGCAGCCCAGCTGCCACTGCCGCTGCCTCTCCTCCCATGGAGGGGAGGGCAGGAAGACCTCTGCCAGCTGAGGGAGAGGGCCCGCCCCAGGGCGAGGTTTCCCTTCCTCCCCTTGTCCCGCCCTTGCCACCCCGAGCCCCAAAACGATTGCCCTTGCCCCCTGGCCCTGCCCCTGCTGACCAGCCCTCCACCTCCATTTTGGAGGGCTGTGTGCTCATCCAGGGGAAGCATGGTGCCCGTAAATCGTGGGCTCGATCCCTCCCTTCCGGCAAAGAGGGAGAGGAGGCCCCCCCAAAAGATGCTGCGGGGGGCTGACGCTGTTACATCTTCTGCCGCACCCCCAGATGGAGCCCAGCAGGAGATGCCGGCCATGGCAGCGGACGGAGACATCACCACCTCCCTTGTTGAGTCCCCTCCTGAGGAGGCCTCTGTAGGAGTTCCCCCGCCCCGGCCCCTTTGCCATCTGTGCCCCCCGCTGCTGTCAATACCGGGGCTATTACTGCCCCAGCTCCTGGCGGGGAGGACTCTGGGGCTGCGGGGACTAAATTTACTTCCATTTTCGAGGAGATCGAGGCCCTGGGTGTGACCCAGGTCACCCAGGGGGAGGGTGACCCCCGGCCAGTGGGCCTCGATCTGGGTGGCGGCTCAGTTCCACCATCCCCTCCTCCTTCTCCCTGCCCCTCACTCCCAGCTGTAGCCCCCGCTCTGGTCCTGGGGGTGCCCCGGCTCTCCCTATTTGCCTGGCCGCAGATGCCACCTCACCTGAGGCCACCAAGCCCCCAGAGGCAATGGCCGATGCCGAGCAGTCGGGTCCTGAGCCTGTGGGCATGCGCTGTACCACCCGGATGGAGCAGTTGGCTTCCCCTCCGGAAGGGGGCCCTACTGAAGTTTCTGTAGTACCTGACGCCATGGCTGCGGGAGACGTGTTTCTCACAGCTCTCATGCCTGGCGTCAGTGAAGGCCCCTCTCTAACCCCGGGCCCTTTGTCCCCCCACTCCTGGCCGAGAGGAGCTGCACCCCGATAGCCCAGCTGCTGGGGACCGTGAACCCCGCTCCTGTTCTTACCCCTGCTCCCGGTCCTTTTCCTGCCCCAGTCCCAATATTAGCCCTTGTCCCTGCTCCCGTCCCTTCTTCTGTCCTCATCCCTGGCCCTGTCCCGATCTTATTTCCATTCCCAATGAGTCGCTCACCCCCTTCCCCGCCGCCTCCCATGTTATTGCCACCCCCAAGGTTGTCTCATTTCCTCTGTCTACGGACAACTCTCAGGGGGTGGTTTTCATGCCCCTCTTCCCAAAATCATGGGAGCTGCACTATTCCCTAGGCCACCCCCTCCTGTGTTGGGGATGGAGACGGGCTGCCTGGTGCAACCAAGCTGGGGTTCCACTCCATGGTTGCCCCATCTCTGCAGGCTGCAAAGATCTTTCAGGGGCCTCACTGGAGGACGGCAGCAGGTTGGCTACCATGTCCCCTCTGTGCTGAGGGAAGAGCTGCGCCATTTCCTGCTGGACACCCATGGCTCAAAGGGCGAGGTGCAGCTCACTATCCAATACCCTGTATTGTGTAT
Source organism: Caretta caretta (assembly GCF_965140235.1). Lineage (NCBI taxonomy): Eukaryota > Metazoa > Chordata > Testudines > Cheloniidae > Caretta > Caretta caretta. The sequence continues at coordinate 58,149,139 of NC_134209.1, forward strand.
CCAATACACTAGGGGGACTTCCACCGTGTCCTCTGGGCCGTGAAGGGCCTGTTGGGGGAGGGAAGAGGGACCGGGAGGCAGGGCCTAGCGGCCTACTGGCAGGCCCCTAAGTTCCACAACTCCTTGATGACCTTTGGGGTTGAACATGGGTTGTTGCAGAGCCCGCCGGTGGCCGTCGATCCCCCTGCCCATGAGGATTTGCCCCAGTCCTCTCTATGAAGGACACCATCTTTGCTACGTTGAACACCAGGGGCTGTAGCATGGGTCTCAGCAGGAGCCAGGTGCTCTCCTTCCTTCGGGGGAGGGGGGGGACTCTGTGATCTTCCTGAAGGAGACCCACACAGCTCCAGCTGTCGAGGCTAGCTGGTGGCTGGAGTGGGGGGACAAGATTTACTTTAGCCACCTCGGCGCCCGTTCGGCTGGGGTGGCCACCCTGTTCTCCCCCGAGCTACGGCCCGAGGTGCTGGGGGTAGCCGAGGTCGTGCTGGGTCGCCTGTTGTACGTATGGGCCTGCGTGGAGGGGCTGATATTAATCCTGGTCAACGTTTATGCCCTGAACGCAGGCCTGGAACAAGTGTGTTTCTATCGGCAGGCATCGGCCTTCCTCGGCACTCTGGATCCTCATGAGTGCCTGGTCCTGGGCGGGGACTTCAACACCACCCTCAAGGACTGGGACCGCTCAGGAGTCGAGACATCCCAGGCAGCTGCGGGCATCCTCAGGGAGATAGTGGATCATCACTCTCTGGTGGATGTCTGGCGTGACCACCACCCGGATGACGACATTACCTTTACTTATGTCTGGGTGGAGGGGGACCGGTCGTGCCACTCCCAGTTGGACCGCATTTATATTTTGCATTTCCATCTGGTATGAGCCTACGCCTCCGGCATCCAGCTGGCCCCATTCTCGGATCACCACTTGGTGACCGTGACAGCGTCTCTCAGTTTGGAGAGGCCAGGGCTGGCGTATTGGCATTTTAATAACAGTTTGATGGAGGACGTGGGCTTCGTGGTGTCCTTCCAGGAGTTCTGGCTGACCTGGTGGGGGAAGTGGTGTGCCTTTCCCTCGGCGAGGAGGTGGTGGGATCTGGGGAAGGTGTGTGCACGGCCCTTCTGCTGTGACTACACCCGAGGCGCCACCCGGCGGAGGGATGCGGTGATAGGGTAGTTGGAGCGGGAGGTTTTAGAGCTAGAGAGGCATCTCACCTCCAGCCCCAAGGATCCACCCCTCCGCTCAGCATACTGGAAGAAGTGGGAGGAGCTCCAGGCTCTGGAGGACCATCGAGCCCGGGGCGCTTTTGTTCGATCCCGCATCCGCCTCCTTTGGGAGATGGATCACGGCTCCCGCTTCTTCTACACCCTGGAGAAAAGGAAGGGGGCCAAAAAACACGTCCCCCGCCTCCTGGTGGAAGATGGGACCCCCCCTCACGGATCCGGAGGAGATGCGTGGAAGGGCCAGGGCTTTCTACGCTAACCTTTTCTCCCCAGATCCAACCGATGCCCGCACGGTGCTCTAGACCGAACTCCCGACGATCAGCGCGGGCAACCTGAGACCGGCTGGAGCTACCTCTCTCTCTGGCCAAGCTCTTGGAAGCCCTCCATCGCATGCCCATTAATAAATCTCCAGGCATGGACGGGCTGACCGTGCAGTTCTACCGCGTGTTGTGGGACATCCTCAGCCCGGACCTTGTCATCGTCTGGGCCGAGTCCTTGCGAAGTGGGGTCCTCCCTCTCTCATGCAGGCGAGCTGTGCTCGCCTTCTTGCCGAAGAAGGGGGATCTCCATGACTTACGGAATTGGCGTCCCGTCTCACTCCTCAGCACGGACTACAAGGTCGTAGCGAAGGCCATTCCACTGCAGCTGGGGTCCGTGCTGGCGGACATGGTCCATCCTGATCAGACCTACGCCGTCCCGGGCCGGACCATCTTTGAGAACTTGTATTTGGTCTGGGACCTCTTGGAGCTGGGGCGTAGGGATGGTCTGTCATTTGCCCTCCTGTCCGTGGACCAGGAGAAGGCGTTCAACAGGGTGGACCACAGCTATCTCCTGGGCAACCTGCAGGCGTTCGGCTTTGGGCCCCAGTTTGTGGGCTTTCTCCAGGTGCTGTACGCCAACGTGGAGTGTCTAGTCAGGCTCAACTGGACCCTGACTGAACTGGTCAGCTTCAGGTGGGGAGTATGGCAAGGGTGCCCCCACTCGCGCCAGCTGTATGCTCTGGCGATCGAGCCCTTCCTCCGTCTCCTCTGCCGGAGGTTGACAGGGTTGGCTCATTGGAAGCTGGAGCTGCAGCTGGTCCTGTTGGTGTATGCTGACAATGTGCTTCTCGTGGTCCAGGACCCGGATGACCTGGTGCGGGTGGAGGCCTACCAGGCCGTTTACTTGGCGGCCTCCTCCGCCCGGGTCAACTGGGTCAAGAGCTCTGGCCTGGTAGTCGGGGACGGGTGGCAGGTGCAACCCTCACCCCTGGCCCTCCGGACATTTTTCTTGAGCCCCTGTTCCGTGAGCCCCCCTGGCCTCCCCTCTCCCACACTCTGAGCTGCTGCATACCCTGCAGCCGGTCCGGTTTCGAACCACGCCCAGAAACCATCTGTACATGCTCATGCTCCATACATTGCATTTCCTCACCCTCGTGTCCCACCCCGACACCAAATGGCAGGACTATCTTCCACCTAAAGAGCGTGAGGAGCCCCAGTGGGCCAGCCTTTATTCCATCTTGGTCCCATGGCCCGACGGGGACATTAGTTGGTGGCTCCTTCATGGAGCCGTGAGCACGGGTGTGCACCTGGCACAGTTCACCCCTATACCTGAGGCCTGACACTTTTGCAGCATGAGGGAGAACCTGGCGCACGCCTAACTCGAATACGACAAGTTGCAGCCCCTATTCCGGCTCCTCCAGAACCTCTTGTTGAGGTTCTGGCTGTACTTTTCCCCACACTTGTTCCTCTTTGCACACCCTATCCGTGGCCCCATGAAGTCACGAGACCTCCTTGTCAACCTCCTCCTGGCTCTGGCCAAAGTCTCCATCTAGAACACCAGGAGGAGGATGTTGGATGGGGGGGCGCTCTGTGACTGCGGGCCTATTTCTGTTCCTCCCTAGTTTCATGCATCCGGGCAGAGTTCCACTGGGCAGCTTCCGCTGGCTCCCTCAACAGCTTTGAGGAGCAGTGGGCGCTGTCCGGGGTTCTCTGCTCGGTGTCCCCATCCGGTATCCTCATTTTTAACCTCTGACCTTCACTCCGATCCCTATTTTTCATTAGTTGTCCCCCGTAATCAGTTGGTCCCTGGGTCCAGTGGTCCCTCCCGCTAGGCTGGGGGAGGGGCCATTAGCAGTGGGTGGGCTTGTGCCCGCCCACTTCCCGGGTTTTCCAATATGACCCCGCTACAGAAAGGTAGTTTTCTAGGCCTGATACTCATTTACACAATTTTGACAGTATTAAGTAACATTAAAGTTCTGTTAAAGGTAGTTTACATCCCTTACAAACCTTCTTTACACTAAGGAGTCTTAATGTAAGTTAATATCAGCCCACTGCACTTCATTAAAGGGGGCTGCCAAGCTAAAATAAACTGAACAAAACTAACCATATCACTGAGTAACACCAAGAGTACACTGCATTTCTTCTCTTCCTTGTTCAAATACAGATGGCTGCAGTCAAAAGTTCTTGCCGTAAAGATAACCAGAGCTACACAACATGCCTCACGTGCAATGCATGATGATAGTTTGAATAGTCCCAGTAAGTCAGTTAGATTTTTTTTTGTCAGTCAGATCATTCATCTGACCTTGAATGGAAAGGCATGCTACATGCAAGCAGATCTCTTGACTCTTCTGCTATCCTTTACTAAGCTCAACCAATTTAAACTATAATTTCACTCTTGATTTGTCTGCTGCTTTAATCTTCACTGAAATAAAGAACTAAAATATTTCAGCAGGGTGCATAAAGGTTAATTAACCAAAGTTTTCCTTTCTATTGAACAAATTAAAATGATCTTTTAGTGTTGCATAGCCAGCTAATATCCTAAAATATCCCAATATCCTATTTCACAATGTCCTGTATCTATAATAAATGTATGTTTATCATAATGTGAGTTGTGATTTTTGAATTGTATTTGACATATAAAGCATCTTAAATTATTCTAATCTAATATCACACAGTTACAACCAGAGAAGATCTTCAAAGGGTTTGGTTGGGTGTTTTTTTGCGGGGTTGTTTTTGGCTCAGTAATTCATTCACAAGTCAAACTGAGTCAGGAATACTAATACAGCATAAGTGTGATATTATTGCTATTTATTATTTGCATTCCCCACCCCTGAACTCCAGGTAAAGATGAGAACTTGAGGAGTCTGTGGACATTAGAAGAGATGGGATCCAAGGGAAGTAATAGATTCATAGGTACTATAAAAATGTAGAGAAAGAATTGGCAATAAAATACTGCCAAGCTAATGAGTGCCCCTGGACAACAATTTGGATATCTGGAGCCCAGTCTTACTTCCGTTTAAATCAGTGACAAAACACCCATTGATTTAAATGATATAGGATTGGGTGTTAAATCCCTGGATGCCAAAACACATATAAAAAGGCTGTCAGAATGGAGAAATGACCCATGAAGCTGGTGATATCATAGAACCAATAGAGGGATGTAATACTGAAATTACTAGTGTTACTACTGCACATCTACTAGGTATGAAAGAAAACACCCCTTTACCCCCATTTAAAGAGGGGGAGCAGAATATGTTAGAGCCCACATTTTTTTCCAAATGATATATGACTGAATGCTAGAAAGAGATGAATCATGAAAGGCACTAAAGGAAGAAACTTCTCCAAGACAAGAAGCTGAGAAAATACTTATTACCATATAGATAAACCTATTGGATTAGAACTATAAGAGACAAGTGAGAGATTATTTTTATGCATATCCTGAAAATTCAGCATAATTTTGTAATCTAATAAAAACAGCTTAAATAAAGGTTAAGTAAAGGGTTAATAGAGAAGAGGGTGGTGGATCAGGGATGAATTTGCTAAGTGTGACAAGTAAATAATTATATGTATTCTTTCATTTTGTATAGTCTCTAAACAAGGATGTTTACAGCACTCAGAAATGTTTTGATTTGCATGAATTTGGAATTAACTTGTCTGCATTGATGATTAATACAAAAGGTAAGCTGAACCGTTGATATAATAGGTTACAGTCTCGACTGGAACAGTTCACTAACTGTAGTGAGTTGTGCATTAATTAAATTCCATCAGTCTGAACTGGCACTAACAGATTTTACAGTTGAACTTCAGAAACATAACTAAAGAGAGGCTCTAAAATAGCATACTCACTTAGAATTACAGGGTCACATTCATCCCTGGTGTAACCAATGGACTCCCGTACGGAGCTGTGCTTAAAAATAGATGGCAAAAGTGTTCCACAGATTTTTCTTTGCTGGCGGTGGAATGGTGGTGGGGACATTGTTTAATGTAATTGGTGTCACAGCTCACTTAGATATTTCTTATATATATAAAATGTCGTGTGCTTGACAGCCCTATATTCCTATAACTTGCATAAATTAAGGGTGCACATTATTAACCAGTGCCAGTCTTTTCAGCATCAGCCTTAACCAGAGTAGACTGCATTAGTTCATTTAAACCAGCATTTTTCAGCTTTTGAGATCGACCATACCATATCTTAATCTCAAACATTTGGTATACCACCATCATAATGATGAGCAAACCCTAACTCATGACTGCTACTACAACTGTATGGCTATAATCACATCTTCAGCCATCTCCAGCCCCATGCAAGAATTAATGGTTGGTGGAACTATGTAATCATGTTTCCACCATCCCCACTCACTTTTGCACACTGGAATGCCTGGAGCAGACACAGGACAAAATATTCACTAATTAGTTATTACAGATAAATTTCAGCCTTACCGTATTCATGATCTGTTCCATTTGATGTTTTGTGGTGTTTGCATGGTCATCTATGTTATATAACATTGTTTCTGCTCCCTGAATTCATGAGAAATGTTTCAAACAGGAGAATAACAAATGTTGAGTAAGAAACAGTTTTATTCCCAAATTGATACTCTTATTCACATATTAATATAGGCATTCATATATCGGCCCCCAGCCAAGCAGTAGCAATACAGGTTGGATTCTTGTTTGCGGAGAAATAAGTGACAAGGAACACTGGTATATTCTGAGTGCAACTTGCTTTATACACACCAACCATCCGTACTTGAATGGGATCATAGAATCATAGAATATCAGGGTTGGAAGGGACCCCTGAAGGTCATCTAGTCCAACCCCCTGCTCGAAGCAGGACCAATTCCCAGTTAAATCATCCCAGCCAGGGCTTTGTCAAGCCTGACCTTAAAAACCTCTAAGGAAGGAGATTCTACCACCTCCCTAGGTAACGCATTCCAGTGTTTCACCACCCTCTTAGTGAAAAAGTTCCATGTTCCATGGATATCAGGATTAAATTTGCTTAAGTATTAATATGACCATTTACAGGCTAGCAACATGTCCGAAATATAAATGCAGAAATTATGTATCTCTCTGAACAGATCAAACAATAGGGGAAAAAACATCATCAGTGAATCTCAAATGATAGAGTTGATGCAAGATGGTAATGTTAACACTGTAATGAATATTAAATAGAAGTAATCATAGAAATAAAAAAAATGTGGAATTAGTTTTAAAAGAGCTTCTAATAAATTATATTTAATAGCCAGCTCTTTGTAAATAACATTGCAGACCTTTCAGCTTTCTCTTATCCTACAACCATCCAATCTTTTTTGCATTTTAATTCTATGCATTGGTTGACATTCAAGTATTGTAAATACAATGATGAGATTATCACAAATGTAAATTTTTATAAGCAAAAATGTCTTGAGGTCTTTTATTAATGGTAAATATGCTAATCTGAATATATAGTTGGAAATTAACAATTTTGGAAAGCAACACTCTGTTTCCCTTACAAGGGAAACTGAGTGAAAATTTTTGGTCAATTGGAAAATTTTCACCACCAAAAATTGTTGACTGAAACATTTTGTGAATTTGTATAGAGTTTACAGCATTGTCCTGGTTTAAAAAAATATATATCAAAATATTTTTGTTTTCAAAATTTTTAAATTAAATGTTTCTATTTTTCTAGTCATATGACTTGTCATCTCAAAATTTCATTACATTTTCTTTTAAAAAAACCTCAATTTAAATGTGCATTTATTTTTTAAAAAAATAATCTTGGGATGACCCCCTAAAAATAAAGATCAGTTATTCTCACAGCTCTACTAGCAATATTCAGTCCTATGCTCCTTACTCAATGAAAATTTGGTGGGACTAGGTACTATGATGACTTGAATCCTAGAAGTAGCAAAGATCTACTTGGATTCAGCTCATAGCAGTTAGATTCCATTATTAACTTGCACTATTTAAACAGCCATACCCATGATCTTTTGTGTAATGTCATGTGGCATGGTTTCTGGATAATGAGAAACAGGTAGGAAATGCTAACTATTGCCTGTGAAAGATTCCTCCTCTTTCCCTTTCTAATCAACAATCAGCTAGATGGCATACAACACTGGTCCACAAAGAGGCAAACACAAGCTCACAAGAAAGAACAGTTAATAGTCAAAAAGTACCACAATTAAACCTAATGGATTGAAGAACATTTTCCTCTGTATAGCCTGGCCATATTTGGTTGTTCCATAGATACGAGGAAAAGACAACTTTATTAATTTTCATTCATTTAAGTAAACTATAAATATAAAGATGGCTTAATAAATCCAAGGGAAAAGATTAGTCATCTGTTATTACTACCATCACAACTTGATACATTGTTGTTTCTCTTAATCATCCAATGAAAATCAGAGTTTAAGCTTTAAAAATGTGGGGGTTTTGTCATGGTAGGTTAAATAAAGTTTTATTTTTATATGTGGTAAAACTAATTTATATACTCTGTTGGAAGAACTAAAACTGACATCTAAATATTCAGCATAGCATAAGAAACATAACAGAGGTAAATCCTGTTGTATATTACCTGGTCATAAGAGCTCATGATACCATTGGTATTATGTTCAGTTAAAATTAAACTTACTAAGTGAAACTTAAGTGTAAATCCTATGATCTTTCATAAAAAAGCTAACTGGTCACCATCATACTGTAAGTATGTGTGGTAAATAAGCTTCCTCATTGCTTCCCAATCCCACATCAAGACACATATTCAGTTCAATAAGGAATTCCTGTCCCAAGGATTGAACAATCAATATTTTCCTATAAATACTCCTGAACAAGGCTGTGGAAATCTGCTTCTGCAAGTTCTTCCTTTGTTGCACCCCGTAAGGCTTTATGGAAATATGCTTATGAATGTATATATGACATAACTGGAATATGTTTTATGCTACATATGTCATGTAGCATCTCTGTAAAGGTTATGATCTACTGAATCTATTAATCCTATTTGTATGCATGTGTCATTTTTGTATTTGAAGTTATGAATATTGGCTGTATACTTGTTTGATTTTAAGTAGCCTTAGTAAGGTATTTGGGCAGGTTCTTTAGAAAGGAATTTGCAAGTCAATTGCCCAGTCAAGAAGCACGTAATTGACAATGGAAGGTTCCAATACACATAAGAAGTCTACTTGAGGATGTTCAAGGTAGCATGTGAACCATGGCTGCTACCTGTAAGTTCTGAGTCATGCATGGACATGTGACTTGCCCATGTGACTCCAAAACTCCATCTTGTAGCTGGGATTTTATATAGGGGGAGGGAGGAATGTCTACCCACAAGAGAAAGTCTATTTAAACCCCTGGGAGATCCCTCAATTTTGTCTTCAGCTGGCTCAAGAGATAGATAACTTCCCCACCCCAAAGGATGTCTGAAAGAAACTGGAACAAAGGACAGTAACTACAGGGGGTGTGAGTGATTGCTGGACCCAGACTAGGAGAAGGCTAGTCTGTAAAAGAGGCTTATTGGAAATCTCTGAAGGTGAGATTTTATCTGTATTCAGCTTCTTACTATATTAGGCACAGGCTTGCGTGTTTTATTTTGCTTTATTTAAGTCACTTTGTTCTGTCTGTTACTACTTGGAACCACTTAAATCCTACTTTTTGTATTTAATAAAATCACATTTTACTTATTAATTAACCCAGAGTATGTATTAATACCTGGGGGAGGCAAACAGCTGTGCATATCTCTCTATCAGTGTTATAGAAGGCGAACAATTTATGAGTTTATCCTGTATAAGCTTTATACAGGGTAAAATGGATTTATTTGGGGTTTGGACCCTATTGGGAGCTGGGTATCTGAGTGTTAGAGACAGGAAAACTTCTTAAGCTGCTTTCAGTTAAGCCTGCAGTTTGTGGGACGTGGTTGAGACCTGGGTCTGGGTTTACAGCCGGCAAGCGTGTCTGGCTCAAACCAGGCAGTGTTCTGGAGTCCCAGGCTGGCAGGTAAAATGGGTTAGAAGTAGTCTCAGCATATCAGTTGGCAGTTCCCAAGGGAGTTTTCTGTGATCCAACCCATCAAACTTCACATGTGTATATTACTGAGCTGCTTTGTCTGGCTATGTCGAAAGAATAACAGGCGACATTACATATGGGCTTAATCAGGCCACAACTTTATTATTAGATGTCTAGGATTAACCCGGCAGATAAAATGTGCAGTGCAGGTGAAAACCCCTGCGATTCAATGGGGGGGGGAAGGGTGAGTGCTTTTTTCAGCCCCCCCCCCCTTCCATTTATGTCCTTCTAACAGATTCACTGTTCACTGCCAGGACCCTCCAATTCCAGCCAACTTGTGGGGGGGGGGCTTCCACCAGTTCTCCCCCTTTTAATCCAGGTCCCTCCAGCAATTCCCTTGCCAGGACCCTACCGACCATCTCTGCTCGTAGGAAGGGTTAAGGTGGACTATAATGATGGGGGTTGGCTCTCTGCTGTACCAATCAGATTCCCCCCCAACTTCCCCCAGCTTGCTCAGTTACCAAGCACCTCTCCTTAATTCCTTTCCCAAGTCATTTATCTGTTCTTTTGTGCCTTAATTTATGGAGTACCTGCACTAAACATCCGCTATACACCTAAATAAGGAGTTGTGACATATGGCCTACCGCCCATCATGCTGTGCATGAACAGAGCCTACCTGAATCTGCTGCAAGGAAGGCAAAACTCTGCCCCCTCCCCCGCCACTGCACCTGGCCAATATGGTGGTAAGGGAAAAATTCCTTCCCAGCCCCCCTTAACGGATATAGCTAATCACCAGGCAGATTTCTGACCTAAATAGGGTGGGTGGGTGCTGCCTGGCCTTTTCCGAGTGAATGACGGAAGGGACCAGGCCCAGGCTGACCTTGTTCCTAGGTGGTGAGTCATCCACCACGCTGACTGCTCTTCCAGCAGTTTTACATCTCCCCTCCTCCCCCAAGCCAGAAAGCATTGCCCTCTTTTCCCAGCCAGCCAGACAAACCACCCCCTGCTTAAAGTGCAGAACGGTGATTCTTTCCCTCTCCATTCATTAGAATATGTAACATACAATATCAAAATAATGAGCTCTCAGCAGTATAGTCAAATAAGCTTTCTCTTGCTCAAACAATTCCCCGCAATATTATAAGCAGAAGCCCCCTATGTACCTCCATCTACCATATACTTAAAATGCTGAGAAAAAAAATGGCAACTTGCAGTGTCCTTAGAAGGCCAACAAATCCAGGCTGTAGAAGATTAGGGGGAAAGGCATGTTCTTGAGTTAAATGTGAAATCCAAGTTCCATTAAAGTGAATGACAAATCTTTGATTGACTTCAGAGGGGCCAGGTTTTCAAGAAAGCTTTTCAAGGAGAACACCTTGCTGGTTTAAATGAGAAGTAAGTGCTGCCAGAGCCCCAACTCAAATGTCTCTGCTTATTTGAATTATGGCAGCATTGTTCAGGAGAAAAGCAGTTTGTTAGGTAACCAGGTCCCAAACCATTTAGAATTTGTTTTTTTGTTTTTTTTTTGGTTAAAATCAACACCTTGAATTCTGTACAGACACTAAACAGCATCCAATAAACATCCCTGAGCACAGGACAATCTTCACTTTGTAAAACTTTGTTTAATAAACATTCTGCACTAGCCTATGTTTTCAAGTGATACAAGATGTAATCCCAGTTACAGCACATTACATCACTCTTGTGCGGCCTGCACTAAGATGGAATGGGAGACCTGTACAGGATTATAGGAATGTCCATATTGGATCAGACCACTAGTCCACTTAGACCATTAACAAGTCTCTGACAATAGCCAGATGCTTCAGGTGAAGATAGGAAAAACCAACAATTGGGAAGAAATTAAAGTTTTAATGCTGAGAGTTTATACCCTAAACATCATCTAACAAAAGCAGTCAAAGCTTGTTCTTTTAGCTCCCAGAACCACTGTAATTCCCCCTCCTACTGCTTTCAGTAGTAAGTGGGACAAAATAGTTTTTCATTATTGTCAACTTCTCATACAAAAAGGCAGGATATGTTGGGCCTAGCTGGGCAAAGTTTTCAGGAATTAGGGTTTCTCAACACACAGTTATTCAGAAACTGCTTTCAAACAGCTGGATTAAGCTAACCAGGAGCAAGGCACTCTGATTAGAGAATAGAAGTATCCACATCTGGAGTTATTCAGGAAGAGCTGTTCCTGAACAGATACACAGATACAAGGCCTTAACACTCATTGAAGAGAATGAATGTTGAGGGTGCTCAACAACTATATAAATGCTAATGGATTTGGGCCCTAAGGTAGTAGGGCCTAATGGAGTTTCACCCACTTGCTGGATCAAGCCCCATAATCTCTAGGAGATCTGTGTAGCCAAGTAAGAGAAAATTATGAGTCTTGGAGTTTTATCAGATTCTCAATTTACATAACAGATATGCCTTCCACCGTGTATAGTCATTTACACCTATGAATGCAGAATTATCACAGAAGACTTATTCTCTTGCATAGACCAATGGCAGAATTTTACATTCACTTTGCTCAGGCATAAATGACTACCTCATGTGTAGGTATGTGGACAATCAACCTCTTAAGTGTTTTATGTCTCTCATTACAGAATGAGTCTGAGGATATGATCAAAACCCAATATTCCCTTGTTTGAAAATCAACTTTCCAGTCCAATAGTAAAATAAAGGGAGATGGATAATTCTACAGCTACCTTGCTAATCTGAAAGCTGAAACTGAACCATGAGATGGGATACGGTGCTTACTTTGAAAATGTATGCTGGTGAAAACTGAAGTGTTACCACAACGTTCCTTACCTCTTGAGTGCACTGAAGCATAAACAGATGATTTTGGGGAATGGGCGGGGGTGGGGGGGAGGATAAACAATGTAGCTCTGCTGCCTATGACTGAGGAATCTGAGTTTTATTTGTATGGGTGCTTTTCTTTGATCAGCAAGAATTGTTTGTTTGTTTTCCAGGCATTATATCTATATCTAGCTTTATCTAGCTATCTTTATAAATAAAACATTTCCTTCTCCTTTAAGGAGCAAGGATTGGCGTCATGTCAAAATCTCGGTATATTGGTATGCAGCTGGCATATGTACCGAAAAAAGTGTGAATCAAAACTGTGATGTGCTATTTCATGTCAGATATGCTTTTCAGAGATAAGAAAATCCCATTGCAAATGCTGATTTTTCAAACTTCTTATGAATCATAACCAATATTCACTGAATGCTAAAAATTCAATAAGAATATGCACCATTTCAGTGACATTACTTTCAAAAATTGATGTGATGCTGAGTTACCTCCTGGCAGCCCTTCAAAATGAAGATATTTTTAATATCTCAGGTCATGTAAAACTAAACAGGTTAGCTTAAAAGTCTGTGCAGTATCATTTGTACAAACTGCCAATAGCCATCACAAGATAAGCATTTTCTGCTGTACTAAGGAATGACACTAAGAGGATCATTTTTCTTCTCTTCTTGGATGAATCCAATTGTTTCACTCAATGGGGCTTCAATTTAGCTAACAGCATTCTGTGCACTCTAAGATAAGGCATGACCACAAGCAAAAACTAACACAGTGTTAATCACAAATTCTTTAAATCCACAACTCTCACATTCTAGCATACTTCATAAATAACCAAATCCACAAAGAAATTAGACCATTGTTCTCAGGAAATAAGGATACTTTACAAAAGAAACATTATAATTCATTTCCAATCTACGGACATTTCCGTCAGATTGCGCATATAAGAGGGCAGGACTCACCAATGATTTGACATTGTAATGTCTTAACTAGACAGAACTAATGTAAAGCATTTAAAGGGCATTTAAAGTACCTGTACCATATCTATGCACAACAGTAAGGGCGGGGGGGGAAGATGGGGAGATCCAGCTATTTTCCCCCAGACACGTAAATCAAGAAAATATGAGATATTTTGTATATTGTACATTTGTTCATCTACTTTATATTTTTAAATGCTATACATTTTTTTCATATACATATCTATCTATATATCTATATATGGATATATAGATATAGATATACTCTCTAATTCGTGTGTGTGTATATATACACACACACACACAAAACATACCTTATCATCTATATCTATAGATAGATATATAGATAGATATAAGGTATGTTTTGTATATAAGTGTGTGTATATATGTGTATATATATATATATATATATATATATATATATATACTCTCTAATTCTTTATCTTTTACCCTTTGAATCTGATGTGGAAGATGTTTTATGCCATTTAAAATATTTCAAGAGCAGTTTGCAAATTGATTTTTAATGCATTAAGAGACACCCATACTGTACATACATTTATTCATAATACTATAAGACCATCTCATTAACTATGGTGTCAGTTTCATAAGTGGTAGTGTTAAAGTGGATACTCTTACAACTCATGCATAGTTGTTTGTTTTTAATGGTGGTTTGGGGATATTTTTCCCAATCCAAAGTACTTCATTTTCTTCTGATTTTTGTGCGGCACATATGGTAAAAGTATGAACCTCTTAAATTTGATTAAGTAAGCCAAAGTGTAACACAAAAAGGAAAGGATGTCCTAACAGAGTTAAAAGTACAGTAGTCCTTGGCTGAACTATTCAAAATCAATCACTGTTATGATTTTAGATCCATTTTTATTAGTGAATTATTCATTAAATGTTCCTGATTTTCTTTAATTGTGTTCATTCTTTTCAATTAATCATCAGTGAATAGGCTGGGTAAAATTTTTACACTATGATTGTTTGCTTCAGCTACAGTATTTGCTATTTATATTGGATGAAATTTGTTCCTGGGCAGAAGGCCAGGTTGAGGCCTATGTGGGTATATCTAAACTGCAACTAGACACCTGTGTCTGGCTTGGGCTTGCAGGGCTCTTTCATTGCTCTGTAGATTCTGGGCTTGGGCTGGAGCCTGGGCTTTAGAACCTTTTGAGGTGGGAGGGTCCCAGAAGTCAGGCTGCAACCCAAAGCCCAATGTCTACACAGTAATGAAACTGCCTGGCAGTCCAAGCTCCACAAGCCTGAGTAAACTGGCATGCACCAGCTGTGGGTGTTTCTTTTGCTGTGGAGACATACTCTGTGACACTTAAGTCTTATTTACACCCTCAAATTGAATTTAAGAGCATTATCCTTCAAGGTGCTATGAACAGAATGAGGACCGAGGCCTCAGTAGGTTTTAAATGATACATACATACAGTGGTGGCCTTCTGCACAAAGGTGAATTTCACTCACTGCATGGTTGGTGACCCAAGTCACCTGTGACTAAATCTTTCACCATGCAAGTCAATGGGAACTTTGTCTGACGTCAGTGGGCACAGGATCAACCTTTAGTATTGCTTCTTCTCCCATATTGGGTCACTGAAGTGTTCTCAACAAGAGAACAAACAATGAATAATGAACTTTTGTACAAATTCTCTCATGTTAAAATGTGTGAAACTTTTGAATATGCAAACACCGTCATAAATACCGACTGGCTTTCTGCATCTTCATAAGTAACATGAACCCCAATGAAACAGAGCATCCCCAACTTTTTTCTGTCTTCATAAAAAAATTAATCTGGTTCACCATCTCCACTTAAAACCAAAGATTCTTCAACTGAAAAATGAGTCTGCTCAACTCAGAACAAATTAAGAATCCAGTTTTAAACTTTTCTGAGGTTCTGGGTTTTTTGGATCCGAGCGTAGCTCCATAATCTGGTTTCTGGTTGCTTTGATTTATGTAGGGAGTACAAAGCAGGTGGAAAGCTGTCCTAAAGGACAACCTGGACTTTCCTGGTCAAAGCTAATGTCCAGGTGACATAAACCACTATAGTCAGCTGTATACCACCTACCTCTCCTACTCCTCCCCCTGCACAGCACACATATATGCTGGTGAGTGCTACATTCTAAAGATTCTGTTGTTTGCTCCCCTCACCAAACCCAGAATCAGAATGTAGGTGACTTTCTACCATGTCATCACTTATGTCCCGTCTGAACTTCAGTGTGCCAAGAGTAGCTTATGGAATCTTGCTTGACAATTTCTAGAGGTAAGGGATCATCTATGACTATGAGATCTATATCCAATTTTTTACAAATATTGGAGGTGTCATATGTAAGGTTTTGGGGGGCCCATCACATCATACTATATTACAGCATTTAACTGATCTAGAAGTACCACACAGGTTGGTGTTGGGAAATGACAGAAATAGTAACATGAATTTCAATGACCATTTTACTTCGTTTTAATATTCAAACTAAGGACTTGTCTCATAAAACTAATCCCATTGAAATCATTGAGGCTATTTGTGTAAGCACTACTCACTTGACTGAGGAGTGCAGGAACTAAGGTTTGTAGGGTGTCAAGGTTTCTTTCCCACTCTGAACTCTAGGGTACAGATGCGGGGACCTTCATGAAAGACCCCCTAAGATTATTCTTACCAGCTTAGGTTAAAAACTTCTCCAAGGTACAAACTTTGCCTTGTCCTTGAACAGTATGCTGCCACCACCAAGCGTTTTAAACAAAGAACAGGGAAAGAGACCACTTGGAGACGTCTTCCCCCAAAATATCCCCCCCCAAGCCCTACACCCCCTTTTCTTGGGAAGGCTTGATAATAATCCTCACCAATTGGTACAGGTGAACACAGACCCAAATCCTTGGATCTTAAGAACAATGACAAATCAATCAGGTTCTTAAAAGAAGAATTTTAATTAAAGAAAAGGTAAAAGAATCACCTCTGTAAAATCAGGATGGTAAATACCTTATAGAGTAATCAGATTCAAAACATAGAGAATCCCTCTAAGCAAAACCTTAAGTTACAAAGAGACACAAAAACAGGAATATACATTCCCTCCAGCATAGCTTATTTTTCAAGCCATCAAACAAAAGAAATCTAATGCATTTTCTAGCTAGATTATTTACTAGCTTTACAGGAGTTGTAAGGCTGCATTCCTGATCTGTTCCCAGTAAAAGCATCACACAGACAGACTAAACCCTTTGTTCCCCACTCCAGATTTGAAAGAATCTTGTCCCCTCATTGGCCATTTTGGGTCAGGTGCCAGCGGGGTTACCTTAGCTTCTTAGAATCATAGAATATCAGGGTTGGAAGGGACCTCAGGAGGTCATCTAGTCCAACCCCCTGCTCAAAGCAGGACCAATCCCCAATTTTTTTCCCCAAATGGCCCCCTCAAGGATTGAACTCACAACCCTGGGTTTAGCAGGCCAATGCTCAAACCACTGCGCTATACAGGTGAAAGGATTTTGCCTCTGGCCAGGAGGGATTTTATAGCACTGTATAGGGAAAGGTGGCTACTCTTCCCTTCATATTTATGACACAGGGCAAGGGAAAAAATGTACCCCACAGAGCTAACACCAATTTTACTACAGGACTGATAAGGTATAAAATCACCATATTGACCCAAAACATACAAGCCACAACTTTTAATGGGGGTTTTAACTGTTGTATATGCCAAGCGTGTATCAGCGTGCCTGCTTGCCTTACATAGGTAGTACCATTAAAAGCAGCTCAATCAAAACAAGCAGGATTTGGCCTCTCGGTAATTTCAAGTGTGGTTTTCCATTGTTGCCAAAGGTTCATTGTTCTAATTTACCTTCATACCATTGTTACTATAAATACCTGAGTCATCTTTGTCAGTTTTCTGCAAGAACCCTTTCTATAACATAGTTATATCTTACTGTTGCAAATTATTTCCTCTGATGTTTTTCCTATGCTAACCCACATCAGTGTTTTTGCTCTTCACCCCCCTTACTGGGGTGTGAATAACCTGCTTACTTAAATACTATTATTGCCATTGGAGAACTCAGTTTGGTAGACTGTCTCCCCTCAACTTTTTCTATATGAAATACAAGACCATTTCTTTACTTCATAGTGCAGTCCTACTTGTGGTGAGGATATGAAACACTCTGTGTGAGCCTTCAGTGGTGTCTATCTTTTATTTCTCACAGTTTCAATCACTCTCTGCCACTTCTCCTTCCTTTGCACAATACTATACATCATCTCAGATAATTGGTTTTAGGCGCACACACTGCATGATATCAATAACATGAGAAATGTGTGTGCTCTCAGCATGAGCAACTGAACTCATCCTCTTCACTGCACTTGCTAACAGACAAGAGTCAGATTCTGATTTGCTTTACTATGAGAATTTAAAATTTAATGGGTCTACTTCAGTCAGAATTTTAGTAAAAATAGCCTTTCCCTGTAAAAGGGAATTTCAAAACTCTGCAGTACAAAATGATACAGTACAGTTCAAAACGCTGCAACTTACAGTGATGTTAATATTGTGGCTTTGGCTAGTACTATCATACAGAGGCATTTTTCTCCAATAGTCCTTGGAAAAAATTCTTTAGAACCTAATGGAAAATTATACTTTTTCCATAGCTTTTTTTTTTAATCATCAAATAGAATTCAATGGAGAAGTATACAGAAGTCTATAGGATGTTTTTTTAAAAAAGCAACCAAACAAAAATACTATGGAAACAATGCATCTGTCTATTAAATTCTATAGATTTTAGAGTAATTTTCCTATAGCCCGATTACATTTTCATAGAACCACACTGGTTTATAATTTCATCCCTTTTATAGTCTACCTATGTGATTCTTCCATAAGGCAAGGTTTTCTCACAGCTAAGTGCATTTCCTGTGCTGGCTGAAACCAAGATGTTCAAAGACAAGTAAAATTTACAAATACATTAATAATATAGTAATTTTACTTCTCCCAATTTGACTCTCAGGTTCTCGTCCTAATTTCTAGTTCAATCTTGTTTCAAAAGTTCAAATTGCCCCCCCCCACACACACACACCCCAGTACACCCTTTATAACTTGTCACTAGTGACAATACAGTGTTCAGAGACTGGTTTCAGTTAAATTGCATCCTGGGATGTTCAGATGCTTATTCTGATCATAGCAAAACATCTCTTGAAATCACAATAGGGTTAAATCCTTTATCTATGCTGAAGTAGTGTTTCTGAGAGGGTGGAGGGCACAGAGATGCCTAAAACCACTTCACCATCCACTTCCCTCCTTCACTGATGGTTTGCTTGAAGGCCAGTTTGGCCCCTGGTTCATATTAACACAGACTCAGGGCTGCTCTAAACTGAACCTTGCTGCAGAAGCCCCTGAGGAGCCATTCACAAATGGAGCTAGCCAGAGTGCAGTAGCCCTCCATCATGCACCTTTCCTGCAGCCACACATCTAGCACTCCCACTACATTGTCTGTTATCCCACCCCTATGACACCTTGGTATTCCCCGATGCCAAGAATCCTCAATTGGTTGATTAGGCCAGCTTTACTGCCCTGATGTGTACTGAAGAGGTGCCAAGGGGACAGGATTGATCCTTGAAATTTCAGAACAGGCTTTTCTGTGACACTCCCAATATTTTCTGATTTTAACTAATTAACTATATTGCAAGAATTTTGATATTTCTGCTTTCTGCCCTGTCTGAAACCAAGGAAGCAGTGATGCACACCATATAAATTGAATTGAGCTATTTTGCACCTTAAGAAATTGAAGATTCATTATGATTTTTATTTATCCAAATCATCCAGTCTTCCTTCTTATGTATGACATCATATCTGAGTCTATTTACTATGCATTGATTGAAGTAAAGTAGCTGGTAATGTCAATGTTTCAGGCATAATCTAAAGCTAGCATATTCTTACTACATACCTGCTACTTTAAAATAAAACAACAATATTGCTTTGAAATATCAAGGCTCCTCCTTCATTTTCCAGTGAAGCAACTGTTTAAAAAAGACAAAAACAAAGACTGAGAGAGCTGGCTTGCTAGCTAGAACACACAAGCTGAAGCTCCTGTGTGCCAGAGATGTACAGCTGTGTTTGTGCCCCTGCTGATCCATCTGGAGAGCATGCTAATTTTTAACTGAGGGTGGGTTAGGACTGTTAAGAGAGAAACATTAGTGAGAAAGTCCATAGCACGTAGTTTTTACACCGCTACACGTATTTGCATTGCTTTCTTTTTAATCTCTTCTTCTTTTTCAGGTTCTGGGAGACTGTCTCCTCAGAGCATAACAGCACTGTACTAAATGCTAAGACATACCTTACCAAGGAGTGATCAACTGTTGTAATATATAGCCAGTGTCTCTCTTCCAAGGACTCTGCAGAGAGCAGCTCCACATTGTCTGAAGTCTATACGCATAGAAGGAATGGAGACTGCACAAGTCAGAGGTAGAGCTCCAAGGACTTAACCAGAAAAGTTAATATAATTACAAGGTCTATTTTTTTTGCATAGCCTTCCTGTGTGTCCTAATGACCTAGTGTCTTAGTATGGTTGCAGTGCAGGCAGTCTGCCAGAGAAGTGGGGGAAGCCTCACCATGAGCAAGAGCCAGCAAGGAGTATGGCCCTAACATTTCACCATGAAAAAGGGTGCAGGGAAAGCGAGGGGAGAACTCTAGTCCCTAAAGAGACAAAGTGAGAGAGATTTCCTCCAAAAAATACCCTCTTCCAGCTTTGAATATGGGAATAAACCATCTGGCCCCTATAGTGAAGGAATACCATTTTTCTTGGAATCCCTACATAATAATGCAATACATTTCTTCCTTTAGATCAGTCACAGTTGAGCTTTGATATAACACAGAATTTCTATCCTTGTTGTATAAACATTAAAAGGACAAGACATAAGAAAACAAACTATCTTTAGTAAAAGAGAGAGAGGGTTTCTCCACTTCCTCCTAAGTACATTTCATTTCAGGGAAGTGTGTGTAAAATGTCATTAACGTCCTGGTTTTGCTTACTGCTTGGACATCCCTTTGAAAGCATGTTTTTTCAGCCATGTCAATGGACACAGAGCTTTTTAAAAAAAACACTGAAGACACCTGTGTGAAAGAAGTCACTTTGTTTATATTTAATTTAGCAAATAATGAATTTTAAGAGTTTCATTGTATATCTACAGTGAAAGTTGGGATTTGAAAAGAATGCACTCAGGTGGGGAAATAATTTTAATCTCTACTTTATATAGCCAAATTTTGTCATGAATTCTCAGTAGTGAGTTGGAAGATGGGAATAGCCTGTGTCTGAGACCAACTATACACACTGGATAACTGTCTTGTCTCAAAGTGGCTAGAATCCACACAGAGGATAAGTGCCTACTATTGTGAATAACTAATAAAGTTACTCCTTAGCTCAAGTGATAGAGGCCTATTCTTTTGGTGTCCACTCTTTTTCCCTGATGACATCACTGCTTAAGCTTCCCTTTATCTTCTCCCTGTCTCAATATCTCTTTGATCCTTCCTTACACGCTTTTTGTTTTCCCTTCCTCAGGATTTCCTCAAGAATCATTGAATTGGAGTTGTAGGCCAGATTCCTGATAGAACTCAGACATGACTTTACATAAGAAGGATATGTTCCATTCTGTCTGTTGTTTAAGTATCAATATGTAACTGGATGAAAAGGGACTCCAAGCAAAAGGTGATCCTCAACAAATGCAATGTTCCTGTTTTCCATCCCTGTTGTCTGATCTGTTTCGTTCTCTGCAGAGTCCTTAAGATAAAAAGTATTTGCAACCTATTCTTAATGCTCTGAATAACAATGTGCTTGTCAGTTTAATTTACAAGCTATTTCCCATCTCTACCTTTCTTTCAAAAATTGTTCTTTAAAAAATGTTCAGTAGATTACCAAGTATCAGTTAGGTAAGAGATATAGCACTTTCAAAATAAGTAATTTTCTCAATCCAAATCAAAAGGCTAAAAACAAGCACACAGATCGTGTCTGAAAATGATTTCAAAAGATATTTCAACCCAATTGGAGTAAGCTACAGTGAGTAGCTGAAAACTACAGGAGCCCTAAACCAGTTGACTCACTTGTGACCTTCTAATGGATGTTTGCAAATCACATGCATAATGTTTTGAACTAAGTTCGGTCATGGGTATGAGAACTGATCTTGAAATCAAAGATTACCTACTTAATTTATCTCCTTCTGGGCTCAAGCTTTTCTAAAGCTTCCCTTTTTTGATAAAATATGAAGAACTGGCTAGGAAAGAATTATATCAATCTTTTACAAATGGACCAGGATACTTACTGGTGCCAGATTGTGAAAATAAAATGTAAGATTTAGCCAATTCTAGAGCAAAGTCACGACTGGCACAAGTGGCCCCATATACAGTGACTTCCATAGAGTTTTACTCATGGTATTGCTGAATTTGATGCACATAGATACAGGTTGCTTTGGCAATTTATATTGTGTTGTGTTAAGCACCATTAATTAGAGTCTGTATTCCTCAAACATCCAAAATCAGTGGAATTTTGGATTTGCAAAGACTACAAGATTGGACCCCAAAATAACCATTTATTATTGTTGTATGAGAGGAGACAAGAGTTTGCCACTTTAAAAAAAAAAGATTACATTTTGGGGAAAAAGTAAATTACAGCTATGGTCACTTATCACTTCATTTATAAACTGCTTTAAGATTCTCCTGTAACTGAATTAGAGAATGATTCATTTTACAGTTTAGGTACCTATTGGTGAGCTAATATTTTTGCTATTTGGTCTTGTAATCTACTGCAAGAGCACTTTCTAATTTCTAAAGAGGTCATCTCAGAACAGTTTATAAATTTATAATATAGAGTAAATAGCTGTCAGACATGTGCAACTGTTCATTTTTTTGCAAAAAAGCTGCCTCTCCACACTGCCTCCCTTATAACATGAAGTATATATTTTGGCCCTTAAACAAGAGTCACGGAAAGATACATTCTTTTTGCCCCTGATTATCTTTTTGGGAGACACAGTTAGCCTGGTCACATAGGTGTCTGAACAAAACTTCTCATACTTTTCTCCACTTACATTTACATAAAGTCAGGTATCTGCCCCTCTAATGCTTGGCAAATCTGATATTTTCAAACCTTCCCATGGCCCTTATTACCTCAATCTTTATTAAAAATTCTAACTAGATCCTGCTTTTTAAATATAACGAGACAATATAACTATGGAAACAGATTTCAAATTGTCATGTAAATTTCACCAGTATTAGCTTTTAAAGTTTGTTATTGATTTAAACTATTCATTGCTCTTAAGCTTCTTATTTATGAAGGCAATGCATGTATCTGGAATTCTAGAGAATTTGAAGAGATTAAGTTAATATTGCTTTTTACAAAATCCCTTTATTTGAAGCCAATAGAAGCAGGTTTTTGTTTTGTTTCTAATATCAGTAATCACAGAGAAGCTTACTGAGGTGCTTTGGATTTAGATTACTCTTGCCCCTTCAATCAGGAATCCTGTAAAATAATCTTGAGTATATGTAAACATGAAAGCAAACCACAGGAAAATATAATTGGGATTTTGGGCAAATAAATATCCACAGGAGGCTACCCAACCCTGCATTTCCCGCTTTCCCTCTGCCCCCATGAGGGGAGGAGTGAAATATGCACATTTTTTGCAGAGAAACCTATTATTCATTCTTTTGAAAATATGGCATGTGATGTTTCAGAAATGGGAGGCCAGGATGAACTTGACCATTAAGGCACATTTGTAAACATGAATGTGTAATAGCAGTACACTCTTTCTATTATCTCATATGTCCAATATGTAACTTGTTTTTCCTCATGGAAAGGATTCTCATATGTTTATTTAATTCTCTTAACTATATTATTTAATTCTATTAACTATATCATTTGTATATCACCCTTAATTAGAGCAGGAACTGTCAGTGCACTGTAGAAAACAATGATTTTAAAATAAAACCCTCTTTCTGAACTAGTCAGACATTCACCAGACTATAACATAATAGAGAGAGGAACCAGATCTATTATTGGGTTTAGTTTTTATACTATAAATCTAATCAAATTAAAAGATTATATATAAACACTATGCAATATTATGTTAACAAATTAAAAAAATATCTAGGTTATAACTAAAAATAAATGTGACTTGTCTCTTTTCCAGTACTACCCTCTAGATTATAATTGTTAGTTTCTGGTTTGGTTGCTTATCTACATTTAATACACTTTCTTTGATTTTAAATTTAAAGAGATTTGGGCATGGCTTTAAACCCACCCTGGCTTGGGTGCAATTCACCCATTATGTATTTTTCTTTCTTTTTCCCTACTCAACAAAAGGACACTGTTATGATGAAAGGAGAGCAACCAGCAATCAATTTAGTTAAAGAAAAAACAAAGTCCATGTGGACAATGTGACCTTCAGATACATGCTGTTGATTTAATTTCTCACTGAGAAGCATACCACCATTTTTACTAATGCCCATCATTTTCAGTGATCTGATCAAGTAACACTTAGAGTTTGAGAAGTAAGTTTTCCAGAGTAAGACTGTGTTGCTAAAGACAGTTGATGATGCTCACTATCACTGAAAAGAGAGAAAGTTTTGTATAACCTCAGGTGCTCATCATCAAAACTGGCATTATTGTTCTGTGGACTTATAGATGTGACAGAACGCTTTACTTATCATTCCAGGGGAGAGTGTCTTACACTTACAAACCCTGGATCTAGAATAAAGAGGGAACACAATTAATGATTTACTTCATTGTTCATAACGGTCCTCCTAGATACTTTTTAACAAAATTGTGGGAAATTCTCATTCCTCTTCTCTCTTGCAAACATGCCCTCTTTCCCTTGTAGACTGTCAAACATCATCACGGGGGTTTTCCTTTGTGAGTTCAAGCTTCAAAAAGCACACAGGATGCTGTCAGCTCTGTCCTTGAAAGCAATACTGCCTTAAACATATTGTGTCCTGACATTAAACTGAATTTTATTCTGAATCCACTGTGTGTAAATGATTCTATGATGCTATCTTTTTGAGCAATGCATCAGAAGGGTGCTCTGATGTACTATTCAAAAGATGGTGCATTCCAAGTCAGAAGAACTACAGCTCTGGAAGCAGATATTTTTATATAGGACAAATGCAATAACAATGGTGGAACAGATATAAGTATACATACTAGTCAACCAAAATGATGAGCTCTCCTCTAGTGACTATAACAAAGAACCACAAGTAGCACATAGTGTGTAGTATTGTGAGGAAGATAAAAAAGAGCAGGAATTTCCACTGCAACTTAAGAAAGGCTTTTGTAGTTCTTACCTCTATTTAAAGCATAGCATTACCCAGTGAGTCCCTAAATAGATGCCTCCTATTAAATTACATAAATAAGAATGGAAACAAACAAGAGGGGATAAATGTAAACTTTGCAGCAAAGGATGGCCATAGCCACTTGGTCCAACCATGAGCCACCCTGATTTGTCCTGATCTGGTAGAACCAAGGGCCAGTTCAGATTGTGATAAACCATCTGGCCCAGCCAGGCCTCGGTATGTGGTTTGTACCACAAGCTACATGTTTCACACCCATAAAGAAGGATAGAGTCACCACTAAACCAGATTATATGCAGTCACCATATGTGGCTCTTGGTCGTAGAGCATATTGAATACTACCATTTTAGGAGATATACACCCCTTTCTTACCTAATATAATAAACCAACAGATGAAAATATTTACTCCCTGCAAAGAATACACAGGCCCTCCGAATTGGAACATTAATATGAAAACCTGAATCTAATTCTGGCTTGACCCAGACATAAAAGAAACATGTTACTTAGTCAACATAATATTCAACATCAGTTGGATGCCAATATATTCCAAGGAAATTGACTGACTGTTTCCCCTGAGCCCCGCCCATAACATACAAATGGAAAGGAGGGAAACCCTTTTTATAGTAGGAGAGTCTAAATAGCCCTTTCCTCCTCTTCCATCTCAGCTTACTATTTATGGGTGGTGATGAGAAAGGTCCATCCTTCCCAGCTATATAAAGGGCTCCGTAAAACCAGAGGATTCACCAAAGGCATGACCTCACACAAAGCTGTACTCTATTTATTCAAGATGGGAAAGAGCCTATAATATGTATCCTGGGATACTCACAACAAATCCAGACCAGATGATCACTCTCCCGCTGCTCTGCGAGTCTTTGTTGAGGGAGAGGGAAGGAAACACAGAGCTGAATTTTCAACATCTTCCATGATAATGTCCTTTAATTGTGTAATGTAAATACAAGAAACTGTGCGTGTAGGTACACTCCACTCCTTGAAGAAATCCCTTCATCCATCACTGAACTCCAGCTACTCTACCGAGAAGTCACCCACTTTTCCCCTGGTAACAGCAGTTCAGACTCTAATTGGCTCTGTCCGGAGAGCATCAATCAACTCCCATAGAGCTTCCTTTGTGTGAAGCTAAGAGGGGTTAGAGGGAATGAGTCTCTTCCTGGAATTCATTTCCAGAGAAGTTTCTGGTGGGAATCCTGATAAAAGAGCTGCACAGGCCCAATGGGCCTCACTCACACTGGCCTCACAGCTGCTGCCACCATACTGCTATACTGAAAGAGTTTGTGCAGTGGATCCTGTCTGGGCCCCTGTTACAGTCTATTTGTTTATTTACAATATTGGTTATTTATTTCATTTGGTGTACATATTGCTTGACATCCTAATCTTCAATTATTTTTCTTCCTGTGCCTTTCCTAACACATGGCAACTTGCTTGAGAAACAGGTTCTGTGCTGCCGTAAGTATTTATTTCCCAGAGCATTTCCTGTAGAGAGAACTACTCTAAAACCAAATCCGGGGATCAGCTATACCAAGGCCCTAGTTCTAACCCCTGTAAAGGAATATTTTAACAGTTTCTTGATTATGAAACTGGAATAATACAAAGTCAATATGACACTCATTAAGTACATAAAAAACCTGACTGACAGATCTCAAAATGTAATTGTAAATGGGGAATAATCGAGTGACTGGACTTCTGCAGGGATCAGTTCTTGGCCCTATTCTATTTAATATATTTTAGTCAATGACCTGGAAAAAAAACATGAAAATCTTTACTGCTTAAGTTTGCAGAGGATGCAAAGATTAGGGGCGTGGTCAATGAAAAAGACAGGCTACTAACATATCTGTCAAGTATCAGAGGGATAGCCGTGTTAGTCTGGATCTGTAAAGGCGGCAAAGAGTCCTGTGGCACCTTATAGACTAACAGACATATTGGAGCATAAGCTTTTGTGGGTGAATACCCACTTTGTCTGATGAATGTAGTGGAAATTTCCAGAGGCAGGTATAAATATACAAGTAAGAATCATGCTAAGGATAACGAGGTTAGTTCAATCAGGGAGGATTTCCACTACATGCATCCGACGAGGTTGGATACACCCATGAAAGCTTATGCTCCAAGACGTTTGTTAGTCTATAAGGTGCCACAGGACTCTTTGCCGCTACTAACATAGACTGATCTGGATTACTTTGTAAGCTAGGTGCAAGCAAAAAACATATGTTACAATAAAGCCACAGAATGAGGAAGAGATAATATCTTTGGTTGGTCCAATACAAGATACTATCTCACCCACCTTTTCTCTGTAATATCCTGGAACTGACACGGCTACAACAACACTACATAAATGAGAAAGAAAGATTCGATAATAGCAGGCTCTTCAGTTCATTAGATCAACGTATATCAAGATCCAATGGAAATTGAAACTAGGCAAATTCAGACTAGAAGGAAAGAGCACATTTTTAACGCTGAGGGTAAAATGTACCAATTAACCTTTAATATAAACTTACCAAGGGCTGTGGTTGATTCTCCATTATTGGAAATTTTAAAATCAAGATTGATTTTTTTTTTAAAGAAATGCTCCAGTTCAACCACAGCTATTGGACTTGGTCTGCATGACCAGGCTGGAAATGTCACAACAATCTCATGCAGACTTACTGCCTCAAGTCAAGATGGAAATACCCTGAGAGCAGACTTTCTTGCAATATTACTACACTTAGGCTTCCAGGACAGGCCAAAACCAGAAAATGCAGAGATGCCCCCAAATATGTATGTTAAAGTTATTAAAACAATTATTGAATCATAAAGAAGTTGAATATTTGGTGAACGTTTGCACCAGTTCTTACTGTATCGAAACACCAGTCCACCTTTCACTAAGCAGAAGATGTGGTGATGCAAATCCCAAAAGCACAGCCTTTTACTATAGTATTGAGGGTAGTGATTTAAAATCTCCTCATTGCTGCACCCAATGTACAAGTAATATTCTGTAATGTCTGTCACCTGAGAGAAGCCAGCAGGAATACCTTTGGATTGTATATTTTCTATTTAATATAGTGTTAATACCAAATGATGAGGTGGGTGAGCAAAAACAAAAAAAAATGCCCTTCTTTTACACTAAATAATAAGGGAAATAAATCAAAGTCACAGCAGAATAATAACAAATGCTTGAATTTCCTTCAGTCCAAATTCAGTTCCTAACCTCATTTTTATTTCTATTTCAGCTGAAGTGAAAACATAAAAAGTGGCATGATATATATTTCTTTCACTTTGGATGGACCACATTTTCCTGTGTTTTAGTGGTATCTACAGTTTGTGAAATTATTCTATTTGCTGTGAGTATTTTAAGGTGTTATAATGCAGCTTTCATTCCATGCCAATGTAGCACAGCTTCATGCATTGTAACAACTTCAGTACATGTGGAGTCTTTATGCCGCAGATCAAACACAAGGGAAAAGAATGGCAAACATATTTTCCAAGGAGTTAGCAAAAGCTTATTTCCCCAGAATAACAGAGTCCAGGGTAGCTGGCAGACATACTTGCAAAACTTCAGCTCTCCAATGCGGGTGCACAGCGTCAATTTAGTAATTCTTCCCATTACCACTATGCAGCTCAACAGCAGCAAGTGGGGCTCTCAAACCACACTCTGATTAGAATGGCATTAAAAATAAATCTGAGAGAACACTTCACCTACACACTGATATTCTTTCTGAAGCACAGACCCAAGTTCAAGGTGCTGAAGACAAACAATTAGAAATCAAATCAAAGAACTAGATGGCCTTGTGATTGAATAGCATGGTAAAATACAAATTGTAACAATACAAAGTAATAGGCTGCCCAAAGCAATGAATGAGGCTTAATGGTCTCAGTCCATGGCAAGGCTCCAGTAAAATTAAAAACTGATGTAATGCTCCTTTGGGGATGCTCTGCTGTATTAGTATGCAGTGACATGTACCAACGTGGCATCTATGTGTGCTGTTGGGTCTCATTTACACACCCTGACAACAGCAGCTAGCAATAGCCTGTGAAAAGTCATTATACACTTGCCCATAAAGCCACACAAAATTTTCATTATGTTTCACTCAAAAAGTGCTTGTTTTGCAGGATGGAGTCCATGTCAATAAAATGGATTGAGTGTCACTTAAACCAAGTGACGTACTAATCTCCTGGAGGCTTGTGTCCTTAATCTCTACAGGACATGAGTCAGTTTAGAAGCACGAGCTGTTCTCACAGGTAGCAACTATTGAGCTCTTTAATACAAATTCAAAGGCAAAGCTTATCAGTGTGTTTCAGAAATTGCTTCAGTGTGGCTGCTGTCTATAGGAAAAAAAATCCCAATGCATCCCCCCAAAATCCCTGGGCAACTTCCAAGCAGTCACTGTGCCCGCAAGCCCCTTTTAATTATAAATAAATTGGTTTTCGTGATATGTGCCCTGTGACCAATTGGATTAGAGGCATTTCTTCTGGCTATTATTAAGCTAACTTGACTATTGCCCTTGTGTGGTTAAGCATGATCAAAATACAAATATAGGAAAACATCTCAATTATGAGCTATCCTATAGTGCTCCCGCAGACCTAAATTCTTCAGTTCATTAAAAAAAGCAGCAATAAGTAGTAATATTATAATAAATGGGTAGAATAATAGGTTCAGGATCAAGGGTTTTGTAGCTCAGCCTGAGTTACAAAGGCTACAGAATGTTTCAATTTGGCTTGGTAACATTTCAGTTGGATGGTTATTATTATACAAAAGGTAGGGTCAGTAGAAATTTGCAGACAACCTGTTACTCTTCACAGGGGTCCAAGTGCTAAATGATTTTTTCCCTAAGTATGATATTAGTAATCTTCGAGACTCTTCTTAAAAAGAAGCTTTCTAGTGTATATTCTTCTTTCCTTTGCATTCCACTTTATAAACACCAAGTTATACATAGTTTGTCCTCAAATGCTGCAAATTAAAGAATACCATCTCTTCTATCAGGAATTATTTTTCTATTTATTTGACTTGAGGCAAACTGTTCAACAGAATTGGATTCTGAAGCAAAAATCAGTCCTTCCAAGCTTGTGAGCTAAAGAGACTAATCATGATGAGAAGGATGTTCATCTTCATCGCTAACTTTTCTGCATTTGCCTTCCCTGAAGTCATCATTTGGAAATGGCATGAACAGGAGGCAATATTGGCTCCACTCATTGTTGCTTTGAATTTTTGTAATCATTTATTGACACCAGTGCAAAATGGTATAAAATGTTACCATTCTGCTTTTGTAGTGTTTATATCCAATTTGCCCTTGAGTTAATTACTATATATGGTGCAGATTAAATGATAAATGGGACTCTCCATTGGGAAGTCCTTGTATGCCCTGTAAAATGCATTGGGGGACCATAATGGGAGTAGGAAAAACGTGATGCTATTTTAAAGTAAGTTATTGTTTGTTCAGCGGGGTAGACTGTTATTAAAGGGAGGAAGAAAGTAAAAGTAGATAACATGTGCTGGACCTTCAAAGTATTTTTATCAAATGAAGTACCAAGTGATCCTCAACTTCCTTTGGGACAGGACACCACATGTAGGATATGCCTGTACTGCAATCACAGGATATGACTGAGATTGAGTAGACATACTTGAGCTAGTTTCAATCTAGCTAGCTTTGGTTTTGGAGCAGTGAAACTGTGTCAGAGCATGCTTCAGCATGGGCTAGCCTTGCAGTTAAATACCCGGGGTTCTGATATTTTTGTAGTGCTACGCTGAAGTGTGCAGCACTGTCCCAACTTCACTACTATGGTACCTAACTTAGACTAAAACTAGTTTAGGTATGACTGCTAAAGCTGAAGTCACATCTCATGCCTGCAGTATAACCATACCCTAGAAAGAAAAAAAAAAAACGTTCTTTTACTATCACATGCTAAAGCTAGTTGCACTAATAGCATTGCGTCTTTGCAACATATGCGTTGATGTGAGCCCTAGTCCTGGTGTAGGTACTTAAACCACAGTTTTCGGGGTCCGGGGTATTTACTTCTTTTGCACTCAAAATTTTCAAACATCAATAGGACTGAGATCTATCATTTCCTCCAATGGAAGAAGGTGAGTAATTATGCCCACATCATTCTTTGTTCCTCTGTGGAAGGATGGGACTAGGGTGAAGCAGATCCCAGCCCATGTAACAGAGAATGAGGGCGCTGCAAAAGTTGGTCACCTCAACTGGATTTTTTCACCTTTTCTGGACCCTGCAGAGAATCCCATTGTAGTAGCTTTGAGGGGTGCTTGGTATCTGAGTTGAGAGGGCAGAAGCCAGGTCTGTCTGAGGGCAGTGATGTAGCAACAGAAGTGTAGGCAGTCTCATACCCTCCTAAATCTTTAGGTCTTTTCAGGATAACAGTGCTGAGCCTTCACCATTAGAAACCCCATTTTGGGGGGGATTATGAGTGTACTAGCCTGCAAAGAACCCCATGAACATGGCTTTTGTTAAAGAGTACAAGATGGGCTGAGGTGAGAGGTGGAGGCATAGGTCTATCACTGATCTTGGAATATCCATACCTCAGGAAAATTGGACCCCTGAGCAGTTCTGCAAGTAGGGATGAGGTGAGCAGCAAAGGCTGCTCCTTGCAGCAGAAGAAATGATGGTGTTTACCTGATCTTCGATGCGGTAGGCTTTATCTGTATGTTTTTCTGTGGCCCTCATTGCTAATATCTGAGTGCCATAACATAAACAAATGTATCCTCACAATATCTCTGTGAGCTAAGCAGGTATCACTCCCGCCTTGTGTGTGTGCAGTGGAGATGTAGGAAGGTCATACAAAGGAGTGTGTACAGGGATCTCCCTTTTCTTCCTGTGTAAATGTGCAAGACATAGGCCATTCAACCTCAAAGACTGTTTCACAGGCAGGAATAGAACATGGGTTTTCCTAGATTCAAGATCAGTGTCTAAGGCTATGTGTACACTTACTGGTAGAGCAGCGCTGCTGCAATCAATGCTGCAGCTGTCAATTTAGAGGGTCTGGTGAAGACATGCTAAAACAATGGGAGAACGCTCTCTCATTGATTTGTGTGCTCCACCTCCCTGAGAAAGTAAGGGAAGTCAGTGGGAGAGCATCTCCCATTGACATAGTGCAGTGTAGATGCCATGGAATGTGATCTACCTACGTCAAATTCAGTTACGTTATTCACGTAACTGAAGTAGCATAACTTGGATCGATTTATCGCGGTAGTGTAGACCAGTTCTTAATCACATGCCAATCCCTGACAGGGGAACGGCTATATATTTCAAAACAAACCTTTGCTACAAATACAAGCACTTTTTCTCTAGTACCATATATTAAATTAATTGCACCATTAGTAACACATATTTTACTTAAGGTAAGTAAAATGTGTAACCCTTCTCTTGAACATAATATAGAAAGAGAATAAACCCTGAAAGATTACAAATCACTGGGAGGTTCTCCTCAAATTTGATTTGGTCAGTGCTCAGCCAGCTGAGGGCAGGTAGTGTCCTGCACATATTCATCCTTGAATCCTTTGTGAGCATGACTGATCCATAATAGTCCTCAGACTGCAACAGACAAGGTAAGGAATTAATGACAGTGTATAACAAAATGATCTATGTGATGACAGTGTCACTATGGTGAATTGGCTTGAATATTACAAACATTCACTAATTTAAGATTTTTTCCATGTAGTTTTACAACTAGCATTTCCCACTATAACAAGATATCTCCTTCCCATATTTCACACCATTTTGAACTAATACAGCTTTTGCTTAAATCCCTTTTTCGGCTCAAATAGATGTCCTCTATGTAAACTAAAAGCAAGGATAAATACATTGAGAAACTTCAATTAGAACTGTCTCCAGCCAAACATATTTTTAACCATCTTATTTGGCAACTGTTAAATTATCCAAATTGTATCCTGTTTCTAACGCTCTGCTATGAAACAGTTCATTCACAAATCAAAATACCTATTCATTCTTCTGGAATACCCAAGAGAAAATGTTAAAAAAGGTTTTTATCATCCTCTGCTTTATTTCCTTCTGAATTTGTGATGATGGCAAGTCTCAAGATGATAGGAAGTGCTTAAAGTTCATGAATCTGGAATTTGCCAAAAAAGATATTGACCGTAAATTGAGTCAGGTTCAGATTATTTATCGTTGCTCTGATTTACACTCTCTGAAGCTCCTAAAACAGCATGTTGTGTGTATCATACAGAGAATATAATAATGACTGCTAGGTTATATAATATCTGCCTTTTAAAATACTTACAAGCTTTATATGCCAATAAATGCATTGACTGAATACATAATACTAAGTTAATGCAATGGAGACACTGCTACTGGAACAAACAATAAAAGAACAATTATTTTTGAAAAAAAAAAAAGCCTGTTCAAACATAAATAATAAGTAGGGTAAAAATCTCAACTTTTCAGATGATTTTTAAATCACAAAGGCTTGGTTTTGCTTAGGAGAGAATCTCTGGCACTGACATTTGTCTCCAGAGTGTTCAGATTTTAACATACTTTTGATGCCTTCCAACTGATGTTCAACAATTTTAAAACACTTTCTGCTTAGAATGAAAATTGTTCATGCATGCTGCTGCTAAGTTAGATTTACTATCTTTCTACACCTGTTTCTAGACAGTAAAGGCAATAGCCCAGCATACAGGTCCTTGGTGTATTTGGACAAATGGGTGAACAGACAGAAATGCCTTGAGGGCCAAATACCAAAAATAATAATAAAAAAATAAACAATAAAAAACCCTGCTTGGAACAGAAAAATCTTACAGAGAGATGGTTTAAACAGTGATGGCATAACCTGTTACAGATGTGCAAAGTTTAAAGCAATACAACTCCAATATGAGGTGCAGGCAAGTTGGTACCAGGTACACAGCACTTATACAAATAATCATTTTATTAAAGCAGCAAATATGTCAACAGCAAAAGGCAAGCATTCATAGACTGAAAGCCTTCAGTGTCAATGTTGGCTGTGCCTACTCTGAAACATCTCTTGTAAATCTCAGTTTAGATTGTCTTTTTATATGGGATGGTCTTTTATTTTAGATTTTATCTTCCACTGGAATGTATTTCCAAAGGAAATCAATGTGTCACCCATTAATATGACTTTAGAACTGTTTCTGTTCAGTCACTTAAAACTTCACTGTGCTTGTCATTTTATTGGTTTTATGACATGTCAGACACTGCTCTCTCCCATTGATATTTTACAGTATTATTACCTAACCATATGTTCTCGCAGCTGTACTTTGATTCTCCTCCCCCTCTCTGATAACCATTTGAAGAAAATGGTTCCTTATGGGCTTCTCACAATAATTATAAATGTGTACTTAACAAAATGTTGTAGAAGAAAAAAAATTGATGGTGACTTGAGTTAACTGCACTTTTATCACATGATACCAAAGTGATATTTTTAAAATATGCAATGATTAAAGCTGTGCATAGAATGGTAATTCTATTTCACAGAATGGCTTTGGGATTTTGAAAATTGGCTTTCTTCTGATTTGGAAATGAGTCTTACCAGGGTCCTGTTGAACCGTTGTTGAAATTGAGCTGTGCCCACAAAACTTGTTGATTTTGACAAAGCTCCATTCTCTGACAGAAAACTGTTCCATCTGAGAATTTCCAACCAACTCTGGTTGTGCTGCACCCATTATTTCCCATAATGTCTCACTATGCTGATTAATCTAATTTGTTACATTTATGTCGGGTGTGGACATTATCTATTATTTATTTATTATCTATTAAACTCTTAGTGTTTGCCCAATTTTAATACATACAATCACATTAAAAATTCCACTCAAAAGACCTGCTAAACCCAAATAATAACCTGTTCCTTCACAGTCACTTCATAGTCCCAACTTGCACAACTTTTCTGGTTACTACAAAATTACAAATACCTACCACCCTCAAAATACCTGTTTATCTCCTATCTGTCTAGATTTGTAAACTGTATGTATTATTGACTGTCATACCTGGTCACTTTGTTCTGACCTTGGGAACAGACTCCCCACAACATAATCCCCATGATCCCACACAGACACGTCCCGCCCCACCCAAAACAAGTTTGGGCATAGAGACACTTCTCACGGGAGCCCTGAAGGTCACAAGTTCTTACAAATAAAGGCAGTCAGTTGCAAAGTGAAGAACACTTCACAAAGCATGCCCTTCTACTGTGCCCATCCATTTTAAATCAGGGGGCTCCTAGTTTGACCGCCTTGAATTATTACAATTTTGTAGTGTCACACAGAGTGAGAGGTGCTCACTCAAATAGCCAAGGTTTTGTCATTAAGTAAATAAATGTCACAAAGGATAACTCAGTTCTATACTTCTCTCTCCCATATTCTTCTTATGTGATGTTGAGCACTGTGCTGGTGGAGTTGGACAATTACCCTTCCTCCTGTAGATGAAGGATGAATGAAAACTAGATATAAAATCCTGGAGTCATTTAAGTCAAATGGAGTTTAGCTATTGACTTTAGTGCAATTAAAATTTAAACTCAGGCTTCTATGTCAATTATTTAATTCTATGAACTGCCTTTACAACCACTGATTATGAAGAGTTGTTCACCTGCCTGAGAATACAAATAGAGTTAGAAGGTAACTCTAGATTAGCTTCATTATTGTGTGCGTGTGAGGTCCTAGAAGGAATTATTGGCCAACAAGACAATGCCTCTACAGGTATTTGTGATGATGTTCAATGACAAGGTTATAGCGAGGTCAGATCCTGAAAAAGCAAGATTTGGTCCTAACATTGTTAGCAGCTAGAATTGGTCAAGAACTACATGTTCTATTTCATAGGAACTTCCACATTCAAATGTGATTTTCTCATTATGAACAAAACCAAAAGAGTCAATTTACCACAAAATGAATCCCTCCCCGCAAATGTGGGGGGGAGGGGCCAATCAAAGCATTGTCTCAATAAAATCTGACCTGTATGTCCCAATTTTGATTTAAAAATATTATTTATGACACTTCTGGTTTCCACCCCCCCCCCCCAAAGAAAAAAAACCCAAAATTTTATTGAAATCAATATTCCTCCAAAATATTTTGGTTTTGATGAATTGTCATTTTCCCCAATGAAAAATGTTCTGCTGGAAAATTTCTGACCAGCTCTAGTTATGACATTATCATCATGTAACACATTCCCTTTGAATGGTAAAATCTGTTGTCTAAACAGATCATAATGACAATGCTGGATACAGTTATTCACCCCACCTAAGCTACCTCACATTTATGGCCAGAGTGCATTGCACTGAGGACAGATAGAAGTGGTTGTTTCTCTGATCAGGAAGATAGGTAATTCTCTTCCTGCAAACGAACGGATGGAGTCTATATTTCACATAGTCATCTAACCAGACATTTCATCAACTATTATTCATGAAACAATGTCTTCTTTGTGGTAGGCCTGAGTGTGTACTACCCTCTCTAGTGTTTTTTGGGTATGCTCATTTACCACAAGCCCATTGCAGGTTAGCGGGCAGATGACAAGTCTGTTTTATTCTATGCTCTCCCTTTATGAAACTGATGAGGAAATGGGCTGACCTACCACCCCACTGTGTCTCAAAAACGGGGAAGCACACTACCAGGCCTAATCTAATATTGGGAATATGACCAACCACCCTTCTCCCCTCCCTGGCCCTCTTTTCTCCCTCCTTCCCCTCATATCTCTCTTTCTCTCTTCCCTTTCTCTGTCCCTACCTCTTTTCCCTTTTCTTTTCCACTTCTTCTGGTCTCCCCTTTATGCCCATTCTCTCTGTTCCTAACTGGAGGTTCTTCTAGTTTTCTCCACTTTAGGAAAAGTTGCTGCTATTTCTGGGGATGCAGAAGAGCAGAATTTGAGTCTTACCTCTTTTCAGCTCATGGTTGGTGAGAGGAGCCAAAGGGTTTCTTCTCCTTCTACCCTCTGTCTTGCTATCACTTGAAAAAAGTGGCACTTCTACCTTGTTCTTCCTCTGACATATTGCTTCTGAGATTGCCTGGGCCTGGGCCCAGCATGCTGCTGAGATGAAAGTACATCAGAACATAAGAATGGCCCTACTGGGTTTGACCAAAGGTCCATCTAGCCCAGTATCCTGTCTTCCAACAGTGGCCAGTGCCAGATGCCCCAGAGGGAATGAATAGAAGAGGTAATCATCAAGTGATCCCCTGTAGCTCATTTCCAGCCTCTGGCAAACAGAAGTTAGGGACACCATTCCTGCTCATCCTGGCTAATAGCCATTGATGGACCTATCGTCCATGAACTTATCTAGTTCTTTTTTGAACCCTGTTATAGTCAGGGTTATAGTGCTATTCTCAAATTAATTGGAAACTGATACTTAATGATATTTATGTAGTTTTTGTTTTTTTAACCCTGTTGTGCTCTTGGCTTTCACAACATCCTCTGGAAAGGAGTTCAACAGGTTGACTGTGCGTTGTGTGAAGAAATACTTCCTTTTATTTGTTTTAAACCTGCTGCTAATTAATTTCATTTGGTGACCCCCAGTTCTTGTGTTATGAGAGATGTAAACAACACTTACTTATCTACTTTCTCTACACCAGTAATGATTTTATAGACCTCAATCAGATCTCCCCTTAGCCATCTCTTTTCCAAGCTGAAAAGTCCCAGTCTTATTAATCTCTCCTTATATGGAAGCCGTTCCATACCTCTAATAATTTGTGTTGCCCTTTTCTGAACCTTTTCCAATTCCAATGTATCTTTTTTGAGATGGGTTGACCACATCTGCACACAGTATTCATGGATTTATATAGAGGCAACATGACATTTTCTGTCCTATTATCTATCCCTTTCTTAATTATTCTTAAGTAGCTCTCCATGCAGAAGCAGATGTGTGTGAGCATGAATGAGAGTGAGATGTATCCTATTATAATTACATCCATGCTGACATAAAGCAATAATGATATTTTCAAAGTGAATTCAGGGGTATGCTGATAGTTCTTCGGGTAGTATGAGTAGGATAGGTGAAAACCAGAGAGCTTTTACAAATATTATGAAACATGCCAAAAGCTTCATGTCCCAGAAGCAAGGAGAGGATTCATAATACATTTTGTATATATGTGATTTCTAATTTCCAATCTGATTAATCGTGCAATGAAAAAATTACAACAATAAGAGAATACCATTTATTTAACTATGCTTTGATGTTTTCTACATTTTCAAATATATTGATTTCAATTATAAAACAGAATACAAAGTGCACATTGCTCACTTTATATTTATTTTATTACAAATATTTGCAATGTAAAAAACAAAAGAAATAGTATTTCAATTCTCCTAATACAAGTACTGTAATGCAATCTCCTTATTATGAAAGTTGAACTTACAAATGTAGAATTATGTGCAAAAAAACCCCTGCATTCAAAAATAAAACAATGTAAAACTTTAGAGCCTACAAGTCCACTCAGCCCTATTTCTTGTTCAGCCAATCGCTCAGACAAACACTTTTGTTTACATTTGCTGGAGATAATGCTGCCAGCTTCTTGTTCACAATGTCACCTAAAAGTGAGAACAGGTGTTTTCATGTCACTGTTGTAGCCGGCATTGCAAAATATTTACAGGCCAGATCCACTAAAGATTCATATGTCCCTTCATGCATCAACCACCATTCCAGAGGATATGCATCCATGCAGATGATGGGTTCTGCTCGATAACAATCCAAAGCAGTGTGGACAGATGCATGTTCATTTTCATCATCTGAGTCAGATGCCACCATCAGAAGGTTGATTTTCTTTTTGGGTGTTTTGGGTTCTGTAGTTTCTGCATTGGAGTGTTGCTCTTTTAAGACTTCTGAAAGCATGCTGTACACCTCATCCCTCTCAGATTTTGGAAGGCTGTAGCTCTCCTTAGAAATCTCACATTGGTACCTTCTTTGCGTTTTGTCAAATCTGCAGTGAAAATGTTCTTAAAATGAACACGATGTGCTGAGTCATCATCCAAGACTATCATTACATGAAATATATGGCAGAATGCAGGTAAAATAATACTGGAGACATACAATTCTGCCCCAAGGAGTTTTGTCACAAATTTAATTAACACAGATTTTTTTAATGAATGTCATCAGCATGGAAGCATGTCCTCTGGAATGGTGTCTGAAGCATGAAGGGACATACAAATGTTTAGCATATCTGGCACATAAATACCTTGCAATGCCAGCTAAAAAAGTCTCATGCAAACACCTGTTCTCACCACTTTCTAGTGACATTGTAAATAAGAAGTGGGCAGCATTATCTCCAGTAAATGTAAACAAGCTTGTTTGTCTTCGTGATTGGCTGAACAAGAAGTAGGACTGAGTGGACTTGTAGGCTCTGAAGTTTTGCATTGTTTTGTTTTTGAGTGTAGCTATGTAACAAAAAAAATCTAGATTTGTAAGTTGCATTTTTATTATAAAAGAGATTGCACTACAGTACTTGTATGAGGTGAACTGAAAAATACTATTTCTTATGCGTCTCATTTATACAGTGCAAATATTTGTAATAAAAATAATATAAAGTGAGCAGTGTATACTTTGTATTCTGTGTTGTAACTGAAATTAATATATTTGAAAATGTAGAAAAACATCCAAAAATATGTAATACATTTCAATTGGTAGTCTATTGTTTAAGAATGCAATTAAAACTGCGATTAATCACGATTAATTTTTTTAATCGTGACTAATTTTTGAGTTAATTGCATGAGTTAACTGCGATTAATTAACGGGGGCTGTCGATTAATCACAGTTAACTCATGTGATTAACTCAAAAAAGTGAATTATGATTGATAGCTAGACAGATAGCTAGATAGCTAGAAAGGAAAGAAAAACAAACAAAAAACCCTAACAGTATCTAAAGAGGATAGCCCCAGGCCCAGAAGTGTACTGCTATATATAGTGGGGATTGTGGCAGTAGTACTGTGCACCAGGAGGTTGATGGTTTCTCACAACAGTTAGACCATTATGCTGTGTTATATGTTTGTAGTATTGCCAATCATACTGACAAGAAGATACATAGCACTAATGAGATATTTTGTCTCAGATGCTAAAGACAACAGCAATGGAATCTTCCACTTGTATTAAAAAGTTATTAATAGAATGGATTCATATGAGACCACCACGCAAAAACTAACCCAAAGAACAACAGATTTATCTGCAGTGAGCACAGTCTAGAAGGACGAGCAAGATTAACAGTATTTCAGGGACATGTTCACCCCATAAAGAGACCTCTCCATTAGTGGTAATAATTCCCTTAATCCCCAATTTGCTGCTTACAGAACCACCTGTTAATTGGCAAATAGTGTAACAGGCAAAAAAAAAAAAATGATGGTGCAGCCTATCTTTATAGGACTTTTATTATATATATAGGTATATACCCTTTTTGTAAATATATATTTCTTTTAAACACCTTCCTCCTAAAGTAACTGTCACTGGCCACTGCTGGAGACAACATTTTTTTGAGTGCCTGCCTGTTGCACCCTGGAACTAAAGGTTGGCATAGATGTAGTACACATCTTGTGCACAGGGAGTTCAAAGTCTAAGCAAGACTACTGGCTACCTGAAGCACAATGTCAGCATAAAGTGGCCGTGAAATTATGGTAAAAGCCGTCAGTGAAATTTCCTTAACAAAATAGGAGTCTCCAGAAGATAAAGTATTAGTGCAGCCAGTTCTACACCAACATTTGTGAGAGCCCTATGTACAGGGAGCATGGGGGAGGGAAGACTCATGAGAGCTGTGGGCAGATGGGTGCCATTTAGGGCAGAACCTGATGCTACTCAAACCTGCACTGGGGGCCTGAATGACCTCTGTCAGAGCCAGCATATGGGAGATCTGTAGGTGGCATAAAGCAATCTTTGATCTCCCCTCTGAGTACTAAATTTAGCTAGTTCAAGGGATGAATTTTGCCCCAGGCCTCCAGGATCTCCTGTCAGACAGAAGAGTGCTGCCCACAAAGCAGCCAGGGATGCAGAGCCAAGCACCAGGTTTTAATCTTTATCATAGCTCTCTCTTCAACCTACTATAGGAATACTATGCTTTTTTGGGGGTGGGGGGTGCTTCAATGAGTCAGATGTTGCAGCTGCTTTGATACATTAATTTCACACTAATCTGAATATCAGAATCTATGTCGCTGGTGTTTATCCTCAATTTTTCCAGCTACTGCTGCAGAATAATTGACTCATCTAATGTGTATCTATTTTAGATTAATCAATCGTAATTCATCTATATCTGTCAATCTATAAGTATATTTTTATGCCAATCACGATGGCCTATAAGCACATTACAGTGGCATCTTAGTTTGTAAACAGCTCAACTCAAGCATCTTTTATTCCTAGTTACTGATGACACAGTGGAATAGATACAATGTAATTCAAATCTAGAAAGCTTCACATTTATCTGTGCATCATATTTATACAATGTTCAAGTGAATTCAGTTCCTCTAAAAGATGTGTTCTTACACAGACACACACACACTCACTCCCACTTATGTTAGCAACTACAGTTCTTTCCCCAGACTCATCCACACATCATTACACAAAATCACAAAATAAGAAAAAAAAAAACTTACAGGAACTTTTATAAACAAGTTTAACATCCATACAAGGTTTCCAAAAGAACTGGTTATCAATGTTTGGTTTTAACATGGTAATTTATAATACATGAGTGCTGATAAAACTTTTTGGAATCTCTATAAATCAGTTACTTCAGTTGGGGTGGTCTTTGAAATAATAGCAAGTGTGACTGTGACTGTTGAATCTTAAGCATAGGAAAAGGAATCTATAAACACAGCCATTACTAATTTTTGCATTTTTCCTAATATGGATAAATTCACTGAAGTATTTCTTCAACTGCCAAGATGATCTAACCACACAGAGCTGCATTTTCAAATAATACATTTTAAGTGCTCAGTATGGTTCAAATTCCCTCTTATACTGTGTCTGCTCTCATTTTCACTATGTAAATAGCTGCTAACGGCTCTTTTTGCGTTCTACCCTTCAAATGCCTTTGTAACAAAAACAAAAAGTTGAAAGCACAAGTATATTTTTTCCTGCAGTTGAAACAGACATGTAACTTTCCTCCAACTAGATTATTTCCCAAGCCTAACCCGCTTTCATTCCTCACGGATACTCAGAATTTGGAATTCTTTGCTGTCTCAAAGAATGTATTTTTCTTTGTTTCCTTTTCATAACTGTAGACTCCTGGATCTAGATGAAAGCCGAGCTGGAGAGAGCAGAAAGCCTTATGCTTCTTGCCCTCTTGGCACAGGGATCAATTACAACCGCAGCCATCACACTCCCTGTATTGCATGGGCTCCTCAGGGCCAATGCCCCCAGGAATATTGCCTCTCTGAAAGGGGTGAGGTGCGAAAGCACATTTGTCTGTCCATCAGAGGGATGCACACACAGAGTGAAACAGCAGCTGTGCTGACCACAAGCTCTGTGAAGTGCTGTTGCCCAATTTTATACCAGTGTACTTCCACTAGTTTCAATTCCTGACTTACACCAGCATATGTAAGAATTGACTAAGAACCATACTGCTCTGTATTATCTTATTCTATTTTTAAATAATTTTGGTTTTGATTACTTTATTTTGTTTACTTACTATTAGGCACTTGTTTTTAATTACACACTTGCTGGTTAAATAACGTAGTTACCTACCCAGGTCTGACTACTTTAGTTAGGTACATGTGAACAGAAGCCCATCAGAAAACACACCTTGGATTCTGATTTCATGTACTATACACAAATGATTTGAGGACTTCAGTAACTCAGCTAGAGGTTGGGGTCTATTTCAGGAGTGAGTGAGGTTCAGTGGCCTGCAATGTGGAGGAGGTCAGATTAGAAGATCACGATGGTCCCTTCTGATCTTAAAGTCTGAGAGTCTGAATGTAAATCCCAAAACAAAGTGAAAATTAAGGTTGGAAGATCAAGCATTCAGAAGTTCGGAAATCCCAAAGTTAAAGTTGTCCACAAAATTTTAATTCCATCTCCTTGTGAGTATGCACTATCACACAAAAACTTTAAGTACTGAGATTTTTTTTTTTAAAGTCTTATTACTTAGCCAAGTTTGGGTATTTATTTAAGGGAACAGCAAAAAGCACATCCTTGACATTAGTGTGATCACAAGCCCTTGTTAAAAGTGCAAAGGTACTAGAATGTCTCAACAAAAAGGTTCGAAGATATATTTTTTTTAACTTGAACAAAACTTTTCTTAATCCTGTTTTCAGAAATGGGGAAACTCTTTTGTAGAAACTTTCCAAACTAATTCCTCCCGAGGCAGACACCCAGCATAGAAAATTTGTGTACAAACAGTTACAATTTGGCAAAAGTTGTAAGCAACTGAAAGCAGGATCTTACAATGGAAAGTGTCTGGCAATCTTAACTAGAGTGGGTTCTCGCAAGCTCCACATATAATAATTACACTGACAATGACTTTTTTCTTGATTGACACAAGTGTAACTGAAATCAGAAACAAGTTGATCTGCAATAGCTTAACAAGAATCCATACTGTCTACACCCATTTATCTACAATATCTCATGTCAAATACTTCAGAAATCTCCAAATATTTCATACTTAGGCTGCAAGATATATCTCAAAATGTCAGTATCAATGTGACAATTCTGTTAATGATCATTAACTAGGTTGCATATATAAAAATTGATTAGACGGCTTGGACATCTCATTATATCTTCATGATCTTTAGCAAATTCAGTACAACCACCTCATCCTATACCACATGAAGGATTTAAGTTATATATATATATATATATTTTTTTTACATACCTAGAGCTGTAGTCAGATGATTTATAATCAGATTTATGCTTTTTTCATATTTTGTCATAAAACAATTAAACATTTGATGAGACTCATAAAGGAATCCAATTATATAAAACATATAGGCTGACATTTTCAAAGGGGTAAAATTCGAGGCATGTAACGTTTGAAGACAATTGGAACGGATCTCTGAAAAATCAGGCTTCAGAGTTAAAATCCTGACCCAATTAACTTAAATATCCAAACTCCCATTGGCTTCAGAAGGGATAGGATTTTACCCTTGGTGTCTAAAGTTGGGCACTCAAACTGAGGTGCTAGTTTGCAAACAATGGGACAGTTTTGATTTTTTTTAACTTAATGCCTGATTTTATCATCACCTACAGGGTGTAATTCTATTAACTTCAACAGATTTATTCTTGGATTTACACTAGTGTAACTGCTACAAGAATCAGGTTCTTAAGTTTAAACAACACATATAAAGGAGACCATATGTACTTTTAAAATGGTTACCTGGGGAGGGAGTAAGGAGAAGTCATAGTGAATTACCACCACAGCACT
Source organism: Caretta caretta (assembly GCF_965140235.1). Taxonomy (NCBI): domain Eukaryota; kingdom Metazoa; phylum Chordata; order Testudines; family Cheloniidae; genus Caretta; species Caretta caretta. The sequence goes on from NC_134209.1 coordinate 58,192,925, forward strand.
GTGCATATTTATGAACCCTACAGACACCTGCAGAAACATTTCACTTAGCTATAAAGTAAGATTCTTGTGCGTACCAATCATTTATCAGCTGGAGGTGCTGTGTCCCCCACTGATTTATTTCCTGACACCACCTGTAAAACAGAAATTAGTTACCATAGTTTCAGGTTCAGATAACCCCAGGTAACAATATGCGTGATTCCATGCCTAGAGAGGTGCAAAATTTAATAGAACTTTTAGGTGTGCAACACAGGTGCATTCACTTTGGAAACAAGGCCCACATTACAGAGAACAATGAAAAATATTCCGGATTTAACAAGAAGTTGGAGACCTTAGACACTGTCAAAACACTGGACTAAAATGAACTACTCTTCTGCTATATTTTATTCAGCACTTTCAGGAAGGAGGAAATGTTCAATTTAATCAACTTATTTCAATATGTAACAAAGTTTTCTTTAAAAAATCCTTGTAAAACAAAAAATTGCCCAACAAGTGGGGATATATATAACCAGTCCTCCACATGACATTTCAGATGTGGAAAGTGACCCAAAGCATTGCCAAATCTTAGAGTACTTCTCCTAAGAATGGTTTACTACAGTGTTTCCCAAACTTGGGACGCTGCTTGTTCAGGGAAAGCCCCTGCCGCGTCTGCAGGTTCGGCTGATCGTGGCTCCCAGTGGCTGCGGTTTGCCGCTGCAGGCCAATGGGGCCTGGGGGAAGCTACGGCTGGTACGTCCCTCGGCCCACACCGCTTCCCGCAGCCTGCACTGGCGAACCGCGGCCAGTGGGAGCCACGATCGGCCGAACCTTCGGACACGGCAGATAAACAAACCAGCCTGCCAGGGGCTTTCCCTGGACAAGTGGCATCCCAAATTTGGGAAACACTGGTTTACTAGGAGAGAGAGAGTCTGCAATTTAAGGAATGTTGGGTGATTTTGCACTTTTGAAATTTCCAGAGGAGGACTGGTTATTTTTTACCTTGAGGCTAATAAAAAAGTAAAAAGGCATTTTAGTTTTAAAATTGCATTGTCATAATCCAGAAGCAGTCTGCTTGTTTGTTAAATTGAATTGAAAAATCTTTAATTCGTAACCCAAGGAATAGAAAGGAACTGGTGTTGAGGTCTGCTCAACCCTAATTTTAAAGCCTGATGCAAACCCAACTAGACCATAGCTGATCCAAAACTGACCCGAGCCTGAAAGTGTCGAGTCATTTTCAGATCCTACCTGACCCAAACCCGACACTTCCCCCTGAACTTTTGCCAGTGCCACAACTGCCACCTTGCTATTGGGATTCAGGCTAGTGGGTGCTTCCCACTCCCCATGTTCTGTGTCTGCGATCTGTCTCTGGCTACCTCTTGCCCATGGAGCTGGCATGGTGGTTTATCCACTCCTCCAGGCCACTACTGCCTCAGTGAGCTGTGTGCACTGTAGAATGAAAGGCACTGAAACGCTTTGGCACACCCACTCACAGCGCAGCAAGGTGGTGGTGGCTGGCAGGAGAGGGACGACCACTGCAGTGCCAACTGCATTATCAGGAGGACATGAAAAGAGATGACACAATATGACCTGAGCCCAGAGTTTGTTTTCAGACCCTACCTGATTTTAACTGATCACTTGCAATTGGGTCCCATCAGGTTATAAGACTCTCTGTTGGTTGTCAATCACACATTTATTGAGCTGCCTCCCTCAAGTTGTATAATGGATTATGTGGAAACTGCACATACATCTGATGAAGTGAGCTGTAGCTCACGAAAGCTCATGCTCAAATAAATTGGTTAGTCTCTAAGGTGCCACAAGTACTCCTTTTCTTTTTGCGAATACAGACTAACACGGCTGTTCCTCTGAAACCTGCACATACAGTGTAATACCTACTGGATGCTGCTGTGATGGTGCTGACCATCAGTGGTTCCTTCTTCCAGAATGACTCAGTGGGTTTAAGCATATTGGCAGTAGCCTGAAAACTGACTGTTGTAATTACATCAACTGTCTTTCCTCTCTCCAAGTAACCAAATTAGAACATTGGTAAATTAGATGCCAACATTTCTGTCAGCATGTCATTGAAGAAGAGGGTTGTGGGATGGGTAGGATGCAGTTTTGGGTAAGGCAGGAATGCATCATGGATATCAGTCTAATTCTGCAGTAAACAGCTGCAGTAGCAAACAGACATTAGGCAAAAAAGTACCTGCACAGACTGTCATCCAAAATTCAGCTAGAGGTACAATATCGGATTATTAAATTAATAATACTTTACATGTATATAGCACATTTTCATCCATAGATCTTAAAACCTCTATAAAGGTGGTAAGCATTATTATGCCCATTTTACAGAGGGAGTGATTGAGGCACAAGTTCAAATTTAGGTGCCTTGCTCAAGGTCATGTACTGAGCTATTGGGAGTCTCTCCCAAGTAGGTCTCCTCTTAACTCTCCATGCTTTACAAGCCTTATGCTTATTCCTGCTAGAGATTTCTTTCTCTGCTGACCTGGTCCTACTGCAGGATGGATCCTAGTGTTAATGTAGGCAATATTGAATCTGACTTGTCCATTGCATGTACAGTCACAGAACTGGATATAAGCATACCCATCCTCTCCAAGGTAATGTGAACTAGTACCACACTAAAGACATCAAGACAGTGAAATCACAGAAAAAATGGTGGGAGGGTGACAACTGAGGCAGCATCAGAAACACCAACTTTGTGCATATAATGCAACAGTGTTGAGGCATTGCTCTGTCTTTTTGAGCTATGGAGGCAGTCTCCCAGTCTAGCAGGAAATGGGTTTTCTGGCAGCCAAATCTGTAATTCCTCTTGTAATATCCAGTTGTCCCTTATCTTCAGGACTTTCTCCTGCTCCTTTTTCAAGATATTATATTTTAGTCCTCATATTCGCAGCATGTTTGTGCCTGGTTTAAGATGAAGTCCATATTTCTGCCTGGTTCCTGACTAGATGTTCTGAAAACACTCGATGTTAAGTGCAGAAGCCAATGCTGTAACCTGAACTTAGTGGAAGGTAGAGCTTTACAGGACTCTTCTGTGAGAGAGACGGGGGTGGGGTGGCATGAAGCTAATACCATGTTACATCTATATAATGCTATAAGGTACTCAGACACTGCAGCAATGAGCATAGGATCAACAGTTTATAGATTTACAGAATGAAGTGCATTAACTTCTTGAAGATATGTTGTTCTTTTGATCTCTGTCCTTCAATGAAAACTTCTTCTTTAGTAATAAAAGTGAAGAATCCTTTTAAAGAAATCCAGCTAGAGGGGTCTTGAAATTCTTCAGTATGAAACAGATAGAATGGGCAAGAGAGAGGGCTGTATGTGATGTAATTGCCTCATGGTATTTTGGGTGTAAGAGGATTGGTTCCTGGGTTTTTGGAGGGTTAACTGTTAAAGTACTTGAGTGACTTTGTTAAAAAACAAACAAACAAAAAACATTAAGTCAAACTCATTATAGGAGCAGATAGGCTGGAAAATGGAATGCTCTAATAAGCAGTTACCCTTATTTCAGACTTGAAACACATTTTGATGGAAACCACATTATGAAATAAATTATTCCTTTTTAGTTACTTGCAGGAGAAGTTATACCTTTATCTACTGTCAAGGTTCCTCCCCCACTCTGAACTCTAGGGTACAGATGTGGGGACCTGCATGAAAAACCTCCTAAGCTTATCTTTACCAGCTTAGGTCAAAACTTCCCCAAGGTACAAAATATTCCACCCGTCGTCCTTGGATTGGCCGCTACCACCACCAAACTAATACTGGTTACTGGGGAAGAGCTGTTTGGACGCAACTTTCCCCCCAAAATACTTCCCAAAACCTTGCACCCCACTTCCTGGACAAGGTTTGGTAAAAAGCCTCACCAATTTGCCTAGGTGACTACAGACCCAGACCCTTGGATCTTAAGAACAATGAACAATCCTCCCAACACTTGCACCCCCTCTTTCCTGGGAAATGTTGGATAAAAAGACTCACCAATTTGCATAGGTGACCACAGACCCAAACCCTTGGATCTGAGAACAATGAAAAAGCATTCAGTTTTCTTACAAGAAGACTTTTAATAAAAATAGAAGTTGTCAAGGTTCCTCCCCCACTCTGAACTCTAGGGTACAGATGTGGGGACCTGCATGAAAAAACCTCCTAAGCTTATCTTTACCAGCTTAGGTCAAAACTTCCCCAAGGTACAAAATATTACACCCGTTATCCTTGGAATGGCCGCTACCACCACCAAACAATTACTGGTTACTGGGGAAGAGCTGTTTGGACGCGTCTGTCCCCCCAAAATACTTCCCAAAACCTTGCACCCCACTTCCTGGACAAGGTTTGGTAAAAAGCCTCACCAATTTGCCTAGGTGACTACAGACCCAGACCCTTGGATCTTAAGAACAATGAACAATCCTCCCAACACTTGCACCCCCCCCTTTCCTGGGAAATGTTGGATAAAAGGCCTCACCAATTTGCATAGGTGACCACAGACCCAAACCCTTGGATCTGAGAACAATGAAAAAGCATTCAGTTTTTACAAGAAGACTTTTAATAAAAAATAGAAGTAAATAGAAATAAAGAAATCCCCCCTGTGAAATCAGGATGGTAGATATCTTACAGGGTAATTAGATTCAAAAACATAGAGAACCCCTCTAGGCAAAAGCTTAAGTTACAAAAAAGATACACAGACAGAAATAGTTATTCTATTCAGCACAATGCTTTTCTCAGCCATTTAAAGAAATCATAATCTAACACATACCTAGCTAGATTACTTACTAAAAGTTCTAAGACTCCATTCCTGGTCTGTCCCTGGCAAAGAGCAGCACCCAGACAGACACAAACCCTTTGTTTGTCTCCCTCCTCCCAGCTTTTGAAAGTATCTTGTCTCCTCATTGGTCATTTTGGTCAGGTGCCAGCGAGGTTACCTTTAGCTTCTTAACCCTTTACAGGTGAGAGGAGCTTTCCCCTGGCCAGGAGGGATTTCAAAGGGGTTTACCCTTCCCTTTATATTTATGACACGCCCCCCAAATCTCAGCTAGGGTGAAACACTGGCTGGGATTTCTTCCTGGAGCTCTAGGAAAACAGAGTTAATAAGACACATGCATCTCTAAATATACTACCAAGTACATAAAGACTAACAATATTTTCCACATCTCAAGGACAATTTTAACCAGTTGATTCTGGGAAACTTTCACGGGTGAGTGCATCAGCCACTTTGTTAGAAGCTCCTGAGATGTGTTGGATGTCGAAATCAAGATCTTGGAGAGCTAAACTCCACCGAAGAAGTTTTTTGTTAGTTTCCTTGACGGTGTGAAGCCACTTCAGTGCAACATGGTCGGTTTGCAGGTGGAAACGCCGTCCCCAAACATATGGGCGTAGCTTTTCCAGAGCGTAGACAATGGCGTAACATTCTTTTTCAGTGACTGACCAGTTGCTTTCCCTCTCAGACAGTTTTTTGCTGAGAAACACTACAGGGTGGAATTCTTGATCAGGTCCTTTCTGCATTAAAACTGCTCCCACACCACGCTCGGATGCATCTGTGGTTACTAGGAACGGTTTGTCAAAGTCTGGGGCCCTTAGTACAGGGTCAGACATGAGTGTCGCTTTAAGCTTGTTAAAGGCCTTCTGACACTTTCCGGTCCACTGAACAGCATTTGGCTGTTTCTTTTTGGTTAGGTCTGTCAGTGGGGCAGCGATTTGGCTGTAGTGCGGTACAAATCGTCTGTAATAACCGGCCAAGCCTAAGAAGGATTGAACCTGTTTCTTTGACTTTGGGACAGGCCACTTTTGGATAGCATCCACTTTGGCCTGTAGGGGGCTGATAGTTCCTTGACCCACCTGGTGTCCAAGGTAAGTCACTCTGTTTAGGCCTATTTGACACTTCTTAGCCTTAACAGTTAGTCCTGCCTCCCTTATGCGCTCAAGGACTTTTTGTAGATGTTCCAGGTGTTCTGCCCAGGAATCCGAAAATATGGCCACGTCGTCAAGGTAGGCGACTGCATATTCTCCTAATCCCGCTAGGAGACCATCTACAAGTCTTTGGAAAGTGGCGGGTGCATTTCGCAGCCCGAAAGGGAGTACATTAAATTCATACAGCCCGAGATGTGTGATGAAGGCTGACCTTTCCTTGGCAGATTCATCTAGCGGTACCTGCCAGTACCCCTTGGTTAAGTCCAAGGTAGAGATGAACTGGGCCCGTCCCAGTTTCTCTAATAGTTCATCTGTGCGTGGCATTGGATAGTTGTCTGGGCGAGTTACAGCATTTAGCTTACGGTAGTCCACGCAAAAACGTATTTCCCCATCTGGTTTGGGAACTAGAACCACTGGAGATGCCCATGCACTTTCAGAGGGGCGGATTACCCCCATCTGTATCATATCCTGGATCTTCCGTTCTATAGCAGTTTTAGCTTGAGGAGACACCCGGTAAGGTTGGGCTTTAATTGGGCGAGCATTACCTGTGTCAATGGAGTGGTATGCCCGTTCAGTCAGTCCTGGGGTGGCTGAGAACGTTGGCGCGTAGCTAGTGCACAGCTCCTGGATCTGCTGTCGCTGCATATGCCCAAGGGTCATGGAGAGGTTCACCTCTTCCACACCACCAGCACATTTCCCTTCGTAGTAAACACCTTCAGGCCACTCAGCGTCGTCTCCTCCCTGGGCTGTAAACTGACAAACCTTTAATTCTCTGGAATAAAAGGGCTTTAGAGAATTAATATGGTACACCTTAGGCTTTCGGTTGGAGGTGGGGAATGCTATGAGATAATTAACAGCTCCCAGGCGCTCCTGGACCATGAATGGCCCTTCCCACGATGCTTCCATTTTATGGGCCTGGAGCGCCTTTAAGACCATGACCTGGTCTCCTACTTTGAAGGAACGCTCTCTGGCATGCTTATCATACCAGGCTTTTTGCTCTTTTTGAGCATCCTGTAAGTTTTCTCTAGCAAGGGCTAAAGAGGTTCGGAGGGTGTTTTGTAGGTTGGTTACAAAGTCCAGAATGTTAGTTCCTGGAGAAGGTGTAAATCCCTCCCATTGCTGCTTCACCAACTGCAATGGCCCCTTAACCTCACGGCCATATACAAGTTCAAATGGGGAAAACCCTAAACTGGGATGTGGTACAGCTCTGTAGGCAAAGAGCAACTGCTGCAACACTAGGTCCCAATCATTGGAGTGCTCATTTACGAATTTACGTATCATGGCCCCCAAAGTTCCATTAAACTTCTCCACCATGCCATTTGTTTGATGGTGGTAAGGAGTGGCAACCAAGTGATTTACCCCATGAGCTTCCCAAAGGTTTTTCATAGTTCCTGCCAGGAAATTAGTCCCTGCATCTGTGAGGATGTCGGAGGGCCAACCTACCCTGGCAAAAATGTCTGCTAGTGCCTGACACACACTTTTAGCCCTGGTGTTGCTTAGAGCTACTGCTTCCGGCCATCGGGTGGCAAAATCCATGAAAGTCAGTATGTACTGCTTTCCTCTGGGTGTCTTTTTCGGAAAAGGACCCAGAATATCCACAGCTACTCGCTGAAATGGAACTTCAATGATGGGGAGTGGCTGTAGAGGGGCTTTGACCTGGTCTTGGGGTTTTCCCACTCTTTGGCACACCTCACAAGACTGGACATAGGTAGAAACATCCTTGCCCATTCCCTCCCAGTGGAATGACCCCCCCAAACGGTCTTTGGTCCTGTTCACCCCAGCATGGCCACTAGGGTGATCATGGGCTGAGCTCAAGAGCTTGGCCCAGTATTTAGTTGGAACTACCAACTGTCTCTGAGGATGCCAGTCTTCCTGGTGTCCACCAGAAAGAGCTTCCTTGTATAAAAGTCCTCTTTCTATAACAAACCTGGATCGAGTAGAAGAGCTGAGAGGCGGTGGGTTGCTCCGTGCCGCCGTCCAAGCTCTCTGGAGGCTTTCATCTGCTTCCTGTTCGGTCTGGAACTGTTCCCTTGATGCTGGAGACATCAGTTCCTCATGGGATTGTGGACCTAGGCTTGGTCCCTCTGGAAGCGATATAGGGGATGGAGCTGTTTCTGTTGACTGTGAACCGCTCTCCGCTGGTGCACTATGTTGGGATTCAGGCTCCGGCTGAGCCTCTTGGGTCGGGTTATCGGCTGCTGCCAGTTCAGGTTCGGTGGGGCCCTCTGTTGTTGAGGTTGCAAGTACTGGATTCAGTGCTGACACGGGGTCTGGTGTTGGTTGTTCGGCTGGTTCCGGTTCTGGGACTGGTTCCGTCTGGGTCTCTGGGACTGGATCCACTACTGCTGTTGCAGACATTGGCCTGGGGTCCGGGTCCATCACCTCTGACTGGGTCCTGATAGAAGTTTCCGGAACAGAGCTAGGCCTCACGGCTTGTTTAGCCTGGCTGCGGGTGACCATTCCCACCCTCTTGGCCTGCTTCACATGATTGGCCAAGTCTTCCCCCAACAGCATGGGGATGGGATAATCATCATAGACTGCAAAAGTCCACATTCCTGACCAGCCCTTGTACTGGACAGGCAACTTGGCTGTAGGCAAATTGAAAGAGTTGGACTTGAAGGGTTGAATCGTCACTTGGATCTCTGGGTTGATTAAATTGGGGTCCACTAAGGAAGCATGGATAGCTGACACTTGTGCTCCGGTGTCCCTCCACGCGGTGACCTTCTTCCCGCCCACACTCACAGTTTCCCTCCGCTCCAAGGGTATCTGGGAGGTATCTGGGCCTGTGGACCTCTGGTGTGATTCCGGTGCAATGAACTGTAATCTGTTGGGGTTCTTGGGGCAGTTGGCCTTTACATGCCCCAGCTCGTTACACTTAAAACATCGTCCAGCTGACGGGTCACTGGAGCGAGGAGGGTTGCTGGAGAACGGGGTGGTGGGACGATAAGGGGTCTGGAGGGTTCTTTGGGAGGTAGGTGGGGCTTTGGGCGGCCCCCGGTAATAGGGTGTGGTCTGGGGTGGTCCCTTCTGGTCTCCACTCCAACTGCGACCAGTTTTCTTCTTCTCTGCCACCTCCACCCATCTGGCTCCAATCTCTCCTGCCTCGATTACAGTTTTGGGCTTCCCGTCTAGGATGTATCTTTCTATTTCCTCAGGAACACCCTCTAAGAATTGTTCCATTTGCATTAGGAAGGGCAAATTTACTGGAGATTCAACACTTGCTCCTGATATCCAGGCATCCCAATGTTTCACAATGTGGTAGGCATGTCGGGTAAATGACATGTCTGGTTTCCACCTTAGGGCTCTGAACCTCCGACGAGACTGCTCGGGTGTTATCCCCATTCTGACTCTCGCCTTGGATTTAAACAGTTCATACTTGTTCATGTGTTCTTTAGGCATTTCAGCTGCCACCTCAGCTAAGGGTCCACTGAGCTGCGGCCTCAGCTCTACCATGTATTGGTCAGTAGAGATGTTGTACCCAAGGCAGGCCCTTTCAAAGTTTTCTAAGAAGGCCTCAGTATCATCACCTGCCTTGTAGGTGGGGAACTTTCTGGGATGGGAAGTGGTACCTGGAGAAGGATTGCTAGGGTTTGTTGGTATATTCTGCTGGGCCTTTATCCTCTCCACCTCCTCCACATGCTTCCTCTCTTTTTCCTTCTCCTCCTCCACATGCTTCCTTGCCTCCATTTCCCTCTTGTGGGCAGCCTCCTGTACCTCCTTCTCCAGCCGCATGAGTTCTATCTGTCTTTCATGTTCCCTTTGTCTTTCCTCAGCCTGAAATTTGGCTAATTCCAGCTGTAGTTGAGCTGAGGATTTGGTCATTCTAACCTCTCTGTTTTTAACTAACTTTACACCCGAGGTTTAGAAATAAACAAACAAAACTTGGCTGTAAAATTTTGCTGTGCTGGAATAGAATACCTATTCTCTGATAGTGATTGTCAGCCTACAGAAAAAGACAATTCCCTTGTCTCTGCTCTGGGCCCAAATTAAAGCAAAAAACCTCCAACTGCTTGGAAACCTGCTTACCCAGCCCAAAGAAAAAGCAAATGGGTAGAACACACACCCCCTATTTACTTTTAGGAAGAAAAGAAAAAAAAACCTCTGGATTGGAAGATTTCCCTGCAGGAGTTAAGTACCCTGCCTCCAGGCAAAAAAAACCCTGCAATTCACAAGATAATCCCCTTTTGTCTCTGCTTGGCCACAAAGCAGAGAGAAACCAAGCTGCTTTCAGTTTCAAAGCTGCTTTCTGGACTTTCTTTCCAAAGAAAAAAAAATTTTCCTTTTTAAAATCTGTATTTCTAGTTCAAAAAATCTCAACTGGATCTCAAATGATTTCAGGTTAATCCCACCACTGTGCCACCATGTCAAGGTTCCTCCCCCACTCTGAACTCTAGGGTACAGATGTGGGGACCTGCATGAAAAAACCTCCTAAGCTTATCTTTACCAGCTTAGGTCAAAACTTCCCCAAGGTACAAAATATTACACCCGTTATCCTTGGAATGGCCGCTACCACCACCAAACAATTACTGGTTACTGGGGAAGAGCTGTTTGGACGCGTCTGTCCCCCCAAAATACTTCCCAAAACCTTGCACCCCACTTCCTGGACAAGGTTTGGTAAAAAGCCTCACCAATTTGCCTAGGTGACTACAGACCCAGACCCTTGGATCTTAAGAACAATGAGCAATCCTCCCAACACTTGCACCCCCCCCTTTCCTGGGAAATGTTGGATAAAAAGCCTCACCAATTTGCATAGGTGACCACAGACCCAAACCCTTGGATCTGAGAACAATGAAAAAGCATTCAGTTTTTACAAGAAGACTTTTAATAAAAAATAGAAGTAAATAGAAATAAAGAAATCCCCCCTGTGAAATCAGGATGGTAGATATCTTACAGGGTAATTAGATTCAAAAACATAGAGAACCCCTCTAGGCAAAAGCTTAAGTTACAAAAAAGATACACAGACAGAAATAGTTATTCTATTCAGCACAATGCTTTTCTCAGCCATTTAAAGAAATCATAATCTAACACATACCTAGCTAGATTACTTACTAAAAGTTCTAAGACTCCATTCCTGGTCTGTCCCTGGCAAAGAGCAGCACCCAGACAGACACAAACCCTTTGTTTGTCTCCCTCCTCCCAGCTTTTGAAAGTATCTTGTCTCCTCATTGGTCATTTTGGTCAGGTGCCAGCGAGGTTACCTTTAGCTTCTTAACCCTTTACAGGTGAGAGGAGCTTTCCCCTGGCCAGGAGGGATTTCAAAGGGGTTTACCCTTCCCTTTATATTTATGACAGAAGTAAATAGAAATAAAGAAATCCCCCCTGTAAAATCAGGATGGTAGATATCTTACAGGGTAATTAGATTCCAAAACATAGAGAACCCCTCTAGGCAAAACCTTAAGTTACAAAAAAGATACACAGACAGAAATAGTTATTCTATTCAGCACAATTCTTTTCTCAGCCATTTAAAGAAATCATAATCTAACACATACCTAGCTAGATTACTTACTAAAAGTTCTAAGACTCCATTCCTGGTCTATCCCCGGCAGAAAACCAGCATATAGACAGACACACAGACCCTTTGTTTCTCTCCTTCCTCCCAGCTTTTGAAAGTATCTTGTCTCCTCATTGGTCATTTTGGTCAGGTGCCAGCGAGGTTACCTTTAGCTTCTTAACCCTTTACAGGTGAGAGGAGCTTTCCCCTGGCCAGGAGGGATTTCAAAGGGGTTTACCCTTCCCTTTATATTTATGACATCTACAAAAATCAAAGTAACTGAAAGATAAGAGGGATGTTGACTTATTTAATGAATAAACTGACTTACACCTTTAATTGATAAGCCTAGAATATTTGATCAACTGTTGATATAATGTGAGAGTCTGAGAGTCCCTTCATGCTGACATGCAGGACTCAGCAATGTAGCAACATCCAGCTATATGGTACTCTAGAGAAAATACTGATTCTTACTTTGAAAGAATGTCATAGGATTCAGATATCATTCAAATATGAGCGCCTATGAAGTGCTCATCAGGGACAATAAAAATCATCTTGAATGAGACGGGTGTTATTGGGGACCATCAGCACTTTGATTCATTCTCATCCTTGTTTGGGAACTTGTCAAATGGAGTGAAATTCTACATTCAGGATTCAATTGTTCGTTGCTAGATGCTTCTAGTCTGGGGCATAAGGGAGAGTACTAGATCCATTACACCCCTATTAGGGATACTTGGAAAGAAACCACCATAAAACAATTCAGAAGAGTGATGAACCTACATTAATGGTTTGGATGGTCACCTACAGGAACTCACTATAGCAGCAGATTCAATCTGAACTTGCACTGATTTTAGAGCAGTATAACTGTTTGATAATATTCTGCTCTGTTGCGCATTTCTTGTTCCTTGCAGGGCTCTCCAGTGCTCACTTCTACAGAATGGCAGTAATTGCGGTTCAGCCCATCCTTACCTACCAACTAGAGCTAGGCAGGAAAATTGTCTTGCTGTCCCACAAACAAAATTGTGATCTCAAACACTTTCCCATTCTTCATCAGGAATGAACCAAATCCTTTCAACATTTTTGTGAAAAGCACAAGACCAACCCAACCAGAATAGCCAACAACCCAGTAGTCAGTCCAGGTACTCACCTAGGATATGGGAGACATGATTTCATATATTTGTTCTTCCTGATTTAGACAAGAAAATTAAGTCAGGCTCCGACATCCCAGGTGTGTGCGCTGATCACTGGTCTCTTGCTTTCTCTTGTTATTCCATTCTGGACCTAAAAAATCCTCCCAATGATTGTTTTGGCAAAATTGATACATTTCTGAGGGGTGGGGGGAAGGTTTGACAAATCAACATTTCCCACTGGAAAAATGTTGCATTCAGAAACTCAGCAAGTTTGCAGATGACACTAAGCTGGGAGGAGAGGTAGATACGCTGGAAGGTAGGGATAGAGTCCAGAGTGATCTAGACAAAGTGGAGGATTGGGTCAAAAGAAATCTGACAAGGTTCAACAAGGACAAGAGCAGAGTCCTTCACTTAGGATGGAAGAATCCCATGCACTCCTACAGGCTGGGGACTGACTGGCTAAGCGGCAGTTCTGCAGAAAAGGACCTGCGGATTACAGTGGATGAGAAGCTGGATATGAGTCAACAGTGTGCCCTTGTTGCCAAGAAGGCTAATGGCATATTGGGCTGCACTAGTAGGAGCATTGCCAGCGGATCAAGGGAAGTGATTATTCCCCTCTATTCAGCACTGGTGAGGCCACATCTGGAGTATTGCATACAGTTTTGGGTCCTCCACTACAGAAAGGATGTGGACAAATTGGAGAGAGTCTAGCGGAGGACAAAGAAAATTATTAGGGGGCTGGAGCAGAAGGCTGACGAGGAGAGGCTGAGGGAACTAGGCTTATTTCGTCTGCAGAAGAGAAGAGTGGGTGGGGGGATTTGATAGCAGCCTTCAACTACCTGAAAAGGGGGATCCAAAGAGGATGGAGGTAGGTTGTTCTCAGTGATGGCAGATGGCAGAACAAGAAGCAAGTCTCAGGAAGAACAAATATATTAAATCATGTCTCCATATCCTAGGTGAGTACCCAGACTGATTACTTGGTTGTTGGCTATTCTGGTTGGGTTGGTCTTGTGCTTTTCACAAAAATGGAGAAAGGATTTGGTTCATTCCTGATGAAGAATGGGAAAGTTCTTGAGATCACAATTTTGTTTGTGGGACAGCAAGTTGCAGTGGGGGAGGTGTAGGTTGGATATTAGGAAAAAACTATTTCACTAGGAGGATGGTGAAGCACTGGAATGAGTTACTTTGGGAGGTGGTGGAATCTCCAGCCTGGCTGGGATGATTTAGTTGAGGTTGGCTCTGCTTTGAGCAGGGGGTTGGACTAGATGACCTCCTGAGGTCTTTTCGAACCCTAATCTTCTATGATTCTAACTCCTGATTACTTCTACTCACAACCCCATCCATTGTCAAATCATGCCAAGACAAATCATATAGCAATTACTCATGTTGAATAGTATCTTACTTCACACATGGTTTCACTAGGTTCAGCTTGAATGTGTATGGAGTAAGATACTGTTCAATGTAAGAGTGGCAGAATCTGGCCTTGAGGTAGTCTAAGTATCTAGGGAAAAGTCTCCTGGCTCAAAATCTCTGTCCTACTGGTGTTTTCTTAAGTTAATCATTATCAAGTAAATCCAGTAATAAAGAGAATGAAATAGGAACAAAGTAAGTGAATTAGCACAGCAATGTAAAGTCAAATAAGATAATGATAAGTAGTCAGACACAAGATTAGTCGATCTCAACTGTTATAATGTTTATAAGCTATATTTGGTTAAAGTAAATTAGTGGTCAAAACCTCTATGAATTATTCAACGTATGGCTTTACTTATAAGCAGCTGAGAAAAAGAAAACTCTATAGCCTCTTTAGCTTTGTCTGCTATAGATACAAATAGCATGAGACAGGTTTCAGAGTAGCAGCCGTGTTCGTCTGTATCCGCAAAAAGAAAAGGAGTACTTGTGGCACCTTAGAGACTAACAAATTTATTTGAGCATAAGCTTTCGTGAGCTACAGCTCACTTCATCAGATGCATGCAGTGGAAAATACAGGAGGGAGATTTTATATACACAGAGAACATGAAACAACAGGTGTTACCATACACACTGTAAGGAGAGTGATCAGGTAAGGTGAGCTATTACCAGCAGGAGAGAAAAAAAACCTTTTGTAGCGGTAATCAAGGTAGGCCATTTCCAGCAGTTGACAAGAAATACTGTTAACACCCCTTGCACCACTGGATAAATGCAGCCATAGTTTGATGGAGGGGTCAAAAGAACTTGTTTACAAAGAATGAGGCATGACAAGGTTAAGATCTGTATATTTAGATTTGCAATGTTGGATCACCTATTAATATGAATTTGGATGACAGGGAACACATGACACAGAAAGCACTGATTTATTTTTTTTTACTGCAAAAAATCAGACACACTATACTTACTCTGTACCACAGCTGTGAAGAAAGATGCAAACGGGCATACATTTGGCATGGCTGTCTTCTATGCAACTCTCCAACTGACCCCAGAGTAGTCAGCTTGTTGGGTATATAGCCAGAGTTTTGGCCAACTTTAGCTATTGGATTACCTGTTTGTAGTCATAGCCAGTCAGCACAAAACCAGACTCAGGATCGGGGAGCCATAATCTTTTGGCTCCATCTTTCAGGTGAACTTAGTGAATCTGGCCTTCAAAGCTTGGGGTTTTTTTTGTTTTTGTTTTTTTAAATAATTAAGTAACTGTGCAATTTAATAGTGATCAGACTAGCTCTTTGAGAAGTAGCTTGAGGCTATTTCAAATGCAGTCTTTTGACTGAAAGGTTAAAATAAATATCTTTATACAGTTAGGTATAGCAATCTCTTCTGGATTTATTCAACTCAAGCAAATCTTGAAGTGATTTTTTTCAGTACTATTACTATGTGTAACCCACACACCTCCTGGGTGCGGCGTTCTGTCCCACCTAGTGGCACAAAGACCACTTAAAGAGAGATAAAATAAATTGGCTTTTAATCTCATGCACTAAGCTCCAGAGGTCCCTGGTTTGATACCACCCACCAATGACCAGGGTCTGTCGGCGTTACATTCGCTCCTGGAATCTCATATACCAGCTCACTCTTCTTTGAAATAAGAATTTAGCTGTACAATGATAATTTTATTACAGCAAATTCAGATCAGCACCTGCAATAGAACAAACTTGGTCACAATCATTCTGTTAGAACTTTTTTTTACTAGCAAAACCACTTTGTAAATTGTGGCTTAAATCTTGCAGGCTAGTTTTATAATGAATTGAGAATGAATATTGACAGTATCAACCCATGGAGTGGAGATTGTGAAGATGAAAGTGATCAAACTCCCTGAGAGTTTATATCTCGAATGTGTTGTAGGGATTGTATTTATGAACTGATCAAATCTCTCATATATATATATAAAATAAATTATTTTATGTACATCATATTTATGAATGGTGTTTCTCCAGCCTCTCTTAGCAATAAGTCTGGTTTCCTTGACATGTTGTATGTAGATTTTAAACAAACAAACACAATGTATTGAATGCTTTATTATTTTATCCTTGTTATACTCTATATGTTTATCTTGCATTCAGGAAATATTAAAAATGAGCAACACACAAAATACTTTTACTGGATAATAGGAGTTCAGAGAAGTGCCATAAAATACCTACTTAGACTTTATTAGTGTCATAAATATAAAGGGAAGGGTAAACCCCTTTGAAATCCTTCCTGGCCAGGGGAAAGCTCCTCTCACCTGTAAAGGGTTAAGAAGCTAAAGGTAACCTCGCTGGCACCTGACCAAAATGACCAATGAGGAGACAAGATACTTTCAAAAGCTGGGAGGAGGGAGAGAAACAAAGGGTCTGTGTGTCTGTCTATATGCTGTTTTCTGCCGGGGATAGACCAGGAATGGAGTCTTAGAACTTGTAGTAAGTAATCTAGCTAGGTATGTGTTAGATTATGATTTCTTTAAATGGCTGAGAAAAGAATTATGCTGAATAGAATAACTATTTCTGTCTGTGTATCTTTTTTGTAACTTAAGGT
The DNA here is from genome assembly GCF_965140235.1 of Caretta caretta. Taxonomy (NCBI): domain Eukaryota; kingdom Metazoa; phylum Chordata; order Testudines; family Cheloniidae; genus Caretta; species Caretta caretta. The sequence continues at coordinate 58,209,413 of NC_134209.1, forward strand.
TTTGCCTAGAGGGGTTCTCTATGTTTTTGAATCCAATTACCCTGTAAGATATCTACCATCCTGATTTTACAGGGGGGGATTTCTTTATTTCTATTTACTTCTATTTTTATTAAAAGTCTTCTTTTAAGAAACGGAACGCTTTTTCATTGTTCTCAGATCCAAGGGTTTGGGTCTGTGGTCACCTATGCAAATTGGTGAGGCTTTTTATCCAACATTTCCCAGGAAAGGGGGGGTGCAAGTGTTGGGAGGATTGTTCATTGTTCTTAAGATCCAAGGGTCTGGGTCTGTAGTCACCTAGGCAAATTGGTGAGGCTTTTTACCAAACCTTGTCCAGGAAGTGGGGTGCAAGGTTTTGGGAAGTATTTTGGGGGGAAAGATGCGTCCAAACAGCTCTTCCCCAGTAACCAGTATTAGTTTGGTGGTGGTAGCGGCCAATCCAAGGATGACGGGTGGAATATTTTGTACCTTGGGGAAGTTTTGACCGAAGCTGGTAAAGATAAGCTTAGGAGGTTTTTCATGCAGGTCCCCACATCTGTACCCTAGAGTTCAGAGTGGGGGAGGAACCTTGACAATTAGCCTAATCACAAAAAAGAAACTCAAAACACATAACATGTCATTTTACTAACCAGTCAGAACCTACCATCTAACTGCCCATGTTTATCAACTAATGATGGTCTAATGAGCAGTTGTTTTAAACACAATGTTCAAATATTGTATTAAATTTAGGGGCTCCATTAGAAGCACTTGATGGACCTTTTAGATGTTGGGACCCTTTTATTTTTATTAGAAAATAGTTGGATATTTTCAACAGTAATGAAAAGCAGAATAAATCCAGCCCCCTGAAAGGCTGGCAGTGATGTCAACAGGCAAAGAAGGGAGTTTCAGGAGCCATAATTATGGGGGTTTTCCCCAATCTGTATTACTTTACTACCTCAGAATGCTAGTCATGGACCAGAACCCCACTGTGCTAGAGAATGTGTAGGAGCCAGGAATACTATTTCAATGGGCCAGAATTTTCAAAACATTAGCACATGGGGTGCTGCTGAGCTCTTTTGAAAAACTAGCCTCTTATTTTGGTGCCTAAATGGGATATGAGCCTTTTTTAAAAAATCTCTCTCACAGTTCTTACAAACGATGATCACTGCTTCCAATTTAGTTACAATACAAAACATGACTCAAAAGCAGTCCAGTAGCTGGTTAATAAAACAACCAGGCAGGGAGAAAAAGCACTCTTCCCACTGAGATTTGAACACCCATGGTCAAGAACACTTAGCAGGGAGGCTGATTTCAAAGAAAAGCACCAGGTTTCAACTCCATTATGGCTGCTGTGCTCCAGAGATGGTGTCAAGGTTCCTCCCCCACTCTGAACTCTAGGGTACAGATGTGGGGACCTGCATGAAAAACCTCCTAAGCTTATCTTTACCAGCTTAGGTCAAAACTTCCCCAAGGTACAAAATATTACACCCGTTATCCTTGGACTGGCCGCTACCACCACCAAACAATTACTGGTTACTGGGGAAGAGCTGTTTGGACGCGTCTTTCCCCCCAAAATACTTCCCAAAACCTTGCACCCCACTTCCTGGACAAGGTTTGGTAAAAAGCCTCACCAATTTGCCTAGGTGACTACAGACCCAGACCCTTGGATCTTAAGAACAATGAACAATCCTCCCAACACTTGCACCCCCCCCTTTCCTGGGAAATGTTGGATAAAAGGCCTCACCAATTTGCATAGGTGACCACAGACCCAAACCCTTGGATCTGAGAACAATGAAAAAGCATTCAGTTTTTTACAAGAAGACTTTTAATAAAAAATAGAAGTAAATAGAAATAAAGAAATCCCCCCTGTAACATCAGGATGGTAGATATCTTACAGGGTAATTAGATTCAAAAACATAGAGAACCCCTCTAGGCAAAACCTTAAGTTACAAAAAAGATACATAGACAGAAATAGTTATTCTATTCAGCACAATTCTTTTCTCAGCCATTTAAAGAAATCATAATCTAACACATACCTAGCTAGATTACTTACTAAAAGTTCTAAGACTCCATTCCTGTTCTGTCCCCGGCCAAGAGCAGCATACAGACAGACACAGACCCTTTGTTTCTCTCCCTCCTCCCAGCTTTTGAAAGTATCTTGTCTCCTCATTGGTCATTTTGGTCAGGTGCCAGCGAGGTTACCTTTAGCTTCTTAACCCTTTACAGGTGAGAGGAGCTTTCCCCTGGCCAGGAGGGATTTCAAAGGGGTTTACCCTTCCCTTTATATTTATGACAGATGGGTTGGCTGCTTTCACTGAAGATGCTAATTTGGGAGCATTTAAAAGTGAAAGTAAAACTACAGAGCGTGGTCTCCTCAGAAGTTCTGCTGAGTGGGATGGTTGGGTGGTGTAGCTTGCATTTATTATATTCAGCAGTAATACAAGGGAACCTACAGGCTTGTAACGTGTAAGACATTTGCTTCAGCAGTTAGCATAATAAGCATAAGGCTTGAGGCCTATGAACTTTGGCACAGAAAAATGGCCCAATGGAAAACACCAAGTATTAGAGAGCTGAGAATAGAGTGTTTAAGGGGTATTTCCAAACTCAGGAACAGGAATCCAACCACAAGAGTGTCATGGTAATGAATTGACAACAGGTACGTGAACTGCATCCGCAGAAGAGAGCCATGGCAACAAATTGTCATTTATGATAATAAGTTGAGATCATTGATATACTAACCTATAAGAGAGGGCCACTCTAACATTAGTAAGGTGATGAAATACAAATAAGGAAAAGGGGCAAAACCCCTTCTGAATACGCATCAGACATAGTGTCAGTGTAACGTATTATAAAAGTGGCATCCCAGCCTATGGACAGTAAGAGAAAGAGATGTAGCCCTTGGGAGGTGCCAGAATGAAGGCCACTGGTTGTGAGGGTGAATGTAATCGGGATGAGGAAGATTATTGGTACATTTCAGATTGTTCTGCAAGGGATGGTGTGAGTATATGCATTTTTAGATGCTGTAGTAGCTCTTTCTACCTTACTGACTTGCGGTATTTAGCGGTACTCTGCTAAATGTATTAATAAACTATTTGTAAACCCAGAAGAGTTCTTATAGTGAGTGTTGCAGGCTGTGAACATTGGGGTTCCCAACTATATAATAATTTGAATAATATGGGGCCTGATCTTGGGACAAGAACCTGTCAACCTTCAAAGTTATAACTGGGAATTCTTAAGTAATCAATATAATTAATACATAATCTATATATCAGGCTACAGTCAGAGGACATGTGAGATGGGGAAACTAAAACTGCTGGGTCATTTAAAAATAATTGAAAATAGTCAAAAGGAAGATTTGCTTTTATTTTTTACTGAATTTAATATAAGAACTAGAACAATATTGCCAACAGCATATTGCTTTTCTATAACAAATTACTTCAGAATCACTTTTATTTCTTTTAAAATATTTTCAAAGAACCACTGTATAATCACAAACACAGAATGTGGGTTTTGTAAAACTCACACCTTATGAATTTTGCAGTACTTGGTATATTGGTTCACACTTACCAATACACAAGATGTGAATAATTACATCAAAGCTCCCAGCCTCACTTATCTAATTGCTCAATATGAGGTCCCACTAGTAGTCCAGATATAATTTAAATTCTCTTACACTTTAGAAAAAAGTCTATTTAGCTTGGTAAATGGTCAGTTTTATCATTAATAGGTTTTTATTTCAAATCCTGTTTCATCTATATTTTTAATTAAAAATGTACTTGTGTCAGAGGGGAAAAATCTTTTATTTTAATCTCTAAGTGTCAGTCTCTTATTTTAACACTTATTTTTATCAGCCAAAATTATTGTTCCTTTAACAAAAAAATTAAACACGATTTTAATGAAAAGAAGCAAAACAGCCATAACCGTTAGCATCTTCTGGACTCCCAACTCAAAGAATCCTGAGAGGACATCTGCCAAATAATGGCCAGACCCTCAACCAGCCAGCCAATTAATAGGGTTTTGCCCTCACGCGTGGTGTTTGTGTGTGTATGTACCCTTCCCTGGCCTGCAAATAGTATTAACCACAGCCAAAACTTGGTTATTCTAACCAAGAGAGTGGAAGCTGCGCATTCTTTTCTGAGATAAATGCTGGCCTTTGCATGTCCTAGTCACCCATTCATCTCAGGTAAAAAAATCAACCATTGATTACAGCAGGACACCCCTCAACTTGTCCATATAGTTACCATGCAAGGGCTAGATTCTGCAGACAGCTGGTCATTGGACCACACAAGTGTTATGTTGTTGACCAAGAATTAAGAAGATTAGACCTGAAACTCTTACACACTTTCCTAATAGATAGTCACCATCTCCAAATCTACAGAAGTCAGGATATACTGCAACATCATATCTCTATATTCAGTGTCCCAAATATAGAGCTGCTATATAATACATTTATGAATACTGTATAACTATACTGGGTTAACACAATGTTATTATACATTCGTATTGCTTTAATTCAATGAGGTCTCCCAGGTAAGAACACCCCAGCACACACCTGAAAGTCAACAAGTAAGCTACTAGTTTTAAGGATCCTACTTCCAGTCTCCAGCAAAGTTTCTGGACTTGTTTTGCCAATGCTGGGAGCTAACAGCTAACAAAGGGCTAAAAATAGTTTTAAAAAGTTACTTGTTCCTGTGTGGGGAAGTGACCAAAAGACTGAGAAGCATTTAATGATACACTTCCTGAAGCAAAGGGGGTGTCCTGGTTTGTGAGTTAAGGGAACAGACTGTCACCCAGATTTTACAGGTCTTGCAGTGCCTCAGGAAGCTTAGACATACCTGGTTCTCCAGGTGGAAGATGGATGGACACCTGGTAAGCTAAACATGCATATAGTCTGTTTAATGTTTTTAAGATCTTTTTCTCTGGAATGCTTTAGTTCTAAGTAAACAGTGCTTTGCTTTAATGAGTCCATCTGGTCACTGGATAGCCTTGGTGTAAGCTCCCAGAGGGGTGCTGAACCTAAATCTGACCTGCTGAAGTAATCATGGTTGCTACCAGGGGTCTGTAGCTCACCTCTTGGTTTGAGACTGGGAGAATCAAATGATCTCACCCAGAGAGAGTTGATGGCCTGAGACCTGTGCACCGAAAGAGACCGTGAACAGTCAGAGGTGCAGTTAGCTAAGTAACTGTGACATCAGGTCTCCCTGTTTATCAAGGCACTCCAGGCTGAGGAGTATTTTCTTGTAGAAGTAAATTATAAATTGTGGTGGTAAACATTTCAAAAGGAGAGATTTGGGTTGGATCTCACCCTAATATAGGAGGAGCCATATACTTAATTTAGCTAGTGTAAATCAGTGCATCTCTGAAGTTATTGGACCTATGCCAATTTTCACATGCTCAGGATCTGATCCTTGGTGTTTATCCATAGATAAAACTTCTCCAAAAGTGTGTGGCCTAGAAATATCCACATAAGATATTTTGAAAGATTACCAGTATTTCTTATATTCAGGAAGGTACAGAATGTATACACGAAAAAGACTTAGAACAGAATACATAGAAATAGCCTGTCTGCTGGTATTTCCTACTCCTGCTTCCAGCCTGTCAAGGTTCCTTCCCCACTCTGAACTCTAGGGTACAGATGTGGGGACCTGCATGAAAGACCCCCTAAGCTTATTCTTACCAGTTTAGGTTAAACACTGCCACCACCAAAGTGTCTAACAATAATAACAGGGGAAGTGCCCACTTGGAAATGTCTCCCCCTCCCAAATCCCCCCAAGCACTACACCCCCTTTCCTGGGGAAGGCTTGATAAAAATCCTCACCAATTTGCATAGGTGAACACAGACCCAAAACCTTGGATCTTAAGAACAATGAAAAGCAATCAGGTTCTTAAAAGAAGAATTTTAATTAAAGAAAAAGTAAAAGAATCACCTCTGTAAAATCAGGATGGTAAATACCTTACAGGGTAATCAGATTCAAAACATAGAGAATCCTCTAGGCAAAACCTTAAGTTACAAAAAGACACAAAAACAGGAATATACATTCCATTCAGCACATCTTATTTTATCAGCCATTTAAACAAAACAGAATCGAATGCATATCTAACTAGATTGCTTACTGACTTTTTACAGGAGTTCTGAGCTGCATTCCTGCTCTGGTCCCAGCAAAAGCATCACACATACAGAGAAGACCCTTTGTCCCCGTTCCCCCCTCCCCTCCCCCCAACTTTGAAAGTATCTTGTCTCTTCATTGGTCATTCCGGTCAAGTGCCAGTGAGGTTATCTTAGCTTCTTAACCCTTTACAGGTGAAAGGGTTTTTCCTCTGGCCAGGAGGGATTTAAAGGTGTTTACCCTTCCCTTTATATTTATGACACAGCCAGTAACAGGAAGTGCTGGGGACCATAGGATCTGATCCCTCTGTACACCTCTTAAGGAACATATTGTCCCACTCTGTTCTCCTTGGGACAATATGTTCCTTAAGGGGTGCACAGAGGAATCAGATCCTATGGTCCCCAGGCAGAATGTATATTTATAGATGAAATAATTATATGGTAGTCCTAAAAAACATAGCAGGAATGCTTAAATTCATACATTAATTACAGAGCAAGGTACACATTTTTACTGAACATTAAGTTATATCCTCAGTATCGATATACCTTTGATGGACACGGGGCTGCTTTGTAATAATTTCTGAATATTGTATGTAAACAGGCTATTGGTATGTTCACTGTATTAATACATTGTTTTAACTTAACAATGGTCTGTAAGGAAAACAAGCAGGAATAATGATTTGAGATGTCACCCCACAGTCAACACTTAAAGGTTATTAAAAGAAAATGCCTGAACTATGAAAATTTGACCTTCTTACTCCAGCCAACTTACAGAACCATTTTTGGACAAGCAGGCCAAAAAGCCTAGCACTGAGAAGAAAAAAGTAGTCTGGTTGGATAAAAAGTGACTCTCTCCCTTCTCCAGTATGGTTGGTGTAGGGGAACTGCTGAGGCTGACATGCAGCATCCTCTGGAAGAAGAAAGACCTGCCTAGCCCACTATCCCAGGATGGCTGGTCTTTTGGGAAACATGCATGTAAACTCTTGTTTTAAAATCCTTCTCTCAATGCTTTACTCCTACTGTTAAAATTAAACAATACGTTGGTTTAAGAACGCTATTGGGTCACTATATTCACCACTGATCCCAGCCTCCCAAAGAGAAGAACAGTAGATCTACTGGGGAGGCATATTTTATTCATGGGGTTCTATAGCTCAGGATCTGGTCTATGAGTGGAGGAATCATACGATTCCAACCCAGGTAAAGGCACAAGACCTGACATTGAGAAGGTGCACTCAGAGTGGAGACAGAAGTGCATCTAGCCCAGTATTTGATCCATAACTAACATATACCAATATATAATTAGATGCAGGCTGCATGATGGCATTTAAATCTATAAAATTCCAGTTGTGGTTTCCTTTGCATGTAGAAATATGACTTGAAATGTAAAATAACCACAACTGGCACATGAATTATTGATTGCACTGCATTGTAGGCAGGCCTTCAACTAAATGCAAAATTAAACATTTATTGCAATCAATAAGTCATGTGCCAGTTGTGGTTATTTTCTACGTCAAGTCATATTTCCATATATCCATGTCCAGATTACAGCGCTTGAGTGTTTTGCTTGTTGTACCATTTCATCAGTGCTGAGTTAGAAGTTGTTTGTTATTCTTACCTTGATGTAATAGTAGAAAAAAAAAACAAAAAAAACCACCGGTTTCACTGAAAGAAACTAAACAAAATGAGGGAACCTGTTCTATTTGCTAGTTGCTAACCAGCTCTGGCAGGCACACTATCTATGGCTTTGCTAATGAAACTTGTTCTCAAGTATGTTACACTAAGTAAACAAATTACATTCCTGGTAAGAAATCCTCATTACTTGTTGACTGTGCAAGTTGGACAACAGGGGCCTGACCCAAAGCCCATAGAAATCAATGGAAAAACTCTTATTGACTTCAGTGGGTTTTGGATTAGATTATAGTTCAATAATTTGGAAAATAAAATCCACTTTTGAAAACTATAGTTTTTTTAATAGTTTAGTGTATGGCACATTCAGGTTGTTTCAACATGGGGAGGCGGGGAATTTTTCTGAGGACAATCATTTAGTTTAGTATCCTATTATAAAGATTATTGGTCTGTAAATATTTTGCACCTGCCTCAAGAAATGAAATACATATGATTTATTAATATCAAATTGCAGCCTAAGAAAAGAAAGTGAAAAGGAAACTAATCCTTTTCCACAATGATAGCATATCATTCTAAAGGAGGGAAGTTGCTGTTTGAAGTTAATTTAGATCACATCAATCTGTATTACTTGACCTTTTCAAAATAAACAGAACCAAAAAGTGACTACACAAAAAAGTCAATCTTAAAGCCAATTACACTAATGGGATCTGATGTGTAATTGTGTGTTTATTATTAAAAACACACAAACGCACATATATGCAAGGATAAGGCTGAGGGGCATTTAAAGACAGGAGATGTCTAATTGTAGCATATCCAGTAATGAAATCACAGACAGCCTAGTAGCTGATTAAGGTTAATTTGAATCACATCAATGTGAATTAACTTGGCCTTTGCAGAATGAACAACACCTTTGTGCCAACATGATCAATTAGTCCCCTTAACTTAATATGTCTGCCTGGAAAGGTTAGATTTATTAGTTATCAAGATAACCATTTGGAGATTAAAATCCCAAACTTCTATGCTTTCTTCAGCACACCCTATGAAAAATCTTTAAAAAGCCCAGTACATTTTAGTACTTTAGCTAACAGGCACCAAAAGTCAGGTTTATCCTAACGCTTGGATAGAAGGATTGGAGACTGAACATGGAACTAATTGGAATTGTGTTGACAACTCTGCAAAAATTGCATCTATTGGGACAGATTCTCTAGTTATTTACTGCCATTCAGTCAGCATAAAGGGGCCAAACTTTAAACTCAAATGTGCTTCAGAGAATTCCTCTGGCATTGGGGAATGCTGAGGAGAACAAGTGTGGTGGATCCAGATCTCTGCCTTTCATTTCTCCCACACCTTGCTCCAATGTGGCTAGGTATTGAGAGTTGAAGGCTGTATTTCAGGGATAGAGAGCAGTCATGGCAGAGTCCCACTAAAGGACTCTACCTCAGTGGTTTTGTGAATCTAGCATGCCCCTGCCCCAGCCAATACAATGTGACACAAATCTGACACAAATTCACAAGTAGACCAAGACTACATTTTTCAGTGAACAAGCTATTTATCAAAATATATATATCTGGCCAGCTCTAGCCAGCAACAAACAAAGGAAGAACTTGGATCCAACTGAGATTATGGTTGCTTCTGTTAAAATACAGTTTAGTTTAACCATGCTCAGTTGTGTCCTTAGCAATCCTTTTAGAGTTTCTGAGCTCTAGTGCTGGAGCATTTGCAGATAGTAACACACAGCTATGTGACACTGGTAGAGTACATGACAGTTTGTTTTTTTCTCGTAACACATGCCCATGTCCTGCAGCTGAACTCCACTTAGTGAAGTGGGGGAGTGGGAAGGGGGGTTAGAGGGGGAAGGAGGCAAAGGATAAAGTGACTTCAAGCCTTGTTTATGCTCTCCTGATCTCCAGGGTAGCAAAAGGTCAGGTAAAACCTGGTGTAGCTACTGTAATTATTTACGGGTTCTTTAGGACATAGCTTTATGGACTATTTGCAGCACCAAAATGCTTGCAAAGGGGTCTTAGTGAGGGGACCCTCATTCTGGCCCATTTGTATTTTGGTGAAAATTCTCTGGCCTTCTTAGATGATGATTCTCAGTATCTATTTAGTTTGTTTTCCTACTCTGCTTGACACTTTCTCTTGTATACTCAGAGTTCCTCATCATTACCTAATTCATTCCCTGCACTAATTCAGGATGGGCATTTACAATAAGGAGTCAATCATGGGACTCGAGAATCACACAAGCAGTTTCAGTGAAGTCATCCTGGGGCTACTCATCTCAGTCATGGTTTGCAGAATCAGGCTTTAATTCTGGCAGGGTTCTTCCTAGCCCAAATATCTTGACTGATCCCCTGAGCTGTGCAGCCATGGAATGGTCCTTGGTAATGGCTTCATACAGCATTGCATGGATACTCCCTGGCCAAGTCTATTGTGATATATATAGCTCCAAATTAGGGAGCAGTGAAATCAAAGAACTTGTAGCCACTTTCAAATGTCTTCACCTACAGCTAATTTCTTTCTTTTTCTTTTCTTTTCTTTTTTTTTAAAACTTTGATGATGCAAAGTTACTTACCATATAATCTTTTGCTGCCATAGGTGGTGAGAGGAATTTAAGATAGAAAATCATTTATGCTTAAAGCTCAGAGAAATATGGCATATAGAAGGTAATTATTATAGCTAGCTAGGAATATTTAAACTAATGCCTTTTCACTGAAAAATGCCAGTTTGATGAAACCAAAACTTTCCCCCCCCCAGGAAAGGGTCAGTTTTTACCAAATTTCTCAAATCATATTTAAAGAAGTGTTTTGAAAGTGTTTTGAACCATTTCATTTTGACATTTGACATCCACCTTTCTCGTTTGAAATTTAAGCTAATGAAAGAAAAATGGTCAAAATCAAAACAAAACATTTCAAAATTATCAAAATAAAACATTTCAATTTACCCCAAGATTGTTTGGGTTTTAGTGGTTCTGGTGGGGTTGTTTGCTTGTTTTGTGAGGAAGGGGATGAGAAGGTATTATTTTTAAGATTTTCGGGTTTTGAAATTTCAAATTTTTGTCCCAATTCAGAACAGAAAAAAATTGTTTCTTGAACATTTTGTGGGTTGGGCAAATTGTTTCCCATCCAGCTCTAGTAATGGTATTTGCAACTGCCTGATTTATGTGTATATTAGACCACACAGGTCTGCACTAAATATATTTATTATCATAGAGAGGAGGAATATCCCTGCAGAAAGAGGGGAACTAATATGAAACTATTATCACAGTCACCTACTATGCATCATGCACATTGTGTAGTGCAGGGATCTCAAAATTTATCACAGGGTGGGCTACATGTGAGAAGAATATATCATGGAGCATCTCTCCTCCCATTCGTGACTGTGTGGTCTACCTTCCCTCTCATTCTCATTCACAGAACAGCTTGTAACTACAGCAATAGCTCACATGGACGAATACTGTTCGGAAAGAATGTGTGTATTTAAGCTGATTTTTCTGTGAATGGTATTTTATTCATTTTTTTTTAAAAAAGTATTGCAGTAACATTTAGAAGATCTGAGCAACAGCTGGGCCCCATGATGCTAGGTACTGTATGTGGAAACAGTTGCTGACCCAAACAGCTTAGATTCTGACAACGTTTATCATTCAATCCTTGTTTGCTTTCATTTAATCTCCCTTCCCAGACATCAACTCTGTCTCTCAGTTGGAAACCAAGACAATAATCAACACCATTTGATCAGCTTGTTCTCCACAGACCATCTGCAAGTGGTCCAAGGATGACTATTTGGGAATGTCCAGCACAGAGGCATTAACAGTATAATTTCCTCATCACTGTCAATCACTGCTGTCATTTCTGAATGCTCTGAAACACCATCATCACCCTCATAACTCTCAATCCATACTGCATTCAGAGTGGACAAAAATAGATGTGACTTGTTAGTATCATGGCATTTCTAGAATGGGTTGCATTAAATGGAAATATATTAAAAACACCTGACATAGCAATAGCTATACACACAAAAAATTACATTAACATAAACGAAAGATTAATGGGCAACAAAGTGAATCCTTTCTTTTTACGAAACATTGGCTGAGGCATAAAAGGAAGTATATATTGACTGATAAAGGAACATTCTGGAGTGTGTTGGTTTGCATATTAATTGTTTAGAGAGAGAGAGAGAGAGAGAGAGAAATGACTTCAGTAAGAGTCAGCTCAGGCCTTAAAAAAGTTTACTTGTAAAACTGGATTCTGTGCTATTTAAAAAAACAAACAAAAACCTTACTTTTTTGTGACTGAACTCTTTTTAAATGCTTTTTTCAGAGAAGCAAAAACAACATTCATAAAGATACTGAGGGAAAATGGGTTTGGACTGTGCTTTTGAGCCATTGTGAGCTGCACAAGCTAGAGCAGCCCCCAGGCTTGCACCAAATCTGGACAAAGGATCAAAGAGGTGTAATTGGCTCCCCTGATGACTCTCCTCTACCTCCTACCCCACACATGGTCTGCTGCACTCAGATTGGAGATTAATAATGGTAGAGCCAAGATTTTCCTGGATATGATAACAGACAGATTTCTTCTCCAAATAGTCACCAAACCAACAAGAGGTGATGCCATTTTACATTTGGTATTTGTGAGTACTGAGGACCTCATGGAAGTGCTAGTTTGAGGGGACAACCTAGGTTTGAGTAATAAGTTAATTCAGTTGAAAATAAATGGAAGGATAAATTTAAAAAAAATGGTCTGCAAATAAGGTCCTTCATTTCAAAAGGGCAAACTTTTAAAAAAATAAAATAAAGGAATTATTTAGGGAAGTGGACTAGACTAAAGAATTCAAGGATTAAGTCAAAGTTGCAGAAACTATCTAAAGTCTTCATCCCAAGTAAGGGAAAAAAATTGTAGGCAAGTGTCAAGGTTCCTTCCCCACTATGAACTCTAGGGTACAGATGTGGGGACCTGCATGAAAGACCACCGAAGCTTATTCTTACCAGCTTAGGTTAAATACTTCCCCAAGATACAAATTTTGCCTTGTCCTGGAACCCTATGCTGCCACCACCAAGCGTTTTAAACAAAGAACAGGAAAAGAGACCACTTGGGGACATCTTCCCCCAAAATATCCCCCCAAGATCTACACTCCCTTTCCTGGGGAAGGCTTGATAATAATCCTCACCAGTTGGTACAGGTGAACACAGACCCAAACCCTTGGATCTTAAGAACAATGACAAATCAATCAGGTTCTTGAAAGAAGAATTTTAATTAAAGAAAAGGTAAAAGAATTACCTCTGTAAAATCAGGATGGTAAATACCTTACAGGATAATGAGATTCAAAACAGAGAATCCCTCTAGGCAAAACCTTAAGTTACAAAAAGACACAAAAACAGGAATATACATTCCCTCCAGCACAGCTTATTTTACCAACCCTTAAACAAAAGAAAAATCTAACGCATTTTCTAGCTAGATTACTTACTAACTTAACAGGAGTTGGAAGGCTTGCATTTCAGATCTGTTCCTGGCAAAAGCATCACACAGATAGACAGAACACTTTGTTCCTCCCCCTCTCCAGATTTGAAAGAATCTTGTCCCCTCATTGGTCATTTTGGGTCTGCTGCCAGTGAGGTTACCTTAGCTTCTTAACCCTTTACAGGTGAAAGGGTTTTGCCTCCGGCCAGGAGGGATTTTATAGCACTGTATACAGAAAGGTGATTACGCTTCCCTTTATATTTATGACAGCAAGACTTGTAGAACAAGATAGATAAATAAGCATCTTAAACAGGTGATTAAGAGAAAGCAGAAAGCCTACAAGGAATGGAAAATGGGATGGATCAACAAGGAAAGCTACATCTTGGAGGTCAGAAAATGTAGGGAAAAAAAGTAAGAACTGCCAAAAGCCAAGCAGAGTTGGACCTTGCAAGGGAAATTAAATCCAATCATAAAAGGTTTGATAGCCATATTAAAAAAAGAAAGCAAGGAAAGAAGAAGTGGGACTGCTAAACACTGAGGATGGGGCAGAGATGAAAGATAATCTAGGCGTGGCCCAACACCTAAACAAATACTTTGCCTCCACTTTTAATAAGGGTAATGAGGCGCTTGGGGTAGTACTAGGGTGGCTAATGGAAATGATGACATGGAAGTAGAAATTACCACATCAGAGGTGGAAGTCAAACTCAAACAGATCAACAGAGGTGGGACTAAATGGTGCAAGGGGGAGAGAGGGTGAATAATCTCTATCCAAGAATATTAAAGGAAATGACTCATGAAATTGCAAGCCCAATAGCAAGGATTTTTAATTAATCTGTAAACTCAGGGCTTGTACCATGACTAGAGAATTGTAAATATAGTACCTATTTTTAAGAAAGGGAAAAATTGGCTTATTAGTTTGACCTCAATAGTATATGAGGTCTTGGAACACATTTTGAAGGTGAAAGTAGTTAAGGGAAGAGGTAAACGGTAATTGGAATAAAGTATAATATGATTTTACAAAGGGTAAATCATGCCAGACCAACCTGATCTCTTTCCTTGAGAAGATAACAGATTTTTAGACAAAGGAATGCAGTAGATCTATCCTACCTGGATTTCAGTAAGTTATTGATACAGTTCCACATGGGAACTTGTTAGTTTAATTGAAGAAAATTAGGATTAATATGAGAATTGAAAGGCAGATAAGAAATTGGTTAAAGGGGAGACTACAATGAGTTATGCTGAAAGGTGAACTCTCAGGCTGGTGGGAGGTTTCTAGTGGAGTTCCTCAGGTATCAATCTTGGGACCAATCTTATTTAAAATGTTTATTAATGACCTTGGTACAAAGAGTGGGAATGGACTAATCAATTCTGTGGATGACAAAAAGTTGGGAGGTATTGCCAACATGTTGGAGGACTGCAATATTATACTAGAAGATTGGGCGAACCTTGAAAACTGGAGTAATAGAAATGGGATGACATTTAACAGAGAAAAGTGTATTGCACTTGAGAACTAACAACAAGAATTTTTGCTATAAACTGGGGATGTATCATCTGGAAATGACAGAGGAGGAGAAAAACCTGGGTATATTGGTTGTTCACAGGAGGACTCTGAGCCACCAATGTGATGTGGCAGTGAAACAGGCTAATGCACTCCTAGGATGCATCAGGTGAGGTATTTCCAGTAGATATAGGGAAGCATTAGTACCATTCAATAAGGTGAGACCTCCTCTGGAATGCTGTGTGCAGTTCTGGTCTCCCATGTTTAAGAAAGATGAATTCAAACTGGAACAGGTGTAGAGAAAGGTTACTAGGATGATCAGAGAAATGGAAAACCTACTTTATTAGAAAATACTCAGAAAGCTTGGCTTGTTTAGCCTAACCAAAAGAAGGGGATACATCAGAGGGATAACTACCAGGGAGGGAGAGAAGTTACTTAAGTATCAATGTTGAAACAAGAACAAATGGATACAAACTGGCCATTAACAAGGTTAGCCTTGACATTACATGAAGGTGTTTAACCATCAGAGGACTGAAGTTCTGGACCAGACTTCCAAGAGGAACAGTGGGGGCAAAAAACCTAACTTGTTTTAAAATTGAACTTGATACGTGTATGGAGGTGATGGTACAATGAGACTACTTACAATGGCACATAGCTGATCTGCAACTGCTAGTAGTAAATATCCCCAATGGTAAGTGATAGAACACTACATGAGGATGGCTGTCAGTTACTATACTGAATTCTTTCTCAGGTGTCTGCCCATTGGGTCTCACCAAAGTGCTTAGACTCCAATTGACTACCATATTTTGGGTTGGGAAGGAATTTTCACCCAGGTCAGATTAGCAGAGACCCTGGTTTTTTTCACCTTCCTCTGCAGCATGCGACCCGGGTCACTTGCAGGTTTAAACTAGCGTAAACTGTGGATACTCTTGTAATTCGAAGTCTTCACATTATTATTTGAGAACTTCAGTAACTCAGCCAGAGGTTATGGGTCTATTACAGGAATGCGTGGGTCAGGTTCTGGGGCCTGCAATATGCAGGAGGTCAGACTAGAAGATCCTGATGGTCCCTTCTGGCCTGAAAATCTATGAATCTATGAAAGAGAGCACAGTAGTGAATTTAGCAGATAGACTTAGATATAGAGAACATATGTATGTGTATATAGAGAGAGAACATCGGTGAGGGGAGGCACTACAAGAATAAAATTACTATGGTCTGTGAAAACCTCAAAGCTGGCCTTGAACACAGATTTATCTCCTAATGATGCCCCTCGAACATCAGCTCTAGAACCCAGCTAATGCTTATCCCCCCCACACACCTGCACTAGTCCCATAATTACAGTGTTATCCTCTTTCCTATTTAAATTGAGTTGGTGCCATAGTTACTTCCAGAAATCTTTGAATTAAAAGAAATTGTTATTGTCTCATTGTTTGCTTGTGCTTCTCTATCTATACACACTTATTTTCCTTTGTCATACACTTGGACTGTAAGCTCCTTAGAGCAGAGACTGTCTTTATGTTTTGTGTTTGTACAGTGCCTAGCACCAGGTCTAGGACCTGGGCTGTGTGTCAGAAATAATTATTTTATTATGATAGTGCCTCATATATTATAATATGCATAAGGAACATCATGTCAGAGATACGTTGCATTTTGGGCTCACTAAAAGAAAATATTTCCATTTATATACTCACCATCCTTTGGTGCAGTGAATGTATAATAAAAAAAAGAATAAATATTGTTTTGCTGAATAATTAGATGGCCAAGGAAGTGGATATTTTATTACGTATAGGCAACTTATTTTGGCCTGTAGATTGATTTTCCTCTATTTTATTATGTAAAGAAAATACCCTAAGTCTCTTATTCCTGTGAGATTACAATATACAGTCTTTTCTGAATGAAGGAAATAATATCAGAGGGGGAAAAGCTAACCGTCATATAATATAGACAACGCTACTTATGATACTTTGCAGTGGAATTTTTAATTATTTCTGAACTTCCTATGACCCACATATGTTTCCTTCCTCTTCACTGGTTGAATCAACAATTATAACATGTTGATGAACTCCAAGGAACGGAAAACATCTGCATTAAGATTTGGTGTTGTGTGAATGCAGAAGAAGCCCATTGGCAATTTGTGCCCTGCTGAAATATAGTCATCCTAACTGATACGGGTATTATCATAATATTCCTGTTAAGGCTATGTGATTTTCTTTCTATTTTCATAGATTAAAAAATGCTAATACATTGTCAGTAGTGACATTGCAGACACTAACTTTAGCTACAAAAATAAAAGTTTGGTTGTGCACATGGATAATATTATGTGCAGAATCTCCCTTCTTCACTCACCGATTCTTCATGTGCCAAAAACTGCATGTAGCAGAGTTCTGTGATGCTGACCAATGGACTAGGAAGGCAAAGTCAGACTATATCTCTTAAACCTTACAGTCTCACAGTGTTAAGGTGCACGTGGTACCTAATTAAAAGTGTTATGACTATATCTTTCAAATATAAAAGTTCACCACACATTATCATTATCAATGCAATCAGCAGCCTAGGAATCAAACCATAGCCTTTAAAAACAGTAAACACAGATTTGCCTTCAGCTTTTAAATCACACTGTGGGAGAGGCACTTACACTACATTAAGTTTGTGCTCAATTACCGTTAGGATTCTTTCTGTGTTCATTTTATTTATTTATTTAGCACCACAGAATTCATTATGTGATAAATTAATTGCTGCCATTCTAACCCAAATGTAGTAGACCTAGCAAACTGAAAATTACAGTGTTAATATAAATCTCTGGATAAATTATTTTATTTTACCAACTGTTTTGTTCTCAAAGACAAGAACTGATGCCCTTCTTGCTTTTATTTGCCTCCTCAGTTTAGCACCCTCTCATCATTCTTCCCTGTGAAATTGCGGTGTCAGTTACATCTGCTTTTCTTCTCCCACCCCTCAACTGTTCTAGTGAACCCATTTCCTTCCACCTCCTGACCTCACTTATCCCATTCTCCCTCATTTTTCTCCTCAACATCCCACTGCCAGGTTCCCTCTCCTCACAATACTAGTATTCATCTTCCCCATCTTAAAAAAAAAAACCTTACCCTTGACTCCACCTGCCTCTTCCAACACTATCTCATCTCCCTTCACCTCTAAACGCACAGAAGGGGCAACCAGCAGTTGCTGATTTTGCATGATACCACACTGAAGGGAAGACCGCATGCTACTACTATGTTTGTACACTGAAGCTTTCAGAAGTACTCTATTACAGACAGTTGTAGCAGCACAGGAGCTAGCAAACAGAGCTGTAAACAGGGGAGTTTGAAAGGGGAGTTTGTCTTGTGGTGCTTGTTTGGGGTTTGTTTTTGCTGTGGGTGGTGGTGTTTTGGTGTGGTTTGTGTTTCCCAGATTAACAGGATTTAGGTGGGAAGGCTATGACAGATACAGAGGCAGCAGTGGGAGTGACCCATGCATTGGAAGACACAATGAAGATGACTGGATGTGGAAGCTGTGGTATGTACATGATCCTGGAGGGGGTACCTGGTAAGAGTTTTGTCTGCATGAAATGCTGTCTGATAGAGCTGATGGAGGAAAAGATCCGAGGTTTGGAGATGCAGGTGGAAAGTCTGGTTGAGTTTAGGAAGGGGTTCGAGCAGATTATGGAGCAAAGACATGAGGTATCTGAAGGGAAAAGCTCAGACTTGGAGATGGAAGCAGGACTGAGGAATTCTGAGGGGACACTGAGGAAAGTGGTCAGTGGAAGCATGTGACTAAAAGAACCAGTCAGAGGAAAAGAAGGGCCAGTGAAGGAGAAATAGAGCTCAAGAATAAGTTTGCAGAGTTGGAAAATGAAGAAGGGGCTCCGCAGGTAGTCACTGAAGGTGGAACGGCAAGGAAGAAGAGAAGATCGGCTAGTCCTAGAGGAAAAGGGGAAGAATCAATGGAGACTACACCAAATATGAGCCCCAGGAGGATACAGGATGGGTTGAAGAGGATTACAAGGGAGAATAGGAATGGAAAGAACTTGCAGCCAGAGAGAACAGGGGATAGACTGGAGAATAGTGCCGTCACCAGGAAAAGGCAGGTCTATGTGATCGGGGACTCTTTACTGAGAAGAATAGACAGGCCTGTAACCAGAGCTGATCCAGAGAATAGAAGGGTGTGCTGTCTTCCAGGTGCTAAGATACAGGATGAGGTTGAAAAGGATCCTAAAGGAAGCAGGAAAGAATCCCTTAATTATCCTTCATGAGGGAACAAATGATATGGCTAGATTCTCGCTGGAAAGTATTAAGGGAGACTATCCTAGGCTGGGGAAGATGCTGAAGGAAATTGAGGCTCAGGTGATCTTTAGTGGGATTCTGCCTGTTCCTAGAAAAGGGCAACAAAGGTGTGACAAGATTATGACTATCAAAAGATGGCTTCGGCAGTGGTGCTATAAGGAGGGCTTTGGGATGTATGGCCACTGGGAGGCATTCATGGACAGAGGACAGTTCTCTTCAAATGGACTGAGTAGGGAAGGAAATAGACTTCTAGGATGGAGGCTGGCACAACTGATTAAGAGAGCTTTAAACTAGGAATTTTGGGGAGATGGTTGGGAGATGTCCGGGTAATCTCCACACCGGATTTTAGCATTGAGAGGGAAGAAAACGAAGTAAGAAAGGATATAGCCGTGGGTAGGAGAATGTATATAAGGAGGAAGGTCAGTGTGGATACCAGTCTAATAGGTTATATTGGCTGTAGAATGACAGTGCCTAATAGGGTACAGAATGTGAGCGAGGCCAAACAGCAAAAATTAAGATGTTTGTAGACCAATGCGAGGAGCCTAGATAACAAAATGGAGGAACTAGAGCTACTGGTGCAGGAAGTGAAACCAGATATTCTAGGGATAACAGAAACATGGTGGAATGGTAGTCATGACTGGACTACAGGCATTGAAGGGTATGTGCTGTTTAGAAAAGACCGAAATAAAGGTATGGTTGTGGAGTAGCATTGTATATCAATGATGAGGTAGAATGTAAAGAAATAAGAAGTGATGGAATGGATAAGACAGAGTCCGTCTGGGCAAAAATTACATTGGGGAAGAAAATTACTAGAGTCTTCCCTGGGATAGTGCTTCGGGTGTGCTATAGACCGCCAGGATCTAATCTAATGGAAACTGCGTAATCATGGGAGACTTTAACTTCCCAGATTTAGGGTATGTCTACACTACGGAATAAGGTCGAATTTATAGAAGTCGGTTTTTTAGAAATCGGTTTTATATATTCGAGTGTGTGTGTCCCCACAGAAAATGCTCTAAGTGCATTAAGTGCATTAACTCGGCGGAGCGCTTCCACAGTACCGAGGCTAGAGTCGACTTCCGGAGCGTTGCACTGTGGGTAGCTATCCCACAGTTCCCGCAGTCTCCGCTGCCCATTGGAATTCTGGGTTGAGATCCCAATGCCTGATGGGGCTAAAACATTGTCGCGGGTGGTTCTGGGTACATATCGTCAGACCCCCGTTCCCTCCCTCCCTCCGTGAAAGCAAGGGCAGACAATCATTTCGCGCCTTTTTTCCTGAGTTACCTGTGCAGACGCCATACCACGGCAAGCATGGAGCCCGCTCAGGTAACCGTCGCCCTATGTCTCCTGGGTGCTGGCAGACGTGGTACGGCTTTGCTGCACAGTAGCAGCAACCCATTGCCTTCTGGCAGCAGACGGTGCAATACGACTGGTAGTCGTCCTCGTCGTGTCCGAGGTGCTCCTGGCCACATCGGCTGGGAGCGCCTGGGCAGACATGGGTGCAGGGACTAAATTTGGAGTGACTTGACCAGGTCATTCTCTTTAGTCCTGCAGTCAGTCCTATTGAACCGTCTTATGGTGAGCGGGCAGGCGATACGGACTGCTAGCACTCGTACTGTACCATCTTCTGCCAAGCAGCCATGAGATGTGGATGGCATGCAGTCCTTCTGCACCGTCTGCTGCCAGCCAAAGATGTAAAAGATAGATGGAGTGGCTCAGAACAAGAAATAGACCAGATTTGTTTTGTACTCATTTGCCTCCTCCCCTGTCTAGGGGACTCATTCCTCTAGATCACACTGCAGTCACTCACAGAGAAGGTGCAGCAAGGTAAATCTAGCCATGTATCAATCAGAGGCCAGGCTAACCTCCTTGTTCCAATAAGAACGATAACTTAGGTGCACCATTTCTTATTGGAACCCTCCGTGCAGTCCTGCCTGAAATACTCCTTGATGTACAGGCACCCCCTTTGTTGATTTTAGCTCCCTGAAGCCAACCCTGTAAGCCGTGTCGTCAGTCGCCCCTCCCTCCATCAGAGCAACGGCAGACAATCGTTCCGCGCCTTTTTTCTGTGCGGACGCCATACCAAGGCAAGCATGGAGGCCGCTCAGCTCACTTTGGCAATTAGGAGCACATTAAACACCACGCGCATTATCCAGCAGTATATGCAGCACCAGAACCTGGCAAAGCGATACCGGGCGAGGAGGCGACGTCAGCGCGGTCACGTGAGTGATCAGGACATGGACACAGATTTCTCTGAAAGCATGGGCCCTGCCAATGCATGCATCATGGTGCTAATGGGGCAGGTTCATGCTGTGGAACGCCGATTCTGGGCTCGGGAAACAAGCACAGACTGGTGGGACCGCATAGTGTTGCAGGTCTGGGACGATTCCCAGTGGCTGCGAAACTTTCACATGCGTAAGGGCACTTTCATGGAACTTTGTGACTTGCTTTCCCCTGCCCTGAGGCGCATGAATACCAAGATGAGAGCAGCCCTCACAGTTGAGAAGAGAGTGGCGATAGCCCTGTGGAAGCTTGCAACGCCAGACAGCTACCGGTCAGTTGGGAATCAATTTGGAGTGGGCAAATCTACTGTGGGGGCTGCTGTGATGCAAGTAGCCCACGCAATCAAAGATCTGCTGATATCAAGTGTAGTGACCCTGGGAAATGTGCAGGTCATAGTGGATGGCTTTGCTGCAATGGGATTCCCTAACTGTGGTGGGGCTATAGACGGAACCCATATCCCTATCTTGGCACCGGAGCACCAAGCCGCCGAGTACATAAACCGCAAGGGGTACTTTTCGATAGTGCTGCAAGCTCTGGTGGATCACAAGGGACGTTTCACCAACATCAACGTGGGATGGCCGGGAAAGGTGCATGATGCTCGCATCTTCAGGAACTCTGGTCTGTTTCAAAAGCTGCAGGAAGGGACTTTATTCCCAGACCAGAAAATAACTGTTGGGGATGTTGAAATGCCTATAGTTATCCTTGGGGACCCAGCCTACCCCTTAATGCCCTGGCTCATGAAGCCGTACACAGGCAGCCTGGACAGTAGTCAGGAGCTGTTCAACTACAGGCTGAGCAAGTGCAGAATGGTGGTAGAATGTGCATTTGGACGTTTAAAGGCGCGCTGGGGCAGTTTACTGACTCGCTTAGACCTCAGCGAAACCAATATTGCCACTGTTATTACTGCTTGCTGTGTGCTCCACAATATCTGTGAGAGTAAGGGGGAGTCGTTTATGGCGGGGTGGGAGGTTGAGGCAAATCGCCTAGGGTGGTTAGAAGAGCACAGGAGGGCGCGGTACGCATCAGAGAAGCTTTGAAAACCAGTTTCATGACTGGCCAGGCTACGGTGTGAAAGTTCTGTTTGTTTCTCCTTGATGAAACCCCCCGCCCCTTGGTTCTACTTCCCTGTAAGCTAACCACCCGCCCCTCCTCCCTTCAATCACCGCTTGCAGAGGCAATAAAGTCATTGTTGCTTCACATTCATGCATTCTTTATTCATTCATCACACAAATAGGGGGATGACTACCAAGGTAGCCCAGGAGGGGTGGTGGAGGAGGGAAGGAAAATGCCACACAGCACTTTAAGCACAGCACTTTAAAAGTTTACAACTTTAAAATTTATTGAATGACAGCCTTCTTTTTTTTGGGCAATCCTCTGTGGTGGAGTGGCTGGTTGGCCGGAGGCCCCCCCACCGCGTTCTTGGGCGTCTGGGTGTGGAGGCTATGGAACTTGGGGAGGAGGGCGGTTGGTTACAGAGGGGCAGCAGTGGCAGTCTGTGCTCCAGCTGCCTTTGCTGCAGCTCAACCATACACTGGAGCATATTGGTTTGGTCCTGCAGCAGCCTCAGCATTGAATCCTGCCTCCTCTCATCACGCTGCCGCCACATTTGAGCTTCAGCCCTGTCTTCAGCCCGCCACTTACTCTCTTCAGCCCGCCACCTCTCCTCCCAGTCATTTTGTGCTTTCCTGCACTCTGACATTATTTGCCTCCACGCATTCGTCTGTGCTCTGTCAGTGTGGGAGGACAGCATGAGCTCGGAGAACATTTCATCGCAAGTGCGTTTTTTTTTCTTTCTAAGCTTCACTAGCCTCTGGGAAGGAGAAGATCCTGTGATCCTTGAAACACATGCAGCTGGTGGAGAAAAAAAAAGGGACAGCGGTATTTAAAAAGACACATTTTATAAAACAGCGGCTACACTCTTTCAGGGTAAACCTTGCTGTTAACATTACATACATAGCACATGTGCTTTCGTTACAAGGTCGCATTTTGCCTCCTCCCACCGCGTGACTACCCCCTCAACCTTCCCCCCTCCCTGTGGCTAACAGCGGGGAACATTTCTGTTTAGCCACAGGCAAACAGCCCAGCAGGAATGGGCTCCTCTGAGTGTCCCCTGAAGAAAAGCACTCTATTTCAACCAGGTGACCATGAATTATATCTCACTCTCCTGAGGATAACACAGAGGGATAAAGAACGGATGTTGTTTGAACGCCAGCAAACATACACTGCAATGCTGTGTTCTACAATGTTTCCCGAGTACGTGTTACTGGCCTGGAGTGGTAAAGTGTCCTACCATGAAGGACGCAATAAGGCTGCCCTCCCCAGAAACCTTTTGCAAAGGCTTTAGGACTACATCTAGGAGAACCGCAAATGCCAGGGCAAAGTAATCCTTTCACATGCTTGCTTTTAAACCATGTATAGTATTTTAAAAGGTACATTCACCAGAGGTCCCTTCTCCGCCTGCTGGGTCCAGGAGGCAGCCTTGGGTGGGTTCGGGGGGTACTGGCTCCAGGTCTAGGGTGAGAAACAGTTCCTGGCTGTCGGGAAAACCGGTTTCTCCGCTTGCTTGCTGTGAGCTATCTACAACCTCCTCCTCATCATCATCTTCTTCGTCCCCAAAACCTGCTTCCGTATTGCCTCCATCTCCATTGAAGGAGTCAAACAACACGGCTGGGGTAGTGGTGGCTGAACCCCCTAAAATGGCATGCAGCTCATCATAGAAGCGGCATGTTTGGGGCTCTGACCCAGAGCAGCTGTTCGCCTCTCTGGTTTTCTGGTAGGCTTGCCTCAGCTCCTTCAGTTTCACGCGGCACTGCTTCGGGTCCCTGTTATGGCCTCTGTCCTTCATGCCCTGGGAGATTTTCAGAAAGGTTTTGGCATTTCGAAAACTGGAACGGAGTTCTGATAGCACGGATTCCTCTCCCCAAACAGCGATCAGATCCCGTACCTCCCGTTCGGTCCATGCTGGAGCTCTTTTGTGATTCTGGGACTCCATCATGGTCACCTCTGCTGATGAGCTCTGCATGGTCACCTGCAGCTTGCCACGCTGGCCAAACAGGAAATGAGATTCAAAAGTTCGCGGGCATTTTCCTGTCTACCTGGCCAGTGCATCTGAGTTGAGAGTGCTGTCCAGACCGGTCATAATGGAGCACTCTGGGATAGCTCCCGGAGGCCAATACCATCGAATTGTGTCCACAGTACCCCAAATTCGAGCCGGCAACGTCGATTTAAGCGCTAATCCACTTGTCAGGGGTGGAGTAAGGAAATCGATTTTAAGAGCCCTTTAAGTCGAAATAAAGGGCTTCATTGTGTGGACGGGTGCAGGTTTACATCGATTTAACGCTGCTAAATTCGACCTAAAGTCCTAGTATAGACCAGGGCATAGACTGGAGGACAAGTGCTAGTAATAATAATAGGGCTCAGATTTTCCTAGATGCGATAGCTGATGGATTCCTTCATCAAGTAGTTGCTGAACCGACTAGAGGGGATGCCATTTTAGATTTGGTTTTGGTGAGTAGTGAGGACCTCATAGAAGAAATGGTTGTAGGGGATAATCTTGGTTCAAGTGATCATGAGCTAATTCAGTTCAAACTGAATGGAAGGATTAACAAAAATAAATCTGCAACTAGGGTTTTTGATTTCAAAAGGGCTGACTTTCAAAAATTAAGGAAATTAGTTAGGCAAGTGGATTGGACTGATGAGCTTATGGATCTAAAGGCAGATGAGGCCTGGGATTACTTTAAATCAAAGCTGCAGAAGCTATCGGAAGCCTGCATCCCAAGAAAGGGGAAAAAATTCATAGGCAGGAGTTGTAGACCAAGCTGGATGAGCGAGCATCTCAGAAAGGTGATTAAGAAAAAGCAGAAAGCATACAGGGAGTGGAAGATGGGAGGGATCAGCAAGGAAAGCTACCTTATTGAGGTCAGAACATGTAGGGATAAAGTGAGACAGGCTAAAAGTCAAGTAGAGTTGGACCTTGCAAAGGGAATTAAAACCAATAGTAAAAGGTTCTATAGCCATATAAATAAGAAGAAAACAAAGAAAGGAGAAGTGGGACCGCTAAACATTGAGGATGGAGTGGAGGTCAAGGATAATCTAGGCATGGCCCAATAGCTAAATAAATACTTTGCCTCAGTCTTTAATAAGACTAAAGAGGATCTTAGGGATAATGGTAGCATGACAAATGGGAATGAGGATGTGGAGGTAGATATTACCATATCTGAGGTAGAAGCAAAACTCGAACAACTTAATGGGACTAAATCGGGGGGCCCAGATAATCTTCATCCAAGAATATTAAGGGAATTGACAGATGAAATTGTAAGCCCATTAGCAAGAATTTTTAATGAATCTGTAAATTCAGGGGTTGTACCATATGATTGGAGAATTGCTAACATAATTCCTATTTTTAAGAAAGGAAAAAATGTGATTCGGGTAGCTACAGGCCTGTTAGTTTGACATCTGTAGTATGCAAGGTCTTGGAAAAAAATTGGAAAGAGAAAGTAGTTAAGGACAATGAGGTCAATCGTAAATGGGACAAAATACAACATGGTTTTCCAAAAGGTAGATCGTGCAAAACCAACCTGATCTCCTTCTTTGAGAAAGTAACAGATTTTTTGACAAACAAAACGCAGTGGATCTAATTTATGTAGATTTCAGTAAGGCATTTGATACCGTGCCACATGGGGAATTATTAGTTAAATGGAAAAGATGGGGATCAATATGAAAATTGAAAGGTGGATAAGGAATTGGTTAACAGGGAAACTACAGCAGGTCCTACTGAAAGGTGAACTGTCAGGCTAGAGGGAGGTTACCAGTGGAGTTCCTCAGGGATCAGTTTTGGGACCAATTTTATTTAGTCTTTTTATTACTGACCTCGGCACAAAGTGGGAGTGTGCTAATAAAGTTTGCGGATGATACAAAGCTGGGAGGTATTGCCAATTTAGAGAAGGACCGGAAAATCATACAGGAAGATTTGGATGACCTTGTAAACTGGAGTAATAGTAATAGTAATAGGATGAAATAATAGTGAGAAGTGTAAGGTCATGCATTTAGGGATTAATAACAAGAATTTTAGTTATAAACTGGGGACGCATCAGTTAGAAGTAACGGAGGAGGAGAAGGACCTTGGAGTATTGGTTGATCTTAGGAGGACTATGAGCCGCCAATGTGATATGGCTGTGAAAAAAGCTAATGCAGTCTTGGGATGCATCAGGAGAGGTATTTCCAGTAGAGATAAGGAGGTTTTAGTACCGTTATACAAGGCACTGGTAGACCTCACCTGAAATACTGTGTGCAGTTCTGGTCTCCCATGTTTAAGAAGGCTGAATTCAAACTGGAACAGGTACAGAGAAGGGCTACTAGGATGATCCAAGGAATGGAAAACTTGTCTTATGAAAGGAGACTCAAGGATCTTGGCTTGTTTAGCCTAACTAAAAGAAGGTTGAGGGGAGATATGATTGCTCTCTATAAATATATCCGAGGGATAAATACCGGAGAGGGAGAGGAATTATTTAAGCTCAGTACCAATGTGGACACCAGAACAAATGGATATAAACTGGTCATTGGGAAGTTTAGACTTGAAATTAGATGAAGGTTTCTAACCATCAGAGGAGTGAAGTTTTGGAATAGCCTTTCAAGGGAAGCAGTGGGGGCAAAAGATCTATCTGGCTTTAAGATTAAACTCAATAAGTTTCTGGAGGAGATGGTATGATGGGATAACATGGTTTTGGTAATTAAATATTCATGGTAAATAAGGCCAATGGCCTGTGATGGGAAGTTAGATGGCGTGGGATCTGAGTTACTACAGAAAATTCTTTCCTGGGTATCTGACTGGTGAATCTTGCCCACAAGCTTAGGGTTCAGCTGATCGCCATATTTGGGGTCAGGAAGGAATTTTCCTCCAGGGCAGATTGGAAGAGGCCCTGGAGGTTTTTCACCTTCCTCTGTCGCATGGGGCATGGGTCACGTGCTGGAGGATTCTCTGCTCCTTGAAGTCTTTAAACCACGATTTGAGGACTTCAATATCTCAGATATAGGTGAGAGGTTTTTCGCAGGAGTGGGTGGGTGAGATTCTGAGGCCTGCGTTGTGCAGGAGCTCGGATTAGATGATCATAATCCGATCATAGACCTTAGTATCTATGAATCTATTACTTCTGGGAATGATACAAGTAAATAATGCAATGTGCCAGAACTTAGTCCTGAAAGATGTTATCACAGGTAATTAAGCAGATTCTTACTATAGGTAAGTTTAGTAGGAAACGCTATATCCAAAGATACCCTACTCTTTAAAGCTCCAAGCAAGGAAACAGAACAAAACAAAAACAACCCCCACACAAATAGGTGCTTAACTTTCAGTACAAGTACTTTGAACAATCAGGCCCTAGGAAACAACTGGCATTTTTCTATTTATTTTCCCTCTCAGATTTTTTTTTTTAATAAAATGACCACCAAAATACCCCCATACAGTGAATGGTGTTTGTCCATATAAGTCTTCATATGCTGTTTTTAAACAGACACCCTTATTAAAAAAAATCCATCTCTTCAGCAAATATATTTTACATTAAAATGTCACTTGTACAAATTACTCTAAACAAATAAAATTGTGAACAAAATTACATGCTTCTTTGATACTAAAGAGTAGGCAGGCGCCCCCTGTGGAGCTGGGATCTGACCGAGATTATTGAAGTATGGTAAATAAATTGAATTTGAAATGTAGCCGATGAAAATAGCACAATTTTATGTGGTGCTAGAATTTTTTCTTGTGTATATGTGGCAGCTTTTATTACATCAGATTTTACAAATTATTACCTACTGCATCAAATGCCAGAATGTTACGATGCTACATGAAATATGAGGATACTGAGAACCAATGGACATAAATAAAGTAAAGGAAGGAAAATCCTGTCTCCTAAATTCAGCTGCTTTCTGCTGATTCAGAACAAATCCAAACATTAGGTCCCATTTTGCTAAGAAATGCTTGGACTACTCAATATAGTATAATGCAAATATCGAACTGTCTGATCCTAATTTAGTGCTGGAATAAAAAGGGTAATAAATGGGATTGAGAAATTTCTGAATGAAGCAATCTCCTCATCCCACTCACAAAAATCACAAATTATCACAATTTTGTTTGAAACTGGGTCTGCTCATGGAAACCACTGAAATGCAGGAAATTCAAATATTATTTAAAGCATGAAAACAGAGAGTCTATTCTGATATTAATTTAGAAGAGCTATTTGTCAACTGGTGAAACAAACTCTGAATTTTGAAATGTGAGAATAAAACCAACTCCTCGGTAAAAATGTATTCTCCAACCAAACAGATTATTTTTTATTCCATAGCCTAAGATATTTTGCACACACTTGGCTGGGAAACCTTGAGAGTTTGGTTCCTCCAGCAGTATTATGTCCCCACCGACTTTTGATGCCTGTAAGTTTATTCTTTGTCATACTCCTTCCCAAGATACCCCTTCATTTTGGCTCTTTTTAGCTCTCTCCTTTTTGCCTCTGTATTCACTAGTCACCTGCTAGAGGTGAGCAAGGGGATTTTAGATTAAATGACATGAAAAGCTGCAATTCTTTGTTTCTACTATTTTTTTCCCACTTATTCAGATTTCACCTCATTAGTTTCCATTTATATTTTAATATAGATGATGCAATCCTGCAATATTTAATAGACCCACTAATGCTAAATATACAGCTGGTTGAGCATTTTTTTTGTATTTTCTTTAAGAGTTTCTGTCTCATTGCCAGTCTCTTTCTCTAGTCTCAGTGGAGCTGACTGGAAGATGACAATTCCATTTTGTTGGCAGCTTTCAGAATTTGTTTTCCTTCCATAGTAAAACAAAAACATAACTTTCCAAATGTATGTGTGAGTAATTCAGAGCAGTTGTTCATCCTAGAGCAGGGACTTGAGCCACCTTCCAGGTTGTTATGGCACATGCCCCATCCAAATGGTAGAGAGCCTAATGAGCATTCCCTACACTAAAGAAGCCCCAATTAGGTGCACCAGCAGAACATGCTCCACCTGGAGAGGTAGAGTGTAAAAGGGTGAGGCTAACCACAGCAAAGGGGGGGAGCTTTCCCAGAGGGTAGAAAAGAGGACTGCTAGTGATCACCAGGAGCAAGGAGACCGGAACCTGAAATAGTTACTAGCCCTTCCTCCTCCCCACCCTACTTAGGTTCATAATCTGCCCCAATACAGGTGAGAGACCATGAGAGGCTGTTATTAGCTGGTGACCTGTGGCAAGATATGGTGAGTGCTGCCAGGGACTACAGGCGAGTATACTCTAATTGGGTTTCTTGAACCCTGTGAGGTGAGAGGGTCCCAGAGCTCAGGCTGCAGACTGAGACCAAATTTCTACAATGCAATAAAAAAAGCCCCTCAGGTTGAGCCCTGCAAGCCCATGTCACCTGGCATGGGCCAGCCGCAGGTGTCTAACTCCAGTGTAAACATACCCAGAGAGACTATGGCTGAGCCCATCCTGAAAGTCTTCCAACTACATAGGTCAGTTAGAGCGTGTCTCTCTTGATATCATTCTGTCTCTCCAACCCTGCTCCGCCCAATGTAACTTTAGTGAAAACTGATATGTCATTTCAGTTTTGTTGCAACCAAATATGTTGTCAAAAATGTTATGACCTGCTATACTTCTAAAAGAGCATCTGTACCTCTCTTCTGCCCTCTCTCTTTTAATGTTTTTCAGTATCATTAACCATAGCTGTAATTTATGACTCAGTTTTGTTGAATATTATATATGGATAATATGTAATACAAGAGCCAATGCCCCAAAGCTGAAAACAATTCTGATCAAAACTGAACTGGAGTAAATGTTTAACAACAAATGTGAGCAATAGTTGGGAATTCTTTGAGATTGCTTTATGCTTTATTGTACCACAATTCTCTTAAAATACTTCTTTAGTTAAAAAAAAAAATCATTGTGGCAAAAGAGGCTGTAAAAGCACCAATAAAAAGTTATACATTTTATATAAAATGGACTACAAATAGAAAAAATGGGGAAGTTGATTATGAATACCAGTTGGCTGTTAGGAAATGCAGACAATTGATAAGGGAAGCTAAAGGTGTCAGACAATCATAGAATATCAGGGTTGGAAGGGACCTCAGGAGGTCATCTAGTCCAACCCCCTGCTCAAAGCAGGACCAATCCCCAACTAAATCATCCCAGCCAGGGCTTTGTCAAGCCCGACCTTAAAAATATCTAAGGAAGGAGATTCCATCACCTCCCTAGGTAACACATTCCAGTGTTTCACCACCCTCCTAGTGAATTTTTTTTTCCCTAATATCCAACCTAAACCTCTCCCACTTCAACTTGAGACCATTACTCCTTGTTCTGTCATCTCAGCTACCACTGAGAACAGTCTAGATCAATCCTCTTTGGAACCCCATTTCAGGTAGTTGAAAGCAGCTATCAAATCCCCCCTCATTCTTCTCTTCCGCAGACTAAATAATCCCAGTTCCCTCAGCCTCTCCTCATAAGTCATGTGTTCCAGTCCCCTAATCATTTTTGTTGCCCTCCGCTGGACTCTTTCCAATTTTTCCACATCCTTCTTGTAATGTGGGGCCCCAAACTGGACACAGTACTCCAGATGAGGCCTCACCAATGTCTAAAAGAGGGGAACGATCACGTCCCTCAATCTGCTAGTATTGCCCCTACTTATACATCCCAAAATGCCATCAGCCTTCTTGGCAACAAGGGCACACTGTTGACTCAATGCAATGATCTATGGTTGGTAGGCTCAAAGACAATAAAAAGAAACTCTTCAAATATATCGGGAAAATCCTAGCAATGGTACAGGTATGATACTAGACAAGGATGGTAAAATTATCTGTCATGATTCAGAAATGATAGAAGTATTCAATACACAAAGAATATAGGTCACGCTAATCAGATATGAAACTTTATTGTGGAATGTAGTGACTCTGAAAATAATTTAGTTGTCATGATAGATACACTGGGAGCTCATGGTTTCTTTGGTTAATTTTGTTAAAGGGATGAATGTGATCCATAGAAGTATAGGCAAGGAAGTACAGAGTAGAAGTGCAGAAGCAGTATTGCCAATGTATGTTGCATTACTGAGACCATTAATGGAATAACATGATATCCACACTTCAAAACAAGGATGTTGAGAAATTGGAAATAATTCAGAAAAAGAATTGTAAGAATGATTCAATGCCTGGAAAATGTCTTACAGTGAGAAACTAAAAAAGCTCAATCTGTTTATTTTCTGAAAGAAGTTAAGAGGTGTCTTGATCATGATCCATAAGCACCTACATGGGTAAGAGAGATTTCTGTTTAAACTACCATAAAAAGCATAAAATCTAGTGGTTGGAATCTGAAGTGCCAGACTAGAAATATGTTGCTGATTTTTAAGTGATCATAATTGACAACTGGAAAAAGGTAGAGTCTTCATTACTTGGTTTCATTAAATTAACACTGGATGTCTTTTTAAAAGTTATGCTATAACTCCAAGAGAAGTTGTGGGCTTGATGCATAAATTATTGGTGATATTCTCTGGCCTATGTTATACAGGAGGTCAGATTAGATTATCATAATGATCACTTCTGGCCTTAAGAATCTATAGGAATCTGCTCATGGAACGCAATGCTCAAAATGTCCAAATCACCTTCTGATCTTGCAGGACTGAATCCACGGTGATTACATTTTAATGAAGCTCATACATTTATTAAAAAATACACATTTCCTTTTTTCAATATTGTTTTATGAATGTCTGATTCAAACTGAAAGAGCTGGTTGCTTCCTTTATAGATGGTACCTCCAAAAAGGTAAACGTATAGATTATATAAAAATATACTATTCCACAGATGCATTTGAAATGATAATTGCCTGCATTCTATGTCTAAAAGCATGCGAGAAGTCACAGCTTGCAAAAAAGGGGAAGAACAAAATGTTAGAGGATAGATGATGCAGTCATAGAAATGAAGACTCTCCACCCTCAAATTAAAAAAAAAACAAAAAAAACAAGCAGTAAGTTCATAACAGAAAATTTGTTAAGAGGACTTATAGCTAAAGTTAAATTAGGTCAGTTACTATAAGCATAATTTTTCCTCAGTTTTGCCAACTGGACATAGACACTTGAGTCTCAAATGTTAGCCACTTTACAATTGGACACTAATAATCTATTACTAAATTACATCTACTTAACTCAGTGTGACATAGTCCCTCTAAATCTTGAATATCCTTGAATTGAGATACAGCATACATCCAGTAAAATGTTCACTATCAATCTTATTAATAAACTATATTAAAAGTAAAAACAAAAAATGCACAAACTTAAATGGCTGAAGTGTTAAGACTGCTGACTTAAAATCACAAGAAGCTAATACACAAAAGTTAAGGTTTCAGAGTGAGGTTAATTGGCTAGTTTGCCTACACTCTACATATTTTATGGTATACATTTCATAAAACAGTAATATAAACTCCACATTTAACCAGAAAATAGAATAGAAAAGATACTGTGTATGTGCAAAGGCAATTATGCTCTGTCTAGGTTTTTATAATCATACCCATCACTTCACTAAGTGAGGGTCAGATTTTTATACCTCTATTCATGTTGACAAGCTCCTTGTTCTTTAAGTACTCCAATTGAAATCAATGGGAGTACTTAAAGAGTCAGATCTTCCTCAATGTGAGGGAAAAAATATCAGAATCTGGCTCAAAGAGTTCAATCCACTCTACCAAAGTGCATAGAGACTCTCTTTCAAATGTGCTTATTTTTTAAAGATATTTCTCCAGTGTTCTTTCTTCTAGTGCATAGGTGGAAATAGTGCACCTTACGGCACTCTGCAAGGGAACAGCAGATGAGCATTGGTATTTTCTAAAATCAATAAGCAGATCCGTTTCACTGCAGTTCCACTTATTTCTGCTTGGTCTCACATTATGTAAGATACGGATGTACAGTCAACATGATCAAAGGTTGCAGTGCTGATTATAAGTATAATCATACAGCTATGAATGTGGTCATTTGTTTTCCATCCAAGGATAAGAGAACATATCTCAGCATCAACTGACCCATCTCTGTCTAAAACCCAATTAAAATATCCAGACTACTGATAGAGGAGAGTTCCTTCTGGATTTTGCTCCCCAAACAGCTCTCTCAGTGATCTTGTCCAGAAACATATTGGAAACAATGTGTTAATTTGCACATTGACTTGAAAATATAATGTGTGTTTCAGAACTGCCTAGAACAGTAATATTCAACCAGGGATATGTTCATCCCTGTGGGTACACAGAGATCTTTCAGGGGATACATCAACTCATCTAGATAGTTGCCTAGTTTTACAACAGGCTACATAAAAAGCACTAATGAAGTCAGTACAACTTACAATTTCATACAATAGTAGTTTATACTGCTCTATATACTATACATTGAAATGTAAGTGCAATATTTATATTCCAATTGATTTATTTTGTAGATTATAAGGTAAAAATGAGGAAGTAAGCATGTTTTCAGCAATAGCGTGCTGTGACACTTCTGTATTTTTGTGTCTGATTTGTAAGCAAGTAGTTTTTAAGTGGAAGCAAGAGACATATCTGGCTTCAAGATTAAACTCTATAAGTTTATGGAGGAGTCGGTATGATGGGATAACATGATTTTGGCAGTTAATTGATCTTTTAACTATTCATGGTAAATAGGTCCAATGGCCTGTGATGGGATGTTATATGGGGTGGGATCTGAGTTACTACAGAGAATTCTTTCCTGGGTATCTGGCTGGTGAATTTTGCCCACAAGCTCAGGGTTCAGCTGATCGCCATATTTGGAGTCGGGAAGGAATTTTCCTCCAGGGCAGATTGGAAGAAACCCTAGAGGTTTTTCGCCTTCCTCTGTAGCATGGGACACGGGTCACTTGCTGGAGGATTCTCTGCACCTTGAAGTCTTTAAACCATGATCTGAGGACTTCAATAGCTCAGACATAGGTGAAAGGTTTATTGCAGGGGTAAGTGGGTGAGATTCTGTCCCTTCTGATCTTAATATCTATGAGTATCTATGAATCTATCTATTAAGTGAGGTGTAACTTGGGGGTAGGCAAGACAAATCAGACTCCTGAAAGGGATACAGTAGTCTGGAAAGGTTGAGAGCCACTGGGCTAGAAGATTGTATTTTCAGAAAGAGATTCTGATGAGTTCAGTTGTGATGAAGCTAGGTGGTCCTTATTAGTGTTCACCAACACTATATAGAATAGGAATCTATTTAATTGACAGGTGGACCAAGCCTTCCACAAGGACTTCAGTTATTATGAGTCTGATTGGTTCACACTTCATAAAGGCACCGGGGTTAGGAGGTTTTATGTTCTAGATCTATTTCTTGGGTCCTAGTAGTCCTGACTTTTTTCCCCCTTTTTTATCTGGGAAAGAAGGGGCTAATTAATTGCGCTTCATGAGACCTGGGTAGAACAGTGCTTTCTTTTGGTTGCTTAAATCTTTAGTTCTAGTGCTTTAAATTAAAATTACCCTCCTTCCAGATGACTTTAATCTGTAAGAAGAACAGTCCCTCACTACAAAGAAAACCAATTTCCCCAAGCCATAAACGTTTATTAAAAAGTCACCTTACATTTTGACTATTGACCACCATCTGAAACAGTTTACACAGTGTCTCCAGGACAGCTTTGTCATAGAACTTTTGTTTTGCTTTTGTTTTCTTAATAAAGATCTTTTCTAAACAATGGGTCTCATCATCCCCTCTGATGTTTAGCTTGATGGAAAGCGTTCAAGTTATACTCAACTCAGAAATGGGAATAATGTTGGGCTCCAGATGAGTTATTTCCAGTGTGCATATGATGCTAAAAGGGCTGGTGAACTCATGAAAGAGAGTATCATAAGACATCTGAAGGCTAATTGGGAGGAACAGAGCCACACTACATTTCCCTCTGAAAAAGTGACATGAAGAGTGCAGTGTAAAGGAAATCCAACCTGTTAAAAATATTTTCACTGTCCTTATTGATCAACACAAAGCCTAATCTGAATAAGTGGCAACTGTGTCCAGATCCTCATGAGGTTAAATCAGTATACACTAATTTATATAGTTTGCAACTTTTTTTAAAAACCTGGCCCCAAACATTATTATTTATTTTGAGTGGCACTAACATAAAAAAAAAAAACACTATATACACCCCAGATTCCTTCTGCAAAGGCCCTGACCCCAAAGGGATTTTAATCACAATTTCACTCTTTTGCCATGAGTGTTTTTAAGAAACTAAGATGAATCAATTTCAAAGTGTCTTCAAAATGCATTGCTCTTGTACATATATAGCAAGTCATTTTGGTTTTGCTTTGGCAATCAGGACCTTAAAATATATGGCTTGTAGTACTTTAGTTTAATGGGCTGTCAACTGTCCAGGCATCTCCAGTACAAAGCCAGACATGTCTTTAATCTTCAAAGAAAATGAAAAGTAAAGTGAATAAATTCAGTTATTAGCTAGGAGGTACAAAACAAGTGAAAAAAAATAAACAGTACCATTTTTCATTCTCAGATTAAATACCAGGAATTAAGCTGTCCATGTATTTAAAATATTTACATATTTTTAAAGGAGAGAGAATTTTCCTGCCCACATATCAGACATCAAGCACTCATCCTCCCACACTTAACATTTTCTATTAAAGCCACATTATCTGAAATCACTAATTTTCCTAATATTCTCCTTAGTATTATGTTTGTATTGATTTTATATCTCTTCTTTTTCACCACATGAAACAGGTCTATACACACATGTAGCCTGGCCCAGCCTCCACAAAGCTTTACAGTCTCTCAAAGTAATGAGACTGCATGTGACTGGGCACTTTTAGAAGATTTAATAAGGTAGACTGCTGTGATGCCCATTTTTAAAACTCCACACTAAAAACAGTCCTCACGTTTTTTTATATTACTTCAGACAGTTTTTCCATGCTTGTATTATGAATCTCTGACCTTCAATTATACATTCCTAGGCTGGTTAGTAGCCCATAGTGTGCACCAGTAAATTGATTGTCAATTTACTGGTGCACACTATGGGCTACTAACCAGCTATATATATATATATATCATAGTAACTAGAGCATCTCTTACTATTGGAATATTGCTATATTTTGCTTCCTTCCACACCAAACCTGTCAAGATCATTGTCTTTTGAAACGATCATCATAATGTTACTGGTTAAGTTCTTCACCTGCCAGCTCATCTTTTTCACTTTTGTTAGCAATGCTTTAGCTGGAAATGAAATCAGTTACAGAGGAGGAAAGGTCAGACTTTCACAATCTTGACATATTCCAGAAGCAATTGTACCTGTTAATGCTGGAGAATTATTTTGGCCACTTCCTCATCCAGCCAGACTGCCCCATTTTAAAGACTCCCAAGAGACAGGCCTAAGGAAGAGCTGGCCCTGAGCACTGGGTATCTAAGGCAATAACTATGATAGATGACTCTTGTTACATGCCCAGATTGCTTAAGCAGACACAAAGAAAATAAAATGCTTGTCTCTCTCTTCCCTCCCTCTTTTAGCCTATTTCTGCTACGCAAACTTTAATTTGCCCTTTCATTATATTATTTGTTTGGAAACGGTTTAAATGTTTCCACTTTTTTTTTTCTTTAGTCTCAGACTTCACTTTTGTATTATTATGGGGGAAGATAAGTAGTAAATAAGTAAAGTAAGAAAATAGAAAACTGTAAAAGGAAACAGAACACTAAATGCTTTTGTTATAAAAATATATTTGTTGAGTAAATGTTTGAACTATGCAATCCTGGGGGAAAATGGGGCATAGTTTGGGTCTTTAGAGTAAAACTAATATTTTGCCAAGCCTGTCTCTGAGCCATCAAGTATCGCCATCATAGGGCCATCATAGCCATATCACCATCATATCACCATCATAGGTCATCATAGGTCATCCACTTAAAAAGTTGTGGCTTGGGAGTAATGTTATAACATTAGCCAGTGCCTATCTGTCAACTCTGACCTCATCCTGCTCCCATTAAAGGGAATGGAAAAACTCACAGCTTCTATAAGAACCAAGGGGCTGGCCCTTGGCATAAGAGTTATCTTTTAGAGACAGCATTTATAGAAAGAACAAGACATGTCTAATTCTCCCACAATCTCAACATGTGATGTATCAAGAGAAATCAAATATCCAATTATGAATGAGATTAGCCTCTGTTTAAAATGACTGTAGTGGTGGAGAAAACCTGGATCAACAGTCTGGGAAACTACAATCATCTCTATCACAAAACAATCACTTTTCTTAAGGTCAAACACCTTCCCTAAGAAACTTTTATCAATAAGAAAGCAATAAGCATCTGTAAAGACCTTATTGGAAGCCATATAGTTTACACAGCTCAATCATTCAATGTTCAGAGCACCCATTCCCTCAGCTCTTTGAAGGCTTTCTGGCTGTTGAAGACATGCCGCATCTTGCAGGATCAAGCAATTGCTGAACGGATTGTTACTAAGCAGGAGTTTACAATAGATTTGAACAAGGGGAAGTGGTCAGTATTACAGCTTTGTGTCTTTTGAATTCACCAACATCTTGATAAGAAAGTTACTTACAACTAGGATTATTGTTTATTTTGAAAAGTAGATATAAAGGGAAGGAGAAGTTACTTGCCTTGTACAATAAATGGAGTTCTTTGAGATGTCTCTCTCTACTGGTGCTCCACTTGAGGCGGGGTATACAGGCCTTTGATTGAAGATTTGTAGCAGCAGCACTCATTCAGTGTGAACATGTGCCCTAGCTATCCTCATGCCCTGTACCAAGGGAACATAGGGCAATAACAGAGGAATTGGCCTAAGTTTCTTCTCTACTGCTAAAGTCCCATGGTGACAAAATTCTGAAGCAGAAGGGAAGGAGGGCAGGAGCACCCACAGTTCCTCCAGTTACTGTCCAAGATAAATAACCTCTCCTTTGTGTAGCATACCTACAACGCTTCATTTGAGGTGGCTCAAGCAGTACCCTCTGTAGGAGATGGGAGCTGCAAACAATTCTAGACAGAGTTCTGTAGAACTGAACATACTATCTGCTTTAGAGGCATGAACTGAGGCACAGTGACTCCAAGTGAATCAAAGCCTATGTAGCAGTTTTGCAGATATCTTCAAGAGGAATATCTTTCAGAAGGACAATGGACATAAACTGAGATATAGATTATCAGGGTTGGAAGGGACCTCAGGAGGTCATAGAGTCCAACCCCCTGCTCAAAGCAGGACCAATCTCACATTTTTGTCCCAGATCCCTAAATGGCCCCCTCAAGGATTGAACTCAAAACCTTTCTGGGTTTAGCAGGCCAATGCTCAAACCACTGAGCTACCCCTGAATGGAGTCTGGCCTTAGGTGGACACAGCACATTAGCACATTAGAACAGCACATTAGAACAGAGGATGGAGCTGGAAACCCACTTGGAAAGTCTCTGGATAGACACTTCTTTCTTTAGCTTTGTCTGTTATAGATACAAATAGCATGAGACAGGTTTCAGAGTAGCAGCAATGTTCGTCTGTATCCGCAAAAAGAAAAGGAGTACTTGTGGCACCTTAGAGACTAACAAATTTATTTGAGCATAAGCTTTCATGAGCTACAGCTCACTTCATCGGATGCATTCAGTGGCAAATACAGTGGGGAGATTTATATACACAGAGAACATGAAACAATGGGTGTTACCATACAGACTGTAAAAAGAGTGATCAGGTAAGGTGAGCTATTACCAGCACGAGAACGGGGTGGTGGTGGGGAACCTTTTGTAGTGATAATCAACGTGGACCATTTCCAGCAGTTGACAAGAATGTCTGAGGAACAAATGGGAGGGGGAGAAATAAACATGGGAAAATAGTTTTACTTTGTGTAGTGGCCCATCCACTCCCAGTCTTTATTAAAGCCTAAGTTAATTGTATCCAGTTTGCAAATTAATTCCAATTCAGCAGTCTCTCGTTGGAGTCTGTTTTTGAAGTTTTTGTTGTTGAAGAATTGCCATGATTTGTGTCCATTTATTCTTTTATGTGGAGACTGTCTACCCAAGATCCATAAACCTGGAAATCCTGGACGCCCCATCATCTCAGGCATTGGCACCCTGACAGCAGGAATGTCTGGCTATGTAGACTCCCTCCTCAGGCCCGATGCTACCAGCACTCCCAGCTGTCTTCAAGACACCACTGACTTCCTGAGAAAACTACAGTCCATTCCAGCACAGATCCAGGCTTTTTCACTCCCCCCCCTTCCCCGCCCCGGGGAACGAACACACACACAAACTCACTCTCAAGAGTGGTCACTTTGGATGGGCTATTACCAGCAGGAGAGTTTGTGTGGGGGGGGGGGGGCGGAGGGTGAAACCTGGATTTGTGCTGGAAATGGCCCAACTTGATGATCACTTTAGATAAACTATTACCAGCAGGACAGTGGGGTGGGAGGGGGTATTGTTTCATGGTCTCTGTGTGTATATAATGTCTACTGCAGTTTCCACGGTATGCATCCGATGAAGTGAGCTGTAGCTCACGAAAGCTCATGCTCAAATAAATTGGTTAGTCTCTAAGGTGCCACAAGTACTCCTTTTCTTTTTGCAAAGACAGACTAACACGGCTGTTACTCTGTATCCTGAAGGATGACCCATCACTCTCACAGATCTTGGGAGACAGGCCAGTCCTTGCTTACAGACAGCCCCCCAACCTGAAGCAAATACTCACCAGCAACTACACACCACACAACAAAAACACTAACCCAGGAACCTAGCCTTGCAACAAAGCCCATTGCCAACTGTGTCCACATATCTATTCAGGGGACACCATCATAGGGCCTAATCACATCAGCCACACTATCAGAGGCTCGTTCACCTGCACATCTATCAATGTAATATATGCCATCATGTGCCAGCAATGCCCCTCTGCCATGTACATTGGCCAAACTGGACAGTCTCTACG
Organism: Caretta caretta; assembly: GCF_965140235.1. NCBI lineage: Eukaryota > Metazoa > Chordata > Testudines > Cheloniidae > Caretta > Caretta caretta. Next base: position 58,249,529 of record NC_134209.1, read on the forward strand.
TAAAAGAATAAATGGACACAAATCAGACGTCAAGAATTATAACATTCAAAAACCAGTCGTAGAACACTTCAATCTCTTTGGTCACTCGATTACAGACCTAAAAGTGGCAATTCTTCAACAAAAAAAACCTTCAAAAACAGATTCCAATGAGAGACTGCTGAATTGGAATTAATTTGTAAACTGAATACAGTTAACTTAGGCTTGAATAAAGACTGGGAGTGGATGGGTCATTGCACAAAGGAAAATTATTTCCCCATGTTTATTTCTCTCCCCCCCCCCACACTGTTCCTCAGATGTTCTTGTCAACTGTTGGAAATGGCCCACCTTGATCATCACTACAAAAGTTTCCCCCTCCCCGCTCTCCTGCTGGTAATAGTTCACCTTACCTGATCACTCTTGTTACAGTCTGTTTGGTAACACCCATTGTTTCATGTTCTCTGTGTATATAAATCTCCCCACTGTATTTTCCACTGAATGCATCCGATGAAGTGGGCTGTAGCTCACGAAAGCTTATGCTCAAATAAATTTGTTGGTCTCTAAGGTGCCACAAGTACTCCTTTTTTTTTTTGCAAATAGCATGAGAGAATCTCTAAAAGATGGAGTCTCATCCAAACATGAAAGCACTCTCCTAACATTCAGGGCTGTGAAGGACAGCACTCTCCTGTTTGGATGAGGTTTAGTGTTGAAAACCGGCAGATGAATTGTCTGACATGGAAGTTGGAGATGATTTTGTGTAGGAAATAGGAATCAGATATGATTGGAGGGATACCTTATGTTTGAAGAGAGTAGCATCAGCCATCAAAACCCCTAATTCACCAACTTTTCAAGCAGAGGTAATTGCCACAAGAAAGGTAATTTTATTGTAAAGGTTTATAAATGAACAAGTAGCTAGTGGCTCAAAGAAGGTTTCATCAGAGACTTAAGAACTAAGTTCAAATCCCACATGGGAGAGGGCTCTTACATATTGGAAGAGGTTCAATAATCCTTTGATGAATTTTGAAGCTGTAGGATGAGCAAATACCAGGAAACGTTCCACTGATGGCCTCGCGGTAGACTTTACTGGAGCTCAAAAAGAGATCTCCTTTCTTTAATGTGAAAAGGTATTCTAGAACCTAAAAGATGGGAGAGTAGGTGAGAGATAAAGAGTGATGGTAAGTGCAGCAGTGGTGAAAACTTTTCCATTTCTGGAGATAAGTTTTCCTACTAGATTCCTTTCTGCTGTTCAATAGGACTTCTTGAACTTCTCTAGAGCAAAGAGCCATTTAAGTATCAAGCCTTGAGATGGATGGAGTTTAGGTTGGGATGACAAATATTCCCCAAGTCCTTGAGTTAGAAGAGTGGGCATCAGTGAGAGGTTGATGGCTGGCCAGGAGGAGAGGTGAAGCATATAAGAAAACTGTACTTGTCTCATAATCAAGGTTATCGTGGCTTTGCCCCATCTGATTTTGTTTAGAACCCTGAGGCTTAGCAGTGCTGGAGAGAAACCAGTTCCATAACCAGATTGCCTCTGAGCGGAGTGGAGGGGATTTCACTCCCCCTTGTTAATTTATGTAGTACATACTAGCCCTGTTATCTCTCATTATGCATGTCTGTCTGTTTTCTGTATGGGTGGACTGACTTATCATTGGGAGGAAGTGGTTAGAAGTGTATCTTATGTCTCTGAACTCCAGAAAGTTATATGGAGGATAGATTCCTCAGCAGACTATCTGTCCTGCATAGTATGGTCCTGTAGATGGGCTCACCATCCTGGGAGGGATGCATCCAAAACTATTGTGATAGTGGGATGGTAAAAGGGAACTGCTAAGCACACTTTGTCTGGACTCTTGCACCAGTCGAGGTACACTACACATACCTACAGCTAGAGAGCATTCTGTTCTGACGGTCTCTGTTGGGGACATAAGCTGTCCTAAAGTCACCCTTGGAAACAGCACACGTTTAAGTGAGCATATAGAACTACAAAGGCACACAATATGTTCCCAAGAAGCTGCGGGCAGGATCTGGCAGTGACCTGGCAGTGACCTGTGGGCCATTTGCCCTCATGTAATTAATTGATGCAGAGTGAAAAATCTGTTTTCTGGTAGGTAGGCTCTAGATGTCATGGCATTCAGAGTAGCCTCTATGAGCTCTAGCTTCTGTAGAGTTAAGGAGGAGGACTTTGCCATGTCGAGCTGAAGATTAAGTGTGTGGAAGATAGGTGTAGCAGTTTGAACTTTGATGTAGGAATGCCCCTTGAAAAACCAATAATTGACAGAAGGGAAGACTCCCCACTGGTGAAGCTGCGTGTCAGCTACCTCCATAACTTTTGTAAACACTCTGGGAGCAGTAGAGAGTCAAATAATTGACTGGATCATGGTCCTGACCTACAACAAAGAGTAGAAATCTCTCTTGAGGAGTGTATCAGCACATGAAAGTACATGTCTTGAAGGTAAGTCATGAAGTAGTCCACTGGATCCAGGAATAGAATGATAGCTACAAGTGTTAATATCTTGCATTTATGTACTGTGACAAAGTTCCTCCTCTGCCTTCGTGGGTCCTGCTCTTATTGGCGGATTTGCTTGCCTCAGAGGTTCACAGAAGCTCTCAGTTTGGTCACTTTTGTGGCTCAAATCTGCCATTCACTCAGTTAGCCTTATCACAGCCCAGCATGGGGAAAAGGAATAACAATCCCCGCAGTCTCTGCTAAGCCACCTAGTGGATCAGGGAACAGACCAGAGACCTTCCCCTCTGGTGGAATCCACAGTCCAGGTCAACGCCTCCGATATCAAGTAGGGATTTGGGGTGATAGAGGGATGGGGGGAACCCAGGCCTGCCCTCTAGTCTGGGTTCCATTCCAGGGCCCTGTAAATTGCAGATGTCTACAGTGGCTTCTGTAACATCTGCGTGACAGCTACACTCCCTGGGCTACTTCCCCATGGCCTCCTCCCAACACCTTCTTTATTCTCACCACAGGACCTTCCTCCTGATGTCTGAAAATGCTTGTACCTCTCAGTCTTCCAGTAGTACGCCTTCTCACTCTCAGCTTCTTGTGCCTCTTGGTCCCAGCTCCTCACACACACACCACAAACTGAAGTGAGCTCCTTTTTAAACCCAGGCGCCCTGATTAGCCTGCCTGTTTTAATTGATTCTAGCAGCTTCTTGATTGGCTGCAGGTGTTCTAATCAGCCTGTCTGCCTTATTGTTTCCAGAAAGTTCCTGGTTATTCTGGAACCTTCCCTGTCGATCCACCCAGACCAGACCTATACTGTCCCGGGTCGCAGCATTTTCGACAACCTCTTTCTAGTCCGAGACCTTTTGGAACTCGGGCGGAGAGATGGTTTATCGTTCGCCCTCCTGTCTCTTGATCAGGAGAAGGCGTTCGATAGAGTAGACCATGGGTACCTCCTGAGCACTCTGCAGGCGTTTGGATTTGGACCTCAGTTTGTGAGTTTTCTCCGGGTGCTGTATGCCTCCGCGGAGTGTTTGGTTAGGCTCAACTGGACCCTGACTGAACCGGTCAGCTTCGGGCGAGGAGTGCGGCAGGGGTGCCCCCTCTCGGGCCAGTTGTACGCTCTGGCGATCGAGCCTTTCCTCTGTCTCCTCCGCAGGAGGATGACAGGGTTGGTGCTGCGGGAGCCGGAGCTGTGGCTGGTCCTGTCGGCGTACGCCGATGACGTACTCCTCGTGGTCCAGGACCCGGGAGACTTGGCGCGAGTGGAGGCATGCCAAGCCATCTATTCGGCAGCCTCCTCCGCCCGAGTCAACTGGGTCAAGAGCTCTGGCTTGGCGGTGGGGGACTGGCGGCAGGTAAGCTCCCTCCCACCTGCACTTCAGACCATCCGGTGGAGTGCGGGTCCACTGCTCTATCTCGGCGTTTACCTTTCCGCCACGCATCCCTCCCCGCCGGAGAACTGGCAAAATTTAGAGGGCGGGGTGATAGAGCGGATCCGGAGATGGACGAGGCTACTCCGATGTCTCTCCCTCCGAGGGAGAGCACTGGTGCTTAACCAACTAGTCCTGTCCACGCTCTGGTACCGGCTCAACACCCTGGCCCCGGCCCCGGGTTTCCTGACCCACCTCCGGAGATTGATTCTAGAGTTCTTCTGGTCAGGAATGCACTGGGTCCCTGTTGGAGTTCTTCATCTACCCCTGAAGGAAGGAGGGCAGGGCCTGAAGTGTCTGTACACTCAGGTCCGCGTTTTCCGCCTCCAGGCCCTGCAGAGGCTCTTTTATAGTGCACGTAGTTCGGCGTGGAGCATACTGGCGCACGCCTTCCTGCGCCGTTTCCAAGGGTTTCGATATGACCGGCAGCTCTTTTATCTTTCACCGAGGGGTTTTCCGCGAGACCTCTCTGGGCTGCCGGTCTTCTACCAGGACCTCCTCCGGGCCTGGAAATTGTTTCTAACAACCAGGTCCGTGGCGGCCACCGTGGGAGCAGATCTCCTCACGGAGCCCCTGCTACACAATCCCCAGCTCCGTGTGCAGGTGGCGGAGTCCCGCTCGGTGCGCCAGAGGTTGGTCCTGGCGGAAGTCACGAGGGTCGGAGACCTCCTGGACTACGACCGGAGAGACTGGCTGGATCCCCTGATGCTTGCTCGGCGCATGGGGCTCTCCAGCCTCCGAACCCCCCGGCGCGTACTTCAGGAGGTGAAGGCCGCTTTGACCCCCGCTGCTCGGGCTTACATTAGCCGAGCCTTGTGCGAGGGCGCACCCCGCCCATCCCTTACCCCAGGCCCGCCGGACCTTTCCATCGGGCCCCCACCCCGTAGATCCCAACAAACCCCTCAGCCTTTCACTGCAAGCCGGCTGCACGAACTGCAGCCGGTTAGCTTTCAAATTGCTTCACGGAAATACTTATATACACTTACGCTTCACACCCTTCACGCCCACACCCTGGTGTCCCGCCCCGATACAAAGTGGCGGGATCTCCTGCCACCTTTGGAGGGTGAGCAACCTCGGTGGGCCAGCCTGTATTCCACCTTGGTCCCAAGGCCCGTCGGGGACATCAGTTGGCGGCTCCTTCACGGAGCTGTGAGCACGGGCGTGTTTTTGACACGGTTTACCCCCATTCCGGACACTTGTCCTTTTTGTAATGTGAGGGAAACCCTGGCGCACGTGTATTTAGAGTGTGCCAGATTGCAGCCCCTTTTCCGGCTCCTCACAAATATTCTATTACGCTTCTGGCTTCATTTTTCCCCTCACCTTTTTATCTATACACTTCCCATCCGTGGCCCCACAAAGTCGCGGGATCTTCTGGTCAACCTCCTCCTAGCCTTGGCTAAAACAGCCATTTATAAAACCAGAGAGAGGAGGTTGGCCCACGAAATGTCCTGCGATTGTGGGGCCGTTTTCCGATCCTCAGTACATTCACGTATCCGGGTGGAGTTCCTCTGGGCGGCGTCCACCGACTCCCTTGAAGCATTCGAGGAGCGGTGGGCGCTGTCTGGGGTTCTCTGCTCGGTGACCCCGTCCGGTTCCCTCCGTCTGACCCTTTGATTGAGGGTAAGAGCGAGAGACGCCAGCCCCAGCCGTCGCAGCTGGGGATACCATCATTCCTGTCATCTAGGAGGGGTTCTATAATACATGGGTGTCTACCCCCCCCCCCAAACCGCCCACCCCGCAGCCGTGCCCATCTTACCGGGCACTCTCAGGAGAGGGAGGATCGGTGACACTGGGCGCGGCACTAGGTAACTCGAGGGGGTGGAAGACCACGAGTGTCGAGGAAGCCCCCCCGCTCTAGGCCACCAGGTAACTCAGGAGGGTGGAAGACCACGAGTGTCGAGGAAGCCCCCCCGCTCTGGGCCCAGGCTAGCCTGAACACTTCTCCCTCCTGAAAGCTGCTGTGTTGTACCTTCTGATTGCGTTGTTTTGTTGCATAGTTGTTTTGTTTCTTTGGTAATTCTGTAAGCGTTACCAATAAACTTTCTTTCTGTTTTAAAAAAAAAAAAAAAAAAAAAAAAAAAACCTTCCCTGTCGATCCACCCAGACCAGACCTATACTGTCCCGGGTCGCAGCATTTTCGACAACCTCTTTCTAGTCCGAGACCTATTGGAACTCGGGCGGAGAGATGGTCTATCGTTCGCCCTCCTGTCTCTTGATCAGGAGAAGGCGTTCGATAGAGTAGACCATGGGTACCTCCTGAGCACTCTGCAGGCGTTTGGATTTGGACCTCAGTTTGTGAGTTTTCTCCGGGTGCTGTATGCCTCCGCAGAGTGTTTGGTTAGGCTCAACTGGACCCTGACTGAACCGGTCAGCTTCGGGCGAGGAGTGTGGCAGGGGTGCCCCCTCTCGGGCCAGTTGTACGCTCTGGCGATCGAGCCTTTCCTCTGTCTCCTCCGCAGGAGGATGACAGGGTTGGTGCTGCGGGAGCCAGAGCTGCGGCTGGTCCTGTCGGCGTATGCCGATGACGTACTCCTCGTGGTCCAGGACCCGGGCGACTTGGCGGGAGTGGAGGCATGCCAAGCCATCTATTCGGCAGCCTCCTCCACCCGAGTCAACTGGGTCAAGAGCTCTGGCTTGGCGGTGGGGGACTGGCGGCAGGTCAGCTCCCTCCCACCCGCACTTCAGACCATCCGGTGGAGTGCGGGTCCACTGCTCTATCTTGGCGTTTACCTTTCCGCCACGCATCCTTCCCCGCCGGAGAACTGGCAAAATTTAGAGGGCGGGGTGATAGAGCGGATCCGGAGATGTACGAGGCTACTCTCCGAGGGAGAGCACTGGTGCTTAACCAACTAGTCCTGTCCACGCTCTGGTACCGGCTCAACACCCTGGCCCCGGCCCCGGGTTTCCTGACCCACCTCCGGAGATTGATTCTAGAGTTCTTCTGGTCAGGAATGCACTGGGCCCCTGTTGGAGTTCTTCATCTACCCCTGAAGGACGGAGGGCAGGGCCTGAAGTGTCTGTACACTCAGGTCCGCGTTTTCCGCCTCCAGGCCCTGCAGAGGCTCTTTTATAGTGCACGTAGTTCGGCGTGGAGCATACTGGCGCACGCCTTCCTGCGCCGTTTCCAAGGGCTTCGATATGACCAGCAGCTTTTTTATCTTTCTCCGAGGGGTTTTCCGCGAGACCTCTCTGGGCTGCCGGTCTTCTACCAGGACCTCCTCCGGACCTGGAAACTGTTTCTAACAACCAGGTCTGTGGCGGCCACCGTGGGAGCAGATCTCCTCACGGAGCCCCTGCTACACAACCCCCAGCTCCGTGTGCAGGTGGCGGAGTCCCGCTCGGTGCGCCAGAGGTTGGTCCTGGCGGAAGTCACGAGGGTCGGAGACCTCCTGGACTACGACCGGAGAGACTGGCTGGATCCCCTGACGCTCACTCGGCGCATGGGGCTCTCCAGCCTCCGTACCCCCCGGCGCGTACTTCAGGAGGTGAAGGCCGCCTTGACCCCCGCTGCTCGGGCTTATGTTAGCCGAGCCTTGTGCGAGGGCGCACCCCGCCCATCCCTTACCCCAGGCCCGCCGGACCTTTCCATCGGGCCCCCACCCCGTAGATCCCAACAAACCCCTCACCCTTTCACTGCAAGCCGGCTGCACGAACTGCAGCCGGTTAGCTTTCAAATTGCACCACGGAAATACTTATATACACTTACGCTTCACACCCTTCACGCCCACACCCTGCTGTCCCGCCCCAATACAAAGTGGCGGGATCTCCTGCCACCTTTGGAGGGTGAGCAACCTCGGTGGGCCAGCCTGTATTCCACCTTAGTCCCAAGGCCCGTCAGGGACATCAGTTGGCGGCTCCTTCACGGAGCTGTGAGCACGGGCGTGTTTCTGACACGGTTTACCCCCATCCCGGACACTTGTCCTTTCTGTAATGTGAGGGAAACCCTGGCGCACGTGTATTTAGAGTGTGCCAGATTGCAGCCCCTTTTCCGGCTCCTCACAAATATTCTATTACGCTTCTGGCTTCATTTCTCCCCTCACCTTTTTATCTATACACTTCCCATCCGTAGCCCCACAAAGTCGCGGGATCTTCTGGTCAACCTCCTCCTAGCCTTGGCTAAAACAGCCATTTATAAAACCAGAGAGAGGAGGTTGGCCCATGAAACGTCCTGCAATTGTGGGGCCCTTTTCCGATCCTCAGTACATTCACGTATCCGGGCGGAGTTCCTCTGGGCGGCGTACACCGACTCCCTTGACGCTTTTGAGGAGCGGTGGGCGCTGTCTGGGGTTCTCTGCTCGGTGACCCCGTCCGGTTCCCTCCGTCTGACCCTTTGATTGAGGGGAAGAGTGAGAGACGCCAGCCCCAGCCGTTGCCGCTGTGGATACCATCATTCCTGTCATCTAGTAGGGGTCCTATAATACATGGGTGTCTACCCACCCCACCCCTAAACCGCCCACCCCGCAGCCGTGCCCATCTTACCGGGCACTCTCAGGAGAGGGAGGATCGGTGACAGTGGGCGCGGCACTAGGTAACTCGAGGGGGTGGAAGACCACGAGTGTCGAGGAAGCCCCCCCACTCTAGGCCACCAGGTAACTCAGGAGGGTGGAAGACCACGAGTGTCGAGGAAGCCCCCCCGCTCTAGGCCACCAGGTAACTCAGGAGGGTGGAAGACCACGAGTGTCGAGAAAGCCCCCCCGCTCTGGGCCCGGGCTAGCCTGAACACTTCTCCCTCCTGAAAGCTGCTGTGTTATACCTTCTGTTTGCGTTGTTTTGTTGCATAGTTTTTTTGTTTCCTTTGGTAATTCTGTAAGCGTTACCAATAAACTTTCTTTCTGTTTCAAAAAAAAACCTTCCCTGTCGATCCACCCAGACCAGATCTATACTGTCCCGGGTCGCAGCATTTTTGACAACCTATTTCTAGTCCGAGAACTTTTGGAACTCGGGCGGAGAGATGGTCTGTCGTTCGCCCTCCTGTCTCTTGACCAGGAGAAGGCGTTCGATAGAGTAGACCATGGGTACCTCCTGAGCACTCTGCAGGCGTTTGGATTCGGACCTCAGTTTGTGAGTTTTCTCCGAGTGCTGTATGCCTCCGCGGAGTGTTTGGTTAGGCTCAACTGGACCCTGACTGAACCGGTCAGCTTCGGGCGAGGATTGCGGCAGGGGTGCCCCCTCTCGGGCCAGTTGTATGCTCTGGCGATCGAGCCTTTCCTCTGTCTCCTCCACAGGAGGATGACAGGGTTGGTGCTGCAGGAGCCGGAGCTGCGGCTGGTCCTGTCGGCGTACGCCGATGACGTACTCCTCGTGGTCCAGGACCCGGCCGACTTGGTGCGAGTGGAGGATTCTAGAGTTCTTCTGGTCAGGAATGCACTGGGCCCCTGTTGGAGTTCTTCATTACCCCTGAAGGAAGGAGGGCAGGGCCTGAAGTGTCTGTACACTCAGGTCCATGTTTTCTTCCTCCAGGCCCTGCAAGGCTCTTTTATAGTGCAAGCTCCCCCCCCCACTCTGGGCCCAAGATAGCGTGAACACTTCTCCCTCCTGAAAGCTGTTGTGTTATACCTTCTGTTTGCGTTGTTTTGTTGCATAGTTTGTTTTGTTTTCTTTGGTAACTCTTTGCAAGAGTTACACAATAAAATTCTTTTCTGTGTTTTTTTTTTTTTTTTTTTAAACCTTCCCTGTTACATTACCCAGGGAAAAGGGACTGACTTAACCTGGGGCTAATATATCTGCTTCAAAAAATTACTCTCCTGTAGCCATTTGGCCTGACCCTGTCACAGTACTTTGATAAGATATTCAGCATCATAAGATCTAGAATTGGCCTCCAACCACCCTTCTTTTGGGGAACCAGAAAGTACTTGAAGTAAAATCCCCTTCCTCTATATTTAGTGGGGACAGGTTCCATAGCTACTATGTAGAGGAGGGAGAAAATCTCTTGTCTCATAGTTTTATGAGATGGGTCCCTGAAAAGTGACAGGGAAGGACGGAGGAGGATATAAAATCAAAATGCATGGGTTAGCGCAATTTTATAACTGTCAAGACTCCTCTGACAGGGGTAGTCTGCTCCCATGTGTTGTGGAAGAGACTATTCCCCAGAAAGATGAGAGAATGGAATGGGAAGGATGGTGCAACATCAGATCAAGGTCACAGAGGTGATTCTGGTCCTCAATCAAGCTGACAAAATATATATTTTGTAAATGGCTGCTGCATCAATACAGATGCAGTAAAGAACTTCCCCTTGGCACTCTGGGATTCTTTTTAGGTGGCTCCAAAGACCTGTGGTAGGTTGAGAACTGAGCTGGGCCAGGGTCTCTGAGGTGTCTGACACAGACTAAACATCGTTTTGTTTGCAGGCATAGATAAGCTCAGTGAATGAAGGGTTGCCCTAGAGTCCTTTAGAGAATGAACAAATTCATTGAATATTTTAAAGTCCATCAAAGAAAAGGTCCTCTGCAGTTTTTTGGACTTCACAAGGAAATCCTTAAGACTGCAGCCATGAGGCTTGATACATGACTACAGCTATGGAAATGGATCAGGTTGCTGCATCAAGAGAAGCTTGCAAAGTTGTCCTTGCCAGAAGCTATTCCTCTGTGATAACGGCCTGAAATTGCTATCTATGCTTTTGTGAGATGTTCAAAAAAGGAGTTAATTTTTTTATAGTTAACGTGGTTATATTTTGCAAGAATCAGAGGGCAGTTGGCAATTCTAAACAGCAGGGTGACAGACAAGTCTCTTTTTAGACTAAAGAGATTTAAGCATTTTTTGGTCTTTATCATGTATGGTAGCCTTTGAATGGTGTCTGTTGTGTTTGTTTACTGCATCCATGATGAAAGAGTTAGGGGGTAGGATGGGAAAATAAAAAAATTCTGAACCTTTAGCCAAATGTAGTACTTCTTGTCTGTCTTCTTAGCTGTTGGTGGGGGTAATGGCAGGAGCCTTTCAGATTTTATAGGTATGTTCTAATAACACCTAGTTTATAGGAAGGGCCACCCATGCTGAAGATAGTGCATAAATAATGTCCAGCAGTTGTGTTGAGTCTCTTGTACTTCATCTAATAGTATTTGAAGACTGTCTGCCACCATCTTCACCAACTCCTGAAGTTGTAAACAGTAGATGGAGGAGGTGTAACAGCTTCATATGGCGAGGACGATGAAATATTAGTCTGAGGAGTAGCTTTCTCACCAGCTCTCTTTTCTTGCTCCTCAGATGTCTTCTCCTGCAATGCGGATTGCTGTGAAGGAAACAGAGGATTGGGGAGTACTGTCTCTGGTTTTCTCTTCATATCTTGCAAAAATGTTGGTGGTATACAGTCCAAGGGTCCCAATATAGTCAATGAGGGAGGAATCCAGGACTGGTCATACCATGGAGGGTACTGAGGTGGTCAATGTCATCATACAAGCCTTGAATCATCCCTCAGTAGAGCAAGCTGAAGAGATTCTAGTCTAGGCAGGTAATCATAAAACCCTGAACAGAAATTTGAAAGTCTAAAGAGCTCTCATATGCATAGTCTAGTGGAGGGTCAGATGAAGAAGGGGTGATTTTTTTTATCTCTCCATATTTTTAGTTACTGGGGAATCAGTCTATACCAGTGATAGGCAAGGTACAGGAAAATAGTGGAACTTGCAGCACTGGAAGTCTAACTGAACTTAGTAAAGGAGACTCAGATGGTTCAATGGAAATTAATAAATCCCTGAACTCTTATCGTACTAGGAGAAGTTGTGCAGGAACAGGATGTACCCACATCTGCAGGACTGGCAGCTGAAGTACTGAAGAAGCAGTAGATATTGCGGTTGATACAGTCTTCTTCAGTGAGGAGCCCCTAAAGTCTCTAGAACCTTGGTCATGCTTCAAGAGTACCAAAAGGTTTGGTACCAATCAGTGGGTGCCATGTGATTTTATTTTAGAGCTCTCTTCATTGCTTGAAGCCTCCACAGAAGTCTTTGAGAGGAACAGTGTCTCAGATATGGAAGATCTTTGATTTATGTTCTTTCTGAAGAGATTTAGCACTCATTTTAGTAAAAGTCTTTCCTACATCACTTGCATGTCTAGTGGAGTTACTTGGAGGCTACCGTACAGGAAGATGGGGGTGTCTCGAGCCGAGATCCAATGGTGGATGGAGGGAGCACTCCATCACAAGGAGGCAAAATTTAATCTCCCTGTCATCTCTATATAATGTGTGTGTGCTGGAGTCATAACAAATTACTGAACCTGCAAGAATCTTGGTTCAAATGAAATGTAAACACTGGCTATTGTATCCCCGCTTGTACAATGGTGCAAACATGTATTCCCAAGGCAGGGGATACAATGCAGGTGACTGTTTCTAACTGAAGAGGACTCCTAGCAAGTGAGGCAATGTTTGAAGCCTGGGGAATTAGGCATGCCCCAAAACAAAACAGGCTTTGTTGAAAAAGGACCTTCTGTACGGGGTAAGGGTTGGTAGCGGAAGGTCAAAACCTTGGGTGACAGGGGGTAAAAACTCAACCAAAATAAATACTAAGTAAAAGAATAAAACTATTGTAAATATAAATAAACTATAAACAATAGCTAAGAGGTACCTGCGCAAGCAAGTGCTAGCAAACGTGTCATATCTGGCAGGGTGGTAGAGAAGGAACTGAGGGCAGTTTGTGCATTTTATTTCTATATACCTTTGGTATGGGTCAAAAACACTGCTAGGGCGCACTGCTTCAAAACATAGCTAGGGCGCACTGCCTCTAGTCAAGGCACTTGGGGCACATGTGGACCACCTCAAGTGGAGCACCCATAGGGACACTATTCAGTGAAAAATACATCTTCAGTGTTTGGTTATTGATTGTGCAAGTGGGGATACAATAGCCACTGTTTACATTTAATTTCAACCAAGATTCTTTCAGGTTCAGTAATTTCTTATGACTCCAGCACACATATATAGTGTTGTATTACTGTGTATCAAGCCCTTCAGCAAATCTTTCAGCAATTTTGTCCTTCAGCTTAACACAGCAGGTGTTAAATCAAATCACTGAATCAAACAAAGCACAGCCTGTCTACTGAGGCTCTTCAGTTTATACAGTAATTCTACTAATCATAGAACATTTTTCTAAAAGGTGAACTGTGTCTACATATCCATGGCACTTTAATCTGCTTCCATACTCTTTCAAGCTTTCAGACTTCACTTCTGCAAGGTGCACAGAATGATTAGATTCCAGCTATGACTTTGTTCAATGCTCTCCAGAAACTTAAATGAAGAACTTTTTTTTTTTTTAATTGTGAATGGGAAACACAGCAACCACCTTTGGAGAGTTTCCTAAATTAAAAACACTGGACTCTGTTTTCACATTTTGACACCAGCTAGTGTGATTTGCTGACTTTCTTCTTACTTGTTCAGTGTATGTGGCTATCCACTACATAAACATGACATTTAGTTTACAGTAAAACAAATTCTAAATAACATATTTAAAAGTTTTAATAAATGCAATAGGGAAGAGTAATTTTGGGCATTACAAATCCTTACTTGATGTAAATTGGTGTAGCCCGACTGACTACAAAGAGGCAACATCAATTTCTACCAGCTGAGGATCTGATTTTTCATTCTTTATACTGGTGTGCATAAAAATGCACACAAGGTTTTCAAAAACAATTTTATTTTAAATGTTTCTAGGCTAAAGATAAACTTTATTTTAATTATCATGAAAGTCCAAAGTAAAACAAAATATAAGATAGTCAAAACACAAAAAAATACAGCTAATTTCTAAATTATTAGGTAAATTCTGACTTTTTATCCTTGATTTTCAGGGACACGTCCGATCTTTCATCAAGGATTCTCCTTGTGCCTCCTCCAGTGCTCATTATTACTCATTAAGGTCTGGGATTTAAAAATTAGAACTGAATGTCAGATTGTGAAAAGCAACTGAGTTTTCCCTTTTAGAAATCTTTCTTTCCTGGGATCAAGTTAGAGATCATGTCTGATTCTGAAAAAAGTGGCAAATATTCACCATCACCCATGAAATCAAAGAAAAAAAGAAAAAAAGTGTATTCTATTTGTGAAATAGGAAAACAACTGTGTTCTAAAATGGAACATTCAGGTCCCATGAAAAGTCACCCCCTTACTGCAAAAAAGAGAAAATAAAATCCTCAGGAAAATGGCAATTTTCCTATTCTTTGAATTCTCCGAAGTTTAAGGGTCAGATTCAAATATTTTTACTCTGGTTTAGTAGTACTTACTAGTGGATCCTTGCTACTGGTAAAGTACTCTTCAGTGTAAGCAAGCATGTAAGAATCTATCCCTAAATTTATGTAGGTCCAGGTATCAAGAGATTATTCAATTATCACTGTGAAAGGCCCTGCTCACAAATTTTGAGACAAAACAGAGGTTAAAAAAAGTATGGTCACTTATTTAGTTACTAATACTTCCCACTTTTGCATTTCTGGTTTTGCATGTTTTATGTGGTTATTTTATTTTGGTTGCAGCTAGGAACCATAAAAACGGCCATACTCGGTCAGACCAAAGGTTCATCTAACCACAATAAAATGTGCCAGAATACCACTGCAACAGGGTGGCTGATCACTTCTGTTACAACCCCTGCCACTGACAGCAATATGGGCCAGGTTCAGGGTGTCTAGGGGACCTTTCAAAGTTTCATTTGTTTTAGACTCGAATACTGATCCAGAACTGCTCTCTGGGAAATTAAAATATAACCTCCTTGACCACCTTTTTAGGTGGTTCTTCCCCACTCTCAGGCATTCGGGAGTCCTTGGCAATATGGAGTATTGTTTTATGTCTGAGGGAAAAGGGAGGAGGTGAATGGGCAAATGACACATGATAATCCAGTATATACACAACAAAATTAGACAGACAGAGGCAGTGTATCAGAAGTATAGCCATCATCACTGTCCCAAGTATTTTTTTTAAAAACTTGCTCAGGTCCAGAACTCTTAGGACTTATCTAAACAAACAGTTCATAAGCCATAGTGTGAATCTACCCAACATGTCATGGTCTTCTGTATGAGATATGGACTGGCCACAGAGCTTGCTTATATAGATGAGCTGTTTTCATCATAAGATCCTTTGTGCACTTAGGTGGCACTGTGTAAAATACCTTATTTAAATGAATCTCTGCCAGCTATGGCTGAGATTCATTTAAATAAGGTATTTTACACAGTGCCAACTAAGTGCACAGTGGGCTGGTATGAGGTAGATTCATGCTCTGATTTATTGTGAACTAAGTATTTGTGTATACAATCCCCCAGTCTCACAATAAGCCCCCACCTGGCCAAAATTCACTCATGGGTCCAGTTAGACTTATTGGCACTCAGGGGCCTCAGGGGATGACTCTTCTCTGTCTGCTGCAGTCCACAGAAATCCATACCACTAAGTCCCTCTCTGATATGCAGCCACCTGGCTCACTTCTGTGACATCAGCTCTGCAAGCTGCTGCTCTGGCTGGGCCCCTTTGTGAAGTCAGCTGTGCACTGACAACAATGCCACCATCTGCCCAACCTGGTCCAGTCTTTCAGTATCCACCCAGGGCTCAGAATCTCCAGGGAGGAACCTAAAGCAAAACAGAACTCTGGGACATAGTCTGTGATTCCTGATATACAGCTTGTGGTATCTAAGACACAGTTCTCTACTCTTTGCTTGAATTTAAATTCTATTACCAAGCCAGTGTCCCCCATCTACTCCACGTAAATAAAATAGCCAAATACTACTACTTAACCTGCTGCGTCATCTTCAGTCCATGCATTATGCTTTTCTGCAACAATGGATAAACATCCTCCTCTTAAAAACACAAAAAACAGGGGAATATAGTAGGAAGAGAGCCTAAGGTATAAGCCCTTGTATTAAACACATGGTATGAAGCAGAACCTGCTCACAGAATCTGGCAAGAACAGGGCTAATAATACAAAAAATACCCATTCTTAAGAGGTGCTAGTCAAAGTACTCATGCAAACACATCCCAATATCAAGTGGTACCAAAACATCCCGATATCACAAATGATACAAAAACATTCCCCCAAAATAACAAAAACACACTAACCCCTCCTAAAAAATAAGGTCAAAATAACAATATGTAATAAAAATGTTTTAATTAAACCAACATGTACAAGGTAATAAGTAATAACTAGCCACGTCAGGGGGCAGTAACTGTGTGAGAAGGTCGGTACTAACTTGTTTGTATCAGGATATAAATATGTATCTCAAAGAAAGTATATTTGTCTGGCTTAGGGAGGGGAATGGAAAGTCTGCTACGGGCTTACATGTATGAGTGGTCCAGTAAAGTGCGTGGGATACTAGTATCGTGGTTCATTGACAATAAACCTGGCTGTGTACCTTCGTCCCTTAATGGATCTTGTGGTCATATGGCGGTTCACTCAAGGTCTGTCACGCCAGCTGGGACAGCACACTAGAAAACTATACACACACAGAGACAAACATCTATCAACATATAACCACAGGCATATCTTGCACAATGCCCTTTCATGAGTATAATCACAGTAACAATTTATTGTGATTTATACATCAGAACATAGACAAATTCCAACTAAAGCAATAAAACCAAGAATGTGGAACTATAGGTGTTATAATAAATGTAAATGAGACTGGTGAAAGCTGGCTTTTCCCCTATAGAGGGAGCAGAATATTCCATCCTCCCTAAAACTTAACTCTGAGGTTTATGCATGCATAATTGTTTGCAGGGTTAGTTCCCTGAGATCTCCATATGGAATTCACCTAGAGGTCATGAGGCATGTGTGCTGAATCAGTGATCTCTAATCAGTTAGGTGGTAAGGAGCTCACCTCAGTATCTCACACTTCAAGAGATACACACATGGAGCTCCATTGAGATATCCCAGCATTAAGATCATGGACAATAAATGGCTGTATGTTTCTGTATGGTGAGATGTTTTGAGAAAGCTTGCTACTGATGCTGATTCCATTTACAAAACTTTTATCTGCTTGCTTCTGGTGCCTCTTCAACAGTGATGAACTACATAGAATCTCACTTGCCGGGAAGACAAACAATAATTTCACTCCCCAAGATGGATCTGCTTGTACAGAAGGTCACTAAACGTTTACTGGCCGTTTCTCCAGGGCATGGGAGCCTTGAAGAGGATTTGGTCAAAAAAAAAGCTACAGGCCTGGAATAATACCCTACATTCCATCAGTGCCTGGGGAACAAAGTAATTAAGGGGAATTGAAACCCACATGGAGACCAAGTCATGTGACCAGACAGCAAGTGTGAAAAAATTGGAACACTTATTTTCAGGGTGACGGTGGGGAAGGCATAGTTGCCTATATAAGGCAAAGCCCCTAATATTGGGATGATCCCAGTAATATCAGGACATCTGATCACCCTAGGACCAAATGGAGATTTCTTTGCATTGACAAAAAGTGTGTTTGTTCACAGAACATAAATAGTAGAAAAAGTCAATTAATTACTGGCCTGAGAAAGTGTGGCCCCATTTCTCAAATAGGGTGTTTTGTAACAGAAGCAAAAACACGTGTAACTATGGCACACAATCTTGCTGTGATATATGCAGGTATAAATCAGATATTTTTCTTTATGACCAGTATTTGTATCTAGAACTATGTGAAAAGAAATGGCACTGCAAGCCTTTTACAAAAAAAAAATCTGTTTTTAGTAGAGCTTTCTCTTATCTCTCCTTCTCTCATCTCCTTTCCTCTCTCAACTCACCCTTCCCACCAAGAAGAGTTTTACATCCACCCCTAGTCTCAATTAGCCATAATCTGTTAGACATTAGAAAATACCACCCCCAGCCCATTCTACTTATGAAAGTAGTATCTCCGGGTTCTTGCCCCATTGTTAAACTAAGCAAGTAAATACTTGCTGAACAGAGATTTTCTTAGTCACCTTCCATAAACTACAACTGAGTAAGAGCAGAGAATTTGCATACCAGCACTCCATTCCACCATCTGGGATGCCAGCCTTTGGTGCTGACTTTGTGAATTGCGCTGTTCATTGATTAACTTGACAAATGACAAATACTTTAACTCCCATCAACATCTCAGTGTTGTGCACGCAGAGGCTCCAAACTAATTACCATATTTCAAACTAAAAAATGGGGTTGTTTTCTCCCCTTCTCTGGGCATTTTAACTTTTCCTTATT
Organism: Caretta caretta; assembly: GCF_965140235.1. NCBI lineage: Eukaryota > Metazoa > Chordata > Testudines > Cheloniidae > Caretta > Caretta caretta. The sequence goes on from NC_134209.1 coordinate 58,267,480, forward strand.
CTGATATGGCTATAAAGTTTTGTTAAATTGCATAGAGCCTGATTTTAATGCGGTTTAATAATCACATTAAAACACCCCTAGGGCTAGAAATACACACTCCTGGCATCCAGAAGGCAATCATACAATGGTCTGCAAATCCCCCAGACAGACTTTAGTTCTTTTGTCTATAGTACTTGTCCCCCTCTTCCCCTTTTTTCTCCCAGGATGTTTCTGAGTATCCACCTGTCACAGCTACTAGCCCCCTGCCAACAACAGGCTGGTTTCCTGCCCAGCTATCAACTTTTTAGTTGGCTCTCTCTCCACAGTCAACTCCGAGGTCACTTCCACTCCCATGCTCCTTCCAAACCCCAGTCCTCCATGACCTCATAATATTGCTTGCCCTTTCTGTCCTTTGGAAATTATGGGGTCCTCTATTGTTTCATGAACTGCATGCTGGGTAAGAAGTTAAACATGAAAGGACTCCATGTTTCTAAAAACAAATTGGCTCTTTCAGAGAGCCATTTACAGATATGATGCAACTGCAGATTGCAATCAAGCCATATGCAAACAGACTGTCTTCCCTTGTGCCTCCTACAAACTTTTGCCTCCTGCAAACTGTACTTCTCTCACTATGTTCCATGAAGATTAATATTGAGCCAGTAACAAACTGGGGGTTAACAAAGCAACAAGCCAGCAGATTTATTCCAATATTAATAAATCCCATATACCTGACCTTAAGATTTACACAGCTGTATGATACCTCTGAGCTGCTTGTTGTGAAAGAAGGGCAATGAGTTTTTTTGCAATCTTTTTAAGCTTATGATGCTTGCGCTTCTATACTGCATAGCTATTGCCAAATATGTTTCAATGCCATGTGTAATCAGTAGTTCATAATTCCTAAATACTTAAGTAGGATTTCAGACATTTTCTGTGGGCAAAGTTAAGGACTAAGGATTTATGGTTGAAAGGCATTGTCTTATGTCAAAGACATCTCATATTCATATATACATTTTGGAAAAAAAACAGTAGCTTTGAAAAGATTAACATTTTCCCCCTAAAACATAAGAACATAAGAATGGCCATACTGGGTCAGACCAAAGGTCCATCCAGCCCAGTATCCTGTCTACTGACAGTGGCCAATGCCAGGTACCCCAGAGGGAGTGAACTTAACAGGTAATGATCTAGTGATCTCTTTTCTGCCATCCATCTCCACCCTCTGACAAACAGAGGCTAGGGACACTATTCCTTACCCATCCTGGCTAATAGGCATTAATGGACTTAACCTCCAAGAATTTGTCTAGTTCTCTTTTAAACCCTGTTTTAGTCCTAGCCTTCTCAACCTCCTCAGGCAAGGAGTTCCACATGTTGACTGTGCGCTGAGTGAAGAACTTCCTTTTATTTGTTTCAAACCTGCTACCCATTAATTTCATTCGTTGGCCCCGAGTTCTTATATTATGGGAAAAAGTAAATAACTTTTCCTTATTCACTTTCTCCACACCACTCACGAATTTATATATCTCTATCATATCCCCCCAGTCTCCTCTTTTCCAAGCTGAAAAGTCCTAGCCTCTTTAATCTCTCCTCATTTAGGACCCATTCCAAACCCCTAATCATTTTCGTTGCCCTTTTCTGAACCTTTTCTAATGCCAGTATATCTTTTTTGAGGGGACCACATCTATACACAGTATTCAAGATGTAGGTGTACCATGGATTTATATAATGGCAATAAGATATTCTCCGTCTTCTTCTCTATCCCTTTTTTAATGATCCCTAAAATCCCGTTTGCTTTTTTGACTGTCGCTGCACACTGCGTGGATGTCTTCAGAGAACTATCCACAATGACTCCAAGATCTTTCTCCTGATTAGTTGTAGCTAAATTAGCCCCTATCATATTGTATGTATAGTTGGCATTATTTTTTCCAATGTGCATTACTTGACATTTATCCACATTAAATTTCATTTGCCATTTTGTTGCCCAATCACTTAGTTTTGAGAGATCTTTCTGAAGTTCTTCACAGTCTGCTTTGGTCGTAACTATCTTGAGCAGTGTAGTATCGTCTGCAAACTTTGCCACCTCACTGTTTACCCCTTCCTCCAGATCATTTATGAATAAGTTGAATAGGATTGCTCTTAGAACTGACCCTTGGGGAACACCACTAGTTACCCCTCTCCATTCTGAAAATTTACTATTCCTACCCTTTGTTCCCTGTCTTTTAACCAGTTCTCAATCCATAAAAGGATCTTCCCTTTTATCCCATGACAACTTAATTTACGTAAGAGCCTTTGGTGAGGGACCTTGTCAAAGGCTTTCTGGAAATCTAAGTACACTATGTTCACTGGATCCCCCCTGTTCACATGTTTGTTGACCCCTCAAAGAACTCTAATATATTAGTAAGATATGATCTCCCTTTACAGAAACCATGTTGAATTTTGCACAACAATTTATGTTCTTCTATGTGTCAGACAATTTTATTCTTTACTATTGTTTCAACTAATTTGCCTGGTACTGATGTTAGACTTATCGGTCTGTAATTGCCAGGATCACCTCCAGAGCTCTTCTTAGCTAATGTAATGCTAATATTTATCTTCCAGTCATTGGGTACAGTAGCTGATTTAAAGGACAGGTTACAACCATAGTTAATAATTCCACAATTTCACGTTTGAGTTCTTTCAGAACTCTTGGGTGAATACCATCTGGTCCCGGTGACTTGTTATTGTTAAATTTCTCAATTAATTCCAAAACCTCCTCTAGTGATACTTCAGTCTGTGACAATTCCTCAGATTTGTCACTTACAAAAGACGGCTCAGATTTGGGAATCTCCCTAACATCCTCAGCCATGAAGACTAAAGCAAAGAATTTGTTTAATTTCTCTGCAGTGACTTTATCGTCTTTAAGTGCTCCTTTTGTATTTCGATTGTCCAGGGGCCCCACTGATTGTTTAGCAGGCTTCCTGCTTCTGATGTACTTAAACATTTTGTTATTACTTTTTGAGTTTTTGGCTAGCTGTTCTTCAAACTCCTTTTTGAGTTTCTTATTACATTTTTACATTTAATTTGGCAGTGTTTATGCTTGTATTTCATCTCATTTTAGGTGGCCTGTTTCAGCAGTAAAGCACTCTGAAGGAGGATTTGTCTTCAAAAATAGTGATTACTAAAAGAGAGAGAGAGAAACCAATTGCACCAGTGGAAATGGTAAAATAACTAACTTATAATGTAGACGTACATATTGTTCCTTAAAATTTTACCTTAAAGAAACCATCCTCCTTCCTGCGTAAAACTGGCCCCGTAATCATGAAAAGTAAGAAAGAGTTTAAACTTTATCTTTATCATAGCCTTTTAGATGAGAGTGGTAAAAGTTCTGAATTTCAAAACAGGAGGAAAAAAACCTCAATCAAAAGTTTTTCAAAGTTTCCAAAGCTACTCCCAGGGCTTCTATCATGAATATAAATGGACATAACAGTAGTTTTCAATCCCCCCCCCCCCCCCCGTTCTTAGTTAAAAGATGTTTCCTACATGTTTTACATGTTATAAATGAGAAAATATCTTGCATGACATTTGAGACAAGTCTAACGGTTTTCTGCTAGCTCCTTCAGTTATTCCATTCCAATGCCTTTTAGCACTTACTGCCTTCTAGGAGCTACATCATATTCAGGTCATGAGAGTTTATTCAGAATACAGAAGGGGGTGGTTTTTTGAGAGAGAGAAATTGTGCTCAAGTGGGTAGTTTAATTCTAGCCCGAACTGACAGCAACAGTAGAAAATAAGCTTTCCAATGAAGAATATTTGTTATATTTTATTCTTCTCTCCTAATGCCTTGATATTACCATTTGAAAATGAAAAATCCATATCATTATCGAGCACGTTTAATTAATTATTTTATTACAATGTTAAGCTTGAAAAATGATTTACATTTGAGCGCTTAAATCACCTAAATTAATCCTTCTCATGTAATAGATGCAATACGTAAAGCATGCTACATTTTCATATGTAAGTTTTTCAGTTCACTTACACTAGTCTGAACAAGTCAGCTTCTACAAATTGTTTATTCCATAGATCTTTAGCATAATGGTTGGCATAATGACCATCTAAACATTTCTCATCAAGGGAGCCAGTGCTGCAGATGAAATAGTTGGGCTCCAGAAATGATACAGCAAATGAATGTATTTCTTTCTTGGGAGGATGATTTAAAAATAAATAATCTACTGAAAATCTGTCTGGGTTGCACCATGTTTCACTAATGTTCCATTTGTCTCAGCCATTAAAAATGTGGGCTCAGAGAAGCCTTTGACATCTGCATGAAGAAGTTACTCTTGGTGTATGGATCTCCCTCTGCAGAAAGCACATTTAATCAGTTCTGAAGCAGATTCTCCCCTTCCCCCAGAGAGCTCTGTGAGGAGGGTGAGGCTGAGGCTGAGCTAAATCCATCAGGGGTACATAGAGTATCTCACCTCTAATCCCGCTCCTTGCCAGCTGTCTGATTCAGGCTGAGCTTGCTTGGAAAGTTTCAGCCAGAACTGTCCAGTTGTTTCCAAGACAGACTAGGAAAAAATACATGGTTTTGTCCATGTAAAAAAATTATGGTGACCTCTTTGAAAATCTCTAGCTCCTCCCATGCTTTGAAGCAGGAAATTGAAATTTGGCAAGGGATGAACCTTTGTATCAGTAGTTTGCCTTTTGCTATACTTTAAAAATTGACTAATTTATAAGCTTTTGAAAAATTGTAGATCAAGTATGTTCAGTAGATTTTATCAGCTAAATTCCCCAAAGGTTCAAACTGCACTGAGTATATTCCAGTCCAGCACTGTGCAGGACACTTAGAGCCACAGCTGCTGCAGGTGGTGCCATATCTGGTTCTGGGCACCTGAATGGAGAGCATGGAGACCATCTATATTGTGCTCTCAATGATACCACACCGCACCCCACCCCACCCCCATGGAGCCCAGGAAGCACAGAGGAGGAACGCATGAGGGGTCATGAGCCAGACATACAGGGGTGGGGCATGGTAGTGAAGTAGAGGGGGACAAGGAGCAGGAGGGGAGAGGGAAACTGGAACTGGGGTGTGGGGGAGACTGGGACTAGGAACCAGTGAGCGCTGGGAAGGACTGGAGTTGCCAAATTAGCACTGCTGTGCAAGATACTGGGTAAAGAGCCCAAGGAGGAACCTGGAGACCCTGAGAATGGGCAAAGAGCCCAGAGAGGAAGATTGGAACTGGAAGTGAGTACTGACGGGGAACATGCAGGGAAAGCACTAGAAGCTTGGGTAAGGAAGAAAGTTCAATGAGGAACCAGGGTAGTATGGGGGAAGAACTGGGACAAGGGTAGAGAGTCCTGAGTGGGAGACTAGGACTTACTGAGCAAGGAAACTTGGATGAGAAGCCCATGGAGTGAAGACTTGGGGAAGGGGGCATTGAATCTCCTCATCTGGAGTACTGTGTCCAGTTTTGGGCCCCACACTACAAGAAGGATGTGGATAAATTGGAAAGAGTCCAGCGAAGGGTAACAAAAATGATTAGGGGTCTGGAACACATGACTTATGAGGAGAGGCTGAGGGAACTGGGATTGTTTAGTCTGCGGAAGAGAAGAATGAGGGGGGGATTTGATAGCTGCTTTCAACTACCTGAGAGGTGGTTCCAGAGAGGATGGTTCTCGACTATTCTCAGTGGTAGCAGATGACAGAACAAGGAGTAATGGTCTCAAGTTGCAGTGGGGGAGATTTAGGTTGGATATTAGGAAAAACTTCTTCACTAGGAGGGTGGTGAAACACTGGAATGCGTTGCCTAGGGAGGTGGTGGAATCTCCTTCCTTAGAAGTTTTTAAGGTCAGGCTTGACAAAGCCCTGGCTGGGATGATTTAATTGGGGATGGGCCCTGCTTTTGAGCAGGGGGTTGGACTAGATGACCTCCTGAGGTCCCTTCCAACCCTGATATTCTATGATTCTATGAATTCTATTTTAGGCAACATTATGTAGAATCTCTGCAGTGGTGCAGCCCAACCCCCCACTATGCCGCTCCAGCCCCAGCCCCACCCTAGGACAACTCTTATGCAAGAGTTTGTGAGGAAGTCCTTGAGAAGCAGGCTTATTCTGCAGTGTCCTCTCTGGAGGAATTTGTCCCCAAGACAAAAAAACAGGGGTTTAAGGACCCCATTACAGTGCTCCTGCCCTTTTACCTGACATAAAGGGTATATCTACGCTGCAATTAGACACCTATGGGTGGCCTGTGCCAGCTGACTCAGGTTAACAGGGCTTGGGCTAAGAGGCTGTTTAATTGCAGTGCAGCCATTCAGGCTCAGGCTGCAACCCAAGCTCTGGGATCCTCTCACCTCCCAGAGTCCTAGAACCCAGGCTTCACCCAAGCCCAAATGTCTACACCACAATTAAACATCCCCTTAGCTGGAGCCCAGCAAACCTGAGTCAATGGACACAGGCAAGATGCAGGTGTCCAATTGCTGTGTAGACATACACAAGGAGACCAGAGCAGGGTTTAGGATTTCTCCCATCATAGGCAGGGCCAGAGAATACAGACTAATACAGCTACAATAGTTCCTCTAATAAGCCTTGTGTATGGTGCCTAAATACTGTGATAATAGCCACATTAGAAATTCATTCTCAAAGCAGTCTTCCTTATTCAAGTGCACTTTGAGAGTTACTGCACTGTATGGTAAAAAAGTTATTGTACGGTAGCAAAAAGCTGCTTAGAAGACAGGCTTTCACAAAAGTATAAAAATGTAGATTAAACAAATAGGGACACAAAGAAGAAGTTTTCAACACTACCTGGGTGTGGGAGGTTTGGCTGTGGATCTGAACTATGTGACACCCTTAGCGAAAAAAAGGAAATTAAAAAAAAAATAAATAAGAGTTGTAGCTTGTTGCTTATGTAGAAGTTTTAGTGTCATCGATTTAGCTGGAATTTCAGAACAATTGTTCTCTTTTCTTTATGTCATAAACACATTGTCATGCAGTCAGTTCAACTTGTAAGGTGTGTCATAAAATGCAAATACCAACATATTCAAAAATAATTAAACAATACAAGCCATGTGGGTCTGCTGTACCAGATGGGCCAGTTGTTGAATTTAGGACAGATCCAGAGAAAGCTGCTAGCTACTTTCTGTGCCTAATTTATGAAACAACTTATTATAAACCAAAACAAAATGAAATATTTCTCCCAACAAAGACTTGTTTTTAAATGTCTGTCTTGAGAGATGGTAGTGAAATGAAAAATCGCTTAGGTATCACTTTGCATCCCTGGCGTTAGGAAACCTCTCATGGCACTCACCGATTCTCCTGGCTGCAGAGTACCACATGAAATGACACTGACAAAATCCAAAGATATCTACATAAAATAGAGGTGCATTCCATCCAAAACTGTATTCTAGAATTGTAATGTCAACTTGTATAGATCACGACTATCTGAATTTTTTATTCTTTGTGGGAGAGGACAATAGCACAAGCTCACTAGCAAATATATATGGATTAATTTATGCCAGAGATGTAGTACTTGTGTCACTGCTGATGTATTATGGAATATGCACAATGTGTTTTTAAATATTGCGCCAGTCAGTAGATTTACACTACAGTGGAGTCGCATTTTACGCTGTCTAAAGTCAGCGTGTAAGGCGAAAATCGCGCATAGTCAAATTTACCTTTGAAAATCCCTAAATTGCCCATAAAAGTACAGTATACACTCCACCACATTAAGATTGGGATCAGCATCCATAGCGCTATGTATCCGTGAGAACGTAAGCCTGGTGTATGTGGCCTTGAAACAGCGAATCACAGCTTGGTCAAGAGGTTGGAGGATGGAAATGGTATTGGGGGGGGTAGAAAGACGACTTCAACATTGTTATGCGCAAACCGAAGTGCCGCAGGGTTGCCAGGAGCATTGTCTATGATCAGCAACACTTTAAAGTCAAGTCCTTTCTCTTCAAGGTACCGCTTGACCTCCGGAATGTGGAACCAATCCAGAAATAATGCTGCTGTCACCAAGCCTTTTTATTTGATTGCCAAAACACAGGCAGGAGATTTTTGTTCTTGCCTTTTAGTGCATGGGGATTTGCAGCTCTGTAGAGCAAGCCAGGCTTTATTAAATGCCCAGCCACATTGCCACAAAACAACAGTCACATGGTCTTTAGCTGCTTTGAAGCCTTGTCTCTCTGATTTCGAAGTGTAAGTGTGGTTGGGAATTTTTTTTCAGAAAAGCCCAGTCTCGTCAGCATTAAAAACTTGTTCTGGAAGATAGTCCTTTTTTACTATGATTTTCTTTAATTGTTTGAGGTAGGCTTTTGCTGTCTCTTCAGTGGCAGATGCAGCTTCACCAGTAGTCTGCACGTTTTTGAGGTTGAAGCGGTTCCTAAAACTGTTAAGCCAACCTTGGCTGGCTTTGAATTCCTTCTCATCAGAAGGCTGTCCCTCTTCAGTGGGAGGTTTGAACAGTGCGTAGAGGCCCTGTTCAAAAAAGTGCCTTTTCTCGCAACGTGTTGCCATCGATAGGCACACGTTTACAGTTCATGTCTTCCAGCCACAAATTTAATACCTTTTCAGTCTTCACTAAAGTCTTATCAAGTATCTGGCTCATCACCTTGGCAGTTATTGGAGCACTTGATGCCATGGCTTGATGAATTTCTCTCTCTCAAATCTTGATGGCACGGATGCTAGATTTGTTGCAGCGATATTTATGCACCGCGTAGGAGACAGACATACCGTCTCTCAATAAGTCCAACACAGCCAGTTTTTCCTCCAGCATTGGAACAGATTACTGTTTCTTCAGTTGAGCACCAGTTGAAGTAGTTGTCTTGTGTTTAGGGGCCATGTTGTAGGAAAAATACGTACAGTATCTTTAAATACAAGAATCACACTCAGCGCGGCGAGATGCTCACACTATGAGAGGCACGCGGGAACTGAGACCGACTGAGGGAAAAGCAGATTCACGTCTCCCATCTCGCGCTCACTCTTGGGCATACTCTCATTAAGAGGAATGGTGAGTGGAATCACCCACACTATTTACAGGTATCTTATTATTTTTCTTTTTTTTTTTTTGCCGAGCGCATATAGTTGAATTCAAGTAAGTTAAATATGTGTATGATGAAACTCACCTGTATATTGAGAAGGGGATCCACTAGAAAGAGAGACCATGATTCTGGTCTCATGTACACAAATGAGAATCAATAGTCACTGGCATTACACTTGTTGGATCATATTAAAGAAGTTCTGTATTAAAATCACAAATGAGTTTGATTCCCCATAGTTTAAATTCCAGGGTATTACTAATTAAGAGGTCTCTTGGGTTTTGGTACTGTTTCTCTCCCTCTATGTGTGAAACTTGCAAGCTGCTAATTGTGTTAGTACATTCTAAGACAGAGTCTGTTCTCAAAGCAATTCTTTGTAACAACAACTACTCACACAGAGAGAGACTCAAAGCAATACTCTGTAACAACAGAAACAGCACCCAGAGACTCCCTGCCTTTTCGTTGTATTCATCTCGCTTTGTTAAGAACTGTGATTAAAATAGAGATAGAGGATGTATGTGGATGGATGCTTGGTGTGGATAATAACTGAATGATCAGGGAGGTGTCAGCCTAAGAATCCAGTGTCCATCGGCTGAAAAAGGCGTCAAGTGGAAATAACCAGAGGACCCCCGGAGGGCAGACTGGAATCCACCCAACAGCCTCAAGAATGGGAGAACCAAAGAACAAGATAACATCTGGCAGCACGCAGACCTCAGGAATGTGACATCTGCTGATTGATTCAGCAACAGCATGATGAAGCAATTCCTATAAAAATGGACTCTAGAAAGTGAGAACGTTGGGGTGTGATTCTGCAAACCAACTTCCAGGAGCATCAGATGTGCATCTGACAAGGCCCTGCTCCCTCCTCATGTCCAGGCCACCTGGCCAGTGGCTTGGCATGAGCAACTCTAAGGCTGGTGACTATGACAACAACCTTGCAGAACCTGTGTGTGTGTCTGTATGAATGAATGTAGGATTAAATATGAGATTGAATGGAATGTTATAGCTATAACTAACTGCTTACTATGATTCTTTCTGTATTCACAATAAATGTGGTATTTTGCCTTTTCCCCTTTAATAAGATCCTGCTGGTTTTTATTTTATTGGTCTAACACACTGATATAAAACCTACATAAAGCTCTGATCCAACAACTCACTTAAGCACATGAATAACTTTAAACACATAAGTAGTGCCATTGACTTTAGTGGGATTACTCATTGCTTAGAGTTAAGCACAAATTTAAGTGCTCTGCCAGACTGGGGAGTAAGCAAAATCAGTATCACCTCCAGAAAATCCACAACACACCACAATTATTTTTTCCAGTTTACAACTCTTTTTCACAATGCTGACATATGTCTCTGAATGACATGGCAATGTTTCTGAAGATGATGAAACATTAGCCTTTAGCCTTCCAACCACTGGAAGTCATTAACTAGTTAGTTCAGGAACAAAAAGCCTGACCCACACATTTGTTGAGGGGGTAGATCATGTTAAGAAGTATTTCAGCTCCTACCCATCTCTAACATTAATGGTCAACATCAGAAAATGAATTAAACCCCAACTGCCTAAGAAAACAAATGTAACAGCCCCCAGTCTATAAATGTCCCTACAGATAATCTGTTCAAAACATAGATTCTCAAAAGAGTCTACATAATCTTTCTTCCACAAATACCACAATACTACACTTGTCGAGAAATTCTGAAATGTAAACCTTCCAGAACTGCCAAACTGGTTCCTTCAGTTGTGAGCAACATGTACAGATCTCAGTTGAAAGTGGGTTGGAAATAGGAACTGGCATATTTAAAAAAAAAATCACTAGGCAAGAGGTACATTCAAAACATTAAAGCCAAACAGATTATGGTTTCTATTTTTTCTGAATGTAGATAGTATTCTTTAAAACTTAGTGAACAGGAAAAACAGAATAAAAATGATATGCAATGTGCTTGTTTTAAGATCTCTATGCTCTACTTTGTTTGCATATCTTGATGTTAAAAATATAATTTGTTTCTTTTCATAGTAACAAAAGCACATATTTTATGACATAACCCTAATAAGCACACAGTAATTTTAATAACCATACAGCAGTTGAAACCAGAGTACAAAGCAATCAAATTATTTCTCAGCAAATGTCTACATATATAATTCCACTCTTTTACTGTGTAAACACCATAGCAAGACATCACACTATTGTAAATTTATCCTTAACTTTATTATTATGAATAACCATCGCCAGGTCAGGTTCTCTCGATTCGATCTTCAATAACAGGCCAAATATTCAATGATTAAGTATTCATATAGGTAAGTTTCTCTGCAGCACTTATTATTCAGAATAACATATTCTACGTTTAGCTTCTAAATTTAAGCAATCTTATCAGATGAAACTATACATCTTCATGGTTTTGTGTCTCTGTCCCTAACTGCTGGTAGGTGTATTATTCTTATTTATTTGTAGTATGTTAGCATATAATCTGGCGGTAAGGGAATCACTTGCAACATGCAATTCTCTTATGTACAGTAGGGGTGTCTGCAAGATGCAGTAACATAACATTCACATTTTAGGTGATTTTCTTATGCTTATACTCATGCACTGAAAATATGAAAAAGATTATAGGCATGCCCTTGAGTGTTTATCTAAAACAGCTTCACAGGAACACTTTGAATAGCACAATAAAAATAGAAAATGATATATAAAACTTTGTTCAAACCTTTTTTTAATACTCTTGCTGATATAAAGTGGCTATGCTGTGGCTTAAAAATTACCTTAAATCCCATTATACTGCATTACCTATGTCATAAAAATGCAGCCAAAGGAGCTTTACACTTTTGTACTTTGCAAATCTTTAGAATAATAAGGATATATAGGCTATAATGAATAAAATTATAACTAGTACTGTAAATGTGAACCAACCTAGTGCTTTTTGCAGTACTTATTTATAGTTTCTCCCTATCACTGGATTGGATAGGGAGGTTCAATCCTATATTTTTTTTGTCTCTTTGTAAAGGTATATATTTTGTACAGAGAAAAGGAGTACTTGTGGTACCTTAGAGACTAACCAATTTATCTGAGCATAAGCTTTCGTGAGCTACAGCTCACTTCATCTGATGCATACTGTGGAAAGTTTAGAAGATCTTATTATATACACACAAAGCATGAAAAAAATACTTCCTCCCACCCCACTCTCCTGAATTTGTGCTGGAAATGGCCAAATTTGATTATCATACACATTGTAAGGAGAGTGATCACTTTAGATAAGCTATTACCAGCAGGAGAGTGGGGTGGGAGGAGATATTTTTTCATGCTTTGTGTGTATATAATAAGATCTTCTAAACTTTCCACAGTATGCATCCGATGAAGTGAGCTGTAGCTCACGAAAGCTTATGCTCAAATAAATTGGTTAGTCTCTAAGGTGCCACAAGTACTCCTTTTCTTTTTGCGAATACAGACTAACACGGCTGTTACTCTGAAACCTCTATACTGGGTTTACTAACTTTGTATGTCTTAAAAAAATGCAGAAGTAATGCTTTTTAAAATCTATATACATATATTTTACCAAATTGCATGTTTCTGAATTAATATAATTGTACCAATGAAGCAACTTATAGCCTATAATTGCAGTAAACTTTCGTAATTCCATATCCAATGATTATGCAATCACATGGGACCTTACTTTCATTTGGAGCTAGCATACCACACACATTTCTATGCTTTGTTATCTAATCCCCCCCACATACACCCACCCCTTAGTTTTGTGTAAAGAAGATGGGATGAAAATTTTATTCTACCTATTTTAGAGGATAGGGTGAGACTAACTACTCTCAAAACTCATTTCATATTCAGCAGATATCCTAGGTAGGACGGAATCAAATTCAGGTCCTAGAGGTGAATGATGCCTATAGCTACTAACTTATCTACTTCTTTCCTAATGCTGTATAACCTTTTAATGTTTCCAGTTGCTTGTTTGTAAAATTAGGCTTATAGGGCTTTAGCCTCTTGGGTCTCCCTTAAATACTTTCTAATCTAACCGCCTTCCAGTCCCCTGCTGCTTCTTCTTTGTGCAGATAGTGAAAAGTCTTTGATGGAGATTTCTACTGACTCTTGCTACAGTACCCAGGCTGAGATATTTTCCAAGGCTTAGTGCCTTTCCCATGTTCTAAACACTCTAAATTCCTAATATATACTTATAATTTGAGTATAAAATAAATGTTAGCTAGACATAAACTGGAAACAAAACACCAGAGCCAAACGGATCTTTTTGAAATGTTCAGATGAGTCCAAATCCAAACTTTGCAACCTGCTTCCTAGCATGCATTCAAAATTCAAATCCCCTCTGTCAACCTCTGTTAAAAAAAAAAAAAAGTGCAAATATCCACTATCCACTTTGCTTCAGTATTCCAAACTTGCAAATAAAGGACCAGATCCTTAGATATGGCCTAAATGCACAGCACGCAAGTCAGGAGTTAGTGTGCTAAAGAGTGTTAAAACTCTCCTTTGCACTACCCTAAGCCTGGTGTAGCTTTCTGCAGGCAGTCCTCCCTGTACTTTAACTAGCAGTGCCTCATTATTAACAGGTGAGGTTTTTCAAATGAATAGTTTATTCCACAGAAAATGCAGTTTTCTGAAACTATTTGTAAGTCTGACAGAAATTTGCCAAATACTTATGGCCAATTTTTGCCTTCCCCCAGACTTAAGCGTTATTCACAAAATTGCCAGAAGTGGTAGCAGCACCTACCTAATAACCTTCTGACCACTGGCTAAGGCACTCACCTGGGATGTGTGAGACGCAGCTTCAATTCCCTTCTGCCTGATGTGGAGAAGGGATTTAAACATGTCTCTCTCACATTACAGAAGAGTGTCCCAGCCACTGGACATGTGGCATGCTAGGTCATGTCTCTATCAATTTCTTCTATTGAAGTTCTTCCATTTTGCATAACATACTTCAGTACTCATTGGGCCAGAAAGACAGAGCAAGAGAATGACTCTATAGCCTGGGGGCTAGGACATGATCCTGGGTCTCTGATCACCAATGTGCATGGCCCAGTTCCAATGACTATTGGGTATTCATGTTAATCCATAGAATACCTATCATCAGGGAAAGTGGATAAAGAAATCAGTTTAGAAATCTTATTTGTTAATGTGTCTGATTTATTTACATAGTCTTTATTCCTGTTATATTTATTTCTAATTGGAGAACTGACGAGATTCCCTCTCACACACCTCCACCCCACAGCAAAATTTCATGTTTCTTTCTATTTCCCTCCTGTGACTTTCTCCTATATGATTTCTCAGTTGTACTAACATGAAGTGACTCTGCGTTCTGGATTACAATAAAGCCCCTTTCCGCACTTCTGAGCCGATTCTCCTCTTATTTACACTGATTTTAGAGCAGTGACAATTCCATTGACTTCAGTGAAGTTCTGCCTGATACCTAGTCATGTAAGTAAGAGGGCAATGAGACTTTTAAGGCTTTTTATGATTGAGAAATTTTGCAAAAGAAACATTCTCAGTGGTTCAGCTCTTAAGGTTGCAAATAAATCCATCAAAATATGAATCATATGTAAACTGATGTCTGCCTGAGTCGGTAAGGTGCCTGAAACAGTTGCTTCAAGTGAGAGAGTTGAGAATGAGAGCTGCTCATCTCAACTTCATGTTGATTATGAAGCCTAACTATAATTTAAATCTTTGGAATTGCTAACTATTGCACTGATGATAAAAGCATATAAAGTTCCTAGCCAGGAGAGAATAAAAAATGTTTAGGCTTTAAAATACACTATACAGTTGTGTCTTCAAGTATATAGCTGGTTATTAATAAGTAATTTCACAGAAAGTGCATATTAATCAGAGAGTTTCCAGATCAGGCAGCTAGGGCTAGTTACCTTTAGCCCACATGATGGATATTGCTGACATACATGAAGGTTGCCTATGTTTCTAAACTCAGGAAACCATAACCAACTGCTTATACCAGCATTAATGCTATTTTAGTCTTCACTCCCCTTTCTGGCATAAATTATGGTTCTACCAGACAAATCTCCTGCTATAGACAGCAAAATTCAGTTTAAGTGCCTGTTTTACATTCTTTACAGCAAAACGATGTATCCTGTGCGTTTTCTAAAAACATAACATAAAAGCTTAGCGATATTGTCAAGTTAACATAAAATGAAGCCAGTAGATTTTAACATTTTGCTACCTATTAGGATGTTCTGTAAGATGTAATTGATATTTCACTCTGTGTGTGTGTGTGTGGGGGGGGGGGGCTAATAATATACACTATATTTCTGGGGGGGGGGGAATTGCAAAGAGAAGTTATACAAAGGTCTAGGTGAGACTTATTCCCCTTTTATAATGTAATTTGCCTGCTTCTTTTGCTGCCAGAATGAAACCATTTCTCCTGCTCCCCTGTTCAGCAGACAGCTATGCCTGAGGTTGATCTTATTGAGGATATTCCCTCCCAAAAGTCCAGTCCCCAGTGGCTTAATTCTCAACACCTTTTATTGTATAGATTATGGTGGGGTAGCAAACAGGCAGATCACAGGCCAAATCTGGATGAGCACACACTTTTGAATGGATCCTGATTTTTTTTAATTTGCTTGTCATTTTTTAAAATTATTTTCTCTGAAGTCTGAACCTTGAGTATACCTTGAACCAAAAATGTGGACATTGAGAAAAAATAATTGACAATCCCTGGTTTACGGGGAAAGAGCTACTCATACACAGTTTGAGAAACAGTGAAATGAACGGCCATGTTGGCTATTTCTGAGTTAAAGATTTTAGAAGCACATTGTTCCACTGCAGTATTGTTCCTGTTCAGCTGTGAATGTGCAATTACCATACCTCCTCACTGAAAGTGAGTGATTAAATAGATTGCATCTATGATACCAGAGAAACCTCCAAAAATACCTCCTTCCTGATTGATTGACTTAATTGCAGGTGATTAGTGTAAGAATGTCCATTTAACATGTGAAAAGGCAGTTTATAGCTCAATCACTTTCTAAAACATATCTTAATTAGCAAGTGACTGTTATGGCAACAGCAAGACAGTAACTAGAGTATAAGATTCCTGTCTGTGCTTATTTTAACTAGAATTTGTAATGAAATGTAACACTCATTTGGAAGGCATCAGTTTCTGGAACGCCCAACTGTGCTTCTAGGGCAACCTACCCTATGGGCTACAATGACTACAACATCCCTCCGACACCATTTCCCTGCATGCTTGGAGTCAGGAATGTGGACAGAATGGACTAGAAACTTTTTGTGGCCAATTGGGAGGCTTCTGGATAGAGTCATATGGTCAAGCCGTTTGATGGGCCAATGATGAACAAGGGCTGCTGTAATTTTCACTCCATGCATCTGACGAAGTGGGGTTTTTACCCATGAAAGCTTATGCTCAGCTAAATCTGTTAGTCTTTAAGGTGCCACTGGACTCCTTGTTGTTTTTGTGGATACAGAATAACACGGCTACCCCCTGATAAAGGGCTGCTCAGCCTTTCAGTGGCAGGGACAGCCTGACAGAGACAAAGACTAGGTTAAGTTTCAGTATTGAGCATTGAGTTTGGGCACTGAGAGTGAAGCAGAACAGCTCAGGGAGTCTCTGATTAATTCCTAGTCCCTCACAAAAGGGAGCCTGACCTGCTTTGGATCAGGGAGTTCCATCCCTATAGAGACAAATGTCCAGAATGGAAGAAATCTGACCCCCCTGCCCACAGCAGCTACCAAGATCCAGCCAAGACCTGCATTGGACTCCAGACTAGCGAGTCAGGAGAGGACTCTGCCCCATCCAGGGGGTGAAGAAACAGTAAGGGCTTGTTGTTTAAGGTGGCTAACATTCACGGTGCTGCAGCACTCAACTCTGGATTCACGCTCAGTGCACCATCTGCCTGAAGTGGTGTCAAGGAAGGAACTGGGTGTTTTGAAAAATTGTGAGTGTTGGAAATTTGCTGAATTGTTAATGTTTAGTACTTATTACTAAACACAACCCATTCAATAAGGTTTTCCAGAGAGGTTTGAGCCACACCTCAA
Source organism: Caretta caretta (assembly GCF_965140235.1). Taxonomy (NCBI): domain Eukaryota; kingdom Metazoa; phylum Chordata; order Testudines; family Cheloniidae; genus Caretta; species Caretta caretta. The sequence goes on from NC_134209.1 coordinate 58,284,477, forward strand.
AGGAGTGGGTACAAAAAATAAGGTCTATATGTGGGGCAAGATGTAGAGAGAATGGAAGATCAGGTAACAATTTCACAATGTGTTCTAGTTTCACCTAATAAAGACTTCACAACATCATGCTGCCCTGTAGTAATCTTAATTTTACAGATGGAGAAACAAGGGTCATTCAGTTTGGCTATAACCCACAGAGCAAAGGTGTCACATAAATGGGCTTGAAACATATGCCTCAACTCTAGGAGTTGTGTGCTTTAAGCATAAGACTATGCTTCTCCTCCCCTGTATAAGATGCATATTTCATCTCAAACTATCACTTTGTAAATTTTGTGTAAAAAAATATGTAAGGATTATTACACCAAACCACTGAAATGGAGTTGTATTTGGGACAAGATTCCGATGTTTATCAGGCCATAGCAGCACCGCAGAATAGGAAGTTATGTAAAAAAAATTCCAATTTAAATTAGGTTTTTATTATATTTGGGCAGGTAGAAAGTTATTGGCAGGAATTTAAAAGGGGTGATTAAACAGTAGTCACTGGAGTCAATGTATACTACTAACCCATTATGTGACTTGGGTGTCAAAGTTGCATGTGGCTACACTTGTCATCTGACCAGAGCCAGGAAATAAAGATTATTCTCCTCTAAACAAAGGACTGTTGGTTTATCACACTCTTCATTCAAGACATTGAAGTTCATATACTAAATTTGTTTTTGAATTTGTGCCATTATATTGAATGAACACAACTGGTCACAGCTTTAGTTTACATCTCATCCAAGAGTTGGTATGTCCGGCAATACAGTGCTCCCAACACTTTGCTTGGGCATTGATTCACTATTGACTGAGAAGGAAAAAGAACACTTACTACTGAATTACCAAGACCAAATCCAACAGCACTTAGGTGCAACTCGGAAATCTCTTCTCCAAGTTCAGACCTGCCCCAGTACTGCTTAAGCTGCAAGGTCAAAGGGAATAATAACTATGTCCTGTAGCTATGAAAAGCTGGAGAAGTATAAAAGTGTACGCAAATGGAATCAACTATTTTTCATATCAGGAACTATACTGATTTTTGTACACATTAGTGATTTGAATTTCAGATGATGGACGCAAGATATCATTCTACAAGAAATTACTATTAAAATGGCATCTCAAGTTCTACACACTTAATAAAATGCATAGAACTCAGCCTTAATATTATTCCTGGAACAGTTTTCCATAATAACTCTCTGCCTTCATTTATACAGAAACCCATTTGCTATTGTGTTAAACTTCTGAAGCCAATCAGGAGCATTACAGCTTATTAATTTTAATGTTATTCCTTTCACTTTTGATGAATAATATAACTGCCTCGTCTATTTTCACACACATGAAACAGAATCTGAAATTATTACAATGAAAAGTAACCCCCCTCTCTTTATGAAACAATTTTTTTGAATTTCTCTTTTTCCTATTTTACTTTTTCATTTCTTTTTGCACACTACCATTTGAATGGCATTCTCGACTGTACACAGAAATCATGTTTCTTTATACCTTACGCTTTTACCACTTTTCCCTAATTCATAAACGTAATTTCAGTAGTTGTGGTTTAATGCATATGGACTCCAAATTTTGGCACTTTTAAAACAAATTACATCAAGCCAATCATTGAGCAATTCACTGACCAGCAAACATCAGATGGCTTTGATGTTTCCAAATTAATTGATTTTAAATGTTTTCACTTTTCTGTCTGCGGTCTCTGCTCTAAGGTGTTTTTACAGGGTAGGAAAGTATTTCTGGGATGTCTGGGACATTAAAGGGAAAATTGAGCAATGGGATGCTGTAGCAACATTTATATACCAGGCACTAGTATAAATGAATGGTATTAGTCATACCTGCAGATATTTTCTATTTTGCACAGAATATAATATTTTGAGGATTGTCAGAGAGATTAGAATTAAACAATCCACTGATGATCATTACGATTACATGTCTCTCAGTATTATCAACTGAGTATAAGAACACCTCAGCTATCCTCAACATTTCTACCCACCCCCATACACACACACACACACACTTTTTGAATGCAGAATTTTTAAATTATGGTTTTTAAGTGTCTGCATATTTTATACATTTCAGGAAGTCCTGAATGCTTATGACCAACATTCTTTATTGCTCTGAGAGCGTCCTATCATTCCTATTTCTGTCAACAACATTGGGTATCTGTCCACCACTTATCTCAATTCAGTAGTGCCCTATTTGTTTCTTTAGAGACTTTCTTCACCCGAATCTCTGTGTAAATCCAATAGGGATGGGCAAAAGACTCTGGGATACAATAAGACAATTATCCTCATTTTTACCAGAAAGTAAGGTGGACCCCAGTGGAGGCTCTATACGGGGTACACAGCATAAGCAGTGTGTCGGACCCAGTATAACCTTTATTTGCTGCTGCAAGCAGTCCACTGTTACCTGCCCTTTTTCAGATGCCATTGACTTATAATGAAAGAAATCAAGGTTCCATAAGTCTTTTTTTTAATCTATGTTCTCCGCCCCCCCCAGCTCCCAGCGGATTAACATAATATAGTTCTTTCTACACCACAGAGGGGATTAATAGACTGCTCACCACCCACTGTTCCCCTTCCTCAGTGAAGGCTGTTCAAATTGTGACTCCGGCTGAAGGGAAATGGGCAGGGGGGTTGGAAATGAGAAGTGTCTTAATTCCATCCCTTCCCTCACTAACCAGAGTAAGCTGGCGAGGCCCAGAAGAGGGGGCAGTGAGATATATCGCCCCCTTTTGTGCAGTAAATTATTCCCTCCTCCTCAGACCCAGGATGTATACACTTCCAGGGTGATTAAAGCGAGTTTGTGTATGGGTATATGTGCTGCAATCTAGCTACCCACAGCAGTGAACTTCAAAAGCAACAAAACCACAGCACCCTGGGCTCCAACACAGCATAGTCCCTGGAATACATCTTCAGGGTTCTGGGAGAGCTTGTACAGCTCACGCTGAAATCCGTGTTGCTGTGGCTTCACTACTATTGGTACCTGACCTAGCTATCTCAAAGCTAGTTTGGATATGCCTATGTTATGAAGTGGAATTTTCACCGACAGCAGTTTAGAAATTCAATATCGTTGGTTCCCACAGCAACCATGCTGAACCAACATTACATATTTGGCATTAAAGGATATGCATAATGACATTTAAAGAAATACAAAATATCACAGTATGCACAAGCGAGCTGTTTAATGTTGCATTCTTGAAGTCTCTTGCATTGTATACTATACTGAAATGGCCAGAGGTGAGATGAGAAACAATTTAACAAAGGCATTTTTAAGACTTTTTGGCAAAGAATAAAATCTCAGCCTTAAAAGTTTTTTTTTTTAAATGATAACACTACAGATATTCTGAAAATAAAGTCTCCCAGTGATCATATATAGTGTAAAATAATAATAAATCTTAGAACAAAACAAAATACCTTAACCCAGAGGTGTGTGGGAAAGACTGTCACAGTGTACAGGATGGGTGAGAGAGTGCATTGCAGTTGAATGTCCTCATTGGTAATGTGGGTGCTGGGCATTATATCGTAGACCAGTTTACCAGACTGAAGTTACAGATGGTCCTTATCTACAAACTGAGAACTTGGAAGGGGCAGTTATAGTATCATCAGTCTACCCAGACTCTGAATCAGGACCATGTATTTTATGCACTGCCATAGGCAGAAACATGTATCACCTGGAGAGAAACTATGACAATCAAAAGTGCTGGGTATCCAAGTGCTGTCTGTTTGGGGAGGAAAATCAGTTGCTTTTAAACACGTAGCTTTTATTGCCTAAGAAGAAGGACTAAGGGAAACTGATTGCTTCCCCTACTCCCCACCCTTTAGTCTGCATGAAAGACAGAGGAGACTGAGGATAAAACAAAACAAACTATTACAGTTGTAGGAACATCCCAAGAGTTCTCACTAAAATTAATTCTATTTAAAAAAATGTTCCTTTTAACAGTGTTTCAAGTTCCATTCACTACTTTTAGGAGTGGGGTTGGGGGGAGGGGAAATCCAGGTTTTCTGGGACTCTGGGGAGAAAAATGACGTAGTTGTGTTTGACCTCATCAAAGGTAGGGTCAAAAAGAAAATTTCCTCCTCAATATATTGGCAAGGATCTTGAGACTTTTCTTCTTGAACTATTGATCAGAATTCATTTATCAGGACCTGATGGGTGTACCACACCCATAAAGTCAGTTTCCTTTTATTACAGCAACAATCTCTTACAAAACCTTTCATCCATAGATTTCAAAGCTCTTTAGAAAGGAGGTCATTGTCTCTATTCCCCATTTTACAGATGGGCAAGTCACTTCCCTCTCTGTGCCTCAGTTTCCCCAAGGTTGCCCAGCAAAGCAGTTGCAGAGCCAGGTATAGAGCCTAGGCCTCTTGAGTCCCAGTCCAGTTTCCTATCAAGTAGGCCACACTGCCTCCATACAGTATATGACTTTTGCTAGAACTCAGCACTTCCATGTAAATAATTCTATAAAAATACTGCACACGTATACGAAAACTGATATTGTGGAGGGCAAGGTAATGTGTCATTACTATCTACTATGGTATCACACTAGTGCCTCAAAAGACCCAATCTAGATCATAGCCTCATTGTGCTAACTACGGTAGAGTAGAGCGGGTTGAAAAAGGGTTACCCTCCAGAAAATTTATTTTTGGCAGAAATTTGAATACAGACAGATTTTGGCCACAAACAATAATATTTTGGTTTTCAGGAAACAGTAATTTTTTACCAAAATATTAATTTAGCCAAAAGCCAATTTTTTCATCAAAAATAGTACTGGAAATTTTTCAGCCAACTTCTTTATATAGCAACCACCGAGACAGAAAGTCCTGTTCTAAAGAATTTACAGTTTAAATAGACATGACAAAAGAAAGAGTGGGAAGGAAAACTGAGGCACAGGGAGGTGAAGTGACTTGGTCAGAGTCACACGGTCAGAAAGTGGCAGAGCCAGGAAATTAACTCAGCTGTGTGTACTTGCTTAAGCATGTGAGAAGATTCCCTTCCTGACCATATCTCTCAGGTTCAGAGAGGGAAGCAGTCTTGTTGATTGTGGATGTGTGGACTCCCCAACAGGGCACCCTCTTATGACTACGTGTGGTATAACAGAACTTTCCTGTATAGTACCCTCTGCTGATGATTGCTCTGTTCCTATGGTGGTCTTCTTCTCCAGACTTGGCTCTCTGGCCAGGTCATTGTCACTCCCACCCCTTTCTGGATAACAGCAAGTCCAATTTCCTTACAAAAGGTCTTTGAGTCAAACTTTGAGCCTTGTGGTTCTCAATCATCTTATCCCACTCTCCGGGGCTTCACACTGCCTTCCTAGTGGCTAGCAGAAGAATGCAGTCCTGCCCGCTACACTGGGTTCCAGTCCAGTGACCCTAGGACAGGCAGTCAAGAGCCACTCCACCAGACTCCTTGCTGCCACCTTCCCACACTTGTTCCTATCAAGATTGTTAGGCCTTTCCCACAACTTCTACGTTCTCCCTTCTTTTAGGGCTGGGACTTGCAGGCTCTCCCCTGGAATCACCCTGTAAATCATAAAACAAAAGTATAAACTTAAACCGACTTTTGCCCACTTCAAGCTTAACCTTGCATGCTTCTGAAGTCCCTCTCTTTGTTCCTTCACTAAACAGCCCCAGGGGTCTCCCCCCAGAAGTTCAGATCCTGCCCTACTATTAAAGCTCACCACTGAGGCCTGCTTCACACCCACTGTCTGTTCCCTGTTTCTCCTGGCCTCTTGCCAGAGTTCTCTACTTAGGGGAGGATCCCAGGGTGAACTCTCCCCCTCAGCTTCCACCTTGACCCTCCTGATCGCTCCACTCTAGCTCTAGAAAGTGACTGCAGAGTTCTTCCCTGCAGTGGCCCCCTTCTAATCAGTATTTCGCTTCTTTATAGTCACCATCCAGCTTCTTCCCTAGCTGGGCTTCATCTTTAATTAAGCCTGGCTCATCCTTCAGGTGCAGACAGGTAGCATAATTGGCCTCTCATGCCCACATTAAACCTTTCCTCACCTGTGTGGGGTACACACCTTGTCATATTGATCAGTATGTACGTTTTAGTTTTCTTTATCCATTTTATCCATTTATTCAATTGTTGGTGTTTCATTAGTGCTGTGTAGACACCCAGGTTATAGATTTGCAGGCACTTAAAGAGGGCTTGGAATTAGAATAATCTCACAGCCGTGGATAGTCTTGACACCTGCCTTTCCTGCAGTATGCAGAGCTACAGGAAGCTGCTATGTCATTTACAGCATTTCATAAAATATTGCCTAAAGTGATGTCACAAGTATATTAGACATTCACCACAGCCAACATAGAAACATCATTCAACGAAAATGTCATTTTAAATTTATGATTAGCACAATGGTCACTGTCTACTCCTTTCCACTAATACATAAGAAGTTGATTTTTTTAAACCTATGCACTCCTTTATAACACACGTGTTTTATATTCATCTGCAAAACTCCTTACTTGTCCGTCTATTTGGGAACATATAGCACACCAGTAAAAGAACAATGGTAATATTTATTTTATGTATCTTAGGTATTTTCATGGAGCTCATCACAGCTGCATGGGATTATAATAGGAGTTAGTCAGACCAGGATTAACTTTTGGATTAAAGAGGTTGCACCGAGAGACAAAACTGTATATGAAAAAAAAGCGGCATTTTGAAGCAGCAGGCATATTAGATGCAGCCATGTAGTAAAGTACAAGGGCATGGTTCACATTTACACTGACAGGTTTCAGAGTAGCAGCCGTGTTAGTCTGTATTCACAAAATAAAAAGGAGTACTTGTGGCACCTTAGCGACTAACAAATTTATTTGAGCATAAATTTTCGTGAGCTACAGCTCATTTCTTTACGCTATAGCCACTTTAGGGCTGAAGGGGATCTAAAGTGAGCATAAATTATATTTGCACCCACTTTAAGGGCCATTTATGCATTGCCAGATTAGCGTAAAGGCACCTTAGTATAAATGAGCAATATCTGAGGCCTTATTAAGGGCCTGATCTTTCAACTGTCATGTATCAAACTAGCTCCACTGATTTCAATAGGTCTACTCGCATAAGTAAGGCTAGCAAGAAGCTTAACCCCTTTATCAAAGCTGCAAAGAACTATCAAAGATAAGATAGCAGTAACAAAACATCCCACAAATCATGGATACCATTACCATCAACCTTTTGCCAAGGATAAATAAATAAAATAAAGCTTGTTTTCAGCTGTAACTTAAGGTTTCCCTTTTGCACTCAGTGTCACTACAGCGTCTTCCCTCAGTTCAAAAGCTGAAAAGAGTGTGGGGCAGCTATGCTGCCCATCAGACATTTTGCAAGACTGGGTTAGAAAAGAGCCAGACCACAAGAAAAAGATATTTTCCTTCTCAAATCACTGTCTCCAGCTCTGACAGTCCCATAGGAGCCTTACATTCCAACCCTATTTTCTCTTCTGACAGGCTACCTGTCCTGTCACTACTAGTAACAACATGACTAAGAATGAACCAGAGCTGAATTGTGTTTTGGCAAAATGCCCTGAATCACAAAACTTGGGTCTGCTGAATCAAAATCTGATTTATAAAAAGAAATTGCTATTACCCAGTACAGTCCTTTTCTCGGCTCTTTCCTTTGCATAACTTTGTTGAGGGCTTTTTTTTTATTGGATCCTCTTACTCATACATAAGAAACAATCAGCACTTCCCCTGTACCTGAATATTTTTTCCCACTGCTGTAACCTTAACTTGGTCTACACACTGAGGCAGGCTAAAGATGAAGAAAGAATTTGTGGCTTGCCCTCCAATCCAAGCCATCGCTGTTTCCTATATAACTGTTATTCCAGGTATCCTCAATGAAGTTCTGCTCATTCTTCTGAACATCTGTTGCTTCTCTCCACATGGACATCTCAAAGAATTCCTCAGCTCCTTTTGTGTCATCTCAGAGTCCAGATTACCACTGTCAATTATATATGAAAGAGAGGTGAGACCAAAGTTCTCCCCTACTAATCCTACAATTACATTTGCTTCACCAACAGAAGAACTGCAAAGCCAGATTTCTCTGAGTAAAAATTGTCTGGTTTATTTTGATTTAATCCCAGGACATTTTAACAAGAGGATCATCTCAGTAGTATTGCACTACTGTGTAATCGATAATGAAAAGCATTTATGGGCTGCTTGTGAATGTCAAAGGAATTAGAAGCAGATGAAAAGGGCATTTTACAAAGAGTAATTTAATGATCAACTTCAACATTTCAGAAACACTTTCCCTAGAACAAGAAAATGTTGGGGAATCAGATCATTTAAGGTGAGAGACCAAAGGGGGGGGGGGGAATGAAGTAGTGAAATAACTGGGTTATATTCAAAACAGTGGGATGAAAACATATGGTGAAATCCTGGTTTTATTGAAGTCAGTGAGAGTTTTATCATCAACTTCAGTGGGACTAGGATTCCACCATTAAAGTTCATTATTTGCTTGTTTAGATTCTACTCTAGATACCATCTTTACAGAAAAACAAACAAAAAACTTTCAAATAAAAATAAAACAGATAAAGCATTTTTTAAAGCCAAAACACCCATTCATCTTACAATGCCCTACTTCAGCAAAGCACTTAAATACATGCTTAACTTTAAGCACTTGCTTATGTCCATTCCTATTCAATAACACTTCAGCATGGGCTGTGTTATTACATTAAGTAAATAGAAGTATAGCATACACTTAAAGTTAACTTGAAGTCAATGGAATGTCAGCAGAGCCTTTAAGTTAGATTTGTAGTAGAACATCGACAGCAGCAATGGGTTGTTTTCTCCCTAGCAATATGCGTTATCTGCCCCCGGCCTTCCCCAACCAAAAAAAAATAAATAAAAAAAATTCTAGGGAGAAACAGTTCCTGGCTGTACTCAGTATCAGGAAACATTGGCCTGGAGCTGGAGTCCCTATTTGGAGTCACGGAGAACATGCTACTGTGATCACCAAAACTGAAGTTTTAACACTAATAAAGGAACATGTGGAGGAATTTGAAATGCTCTGATCTATAGTTTAGCACTTTTTATACAGTAATTCCTACCCTGTGGAGATTTTGATCCTCTAAGGATTTTATTTGGTACCTGCCACCTAGCCCTCTGGAAGTAGGGGTTTTAGCAATAAGTGTTTTGGTAGTTTGAGCTGTTGGGGGAAGATAGGAGATATTTATACCAAATATCATATCCTGCCTTTAAAAAAAAAAAAAAAGGTTTCAGATGAATCTCTCTTCTTAGGATTTGGAAAGCACAGACACAAAAACTGAATCACATTTATAGGGTAGAAGGGAAATAGTCCACTCTATTGCTGACATTTCAGCTGGTACTGTATTAGTGCATGTACTCAATCAGTAGCCATCCTGTTTTCTCTTACAAACAGAAAAAACAGCACCAATAATATAGCCATAGAGCCACTTGAGGACAAGTTCTATTATATGCCATGGTATAAGCTGCTCTAATATTGTTTATACCTTAATTTTTATTCCAAGTAAGTGGATTCATGTCAAAAACTTGAAAATGGGCATAATTACTGCATTGACAATGGGGTTAACGCAGTACCTGCTATAAAAATGACAGCTGTGTAAACATTCCTAGCTTTGCAAATGCTTTTAATCTTGTTTGTGTTAACCTACAGAAGAGAGGTTTTGCATAATATCATTTCAAAGGAAAGGCATATCTGTTCCTGCTTCACAGATCTGTAAAATATAATTGTACATCTGAAACCTTTTAAAAAAGAGTATAATATGCCCTAACATATGTTTATTCAAAATGTAGCTACCAAATTGAATTCTATATTGTGCTGATTAAGTAGACTAGTTGAGGATAGAGGACTAAATTCTTATTCAGTTGCACCAGTTTAAATCCAAAGTAACTCTAGTGACTTCACTGCAGTTACCCTACATACATCAGTGAAGGAGATCAGAATTTAGCCTAGTTTCCATTATTACATGACATGGTGTTGGCAGATGACTATGGCAAAGAGAGAGCAGTCTATAATGGTTCAAGAGGGCCTACCATGGCTTTGAACCACTTCATCTCAGAAGAGGTGGAAATAATAAAACTAGGACGGTGAGGTGTTACAGCATCTCACCATTGTGGCCTACTCCACTCCAGAAGAAGGAACCAAAAAAATGCAAGTACACCTCAGATAGTGAAATCAGCCCAGTCCCCCCTCTGTTGCCCACTCTATTGTAACAAGGGGATGTTAATGAAAGCTGTTCCTTCTAGGATAGTGAGAACAGCATGGTTGCTCATCTCTGAAGCCCAGTGCCAAAACCTCTTTTCCAGATGAGGCAGCAATAAAAGCCAGACCTCCTACCTATGATAAACTTCCAAACCACTTACTGCTGTAGTCCTGCTACTACCAATTTCATTCCAGTGGTGGTGAAGAAGGAAGGTGAGGAATATGAAGAAAGAAAGGGGAAGAATGAATGTAGGGCCTCCCCAGGGCACAGAGAACGGTTTTCTCAAAGTGTCATTATGGTTTGTTGCACTCATTTTGGCTATTTTAGCTGTCATGGATTATATTGTAAGACAAACAGCTAGGTGGCATTACATGATGGTGTGGCTGGTAGATTAGTGGCAGAACTGGACAGTTATGAGCTATGAGTACAGAAGTTGGGGCTTGGTCCCAACAACTATATTTCTTTGGCATAATAGTATTCTTGGATGAATAGGTACCAGGAAAAGGGCATTTTTAGAAGTTTTGACGAGAGTTCCCTTCAGGTTCAGAGTCCGGACTACAGAGCCTAGATTGTTTTCCCATTCCTGTAAGCTCTCTGCTTATTCCCTTTTTGAGGGGGTTATTCATCCAGTTGGGTCTGGAGCCTTTTCCTACATACTATTAACGCAAGTCTATCCTTTTGAAATAAAAAAACAAAAACAAAAAAAAACAACAACAACAAAAAAAACCACCACAGCTGATGATACATTTTTGATTATCCTTCCTTTTAAGCTAATTGACTCATGATAACTCAAATTTAGTTCCTACTACCTGCTCTTTCCACTCCCTTCTTCAAAAAGATGGCAACACCCTCATGGTGTTGTCCATCATCCTGTTCAGAAAACAGACTTTGAGAAGGCTTTTGATAGTGTTCACAGGACCACCTATGGCACATTCTGCAGGCAAATGGAATTCCTTTCCATATAATCAACATCATCAAAAGCCCCTATTTCAATTTTACATGCAGTGTTGATCACAGTGAACTCACTTTTGAAGTCAAAACAGGCGTATGTCATGGCTGTGTCACGTCTGCAATCCTCTTCAACCTTGCCATCAACTGGGTAATGCGGCATACAACAGAAGGCATGCCAAGAGGCATTAAATGGATCCTCTTCTCATCCCTTGAAGACCTGGACTTCACAGATGTCACTCTCCTATCGCATACCACAATAAGTCAGATATCATGACCTTTAATATTGCCTCACTATCACCAGTACAGAGAGAGGATTATGTTCTCATCAATGTAAAAACATTCACATACTTGGGCAGCACCATCAGCCAGGATGGAGGAGCAAGCCAGGACATCCGGAACAAAATCAATAATGCCAGGAACATCTTCAGGAGCTTAAATACAGTCTGGAAATAATCAAAATACAACACCAAAACCAAACTCAAGCTTTATCAGAGCTGTGTACTTTCAACACCAGTTTATAGTGCAGAATGCTGGGGAATGAGAAAGTACGACATGTCCAAACTGTCTTCATTCGATACAACCTGCCTCAGAAAAATCCTCTGTATCTTTTGGCCCAGAACAATCTCAAACCAAGATCTATTGACACAGTGCAGCCAAGAGGATCTGAGCGCCATCATTGCCAGGAGGCATAGGAGATGGATCGGTAAGGTGCTTCGGATGGAAACTGATTCCATCACCAGAGTAACAATCAGATGGACACCTGAAGACAAATGAAAACAAGGCCTCCTGAAAACAACATGATGAAGAGCTATGGAAGCCAAGCTGAAAAACCTGGAGCACAGCTGGGGAACCATTGAAAGACTTGGCAGAAACAGACAGAGTAAAGGAGCTTCGTCACTGCCCTAAACACCAGGCGTAATAGGAACATGAATGAATGAAAGAAAACTTGTTCTTTTCAGATATCCTCAGTATTTACCAAAAACAAGTCTAAAATTGCTTCATTTCTTACTAGTTCAGTGATTATTTGATACTGTTGTCTGTCATGTCAAAGACTAATTGGGCCCTACAAGTATTAATAGCATTTATTCTCCAATCTATATCTGGGAGGATAAAGTCTCCCGTTATTACACAATTCCCAGTAATTATTTTATGTCTAATAATATTAACATAATATCTAATGATCTAACATTAGCAAGACCTATCCATCTCCAAGTCTGAACCTGAGGGTCTATAGCAGATCTTTAACACTATCCCAATGAAACATGTTAAAATTCTTCCTCAAAGTGATTTTGACCAAAACAGATTCTGGTTCATCCATTCCATCATTATTTCTTTACAGTTTAAGGTATCATTGATGTGCACAACCACCCCATCACCTTTACTTCTCTCTCTCAAACAGCACATGCCCTTTGATGCCTATATTCCAGTCACGCATTCCACCATTCCAGTCACTGCTATTCCACCATGCTTTTGGAATCCTTATGACATTCAGTTTGACCTCCTAATTCAGTTTGCTAGTCTTGCACAAAATGAAACTTGCAGCGTTTGTGCAGCTCTACCCTTCTTACACTTTGAAGTGCTTTTCCTGTACTTATGGTCTGATTTTCAGAATTGCTGAGCACTTTGGTCTCCAGATGAGGTGGTCAGCACCTTAGAAAAATAGGCTTTTAAATCAAAGATTCTTGTTTCATCTCCCCATTTCTAAAACTTCTATCACCGTGGTATCTGCAGTCACTCATACAGTAATTGTTGACTTTAATGGGAGCTATGTACATCCAACCCAATGCAGAATTTGATGCATTATATGGAGTGTCAGTAAACATTTTAAGGCAATTAACAAATATTCACTTTTTTTCTTTGTTTAGTGAATGAATAAATGGTATATTTTCCCCTATTCGGAATTTTATCAGTCTTTGAATTTTAACTAAAACTTCTAATAGTAATTACTTAATATCTGTATTTATAGAAATCTGGTTCAGAGAATGTAGATAGTAGGTAGTAGCACAAATCAAAATTTACAGAATGCCAATATTCAGTTATCCCTAGAAATTGTTTTTATTTTTCAAAATACTGTAGAACAATGTGTGTTAAGAATTCAGATTTGGATGTGGGGAGAGTTGTCACAATATAAGAACATAACATCTTCTTCATGTTCTGATAAATATAGTCTTACCACATAGTTCAAGTGCAAAGTTCGGCCCCTTACTGAATGAGGGAGGCAACCTAGTGACAGAGGATGTGGAAAAAGCTAATGTACTCAATGCTTTTTTTGCCTCTGTCTTCACTAACAAGGACAGCTCCCATACTGCTGAGCTGGGCATCACAACATGGGGAGTAGATGGCCAGCCCTCTGTGGAGAAAGAGGTGGTTAGGGACTATTTAGAAAACCTGGACGTGCAAAAGTCCATGGGGCCGGACAAGTTGCATCCGAGAGTGCGAAAGGAATTGGCGGCTGTGATTGCAGAGCCATTTGGCCATTATCTTTGAAAACTCGTGGCGAATGGGGGAAGTCCCAGATGACTGGAAAAAGGCTAATGTAGTGCCAATCTTTAAAAAAGGGAAGAAGGAGGATCCTGGGAACTACAGGCCAGTCAGCCTCACCTCAGTCCCCGGAAAAATCATGGAGCAGGTCCTCAAAGAATCAATCCTGAAGCACTTACATGAGAGGAAAGTGATCAGGAACAGTCAGCATGGATTCACCAAGGGAAGGTCATGCCTGACTAATCTAATCACCTTCTATGATGAGATTACTGGTTCTGTGGATGAAGGGAAAGCAGTGGATGTATTGTTTCTTGACTTTAGCAAAGCTTTTGACACGGTCTCCCACAGTATTCTTGTCAGCAAGTTAAAGAAGTATGGGCTGGATGAATGCACTATAAGGTGGGTAGAAAGTTGGCTAGATTGTCGGGCTCAACAGGTAGTGATCAATGGCTCCATGTCTAGCTGGCAGCCGGTGTCACGTGGAGTGCCCCAGGGGTCGGTCCTGGGGCCGGTTTTGTTCAATATCTTCATAAATGATCTGGAGGATGATGTGGATTGCACTCTCAGCAAATTTGCGGATGATACTAAACTGGGAGGAGTGGTAGATACGCTGGAGGGCAGGGATAGGATACAGAGGGACCTAGACAAATTGGAGGATTGGGCTAAAAGAAATCTGATGAGGTTCAATAAGGATAAGTGCAGGGTCCTGCACTTAGGACGGAAGAACCCAATGCACAGCTACAGACTAGGGACCGAATGGCTCGGCAGCAGTTCTGCGGAAAAGGACCTAGGGGTGACAGTGGACGAGAAGCTGGATATGAGACAGCAGGGTGCCCTTGTTGCCAAGAAGGCCAATGGCATTTTGGGATGTATAAGTAGGGGCATAGCGAGCAGATCAAGGGACGTGATCGTTCCCCTCTATTCAACATTGGTGAGGCCTCATCTGGAGTACTGTGTCCAGTTTTGGGCCCCACACTACAAGAAGGATGTGGATAAATTGGAGAGAGTCCAGCGAAGGGCAACAAAAATGATTAGGGGTCTGGAACACATGACTTATGAGGAGAGGCTGAGGGAACTGGGATTGTTTAGTCTGCAGAAGAGAAGAATGAGGGGGGATTTGATAGCTGCTTTCAACTACCTGAGAGGTGGTTCCAGAGAGGATGGTTCTAGACTATTCTCAGTGGTAGAAGAGGACAGGACAAGGAGTAATGGTCTCAAGTTGCATTGGGGGAGGTTTAGGTTGGATATTAGGAAAAACTTTTTCACTAGGAGGGTGGTGAAACACTGGAATGCGTTACCTAGGGAGGTGGTAGAATCTCCTTCCTTAGAAGTTTTTAAGGTCAGGCTTGACAAAGCCCTGGCTGGGATGATTTAATTGGGGATTGGTCCGGCTTTGAGCAGAGGGTTGGACTAGATGACCTCCTGAGGTCCCTTCCAACCCTGATATTCTATGATTCTATGATTCAAAGGAAAAAGGACAGTAAGCTAATCATGACTTGTCAAACTGTCGTCAGTAAGCAAACTGCAAACCTGATTCTTTGATCTGGCTGGACGATACTCAGAGTAGAACTTAAAGAGGCTAAACCATTCCCCTCCCCTTCCAACATAAGACAGAGGAGGCTCCAGCCCGCTCAGACTTGTGTAAGTAGCCAATGACTTAACAAGGCTGTTTTTCCAGCCGAGTTTCCTCCAGACCTTTCCTCATAAGAAGAGGAATGGTATAGAAGTGCTTATTTGTCTATACATCACCCAGAATCTTGCATGCTTTGGGAATTCCCAGGTAGCCCTATTAGCTGAAGTTTCAGACCTTTGTGCCATTGCAAAGAGAGCCACAGCAGAATGGAAAAACTGGACTCAGCATCTACCTACAGTTACTACACCGTAGTTCATGAGGTTAACACTGTTTTTTCTTATAAGAGGTATCTCTGGTAACTGTGCTGTAATGGCTGAAAAATATTGGTTTTCTTTTAGTGGTTTGCACTGTGCCCTCTTTTGCTATTGATTAGTAGATGAGTACAAAAACAACTGAGATAATTATAACATCTATTGATAGGTCTCGCCCCTCCAAATTGCTCACTTATTTTAGCCTGTATGTTTGTCTGCAGACTTAAAAACATTGCTTTCTTTCACATTCAGAAGGTTATCTTAAGAACTACAGTAGGAATTTAAAAAAAAAAATCAAATTAAATTCTGTGGAAACTTATGAAATTGCCACCAGAGTACTGGTAAGTCATACTATAAACTGCTGAATAACTCTTATTCCTGATAGCAACAATAAAATCTTGCCTTATAAACTTAGCTATACTAGCAATGGATGTGATTGCTGACATTTGTTCACCGGGTTCTATTAGGGAAAAAAAAGTACCATTTAATTTAGATTTTAGATTCCCTCCCTTTCACTAGAAATTTTGCTTTTCATTATTATTTTGCAAAATGGTGCATTTGGCCCTAAAACAACTCTGTAAAAACCATAAAGACTCAAGTCAAGTCATTTTTGCTGAATAACAGTGTTTATACGTGTTTTTAATTTTTTTTAAAAGATTTTAAAGAGGCCTGCTTTGAGTGAAAGAGTCAATTTTTTGTGATTTCAG
The DNA here is from genome assembly GCF_965140235.1 of Caretta caretta. Classification (NCBI taxonomy): domain Eukaryota; kingdom Metazoa; phylum Chordata; order Testudines; family Cheloniidae; genus Caretta; species Caretta caretta. The sequence goes on from NC_134209.1 coordinate 58,300,710, forward strand.
AACAAAATTCAGGGGGCTATGGTGACATTATGCCCCATATTCTTCATAAAATTATTGTTATAATATGAATATGGCACAACTAAGATATGTTTTATGCAAGATGAATCATGTGAGGTACCATTGGAAAGGTTATGATTTACTGCATGTGATTATCCAATTTGTATGCATGAATCATTTCTGTATCTGAAGTTAGAAATCTTGACTATGTAATAATTACAATTGGGTTTTCACCTGGGGAACACCCACCTGACAGTATGCAAACAACCTGGATGGGCCATTAGGAAGGACAATAGGACTTTGAAGATACTAAGATAATCTCCCTCCTTCCTGAGAAGTTTCCCGGGATGCTGGTTTGACACTGCAGGGTCATGTGATCATGTCACCTGGTATAGGATACCATCTTAAAATGCTGGTACTTTTCCATGGGATGGGAAACAAAGGATTCCCATTATATGCAAATCCTGTTTAAGGCTGGGGAGTGAGCTAATCTAGAATCTTCTCCACTACCTCCTTGCCCAAGAAGGAAGACTGCTGAAAACACCTGAAGAAACAAAGGAACTAAGCTGGGGGAGGCAGGGGCTGAACCCAGGGGGAAAAGGTCAGCCTGTAAAAGGAATCCCTAGCGATTTAAGCTGCAAGCAGTGCAGTCAAATTTCAGGAAAGTCTGCAACCTGCCTGAAACAACATTTAGGGTAAGAAATTATTATTTGTAGCCAGTATTCCTTAGAGTAATAAGCTTAGTTTGTGTGCTTTGTTTTATTTGCTCAGTAATTTGCTTTGATCTGTTTGCTATCCCTTCTAATCCTTAACATTTCCCATTTGTAGTTAATAAACTTGGTTTTTGTTTATTCCCAAACTCAGTTTATGCAATTCATGACTGGGGAGAGAGGGGCAAAAAACTGTGCATATCTTTGTCCACATTGAGGGAGGGGGCAAATTTCATGAGCTTATGCTATATAGATCTCTATACAGCACAAGACAATATAATTTTGGGTTTACACTCCAGAGGGTGTTTGCGCCCAAGTGCTGGGAAATTCCCTGAGCTGTCTTCCCACAAGAGCTGATTGCAGAGTGTATGATTCTACAGCTAGGTGTGTCCCTATCCGTTTGTGTCTGCGTTGCAGGACAGGGTGAGGGAGTCCAGGCTGTTGGAACGGGCAGACTCAGTGGGACCCCAGCACAGCAGGTGGCACCCCGGAAGGAGGGTACAACCTGTCACAGCCATATTTTAACCCACCATCCATCACAGTCCACCCACACTGCACTTCTTAGAGCATTGCAAAGCTGTCAGAAAGCTGTTTAAAGCAACCAGTTGGGATTTTACACTGTGGTGTGCAGGGGTGCATCGAGAGAGTGTTGCTATGTTCTAGCCCTACCTGGCTGGCCGAGTGTCCCCTCTGGTAGTACTAATAGCCAGAACAACTTACAGAAGCTTTAAGGCTGCGCTATGCCTCCTGCTCAGCTATGCCACACAACTTAGAATTCTGCCCAAAATCTTGAGATTTCATCTCTCTCTCTCTCTCTCACACACACACTCACACACACACACACACTTTATTGCCCTTATTTTGCACAAAACATAATTGTAAGGCTGATCCAAACAAAGCCCAGTGAAGTAATTGGAAAGGCTCCCACTGATTTCAATGGCCTTCCTATTAATATATCTCATACCTGATTTCTGTTTTATGCATTGTTAGAAACTAGTTTAACTGTAATTGCCTACACTGTCCTATGTATACAGGTGCCCTGAAGTCCAATCTTTCCCTGTGCTGCTTGTAAACAAACTGCAGCTTCTGTGTACCCACTTTGGTGATGACATTAATACGGACTTCTCTCTGCTGCCATTCTGCAGCAGTCAATCTCCTCACATTCAAATCAAGCAGCAAGATAAACTTAATGAGAAAACATAACATAAACAGGTTTCAGAGTAGCAGCCGTGTTAGTCTGTATTCGCAAAAAGAAAAGGAGAACTTGTGGCACCTTAGAGACTAACCAATTTATTTGAGCGTAAGCTTTCGTGAGCTACAGCTCACTTCATCGGATGCATCATGAACATGAACGGGCACTTGAGCCTAAAGGGCAAAGAGATGGGTCAGAGTCAGATGCTTTTCTTGATGCACTGGGGGCTTTTTCATTCTGCAATTCTAATTTAAACCTAGCCTTTCATCTTGGTTCATGGGTGCTGGAAGCAGAAAGTGAGGGGGGGAGGGGAATTGTTTTTTTTGTTTTTTCCCCCACATGCGATATGCTGAGGTTAACTTAATGCTCAACCTGTTTCTATTGCATTGTACGAGTAACTTTGAACCATATCAGCACTTTGAAGGCATTGTAAACTAGGGAAAAAGAAAAATATTAATTTAAAATGTGCTGGACTTTCTGCAAATGTTAAAGTCGCCTTGAACAAATTCCCACTTAAACTGTAAATGCATCAAATATGTGTATCTGAGACTCAATATTTTAGTGATTCAACAAGTACTATTTGTTTACAAATGAGTGAAAATGCAGACTTTCCTAGTTACGTAGTAATCTCAGTAGACATCAAATCATAAAGGAATTTTTTATGTTAGACTCAATTGTACTGTCAGGTTCAGAAAGACACAATCAGCGTGTAACACTAAATATGCATGATTAAAAAAAAGTGTTTTAGTTCACTGTTTTAAGGTTTGTGTTGCGGGGTATGTGTCTTTCTATTTAGTTGAGGAAAAAACATAGAGCTCTGTTACAAGGCCAGTTTTATAATGGATGCCTGGCTGATATTAAAGGGTCATATCAATTTAAGGTCCTTAAAAACATCAATGTGAAATCCCGTATTTGAATGAATTCTAATGAGAAGTTTTTTATGACAAATTAGATTCAAAATAATAATCTAATCGGAACTCTCTTTAGATTCTTATATCACCACTGTTGTATCCTTTCACTCATGCATTAATTCTGCTTCAGCACAGGAGAAATAGGAGTTCTGCCGGAACTAGGGGTTCTACTGCACCCCTGGATTGAATTTGGTTTTCATCATATGCAGGGTTTACAGTTTGGTTCAATGGCTCTCAGCACCTCCACTATACAAGGTGATCCAGCACCCATAACAGAAGGATGGACCAGATGGCCACTTGAGGTTCCTTCCAGCGCTACACTTCTATGATTAAGTGATGTGACAAATTTTAGTCACATGTGTTTATTCTTCCTTACCAAGGGAAAAGTTATGCGAGTAATGATGTGAGTTGTTTCCTTAATAAATGCTATGTGTTTATATTAGCAAGGAAAAGGTTGAATAATTGTGCCATACAGTGGGGGTAGAGGTGTTGATTGTTGCAGTGGTCCTGGTTTTCCACAATGTAGAGGTCCCTACATTTCTAAAATAGATTTGATTAATGTTTTTCATCTTAATGGAAGGCATTGGTGGGAATCTATCTGAGGGGAAGGTTTTTTGGGAGTGGGAGTTATGATTTCACTTGTCTTTTGTGATTAAATTTGCTGATAAATATTAAAACAAAAAGAAATCCTGTATCCCCACACACCAATTTAGAAATGAAGTACAGTCATTTAAACAGGTTATCTACTGAAATAGCCATCTTTGGGACAGGCTAGTTACAGCTGCTGTTCAAATGATCATATTAAATAAGGTACTCATAAGTGATTTGTTCATAAACTTACACATGGAAGATTGAATTTGGAATGAGGAAGGACAAAGGGAAAATGATACATTAGCTGTAAGGACTAGAGGCAGAGGGACTTATGTGGCCTTGTACATGCCCAATGGTGGAAACTTAGGTTCAAGTCCCTGCTCCAAGGAATATTTAATTTAGACACAGTGGAACAGCTCCAACAGGAGAGAGACCCACTCCTCAATAGCCGAAAGCCTGACTGTTATTGAACTCACTTGGGAGGTGGGAGACAAGTCTCTGCTCCATCAGGCAGATTAGAGATTCAAACCTGGGTCTTTCATAGCCCAGGTGAATGTCTTGACCTTTGGGGTATTGGCTATAATGGGATGGGTCTCTCCTACAGAAGGTGCCTGTGCCAGGTCAGCTTAACTTCTAGCAGAAGGTTCATGACTGAGAATCCTCAACTGAGATTGACCAGAGTGGGGTGTCTTTGAGGGACCTAATGCCCACAGCAAAGGGAGTTTGGTGGAGAAGCACCTTTGTGGACCTGGGCCCTAAGGACCACCCTTTTCCTCTGCATTTTGCTCCTGGCTGGCTAAGCCGGCTTCCCACTCAGGTTGCTGGCTTCTGAGAATTCCTTTCTTAGGCACCTAACTCCCTATACAATGTATGAAGAGCCTGGGTGGCTAACTCAGGGCTGGGAATGCCGCTGAGTAGCAGTATGCCTAGGGTGCAACGCAGTGTGTAAATCCCCTTTGTCAGTGTATCCCTAAACACATTAAAGGGATCATTGAACTAACTAAACTAACCCAGAATTTTATATAGACAAAAAATATTTTTTCTACCTTGGATTTATCTTAACTGCATTTGAGATTTAATTTCTGTTATTTATTTTAGAAACAGTAAGAAAGTAATCTACAGTTTTCTTGCAAAATCCCAACTCTGTCTATTCCAGAAGTTTTAACAGCTCTCTCACATTTCCCCAAATCCCGGACAACTGACCCATCTCTTAACAAAAAAGGCCCACTCTTTTCACTCTTCCCCCCCACCTCTTACCACTTTAAAATCATCCTGAAAATCCCACCCAAACAACCTTATTACCATGTGTCCCGTCATACCCTCAATTCCATTATCCATCTTCCAAAATCCCTTCACTTCTTTTACCCTGAGACCCGACCACTTGATTCTGTCCCTTGAACACCCCCACCTCTGGTATACAATCACCCACTAAGGTATCATCTTTCACCTTTGCACCTTCTTCCCCATATTGTTGTCCATGCTGTTACCTTCATCTCTTTTCACTCTTTAACTTCTGCATACCTATCAGATTACTTCTGCCCACAATATACTGGTGAGAGCTAACAACACCTATTAAGTCAGCTTCCTGCTGACTGTCCCTTTTGCCACAGCTGGGGGCAGGGGAACAGATTTGACTTCCAGGCATTGTACAACTATAGTTAATAGCCCAGTAAAGTGGAAAGGACAAGGCAATGAAAGCTGATGAGCTGTTTCTGCGTGATGGTCTCCTGAATTTCCAGTAAGAATCAATGGAAGGAAGGCAACAACAATTTGTTATCCTCTCCAGTCACTCTTGAAAGCAGGTCCTTGTGATCCTGAGCTTTATAAAGGGAAGCAAAAAAAAAAAAAAAAAAAGTTCAATGCATGATTTAAGGTGTGCATTTGTGCAGATTTTTTGTGTGCAAGCAATTACTGCTATTGTATGTGCAAACCAATTATCTGCATACACAAATATAGTTCATGGGCACATAAAAGTGCACACATAAAAGTAGGTATGCAAACCTGCATGCAGGGATGCACAAGAATCTCATGTTCTCCTTTTAACAATCTGGCCCTATATGTTCTTTTTAAACAGTTGGAAGCATGAGCTATAGGGATATTAGTAAGGTTTGACAGTTGCAAAGAATATAAAGCAAAAGCCTGACTCATAATATACTTAACCTGTGTGCATAGGTTTGTCTATCTTCTTGATTAGGCATCCAGGAGAGGAAAGATAACCAAAAGTGTTTCCTGGGTAACAAGAGTTTATTTTTATTAATGGGAGGATACAGAGGAGCTACCTGAAAATGTTACATATCAAGCATTGCTATCTACCTTCCATTCATAGTAATGTATCTTATATCTATAAATATATGTTCACTGTGTCTTACAATAAAGAAAATGTGGGTGTTTCTAGTTTCCGCAGGTCAAAGTAACTCAGTGGCAGCACACAGATCCAGTGGAAGATCAATGTGCATATAGTAGTTCCAGGCCAGACCCTGAGCTTATGAAAGCTGGTGCAGCTCCATTGAAGTTGGAACTACATCAATTTACACACCCTGAAGAGCTAACCTTCCATTTACACAATGAATTAATAATTTTCTTCCTCAGTGATACTTTGTTTAGAGAACTGGCTGCTGCCATCTGGGATCTTTGTTCAGTCTAAGTGGTCCTATGATGTAATCAGATCAGGACTTCTCACAAGCAGAAATCTTCCCAGAACTTTCTCACTTTCAACATTCCCTACAATTATTTGAAATTAAATGTTCACTGCAATTTGCCAGACAAATCCATTGCACTGTAACTTAGTTCCCTCCCCACCTCCTAGCATTTGCATGTGTTGCCAGTTGTTACTGTGAATCATCAAAATTAAAGAAAAGGAGGACTTGTGGCACCTTAGAGACTAACCAATTTATTTGAGCATAAGCTTTCGTGAGCTACAGCTCACTTCATCAGATGCATTCAGTGGAAAACACAGTGGGGAGATTATACACACAGAATATGAAAATATGGGTGTTATCATGCACACTGTAAAGAGAGTGATCACTTAAGATGAGCTATTACCAGCAGGAGAGTGGGGGGGGGGGGGGGCACGGAGAGAGGGGAAGAAAACCTTTTGTAGTGATAATCTAGGTGGGCCATTTCCAGCACTTTACAAGAACGTCTGAGGAACAGTGGGGGGTGGCGAAAATAAACATGGGGAAATAGTTTTACTTTGTGTAATGACCCATCCACTCCCAGTCTCTATTCAAGCCTAAGTTAATTGTATCCAGTTTGCAAATTAATTCCAATTCAGCAGTCTCTCATTGGAGTCTGTTTTTGAAGTCTTTTTGTTGTAATATTGCGACTTTTAGGTCTGTAATCGAGTGACCAGAGACTGAAGTGTTCTCCGATTGGTTTTTGAATGTTATAATTCTTGACATCTGATTTGTGTCCATTTATTCTTTTACGTAGAGACTGTTCAGTTTGACCAATGTACATGGCAGAGGGGCATTGCTGGCACATATCACATTGGTAGATGTGCAGGTGAACGAGCCTCTGATAGTGTGGCTGATGTGATTAGGCCCTATGATGGTGTCCCCTGAATAGATATGTGGACACAGTTGGCAACGGACACTACTGTGCTAATAAGCGATGGTCACATAAACACCACCCTAAACCGGAAGCCTACTGACCACTATTCCTACCTACATGCCTCCAGCTTTCACCCAGACCACACCACAAGATCCATTGTCTACAGCCAAGTGCTACAATACAACCGCATTTGCTCCAACCCCTCAGACAGAGACAAACACCTACAAGAGCTCTATCAAGCATTCTTACAACTACAATACCCACCTGCTGAAGTGAAGAAACAAATTGACAGAGCCAGGAGAGTACCCAGAAGTCACCTACTACAGGACAGGCCTAACAAAGAAAATAACAGAACGCCACTAGCCATCACCTTCAGCCCCCAACTAAAACCTCTCCAATGCATCATCAAGGATCTACAACCTATCCTGAAGGACGACCCCCATCACTCTCACAGATCTTGGGAGACAGGCCAGTCCTTGCTTACAGACAGCCCCCCAAACCTGAAGCAAATACTCACCAGCAACCACACACCACACAACAAAACCACCAACCCAGGAACCTATTCTTGCAACAAAGCCCATTGCCAACTGTGTCCACATATCTATTCAGGGGACACCATCATAGGGCCTAATCACATCAGCCACACTATCAGAGGCTCTTTGACCTGCACATCTACCAATGTGACATGTGCCAGCAATGCCCCTCTGCCATGTACATTGGTCAAACTGGACAGTCTCTACGTAAAAGAATAAATGGACACAAATCAGATGTCAAGATTTATAACATTCATAAACCAATCGGAGAACACTTCAGTCTCTCTGGTCACTTGATTACAGACCTAAAAGTTGCAATATTACAACAAAAAGACTTCAAAAACAGACTCCAACGAGAGACCGCTGAATTGGAATTAATTTGCAAATTGGATACAATTAACTTAGGCTTGAATAGAGACTGGGAGTGGATGGGTCATTACACAAAGTAAAACTATTTTCCCATGTTTATTTCCCCCCCAACCCCCCACTGTTCCTCAGACGTTCTTGTTAACTGCTGGAAATGGCTCACCTTGATTATCACTACAAAAGGTTTTCTTCCACCCCTCCCGCTCTCCTGCTGGTAATAGCTTCAGTGATCACTCTCCTTACAGTGTGTATGATAACACCCATTTTTTCATGTTCTGTGTGTGTATATAAATCTCCTCACTGTATTTTCCACTGAATGCATCTGATGAAGTGAGCTGCAGCTCACGAAAGCTTATGCTCAAATAAATTGGTTAGTCTCTAAGGTGCCACAAGTACTCCTTTTCTCTTTGTGAATACACACTAACACGGCTGCTACTCTGAAACCTATCAAAACTAAAGTTGGTTGTATGGGGAGTGAGGAGAATGCAAACTGATTTTTAAATATTTTCACAACTAAGAACACTGGAGGTTTTTTTGCTATGACTGATTCCTGGGGTCATATTATATGTTGTTCTTTAATATTTAGGTGCCTGTATCCATGAGGATGGTACACAGGTAATGCAAATACCACCAATTTTACAACAAACTATTGTTTGTTACTCAGGGAACAGAAACAATACCATGTGACTTACAGGATCAATCATTTGAAATAATGTATATTCAAAGTAGACAACTTATGCCCAAACAATAAATTGAAAATTAATCAAAGTTACTTGATAAATATTTAAAATAATCAATGGAACAAACATGGTTTGTGAAGAAGTTAATATAAAATTAAGGCTAAAATCTATAACGAATGCTCTTCATTGCTTGGATGTAACATTACTAGCATCTTAAAAAAAATGACTTCAGAATAAGATGAGGTTCTTTACAGAATTTTCTCTTTTGCTCTGTTCTTCACTCATTTCTCTTTCCATGTACTATTGTCTATTGACTACATAAGTTTTGGTTTTCCCCCACATCACTGAAATTAAATTCTGGCTTATCATTCACCTTGTATTTTTCAAAAACCTGCATTTGGGGGAATAAAAAGAGCTCAACAAAATTCCTTCTCTAATTTTACATGAGCTTATCTAATTTCCAATCACTGTAACAACTAGGCACCTTACACAACATGAGGTAATGTAAAGTAGTATGGTTATTTTATGCTACTTTTCCAGGGTTATTTCATGTGGAACTAACACTATTCCTTTTCCTTTGCATCCAGCTAATCAAACTGTAACATGGTCTTGGTCTCAGCTAATCGGAGAAGCATATTCAAGTGTGTTTTAGATGGTTCTCAACTGTATTTGATTCATTATACTTTTTACTAAACCCAAACCTTCCAACCAGACTAGACTGCTGAGATTCTCCAGGCAATGGCAGTTTACATATGTTGCTTCCGGGGGCTACTTGAGAAATCAGAACCAGATAGGACTCCCCCTCCTCTTCCCACCCCCGGGGGGAAGGAAAAATGACTATTTCAGCAAGTTCCATAAACAATAACTTTGGCTCAGGGGCTTAGCAGTACCAATCCATAGTGCATGAAGAAGTAGTCTGGATAAATTGTGCCTGTATGACAGTGCAATATATGGATTTGCATGTGATTTGTAAAGGTCTGATTGTTCAATCCATTGAAAACCCAAATCTGCAACTAAGATTTTAAATCCACTTACATAATATGTAAATATCACTAATATAAATGCTAACAAATATTATGTACTGGATTGTAACTTTATAATCTACCTGAGTTAAAGGACAGCACTTAGCTACGCTGCCCCAAGAAAAAATGAGGGGGATAAACTGAGATCCAGTCACAATTCATTCCCTGCTTCTGTCCTTGCTTCAAGTTACATGCTACTCTGCCAGTCCAGCAGCACTAAGTTAGTATGTGTGGGGGGAGATGTGGGGGCAGAGGGGCATGGGCAGGAAGAGGGTGGTGCTAAAGCTCTGTCCATTCTCTGCCCTTGCCCGCCCATCTAAAAGAAAGGGAGAGTAAATTCATTCTTGTTGTGACTTGCAATGTGGATAGCTTGTGCAGAATAATATAGAAGCCTAGTCTCCCCTCTCTTATTAGGTCTCCATGGCTGTGTACCTTCTTCTATAGTGCCCATACCCTAGTCTGACAGATGCCCCTAAAGAGGCATGTATTGATTCCAAATCAGCTTTTTGGGTTAATACATTCATTAAGACAGAGAGATTATTATTCTTTTTTTTTAAATCACACTATGTCTGCAGGTTTGATGTTATATTTAGGATTTGCCCCAGAGAATCAGACATGTCACACAGGACTTAAATTTTCCTGGATCTATTCTTCTTTGGTAAGCATATAGTGTGTATTGTACTATTTTTTTTTTTAATTAAACTTCCAGAAAGATAGGAGAATATGAAAAAGAGGTACTGTAAAGGAAAACGCTATGATAAACTCAATTTTCTGTGAAGGAAATTAATTGGAAGTAGGACTGTTGATTAATTGCAGTTAATGCTATTAACTAAAAAAAAATAATCACAATTAATTGCAATTTTAATCGCACTGTTAAATAGAATGCCAATTGAAATGTATTAAATATTTTGGATGTTTTTGCATCTATGTTGTATTTTGTGCTGTAATTCAAATCAGAATGTATATTTCTATTACAAATATTTGCACTGTAAAAATGTTAAAAGAAATAGTATTTTTCAATTCACCTCATACAACTACTGTAGTGCAATCGCTTGTTGTGAAAGTGCAACTTACAAATGTAGATTTGTGTGTTACATAACTGCACTCAAAAACAAAACAATGTAAAACTTCAGAGCCTACAAGTCCTCTCAGTCCTACTTCTTGTTCAGCCAATGGCTAAGACAAACAAGTTTGTTTACGTTTACAGAAGATACTGCTGCCTGCTTCTTATTTATAATATCACCAGAAAGAGAGACCAGGCATTTGCATGGCACTTTTATAGCTGGCATTGCAAGGTATTTACGTGGCAGATGGGGCACCCAAATGTTTAGTATTTCATGCTTTGGCCACCATTCCAGAGGACATGCTTCCATGCTGATGACGTTCATTAAAAAAATAATGCGTTAATTAAATTTGTGACTGAATTCCTTGGGGGACAGTTGTATATCCCTGGATCTGTTTTACCTGCATTCTGCCATATATTTCATGTTATAGCAGTCTCAGATGATGACCCTGCATGTTGTTCATTTTAAGAAAACTTCACTGCAGATCTGACCAAACACAAAGAAGGTACCTGTGACTGGGTGTACCAACCCTGCACTGGGCCACTGGCGGCAGACTAATCATTGTGGGCACAGGTAGCCACTTTCCCTTTCCCCTGCTGTGTATGCGTCAGGTGGTGACACCAGATAAAAGGAGGCACTAGAGGAGGAAGGCTGTATGCTGCTGGAGCCTGTGATGCTCCTGGTGGAGCCCAAAGACCCAGACTACAGTCCAGGTGACTCACAAACAGCAGAGACTGCCCAAGAAGCCAAGCTGCTGAGGTGGCTGCTGCCCATGCTATGTCCTTCTAGGGAAGTAAGGCCTTCAGACTGTTGGTTTTGCCCCACCCCGGGGCCATAGACTGATTGAGGTTTTGCTATGCCCAGGGGGCTAATTCCTCAAGTCCTATTGCTTGCCCCAGCCCAGAGGCTGCTGGGCTCTAGACTGTTTGCTTCCTTTGCCCTGCCCAGTAGCTGCAGCCAGCTTGCTGCTTTGCCCTGGTCCACGTGGCTAATACCCCAAGTACTACTTCTTGCCCCAGCCAGAAGGCTGCAGGATTCCAGACTGCTTGGTTGTTTTGCCCTCCCAGGGACCCCCAGACTATTTCTTTAAGGGATCTCATATCAGGGGGTGGGGACTCACTTGACTGGAATCACTCGCTTAGCAAGGAATCCCAATGACTGTGTGACGGGGTGTACCAATCCTGTCTGAGTCAACAGGGGCACCCCAACTCGACCCGGAGGGCCACCATCACTGTACCAATGTGAAATTTCTAAAGATAGCTACAGCACTCAACCCAAGGTTTAAGAATCTGAAGTGCCTTCCAAAATCTGAGAGTGATGAGGCATGCAGCATGCTTTCAGGAGTCTTTAAAGAGCAACAGTCCAATGCAGAAACTACAGAACCCGAACCACCAAAAAAGAAAAATCAACATTCTGCTGGCGACATCTGACTCTGATAAGGAAAGTGGACATGTGTCAGTCCGTACTGCTTTGGATTATTATTGAGCAGAACCCATCATCAGCATGAATGCATGTCTCTAGAATGGTGGTTGAAGCATGAAGGAACATATGAATCTTTAGTGCATCTGGCATGTAAATATCTTGCTGCACCAGCTACAACAGTGCCATGAGAAAGCCTGTTCTCACTTTCAGGTGATGTTGTAAACAAGAAGCAGGTAGCATTATCTCCTGCAACCTTTGTAGGAGCAATTGGCTGAACAAGAAATAGGACTGAGTGGACTTGTGGGCTAAAATTTTACATTGTTTTGTTTTTTAATGCAGGGTTTTTTGGTACATAATTCTACTTTTGTAAGTAGAAATTTCATGATAAAGAGATTGCACTACAGTACTTGTATTAGGTGAATTGAAAAATACTATTTTTTTTACAGTGCAAATACTTGTAATCAAAAACATATAAAATGAACACTGTACACTTTGTTCTATGTGGTAATTGAAATCAATATATTTGAAAATGTAGAAAACATCCAAAATATTTAAGTAAATGGTATTCTATTGTTTACCAGTGCAATTAATTGTGCAATCACAATTAATTTTGTAATCACTTTACAGCCGTAATTAGAAGATATTCCTTTTAAAAAGTAGAATATTCCACACACAAAAAAATGTGTTTGTATTCTATACTGAAGCACCCTGCATATTTGTATTGCTCTTGAAGTTTATTTTAAAAGGCTGCTATATAGGAGAATTTTAGTACTCCTTGTTTATCTTTTGGTGGTTGTCTCAACAAATCAGTACCATTCTGAAGAGAATGAAAATATGAAGGGTATCTTTTGTATAAGGGCAAATGACAAGAAGTCATTTTCACATTTTTATGAGTTACTCCTAAAACACAGGCTTAGTAAATCAGATCAGAGAGGCTTTAATGTATCATGGAAAATGTCTGGAGTGCAGACATAGGCTTTTTGTGATGCATATTCAAGAGAGCCAAATCCAATATAAGGAAGGCATCCATTGCACTATTTGTTTTCAAGCAAAAAAATATATATATATTTCCAAGACAATGTAGATTCCATCTGCGGAAGGAACTTTTGGTCTTTTAAATTTCAAATCTGAAATAAGCAACACTGTTAAAAGCCATAATCTAGTTTGTCTACTCCTCAGTAAAGGGCAATTAACTTCATTAAATCATTTTTATTAAAAAGGGGTCCTTTATTCATTGCAAAGTAGATTAGTGGGATGGCTCCCACAGCAGTAACTCCTCTTATCCATCCCAGGATGCCCTGCTGGGGGCAGAAACCCAAGACTGGCAGGCTCCTGTAAAACATTTCTGTGAGCTACATTCCATGCAAATACTCAAGCTGGTGTTCTTGCCTTTGGGAAGGGTATAAGCAATACAGTATTCTAATTGTAAAGAACTGTGGCCATACTGCTTTAGGGAGAGCTACAGAAAAGCAGCAGAAAATTGTTTGTGGAACATGCATTTTGCTTTATGGACAATTACCTTTCATTGGGTTGAAAATAAAAATGGATTTGATTACATGTAATTAACTGCAGCTGAAAACAGAGAAAGGATAGCAGAATAAGAAGGGTGCCTATCTAAGTATGTACTGTGCCAGTTCACAACTCAAAATTTATCCATGCTAAATTTCCATTTAGATGCTAGAAGTCACTGGACTGTTTCTTCTGTTCTTGCCACCTTTGAGCTACTTGGCTCAAAATACATAAAAATAAGAGTGGGAGTATGACAGAAATTATTCACCACCACTGTCAAGGTGTATGTCCAGAAGTAGTAAAAGACATTTAGAGATTTATCATCTGCAGGCAAAAATTGTGCCTTCTGCAACGAGGGTGAGAGCTACAAGGGTCTGCTAGGGAGGAGAGAGCAAGAGGCTCTTCCCTGTCACATCTGCATTGGAAGCAGTCATGATGTTCCTGGATGCACTAATGAGTGCAACATTTGGGAACTCTTCTCTCCCCTCCCTCCTTTGCTCCCAGTAGCATTTACTGGTATGGCTGGGTAGAACTGGGCAGTGGCAATGACCTTAAACACCTTATTCAACCACAGCACCAGCATGGAAGTGATGGACCACTTTAAAAAAAAGTGGAAATGTTCTGTGTCACGCTGCTCAGACCACTGCCAGTATCATGATCTTTCTTTCAGACACTGCTGGAACGTGCTATCCTCGCTCCAATATTTGAGAGAGACTGAGGGCAATAATTTGTCCCCAAAAGGTAGGTGACCCAATCTTTATTTTCACCTAAAACCAAACCAAACTTGTGAACTGGAACTTTTTTTTTTTTTTTGGGGGGGGGGGGGGGGAGGGGGAGATGACCACTTAAAGGTTTTGTTACAGTGATACCTTGACATGTGTAGAGAACTCACCCAGGATGTGAGAGATTCCCAGTTCAAGTCCTCCTCACCTCAGGTGAGTGCTCCAACCACCAGACTATGGAGTCATTCTAATTCTTTCACTGACCCAATTTAATTATTTGATGGAATGAGATCATCAAAGAAAGATTAAGGGATACCCACATCAGAATATTCTATAACCTAGCGTTTAGGCCACTCACCCAAGAGGCATCAGAAACCAGTTTAAATTCTTTCTGCCCCTCAGGAAGAAGGTGGACATGAACTGGGAACCTCCCACATCATAGGGTACCTATGGGATACCTCCCACATCATAGGGTACCACACAGCTAGGGTACCTCTCACACTGGGGAGTACCCTAGCTATTCGACTAAAGGTTAAAGGGAAGTCTTCCTCCCACAGCTGTTTGTGGACTCACCTGAGGGGCTCAACCTAATTGGCATCCTCTGATCACACCTACCAGATTGGGCCCCCCCCACCCCGCATATGACAGAGATGGCGGATTTTCCATTTGTGACTTGCTCTGGGGCTTAGGCAGGAGATAGGCATCCAAATGCTTAGAGTCTGACTGCAATGGGCATGCCCACAGATAAAAATTGAGACAAGGAGTTTAGGTACCAACTGAGCAGGAGTTTTTAGGATTGCAAGTGGTGCTTAAAAAATGATACATATGCTTAAGTACCTTTGTGGATCACATTCTTGAGTGAGACAGAGACCACCACCCATGACAGTCTTCCTGGCTTTAACAGTTCTCCCTGAGTGGGTTTAGAGGCTCCAGTTATTCCCCTGCCCCCTCATCAAATCTGTTTAATTTTTTGCAGGTGGAGCTAATAACCTCAGGCCCCTGTTCCCTTTCATCCAATTAGTAAATAGTAAAGCTATGTTTTAGTCACAGGTATTTTTAGTAAAAGTCATGGACAGGTCACTGGCAGTCAACAAAAGATCATGACCTGTCCATGACTTACTATATACCTGACTAAATCTTGGGTGCTGGGAAAGGAGGGTCAGATGGCAACCTGAGACTGCCCCAGCTAGGGTGACCAGATAGCAAGTGTGAAAAATCAGGATGGGGTGTGTGTGATGTGTGGAGGGGTAATAGGAGCCCATATAAAAAAAGCCCCAAATATTGGGACATCTGGTCACCCTAGCCCCAGCTACAGCCACCAAGGGCTGCCTGAGCTGTTCAGGCAGTCCTGGAGCCAGCTGCACCAGCCACTGCAGAAATCCTACAGATCTTGGAAAGTCACGGAATCTGTGACAGACTCGCAGCCTTAGTGAACAGGGATGGCAGGCTTCAGCCCCTTACAGGGCAGGGCAGGGTAGGGTTACTAATCGTTCTACCTCTACATAGTGTTCAAAACTTAACAAAACTGAAGTAGGATTTATGTGCTGCCAGAAAGTAAAGAATGCAAATTTTATTGAATACTTTATATTTAATTTACAAATTCCCTTTTAAGGTTGAAGTATAACAGACAGACCAGTTTGTAAAGTTCTTCACAATCATCTGGCTGTTTTTAGAGGACAGCACATACTAGGATATAAAATGGATGGAAACAATGTCTGATTTACAGCATATTATTAAATTACAGTTTGTCTCTCTACTCCCCTTGACCTACTAGAGCAAAGTGTGGCAAGAATATTTTCACTACAATATTTTAAGTCACTCTCAATGTGAGAGAAAACATACATTTCATGGTCAAAAAAAATTATTAAATCCCATCAGTGATATCAAACCAAGACACAATGCCTCAGATAATGAGGGCTAATTAACTGGCCTCATGCTCAAATTATACTTGGCCTAACCTCCCAATTATTGTTTCTTTCTCTAGTCTACAATTCAAACTGAAACAAACTGAATACTCAATTGCTTTTTAAAAAAAATATCAGCTTAAAAGCTTGGGGGGGGGGGTGTTAAATTAAATAAAACCTCTTTACTTTGCTTCACCTCTCCTTGGATGAAATTCTGGTTCCACTGAAGTCAATGGCAAAACTCCCATTGACGTCAGTGGGGCCAGGATGTCACCTTGTGTATTTTACTGTACTACTGCTCAGCTGTGTATTGCTAGATCTCCAGTTAGCTAGGCATAGGTATATGAACTTTATAAGTTGTGCAAATCAAATGAGTTTTTGTCCTATTAACTTGCAGAAGATAATCTTTAACATATACCCTACCCTAACAGACAAGTGACTAAGAGTCACCTCAAAGACTTGTTGCAAGAATCTGAGAGAGCACCTGCTTAGTTCATGGTTTGATGAAATATGCTGAGTGTGACCATTTTAAAAAAAATAAAAAAAAATATCCAAGTGATTTTATTTTGTTTGTGTATATAGTTTTAATTATGGTAGATGGGTTTAAGACAAAAATCTGAATCCTACATCTGAATTTTGTTGATATGTTCAGCTACCAGGATTTGATAGGGCACAATTTAAAGACAGTGACCTAATGCAAAATTTGGATCTAGGTTTAGAGTTATGTTCTGTCCTGTCAAGCAAGCCACAAAGATTCTGCCTAGCAAATTGAGAGCTAGGTTTAAGGAGGAACTCATCTCCTTCACAGACAAAGGGGAGGAAACATATATAGGGCAGTAGTTTCACGATGTAGTCTTGTGCCCAAGTTATGGATGCAACTCCTGGGATGACCCAGTCTCACTTGGCACATACCTTAAAAGATAAGGTCTATCTTTTCAAGAAAATAGTTGTGTGTTATATGCTGCCATAAATATAAAGGGAAGGGTAAACAACTTTAAATCCCTCCTGGCCACAGGAAATAACCTTTCACCTGTAAAGGGTTAAGAAGGTAAGACAACCTCGCTGGCACCTGACCAAAATGACTAATGGGGAGACAAGATACTTTCAAAGCGGGGGACCAAAGGGTTCTCTCTGTCTCTGTGTGTTTTTTTGCCGGGACCAGAGCAGGAATGCAGGTCAGAACTCCTGTAAAAAGTCAGTAAGCAATCTAGTTAGATATGCATTAGATTCTGTTTTGTTTAATTGGCTGATAAAATAGGTTGTGCTGAATGGAATGTATATTCCTGTTTTTGTGTCTTTTTGTAACTTAACGTTTTGCCTAGAGGGATTCTCTATGATTTGAATCTGATTACCCTGTAAGGTATTTACCATCCTGATTTTACAGGTGATTCTTTTACTTTCTTTAATTAAAATTCTTCTTCTAAGAACCTGATTGCTTTTTCATTGTTCTTAAAGATCCAAGGGTTTGGGTCTGTGTTCACCTATTCAAATGGGTGAGGATTTTTATCAAGCCTTCCCCAGGAAAGGTGGTGTAGGGCTCGGGGGGAAAGACGTTTCCAAGTGGGCTCTTTCCCGGTTATATTTTTTAGGTGCTTGGTGGTGGCAGCAGCAAAAAAGGTCCAGGGACAAAAGGTAAAATAGTTTGTACCTTGGGGAAGTTTTAACCTAAGCTGGTAAAAATAAGCTTAGGGGGGTTTTCATGCAGGTTCCCACATCTGTACCCTAGAGTTCAGAATGGGGAAGGAACCTTGACATATGCTATAGGATATAAAGGGATGACTGCCAGAATTAGAAAATTGTCAATTTCTTGAGTCTCTAAATTCTATATTATTTGATTGGCAATTGATTTCTTTGTTAATGTATCTCATGGTTCTATACCTTCCTGTGGATATTTTTAATACAGAAATTTGGTTTCTACTGGTAGTTTTTCCACCAACATTTTAGTTCAAGCTGATTTTATTTCAGGGAGATCAATCCATGTTTACTGTGCATTGCATTTGGTAATGGAAGATATTTCAAATGCAGTGTTTTTGAGAGCAGCTAATATTAAAAAAAGTCCATTTTCATTAAGTGAATATTCCAAGAGTTTTAAATCAAACAGAGTAGAACTACACATTTTCAGATGTACTGAAAATTAATAGTAACACCATAAGAGATGAGCGGGAGTGTTAAGACACTAGTATAAAATGTAACTGACATTCATCTTGCTCAGTCAATTTTAATGCAAGTTTAAGGCCTGATTCTGTAATGTGCTGAGCATCTTCAAACCCCATTAATTCCAGTAGGAGTTGAGGGCACTAAGCACCTCAGCTAAGGGCTATAGAACTTTTAACATTTTAATCCTGATCTTAGTATCTAAAAATTTGTGGATTTAGAAGTTCTCAGCAGCTGAATTAATAGTAGGAGTTTTGAAACATTAACTCAGGGCAGATTAATTTAAGATCTATCCCTCTTCAGTGTAGGTTCTGTAGATGCTTCTGCATTGTATGGTACTGAAAGATGAACTGCCAGACAGGTAATGAAGGATAACTATGAACACCAAGTGGGGGGGTGGGGGGGGGGGGGGAAGGCTTCACTTTAAGGCTTCAGTTATAGAGCCCCAGTGCACTCTTAACTTAAGAAAAGAACTGGCTTAGTCTAGAAAGTGACAGATTGTTGTAAGATCTAAGAAACCTAGCTTTCACTATTATATATGTAAGCCAACAGCAGCAAAATTGCATGATTTGATTACCCCACAGCTAGTGCAAGAACTGCTAGAGACAGCCCAAATTGCTTTCATTTTTCTAACTACCTATGGCTTTCAGCTTACTGATGAAAGAGAATGTTAGAGTAAGACAGACAATCGTCACAGAATATTTTCTTTAAAAAAAAGTATTAAACAATAAAAGTCAACATGAGAGGAGATATTTCAGCAACAGCACAGTCACCTGCAACACAGAAGAAACTCAAAATTGTAAACAACTCTGGCTTTAATGAGCAACAGGTTTGAGTATAAGTGGAACACTGTTGCTTTGCTCCCAGGAAACTGAAAGAAGAATTAGTGGGTAAATGCAAACATGAACATTAAGGCTCAGAGATCAAGCACTCAAGACAGAGTGAAAGAAAAGATATGGTTTCTCGGTCTTCTCAGTCTCCAGCAGCAGGGAAAGGTAGGTTTTTAGGGCGGGATTTATGAAGGGACTTAAGTATTGCACCACTGAAACTTACTGCAGCACCTAGAAAAAAAGTCACAGGAATACCAGTGTAACTGGCAATGTTGAGTTAGATACCTAGGCCTCCTATATAATGAATTGGGAAAAATAGGTGCTTAAGAATCCAATCCAGAAAAAGATCCCACCTGAACTAGCCAATAGGAATTGTAGCAATGTGATGACTCACCAGCATGGCACCTCCTGCTGGTCATCTTGGGAATTAGCACTTCCAGCCCAGAGCACCCTCTGCAGGCCAGCAACTCACCTGCCACTAGCCCCTGTGTCCCTCCCAGACCCCGGTGCCCCTTTACTTTGGGGTCCTGCCCCCTGGCATTGCCCCCACACTCTGGGTCTCCCCTCCCAGGGGAACCCCCAAGCCTCTAAACTCACCTTGCCTCAGTGGCTACTGCCAGTCATCATCTGGCCCCTGCTCACTGGGGCAGACTGCAGTCTGTAAAGGCCACTCATCATTGGCAAGGAGGTTAGGACCTGCTGCCTTTGCCTATCCTCAGGCTGCCCCTCTGCAGCCCCTGTACCTTTCGGGGCCTTTAACAAGGTCTGCAGCCTGTAAGTTCACCAGGCTGGAATCATAGAATATAAGGGTTGGAAGGGACCCCAGAAGGTCATCTAGTCCAGCTCCCGCTCCCGCTCCCGCTCCCGCTCCCCCGCTTACTCCCAGGCAGCTAGACCTTCCCACTCCAGGCCTAGAATGAGATTCTCTAAGGTCCTGGCTTACAGCCCTTTTATAGGGCCAGCTATGGCCTGATTGAGGCATGTCCCCAGCTGTGGCTGCTTCCCCAATCAACCTAGCCTTTTCCCTCAGCCCCGGCCCTCTCCAAGGGCTGGCTTTACTATTGACTCCCTGGGGCAGCCCTCTCCTAGGGCTATTTTAACCCCCTTCATGGCCAGAGTGGGGTGACCACCCCACTACAGAGATGCTGACAAGAGGAGTGTGTGCTATGCCTAATTACTCTATAATAGGACCTCTCAGTCATTGTTCTCAAAGGAAACCTGCAAAACACCCCCAAAAGACAAGCCTCAGAGCGTAAATTCATAACTTTGCTAGACACTAGAAGTTACGGTCTTAATCAAGACTGAATTTATGGCTTAGTACAATAATCTGTAACCCACTAGCCCTCCTTTTTTGTTCTATGACCGCAGAAGTGTTAACTGGCCACCTCACCTTGTCCTTTACAGTATGTTAATTTATGCTAAACTACCTGTTCCATCTTGTGTTTGGCTGTGACAATAAGAACCTTTTCCAGACCTGAAGAAGAGCTCTGTATCTCAAAAGCTTCTTTCACCAACGGAAGTTGGTTTAATAAAAGATTTTACCTCACCCACCTTCTGTCTTCCCAACATGTTATATTCAACTAAGGCAATTTATACATAACAGTGTACTCTGTATTTGAAAATAGCACATCCTAGACTGAATAGACACTATGTAGAAAACTTCACACGAGTGAAGACAGTCAACAACTATATAATTTGCTCTATTTTAAAACATCATCAACACTAGAGCTCAGAACTAGAAGTTAATTAAGTTTATTGCCTATTTCTTTATGAAGCTGATGCATGTTAGAAAAAAATGGTTATAACTTAGAAAATCTATGTGGTTAAAATGAATAAATCCTGAGACACTCTTGTGTTTTAAATGCTTTAAAATGTATATACAAAACCTAAACAACCAAAAAACACGAAAATGTTAATCTCAAGATTAACATGTTCTCATGCATATTAATAAATCATATCCTTTTGATTTTGTTAAATGTGCACTAAGTTAGCCATCAGCAGCACATATCTACATTAGCTGGGCAGAATTGTACTTTTGAGTAGAACTAAGGTTTGTTGGTATTTGCTTATATGTTTTGAAAATCTCTAAGCAGAATTCCATCAAAATGCAAATACAAATTTGTGAAATTGTAAAGGAACTGTATCTCAAAAAAAAAAATAGAACAATTACTGAAGCAATGAGGCAAAGACATGAAACCTATATGTATATTTCTTACTACTCACTAAATTATATCACCAATAATAATGCAGAAAAGGCAGAAATGTCCAGTAAATACTTTTGCAATATTTGGGAAAAAAATATGTAGTCATATAACATGATAATGAAAACATTTTCCATTCTACTAGTATCTCAGGAGGATGCTAAAGAGCAACTACTAAAATTGGACATTTTTACATTAGCAGTTCCAGATAGCTTGCATCCAAGAGTTTAAGAGAGCTGACTGAGGAGCTCTCTGAACCATTAGTATTGATTTTCAATGTCTTGGAACACGAGGGAAGTTACAGAAGTCTGGAAGAAGGCTAACATTGTGGTAGTATTTTTTTAAGAGAAAATAGGATGGCACGGATAATTATAGACCTGTCAGTCTGACATTGATCCCAGGAAAGACAATGGGGCAGCTGATATGGAACTAGATTATTAAAGAATGTGATATTAATTCCAATTAACGCAAGTTTATGAAAACTAGATCTTGTTAAATTAACTAGACATCTTTTTTGATGAGATTACACATTTGGTTGATAAAGGTAATATTATGGATGTCATATACTTATGCTTCTGTAAAGTGTCTGATTTGGTACTGTACAGCGAGACAAGTTGAGTGAGGTAATATTTTCTGTTGGACCAACTTCTGTTGGTGAAGGAGACAAGTTTTTAAGCTATAGAGAGCCCTTGTTTAGGTCAAAAGTTGGTCCTATAAAAAATATTTCATTCACCTTACCTCTTTAATATCATGGGACTAACACTGCTACAACAAATTGGTACCATATGGCATTGATTAAAAATATTAAGTGTAATGTATTAAATGAAGTAAAAACTGTCTGATAGGTCTTAAATGTAATTGTAAATGGGGAAATATCAAATGGGTGTATTTCTAGTGAGGTCCCAAAAGGATTGGTTCTTCGCCTTTTCTATGTAACGTTTTTAACAATGAATTGGAAGAAAACTTTTTAAAAAATCACTGAAAGTTTATAGATGACAAAAATTGACAGGGGGTAAATAATTAAGAGGACAGGTCACTTATACAGAATGATATTGACTGCTTGGTAAGCATGGTGCAAGCATGCAGTATGCATTTTAATATGGCTAAATCTAAATGTTTACATCTAGCAACAAATAACGTAGGCCATAATTACATAACGTGTGACTCTATTCTAGGAAGCTGTGACTCTGAAAAAAAGTTGGGGGCAATGGATAATCAGTTGAACTTGAACTCTCAGTGTGATACTGACCATAAGGGCTAATGCTGTCCTTGGATACATTAACGGGGCAATCTCAAGAAGGTGTAGGGAGGTTTTTTATCTCTGTATTTGACAATGGTGTGACTGGTGCTGGAACACTGTGACCTGTTCTAGTGTCCACAATTCAAGAAGGATGTTGATAAATGGAAGAGGGTACAAAGACAAGCCATAAAAATGATTAAAATGATTAGAAAACATGCATTAGTGACAGACTGAAGGAGCTCAATCTATTTAACTGAACAATAAGCAGGTTAAGGGGTGTCTTGATTAGCCTATATAAATATCCACATGGGTACGTGGAACAAATATTTTATAATGGGCTCTTCAATCTAGCAAAACACGTATAACACAATCCAAATGCTGGAACTTGAAGCTAGACAAATTAAGTCTGGAAATAAGGTATGATTTTAACTGTGAGGTTAATTAACCATTGGAACAATTTACCAAGGGTCATGGTGGATTTTCCATCACCGACAATTTTTAAATCAAGATTGGATGTTCTTCTAAAAGATACACTCTAGGAATTATTTGGGGGGATGTTCTATGGCCTGTGTTATACAGGAAGTCAAACTAGATTGATCACAATTATCCTTTTTCACCTTTGAATATACAGGAGGACATAGAACACAGTAAAGAGGGAGGAGGTGTAGACTTCCTGCAGAAGGATAAATCTTGTACAGGCCTATAGCATACACATACTAGATTCTAAGTACACAGTTCCTAAATTTAACATTTCATCCCTTGGAAATCAGTTAAACTGACATTTTAAAATCAAATGATACTTCACATATAAAGAAATACTGAAACTGATGGAGGTCATTAGTCTGACTAAGGTATACTTGGTGCAGGATCAGAAAAGTTTGATGTTAGGGAGGGTGTTAAAGATGCCTTTGTGAACTCCTAATCCTGAGAGCCATCTGTCACCTAGTGGTGTTTGCTCTCTGGACTCACTGTTCCCCACAGCATGACCCTACCTGTACCTCTGGACCCAGTCCTTCTGCCATGTGCTGGATTCTCTGAATAAATCCTGTAGTCCCACCCTGATATACTCCCCCTATTCATACCCATTAATGCTGCAGTATAAGTTTCAATTAGTTGTGAAGATGGGGGACAGGTTGGTGGTAGCTGCTGGAAGAGAGGTGAATTAAGAGAATCTAGGTGGTCATTCCTCTCTATCCAACTAACCAACCAAAAGGATCTGTAAAGCGTAGGTCAGTGGGATTGAAAAATTCAGGCTGAGAACCTGGCCTGGCACCGAGATCTTCTGGGAAAGCACTGATTATTCCCCCTTTGTACAGAACAGCCCCTTGTAGCAGTGGGGCTGAATCTTTTAGAGAAACTGCGTGGCTGAAGGCTGAACCTAGAGATTGATCGATTTTATAGTTCTGCAGATGTGGCAGTTTATATCTGCGAGTTATAAATTGCACTTGGATTTTGCCACTCTAAAGCTCATTTCAAGAACACACACTTTTAGAGGAATTAGACAGAATACAACATCCTGTGATCTATCAGCTTATTTTCTCCAGTTAAAAAAAAAATGACTGCTTTGAAGTCATAACAACAGTTCTGCATTTCCAGCAAGTCCCAAATGACAAGGTCAGTCGGAGTTCACACTTTGCACCACCCTCTCTGAACAATGAAATAATCTAGCACATATGCAGTGTATATTTCCTAAAATGGCAGTAAATGAGGATTTAAGACATGTGTAACTCAGGTTCTCCGTCAACATTTTCAACTCACTGTTCCCTAAATCTGGATGAGTACCAGGCTACATTGTAGAACGGATCTATTTTTTTCCTCACAATTTTTCCCAAATAACTCCAAAAGATTAATAGGCAACAAACTATATTTATTAATTTATCCTGATGTCCTAAATACCCACACATATGGATATTATATATGTTCATAGGAGAACAGGTTTCTATGGGACCCAAAAC
Source organism: Caretta caretta (assembly GCF_965140235.1). Lineage (NCBI taxonomy): Eukaryota > Metazoa > Chordata > Testudines > Cheloniidae > Caretta > Caretta caretta. The sequence continues at coordinate 58,325,265 of NC_134209.1, forward strand.
ACCATCAAATCTCAACAGTTTTTCCACTCTGAATTTTATAGTCCCTGCTGTTTGGCACCTTCTCTTGATTTAGCTTGCCAAAGGAACAGGCCAATAATAAGATATGTTAGCACAATTATACATTTTATAAACTATAAAAATACAAACACAACTTTTATTTCAAAGTGATTTTTTAAAATGCTCTTGAAACTCGCTAGTATGATAGAACACTATAAAAGCCTTATAAAATGGACACCATTTTAATTTCTCCATTGTGCTAAGACAAGAGAAATGGAATCACATGCTCAGACCCTGGTTCTTAATATCATCGTGAAATGTATGTATTAACACTATATGAGGAAATATGGATACTTAATGATATTATGCTTTGAAGGCTATGCTCAAACAGGCAAAGAGATTTCATTCCAAACAGGTGAGAAGGCAGCTATTTACCTGTTTCCTGTGTAAATTAAGCATAGTTGAATCAAAACAATAGAGGGTCAGCGTGATGGGAAGCCCACAGTAAGGGAAGAACAGCATGAGGACATTCTGCCTCTTGAAACATTCATTGAAATTTGAAAGATACAAGCAAGAAGCCATTTTGGGCATCCATTGCTAGAAAGACACAAGGGAACACAGCTCTAGCACACTGAGGGTATGTCTACACTACGGAATTAGGTCGAATTTATAGAAGTCGTTTTTTTAGAAATCAGTTTTATATATTCGAGTGTGTGTGTGTGTCCCCACAGAAAATACTCTAAGTTCATTAAGTGCATTAACTCGGCGGAGTGCTTCCACAGTACCAAGGCTAGAGTCGACTTCCAGAGCATTGCACTGTGGATAGCTATCCCACAGTTCCCGCAGTCTCCGCTGCCCATTGGAATTCTGGGTTGAGATCCCAATGCCTGATGGGGCTAAAACATTGTTGCGGGTGGTTCTGGGTACATATCGTCAGGCCCCCCTTCCCTCCCTCCCTCCGTGAAAGCAAGGGAAGACAATCGTTTCGCGCCTTTTTTCATGAGTTACCTGTGCAGACGCCATACCACGGCAAGCATGGAGCCCGCTCAGGTAACCATCACCCTATGTCTCCTGGGTGCTGGCAGACGCGGTACGGCATTGCTACACAGTAGCAGCAACCCCTTGCCTTGTGGCAGCAGACGGTACAGTACAACTGGTAGCCGTCATTGTCATGTCCGAGGTGCTCCTGGCCACGTCGGCTGGGAGCGCCTGGGCAGACATGGGCGCAGGGACTAAATTTGGAGTGACTTGACCAGGTCATTCTCTTTAGTCCTGCAGTCAGTCCTATTGAACCGTCTTATGGTGAGCGGGCAGGCGATACGGATTGCTAGCAGTCGTACTATACCATCTTCTGCCAGGCAGGCAAGAGATGAGGATGGCTAGCAGTCATACTCTACCATCTTCTGCCGAGCAGCCATGAGATGTGGATGGCATGCAGTCCTTCTGCACCGTCTGCTGCCAGCCAAAGATGTAAAAGATAGATGGAGTGGATCAAAACAAGAAATAGACCAGATTTGTTTTGTATTCATTTGCTTCCCCCTCTCCCCCGTCTAGGGGACTCATTCCTCTAGGTCACACTGCAGTCACTCACAGAGAAGGTGCAGCGAGGTAAATCTAGCCATGTATCAATCAGAGGCCAGGCTAACCTCCTTGTTCCAATAAGAACAATAACTTAGGTGCACCATTTCTTATTGGAACCCTCCGTGAAGTCCTGCCTGAAATACTCCTTGATGTAAAGCCACCCCGTTTGTTGATTTTAGCTCCCTGAAGCCAACCCTGTAAGCCGTGTCATCAGTCGCCCCTCCCTCCGTCAGAGCAACGGCAGACAATCATTCCACTCCTTTTTTCTGTGCGGATGCCATACCAAGGCAAGCATGGGGGCCGCTCAGCTCACTTTGGCAATTAGGAGCACATTAAACATCACACGCATTATCCAGCAGTATATGCAGCACCAGAACCTGGCAAAGCGATACCGGGCGAGGAGGCGACGTCAGCGCAGTCACGTGAGTGATCAGGACATGGACACAGATTTCTCTGAAAGCATGGGCCCTGCCAATGCATGTATTATGGTGCTAATGGGGCAGGTTCATGCTGTGGAACGCCGATTCTGGGCTCGGGAAACAAGCACAGACTGGTGGGACCGCATAGTGTTGCAGGTCTGGGACGATTCCCAGTGGCTGTGAAACTTTCGCACGCGTAAGGGCATTTTCATGGAACTTTGTGACTTGCTTTTCCCTGCCCTGAGGCGCATGAATACCAAGATGAGAGCAGCCCTCACAGTTGAGAAGCGAGTGGCAATAGCCCTGTGGAAGCTTGCAACGCCAGACAGCTACCGGTCAGTTGGGAATCAATTTGGATTGGGCAAATCTACTGTTGGGGCTGCTGTGATGCAAGTAGCCCATGCAATCAAAGATCTGCTGATATCAAGGGTAGTGACCCTGGGAAATGTGCAGGTCATAGTGGATGGCTTTGCTGCAATGGGATTCCCTAACTGTGGTGGGGCCATAGACGGAACCCATATCCCTATTTTGGCACCGGAGCACCAAGCCGCCGAGTACATAAACCGCAAGGGGTACTTTTCAATACTGCTGCAAGCTCTGGTGGATCACAAGGGACGTTTCACCAACATCAACGCGGGATGGCCGGGAAAGGTACATGACACTCGCATCTTCAGGAACTCTGGTCTGTTTCAAAAGCTGCAGGGAGGGACTTTATTCCCAGACCAGAAAATAACTGTTGGGGATGTTGAAATGCCTATATGTATCCTTGGGGACCCAGCCTACCCCTTAATGCCATGGCTCATGAAGCCGTACACAGGCAGCCTGGACAGTAGTCAGGAGCTGTTCAACTACAGGTTGAGCAAGTGCAGAATGGTGGTAGAATGTGCATTTGGACGTTTAAAGGCGCGCTGGCGCAGTTTACTGACTCGCTTAGACCTCAGCGAAACCAATATTCCCACTGTTATTACTGCTTGCTGTGTGCTCCACAATATCTGTGAGAGTAAGGGGGAGACGTTTATGGTGGGGTGGGAGGTTGAGGCAAATCGCCTGGCTTCTGGTTACGTGCAGCCAGACACCAGGGCGGTTAGAAGAGCACAGAAGGGCACGGTACGCATCAGAGAAGCTTTGAAAACCAGTTTCATGACTGGCCAGGCTACGGTGTGAAAGTTCTGTTTGTTTCTCCTTGATGAAACCCCCCGCCCCTTGGTTCACTCTACTTCCCTGTAAGCTAACCACCCTCCCCTCCTCCCTTCAATCACCGCTTGCAGAGGCAATAAAGTCATTGTTGCTTCACATTCATGCATTCTTTATTCATTCATCACACAAATAGGGGGATGACTACCAAGGTAGCCCAAGAGGGGTGGTGGAGGAGGGAAGGAAAATGCAACACAGCACTTTAAAAGTTTACAACTTTAAAATTTATTGAATGACAGCCTTCTTTTTTGGGGGCAATCCTCTGTGGTGGAGTGGCTGGTTGGCCGGAGGCCCCCCCACCGCGTTCTTGGGTGTCTGGGTATGGAGGCTATGGAACTTGGGGAGGAGGGTGGTTGGTTACGCAGGGGCTGTCGTGGCAGTCTGTGCTCCAGCTGCCTTTGCTGCAGCTCAACCATACACTGGAGCATACTGGTTTGGTCCTCCAGCAGCCTCAGCATTGAATCCTGCTTCCTCTCATCACGCTGCCACCACATTTGAGCTTCAGCCCTGTCTTCAGCCCGCCACTTACTCTCTTCAGCCCACCCCCTCTCCTCCAGGTCATTTTGTGCTTTCCTGCACTCTGACATTATTTGCCTCCACACATTCATCTGTGCTCTGTCAGTGTGGGAGGACAGCATGAGCTCGGAGAACATTTCATCGTGAGTGCGTTTTTTCTTTCTTTCTAAGCTTCACTAGCCTCTGGGAAGGAGAAGATCCTGTGATCATTTAAACACATGCAGCTGGTGGAGAAAAAAAAAGGGACAGCGGTATTTAAAAAGACACATTTTATAAAACAGTGGCTACACTCTTTCAGGGTAAACCTTGCTGTTAACATTACATACATAGCACATGTGCTTTCGTTACAAGGTCGCATTTTGCCTCCCCTCACCGCGTGGCTACCCCCTCAACCTTCCCCCCTCCCTGTGGCTAACAGCGGGGAACATTTCTGTTTAGCCACAGGCAAACAGCCCAGCAGGAATGGACTCCTCTGAGTGTCCCCTGAAGAAAAGCACTCTATTTCAACCAGGTGACCATGAATTATATCTCACTCTCCTGAGGATAACACAGAGAGATAAAGAACGGATGTTGTTTGAATGCCAGCAAACATACACTGCAATGCTTTGTTCTACAATGATTCCCGAGTACGTGTTACTGGCCTGGAGTGGTAAAGTGTCCTACCATGAAGGACGCAATAAGGCTGCCCTCCCCAGAAACCTTTTGCAAAGGCTTTGGGAGTACATCCAGGAGAAGCGCGAATGCCAGGGCAAAGTAATCCTTTCACATGCTTGCTTTTAAACCATGTATAGTATTTTAAAAGGTACACTCACCAGAGGTCCCTTCTCCGCCTACTGGGTCCAGGAGGCAGCCTTGGGTGGGTTCGGGGGGTACTGGCTCCAGGTCCAGGGTGAGAAACAGTTCCTGGCTGTCGGGAAAACCGGTTTCTCCGCTTGCTTGCTGTGAGCTATCTACAACCTCATCATCATCATCTTCTTCATCCCCAAAACCTGCTTCCGTATTGCCTCCATCTCCATTGAAGGAGTCAAACAACATGGCTGGGGTAGTGGTGGCTGAACCCCCTAAAATGGCATGCAGCTCATCATAGAAGCGGCATGTTTGGGGCTCTGACCCGGAGCGGCCGTTCAACTCTCTGGTTTTCTGGTAGGCTTGCCTCAGCTTCTTCAGTTTCACGCGGCACTGCTTCGGGTCCCTGTTATGGCCTCTGTCCTTCATGTCGTGGGAGATTTTGACAAAGGTTTTGGCATTTCAAAAACTGGAACGGAGTTGTGATAGCATGGATTCCTCTCCCCAAACAGCGATCAGATCCCGTACCTCCCGTTCCATCCATGCTGGAGCTCTTCTGCGATTCTGGGACTCCATCATGGTCACCTGTGCTGATGAGCTCTGCATGGTCACCTGCAGCTTGCCACACTGGCCAAACAGGAAATGAGATTCAAAAGTTTGCGGTTCTTTTCTGTCTACCTGGCCAGTGCATCTGAGTTGAGAGTGCTGTCCAGAGCGGTCACAATGGAGCACTCTGGGATAGCTCCCGGAAGCCAATACCATCGAATTGTGTCCACAGTACCCCAAATTCGAGCCAGCAAGGCCGATTTAAGCGCTAATCCACTTGTCAGGTGTGGAGTAAGGAAATCGATTTTAAGAGCCCTTTAAGTCAAAATAAAGGGCTTCATCGTGTGGATGGGTGCAGGTTTACATCGATTTAATGCTGCTAAATTCGACCTAAAGTCCTAGTGTAGACCAGGGCTGAGAGAGATGGGTCTTTCAACCCGCTGGAGGTTGAATTCTCTGGGAACTGAATGGAGGTGAGAAACCTGCTTAGGCAAAAATCTTTCACCTAAGATAATAAGGGAAGCCAGCATCTTGTACTTCTCCGGAAGGTTCCAACTGAGGGGAATCAGCCATGGCTGGGAAGTTCAATACCATTTCTTTCATCAGAGCCTGTATCTTGGTAGATTCAGTTTTGACTTGTAGATGTGTGTTCTCACTTTTATTTGCTTGTAACCCTTTCCAACTGTATTCTTTTTACTTGCATAACTTAACTTATGTTCTATTGTTAATAAATTTATTTTATTTTAGTATAAACCAACTCAATGCTGTGTTTGAAGGAAAGTATGTATTTACCCCAGCTAGGTTAATAAGCTGTGCTTTTATCTCTTTAGAGGAACAAACAAACTATTATTTCTCTGAACTGTCCGGAAGAGGGATGGATATTACAGACATGGGTTGGGGAAAAATCTGTACTGCAAGGGTGTTGGGGTCACCCAGCTAGTAGTAAGCAAGGCTATAGATAGGCTGCTGGGGTCAGAGCTTCTGAACAAGGTCTGTCTAGTTCACAGATACTCAGTGTGACCTTCATGCTTGTAGGCCAATTGTGAGCATCCTAATTTAGGAGCTACAGCAACAAAGGTATGTGATGGACCCAGGATTGCTGGACAAAGAGGTGATAACCTCTCACTTGTCAAAATTGCACGCCAAACCCTATGACAGTAGGAAAAGGCTTTCTTCATACGTGTGCAGCAGCAGAAACAGAGGTAGTTATTCGGACTAAATCATTATTATTGGTACAGTGAAACCTTTGGTAGGGGAAAAGTAGTGGTAGAGGAAGGATGGCATCATGATTGAGAGACTGGACTGTGTCTAGGACATCTGTGTTTAATTCCCAGATGTGCTTCAGACCCTTATGTGAGTCATTTACTTTGCATGCTGCACAAGGGGCAGGGAGAAGGGGAGAGTGAATTGGTCAGGCCAGCTGAAGCTCATTACCTGATACCAGTGAGCCTGTCACCTTCTGGTCATGGGATTCTCTTATGGTCACACCTACTACATATTCATTCTTTACTTTTTACAGTTTGACACCTTACTGGTTAAGTAACACACCTCTTCTTTACTTTAGTTGACTCTCATTCTTATAATCCTAGGTACTTACCACATTTTGTATATTCATTAAATTTCTTGTTCCTTTATTTTTCTTATTACTTTTTACTTGAAAAATATGTCTACCTCAACTGGTTTAAGAAAATCTTTTCTAATGGAAATGAAGTGAAAGTTGCTTTTATAATTATGCCCCTTGGTCTTTAGGTAGACAAGTGAAATGATTTCTAGATTACTTTAATGAGCACAATTAGATGTAATTGAAGGGAATAGAGGGGAAAAACTGAAACATAAGTTGTGTATGCTTCATAAGTTTTAGGATGTCTTTGAATACACGAAAGGCTTTTAACCACTAGCAGCAAAGCTCTGAGAGTGTTTTTGGTATTTCTTTGTATAAAGTCAGATGAATAGACTCAACTGAATGGTTTTCTGTGAATAAGTTATCAGTCTTAATATATAAATATCATGTGACACATTTCACAAAAAAATACCAAAGGAAACTTGTGTGCATACTACATACCCCCCTAAGATGAGGCCATGGATTTGTTTAATCCATAACAGTCCCTGCTTCTACAATGAGCTTCAAGAGTGGAAATCATCTGAGGCACATAGAGCATGTCAGTCTTGAACTGCTGCTCTTTACAGTGATAAACAGACATGTGGGCACTTTTCACAGTCCATGCCCTTAAAGTTTAGACAGTCACTTTCATGACTTTCTAGCCCTGGTAACAGAAAGTTTCAGCATTTCCAGCTCACCTTCCAACCTTCAGCATGCCAGTGACTGGCTGCCTCTCTGGTTTCTTTTGCGTATTTGCTTATGTGCAACACATGCTAACAGGTTCCTTAGCTTGATAGCTTGCTATTAGTGTGAATTCCCCAGCCATTGCTATGCTTGACAGTTATTTCTCGTGTGTTCACTGGTAAGTGTTATTGGCTGGTGGTCTTGGTCTCTCTCTTCACCTCAGTCTCTCCTACTCCCACCCTCATCATAATAATAGAGAACACCCATCACTTATCTTGGTAGAACTGCATATCATTTTCCCCATTGTATGTTTGAGAGGCTTCCCAAGCTACTGTGGCCTCAAAGGCAATATTCATTCTTATGGACAAATAAAAATGCACACACAGAATTCCTCCATTAAAAGTGGTGTATTGCTTGAAAACAAGAGATAATGGTCACAGTGAGGTGAATTGTTTAGAACAAAACTAATAATGAGTTACTGTAATGCAACACCAGCTGGCTGAGAGCATGCTGATTTCCCAATGTTTGTGAATCTTTTACATCCTCTTCTCTTTCTACTTCAACTCCATAGTAGTTATACGAGTAAGGGCTGCCTGCTGTGCATTTACTACCATCATTATCAGGAGGAATATTGAGATATTTTGTGCAGAAGTAGCTCTGGGGAACATAATTTAGCTTGACAAGGCATAGCATTACTCAAAGCAGCTAGCATCTGGGTGGAGAAACTTACAGTCTTCTCAACCTACCTACCTCACCAGACCCAGAAACACAATGCCCTGACATGGCTCCCAGCCCAGGCTGAACCCAATTATAGTTATAGAGAACCATTCTCCAATTTGCAAATATCATTTAACATCTATAGGAAGCCATTAAGAGAGTGAGTGAGACAATACATGATGCCATGGCAGCAGTGTGGAGACTTGTCTTATCTTTTATAGCAACCATATCACAGCTGTCTGTGCCTAGCCAAAAATCAATACCTAAGTGAACAGAAACTGAGAGGAACTGAATCCTGGTAAGAACACTGTGATTCTGGGAGAGGAAAGAAGTTCAGATACTCCTTCCTAGTATGTCCTCCAAATGGAGCTTCTCTGCCTCAGGACTGTTAAATCAAACCACAGCCTGTTCTTTTGGACTCCTCATTACCACTGGATGCCCAAACAGCAAAAACAGTCATGTCAGCAAACACCATTCACTTTTGTCTGTAGTTAGAGAGATAATTACACATCATGCTGTCAGACCTTGGTCATCAGACATGACTGGGGTGATCCACACTTTCAATAGTTCAAGTCATTGTACCTAGAACGAAGCCACACATCCTGAAAGAATTCCATCGAGTACAAAACATATCAGTCTGTCTGCTTAGCTATAGGTGGCTAGATTAGATAAAATAGAAAAAGCATGTGTGAGCTTTTGCATCTGTCTCTGTCCCACACACCTACATCTGGTCCAGACAAGTAGGCAAAATCTACCACCTGGGAATCTGCTCTGAATAGCAGCCAAGAAACAGCTGTAACAGGAGATTGGAGATACCAGAATGGCATCATAGGGAATATTTGAACAGCGTTTATTTTTAGGACTCCAGGATCCCACACCAGAAACTCACTTATCAGGAGGTCAGCACCAGCGTGGGGATTCTGGTGCAGTAAAGTCTCCAGCACTAATCTCTAGAGCAACTTTAATATTCTACCTCTACCTTCTCCAATGACTGACTAGCAGGGCCAGCTCTAGGCACCAGCCTAGCAAGCAGGTGCCTGGGGTGGCAAATGGGAAAGGGTGGCACTGCAGTGGCTTTCGGCTCCTCCTCCGGCTCCATCTTTGGTGGCATACCTGCGGCAGCTCCTCCTCCAGCTCCCTCTTCAGCGGCATTTTCCTTCGCCACATGGGGCAGCAAGAAAGGTAGAGCAGGCCCTGCTGACTAGATGAAGCATGGGATAAAAGTGTGGTGGAAGTAGGGCATCATGCATCTGTCCCCTCACAGCTCTTTGGCTGGAGAACAGGCAGGCCTTCACCCAGAATTTCTTTTTGGCTGTGGGCATGTGACATCCTCCCAGGGATGTGTTTCAGATGGGATGCAGACACACATCTTCCCCTCTCCCTGAAAAGCTACCCAGAATGTTGGTGGTGGGAGGAGGGCCCTGGACATTTGGACCTTCTTCCCACCAACAAAGGAAGTGAGTGCCATAAAGAAAAACTCCCAACAGATAAGACAGGGGTATAAGATTAGTGATATTAATAAAATACACCACATTACTTCAAAGGCAATTAGAGAGAAACATATTCTGGTAAAAAGTTCTCTTTTATGTAGCATATGACAGTGCCAAGAACTTTTAAGGCAAATGGGAAAAAAAAAAAAGTATTGTTCCTCAAAGTCAGTCAGTATTTGGAGGGGGTGGGAGAGAGAGAGAGAGAGAGGAAGGGGGGGTTGTGTGTGTGTGTGTGTGAGAGAGAGAGAGATTATTCAACTAGCGTAAACAAGGATGTATTCTTTTAGAAGTGAGTTTCATGAAATATTTGCAGAGCTTTGCCTTTTACCTGAAAAAATAAACTTAGCACAGAAGACCCCCAAACACTGACTAGAGTGTAGGAAGTTTTTGCCACTTCCCTATTCATTTCTCACCTATCAAAATTGCCACTGTGTATGTTTATAAGGATTAAAATTGAACACTGCATGAACTTATCTAGTGATTAGTGTTTTTGGCCTTTCTTCCAAAAGCCAGGAATGATTTGGGTGTGTGCACAGGAGTGGGAGTGGGGGGGCAGGCTACGTTTATGAATACATTCCTCAGGTACTGCGACATACCTTCATGTTTTGTACCTTGTACCATACCTTGTAAAACATGCACTAAATTGAAGGAGCATAGTATAAGTGTTTTAAAATATATTTTTATTCTTTTATGAAGGAATAATTAGTAGAATGGGGTAAAGACATTTAAAAGAAGGGCCTTTTATATTTAATTTGATAATATTTGTGGTTCACATCCTCCTTTGCTGTTCATCACAGCTCAACTGCATTCAATGACACTATGACACTTTACCAGCTGAGGCTCCAGCCTCATGTGTTCACTTACAGAAGAAAATTATCAGAGGCGATGTGTGTGGGGGACATGTGAGGTTATGTGCCCCTCCCTGCTATTTCTGCCAGGGTTTAATAGGCCCTGCCCTGAACCCTGCTGCATACCACCAGAATCTTTAAATTGTGCCCCACCCACCATCAGTTGTGCATGATCTGTTCTGTATACAGCACCCTATGGACTGGTGCACTCTTCATTGCTTCTTCTAACTTAACTGGATCCAGCTGCTTTTCAGGGACACCCCTGCTGCTCTCATCTTTTATTTTGTATTAGATAGTAGAAATTGGGAACCACAGTGTTTAATAGTCCTGATTTATTGTCTCTTATCAGAGAAAAGAGGAGATGAAAGTGGTCCTTGTTCCCAGTTACAACAAGGCAAGCAAACAGCAATTTAAAATGTGTGCTTGTTCCTCTGAAGTCCTTGTACCCAGTCACCATGTTGATGGCCAGAAGTGGCTGCATTGGCTTTAGATTTTAGTTTCAATTTTAATAGTCCAAGTTGGAGTATTAAACTGGTGTTTTATAGAGTTTGCTTGTGCAAGCGACATGTATTTACAAATACATAGCTTCTTTAAAAGAAAACTAGCTTGAAAGGGGCTGAGCAGTCTGTTAAATTAAGTCTGATTGCAGTATGCAGAAAGATGGAAGAGGCATGGGGGGGGGGGGGGAGATAAACAGTCTACAGTGTCTGTTCTTTAAACCAGTACTATGTACTTGATCAATATCTTTAAAATTAGAACAAAGTTTCCTACCTTCACCCTATCCCCACTATTCCTCATTTACATGGCACTGTAAACTAGAGTCTGGAGAGTAAGGATACATCTTAGATCCAGTTTTATTTAATAGCTTCATCAATGATCTGAAAGAAGGGATTAATAGACTGTTAACAAGTGTGCAAATGATGCTAACTTGAGAGGAATTACAAAAATTATGTTGTCAGGGGTATTCCCTAAACCAAACAGTATCCATCTCTTATTAATGTAGTTGATTTTTCACCTGATGCCTCACATTAGTACTGCAGAATAAAGGCCCAAACCACCAATTCAGTTGGACAATCCAGGACAAGTTTCCAAATACGTGGCTTTAAGGTGCTCGTATGTGCCTGAATACCAATTGCGTCCACAGAACCTGAGTATACAAGGCAGCATTTCCATTTCAAAGTGAGAGAATCACACACAATGTACATAAATGCCTATTTGTTCATGCAAATTGAGATGTAGGCATAACATTTGCATGTGCATATTTTGTGAGCACTGCTTAAATATATTTGAATGTTTGGTCATTAACGTCTACAATCAGCCTACTGATCACTGACGCTCCATGTTCTCTAACTAAATATATTATTTCTTGGCTTGCAAAGAGATGAAGAAAAGAGTCCCACACAGACAGCTCATAGAATTGTCCAGTTTTTATAATATACATAAACCTGTAAAAATAACCAAATGTTTGATTCAGTTTTTTAAGAGACAGACCCAGGCTAGCATGATCTTACGGTCTTTCCATACAGCTGTTGACCCTAAGTGCCCTCTTAATTAAATCTTCACTGCATCAAACTTAGATATAATATCTTTGTCAAGTAAGGTCAGACTTTTTATGGATCAATGTCAAAGCTATTGAGAGTAGTTCACTGGTGAGGAAGACAAAACAAAACAAGCAAACATGAAAACAAAAAACACACATACACAAGTCACTTGCTGAGAGCAGACAGAATTAATGTTTGAAACACTTCCCGTAGGAGAGGGTACACAAGCTGGCAGAGAAACATTTCCCACTTTCCTACATATTAACTTACAAAGACCCACATAGGGGCCCTAAAATATAATCAGTGTCTTCTTGCAATTGCCTCTAACGGTATTATTTTGTGGGGGACGAGGAAGAGGATAGCAAGGTTTGATCCCTTGTCTGCTGGAAATGGCAGTGGCTCCTACTTTCTAAACATAGATATTTTGAGATATGCTGATGGCAGGGTCTTCCAGATGCAAGCCGAGAGCATCCACACAGCAAATTTCAGTGCCGGGACACCTTCCCCATACAAGATCCTTGCTTGCACAAAGTTTGGTCTTCTGGCACTTGAGGTTAGGGGCAGAGCACAGTGGGATGCTGTTCTCCTGCTAATCACCTGGTGTCATAGTAGGTCACAACTGAGAACACCAAATTCAGGACAAACTGCTGAGAATTAGGGCAGACACTCCAAAATTGGTGGTTATTCTCCCATAAGATATACCAAACCAGCAACAAAAGTAAACTTCTGTTTCACCACACTGGCCAACAAGAAGTCAGAGAAGCAGCTTCCTTAGGTATTCCAGTCCTTTTATCACCAAAGACACTAGATTTAATGATTAGTGGTTATTTAAAACCCATTTCATCAACCAAAGGATTCTTCTGATCCCAAAGGACCAGCCACATACCCAAGTCAACATATAACTCAGATCTTGCCCAATAATCATGCTGTTGCCAATCCTTTAGTATCTAATATCTAAAGGTTTATTTAGAAAAGGAAAGAAAGGCGAGAGTCAGGGCTGTCCTTACCCATATGCAAAGCATGCAGCTGCGTAGGGCACCAGGAAATTTGGGGCACCAAATTTCCTGGTGCCTTGTGCAGCTGTGTGCTGCTCCAGCCCCTGCTCCGGTTCTTCCCCAGGCCCCTGGCCCTTCCCTGCCTCCACCCCAGCCCTGCCCCCACTCCCCTGAGCTCAGCAGTTGGACTGGACCTGCACTCACTAGCAGCGGGAGTGCAGCAACCCAGCCTCAGCCATGCCACCAGTGAGTGCTGGGGGGGTAGTTCCCCTCTGCCCCCCAAGCCAGCCTCCCCCATGGAGGCCTGGGGCCATCTCTTTTCCCCCCCCCCCCACAGACCACCCTGCTGAGAGTTAAAACTGGTTAAAGGAATCAAATACATACAGTAATTGCAAAGTTCTTGGATCAGACTTGTAGCAGTGATGGAATAACCTGCTGGCTTGTGAAGTCTCTGGTTGCTCCCCAATGAATTGGAAGGTCCTCAGTCCCTTGGTTAGAAGGCTTCCATTAGTACAAATCCATAGCCCAGAGATCAGAGCAGGAAAGAGGCAAAATGGAGATGTTTCCAGGGCCTTTTGTAACTTCTGCAATTTGGAGGGAAACCCATTGTTTCAAACAAAGCCCTCAGTTCAGTTTGTGGAAAAATACAGGTGGTAAGATGGAGTTTGAGTCACATGGTTTAGTCACATGCCTTTGCATGCTCTGCTGAGTCATAGCAGGAGCCATCACCCATACTCTAGCTAGAATGTCCATAGGAAAGTCCATTAGGTGTAGATAGGCATCTTCCATGGTCCATTGTGAGTTAAGGGTTCTTTGATGGGCCATTCAACTTGAATAGTTCCTTCACAATGTGTTGGCTAAATACCTTGTTGGTGTTGCCACAGTGGTAAACATTTGAAATACAGGTACAGAGTTAATATTCATAACTTCAAATACAAAAATGATACTTGCACACAATTAGCATAATCATATTCAGCAAATCATAACTTTTCCATAGACATCTTTCTTGACACACCTTGTATAAGATTTGTTGCAATTATATAACAGTGGTAGCAACAATGATCTACCTGGTCATGTTTTAGTCATAACACATCACACCTGGTTTAGCTCTTCAAAGGATACATTTTGTTGTTGTCCAAGTCAGTGTCAAGGTTATTGACGTGCTTCTAGTCTGAATTAGTTTTTTTTTTTTTTTAAAAACCACTGCTGTAAAGTGACTAAGATATATGCGCAGTGTCTCTTGTGTCCACTTGTTAACAGGTTCCAGCAGTCTTGCGTTTGAATTACTATAGGGAAAAAAAGTAATTGTAGAAAAACCTAAACCCCCACGAAATTAAGTCACACCTGAAGACTATTACATTTATCACTGCTGATAGCTCTGGCACAATGGTTTTACTGAACTGAGTTTCCCCTATCTTTTCAACTAGATATGTTATTCCTCTTCACTCAACTGTTGAGTGTTGTTTACCAACAGCCATAGCTCACATCAGAGGTGGCTGATAAAGCCAGTCTTGTATATACAATGGTTGTAAAGGGTTTTTGGGATCTTACTATGAATCAAAAAGATAAAATGATTTAAGAATAGCTTGTTTTTAAGTAGGTGAGAGGGTTGTCTATTGTTATTGTATCTGAGCACTTTCCATGAAACAAAGTTCAAAAATACCTCTTCCTTCCAAGCCACTCTCAGTGTCCATTAAATAAATCATTTATCAGACAATGGACAGTTAGTTGTTTTTCATTCTGAGAATTAAAAAAAATACTGAGTAGATCTAGCAATATACAACATTACAAATCTGCTTCTCCATGTTTTCATATAATGTGGAAATAGAAAGATTTTCTCTCGATGTGATTTGTAGGGAGCAGGTGAACTGGCTAGGAGTCCAGCAATGAGCTCCTAAGTTCAGAGGTAACTTTAGACTGCTAGTTTTATGGCTTGGAATGACTGAAGGCAGTGAAGGTTGGTTAATATTGTTCAATGTAGTCTGTCATACCTGGCAGCCTCTTAGGTGGCTTTCAGCACATGCTATGCTTACAGTCCCCTCTGATTGCTAGAGCTGGTTGTAGGGATGATGTGTGTGTTTATATTTAGAGAAAAAAATATCACATTTTCTGTCTACTAACAGGAACTCAGACAGTGTGATGCTTTCTTGAGAAGATTAGGAGTGAATCACCTTGTTCCCCCTCTGCCTTAGTGACAGGGACTTGTGGTAGCTCCTCACTCTCCAGTCTGTTACCCCCCTCAACAATCTCTGCAAAAGCTTTCCCCACCTTTACTTTGCCTTGCAGGTTAACCTCAAGTGCACTGCCATCCCTATACCTTCTTCGAAGGTGTTCCCCAACAGTACCAGCCCATCACTGGATGTTTACCAAGTATGCAGTCTCCAAAGACACAGCATACACACCAGCCTGTAAGAGCAGCTGAGGATTCACACTTTAATATATTGAATTTAAATCTGTTCTTTAATATACTAAAATCAAGAAGAAGTTCAAACGGAACAGACAATTGCTACAAAGAAAACAAGTGTAACACATTCTAATTACTAAAAAGTAATAGGCTGGAATCCTTGTCTAAGGCATTTTCTGACTGAAAACGACCCAGCATTACCAACCCACATGGCTGGGAATCCACCATTTATAGATACTGAAGAAACAGTGGTGAGTGCCTTTTTTGTGACAGAAAGCCACAATCCCCCCCCCCCCCCGCCCTTTTCTTAAGGTCTACTAAGCCTTATTCTTGCTGTTTGTTCCCTGTAGTATTGGGACCATGTCACCTTTTCTCATCTTTTGTTAATTTGCTTTTCCTGTTGACTTCAGACACAGAATGCAATTCTCATTGTCTTTAGCCTACCCTGTTGTCATACTGTCTGGTGAGACTCATGACCATGAGTGCCAAGCTCAGAGCTGACACCCCAAAGTGGTTGTGTGTTCTATGATTATATTTCACCAACCCAACAACAAATGTGAACTCCTAAAGCAGTCTTGCCATGGAGTAAGACAATTCCTTTGGACATTGTAGAGTGTCTTGCAACTGAAGCAAGCTGGAGTTAGTGACAACTGATTATACACAAAAGATTCAGGTTGCTCTCAATCTTAAGAGACCAGCCACTTACCCCAGGACAATTTTTACCTCAGATCTCACACCAGAGACAAACACTTGTAGCCAATCCCATAGTAAACTAAAATAAGTAAGCAAACATACAAATAAGTTACAGTCTATAGTTTTAAAAAGGTGTCAGTTGTAGCAAACTGTCAGTACTGAAGGGCTTTTAGGGCTAACCCTGGAGTTCTCAGCTTTAGTCTTGGATTCACAGGGCCAGAGCTACAAACAAAAAGATGAAAAAGTTTGTCAGCTGTTTCCTTCTTTCCAGAATTCAAGCTGATGGGAGAGTCCTTTTGCATGTAACATCTTCATGATGTAAGGGAGCAATGAAAGTCTGTATGGTGATGTTCCAACAATGGTCCACTTAGTTTTGATACCCAGGAGATGGTCAGGAGATGAGCCTGCTTGGGGAGTGATAGCTCAGTAGTTTGAGCATTGGCCTGCTAAACCTAGGGTTGTAAATTCAATCCCTGAGGGGACCATTTAGGGATCTGGGGCAAAAATTGGAGATTGGTCCTGCTTTGAGTAGGGGGATTAGACTAGATGACCTTCTGAGGTCCCTTCCAATGCTGATATTCTATGACTGGGTTCACAGTTTCAGAGCAAACATTTTTACAGTCAAAGCAAAAACTTAAACATTACCTTCTAGCATGTGATAGAATTAATGTATGCAGCAATTTACAAGCATATCATACAGCCTGAACACCAAACATTGTTACAATAGCCATATTAACCATACTAAATACATAGGTGAAACAGACAGGTTCCTAGCAATGAAGTAGTCAGTACTCAGATGAGGCCTAAATCCTTGGCAAAAGTTAGCACCTGGTCTGCTAGCGTCACAGCTGAGCCATTTATATCTAATACACAGGCAGACAAGGAAATAAAATTGTTACCCACCCTGCCTGATTTTGCAGTCTGAGCATAAATTAAAAAGTTGCACTAAAAATGTTACCCATACATACATCATGCGATGATTATGACAACCAGTACAATACAAGTTCATTTGATACCTAACATTCTTTATAGATAAATGCCATGAACAACGTTAGATGTAGAGAGTTTCAAAGGACTGATAGGACTTGCTGTTACATGACAGTCAACCCTTTGACCGAAAAGCACCTCAGTGCCCACGGCCAGTCTCATTCTGAAGTCAGCCTTGAGACATGTACAGCATGTCTGTTTAAGCTCTATATAGCTCCCCAGAAACAGCTTGTCTTTTGTAGTTTAAAGAGGATAACAAAATAATAATTAGACATGCTCATAGTGTTAGTGGATGAAGAGCAACCTGTGCTTGTGTGCACATCCTGATTCTTGTCTCCCAAATGTTAAGTACTGTGATCCTGAGTCTCATGTACTGTGACAGATGGTCTTTAAAGGAGGAGCAAACAGCCCCCTCAGGTTACACTCTACCCAGAATGCCTTGCTAACCAATGCTGAATTGATCCAAAGGCTTGAGATCAGTCATACTTCCAGGATCTGGTGTCAGAAGATCAGAGCATGGGTGCACTGCACTATGGCTATTCCCTGCTTCTCAGAGTCATATGGGGGCAGTTAAAGCAACTTGATACGAGGGCCATTTGGAATCCTGCACTGCCCCAGCATACAGAGTACAAAGCCACATTGCCTTCCATTCAGGCTCCCATTGCAACACAGACCTGAGAATCAAGCCCTATACATGTATTACACGAGACTACATTTTCAGTTTCCTTTCTTCTGAAGCCCTAGTTTGTATCTATTGTACTACATAGTGAGGCCATGTAACTGCTTCTGGTATGAATGGGGTATTTGAATGGGATTATGCTTATTTACACATAAGTGTTAGTGCATGTGGATCTATATTTGCAGACAAGTTGCTCCCCAAACATTTGGGTGAACAAAGAATGGTCAGAAAAGGATAACAGGGAAGTAAACAAATATTAAGATCTCACAAACAGGTTTGTGGATATTTTTTTCCTACTACTTGGCAAGATCTAGATGAATACTGAGAGGCCAAGTGAATCAAGAGCCATTGAGCAGAAAGGTCAAGCTGCTGTAGATCTTCTGACGCTCATACTTTTGGCTGCACAGAAGCGACTTAGTTGAATAATATTTCTTGCAGGTTTAAAGAAGTGTAAATGGTGAATTCTCTTAAACTTGAAGTCATGAAACCATAATTTGAGGACTTCAGTAACTCGGCCATAGGTTAGGAATCTATGTCAGGAGTGGGTGGGTGAGGTTGTGGCCTGCAAAATGCAGGAGATCAGACTAGATGATCACAATAGTCCCTTCTGACCCTAAAGGGAATGAATAATATTTCTTTATAGACTTTGGTGAATGGGGATGTAGGCTAAAGTCTCATCTTACTGTTGAATGGTTATTTCTTGCAGAGGTTACCCAAAATTGTGTCAAGATGCCCCCACTCCATCCAATCAGTTTAAAAAGAGCCACACACACTTGAGACCATCTGCTAATTTCCTAATTGCTCTAACACTTGTTGCACAGCTCCTTTAAATAAACTTCTTTAGCTGGGTGAACGCAAGTCAGCTGGAAAAGACTGATCCATGCTAGGATGCCATAGATGAGTGGAGGTCCCTGACCAATTCTCAAGAACCAGATTGCAACCACTTTGCTTGCAGGAACACAGTATGTGTCCCAGTTAGGTGTTCCAGAGCTACAAAAAGTTTTCCTTTGAAAAATTGCAGTCTCACTCATGAGGCCTATTTAGCTTCTATTGGCCAGAAGCCACTCAGGCAAAATTAATCAGTCTCTGGTCTTAAAAGGTTAAATTTAATTCTTATATTACTACCACATGACATTTCTGTAAACATACCATATATGGCCTTCCTAGGGGCATTGGAAGCATGCCTCATGCTTTCCCTTGGCCACGGCCTTTCCAATGCCTATCTCTGGCATAGCCCCTCCCTCAGGCCTAACCTGTGCCCTACAAGTCCATATGAGTATTCCCTCCTCAAGTACCCCAGCTTCTTACAGGCTCAACATGCCTGTTGCCCCCATTTGCTTCACAGAGTGGGCTTTATCGGGCTTCTCCTCCTTTGTCTCTGTATGGGTCCTCTGCTCCCTGTCCCAGTACAGGCAATCCCTTCTGAAGTGTCCCATTTGCCCACAGGTGAAACAGTTTCTTGGCCCAGACACCAGCCTCCAGCCCTGGTGCCTGGCCTCCAATAAGTGCCATGGGCCCCCCTCAAACAGCAGCTGGAACAACCCCCACTAATGCTTGGCAAGCCAGGCTACACAGACCCCCCAATAATAGTCCATCCCCATGGTCACCACCGTTAGTCTCTGATGCAGGTAATAGGTCTACAGTCAACCCCTTCCCCTTGTATCAGGGGTGACTGCATGATCACATTCTCCACCACCTGTGGCAGAGCAAGACTCATCACTGTGGTGCCTCCTACTGGCCATTCAGGAATTAGGTCAAGTCCTTCCAGAGGGGACCCTCCTCCAGTAGTGTCTCTCTTACTGTGACAGGGTTGAGACTCACCACCCAGCACCTCCTGCTGTTCAGTCCAGGAATTAGCTCAGTTCATGCAGAGCACCCTCTGCTGGTGGTGCTCTGTCCATCTCTCGCCCTCAGTTGGCATCTCAACCCATGTTGCTCCCAGCATGCTCTGCAGGACACTGCCCTCCAGCAATGTCCCCAAGTCCACACTTGCCCTGTTCCGGGGGGGGGGGGGGGAGGGGGTACCAGCAGTCTTTCCAGTTGGCTTCTGCCACAGTGGCCACCCACAACCCCTCAAGTCTAGCCTCTCTGTTCAAGGGCTGGTTGCAGTCTGTCATGGCCACCCTTCCACAGCCAGGTGCTGTACAAGGAGGAAGGGGGGGGATCCAGGCCTGCCTACTACTCTGGGTCCCGACCCAGGGACCATCTAGTGGCAGCCTCCTTGCCCTCCTTCTCTCCCCTTGTCTAACTGTCCCTGGGCCACTTCCCCTCTGGCCTTTCACATCCTCTAGGCCCTTTCTATCAGGGCCCACAGTCTGGCAGGTATTGGGCCAGAGCCCTTCTATGCTCCCCCAAGCCTGGTCCCAAGGTTGGAACACTGCTCTGTCTGAGGTGCCTGTCTCCTGCTCAGTAGACAGACCTTCCCCCCCATGAAGGTCTGGGACAGACTGCCTGCTTCCTTCCTGGGCCACTTTTATATAGGGCCTAGCCTCATCCTGATTGACTGGCTGTAATTCTGGCCCTGATTGGTTCCCAGTAGGCCTTTTCCTGATTGGCTGCCCTTCTGCACAGCCACTCTGGCCTACTCTAGCCCTATCTCTCATAGGGGTGGGGCAGCTGCCCCACCACACTCACCCTTACTCCCACTTTGGTGTCTACCACTCTGGGACCCAGGTCATTCCCCAGACTGCACCATTCACTATATCCCCACTTTTGGGGGAACCAGAAGTCTATAGTCCAGCCACTCACCTCAGTGGCCTGCTGCAGTCACCAGTCTAGTCCCCTGCTCCAGGGGCAAACTGCAGTCTGTGTTGGCCACCTCCCTCAGGACAAGTGAGGGCAGCCCAAGCACCTTATCTGCCTTTCTTCCAGGGCTTCAGTCTGGTGGCAGCAGCCAGAAGCTCATAGTGCTCCTAGGCCTTCTCCCTAGTAAGCCCAGAAGGGACCCTCCCAATTCTCTATTGAGCAGCCCTTTATATATGGCTCCTTCTGGCCCTGATTGGCCACTGCTACAAGCCACCTTCCGATTGGCTTGCTTCATCAACCTCCTCTAATTGGAGGGTTCTGTGCAGGCTCCCTCTGGCCTGCTTTAACCCTTCTTCCCTGTGGGGACATCTGCCCCACAACAGGCATGTTTAGCTGGATCTAAAACTATGGTACTTCCAGTTCTGGTGCTCTGACACCAGGTGAAACAAAGGTCACTTTAGATAAAATATTTATTCATCAACTTCAGTATCACAACTGATATGAAATCTCCTTAAAGTGTGTAGCCACTAGATATTGTTTCCTCTTGAAACAATCAGCTTTAGATTACTGATATGCATGGACTGGCATAATGAAATACTTGCAACTTCAATAATGATTTCATATATTGAGGAAAGTTATTTTTCTATACCTCAGTTTCCCTAAGATCAGAGGGAGTAATAAATATAAGGGGAAAGGGAACCAAGTGTTCATCTGGGAAAACACCACAACCACATTGAAAAACATGCAATCATATCCAACCCAACCCCAGTATGTTGGGCAGTGCCCTTTGCCTCAGTTTCCCAGCTGGCAGTGGGAAAGTGATGAAAAAGTATCCCTTTAGCAGATCACTCCCTGCTCCCTCCACTGCACGCCACTCACAATTGGCTGTCCTTGGTCAGCAAAGACCCAGAGTTCTGAGGTGTGTTCATAGGGATTCACATCCCACCCCCGTAGGGGAGCATTGAGCAATGGCTATGCCATTACTCACTATGCTGCTGCTAGCTGCTGCCGCCATTCACTCTGGCACTGCCGTGCCACATTCCGACGTTCCACCATTTAACCCAGCTCTCAGTGGGGAACCTCACTGCCAATGCAGACTGGGCAGTCTTTCCTTGCAACTCTGTTCCACGCCAGGTCTAAGGCTCGGCAGCTAGTCAGTGATTTCAGCTCTAGTGATCACTTAAAATAAGGACTCTCAATTGAGAGGAATCAGCTCTGACTTGGAACAGTGGAGGGAGAGGAAGGAACAAATTATATCTAGGACTCTTAAGCAGAACTGACACATGGTAGGAGCCCCTGTCCCCACCTCCTCTTCACTGGAATTTGGCATTCTTACCCCTTGTGTAGTAAGCGCAGTTCAGATGAACAGGACCCCCCTCAAACAGGGCATACTAAGCCCAGTTCTGCCATCCTTTACTCATACAATAAGGATGACATTTCATTACCCCTGCACTGGATACTAAAGTTATTTTTAACCCAACAGCAGACAAAATTGATCACTCTTTGGCAATCAAATGCCATCTACTAAGTACCATAGGCAGAGTAGGTGTGTTTATGCAAATATGGTCAGGTCCTGCAGGTGTCTCCCGCCATCCCCAGCTCATCACTAGATGTCAAATGAGCTCATTCAGACCATGCTTACATGCACATAAAGAAATGAAGTCTACATATAGTGTGCCCCATTTAAAAACTTCAACCTGTGTATGCTTCAATCATTGCAGTACTGTGGAATGATGCTACAGAACGGCAGGAAGCTAGGGAAGTAATGTTCATTATACAAATCAGTCCCAGTAACAAAGCTGGCATTAGGAAAAGAAGTTAGATGAAACAGATTTACTGGTAGAGTTTCCAATGATGTCCAGTGCTTAGTTAACAGTATGGGCCTAGTCTTTTTACCCAGTGTGACTCAAGGCAATACAGATATGAAAAATATTTGATAAATATTTTCCCTATTTTTATAACATTGGTTGTTTTAAAAAATACTTGCTCCATTTTCAGTAATTTAATAACTGTTTCCATGGTAGCAAAAGCAGCAGCAAGCAAAGAAACTACTTAAAAAAAAAATAATTTCAAGAGTACAGAGCTGGAAGTGCCACTTCCCCCAGAGCACTTGCATGCTTTAGAAGTCTTATAGAATGAAGTAGGTTGATTATGATACAGAATTCTAAGATAGTTTTCAAATATTGAATTCACTCAGTTTAGTAGTTAATATATATCATACTTCTAAAGAGTGCAGTTCTGCTGGCTACATGCACTTGTCACTTGGATGAGATCACTGTTACCTGTTCTGAACTTACTCCCAATAATTGAGAAGAAAATAATAAAATTTCAGCCTTGTTCCTCATAAAATACCGGTGGTATGCCAACACCAACTTAGACTATAAATACATAGCAGTTTGTGGTCCACTTTCATCTTGTCACAAAAACTCTAGATAAAAACAGGTTCAAGTGAATTACAGCTGCATAAGACTTACTATACTTTTCATATCATAAAAAGGTCAAATATTAAATCAGACTGGCTGATGTACGTACCTTTCTTGGGCATCTGGTCTAGGACATTGCAGATGTTGGCACTCAACAGTTGCTCTCCAATAAGTATTTTTTCAGATTTTTTAGATTTAATTTTAAGACGCAGTTGTTGAAAAGAATAGCTATCTTACTCTAAATTCAAATCTTGAAATCTAGATAGAAGATCGTTTTTAAAAATATTTAGCTGAAAAATGTCTACTACATTTTACAGTCTAAACATTTGGTCAGTTCTTTTTTACATATTGAACACCTGTCTTTTTTGGCAGCATCTTTGCCTTGTACTTAAAGAAAAAGTCTACACTGCAAACAGCAAGAAGAGCTCAGTTTGTATGTAATGTGATTATATTAGAGGCCTTGCCAGCCATCATAGAGGTAACAAAAGTTCATTTGTTTAGTTCAGTCCTTTTGGTAGGACTACTTAGGTAATATTCTAGTGAAGCAGCCCTGTGTTGTTGATGCATTAATATCTATAAAATAGCATTTGCCCCCCGGCCCCCACAGATGGCCAGTGAGGTTTGTTATTTCCAATTTAGAGCCCATTTTTCTGGGTGTGCTAGTATAGCTGGCCACTATAGAATCACTTATCTAAGGAAACTTTCATATGGCATAGCACCACCATAATGATTCTTATGCTGTAACCTTTCCCTGCCCACCCACCCACCCCCGCACCACGTGGCTGTCAGTATAAGAGGCCTTGGCCAGGGCTCACTCATGCTCAGGTGTTGTAACATCCCTGTGGCTACACTAATTTACCCTGAGGACTGAGCCAGAATCTGAATGACCCCGAGTCAGGCAGCATAAAGGAGGCTGAAGGCTAACATTGCACCTCCCTCCTAAGCACTCTTCAGCTATAACCTACTATCTGGCCTTTAGAATGTCCTAGACATTAAGTTTTAAAACATTTTTTTTAATCTAGTTCTGGCATTTATGTCCTGTTAACAAGAATGTCAGGAACCAATTTAGTATATACACAAATGCTGATAGCTAGGTCAGTATCCTGCACGAACATTTTCTCAAGAGGTTTTAAATTTTAATAGAAACAATCTATGGTTTGAAATACGGAAGACAATACATAGGCATTAGAAGATATAATTTGTAGTGAGCAGGATTGTAAGTATGTAATGTTTTAGTTAAAACGTCAAGCTAATCATAGTGGAAAGAGAAGAGGGTGCTGATAGGATTTTCCAAAATACTAACATACATATGCACAACAAATGTACGAAACAGGAATCTAGTTTTAAGGTTGAGTACTATAGTACTCAGATACATAGTAAAACTAAGAAGAAAACTAAAAAAAACAATATGGTGTTAATATCAGGAGGTTTCTTTTATGCTGATTTTACTGTATATTTTATATTATTCCCTCCCCCTTATTTCTATTGCTATGTAAATAGTTTTCTTCCTCTTATATTTCTGATTTATAATTCCATCTTTCTTTCTTCAAATTTTTTTGTTTTGATTTTGATGTGTTCACTTATTTTTAAATTATTTTTTTTCTTGTTAGTGCTGGAGAACCTTAAGCAGTTCTGACTTCTTGAAAAGTAATATTTTAAATCATGCGAACTTCTAAAGTAAAGTGGTCAATTTCAAAATGCTGTGTAAATAGACCCCAGAAGGCAATTAAGACATGAAGCATATATACTTTTTATAAGAATATTTCTTAAATTAGTTTAACCTTTATAGGCTATGTGAAGGTTCCTTCCCCACTCTGAACTCTAGGGTACAGATGAGGGGACCAGCACAAAAAACCCCCTAAGCTTATTTTTACCAGCTTAAGTTAAAACTTCCCCAAGGTACAAACTATTTTATCTTTTGTCCCTGGACTTTATTGCTGCCGCCACCAAGCATCTAACAAATATAACAAGGAAAGAGCCCGCCTGGAAATGTCTTTTCCCCCAAAATCCTCCCCAAACCGTACACCCCCTTTTTGGGGACGGCTTGATAAAAATCCTCACCAATTTGCATAGGTGAACACAGACCCAAACCCTTGGATCTTAAGAACAATGAAAAAAGCAATCAGGATTTTAAAAGAAGAATTTTAATTGAAGAAAAAGTAAAAGAATCACCTCTGTAAAATCAGGATGGTGAATACCTTGCAGGGTAATCAGATTCAAAACATAGAGAATCACTCTAGGCAAAACCTTAAGTTACAAAAAGACACAGAAACAGGAATATACATTCCATTCAGCACAACTTATTTTATCAGCCATTTAAACAAAACAGAATCTAACGCATATCTAACTAGATTGCTTATTAACCCTTTTCAGGAGTTCTGACCTGCATTCCTCCTTTGGTCCCGGCAAAGGCAACACACAGACAGAGAGAACCCTTTGTTTCCCCCCACCTCCAGCTTTGAAAGTATCTTGTCTCCTCATTGGTCATTTTGGTCAGGTGCCAGCGAGGTTATCTTTAGCTTCTTAACGCTTTACAGGTGAAAGGGTTTTTTCCTCTGGCCAGGAGGGATTTAAAGGTGGTTAGCCTTCCCTTTATATTTATGACAGGCTATTTTAAAAGCATCAAGAATGAAGATTTAGAAAATAAGACATTTGTCTTATAGCCCAGTTCCAAAAGAGAAGGTCAATGAAAGGAGTCACATTTGTGACAAGAATGGCAACATTGGTCCTAAATTGGAACTTATTTTTGCTGATGGACAAACATTGAGTGACTTAACTGAAAGACAGCCCCTAGCAATCAGATATGTTTATGTCACACTTTCCATAATCCAGAAAGACTATGGAATCAAAATCTTTTCACCCAGATATGACCATCCCATCTTCCTCAAAAGTGGTGTCATGTATTCAGCTTTGATATTTTTAGGGGCCAAATTTATTTGGTGGTCTGTGTACTGCAGAGTATTATCTAAAAGGTTCTATTTTAAATGTAGCTTTTGGAAAAGTAGTTCAAGTTAGGAGTGACCTAACTCAGAGTTGATCAGACCAAGCTGTATGGCTCTAAGGTAGCCAAACACCAGATTTGTCTGAAGACCTTTGGGGGAAGTGCTGCAAAGTGGAGTGAGCAGACACAAGAATCAAGGGTAAAGCTGAGAATTCTTGTTGTTGGGGTCAACAAGCCAATGAAGGTAACACTGATGTTCAAGTCTTCAAGAAACCAACAAATTGGCTACCATTAGCCTTTGACTTTTGTGAGCCAAGGTTTCCATTATGATTTCTAGCTTCATTATTTTACTTTTTTCTTGCAGTCCAATAATACAATCTAATATTCTACATCCTCAGTTTGAACCCAGTCCTATTACCATCAACTTCATTAGCAAACTGCTATTGACATCAATGGCAAAAGAATCAGGCCTCATTTAAACATGTTAGAGTAAGTTTTGATTGCCCTAGGACATCTTAGTCACTTTGGGATACTGATGTTGCCAGCTTTTTATCAAAGCCTTGGCATCAAATGAGAATTTTCTCTGAGTTGGTAAAGCGTGACTCAAAACAGAATGGGTATGAAATTTTACTTGAACACATTACTCCAGTCTTAAATATCATTTATTCCTGTGAAAAAGCCAATATGAAAGATGTGTTTCTAAAAGAAAAAAAAATGTCCTGCAAATACCTATTCTAATAGTGTACTTTCAGCTCTACTTTGCCAGGTATCTGAGAGGTCTTATATACTATGGTGTCAAAGAACTAATTGATGTGGGAAATCTCAGGGTCTTATTCTGTAGACACTATTACTGGCATTAGCCTCAGATTATTAACAATGATCTTCCAGGAAAAGCATTCACAAAGAGATCATAATGGGGGACTAAACGATGTCACAGATAATACAGCATGCATAATTTGCTCCTTAAATCACAAAAAACACTAGACTTCATTTAACAGACAAGATCTAACATCCACTGCACTACATAAATTAAGATCAGAATTTGTAGGAGCTGAGCCTTTGAAGCCCACACATTTTGAGACAGGCACTCATGGAGATTAACATCGACTCAACATAGCCCAAAAGGGACAAACAGCATAATTCCTATCAGATTGGCTAATTTTAATTTACAGTTCATGTTGAGTTTAAATGGTCTGTCATGAAGCAGGTACAAAGTTAAAGAGTGGTTCTGTTCTATAAAGTGACTGTAAACAATGACACATCCTTACTCAAAGCTGACCCTGTACCTTGGCATAACTACTTGCTTAATGACAAAAAATATGATTAACTGCTTTTTAGTCCTGTTAGCCCTGCACAGACAACACAGCAATGAGGGCTAAGAGGAAAGTGGATACTTTTTTACACATGTGAATACCCAATTGAGAGCAAGCTGGACTGAGTTAGAGGGGGGAAATGGCATCATTAAGCCCTCTACTTAGCTCCCTCATTCTGTTATTATCCCAGTCCCTGCACAAGATTGACATTCAGCATATCAGTGGTCCAATGGGGCAATTCCAACAGCCAGAGAGCATCTGTATGCAGTGGCATGCTGGCAATGCCCCCTTTCTTCAGGGTGCACCATCTGTCAGTACCAGGAAAACTGCATTGTATTGGTGGAGCACTGGGCAACAGTTACTCCATACTATGAGCAAGAATATGGAACTGAGTCCTTTGGTACAAACATTCCTAAACAAAGATGAAAGTAAGAGATAATACAAGTTGGTCTCCCCCTCCCTTTATTTTTTTAATAATTCAACAGAAGCCAAGATGACTTAACAGATTTCCCCAATATAACAAAGTGCATAACAATTCTCTTTTTGTAGAAATCCATAGAGAAACCACAAGAAGTAGAGATGTGGATATACTGCACCATAAAAGATGGTCCTTAAAGTTCATCTAACAAAAGATGTTTCAGTCATTTGGACTATCTCTCCAGAGAAAACAAAGGCAGTAAAATATCTTTCTGTAGGCTCTGATTCAGCAGATCACTTAATCACAAGCTTTCTTTCACTATTCAGGAAAGCACTTGCACACACTGCAGCATCCTTTGAACTATAAGAGTTGTTATTCCTTGTTTTTAAAAGTTAGAGAGGGTTCAAAGAAGGGCCACAAATTTGATTAAAGGTTCAGAAGCCATTCCCTTAAAGTGCAAAGCTCAGGAAACTGAATCTATTTGCCTTAAGAATTGGAAGGGTGTTGGGTGGCTACGTCATCAAGTGCGTACATGAGGAATGGAAATTTGATAGTTTGCTTTTCAGTCTAGCAGATAAAGGTATAACATGAGCCAATGGCTGGAAGTGCCAGGTAGGTACATTTCAGACTAGAAATAAAAAAAGGCACAATTTTTTAGAGAAAGAAGTTAATCACTGGAACAAAGGTTGTGGTGGATTCTCAATCATTGACAATCACCCAATCAAGTTTTCCTAAAGCTGTACTGTAGGTTAAACAGAAATTAATCAAGCAAACTTCTATGGCCTATATTAAACAGGTGATCAACTAGATGGTCACAGTAGTCCCTTCTGGCCTTCAAATATATGAAATTATAGGAGACTTCCATTGTCTCAATTAGGCGATCATTCTGAAGCATTTACACTCAGCATCCTTCAGTATCTGAGCATGTAAACTCAAGAGGCTTAATAACCTCTATGCAAAGGAATGGCTCATGAGCTGTACCAACACAGGGAAATTCCTGGGAAAGCCTCATTTTCTAGGACAGTACTTACTGAGTCTTTTAGGAATATTAACATAAAATAATTCATGTTTACCAAGTTAAGTATTTTAAGAGGAAGAAAACAGGTTTTTAGACAGACAATAGAGGAAGTGAATGTTTAATTCTCATGATCTGCTAGGATTAGGGAAGCCAACTCTGCAGATAAAGAGACAAACTGGGTGAGGTAGTATCTTTTATTAGACCAATTTCTGTTGGTGAGACAAGCTTTCAAGCTTACACATGGTTCTTCAGGTCTGGGAAATGTATTTAGCTGTGACACTTAGTAAAGGTGGAAGTTTAGCATAAGTAGTTAACATATTTCAAGGGACCATTCAAGGTGAAGCGGATCATGCAGATTATTTTAGTCTGAATCTGTTCTTACTTAGGCTGGTATAAAATCAGAAGTAACTCAATGGGAGCCAGTAATATCAGTGAAAGCAGGATCAGGCCCAGTGACTGACACCTTTACTCTGATTGTTATATATCCCAGAACCTTAGCTCTGTTTTTTTCCATACCTCCTCCCAAACTTTTCCATTCTTCCAATAGAGCTCCCACAATTCAAATAAAAAACTATACCCTCTGGTTTGAAGCTGGTCACTATCCATCTTTCAGAGACCAGATAAAACTGAACATTTATCATTAAAGATCTCACATCATTTCTTCTAAGAGTACAGTTGTTAAACTTGGGGTTCTGGCTAAATTTCTACTTTAGTAATTATATTTGTCCTTGCTAAATTTTTCCTGCGTTCTCCATTGGACAAGGAATTCACTTGCCCTAAACATTTGTACATTTATTTTATGTACTGTAGGTATGTCTGGACTTTTTTCCAAAGTGTTCTTTTTTGCAATATACCAATCAGTAAACTTTGTAAATCAGTTCAGTATTTAGTTGAAAAGTTTTATATAAAATATAAATTCTATCAGATATCTTGAGTTATTTGCTTCTACAAATCCGAGGGCCAATTTCAGCTGAAAATTGGAAGGTAACAAAGATATCTCACTGAAATAAAATATGATCCATCTGTTTCATTTCTGAATATATAAATTTTTAAGCTTTCTTCTAACCTTTTATCATTTTTCTGCAACTCAGTATTGTTGCAAGAGTGTTGGGATTTGGGGACACTAACATACAGAAAGTCTCTGCACTTTATTTATCTTTTCTTGCTGTTTCAGAGTGGGTTTTTATTTTTGAATCAATTTTACAAAGTATTAAATAAGATTATGCCCCCTTCATTCAAATTAGCTGGAAATTGTTTATGGATGCAGTGCTTTCACACCTAACGCAGCAAAAATAACCTTCATATAATAAATTTAGGGAGCTAGAAAGTGCTAATATATTGGGGCTCTTCTCTACACTATATAACAGTGGTGTATGTGTGCTATAAAGTGTTACGATGAGTGAGTTTTCTGGAGGTGTGTTAAAATCTAATAATGAATTTTTTAAAAGTTAAATAAGCTCAGTCTCAGTAAAAATAAATGCCAGAAAGGTGATAAGTAGGGAAAAGCTTGTGTTTATATTGTAAACCCGTAATGCTAGGGCTACTAGTACATTAGTATGTTGTTTCTGCACCAAGCTAGATGCAGTAGTTCCGAGTTTTTGTCTGAACTCGCCTTGAACTAGTAAAGTAGCTTTTAAAGCTTCAGAAACTGGTTCTCTAATCCCTAACTTCAGACAGCAGCAAAGTTTACCTGTCACTGTGGGAGAAATGTTGAAAGACATCTAGTGAAAGGAGAACAAAATAATAAGTTCCCAATTTTTTAAAATTATTAAAGGACATTTATTAAAGTTCCATGAAAAAGGCCCAAAATAATCTGTTTGATTTTCATGTAGATATTTAATGACTTCAGCTTGATGGCTAATTCTTGCTCCATCCGAACTCTACCAAATCTGTTTACACTGTAGCCATGAGCCCACACCTGTGTGTAATGCTTTCCCCTCTTCTGCACTGTAATGCTTCTAGGTAACAGTATTAGAGGAATTCCTCCACTCTAAGAGCAGTCATACAACTTAAGAAACGCTGCACCACAAAAGTTCCTCCACATTGCCTTACTAAAATTCCTCAACCGTCCCCTTATGTGCTGTAGTTTCAACATTCATCAGTTCCTTGGTGTGTGTGCACTGGGACACTTAAGAGGGTAGTCTGATAGACTCCAAGAACTGGACTAGAATCAATTAATTCATTTTACATATGCCATGTGACCGTCTGAAGTCTGGAGCCAGGATTGAACTGATTTTACAGGACATCCCATATAGCAAGTGCTTGTATTGGGCTAGATCTGAAAGGGAAAAAAGAACTTGGGTTTTCTTTAGCAAGCTTCTTTTTTATAGGGGATTGTTATTCAATACTGAAGATGCAAGTTTTGAACTAAACTGGGACGGCATTTATGTGACTACATGTGATGGGGAGAAGGGAAGGAAGAGTTTGGTCAATGCTGAGCATTTTTGAAAAAAGTTCCCCATAGGTACTGTTCTGTGTGAATGTGTCTAGAGGATTTGTTTTTAATCTTTTCTTCTTACGATTGGCTAAGACTTCTAACTGTGGATTTCCCCTAATCTGTCATGAGATCACTGCAAGATAATATCAGTAAGCACCCATCATACGAGTATTACAAAGGTCATGTCAATTTTAATTATTCTGTATTGCAAGTCATTTCTGTATTTTAGAATCCAGACTGTTGCAATAACTTCACCTTTTTACTTCCTCAGCAGTAAGGAAAGCATTATTTCCATATTCTGGCAATTACTACAAAAATGTATACCAGGAAGAAGGCTTACTATTACTTACCAGTCATTTATATAGCTTCACAAATGTTTGTGGCACTTAGCATAGCAAAGCTATATACCTGGATTTTCACTTATATTACTTGGTTAACTACCAAAAAACAGTTTTATATGTCAGCATGATACACAAACCCCCAAGAAAGTTTTTCCAAATCAGTAAAGATTATAGAACTGTACAGTCAAAAAACAAGCAGGAAAATGACTTTAATGAAGTGAAATATATTTTTTAAAAACTAGATGGCAATGGCCCAGCATGGCTGGTCCTCTGCTCCCAGATCAGTAATTTCTGGGAGTACTGCAAAGTCAGCATGTTCACTTTCAGTTGGTTTAAGGACAGACAGTTGAGAAGCGAGTGGCGATAGCCCTGTGGAAGCTTGCAACGCCTGACTGGGCAAGTCTACTGTGGGGGTTGCTGTGATCCAAGTAGCCAATGCAATCATTGATGTTCTTTTATCAAGGGTAGTGACCCTGGGAAATGTGCAGGTCATACTGGATAGCTTTGCTGCAATGGGGGTCTCTAACTGTGGTGGGGCGATAGACAGAATGCATATCCCCATCTTGCCAACCAGTACA
This sequence comes from Caretta caretta, assembly GCF_965140235.1. Classification (NCBI taxonomy): domain Eukaryota; kingdom Metazoa; phylum Chordata; order Testudines; family Cheloniidae; genus Caretta; species Caretta caretta. Next base: position 58,357,156 of record NC_134209.1, read on the forward strand.
TAAACCGCAAGGGGTACTTCTCAATGGTGCTGCAAGCACTGGTGGATCACAAGGGATATTTCACCAACATCAACATGGGATGGCTGTGAAAGGTGCATGACGCTCGCATCTTTAAGTACTCTGGGCTGTTCGAGCAGCTGCAAGAAGGGACTTACTTCCCAGACCAGATAATTACTGTTAAGGATGTTGAAATGCCAATAGTTATCCTTGGGGACCCAGCCTACCCCTTGCTCCCATGGCTCATGAAGCCTTACACAGGGAGCTTGGACAGTAGTAAGGAGCAGTTCAACTGAGCAAGTGCAGAACGGTGGTAGAATGTGCCTTTGGACGTTTAAAAGCTTTGCTGACTAGGTCAGACCTCAGCGCAACCAACATTCCCATTGTTATTGCTGCTTGCTGTGTGCTCCACAATCTCTGTGAGAGTAAGGGGGAGACATTTATGGCAGGGTGTGAAGTGGAGGCAAATCGCCTGGCATCCAATTTTGAGCAGCCAGACACCAGGGCGATTAGAAGAGCACAGCTAGGTGTGCTATGTATCAGAGAGGCTTTGAAAACCAATTTCATGACTGGCCAGGTTACAGTGTGACAGTGGTGTGTGTGTTTCTCCTTGATGCAAACCCGCCCCCTTTGTTGATTTTAATCCCCTGTAAGCCAACCACCCTCCCCCCTTCAAAATAAAGTAGCTATTGTTTTGAAACCATGCATTCTTTCTTTACTAATTAAAAAAGAGATAACGGACAAGGTAGTCTGGGTGGGGTGGGGAAGGAAGGAAGGACAAGGCCACATTATTTATTGTAGTCACACTAACGATCAAACTGTTTGAATGACAGCCTTCTGTTGCCATCCTCTGGAATGGAGTGGCTAGGTGCCCGGAGCCTCCCCGCCCCTGCGTTCTTGGGTGTCTGGGTGAGGCGGATGTGGAACTTGGGGAGGAGGGAATGTGGTTATACAGTGGATGCAGCAGGGGTCTGTGCTCTTGCTGGCTTTCCTGAAGCTCCGTCAGTCACTTCATCATGTCCGTTTGCTCCCCTAACAGACGCTTCATCATGAACGTTTGCTCCCCCATTAGTGTCAGCATCGTGTCCTGCCTCTGCTCTTCGCACTCACTTAATGCTTTCCTGGGCTCTGCCACTGAATGCCTCCATGCATTAAGCTGTGCCCTGTCAGTGTGGGAGGACTGCATGAGCTCGACTAACATGTCATCGCGAGTGCTTTTTTTTCACCTTCTAATCTATGATAACCTCAGGGACAGAGATGATAGGGGGAGCATAGAAACATTTGCATGGGGGGGGAGGGAGAGTAAAATGTAAGATCATATATTTCTGAAAACAAAAGGGAGACTCTTTCACAGTGAATGAAGCAATTCACAGCAGACAGCACATGTGCTTTAGGTACAAGGTCACATTTTGCCTTTTATATTTAGCATCTCCCCGTATGGTGACACATCACACACACACGGCTGGGCAACAGAATTTGGTTTCCAGGCAGCCATGGTAAGCCTTTTGGTACATGGGTACACCTTCATAACATGTGGGAATGTTTTCAAACTTCAGTGCCCTCCTTTCCCAGAGCAAGCAATGGGTTGGGTTTCACATTTAAAGGGAGGGGCTGTGGTTTTCACATTTAAAGGGAGGGGCACACACCTTCCCCACCCCTCCGCGTGGCTATTCTCCAGGATGATCCCTTCACCCCTCCCTCCCGCCAGGTGGCTATTCTCTGGGATGATCCCTGTCAAGGTTCCTTCCCCGCTCTGAACGCTAGGGTACAGATGTGGGGACCTGCATGAAAAACCTCCTAAGCTTATCTTTACCAGCTTAGGTCAAAACTTCCCCAAGGTACAAAATATTCCACCCTTTCTCCTTGGATTGGCCGCTACCACCACCAAACAAATACTGGTTACTGGGGAAGAGCTGTTTGGAACGTCTTTCCCCCCAAAATACTTCCCAAAACCTTGCACCCCACTTCCTGGAGAAGGTTTGGTAAAAAGCCTCACCAATTTGCCTAGGTGACTACAGACCCAGACCCTTGGATCTTAAGAACAATGAACAATCCTCCCAACACTTGCACCCCCCCACCCCTTTCCTGGGAAATGTTGGATAAAAAGCCTCACCAATTTGCATAGGTGACCACAGACCCAAACCCTTGGATCTGAGAACAATGAAAAAGCATTCAGTTTTCTTACAAGAAGACTTTTAATAGAAATAGAAGTAAATAGAAGTAAAGAAATCACCTCTGTAAAATCAGGATGGTAGATATCTTACAGAGTAATTAGATTCAAAACATAGAGAATCCCTCTAGGCAAAAACTTAAGTTACGAAAAAGATACACAGACAGAAATAGTTATTCTATTCAGAACAATTCTTTTCTCAGCCATTTAAAGAAATCATAATCTAACACGTACCTAACTAGATTACTTACTAAAAGTTCTAAGACTCCATTCCTGGTCTATCCCCAGCAGAAACAGCATATAGACAGACACAGACCCTTTGTTTTTCTCCCTCCTCCCAGCTTTTGAAAGTATCTTGTCTCCTCATTGGTCATTTTGGTCAGGTGCCAGTGAGGTTACCTTTAGCTTCTTAACCCTTTAGAGGTGAGAGGATTTTTTTCTCTGGCCAGGAGGGATTTTAAAGGGGTTTACCCTTCCCTTTATATTTATGACAATCCCTTTTAGCCAAGCTCAAACAGCCCAGCATGAATGGGGTCCTTTTACTGTTCCCTTAAAAAATTCCCCTATTTCAACTAGGTGACCATGAATAATATCACTCTACTGAGGCTAACACAGAAAGATATAGACCAAATGTTGCTTGAATGCGACCAAAACCCAGAACCATTTGTTGCCATGCTTTGTGCTGCAATCATTCCAGAATACTTGCTACTGGCTTGGTGTGGTAAAGTGTCCTACTGTGGAGGATGAAAAAAGGCAGCCCTCCCCAGAAACCCTCTTCAAAGGCTTTCAGAATACCTCCAGGAGAGTTTCGTGGAGATGTCCCTAGAGGATTCCTGCTCCATCCCCAGACATGTGAACAGACTTTTCCAGTAGCTGTACTGGCCGCGAATGCATCCCAATTCTTCAGGGCAAATCAAACATTAAACGCAATTGCTTTTAAACCCTGTACTGTAGTTACACATGTGCACTCACCAGAGGTGCCTTCTCCAGCTTCAGGGTCTGGGATCCCACCTTGGGAGGATATTGGCTCCAGGGTGATGAAAAGGTCCTGGCTGCCGGGGAGAATGGATTCACCGCTTGCCTGCTGTGTATTCTCCTCCTCCTCCTCTTCCTCATCAACAAAATCCTCCTCCCTGTTGCGCGAGACTCCCCCCTTGCAGGTGTCCACGGACAGTGGTGGGATAGTGGTAGGGTCCCCCCCTAGAATGCCATGCAGCTGATCATAGAAGCAGAATGTACGGGGCTCTGACCTGGAGTGACCATTTGCCTCCTTTGTCTTTTGGTAGGCTTGCCTGAGCTCCTTAACTTTCACGCAGCACTGCTGTGTGTCCCTGTTGTAGCCTCTCTCCACCATGCCCTGTGAGATTTTGGCAAGTATGTTAGCATTTCTTCTTTTTGATCGGAGTTTGGCCTGCACAGATGCTTCTCCCCATACAGCAATCAGATCCAGTGTCTACCGTTTGCTCCATGCTGGAGCTCATTTGCAATTCTGGGACTTCATGGTCACAGGTGCTGCTGAGTTCACCATGCTGACCAAACAGGAAATGAAATAAAAAGTTCTTGGGGTTTTTCCTGTGTACCTGGCTAGTGCATCGGAGTTCAAAGTGCTGTCCAGAGTGGTCACAATGGAGCACTCTGGGATAGCTCTCGGAAGCCAAAACCATCGATTTGTGTTTGCACTACCCCAAATTCAACCCAGCAAGGTTAATTTTAGCGCTACTCCCCTCATCGGGGAGGAGTACAGAAGTCGATTTTAAGAGATCTTTAGGTCGATGGAATGGGATTGGTTGTGTGGACGCAGTCATTTTTAAATCGACCTAACACGGCTAAATTCGACCACACCCCATAGTGTAGACCAGGTCCTAGTTTTCAGCGTAAGGATCAGTGTCTATAGTATGTGTGGTTATGTACAGAGAATAGCACAATACAGGCCTGCAATGATGGGAGCCTGTCAAGGTTCCTTCCCCACTCTGAACTCTAGGATACAGATGTGGGGACCAGCACGAAAAAAACCCTAAGCTTATTTTTACCAGTTTAGGTTAAAACTTCGCCAAGGTACAAACTATTTTACCTTTTGTCCCTGGACTTTATTGCTTCCACCACCAAGCATCTAACTGATATAACCAGGAAAGAGCCCACTTGGAAACGTCTTTTCCCCCAAAATCCCCCCAAGGCCTACACCCCCTTTCTTGGGGACGGCTTGATAAAAATCCTCACCAATTTGCATAGGTGAACACAGACCCAAACCCTTGGATCTTAAGAACAATGAAAGAACAGGTTCTTAAAAGGAGAATTTTAATTAAAGAAAAAGTAAAAGAATCACCTCTGTACAATCAGGATGGTAAATACCTTACAGGGTAATCAGATTCAAAACATAGAGAATCACTCTAGGCAAAACCTTAAGTAACAAAAAGACACAAAAACAGGAATATACATTCCATTCAGCACAACTTATTTTATCAGTCATTTAAACAAAACAGAATCTAACGCATATCTAACTAGATTGCTTATTAACTCTTTACAGAAGTTCTGACCTGCATTCCTGCTCTGGTCCCAGCAAAAGCAACACACAGACAGAGAGAACCCTTTGTTTCCCCCCACTTCCAGCTTTGAAAGTATCTTGTCTCCTCATTGGTCATTTTGGTCAGGTGCCAGCGAGGTTATCTTTAGCTTCTTAACCCTTTACAGGTGAAAGGGTTTTTCCTCTGGCCAGGAGGGATTTAAAGGTGGTTAGCCTTCTCTTTATATTTATGACAGAGCCACTGGGCATTGATGTGGTATAAATGATACCAATGACTGCTGGATAAGGAATGCTAGCCAACACTTCTTTCCAGGGAACAGGTCAATTACATAATCCTCTGAGGTAAAAGTGGAGGACGGGGAGGGGTGGGGGAAGAGGAAGATGGAAGGCAAAGGCAGAGTCCAGATATGTTGGATATTGAGATCCTTGGAAAAATCTGTCCCATTGTGAAAGATCAGAGGGGATGGGAGGGGGAGGGATCTAATATGAGAGAGGCCTAGAGACCCCTTCAGATTAGAAAAATATGAATATATTTATTAACCACTAATCCAGCCATTGAGAGTTTAAAGTGTATGCTTGTGATTGTATCAGTACTGTCTACTTGGGCTGGCCACAAGCTAACCACTTTGTGCCTCAGTTTCTCTTCACACAAGTTGAGTCACCCAATCTTCCCACACTGCTTAGTGGCAGAAGTGACTTGGTCCTCCAGCTAAGTCACATGAGAAAAAGCCCATGCCTTCCAGGCCACCAGGTCCAAGGTAACACAAATCCCAGCAGAGTTTCTACCCCAGTCTCAATCTGGACTTCCTTCCTGATGATCTATCTCCTCTTCAAACAGTCAGCCCTTCCTGGGCTCTGCTCAGTGTTTCCCCTAACCCAGAAACTGCTATAGGAATCTCACTACTCCTTTAAGCTCTCCCCAGTTCATCTGTGCTCTTGCTGGACTCTACAAGGGCAAGGTGCACTTCATCAGGTGCTACAGCCTTAGCGAGGAGACAGCTAGTCAGTCATAGGTGGGGTGAGTCCATCACTGATTAATGATGTCAGATTAAAGTAGCTTGGTACATCACTAATATGACACATTTATCATACTAGCAACTTTTCGTGTTTTGCCATTGTTCATATTGACATATGAACTTCCAAGTACTAGCAAATAAAACAAATTCTACGAAAAGTAACTTATGCAAGACTAGACATTTTCCCTGAAGAGGGTCACACAGGCACAAGCTGTCAAATGCATGTCTCCCATTACTTTAAGTGTAATGCACTTTAAGTGTCTTTGCCATTTACTCACTTTTATGAGGCAAGACAGATATTGTCAAGTATCATCAAGATTAAAAAAAGAGCAGAAAAGATGCCTGATGACAGATGAGCATTATTGACTTGTCATAACTCTAAAGTGAGAATTTGTAAAAAGACTGAATAAGTTGTGTTATCTCACAGCTAGCTAATTATGCCACATTAAATATATTGGATGTCTAGATGTATGCCATATATTGAAACACCTAGTCAAGACTGATTTTACTGACACTATATGTAGGGAAAAAGCATACAAAATAGGTAACTTGGATATAGATATAGTCTTCCATTAGCATCTGTTTAAGTGCTCATGTGTGTTCCCCTGACTCCCCTTCCCAAAACATCTGAACCTTTCCACAGTTATTCATGCCTTTGCAACTTTCAGATTGGATACTGCAATGTACTTTGAGGTAACACAGGACAACCCTCAAAAGCTCCTCTTAGGCCTTGTCTACACTACGAAATTAGGTTGAATTTATAGAAGTCGGGTTTGTAGAAAGCATTTTTATACAGTTGATTGTGTGTGTCCCCACACAAATGCTCTAAGTGCATGTAGTTGATGGAGTGTGTCCACAGTACCGAGGCACCTGTCGACTTCCGGAGTGTTGCACTGTGGATAGCTATCCCACAATTCCCGCCGTCTCTGCCATCCATTTCTGGGTAGAAATCTCAGTGCCTGAGGGGGCTAAAACATTGTCGCGGGTGGTTCTGGGTACATATCATCAGGCCCCCGCCTCCATGAAAGCAAGGGCAGACAATCGTTTTGCGCCTTTTTTCTTGAGTTACCTGTGCAGATGCCATACTATGACAAGCATGGCGTCCGCTCAGCTAACCGTCACTGTATGTCTCCTGGGTGCTGGCAGATGCGGTCTGCATCGCTACACAGCAACAATTTATTGCCTTTTGGCAGCAGACAGTGCAGTATGACTGGTAGCTGTCGTCGACGTAATCCAGGGTGCTCTTTTAACCGACCTCGATGAGTTCAGGGGTGCCTGGGAAAACATGGGAGTGACTCAGCCAGGTCATTTCCCTTTTAAGTTTCGTCTATGGCCATTCAGTCCTACCGGCAGTGCACTGTCTTTTAATCTGCAGCCAGCAGAAGACGATGGCCAGCAGTCATACTGCACTGTCTTCTGCCGAGCACCCAGGTGATGATGATGGCTAGCGGTCGTACTGCACAGTCTCCTGCCAGCAAGATGTATAAAGATAGATGAAGTGGATCAAAACAAGGAATAGACCAGATTTGTTTTGTATTCATTTTCTCCTCCCTCCCTTCGTGAAATCAACGGCCTGCTAAACCCAGTTTTAAGTTCTACCCTTGAGGTTTTGAGTTCTATCCTTGAGGGGGCCATTCTGTTTCTCGCAAAGCCATCCCCTTTGTTGATTTTAATTCCTTGTAAGCCATGTTGTCAGCCGCCCCTCCCTCCACCAGAGCAACGGCAAACAATCGTTTCACACCCTTTTCCCTGGATTGCCCAAGCAGGAGCAGACGCCATACCACAGCAAACATGGAGCCCATTCAGCTCACCACAGCAGTTATGACCATTGTAAACACCTCACACATTATCGTGCAGTGTATAAAGAGCCACCACCTGAAAAACCAGGCAAGGAGGCAACGGCAGCTCTGTGATGAGGACATGAACATACTTTTCTCTAAAACAGCGTTCCCCTGCAATTTGGAGATCATGGATGTTAATGGGGCAGGTTCATCTGGGCCCGGGAAACAAGCACAGAGTGGTGGGACCGCATTGTGTTACAGGTCTGGGATGATTCCCAGTGGCTCCGAAACTTTTGCATGCGTAAGGGTACTTTCATGGAACTTTGTGACTTGTTTTCCCCTGCCCTGAAGTGCAAAAATACCAAGATGAGAGCAGCCTTCACAGTTCACAAGCGAGTGGCAATAGATCTGTGGAAGCTTCCAATGCCAGACAGCTACCAGTCGATAATCAATTTGGAGTGGGCAAATCTACTGTGGGGGTTGCTGTGATGCAAGTAGCCAACGCAATCACTGAGCTGCTGCTATCAAAGGTAGTGACTCTGGGAAATGTGCAGGTCATACTAGATGGCTTTGCTGCAATGGGATTCCCTAACTGTGGTGGGGCCATAAACGGCATGCATATCCCTATCTTGGGACCGGACCACCAGGGCAGCCAGTACATAAACCGCAAGGGGTACTTTTCAATGGTGCTGCAAGCACTGGTGGATCACAAGGGACATTTCACCAAGATCAACGTGGGATGGCCGGGAAAGGTTCATGATGCTCACGTCTTCAGGAACTCTGGTCTGTTTAAATGGCTGCAGGAAGGGATTTACTTCCCAGACCAGAAAATAACTTTTGGGGATGTTGAAATGCCAATAGTTATCCTTGGGGACCCAGCCTACCCCTTAATGCCCTGGCTCATGAAGCCGTACACAGGCACCCAGGACAGTAGCCAGGAGCTGTTCAACTATAGGCTGAGCAAGTGCAGAACCGTGGTAGAGTGTGCATTTGGACATTTAAAGGGTCACTGGTGCAGTTTACTGACACGCTCAGACCTCAGTGAAACCAATATTCCCATTGTTATTGCTGCTTGTTTTGTGCTCCACAATCTCTGTGCGAGTAAGGGGGAGATGTTTATGGTGGGGGGGGGAGGCTGATGCAAATTGTCTAGCTGCTGAATACGCGCAGCCAGACACCAGGGCGGTTAGAAGAGCACAGCAGCAAGCGGTGCACATCAGAGAAGCTTTGAAAACCAGTTTAATGACTGGCCAGGGTACTGTGTGACATTTCTGTTTGTTTCTCCTTGATGAAAACCTGCCCCCTGGGTTGACTCTAATTCCCTGTAAGCCACCCACCCTGCCCCCTTCGATCACAGCTTGCTTGCAAAGGAAGTAAAGTCACTATCATTTAAAAAACACATATTCTTTATTAATTGATTATAAAAGTAAGGTGATAACTCACAAAGTAGCCTGGGTGGGGTGTGGGAGGAGGGGAGGAGGGAAGGAAAAGGTCACTTCAAAACTTCTTGAATGACAGCCTTCTGTTGCTTGGGCTGTCCACTGGGGTGGAGTGGTTGGGTGCCCGTAGCCTCCCACCTCGCGTTCTTGGGCGTCTGGGTGAGGAGGCTATGGAACTTGGGGAGGACGGAGGGCGGTTAAGCAGGGGCTGCAGCGGCAGTCTGTGATCCTGCTGCCATTCATGAACCTCCACCAGACACCGGAGCATGTCCGTTTGATCCCGTAGTAACCCCAGCATTTCCTCAGGCCTCCTCTGATCTTTCTGCCGCCACCTCTCATAACGTTCATCAGCCACCGTCCTGTACTCTGCTATTATGTCCCTCCACTCAGCTCTGTCAGTGCCGGACGACTACATGAGCTCAGAGAACATGTCATCGTGCGTGTGGTTTTTTTGCCACCTTATCTGAGATAGCCTCTGGGATGGAGGAGGGAGGCTTGAAACATTTGCAGCTGCTGGAGGAAAAAAAGGGAATGAAGTATTTAAAAAGATACATTTTACAGAACAACGGCTATACTCTTTCACGGTGTACAACACTATTCACATTACATAGCACATGTGATTTTGGTACAAGGTCACATTTTGCATCTTATATTGAGTGCCTGCGGCTTTGGTGTTAGAGATCACACACGCAGGGCCAGGCAACAGAATTCAGCTTGCAGGTGGCCATGGAAAGCCATAGTCTTTTGGCTTCTGCAACCTTCATAACAGCAGCCCCCTCCTTTCCCATACCAAGCAAAGCCCGTTGAGTTGGCCATTTACTGCTGCAGTTTTCCTGTTAACGTGCAGCAGCAGAAACCAAACTAACCCCCTCCCGCCATCCAGTTCTCTGGGATGATTGCTTTTCCCTTCCCCCCACTGCCTAGCTGGTATCAGGGAAGATCCCTGCTAGCCAAATGCAAACAGCTCAGCGCCAATGCTCCCCACCCTCCCACCACGTGGCTAACTGCAGGGAGGATTTCTTTTCAGCCACAGGCAAACAGGCCAGTCGGAACGGCCACCTCTGAATGTTCCCTTAATCAAATTCCCCTATTTCAACCAGGTTACCATGAACGATATCACTCTACTGAGGATAACACAGAGAGATAAAGAATGGATGTTGCTTGAATGCCAGCAAACACCGGGACCATACGCTGCCAGGCTTGTCATGCAATGATACCCGATTACTTGCTACTAGCATGGCGTGGTAAAGTGTCCTACCATGGAGGACGGAATAAGGCTGCTCTCCCCAGGAACCTTCTGCAAAGGCTTTTAGAGTACCTCCAGGAGAGCTTCATGGAGATGTCCCTGGAAGACTTCCGCTCCACGCCCAAACACGTTAACAGACTTTTCCAGTAGCTGTACTGGCCACAAATGCATCCCAAGTCCTCAGGGCTACTTAATCATTAAAAATGCTTGCTTTTATAACATGTATTATATTTAAAAAGATACACTCACCAGAGGTCCCTTCTCCAGCTTCGTTGGGTTGGGAGGGTATTTCAGTCAGAGTGATAAAAGGATCCTGGCTGTTGGTGTGCTGTGTGCTATCCCCAAGCTCGTCCTCCTCCTCATCTTCCCCATCTGAAAAATCCTCAGACATGGCGGAGAGAATCCCATCCTCGGAGTCCACGGACAGGGGTGGGGCAGTGATGGCGGCCCCCCCTAGAATTGCATGCAGCTCAGCGTAGAAGCGGCATGTCTGCGGCTCTGTCCCGGAGCATCTGTTTGATTCTTTGGTTTTCTGGTACGCTTGTCTGAGCTCCTTAAGTTTCACGCGGCACTGTGTTGCATCTCTGGTGTAGCCTCTGTCCCTCATGGCATCTGAGATTTTTTGAAATGTTTTGGCATTTTGTCTTTTGGAACGTAGTTCTGATAGCACGGATTCCTCTCCCCATACAGCGATCAGATCCAGTACCTCCCGTTCGGTCCATGCTGGAGCTCTTTTTAGATTCTGGGAGTGCATGGTCACCTGTGCTGATGAGCTCACCTGGCCAAACAGGAAATGAGATTCAAAAGTTCCAGGGGCTTTTCCTCTACACCTGGCCAGTGCATCCGAGTTCAGAGTACTGTCCAGAGTGGTCACAATGGTGCACTGTGGGATAGCTCCCGGAGGCCGGTACCTTCAAATTGTGACCACACTAACCCTAATTCGAAACGGTGATGTCAATTTCAGTGCTAATCTCCTCATTGGGGAGGAGTACAGAAATCGGTTTTAAGAGCCCTTTATGTCGAAAAAATGGCTTTGTTGTGTGGACGGGTGCAGGGTTAATTCGGATTTAACGCTGCTAAATCCTACATAAACTCGTAGTGTAGACCAGGCCTCATTGAAGTCTGTGGTGCTTTGTCTGATTTGTGGTATTAGCATACCAGACAGTGTTGTCATCAGTCCCTCTGGTTTTCTGTTCACTGTCAGATGTGACTCAAGGTATTAGCTTTGTTCTACAGTTACACACACACACACACAGCTCAGAACACTTCCCATATTAGCCATGTCTTCCCCTGTCACAAGACACTCTACCCATCCCTGGAGCACTTCCTTCTGGTAATGTTGGGCATTAGCTCTGCCAGGCTGACACCCCATTTTTCAGTTGCATTCTATCACTCTCTGTCTGATACTCTCAGGACTCAACTGCTCCACTTCATGGCTTGGTCCTCCAGCCAGGTCACTATGGGTTTCCCCTTCTGGGGAAATCAAATGCATCAAAATCTCTCAGGACCACTGTCTCTGGTAGCCTTCTCTTTCACTGCCCCTTAATGGTGCCACATCACCAGTGGCTGGTATGGAAACTCATGCTTATCCAGTGCACTGGGTTCCAGCCCAGTGGCCCTGCAACAATCAGTCAAAGTCTGCACAGTCCTGTCCCTTACTGCTATATCTCTGAGCTGCTTCCTAACTTGTTTTCTCTTATCTCCCACAGCCTCTCTGATCTCTACAGGCCCCTTCTGTGCTCAGCTGCTGGGTTTTATACAGGCCCCTCCTGTTCCTGTCCAGCTGAGCTTCCTCTTAATGTACCCTCATTACTCCCTGGCTCCTCCTCCAGGTGCAGCCTAGGCAATTAATTGGATCACCTAGCCACCTTAACCTCTTCAGGCCTTGTATGGGGTGGACACCCCTTCAAATACCCTAGAGATGTTACATACAATCTCACATTAATGTATAACATTTGAATTTTATTACAATGAACTCCTAAAATATTTAAACTTAATTAAATAAGGCTTGTCCAGGTTTTGTAGGGAATTGCCATATCTGTCAGAAAGCATTTAGTGGAGAAGAAATTCCATATGTGAATAAAGGAATCTTCAGTAACGTTAATTAAAACTGTATTCCAGGGGTTCTCAAACTGGGGGTTGGGACCCCTCAGGGGGTCGCAAGATTATTACATGGGGGATCACAAGCTGTCAGCCTCCACCCCGAATCCTGCTTTGCATCCAGCATTTATAATGGTATTAAATATATAAAAAAGTATGTTTAATTTATGGGGGGGGGGGTCACACTGAGAGGCTTGCTGTGTGAAAGGGGTCACCAGTACAAAGGTTTGAGAGCCACTGCTGTATTCGGTGCCTCCACTAAGTCCCAGCAGTGCACCTAAGTGATAAAAATGAACAGGAGCCAAGGAAGCAAATATACTAGAAATCTAGCAAGTCATTCTAACCTGTGATACCCTCAGTACTGATTCACTGATCAGTCTGAATTGCATGTACTCACAAACCACAGGCTGAATGAATTCTGTGGTCTTAAACAAAGGACAAAATATACAGAATAGAATCTCACATGAATAGAATAGAGACTGTGGACCTGATTCACTTCTCACACTAATTGGACACTGATTTAGCTCCACTGACTTAAGTGAAGCCACTCCTGATTTACGTGGCATAACTGAAAAGTAAAACATAACCTATACATCTAATAGGGTCATGCACTGAAATTATAATAGGGTTTGATAGGAGAGGGAGACCCCAGAATATTTTGGCACTATGATTCTGTGCGGCTACACTTGAAAATAATATGTCAACTGATAATCTCTCCAAACAATGTTAATGAAGCCTTTGTTTAAGTGCATTTTTTTCCCATTTAAACTAAAGCATGTTCATTTTCCTTCTCTTCTCTGTAAATTAGTGGCATCTCAATTGCAGAACTACAAGAAAAAATAGACAAAGGAAATTCTGGAGAAAAAAAAAATTCAGATTTAATCCAGTGTTTACTTTATTGTTGAAAATATTCTCTCATGAGAAAGACACAGGCATAGTATTAGTTTAATTTCACTCTGAAAATCATGGTTTTAGCAGCCTGTACTGATCAGATGCAATAGTTTGAAGTTCATTATTTTTTGTTCTGAAGCCACCCTGCTGTTCTTACCAACTGAAAAGCAGGTCAGAACCAAGCTTTTTTAATTAGTCAGGAAACCAGGTGATGTTTGAGAACATTGCTAATCAGTTTCTAATGACACACCATTCTCCATCAGAATTAAGTTGACAATAGGACTTCAAATTAAATATACAGAATGCAATATTTTTAAAATGCCTAATCTGACAAAGAGGCATGAAGTATAGAATTACAATAAAATTATATTCAGGATATATATATAATGTGCTTTGTTTAGGGCTTGTCGTAGGAATGTCTATAACTAACTCTGAGCCTGCACAATTACATTACCTGACAACTTTTTATGTAATACAGTGTGTTTTAAATGAAATCATTAATGAAATTCCAAACTATGAGCCTAATCTTGGAAGCTGCTGAGTATACATATTTCCCATATCCTTTAGAAGGACTTTCAGCCAATAGATATTTTCAAAACTTTCCTGCACTCTACATGCTTCTGAGCCGTCACCCTGTAATCTTTGATATATGAATGATATGTTATTGCTTACTCAGAACTTAGATGTCCAGTAGTAAAACAGAAAGGAAATTATCATGTCTCCTACTCTTTTTTCTGATGCCCCTTTTTACTGTGTCATACTAGCCACTATACTCAGAAATGTCAGTTTAACTAACTTTAACTAAACTTTATTTCCAAGTACAATACAGTTGATACTATTCTCAGTGAGAGGTGTTCCTAACCTTATGAACTCTTAGACTTCTCTACAGAGCAAAATGGGGTAGTGGACTTTTAAGATCTGTTTTGAAATATTAGGAAAAAGTACAGTAACTAGGGGCTTCGTTCACCAGAAATTAGGTTTCCTTAGATGCAGTAACTTCACAGACTTCCACAGTTTCACTCCCAGTGAAAGCAATGCTCTAGGCCAGTGGTTGCCAGGCTTGTTCCACTGCTTGTTCAGGGAAAGCGCCTGGCGGGCTGGGCCGGTTTGTTTACCTGCTGTGTCTGCAGGTTAGGCCGATCGCGGCTCCCACTGGCCGTGGTTCGCTGCTCCAGGCCAATGGGAACTGCTGGAAGCGGTGTGGGCCAAGGGATGTACTGGCTGCCACTTCCAGCAGCTCCCATTAGCCTGGAGCAGTGAACCAGTGGGAGCCGCAATCGGCCGAACCTGCGGACATAGCATGTAAACAAACTGGCCTGGCCCGCCAGTGGCTTTCCCTGCACAAGCGGCGGAACAAGTTTGGGAACCACTGGTCTAGGCTTTTGCTTTCAAATATGATCATTGTATCCAAACACTCTCTCTTAGAAAGTCTGGGCCAGCTGTCTCATCTGAAGTTAACCATCAGCGATTGTCAGGTTTCAGTTAGCATGCTGAGAGAGCCAATGTGTATAGTGAAGAAGGGAGGTCTCCTGGCATTCAAAGTGTTTTTCAATAAGCATAGATGCATTTTAATTAAGATTAAAAATGAAAAAAAGTACTCAGTGGGATACTATCTGCTATAGTAAAAGGGCAAGTCTCTTCTCCCCCTGCTAATGAAAATTAACTAGATAAAAATATTTTTTTTTTTACTGGAACTTGTTGTTTGGTTTCAAAGCCAATTTTCTTTTTAACAGCAGACTCAACAGCTAGAGCCATAATCTTTTATAGCTATTAGACTGGAGGCTGCAGAAGCTTATGCACATGCTTAACTTTAAACACATGATTAGTCCCATTGATTGTAATAGGTCTATTCACATATGGTATGTCTACACAGGAACTACACCCTGTGGTTGGCCTGTGCTAGCTGACGCAGGCTCACAAAGCTCAGGCTGTGGGGCTGTTTCATTGCTGTGTAGTCTGCAGCCTGGTATATAGGACCCTGTGAGGTAGGAGGGTTCCAGACCTTGGACTGCAGCCCAAGCCCAGAAGTCTACACCGCAGTGAAACAGCCCCCAGTCTGAGCCCTGAAAGCCTGAGTCAGCTGGCACAAGTTAGCTATGGGTTTTTCTTTGCATACCCAAAATCATAGTTAAAGTAAAACTTTGTAGGATCAGGGCCTTAATGTTTACTCCTCAGTTTTCCTATTTGTAAAATAAGGAAAGTAATACTTACAGACCTAACTCTGCCTATCTGTGGTGGCTAATTTACTACCAAAAACAGACAAACAAACAAAAAACAGATTGTCTTTAGCTAGTTAGTAATCTGGGAAACAAACATTATAACTTTTTGAAACAGAGAACTCAAGGGAAGTGACTTGAACATAGATAGTCCTTTGGGTGATGGGTTTTGTGGACTAGAAAGCCATCCTTGAATTTTGCTTTGGCCTGTTAAATGGACAAAGTGTCATTGGAACCTCCATTTAACATATCAGATGCAAAGAGAAAGTTAGGGTTAAAATTCAGATGTTCCCAGATTCCAGTCCCTCGTTCAATCAAGTAGACTACATTCTTTCTCTTATTCCTGCATGGAATGGAACATTCTTTCTTTTAGGGAATGTATGCATCGTCTCCACCCAGAATTATTATCCCACTGCATTTTGTGGAATTGTTTAGGTATTGTGCTACTTCCCCACATCTGAGATCAAATCTATTCCTCCTATGTAGTTTATAGCCATTAACCAGGGGTCCCATTAACTTTTTTCTGGCAGATTATATACAATACTCTTTTTTTTTTTCTTTTTTACATACTCTCAAATTGCATGCTATCCTTTGAAAATCTTGTAGATAAGTAAGGGGTCACAACTATGTAATGCAGCTATTTATTTGAAACTGAGGCCATATAACCTCTGTTCATGGGATTACACATGTGCTGCTCTGCTGAGTAACACACTCAAGGCCCTGGGCACATTGGATCAAACTGAACCTAAGTTCTGTGGCAAGATTTGTGTTTTAAGTGTCACTTTGGTATGAATTCTATACCATCTTGGCTATGCTGAAGGAAAATCAGTTCATTTGTAATACACTTTTTATTTCATTAAATATTAAAATGTTTAATACCACCTATACAATAATCTTGGTTATTCATTTTTACTTTAAAAACGATTAATTTTATGCTGCCAAAATTTTCAGTTTGACACAAGTTTTTTTTTGTATTTGCAAAGCATGAGTTCAATAAGGATGTTGTAAGGACTCAAGAGAACCTAGAGGTTTCGGCATCTAAGAAGGTTTATATTTTTGGAGACTTGGGAAGCGTAGGCGGGCATTTAGGTTTTTGGCAGTTGGGGTTCTAGGCAGTGGAAAAGAACTATATTCCCCTTTACCTTCATCTTGTGGGCAAGGCTGCATGGGACTTGAGTTTAGAGATTTTAAGCTCCTAAATGCCTGTTGTAGGAACCTTTGGAAACAATGGATTGTTTCCTTTACCCAGACTTCCCTCTACATCCCACAATGATGGATAAAGCCAGCTGAACAATATTGACATACGCATTCATTGTAGAATCACAGGACTCGAAGGGATCTCGAGAGGTCATCTAGTCCAGTCCCCTGGACTCATGTCAGGACTAAGTATTATCTAGACCATTCCTGCCAGGTGTTGTCTAAAATCTCCAATGATGGAGATTTCACAACACCCCTAGCCAATTTATTGGGTGAACATTGTCATTTTTTTCTTAAATACTTTATTCAATGAATATATATTTTGTGGTATTTGGTTAGATGTATGGTTGTTAGAATATTTTTTTCACCAAGACCACCAGTATTTGTGGAATAAATTATCAGAAGATATTTTTGTGATATTCTCCATTATTTAAATAGCAGCCTTCCTTTCAGTTGGGCACTCCACAGAATGACCAAGAACAACTACAGTACCTGAACTTGGGACAACTCAGGGACTGCATCTTCTATTCACCCTTGGGAGCACACAATGGTCCAAAGAGTATGGGAAGACCAGACCATGCTCAAAGATTAGTTCATCTTGTGTCCTCTCACTGCACATAAGGGAGAAGGAAGGTTGACTGTACAGAGGATTTGAAAAAGCTGTGTAATCTAGTAGACTAAGCATAAAACTGGACTCCAGGGATTCTGATTTCTAGCCCTAGTTCTATCACTGACACCTGGTGCTTTCTGCCTCAGTTTCCATCTCTGTAATTTGAGGATAAGTCTTACATAATTGCCTTGGAGGAGTGCTGTGTGGATTGATTAGTTAGAACAAAAGTAGGTGTCCAGAGACAATCCAAATCCTTGCTTTAGTAGTAGCCATTACAGTCAGTGACTCTTTCCATGTAATAGGGATACAATTGACTTACTCCGCTCCTACAGCAGCAGCCCAGAAATGCACACCGAGGAAACGATTGTGCCTCCCTGATGCACATTCCCTCACCAGAGCTCTCTTGTTCCTGAATTACAAAATTGAAAATTATATTGAGATTTTCAAGATCAGATTTCAAAGTAAACCTATCATTTAAATCCTTGGAGTCACTTTACCCACAGATCTGGTGTGTTTCATTGCTTGCAGACTCAGGTAGACAATTATACATGGGTTTAAATTTATTTTGCATTTGGAACGTTTTTGTTTTAGAGCCACAAGGACTCTTCTACACATTTTATAGCAGAGGTTTGATTCTATGGGATCAAGTCAAACACATTGTCCTTGTCATAGGCACTAAAGGATTTAAAGTTCTAGTACATTTTGATGGCAGCTTTGCTTCTGACAGGCCTATTCCATAAATCAAATTATGAAAAATTGTTAAGAAAACAAAGCATGGGCCAGTACACTTTATTCCTATGTGCTATATAATACTTCAAAAGTAATTGTCTATGTGATGGTTAATTATGAATAGATCAGCTTCCCAGTGCCATGTTTATCCCATTTTAAGCCCTTTACTGTTATATTAAACAATTTAAGCCTGTCCAATTTGACGGAATTCTTTATGTCGTGCTGCAGATGCTATCAAAGGAATCCTGTGAGGAACTCAGTTGGTGCCTGCCTGCTACATCTAGACAATGTACGTGCAGATTGAGGAGTGTGATGAAGTGAGGTTGAGTCATGGAAGCCCATTATTCTTTCTCACTGAATGTTTGCCTGTGGTAGGAAAAAACAAACAAACAAAAACAAACAGCAACAACAACAATGAACAACCCCCTACATTTTCTGATGGGGAATTCTGATGAATAACTGACCTACCTTAAAAGAAAAACTGGAAAGAAGACATTGTAAAATTGAAATAGCTTTCCAAAGTGAGGTGTGTGGGGGAGGGAAGATGTATACATGATTAAATTCTCTAACATAAGGGGAGGGGAAGGGGCAACATAGACATTTTTCCTGGCAATTATTTTGTTGGGAGCAAGAGGAACCCACAGTTCTAAGGGCAATCCCTAGGGACATCTACAGACAGACCCTATAGCTCAATACCAGCTCTGTTTTCCCTTTAGTACCCAGGCAGCACAGCACCACTTAAGTAATGCTTTCCAGGACAGCCCTTCTATACCCTTTATGAGGGTGCGGCAGAGCAAAGGAGAATAAAGCTTCAGTCTTCATTAGATTTTTTTAGATGCCCTGTATAGTGTCAAGAGGCACAGTTCATGTTCCAAGATCCCTCTTCTCTTTTACTCCATGTGAGGATCTGCAGGATCCAGGAAAGGTGGGTGAGTGCATTGTACAAGAGGCAAATGATGCCCCTCCTGAAATTGCACACTCAAGCTCTTTGCATTGTAAAGTGGAGAACTGCATATGAGGGGCCTCCGCTATATGCATATCCTGGGGGAATGAGTCCCTTCTCCCTCTGGCATTATCCAAAAAACAACATGGTTGGAGAACAAAGATTAATTGCAGTCAGAATCCTAAATTATTACCTACATGTCAGCCTTGCATTAGGAAGTTAACATTTCCAATATACTCTACGTTATATTCTTCCAGTAACTAAAGTGATTGCAGAACTATTGTATGGAATTTAAATATTTCAGGCAATTTGAAAGTAAGATGGCTGAATTAACCTACTCCCCTTCTTCCTCCATGGCCTCCAGACAGATTCTCTTTATTATGAAGAACATTTGTTTCCTAACAGAACAAATGTTTAGTTATTGGTATGCAGGCTCTTTATGAAAAATTACTAGTGTGCTGAATGAGCCATACTGGAGGAATGCTGACAGCTTTATGGAACGATGTAAGCATCTGTATTCCTTTCTCACCTACTGAAAATCTCTTGAATTTTTTATGCAGCTGGATCCAAATCCTGAGTCCCTTATTTTGGTTGGGACCCTATACATATATAAAAATAATAAGTTTAATACTTAGTTACTTTGTGATTATCTTTACTACCCTGCCCACCCAGACATCAGGAACAAAGGTCATATGGTATAATCAATGCTATTCCCTGATCTTGTGTGATCCGCTAGTTTTTTAACAATAAATGTGTCCCAGAGAGTACAGAACCACACATCCTTTTTTTTTTTCAATGAAACTTGTTAAAGTTCAGATTTGTGTGAGTTGTTGCTGAACAATTACTGACCTTACCGTTTGCGTATCCAGGGTTTGGTCCTACTCCCACTGAAATCAATGAAAGATTGCCATTGACTTGCGAGCAGAATCAGACCCATTGCCACATTGAATTAATTACTTAGTAAATGGTTTTGGAAAACCATGAACATGGAAAACTGTTTACAAGTTCTATTAGAGAGATGGGGCAGATCACCAGACATGTTCATGCTTTTACAGCAGCCTTTCAAAGCATGGGAAACAACGGTGGAAGGCCAAAGCTCAGCCTCTCCCTTTAATCTGTTTCACGCTAAAAAATGTGTGCTTTCTCTTGTCTTTCCCTTTTTTCTTCTTCCTGGGGAGGTAGTATATTCTTAACCAATTCCTTCTGCTATAGAACACTTAACAGGAGAAGGATCTGACAGTAAGATGTTGATAAATCTGTAAAAGCTTCTATATGGTGCTGACCAGTAGTAGAAATAACTTAGTGTTCTGTGATGCCTAAGCAGAACTCCCATACCATGGTAAATCATAAGGAAATCTGGATAACATGCACGTGAACTTCTGGATAGTCCTGTGAAACCAGCATCCACATCTTTCATGTTTCATCCATCCCTATCCTGTAAGCCATTAACATTGTACAGCTAGGGAAAAAAATAAATAAACAGCAGCAGCAACTATTACAGATTTTAAAGGTTCTAGGAAAATCAGAATTGCCAGAACTTTTCCAAGTAAAAAATAAAGAAAAGTTCAAAGAAATAAAAACACACAGAAATATCAGTTCCTATCCATGTTATCCTCAACAAAAAAGATCCAGACTTTCCCAATGTTTTTTCTTTGTTTGTATATGGTACATGACTACATTCTGTAGCTTGAGAAACTTCGAGCCCTGTTCACAGTTGCCTTGTTCACCGTAGTAATTTATGCTTGAACAAAGTGGGAGTAATCTATTGTGATTTGGTGGTGTTTTACACCAGAGCTGATAAGATAAATGAGGGCCTATACATTTGCCGGAGCCTCCAAGCACCACATTGTGCATTTAAAAAATAATCACTAAAAGTTTTCAACTACAGTACTAGTCTTCAAGCACAAGCCAGTTAAAAATAAAACAAAATTAAAACAAACAAACTTGTTGTATATGTCACATCAGGGTGCCTGATAGGATATATCATCATCCCCTAACTCCTCAGTTTAGCTTTGATGTCCTTTAATCCTGTGTTTATAAAGAACAAACAAGTTTGCTCCATATGGTATCTCTGTTAAAAACAAACAGTTTTCTACAAACTTGTAAATACTAGAATCTTACATTCTGTAAAAATCTCTCTGTTCTTAAAGTTTTGATTTTTCCCCTCCAAGCACAAAGGATCTTTACAAATTGATTTAAATATCTGACCCTGTTCTACTTACTTGGTTTTCAGTTTTTCTCATTCAAAAGCAAATGCAAGACTGCATGAGTGAGGACACCATCTAAATCATGTTCTTTATAATGGTTGAGTGGAGCCAGATACATTGGAGCTGCCTGTAACAAATTTCAAACTATTTAGTACACTTACCAATTGAAGTACTTCTATTTTTTTTAAACATTTTTCAAAACCTCCTCTGTTTTATTGAAGTGATAGGAGAAATGCATGTTCAGTATCCATCTACACAAGGAAAATGATCCATGACTGCTATGCTGATGAAAATAGATTTCTCTAGTATATGTTATGGATATGGATAGCATTTCACTATCATGGACTTTCAGAAGAGATGACCAAGCCTCCCATATGGTTGCTACTATAATGTGGTATGGGCAGCAGCTCCAAACCCACCATTCTGAGTACTAGGAGAAGGCATAAGCCAATAAAGGTATAGAAAATAGACCACTCCTATAATATTGAAACTTTGGGACACTGAAGAATAATTACACAGAAGATTCAGTTCAAGGACCCTGAATTTTAGGTGAAGGGTCTGGGTGATTCTTATATGCTCCTAACCAGTTAACTCTTTCTTAATTTATTTTATTTTCCCAAATCAAGATGCAATGCATTAAGACAAATGGAAACTATTTTCCTCTCAGTTCATGCATGTAACTCTCATTGGTGTTAATGGGAGATGCAGATACTGTGCAAACAGACCCCCCAAAGAGAAGAAAATGTGTCAAATGTGGATATCAGCAAGAAAAGAGACATCAAGTTTCTCTTTAATGATAATCATGTGATAAGCTTTGTTAATTTGCTCCTCTAGCCTCATAATAAGTTAACAGTTCAGGAAGTGCAATCTGGTTGTAAAGTAACCCCTGAGGGAGGTTATACTGTTACATTATCTGCAAATGTAAGAATAAACACTTTATTGTCAATTTGAATTCTTTCTGTGTAGTTTAACACATTTCTAATCTAATTGAGCAAACAAAGCAGTCGTAAAAAATCCAAAAATGGCTGCATACTGCCTACTGTAAAATGTCCCACAAATACTTATATCATCTGATGCTATATAACCCAAAGCTTCAAATATGAGAAAAAAGATTACCTCTAGCACCTGTATAGTGGACTCTTACCTTTATATATAGAATCATAGAAGTGTAGGGTTAGAAGGGACCATGAGTAGTCATCAAGTTTTGTCCCTTGTACTGAGCCAGAACCAAATAAACCTAGACGAAGTAAATCTATACCACTATAGACCATAACTAACCTTATAGTTAGCAAACTTTTTCCTAATATCCTAAATCTTGTTGCAGATTAACATTATTTCTTGTTCTACCTTCAGTGGACATGGAGAACAATTGATCACAGTCCTCTTTATAGCAGCCCATAACATATTGGAGGCAATTATCAGGTCACACAGTGGCGTAGCCAGGTGGAGAAAACAGGGGGAGCGGAGATAAAAAAGGTGCTACCCTCTTGTACTCACCCGGCGGTGCTCCAGGTCTTTGGCATCGGGTCCTTCACTTGCTCTGGGTCGTCATCGGCACTTCGGCATCAGGTCTTTCAATCGCTCCAGTCTTCGGTGGCACCGAAGGACCCCCGCTGCTGAAATGCCGCCAAAGACCGGAGCGAGTAAAGGACCTGACGCCGAAGACCCAGAGCGCCGCCAGGTGAGTACAAACGGGTGCCGCTGAAGGCCCGGAGCACCTCCTGACCCGACGCCGAAGACCCGGAGCGCCGCCACTGGGTGAGTACAAATTAAAAAGGTGCAAAAAAAATTTAAAAGGCTCCGCTTCTGCTCGGTGGGAGAGCGGCTGTTGCCCCACTCCCACCTTAACTATGCTACTGAGGTCACACCTGTCTTCTTTTCTCAATATTAAATGTGACTAAACAAGACTAAACCTTTCATTATTTTTGTTACTCTCCCCTGGACTCTCTCCAATCTGTCCACATCTTTCCTAAAGAGTGGCACCCAGAATTGGATATGGTACTCCAGCTGAGGCCTCACCAGTGCTGAGTAGGATGGAACAATTACCTCCCATGACTTATATACAACACTTGAATACCTGTAAGCACCATATTTTTGTGCTAAGATAATGCATTTTCACATCACAACACAGCGGCATGGGGCTGTACAACTAGTAAAAAACCTCTTAAAGGTCCTAAAGCCAGCTGATCAGTAGAAATGTCAGACTAAATGTGCATTAGATCTGAATTCTAAAGTGAAATTAAAAATAGATACAAATGGCTGGACATAATATTTAGATTTCTGGGCCAAAGTAGAGACAGAGATAAAAGATCTATTATGTCTTCCAATACTTCTGTATATCAATATGGAACAGAGGGCTCAATCATGAACCACTCACGTCAGTGCTAGTTTTGCCATTGAGTTCAATGGGAGCAGGATCAGAAACATAGTTCCTAGGGAGAAGGCATACATGGTATTGAATTTAAATTACACCTTTATTTTAGCCAAAAGACTGACAAGAAGCAGGTAAGAAAAGCTATAAGAGATCAGTGACCAAATGAAAAGTAGTGCCACAAAAAGAGGAGAAAACGGTTAAAATATGAATGACTTTTTCAAAATGCTGGTGATAACCTCAGTGCCTATAGGGTGATGCTGTTTCACTCTCAGATTAATCTTTATACAATTCCTTATCCTTGGCATCAGGAAATGAAAAGTGCAATCAAATCAAATCAAATGGAGACATTGCCAACATCAGTGATTTCACTAGAAGAAGAATGTGAATCTAGAGTTGGTAAAAAAAAAAAGGGGAGGGGGTAGCTTCTGTCACCAAAAATTATGAACATTTTCAGTTTCTTGAAATTTTTCATGAAAAAAAATCAGAAGTGTCTGATCCTTTAACAAAAAACAAAACTGGAAAAAAATCAAGTTTGAAAACACATTTTTAATTGGTTTTCACTTTTGGGTTGTTATTTTCTCCTTTCTTGCCTTTTTTTCCTCCATCCCTCCCCATTGTTCTTGTTTACCCATTTCTATTCCCCTTCTTTTTTTTCCATTTGTCACTGAAGAAACTGCGAGGATGGAGGAAATAAGGAGAAAAAGAGGTAAAAAACCCATGTTTTCTTAGGAACATAGGGCATAGGACAAAAGGGACCTCCAGGGTCATTGAGTCCAGTCACTTTTTATCACAGGCAACCTTGTCAAATAATTCTGTTCATAAACTTATTACATTCCATCTTAAAACTAGTTAGGTTGTTTGCCTCCACTACTGCTATTAGAAGGCTGTTCCAGAACCTCCCACTTCTGGTGGTTATTTTTTTTCAAATTTCCAGCCTAAATTTGCTCATGGTCACTTTATGCTTGTTTGTTCTTGTGTCAAAACACTCCTTCAGCTTAAATCACTCTTCTCCCTTCCTGGACTTTACCCTCTGAAATATTTATAGGGACCAATCATATCTCCTCTCAGTCTTCATGCTTCCATGCTAAACAAACTTAGCTCTCTTAGTCTCCTTTCATAAAATAGGCTCTCCATTACCTCAATCATCCTAGTAAGCCCTTTATCACAGATCCAGTCAAATGCCCCAGGCTGCCCACCCACTGGAGTACTGTGAAGGGATCCAGCTTCTGGATACCACTGCCCTAGTATTGGGGTTCCTAGGCATACTCAGGAGGGCTGGACATGGACCTTTTGTCTAGAATCTTACTCAGAGCTGAAGCCCACTGTCCAGCTTCATAGCTCCTGGGTGCAGTGCTGATTCTTCAGGTTCTCCTGTGGCTTAAACATAAAATCTCCGAAAACTCTACCCCAGGTGTGAACCATCTGTTTTACCATTTAACTCTCTCAGGAGGCACATGGTCATTGTGAAGCATGTAACACACCAAGGCACTTTGCGTATTATTGTTCTTTTACTTAATTACATAATGCACAAGAGAGTGCCAATCATTTAGAAAACAATAAACATCTTAACTACAATGCCCCTTACTAGCTCACCTTTCCTTTGGGTGTCCTTGGGGAAGGCAACTGCGCTCTGGAAAGCAGGCAGGGACCGTTTCCTTTGCCTCACACAGGCTGTTGCATGATGAGTGGCTTCTTCCTCATGGGGTCTCCTTCCCTTGCTTGCCCTTTCCTCCTGTTAAACTGGAGGAAAATGGCCAAAAAACCAGATAGATCAGCTCCTCCACCTTTATAATTTTTAGCCTCCTTTGTCAAGTGACCCCCTTGCCAGCTGCAATGAGTGATCCAAAACCTCTGCCAGGAAAGTTTCTTTGCTGAGGTGACCTCTCCCCTGATAAACTAGTTCTCCTGGTTGGAACCCAGTCTATTGTTTAGAGCTATTCCATTTTGATGGGAGTTTTCATAGTAAAACTTTATAATATCATCACGTCAACCAGAATTCACAGATTGGTGCAGACTGATTCCCAAATCGCTATACCCTTTTCTGCCCCTGGTCCAATAAGAATTCATGTTTCTAGAACATGGGTGGCCAGAACAGTACACAGTATTCCAGAATAGATTTTACCAGTGCCTTGTACAATGGCATTAATTCTTCTCTTTTCCTACTGGAAATACCTTACTTCATCATTGGTTCACATTTGCCTTGTTCTTTTTTGCCTGGCCACATCACACTGGTGGTTCATAGTTATCCTGTGATCAGCTAACACACCTAGGTTTTTCTCCTCATCTGGTATATCTGATAGATGAGCCCCCAGCTAATAGCAGGAATTGTTGTTACTAGCCCCTACATGCATAACTTTGCACTTGTACTGTTACATTTCATTCCATTTGTATTACTCCAGTTCTCAAGGTCATCTGATTCTTCCTGTATACTATTCTGATCCTCCCCTGTGTTGCTGATGCCTCCTGACTTTGTATCATTTCATTAGTACATTCCTACTTTTTGTGCCAAGTTCATTAATGAAAATACTAATAAAATCAGTCCCAAGACAAATCCTTGACTAACTCCACCAGCCCAATAATTGTCCTTTCAGCACAACCTGTTGTCATCTACAGCATTTCCCATGTCTAAAAAAATTAGTTATGTTATCAAAGAAAGATATCAGTTTAGTCTGGCATGATCTATATTTGGTAAATCCATCTTGAATTTATCCCATTCTCTGTTTACCTTCATGTCTTTTATTATTCTTTCCCTCAAAATTTGTTCTAAAGCCCTACATATTATTGAGGTCACACTAATGGGTCTTTAGTTTCCTGTTTCGCTTTTTTCCCCTTTTCTTAAAACTGAGTATAATTGTTGCTATTCTCCAGTCATATGGTATTATCCACAAATGGATAGATTTATTAAAAATCCTTGCTTATGGACTTGCGATATTATGTGCCAGTTCCTTAAATATTCTGGGATGGAAATTATCTGGTCTATCCCTTCCCTTGCCC
Source organism: Caretta caretta (assembly GCF_965140235.1). Classification (NCBI taxonomy): domain Eukaryota; kingdom Metazoa; phylum Chordata; order Testudines; family Cheloniidae; genus Caretta; species Caretta caretta. The sequence goes on from NC_134209.1 coordinate 58,383,587, forward strand.
CCTATTGGATCACTTTAAGCTTTTAGAGTTTAGCTTCCACCTTGAATGAAGTGATTTTCATTTCTATACATTTATTCCTATTAGCCGTCCTGCCTTTGCCCACATCTTTTACATTATTGATCTTATTGAGAACTGAGGCAAAGTATTCATTTAGATTTTGGACCAAACTTAGTTTAATCTTAATTTGTTCCCTATGCTTTCTATATATCAATACCATTTCTTCTTTTCTTCTTCTCTTTTTATTTATATAAGTCCTATTTGTTTTCATTTCCTTTGTAAGATTTAACACAGCTTGACTTTTGGCAATTTTAACTTTATCCCTGCACTTTCTGATCTTCAAGACATAGCTTTCTTTGCTGATCAATCCCTTTTTCCGTTCCTTGTAATATCTCTGATTACTCCTAATAGCACTTTTGAAGTGATTATTCATCCAGTTATGTCTGTAGCCTTTCCCTATCTGGAGTCCTAAGATTAAAAAAAAAAAAATTGCCTTCCTTGGGATGCAAATTCCGAAAGTTTTTCCACCATTGACTTAAAAATTCCAAACGTCTTCCACATTCAAGTCCCAGAGATTTTCATTTCAGCTGACTTTACTAACTAGCTCATTTAATTTATTAAATCTGCCCCTTTGAAATTTAAAACCTTAGTTTGCCTATCTGTTTTTGATGATCTTTCCCTTTAATTAATCTGAATCAATTCATGATCATTCTATCCCAGTTTGTTTTCTATGACTAGCTCTTCTGTATTGTACTCACCACTTACCAAGATCAAATCATAGAATGCCAGGGTTGGAAGGGACCTCAGGAGGTCATCTAGTCCAACCCCTTGCTCAAAGCAGGACCAATCCCCAATTTTTGCCCCAGATCCCAAATGGCCTCCTCAAGGATTGAACTCACAACCCTGGGTTTAGCAGGCCAATGCTCAAACCACTGAGCTATCCCTCACCTCAAAACAACTGTCATACAGAATGGCCCCCTCAAGGATTGAACTCACAACCCTGGGTTTAGCAGGCCAATGCTCAAACCACTGAGCTATCCCTCACCCCAAAACAACTGTCACACAGAATGGCCCCCTCAAGGATTGAACTCAAAACCCTGGGTTTAGCAGGCTAATGCTCAACTCAGTGAGCTATCCCTCCCCCCATCTACAATACCATCATCTCATTTTTATTCAGTGTCCATTTGGTGAACAAATCTGTTGGCTATCATATCCAGGAATAACTGGGCCCTACTATCATTAGTAGCAACTTTTCTCCCATCTATATCTGGGAAGTTAACATCTTTTTTGGATATTGGGATTTTTTTTAATTGGAACATTTTGAAAAAATAGAAAATTGTCATGGAAATGATCATTTGTGACAAAAGGACATTTTTGGGTCAAATAAAATGTTTGAATACAAAAATTCAAGAAGCCTTTGAAAAGAAATAAATTGGACAAATCCATCGCAGCATCAAACCAACCAATGCTATAAATTTCTACATGCACTGATAGAAAGGAGAAGGGTGGAAAGGTGGGCATGTGATGGGAGCATAGTCCAAAGAAGTATAAGTGTATGGGTGAATGTCGATTGTGATGTCCAGAGACTGAGGGTCTGAAGGCTTCTGCTACTGCAGGTAGGGGTGTTTTGGGGGAATTTTCTATCTCACTGTGGAAGCACTCCCCGCTCGCCCTGACTATATCACAGTTTGGAGTGTGGCTTGTGGATGCAATGGTATGTGGGCAGTAGAGTGATAGCAGGACTTACATTTACCAACACTTCCTGCTGTAGCTGCTGCTGTAATTTTAACTCAGACTTCTCTGGTCTAATTCTGTCTAGGTCTCCCCACGTTGCTGGGTCTTTCAGTTCATATGGGAAGTATACTTTAGCCTATAAATGATGTGATTCTACTGAGATCTATCAAAATGAGGAAGGAGAAAAACACCTACTCCTCTCATCTTTTTACAGTTAGAAGTTATAATGACTTCATTTTTCTCCATCAGAAACTCCTCATAACCCCATATGGAGATGCTTGCAATTTTTTTTTTTGTTCAGAACTAATTCTGTAAATAGACAGAATTAAGATTTTTTGACATTTAAGTGACCTGCTAAGTGTTTCCTGATTATGGTTAGACACCTTGCAGCTCCACTGTGACATCTCATCTGATGTTAATCACCGTAACCATGGCAAAGTGGAACCACTATAACTTTCTCCTTAACACTCATCATACTACAAATTGCTATTAAGGGGTGTTTCAGAGGTGGGTCAAGAGTTAAATCATACCTTTGGTTGATTCTTAAGAAAGCAAAATAAAGCTCTAAAATGTTATTTTTTCATAATACACAAAAATAGCAGGCAGAATTGGAACCTGTTTGAGTGGAAGTAGGGTGCTATGTTTACTTGCTGATATTTTTATATAGGAACATGCCATCCTATATCAGACCAATAGCCCACTTCTGACACTGGCTAGTATCAAATGCTTAGCATAGGTACAGGCAACCATATAGTGGACTACTCTAGAATAGCTTACCCATAGGGAATGTTTGTTCCTAATCCCATACCTTTTAAAATCTTTCTTATATGAATGCAATTCTTGTATATTTTTTTAAAAGTGTCACCAGGTAATCAACCCTAGGTAATAATGAAGTATTCCTCTTATCTACAAGACAGGTACAAAACAGGGGAACAGCAATTCTTACACAATGTTTCTCCAATTCATTTCCCCCCATCTCCCCAATCTGCAGGTGCCTTCTCTAGGGTTAAAAGAGTAATATAAACCCTAGTCAAAAAAAAAACAAAAAAAACACCTTAGTGAGTACTACATAGTCCCACTGACTTCAATATCTATTTACTGCTATTTATCCATAGCATATGCAATATCTATATATAATGCCTCTTAGATAAATGTAAGGTTTTTAGATTGTTCATAAAAACAAATAGGAAAGTTGCCAGTGCAATTTCAAGAAGAGTCTTTTAATTTTAATTATTTAACGAAGAAGAAGAGAGGAATATAAAACTATCTTATAAACCATCATGGTTATATAACGATAATGTCTAAGCTAACCTAGCAGCTCATCCAATAAACTTTGAGAGACCATACAATTTTGATATCAAATAAGCATAATAATTGTATAATGTTCATATGCTTAAAGAAAATAGCCTTTGTATTTCTCAGACTCCCCATATGTGTGTGTGTGTGCAAATTTTAAAGAGATACCTAATGTTTTGTTTTGTTTTTTTTTAAGTCACATTTTTATTTTCAGAAGACACATAGGAAATTAGGTCAGTTTAACTAGTTCAGTCATGGGTGTGAAAAATCCACACCCCTGACGTTGAAGCTAAACTGACCTAACCTCCAGTGTAGACAGAGCTAGGTCTTCAGAAGAATTTCCCCATCAACCTAGCTACCACCTCTTGGGGAGGTGGATTACCTACGTCAGGGGGAGAAGTCCACCAGTTCACATAGTTAGTGTCTTCATTGAAGCACTGCAGCTGCGCTGCTGAAGTGTTCTAAGTATAAACAAGCCCTATATCCTTCTTCCCTCTTATTTTTCAGGCGGAATTTTCACCCACAGCACTCTTGCATACACCTAGAGATTGTAGAAACAATATATTTGTTTCTCTGCCCCAGAGCTGTGAGAATGTAGTAAAAACCATCCGGCAGGCAAATAAGAATATTTTTTTGTGTTTGGTATTGTTAAATGTTATTCAAGATCATCATTAGATTTTCCATTCTAGTGCAAAGTTAATTAGAGTCAATAAATACTGTACTGAACTGAGAAGAGAAAAGGCCAGAAAGAAAAAACATGATTGTTATTACCCACCCTAAATAAGGATAATATTCTGCTACTGGATTTGTAGAAGTTAGAAGAATAGTAAAGCTTGGACAATTATACTGGGGGGAAAAATCAAATAACTATCATTAATTTCCTTTAATGGCATTTTCCAGCCTATTTGTTTTCTGTGCACTTTCATGCAAGTGATGTTTTCATCCAAATAATATTTACAGGAAAACAAAAATACCTGAAATACTCCTCAAATAAATTATTTGCTATAAATAGTTTGCCCAGCCCTAAAAGATGGCATAAAGCTGTGTATATGTGACAATGATGAGGCTTGGTTTTGTATTTGCATGACTTGAAGAACAAGGATCACACGCACACAATTGGCTCAAAGTTTGAACCAAAGCTACCAGTCTTTCTTTCCTAATTCACAGACTCCTAGTCACTACTGGTATCAAGGTTCCTCCCCCACTCTGAACTCTAGGGCACAGATGTGGGGACCTTCATGAAAGACCCCCTAAGATTATTCTTACCAGCTTAAGTTAAAACTTCCTCAAGGTACAAACTTTGCCTTGTCCTTGAACCCTATGCTGCCATCACCAAGCGTGTTCAACAGAGAACAGAGAAAGAGCCCACTTGGAGATGTCTTCCCCCAAAATATCCCCCCAAGCCCTACATCCCCTTTCCTGCAGAAGGCTTGATAAAAATCCTCACCAATTTGTACAGGTGAACGCAGACCCAAACCCTTGGATCTTAAGAACAATGAAAAATCAATCAGGTTCTTAAAAGAAGAATTTTAATTAAAGAAAAGGTAAAAGAACCACCTCTGTACAATCAGGATGGTAAATATCTCACAGGGTAATCAGATTCAAAACATAGAGAATCCCTCTAGGCAAAACCTTAAGTTACAAAAAGACACAAAAACAGGAATATACATTCCATTCAGCACAGTGTATTTTACCAGCCATTAAACAAAAGGAAATCTAATGCATTTCTAGCTAGTTTACTTACTAATTTTTCAGAAGTTCTGAGTCTGCATTCCTGATCTGTTCCCGGCAAAAGCGTCACACAGAAAGACAGACCCTTTGTTCCCCCCCTCCCCGCCCCAGCTTTGAAAGTAGCTTGTCTCCTCATCGGTCATTTTGGTCAGGTGCCAGCAAGGTTATCTTAGCTTCTTAACCCTTTACAGGTGAAAGGGTTTTGCCTCTGGTCAGGAGGGATTTTATAGCACTGTATACAGAAAGGTGTTTACCCTTCCCTTTAGTTTTATGACAACTGGCTTCTTTCCCCTTTTCTGATGACTCTGTAGATAGTGATTTGGCTTCATTTAAGTGGTATTACTTACTTCAGTTCTTTATGCCATATTGACCACTGTAGGGAGTCTGTGTGACATGATGGATCCAGCACTAGAGTGGGATTCAGGAGAACTAGGTTCTATTCTTGGCTGTACTGTTGTATGGCTGTGTGACCTTTGGCAAGTCACGTCAACTCTCTTTTCCTCAGTTTCTCTATATGTAAAATAGGGATAATGCTACAATACCCTGCAAAGTGCTTTGAACTCTGTGGATGAAAAGCACTATATAAAAGATAGATATTAATAATAACAAAGAAGAACAAAGAAAAAATATAAGTAGCATTGTGGTAATATACACAGGGACTGCTGTCTTCCTATGCTTCATCATATTTTAATAATTATTAATAATAATAATTAACACACTGTATGTTCATAGCATCATAAATACATAAGCTAAGAAGTTTTATGGATTGCAGTGGTGCCAAAAACTGAGACTTTGACTATAGGTGCCAAAGTCCCTTTATGGTTCTGGACCTTCCTAATTTCAAATCTGTGCTCATTCCTCCAGGCAATACTGTTTTCCTAACCTTACCTTTGAACATTACCTTCCATTTCATCAGCTCTTTTGCATCAATTTTTCATTTCCTGCTGTGATGGCTCACTGTCACAGTTTTTGACTTGTTAAAGCTTGTGATCTCCCTCACCCCACCAATCCCTCATTGGTGACCCAAGCTTGTGATTACTATGAGGTGTACTGGATGACTGTAGAACAGATTACAGGCTATGCAGTTCAGCTTTAAGGATCAGGTACAATACATTTACTGATTCTACCAAAGTGTTGCTTTGCCAGCAATTATAATTTTGATATCCTTGTGCTATTCATTTATTTTTACTTATAAAATCCTGGCACTATCAAAATCCCTCTGTGCATGTACCTAATTTCACAGATGACTTTTAAGACAAAAAAATAAATTAAAAACAAATCTCTTCCAAAATAAATGCTTCTCCTTCTTCTTTCCCTTCCAGGAAAAAATAGTGAAAAAGAGAGATAGTCCTTTGTGCTATGTCTTAAAAGCCAGCAAAATTAAGCTGTGTCAGACCAGTGGATGATTCAAAAATCTATTCCCCTCTCCTGAGAAGGCTCTCTCACTAGTCACACTGATATTACTTTCTGAGGATTGTTAGCTGGGAAGCCTTACCTTAACTGTCATGACAATACAAGGAAATCCTTAAAAGGAGGTGTATACAAATATAGCCCTGCTTGAAGCTTCACCCTGAGGAGGAGACCTCTGTCTGCTGACCAGATGTTACACAAGGACAAATTTAGAGACCAAACTCGATAAAGGAGCGACTCAAAGATTCATGGGCTTGTTCTAAGTAAAGGATGTTATGAACTTATAACCACAGAAAAACACTTGGTGGGGTTTGAAGGATTGGTCACCTTCCAGAGCCCCTGTTGGAGTTGGGGCGATCTCTGTTAAGCTTATTAACATGCCCATAGATTTTTTTTATTGTTTTAATACATTTTCAGTGTGACACTTTCACCTTAAGATCAAATATGCAAGCTAAGGAAAAGCTGTGTGGTACCTTATAACTGTGTGCAATTATGTTGTTTATAGTCTTTGAAAAGAAAAGACTGTTCAGGCAGACTGACTTGATGGAGTGATTCACAGTGTACGCAGGGAACTGTGCAGCCTAGAAATACCGCAGCCAGGAGGGAGTGAGATGCTTGTCTCTGTGCAAGAGAAGCGCGAGCTGGGGATCAGGAGGCCTGCAACTGTGTAACCTTGGTGGACCACAGAGGTGGAATGCAGGTGCAGTTTCCCTGAAGTGTGGCAGCCTCTATACATATAAATAAAAAAACAGCATACTTAAACTCATTCGCTAGGAACGGGTTCCAAAAATGGAGTAGATGGGCCAAGTTTTCGGTATATTCTAAAACTGTTCTTCCTCATTCCGCTTCTGTCAGATCTACCCAGCAGCAGGCAGTCCCCTATTCCCACGCTTGCCCTGGATGGATTCTTTACCACTTCCATACTGCAGGGTACACCTGTATATTATGAAAAATACACCACTACTCCTGCACGCCAGGGTCCAAATTAATCTATCTAGGTGCTTATTTGGTCCATACCACTCTAATGCTAGGCACTACAGTAATACAAATAAGAAAATAATAATAATAAATAATCTGAGCCCCTCACAAACCCTAATGAGCTCCTCTGCACAACTTTCCTGTGAGGTAGGGATATATTATTTTCCCCATTTTATAGATGGGGAACTGAGGCAAAGAGAAATCACTTTGTTTAAGATCACTGTGGTTGTGGGGGAACTAGGTGTTGAATCTAAATCTCCTGGCTCTCCAACTAACCCATTTATCACTGGAGAGTGGGAACAACTAGTCTGGGACCTTACACCAGTGCAGAGTCTGGGACTTCACAGATACTGAGATCTGAGCTAGCCAATCCCAATGCAGAACTGGGTCCTAAATCAGGTATGCTCCTTTGACGTACGTGTCCATGTGAAACATAAATACATAAAAGAACAAATGTTGCCATCACACAGTAATTGCAGTCCTATTCTTCAGTGAAAGAGTTGCATACACATAGTTTAAAAAATGTATTAAAGCCTAAAATAAAATAATTAATAATAACTGATTTAGTGCCTTTCATGATCAAAGTATCATAAAACATTAACTAATTAATCCTTAGAACAATTCTATGAGGTAGGTGAGAATTATTGCTCTATTTTACAAATGCAGAAACAGGAAGATAGGGATTAATTGATTCACACAAAGTCTGTGTCTAAACGAGGAATGTAATCCCTGATTCCTAATCCTGTGTCATCACCACAAGAAAAGTTATTCTGTGTCATTGCTCAGAGGCTTGAAAAAAATGGGTCAGAAAATACAATTGTATTATTTTTTTTTTAAATTGAAAAGTAGTGAATGAATCGTTCGGATTATGGCGAAGAGGGGAGGGGGAATATTACTTGAGTCAGCTCAGTTCCATAGATGTGTTTTCATTAATCTTCTGGCTTCTCTGTTTTCCAAGCCTTATTGTTTAAAAAGGGCCCCACAGGTAACCAGTTCCCTTCCAAACTAATGTGTTGTTTGTTTGTTTGTTTAAATATATTTTTTCTGTTGCTTGTTTTGGCCTAAAACCAAGATTGTGGCTGATTGCTAAGAAACATGAAAATGAACAGAGGGTTTTTTTTTAATTTTAAAATCTCTTTATTCACCTTGACACTAAAATTGTGTTGAAAAAATGATTGATGGGGTTCTGCTAATCACATTGCACCCTCCTGCAAACCAGGGCCAGCCTTAATTTTTGACTTAGAAGTGAGATTTCCAGCAAAGAGAGAATAACAATTCTATTTGCCTGATTACCTGATTTTATGATGGATTGGGGTGTTCAAAATGTTAAGTAGAAACCAAGGCTTGATGCTGCCAGTGGTTCCACATGAGCAGATCCTTGTGCACGCATAGAGCCCCATTGAATTCCATTCTGAGTTGGTACTTTGAGGGTGAATCTAGGCCATTGTTTCCTGCAGTGAGTCTTCCTGCGATTTTTAAAAAAGCTGTTTTTAAAATATATTTTTAGGCAGAGATTTATTCTTATTTCATATCCTTTTTTCAAATATCTCGTTAGTTCCACTGGATTCAAGTCTTATGCAACTGATTATCTTTGGAGCCTGATGCCTGATTAAATAGTAGTCATGGGCTATTTTAACTCACCTTAATGTCTCTGATTACATGGAACATATTTGTAAAGTAGAGCTTATTTCTGATTTAAAGGGTGTAATGGAACAAAATAGGTATTATATAGTATTCCTCCTCAAGGTAAGCTGGGATGGGTAATTTAATTTCCAAGGTGTCAAATTATCTTATCATGAGTGAGCAGGCAATTTCTTTCCTGCAATAAACTAAGTGGGCACAGACAGCTCTAACCAGATGAAATCATTATCCTTTTTAAAGCAGAAATGTTGAATAAAGGTAATTTTCTCCTTTTCAGCCTTACCTTCTCAGTAGAAGGTACTTTAGTAAACACTGCACACTGTAGCCTTAGGTAAGATCAACATGGTTAACCCTTCCAGTGGGAGAAAAATAAATGGGCCTGCCTTCAGTAGACCCTGGAGAAAACTAGCATGTTATGTAGAAACACAGAACAACAACAGGCGGAAACACTTAGGCTAGGGAGGAAATGTTTTCTGTGAAAGATTTTTGGCGTATTCATAGGCAGTCACACCCTATTTTTAATGACATGTTAGACTATTAAAAACAGAATAAAATTCATGCTTCTAACATTTAAAATTCATGCTTCTAACACTTACATTTGAGTTCATATTCGTGAATAGTTTCAGGTCAAGCAAAACTTTATTTTTCAGAGAATAAACTATTCTTCTGAAAAGATTCACCCAATTCTAGGTGTAAAGTGAGTCACAGCTTAAGGAAAAGAATAACTTTCAAGGAGCTTCCACTGTCCTTTGTTGAGTAGGTGCATGTGCAGTTATGGGAAATGGGCAGAAGAACCTTGTCTATGAGTCCCTCCTCACTATGCTGGTCAGTATAGACCAGTAGTGTTAGATTATTTCTCTCCTGAGCCTTTGGGAAAATGTGTCTATTGGAATCACCATTCTCTCCTTGGTTTGCTCCTGAAGCAGTTCAGCTGCATGCTGTCCCGTACTATGTACTGAGTGGAAACTTGCAACATACAGTAGTCCAATATTCTTGGCAAATGGAGCCTATTTTTTGCTGTTTGTTAATCATATAAACATAAGTGTTATTCTTAACTACTCTCTAAATAGGCTTTCATTATACACTCACTATTTGTGGAATATACTTAGTCACCTAAGTCACATAGTATTGTTTCTGTTCCCTGAGTGGATGAAAGAGGAAAAAATGAATGATGAATACACGATTGGCATATATTTGAAAATAAATACTAGAAATTCATGCACACTATAAGGATTCCTGAACATTTTCACGAATATAAACTGGAGGTCCAAGTACTCCTGAATAGTGAATAATATGAGCCCACAGATAACAATAAAATGAACTCACCTCTTTTATTGAGGAGAATGTTCAGGATTTGTTTTATTTGTAATGTTGAGCAAACTGTAGGAGAGACAGATATTTTATTTTATCCCACTGCGTATATATTCCACAGTAACTCTTGAAGGACTTTTATGGAGGTATATTTAATCAGGGGATTCTGTATTATGTGAGAGTGTGCGCACATTAATGTTCAAGTTAAGATTCTTGTTATCTATTGGGGGAATTTTTAGTGAGAAGCTACTAACAAAACTACAGCAATCCAGACACTAGCTTTCTCTCTCTTTATGCTTTGTGTTATGAATGAGACCCTCAGATTTCATTTAATGTTTTTATAGGAGTGTTGGAAAATGTTTAGCCATTCGAGTTGTTTTTAAACAACTGTACTTTTAACACGGTGCCACTTAAATCACACTGTATTTTATAAAACATAATGAGAATTGAAGACTGAATTGTTCTTATCCTCTTTTTGCTTCCCAAGAAGCAGGGTTTACAATAGGGTTTATTGTAAATACTGAGGTAACCATAAAGGAAAAACTAGTAAGCGTTAAAGGGAGACCATTGTAAGAGCTCTTGCAAATCTGAGGGCAGATTCTGGTAACTTTACATATACATTAGCTGGACAGATCATGTAAAGCAACCTCATAGACAGTATAGCTGAAGAACTCCCCAGTGTGGAGAAGTACCTGGCTGATACAAAAATTGCATAACTCATTTTATAGCATGCACTTGTACACCCTCCCTGATATAGGGAGTGTGTTGGGGAAAAGCATATGTGGCTGGAGTGCCCGCTAACCTGTTTCTAACATAAGCCATTACCAAAATATTGTTGAATTGACATTTTCAAGTATATTTACCTTTGTCCAGATTCTGGAGTTAAAAATGCAATGATTTCTAAGAGTCTTGCATAAATAGATGAGCAGCTTCCTTCGGGATGGTACTCATGTTCAAATTAAAGTTTTGCTGTCTTTACATTTTTCAGGAAACTTTTTTTTTTGTCTCATGCTATTTCTGACAGATGTGGCAACTTCCTGCAATATGCTTGAAAGACCTTATTATATTAAGTTTGTGCATTATTATGGGCCAGGATTGTATGAAACCTCTCTAAAAGGGGAGATGTGACTGATATAAGAGTTGGGAATTCAAAAACTATTGATCATGTGCATAACAAGTACGTACTTTTGGGACAATAGGTGTTAAGTATATTTCCTGGGGATTCCCTAGGGAGAAGTTAATGCAAATTACCCAACTCTGTTTTTTAGCAAAAACCCAACCTTTTGAAGCTACACTTTGAGAAGAAGGTTGTTGTCTGATGATTACCAGCAAAATAAAAGGCCAGAGCTGTATAAAGAAATGCCTGATCTGCCCAGTCTGAGGACTGGTTCTGGATCTATGATGGATATGAACTTGTGACCATGGGGAAAACCCAGTTGTGGGTTTTGAAGGACTAAAACCTACCAAAGCCCAGAGGTTGCAGTTGAGGGGTGTCCTCCGGTAAGTCTTTTAGCATGCACATAGGAACTTTTATTGGTTTATTGTTTTCTCTGACACTTTCACCTTAAGAATAAATGTGCTTGTTTAGAAGGAGCTCTGTTCTAGCTTAAAACAACAGTGAGTACACTGATCAGACCCTTTGGAGAGAAAGCAAAACACAGCCACTGGACTGTTTAGGCAGTCTGGCTTGCTGGGGATATCACAGTTTAAATCCAGGGAGAAGTGAAGCTTTAAAATACTGGTCAGGAACAGTGAGATATCTGCCCAGGAGAGGTGATGGCTGGTAGCTGGAAACCCCTAAGTGTGTGCCCTTGGTGGACCAAGAGAGGAGAAAACATTCTTTAACTGGACTGTTCATGTGTAAAGCAACCTCATAACCAGTTTAGCTGAAGAACTCCCCATGTGGAGGGGAACCTGGTTGATACAAGTTGCTGTGGTCATAAAACTGTAACACTGTTATGTTGGCATTACTTCACCCACTCCCCTCCAAATTGGAAAGGAAAAGTAAGCAATTTGGTACAAAGCAATTTCTCCTGTACAGTCCCAACATGATTCTTTAATCTAGAAATCCTTACATTAGGTCACTGTGATAGGTGAGAAAAAATATGCTGCCAAAGGATTATGAGAAGATAGGGAATACCAACAAAATTACATTGTCACCTACTATTTCTGTCTAAATCAAGTTCAACAATATCCTTGCTTTGGGCTGTTTTAATTTTCTCCCTCAGAACTCTATTATTTACCTACACATGTATTAGCTTTGAAGGGCAATGCTGCATAAAGCAAGGGGTTCTTTAAGGCCTGTTGCACTTTTTTTTCATTTCCCAAATTAAAAATGCATTCTTTTGGGCTAAGAACAGAGTATACTTTTGTTTAAGAAAGAGGGCAAATTGTTTTCTGATAATGATATGCATAAAAATGCACAATAAAAAGGTTACAAGGTAAATACAGGGATAAGCCATCTCATTTCTGTGTGCTGCTGAACGGGAACCCATGGCATTGATTGAACTCTTTGCATAATTAATGTTATGTACTTTATTTTATGTGATTAATTTATAATTGTGCTTATCAAAATCTTCAAATGCTTGTGCAATGCTAAAAACACAATGACTACTTGAAACTATGTCATTAAAGGACTCAGACCTCCCCCACACAAATAAAAGATGACATATCCTATAATCTCACATGTCCTTCCTCTTTTTACTGTGTTTGAGATTTACATTTTTTTGGAAATTGCAGTTATTTCCTATTCTAAATCTAGGACAGTACTGATGTATTTCATATATCACTTCCCTGTGGGTAATTGATAACATTTTAATAGGGATCAAATGAGTCTGTATGTTGAATAAACATATTAAATAAAAGGAACTTTGGAAGGTTAGCATTATCATAAGTAGGATTCATAACATAGACTATTACTGAGATGGCCTGCCACTTCCCATTCTAAATTCCTTTTTTCAGTTACTTATAATTTAGCCAAACTTTAACCCTTTGGGCTGAAATTTTCTGCATGCTTGGTGTCTTCTAGGACTGGGAGTTGGTGGAAAACTGGGACTGGCTGGGCAAGAAAATTGGGACTGGAAGCTAGGGAGAAAAATGGGAGGGTGCGGTGGATGGGGAGCCACTAGGTGTGGGAAGACTGCGATCAGAAAAGGACCCAGACAGAAACTGGAATTGAATGAGAAAAGAGGCTAGGAACCTGTGAGGTAGTGGGAAGGAAGTGGTACGAGGGGAGACAGATCTGCTGAGGAGCCACGACATGACGGAAGAACTATGACTGGCTACATAAAGGGCCTGGGGCAAGGAGTGGTGTGGGACACTGAATTTGGATGAGGAGCACAGAGAAGAGAGCCAGGGATTTTGATCCTGTGGGGACAAAGAAGATGGAAGGTGGGGGAGACATAAAGGATGAGGAGGCAGGAGGGGATAATTGTAACTGTCTGGGCAAGGATACTGAGACTGGGAGCATGGGAGAGACTGGGACTGGTAGTGGGGAAACTGGAGCTGGGATAGAGGGTCATGAGGAGGAAGACTAAGACTTGCTAGCAAGGAGCCTGGAAGTGGGCTGAGAAACCTGAGAAATGGTAACTGGGATTGGGTAAACAAGGGGAACTGAACTAGGATGAGGAACAGGGATGGGGAAGAGAAAGGATTGGGAAAAGGATAGGTTGGATGAGACAAGGCAGGCAGGGTCAAGTTTGGGACGAATGGGCAAAAGAGTCTGTCTCACTAGAGCACACTCTCCTCCATGCTGGAACTCAATCCTTCTAACTCTCACCATTCCTCCGCCATCAGGAAATATCTGTGAAACCCACAGGCAAAGTATCCCATCCCCTCTAGTGCTGGTCCACACAGAGGATGACAAACTAATATTGCTATAAGTTATTTTGTTGATTCAGGTGGCAGAGAGGTATGTGCAAAGAATTGAAATGTTCTGATCCTGCCAATGACTCAATATGATGCCACATGATGGAATTTATTTTGGTTTTGGTGTGTTTTTTTGTATTAATTTTCCTTTTTAAACCTAGCAAACACACAGAAAGACAGGAAAAAAAAACATTGTTAAGGTTGCAAAGTCAAGCACTCAAAAGTTAGGAAATGCCAGAATTAAGGTTGAATGTGCAACCTTACTTCATCCTTCTTGTGCATATGCATTAGTATAAAGTGTTTAGTAGAGGTGGGTGATTTTATTTATTTATTTATTTATTTTTCAAACAGTACTATTTGAGGGCCAACAAAATTATTAGAGAATTATCTCAAATGTGGATTGTAACTTAAGCAGAAAATGAAACATTTAATCTTTATCCTTACAAGAGTGTTTGGTTTAGAAATTTTGCTAATTCAAAAAAGAAAATGAAAAACATCCCCAAAACAACTTGAAACAAACAAACAAAAATGTTTCAAGACAAATAAATTGTTATGTTCAACTCAAAAAATTCTTTTTTTTTTCTTTTTTCTTTTTCTTTGTTTCAGTGAGAAAAAATGAAAAATGTTTGAACCAAAGCAAAATCCTTTTCAGAGTTTTGAAGTGTGCAGTAAATAAGGAATGACACCACAGATTGCACAACAAAGAGAAAACAATATTTTGATTAGCTGCTCATTAAATGAACACTATCTGTTCTGTGGAAAAAATGTGTATGTACTTCTTTAATTAAAGACTGTAGCATAATGCTTATATGCAAGGTGTGTGTGTGCGGGGGGAGGGAGGGTGGATTAAAGTTGCTTGACTTTGCAACCTTAATAATGTTATTTCAACATAGCTTATTTATGTATGTATGTGCATTTTTTTGTGAATCTGCAATGTGTATCAAAGAAATCTATGTGACGTGTCCATATTAGTGAAGGTTATTCATTATAACTTACTCCAGGAAGTATCAATGATTTTTGTAACAGGTCATGGGTGCTCACTTTATCATATCGGTTGGCTAACTCCATGCCAAAAGGGTGAAATTTATAGACAGCTCAAACATTGATTACCAGGGTCTTGGGGCTAAGTTCATCTGCTCTGTTCAATTCTATTTCCTGTTAACAGTGCACCTTAGGCCTTTTTAGATAGTGAACTTCCTGTTATCTTTCATGTTAGTGTTCTTTATTAATATGTATTTCTCTGTTACTAAAGTTTCACCCACTGAATTTGATGAGTTCTAATTATGCTGCTCTATATTCTGATCACATTCTGCAGCCAATTACACCAGATGCACACCTGTATAACTGAGATCAGAAACTGGCCTAACATAGCCATTACTTTAAAAAACAATATAAAATTAGAAAACCATATAATGGAGATGGGATGACCTACCTGATTATATATTCAGACAAAAAGGTTTCAGTTTGGTTTAATATAGGTAATCTGGTCAATGCACAGGGAAAGTGGCCATATATGGTATCCTAACCATTGTCTGGAAGAATATTTTGCACAGAGATGGTGTGTGTGTGTGTGTGTGTGTGTGTGAGAGAGAGAGAGAGAGAGAGAGAGAGAGAGAGAGAGAGGCAGGTATGTGCTGTTGTTGGCAACAATATACAGATAGTTCAACCTGGAATAGTATTTTGGCAGCTGGAATTTATATCAAACAGATTAGGCATGCAGGATTCTACCAATTCACAGTAAAATGGCAGCAATGATAAAAAGGAGGCAAGACTCCCCTAAGGGGTAAGAGGACATGAATCACATACACATTTGAGATGTATAGGTGGTGAATACCTGCCACCCAATTCTGGTATTAAAATGATTTTTTTCTAGTGGGTTATCATAATCATAAGTGACACTAGAACTAGTCACTGGTGTATTTTACAATCTTTCTTATCCAACAAAGATCACCCATGGGTTATAACTTAAAACAAGGAGGTGTTGAATTTAAAGACAAAGAACAACACCCTTTAAAATTAATAAACTGTTTACTGTAAAGACACCAAAACGTTCAATTCTACTTCATTTCAATAATGCCTCACAAATCCTTACAAATTGAATAATTATTCTTTGTCACACCAGCATAAATCAAGGGTAATGTCACTGACGTCATTAGAGAGGCACCGATGTAAAAACAATGTAAGTAAGAGGAGAATCAAGTCCAGTATACTTAAAGAAATAACTATTAGTTAACTTTTTTAATATATTATTGAATTAACATGGTTTTAATCACGAGTATGTAAGCTTAGGCAATTACCTCCATACTCAGGTATCTAAATAAAATTGGCCTGAAATCAATGGCAGCTTCGGGTGTCCAAACCTTCCAAAAACTGGCCATTTTTATTTAGCTGCTAAAATATAGATGTAGGTGTCTAATTTGCTTGGAAGTTTTGGCCTAAATGACTGCAGTGTATAAATGTTTGGGGCTCGGGGAGAGAAAAGACAATGGATGGGCAGAGGGATAGATGGTGATAGATTATAGATGGGGGCGGGGGGGAAAGAGGAACTAATAATCCCATAAGGATAGTCTGTATAGGGGAAGAGAGGGGGAGGAAGATCTGAATGAATAGGCCACTTGCCAATCAGTCTGACCACTTTGGTAGGTGTTTTATTCCTTTTGCCCATCCTTCACTTTCTTTGTGGTTTTAAATGGTAAGAATTCAGGGTACATTCAGGTAAATTCCTATATTTGTGGTGTGCCTAAGACAAATTGGGAGTTACTGTAACAACAGAAGTGAGAACAATTATGATTTGAACTAGAGCTAGAATTGCCAGCTATCCCCAAGATTCAGAAGACAATTATTAGGATCTGTCCAGTGTCATAGAAGTCTAAGCTTCTAAGACAACGTCTTCTGGTCTTCACAACATGCAAGGGCTACACATCTTCACATAGCATAACTATATGTAGCTGTTTTGTGATGTGATAATTCAATGCCATCAACCATTGGCATAGAATCATGACATTAGTATGCAATGTCAATACTACTAGCTCACTGATATGTGATTGTATTAGTCCTCAATGACAAATACGAATAAGTGAAAACCATATGCTCATATGTGCCTGCATATTAAAAAAGACTTTGTACAGAGAAAAAAACATGATGTACTTTTTGAGCCAGGAACTCCAAAGTTCTACTAACATGACTTTTTTGTAACCTCGAACAAGTAATTGTGCCTCAGTTTTAACTCCTGCAAAACAGGAATAATGATACTTACCTTGCTCACTTTAATATTTTGAGAATTAACTGACTAGAATTATAAAGTGCTTTGAGGAAGAAATATGGTGAGTAGCAATAATATTTTACAGATCAGGCCTTCTTTTAAATAAATATTTTCAAATGTAAGCCTGAGATGAAATTTTTGTTTTGTTTCATTGCAAGAATAAGCAATGAAAGCTCTAACAAATTTATTTTTGTCAATTTGCCAATGAATGAGCAGAGTATAAACTGGATGGATTTTGGTGCTGAATCAGCCATGAAATTAAACTTGGAGAAATAAAGAACCTAGTTTAGTATTGTATTTGAAAGAGTGCTCTTGGATAATCTGAAATTATTTACTATAATGTATATTGTGGTATCATTTGGATGCATCAATTGAGATTGAGCCCCATTGTGCTAGGTTCTGTACCTACACATTTTAAGAGACAGACCCTGCCCTGAACTGTTTAGAATCTAAGTCAAAGGGTAGGAGAAAAGAAATAGCATTATCCTTATTTTACAAATAGGAAAGCAAAGTACAAAGAGATTAAGTGATTCACCCAAAGACACACAGGAAGTCAGTTGGTGAGCCAGTAGTTGAATCCAGATCTCCTGAATCCCTATCCAGTGCCTTAACCACAAAATCATCCTTTCAATGTCTTTTAACTTTCACCAGTATTCTGTATAATGTCCTTTTAGGAATCCCAAACACGTCTTTTCCTTTTTTGTCCTCAACTAGTCTCAAACACATTTTTCAGTGTTCAAGGGTTTTCCATTGGAACTGAATTTAATGTGGCTTTATAATCCAGCTACCTCTTAATTCTACTGGAATGCCTTCCCCAGAGCCTTTCCCTGTTCAGATTCCTCTGTTCACTCTTCTTTTCCCTTTCAGCAAATTACACTACATAGTTCACTGTGGCTACACTGGAGTGTGGAGTTTTTACTTCAAGGGCACTCATTGTCAATTAACTCAAGGCAGTTAAAACCTTTGTAAATATGTTGTTTTGGGCAACAAATCTTTGTGGTTTAACCCTATGGATCAGCAAAGCGTAAGATACAAAAGTTTGTAGCCAGGAACAAATATTTGGGGAGCATCCAAACTAGCGTTGACAAGATATTAACGACCTCAAGCTGAAGGATTGCCAATTAAAAAACCCTAGTGGAGATAAACCCATATTGGTCAGCTTTTGCAAGCAATGGTACTGAATCTCTGCCACACTAGCTCTACTGCCATGATCATTTTCAGGCTACAGTCTGTTATATGTGAGCTATTTTCCTGGACAATCGTCCTTGTTCCTGAACCTAAACAATTTAATTACGTTGAAAAAGAGTCTGAGATGGATCACTGTCATTCTCAGTGAGCTGATGGAATTTGTCTGCCTCCTCATCTTGCTTGCCTTCCTCATTTCTTCTCTACTGAAGAGACGGATGGCTTTGTGATTAAACAATAGGATTGGGTGTTTGACAATTTGTTTTCTGTTCCCAGCTCTGACATAGATTTGATGTATATCTTTAATATATTGCTTAGTTTAGGGCCTTATTTTTATAAATGTGTGGATACAATTATGTGTACAATGTCATGTCTAATTTGTGCATGTAGATATAATGACAGTGTCCCTGCACATAAATGAGGTATTTGCAGATGCAAAAAACTAGTTATTCATCTAATTGGCCAATTGTTTATGCAAATAGCCAACAGAAACACACAATTGTTATAATTATGCCAGCAAATTGCATGAATAAATAAACGTGCACATTTGTGAAAATCAGATGCTTACTACATCAGAAAAAATAATAATACTTTTCCTCTTTATAGTGAGGCTTAAATTATTAATGCTTGTAAAGAGCTTTGAGATCATTAGATGGGAGGCACTGCAGAAGTGTAAGGTATTATTTATAGATACTAGGGTAATTAGCTCATTTTTGTTAACTGAGTTCCAACCCAAAGAGGTGGGGTGACCCTGCCGACTCATAAATTCTTGCCTGATTCTCATTTGCCAGAGTGGAGAAGGATCTCTGATTATAAATCACAGAGAGAAAGGAATATCTTGACCTGAGGAACTGGAAAAGACTACCTAATTCTGATATTTCTATAAAGCATCTAATGCACAGGGACATAGAAACTTTACATGTCATGTGGTTTATGAACCTGCTAGCATTCACATTTAATATTTTTTCCACATTTGAAAATGAAGAACACAGAATGTGAAGAAAAACATGGTCACTATTTAGTTGCCTTTACATTTAAACATTTGATAATGCTGCAAACAAGAATATAACCCATAGAGAATACTTGTTTGCTTTTGTAACTTAAGTATAGATCCCTCAGGCACTCGATGTACAGGCTATTCTACTTGATATACTGGCACAGGGGACAAAGTGAAGTCAAGAATACTATATCAGAGATAGATCCTTACATTACATTTGGGTACCTGAGAAATTGGACATTCTGCATAAGATTCATAATTCAGGAAAGAAACAAAAAACAGAACCAAGACTAAGAAACAATAAACCAAATTCCAAGTAGCAATTCCAAACAATCTCACATGGGAGATGGGTCCCACTAAAGGATTTGTTAATCTAGGAGATTAAAAACTGTTATTTTGCATGCCATACATTGTAAATTAATGTCTGGAGACAGTATTAATGTAGGGAGACAGTATCTCCAGAATTACATTTTTTCCTGATTACCCTGAGCACAATATCCTATTGGCTAGATGTTGATTTCGTTGCCTGCTCCTCCCAGAATCACCAGGGACCCAGTATTTTCTGAGCAGATCATTCATTATGATAGTTTACATTCGATTCATGAGCTGAAATATGCCCCCGTAAACTATTCATTAAATAATGTCAAACAGCAAGCACTTATGGTTAATTTTAGAAAAGAAAGAATATAAAATAGTCAAATAAATTGTTTGTTTTGGACATCCTGGGGTGTTTGCTACAGAGGACCAATTTTCAGTTTCTAGTTTATTCTAGTCTAGTGACCATTACTAGACCTAGAGGATTTACTAACTAATATTTTATCAATGATTATCAATGGACTAGAAGATCCAGAGGAAGAAACAGATTGAGTTTAGATTCTGGAACTTTAATCCAGAGTTGTTGTTTTGTTGTTGTTGTTGTTGTTTTTTTAGCTGGAGTCCTGAAAGTGAAGCTAACAGGTTCTAGGCAGTCAGGCACGGTAGTTGGACTGGTGGTGGTCGAGAACAGGTACCAAGAGTCGGGACCAGCCCCAGACAGCGCTAAAGCCAATTCAGGATCATGGCTGGAGTCCATATGTAGGCAGAAGGTAACAGCTGGGTTGGAGTTAGTACAATGGTCTGGGGGTCAGATGGCGGGTGCAGGGCTGGATCAAGGTCAGAATAGGGTATGGACAAGACTGAAGCAGCGTGGAACAAGGCTTGGACAGGGACAGGATTGAGGACAGGCTGGAAGCTTAGGGAGTCGGTAACACCACGAGGCAGCAGGATGATTCCTATCTGAGTTGTGTTGAACAGACTAGTTTGCAACTCTGGCAAAGAGAATGAAATACCTGGGTGCCATCTGACCTAGGCCCTGCCAGGGTATAGGCTGCTGCAGCATGCCTGAAGGCAGATTCACTGCTGGCTCTGTTGGAGAGGTGAGCCATTGCACCTAATGAGGGTCTGGGGATAGGTGGGTGCAAGCCTGTCCACATCTAAAGGCCCCTGCTCCCAGCATAAGGGGGAGGAGCTGCTGAACCCAGAGCTCAAATGAGTTTGGGGGACAAAACAGGGATGGCGGTGAGGGTCAGAGAGTCAAAACCAGAGATCCAAAAGGGGACACCAAGCAGAGAACCCCGGAGGTGAGTCTTTGTAGCTGAGTGAGGAGCCCTGGTCTGGCTGCAGGTTTGCCACACCAGAACTACAATTTATCCTATCTAATTATTCATAGTTTATGTTTGCTCACCTTGAACAAAGTGAATATAATAAATTAGGAAATAAAAGCTGGCACCGGAAAAAAGAAATTTACCCTCTTCAGAAGTTTTGGACTGCATGGAAGCCAGTATAATACAAATACAACTCTGTAAATAAGAAAAAAAATAAGCCCTTCTAAGATTAATTAATAGTCTAAAAATTGAATTTAGCATGTGGGTCGGATTTAAATTTTAAACATGTTTCCACTAATTAATTTTTGCCAGAAAGGAAGTAGATGGAGGGGAAGGGGTTGGTTGTTGTTGTTGATTTAATTATCTGCAGTAGTGCAGAGTACTGCAATTACATAGAATATGCTGAAAAGGCCATTGCACTAGTTAAAACAATCAAATAAAATCCTGTCATGACAAGAGTTTTGTGAGCTGAGCCACTCTTTGGCTGTGTCTACATTTTTTCTCTCTCTAAAATTCCCCATTGTTACAGCAGTCCAGCTCCACCTTTAGCAGAAGTGTAGACTGGAGGTTTTTAAAACCAAGGGTGAAATCTTGGCCCCACGGAAGTCAGTGAGAGTTTTGTCTTTGATTTCAATGGGTATGTCTATCCAGCATTTTGGAGTGAGCCTCCCAGCCTGGGTTGACAGAGTCTATCTAGTGGGGCTCATGCTAGTGTTCTAGAAATAGTTGTATAGACAGTGCTTTGAACTTACAGCTTGGGCTGGAGCTCAGGCACTGAAGCCTGCCCCACCTCCATAGGCTTCAGAGCCGGAGCTCCAGCCTGAGCTGCAAATTCAAAGTACTGTCCACACAGTGATTTTTAGAGCACTAGTATAAGCCCCACTAGTTCATGTCTGTTTCCTGGGGCTGGGAGGCTCACTCCAACTGTCTCCAAAATGCTGTGTAGAAATACTGAAAGGGGCCAGTATTTCACCCCTGTCATCTAAACCTAAACTAAGATGCTGTAGATGATACGGTGGTAAAAACATCAACAACTGTTGGTGGCTTGTTTACCTTAGAGTATCACTATTTCTACCACTGTTGGAACTACATTGATTATAATAGTAAAAGACTGGGACATTTTAAGAAAAGAATGATTAATGATACAGCCTAAGGAAGCCATAGTAACACTGTCATTTTATATATTCCATAGACAATCCACTGGGAGCCAGCTTCCTCATTTAGTTTCTGGAATATTCGGATGAATCTGAATTTAGCTTGTAGAAGTCACCTTTTTAATTTTATACAACTGAAATGAGCACTCAAGTAGCTCCATAAAATTCATCTTAGTTATTACTGCTACTGGAGAAAATGATTTACGATTCTGAGAACCTGAGTGCTACACAGGATTTGAATTAAACTTTGCTGGGCTTTTGATGTGCCATTCACATTAAACAGTTAGCCACCAAAAATCAATGTGTAATCCAGTGACAGACAATTTTCAAAAGGTTAGGAGATTTGGATAAGTTTCATACATACATCCAAAGGACACTTACCTAAACTCATAGAAATCTATTTGTCCTGGAAATCTGTATGGAAATCTCAGAAGATCAGGAGAGATCATCTGTTAGTTGAAACACAGAATTAGGAGACAGGACTATTACCAATTTTAATGAATCACTAAGTGGCCTTGGACAATGTGCTTAGCTACCCTGTGGCTCACTTTTCCAATCCTTAGAAATGATATTAGGATATTCAGCTACTGATGAGTTACCTGGAAGCCTTAATTTTATAAAGATTCTTAAATGAAAGGTTCTTTATAAGGGGAAAGTATTATTTGGGACTTCCTACTTTTATAGTGCCTGGCCCAATTAGTCCCCAATCCTGAATAGGGCCTCTAAGAGTTACTATTATCATCAATGATCATTATTCTTTCTTTCTAGATTTCTAGTATTTCATTGTTCAGACAGGTCAGAAGTTCTGGGAGAAGAGCCTTCTTGCTATATTTAGCTACTTATGTGTTGATCCTAGATTAAACTAGGAGTCCTTGTGGCACCTTAGAGAATAAACAATTCATTTGGTCAGAAGCTTTCATGGGCTATAACTCACTTCATCAGATGCATGGAGTGAAAAATACAGTAGGCAGGTGTAAATATACAGCACATGAAAAGAAGTGAGTTGCCTAACCAAGTTGGGGGTCAGTGCTAACGAGGCCAATTCAATCAGGGTGGATGTGGCCCATTCCCAACAGTTGACAAGAAGGTGTGAGTATCAACAGAGGGAAAATTCCTTTTTGTAGTGACCCAGCCACTCCCAGTCTTTATTTAGGCCTAATTTCATGGTGTCAAGTTTGCCGCATGGCCCCACAGTATGCCAACATTTTTTATGGCTGACTTAGAACAGCGCTTCCTCAGCTTTCGTCCCCTAGCGCCCCTATTCTACCTGCGCTACATTGATGACATCTTCATCATCTGTACCCCTGGGAAGGAGGCCCTTGAGGAATTCCACACGGCTTTAAACAATTTCCACCCCACCATCAACCTCAGCCTGGTCCACATAAGAGATTCACTTCCTGGACACTACAGTGCAAATAAGTGATGGTCACCTAAATACCACCCTATACCGGAAACCTACTGACCACTATACTTACGTACATGCCTCCAGCTTTCATCCAGAACACATTACATAATCCATTGTTTACAGCCAAGCCCTAAGATACAACCACATTTGCTCCAATCCCTCAGACAGAGACAAACACCTACAGGATCTCTATCAAGTGTTCTTAAAACTATAATACCCACCTGGGGAAGTGAAGAAACAGATTGACAGAGCCAGAAGGGTACCCAGCAGTCACCTACTACAGGACAGGCCCAACAAAGAAAGTAACAGAATGCCACTAGCCATCACCTACAGCCCCCAACTAAAACCTCTCCAGCACATCATCAAGGATCTACAACCTACCCTGGAGGACAATGCCTAACTCTCACAAACCTTGGGAGACAGGCCAGTCCTCGCTTACAGACAGCCCCCCAACCCGAAGCAAATACTCAGCAGCAACTACATGCCACACAACAGAAACACTAACCCAGGAACCAATACCTTCAACAAACCCCATTGCCAACTCTGTCCGCATATCTATTCAAGGGACACATCATAGGACCTAACCACATCAGCCACTCCACCAGGGGCTCATTCACCTGCACATCCACCAATGTGATATATGCCATCATGTGCCAGCAATGCCCCTCTGCCATGCACATTGGCCAAACCGGACAGTCTCTACGCAAAAGAATAAATGGAGACAAATCAGACATCAAGAATTGTAACATTCAAAAACCAGTAGGAGAACACTTCAATCTCCTTGTACACTCAATAACAGACTTAAAAGTGGCAATTCTTCAACAACAAAACTTCAAAAACAGACTTCAATGAGAAACTGCAGAACTGGAATTAATTTGCAAACTTGACACCATCAAATTAGGACTGAATAAAGACTAGGAGTGGCTGGGCCACTACAAAAAGTAATTTTCCCTCTGTGGATACTCACACCTTCTTGTCAACTGTTGGGAATAGGCCACATCCACCCTGACTGAATTGGCCTTGTGAAGGGTTGGGTCTCAGAAACCCCTTTGGGACTGTCACCTGTCATGCTGAGACTACCTCTTAGCCTGCCAGCTTTTTTCCCTGCCAGCTTGTGACTTCAGTACCCTGTCTTGTTGAGCCACACATGCTAGCCTGCTACAAGCACAGACCCAGGTCTGAACCATGTCCCGCACAAGCTTCAGACTTAACTGAAAACAGCTTAAGAAGTGCTCCTGTCTCTAGCACCCAGACCTAGTTCCCAATGGGATCCAAAGCCCAAATAAATCTGTTTTACTCTGTATAAAGCTTATACAGGGTAAACTCATATTTTTTTTCCCTCTATAACACTGATAGAGAGATTTGCACAGCTGTTTGTTCCCCAAGGTATTAATTACTTACTCTGAGCAAAAAGTGATTTTATTAAGTATAAAAAGTAGGATTTAAGTGGCTCCAAGTAATAACAGACAGAACAAAGTAAGTTACCAAGCAAAATAAAGCAAAGCATGCAAGTCTAAGCCTAATACGTTTAAGAAACTGAATACAGGTAAATCTCACACTCAGAGATGTTCCAATATGCTTTTTTTTCACAGACTAGACTCCTTTCTAGTCTGGGCTCAATCCTTTCCCCGGTACAATCCTTTTTCCAGCTCAGGTGGAAGCTAGGGGATTTCTCATGATTGCAGCCCCCTTTGTTCTGTTTCACCCCCTTATAAAGCTTTGGTACAAGGAGGGAATCTTTTGTCTCTCTGGGTCCCCACCCCTCCTTCTAAATGGAAAAGCCCCAGGTTTAAGATGGATTCTGGTACCATGTGACATGGTCACATGTCGTGTGAGATCCCAAGCCTTCATTCTTCCTGGCCTGACTCACAGGAAGGATTGCAAGTAAACAGAGCCATTTACAGTCAATTGTCCTGGTTAATGGGAAGTATCAAGATTCCAAACCACCATTAATGGCCCACACTGTGCATAATTACAATAGGACCTCAGAATTATATTTCATATTTCTAGTTTCAGATACAAGAATGATGCATTCATACAAATAGGATGAACACACTCAGTAGATTATAAGCTTTGTAATGTTACCTTACAAGAGACCTTTTGCATGAAGCGTATTCCAATTACTTTGTAGTCACACTTATTAGCATATTTTCATTAAATGATACAGAGTGCAACAACACAGGGCCCGTTAGCACTGACCCCCCACTTGGTAAGGCAACTCCCATTTTTTCATGTGCTGTATATTTATACCTGCCTACTGTATTTTTCACTCCATGCATCTGATGAAGTGGATTATAGCCCACGAATGCTTATTCCCAAATAAATTTGTTAGTCTCTAAAGTGCCACAAGGACTTCTCATTGTTTTTCCTGATACAGTCTCCCACAGTATTCTTGTCAGCAAGTTAAGGAAGTATGGGCTGGATGAATGCACTATAAGGTGGGTAGAAAGCTGGCTAGATTGTCGGGCTCAACGGGTAGTGATCAATGGCTCCATGTCTAGTTGGCAGCCGGTATCAAGTGGAGTGCCCCAAGGGTTGGTCCTGGGGCCGGTTTTGTTCAATATCTTCATAAATGATCTGGAGGATGGTGTGGATTGCACTGTCAGCAAATTTGCGGATGATACTAAACTGGGAGGAGTGGTAGATACGCTGGAGGGGAGGGATAGGATACAGAAGGACCTAGACAAATTGGAGGATTGGGCCAAAAGAAATCTGATGAGGTTCAATAAGGATAAGTGCAGGGTCCTGCACTTAGGACGGAAGAACCCAATGCATAGCTACAGACTAGGGACCGAATGGCTAGGCAGCAGTTCTGCGGAAAAGGACCTAGGGGTGACAGTGGACGAGAAGCTGGATATGAGTCAGCAGTATGCCCTTGTTGCCAAGAAGGCCAATGGCATTTTGGGATGTATAAGTAGGGGCATAGCGAGCAGATCGAGGGACGTGATCCTTCCCCTCTATTCGACATTGGTGAGGCCTACAGCCAAGCTCTGCGATACAACCGCATTTGCTCCAACCCCTCAGACAGAGACAAACACCTACAAGATCTCTGTCAAGCTTTCTTACAACTACAATACCCACCTGCAGAAGTAAAGAAACAGATTGATAGAGCCAGAAGAGTTCCCAGAAGTTACCTACTACAGGACAGGCCTAACAAAGAAAATAACAGAACGCCACTAGCGGTCACCTTCAGCCCCCAACTAAAACCCCTCCAACGCATTATTAAGGATCTACAACCTATCCTAAAGGATGACCCAACACTCTCACAAGTCTTGGGAGACAGGCCAGTCCTTGTCTACAGACAGCCCCGCAACCTGAAGCAAATACTCACCAACAACCACATACCACACAACAGAACCACTAACCCAGGAACTTATCCTTGCAACAAAGCCCGTTGCCAATTGTGCCCACATATCTATTCAGGGGACACCATCACAGGGCCTAATAACATCAGCCACACTATCAGAGGTTCGTTCACCTGCACATCCACCAATGTGATATATGCCATCACGTGCCAGCAATGCCCCTCTGCCATGTACATTGGTCAAACTGGACAGTCTCTACGTAAAAGAATAAATGGACACAAATCAGATGTCAAGAATTATAACATTCATAAACCAGTCGGAGAACACTTCAATCTCTCTGGTCACGCAATCACAGACATGAAGGTCGCTATCTTAAAACAAAAAAACTTCAAATCCAGACTCCAGCGAGAAACTGCTGAATTGGAATTCATTTGCAAATTGGATACTATTAATTTAGGCTTAAATAGAGACTGGGAGTGGCTAAGTCATTATGCAAGGTAGCCTGTTTCCTCTTGTTTTTTCCTACCCCCCCCCCAGATGTTCTGGTTTAACTTGGATTTAAACTTGGAGAGTGGTCAGTTTAGATGAGCTATTACCAGCAGGAGAGTGAGTTTGTGTGTGTATGGGGGTGGGGGGGGGGATGTGAGAGAACCTGGATCTATGCAGGAAATAGCCCGACTTGATTATGTAAAGAGTTGTCACTTTGGATGGGCTAGCACCAGCAGGAGAGTGAATTTGTGTGGGGGGTGGAGGGTGAGAAAACCTGGATTTGTGCTGGAAATGGCCCACCTGTTGATCACTTTAGATAAGCTTCAGAGGAACAGCCGTGTTAGTCTGTATTCGCAAAAAGAAAGGGAGTGCTTGTGGCACCTTGGAGACTAGCCAATTTGTTTGAGCATGAGCTTTCGTGAGCTGTAGCTCGCGAAGGCTCATGCTCAAGTGGATTGGTTGGTCTCTGGGGTGCCACAAGTACTCCTTTTCTTTTTAGATAAGCTATTACCAGCAGGACAGTGGGGTGGGAGGAGGTATTGTTTCATATTCTCTGTGTGTATATAAAGTCTGCTGCAGTTTCCACGGTATACATCTGATGAAGTGAGCTGTAGCTCACGAAAGCTCATGCTCAAATAAATTGGTTAGTCTCTAAGGTGCCACAAGTACTCCTTTTCTTTTTGCGAATACAGACTAACACGGCTGTTCCTCTGAAATCTGGAGTACTGTGTCCAGTTTTGGGCCCCACACTACAAGAAGGATGTGGATAAATTGGAGAGAGTCCAGCGAAGGGCAACAAAAATGATTAGGGGTCTGGAACACATGAGTTATGAGGAGAGGCTGAGGGAGCTGGGATTGTTTAGCCTGCAGAAGAGAAGAATGAGGGGGGATTTGATAGCTGCTTTCAACTACCTGAAAGGGGGTTCCAAAGAGGATGGCTCTAGACTGTTCTCAATGGTAGCAGATGACAGAACGAGGAGTAATGGTCTCAAGTTGCAGTGGGGGAGGTTTAGATTGGATATTAGGAAAAACTTTTTCACTAAGAGGGTGGTGAAACACTGGAATGCGTTACCTAGGGAGGTGGTAGAATCTCCTTCCTTAGAGGTTTTTAAGGTCAGGCTTGACAAAGCCCTGTCTGGGATGATTTAACTGGGAATTGGTCCTGCTTCAAGCGGGGGGTTGGACTAGATGACCTTCTGGGGTCCCTTCCAACCCTGATATTCTATGATTCTATGATTCTATGATTCTATGAACATGGCTACCCCCTGAAACCTAGATTAAACTAGTAAGTGCAGAGGTTCACAAAAGGAAAAAATAGTAATTAATATAACTGGATTTTTTTCTGAATCTCATAAAAGGTTTTGTTTTGTGTTTCCTTTCAATTTTGGGGAAAAATTTACATTGATTCTTGTCTTATAAGAACCAATTTGTGTAGCTCTAGCATAATCCCAAGAGATTGAATAGAAGAATATTCAAAAACAAGCATTACATGTTTATTGCAAACAGCAGTAAATAAATAGCCCACCGTGTAACAGGCATGTACTTGGAAATAGGAACTCCTGTCTCTGTCTGAGACCTGTTAAAGTTTTGTTGTAACTTGTATTAAAAGTCACAAAAATGCTGAACAATAGGCACGAACCAACCCCCAGGATCTGGATACCTGCAAATATTAGAAATGGAAGGGAATCTAGATTTTGTAAATAGTCCCTGTCTTTGTAAGGGAACACACCAACTCCATGGATCCTGACAGTTGAAGAAGAATGTTTTCATAAGCAGACCCCAATTCTGCAGCTTGAGAAAATCTCTAGTACAAATAGAAAATTCTTCTGTTTGTATTATTCCATGAGGTGATGAAATTAAGGTGAAGTGTACTTAGTATAAAGATTACAAATATGCTTCTTTATGTGTGCATAACACTTTTTTAAAGCACTGTAATAAGAAGGCTTAAGAAGCAGGCAGTGTTAGCACACCTTTGTCTGCACTGCAATAATACTTGGCTTAAGAAGCAGACAATGTTAGCACATATTTGTCTGCACTCTTAGGAAAATCTCTTCAGTCCTGTGAAATTTGTTTGCTCCTTCATTCATTTTGAGGGCATTCTACTCATTATTACCTGCCTATCAAAAGTAGATCATCATACTTAGATTATAGTATATTATTCAAAATATTAGTATTTGGAGGAAAAAAAGCGTTCCCATGGCAGGCTGTGTGACATCATCCCAGCAAGTAGTGACATTTTGAATGCTTGATGACATTTCCCATTGTAAATAGATGGAGAAGTCAGAAAGTGCTGCACTGCTTTACCATTTGCAAAATGTCACTGCACTGAGGAAAATGAAAACTCCTATGTTTTCTTACTTTTTTTATTGTTTCTGGGAAACAGAAGGAGATTACACCAAAAAGCCCGGACATATCCTGTATGTTTTCTCTCGTTATTTGCCAAGATTATTCAAAACTGATACCAGTCAATTTCAACTACACACGTTAATTTTTATAATAGCTCCCTTACTCAAACCCATGCCTCTTTACGCTTCTAATGAATCTGACCTTAGCTCATAGAAAACATATCTCTTATAACCCTTACCATCTACCTTTCAGGATTAACTTTAAGAAACATGCTACTGAGAAAACCTACAATTGTATCCTTTCTTGTTCTGTTTTATGTGCTTTATAGAATCAAAATAGAGATTGTTGGGGTGGCACTTTCATTTTAAGACCTCTTTTTTATAGCAGTTTATTACCTTCTCAGATCCTCCTTGTCTCATCTTCACCCCTCTTGCATACAGGGAGTTCCTACTCACCACAGATCCCAGCACTGCAGTGGAAAAGAGGTGTGAAACACTTGTGTCGAGGCCTACTATCCTGCCTTCTACTGCACCCAGTAGAGTAGAACTGTACTGGTCTGGCTGCAGTGTAAGACTTGAATGATTATGGGTTTGTAGGAAAGGAAGTAGAATTGTTCTGAGAGTACAGTTATTTACTACAGACAGCCCTTAAGGGCTCCGGATCCTCCTCCTTCATTGGCAATCCATCCCAGCTCTGCAGATTCTCTGAACTCCCCTGAACTTTAAGAAAGAATTCACTGTAAATACATGTGGCACCCTTTTTGCTGTACCCTTCCCTAGAGTACTTCTGCCTGTTGAATAGCATCACTTCCATCTTATTCAGGGTGATCGGCAACCAGCTGGTTTTTAGACATTGACAGAAGTTGGCATCATCTCTGATGAGAAAGAAACATGGAGCTGGGTATCATCAGTATGTTAATAATAATATCATAGCCCACTATCAGGAGGTGATCATTGCCAGTGGTTTCACACAGAACAGAACATGTGATCATTATGAGCTCTGCATGGTCCTTTGAGAATGAGGAACAGTCACCCAATGCTAGGATCATTCTGAGACAAAAGAACAGAATCACTCAATGAAAATTCCCTCTAATGTTGACATCGTATCAACAACACATCAACAGTAACATCAAAGATGCCAAAAGATTTAGCATTATCAGTAAGGAAATCTGCCCTCTGTCCATTGCCAATAGGTTATAACTGAACAGCTCACTAAGCATCACTTCTATTTCATGACCAGCCCTGGCTGCATCAGTTCCTGAAAACTTTTGGATGTCAAATGTCATTGTATTTATCCTACTATCAGGATGCTTTCCATTTCTGTGCAGAGATAATCCCACCTTATACACAGGAGAGCATTGCAGAGCTCCCCCACAGAGCTCAAGTGTTCTTGGATGTAAATACACTAAGAAACCAAGAAGTTCAAAGAAGACTGGAGAGGGCTTCAGTGATAGGAGATAATGGAGTGCTTACTAGGACCTGCCACTCACCTGCTAGCAACTAAAGAAGGAGAGCAGGCTGATCAGACATATCAACCCCTTACCTGGTCAGAAAGAGGGTTTGGTTTGGCCTATGTCTTAAATGACACTTACCTTTAAATAAATGGGTCTTTAAGGTAGAAGGACCAGACCAGCTGGGAAGATGTTTGCGTGGGAAAGAAAAGAGCCAGGACTTAGAAGATCAGGTAGTGTTGATGAGCAGCGAGATATTTGGATCTTTTGCAGGTTGAAAGGTTGAAAACTTTGAAATTCCTCCATAAGCAGTTAATACAAATATTCAACATTTTCACAGGAGTGAGGGAAAGGTAATCTTCGGCTTGGTTCAACTAGAAAGATATTTAGTATGACTAGCACAATTTATTCTCATCACATTGGAGTAACTTTGCCATCAATACTTAAAAGGGCACAATCATTTTCCAAAGAATTGGTTCTGTGAGTAAATGTTGCACCCACTCATGCTTAGTGGGTTAGGAATGAAGTCACACATTTCTCATCACTCATATAGCTTTTACAGGAAGCTGGGCTGAAGGAGCAGCCTCTAGAAGAGGTAGATTAATCTCTTGGAAACTCCCTGCTGGAACATTCTAACATTAACTGGCAATTTCCCATGATCCAGGTAATTTATTCATGAAACTTATGGAGGTTAATCAAAAGTGCATATAATTGTAATAAACAGAATACATAATGGACTAATCATGCAATTCAAAGCATTTTGTAATTTATTTGAAATATCAGATAAAAATAGCTAAGAGGTGTGCCAGGAAGCCAGCAAATAATTTGGAAACTGATGAGCATGGCCTACCTGCTGAACTATGAATAGATAAGGTAATGTCTAAAAGAATATAAATAGCTATAATAATGTAGCAAATATTCTATGTGCAGAAGCTTTTATTTTTTTAAGCATTTAAAATTGATTTTTTTTTTACCTGTGAAATGCATGTTGTCTAAAGAATGGGCTTCAGAAAATTGTGCTTTTCCTCACTTCACAGAAGATGCCACAATGGGTGCTATACTATATATAAATAAATACATGTAAGGGTCAGTCTTCTGAGCTATGCCCAGCTGAGCAGTCAGGCAGGGCACTGAAAACATGCATTAGGGGAACAGTGGATGAAACCTGGCTGAAGTAACCTCTGTGGACATTTCCTTTGTCCCCTGCAGTGGGGTAGGATGGGAAGATCTGTGCAGAAGCAGACACTTTGGCAGCTCTTCTACCTCTCCCATGCCCCAGCCATGTCATTCTCCTCTTTCCCATGCAAGCTGCCATACAAAAGGCCCCCACAGAGCTGAGTTCTGAGTGATGCTATGAGTAAACACCTCTTCTATAGTCACTCTGCATCCAGCCTCCCACTGAACCTTGCAGAGTGGAGCTGCACTAATTCCTCTACTAAGGGACCCTTACAGCTGCAGAAGAAAGGGTTGCATTTGCAACATAGTCCAAATAGTTAACATGCAATGTAACAGAAAGCCTGATGCCCCTAACAGAAAGACCACCATAGGACTGAATGGATGTGGTGATGGAACTCCTTTTCTCTCCCAGAGTTTGTCCCTTCAGGACAGTGCTTATGTACAGTGGAGAGACAGTGCTGGGAATTTGCACTACCTCTCTTTACCCATTCGATGGACCAATTAAATAAATCTGGTGTATTTTACAAGCATGTTAGTGTGAATAACACCCCTAAAACACATAAAAGTGATCACAGAGAATGTGGAATATTTGAACACTAACAAAATACTTTTTGTGCTTTAGAATTTTTTTTTGAAGTACTCATTGATCCTGGCATTCAGCTTCCAGGAAGGGCCAGCTGGCCTATGTGCAAATGTATGCTTACTATCTGTGTATATACCTTTACATTTGAATTTACAAATCCCGGAGTGCACACAGGGCTACCTCTACTCAATGTACCAATCTAGCCAAGTGTGCATGCATATCAATCATGTCACAATACCAGGAAATATGAATACAAAACAGACATGCACGTGCACACTCTTCTTTATGGAAAGGTCCATTACAGTGTAATAAGTAGAAAATGAAGAAGGTTCTATAAAAGTGTAATAAGGTTCTAAATAAACTATTCTCAACATGTATGGGATTTCATAGATAATCCAATCCTTTCTATAGTGTGTTTGAACCATCTTATAGAATTCTTCTGTAGCAGGGATATAATTTTCTATTCAACTATATAAGATAGTCCAAATCACTTTTAGGAAACTTTTCATTTTGTATTAAATTTCATAGGGCTGAGGGTTAAAAAAATAAGATACAAACAAGACAGTATGTAGACTAACAAACTAAAAAGAAATATACTGTCTAGAAAAAAAAATATTTAAAATGGAAATCCAATCCAATACTAATACTTGTAGATACTGCTGGGGGACAGGATATAATCACCTAAGAAATCATAATTTTGTGCAAGACACAAGGTTGAACACCAACATCTCCTCCTGCCCCTGCAAAAGGAAACTTTAAATATTTCACATAGACATATTTTTCACTCTTTTGCCAGAAGACTTTCAAGTAAACACTTGGCTTTCATCAGTTTAGTCAATTATATTCAGGGGAATCACTTCAAAAGCATGAGCAAATTTCATGTTATGCCTATAAGACATCATATGGTTATGGCTAACTTTAAAATGTGTCCTGAAGGTTCCCTCTTTTCTAAAATAATATAACAAAGACAAAATAGATGAGGACTTCTTGAATGAGCTCCCTTTGCCGGGATCATCTTGAAAAGTGCTAAGCAAAGAATGGTAGATTTTTAAACTGAATAGGCTAAATTGCAAAAATTATTTGACATCCTTACTTTGGCTCTGTATTACCAACAGAAGTAGTGACAGTGGAGCTCTTTGCAGGGCTTTGCTTTCTAGCAGCGGGCAGGCAAGTAGGTAAACTACTTCCTAGCAGGCAAATTACTTTATTGGAGGCAGTCAGGCTCCTGTGAAGCAAGTGGGCAAACTCCTCTCTCAGGCATTTTTTTTCCTTATAGGCACATTCCTTTTCAAGGAATCAAATTCTTTTCCAGTCTGTACACAAATTCCTTCCTTTCAGGCAGGTAAATTTTATGTTTATGTTTGGTATTTATTTTTTGTCCAGTAAGTGAACATAACTTAAAAGGAAAAGGAGGGGTTGTAAATATTTTCTCAGAGAACTCTGCCAAATTCTTTTTATTATGAACAGTTCTTATGACTTAGTCCTTTAATATTGCTTTACATCAAACAAGGACCAACCCTCCCTCCCCCCCCCAAAAAAAACCAGATGTCATTAGGATATATCTGTACTGCAGTATGATTGCAGTATGTGTAGACATACCTGTGCTAGCTTAATTTAGCTAGTTAAGGTCCCAGAGCAGTGAAGCTGTGGAAGAGTTTGCTTCAGCATCAGCTAGCTTTGTGAGCAATTACCCGGGGTTCTGGGAAGACTTGAACAACCCATGCTAAGCAAGTGCTGTAGCAGGTTCACTGCTCTGATACCCAGTGATTGCAGTACAGACATACACTTGATCACATAATCCACTATCAAAATTGACACTAGCCACCATGGTTGTTGGTGGTCTCAACAGATGACAAACATGGAATGGGCATGGAGACAAAAATGACCTTTCTACTCCTACAATTGGTTATTGTAAGTCAGGACTCAAGAACATTGGCAGGTGGAGTGAGAAAACTTGTTCTGCTTCTGCCACACTTTACATATTCTTCAGACTTCAGTCTCCAATGCTTGTTGATCTAGCACTTTACACTAAATTAATTTCAAAATTAGTGTCACACAAGTGTGACATGTAATTTTCACAATATTTCTATTAATCATTATATTTCTTAGGCACATATCCATCAATTATCTTTGTTCTGTGTTCTAAATGTTCTCTCTCTCTCTCTCTGTGGATTGTGGGAGCTTCTGAGAGCGAGGGTATGTTTGTTGTGTGCGGTATGCACTGTCTGGGTTTCTATTAGTCTGTGTTTGTTTTTGTTTTGTTACCTGTTGTGTCTTTGGGTTTTTTTTGGGGGGGGGGGGGGGAGTTGTTGGTTCCCCTCCTTTTTCTTGAGGGGGTGAGGGTGAAGGGTTTCTCCATGAGATCCACTTCAGACAGGTTTAGCAGCAAGACCCACAAACCTGGGGTTCAGTGTGTGCCTGTTGCCTCCTGCATGGGGAAGATGTGTTAATGAGTGTAGGTAAGGTTATTGGATGTGCTAATATAAAATCTGCCTCTTGAATGAGCAAATCTATAGTGATTTTTTGGCCCAGGAGCAGTTTGTGTATTGTTTGGTAAAGGAGGGACTCTGGGTCAAGGAGTTGGTTGTTCAAGTATTTCCCTTGCTTACTCCTGCTACTAAAGTAATTGTTTTCCCCCCTCAATGTCGCCCCCCCCCCCATTCCTTCACAATGAGATGCTAGTGTTTGATCTCTCCCATTATGGGAAGATAATTTCTGCTGCTAGAATGGCTCCATTAGGCTGCATGAACCCAGGTGTGAGGTATGCTATGTCATTCCAGCACCAGGTTTATGTGGTTCTAAATAACCCTGAACACCCTTTGAACCTGGTTGTAAAGCACCACATAGATGGGATGGATTATACAGTGTTTGCTACCTCTGAGAACATGAAACATTTCCTGTGTGGAACCCCTGGTCGTGAGGCATTCCTACCTATTCATTACTGGCTCAGGGGTCCCTGGTAAGAAAATGAAACCCTAGGATAATGGGGTCGGGGTGGGACATCAATGGAACAGCAGGCAACAGAGTCTGCATCTGCACTGCCAGATTCTACCTCCGCTCCTCGCCATATATGGTCAGTCATTGTACAGGGAACAGCCTGCCCAAAAGAACCCTCTGTTGTGACTCCATCACTTGTGCCTGGACAGAAGCAAGTCCTGGAGGTTAAGCAGCACCTCACTGCAGAGGAAGCAGAGATGGGTTCTAGAGATGGACTGAACAACAGACCAATAGGATGGATTTAGGCAGGACTATTTCTAAAGGGCTAAGACTCTCCAATAGGATGGATTTAGGCAGGACTATTTCTAAAGGGCTAAGACTCTGGAGGCCACTGATCTGCTGGCAGTGGCTGAGGATGGAGTGTGTCCTGAGAAGGGCACAACATTGTTTTGGATGGTATCTGTCACCGTGCCTGGGTGGGTCACAACTAAGAATATCAGATTCAGGACAATCTGCTTCGAAATAGGGCAGACTCACTCCCGAACTGGTGGTTATTCTATCATGAGATATACCAAGCCAGTAACAAAAGTAAACTTCTGTTTCACCACACTGGTTAACAGGAAGTCAAAAATGCAGTCTCCTTAGGCATTCCAGCCCTTGCTTTACCTCTCAGGCACTGGACTCTATGATGAGTGGTTACTGAAAACCAATTTCATCCCATATAGCATCCTCTAATCCCAAGAAATCAGCCACATAGCCAGGTCAATATAAATTCAGATCTTACCCTATACACTGTTGCCAGTCATTTAGTATCTAATATTTAAGGGTTTATTTATAAGAGAAAAGAAGAAGGAGAGAGTTCAAATGGTCAAAGAAATCATATACATACAATCATTGCAAAGTTCTTGGATCAGGTTTGTAGCAGTGATGTTACAGACTTTTGGCTAATAACTTCCCGAAGATTGGAAGGTCCTCAGTCCATAGTCAATATGCTTTTGTTAGCATAAGTCCATAATCAAGATACCAGAGCAGGAAAGAGGCAAAATGGAGATGCTTCCAAGGTCCTTTACAGCTTCTCCCATGTGGAGGGGATGCTCTCAGTCTTAATTTGTGGAAAATTACAAGATGGAGTCCAGGGTCACATGAGCACGTCATATGCTCTTGCATGCTTTAATGACTCATAGGAGTAGCCATTACCAATATTCTAGCTAAAGAGTCCACAGGAAGACTTGAAGGGCAGGATGAGTTTCTTTGATGGCCCATTGTGAGACTTAAATGTTCTTTAATGGACCATCAACTTGCATGGTTCATTCACAATGTGCTGGCCAGACTGGATGCTAATTACCTGGTGAGTGTTACCCCAGGACAGACACATTTGAAATACTGGCACATTGTCAATATTTATAACTTTAGATACAAAAGTGATATATGTATATACATAGGATAATCATGCTCAGCAAATCATAACCTTTCCATTGATGGCTTACATGATATACTTTTTGTTCAAGATGTGTTGCAGTTGTGGCAATATCAGTTATATAAATGGTCATGTTTCAATCACACAGCATCACAGTAGCTCCATGCCAGGAGATCCCAGTGCGTACAGTCTCCCCCTTCCATGGCAAGTCCTCAAGCCCCAATTCTGGATGCTGAAGTGATGACATTGGGTTACAGTCTCTGGCTGCACTGACTACCCCTCTTGGGAAAGTGATATGGCAGCTGCTCCCACTGAACCTTTCTCCTTCATGAATGATGAGAGTATTACAGCAACAGCTCCATGTTATTCTGAGCTGGTGGAGTCTAGGGAGATGAAGAGGATGATGATGATCTCTCTGACTCCTCACTGGTTCCTGATGTCCCAGCCAGTCAGCTGGATAGGAAGGAATGGGTAGTGTGTGAAGGAGTTGAGTGATTTTTTTTGATAGCCACTAAAGGAAAGTGGGGAGTTGAGGCTGAGGCCAATTTCCCTGATTTACAGAGCTTTGTACACTCAGCTTCCCTTGTCTTGATAGAGACCTTGGCTGGTCATAGAAAACATTTCCATCTCAAAAGGTTATTGAGCAAGTTAAAGAGTGGGCTGGGATTGTTCAAGATATATAGGTCTTCCCATGGCTCCTTTTGTTCAACGTACTTCCACTTTCCATTGTTTCTCTCTTCTGCTTGGTTCTCTTCTTCTAGTCTTTGTGGTGCTGTTCAACTTTGGCTCTCTAAATATTAATAGATGATGGGATGGTCATAAAAGGGCACAAAGCTCTCAATTTCTCAGATAAAAACAGGTTGATGTTCTCCTTTTGCAAGAAATGAACTCAGACCCTGATGATCAGGGGAACTGCTGGAAGGAACGGGAAGAGGAAGCTTTGATGAGCCATGACTCTAATGTTACTGCTGGGGTAACTCTTCTCTTTCCCTGGGGTTCAGTGGCATATATCTGCTTTGTGAAGGAGATTGTGCATGGCCAGCTCCTCCAGGTGGAGACAGAGATTGGCACTATAGTTTAACATTTTACTGTGTATGCCCCTACTCTGGAGTGAGATCATGTCACCTTTCTGTAGACACTTGTCCATGCCATGTTTGGCTGTGATCCTGATAATAATATTGTTTTGGGAGGGGATTTCAGTTGCGCTGAAGACTATGGGTTAGAGAGGAACCACGAGGCACCTAAGTCAGCCAGGGAAATGTATTGCATCCTGCAGACCTTTGGGATAGTAGATGTTTGGAGGTGATCTCACCCCACTGTTAGGCAGTACACTTGGCTGAAGACTACTCCCAACCACGTCCCAGGGGCTACAGTGGCTCACTTTTTTATCATGAAGGCCCGTGTAAATATGTTTGTTCAGTCTTCAAGTCTCCCTCTCACTTGTCTGACCATGGTTTCTCTATTAGTGTATCTCTCCCTCTTCCTGCTTATGCTCCACACTGTCACTTTAATACCAAATTGTCACAGAATTTGAATTTCACCCAGATGATAGCTGTGTTTTGGGAGGACTGGCAGCAGCACAAGCTACGGTATGAGTCCTCGAGGAAGTAATGGGTCGTCGGAAAGGTCCAGATCCAACTGTTCTGCCAGCAGTATACCCAGGCTGCCATGTATTCTTTGCATCAGGCCATGAGTGCCCTTGAACAAATCATCTGGGCCTTCATGGCAGCCTTTATGTGGAAAACCAGTGCATATTCACCAAACCTTAAGTGAGAAATACCAGTTCCTGAGTCGTTCATTGGAAGAGAAGGAGCAAGGAGCTCTAGTTCAGGCCCATTTTACTCAGCTTCATGAAATTAACACTCCCAGAAGGTTATTTTTTGCATTGGAGATCACTTTTAGATTTTTTTTGCTTACGATTGTCTGATAGTCGTCTGATGGCTGACTCTGTTGAGATCCAGAAAGCAGCTGTTTCTTTGTACAGTATCTCTGTACTCACTTGAAGCCTGTGATGTGCTGGCAATGGAGGAGCTCCACCAGCAGTTGCCCTATCTGACTTGTGAGGGACAGCAGTGCCTGGACACCCCACTGTCACTGAAAGAGCTCTCTGTTGAGATCCAGCAGCTCTCTATAGGTAAGGCTCAGGTACTGATGGGCTGCCATCTGAATTTTACAAGCATTTCTGGCATTTTATCAGTCATGACTTTTTTCTAGTGGTACTGGAGTGTATCTAAGAGAAAGAGTTGCCCCTCAGTTTCTGCAGGGCAGTGATCACCCTGCTGCACAAAAAAACGGGACCTCTGTGATTTATGGAATTGGAGACCTAAATCCCTTATTTTCTCTGATTATAAGATTTTATCCAGGCCTCATCTAACTGGCTGAAAGGCTGTCTGAACTCTCTGATCAAATATAATGTATTCCTAACTGCTGTATATTTGTTTTTAATGTGTGATGGTTTTTACTGTTAGCAAACTTTTGTAATCTGGGGCTTATTTCAATGGACTATGAGAAGGGCTTGGATAGCATTAACAATGGTTATTTTTAAAAGGTAGAGGCTTTTGGGATTGGATCAGCCTTCTCTTCATATATTCCTTTATAGTACCATAACATGTTTAGTGTCCTAAAGATTAAGAGAGGTCTAAGCTGCTGCTTCCCAGTTCTCAGAACCATTAATCAAGGGTGTTCTCTGTCTGGGATGCTGTATGCTGTTAGTTTGGAGCCATTCCTGCATCTTCTCAAAAATGGCCAGATTGGCCTCTCTGAGCCAGGGATGCCGGATGCTTTCACAGTTCATCTGTAGGCCTATGCTGATGATATCTCATTTTTTATCACATCTGACAATGATGAGCAGACACTTTGAGCTTGTTTACAAGTGTATGAACAGGCATCTTCTGCCTGCATGAACTGTATAAAGAGCAATTTGATCTCACTGGGCTCTTGGCAGTGTAGCAATCCCCCTTTGTTGCCCCACTAGTTGCAATGGGGCATTGCTGGCATTAAAGTATTGGGTCTGTTTCAGTTCTGAACAATATGTGCTAAGGGACTGAGAAGGGATGGGGGAGAAGGTACAAGAGTGCCACAGAAATGGCACTGGCTCCTTGCTGAACTCTCTTGGAGAGAGGTTTTGATTTCCAACAATCTTGTGGCTTCAATGTTGTGGCACCAGCTACTGTGTCTGGATCCTTCCCCGGGCCTTATGGACCAGATTCAGCAATATATTAACCATTTTTAAATAATTACCACGGGTTGCACCCTGCTTTTCTATTCCTGCCTTTAGATAAAGAGGGGCAGGGATTCATTGATTTAGTCAACTGGATGGTTGCCTTTTGCCTCCAGTCTTTCAGTGATTGCTGTACTCTGACTTCCCACTGGCCTGAAAGTCCCTTGCTTTTTCTCTCCTCCATTGTGCTGGGGGAATGGGCTTTGACTCTCACCTGTTTTTGCTGGCATCTGGTTGATCACAGAGTCTAGATTTGCCTCCATTCTATAATGGTCTTGTTAATGCCTGGCGACTTCTGCTAAGTCCAGGGACAGACCAGGCATTTTCTAGTTTGTGGATCTTGGAAGCACTGTTTTTTAACCCGCTTTTCCCACGGAAGTTATCTCATCCAGGAACCTGTTTTCTGACTTTACTCAGGCTGGGTTAACCAAGCTGTCCTACCTGTTTGTTCCGAGTTGGAAGTCAGCTCTTACTGTTCAGACCAGAATCTGCTCTATGAGTTTTTTGGACAAAGTCCTCACTGAATTCCAGGCAGTGCTTGCCCAGTTAGCTGCTCAGTATTTACAGAAATTT
Organism: Caretta caretta; assembly: GCF_965140235.1. Classification (NCBI taxonomy): domain Eukaryota; kingdom Metazoa; phylum Chordata; order Testudines; family Cheloniidae; genus Caretta; species Caretta caretta. The sequence continues at coordinate 58,424,694 of NC_134209.1, forward strand.
TTTTGCAGAGATTCTGCTTCTGGGGGGAATCTTGTGTTTCCCTCATTAATTGCCTCCCCTTGTTTGGATGAGATCGTTGTGCAAGTAGGCAGATTGTTGTCCTGGAGGGGTTTGGTAAATGTTTCTTTTGAAACTGTCAAGGTTCCTCCCCCACTCTGAACTCTAGGGTACAGATGTGGGGACCTGCATGAAAAACCTCCTAAGCTTATCTTTACCAGCTTAGGTCAAAACTTCCCCAAGGTACAAAATATTACACCCGTTATCCTTGGAATGGCCGCTACCACCACCAAACAATTACTGGTTACTGGGGAAGAGCTGTTTGGACGCGTCTGTCCCCCCAAAATACTTCCCAAAACCTTGCACCCCACTTCCTGGACAAGGTTTGGTAAAAAGCCTCACCAATTTGCCTAGGTGACTACAGACCCAGACCCTTGGATCTTAAGAACAATGAACAATCCTCCCAACACTTGCACCCCCCCTTTCCTGGGAAATGTTGGATAAAAAGCCTCACCAATTTGCATAGGTGACCACAGACCCAAACCCTTGGATCTAAGAACAATGAAAAAGCAGTCAGTTTTTTACAAGAAGACTTTTAATAAAAAATAGAAGTAAATAGAAATAAAGAAATCCCCCCTGTAAAATCAGGATGGTAGATATCTTACAGGGTAATTAGATTCAAAAACATAGAGAACCCCTCTAGGCAAAAGCTTAAGTTACAAAAAAGATACACAGACAGAAATAGTTATTCTATTCAGCACAATGCTTTTCTCAGCCATTTAAAGAAATCATAATCTAACACATACCTAGCTAGATTACTTACTAAAAGTTCTAAGACTCCATTCCTGGTCTGTCTCTGGCAAGAGCAGCACACAGACAGACTCAAACCCTTTGTTTGTCTCCCTCCTCCCAGCTTTTGAAAGTATCTTGTCTCCTCATTGGTCATTTTGGTCAGGTGCCAGCGAGGTTACCTTTAGCTTCTTAACCCTTTACAGGTGAGAAGAGCTTTCCCCTGGCCAGGAGGGATTTCAAAGGGGTTTACCCTTCCCTTTATATTTATGACAGAAACCATGACCAAGAAGCAGCTCCATGGCATGTGCATCAAGATGTGGCATTATGCCATCCTCTCTAATCTCCTTAATACATTCTGGAGGATGCCTGTCCCTGGGTGACTCTATGTCCCTGGCTTAGAGGGGAGGTTGTACAAACCACCTCTTCCTAAGCACTCTCCTGACTTCCAGCGGAGGCTCCTGAATAGCATTGTAGCAAGCAAGCCTTTTGTGCATCTTATTACCCCTGAAGTATCTGTGCAGTGCCTCTTATGGTCGGCTTCAGACACAGTGTTTCCATTTTTCCTACATTGCCCCTATTTGATTTCTCCCTTTTTTTTTTTTTTTTTTTTTTTTGGTGCAGCAGCTTTTCAGCAGTTTGAGACAGGTTTTCTCCAAGCTCCTGTTTGTTCTTGGACTGAGATACAGTGCTCACATTCAGCTTGTTTCCTGCCTGGATAACCTTTTGCTGGGTCAGATAAAACTAGCTGTTTTGAAATCTCATCTGTACAGAATGTCCGGTATAGAGCGATGTGATGTACTAGTGCTGTTCCACACACTGATTGTGGCCTGGCTACAGAAAAATTATACCTTTTATAAATTGACTTGTAACCTGGACACTTTTTGGTTGACTTGGTGTTAACAATATTTTGAGTTAACTTGTTGATGACGATGCTTTAGTGATCCATGTTTAATGTTCACTTAAGACATATCTGTTTGTGTATATATATATTATTTTAGATCATTATTACTAGTTTATCAAACTGAAAAATCAGTTATTTGCACAGCTCTTCTTCAACCTCATTTGAGGTACCACCACATCATATCAGATACAGAATGGTGAGCTTTCCACAAGTCAAGGGCTTCTGAAACAACATAAGGGACAGTATCTCAGCAGCCATGCAGACTGCACAATCTCTAATAGTCCATTTTCTTCAGATTTGCTGAGCTAAGTAGTATACATAGCCCTAGTATACATAGCCCTACGTATTAAGATACTCTGAGACTCCATCCATGGCAGGCTTTAAATGTTAAAGTCAAAATGTTTAAGTCAAGTAATACCCACACAGGACTACACACAGATTTTCATAACTGGGGGAGAAATCCGGGCCCCATTGGAGTCAATGGGAGTTTGGCTTCAGTGGGGCAAAGATTTCGTCCTTGGTTTTTAAGCTCATTAATATTTTTTTCTTCTCGTTCTAAATAGTCTATAGTTTCTTTCTTAACATTAATTCTAAATATTCCATCTTCTACAGATAATAAGAAACTTAACCAATTTCATAGGCACCAACCACAGAACTCAAGTATCCCTTTGTTAGAAGGCATATGGAGTATCTCATCTGAAAACTTGGACAGATATCACTTAGAATCACATCTTAATTTTACAAAAAAAAAAAAAAGGAGTACTTGTGGCACCTTAGAGACTAACCAATTTATTTGAGCATGAGCTTTCGTGAGCTACAGCTCACTTCATCGGATGCATACCGTGGAAACTGCAGCCGACTTTATATATACACAGAGAATATGAAACAATACCTCCTCCCACCCCACTGTCCTGCTGGTAATAGCTTATCTAAAGTGATCATCAGGTTGGGCCATTTCCAGCACAAATCCAGGTTTTCTCACCCTCCACCCCCCCACACAAATTCACTCTCCTGCTGGTGATAGCCCATCCAAAGTGACAACTCTTTACACAATGTGCATGATAATCAAGTTGGGCCATTTCCTGCACAAATCCAGGTTCTCTCACCCCCTCACCCCCCTCCCAAAAACCACACACACAAACTCACTATCCTGCTGGTAATAGCTCATCCAAAGTGACCATTCTCCCTACAATGTGCATGATAATTAAGGTGGGCCATTTCCAGCACAAATCCAGGTTTTCTCACATCCCCCCCACCCCATACACACACAAACTCACTCTCCTGCTGGTAATAGCTCATCCAAACTGACCACTCTCCAAGTTTAAATCCAAGTTAAACCAGAACATCTGGGGGGTGGGGGGTAGGAAAAAACAAGAGGAAATAGGCTACCTTGCATAATGACTTAGCCACTCCCAGTCTCTATTTAAGCCTAAATTAATAGTATCCAATTTGCAAATGAATTCCAGTTCAGCAGTTTCTCGCTGGAGTCTGGATTTGAAGTTTTTTTGTTTTAAGATAGCAACCTTCATGTCTGTGATTGCGTGACCAGAGAGATTGAAGTGTTCTCTGACTGGTTTATGAATGTTATAATTCTTGACATCTGATTTGTGTCCATTTATTCTTTTACGTAGAGACTGTCCAGTTTGACCAATGTACATGGCAGAGGGGCATTGCTGGCACATGATGGCATATATCACATTGGTGGATGTGCAAGTGAACGAGCTTCTGATAGTGTGGCTGATGTGATTAGGCCCTGTGATGGTGTCCCCTGAATAGATATGTGGGCAAAATTGGCAACGGGCTTTGTTGCAAGGATAAGTTCCTGGGTTAGTGGTTCTGTTGTGTGGTATGTGGTTGTTGGTGAGTATTTGCTTCAGGTTGCGGGGCTGTCTGTAGGCAAGGACTGGCCTGTCTCCCAAGATTTGTGAGAGTGTTGGGTCATCCTTTAGGATAGGTTGTAGATCCTTAATAATGCGTTGGAGGGGTTTTAGTTGGGGGCCGAAGGTGACGGCTAGTGGCGTTCTGTTATTTTCTTTGTTAGGCCTGTCCTGTAGTAGGTAACTTCTGGGAACTCTTCTGGCTCTATCAATCTGTTTCTTTACTTCTTCAGGTGAGTATTGTAGTTGTAAGAAAGCTTGACAGAGATCTTGTAGGTGTTTGTCTCTGTCTGAGGGGTTGGAGCAAATGCGGTTGTATCGCAGAGCTTGGCTGTAGACGATGGATCATGTGGTGTGGTCAGGGTGAAAGCTGGAGGCATGCAGGTAGGAATAGCGGTCAGTAGGTTTCCGGTATAGGGTGGTGTTTATGTGACCATTGTTTATTAGCACTGTAGTGTCCAGGAAGTGGATCTCTTGTGTGGACTGGACACTTCCACTTCCTGGACACTACAGTGCTAATAAACAATGTTCTGGTTTAACTTGGATTTAAACTTGGAGAGTGGTCAGTTTGGATGAGCTATTACCAGCAGGAGAGTGAGTTTGTGTGTGTATGGGGGTGGGGGGGATGTGAGAAAACCTGGATTTGTGCTGGAAATGGCCCACCTTAATTATCATGCACATTGTAGGGAGAATGGTCACTTTGGATGAGCTATTACCAGCAGGATAGTGAGTTTGTGTGTGTGGTTTTTGGGAGGGGGGTGAGGGGGTGAGAGAACCTGGATTTGTGCAGGAAATGGCCCAACTTGATTATCATGCACATTGTGTAAAGAGTTGTCACTTTGGATGGGCTATCACCAGCAGGAGAGTGAATTTGTGTGGGGGGGTGGAGGGTGAGAAAACCTGGATTTGTGCTGGAAATGGCCCAACCTGATGATCACTTTAGATAAGCTATTACCAGCAGGACAGTGGGGTGGGAGGAGGTATTGTTTCATATTCTCTGTGTATATATAAAGTCGGCTGCAGTTTCCACGGTATGCATCCGATGAAGTGAGCTGTAGCTCACGAAAGCTCATGCTCAAATAAATTGGTTAGTCTCTAAGGTGCCACAAGTACTCCTTTTCTTTTTGCGAATACAGACTAACATGGCTGTTACTCTGAAACCTATCTTAATTTTAGCTTTCACACCAGAAAAAACAACATCTTTTTCTTTTTCTTTTCTTTTTTGATTTTTGATTTTTGGCTTCCCTGGTTCCTGACTAACATCTTCTTTGTGGCCTTATATGGATCCTCCCTTCTTAATATTGCAGTACACCTGATTCAACATGCAAGCTCTCTGTGGGGGATCTTTCATGCACAGTGCCAAGATTACCACCACTGCAATGTTACAAAGAACAGCCAGACTGCTGTTCAGGAGCCATGGATGACAAATGCTTCTCACAAAGTCACCAAATCAGGATATACTCATTATGGTTTGGAACACATGTAGGACATGATGCCTTTCCTGTAGTAACTTGTTTGTTTGCCTGATTGTATTTGGGCACCTCAGGCCCATTCTCCATTTCACTTCTCAATCAGCACCCTTACCTTTTTTTCTCACACTCATGAGTGTGCATCCCAGTCCTGACTCTACTCCTTTCTATAAACTTGCTTTCCTGTAGTATTTGTGTACTGCCTTTAGCCATTTGCTGTCCTATTGCCATGGATATACTGTTATGCTGAATAGCTTCTGCCCCTTGCATATTTTCTAACTTTTGCAGAAGTTAGATAAACATCTCTGCTCTTTAATATAGGCACAGTATCTAGCAGTTTATCACAACTTTTACTGTATATGTACTTCCCCTTTTATTCTGGTCACCTACACTATAATCATATGCAGGTACTGTTACCTCTTTAGGGACATATTCATACAATTTTGACAATCGTGTTCTTATTTTTCTAATGCACAATGGAACAATTTGGGCCATCTTTCACTTATCAAAATGTTTAACTAGAGTATACCACTGAGATTAAGCCTGAATCATTATAGTTGTTTCTCTCATTTCAGCCCCTCCACCCTCAAGCTCCCTCCTGGCTGTGCAAAAACCTTGATGGTTATGGGCTTAGGTCACACCACTTAGTACCAAGGAACTGTCAGACCTTGTTTTCTTTCTGCTGTTCAGCTCATTAGCCAAAGTGTATTCTTTACTGCAGCAGGTCTGCATACTACATCCTAACCCAGTACATGACTTCAGGATGTGATCCCATGATGATCCACCATACAGGGTGAAAATCTGAGTGCTCTGTCACAATAAGCCAGCTATGACATCTTCCTGTGCTCACTTTACAAAGCTTGACAGTTCTGCAAGCTACAATGTTAAAGAAAATGTCAGTTCCCCTCTCAGCTTTGTTAATATAGTGCACCTTAAGGAATCAAAGTTCTTTGCCAATCCAAATACACATGTTGAGATGCTCTTAGCAGATGGCCAGTCCTTGACTGTCTGTTGGTTGCACAACAGATTTTGATGATAGCTAAATGAGTAGAAGAATCATATATAATTAAAAGGTAAATTGGGAAAATTTCAGATTGAGAAAAACAACTTTTTTGTCCTATAAAATGAAGATGTTTTAGAATTCTGGAGGTTTTGAAATAAAGTATTTATCCTATGTGTATACTAGTAGTAGTGTTGAAAGTTACTGTTTATATTACTGAGGAATATCCTTCTCCTACATAGAAAAGTATATATCTGTTACTTTTTATTTAAATTGTATATAGAACCAAGTGTATTTTATGTGTGTGTGTATGTGTATGTGTGTATTAGTTACGTAAAACAATATATTAAAAGAACATTAAGGTTGCAAATTCTAACACTCAAATATTAGGAAATACCAGAATTAAGGTTGCCTGTACAGAGGCGGGGTTAGAATCCAGTTCTCAACGACAGCATTCAACTGCCTTAACCATGAGACCATCCTTTCTTTTCCTGCAACCCTTTGCCTCATTTACTACACACCTCACAACTGCTGCCACAATGAATAGAAGCCAATCAAAGGAAAAATCCTAGCCCAAGTTGCCTACCTATCTATTTGGTTAGATAATACACTCTTTGACCTTTATCTACCAATACTACATTTTGACAAGCACTGTTCATGTTCTATGAATGGTAAGATAATTACTACAACAGCAACTCAGACCTGTGCATAAAGAAGTTTCCTGATAGGCAAAAGGAGATATGAAATGCCTCCTCCCTTATAAATAAGGTTTCTAATGACAATTAATAAAATCAAACAAACCATCAAAGGCCATTCTTGAAAAACAGTGTAGTAAGTTCAATACAATCAGAATGATAATATTTGATACAAGTCAGTAACCAAATCATTGGAAATTATTAATATAATGTTATCATTGGGAAACTCCTTACATCTTTTTTATCTTTGTGACTTCAATGTAACCCCCTCTCCCTCACCTTAGCCTTCCATGGTTTGTGAGGCGATAAGCCTTTCACTCATCTACTAAAGAGCAAGAAATACCAGCTTGATCACACCATTGGCCTACAGGTGAAAGGACCAGTGTTCCATTATCAGTCACTGGAATCGCCAAGATTCCTATATCTTTTCATCTATATGGAAAATGATGACCAAAACAACAATGCTGGGCAGGCATGTTTCCCCCTCATCTTATTTTAAACTGTTTGTGCCTTATTCTTCTACTTACAATGCTTTCAATCAGAAGTGAATCCATTAACATCAATGGTGTAAATGCAATGTAGGTGGGATAACTATCAGAGCATCAGAGTGCAATTTTGTCTGCTAAGCATTCCAGGCAAGCCTACTCTGAGAAATTATCTTTGAACAAAGAAACATTGTAACCTTTAAAAATGAGCTCTGACTCTAATAAACCCAAAGATCAAAGCTATTTAAACTTAAATATTCCAGGGATTTCAAAGACTGTTCTTATCGGGGGAAAAAATTAATAAAAGCGTAAATCAAGTGGTTGTTCCAGGCAGCAAATAATGATCACAGAAAACAAATCTGTATAGGAGTGATTTGTTAAGGTGCTGGGTCCTAAAATAAGCTTCAGAGAAAATAGTGTCACTTCCAAGCAGACAGGTGAAGCAAAACATATTTGCACAAAACAGTACAAATTAATATGTGGTGTATTATGTTTCAGCAATGTAATGTGCATTGGGTCACACTATGACCATGAAATAAACACCCAGTTGTAAGATCTGTTGGAACTTTTACCAGGATTGTAGGTTGTAGAAGAGGTTTATTTAACCAACTACTGGCTCTCAGGAGGATGTTCCAACCTAGTTCACTGTCTAACTTCACTCATAAATCAGATTCAGTACTCATGGTGACTCTCTCTAGAGCAACTTTCATAATAAAACGAGTGCCTTTCATTTCATTTATATTTTCAAGTGCCTCTTTAATAGCCAATTCATAGGTGGTTATTTAGGATACTAGCTTCCATAAACCAAAACAAAGAGGACAGTTAAACCTATGCAACTACTGTTACCAAATAGGTTACTTCTCCTTTTAAAATATGCTGACTACATCAAGGTTGCACTCACATAAAACCGCCAAGTAATAAGGGCCAGAATCTGCATTTTGTCATTTACATGCCTATATTGCGTCTTACATGAGTGGGGTAGAAACAGGTGAATTGGTCTTTAGCCTGAATCAAATTAGATTATTTCATGCAGGGAATACCATGTCCTATCACAGTAATATTTAATCAGAGAAAAGGTTAGACTGTAAATTTGGATCTCCTATGACAACTAGAAGAAGATGCCTTTGTTACTGTTGCTGAACTGGTTGCCATTAAAATGCTAACATTTACACAACGTTACCAGAAATTGATATCTGAGATACAGTAATGTTGGTTTTGTGCCTTAGGGCTGATCTACATTAAAGCTGTAAATCGACCTAAGTCATGCTACTTCAGTTACATATATTATGTAACTGAAGTTGATGTAACTTAGGTTGATTTACAGCAGTGTCTACTCCACGCTCTGTCGATGGGAGATGCTCTCCTGCCGACTTACCTTCCACCTCTGTTATCAATTTAGCTTGCCATCGACTTAGCTTGTCTTCACCAGACCCACTAAATCCACTGCATCAATTGCAGCAGTGTCGATTTAGCCATACGTAGAGACATGTCCTTAGAGTAGAAAATAAGTATTTTGTCTTAGAACATTTGTCATTCTTTCTATCTAATTTACAACTGCCTTCCTGGTGATCCTCTATAGTTTCAGCATTGTCCATAACCTGTGCAGTACTGAGTGCAGTAGAACCATCCTGGCACTCCATTCCTGCCCCAGTCCTGCACCTAGCACATCCTCTGTACCATGGCCTGCAAGGGGATCCTTGGACGGCAGCCTTACAACTGTCTTCCTCAGTTCCTGAGCCAGGGAAATCCTGCACCAACTTGAGGGGATTTTAATGCTTCTCTTCCCCACTTTTACCCAGCATACAGGATTTCACCCCATGCCTCCTGCTTGCACTATGTTGCTATATCCATTAGATTGAATAGGCCAATATGTGCAAGATGTGGGGCTTGGAAGCTGAAGTGGAGCTTTATGTCAGCAGAGTTCACTTTTTTTTTTCTTCCACCCAACCCCCTTCATATTTCCTCATTTCAGTCCTATTTCCTCTGCATCAATGTGTCTTGAAGCACAGTTAAGAATTTGGTCCCACATCTCCAAATTTTTCTAATAAAAATGTTAAAGCTAAGGCAAAAATGTTCAGTTATTTACCTAAAATTAGGCACCTAAACAAAAGTGACATGATTATGATAAGGGTTAAGTATCTGCAGCTCCTATTTAAGTCCTATATAAATATTTGAGGTGATTCTAATATTCATATGCCTTATGACCTAAAACCACATTCCGTGTATGCATAAAATGAGGTATCTATATGGATTTATTCCTAGTTTTTAATGTATTTATGTTTATGTAGTTCTTGTGAAAATGTGCAATAGATTGTCTTAACATGGCAAATTACATCTGGCTTATCCCCACACTTTATCAATCCAGTTCTGGGCTGTCTTGAAATTAGATTGATATTTTAATCCTGAATTTCTCTTGAGCAGAAATTTAGAATCATGATGAATTGGGCAGTAATGCTGGAATGTGAACAAGTGGCCACTACACACTAGGATAACACCACCAAAATACTTTTAATTAGAGACTGTAACCAGGATTTAATATTTAATAATATTTAATATTCCCAAATATTGAGGGAAGAAACATTAGATTAAATCCCCACTAATCTCATAAATTAAAGATTGTTGGTATCTATGTTCCTTTACCCTAAATTGATATGATAGGGATAATGTACATTTTATAATAGTCCCACTATTAATCTGACCATTTTGCATTTGTCTACTCTCCGTAATTGCCTGTACTCCTACAATGGATTCTTTCATCTGTTTACCTCAGAATGAGGGATGCTTTTCCACGACTTCAACAGGTTGTCTTGAAAATAGTGGCAACCTTGTCTGAGCATAAAGAGGAGATTATGACCTGACTGTCATGTACCAATAGAAATTGTCTGTCTCTCCCTTTCTGTGTCAAGAGACTTTTGGCAGCAACATAATATTCACTTCAAAATCAGTTTGTTCCTTAGCCTTTATATATATATATATATATTCCATTCATCTGATCCTCTTTCTTCCAAACAGTCTTCAGCCCTCCAGACTGATTAGATCCTAATTCTTTTGGCATGCTGTCAACTTGTCCTAGTCAGAATAACTATTAGGCCTTTGCTTTTGCTACTCCTCTGCAATTTTGTTTCCCTTTCTCCGCTTCATGTCTTTTCTTTGTGATTTTCACCTATTTTGCCTGAAGCTGTCTTCTGACAATATGTTACCACCTCTCTCTGTGGATTTGTTCTTTGCCTGCCCAAGTAATTTATTTATGTGTTAGCTTCCTCTTTTCCGTTATCCAGGCTGTTTGACTTTGTGTGTACTGCTTTTCATTTGCCTTAGATATTTAATATATTATTAACAATTTGAAACAGGAGGGCTTTTATATCTTTTAATGCAACAACATAATCATGCCAACTGTGTGTTTTTAAATGACTGGAATTCCTTGTGCACTCATACCAAAATAACACATCATGTGTGCTTATGAAGGCTGCAGAACTGAACACAAAGGATAGTGAGAAGCTTTGTATGCATGCATGTGTTTGTGTGCTCATGTGCATGCGTGCATACACTTGGCAGCTAAATGACATATTTAGAGTAGATGCCAAAATAAATAAAAATCATTTTTTAATTCTTATTATCTATTCTTGTATTTTCATTATATATAGAGATAGAGAAAAAAAAACCTTTCCAATCTAAACAACCCTTCAAATTCTGGTACTTGAATGTGACAGAAATTCCATCATATGATTTGTCCTTAAGCTCCAAAAATAAACTGAGATTCATATTCAACTCAAGATGGGGTTTCTGTTCCTTTTCATTAGTCTATACCACTAAAAAATGATGAAGGCAGACATTAGAAATCCAGCAGCAGATATCAAATAGATCCTACATTTATTATTTCCCCCATGCTAAAATTTTAACATGTTGAAAATGTTTGGTCTGACATGCACAAAACGATGGTGGCATGCTATCTAATCAGACTTCCCTGGGAAATAGGTGGAGATTGAATTGCTTAGACTTCTTGATACATCAGATTCAAGTTACTAGTCGTAATCCCATCCTGTTCTTTAGCTGATTTAGATTTCACACATCATATACCTTCCTACTAAGGCTGTCAAGCAATTAAAAAAATTAATGATTAATCACGTGATTCATTGTACTGTTGAACAATAATAGGATACCATTTATATTAAATATTTTGGATGTTTTTGACATTTTCCAATATATTGATTTAAATTACAACACAGAATATAAAGTGCACAGTGCTCACTTTATATTTATTTTTATTACAAGTATTTGCACTGTAAAAAAACAAAATAAATAGTATTTTTCAATTCACCTAAGTACTGTAGTGCAATCTCTTTATCATCAAAGTTGAACTTACAAATGTAGAATTATGTACACAAAAAATGCATTAAAATTAAAACAATGTGAAATTTTAGAGCCTGCAAGTCCACTCAGTCCTACTTCCTATTCAACAAATCACTCAGACAAACAAGTTTGTTTATATTTTCAGGCGATAATGCTAAAAGCTTCTGGTTTACAATGTCACCTGAAAGTGAGAATAGGCATTCACATGGCACTGTTGTAGCCAGTGTCACAAATTATTTATGTGCCAGATGCGCTAAAGATTCATATGTCTCTTTATGTTTTGACCACCATTCCAGGGGACATGAGTTCATACTGATTACAGGTTCTGCTCAATAACAATCCCAAGCAGTGTGGACCGATGCATGTCCGTTTTCATTATCTAAGTCAGATGCCACCAGCAGGATTTTCTTTTTTGGTGGTTTGGCTTCTGTAGTTTCTGCAACTGAGTGTTGCTCTTTTAAGACTTCTGAAAGCATATACTCTATACCTCATCCCTCTCAGATTTTGGAAGGCACTTCAGATTCTTAAGCCTTGGGTTGAGTGCTTTAGCTATCTTTAGAAATCTCATATTAGTACCTTTTTGCATTTTGTGAAATCAGCAGTGAAAGTGTTCTTAAAATTAACAACATGTGCTGTGTCATCATCCAAGACTGCTATAACATGAAATATGTTGCAGAATGCAGGTAAAACAGAGCCAGGGACATACAATTCCCCCCCAAGGAGTTCAGTCACAAATTTAATTAACACATTTTTTTTTTTTTAATGAGCGTCATCAGCATGGAAGCTTGTCCTCTGGAATGGTGGCCAAAGCATGAAGGGACATACAAATGTTTAACATATCTGGCACGTAAATACCTTGCAATGCCGGCTAAAAAAGTGCCATGCAAATACCTGTTCTCACTTTCAGGTGACACTGTAAATAATAAGCAGTCAGCACTATCTCCCATAATGTAAACAAACTTGATTGTGTTAGCAATTGGCTGAACAAGAAGCAGGACTGACTAGACTTGTAGGCTTTAAAGTTTTACATTGTTTTGTTTTTGAGTGCAGTTATGTAATAAAAACAATCTACATTTGTAAGATCAACTTTAATTATAAAGAGATTGTACTACAGTACTTGTATGAGATGAATTGAAAAATACTATTTCTTTTGTTTATCATTTTTATGGTGCAAATATTTGTAATAAAAATAATATACACTTTGATTTCAATTACAACACAGAATACAATATATATGAAAATGTAGAAAAACATCCAAAATATTTAATAAATTTCAATTAGTATTCCATTGTTTAACAGTATGATTAAAACTGTGATTAATTTTTGTAATCACAATTTTTTTTTAATTTAATCGTGTGAGTTAACTGCAATTAATCAACAACCCTACTTCCTACTGAAAAAAGCTCCAAATGACCACGCACCTGACAGCAAGTTCAAACAATGCTAGTGAGGCCCATGGATGCCTCCTCTGTTTGATCCATAAAGAGGCTCCTTTGGGCTAGAAACTATGACTCCACCACAAACTGGGCTCTTCCGTGGCACCAAGATGAATGAGCAGGAAGCAAGAGGGGTTTTTTTGGTTTATTTGTTTTTTCTGTTTTCTGTGGCTTTTGCATTTTTTGCTGTAAGAGTCAGTTGAAGGAAAAAGGAGATAGTGTGAGAATTTTTTCTATTTTGGGAAGAGACACATGTCATTGCAAGAAGTTTGACTAGGATACCACTGGGATACCACAGTGATCATTAAAGTTATTATTGTCCTTCAACTCCATTTTGCAGGGTACCATATCGTCTGTCACCTTGCTTCGGAGTGTAGATGAGACTACAGTGAGAGGCAGTGACATGGTTTGGCTTGTCATACCATTAATATGGTCTGAGTTTCATATAACCAAGATATGCCTCAACATGTAGTTGCTCAGCTTTCTGGAACTCTACCCCGCAACAGAGCTTGAATTAATACTAAATTGTTGCAGTTCAAAAAAAGTCAAAAGTTCTATCCAAAGCAGATCTAAGATGGTGGAAGTGATTTCTGGTTCTCTGAGGGTGTTCTTTCATCATTTTAAATAAGATATACAACAAATGGGGTCTTTCCATTTCTGCAGGTCCAAGTTGTTATGACCATTCCTCTTGTATACAGAGTTCACCACAGTCCTCCACACATTTGTGATCTCCAGATTGGACTCTAGTGTACTCTGCACAGGGCTATGCTTGATGATCACATGAATTTTGAGATAGTGCAGCTGGTCACTTACTTAGAAGACCTTATGGTTTGATGAACATTACATCAGAACTCCATAAAATACATTAGCTTCCAGTTCATTCCCAGGTGTAATTCAAGTTCATGTTATCCTGCAACATGGCAGCTGCGATCATCTGGGATACCTGATCTGAGAGTACTAAATTTATGACAATGGGGGATGGGGAAGATCCTCCATTCCAAAATTAATGCTCTCCCCAGTGTGTAGTACATTGGAGGTATTGGCTCAAATCCAGCACTGTCTCCCTTTTATTTTTAATCACAAGCCTCCCTGTTGAAAGTGCCAAGCTAAGAGTAATTGTTACAAAGGTCTATATGCAGTTGTAGTGGATCTAAACCAATTTCTTTTGCCCTTGGAGTCTTTTGGTTTATTTAGAAAGAGCCTTCATATTGTAGATGCTTAAAACTGTGCTTTAGAGTCATCCTACTTACATTTTATATATATATATATATATAGAAAATGTAAGTAGGATTTACCAAATCCTTATAAATATATAAGATCCTTTAATATAATTTGTTTTTGGTAAGATCCCTGTTAAAGATAGTTTGTATCTAGCTGACTGCATTCAGTGACCTTTTGCATAATCATTTATTTTTTCTAACTAAAATTTAATTTTCTATTTTTGGTATGCAGACCACTGTATGACCTTTCACTACCATCTGGCATTGAGTTTCAGCTCTAGCAGAAGAGCACAGTGTATACAGGAAGCAGCTTGCCCTTGAATATCATATTCACAATGAAGCAGAAGTTCTGTGACTTGTTGGGTCAGTCAACAGAAGGCTTTGATGTGTCAAATCATCGGTGTCTTTTTTGTATGTACACTTGTTGAACTGTAAGAAGGCCATTGTTCGTTCACGGTCATATAAATGCAGCATGACTCTAAAAAGTATGGTTTTCATTTTAAGCTTTTCTGAAGTGTTCCAAAATATATTGTCTATAATATTGATATATATGACTCTCCCAGGAACAATTAGGTTTTCAAACTTCTCAGTAGCAAAACTTTAAACAATGTATGCATGCTGCAGATGAAGTTATTTGAAACGGAAGAAAAATACCTTAAACTAAAATGTGTACATAAGTAATACAGTGGTAATATATATATGCTAAATGATCACAAAGCACATTAAAAACTGATATACAAAAGACACTCAGAGATTGCCCACCACTGAAATATAGCAAGTGTTTTAAAGTTAATAATAAATAATAAATATCAGTTTAGTGAACACTTTAGGAGAAGCAGTGAAAATTAAAATCACCAATTGAAACAACGGAGCAGAATGTATTGTAAATTAATTACCTAGGTTAGCAATTGGCTAGGACATTAGGGGTAACACACCTACTCTTATGCAAAGTACTATGAGACCTTTAGTGACCATAGGTGTTCAGGAAATAGGTTTTACATCTCATCTAAGACAGTACAAGTAAAACATTCTTACCACCATGCTGGGATTAGAGCTGTGCAGGAAACAGCATTTCTGTTCTGTGGATAATTTGGCATTTCTGATTTTTTTTTCATTTTGAATACAAACTAAAGGTCAGAAATGCAATTTTTTCTGTGTAATGGAAGTTTCCAAAAAAAATCTGGGCAGGGAGCCAGCTAGAAGTAAATTCTACAGTTCAGATGCAGGCACATAAATTTAGCTCCAATCACAGCAGACATGGGAAATGCAGTTCCTCCCCATGAGGTGAGAGCTTTTAGTTAAGAATAAATACGTGCAGTATAACTTTAACAGCAAAGATGTTAAAGATCATTTAATTTCAGTATTAGGTGTTTTGTTCACTGCAGCAAAAAATAGACTATTATGGAATGGGGCACAATGATTTTTGATGAATTAGATGAAAAATCCCACTGGAGCAAAATCAATCTCAGCTTGGGGCCTTGAGATATTGATCTACCTCAAGTATTATATTACTAATTTGTGAGGCTTTGGATCTGAAAAACTCTATGGTCCTCAACATGATGACTTTGGTGTAAGACTAAACCATGGCAGCTCTAAACTTAAGATTAGTTTCCAAGAAAATCTTTCTTTCTTTCTTTCTTTCTTTCTTTCTTTCTTTCTTTCTTTCTTTCTTTCTTTCTTTCTAGAATCAATTTAAAATGGTATTATATGATTCATTTACTAATATCCTCTGCTAGTGAAGTTGGGTGAAAGCAAACATTTTATAAACAATTTTCTTCTTGATGGTTCATTATGTTATAGTACATCCCCAAGAGCCATTTCAATATGACAGCTCCATTGTTTTCCTCCATTTTCTCATCTCTGAAAGTATGAGTGGCCAATTAACTTTTAAAACTATATCTACACAATGTGAACAACAGTTAAAAATGCTTTTTGTAAATACAAACTAGAAACATGTTGTCTAAACAACATATCAGTGTAAATACACGGAATGGAAAGTGTAAGCTTTCTGCTAAGTGAAGTATCCTCTTCCTATGAGGTTTTTATCTGTGAAGCTACCCCTAAAATATCACTATTGCATTCAGGTCAACAGCTCTGTTGAAGTCCATTAGAAATTCCACTTCATATAACACATTTCACTATAATAGCAAAAGTCTTTGCTCCCAAGAGTGAGCACGGTAATACATTTTTATGATGTAATTGTCCACAGCCTAGAGAACACCTGTTAGCTAAATCTGATTTAATATAGTTCTCCTAACACTGTGAAACTATAGAATGGTATAGTAAGGTAGTTAGGAAACAAAGTAAGAACTTGATTTTTACAACAAAAAGATAGTAGCATAGCTCATGATGTTTTTCTCCATTTGAAGGTCTTATTAATTATACAAAGAGACCATGAAAATAATATATTGTTCTTTGTACAATTTGCAGTATCACAGCTGAGTTTCATAACTGTCTATGCACTAAGAATGAGAAGCAGTAAATAAACCCCACATAATTATAACTGCTAGATATAAATACTAATAAAAATACTTTCAAAATATGTTCAGCAATTTGATTATTATTAATCATGTGCCCTTGCCAGAAAGAAGAGTTTTACTGTCAGAGCTCAATGGCACTATAGTTTACCATAAACAAGCAAAAGAACTTAATTTGCCAGATCCTTGGTACATGATGAAATAGTGTGAGCAAACATATACCTGGTGTAACACTGTTTACTTCAAATAAGGTAAGCCAGGAATGATTTTTAGTATGTCTTACCATTACATGCAGAAAGAGGGATATAGACAAACGTTGTTATGCATTGTTTGCAGTGTTGGTGTAGCTGTTTTTGTTAGACATGCTAATTAATGTTACTTAATCATTTTTAGTCAATTTTTCAGCTTTTCTTTAAATTAGCATGTTCAAACTTGTGTGACTTTAATTTTTAGCACCTGAGTTTTGAAGCCTAAACTTAGATTTATTCATACAAACTTGATGTTCATGACAAATGTGGACCTTAGATATCTGACTATTCAGTTAGAATGCATAACTGTAATTTTTAATGTACAATTTGCAGGTTAGTGGTGTGCAAAAGCTGGGTACTCCGTTTTGGACCAAATTTAGGATGACCACTTTGAAAATATGGCTCCTTAGTTCAGAACTGAATATATTGTAAGATGAGGAGAAAAGATAGAGTCCTTGACTGGTATCCTTAGACTTATTTGTGCATATTTTCTCAACCAAACTGTGTGACAATAGTTCACAGTTTGTATTTTATAAAAATGATATTAAAACATGTCAGGCAAACTCTGATTATGAAATTAAAGAATTTGATTGAGGACAAATGTGTGTTTGGACAGATGGAATTAAATTTATATATTTTAAAACTTGAATTAACTTTTTTTTCTGAATCCTGTTGATCTCAGTGACCTTGTTTGTGCTAAATATGGGACTATCTACAAGGGAATGCATAATTTTATACTCTGTAGGCTTAAATTAAATGCCAAATAGCTTCAAAAGCCATTTTAATTGCTAAAATGAAAAGACGACACACATCAAAGAATCTTTATTTTTTCATGCTGATGCCTACATAGCTTTTTTTATATCCACTTAAAGCTGTTAGTTAGACTTTATCCTTATTATGGCACCCCTTGAATAGTCATGTGCTTTTCAAAACTGCAATAGCACATTTTCAGAATAAAAAGGAATTCAAATCCGAAACTTCAGTCCTTTTCCCCAAAAAACTTCATGTGCACATAATACATTTAAGATTAATAAAAACAATACTTACCTCTTACATAATCCTTTCCATATGTAAATCTCAAAGCACATTAACATGGAAATCTGTATCATTTCCCCTATTTTACAGATGGGTAAACTGAGGCACAGCACTGACTTGCTCAAAGTCACCCAGATGGACAGTAGCAGAGCCAGGAACTGAACTCAGGTCTCCTTTTGTTTCGACCAGCTCTACCACACATGTGAAATGAGCATGTGAGACAGGATTATGCTTGGAATGGGAAATAATGGTGGCGTCATAGATTGCCTATCGTTACTATACAAGGTAATTGGTAATTTTTTTCTTTTTCTTTTTTTTTTCTTTTTTCTGATGGTGACATTACAATTTATCACATCAAAGACAGTCCTTTGAAGCTATGGTGTTAGACAATATACACTAAAACTATGGTTTAATACCCATCTTGGCTGTGGATGGCAGGCAGCATTTCTGAAAAGACTATGCCCATGTGAGACAATGCCCATGTTCTTCATAAACATCCGCGGATGTCAAAATAAAATACTTTAATGAATGCTATTCAGTATCCAAACCAGCATGAGCTAGCCAATAAATACTGAACATTACCTAATGGTTTTGAATTTGCATATTAAAATGCTAATCCAAGTAGGGTGAATAAAATTCATACAGACCCTGATTTTCAGAGGTGTTGATCACTAACTTTAACTGGAGCTATGAGTACTCATCACGTTTGAAAACCAAGTGCTTCTGGAACATTAACACCCATCAAATTTTATGTCTCTCTTTTTAGTGTTATTTCTTATATAAATGCAGGAAATGTTATTCAGGGTATGATTTTATTTCTTAGGAAGTTTGCCTAAAAAAGAGAGGAGAGCAAGCTCTGATTCTGCATTATAACCTTGTGTTTGATAATATTACCACTATTTTTTTGTTTGTAAAATGAAATTATTCATATGACAATTCAGTGACCTTAAAAAGTAATTTGGTCTTCACATTCTTGTTGCTTATCTTTATGCATTGATGCCAGAGGATGATGTGCAAAATTATGAGAAAATGACAGAAATGGAAATGACTTATTAGGTCATCTTCTCTATCCTCTTGTAAATACAAGATTGATACCTACAAGAGAATTTTGTCCAGTCCAGTTATGTCATAATGGGGCTTCCAGCATGTTCGTTCTAAGACTAGTCAAAAGTTCAATAGACCTAATGGCTAGAAAACTTTCCATGATATCAAGTCAAAAGTTACTTTCATAATTTAACTTCTAGCCAAAGCTCCTTCGGCAACCATACAACAGTTATTTCTCTGACTTTTTAAAATAGTAGTATAAAGGTGATGTTTTGTTTTATTTATTAGGCATGAACCGAGTGCTTGACAGTGTATTGAATGTAGAAGATATTCGGTGGGATTTTCAAAAGTACCTAAGTGACTTAGGAACACAAACACCACTGGCTTTCACTGGGGCACATGCTCCTAATTCACTTAAATTCTTTTGAAAATCACATTTATAGACTTTACCCATTTATAATCTAGACATGCATTTACAATCAGTAGATAACATGTAGATGCACACTGGTCTGCCACTCATCAAATTATCATAAGTTATTGTTATAGGTGATCCAAGAATGGGACAGCATTAGCTAGCTAGCTGTACAATTTTGGATACAATGAAAAGAAACAGCTGGAAGTTGGTATCTGACTAATCCAAATAAAAGTGGACTTCAGTTTGATTGAGATAGCCATTCACCATTATGGGTCCTTCTCTGAATTTGCAAAAATGACTCTGCAATTTATATGAGGATGGGTAAAATTTCAGGAATTGCTGCTTCTGACCCCAGCAGAAATATCACAGGAACAGTTTCTCTTAAAATGTTATGATGGTTCTGGCCAAATTTAGAACTGGTCTGAATCCATCAGTGCAGAGTGTTTTTCAGAAATGAATAGAAAATACCTTAAATATTTCAGAGTGAAGTGGAGCTTCTCAATGAAATGTTTATCTTTGACTTCTTTATATAACGATATGTACCCTCAAAATGAGGTCTGAAATAGGAATGGACAAAATTATTAAGCAAACAGCTCCCCCGAAAGTCTCCTTTTTTGAAAGTTGAAGTTGAACTAAACCATTTAATGTTTGTTATGTAAGTAGAGAACCTAGGGCAAAGTTAAACTGAAAAACAGCACTTTATGCAGAATTTCACATAATGGTGCATTCAGACATTTTCAAGTCTACTTCATAATAAATGGTTTCACTACTGCATATCCAAGTTCACCATAAAAGGTTTCTTCTATCATCTAAAATCAGCAGCTGTTTTCATAAATGCATATGGAATAATAGCTGTTTTTACAAGATCTGCGTCAATATGCACCTGGCCTATCGAACTGAAATTAGAATCAAACTCTAAATAGAGACTGGTATTGAAATTTTCAAGAAGAAAAATAATCAGTTGATATTTACAAACACTAGTTGCTTCTTAAAAATAGATAAACAATTATCCCCTTTTCTCTGGTAAGAATTTTCCTTTGCAGAACAGGCATTTATATATGAACACTTGCTGTGAGTACGCAGCATGTGCATTGTACGCTGTTGAGAGAGTAACAGAGATAAAGACTGGCAAAGAGCAAAAGGAAGAAAGACAGAGATGGATACAGAGGATAATTTACTTGGATATAAAGTATTCAATCTGAAATAATAGAATTGGATAGAAGCCACTAAACTAAGGCCTCGTCTACACTAGGAATCTACTTCAATATAGCTACATCTCTCAGAGGCGTGAAATATCCACGCCCCTAAGAGACACAGGTAATCAGCCTAAACACCAATATAAACAAATGCTAGGCTGATGGGATAATTCTCCCATTTACCTAGCTACTGCCACTCAGGGAGGTGGATGACCTATTCCTATGGGAGAACCCCTCCCATCGGTGAAGCTAGTGTCTTCACTGAAGAGCACAGGTGCAGCTGCACTGCTGGAGCATTTTAAGTGTAGACAAGCCTTAAGCTTAGGGCATGGCTCCACTTGCAAATGTAGAGTGCTGTGAGTTAAACCATCCCTCAGAGAGCACAGTAGGGAAAGCGCTGCACTGTGTCCACACTGTCAGATTCAAGCGCACTGGCGTGGCCACATTAGCAGCTCTTGCAACGCCACAGAGAGCAGTGCATTGTGGTAGATATCTCAACATGCAAGTGGCTGCAACGTGCTTTCAAATGGGTGGGGTGGAGTGTGACAGGGAGTGTGTTGTGTGTATGTGGGGGGAGAGAGAGTGGGTTTTTGGGGAACTGAGAGTGTGTCAGCATGCTGTCTTGAAAGTTCAGACAGCAGCAGACCCCTCTCCTCCCCGCCTCTCTCTCACCCACACTCACAACAGCAGCATTCCACAGTAATGGCTTGCTTTGTCCCAGAGCAGATAAGTATGTTGGCTGTCAGAAACGGAGCTTTGAAAGGGCATATCCGCATTCCTATAGCCGATTCCAAAACAATGACAAGAGTGGCCACTTGATTTCAGGGGATTATGGCACGTTTCCAGAGGCCGATCAGAGCACAGTAATGCAACACCTCACTCACACTGACGCTGGGACATTTCAGCCAAGGCAGAGCAAGCATTATGCTTCTTGTGGAGGTGGATTACCAGGAGTGCTCCAGCTGCAGAGTCCAGGCACTCTAAGTGCTCTGCCAGTGTGAACAGGTCATGAGTTAGGGCGCCTAGGGATGCTTTAATGCGCTCTAACTTGCAAGTGTAGCCAAGCCCTTAAATTCATGCACCATTCCATTCCAATCATGTTCAGGGATAAGAACTAAGTATGGCACCCAATGGTGCTGCGGAAATCCTACTTTAATGTTCAGGATGGGATAACTTTGTCACACAATCTGAGAGACAAATAAAGTAACTCTCCCCCAAATATATGTACATATTTATGTACATAAGGGGTCAAAATTTCCTTTAGAGAGATGTAACAGATTCAAGTGAAGGACAGAATGGATTTAGCCACTGGGTATTTATTTTCCCTTAAACCTTCAGAAAATTTGAGAGCAGAGACAAGAAAAATGCAGCAGTGATAGAGCACCAAAAGCCCACTTTATGTACTTTCTAACAACAGAAAGACATTTATGGTTGCCACTGACTTTTAAAAATCTCTTTGTCTGTTTGGAAATCTGGAATACTATTATTTTTATATAGTATTTTTAGATGTCAGTACTGAAGATGTAAAAACAGAAAATGTAATAGTGACCCTAAGCATGTTTGTGTCTTATTTGTGTGAGATCTTTATGAGGATGTCATTGTATTTCTAGGTTTCAGAGTAACAGCCATGTTAGTCTGTATTCGCAAAAAGAGAAGGAGTACTTGTGGCATCTTAGAGACTAACCAATTTATTTGAGCATAAGCTTTCGTGAGCTACTTGAAGTGACCTGTAGCTCACGAAAGCTTACGCTCAAATAAATTGGTTAGTCTCTAAGGTGCCACAAGTACTCTTTTTCTTATTGTATTTCTATCATCTGATAAAAGTAAATAAACTGTGCCTCTCTATTTTATATTGCAATATCATCAACATTGGTATCCCTTAATTTTTTAATACTTCATGAGTATACTGATTGGACCACCAGTGACATATATTAAAGGGACTGAGGAGCAAAAAGAATGAATAATATTTGTTTCAATGTCCATGGAAAACCTTCCATTTAACTATTTAAAATTCAGGAGCATATCTAGCTCATCTTAATGAAACAACTGAAAAAACTTTGTTATTCTTATAAGTCAAAGGGATAGTTTTGTAGTTACACTATCCTTTTTCAAACATTTAGATCCACTGAAACCATGAGTTGAAATCCTAGTAGGGACAACTTGATCCTTCAGACTTCAAGATAGAAAAGTATTGACCAAAGGTTTTACAACACTGCAGTTCACTCTTAAAAATGTTCAAGATCAAATAATCACACTTAGCCAAATTTATTGTCTAAAGACAAAGCAATACAATATGAAAAGGAGACATGCATACCCTCCTTCTGTGAAGCAAATTCTCACAGCGTGTTCAACTTGCACAGAAGGTGTGCTTCAAATTTCTGCCTTTCAGCTAGTAGTATTTATAGTATGATTTACAAGTTACAAAGCTCTTTACGCATCACTAAAATCCAACTGATCAGTTTGCAATTGTTCCTTGTTGTTTTGTTGTGTACTTTTTTTGTCTCTGTTTTGGATGCCATATTCCAAACTAGTTGGGTGTAGAAGCACATCCCAGCCTGTCTTAGGACACACCATTCATGTATCTTGGCTTTGATAGTATTTTCAAATGCCAATGCTGAGTTCAGCCTTTCAAATTGTTGTGGCGTACCTGATGTAGATGAACAGGAATGTGGGAAGAACATAACGCATTCAGCTAACATGACTTCCCAACCCCAATGTATATATATACCATGCCCATAATACCTATTAAAATGATATATACTACACTTACATAGATGTATTGGCTAATAGGTAGGTAAATTAAATACCATGGAGATATAGATAAATTGTTACCTGAATTTGCTGCATACTGGGAAAGAATAGAAGGCAGGGTTTTGTTTATATGAATCATAGAATAACAGGAGTTGAAGGGACATCAGGAGGTCATCTAGTCCAACCCCCTGCTCAAAGCAGGACCAATCCCCAATTTTTGCCCCAGATCCCTAAATGCCCCCCTCAGGGATAGAACTCACAACCCTGGGTTTAGGAGGCTAATGCTCAAATGACTGAGCTATCCTTCCACCCCCGAATCTAGCTTCCAACTATGCTAGGTGCTATACAGACACTATCACAGCCCAAAGAACTTACAAAAAAGACAATCAGATGAAGGATGGGAGGTAAAGATGGCAGTCATGGTGATGATTGACATGTCTGTAATACGGGAGTGGGAAGTGGGGCAGTAGCAAGAGATAATGAGTTTTAAAAGAGCAAAAGAACAGGAAAAAAGTGTCTGTGGGTGGCTGCATGCTCCATTTTCAAGGAGGTAAGCACTCTACTGTCTACTCCAATCCTCTGCTGCCCTATCGTAGAAATCATAGAATCATAGAACTGGAAGGGATCTTGAGAGGTCATCCAGTCCAGTCCCCTGCACTCGTGGTAGGACTAAGTATTATCTAGACCATCTCTGACAGGTGTTTGTCTAACCTGCTCTTAAAAAGCTCCAATGATGGAGACCTCACAACCTCCCTTATTACACTGCCCAACCACCCTGACAGTTAGGAAGTTTTTCCTAATATCCAAACTAAACCTCCCTTTCTTCAATTTAAGCCCCTTGCTTCTTGTCCGATCCTCAGAGGTTAAGAAAAACACTGTTTCTTCCTCCTCCTTCTAACAACCTTACACATACTTGAAAACTATTATCATGTCCCCTCTCAGTCTTCTCTTTTCCAGATTAACAAACCCATTTTTTTCTATCTTCCCTCATAGGTCACGTTTTCTAGACTGTTAATCATTTTTGTCGCTCTTCTCTGGACTCTCTCCAATTTGTCACACCCTTCCTGAATTGTGGCACCCAGAACTGGACACAGTACTTCAGTTGAGGCCTAATCAGCATGGAGTAGAGCGGAAGAATTACTTCTCGTGTCTTGCTTACAACACTGCTGCTAATACATCCCAGAATGATGTTCACATTTTTTGCAACAACGTTACACTGTTGACTCTTATTTAGCTTGTGGTCCACGATAACCCACAGATCTCTTTTTGCAGTACTCCTTCCTAAACAGTCATTTCCCATTTTGTATGTGCATAGCTGATTGTTCCTTCGTAAATGGAGTACTTTGCATTTGTCCTTGTTGAATTTCATCCTATTTACTTCAGACCATTTCTTCAGTTTGTCCAGATCATTTTGAATTTTAATCCTATCTTCCAAAGGATACCTACCCTCCCAGCTTGGTATCATCTGCAAACTTTATAAGTGTACTCTGTGTGCCGTTATCTAGCTCATTGATGAAGATATTGAACAGAACTGGACCCAGAACTGATCCCTGTGGGACTCCACTCATTATGTTCTTCCAGCATGACTGTAAACAACTGATAACTACTCTCTGCGAATGATTTTCCAACAAGTTTTGAACTCACCTTATTGTAGCTCCATTTAGGTTGCATTTCCCTAGTTTGTGTATGAGAAGGTCATGCGAGATAGTAACAAAAGCTTTACTAAAATCAAGATATACCATATCTACTGCCTCCGCCTTATCCACAAGTCTTGTTACCCGGTCAAAGAAAGCTATCAGGTATTGGTTTGACACAATTTGTTTTTGACAAATCCATGCTGACTGTTACTTATCACCTTATTATCTTCTAGGTAATGACCTATGACCTAGCCCTTTTTCTGACAGCTTGCTTCTAGGGAGGAGCAGAAACAAGCAGGATGTTCTTGGGTAGCAGTGTAAGGAGAATTGTTTCTTGCTTGCTCCTCAGTTAGTTGGTCGCACAGTCCAGTTCAGATTATATGACAGAACTAAAACATATTTTTGAATTCAAAATCAGCTATTTGCTAGAAATCATGGAGGAAAATGGATCAGAAACTTTTGAAAAGGAAAATTTAAAGGAGTACAAGCTGGAGCTGATTCTAAGTTCTACTTCTGATGTTCATTTCAATTAGACAACATAAGTACTTTAGCTAAAGATAAGTTGTTTTTGGGGGGACATAACTGATTAGACTTTGCTGTGCTGCCTGTTGCCCCTTCCCAAAAAGTTCCCACCTACCCCCCCCCCCCCAAAGACAGTTACGAAGCTGTAGGGGGTAGTTTATTTTATATAAATTGTGAAATAGTGTTATATCTTTGGGGAATCATTTTATTATAATGTATTTTATTTTAGTGCTTAGCTGTATCTCAACTGAAATATTGTTGGAATGAAAAAACATTCAAAAAGATACAAACGTTCAGAAAAATGGATATCTGTCATTAAACAATGAACCATAATCAATAGCTAAGATGCTCAAATTACTGATTCCTAGTAAAATATGCTATAAATTTTCATATTCTTCTATGAATAAATTATTCCCTACAAATATTTCCATTATTTGACCAGCACTCTAGATTTTCAGATAATGCAAATAACTTATTTAACATTTTTCTGTCAATCATTGAATAATTTATTCATTTAGATATATTTTATAGATATTATTCAACCAGATGTTTGCGGGAGCTATTGAATGTCTTTATTATTTGTAAGCAAGGAGATTTCTGCAAGGAAAGATAAACTCTCAACTAGCAAAACTTAACTTCCTTGTAACAAGTATTCTGTATCTTATTTTACATACCCAAGTGCATAATTAACTCAATATATTTTCACCTCACTGTTGATTTAACAAGTAGATTTCTACAACAGTATTTAACGTGATGACCCTTTCAGTTTTTATCAAAATTTTCTACTTTTGCTATCCTTCCTATGCTTATTCTTCAGTCTCTTAAGACATTCAGAAAACTTAAATTACTTTAATTTGTGTGTTCAAGATAGCTGATAGAGATTTACACTGCTTGCCGAAGTCTGTTAAGACAAGCATTTTGAACTTAGTATCTACATAAATACATATTGAATAAATGTGGATCTTTGGTATATGAGGACTGGCATAAGAATTGAGCTTGTTTAAATACAATCATAACAGAGAAAGAGAGATAGAAGGAGGGACTGAAAAGAAAGCCTAATCAAAGAAGTTGGCATAAAATATATCATTTATTTATCAGATTATTTTCATTCAGATGGCATAAAGGGAACTAAACAGCTGCACAGAAGTGATAAGAAGGTGCAATGATTGAAGTATGAGCAAATCTTGTCCCTTGCTGTAGGATCCATCCTATGCAGTTCCCCATTTTGTGCCATGGGGCAGAATTTGAGGAACTCATGAGCGCATATACCCATGGAATCCCAGTTATACTCCTATCTTTCATGAAGTAAAGTGAAAGACTAATGGAAGCTATTTTAGCCCTGTGGTGCTAATAACACTTGTTAAGTGCAGAGGTATTTGAAACTGCATGGCTAGCCTCTGCTTGAGACCCAGTGTACCAGAGGGGGCTGGGACAGAAAAGAGGAGGAGTTTCTGATTAAGAGGCTGGTCTGATATTCCAGGGCAACCAACTGCAGACTCCGACATATGGCTAAGACTGCCAAGAAAACTGCAATGACTGTGGACAGACACAGTGCAGTCGAGGAAAGGGAATTGGCTAGTTGGCATCAGACTTCAGCAGCAGAAGGAGACATAGCCCTCAGTTGCTCTGTGCAGAGTAGGGGAAAGATCTCTATTTTATCTCTGAGCCAGAAGGGTCCAGCCATTCAGAAACACCAGCTTTACAGAAGGTTTTCCCCTTCAAGCCGCTGTCCCTGAAACAGTTTGATTATTGAAACCACTGGGCAGGGAGAGAAGCCAGCCCCTGTATACAATTGTTGGTCCTCTAAGGTGGACTACAGAGCCACTGAGGAGGGAAGATAAATTGGATACTATCACTTTTGGGAATTAGGGGTGTTCCAGGAAGAGGCTACATGGACACATAATTTTCAGTGATGATGGTGCCCTATGGACAGCATTCCAGTCTCAGCACTAAACCTTTTTATGGTCAGGTTTCAAAGCCACTATAATTTTATTTGCATGCTTTACAAGAGAAAACCAACAAAGCCAGCTTTAAAAACTAGCTTTTGCAATATTTTTTATTGAGATGCTTGTTTAAAATTTTCTGAGCTTGTAAAGGTATAATTATCGTATCCTAATAATTATAACAGACAACATTTCTCTTCCTGTTTGATCTAAACTGTAAATTTCTGATCATCTTGTCAAAGACAGAGCTGTTTTCATGGGAATATTTTGAACTTTGATGAAAATTTTATGACACTTCCAACAAAACATGCTGCTCATTAAAGTTTTATACTGAGAGAGCTCTATCTGCATTGTTTTTGAATGGTAAATACCACATAATTGTCATCAATAAGCTGTTGATGAAATACCTGTTCCCAGAAGTTTATGTCTGCAGACGGGAGGTTGGTGTCTCTGATGAATACTTATTTTTATTGTCCCAGTGTGCTGAGATTTGGCTTCTATAGTTCTGTCATGGTGATGGTCCCATAAAGTCAAAGAATAATGAAGATGCTGGTGATTTATTTATAACATTTTGCAAGGCATTTTCAGAGGAAGCAAATTATGTAGTTTTCAGATATCTTATCCACTCTCTTTCTTTGTCCTAAGAAATACGAGGGCAATCATGGTCCCCTTAGTTTCCTTCATAACTTTTTATGAGTCAAAACTTAATACATCTGTTTTCAGATGGTAATGGACAACACTGGTTCCTCTCCTATATGAATATAAACTACTATGTTGTTTTCCACAGGACAACTAGTTCAGACAACTGGCCATCTGCACAGCAGCAAAATATAGTCAATCGCTCAATTTTTTTGTGGGACTCTCTGGGATTCCTTTGGCTTTGCTTTGGCAAGTCCCAGGGAGTCCCACAAAAAGATTGAGTGGTTGACTATATTTTGGCCACAGAAAGTTATTTCAAAAACTTTTATTTGATACACCTCAGGCTTTTATCACTTACTGCTTCTTGTAATATCCTTTATAGTTGGCTGTAAAATAGACTTTAGTGGGGGAAAGTAACCTTTTTATGAAGGAGGAAAAAAAACATAGCTGCCTGGGTCAGCTTAGAATATAAGAATCTTAGAATATAAGATTAAATCTCATCATTATGAAGACATATTACTAAGGAAAAACAAGGTTTTTACAGACACAATGTGATTACAAGGCAAAATGTTTTTACAAGGTTATATCAGTAGATCAATTACTTTGGCTTCCAATTTCTCTGAAATCCACTCTAAATCACTTTAAAACAGACATCCCCCTGTAACTGATAGAAGTTTGGGATTCAAACTTCAAAGGAGGGCTGAAGTGAAGTGATAAGGAACAAATCCTTCCCTCCAGTGTCAACCTCAAGTAAAAGGGCTTTACTCAGGTGTTCTCCCTCACCAAAAAAACTTCCCTGAACAACAGCAGAACAGACTAGGCAGCATGGGCAGTACTCATTTTATTGGAAAAAGTGTAGACTGTGTGACTGCTTGCCTAATGGCTACGTGGCATACACATTTTCCTGGTGGAAGCAGCTTATAGCCCTTAGAGCTCATATACAGCTTCTGAGGCCAGAGTTAGTGAACAAGATGAGCAGAAAGAGACTAAATTGTTTATACAGATGGGATATTGGCACACTGTAGAATGGGCCTGTCAAGGTTCCTTCCCCACTCTGAACTCTAGGGTACAGATGTGGGGACCTGCATGAAAACCCCCCTAAGCTTATTTTTACCAGCTTAGGTTAAAACTTTCCCAAGGTACAAACTATTTTACCTTTTGCCCTTGGACTTTATTGCTGCCACCACCAAGCGTCTAACAAATATATCACAGGGAAAGAGCCCGCTTGGAAACATCTTTCCGCCCAAAATCCTCCCAAATCCTACACCCCCTTTCCTGGGGAAGGCTTGATAAAAATCCTCACCAATTTGCATAGGTGAACACAGACCCAAAACCTTGGATCTTAAGAGCAAGGAAAAAGCAATCAGGTTCTTAAAAGAAGAATTTTAATTGAAGAAAAAAAGTAAAAGAATCACCTCTGTAAAATCAGGATGGTAAATACCTTACAGGGTAATCAGATTCAAAACATAGAGAATCCGTCTACGCAAAACCTTAAGTTACAAAAAAGACACAAAAACAGGATTATACATTCCATTCAGCACATCTTATTTTATCAGCCATTTAAACAAAACAGAATCTAACGCATATCTAGCTAGATTACTTGCTAAGTTTTAAGACTCCATTCCTTTTCTGTTCCTGGCAAAACAACACACAGACAGAGAGAGCCTTTGTTTCTCCCCCCTCCAGCTTTGAAAGTATCTTGTCTCCTCATTGGTCATTTTGGTCAGGTGCCAGAGAGGTTATCCTAGCTTCTTAACCCTTTACAGGTGAAAGGGTTTTTCCTCTGGCCAGGAGGGATTTTAAAGGTGTTTACCCTTCCCATTATATTTATGACAGGGCCCACCTCAATCACCCAGTCCTCCAGTTGAAGAAGCCACTCTCATAATGGAAGGTCAACAAGCTTGGATGGAAGGACACACCCTCTAACTAATACAGTTGAAGGTGACAGATCCTATAGTACCAAGGCCATCACTCCATGGGATGGAGTTACAGCTGGGAGATGCAGACAAGCTATGATGATGGGGTATTTAATCATTAGAAATACAGACAACTGGGTATGGTGGAAAGGTGGTGAATATCAAAAAGACATCTAAAAGGACTTCTGGTGAGTGGTGGCAAGGAGCCTGTGACCATGGCATATGTTGGGAAAGTGGTCCTGGACCTAAATTTAGACTACTAGGTAGAAGGCTTAGTTTCCAGGACCTCTCTAGTAGCTTTCTCAGAAATGCTTCCAGTTCCACCCACAGTTCTAGCTAGTCAGAAGAAACTTATGGATCTCAATGAGTGTTTGACAAGATGGTAGAAAGAAGAGGAGGGTTTTTGGGTTTATTAGGCACTGGGGAACATTTTGAGGCAGGGAAAACCTAAGCAATGGACTCCACTTGAATCAAAATGGCATCAGATTGCAGCATTAATAAAATTTTGGTTGATTATTTAAATTCAGAGCTGAAGGCAAGCAAAGGGAAGCTGAGGAGCACATACGTTCAACAAAGACATCTGTTAAAGATATTAGTAATACAGCAGTATCAGTGTATCCAATAAAGGGTAGGTTGCAAAATACAACTCATGAACAGGAAAGGACCAGTGAGCAAATATTGTGTGAAATCGATAGTGTCATTGTAGCAGGGTGACTACCTCACTCCTAAAATAGAAGGGGTTAAAAGCAGCCCTGGAGAGGGCTGTGGCTGGGGATGGCTGATTGGGGATGCGGCTGTAGCTGGGCCACGCCCCAATGTACAGCTGGCCTGTATAAAAAGGGTTAGGGTTAGGCTGGGAGAGAGCAGGGCCTGGCTGCCTGCCTGACAGGGGACTGAGGGTGGTGCAGTGCTGGGGAAGGAGCAGGCTGAGCGGAGGTACTCCAGGCTGGCAACTCCCCAGGCTGCAGGTCCAACCCCCCTTGCCTATGATGTGTGGCCTTTACACTGCAGTCTGCCCCAGGGAGCGGGGGCTTGGTGATGACTGGCAGTAGCCCAGACTGAGGCAAGATGGGGATTGTGGGTTGGGGGATCCCCAGAAAGGGGAGACCCAGAGGCAGAGTGTGGGGGTACTGCCAGGGGGAGAACCCCAGAGAAAGGGGTACTGAGGTCTGTGAGGGACACGGGGGCCAGAGCTGCGGCGGATCACTGGTCTG
Organism: Caretta caretta; assembly: GCF_965140235.1. Lineage (NCBI taxonomy): Eukaryota > Metazoa > Chordata > Testudines > Cheloniidae > Caretta > Caretta caretta. The sequence continues at coordinate 58,455,953 of NC_134209.1, forward strand.
CAGAAGGCACTCCACGCTGGAAAAGAGCTAATTCCCAACGACCGGCAGAAGGTGCCGCAGGGGTGAGTCGCCTCTCCTTTACAGCCATATTAAGAAATTAAATAAAAACAGGAACCTGCAAACAAAAACAAACAAACCACACCAGCACAAAAAAAAAAAAAACCTATGCATTTCTATATGCAAATATAAGAAGCTTAAAAACAAAAATACATGAACTAGAATACCTTGCAATGCAAGAGGACCATGGTATATAGGTTTTACAAAAATGTAGAATGACAAAAACATAATACCTGGGTATAAACTATGAGAAAAGATCAATAAGGGTACAGGGGTGAGGTAATAGTGTTATACTTAAAGGATTCTATACAATCTAGAGAAATAAAAATTCTATGTGGAGAGGTTCACACAGTCACATCTGTATAGATACAAACCCCAATGTAGCTATATTAGTGGTGGTGTACTAACAGCCTCCATTCAAGAAAATGTTACTCAGTGCAAGGTTTTTAAGAGGAAATCAAAAGAGGCATCAAAAATCTAACAAAATGATAATAATGGGAGTACTTGTGGCACCTTAGAGACTAACAAATTTATCTGAGCATAAGCTTTCATGGGCTACAGTCCACTTTATCGGATGCATGCAGTGGAAAATACAGTAGGATATGGATATGTAGGACAGTCCCTTACTCATACCAATTCTGCCCTGCTCCCCCTCCAAGTTTGGTATACCAAAAGCAGCCATAAATAGAGCACTGGTCTATAGCATTGAAAAGTGCAAAATACTCCTGTGCTATCTTAATACAGTTCTCATTATGGATCTATCTCATCTTTGCTATGCCCTAGGGTTCTAGGAAAGCAGAGATCAGAATTTCAATCTTTTGGAGTAAGGCCTCAATCCTGGAGCTCCACACTGGTGCAGGATTGAGCTGATTTGCAGGGTTGAGGCTTATGTCACTGCTATTGCTGAATATTGTGAAGCACAAAGTAAAGTCAAGTAGAGAGTAAACAGAAAATATGTGCCAAATAATGGTTTGAAAATTAAAAAGAAAATGAGGAGAGGATAAATAATAAAATAATATATACTTGAATGTGTTGATTCTTTTTAATCCTATCTTTCTATTATGATGTATCTTTTCTCCAAGACATACTGGCAATAAACCTATGTTCCTTGAATACCCAGAACTCCTATCCATGGGAGTTCTGGATGTTTAGTTAAATGCAGGCAGTCTCACTCCAGGCAGTGTACTGCCTCAGGCTTCAGGAGGCTTTTACCCTCAGTATGAATGAGTTATTAAAGAAAAAAATCTGGAGCTACTTAACATGTCCAATTCACTATTGTAATTTAAAATAAATAAATAAAACTACCTAAAGCCAACCCTATTACTATGAAACCTGCTCACTTGCCAAATGAGGCTAGAAGAAAAAAAACAACAACAATAAAAAACAAACTATTTCAAAAAGCCCGACACAACCATTGGGTTTAGAATCCTGCTCTTATACTTGTGGCAATCTTGCATCACTGAGCCATTTTAAATTATGTTATTCGGTATCTATTGTTTTGGACAGATGATTGATGTAACTCATACAATGCTGGGATAATATTTTCAGGAATATCCCCTTTTAAATAGTAGATTTGTGTCCCTAATTGGTAAATTTATCAACTGTAAATGAGCAAAATAACAGCAAAGTCATAGTGGGTGAAGAAAATATCGCATCACATTCTCCTACCCCAGAGCATGAAGTAAAGTGACCTATGGAGAAAATATGTCAATATGCATTATATGTTAGGGAAAACAAACAAATACATACACATGCTTACACAAAATAGTCATGGCTAAAAACACAGATTGAACTGTCGAATGAGCCAAGGCTTGGATGGTAATACCACTTTTTGTGCCAAAAGATTGAGCATCTTTCTGTAAAAAAAACCTAGAAATATTGCAGGAAAAAAGGACCAAATGTTTAAACTTGTGACTCTAAAGTAGCAGTAGATGCTTCAGACCCTTTGTGGATCTTTTCCTAGGTGGCTAATTTTAGATACCTAAGTCCAATATTTAGGCACTACAGAGGTCCTCAACATCGCCATTCAGCTTCCATCCAAGTTTCTGCTGACATAGTCCACCAAGTTTCTGCCAGTGGGCATGCACAAAACCACTTAAATTCTGACACTGATGAGCTGCTCCATGTCCTAGCTCACATCTCAGCCATGGTGGAATACTCAGGCTATGTGTTCCCATGCCTACCTCACCTGTAGGTCTTGAGCCAGTAGGCATGTTCTGAGCATATCTATCAGATTGGGCCCACACAAGAGACAGTGATGGGCTATCAGATCAGGAATTTTCTGGACTGGGACATGCCTGTATATCTGTCCAATGACCCAATGGTTTGGGCACACAAAATATAGAAGACCCAAGTTCAAGTCCCTGCTCCAAATCAGGCAAAACAGGGATTTGAAAACAAGTCTCCCACATCCCAGGTAAGTGCCCTGACCACTGGGCTATTGACCATAGTGGGGCCTTTCTGTTTTTTTTTTGTGAGAAAGGGTGGTCCTTATAATTGCCCAACTCTGGGAGAGGGTTCATCGCTGTGAATCCCTAGTAGAGATAGGTGCCTCTCTCCAGCCCACACATGATATTTCCTATTGGCTAGCTTAGGTATCTGCCTGTTCGGCTTCCTGGGTTCTGTGAATCCCATTCTTAGATGCCTAACCCTCCACATGCATTGTACAGGGATCCTAGGCACCTAACTCAGGGCTGAGGATCCCAATGTGCAGCAGGGCACCTACATTTCCCTTTGTGGCTCTAGCCCCTGAATCTATATTTAGGCATCTAAATTAAAGTGGCCTGATTTTAAGAGATGCTGAGCTCCCATTGACTTCAATAGGAGTTGTGATGTGAAGCACCTCTAAAATTCAAGACACTTATTTTTTTGGATATCTATATATTTAAGTGCCTAACTGTAGCTAACCAAGTTTTAATATTTTGACTTCATTGTTATTAAACACACAGGGCCCAATTCTATACTCCAACTTCATTACAGACATACCACTCATTTCTTCAGGGTGGATTTGGGCCCAGGGACTAGAACTATTTCTAGATTAATTAAAAAGTGCTACATTAAAATTCATGTGTCAGTCTGGGTAAAAGAGGCTGTGTGTGGAGTGGCAGGGTAGTGGGAACAGCAGCTGCACCACTCTACAACCAATCCAGGAAAGGAACTGTGACTCTGGGAGTCATCTTTGAGGACTCTGATGACAACATTCCAGGCATGGTCAAAGGATCTATAAAATCATCCTGTTGGAAAATTGTCATGTGGTCTGAAAATAGAACTTCTTGGATCATCGTCAGGACCTAGTGGATTAATACACTGTGATTTCAACCTGAGAAAATGGAAACTTGTGTTTGAAATTCTGGCTCCAAGTCTTTTTACACAATTTCAATTTGAAGGAAACATTGGGGCTTTATTTATTTATTTATTTATTTGTAATCCAGGAACTAGGTGCTACATAATTCCATTTGCAGTTTCACTATTAGAAATTACTTGAAGTGGGATGCTGAAAAGAAGTTGGTTCTAGATTTGAACTGAAACAATTATTAGTCTTCTGAAGCTTGAAAGGGGTCACATGGCTACTGAGTTTGTCTTCATTTGCAGCAATATTATTAGTGTACATGACTATACATCACAAGGGACACAAACCGGCAACCATTCATGTCTATACTGAGAGACGGGAAGGTGCCAAGCTTCTGCCATATTATAAATGCAAAGGTCATACTGAGAAAAATGATGCCAAGCGTGCTTAAGCAAACCAGTACAGCTTGGATTGATTTCATCCTTAAAATGTCCAGACTTCTTGTCAAGCGTCTTTGCAATATACCTGTTGTGTTGGAAAGACACATTTTTATGAACAGCTTTGTAAGGAAATTAGTTTTAATCAACGGATGAAGCGTACCATTTTTTCATGTTATATGGATTTTTAAAATATGTTATAGAATAGTTGTAAACTATTTTATGAGAACAACATAAACCTTAGAATTGCAGCCATATTTTCAAATAATTGTACTGATGTGCATATGCATTTACATTATATGACTCTGATCCTGTAAAGTGATATGCATGGGTGGATCCTTATGCCCAGTCACACTGTAATTAATAAAACTCTGTGTGGGCGTAAGGGTCTGCCCTGGTTAATTCCTTTGCAGGATTGGGGAATACATCTATATATTTATAGTAATTTTCAAAAGTGTCTAGTGATTTTGGATGCCCAACTTGAAACAACTTAAAATGGACAGATTTTTAGAAAGTGCTAAGCAGCACCCACCTCATAAGCAAATCAGGCACTTTTAACATTACTATAATCAGGGTGAATAAAACTAAAATGATCCTGGATTATTCAGTTACATTTAAAATAAATAAATAAACTGAATTTTCTTGCGCCAAACACAGAGTTTTTGTGTTTACTTTTCATAAATATTGTGATGATCGAGTTTGATTTACCTGAACAATCTGAGATTTTTTTTTCCAACTTGATAACTTGAATATTTGTGGATAATTATTTGTAAATGTCATGTACAATTATCTACAAGTAGTATATGCTAAGTGGGACGAAGTGTAACACAGCAGGTGAAAAGTGTTTCTAAAACAGATGCCTAACACACAAACTATTATTCAAACCAAACAAGGACATCAAACCATTCTTCCCAGATATGGTCCCAATCCTGGAAAAATATTTTTGCTTAAATTTATGCATTGTGAGTACTCCTATTTAAGGCAATAGGAATGATCAGAGTGTATAAAGTTTAAGTACGTGAATAAGTCTTTGCAGGATCAGGGCCTAAAGATGCACATACATATGCACTTATTCTTTGTGAATATTGCAAGATAAAATTAAATTTTAAACTGTCCATTTAAGGAAGAAATCTTCAGTAGTGTTCCCCCAACCCCCTCCGCTTCCCCCGTTCTCCCCTGCCAGCTTCAGGAATGATGCTTTGCTCAAGGCCTACATGTCTCAGAAAAGAAAAGGTTGAACATTTTCTAAATTTCTCTAATCCTGATTATCCGTTTCCCCTTCCTAAACTGCTGTGGCACTTTCCCCTGACAGATTCAAACTCCAACATTATATTTGATCCTTCTTCCTGATTCTGAGTTATGATCATCTAGTTAGGAAACAGTAGCAATTCCATGTGATTTATACAGGGGAGAAAGTAATATTAAATTCTTACCAGTATGGGGGCCCGGCTCTGGCCTCCGGAAGGGGCAGGGCCTCGGGCAGAATGGGGGAGCTGGGGATCAGCCTCCCCCAGCCAGCCCATCCACGCTGCCTGGCTCGCGTCACTTGGGGCTCCAGCAGGCCCGGGGCTCTGGCCACTGCCGCGGTAGTGATGGTGGTGGCTGGGATTCTTGGGCCCTTTTAAATCACCAGCTCTGGAGCAGCTGCCCCTTTGCCTTAGGTCATCAAGTAAATTCAAATAACAAACATACTTCAGGAAAGCACAGTCTGCTGTGAGAGAAAAGAGTCAGTGAGTTATTTAGTCAGTGAACTAATCACCATGAATTGTTCACTTATTTCTCATATAGATACACATACACATAGTATGTTCCAGAGTTTGCTATAATAAGCCTCTGGTTCTTTGAGTGCATAGATTTTATGCAAAGATATAACTTCTATACCTCAGTGATTACTACAGTAGCATACTGCATTTTTATTAGCTGAAGTTGGCTGCACATAAACAAAAACTAAATATCTTTTTCTCCCAATGTATGGCAAAATCTCACTTTTAATTCTGTACTATGCTACCTCCTAACAGCTAATAGATAGAACAAAGTGAACTGAGTAGGAAAGCCCGATCTGTATTATATCAAGAAGGTGACTATGTTGCCTTAGTAGTTTTTTTTCCCCCTAATCATGTACATTCTTCAGCAAGGTTTCAGTCAATAAAATTGACTGGGGCTAAGCACCAGTTTGTCTCTGGAACCTGTGACATGTATTGCTCTGGCTGCATAATATGATGTGAAGTGATTTGATAGGAGAAGATATTAAATCAGTAAACTTATTATATTTCTGCAAACTCCATTGTTTTCATATGTATTCTTCTGGTTGCTATTGATCGGCTTTGATTATCCCTATAAATCCTGTTGACTGCAAAATCACCTTGTGGCCTATGTATTCAATGGGACAGACAATTGCCCTTCTTTGCCAAAAGACAATAAAATGTGTCAGAAAGTGCTGTGCAAGCCTATAGAGCTTCTTGTTCTGCAAAGCCGAACAATTACGAGGGGGAGAAAAGGAAAGACAGCATGGGAGGGGAGGCTTTGGATATAGAACAGCCAAGAAGGAGTGAGACTCTGTAGCAAAGGACCTAATTCTGCAATCCTTTGGCATGCAGAACTCTCATTATAGCTAGTCAGGCTCAGGGTCAGGTGCACAGAAGACAGAGGGCAACACAAGACACTTTTAATAATGTCGGATAGAGCTAAAAGGAAGTTTATGTCAAAATAGATGTGCTTCAGATCATTTGGTCTAATTATAATGAAGTTAAATTAGGCTACTGTTTTGTTTATTAATTATTATTATTGCTAATAAAATAATAATAATAATAATAATTAATAATGTTCCCCTTATACAGCATCGTTCCTCAAAGAATCTCAAAGTGATTTGCAAATGTGAATGAATTAAGCATCACAACATCTTTGTGAGGTTGGCAGTTATTACGCCCATTGAAAGCATAGCTTGCTTCACCTGGTGAGCCAGTGCTCCCCTTCCCATGGAAAAACTCATGGGTGGTGGCCCTGGTCGAAATATTCTCCCTAGTGAGAATTTTGAATGCTGCTCCACCTCCAAGCTTTAAAGTTTCTGTCACGAGATGCTCCTTTCATATGGAGACATGAATGTCTCCTGACTCACTGCCTCCTGTCTCCCAGCAACAAGGCTCATGCAGGAGAAAACTGCCATTGGTTGGATACTTTTGGAACGGCACAGTAGTAACCAGAGAGGAGATACAGAGGGAGGTAATAAAGACCTGACCTGTATTAACATCCAAATGAATCTGCCATTTGGATAGCTGGGAAACAGTACAAACAAGTTGGTGAGGGATGAGAATTATTTTGTTTTCTGCCCTAGCTACCATACATATAGCAGAGAAATTAAAGGACTGATCCTATTCCCATTGAAGTTAATGACACCTCCCTATCCCATAGCCTAAAACCTTATCACCCCCTAGTTTCACACACACAGTAGGTACCAAGTAACCTCTTTTTACAATGAGTTAGAAAGCCATCCTCTGAATAGCTTTTGTGTTCGATATTCTGTTGACAAGCGGCATTGTGCAAATATTTTATTTATTTATTCATTGCATGATTGTACAGGAATTCAAAGTGTCCTAAATGCTGGGGAGAATCTTTGAATGGAACTTGGGCTTTGTTTATTTTTAAATAAATTTAGGTCTAGTGGACTGTACCTGTTGACTAAATTTTGCTATTAACCCACAAAAAAGGAACACCACTTGCATTAGAAAGTACAAGGTTTGCATCCTACCCTGCCAATATGTCTCAAACCCAATCTGGATGGATTCTAATAAGGAGAGGATTGTTCTGTCTCTATGACTATTTTAGACTTAGTCCACATAGTCCACTGCAACTTAGGGTATGTGGTATGAATTTAGATGGCATAAACAGAACCAAAAAATCAAAAGTGTTAACATGACCCTGACTCTCCAACTTGAAACAGGCTTATACAAGGTTCAGGATTTCGTATTCAGAGATCTCAGCCTGGCAGACATACTACTAAAATCCTTTTAACCTTTTATCAAAGATATAGAAAAGAAGGGAAAGCAGTGAAAGTATCTGAAATGTAAAATATTAAGAAAGGTTTTCATTTTAACAACATCCTTTGCTCCCTTTTCCTTTAGTTGGAAAGAGATTTTAGAAGAAAAAACCAAAAAAACCCTTGTTCAAAAATCTCGTAGATGGCATTAAAGGTGGTAAGAACTGTCCTTTTGGGGAAAAGAGAAGAAGTTAGTGGAAATGGGCTGGAGCTGCTGTTGTTGTTAAAGACTGAACCCATTTCCTAAATGACAAAACAAGAACAAATATATAAAAGCAGAGAGAAAATATTAGCAGAGAAAATGCAGTTTCTGGCTCCAGGGTTGACACTCAGTTGCAGCCCCACTGCTAGAAAAACACAGGCACAGTGCATGGTCTTATCAGCCACTCTGGAACATGGAAAAATTGTACCTGCATTGAGCTGTTTAGGGCATTTAATTTATCTGCCTTTCTGGTCATAGGCTTGCAGGAGTGTTGCAAAATGTACAGTGTTGGACAGCTAAGCTAGACTCTTATTAGAAGGAAACAGCAGAGGGATAGGAATAAGAAGAGGTAATTTGAGGAGGAAAAGAACACATAAGAGGTTGGGTCAGGGAACTGTGACAAAGTCTCACATACCAAGTGGTGTTATGGATTCAGCAGATGATAGAAGTGGTGATGTCAGCTAGGTCCCTCTCTCTAGCCCAATCTGGCCAGGACATCTCTTAAGATCAGGCTGAGGAAGGCCCAGGGTCCCAAGAGACAGCGGGGTGGCAAGCAAGATGTTCGCAAAAAGAAAAGGAGTACTTGTGGCACCTTAGAGACTAACCAATTTATTTGAGCATAAGCTTTCGATGAAGTGAGCTGTAGCTCACGAAAGCTTATGCTCAAATAAATTGGTTAGTCTCTAAGGTGCCACAAGTACTCCTTTTCTTTTTTGCGAATACAGACTAACACGGCTGTTACTCTGAAACCTGTCATTAAGCAAGATGTTGATGCTCACCCCAGTAGCCAATTTTTTCTCCTTTTTTTTAAAGGACCCCAAGAGGAATGCTGGCGGAATAGCCCATCCCTTATTACTTTTTTCCACTAATTAGGTCTAATTTCTGACTCACCAATTTTAATTTATTAATTTTTGCTTTCACTTTTTGTTTTATTTACCATACATGACTTAACACAATTCTTGAGCTATATCTGTAGGCCTTTTTGTTTGGACTAATTTAGTCCTTTGTCTTCCTTTTGTATCTTTTCCTATTAACATTTGTTATTACAGGTTATTGTAACATTTGTTAACCTTTCAATCACTTTCCACAGTTGAGCTTGCAATTAGGGTAAATCTGTAGGCCTGATTATTACAGCTGCAATTGTGATCATTCCTCCCTGCTACACTCAAGGTAGCACACTAAACATAGCAGTGTGCATATTGAAGCTTTGATGGAGTCTCGGGCTAGCTGCCCAATACAAAGAACACCCACTCTCCGGGGTCTGAAGTCAGCTGACTAGTCTGAGTCTCTGCCAGAAACGCAGCATTCACACTGCTTTGTTTAGTGTGCTAGCTTGAGTGAAGTTAGTGCAAGGCTGCTTACTCTGTCTGGGAGGCATGCTCTACACTACGAGGTTAGGTTGAATTTAGCTGTGTAAGGTGGAGGGATAGCTCAGTGGTTTGAGCATTTGCTAAACCCAGGGTTGTGAGTTCAATCCTTGAGGGGGCCATTTAGGGATTTGGGGCAAAAATTGGGGATTGGTCCTGCTTTGAGCAGGGGGTTGGACTAGATGACCTCCTGAGGTCCCTTCCAATCCTGATATTCTATGATTCTATGATTTTATAAGCAATGCGTCTACACAAACAATCCCGTTCTGTTGACCTAAAGGGCTCTTAAAATCGACTGCTATACTCCCCAACGTGGGGAGTAGCGCTAAAATCGACCTTGCTGGGTTGAATTTGAGGTAGTGCAGATGCAATTCAATGCTATTGGCCTCCGGGAGCTATCCCAGAGTGCTCCAATGTGACCACTCTGGACAGCACTTTCAACTCTGATGCACTAGCCGGGTACACAGGAAAAGCCCTGGGAAATTTTGAATTTCATTTCCTGTTTGGTCAGCATGGCGAGCTCAGCAACACAGATGACCGTGAAGTCCCAGAATTGCAAATGAGCTCCAGCATGGAGCGAAAGGGAGACACTGGATCTGATTGCTGTATGTGGAGAAGAATCTGTGCAGGCCAAACTCCGATCAAAACAAAGAAATGCTAACATATATGCCAAAATCACAGAGGGCATGGTAGAGAGAGGCTACAACAGGGACACACAGCAGTGTCACGTGAAAGTTAAGGAACTCAGGCAATCCTATCAAAGACAAAGGAGGCAAATGGTCACTCCGGGTCAGAGCCCCATACATGCCGCTTCTATGATCAGCTGCATGGCATTCTAGGTAGGAACCCTATCGCTACCCCACCACTGTCCGTGGACATCTGCAAAAGGGGAGTCTCATGCAACAGGGAGGAGGATTTTTTTGATGAGGAAGAGGAGGAGGAGGAGAATACACAGCAGGGAAGTGGAGAATCAAATTCTCCTTTACATCACCCTGGAGCCAATACCCTCCCAAGGTGGGATCCCCAACTCTGAAGCTGGAGAAGGCACCTCTGGTGAGTGCACATTTGTAACTATGGTACAGGGTTTAAAAGCAATAGTGTTTAATGTTTGATTTGCCCTGAAGAATTGGGATGCATTTGCAGCCAGTACAGCTACTGAAAGTCTGTTAACGTGTCTCGGGATGGAGCGGGAATCCTCCAGGGACATCTCCGTGAAACTCTCCTGGAGGTACTCTGAAAGCCTTTGCAGAAGGTTTCTGGGGAGGGCTGCCTTATTTCGTCCTCCACAGTAGGACACTTTACCACACCAAGCCAGTAGCAAGTATTCTGGAATGATTGCAGCATAAAACATGGCAACAAATGGTCCTGGGTTTTGGTCACATTCAAGCAACATTTGGTCTATATCTTTCTGTGTTAGCCTCAGGAGAGTGACATCATTCATGGTCACCTGGTTGAAATAGGGGAATTTTTGTAAGGGAACAGTTAAAGGACCCCTTTCATGCCGGACTGTTTGTGCTTGGCTAAAAGGGATCATTCCTGAGAATATCCATGTGGTGGGGGGAGAGATGAAGGGATCAACCTAGAGAATAGCCACACGGTTGGGTGTGGGAAGGGGTGTGCTGCACATCCACCTGAAAACCGCAGCTCCTCCTTTTAAATGGCAAACCCAACCGGCATTGCTTGGTCTGGGAAAGGAGGGAGCTGAAGTTTGAAACCATTCCGACATGTTATGAAGGCAGAAGAAGCCAACACAGCGAACACTTTGGCTTACCATGGCTGCCTGGAAAACGAATTCTGTTGCCCAGCTGTGTGTGATGTGTCACCATACCGGCAGGTGCTCAATATAAAAGGCAAAATGCGACCTTGTACCTAAAGCACATGTACTGTCTGCTCTGAATTGCTTGATTCACTGTGAAAGAGTCTCCCTTTTGTTCTCAGAAATGTATCATCTTAAATTTTACTTTCTTTTTCCCCTCCCCCACAGGTGTAAATGTTTCTATGCTCCCCCTATCATCTCTGTCCTTGAGATTATCACAGATTAGAATGTGAAAAAAATGCACTTGTGATGACATGTTTTCCGAGCTCATGAAGTCCTCCAACACTGATAGGGCACAGCTGAATACATGGAGGCATTCAGTGACAGAGGCCAGGGAAGCATTAAGTGAGCGCAATGAGAAGAGGCAGGAGGTGATGCTGAGGCTAATGGGGGAGCAAATGGATATGAGCTGGCATCTGGTGGAGCTGCAGGAAAGGCAACAAGAGCACAGACCACCACTGCATGCACTGTATAACCACCGTCCCTCCTCCCCAAGTTCCATATCCTCCTCACCCAGATGCCCAAGAGCATGGGGAGGGGGAAGGCTCCAGGCACCCAGCCACTCAACTCCAGAGAATGGCCCAAGCAACAGAAGGCTGTCATTCAAACAGTTTTGATTTGTAGAGTGGCTACAATAAGCAATGTGGCCTTATCCTTCCCTCCTCCCCTGCTCCCCCAACCCACCTGGGCTACCTTGTCCGTTATCTCACTTTTTTGTTTTAATTAATAAAGAAAGAATGCATGGTTTCAAAACAATAGTGACTTTATTTTCTCTGCCAGCTGTGATCAAAGGGGGGAGGGTGGTTGGCTTACAGGGAATTAAGTCAACAAAAGGGGCAGGTTTGCATAAAGGAGAAACATAAACACAACTGTCACACCGTAGTCTGGCAGTCACAAAACTGGTTTTCAAAGCTTCTTTGATGCGCAGCACACCTAGTTGTGCTCTTCTAATCACCCAGGTGTCTGGCTGCTCAAAATTGGCGATTTGCCTCAACCTCCCACCCTGCCATAAATGTCTCCCCCTTACTCTCACAGATATTATGGAGCACACAGCAAGCAGCAATAACAATGGGAATATTGGTTGTGCTGAGGTCTAACCTAGTCAGCAAACAGCACCAGCGACCTTTTAAACATCCAAAGGCACATTCTACCACCATTCTGCACTTGCTCAGCCTATAGTTGAACTGATCCTTACTACTGTCCAGGCTGCCTGTGTATGGCTCCATGAGCCATGGGAGCAGGGGGTAGGCTGGGTCCCCAAGGATAATTATTGGCATTTCAACATCCCCAACAGTAATTTTCTGATCTGGGAAGTAAGTCCCTTCTTGCAGCTGCTCAAACATCCCAGAGTTCCTAAAGATGTGAGCGTCATGCACCTTTCCCGGCCATCCCACGTTGATGTTGATGAAATATCCCTTGTGATCCACCAGTGCTTGCAGCACCATTGAGAAGTACCCCTTGCGATTTATGTACTGGTTGGCAAGGTGGTCTGCTGACAAGATGGGGATATGCGTTCTGTCTATCGCCCCACCACAGTTAGAGACCCCCATTGCAGCAAAGCCATCCAGTATGACCTGCACATTCCCCAGGGTCACTACCCTTGATAAAAGAACATCAATGATTGCACTGGCTACTTGGATCACAGCAACCCCCACAGTAGACTTGCCCAGTCAGGCTTTGCAAGCTTCCACAGGGCTATTGCCACTCGCTTCTCAACTGTCTGTCCTTAAACCAACTGAAAGTGAACATGCTGATTTTGCAGTACTCCCAGAAATTACTGATCTGGGAGCAGATGACCAGCCATACTGGGCCAAAGCCATCAACTATGACCTGCACATTTCCCAGAGTCTCTACCCTTGTTAGCATAAGGTCAGTGATTGCATTGGCTACTTGGATCACAGAAACTCCCACAGTCGATTTGCCCACTCCAAATTGATTCCCGACTGACTGGCAGCAGTCAGGCCTCACAAGCTCCCACAGTGCTATCATCACTCGCTTCTCAACTGTCAGGGCAGCTCTCATCTTGGTATTCCTGTGCTTCGGTGCAGGGGAAAGCAACTCAAAATGTTCCAGGAAAGTGGCTTTATGCATGCTAAAGTTTCGCAGCCACAGGAAATCATTCCATACCTGCAACACTATGCGGTCCCACAAGTCTGTGCTTGTTTGCTTGGCCCAGAATTGGCATTCCACTGTATCAACATGCCCCACTGCTGCCATGATGTCCCAATTGCCACATCCCATGCTTTCAGGAATGTCTGTGTCCATGTCCTCCTCAAAATTGTCCTCGTGCTGGCGGCTCCTAGACAGGTTCTGCACATACTGCAGGATGATGTGTTTACAATGCTCACAACAGCAGCGGTGAGCTGAGTGGGCTCCATGCTTGTCGTGTTATGGCGTCTGCATGGGTAACCCAGGAAAAAAGGTGCGAAACGATTGTCTGCTGTTGCTTTCAAGGAGGGAGGGAGGTACGGAGGGGAGACTGATGACATGTACCCCAAACCACCCGTGACAATGTTTTTGCCCTATCTGGCATTGGGAGCTTAACTCAGACTTCCAATGGGCAGCGGAGACAGCGGGGACTGTGGGATAGCTACCCACCGTGCACCACTCCGTGAGTCAATTTTAGCCACGGTATTGAGGACGCACTCTGCCGACTTAATGCACTTAGTGTGGACAACACAATCGACTGTATAAAATTGCTTCCTAAAGATCGACTTCTGTAAAATTGACCTCATTTCATAGTGTAGACATACCCTTCGTTGCATTAAGTTTGTTCATAGAGTAAATATCAGTTACTTTAAAAGTTACTTACTTTAAAAGTTACCAAAATGTATAAGTTTGTGGACCATACCAAGCTGGGAGGGGTTGCAAGTGCTTTGGAGCATAGGATTAAAATTAAAAATGATCTGAACAAACTGGAGAAATGATCTGAAATAAACAGAATGAAATTCAATAAGGAAAAAAGGAAAGTACTCAATTTAGGAAGGAGCAATCAATTACACATATACAAAATGAGAAATGACTGCCTAGGAAGTAGTACTGCGAAAAGGGATCTGGGGGACATAGTGGACCATAAGCTAAATATGAGTCAACAATGTGACACTATTGCAAAAAAAAGCAAACCTCATTCTGCGATGTATTAGCTGGAGTGTTGTAAGCAAGACATAAGAAGTAATTCTTCCATTCTACTCCACGCTGATTAGGCCTCAACTGGAGTACTGTGTCCAGTTCTGGGCAATACATTTCAGGAAAGATGTGGACAAATTGCGATTTTTAAGAGCAGGTTGGACAAACACCTGTCAGGGAGGTCTAGATAATACTTAGTCCTTCTTTTAGTGCAGGGGACTGGACTAGATGATCTCTCAAGGTCCCTTCCAGTTCTATGATTCTATGAAAACCCTTTGTTCTAAGTGTAATTTGTGGGTAAAGTGAGAGGAGTTTTAGCAGTTATCTGATGACTAGGTTTTAGTCAGGAGGAAAGGATGGAAGAGGATGAAGTGTTGGTCAGATCAGACGAGAAACATTCACATAAAGAATCTGACACATTAGAAAAGGGCAGACAAATAAACAGTGACAACTTTTTAAAGTGCTTGTACACAAATGCTAGAAGTCTAAATAATAAGAAAGGTGAACTAGAGTGCCTCGTATTAAAGGATATTGCTATAATAGGCATCACAGAAACCTAGTGGAGTGAGGACAATCAATTGGACACAATCATTCCGGGGTACAAAATAAATCAGAAGGACAGAACAGGTGGTGTGGGGGTGCGGGGGGGGGGGGGAAGTGGCACTTTATGTGAAAGAAAATGTAGAATCAAATGAAATAAAAATCTTAAATGAATCCACATGTTCCAAAGAATCTCTATGGATAGTAAGTCCATACTCTAATAAGAATATAACAGTAGGGATCTATTATCGACCATCTGACCAGGACAGTGATAGTGACGATGAAATGCTAAGGGAGATTAGAGAGGCTATCAAAATAAAAAACTCAGTAACAGTGGGGGATTTCAATTATCCCCATATTGACTGGGTACCTGTCACCTCAGGATGAAATGCAGAGACAAAATTTCTCAGTACTTTAAGTGACTGTTTCTTGGAGCAGCTGGTAGAGGAACCCACAAGGGGAGAGGCAACTCTTGAACTAGTCCTGAGTGGAGCACAGGATCTGGTCCAAGATATAACTATAACAGAACCGCTTGGAAATAGTGCCTATAATACAATAACATTTAACATTCCTGTGGTGGGAAGAACACCTCAACAGCCCAACACTGTGGCATTTAATTTCAGAAAGGGGAACTATGCAAAAATGAGGAGGTTAGTTAAACAGAAATTAAAAGGTACAGTGACTAGAATGAAATCCCTGCAAGCTGCATGGACACTTTTCAAAGACACCATAATAGAGGCTCAATTTAAATGTATACCCCAAATTAAAAAACACAGTAAAAGAACTAAAAAAGATCCACTGTGGCTTAACAACCATTTAAAAGAAGCAGAGAGAGATAAAAAGGCATCTTTTAAAAAATGGAAATCAAATCCTAGTGAGGTAAATAGAAAGGAGCATAAACACTGCCAAATTAAATGTAAAAATGTAATAAGAAAAGCCAAAAAGGAGTTTGAAGAACAGCTAGCCAAAAACTCAAAAGGTAATAACAAAATGTTTTTTAAGTACAACAGAAGCAGGAAGCCTGCTAAATAACCAGTGGGGCCCCTGGACTATCGAGATACAATAGGAGCACTTAAAGACGATAAAGTCATCGTGGAGAAACTAAATGAATTCTTTGCTTCAGTCTTCATGGCTGAGGATGTTAGGCAGATTCCCAAACCTGAGCCGTCTTTTGTAGGTGACAAATCTGAGGAATTGTCACAGATTGAAGTGTCCCTAGAGGAGGTTTTGGAATTAATTGAGAACTTAACAGTAACAAGTCACCGGGACCAGATGGCATTCACCCAAGAGTTTTGAAAGAACTCAAATGTGAAATTGCAGAACTATTAACTATGGTTTGTAACCTGTCCTTTAAATCAGCTACTGTACCCAATGACTGGAAGATAGCTAATGTAACGCCAATATCTAAGAAGGGCTCTAGAGGTGATCCTGGCAATTAGAGACCGGTAAGTCTAATGTCAGTACCGGGCAAATTAGTTGAAACAATACTAAAGAATAAAATTGTCAGACACATAGAAGAGCATAAATTGTTGTGCAAAACTCAACATGGTTTCTGTAAAGGGAGATCATGTCTTACTAATTTATTAGAGTTCTTTGAGGAGGTCAACAAACATGTGGACAAGGGGGATCCAGTAAAAATAGTGTACTTAGATTTCCAGAAAACCTTTGACAAGGTCCCTCACAAAATTAAGTTGTTATGGGATAAGACGGAAGATCCTTTCATGGATTGAGAACTGGTTAAAAGACAGGGAACAAAGGATAGGAATAGATGGTAAATTTTCAGAATGGAGAGGGGTAACTAGTAGTGTTCCCCAGGGAACAGTCCTAGGACCAGTCCTATTCAACTTATTCATAAATGATCTGGAGAAAGGGGTAAACAGTGAGGTGGCAAAGTTTGCAGACAATACTAAACTGCTCAAGATAGTTAAAACCAAAGCAGACTGTGAAGAACTTCAAAAAGATCTCTCAAAACTAAGTGATTGGGCAACAAAATGGGAAATGAAAGTTAATGTGGATAAATGTAAAGTAATGCACACTGGAAAAAATAACCCCAACTATACATACAATATGATGGGGGCTAATTTAGCTACAACTAATCAGGAGAAAGATCTTGGAGTCTTCGTGGATAGTTCTCTGAAGACATCCACGCAGTGTGCAGTGGCAGTCAAAAAAAGGAAATGGGATGTTAGGAATCATTAAAAAAGGGATAGAGAAGAAGATGGAGAATATCTTATTGCCCTTATATAAATCCATGGTACGCCCACATTTTGAATACTGCATACAGATGTGGTCCTCTAATCTCAAAAAAGATATACTGGCATTAGAAAAGGTTCAGAAAAGGGTAACTAAAATGATTAGAGGTTTGGAAGGGGTCCCATACGAGGAGAGATTAAAGAGACTAGGACTTTTCAGCTTGGAAAAGAGGAGACTAAGCGGGGCATATGATAGAGGTATATAAAATCATGAGTGGTGTGGAGAAAGTGAATAAGGAAAAGTTCTTTACTTGTTTCCATAATATAAGAACTCGGGGCCACCAAATGAAATTAATGGGTAGCAGGTTTAAAACAAATAAAAGGAAGTTCTTCTTCACTCAGCGCACAGCCAACCTGTGGAACTCCTTACCTGAGGAGGTTGTGAAGGCTAGGACTATAACAGGGTTTAAAAGAGAACTGCATAAATTCATGGATGTTAAGTTCATAATGGCTATTAGCCAGGATGGGTAAGGAATGGTGTCCCTAGCCTCTGTTTGTCAGAGGGTGGAGATGGATAGCAGGAGAGAGATCACTAGATCATAACCTGTTAGGTTCACTCCCTCTGGGACACCTGGCATTGGCCACTGTCTGTAGACAGAATACTGGGCTGGATGGACCTTTGGTCTGACCCAGTATGGCCATTCTTATGTTCTTATGACACTGATGATCATGCAACCACTTGTCTGTAGGATACCTGTCATGAAGTCATGAAAGGGCTATAGAATCAGAATAACTTATATACTTTCCTGGCACAGATGTTGATATACTGATATTGAGCTATAGTTTTGGTGGGTCATTTGCCATAACACCATTGATTCGTTGGGCAATTAGACATCTGTATACATTTCTTTAGCATAGGTTCAGTTGATACTTTACCATTTTTGCATGATCAGAATCACTGCAATCCCCTAGCACAAATGTAACATACCCTCTCATTCATATACAAAAGTTATTGTAATGGTGCACAACCATTCATGCCACAACAACAATTTCACTTGCTCTGAACAAGGTTAAGTGCCACTGCATTTTGAACTGCACCACTGGACAAGACAGGATGCGAAAGTGTTAGAGCCGCAGTTGTCCATGAAGTCCTCACAGTGCAATTCATCCTTCAGTGAGAGCTTTGGCAGCTCGAAAAACTGACTCTTTCAACTTGCACACTACTTGCATCCCAGATGCATGCAGGCCAAGAGCAGTAAAGGCAATATGTGACTGATCTTGGCTTTCCCAACTTCCTCCCCAAACTTCACCATGAACAGCTTAATCTCCAAGTTACTCAATGGATTTAGTTCAGATTTACACTGATGTACATGCACTTTTTCCTCACTAGTATTTGTCTTCAATCTTCCTGCTGTTGCAAGCCCATCACTTGTCACAATGGTGGGAGTGCTAGTGTAGACAGATGTATTCTGAACAGGGTTAGATCACCAGGCAGTTAAAAGAGCAGCAGCCAGGCTACTCTAGCATTTCCATCATTATTACTAGACGGAGCTGCACTAACAGTAGTGCAAGACTGGCAAAGTTGAAGAAAAATGTTAAAGGAAACACAGCCACTGAACCTGGTATTAAACACATTACCTTCATTTTACTAAATGAACATTGGAAGAAAGGCCCTGTTACACCATTCCAATTTATTCTGGTTTTCTGAAAGTGGGAACGTTCTCTTGTTTTGATATCCTGGAAGGTCCAAGAAACAAAACTTTGATCAAGCTTCTGCCTTTCTCTCTTTTATCCATTGTATGCAATGGATTTGTTGTATTCCTGAAACCTGCAGTCACTTGGAGTATAGTCTTTCAGAATGGGGAATATAATGTTAGATTTCTGTTTTACTTTGATGTTTCAATTTATGGCAGCTACAACAAATAATCTAAGGTGGCCTTTTTGCTTGAAGAGAAGAATAATTTCCCAACAACAAATATGAGCTTCTTGGTTATCCTGCCAAGTACAATTTGGAAAACAATGTCACTAGTTCTTCACAATTTCTCTCCTGCTTCCCTGAACTGTCTCTGGCGGTGCTGTCAGCTACAGAAAGTTTATATGACATATGGTTTTGGCCAGAGTTTTTCTTGGAATTTCCTCTTCCAAATCTTCTTTTAAAATGTCATCTTGCTTCTCAAAACCCTTTGTTTTTATTTTGCTCTCATTCAGTCATTCCGATCAGGAAGGTGTAGGGCCAGATTCTCACTTACCATTAAACCAGCATAATTCCATTGATTCAATGGAGTTATGTTGATTTACACCCGATGAAGATTTAACCTGTGACATGGATTTCTTACATGATTAGGTGGTTCACCACTGTAAAGTCCTTCTTTCCAAGCTTTTAAATATTTTAACAAAAGAACAGGACTCTCTGTTTCATTTAGCTTTTGCTTTCCACAACAAAACAAATAACAGCAAATGTCTCTTTGTCATGTTTTGTCTTAAAGGATATGAAATATCATCATGCTGTTTTCTGTGTGTGGTTTCTATTTAACCTAACAGCAGGCTTGTCTTTTGGCTATGGTACAAGAGTAGAAGTCAAGGAATCTGGTTTCTCTTCCTGCTCTGAGACAGATCCCTTAACCTCATTTTCCCTTTCTAAAAAATAGAGATATTGTAGTAATTCTTCCCTGTCTCACAAAGGTAGATAAAATAAGCATGACTTAAGCATGTTTCTAACTTTAAGCATGAAGTCAATAGGATTACTAATATGCTTAGATATATAAGTACTATAATGTACAGCACTCAGTCGTCACCCCCTCTAATTTGGATCATTTTGGAAATGTAAAAGAAAAAAAAGTTCAAGGGTTTTTTTTATACTTTGATCATTTTTTTTGAAATTTGTATCCTTCCATTTCTTAACAACTTTACCTTTTAATGAATTAAAGACATTTTTACTGATTTTAAAATAATTTATTTAAGTTCATGTTTTGTTATATTACTTTGGTTTTTGCCCTTAGCATTGTTTCAATTCCCTGAAGTAACTAAATAGCAATGCCTCCATATTTTCAATATTGTCTAGGTATTCCCTAAGCAAAATATACTGAGATTTAGATAATAGTATGAATACTGTGCTAATATTATATAATTGTAAAGGAAACTGTGGGACATTTTTAGTACAGCCATTGTACTTTTATTACAATTATTCTTGTAAAAACATGTTTGAGCAGTAATGAAATCAACTTTTAAAATTTAAAAGATAGTACTAATGAAAATTACTGAATATTGTATGTGTGTGGAAAACTGGCACTTCGTGAATCTCAAATTGTACTAATATCTATATGTATGTTGGTTTGCCATAAACATAGATAGTCAGTAATTATCACTAGAAATATTAGTCACATTGAAAGTAGATAAATAATTAATAGAAATGTCATTTTCCCCTTATTAAAATTCAATAGAAACATCTGACAAATCCTGTGGCACTCTAGCAAATAGTTCAAAGAGGCATCATCATAACTCAGATACTTATATTAATGGCAACAGCTTGCTCTCCATTCCACAGTGCAGATCTTTTATCAGCACTGTAGATCTCTATTATATATTCTGCACTTGTTTTGTGCATGTGGCTCCTATTGATATCAATGGAAGCTCCGCACATGGAACAAAAGTGGAGTTCGTAATAAAGATCTGAGATGAGAATTATTCTGTAAGTACCTTATCCCTTTGGAAACTATCTACCATAGGTGGATGCCATTTGAGGGTTGGCTATTATCCAGGGGGGCAGAATTGGCTAGGGAGAGGAGTAGGGCGATATGTCAGGCAGGTGTTATGTGGTGCTGTTTCTGGCTGCTGAGAGATAAGGTTAGATTGGGACTCATAAGAACCTCCCTGCAGAGAACTCTCCCTTCCTCCCCCCCAGCCTGCCCTCCTGCTTTCTGCAGGTCCCCAGCAGGAAAAATTAGCAGTCAGGAACAGTAAAAAAACTATAGAGAAGCCAGCGTGGCTCCAGGTATGGCGGCAGTGCTGGCAGCATGTCAAAGGCAGGCAGGAAACATGAGGCTCTCTAATTGCTTGAGGAAGGAGATTGTGCTCTTCAGCATGACAGAGGATGAGAAGTTGGATGGAGAGGGTCCCTTTTTTCTTAGGGGAGAAAACAGTGCAGGGAAAGAGGCAGAGCTCAGGTTAAGGAGAGGGTGTGGGAGGAAGAAAAAATAGCTACCTTGTATAAGTAAACTCATCTTCAGTACCTCACTGCAAAATGCTTGTTCTCAGTGTTGTAAGCATTAGTGCCATAGAAAGGAGAGGAGAGAAACAGAAAACATTCCAACTACCAATGTCCTTTCACAAGTGGTGCAAACATGCAGGATGCTCTAAGGATGGTCATGTGTGGCTGAACTATCACCCTTCCCCCTCCTTTCCTGCCTCCAGCCTGAAACAACCTGATATGTGAGAACTTGAACAATGATGCCTTTCCTTTAAACAATTTGCTGGAGTGCCACAGTGCTTGTGAGATGTTACAGTGATATGGAGTGGTTCTAAAGGCATTACTCCTGCCACCGAGATTGAGAAACTGTAGGTAGCCCATTATTGGCAGGGACATTTTAATCTTCTTGAACGTTTATCTAAATGTTGTTGTGAAGAAGTGGAGAATTAGGTGCTTTATTTAAATTACATCTTGTTTTCATGTTTGGTGAATCATTTCAATTGCTTGTACACACAAGGGAATGTTATGAAAATGAGAGATTAAACGGAGCTCCTGGTACCCAGGAGGACATCAAAATTAAGTAGACAACTTTAGTAATTATCTAACTGTTTTGGATGCACTGGTAGACAAACAGATTACTCTTCCCTCCTCTCCCCCCCCCCCCCCCCGCCTCCTTGCACACACACTCACCAGAAACGTAATCTGCCTGGGGTTTGAATAGACGTTGCTTCATCAGAATTCAGAATCACCACAATCATATGAGAAAAATGTCAAGGGGTAAAGATGTGAGATTCCCAACTATGTATGTGACCAAAACAAAATAAAACAAACCATGATGTTTCATCTGTATAATATCCATTCTCTTTCAATAGATCACCTACTGTTCCCAACTCATTCATATTAAGGCAGGTGGCATGAGACTTCAACTGAAGATGGATTGGTGGCACAAATACAATATATCTGGCACACAGTTATTTGAAAAACGTACAGCTTAGCTAGCCATTAGCAAGATTTTCTTGATTCCAAAGGCTCACTGCCTGAGGTGTCATTTAAAACATGCCCACACAATTGTGTCACTATCAGATATTTTTGCCCTTCTGTGCAACTTAGTAGGAGAGGGTTTGGGTTGGAATTAGACTGGTATGATAATGCTAATTCTTAGTACTTTTATGCATAACACCTGCAAGCTGTGCTATTATTTCTAAAACATTTTTATTATCTTTAAAAGTTTGCTTAGGAAAGTAGAAGACAAGAAGGGGGAGAACATTCCATTGTTCACTGAGTTAATTATATTGTCAATCAATGCTGAGACCAAGTTGTTCCTTTCGAAAATTATTTTATTCAATTGGACAGTCCATTCCAATGACTTTCAACACAGCAGGAGCAGTATGAGTAGCAACAGAATGACATTTACTCATCTTTGGTTGACTGCATAGAATCTGCTGATTTGTGGGAGTGAGATCAACAAAAATGTCAGTAGCTACTGTTAGCCTCATAATCTCCTTAAATGATTTGTTTGTTATTCTGGAATCCCAACGTTTTGCCACAACTGAAGCAACAAATGAAGCAACTTCCACACAAAAAACCCACCCTACTCTTGAACTTTTACACACGACATAGAAAAGTGAGATGAGATATTCCCAGAGAGTTGAACTTATAATGTACTGATTTCCAGTTGAGCTGGATGTATCCAACAATACCTCAATACTAATGTGAATATCTAGCGTCAAATCCAGCCCCTTGCTCCATGGTGCTGAGACTCCCGGAATTTCAGAACCAATGTAGTTCAATAACCCTGGGGTGCAAACCCCAATGCAGCATGGAGCCAAAATATGGGAGTACTCCAGTGTGTAAGTACTCATGTGGTGGGGCATGGATGGGGCTGCAGGCTCCTGCATGGATCCACTTTATCTCACTTAACAGTAGGTGGGCTTGTAGGTCCTTGTAGTGCTTGTGAAACCATTCTACAACTTGGGAGCAGGAAGACTCTTTCTATCTCCCCATACATCTTCCCCGGGACTCAACATAACAATTCAAGAGAGGCACTGAGTCCAGCATTTGAAACTTATGGAAATAGTTTCAAATGCTGGCCCTATGAAAATCAAGGGTAGTTTTGTTATTGACTTCACTGGGGCTAGGATTTCATCCTTAGTGTATTAATTATACTGTTAAGCTAGGATGCTTGTACAATAATGAAAATAAATCTTGGCTGATTGTACAATAATGTGTGCACTTACCACGATGGCACATGCAAATCAGATATATAGATGTAAAAATAATTGTTTCAGCTTTGAAGTAGCCCTTAGCACATGCAATCATGTACTCCGTATGTACAGTCTCTGTAACTATACTCCCAGTTATAAGCTTCAAGTAGTACATATAAGTGGGCTTCTACTTTTTAAACAAAATTGGCCTTCTAATTGCAGCTTTATACTTCACACAAACTATCAGTTTTACTCTCTTGGAACCTGTACAACCAGGAAAAAATAATTAAATGTACCAAATGAACATAGGGCATAAATGTAACCTTTTATAGTTTTAGAGGGATTTACCACACATTTTTGGTCTACTTCCCAGGACGCAGCACTGAACCAGAATGGAAATTAAATTGCATACCATATACTGTAGTCACAGTAATATATGTATTCCTTCAACCCGTGACAAATAACTTGAGTTTATATTCCCTGAGAAAAAATATACCTTTGTATCAAAAGCAAAAAGCTTCACAACTAAGTGAAAATGTGGTAAAATTCTAAATAGGAAAGGCCAATAGACCTATACAGAAAGAGATTAAAAATGCTGAACTACACAAAATGCTTTTTAAAGCCACATTAATAGACTGACTGCAAGGAAACTGAATAGAATACACCATGGAAACTACTGACCAATCAAGGGCCAACGACATGCAGTGTAATGAATGTAATCAAGGTATTTCTATTTTCACTTTTTCCTTCCCCACAGCTTTCTGTAGATGCTAGATAGTAATTTTCAGTAATGGTAGGCTGCATTATCACAATAAGTCTCTCTACAAAAGAACCAAGCAGATTGGTTAGTTGCATGCTTTGGCTCAGTAATGGAGATGTGCAATGCAGAATAGTTTTGCTTGTAGTGATTTCTGCAAAACTTTTCTTTGGTTTTTGATTGGAATGTGTTTGTATCCCCAAGTTTTGCTTTGAGACTTTAATTCAAACAAATGCAAACTCTAAAAATTAAAATTTTGGAAAAATATCTCATTATGTTCCATATGAAAACCACGTGAAAATATGATTTTCTCACGTTTTGAATGCAAAATCAGAGAAGAGAGAGATTTCCCCCAAAGTGCTCATAATTGAACCAAAGTTTTTAAAACTAGGCACACGTTTACATGGAAGGTTTGTGAAGCAGAGTTACTGTATCAGTGAATCTATTCTATCTGTTCTGTTCTATGTAGATTCTTGTATCAGACTAGTAACTATTGTATCTAGCTTTTTTCACATACCTTCCTATTGTTTTCCAACTTTTTCCATAAGAAAAAGTGAAGAATGTTTTTTTCCTTTTACTTTCACAAACTTTTTTACTTTTGTTCCCTTGAAAAAAAGGAGGGGAGGGAAGGAGCCTATAACATCATGACTGGTGTGGAGAAAGTAAATAAGGAAGTATTATTTACTCCTTCTCATAACACAAGAACTAGGGGTCACCAAATGAAATTAATGGGCACCAGGTGTAAAACAAACAAAAGGAAGTATTTTTTTCACTGAACACACACTCAACCTGTGGAACTACTTGCCAGAGGATATTGTGAAGGACAAAACTATAACAGGGTTAAAAAAAAAAAACTAGATCAATTCCTGGAGGATAGATGCATCAATGGCTATTATAGGATGGGCATGGATGGTGTCCCTAGCTTCTTTTGCCAGAAGCTGGGAATGGGCAACGGGGATGGATCACTTGATGATTACCTGCTCTGTTCATTCCCTCTGGGGCACCTGGCATTGTCCACTCTCTGAGGACAGGATACTGGGCACGATGGACTTTTGGTCTGACCCAGTATGGCCATTCTTATGTACTTCAAAAAAAAAAAAAGATAGAAAGAGGGGGCAAGCTGAAAAATCCAAAAGCTGAAAATAAAAAAACATAATATCTGTTTCCAAAATCCAAAATGAAAACTACCGGTAATGGTTTTTTTTTTCACTTTAAAATGTCATTTTGAAATGAAAATTTCTTTTCATTTCTATATGAAAATCCCCATGGAAATACCATGGGAAAGTTTCACTGAGGGGGATGGGTTCCCATGCAAATTTCCATAGGAAAAATGTGGCTTTTCAAACTTGCTCCAATAAAATTTTAAATAGGTAAGATGGTAGATAGAACTAACCTTTAGTCACATGCCAGAATAGCTTGTATTTTATTTGCTAAGCATACTACATGTTTAATTTTTCTCTGAATAGAAAATGTGTTTTACAGAAGATTTGTGTATTGTTTCTTTTCAGACTAATGTGTCTGGATGGCGTGACACACTGTGGCCCTTCACATAGGCTTGCATTATGAATTTCCTCCTGTGAATTATTTGACACAGCAGAATACTAGTGACAGAATGGAATGTAACACATCACTTTTGAAACCATGAGATACTGTTTCTAAAAATGATTTTATCTTAAAAGACTGAATTGCATGGATAATGAATAGATATAATTAAAGCACCAGTTTAGTCGGTAGCCAAAAGTGTACAAAAATGTTTAAATAATAAAATGTTAATGTAATCAAACATTGTGAGAGTGCATATGTAGTGTGAATCTGAGCAGACACACAAGGCTGGAACTCCATCTTGGTTTCACTTTTATTCGTAATTTTACCTGATTAAATTGAAGGGTTCATTATTATTTTATAGATTCTCCATCAGTGAAAGTTGGCAACTAGAACTGAAATGCATAAATTCCAAACCTGCTGCATCTGAATGAAGTTTTCTCCATCATTGTTTGGCTTAAGGAGTAGATAGTGGTGATGCTGCATCTTTGGAATGTATTGGTGAAGGCCGGCCTGCAGGTTTTGCATGTCTCAGTTACAGGAAGCTCAGGGATACGTGATTAAGGACTAGGCTCAGTGCAGGAATTTTTAAATAATATTGCTTATAAGATGAAAATTTTACTAGCCAGCTGTGGGAAGAGGCATTGAAATTAAGCGGCACTGATATTTTCAGACATCCAGTCATTATTGTCCTGCTTATTTAGAAAACTATATTTGCAAATATTTGGATGGATGATTTTGAGAACAAGGATTATGTGTGTAACAGACAGATAGCGGAGAATCCAGGAGCGTGTTGAGAAAGATTGGGGAGATAAAAGTTTGGGTATTTTCAACTGCTACCAAACCTTCTGGGAACAGTCTTGTTTCCTGGTCCTTATTAGGCTTATTCTTATCTCTGACCATATGTTGCAGTGATGAAAGCTGAAGGAAAACTGTTTGTGAGAACTTGGCTTACAGATTTGAAGATACACTATACCTGAAGGTTGCACAAAACTGTGAATGAAGAAAGATACTAGTTTCCAGGACTCTGCAGCCTGGTTTCTATTCTCATTAGATTTCTGTTCTTCTAAGGAGAATGAAAGCTTTTCCTTTGATAAAGCAGAAGCACAAAATAATCAAATGGTTCAACACTGTAAAGGCTTCATTCTATACCACTGAAGTCAATGGGAGTTTTGCCACTGAGGTCAACAGGACCAGAATCAGCCCCCAATTTACTTAGCTAGACTGTGGGTGGAATTTGCTGGCTTGGATTATGTTTTCCCATTACCAAAGAAAGTCCATCTGTTTGTGGATTAGAGGCTAATAATCAAATTCATCCATGATGTAAGAGAGTAGCATTTCTTTTGAAGACAATGGAATGCATGCCCGCTTATGCCAAGGTTATCTTTGGGCCTGGAAGAGATAGATGTGGTTTAGAAGGAACTGGAATTAGGACTCCCTATATTTTATTCATATTTATGTTTGTTTATTTATTTATTTTTATAACTCAGGTAATGATTCCCTATGTGATCCATGGAAACTCATCTAAGCTCTCTGCCTCAGTTTGCTCATCTCTAAAATGCAATAATACTTCTTAACAGTCTTTTCGCAGGGATGATTAGGGAATTGATCAATATTTATGAAGTGTTTTCAAAATGAAAACACCTACATTTAAGTTTTTAGTGTTATTAGATATGGTCCCAAATCGGTAACCTGGATATAAACACCCCAAACTTTGAGAAAGCATAGATCCAGTTCTATGGAACAGCTCCTGCCCATCTCTAATTTTTATTAACACACATGGCTAGAATAATGAAAAATGTATTCACAAATAATTGTCCAATGAAAAAAATGTAAATATTTGCAAATAATATTATTTTCAGAACATTTTTCAACCATCCATGGAGCTGGCTGAATAATTAAGAACTGCCAACAGTCACCATCCCCTTACATTGCTCTAATTATTATTGGGGGGAAAGGACATACAACATCCAAATAGTGATGACAAAGATCATTCTTGATCAAACAGGGAAGGGAAAGATTGGTTGTTTATTTTCTCTTTTTGCTTTTTTTCTTATGAAAGACTATTTAGATACTCAGGCTGCAGTTATAGTTTGTCTGGATGGTTGGTTAGTTTTCAGTTCTGTTGCTTTGGACTGTGTGCTCCAAAGTTAATGTGTTATTTTCCTTTGAATGTCTAGAAAGTGATCTATCTATCTATCTAATTCAGTAGCTCTCAGCCTTTCCAGACTACTGTACCCCTTTCAGGAGTCTGATTTGTCTTGTATCCCTCTAAGTTTCACCTCACTTGAAAACTGCTTGCTTACAGAATCAGACATAAAAATTAGGGCTGTCAAGCCATTAAAAATTTAATGATGATTAATCACATGAGTAAAAAAATTAATCACAATTAATTGTGTAATTAATCACACTGTTAATAATAGAATACCATTTATTTAAATGTTTTTGGATGTTTTCTACATTTTTGAATATATTGGTTTCAATTACAACACAGAATACAAAGCGTACGGTGCTCACTTTATATTTATTTTTATTACAAATATTTGCACTGTAAAAAACAAAATAAATTGTATATATCAATTCACCTAATACAAGTACTGTAGTGCAATCTCTTTATAATGAAAGTTGAACTTACAGATGTAGAATTATGTACAAAAATAACTGCATTCAAAAATAAAACAATGTAAAACTTTAGAACCCACAAGTCCACTCAGTCCTACTTCAGCAAATTGCTCAGACAAAACAAGTTTGGTTACAATTTGCAGGAAATAATGGTGCCCGCTTCTTGTTTACAATGTCACCTGAAAGTGAGAACAGGCATTCACATGGCACTGTTGTAGCCGGCATCACAAGATATTTACATGCTAGATGTGGTAAAGGGTCATATGTCCCTTCTTGCTTCAACCACCATTCCAGAGGACATGTGTCCATGCTGATGACAGATTCTGCTTGACAACCATCCAAAGCAGAGTGGACTGATGCATGTTCATTTTCATCATTTGAGTCAGATGCCACCAGCAGAAGGTTGATTTTCTTTTTTGGTGGTTTGGGTTCTGTAGTTTCCACATCACAGAGTGTTGCTTTTTTAAGACATCAAAAAGCATTCTCTACACCTCGTCCCACTCAGATCTTGGAAGGCACTTCAGTTTCTTAAACCTTGGGTCGAGTGCTGTATCTGTCCTTAGAAATCTCACATTTTTTACCTTCTTTGTGTTTAGTCAAATCTGCTGTGTAAGTGTTCTTAAAACAAACATGTGCTGGGTCATCATCCAAGACTGCTATAACATGAAATACATGGCAGGCTGCAAGTAAAACAGAACAGGAGACATACAATTTTCCCCCAAGGAGTTCAGTCACAAAATTAATTAATACATTATTTTTTTAACAAACATCATCAGCATGGAAGCATATCCTCTGGCATAGTGGCCGAAGCATGAAGGGGCATATGAATGTTTAGCATATCTGGCATATAAATACCTTGCAACACCAGCTACAAAATTGCCATGTGAAGACTTGTTCTCACTTTCAGGTGACACTGTAAATAAGAAACAGTCAGCAGTATCTCTCGTAAATGTAAATAAACTTGTTTGTCTTAGCAATTGGCTGAACAAGAAGTAGGACTGAATAGACTTGTGGGCTCTAAAGTTTTACATTGTTTTGTTTTTCAGTGCAGTTATGTAAAAAAAAAAAACCTACATTTGTAAGTTCCACTTTCATTATGAAGCGATTGCACTACAATACTTGTATGAGGTGAACTGAAAAATACTATTTCTTTTGTTTATCATTTTTACAGTGCAAATATTCGTAATAAAAATAATAATATAAGGTGAGCACCTACTACAGGACAGGCCTAACAAAGAAAATAACAGAACGCCACTAGCCGTCACCTTCAGCCCCCAACTAAAACCCCTCCTACGCATTATTAAGGATCTACAACCTATCCTGAAGGATGACCCAACACTCTCACAAATCTTGGGAGACAGTCCTTTCCTACAGACACCCCCCAACCTGAAGCAAATACTCACCAACAACCACATACCACACAACAGAACCACTAACCCAGGAACCTATCCTTGCAACAAAGTCCGTTGCCAACTGTGCCCACATATCTATTCAGGGGACACAGGGGCCTAATAACATCAGCCACACTATCAGAGGCTCGTTCACCTGTACTTCCACCAATGTGATATATGCCATCATGTGCCAGCAATGCCCCTCTGCCATGTACATTGGTCAAACTGGACAGTCTCTACGTAAAAGAATAAATGGACACAAATCAGATGTCAAGAATTATAACATTCATAAACCAGTCGGAGAACACTTCAATCTCTCTGGTCACGCAATTACAGACATGAAGGTCGCTATCTTAAAACAAAAAAACTTCAAATCCAGACTCCAGCGAGAAACTGCTGAACTGGAATTCATTTGCAAATTGGATACTATTAATTTAGGCTTAAATAGAGACTGGGAGTGGCTAAGTCATTATGCAAGGTAGCCTATTTCCCCTTGTTTTTTCCTAACCCCCCTCCCCAGACGTTCTGGTTAAACTTGGATTTATGCTGGAAATGGCCCACCTTGATTATCATACACATTGTAAGGAGAGTGGTCAGTTTGGATGAGCTATTACCAGCAGGAGAGTGAGTCTGTGTGTGTATGGGGGTGGGGGGTGAGAAAACCTGGATTTGTGCTGGAAATGGCCCACCTTGATTATCATGCACATTGTAGGGAGAGTGGTCAGTTTGGATAAGCTATTACCAGCAGGAGAGTGAGTTTGTGTGTGTGTGTTTTGGGGGGGGGGGGGTGAGAAAACATGGATTTGTGCTGGAAATGGCCCACTTTGATTTTCATACACCTTGTAAGGAGAGTGGTCAGTTTGGATAAGCTATTACCAGCAGGAGAGTGAGTTTGTGTGTGTGGTTTTTGAAAAAAAGGGGGGAGGGTGAGAAAACCTGGATTTGTGCTGGAAATGACCCACCTTGATTATCATACACATTGTAAAGAGAGTGGTCACTTTGGATGGCCTATTACCAGCAGGAGAGTGAGTTTGTGTGTGTGTGGGGGGGGGGGGCGGAGGGTGAGAAAACCTGGATTTGTGCTGGAAATGGCCCAACTTGATTATCATACACATTGTAAGGAGAGTGATCACTTTAGATCACAGTTTATTTTTTGAGTTAATCGTGTGAGTTAACTGCAATTAATCGACAACCCTAATAAAAACACAAAAGTGTCACAGCACACTGTTACTGAAAAATTGCTTATTTTCTCATTTTTACCATATAATTATAAAATACATCAATTGGAATGTAAATATTGTACTTACATTTCCAGGTATAGTATATAAAGCAGTATAAACAAGTCATTGTCTGTATGAAATTTTAGTTTGAACTGATTTTGCTAGTGCTTTCTTATGTAGCCTGTTATAAAACTAGGCAAATAGCTAGATGAGTTGATGTACCCCCTGGAAGACCTCTGTGTACCCCTAGTTGAGAACCACTGATCTAATCTATCCATCAAAATTACAATCTTTTATGGCTATAGCTTGAATAATCAATCTATTACACATATGACTAACAGTGTACGGAACCAAGACCCAGTTAAGAGACTAATATTTTACCTTTAAGATAACTGCAGTATTAGTCTCCTGTCAATCATTTGATGCGTCATGTGGGGATCTGAAGCAGATCACAAAAGTGAGGTAGAACAGCCATTTTAAGAGTAGTAGCTTGTGGAATTGCTCTTGTAATAGAAATCACAAAAGGGAAGTGGAAGTGTTAGAAATGTATTGCAAGTCTGTTTCCTCAAAGATACTAGAATAATTGAGTATGTATGATTAAAAAGATAACTTTCCATAACCTCCCAACAATTTCATTTATATTTAAATCAGAACAGACCCTCAAGGCTTGACAAGCCTAACTCCTGGAATGGTGCTAATACATACTCCCCTCCAGGATAAAAGCCTAGCAATGTTTGCAACACCTCCCAGCTGCTTTTTAAGTCTATAATCTGCAGTTTAATTATGTTTTACTTTATTTCACCTTCACAGAGGACTATTTGAAACTGATCACTCTCCAAGACAGGATGTATTGAAGCATTGAGCTATAGAGGGTTTTACTGAACATTTGATAATGCTCAAATGTGAACTTGGCAAGAGTCTATATATTTGAACCTTAAACACAGTTCTAACTCGTTCCTGTACATACAGTCATTTCTATGGGACTCATCCTCATAATGTCTGGGAACTTACCTAACAGTAAAGATATGTACCAAGTTATCAGGTGAATGGCTACTCAGATGAGATACAGAGTCCTAGAATCTTGGAGTTTAAGGCCAGAAGGGACCACTAGATCATCTAGTCTGACCAGCTATATATCACAGGCCACCAGCACAACTCAGCCCCCACACACTAAACCCAGCTATGGAAATGAGACCAAATTAAATGAGACCCACAGGAGAGTAGATTATAATTTGCCACAGGAAAGGAATAGGGGGGACTGAGGTGCACCAATGCTTGAGGTTCTTGCAATGGAAGGGAAATTATTTTATGGGATAATTCTGGTAAGTGATGCACATCCACATACTTCAAAGAAAGGGAGGAAAAATCCCACAAGGTCACTGCCAGTCTGACCCTGGGGAAAATTCCTTCCCCACCACACATAAATGTAAGTTTAGTTTGGAATTGACTATGATAATGCTCATGTTAATTCTCTATCCATGACCAGTATGCACCACTATGTTTCCATTAGCCTGGCTTACACAGTTAGCCCAGTATTGTGCCTTATTTTCAACTAAAGTATCTGAATGCATTGCTAAACATAAAACTATATAGTTATCGGGAACCAAAGTTCTGCTGAACCAAGGAAAGAGCAATTCATGAGCCCAAATATGGCCAATAAAGTTAAACAGTATTGTGTATAAAACTGTCATTTGACCGTTACTAACGTACAGAGAAAGAAAAGGAGTACTTGTGGCACCTTAGAGACTAACCAATTTATTTGAGCATAAGCTTTCGTGAGCTACAGCTCACTTCATCGGATGCATAAAGTGGAAAGTACAGTGAGGAGATTTTATATACACACAGACCATGAAAAAATACACATTGTAAGGAGAGTGATCACTTAAGATGAGCTATTACCAGCAGGAGAGTGGGATGGCTGGTAATAGCTCATCTTAAGTGATCACTCTCCTTACAATGTGTATTTTTTCATGGTCTGTGTGTATATAAAATCTCCTCACTGTACTTTCCACTTTATGCATCCGATGAAGTGAGCTGTAGCTCACAAAAGCTTATGCTCAAATAAATTGGTTAGTCTCTAAGGTGCCACAAGTACTCCTTTTCTTTTTGCGAATACAGACTAACACGGCTGTTACTCTAAAATGTACAGAGAGTTGACCAGAGACTAGAAAAAAAACTTCAGTATGCTTTCCACCACAGAAATGAAGATGTTAAGATGGTCAAATGGTTGGACACTCTGTGATAGGAAATGAAATGAGGTTATAAGAGGCCTAATGCAGGTTGTTCAAACTGAAGATATATTGAGGGAGGTTAGGCTACAAGTGGTATGGGCATATCTAGCATAGATCTGAAAGCTGTCTCAGTAAGATGGGTCTTACAACGATGATGGATCGATCATGACCAAAGGGCACTCCACAGACTCAGTACATGAAATATATATCAGCAGGCCTCAGAGAGACCAATCTGCATGAAAACCTGGCATATGATTATGAGTTTAGGAAGAAGGCTATAAAAGTTGTTGACTCTGATTAGAGAAGTGGCAAGAAAGAAGAAGAAGGAGAAGCAAAAGAAGAAGAAGTATGCCATCTTGACACTGGAGTTGCCAAAGTGGAAGAGTAACGAATTACAGAATAACTGTAAGTACAGAATTCAGGGAATTGTATAGTGAGACTGTTACACTACCGAGCTACTGCACCTGTATTTCCCCTCAGTTTTTCATCAAGGACACCCAATCTCAGGTTTTTAGCTCCCCAGCTGTTGCCTCTCTTGGATGGAGACCCATGTCTCACTCCCTTCCGACCAGGTTATGTCCTGGCTGAATAGTTCCCTGCTTCCACTATATTTAGGGTTGCCAGGCATCTGGTTTTCTACTGGAACGCCCAGTTGAAAAGGGATCCGGACTGTTAAAAGTCTCATCAGCAGCTCAGCGTGGCTAAGGCAGGTTCCCTGCCTGCCTGGCTCAGTGTAGCTCCCAGAAGTGGCCAGCATGTCCCTGCAGCCCATAGCCTCAGAGGAGGGCAGGGAAGCTCTGCATGCTGCCCCAACCCCAAGCGCCATCTCTTCAGCTCTCACTGGCTGAGAACCATGGCCAATGAGAACTTTGGGGGTGGCGCCTGCAGGCGGGGGCAGTGCACCTCTGCCTAGGGGCCAGACATGCCGGCTGCTTCTGGGAGCAGCATGGAGCCAGGGCAGGGAGGGAGCCTGCCTTAGCCCCACCTGCTGGAGCCCACACCCCAAACCCACTGCCCCAGGTTGGAACCCCCTCCACCACCCTAACTCCCTCCCAGAGACTGCACCCACTCCCACACCTCAACTCCTACCCCAGCCCTCAGCCCCTCCCTGACCCTGCACTTCACACCTCCTCCCACACCCCAACACCCCCTCAACCCTGAGCCCCCTCCCACACCCAAACTCCCTCCTGGTGCCCACACCCCTAACCCTCTCCTGCATCCTAACCCATTCACCAGCCCTGAGCCCCCTCCTGCATTCCAAATCCCTTGCCACCAGCCCAGAGCCCTCTCCTGCACCCCAACCCTCTCATCCTTAGCAAGACCCCAGAGCCCACACCCCCAGCCAAAGCCCTCACCCCCTCCCACACCCCAACCCCTGGCCCAGCCCTGATCCTCCTCCTTCACCATGAACCCCTTATTTATGGCCCCACCCTGGAGCCCACATCCCTAGATGGCATCCTCACCCCCTCCTGCACCCCAACCCCGTGCCCCAGCCCATTGAAAGTGAGTGAGGGTGGGAGAGAGTGACCAATGGAGGGAGGGGGGCTGGAGTAAGTGGGGGACAGGACCTCCGACAAGGGCTGTGGCATTGGGGAAGGGGCGGGGCAAGGTTTTGTTTTGTGCAATTAGAATTTTGGCAACCCCCGATGTTACTCCCGGGAAAGACAGTCTCCTTAAACAGACCCTGTTGCTTTCTCTTCAGAGACTGATAACAGAGTGATTGCACTACAGAGAAAATATATTAAAAATAATAAAAGAACCACATGTTAATAAGCCTACCAGAATTCATCCCAACTCTAACATGGGCTCTTGGAAGAATCATCTTTCAACCCCCACTATATGGATTTCCTTGTGGTTACAAGTTTGTCACTGGTTCAGCTCAGAACAATCACCCAGTCTTACGATGTCTCAAAAGACCAAGTCCTTCCAATCCTTCCCTAAAGATTGGGGCCCTCCATGAACCAGAGGTCCTGTCCATTTGCTGGATCAGGAAGAAGACCCTGAGCTATTTTAAAAACAGGATAATTATTTTAGAAAAAGTCTTTTCATTGTCTGTTGATCTTTAACCAGTTGGAACTAGTATATGTGTATCTCTTCAGGAGGGATGGCTTTAAAGGTTGATAGTGGAGGACATTCATTAGCATCCCCTGTCCCTACTAGAGAAGGTACATACAATGCCACAACAACACATAAACAATTGATTTTTAAATACAATGCACCCGAAAGGTATTAACCCTAATTCAATAAGGTTTAACTTAATTAATTACAGTTTATCCTACTTCCACAAGGTTTGTTTAGGCCATCACAGGATGTTGTCAGTTTTTCAAAGAGACCACCTCAGAAGAGACCTTCTTGATTCTTCAAACAAGAAAGTTATTGTTATGGTGTGAGAGGAACAAAGTAAAATGAAAGGACAAATTCTCTCAATAGTATTCACTTTCTAATAGAGCTAGAAGAGACTGATCCTTCCCCCAAAACAAGTGAGTCTTTCAAGAAGACTGGAAAACAGTTGTCAAAAATAGTCAGGCTGATCAGGTCATTCTGTCATTAGAAATATTGATCACAGGATATGTGGTGACCAGGAGAATCATTGAGTGACTTAGCTAATGGACTTGATTATGATGGGTATCTCCAAGTCTTCTTACAAACTTCTAGAAAGACCTGAGGAGGAGCCTGTAGCTGTGGTATATTTGTAGTTACATGAAATAGAAAACTGTAAGAAGAGTAGGAGTTTGTGATGGAGTGAAAGCCCCATCACAGAGAGAAAAGGTTAAAAGTCCAGAAAGGGTTAAAGGTCACATTCAATTCACCTGGGCAACAATTAGGTTAATTGTTAGCCAGGGAGAGCAGGGCTAAGGAATAATCAGCTGATAATGCAACAGACATTTGGAGCAGACTGAGAGCATTGAGTCAGG
The DNA here is from genome assembly GCF_965140235.1 of Caretta caretta. Taxonomy (NCBI): domain Eukaryota; kingdom Metazoa; phylum Chordata; order Testudines; family Cheloniidae; genus Caretta; species Caretta caretta. The sequence continues at coordinate 58,492,080 of NC_134209.1, forward strand.
GAAAGAAAACAGGAAGAAGTGGGAGATGAGAGGCTGAAGAAGACTTAAAGTGGGTAGGATGGTACTTGATACCAGAGCCAGGGAAAGACAGTGGAACCCCAGGAATGGATTGAGCACAGGGCCCAGAAGATAGGTTGATTCTCTGGACTATTTGTTACCCTGGAAGCAGTCTGAACTAACTGTTTCTCAGCCAGAGGCCTCTATGGTACAAAAAAGGCATACGTCCCAAAGGGAGTACTAGAGGGCAAGAATTTCTACAATGCTCTCTCTGGACATAAGGGACACCTGCAAGGTGTGGGTGCACTATTACAGAGTTAAATTAAATTCTTAGGAAGAAAACTTAAATGGCCTCTTCTGAAGCTTACTCTGTCTCTGAAACACTTCCAGTTCCTAGACAGGGTCCAAATGTTTGGATGGAAGATGATACAGAAAGGAGTAGCTTTAATTTATTATTCATTTTGGAATTTGCCTATACAGAATAGATAGACTTCAGATTATCCAGTGTGAATCTGAAAGAGCTACAAACAATTAATCCTTGGATGTGTTTTAAATAGAGAAGCCTTATTATCTCCATCTGATGAATGGAGAAACAGAAATACAGGATCAATCAAGTGATTGCACAAATAGAACTCAGTTGAATTCTGTTTACATCAGTGGTTAACTTTGTCCACAGAGCTTAAATGATACTTCCAAAGGTCACACACTCTAGTGTCACAGCTGCCCATAGAACTCAGAATTAATTTTCTCATGTCCAATTGAAGTAATTTAGTTTTAGAATGTTTTAGGAGTGCTTATTTTTCTCATGTTTTATTTCACTACTTTTTTTTAGAATTTGTTTTGAATATCCCTTACCTCTGGGTAAGTTAAATATATATATATATATATATATAGATATATATATAATATATATATTTAGGTGGGGAATTACATACGGAGGGACCAGTGAAGAGGTATATTGGCCTTTGGCAGTTCATATGTGTGCTATCATTTAGTCTTTACAAATTTCACCTGTGACACAGACTTGTGTAGATAAAAATTGAAGTTTGAATATCACATAGAAATGTGACTTGACCTAAAAATCCCTGCCTCTGGCTGTGTAAGTAAATGTAATGTGATCCTGTGTAGATAAAAAGAAACAAAAGAGATTTCAGTACAATATATAAATACTGAAGCTTAACAACCAGCTTCTTGTAAAATTCCCCCAAACTTCAGCAGCCATGTAATGCCATATTACATACTGTCCCACTCCAACATGGAGTCTGTCACAGTGTTGCTGACCCCATTAAGAGAAATCTGGGCCTAGGCTATGGATGATAAGCTTATTATGGGGAATGAGCGTATCTAGACAGCTAATTGAATAATGAGCACCTGAGCCTGATAAAAGGAGTTGCAGGGAGGTGCTCACTGAGAGAGACTCTCCTAAGGGAGAGGAGTTCCTAGAGCCTATTGGGACTAAAGAGGATGGTTGTGAAACCCCTGAGACCCAGGGGAGACATTATATTTCAAGTTTATTTGAATTTAATCAAGTAAAACCCCAGCAGGGGAATTTTGTTTTACACCCTTTTGGAGTGGGTGGCATTCATAAGGGGCCCCAGGAGAAGGGAAAGTGAGGCAGGGAGTGCCTGTAGCACCATACTAGATCAGGAAGGGACATCATAGGGCAGGTGTAACTTGACACAGAGTCCCTCATGTCAAAAAGGAAATTTGGCTCTTGGCAAACTGAGCGTATTCAAGTATCTCAGTGTGGAAGTCTGTTCTTTTACCCAGCTGACAGATCGGTCCATTCTTGACCTTTTCAAGGAGAGTTGTATATGCCATCTATGCACTTCTATCTGGCTCATTCTTGAAGGTCAAGTAAGCTATCTGGAATGTAGATAGAAAAAATACAAAGGTGTTATCACATATCATACTATTATCCATTTCAATAGTATTATGACAGCATCAGATAATTACAAAAATCAAGTAGGCTAACAGTGCCTACTCCCCTGCCAAATACTAAATGCCATGTACTGAACCATAATGCAGTGTGTTGTAGATAACTTGATTTCTCACTGTATTAGGTGTCTTGGGTCTCACTGAGCACAGGATTTAAAGGAGATGTGGGGCAAAACTGGCTTTATACTACTTTTATGCCTTTTCAATTTTGGACTCAGCCCCTGACATAAGTTATGACATAAGGAGCTGTTATGGCTGCTGAGAAAAGTTGGAGTGCAGCTGCATCCCAGTTATATCTTCCTGTCTAAGGCCACATCCTTTTATACATTCTGAGCAGATGTGTGGCTTAGAATCATTATGCTGGATCTAAATTGCCTAGAGACTTCCCTAGGAGACTACTACCCTGCTAACTACACCAGTCTAGCTCTGTAGCCTTTCCACAAAACAGGTATACCATAAGGTGTTAGGCATAATGGACAATTTGGCTGAAAGTTTTAAGTAGTCTGTTTAGCTGTTAAAATATATTTTCAAAAGTTAAGGAATTGGAATTTATAACAAATTGGCTCTGAATAACATAGCTAGGAAGTTTTACAGAATTATAGTAGAAGTGTAGTTTTGTTTTTCCTATTTTTCTAAATAGCAAATTGAATGCATGTGAAAGGTATCCAATTAACAGCTCTGGATGCTGAAGTGCATTCTTAAGATGAAGTTATGTCTCACAAATCTAGCACAAATTTTCAGTAAACAGGAACTGGGCAGGTCCAAATTTCCCAATCTGTTGTTAGGCTATGGTGTTACTTCATAGACCCTTCATGGTTGCTCTCTGACCCACTTGTCTGGATTATGAACCACAATCCATAAGGTCACCAGGAGTCATGATTTTGCTGTCTCAGTGGCCATGTTCTTTCCCTTATAAGCCACCTGGTCCCAAGCTCCTTCTCTACAGCTTTCATGAGCGGGGGTAAAGAGTCTTGTTGAAAACACTGTTTATAGTCATCCCCTCCCTAAGCAGTAAAATACTTCTGGTAATGCTTCTGCTGCCCTGGGAGTCTTCTGGATTCCTTATATATTTAGCTGAAGTACTACCTTTATAATCAGGACAAGTAATGAATGAACATTGGCAGGACAAGCATCTTCATACTGCCTCACTTATGCACCTCAACTCTGAACTCAGGTGATCATCTCTTCACTTGGTGCTTCATTAGCCTCTCTGCTGAGACTGTCAACAAGTGTAAATTAGTTCCATTGAGTATTTGTTTCTTTAACGTATATTCCTTATAAATGGTACCGATACCACCGACTCATTGACCGGGCCAGGTATAATATGTATTCTATTTGATGGACTACTTAGTAATTTTAGAAGTTACTGTAAACCATATTAAAACAGACTCCATACAGACTTCTCTTTATTTCACCTTTGATGTTTGCCTCACAGCTAGAGTCTGTTTTCAGTAGTGCCTGTGTAATGTTTGATCAAGGCTAGTCTTTTGATTTTGGCAGTGGAGATCTAATTTTTTTAGTGTTGGCATGGGTTATTTCAGTGCAATAATATAATCTAATTCCAGAGCCATTTCATTTACCACTTTTGATTTGAACACAGACTACAGTAAAATAACATCTCTATCTTACCTATCTTTGTCTATTTAGTATTATGGGGGAGGGGGAATGGATCAGCATTCACGTTGCACTCCCTGTCAGTACCTGGCCCAACCAAGTGAAGCTAATGATCCAACCAGCAAACCAAATTGGGTGATGAATCCTGGTCATGTGCCACCCAAGGCACATTGTGCGTATGCTAAGAAGAAAATTAGTATTATTATGCTTCTTGTAAAGTTTGGATTTCTCCCTTTTTCTGTCTATTCATTAGATTTATCTATCTTTTATTTATATTTCTCCTTTGGTTTATCAAAAATTAGCTTTTGCTTTACTTCAATCTCTTTCTGTGCTCCAGTGAAGACAGTGTGTTTCTTGAATGCTTGCCCACTCCTGTAGTTGTTTTTCATTAGCCCATTACAAGGGATAGCCTATCTTTCCTTTTGTTGTTGTATCAATTATTCTTTGCTCCATGGACTAACAAGAATGCCACTTCTAAATCTACTTTTGTATGTGTTAATGTTTTATAGCTTTGCAAAACTCTAGTTTAGGCCTCAGTGCTGCCTGAGGATCTACCAGTGAACAAAAGCCTTGGACTCAATATGCCGTGCAGTTTTAAGAGTCAAGATAATTAATCACATGTTATACCAAAGGGGAAGTTTTACCATACATTTTTGCAGCAAGAATATAAACCATTTCCCTATTTTTTCATGAAATAATAAAAATAAAAGAGCAATTACACAATGAAGGAAATCATATTTTCTACACCTATTTGTCCCAGATGGAAATTTCATTTTTCCCTATGACAATTTAACCATTATTTTGTCCATAAAAGTTATTCTGCATGACTAGAGAAACTAACTTACTTCTCTTGTTTTGGAAGGCAAAGGAAAAAATAAGGCAAACCCATAAAATGGTTCGTTTGTCAAGAAACTGACTACAATATGATTATTTATTTGGGCCATTTTTGCCAGTCATGCAAACTCTGCACAGTTCTACAATTTTTTCTTTCTACGTCCTTGTTATTTATAGTGGCAAATTAAGAGCTATGTTGTGACATGGACTATTTATACATTCACAGGAGTATAAGGGAGAGTCAGGACCTTCATTACTCCTTTAGAATGGGCTTCATTGAGTCCAGTGACCGGGTTAAGCAGATAATGAGCATGCAGTATCTCCCCTATTTGAGCAGGTGAATGGGAACACAGGAAGAAGAGTGGGTGGAGCCTGCATACGCCTATGCAAGGGAATGTCTACAGAAGCAGCAAACTATTACCCCTGGAGTAATGAGGTGTGACCTCTGGGTGTGCTAGCATTTACTTCACTGCCCTTCTCCCAGTGCCTAAAACCAGCTCCCATAGAAAACTACATGGAGATCCAGAATTCATTCACTGAGGATTTTCAGTAAGGACTGCACAGGGTCAACCTCCTCACATTCAAGTCCAAAAAGGACAAAAGGAATTAACTTAATTTTAAGTGCTAACTTTATACAATCTTATGATGAAGAAACATCATAACCACCAACAACTTATTTTTTACAACATAACATAGATACTTTACAATCCACATACTTTATCTTCACAGGGATACAAAAACCTAAACAAAGACAACTAATTAAACCTGAACAGGTCAGTCCCCACAGAAACACAGTGAGAAGAAACACAGATTTCCCAAAAGCTTAGGTTGAGTTCATCTGAGTCTTGGTTACAGTTTATCACCAAAATCTACACAGTCCGTTCAGTCAAAAGTACTGCAACATCTTCCCTCCAACTGCATGTAGAAATCTTCAGCTGTAATCGTTGCAGAATCTTCCTCCTCCTTTGCAGAAGTCAGCTAACTAATTCACCAACCACTCAGTTAAGTATATAGATTTTTTTTAAACCCTCTTACAAGGAAAATACAGAACTGAGAATAGCAAAATAAATGACTTTCCCCGTCATCACATTTAAATAAGAGAAATGTTGATGAATTATACTTGTTAAGACAACTAAAACAGTTTGGCTAAAATCAAACAAAATTAAAAGTATGCAATTAAAATAAAACTTTATTTTTCCCTCCCACTTTTCCCTTTCTATAATTGGCACTGCCTAGGCTTCCCTCTTGGAGGGTTTACAATATCAATAACTTGCTGAAAAATGCTTCAGAGTTAAGGAAAACAGCCTGCTTTCTACTCTTAGAGCTCAGCTTCTCATGACTCACATGGGCTTTTGTAAAGCACCTGTCCAGAATACTTACCCTCATGGAGTCTGAGTCCAGCAACAGGGAACGTATTAAGCATACTCCAAACTGCCACACCCAAATCCAGAAACTTCTAAGTGTGGAGAACTAATTGTGCATCGGCCTAGCAACAATGAACCAGACACAACTGACACCCTCCCCCCAAAATAGATCTCTTAAAGAGATATCTCCCTATGAGGCATGAGGGTTACAGAATCAGTGGAAGATATTTGTTTCCCTAAGCTACTCTAGTGTTGCCACAACTGATACATGGCTGCAACTGATACATGGCCCCTTGCTCAGGGCTGTGCCTAAAGACACACTGTAGCCCCAACACAGGATCAAATTGATTGGCTGACTGAGGCTTTTGTGCTCCAGATTTATCCTGCAGTCCTTCCCCCTAAATATTTCATGTGAATCAAACCTTTGTACTTCCCCTCAAAACTGGAACACCACTCCCCCACTCCAAAAATATGAGTGGTTGGGGGCTCCAAGACTTTGGCTGATCCAGGCCATTCTGACTGCCTTGCAGTTTATCTTTTGCCACCCTTTCTTATCCTGCTTAACCACAACACTATGAAAGGCCCTCATGGCTTTCCATGTTACTGTGAACTCCAATTACTAACACTAATAATCATAAATACATACTTAGCTGTTGTACTGCACTTCTCATTCATGGATCTCAAAGCACTGTGGCTCAGTACAGTCGTAACAGACCCATCAGTTTTACTGAACATGCTGACACTCTCAGTACCTAATACAGCTCCAAAAGTCCTGTTCCAGCATATATGACCTCATTCCACAACCCTCTTGGGGGCAGACTCTTCTTTCTAAAGTCCTTGTTAGGAATTTGTAGGGAAACTTCCCAGACCATTACAGCTCTTAATAACGGTAGAAATAGTTCTTCCTTCTCTCAATTGAAGGGCAAGGGTTTACTTCTCCAGCCATAGCCCTATAGTAGAGGGGTGTGGCAAAGTGCCCAGGAGGCACCTCCTTAGTGTTGCTGTGCCCAAATCAGGCCCGATGACCCAGGGAGCAACTTGAGGAGAGCCTCCTGCTATTGGATGTTTTTATAGGATGCAGCATTCTCTCCCCAACCTGCCCCAATCAAGCTCCACTGTTGGATGTGCTTTGTGGTGGTAGCACTCCTTCGTCTCAACTATTTTGGTGAGGCTAATTCACTGTAGACATTATCCTCAGAAAGGCTATGAATTCACTGTAGAGTTAACTTGAGTTATCTACACTGGTATTAACTCCTCTCAAGTTAGCCTAGCTTGAGTGAGAGAAGCCATATTGCAAAACAACCACTCCAGCTGGACAGAGTGATTGTATTAGCAGCTGACAAGTGGTGCTAACTTGAGCTGTAGCCAAACCCTGACAGGCCAGCCACCTTGAGTTAAAAGCATCACCACGCTTGATTTAAGGGATTTTGTGTAGGGACAGAATTCCAGTTAGAAGCACACTCAAATTATAATTCAAATTAACTCTGCAGTGAAGAAATCCCAGAGTCCTTTGTTTCTGGCACAGCCAGTACTGTGACAATATCAAGCCTCTCTGCAGGGAAGGTGCAGGTTTCTTCTGCCCATCTGTCCTTGGCACAGCCTCCCGAGTCCCATTATAGTCTAGCCTAAATTTAGAACTAAAGGTCTTGTTTTATAGGCCCTTCTTTCTGCTGAGCTTTATATCTTCTGCAGCATACGGTATTATTTTGTTTTAAAGTGTCACGTGAGAGTCTATGGTTCTTATTGGGTGCTCCAAAAATATGAATACCTGTTTTCATTTATTTTAATTACATTTCTTGGAAACAAATAAAACATGTTGCTTCAAAGACCTTTATTCCAAGCAGCAATACTATAGATTTTACTTATAAAAAATGTTTTATGACTGATTAGGCAGCTTAACACCAGAATGCAGTTGGGTGGGTTTATTTGCTTACCTTTATTAATGTCCTTAGGCAAATATTTCTTTGCCTATAAAATATTGCAAATGACTTTAACTAAATCAGAGTTTTACTTAAGGAGACGTTTAATGCAGACTTGTAATATTTACTGTGAGGATAGAATGAATTGTTCATTGATCATATCTGATCCTGATCCACATGAAGTCTGTACATATTTAGTCTCATTATACAGACCAGGCTTTGATAGTTCTCTAATCTATTCTGCCAGATTTATAGAAAATAATTTGATTTTGAACTAAAGTTGGGTGGAACTATGATTTTAAATTCCCAGATACATTTCATCTGGATTTGCAGATTATTTGTGTGTGAATGAATATCCATTATTTGACCTTTTCAAAAATCCAGCAGCAGATGTAGGGGAGTTTTGGGAAGACTATTAAATTAATCCAAGCCTTCATAGGTTCTTGGGATGAAATTCAGGCCAATTCATATTCTGACCAAACCAGTTCTAAACTATGCCAAGATGCCCCTGTCCCCAGTGGGCCAGTCTAGCCCCCAGGAATAGCCCGAACATAGATTTATTCCAGCCACATCTCCAAGGCAGGAGCTGCAAAGGCAGGGTAGAACTGGCATTGTATTGCCCAGGGATTCCTCCCTATGCTATAGGAATTTCCATGTGGACAAATTCACTAGATTTCCTAACTCTTTGGACTCACAGCGTCACAAAGGATCCATAGTGTTAACCCCATGGACCAATTCTCCAGTTCCTTATATATTCTGTAGTCCCTTAGGTCAATGTAGAGTGAACACATAGCAGGTATAAAATATCACAAGGTCAGAATGGTAGCATTTTGCATCTACTTTGCATGGATGTAAAGGACTATACAAAGTTCAGAAGCAGGAGAGAATTAGTCCCAGTGATTCCAGACATTGCTATTTGGGAGCAGCATGTGCTCCTCTTTCTCCTTCTGGCAGTGTGGAAGCTATGGCAAACATCTAAATGTTTGCTAGCCACAAAAAAATAAAAATAAAAATAAAATAAAGAAGTTAGAATTTGATTTCATTTATGACTTTGACAGTCATACAGTTTAATTCTCAATTCACCCTTCTCCCTAGGTTAGTTTTGATTTTGCAAAACAAACAGTTTGGCTGGAAATAGTTGTCTTTCACTTCTGATATAAACTTCTGAAATCAAAGAAGTGTTTTTTTTTAAATGAAACTGGATTGTATAAGAAGTTGCGTGGTTTTCTAAATAGAGAAGATCAGTGAGAAGGAAAGAAAAGAAAAATGAGTAACAAACTTTCAGACTTCAACCATTAATCTTTAATTTCAACCCTTTGATCACTGAATGCACTGTTTTCCCTTGATGCTCCTCCTAGTGAGTTCCAAGGTGTTTTTTGAGCAAGAAATTTTCCTTTTATAGCTCTTGGTTTTTTTCCCCTTTTATTCTGCGATTATTTAAGCAAGAATACTTTCCATTCCACTCCCTCTTCAGAGAATGACTCAAACTCTTGGTTTTTTTTTAAACATTATAATATCCTGAAAACTAATTTTAGGACAGCATCTCCTATGTGGGCACAAGCCAATAGGTCTGCTCACTAACATCATCTGTCTTCAGGACTCACATGGACCTTGTCTACATGAGGGAATTTTAGAGAAAAAAATATCACAGGTACTATCATTGGTGCAGCTGCAAAGGTGGAAGCATTAATGGAGACAGATCAGTTTCTGAGCCTCCCCTCCCCCCAAACATGGAGTTAATCATTTTAGAAGTTTCCATTGGAAGTGAAAGATATTTTCTTTTTTTTTTTTTTTACCAAGCAAAACCAAATTAAACCCAGATAAGGCCTTAAGCTTAAGAATTTAAACAGAAACATTGCCTAGATCATGAATGAAACCAAATTCCTTAGGTTAGAAAATGTTTAGTTTTCTATCAAGCTAGTTCAGAATGGGGGGAAATCATTATTCTTATTATTATTTTTAAATTTGGAAAGTGTTCTCATTTAGAAATTTTTGAAAATAATTTATTTTAAAAAAAACAAACAAAACATTTTCAATTTTGTTATCCCCGCCCCTCTTTGTTCTCTAAAAAGAAAAAAAAAATGAGATGCATGTGGAAGGTCCAGGAGGAAAGCAAAACAATTAAAACCAACCCTTTTTAATCAAAAATCCTAAAACGATATATTTTTGTCAACATCTTTTTTAAAAAAGAAAGCCATTTTGACTACCTCAAGGACTGAGTTCTAGCTTCCAAAAAAAAAAAAAAAAAAAAAAGAATCATGGTGCATCTTTAATCTGCACAATGAAAACTCTGGGAAGTATTCAGTTAAAATCTCTTGATTTATCTCAGCATGAACCTAGTAAGGGAGAGAAAGAAAGGAAGAAAGCTTTGTGAACCAAAAGCAAACATAAACTATACTATAAAAGAGGAGGTTTTTTGCCTTGCTGTCTTCTTTGTTAACTTCAGGGAAATCCTCTCAGGGGTTGTGAGATAATAAAGCTTTAAAAAAAAGGGCAGGGGGGGAGCGGAGAGAGAGTGAGCAAGAGAAAAACAGGCACAGAACTTGTTTGATGGGGTTATCCAAGATTTTGTATCTTCATCCAAGGTTCAGAGCATTGGGGCTGCTGCAGTTCATCATGCTAATGTTTATCTAATATACTGCCTCTTAAATATGATCTTACCTTTTAAAATTCCTATCCTTTAAGATTAAAATCCAGAGCCTTGTTTGGGTAGGCAGGCTGCAAAAGTAAGGCATCCTCCCCACCAGGCTGCAGAGATGCTGTGGAGCTGTTCCATGGAGCTTACTCAAGCCCAATAACCAAAGTAATCTCCATAGCTTTCTACATGGCCCTTCCATGATCTACCCATGCCCTACCTCCTGTGCAGCCCCCTCACATATAGTTGCATCTAACTTATGTGGCAGATTTGTGCCTGTTCAGTTGCCTTCCACTCCAATGGGCGTTGAAACATTTATTGATTTTGCCATTTAAAAACTATTAGCATTTCCTTTTGTTAAAGTTTAAGAAACAAAGAAACAAAAAAGAATCGTAAAGCAAAGACTGGACCTACTGATGTACTCTTTTCAGCGTGTGTGCCTATTAAATATTTAAAACTCTCTATACTAAGAAACAGTTTAGGGATCCACTTTATTTTTTCCTCAGAGTTTTACCAGTTTCACTAAACTTCCTCTTGACTGTTAAATGCTTTGATGCATTAGTGTCTGAAAACAGGTTGTCTTGCCAGCACTCAGAGAAGAAAAAATGTCTCCCTGCTCACAAGATAGACCTAAATATATAGATATAGTTTCTAGCTAATAAGTTGTATGTCAGAATTAATGAGTTCTGTTTTTAAGAGAAAAGCTTGTGCAAGCTGTAATGTAGATTTCTTTGAAATCCAACAACCAGAGAAACAGAATTGAATGACACTGCAGTAATACAGATATTTATTTTCTTAGAGATATTACAAACTTGGGAAAAACACATTATCCCAACAGACTTGGGGAAAATCCCAGCATGGTCAGCAGTATATTGTATTTAAACAACATGAGGCTAAGACCAGTTGCCTTAGGATAAGTTACAGCTACACTATGTGCTTATTTTCTAAGAAGTCACGATTCACTCAAGGAGCAAAGTGCTTCGGCTTCATCAGCCATGCTATTTCACAAGCTATTCCAAACTCCTGCACTGTAATTATTCAATTAATAGGTACATAGTGTACTTAGAGTTCAATTCATTATAAGTCATTGCTATACTTTTGGGGAATAAGCAAATATATCTTTTTAAAGTTAACTATTCTGAACTGATGTGAAGAACTTTGCATAGTGTAACTCATGAAGAGAATCAACTTGGTGACACATATGCATAATACTGCCAGACTTTGGTGCATACATATATTTGGGGTTGAGTATATGAAAGTCTCATATCAGACACTGAAATAAACAGCAGAAATTACTGAATTTTGTTCCCTATGACTCAGCTGTATAGTTTAGCTGAGGACCATGGAATACAAAGATGATAAAATAGTCCATGTAATATTTCATAGATAGGAGGAAAAGATAATAATATTCATGATAAACAGATAAAGAGGTGCTTGAGATGGCTCGGTTGCACTGCCCAAGTAAAAATGTAAATAATTAGAAATTAGATTAAATCTTGGTTGTTGATTACTTTAAAGCCATCTTACGAAGATGCAAAATTAGTTGGTGAACTCTGATGAAATAAATCCTCCACAGACTCAATCCCTGCAAACTATCATTCCTTCCAGTAATGAAACTTTCAATTATTTTTTTAATGTAGCATTATTTCAGATTGAAGAATAATTATTATTTGTATTCATTTATTGAAACAGAAAACTCCTATAGCTTCAAAAGAGTATTTATGGTTGACCATATCAGTGCCTGATAATAAATGTCTGTATTCCATAGTTTATTGACAGGGTAGAATAGAATTGCTTTATTGACCCATTAGGAGTCTGTGGTGTCATCAAAGCTGCCATTTAAAGCCTGATTCTGTTTAAACAACTACAGCAATCTACTTCATATTTTAAAATATATCTGTGACCGTCAGATCATTTTTAATAATCAATTTCATGATTTGTTGAAAATTCTCGTTAACCTCTTGCATTATCAGAAAAAATGCTAATTAATAATATTTTCTCCCTAATCTGTCATGGAATAATATCTCATAATACTTCAGTTAAAGATAAATAAAATAATTTTAATTATAGCTGCAAGGGCCCAGTTGTCCCACTGCAGGGCATGAGCCACTTTTAGTGACTTTGATAATTTTTCTGAATATATTCTGAGACTTGAGAGTAAGGCAGAATCATCCATCTGCTGACCAGACTGAGAGACTTGAGAAGTGTGCTGCTTGGAGCTAGAATTAAAGATGTGATGGAATGTCTGCTGAGACTGAGCTACACCTCAGACCACCACCCCTTCCTCCTTCTCCACATGGGCACCAATGATACTGCCAAGAATGACCTTGAGTGGGTCACTGCAGACTACATGGCTCTGGGAAGAAGGATAAATGAGACTGAGGCTCAAGTTGTGTTCCTGTCCATCCTCCCTATTGAAGGAAAAGGTCCAGGTAGGGACTGTCAAATTGTGGAGGTAAATGCATGGTTATGCAGATGGTGTCGGAGAGAGGGCTTTGAATTCTTCAACCATGGAATGTTGTTCTGGGAAGAAGGATTGCTAGGAAGAGATGGGATTCACCTAATGAAGAGAGGGAAGAGTATCTTCACAGGCAGGCTTGCTGACCTAGTGACAAGGGCTTTAAAGTAGGTTCGCTGGGGGACAGTGACCTAAGCCCTGAGGTAAGTGGGGAAGTGGGATACTTGGAGGAAACACAAGGAGGAGGGTACAACAAGGGAGGCCTCCTGATGCATACTGAGAAAGCGGGGCAATTGGCTAGTTATCTTAGGTGCATGTACACGAACGGCAGAAGCCAGGGAAACAAGCAGGAAGAATTGGAAGTCCTGGCACAGTCAAAAAACTATGATGTGATTGGAATAACAGAGACTTGGTGAGGTAGCTCACATGACTGGAGCACTATCATGGATGGGTATAAACTGTTCAGGAAGGACAGGCAGGGGAGGAAAGGTGGAGCAGTGGCATTGTATGTAAGAGAGCAGTATGATTGCTCAGAGCTCCAGTATGAAACTGGAGAAAAGCCTGTTGAGAGTCTGTGGGTTAAGTTTAGAAGTGGGAGCAACAAGGGTGATGTTGTGGTAGGCATGTGCTATTGACCACCGGACCAGGAGGATAATGTAGACAAGGGTTTCTTTGAACAATTAACTGAAGTTCCAGGACACATGCCCTGGTTCTAATGGGGGACTTCATTCACCCTGACATCTGCTGGGAGGGCAATACAGCAGTGCACAGACAATCCAGGAAGTTTTTAGAGAGTGTTGGGGACAACTTCCTGGTGCAACTACTGGAGGAACCAACCAGGGGCCGTTTTCCTCTTGACCTGCTTCTTACAAACAAGGAAGAATTGGTAGGGGAATTAGAAGTGGGTGGCAACCTGGGCAGCAGTGACCATGAAATGGTTGAGTTCAGGATCCTTACAAAAGGAAGAAAGGCGAGTAGCAACATATGGACCCTGGACTTCAGAAAAGCAGACTTTGACTCCCTCAGGGAACTGATGGGCAGGATCCGTTGGGAGGCTAATGTGAGGAGGACAGGAGTCCAGGAAAGCCAGCTGTATTTTAAAGAAGCCTTATTGAGGGTTCAAGAACAAACCAACCCAATGTGCAGAAAGAATAGCAAATATGGCAGGCGACCAGCTTGGCTTAATAGTGAAATCTTCTGAGAGCTTAAAAACAAAAAGGAAGCTTACAAGAAGTGGAAACTTGGACAGATGACTAGGGAGGAGTATAAAAATATTGCTTGAGCATACAGGGGTGTAATCAGGAAGGCCAAAACACAAATGGACTCGCAGCTAGCAAGGTATGTGAAGGGTAACAAGAAGGGTTTCTACAGTTATGTTAGCCACAAGAAAAAGGTCAGGGAAAGTGTGTGACTCTTAATGAATGGAGGAGGCAACCTAATGACAGATGTTGTGGAAAAAGCTGAAGTACTCAATGACTTTTTTGCCTTGGTCTTCACAGACAAGGTCAGCTCCCACACTGCTGTCCAGGCAACACAGTATGGGGAGGAGGTGAACAGCTATCAGAGGTGAAAGAACAGGTTAAGGACTATTTAGAAAAGCTGGACAAGCACAAGTCCATAGGACCAGATCTTATGCATCTGAGGGTGCTGAGGGAATTTGCTGATGTGATTGCAGAGCATTGGCCATTATCTTTGAAAACTTATGGTGATCGGGGGAGGTCCCGGACGATTGGAAAAAGGCAAATATAGTGCCCATCTTTAAAAAAGGGATGAAGGATAACCCAGAGAACTATAGACCAGTCAGCCTCACCTCAGTCCCTGGAAAGATCATGGAGCAGGGCCTCAAGGAAACCATTTTGAAGCACTTGGAGGAGAGGAAGGTGATCAGGAACAGTCAACATGGATTCATCACCAAAGGCAAGTCATGCCTGACCAACCTGATTGCCTTCTCTGATGAGATAACTGGCTCTGTGGATATGTGGAAAGACATGGACGTGATATATCTTGACTTTAGCAAAGCTTTTGATATGGTCTCCCACAGTATTCTTGCCACCAAGTTAAAAAAGTATGGATTGGATGAATGGACTATACGATGGATAGAAAGCTAATTGCAGAGTCCTGCACTTAGGATGGAAGAATCCCATGCACCGTTACAGGTTGGGGACCGACTGGCTAAGCATCAGTTCTGCAGAAAAGGACCTGCAGGTTACATGGACGAGAAGCTGGATACGAATCAGCAGTGTTTCCTTGTTGCCAAGAAGGCTAATGGCATATTGGAATGTATTAGTAGGAACACTGTCAGCAGATCGAGGGAAATGATTATTCCCCTCTATTAGGCACTGGTGAGGCCACATCTGGAGTAGTGCATCCAGTTTTGGGCCCCCACACTACAGAAAGGATGTGGACAAATTGGAGAGAGTCCAGCGGAGGGAAACGAAAATGATCAGGCGGCTGGGGCACATGACTTACGAGGACAGGCTGAGGGAACTGGGCTCTTTTAGTCTTCAGAAGAGAAGAGTGAGAGGGGATTTGATAGCAGCCTCCAACTACTTAAAGGGGTGTTCCAAAGAGGCTGGAGCTTGGCTGTTCTCAGTGGTGGCAGATGACAGAACAAGGAGCAATGGTCTCAAGTTGCAGTGGGGGAGGTCTAGGTTGGATATTAGGAAAAACTATTTCACTAGGAGGGTGGTGAAACACTGGAATGGGTTACCTAGGGAGGTGGTGGAATCTCCATCCTTCAAGGTTTTTAAGGCCTGACTTGACAAAGCCCTGGCTGGGATGATTTAGTTGGTGTTGGTCCTGCTTTGAGCAGGGGGCTGGAGTAGTTGACCTCCTGAGGCCTCTTCCAACCCTAATCTTCTGTGATTCTAAGGCCACAGGACTACAGTATATGAGGGAAAGACAGAGAGATTACTAGGCAGAGCTTTTGTAACCAAGCTTCAATCTAGAGTTGATTTTTGCAGCCAATTTATGAACTACTGATAATGAGGTCTATAATAGAAAAATGGACACAATCTTAACTAAGATAATATGAATGGAGCTGCTAGAAGAACAGTTATGTGATTGAGAACTAAAATGTACATCTGGAATGAGGCATGTGTCCCTGATAGAAACAAATCTCGAGTGATTTCTTAAATGATGTTAAAATTAATAAGTTATACTTCCATCACTTTACTTCTGCTAACATGCCACGTGGTTTTCCATATTTCATAGTGCACACATCATTTGAGCTTTGAAGGAAACTTGCTTAGTCAAAAAGTCAGCTGTATTCAAATTATTCATAAGGGAAATTGCATCTTTGGCAATTAAAACATGTTCTGGGCAAAATCAGATGCTATTTTGTGAGAGAAGGAAGTAGGTGATTCATAGAGACAACTCTGCTTTCTGTATAACACAAACAGGGACTAGAGAAGGACACAGAAGAAATGACTTATTTTAGAGAAACTTAGAGTTTTTCTTCTGATTTACAGACTTTCCACTCTACATTTGAATAATAGCAACAACACAGCATGGAATCTTAGAAAGGGACTAAGGTAGAAATGGTTACAAGCAAAAGTGAAAACCATATCTAAAAGACTAAAACCTAACGTAGCAAAATACAGTGGGAGCTACATTGGGAGCTGTGGGCAGCCGTGCAAATGTAAACAAACGGCCTTGCGGCCCGCCAGCAGATTACCCTGACGGGCAACGTGCAACCCGCGGGCTGCAGGTTGCCCACCACTGCTCTACAGGATTCCCACATATTGCCCAGACAGAATACTCTCTTTACCTGTTTCCAGAAATCATCAATTTAGGAGCAATAGCTCTTTTTGTTCCATTTGCAGCCCATATGCTGCTGTAATTTCCATCTTGTATTTTTTTTAATCTTTTCGGTCCATCTCTGCTACTGAATCAAATACTTAGGGCCATATTATGGTATTGATTTTTAAGCACATCTCTCTGCTGGATCCAGCGAGGATCTCTGTTTAAAAATCAATGGCACAATATTGCTTATAATAAGAGACAAACAGGCAAAGGGATATAGAATTTGGCTCATCAGTGACCCATGGTATTGAATAACCCATTAATGAGTTACATCGTACTTATCACCTGAAGGTAACACTGTATATCCAGTAGTCAGAAATAGAATTAACCAACATATTCACATAAATGCAAGGCAAATTACATCTGAATAATGAACACCAAGGATACGGATGATTTGCCTCTTTGTTACAGTTTATCCAATGAAAAAAGCAAGTGAATTGTGAATTGTGTGAATTAATGTGAATTAACTCCACAAATTGTAGCTATTCCTGATTCAAATGCAGTACTTGAACCTCAGTATTTTCGTAGAATAAAATAAGAATTACATAACATTTATATTTTTCGAGAAGCCGTATCAATAGAATGTACAAGTAGCCATAACATTTAAAATCATTCTATTCAGGGACAGTATGTTTCAGTGCTTGAAAGAATTACTTTAATCTGTTTTAGTGTCAATTTGAGGTACAAAATCAAATTGAAGTCTGCAAAAGCAAGGTCAGAGCTAAAACATGTTTTTAGAAGTTTCTCTCCAAGTCAAATGCTGTAAGCATGGTTTTATTCATTTCATAATTTATCTGCAGATTTTTATTACTTCTTAACACCATATATTTCTATTTTATAATTCTTTGGTGCTTTTATCTCTTTCCCATTTCATATTCATTAAAATTTAAGACCTAACTTTTAATTCAGCTTTATGATCTCAAAATTTAACCATTCAATCACCAGCATGTTGTCCCCCCCTTTATCTTTTCTCACTCTCTTTTTTTTCATTCCAGTTCACGATGCTTTTTTTTATTCCATTTCACCCACTGTCTGTCTACTACAGCTTGATTCAAGGCCTGTTTAAGTCAGTGGGATGCTTTCCACGGGCTCCAGTAGATGTTGGATCAAGTCCCTTATCCACTGCCTCCTATTCTGAAGAAAAAATAAGAAATAGGGGGTTGAGTTTACAAGGATGTACTAGATAGTTGCAAACAAGGATATAACTAGGATATTTTAATGTCTCAGTTGAGTGATGTTTTGGTTTGACCAAAGCAAAATATATTTTTCTGCAACATCATACACACTTATTACATAAATTACCATTTTAACTAAATACCATATGAAATCAGTGACTTCTTGTTAAAATATTTAAACTTGTATAACCTATAAATTTGGTTAATTTTCTATTGACTTCAATAAGAATTAGAACAGGCTCCAGATGAATGAAGATTGCCAATATGGCAAATGTATAGCTGGATGATATGCAGTATGAAATAAAAGCCATCCCTCTTTCAATTTTAGTTCTTCCTCTCTCTTGATCAGTCTGCCTCAACTACTTTTCTTTACCATAGGTGTTAGAAAATGTAAGAATGATTGAAACCTCTGAATACCATCCTTGGAATACATTTTACGCTAAGATGTGGCTAAAGAAATGGATTTAAAAATACAAGAAATAAGGGTTAAGCACAACTTGCAAGATATTATTTTAGAATTTTAAAAAATCAATTTTTGAGAGGTACCGTTTCAAAGAGCAGTTGTATCTGGAACAATATATATTTTTACTTTACATATTATTTCATTAAAATATATGTAAGCCTCAGACTTAGAGGACTTAGGGTACAGAGAGTTCCATACTTCTGTATGAGAAAGGGGAAAAGATATCTCTGGCCAGCCTCATTTATATTAATTTTAATGTTCCTTATCCAAAGTTCCACATACTGTATTTTGTTGCTTTAGTTGGAATTGCTCTATGTTCTGATTGTATAAATGATAAGAGATTGTTACTATGAATGCACTCATGAAAAGATAGGAATTGTGCAAGATATGTCCTGGCAAGATATGTCCTGGGTCAAGCTGTGCTTATAGATAGTGGAGTCTAGTTTGAGAATGGGAGTCATGCTTAAAAAGAAGAGGGCAGAGGGTTGTGTCCTAGAGACTGGAAGTTGTACTCTAGGAAGTACTGACTCTGTCCAACGGTCATGTTTTGCTTTTGCTTCCTCACATGAAGATTCTGAGCCCTATTTGGAGAAATTCAGTAGAACCAGATCTAAAATGAAACTAAAAAGATTGTGAAAAATGATAGTGGTAAAACTAAGGTCCCTCACCAAGGGCTTTTGCAAAGTAAGCTGCCACGGGATATGAGGGAAGGTGCTCTCATGGACTGGTAACTCATTAAAAGATAGGAAACAAAGGGTAGCAATAAATGGTCAGTTTTCAGAATGGAGAGAGTTAAATAGTGGTGCCCCCCAGGGGTATGTTCTGGGACCAATACTATTCAACATATTCATAAACGATCTGGAAAAAGGGCTAAAGAGTGAGGTGGCAAAATTTGCAGATGATACAAAATTAATAAATATAGTTAAGATGCAGGCAGTCTGCGAAGAGCTACAAAAGGATCTCTCAAAACTGGGTGACTGGGCAACAAAATGGCAGATGAAATTTAATGTTGATAAATGCAAAGTAATGCACATTGGAAAGCATTATCCCAACTTTCAGAGTAGCAGCCATGTTAGTCTGTATCCATAAAAAGAAAAGGAGGACTTGTGGCACCTTAGAGACTAACGAATTTATTAGAGCATAAGCCTCCCTGAGCTACAGCTCACTTCATCAGATGCATACAGTGGAAAATATAGTGGGGAGATTTTATATACACAGAGAACATGAAACAACGGGTGTTACAATACAGACTGTAACAAGAGTGATCAGGAAAGGTGAGCTATTACCAGAAGGAGAGCAGGCAGGGGAGTTTTTTTTTGTTGAAAAAGTTTTTTTGTGTGGTTGCTGGTGAGTATTTGCTTCAGGTTGGGGGGCTGTCTGTAAGCAAGGACTGGCCTGTCTCCCAAGATCTGTGAGAGTGATTTGCTGAAGTGAAGAAACAGATTGACAGAGCCAGAAGAGTACTCAGAAGTTACCTACTACAGGACAGGCCCAACAAAGAAAATAACAGAACGCTATGAGCCATCACCTTCAGCCCCCAACTAAAACCTCTCCAATGCATCATCAAGGATCTACAACCTACCCTGAAGGATGACCCATCACTCTCACAGATCTTGGGAGACAGGCCAGTCCTTGCTTACAGACAGCCTCCAACCTGAACCAAATACTCACCAGCAACCACACACCACACTACAAAAACAATACCCCAGGAACCTATACTTGCAACAAAGCCTGTTGCTAACTGTGTCCACATATCTGTTCAGGGGACACCATCATAGGGCCTAATCACATCAGCCACACTATCAGAGGCTCGTTCACCTGCGCATCTACCAATGTGATGTAAGCCATCATGTGCCAGCAATGCCCCTCTGCCATGTACATTGGTCAAACTGAACAGTCTCTACGTAAAAGAGTAAATGGACACAAATCAGACATCAAGAATTATAACATTCAAAAACCAGTTGGAGAACACTTCAATCTCTTTAGTCACTCGATTACAGACCTAAAAGTGGTAATTCTTCAACAAAAAAACTTCAAAAACAGACTCCAATGAGAGACTGCTGAATTGGAATTAATTTGCAAACTAGATACAATTAACTTAGGCTTGAATAAAGACTGGGAGTGGATGTGTCATTACACAAAGTAAAACTATTTCCCCTTGTTTATTTCCCTTCCTACTGTTCTTGTAAAGTGCTGGAAATAGCCCACCTTGATTATCACTACAAAACGTCCCCCGCCCTCCACCCGCCTGCTCTTCTTCTGGTAGTAGCTCATCTTTCCTGACCACTCTCATTACAGTGTGTATGGTAACACCCATTGTTTCATGTTCTCTGTGTATATAAAATCTCCCCACTATATTTTTCACTGAATGCATCTGATGAAGTGAGCTGTAGCTCACAAAAGCTTATGCTCTAATTCATTTGTTAGTCTCTAAGGTGCCAAAAGTACTCCTTTTCTTTTTATTATCCCAACTATACATATAAAATGATGCGGTCTAAATTAGCTTTTACCGCTCAAGAAAGAGATATTGGAGTCATTTTGGATAGTTTTGTGAACTATCCACTCAAAAAAACAAACAGAATGCTGGGAATAATTAAGAAAGTGATAGATAATAGGACAGAAAATATCATGTTGCCTCATTATAAGTCCATGGTATGCCCACATCTTGAATACTACGTGCAGATGTGGTCGGCCCATCTCAAAAAAGATATATTGGAATTGGAAAAGGTTCAGAAAAGGGCAACAAAAATTATTAGGAGTATGGAACAGCTTCCGTATGAAGAGAGATTAATAAGACTGGGACTTTTCAGCTTGGAAAAGAGATGGCTAAGGAGAGATATGATTGAGGTCTATAAAATTATGATTGGTAGAGAGAAAGTAGATTATGAAGTGTTGTTTACTACTTCTCATAACACAAGAACTAGAGGTCACCAAATGAAATTAATAGGCACCAGGTGTAAAACAAATAAAAGGAAGTATTTCTTCACACAATGCACAAGTCAACCTGTGGAACTCCTTGCCAGAGGATGTTGTTAAGGCCAAGACCATAACAGGGTTAAAAAAAACAACAACTAGATAAATTCATGGAGGATAGGTCCATCAATGGCTATTAGCCAGGATGGCCAGGAATGGTGTCCCTAGCCTCTGTTTGCCAGAAGCTGGGAATGAGTGACAGGGGATGGATCACTTGTTGATTACCTGTTTGTTCATTCCCTCTGGCCACTGTCAGAAGACAGGATACTGGGCTAGATGGACCTTTGGTCTGACCCAGTAGGGCTGTTCTTATATTTCATTTCAATGTTTTAAAAAATAAATATTTTGATTTTTTTGGTTGCAATGACTTTTTGTTTTAAAATTACTGTTTACTGTATTTTTTAACCAAAAATGTTTTAAAATGGTCAAAATTGAAGAAAAAAAAGTTTTATTTTACCTGAAACTTTTTCCAACTGATCAATTCACTGATTTTTTTTAAAAAAATCAGTTTCAGTTTGATCAACAGCTATTCCCCTCGCACTCCCAAAATTGCCAATGAACACACATTTGTACAATGCTATGTACAGTAGGGATATGGACCAACCTCTCAAACATTTGAATTCATGCATATGCCATTCTGATTTACTTCTGTATAAGGATGACAGATTATTTTAAATGATACTACTCATTATTTGTATACTTCACCAAAAGTCCAGGCAACCGTGGATTCTCAGCTGTTCCATTGACATCAGTGGAGCTATGACAGTTTACATCAGCTCAGGATCTGACTCCAGAACTTTCATCCTCATCATGTTCATCCTCATCTGAGGAAAATTCATAAATTGATTTGAATTGTAAGATCAGAAAGATATCTCCTTTCTTCTCCCCTCTGTTTCTTCATCACTCTAGACTTTCTCCTCCTTCAGGTGCTGCCCTATGATCACTATGGTGCTGAACAGGGAGATTGGGACAGCAGAGTTAAGTGACTGATAGAAAGAACAGAGTGTATAAAGAATATAAAAAGACAAACAAGGATTTAATTTTCCTGTGTGTATGTATTTATATAGAATAAATAGAAAGCATGACATGGTATGTTTATGCAGGAAATCACTAACAGTGAACTTGTTTATAGTGTAACTGTACCATCTCTAAACATTCATAGACACATACACACAACCCTAAACTAAGGTTGTTCAGACCAAGTTTTAAACCTTACCATTCCACTCACCACAGTATGGAAACATTTTTACAGACTCTGCACTTTCTCAACAAACTTCCTTTCTCATCCAGCATACAACCATGCACAATACTTGGATCGAATTGCACACAATAAGAGTCAAAGCTCTCATGAGGATGGATACATGTGTGAAGATTTCAGTTTATGGTGACTGTGATTGTTAAGTGACAGGCATCTGAAAAATATGAGACCATATTCAAAAACTGATCATTATTTTTCTGGGAACTTTGGTATCTAGTTGATTCAAATAAAATTAAGGTTTCAGAGTAACAGCCGTGTTAGTCTGTATTCGCAAAAAGAAAAGGAGTACTTGTGGCACCTTAGAGACTAACCAATTTATTTGAGCATAAGCTTTCGTGAGCTACATACAGGCTTTATGCAGCTTCTTATTAATTCAGAATATGATTTTACTATATTTACAGAATAATAGGTGAGCTCTTCTGTGCCTCATTTAATGCCAGCAAATGTTCATTGCTACAAATGAAGGGCTGTGTATACTAGTGGATAAACAGTGTTATATTTTAAATATTAAAATGAGTTTGAAATTCCATCAAACTATTTTTATTAATATTTATCTTCATGTGTTCCTACCAATGTCATTATCAATTAATTTGTATCACTTATCTAAGGCAGAAGGAAAAAGAAAAAATAACTGATCCAAAAGATTTCACAGGTAGGAAAAAGCCAAGCAAGAAAAAAGCATAGTTCAGCCATAAAATATGATTTATCTATATATACAGGACTACATGCAACTAAAAATGCCTCAGTAATCCCTGACCTATTCCTACTACTCTAATTTTGTTTCATGCACACACCCACAGTTCTTCTTCTCCAGTCGTCGCATGGCATTGTGGGCACAAGTCCAGAGTGAAGCAACGTCTCCCCTGTCTCTTCCAAATTCACCTTCCAGTGAGCCACTCAGGTAGGTGGCAACATCTTGGTTGGAGGGGGTCCTGGCCATTCACTTCTTGACGGCATCCTGCAGAGTACTCGCCGCGATGTTCCTCACTGTAGCGTCCAGGCACATCAGAAGGCGGAAGGCGTGTACTACATTTATATCCTATCCTTTGTTTCCTATCTTTTAATAAATTACTGATCCATGAGAGGACCTTCCCTGCTCAGTTTGCTTAAGAGCCTTTGGTGTGGACCTTGTCAAAGGCTTTCTAAAAGTCCAAATACACGATATCCAATGGATCACCCTTCTCCTCATGTTTTTAACCCCCCACAAATAATTTTAATAGATTAGTGACTCATGATTTCCCTTTACAAAAGCCACGTTGACTCATCCTCAACAAATCGTGTTCATCTATGTGCCTGATAATTCTGTTCAACAAATTTGCTTGTTACTGAAGTTAGGCTTACCAGCCTGTAATTGCCAGGATTGCCCATAGAGCCTGTTTTAAAAATTGGTGTCACATTAGCTATTCTCCAGTCATTTGGTACAGAGACTGATTAAAGTGATAGATTACATACCACAGCTAGTAGTTTTGCAATTTCATATTTCAGTTCTTTCAGAACTCTTGGGTAAATACCATCTGGTTCTGGTAACTTATTACTGGTTAATTTATTAATTTGTTCCAACATCTCTTCTAAGTACACCTCAATTTGGGACAGTTCCTCAAATTTATCACCTAAAAAGAATGGCTCCCTCACATCCTCTGTGCATGGGGATTTATGCTGAAACCCCACATCCTCATCCTGGTTGAGGTTTGTGGATTTCACTATCCTCACTGCTCCACAGTTCCATTGCATAGAACTCAGATACTCAGGCTTTATGCAATTGGAGCGGAAAAATGTTTTCCCTTTAATCTCCGTTGGTTATAGAAAACTTAGTGTGAAAAGATAGTAGGTAAAACAAACTTATAAAGTATTACTTTTAAGCTGCATTTTTCCTTTAATTTACATTTTTGTCTCATTGCTTTTCATATTGTGGTGACCAATTTTAACATTAATGCTTACCTGAAACACTGTCTACATAAAACCGTACCATATTTGTACACAAGTGCTCATTTTTTATGTTTGCTTTAATCAAAATTAAGTTCATTTTTACCTGTCCACTCATAGCCGGCACTAGAAATTTCTATACTCCTTAATATATATTATCTGTTATGTAGTACTAATGTAACTTAATTTGAAAAGTGCCTGTGGAAATTGAGAATACTTGTTATTATTTCCTCAGCCTGATTGCTTCGTGATTCATGACTGTCACGAAAAGGTCCATCAATTACTAATTTTAGGGAACGTGAAACAAGTATAATGATTCATCAATATTATCTCCCAATAATTCTCCTTTATTTAAGCTCAGCAATTATTGCACTCTCCTTTACAGCAGTATCTTACCATGAGGGAAAATAATAGAAATCACATATTTTACAACCAAGTATAGTAAACTAAAGTATCCAACTACTCACTCAAGTTAAGTTTTCAGAGGAACAGCCGTGTTAGTCTGTATTTGCAAAAAGAAAAGGAGTACTTGTGGCACCTTAGAGACTAACCAATTTATTTGAGCATGAGCTTTCGTGAGCTACAGCTCACTTCATCGGATGCATGTAGCTGTAGCTCACGAAAGCTCATGCTCAAATAAATTGGTTAGTCTCTAAGGTGCCACAAGTACTCCTTTTCTTTTCACTCAAGTTAAGTTTCACTAGATTTTCTAATCTAATAGTTGGGTATGGAAAATTAAAATTAATTACATTGTTTAAAACAACATACTTGAAGGAGTCCCACTGGAACGCATGAATATATACAATCTATGATGAATTAATAAAATCCATTTAAATAAATAAATAAGTAAATATATAAATATTTAGCATTCACTTGTGCCTACAATACCTATCTGGATATATAAAGCCTCTTTTTACATTTAGTGTAGTGAGGAATGTACAAAAAATTAAACCTGCCCACTTTCTTATGTGGCAGCCATTCTTCAATACTTGCAGCATATACCATATTTCAACAAATTTGGTGAAGTTGGAAAATCAATTCTGCTTTAGCAATACTAATGCTGTGATCATTATCTTTGCTCTAGGGGCTTGTATTTGCACACAAACATAATTCAGATTAATAATGCATATTTAATAAATGCTAACATAAGTACAAAAGAAGCATTCTGGTTTCCAAATGAGCCTCAGCATTGGGCTATATCATCTAATCAATAATTAATTATAAGCTAGTTGACCCAATAAACTCTTGCTGCTTGCACATATTAAAACAAAGAAATCCAGTAAGCTGATTGGAAAACTAGATAATATAATGTATAGTCCTTTTGCTCTCTTCATTCAAACCCTACTTTAAAATGCATATATTGTCTTTCAACAGTGAAATCCACCAAATGGACATAAAGTGAAACAGAAATGTAATACAAAATTGTGAACCGTTACACCAATCTGAAGTACATTTTCAAATACTGTATATTACATATTTGACTTATATTTAGCTGTGTCTGAACTGGGCCTGATGCTGCTTCCATTGGGATCATTTGTGAACCAGCCGTCATGCCCATGCTCTCCCTTGTTCCCCTTTGCTGGCTATTCACAGTGTGGGTCACAACGAAGGTGGGAGAGCAGTCTTCCCAGGACCACTTCTCCCCTTCCTGCATAGGTAGGTGAGGAGTGGATGAGTGGGTCGGTCTTGGTTCTGTCTCCACCAACAAACTGCGCTGGGCCACTGCAGCTGAGTTGGCATGATGAATGAAGTAAGCTTCAACAGGAAAAGGGACTGGCACAACTAACTAACAAAGGGGAAGCAGGGACCAAACAGTGATTCTCCAAGTCACAGTTAGGTCTCCCCTCTGCCTCAAGGGCAATGCCCCTTATTCAGGGCACAATAGCTCACTGAAGTCAGTGGGAGTTTTATTATTGGCCTCAATTGGTTCTTTAGATGCATATTCCATGGGGCAGGGACTGTGTGTGTAAGTACACTGTGCAGTGAGTACACTGCAAGGAGTAAGTAAACAAATAAAAACAATGCAATATAGCACTCCCTCCTTGTTCCAAGTGCAAACACTTTTTAAATTAACTAGATCAGGGGGTGACAGAAATCTGGAATAACTAAACTCTCTTAATTGTTTAGGTAATACTCTTCACTGGAGTTTCTCTCATGTGGGCTGCATGGTAATTACAGGTCACTGCTTTCCCAGGGAGGATGCTCTTTCTGTTCATCATACCATGCTACAATATCCAACTGTTTGCTTACTAACTCAGTGCATTTCTCATCACTCACTTCATTTTCATGCAAAACACTCTGCTTCCTGTTGGCTTGTCTCCTGAGTAATGGCTTTATTAACCTATGGCACTAACAGAGGTAAATAGAAGCAGGCAATGGCATAGTTGCCTGCAAAGCTGTAAGAAGCTGCTGTCACAGAAGGCTACAGATATGATCATCACTACAATGCTGATCCATTATTTCTTCCAGAGGATATTTTTGTTAACCACATATCTTTATCTGATTACATTTTCTCTGAAATAAAAATTGACTAAAATCTTGGGCCTGCTTGTGCACTCCATAAAACTTGCTTAAGCAAGTGTAACTCCATTGAGGCAGACCAGACCAGAGCCCCATTGTGCTAGGTGCTATACAAAGAGTGAGATGCATGCCTTGCTGTGAAGAGATTAAAATCTAAATAGACAAGACAGACGAGGTGAAATAGAAATCAGAGAAAGTTGGAAAAAATTCCAACACATTTTTTGGTCAGAATTTGTCTCTTTTTTTTTTTTTTTAAATTGGAATGTTTTGTGAGACTGCGTCAGTTTTGATAAAATTCTGGTTTCTTGCAAGCTCCCAGGCTTGTGGCTCTGTTGCAGCCCTGGATCCCAGGTCTTCCAGATTCCGAGCTCTGGGCTTCCAGGGCTTCCAGAGTCCTTGGCTCCCCAACATCCTGCCATGTTGACTGTCCAGAGCCAGGACTACCAGGAGTACCAGAGTTTCCAGCTGTCGGACAGCCTACCATGCAGACTGCCCTTGAGCAAAGGATCCCAGGGCCTCCAGATCTGAGTGAAACCAAAATTGAATCTTGAAATCCTCTTCAAAATAGACACTCTAAAACAGTCTTCAAAACAGACACTCCAGTCGTAATACACAAGTACAGGGGATCAGTGTGATGATTTGTAAGCATCAAGTTGGTACTATTTTTTTTTTGTGGGGGACAGAGGGTTTGGTAGATGGGGTGGTTAAACAAACAGAAGGGAGAGAAGATGTTGAGGGGGGCTGGTGAGGAAAAAGGAAAAGAAGACATAGAGGGAAGGTAAAGTCAGACTGTGTTGGAGTGACTGTGCAGGATTGAAAAACCAACCAGCACAGCGGAGAGACTATCCAGAGTAAAGACTGGGGAAAGAGTGTAATGACATCATCTATGTCCAAAGATCCCTGCCACAGCTGCTTCTGTGTTTGCTGCTGGCTGAGTTTCTGGCTGGCTCCTCCCAGGAGTTTCCCTCTTCTCCAAACACAAATCCATTCAGTACAGCTGAGAGGGGAGCTGGTTATGACTTCCTGGTTCACTGCCAGGGCTACCCCAGCCTGGGGGTAGTAAGAGCAGACGTGCTGCTGTAATTTATGCCAGCTGACAACAGACCTTTACAGACCTTTTGCCAACCTGGTTTAATTGGAGAGCAGCAGAGTGGTAGGAGCCAGTTAAGCAGGATGTGTTCCCACTAGGACGATCGCCTGTGCCCTGGGAGCAGAGCTCTGCGAATCTTTCCTATTGATTTTGAAGTTGTAGAAGCCTTCTGCACACAGTTCAACTTCATTGGAATTACACTAATGAAAGAGCAAAGAAAGAACCCTTCATAAGAATACCAAAATGCTCTCTAAAAACTAATCATAGAAAATGAAATTTGATTTAATCATAGAAATTTAATCATAGAAAATGAAATGAAATCTGTAATTAAATAAAAGGACAGAAAAAATGTACTTAAAGACTGAGATTTTCAGAACCACCTAAGGGATTTAGATGCCCAGTTCCCATTAACTGGGTTTCCTAATGCTTTGGAGTTGTCTACAAATCTTGAGAGAATTTGAAAAATCTTAGCCAAAATGCAGTTCTTCTCTGAGAAATGGCTCAAATATGAAATTATAGGATTTGTGTTCACTGTGTCTAAATGATTTGTGGATCAAATTTATATAGGTTACAAACTAGACAATGGCTTTCAGAGTCCTAAAAAAATCTCATCATGCTTCTTCCACTGACTCATGGAATGACTCTAAGTAAGTCACTTCACCTTTATGCCAAAGATTCTCCATATGTAATGCTCTGTTTCAAAGTTAGTGTTAAAAGTGTGGCTGGCAGCTACATGGACGTATGAGGGAATGGGAGGTTGTGGGAAGTCTCTTCCCCTATAGACAGGTTCACATTTGCAGACTCTGAACAATCCTGAGTGCAGATTCTGACCCATCCTCAGTATAT
Organism: Caretta caretta; assembly: GCF_965140235.1. Classification (NCBI taxonomy): domain Eukaryota; kingdom Metazoa; phylum Chordata; order Testudines; family Cheloniidae; genus Caretta; species Caretta caretta. Next base: position 58,520,891 of record NC_134209.1, read on the forward strand.
TCCTTGGTATATATCGAAAGGAGGTGGAGACATTGTAGAGCAATGGCCCCAAACACCCTTCTGCATTGGCCAATGGAGCTGGCCCATCACATGGAAATATATATCGTAACATGGTGTGCTCCCTCTACATATTTGGGAGCTGTAAGGAAAATTGTGCGCATCTGAAGCACAATGACTTCTGCTCCCTCTGCTGCCTCAGTGAGGTTCCATGTTCCGCCCACCCCTTCTCAAAATAGGGCTGGACTAACAATCACCGTGAAGGCCTTAATGTTTGTAAAAATGTTGAATAATTAAATACCTATGTATATTATCTTGCAAGATCAGAGCACATTTTCAGTGCCATCAAAAGCACACCAAGTTACAGCATAATTGGCTCTAATTGGCTCTTCCACAAAAGCAGTAACCTGCAGCTGAGTGGCACTCAAAAAAATACTTTCCTAACTCTGAGAACCTCAAAGAATATCTGAGAAATTGCTTCTCTTCTGAATCAAACATTTATCAGTATAAGAGAGATCACACACATCAGCAGCATTAAGAAATGGCTTTAGGAAGGAAGTGTTTGTGCCAAATAGCTGAACAATCACTCTAGGTGGTGGTCAATAAAACCGGATTTGAGTATACTTCTCATTTCATAACACTGTGTGTTGTGACTCTTCAGTGCTGGCAGATTTCATTTGACTTCCAGTTGTGGGAGCCAGACTGTAATTAATTCCATCCTCACTGGAAAACAATCTTCTGTTGAAACATGGATAGCTCATCTTACTCTGATTTTGAGAGGTGCAGACCACCCCTCACTGGTCTTCAGCACCTCTGAAAATCAGATACCATTTTTAGGTAGCTTAATATCAAGTTAGACACCTAATTTGAGACACGTTGGTCATAAACTTCAGGCCTGGATGCATGTAAAAAGTCAAATTGTTTGGATTTAGGGTTATAATTTGCAAAGTTATACAGCGAAGGCTGGTTTATAATACTCAGAACTGAAGCTGGATCCCAAAGTCCAGAAGGAGGGTGGTTGGATTCAATGTTATGATTTAGGCTCATTTCTGTTTATTGTTGTTAGGGTTCTATATAAAGGACCTGCCACAAGAGGGAGACAAACACTTTCCTAACCTGGGTTATGCATGGAAATTCCTGAAATATTCACAGTCTGGAACAATGATTCATCACTCAAAGAGAGACTAAGATTGAGCCATTAGTAGATATGTGTTAGTATCTGAAACAAGAATATCCTGATGTTTGCATTACTTCTTGTTTACTTATCAACCAAATTTTGATAACCTTCTAGCACTTCAGGGATGCAACAGAATGACTGAATTCAGTTTAACAGTTTATTATTTGTCGTTAAAAATGCAGTAACACATTCACAAGGTTTTGTTCTCAAAGTTATTAAGTGTATAGAAAGGAGCAGAAAAAGAGATTAGAATAGAAAGCAAAGTCATAAACTGTTAGGGATTCATAAATTTACATGACAAATCTTATTTAGCTCATACCAAAATCTATGCACTAGAACAGAAATAACATGAATTAACAACCCCCACTTCTCAGAGATCTGACATTTTGGCAAGAATTCTCTGCCTATCTTCAGGTTGGATATAACTGATGTTTGGTCTGTTCTTCTGTAGCTTCGATGGAAGTCTATTCCAGATAACTTTTCTAATTAAGCATTCCTAGGTAGCAGACAAGTGCAGTATCCTCATTATTAGCAGTTTTTTTCTAGCTGAATGTATTAGCTGTATGCAAAATGATTCCTCCAGTTTTCTTTCCTTCCTTCTAGAACCATCTCTTTCCTACACATACTGCAAGTTAAACTATAAGAAAATATCAGCCATTTGCCCTTATTCTGTGTTAACATTTTGTCCTGTTTCTCCTATGTAACTTTATCCATAGACTCCTATTTTGTTTACCTCCCTTAATTGATATTGAGAATTCTGGTCACACTCTATATTAAGATTTTACTTACAAATAGCTTATGAATAATTAATACATTTTATAAGAATGTTGCAGGCATGAGTAGTTATATGTGTTATAAAGATAGCCATAAGAACATCAATAGACAGTATTATAGATCACTAGAAGCCTCGGCAAATAGGCATCCTATTGTCCTTTTGGACTCTGTAAGAACTTACAATAATTGATTAACCATCTATTAAAGCATATATTAATCCTTTATTAACACTTTATAAACTATTTATAAAGTGTGATCAGAATTCCTGTATTTATCATTAAAGGAAATATATTCCAAAGGTGAGGTAATTTAGGAACAAATATCTACAGCATAATAATTTAAAAAAATAAATACAATTAAGTTAAAGCAGTTAGTTTAATACAGTCTAATCAGTTTGCGTGGGCACTGAATGAAATTATTTCCTTGAGAGAGTCCTTGGACGTGCATGAGTAGTTTCATTAACTAGCAAGAGGTTCAGTATATAGAGGTTCTTCAGACAGTTTCTTTTCATTATATTTTTTTCCACTGTGAATGCATGACACTGCATTTCTTGGTTCTGAATGGAAGTGTCACATCAGGTCACAGACAGACAGACCTATTAGTCGGAACCAGAGTCCATTGTCATGAGACAAGAGTCAACTGTGTCAAGATACAGGGAGGTCAGACATAGGAGACTAACAGGATATTAGATTCATGAATCAGAAACCAGAGTCATGCTGGGTCAGAGACAGGAGACAATCTGGAGGTAAGAACCTCAATTTGGTAAACAGCGTCAGGCAGGGTCAGGATACCAGAGGGTCAGAGGCAGGAGACAAACTGGAGTTCAAGAACCACAAGTCAGAGGTCAGGAGTCAAGTTGGGTTGGGATGGGATACAAGGAAAACCAGGGGCCAAATTGTTCAGACAGCTTCCTGTTTCTGCTGCTGGCTTAAGTAAGAAGAGTGGCCCAGTCAGCCACTGTGGGACTCTGCCAATTGGACCGTAGGGGCAGAGCTGAAAAATGAGGCTGAACTTCACGGGTTTCAGGCAAGATGATGTCAGCAGGCTACCAGGTGGTGAGTTTGAACATGGTTGCTCCCATGAAGTTTGTGGATCTAGGTTCAAGACCTGTGACTCCTGACAAAAATCACAGACATGCTGAAATTTTTATAAGAAACCCATTTCTTAGAAGATTTCTACAAGAATTTCAGCCAGGTTCTATTTGAATAAAGCAGTTCCAGAAAAAAAAAAAACATATAGGGTGAGAAAATGCCCTATCATGGGATGGGGCACAGGCAGAGGAAATGGAGTTCTCCTGACTAGAACTAGGTGACATTTTTAAAGCAAACATTTTTTTGCAATGAAAAATGCAGATTTGGAGACTCATTAATTTGTATCAATTTCACCCAATTATTGCCATCAAAAATGGGGGGAGGGGATCTGAAAAAAAATCAAAATGCTTTGTTTCCATATTTTCAAAACAAAATATTTCAACTTTTTGATTCAAAATATTTTTTTTATTTTGAAATGTCTTTTTAATTTTTTTAAATAAAAATGTAAAAAATGCATGAAATTTTAAAAAGAGTCCTTTTTTTTTTTTTTGATTTGCCTAAAATTTTTTAAATTTTCATTTTCGGTTTGTGTAGAGAGTGGAATTCTGTCACTGTGATGCTGTGAAGGCTGCTGAGCTGTTATAGCTGCCCAGTGCTTCCATCCTTGGTGCTCCAGGGTAATCAGCACTAGCAGAGAGTGCAGCTCGTTATTCAACAGACTTTGATGTTACTCATAGGGAAAGACCACAAGTGTGGTTCAGTGACAAAAGCACTCAGCCAGACTTATTGTCCTGAAGGCACAATCCTAACAACTTGCACAAGTACATTAACATGAGTCCCCTATGGCAAGGAGTGGCTCAGTCAGCTGCAGGAGTCCCTGCTGTCCCCTTGGCCACACAAAGGGTTAAAAAGGCAAGATGCCCTGGCATTTATAAACTCAAACAACTGAAATAAACGTATATACCACCTTAAGTGTTTCATGACATCGGTTTGTTACCTCCCCTTGTACCTTGCCCCTAATATCTGAGACAAAACATCACTATTCATCATTCTGTCAAACCATCTTATCTTGTATTTAATTGGGTGTATCAGCACTAGACTTCTGGAATGTATTCACATAAATATCTGTTGCCTGGTACTTCTTAGAAGTGCCTATGTTTCAGCAACACTCACAGCAACTTTGCCAAGTTCATGTACCAGACAGTGAACTTGTAAGCATCTGCTTTAATACATGGCCTGACTTGGTTCACAGCCTCTGTTTCAGGCCTTAGATCCTGCACTAGGCCCAGTGCTCCAGGATCTCTCTCTCTACCACAGTTTGTGCCTTAAATATTTTTTCCAGAGAACCAAAAAGTTTATTTGCCCATCTCTACTGACAAGGTTTCCTCCAAATTCTTCCCTCAGGAGGGAGAGGCTTTCCTCTAAAGAAGAAAAAAAGTCTGATCCCAAATCCCATGAATCCTCTAATATCTCCCTGTTCCCTAATAGTACAACTCCAGAGGACTGCTGCAAATGGAGGGGATTCCATTTTGCAAAGGGACAGCATGAAAAAGATCACATAAACCCAACAGGAACGCCATCAAAAAGGTAATATGCAGCCCCAGGTTGAGGGGCAATGCACAGAGTTTGTAGCAGGTGAGATAGTGTTGTGAAAGCAGCTAATCAAACCTATTGAATTACCCCACCTATGGCTACTCTTGGAAATGAAAGGGGAAAAAAAGTTTTGGTTGAATATATGAAATGGTTCTCCAAACTACCCAATCACTATTTGAGGAATTTGGAACTCTCTGTAGTATCTGTTTATTATAATTGAAAATCAAGAGAAAACATGGGCAAGTGCCAGGATGCTGTTGTTATTTCCAAGTATAAATGGACATAGATTCTCAGTTATGGTGATTCTTCTGCATATTCACAGAATAAAACTGATCATCAGACTTGAAAGAATTCCCCATTTATGGATATCGAAACTCTGATCCACTGAGGCACTTAAGCTCTCCACAAAGTGTGGTTCAAGCCTCTTCCCTGATGCTTCTTGGTGGCTTTTCCCTTCTCCTAACATGGGCTGGGTTCTGGGTTCTTTTCTGTGATGCTCAGTGCCTCCACCCAAATTGACTCCTCACTGTGCTCAGGACACAAGGGGTGCTGTCCCTTGGGGAAATAAATAATGCTATAATTGATGGCAAGGACTATAAAACCCAGTTCACAAGAAACAATAAAGAACATCAGCACAACACCAGCAAAGAAATGTCACATCCCAAAATAGCAATAGAACAAAAGGGAACTTTACTGGTTACAGGAAAATAGGATCTAGGGAAAGAAATGGTTAGGGTTAACTAATAAGCACTAACATACCAATACTCTTCCCAACCCCCAACTATCCTCCTGGTGGCTTTCCAAACAGATGGTAGGTTGAGGATGAGTCTTGAGATGAGTGCTGGAGTGCTGTGAATATTGGCCAGATTAAAGAAACAAAAAAAGGGTCCACTTACAGTGTCTTCACCTCAGGGTCATCTCCTGGCTGCCTGGTCCGGAGTCCTGTGGAGGTCTCAGCGGGCTCTCAGTACCCAGCTGTGGGTCAGATCTCTGACATTCTAGACTTGGTCTTTGTAGGGCTGGAACTTGCTACACATGCACTAAATCCCAAAGCAGTTTAAACTCCCAGTATGGGGAGTGGGAATTAATGAGAGACTCTCTGAACTGTTCTGCTTCTCTCTCAGCTCCTAAATGCAGAAGAAGTTCAAACTGAAACTAAAATTGTCTCTACTCTGAGTTATTTATTCTGTGTGTCTTTCATGGTCAGCTTTCTGCAAATCAAATCCAGATAAGGTAGTGTTTCTACCTGAAAACTAATGAAGTCCATTTGTCCACAATTCTGTATTTCTAATTCTGGAGATCTAAGAAGTTCAGGTAGTCCCTGTAAACTATTGATAAACAGCTGAAAATTAGGGTATTTGTATGAACTGAAACAAACCTTTAAGCGTTACATGTGCCCCAGCCCCCATCACTACTTCTAGAGTACAGTTTAAGGAGTGAACCCAGTGTAGTGAACTGATGCGTAATGAAAATGTCAGCAGTGCTGTGTATCATTAGCTATTCCTTATTGCAATCAGCTATCTATTCATCCTTTCTGGATGTGCTCATGAATAAGATGTATAACAAACTGATGTATTTTTCAGCAATACTGAAAAGGAAAAAAAATATTCATTTCCATGTGCATTGTATAATCCAAGACACATTAAAAATAAATTGATATATGTACAATAATGTCATATATTTTTTCTTCATATAAAATTAGAAAGATGTATTCAATATAGACTATACACTTATCATGTATGCCAATGGAGACTATTGAATGAACGGTAGAAATAATCATTCAGTATAGGATAGGAATATAAAAAAGCTTCTCTCTCTCTTTCTGATAAGCTTCCCTATTCCATGGACTCACATCATTTGTAAAAGTGAGTGTATATAACATTGTTTAAAATAGAAAGAATGATCTTGTAGTTAAGGCACAAGACCAAGATTCAGAATATCCAAAATTAATTCCCAAGTTTGCAACAGAGTTTCTATGCAGTCTTAGGAAAGTCATTTAATTTCTCCATGTCACAGTTCCCCATCTGTAAAATGAGGATAATAACACTCCCTTTCTCCCACCCTTGCTATGTCTTGATTGTAAGCTCTTCGAGGCTGAGACTCCCTCAGATTGTGTGTACAGGACAATGGGTCTCTATAGATACTACTGTAATAATACTAATAAATGTACAATAAACTGAAGCTCTATGTGGCTGATCTTAGGGATGGGAGAACCTTAAAGCCTTATAATTGAGTTAAAATTGAAAATCAAATAAGTATATAGAATTTTGGGTAGACACAGTGGCAGAGTCCACTATTTTCATTTGTTACCAACAGGTATATTAAATTAGGTGGAAGTTAAAATTCTCTTATTGACCTGTAACTTGTACTGGAGAATAGGCAAGGAAACAGGTGAACAGCTAAACCAGAAGAAAATGGCACACTTCATCTCTTTGGGCTTCCTTGGTTCTTGGATTACCAACATTTAATCTGCTGTGCAGGGATCTGCCTTGGTGTTAAATTTATAATAATCTACACTCAGATCAGAGTAGTTTCATAGAGCTATGTGGAATAATGCCAGTTTATAGCAGTTTAGGATATGGTCCATGGCTCTTACGTCACACACCCAGTATCTGTTTAGTTTACAACACAAAATTTGGTTCACAAACAGGTTTAGTAAGCCCCTGAGATGAATAAAATATTTATTTTTTGTTGATAGGCCATCATCTTGGGTCCGTTCATACACCTTGTTATGCAAAGCTGACAAATCTATAAATTATTGTGAATAGTCTCACAAAAGTGAAGAAACTTCACCATAATATTACTTTGGACTCCAAGAATTCTTGTCAGTTAGAAGAAATATAAAAAAGCTATGCTAGAAACCTACATGATAAGAAACAGAAACCTAGGTGATAAGCATTTTAAAAATATGTCTGTCAATGTTATTGCCTCTGATAGAAATATGATGGTGTTTTTGTTTTTTGTTTGTTTGTTTCCTGTTTGGGCTTTTATCACTGTTGCAGAATTCAAAGCCAAGTGTTCTGTGTATGAATGACTAACACAGGGATATCGTTTCATAATAACCAGTTGAGAAGAATCAAAGAACACACAGCAAGTTACATGGAATTGGTATTGATTAACATGGTTTTCTTGAGGAACAACAGGATATTCACTCAATGCTGCACATGTTGGGAAGCTGATTTACCTCTGTGTGTGTGTGTGTGTGTGTGTGAAAAAAAGGAGCACAGAAAGAAATGTAAGTGGATGAATCAAGTTATTTTAACTGAAAACCACAAAATTTAAAGGCACAGTTTTCAGTAACTTAGTTCATGTGCTTGCAGCATGAATGAAGGGGAAGGAGATTATGATAATTTTAAGCAATCTGTATTTCTGGGACTGTGCGAGGCTTTGCCCAGCCTCTATCATATATCTTCCCAAGTTTATGCTCTGCATCCCATGGATCATGGGAAGCAGAGAAGAGCTGGTGCCATGCCCCTTCCCTACCCCTGGTCCACTCCTGATATAGCTCCTACCTTGGAAGCTAGGATCAGGAAGGGTATTCTCAGCAATATATTTCCACCTCCTTTATGTTTTCATATCGGGGGGGAAATACCTTAATGCAACTGAGAATCAGGCCCCAAATATCTGTAATACGTAGGTGCATACATTACATTAGTTGAAATAAGAGAGAGGGTCAACATAGTCAACAAGTTAAATAGGCAATCATCCATTACCATGTAAAAAGTGGTTTTTTTTAATGAGAATAAATTATATTTGAGTAATTTCTTCAGATGCCTAGATGCACATCTAGGGTGAAATCTTGGCCTCACTGATGTCAATGAGAACTTTGCGAAGGCTTTCTTAAGTCCTCCTTCCTCTCATACCTCCTAGGATCTCCCTTGAAGATTGTAGCACCCTCATCTTGAACACTGCAGGAAGATGGACAAGACATTGGGTACGTGGATTAAATGAGGCCACAACATTATTTACTTACCACATCTGGGAAATTACCCAGACATAACTCACCTATTGCAGGTCATCCTTTCTTCCATATTCTGTATCATGTGGGGGAGGGCTGCCCTCAGCTCACCCCTCCAAATTTTTAATATAGTCACAACCCTATTGCTAAAATCCCACCTTTCTCTTGTCATTCAAAAGTTGAGGATATGGAGAAAAGGGCTTGACCCTATGTTGTATCAGATATTAGGAGTCCAACCCCATTCCCCACCTTCTTTTAGAGGATGTCTTCTCTAAATTCACTTGTGATTCTGGTTTACCAGAGAACCAGACCCGCTACTGAATGAATACCTGTGCTGGTCACTTGTCATCAGGAGGCACCAGCAATTCATTTGGCTGCCTTCCCCCACTCATCACTATCTGGATTCCCATAGTATTAACAAAACATTCCTTAATACTGGTCAGAATCTACACAGTCCCCAGAATATGCTGTTTCATTGTGGGTAATCAGCCTTCTCTCCTCATGTAATTTAGCCACCAGCCAATTTACCACCCTTCTGGCCTATACAACCGTAAAAGCATAGCAGCTCCACTGCTAGCTTATCTACTGCAGCATCTCAGACAAGTTATAGCTACTCCCAGAAAAAGACCTGGCTCCACCTCTGATCTCTCTTAGCCCTAATCATTAACTCAACAACTTTACAAAGTCCCCAAATTGTTTTCCCCCCAGATGCACCCCGTGTAAACTCTATGGGGCAGGGACCATCTTTTATGCTGTGTTGTACAGCACCTAGCATAATGGGGCACCATTCTTGGTTGTTTTTTAGGCACTACCACAATAAATGTGATTAATAATCATTCACAGGTGTCCTCCCTGGCCATTAACAGAAAAGAGGAATCTGTTGACCTCAAAGCACACCGCTCCTTCCCGCTAGCTCAGCACTTCCTCACCACTAAAGGGAGTAGAACATGAAAATAATTATGTCTAAAAAGGGAAAGCAACCAATCTAATTTCACGGCCCAACCTGAGTAAAATGCAAAAACTAAATGCACATCAGAAATCATTAAAATAAACTGGATTTTGAAAATCATTTCAACTTCAACCACGTACGACATCATTATTAACACAGGGAAAGCATTTTTAAATGACTTATTTTATCTTGACATTGGTCCTTTATAATCAGTTTATCTATTCTGAGTGATGATCATGTTGCTTACTCAAGTTACTGTAGGTGCTTTAATAGTACCTTTTACTATTAAAAAGAAGAGAAAGCGCAAAATATATACACTATTCACATATGTAACAGCTTTGCTTGTAGTCTAAACATAAGCATAGACAGCTCAGCATGTCAAGGATTTAATTTCAATAACTGATGCTTACTTAATGGTCATAGATATAGCTTTCAAAGTGACTGGCAGCTTATAATATTCCAGCACTACTAGCTGTTATCATTCAAAGAAGAATTAAAGTTAACAGGTCAATACTGTGCAGCTAGAGTGTAGCGTGAAGCATACAAACTTAAGTATAAAATAGTAGAATAGTGTTCATACTTAGAAATTCTTTTCATACCATATTTCCCCCAAGTATTTTATATTAACACTAACTACGTTTGTACTGTGCCTACCAGACATACTTAGTAAAGGTTTACGAAAATAAACATCCTTTTATCCGTGTTTCTATTTATAACATATGCCAATAACTCACTACATTTTTAGTTGAAAATCTAAGCAGAATTGGTAGATACTGATCTTATACTGGGAGGGGCAGAATTCACTCGATGCTACTCAGGTCTTCAACTAAAATCATAGTACTAAGTAGTCTGATCAAATTTAATTCTTCATTTTAAAGAATGTATGTAAATGACATATAATTATGTCAATTATATGAAGAGGGATGAAAAAATGGTATCAACAAAGCACTCATCATCCCAAACTACTGTCAATTGGAAAGCCACTTTGTCTATCCTGCTCCACTCTTAAAAAAATTCCCTTTTCTAATAATACTCAGTTCTTATGTAACAATTTTCATCCATTGATCTCAAAGTTCTTTGCAAAGGAAAGTAAACATAATTTACCTCATTTTACAAATAGAGAAACATGCACAGAGCGGTAAAATGACTTGCCTGTGTCACATCCAAACTCAGTGGCAGAGCTAGTAACAGATCTAAAGGCCCGTGAATCCCAATCCTATTCACTAGATCACTTTGCCTTGTGTAGAAATGATGCCTTTGTTGTTGTCACAGACAGTGCCTGTAAACACAAGCAATTTTTGTGCTATTGTGAAAATCTAGGGAGGAATATGGAGGATGTTTATTTCAGGCAGCCTCAGAATGAATAAAATACTCTTTACTTACAGTACAAGGATGAGGTAGAAAAATATACAGTTTATCCACTCCTTCCAGCAGCCTCAAATAGAAAATTGCTATATATCTATTAGCTGTAACTGGACCTGCAAGCCCAGAACACAACACAACAGTTCCATTTTGTCTAATCTAACCCTTTTTTATGGAACATATAGATTCACTCCATCCAGAGGTTGTCAGGGAAGTAGTTAACTCTTTTCTTCTGATTAGATGAAGCACCATAGTCACCTGTCCTGAGGCCTTGTCTACATATAAATTTGAATAGCTACAGTTAAATCAGTTTGGATAAAACAGAAGCAAACTCCTATTTGGACACTATTATTTTAATTAAAGTTTTTTTTTCCAGTTTAGCTTAAATCTATATCTGAACTGATTTAACCTAAAGCAAAATAAATTTAGTTCAAACTGAAATAAGAATGTTCACACAGCTTGGTTGTAAACTCTTATATAGCCGCTGGGATATCACAGGCAGAACTGGTAGTGCTGCCTATATATTTAGGTTGCCTGATACATTACATTTTAAGACCTTGTTTTCAGTTACTTATAACTTTGCCAAACTTTAACTGTTTTAGCTGATTTTTTTTCCATGTTGGGTGTCTGCCTGAGGCTAAAGGATTTTGGAAAGTTTCAGCTGTATCAGTTCAGCCATTTTCAAGAATAAAGTTAGGAAAAAAGACATTGTTTTGCTCATGTTAAAAAAAATTCCTACAACTTTATGCCACATGCATTATCCACAGGAAGCTAGTGCTACACATGTACATGAATATACAATACACTCAGAATTAGTAGGTTTTGTTCAACATTTTAATTTTCCTTAAATGATGAGCTGAAGCAAGAAAACAATTAACATTCATCTTAAATCTGCTCAAGAGGAAGCAAACATATCAATTATGAGTAAAACAAAATCCAAATGGGAGCCATTAGGTCCAAGGTTTGCATGACCCAGAGTTCTCTGCTTTATCAATTGATACAACTGCCCTGTAAGAAAGAACAATGGATTTCCTATTCTCTAGACCATTATCCCTTTGGGTCAGAAAGAAAAAAAAATTGTTTTGTTTTGTTTTTTGTTAAGCACTATTACAGCAACAGTTCTTCCTGAAAGAAACATTTTTGACTTTAACAAAAATGTCCAAATTTGCTTGGGAGTTGTAAGGAGATTCACTTTAACTCGTATGAAATCTTTTCTTCTAGTCCTGAATTTCAAGATTTCACTAGGGTCCTTTTGAATAGTAGTGGAAACCCATGTAAATTCTGTGAAGATGAACAGCCAGTTCATTTGTATATAATGTCTTAAATTATAAAAAATAGTATATTAACTTATCCACCTGAGTGTGTGTGAGGTGGGGCAAGGGGACAAATCACTAGTGCAAGGCATAAGTATAAGTATTTTTATTAGGATTGTGCTAGAGTTCATACAACATCAGAATATTGAGTGAGCAATGTAGGAATCTTAGTTTATGCAGAGAAATGGAGGTATCTGTGCTGCTGTGATAAAGAAGTTGAATAACCTCAGAGATAGACTGCTGTATAGCTTCTGAATTCTAAGTATTTTTAATCTCTTATTCAAGTTCCCTTCTACAAACCTCCTGACAACCACAGTAAGACTTGACCAAGCATGACTGATAATCCTGCTTTTTCAGATCATCCTGGAATATGTCGTGTCTAAGGAGTTGTAAAATCTAATTAATGCCTGAAATTAAGTAGATCTGCCACATGCTGTTTGCCAACCAAGGAACATAACTTCATGTGATTTTTTTAAAAATTTTCTAAACTGAGTGCCACCTGTCTTCGAGATTGTTATCCAAGAGCCAGATTCTGTCACTTTTTCTCACATCAAGTAATGATTGCTATTCAATGTAGGTAAAGGTGGCAAAACCTGACCCTCCATTATTTTTCTTGTTAGATTTAGAAGTTGAGCAATTCATACCCTGAATGAAAACTTAGAATACTTGTAAGTGGTACATTTTATAGGGAAGTCCATGTCCAAATTATAGCACATTCATTAAAAGGCATAGGGACTCTAAAGCATTTCAAAGGAAGGAGACAAGTGTCCTGGACAATGTTATATATATTGTCTCTAGCAATGATGAATCTGTATTTTTTTTCAGTGGGTGGTGCTAAAAAATTGCTATTGTAGTTTATTACAATACTACAAGTTCTTGCTAGTTTGCAAGAATACTTGCAGTATTTACTCCTGGGGTTAATTCTGTGTGCGCAGAATTCATGTCCCCCACAGATTTATTTGCTTACCATCAGAAAAATGACTTCTGATGGGGAAGCAAAGGGAAACCTCAAGAGTGGTTATGCATCCTTCCCTGGCAGTGCAGGTAGGTCAGTTTGGGTGCCTGGAGCAGCCAGTAGAGACATACATCACCGGCCGAGGTGGGTGGGGAGGCTGGACAGTCTTGTGTGTGAGAGAGAAAGACACTCTGTCCTTCTTGCATGCTATTGCGGCACACTCAGCATAGAGGGGCAAGGCTTTGGGTTGTTTCTGAGGAGGTAGGTGTGGGGCAGGCTCTGTCCTCTCAGGGAGAGCAGAATGTAGCAACCTGCCTGCTTAGTGAATTGTTCTTAGTGGATTGTTTCCATTGTCTTTGTGAATCCCCCAGGAGTATAAAATCAGTGTAAAAATTTTAAGGCTCCTTTACATTGCCAGAGTGGTGTAAAGGATTCTTATTTAAAGGACAATATGGCTTATAAATGCTTATGCTGTTTTAGTGATTTGAACTGGTCTAAATTTTTGGACTGAAAACATTTCCTATCAGAATATGCTCCATGAACTGTTTGCTACTGACCTTTCTGGGGATGGTCTGTAGCCAATATAAATTGTCAGTTTGATTCCCCATCCCTCACTTGCTTTTCAGTTGCCTGTGATGTAACACTGAGCATATGGCTGCATATATTTGTTGATTAATAACTAGAAATAAAGGGTCAAACCTAGCTGCATTACTATTAGACAGCGAAGGTTTGGGGATTTCCTCCAGTGCTCCCCACTCCCATTCTCCATCCTTTGTATTGTAGTTTAAATAAATTACCAAAATAATTGAAACCAGCATAATTATAATGTGTCATTTTGAAAAATAAAATATACAGAATTTTGCAGAATTTTAAAATATTGTGCGCAAAATTTTTAATTTTTTTGGAGCAGGATTTCCTCAGGAGTAAGTATTGTGAGTTACAGAGGCTATAAATATCCTTCCCTGTTTCTTTGTGTAGGTATGAACAGGAGAGCCCTGATTTTCAAAAGGATCTCAACTTAGCTTCTATGTATGCTCCCACATGTTTGTGGATGCAAATAATTATGAGTATATTTCACAGCACTCACCCATCTAAAAATCTGATGTACAATCAGAAAAATCTTAGGTACAGTCAGGTCAATAAATGTCTAAGAAACTAATTTTGAAAAATAAATCACATTTTGAAAGAAGTAGTTTTGATCGTGTAAATAATTGTACTTTTGCACCCACAAAGAATTTCTGAATACTGCAGAGAAATCTCACATTTGGGCTGGGTTGCTTATTCATAACCAAAAGTAGTGACTGATAAACTCAAAATAATGGTGTTCCTCAGAGCTTAGCATTTACCTTGATGTTTGACAGTCACTTAAGTAGTAGCCCTGTTACATAGGCATGCAAGTTTACCTGTACAGATAACATACATCTGGCAACAATCATATATATTCTCCACTTTTACAAGGCTGTGATAAATTCTGTACAAAGTATGCCTTGTGAGATATCATTTGAAATGTCACAGTCCACTGTGCAATATTGTCCTGGTAAAATATGTGTATCAACATTGTATGTAAAGTTATACGTTCCTACTGTAAAACTTTGCTGTAACATGTTCCAGAGTTAGAAAGGAAGGCCCAAACCTGTTCTTCAGAGACAAAGACACACTGGCACCCCACACCCAGGCATCAGAATAATCAACTGGACAATCACCTAGTTAAATGGCCATTCCTTGGCAGGAAGAAGGGTGTGAGTGAGGACTTATTGGCAAAGACACAGTGGAGTTAACATCAAAGAGGGGAGAAGGATATAAGAGAACACAAACAACACAAATTGCCTCTCTCTTCCCCCCATATCTACCAATGGCAGCTTCAATGCTTGAAAGACAAATAAAGCATAATTAAACTGGGAGAGGGTGATCCTGGCTGGAAGACTTTTCAGCCAGTACAGACTGCTATAAACATATGGTGAGACAAAAACTTTTTGGTTTTTAAGTTCACTTAGCTAGTTAAGTTAGATATTAGTTTGTGTTTTACTCTTTTATTTCTTTTGTAAACAATCCTGACTTTTATGCATCATTACTCATAACCACTTAAAATCTAGCTTTCTGTAGTTAATAAACTTATCTGATGTTTTATCTTAACAAGTGTGTTTGGATTAAAGTGTATGGGAAACGCCATTTGGGATAACACCATTTGGGACGCCATTTGGGACAATACAAGCTCATAGAAAATCCGTCATTTCATCAAAGGAAATGCATATAATTTTCCTTTGATGAAACGACGGACTTTCTATGAGCTTGAATTATTCAAGACGCTACTGAGCAGTACAAGCTGCACATTTCTGGGGGAAAGTCTAGGTCTAGATATTTGCTGGTGTTGTTCTGCAGTTTAATTTATATGTGGCTAACTAGTAGCTCTCAGTACAGTGTAGCTGGAAGTGATTTTACATGCCATGTATGTGAACAGGCCAGGAGTTCTTACAGCAAAGCAATGTCAGAGGCACACAAAGTTGGAGAACTGAGGGAACACAGTTATTCAACAATCCAGACAGTGTCCTGGGTAATGTGTTATATATATAATCCCTTTTCTTATTTAGCAACCAGTCCAAGAATGAAAAATTCAATTTTTGGTAATAATATTTGCAATCTCACTGGAAACATGCAGGTATTCTGAGTCTAAAATAACAAATGCAGAATCAACGAAGAAGTAGAATAAGAAAAGTCTATATTTATGCAACCTGGCAGAATGGAGATTTTTTCATTTCACAAATTCCTCTTCTTTGCTAGCTTTATTTGTCCAAATAAATTTCTGCTATAGTAAAAATTTTAAATTAGACTGGAAAAAAATATTTGATAATATAGCATACCGCAGTGTCCATCCAGCACTATCTTCTATGGATTCAAGAGTATCATCAAAATACTACCAGCTTTTTTGGTTTTATAGCTGCTATCTTTTAATAGTTCATTATATAAAATCTCAATGATGGCCACTTTGTTCTCAGTCCCACTGGATCTATTATCTGTAATTAAGTATTTGCCTTCTAAATATTAGCAGTGCATCGATGGATAGTTGCATACCTACGAGACAGCACTTAGAGAAATGGAAGTCCTTGAAAGCAAACGGCATCAGACTGTAAATCAGCCAAAATGAGGACAGGACTGAATATAGATTTTGTGATAGGAATACTCAAGAGATTGTTCATAGAAATTCACAGATTAGAGATTATGCCCATATTGATTTATTGTCAGGCACTTATTGATCATTGGCTAACTGACTGCACAGCTAAAATGTATGTATCTTTCCACAGTTGCCACTATACTTAACCCTACAGACTGCATTACAAAAAACAACAAGAACCTAAAATGTTATATGTTATATATTAGACCGTTAATGTAAGAGCCTTTGTGCAGCGTGAATGTTCTGAAAGAAAACCCACAACAAAACAAAATTAAAAAAAAACAACAACCTCTTGTCATAAAAGCAAAGATAAAATATTTCAGATTTACTTCCAGCCTTGAAAGTAAAAACATAAAAATCTTCTTTGACCTGTATAGTTGGTTGCATAAATCATACGATATTGTCTCTACTTTTCAAAAAAAAGAAAATCTGATTTTCTCAGGGTGAGCTTGGTGTTGAGGGTGACCAGTGCACCAATGATTCTCTGAGGATCAGACACAGTTTTTAGAAGGTTATAATTTTGTAGTTATCCTTTTGTATGGCCACAACATTAATAGTAATTTGGGTTCAGGATTCTGTTGCCAAGGAATCAGCATTGCTTGTTTCACCCAACAAGACATCTGTCATAAATATAAAGGGAAGGGTAACAACCTTCTTGTCTACAGTACTATAAGATCCCTTCTGGCCAGAGGCACAATATCCTTTTACCTGTAAAGGATTAAGAAGCTCAGGTAACCTGGCTGGCACCTGACCAAAAGGACCAGTCAGGGGACAAGATACTTTCAAATTGGGAGGAAGGGGTAAGGCTTTTGTCTGTCTGTTCTGTGTGCTTGCCAGAGAGAGATCAAGAAAGCAAGCAATCCAACACCATTAGAATTAGTAAATACTTTTGTTTTGGCTTGTGATTTTCTCTGTGCTGAGAGGAAGGTGTATTTCTGGTTTTCTTTTTGTAACTTTAAAGTTTTTGCCCAGAGGGAAATCCTCTGGGTTTAAAATCTGATTGCTCTGTGAGATTAGTTTCCCTTCTAATTTTACAGAGGTGCTTCTTTTACCTTTTTTCTTTCTAATAAAGTTCTGTTTCTTTTAAGAGCCTGATGGATTTCTCTATTGTCCTAAGACCCAGGGGTTTGGGTCTGTGATCACTTTGTAACGAATTGGTTAGGATATTATTCTCAAGCCTCCCCAGGAAAGGGGGTGTAAGTGCTTGGGGGAATAGAAACTCCAAGTGGTCCTTTCCCTGAATCTTTGTTAGATCACTTGGTGGTGGCAACGTACCCTCCAAGGGCAAAAAGTTTGTGCCTTGGGGAAGTTTTACCCTACGCTGGTAGAAATAATCTTAGGGGGTCTTTCATGCGGGTCCCCATATCTGTACCCTAGAGTTCAGAGTGGGGAGGGAACCCTGACAAGCAAACAAAAAAAACAATCCTGTAAACATTTATTAAATACCCATAAAAAGAATATATATATATATTATACTTATTATAATTATTATATATTATTATATTATACTACGAAGGCTGACAGTTTTTATAATATATGTATACCTATATTATAAAAACTGTCAGCCTTCGTAGTATAATAGGAATTGTGCCAGTTGACACTATCTCTGTGACCACTGCTGTGCAAGCTGTGCTACCTATCCATTTAAGGATTTTGCACAGTGTTCATCACTATGGTGTTTAAGCTATGCTGCCTTTTGTATATAGATCCAGGATTTGGCCTAAGGCATCATAGCGTGTTTCTTGTCTTAATCTGGAACATTTTGGTTTGAAGGTTTAATGATCTGATTAGATTGTGTTGGACATGGAACATAAGTTAAATGAGTATCTTAGAACATAGGGGTATAGAAATGAGTTGAGACAGGAAAGAATCTTGCTTTCTGAGCTTTTTTGTAAAACAAAAAATTAAAACATAAAAAGTACCCTTTCCCTCTAAGGGTCAAACATAACTACAACAGTGCTGCCCTTTGTCAAAGTACACAAGTAAAAACATGCCAATCAAGGTCCAGAAAGAAAGGGAAAGCAAAACTGACCCTTACCGTCCTCCATTTCTCTACACAGTTCCATCCTATTCCCTAGAGCACCTTCCTTTATCTCACACATTCTCATTGCCAAACTCAGCCCACAGTTTCACCAGAACAAATCTCTTTTTTAGCATGCTGAGGTGGCAGGAAAGGGAGAGGGAAAATTTAATTAATTCTTCACAGCCATCCCAGACCAGTTACCCTACAAATCCCTGAATTAAGACCTGGGTAACACCAGTTTAACTAAGGTGTGATTTTAAATCAGTGTTATTAAATGGGTGCAAAATCATGTGGATGCTCTTAATTCAATTTAAATTTGGTCTATGTTGATTTATCTTAAGCCAGTTCTCTGCCAATTTAAGCTAAATCAATATTGCATCCAGAAAAAAAATGATGCTAAAAGAATTTTAAAGTTACAAGTCAAGCAACTCAGATTAGGAAATGTCAGAATTAAAGTTGCTCATACAATCTTAATTCAGCCCCCTGGTTTGTGTGTATTATGACACATGATGACACGCTCTTTTTTCCACAGGACCCCTGTCTCATTTAGTGCACAGGATGGCTCAGCTCCGCTCATGGCACCCTTGACTCCTACCACCTTCCGCCTCTGCTCCTATTCACCCTCTGGTTTCTACTCCTTTCCAGCTCTAACACACCCTGCCTCCTGTCCCTCTCTGCATCTACTCCTACCCACCACTCCCACCCTCTAGCTTCTACTCCTCTCTCTCTCTCCATGCCTAAATACCTCTCTCCAGCTCCACTCCTATATGTGACTATGCTGGCTCCTATCCCACTCTGCACTCCTCTGGCTCCTGCATCTCGCTCTTCTGTCACACCCTCATCCTTCAGCATTTAAATCTGACTAATCCTGCTCCAAGGCTCCATGCTGCCTGAGAGCCAGCAGGGAGAACACAAAGAATACAAGAGAGACAGTCTCCCTGCTCTCAGTTCCTCTTTCTGGTTCCATAATGGCCTACAGCAGCTGGGAGGAGAAAAACTAGTAAAACTAGTCAGGAATTTTCCATCAGAATGAAAGACTGGAATTTCGGTCAGAAAATTATTCTCAGCTTTGCAGTTCTTCTGTTCCTCAGCAGCTCACTTAGCAGGCTATTGGGGAGCCCAGGATTCCAGGCTTCCTGGTTCCAAGCCAGCCTGCCAGATAGATTGACCAGGAGCCAGGGCTTCCAGGATCTTGGCTCCAAGGCAGCTCAGAAGCCCTGGGAGCCTGATTTCCCAAGTTTCTAGGCCCCTGAGCTGCTGGGCTCCCAGGCTTTCTGTCCAGTTCCCCACCTGGTGGGTGCTGGGACTATGCACAGCCCACGGAGCCTTGGAAACCATTTAGAAAAGGTGGAAATGACATGTTGTATCATTTTCTATACAGAATTTTGGAATTCTCATTCGCTGGGAAATTTCAACATTTTTATTGATTTGTTTGTTTGTTTGTTCCTGAATATACTGAAAAGGTTTTTGAAACTTCCTCTTGAACAGGAATTCCAGTTTCTGGCCAACTTTGAGACACTGCAGGGAATGTCCTTCTTAACCCCTCCAGTCCAAAGCTGGAGCATGATCATTTGCTCTGTGGGGTTGGCACACGCTCTATCCAGTCAGTACATAAAAACTGTGAAGGGATGGAACATGTACAGTGCACACAAAGCTTCATAGAAGATAGCAACCAAAGCCTAACAAGTCTCAGTTGAGCACATGCTAACTAAGAATTTTCAAAGTCTCATAATTTGGCCTGATTTGGGAGGTTTTTCATAGGAACAGCAAAGGGTACATCACTGAAACAGAGATAATTTAGGCTCCTAAATATCTTTGAGAATCTATGCCTCAGTCTTTTACATACACTATCTTTGGCATCATATACTTGGAAGGGTGGGATGCAAACCAACTACTCCTTGGTGCCTTGGGATGCCTGAGCTATGTTTGTGTTTATACACGAGCTAGCGCTATAAAAAAAACTATACAAATCCATAGTGTCTCATAATAGCAGGGATAGGACTTTGTCCCATGAATGCAACTGGGTTGTGCCAACTTGTCTTGTCTTTTCTCTCCACATAATAGATATTTTCTAGAGATCTGGACACAAATGACAAGTGGTTGACTGGAACTGGAAAACATTATTGGTGAATATCTATTTGATGAAAATGTCAACATATGTAACTAACATATACTAAGCACATATATGTTTGGTTGAATAATGAAAAATAAATTTCAGCAAATGAGTCACACTAAATTATCTGACCCATACAAAATATTCAGAGGATTTGCAAAGGTTGTAACAGTGTGTAGTTGTCCTCACTAGAAGAGAGTGGTGGAAAATAGGATTAGTGGCAAAAATGTATGAATTCTGCCAATTACAGAGGAAGTTGTTTATCAACAAGGTTATTTAAACCCATAAAACATGCAGGATGCTGAAAATAAAAAATGAATAGGAAGCATGCAATATACACACATGATTAAGCCAACATTTCAGTCTCTCTAAATCTAACAAACCTCAAACTGCCCAGTGCAATATTTTTGTTTATTTTTATTTTATTTTATTTTGAGGAAATAGACAGAAATTCAATATTCTATTTCTAAATTCATCAAATAAAAGGGATCCCACTTCAACTATACAACAAAAATAATTTCTCAATAACACCTATTGCATTAGGAGATCTAGAACTTGAGAGACCCTGTGACTACACTCTTCACAATGGTGGCCCTGGAAACAGAAGACAATATAGAGTATAGTGAGATTTTCTTTTAAGTCTTGGCAGACAGAAAACGTTTGCAATCTAAAAGAGATGTTCTGACCATGCTGGGAGGCCCTGGGATTATTGTGTTTCCATTTGATTTTGGGGGTGGTGACCTAATTAGGCAAAGAGAGCCCTGGGAACTTAATGTACCAGGAAGAGGTCTCCTACTGGCTTGCCAAGCCTGAGATGAGCATGTGTAGTTCCTTGGATCACTGTGCCTTGCATCCTGCTGATTTTCGACAAACCAAAAGGTCGGATTCCCAGTATTTCTCTGTTTTCTTCAATTGTGAGCAGGAGTTCTCAAATTGAATCTTTCCAGCATGGTAAAGAATCTGTATGTCACCCTGCAAAGCTAACTTTGGAGAGAAAATATATCACATTTGTTGAGATGAAAATGTAAGTAATGAACACAATTTAGCTGACGAACTTTCAGTATTCAAAAGGAAACTAGTGCTGATGCTGTGTCTGAGCTCTACAGGTTAATTCTCATGCTGAGTTGATAGGATTCTCCCTTAAGGTGAGTAGCTTACAATAAATAAATAAAATAAAAAGGGAGAGGAAATCCAGTGAACAAAGAAAAAGGAAAACTCTGTGCATACATTTTTAAATGCTCTATTTACAGTTCTTTTAACAAAAAGATGCAAAGAGTGAAAGCTTTTATAATAAGCTGAAAATGTGCATGTTTTTTCATAGCTCTATTACATTCCCTTCCATAAATAACCAATTAAAGCTTCGTATAGACAGAAGGATGACAAATAAATTCACTGATTTACTTTTTTCCAAAATCATGCCCGAATAAAGTATCCCTGAAGTAGGTAATGTGCTGGTCTTATTGAATTATATGCATTTTAAATGTAGAGTCTGACTACCAGCCAGAGCTACATGGAAAATCTTTCAACTAATAAATGAACAGGAAGTTGAAAGCTCAGCCAGCTACATTATTTTGCTGTAAAGGTGAGGTTTTAATAGATATTTCTTCGTGTATTGACTTTCAGATTATGCTGCTTTCAGGGCAGTTTATTCACCTGTTTGAGCAAGAATAAGTAGAAATCAACACAACAAAATCAGGGAATAGTAGCCCTTTTGTTTTAATGATGCAGTTTTATACAGGGTTCTTTGCAGAAGAACAAAGCACACATTTTTTTTTCTAGCAGAGAATATTTTCTTCTCTTGCATCAGTACAGTGTTCCTTGCCCGGCTGTTCCTGCCTCCCTGTGGGGAATACAATAAGCTGCAATTAAATGCAGGTGCTTGGAGACAGGCGTGCCCTTGCTCTGCTTAACAATCTGAGGCAACAAACAACAAAACAACAGTGAAACAGGAATCTACCTTCTGCTTAATGGTGCACGAACACTTCTTCTTGGCACCAAGACAAGTGACTACCTCTTGTTAGAGGTACACTCCTCTTTTTTTCCCTTGGTGAAAAGACAGGGACCTACCTCTTATTTATTGGTTCACTTCTGTGTAAGACGGTAAACATGAGTACATGCTGTAGGGGAAACCACCGCTAGTCACTACACATATGATAACAGAAACCTAGGATGTGCACAGAATAATATGGGGAAATCCTTTGGCCCAATTAATCCAGAATTATTTTTTGTATGTGACATTCTTTCAGAAAGGAAGCACTGTACTTGTTTGTACATCTCTTTACAGTAGGACTGTTTTTCTAATTTAAAATACACCTCTACTGTGTTTACAATGAAAGATTATGGACTGAAATCCAACCCTTTGTGTGCCACTTAGGAAGTGCAAAGGATATGGAAACTGGATGAAAATGATAGCACAGAATTACACCGTGGGTGGGAAATATCCTGCTAGCCCATATGTACTGGATCCTGGCCTGATGTCAGCTACTCCTGCTCTCCTAAGAGTAGGGAAAGTGTCTGGGGCAGGATGCAAAAACTCCACTGATGTGTCATAACTTGTCCTAGTTCTTTTCTTCAGTCACACATCAATCTCTTGTGAGTGGACCTAATCACTGGATTCCACATGCTCCTATACCAACTAGGTCTGGGTAGAGCTGTGTCATAAACGTACAGCTAAGGGTAGCATAAAATCCCTCCTTTACCTGTAAAGGGTTAAGAAGCTCAGATAACCTGGTTGGCACCTGACCAAAAGGACCAATAAGGGGAGAAGATACTTTCAAATCTGTGGGGGAAGGTTTTTTTTTTCCCCTTTGTTTTCTCTCTGGGTCAGCGAAGAACCAAGGCAGGGAAAATACATCTCCTAAAGCTATATCTGAACTAACCATCTAAGATTACAAATTGTAAGTAATAGGAAGGAAATGCGTTAGATTATCTTTTTTTTAGCTTGTGAAATTTCCCTGTGCTAAGAGGGAGGTTTATCCCTGTATCTGCATAGAGAGCTCATTGTTCTGTGGATGGGTCAATAGTAGAGAAACAGTAGATTTCTTAGTGCCTTTCTCTCAGGCAGTCATTCAGCTAGGTGTCAAGCTCCCACTGCAAAATGGATGCTCTAATCCACAAAGGAGGTTGCAATACAAAATGGTCAAACTCCATAATGAAGGTTACAATACAAAGTGGGGCCCCTGAAAACAAATAGTATTCACAAAACAAGATGGAGTTCACAATTTAAAAGAGACATGCCCCCAGTCTGTCACATTGTGACCATAGGTCCTCTACACCAGTGGTATAACCTAGAGCAGTGGTTCTCAATTTTTTTTTTTTCGCGGACCACTTGAAAATTGCTGAGGGTCTCAGCAGACCACTTAATGATCTTTCCAAATGTAAAGTGCTTTACATAAAAGCACTATATAAAAAAAAAGTAATAATAATGAACTTTTTTTGTTCTACAAATAAAAGCATACAACTCATATTTTAATGTCAATAGTCTTACCTTTCTAATGCGATGGATGTGCCCTCTCTCCCTCACCGCGGCAACCCAAGAGCTGGGGCTGGGAAGGAGGGGGGCCTCTCCCCATCAGCCATAGCCCTGGTATTTTGTTACTGATTGGAAAAGGAGCTGTGGTATCATTGGATTAGCATAATGTAGCTGCTTTAATTAGTAAAGAAATATCTCATAAACAGTGATACTTTTTGAACAAGATTCAATGTAATAACAGCATTAAGCACAATCTTATTCTACACCATAGCTTGAACAACATCATTACTATTAAAATGATATGAGGAAATAGGATTGAAACCAATGACCTTCTGCTCTGAACAAAAGGGGCAGCTCTCTCAGCCACTTAGTAAGGGTAAAATGCTTAAGTGCTCCACCAAATTGTCATAGTTCTGCTGAGTGTCTGCAAAAAAACTGGAGACAGCATGCCAATGCATTACAATTTGGCGCCTGGACAGTAAGTATGTTGTCCTTTTAAAAATCTTTTCTCTTGTTAAAATTAATTTAAATAAGTTGGCCAAAACAACTTTGGAGCAGTCTCCTGATGTAATAGGGACCAGATGTTCCAAGAAATTACCAAATGGGAGTGATTAAGGTAGCAGATTTGGTTGCTGGGAACTGAGGATATGATTTAGCTTTTTACTTCAATAGGAGTAGGACTAGGCACTCAAACTGTTAGGTTTACTATCAGACAGATCCTAACAAACCAGATTTGAAGGTATTCATATTAGAGGCTATTTGCAAATGTCAAATCCAGGTTTGGATTTTGAACACATCCAAAGTTCAGCATAATTCATGTCATGGATTTTAGTTCACACCCATCTATATTTATATCACAGGGCAAAGTGTTTCCTTTGCTGCAGTAAGTTTACAGTTGGAGCTTTTCTTAGGCTCTATGCTGGTGTAGTGAGGAAAATACAAATACAAAATTGAAAAGTTCACTTGCACTTTTATATTACCAGTAATCTGAACAAACTAGAGAAAATTATTGCATATGCTACCAGGGCTATTATAAATTTACAGGACTGTTTGTAAAACTACATAGATTGAAATTAAATCTTATTAAATTCTGCTTTATAGTACAGAGTAATTAGCAAGGCATTATTTAATGTTTTTTTCCTTCAATTTAATAACAGTTGAAATCTACAACTAGAAAGAAATTATTTTCCTAGCCAGCATATACAAAGCTTGACAGTTATCAGGTACTTCTAAGGTCGGTGAATCCTTTCACGCAGTTTTTCCTAATTAGGAGGAAAACTAATATCAATGTGTTTTTTTAAGGGGGATAAATGTCACCCAATAAGTTGCCTAGTAGAAGCAAACACACTATGGAGAAAACTGTGTCTTTACTAAGAGAGTTGGCTTTGCCACAGATAGTTCTGAGCTGCCTAATGTTTGAAATATCTTGTTTCTTATCTTTTCTGAAAACACACACACACCCAGGGTCAAATTGGCTGTCATATGCATGAAGATACATCCTGAATAAGACAATAGGTGTACCCTGTTTAGACTTTGGTAACTGTGAGTAGAGTGTGGCCCACAGTGGAGTCTTCATGTCTTTTCTTTCAGACCTTACAGTACGTATATGTCTTTTGGAATGCAGGAAGGCAAAGTGTATAAATTTCATTTTACTTATGCAGGAGGATCTACACTTTCACCAGCTAATTAATACCTAGAACAGATTATTTAATTGTCTACCTGGTCTGTAATAGGGTCTAAAGACATTAAAAGAACTTTGATTACAAACTGGCTAAAACTCACAGTAACATTAAATAGAGACATATTGGCTATGGAAATGGGGGCTGTCCCATTAGCAAACCTTTTAATAGGGGGGCATCTAGATAAAAACTAGTGACTCTTCCCTTTCTTCTTGTCTGTACCTATGACTATAAATAACCCAGAGCATTAACGGTGAGGGTATACCTAGGAAAAAAGGGCAATTTGTTTATTCTTCAAAATTGTACCCGTAGGCATTTGAGTCTTTCTTCACTATGTCAAAAATTATTATAACACACAAATAAAACATATTGCTATCTTACTATTATTTGTGCTTTAACAAAGGGTTCTCTCAAAGCTCACAGGATAAAAATGGGATTTCACTTTCAAAATGATTTTGGAGCATTTGTTGTGTTCTTTACAGTAACATTGGATATGAAAAAATGTTCACAATATTCAAAGAAATTTTTTGAGAAATAAATTGTAATGGCAGGGTGGAATAGAGTCCTGTAGGTAGGTCTAAGGTCTAAAGAATTGATTGACTGTGTGCCCCTCACCTTCAGAGGTCAAAGTTATAAGCCAAGACAACATAACTCTTAAACAAGAGTGTGGCAGAAAGTGGAAGAGACAAGAACAGCTGAATTAAATCCAGAAGTTATGTTCAGGGGTATGAGATACTCATTGCATGTTATCACCTTTGTCATTAACATTTCACGGCAGGGTCACCTCTTCTTCCTTCAGAGCATTGCAGGAAAAGTTAATGAGGTGCCTCTTTCTCTTTCAGTGACAGACCATTTTCTCCTGAAAATTCTTTAGCTAATTTTAATACTGTAGATTGGGAGAGAGAGTATTTTAAAACCCATGTTCTGTATTTGAGTGTGTTATGATGGTATTCTTTCTGTTATCTATAAAAATATATCCTGATGATATGTATCTGATTTAAAATCTGAAAAGAAAATGACTTTTGCTTTTTCAGAGAGGCCTTAAACCATAAGAATATCTGAAGAAAGAACGTTTATATATTCCAGAGATTGAAGCTGGCAGAATAGCTGAAGAAACAGCTTAAGCAGAGACTGCTGCACTAGAGGGGGAGGAGTTAAAATGGTGCCAACAAAAGTCTATGCCCTCTATATCCTGCTATCCTAAAGGCTTGCATTAGTTTTACGGGTGCAATAACCTTGTACTGTCTTCACCAAGTTAAATTTCAAGCAGTACATTTTGACACCTTGTTTACAGAATCAACACCCCAAGCAAGGGAAGCTGGGCTCAGTGGAGAAAGAGAGGGACTGAAGGAGCTATTTATGTCTCTGTGATTCCGAGCCACCTGGCCCCAACACAAGCTAGAGTTACAGAGAAGAGCAGTCAGGAAGTTTACACCTGTTGAGGATTGGGCATAGCAGACTTCTACACATCATAGATTCTGAGGCCAGAAAGGACCTCTGTAATCATCCAGTCTGACCTCCTTTATAACACAGACCATAGAACTTCTCAGAAATAATTCCTGTTTGAACTACAGCATATCTTTCTTATAAAAACACCCCATCTTGAATTTAAAATTGCCAATCATGGAGAATCCACTACAATCCTTGGTAAATTTTTCCCAAGTATATTACACCACCACACTCTGCCCCCTCTCCTATGCTGCGTATGAGTGGCTTTCTGATGGCAGAGAATTCTTTTGCACAAGGGGAATTTGCCACTGGCTATCTCCAGCCACAGATGCAGCACAAAATGGAGCATGCAATCCAGCCTCTTGTTTAAGGTTTGAATTAGAACTCTCCTCCACCCATTTCCTAAACCCCAACTCTTTCTTCTTACAAGGCTTTTGGTGACAGCAGCTGGCATGCTAAAATAGTACATTCTTCATGAGACATAAGGAAGGGTAAAGATGAGCTGGATCTGGTTGTGTGAAATGAACAGAGACAGCAAAACTGGAGGCATCACTGTGAACATTTGGAGGCCGGTTCCTGATTAGCAATTACACCCCCCCCCCCTTCTTATACTTTGCCGTTTGTATCTATGTGACTCTATTTTTCTCTCTTTCAGAAGATTTTCAAATGTATAGCACATGCACTTCTAAAAAGATTACCAGTTACATCAGATTTTTATTTTTCAGCTGGGTCACAGTTTAGCCAGCCTTAGATTCTTGGAGAAAGTCCCTACATATCACGTGTTATTTCACAAAGATTTTCAATGCTTTGCTTAGCACATAGGTTATGACAGATGGTTGTCACAAACTATCATCTCTATACCATATTCACAATTAGTTTTGTAATCCAAATAGTAGGTGATGTTGGCTCTTCCAAAACTTTTAATTTTCTGCCATCTAAAGAAGGGCTTAATTCAAGGAGAAACTATGAAAAAAGAAAAACATCCACTCTGATAGCTAGATTAACATCTGAACTGATGTTTTGTTTAAAAAGGCAGACTGCTAACATTTCTTTGTTGTGCCTTAAGGAAGCAACAAATAATAGATAAATATTAATAAAGTGACAGAGTGTGAAAATGATTATAACTGAAACAATTTTTTTCAGGATGATTTTGGATTATGTTTTACTGTAGGCCAAATTCATTCCTAGAATATTTCCTTTGAAGTCCACTGAAATTATGCCGAAAAGGAATGTGGCTTGAAGTACCTAACCACTGACATAATCTGCATAGAGCTGTTTCCAAAAATATTTTTTTTAATCCACTTGTTTTTGACTAATTTGGTGGGAAACCCTCAGTTTCCTTTCCTCTCATTGTGCTGTGCTGCCCTGAGATTTTTCCACTCATCACTGTAATTAGGTAAGGAAGAGATTTATTAGGAGGGGAGTGGATTTTAACTGTATGGTAAAGGAGATGCAATGTCCACTGCCCCTATTTGTTACTTCTGCAAGCTTCTCATTATCCCTGTTACAGTCATTTGTCTTCTTCCTGAGGAAAGGTGATTGGGCCTGTGAACTAGATGGCTAATTTTCTCATACAGTGTAGCCAGCACTGATACACAGCTCTTCTTATGGGTGTGTTCTTCTGAGAAATAGTACCCAGTGCCACCATACAGAACAGTGAAGGTGGCATCATGGCAGTCTATTCTAGCTAGATTTTGGTTGATGAACTAGAACAGAACCTTTGAGAGTAAAGCTAATGGGTGTAATTGTGGCCAATTTTCACTGTTTTGATTTCCCTTCTTTCATTCTGTTTGAAATTGAGCCTGAGGTTTGTTACAGTCTGGTAGCTTTTGGCAGAGGATTGGGGAGATGAGAACTCACTGAGATATGTACATACAAAAAGAAAGAAAAATTTGTAGATATTGAAATAAGGTTGCATTAATAGGTTGTTGTAGCAGTACTTTGGTAGTTGATTAAAGTAGCTTGTCATGGGTATAATGAAATGAAATATGTGCTTAGACACGTACATGCAAAAACACAAAGAAAAATTGTTATAAATCTTGATAATCATGCAGGAAAAAAAAGTAAAATATCCATTTCTATATCACAGTAAGAATATCTTCCCCCGCTGATTGCATGCCATCTTTTTTATCTTGCTCACTCACTGTTGACTGTGGTGTGAATAAACAAACATTAGTAACTAGTGAACAGTGTAACATGTGATGTTAATAGAACGTATTCTAAATACCAAAAGTTAAATTTGATGATTATGATAATCCTGTTTTGATTTTCCTTTATGCCAGTGATGGGCAACTTGCAGCCCATGGGCTGCACACAGCCCACCAGAGTAATCTGCTGGCTGACTGTGAAAGTGTTTACATTGACCATCCGCAAGCGTCGCCGTCCACAGCTCCCAGTGACTGCGGTTTGCCGTTCCTGGCCAATGGGAGCTGCAAGAAATAGCAAACCGCAGGGACGGCAAACTGTGACCACTGGGAGCTGCGGGCAGTCGTACCTGTGGACAGTCAAAGTAAACGCTTTCTCGCGGCCTGCCTGCAGATTACCCTGATGGGCCATGAGCAGCTGGCAGGCCGCAGTTTGCCCACCACTGCTTGTGAACTAGCAGGATTTTGGTCTCAAACCTCTAATTGAGACAATATATTATGAAGCCCTGCAGACCTAGGAATATTCAATAAAAGTTGAAGAGAATGAGGAAGAGGATGAGGAATCCAGTCCTCTTTATATTAAGTCCATGGAAATATTGCCATTATTTTTTTGGGGGGGTGTTTTTTTTTTAAACAGGTTTTGGGGCATTTTTAAGCATTTCATTCTTGTGATGAATCAAGGAGATGAGAACAAGAAGAGAACCCATTACATATCCTCTCCCCACCTTCACTTCACATAATTTTTCATTTAACTGAAGCATCTTATTTTTCTAAATATATCTAGCCAATGGTTGGATTAGCAATTATATATTCTCACCCCTATTTAAAATATGAGTTTAGAATAGCACCAATATATAGATAGATATTCTTCATTAGAAATTCTGTCCTCAGAAGGTACATTTGTGTCACATATTATAGGCCAAATTATGCGAGGGTTCAATTTGGCTAATTGTCTTTTAGTGGCTGAGGCTTACATCCATCTGTTATGGAAAAATGCCCATTCACAAGCTGATTTGAGTATTTCTCTGGGGCACAGGCAATCTTTTTCCTCTTTTTTAAAATAATGAATTTATTGCTCATGAAAGGTGACAATTTAAGAGCTTTGGTGACTGAAATTCTCTGTTTATTAACAGTATAAGTATGCCAAGGACAATAGCAATTCAACTTTCCCCACTCTGCCCTGGCAATTAGTCTCAAACCTGATCTGCAGGATTCATCTCTTGGTGTCAGGGAAAATTCAGTTTCCATATCCATTTAATCCTATTCCTCTGTCTTGATACTGCCAGAAAACAGGCTGCCAATTAATGCCTACTGTAATGGTAATTTCAGTGGTTTGGACTTCTGACTACTAGGGATTGGCCTAACACTACCAAGCCATTTCACATAAGCTATCAAACAGTTGGCAAATGGTATGAATTTTGGTCACCAGCAATTTGGTCAAGATTAAATCAGGGACTGAGAACTGACATCTAACCACCTGATCTATAATTAATCAAATCTGGACCAAACAAACCCATTTCACCCCCCTGAAGTATCCAGGTCCCCCAAGTCAGGTAATTATAATAGACTTTGTGCCAACTTTATAAAAACATGTGTCTGCATAATCATTGCCACTGAGACGGCTCTTTAGATTCAGGCATTTCAGACGTATGAGTTCTCATCTAGTTGGATTACACTGCAGTTATGCTGTTCTAGGGTTTGTTTTGTCTTTTATTTTAGTGATGATGTTAAAATCTTCCCAGCTACACTTCTTAGGGATCCTTTCCACATTCCAGTGACTGTAGTATCTTCATAGCAAATAATCCTTGAAACTACCACAAGTGGATTTGTGATGCCGGTACATTCTATCACTAATGTGAGGCATCACTTAGAATGGCCACTATAATTATTGTGAGTGGTCTGAATTAATTTGAGGGACAACAGAAAAGAATCAGGAATAATATCAAATATCTTTGATTGCTTGGGTATATTCCAAGTGTTAAAAATCTCACTATTGCAGAATCTGTCATTCAAATAGTAAGCTAAAAAGCTGAGTATGGGACATAATTACTATATATATATATATATATATAGTAAAATATATATATATTTCTTTCCTTATATACTTATACAGTATTTGTTTCCTGTTAACCAGATTTTAACTAGCCACACAAAAATATTCCAAATTCAGAGGTGATGCTAAGATGATATAATTTACACTTTCTTCCATGCCCATGCACCACCTTAGACTCTCTTAAACCCATTTAGTGCCATGATTTTTTATCTGCTGTTTTCCTAACCAGCCTGGGAACTCTGATGCCCTTAAAAGCCGAGTATTGTCTACTAGTTGACAGAACCTGATTTGGTCACAGGTGTCCCATGACTCTCACTTCTTAAATTTCCATAGTTGCTATCGCAATTCTATTTATTCTCCTCTTAAATCTGTCCAGTTGTCAATCAATTTCAAATTCTAACATAGAATTTTCTAGCATTGGGAGTATACATTAGGAAACTGGCACTCCAGAATGCCATTAGCAGCATTCATTATGGCAGAGTAAAGTTGGGAAATGGAAACATTGGGAAATGGAAAGGTGAACAAATTACTCTAATACATGCAGCACATACATCTTTACACTCTGGTTTACGCTACTGTTGCTATTGCTGACTGTTTGCATCCTGTTGCAGTACAATTACCTGGGGGAGATAAAATCTCAAACTGGTTAATATCAGAAGACTGCCCCTGCTGATGTTGTGATCTTATCAGGTATTGACTGATCACTTACAAGGGACAAGTATCAACAATTTGTGCACACTTACAATTTAGCTCTTGATAAGGCGGGAAAAGATTGCTGTGAGTTTGTGTGTGTGGTTTTTGGAAAGGGGGGGGGGGTGAGAAAACCTGGATTTGTGCTGGAAATGGCCCAACTTGATTATCATACACATTGTAAGGAGAGTGATCACTTTAGATAAGTTATTACCAGCAGGAGAGTGGGGTGAGAGGAGGTATTGTTTCATGGTCTCTGTGTACATAATGTCTTCTGCAGTTTCCACAGTATGCATCCGATGAAGTGAGCTGTAGCTCACAAAAGCTTATGCTCAAATAAATTGGTTAGTCTCTAAGGTGCCACAAGTACTCCTTTTCTTTTTGCGAATACAGACTAACACGGCTGTTACTCTGAAACCTGTAATAAAATGAGTTTACATTTTTCTTTGTTAAATATCTTGCACCCAGAGCTAGAGTTTAGCTGATGGGACTGCTGCCAAAACACAAAATTCAATTATATCGAATGAATACATGATCATACTTTGGCATAATTGCATTTGGAATGGACTGTAGTAGAAAGAAATGTATAAGTGCCAATTACATATTCACAGTACAAACATTACAGTTGAATCACAGTATAAAACTTATTGTGTACATCTCCATAATGGTAATATAGTTCTGCTTTTCCATTGGTTTTTACTCCCAGAGCTCCATTCCCTTCATCATCCAAACAGACTTGTAGTGAAGAAACCCTGCATCCTTTTAGATATGGCTAAATGTAAATACATACATCTCGGAACAAAGAATATAGGTCATATTAAATGTTAGGTAATTCCGTCCTGGGAAACAGTGACTCTGAAAAAGATTTGGGAGGCATGGTGGATAATTAGCTGGACATGAGCTCCCAGTGACACTGTGGCTAAAAGAGCAAATGTGATTCTGGGATGCCTAAACAGCAGGTGATCTTGAGGGGAAGAGAGAAGTTATTTTACCTCTATATGCTGGAATAATGTGTCCAGTTCTGGTACCCACAATTCAAGAAGGATGTTGAAAAATTGGAGAGGGTTCAGAGAAGAGCCACGAGAATGATTAATGGATTACTAAACGTGCCTTACAGTGATTGTCTCAAAGAAGGCAATCTGTTTAGCTTAACAAGGAGAAGGTTAAGGGGTGACTTGATTACAGTCTAAAAGTATCTACATCGGGAACTTATATTTAATAATGGGCTTGCCAATCTGGTAGAGAAAGGAATAGCATGATCCAATGGCTGGAAATTGAAGGTCGACAAATTCATATAGGAAATAAGGTGTAAATTTTTAATGGTGAGAGCAATTAACAATTGGAACAATATACGAAGAGTCATGGTGGATTCCCCATCACTGACCATTTTTAAATGAACACTGGATGTTTTTCTAAAAGATAAGCTCTCCGAATTATTTTGGGGAAGTTCGATAGGCTGTCTTGTACTGAGGTAAGACTAGATGATCATGATGATAGCTTCTGGTATTGGAATCTATGAATAAGATACTTTCTTAAAAGCAGTTTTTCACCCCCAAAATAATACACTTGTTAGACCCATAAAAGCTCATATAGTCCACTGCTGGTTTATTTTGTTGGATTCTATCAGGAGTCTGTCTGTGGTCCACAGAAATGTAAAATACTATTTTATCAATGTAGTAAATAATTGTGAGCACACAGGCAGTTTCCCTCACCTACCTGGGTTCTGAGTAGGATGAACAAACCTTTCAGTGTTTCTGGACCTTATAAACAATTTTTGGGGATCACAAAGTTTGCAAACTAGTTTGGGTTTCTGAGATGGTTTTCTCCCCATATAATTGAATGTGATGTATTGTTTCAAAGGAAATTAAATTTTAAAATATGTACTTGTTTTAACTAATGGGAAGCTTGAATGACTGTTTAACTCAGAAAATGCAAAAAACCTTTCTCCAATAAATAAATAAAACCAGGCTGCTTCAAGTGTTTGTCCAGTTTATGGGGTGTACTCACTATTTTTTTTCAGTAGACTTTTTTTTTTACCCTCTCTATGATCTCTTCAGCAAATGGTAAACCTAAATCAGCAGGTAGCTGATCTTTTGCACTTACCATATGAGAAATTAGGTAAAGTGCACTTGACATTATCTAGTTCTGACCAAATCCTCAACAAAGGAGAAACATAATTACACATGTAACCAATAAATAATTGCAGGTGTACATTCTGAATGGTCATATAAAAAAATTAAAGCAAGACGCCATGTACTGATTCAGAGATAAATTGGCCCTGACATTGTAAAAACAGAGATTTTCTCTTGTTAATATGGTTATTATGGTCTGAGTCAGTGTTTTATTTTTTCTCTGAACCAAAAGGTTTTCAGGGAACTTGGCCTTTGTAAGTGATGTGGCAAACTCCAGGGAAAACTCATCTGAATGTGAAATATCAGAAACCTGCATGCCATTCTCTGATCCTGACTGCATATGACAGCTGGGAAAGCACTTTTTTGCACTTTAGTTTTTACCCAATCAAAAAGTATTTGCCAGTATGGCAGCACTATGCAGGAAGAGAACCTTATTAATTCAGGCATCTAGTTTAAAGAGAGACAGACTCTAATATGTATGTGATATAATGACCACTCACGCTGTTCCTGAAGTGTTACCCTTGAGCAACAAAAATTAAAATTCATCAATGTGGAAGAATCTGTGTCGCTATGGATAACAGACATTTGAGTCTAGTAGGGGGGTAAAGTCTGATTTGACAGAGGCTTCTATTTCAGCAATTCTCTGCCTTCATAAGTCTATTACATTTTTAATGAGGGATTCATGAATGAATTCAGAAATAGGTTTTAAAACCGACAGACTTGTCATTCTCCCCACTACCCCCATCTGAAAGAGAACAAGCCGCCTGAGAGCTAAACTGTTCTAAACTTCAAGGGGGAGACTTTGATAAGGTTTAGATAATCCACAAGAAAAAGGAGAGAAGGGAAAGCAAAAACTCAAAGGGCCACTTACTGCAGGATTGAAAACTAGTCTTTTAATAGCACAAGACTGTTCAGAGCAGGAGCTATATTGCTGGAGTTAAGGGAAAGCATATGAAAGACATGTGACCAATTGCTTTCATGTAATGAAGTATTAGACAATCATTTTAAAAAAAAATCTTCAGCAAATAAACATACAGTATATTATTTTGTCCAGAATGTCTCCTTACCCTAGATAATATTGATGGGATCCTTACAGTAATGCATATATGTCACACTGGAAGAGTAACAAAAGGAGAAAAAGGAATTTACTATGGAGGAATAGTAGCAACTACTTTAGTTAATGTTGAGAACATTCAATGGGCTAGACAGTGCATTTCCATGAAGGGGATGACGTGAAGCCATCACATCCAGCAAGACTCAGGAGAGGATTGTTCCACATGGGGCTATTTGATGTACAAGGAATGCAGACACTATTCTATCCTAATGGATGGTGCAGATTGCTTCACCCTAGTGTGCCAATTCCATTTTGCAGGTTGCTGTGAGGGTGGGGCCATGGCCCTGCTCCTTTTCGGACCTCCCTACCCCTTATTGGATTATTTGATTTCCAGAGAAAGTACATGCATTTCTGTTGCGATGGGTGTTGTGTGTGCCATAGGAGAAGGGGAATTGCTATGCTGTGCAAGGGCCTATCAGACTGTTAGCCAGGGATTTCCCTACAGCCCCCATGGGGGTGTTTACCCCTCTGAATTTCCCCAACACCCCCCACCAGTTTTGTGAACTAGTTACATGCAGTGTTGCCAATTTACTGATGGTTTGGAAATTTGAATTGAAATTGAAACATTAATACACACTTTAAAAGCATATAATGTGTATCATAAAATACGTGTATCTGAAAAAGTATAATAGATTTGAAAAATATGAACATAGACTAGCTTCCTTATACAGCTGTTGTTCTTTATGACAACGTCAGAGCATTTTGGTGATGTTGGGCAACCTAATAATTTCAAATTATGATTTATAAGCAAAGTCTAAATGAACTCTCCCTAATAACTAGTGATGAGCTGGGGGGAAAGGCTTCAGGACCAGATTGTATTTATATTCACACCTAATCTACCTAGGTATCCAGCAAATAGAGCTGTGTTGCCCAAGTGATAGATTTTGGCTGGGGTTGGGTTACCAATCACTTGAATGAGGGGGGTAAAGAAATGTTGTTGTTCTTATTGTATGAGTAAAGGGCAGTAGAACTGCACTTAGCTTGTGCTGATTGAGGGCATCAAGAGAGAGGGTGAGGGCAGGTGTTTTACTTGATGGTCTGCCTGAGTCACAGGTATGATTTGACCTGCCCCTCTCCACTGTTTAAAGACAGAGCTGATTAGGCTCCATAGATAGTCTTTTGTTGTGTTAAGTAACTGCTACAGCTGAAATCACTGATAATCAGGTCTAAGTGCTAAGACCTGCTGTGGGACAGGGTTTCTGTGGAAGAGACAGCCCAGACTGCACTAGCAGCGAGGTCCCCCACTGAGAGCTCAGCTGAAATCACTGAGAGCTGGGTGGAACCTCAGGAGACCAACTTGCAGAGGTCACGGTGGCAGGTGGCAGCAGAAAGTGACGGCGCAGGGCCACTGGCAACAGAGCGATGGAGTGAATGGTGACACAATGAACCGTAAGCAGCTGGAGGAATGAGCAAGGTGCCTTCTTGCCATCCATGTATGAGAGGTGAACTCATGTGAAAGCACCTCTGAACTCTGAGTCGCCACTGACCAAGGACAACACCGGTGAGTGTTAATGAGGCTGTTATACAACAGAGTTCATGCGAACAAACATGGCCATGTCATCACACTTTCCATTTAAGCAAGAGATACTACACACTACAAACAGGAGGCCAAAGTTAAGTCCATTGTCACTTGTTTATTCTGAAGTTGAATGCTGGTTCCAAACAAGACCAGCAAATGCTCACTATCTTTCTGCAAGAAACTCAACTGACTGGCTAAACACATGTGGTGCAACAGTGAAAGACTCAACAGTTGAAAAAGTGAAGAACTCTCTCTCTGTCAATTCAAAAAATTTGCATACATGGCTGATGAATGCACCAAAGCAAATGGTCATCAAGTACTAAGTCATTGTGTACGTTATCTTGATGTCAGTGGTAGGCCGGTAGATGCATTTCTAGATGTTCAAGTTATAGAAGACAGATTGGCTGCATCTGTGACAACCCACATCTTAGAAGAGTTAAATGCTTGCCAATTGGACCCCCAAAAAATGGCTGCTTGTGTATTTGATGGAGCTGCAAACTTCTCTGGAAGACATGGTGGAGCACAAGCTTTGCTCAGAGAAAAGTGTAACCTTAGTCTCTTATACATACTGCAGAGGCCATCTACTCCAACTAGCGCTAGTACGAGCTGCAGACTCTTCAAAAGGCATTAAAAAAGCTATAAATTTAATATCTTCATTATTTTTTCAGCAAGAGTCCAAAAAGACTGAATCTCTTGGAAAATATAGAAGATACACTGGGACTGAAGTTCAAATTAGTCCAACCTGGGAAAACACTCTGGCTTTCTCATGAGCGATCTTTGGCTGTTGTCTTAAAATTACTACAGCCATTATTACTGGCTTTGGAAAGTATCTGCCAAGATGGGGTGGATCTAAGTGGTGAGGCTAGTGGATTACTTTTACTACTACGTTCAGAGAAGACTATTGCAATTCTCTCTCTTGTAAGTCAACTGTTGAAACCACTTGGGACATTAAACAATGTCATTCAGGCATCTGCTACAACAGTGGTAGATCTTTGTCCAGCAATGGAAGCTACATTTGGATCAATCAGAGAGCTATCCATTGAAAAAGTACTGGAAGAAGCAAAGACTTCAGTCCAGAAGTTGACTAATGAAGGCATTTATATTGAATCCTTAAGTGAAGAGGACAAGAAGTGTTTGTTAAGACATCTGAAAAAGTACACAGACTTGATTCTTAAAAATCTACAACAGCGACTTCTAAATTCTACTCAACCTTTAGGTAGCTTTTACAGATCCCTGTCTTATAAAACAACGACAGTTGAGTGGAGTGAGGCACTACCAACAATGTGGCTGCCATGTGCTCAGGACAGAATAGAGAATTTGAACACAGAGTGGAATATCATATGATGAATGAATGAAGATTTGACTTCAAGTTCTTTTTTATCATCAGTAGTGGCTCGACCCAATCTTTGTGCTATGTTTCCTGGGCTGAAAGAAGTAGTAATTCATCTCTTGCTACTCCCAGTCACAACAGTTGCAGTTGAATGTTCTTTTTCATCATTGAATAGAATTTTGTGTTTTGAAAGAAATCTCCTTCTGCCTGATCATGTGAATGAACTAATGAGCATATCAGTTGAAGGAATGGAAGTACCGGCCACACAAGAAGCCACCAAAGATGAATGCATTGCATTCAAGAAGTTCATTAACAGAGTGTCCAAAATTATAACAAGAAACCAAGAAGGATGTAGATGTAGTGCTCATAGAAGGCTTGAGTAGCCAACTTTAATTTGTGTGACAATTTTAAAATCTAATAAAATGGTCATGAAACATTAAGGTTTTTACTATGGTGCCATACAACCCACCTTCACCATCATGGTCTCACCCTTCATCGGCCCTGACCCCCACCCTGTAAATTTGAACACCCCCCCTTCCAATTTCAATTCCTGTGGGAAACACTGCATGTGAGCCGAGTGTATCACATGCAACATCAGCTGGCTGACATGTTTCTGGGACAATCCAGGAAAGTTGGGAACCTTCCACAAAACTGGGTCAGTGAGTTTGGTGAGTAATATATGATTATCTATTTGTATTCCTGCAGCACCTAAGTGCCCTCATCATGGATCAGGACCCCACTGAGTTAGGCAAAGAAAGAACAAAGAAAGAACAAAAATATGGTCTATGATACAAGGAGATTTCATTGTATGTAACAGAACAATCAGACCAATGAGCACATTTGGGAAAAATAACTTTCAAATATTTCAATAAAGATTTTTTTTTTAAACAAGAAAAACAGATTTTAAAAAAATATTTCCAGTGAGAAAATTTGTTCAGTGTTACTTCATGGTGTGAATTTAACATCATACAGCAAATTTCTCTGCCTTGTTTGTGATATAATTTGGGTTGTACAATGTGACAACTGATGTTCACTTAGAGAAAAAACACACTGAAATTGTGGTGACAATAAGTGATATTTTTCCACTTTTTCTGGTGCTCAAGAAAACCTCATGTTCATTCACTATGTTTTCTATGCAGGTTTTTCATCAACTTCCAGCTATTAAAACTAAGTAATATTGCCATTAAAATATATAAATATTTTAAATATATATTAAAATATCTGGCAATGTTTGGAATTTCCCCCCTTCCTTTATATTCTGATAAGCCTAATTAATATTTTAAGGCTATATACTTGTGTCCCTTAATTTGTTCTTCATAAAGTCACCCATCAAACAGTTCAGTAGTTAGTGCAAGAGATTCGTCTTTCATCTGGTAGAACAAGTAAGATATCCAGTTAAATGAGAGAGAGCGAGACTGACTGACTGACTGGCAGCAGTATACATATAGGAAAATGATGGGCTTGGTTCTCCACTTCGTCATACCAATTTTAAACTGCAGAAAGGAAAAAAATACAAACAGTTAAGAGAAAACATGTAATTTGATTTTCTGTGTTGATTTTATTTGATAAGAAGCAGATGAGAAAACGTGAGGAATAACAAACAGATTCCAAAACACTGGTATATTCAGTGAATGAGCGGGGTACTCTGAGCTTTTTTTTTTTTACCTGGTTTCACGTTTTTAATTACAAAACCTGTACAAACAGAGTCCACTTAGGGTTCTTGCAGAAACTCATTTATAGTTCCAGTTTAAATATTAATGTGTGATTTATTTTATCTGCATATTGTAAGTTTTCATTAGAGTTCCTTTTGGTTTTACAATCACTCTTTGTTTTGAATAGCATTTAAATTTTTAAGTGCGTTAAGTGCGGAAAAAGTGTCAAACGCTGGTTCTTATAATGAATCAGTCTTTTTACTAGAACACCATCTGTTTTTCACATAGAGAGGGAAAAACAAAACAAACAAACAAACCAACAAAAAAGACTGCTTGTACATACACAGAGCAGATCCTGAAGGTTCACTCTTGACAGCTGCTCTAGTGGTTGTGGAAGGAAGTGGCTGCTTTTAAAATTCTTCTATCATTAAAGAAAATAGCATCTGCTGTAACATCTATCATTTCAATTACTGAATTTAAAAAAAAAAGTGAAAATGAACATTTCTGTGTGGACATAATTCTATGTTTTTCTTTTTAATGACCATCCTTTCCTTTATCTTCTCTGCACGCACGCACACACGCACACACACACACACACACACACGTAGTTGTTCTTTCTTTATGGAAAAGACATGTAGAGTTTAATAGAGAGGAACCAATTTCCCTTCAAATGCAATATGGTTCCATATAAATTGCTGTAAAAACCTACAAAATTTAATAGAAAATCAGTTCTCTGTTATATTCTCTATTATTTCTATCCTGGTTTTTTTAACAAACAAAAACAATAGAATTCTATAGCTAAGATACATATCTCTAATACAGTCTATATGATGATTAACAATTCTATAGAAAGAATATTCTAATAAATTCTTAAGGATCTTTCTGTAAGCATTATGGTGAAAATCATCCCTGTTCAGAGAGGCTTACGTGGAATTTAACTCTGGCTTGCGCTGGCTTTCTGCACAGGGTTAATTTTATGGTGAAAATAATGGTTTTTCACAGGCATGAGTGAGAGATGATTATATTATTCACAAGTATTAAAGCCATGAGTGAGTTATACTGCAAAAAGGGGGCCTGTAAACCTTTTATGTTGTACCACAAATTCTGCATATCACATGTATTTACAGAAAAATAAAATCTGTTAGGAATGGTTTAAAGAACTATTTAAACATTTTATTGTGACTTCTTCCATCAACCTTGCCAGGTTCCTTAGTTATCAAAAGTGTATAGGGCTTAGAGAAAACAACAAATAACATAAGAGAGTCCTAAAATACCATTTTGTATTAAAATCTTAACATCTGATGTCACACAGACCTGCTCAACTAAAAGAGCTTGATGTGAGCAGAAGTGATAAGCCATGTGAAATTTATGAATTTATCAAGCACATTGGATTATCTCACCTGGATTCTGCCTAAAATATTCTGGGACATATTCTAAAAATGAAAACTACTAAGAAACTTCAGACAGACACCATTAAAAAAAAGTCTGATAACTATTTCCGTTTTTCACCAAATGCAGAATTCATGCACAATTTTGCAGGCCCTGAGCCACTCATGGGTTGAAGGTCTGACAACTCATGAATCTGAGGGGCTAAAAGGTGAGAGATTTATACTATCAGAAATGTTTGTGCAACATCAGAATTGAAAGTTGTAATTTTTATATATTTTACTTTGAATATGTATCATTATTGCTTATTTTTATTATATAAAAATGTTTATTATATTACATGAAATCCTGATCTTACTGAGGTCAATGAAAGTTATGCCAGGATTTCATCCTATATGTTTATATTAAATGCAGAATGCCAGGATGGACCAAAACTAATATCTAAATATAAATTGTACTTTTTATGCATCTGCATGTACAGAAATAATGGTTTGGTTCTTTAACCTGATTGCACAATTAAAGAAATACAAATCTCACATAAAGGAAAATATATTCTGAAAGCAACCAAAACTAAATCTAAAGGGTCCAGATTTGTAACTGAATTGTTATACCATGCTTCTGTTCTGTTGTAACTCTAGTTAAAAAGAAACTAGAAATGTATGCATCAAGTCTCATTATCTCTTCTGATGGTTCCAGACCTTTGGAGGCAAATTCCTTATCAGTGACAGGATCCGCAAGAGAAAGCGGCCATAGACCACATTAGCTCTTTACACTTATAACCTTTTTGTTTCTTTTCCTCTTTTTTAGCTAATGGCCTTCTGGATACTCATCCTTCAGCAGTATCTTTTAATTAATGAAAATATTTGCCATTGTCAGCTATCCACTTCAGCACTATACACTATACATGAGAGCTTTGAGCTGTACAATCAGTCAAAACACTATGTTACAGTTCCATTCATTGATACCTGTTAAGCAGGTATTTATATTAACCCTTAGCCACTTCCTACCTTACCTGATGGATTCCATAGCCTGTCCTACTCAAGGAATTGCCTAACATTTATTTTTCTCTGCATAAGTATTTTCGTTATCTCAAAAAATAAAATCCTCATATATGGTAGATGATGTATATATACATAACACTAACATTTCTCATCACCCCTCCCATAAAAATGCCTTATTGTATTGTAGTGTTGCCGGCACCCAGTGCCGAGAGGCTGAACAACAGCTTGAGTTGGTTCGTTACCCGGTGTGCTACACCCAATAATCACAACGGGGTGGAGAAGCAGAAAAGTTTATTTGAAGCTTCAAAAAGGTACAGGGAGATTTGAATCTCAAATCCTGTACAACAGAGCAGGAAGTTACACAGGCTTTTATACATCCTTTTCCCCAGCATACTTATCCAATAGCAAGCTGCTCCAAGTATCCATATAGCCAGCCAATCCAGTTCCCAGCTAGTTCCCTGATTCTCTGTATCATTTGTTAAACTATACATAAAGTTGCTTTATTCAGCATTGTTCTTCCATATCTCCCCTGTTTGGCCTTGCTTAGTTTCAGGCAGTCTGACTCTGCAACATACTGTTGCAGATTCTCAGCATAACTGCTGTGTGTGCCTCCAGGCGGGGGGGCCAAGGACACTTGGGCCTAGCACGCAGAGCTGCTGCGAGTGCCTCCAGGCAGGAGGGGGGGGGGGGCAAGGACACCGGGGCCTAGTGCGAGGGGGCTTCATCGACACTCGTGGTCTTCCATCCCCTCGAGTTACCTAGTGGCCATGCCCCAGTGTTCCCAACAG
Organism: Caretta caretta; assembly: GCF_965140235.1. NCBI lineage: Eukaryota > Metazoa > Chordata > Testudines > Cheloniidae > Caretta > Caretta caretta. Next base: position 58,563,714 of record NC_134209.1, read on the forward strand.
TAGTGACCAAAATTTCTATGGTAAACATGATATCAGAATGGCCATTTAAAACATTTGCATATTACAATTTTTGGGTTTAAACTGTACATCCTAGTCTTCAAGAAAATTCATAAAGCAAAACCAGCTTTTTTATGTTCTCCCCAACAAACACCACACAGACACACTCTGATACAGGGCCTGTATTCTATAGTAGTGTATCCAAGAAGTTTGAGAAAGATATTGTGAAAGCCAATGTTAGATTATAGAGAAGAAGGATTACATCAAGGCCTTCTTTGGTAGATTTCTCCTAAATACTTCTGGTTCCACTCACAGGCCAAGCTAGACAGGATATATTACACTGATAGATGGAAAAAAAATGGTATTGAGGGTGATGTAAAGAGGAGCAGTTTTAATGTATTAAGCATTGAGAAAACTTTCACGGAAAGGAGAGCCTGTACAGAAGGGCTGTATGGTTGCCATAGAGATTCAAGAAGGTTTGGGGGGATTAGTTAAACTAGAAGCTGAAGAAAAATTGGCAAGTCTTGAGTAGTACTCATTGCAGACAAATACATCAGGGATTGTTAAGTTCACCCATATACACAGAGAGAAGTGAGATAAAAGCCATAAACTACTCTTTCTGGAAGGTTGCAACGTAATACTACTTTATGTCTTAGAATTCAGAATGATAACATACAAGAACCAAAAACAAAGAGAGAAGATGGGCACAACTCACTCCACCTTGCTCTAGGTTGGCTTTTTGTCCACTGCTGTTACACCAGATCACAGGCTTCCCTAGAGAGCCTGCTGGCCTGCAAGCAGGACCAGTAAACTCCTTACATTCCTAAAGTAATGAGTTGCAATTTTAACACAGTTTTCAATACTTCATAGAGATGACAGGCCTAGGTAGAGGAAGAGGAAATATTTTTTGCTCATTTTTTCTTTAATCCCAAAATGGGGTATAACAGGAAAAATGTGAGGAAAGGATCAAGTGAAAGTATTCAAAACATCCCCAATGAAAATGTTCAGTATTTTCAAAATGTTTCATTCTGAACTTGTGAGGACATTTTTTACTTTTTATCAGTTTTTAGGCCTATATCTACTTTTTCTATAAAAGTAGTATTTTTTTAAGTTAGAAAGTGAGAGAAAAAATCATTTTCACTTTTAAAATTAACACTCTCTCTCTAAGTGAGAGACAATAACACAAGTAACATTTTATGTTTTTGTTTTGTTTTTTTTATCCCCAGTGAAAAACAATTTAAAAATGTCAGAGGAAAAGTATAGGGGGAAGCAAAAGAGAGAGAAAGAGAAAGTGGCTTTTCCCAAATCTATTTTGTTTTCCCCAAAAATAAAAGGGGGGGGGGGGAGGAGAGAAGAGAGAGGGAGAGGGAGAGGGAGAGATTTCCCCCCACCCAAACAGAATAAAATTTCAAACATTTGCACAACAAAATTTCAAGCAAAAACAAAATCTCGTAAACTTATTTTTCCAAAAAAACTCACATCATGAATGGCCATTTTCAACCAGTTCTAGTAAAGAGAAACAATCCAGTAGTAAAGAATAGGTTAGAAAGTACAGTTGTGCTGTGGAAGCACAGGTTGAGGACATAAATGGACAATATAATCAAAATGGGAGCACAGATAAGAAAAGCTTTCAGATCTCGATCCTGCACCACTGAAGTCAATGGGAGCTTTGCTAGTGACTTTAATGGGCACACGTTCAGGCCCTAAAGATCTCTATGCATACTAACGCAAGAAACTTAAAAGCAAAAATTGGTGACTAATCATGTTTGTCAATGGAATGTTACCCAGACATAACAAGCGTTTCTGAAATTGGATGGGATAATAATAAACAGTGTACTGTTATTACTGGATATAAACTACACAAGAAGGATATTTATGTTGTAGGGAGAGGAGAGCTGTGCTATACCTACATTTTCCAAAATATTTTTTTTTAAATAAAATTTCCACGTGGGGGTGATAATACAGTAGAATCTGGGGTTAGAAAGAAATGTATTCGTAGACATATAATTGTATCTTGGGGTTCTACGGTCTTTATAATCTAAGGACCCAATCCTGCTCCCACTTTTGTATGTACTTAACTTTACACACATGAATTACCCCATTGACCATCAAGCATATTCTTAAATGCTATGCTGAACTGACACAATCTCCATTATGGAATCACCTAGTACTGGCCATTGTTATTACTGGATACAAAATACCAGAGAAGATGAGTAATTTTTCTGTTCTGTTCTGAATTTCCTGTGTTCATTTGTTTCAAAAACCTAGTAGGAGATAATGAAAAGTTATAGAACAACACTTGAATCCTACAAGAAATGTATTATGATTGAACTCTCTATTCTCTTTGAACTCACTATTTGAAGTCCTTTAGTGTGTAATTTTGAAGAAACTGGAGCCACCCATGCTGCTTTCTAGAGGGCAAAATTAGTTCTTAAGCAGCTCCATATTCTCAGGGACCCCAAATTTATTGAAGAAGCTGGGTTCATATCTGTGGAAAAGTAAAGCTTATTTATTAATATAATTGTTTGTACTTGACTAAAACTTCTAGACACTAAAAAATCCTTCCTAGCTGAAATTTGTAACAATGGTAAATTGTCTTTAATATCCTTCCAGGAATGATGTCTATTTCAATTAAGTTAGAAGATAAAGGACACTTAAAGAGAGACTCCCGAGCTATTGTTTTATGCCTTTTCCTTTCATCCCAGTCCTAAAGAACCTGCAAGTAGCTTTTGACCACATTGGAGTAGGAAGGGAAATTTACAGTTCCAAACAACAGATTCTAGGGGTTGCTTTTGTTTAGAGTTTTTAAAGTGAATCTACTGTTCGTTAGAGCATTGTTTTTTGTTTTGTTTTTTTAAATGTGAGAAGTACTTACAACACCAGTAGGGCATCTACCACATCTTTGTTGACTTCAAGAAGGCATTTGATAGAGTAAGGCATGAAGCTCTCTGGGCAATCATGAAGAAGAACAATGTTGGTCATAAGCTTATTCTTACCATTGAACAACTGTATGTGTATGTGTAGCCTTGCAGTTCTTGTCAATGACATAATAGGAGAGTGGTTTTGCACCACTGTTGGAGTCCGGCAAGTCTGCTTTCTTTTGCCCACACTGTTTAACATCTAGTTGGAGTGCCTAATGATTGATACCCTAGAAGATCACATATGCACAGTCAGCATTGGGAGGGCGAACAATCTCAAATCTTCAGTTTGCTGATGCCATTGGCGACCCGGTAGACAGCGAAGATGAACTTGCCAACCTTGTGAAACAACTGGATGAAACCTCTGCAAAATATGGCATGAAAAACAAAGCTGATGACAAACAAACATGACGGGATCAGCTCGCATATCACTGTCAGTGGACAAGAGCTGGATAGAGTGAAACAGATCAAGGTTTTGAGGGCAATCATCACTGATGAAGGATCAAAGGCAGAAATTCTGGCAAGAACAGCACAAACAACAGCAGCAGTGGCAAAGCTAAAGCCAATTTAGAGGAATATGAACATCTCTCTGGAATCCAAATTGAAACTGCTGCATGCATTGGTCATCTCCATTTTTCTGTATGTGTGAGAGACATGGACCCTTACGGCAGAACTTGAATGGAGAATGCAGGTAGTAGAGATGAGATACTTCCATAAAATCCTGGGCATTTCCTACTTTAACCACGTCACTAATGCAGGGGTCCGCAACATCATCACCCAATGTGCTGGTCATATGAAGACTTCCTGATGACCATGAAGAAGCACAAGCTGAAGTGGTATGACCATGATCAAAGATCATCCTCCAAGGGACAGTACAGAGGAAGAGAAGAAGAGGTAGACAGAAGAAGAGATGGATTGACAGCATAAAAGAGTGGACAGGAATGGACTTTGCAGAGACTAAAGTACTGACACACAATCATCAGGGGTGGAAACAACTGGTTGATTGCTCATCAATGAAGATGCCCCAATGGCAAATGCAGTTATGGGAGTGACGATGATGATAACGACGATGACAACAACAGTACCCAAATGAAAACACTAGAAATGGAAGTCTTCTATTCACACAACAAGAACAGCAAGGAATAACGGTGGAAGGTTCTTTGCATAAGCCCTGACTTGGATGAATGACATCTGGAGCTGACAATGCACTTAGTTCAGTATCTGTTGCTATGAAGTTTGCACATGGCCATTACGAAATGGACTGCAACCCACAATCAATTTTGCTTAGGCCAGTGAAAGAGTCATCACACTGTAACAATTTGTTCACCTGCATTATTTTGAGCTGGCATCCTAGAGTGAAAGGCTCCTTATCTCAATGCCTGTCCCTGTAGACAATCAGTTGCCCAGGATGCTGCCATTTGCTAATGATTTTATGGGCAATGAAAGTAAGTTCTCATGATCCTTTCCATACAGAATACTAGATTGCAACAGGGATTCAGATCCCAGCCCCCTTCTAGATATAATCATATTTATGGGGCTTGGAGCGGAATTACTAAATAAAGGAGTTGGGCTGAAACTCAAAATAACATCTTCTATTTTATAAATTCTTATGCTAATTATTATTTTATTTTAATTTCCAGAAGTTGTACGGCTGCCAGTTGTTAAAATCTGAGTCCAATGAGGCTCATGATTATCATTAATGGAATTTAGTATTTTCAGGACCATGGGAAATAGCCTGGATGTAATAAAATATTAAAGGCCAGAAATATCAGACTAAATATTAATCTTGGTGCCTTGGAGGTTATGTTCTATTGCTACCCTAAGCCAATTAGTAAATAATGATCTAGTGGTAAAACATTTTGGAATATAGCATAACTTTGTGTTGAACCACTACATAATGTCAAATCATAAAAAATCCTTGTGAATCCTTGTGCAGAGTAATTCTATTGTTTGCATGGAAAAAAGTTAGGAGTCAGCATATGTAAATCATATCCATAGAAGTAAATTTTCAAAGTGGAGCTGGAGATATTTTCAGTGTACAACTAAAATTGATGAGCATCACATGACTGAACACTGTGTAACTCTTTGGAAATGCTGGTCCTGTCTCTTTGTTAACTCCTACTGACCACTAATAGAGAGTGGTCACTTTTTGTGTAACAAGAGTATGCTATTCCCAATGGTAACAGACAGATAGTTAAAGGGGATTCTGTGGATGTTAACATATACTCATGATCAGTATTAAGGAGAAACAATTTTTATATTAGAGGTGGAATATCCTCAGAAGGTTCAACTGACTTTGGAAAAGGACCTAAAAATTTATATTCTTAGACAAATCTTTCTTCATAGGGCTGGTTGAAAATCTTATGTCAAAACTGTTTGTTAACAGAAAATTGGGTTTTGAAGAAATTGTATGTGCATGTGTGTGTAAGAAATAAATGTATCTATTCTATGTGGAAAATTCAATTTCTTAGTGAAAACCCATTTAAAAACATGCTGCCACAGTGTCCCATGGGAGTTGCAGTTTGGTTGCCTCTAATCCCCATTCTGCTGTATGGGTATTCTCTCTGGCCAGCCAACATCTCCCTTTATGCACCAGGGACTCTCACAATGTCTCGAAGAGAGGAGACCATGATGCATCATCATGTGAGATGTGGGCCAAGCAGGGAACTTGCAACTGATATAAGATTTCAACTGCTGCTTTGCCAGTGTGCCATGTACATGAACTGAGTTATATACACTGACATATATGTATATATTGCTGTTTCGAAATAAAATTGCTATGACAAATGTCCCATCAAAACATCTGTATTTTTGACATCAAATATAATCTGATTATATCCATACGACATTACAGCACAGGTATTGGCTTTGACAATAGCCCTGCTGTCCCGCCACAAATCTGGATTAAAAAGAACACTTACAAGAATAATGGTATTTTATTCTGCATGGCAGTTTGATCATTGGCTTCTCTGAGACTGCTAAGGGACCCATTTAGTGCTAAATGTGATGTGGATGTATGTGGGTTGAGGATGGAAATGATTCCAGCTAACCACCAGCTATGATATTGAATCCCTTCAAGTCCGTGGAAAGTCGTAGATCCATTATCTTCTTTTCACCACTCCAGGGCAATAGATTTCACTGGAGGTATTCCAACCTCATGTCGCTCCCAATGGGGAAAGAAATGTTCCAGAGAGAGATCCAATCATTAGGTCATGTACCTTCAGATGCCTATGGTATATTATTATTCAGTATTTATATTGCAGTAGTTCTCAGAGAGCCCATTCAGAATTGGAACCTCAGTGAGTTAAGTGCCATAGAAACACATGCAAAAACACATGGCTACAGAAATATCACCTGCACTCCCAGCTATCTTCGAGACACCACTGACTTCCTGAGGAAACTACAATCCATTGGTGATCTTCCTGAAAACACCATCCTGGCCACTATGGATGTAGAAGCCCTCTACACCAACATTCCACACAAAGATGGACTATAAGCCATCGGGAACAGTATCCCCGATAATGTCACGGCAAGCCTGGTGGCTGAACATTGTGACTTTGTCCTCACCCATAACTATTTCACATTTGGGGACAATGTATACCTTCAAATCACCAGCACTGCTATGGGTACCCGCATGGCCCCACAGTATGCCAACATTTTTATGGCTGACTTAGAACAATGCTTCCTCAGCTCTCGTCCCCTAATGCCCCTACTCTACTTGTGCTACATTGATGACATCTTCATCATCTGGACCCATGGCAAAGAAGCCCTTGAGGAATTCCACCATGATTTCAACAATTTCCATCCCACCATCAACCTCAGCCTGGACCAGTCCACACAAGAGATCCACTTCCTGGACACTACAGTGCTAATAAACAATGGTCACATAAACACCACCCTATACTGGAAACCTACTGACCGCTATTCCTATCTACATGCCTCCAGCTTTCACCCAGATCACACCACGCAATCCATTGTCTACAGCCAAGCTCTATGATACAACCACATTTGCTCCAACCCCTCAGACAGAGACAAACACCTACAAGATCTCTATCAAGCATTCTTACAAGTGCAATACCCACCTGCGGAAGTGAAGAAACAGATTGACAGGGCCAGAAGAGTACGCAGAAGTCACCTACTACAGGACAGGCCTAACAAAGAAAATAACAGAACACCACTAGCCATCACCTTCAGCCCCCTACTAAAACCCCTCCAAAGCATCATCAAGTATCTACAACCTATCCTGAAGGACAACCCATCACTCTCACAGATCTTGGGAGACAGGCCAGTCCTTGCTTACAGACAGCCCCCCAACCTGAAGCAAATACTCACCAGCAACCACACAACAGAACCACTAACCCAGGAACCTATCCTTGCAACAAAGCCCGTTGCTAATTGTTTCCACATACCTATTCAGGGGACACCATCATAGGGCCTAATCACATCAGCCACACTATCAGAGGCTCGTTCACCTGCACATCTACCAATGTGATATATGCCATTATGTGCCAGCAATGACCCTCTGCCATGTACATTGGTCAAACTGGACAGTCTCTACATAAAAGAATAAATGGACACAAATCAGACATCAAGAATTATAATATTCAAAAACCAGTCAGAGAACACTTCAATCTCTCTGGTCACTCGATTAGAGACCTAAAAGTGACAATTCTTCAACAAAAAACTTCAAAAACAGACTCCAATGAGAGACTGCTGAATTGGAATTAATTTGCAAACTGGATACAATTAACTTAGGCTTGAATAAAGACTGGGAGTGGATGGGTCATTACACAAAGTAAAACTATTTCCCCATGTTTATTTCCCCCCACAGGCGCTCCCCCCCCCCACTGTTCCTCAGACGTTTTTGTCAACTGCTGGAAATGGCTCACCTTGATTATCACTACAAAAGGTTTTCTCCCCCCATCCCCCGCTCTCTTGCTGGTATTAGCTCATCTTAAGTGATCACTCTCCTTACAGTGTGTATGGTAACACCCATTGTTCTTTGTGTATATAAATCTCCCCACTTTATTTTCCACTGAATGCATCCGATGAAGTGAATTGTAGCTCATGAAAGCTAAGCTAAGTTCTCACCCCCCCTCCAAAAAAAAACCCCAAAACACTACATAAAAAATAAATACTGGCTCAGATCAGTGAGGAGAAATTAGAAAATGTTATTAAATTAACAAGAAGCAATCTGTGTATCATCCTCACAGTTAATTATTGTTCATAAAGAATTACATATGGTACTTCTTAGAACGTATTCACAAAAGTGTGTGTGTCTGTGTGTGAGAGAGAGGGTACTTTGCACGAGGTATAGAAACAAACTATTTACTGGTCTGAAACTGTGCATATGAATTACTGAGGATTTTATGGGCATATCCTATTCTCACTTATATGGGTGTAAATCAGAAATAATTCAAATTTGAAAAGGCAATATATTTATAGTGCTGGATCCAACTCACACTGAAATCAATTAAATTAACAGTGACTAAGCATTTGTGCTGTGAAGGAAGCTAATACTGATTGGCCTGATGATAACTCCATAATGCAGGTTTAAATTTGTTCATAGGCTTTATCCTTATTAGAGTCGGGTCATATAGCCAGAGATTTGGAGGTCACAGATGTAGTAGTGATTGTGCTTCAGCAAGCAGTTTTGAAGGAAGAGACAGGAATAATTACTTTTTTACAACTTAAATTTTATTAAAGTTGATTTTGATTTGGGCAGCATTCCTAGCCATGCAAAGAATATTATGGCATCTTTCATGACCACAAATGGTTAGACTTTGGGTTTTTTTTACCTCATCTGAAAGAGTGCTTCCCCCTTAGCATAATGTATTGCAATGTGTTCATTTATTTATTTGTAGTTTTACAACTATAATAAAAGTGTTCCTATCCAATGCTCTGTGCTCCCTTGAGAAACTCTTAAAAATACACTAAATAAGACCCAACAGTTCCAAGGACCAAATCAAATAACCCAATGTCAAGGTTCCTTCCCCACTCTGAACTCTAGTGTACAGATGTGGGGACCTGCATGAAACCCCCCCTAAGCTTATTTTTACCAGCTTAAGTTAAACTTCCCCAAAGTACAAACTATTTTACCTTTTGCCCTTGGACTTTATTGCTGCCACCACCAAACATCTAACAGATATATAACCGGGAAAGAGTCTGCTTGGAAACGTCTTTCCCCCCAAAATTCTCCCCAAACCCTACACCCCCTTTCCTGGGGAAGGCTTGATAAAAATCCTCACCAATTTGCATAGGTGAACACAGACCCAAACCCCTGGATCTTAAGAACAATGAAAAAGCAATCAGGTTCTTAAAAGATGAATTTTAATTGAAGAAAAAAAATAAAAGAATCACCTCTGTAAAATCAGGATGGTAAATACCTTACAGGGTAATCAGATTCAAAACATAGAGAGTCCCTCTGGGCAAAACCTTAAGTTACAAAAAGACACAAAAACAGGAATATCCATTCCATTCAGCACAGCTTATTTTCTCAGCCATTTAAACAAAACAGAATCTAACGCATATCTAGCTAGATTACTTACTAAGTTTTAAGACTCCATTCCTTTTCTGTTCCCAGCAAAAGCATCACACAGACAGAGAGAACCTTTGTTTCTCGCCTCCCCGTCCAGCTTTGAAAATATCTTGTCTCCTCATTGGTCATTTCGGTCAGGTGTCAGAGAGGTTACCCTAGCTTCTTAACCCTTTACAGGTGAAAGGGTTTTTCCTCGGCCCAGGAGAGATTTTAAAGATGTTTACCCTTCCCTTTATATTTACGACAACATCAATACAGAAGAAAGTAATTGACAGCACTCACAATCCCCAGTTATCAGTACAGAATTAGCTCAAGTGGAAGAATACCATTATATCTAAAGGTTCACTAAAAACCCTGGCAGCATCTGGGTTTTCCTTGAGATAGGCCATTCATGCACTGACTAGGCCCAACCCTTCCTTTCTTATCCTTTTAAAGATTGTGATTTTCATACTGTAATCAACAGAATAGCCTTGTTTGCGGCTGTGACATAAAGTTAGTTTTTTGTCCAATTAATCTTCATCAGTACTGCCATCCTTCACATAATTCTCTGGACAAAAACTTAAAAGGAAAATAGCTTAATTAGGAACAGTAAAGGCATTTAACTTCTAGAAAGACAGAATGCTCAACACATCAGGTTTAAACAGTATTCTCCAATTAGAATCATTCCTATGTCAAACACTGAACAAAAATGCATTAAAATGCTTTGTATATATAATATGTAGAGCAGAGCAATTTTCATTTGTGCTCATAAATTATAAGGTCATCCCTGGAAACTTAAATAGTTAGCAAGTTAACTTCCTTTTGTATATGAGATGCCTGACTCTCTAAAATTACAAACCGCATAACATGCTTAAATTGTTTCAGTAGCATTTTATTTTATATTACAGCTTGATTCTGATTCCATGAAAGTCAATAGCAAAACTCTCATTGACTTCAATGGTTCAGGATCAAGTACTTTTTGAACTATATGTATGGTTCACTTCACCCTTACACAACTAAATACAGTCTCATAGATGAAAATTCAAACACTTTAGGACAAAAAATAAATACTACAATGAAGGGAATCAGAGGAATACAGAAAAACAGAATGTAATTACCTGAAATTGGATTAGTCTGGAACATCAGAATTAAATACATCTACTCTTATGCAGAGTGATCTTTAATAATCACAAGTGGTCAAGGCAATTGGTTTTGCAATTTACCTGAAAGATGGAACTTCAGTAATACGAGGCTCATTAACACAATGCCAAGTTATTCATTCAAAGGAGAAAAGCATTATGGTACCAAGACTGTTATTTGCTTCTTGGTATAGGTTCAAACCAAAAAAATACAAATCAGAATCCTGATGTTAACCTTGTGTGACTTGTCTGTATAATGGCCTAGGCAAAATCCCAGCATCCTGACATCACAAAACTTTAAGTTCTTAAAAAATAGGATCCAGATTTTGTGGCTGATGACTTTCTGTATTTTCTGTATAACCTATGTCTGGAAGGTCTTCTAGCTTAATAGTAAGCCTTCTGACAGCCCAAGGCAATATTATTATAGGTTTTAAATTTTGTTTGGCAATACCCCTTTTATTCATTTGTTTTTGTGTGTTTGATTTTCTTTCAGTTGCTTCTTGGTTTTCTGCCATTCTGAGAGGTGTATGGCCTAATCCCGGGGCAAAAAGGTAATGTCTTCTCCTCTCAAAAGTACTTTCTTTGCCATTTAGCACAATGGCAAAGAGCTATGTATTACATCAGGTATTAATGATAATTAGGTTTTATTGAATAATGAGAATTTTCAGAGTAGGTAGGTTCCAGATTTTCCAGAGAGCTGGGGCATTGACTGAATGCATTTTGAAGAAACAAACATAAAAAAACCCCTAGACCCTGAATTTACCTGTGACTGTCACAAGTGAACTGCATTGTCTAAGGAATACTGTAGCTGTGTTAGATAGGTAAAGGACTCCCCCTGTCTGTTACTTTACTTGGAACAATTTCTGAAGTAATATTTTTTCACCTGTAACAGCCACTGGTGAATCCCAGAGTGAAGATGTGTCACCTCCTTCATCTCCCAAAGCAAAGTCCCTGGAGATGGTATGAAACTGCCTGGGTTCTCCAAGTGACAATTACATAATGAAAAAAACAGGAAGCTTTATTCTCTTATTGCAAATATCAGTTATAGTTGAGTTGTAATGTAAAAATATACGTGCAGTAGGTTCCAGTTTGATATTGACTCATTGATAGCTACTCTGCCAGTGACAAAAATAGCTGTTCACATGGGAAACACAATGGAAAACACCCACTTACATATAATAAACAAGAGATTATGCTTTTTCAGCTATTTCTTCTGTCAGGGAACACTATCCTCTGGGACTGCTGGTTCCACTCCCATCTCATTTTATTATACAAATCACACAGCAAAGAAAGATCAAACATAATTAGTTCTGTTGGATTATAATCTACTTTTCATAGTCCTTGGCAGAGCTTAATTATATATATTTTGTAGAACAGAAGTCTGAAAAGTAAATTTAATGTAGAATCGAAACAAATTGTTTCCCAGAATAATAGGAAACTCAGGTTTATATTAAGCCCCTCAAAGCTTTCTTCCCCATTTTTGTCACTCTGAATGAATAAATTAAGCTCATGCTTAAACAAAATAAACTCAAAATTAATTAATAAATTAAATATGAAAAGTCATAGTGCTGCGGAATTCAGTCTTTTCCCTAGGCACGTGATAATAGAACTGCCAAAATGTAAGTTATGTGAGAGCCAATTCCTTGGATCAGTAATAAAAATGTGCAAACCTCCAAACAGTAGGGAGAACCAGGACCAAAGAAGGCATTCACAGGCCATTTCCCCACCTCTGATCTTGGAGATGGTGATGATAGGGTTTCCTTTTCCTCTTATGAGTCAGTAATGAGAGGTCCCCTTCTTCCCCTCTCCAAATGGAGGGAAGAGGAATCTGGGAAAAGGTCAAAATTTCACATGTAAAAAGCATGTAAGTGACACTCCTTCTTCCCTTATTTGTTACTGCTGTGTTACTACTGGTAAGATGGCTGGGAGTCGAAGACATTCCCCAGTCAGGCACCAGCCGTACCTGCTGCTCTCATTCAAATTTGCCTGCATGAGGAATTCTCTCTTCCTCAGCAATTGAGGAGGTAGAGGTAGGCACAGTCCAGTGAGAGCTGAGCTCCTTTAAGACACGGAAAAAATAAGAGAAAAGCTATCTGCTAAAACTGGCGGGAGAGCCTAATACTTCAGTGGTCCCCTGTACTTTAATTCCTGAGACTGATGATGGTTCTGGGATTTTTCACAATACTGTGGTGCAATTTGTTAACTCTATGCAAAACTGACTAGTTATGCATCTTCCATTCAAATACCCAAATTGTGCCTGGACTCACATAAACTGTGTTTGCAAAACAGGCAGACAATTGTGTTTTATTTTTCTTTTCTTTTTTTTTTAAGTTAGTGGTTTAATTTTTGCAAAGGGTTAAGCACTATGAAAGTTGAGTATTGTTACTGGAGGCACAATTACAAGTACATAAAATGTTGTTACAAGGAGGAGGGAGAAAAATAGTTTTTCTTAACAACTGAGGATAGGACAAGAAGTAATGGGCTTAAAGTGCAGCAAAGGAGGTTTAGGTTGGATATTAGGAAAAACTTCCTAACTGTGAGGGTGGTTAAGCACTCGAATAAACTGCCCGGGGAGATTATGGAATCTCCATCATTGGAGATTTTTAAGAGTGGGTTAGACAAACACCTGCCAGGGATGTTCTAGGTAATATTTAGTCCTGCCATGAGTGCAGGGGACTGGACTACATGACCTCTTGAGGTCCCTTCCAGTCCTATGATTCTATAATTCTATGATTACCTAATTTGCAGAAGAAATAGTAATTTGCCCTTACACATGCAGTTTTAGAAGCTATTTAGAAAAGTCTGACAAAGTTTGTAATTCAGCTCCAGATACATATCAAATGTACCTCATCTCCTGATTGGAATTAACTGGATTATAAATACCACATGAATGTTTGGTTTATATTTTGTTTATTTTGTACTGTATTATTTAGTAGAACTAGTTGGGAATTTTTCCACAAAATTATCTTGTTGTTTGAAAATGCCGATTTATCAAAACCAAATCTGTTATCCGGGTATAGCAAAAGGACAGGAGACATTACATATGGTTTTAATCAGGCCACAACTTTAGTATTAGATGTCTGGGTCTACCTGGTAGATAAAAGTGTACAATACAGGCAACGCCATGTTCATTCAATAATTTCCGGGGTGGAGGAGTGGCTGATGGAAGCTCCCCCCCCTTTTTTTCCATCTAGCTCCCCAACCAATACTGAGACTTTACCATCCACCCCCACTCATAGAAGGTCTAAGGTGGGCTATAAGAAAGGGGGATTGGCTACCTGACGTGCCAATCATAGGAGTCCCCCCATTCCATGCCTTTAACCAACACCATGTTTTTAAGTCATTTTCCAAGCTATTTATCCAGTCACGGTATACCTTTCTTATGGAATACCTGCACTGGACATCCACCCTAGGGTATGAGTCAGTGTTGCCCCTTGTCCCTTTTTGCAGCAGTTTGTCATCTCTTTCTCCTCTCCAGAGAGATAAGGCACTGTTCCCTTCATTCCGCCAGCCAGACAAGTCCCCTACTGAAAAGTGTGGTGCAGTCATTAGCAGAAATTTAGTGATTTCAATTAAATTTTCATTGGGATTCTCAAGTACAGGATGGAATTTCTGGACAAAGTTAGAGAAAGATGCCAGAATAGCCAATAGTCCATTTGTTAGGGCACCTACGTGGGATGACTTGGATCAGGGACTTGAACTAAGGTCTCCCTTATACAAGATAAGTACCTTAATTACTGGGCTATAGAGTCAGTGTTTCTGTCTCCCTGTTTTTCTGATCCCATGAACATTAGTTAGTTATGCAAAGAGGACCAGATCAACAGAATAGATTCAGAGAGCCCCTTCCTAGAACATTCAATAGCCTGGTGTTTAGGCCATTAACCTGGGTCTTCTATATCCCAGGTAAATGCACAAGCTACTAGTTATTTTGGGGTGGCTCGTTCTGTTTTTTCAGAAGTTTTTTTTTTTTTTTTTTTTTTTAAAGGTCTCCATTTCATCCCAATGCTGAACAGAACTAAATGATGGATTCTCTATTTTTTTTTTCAGGAATGTAATTCTTACATTCTGGGCACCTTAATATTTAGGTACAGATGCTCCCCAACTTATGCAATCGTTCCATTCTGGAACGCTTTGTGTAACTCGAATTTTGCATAAATAGTAATTGTATACGCCACCGTTACGCCAAAAAAAACCACCCCAAACAAACAAAAAAACCCACTCCTATTTCTAGCTTACGGACCCTTTTCCGTAAGTGCAGATTTATATAAGTTCGATCTTGCGTAACCCGGGGACCATCTGTATTTGTAAACCTGGGCAAACCCGCAGCTGCAGAGTATGCAAAATAGGAAAAAAAACAGAGGTTCATGCTCCCACACAGTATACACACACAATAGTTGAACAGACTTTTTCAAACTCTCCAAACATTTTGATTCATGTTTTGGGTGAAGGATCAGATTGGTTCATGTTTTATATGGAACTATTTGCCCATTTGTATAGACAGTGTTTATTTGATTATTTAATTAAACTTAAAAAAATAAGAAAACAAATCAGATATCCCACTGGATATCTTGGATTTTTCATGAAGATTCTTTGTGCCTTTCAAAATAGTAGTCAACTGTGTGGGGGTTTGTGTATTCATGTTTATGCTGTTGATTATATAATGCCTAATACTTATACCATAGGAATAACACACACACACACACACTTAATCCAGTCAATAACAGTGATATACATTTCATACCTTCCAATTACAGACTGCTTGGTGCATCCTTGACAGCTGTTTCAGAATATTTATAACATGGAGAAGGTGAAATGTTCTTAACAGTAGACATCACATAACTGTTGCAATTGATACAAATTAGTCACTAGGTGGCTGTGTATCCCAGATGGAAGTGTGGTATTTAACATGTAGAAAACCCACATTAATAATGTAGCTGTTTATGAGTCCACTATTAGATCTTGCTTTGAAAGTATGAATTGGCTGCCTTGATTATATTAATGAGATTGAAAATAGCTTTTATATGTGCAATACTTTATACTTGCAGAAGAATTTTAAGGGCCCAGGCAACTGGATACCAGTAGAATAACTTAATCCACATGTAGGGCCCAATATTCAGGTCCTAATGAGCTATACTCAGCATAGCCTTGAGAATGTAGGCAGGAGTGGGTGTTTGGTTTGCATTATGGAAGTCACATTTAATCTCCTTTCCCTGATCCGGGTGCTGGCCAAGGACCAGGTCAGGCTCTAACACAAGTGAGAACAGGCTCAGGACTGCTTTAACTTGTGCCAGCTCTCTCCTCAAGCCCATTACAGCAGTTTGTGATGGTCACATTTGCTCACTGGGATATACCCTCTACTGAACTCTATTCCACATGTGGATTCCTCACTACTGGGGAGGGGGATAGGGGAATCTTTCGACTGGGCCTGATTCAAAGCCCATTGACATCAATGGTCATCTTTACATTGCCTTCCTTGGTTTTATATTAAGCCTCTGGCTGAGTCATCTTTACAACTTCTGTGCACTACCAGAAAGCACTCCCCCCCCCCCCCCAGGGGAATCTTAAAAACAAAACAAAACATTAATTTAAAAAAATCTGTGGAAAGCAATTGGTATTTTCAGCTGTCTGCAAAAAAAACAATGTTCAGTGATCTTCGTGGTTGAAAGGAACAAGCAGCTGGGCTCCACTTCTGCAGCAGGAAGTTGGATGACTTGATAACTCTGAATGTGAATTGCATAATTTAGATGTTTTTTTTTTTTCAGTTTAAACACAATGAGTAAGAAGAAAGAAAATGGGAAAATGATATCGCTCATTTTAGAAGAACAATTAGAAAGTTGGTGGTCTGGTGTCCTTTCTTGAAATAGCAAAGTTAGTTGTGGGAATTGTCTTTACATTACATTTAGACAGTTTTTACACTAGATGAATAATGAATTACATTACACGGATAATTTAATTTAGATTTTTTTTTTAATAAATAGATTTAGGCAAAGAAACAAGAAAACTAAACCTACCATTTCCTTGCTTTCCTCCTCTAATCAAACTCTCTCTTTTGTCATTTCCAAGTGTAAAGAATCCTCTGATTTATTCCAGTGTGAGAACACCCCTGGCTGGTCAACGGGGGGTGGGGATGGGGCGTAATTAAGGACCACCAGCTTCAAAGCATAGACCTTTTCTACTACTCTGAACTGCCAAGATTTTTTAAAGGCAACTAATGATTTTGGATGACAACATTTTTCACTGCCCAATTTGACACACCATAAATTGACTTAATTTCCAGAAAGGCCTTGAGTTCCCATCCTCTGGTAATCAGGTCTCTTTGTAATGTATTAAGATGGGTGCCCAAATATTGAGTCACCCAAAACTGAGTAATTTTTTTAAAACCAAATCTTGTCCTATATCTATTAGCTATGAATAAAAGGAGGCAGAAGTCCTCTGTTGACCAGCAACAAAGACTAGCATGAACACACTTAGCCAGTGTATTACAGATTCCAGTTGGCCAGAAAAACTCATTTAGATCTTCTGAAATCCACATTTCTTTTCCCCATATGGGTCATCATCATTTCTGCTTTGGCCTGCACCTCTGAATCTAAAAGCATGAGCTTTTGTTACTTGAGCTATAGCTTGAATGTTGAAGTAGTCCCATAAACCTGTTCATGTCGACCAGCTGCTAGAAGGGGACAAAGACACATCAGAGCAGTGTGTCAGCCCAGGAGCTCAGATCTGCAATCTCCACCCTTACATGCACTTTCTTTTTAGCCTGCTATGGATCTTCCTTGATATCATCTTAGACAACATTCAGTCATAAGCAGCAAAACTATGTCATTTTTTTTTCTGTCATCTGTCATTTTCCCTGAAATTTGATCACAGAATGCTTCATTACAAAGATTATGTGAAAGTTTTGTTTAAAAAAAAAATCACCCAAAGCACAGATGAAATCAGCGTAGGTTAATCATAGAATCATAGAAGATTAGGGTTGGAAGAGACCTCAGGAGGTCATGTACTCCAGCCCCCTGCTCAGTGCACAACCAACACCAACTAAATCATCCCAGCCAGGGCTTTGTCAAGCCATCTAAGGATGGAGATTCCACCACCTCCCTAGGTAACCCATTCCAGTGCTTCACCACCCTCCTAGTGAAAAGGTGTTTCCTAATATCTAACCTCTACTTCCCGCACTGCAACTTGAGACCATTGCTCCTTGTTCTGTCATCTGCCACCACTGAGAACAGCCAAGCTCCATCCTCTTTGGAACACCCCTTCAGGTAGATGAAGGCTACTATCAAATCCCCCCTCACTCTTCTCCTCTGCAGATTAAACAAGCCCAGTTCCCTCAGCCTCTCCTTGTGCCCCAGTCATGTGCCCCAGCCCCCGATCATTTTTGTTGCCCTCCGCTGAACTCTCTCCAATTTGCCCATATCCTTTCTGTAGTGGTGGGGGGAGGGGGCAAAACTGGATGCAATACTCCAGATGTGGCCTCACCAGTGCCTAATAAAGGGGAATAATCACTTCCCTTGATCTGCTAGCAGTGCTCCTACTAATGCAGCCCAATATGCCGTTAGTCTTCTTGGCAACAAGTACAAATTGCTGACTCATATCCAGCTTCTCATCCACTGTATCCCCCCGGTCCTTTTCTGCAGAACTGCTGCTTAGCCAGTCGGTCCCCAGCCTATAGCGGTGCATGGGATTCTTCTGCCTTAAGTGCAGGAGTCTGTACTTGTCCTTGTTGAACCTCATCAGATTTCTTTTGGCCCAATCCTCCAATTTATCTAGGTCCTCTCTGGACCCTATCCCTACCCTCCAGCATATCTACCTCTCCCCCCATCTTAGTGTCATCTGCAAACTTGCTGAGGGTAAAATCTATCCCATCATCCAGGTTATTAATAAAGATGTTGAACAAACCGGCCCCAGGACCGACCCCTGGGACACTCCGCTTGGTACCAGCTGCCAACTAGACATCAAGCTGTTGATCATTCCCCATTGAGCCCGACAATCTAGCCAGCTTTCCATCCACTTTATAGTCCATTTATCCAATCCATACTCTTATAACTTGTTCTATTTCAACAATCAAAAATCAACTCAGATAGCCAGAAGTCTGTTGAGGGAGAGGAGGGGAGAGAGTAGAGAAAATATTGGAGGATTAAAGGGAGATAGAATGCTAGAGAGATTAATGGGAGATTCAGCAAGTTCAGATCATGTGGATAAACATCCACACTTTTAGATGTCAAATCAAACCTCTTAAGTTCACCAGTAAATAAAAAGTGTCATTGTCATACACCCTTCAGGCAAATGAAATGAGTTTGCCTTGCTATGATGCCCATGGCATTGCAATAGAGATTTCAGTCTCCTATGCTTCAGTTACCGTGGCAAAGCAACTCATTAAACTGCCATAGTGGTAATATTTTGTACTGTGAACAATGTACAACTGTTCAGATAATGCTATACAGAAATTGAACTGTCTCAGCCAGAATGCTAGGAGGTATATATCCACATGTATGAATTCAGTTTTCAGTTATGCAAATCTTTGCACTCTGACTAAGTGGGGCTGGATTAATGTCTGTGCTGTTATTTCTTGATAACTGAAAAGTATGCAGATCCTAGTACAGTGATTGACTAATCATCTTTATTAGCAAATCATATAGAAGGGGTGTGCATTTCTCAGTAACCATACAGTAATTATACAAACCTCTCTGCTCTGATTAACTACTGTCCTCAGAAGGCAAATATGTCTGCTTCAAATCTGACTTCCCCACCTTCCTCTAAATATTAAATGAAAATTTAGTTAGAATGGAAATACCCTTCTTCATCTTTGGAAGTGAAATAATTTGTCAGTTTCTTGTTTTCTCAAAATCCAAAGCTTGTAATTGACTTGCCACATGTAAAACAACAAAATTAAATATACAATTTTTTAAAAATCCACGCAAACAAACTGTTATTTTAAAAAGTAATTTGTTTTACTTTGTTTACTCAAAAAGGACCAAATGGCTTTTAAACAGATGTGCCCCAGAGATAGTCACTCATAACATAGCACCTGAAAGTGCATATTTCTACTGATTTGTAAATCTCTGAGAATAAAATAGGGCTGGCTTTGTAGAAAATAACAAGACAACTAACTTTCACAAAAAAGCTCCAATATTCATAAACATAATGTTCTTCTATCCTAACACTGCATGAAAATGGAAAACCTGCATTAAATGTCTGCTACCTGACCACATCTATATTAGGGTTTTTTTTTTTACATTATTTATTATTTTTGGCTTTGTTTTTGATACTAATGATCTATTCAAATCAAAATAAAATGTTTACATGAGAAACATTATGACTTATCTGAAAGTATTCACAGAAGACTATCTGAAGATGTAACTATCATTAATAATTTGTTTATCTTGATGGAAAACACAAATACACAAAACCCCACCATATCCCACCTCCTTCATTATATTCTGCTTTCCTGCTGGGTTAAATATTCCAGAAGGGTGAAATCAACAACAACCAAAAGTTTTGCATCCCACATACAGAAATGTTACCTTTTAAGTATTGCTAAATACTCTGACATGTTTGAAAAATTGAATCCTAGATCAAAAAGATGATTTGTTACAGAGAAACAAGAAATTGTATGTATTCTAGAATAGCAAATGAAGACTGTAAAGATGATAAATCTTGAGTCAAGTACATAAACTACTCAGATCTGTAGTCCTGAACTTCATCACATGCCAGAATATTTCAATAAAATCCAGTCTGTACTATAACTAGACATTGTAGGAATGTGGTACTCAGCAGATCATATCCCCCAAGATGAAATCCAATGAAGTAAATATCAGCGAGGGAAACAAATAACCTGCAATACATACTGAAAGATGCCAACATAAAATCCTTTGGAAACTGTAAATATTTTTTTTTTAAAAATGCTGGACTTAAGCCAATTCCATGTAACAAAGAGGTTGATGAAAGCAGTGTGTGTGTGTGTGTGTGTGTGTGTGTGTGTGTGTGTAGATGAATAAGAAAAGAAGTATTTCTGGTCTGAAAAGCATTCAAGGTCACGATGATATGACTAAAACAAATTCATTCAACAGTGACTTTAAAAAGTCCTGCTCTGACAGCTGGTAATTTCACACTGTAGGTAAAATTACAACTTTATCCTAAATAATTCCTCCAAGCTGCTCTGAACACTTAAGAAAATTGGAAGAGATTTTCCTTGAAAGTCTTGTGTTTTCTAATAATGTATAGCATGTAATGCTTCCGACATGCTATTTCTTGGCATGATCGTTTTACAGTTCTCTACTAAAGGGATTATAGTTCTGCTAAATTATTTGTCTGAAGAGTTTAACATTTCACCTAGGCAAGTAGGCATAGTATTGCTTGCGCTTTCACTTACAGGGTATCTGTTTGAATCCATCCTATGTCATCAGTCACAACCAAAAGTTAACATCTAATGGTTATTTGGTAGCCTTCAGGAAATGAGTTGGTGATTTTTAGATCCTACTGAACAAACTTGCTTAATGTAAGCAAAGGTATGGGAAAACAAGTTGTCTTATTCATCAAGAAGGGGAAGACAAAATATATGGTAATCAAAGTCCCAACAATAGTAAGAAGTAGACTTACTGCCTTTAAAAATATGAATTAAGAAAAGATTATGTGCTGCTAAGTTATATTGTGTCAACAATAACCATTAGAGTGGACAAAGAAACACTAGAAGAAGTATGTTATTTATCTCCCTCTAGGGAGTGATGCAGCAATGGTGAAACCATGCTAGATGCCAAGCCACAAATATCAAAAGCAGCAAGCAACTTTCATAAATTTGAAATGATTTGGAAAAGTAGCATGATTTAAACTGAGACAGAAATATGATTTTTTAACACCAGCATCACATCTGTCCTCTTTTATAGAGTAAAGTCAGGGAACTCTAAAACAGAAATTGATAAGAAGATCATCTCATTCCGAAGTAAATGCCTGAAGATCTTCAGAGTCCATTAGAAAGTGTTTTTTTTTGCAACATCTGAAATTTTAAGTAGAACAAACCAATCTAAACCATAAGATATAAGAAAACAATGATGAACATATTTAGGAAATACTGTAATGGAACCACCAATGTAACTTCCATGTAAAGTGATAATAGGGCAATGATAAGATGAATATCTCAAAAAGGAAAAAAGAGGGCAACCTAGAGAAACATTATGCAGAACACTCAAAAAGCCTGAGGAGACCAGCACAAGACCGAAATAAATGGCAGAAACTGGTGGATAGTCTATGCACCTGAGAGTGTGGAGGGCAGGGGAGAGAACAAATTTGCACATAATAGAAACCTTCAGTATCATAATAAGAAGTAATTGCAACCCCCGATGACAGAGTAGAGAATTTAGGGCCAGATTGCCTCTGGTCTTTACATGGATTCATGGGGGTAAAAGAAGCTTTCCCTGCCCTACTGAGTGTTGCACAAGACTTGGACATAATAATTCCTCCTATGGGGAATGCAAATCTCCTCAGGCAGGACAGAATGGCAAGGAAGTATGTCAGTCTTTCCCTGCACTGATCCATAGAGCTAGCTGCCCAGGCACACTGGAGTTAGTATTGTATCTACTGAGACTATCCTTTGAGTTCTCCCTGGAGCATGGCATCTCCACACTGCACAGGGTTGTGGCTACATGCCACAGTTTAATCCTTAGTATTCACTGAAAACTGAGCTAGTCTGCCACTCATCAACTGATCCCTCCAGACATAAAGATAGCTTGTGCTATTACTGCCCTAGTTGCACCTTGTCTCTGCATATTAGCACATCACTTCTCAGGAGCACAATATTGACTTGATAGAGATTAAATAAAATCAGATCAGTACTTGAGCACAGATAGCAGTAATAAATAAAATAAATTGTGTAAGGAGTACACACATGGTAGGACCAAATCATGTGGTATGGTGAGCCACTTTCAAGGTGATAAGCACCCTTTATGAGACGATCAGATCACTGCAGCAAAATTGGATGAAAATCTGAGGTTATTTAGAAGCTCAGATTCAGAGCCGAATACTGGAAATGCTGGCATACTAATACATCTGTAAATGGTAGCTTGCATTTTTTGTTCCCCAGTATATAAATGTTGCCTCAAATCCCCTTGCTTTTCAATAATGCTATATACAAATGCTATATTCAGAATCAAGGGGATAAAAAGTATTTAATGCCAGGATAATAAATGTATTGTGCAACTATAAAACAGTTGGTGTTTGCAATTTGTCATACAAAACCCATTAACATTCAAATACCAGTTGGGAAAATACCAGTTTGAATATTTACAGCTTCAGCCAGATATATGTCCTGCATCCATATAGTCATTGTTAAAGCAATTGATAATCTTCGTTCAGCCCTTAAATGGTGTGAGCAATAATTATGGACTTATACAGTGGTCCTTCAAAGTGAAGTCTGACACACATTGGTGTGAGGAAAGCCTATTATTAACTCTTCAGTCTCTATCTTTAGACTCTGGGCAAACAAAACAATTTAGTCTCAAGTGTTCTCAATTATTTTCATAAGAAGTAGACTTACTGCCTTTAAAAATATGAATTAAGAAAAGATTATGTGCCGCTAAATTATATTGTGTCAAGTTTGCAACATATGATAAAATGCTAATACAGAGCCTGTTTGACATAGATCAGTATATGGCCCAGATCTTCAGCAGGTGTAAATCAGCATGTCTTTTCTGAAATCAGTGGGGCTATGGTGATTGACATCAGCTGAGAAGCTGGCCCAGATGTTTGATGCATATATAACTGTTTGAGTTATGGGGATTTTTTTTTTTTAAAGAATTCACAGTGCGGTACAGTCAGTATATTAGATGAATAATCTTCCAATTTCCTTAGTGAGAGTTCTGAATCCTAGCTTGTGAATTAAACTACCATGTATAATTCTAAGGCTACATTTAATCATACTTTAACAAAGATGAGGTAGCATTACCATAGCATTATTGAGAAATACATATTTTGCTAAAGGAAACTTAAAGAGTATTTTGTCTTTTTTGTATTTGCTTCTTCCTTTCTTTTTCTCCCTCTCCCACCACTTTTTTTCCCTTTTATGAAAGCCATAAATGAAGTTTACATTAATATGTTTGTATAAGCAGCGTGGCATAATAAGCTATTAATATTCAAGAGTTATTACCACAAATCCCTTTATTTTAGCTTTTGAGTGACAGTGCAACATTGTTTTTCAATGAGACAGTCCTTGAGAGGCAATGAACTCCATTTTGCTAAGAGGTTAATTAAGGTCATGTTTATAATGAGGTAGGATGGAATGTAGAAATAGAGTAAAATAGCTCTATATCCGATTGAGATTTGAAGGTATCTTCAATGCATTAATAGTTGTGTGGGTTGGGAGAAGGGTTGTGTAATTTCTTCTATGTGAATAAAAGCTATAAGACCCTTGATGTTATTTTTCCAACTCCTTAAGGCTGGTTACTCCAACTGGTGTGTAGCTATTCTCATGAATAATTTCCATGGGGCTTCAGTGGTAAGACTCATGAGAGTAGCTGGTTATCAACTAAAATAATAAGGTCACAAACTGGATCTTAATTTTCAGCACATTAGTGTACATTTTTAGCCACATGGTTTATGTTAAAATCAACAGAAATCATAAGGATAAAACTCTATGTAACTTCTGGAAACTTTATATTTAACTGTTTGCACAATCTTTACTAGTCTGCAGCAATAAGAAATATAGACTACTGGCCTCACAGGAATAAGGTATCATAGAAAACTACAGATGTTCGGGAAAAACACAAGAGCATTATTGTTGTGTAGCTGAACTTTACAAAGCAGCTTGAGATCTCTCCTTTACCAGATAGTAATTCTGAGAAGTCCATACTGTGACTGCAGCTCTAAAGCAAGATTTTGCATTTTTCTCTGGAGGCATATTCATCACTAACTATACTGTACAGGAAGTGATAAATTAATTTACATAGGTTAAAGAGGGCTTAAATTCTTCCCAGCCATATCCTTGAGATTATTGTTCATATTTCACAGACAATGAGCTTTCCATATTCTTATCTATGATTATTAGCATTGGTTGACTTATAAAAATGAAAAAAAGGACCCACAAATATATTTTGCAAGGCACTTCCTTTACCTCATTGACCTCAGTGTTTCTCTCTCTGGTGGTGGGATGCCTGGAGTAAATCAGTTCTACTCTTGAGGTTTTTAATTGTTCATTTTTTTTTTTTTTTAATATTTACAAGGTGGGGCTCATGGTAGGCCCAAGTAGTTCTCTTAAGCAAAAACAAAACAAACAAACACAACACAAAATAAACATTTTCTTTGGGATCTTGCCTTATTATGCTGGCTTCTAGTTGTCAGTCCTTCCCCATCCAGAAGTTAACGTAGCTGTTTCCCTTAAAGGGAGGAAGACAGCCTTCCACCTAGGAGAATCATTTTCTCCTTGCAGCCATTAACCCTGCTGTAGCTTATTTCTTATCCCTCCTGTTTCCCTCTCACCAGAAGAGCAGTTTCTAAAGATCACAGACACCCCTTAATTGTATTCAGGTATCTCTAATTAATGTAGGTAACCTCTTTTCAGTTCCTAGGAAAAGGGGCCTTCACCATTCTAGTGCTGATATACCTGCCTTTCACCACTGTCTTACAGCTGTAAGGTCTGACTTTGTCATAATATGTTTATATTTATAGTTGTGATTTTGTTTTGGGTTTTGTTTGGATTCACAATGATTCAAGAGGATCCTTTCATTTGTTACGTATAAGTATTTCGACAATTGCCAGGTATCCATCAGCAAGTTCACAAATCCCAAAAAGTTCACAAATTTTGGGATAAATGATTATTTATCTGAAATTTCATACTAGAAATGAGAGCAATTGGAATGAATAGCTGGATAACTATTTACTATTACTACTACAAAAGATATTTAAAGCAGATATGGCAATAATCACTTTGGCTAAGGCTACATTATTGTTCCTATTCTAACTCCGTTTTCAACACTTAAAACTTTTGGAAACTTTTCCTTGGGTGGGTGAAGTTTGCCATGGTTAGTCTCTGCCCAAATATTAATTTGTTTCATCATTTGAAAAAACAAACAAACAAAAACACCTAGGGTTTCACCATAGGGTGAAAAATTCACTTTCCCTTTTAATTTAAAAACAAATATTTTGACTTTTTTGACACCTCACCCCACATTACAATACTGTAATGTGAATGGAAGGGAGACCTATCTGTAATATTTCCAGGTTAAATGGAATTTCCACTATAAATGGAAGGAAGATCTAACTGTAATATTCCATTTGTTCATTATTGTGACTAAATGTATTTTTATTTTCATTATCACATTATAATAATATAGTCACAGATAAAAAATAACCAACTGGAGTTAAGGTTGAGTACATATCACTAATTTAAGAGTAAAAACATTATAGAGATGTTGTGATTTCCCCAAAACAAGCATTTCAAACCCAGGAAATTCATTTAAGGTTAAACTTGAAAGAAGTGCTAAGGTATGGAAATGAAGAATTAGGGCATTCACACAATCTTAACTTGCCCCATAGTGACAGGCAATAACAAGAAAATTATGACTAGTGTATAGTAATGTTTGTGGTCCCAGATTAGAAGAAACGGATTTTTAAACACACTTTTTTCCCCCCTCATCTTTCCCATCACGGTGTGACTACAAGGTGGAAAGTGTTATGCTGTCAGGATCTACCATCTTTCTTGAGGTGTCTTGACTTCACCCCCATTGGCAAAAATGGGAGATGGTAGCCAGTTTGAAAATAGGTATATTGCTAAGGGAAGCTCATACACTTTCATAATAATAAGAATGATAGAAAATGGTAGCCACTTGGAAGTAAAGCACAGTGGTTTTTGGAATTCTCTGTTGTATAATTATTAATCATGAGACTCTGCTGAAATAGAAAATTTCAGTTATGAAGACTATCAGCAAAAATAACCATTGAACATAGAAATAATATTGAAATATAGTCAAGCATTTAGTGAGATTTAACTGTATGGGAAGTCTGAAGTGTCTGCTTTGTTTGATTACTATAATCATTCCACACATAAAAGTAGTCTGATACACAATTCTAAATTTCTTAAAGAACCATTTAAAAAAAATAAAAAAGTTTTAACTCAAACCAATTAATGGAATTACTTGCACATTCTCAGAAAATGTATTCTGTGCCCAAAGACTATTTTGGGGATGATATGCTGCATTCTTCATATATAATGAAGTGGTTAAATGCCTTCTTTAAATGAAAAATTCAGCTCATCCTTAACTATTGAAAGAGGAGGGATATTTCATTAGTAATTCTAATAGTAAACAATGTATTAAACACATTAAAGTTTCAAAAATCTTTTGAATCATTAACTAAATAATTCTAAAAACACTCCTGTAGGTATAGTTATTCCTAGTTTACCAATAAGTTAACTGAAACCCAGGGAGGCTAAAAGATTAATCTAACACTGTACAGTGAGTTATTTAGTAGTGCTGGGATTAGACCTCACACACTCCTTTCTCCTACTTCTTTCTTCAGACCTCTTGATCACTCTGTATATCAATTCAAGAGAGACCACTGAAAGTTCAGAAATAAAACAAAATCCTGTTGTGTATCATAGTACAGACTGTGCTTTGTGACATGATTCCATGTTGTGCTGTTATCTGGCACTTTATTAATAATCATAATAATCCCTATCACTTAGATGGTACTTTACATTTATAGAAAGCTGTGCAAACATGAACTATTTACATAATAAACTGTTCATGCTTGTTGCAGTGAAGCCATGGTGTTATCATGCAGGCAGGAAAAAAAAGCACAATTTCTCGTTCATCCTTAATATTAATTCCGGGGAAGTATCCTGATTTCTCCTGTCCTAAAGACCAGATGTCAAGGATCTGAAATAGCAGTCAGTGTTATTTCCAGCTGTGTCATCATCACTCATTTCCTCATCCATTTCCAAGGGCTCATACTGAACCAAAACACATCAGCAAGAGAAAAAGTGAAGGGAGCTCAAAAATTGTATGAATAATTGATTTTTCAGTTCACTGGCAATTCTAGAAAAAAAAATGTTTCAGGTTGAGCCAAAAATTTATTCGAAAAAAAACAAAAGCCAGTGAATTGAAAAGTCAGAAAAAATAATTTGGGGTTGGACAAAATGTTGTCTTTGACATGAAACAAAATATTTTGTTTCAATTTTGAGCATTTTTTTTTAAAATTCCATATGTTTTATGAAACTGAAGGAAATTTCAAACTGAAAAGTCATTTCAAACTGAAAAATCAAAACATTTTCTAAATGAAATATTTTGGCTTTGGATTTTTTTCTTTCAATTTGAACAATTCACTGAAATCAACACAAATTTGCTAAAGTTTTCAGTGTGGCCAAATTTGTCGATGTGGCTGAAAAAAAAATTCATTTTGCCCTGCTATAATTACCTCCCCATTCCAAATTCAGCCTTCTGTAGATGCCTAAAGCTGTCCTCTTCCTAAGAGTGGCATGTGAATGCCCATCTAATTGTCATATTCTGTAACTGAATGGCTCATTGGAATTACACTGGGAATGCACTAAGCATAGCTGTTTAGGACAACAAGGGTCTATTTACTATATGTTTGTCCTAGCACAACGGGGCCTGATAGACCTTTGGTCTGACCCAGTATGATCGTTTTTATGATTACTGTTTGGGGCCTCTGCAATATAAATAGCAATAGAGGATGGAACATTTTACAGATGTGGCCCACCTGAATCAAAGTTCCTTGATTAGCAAACCCTTAAGAACTGTTAATCAAGGGGAAGTGTTCAGTCTTGAGAAGTATAAAAGACCCATCTTTCAATTACAGGAAATTTCCCCAGGCAACAGCATGTGGAAAGAACAATTCCAACCCCCAACTGCTCCCTATAGATCATGAGTCAAATGGAACAGAACACTAAAATAGGTATAATTATTCTTATTTACAAAAAGTTATGAAAAAAGTGTTCATTTTTTCCCGAAAGTTGGATTTTTCATTAAAATTGTCAACATTTGCAATATTTTATTTTTCGTTAAAAAGTTTGTGCCCTTTTTATTGAAAGTGGTATCAAATGTTATCATAAATTTCAGTTGACAAACCCCCAGTTTTGATAAATGTAAATTTTCAGTAATGATTTTCAATTATGTTTTCTATAATATTTGAGGGGGGGGGGGGAATCATGAGGCACTGAAGAGAAGCAATTGCAGATAAAGTCTTGCTCAGCTCTGTAGCCCTTGGCTGGATCATGCTCAGTTCAGATGGAATCTTCAGAGAATTTAACTGCCAAACGCTAACCAGGCTGATTATATGTGAACTGAGAGTTTTCAAAGACGTATAACTTGACCAAATTTGGGCTGGTTTTTTTTCCAGGGGGCCCTCAAAATGCATGTCCCTGTTACAAAGACAACCCTCCCTGCCCAATTTCAAACCCCTGCTGTCAAGGCTGATTCCCCACTCTGGCACTTGGAGTGCAGAAGGTATGGGCCCGCAAGGATTCTAAAATTAATACTGGCCACTCTAGGCTTATATTAAACTTCCAAGGTTACAGCTTCTCTCCGACCTTGGATAGGTAGATGCTGCCATCACCCAAGTGCAAAAACCCCTTTTGGAACCCAGGAAGGAGCACTGGGGAATTCCTTCCTGTGGGTACCCTCAAGCCCTTTCACCCCCACCCCCAAGGAAGAGCTGAGAAAGAAAAAGGAAATCAGCTGTTGTCACCAGCTAATTAAACAACATATCTGCAAATCTCTTAGACACAAAAATCCAATCCTATTCTTAAAGGTAAATTTTCTTAAAAAACAAAGAAAGAAAATACATCTGGAAATTTAGGCTTTTTTTTCCTAAATTTAAAAAAAAAAAAAAAACAATTACAAGGATTAAGCATCAAGATATCTCTCCTGAGGTCCAGCTTAAAGGTTACGGGCAAAACAAAAGCACCTGGGGTTAGCACAGAGGAGTCCACAAGCCATAAAGAAATAAAAGAGATAAACCTAATTGTGTCTTCCTAGACATTTCCTGATCTACTTACATATCTAGGGTTTCAAATAAATAGTTTCTAGGTATGATTTTGT
Organism: Caretta caretta; assembly: GCF_965140235.1. Classification (NCBI taxonomy): domain Eukaryota; kingdom Metazoa; phylum Chordata; order Testudines; family Cheloniidae; genus Caretta; species Caretta caretta. The sequence continues at coordinate 58,593,325 of NC_134209.1, forward strand.
ATACCTGGCACAAGCTTTTACAGCATAGTTCCAGCCCTGTCTCTGCTCTCCAGCAGAACAACACAGACAGACAAAAGGGGAGTCTTGTTTCAATTTTAAAAAGTTCTTGCCTTCCTATTGGCTTTTTTGGCCAGGTGCCCACTCACTTCCTTTTACCTATGCATCACAGTGATACTTTTTAACCCTTTACAGGTAAAGGAAGTAGAAAACAGCTACTGAGAAGGATTTTATAGCTAACTGGCTGGCTGGGTCCATAAAAGGGGGCTACCACCTTCCCCCCACCACTCTGAAATTAGTGGTGCTAGGGTGAAAAGGGTATAAGATTTTTTTTCTAACCTGGTTAAAACAAAATATATTTCCCTAATCTCATTCTTGGAACCATTTTTTGCAGAAACTTTCAAAAAATATTCAGTCTGAAGCAGATACCCAACTTGTAAAAATGCAATTTGTATAGTTAAGATTTGACAAAGTTATAAGCAATGGAAAACAGGGCCTCATAATGTGAAATTTAAGGCAACCTTAACCAAAGGTGGCACTGCTAGAATAGAATAGAATAGGATAGGATAGGATAGAATAGAATGTCTTTGTTGGTATCAGTGGGAACTGACTTATTTTGTTACAGAGACAAGGTGAGGGAGGTAATATCTTGTCTTGGACCAACTTCTGTTGATGAAAGAGATGAGCTTTTAAGGTGCACAGAGCTCTTCTTGCTCACCACTCTTGTTTCTCTAATATCCTAGGAGTGACAGGGCTACAACTACACAGCATACATCAATGAAATTTATTTTGTTAATAGTTATTTTATTTTGTAATAGTCTTGAGAAGGACCTGACCAAACACTCAAACACTTAGTATGCTTCTTAGTATGGGTCCAGATCAGAATTTTGTAATTTAAAAATGGCAAGAACTTCACAGAGAAGTGGACAATGAACATAAAGTACATACCTTTCAAAGGACCACATATTCAAAAAGTAGTCTCTAAAATGCCAGGCACTATTTACCACAGCTTTTCATTACTAAGAGCTGATTCTGCAAACAGTTATCCATATACTTAACTTTATTCACGTGAACAGCTGCATTACAAATTAATTGTACTTCTCATGTACATAAAGTTACTCAAGTGCATAAGAGGATGGGCTTAAAGAACTATTAGTAAAGTTTAGGTGTCAGCTTTAAAAACAAAACAAAATTTTAAGTGCCTCTAGATTTTTCCTTTCATTGTCTTGTAAAATGGATCAATATTTTGTTCCCCAATGGATATAAAGATTGTAATAATATATGTCAATTAGATCATTTTTTCTTAAAATAATTGGTTTGATATCCTCATATCTATAGATGAGAATATAAAATAAGAAGATTGAAAACTTCACAAATAGAGTACCTATTATGTAAAAAAGTATTTTCATTACTCTTATATACAGATGTCTCTAGCATTGGTTATAGAGGAAGCAAATGTCAACAGAACTGAATGCTGGAACATCTGGAGAACACAGTTTTTGCAACTGTGAATTATCTGCTGTTCAGAATGTGGAAAACAAACAGGCAAGTTTAAAATATTTTTTTTAAGTTGAAATGCCCTCATTAGTGTGTGTTGGGGCATTTGGCAGTTTCTAATGGTAATTACTTTAGCTCATCTAAAAAAATTCTGTTAACTTTAATGTAGTGACTGTTTTGCAACATTTATTTATCAAGTGCCTTTGATCATGAACTGAAGATAGGAAACCTCAAAACACATTACTATGCTTCTCCACAGAAGCAGAGTTTCTGACATCGTGCCTTATGAGAACAATCCTTTGGTATTCTGACTACAAAATATTTATGCCTTTCTAATTTATTTTGTAAGGTTTAGTTTTAATTAAATTTTAAACATTATGAAGTCAATGATTTATTTTCAGTGCTCTGGATTAGAATGGGAATTTTTCTAATAAGCTTTTTCATTTTTATCAGAGGAAATTTAAGTTATAGTTTATATAAGCATTACCTTTTTTCTTTAATTCAAGAATTAATAAATTCGGACAAAATCCAGCTCAAATCCTGGGGGTCACAAGTAGGATCCCTCTCCCTGTTCCTACAGTGACCTGTGGGATAGTGCCAGAAAGTCTACACCTATCCTGTCTTATACCTTACTACATACACCTTGCCTGCTTCTACTTCTTCCTTCTCTTCATCTAATTGTTTTCACAAAGTGAGATATTTATATGGATCATTTTTATATGCTTATATGCAGGGTGAAAATCATCACCATACTTCAGTCCAGGAAGTTTTTTTTTCTCCCACAGCTCATTAGCCAGACTAATGGCTTTATTTTTGGCATTCTACATAGATGATCTGGTGGAGACAAATGCAAACAGGTTAATGTCCAAGGGTGGGGGCTACTTTGTTTGTAGATGGGCTGCAAGAGCTCCTTCTGATAGAAGTCCATTTTCAAGGCCTCCTTTCCCATAACCTTTTAATTGGTTTCAGAATAAGTGTGGTAAGGATGATGAAGGGAGGATACTGGGTATGGACATGTGTTTTGTTATAATTACAGGTATATGTCGCCACATATTGGTAGGAGTTGAGAGTTGCAAATCAAGTGGGTGCATCTCCCTGGAGTCCAGGACAAATGGTGGACACCCTCAGATCTTACAGTTACTTCCTTACACATGAGAGAAGAGAAGGCTGGGGGTGTGGGGGAATCAAGACCCAGATCCCCAGCTAATATAAATCAGAAACTGCAAATTGACATCAGCTGAGGATTTAGTCCCAAGAGCTCATTTTTGACCCTGTAAAGTTTAAACTGATGCCAAGTCATCCAGATAGAATTGTTGCAAGTGGTTGAAATATGGGATTGGATGATAGAAACAGGTTAGTTTGGAGACATTAGTTTGTGAGTCAGCACAGAGCTGACAAAGCATGTTGCCATTATAGGTACATTATTTACAGCTTGGAACCTCTAGCCGGTTGATCTGTAGAAAATCCTGCCTCTAAATGTCAAGGATTTGATGAGTGTTCTAAATTACCAACAAAACAGTAAAACATAAAGTGTGAGTAGGTAAGAATTGCTGGGTGGATTTTTCTTGTTTTGTAAATGTTAGGACTTTTCCCTCAAAGTCTTAGTATTTTTAGTATAAATAATATGGGATCTCTGTTCCTGAGATTATCAAGTTAACCCCTGCTCCCATACCAGCATAAGCGCAAATAGAGCACAGTAAACTAATAAAAAGCAAGTTGAGAAACTCACTCACAATTCTTGCAGCTAATAACCTTTCTTCCAAATAATAGACAGGTGGCAAGCATGCATATTGCTGGATGTTAACACCACAGCTCCAATCTCTACATATCATTAAAAGCAGGGCTACCTCTCTGAATAATCATACTTTGAATGAGATTGTTTTTAACTGAAAGCTTAAACAAATCTTCCAGATGCTTAAGTTTAAAAAAATTAAACATCAGTGTGTGTGTGTGGGGGGAAACAAAAAACCTTGAGGCCCCAGAGATTTAATGAGTAAGCCACAGGATCAAACCTTTGGAGTTTTGTGCGATTAATGCAAAATTAAATATTTTTTCCTCTGAACAACACAACAAAAGCTCACTGTCTGGCTGTATATATTAACAAAATTTATTGTTAAAATCACAGGTCTTAAAATACAAAAAATCTAGTGTTTAATATCTTCTGTATTCATTCAATAGCAAATCCTCTCTCACGAAAAGCAAATGCTATAATATGTCCTCTTTGGCTCAAGTTCTGAGGTAGTCTATGGTTCAGTGGACGGACAATTCCATTTCAGAGACAGAAGTCCTCTTATGCTATTATCTCTGGTAGTTTGCATTATAACCTAATCTAATGTTTGATGGTGTGTCTATCTGTTTATCTGTTTACCTAGGTACTTATATGACCCTGGGCAATAGTATCTGAGAGCCACAGTCAGTCAAGTCACCCTTTTGAAACAAAAGAATAACACCATGATTTCAACAATTTCCATCCCACCATCAACCTCAGCCTGGTCCAGACAACACAAGAGATCCACTTCCTGGACACTACAGTGCTAATAAACGATGGTCACATAAACACCATCCTATACTGGAAACCTACTGACCGCTATTCCTATCTACATGCCTCCAGCTTTCACCCTGACCACACCACATGATCCATTGTCTACAGCCAAGCTCTGCGATACAACCGCATTTGCTCCAACCCCTCAGACAGAGACAAACACCTACAAGATCTCTATCAAACATTCTTACAACTACAATACCCACCTGCGGAAGTGAAGAAACAGATTGATAGAGCCAGAAGAGTTCCCAGAAGTCACCTACTACAGGACAGGCCTAACAAAGAAAATAACAGAACGCCACTAGCCATCACCTTCAGCCCCCAACTAAAACCCCTCCAACGCATTATCAAGGACCTACAACCTATCCTGAAGGATGACCCAACACTCTCACAAATCTTGGGAGACAGGCCAGTCCTTGCCTTCAGACAGCTCCCCAAAACCTGCAGCAAATACTCACCAGCAACCACATACCACACAATAGAACCACTAACCCAAGAACCTATCCTTGCAACAAAGCCCGTTGCCAACTGTGCCCACATATCTATTCAGGGGACACCATCACAGGGCCTAATAACATCAGCCACACTATCAGAGGCTCGTTCACCTGCACATCTACCAATGTGATATATGCCATCATGTGCCAGCAATGCCCCTCTGCCATGTACATTGGTCAAACTGGACAGTCTCTGTCATAAATATAAAGGGAAGGGTAAACCCCTTTGAAATCCCTCCTGGCCAGGGGAAAGCTCCTCTCACCTGTAAAGGGTTAAGAAGCTAAAGGTAACCTCGCTGGCACCTGACCAAAATGACCAATGAGGAGACAAGATACTTTCAAAAGCTGGGAGGAGGGAGAGGAACAAAGGGTCTGTGTCTGTCTGTATGCTGCTCTTGCCAGAGACAGAACAGGAATGGAGTCTTAGAACTTTTAGTAAGTAATCTAGCTAGGTATGTGTTAGATTATGATTCCTTTAAATGGCTGAGAAAAGCATTGTGCTGAATAGAATAACTATTTCTGTCTGTGCATCTTTTTTGTAACTTAAGGTTTTGCCTAGAGGGGTTCTCTATGTTTTTGAATCTAATTACCCTGTAAGATATCTGCCATCCTGATTTTACAGGGGGGATTTCTTTATTTCTATTTACTTCTATTTTTTATTAAAAGTCTTCTTGTAAAAACTGAATGCTTTTTCATTGTTCTCAGATCCAAGGGTTTGGGTCTGTGGTCACCTATGCAAATTGGTGAGGCTTTTTATCCAACATTTCCCAGGAAAGGGGGGAAAGATGCGTCCAAACAGCTCTTCCCCAGTAACCAGTATTAGTTTGGTGGTGGTAGCGGCCATTCCAAGGATAACGGGTGTAATATTTTGTACCTTGGGGAAGTTTTGACCTAAGCTGGTAAAGATAAGCTTAGGGGTTTTTTTCATGCAGGTCCCCACATCTGTACCCTAGAGTTCAGAGTGGGGGAGGAACCTTGACATGGTGGCACAGTGGTGGGATTAACCTGAAATCATCTGAGATCCAGTTGAAATTTTTTGAACTAGAAATACAGATTTTAAAAAGGAAATTTTTTTTTCTTTGGAAAGAAAGTCCAGAAAGCAGCTTTGAAACTGAAAGCAGCTTGGTTTCTCTCTGCTTTGTGGCCAAGCAGAGACAAAAGGGGATTATCTTGTGAATTGCAGGTTTTCTTTGCCTGGAGGCGGGTACTTAACTCCTGCAGGGAAATTCACAGTCTTCCAACCCAGAGGGTTTTTTTTTCTCTTTTCTTCCTAAAAAGTAAATAGGGGGTGTGTGTTCTACCCATTTGCTTTTTCTTTGGGCTGGGTAAGCAGGTTTCCAAGTAGTTGGAGGTTTTTTGCTTTAATTTGGGCCCAGAGCAGAGAGAAGGGAATTGTCTTTTTCTGTAGGCTGACAATCACTATCAGAGAATAGGTATTCTATTCCAGCACAGCAAAATTTTACAGCCAAGTTTTGTTTGTTTATTTCTAAACCTCGGGTGTAAAGTTAGTAAAAACAGAGAGGTTAGAATGGCAAAATCCGCGGCTCGACTACAGCTCGAATTAGCCAAATTTCAGGCTGAGGAAAGACAAAGGGAACATGAAAGACAGATAGAACTCATGCAGCTGAAGAAGGAACAAGAAAGGGAGGCAGAACAACACCAAGAGGCTGCCCACAAGAGGGAAATGGAAGCAAGGGACAAAGAAATGGAAGCAAGGGCCAAAGAACTGGAGGAGAAGGAAAAAGAGAGGAAGCATGTGGAGGAGGTGGAGAAGATAAAGGCCCAGCAGAATATACCAACAAACCCTAGCAATCCTTCTCCAGGTACCACTTCCCATCCCAGAAAGTTCCCCACCTACAAGGCAGGTGATGATACTGAGGCCTTCTTAGAGAACTTCGAAAGGGCCTGCCTTGGGTACAACATCTCTACTGACCAATACATGGTAGAGCTGAGGCCGCAGCTCAGTGGACCCTTAGCTGAGGTGGCAGCTGAAATGCCTAAAGAACACATGAACAAGTATGAACTGTTTAAATCCAAGGCGAGAGTCAGAATGGGGATAACACCCGAGCAGTCTCGTCGGAGGTTCAGAGCCCTAAGGTGGAAACCAGACATGTCATTTACCCGACATGCCTACCACATTGTGAAACATTGGGATGCCTGGATATCAGGAGCAAGTGTTGAATCTCCAGTAAATTTGCCCTTCCTAATGCAAATGGAACAATTCTTAGAGGGTGTTCCTGAGGAAATAGAAAGATACATCCTAGATGGGAAACCCAAAACTGTAATCGAGGCAGGAGAGATTGGAGCCAGATGGGTGGAGGTGGCAGAGAAGAAAACTGGTCGCAGTTGGAGCGGAGACCAGAAGGGACCACCCCAGACCACACCTTATTACCGGGGGCCGCCCAAAGCCCCACCTACCTCCCAAAGAACCCTCCAGACCCCTTATCGTCCCACCACCCCGTTCTCCAGCAACCCTCCTCGCCCCAGTGACCCGTCAGCTGGACGATGTTTTAAGTGTAACGAGCTGGGGCATGTAAAGGCCAACTGCCCCAAGAACCCCAACAGATTACAGTTCATTGCACCGGAATCACACCAGAGGTCCACAGGCCCAGATACCTCCCAGATACCCTTGGAGCGGAGGGAAACTGTGAGTGTGGGCGGGAAGAAGGTCACCGCGTGGAGGGACACCGGAGCACAAGTGTCAGCTATCCATGCTTCCTTAGTGGACCCCAATTTAATCAACCCAGAGATCCAAGTGACGATTCAACCCTTCAAGTCCAACTCTTTCAATTTACCTACAGCCAAGTTGCCTGTCCAGTACAAGGGCTGGTCAGGAATGTGGACTTTTGCAGTCTATGATGATTATCCCATCCCCATGCTGTTGGGGGAAGACTTGGCCAATCATGTGAAGCAGGCCAAGAGGGTGGGAATGGTCACCCGCAGCCAGGCTAAACAAGCCGTGAGGCCTGGCTCTGTTCCGGAAACTTCTATCAGGACCCAGTCAGAGGTGATGGACCTGGACCCCAGGCCAATGTCTGCAACAGCAGTAGTGGATCCAGTCCCAGAGACCCAGACGGAACCAGTCCCAGAACCGGAACCAGCCGAACAACCAACACCAGACCCCGTGTCAGCACTGAATCCAGTACTTGCAACCTCAACACCAGAGGGCCCCACCGAACCTGAACTGGCAGCAGCCGATAACCCGACCCAAGAGGCTCAGCCGGAGCCTGAATCCCAACATAGTGCACCAGCGGAGAGCGGTTCACAGTCAACAGAAACAGCTCCATCCCCTATATCGCTTCCAGAGGGACCAAGCCTAGGTCCACAATCCCATGAGGAACTGATGTCTCCAGCATCAAGGGAACAGTTCCAGACTGAACAGGAAGCAGATGAAAGCCTCCAGAGAGCTTGGACGGCGGCACGGAGCAACCCACCGCCTCTCAGCTCTTCTAATCGATCCAGGTTTGTTATAGAAAGAGGACTTTTATACAAGGAAACTCTTTCTGGTGGACACCAGGAAGACTGGCATCCTCAGAGACAGTTGGTAGTTCCAACTAAATACCGGGCCAAGCTCTTGAGCTTAGCCCACGATCACCCTAGTGGCCATGCTGGGGTGAACAGGACCAAAGACCGTTTGGGGGGGTCATTCCACTGGGAGGGAATGGGCAAGGATGTTTCTACCTATGTCCAGTCTTGTGAGGTGTGCCAAAGAGTGGGAAAACCCCAAGACCAGGTCAAAGCCCCTCTCCAGCCACTCCCCATCATTGAAGTTCCATTTCAGCGAGTAGCTGTGGATATTCTGGGTCCTTTTCCGAAAAAGACACCCAGAGGAAAGCAGTACATACTGACTTTCATGGATTTTGCCACCCGATGGCCGGAAGCAGTAGCTCTAAGCAACACCAGGGCTAAAAGTGTGTGCCAGGCACTAGCAGACATTTTTGCCAGGGTAGGTTGGCCCTCCGACATCCTCACCGATGCAGGGACTAATTTCCTGGCAGGAACTATGAAAAACCTTTGGGAAGCTCATGGGGTAAATCACTTGGTTGCCACTCCTTACCATCATCAAACAAATGGCATGGTGGAGAAGTTTAATGGAACTTTGGGGGCCATGATACGTAAATTCGTAAATGAGCACTCCAATGATTGGGACCTAGTGTTGCAGCAGTTGCTCTTTGCCTACAGAGCTGTACCACATCCCAGTTTAGGGTTTTCCCCATTTGAACTTGTATATGGCCGTGAGGTTAAGGGGCCATTGCAGTTGGTGAAGCAGCAATGGGAGGGATTTACACCTTCTCCAGGAACTAACATTCTGGACTTTGTAACCAACCTACAGAACACCCTCCGAACCTCTTTAGCCCTTGCTAGAGAAAACTTACAGGATGCTCAAAAAGAGCAAAAAGCCTGGTATGATAAACATGCCAGAGAGCGTTCCTTCAAAGTAGGAGACCAGGTCATGGTCTTAAAGGCGCTCCAGGCCCATAAAATGGAAGCATCGTGGGAAGGGCCATTCACGGTCCAGGAGCGCCTGGGAGCTGTTAATTATCTCATAGCATTCCCCACCTCCAACCGAAAGCCTAAGGTGTACCATATTAATTCTCTAAAGCCCTTTTATTCCAGAGAATTAAAGGTTTGTCAGTTTACAGCCCAGGGAGGAGACGACGCTGAGTGGCCTGAAGCTGTTTACTACGAAGGGAAATGTGCTGGTGGTGTGGAAGAGGTGAACCTCTCCATGACCCTTGGGCGTATGCAGCGACAGCAGATCCAGGAGCTGTGCACTAGCTACGCGCCAACGTTCTCAGCCACCCCAGGACTGACTGAACGGGCATACCACTCCATTGACACAGGTAATGCTCACCCAATTAGGGTTCAACCTTACCGGGTGTCTCCTCAAGCTAAAACTGCTATAGAACGGGAGATCCAGGATATGTTACAGATGGGTGTAATCCGCCCCTCTGAAAGTTCATGGGCATCTCCAGTGGTTCTAGTTCCCAAACCAGATGGGGAAATACGTTTTTGCGTGGACTACCGTAAGCTAAATGCTGTAACTCGCCCAGACAACTATCCAATGCCACGCACAGATGAACTATTAGAGAAACTGGGACGGGCCCAGTTCATCTCTACCTTGGACTTAACCAAGGGGTACTGGCAGGTACCGCTAGATGAATCTGCCAAGGAAAGGTCAGCCTTCATCACACATCTCGGGCTGTATGAATTTAATGTACTCCCTTTCGGGCTGCGAAATGCACCCGCCACTTTCCAAAGACTTGTAGATGGTCTCCTAGCGGGATTAGGAGAATATGCAGTCGCCTACCTTGACGACGTGGCCATATTTTCGGATTCCTGGGCAGACCACCTGGAACATCTACAAAAAGTCCTTGAGCGCATAAGGGAGGCAGGACTAACTGTTAAGGCTAAGAAGTGTCAAATAGGCCTAAACAGAGTGACTTACCTTGGACACCAGGTGGGTCAAGGAACTATCAGCCCCCTACAGGCCAAAGTGGATGCTATCCAAAAGTGGCCTGTCCCAAAGTCAAAGAAACAGGTTCAATCCTTCTTAGGCTTGGCCGGTTATTACAGACGATTTGTACCGCACTACAGCCAAATCGCTGCCCCACTGACAGACCTAACCAAAAAGAAACAGCCAAATGCTGTTCAGTGGACCGGAAAGTGTCAGAAGGCCTTTAACAAGCTTAAAGCGACACTCATGTCTGACCCTGTACTAAGGGCCCCAGACTTTGACAAACCGTTCCTAGTAACCACAGATGCATCCGAGCGTGGTGTGGGAGCAGTTTTAATGCAGAAAGGACCTGATCAAGAATTCCACCCTGTAGTGTTTCTCAGCAAAAAACTGTCTGAGAGGGAAAGCAACTGGTCAGTCACTGAAAAAGAATGTTATGCCATTGTCTACGCTCTGGAAAAGCTACGCCCATATGTTTGGGGACAGCGTTTCCACCTGCAAACCGACCATGCTGCACTAAAGTGGCTTCACACCGTCAAAGAAACTAACAAAAAACTTCTTCGGTGGAGTTTAGCTCTCCAAGATTTTGATTTCGACATCCAACACATCTCAGGAGCTTCTAACAAAGTGGCTGATGCACTCTCCCGTGAAAGTTTCCCAGAATCAACTGGTTAAAATCGTCCTTGAGATGTGAAAAATATTGTTAGTCTTTATGTACTTGGTAGTATATTTAGAGATGCATGTGTCTTATTAACTCTGTTTTTCCTAGAGCTCCAGGAAGAAATCCCAGCCAGTGTTTCACCCTAGCTGAGATTTGGGGGGCGTGTCATAAATATAAAGGGAAGGGTAAACCCCTTTGAAATCCCTCCTGGCCAGGGGAAAGCTCCTCTCACCTGTAAAGGGTTAAGAAGCTAAAGGTAACCTCGCTGGCACCTGACCAAAATGACCAATGAGGAGACAAGATACTTTCAAAAGCTGGGAGGAGGGAGAGGAACAAAGGGTCTGTGTCTGTCTGTATGCTGCTCTTGCCAGAGACAGAACAGGAATGGAGTCTTAGAACTTTTAGTAAGTAATCTAGCTAGGTATGTGTTAGATTATGATTCCTTTAAATGGCTGAGAAAAGCATTGTGCTGAATAGAATAACTATTTCTGTCTGTGCATCTTTTTTGTAACTTAAGGTTTTGCCTAGAGGGGTTCTCTATGTTTTTGAATCTAATTACCCTGTAAGATATCTGCCATCCTGATTTTACAGGGGGGATTTCTTTATTTCTATTTACTTCTATTTTTTATTAAAAGTCTTCTTGTAAAAACTGACTGCTTTTTCATTGTTCTCAGATCCAAGGGTTTGGGTCTGTGGTCACCTATGCAAATTGGTGAGGCTTTTTATCCAACATTTCCCAGGAAAGGGGGGGTGCAAGTGTTGGGAGGATTGTTCATTGTTCTTAAGATCCAAGGGTCTGGGTCTGTAGTCACCTAGGCAAATTGGTGAGGCTTTTTACCAAACCTTGTCCAGGAAGTGGGGTGCAAGGTTTTGGGAAGTATTTTGGGGGGAAAGACGCGTCCAAACAGCTCTTCCCCAGTAACCAGTATTAGTTTGGTGGTGGTAGCGGCCATTCCAAGGATAACGGGTGTAATATTTTGTACCTTGGGGAAGTTTTGACCTAAGCTGGTAAAGATAAGCTTAGGGGTTTTTTCATGCAGGTCCCCACATCTGTACCCTAGAGTTCAGATTCATAGATTCATAGATTCATAGATATTTAGGCCAGAAGGGACCATTATGATCATCTAGTCTGACCTCCTGCACAATGCAGGCCACAGAATTTCACCCACCACTCCTAAAAAAGACCTCACATCTATATCTGTGCTATTGAAGTCCCCAAATTGTAGTTTGAAGACCTCAAGGAGCAGAGAATCCTCCAGCAAGTGACCCGTGCCCCATGCTACAGAGGAAGGCGAAAAACCTCCAGGGCCTTCCAATCTGCCCTGGAGGAAAATTCCTTCCCGACCCCAAATATGGCGATCAGCTAAACCCTGAGCATATGGGCAAGATTCATCAGCCAGATACTACAGAGAATTCCTTCCCGGGTAACTTGGATCTTACCCCATCTAAAAACCCATCACAGGCCATTGGGCCTATTTACCATGAATATTTAATTACCAAAACCATGTTATCCCATCATACCATCTCCTCCATAAACTTATCGAGTTTAATCTTAAAGCAAGATAGATCAGAGTGGGGGAGGAACCTTGACAGTCTCTATGTAAAAGAATAAATGGACACAAATCAGATGTCAAGAATTATAACATTCATAAACCAGTCGGAGAACACTTCAATCTCTCTGGTCACGCGATCACCGACATGAAACTTGCGATATTACAACAGAAAAACTTCAAAACTAGACTCCAGAGAGAGAGACTGCTGAAGTGGAATTCATTTGCAAATTGGATACAATTAACTTAGGCTTGAATAGAGACTGGGAGTGGCTAAGTCATTATGCAAGGTAACCTATATCCCCTTGTTTTTTCCTACCCCCCCCCCAGACGTTCTTGTTAAACCCTGGATTTGTGCTGGCAATGGCCCACCTTGATTATCATACACATTGTAAGGAGAGTGATCACTTTAGATAAGCTATTACCAGCAGGAGAGTGGGGGAGAGGGAAACCTTTTGTAGTGATAAACACCCATTTTTTCATGGTTTGTGTGTATAAAAATATCTTCTGTATTTTCCACAGTATGCATCCGATGAAGTGAGCTGTAGCTCATGAAAGCTTATGCTCAAATAAATTGGTTAGTCTCTAAGGTGCCACAAGTACTCCTTTTCTTTTTGTAAACAAACAAATGGTCACCATGTCTGGTATTGTACCTCTATAGTATTTTATTAATAAGATATTGAGTTAGATCAATGCTAGCCCTTCCTGGCAGTTCAGCTACATACCAGTCTCATATTTTTACTTTAATAAGAACACTTGGATAACACGAATGTTATGACTAATATTCTCTATCTACCGAATGTATTTCATTCTTTTGTTGTAAGAATATAAGAAGAAGCAGAAAAAGTTAAAAAATTAAGCATAGGGCTCCTGGGTTTTTTGTTTTTTTTTTGTTTATTATTTGTTTACAGGGTCATACAGAGATATTCAGGGGCGCAATTAGTGGGCACAATATCCTTTTTAACTAAATTTTAAGTGTGTTAGTTGTCTGATAACGCTAAGTATAAATTATGCAAATTGCCATAGTTTGTTAAATTAATTTCTTGTGTTCATCAGAATATCACAGGGAATATCATAGGGAAAATGAAAGATATTCACTCTATTTTCCAAATGTAACACTTAAACAAAGTTTGTTTTAATAAGGTTTGGATCATTTGAAATAAAAAAAATTAAACAGTTATGTGGACATAGTCTGCTGTTCACCCTGTGAAATTGTATTCGACTCCCACTTGGGTAATTATATTCTGCCTGCCTAAATTTCCAGGTACAGCAGTTACAACTGAATTTCCTGTCCTAACATACCAGGCAATTCTACTATGTCCTGCTAAATAGTTGTCACCTTTATGCAGGAGATGACTGTACTTCAACTGGTGGCTGCAGTTACTCTACATATAGTTTCTAGAGTCAGTGAGCAAAATTTGTTAAGTACTCCATTCATCTGAATAAACAGTGCTATATAAATTTAAGCCTACCTGTGTGCAATGCACTCAGGGCTATCCTCTCACGGTTAGGTATCTTTTAAAAAGAGAAATCATGTGGCAGTACTGAAGACACTCACCCCTTTTAAAGTGCTCCTGGGACTTCCCTTTCCTTCTTTTCTCTAGCTCTGGTGAGAGATCTAGAAGTTAATGGCTAACATAAATGACTCTTCATGCTGTCAGCAACAGAGCTACTTTCTATACCAGATCCCAATAACTTTGGCCTATTGCCCCTTCCCAAACTCCTGGGAAGAACCAGTTTCCCATGTATGCACATTGGTGACCTCCCGTTGATGCATGTTCAGTAGAGTTGCCTGACATCAGTCCCCAGAGTCCAACTGTAGTCTCGGATAGAGAGACCCAGAGATTCTTCCCCTGGGAAGGGACACATTTTGCTACAGATTAAATAGTGTTTCCCCTTTTCAGTCAAGATTTGCCTTTGTGACTATATGCTCCCAGAGGGTCTAGGCATCTTTTGGGAACAGCAGTTAAGAAAGCTAATTATGCTAAATGTGATGCCCAATTGTCATGGATCCACAGGATCGGTGCTATGGCCCAGCTTTGGAACAGTCTCTGGAGGACCCCTTCAGTATGCCAGACCCCTTAGGGTTCCACTCTTCCCCCAGGATAAACCACGTGGCTGCATCACCTCCTTAGTTTGGACCCCTGGGACTTCAGCCCTCCAGAGTCACACCATTAGTTTTGTTCAGTAATCTCACTGAGACAGACTCCTGAGGGGAAACTTGTACAATCTTGGGGGGAAATTGACCTTTTGCCAGCATCTGCAGTGACACTCAGCCAGTGTTGTCAAACAGTACAGTTTATTAGTAGACTGACACACAACATAAGAAATCCTTGGTTAGCAGAGAGAAATGAAGTTTACACAATAGCCCAGTCTGCGTAGCCAGAACCCAACAAAGCTGAATCAACCTCATTGTTCAAGCTCTGTTTCCCCATCCATCTGATCTCCTTTGTCAGACTCCCAGTTGTGTCCTTCAACTGCTTTCAAGAGCCAATGCTTAACTTCCACCTCACAGTCCTTTGTTCTCTAGCTGTGGAGATACAACTCAGTCTCCTAGCTGAGAGGCGGAGAAGTACAGATCTCACTAGTCATGGGTTGCTAGGTTTCCATGTCCAGGCAATTGAATTCACAATTGTATTCTCAAAAGTGCCATTAATTTTGGACCTAAGACCCACATAGCCCCGACAGTTAGGTGCCATTCATACCAGGCTCTTAGCCTGTCCTGAGAGCAAACAGACCTTCCCCTTGTCCTTAGGTAACTCTACAATATATAGAGGAAACTGAGGCACACATAGGCTTCAAAAATATTAGAGAAAATTCTAATTTTTTCACACCTATGAAGTAAACTGGGTTATTCTGTAATGTTTTGAGTACAATACTATACAGATCCTGAAAATGGAATATGTCCCCCTTTTTCCCCACCCCTAAGTTTGGACAGTGCATGGTACTTTGCACAAGACCAAGAACTTGGTAGAAAAGGAAGTTGAGTGGCTAAATGTATAATATGCATGTACTCTCTGAACTGTGTGTAATGCCTGTTCTAGTTGTACCTGGGTTGAACTATAAAGTATTAAATAATGTATACAAGAAGTAAATCTTATATCTGAGTGACTCTGAAACCCTAGAGATTGGTGAATAACAAAAGCTATTTCTTCTTTTATTAGTAGTGTTTGGAGACCAGTAAGTGGGATTGGTATTTCTATTCTGTTCTGATACATCTGAACCCTGGTCATCGAGTTTTCTGTCAGACCACTGAGTACTCCCCTGACCGTATGGATGGATGAAGCAGTTTAGAACTTTCTTGAACCTTGTCTGAAATACAAACTAAGCACAAATATTCTTATGTGTTAGCATTTTCTACTTCCAGCCAAAATTGCTGGTGAAAATGACAAAATACTGTACCACTGACTAGTAGGAGTCCTTGCAGCATGTTGACTCACCCTCTCTTCAATATACAAATGTCATCACTTTTTTGTGGTTTTGAACATTTACTAGCAATATTCCATAATAAAACTTTTTTTTTCATCCCACTGCCGCCCAACATAGAGAGGCTGTTTAGAAATGACACCCACCCAAAAGACACAAACTTCCATATTTCGGAAACTAAAATATGTCATTGAGCATTACACGAATTCTTAATGACTGTAGATTTAGAGATAAAACCATTGTTTTAACGAGCACATAATATGATGTGCATTCTAAGGTCCTTAGTTTACTTAATTATCTCATAATTACTCCCTAATTAATTACTAATTTAACTTAATTTTGTCTGGTAATTTCCCTATCAATCCCTACTTAAACATGTTACATTTTCATGCTTCTTCACTTAACTGGAAAGCAGATTTTTGCAATCCATTTTTGTGACAAAAAGGTATGGTTTATCTATATGACTTATCTGATGTATGGGTTAGTTTAGCTAATCCTGGGTTTTGCATTTAGTATGAGGTTTTCCATTCAAACATATGTGACTGTGGACTACAATCAATCTAATTAAAAACACAGGACTATAGAGGTCCTCAATTAATGTACTCAAATAGCTCTGAACTATAAACTCTTTTTTAGTAATTTCTTATAGTGCCTGCTGGAAAAAGAGCTGGGTCTTGTGTAAGGACCAGAATAAGATCTTGTGAATGTCTCAGGATTTCCATTTGAAATGAAAAGAACACTTGTGAGAACTTGCATCTTTGCCCCATGGAATTTTATTACATTTCAGAAGTCGATACCTTACGTGAGACCTTTGTCATCAAGGCTATATTTGTTCATGACAGAAATTCCTAACATTACCCTACCAAAAGACATAAGAGGATCTCCTACCAGCCTCTTTACACAACCACATAGATACCTGAAGAGTAAAGACTTTGAGGATAGTTTTTTTATGGAGTAAGAAACTATCAGTTGTAATTTAAAAAAATGAATGTACTACAAAGCTTCCAGAGATTCTACTCTTTTTCCTGTCATTGAATCTCCTCAAACCAATGAATGTAAACATCCAAATCAGGGTAGACTACCATAAGACCTAAAGGAGTGAGCACACAATTGAAGTGAGACTTTGCATTATAAATTTTAAACATGAAGGATTCAGTTATTAGCACAGAAGGAAACAAAGCAATATGAGCATAAGTTGGCCAACAGTAGCAGTAAGACAGAGACAGTTACTCAATTTAAAAGAGTTGGCAGCATATAGTCCTCTATAATGGTGCAGCAAATTTAATATTGCCAGTGAGGATAGGGTGTATTTTGGGGGGGTATTTTCTGGAATAACTTTAAAAATGCATAGCTCAAATATTAAAAACAATAAAACTAGCTGACTTTTATCATGCTGCTCAAATAGACGGAAAAAGGTTTAACACATATCTAAATTATCAAAAGGGAAAAGAATAATACGAGTTAAAATCTGCCCCCAGATATATGACATGGTTTGTTGAGAGTCTGGGGGATTTCCTGAGAAGAGCATAAAAGTGACAGCGAAGTTATCTCTCTCACTTAAATTACAAACCTGTCGCTGGGTTTACACATGTGCATTTAAACTTCTGAGGGACCAATGAGAGGAAAGATGGGAAAAAGCAATAGATTTTGTGGATTCCAAAGACCAATTTATTCATAGACAGGCTCTAAGGCAGCTAGAATTTGTTAGCCTGCCTGGGGGTGCAACAATAGAATTGCTAGGGGCTCTTAAGGGGCATGTGTGAGCAGAGTGGGTCCACAGCTCTGACACCTTTTTGCTCTGGACAGCACTGGAACACTGAATACTTTAGATCAAAGGCAATATGGCTTACAAAATCATGTTTCCAAACAATGCTGTTTATGCAGTACATCTGCACAACTCTAACTCCCAGGGCATGTACTTTTCCCCCAAAATCACAAGGCAAAAGTTCAAAAAATAAAAAGGCAGCTATGAGTTATCCCTTATCAGTGGGGTTGATTTTACTTGTTCCCTGTTATGCTCCCTCCTCCCCACCACCAGCACCTTCCTTTAGATCCCCTTGGTCTTCAAGTATTGGTTTTACTTTGGAAAGTAATTGTAAAAAAAATTGCCCACTGTGAGCGGGATCTCAGGGGAGCCACACTGAGGTTACTCAATTAGGGTAAACTGCAAAGAATGGTGCAAACAATCCCCAAAGTTGGTGGATATTCCAACACTTAGATTTACCAAGCCAGCACAAACAGCTTCTATAATACCTTATTGGTTACCCAGAAACCAACAACACAGTTCCCTTGAAGCAACCCAGTCTTAGGCCTCCACCCAGAAAACCAAGTCAAATATGGTGATGATTACTGAAAATCTTATTAATTATATAAGAAAGTTCTACCAGTCCCAAAGGATCGGACACATTACCTCCCAGGTTAATGAATATTCCAGATCTTACCCAAATACATGCTTATAGGCAATTCTTATTAACTAAACTAAAATATAATTAAAAAGAAAAGAGAGAGTATTGGTTAAAAGATCAGTATACATATAGACATGAGTACAGTTCGGAGATCAGACTCATAGTAGATATGGTGAGATTTGTAGTTCCAAAGAGTTCTTTCAGAATTAGTCCACAGGTTATAGTCCAATGTTAATATTCAGGGTAATCCAGATGGGACTGGAAATCTCAGTCTTATGACTAAAACTTCCCGTGCATAAAGCATCAAGCAGATTTGAGATAAAAAGGATCAGGACCCAAGGATTTTTTATACAGATCCAGGCCTTCTCTTGACAGCTTGGAGTGCTTAGGCAAACAATAGGCCATTCCCAGCTTCTAGCAAACAGAGGCTAGAGATGGCATCCCTGCTAATCCTGGCTAATAGCATTGATGGACCTACCCTCCATTAATTTATCTAGTTCTTTTTTGTCCCCTGTTATAGTGTTGGCCTTCACAACATCCTCTGGCAAGGAGTTTCACAGGTTGACTGTGCGTTGCATGAAAACATACATCTTTTGTTTTAAACCTGCTGCCTATTAATTTAATTTCATGACCTCTAGTTCTTCTGTTATGAGAAGGAGTAAATAACACTTCCCTATTTACTTTCTCCATGGCAATCACGATTTTATAGACCTCGATCATATCACTCCTTAGTCGTCTCTTTTTCCAAGCTGAAAGGTCTCCAGTCTTATTCATCTTTCCTCATATAGCAGCCGTTC
The DNA here is from genome assembly GCF_965140235.1 of Caretta caretta. Taxonomy (NCBI): domain Eukaryota; kingdom Metazoa; phylum Chordata; order Testudines; family Cheloniidae; genus Caretta; species Caretta caretta. The sequence goes on from NC_134209.1 coordinate 58,612,152, forward strand.
CATACCACTAATTATTTTTGTTGCCCTTTTCTCAACATTTTCCAGTTCCAATATATCTTTTTTGATATTGGGCGACCACATCGGCACATAGTATTCAAGATGTGGCCATACCATGGATTTATATACAGGCAATATGATATTTTCTGTCTTATCATCTACCCCTTTCTTAATTCCCAACATTCTGTTCACTTTTTTGACTGCCACTGCACACTGATTGGTTGTTTTCAGAGAACTATCCACAATGATTCCAACATCTCTTTCTTGAGTGATAACAGCTAATTTAGAACCCATCATTTTATATGGATAGTTGGGATTATGTTTTCCAGTGTGAATTACTTTGCATTTATCAACACTGAATTTAATCTTCCATTTTGTTGCCCAGTCACCCAGTTTGGAAATATCCTTTTGTATCTCTTCACAGTTCACCTGGGACTTAAATATATTGAGTAGTTTTGTATCATCTGCAAATTTTGCCACCTCACTGTTTACCCCTTTTTCCAGATCATTTATGAATATGTTGAATAAGACTGGGCGCAGTACAGACCTCTAGGGCACACCACTATTTACCTCTCTCCATTCTGAAAACTGACCATTTATTCCTATCCTTTGTTTTCTACCTTTTAACCAGTTACCAATCTATGACAGAATCTTCCCTCTTATCCCATGACTGCTTACTTTGTTTAAGAGCCTTTGGTAAGGGACATTGTCAAAGTCTTTCTGAAAATTTAAATACACTATGTCCACTGAATCCCCCCACATGCTTGTTGACCTCCTCAAAGAATTCTAGTAGATTGGTGAGGCATGATTTCCCTTTCCAAAAACCATGTTGACTCTTTCCCAACAAATTATGTTCATCTATGTGTCTGACAATTTTGTTCTTTACTGTAGTTTCAACCAATTTGCCCAGTACTGAAGTCTGGCTTACCGGCCTGTAATTGCCAGGTCACCTCTGGAGCTCTTTTTAAAAATTGGTGTCACATTAGCTATCCTCCAGTCATTTGGTACTGAAGCTGAATTAAATGTTAGGTTACAGACTACAGTTAGTAGTCCTGCAATTTCACATTTGAGTTCCTTCAGAACTCTTGGGTGAATACCATCTGGTCCTGGTGACTTATTACTGTTTAGTTTATCCATTTGTTCTAAAACCTCCTCTAAGGACACCTCCATCTGGGACAGTTCCTCAGATTTGTCACCTAAAAAGAATGGCTCAGGTTTGGGAATCTCCCTCATATCCTCAACCATGAAGACCAATGCAAATAATTCATTTAGTTTCTCTGCAATGGCCTTATCATCCTTGAGTGCTCCTTTAGCATCTCAATTGCCCAGTGGCCCCACTGATTGTTTAGCAGGCTTCCTGCTTCTGATGTACTTAAAAAAAATTGCTATTACTTTTTGACTCTTTGGCTAGTGGTTCTTCAAATTCTTTCTTAGCCTTCCTAATTATATTTTTACACTTACAGTTCATTTAAATGTTAAAATTTCCTTTTAATCTTTGAATTAACAGAATACAGCACCAACAGGGACTATTTACATATATATTGTTAGAGGTTAACAATGTAATCAAACATACAAAACACAAACATTTTTTACCAATATGTCCCTAAAGGTTGAATTTGGGTTATTTATACTGCAGGATGCTTAACCTTTCTGGCCATATGTCATATCCACATTTACTCTCTCAACCACTTCCTTACCCAAAATTGCTCAGTTGCTTTGCATGGAGTAGCTGGTTTACTTTCTAAATAAAATTATATTATTATCATGATTCTTAAATAATATTTCTCTCTCTGCAGCTGCCAGTGCTGCAAAATCTCAGTGAAGTCTGAAAATGTAGCTATATTCTTTCTCCTTTTTTGTATCACCACCTATTAAAAAAAAAACTGCAGCTGGAATTTAGATGACAATTTTGTTGAATATGCACAAGACTGAACAAAACCCACAATGCTCTTCCTTAGCTGCCAGAAGTAAAATCTTTTTTCTGCAAGTCAAGTGATCAGCTCTGACTCAAACATGCACAGAGACCAGACATTTTGACTATGAGGATTATTTTTGGGGAAGAAGATGAATTTCTGGACCCACAGAATTTAATGGTAATACTTCTATTGACCTCAATAGAGTCAGGATGCCACCCACCAATTAAAAAATTTCATTGAAGCCAAGGGAAGGAGGCTAGAACTCCAGTGGACCAAAAGAGCTAAATTTGGCAGGCTATGGCACAATGGCGGTCAAATAAGCTTCTTCTCAACCATTGCAGAGCATGCAAAGTCATTGCTGTCACACTGGTCCAATTTGTAAACTGATTTGTCAGCCCAGACTGTCTCTGCTCATTCTCCAGATTCAGTACCTTAAGATGCAAGAAACTCTTTGCTTCCCAAACCACTTGGTTCTAGGACAGTCTCTGGTCCTGGAGTGGCACAGGGGGACCAGAGCAGACCCGGGGAGCTAGTCCAGTGTATTTAGACCAATATAAAACTAGTGTAAATGAGATCAGAATCAGGCCCTATGTATACCTTTCTTATCAGGAACAAAAAAAAATGTATCGGATGAGAGACTTACTACATAATCTATGCTTCAAAGAGGGAATATGTGTCCTTATTTAAGTTTATGAAATAAGAATTCAGAACAGGAGAAGGTGCATTGCACTCCAGAATACATTTTTATTTTATTTTATTTTACTTTTCCTTCCAAAAGGAGGGAGCAAGTACCAATCTGTATTTTATTCAGGTCCTTTAAGATAAACTGTGCCACTGTGTATAAAACACAGTTACTTCCAAAGGAAGGTTTTAGAACCAGGGGGCCTTAGTATAAATAAAAAAGTGTCTCAAGTCCTTGAATTTTCACCTTGGCTACCTTTGAACCTAATCTTAAAAAAAGCACTTTCCAGTTTTATGATAAAGTCAGAGATTAGGGCCAAATTCTGTTTTCAGTTATGCCAGTGAAACCCACTGAAATCAATGTGAGATTGGATTTGTGTAACAGAAAGGAGTTTGGGCCAGTGTTTTCAAGAGATAAGAATTGGGCCAATACTACAGCAGCCTTCTTCAACGAAAACATGACTCAGACAATTTTAGGGCCAAATTCTGCACACATGACTCAGTTAGATGTCAATGTGAGTTCTTGCATGCAGACTTAAAGAAGTACTTTGGGCTCTTCTGTTCCCATCTCGATACTGAAGGAGTTGGGGGGGGAAATCCTCTAAAATTAATAGGAGTTAAGCATGTAAACCAACCCTTCTTATTAAGAGAGCATAACACACAGGACCAAAGCATGCCTGCCTCTGCACAGGTGCACAAGTAAGCTTAGATGGCACAGGGAACCTTTTCTTCAAGGTCCACAGTACACTATCTCAAAAAATAGCTACAGTTTGTCTGAACATGTTGGGGAGCACAGGAGCAGGTTGTGGTGCAGCTAATACTGTTTTAAATAAGGCCTCCTCTCCCTGCTGCAAAGGCAATGCACTTTCTCTTCCCCCACACGGCTATGTTTTGTAATAATAATCATAGTAAATCACTGATAATACTTGATTCTCTCATAGAGTTTTCATCTATATGTTGCCGGCACCCAGTGCCGAGAGGCAAAACAACAACAGGGTTTGGTTCGCTACCCGGTGTGCTTCACCCAATAATCAGAACCGGGTGGAGAAGCAGAAAAGTTTATTTGAAGCTTCAAAAAGGTACAGGGAGAATAGAATCTCAAATCCTGCACACAGAGCAGGAAGTTACACAGGCTTTTATACATCCTTTCTTCAGCATACTTATCCAATAGCAAGCTGCCCTAAGTATCCATATAGCCAGCCAATCCAGTTACCAGCTAGTTCCCTTGTTTTTTGTATCATTTGTTAAACTATACATAAAGCTACTTTATTCAGCATTTTTCTTCCATATCTGCCCTGTTTGGCCTTGTTTAGTTTCAGGTAGTCTGACTCTGCAACATATTGTTGCAGATCCTCAGCATAACTGCTGTGTGTGCCTCCAGGCGGGGCGGGGGGGGGGCAAGGACACTTGGGCCTATTACGCAGAGCTGCTGCGAGTGCCTCCAGGCCGGGGGGCAAGGACACTTGGGCCTAGTGCGAGGGGGCTTCATCGACACTCATGGTCTTCCATCCCCTTGAGTTACCTAGTGGCCACGCCCCAGTGTCCCCAACATATAGATCAAATCACTTTGCAAAATTCGATATATATGCCCAGTTTATAGTGTGGGAGGGAGGAACAAAGAAAAGGCTTAATGTAACCTTTAGAGGACAGGACACAGAGCTACACTTTCCTTATCTTGTCCCTTCTTACTCAGAATAAGAAAATGTCACAGTCGGCTGAGAAAGACTTCAGGTCCTGCAGAGTGTGTGGCGGTGCTGTTGTTCTGGACTTTGCTGTTTTTTTTTAAACAGCTCTCATATGGTAAGTAGGGTCAGACTGAATCTATATCTGTATAGCCAATCATCAAGTAACATCTGCTGTAGGTGCTTCAGGAACTGTGGGGGTGGGTTCTGTGAATGGTCGTCATTCTGCTTACAAGTGATCAGCTCTGACTCAAACATGCACAGAGACTAGACATTTTGACTATGAAGATTTTTTGGGGGGAAGAGGATGAATTTCTGGACCCGCAGAATTTAATGGCAATAATTCTATTGATTTCAGTAGAGTCAGCATTCCACCCACCAATTAAAAAATCTCACTGAAGCCAAGGGAAGGAGGCTAGAGAACCAGTGGACCAAAAGAGCTAAATTTGACAGACGATGGCACAATGGTGGTCAAATAAGCTTCTCCTCAACCACTGTAGAGCATGCAAAGTCATTGATGTCACATGCACAGACCATGCACAATGGTCCAATTTGTAAACTGATTTGTCAGCCCAGACTTTCTCTGCTCATTCTCCAGATTCAGTACCTCAAGATGCAAGAAACTCTTTGCTTCCCAAACCATTTGGTTCTAGGACAGTCTCTGGTCCTGAAGTGGCACAGGGGGACCAGAGCAGACCCGGGGAGCTAGTCCAGTGTATTTAGACCAATATAAAACTAGTGTAAGTGAGATCAGAATCAGGCCCTATGTATACCTTTCTTATCAGGAACAAAAAAAATGTATCGGATGAGAGACTTACCATATAATCTCTTCTTCAAAGAAGGAATATGTGTCCTTATTTAAGTTTATGAAATAAGAATTCAGAACAAGAGAATGTACATTGCACTACAGAATACAGAATACATTTTTATTTTATTTTATTTTATTTTACTTTTCCTTCCAAAAGGAGGAAGCAAGTACCAATCTGTATTTTATTCAGGTCCTTTAAGATAAACTGTGTCACTGTGTATAAAACACAGTTACTTCCAAAGGAATGCTTTAGAACCAGGGGACCTTGGTGTAAATAAAACGTGTCTCAATTCCTTGAATTTTCACCTTGGCTATCTTTGAATCTAATCTTAAGAAAGCACTTTCCAGTTATATGATAAAGTCAGAGATTATGGGCCAAATTCTGTTTTCATTACTAGGTGAAGTGATCCTTATGTATTGTGTGTAAAATTTAAGTTTATAAAGTTCTTTGTAATTGTTTGAGATAAACGGTGTTCAATGTAAGGCAATATTATTATCATCACTTTAGTAAATAATATACAAGGTCTCTTTCTTTAAACATATAACCTAATGACATGAAATACAGTTCTTGACAGCATGCAGTTACAGAACAGTGTGTTAAAATGTTGACAATAACAAATAGCTTTTGAACACCAACCACTGCAGTGCATATGTACTATGCAGTATGTGAATAAATTGCAACAGCTTTAACCAAGTGAGATTAAAACAGAGACAAGCAAATATGGAAGCAGAAACAGAAAAAAAACCCCACAATAATAAAGAAACAGACAAACTAGAGATTTGATTGTCTATTAGGGAATAAATCAGATAGGATGAGAAGCACAATATGTGCTGATTTGCAACTGTCACTGGCTCTCTCTTAAATCAAGAGTTCATCTGCAGCCTTGTTGGAACAGTGAATGCAGGAGAAGGGACCCAGATGAGTTTCTCAATATAAAAATTAAGGATTGGCAAACTTCTTATATTAATATTTTGAAAGGTTTGGATAAATGCCACATGAATGGAGCCTTATCTGAGAAACATCTACATTTTTTGAAAATAGTTCACCACCATTGCTGCTTTGATGCTACACTCTGTTGGTCTTCCCCAAGGCATTCAGTGTAAAGCATCCCTGAGTGTGAAATATGGCAAAGAATCCAGGCAAGTATGTTGGCTTCAAAATAAAGCAGAGGTATCTGTACAAACAGAGATTTCAGCAAAGATATATAGCCAGGAGAAGGATTGTAAAGTTGTATTTTTGGGAAAAGTCTGGGGTGAGGTAAAAAGGACAATTGGGTTTACTTGGAGTGGGGTGAGGAGCAGGGTAGAAAAGGTATTGGTCATCGGCAGTTGCTGACAAGGAATGTTCTTTAAGTCTACAAATGGAATTGGAAGTGAGGGAAAAGATAAAGGCCAAAATATTCAATGCCTAGAATGGTCTTATTTTCAGAAGTGTTGAGTACCTAAACATTGATTTACCTGCTAAATTCTAGGCATTCAAGTTTGAAAAAATTGGTCCAAATCTTTTCCTTATGTACAATGGCAAAAATGCATATGACTTCAGTAAGACCAGGATTTCCAGGATTTAGCCCTTGAAGTACAATCCTGCAAAGCAGAGAGAACCTCGTAGAAGCTACTGATAGCCCTTAAATCCTACTAGAGCCTTCCAGATTGTGCTCAGCCTTCTAGATTGTGCAGTATCAGGCATTTAAAGAGGCAGATGGCAGGGAGTCTGGGGAATGGATAGGAAACCCAGCACTTCTGACCAGACAAAGTTTTATCTTTCTCACCTATACACTTACTAGATAGTGGTACTAATTAGAATTGGGGATATCTATATAGTCAAAATTCTGTGTAGAAAGGGTGGTATGCTCCACAATCAGTACAAAGCTATAAAGAAACACATTACAATTCTGACAGTATTCATGATATTTATTTTATTGAGAGACCCAGCTCCTGGAGTCCTGCATGCGAGATTCTCAGCTTTCATATTTAGAAAAGTAAATGTCTAGCCCTCATTCGTGATTGTGGAGAAAATCTTGAAAACCGGAACCCTAAAGGTTAAAAACAAACAAATACAGAAGACAAATTAAAAAAAAACACAACAGCATTTTTTATTTAAAAATCTTACAATTTTTAAGAAAATCTCATGGAGTTTTTGGAGCATGACTCATGATTTTTAAATGCTGGATACTGACAGTACTCATGCAGTCTGGGCCTGACTAGTCTATTATTTGAGCAGTCTTATGTCCCAATTCTGCAATGAAGTCCACCCAGATGGGTAGACCTCAGACGAGTGTAATATTCCAGAGACTTCAGTGAAGTTATTCCTCATTCAGAATCAAAGACATAACAGATTTACTAACGTAGTCATATGTCAGAAAAATAATGTGTTTCAATCAGCTCTAAAATACCAGTATTTTATAGCATCTCATTTTCAGTCTCTCTCTAAAAAAAAAAAAAAAAAAAAAAAGACAAAAAAAAAAAAGACAGTACAAATCCAAACACTGCACATTGATAGAAATAATGCTAAAATCTGAATATCTTAGCTCCTGGTCTTATTTCTTGACTTCCTGTAGCTCAGCAATATTCTCTAATTCAAAATATATTTTCTGAGTTTTCTCAACTTTCTGTTGTTGCTTTGTGAAATATTAAAGATTTGACCACGATCTACAAGTAAAGATACATAAATCTTTCTATGGCTTAAACCTTCATGCTAAGCCCAGAATTCAGACCTTTATGGTGAAGCATTGTATTTACTATTCCTTTTTCATCAGAAAGTCACATACTATCCATGACAGTGGCATCGTCAATTAGAAGTGTGATCCAACTCATAAAATAAGAAAACAAACATCTCAACAAAACTTGCATTCCTGTGTTTGCTGTGGAAAAGAGAAGCATGAAGTTCACAAAGACAGGAGTCTTACAGATATGTGACTGGCAGTAGCTTGAAGGCTGTGCCCTGTTGTAGTAGAATCCAGAGAAAGGAAAAAAAGCTGCAAATATTAAAAAATGATGCTAACATATCATACACATTTCCTATTTATTTGGAATAGCACATTTAATGGGCAAGTCAGAAAAGTGCCTACATTTTTAATTGTCATGATTTAATTGTTCTTTTTTTTCATCTTTATCAGGTACAGTACATAAAGCAGCTTTTCAAGAGCAAAGGGAAATGAAAACTATGATTTTCCTTTTTTCCCCCTCTGTGCACAAATGTCCCTAAACCATCAAATAAAAATATAACTAGACATAATTTTAAAATACAACTCCAGGTGAAAACTAAAACTGAAAACTGTCATTTTTCAACCTTGAAAAAGCTTTGGGATTCTTTGGGAAATGAGTGGGAATAAAAATGTATCTATATTTTTGTGATGACAGCTACTGCCAGATGTGGAGTTGAAGTTAAATTTTCCTGTCTCACTAAATTTCTACCTGTCCATTTTCCAGCATTTTCAGGCCTACTGTTTCCAACAGTCCATTATTCTTTGTTTCATGGTAGCAGTTATATGCCCTGGCACTTCAAGAACAAGTGTGCGTCAAACCCAGCCATGCTCATGCTGAGAGAGAATTAATTAAAGTGCCAAGAAATCCATGCTCAGCAAAGGGAACAATTGGCTTGATATTCTGTACCGTAGATTTACTCCTGAAATCCTAAGGGCATGAGAAGTTACTGCTGTGAATATCTACCACACATTGAAAGAATTCTAGTCCTCTCCATACTGTTATCTCCTATACTGGGTATATTGCCTATACCCAGACATTAGACAACACTGGTCCTACAGAGCCACCCACTGTTACCCACACCTTTTTTTAGACTCTCACAGGTAGTGGTGAGGAGAGGGCCTGGGGACAGAAGATATGATGGTCTCCTCAATGGGAGGATAACAGTGAGGATGAAAGCCTGAAGAGCAATTATTATAGTAGCTAGCAGTAGGGAAGAGAGGGTCCTGGGGCTGAAATGGAACTGATTCTTATGTACTTTCCCTGCCACATTAGAACATGGGGAAGCTGTTCAAAATTGGTTGAGACTGCTGCAAATAATGGTGATTTCCTGGAATTGCTTCCCCTGGTGTGCTGGACAAGGAACTGTGGTTTTCACAAGTCCAGAGCTGTAGAAGAGAAGAGGAAATAGACTAGATCTTTAGCCTGTCTAGGAAACCAGCACCAGGTGCAATAACCCAGTTGCTGGTGATCTAGTGCAGTCTTCTAACGTAATTCAAACACAGCTAAATTTCAGACAATAATGAGATAAATAATACAGCATGTGTGTGAATTCTGTCTGTGTGTGTGCACATGCATGTCCACACACACTTCAACCCACAAAATATCAACAGCACAGGCCCAATCCTACCTTTGCTGGTGGCAATGAGAGTTTTGCAAATAACTTCACTGAGAATAGGATTATGGCCTTGGTGTCCTAGCACACACAAGAAAACTGAATAGAATAGGTGCATGTTACGTCAACGTATCATCTATCTGTCAGTGTAAATTCTTACTGCTGCCTATTACTGTAGTATCTGAGGTCATGTCTGCTTTAAAAAGTTGCACCAGTTTAGCTAAATTTTGGTTGTATTTGTTTGAACTGTGGCAAACACCTCTATGGACACGCTGATATTAATTTAGCCCAAGTTTACACTGATGTTGTTTAATTGGGGAAGTAATCAATTTAAGGTAAATTGTTATAAGCTGGGTCTAAATCAAATTAAAAGTGCACACTAGGAACCTATTATATATGGGTCCACAGCTACTCGTAACCCTGTTACCTTTTTTCCAGCTTCCTTCTCCCCACGTACACTCTTCTAGGGCCTGTAAGGACTGCAGTTTGCTACAGCATGTAGAGATGAGTTTCCCCCTTTCCCCCAACCCACTGCACTCAACTTATGAATTTTCTTTTAGGATACAAGGATCGAGTCTACAGTCTTTTATTTTTTTCCATTTTTAAAAAATATGGTCATATGTGATTAAAAAGCCAGAAACATTGCATTCACTGAAATTCACCACTTTATTTGGATTAGTTTACATTATTTTAGAGACAGCAACTAAATACATTTCAACATTACTTTCAATCTTTTTTTTAAAAGCTGTAGCTAATTTCACCACCTGTCTAGTTTGCACAAATTAAAGATAAAATCTTATGTATTAGCTGAACAGTACTTTTTGTTAGATTGGGGGTGGCTCTAAACCACCACTACACTCTCCTGATACCAAGGCCTGTCAAAAACTGGTCTGATTCCTTATGTAGATAAGCAAAGCCTGAGCGCTCAGCTGCTCACAGCCATAAGAGGTTTGCCAACAGCCAGAGATTGCTGGGGTCTAATGACACCTCAAACATCCATATCCTTTTCTTGTCATGTCAACTTCAATAAGGGGTCAGGATAGTGTAGCATAAGCCACTCCAGGCTTCCTTTCCACAGGGAGAAGCCTCAGCACACCTGAATTGCACAAACCAGCGAAAATGGGGCCAAGGATCTTGCCCCTGACGTGTTACTATGGCAGCAATACAACAGGTAATAGTAGTATCCAACATATTCCTAAAGTATTACATTTATTAAATTTAAAATAAATATATACGTACATACATAATAAAAACTGAAATAATAACAATTGGATTAGTCTTTCGGAACAGAAACTATTTTGAAAGGTGTCTTGAAATGTGAACTCTGTTACATAGACAGCAAGCCACAACAGCTGCATGGGAAACTGCCAGTGTAAAGACAAGAAAAAGGGGAAAATAAAGAAAAAATCTTGCAGCTAATCCAGTGTGATGAGTCAGTTCCTGACCAAAGGGGAAATGACAACAGAGAAACAAACTCAGAAGATTTATCCAAACAAAGAACTAAGTGCTTTACAAATGTATCTCATTTTGAAATCAAAGGGAGTTTTCACTGGGAGCATGTGGAATTAGGCCCAAAATATGAGTACCATGAAATTATACCAGAATTTATTACATCCATGGTACCAACAATTAATGAACTAACCCATAAATATTTAGGCTGCAGCATTTGCAAAAGTGGCACGTTCAAGAGCCTTCAGCCAAAACCATTCACTCTTTGGACATCAATATCTAGTACTGCCCGACTGTGTGGCCTGAGTCAGATTTTAAATGCATTATGCATTTTACTATTCTGGTTGTACTCAAATAAATATAGTTTCATTTTAAAAGGTGTTTCAATGGCAGGCACTATGTGAAAGCATATACAGACATTATTATTAACTAACAATATTCTGAAATGTTCAGACATTTTTTATTGTACTTTCAATGTCTATGTAGTATTGGATTTGGAAATGAAAAAAAATTGCACTGAAAGCTTTTCTATAATTTCCAGCTGGAACAAGAAATACAAGTGCCAGGATATTGTGAAAACAGTACTTGGCTATGAAAACTCCAACCCTGTTTTGCAGAGTCATGAAATCAAAATAATTTAAATAAGATTACAATTTTGAAATGATGCTTTGAACATGTAAAATGCAAATTATTGGACTTGGTACAGGGATAAGTGGGTAAAATGTTATGGGCTATTTTACACAGGAGGTCAAGTAATGATTCAATGGTCTTTCTGGCGTTAAAAATCTATGAGTCTATGACCAAACCCAAACTCTTAATCTTTAGAGGTTCAACAATTTTTAATTTGCATTTCTGTCCATGTTTTGCTCCCAATGTAATTACAAATTATTACCTGCAACAGTCACCACTGGGAACTTATCAGGTCACACCCATATCATGAAATTAATCAGTTTCAATAGCTTTAGTCTGTTTAAGGTATACTGTATTCTGTATATATGTTGTCCTGTTTGTCTACTTGATACTAATGCAAAATATATATACATGTACACTGCAAAATGTATTACTAGGGACAATATAGAACATGAAATAATATGAGGGCCAGATGATTATGAGTCCATACTCAGGCACTCAGTAGAAGTACGTAAGGATCCCCCTACTCCTTGTATAACCCACACAATGTCCTGTCACAGGTCAATCAGGGGAGTTCAGGGACTATTGTCTTGGTGAATCTTCAGCAGTGGAGAGGAGGTTGATCCATGTCCCCTCCACCCCAATTCCATTCTGTCTACTGGCTTTCAAAGCAGGATGGCCATGATGCAGGAGCAAGACTGCACCATCCCAAAGGATGGTGTACTTTGAGTCTCAGTCATGCATTCAGGAGAGCTCAAGGTGGAATTGTGCCTCCATGAGACCCAACTCTGCACTGCCCCCTATTCATGTCTGCAGCTCAATGTCACAGTTTTCCCCAAAATCTTCATGATAATATATAAAATGTAATATTTTACATAACTTCAAGTAGTAAACTTTATTATGATTATAAATGATAGACATTAATGGACCATTAATCCATATAACAGTACTGCATTCTCACAAAAGCAAATATAACTCATTTAAAATTCTCTTTAAGAAATTTTCTGACACCTTCTACCAGAAAATTACTTAATTTTACTTATCCCTAATCCCTATCCATACTTCCTTGCTTCTGCTAATTACCAGTCCATTTTTTCTACTGTTTGTTCACATCACCTTTAATAATAATTCCCATAAATTAAAATACAGCTGCTTGTGAAGTTTAAGATAAATGTGTATCTTTTGTTAATCAAACGACATACAATAATATAGCCAAAATGAAATCACATATAAATCATGTGAAAATATTCCATGTGATAATGCTTTTCATTTATTGTTACATGTATAATTATTCAGACAGGTGTTTATTGTTTTAATTAATTAGCTAATTAATTAATTTAATGGGAATTATATTAATAGTTGCAGTACTAAGCTTTTACTGAATTTGGCAACTTGATTCTTCTAAGTACAATCTCATGAAAATTAACTGTTACAGTTCAGAGGTCAAATACTAGCACATAGTTCAGTTGGAGCTGAAACAAAAAGGGGAGCTAAAGTAGGTTTGAGGCCCCAATCCTGTAAAAATATATTGTTTAACTTTAAATAAAGTGTTTAACTTTATCGACTGTGTATATTCCTGTGAAGTGCATGGACTAGATCCTTAGCTGGTATAAAGTGGCCTACGTACACTAAAGTCAATGGAACATGTCCGTGTATGTTGATGTACATCAGTTGATAATCTCACCCAACACAACTGCTCACATCTCATAAAGGTAAGTTCTTGCATAAATCTTAGAAAGATTAGAGCCTTAATATTTGTCTAGGTTACTCATATGGTAGATGACCCTGTCACATTTGCTATGCTATAGTTAGGACTCAGAAGGGTCTGGCAGGTCTGGGTGGTGAAGGGATCGCAAGGCAGCAGGGACTGAATGAGTGATATTAGGACTCTATTCACTGTTCCAAGGGCTAAACTGGATGGCTTAAGGATGACTAAACATGGTATCATGCATGCCTCAGCAAATTCTCCTTGCAGACAGGGCATCTGCCTTCCCATTTCTCATATATGGGTGGTATGTCACTTTGAAATCGAATTGTGTGAAGAAAAACAACCAGCTGATCTGGCACTGGTTTAGGTTTGGGGCCGTACAAAGGTACGCTAGATTTTTGTGGTCCATAAGGACCTGAACTGGAAATTGGGCTCCTTCAAGGAGATGATGCCATTCCTCAAAAGCCACATTAATTGCAATCAGCTTCATGTCCCAGATGTCTTAGTTTCACTTGGCTCAATTTATTTTTTTCTGGAATAGAAGGCACAAGTGTGGCTACAGGGTCTGACTTGTTGGGATTACACAGTTCTTATAGGGAAATTTGATTCATTGGCCCCCACAATGAAAGGCGTGGTAAGGTCTGGATGTACAAGGATGGGATCAGTAGTAAAAGCCTTCTTCGGCTGGTCAAAGGAAGACCTCAAGGGACCAGGTGATCTGGCTCTCCTTACCAAGGACTGATATAATGGGAGCTACCAGACAGGAAAAAATCTTGATGAACCTAGTCCCCTGCTTCCTGGGATAAAACTCCTGGCCTCTAAAACAGAATCCTCTACCCTTTCCTATTGGATTTGCATTCTGTTCCCAAACCAACGTCCACTACATGCAAACTCAGATTTACCCACTTAATCCAGGGCATATTTTGTGTTATTTCTATGTCTTTCATGAGTGCATTAACAGTAGCAATCTATTATTATTTATACATTCAGAACACATATAAATTCCAACTATTGTGAAAAAAACACAGTATGTGAAACTATTGATAAGCACATGTAAATGAGGCAGGTCAGAGCTGTTTCCCTGCCCTCCTTCCCCATTTATAGGGTACAGAGAGTTCTATCCCTCCAGGGCTTCTAGGTGTGGCTCTTAAACCTGAAAACTCAGAATAGTTGGTTAAGCTTAGGATAGGCATACAGCCAGTTTGGGTCTTATCTAAACTTAACCTTTGGACATTTTGAAGTTCCCCCATCATTAGGTTTTATTAGCATTCAATGCATTTATACAAAGATGATGCTGATCAGTTCACACTTTCTTATCCTTTTAAAATTAGTTAGCAAATTGAGCTGACATTTCAGGATGAACTAACAACCCTGCAATGAGATCAAATGGTATGATTGAAATAGACCATTGAATGTGTATATGTAATAACCTAAGTTTGAATGAATATCTGCTACTCTGATATTCCAGCAGCAATGCTGGGATAAACACTCTGAGTTCATCTAATTTTTATGATAGCACATATTTTTGTTTGCTTTTATTGCATTTTAATGAAACTTTTCCTGGAGATTAATGTTTAACCCTGAGTCTTTATTTTGTCTTTTCTTCTTACAGCTCTCTGAAACACCCAAGTTTACTTTTTAGTCTACTCAAAGAGAAGGAAGCTACAGTGTGCTTTTAGATATATATATATATATATATTTAGGAGATTCCCTCTTTTGGATTATGGAGATCCTTGACAGTACAAAAGATATTTTGAATAATCCTATGGAAGCATTTTTGTATTAAGTATTATCCCATTCTGTGAAGCAAAATATTTGTGTTCTTACAGTTCTTGAGGAATTCCTTTCCATTTGATCTTCATGTTCTGCTTAGTAGTATTTGATTTGAATGGCTTAGTGGTTTTTATTTGTTTAATGCATGAAACCTTATGATTAATTGTAAGGCTCTATACTGAAGTATTTTTACATTTTAAAATGTCAGTCTACAAAACACAGAGAAAACCAAAGCAATATCAAATATTTATTGTTTCTGTTTAAGAAAACATGTCCAAGTAGTAGTGAATGAACTTTCCAGAATTAAGATGGTCATTTCAGATGAACATCTAATCTGTATATGAACTTAACGCAAAGGAAGTAAAATTCTCTGACTGAGCAAAAGTGGGCAAGAAACAAAGTTGTGTAAGGTATAAGCTCTACCTATGTATGTATTCAAAGTTAGCTTTAAGAAAAGGAGTACTTGTGGTACCTTAGAGACTAACCAATTTATTTGAGCATAAGCTTTCGTGAGCTACAGCTCACTTCCTCGGATGCTCACGAAAGCTTATGCTCAAATAAATTGGTTAGTCTCTAAGGTGCCACAAGTACTCCTTTTCTTTTTGTGAATACAGACTAACATGGCAGCTACTCTGAAAGTTAGCTTTATTTCAGTTTCAACTTGCATTTGTGAAACTGCTACAATTTACTGTATTGTGCATGAGTGTTTCCAAAATTTTGATGACTGTGGATGCAAACTATTTCGCTCTAGTCAGATTCATAAGTATCGAGAGTATGCACTTTACTGGTTCATTTTAAGTTTGAACCCTACACACTGGAAAACTTCAGAAGAGTAGGTCAAACCACATGAAATGCCTGCTGTATCCCTCATTGGATGAGCCTAGCCCATGTGATCAGAATGGGCCAAAGTTATAGTCTCCTGTTTTTCAGAGCAAGAGATTGTGTTTATCCAACTATCTCACTCTAAGGTTATGTCTACACTATAAAATTAGGTCAATTTTATAGAAGTCGATCTTTAGAAAGCAATTTTATACAGTCGATTGCGTATGTTCCCACTAAGTGCATTAAGTCGGCGGAGTGCATCCTCAATACCATGGCTAGCATCGACTCACGGAGCAGTGCACTGTGGGTAGCTATGCCACAGTGCCCACAGTCTCCACTGCCCATTGGAATTCTGGTTAAGCTCCCAATGCCTGATGGGGCAAAAACATTGTTGTGGGTGGTTTTTGGTACATGTCATCAGTCTCCCCTCCCTACCTTCCTCCCTCCATGAAAGCAATGGCAGACAATCATTTCACACCTTTTCTCCTGGGTTACCTGTGCAGATACCATAGCAAGGCAAGCATGGAGCCCACTCAGCTCATAGCTGCTGTTGTGAGCATTGGAAAAACCTCACGCATTATCCTGCAGTATGTGCAGAACCAGGCTAGGAGCCACCAGCACAAGGATGATTGTGAGGAGGACATGGACACAGACATTCGTGAAAGCATGGGATGTGGCAATTGGGACAGCATGGCAGCAGTGGGGCAGGTTGATACAGTGGAACGCCAATCCTGGGCCCAGAAAACAAAGACAGACTGGTGAGAATGCATAGTGTTGCAGGTATGGGATGATTCCCAGTGACTGTGAAACTTTCTCATACGTAAGGCCACTTTCCTGGAACTTCGTGAGTTGCTTTCCCCCACCCCAAAGCACAGGAATACCAAGATGAGAGCTGCCCTGACAGTTGAGACGCGAGTGGCAATAGCCCTGTGGAAGCTTGCAATGCCTGACTGCTACTGGTCAGTTGGGAATCAATTTAGAGTGGGAAAATCTACTGTGGGGGCTGCTGTGATCCAAGTAGCCAATGCAATCACTGACCTTCTGCTAACTAGGATAGCGACTATGGAAAATGTGCAGGTCATAGTGGATACATAGTGTGATATGGCGATAGATGGAACGCATATCCCTATCTTGGCACCGGACCACCTTGCCAACCAGTACATAAACAGCAAGGGGTACTTCTCAATGGTGCTGCGAACACTGGTGAATCACAAGGGACGTTTCCCTGACATCAACATGGGATGACCGGGAAAGGTGCATGACACTCACATCTTTAGGAATTCTGGGCTGTTTGAGAGGCTGCAAGAAGGGACTTACTTCCCAGACCAGAAAATTACTGTTGGGGATGTTGAAATGCCAATAGTTATCCTTGGGGACCCATCGTACCCGTTGCTCCCGTGGCTCATGAAGCTGTACATAGGCAGCCTTGACAGTAGTAAGGAGCAGTTCAACTATAGGCTGAGCAAGTGCGGAATGGTGGTAGAATGTGCCTTTGGACATTTAAAAGCTTGCTGATGTTGTTTGCTGACTAGGTTAGACCTCAACACAACCAATATTCCCATTGTTATTGCTGCTTGATGTGTGCTCCATAATAGCTGGGAGAGTAAAAGGGAGATGTTTATGGTGGGGTGGGAGGTTGAGGAAAACTATCTGGTGGCCGATTTTGAGCAGCCAGATACCAGGGCAATTAGAAGAGCACAGGTAAGCACGCTGTGCATCAGAGATGCCTTGAAAACCAGTTTCATGACTGGCCAGGCTACGGTGTGGCAGTTGTGTATGTCTCTCCTTTATGCAAACCTGCCCTCTTTGTTGATTTTAATTCCCTGTGAGCCAACTGCCATCCCCCCTTCAATCACAGCTGGCAAAGGAAATAAAGTCACTATTGTTTTGAAACCATGCATTCTTTCTTTATTAATTAAAAAAAAGTGAGATAACTGACAAGGTAGCCCAGGTCGGACTGGGGAGGAGGGGAAGAGGGGAAGAAGGAATGACAAGGCCAGATTTTTGATTTGTAGCCACACTACAAATCAAAACTGTTTGAATGACAGCCTTCCGTTGCTTGGGCCATCCTCTGGAGTGGAGTGGCTGGGTGCCCAGAGCATTCCCCCCATGTTCTTGAGCATCTGGGTGAGGAGAATATGGAACTTGGGGAGGAGAGCAGACAGTTATTCAGCAGATGTAGCGGTGGTATATGCTCTTGTTGCCCTTCCTGCAGCTCCACCAGATGCCTGAGAATGTCCGTTTGTTCCCCCATTAGCCTCAGTGTTGCCTCCTGCCTCTTCTCATTGCACTCACTTAATGCTTTCCTGGCCTCTGTCCCTGTATACCTCCATACATTCAGCTGTGCCCTATCAGTGCGGGAGGACTGCATGAGCTCGGAAATCATGTCATCGCGAGTGCGGTTTTTTTTGCCTTCTAATCTGCGATAACCTCTGGGATGGAGATGATAGAGGGAGTGTAGAAACATTTGCACCTGTGGGGGGATAAAAAGGGAGAGTAGAATTTAAGAAGACACATTTCAGAGAACAAAAGGGAGACTCTTTCACAGTGAATCAAGCAACTCACAGCAGACCGCACATGTGCTTTAGGTACAAGGTCGCATTTTGCCTTTTATATTGAGCTCCTGCTGGTATGGTGACACATCACACATGGCTGGGCAACAGAATTCAGGTTCCAGGAAGCCATGGTCAGCCAAAGGGTACGCAGGATAGGCTTCTTATGCCTTCATAACATGTGGGAATGATTTCAAACTGCAGTGCCCTCCTTTCCCATAGCAAGCAATGCCGGTTGGGTTTGCTATTTAAACGAGGGGCTGCGGTTTTCAGGTGGATGTGCAGCGTACCCCTCCCCCCACCCAACCACGTGGCTATTCTCTGGGATGATTCCTTCACCTCTCCCCCCACCGTGTGGCTATTCTCAGGGATGATCCCTTTTAGCCAAGTACAAACAGCCGAGCATGAAGGGGGTCCTTTTTACTGTTCCCTTACAAAAATTCACCTATTTCAACCAGGTGACCATGAATGATATCACTCTCCTGAGGCTAAAACAGAAAGATAAAGACTGAACATTGCTTGAATGCGACCAAAACCCAGGACCATTTGCTGCCATGCTTTGTGCTGCAATGATTCCACACTACTTGCTACTGGCTTGGTGTGGTAAAGTGTCCTACTGTGGATTATAAAATAAGGTAGCCCTCCCCAGAAACCTTCTGCAAAGGCTTTCAGAGTACCTCCAGGAAAGCTTGGAGGATTCCCGATCCATCCCCAGGCAGGTTAACAGACTTTTCCAGTAGCTGTACTGACTGCGAATGCATCCCGATTCTTCAGGGCAAATCAGACTTTAAAAACAATTGCTTTTAAACCATGTAGTGTAGTTACAAATGTGCACTCACCAGAGGTGCCTTCTCCTCCTTCAGGGTCTGGGAACCCATCTTGGGAGGGTATTGGCTCCAGGGTGATGAAAAGGTCCTGGCTGCTGGGGAGAATGGATTTTCCGCTTGCCTGCCGTGCATTCTCCTCCTCCTCTTCCTCCTCCACAAAATCCTCCTCCTTGTTGCGTGAGACTTCCCCTCTTGCAGGTGTCCACAGATACTGGTAGGGTAGTGATAGGGTCCCCCTCTAGAATGCCATGCAGCTGATCATAGAAGCGGCATGTATGGGGCTCTGACCCGGAGTGACCATTTGCCTCCTTTGTCAGGCTTGCCTGAGCTCCTTAACTTTCACACGGCACTTATAGAATCATGGAATATCAGGGTTGGAAGGGACCTCAGGAGGTCATCTAGTCCAACCTTCTGCTCAAAGCAGGACCAATCCCCAATTTTTGCCCCAGATCCTTAAATGGCCCCCTCAAGCATTGAACTCACAATCCTGGGTTTAGCAGGTGAATGCTCAAACCACTGAGCTATCCCTCCCCCCATCCCACATTTCTGTGTGTCCCTGTTGTAGCCTCTCTACACCATGCCCTGTGAAATTTTGGCATGTATATTAGCATTTCTTCTTTTTGATCAGAGTTCAGTCTGCACAGATTCTTCTTCCCATACAGCAATCAGATACAGTGTCTCTTGCTGGCTCCATACTGGAGCTCATTTCCGATCCTGGGACTTCATGGTCACCTGCGCTGCTGAGCTCGCCACACTGACCAAACAGGAGATGAAATTCAAAAGTTCCTGGGGCTTTTCCTGTGTACCTGCCTAGTGCATCGGAGTTGAAAGTTCTGTCCAGAGCAGTCACATTGGAGCACTCTGGATTGGAGCCCTCCTGGAGGCCAATACCATTGAATTGCATCTGCACTACCCCAAATTCGACCCAGCAAGGTCGATTTTAGTGCTACTCCCCTTGCCAGGGAGGAGTACAGCAGTCAATTTTAAGAGCCCTTTCGGTCAACAGAATGGGGTTGGTTGTGTGGACGCATTGCTTATAAAATCGACCTAAAGTGGCTAAATTTGACCTAACCTCATAGTGTAGACCAGGTCTAAGTGAAACAGATTTACTTTTTTATCACAATGGAGGTCTTATAGGACCACCAGTACACATAATTTATAGCAACTCCAGAGTATTTAGCCTGTGTGTCTAATAATGATTAGTTCCTACCCTATTGTATTACTAATTACATTTTTAGTGGAGATTGTGTTCATTTATTTTTATTGTTTTAAATGCTGATGGGTGCAGTAGCTGAGCTTGACATATATGCATTTTGCTTGAAAATTGAGACCTATAATAATAGCCATTGTGTTCAGATGGCAGATGTGACATAACAGTGCTAATTTTAGAACTAAGCGAATCATGGGCTGGAAGAGATTTTGAGAGATCATCTAGTCCAGCTCTCTGCTCTGAGGCAGGACCAAATATACCTAGACCATACCTGACAGCTCTTTGTCTAACTGGTTCTTAAAATCCTTCAGTGATGGTGATTCCACAATCTCCCTTGGAAGCCTATTACAGTGCATAACTATCCATTGTAACAGACCCAGACCAGTTGGGTGCAGGAGTCTGGTAGAAGGAAAACATATTGGACACTGGATGAAAAGTTTTCTGTTCCCTGAGTGACCAGGGCAGGGGCTACCCCAGAACAGTCAGAAAGGTGCTAGAAGCAATTAAATCATGCAGACTCCATAAGACACCTGAAACCAATTAAGAAGTGATTAGAAGCAATCAAGGGAAACCGGCTAATCAGATCACCCGAAGTCCATTTAAAACCAGCTAGGACTTGTTTAAAAGGAAGCCCCTTCAGAGAGGCTGGCTGGTAGGAGCTGGGAGTAAGAAGGTGTGTTGTGGGAAGACTTGGAGAAAGAAGGTGCGTAGTGGAAGAGCCAGGAGAACAAGCATGATCAGGTACCAAGAAGGGTGCTAGGAGAGTCTGTTTGGGGAAGTAGCTATAGCTCCGGTATATATGGTATATAAAGGCTATAGCTCTGGTAGTCTAGGAAAACTACCTGTTGCCTTTGCCATTAGAGTCCCTGGACTGGAAGCGAAGAGGGCAAGCCTGTGTTCCCTCCTACCCTCCACACACCTCTACACCCCTACACCCTGAGTAGGAAGACAGGGACTAAAAAGGGCTCTTACACCAAACCCATTGACTGGCTGAAGATGAAGGTGACTCAGTAAGTTGTAACCCTTGCCTCTAGGAGGGGACAGAGGCTACACTGAGAGTCACAGAAAACCTCTGAGGCAAGCCCTAACTGCCAAGAAGCACAGGACCCCACCTCCCCAAGGCAAAGCTGGAGCTCTGCCCCACCATATATTAGAAAGTTTTTCCTCATATCTAACCTAAATCTCCCTTGGTGCAGGTTAAGGCCATTACTTCTTGTCCTACCTTCAGTGAACATGGAGAACAACTGATCACTGTCTGCTTTATAACAGCCGTTAACATATTTGAAGACTGTTATCAGGTCTCCCCTCACTCTTCTTTTCTCAAGACTAAGCATACACAGTGTTTTAAACCTTTTGTCATTTTTGTGCTCTTCTCTGGACTCTATTCAATTTGTCCACATTTTTCCCAATGTCTGGCTCCCAGAACTGGATTGGCAAAACTAGAGGGGGGGAGAGCAAGAGGGCTAGTATCCCCACAATGGAAATATTGTAGGGGCTCCACATGCCTGGGGTGGGGCAAGAGTAGGACTCAGAGGAGGTGGAGCAGCTGTCTAGGAACCTGGGATTGGGCCAAGGGGAGCAGGAAATGGAATCCAGAGGAGCTGGAGCAGCCACTGTGGAGCCCAGGATTGGGCCAGAAAACAGTTAAGAACCCCTAAGACTCTCCTTCCCAGTCTGGAGCCAGCTGCCAGCTCCTTCGATCTCAGCAACTCCCTTCACTCCCTTTCCTATCCCTCTGCCACCCACCCCCCATTCACAGGAGGCTTCTGCCAGAGCACAGTACTCCAGCAGGGGCTCAGTGCCAAGAAGAGTGGGACCATTACCTCCCATGTCTTACATAGGACACTTTGTTAAAACACTCCAGAATATTAGCTTTTTTTTCAGTACTGCATCACATTGTCGGCTCATATGGAATTTGTGATCCATTATAACCCCAATATAATTTTCTGCATTTCTATTGCCTAGCTAGTTATTCCAAATTGTGTATTTATTATGCATTTGATGTTTCTTTCCCAAGTGTAGTACTTTTCTCTTTCTTTATTGAATTTCATCCTGTTGAATTCAGACCAATTCACCAGTTTATCAAGGGCATTTTGAATTCTAATCCTGTCCTCAAAAGTGCTTGCAACCCGCCCCCCTCCCCCGTCTTGGTTTTGGTGTCATACACAAATTCCATAAACAAGCTCTCCACTCTATTGTCTAAGTCATTAATGAAAATATTAAATAGTACTGAATCCTGTGTGACCCCACTAGATATGCCTTCCCAATTTGACAGCAAACCACTGATAACTACTCTGAGTCCAGGTTTCAGAGTAGCAGCAGTGTTAGTCTGTATCTCCAGTTGTGCACCCACCTTATAGTATTGTCATCTAGATCACATTTTCCTAGTTTGCTTGTAAGAACATCATGTGGGACTGTGTCAAAAACCTTACTCAAATCAAGATATATTTTATCTACAGCTTGCATCCTATCCACTAGGTCAGTAACCCTGTGAAAGAACCCCCTTATGCTTTACAGTGAAAAATTTATCCTATAAATTTACCTCCTTTTTTTGCTTGCAGAATATCAGAAATAAGACACTGATTTGCAATACAGAAAAAAAAAAAATACAGTCCCTGCCCTGGAAAGCTTGAAGTATAAATGATAAATACAAAGCGGACAGGACATACTAGGAAATCGAAAGATAAGTCTTATGTAGAAGTTTGTATTTTATTTTTATTTATCTCTTGTAATTATAACACATACATATCTTATCAGAATTTTTTAGGAAGAATTTGAATGGAGACTTGGGATTAAGCCTAGTGTGCCTTTTTTACATCAACACCATTGGCAATTTAGTGGAAGTATTTTCCCCCCATAATGGGTCACAGATGTCTCAGCAGTCTGCATTCCTATCATTATAAAAGCTACATGGAAGAAAAGTATGTTCCTAACTGACTGTCATACTGTAGCTAAAATAAGTGACAGCTAATAAGGACAGAGAAATTTTGATTTTATGTGACAATGCTGAAATCAAATGTTAGAGAGAAGCCCATCAAAAGAATGAACTTTCTTTGTAGAAAATTGTTTACTTTTATTTTGAACTTTTGAAAACTTTTTGAAAAGGAACATTATTATTAATTGTTCAATTAAAAGTAAGTCCATCTCTCATAACATTATCAGCTACACAGTATCTCAAAGGGAAATAATTTTATGGAAATACTTATTTGAATTATATAAATCAATTATTGCCAAAATATGCTTATTTCCAATATGTTTGAAAATATCTGGGAGAATGTGGGAGAATGTGCAGAGACAGTGAAAGCAGCAATACTAATTTTGCAAATTTTCAAAAAAGGCAAACAAAATTGGCATTCTGCCCATAAATGTTTATTTTGTTGTGTCTTTGAAAATAAAAATGTCTTGTAGCCTTAAAGATCCCCTTCTGTTCTAATGTGGTGAAAAATAGTTTGCATGTCTGGGTCTGATATAAAATAAAATAATCAAAGCTTTTCAACCATTGGCCTTTTATGTGCTGGGTCTTCCAAGGCAGTTCTTCTGAATTCTGGTGGCTGAATGTGGTCTCAATGATTTTCTGGTTGGCTCATTTGCATGCCAAATTCTGACATGTGCTATTGGTGCTAAACACACGACAAGCCCTTAAGCTTCTCCAACCTTTATAAAATATGGGGGTTTTGGTCTGCTTGTTTTTGTTAATAGACTCAGGCTTCTATCTGTCAGCGGAGAAGAAAAAAACCCAGCTAATTTGGAAAGTTAGCAAGAAAGAAAAAGCAAACTATCTGTAAGGAACACCATAGCATCTCTTCAAAGTATGCTCAGAACTTTTCATGCAGAGTCACCAGTGTTTGTGGTTACCAAATATTTTATGGACGAGTAAAGGTAAAAGATAGTGACAAAGGAGCATCTAGTAGTCCAAGGATCTGCAAGATTATGTTTGCCAGTAACTAATGCTAGATATTTAACTTCCATTTGGCTAACAGGTGAGGTGCCAGTAAAGGCACAGTACAGAAACTGTATTGTTGAACTGTCTGTGATTAACAGCACATTATGATACTTTGGAGCCTCAATAAAGAGAAGTGTGATGGCAGCTTGCCATAGATGACAGCAAGCTGTACAGTGTAAGGTACAGCAACAATTGAAGGGGGAACAATTCAGGACCAGCGCTATTTGGACAACCAGTACCAAACAGATGTTGTGGTTGCTACCTTCTAAGGGGCTAGGGCACCACACCTAGTGCACAGTTATGGTAGGCTCTGCTGCACTCAGTGGAGCAGAACGTCAGGATGGCTGGTGAAAACCATACTTGTACAGGGTAGTAAACAGAAGTTAGTACAGAGATATATACTAACTAGTAGATGATAGTAACAGAGTGGCCTCTCATCCAGATCAGTGTTTGGATGCATTGCAAATTGTCTCAGTGTCCACAACAGTCCTATTACAGCCAGGAAAATAATCACTCAGCAAATAACAGCTCCACAAATAAAGGTCTGTGCTCCATTCCACCCATTAGTCATTGCCTATACAGCCATGCATTTGCCCGTCATTTGTTTAGGCTTGTAACATAGTCACTCTTGTCTCTGCATACCCTAGAATCACAATGGTACACATGATGATCAATGTTAGGAGCTCTGAACTTTCTGCTCATCATTTGCTTGCTGTGCATTCTGCAAAAGGTACAACACCTTGCTTTACAGTTGTCTTGAAAAAGACTACTTTAAACAGTCTGTATCAGAATCACATTGTGCTTTATGTATGTTGTTTTGCTGTGCACTGAAGTATATTCACTTTGATTGTGATTCTGTGTTTCATAACCAATCTCACTTGGTGCTTCCTGTGCTCACTGGGAAGTGCTTGTTTTGACACTTGACAGCAGTGTCATAGTATACCCTTTGTATTTCCCAGGCAGGTATTTTGATCAACTTAGATTTTTTTCCCCTTTCTAGCAATGATAGGATGCTCAGGCCCAGAATAATTAGGCTGATAAGCATCAATGAAGTTTTTAGACTTCAGAAATATGTCCAGATGGAAAGGGTGATGTACATTCTGACCATTTTTACTTAAATTTTGTATTCATGCCATAAGATGTAAAAGAGAAGAAAAGGAATGATCACTGGGAAAGAAAATAATTAACTTTCAAGCCATGTATAATAGTGGGAGCTCTGAAAACATTCATTTCAATTTTAGAGATGTTCCAGAACTCTTTGTGAATCCATTGTAGCCAACATAACTTTGGAACATCTTGCTTTTATAGTGTTTGCCTATTGTGACAGTAATCCATATTAAGCCATTGCAAGGGGATAGACTTTATTATTAATTATTATTATTAAGGGCTTGTCTACACTTACTGTACGGTAGTGGTGCAGCTGCATTGCTGCAGCTGTGCCACTGTACTGCTTCGTGAAGATGCTGCCTACGTCAAAGGGAGAGCTTCTCCCATTAGCGTAGGTATTCCACTGCCCTGAGAGGCAGTAGCTATGTTGATGGGAGAAGCCCTCCCATTGACATAGTGCTGTCTACACCAGAGGTTAGGTTGGTATAACTACATCTCTCAGGGGGTGTGGATTTTCCACACCCCTGAGCAATATAGTTATATTGACGTAAGTTTGTACTGTAGACCAGGGATTAGTCTTATGATTCCTCAGGTTGACTCTTTAGTACTGTTAACAGCATCTATGTCCTCTCCCTGACCTCTCAACAGCAGAAGTCTACACTTTTTGTGTGTGTAAACATCTATGGATGTGCCATTAGTCCATGCAGAAATCTGTCCTGGAATTGCAAAGGTTCCCATTGTACTAAATGGAACAAAACAAACAGATTCTCTCTCTTTGACTTTCTTTTTTATTTGCATTTTTATTGTTGTTGTGTTTGGAGGTGCAAACTGATGGATAAAATGAGTTTACGCTGTATTATTTATTTGGAAAATCTGCTGCCAGTTTCCATGGCAGCTCAAAGATCTAAAAAGGTGAAAAAAAATTAAATTATCTAAAATCCAGTGTTACCACAAGTAGGGATGTGTTGCTAACTCCACAGATACAGGGAACAATCATCTTTTGGATATTTGATAAGTCTAATGCTTGGAAGGTGTTTTGGCAAAAATGTGAACAGGATCTTGTGGGGAAAAATCTCTTGGTCATCAAACAGTATTTGGGAATAATGCAATTTTCACAGGGATAAGAAAATGTGCGTAATATATGAGGAAACCTTTACATGTGGCCCAAACAGAATATACTCTTCTTTTCCCTAGAGGAAGGATACATCTGCAGATGTACCCAATATTTCTTAAATACTAAACTTTGCTAGCTTGCTGAGTTACAAGATGTCTGCAGTTTGTCATATCTTTTAGACCATGCTTGTGGCCTGTCACTATGGCAACTGGTATACTGGCTTATATTTCAACACCTGGTCCTATCAGTGTTGCTATATACTATTGAAGTTAATTCATAAATCTATGTGAAGGTGAATATTGCTTTCATGTTAATTTGAGGCTCACCTGGCTCTGGCAAGTTTATAATTATATTTATGAAGTGAATACAGCAAATTGTTTGCTTTTTCTTCAATAATGATTTAATGAAAACTAACAGAAACAAATAAAAGAAGCTTTACCAATCACAGCCTCATGAAGTAAAAAGGATACTCTGTTTCCTTTATTTCCTCCAGATATGGATGTACTAATTACTAGCTGGCAACTACACTATTAAATCTGTCCTAGTGTCTGTCCAACCTCTAGGGACTAGACATAACAGTAGTCTTTAGTTAATATATTTCTCTCCCAAATTAAAATATTGTGATCTTTGTCTTATAGATTCATAGATACTAAGGTCAGAAGGGACTGTTATGATCATCTAGTCTGACCTCCTGCACAACGCAGGTCACAGAATTTCACCCACCCACTCCTACAAAAAACCTCTCACCTCTTCTTTTCTTCTCTTTCCAATCTTTATCCACTTTTAAGGGGAAATATCCAGAGACGACAAAAGATCATTTGCTGTTAGAAAAAACAACAACACATGAACTAGTTTGAGAATGTAGGTGAGTTATGTCATCAGACAGACCAAGGGCCAAATACTGAAACCAGCTGAGAACCTGCAACTTCCATTTAATTCAATGGGACTTTCATAGTCTTAGCACCTCTCAGGATCTGGCTTTAATTCTGTGCTCAATCCTGGCACTCATACACTGAGTAATCCCTAAAAGCACAATCTTGTCTTCTGAAATCAATAGGGCTACTTTTAGAGGGCCAGACAGCAATCCCCTTAATCAACTTGAACAGTCCTTTATTCCAAAACCAATCCCATTGACCTCAATGGGGATACCTGTGGTCACTGTAAGTTGGAGTGGCAAGGTGGAGTGGCCTCCCTCTGATGCAGACAGGGAGGAACCACTCCCTGCCCCTTGGTAGGTGGAGCCAGACTGGGCCCTCCCCTTGTGCCAAAAGTGGAGAGAAGCAACAGGAAGTATAAGAGGATGGGCCTCCAGCTCAGTTCAGGGGGAGCCAGGGAAGGAGTTGGATGATGCTGGCTCCTGAACCAGGGACTGAGCTGTATCAACCCCTCCCTCTGGAGGAACATCCGGAAGAGCTGTCACCTGGCAAGTATCTGGAGGAGCTGCTGCCCGCAAATACCCCAAGCAGCTGCTGGAACCCCGAGGGCCTGTGAGTAACAAAGCCCTATAACCAGGTAGGGGTATTAAGTAGCCAAGGGAAACCAGCCATTAGTCTTGTTGTGTGTGTTGAAGCTACAGTCAGTGTGTTTCTGTAGGATCCCTGCTGACCCAGTGGCAGGATTTCCTGCCACTATTAGGGTTCCTGGGCTGGGACCTGGTGAAGTAGGGTGGGCCCAGGTCCTCCAACCCCCTGCTGCCAACCCCACCCCTGTGTTGGCAGCTTACCCACCTTACACCGGACAGCCTTCATTTGTTTCATGTCAGCCCCAGCCAGGGAGCTGGGACCCAGACTGCTTTTTCTCTGACCATGCTAATTCCCTGTTGATTAGCTTTTAGCCACTAAGTGGTGTAGCAAGGCAGAGTGACCTCCCTCTGACCACTCCTAGCCACTGCAGAATAAGACATCACTGCCTGGATCAGAATAAGGTACTACCCAATGTGAGTAAAGATGGCAGAATCCTACCATTTGTCACTCTTCCACCTTTGGCAAAATAATCATATAATGATATTAGCAAATTCTACTGATTTCACTTTTACCATATGTAAAATGAAAGTTGTAAGCAGTAAGTGTTTATTTTATATTCTAGTTTTACCACTGTCTGTAGTATTGGAAAAAGTCATGAATTTAGTGCAATACACTACTTTTCAAACCATACCGACTGTATACATTGGACAGTTTCTCTTTTTTTTAATTATACCATCCAAAAGATCATTAATTTTGGCATTCTCTGAAAAGAGCACCTATAAATACAGTGTATGACATGACTCTCAAAAACTGAACAGCAGAATGAGCAATTGGAATCTGAGGAAATCTGATATCAGAAATTAAATGAAGTCTATTTGTACAATGCAATCAGAGCTCACACTTCTGTCCGCTTGCTGTAGAAAACTAGCTTTTTCAATTTCCTGCCTTATGAAAGTATAAGTGTTAGGTCATTTTAGTATAAGAAATGTTCATATATGTATTATGTCTGGAGAGGGATAGTTACTGAAATAGCCTACCTGCTCTTATACCCTGAGGGAAATCAGCCCACTTTGTTATCTGTGAAAAATGTGAGGGTAACTCAAAGGTTTGGTAGCTGAACATGCTGTAATATCCAATTGAATTTCCCATTGAACTGAACAGGGCCATTCATGTGAGACGGAAAATGAGAGAGAAATAGAGAGGGAGACATGGAGGAGACCCTTCATCCATTCTCTCTCCATGATGCATGGATATGAAAAGAGGGCAAGCTTCCCCAAACACTACAATAGTAAAAAGGACACCTGTTTGAATCTGACTAGTGATTATGACTTGATTACATTCAATATGGGAAATAGGTCCCAAACAGTAATATATATTCAAAAATGTGATTCAGAAGGGCTGATTTCTCAAAGCTGAGGAAAATTATGAGTAAAATTGATTGGAAGAAAATAAATTAGAAGAATATGAATGACAATTGGGCATCCTTGAAGTGTCTATATTTGATGGCCAATAAGGCAAGAATTCACAATCAAGAAAGAGGTCAACTTTGCCTAAAAGCCAAACCTGGTTCAGTGGTGAAGTGAAGGCAGCAATTAGAAATAAAAAAGCAACCTATAACAAGTGGGGGGGAGTGGGGAAGGGGAAATAGTAGCAATAAATATAAATGAGAAGTTATGAAGCATAGAAAATTGATAAGGGATGATAAAGACATCAGGAAAGAAACCCATGGCTTGCAGGGCTAAAAGGAAGCAGTTTTAAAAGTATATTAGGAGCATAATAAATCCTAGCAATGGCCCATTATTGGATAAAAATGGTTAAATTGTTAATAGTAATGCAGAAAAAGCAGAAGAGTTCAATAAATATTTCTGTTCTGTGTTTGGAAAGAAGCAGGATGATTTACTTGTATCATATGAGGATGATGAAGTACTTTCCAGTCCATTAGTAACTGAGGATATTAAACAACATCTATCAGGGATAAATATTTTTTAAATCAACAGTCCCAGATACCTTGCACCCAAAAGTCCTAAAATATTTGGCTGAGGAGATCTCTAGTCCACAGATGTTATTTTTTTAATAAATATTGGAATACAAAGAAAATTCCAAAAGTTTAGAAGAGTGCTAATGGTGTGTAAATATTCAAAAAGGACAAGTGGGATGACCCAGGTAACTGTTGGTTAGTGTGACATCAATTTCAGGCAAAATAATGGAAAAGTTTATGGGATTCAGATGATAACAAATTAAAGGATAAGCATATAATTAATGCCAGGCAACATGATTTTATAAAAAATAGGTCTTGTCAGATAAACCAGATTTCATTCTTTGATAAGATTACAAGTTTAGTGAATAAAGGTAACTGCATAGATATAATATACTTAGACTTTTATAAGGCATTTGACTTAATACTGTATGACATTCTGATTAAAAATAGCACTATACAAATATCAATAAAGTACATTGTTAAATCGATTAAGAACTGGCTAACTGACAGATCTCACACAGCTATTGTCACTGGGGAATCATCACTGAATAAGGATGTTTTAGTGTGATTCCTCAGGGCCTGGCACTAGGTCTGATTCTATTCAACATTTTCATCATTATTTGA
Organism: Caretta caretta; assembly: GCF_965140235.1. Lineage (NCBI taxonomy): Eukaryota > Metazoa > Chordata > Testudines > Cheloniidae > Caretta > Caretta caretta. The sequence goes on from NC_134209.1 coordinate 58,642,754, forward strand.
AAGTAAAATTTGATAAAAATTTGTGGATGACACAAAGATTGGCAGAGTCATAAATAGTGATGATGACATGACAGTCATAATGAGTGAGCTGGTTCTCTTGGCCTATTCAAACAAAATGTGTTTTAATACATGTGTTTTAATATCTAAGAATAAGGAAGGCAAGTCATAGCTACAGAGATGGGTTCTGTATCTTGGAAAGTAATGACTTTGAAAAATATTTACTGGTCCTAGTGGACAAACAACTCAACATGACCTCCTACTGCAATGCTGTGACAAAAAGGGCTAATGTGATTCTTGGATGTATAACCAAGAAAGTACTGAGTAGGAGGGGAATGTCATTTTACCTCTGTATATGACATTTGTAAGGCACTTAAGAAGGATGTTTAAAAATTGGAGAAGGTGCAGACAAGAGCCACAAAAAGTATTTGAAGCCTGGAGGAAATGCCAGTGAGAGACTTGAAGATGTCAGTGAGCGTATGTCTACGCTATGAAATTTGGTTGATTTTATAGAAGTCAATTTTTAGAAATCTATTTTAGACAGTCAATTGTGTATGTCCCCACTAAGCGCACTAAATTGGCGGAGTGCGTCCTCACTACCATGGCTAGCATCGACTCATGGAGTGGTGCACCATGAGAAGCTATCCCACAGTCCCTGCAGTCTCCGCCCATTGGAATTCTGGGTTAAATTCCCAATGCCTGATGGGGTAAAAATATTGTCGTGGGTTGTTTTGGGTACATGTTGTCATCTCCCCTCCCTCCCTCCCTTTGTGAAAGCAACTGCAGACAATCATTTTGTGCTTTTTTTCCTGAGTTACCCATACAGACACCATAGCACTGCAAGCATGGAGCCCGCTCAGCTCACCACTGCTTTTGCAAGCATTGTAAACACCTCGCACATTATACTGCAGTATGTGCAGAACCTTGCTAAGAGACGGCAGCACAAGGACGATTGTGAGGAGGACATGGACACAGACATTCCTGAAAGCATGGGATGTGGCAATTGGGACATCATGGTGGCAGTGGGGCAGGTTGATACAGTGGAACGCCAATCCTGGGCCCAGAAAACGAGCACAGACTGGTGGGAACGCATAGTGTTGCAGGTTTGGGGTGATTCCCAGTAGCTGCGAAACTTTTGCATGCATAAGGCCACTTTCCTGGAACTCTGTGAGTTGCTTTTCCCCTGCCCTGAAGTGCAGGAATACCAAGATAAGAGCTGCCCTGACAGTTGAGACATGAGTGGTGATAGCCCTGTGGAAGCTTGCAATGCCTGACTGCTACCGGTCAGTCGGGAATCAATTTGGAGTGGGTAAATCTACTGAGGGGACTGCTGTGATTCAAGTAGCCAGTGCAATCACTGATCTGCTATCAAGGGTAGCTACTCTGGGAAATGTGCAGGTCACAGTGGATGCAATGGGTTTCCCTAACTGTGGTGGGGCGATAGACGGAATGCATATTCCTATCTTGGCACCGGACCATCTTGCCAACCAGTACATAAACCACAAGGGGTACTTCTCAATGGTGCTGCAAGTACTGGTAAATTAGAAGGGATGTTTCACCAACATCAACGTGGGATGGCCGGGAAAGGTGAATGACACTCGCATCTTTAGAACTCTGGGCTATTCAAGCAGCTCCAGGAAGGGACTTAATGCCCAGTGGTTAAGTGGTTGGGGGATGTTTGAAGGACTTAGGGGTTGACGTGTGCTTATTGCTAGCTTGTGTGAGGGACAGCAGAGCCCACATGGACTGAGAGGGGAGTATTTGTGTTGCATGTGGCTGAGAAAGTCAGGGAGCTGACCCCTGGCAGTACCAACAAGGCTACCTCATGCTATGGACAGGTGGTAACAACGTGCCTCCCAACCTGCGTACCTCTGGGAAGCATCACAGTGTGAAACTAGTGCTATTATGTCCAAGTGCATTTTTGCACACACTTGGCATTTGTTCTGGTGCGAAGGAGGCCAAGAAAGGGATGGGGAAGTGCAGCCCTAGAGAGAGAGACAGTGTCAAAATGGCAGAGAATCCTGTGGCACCTTGTATACTAACAGACGTATTGGAGCATTAGCTTTCATGGGTGAATACCCACTTTGTCGGATGCATGTCAAGTGTCATACCTTTATAATAGGTTAGCAATCCATCCCCCTACACCCTTCTCCACCTTTGTTTCTTTTTCTTCCTTATGGTCTTATAGAGGCTCAGCTGCACAAATCATTCTCAACCTAATACTGTGTTACAAATAGACAGCAGATGCAAATGTGATCTTTGTCATAAATGTGATACAAAACAGGATAATCATGATCACACCTCTTTTGAGACACATGGCCACAGAGCAAGTGTTTTTTGGTTGAGCTGCCAGATTCCTGACTGAAGTAGTGATTTCAAGGTTCTACTCTCTGTTGGGCCCCTTTGTAGGACTGTTACTCACACTGTTGACTTGCACAAATAGTCCCACTGACCTTATAAAATGAGTTCAGTGAATTTTACAGTAGTATTTTGATCACAGTGGGATTTCTTTTTAGATGATAAGGTTTCTAAGTAGCTCAGGAAGGCCTCCTATTTGTGTCCTCCACCACCTAGTTATAGCACTACTTGTGCTGTCAGTTTGTTAGTCTATAAAATGTGAGATGTTGGGCTAAATGTCATGAGTTAAGAGTGCAAAATTGCCCCCCCCAAAAAATTGTGGTGACATCACTCACTGGTAATAGCATGACAGCTCCTGCTCAGAAAGTCTATCTTCCTTTGCTTCCATAATTTAAATCCTCATTTGGCAACTTTGGGCCTCACTTTCTTTGTCTTACTTTCAAGCAGACTTTGTTGAAGTGGAAACATTTTTGTCATGAAAATATTTATGAAAAAAGTATGTATTTTTCAACAGAAAATTTGCAAACTCCAAAAATGTTTGTTTAGCCCTGCTCTTATTATCTTTAGCTGGACTACACAATAGAATTGGATTTGGCCCTTAGCTGTTTAATTTCCTTTTTGCTAAGCTCATCTTTTCCTTTTAATTAACAACAAAGTTTTCTTCCAGCTTCTCCCATTTCACTATGCCCATTCACTAGTCCTATTTAGACTCAAAATTTGGAAAACAGCAAATATAAATTAACTGTGCTTCTCACACATCATTGCCAATTTTGCTGTCTCTTTTAACACTGTCATAATGTGCCAACTACTTGTATTTGGGATGGTGGATAACTAACAATGGCACAAATGTTTAGCTGCACAGTAGAGATGTGTCAAATGGAGGGTATTAGAATCCAGACTAGAATTAGAGTAGGGGTTGGGGTTTGAGTCTGATCAAGGTGTTCAAAATTTCAGTTAGGATTTGATCATGCATAAATCTTAAGAACTCCTCTCATAAATTTGTTTCTAAGAAATATCTCCCTAAGGGCTAGATTGTGCCTAGCCTTTACATGGGTGTTCAGTGTTAGGGAGTGTGGAAAGTGCCTACCCTACTATCCCTGTGTGGCCCGCGTAAGGGAAAAACACAAATGCATGCTGGAAACAGAGGTGAATACTGTCTCACCAATGCAGAACTTTACCCCAAGTTCATCAAGGGGTAGTGTGATCCTTTGCTAACCTTAACACTGGGATGCCTCTCATAAGGTCCAGCCTCTCATAAATTTGGATTACACAAATGACCACTTTCTCTTGCACAAGATAACTAAGTTTCACTTCAACCACCTTAATGAAATATCTCTGTATAACCAGACTTACAGAAAAGATAAAGGTTGCTCTTGGATTCCAGTTTTAACTTTCCAGTGCCCTTTAAATATGAAATGTGATTAAACTGATACAAGTACGAAACGATTCTCAATAATAATTGAATTCAAATACGTACATATTTAATATCAACAATTCAATGTGCATTACATTCTGCAAATGTAAAAGGTTTTTATATTCAACTATTCTAACCGTTCTTTACATATTCCTTTCTTTTTCAGCTAACTGTGCCAACTTTTCTTGAGTTAAATTAGAAGGTGATGAATGTTTGTTTTCTCTTTTAAGAACTAGTCTTGGTGACAGATACTTTGTTTCACTTTCAGGTTCAGACTAAACATAATGTTTACCTCCCAACTCATTACAGTATCTTGCACAAAGATGTTAAGCACCGTTGTACAAACATGAACATTTTAAGCACTCTGGAATTAGCTGTCCTGGTGAGGCCAGCACCTAGCACATGGGGCGCTGAATCCTGTTTGGGGCCTTTAGGTGCTGCCACACTATAAATATTAAATAATCATAATAAAAAAAGAACTCTTACACAACCAAGTACACTGATTCTGTGATTAGGAGTGCACCAACATTAAATTATTTTTATTGCTCTTATTCTTCAAGACTGAAAAAACATGCTGGGATTTTATAAAGTTTGCTCAAATGCAAGTTCCCCACTCCATGTTCCAAATGGGAATCAATATTTATCTGGAAGCAGAGGAGGTTTCTGGAACCACTTCCTAGCAGTGCCCGGACCTCTGAGTGCTCTGGAGGCTGAGCATTTCTAGAGGTTGTTAAGAGCATGGTTAAGTGGCAGGCTGCACAATCAGGATTTTCAAAGCTCACCTAAGAACATCAGTGGTTCTCCTTTTCCTGCTGTTAGGAGCCTGGTTTGCTGGCCTCACCTGCCCTCTTGCTACATCTCAGAGGCCGCGCAGCCCAGCCATTGCTGATGCCTGAAGTAGCGGGGGAAGAAGCTGTCTGATGTGGCTTAACCCTGCAATTCTTCATATCCATGTGATGTGCTTATGTCTATGTGATTGCTAGTGGCCCTCAAGAGAAGGAAAAGTGAGAGTGTGGATGCATCACTGAAACTTAAATCTGAGCTGAAAATAGATATAAAAAACAATACTAATCAAAACACTAACAGTGTAACCTTTTTCATGTTCAAGATCTCTTTAGGGCATTTGGAAGAGTTTAAGTGCACTATATTTTACTGTACCTTTGCTTTTACTCTAAGCAAGGGAAATCAGGCTCTGAAGTGTCATGCAAATGTTAAATGTGCAGCAAACTGCTATATCTCTCACTAAACTCACAGAAGACTGTTTTTTCTTTGCTTTTTTTACTTCTAATGCAATACTACTGCAACTATAATTTATCAATTTTAATTTAACAAAGACAGAAGAACCAGAGAACATCAGTTTGTCTCTCTAACATCTTCTCACAAGGTTTGGAAAGGATGAAAATACATTTTGGTTTTGGATAATTCAGGATACCATCTTTTAACATTCTTAATCTCTTTTCCAGTAACCCATTTATATGGTTATTTTTTTTTTATTATTGCTATTATTGTAGTATGTAGGATCCCCAGTGATGGATCAGGATGTTGCACAAGATGTTGTACAAACACAGAACAAAAAGACAGGTTTCAGAGTAGCAGCCGTGTTAGTCTGTATTCGCAAAAAGAAAAGGAGGACTTGTGGCACCTTAGAGACTAACACATTTATTTGAGCATAAGTTTCCGTGAGCTACAAAAAGACACTCCCTGCTCCAAAGAGCTGATGATCTAAATATAAGACAAGGGAAAACAGATGGATCCAGACAGAGACAGTGGAATTAAAAGCAACAATGACACTATATTGGTCAGCATGATAGGAAGTAGTCTCAGTACACCAGCAGCCTAATTGTTGAAAAGTTTTTTTTTCTTTTGTAGTCTTCATGGCAGAGGAGTTTTAAGAAAGGATTTGAAAGAGGTTTATGATTTAGTTTTGTAGATGTTTACAGCGGTCATATCCTAACCTTAAGGGGCAGCATGGGAGAAAGCGTGAAGGTGCTTTTTAAAAAAAAATAACAAATGGGCGATGAAGGCTGGCATCATGGGGTGGTTGGAGGTTTTAGTCAATCTTTTGACTGACAGAGATAATAAGTAGGGTGGGTATACATCACAAAGAGCTTTGAAAGTGAACACAAGTAACTTATGTTTGATACAACAGAGAAGGAACAAGTGGAGGGATGCAAAGGGAGGGTAACATGGTCTACCACAAAAGTCTCCTTAAGGCATTGTTTTCCTTCAAAGTCAATGCCTGTGTTCTAGCCCATGAAAGCTTATGCTCAAATAAATTTGTTAGTCTCCAAGGTGCCACAAGGACTCCTTGTTGTTTTTGCTGATACAGACTAACACGGCTACCACTCTGAAACCTGTATTATTTTGTTTTAGCCACCAGCAGGTGAAGAACACCTGATCTTCCTGTAACCTTGCGATCCTCATCCCATCTCCCTCCCTCTTTTGTTTCTTGTCCTCATTTGTGCCATCTTTGAAAACTAGATTGTAAGTCAAGGTCATGTTAAATATCTCGCTTTGGGATGCTGTAAAAAAAAATCACAAACAATTATAATTAATAACATCATAGGATGACTGTCAACTTTATAACCCAGAAACCGAATAAGTGACTTTCCAAATATACAGAACCCAGTGATGTGAGGGAGTCAGTCACACTCATCATGAGTTAACCAAGGCATGATAGTGAAATTTATTTTCATTCTATCGGGTCATTTCAGCAGATTATGCTTTCTTCTTTTGTTCCCATTTAAAAACAAAACAAAGCACTTATTTGGAAAGGAATGACTGGGAAATAACATTAAATAGTTACTTTAAAACCATTTCTGCTGGATCAGCTAGTACTCTGGAAAATGTCTAAAATAATCCTACAGTAAATTATAAATATATCCTAAAGAATGTCTTAGCTACATATCTGAGAAATTATTTAGGAGATATTTATATTTTCCTGATTTTTAGCTCACCTGTTTGCTATTTGTTAGCAATCCCTTTCACATTAAGCACTTTCAGAAACATTGGTGTGCTTGTAATAAATGTAATGTTTAGCTTCTAATCTTGTCTATTTGGATTTGCAGGATGCATTGAACTTGTTTTTCTTCAATTTCTTTCAGCCATTCTTTTCCTTCTGAGGTGCTATGCCTGAAAAATTCAAATGGCTGGCTTGGTCTCAATTGACTATTTTTTTTATGGTTATTTATTTTTCCTCATTGCTTCAGTTAGCAGGTATGCTGCTATTGCACAGTGATCAAGGGGTCCCAAATCCCAAAGCTCTTTCCATCCATTGATCAAAATAAATCTTAGTTGGAAAACTTCTATTCTGGGTAATAATTCCTGGGTGGTAGGTAAGCCGATTTAGGATAGCTAATACCATTCATCACTGAAGTCAGGAAGCCTGCAGGGCTGGAGAGCTGGATAACTTTGGAGCTCAGTTTAAGCAGGGTAGGTCAAGTACACTTTCAACATAATAACAAAGCTAAAAGGAAAAAAAATCACTGTGGGAACAAAGCTCAGTAGATCTTTAGCTCTTATTTTTTTTCTAGGGTTTTTTTTTTTTCCAATATGATATTTACAACCATTAAAATACAAATACTCATTACTGTGTAACTGTAATATTCAGGCGTTCATTAGCTCATTATCACAAATATTGCACTTGTATTTTTGCTATTATTTCATTTGTTATTTATATAAGGAGTGAAGCTTAAAAAAAAGGGTAAAGATAAAGGGCTGTGTGAAAAATAATGTGGAGAGAAAACAGATAAAATATAAGAGAATAAGCTACATGTGATTCTCCCCTAAAAGGGTGTCCACTGGTCTGTGTTCAACAAAAAAGGGGAAAACCAGAAGTAAGCAAAATGTCTATATAAATGTATTGGATAGAATTGACAAAGGACAATCCTTAGTTGACAAAGGGAGTCAGTGAGGACTCAGACCCAGAGCCACAAAGGTAAATAGGCTTCCAACTTCTTTGAAATTAAATACTGTTGAGGATATGGTCCTCAAATAAAAGAATGGGAGGGCAGAAATGAAGCAATCTGGATGAAAAGGGCCACTGTGAGTCAGGGACACTGGATAAAACAAGCAACCTCCCTCTGGGGTGAACTCCCACAGGAATTGGAAATAATGGTCAAGTTTGCCAAATATGGCAGACAATGATTGCTGAGTCATGCTGATGGGACAAATCCCTTTCCCATGTGTTCAACTAAATGCATTTACACAGTTAACATGGATAATGATCCCTTTGTTCTTGTCCTGGCCACTAGTTGATTCACAGAATGTTGCATGTTGCTCTGGCCATCTTTTTTCCTGCTTAATATCTGGCATGCCATTGCTGACTGCATAACATAATGCTGACTCTGGAAATTATTGGTTATGACACAATCCTTATGGAAGAGAAAGGTTAAAGGGGATAGGATACTGGATAGGGATCCTAAAGAGGATTGAACAAGTGAATAAACATTGTATGGTACAGTTACTAAATAAATGAGAGGAAAAGGGCTAAAACTGGGCACTTCAACAACTCCCATAACCAAATGCCCTGAGTACCTTTTCTTTAGTTGTAAAAGTTTCATGAAGCCCCAAATCTTGTGATTAATTTCCTATTCAGCATTGTAATAGGATTAGATGAAAATTCAGTGACCAAAGTTCTGCTGGGTTGGAGCAGTACCCTTTATAGCTGGGAAGGGAAGGAAAGGTGGATTTTCACCTTTATGCTTCTCCCTCCCCCATCTTAGGACCAGCTGGGGACCTCGGGGCTACTGTAAATTACACTTGGCTGTAATAGCCCCCCAAGGGGCTAATTTGGCAGCTTGGGATTGCTGGAAAACAGCAGTTTTCTGGTCATATTACCTATACCATTGGGCCATAAAGGGTGAGGTTTGGGGGTTTATAAACCTAGCCTATACCACCTGGAGATTCCTCTGTACTGAAAGAATCCCCAGGAAGCTGATTAAACTGTCTTTATGACCCCTTTGCTCTGCAGGAGCAATTCAACTCCTTAACAGAGCTGAGGATCTGGCCATCATTGATTATATATGATAATGAAAGTGCTTTAGAAATATCACAAATAGTATAGACAGACAGATATAACAACACTGAAGTGTAAATTCTAGTCAGTGGCCTTCTCAGCTTCCTTAACAATATGTCTTGAATAGATCATGAAGTGGGCTAATACCCCCATTGAGGCATGTTTAAATTACTCCTACATAAACAGATACTGTGGCAGAAGTAAATACATTCTAAATTTGCCAGAACTGAATATCACAGATGGACAGACCTCTTCTGGCCCAAAGCCTTATTGCACATAATTCCACCTAGAAAATGGTAATAAATTACTTGTCTCAGTGAAATGTGTTTGTGTTTCAGAATATTGGCAGGTGCACCTTACTCAGGTGGCTGTGTCACCTATGTGTGAAATCCTCATTCTATGCAAAATTAGAAAATATATTATGACATAATATCTTACTACCTATGATTCATTTGGAAATGCCAGAATCCAAGTATGAAGGCACAACACATGCCAATGTCTGCATCAGCCTGATTTTAAAATCAAGCAACGGTGCTTGTACACTTCAAAAAACAATTCCTAGCTTTTAAATTGTTCCTGGAGTCCTGTCTAAGCTGCAGCAAACATGTATCAAACCCTCTCTTTTGTAATTCTGAGCCTGCTTTTGTATTAAACAACAGTTCTCAATAGTTTTAATTTATTCTCATACAGATAGACTTAAACTAAGTCAGGAAAGTGAGACAGTGGCATAATTGTCTGTTTCCTAATTCTGAGCGGAATTGATTTTCACAGAGGAGAAGCACAATCATTCTCTAAAGTAGTACCACCTTCAGAGAGATTTGCATCCTCTCTCACACTGAAATGATGGTGCCAAATTCCACCTTCAGTTACAGTAACTCCTTGCTTAACATTGTAGTTATGTTCCTGAAAAATGCTACTTTAAGTGAAACGATGTTAAGTGAATCCAATTTCCCCATAAGAATTAATGTAAATTGGGGGGGGGGGGTAGGTTCCAGGGAAACAATTTTTGCCAGAAAAAAAGACTATGTATACACACACATACAGTATAAGTTTTAAACAAACAATTTAATATCAGTACACAATGATGATGATTGTGAAGCTTGGTTAAGGTGGTAGAGTCAGAGGGTGGGATATTTCCCAGGGAATGCCTTACCACTAAATGATGAACTTGCACTCGGCTGAGCCCTCAAGCATTAATGCATTGTTGTTAATGTAGCCTCACAAGGCAATGGATGGAGGCGACACAGCACGGCGGAGAGAGACAGAGACAGAGACACACGCTGTGTGTGTGTGTGAGTGTGTGAGAGGGAGAGAGACAGAGACACACACCGTGTGTGTGTATGTGTGTGTGATTCAGTGTGTGTGTGTGTGAGAGAGAGAGAGAGAGACAGACACACACACCCTGTGTGTGTGAGAGAGACGGGCATTGCCCCTTTAAGTAGCTGACCCCATTGCCTTTTTAAGTAGATCAGCAAACTGAGACAGCAGCTGCTGCCAGCAATCTCCCTCTGTCCTGAGCCCTGTGGTGTCCCCCTCTGCTCTGTGCAGATGAGGTATGGGGCAGCAGGAGGAGGGGGACACCCTGACATTAGCACTCTACTTTCCCCTCCCCTTCTGCACAGCAAGCAGGAGGCTCCCAGAAGCAGCTCTAAGGCAGAGGGCAGGAGCAGCACATGGCAGTGGGGGGAGGGACAGCTGAACTGCCTGGCAATAGATAGCCTGCCGGCCAGCTGCCACACAAGGAACTTAGAGGATCTTATAAGGGGGCTGCCAGTCCACCCTGGTTCCATGCCCCCACCAACTAGCTCAGACGGACTGCTCTTTCTGCAAGCAGTGGACAAAGCATGTGGCTGCCAAACAACATTATAAGGGAGCATTGCACAACTTTAAATGAGCATGTTCTCTAATTGATCAGTAATGTAACAATGAAACAGCGTTAACCGGGATGATGTTAGGTGAGGAGTTTCAGAGTGGTAGCCGTGTTAGTCTGTATCAGCAAAAACAACAAGGAGTCCTTGTGGCACCTTAGAGACTAACACATTTATTTGGGCATAAGGTTTCGTGGGCTAAAACCCATTTCATCAGATACATGGAGTGGAAAATACGGCAGGGAGGTATAAATACCCAGCATATGAAAGGATGGGAGTTGCCTTACCAAGTGGTCAGTGCTTGGTCAGTGCTAACGATCCAATTCAATTAAGGTACATGGATCATCTCCAACTGAACTCAATGAAATTCACTTCTGTAAATGAAAACAGAATTAGGCAATGGTACTCATTTGTAGGTCAATTCTCATGTCCAGCTGAGCTCAGTTTACCTGATTAGTGGGGGAGGCAGAGGTAGGTCATGGTATACTTACTTTCTGCCCCATACAATCCAGTGGCTGGTTTGGCTTCTGGCTTGAAGTAGAGCAGCCTCAGATCTGCTCTTATTTCTACTAGCAGGAACAGCTATCTATAGCTATTCCTCCAGCTTTGGATCAGCTGTCCACTCAGGCCCACCCCTGTTACTCCCCAGACACCCTCTTTGTCCTGGAAGGGGAGTAGGTGGCATAAAGCTCCATGCTGGGGGAATCCTGAGAGGTCTCAGTCCTTGGGGGGTTCCCTCTTCTTCTCCCCCTCCCCCCACAACAGAGCTTAAGGCCAGAAGAAACCATTACATCACCTTGTCTGACCTCCTGCATATAACAGGCCATCAAATTCCACCCAGTGCCCCATACACTGAGCTCAACAACTTCAGTTGAACCAAAGTGTTTTAGTCCTCAGGAGACCACATCCTAGCAAGTGATCCACACCCCATATTGCAGAGGAAGGCAAGGAAAAAAAAAACAGTTTAAGTTGCTTGTGCAGTTGAGTAGTACAAAGTGGAGTAAACACAGGGCAGGGTTCAGCCCTCTGTCTCAGAAAATATTTATTTATTTGTAGTCCCTTTTTTCATTTCCTTACAGTACTGAAAATTACTACATAAGCCAGCCAGTGCTCCAGGCTAGACTCTCACTACTCCGGGTCAGCACAAGCTGAGAGTGCCACTGAAGCAGCATATTCACTTCCTAGGGGAGTACCTCCTGTCACTACTCATTGCATCTTTGTTGCTGAGCTAGCCTGGGAGCAACTTTCGTGTGATCTGAAAGAACTCACCAAGAAAGGTCACTGTGATATGGGTCCTTGGGAGGGCCCAAGGAAGTTCTCAGTGGGAGACAGAGAAAGAAGAGAAGTCCTCTGCTAAAGGCATTCCAATACATAAATTTTTAACAAAATCCTTCAGCTATACAATATACTTTTTATATTTTAATATATAGAAAATTTGAAATGATTCATCAATATACATGCAACAACATGGAGTATACCAGTTTCAACATGTTGTGTACATTAGAGCCCTGCTGGGTCTGCTTAAACTATGTTAACCCTTTATATTTATTTCCTAACAATATGCCAAAGCTCGGTCTTGGTGGAATTGTCTAAATAGCTAATATGGGACAGATACTCATCATTTTTGTCTTCTTTTTTTTCTTATTCCCTCTCCTCCTTTCCTACTTGCTGTTAAACTTGCATCACTGTCATTTACTGTCAGAGTTTCCAATTATACTATCAAAAACGGAAGCTGGAGAATTCTGATTTTTATCTACATTAGACAAAAGGAGCATGTGACATTCTTCTGTTTAAAGTACAAATGTATTAGATGTATAAAGGGTGGCAGCTCCAAGAACCATGAGTGCTCCCTGCCCAGGATCTGCCATTTCACTCTGTGCAGTTCTGGTTGGTCCCGACCTGCTAATCGGGTAGAAGCTAAAAGGAGACGCTGAATCATGATAAATACATATTTGTCAGAGTTGTTCCTTGTTATTTTCATTTTTCTGTCTTGTATCACTGATATCAATGGTGATTCCTACATCTACAGAAAAATGTGCCACTTACAACCTTTCCAGTTTGACTAGATTAGAAATAAATACTACCATGAGTGCCTTTTTCTTTAGAGACTCATTCATCCTCAAGTTAGTGTATACAAATACCCCCAAATAGTCATAAATAAACCTCAAAGGGTTGAGAGGTTCAGGTCACTCTGAATACTTGTCTAAAAGCTCAGATTCCTGTCTGACCCTTAGCCAAACTGACCAAGGATACTGGACCTATTCATCTCTAGTCCCACTCCATTGACTTACATCGTGCTTCACCAGTAATTAATTTGTTTCCCTTAATTGGGAATCTTGTGAATACAAATATTCTGAGCTACCCTGTCAGACTTCATATAACCAAACCATCTCACCTTACCCAATTCCCAGTCATAGATCTTTGATGTAGGTTGTGTCATCTTGCATATCACTATTCCTATGGGCACAATTGTTATTTCAGAAACAAATTAATTTATTAAACAAGCAGAGTCCTCTTAAATAGTTACCAGTTTAGAAACTGTTCTGTTTAAAAACAACAATAATAATATCTCCACGCTGTGGGCATGACTCTGCAATTAATTACACTGATTTTTCACCTATGCAGCTGCATTAAATACCACAAAATTAAGACTGATTTTCCCTGGTGTGTACAGTGGAAGTATCAGAGTCAATGTTTTTGTACGGCTTATATAAAGTCTGCTTCTTGTCTCACACCAGTGAAAATCAAAGGTAAAATCACTAAAGATTTTCCTTTTAAAATGAGCATATTATCCAAATTATAAAATAATGGCTAAGTACCAATAACTGGAGAAACCACAGAAGTTATTAAGATATTAGGCCACTGCCAGAACTAGACAGAGGCAGAATTTAGGCTATAATATTTTTTCCCCCTGACTTTTCCAGTTGGTGTTAGAGCTCTCAATTAAAATTCAAACTCACTTTCAAAGACAGCAAATGATAATGGCTTCTGCTGAGTTGCATTTACTTTCTTGATCATATGGGATAAACTCAGGCAGGAATGTGGGACACAGGAAGAATATTGGATAACCTGCCTGGAAAGGAGGGAAGAGGTCTAGTTGAACCTCATCAGTATCCCTTAAAGAGACAGGTCTTTGAGGAAAGACAACACTGGCAGCACCTAAAAGTGGCATCTTCACAGTCAGAAGAGCCCCTTTAATGTCAGCAGTTCCAGAATCTGTGGTACTGGGAGACTGACTGAGAGGTATTGAAAGGGGAATAGTTGAGTATAGGGGTAGAGTAGGTTCTGGCACTGGACTGCAGTGACATCAGGGCATATATTTCAAAATTGACTTTCTGCTCTCTTGTGTTACCCTGGATTATCTGAACCCAAAGCTACGGTATCTAGTCTCTGTTTTCCAGGCGACGTAAGGAAATAAATCAGTGGGGCACACAGCATCTTCATCTGATAAATGATTAGTACACACAAGAATGCTTCCACTCAAAAATACTTGTTTTTATTGAGTACAAAGAACACATCAAAATTACCAGTAGTCTAGAGCCCTGTAATGAGGCGGTATGGTGCCCCACCACCCCGCAGAGGGAAGAACCTCCCCGGACACCAAAGTGGGCAGATCCAGTGGATCCTGTGCCCGCCCCCCAGAGGTCAAGGTGCAGGACAGGAAGTATAAAAGCCCAACCCCAGAGCTCACTTGGACCGCAGCTGCCAGAGAGGCCAGACGTTTGTGGCCTGGCTTCGGCTTGGGAGACCCCGGGAATCCGTGGCCCACCTGAGGACTGGCCAATGACCAATGCACGGAGGAGCTGCCAAGCCTACCCATCGCAGGCTACCCAGAGGAGCTGCCAAGCCTACCTGTCACCAGCTATCCAGAGGAACCCCTGGTGCTGGAACCCTCCGAGGACCCCACCCTGACCCAGGTACCCTACGAGGGGGAGTCCAGAAGTTGCTCGGGGGTAGACAACCCTAGTCTGGCAGCAGCACTGCCAGAGCCAATGTCAGTGTGTTGCGGCCAGGATCCCCACTGACACAGCAGCGGGTCTTCTGCTGCTGGTAGGGCCCTGGGCTGGGATGCAGTGGAGTGGGTGTGCCTGTGTCCCCCTGCCACCCACCTCCCAGGCGGCAGTCTCCCCCACTCCCTGGTTGTTCAAAGCCAGGAGCCTGGGTTTTTCTGTTGAACTATTTGCTCAGTCCCTGCCTGAGGGCCTGAGCTTCTGATTGTTTGTTTGCTGCCCTGCTGTGACCCAGGGTCCGGGCTTATTTAGAACTATTTGCGGGGCCCTGCCTGAAGGTCTGGGCCATAGACTGGGTATTCCCCAAGCCAGCAGAGAGGGTGTAGCGAGGTGGTGTGGGGCCCCACCACCCCACAGAGGGACGAGCCCCGGCTAAGTCCCCTTACAAGCACCAAAATAAATATAGCTACCCAAAGTCTGAGGTGGTGTCAAGGGATTCAGCTCTGGTGTTCTGGTGGCCAGCCTTTTTCCTAGCCAATGGAGAGTTTGATGCCAGTCTCCTTGCTCATAGAAAATCCAAACTTCTCCAACATACACTCTCTAACTAAACTCTTTATAGGTTTTCTCTGGACCAAGCATATCACTCTTATGTCCCCTAATAGGCTAACAATATTCCTAGCAACAGCAAATAATAATTTATTATTCTACTTATCAGAAAAGCAACTTCAGCAAGAAACTTACAAGCACAGGCACCCAGACCAATGTTAACTATTCACATTTCCCCATCCCCTTCTCTTGAATCTGTCCTTTTACTTTATCTATCCTATTAGTAACACTGCAGCCATGCAGATGTTTTCGTTCTGTCTGCCTAAGCCAAAGCCAGATTTTTCCTGTGATGTTCTCGCTTCCAGCTTGTGGTAGCTAAGTGTACAAGATGGCTGCAGGTTATGCCAAGTCCAGTTCTCTCGCAACATTTGTACCTGTTGCCTGCACCTCTTGGGCAGCACCAGTGTGAATGAGAGAATGTTTAGCGTCCTGGTGACCTTAAGGTGTACCTGTTAGGAGAGGGCTCTGGATCTGACTGAAGACTTTGGGCACTACTGTAATAATAAATAAATAAATAAACAAATAATAAGTGTGGTCCTGGGAGCACACTGCCAAAGCCCATTAGGACAGAGGAGCTTAGCTGTAATTGCTACATATGACAGGATCCATCTAATGTACCTAGGTAAGGGACTGAACTGAACATGCAGGTGACTTGAACAGATTTCCATGCCAACCCAAATAGCTACAGTTCTAGCATATTCTCCTGGATTTCAGTGTAGCATTCCAGTTTCTCACTAAGAACAATTAGAAATTGAGTTGAAATATTTCTTTTAAATGTATTGCATGGGTTGTGTGATAAAGTCTACTTAAATGTGATATCTACCTAAGTGCCAACCCAATGGAACACTGCTGGCATTATAAGAGATTTAAATGAAACCTGTCTTGCACATTTGCTGCAAGACTGTTATCAGAGAATCTGGTGTCTATTTCTTTCTCTGGCTCCGGCTTCCTATATGATCATGCACAACTCATGGATATGTTTACTAATCTGCAAAATGACCATTGTATCTTTACAAGGATACTGTGAGACTTAATGTATTAATTTTGTGAAAGTGCCTTGAGAGGTTTTTTTTTTTGTAAGATGTTGTATAGATGGAAAGTATTATTATAAGAAGAATAACAATAATAGGAACTGCACACATTTTCCACTGTATAACACTAAACATCTAGCCCCCTCATGTAAACAGATAGTCACAATGAGTCACATTCGGAAGCTACCTGTTAAAGTATATTGTTTTGGGAACTCCCATGCTTAAGGGAGTAGAATAGTGGAAAATTTCTGCAAATCCCTTACCTACCTTGCTGACTCAGTTACTGCCAGACACAGGTTTCCCAGCTCTCTTGTGACATGTGTGGAAAATCACCCTCAAGAAAGGCATACCCGTTGCCAGTAGCAGCAGGAGTAGGAGGATGGAAGATACTCTTGTTAGTATTGGTCCTATGGGATAACTGCTGTGATTCTTAGTTTCTTTTTGCCCTGCCCTTCTAGCTTTCCAGGCCTTTGCTCTGCTGCTAATGGAGTAAAATAATCCAGAAATCTGACAATGCTTCTGTGGTGTCATCTTAACATGAAAACTCTGGTCTTGATCAATCTGTCGCTAACACCATTTTTACTTCATTGCCTTTAGTGAAGTTACTCCTGATTTGTGCTGACAAAAGTGAGATGAGGATCAGACCTTCTGAAAGCCCCTTGTGGGAATGCATATAGATACAAAAACACCTGAATTCACATAATGATATACAACGTAGGTGCACAGCTAGTAGCATAACATATACAATGAGGAGGATGGAACTTGATATATAAACTTGATATATAAAGAATTCACTATAACATTTTCCAACTTCTGTCTTTGTCCAGAAGTTAGTAAGTATAAAGCTGTTCTAACAGTGCATAGCTGTGCAGTCAAAGAAATAGTGTAATACATGTATCATTTCACCACTCAAGTGGGACCGTCATAAGAAAGGTAGGGGCTCTAACCTCACAAGCTGTATAAATGATAAATGTATTCCAATACTCCCTACCTTTGTGTTCTTCCTTGATGTATGCTGTGTAAGAGGACCAGTATCTCAAGATCTCTCCCAAGACAATCTGTAAGGTAGTTTAATGTTACATGGATTACTGAATTATACTTTTAAATATGTTCAGTGAATCAACATGTAAAATGACGATGCTCAAATCGTTGGTGCTTATGTTCAGGTTGAACTGCATCATTACAGTATCATTTGATGTGCCTGGGTCTGATAATATTTCTTGTTTGGAGTCTGCAGCCATCAGATATGAAAATAAAACAATTAAAATTAAATTATACCCTCAGTGTCTAAAAACAAAGATGAATAAAAATAGCTGTGTGAGAGGGAGGTTAATACAGGCAGATCTGTTTACAGCATTATGAAGATCTCAAAGGGATTTGTACATGCCGTCTGCCTGCAGTGATGTGTGTGAGAAATTCCATGTCAGACTGTTTAGTTTAGCAAACAGAATTCCAAGTAATAGGGTTTCTGAAAAATGTGGACACCCACGGGTATTGTGCATTCACCAATAACTGGAACCATTCAGACAGAAACTTGGCCTTTTTTTTTTCCTTTCCAGTCTGTAATATTTTTCTGTAGTTTACACGATGTAGTACTCAATATACTGAGAGAGACTTTATGACCTTTTAACACAGCTGCCAGTCAATGTGTGTATGTGTGTGTATATATATATATATATATACTTCTTAGAATGCTTGCCACTTTTTCTAATGGTGACGAGCAAACCTCATCACCCCTGTCATTTCACCTCACAGCTTCTTTTTGATTTCTGCTTCTGTTTTGTTTTGTTTTTTGAATGTGCTCAGTAGTAAGTGCCTATGTTTTAAAAAGCACAAGGGTCTGAGTTCTATCCGCACTGATTGCTTTGATACACAGGCATCTTCAATGTGCTGGTGTATATGAAGTCTCTCACAGCCATGGAATCGTTACAAACAACCAGAAATTCCTATCTCAGGGCAGGCCATTTTCCTTCAGTCTTTGTCTGTACTTACATGTCTATTTACTGGTGCCGCACGTTTCTAGAGAAGGAGATGACTATGCTGACATATGAAAAAGCAGGGAAGAATTTGAAACATGAAAGCATGATGGGCTAGGTGGCCTTTTCCTTGTGTTCTTATTATCTACAAGGCCATCAGTGTGTGGCAGTCTATCTATTTCTGACCACTCTGCTGCTCCTTCATTGCAGCAGGAAAAGGACACATGGAATCTTATACCCTTTCTGCACATACAGGATTTCTAGCATCTTTGTCCATCTTCCTGAAAGTGCAGTGTAGATGGCTGTTACTGGGGAAAAAAGACAGTGAGCAGCCATAATTTAACAGCACAGATGGGGAGCAGAGAAATACTGGTAGTTGTTTAATGGAAGCACTTTTTTAATCATATCTGGTTATAAAAAAAATTCAGATGGCAATTAATATCACTTTTCAGTGGTATGCTAGATGGACTAAAAATCCATCCTACCCATGCAACCTATGAAGTACCTTTGTTCAGAGGTACCTGATGTTTGCCAAGCCACATCAGCCCAAATCCTATAAATATTATTGAACATACTTTAAGGTACTAATGGCCAGATTTTGAAAGGTCCCTCACTGTGTGTAAGATGAGGGGTTGCTCACCAGGGGGAGGGAGGGAATCTAGTGTTGTCCTATGGCCGCTGTACAAGCTAGGCTGTTTAGCCAGTTCAAAGGAGTGTATGGCAGGCATAAAATATTTTCTCCCCCAGCTTTGTACTGCTTTTCCAAAAACTCCTGATGCATAAGCTGGGGGTGGGATAGGAGTGGACAAAAGGAGTAGAATAGAGGAAGTTTCCATGTTAAAATCCTAATAATAACACCTGGGATTTAGATGTGGGAATGCAAAAAAAAAAAAAAAAAAAAAGGATTGATTTTCGAGAATGCAAAAAGGTTTGTGCTTATTTATGATTCTTCTGAGCTGATTCACTCACCTCTTAAACCAGTGGTGGGCAACCTGCAGCCCACGGGCCTCATGCAGCTCATGAGCCATATGCAGCCCATCAGGGTAATCTGATTGTGAGCTGCAAGACATTTTGCTGACTTTGCTGTCCGCAGGCACAGCCCTCCACAGCTCCCAGTGACTGTGGTTTGTCATTCCTGGCCAATGGAGACTGCGGGAAGCAGTGGGACACAGGGACATGCTGGCCACCGCTTCCTGCAGCTCCCATTGTCTGGGAACAATGGCCACTGGGAGCTGCAGGAGAGGGGGCTGTGCCTGCAGACGGTCAACGTTAGCACAATGTCTCACGGTCCGCAATCAGCTTACCTTGATGGGCCGCATGCAACCCGAAGGCTGCAGGTTGCCTACCACTGTCTTAAACTGATGCCTGCAAATGAGTTTTGTCTGAAATTTTCAGGTCCAGTTTTTATATTTGAACATGTAAAGTGTATTTTATTTTTTGACAATTTCTCCAGTTGATCTTTAGCAAGAATTATTGTTGCAAGGTTAAATGCTATATTAACTTGATTTTTGTTGTTTTGTCAAAGTGTATATGAGCTGTGTCATCTTCTGTAACTATGCCTGCCTATTTTGCATTTGAAAGTCAAGATAGCTGCATGGTTAAGGTACAGGACTGCAAGTCAGGACATTTGGGGCAAGATTCAAAGCTGATGTAAATCAGCAAAGCTCCCTTGCCTCCAATGGAACAGTACCAATTTACATCAGTTGAGATCTGGCCCTTGAATTCTATTTTCTAGGTCTTCCACAGATATTCCCTCATTATCTTGAACAAGACACCTTTTCATGCTGTGACTCAGTTTCATCCCTTGTAAAACAGAAATAATAATCACATACTTCACTGTGGCAAGGTAAGGTTAAAATTCATTAATGTACAGAAAAGGCTTTGAGATCCTTAGAAACACTTTCTATTTTTAATAGATATCATATCTATCCCTATCTAGTTAGGAAAAACACAAAAGAAAGGAAAACAAATCATAACCACAGTTTACAGAAGCAATTTGACTTCACTATAAGAGCAAATCCGATTCTGTTTTCCTATTGTTTGTCAATTTTCACCCTATCTATTAACTTCTCCCTCCACGCAATCCTTGAGCCATTATTATTATGTTAACCATCTACTTTAGATTACAAACTCTTTGGGACTAGAATCCATTTTCTCCCCTTTCTTCTGTACAGCACCATGCATATCGAAGGCACAACATAAATAGGAATGGTATGTTACTTACCACGTATAAACTCATCCAGATATAAATTTACTGGGTGGCTTTTGGTTTTATGTGGTATATTATTGCCTTTGTAGAAATCAGAGGTTATTTCAGTGCTATAAACTGGTCATGCTGACTTTTATTGTGCTGAGCACGGATTGCTTTTCATGCAGTGCAGTGGCTAACAGAGGTGAGAGAGCTGTCTATTTTGTAAAGAAAAAGCTGAGACTGACCATTTCCTGTCACTTAGGACCTATTACAGCAGAATAATTTAATCATTTAGAATTTTAGATGAAAGTATAAATAGTCTAAAGCTACACTATATCCCAGAGGTGAGAGGATGGATTCTATTTGCCATCATAATACGAGATGTTTAGCCCCTCCTTTGAACCAAAAAAAAAAAAAAGCTGCTAACTGGGAATATGTGGAGTTATGGTGCAGGTAAAAGACACTCTAGAATGCTGCTTCATCACAGTATGCGATACTGAAATTAACACGTCTATTATCACTGCTTGCAACTCTGCAGGAAGCTAATGGGAAACGGTTTAATCTTTTTCATGCTCCTCTAAAAGGAGAAACATAAGATTTCACCTATGTGGTTGTGAATTTTCCCTCCTCTCATTTCCTGGCCAAATTCCTATTGCACAGCAGCTTCTATTATTTAGTGTCTCAACTACAGACTGAGTAACTAGCTGTAGTTATCAAGGATCCAATCATTCATTTTTAGTAAGTGATGTCCATGGTGATTCATTGTGTTAATGGTTAGAAAGGGAGAGGGTGAAGTGTTAACACTCCCTCTCTCAAATCAGTTTCAGGTAGTTCTGTTTCCAAAGCCGTTGAAGAAGAGGCATTAATTATACATTTCCATTATGACAGAGCCAACATCAGCAGTGACTAAAACATAATTTGTTTAGGTGGCAGTGCAGGCTGTTCTCTGATCAAGTTTTGTTTCCCACAGGGAGGCATCAGTCTTAAATTACACACACACAGCAAGCAGGCAAGAAAAAGGAAGCAAACAATAAAACACTTCCCAGGGGAATAAAGAATGAGTATCTGTCTCTAAGTATCCTATTAAATAAATAAAATCTACATTTCTGTCAGTTATTTTAAAAAAAATCAGTTAAAGAGTTCAGTTTTAATTAAATGAAATTTTTATTTTCTTCCACACTTTAAAATGGTATTCTTGAGATTTCCAATGGTATTTTACTTTTAATGCAAATACAACTTCTTTTTAGGTTAAACTTTCTACCCCAAAGAGAGAGAGAGAAGGAATTTTCGAGAAATGCCCAGAGGCGTAGAAACAGCAGATGTTTTATTGCCTTGCCTCTTCTGAGTCCTGAAAATTAAAATACATTAGGAATTTAGAATATTTTTGGGTATCATTTGATTTGGCCTACTTTGGGAAAGTATGCTTATGTGAGCATACACATATATGTAGGCATGTGCACCTTTTCCAGGTGTCTGGCTGGTATGTCTTGCTGACAATCTTAGTGTTCAACTGACTGCCATAGTTAGGATTGGGAAGGAGTTTTGCCCCAGATTAGATTGGCAGAGACCCTGCGTTTTTTTCACCTTCCTCTGAAGCATGGTGCATGGTTTACACTAGTGTAAATGGTGGATTTTCTGTAACTTGAAGTATTTAAAGCATGATTTGAGGACTTCAGTAACACAGCCAGAGGTTATGGATCTGTTACAGGAGTGGGTAGACCAGGTTCTGTGGCCTGCAATGAGCAGGAGGTCAGACTACAGTGTAAGAGTCTAAATACATTCATGTTCACCTAGGCACCTAAAATTCTAAATGATTAAATTATTCTTCTGTAATAGGTCCTAAGTGATATGAAATGGTCAGTCTCAGCTTTTTCTTTACAGCTTTTTCTTTAATAATGTGTTAAACACATACTTAACTTTGCTTTTGACTTCAGTGGAACTGCTCCTGCTTAAAATTAGGTACTTGCTAAAGAAGCATACTGAATCAGGGCTCCGGAGGAATGTTTTGTATTTGCATTTAATTTTTTAACTGCAACAAACTGTTTGTGATTTCCTACTGTAATTTGGCTTTTAATATAATTTCCCTGGACTATTTCAGCCTCACTGTACGCAGAAGGCAGCAAGGAAAAAGCAAATATGAGCTAATGTCTTCTTATTTCAAACACCTTATGGAGAAACAATACAAACATGGATGTGCCACGTACCAGTTCAAGCTTCTTCTTGTTACACCATCCCACTTCCCTGATTATATACCCAGTGGAACTTAACAGCAATTTCAGATTAAAAAATATCCATACAAATTCTAAAATGCATATTTTTTACCCCATAGACAGCAATTACTCCTTTGAAGCTGTTATGGTCTGCCATATACTTGCACAATTAGATTCTTTTTAAAAACAAAGGAAAGAAGTATGTATAACAATTCCTTATGGAGACTACTTAGTGAGTGCGCTCAGCAAGTACTTTTTAAAGTAAAACTGTTAATGTTTCCTTTATTTTTCTAAACCTCCTGATTCTAACCCTCTGTGGAGATAGAGGTGGTTAGGGACTATTTAGAAAAGCTGGACGTGCACAAGTCCATGGGGCCGGACGAGTTGCATCCGAGAGTGCTGAAGGAATTGGCAGCTGTGATTGCAGAGCCATTGGCCATTATCTTTGAAAACTCGTGGCGAACGGGGGAAGTCCCGGATGACTGGAAAAAGGCTAATGTAGTGCCAATCTTTAAAAAAGGGAAGAAGGAGGATCCTGGGAACTACAGGCCAGTCAGCCTCACCTCAGTCCCTGGAAAAATCGTGGAGCAGGTCCTCAAAGAATCAATCCTGAAGCACTTGCATGAGAGGAAAGTGATCAGGAACAGCCAGCATGGATTCACCAAGGGAAGGTCATGCCTGACTAATCTAATTGCCTTCTATGATGAGATTACTGGTTCTGTGGATGAAGGGAAAGCAGTGGATGTATTGTTTCTTGACTTTAGCAAAGCTTTTGACACGGTCTCCCACAGTATTCTTGTCAGCAAGTTAAGGAAGTATGGGCTGGATGAATGCACTATAAGGTGGGTAGAAATCTGGCTAGATTGTCGGGCTCAACGGGTAGTGATCAATGGCTCCATGTCTAGTTGGCAGCCGGTGTCAAGTGGAGTGCCCCAAGGGTCGGTCCTGGGGCCGGTTTTGTTCAATATCTTCATAAATGATCTGGAGGATGGTGTAGATTGCACTCTCAGCAAATTTGCGGAT
Source organism: Caretta caretta (assembly GCF_965140235.1). NCBI lineage: Eukaryota > Metazoa > Chordata > Testudines > Cheloniidae > Caretta > Caretta caretta. Next base: position 58,666,395 of record NC_134209.1, read on the forward strand.
GATACTAAACTGGGAGGAGTGGTAGATACGCTGGAGGGGAGGGATAGGATACAGAAGGACCTAGACAAATTGGAGGATTGGGCCAAAAGAAATCTGATGAGGTTCAATAAGGATAAGTGCAGGGTCCTGCACTTAGGACGGAAGAATCCAATGTACCGCTACAGACTAGGGGCCGAATGGCTAGGCAGTAGTTCTGCAGAAAAGGACCTAGGGGTGACAGTGGACGAGAAGCTGGATATGAGTCAGCAGTGTGCCCTTGTTGCCAAGAAGGCCAATGGCGTTTTGGGATGTATAAGTAGGGGCATAGCGAGCAGATCGAGGGACGTGATCGTTCCCCTCTATTCGACATTGGTGAGGCCTCATCTGGAGTACTGTGTCCAGTTTTGGGCCCCACACTACAAGAAGGATGTGGATAAATTGGAGAGAGTCCAGCAAAGGGCAACAAAAATGATTAGGGGTCTAGAACACATGACTTATGAGGAGAGGCTGAGGGAGCTGGGATTGTTTAGCCTGCAGAAGAGAAGAATGAGGGGGGATTTGATAGCTGCTTTCAACTACCTGAAAGGGGGTTCCAAAGAGGATGGCTCTAGACTGTTCTCAATGGTAGCAGATGACAGAACGAGGAGTAATGGTCTCAAGTTGCAGTGGGGGAGGTTTAGATTGGATATTAGGAAAAATTTCTTCACTATGAGGGTGGTGAAACACTGGAATGCGTTACCTAGGGAGGTGGTAGAATCTCCTTCCTTAGAGATGGGATGATTTAACTGGGAATTGGTCCTGCTTCGAGCAGGGGGTTGGACTAGATGACCTTCTGGGGTCCCTTCCAACCCTGATATTCTATGATTCTAACCTGCCAAAGGGACTACATAATAACAGCTGATCCCCTGCCAAATGTTATTTTGATAAGAAAATAAAAGTGAGAGCTGTTTTAAATTATATAAATATCAACCCTTTCTTCCCTCTACATCCTTATACGAGTAAATGTTTTTGGTTTGGTATGGGGTGTTTTTACAATTTAAAAATGGCTAAATGAATATTTTCACCTCCTTTGGAAAATGTGTAGAATGTCCAGATACGTGGTCTGAGAGCATATGTCAAATACTTCTTCCAAACCTATGTAAATGGCCAAGTCACATTGTCCGTTCCGCAAAACAAACTACTGTGCCTGACGTAAATGCAGACTAAACCTTATATGGTACTATGAAAATGTCAAAAGGGTGACTATACAAAACCTGGTTTCAGCTGACCTCAATCATATACATGTGTTCTCATTGTTCATAACTGAAGTGAGGATCAAAGGATTAATATGGCCTGATAACCTCAGATGGCATCACTGTGAGCCAGAATTGTCACTCATTATAGAAGTGGCAGAAGCCACATGTGCTGTTGATACATTATGTGTGTGTAATCTCTAGAGAGGAAGTATGGGTTACCCTATGCTTGGATACCCCCAAGTCAACGAGTAGAATTTCTAAAATTGCTTGAATAGTTATGAGTTAGTCTGCATACCCGAAACTGATATTGCTTACATGTAGAGCACTACATTGAATTATCCCTGGGTCCTTTGGTTTATATTGAAATTACCTTCTCAAAGTGCCATATACACAATTTCTAGAGCAGATGAACTGCTGGCAGTAACACAGATGAATTGCCAACAGCCAGCAATTTTCTTCTGAACTTTTGAAGATAGCTAGGAAACATCAATTTTGGGATGACTAGCAGACAAGCCATTCCACACTTCCATGGTTATTATCATTGTATGTCAATATATGTGTAGAAATATAGATACATATATAGTATATAATATTTCCACAACCACACACTTGCTGGAGAGAGAGCAAGAGAGATTATATTGCTGTTAATATTGGTACATAGATATATGTATATGGGAAAGATATGAGAAAGGCAACCCTGGGAATAAAACCTGGGGAAATGAGACCCAAACTTGAGGGAATCCAACTGTCATTAAGCAGGATTCAGTCTAATTAGTGACTTCATGTCACAGAAATTGTGAACAGCGTTAGAACCAGAATATTCGTGTCATCAGATCCAGTGAATGACATTTAGAATTGCATCTGCTATATATGATGTATCTTTCTAAACCTCCTCATGCAAAGACAGAATATCAAATCAGTGAAAGTTTATGAAGTCTGATAATAACATTTATAATAATTGCATTTATAACAATGATTATCTCTGAGGAGCTTGTGAGTGAGAAGGGTAGAGGGTTAGAGGAAAGGCCATATAAACAGAAATGGAAACCATGGAGAAGAATAGTTCTTCTTTCTTTGCTTATTGCTGCACCTTCTGTAAGTGAGGCTGTGGGAAAAGGAAACATTTCACCTGGCATCGCTCCGGTACATGAAGTCCACTGTATCTGGTTCAAATAAAAGAAGTCTTCTTTTCTACACCCTAACATGCCAGTTTATAAAAAGAAAAGCTTTCCCTCTCTAATCCACATAATTAAATCCTCCAAGCTTCTCCTATTTTCTATCTTCTCACAACATTAAAATAGAAAATAAAAATCATTGGTGGAGCAAGGCTAATTAATCAGTTCTATTTTACAGATAGTTACAATGTGGTATCATGAAAGCTTGAACACTGAAATTTAAATCAGGGTCTTCACAATTAATCTGTCCATTTAGTGAAAAGATTCTTTTTTTTATTATTATTATTATTATCCCCTCTACCATTCAGCGTCTTAGGCAAATATTCTGCCCTCAAGACAGTGTCCAGTGAGTGATTTTATTTCACAGAATGGGAAAAAGGATTCACTGGATTAGGTATATGGATGTGTGTGTCCCATAAAAAATAGAAAATATTTGTGACTGTATGGGTTTATGGTATAAATATGAGCACAATGCCATAGATAAATGGACAAACAAAACAAAATAGACTGGTTAAATCCTGGTCCTATTGAAGTCAGTGGAAGACCTGTTAAATCATCTATTTTACTTTTTACCCAAGATTTTTCCATGTTTTAGGGATGTTCTTAAATCAATATCCTAGATTAGAATACACACAAACCTTATAAAAGTTCACATCACAAACCAATTCAGGCCAATCCACATACAGTTTATGCTCAAGTGCTATCTCCACTCTTTCTAAAAATATCTAAGAATAGGGCTTTCACAACTTCCCTTGACAAAATATTACAAAGTATAATAAAGTTAACCTCAATATCAATAACTTCTCCCACATGAAATTGCCTCTGCAGATCCTATGTGGAAAAGGAGCAAGACCTATTGTGGGGCACAGATGCATTCACAACAGTAAATCGTAAGAGGGTTTGCATTCATAACCACAATTATAAAAGGATTACCCTGCTCACTGTCCTCTTCCACTAGCTGGAGCCATCATAGAGCTAGCTTTTGAGCAATTTGATTAATCTTCTTGTCATTTGGTTAGGCTAAAACCAAGAACTACTAAAAAGCTATTGCAGCTATTTAAAAAAAAAATTCTTTATAGCTCTAAGTTTTGAGGAGAGAGAGTTGAAAAATTAAAAGAAAACTGAGAAAACTTGCTTTCAAAATTTCACATGACAACATTTTGGTTTTTGAAGAACACCAAAACCAGAAACCAGTTAATATTTTGTTTTCCAAAACCCAATACCAAAATCTTTTCTGATTTTGGTTTTTGAAAACTGATATTTTTATGGAAATATTTTTGGTTTCAGCTTTTTCAAAAAAATGATGAAAACAAATGTAAGTGGAAAAACTACACTTTGGTTTAAAGGCCATTTTTTGCCTAAAAATATTTTGACAAAAATTGTTTTTGAACCATTGAGTTTATAGTAGTTCAGAATTTATTAGCAATGTTGATTGGTAAATTGTCCCATAGGCTTCATGATGATGGGTACTGAGAAGCACTTGGGATTTAGAGCTCATGCTTTATGCAATATCATGTATGAATAATAGATCAAGATACCATTGCAGTCTCTAAAATGGTTAGGTGAGGACCACTTTCCCTAGAAATTAAGCCTTTGCAGCCTTTACAACCTGGGCTACAAGCAAGTGGGAGCCAAGGCTCAGGCTGATCCTAATTTAGGAGATGCCTTGTCTGCACAACCTCCTCAATCTGACACACACACACCATGGAAAAATCAATGCAGATCACTCCAGATTAAAACAGTGCAATTTTCTACCTAAATCTTTAGAGGAACGCAATCAGTCTATGGAATTGATGTATCCATAATGAAGTGTTCCCATAAGTAGGCTGCCTAACTGGCATAAAGAATGACAGAAAACTACACAAATAGTTTCCAAAGACCTCAGCAGCAAACTCAGTTTCCTACAAATGTCATTGACCAGAGGTAGATTTATCTGTGAAGAGAGACCATAACAATTACCCAATATTTTTTTTCAAAACCTGATGGACTCAAAATCAATAACTAGTGTTTTATTTTTCACGGAGGAAAGAACCTCACATATGTCTTCCCTTCCCTTTTGTCTTCTCCTAAAAGTCCTGAGAAACTTTAATTAGACAAGGCCATGAATAATTCTTATAATCCTGGTTGGATTGGGGGAAATTCTGGACCCACTAAAGTCCGTGGCAAAACTCCCATTGACTTTAATAGAACTGAGATTTCATCCGTTGTCTTTGATATTTGGACTTACTAGTCCTTTCAAAACAAAACAAAACCTCTGCAAACACGAAACCTCTGAACCTTCCTTTCATTAACTTCCTGTGATTAATATATTTTCCTTACAATGGCTTTACTACTAGCCATTACATTCGAAGACTGTTAGACTGTTAAAGAAGACTAAGCTTTGTACCCAGTTCTGTTGTGAGTAGGTTAGTGTTCCAGGAAAAGGAGAATTAAGAAAATATTGTACCAGAGATATTTCCTGATGGCTGTCTCTGTAAAGTGTGTTCTTTACATTTGTATGTCTGCCACTCTAGGTTGGATGTTTGTTTCACAAAGGCAGGATATCCTCCATTCTATTTAACTAGCTCTCAGCAGAATTTCTTCTGGTTGCTAATCCTTGTTAGTGAAATTCTGTACAGGCAATTTCATGAGGAAGAAAGGAAAATTGCTAAGCATTAGAGCTGGTCAAATTTTTTCATCAATGTCAATAAAAAATGTAAAGATTCCCCTCTTCACCCCCCAAAACAATTTCCCCCTACCAGCTCTACTAAGCAGTACCAGGAGTTCTCAGAAGACCTTTCTGCAGAACCACATTTCCCATACCCTCTTTGTTGTGTTTCTTTAAATATACTATATTGAGATAAGAAACACCATGGTTTAGATTATTTGGATCCATATTTAATGTCCATGCATCTGCTAATTGTATTGATCTGTATCTCCTATACCTTGAGAGGACTGTGGTTCAGCAAAGGCAATACAGAAATAAGTAACCTTCTTTTTTCCCCTGATATTCAGCCAAATAGATAGTATCTGCTGTTTAGACTGAGTAGAGCTGGAAAAGGAATTGTAAATGGGGAATCATCTTCTAATAGAGGTTGTCAAGGTTCCTCCCCCACTCTGAACTCTAGGGTACAGATGTGGGGACCTGCATGAAAAAAACCCCTAAGCTTATCTTTACCAGCTTAGGTCAAAACTTCCCCAAGGTACAAAATATTACACCCGTTATCCTTGGAATGGCCGCTACCACCACCAAACAATTACTGGTTACTGGGGAAGAGCTGTTTGGACGCGTCTGTCCCCCCAAAATACTTCCCAAAACCTTGCACCCCACTTCCTGGACAAGGTTTGGTAAAAAGCCTCACCAATTTGCCTAGGTGACTACAGACCCAGACCCTTGGATCTTAAGAACAATGAACAATCCTCCCAACACTTGCACCCCCCCTTTCCTGGGAAATGTTGGATAAAAAGCCTCACCAATTTGCATAGGTGACCACAGACCCAAACCCTTGGATCTAAGAACAATGAAAAAGCATTCAGTTTTTTACAAGAAGACTTTTAATAAAAAATAGAAGTAAATAGAAATAAAGAAATCCCCCCTGTAAAATCAGGATGTAGATATCTTACAGGGTAATTAGATTCAAAAACATAGAGAACCCCTCTAGGCAAAACCTTAAGTTACAAAAAAGATACACAGACAGAAATAGTTATTCTATTCAGCACAATTCTTTTCTCAGCCATTTAAAGAAATCATAATCTAACACATACCTAGCTAGATTACTTACTAGAAGTTCTAAGACTCCATTCCTGTTCTGTCTCTGGCAAGAGCAGCACCCAGACAGACACAAACCCTTTGTTTCTCTCCCTCCTCCCAGCTTTTGAAAGTATCTTGTCTCCTCATTGGTCATTTTGGTCAGGTGCCAGCGAGGTTACCTTTAGCTTCTTAACCCTTTACAGGTGAGAGGAGCTTTCCCCTGGCCAGGAGGGATTTCAAAGGGGTTTACCCTTCCCTTTATATTTATGACACGCCCCCCAAATCTCAGCTAGGGTGAAACACTGGCTGGGATTTCTTCCTGGAGCTCTAGGAAAAACAGAGTTAATAAGACACATGCATCTCTAAATATACTACCAAGTACATAAAGACTAACAATATTTTCCACATCTCAAGGACGATTTTAACCAGTTGACTCTGGGAAACTTTCACGGGAGAGTGCATCAGCCACTTTGTTAGAAGCTCCTGAGATGTGTTGGATGTCGAAATCAAAATCTTGGAGAGCTAAACTCCACCGAAGAAGTTTTTTGTTAGTTTCTTTGACGGTGTGAAGCCACTTCAGTGCAGCATGGTCGGTTTGCAGGTGGAAACGCCGTCCCCAAACATATGGGCGTAGCTTTTCCAGAGCGTAGACAATGGCGTAACATTCTTTTTCAGTGACTGACCAGTTGCTTTCCCTCTCAGACAGTTTTTTGCTGAGAAACACTACAGGGTGGAATTCTTGATCAGGTCCTTTCTGCATTAAAACTGCTCCCACACCACGCTCAGATGCATCTGTGGTTACTAGGAACGGTTTGTCAAAGTCTGGGGCCCTTAGTACAGGGTCAGACATGAGTGTCGCTTTAAGCTTGTTAAAGGCCTTCTGACACTTTCCGGTCCACTGAACAGCATTTGGCTGTTTCTTTTTGGTTAGGTCTGTCAGTGGGGCAGCGATTTGGCTGTAGTGCGGTACAAATCGTCTGTAATAACCGGCCAAGCCTAAGAAGGATTGAACCTGTTTCTTTGACTTTGGGACAGGCCACTTTTGGATAGCATCCACTTTGGCCTGTAGGGGGCTGATAGTTCCTTGACCCACCTGGTGTCCAAGGTAAGTCACTCTGTTTAGGCCTATTTGACACTTCTTAGCCTTAACAGTTAGTCCTGCCTCCCTTATGCGCTCAAGGACTTTTTGTAGATGTTCCAGGTGGTCTGCCCAGGAATCCGAAAATATGGCCACATCGTCAAGGTAGGCGACTGCATATTCTCCTAATCCCGCTAGGAGACCATCTACAAGTCTTTGGAAAGTGGCGGGTGCATTTCGTAGCCCGAAAGGGAGTACATTAAATTCATACAGCCCGAGATGTGTGATGAAGGCTGACCTTTCCTTGGCAGATTCATCTAGCGGTACCTGCCAGTACCCCTTGGTTAAGTCCAAGGTAGAGATGAACTGGGCCCGTCCCAGTTTCTCTAATAGTTCATCTGTGCGTGGCATTGGATAGTTGTCTGGGCGAGTTACAGCATTTAGCTTACGGTAGTCCACGCAAAAACGTATTTCCCCATCTGGTTTGGGAACTAGAACCACTGGAGATGCCCATGCACTTTCAGAGGGGCGGATTACCCCCATCTGTAACATATCCTGGATCTCCCGTTCTATAGCAGTTTTAGCTTGAGGAGACACCCGGTAAGGTTGGACCCTAATTGGGTGAGCATTACCTGTGTCAATGGAGTGATATGCCCGTTCAGTCAGTCCTGGGGTGGCTGAGAACGTTGGCGCGTAGCTAGTGCACAGCTCCTGGATCTGCTGTCGCTGCATACACCCAAGGGTCATGGAGAGGTTCACCTCTTCCACACCACCAGCACATTTCCCTTCGTAGTAAACACCTTCAGGCCACTCAGCGTCGTCTCCTCCCTGGGCTGTAAACTGACAAACCTTTAATTCTCTGGAATAAAAGGGCTTTAGAGAATTAATATGGTACACCTTAGGCTTTCGGTTGGAGGTGGGGAATGCTATGAGATAATTAACAGTTCCCAGGCGCTCCTGGACCATGAATGGCCCTTCCCACGATGCTTCCATTTTATGGGCCTGGAGCGCCTTTAAGACCATTACCTGGTCTCCTACTTTGAAGGAACGCTCTCTGGCATGTTTATCATACCAGGCTTTTTGCTCCTTTTGAGCATCCTGTAAGTTTTCTCTAGCAAGGGCTAAAGAGGTTCGGAGGGTGTTTTGTAGGTTGGTTACAAAGTCCAGAATGTTAGTTCCTGGAGACGGTGTAAATCCCTCCCATTGCTGCTTCACCAACTGCAATGGCCCCTTAACCTCACGGCCATATACAAGTTCAAATGGGGAAAACCCTAAACTGGGATGTGGTACAGCTCTGTAGGCAAAGAGCAACTGCTGCAACACTAGGTCCCAATCATTGGAGTGCTCATTTACAAATTTACGTATCATGGCCCCCAAAGTTCCATTAAACTTCTCCACCATGCCATTTGTTTGATGGTGGTAAGGAGTGGCAACCAAGTGATTTACCCCATGAGCTTCCCAAAGGTTTTTCATAGTTCCTGCCAGGAAATTAGTCCCTGCATCTGTGAGGATGTCGGAGGGCCAACCTACCCTGGCAAAAATGTCTGCTAGTGCCTGACACACACTTTTAGCCCTGGTGTTGCTTAGAGCTACTGCTTCCGGCCATCGGGTGGCAAAATCCATGAAAGTCAGTATGTACTGCTTCCCTCTGGGTGTCTTTTTCGGAAAAGGACCCAGAATATCCACAGCTACTCGCTGAAATGGAACTTCAATGATGGGGAGGGGTTGTAGAGGGGCTTTGACCTGGTCTTGGGGTTTTCCAACTCTTTGGCACACCTCACAAGACTGGACATAGGTAGAAACATCCTTGCCCATTCCCTCCCAGTGGAATGACCCCCCCAAACGGTCTTTGGTCCTGTTCACCCCAGCATGGCCACTAGGGTGATCGTGGGCTAAGCTCAAGAGCTTGGCCCGGTATTTAGTTGGAACTACCAACTGTCTCTGAGGATGCCAGTCTTCCTGGTGTCCACCAGAAAGAGTTTCCTTGTATAAAAGTCCTCTTTCTATAACAAACCTGGATCGATTAGAAGAGCTGAGAGGCGGTGGGTTGCTCCGTGCCGCCGTCCAAGCTCTCTGGAGGCTTTCATCTGCTTCCTGTTCGGTCTGGAACTGTTCCCTTGATGCTGGAGACCACAGTTCCTCATGGGATTGTGGACCTAGGCTTGGTCCCTCTGGAAGCGATATAGGGGATGGAGCTGTTTCTGTTGACTGTGAACCGCTCTCCGCTGGTGCACTATGTTGGGATTCAGGCTCCGGCTGAGCCTCTTGGGTCGGGTTATCGGCTGCTGCCAGTTCAGGTTCGGTGGGGCCCTCCGTTGTTGAGGTTGCAAGTACTGGATTCAGTGCTGACACGGGGTCTGGTGTTGGTTGTTCGGCTGGTTCCGGTTCTGGGACTGGTTCCGTCTGGGTCTCTGGGACTGGATCCACTACTGCTGTTGCAGACATTGGCCTGGGGTCCAGGTCCATCACCTCTGACTGGGTCCTGATAGAAGTTTCCGGAACAGAGCTAGGCCTCACGGCTTGTTTAGCCTGGCTGCGGGTGACCATTCCCACCCTCTTGGCCTGCTTCACATGATTGGCCAAGTCTTCCCCCAACAGCATGGGGATGGGATAATCATCATAGACTGCAAAAGTCCACATTCCTGACCAGCCCTTGTACTGGACAGGCAACTTGGCTGTAGGCAAATTGAAAGAGTTGGACTTGAAGGGTTGAATCGTCACTTGGATCTCTGGGTTGATTAAATTGGGGTCCACTAAGGAAGCATGGATAGCTGACACTTGTGCTCCGGTGTCCCTCCACGCGGTGACCTTCTTCCCGCCCACACTCAGTTTCCCTCCGCTCCAAGGGTATCTGGGAGGTATCTGGGCCTGTGGACCTCTGGTGTGATTCCGGTGCAATGAACTGTAATCTGTTGGGGTTCTTGGGGCAGTTGGCCTTTACATGCCCCAGCTCGTTACACTTAAAACATCGTCCAGCTGACGGGTCACTGGGGCGAGGAGGGTTGCTGGAGAACGGGGTGGTGGGACGATAAGGGGTCTGGAGGGCTCTTTGGGAGGTAGGTGGGGCTTTGGGCGGCCCCCGGTAATAAGGTGTGGTCTGGGGTGGTCCCTTCTGGTCTCCGCTCCAACTGCGACCAGTTTTCTTCTTCTCTGCCACCTCCACCCATCTGGCTCCAATCTCTCCTGCCTCAATTACAGTTTTGGGTTTCCCGTCTAGGATGTATCTTTCTATTTCCTCAGGAACACCCTCTAAGAATTGTTCCATTTGCATTAGGAAGGGCAAATTTACTGGAGATTCAACACTTGCTCCTGATATCCAGGCATCCCAATGTTTCACAATGTGGTAGGCATGTCGGGTAAATGACATGTCTGGTTTCCACCTTAGGGCTCTGAACCTCCGACGAGACTGCTCGGGTGTTATCCCCATTCTGACTCTCGCCTTGGATTTAAACAGTTCATACTTGTTCATGTGTTCTTTAGGCATTTCAGCTGCCACCTCAGCTAAGGGTCCACTGAGCTGCGGCCTCAGCTCTACCATGTATTGGTCAGTAGAGATGTTGTACCCAAGGCAGGCCCTTTCGAAGTTTTCTAAGAAGGCCTCAGTATCATCACCTGCCTTGTAGGTGGGGAACTTTCTGGGATGGGAAGTGGTACCTGGAGAAGGATTGCTAGGGTTTGTTGGTATATTCTGCTGGGCCTTTATCCTCTCCACATGCTTCCTCTCTTTTTCCTTCTCCTCCTCCACATGCTTCCTCTCTTTTTCCTTCTCCTCCTCCACATGCTTCCTCTCTTTTTCCTTCTCCTCCTCCACATGCTTCCTTGCCTCCATTTCCCTCTTGTGGGCAGCCTCCTGTACCTCCTTCTCCAGCCGCATGAGTTCTATCTGTCTTTCATGTTCCCTTTGTCTTTCCTCAGCCTGAAATTTGGCTAATTCCAGCTGTAGTTGAGCTGAGGATTTGGTCATTCTAACCTCTCTGTTTTTAACTAACTTTACACCTGAGGTTTAGAAATAAACAAACAAAACTTGGCTGTAAAATTTTGCTGTGCTGCAATAGAATACCTATTCTCTGATAGTGATTGTCAGCCTACAGAAAAAGACAATTCCCTTGTCTCTGCTCTGGGCCCAAATTAAAGCAAAAAACCTCCAACTGCTTGGAAACCTGCTTACCCAGCCCAAAGAAAAAGCAAATGGGTAGAACACACACCCCCTATTTACTTTTAGGAAGAAAAGAAAAAAAAAACCTCTGGGTTGGAAGATTTCCCTGCAGGAGTTAAGTACCCTGCCTCCAGGCAAAGAAAACCTGCAATTCACAAGATAATCCCCTTTTGTCTCTGCTTGGCCACAAAGCAGAGAGAAACCAAGCTGCTTTCAGTTTCAAAGCTGCTTTCTGGACTTTCTTTCCAAAGGAAAAAAAAAATTCCTTTTTAAAATCTGTATTTCTAGTTCAAAAAATCTCAACTGGATCTCAAATGATTTCAGGTTAATCCCACCACTGTGCCACCATGTCAAGGTTCCTCCCCCACTCTGAACTCTAGGGTACAGATGTGGGGACCTGCATGAAAAAAACCCCTAAGCTTATCTTTACCAGCTTAGGTCAAAACTTCCCCAAGGTACAAAATATTACACCCGTTATCCTTGGAATGGCCGCTACCACCACCAAACAATTACTGGTTACTGGGGAAGAGCTGTTTGGACGCGTCTGTCCCCCCAAAATACTTCCCAAAACCTTGCACCCCACTTCCTGGACAAGGTTTGGTAAAAAGCCTCACCAATTTGCCTAGGTGACTACAGACCCAGACCCTTGGATCTTAAGAACAATGAACAATCCTCCCAACACTTGCACCCCCCCTTTCCTGGGAAATGTTGGATAAAAAGCCTCACCAATTTGCATAGGTGACCACAGACCCAAACCCTTGGATCTAAGAACAATGAAAAAGCATTCAGTTTTTTACAAGAAGACTTTTAATAAAAAATAGAAGTAAATAGAAATAAAGAAATCCCCCCTGTAAAATCAGGATGTAGATATCTTACAGGGTAATTAGATTCAAAAACATAGAGAACCCCTCTAGGCAAAACCTTAAGTTACAAAAAAGATACACAGACAGAAATAGTTATTCTATTCAGCACAATTCTTTTCTCAGCCATTTAAAGAAATCATAATCTAACACATACCTAGCTAGATTACTTACTAGAAGTTCTAAGACTCCATTCCTGTTCTGTCTCTGGCAAGAGCAGCACCCAGACAGACACAAACCCTTTGTTTCTCTCCCTCCTCCCAGCTTTTGAAAGTATCTTGTCTCCTCATTGGTCATTTTGGTCAGGTGCCAGCGAGGTTACCTTTAGCTTCTTAACCCTTTACAGGTGAGAGGAGCTTTCCCCTGGCCAGGAGGGATTTCAAAGGGGTTTACCCTTCCCTTTATATTTATGACACGCCCCCCAAATCTCAGCTAGGGTGAAACACTGGCTGGGATTTCTTCCTGGAGCTCTAGGAAAAACAGAGTTAATAAGACACATGCATCTCTAAATATACTACCAAGTACATAAAGACTAACAATATTTTCCACATCTCAAGGACGATTTTAACCAGTTGACTCTGGGAAACTTTCACGGGAGAGTGCATCAGCCACTTTGTTAGAAGCTCCTGAGATGTGTTGGATGTCGAAATCAAAATCTTGGAGAGCTAAACTCCACCGAAGAAGTTTTTTGTTAGTTTCTTTGACGGTGTGAAGCCACTTCAGTGCAGCATGGTCGGTTTGCAGGTGGAAACGCCGTCCCCAAACATATGGGCGTAGCTTTTCCAGAGCGTAGACAATGGCGTAACATTCTTTTTCAGTGACTGACCAGTTGCTTTCCCTCTCAGACAGTTTTTTGCTGAGAAACACTACAGGGTGGAATTCTTGATCAGGTCCTTTCTGCATTAAAACTGCTCCCACACCACGCTCAGATGCATCTGTGGTTACTAGGAACGGTTTGTCAAAGTCTGGGGCCCTTAGTACAGGGTCAGACATGAGTGTCGCTTTAAGCTTGTTAAAGGCCTTCTGACACTTTCCGGTCCACTGAACAGCATTTGGCTGTTTCTTTTTGGTTAGGTCTGTCAGTGGGGCAGCGATTTGGCTGTAGTGCGGTACAAATCGTCTGTAATAACCGGCCAAGCCTAAGAAGGATTGAACCTGTTTCTTTGACTTTGGGACAGGCCACTTTTGGATAGCATCCACTTTGGCCTGTAGGGGGCTGATAGTTCCTTGACCCACCTGGTGTCCAAGGTAAGTCACTCTGTTTAGGCCTATTTGACACTTCTTAGCCTTAACAGTTAGTCCTGCCTCCCTTATGCGCTCAAGGACTTTTTGTAGATGTTCCAGGTGGTCTGCCCAGGAATCCGAAAATATGGCCACATCGTCAAGGTAGGCGACTGCATATTCTCCTAATCCCGCTAGGAGACCATCTACAAGTCTTTGGAAAGTGGCGGGTGCATTTCGTAGCCCGAAAGGGAGTACATTAAATTCATACAGCCCGAGATGTGTGATGAAGGCTGACCTTTCCTTGGCAGATTCATCTAGCGGTACCTGCCAGTACCCCTTGGTTAAGTCCAAGGTAGAGATGAACTGGGCCCGTCCCAGTTTCTCTAATAGTTCATCTGTGCGTGGCATTGGATAGTTGTCTGGGCGAGTTACAGCATTTAGCTTACGGTAGTCCACGCAAAAACTTATTTCCCCATCTGGTTTGGGAACTAGAACCACTGGAGATGCCCATGCACTTTCAGAGGGGCGGATTACCCCCATCTGTAACATATCCTGGATCTCCCGTTCTATAGCAGTTTTAGCTTGAGGAGACACCCGGTAAGGTTGGACCCTAATTGGGTGAGCATTACCTGTGTCAATGGAGTGATATGCCCGTTCAGTCAGTCCTGGGGTGGCTGAGAACGTTGGCGCGTAGCTAGTGCACAGCTCCTGGATCTGCTGTCGCTGCATACACCCAAGGGTCATGGAGAGGTTCACCTCTTCCACACCACCAGCACATTTCCCTTCGTAGTAAACACCTTCAGGCCACTCAGCGTCGTCTCCTCCCTGGGCTGTAAACTGACAAACCTTTAATTCTCTGGAATAAAAGGGCTTTAGAGAATTAATATGGTACACCTTAGGCTTTCGGTTGGAGGTGGGGAATGCTATGAGATAATTAACAGTTCCCAGGCGCTCCTGGACCATGAATGGCCCTTCCCACGATGCTTCCATTTTATGGGCCTGGAGCGCCTTTAAGACCATTACCTGGTCTCCTACTTTGAAGGAACGCTCTCTGGCATGTTTATCATACCAGGCTTTTTGCTCCTTTTGAGCATCCTGTAAGTTTTCTCTAGCAAGGGCTAAAGAGGTTCGGAGGGTGTTTTGTAGGTTGGTTACAAAGTCCAGAATGTTAGTTCCTGGAGACGGTGTAAATCCCTCCCATTGCTGCTTCACCAACTGCAATGGCCCCTTAACCTCACGGCCATATACAAGTTCAAATGGGGAAAACCCTAAACTGGGATGTGGTACAGCTCTGTAGGCAAAGAGCAACTGCTGCAACACTAGGTCCCAATCATTGGAGTGCTCATTTACAAATTTACGTATCATGGCCCCCAAAGTTCCATTAAACTTCTCCACCATGCCATTTGTTTGATGGTGGTAAGGAGTGGCAACCAAGTGATTTACCCCATGAGCTTCCCAAAGGTTTTTCATAGTTCCTGCCAGGAAATTAGTCCCTGCATCTGTGAGGATGTCGGAGGGCCAACCTACCCTGGCAAAAATGTCTGCTAGTGCCTGACACACACTTTTAGCCCTGGTGTTGCTTAGAGCTACTGCTTCCGGCCATCGGGTGGCAAAATCCATGAAAGTCAGTATGTACTGCTTCCCTCTGGGTGTCTTTTTCGGAAAAGGACCCAGAATATCCACAGCTACTCGCTGAAATGGAACTTCAATGATGGGGAGGGGTTGTAGAGGGGCTTTGACCTGGTCTTGGGGTTTTCCAACTCTTTGGCACACCTCACAAGACTGGACATAGGTAGAAACATCCTTGCCCATTCCCTCCCAGTGGAATGACCCCCCCAAACGGTCTTTGGTCCTGTTCACCCCAGCATGGCCACTAGGGTGATCGTGGGCTAAGCTCAAGAGCTTGGCCCGGTATTTAGTTGGAACTACCAACTGTCTCTGAGGATGCCAGTCTTCCTGGTGTCCACCAGAAAGAGTTTCCTTGTATAAAAGTCCTCTTTCTATAACAAACCTGGATCGATTAGAAGAGCTGAGAGGCGGTGGGTTGCTCCGTGCCGCCGTCCAAGCTCTCTGGAGGCTTTCATCTGCTTCCTGTTCGGTCTGGAACTGTTCCCTTGATGCTGGAGACATCAGTTCCTCATGGGATTGTGGACCTAGGCTTGGTCCCTCTGGAAGCGATATAGGGGATGGAGCTGTTTCTGTTGACTGTGAACCGCTCTCCGCTGGTGCACTATGTTGGGATTCAGGCTCCGGCTGAGCCTCTTGGGTCGGGTTATCGGCTGCTGCCAGTTCAGGTTCGGTGGGGCCCTCCGTTGTTGAGGTTGCAAGTACTGGATTCAGTGCTGACACGGGGTCTGGTGTTGGTTGTTCGGCTGGTTCCGGTTCTGGGACTGGTTCCGTCTGGGTCTCTGGGACTGGATCCACTACTGCTGTTGCAGACATTGGCCTGGGGTCCAGGTCCATCACCTCTGACTGGGTCCTGATAGAAGTTTCCGGAACAGAGCTAGGCCTCACGGCTTGTTTAGCCTGGCTGCGGGTGACCATTCCCACCCTCTTGGCCTGCTTCACATGATTGGCCAAGTCTTCCCCCAACAGCATGGGGATGGGATAATCATCATAGACTGCAAAAGTCCACATTCCTGACCAGCCCTTGTACTGGACAGGCAACTTGGCTGTAGGCAAATTGAAAGAGTTGGACTTGAAGGGTTGAATCGTCACTTGGATCTCTGGGTTGATTAAATTGGGGTCCACTAAGGAAGCATGGATAGCTGACACTTGTGCTCCGGTGTCCCTCCACGCGGTGACCTTCTTCCCGCCCACACTCAGTTTCCCTCCGCTCCAAGGGTATCTGGGAGGTATCTGGGCCTGTGGACCTCTGGTGTGATTCCGGTGCAATGAACTGTAATCTGTTGGGGTTCTTGGGGCAGTTGGCCTTTACATGCCCCAGCTCGTTACACTTAAAACATCGTCCAGCTGACGGGTCACTGGGGCGAGGAGGGTTGCTGGAGAACGGGGTGGTGGGACGATAAGGGGTCTGGAGGGCTCTTTGGGAGGTAGGTGGGGCTTTGGGCGGCCCCCGGTAATAAGGTGTGGTCTGGGGTGGTCCCTTCTGGTCTCCGCTCCAACTGCGACCAGTTTTCTTCTTCTCTGCCACCTCCACCCATCTGGCTCCAATCTCTCCTGCCTCAATTACAGTTTTGGGTTTCCCGTCTAGGATGTATCTTTCTATTTCCTCAGGAACACCCTCTAAGAATTGTTCCATTTGCATTAGGAAGGGCAAATTTACTGGAGATTCAACACTTGCTCCTGATATCCAGGCATCCCAATGTTTCACAATGTGGTAGGCATGTCGGGTAAATGACATGTCTGGTTTCCACCTTAGGGCTCTGAACCTCCGACGAGACTGCTCGGGTGTTATCCCCATTCTGACTCTCGCCTTGGATTTAAACAGTTCATACTTGTTCATGTGTTCTTTAGGCATTTCAGCTGCCACCTCAGCTAAGGGTCCACTGAGCTGCGGCCTCAGCTCTACCATGTATTGGTCAGTAGAGATGTTGTACCCAAGGCAGGCCCTTTCGAAGTTTTCTAAGAAGGCCTCAGTATCATCACCTGCCTTGTAGGTGGGGAACTTTCTGGGATGGGAAGTGGTACCTGGAGAAGGATTGCTAGGGTTTGTTGGTATATTCTGCTGGGCCTTTATCCTCTCCACATGCTTCCTCTCTTTTTCCTTCTCCTCCTCCACATGCTTCCTCTCTTTTTCCTTCTCCTCCTCCACATGCTTCCTCTCTTTTTCCTTCTCCTCCTCCACATGCTTCCTTGCCTCCATTTCCCTCTTGTGGGCAGCCTCCTGTACCTCCTTCTCCAGCCGCATGAGTTCTATCTGTCTTTCATGTTCCCTTTGTCTTTCCTCAGCCTGAAATTTGGCTAATTCCAGCTGTAGTTGAGCTGAGGATTTGGTCATTCTAACCTCTCTGTTTTTAACTAACTTTACACCTGAGGTTTAGAAATAAACAAACAAAACTTGGCTGTAAAATTTTGCTGTGCTGCAATAGAATACCTATTCTCTGATAGTGATTGTCAGCCTACAGAAAAAGACAATTCCCTTGTCTCTGCTCTGGGCCCAAATTAAAGCAAAAAACCTCCAACTGCTTGGAAACCTGCTTACCCAGCCCAAAGAAAAAGCAAATGGGTAGAACACACACCCCCTATTTACTTTTAGGAAGAAAAGAAAAAAAAAACCTCTGGGTTGGAAGATTTCCCTGCAGGAGTTAAGTACCCTGCCTCCAGGCAAAGAAAACCTGCAATTCACAAGATAATCCCCTTTTGTCTCTGCTTGGCCACAAAGCAGAGAGAAACCAAGCTGCTTTCAGTTTCAAAGCTGCTTTCTGGACTTTCTTTCCAAAGGAAAAAAAAAATTCCTTTTTAAAATCTGTATTTCTAGTTCAAAAAATCTCAACTGGATCTCAAATGATTTCAGGTTAATCCCACCACTGTGCCACCATGTCAAGGTTCCTCCCCCACTCTGAACTCTAGGGTACAGATGTGGGGACCTGCATGAAAAAAACCCCTAAGCTTATCTTTACCAGCTTAGGTCAAAACTTCCCCAAGGTACAAAATATTACACCCGTTATCCTTGGAATGGCCGCTACCACCACCAAACAATTACTGGTTACTGGGGAAGAGCTGTTTGGACGCGTCTGTCCCCCCAAAATACTTCCCAAAACCTTGCACCCCACTTCCTGGACAAGGTTTGGTAAAAAGCCTCACCAATTTGCCTAGGTGACTACAGACCCAGACCCTTGGATCTTAAGAACAATGAACAATCCTCCCAACACTTGCACCCCCCCTTTCCTGGGAAATGTTGGATAAAAAGCCTCACCAATTTGCATAGGTGACCACAGACCCAAACCCTTGGATCTAAGAACAATGAAAAAGCATTCAGTTTTTTACAAGAAGACTTTTAATAAAAAATAGAAGTAAATAGAAATAAAGAAATCCCCCCTGTAAAATCAGGATGTAGATATCTTACAGGGTAATTAGATTCAAAAACATAGAGAACCCCTCTAGGCAAAACCTTAAGTTACAAAAAAGATACACAGACAGAAATAGTTATTCTATTCAGCACAATTCTTTTCTCAGCCATTTAAAGAAATCATAATCTAACACATACCTAGCTAGATTACTTACTAGAAGTTCTAAGACTCCATTCCTGTTCTGTCTCTGGCAAGAGCAGCACCCAGACAGACACAAACCCTTTGTTTCTCTCCCTCCTCCCAGCTTTTGAAAGTATCTTGTCTCCTCATTGGTCATTTTGGTCAGGTGCCAGCGAGGTTACCTTTAGCTTCTTAACCCTTTACAGGTGAGAGGAGCTTTCCCCTGGCCAGGAGGGATTTCAAAGGGGTTTACCCTTCCCTTTATATTTATGACACGCCCCCCAAATCTCAGCTAGGGTGAAACACTGGCTGGGATTTCTTCCTGGAGCTCTAGGAAAAACAGAGTTAATAAGACACATGCATCTCTAAATATACTACCAAGTACATAAAGACTAACAATATTTTCCACATCTCAAGGACGATTTTAACCAGTTGACTCTGGGAAACTTTCACGGGAGAGTGCATCAGCCACTTTGTTAGAAGCTCCTGAGATGTGTTGGATGTCGAAATCAAAATCTTGGAGAGCTAAACTCCACCGAAGAAGTTTTTTGTTAGTTTCTTTGACGGTGTGAAGCCACTTCAGTGCAGCATGGTCGGTTTGCAGGTGGAAACGCCGTCCCCAAACATATGGGCGTAGCTTTTCCAGAGCGTAGACAATGGCGTAACATTCTTTTTCAGTGACTGACCAGTTGCTTTCCCTCTCAGACAGTTTTTTGCTGAGAAACACTACAGGGTGGAATTCTTGATCAGGTCCTTTCTGCATTAAAACTGCTCCCACACCACGCTCAGATGCATCTGTGGTTACTAGGAACGGTTTGTCAAAGTCTGGGGCCCTTAGTACAGGGTCAGACATGAGTGTCGCTTTAAGCTTGTTAAAGGCCTTCTGACACTTTCCGGTCCACTGAACAGCATTTGGCTGTTTCTTTTTGGTTAGGTCTGTCAGTGGGGCAGCGATTTGGCTGTAGTGCGGTACAAATCGTCTGTAATAACCGGCCAAGCCTAAGAAGGATTGAACCTGTTTCTTTGACTTTGGGACAGGCCACTTTTGGATAGCATCCACTTTGGCCTGTAGGGGGCTGATAGTTCCTTGACCCACCTGGTGTCCAAGGTAAGTCACTCTGTTTAGGCCTATTTGACACTTCTTAGCCTTAACAGTTAGTCCTGCCTCCCTTATGCGCTCAAGGACTTTTTGTAGATGTTCCAGGTGGTCTGCCCAGGAATCCGAAAATATGGCCACATCGTCAAGGTAGGCGACTGCATATTCTCCTAATCCCGCTAGGAGACCATCTACAAGTCTTTGGAAAGTGGCGGGTGCATTTCGTAGCCCGAAAGGGAGTACATTAAATTCATACAGCCCGAGATGTGTGATGAAGGCTGACCTTTCCTTGGCAGATTCATCTAGCGGTACCTGCCAGTACCCCTTGGTTAAGTCCAAGGTAGAGATGAACTGGGCCCGTCCCAGTTTCTCTAATAGTTCATCTGTGCGTGGCATTGGATAGTTGTCTGGGCGAGTTACAGCATTTAGCTTACGGTAGTCCACGCAAAAACTTATTTCCCCATCTGGTTTGGGAACTAGAACCACTGGAGATGCCCATGCACTTTCAGAGGGGCGGATTACCCCCATCTGTAACATATCCTGGATCTCCCGTTCTATAGCAGTTTTAGCTTGAGGAGACACCCGGTAAGGTTGGACCCTAATTGGGTGAGCATTACCTGTGTCAATGGAGTGATATGCCCGTTCAGTCAGTCCTGGGGTGGCTGAGAACGTTGGCGCGTAGCTAGTGCACAGCTCCTGGATCTGCTGTCGCTGCATACACCCAAGGGTCATGGAGAGGTTCACCTCTTCCACACCACCAGCACATTTCCCTTCGTAGTAAACACCTTCAGGCCACTCAGCGTCGTCTCCTCCCTGGGCTGTAAACTGACAAACCTTTAATTCTCTGGAATAAAAGGGCTTTAGAGAATTAATATGGTACACCTTAGGCTTTCGGTTGGAGGTGGGGAATGCTATGAGATAATTAACAGTTCCCAGGCGCTCCTGGACCATGAATGGCCCTTCCCACGATGCTTCCATTTTATGGGCCTGGAGCGCCTTTAAGACCATTACCTGGTCTCCTACTTTGAAGGAACGCTCTCTGGCATGTTTATCATACCAGGCTTTTTGCTCCTTTTGAGCATCCTGTAAGTTTTCTCTAGCAAGGGCTAAAGAGGTTCGGAGGGTGTTTTGTAGGTTGGTTACAAAGTCCAGAATGTTAGTTCCTGGAGACGGTGTAAATCCCTCCCATTGCTGCTTCACCAACTGCAATGGCCCCTTAACCTCACGGCCATATACAAGTTCAAATGGGGAAAACCCTAAACTGGGATGTGGTACAGCTCTGTAGGCAAAGAGCAACTGCTGCAACACTAGGTCCCAATCATTGGAGTGCTCATTTACAAATTTACGTATCATGGCCCCCAAAGTTCCATTAAACTTCTCCACCATGCCATTTGTTTGATGGTGGTAAGGAGTGGCAACCAAGTGATTTACCCCATGAGCTTCCCAAAGGTTTTTCATAGTTCCTGCCAGGAAATTAGTCCCTGCATCTGTGAGGATGTCGGAGGGCCAACCTACCCTGGCAAAAATGTCTGCTAGTGCCTGACACACACTTTTAGCCCTGGTGTTGCTTAGAGCTACTGCTTCCGGCCATCGGGTGGCAAAATCCATGAAAGTCAGTATGTACTGCTTCCCTCTGGGTGTCTTTTTCGGAAAAGGACCCAGAATATCCACAGCTACTCGCTGAAATGGAACTTCAATGATGGGGAGGGGTTGTAGAGGGGCTTTGACCTGGTCTTGGGGTTTTCCAACTCTTTGGCACACCTCACAAGACTGGACATAGGTAGAAACATCCTTGCCCATTCCCTCCCAGTGGAATGACCCCCCCAAACGGTCTTTGGTCCTGTTCACCCCAGCATGGCCACTAGGGTGATCGTGGGCTAAGCTCAAGAGCTTGGCCCGGTATTTAGTTGGAACTACCAACTGTCTCTGAGGATGCCAGTCTTCCTGGTGTCCACCAGAAAGAGTTTCCTTGTATAAAAGTCCTCTTTCTATAACAAACCTGGATCGATTAGAAGAGCTGAGAGGCGGTGGGTTGCTCCGTGCCGCCGTCCAAGCTCTCTGGAGGCTTTCATCTGCTTCCTGTTCGGTCTGGAACTGTTCCCTTGATGCTGGAGACATCAGTTCCTCATGGGATTGTGGACCTAGGCTTGGTCCCTCTGGAAGCGATATAGGGGATGGAGCTGTTTCTGTTGACTGTGAACCGCTCTCCGCTGGTGCACTATGTTGGGATTCAGGCTCCGGCTGAGCCTCTTGGGTCGGGTTATCGGCTGCTGCCAGTTCAGGTTCGGTGGGGCCCTCCGTTGTTGAGGTTGCAAGTACTGGATTCAGTGCTGACACGGGGTCTGGTGTTGGTTGTTCGGCTGGTTCCGGTTCTGGGACTGGTTCCGTCTGGGTCTCTGGGACTGGATCCACTACTGCTGTTGCAGACATTGGCCTGGGGTCCAGGTCCATCACCTCTGACTGGGTCCTGATAGAAGTTTCCGGAACAGAGCTAGGCCTCACGGCTTGTTTAGCCTGGCTGCGGGTGACCATTCCCACCCTCTTGGCCTGCTTCACATGATTGGCCAAGTCTTCCCCCAACAGCATGGGGATGGGATAATCATCATAGACTGCAAAAGTCCACATTCCTGACCAGCCCTTGTACTGGACAGGCAACTTGGCTGTAGGCAAATTGAAAGAGTTGGACTTGAAGGGTTGAATCGTCACTTGGATCTCTGGGTTGATTAAATTGGGGTCCACTAAGGAAGCATGGATAGCTGACACTTGTGCTCCGGTGTCCCTCCACGCGGTGACCTTCTTCCCGCCCACACTCAGTTTCCCTCCGCTCCAAGGGTATCTGGGAGGTATCTGGGCCTG
This sequence comes from Caretta caretta, assembly GCF_965140235.1. Taxonomy (NCBI): domain Eukaryota; kingdom Metazoa; phylum Chordata; order Testudines; family Cheloniidae; genus Caretta; species Caretta caretta. The sequence goes on from NC_134209.1 coordinate 58,688,937, forward strand.
TGGACCTCTGGTGTGATTCCGGTGCAATGAACTGTAATCTGTTGGGGTTCTTGGGGCAGTTGGCCTTTACATGCCCCAGCTCGTTACACTTAAAACATCGTCCAGCTGACGGGTCACTGGGGCGAGGAGGGTTGCTGGAGAACGGGGTGGTGGGACGATAAGGGGTCTGGAGGGCTCTTTGGGAGGTAGGTGGGGCTTTGGGCGGCCCCCGGTAATAAGGTGTGGTCTGGGGTGGTCCCTTCTGGTCTCCGCTCCAACTGCGACCAGTTTTCTTCTTCTCTGCCACCTCCACCCATCTGGCTCCAATCTCTCCTGCCTCAATTACAGTTTTGGGTTTCCCGTCTAGGATGTATCTTTCTATTTCCTCAGGAACACCCTCTAAGAATTGTTCCATTTGCATTAGGAAGGGCAAATTTACTGGAGATTCAACACTTGCTCCTGATATCCAGGCATCCCAATGTTTCACAATGTGGTAGGCATGTCGGGTAAATGACATGTCTGGTTTCCACCTTAGGGCTCTGAACCTCCGACGAGACTGCTCGGGTGTTATCCCCATTCTGACTCTCGCCTTGGATTTAAACAGTTCATACTTGTTCATGTGTTCTTTAGGCATTTCAGCTGCCACCTCAGCTAAGGGTCCACTGAGCTGCGGCCTCAGCTCTACCATGTATTGGTCAGTAGAGATGTTGTACCCAAGGCAGGCCCTTTCGAAGTTTTCTAAGAAGGCCTCAGTATCATCACCTGCCTTGTAGGTGGGGAACTTTCTGGGATGGGAAGTGGTACCTGGAGAAGGATTGCTAGGGTTTGTTGGTATATTCTGCTGGGCCTTTATCCTCTCCACATGCTTCCTCTCTTTTTCCTTCTCCTCCTCCACATGCTTCCTCTCTTTTTCCTTCTCCTCCTCCACATGCTTCCTCTCTTTTTCCTTCTCCTCCTCCACATGCTTCCTTGCCTCCATTTCCCTCTTGTGGGCAGCCTCCTGTACCTCCTTCTCCAGCCGCATGAGTTCTATCTGTCTTTCATGTTCCCTTTGTCTTTCCTCAGCCTGAAATTTGGCTAATTCCAGCTGTAGTTGAGCTGAGGATTTGGTCATTCTAACCTCTCTGTTTTTAACTAACTTTACACCTGAGGTTTAGAAATAAACAAACAAAACTTGGCTGTAAAATTTTGCTGTGCTGCAATAGAATACCTATTCTCTGATAGTGATTGTCAGCCTACAGAAAAAGACAATTCCCTTGTCTCTGCTCTGGGCCCAAATTAAAGCAAAAAACCTCCAACTGCTTGGAAACCTGCTTACCCAGCCCAAAGAAAAAGCAAATGGGTAGAACACACACCCCCTATTTACTTTTAGGAAGAAAAGAAAAAAAAAACCTCTGGGTTGGAAGATTTCCCTGCAGGAGTTAAGTACCCTGCCTCCAGGCAAAGAAAACCTGCAATTCACAAGATAATCCCCTTTTGTCTCTGCTTGGCCACAAAGCAGAGAGAAACCAAGCTGCTTTCAGTTTCAAAGCTGCTTTCTGGACTTTCTTTCCAAAGGAAAAAAAAAATTCCTTTTTAAAATCTGTATTTCTAGTTCAAAAAATCTCAACTGGATCTCAAATGATTTCAGGTTAATCCCACCACTGTGCCACCATGTCAAGGTTCCTCCCCCACTCTGAACTCTAGGGTACAGATGTGGGGACCTGCATGAAAAAAACCCCTAAGCTTATCTTTACCAGCTTAGGTCAAAACTTCCCCAAGGTACAAAATATTACACCCGTTATCCTTGGAATGGCCGCTACCACCACCAAACAATTACTGGTTACTGGGGAAGAGCTGTTTGGACGCGTCTGTCCCCCCAAAATACTTCCCAAAACCTTGCACCCCACTTCCTGGACAAGGTTTGGTAAAAAGCCTCACCAATTTGCCTAGGTGACTACAGACCCAGACCCTTGGATCTTAAGAACAATGAACAATCCTCCCAACACTTGCACCCCCCCTTTCCTGGGAAATGTTGGATAAAAAGCCTCACCAATTTGCATAGGTGACCACAGACCCAAACCCTTGGATCTAAGAACAATGAAAAAGCATTCAGTTTTTTACAAGAAGACTTTTAATAAAAAATAGAAGTAAATAGAAATAAAGAAATCCCCCCTGTAAAATCAGGATGTAGATATCTTACAGGGTAATTAGATTCAAAAACATAGAGAACCCCTCTAGGCAAAACCTTAAGTTACAAAAAAGATACACAGACAGAAATAGTTATTCTATTCAGCACAATTCTTTTCTCAGCCATTTAAAGAAATCATAATCTAACACATACCTAGCTAGATTACTTACTAGAAGTTCTAAGACTCCATTCCTGTTCTGTCTCTGGCAAGAGCAGCACCCAGACAGACACAAACCCTTTGTTTCTCTCCCTCCTCCCAGCTTTTGAAAGTATCTTGTCTCCTCATTGGTCATTTTGGTCAGGTGCCAGCGAGGTTACCTTTAGCTTCTTAACCCTTTACAGGTGAGAGGAGCTTTCCCCTGGCCAGGAGGGATTTCAAAGGGGTTTACCCTTCCCTTTATATTTATGACACGCCCCCCAAATCTCAGCTAGGGTGAAACACTGGCTGGGATTTCTTCCTGGAGCTCTAGGAAAAACAGAGTTAATAAGACACATGCATCTCTAAATATACTACCAAGTACATAAAGACTAACAATATTTTCCACATCTCAAGGATGATTTTAACCAGTTGACTCTGGGAAACTTTCACGGGAGAGTGCATCAGCCACTTTGTTAGAAGCTCCTGAGATGTGTTGGATGTCGAAATCAAAATCTTGGAGAGCTAAACTCCACCGAAGAAGTTTTTTGTTAGTTTCTTTGACGGTGTGAAGCCACTTCAGTGCAGCATGGTCGGTTTGCAGGTGGAAACGCCGTCCCCAAACATATGGGCGTAGCTTTTCCAGAGCGTAGACAATGGCGTAACATTCTTTTTCAGTGACTGACCAGTTGCTTTCCCTCTCAGACAGTTTTTTGCTGAGAAACACTACAGGGTGGAATTCTTGATCAGGTCCTTTCTGCATTAAAACTGCTCCCACACCACGCTCAGATGCATCTGTGGTTACTAGGAACGGTTTGTCAAAGTCTGGGGCCCTTAGTACAGGGTCAGACATGAGTGTCGCTTTAAGCTTGTTAAAGGCCTTCTGACACTTTCCGGTCCACTGAACAGCATTTGGCCGTTTCTTTTTGGTTAGGTCTGTCAGTGGGGCAGCGATTTGGCTGTAGTGCGGTACAAATCGTCTGTAATAACCGGCCAAGCCTAAGAAGGATTGAACCTGTTTCTTTGACTTTGGGACAGGCCACTTTTGGATAGCATCCACTTTGGCCTGTAGGGGGCTGATAGTTCCTTGACCCACCTGGTGTCCAAGGTAAGTCACTCTGTTTAGGCCTATTTGACACTTCTTAGCCTTAACAGTTAGTCCTGCCTCCCTTATGCGCTCAAGGACTTTTTGTAGATGTTCCAGGTGGTCTGCCCAGGAATCCGAAAATATGGCCACATCGTCAAGGTAGGCGACTGCATATTCTCCTAATCCCGCTAGGAGACCATCTACAAGTCTTTGGAAAGTGGCGGGTGCATTTCGTAGCCCGAAAGGGAGTACATTAAATTCATACAGCCCGAGATGTGTGATGAAGGCTGACCTTTCCTTGGCAGATTCATCTAGCGGTACCTGCCAGTACCCCTTGGTTAAGTCCAAGGTAGAGATGAACTGGGCCCGTCCCAGTTTCTCTAATAGTTCATCTGTGCGTGGCATTGGATAGTTGTCTGGGCGAGTTACAGCATTTAGCTTACGGTAGTCCACGCAAAAACGTATTTCCCCATCTGGTTTGGGAACTAGAACCACTGGAGATGCCCATGCACTTTCAGAGGGGCGGATTACCCCCATCTGTAACATATCCTGGATCTCCCGTTCTATAGCAGTTTTAGCTTGAGGAGACACCCGGTAAGGTTGGACCCTAATTGGGTGAGCATTACCTGTGTCAATGGAGTGATATGCCCGTTCAGTCAGTCCTGGGGTGGCTGAGAACGTTGGCGCGTAGCTAGTGCACAGCTCCTGGATCTGCTGTCGCTGCATACACCCAAGGGTCATGGAGAGGTTCACCTCTTCCACACCACCAGCACATTTCCCTTCGTAGTAAACACCTTCAGGCCACTCAGCGTCGTCTCCTCCCTGGGCTGTAAACTGACAAACCTTTAATTCTCTGGAATAAAAGGGCTTTAGAGAATTAATATGGTACACCTTAGGCTTTCGGTTGGAGGTGGGGAATGCTATGAGATAATTAACAGTTCCCAGGCGCTCCTGGACCATGAATGGCCCTTCCCACGATGCTTCCATTTTATGGGCCTGGAGCGCCTTTAAGACCATTACCTGGTCTCCTACTTTGAAGGAACGCTCTCTGGCATGTTTATCATACCAGGCTTTTTGCTCCTTTTGAGCATCCTGTAAGTTTTCTCTAGCAAGGGCTAAAGAGGTTCGGAGGGTGTTTTGTAGGTTGGTTACAAAGTCCAGAATGTTAGTTCCTGGAGACGGTGTAAATCCCTCCCATTGCTGCTTCACCAACTGCAATGGCCCCTTAACCTCACGGCCATATACAAGTTCAAATGGGGAAAACCCTAAACTGGGATGTGGTACAGCTCTGTAGGCAAAGAGCAACTGCTGCAACACTAGGTCCCAATCATTGGAGTGCTCATTTACAAATTTACGTATCATGGCCCCCAAAGTTCCATTAAACTTCTCCACCATGCCATTTGTTTGATGGTGGTAAGGAGTGGCAACCAAGTGATTTACCCCATGAGCTTCCCAAAGGTTTTTCATAGTTCCTGCCAGGAAATTAGTCCCTGCATCTGTGAGGATGTCGGAGGGCCAACCTACCCTGGCAAAAATGTCTGCTAGTGCCTGACACACACTTTTAGCCCTGGTGTTGCTTAGAGCTACTGCTTCCGGCCATCGGGTGGCAAAATCCATGAAAGTCAGTATGTACTGCTTCCCTCTGGGTGTCTTTTTCGGAAAAGGACCCAGAATATCCACAGCTACTCGCTGAAATGGAACTTCAATGATGGGGAGGGGTTGTAGAGGGGCTTTGACCTGGTCTTGGGGTTTTCCAACTCTTTGGCACACCTCACAAGACTGGACATAGGTAGAAACATCCTTGCCCATTCCCTCCCAGTGGAATGACCCCCCCAAACGGTCTTTGGTCCTGTTCACCCCAGCATGGCCACTAGGGTGATCGTGGGCTAAGCTCAAGAGCTTGGCCCGGTATTTAGTTGGAACTACCAACTGTCTCTGAGGATGCCAGTCTTCCTGGTGTCCACCAGAAAGAGTTTCCTTGTATAAAAGTCCTCTTTCTATAACAAACCTGGATCGATTAGAAGAGCTGAGAGGCGGTGGGTTGCTCCGTGCCGCCGTCCAAGCTCTCTGGAGGCTTTCATCTGCTTCCTGTTCGGTCTGGAACTGTTCCCTTGATGCTGGAGACATCAGTTCCTCATGGGATTGTGGACCTAGGCTTGGTCCCTCTGGAAGCGATATAGGGGATGGAGCTGTTTCTGTTGACTGTGAACCGCTCTCCGCTGGTGCACTATGTTGGGATTCAGGCTCCGGCTGAGCCTCTTGGGTCGGGTTATCGGCTGCTGCCAGTTCAGGTTCGGTGGGGCCCTCCGTTGTTGAGGTTGCAAGTACTGGATTCAGTGCTGACACGGGGTCTGGTGTTGGTTGTTCGGCTGGTTCCGGTTCTGGGACTGGTTCCGTCTGGGTCTCTGGGACTGGATCCACTACTGCTGTTGCAGACATTGGCCTGGGGTCCAGGTCCATCACCTCTGACTGGGTCCTGATAGAAGTTTCCGGAACAGAGCTAGGCCTCACGGCTTGTTTAGCCTGGCTGCGGGTGACCATTCCCACCCTCTTGGCCTGCTTCACATGATTGGCCAAGTCTTCCCCCAACAGCATGGGGATGGGATAATCATCATAGACTGCAAAAGTCCACATTCCTGACCAGCCCTTGTACTGGACAGGCAACTTGGCTGTAGGCAAATTGAAAGAGTTGGACTTGAAGGGTTGAATCGTCACTTGGATCTCTGGGTTGATTAAATTGGGGTCCACTAAGGAAGCATGGATAGCTGACACTTGTGCTCCGGTGTCCCTCCACGCGGTGACCTTCTTCCCGCCCACACTCAGTTTCCCTCCGCTCCAAGGGTATCTGGGAGGTATCTGGGCCTGTGGACCTCTGGTGTGATTCCGGTGCAATGAACTGTAATCTGTTGGGGTTCTTGGGGCAGTTGGCCTTTACATGCCCCAGCTCGTTACACTTAAAACATCGTCCAGCTGACGGGTCACTGGGGCGAGGAGGGTTGCTGGAGAACGGGGTGGTGGGACGATAAGGGGTCTGGAGGGCTCTTTGGGAGGTAGGTGGGGCTTTGGGCGGCCCCCGGTAATAAGGTGTGGTCTGGGGTGGTCCCTTCTGGTCTCCGCTCCAACTGCGACCAGTTTTCTTCTTCTCTGCCACCTCCACCCATCTGGCTCCAATCTCTCCTGCCTCAATTACAGTTTTGGGTTTCCCGTCTAGGATGTATCTTTCTATTTCCTCAGGAACACCCTCTAAGAATTGTTCCATTTGCATTAGGAAGGGCAAATTTACTGGAGATTCAACACTTGCTCCTGATATCCAGGCATCCCAATGTTTCACAATGTGGTAGGCATGTCGGGTAAATGACATGTCTGGTTTCCACCTTAGGGCTCTGAACCTCCGACGAGACTGCTCGGGTGTTATCCCCATTCTGACTCTCGCCTTGGATTTAAACAGTTCATACTTGTTCATGTGTTCTTTAGGCATTTCAGCTGCCACCTCAGCTAAGGGTCCACTGAGCTGCGGCCTCAGCTCTACCATGTATTGGTCAGTAGAGATGTTGTACCCAAGGCAGGCCCTTTCGAAGTTTTCTAAGAAGGCCTCAGTATCATCACCTGCCTTGTAGGTGGGGAACTTTCTGGGATGGGAAGTGGTACCTGGAGAAGGATTGCTAGGGTTTGTTGGTATATTCTGCTGGGCCTTTATCCTCTCCACATGCTTCCTCTCTTTTTCCTTCTCCTCCTCCACATGCTTCCTCTCTTTTTCCTTCTCCTCCTCCACATGCTTCCTCTCTTTTTCCTTCTCCTCCTCCACATGCTTCCTTGCCTCCATTTCCCTCTTGTGGGCAGCCTCCTGTACCTCCTTCTCCAGCCGCATGAGTTCTATCTGTCTTTCATGTTCCCTTTGTCTTTCCTCAGCCTGAAATTTGGCTAATTCCAGCTGTAGTTGAGCTGAGGATTTGGTCATTCTAACCTCTCTGTTTTTAACTAACTTTACACCTGAGGTTTAGAAATAAACAAACAAAACTTGGCTGTAAAATTTTGCTGTGCTGCAATAGAATACCTATTCTCTGATAGTGATTGTCAGCCTACAGAAAAAGACAATTCCCTTGTCTCTGCTCTGGGCCCAAATTAAAGCAAAAAACCTCCAACTGCTTGGAAACCTGCTTACCCAGCCCAAAGAAAAAGCAAATGGGTAGAACACACACCCCCTATTTACTTTTAGGAAGAAAAGAAAAAAAAAACCTCTGGGTTGGAAGATTTCCCTGCAGGAGTTAAGTACCCTGCCTCCAGGCAAAGAAAACCTGCAATTCACAAGATAATCCCCTTTTGTCTCTGCTTGGCCACAAAGCAGAGAGAAACCAAGCTGCTTTCAGTTTCAAAGCTGCTTTCTGGACTTTCTTTCCAAAGGAAAAAAAAAATTCCTTTTTAAAATCTGTATTTCTAGTTCAAAAAATCTCAACTGGATCTCAAATGATTTCAGGTTAATCCCACCACTGTGCCACCATGTCAAGGTTCCTCCCCCACTCTGAACTCTAGGGTACAGATGTGGGGACCTGCATGAAAAAAACCCCTAAGCTTATCTTTACCAGCTTAGGTCAAAACTTCCCCAAGGTACAAAATATTACACCCGTTATCCTTGGAATGGCCGCTACCACCACCAAACAATTACTGGTTACTGGGGAAGAGCTGTTTGGACGCGTCTGTCCCCCCAAAATACTTCCCAAAACCTTGCACCCCACTTCCTGGACAAGGTTTGGTAAAAAGCCTCACCAATTTGCCTAGGTGACTACAGACCCAGACCCTTGGATCTTAAGAACAATGAACAATCCTCCCAACACTTGCACCCCCCCTTTCCTGGGAAATGTTGGATAAAAAGCCTCACCAATTTGCATAGGTGACCACAGACCCAAACCCTTGGATCTAAGAACAATGAAAAAGCATTCAGTTTTTTACAAGAAGACTTTTAATAAAAAATAGAAGTAAATAGAAATAAAGAAATCCCCCCTGTAAAATCAGGATGTAGATATCTTACAGGGTAATTAGATTCAAAAACATAGAGAACCCCTCTAGGCAAAACCTTAAGTTACAAAAAAGATACACAGACAGAAATAGTTATTCTATTCAGCACAATTCTTTTCTCAGCCATTTAAAGAAATCATAATCTAACACATACCTAGCTAGATTACTTACTAGAAGTTCTAAGACTCCATTCCTGTTCTGTCTCTGGCAAGAGCAGCACCCAGACAGACACAAACCCTTTGTTTCTCTCCCTCCTCCCAGCTTTTGAAAGTATCTTGTCTCCTCATTGGTCATTTTGGTCAGGTGCCAGCGAGGTTACCTTTAGCTTCTTAACCCTTTACAGGTGAGAGGAGCTTTCCCCTGGCCAGGAGGGATTTCAAAGGGGTTTACCCTTCCCTTTATATTTATGACACGCCCCCCAAATCTCAGCTAGGGTGAAACACTGGCTGGGATTTCTTCCTGGAGCTCTAGGAAAAACAGAGTTAATAAGACACATGCATCTCTAAATATACTACCAAGTACATAAAGACTAACAATATTTTCCACATCTCAAGGACGATTTTAACCAGTTGACTCTGGGAAACTTTCACGGGAGAGTGCATCAGCCACTTTGTTAGAAGCTCCTGAGATGTGTTGGATGTCGAAATCAAAATCTTGGAGAGCTAAACTCCACCGAAGAAGTTTTTTGTTAGTTTCTTTGACGGTGTGAAGCCACTTCAGTGCAGCATGGTCGGTTTGCAGGTGGAAACGCCGTCCCCAAACATATGGGCGTAGCTTTTCCAGAGCGTAGACAATGGCGTAACATTCTTTTTCAGTGACTGACCAGTTGCTTTCCCTCTCAGACAGTTTTTTGCTGAGAAACACTACAGGGTGGAATTCTTGATCAGGTCCTTTCTGCATTAAAACTGCTCCCACACCACGCTCAGATGCATCTGTGGTTACTAGGAACGGTTTGTCAAAGTCTGGGGCCCTTAGTACAGGGTCAGACATGAGTGTCGCTTTAAGCTTGTTAAAGGCCTTCTGACACTTTCCGGTCCACTGAACAGCATTTGGCCGTTTCTTTTTGGTTAGGTCTGTCAGTGGGGCAGCGATTTGGCTGTAGTGCGGTACAAATCGTCTGTAATAACCGGCCAAGCCTAAGAAGGATTGAACCTGTTTCTTTGACTTTGGGACAGGCCACTTTTGGATAGCATCCACTTTGGCCTGTAGGGGGCTGATAGTTCCTTGACCCACCTGGTGTCCAAGGTAAGTCACTCTGTTTAGGCCTATTTGACACTTCTTAGCCTTAACAGTTAGTCCTGCCTCCCTTATGCGCTCAAGGACTTTTTGTAGATGTTCCAGGTGGTCTGCCCAGGAATCCGAAAATATGGCCACATCGTCAAGGTAGGCGACTGCATATTCTCCTAATCCCGCTAGGAGACCATCTACAAGTCTTTGGAAAGTGGCGGGTGCATTTCGTAGCCCGAAAGGGAGTACATTAAATTCATACAGCCCGAGATGTGTGATGAAGGCTGACCTTTCCTTGGCAGATTCATCTAGCGGTACCTGCCAGTACCCCTTGGTTAAGTCCAAGGTAGAGATGAACTGGGCCCGTCCCAGTTTCTCTAATAGTTCATCTGTGCGTGGCATTGGATAGTTGTCTGGGCGAGTTACAGCATTTAGCTTACGGTAGTCCACGCAAAAACGTATTTCCCCATCTGGTTTGGGAACTAGAACCACTGGAGATGCCCATGCACTTTCAGAGGGGCGGATTACCCCCATCTGTAACATATCCTGGATCTCCCGTTCTATAGCAGTTTTAGCTTGAGGAGACACCCGGTAAGGTTGGACCCTAATTGGGTGAGCATTACCTGTGTCAATGGAGTGATATGCCCGTTCAGTCAGTCCTGGGGTGGCTGAGAACGTTGGCGCGTAGCTAGTGCACAGCTCCTGGATCTGCTGTCGCTGCATACACCCAAGGGTCATGGAGAGGTTCACCTCTTCCACACCACCAGCACATTTCCCTTCGTAGTAAACACCTTCAGGCCACTCAGCGTCGTCTCCTCCCTGGGCTGTAAACTGACAAACCTTTAATTCTCTGGAATAAAAGGGCTTTAGAGAATTAATATGGTACACCTTAGGCTTTCGGTTGGAGGTGGGGAATGCTATGAGATAATTAACAGTTCCCAGGCGCTCCTGGACCATGAATGGCCCTTCCCACGATGCTTCCATTTTATGGGCCTGGAGCGCCTTTAAGACCATTACCTGGTCTCCTACTTTGAAGGAACGCTCTCTGGCATGTTTATCATACCAGGCTTTTTGCTCCTTTTGAGCATCCTGTAAGTTTTCTCTAGCAAGGGCTAAAGAGGTTCGGAGGGTGTTTTGTAGGTTGGTTACAAAGTCCAGAATGTTAGTTCCTGGAGACGGTGTAAATCCCTCCCATTGCTGCTTCACCAACTGCAATGGCCCCTTAACCTCACGGCCATATACAAGTTCAAATGGGGAAAACCCTAAACTGGGATGTGGTACAGCTCTGTAGGCAAAGAGCAACTGCTGCAACACTAGGTCCCAATCATTGGAGTGCTCATTTACAAATTTACGTATCATGGCCCCCAAAGTTCCATTAAACTTCTCCACCATGCCATTTGTTTGATGGTGGTAAGGAGTGGCAACCAAGTGATTTACCCCATGAGCTTCCCAAAGGTTTTTCATAGTTCCTGCCAGGAAATTAGTCCCTGCATCTGTGAGGATGTCGGAGGGCCAACCTACCCTGGCAAAAATGTCTGCTAGTGCCTGACACACACTTTTAGCCCTGGTGTTGCTTAGAGCTACTGCTTCCGGCCATCGGGTGGCAAAATCCATGAAAGTCAGTATGTACTGCTTCCCTCTGGGTGTCTTTTTCGGAAAAGGACCCAGAATATCCACAGCTACTCGCTGAAATGGAACTTCAATGATGGGGAGGGGTTGTAGAGGGGCTTTGACCTGGTCTTGGGGTTTTCCAACTCTTTGGCACACCTCACAAGACTGGACATAGGTAGAAACATCCTTGCCCATTCCCTCCCAGTGGAATGACCCCCCCAAACGGTCTTTGGTCCTGTTCACCCCAGCATGGCCACTAGGGTGATCGTGGGCTAAGCTCAAGAGCTTGGCCCGGTATTTAGTTGGAACTACCAACTGTCTCTGAGGATGCCAGTCTTCCTGGTGTCCACCAGAAAGAGTTTCCTTGTATAAAAGTCCTCTTTCTATAACAAACCTGGATCGATTAGAAGAGCTGAGAGGCGGTGGGTTGCTCCGTGCCGCCGTCCAAGCTCTCTGGAGGCTTTCATCTGCTTCCTGTTCGGTCTGGAACTGTTCCCTTGATGCTGGAGACATCAGTTCCTCATGGGATTGTGGACCTAGGCTTGGTCCCTCTGGAAGCGATATAGGGGATGGAGCTGTTTCTGTTGACTGTGAACCGCTCTCCGCTGGTGCACTATGTTGGGATTCAGGCTCCGGCTGAGCCTCTTGGGTCGGGTTATCGGCTGCTGCCAGTTCAGGTTCGGTGGGGCCCTCCGTTGTTGAGGTTGCAAGTACTGGATTCAGTGCTGACACGGGGTCTGGTGTTGGTTGTTCGGCTGGTTCCGGTTCTGGGACTGGTTCCGTCTGGGTCTCTGGGACTGGATCCACTACTGCTGTTGCAGACATTGGCCTGGGGTCCAGGTCCATCACCTCTGACTGGGTCCTGATAGAAGTTTCCGGAACAGAGCTAGGCCTCACGGCTTGTTTAGCCTGGCTGCGGGTGACCATTCCCACCCTCTTGGCCTGCTTCACATGATTGGCCAAGTCTTCCCCCAACAGCATGGGGATGGGATAATCATCATAGACTGCAAAAGTCCACATTCCTGACCAGCCCTTGTACTGGACAGGCAACTTGGCTGTAGGCAAATTGAAAGAGTTGGACTTGAAGGGTTGAATCGTCACTTGGATCTCTGGGTTGATTAAATTGGGGTCCACTAAGGAAGCATGGATAGCTGACACTTGTGCTCCGGTGTCCCTCCACGCGGTGACCTTCTTCCCGCCCACACTCAGTTTCCCTCCGCTCCAAGGGTATCTGGGAGGTATCTGGGCCTGTGGACCTCTGGTGTGATTCCGGTGCAATGAACTGTAATCTGTTGGGGTTCTTGGGGCAGTTGGCCTTTACATGCCCCAGCTCGTTACACTTAAAACATCGTCCAGCTGACGGGTCACTGGGGCGAGGAGGGTTGCTGGAGAACGGGGTGGTGGGACGATAAGGGGTCTGGAGGGCTCTTTGGGAGGTAGGTGGGGCTTTGGGCGGCCCCCGGTAATAAGGTGTGGTCTGGGGTGGTCCCTTCTGGTCTCCGCTCCAACTGCGACCAGTTTTCTTCTTCTCTGCCACCTCCACCCATCTGGCTCCAATCTCTCCTGCCTCAATTACAGTTTTGGGTTTCCCGTCTAGGATGTATCTTTCTATTTCCTCAGGAACACCCTCTAAGAATTGTTCCATTTGCATTAGGAAGGGCAAATTTACTGGAGATTCAACACTTGCTCCTGATATCCAGGCATCCCAATGTTTCACAATGTGGTAGGCATGTCGGGTAAATGACATGTCTGGTTTCCACCTTAGGGCTCTGAACCTCCGACGAGACTGCTCGGGTGTTATCCCCATTCTGACTCTCGCCTTGGATTTAAACAGTTCATACTTGTTCATGTGTTCTTTAGGCATTTCAGCTGCCACCTCAGCTAAGGGTCCACTGAGCTGCAGCCTCAGCTCTACCATGTATTGGTCAGTAGAGATGTTGTACCCAAGGCAGGCCCTTTCGAAGTTTTCTAAGAAGGCCTCAGTATCATCACCTGCCTTGTAGGTGGGGAACTTTCTGGGATGGGAAGTGGTACCTGGAGAAGGATTGCTAGGGTTTGTTGGTATATTCTGCTGGGCCTTTATCCTCTCCACATGCTTCCTCTCTTTTTCCTTCTCCTCCTCCACATGCTTCCTCTCTTTTTCCTTCTCCTCCTCCACATGCTTCCTCTCTTTTTCCTTCTCCTCCTCCACATGCTTCCTTGCCTCCATTTCCCTCTTGTGGGCAGCCTCCTGTACCTCCTTCTCCAGCCGCATGAGTTCTATCTGTCTTTCATGTTCCCTTTGTCTTTCCTCAGCCTGAAATTTGGCTAATTCCAGCTGTAGTTGAGCTGAGGATTTGGTCATTCTAACCTCTCTGTTTTTAACTAACTTTACACCTGAGGTTTAGAAATAAACAAACAAAACTTGGCTGTAAAATTTTGCTGTGCTGCAATAGAATACCTATTCTCTGATAGTGATTGTCAGCCTACAGAAAAAGACAATTCCCTTGTCTCTGCTCTGGGCCCAAATTAAAGCAAAAAACCTCCAACTGCTTGGAAACCTGCTTACCCAGCCCAAAGAAAAAGCAAATGGGTAGAACACACACCCCCTATTTACTTTTAGGAAGAAAAGAAAAAAAAAACCTCTGGGTTGGAAGATTTCCCTGCAGGAGTTAAGTACCCTGCCTCCAGGCAAAGAAAACCTGCAATTCACAAGATAATCCCCTTTTGTCTCTGCTTGGCCACAAAGCAGAGAGAAACCAAGCTGCTTTCAGTTTCAAAGCTGCTTTCTGGACTTTCTTTCCAAAGGAAAAAAAAAATTCCTTTTTAAAATCTGTATTTCTAGTTCAAAAAATCTCAACTGGATCTCAAATGATTTCAGGTTAATCCCACCACTGTGCCACCATGTCAAGGTTCCTCCCCCACTCTGAACTCTAGGGTACAGATGTGGGGACCTGCATGAAAAAAACCCCTAAGCTTATCTTTACCAGCTTAGGTCAAAACTTCCCCAAGGTACAAAATATTACACCCGTTATCCTTGGAATGGCCGCTACCACCACCAAACAATTACTGGTTACTGGGGAAGAGCTGTTTGGACGCGTCTGTCCCCCCAAAATACTTCCCAAAACCTTGCACCCCACTTCCTGGACAAGGTTTGGTAAAAAGCCTCACCAATTTGCCTAGGTGACTACAGACCCAGACCCTTGGATCTTAAGAACAATGAACAATCCTCCCAACACTTGCACCCCCCCTTTCCTGGGAAATGTTGGATAAAAAGCCTCACCAATTTGCATAGGTGACCACAGACCCAAACCCTTGGATCTAAGAACAATGAAAAAGCATTCAGTTTTTTACAAGAAGACTTTTAATAAAAAATAGAAGTAAATAGAAATAAAGAAATCCCCCCTGTAAAATCAGGATGTAGATATCTTACAGGGTAATTAGATTCAAAAACATAGAGAACCCCTCTAGGCAAAACCTTAAGTTACAAAAAAGATACACAGACAGAAATAGTTATTCTATTCAGCACAATTCTTTTCTCAGCCATTTAAAGAAATCATAATCTAACACATACCTAGCTAGATTACTTACTAGAAGTTCTAAGACTCCATTCCTGTTCTGTCTCTGGCAAGAGCAGCACCCAGACAGACACAAACCCTTTGTTTCTCTCCCTCCTCCCAGCTTTTGAAAGTATCTTGTCTCCTCATTGGTCATTTTGGTCAGGTGCCAGCGAGGTTACCTTTAGCTTCTTAACCCTTTACAGGTGAGAGGAGCTTTCCCCTGGCCAGGAGGGATTTCAAAGGGGTTTACCCTTCCCTTTATATTTATGACACGCCCCCCAAATCTCAGCTAGGGTGAAACACTGGCTGGGATTTCTTCCTGGAGCTCTAGGAAAAACAGAGTTAATAAGACACATGCATCTCTAAATATACTACCAAGTACATAAAGACTAACAATATTTTCCACATCTCAAGGACGATTTTAACCAGTTGACTCTGGGAAACTTTCACGGGAGAGTGCATCAGCCACTTTGTTAGAAGCTCCTGAGATGTGTTGGATGTCGAAATCAAAATCTTGGAGAGCTAAACTCCACCGAAGAAGTTTTTTGTTAGTTTCTTTGACGGTGTGAAGCCACTTCAGTGCAGCATGGTCGGTTTGCAGGTGGAAACGCCGTCCCCAAACATATGGGCGTAGCTTTTCCAGAGCGTAGACAATGGCGTAACATTCTTTTTCAGTGACTGACCAGTTGCTTTCCCTCTCAGACAGTTTTTTGCTGAGAAACACTACAGGGTGGAATTCTTGATCAGGTCCTTTCTGCATTAAAACTGCTCCCACACCACGCTCAGATGCATCTGTGGTTACTAGGAACGGTTTGTCAAAGTCTGGGGCCCTTAGTACAGGGTCAGACATGAGTGTCGCTTTAAGCTTGTTAAAGGCCTTCTGACACTTTCCGGTCCACTGAACAGCATTTGGCTGTTTCTTTTTGGTTAGGTCTGTCAGTGGGGCAGCGATTTGGCTGTAGTGCGGTACAAATCGTCTGTAATAACCGGCCAAGCCTAAGAAGGATTGAACCTGTTTCTTTGACTTTGGGACAGGCCACTTTTGGATAGCATCCACTTTGGCCTGTAGGGGGCTGATAGTTCCTTGACCCACCTGGTGTCCAAGGTAAGTCACTCTGTTTAGGCCTATTTGACACTTCTTAGCCTTAACAGTTAGTCCTGCCTCCCTTATGCGCTCAAGGACTTTTTGTAGATGTTCCAGGTGGTCTGCCCAGGAATCCGAAAATATGGCCACATCGTCAAGGTAGGCGACTGCATATTCTCCTAATCCCGCTAGGAGACCATCTACAAGTCTTTGGAAAGTGGCGGGTGCATTTCGTAGCCCGAAAGGGAGTACATTAAATTCATACAGCCCGAGATGTGTGATGAAGGCTGACCTTTCCTTGGCAGATTCATCTAGCGGTACCTGCCAGTACCCCTTGGTTAAGTCCAAGGTAGAGATGAACTGGGCCCGTCCCAGTTTCTCTAATAGTTCATCTGTGCGTGGCATTGGATAGTTGTCTGGGCGAGTTACAGCATTTAGCTTACGGTAGTCCACGCAAAAACGTATTTCCCCATCTGGTTTGGGAACTAGAACCACTGGAGATGCCCATGCACTTTCAGAGGGGCGGATTACCCCCATCTGTAACATATCCTGGATCTCCCGTTCTATAGCAGTTTTAGCTTGAGGAGACACCCGGTAAGGTTGGACCCTAATTGGGTGAGCATTACCTGTGTCAATGGAGTGATATGCCCGTTCAGTCAGTCCTGGGGTGGCTGAGAACGTTGGCGCGTAGCTAGTGCACAGCTCCTGGATCTGCTGTCGCTGCATACACCCAAGGGTCATGGAGAGGTTCACCTCTTCCACACCACCAGCACATTTCCCTTCGTAGTAAACACCTTCAGGCCACTCAGCGTCGTCTCCTCCCTGGGCTGTAAACTGACAAACCTTTAATTCTCTGGAATAAAAGGGCTTTAGAGAATTAATATGGTACACCTTAGGCTTTCGGTTGGAGGTGGGGAATGCTATGAGATAATTAACAGTTCCCAGGCGCTCCTGGACCATGAATGGCCCTTCCCACGATGCTTCCATTTTATGGGCCTGGAGCGCCTTTAAGACCATTACCTGGTCTCCTACTTTGAAGGAACGCTCTCTGGCATGTTTATCATACCAGGCTTTTTGCTCCTTTTGAGCATCCTGTAAGTTTTCTCTAGCAAGGGCTAAAGAGGTTCGGAGGGTGTTTTGTAGGTTGGTTACAAAGTCCAGAATGTTAGTTCCTGGAGACGGTGTAAATCCCTCCCATTGCTGCTTCACCAACTGCAATGGCCCCTTAACCTCACGGCCATATACAAGTTCAAATGGGGAAAACCCTAAACTGGGATGTGGTACAGCTCTGTAGGCAAAGAGCAACTGCTGCAACACTAGGTCCCAATCATTGGAGTGCTCATTTACAAATTTACGTATCATGGCCCCCAAAGTTCCATTAAACTTCTCCACCATGCCATTTGTTTGATGGTGGTAAGGAGTGGCAACCAAGTGATTTACCCCATGAGCTTCCCAAAGGTTTTTCATAGTTCCTGCCAGGAAATTAGTCCCTGCATCTGTGAGGATGTCGGAGGGCCAACCTACCCTGGCAAAAATGTCTGCTAGTGCCTGACACACACTTTTAGCCCTGGTGTTGCTTAGAGCTACTGCTTCCGGCCATCGGGTGGCAAAATCCATGAAAGTCAGTATGTACTGCTTCCCTCTGGGTGTCTTTTTCGGAAAAGGACCCAGAATATCCACAGCTACTCGCTGAAATGGAACTTCAATGATGGGGAGGGGTTGTAGAGGGGCTTTGACCTGGTCTTGGGGTTTTCCAACTCTTTGGCACACCTCACAAGACTGGACATAGGTAGAAACATCCTTGCCCATTCCCTCCCAGTGGAATGACCCCCCCAAACGGTCTTTGGTCCTGTTCACCCCAGCATGGCCACTAGGGTGATCGTGGGCTAAGCTCAAGAGCTTGGCCCGGTATTTAGTTGGAACTACCAACTGTCTCTGAGGATGCCAGTCTTCCTGGTGTCCACCAGAAAGAGTTTCCTTGTATAAAAGTCCTCTTTCTATAACAAACCTGGATCGATTAGAAGAGCTGAGAGGCGGTGGGTTGCTCCGTGCCGCCGTCCAAGCTCTCTGGAGGCTTTCATCTGCTTCCTGTTCGGTCTGGAACTGTTCCCTTGATGCTGGAGACATCAGTTCCTCATGGGATTGTGGACCTAGGCTTGGTCCCTCTGGAAGCGATATAGGGGATGGAGCTGTTTCTGTTGACTGTGAACCGCTCTCCGCTGGTGCACTATGTTGGGATTCAGGCTCCGGCTGAGCCTCTTGGGTCGGGTTATCGGCTGCTGCCAGTTCAGGTTCGGTGGGGCCCTCCGTTGTTGAGGTTGCAAGTACTGGATTCAGTGCTGACACGGGGTCTGGTGTTGGTTGTTCGGCTGGTTCCGGTTCTGGGACTGGTTCCGTCTGGGTCTCTGGGACTGGATCCACTACTGCTGTTGCAGACATTGGCCTGGGGTCCAGGTCCATCACCTCTGACTGGGTCCTGATAGAAGTTTCCGGAACAGAGCTAGGCCTCACGGCTTGTTTAGCCTGGCTGCGGGTGACCATTCCCACCCTCTTGGCCTGCTTCACATGATTGGCCAAGTCTTCCCCCAACAGCATGGGGATGGGATAATCATCATAGACTGCAAAAGTCCACATTCCTGACCAGCCCTTGTACTGGACAGGCAACTTGGCTGTAGGCAAATTGAAAGAGTTGGACTTGAAGGGTTGAATCGTCACTTGGATCTCTGGGTTGATTAAATTGGGGTCCACTAAGGAAGCATGGATAGCTGACACTTGTGCTCCGGTGTCCCTCCACGCGGTGACCTTCTTCCCGCCCACACTCAGTTTCCCTCCGCTCCAAGGGTATCTGGGAGGTATCTGGGCCTGTGGACCTCTGGTGTGATTCCGGTGCAATGAACTGTAATCTGTTGGGGTTCTTGGGGCAGTTGGCCTTTACATGCCCCAGCTCGTTACACTTAAAACATCGTCCAGCTGACGGGTCACTGGGGCGAGGAGGGTTGCTGGAGAACGGGGTGGTGGGACGATAAGGGGTCTGGAGGGCTCTTTGGGAGGTAGGTGGGGCTTTGGGCGGCCCCCGGTAATAAGGTGTGGTCTGGGGTGGTCCCTTCTGGTCTCCGCTCCAACTGCGACCAGTTTTCTTCTTCTCTGCCACCTCCACCCATCTGGCTCCAATCTCTCCTGCCTCAATTACAGTTTTGGGTTTCCCGTCTAGGATGTATCTTTCTATTTCCTCAGGAACACCCTCTAAGAATTGTTCCATTTGCATTAGGAAGGGCAAATTTACTGGAGATTCAACACTTGCTCCTGATATCCAGGCATCCCAATGTTTCACAATGTGGTAGGCATGTCGGGTAAATGACATGTCTGGTTTCCACCTTAGGGCTCTGAACCTCCGACGAGACTGCTCGGGTGTTATCCCCATTCTGACTCTCGCCTTGGATTTAAACAGTTCATACTTGTTCATGTGTTCTTTAGGCATTTCAGCTGCCACCTCAGCTAAGGGTCCACTGAGCTGCGGCCTCAGCTCTACCATGTATTGGTCAGTAGAGATGTTGTACCCAAGGCAGGCCCTTTCGAAGTTTTCTAAGAAGGCCTCAGTATCATCACCTGCCTTGTAGGTGGGGAACTTTCTGGGATGGGAAGTGGTACCTGGAGAAGGATTGCTAGGGTTTGTTGGTATATTCTGCTGGGCCTTTATCCTCTCCACATGCTTCCTCTCTTTTTCCTTCTCCTCCTCCACATGCTTCCTCTCTTTTTCCTTCTCCTCCTCCACATGCTTCCTCTCTTTTTCCTTCTCCTCCTCCACATGCTTCCTTGCCTCCATTTCCCTCTTGTGGGCAGCCTCCTGTACCTCCTTCTCCAGCCGCATGAGTTCTATCTGTCTTTCATGTTCCCTTTGTCTTTCCTCAGCCTGAAATTTGGCTAATTCCAGCTGTAGTTGAGCTGAGGATTTGGTCATTCTAACCTCTCTGTTTTTAACTAACTTTACACCTGAGGTTTAGAAATAAACAAACAAAACTTGGCTGTAAAATTTTGCTGTGCTGCAATAGAATACCTATTCTCTGATAGTGATTGTCAGCCTACAGAAAAAGACAATTCCCTTGTCTCTGCTCTGGGCCCAAATTAAAGCAAAAAACCTCCAACTGCTTGGAAACCTGCTTACCCAGCCCAAAGAAAAAGCAAATGGGTAGAACACACACCCCCTATTTACTTTTAGGAAGAAAAGAAAAAAAAAACCTCTGGGTTGGAAGATTTCCCTGCAGGAGTTAAGTACCCTGCCTCCAGGCAAAGAAAACCTGCAATTCACAAGATAATCCCCTTTTGTCTCTGCTTGGCCACAAAGCAGAGAGAAACCAAGCTGCTTTCAGTTTCAAAGCTGCTTTCTGGACTTTCTTTCCAAAGGAAAAAAAAAATTCCTTTTTAAAATCTGTATTTCTAGTTCAAAAAATCTCAACTGGATCTCAAATGATTTCAGGTTAATCCCACCACTGTGCCACCATGTCAAGGTTCCTCCCCCACTCTGAACTCTAGGGTACAGATGTGGGGACCTGCATGAAAAAAACCCCTAAGCTTATCTTTACCAGCTTAGGTCAAAACTTCCCCAAGGTACAAAATATTACACCCGTTATCCTTGGAATGGCCGCTACCACCACCAAACAATTACTGGTTACTGGGGAAGAGCTGTTTGGACGCGTCTGTCCCCCCAAAATACTTCCCAAAACCTTGCACCCCACTTCCTGGACAAGGTTTGGTAAAAAGCCTCACCAATTTGCCTAGGTGACTACAGACCCAGACCCTTGGATCTTAAGAACAATGAACAATCCTCCCAACACTTGCACCCCCCCTTTCCTGGGAAATGTTGGATAAAAAGCCTCACCAATTTGCATAGGTGACCACAGACCCAAACCCTTGGATCTAAGAACAATGAAAAAGCATTCAGTTTTTTACAAGAAGACTTTTAATAAAAAATAGAAGTAAATAGAAATAAAGAAATCCCCCCTGTAAAATCAGGATGTAGATATCTTACAGGGTAATTAGATTCAAAAACATAGAGAACCCCTCTAGGCAAAACCTTAAGTTACAAAAAAGATACACAGACAGAAATAGTTATTCTATTCAGCACAATTCTTTTCTCAGCCATTTAAAGAAATCATAATCTAACACATACCTAGCTAGATTACTTACTAGAAGTTCTAAGACTCCATTCCTGTTCTGTCTCTGGCAAGAGCAGCACCCAGACAGACACAAACCCTTTGTTTCTCTCCCTCCTCCCAGCTTTTGAAAGTATCTTGTCTCCTCATTGGTCATTTTGGTCAGGTGCCAGCGAGGTTACCTTTAGCTTCTTAACCCTTTACAGGTGAGAGGAGCTTTCCCCTGGCCAGGAGGGATTTCAAAGGGGTTTACCCTTCCCTTTATATTTATGACAGAGGTATTCCAAGTGGAGCTCCACAGGATCTGTTCTTGGCCCAGTGTTATCTAGTATTTTTATCAATGATCTGGTCCCTCTGAGGTCTATGGCAAAATTTGCATTGTCCTCAATGGGAGCAAGATTTGGTCCTACAGAGTTAATTGGTCTGTCAAACTTTCTACAGACCACCACACTGAAATAAAATATGAAATCATTGCTGGTAAAGTTTGCAGATAACACAAAATTAATGAAGTGGTAAATATTGATCTGGACAGGTTAGTGCCATAGAGTTTACTGGATCACATGGTAAGTTGGGCTCTCTTGGACAACATGTGTTTTTAAAAAATGCAAAATCATGACTCCAGGGAGCTCTGTGTGGCATGGAGGAGCAGATCCCTTAAGCTTCAGAACAATTTGCTAATAATCATTTCCTTCCAGAGTCCCGGGCCCTTGACCAACACCCCAACCCCAATAAAGGAAAAAGTGCCCCAACATCTCTGGAATGATTTGTCTCCTGGGAGCTCTACAAGTAGTCAAAAAAAAAAAAAAAGAACAGAGGCTTCACAGTCATTGAACAAGATGGCTGCTGATGTGGACCTGCTGGAGAAAGTTGCTACAGATGCAATAATTATCAAGGCTAGAACTGCTACAACACAATTGACTGTTACCTCTATTAAGTCCTCTCTGCCAGAAGTGGCAGGATGGGTGAATGAAGCAGGAGTGTGGTAGACTGTCATTTGAAGTTTTTTAATGAAGACAGTATTTCTTTCTAATGGATATGCTCTACTTCAACCAAAAGTTGGGGGTTTGATGAACCAATCATAATGTAAAATTCTATGGTCTGTTTATGCAGGAATTAAGACTAGATGGTCATAACAGTCTCATCTGGGCTTAAAATTTATGAATCTATTACTTTTGCCATCGGGTTCTCTCACAGTTCAAATTTCTCTGTATTAAAATAAAACATTTTGTATCCTGATTTAATTTTTTAAAAGTTCATTTCTATGTTAAAGGTAAATCAATTTATCCAGCCTGGATCAAAACATCCAACCTGCATCAAATGGAAAAGCAGCTATGAAGTCACACTCTGGAAAGTAAAAAACAAAAAGAACAAGCAAAGAAAGAAAGGGGGGGGGGGAGGAAAAGCAAGAGAAAATTCAGTTGCAGCAGAACATTTGGCATAACTGTAAGAGAACATTTCAGAAATATTTCAAGCCATAGATTTTTCCACCTTCACTGAGGGACTGAAGAATATTATTTCCCTTATTAGGACAATTCCTCGAAGGAAAACTGAAAAGCCTTAGGACAGTTTGACATGTGTGCTTGAACAAGGAGGAGGTACTATGTTAAAAAGACTTCAGGGAACCAATGTTTTTTACCACCCTTATAATTTAGAATTCCAAATATATTCAGATATTCAAATCTACTAATTAAAGGCTAGATTACCACTGGACCATATGTGTCCATGCAGGGGATTAAAGGGCATAATGTCCCACCCCCTCAACATACTTTCATTGTTGCACTCTGGGTAAGCCCAGCATGACTTCAGCTATAGGAGATGGAGTAGCCTCTTCATGGCTGCGAATGCTCACTCCAAGCCTGTGGGGTGGGAATGGTGAAGGGTAGGAAAAGGGATGACTCCCCCCACTCTCCCCAAATGTGTTGGCCAGTTGAACTGAGCAAGGGGAGATGCAAGCTACACCTCTCTTCTGCCCCACCTCCACCCCTCCAGAAGTAAGAGGGAGAGCAGGGGATGAATTGTAATTCAGAAAGTCACACTTCATTCTTTCTGGGGCGACGCTGTGCCACATGCCGCTTCACAGTGCTGAAAGGAAACTCTCAGTGTAACCCAAATGAGAAAAGGTGATATCACTTTAGTATCTCAGACAAAATGTTTTGTGTAGCAATTAATCAGTTTAAAATACAGCATGAATGGTCTCATCAAGACCTACAGATCATTTTAATACTGTAGATTAATTGTGTTTACATTTGTTTTGAAAATAAGGGAGGAGGGAGAAAAGACATGGTAAGAAATGAAAACCATCCTTTCTATATGTTAAAAATATGTACCAGAAATAACACCCAAGTAAGGGTATTATTTTTAGAAGGCAGAATCTGAAAAGACATGCGAAGAGATGTCAAAACTGATTGAAACGCTCAACCTTGACAGCTCTGAAATTTGCAGGTTGAATACCTGCCACAATTTGTGCATGATCCTCTATATTTTTCAGCCAGTAGGTCTGGCTATCAGTGTTAAATAAATGGATGAAGGAAATCAGGAAACTATAAGACATTTGCTAGTTCTGTTTCACTCCCCCAGTCTTGCAAAATGTATATTATTCACCCCTCCGATACAACTGAAAAGCTAGGACTAATGTGGATCACTGAAAGATATATATAGATAGTGCACAGACTACAATTTTAAACATACTTCAAAAAGGTCACATTGGGCAGACTTCTTATGCAAGGTTGATTCTTTTATAGCCAGATGATTCTGCCCTTATTATTAGTCAAACAACCATTATGTTCCTATCTTTTTTAAACTTACTTCTCCATAAGCAAAGTTATGCAGGAAGGAAACACTGTGTGAAAATTATAAACAGTAGTGCTGATTTGGCTCTGTTACATGAGTGCAAATCTGTAGTAATTTTATGGAAATCTATGAAATTATACTTTTATAAAAGGGTGTAATTGAGAGGAGAATCAGGTACAGTGTGTTTTCATTAATACATTAATTTCTCTAATACATTCATTAATAGAGCACATGCAGCTGTAGAGTATCGTCTGTCATGTGATGCCAAAGTACCTTAAATACATTAATGAAATAATCCCACACACCCATGGAAGTAAGTATTATTAATATTACAACTTGAGAGATAGGAAAACCGAGTCATATAGAGGTAATATGTATTGCCTATGGTGACACAGTAAATCTTTGGAACGTCTGGGAATCCAGATATCCTGAAACTCATTTCTATACTTGGACAACTGACCCACCCTTCTTTTTAGCAAAGAAGGAAATTAAACTAAGGGCTAGCTGGTGTCAGCTCAGAATAATGGGTAACAATGGCGTGCCAGCTGGAACATTGTCAGACATACTGCTCCCACTTAAACCCCACTGAAGGGCCAAATGCTGGCCCCACTGAAGTAAGTGGAAAATTTGCATTGTTCTTGAAGGGAAGCAGGATTTGGCCATACAAACTTAGGTGGACTATAGAGCCTTGTGTGGGCCATCACTTTGGAGTGTTTTCCATCTTTTAAAAGAGCAAGTGAGGTTGGAAATCTCTGTTTAAAATCTGATAATTTTTTACTGACAAATCTGAGTCTGCCAGTTCAGATTTTTTCTTTACTATTTTTTTCTGTTTTTTCTCAGACATGTCTAGTAGAAATCCTGATACTCTGTTAGATATAAAACTGGATTTTATTTTCTTTGCTTCCCCATAACAATATGTGCTCAATCTGAGACCTTTTCACTAAAGGATTAATTATACTTTAGCAGTCTCATGGTTAGATTTCTTTGTTCATGATCTTTGATAGAATTAACCACTGTATTTGTTAACCACTGTACAGGCATCTATTCCTTCATAAACAGAAATAAAATATTTCGAACAGTTACATTTTCCCCTGTCACAAAGTCGATAAAAATAGGCATTCATATATTTATGTATTCTGTATTTAATATAAGTCCATTACTAAATCCTGATGTTTCAAAGAGTAAATCATAAATAGGTATAGTGCAATTCTGAGTAAAAATTAAAAAAAAAAGTATCTTTGAAAATTCATCAAACTTGTTTTTACATCTAGGAGTCAAGTTTTTGAGTATCTTTTGGAGGGAGGGACTGTTTTTGTTTTATTTCATTTACGTTGATGTTATGTTATTGATCCAGTTGAAAAATCTTCTTATAAAATCAACAGAGCCGTTTGTATTTAGTCTCTTTCTTTGACAAACTTTTCCATTTCTTGATACTTTTCTGCATACTTTATTCTTTTGCAATAAAGGAAAAGTTTACAAGCCTCTTCTATTTCCTCAGTGAGCAAACTAGGGCTGTGAAATACTAGTTAGTTTTGTCCTGCAAAGAACTGAGAACTTTTTCTTTTGTATTGTTTCATGTAGGTTTGTTTTAGGATTTAGAATTCATAACCAGATTCTGTCCCCTCACTGATTTCAATATAAAGGTGGTGTACCAAGGGATATTTGGGTTTACATTTTTTTTTAAATACCCATTTTAAGTTGAATATTTAGGAGAGGTTTAACTCCCTGTCAGTGGTACGTGGAACATGGGTTACTCAGCCATTTTTTTCTCCCACCTTGCTTATAGCTACTTCTGCTGGTAAAAAGTGGGAACTTCTGAGAGGGAAGGTTACGATGAGGAGGCGCCTTTCCCTTCTGGTCTCTCCTTGCGGTACTGGACATTTAATCTCTCTTGTTCATGGCCAGTTCATCTCGAACCTTTACACTGCTATTTCTCTCTCACCCTCCTTCCTAGTATTAGAACCTTCTCCAGAACGGTATTCAACTAAGGAATCCTAGAAGAATGAAGATTGGATATGTGCTATATTTAAGGCTACGTTTTAGTCACAGCTGTTTTCAGTAAAAGTAATGGACAGGTCACAGGCAGTAAACAAAAATTCATTGCCCGTGACCTGTCCATGACTTGTACTATATATGCCTAACTAAAACTTGGATTGGGGGGGGGGGTAAAGGGTTCTTGGGGGGGGGGCAGTCTGAATGGCCATGGGTGCTCTGGAGGGGCAGTCCAGGGACACCATGGGTGCTGGCCTGGGACCCCCACAGGTGCTGGGGAGACTGGCAGCGGCATGCAGCCTGGGACCCCTACTAGTGCTGGAGAGGATGGTTTGGAGGGGCTGGCAGGCTCCCTTCCCAGCATGTCCCTGCAGCTCCTAGGGAAAGGGAAGGCCAGAGGGGCACCATGTGCTGTCCCCACCATGAGCTTTGGCTCCACAGCTCCCATTGGTTGGGAACCACAGCCTGTGGGAGCTGCAGCTGCAGTGCCTGCAAGCACAAGCAGTTTGCAGAGGCCCCTGATCCCTCCACCTAGGAGCTGTAGGGACATGCTAGATGCTTCTGAGGAGAACCCCCAGGTAGGCACCACCCCACACCCCAACCCCCCGACCCAGCCCTGCACCCCCCTTGCACATCCAAAATGCTGCTGCTGGCCCAGGGGCTGCCCGAGTCTTCGGGCAGCCCCTGAGCGAGCTGCACTGGATGCTGCAAAAGTTACTGAGGTCACCGAATCCATGAGTTTTGTGACATCTGTGACAGACATGCAGCCTTAGCGTTAGTCTATAGGAAACCTACTTGTTCTTGCAATCTTTATTTGAAAACTAAAATGAGACTATTTTAAACTAAAATAAGAATAGCAATGATTATGATTAGGGATCATATTGAAATTCCAAGCAATTTCAAATGTACGGCTAAAATGTATAGTGTGGTACAGTATGTTTTTTATATTTTAATAGGGATGAGAGTTATATCAAAATATTTTTCTGATTTTTTCACGGATATATATTTCATAGTGATTTCATAGAGAATTCTATATTAATAAATAGTTCTTTTTAAATGAAAAACTATGTTTTTATAACAAAAAGAAAAATAGAAGGTAGTGGCCTTATCAGATTTTCCTAAGGTATGATCTTATCAGAAGATAAATGAAACACTTCAGTAATCATTACAAATATCTTTCCAGCTTTCAAGACATATATTAATTGATCTTATCTTCTTTTAATTATGTTTCAGAGCATAATCTTCTGTTGACACAATTCTCAAGGCTCATATCAAACAGAATATGGGTTATACATCCTATTGATTTAACTATCACTTCTAGGAATTGATCTTATGTTCTTATTTGGCAGATTTTAATAGGTACTTTCAGTCAAGCTAACCCTGCAAATCTACATAACTATAGATAATATTATCCCAAGAAGGAGACTCATAATACCTTCTTGAGATGTGCAATAATCAATTAAAATTACATAGCATTCAAATAGATGCCCAGGTGCATTATGTCAGATGCATTAAATATAGAAAGATGTAAGATAAGAGACAATATCTATATTAGACAAGCTCAGCATAGAGCCTACACAGCCATAAGTAAATCCCTTTAGGTTTATCTTGTACAGATTCTGAATACAGACCACACGGGTTTTGTTTCCAGTCTTAGCTTCAGAACTTTGTGGGGTGCACTTTCAGGAATTACTATTCAGGCAGATTATGCATATATATTAATATTGGAATCCTTCTCAATTACTTTTAACTACTGGGCGTAGGTCCAGAATTGTCATACGTAAATTTTGTTATTTCCATCTCTATTTTCTTTCTTCATGCTATGGTCATTATGCTAGTTATGCAATATTTTTTTTTAAAAGACTGTGCAATCACTCAGACCTCAATCCTGACGTCCTTACTTAGGTAAAATGTGCACTGCGTGTGTGTGTGTGTGTGTGTGCGTGTGCACTTGCATGTCTGTGCGCACACATATACAGAGATATTTTGATAGTTAAGGCTGGCTAACACTTTTGAGTAAAGGACGCCATTTTCAGTTGCTTCTAATTTTGCCAAACTTGAATAATTTAGGCCAAAACTTTCCATACAGGTGTCTGCCTCAGGATCATTATTTTTTTAAAAAAGCTTCAGCAAAATAGTTCAACTATTTCTGATAAATGTATAGATATATCTATATCTATACATTTATCAGAAATAGTTGAACTATTTTGCTAAACAGTATATAGTTTTGTCCATGTTAAAAATCCTTACATTTATTGTGTAGAGAATGTCTAGTATCTCCATTCTTTGAGCACAGATTTGAAATTTGGCCATGAAAATCTACCCCAGTTTGGTTAAAGTATTGGACACTGAAAATCTCACTTCACGAATGCTCAGTAAACACCTGTTAGACTTACAGTTTGGCAAAACTTTTTGGTTTTTATGTTTCCTGTTCAACAAAAAGTTAAAATGTTCCATGGAAAGCATACACTTTTTGAAAAAAAAAATCAATTTGATGATATTTACTTGAAAAATAGTTTGTTTGAAAAATCGAAACCAGCTGTTGCCACAATTTAGCCCATAGTATATTACATTTTCTGGTGTGTATCCATTGAGACCAATTTGTTTCAGCTTAGGTGGGTGCCTATAATTTGGTATCTACATCTGTATTTGGTCTCTATTATAAATCAGCACTTAGATTCCTACAACACGGATCTAAACACTTACTTGTAAGCATTCAGATTTGAAAATGACACCCTTTACTATGTGTTATATGCCCACAATGTGCTGTGTGTTGTACAATACACAGAGACAATCATGGTGTTGGCCCAATGGACTTTAAAATCTAGGGATAGTTCCTCATCAAATCGGTTTAGGTCCATTGAGCTTAATGGAGCTATGCTAATTCACAGTAGGTGAGCATCTGGCCCTAAGGTTTCAACTGAGGCATTCAGCCTCAGTATATAGTAAATAATGGAGCAAATAATTAAACAATCAATTGTGAACACCTTGAAGATAATAAGGTGATAAATAACAGTCAGCATGGATTTGTCAGGAATAAATTGTGTCAGACCAACCTAATAGCTTTCTTTGACAGGGTAGCAAGTCTTAAAGATGGGGGAAAGTGGTAGATGTGGTATATCTTGACTATAGTAGGGCTTTTGATACTGTCTCTCATGACCTGCTCATAAACAAACTAGGGAAATACAACCTAGATGGAGCTACTGTAAGGTGGGTGCAGGAGTACTGTGGAAAGGGATCTGGGGGTCAAAGTGGATCACAAGCTAAATATGAATCAATGGTGTAACACTGTTGCAAAAAAAGCAAACATTTTTTCTGGGCTGTATTAGCAGGAGTGTTGTAAGTAAGACACAAGAAATAATTCTTCCGCTCTACTTCACACTGATTAAGCTTCAACTGGAATATTGTCTCAGTTCTGGATGCCACATTTCAGGAATGATGTGGACAAATTGGATAAAGTCCAGAGAAGAGCAATAAAAATAATTAAAGGTCTGTTATAAGAAAGAGGCAGAAACAATGTTCTTCTTTACATCTGAGGATAGGTCAAAAAGCAATGGGCTTAAATTACAACAAGGGCAGTTTAGGCTGGACATTAAGAAAAAACTTTCTAACTATCAGGGTACTTAAACACTGGAATTAGTTGCCTAAGGAGGTTGTGGAATCTCTGTCATTGGAAATTTTTAAGAGCAGGTTAGATAAACATTTGTTAGGGATGGTCTACAATAATATTTAGTCTTGCCATGAATGCAGGGAACTGTAGTAGATGACTATTCAAGATCCCTTCCATTCTTTACAAATCTATGATTCTGTGTAGAAGTAATCCAACTCAGGCAGAACTCCAGGAGACATTGTGTCACAAATATCTACGAGTCAATTTTCAAACAAATTTAGGTGCCTAAAGATGGAAATCAGTGGGAGTTATGTACCTAACTTACTCAAACACTTGTGGAAATCATGTTAAGGACTTATCTGCTGAATCTTTAGTTGTCTACATAACTTTGTTAATCTGTAAAAGTATTCTAGAGAAACATGGAGCCTACAGAAATGTGTTGAAATGTAAGTAGGCCCAAGAATCTAATTCCTAAAAGTTGGCTTGACGATAGTCAAGCAAGGTGTGGTAAAATATGAGTGAAGTAAAGCGAGACAGCTCAGAGGCTAGTTGGAGATAAGTTAAGGAATAACCCTAGGTCATGTGGTAAACATGTTTGAGTCCTAACAGCTTTTGACTAATGTTTTAGATAAAATGTTAATGTTTTGGAAAATGCTGTTTATGTTGGTAGTTATTGGTATGGCATTTATACAGATATTAACTAAAGATGAGTTAGATATTAAATAGACAATGAGGGCATAGAAGGTATTTTAATTCTGATAGCAGAAATATAGATATGGTAAAAGCAAACTTAATGCTAACTAATTAGTGGTGTTGTTATAATTCATTAGAAAAAGAGTAGCAGGCTAATTTTAGATTTGGCCCACACACCCACCATCAAGGTACCCTTAGAAATTATTATACCCATTCTTCCCATTCAAGGACTGATCATCCCTGGATGAATCATTTTATCTTAGAATGTAAGTGTCTGGTTACATTGTAATGCCAGTTTGCTTTAACTATTTTATTTTAAATAATATCTTTAATTTTATTACTCCTTGTTTCATTCAGTCTTCCACTAAATTAAACTATATGTAACCACCCTGGATGCTTGAACCTTAAATAATTTGGTTTATTTTTACTCCTTATCTTTAAACTACTAACTGGGAACACATAAATCAAAGGTTGCAAACAGCAGTATGGCTGCAGTACTATCCTTGGAAAAAGTTCATCGGGTTCTCCCCTCCTCCAGGGCCAATTCCATACACTTCCATGATAGTGGCACCAGACTAGAGAAGAAACAGATGCCACTGTTTTCAGTCCCTGAGGTAAGCAAAAGGGAACAATACCCGGCACTCATTTTCCTAAACCTCAGCATTTGCACAGGGTCTCAGCATCACTGAGCCCTACATAAAGAACAGCATACAATACACAGAATAGCATAGTGTTATTAAATCTCCTTCATGAGTGGAAACAAATGCATCTACTGTAAACTTTTCTAATATTTCTTTTCTTATTCAAGTTCAACAGACTATTGTTTTTTTTTTTTCCCACTTGAAAATTTGAGTTGATTTTACACATAAAGACAGAGAAAAGAAGATGATTTTTTCTGTTATTTCCATATTTCCTGTGTCTGATAATTTTCTTCATTAATTTTTTTTTCTTAACGGAGTTGAATAATTAATTAATGGTGGTTCAATCTCCTAGCTTTGTAGTGGATCATTATAGATCCTTCAGTGTTATCTTAAGGGAAAGGGGGAACTATCTTCAAAAATTTCCAATTACAGGTAAATTTGATTTCCTTTTCCCATAAAACATTCTTTTTTAGAATACAAAATTAAAGAGATCCCTGATATTTACCTACCCCTCAGAAAGAAAATATAACCGAAAGAAACTTCTTTTATGTTTTCTTTCCTAAAACTTTACTTTTCAAAATTAGAAGCATGCAAGTTTTATCTTCACTAAATAAATGAATGAATAATAAATGAACAGATTACCTGTGAACCACCGTGGGACTGAATTTTCTTCTTTGCCACTTATTCTGAAATGTTCTGATTAAAATGTCCAGTTGACAAATATCTCGCTAAGCCTCTGAACACAAGGCTTTTGACAATAGGGACCTTCCTCTGAGATACTACCCTGGCTTTGTTTGAATCATACATTATACAAAAATTCTGAAATATCTGAGCTTAATTTATTAATGGGAAATCAACATGAACTATACAAAGTTATTTAAGCATTGAAGTCAATAGCAAAACTTCCATAGACTTCTGTAGTGTCAGGAGTGCAACCTATATATTTCTGATTTGCATCACTGGCTCTTTTGCTCATTTTACACTAATTGATCAATTTTTTGCATAGACTCCTTTGTTTTTTTATAATTTTTGGCTTATGTTTTTACCATGTAAATGTCAACAAAACAACCACAAATGTGAAATTCTAATATATACATAGGCCTTGTCTACACTACAAAATTAGGTCGAATTTATAGAAGTCGGGTTTGTAGTAAGCGTTTTTATACAGTCAAATGTGTGTGTCCCCACAAAAATGCTCTAAGTGCATGTAGTCAGAGTGTGTCCACAGTATCGAGGCAACCATTGACTTCCGGAGCGTTGCACTGTGGGTAGCTATCTCACAGTTCCCGCAGTCTCCGCCGCCCATTTGAATTCTGGGTAGAAATCCCAATGACTGAAGGGGCTAAAACATTGTCACGGGTGGTTCTGGGTATATATCGTCAGGCCCCCTTTCCCTCCCTCCCTCTGTGAAAGCAAGGGCAGACAATCGTTTTGCGCCTTTTTTCCTGGGTTACCCGTGCAGACACTATGCCACAGCAAGCATGGAGCCCGCTCAGCTAACCGTCACCATATGTCTCCTGGGTGCTCGCAGACGTGGTATTGTATTGCTAAACAGCAGCAGCTTATTGCCTTTTGGCAGCAGACAGTGCAGTATGACTGGTAGCAGTCGTCGACGGAGTCCAGGGTGCTCTTTTAACCGACTTTCATGAGGTCGGGGTGCCTGGGCAAACATGGGAGTGACTCAGCCAGGTCATTACCCTTTTAAGTTTCGTCTCATGGCGATTCAGTCCTACCAGCAGTGCACTGTCTTTTAATCTGCAGCCAGCAGAAGACGATGGCCAGCAGTCATACTGCACCGTCTTCTGCCGAGTACCCAGGAGATGACGATGGCTAGCGGTCCTACTGCACAGTCTACTGCCAGCAAGATGTATAAAGATAGATGAAGTGGATCAAAACAAGAAATAGACCAGATTTGTTTTGTATTCATTTTCTCCTCCCTCCCTCCGTGAAATCAACAGCCTGCTAAACCAGTTTTGAGTTCTATCCTTGAGGGGGCCATTCTGTTTCTTGCAAAGTCACCCCCGTTGTTGATTTTAATTCCCTGTAAGCCATGTTGTCGGTTACCCTTCCCTCTGTCAGAGCAATGGCAAACAATCGTTTTGTGCCCTTTTTCCTGGATTGCCCGAGCAGGAGCAGGCACCAAAGCACAGCAAGCATGGAGCCTGTTCAGCTCACTGCAGCAGTTATGACCATTGTAAACACCTCGTGCATTATCATGCAGTTTATGCAGAACCAGCACCTGAAAAAGCAGGTGAGGAGGTGACGGAAGCACGGTGATGAGGACATAAACACGCTTTTCTCTAAAACCGTATTCCCGTAATTTGGAGATCATGGTATAATGGGGCAGGTTCATGCCATGGAATGCTGATTCTTGGCTCGGGAAGCAAGCACAGAGTGGTGGGACCACATAGTGTTGCAGGTCTGGGATGATTCTCAGTGGCTCCGAAACTTTCGCATGCATAAAGGCACTTTCTAACAGAGGATAACATTCTTTTTCAGTAATCAATTTGGAGTGGGCAAATCTACTGTGGGGGTTTCTGTGATGCAAGTAGCCAATGCAATCACTAAGCTGCTGCTATCAAAGGTAGTGACTCTGGGAAATGTGCAGGTCATACTAGATGGCTTTGCTGCAATGGGATTCCCTAACTGTGGTGGGGCCATAGATGGAATGCATATCCCTATCTTGGCACCGGACCACCAGGGCAGCCAGTACATAAACCTCAAGGGGTACTTTTCAATGGTGCTGCAAGCACTAGTGGATCACAAGGGACGTTTCACCAACATCAACGTGGGATGGCCGGGAAAGGTTCATGATGCTCACGTCTTCAGGAACTCTGGTCTGTTTAAACAGCTGCAGGAAGGGATTTACTTCCCAGACCAGAAAATAACTGTTGGAGATGTTGAAATGCCAATAGTTATCCTTGGGGACCCATCCCATCCCTTAATGCTCTGGCTCATGAATCTGTACACAGGCACCCTGGGCAGTAGTAAGGAGCTGTTCAACTATAGGCTGAGCAAGTGCAGAATGGTGGTAGAGTGTGCATTTGGACGTTTAAGGGGTTGCTGGCGCAGTTTACTAACTCACTCAGACCTCAGCGAAACCAATATTCCCATTGTTATTGCTGCTTGCTGTGTGCTACACATTTTCTGTGAGAGTAAAGGGGAGACATTTATGGCGGGGTGGGAGGTTGATGCAAATCGTCTGGCTGCTGAATACACACAGCCAGACACCAGGGCAGTTAGAAGAGCACAGCAGGAAGCACTGCACATCAGAGAAGCTTTGAAAACCAGTTTGATGACTGGCCAGGGTACCATGTGACACTTCTGTTTGTTTCTCCTTGATGAAAACCTGCCTCCTTGGTTGACTCTAATTCCCTGTAAGCCACCCGCCCTCCCGCCTTCGATCACAGCTTGCTTGCAAAGGAAATAAAGTCACTATTGTTTAGAAAACATGTATTCTTTATTAATTGATTATAAAAATAGGGTGATAACTCACAAGGTAGCCTGGGTGGGATGTGGGAGGAGGGTAGGAGGGAAAGAAAAGGCCACTTCAAAACTTGAATGGCAGCCTTCTGTTGCTTGGGCTGCCCACTGGGGTGGAGGGGTTGGGTGCCCGGAGCCTCCCCCCCTGCATTCTTGGGCATCTGGGTGAGGAGGCTATGGAACTTGGGGAGGACGGAGGGCGGTTAAGCAGGGGCTGCAGCGGCAGTCTGTGATCCTGCTGCCATTCATGAACCTCCACCAGATGCCGGAGCATGTCCGTTTGATCTCACAGTAGCCCCAGCGTTGTCTCATGCCTCCTCTGATCTTCCTGCCACCACCTCTACTCAAGTTCATCGGCCACTGTCCTGTACTCTGCTATTGTGTCCCTCCACACAGCTCTGTCAGTGCCGGACGACTGCATGAGCTCAGAGAAGGTGTCATCGCATGTGTGTTTTTTTTCACCACCTTATCTGAGATAGCCTCTGGGATGGAGGAGGGAGGCTTGAAACATTTGCAGCTGCTGGAGGAAAAAAGGAAGTGCAGTATTTAAAAAGATACATTTTACAGAACAATGGCTATACTCTTTCACGGTGAACAACACTATTCACATTAAATAGCACATGTGATTTTGGTACAAGGTCGCATTTTGCATCTTATATTGAGTGCCTGCAGCTTTGGTGTGAGAAATCACACACACAGTGCCAGGCAACAGAATTCGGCTTGCAGGCAGCCATGGTAAGCCATAGTCTTTTGGCTTCTGCAACCTTCATAACAGCAGCCCCCTCCTCTCCCATACCAAGCAAAGCCCATTGAGTTGGCCATTTAGTGCTGCGGTTTTCTTGTTAATGTGCGGCAGCAGAAACTAAACTAACCCCCTTCCCCCTTCCAATTCTCTGGGATGATCGCTTTACCCATCCCCCCACCACCTGCCTGGTATCAGGGAAGATTCCTGCTAGCCAAACGTGAACAGCTCAGCGGCAATGCCCCCCCCCCCGCATGGCTAACTGCGGGGAGGATTTCTTTTCAGCAACAGGCAAACAGCCCAGTAGGAACGGCCACCTCTGAATGTCCCCTTAATTAAATTACCCCATTTCAACCAGGTTACCATGAACTATATCACTTTCCTGAGGATAACACAGAGAGATAAAGAATGGATGTTGCTTGAATGCCAGCAAACACCGGGACCATACACTGCGAGGCTTTGTCATGCAATGATACCAGATTACTTGCTACTAGCATGGCATGGTAAAGTGTCCTACCATGGAGGATGAAATAAGGCTGCTCTCCCCAGAAACCTTCTGCAAAGACTTTTAGAATACTTCCAGGAGAGCTTCATGGAGGTGTCCCTGGAGGATTTCCGCTCCATCCCCAGACACATTAACAGACTTTTCTAGTAGCTGTACTGGCCACGAATGCATCCCAAGTCCTCAGGGCTACTTAATCATTAAAAAACACTTGCTTTTATAACACGTATTATATTTCAAAAGATACACTCACCAGAGGTCCCTTCTCCGGCTTTGTTGGGTTGGGAGGGTATTTCAGTCAGGGTGATAAAAAGATCCTGGCTGTCGGGAGAATGGTGTGCTGTGTGCTTTCCTCAAGCTCGTTGTCCTCATCATCATCTTCCCCGTCCGCAAAATCCTCAGGCATGGCAGAGAGTACCCCATCATCGGAGTCCACGGACAGTGGTGGGGTAGTGGTGGCGGCCCCCCCTAGAATTGCATGCAGCTCAGCGTAGAAGCGGCATGTCTGCGGCTCTGTCCTGGACCATCTGTTTGATTCTTTGGTTTTCTGGTACGCTTGTCTGAGCTCCTTAAGTTTCACGCGGCACTGTGTTGCATCCCTGATGTAGCCTCTGTCCCTCATGGCCTCAGAGATTTTTTGAAATGTTTTGGCATTTCGTCTTTTGGAACGTAGTTCCGATAGCACGGATTCCTCTCCCCATTCAGCGATCAGATCCAGTACCTCCCGTTCGGTCCATGCTGGAGCTCTTTTTAGATTCTGGAACTGCATGGTCACCTGTGCTGATGAGCTTTGCCTGGTCACCTGTGCTGATGAGCTCACCTGGCCAAACAGGAAATGACATTCAAAAGCTCCCGGGGCTTTTCCTGTACACCTGGCCAGTGCATCAGAGTTCAGAGTGCTGTCCAGAGTGGTCACAATGGTGTACTGTGGGATAGCTCCCGGAGGCCAATACCTTCGAATTACATCCACACTAACCCTAATTCGAAACGGCGATGTCGATTTCAGCGCTAATCCCCTCGTTAGGGAGGAGTACAGAAATAGTTTTTAAGAGCCCTTGATGTCGAAAAAATGGCTTCGTTGTGTGGACGGGGGCAGGGTTAATTCGGATTTAACGCTGCTAAATCCAACATAAACTTGTAGTGTAGACCAGGCCAAACATACCACAAGCTGGTTCTTATGCTCACTTGGTTTACATCTTTTTACTAATGCATTTTGTATATCATCATTCCAATCTAATCATAGCATTATGGAAAAATGCTATTTTATTCATAGGTAGGATAGTGTCCAGCTCTCCATAATATGCCCTATTTTCCTCCCTCTAACAATGTATTGGAGCAACCAATTTGCCCTGATCTTGCAATGAGCTCAACTTGATGCACATCAAGAATATACACATTTTACATTGATGTAGTTTGGTCAGTTTAGGATTAAAGTGTGTTATATGCTGAGTAATCATAATTGAACTATTTTTTTCCTGACATTCTAAATGGAAGGCTATCATGAAATTTCATCGTACTTTTTTTAACAGAACAATAGTTCTGTAACTCAAAAATGCAAATATTGGTAGTGATATAAAGACACTCAAACATAAGGGCATTTTTCAGAGACAGTGCATTTAAAAATAATTAATTTATTTAGTTATGGTCTGGATCCTTGGCACTATCCATACATTCATCATTGAAAGGCTGGTAGGACATTAATATATTTCATGTTTATTTCTCTAATTGTCAAGTCATTTTTATTGTATTGTTTACAATTGTAAAAATATTGTAAACATTATACAATGTAAAACATGTATAAAAAATAAATCTCATTTTTACATTCCAATTCCAATTCATTTGTTATATGTATCAGATTTTGTTCTTGCAGAGAATACTATGTACTTTATGTACATATAATCAAACTGATTCAAATAACATTAATGACTACCTTGAAGGCTTGCTCAGTTTAAAGTAGAGGTGGGCAAACTATTAGGCCGGATCCGGACCAATAGTGGGCCAGATACGGCAGGGGCGCTGGGTTGGAGGCCGCAGCACGCGGCTCAGCCCCGCTTCAGCCAGAATGCTGGGTTGGGGTGCTGGATCATGCGGCTCAGCCCCGCTCCAGATGGGAGCTCAGGGTTGGGGTCGCACCACGTGGATCCCAGAAGCTGTGGCATGCCCCCGCTCTGGCTCCTACAGGCTCCAATGGGAGCTGCAGGGCCGGTGCCTGCAGATGGGGCAGTGTGCAGAGCCGCCTGGCCGTGGCTCTGCGTAGAAGCTGGAGAAGGGACGTGCCACGGTTTCCAGGAGCCACTTGAGGTAAGCACGGCTTGAAGCCTGTACCCCCTGAGCCTCTCCCCATGCCCCAACACCGTTCCCCAGCCCTCATCCCCCTCCTGCTGTCCAAACCCCTCGATCCCAGCCTGGAGCATCCTCCTGCATCACAAACATCTCATCCCTAACCCCACCCAAGTGTCTGCACCCCTGCCCCAGCCCTGATCCCCCTACTGCCCTCTGACCCCTCAGTCAGAGCCCAGAGCACCCTCCTACACTCCAAACTCCTCATTCCCAGCCCCACTCCAGAGCCCGCACCCCATTCCCCACCCCAACACCAATTTTGTGACCATTCATGGCCCGCCATACAATTTCTATTCCCCAATGTGGCCCTGGGGGCAAAAAGTTTGCCCACCCCTGGTTTAAAGTATAATTTGCAAAATGCAGGTTTTAGAAAACCAACAGTACTCAAGTTATGGTTTATAAGATCAGGACCTAATTATGGAGGAAACTAATAGTAGAAGATTGGAGGGTGGTGCTGCTACAGAGCAGAGTTAAGTTTGTTTGGGTGTTCTTCATGGAGTGTTTAACTATTACCATCTATGTTTAAACTTAGTTGTTATTTTCCATAGTTTAAATGTTCGTTGGAGGACATTTTAAATTAAATATGTAATGGTTTGGGGTTTTTTAGAGTGACATTTAGCAACCTTATAACTATTACTTAATAAAGTTTGGTTTGTTTGTTTTGAAATTAAATAATGAAAGATACCAAATCCAGAGATGAATGAGAGATATGAAGCAACAGAGCCTTCTGTTTATATTCAGGTCACAAAACTTTCACTCCAGTTTTTCCGAACATCAGGTAAATAAAATTATGTTAGGATTTTTAGAGTGTTTTAGTAAAAGTAGCTAATCTGTTTAAGTAAAGGTAGTTAATTCACAATAAGAATCAGTCCAAACCTTAAGAAAATCCAATCCTTTAATTAGATTTCAAAACAGATGGATAAGTAGAGTACCATCTCTCACTCCTAGATTCTAGCATTCTACAATTGCTAAAATTCAGGTTAGGGTCTCAGTAGGTCTTGCAATCTCCACTGTTTTCCAAACTTGTTAGTTGCAGGGCTTCTAAGCACAGAACCAAAAATCTGAACTCCTCTGAATTTCAGTGCAGTTACAAGAAGAATGAATTTTTCCTCGTATGCCCATTGTCTATAAGTCTATAACCAAAGCCACAAGATTGGCAAAATCAAATCCCTGCTTGGTTTTGCCCACTGCTGCTTCCAAAGGATTAGAAAGAAGCAATGTATTTCAGGCTCTTTTTAAGAAGAGAAAGAACTACACTATGTGACATTTGAATTGAACATCTGGCCAGAGCCCAATAGGGAATACTAGAAGGAGGAACCGTGACTCTCCCTTTCCTATGACTGACTACCAAAGAGTCTCTTTGGAGTCAAAAGAAGAGTGGGTTTTGGTGTAGTACTGTTGTCTGCTTGATTTTTCTCCCTCTTCTCTTTTTCAGGTTCTTACTGTTAAATCACTGTTCATTTACACCAATTAAATACTGAACAGTCTGGTGGAGTGTTTGATATTCTAGTTGTTCACTGTAGATACCTTTACAGGAAGTTATATTTCCTCTTTACACGTATGTCCCAGAAGTGATGGTTTTGATGTGGTTGATAGCACAGAAAAAGTTTAGAAATACAGAAAATTGATTATGAAGAATTTAAAGGATATTCATAGATGTGAGTTGTCATATTTTTAAAGATGGATACTTACTGCAGGAATTCATTTAAATACAGATGAAATAGGCTACATAAATCTTGAAATTACAACTAACTGAGTTCTAGGCATACACAATTTTAATTCTGGTGCAGTCAGAATGTTCAGAGTAAGTATATCACAAACTCAGAGCAGGAAGGAAATGCAATTCGTATGGGTTCTGCAAAATGATACAAAACTTGGTCCTAGTTTCTGTCACTCATAGAAAGTGTTATTTGAGGGCAAAAAACTTATAGTATATTGAAAACTTGCAATAGCCCTCAGGTGGTAAGTGCCAACGTTTGCCTGTCAAATTTCTGACCACACTGTACATCATCAATAATTGAATACCATTTCTTTGAAAAGTCAGTCATTTCATTTGATTGAGTCTCAATTAGTTTTTTCTGCCACCATCTGCCATCCTAATCAACAATATTGCTACTACATTGAATCTCAGCAAGTACACACCTTTCCATTATTGGCAAATCTGACAAATTCAATTTTCTTTTATTCAATAAAAACTTGCT
Organism: Caretta caretta; assembly: GCF_965140235.1. Taxonomy (NCBI): domain Eukaryota; kingdom Metazoa; phylum Chordata; order Testudines; family Cheloniidae; genus Caretta; species Caretta caretta. The sequence continues at coordinate 58,728,927 of NC_134209.1, forward strand.
GTTGCAGCATCCTACAAGTAATTCTAGATATGATGCTTATCCTTTGCAAAACTTTCAAAATGGGTGTTTGGAAAATAATCAGTCACTTTCCCCCCCTAGTATGACAGGTTGATGAATTTTGATTTAACACATGAGTGATAGCTTCATACAGTTCTATCAATAGCTTATTTAAATGTGTAATACCAGATCCTCAGCTGCATTAGGGCAGTTTTGAGCTGCTCTGCCAGAACAAAGGATGTATTGCCAGGGCATCTCCACACTGGGGTGATCCCTGGCTTCTGAAATGACCCCTTGGGTCCATATGTAGCTGACACAAAGCAGCCAACAAACTGTTCTTTGCTGGGCCAGGGAGACTTTTGCAGTTCAGATCACCACAGGGTCAGGAGAACATAATGGTGGCTTGAGGCCACTAATACATCTGAGTCTGGAGCTATGCCATCTGCTCTTAAACTGTAGCTCAAAATCTGGCCAACCATTTCAATTCTCTGCAACGTTTAACCACTGGGGCCATATTGTGGTTGTTTGACAAGCAATTCCATTGATCTCAGATTAACTGCTAGCAAGCAAATAGGATCAGGCCTTAATTGTCTAGACCCCAATAGAACTCAGTGGAAGTTTTGCTATAGATTTCCATGGGAACAATATATGGTTTTTACTTATCATACACATCTGAAAAATCTTATGACAGTTGCTGAAAGGAAAAAGACCACTGACATGCCTTTAAATTACAGGAGGAAAATTGTGTATTAGAATAATTTTGCCTCTAGGTAAATGTGCAAGTGTGATGGTACTGAAATTTGGCTTCATTTCAAAATGCACCAATCTATGGCAGTTTGGTATAGAAAATCTATCTATCTTAGTGTGGAAGAAATGTCAAGATGGGACAAAGGACAAATTTGATTCTTTTCCAGTCGGAAAGAAAAGAAGACATTACATTCTTAGCTTTAAAAAAAACAACCACATCCTACTGATTGTCTTTCTAGGAATATGTTTATGTTAGTAAAACATCCTTTAAGCATCAATTATAAGTTCTTTTTTAAAAAATAGCAGAAATATGTTAAAACAGCCTCCTACTCTATTTATTTAGAGTGCACAAGAATAACTTACAGTACTGTATTACTGAAATATTATTTCATTTCTTGAAAAAAATAATCTTCTCTTATGGACAAATTCCAGCCTTTGACACATATATGTAGCTCTCATTGAAGACATTGAAAGCTCTTCACATGAATCCAAGGTCAAAATTTGGCCTTTAATGTGATGGTAAGTAATTAAATGCTAGCCTGGGTAATAATGGAATTTGTGCTAAGTATGCCTGAGTCCTGAATAAATGTATTCACTCCCCAGAAAGATCTAAATCTCACATGCCAGTAAGTCAATTACACGTAATAGCTGCATTTTCCTAACTTTTAGTGAGATCCATTTTACAAATGAACTACCCCATTTTGTTTGTCACATCCATTTATTGCCTTTGATGTCTATCTCCTTCCTACCAAGCATGTGTTCAAACTATTCTGTCTTCTGCATAAAGTTTAGCCTCGTACAAGTTGAACCAGAAGCAGGAGCAAAAAGGACAATCGTAGAGCATGAAGTTTCCTTGTGTTACCTCATCTGAGAAAGAGCCTGTAGAGGGAGTAAAATTTGAGAGGGAATACATTTTTGAGATAACAGTGTTGTAAATCATTGGTCAGTATGGGTTATGTGTCCCCCTCTGTGCTTGATACATATAAGATAAGGATCTTGTAACCTCTTATTTTATTTATAGTTAATTTAGTAATGTGGTATTATATGTGGGTTCGGTTCTGGTGGATACAATTTCAAGGTCAACAGAGTGAAGTCACTTCTGTTACTTGCTTCAGATTCTCTAGGAACACATAAAGATCAAGGATAGTCACCACACATACATTTACAAGTACAAAGTCTAGTCTGTTTTACAAGTTTTATTAAAGTTACAAGTAAAGTTATGATTACCCAAGCATATAGAAATTCTATAAAGACCTAGGGATAAGTAATAGATATGGTTATACTCACAGCCTCCTAGATAGTGTTAGGGTTTGATGGGTCCCTCATGGATTGATCATCAGTAAAGGGAGGAAAAAGAAAACGAGTACTTGTGGCACCTTAGAGACTAACCAATTTATTTGAGCATGAGCTTTCGTGAGCTACAGCTCACTTCATCGGATGCATACCGTGGAAACTGCAGCAGATATTATATACACACAGAGATCATGAAACAATACCTCCTCCCACCCCACTGTCCTGCTGGTAATAGCTTATCTAAAGTGATCATCAAGTTGGGCCATTTCCAGCACAAATCCAGGTTTTCTCACCCTCCACCCCCCTACACACAAACTCACTCTCCTGCTGGTAATAGCCCACCCAAAGTGACAACTCTCTTCACAATGTGCATGATAATCCCTTGATCATCATGCACATTGTGAAGAGAGTTGTCACTTTGGGTGGGCTATTACCAGCAGGACAGTGAGTTTGTGTGTAGGGGGGTGGAGGGTGAGAAAACCTGGATTTGTGCTGGAAATGGCCCAACTTGATGATCACTTTAGATAAGCTATTACCAGCAGGACAGTGGGGTGGGAGGAGGTATTGTTTCATGATCTCTGTGTGTATATAATATCTGCTGCAGTTTCCACGGTATGCATCCGATGAAGTGAGCTGTAGCTCACGAAAGCTCATGCTCAAATAAATTGGTTAGTCTCTAAGGTGCCACAAGTACTCCTTTTCTTTTTGCGAATACAGACTAACACGGCTGTTACTCTGAAACCAGTAAAGGGAGGGTTCCTGCTAGAGTTTCCTATAGGGAGTTCAATTTTCCTAATCTGGGCATCCTTTTTTTATCCTTTTTAACCCAGCATGGATTCACCAAGGGAAGGTCATGCCTGACTAATCTAATCGCCTTTTATGATGAGATTACTGGTTCTGTGGATGAACGGAAAGCAGTGGATGTATTGTTTCTTGACTTTAGCAAAGCTTTTGACACGGTCTCCCACAGTATTCTTGTCAGCAAGTTAAGGAAGTATGGGCTGGAAGAATGCACTATAAGGTGGGTAGAAAGCTGGCTAGATTGTTGGGCTCAACGGGTAGTTATCAATGGTTCCATGTCTAGTTGGCAGCCGGTATCAAGTGGAGTGCCCCAAGGGTCGGTCCTGGGGCCGGTTTTGTTCAATATCTTCATAAATGATCTGGAGGATGGTGTGGATTGCACTCTCAGCAAATTTGCGGATGATACTAAACTGGGAGGAGTGGTAGATACGCTGGAGGGGAGGGATAGGATACAGAAGGACCTAGACAAATTGGAGGATTGGGCCAAAAGAAATCTGATGAGGTTCAATAAGGATAAGTGCAGGGTCCTGCACTTAGGACGGAAGAACCCAATGCACAGCTACAGACTAGGGACCGAATGGCTAGGCAGCAGTTCTGCGGAAAAGGACCTAGGGGTGACAGTGGACGAGAAGCTGGATATGAGTCAGCAGTGTGCCCTTGTTGCCAAGAAGGCCAATGGCATTTTGGGATGTATAAGTAGGGGCATAGCGAGCAGATCGAGGGACGTGATCGTTCCCCTCTATTCAACATTGGTGAGGCCTCATCTGGAGTACTGTGTCCAGTTTTGGGCCCCACACTTCAAGAAGGATGTGGATAAATTGGAGAGAGTCCAGCGAAGGGCAACAAAAATGATTAGGGGACTGGAACACGTGAGTTATGAGGAGAGGCTGAGGGAGCTGGGATTGTTTAGCCTGCAGAAGAGAAGAATGAGGGGGGATTTGATAGCTGCTTTCAACTACCTGAAAGGGGGTTCCAAAGAGGATGGCTCTAGACTGTTCTCAATGGTAGCAGATGACAGAACGAGGAGTAATGGTCTCAAGTTGCAGTGGGGGAGGTTTAGATTGGATATTAGGAAAAACTTTTTCACTAAGAGGGTGGTGAAACACTGGAATGCATTACCTAGGGAGGTGGTAGAATCTCCTTCCTTAGAGGTTTTTAAGGTCAGGCTTGACAAAGCCCTGGCTGGGATGATTTAACTGGGAATTGGTCCTGCTTCGAGCAGGGGGTTGGACTAGATGACCTTCTGGGGTCCCTTCCAACCCTTATATTCTATGATTCTATGATTCTATTATCTAATTCTGACTATACCTCATTAGCATTTATGCACATAGTGCACTCTCCAATTAGGGAATATTTTAGAAACATTTGACTACTGGATATCTTGTGAGCAAAAAGTTATTTTTACTGTTAATTTTTCACATATCACCCAGTGGTACATCTTTTTCCGTAATCTTGTGACATAGGGTCATTCTTCGGTCACTTATGTCAAGCATTTCTTAAATCTATGGCCTAGTATGGCTAAGCTAAAATCTAACAGTCCTCCGCCTGTAGGCCTTGCATTTCAGCCTTACTTACCTAGGTACCTAATACATAATTATCCCTTCTAACTATTAATCAATCATATAGTTCTATAATCCTACAATTTAACTCTATTTAACATACAATGATTATATATAACATAACATGCTAGTTAACAATAACACCACACAATAAATGAATAATAAACTAAAATCATTGGTACTGTCTGTTATAGCTCTCAGTTGAGAACCTGGTTCTTTATATCATGCTGTAGAGATTCACAGATAGTGCTGAAGGTCCTGGGTTTTCTGCACAGTATCAGCTAAGATGGTGGGTGCACCAAGTGCACTAGGTTTTCATTTGGTTTTGGGACCCCTGGTGTTGGGAGAAGCAGAGTTATTCTGTGAGGTTCTATTGATATGAAATTCAAATTATGCATGGCTTATCTTGGAATGCTGGAAGTTTCATTTTGAAATAGCCATAATTTAAATCTGGGTCTGTAGTCCCTTTCTCTGTTATTAGTGTTTTGTTTATTATTTATTTTTAATCCACTCAGAAATAAGTTATTCCTACTCTTCTGCAGATTTACTTGGTTTTATAGGTGTCATCCCACAGTGACCACATTTAATTCTTGCTGCTACCTTGGAATCAAGTGACTCCTTTACTAAGATTCTGATATCTGTCCATTGCTGGAGCAGGGACAGCAGATAATACTTGCATTGCTTATTATTATTATTCATAACATACTAGGGAGGGATGGCTCATACAACAATAATCTGACCAAAACAGAAATACTGATCTACTCCAGATGAAACTCAGATCTGGCAAGGTTCAATGTTCTCTACTCTGTTCCATATGTATAAGAAATTTTGAAAAAAATAATGTTTTCCATAGTCTTTCTGCAGCAATTTGAAAGAAAAAATAACATTAAGTGAATTCCCAAGTGAGGGTTGCCTAAAAATAAGGCTCTAATTGATTTGAATTTAGATACCTGCAGCAAATCCAAAAAACAGCTGCTATTCACACATTAAAGCATTTCCCCCCTCAGCTTTCCAGCACTGTTTCTGTATGGTATGCAGCTTCAGACATACCGATGCCCTGAGCAGAAAAGCAAGCTCATTTTTATATTTTTGAGCTAAATGCAAATATTCATGAATGTTGATTTGAAGTCCCAGATCAACATTACTAACCAGTTTTTTCAGCCTTATGTTGCAAAAGTCATCCTCTACTTGATTGAACAGGTGGGAAATCTGGTGTTTACTGAGGTTAAAACTACTACTATTATACTTATAAAACTTCATTTTATGCTTAAAATGTGTACTTCTGTAGCATGAAACCTTACTAAGTTAAGGCGTAGTTTTAACTTAGTTGTAGATCCTTGGCTAAGTAGATGGGAGAGAGTTGTGAATCAATTTCTAGGTAGTATGCATGTCTTGAAAAGATAAGAAATATCAGCAGAATAAAAATTAAGGATAACTGAACTAGATGTAAAAATAGGCAGTGTTCACTAATAAACACAGGTACCACCAAAGATCTACAGCTTATGCAACCATCCTCTTATCTAAAAAGGCCAAACAGGTATTTTGGTTTTCATGTGTTAATACACATTTTTTCTTTGGTTTCTGTTCATGTGGGTTCACACATACTCTCTCAGTTTTAAATTTGGATTTGAAAACACCCCTCTTATGGGGTTAATGGGGCTTTACGTGAATTAGGGCGTAACTGGCCCATAATGATTCTGTGGGATACCCCTGGGAGCAACCAGGTGCTCCGGATGATGCCCCTTTAACTACTTAGTAATGAAGCAGCTAAGTTTATTGATAGGACGATATAAAGGGAAAGTTGCTTAGCAGGAAGAGGAGAGAAAAGGAGTCCTCTTTTAAAAAGTGCTGCAGCGGCTGCAGAGCCCAAAGGAGGTGAAGTAGAGCTCTGTGAGGGCATGTCCCAAATGAGGACTTGGAGTTGACAGTAAGAGCCCCATGCAAAATATCAGGGTCCCTGGGGGAGACAGTAGTGGAGAGCCTCTCATTAAGCTGTGGGAAAAGAGCTCACATAGGCCTCCAGACTAGAGTCATCCTGGGAAGGAAGTGAGAAGAAGAAAAGAAATCCGGTAGAAGAAACCCATGGGGAGGAGTACACTCCTTTGGGGGAACCCTGTAACCCTAACTGGAACATTGAACCCTAAATGGAACACTAAACCCAAAATCCATGTCCTTCTGTCTCCTTGTCTTTGAAGGGCCCAGGATCATCAGGGGAAGAACTGTACCTATTTTGGTTACCAGGCAACAGGGTAGCGGAGGTGAAGATGATCAGCCAAAAACACGAAAAGCTTCTGTTCTTCTGCCCACCTCCATCAATGGTGACCAATGCAAAGTAATGCACATTGGAAAATATAATCCCAACTATACATATAAAATGATGGGGGTCTAAATTAGTATTACCGCCCAATAAATCGATCTTGGAGGCATAGTATATAGTTCTCTGAAAACATCCACTCAGTGTGCAGCGGCAATCAAAAAAGTGAATAGAATGTTGGGAATCATTAAGAAAGTGATAGATAATAAGACAGAAAATATAATATTGCCTTTATATGAATCCATAGCATGCCCACATCTTGAATACTGTGTGCTAAGCTCAAAAAAAATATATTAGAATTGGAAAAGATTCAGAAACGGGCAGCAAAAATTATTAGGGGTATGGAATGGCTGCCATCGGAGGAGAGATTAATAAAACTAGGACTTTTCAGCTTGGAAAAGAGATGACTAAAGGGGGATATGATAGAGGTCTATAAAAATAATGACTGATGTGGAGAAAGTAAATAAGGAAGTGTTTACTCTTTCTCATAGCACAAGAACTAGTGGTCACCAAATGAAATTAATAGTCAGCAGGTTTAAAACAAACAAAAGGCAGTATTTTTTCACACACCACACAACTTGTCAACTTGTGGAACTCCTTGCCAGAGGATGTTGTGAAGGCCAACAGTATAACAGGGTTCAAAAAAGAACTATATAAATTCCTGGAGGATGGGCCCATCAGTGGTTACTAGCCAGGATGGCAGGGATGGTGTCCCTAGCCTCTGTTTTCCAAAAACTGGGAATGGGTGACCGGGGATGGATCACTTGATGGTTACCTGTTCTGTTCATTCCCTCTGGGGCACCTGGCATTTGCCACTGTCGGAAGACAGGATACTGGCCTAGATGGACCTTTGGCCTGACCCAGTGTGGCCTTTCTTATGCCCCCAAAGAGAAGCTCCCACTGTTGGAGCTGATGCAAATGGAGAATAGGGCCAGAAAACAACCCCCTTTACACTGCTGGTCCTCCCATCTACCTGCAGCCTATTTTTCATATTTTTTTCAGTGGCTCCAGTTATTATTCTCCAATTGTAGTAGCAGCTCTTCTAGCTGCCACACAAACTCCCTCACTACCTCCTCTTTTCTACTTTTGAGTTCCAAAGTTACCTCCCTTTCTGCTGTTTAGAGTAAGATGGAGCCTTAGGAAAGAAAGGAAGCAGCAGTGATCCAAAAGATCAAAATGAAATCCAAATTTGGACTGGGGGGTTGGAGGTGATGGATTAGGAAAACCGGCATAGGCAACAGTTGCCTCCTTTGCCTTGCTTTGTTGGGGATGGAATAATATTTATTCTGGGAGTATGGAGGACTGATGTATTTCAGAAACCATGAGATACAAGGGAGATTATAGAACCTGGGATTAAGCTGACATGAAGCCTGACATTTGGTTTCCATTGACTTTAATGGGCTCAAGATATGAGATATAACAGAGAAAAGAATCCAAACCCCAGTGTTACAGGTTTTTGCTGCTGTCCATCATGTATACAGAATATGTTTATGATAGACAATCTAGAAGAAAAGAATTGACACTACTAATCCTTAAGGAAATTACTCACCAGAAGGAAAGATGAGTTTTTTTGAAGGTTGGTTGTTATAATGGTGATAGAAAAAAGAATTACTCAGAAATAAATTTCTAAAAAGCAGAGGGGGTTAAAGTGTTGTTTAGACCTTTATAGTAAACTTCCTTGGTAACTATTTGTCTTCTTGACTTAGAAAGAATGAACAATCCTGTGCAGCTAGAATGGGTTTTGAAACTGAAGGCATGTCTACACTTACCTTGATTTAGGTAAGTTGATTTAGCCTGGGGGTGATTTAGCAGGTATAGTGAAGACCCTATAAATTGACCGCAGATTGCTCTCCTGTCGACTCCAGTACTCCACCGGAACGAGAAGTATAAGGTAAGTCGATGAGAGAGTTTCTACCATCTATCCAGCCTGGTGTAGGCACCGCAATAAGTCAACAAAGCTATGTCAACTCCAGCTACATTATCCACATAGCTGGAGTTGTGTAACTTAGGTCAACTTAACCCCGTAGTATAGACCTGCCCTGAGACAGAGCTAACAGAGGGCCTGTCATAAATATAAAGGGAAGGGTAAACCCCTTTGAAATCCCTCCTGGCCAGGGGAAAGCTCCTCTCACCTGTAAAGGGTTAAGAAGCTAAAGGTAACCTCGCTGGCACCTGACCAAAATGACCAATGAGGAGACAAGATACTTTCAAAAGCTGGGAGGAGGGAGAGGAACAAAGGGTCTGTGTCTGTCTGTATGCTGCTCTTGCCAGAGACAGAACAGGAATGGAGTCTTAGAACTTTTAGTAAGTAATCTAACTAGGTATGTGTTAGATTATGATTCCTTTAAATGGCTGAGAAAAGCATTGTGCTGAATAGAATAACTATTTCTGTCTGTGCATCTTTTTTGTAACTTAAGGTTTTGCCTAGAGGGGTTCTCTATGTTTTTGAATCTAATTACCCTGTAAGATATCTACCATCCTGATTTTACAGGGGGGATTTCTTTATTTCTATTTACTTCTATTTTTTATTAAAAGTCTTCTTGTAAAAACTGAATGCTTTTTCATTGTTCTCAGATCCAAGGGTTTGGGTCTGTGGTCACCTATGCAAATTGGTGAGGCTTTTTACCAAACCTTGTCCAGGAAGTGGGGTGCAAGGTTTTGGGAAGTATTTTGGGGGGAAAGACGCGTCCAAACAGCTCTTCCCCAGTAACCAGTATTAGTTTGGTGGTGGTAGCGGCCATTCCAAGGATAACGGGTGTAATATTTTGTACCTTGGGGAAGTTTTGACCTAAGCTGGTAAAGATAAGCTTAGGAGGTTTTTCATGCAGGTCCCCACATCTGTACCCTAGAGTTCAGAGTGGGGGAGGAACCTTGACAGGGCCTATGAGCTTATTGCCCTTCTTAAGTCCCTCCTCAGAGCCTCCAACTCCATGATCATCTGACCTTAGGAATAAGACTAGATCACAATAACTAAAAAAATCTTAGAAATCTCCAAGACAAATAAAATAAATTCAGAACAATAGCCCAATTTCCCAAAGGTTTAAAAACAAAATCTCTACAACTTGGACTGATTCAAAAGACCACATGTAACCTAGATACTCACGTTGTGGAGTAGAAAGGGGCTATATTTTATTATATTACAGATTAAAGGACTTAAAGCTTGTCAACCTTGTGCAGAATGTCTCCAGTTCCATATTTCCTGTTGTATTATATTTGTTTATATAAATTTGTATGAGGAAGAAATGTCCTTGTTTGTTCAGTATAAAGATTAACTTCATAGATAAATGTCAAGAAACTAAGGCAGGATTTTACTTGTTATAACAAGAATAGGACTGTAAATCCATCCTTCTACTTTTTTTTGTGTGCACCACAGCCTACCATGCATGCTCATTGGCATAACTGCATGGTTGCTAACAGGTGTTATATGCACTTAGTGACAACAGGATAGACTCCCTGTAGAGAAAATGTTCTGTAAAAAATAAATGGATCATGGAAATATACGAGAGCTGAAACTTTTGGAAATTGTATTGCATAATAGAAGGGCTCATAGATCCTCCACTCTTCAGCAATTGCCATAAAACAAGGTAATGAATCCTATAGCTCACGGTGCTAAAGGCTAGGAAACAGAAAGTTCTGAGTTCTAATTCCAGTACTGCCACTGTCTTACTGTAAAGGGCCATCATTTGACTTCCCCATGTATAAAATGGTTAGGTATATTACAATATGATGTTGTGAGTTGATTAATGTCTAGTGCACAGTTTTGACAATTCTAAGGACTACATCTCATTAAATGAAATTGGTAAGTACAGTACAAAGTCTGTAAGAAAATAGGGCAGCTATCATGTATTCACTAGCAGCTCACACAGTTCAGAAAATTAGAACTGAAGAAGAAATGCTGGCATTGGTATTTACTGCTATTTTAATCACAAGGTTTCATATCATAGTCCAGATTATGGATAGAAAGGACATAGATTCAAAGAACTTTGCAATGTACAACATTTTTCTTTCTACTCCCCACTAGTATGTGAGAAACGTGAAACAACATAAGTGCTGGTAGTAATAATCATTCATATGGGTAGGGTCTTGTTGTTCATAGTTTTTATTCCTAGACTCATAGATTTAAAGGTCAGAATGGACCATCAGGATCATCTAGGCTGACCTCCTACACATTGCAGGCAGATAATCCACCATTTATACTAGTTTAAAGCTGCAAGTAACCCTGCCCCATGCTGCAAAGGAAGGCCAAAAAACCCACTAGGTCCCCATGTGAAAATGTAATGAAGCTAAACCAGATCGAATCATAAATCCACTTCTGTGAAATTTTTCAGTAGATGTTTCTATATATCCATATAGATCAGTGGTTCTCACACTTTTATATTGGTGACCCCTTTCACATAGCAAGCCACTGAGTGAGACCTGCCCCCCTCATTATAAATTAAAAACACTTTTTAAATATATTTAACACCATTATAAATGCTGGAGGTGAAGTGGGGTTTGGGGTGGAGGCTGGCAGCTTGTGACCCCCCCATGTAATAACCTTGTAACCCCCTCAGGGTTCCCAAACCTCAGTTTGAGTGTTATACCAATAAAATAAAAACCAGTAGGATCTTATTAAAGGGGAAAAGGCAAAATACCACATTTATTGTGAATACAGAAAGAATCATAGTAAGCAGCTAGTTATAGCTATAACATTCCATTCAATCTCATATTTATTCATACATTCATTCATACACACACACACACACAGGTTCTGCAAGGTTGTTATCATAGTTACCAGCCTTAGAGTTGCTCATGCCAAGCCACTGGCCAGATGTCCTGGACATGAGGAGGGAGCAGAGCCTCGTCAGATGCACATCTGATGCTCCTGGAAGTTGGTTTGCAGAATCAGACCCCAAAGTTCTCACTTTCTAGAGTCCATTTTTATAGGAATTTCTTCCTATGCCAGTCTATGGGAATTGCTTCATCATGCTGTTTGCTGAATCAATCAGCAGATGTCACATTCCTGATGGCTCTGTGCTGCCATATGTTATCTTATTCTTTGGTTCTCCCATTCTTGAGGCTGTTGGATGGATTTCAGTCTGCCCTCCGGGGGTCCTCTGGTTATTTCCACTTGACGCCTTCTTCAGCCAATGGACACTGCATTCTTAGGCTGGCACCTCCCTGATCGTTCAATTATTATCCACACCAAGCATCCATCCACATACATCCTCTATCTCTATTTTAATCACAATTGTTAACTAAGCGAGATGAATACAACAAAAGGGCAGGGAGTGTCTGGGTGCTGTTTCTATTGTTACAGAGTATTGCTTTGAGTCTTTCTCTGTGTGAGTGGTTGTTGTTACAAAGAATTGCTTTGAGAACAGACTCTGTCTTAGAATGTACTAACACAATTAGCAGCTTGCAATTTTCACACATAGAGGGAGAGAAACAGTACTAAAAATCAAGAGACCTCTTAATTAGTAATACTCTGGAATTTAAACTATGGGGAAATCAAACTCATTTGTGATTTTAATACACAACTTCTTTAATATGCTCCAACATGAGAATCCCTAATATAGATGAAAACACTATTTCTACAATGATGTCTGTACAGAACTCTGAATATATAGTGACAGACTCTGTTCTCTCTTGTCATGTTGTGAACACAGAGTGTTCCCACTGATTTGAATGAAGTCACTCAGGATTCAGTCCATCTTTCCAAATGACCAGAAAACCCTGATATTCCTAAAGGTAAAGCTTTGTTGCCGGATAACAGATGATTAGCGGCACATCATGAGTAAAGAATTCATGCCTTTAATTATTTGACACTACTTTTTAGATTCCAGTAATGTTCACATTTATGATTTGCATAAGCTGGATGCTAACTGAAAATGTGATTCCTAACATACTAGCTAAAGTAGAAACTATCTTGCTTCCTTGAGTTTTTCCTGTACTGGAAAGCTTTACATATCATAACCTAAACTGTGTTACAGATTCTTTTTACAATCCATTTAACAATAACATAAGCTCCATTTGAGCCCTTTTATGGCAGATATAAGGTATTCTACATAATCTTCTTAGCAGCTTTGCGTGCACTGCTTTATACAGACAGAATAATAATCGCTATATTGACTTGCTTGCCAAGAAAAAAAATGTTATCAAATTAAATTTTCTTCTAAACAAGTATTTAATTAACAAAACAAGATACACTAGTTGTTGGTCAATTAAATGTAATAATTACTCACAATTAGCTGATTAGAATGTGATAAATAGGCAATTAACATAAACGAAACTATGAGTAAAAACACTTAAAACAGCAACTAAAATATACCATAAAGTTATGCTTTTTAATCTTCTTTTCTGTATACATGATTTTTTAGTAGAAATCTTTAAATGGAAATAAACAGCCCCCTTCTTTTTTCAAGTTGCCCTTTGTAAGACAGTAGAATTTGGACTCCCTGAGTGTGCTGGGCGAGCCGGGGGAGGAGGTCGTGGAAGGAGCTGGGGGAAAGTGTTCTCTGAATGGGAAAGGACCAATATAACTACCCTAAACCACATCTGCTGGGGTAACAATGTGAGAAAGTAACAACTGTGTTAGTCTGTATTCATAGAATCATAGAATATCAGGGTTGGAAGGGACCCCAGAAGGTCATCTAGTCCAACCCCCTGCTCGAAGCAGGACCAATTCCCAGTTAAATCATCCCAGCCAGGGCTTTGTCAAGCCTGACCTTAAAAACCTCTAAGGAAGGAGATTCTACCACCTCCCTAGGTAACGCATTCCAGTGTTTCACCACCCTCTTAGTGAAAAAGTTTTTCCTAATATCCAATCTAAACCTCCCCCACTGCAACTTGAGACCATTACTCCTCGTTCTGTCATCTGCTACCATTGAGAACAGTCTAGAGCCATCCTCTTTGGAACCCCCTTTCAGGTAGTTGAAAGCAGCTATCAAATCCCCCCTCATTCGCAAAAAGAAAAGGAGTACTTGTGGCACCTTAGAGACTAACCAATTTATTTGAGCATAAGCATCCGATGAAGTGAGCTGTAGCTCACAAAAGCTTATGCTCAAATAAATTGGTTAGTCTCTAAGGTGCCACAAGTACTCCTTTTCTTAATGTGAGAAAGTGTGTCAGGTGTGAAAGACATTGTACTCAAATCTTGTAAATTAGCTAACCAGGGTCACAGATCAGCCCATAAATTGTCCGAATGTAGAGCAATCTGTGGGACAACTGTAACTTCTGCCAGGGGTTGAGTAGACCCTTGACTCAGCCCCAAATCCTAGATATGCAAAAGTGACATGACGGCACCTTTCACACCCACTCTAGGACTGGTTCATGTGAGACAATACAAAGAACCTATACAGATTTTTTGAGAATCTCCTGCAATCTCCTCATGTAAAATCATTCTTATCAAAGTTATTTATTTCAACATCAACAAATGTATTGATTTTAAGTTTAGCACTTTTGCTACAAATGTATATGCATATATAATGTTATAAATATCAAGTGTTTTTAATAATGGATAAATACATATATACTTTTTAGACCAAGTAGTGCAAAGAGGGGTGATGTAATACTATTATCATCACCATGGTGAATTGATAGTAGACAGGTTTCAGAGTAGCAGCCGTGTTAGTCTGTATCCGCAAAAAGAAAAGGAGGACTTGTCGCACCTTAGAGACTAACATAAACTCACGAAAGCTTATGCTCAAATAAATTTGCTAGTCTCTAAGGTGCCACAAGTACTACTTTTCTTTTTGATAGTAGACATTTACAAATGTTAAGATTAATACAGTTATTGTATTATTCTCGAAAGATGAAGGTCAGCTAATTTTCTTTCTTTATTCTTGGTTTAATGAAATTAAGTGTACAGCATTGTTGTTCGTAAGGCTTAAATAATGGGCGCTATGTCTATTTAATGATATGCTGAGTTAAAATTTTTGAATTTCGCTTCCTAAAGAGTATATTGGTACTTTCAGATGGTTGCTTCTTTCTTTACTGTGCTAGTTATTAATGATTATTGATGCCTAGTCCCATTGTGCTAATTGTCCATCATTATAATCTTATTTAAACTATTATACTTAAAGAGTGAGCTAAAGTGGGGAAGGGATATATTATTTGCCTAAAGTGATTAGGAGACCTTCCTGCTCTTGAATTAGGTTAATCAATCACAAGAAACAAGACTCCACACTAGAAACTTAGAGAGTTCCCATGTTACTAAAGGAAAGCTGCAGGGGGGAAAAAGATGTTAGGGACTCCATCCAAGAAAGCAGGTGTTATGGGAATAGACTACCGCCTGGAGAGTTCATGCCAAGCAAGTTTTTCCAGAGTACAGACAGTAGTTGTAAGGATACTGGCACCAAGCTGAGGATCTGCATTTCATGTCCCATACAGCAACTGGCATGGATTATCAGTTATTTGCAGATAAGGGGATAGAGACTCAGATTGGTAGACATGGAAGTGGGTGAAGAAAAGAGAACTTTGGGGAACAACAAAGAGGGGAGGGAATGAGAGAAAGAAAATGGCAAATAAATGGAAAAGAGAAAAACCAGGAAAAAAAAAACAAAGGCTAAGATTCATAAGCAAATCTTTAATTCATTCATGGTGTTTCACTTTATTTCCCCAGTAGAAAATAGATTATTGAAGGTAGAAACAAGATCTCATTATTATGGGTGGTGTGAGGGAAGAAACTATTCTCACCTACACATCAGTTACTGCTTTAAGAGAGTATTCCCAAATTCACTTTTACTATGTTCTTGTTTAACTTTCCTTGGTCTGTAAATCTGATAGGGTCTGGCTTTCTCTTGAGATTTCTTGCGTTATCAAGAGTACTTCAAGAGCACTGATCTCACAATATTTCTGTAGTTTTGCTTCATTGTTCAGTTGAAACAAAGAATTTTTTTGGGAAAAAAACAAGTTAATTGAACAATTCTGAATTATGGTCAGGTTCAGGTTCTGTTGAGTATTATGATGAGACTTGACTCTGGAGTGCAATCGGAAATCCATTCCATGAATGCTCAGCTCAGACCCACTGTGTAGTAACAGGCATAGGCAGCAATAGGCTGTTAGTCAAGACACAGGGAGTTAGAAAAGCACTTGTGTCTGTTAGCCTGACCTAATCAGCTGAACGTGAGCTCCCACTGTGATGCTGTGGCCAAAAGGATTAATCCGATCTATGCATGTATAAGCAGGGAAATATTGAGAAATAGGCAGGTTACATTACCTCTGCATTTGGTACTTGTGCCAAAAAGCAGCTACTGAAAGTAGAATGTGGTCTCAAGTTTCAACTTTCCATAATCTACTCTACCCAGGAAATGTTGGACCTACAGTGTTTTATGCCTACTTTTTCCAGCCTGCTTGTTGAAACAAGGTATTTCTATAGATAAAATGATCACCCTTATATAAGGGGAAGCAGAAGTAGATACAACCACTGCTAGAATGCTCTGTTCAGTTCTAGTGTTAACATCCCTTTTTAAAGAGTTGACAAACTGGAGACAGTTCAGAGAAAAGCCATGAGAATGATTAAAAAGCTGGGGAAAGTGCCTCATAGTGATAGTCTCCAGGAGCTCAATCTGTTTAGTTTAATAAGAGAAGGCAAGTGGGTGACCTGATCATAGTTTAAGCTCCTACATGTGGAAGAGGAATTTGATAATAGAGGGCTCTTTAGTCTAGCAGACAGAGATATAACAAGATCCAATGGCTGGAAATGGAGCTAGACAAATTCAGACTAGAAATAATACACAATTTAACAGTGAAAGTAACAATGGGGTAAACTACTTACCAAGGTTTGTAGTGAATTCTCCATTACCGGAGATTTTAAAATCAAGATCAGGCGATTTTTCTAAAATATTTTCTCTACTTCAAACAGGAACAAATTCAGGGATGTTATATGGTCTGTGTTATACATGAGGTCAGACCAGATGGTGACAATGGTTCCTGGTTGCTTTATAATCTGAATGAATGAATCTGCACTGGGGTACTCTTTCATTTCTTCTTCGTGAGAAGACTGCTGTGTTGGTTCTTATCTTATCCCAACTTGTTTTCCTATCCATAATTGCAAGTGTCAAAAATAGAAGGTTCCTGATTTTTTTTTCCAAAGATCTTCTGGTTGGCTTCTGATGTTGCACCTGAACATTGAGGGTGTAACTTTGCCAGTTCAGAACATTGTGGGTTCAGATTACAGCAGTTAGATATCTACCAAATTTTAAACCACATAGTCATGTCTAAATACAATAATGTGCACCTACAAATATTTGCACTACATTATTTATGAAAGCATAATTGGATGCCATTTCTGAAAATCCGGCAGTAAATGTCTATAGCATAAAGACAAATGGTCTTGATCCTGGGCTGCACTCTGAATGCCTTATACTATTCCACTGGTGTAAAAAGTGCAGTGATCTTCTCTTAAAGGGTAGAGGAATCTGGCTTAATATACATGAATCTGAGAAAAACAATCCTTTATTCAGCAAGAAAAGCAAATTACAACCTTTTCAATCATAAGGAATACTTGCTGAACACTGTTTGGGTTTTTTTAAAGTATTTTGGGTTTTTGAGGCAATGTTAGGAATAGTACATTAACCCTTTATCCCATCCTCCCATTCTAATTAGCATAACTGCAAACATGCAGCTATTTGGCCTTGCCTCTCAAAATCTAACATTGCTAGCTATATGGTATTTAATTTTCAACTAGCAATAATTAAACACACAAAATAGCTAACTGCAATAATATCAGGTCTAAAATTACACACAGTAATATCAAGTCCTGGGGATTACATTTATGGGCAAACGATATCTCAAAAAATTCCAGAATTCTGTCTAGTCAGGGCAAAAGACGTAATTTGTTAATATGACTTTGGAGAAACCCGGTATCAGAAGAAATTAAAGTAACTTTGAAATTTTAGGTGTGTAGTTCATACTTACGAATCTTTAGCTTAATGGAAATTGGAGCTTCTAGGAAGACAGGTGGAGAAAACGGCAGGGAAACAATGAAGAGGAACCCAGCCATTTAAAATATATTGGAACGCAAATAAAGCTGTCCACAGTTCCTAAATCAGCTCCAACAAAACCCAATGTAGCAGTCCACTGAAAGCCAACTTTAAGTTGTTCAACTTCACATCCCTTAAAAAAATCATGACATTTATATATTACCATAATTGTAGCAAGGTTAATATGTCAGAAGGGATATAATGAGTCTAATGATGTACTAAGTGTTATAAAGCACAGTCATTTTGCATTTTCTGATTAAGTCAATAAGTGTATTACCATGTAAGCAATTTTCTTGACAGAAACTCAATAATTCTTTGTTTAACCTGGATTTGACACAACAAAGGTGTCCAAACCACAAAGCATGTCTAGCGCAATGTCATAGCACAACTGAATCCATAGTCACCATTCTTATTATTAGAAGTGGGTCATATAGGGCTTATGCCCAATTGTATAGCCACTGGTATCTATGAAATAATTTACTTACTGGTGAGAATCAAGTGATATTTACAGTCCTCAGTGTCAGATGTTTATTTTCAGAAGTGACATGTACAGTATCACTTTCTGGGGAGGTAATTCCAGTAATAGGAACCCTTTATTGATTTGTGTTAATTTAACTTAAGGGAGTCTGACTTACCCATTTAAAGGGCCACATCTTCAGCTCATGTAGATTGTTTTGACTTCTGACTGCATTGGAGCCCTGCTGATTTGCATCTAAGGAGGATCAGGCCCCAGAGTCAAACTAGATCATACAACATATAACTTCCGTTTGGAGCATCTCAATGCTTTCTCCTATGGATGCATACAAAGACGCACTCTGGAGAACAAAGCAGCTTGAGCCTTCATCTAATATTTGAAACAGTATTCACTACAAATTTAAACTTACAACACTGAAGTAAATTCCAATCACACATACGCTACCCTGTGGAGAGGCAGACATATTGGCTAATGCTGACTGCCTATTATATTGCAATTCCCAAGAATTTTCATTTTAAAATGAGTTTCTGGAGTGACGGTGCAATATGACAGATACAGAATGTTCCTGGATTTTTTTTTAAAGGACTACCTGCCAGAAGCCTGACAGGTTGGAATATTTCACAAGCTGTCCCTCTTTAGGACAGAGAACTCAGAAAGCTGTAGTGATAGATGTGGATGATTAGGAAAGAGCAACCTGCTATGTAGTATCCTGGCACTGATATCTGATCATGGAAGAGAAACATTTTCTCCCTAGTTGTCCTGATATTTTCAAGAGATCAGAAACCAATAAATCAGACAACCCATAAAGGAGGTGTTACTTCTTTTCATTGTGAACATGCTTTTGGGATGTGTGATTAGGGTGTAACTGCTTTATGGACTTTCAAAGTTGAGTACCACTGCACCTCTTGTAGTTACTGCACTGAAATGCAAACGAGATAATATTAATAAGATAAAATACATTCATAGTCCTTTACAAAACATCTTATAAAGGTCTATACATATTATACCAATCTTACACATAGGGGAACAGTGGTAAAATGAAAAGTCAAGATCAAAAAGTAAATTAGTGGCCAAAATGGGTAAACCAGGTTTCATGATTGGTGTCCTATTCATTATACCAGAGGGCATGCTCAAATGTAAATCCAGATCTGAACCTGCAGTCCTGAATCAGATACAACTCCCCAGTGAGAATTCTGGTGAAATCACTGGAGTTTTTCCTGAGTAAGGGTACAAAAATTGGGGCTGTCATTTCTAATACCAGTCAGGAATTCAAAGAGGAATTCTTTTGGGGACATTCTGTAGACTGTGTTATACAGAAGGTAAGTCTAGATGATCACAGCAGTCCATTCTGGCCCTAGACTATGAATCAATCATCTGTACTTGCTAACTTTTCGGATTTGTTTCTTTAAAAATATAATATGTATGAATGTCATAGTGGAATCAATTAATGGACAGAACCTAAAGTTCTGTGTTACAGACAACTGCTTTTTCATTTAATTTTTTGCACAGTATGCTAAAGCACAGTCAATACACCTGACAACATTCAAATGATTCAGTCGCTATTGGAGAGATACAATATTTTCATAAAAAGAAAAGGAGTACTTGTGGCACCTTAGAGACTAACCAATTTATTTGGTGCCACAAGTACTCCTTTTCTTTTTACGAATACAGACTAACAAGGCTGCTACTCTGGAACCAATGTTTTCATAAGTGACTAGTGACTTTAGATGCCTCTACTTTTGGATGGCTAACTTAGAAAACTTAGGTTTAGAGTAGCAGCCGTGTTAGTCTGTATCTGCAACAAGAACAGAAGTACTTGTGGCACCTTAGAGAGTAAAAAATTGATTAGAGCATAAGCTTTTGAGGGCTAAAGCCCACTTCATTGGATGCATAGAATGGAACATATAGTAAGAAAAGATATATGTATACATACAGAGAAGGTGGAAGTTGCTATACAAACTGTAAAAGGCTAATTAATTAAGGTCAGCTATTAGCAGGAGAAAAAAAAAAACTTTTGTAGTGATAATCAAGATGGCCCATTTAGACAGTTGACAAGAAGGTGTGATTTAGAAATGTTCTTCCCCAGTACATATTGTCCATCATCCTCATTACTTGCTAATGGCCTGGAAAGTATTTCATCGTTGTGTGATCAAAGTACGTCATCATGTTTCTTTTCAAATGTAGAAGAGAAATATTTAGTGAACACTTCTAATGAATCATTAACTATTCTTTCCATCTCCATCAAGTAAAGAGCTCACACCATTTCTAGGATTTCTTTTTATCCTAATACACTTAAACTATTTCTGAGCATCTTTTGCTGTACCCACCTGGGATTTTTCCCTGAGGTCTTAAGTTTCCTATTCAATTTTCTACACGTCACAACATCTTCTTGTTAGTTTATCCACAATGTGCCTCAGGTGGCATGTGACCAGGATTCATCACTGATTTTGGTCTGCTGGCTGGAATATTATCTGGAGGTGTACAGAGAAGCCTTTTTGAGACTGGATCTGGATGAAACTGTTTTTTTTTTTTCTCCAAGTGTCTATTATTAAATATGCAGTCCTCTCTACATGCAAAGCACTTTATCAGACCCCATTTAGTATCTTTATGCAATGCAGCCTTGGTCTTTATTCAGTGCTACAAGCTTGCACCAGAACCAAATCCCTATGTGCATACTTCCAGCTAACACACACAAGTAAAATGTAGGTGGAGTCGTACCAGAAAGTGACCTGTTTGTTTGTTTCATTTTTTGCTCTAGGCATTTCTGCCTTTATCACCTTTATTTATCACCTGCCTTTATTTAAGCAATCAACTTTCTGTTCTCCAAAGGGAGAGATGCACAATAGTTTTACTAGAGGAGAAAGAAGCAATGGAAGCATTGCTTCCCACAATGCTTCACATTTCACTATACAAGCTTTATTTCTCAATGGTAGTGCCTAGAGGACACCAAGGGATAAGAATATCATTAGTTCAGTAATTCAGATCACAGAAGACTGACCTGGCTGTCCTAGTTTTATGTAAATCCAAAGCTTGCTTACACACACACACACACACACACACACACCCTTGCATGGAATGCTTTGCATTTTATTTTACACTGAAACACATCATGCACTTTTAGATATGGATCAACACATTTCTGTATCTCTTGGTGGATCAAGGTTGTCACCTCAAATGGAAGGTATTAGAATTGTTTAGCAATTTTTTCTTATTATAAACCTCATACTCGTAACATTTCCCCCCAACATTTTGTGTTCATGAAGCAATTTTTAAAGTACCTCCATGTACATATAGGAGAAAACTTCTGATTTGATTGTGCCTATAACATGTATGAGAACACAGAGAGCTGGACAAAATATTCACATCACAAGGGGCTAGACTATGTACCCCCTACTCACATTAGTGAAGAGTAACTCCCAGAAATAGTCCTATTCACTTCATTAGGACTACACATGTGAGGGTGTCACAGTCTGTATCAAGAGTCACTAATTGTCTAGATTTCAGAGTAACAGCCGTGTTAGTCTGTATTCGCAAAAAGAAAAGGAGTACTTGTGGCACCTTAGAGACTAACCAATTTATTTGAGCATAAGCTTTCGTGAGCTACAGCTCACTAGCTCACGAAAGCTTATGCTCAAATAAATTGGTTAGTCTCTAAGGTGCCACAAGTACTCCTTTTCTAATTGTCTAGATGCATTTGTGGATCCAGGTCAGAAACTTAATCTTATATCTGCTACTATCCCATAACAATGATAAATTTCAGTTATGTCATTAGTCTCAGATCCCTTTTCCTGCAGCCCAGCAATATGTATCCTAAACTGGTCCCCTTGCAATCCACAGAAATGCAGCAGACCACCAAGAGGAAGAGGAGTTTTTGCGGTGGTAGGATTATCCCATTATAGATTACACAGACCCCACTTATGTCGTGGCACTTTAGACACAATCACTGTCAGGTGCAGGAAATTGCCCATTGGATATATAGTGGACTCATATCTCCGATTAATCATCTAGAGCTTCCTGTCCTCAAGTACAAGACGCTGAGCGACAACAATCCAAACATGATGGGAGATATAAGCTGGATCACTGCCTTCTGCCACTCCCCAGAAAGATCTGGCAGCTACTGTCCTGCTTGCAGCTGCCCACAATTTGGTGGATCATCACTTCTTTCTATTTTTAGTGTACATTGAAAAAACATAAGCAGTGTTACTAGGAGGCTAAAATCTGCATATTCATGAGTAAGGGATTGAAGGTTAAGCTAAAAGCATCCCTTTCTTGAACACAGGCTTCTTTCGGATTAAAATGGTAAAACTAAACAATGCTACACCATTAAAAGTCAACATTTGTGGAGGATAAGGAGATGTGTCACAGAAACTAACAGTAGTTTGCCTGTCAATCTAAATAATGGACTACTGTCAACTAGTATATTATGATAGCAAAATAGATCATGGGATAAGAGGGAAGGTCCTCTCATAGATCAGTAACTGGGTAAAAGACAGGGAACAAAAGGTAGTGAGAAAGGGTCAGTTTTCACAGTGGAGACAGGTAAATAGCAGGATCCTCTAAAGATCAGTATGGGGCCCAGTACTGTTCATAGTCATAAATGATCTAGTAAAAGGGGTAAACAGTGAGGTGGCCATATTTGCAGATGATACAAAATTACTCAAGATACTTAAGTCCAAAGCTGACTGCAAAGAGTTACAAAAGGAGCTCACAAAACTGGGTGATGGGGCAACAAAATGGCAGATGAAATTCAGTGTTGATAAATGCCAAGCAAAGCACACTGGAAAACATAATCCCCAATATACATACAAAATAATGGGATCTAAATTAGCTGTTACCCCTCAAAAAAGAGATCTTAGAATCATCACAGATAGTTCTTTGAAAATATCTGCTCCGCGTGCAGCAGAAGTCAAAAACAGAATCTTAGGAACCATTAGAAGAAGGAGAGATAGTAAGACAGAAATATATATAATACCACTACATACAGCTACGGTACATCCACACCTTGAATACCCTATTCAGTTCTGGCTGCCCCCTCTCAAAAAAGATAAATTAGAATTTGCAAAAGTACAGAGAAGGGCAACAAAAATGATTATGGTCATGAAACAGCCTCCATATGAGGAGAGATTTAAAAGACTGGGACTGTTCAGCTTTGCAGAGAGATGACTAAAGGGGTCTATACAATCATGGGTGCGGAGAAAATGAAGAAGGAGATGTTATGTGAAGGGGTAAATAACACAACTATCGGTCACCCAATGAAATGTATAGGCAGAAGGTTTAAAACAAACATAAGGAAGTACTTCCACAACTCACAGTCAATCTGTGGAACTCATTGCCAGGGGATGTTGTGGAGGCCAAAACTATAATGAGGTTCAAAAAAGAATTAGATAAGTTCATGGAGGATAGGACCATCAATGGCTATTAGCCAAGATAGTTAGGAATGCAACCACATGCTCTCAGTGTCCTCTAACCCAGTGCTTCTCAAGCTATCTGATGTGGAGGACCGGCAATTATTTTTCCAATGTGTGCGCAGACTGGCAGCCGATGGCTCACGGACTGGCACCAGTCTGTGGACCACCACTTTGAGTAGCACTGATGTAACCTTCTGACTGCCAGGAGCTCTGACTGGAGGAGAAGGGATGGATCACTCAATAATTATTCTGTTCTGTTTATTCAATCTGAAGCATCTGGCACCAACCACTGTTGAAAGACAAGATACTGGGCTATGTGGACCATTGGTCTAACCCTGTAGGGCTGTTCTTAAGAAAATACAATATTAGCACACAATTGTCCTGAAGCCCACAGTCACTTAGGATGGGCTACCAGCACTACACATAGTTTCACTCTGAATGACATTCAAACTTTTAGCCCTTCTGTCTTTTCACACATTATCTCTGACTAGGAAAGTAGTGATAATGAAGTCCTAACAACAGTATCATCATGTTAATCTTTCATCTGTAGCTGTTGGTCCCTGACTATTTTTTAAGTTCTTTTTAGTTTAATTCTCATGCTGACTTTATTCATTGGTTTTGTCTCATGCTAGGCAAAGCTCAGTCAGGAGATGAAAAAAGCTTGGAGCACAACAAACACCACATAGACTATCAATTAGTACCTCATTAATACAGAAAACAACAACAAAATGAACAAATAAACAAGGAAAACAGGCTAAGTGAAAAGGTGTTAATTGAGGGACATCTGAAATTCTTGAAAGATTTAACTTAAAGAATTAAGGAAGCAGTGAGAGTGTTCTTGAAGTGAGTGCACCTACTGGTAGGTATGAGCAACTGATGCTGCTATTTAAATTTCATGAATGCTGTGGTGTTAATGAGAGAAAATATATAGTAGTATACAGAGTTGGTGTAGCTGTATTGGTCCTAGGATAGTCGAGAGACAAAGTGGGTGAGCTAATATCTTTTACGGTACCAACTTTTACTATTGAGAGAGACACACTTTTGAGCTTACACAGACGTGAAGAAGAGATCTGTGTAAGCTTGAAAGCTTATTTCTCTCACAACAGGATATATAGTGGCATTAGGAGAATAAATACAATTGGTGAAAGAGGTGGGTGGTCAGGCAGGTTTCTCATTACTGCCTCAGGTGTGCCTATTTGGCACAGTCCAATCCAGGGTAAATGTGGAGCTGAACCCTTTACTGGATGTTTTAGGTGAAGGAAAGCACAATGCAGGCAAGGGGACTACAGCTTTTAAGGAGGCACATTGGGTGTTCTCCAATTGCTGCCCATTGTGCTGGTTCATATAGAGGAAGGTTGGTCCATGCCAGTGGATCCTTCACCCTTTGTTGCCACTTCTGGGGTTGTCTGTGCTCATGGAGCATAGCAACAAGCAATTCTTACACCAAGAAAAGTCCAAGGATTTCAACTGTGACTGACTCATATGAAGATACCCAAGGGACAGAATCTCCTTGCACATTATTTCCATCATTGTTTAATCACAGATGCCAGGCATGATCTAGTGCTGGGCATGAATGTCTATATTTTGCAACACCAAGGGATGCATTGGCAATTTCCCATGAACCTGTGGGCTGTATGTAACATACTTTTTCATATAGCCATATACCGACAATTTTTATCTAAAACCAATACATACACCTACGATATGATCTCATACATACAGTATGTCTTCTGGGATAGTTGAACAGGTACTGCTTATTTGTTCCACAGTCAGTAGGGGTCAAGGGAAAGAAACAAGGTCTCTATGAGAGAAATCAACTAGATTTTTCACCCAAATAAATAAAATAAAATCATTTTTATTCCTATGGTTTCAAAATGAAGATTTATTTCTTTATTTGTTTTCTTTCAAAAATGTCTGGTTCTGATCATTTTTAAAATTTCAATTACCCCTTTCTCTCCTCTTTTCTGTCTTTTTTCATTTTTTTTTTTAAATTACCACTGAAAAATGGAAGCAGGGGAAGGGGAGAAAAGGGCAAACACATTTTTTTTAAATGAGGAGACACCCCCCCGCCCGAACCAAAATTGTTTTTTCCCAAGTTTTATTGAAAAAAAATCATGTAAGCACATTTTTGTGGGGAAAAACATATTTTTATAATACTTATCAATTCTGTTCTGTATCCAGCCCCTGAAGGAAATGAAGAAGAACAAATTAGCATGTCTTTCCTCTCTGCTGCCTTAACAGGACAGAAGGGTGATAGTTACATATAAAAAGTGCAATTCAGTGATAGGAGCTAGGACACGTCTCAGGTCAGTGCATACCCACTTGCAAGGTGGCACTTGGAATCCAGACTAGCACATACTTTTATTTAAATAACACTGTGAAAAA
This sequence comes from Caretta caretta, assembly GCF_965140235.1. Taxonomy (NCBI): domain Eukaryota; kingdom Metazoa; phylum Chordata; order Testudines; family Cheloniidae; genus Caretta; species Caretta caretta. The sequence goes on from NC_134209.1 coordinate 58,754,870, forward strand.
TATTTATAATGATCTCAGCCATATGAGAATTTTATGTTATTCTGTTAACTTTTTTTATTGGCAAAACTCACTAAGTGTTATGTGTAAAGATTAGACAAATATGTATATGAAGGTGATTAGCAAAAAAAAAATAAATCATGAAAAGGAATGGAAGGCTCAGATAATTTGTAGTGGAGTACAGGAACTGTTGAATTTGGGTCACATGTTTGAATCCAGCTCAGGTCAGCAGTGACTAATAGTGATTCCCATCTGGTGACTATTCAATTTCTATAGTATGTAAAATAAGCTAATATGACAGTGGACACCTGGCCACAGAACAGAAATCACCATCACAATTGATGCTGATTGGAATCACTGTTGGTAGTCCCCACAGAATTTAAGGACATTAAATGGAATTGTCTCAAGAACTGGTCTCTCTGTGTCAGGGGTGAGGCATCTTGGCACAGCAGTCGGCAAAACCTTGGGCCAGGTCTACACTGCAGACCTATATCGGTATAACTATGTTGCTCAGGGGAGTGGATTTTTCACACCGCTGAGTAACGTAGTTATAGTGAACTAACCTCCTGTGTAGACAGTGCTATGGACTAAGAGCTTCTCCCGTTGACATAGTTGCCACCTCTCAGGGAGATGGATTAACTATGGCAACAGAAGAAGATCTTCCATCCATATGGTAGCATCTTCACTAAAGCACTGCAGCTGTGCCGCTGTAGTGCACTACATGAAGACAAGCCCTTGCACTTCCACTGCCCATGCTGTACCTGGTTTGTATTTTTCAGTTGTGATGGTTGTCAAATCAAATCCTTTCCTGAGCACATAATTCTCTACATTAAAAAAAGTAAAAAAAAATTTAAAATCTTCATTTTAGTCAGTGAATAAAGATATAACAAACAAACTCTTTTCCAAGACCAATTTATTCTGTGCACCCTGTATGCAAACTATCAGAAGCTGTAAATTACTGGTCACCTCAGGCATTAGCAACAAGAGCTCCCATCGAGTCAGTCTTTTTCATCTTTGCTAATTAACACTTTTTTACCATTGCCCTATAGTAAATAATTGAAGCTATCACGTAGGACACGATCCAAAAAGAAAGAGAGACTATTTCAAAGTTGCTGCTATCTTCAAAGGGATCCTTATCTGATTGGCCTTTTCAAAAAAAAAAAAGTCTGAATAATGAGCAGAGACACCATTTTCAGGCTTTAAAACGTCTTTGAAAATCTGTATTAGCTAAACAGTGTGTGTACAGTATGTCTTAATAGAACTAGTAGAGTTCCTCAGGGATTGGTCTTGGGGCCAATGTTAGTCAATATTATCATTAATGACCTTGGGACAAAAAGTAGGAATTGCTAATCAGATTTGTTGGTTATTAAAAACTGGGTGGCATAGTCCATACAGGGGAGGATTGGAATAATACACAGGAAGATCTGAATGACCGTGAAGACTGGAGTAACATAAATGAGACAAAATTCGATAGTACAAAGTGTACGGTCATACACTTAGGGTCTAATAATAAGAATTCCTGCTACAAGCTAGGGGATCATCTCTTGGAAGTGACAGAGGAGGAGACGCACCTGGGTGTGTTGGTCAACCACAGAATGACAATGCACCACCAATGTGATGTGGCTGTGAAAAAGGCAAATGAAATCCACAGATGTATCAGGTGAGGCATTTCCTATAGACACAGAAGTGTCAAAGCTGTTGTACAAGACAGTAGTAAGACCTCATCTGGAATACTGCATACAATTCTTATCACCCAAGTTGAAGAAAGGTTAACAAGTGCAGAAAAGAGCTACTCAGGAGAGAAGGGGAATGGAGAATCTATCGTAAGAGAGCAGACTTGAAGAGCTTGGCTTGTTTAGCCTAGCAAAAAGAAGACTGAGAGAGGATCTGATTCCTGCCTACATAGCCATCAGGGTGTGAGTGAAGAGCTATTTAAGCTAAAGGACAATGTTGGCACAAGAGCAAATGGATATAAACTGGCCAGGAACAAATTCAGGCTGGAAATCAGAGTTTCCAATCATCAAAGGAGTGAGGTGCTGGAACAGCCTCACATTAGCGGCTGTGAGAGCAAAACACTTCATTAGTTTTAACAGAGAGAGAACAATTTATGAGTGGGCTAGCATAATGTGGGTGCCTTCCAGTTTATACCTTATTTTCCCAAAGCTCATGCTTCAGGACTTCAGCCGGTAACCTGCAGGGTACAGGAAAAGCGCTCCCACCTCCACCACCACAATATTGTATTCTTGGGGTTTTTGGTCACCTACTTATGAAGCATCAGATTTGGACATGGCTAGAGTTGGGACATTGGATGAGGCGTGCCAGTGCCCTGAGGTGGCACTGAGCATTCTCTCTCTCTCATGTGCTTGGCTGTCTGATTCTTGTTCACATGCTCGGTGTCTAAGTGATCATATGAGGTCACAAAGGAATTTTCCCATAGGTCAAATTGGCAGTGATCTTGTTTTGGTTTTAACTTTCCTCTGCAGCATGGAGTATAGGTATTATGTGGGTATATCTCACTTAGTCAATTCTCTGCCATTGCAGGGGCCTTGGGCACTGGTGTACCTTGGTCCTTCCTGTTCTCTGACTGGCACATAATTGTTTAGTCTCTTGAGGGCTGTAATACTTTTGTCTAATTTTTGTTGTTGGGTTTAGTGAGGAGTGATGGGTGATGTTGCTGTCCTATGATATACAGGAGGTCAGGCTAAATGATTTGTTGGTCCCTTCTGGCCTTAAATTCTATGACTGCGACACTATAAACTGAAAAAAAGTAGCCAGAGGCTTAATTCCGCATGAAATCAAGATGAACCACAAGACACACCCATATAGTAGAAGGTAGTTGGGGTTGTGGTTCTTCACCTTTCTCCCAAGATTGCTGACTACACTAAAACACATTCTTCTAATGCCAAACAGGAAACTTTTGCTACAACAAGGAAAGTATTATTCTTAAAGATACGCTTTCCCTTCTCCCTTCTTTACTGCCTTGAACTTTCTCCCATTTTAAAGGAGCAATATATATCTATATATCTCTATAGCAGTCCCTTCCATTACTGCTTAGTCCAGGTATAAACTCAGGAATACCCTATGTGAGGTGAGATTGGGCTGCACAACAAGCATTTGGTTAATCTATGATTTAGGAAACCAGAGATTATAGAGTTATATCTGTATTTTCAGTAACCTTAAAAAAAGAGAATCACCTTTACATTAATTACAAGTAATTACAAGTTCTATGGCCTGTGTTGTACAGATTAGATGATCGCAGTGGTCCCTTCTGGCCTTGGAATCTCTGAATCTATTAGATTTTTTCATACTCAGAGAGATCCATTCTACACAAAACAGGTTATTACAACCTTATCTCTATCCCTAAGCAAATATGTAATAATTGGACAAAAACCTGTATATACCTAATTTATTTTTAAAAAAGTAAGAAAAACATTCCAAAATATTGCAACTGATAGGATAAAGACTTATTTGATTAAGCTGTGATAGGCAAATGATGTGTGCAGAAGTCTAACATCAGGGTTGGCCCACAGAGCCTCAGAGATGGAATGCTGTATGAATAAATATAATTAAAGAGCGGGAAAATCTAATGGTAATTTGATAATCCTCTGGAGAATTAAGCAAGGAGTCTCAGAATGAAATGTTGACATTACTATGGTTACTTTACATGTAACAGATGTACCTTTTCCAAAAAGCAAAGCACTTATTAACATTCCTCAAAGGTGACTTCAGTGTTCTTCATTAGCTAAGTTTCAATTGCCCATGTCAAGCTTGTCTTCTTGGCAAAGGTCTCTGTCAACTGTAAAATCCACTTAAGATAATTAGTATTCTGTTAGAATTAGCAGAGAACCTATGAGATAGAAATATAACTAAAGTCAGGCTCGTTTGTCTGTTTTCAAACTAGGGAGTACCCAACTTCTTTGGCTGCTACTGATATGAAAAGCAATCTGAGCAATTAATATCGATGCACACACAGAGCTTAGCTTGCTGTCTCATTTATGTTTTTATTTCTTTTATTAAATATAGCTATCCTTTTCCCTAAGTGCCTGACAAATATATGCAAAAGATTAATTGGTAACTATGCTCAATTCATCCCGTCTATTCAATCTACCTTCTGAAAAAAGCTAAAGAGAACAGAGAGGCCTTTCCATGTGCACTGAAGGTCAACTAACGGCTCTGTCTGACTAAGGAGAGGCTGACCTGAAGAGGAGTTTTCTGTAAGCACAAAAGCTAGTCTCTTTCACCTACAGAAGTTTGTCTAATAAAAGACATTACTTCTCCCACTTTATATCTCCAAAGAGAGGGTATCATTTCAGTCACTAACCCTCATCCAAAATATCCTCCTATTACCTCCCTCCCAAGTACACTGGGGAACCATGAGTTTTATACCATTAGCTGATCTTAACTTCTGTGTTATCACAGAGGGAGAGAAGCAGTCTTGAAAGTAGAAAGGATCCAAACAATTTAGAGCTTTATAGATTATCAGTACCTCAAACTGCAGCAGGCAGAAAAACAAATGAACAGAAAGAGTGTCAGCAGAAGAGGAGGAACAGAAGAGATGATGAAAGAAATTCCAGTAAGGTCAGAAGAGAGCCCTGGAGGACAGGATCACAAGAAATCAACAAAGAGAAGAAGAAGAAGAAGAAGAAAATGATCAAGAATGCAGATGAGTATATATAAGTATGGCTGTCATGCTGATGCTGTTTTTATGCATGTTCTAATTTACATAATAAATGGTGTATTTTGCAACCTTTTTAATATTATTCCGCAGTAGTCCCAGGATTATGGGAAACATCATTTAAAGAGGAAAATAATTAATTTAGCTGAGAGTCACAAATGAGAAGGAGAAACTTTGAAAGAATTGCAAATGAATTTCGTTTTCAACAAGATGGCCACTCCTAACACTATTGTTATAAATGGCAAAAACTTTTAAAATACAGCATCTCATCATTTATATGTGATTCATGCTTCTTGTTGAACTTACATACCACTATATTGACCAATACAATTTTTCCAAGTATCAAACATGTACAGACGACAGTTCTGATATTTTAATTTCCTATGAATATTTAGGTAACAAATTGATACTTTACCAGACTAGAATCATGTAGACCCAGGAAAATAGAGCATATTTCATTGTCTTCAGCAGCCCACACTCACTGAAGTACTATAAATAATAACAAATGGTCCAGATCTCCCAGAGATAAAGGGTGGCAAGTCGCACAGTGGGATTGCCACCTATGATGCAATGCAAGAGCACTGACTGGATGCTATCAACTGAGAAGATTAGTGAAAATCAGGATTATGAACATCTTTCTGTAAAGCAACCACATACTCTATGATAAATTTAGGTCATTGTAAACTATGGGTGGTGGGGGAACAACACTCTTCTATATACTGAAGAAGTATTCATACATACATGTTTCTAGAATAATCATTCAATAGCATTTCTAAAAGTGCCAGGAGCTGTATTGCATATGTATTCATAACCTTTATAAGGAGGCAAGAACACTGTGAGCCTAATTTGCACTTCATAGCTAGAAAGAACATCTCCCCATATAATTTTTGTTATAATTTTGTTAGATCAGAGTTTTGTTAGATCAGAGTTTTGAGTCAATTCCTGTGGGTGAAGCTAGAAAGCAGGATCAATCATTGCAGATTACCTTCTTTTCTAAAAAAGGGCAGATGTGCTTTAGCAATGCTTTAGTTTTTGGGATAAAATTTGGAAGACAAAGATGGAGGACTCATCGTTATATCTACCTCCGCCTTTCTTGGCGGAACCACATGGCCTCTGTTTTTTTGATGCATTATCTCCTGTCATTTAGCAATGGTTCCAGGCTCTTGTGAAAAGCAACTCTGAATCATTTATAGCTTGGAAGTTGCAAAGTACTTGCACTGTTGGATCAGCCATTGTGAATGAGCTAACCACAATGTAATTCACTGAACTCTTCATATCATACCAGAGTATATTTATATAGTGTTTGTCTACAGTATTTTTGCTATAGAGTGTTTCAACAAATTCTGAAAATGAAGGTCCAGTAGCCTTGTAAGAACTTGTAACATCCTATAATTGTTTATTTTTCTACAGCTTTGCTTCTTTTTTTCCAGTCAAATTTAAATTATCCAAACTTTAGCTTTTCACAGGTCTGAGAGTTCTAATTTTCTTTCTTCCTCTCTCCCCAACCCCCATTTTTATCCCCAAACATCAAAACACACTCACAAAAGTAGTGCTGTCACCTGATTGATTGCACTGCAGTCAAATGGTTATGTTTTCAAATCTGACTTCCATTTGTAGGCATGCAATTTTGCATGTGGATACACTTGTATGAGGTATATATTTTGAGTGCTAAAATCTAGATGTGAATTATTCAGTCTTTCAGATGACATACAAATCTGAGAACCTAAATGCCAGTTGTCTTCAAAGAGCCCATGACACATTTTGTAGGAGTGAGATTGTCGACGCTTGGTCAAATTTGCTCTTGTAGCAACAGTCTGTATGCCTAAATTCTCTATGAGCTTTCAGTTGGACACCATGATTCTCTGAACCAACTGATTTGCATTTAGTATAAGCCTTTGTGGCTCTCCAGTTGTATGGCTGGGTTGCACAAGTTTGATCCCAGTCAAGACATAGCAATGTGAAAGCTACTCTATGTTACAGCTGGCTGCCATTGTTCCCAGGGGGCCATTCTGGCAGCCAGGGATCACAAGGCATATGGACCCATGCCAACTTGTCCCTGAGTATGGCTTGAAAAACGGTAAGAAACATTGTATAGGATTAGCTACTGCAGTCCCATTCCACAAGAAGATTTTCCTATGCAGGGGATCATCCCAGGACTATATAAAATGGGGTTATGGCTGATTTATTGTTGCCAGTGAGGCACCAAATGTCTGTGGGGCACTGGAGAATAAATTATAATTATAATAAATATAATATAATAATAATTATAATAAATTATTGTGTAGCATTGCTATATGCTGTCACTACCAATCTGGACTGGCTCCAGACTGTCAATCAAGAGGTAAAAGGCTGCATCTCTCATTACCAATCTGGTGGGCCATTCAGCCTCCCAACTCTTGAAAAACATTGATTTTCTTTTTCATGCCTGTATGGCCTTATGGAAAACGTTCTTGGAGTTTTACTGAATCTCATTATTAATATTATTCTGCAAAAAATCATCCTAGAGATGCAGATTCCATTGGATTTATTTTTTTCATAAATTAAATGACTAATTATTTACTAATAATCTGTTAGTGCAAAAAAAAAAAGCTGGTTTCTAAAAAGCTGGTTTCTAAAACCCATTATGTGGGTCCCTTTTAAAAAAAATCAGTCTCATTCTGGGACCATGCACCAGTGTAACTTACCAAGTTATTCTCGGCAGACGAAGTCTGTGTATGCTAAGAAAAGGTGTTATGAGCGGATTTTCATTCCAGGACCAAAACCAAATAAAGCAAGAGCTGAAAACAAACAGAAATGTATTAAGCTGACAAAAAGTTTTCAGTGGGAAATGGAAGATGACTAGAAACAATGAGGATAACATTTTGATGCGCTTTCATTAGATGTGCAATTTGGGGATGTGCTGAACAATTGCTGGGTATGTGACATAATTGCAGGTTTTACAAATATGTCATATCCTTTACCACTCAGCTTCCTTTTATCCATTGCAAACAACTAGAGATCAGATGCTCTCCATTTAAACTGCAAGAAGAAAACAAGTTCAATCCACAAATAGTTTTACTTTCCAGCATTTTACTGATTAGACCACTCAAGCACAATGGAACTCCAATGTTTATTAATAAATAACAATAAGCACCATGTTGGTCTTCATTATATCCGCACATTGCCAGGCTCAATGTAAAACTGTTAGTGACCTGGGACAACAATTAAAAGGGACATTGTCAAGGCCACTAGATCTAAACTTCTTATTTTGAATATATGTTTGTAAAGTACATATAAATACTGATCATGAGTATTTGAGTATCTTGGTATAATTTTATATATACATAAAATCAAAACAAGTGATTTAGCACCTATGAGCTTGTCTGCAATAACAAAACAATTTTATCACGCAGTAGGTTAACATCAATGTTGATACTTTTTTTTTTCTCTCTATGTTTTTGGGTGAATTTTCATGCTGGTGAAAGGAGATAGATTGACAGCCCTGGAGACTGAAGTCTTCTTTTTATCTATAGCACAGGTACAGCAGGGGCAGAGGCAATGGGAACGCCCTGCATTCTGACAGCTCACCTGGAGGGTCCACATCTAGAAGTCAGAAAGCAGTTTAGACTCCATGTTTATTCAGTTTTTGCCCTTGCTGAGTGTTCAAGATCCCCAGAGATGGTACATTGAGTCAAAACCAGGAATGAGACAGTCAGATCATGGGGGTAATAGCAAGTCAGATATGATAGCTAATCCATTTGTTCAGAGTCTTGGCTGCATCCAGGTTAGAGGCTGCTCTAATCTACTACAACTCCAAAGAACCATTCGCCAGCTGAGAATAGCCAGAAAGCAATAGTAACTGACCATACCCCTTTTCCAGCTCTGGCGCACCACCTATGAGAGGACCAGGAAGATAGGTGGTTTAGGAGATGGTTATGCCAGTTGTATGACAGCTAAGGAATCTCCCATACGGGAAGAATTCAAAGCTGGCAAGATCCAGCCAGTTGCCAGATCATTTCAATCATGAGAATGGCACAAAAGGGCTTGAGCCTATTGTCTTCATACAGCAAATTATCAAGTGTTTGTGTGTGAACCTTTCTAGCACTAATGGGAATTTTGAACTGTGTATTGAAAAAAGTATGTAGCAATAATTATTCTCACTTTTTTGCAACACCAGAGCCATACATTGAAGAATACACACTGCACAATGTCTGAGTAAACATTATATACAAAACATGCACGAGGAGTCATTTAAATTGGATAAAACACCCACTGGGGGTTTTAGAAAATGGAGAAAAATATTTTGTTGGGTTTGTTTGTGGAAGGTTTCAAAATCAAGGTTAGGAAAAATGTGAATGTAGTTATATTATTGTGCCACATTCTTGATAATCAGATATGCAGATATTATCAATATACTGTCTTGTTAGCTCATCAGTTTGAAATAATAAAAATACTGTATTAAAGTGTAAATGGTTGACTAAGTAGTATCTTTTAAAGCATCCATAGCCTCCCATTTCATCCTTTTGGCACCTTTTGCTATGTGACATAACTTGTTTATTTTAAATGGGTTCCAGAAGCAGATAGAGGTACACTACACATTCAAATGACTGCTTTCCCATACTCAGTATATGTCTGGGATGACACAACAGCATATATAATATTACAAGAACTACAAGCAAAGTTTTAAACAGAGGCATGATGGTTCAGAACTGGAACACCACTAGGACTGAACTTTGGAGAAGCTTGGATATGAGTTTGTTAGATAAGACTCATCTCTAATAATAACAATTATTATTAAAATTTCAGTGTTGCCTAAGCATCCCATTCATGGATCACAACCCCCTTGTGATAAGCACTGTACAAATGCAGACCAAAACACAGGTGCTGGAACTAGGGGTGCTGGGGGTGCAGTAGCATCCCCTGGCTTGAAGTCTTCCATTATATACTGGGTTTACAGTTTGGTTCAATGGCTCTCAGCACCCCCAATATAAAAATTGTTCCAGCACCCCTGGACCAAAAAGATGCTCTCTACCCCAAAAGAATTTACAATCTAAGTATGAAACAAGATACAATAGGTAGATACAGATAGACAGCACAAAGAGACATCTTGGTCACCATGATAGGCAGTGGTTACAGCACATCAGGGGCTAGAGCCACAAAGGCAACTACGTTCCTAACTGCTACTTTAGGTGGCCAAATCTAAAATTTAGATCCACCATCCAGCTGCCGCCTAACCTTCTAGGTGCCTAAATTCCCTAGGTGCTTATGTTTCCAGTCCACCAGTAAAATCTCATAGGTGCCTAAATTTCTGCTGGTAGGCATATGCACAGCCATGTACCTCCTGATGGTGCTGAGTCCCCCGTGGGATTCTTGAACTAGGTGTTTCCCCCACCTATCTTACCCAAAACAGTAGGTATTCTCACAACCTACCTGAAAAAAAACAGACACAGTGGTTCCCCCAATACTTGCTAGTTCAGTGGTTATTCCTCACCCAGATGTGAGAGACCCATGTTCAAGCCCCTAGATTGTCTGATGTGGCACAGGGATTGAACACAAGTTTTCAACATCCCAGGTGAGTGCCCTGCCTACTGGGCTATAACAATCTCAATTTCTTCGGTTGAAGCTGTAGCAGTTTTTATAAAATACTTAAATATTCATGAGGGTAAAGAAAGAGACTCTACATCTCAGTGGTTGGGGCACTCAGCTGGACTAGGGGACATTTACATTCAAGTCCTTGCACTAATGAGGACTTAAGTATTTTATACAACGTTAGGTACTCCAATACCAAGTGTATGTCCCCTTTGTGCATCTAGTCCCAGATGTCTAACTGTTGTCAAGTATCTTTTCGGCAAAATAAGAATATGCAAATGTATTACAAGCATGTGAAAATAAGTAACATACAAAAACCTGGCATTTTCAGGAGCAAAAGCAGGCTTTAGTGCATGAAGCAATCCTTGTCACAGTTTGGGTCTTTATATCTTTTCTTTACATTAGATGAGCAAATTCTGTCCCAGATCTAGGTAATGTGAGAGTATTAATAAGATAGAAATAAGATAATTTAAAAGGAAAACTATATTGTGTGTAAGTGATGGGACATTCACCCCACACCAGGCCTGAAGGGGTTAAGGTGGCTCAGAAGCAACCAATTAACTTTATAGGCCTCACCTGGGGGAGAGTCAGGCTTGACTAATAAGCACTAATTGAAGATTAAGTCCAACTGGGCAGGAACAGGCTGGGCTTGTATAAAGCCAAGAAGTTGAAGCTACTGGAGGGTTTTAGGGAGAGAATTAACAGCTATTCTCTGAGCACAGGGAGTGAGGAAGTCAACCAACACCCACCCAGGAGCAAAAGCCCTGGGATTCTGTCCCTCATGGAAGAGGTTTACCCAGAGGATTTGTGGGGAAGAAAGCCTATAGAAGATGGAGTATTCAGAAGCCCAGAGAATGAACACTGAAGGTGGAGGGAGAGTGTAGACATTGGTGACTGCTGCTGATAGGTCCCTGGGCTGGAACCTGGAGTGAGTGGAGGGCCTGTAGTTTCCTATCACTCACTAGGGAAGTGGCACAGACTGGGATTTGGCATGGAGGGCTATTTGTGACAAAGACAGTTGGTCTGGAGAGGCTCTGGTAGCCTAGAAGGGGAAGACTATATAGTTACCTAGTTGGAGGGCTGAGTCAAGAAGAGAGAGAGCATCCTGAGCCATAGTGAATGAGTGGGAATGTGAGGTGAATGATGGAAGGGGCTTCTAGACTGGATGGCAGCTGATCTGCAGACCTAGCCACAAGGCAGTGTTCCCAGTGGTGAGTGAACCCTGCCATAGCGTGCCACATGCAAATGGCAGTTACGTTATAATCGACTCTGAGGTGGCTGTACAAACCAAATGCCTGCATCAAACTGTCATGCAAACTTAAGGGTATCTTAGATCTAAATCCACAACTTTCACTTTCTTTCAGACAAGATATGAAAAAAGGGATTAATAACTCATATGAATTACAGTACTATGAAAGTATAAATTCATGGTAACTCAGAACTCTTGTATAGATCTTTACATAGAATACGTTTTGTAATATGTAACAATAGGTTGTTTGTGATCCTTATAGCTGTAAATGATACTCTTGCTGTATTATTGTCAACCCTATGAAAACAAAATATACATGTATATTATAAAAGTTCAAATTCTACTAGGAGAGTAGAGTTAAGAAGGTAAATTCCATCCCATTGGCTGCTTAGATGGCAGAGAGCTATAAATTGACGATGAGGTGTATTTCAGGGGAGGGTAGGCAGATCTGAGGAACTCTGTGCTGAACATTTCTAAGTCTGGTCATAATCTCCTTTAGGGTTATTTACTGCATTATTATTGCAATACTGTGCTCAAGACAAACTAAGAGTCCAGTCAAACTAGGATTTGTTTGACACTAAGGTTAAAATAAGTTAAATGAACCAATGTGAACGTAGAACTCTTGTGCAAATGGAATATCAATCTGAGGCCACGTTTACACAGTTAACTTAGTAGTGTATGAAAACTTTCTGTGCAACAGAAAGACTGAGACTTTTAAAGACAAGATTCATTGTAAATGTGGAAATTACATATTCAAGCAGCAAATAGGCTTCCCCATTAAGAATGGAAGTTTAACCTATCTTATTTGCTTTATGTTCTATGTATGACAATTGATCTGTGTAACAAGGTGTTTATATTAATTGTAAAAAGGCACAATTTTTATGCCATTTGAATACAATGCTGGGAGAACCCAGATGGTCAAATGTGAACAGATATATGAATTACTTCTGGTTTTTGTCAGAGTAAAATCTTATCTTTAAAATAAATAAAACAAAGAATAACTTGTTCTGGAATCATTCCAAAATAAGGAGGATATTACTCCTCCTCCTGTGATCTTTTTATAATACGATCTATTTATAGCTTCAATAGGCTTGGACTTTCTCAGAATAGGTTTCAGAGTAGCAGCCGTGTTAGTCTGTATTCGCAAAAAGAAAAGGAGTACTTGTGGCACCTTAGAGACTAACAATTTATTTGAGCATAAGCTTTTGTGAGCTACAGCTCACTTCATCGGATGCATACTGTGGAAAGTGTAGAAGATCTTTTTATATACACAAAGCATGAAAAAATACCTCCCTCCACCCCACTCTCCTGCTGGTAATAGCTTATCTAAAGTGATCACTCTCCTTACAATGTGTATGATAATCAAGCTGGGCCATTTCCAGCACAAATCCAGGTTATCATACACATTGTAAGGAGAGTGATCACTTTAGATAAGCTATTACCAGCAGGAGAGTGGGGTGGGAGGAGGCATTTTTTCACGCTTTGTGTATATAAAAAGATCTTCTACACTTTCCACAGTATGCATCCGATGAAGTGAGCTGTAGCTCACAAAAGCTTATGCTCAAATAAATTGTTAGTCTCTAAGGTGCCACAAGTACTCCTTTTCTTTTTTCAGAATAAGTTAGTGAGCCATTGTCCTGAGATCCAGAGCCTTTCCTGCTGTTCGAAACTGGATTATGACTGGATAAATCCTGTAATTGGAAATATGTACATTATGAAATGCTATGAAATAGGTTTTCAAAAATCAAATTGTAATTAAACCAAATGTAATGGCTAAATCTTCCAAAGTCACTTTTAGTAACAAATTTGAGACACCAGAAAGCAGCCAGCCTTTCAAAGGTTAGCTCAATGTTGTTAAACTGGAAAATCTTGGCCAATGTCTTATTGCAGGTATTAGTTTGAAAGGTTGTGGCAGGGAGGGGGGAGAGAGGGGATTGGAATTCTTCACTATAAGAGGGCTCCACAGAATAGTTATTGTCTGACTGATCTGCATAGCTGCTGTTCTGGTGATGTGCTAAGAGTTGGAGCCCTCAGTGGGCAGTATATAAAAGTTAATGGGTATCCTTTTATGTTGACTTTTTTATGATGTATGCTTTTTTTTTATGTACAAAAAAGTTTAAGAATGACAGCTGCACTGTGGAATTTTCTGCTAGGAAGATGTCTAAAACTTGAGCAAGCATTCGTCTGAAATTCTGGGATTTACTGAAAAAAATCGTAGAAGGCAACTATGGTTTAAAATGAATTTCACACTCTTAACAGTGATTTTTGGAAGTCTTAGAACATTAAGCATGTAGAACCACTAAAGTCAATCTTCATTGCAATAGCACTGTTTACATTTTAAGACCTTCTTTGTCACAGCACAGTCACTGCTCTTTCTTCAGTGAGTGCAGATACTAAGATACCACTTGCTGTTTTGTTAATATACTCTATTGAAACACTCTCACAACTTCAGTTCCAAAAGAGGTACCCTTGTGGGCTTTGATTAGTTTTATTACCAATTTTAATCTTTGATACTTGAGGTATACTGTTTAGTTAAACTCTTGAATGATGCATGTGTAGCCTAAATCCAATTATGTGGACTTGTGCCTTAGATGATTTGGCCCTGTTTGACTCAAACTTTCCTAGCTTCTTACACCCAGTTCCAGGGATTCTCCTGTCCTGTCAAGGTCCCCAGTTACTGTCTGAGCAGTTGTCTTTTATTTTGTAAGGCTGCACTGTGTTGACTACATGATATGGTGCAGAACAGCTGGAGGCTGCTCCCTGACCGGACACTCAGACACAAGTAGGCCAGGCTGAGGGAGGAGAGGAAATGGTGCCTGCTTTCGAAAGCTATGCACTGCAGCAGAATCAATGTTTTCCATTTTCTTCTCAGGTCAGCATAGCCTCCCATTTGCTACAGCACAAAAGAAAATGGGGATGGAAGAGGGACTGTAACTGGATAGCTAACTCCTTTAAACAAAATTGGACTCAGCTTTTCTGTTCCAGTCAAAGTGCAGCCTAGTTCAGTGTAACAAGGAGGGTAGGCCTGCCTTTGGGAGTTTTAAATGAATTCAAACCGCATAGTCCAGAATCATGACAGTATTGAAGGACAGTTAGGTCTTGTCTACACTTCAGAGTTAAGTTGATTTATGTTATGTTGACAATCATATGCCACTTTAATTACATCGGTTGTGCATGTCCACACAATGCTCCTTGTGTCAGCGGAGTGCGTCCACTGTCACTGCTCTTGCATTGACAGAGAGAGTGTTGCACCGTAGGTAAGGCTAAGATTTTGTCAGGGATATTTTTAGTAAACGTCATGGACAGGTCACGGGCTTTTGTGTACTTTTGTTTATAATTTCACAAAAGCCTGTGATCTGTCCATGACTTTTCACCTCATTTTGTCAGAGATATTTTTTGTAAAAGGGTCCAATGCCCAGAGCTGCTGGGGCTCCAGGGTCCCTCCTGCTAGGGAGGAGATGCCCCTGAAGGAGGAAGCACTGAAGGACTTCCTGGTTGAGCAGAGGAGTCAGATCAGGCTGGTGAAATGGTGGGCAAAGGGTCACCTACAAACTTCATCAGGTCAGAGAGGGATTGTGACACAGACCCACTGGTGCCAACTGACAAATGGCTCACTGTTCTGCAACAGTGACTCCTAATTGGCCTGACAAATGAACATCTAGCATGCTGCTTTCATAGTATTTATCCAAAAAGAGTAATGAAAGCCAGGATCATGCTAATCATTAATATTGGTATGAAATGTGTGTACAGATACTGTATAAATTATGTATATGCAATGAAAACACATTCCTAAAGGCTGAACTTTAGGACAGGGCTAACAAGCAGGTTTCTACCAGACAAGGAATGTACATTCACCTGTCTGCCTCAGTTATCTTACAGTTCTTACTTCGTACGTTAACAGAATGGGGATTCATTTTGAAAAGACACTTGCCATAAGATAAGCTTCTTTAGAGTGTTTGTTAGCCTGTTAAAGTTAAGTTTAGTTCCTATGAATAGTTTTGTCTCATATGTAACCCTTCTGTTTCGATCATCCTTACTCACTATCACTTAAATCTAAATCTTTGATAAACTTTTTTGTTTTCACTATAAATATCACTTTGCTGTGGTATACAAGGAGCTGGTCCTAAGCTGAATCTGCCAAGCTGGAGAACACTGTTCTTTCGGAGACAGCAGACCTGGTATTACTGAGTGCTCAATGAATAAGGGACAAGGTACTACAGGAGAATGCTTCAAAGGGGCTTAGGGAGTAGGATGCACCTACTGTTAATCTGCTAGGCAAAGTAAAGGCTGCCATAGCCCAGAGAAGAGTACTTGAGTGGTTGATGAGTACTTGATGGTGTCAGGGAGCTGACACCCAGTTAAGCATCAGCAAGTCAAGGGGTAACAAGCAGACTCACTGTCCTAACACCCTAAAAATTGTCACAGGGCTGAAGGCTGAAAGCTGCAGAGGGAGTTGCCTGTTCGGCTCTGAGGGTATGTGTACCCTATGAAATTAGGTCGATATTATAGAAGTCAATTTTTAGAAATCAATTTTATACAGTCGATTGCGTATGTCCATCCTAAGTGCATTAAGTCGGTGGAGTGCATCCTCACTACTGTGGCTAACATTGACTTATGGAGCAGTGTACTGTGGGTAGCTATCCCATAGTTCTGGCAGTCTCTGCCACCCATTGGAATTCTGGGTTAAGCTCCCAATGCCTGATGGGGCAAAAACATTGTCACGGGTGGTTTTGGGTTAATGTCGTCAGTCACCCCTCCCTCCATGGAAGCAATGGCAGACAATCGTTTTGCACCTTTTTTCCATGAGGACGCAATACTGCTTTCAGCACAGTCCAGTAGGACTGCTAACCGTCATCATCCACCACTTCCGATGCAACTCTGCTCTGCTGCTACTGTATCAATAGTGAATTTCTCCATGTTGTCTGTCATGGGCTCCCAGGTACGTGTTCTTCCTCGGGAAATGTGCATGGTGCTAACCGTCATCCTCCACCGCTTCCGCTGCAACTCTGCTCTCCTGCTCTCATGAATCCACCTCACAGGTCTTCTCGTCGTTGTCTATAAATATTTATTCTCATGGTATCCGTCGTTGGCCACCATTTCTGCTGCAGCTCTGCTCTCCTGCAGATGCCATATTATGGCAAGCATGGAGCCCACTCAGATCACAGTGGCAGTTATGAGCATTGTAAACATCTGTGCATTATCATGCAGTATGTGGAGAACCAGAACCTGCAAAGGCAGGTGAGGAGGCAACTGCAGCACAGTGACTAGAGTGATGAGGACATGGACGCAGACTTCTCTCAAAGTACGGTTCCTGGCAATTTGGACATCCAGGTGGCAATGGCGTAGGTTCATGCTGTGGAACGCTGATTCTGGGCCCAGGAAACAAGCACAGACTGGTGGGACCACATAGTGTTGCAGGTCTGGAATGATTCCCAGTGGCTGAGAAACGTTGGCATGTGTAAGGGCACTTTCATGGAACTTTGACTTGCTTTCCTCTGCCCTGAAGCACAAGAATACTAAGATGAGAGCAGCCCTCACAGTTCACGAGTGGTGATAGCCCTGTGGAAGCTTGCAACGCCAGACAGCTACCGGTCAGTTGGGAATCAATTTGCAGTGGGTAAATCTACTGTGGGGGCTGCTGTGATCCAAGTAGCCAACACAATCACTGAGCTGTTGCTATCAAGGGTAGTGACTCTGGGAAATGTGCAGGTCATAGTGGATGGCTTTGCTGCAATGGGATTCCCTAACTGTGGTGGGGCCATAGACGGAACGCATATCCCTATCTTGGGACCGGACCATGTTGGCAGCCAGTACGTAAATTGCAAAGTGTACTTTTCAATGGTGCTGCAAGCACTGGTGCATCACAAGGGACACTTCACTGACCTCAACATGGGATGGTCGGGAAAGGTACATGACGCTCGCATCTTCAGGAACTCTGGTCTGTTTGAACAGCTGCAGGAAGGACTTACTTCCCAGACCAGAAAATAACTGTTGGGGATGTTGAAATGCCTATAGTTATCCTTGGGGACCCAGCCTAGCCCTTAATGCCATGGTTCATGAAGCCATACACAGTCTGCCTGGACAGTAGTCGGGAGCTGTTCAACTATAGGCTGAGCAAGTGCAGAATGGTGGTAGAATGTGCATTTGGACATTTAAAAGTGTGCTGGCGCAGTTTACTGACTTGGTTAGACCTCATCGAAACCAATATTCTCATTAAGAAAAGGAGTACTTGTGGCACCTTAGAGACTAACAAATTTTTTTTGCGCATAAGCTTTCGTGAGCAATGCTCAAATAAATTGGTTAGTCTCTAAGGTGCCACAAGTACTCCTTTTCTTTTTGCGAATACAGACTAACACGGCTGCTACTCTGAAACCTGTAAATATTCCCATTGTTATTGCTGCTTGTTGTGTGCTCCACAATATCTGTGAGAGTAAGGGTGAGGCAAATCGCCTGGCTGCTGATTAAGCACAGCCAGACACCAGGGCGATTAGAAGAGCACGCTAGGGCATGCTGTGCATCAGAGAAGCTTTGAAAACCAGTTTCAAGACTGTCCAGGCTATGGTGTGACAGTTCTATTTGTTTCTCCTTGATGAAAACCCACCCCCTTGGTTCACTCTGCTTCCCTGTAAGCCAACCGCCCTCCCCACTTTGATCACTGCTTGCAGAGGCAATAAACTTGTTGTATCAAAATCATGCATTCGTTATTAATTCATCACACAAATAGGGGGATAACTGCCAATGTAACCCAGGAGGGGTGGGGGAGGAGAGAAGCACGGGGTGGGGTGGTGGATGAGGGGAGGAGGGAAGGACAAGGCCACACTGCATTTCAAAACTTATTGAATGCCAACCTTCTGCTGCTTGGGCAGTCCTCTGGGGTGGAGTGGTTGGGTGCCCAGAGGCGCCCCCTCACCACCTGCATTCTTGGGCATCTGGGTGAGGAGGCTATGGAACTTGGGGAGGAGTGTGGGTGGTTACACAGGGGCTTCAGCAGTGATCTGTGCTTCTGCTGCCTTTCCTGCAGCTCCACCAGACGCTGAAGCATATCAATTTGATCCCCCAGAAGCCTCAGCATTGCATCCTGCCTCCTCTCATCACGTTGCTGACACCTCTCCTCTTGCTCCCTCAACCTCTCCTCTTGCTTGTCCCTCCTGTCCTCGCATTCATTTTCTACTTTCTCGGACTCTGCCATTGTTTGTCTCCATGCATTCTGCTGAACTCTTTCAGTGCAGGAGGACTGCATGAGCTCAGAGAACATTTCATCATAAGTGCGGTTTTTTCATCTTCTTATCTGCGCTAGCCTCTGGGACAGAGATGATAGGGGGAGCATTGAAACATTTGCAGCTGCAGGAAGAAAAAAGGGAGAGTAGTATTTAAAAGACACATTTTAGAGAACAACGGGTAGACTCTTTCACAGTGAACCCAGTTGTTAACATTACATAGCACATGTGCTTTCAGTACAAGGTCATATTTTGCCTCTTATATTGAGGGCCTGACGGTTTGGTGTGAGAGATCACGCATGTAGAGCTGGGCAACAGAATTTGGCTTGCAGGCAGCCATGGTAAGCCACAGTCTTTCGGCTTCTTCAGCCTTCATAACATGTGGGAATGTTTCAAACAGCAGCGCCCGCCTTTCCCATACCAAGCACCTGTTGGGTTGGCCATTTAAAAGGAGGGGCTGCAGTTTTTGGGTTAAGGTGAGGCACAAACCTAACTAACCCCCCCACCCAATTCTCTGGGATGATCGCTTCACCCCTCCTCCCACCGCGTGACTAGTAGCAGGGAAGATCCCTTCCAGCCAAACACGAACAGCTCCCCGTGAACAGGCCCCCCCTCCACAACCGTGTGGCTAAAAGCAGGGGTGATTTCTTTTCAGCCACAGGCAAGCAGCCCAGCAGGAACGGCCACCTCTGAATGTCCCCTTAATAATGTCCCTGGAGGATTTCTGCTCCATCCCCAAACATGTTAACAGACTTTTCCAGTAGCTGTACTGGCCACGGATGCATCCCAAGTCTTCAGGACAAATTAATCATTAAACATGCTTGCTTTTAAACCATGTATTATATTGACAAAGGCACAGACACCAGAGGTGCCTTCTCTGGCTTCATGGTCTGGGAGCCCGCCTTGGGAGGTATTGGCTCCAGGATGATAAACAGTTCCTGGCTGTCAGGGAGAACGGTTTCTCCACTTGCCTGTTGTGTGCTCTCCTCCTCTTCCTCCTCATCTCTTCCTCATTCCCAAAATCCTCATCCCTGTTGTATGAGACTCCCCCCTTGCAGGTGTCCACAGACAGGGTGATAGGGGCACCCCCTAGAATTGCATGCAGCTCATCATAGAAGCGGCATGTCTGGGGCTTTGACCCGGAGTGGCTGTTTGTCTTTGTTTTTTTGGTAGGCTTGCCTGAGCTCCTTAATTTTCATGCGGCACTGCTGCGGGTCCCTGTTATAGCCTCTGTCTATCATGCCCTTGGAGATTTTTTTCAAATATATTGGCATTTCATCTTTTGGAACGGAGTTCTGATAGCACAGATTCATCTTCCCATACAGTGATCAGATCCAGTACCTCCCGTTCGGTACACGCTGGAGCTCTTTTGCGATTCTGGGACTGCATGGTCACCTCTCCTGATGAGCTCGCCACGCTGGCCAAACAGGAAATGAAATTCAAAAGTTCCCAGTGGTTTTCCTGTGTACCTGGCTAGTGCATCTGAGTTGAAAGTGCTGTCCAGAGTGGTCACAATGGAGCACTCTAAGATAGCTCCCGGAGGCCAATACCGGTAAATTGCACCCACACTACCCCAAATTCGACCCAGCAATGTCGATTTCAGCACTAATCCCCTCATCGGGGAGGAGTACAGAAATTGATTTTAAGATCCCTTTAAATTGACAAAAATGTCTTCATCGTGTGGATGGGTGCAGGGTTAAATCAATCTAACACTGCTAAATTTGACCTAAACTCATAGTGTAGACCAGGGCTAAGAGCTGGACGGAGAGCTGAAGACAAAAGGCCTGAGAGAGCTGAATAATGGGGCACAGGGGTGGGGGGGATGGGGAGAAGGTTGAGCCTATTGCTGTCTTCCAGGCAAGAGTTGAAGCTCCTACTTGGGAAGGAAACCAAGCTGGGCAACTTCCCAGGTAAAGAGATGAAGGGAGGTGTGGTGACAGAGGCTGGACTGATACTTAGTGATGAACTGTTGGGATAACTGTACAGTTTGGACTGTAATAGGGCAATTCTGATTCCTGTTAGTGGGACTTTTGATAATTACCCCTGCAAAAATCCTATCTGTGTACTCAAAGGCTATAGTGAGTTTGAGGAATCAAGGGGGAAACTGTGGTGAGGACTACTTGCAAGGCTGCCCTGAAATAATGAGGGAGTACCGATAAGGAGGGGTGTATTTACAAACTGAATGGTGGGATTGGGAGATCACACAAAAGAGCAAAGGAGCAGGCACACACTGCAAGGGGAACATAGAAAAGGAGTGAACATTGAATGGAGGGGGGCCTAGAGGGGCAGAAGGGGGAAAGATATTCAATTGTAGAAAAATGGGAGGAACCTCAAACATGGTCATCTGCAATAGGAGAAGCCCCAATCAGGGGAAGAAAAAAGGGGAAAACCTCTTCATTTCTTCTGTAAAATCCCCTTGGAGAGGAGAAACCAAGCTTTCCTTAAGAGAAGGAACTGCTGAAGGAGAAAAGACCTTATCCTCCCCTTAGAATGACTGTGTCCTCTCCCACAAAAGCACCCTGTGGGCTGCCTACCAAGAATACACCTGCAGGAAGGGGGAC
This sequence comes from Caretta caretta, assembly GCF_965140235.1. NCBI lineage: Eukaryota > Metazoa > Chordata > Testudines > Cheloniidae > Caretta > Caretta caretta. The sequence goes on from NC_134209.1 coordinate 58,776,137, forward strand.
TTGTTGCAGGATGGTGTTCCTGGAGATTGTGAGGGCTCCATACTTCTGGAACAATATTCAAACTAATGGATCTTTATAGAGACTTCTTCTACCTTATTGCTGCTCTGAATTAGGATATTCATATTTAAATTAACTTAGAATTCATCTAATTATTTATACAACTTCCTGGTGGCCTGGGGACTAGTAACTCCTTGAGTTATTTGGAAACATGTCCATGGGGGGAAGTGGGGTGGGGGCTTGACAAAGTTGACAACTGTTTTAAAAGATAGGAGGAAAAAGTTCACTAACAAAGGGCCTATTCCCCAAACCTGTACATAGCTTACCTAATGCTATGCAGCTGCCTTGGGGTTTCCACCACACTCTCCCCACAGATTAGCCTGAGACAGTCATACCCACTCTTTTTAACATGCCCCCTATCCAGAGAAGACAAACGTCTGTATAACAGATCTTTAAACCCCATCCCTTGCTCATTCGCAAGCAGGAGGCTGCCATGGAATTAAGTTCAAAGGTGCAGGTAACATCTCTGCACTCCTAAATCTTCTCTCCCTCCCCCTTCCCCAGCCCAACTTTCCCAAGCAACATGAACTCATAAGTTCAGTTGCCTCTTCTCATACAGTAGAGATACCATTTGCTCCTCAGACTAAAATATAGTAGAACTGGGTGGGTCAGGACTTTGGAAATGGGACACGGGGGGCAAATTTTTAATGGTTTTTAGGGCCCTAAAGATGCAGATATGTGCCTAGTGGCCTTTTTTTTCCTAGAGAGCAAAAACCCATTTACTCTCATAAATCCCATTAGGTGCCTAAATACATTTAAAAATGTGGCACAATAGTACCTGTGTTAGGTTTTCAGTCCAAATATGTCCACTGGGGAGAAACCAAGATCGTCTGTCTGTCCTCTGGCTTATATACAATTAATTTGGTTGTCAATCAAGTTCTTATTGGGCAATGTGTCCCCACTGCAAGAATGGTACTCTCTGTAGAGGTCTCTCCAAAGACTGGATTGAAGGTTCATGGAGACTGACCTGAAAGGATACATCAGTGTTGATGGGGCAGTGTAGGAAAGATTTCATTGCCACTGCCCATGTCACAACTGTACATAAACAGAGGGATTTCACCCCTATCTTTAGCTCTAGTAACAACTTTCATCTAGCGGGGTCCCAGTTCATTTTACTTATTGTATATAGGGATCTGTACAGTCACTCTAGGGTGAAATTCAGAAGTTGTTTAATAGTGGCAGCAACACTACAGAAGTTTTAGGACATAAGTTATTCTTCTGTACTTCATCTAATTGAAACTACATGGGGAAATTAAGTAGGCAGAATGTAATGACTCAAGTTGGAATTTGGTCATGTAAATATTGAAACCTTTTTTAAAAAAAGTTAACTACACAGCTTCGTTAATATATCTTCAAATCATAATTTAAATAGACTAGAAAAGGGGGAAATTTAGCAGCTTATATTAGGATATACTGTATTAACTACAGAGGACAAGAATGAAGGTAAATAATTAACTACATCTGTTATTATGGGATAAGACTTTGATCTATCAATTCCATCTCCACTGAGCCTCCGACTATAAAAATACAAACCCACACACTGAAGTATGTCTGTTTTGCCTTTCATATGACAAGCAGATATCACAACAAAGGAAACTCACCATAAAGCATGGGCAATAAAAGATGTTTAAAAGAATAACATAGGGCAATGATTTTCATTAGGAAAAAAAAAATAGTGGAGCAGTGAGCAGATTCACAAACTAGCTTTTTCTTTTTTTTCTTTTCTTTTTTTCCCCCCAGTATACAGCTATAGAATCATCAGACTGGCAGGGACCCTTCTTACAAGATCCCCTTCTACTCTGGTCTCCTGCACTGAGGCAGGACAAAGAATTATCTCTAGACCATCCCTGACACCTGTCTGTCTAATCTGTTCTTAAAAACGTCCAGTGATTACTTGTTCCAGTGCTTAACTACCATTAGAGTCAGGAAGTTTTTCCTAATGTCTAAACTAAATCTCCCTTGCTGCAGTTTAGGCCCATTACTTCTTGTCCTGTCCTCAGTGGATAACAATGCATTTCCCTCCTCTTTACAATAGCATTTTTACATACTTGAAGACTTATGTCCCCCCTCAGTCTTCTCTTCCCCTGACTAAACAACCCTTCTCCCCCCCCCATCTTTCCTTTCCTTAGGTCATGTGTTCTAAACTTTAAATTATTTTTGTTGCTTTCCTCTAGACTTTCTTCAGTTGGTCCACATCTTTTCCAAGTGTGTTCCTAGAACTTGAGACAGTACTGCAGTTGAGGCCTTATCAGTGCTGAGTAGAGTGGAAGAATTACTACTTGTCTTGCTTATGACACTCTTACTAATACATCCCAGATTGATGTACACTTTTTTGCAACAGTATTACATTGTTGTCTCCTATTTTGTTTGTGATCCAGTGTACCTCCCAATCCTCTTCTGCAGTACAATCATTACCCATTTTGTATTTATGCAACTGTTATTCCTTCCTAAGTATAGTACTTTACATTTGTCCTTATTGATTTTCATCCTATTCATTTTTCCTATAGTTTTATGTTAACAGTTTTTAGTGCATATGGTTATTCCTCATGATAAAGAAATTGACATGACTATAACATCTGAGCTCTAATTTTATTCCAATGCAATTAGTCTTTTTTTACATGCAGCTACTTTACACTAATAGTTCAGTTTTCCAGAGAGGGGCCAGTCTTCTCATGGGCTCTCTCTAAAAGCCTGCACAGGAGTACTTTTTGTGGAACTTTTAAGGATATTCAGTTCATTTTAGGGTGCCTGTATGTTTTATTAGCATTATTTTGATTGAATGGTTTTGTACAACCAAACTTCTCTGCTGTTGCTAATTAGGGCTGAATATCAAAAGGTTTTGAATTCTGTTCGCTTGGATGTTTATCTGAGTTTAGTCAAATTGTCTAAATCTTAGGCCCAGATTTTTAAAGATATTTTGGTGTTGCTATATCATTTTCAGAAGGGATTTAGGCACTTAGTCCAAATTCCATTGACTTATTCATGGGATTTAGATTCATATGCCTAAATCCTTTCTGAAAATGAGATTTAAGTTTCTAAATACCTTAGGTGTTTTGTTGGTAAACACAATATCTCAATACCGTTTAAAATATAGGATTGAGTCCTCAAAACTTGAGCAGAAACACCATTAAAGCAGGCTCTCATGAGACTTGTAGCACAACCACCTTCTGTCCCAACTGAAAACAAGGCACACTTACCATCCAGCCAGTAAAAGTTTTGTTGAGTAAATTTTTAAAAATTGGTGAATGATCAGTGGTGGGTTTCTTATTTTTTTGAAAAAAGAAAAGGAGTACTTGTGGCACCTTAGAGACTAACCAATTTATTTGAGCATGAGCTTTCGTGAGCTACAGCTCACTTCATCAGATGTATACCGTGGAAACTGCAGCAGACTTTATATATACACAGAGAATATGAAACAATACCTCCTCCCACCCCACTGTCCTGCTGGTAATGGCTTATCCAAAGTGATCATCAGGTGGACCATTTCCAGCACAAATCCAGGTTTTCTCACCCTCCACCCCCCCACACAAATTCACTCTCCTGCTGGTGCTAGCCCATCCAAAGTGACAACTCTTTACATAATCAAGTCGGGCTATTTCCTGCATAAATCCAGGTTTTCTCACATCCCCCCCACCCCCATACACACACAAACTCACTCTCCTGCTGGTAATAGCTCATCTAAACTGACCACTCTCCAAGTTTAAATCCAAGTTAAACCAGAACATCTAGTTGGGGGCTGAAAGTGACCGCTAGTGGCGTTCTGTTATTTTCTTTGTTAGGCCTGTCCTGTAGTAGGTAACTTCTGGGAACTCTTCTGGCTCTATCAATCTGTTTCTTTACTTCTGCAGGTGGGTATTGTAGTTGTAAGAAAGCTTGACAGAGATCTTGTAGGTGTTTGTCTCTGTCTGAGACTGGACCAGGCTGAGGTTGGTGGTGGGATGGAACTTTGTCCTTACCCATAACTATTTCACATTTGGGGACAATGTATACCTTCAGATCAGCGGCACTGCTATGGGTACCCGCATGGCCCCACAGTATGCCAACATTTTTATGGCTGATTTAGAACAATGCTTCCTCAGCTCTCGTCTCCTAAAGCCCCTACTCTACTTGCGCTATATTGATGACATCTTCATCATCTGGACCCATGGAAAAGAAGCCCTTGAGGAATTCCACCATGATTTCAACAATTTCCATCCCACCACCAACCTCAGCCTGGTCCAGACAACACAAGAGATCCACTTCCTGGACACTACAGTGCTAATAAACAATGGCCACATAAACACCACCCTATACCGGAAACCTACTGACCGCTATTCCTACCTGCATGCCTCCAGCTTTCACCCTGACCACACCACACGATCCATCGTCTACAGCCAAGCTCTGCGATACAACCGCATTTGCTCCAACCCCTCAGACAGAGACAAACACCTACAAGATCTCTGTCAAGCTTTCTTACAACTACAATACCCACCTGCAGAAGTAAAGAAACAGATTGATAGAGCCAGAAGAGTTCCCAGAAGTTACCTACTACAGGACAGGCCTAACAAAGAAAATAACAGAACGCCACTAGCGGTCACTTTCAGCCCCCAACTAAAACCCCTCCAACGCATTATTAAGGATCTACAACCTATCCTAAAGGATGACCCAACACTCTCACAAGTCTTGGGAGACAGGCCAGTCCTTGCCTACAGACAGCCCCGCAACCTGAAGCAAATACTCACCAACAACCACATACCACACAACAGAACCACTAACCCAGGAACTTATCCTTGCAACAAAGCCCGTTGCCAATTGTGCCCACATATCTATTCAGGGGACACCATCACAGGGCCTAATAACATCAGCCACACTATCAGAGGCTCGTTCACCTGCACATCCACCAATGTGATATATGCCATCATGTGCCAGCAATGTCCCTCTGCCATGTACATTGGTCAAACTGGACAGTCTCTACGTAAAAGAATAAATGGACACAAATCAGATGTCAAGAATTATAACATTCATAAACCAGTCGGAGAACACTTCAATCTCTCTGGTCACGCAATCACAGACATGAAGGTCGCTATCTTAAAACAAAAAAACTTCAAATCCAGACTCCAGCGAGAAACTGCTGAATTGGAATTCATTTGCAAATTGGATACTATTAATTTAGGCTTAAATAGAGACTGGGAGTGGCTAAGTCATTATGCAAGGTAGCCTGTTTCCTCTTGTTTTTTCCTACCCCCCCCCCAGATGTTCTGGTTTAACTTGGATTTAAACTTGGAGAGTGGTCAGTTTAGATGAGCTATTACCAGCAGGAGAGTGAGTTTGTGTGTGTATGGGGGTGGGGGGGATGTGAGAAAACCTGGATTTATGCGGGAAATAGCCCGACTTGATTATGTAAAGAGTTGTCACTTTGGATGGGCTAGAACCAGCAGGAGAGTGAATTTGTGTGGGGGGGTGGAGGGTGAGAAAACCTGGATTTGTGCTGGAAATGGCCCACCTGATGATCACTTTAGATAAGCTATTACCAGCAGGACAGTGGGGTGGGAGGAGGTATTGTTTCATATTCTCTGTGTATATATAAAGTCTGCTGCAGTTTCCACGGTATGCATCTGATGAAGTGAGCTGTAGCTCACGAAAGCTCATGCTCAAATAAATTGGTTAGTCTCTAAGGTGCCACAAGTACTCCTTTTCTTTTTGCGAATACAGACTAACATGGCTGTTACTCTGAAACCTGTCATTATTTTTTTGAAGTAGTTCAGTCACCCATAATTTTTGTAGGAAGTCTCCTGGAAGACTTACCACATCACCAGTTAATATATTAACTCATTGTTGTCCTTCAAAACCCTCCACAAAACTCATTTGTCGTGTCTAAGAAGAACTTGACAATTGTTAGTCTGGTGTACTGAGATCATTTCCTATCATACTACCCCAATAATGACTTAGTGTTTTCTGGTACTCCCATTTCTGTATCCATCTCTCTCTTGTCTAGAAAGCTCTTTAGGGCACGGTACATCGTTTATGGGATTTTTTTTAACACCTCCCACAATAACTGTGTGAACACAATCATCCATGACTAGACACTATGGTAATACAAATAATACAAGTGATAAATTCTACACACTACCATGGATTTCCTTCCCCTTCATGAAGGCTGCTCGTGATGAGCCAGCCAAGATCAAGAAACTATGCCAGCCTTGAGGCAACGATGGCTTACCCTGCATCGTTCATGTCAAGGTTCCTTCCCCACTCTGAACTCTAGGGTACAGATGTGGGGACCTGCATGAAAACCTCCTAAGCCTACTTTCACCAGCTTAGGTTAAAACTTCCCCAAGGTACACATTAATTTTATTCTTTGCCCCTGGATTTCCACTGTCACCACCAAACTTTAACTGGGTTTACTGGGAAATGTAGTTTGGACGTGTCTTTCCCCAAAAAATCCTCCCAACCCTTGCACCCCACTTCCTGGGGAAGGTTTGGTAAAAATCCTCACCAAGTTGCATAGGTGACCACAGACCCAAACCCTTGGATCTGAGAACAATGAAAAAGCATTCAGTTTTCTTACAAGAAGACTTTTAATAGAAGTAAAGGAATCACCTCTGTAAAATCAGGATGGTAGATACCTTACAGGGTAATTAGATTCAAAACATAGAGAATCCCTCTAGGCAAAACCTTAAGTTACAAAAAAAGACACACAAACAGAAATAGTCATTCTATTCAGCACAGTTCTTTTCTCAGCCATTTAAAGAAATCATAATCTAACACATACCTAGCTAGATTACTTACTAAAAGTTCTAAGACTCCATTCCTGTTCTATCCCCGGCAAAAGCAGCATACAGACGGACACAGACCCTTTGTTTTTTCTCCCTCCTCCCAGTTTTTGAAAGTATCGTCTCCTCATTGGTCATTTTGGTCAGGTGCCAGCGAGGTTACCTTTAGCTTCTTAACCCTTTACAGGTGAGAGGATTTTTCCTCTGGCCAGGAGGGATTTTAAAGGGGTTTACCCTTCCCTTTATATTTATGACAGTTTGCTAGATGGAAAAACTATACTGAAAGGGAGGAAGACAAATGATTGCCCTTCAAATGAACATTAACATAGAATGCGAAATACTTTCAGGCTGACACAGCCAGAGATGTCTGAAGTCCTAATGATACTCTTCGCTTGTATGATTTTCATTCAAGGATTTCAAAGTGCTTTACAAAGTTTCTCTTTACGTAATTATTAAAAGCATAGAATTGTTCAGAGCCAAATTCTGTTTTTAATGGCATTATCTTATCATAGAATCATAGAATATCAGGGTTGGAAGGGACCTCAAGAGGTCATCTAGTCCAACCCTCTGCTTAGATTTACACTTCCATAAATGAGACCAGAATCTGACCCTGAGTAAATATGGCCTCTTTCAGTGTGTCAGAACAACTCAGTGGGCTATCTGAAAATAGAATCCAGACTTTGTGGCCCTTGGTTTGGTGGTAAGTACCAATGGTGAGCTAATCCCCAGCTGCATTTTTAAGCCCATTAGCATTCAACATTTACAGCGTGGGACCAACCCTGCACCAACTACCCACTGGGGCAGGAGAGTATAAAAACAAGTTTGATGCCAGCTTCTACACTTCTGCCCTTGGCTTGTATAAATGAGGCCTACTTGGTGTAGCATGATGTCCCCTTCTGGTGGCAGCTAGATCAGCCAGAGGTTGAGCCTGCTACAATCTTGGCTAAGAGATTGTTTTTTTAGCTCATGCAGTAGAGGCTCATGCATTAAACTCCAGAGCTCCTGGACTGACCCTGGCTGCTGACAACCAGGATCTGTCGGCAGCACACTTGCACTACATGCAATCTGATGATAGCAAAGGGATAATCCAGACTCAGAAACACAACGTTCCTGAGTCTGCTAGATCTGGACAGAACTGCCATTCAACAGTTTTGTCAAGATTTCATTTTGCATTAGCAGAGCCAGTCTGCACAGGAGCAGATCATATTGCTTCCCGTAAACTGCCACAGAACTTTTTGCCACCTTCCTTGCTCCCAGGCCAGCTATATGTATATTATTTGAAATGTACCACCTAATTTTCATTGAGATATAAATTTTGCATAATAGTCTCCATAGCTGTCAGAGGGGCTCATCATTTTGGATCTGTCAACACAGTTGAGAAAATTTCTTCAGGGAAAAACGAGTTTAAAAAAAAAACTACTTCTACTTCACTTTTTAGGTTTAAATTAAAGTCAGCCTATAACAAGGTCATAACAGTAATGAGGTGGTATCCTATGGGTATTACATTCTGTAGCATTGTTTACACAAGTTCAGCTCCACTGGTGGTGGCAATGTTGGGAGGGCTTATGTAGGCAGTGTGTCAGTGGCCTCTGCTGTACCTGGTAGCATGTGGTCGAGACCTCCGCTGAACTGATGGTAGAAATGGTGGGAAATTGTAGCAAAATTATCTTAAGAGTGCACAAACTTTTGTATGGATGGGCGTAAGAAAATGTTGCAGGGACTCTTCAAAGACGGTATGTTAATACTTTCCCTGTCAAAAAGTTTAGAAATTCAGTATGTTCAAATAATCTGTTGGCATATTACCATATATAAAACATATAAGGTAAAATAGCTTCTATATATTCTTGTTTGCTTGTCCTGTGATCAGTTTTCTTTAACTTCCTTCATCTGTTCCTGTGTATTAAAACTATTGTTTCTTTCGGTTTTAGTTTTTTATATATTATAATAAAATAGGAAAATCTCTAAGTAATTTGAAATAAATTAAAACTATGGAAAACTTATTTCCCACTGGTGTGATGCAGGTTTCCTTCATTTACTGAGAACATAAAGAGGTTGCCTCTAATATCTTATCACACTAAAATAAGTACTGCTACTAAAATCAGCTTACACCTCAACCATAACAAGCCGGCAAGGGAAAATTTTGCATTGGAAAAGCTGTAGGAACTAAGAATTTTGTTCCTTGTCCCTCACTACCAATATAGTAACACAGCGAGTCTGAAGAAATATACTGCCACAGATGTCAAAATTCAATGGGACTATCATGTGCCAGTACTGAGATTTACAGTTCTACATAATTATAGCTGCTATTGATTTCTGCACATCCCTGTCTTTCATGTCTATTTGTGATCCATCAGAGGTTTTCTATGAACATAGAACAATTAGGTGTTTGCTAAGGATTAGTATCTAGAATGAAAAGGTCAGATTGTACATTTATCCCAGATTCCGCAGATTCGCATGACTTTTAAAAACGGAAGCATCTAAAAACGCCTCCATAATCTGTATTTGAAAATGTCTACATATTGTTTGTTTCAGTCCCCAATACAATCTTCTCTTATGCACATCTGCACTACCATCTACTGGAAAGGTGAGTAACTATGTATCAGCAATCACTGTTTCTATCTGTTTTTACTAACACCAGGGCACAAACTGAAAGTTATGCTTCTCCCACCAAAAAAAAAAATGCATCTTTTCGAGCAGTAAATTGCACTGACTCTTACAATTTACACTTTTTATGAAGATGTACTAGAAATACAAAATTATATATACTCAATCATGTTTCTTAAAGTATTGCATATCATCATTTTTGTGTGTTAAAGAGCAAGCACACAGCTACTTCTCATGCAAATAAGGGACTAACAGCACTGAATAGAGGAGTGCATAGTGCTGATAGCTCCTGTGCAAGTTACTCATGTATGACTGCTATTGAACATTAGTAACTGCTTCCATTCCAGAATATCCTGGAACATTTATGACACACAGGCCGAATTATGTGGCTTAGTAATGTGGAGAAACACCTTCAGGTGTTGGATTAGACCAGTGGCTGTCAATCTTTCCAGACTACTGTACCTCTTTCAGTAGGCTGCTATTTGTCTTGTGTATCCCAAGTTTCACCTCACTTAAAAACTACTTGCTTACAAAATCAGACATAAAATACAAATGTGTCACAGCACACTATTACTGGAAAATTGCTTACTTTCTCATTTTTACCATATTATACAATAAATCAATTGGAATAAATAGTGTACTTACATTTCATGGAAAGTTTATACTGCTCTATATACAAGTAACTGTATGAAATTTTAATTTGTACTGACTTCACTTGTCCCTTTTATGTAGCCTGTTGTAAAACTGGGCAAATGTCTAGATGAGTTGATGTATGTGGTCTAGACATCTGCATACTCTCAAGGATACATATACCCCTGCTTGAGAACTACTGGATTAGACCATACATTTCATTTTCACTTTTAATTTAGTCAGCATTCACTTATTTAGTCAGATACACATACATGTGTGCCATGAGTATGCATCTATATATTAAAATGTTACCTACCTCTTGAGGAACCATTTGTACAGCTTCTATCCCTCTTCAATGTTACCAGCTTTCTAGACAATTTATATTACATTTGATATTGGCCATAGCTTTTGCTCTGCTTTTAAATTTCAAAAAATACAGTTAAAAATAATCCATGACTGCCAAACATGCATGGGTAGCAGCAATAAGCGATGTGCTGGAGTGTAAGATGAGCTTACATGAATGAAAGGCAGAGGATGGCAGCAGTGTTATTAGTTTCATCTGCATAGAAGGAAAATGGCTGCTTTCTCTATACATATAAAACTACATCTATGATAGTGTCTAAAGTTACTTTTAAAGAACATCATCCTATTCTTAAACACAAAGTACTGCTAAAATAAATAACTGATTAAATATTAGATAAGGAATGAACATATTTGGGTATATATCAGATGATGAAATGAAAAGATAGAGAAGTTGTCCAATATGTACTTTAAAGATAAGAACAAGATAGGTAACATTTCTAAAAAACAATTGCTGAACTCTTTTTATATATGAACCTTCCTACTTCCAGTAACTTGCTTCCAACAGCTAGAGAAGAGCCCTACCCTAGTCCCTATTAGCATAAAGCAGAACAGGAACCCTCCTCTGCCACCAGGAACCAGTTCCATAGCTGAACTTCCTGGGTGTGGGAGCTTTGGAGCCCTGATTCAAGAAACAGCATATCATTCACTTTTCTTGACCTCTTTCTAGGAAGAACCAGAGTGGAACCCCTCTTCCACAGTTAAGTACCCTAGTCAGTATATAGGCTAAAGCACCCCTTCTTGCCTCCAAACTGGACCTGTTTAAGACTCCTATATGCAACTCTGCTTTTTGCTATGCTGGAGTGAAGCTCACAAATTTTGCACCTTCCCACAGTATATCACCAACACAGGACCCAGGGATGTCAAGTGTATTTCCCCAATGGTCTTATCACCTAACCTCCCTCTTACACTTTCCCTCAAACTTCACCCTCACTTTTCTCCTCAGAGTCTTTTTTTTTCATGAGGTTCCTTCATCTCAAAGTACAAGTATGCTTTTCTTAAAGAAACTTATCCTAGGTTCTGTCTCACTCTCAAACAATCATTTCCTCCCTTCATCTACAAGCTTCTCAAATGTGACATCTATAACCCTTGTCTTCAGTTACTTTTCTCCAGTTTCATCACTGACTCTCTCCAAACTGGCTTCTGCTATGGTATTCCATAAAATTGCTCTCACCAATGTCCGCAATGAGCACTTCCTGGCAAAATCTCAGGGCCTATACTCACCTTTGTTCTCCTTAACCTTTTGATGGCTTTTGATCTTGTTGACCACTCCCTACTTTTTGAACGTCTATTCTCTACTGGCTTCCTTGTTGCTGTCTTCTCATGATTTTCCACTGCCTTTTTGATAACTTCATCAGTCTTATTTGGTGGGCCATTGTTATCCTGTCTCCACTCTTTCTGTGCACTTCTCCAAAGGCTTTATCCTTGGACCCTTTGTTATCCCAAATTTGGACCTCAGACACTTTAATATTGGCCTGCCTATAGCCATAAATTGTTAATTTATTCTGCCCAAATGGGTAATAAGGTGGTGGTCCAATCCACAGAGGACTCCCCAGAGCCGGTTAATCCTACTAACCCCTGGGAAGATACAGCCCTCTGCTCAAAGGATTGTCTCCAAGCAGTAATTCTTCAAAAATAAAATATTTCTTAAAGGAATTAAGCAGTTACAAAATAGTCAATAAAGCAAGAAAATACATCATACTTTAGAAAGAATACATTTAAAGCAGCACAATAAAATGAAACACAGACACCATAGGAAATGTAGCATACTTTGCAGTTACAATGTAATACTTAAAGTACATAGATCTTTTATACACATGTACAGAGGTTTAATACAATGTTATTTCAATACTGTAGTTAAGCAGAACTTCTAAACATAGGTATAAGAAAGCATTACGATATTACAATACAAGAAAAATAGTTACTATTTAACACTATCATCCTGTGAGCAGTGGCCAAATGGTCACAGGATGGATGGGGTGGGTCTTGATATGCTGTTTCTTGAATCAGGGCTCCAAAGCTCCCACACCCAGGAAGTTCAGCTATGGAACTGGTTCCTGGTGGCAGAGGAGGGTTCCTGTTCTGCTTTATGCTAATAGGGACTAGGGTAGGGCTTCTATAAATACAGGTATCCAGCTTTATTTACATGCACACCCAGTCATTCTTGTCAAAATAGACAGAAAATCAAACTTACACTCCTTTTATAATCCCTCTGTATCCTCTCTGGGGGTCCTTCTCCTATGTCAAGGTAATAAAAAATGGTTGACAGGACTGTAGGGCTCCCAGTTGCTGCTACTGTCTCCAGTTGCCACCTCAGACTGCTTCTTCGGCGTCTGTGGGTGCTGCCTTCTAGAAGTTTCTAGTTGCCTCAGAAGCTTTGGTTGCTGCTGCTTCTTCAGGTAGCTGCTTCTCTTTTCCTTGCTAGCTGATCTTTTCTGCTTTGTTCCACCCCTTACCCCTGACATCAGCCTGCCAGCTGTCAGCCTTGTATTCAGTGTCTGGCCTTCTTTGATTGGTTGCTTTGCCAAGCTCAGAAATTAGCATAACTGCTCCCTGCCTAATTATACCAGCTCAGCCAATCAATTTGAATTTATCAGCATGTACCCTAGTCCTGTCTAGATCCTCCTCCTAGCTATTAGCGGAAGTCCTCCTCCTATCTCCACCCTTCAGGCATTTTGGAGAGGAAGTTGGGTCATGTGTTGAACTCTACTTCAACCTCATTTCTTATCTGCAGATGGTCAACTTAGTCTGGGTCCTACATTTTGATGTTTTATAATAGAGAATCAATGGCAGTGGCCATTTTGGATTTTTCCCTAGAAATTATTTGTTACTTATCTAAAGCCTTAATTCTAAAACTAACTATTGTTTTATGCAAGCTAAAGCATTATGATACTGTCACTATCTTTGTTATGCAAACTTGGAGAGATGACTTTTATGATGTTTTAAACCCCTCTTTCTAACTAACTTTTTTTCACCCCTGCATATCTCTGTCCTATGTGCTGCAAGGGTTTTCTGAACAGCTAAAAGCAAAATCTCTGGTTTCACCTTCTTCTCCTGCTACACTATTTATCTAGGTGATCGAATCCAAAAGCATTACACTGACTTCTCTATACCAACGAGTCTCAAATCTACCTGTCTGCTGGTAAGCTTTCTCTCTATCTTATCAAGGATCTTAACCTTATTTTTACATCTATCATAAATGTCCAATCATCTTGAATAAAACATAGATAACTAAAACTGAACTTTTGATCTTGCTGTGTTAGCCCGTTCCTCTCCCCATTTTATCTATCACTCTGCATATCATCACCATCCTCCCTAAACATACAACCCAATAACCTTGGCATCATCCTTGATCTGATCCTTTCTAGACCCAGGTAATCAGGATGATGTAATTTTGTATCTTCTTCCTACACAACATCTTTAATATCCAGATTTTCCTCCTCCTCCAACTAAAACTCTTGGACAGTCCCTTATCACTTTGTATTTTGACTACACCAGTCAAAGATGTTGCAGTAAACACACAAGTTAATTAAAAATGCTGCTGCTAATACCATTTCTCTGGATTGTTGCTGAGATTACACAAACCCCCTCTTTGAATTCTGTATCAAACACAAACACACTGTCTTTACTTTTAAGACCATTCACAGTTTAGCCCGCCCTACAGGATGATCTATTGAATTATCATTATGTTGACCTCCACTTTCACCCTGTCAACTCCCAGCCTTTACCACCCAAAGAATACAAATAAGATGGGAAAACATGCCCTGATATTATTCGTACAAGATCTAGATTTTCTTCAATCCTTCTTGAGACTTTCCCCTGAATGATGAGGCTTACAAAAATCTAGCTGCTCTTTGCTATTAGACAGGTGATGTTCTTGTTTCCTCCTCCTTCCTTTTTTCTTACTCCTGTGTTCTTATTGACTCCCTTACTCTTATTAAATTATCCATTCCTGCTATTCCTCATCCTATCTTCATCCTCAATTCAAAAATGGAGAAAAAGTAACAATCCCAATGCCAATTCTTCACCATAGTCATATGTTTGTATATTAGTCATACATTCTTACCTTCATGCCTTTTGTGCCCTTTTAGTGTTTATGCCATCTGAGCTAAGCATTCTCTTATCCATGCTTGTACCGTAACTCTTACAATGGTGACCTATTTTTTACTAAGGACTTTGAGAATTGTCATAACTTAAATATTTATTACTAATATTGATACCCTGGGCATCTAGCATACTTCAAGACCTTCACAGATAACTCAACTTAATTCAACCCCTGGATAAAACTGAGCAGTCTCATCATTCCAGGTATTTGGCATAGCACTAGATCTCAATTTTGCCAATTTGACTGCTGGCCTGTTTTCTTCACCAGAACAAGTCAAACATGAAATGTGTTGCCTAGAGTACTGAAAATTTACTGTGTCCACTTTTTTTTTATTTTTATACATCTTAGAAGCAAAATGCTAACAGAATGCTGGGAGTCATAAGATAGGGATAAATAAGAAGACAGAAAATATCACATTGCCTGTATGTAAATCCATGGTGTGTACACATCTTGAATACTGCATGCAGATGTGTTTGCCCCATCTCAAAAAAGAGATATTGGAATTGGAAAAGGTTCAGAAAAGGGCAACAAAAATGATTAGGGTTATGGAACAGCTTCTGTATGAAGCAAGAGAAACAAGACTGGGACTTTTTAGCTTAGAAGAGATGACCAAACAGGGATATAATAAAGGTCTGCAAAATCATGGTGTGGAGAAAGTAAATAAGGAAGTGTTATTTACTTCTTTCCATAACACAAGTTCTAGGGTTCACCAAATGAAACTAATTGGCAGCAGGTTTAAAATAAACAAAAGGAAGTATTTCTTAACATACCACACAGTCTCTTTGTGGAACTCTTTGCCAGAGAATGTTGTGAAGCCCAAGACTATGTTCAAAAAACTAGATAAGTTCATGGAGGATAGGTCCATCAATGGCTATTAGCCAGGATGGACAGTGATGGTGTCTCTAGCCTCTGTTTTCCAGAAGCTGGGAATGGGTGATGGGATGGATCACTTGATGATTATCTGTTCGGTTCATTCTGTCTGGGGCACCTAGTGTTGGCCACTGCTGGAAGGCAGGATAGTCGGCTAGATGGATCTTTGGTCTGACCCAGTGTGGCTGTTCTTATGTACTCCATTTATATTGATAATCACCATTAGAGATGGGCTTGAATTAGAACCTGAAATCCAACACCCCTGGATTTTAGTAGGCAAAATGATTGCACCACAACTAAGGTGGTACAGAGTTTGTCTGGGCTTATCCAGGAAGGGCAGCTCTGCTTTGTGTGTGGGCGGGGAGGAGGGAAGGAAGGATGTCAGAAACTGCTGTAAAAAAGGTGGTCGGTGTTCAGCTTTGCAGCAGTGATTCACCCCCACCCCCCAGGAATGTGCATAAAGGTACAAAACCTGGGTGGGGCAAGTCTTTGCTCCACACAGCGAGGAAGCCAGCAAACAGGATTGTGAAGCAGCATGGCTCCAGGGGCATGGAGAAGGGTGAGCTCAGGGGGAAAAAGGGGGCTGTGTGAGGGGTCTGCACATGGGCTCAAGTTTGGGCAGCAGGACACAGGCAGGCCCACGGCAATGGTAGCAAAGCCCATGTTGGGAATGAAGCCCCTGGGCACATGGGGACTCATTGGCCATCAAGGCATGTAACCTCATGGGACACAGTAGAGACTCCTGGGGGATCTGTGGGGAAGCAGAGCTCTGCAGAACTCCCTGCATGCCATCCTGAGTATGGTTATACCAGGGTGGTTGACCCAATGGGAATTCACCTACTCAGTACAACTAAAGATAAAATCCTGAGAGGTGAATACGTGGATATATTATCCCTGTTGTACAGGGAGGTGTTGACAGACAGTAAACATGGGCAAGGCAAGCAAAACAACGAACTGCCCAAGAGGCCAAGGGTGCTTAGAACATGGAAAATCTATGTGGGTGTTATAGTACAGGCCTACTCAGAGAGGAGCCCTGCCTTGGTTAAGGATATAATTAGGCGGGCACACTATGTTTGGGGGCATGTCCTGCTTTGATTTTGATGAGCAGTTTCGATTAAGGGCAGCAACACAAACTGGGATAAGATGTGACATACCTCATCACACACTGTAGTTGGAGAGGATGACACCAAGGGAACCAGGAGTTGACATAGACAGTGGTTTGTTCATACCACAAGAAGCTTGGGAGGAGCCCCAGGCATGTAATAGTATTTGCTGGGCATTTAATGATGGTGGTTGTTTTTGCAAACCCTGTAGATACAGGCACGTTTGCGAGACATGTTTTGGGACCCATTCAGCCCATTCTTGCCAGAGCAGAAAGGAAAGATCACAGGGAGAAAACAGGAATGGGGGTGGTGCAAGCATCAAAAATAGGTTTGGCGTGGGTGGAACAGGGTCTGAGACACAGAGCATAAACTGGGGAGGGGAATGAGCTGGGGGTGGTGCATTGGGTGCGAGCGCCAAAGCGCATTAGACTGGATGTGTTAGGGTAATCCCATAGGAGAACACTTAACAGGGCAGATGGGGCATATTTATGGGAGGGGTTTACAACAGGATTTCAGATCCCTTTTGTGGGAGATTATTTTTTTTAACATCAAATGAATTCTAAGTCAGTAGCTGGGATGGGACATATTGTTCAAAAAAAAAAAAAGATTGCACAAGAATTAAAGGAGGGCAGGATAGCTGGGCCATTTAATCAATTGCCTATAGCTCATTTTAGATTTCCCCCCCAGAAGTTGGTCCCCAAGAAGACCCCAGGGATATACTGATTAATTCATCACCTGTCATACCCACAAGGTGGCTCTGTTAATGCTGGGATAGACCCGGCACTATATTCCATACTCTATTCCTCCATTGATGAAGCCATTCATATCATTAGGCTGGGTGGCCCTGGGGCGCTAATGGCTAAATGTGATATCAAGTCTGCTTTTCGACTACTGCTGATGCACCCGTTGGACTTTGACCTGTTGGATTTCTGTTTTGGGGGCAATTTTACTTCAACAAGGCTATGCCCATGGGCTGTTCAATATCCTGTGCAGCTCTTGAGAAATCCAGTACAATGTTGCACTGGGCAGTGGTGTGGTCAGTGAGACTAAACCAAGTAGTGCATTATTTGGATAATGTTTTGTTCGCAGGGCAAGCCGGGTCAGATGAGTGTCTTCAGCTGTTGGACACATTTCAGGCCCTGGCTAAAAAATGGGGGCACCCCTGGTGGAGGAGAAAACAGAAGGCCCTTCCACTGCATTGACCTACCTGGGTATTGAGCTGGACACCAGGGAGGGTGTATCTCAGCTCCCTCAGGATAAGCTTCAGGAGCTAATGGGGTTGCTCCAGAGAGCACTGGGGGCTAAAAAAACTCAGGCTGCAGGAACTGCAATCTATTATGGGGCACCTGAACTTTGCTTGCAGGGTTGTTGCCCCAGGGCGGGCATAGCCAGTCTACACCATTACATTCGATTCACTAGAAAGATGAAGGAAAAACTTGAGGGTGTAGGAAAGTTTTCTGAGTCAATTTTAATGGGGTATTGTGAAGGGAGGAATGGTTATTACAAAGGGGGTTAAAAATCCACTCACATGGGGCACGGGGCACAAATTTTGGGATTTTTATTAAAGCAAATGGTGAGCACAAAAATAGCCCGCCATCTGGACACACAATGGGGTTGTGCGTGACATGACCTTCTTGGAATTTTTACCCATTTTAGTTGCAGCGGTGATTTGGTAATCAGAGCTGGCTAATAAAAAGGTGAGCTTCTGGTGCGACAACATGGCAGTGGTACAGGTTATCAATTGCCAAACTTCCAGATCGCACAGGGTTATGAAGTTGAAAAGGGCGTTTGTTCTCCAATGCTTAACCTTCAACATCTATTTTTCTTCCAAGCACATGCTGGGGATAGATAATGGCATAGCAGATGCCTTGTCTCATTTCCAGTTTGACAGATTTTGTGAGCTTGCACCAGGGGCTAGCAGTCAACCCGAGCAGATGCCGCTGGCTCCCTGGAACCTCGGAATGTGATGTGGTCGGCAGAATGGAGATTTTTGGCTCCAGCTTACAAGTTGTTTGTTTTCTTTTCTTTTAAGGAGTCTTGTCAATTCAAGGATCCAGAGAATGGGTCACCTATGCGGTCCTCCATGGAGGGCGGTTGTTGCACTACCGGGTCAAGGACAATGCAGCTGCTGGTGCCCCTTGACAATCACACATGGGACAATGGGTTCTTTCTCCCCAGTAGGGCTGCTAGGCCAGAGGCCATTTGGAGATGTCTGGGAACCTGGAGGCCTCCTTGCTGGCACCTCCTTGTGGCGGATGTTCAGTGTAGCTACCCCATAGGGAGGGCAGCCAGTGACCAGATAACTGTCCTGGTAAAAGACTTTAAAAGGAGGAACTGGATAAAGGAACAGAATGGGGGAGGGGGTTGGGGACTCCTCTGATTGGTACGTCAGGGAGCCAAAACCCTGCCTCCCCGTTCTCATAGCCCTCCATAACCCTCTTATAAGGGTGGTGGATGGTAAGGTCCAAGCCTGGGGGACCTGAATGGAAACAAAGGGGGGCTGGTGGAAGCCCCGGAGAATTGATTTGAATAAGCATGTATTTGCCTGCACTGTACACTTTATCTGCCGGGTAGTCCCAGACATCTATATAATAAAGTTGCGGCCTGATTAAAACCCATAACAAGTCACCTGTCCTTCTTGCAGTATACCCAGACAAAGGATAGATTTTATTCTCCAGATCTGAAAGCGCGTCTGTGGTTTTGTTTTGTTTTTCCTGGATGTATCCAAAACTGATAAATTAGTTTTCTGCAACTGGTTCAAAAGTGATTCTAACTGATCAGGAATCTTTTTAAATCATGTGAGAATTCTGCCTGTTCAAACAATATGAGAACAAGTTGAGAACTTGTGGTGCTATTGAAAAGAAAACTGTTCATAAACCAGTCGGAGAACACTTCAATCTCTCTGGTCACGCAATCACAGACATGAAGGTCGCTATCTTAAAACAGAAAAACTTCAAATCCAGACTCCAGCGAGAAACTGCTGAATTGGAATTCATTTGCAAATTGGACACTATTAATTTAGGCTTAAATAGAGACTGGGAGTGGCTAAGTCATTATGCAAGGTAGCCTATTTCCCCTTGTTTTTTCCTACCCCCGCCCCCCCAGACGTTCTGGTTAAACTTGGATTTAAACTTGGAGAATGGTCAGTTTGGATGAGCTATTGCCAGGAGGAGAGTGAGTTTGTGTGTGTGTGTGTGTGTCCCGGGGGGGTGAAGGGGGGGTTGAGAGAGCCTGGATTTGTGCTGGACATGGCCCACCTTGATTACCATGCACATTGTAGGGAGTGTGGTCACTTTGGATGAGCTTTTACCAGCAGGAGAGTGAGTTTGTGTGTGTGGTTTTTGGAGGGGGGTGAGGGGGTGAGAGAACCTGGATTTGTGCAGGAAATGGCCCACCTTGATTATCATGCACATTGTGAAGAGAGTTGTCACTTTGGATGGGCTATTACCAGCAGGAGAGTGAGTTTGTGT
Source organism: Caretta caretta (assembly GCF_965140235.1). NCBI lineage: Eukaryota > Metazoa > Chordata > Testudines > Cheloniidae > Caretta > Caretta caretta. The sequence continues at coordinate 58,796,088 of NC_134209.1, forward strand.
GTAGGGGGGTGGAGGGTGAGAAAACCTGGATTTGTGCTGGAAATGGCCCACCTGATGATCACTTTAGATAAGCTATTACCAGCAGGACAGTGGGGTGAGAGGAGGTATTGTTTCATGATCTCTGTGTGTATATAATATCTGCTGCAGTTTCCACGGTATGCATCCGATGAAGTGAGCTGTAGCTCACGAAAGCTCATGCTCAAATAAATTGGTTAGTCTCTAAGGTGCCACAAGTACTCCTTTTCTTTTTGCGAATACAGACTCACACGGCTGTTACTCTGAAACCTGTTTTAAATGGACTTCAAATGCATTCACGAGTGACATGCTTATAAAGCCATCTCTAATCAAAATGGAGTAACTGCTCCAGCAAAGCAGCATTCATACAAAATATACATTATCACTAAAATTCAGTTTTTGATAAAAACATATTCATGCTTTAGCATTGAGGAAAATAATATGCATTGGGAAACAAAATGTTTTCAGAAGTAGAATTTTATTGTATGCAAAATGTACTAACATGAGAAGAAACAGTTGTGAGAGGAATCCAAAATACTTGTAACCAAATTACTTTTTTTTTTGAGGGCACCCTTTGTTTTTGATGCGCGCTCTGTGTGTGTATGTGTGTGTAAAATGCAGATTTGGCAACACCGAAACTTTTTTGTTGATTCACGTCAGTTTTGTCAAACTGTCTCAATCAGGATGGGAAAACACTTTTTTAAAGAATCAAAATAGTTCACTTTTACATTTTTATTTGAAATGTTTTGATTTTTATTCAACTTTTCTTTAAGGAACTTCCTTAATTTTAACTTTATTTTAAAAAAATAGAGTGCTTTAAAATGCTCAAAAGAAAAAGAAAATCAGGTTGAAGTTTTGATTGATCCAAAATGATTTCCCCTCAATGATTTTTTTTTTTTGGGGGGGGATGTTTCAGAGTGCTGGCAATTCCATTATTCACCCAGCTAGTCTTACATGTGCCTCACAACAGTCCTGTGAAGTGTTATTATCTTTATTTTACAGATGGGGGAACTGAAGCAGAGACCAAATGACTTGACTGAGGTTATGTAATGCATCTATGGGAATTTAAACTGGGTCTTCCAAGTCCCAGACTAGTATCCTAACCATTGGACCAAGCTTTCTCTCCTTTTCAAGGACATAGGATCCTAAACCAAGAAATTACAGCAGTATCTTATCAAAAAGAAGCTAATCCTAAAGCACACATTTAAAATCTGTATAACATTATGCCTACACTTTCTAATATGTTCATAATGTTCTAATTAATACTGAGCCAAGTTTCAGACAGCACATTCAGACTGAGATAAAATTTTATTTGGATAAGCTATTGCAAATTTGGAGGGGAGGGGATGTTTGCTTGCATAGCTGTGTAACTTAAATGTGTGTCCGTTAAATGCACACAGTTTGGATATATTTGAATTTGATCTGAAATTTGGGTAGGTGATACTTAAGACAAGAACAGGCAAAATGGAAAATCTACATAAAATTTTCTTGTAAGCGATGAAACTCTGTTTTTCATCTCTGTAGTTTCAATGTGGGGGGGAGAAGGGAAAGGACAATCCAGCTTTGTTGTTTTTAATAGATAAGTATTAAGATATGCTAAATTGTAAAATATTCACTTCATACAGAAAATTGAGAATTTGTACTGCATTAAGGACTCTTACATCCAGAGTGACATGTCAAAACAGACTATTTTTTGAAAATGTGTGGGAGAGATGTTTCCTGTGACTTTCCAATACTCAGAAGGAAGGAGTCTGCAATATAACTACCACAATAGTCTTATAAACAGGATAAAAACAGTAAGTGAGATGCTAGGTACCTTAAATTAGGTTGTGGATAGATAATAGTACATAAATATGGTACATTTTTGATCAGAGTAAGATTATGCCCAAACTCAATGCGAGCAGTTTGAGGGTCCTTTGTGAAACACCAATGCTGCTATTGAGACGAAGGAAGTATTTGGAACCTTGAAAGAGGAAAAGGGAGACAATACACATAGTCCTCCTTGAAACTCATCAAATTCTAGACTGTATATATTATAAGTAAGAAACAAGTGTTTTATATATGTATATATAAATTTAGCCAAACAGATCAAATTATTTTTGCTTTCACTTGAATCTAATTATCTGAAGACCTATTTATTTGTAACATGCATATAAATGTGTTTTCTTCTTTTTATTTCTGTGCATAACCTATTCACCACGCTTATTCTTCTGGACATCTTAATATATATAAATGAAATAATCAGAAGTGATTCTGATTCTTCTACACTCATGCAGATTCCTTGATCTTCAGATTTTTCTATTGAACTATCTTGCAACGTTGTTTTTGTAAAATTATTTTCTAACGAGGGAGGGAAACAGAACTTCAAGCAATATACTATTTTCCTAAAAATATTTTAAAATAGTTTGTCTGCCATTGCCACATCTCTTATTTAACATCTTAGTCAATATAATATGTAATGAAACAATTCAAATTCAATAGCCTTTCTTGCATTGTATTACTAATATTTGCTGCTTGAAATTTGTCATTTCACTCATTTGTTTGGATTGCCTCACCTCAATATGTCTACACTATATGTATTGCATCATGTGGAAGATTTCTTTTTTTTCTTGATATATGTTTAGGCCTTGCCCAAGTTGACAACAGAAATTGCATGTCCTGATTGTCACTATCCATGAGCTCGCTAGTCATATTGCAGGTAGCAGGAAGAGCTAAATCAATAGGGCTGCATCTCTTTTTGTAAAGTGGGTGGCAGGGATGGTGCAGATCCTTGGATTCCCTTTCTCTTCCCCCTGACCTCCCCTAAAGTATGCTGATCTTCAAACTGTGTCCCCCAGCTCTGCCACTTGCTTGGGGCTTACTCCTTAATAGAAAATCTAGTTCACATAAAGACAAAATCTCTGCATTAGAGGTTTATTTTTCCCTTGCTCGGACTAAATCTGTTTTATTAGCCTTCTCATTTCAATGTACTACTTAATACTATATTGATCATCTTCATAGAATATCAGGGTTGGAAAGGACCTCAGGAGGTCATCTAGTCCAACCCCCTGCTCAAAGCAGGACCAATCCCCAACTAAATCATCCCAGCCAGGGCTTTGTCAAGCCTGACCTTAAAAATATCTAAGGAAGGAGATTCTACCACCTCCCTAGGAAACACATTCCAGTGTTTCACCACCCTCCTAGTGGAAAAGTTTTTCCTAATATCCAACCTAAACCTCCCCCACTGTAACTTGAGACCATTACTTCTTGTTCTGTCATCAGCTACCACTAAACAGTCTAGATCCATCCTCTTTGGAACCTCCTTTCAGGTAGTTGAAAGAAGCTATCAGATCCCCCCTCATTCTTCTCTTCCGCAGACTAAACAATCCCAGTTCCCTCAGCCTCTCCTCCTAAGTCATGTGTTCCAGTCCCCTAATAATTTTTGTTGCCCTCCGCTGGACTCTTTCCAATTTTTCCACATCCTTCTTGTAGTGTGGGGCCCAAAACTGGACACAGTACTCCAGATGAGGCCTCACCTATGTCGAATAGAGGGGAACGATCATGTCCCTCGATCTGCTGGCAATGCCCCTACATATACATCCCAAAATGCCATTGGCCTTCTTGGCAACAAGGGCGCACTGTTGACTCATTGAGTGAGTCATCAGTGCTACATAAGGTCCTATTTTTAGATGCTCCACTCAAGATATATTTTTGTCCTTAAGAAAAAATGAGAGAGAGGTATACAGACATACCTCCAGTTTCTCAATTGACTTCAGTTCAGCTGAGCTATACTAGTTTATATCATGGAGGATCAGGCCCAAATAACACAAAAATTCTTCTGTTCTTAGAAGGGAAGGAATGTCCACTTAAAAAATTCTAATTGTAGTTAACTATGTATTTGTACAGTCTGAGATATTATATGTGTCAAGAATATATAACAGATGCACTTATTTGGAAATTTGAATGATGTTCTATGTGAAAATTGCCAAGGAACTTGGCCTGGATGAAACCTCTGGTATTTGAGGGCAAACTAAACACTTTCTCATCATAGTAATAGTAATGATATAAGTAGTTACTGTAAGTAGACTAACATTAGATGTAAATCCCTGTAAAAGTATATAAAAGTCTACATACTGGACTAAATCCTGCTTCCATTCACATGTAAGGAGCTGATTAAAGTCAAATCAGATGCTTAGGAGTGATTGAAATTAGGGCTGTCAAGCGATTAAAAAGTTAGTCGTGATTAATTGCATGATTAAAAAAATTAACCGTGCTATTAAATGATAGAATACCATTTATTTAAATATTTTTGGATGTTTTCTACATTATCAAATATATTTCAGGTACAACACAGAATACAAAATGTACAGTGCTCACTTTGCAATAAAAATAAATATAAATATTTGCCCTGTAAAAAAACATAAGAAATCATATTTTTCAATTCCCGCATTACAAGTACTGTAGTGCTCTCTCTTTATCATGAAAGTTGATCTTACAAATGTATAATTAGGTACAAAAAACATGCATTCAAAAATTTAAAATAATGTAAAACTTTAGAGCCAGAAGTCCACTCAGTCCTATTTCTTATTCAGCCAATTGCACAGACAGGTAAGATGTTTACATTTACAGGAGATAATGCTGCCCGCTTCTTGTTTACAATATCATCTGAAAGTGATAACAGGCATTCACATGGCATTGTCATGTTTGGCGTCGCAAGGTATTTACATGCCAGATGCACTAAAGATTCATATGCCTCTTCATGCTTCAACCACAGTTCCAGAGGACATGCGTCCATGCTGATGACAGGTTCTGCTCAATAACTATTCAAAACAATGTGGACCAATGCATGTTCATTTTCATCTGAGTCAGAAGCCACCAGCAGAAGATTGATTTACTTTTTTGGTGGTTTGAGTTCTGTAGTTTCTGCATTGCAGTGTTGTTCTTTTAAGACATCAGAAAGCATGCTCCACTCCTCGTCCCTCTCAGATTTTGGTAGGCACTTCAGATTCTATCCTTAGAAATCTCACATTGTTACCTTCTTTGTGTTTTGTGAAATCTGCAGTGAAAGTGTTCTTAAAATAAACAATATGTTCTGGGTCATCATCCAAAACTGCTATAACATGAACAATATGGCAGAATGTGAGTAAAACAGAGCAGGGGGCATACAATTCTCCCCCCAAGGAGTTCAGTCACAAATTTAATGAATGCATTATTTTTTTAACCAGTGTCATCAGCATGGAAGCATGTCCTCTGGAATGGTGGCCGAAACATGAAGGGGCATATGAATGTTGAGCATATCTGGCATCTAAATACCTTGCAATGCTAGCCACAAGAGGGCCATGTGAACACCTGTTCTCACTTTCAGGTGACATTATAAATAAGCGGGCAGCATTATCTCCTGTAAATGTAAACAAACTTGTTTGTCTTAGCGGTTGGATGAACAAGAAGTAGGACTGATTGGATTTGTAGGCTCTAAAGATTTAAACTGTTTTTTGTTTGTTAGTTTTGCATGCAGTTATGTACCAAAAAAGATTTACATTTGTAAGTTGCACTTTCACAATAGAGATTGCACTACAATACTTGTATGAGGTGAACTGAAAAATACTATTTGTTTTATCATTTTTACAGTGCAAATATTTGTAATAAAAATAATATAAAGTGAGTACTGTGCACTTTGTATTCAGTGTTGTAATTGAAGTCAATATATTTGAAACTGTAGAAAAACACCCAAAAATGTTTAATAAACAATCCCAAATGAAATGTAACATTTAAATTTAAATTTAACAAATAAATTGGTTAGTCTCTAAGGTGCCACAAGTACTCCTTTTCTTTTTGCGAATACAGACTAACACGGCTGTTACTCTGAAACCTGTCATTATGCAAGGCACTGCATTTAGCCGTATGGCGTGGAAATCTATCAACAGCATGAAAAAACTTGTACAGATACAGACAGACATCATCTTCATTTCCAAATGCAAACAGATGGACATCGTACCAAAAAGACTGAAGGTAAAAAATCCATTACAATCTACATACCTCACAGACTATGCTGACAGCTTGTGCCACACACTCTCAAAGAAACTGCGGAACCACCTGATCAACATCCTCTACAGCAAACAGGGAAAGATAAAGAATGAGCTCTCAAAAATGGATACTCTCATAAAAAAACAACCTTCCACACAAACTTCCTCGTGGCTGGACTTTACTAAAACTAGACAAGCCATTTACAACACACACTTTGCTTCTCTACAAAAGAAAAAGGACACTAAACTTTCTAAACTACTACATGCCACAAGGGGCCACAGCAATGGTTCCCTCAACCCACCCAGCAATATTGTTAATCTATCCAACTATACTCTTAGCCCAGCAGAAGCAGCTGTCCTATCTCGGGGCCTCTCCTTCTGCCCCTCCACCCCCACGAACATGATACAGTTCTGTGGTGACCTAGAATCCTATTTTTGACGTCTCCGACTCAAGGACTATTTCCAACATACCTCTGAACAACATACTAATCCACAGAGACCTCCCTACCAACACTACAAAAAGAAGGATTCTAGGTGGACTCCTCCTGAAGGTCGAGACAGCAGACTGGACTTCTACATAGAGTGCTTCTGCCGACGTGCACGGGCTGAAATTGTGGAAAAGCAACATCACTTGCCCCATAACCTCAGCCGTGCAGAACACAATGCCATCCACAGCCTCAGAAACAACTCTGACATGATAATCAAAAAGGCTGACAAAGGAGGTGCTGTTGTCATCATGAATAGTTCGGAATATGAACAAGAGGCTGCTCGGCAGCTCTCCAACACCACTTTCTACAAGCCATTACCCTCTGATCCCACTGAGAGTTACCAAAAGAAAATACAGCATTTGCTCAAGAAACTCCCTGAAAAAGCACAAGATCAAATCCACACGGACACACCCCTGGAACCCTGCCCTGGGATATTCTATCTACTACCCAAGATCCATAAACCTGGAAATCCTGGGTGCCCTATCATCTCAGGCATTGGCACCCTGACAGCAGGATTGTCTGGCTATGTAGACTCCCTCCTCAGGCCCTACGCTACCAACACTCCCAGCTACCTTCGAGACACCACTGACTTCATTAGGAAACTACAATCCATCGGTGATCTTCAGGACTTCCACACTCATTAGAAGAGTCACAAAGAGAAGGGATAAATTATTCTTCATGGGGCCCAAAGGCTTATCCTGTTAACAAAGGCTCAAATGAACAAGAGCTCATGAGTAGGGAGGGCCCAGGCTTCTACAATACCAGAGAGATAGGAAAGGGAACTGTAGAACCAGTAGAGCCCTCAATAAGCCACCTGGTTTTCCTCTGCAAATATTGGGGAAGGAGGGGTGTAAAAGCATAAGGGATACCGTCCCTCTGGGTTCAGAGGCCTGGAGCTGTCTGTCTGATTAACCCCACCTGCTACACCTGAGAGCTGGAACTTAATTAGCTGAGAGGTCAAGAGTGGTGCTCCTAATAGACTGCTGCTGGAGCTACTACAGAGAGGAACTGTTACAGAAAAACCCAACACAAGAGGGTTTGTTTGGAGCTCTGAGGTAAGAGTCAGGAAATCTTTTACTGGTGTGAGACATATTAGGGGAAAGGACAACTTTGCTTGCATAGACTTCGAGGGAACAGTCTGCAAAAGTTTGATAGGGATTGTTAAGAAGGCATAAATAAAGCAACTACCCCCTTGGATTCCTTTGAGGGGGATTAACCCCAGGGATAACCTGACCCAGCAGGAACAAAGTTTTGATAGGAGTAGAGAGCTTGAAGACAGGACACCCCCTTTTACAACGGGGGTAAAAAGTCACTAGGCATTCTCTTTCCCTTCATCCCCCCCACTCCGCATCTTCCCTCAAAAGCTGAATGTAGAGTGGGGCTTGTCCAAAATAAAAAACAGTCTTTTCATCAAAAATAGGGTGTTCTCTAAAAACACTTTTTAAAAAGTTTTTTTTCCTTTAGGATAAACTTTATTTCAAATTATTTAGGCCTTAATAAAGCAAAACACATTCTGCCCCCCCTCCCTCAAATTTTCATTAAAAAGAGAAGTTTTCATTAAAAAGAGACCAATTTTAGTACCAGGGAGTTTGTCACCTCATTTTGCTGGTGTATCCTGGGAGTATTTTTCCGTTCCTATAGCCCCCCTATACCAACAGGAGAGTTCCTGTGACTGCTGGGAGAGTAACGTGTGGTCAACAGCAGCTAAAACCAGCCATTGATGATTTCAGCTCCTGTTTGATTCTGTCAGCACAGCACATCTGACAACAAAGTTGAATGAATGTTTCAATACTATAGTAAATAGCATAAATAATGTTCAAAACCATTCAGTCATATTGAGATGGCCGAATCCAATACTCATGCAATTTAGGAAATTGTTTGATTCAGCCTTCTGTTTTTGTAGTGGCCCATCTAACTATATTTAAAGGTGAATGTCAAAGCTTTTGTACAAAATTTTAGATTTCCTAAATGGTTAACAGAATACATGCCAATCAACCGCCTTCTAATTTTTCACTTCAGTTTTGCACACGCTATCAATTATGGGAAGAGATAGTGGAATTGTGGTGTGTCTCACTGATTTGTGGATGCAAATGTTTGTCCATATTTTATTATTTGTACCGAACTGATTGGAGACCACTTACTAAAATGTAATCCTTACATGGATATTGTTTCTGATGTAAATAAATGAGGGGAGAGGCTATATTGTATGTATGTATAATGGGCCAGAACATTTAAAACTAGATCTATTGTGGGAGGGGGAGGAAATAACTGGTTTGCAAATATTATTTTTAAAATATATTTATTAGACTTTTTATATCTAAACATTTTCAGTTATTGATTTCAGATGAAACTTGTATTTTGTGCAAGCCTTAGAAATTATTTTTTTACCAAGATGCTTAGCCAAAAATCGGGTAATTATATGCTTTTAAGATTTTTGTATTGCTGTGCCTAAATGCTTTCCAGTTGGATATGTCTACAGTTTGTGCTGGAGATATGATTTCCAGTTCCAGAGTAGCCTGGGTAGTGGCAAGTGGCGGTATGGGCTAGCCGTGCTGAATACAAACCTGTGTGAACCCCCGTAAGGACATACTCAGCATAGCGACCTTGTGCCATTGTTCTCTGCTAACGGTACTACTCTGGCTACACTACTGTTTTTAGCACACTAGCTTGATGAGAGTTAGCATGAGTATGTCTACACAATCTGGGATTCACACCCACACCTCCACCTCCAATTACTGGCATACCCAATGATCATTTTTAAAATAATAATGCATAACCATTCATATTTATGTGTGGTAATCTCATGATTTTGGCTGGAGAATGAGCAGGGATACAAATACAGAAGGAATGTTTTAGGTCCCAATACAGAAAAACACTTAAACGTGCTTAACTTTAATGTTGACATATTAAACATCCATTCATTTCTCCATTGGTAACTTCTGGTGGGGCTACGCATGTGCTTTTCTGGATCCAGGCCTTAGTCTAGCATACCTTATCTTTGTATTTTCATATTTACTGGTGTTTGTGGCTTTTTAAAAGCATAACCTTAAAACTATAATATAGAATTTCTTGGCTTTCAGATTTAAAAAAAAAAAAAGACAAAAACCCTATCATGCAATGTTCTATAGATATCTATTTCCATTAAGTCAGGAGTTCTCAACATATTTTTGGTGGCCTCAGAGTGCGGACACCAACTCTTGCTGGTGGCTGCTCTGAGAATTTTTCCTAAGATACTTAATTGACTTTAGGAAAAACAAATATGCACATGTCTAGATCATTGTAATTTATTTATGTAGGGTTTTTTTTTCTTCAGACTCTGTAATAAAAATGATATACAGTTGTCTCTCTTCACTGGACCTAAACCGAATAGAAACAAAAATAAGGTGCTTTGCAAGTTTTGATTTTTTTAAATTTGTGTGTGTGTGTGGTAAGATGACCAGTGATATGTTAATATCAATTTTCACAGCAGTCTTACTCAGCGCTGGCATGGTGGGGGGACAAATTAAGCCCTGGATGAGGAGGTGGGTCAGGAGGCAGGAGGGCCAGGGACAATGGGGGTCTGGAGGAGGCAGTGGGGTTGAAGTGATGGCAGGTGAGTCCAGAGGTGAGTCCAGGGATGGATCCCAAACCTCTGCAGTTGGGGGACGGAGGCCACTCCTGCGTGGCCAGAGACTGCTGCCCCCCAACCCAGGGCGGAAGCCTGAAGCCCGAACCACACCGCCCCTGGGAAGGTGGGGAACTCTCACTGGTTGCTGCTCCTACAGCGTTTGTGGCTCCAGAAGGCATAGGGACCAACCCCTGCAGGCAGTGCCAGGGGAGGAGCTGCTGCTTTGCCTGCCTCTGCCTCCCATCACTACCTAGGAGGCTGCGGCTGCAAGAAAAGGCCCTGGCAGCCACATTTGAGAAAAACTGCATTGTTATGTATATGTGTGTGTATATATATAACTGCTGAACTATAGCTTAAGTGAAATTTCTAACAGTTTCACGTTCAGTACTATCTTTGGTGTACTAGGGCAAAGTAGCCTTAGCTGGATCCTATATCACTGAAGTTAATAGGCATTCTGTCTTTGACATCAGTAGGAGAAGGATCAAGCCCTTAGCGAATGAAGCAGCAGGTTTAAAACAAACATTTGGGCCTTATCTTCTTCTCTCACCAGTATGTCTGGAGTAACTCTACTGAACTTGGTGGAACTGCACCTATGTAACTGAGATTTGAATCAGATCTCCAGGCTTCCTGCGACTGCAGGCTACCATCCAAGCAATACTGACTGTTGCTCTCATACTTCTGAGGTAGATGAATTGAATGTCACATACTTTACTCAAGGTTCTTTAACTGAAATCTTCTCTATCCTGCATGCAGATTAAAGATCTCATTGCACTTTTTTTGTAAAGGTAAAGTTTTTTCCCTAATTTCCTTGGCCAAAGTTTCCTACACAACATACACATCATTGGGAAGCATAGTGTCTGCTTTTTGACTCCTGCCCTCTACCACAATGGTGGTTTCTTCTTCAGGAGTGCTAGTATATGTAGTTTTGTGAAGAATATTCAGCTCTTTCAAGTTGAAAGGTAGTGGTTTTTTAAAAAAAAGTTAGATTTGTATCTTTCCCCTTCAGTATTACTCTGCATGCAGATATTCAGAGATCAGGCAGAGACTTGATCAAGTGTTGTTCTGTACTGAAGGAACATTATCACTGGTTCCACAGTGGATACTGAATATAGTTTGATATTAGGGAAGACAACTGAGAACTAAGCTAACCTCAGAGTTCAGTTCCAATCAGTTTAATTGCAGCTCTTTTCTGGGATCAGAGGAGGCCACCTTATAGTGATCTGTATTGTCATTTGCAATACAAGCATCCACTTTGTTCATCCTTTCTAAAGCTATTTATATGTTTGGATTAGGATTCACAGCATACTATCTTTTGCAACCTATTTAGGAAATATTTGCTGTATATGTCGCAGTCAATGACTTTATAATTTATTTAATGCTATTGCCAGTGTTGGGCTAGATTAAATCCAGTACTGATGGGCATTTAAAATTGTTCCTTTTTGCTCCAGAAGAACCCACTGAATTTTCTGTGGGGTTCAACCTTCAGGGCATCAGGCAGTGTTTTCACCCCACCCTTTGCCTTCAGCATAGAGATCGGGACTTATTATTTTTAATGAAAAATAGCTTTTTCATTAAATGGAATTTGGGGAGGGGGGGATTTGGGGTTTTTTGGTCCAAAAATTCAGGTTTCTGTTGGGGAGAAGAAGGGCAGGGAAATCAATTTTTGAAAACCAAAGAAAAGTTATTTTTTTGTTTGACATTTTACACCTGTGTTTTTTAAATGTGAATATTTCTTGTTTTGTTTTCAGGAAATAAAGTGTTTTTTAACAGCTCTGTTCTGGGAGGAAAAACTTTAGTCTCTATTCAGGGAGTTCCTTAATGGTGAAGGTTGTTGGTTTGGGGCGGATACACTCGTTCATCACATCTACCTGCCACATTGGCTATATCTCCTTCCTATACAGCTCAATCACTATAAATACTGTGCTGGCCCTTTCTGAGCCCTCTGTTAAAAGAGAGGTTGCAACCATTTTGTTGCTATAACTGTCTCATTTTGACTTTCTACTGCCAAGGACGCCATACCTTGGTTTAATATCACTAGAGCTTCAGTAAACCAGAGGTTGTGTTTCTTTACTTGTTCAAAATGTTTACAGCAGACATTAAAACCACAGCTTTGTTGTTTGGGCTTGTGTGCATTTTAACTCTGCTGTGGCCACTGAGCCAGTTCAGAAAGCAGTGGCATCAGATTGTGTCGATTCAAGAGATGGCACCTTTGGTGTTCACAGTTACCTCACCTGGTTATCCTTTCCTTGTTGCTGAGTTAACTTAACTGTGCTCTCCTCAGAGCTATTATTTCCTTTTGATTCCACTTCCAAACTCAGTGTTTTGATTTTAAATCTGATGGACAGTGTGATCCTGTTGTATGCCTCTGAAAGATACCCCTTTGTGATCACAAAGGACAGTTGTTGTTTTTCCAACAGTCCTGTCTGTTTCTTGGGAAAACTCTGTAGTGTTTAATTTTCTTTTTGTCATCACAGCTGCCCACATTCTGGTACACAAGAATAGATCTGTAATGGTATTACTTAGTCTCTCTTGTGGTTGTGAATCAGGAGTAAAAAGCATATTATAAGACATGAACACATAAAAGCACCTGTTTATATAAATCAGTTTATATCACATTAAATATATTTTTGCAGCATTAACAATAGACAACATATATTTAATTTGATTTAAAGTTATATCTTTCATTTGAAGGGAATGCAGTATATTTTAGTGACTATCGAAGTGATGCTAAATTCTAAGCTGCTATGGCCACCACGGCAGTTTTAATTTTAACCACCAGTGGTATGGGGAACTATTGTTAAAACTACTGGCAGACTATTTTGCTGAGCTAAGGCTGCAAAAAGATAAAAGCAGTTAGTTTTTGCCCTTACTATTTAGAGTCAATAATTTGCATCACTTGCATCCTAGAGGAGTGACAAACTAGTCATTGAATGCTATGTCAACATGTATCTCATCTTCCATTATTATACTTGCCTGCTGTTTTTATACTGTCAGAAGTAGACTGCCCATTGAAATCCATAGCAATATGGAAACTGGGATAATTCGAAAACAGTAATTTCGTTCTATGAAGTTCCATAGAATTATTTTCTCTACCTTCCTTAGAAATAAACTATTATGAAACCTTCTGATTTGCAATGCTCAGTTTTTACTTCTTGCACGATTCTGAGCACTTAAATTCATTTCTATGAAAATGTGGTTGCAGACATTCAGCCCCTATCTTTTATGTGTAAGAGGGATCTATAAAATAAATTATGGATTACTGAGATCTTGGAGGTGCAGGGGAAGCTAGACCATGTTCATTCTCATTGCTTTCTTTTTTTGATTTATTTTTTATATATGTAAAATTGAAGGGTGAAATCATTTCCTCACAACTTCAAAGAGGTCAGGATTTCACCCATATTGTCTGTGTGCCAAGTACTGAAACCAATCCTTATTCAGTACAGCAAATAGCTGTTAAAAGCCCACAGAAATCTTAGTTTCCTTAAAAGATTATTTTTGTAGATTACAATCCTCCCCCCCCCCCACCCCCTTAAGCAGCAAAATCCTGTGTTCAAACAGGTGTAGTTGAAGATCCAAGCAATGCACTGGGAGTTTGGCTATAAGCTGGAATTAGAATCCAGGAGTTCCTAACTCTATCTGTGATCCCTGGCAACTCACTTCACAACTCTAATTCAATTCTCCTTTTTTAAAAATGGAGATATAAAAATGTACCTACCAAAATAACCTGTTTGCAGAATTTATTGCCTTTGGAGTCCCACTATGAGGTTGCATGCCCTGCTGCAGAGAGATGGATCCCACTTCAAAGCAGTTAGGGTTCAAACCATGAAGATGCTTAGGCATGCAAGTCCCATTTTTAGGCACTACTGAAATTCACAACACTCCTGGTTGGCTGCCACCTAACCCTGTAGATGCCTAAACTCATTCAACTCCTACATTTTTGCCTCTGGACACACCCATTGCCGTCTCACTGTACGTGTCTGGATGTGTATCTTCAACCTAAGCCCCGAAATGACTCACAAAGTGGCTGCCTAAATCATGAGTGGGGACTGAAACAAAACAGCTGGGAGGAGCAGGGAGAAGGAGAACCTCCATTACAATCTTTAGGCTAGTGGCTAGGATACTTAACCAGAATGTGGGAGATCCCCCAGTTCAAGGGTCCAGTCCTTATTTATAGAATCATAGAATATCAGGGTTGGAAGGGACCTCAGGAGGTCATCTAGTCCAACCCCCTGCTCAAAGCAGGACCGATCCCCGACTAAATCATCCCAGCCAGGGCTTTGTCAAGCCTGACCTTAAAAACTTCTAGGGAAGGAGATTCCACCACCTCCCTCGGTAACGCATTCCAGTGTTTCACGACCCTTATTGTCATTCTTCATTTTTTTCCTCTGGCCCAATTAATAGTTAAAGTGGTGACATTGAGGCAGACTTGCATCAGAATATTGCATAACCTGATGGTTAGAGCACACACAAGAGAAGTAGATGATCTCTGTTCAAATCATTTCTCCCCTTCATGAAAAGGAGTGACTTGATGTGGGGGGGAGGGAGGATCCTCCCACATCTGGGTAAGAACCCTATATGTTAGGCTAGAAGTTATAAATGGGCAGCATTGGTTGCTGCTGGTAGTGGTTTCATTTTACACTTCATGTTACTTAAGCATCTGAATACCTATATTTTCCTCGTTTGTGGATTGCAAACAGAGATAGGCATCTTATGGCAGCTAAGATGAGGCAGGGTTTACTTTACATCCTCCTTGGTCATCACTGCCTATTGGCTAGCTTGTTGGCTTTGTGGATCACGTTATATGGTGCCTGTCTCTTCCCATTTATTATGTAAGTGCTTACCTCAGGCTCCATAGGATTACAGTATTGTTCCTGTGATTATTTTTTTTTTTGTTTCCTTCAGGTTGCAGGATGCTGATGGTCACCTTTGCGGATCTGGCCCCTAGCATTTGGGGGAGTTTGTGCATGCCCTTCATTCAGCACTGTAGCTGCTAGGGGTAAAAAGCACCCTCTAACTGACTTTCAGTTTCTTTCTAACACTAGGCACATCCATTAAATCTTTGAAATAGTTGAGAAGAGGTAAACATGTATTTGTGGAGGCAATATTGTTTTGTACAGTTATAAAGTGAGCTGCACGTAATAGCCTTGTTGACCTCTGGGTAAATGTTGTTTCCTCAAGTAAAATGAGCTTCAATGTGTTTGGAACAGGAACTTCAGCTAGCATTTAGCCTGAGGAACTATACTAAAGGATCAGGCGTATTGGAAACTGTACCTTTTATGCCCACTTGAAACTCCATCATGCCCTGCCACTCACCTCCCTTTATGCTGGAGATGAGGCTGGCATGTGGGGCTTCACTGGCTATTTTCACCTGCTGTAAAACTACTTAATACCTCTTATGTCTTAACTGATCACGTGTTCCTTCTGCTAGCTTCATAATGAACACTATTGCCAGAATTTTTTTAAAAGAGCTCATTGTAATTCCCAATGCCATTTGAGAAACATGTAGTTTATTTTCCCACTGCTCCATTTTAACTCCAATAATGTTTGATAAGGGACATGTCAGCAGATTGGAGAAGTATTCTCTAATTATTAAAGGAAGTTTTTTTTTTCCCTACTGAATTTTGAACCTGGAAATTACAAGCAGTGAAGATGATTCTTTTTTTAAAAAACAGTGTTACAGCACCATAACAGGGATGAGTGTCCAATTTGACACCGCTCTACAATTTAAGCCAAAAAGAGGAAATTTTTCTGACTTTAGTGTTGTCAGATTAGTATTTATCATATGACCTTGTCCTTCACTGGGATGTCACCTGCATTATAGAAGGGGAAATTGAAGCAGCACTATCCCTAAAACATAAACAGAAGAGGAGTCATGAACCTCAAATACCTCTGTCCATTTTTCTACAACAACTTAGTTTCACTGGCTATTCTCCTGACTCCGTTATTAGACTCTTTAAAACTGTCTGGTTCAAAACGTTCTTAAATTTCTGTAAAATCCTCCTTGAAAGGAATGCAGGGAATATTCCCAAGCAAATTTATTAAACATTTAGTAAGAAGATTAATTTATAAAACGCCATTAGTTGGCCACCTCTTGATTTATTTAACATCGATTCTGAAAATACAATATAAACTTTAGTGCTCTTTTAATCACTCTTTCTTTATATTCCAGTTGTACTGAGTCTAAAGTTTATATGATTATAATCACTATGTTCAATATAAAAGGGATTTTCCCTTTGCCTTCCATTCCTTAAATTGTTTTTAGATTTCCCATGAGGTACATATTGTGCAAGATAATGATCAAGTTTTTATGGTAATTATGTTTCTTTAGTAGGAAACTGAATGTTTTTGAAGTTTACATTCCCAAGAGCCTTTGGAAGAAATAGAAGCTGTGATGCCTTCCTCTACATCTGAGTAGACCATCTGTCAAAAATAAGAAAGGAGGCTAGCATATCTTTGTGAACCACAAGTCAATTTTTCACTTAATATATCTGCTTTTGGTTGATTAGAAGATGTCTATAACAGAGCATTAACAAACACTGTAATTTGCTGGGGTCAACCAGATCTGTAGCTTTGTGACTCTGAACCCTCTTAAATTATGCTATCAGGTTTCAAAACCTGATTAGGCTTAACTCATTTAGGCACCACTAGCTTCTCGGAATCACCAATACACCTCTAATCAGAAAACCGCAGAGCAGCCAATTTGCTGCTATCAGAAACCACAGTACAATTTTGTGTATTAATATTTCAGAAAGCATGTAGGAACACATGCTCCCTGCTGAGCATTACAACCAGTCAAGCTACAGTAACAGCAGAGACTGATTGTCAGTATACCTGGCCAGAGATGCTTACTGCTGTCTCTTGTCTGGCTGTGGATTCCGTAACCAAAGAAGGGAAAATGAAATGACTTACTTGATTTGGTTTGTGATTGATAAATTCCCATAACTGTCAAGTAAAACGACACTCGGTTGTATTTTTTCCAGGAATAAAGAAGTCACTAACATTTAAGTTAGCATCTTCCTAAAGTGGGCTAACATTGCTTTTGTGCTGCTGTTATGGGGTGGGTTTTACAGAGCCTTGCTTTCATTCTCTCTCCTCCCCTCATAAATAGAAAAGGATTAGGCATTCTGCTTATATCTTGGGTATCACTGTGAGAGCCACTGAGAAGGCAGGTGGGTGGACTGGGAAAGGAAGGAAAGAAAGAAATAGAAATAGTAAAACAAATATGACTATGAATGAGAAGAAATACTAGCAATGTCACCAGGAAAATAATGTTCACACAGACGGGAAACAGTATATTTTGAAAACCAAAATTGTCAGTTACTTTTTGGCAAAATCACACTTAGTACAACAAAGGACAGGTCTACATTATAAATTTAGATCTAGCTAGGTCACTCAGGAGTGTGAAAAATCCATAACCCTGAGCAATGTAGTTAAGCTGACCTAAGTCACCAACTAGGCAGCGCTAGGTCAATGGAAGAATTTTTCTGTCAACCTAGCTACTGTGCCTTGGGGAGGTGATTATCTACACCAACAAGAGGGGTTTTCCCATATGCATAGGTAAGGTCTACACTGAAGGGCTGCAGCTGTGCTGCAGTAGCATTTCAAGTGTAGATAAGCTCTAAGTATAGTTTGACTTTATTTTATTTGGAATAGTTATTTTCTGAAAAGACAATATTTGAGTTTCTATTCACTTGTCAACAAGGTCAAGATTTTAGGTTTAACAAAGCAGATGAAGGCCATTAGCATGGCTTTTGAATGGAAAATGACCACAACAATTTAAGAATAAGAATACCTATCTCCTATGTAACACTTTTTTCTTCTATAGCTCTCAAAGCGCTTTGCAATTTTAATGTATTTATCTTCGAACACATTCCACACACCCTTTACATTTTGTAAATGAGCACCATCAATTTAATAGTTGGGTTGTTGAACACAAGGACTCTTTGCTTCTTTTAGAAGAATGTAACAGTTGTCACTGCCCAGTGGTGACTATGTATAGCTATTTTGGGCACAGTACAGTGCTTATACTAATGTATAAGTTGCCCTCCACATTATTTGGTACATGGTTTTCTCACAAGGCATCGTAATAGCCTTGCCATTTTTTGCAATTTTATTGCAAGTCTCCTGATATTTAGTGTGTTTACTTAAAGCCCCAGCTCTTGGACTAAAGTAGTTATAGGAAAATCTCAATTTTGATTTAATTTAATTTTCACTCTAGGCCTCATGGATGTAGGAAAAATCTTGAAACATATATCTTTAAAGGTTCCCAGAAGACACATAACAAGAACCACACAAACTTACAAATTATTTTTAAGCCAATTTCTTTTTTTTTTTTTTTTTTGGTGGCCTGACATGATTTTTTTATTATTATTTTATTTATTATTATTTTTAAGTTAGGGTTAGTAATATTGCAATCTACCCCAAATTCTGCATTGGCAGAGTGTGGGCAAGAAAGAGCTAACTCTTTAGAAGTATTTTCTAAAGTGATGATGATGAACTGGAAAAAAAGTTCAGAATATCTAAACTCTTTCATTTTGTTTAGAAACCTGTAAATTACTTTGGAGTAAATATAACTCTCTGCTTATAGCAAATGTGTCTTTGTTAAAGGATAACTTTTCTGTTTAATGCTGACGGTCATTATTTACATGTGTAAGTGATAAAATACCTACCATGTTGCTTTATTACTACTAAAGAACAAATATTTGTACAATAATTTGAGTTTCCTAGCATTATAACCAACTCTTTCTGTTACTTTTCTGGACAGTCCCATTAAAGTTATATCATAGAATATCAGAGTTGGAAGGGACCTCAGGAGATCATCTTGTCCAACCCCCTACTCAAAGCAGGACCAATCCCCATTTTTTGCCCCAGATCCCTAAATGGCCCCCTGAGGGATTGAACTCACAACCCTGGGTTTAGCAGGCCAATGCTCAAACCACTGAACTATCCCTCCCCCCCCATATCTAGATTTCCTTTCTGAACACCTGCTCTACTAGTTTATAACTTGTTTGTAAGTGACACCAGGCTAACACTTAGAATACAAAAATCTTGAACTGGGAATTTTTTAAAAAAATTCTCAAAATATAATGAAATCAGCTGTTTTAAAGTTACCTATATTATAAGAAATGTGTCCAAAACCCTGCCAGCATGGGCTGAGCACTGCAGTATCTACTAGTGCTTAGCTTGATCTAGTCTTGGGAGAGGGGCAGTGGAGAGTGCATTTTAAAAACACTTAAGCAGCTGAATATAACTGATTCAAATCTTATGTTACTTTTACACCAATTTTAGTTAACTTCAGCAGCTGTAGTATAAATGAAGTCTGGTATGTGATTAGAATCAGGCCCCATGTCTCTAAAGTAACAGTTCTGTCCAAAAAGACAAATATAAAGTAGTTTCAAATGTACTAGTTAACAAAGCTTTCCTGGGAGATTAGAATAGTTAAACAATATTATTTCCAAATGCTTATTCATATTGCATTTTATTTATAAATTCAGAATACTAATTATGACTTCAGTTCATAATGAAACAAAATTTTAAAGAAAACAACCTAAATTGTTTCTGATTTTATGGCATTTGGCTAGAAATATAAGGCCTCAAATCTCAAGGAAAAATGTAATTTACACATCTCAATTTTATAGTGTTTGTCATAAAGTAATTATCTTTGCTTGGATTAGTAGAAAAGTAATCGAGAGGTGGGAGGATTGTGTTAGAACTAACTCTGCTCACTTTTTTTCATATGACTTCAAATGAATATTTACATATTTTCATTATTTCAATAAGGAAAGGAGAAATAGTTAATACCGCTAATAGTATGCCTATTTTTGTGGTGGTGTTGCTAGTCATGGTTTACTTTTCAATGCTGAATACATGAAAATTGTATTGTTTAATTATTCATTAAGGTATAAGGGCTTGACTACACTAGTTCAGACTAAGGTAGGGGGTGTAATTTTAAACCACAATAGTTATTCCAGAATAACTCCATATGGACTCTTATTCTGGAATAAGAGTGTCTTGCTCCAGTTCATTTAATAGCTTAGTCCAGTGGTTCTCAACCAGTGGTACATATACCCCTGGGGTACTCAGAGGTCTTCCAGGGGGCATATCAACTCATCTAACTATTTGTCTAGTTTTACAACAGGCTAAATAAAAAGCACTAGCAAAGTCAGTACAAACTAAAATTTCATATGGACAATGACTTTTGTTTATACTACTCTGTATATTATACACTGAAATTTAAGTACACTATTTATATTCCAATTGATTTATTTTATAAGGATATGGTAATCAATTTTTCAGTAATAGTATTTTAGTTTCTGATTTTAAAAGAAAATAGTTTTTAAGTGAGGTGTACCTTGGGCGTACACAAGACAAATCAGACTCCTGAAATGGGTACAGTAGTCTGGAAAGGTTGAGAGACACTGGCTTAATCCATTGTGCATTAAGTATAACCAGAACAAGGCACTCTTATTCCTGAATAAGTGTTACAACATGGAGTTATTCTGGAAAAGCTATTTATTTATTCCTCAATAACTCCATGTGTAGATACAAGGATAAGATGGTTATCAATGTGTCAATGCCTGGCCCCAAAACTGCCTATTAGCTGTACAGGTATTTTTAGCTGTATGGTATGTATATAATGTGGTTCATCTTTCATCTCTGACAAAGTAAAAATGAACAAAACCCCTTTTAAAAATAATTTACAAATAGAGGTAAATTCACTTAGTTTAATTCCTAACATTACATCCATCAAAATGCAACATAGTTGTTAAACAGAAGCCACAAGGTATGCACTAGATAAGGAAGATTCATTGGTTGCTGTCATGCATCCTGAGTGCAGACAGATGAGTTTCTGCAGCCTAGTGAGTTATGCTGATAATCAGTTGACTTATTATTTGTTATCAAGAGAAAAAAGTCAGATATTTCATGGCTGATCTCATCAGTAACTTTGCCTGGCAAGCAATATACAGTTAGTGGTTAGGCATTTGTAACTTGGCATGCAAAGTGGGTTTTTTGTATGTTTGTTTTGTTTTTTTGCACTGCTGAATAATGAATAAACAATATCTACCAGTGAAATGTTTAAATAAATATTTTGATCATTTACTTCAATATTGGAGGGAGAGGTGTTTTTTTAAAATTTCATTCATTTTTTTTGAGAGGTTTCAGAGTAACAGCCGTGTTAGTCTGTATTTGCAAAAAGAAAAGGAGTGCTTGTGGCACCTTAGAGACTAACCAATTTATTTGAGCATAAGCTTTCGTGAGCTACAGCTCACCTCATCAGATGCATACTGTGAAAAGTGTAGAAGATCTTTTTATATACACACAAAGCATGAAAAAATACCTCCTCCCACCCCACTCTCCTGCTGGTAATAGCTTATCTAAAGTGACCACTCTCCTTACAATGTGTATGATAATCAAGGTGGGCCATTTCCAGCACAAATCCAGGGTTTAACAAGAACGTCTGGGGGGGGGGGGGTTAGGAAAAAACAAGGGGAAATAGGTTACCTTGCATAATGCCTTAGCCACTTAGCCAACAGTTTCTCGCTGGAGTCTGGATTTGAAGTTTTTTATTGTGTGTCCATTTATTCTTTTACATAGAGACTGTCCAGTTTGACCAATGTACATGGCAGAGGGGCATTGCTGGCACATGATGGCATATATCATATTGGTGGATGTGTAGGTGAACGAGCCTCTGATAGTGTGGCTGATGTTATTAGGCCCTGTGATGGTGTCCCCTGAATAGATATGTGGGCACAGTTGGCAACGGGCTTTGTTGGTCATGCGATTACAGACATGAAAGTTGCTATATTACAATAAAAAAAACTTCAAATCCAGACTCCAGCGAGAAACTGTTGAATTGGAATTCAATTGCAAATTGGATACAATTAACTTAGGCTTGAATAGAGACTGGGAGTGGCTAAGTCATTATGCAAGGTAACCTATTTCCCCTTGTTTTTTCCTAACCCCCCCCCCCCCCCCGACGTTCTTGTTAAACCCTGGATTTGTGCTGGAAATGGCCTACCTTGATTATCATACACATTGTAAGGAGAGTGATCACTTTAGATAAGCTATTACCAGCAGGAGAGTGGGGTGGGAGGAGGTATTTTTTCATGCTTTGTGTGTATATAAAAAGATCTTCTACACTTTCCACAGTATGCATCTGATGAAGTGAGCTGTAGCTCATGAAAGCTTATGCTCAAATAAATTGGTTAGTCTCTAAGGTGCCACAAGTACTCCGATTCATTTTTTTGAGAGAATGGAAGCTGTTGTCTCCTATCTTTACCCCCCACCCATTCTTTTGATTAAACTGTGACAAAATGTAAACGGTTCAATGAAATGTGAAAATGTTTATCCATGTGGCTCCTAATAATAATCTTCCTCTGACCCCTGCTTTTTGAGAGGCTTTTTCTAGTGGTCTGTTAGGCCAGAACTCCTAAAAATCTACATCCTACTTGGTCACTGTGGCCAGGTTCTTCAGAAATAGGTGCCTAAAGTTAGAGTAATAAATAAATATGAGATCAGATTTGTTCAGTAACACAATGCACTTGTAACTCTCTATGACTTCATGTGGAGTCATGGATGCTTAGCACCTCTGAAGATTGTGGAGAGTGGACCAGATGATACGTCTGAAGGAAGGGAGCAGAAGGAGACTCCACCGATTGGAAGGCATGAGATGCACTGTCCTAGGGATGGGGGTTCCACGACCACCGCTCCCAAGAGAAGGAGGTGGGTGGTGGTGGTCGGGGACTCTCTCCTCAAAGGGGACTGAGTCATCTATCTGCCGCCCTGACTGGGAAAACCGAGAAGTCTGCTGCTTGCCAGGAGCTAAGATTCGCGATGTGACAGAGAGACTGCCGAGACTCATCAAGCCCTACCTACCCCTTCCTGCTTCTCCATGTGGGCACCAGTGATACTGCCAAGAATGACCTTGAGCAGATCACTGTAGACTACATGGCTCTGGGAAGAAGGATAAAGGAGTTTGAGGCGCAAGTGGTCTTCTCGTCCATCCTCCCTGTGGAAGGAAAATGCCTGGGTAGAAACCATCGAATTGTGGAAGTCAACGAATGGCTACGCAGGTAGTGTCGGAGAGAAGACTTTGGATTCTTTGACCACGGGATGGTGTTCCATGAAGGAGGAGTGCTGGGCAGAAATGGGCTCCACCTAACGAAGAGAGGGAAGAGCATCTTCACAAGCAGGCTGGCTAACCTAGTGAGGAGGGCTTTAAACTAGGTTCACCGGGGGAAGGAGATCAAAGCCCTGAGGTAAGTGGGGAAGTGGGATACTGGGAGGAAGCACGAGCAGGAGTGCGTGAGAGGGGAGGGCTCCTGCCTCGTACTGAGAAAGAGGGGTGATCAGCGGGTTATCTCAAGTGCCTATACACAAATGCACGAAGCCTGGGAAACAAGCAGGGAGAACTGGAAGTCCTGGCAAAGTCAAGGAATTATGATGTGATTGGAATAACAGAGACTTGGTGGGATAACTCACATGACTGGAGTACTGTCATGGATGGATATAAGCTGTTCAGGAAGGACAGGCAGGGCAGAAAAGGTGGGGGAGTTGCACTGTGTGTAAGAGAGCAATATGACTGCTCAGAGCTCAAGTATGAAACTGCAGAAAAACCTGAGTGTCTCTGGATTAAGTTTAGAAGCGTGAGCAACAAGGGTGATGTTGTGGTGGGAGTCTACTATAGACCACTGGACCAGGGGGATGAGGTGGACGAGGCTTTCTTCCAGCAACTCGCAGAAGTTACTAGATTGCACGCCCTGGTTCTCATGGGAGACTTCAATCAACCTGATATCCACTGGGAAAGCAATACAGCGGTGCACAGACAATCCAGGAAGTTTTTGGAAAATGTAGGGGACAATTTCCTGGTGCAAGTACTGGAGGAACCAACTAGGGGCAGAGCTCTTCTTGACCTGCTGCTCAGAAACCGGGAAGAATTAGTAGGGGAAGCAAAAGTGGATGGGAACCTGGGAGGCAGTGACCATGAGATGGTCAAGTTCAGGATACTGACACAAGGAAGAAAGGAAAGCAGCAGAATACGGACCCTGGACTTCAGAAAAGCAGACTTTGACTCCCTCAGGGAGCTGATGGGCAAGATCCCCTGGGAGAATAACATGAGGGGGAAAGGAGTCCAGGAGAGCGGGCTGTATTTTAAAGAATCCTTATTGAGGTTACAGGGACAAACCATCCCGATGTGTAGAAAGAATATAAATATGGCAGGCAGCCAGCTTGGCTTAACAGTGAAATGCTTGCTGATCTTAAATACAAAAAAGAAGCTTACAAGAAGTGGAAGATTGGACAAATGACCAGGGATGAGTATAAAAATATTTCTCGGGCATGCAGGAGTGAAATCAGGAAGGCCAAATCACACCTGGAGTTGCAGCTAGCAAGAGATGTTAAGAGTAACAAGAAGGGTTTCTTCAGGTATGTTAGCAACAAGAAGAAAGTTAAGGAAAGCGTGGGCCCCTTACTGAATGAGGGAGGCAACCTAGTGACAGAGGATGTGGAAAAAGCTAATGTACTCAATGCTTTTTTTGCCTCTGTCTTCACGAACAAGGTCAGCTCCCAGACTACTGCTCTGGGCAGCACAGCATGGGGAGGAGATGACCAGCCCTCTGTGGAGAAAGAAGTGGTTCGGGACTATTTAGAAAAGCTGGACGTGCACAAGTCTATGGATGCGTTGCATCCGAGAGTGCTAAAGGAGTTGGCGGATGTGATTGCAGAGCCATTGGCCATTATCTTTGAAAACTCATGACGATCGGGGGAGGTCCCAGATGACTGGAAAAAGGCTAATGTAGTGCTCATCTTTAAAAAAGGGAAAAAGGAGGATCCTGGGAACTACAGGCCAGTCAGCCTCACCTCAGTCCCTGGAAAAATCATGGAGCAGGTCCTCAAGGAATCAATTCTGAAGCACTTAGAGGAGAGGAAAGTGATCAGGAACAGTCAGCATGGATTCACCAAGGGCAAGTCATGCCTAACTAATCTAATTGCCTTCTATGACGAGATAACTGGCTCTGTGGATGAAGGGAAAGCAGTGGATGTGTTGTTCCTTGACTTTAGCAAAGCTTTTGACACGGTCTCCCACAGTATTCTTGCCAGCAAGTTAAAGAAGTATGGGCTGGATGAATGGACTATAAGGTGGATAGAAAGCTGGCTAGATTGTCGGGCTCAATGGGTAGTGATCAATGGCTCCATGTCTAGTTGGCAGCCGGTGTCAAGTGGAGTGCCTCAGGGGTCGGTCCTGGGGCCGGTTTTGTTCAATATCTTCATAAATGATCTGGAGGATGGTGTGGATTGCACCCTCAGCAAGTTTGCAGATGACACTAAACTGGGATGAGTCCTAGATATGCTGGAGGGTAGTGATAGAATACAGAGGGACTTAGACAAATTGGAGGCTTGGGCCAAAAGAAATCTGATGAAGTTCAACAAGGACAAGTGCAGAGTCCTGCACTTAGGACGGAAGAATCCTATGCACTGCTACAGACTAGGGACCGAATGGCTCTGCAGCAGTTCTGCAGAAAAGGACCTAGGAGTGACAGTGGACGAGAAGCTGGATATGAGTCAACAGTGTGCCCTTGTTGCCAAGAAGGCCAATGGCATTTTGGGATGTATAAGTAGGGGCATTGCCATCAGATCGAGGGACGTGATCGTTCCCCTCTATTCGACATTGGTGAGGCCTCATCTGGAGTACTGTGTCCAGTTTTGGGCCCCACACTACAAGAAGGATGTGGATAAATTGGAGAGAGTCCAGCGAAGGGCAACAAAAATGATGAGGGGTCTGGAACACATGAGTTATGAGGAGAGGCTGAGGGAACTGGGGATGTTTAGTCTACGGAAGAGAAGAATGAGGGGGGATTTGATAGCTGCTTTCAACTACCTGAAAGGGGGTTCCAAAGAGGATGGCTCTAGACTGTTCTCAGTGGTAGCAGATGACAGAACAAGGAGTAATGGTCTCAAGTTGCAGTGGAGGAGATTTAGGTTTGATATTAGGAAAAACTTTTTCACTAGGAGGGTGGTGAAACACTGGAATGCATTACCTAGGGAGGTGGTAGAATCTCCTTCCTTAGAAGTTTTTAAGGTCAGGCTTGACAAAGCCCTGGCTGGGATGATTTAATTGGGGATCAGCCCTGCTTTGAGCAGGGGGTTGGACTAGATGACCTCCTGAGGTCCCTTCCAACCCTGATATTCTATGATTGCACCCATGAACACAGTTGGAGCCTCTTGAATGCCTCAGTATGGGCTTAAGGGTGTACATTTAGGCACCCATTCAATATTTTGGCTCAACAGCTTTCATGGCTTGGGAACATCATCTAAAACTAAACTATACCATTAAGACACAGTCTGCAGTATTGCATTAATGAAGGACATCATCACAATAGGGGCTTCTTTAGGCACTATGCCTTCAAGAGGCACATAAGGGTTAGGATGTGCTATCTCTCTTCACCCTCACCCCCATGAGGCCAGCACAGAGAAGGAGAGATCATTAGTACTGTCTCCCCTGTGCCCTTTGGGCAGTGTAGTGTCACTGGCAACACTAGCCTTACACAACCCCTCCACGCAAGATTCATCAAGGACTATCATGCTTGGCCTCTGTATAGGTGTGCTAGGAGGGAAACCTCCCTCACTTATAGTGCAGTTGCTCAGATCCTAGCCTTCACTCTCTCTGCCTCATTTCTACATCTGTAACCAGGGGAGAATCCTTCTTTTTTACCTATTCACAGGGGGAGATGTAAGGATTAAACTTTTCAGAGACCTGAAAATCAGTTCAGTATGGATGTTGTGTTGTTTATTCATGGTAGTGATTCACTGAGCACCTATTTTGGTAGCAACTAGCAGAGGAAGCATTTAGATGTTAATTTACAGTGTTAGTGTGTAATTAAATCAAAACTACCCTCAAAGAGCGTTGTATGGTAGTGTTAGAGAAACTCTGTTTCTGTCTATAGTGATGTTAGCAAATGTTGTCATTTTATCTAGTATTAAACAAAAGCTTAGGGGGAAAATATCAAATGAAAGCTAGATTTACTTGGTTTATCTCCTCCCAGGTTAACCTCTTGTTTGTGGTGTCATGATGTGTGGATTTTCCCCTCCCCCTCCGCGCACACACGCTTTGGAGGGAAAAACTCATTGAAAAAACTGTAAAAAGAAGCATTTGCTAAAAGGAAGCTGCAAGTGGGATGGAGGAGATTTAATATTAAGAGAAACATGTGAAGGGGGGACTACTTCAACATTTAGCAGTTTGGAACTGTCATGTTTTTTGCTAATGATACGTTAAAAGATAAAATAGGAGCCACTGGTGCTGTCTTTCCAATGAGATGTAAAACAGGTTTTGTGAAGGTAAAGAGAGCTAATCTTTAAATTCACAAGGACTACACAGACTTGTGAGGATAACTCATTCATGTCAGTCTGACAGAGGCATAATATAAAGCCATCTAATGGCATCCCAGCTCATGTTCCTTAGAATTAGACTAGAGGAGTGGACTATATTGCTTCTCAGTTAACAAAACTGAGCCACATTCTAATCTGTTATGCAAATCTTTGCATGACAAGATTATGGAAATCCCCCAGTTCACCAATTTTCCAGGATTGGATCACCCGAGTTTCAAACTCAAATATTAAATTAAGAAGTGTTTTCTGTGTGAACAGAAAGAATGTCACAAATTTATTATGATCATGTAACTTACTCCTGTGAGTAATCCTTATGCAGGCTAGCAGACTCACTGATTCAGTTCTTACTCATGCAATTACCGTTATCCCATTGCCATCAATGGTGCAGCTGGCCTGAGTAAGGATTAAAAGATCAGGCACAATGGAATTTCTGGAATGATTAAATGTATTAACTCTTTCATCTTTCTTTTCTCTTCTGGAAAAGTATCTATATCAACCTAATAATTCTGGGAGAAATGTATTTCTCCTATATTCCTAAATTAATCAATGCAACTAAAGCAGAAAAAACTTTATAGGAAGTAACCTGTTTTTTTGGTGGTTTTTTTTTTAAGTTGAAGAAAAAATTATTTTCAATTTTTTGTATAAGAAAAATGTTGAAGGAGAAAATGTAAATGAAAGATATGAAAAATATTTTAATATAGAATCATGCATAAAAAACCCATGATCATGCTATTTTGCAGAAGTGCTAAGGAAGTATGCTCTAAAACCCACAGATTGAAAATGACAGATGGTTCTAATTCTTGTTTTACAGTATTTTCTATTTTCTCATTCAAGAATTATCCTGACTTAGTAGGATGTTGCAAATTTAAAAAACAAAAAACAACTCTTTACATTCTTGTTGAAGAGTGAAGGAATACATTTTCAGGCCACAGTTTAAAAAATCCAAAATAAAGGTTTAACTAAGGTGTTAAAAATAAAAGTAGCCCAGATCATCCCTTCCAACAGGAAGAACTCAGACTGGGGGGATGTAGGACACGAAGACCACTTAAGACTTCCTTACAGAGGTCCCCCCCCCCCAATTATTCTGTTTAAAAGTGGGACAGGTTCGCTTTTTGCTACAGAAAAGGTGGATAATCCCTTCAAAAAATATTTTAGGTCTCTAGACTTCAGCTGACCAAACTGGATCAGTCTGCAATGGGGCCCAGCAGAGTATTAGGAATCACTATTCTGATGATAGTGGCACCTTTCAAATGCGATGTAAACCAAGATTCTTCTTGCCTCTGACAACTTGTGTGTTAGAATCTGATGGCACTTTGCACAAGAGGAGTAGTTTGTAGAAGCAGGAATCTTAATTTCAGGAGGACACTTTACTCGTGCAGCTAATGCAGACCTAGATGGATGATGTGAATGAAGTGTGTGCTTTCTTGCAATCCATCACTTACTCGGTCTTTCTTCCAACTGCTAATAATAACCTCTTGAAGCCAGACTTTTACAGTATCAATACCAATGTAACTGCAAACTTCTGGGAATCAAAATACACTTTCTTTGCCTAATTGACACACATCCTGTTATATGCACATTAAGTTAACTATTACCTACATGGTCTCATTTTGTTCACTGTATCTCACGAATGATTCTTGATCAGTCTCTCTCTGCTTCTTCAGTTGTGTAATTTTGCAAACATCCAGACAAAGGTGTCGTGCTTTGAAATAAAAATATATGGATGTTCAGTTGTCTTGCTGACATTACTCTGGCTCAGCTGTTTGAACAGAAGAAATGCTTTGGCACCAACCATCCCAGACAAGCCTGCCCATATGGATTGGGATAGTATTAAAAGACCTGCAAATAAAGTAATCAGATGACATTCTTTTAAGACAAAGGTTTGGAGCCTTGAGGAGCTCAGGACATAAGGTCTGGATCCTGCACCACTGAAGTTACTGAGAGAGATGCTATTGACTTCATTGAGAGCAGTATCAGGCCTCTCACATTCTGTAAGCAGGTAGTGAGCTGTAGCTCACAAAAGCTTATGCTCAAATAAATTGGTTAGTCTCTAAGGTGCCACAAGTACTCCTTTTCATTCTGTAACCACTTGCACATGTGTGTATCCCCACTGAGTTCACTTGTATAAAGTAGTCACCTGCATAGGTGTTTACAGGAACAGGGCATTAATTACCAACTTTTCATTAAGCTAAACAGAGTGCCTAAGATCCTTTTGAAAATGGGACATAGGCCCCCTCTTAATTTTTTTATTATTATTATTTTAAGGTACATTTCATGTCCCCGTTTTCTTCAGTCCTACAGAGCAGTATTGACAATGTGAAGGTTATGTCTGGAAAAGATAATGGTCCAGGCCTTTGTAATTTTAATGAAATGTAAAAGAACTTGCTTAATGAAAATTATTGTTAGTATGATTAACACTTCTACATGGACATTGTGGCATGATTATTTTGCATTTCTCTGTGTCTTTGACACAGTTTTTGCTATTTCTGGTCTGACACCCTTTAGCACTAACACTTTATATGTGGTTACTTCTTCCACAAATAGCTATATATAGTGCCATACCTTCCACTTGTGATCAACAATAATTTGTTCTGGTAACTGCTTGTAATAGGATATGCTACTCTGGAGAGCTTTCTTTCTCTAGATTGGTTGTTTGTGTAGATTCACTTAAGCAGAACTGAATGAATTCTAAACTCTTAGTTTTACTTATTGCTGTCCACACTCTTAAATATTTCCATTCCAGACAAGGAGACACATCCTCTGCTGAGACCTTCTACAAAGTGCTGATCACCATCAATTCTCATTAACATCTGTGGGAGTTGATGTACCGTCAGCAACTTGCAGGAGGTACTCAGCACTTTTCAGGATTAGGCCCAATGAGGATATCAAATATGTAACATCAATGTATTCAGACAATTTCTGAATAGCTATTAATGGTATTTCACCAAAGCAAAATTAGAAATGCAATTCTGGTCAGATCAGCAAGTGACATTCCTATGTAACATCAACAGCAGAGATTAAAAAATGTGTGTTACTGATTAAATGTGCAGAAGTTAGTAATCAGGCTAATGATGATGTTGACCTGTAGGCTTTCAAAGCATAAAATATAACTTGTATAAACATCAAGATCAGAAGTAATGAAATCGAAAAGCTGCACTCTTCAATGAAAAATATTCATTTTATATTGACAGATTAATTCTTTGAGTGACTGGAAGCTATCCAAGATCTAGTTTATCATTGTCAACAAATGCTGCTGCTGATATCCTGAACAGCTATTAAAGCTCAGGTTTTTAAAACAGCCCATTTACCCCTACAGAAAAATGTCTGTACACCTATATGTGTGTGTCCAAATAACACAATTGGACACTAGCAGAAACAAGCATATGTAATTGTGTGCTTCTGTATGTACGCTGGTATATACACAGATACATCATCACACATGGACAGAACATATGTATTGTATTACCCATGTGAAAAATTGCAGAGACAACTGAACAGATGCATATATTCTGCACCTGTACTTCACATATGCATCCACAGTTTCTAGAAAATGGTGTACATTAAAACTCAAAGTTCATATGTGAATTAGCTTTTTAAACTTTTATTTTGGTAGAGAGTATCTGTCTGCCATTGTGTACATGCTGTGTACCCAGATCATATATATAAGCTCTCTATTATACATTATAGAGCAAAATTGATCAAAGCACAATTTAATTGGCCCATAGTGTGTATATATGTATATATGTAAAAGTATGCGCCTCCCCTCCCCCCCGATTTTTTTGATTGCACCCCCTATAACCGAGACAGACTGGAAGGCCCACTGAGGTGAGTCAGGGGATGAAAGGGCGCTCTTTCCAAGCCCTGCCATGCACCACCCTCCCCCCTGAACATTCCTCTGCAAGACCCAGGAGGGCATGCCCACACATTGAAAACCTCCATGGGATGGTCACATGCCTCCCCCCAAACTTTTAAATTATACCCACCCCACTATCAACAGTTGTGTGTTGCCCCTGAATGTGGCAGAGAAAAATTACCAAAAATAAAAAGGTAGAAGAGACACATATGATAGCTCACTCTGGGTGCTAAAATGCCTAGTTTCAGCTCTGACTGATCTAGTTAAGTTGGTGAAAACCCTCTCAGGGCTCATTTAAAAACTGCTTTAAACCTTGCTTTAAATAGTTTAAAGTCAGTAATTTTCTGACTTCAGTTAAACTGATTTAAACAAGGATTATGCTGCTTGAAGTGCATCAGCATAGGAGTTTGCACCAGTTTAACTTGATCAACTCAAAAATAGTTAAACTATTGCATCTTTCCTTGTACAGTCAGGGCCAAAAAATGGGGATCACCATGAAAACAAGTAACCTTATTTCTCCCCGATACGTACAAATGGTGGTTCATTGGCTATGAAATTTGAGAGACTGAATCTCAAATGTTTGGCAATTAGGTGATGTTCTCCTGATGGAATGTTATCATATACTTCCATTCGAGAGCATCTTTATTTTATTAATATTAGATACTTCTCATAGCATTGTAGATTTACAGCACATTCATGCAAATACGGGGATTGACGTTAAGTGCAGGTCAAATAATACCTAGCTTTTGCATCAGTCAATCTCAGAATGCCTCACAATTTTTATTAGATTTTTATTAGATTTTATCCTCATGACACCCTTGTGAGGAAAGGAAAATGGGGAACTGAGGTACAAAAAGGCTAAACAATTTGCCCAGCGCCACACAGACAGCCGATGGCTGAGTAGGGAAATGAACTTCGGTCTCCCAAGTCCTAGGCTAGTGCTCTGACCACTGGACTATTCCTACCCATACAGACAAGTGAGGATGTCTAGCCTGCAATTGGGAAGTGTTACTGCATTATTGGGAAGTGTTGCTGCATTATAAGTTGACCTTCTGAACACATGCTTGAGTGGCCTCCATCTGTGCTTCCACAGCTGCACTGCTATTGTTCAAGATAGCTTTGATGTATTCACACCTCCCATTTGCAGTGTAGACAGAAACTATGTCTTAGAGAGCACCTACACACTGTGGGAGCTACAGTAATAGAAAGTTCTTGTTATTATGGTAACACTGAAAAGCACTGACAAATTCTAAGCATTGTAAGCCTGATTTCCCTATTACGCTGTGCAGTTGTTTAAATCTGTTCACAATGGGTGTAAAACAATATCAGATGAGTCATGCATTCAAAGCCACCCTCGCATTTTGTGCTCACTTTGCATGGGTGTAGATGACATAAGGTAAAAGGCAATGGTAAATCAGTCCCAGAATGTCTTCTCATAACTGTCCTGACTAGGGCAGTCATGAGAAAAGGAATTCATACTTCACTTGTAGCTTTCTTTTGTTTAAAAACGCTTTTATCATGTCCGGTGAGAAACCCTCGAACATTAGAACTTTGAACTGGTTGAAGGGACTTCAAGAAAGAAGGGTTATTCACATTGCCTGCCTGCCTGCCTGCCTTACAACTAGCAGAGAATTTACTATTTGCAATTATCTCCTGATTGTGCTTTACAATTAGCACAGCATGGCCTTCTGCATGTCAAGTTACATGAGCAATACACACTCAACATTATTCGTGAGAATCCCCTGCACAGCTGCATATGACATGCAATAATCTACTAACCACACTTAATACATCTAGCAGATCATGAAATGAAGAGAGAGAAGGTGGCTAATTACTTAATTATCACTTTTTGTGTGTGTGTGTACGAATGCCATTATAGCGCTACATTGGTAAGGAGATGTGTGGAGACCAATTTTATTTAGAAGAAAAAAAAATCAGATGCTGTATTGTCGCAAGACAATGATATTTTGGTCCTCTAACAAGTAATTAATTCATGCACTGTAATGTAATCTCTCCTTTTTACTGAAAATATTTCTGATACACATTTTGTAGGATTTTATAGTTTTATAAAAAAACATCCATGGGTTTTGTCAATATATATTAAAGGAGAGACTTGGATGGTTGATGGGAATTGATAAAGGTATATGAAGCTTTTTATGTTTAGTTCAAATCCAGTCTGAACTGGTAATGACCTGAAATTTGTGATTATTGTGAGCTCTTTGAGACAGGGATTATATCTTTGAAGAGTGCCTTGCACATTTTGGGAGCTGCCATAATTGAGAAGTGCTGCTGCTGCTTTTGGTAATCTGGCACTGCTGAGAGGCCCCAGTCTGAATCAGTAGTGCTAGGTGCTGTACATGCTGTACCTATACTGAGGGGAAAAATGACCTTAACTAAATTGTAAGTTATTTGGAGAAGGGACAAGAGGCAACAAATGAAGATTAACAAATAATTGGAAGGAAAAGAGGGGGGACAAGGAAATTCCTAATAACATTAACAAGCTAGACTCAGTTACACTAAAGCTTTTCTTTGCCCCCTCACAACAGATGGAAACATCACCCTGATAACATCCTCTCCGGAGTAGGCCTCACCAAGTTGTGTAGAGCTAGCATAAAGATAGCCCAACACCCAGTCCTCATTTTAAAGCCACTTTGCTTTCCCATTCACCTATGCCTCAAGCAGACAAATGGAGTAGGTAAGTATCCAACCTCAAGCATATACAGACTAAACAATAGGATGCAGATAAGAAGTCTGTAATGGCCATCCGCCTAGCTATTTTCAATATGTATTTTCTCATAGGCATCATGGTAGAAGTGGGTCTTAAGGAGGAATTTTCAGGATGAAAGAGTAGTGACTATAAGGGCTACTTCATGGATGATCTTCATGCCAAAGAGCTGAAGATGCTTGTAAGGGAATCCAACAACTGGACGATAGAGGCTGGCATAAGTGGAACAGCAGAGTGGGGCATGAGATAAGGCAATAAGAGACTGAATATGTAGAGATGGGGTGAAGACATTAAACATGAGGACCAGAATCTTGTCTGTATGTGGTGAAGAAATGCACTGGATGTACATGGAGAGGCAGGTGGGGGTTACATAGTCCAAAAGGCTCAGGAAGATGCTCTTAGCAACCTTTTAAATGGATGTGAGGAAAGTGAGGTGCATTTCAGGAGGGCCAGAGAAGATGCTGCAGTACTCAAGATGGGATAATGAGGGCCAACCAGAATTTTAGTCATTTGGGCAGACAGAAAAAGGGAGGAAGAAACATCAAGATTTAGATATGTCCCAGATGTGTTGGCCTAAGGAGAAGGAGGAGTTGAAGATGACATGCAGGTTGTAGGCCTAATTGAAAGGGAAGATAGTATTTTCACCAGTGATGTGGAAGAAGACCTGAAGTGGCCTTCCAATCTTCTCTTGGATAAGATTCTGCAATAAGACAGGGAAGGTTCTAGAAAGGATACCAGGTGGTGAATAAATTTTGTGTTTTGTGGGATTCCGTGAAGGTTAAAAATCATATAATATGTAGAATAGATTTATTTATTTATATTTAAGAACAAAATACTATTATCCCTTCCTACTTATAAGGTTAAGTTGTAATGAAGGTTGTTTTTGTTTTTTTTAACGCTTTTCCTTTCTAAACACAGTTAAAGGTATCTTAAAGATTTTATCAATAAGAAAAGCTACTTAGGCAGCTAAATCCCTACATACTTGTCAGTTCTCCAGTAAGTTTCACTTATTTTGATGGGAACCCACAAGACACACACACATTTGAAAGTATAAATAATATAGTGAATCCTTGGAGTGAGAAGGAAAGCCTGTTTCCAAGCATCTGTGCCACTCTATGAGCATACAACCAGTGTGTCTGAAAGGCTAAAAGTGAGACGCTTCTGAGTTGGCTGTACGGAGAACTCTGGATGGGAATTCTGGCTCTTCCCCAAGAGCAGCATCTGTCAATTAGGAAATGAAAACAATTTATTTAAAAATCTTCTAAAAGCCTTAGAAGTGGCAAATAGAAGGAGCTATATTAGGGACACTGAGCATATTTTGCACTTCCGCTTTTCTGCAGTCTTGAATTGGCTTAATACAATATTGTTCTAGATAACAAGTCCTATGCAAGTTACTAAGATCTTCTACATCATTGTCACAAATCTGAATCAAGCTGACCTTAGTTGCACACCTAAATCTCTTGATTTCTTATATATCTCGATATAATGGTAAATTAGGAATGAACTGTTCAAATGCTTCCTGTTATCCAAGAGTATCCTTCACAACACCTATATACTGTATTCCTGTTTTCTCTAATTAGTTGCTTTGAGATCACTTCTTAGTGTTCTACTTCCAGAAGGTGTCATTTCCACAAATGCTGTCATAGCACCATCTAATCCAGCAGTTCTCAATTTTTCCAGACTACTGTACCCCTTTCAGGAATCTGATTTGTCTTGTGTACCTCAAGTTTCACCTCACTTAAACTTCTTGCTTACAAAATCAGACATAACAATACTCATGTCACATCACATGAAAAATTGCTTACTCTCTCTTATTTTGTCTGTGTGAAATTTAAGTTTGTATTGACTTTGTTAGTGCTTTTTATGTAGCCTGTTATAAAACTAGGCAAATATCTAGATGAGTTGATGTACCCCCTGAAATTCCTCTGCAAACCCCAAGGGTTATGCATACCCCTCGTTGAGAACCACTGATCTAATCAGTACATGTGTTATCAAGACTCATCCATGCTTTGTTTGACATGAATTTAATGTCCTCAATAATTTTGACAAAATACTCACAAGGTGGGCTTTGGAGAATTTTCTCAAAAAATTGACATCAATAGTAAGTAAATGTTTTTTTGGGGGGATTTTTTTTTGTTTTTGGTCATTCACCCATACTCCCCTGTGGGAATCCTCTTTAAAGTCTCAATTTTAGACCTAAAACTGAAACTTCTTTATAAAACTAGCTCAGAAAGTAATAGATCTAGGAGTGAGGTAACTAGACTGGATATTTTAAGACTCTATACACACTTTCACCTAAAATTCAAACTGAAGGGTTAGGCAAATTCCACCCTCCAATTATTTTTCTACATTTGCATGATTATCCATTCCATTTCCATCTAGAACTAGAAATTACAATGATATAGTAGAACCCATGGATTTTCTGTAATAACTTTGGCTCAGTGACATAAACCTCTCTTTTTTAGTTTCTCCATCTGTACCATAGGCTGGCAGTGAAGCTTAGTTCATTGAAATTTGTAAAGCACTTTGTTATCCTCAGGTGGAAAGCACTGTAAAAGTGCAAAGTACTGTAATATTAGAATTCCAGGAGAGGCTGTTTTCCAGCCCAGTGAGAAGCAGGGAAGTCCAGAAGTCATTCAAGGAGCTGTATTTCATGAGACTTGCAGCCTTTGTTGATTGACCCCAGAGTTCAAATCTGGTTCTAATAAATAAAAGATCTTGGCTCTTGAATAATGAGTGAACCTCAAAAGGATCAGTCTGAAAGAAAACCCTTTGATGGCATTAATTCCTGCCTCTGAGTTGCAACTTTCTTGTAAGAATAGTTGTCTTTATGCTAATCCCTGGTAGCCTAATAGTTAGCCTGGATGCTCTTGAAGTTGCCTAATCATTTGTCCCTGTCTTGACACTCTATTCTTACTAGAAGTCTCATGTTTCCTTATTTTCACTATTTACGTTGGAATAGTTGAGCACAGAAACCTATGACTTGTACTGTAATTTTATTATTTGTTTGTAGCAGTGGCAACTAACATGAAGCTCTGTTGTGCTAGGCACTGAAAAAACTAGTCAGGCAGTCCCTGTCCTGAAGAACTTGCATTTTGAATACATAAGGATGAGAAATCGTGAGAGATTAAAGATGTAAACTGTAAAGATTAGGAACTGAGAGTATAAGAGATTTGCACAGGGTCACACACCAAATATGTGGCAGAGCTGGGAACTGAATCCAGATCTCTTGAGACCTCGTCCAGTGCTTAACAACAGGATCAACCTTCCTCCCAAAATACACGAAGAGACTATGCTGAGAAAAGCAGCCGTTTGCCAACCTTTTGAAATAATAAACTCACTCCAGGATATAAGAATACTTTAAAGCCAAAAGGAGATGAAACATTTATAAGGCTCTAGTTAAAGAGGGCAGGTACGTGAATCAATTTAATCCTTAGGAGCTGGCCAGTCCTGAGGGTTTAAAAACCCTCAGCATTAACCAGAATCCTAAGTGTCTGGGAAAACCTTGCCAGAGAGGGGAGTGTTTTGTGTCTGGCTGTCAGGTTTGGAAAGTAGGTAAAGCTATCCTCTTGTGGCTCCTCCATGGAGAGAATAACAAGACTTACTGCTACTGTCATTTCAAGGAATTCACCTTTATGTCATGTGGCAGAGGTCTGTAATTTTGGAGCTTGAAGGACTTGGATTTGAACCCCAGATCCTCAAGAGTATTTGGGGGTGTGCACACCTGCATGTCTGCAATGTAGTAATGCAGTTTGTTTGTTGGTGATGGATTGGTAGATACTCAGGGAAGAGTTTCTCGGTCAGGTTTCCATGGCAGAGTCAGTCCTAGCTAGAGTGGTTTTGTTTGTTTCGTTGTTTTTTTTCTAAGAGGGCTTTTTGCTAACTGAGGGAGACACCAGTGGATGGATCTTGAGAGACCGATGTGATGGGGAAGGCTCTTCTAGAAGTATAGCTGGATGGAGAATTAGGCTAGAGTAAGTGGGTAAGAAAAAGGCATGGGAACAGAGAAGAAGCAAGAGAGAGACAGGAGCTAAATTGTCTCAATACCTAGATCTCATCTTAGAAAGTTAAGACACATTTACTCATCCTCAGTGTTCAAGATTAAAAAGTGCCAGGGACTCTAGTGTCCTTTTACAGCAAAGGTTTAGGATTTAATCATTTGTGGAAGGAAAAAAAAAACTGTCCTAAAAGGTCCCAAAAGGTATAATTTTTTTGAATGTTACTTTCCACCAATAGAAGGACCTTAAATGACCGCTAAAAAGAGTATTTGTTGTACCATAATAGCTGTGAAATACTGGCTACTTTGTACTTTTGCTATTGCCTAGACCAGTGGTTCCCAAACTTGTTCCGTCGCTTGTGCAGGGAAAGCTCCTGGCGGGCCGGGCCGGTTTGTTTACCTGCCGTGTCCACAGGCTCGGCCGATCGCGGCTCCCAGTGGCCGTGGTTCGCTGCTCCAGGCCAATGGCAGTACGTCCCTCAGCCCACGCTGCTTCCTGCAGCGAACTGCGGCCACTGCGAGCCATGATCAGCCGAACCCAGGGACGCAACAGGTAAACAAACCAGCCCAGCCTGCCAGGGGCTTTCCCCACACAAGCGGTGGAATAAGTTTGGGAACCACTGGCCTAGACCCCTAGCAGATGAAAGGTGAAACTGCTGGAGGTGTTTGAAAGTTTGGGGATGAAAAGTTTAGTTGGAAAAAATGACCTTTTTACACAGACAAAATGTTTTATTCAAATTTAAAATAAAAAAAATCTGATTTAGTGAAAAATATAGTGCCTATTCTATTTTTTTTTTCTTTTCAAAATGTAATTGAAAATGTTATAGAAGGGGCTATGGGATTTTTTTGTTTACCAAAAGTGGTTTTTAATAAACGAAAATGTTTAACTATTTTTGATCAAAATGTTGGGGGGAAAAATGGCAATTAAAACCAACAGAAGAGGATAGATTTTTTTTTTTTCAAGCACTGGCATGAAAACAACTTTTGAAATTTTTTTCTTCATGGAAAAGGAATTTGTCAACAAGTTCAATTACAAATAACAAAGGTTCTGTCTTTTATTTTGCAAGTGGTAGTGACATATATTCTGTTTGGAAGAGAAGGGCCTAAATCCAATATATGATTATTCTCATAAAATCCAAAGTGTCTTCACTAAAAAGTAAAAAGCAGCAAAAAGACAATGGTGAATTCCTGGCTACCCATGTAGCCATTATACAGTATTTATTCTTTTTAGGGCACAATCCAAAAGCCATTACTTCATTTTAATAAGAGTCTTTCTCCATACATTTCAATGAATTTTGGATCAGCCCCTTAATCTGTAATGAAGCATATGTCATTACCAGTGAATCTCACGTTACGTTGAATGTCATACATTGTGGGTAATAAGCAATCATCATCTTTGGATATGACAAGACTGTCAGAAATTTTAAGAAAAACACAATATTTTCAGGATTGGTAACCATGATCTGCCAATATATGATTAAAAATTCAGTGAAACAGATGGGAACAGAGCAAATAGGTACTGTGCATGCCTGACATCTCTGCAAAACATGGTTCACCAAATACTCAAATTAAACTACTATTTCCACTTCTCTAATTCACATCTAATTTCAGTCATCAGAATGCTTTCAAGATATATAGTATGGTTTGTTTCCCAGAAATATGGCTTTTTGAAATGTTTTTATTGCCTCTGGATTAAGGGAGAAGCTACTCTTTAGCAATCAATTGGATGTGCAAGCATTTACAGAATGGATTGAAAGTTTCTTCCCTCTGACAAATTCAGCCCATGCCAAATGTATTTAAAGGCAAATTCTTTGTCATTGCTTTTAACCTGTTACTTGTTTCCCAGTGGAAACTGATATTCTGTACAAAGAGGGATTTAATTATCTAAGGAATGATGTAGTGACTTAGTGTAAAATGAAATATTCCTACATCTCTGATCTGAACATTTTGCTGGTGTGTGTGCTTTTTATAAATATAAAAATACACACTTGACATAAGATATGACACATTGCACCACCACAATATATTGCCTGGTTATTTCATCATTGTGTCCTATTCACTAAGGAAGATCTTCATGCATTAGCTTCCTTATTTCTTTGCTAACATTTACACCCAGAAAGAGAGTTCATATTGTAAAATATGAAAAAAGAGCAAAGTAGAACATTAAGACTGGCTGCTGGGTATTGACTGTGTTTAGGCAAAGAAATATTTCACAGATGACAGATGCAGGGTTATTCTGGGATGGGTAAAATAGCTCAGTGTCCTTTTCAATATACTATATGATCCATTTTTATGCCACCACTGGCAAGTTCTTGGAAAGAAGTGCTTTATTATAGTAGAGCTGCAATGAGCTGATTGCCAGAGACAAATTCTGTTGGACAAGCCTCTCTAGATTAGCTTTGAAACTTTAACTTTCCCAACTTTAACTCTGTCTTGAGCTTAAAGGAAATGTAAACTCTTCGAAGGATTATGAATTTACATTTGGAAATTCACTTGCTTAATCTAATAGGATTTGTGTGGTGCAGTGGCATCCCAGCCATACCCACTTTTCCCTACTGCACTGGTAGCATCGGGGGGGGGGGGGGGAATAGCAGAAGAGCCCCTATGCTCGATGTGGGGGGAACCTCAATATTGATGCAAAATTATTTATTTATTATAAGTTATTAAAACTTGCCTTTACTGAATATTACAAATATGATAACTACCTTGCTTATGAGCCCAAATATTCAGGTTAGTAAGGAAATTCCCATTAAATTTCTGCTTTCTGTCAACAATAGACAGGCTCTAAAGTGACAGAGAAGGGGACACTTCCTCAGCCATATAACTTTTATTTTGCTTTATTATTCTATAGTATTTTCTTTTACAATATGTTTTGAAAGATGTACAAAGTGTCATTGTGACTTTTGCCTTGTACCGAATAGTTGATCGGAGTCTTTAATTGCAAGTTGTAAATTTTACTACAATCACAATCTATAAACTTCGTAGTGAAAAGGCAAACAAACCAACAGGAGTGTCTTTTCAAAGGACAGGGTACATCCCTTATCTCAGACACCTGTCTGGTGTAGAGATTCTCTATTTCAAGAAAACAGATTTTGTATGGATGCTGTCTATTCAGGATCAAAGAGAAGTGATGCTTAGGGTTGTCTTGTCTTAGAGCTGTAAACTAGGTCATAAAAGTGAGCTTCTCTTTTCCCCTTATTCTTTAAAAATGAAAAACCTTAGTATAAACCCATATAAGGAATTTTAGAAATATCCTTATTGAAATTTAATTTCTTTTCTAAACACTTTAAAGTTTTCATTCTTTAAATGTTAGAGAACATTTGTGGCTGGAAATTTTTTTACCGAAGATATTGGATTATATGTCCACTTAAAGGAGAAAATCTTTAGCTGTTAAAGATGACATAAGCTTCTTTAGAGAGGTATATTTGCAAACATGTTGTTTCTAAATTGAAGCTTTTGTGTAATAAGTTGTCATGTGAATAGTTGGGTATTTTATGTACAAAGGTAGCTGTAACTGCTTACGAAAATAAGGAGCCCTTTGAGTATAGAGATATGTTTATTGATTGGGAATGAGATATCTGGCAATGCTCAAGCAAACACTCACCAAACTCAAGAGAAGAACTCACAAAAGAATGGTAAAAGGAAAAAAAACCACAATAGCTTATTTGATCATTTGAGTTTAAAGACTTTCTTTGAGTCACTTAATTTTAAAAAATATTTTGAGAGCTGAAAGACCTTTAGGGAAAAAAAAATATGGACTCATTCGAGGTGGGGAAAAATCAACTTCTACTAAATCCCTGATGTTACTGAAGGAATATCTCAGAAAATGCACCGAATAAAAGAAAGAGTTCGAGGTTTAACTGTAAAGATGTCCAGAGAGTTACTTGCCACAAAGACGCAAGGAATTACAACGCTGTTGCCTATTAATTAGCAGGTTGTATATGAATGAGGCTTTCAAAGCCGTCCCACAAGAGTGTTCAGCCAATGAAAGGTGACAACAGCTGATA
This sequence comes from Caretta caretta, assembly GCF_965140235.1. NCBI lineage: Eukaryota > Metazoa > Chordata > Testudines > Cheloniidae > Caretta > Caretta caretta. The sequence goes on from NC_134209.1 coordinate 58,838,167, forward strand.
TTTGAATCCAGCCATGCCCCTGAGGAGGTGGGCCTCCCACCTTCAATAGGATGATGGAAAGAGAAGAGTATGAATTCCTCTGAACTGAACATACATTGTCTTACAGTCACACTTGTTATACTCTGACACTCATAATGTTATCCATAAGTGTTCTTAGCACTTCTCTCGTCTCACCCTGTTCACCTGATCTCTAGAAGCAATTTAACAGCAGCAACCAGACAGCTAAGAATGAAGAAGCAACCTTTCAGCCCAGCACTGCTTCTGAGCATGAAGACATCAGACTGCAGGGTTACTGGACATGGAAAGGGATTAGATTCAAATTTTCTTGTAATAATTTTAAGGGTATGTTTTAATGTTTGTGTAGTTTGACAGTTTTCCTATTAAACACCTGATCATAAGGGCAGTGATGTCTGGAAAGAAGACATAAAATAACTTTGGTAAACAGAAAGAAGTAGTGGGATTTAATTTGAAATTAAGATTCTTAAGAGTCATTTGTTTGTCTCAGGACTGGTCCTTGAATGGCTTATTTTTAAGTAACTGAGTTAAAACCTTACTTCAGTTTTATAAGACTTCCTTAAGATCACTTAACTCTGTCCACTTAGAAACTTGTTTGATTTATCCTGGATAATCTAAAAGGAGTCAACAACTTTTAATGGAATTCGTTTTTCCATCTATGAACTGTTCGGTATCCACTGACAGAACTCACTGTAGATTTTGAAAATCATGTACTTTGGTTTTAATTCACGTTAAGTGTGTCCCGACCAGGGTAGATCCACTCGTAATGGTGTAATCTCTCTTGAAAGCTCTACGCAGTGAGAAATACAGAAGGAATTGTCCATAATCTCATTGCTGCAAATCCATCCACTCTGTCCTGAACATTATGGAGAGTCATAGTCCTAAGCAGCAGGAGATGATTAAATGGTATTTCACACTTGCATGACGACAAACCCCACTTTGTGAAATCATTTTGGAGTTGAAAAAGCCACTGACCAGAAGCACTTGGTGTTGCAAGCTTCCACACTGCGATTACCACTAATTTCTGAACGGTCAGTGCAGCTCTTATTCTGTTGTCCCTGCACTGGAGGGCTGGTGTGAGCATGACAGAGATCCAGGAAGGTGCTCTTGCACATCCAAATGTTCTGCAGCCATTGCTTATCATTCCAAACCTGAATTATGATATGATCCCACCAATCAGTGCTCTTTTTGCAGACCCAGAAGCAATGCTACACAAACTGTAGCTGCTCCATGAGCACCACCAACAACATTGCATTAGTTTTTGCTGTGTCTCACAACAATCTGTCATCCACAAAATCATGTTTCCTTCCCTCCTCCCCCACAGTTCTCTGGTATTTGCTGAGCCACAGGACATTTGTCCTGTGTTTGCAATGCTCATGACAATTAGTATAGAGCTGAGCAGGCTCCATGCTTTAGTCAGAGATGGGGGACAGCAAGAATTGTCATGCATTCTGTGGGATTTTTTTTAATTGTGAAAATTATGGGATATAGATGACATTATGGAATGGAGAAAATGGCATGGTGGGAACTTGACCCCTTTTCCCAGTCATCCGTTAGCGACTTTTCTGCTCTGCTAAGCACAGACAAACTTTCCCAAAAGACAGTGCAACATTCTGTGGTGAGTTGCACACTGGGGATACTAATCCATGGTACACCACACTATGCATCAACCCAAGTGCTTCTGGTGAGTACAAGTAGTGTTGATGCAAGAAGCCAAGTATGCACATGCACAAGTAATATACTAACTGTGGTGGCTTTATGCTGATGGAACTTGGCCAACCAAAGTTTGTAATGTAGACATGGCCTATGCTTCTGTGGTGCCTAATGTACTCTAAGAATAATTAAATAGAGCTTCCAGGGGAAAAATATATTGAGTACTGTAGTATTCAACAATTCCATAAGATGGCAAAGTCTCTTTCTCTTATAAGAGGAGATGAACTTCCTAGGGATGAGCAAATCAACTCATACAGTTCTCAGATATTTTAAATTGGAGATGGTTGAATTCATAAGCACAGCTGTACAAATATGAGCAGAGAGGGAGAGATAAAATACTGTGGGGGCGGGGAATTGTGTGTATAATATTCCAACATGCGCGTGCGCGCACACACAGCTTGTTAACTATGATGGAGTTAAGTTACTGCTATGTACTTTCAATTTTAAAGTAAATAATGTTGTGGGGGTGTTTGTGATTTTTCCGTATCTAAGCATTCAGAAATCCAAGCATATTAAGATATGGAAATGCACAGTTAAGACACTCAAACAACCCTACAAGTTCTGTAGTGATACCATGAGGAACAATAAAAATAATAAAGGTATATTTAAAAAAGGAAGTATCATTAAAAATTTCCTCCAAGCCAGGGTGATAAGTGATAAAAATATATTTTATATTTGTATGATTATTGCATGGTATCATTAACACGGCAGAGTTAAGGTTTTGTGTGCTGCAAGTGTGCATTTCCATACTCTAATTCTGACTTTCTGGGTTTCTAATGCTTATTTTGGGGAGAATCACAATATCACTGTAATGTATTCTATCTCTAAATTACTGATATATATTTCAAACCTTAAGACCATCTTGACCCTGGTGGCTTTTTGGTTGGTTGGTTTGACTTTTCTGGGGATGAAGCAAAGAGAAGTATGGAAATATATATTCTATAATGTAATATACAGTGTGTTTGAACATATTTTATGCATATTGTATGATGGACACCCACCGATTGATTCCATTGTTTTTAAAATAAATGCCCTTAAAATACCCTTCTTGACTGGTGTATAATTTCCTGGGGAAGAAGATTCTCATACTGATTTTAGAAAAACCCAGAAAATAATTTTGCACAAACCTCACATTTCAAACTGCACAAGACACACCATTCCCAGCCTGTGTATCAGAGGTATTAGAGTTCAGATGGACATTCTTTGAACCATTGATATTAATAAAAAGGAAAATTTTGTAATTATGGTATGACACTGTTGAGACCACATCAGTGTGTCAGTTTCCAACCAAAAGAGTAGCTTATTAGTGTTTTTGTGTTTTTGTTTTTTTTTAAAGCTGGTCTTGATTACCAGACACCAGGTAGAGCAAGAGAAGTACCAATGAGTGCCTTTCTCCTTTAGGCTGTAAAATCCAGTATCAGGAGCCACCAAGTTACTTTCCTTTTTCCCCAGCTCATGGGGTGGAATGAGGCAGAGAAGAACTACACTGCTTCTCTGCCTTTTAGCCTCAGCAGAGATTAATGTAGATCCTCATACCATACTCTTGTCTTCCCATCTTCAAATGCCTGGGAATGGATAGGGAAATGGATTCTGGCCTGATGATCCCTTCTTAATATATGGGCAAGAGGGTGAGAAAAGAAACTTGACCTGACACCTGTTCTCTGAAGAGAAGTGTACTAAAGATTAATGGGAGCAGAAAATAGGAATTCATGGACCAGGAGAGGGGCCATTCAGCCAAATTGAATAGCATCCAAATTCCCCAAAGATATAAGGCTCAACATTTGGCAAAACACTGTTACCACTTTATTGAGTGGCTAGACAATGGTTGGGGTCCTGGGGTTCCAGCTAAAACTAGAAATTGATGGAGTCTGGTATTTTTCTTTGATGCAAATGTGTTTGTTTACAAGGACTGGGTGAAATCCTGTGTGTTTGAATGCAGGAGTCAAGAACAAAAGCAGTTTCTTAGGCTCCAGCGCCCAAGCTTTTTTACCCAACATGAGATCCAAAAGTGCTTTCTCTAACATTTCCAGGACCACAGTGTGATTACAAGCTCCTGCTTGGTTTCCTTACTTCTCCATCTCTTTCTGTTCTTATCTGTTCTCAATTTTTGTGTGTGTTCTCTTTCTACACACACATCCCTTCTGTCTTAGGGGTGTGGCGGGAGGGGGGAGGGGTCATGCTCAAGGGAATTTTAACTCAACGCAAAACAAGGTTTCTCTCAGTTCATAACCATTCAAAATAGCCAAATACTGGGCCTTATGCAAATGTGTAGTAATTTATTTCTAATAGATACACAGTTTTTAATATGAGTATTTTGTTTTGAAGCAGGGTGCCCCATAGCCTGTACCTTGCTTCCATGTCCCAAATAAGAGAGCTTGGGGTTCAAGAATGGGTCATTTTAAATCGTGCATAGTCATGCCTAGGCGTGCCCCTGTTTAAACATTTAAATGATGTTAGTGTTTTAAACAAACATCTTGCTTAGACTACAATGCTGTGTATGTGGACCAGTCCTGCAGACTAATTGAAAAATTTATGGCATAATTACAACTGAGAATCTGACATCGCACATATTGATTTTTCTGCTCTTTATGATATGATAAAACTTAATTCCTGTCTGTGTGTTTTATAAAATAAAGTTTAAAAAAGAAGATTCTGGCCAGTTATCACTTGTTTTAAGATGTGAGCAGTGTTAGTGATTGATTAGTTTTTTACTGTAATTATTAGTATTCATCATTTATCTTAGTTTGTGGTGAGTGGACAATAAAATGCATTTTGTTTCAATAATAAATGGATTCTGGCTTGTCCAGTGTCCTAATTTAAAACAATTTAATGACTGTTCAAATTTTTAGACTCATTTAGCTCTCTTCTAATGAGCAAGCAATTACTGTTTCCTTGGTAATCCTATATCTCCAGTATTGTTTAATACTTCAATTATTTATTTCATAAGCAATTTAAATCAGTTGGAGGAAAGTGCTAGTTTGTGCCATTTGTTTTATGATCTCAAGATTTGTGTACCTTTAAATCAAAAGAAAAGTGCCTGAATCCAAAGTACTGGGGGAAAAAAAGTGTGCTTTGTATATATGAAGCTTTAAAAAATGGTCAAATATCTAGCTATAAGATTGTCTGTTCCTTGAGGACTTCAAAATAAATTTTTGTATGTTAATCTCCTCTCAAATGATACCAGCACCGGTATGCTACAAGCTGCATATTCTATATGTCTGAGCTTAATACTCCCAAACCCCATTAAGAAATATTGCACATACCGCCTTGTATCAGACACCAAGCCAGGCACACTTCTGACACTTACCAATATCACTCTTTTTTTTTTCTTTTTTCTTCTTTTTTCAATCTAGACTGAATTTCAGCCAACCCACACTCCAGACTAGTCAAGCACTGAGAAAATGAGTTAAGCTCACCATGTGGATCCCATGAAAAAGAATAAGTAATTGAGCTGAGTGTCATCTACATTTTGACAAAACAGCCCAATTCATCTCATCAACTCCCAGAACAGCTTCACATAAACTTTGAACAAGAGAGGTAACAGAGTGGAGTACTGTAATACCTTCAAGAGAGAGTCCTCAGGGTAGATAAGCAATGTCCAATATCACTCTCCGAGATCTTTCAGAGAGGAAAGATGGAGCCACTGCATTTATTTTTATCCATCCTTGCCAATGTCTGCAGATGACACTTCATGGTTAATATTAACAAAGGTTGCTGAGTGACCTAAAATCATCAGCATAGAAATTTGACCTCTGTACTTTGCCAGGAGATGATCATAGATCAATTAAACAAATGCAGAATCTGTATCATACCCAGGCTGAAAGCTACGCTGAAGAGTTTTGGAAGTCCAGGGTTCCAGATAGCACAAGAGTGGTTTCCACCACCTTCTTCAAAAAAAGAGAGGTCTAGAGAGAGGGATATAATTGATCAGATTGCAAATGGTTGAGCAAGGAAGGCAACTGCTTATTGGAAGGATGCTGGCACTCTGCACTCCTATATAGATGAGAACAGTGGAATCGAAAACATGTTTGTTTTAACCTGTGTTCTGTTACCTCATGTGCTGTAAAATAGTCTCATGCAGCCTAATTTCACCATGCATATCATATGACTATCAGAATGACAATAAGTCTGAAAAGGTCCAGAACTCTTAGAATTGATCCATCCACCTCCCAGTCCTCCAATCCCTAGCTAGCAGAAAGTAGCAACATGTAGAAATAATTTCAGGACAGCAACATAAGCCCTTTGTCCACATTTCACATTCTAACATTCCTTTCAAATCTTCAGATCTTATCAAATTGTTTCTCCAGAGATGTTGTCCAGTGGATATCACTCAGCTATCCTCTTTGAACTGGGTTGAACCTAGACTGTGGCTTCTCTCTACATGTAATAAGTACTGGGATTCTCTCCAAGACCTCTTTCCACTCAGCTCCCCAGCAACTCAGTTTGACTCCAGATTTTGTCACTTGGGAATCTCTATTTGGCATACAGCAAAGCTAAGTTGGGTCAGTCTGGATCAGACTCAAGCACGGGGGATGGGTATAGGGTATACCATATATCCAAAGTTACACAGAAAACCTCTTCATTTGTATACATTTACACATTCCATTTCATTTACCTCACATTCTGTTGGTTACTTTGTAGGAACCAATCCCTGAACAGCATGCTCTGTCCACACTGTCCATGTACAATTTTACATCATCTTATGTTCCAGGCTTATCTTGTCCACTGAAAATGATTTCTTGAGAATTCCCATTTATCTTCGCTAGTACAGACTTTGTCTCTTAGCTTACTGACCCATTTACCTTAGTTTGCACAAACATTCTAATACTAGCCTACTGATCCATTTACCTCTATAATGCTGTCTCCCCAAAAATGAGGTCCCGCCCACGTCTGATGTCTCATATCAAGCCAGGCCTACAGTAAGCAGTTATGCAACCATTTCATATTGTTGCAGGAGCCATTTTGTCCAAAAAGGAAGTAGAACTATATTTTTAGAGAGTGTGTTGTATTTATCTTTTCTTTCCTTTTTTTAAAAAGAATGTTTGTTCAGCAGCAAATTTTTGAAACAAATTGCACACATTGTAAAGGATTGAAGAAAGGGGAATCTCAATATTTTATTTTCTGAGAAACAGTGGGGAGTTAGTTTTACTTGTATATGCTAATCCATAGATTTTTAAGGCAAGAAGGGGCCATACTGATCATCTATTCTGACCCCTATTTAGCTGGGAGGAGGGATAGCTCTGTGGTTTGAGCATTGGCCTGCTAAACCCAGGGTTGTGAATTCAATCCTTAAGGACATCATTTAGGGATCTGGGGCAAAAATTGGGAATTGGTCCTGCTTTGAGCTGGGGGTCTAGACTAGATGACCTTCTGAGGTGCCTTCCAACACTGATATTCTATGACCTGCATAACATAGGTCATAACATGAAGTGAGCTGTAGCTCACAAAAGGTTATGCACAAATAAATTTGTTAGTCTCTGAGGTGCCACAAGTACTCTGTTTCTTTTTGTGAATACAGACTAACACGGCTGCTACTCTGAAACCTGAGTAGCAATTTATGTTTCAAAATCTGTAGTTGTGGTTGAGCTAGAGTGTATATTATAGGGGGGAAACCCCTACCAAATCATGATTTTAAAAGTTCTAATGATGGAGAATCCACCACAACCCTTGGTAAATTGTTCCAATGATTAATTACCCTTACTGTTTAAAAAATAAAATAAAAAATTACATCTTATTTCTCATCTGAATCTGTTTAACTTCAGCTAATGACCAGTTTTTTAATTTTGTACACTTTTTTTTTTTAGGTCAGACCATACAAGAATAATCATCAATAAAGAGACGTTTTGGGAAAAGAAAAGGGAAGGAGAAAAGCCAGAAGTTTTCTTCACTGTACTGAGCAGGATACAGAAAGAAAAGCAGAGGTGAGTTGAGTTGGATTTTTTCCCTTTTAACTTCCTTCTAGACTTTACATTAAAATATAACCATTTAGAGAACTGCAGGTGTGTTCTCCTTTTTCACCAGTTATCAATGGTATCCTTGCAACAATAGCCGTAAAAGGAGTGTTTCACTGTGACAAAGCAGAGGTTTAATGTGCTCCCTTTGCTTTGGTATCCTGTGGAGCTAATAGATATCAGACAGGAGCATGAGGTGACAGCTTTTGCACACATGCATTTGTTTTCAGCAATGCCAATATGTTCAAAAGATAAGTCACTGTGGGACATATGCTTTTTTTTAATGTGATGATCTTTTGTCACATCAATTGAGAAAGGAAGTAATCACTTGGGAATAGCTACTTTATACATCTTCAAAAGACTTCCAGAAGAGAAGAAAGCCATGTGTGACTATAAAATATAGTAAATGCCAGAAAAGGTGGGTCATTCTCACTACAAGCAATAAGACCCCTCAGGCCAAATTCAACACTGGTATAAATCCATTGAAGTGACTGGAGTTATCCCAGGATGAATCAAGTTCATCATCTGTGAGGGGAAAAATAAAATAGAGAGAACATTTGGAATATAGTCTTTTATGCCAGAATGTGCTATACCTGTGTGTACTCCAGAAACAAGTGGCTTGTCTTGTCTAGTACTATAAACCTTCTTCCCAGATAGTGTTGGTTAGGTGTTTGCTTGACTTAATTAAACAATACTTGTCAATCATTCTTGTGTATTGACATTACTTAGGCTGCAAGGGATTTGGCCAGACATTGTCCCTTTGTTCTGTGTCTATACAATGCCAAGCCCAAAGGGGTCATGGTCCATGACTAGGATTCTTGGTGCTTCTGCAATTCAGTGACTAAATAATCATAATAGGTGTGGGCAAACCACCCAAGGTAAAATAATGCTCTTCTCCATGAGGACAGATTCTGCTATACTTATTCCCATTTTGTAGTAACTTACTCTATAAGTTGAAGTTTATCTTATTAATATAAATGTAATAGTCAGACATTGTCATCCATTTAGACCTTCACTGTGGAATTCTGCTTGCCTCGCTTCAGACCCATATAGAGACTGCATAGTAATTCTGGTAGTAGCGCCACATGCAGACAAAATAGTCTCCTCCTATAGATCAGAGTGGATAGTTACCGCTGCTGTTGACCAGGACAGGATATTGTGGAGACATAAATCCATATTTCTGTAGATTCAGTGGCACCAATACCCTCACAAAACGAGTGTAGAGAGGCTGTGGCTACTATTACAAGCCTATTTTCTTACGATGGGATTTTCAAAAGCACTCAGCATTAGCCTAAATCTGCTTCCCCTTCATATCAGTGGAAATTTTAATGCTGAGCACTTCTAAAAATCCTACCCTAAACATATAAGGTCTCTGAGCAACATACCTTCTTGTTTGTGTGGAAAAATTTAACTATTGTATAGGGCCATGTACAAATAGAGCACTAACAGATTTATTTTTTAAACTGATAGCATTGTATATATGTCCAACATTTTACCCAGTCAGAGTGAAACGTACTTTCAGCTCTGAAACTTTCAGTTCAAAATGACTCAATCACAAGTTGAATGCGTTTGGTGATTAATTCCTTGGTGGTTCTCATTTTTGAGTGTCAAAAACCATTCAGTGGTCTAGATTAACAACTCCTGCATAATAAAAGTTGGGAGAGGGGTCTCAGAGGCATTTTCTGCAAAGATTTCTTCAAGAGTCCCGCATAAAAACCTCCTTGGGGTGGGAGAAGCACATCTTCATTTGCCCTTCAACAGAAAAGACCATGGAGCCTGCCTTCAAAACTGGCAGATACTCACAAATCCATGTGACTCTGATCCTGGTAGCCCACTTTCCTTTCCCCTTAGGTTCCTGGCAACACATACCACTGCCTCCCTTTGGTCACAGGATCCACAGGGAGAGAAGAACTCTGCAGAAAATATTAGACAGTAACTTTTCTGACTTACTTCCAAAGGGCTGGAAGGGGGGAAAGTTGTGCATTTCACTCCTGTCCCAGGCCTAATCAATTCTCACTCTTAGGCCAACATGAATGCTAGACTAGGGCCTGGAGTTCTATGAAAGGGAAAAGGATAGTGCTGTGGAAGCAATTGAGCCTCACTTCAGCACCAAATTGGGAAATCGGATGCCTTCTGGTTGCAGATGTAGAGGGAATGTTCTTGGCCAGTAGGATGTTCTTCTGCTTAAAAGAGGCCCAAAACTGGACAAGCAAAATGTTGCATCTCAGGAATGTTTTGATCTGTGGGAGCTGAACATCTCTCCCACTTCCAAGTTATAGCCTGACGCTAGTTTCTCATGTTAAAGAGCATGGACTGCGGATTTGCTAGAACATATTTTGTATACTAGAACCACATAATTCATTGTCAATGAGTACTTTGGGAATGTATTGCTAAGATGAACTTCTGCCCTTGCAGGCTGTTTTGTGGCAATTAACAGTGAATATACAAGTCTACACCGTATATTGCCTATATACAGGTATGTAGTTGTAGATGTTTTGTTTTTCAGTTCAATACAATAATTAAAATTAATTGTATCATTTTTCATTTCAAACTTGTGTCAACTACTGTGTGTTACATTGATTTGGAATTAGCAGTCATAACTATCTAGGCATTCAGAGATGTTGAATTAGCATTAACTGTAATGGATCAGAACTATTTTTTTTTCTAATATGTATCTTAACAAGCTATTCAAATTCTCCTTGCACTCTCTTTACTGAGTGACAGCATGTACAGACCTTATTTAGTTTTTATTTATTTTCTCTTTTAAAACCAAATGAATGAGCTTGTAAATTGTTTTTTGGGGGGAAATGGTCTCTATTCAAGCAGAGGTGTTTTTCAAGCAGTATAAGTTTTATAGTCTAATCATTTAAGACTTCATTGTCTACTTAATTTACATATTAGTACTTTCTATTCTGGCTTTTTCAGGATTCTTTATGCTACAATATACCTGACTTTATATAAATTTGTCTCCTATTCTAGTTATGTACATAACATTATCAGTCTGTCCACATTTTGATAAACGTAGTCAAACAAACACTAAAAACTTCACTAGTGCTCCAGATTTTACTATTGCTGTTCTGAGATTTTTCTCTGCTATAGAAATATAAACATATTCCCCAGGGTTCCCAGAAAACATCACCCCTGTGTTTCTGCATGTGTATTTCAGCAAAGGGGCTCCAGCAGCAATTTTGAGTGTTTGCAATTTTCAGCCCAGCTGGTAGCAGAGGGGCTACAGTGACAGAAATGAAGCCAGTACTATGGTTTACAATAAACACTTTGTGAACTCCTTGATAATTAAATGCACTCTCCTCTAATTCCTACTTTTCATTCTGAAGAATGCAATATTATCTACATTATCTAAATGCACTTTCAGTTAAAAAGCAATAAAATTAGCATTTTAGGCGATAATTCAAATCAACGTGTAATTCTTCTATACACTACTTTTTCTTTAAACCAGAGCAATCTGGGGAAGTTGTTTTGCTGTCCTTGGTCAAACTTAGTATAATTAACACCTTGCCCCATGTGCTTCTTTATTGTCCATAATACAACATAATGGCTATGGTGACCCAGTGATCACACAAGCAAAATGACAGATTGCTAATCCTTTCACATTTTAATACTGCCTTTCTTCCTATTTCAGTAATTATATAGTTTACTTCTCTGGCTCTACAACAAAGTCAGTTAAAGAGCTAAATTATTTCCTGGTATCACAACCCTTATTGAACTATTTGTATGGGCTTTTCTTCCACTTTCTAAATGTGTGAAAATAAACTGCGGAGAAGCAATTTACTTGAAAACCATACACTGCTTTTAGTTGCTTCCCAGTTCACATGATGGAAAATTTCTATTGCATTTTTGTTTGATAAAGTAACAAATTGAATTAATTTTACAATGTAGCCCAGTTACTATGCAATCAAGAAAACTCATTTTGTTCTAAGTTGCTCCTTTGGTCAGAGTTAGACACCAGAGATCATTCCATGATTCTCTCTGGTGCTAAGGTCATTTACAATGAGCAATGGGAAAGCACTAATCCTGCCTCATAGCCCTCCATCTGCAGGAGCAGATGACTATTCATTTCAGAAATTTGTCCCAATATAGGGCAAAGTGCACATCTGCTTAATCATCCAAATGGCCTATTTTTATAAATAGATTCTTTCTTTGGTGGAAACACAAACACACACATACAGTAGAGTTTGTTTGTAGTTTCAACTATTGATTTCATTATTTTAATGGGTGATAATCCACATTATGGAGTAACACAGATCTTTCTGAGTAAAGCTTTCTCAAACCCCTTTATTAGAATATGCTACTTAAAATGATTAAGTATTAGTATAATTTTGTTTGAATACCTGAATTGATGGACATTGGCAGTTGTTTGCTGCTGTAGGCAGAGAAAGAATTGCATATATAAGATATTCCCAATGACCCTAAATGGTGCATTCACTAAGGAAGATGTAATATGATGTTGGTGGGATCTTTTATTTGAAAAATTGCTTCCATAAATCACCATTACAACCTCCCTCCTCAATTCTGTTACTTCATGCTAGAAGGCAACTTTTTTCATCTAAAGGAGATAGATGAAGAGCTTTGAAACAATTTTTATGCACACAGAATCGGAACATGCTGGTTCTACTGATAACAGAACACAGTTGTTTTGTAGTGAAAGTGCACTAAGGGAACTATATTGAAATAATATGAGGGTGTGTATCATACAGAGTTGCTGTGGAAAAAGCAGCATCCATCAGGCAAGTTATAGTAGTATTACAGAGCTATGTGCTTTTCAGACATTAACAATATTTCAAAGGAATACAAAGTTATTAATGCATTAAAAAGATAGACCCCAACCCTGCACAGTGTTTCAGACACAGTGAGTCACTCCACCAGTGCAAAGAGAGAGACCTTAAACTGACAAGATATGGTTCATAAAGGATCTATACTGGTTTTATACCACTGTATGCACACTATGCTGGCTCCCCAGTGCTCCCGGGCTAGATTAATGCCCTCCTGGCAAATACAGTTGACCCCAGAAAGACCAGAACAGATCTGTCCCTAGATCTGTCCCTATTCTTTGTGTGGCACAAAATTGTTTAATCTCCTAAGGGCTGTATTACTTTGGTCTAATTCTGGTTGTTGGGCTGGGTGCATACATGGCAAGACTTGCCTATGGTGTACAGGAGGTCAGACTAGATTATCTGCTAGTCTTTAAAGGTCTTAAACACCATGACTGTGAGGGGCAGCTTTGTACTCTTCCCAGGTTGCACTAAGCTCACCTCAAATATAGTGAAGTATATGCCCCCTAACTTTTTTTTTCTGTTAAAAGTGCTATATCTTGTATTAGAATGACTGAGGGGGTACTGGTAACTAATGGGATATGTTAGAACTTTTACCGGATGTCTGCTTCACATTCAGTCCAGGTGGGTAATGGTAGGGGGGGCTTTTTATCATTTAGTATAAACAATATCTAATGTATTTTTGTACATTATATTCCAAAATAAAGTCATAAAATGAAGAATATTTTATACTTGTGTTAGCAACTTACCATGAATTTTACTTGAATGGTTTACAATAAAATGTTAACAATATTTTACTTGTCATAGGGAGAAAATACAGCAAAAAGGTGTATGAATAAATGAGTATAATTCACTCATGCAGACCATATTTCCTCCAAGCAGTGCCAGAATTGACATGTTGTTAGAGTTTGGATCTCTTACATAGCAGAAAGATCTAAAAAATCAAAGGTAGATCTCTTTGTATGACATGCATTTGAGAAGGTGTGCGTATCATTAGTATCTGCCAATGTTGGTATAGCAATGACCCATTTCCTTTATTTTCAAACACATCTAACCAAACAGCAGGTTGACCAGATGTCCCAATTTTATAGGGACAGTCTTGATTTTTTGGGGTCTTTTTCTTACATAGGTTTCTATTGCCCCCCCACCACCACCACCCCAGTCCTGATTTTTCACATTTGCTATCTGATCACCTTACTAAACAGATACTTCAGAGAAGGACAGAATCCTGAAAGAGCAATGCTTACCTCATCCTTACCTCTAAGATTACTCTGCATTTTGTTGAGAAGCACGTGCAAACCTGATGACAGAACTGAATGAATCATCATGAATAGAAAGGGGAACATAGAATAATTATAGATTTCATTTTGAATAAAGCAACGGAGATGGTTGATGCTAGAGAAATGTAAGCATTATGGCTTATCCAAAAGTTTCTGACTGCAACATTGGGCCAGAAATCACATGAGAACAAATTTTCCCTGATAAAATTCCCCTGAGCTGAAAATTAGAGGAGCATCCACTCAAGTAACCCTGAAGTTCTTGTCAGAACTTGTCAAGTAACCCTGAAGTTCTAAGTGTTAGACTGAGCCTTCGGGTCCAGCCCTGCATAGTTTGAAAGCTGCACAGCCCCCAAACTCACCTCTGCCTATAGGGATGATGTATTTTGCAACAGCCCTCTTTGTCCACTCCTGCTCCTCTCATTCCTTCCGGGGAAGAGTAATTGGTGTGTGGCTTTCTACTCAGTGTCTGGAGTCACAATCTCAGTGAGTCTGTCACAGCACTCTGTACAGCGTGAAGGCCTTGCTCCCTTAGATGCGTTGGACAAAGCTGCAGTCTAGTTGTAAAGCAATATTAAAGAGTACAGACTCTCATTTTCAGCAGTGTATGTTTAAATGAATGTAAGAATATAAGAATGGCCATATTGGGTTAGACCAAAGGTCCACCCAGCCCAGTATCCTGTCTGCCGACAGTGGCCAATATCAGGTGCCCCAGAGGGAGTGAACCTAACAGGTAATGATCTAGTGATCACTCTCCTGCCATCCATCTCCATGCTCTGACAAACAGAGGCTAGGGACACCATTCCTTACCCATCCTGGCTAATAGCCATTAATGGACTTAACCTCCAAGAATTTATCTAGTTCTCTTTTAAACCCTGTTTTAGTCCTAGCCTTCACAACCTCCTCAGGGAAGGAATTCCACAGGTTGACTGTGTGCAGTGTGAAGAAGAACTTCCTTTTATTTGTTTTAAACCTGCTACCTATTAATTTCATTTGGTGGCCTCTAGTTCTTATATTATGGGAACAAGTAAATAACTTTTCCTTATTCACTTTCTCCACACCACTCATGATTTTATATACCTCTATCATATCCCCCCTTAGTCTCCACTTTTCCAAGCTGAAAAGTCCTAACCTCTTTAATCTCTCCTCATATGGGACCCGTTCCAAATCCCTAATCATTTTAGTTGCCCTTCTCTGAACCTTTAGAACCTCTGAAACTGTAGAAATTATTGAAAAAAAACTTACTGAAGTAAAATGTGATTGGCGGAAAGGGGAAAACTCAGTACTATGACACTAATGTTCCAACTAAACAATAAAAGAGGAGTTAGAAATCTAAGATGCATTGGTAAAAGAAGGATCTGAAAAGCATAATCAAGATTGTGAAAAAGGCATATGCTAGTCATCTAATTCAATATAAGCTTTCGTGAGCTACAGCTCACTTCATCGGATGCATACTGTGGAAAGTGTAGAAGATCTTTTTATATACACACAAAGCATGAAAAAATACCTCCTCCCACCCCACTCTCCTGCTGGTAATAGCTTATCTAAAGTGATCACTCTCCTTACAATGTGTATGATAATCAAGTTGGGCCATTTCCAGCACAAATCCAGGTTTTCTCACCCCCCCCCCCACAAATTTGGATTTGTGCTGGAAATGGCTCAACTTGATTATCATACACATTGTAAGGAGAGTGATCACATTAGATAAGCTATTACCAGCAGGAGAGTGGGGTGGGGGAGGTATTTTTTCATGCTTTGTGTGTATATAATAAGATCTTCTACACTTTCCACAGTATGCTTCCGATGAAGTGAGCTGTAGCTCACGAAAGCTTATGCTCAAATAAATTGGTTAGTCTCTAAGGTGCCACAAGTACTCCTTTTCTTTTTGCGAATACAGACTAAGACGGCTGTTACTCTGAAACCCATCTAATTCAATGTTACCTGTGCATTCTTGCAGATATTTCTGGGGGGGGGGGTATGATTTATGCAATTATATTTTCAAGTTTGACTAAGTAATTACATATGCAGTTTCAGAAAAATAATTTAAAATTCAGTATTTTCAACTACTATGAGTTCCGATCTCATCTGCCAGGTGCTAAGCCTTTTGCAGTAGCTTAAGGATTCTACAGATGTATTATGGTTTTAAATTTTATACAGCTGTGAATACACTTGCTTCCCTTTTAAATGTGCACATTCAACTAGATTTCTATGTTCTTCTCCAAAAACACCATAATTGCATAAAAGACATACAGAAGAGAATTGTGAATGAAGTAGTACTCCCTGGATCTGTGAAATTAACAAAGATGTGCAGTAAATATTGTTCATTCTGCATCAAAGGGACACGAGGTAAATACAATGAGTGTTGAGAAGAGGTCTAATTGGTAAGTGGTTTGTGATAAATATTTAATCCATAAGGGAGAGACTAGATAAATCTCAACATAAAATAAATGACTTTTTTTCTAGCTTTCTATTGTTTTTTTTTGTTTTTGAAGGGGTGTTTAATAATTCTTTTTTTAAAAAAATCCAGTAAAAATGTAATTGTTGAAAACTGCTGTGGATGCCAGTAAGGGACAAATGTAGAAGTGTGTTTTGGTTTTAATTTCCCAGATCAAAATGGAAAAATCTGAGTTGGATACAATTCCAAATGACTAGAAATACTTTTTGACAATGTTGTACTACTAAGCTGCACCCGTATTAGAAGCACTTTGCTCTTGTAGCATACTGATATAACTGTGTAGACCTGGCCTTAAAGATATAATCAGTATATTTATACTCCAAGAAATGTGTAGGTGAAAAAAAAAAATATGGATAATAGCAAAATGTTGGGAAACATCAGTAAATAACATTACTCAGATTTTCCATCATCTACGTTTAGGAAAAAAATTGAAATGTAGTCAGAACAATTTTTAAAAGCATAATTATCTTGACACTGTCCTTTTGTTGGTCCAACTTAAAATTCAACATAATTTGACAAAAAAAGTATATAAATACTGTTAAAAATTGTCTGTACTGAAGCAACAGAGCATGAGTCATGGACTCTGTATAACTTTAAAGTGGTTTCTAGATAACATATTTTGAAATATATTTGGTTAACTAGCTACAATTCTAAACTCTGAATAAAACACTAGAGACAACTGAAGAGTGAATGTGTGTGTGTTAAAGTAGAACATTTGTTCAATGTTCTGTGCATTCTTATGAGGATAATAGTATTATAAGCACTTGCCAAAAATGTAAAATCTATTTGTGTGATTAACTGAATTTGGTTAATAACTGGCATTGCTTTAAGGCTCGTTTTAGCAGTGATGTGCTCATAGAAGTCTCAATTTACATTCTACCACCAGACTGAAGGAAGGGTCAGGCTGATTTCCTTCATTCTGCTGGAGTCCCCCAAACCTGGATTTGGATAGTGTGCAGGTGAAGACCTATCTTTGGAGTTAACAAATGCTTCTGAAGAACAATTATTTTGCCCTCATAAGAGTCCAGATTGCACCCAACGACAGTTTTTTAAAAAAGGCTGCCCTTCCCATAGCACATCCACCTCATTTATATGAAGTTTATCACAACTGTCACTGGATTTCAGTGAGGTGTTCATTTTATTGTATGTTTTAAGTGCCATTCTAACCTTTGGGCCAGAAATTGTCATTTACTACAGATTCTAGCACAATGGGGCCTCAAACAGAGATGTTTCAGTAGCACTGCAATGTAAACATTTCAAACAAAACAAAACCAACAAAAAAATCCTATGCCCTTGGCGACATCTTTCTCTCATCTCATCTGCCACAAAGCTGCAGTGGTAGGATTAGGACCTTCATCTCCTCTTTGTGAATTATTCTGTGATGGGTTTCCCCTGGGGTGCCAGTGAGCCCCTCTGACCCACCAGCCTGGGCTCCCTTTACACTGTGTTGCTGTGACCAGCCTGCCACATACAGGAAGGGACACCCCCAGGTTCTAGCCTGCACACATACAGGAAGGGACACCCCCAGGTTCTAGCCTGCACACATACAGGAAGGGACACCCCCAGGTTCTAGCCTGCACACATACAGGTAGGGATACACCCAGCTGCAGTTACATACAGATGCTGTGATCAACTCTGCATGGGGAGGCACAGCTATCCCTAGGTGTTTAATTCACAGGTTAAACATCTCTTAAACTGGGTCCAGCAGTTCAGTCTTTGTTTCTCAGGTGTTTCCAGGAGTATCTCTGGGTGGGGAGTCAGTGAAGAACCACAATTAAGTCACTCCCCTGCCTTAAATAGCTTTTGCATATGGCAGCAACCCTTTGTTTCAAAGCTTGGTTCCCACGCCTGTCAGTGGAAAAACAGTGGTATTCCAAGATGAAGTCGAGCACCAGGTGACCTGGTCACATGACCTTGTAGTGTCATAGCCACCATGAGTCAGGCTGTTTAAAGCATCCTCAGGAAGGCTTCCCAGTGGGAGATTCTTTTAAGGCCTATTTTATTCTCCTAATGGCCCTTTAACCTGAATGAGCCCTTCACAGCCAGCCACCTAGACTGAGTGCATTCTTCCTAGTTCCATTCCCAGATGTAAACACGTTTGTAATACAGCTATCTAGTCAATATTCCTAGCTTCAGATACAAAAATGATACATGCATACAAATAGGATAATCGTATTCAATAAATCATAACCTTTCCAATGATATCTCACATGAACTAAAATACATCAGAATTATGCCATAATAATATCATATCACATATGAAGAATATGGGGTGCAGTGTCACAACTTCCTTTCTCACTTTCCCATAATATTTCCCCTTTGAAGGTCTTGTATATGCTTTTCTAACACATTCATTCTAGATGTCCATGAACATTCTCTCTTTTTTCTTTTTCTTTTTCTTTAAATTTTCCCATCTTAAAACTGCTCTTTGCCTCCATGTCCTGTGTCCTTCCATAGGTGGCTTAATTTTTCATAATTATTTTAGAGCAAAACGAGCCCACCACTCTTCTTTCTATGGTGGAGAAAGTCTGAGGGTTAGCAGCACCAGCATGGGAAAAGACAGTAACCTTTAAGGATTGTTCAGGTGGATGGACTATAGAAATTGCTAGACCTTGGGGCCCCTTTGGCAAAATATTCAGCCACTGAATATTGCAGCCACTCAGGTCCTGAGCCAATGGTCCCAGTGGTCTCCCCATCAGATGGGGAGAAATGGAAGCCTTCTGACATTTTAGCTCTGAAACTTGGACTCAAGGTTTTTTTTCTTCCCTGGTGTGTTTTTCTTTGTTAGTCTGCCTTCATCCTTTTTTCCCCCCATAGTTGACATTTTAGCAAATATGATAATTAAAGAACACCCAATGCAAGTGTGATTTTAATTAAATTATTGAACCAGAATACTTCATCATGCGTATTGCTGAGTCTGAATCTCTTTTGCACATTTCATTGATTAATTATATTTAAATGTAAATTTTGATTCCACATGGGACATGGTCTTTTAAATCAAAATAGTTGGTCGTCTTTTAAAATTCAGCAGGGGTAATGCCTTTTATCTGAGAAAGTGTGATGGAAATGTAATATTTATTTAGATTTTCTTTAAAAGAATGTAGTATCAGGACAAAAAGCAAGGGAAATATAATAATTTGAACATTGTTTCCTTCCATGCTGATATAGGACTGAACAGCAAGAAGTACTATGTGCCAAATAGGAACATGTGTCAAGTACACATTACAATATTCAAACAGAGCTATATTGTGGGGTTAGGATTTATGAAATTACAAGGGAAGTTAAATTCCAAAATTCCATTTAAAGTAAATAAAATGTGAGCACCTAATTCACATTTGTGTTTTTGTAAATCTTCCATTAAAAACATAACAAACTTGATTTTCCAGTGCCTTTCACCTTAGGTTGTCATCTATACCTGTGTGAAGTGTTGAATGTAAAACATTTGAAAATCAGTATCGTGGTCTTTTACACACATTTTGCACTGGGTTAAAATGACTTTAGAAAATGCAAGTTCATGGGGAATCAAGCCCCAAATATTTAAAAAGTAAATCAGGTAGAGAATATCATCACACTGTTATTTAATAGTACATTGAGAAGACTGGTAGATCTTCTTTTATTTTGGTAAGCAGGGACAGGGGTAGTAAAATATTTTCAGCCATCTACTCTGTCTTTCTCCCCTACTCATCTGAGCCAAAGGAACTGATAACATAAAGCAGTTTAAAGCATGTACCGTGTTTAGACTATGGATGTATGTGCTCCCCACTGCTTGGTGGCCTCTGGTTGTGGTCCCCCTGTCCTTCCTTTAGTATAGTCTTTCAGCATAACATTTTGGAACTGAGAGAACAGTGAAACTACTCTACCACTCCCAACAGTTCAGAGTACTTCACAATTGGAGCCAGGTAATGATCTCAGCCAGCTCCCATTTAACTCACTTATAAATCTGTCATTAGAGAAGATGCAGGATCAGGACCTTAAAAAAGGCAAGTTGTCAAAGCGGAACCACTCTTCCATGTATGTTTTAAGACTCCTGCACAAAAAAAAAAAAAAAAAGATGTTCTTGTGTGAACCATAGTTCCTGAATGGATGTCCATTAACTTCCTTGGGACCCCATGCAATGCATATATTTTCAGAATCTTTTCTTAAGTAATTAAAGTGCTCTTTTCCTAAAAAAAAAGGAAGGGATGGATTTTTAAAGGTTTGTAGCACCTAAAAATGCAGACAGGTGTGATTTTTCAAAAGTACATAGGCATCTAAATCCCATGTTTTGCTTATTTATATCTTTAGATACCTAAATAGTTTTAAGCATCCTGCCCAAACTGTTTTAGTGGCATTATAAATACTTAATATTTTAGCAACTTACCAAGAGATTTGTCTACAGAGAAATATAGTTTTGCTGTTTCAAATGTTTAACTTTTAAGTTTATAATACTGGTTAGTGTGATGTTTTTAGATGTATTATCTTATTTTGTCTAAAATACAAGTCATGCAGTAAACCCACTTTAAAATAAGCTATTGTATCTTTTTCCAAAGGAATAATTGTCTTACCCCATTGGCAATAATTTTATGAACATGTTGAATATCATATTGTTTGTTTTTTTTCACTCACTGGGAAGCTATCCTTTGCTGTGTATGAAATGATGAATAAAATTGTCCATTAAATCTAGGTTTTGCCATCAGCTTACTATTAGAAACTGAAGTTCTCGCTAAATCACAATTGACAAGAATAAAAATTAGCTGGAGTTTTGTCCTGCTGAGAAATATCACCAGTATCAGTGATGAAAACATTGTTCCAACGAAACTACATAACTTTGTTTTCAGCATTTATTTAAATTAAACCTATTTTTTGGCTTCAAAGATACAACAAACACCATTTCCTGGGATTCTCCCATGATAAGGGGCTGTGAATACTTGTCATACTTTCACAAATGCATACAGCCTGCTTTCTGCAGTTGCAAAGCAGACATGGCTCAAATTGAAGTCCATGAGCTCTGGATGCCCACTACTTCTGAAAATCAGGTTAAATACTCATAACATAGTCTGAACATAAATTAGATTAACACGTTTGTGTGTTTTGATATTCCTGTAAAATATATAAATACGACATATAGTAAGAAGCAATGCTGAATTTCCCCAGCCCAGATGATCAGGGTTCACACTATTACAGTCCATTTCTGGGGTACAGCATATTCCCCATTATACAGCTGACCAGCTCCACTGTCTACTCTAAGGGCTTGTCTTTACTGTAGTAGTAGTTAGTTACACACAAATTACTGCCCTCAGGCTAGCCTAGCTTGAGTGAGAGGAATCACACTGCAAAGCAATAGGACCTTCAATTAGTATTTACTATGGCATATCTTCAGAATAACTTAAGACCCTCAAAGACAGGGGTGGCCAACCGGAGCCTGAGAAGGAGCCAAAATTTACCAATGTATGTTGTCAAAGAGCCACAGTAATATGTCCTCAGCCCTGCATCAGCTCCACCCCTCCTTCCCCCCCCTTCCAGCACCTCCTGCCCACTGGTAGCCCTGCCAGTCAGTGCCTTCCCCTCCCTCCCTGCATCTCCTGATCAGCTGTTTCATGGCATTCAGGAGGCTCTGGGGAGAGGGAGGAGAGAGGGCACTGCAGGCTGAGGGGAGGGCACAGGAAGGGGTGGAGTGGGGGCAGGGCCTGTGGCAGAGCCAGGGGTTGAGCAGTGAGCACCCCCCGACACATTGGAAAGTTGGCGCCTGTAGCTCCAGCCCCGGAGTCAAGGAGCCACATGTGGCTCTGGAGCCACAGGTTTGCCACTCCTGCTGAAAGGGGAAAAAAATGACTTTGAAGGATATTGTTGGTGGGCTTGTTTGTTTATGTGCAGGTTGCTGATACAGTACTTTCAATTTCTTTGTAAACTATACACACAGAATTGGACTCTTCGAGATTGTTGCAAATAATGTAAGCACAATGCATCTTTCGCTTTAAAATATGTGGGATGAGATAAAGCAATAAACCTGGAGGGAGTGATGTACTATAATGTGAGAGACTTTTGGGAAAATTGACTGTTCTGTTTATACTTTTAAGAAGGGAAGCTTTATTTTGTTTTATTTTACTCTATTCATTTTACATACTGTATTTATTCTGTCAAAGTCTCCTGTTGGATATAGGTTCCTGACCAATGAAATATGATACATGAACCACAAAAATCAGGATTCTTTTGTGTACTGAGTCATTTGTAGTATTGCTGATTCATCTGTAAGTTCAGCTAATACAGCTGCACAGGTCAGTTATTGTGGGGTTATAACTGAGTTAGATAATGGTGTTTATGGCTTTCAAATTGCAGATCAACCTGGGAAATATAACAACTGTAACATGTAAAAATTTTAATCAGGTATAATTAACCATAGTTATTAATATTTAAATTTCTACCTTGAACAGTCTTTCATCAATGAAGAAACAGATGGTTCTAGTTAAATAAACATTGTACACATCTTTACAGTTGCAGTGCCCTCATATCTAACCAGGTTCTGCCACTCTTAGTTAGGATGACTAGTACCTTTCTCCACAAGTAGTCCCAGGAAACCCATAAAGAGCAAGGTACTACTTAACCAGCGTGAGTAAGGGTGAAAGAATCTAGCCCATGCTGGAGGGGATTCTTGTGTGAACAGATGGGCTACAAACAGCTCTTGGATAATCTTGCACTCAGGATTGAGTATGGAAAATAAATGTTTACAATGATGTTTCAATCACGAGTGTAGCTTGGCCTCAGAGAAGGACTTCCCAGATTTGAAAGATTAAAGTTTGGTTTCTCATGTATTTGCTCTTTTTATTTCTACTTATTTAATTTGCTCTATTTATTTATTATTATTAAGGCTAAATTTCTATCAGTTCCAGCAGAAAGAACCGCTAATACAAAACTATATTTGCAGCATCAGAAACGTTCTCATCTCTAATGAGGTTTCATTCATATTGTTTTTGTTTGAGTAGCTATCTTTACAGAAGCACTGCAACACTGCCTCCAGATTTTCATTGCAGTGGTATATCTCAACTTGTAGGGCACATTGCGTAGCAATAAAAACTCTACCTTTTGAAAAGCAGAAATTCCAGTGCTATTGCTCTAGGGCAGAACTTCATTATATTGTCCTAAATAATTCAGTCATTACTGTGATGTACACCATGTCTACCTCCAAAGTGGAATCTGCCCTCTGGCCAGTAAACTCATAAGTGTCATTTTACCGTGTGCTTCCAAAGCAGGAGTCCAACCATCATTATACTGCAGCTTTTCAGACTAAGGTACTGTAAAGGTTGACAAAAAGGCAGGGGAAAAGAGCTCACATAAGAGCTTGTATATGATAAGATTTCTGCCCTAGGGGCCCCTCCTGCCCTAGAAGCAGAGCAACATCAGCCTGAGCATGCAGGCTTGCTATAATGAAAATGTTATGGTCTGCCATAAAGATTGATCTATATCAATGTAATATTATTGGTGTTTTCTGCTCCAGGCAAAGTTCCATATAGCTGTCTATGACAGAGACGGAGTTAAATCATTACAATGATGAAACGGATGATATAGCTCCTATCTTGAAGGCAGAGCATGGTCCAAAAGTTGTATACTAGAAGCAGAGCTACATCACTGCAGTGCTGGGAATCTTGCCCCTGGAATCACTTGTGCTTTGGATGCAGAGCTGCGTAACTGTGCCATTTGGAACTTTGCCATGAAGGTAGAGAGAGACCTGCCCTGGAGGCAGAATTGTCTGGTTGCAGTGATGAAAGTTCTAGCCACTCTTTGCTTGCAGACCTCAGTATTCTGCCCTAAAGGCAGAGTCATACGGTATCATTTCAAATGTGACAGTAACTCCATGTAGGCAATGTTCTATAACTGACATGCTGAAGAATTTTGCAACGGAAGCACTGTTCACAGCAACTGTTTTCAGATAGTATGGTAGGACATATTCCTTAAAGAAATATTTTGGTGGTGGTGGTTCATATCAAAATAAACATACATAAAATTACCATTTCAGAAATTCTGTGGATATAAAAAGAGATATGAGTATTTTGCTACCGGCCAAAAGTTCATCACTCATGGTTATAGGGATACTGGCAATGTCTGTAGGACAGCCTCCAGAATAACATAACATCCTGTTTTATTCTATGAGGACTCTGAGGCCATCCTATATATGAGTGATACCTGTTAAATAAGAGGTGTTTGGGTTTGTTTGTTTTTGTTTGTTTTTTTCAAATGTAAAGGTGTGGTGTTCTGGGACAGAGTAGAGTCAATCTGAGTTTACAAAGTGATTTATCATCCAAAAAACCTCTGTGGTGTTGGAGAGGTAGGCGGTCTTGGCCTCCATGGCAATTGTGCCATACCTTTGTAGAAATTCCTTGTGTCTAAGTCCATCTTGGTCAGAATGCATGATCAGTCCTCGGTGCTCAAGCTGGTTAGCTAATTGGCTAGTTGATTTTTATTTTTAAATGCAAAAACAAACAAACTCAGCATAAATACAGCAAGTAAACTAGATATTTAAAATATTTTCAGTTTTAATCATAAATGACTAGTAATCTAGTTAAGAATGTTCTGCGTGTGTGTGCATGTATGATTTTTAACCTATGTTTCTTTTATGTGGAAAAAGGTAGTTTGAAATCCATGAATAAAATTAACAGAGTTAGCACGTCTTTTATACCATCTCTTTTGCTGAAAGTCCAAGAAGTGTTGTAAGGATTAATTAGGTCTATTAACAAAGCAAAGTGGTCATGAAGTAGAGTGAGCTGATTGTACTGCATTTCAGCCAAGGCTGATTTCAACAGTGCAAAATATTGTTCAGTTTTTTCTGATGAATTTCTTCTTAGCTACTGTCAAGGTTCCTCCCCCACTCTGAACTCTAGGGTACAGATGTGGGGACCTGCATGAAAACCTCCTAAGCTTACTTTTACCAGCTTAGGTTAAAACATCCCCAAGGTCCAAATTAATTTTATCCTTTGTCCCTGGATCTCCACTGCCACCACCAAACTCTAACTGGGTTTACTGGGAAACGTAGTTTGGACACTTCTTTCCCCCCAAAATCCTCCCAACCCTTGCACCCAACTTCCTGGGAAAGGTTTGGTAAAAATCCTCATCAATTTGCATAGGTGACCACAGACCCAAACCCTTGGATCTGAGAACAATGAAAAAGCATTCAGTTTTCTTACAAGAAGACTTTTAATAGAAGTAGAGAAATCCCCCTCTGTAAAATCAGGATGGTAGATACCTTACAGGGTAATAATATTCAAAACATAGAGAATCCCTCTAGGCAAAACCTTAAGTTACAAAAAGGACACACAGACAGGAATAGTCCATTCTATTCAGCACAGTTCTTTTCTCAGCCATTTAAAGAAATCATAATCTAACACATACTTACTAAAAGTTCTAAGACTCCATTCCTGTTCTATCCCTGGCAAAAGCAGCATACCGACAGACACAGACCCTTTGTTTCTCTCCCTCCTCCCAGCTTTTGAAAGTATCTTGTCTCCTCATTGGTCATTTTGGTCAGGTGCCAGCGAGATTACCTTTAGCTTCTTAACCCTTTACAGGTGAGAGGATTTTCCCTCTTGCCAGGAGGGATTTTAAAGGGGTTTACCCTTCCCTTTATATTTATGACAGCTACCAAAAAGAAAACTCTAATATAATGAAAAGAACTACTGGTTGTAAGCAGTGATGAGCTGTCAAAATCTTAACCGGTTCCCTCCTAACCCCACGAGGGGGTCGTGGCCCACCCCTGCCCTCCGGGGACTCCTGTCCCATCCACCCTCCTCCCCTGTCCCCTGACTGCCCCCCAGAACTGGGCAGGAGGGTCTTATGGGCCACGGTAGTGGGTGCCCACCCTGCCCCTAAGAGCCAGAGGGACCTGGCAGGGGGTGAAGTGGGGAGACCCAGCGCTACTTACTTGGGGCAGCTTCCAGGAAGCATCCAGCAGGTCCCTCTGGTTCCTAGGGGTGGGGGAGCATAGCTAGGGCGGGAGCTGGGGGAGCAGCTGCTCCCCCCACTGATGACATCAAAAGTGGTGCCTTAGGCGCCGACTCTGTGGATGCTCTGGGGCTGAAGCACTCACAGGGAAAATTTGGTGGGTGCAGAGCACCCACCAGCAGCTCCGCGCCTGGCCCCAGCTCATCTCCGCTTCCGCCTCCTCCCCTGAACATGCTGCCCCACTCTGCTTCTCTGTCCCCTCCCCCACCTCACGCAGGCTTCCCGCAAATCAGCTGTTCATGCAGGAAGCCTGGGAGGGCTGAGAACCAGGCAGCGGCTTCGCACTCAGGCCCAGGGAGGCGGAGGTGAGCTGGGGCGGGGAGCGGTTCCCCTGCATGCCCCCCCCCCCGGTTACCTGCTGAGGTGCGGGCAGCCCTCCTTGCACTCACCCGCCCCAGCTCACCTCTGGTCTGCCTCCTTGAGCCTGAGCGTGAAACCGCCACTTGCGTCTCAGCCCTCCCCAGCTTCCCGCATGAACAGCTGATTCGCGGGGGGCAGAGAAGTAGAGCAGGGCGGTGTGTTCAGGGGAGGAGGCAGAGGCGGAGTGGAGGTGAGCTGGGGCCGGGCCCGGGGTGGGGCGGGGCCGGGTGGAGAGCTGCTGGTGGGTCCTCTGTACCCATCAAATTTTCCCCATGGTTGCTCCAGCCCCAGAGCACCCACAGAGTCAGCACCTAAGGCGCCACTTTTGGCCGGTTGTTAAATTTAGAAGCCCTTTTAGAACTGGTTGTCCCGAGTGCGAACAGGCTCCAGCTCACCACTGGTCATAAGGGGAGAAAGTTTTTTTCATAATATTTAATCAAATTTTTCAGGTAATGTAGATTTTAAAACTAGGGGTGTAAAAGCAAGAATTTGAGTGGTAGTTAATTCATTTTCCAATCAAACAATTAATTAAAGCATAGCATGTTAACCAAGAAGGACAGTAAAGGGAATGGCAGGTGAACAATATAATGGCATCATTAGTATTGTTAAGAATATATTCCAGTGGAGGAGATGTCAAGAACCTTATGAGGAAGGAGTGAAAGACATACATTGTACAGTGTACACTATCCCCAAGCAATCTTGAGACATTGCGCCCTGTGAGGGCAGAATGAATTGAGGAACTTCCTCCACAGTTGCTACTGCTCTTTACCCTGACGACAAATGCACCCCATAAGAGCAGTTCAGAATTTAGTTGGCAAACTAGTTAATAAGATACATGTGGATCTCACATATTGTTATAAAATACTTGTGGTTGAGTAATAATTTTTATGTCTACACTGCAACTAGTCACCTGCGGCTGGCCCGTGCCAGCTGACTTTGGCTCACGGGGCTCTGGCTGCAGGGCTGTTCCATTGTTGTGTAGACTTCCAGGCTAGGGCAAGGTATGAGGGTCCCAGATCCCGGTCTTCAGCCTGAGTCCAGAAGCCTACACAGCACTAGAACAGCCCCACAGCCTGAAACCTGAGAGCCCCAGCTGGCTGCCATGGGTCAGCCATGGGTATCTAGTCACTATGTAGACAATGATGAGCTGCCAGAAGCTGAAGAACTGGTTCCTTCAGTCGCTCCGGGTCTTCGGTGGCACCGAAGGACATGCCACCGAAGGCCTGGAGTGAGTGAAAGACCCACCACCGAAGGCCCGGAGTGCCACTGGGTGAGTAAAAATTCTCAGGGGAGCTTCCACAGCCAAGAGCTCAGACAGGACGGAAAGGACGGTCTCACGGAGGCGGAATGGAGGTAAGCTGGGGCCGGGCGGGGAGCTGCCGGTGGGTGCTCTGCACTCATCAAATTTTCCCCATTTAACAACCTGTTCTAAATCGGCTTCAAAATTTAACATCTGGTTTGTGCGAACCGGCTCCAGCTCATCACTGTATGTAGATACACCTTTAGAGTCTGACCAACCCTGTTAAAGTTACAACTAGTAAATACAAGATGAGCCGTGACAGTGGGTTTAGCTAAAGCAAGAATATATAATCCCTAAGATTCAAATTGCCTGTAGGTTCAATTCTACTGAATAGCATTGAGTTTCTGCAAAAAAACCCAACCCTCCCCCCCCCCCACAAAACAAACAAAAAAAAACAAACAAAAAAAAAAAAACACGTCCTGGTGGAATTTTAAGAGGTTAGCAGTGTAGGAAGTGATGAGCATTGCTTAAAGTTCCAGGCCAAAGCCTGGAATAGATTTCCACATAAAAGCAAGAACTGACACCTGAAACCTGACAAATTATGTGCTTTGTCCATAGTATGTACAAGCAAACAACATGTTTTTTCCTGTTCTCAGGTTCCACCTGCAGAAACTGTTCCAATCTCAAATCTTATTGCCACTACATAAAAGGGGCCTATTCACTGCACTGTTACTTCATTGAAATACCATTTTAACTCCATTGATATCAAATAGAAATAATGTCGTGAATCGGGCCCACGAGGTTTGGAATCTGTCCAATTCCATCCCCAGCTGACTGAATCCAACATAGACACTTCCATAAATAACTAAATGTTTCTTGGACATGAGTTACTGAGCATCCAGCTACTAACATAGGGTATGATTTGCTTTTTATTAATGAAATACTGTCATGTACATACATTTAATTCATAACTTGTTACTCGTTTGTAAATAATGAAATATAAGAACATATCAAAACAATAGGCAATATTTTTATTTGCCTCCTGGGTTTTGAGTTCACATTTTAATGCTTTTTTCCATGACCATGAAGGAGAAAAACTTTTGTTTTGATTCTCATGTAATCATAGAACTCTAGGATGTGATGCTTTAAGAAAAATACCAAATATTGTAAGTCTTGTGATAAAATTGCAATAGTTGTGAACACTGAAGTACACATTTCTGAATAAACATATTGGTATGGAAACACCCTCTTTCATATAGAGTGATTGGAAAATCTAAATTAAGAAATAAGAAAAGAGGCTTTTAAAGGTTATGTTAGAGTTGTGGGCAGCAGGTGAATATTGATGCCAAGGATATAATATTTAAGAGGTATTTAAATCTTAAACTGAGATTTAAATTAAATCTACAGCTAAGATTTAAACTTGCTGAACCTTATATGGCGAAGTGTGGCTGAGAAGTGAATGGTTTGTCCTATGCTGTGTTGATAATACGTTTATGTAGATTGTATTAAATCACATTATCCCATTGACATTTATTCAGCATACACATCTAGAAAGGGCTGTCAGGTCTGGTCATAAATTTACAGTTGGCTGGATCTCATAAAAGTAACTTTATGGGCCATATCTTTCGGTAACCCTTACACACACCTCAATCTTCTGTGGACCAGTCTGATCCCAAGGAGCAACTTAAAGTAAGTTCAGGACCTCTCTAAATTGCATCAGCTGGTAATGGGTTCCAAAGGCCATTACCGCAGCCAAGGGTTGCCCTAATATTGTGACTCCTTGGCCAGGCCTCCAATTGCTGGCAACACCACTAAGCCACAGGAACTTGGAAGGGATGGCAAAGGATCCTTTTGCCAGGGAAACCTCAATTGTCCAGTTATGCTGGATTTAAGGCTGCCTTGTGCCACTGGAGCAGC
Source organism: Caretta caretta (assembly GCF_965140235.1). Lineage (NCBI taxonomy): Eukaryota > Metazoa > Chordata > Testudines > Cheloniidae > Caretta > Caretta caretta. The sequence goes on from NC_134209.1 coordinate 58,867,854, forward strand.
ATAAATAAGCCTTAGTGAGCATGAGGATTTGGACCATTATTTAGTAGGAGCTTACTCTTGAAAAGATCAGTTAGTACACTCTCCCATAGCAAATGCATCAGGTCTCACTGTTCTTTGGAACATTTCCAACATATATTTGAATCAAGGAGACTCATTCTATGTACTCAGGATGGTGAACAGTAAATCCAGTAGATGATTTAGAACTAAATCACTCTGATGCTAAGCCTGTAGCACAGTCTCAGTTGGTCCGCTGAGCAGCTTGGGGTGGCGGGGAGCTACTGCCTTGCTGAAAGGCCCTGGTCACCCCTCTCTCTCGATGGGCAATTAGCAGAAGGAGGTATGCCATCACAGTTGGTGTGACACGGGAGTACCAGCTACAGTCTGTGATGCGCCCCTAAGGCAGGGGAGGGCCAGCAAGATTTCTTAGCACTTTATCAGGGTTCTGCCACCCCGAGGCAAGGTGGCAGGAGTAGGGGAACACAGGCCCATCTGACTCCACTGCATTCCAGCCCAGGGCCCTGACAGTGGCGGGGAGGGTCCAGCCCCTGGATCAGCAGGGATCTGCCTGCAACTCGTTGGGGGCAGCCTCAGGGAGGGAGACAGACACAGGCTGCTGGGATGCCCTGTACCAGAGGAAACCTGACCCAGAAGGCTACCAGGTATGCCAAGGGGGACACCAGCACCACAGTCATTAACTGGGTCTCCCCGTTTACCGTGAGAGGGACCTAAGCCATGAGGTATGGTTTCACCTCTCCATGGATGCACTGGATCCGGACCTCCCCAGTGGTCCTCAGCATCTGGGATGAATGCCCACCGGACAAGGGTCTACCCACAGCCCAAATCAACTAATCCAGTAATGTGGGTCCCTGCGACTTCCATGGGGACTGTCAGTTTTGCAGCGGACTGGTGATGGGCCTATGACTCCCCAGTGTACACCTGACCAAAGTAGCAATCCATTGTACTGCAGTCTCACTGCAGCTGTCTGTACTCGCCCCACTGAAAGCAAGGTCCTACCTCTGGGCGCCCCGACTGTGCTGGGTCATTGGTTGGACCCCAGGGTTGGCTAGGGCCTGGTATCCGGGTCAAGTGCCCAGACACGGTGCGAGGTGTGAGCTCCGGGCATCGGGGAAGGTCAGTCACGCCGCCGTCCAGTCGTCGGGTATGGGGTGGCCCATAATGTTTGGGCGTGGGCCCCTTTTCAAGCTTCTGTGTGCTGTCCGGGGGGTGGGGTGCGGGCTGCCAGTCCAGTCGGGGCCTCTGTGGCTAGGAAATCCTCCATATGCATGACGGCTGCACTCAGGGTTGTGGGCTGGTGCTGCAAAACCCATACCCTCACCTGGGTTGGGAGCATGTGTACGAATTGTTCGAGGATGACCTGTTCTGTCACCTCAGCCACTGTCCGAAGCTTGGGCTGTAACCACCGACAACAGCTGTCCTTTAATTCCTGGGCCATGGCCCGGGGTTGGGCGCCTGGTGGGTAGACCTTCCCCCGAAACCGACGCCGAAATGTCTCCGGGGTGATGTCCAAGGCATCCAGAATTGCTGCTTTCACCCAGGCATAGATGCAGGCCTCATCATCTGGAAGTCCCAGGTAAGCCCTCTGAGCGGGCCCTTCCACATAGGGGGCGAGGAGGGTCACCCATTGGTAAGGTGCCCAGTCAGCCACTGAGGCAACCCACTCGAAGGTCACCAGATAGGCCTCCAGGTCATCCTCAGGCCCCACCTTGGCCAGATGGATTGGTGTGGCTGGGGGAGGAGGGGGGAAGGGTTGGCTGCCCCCTCAGGTCGAGCCCCACTCAGACCAGGCCACAGGCCTGCGAGTTGCTGGAAGTGTTGCTGTTCGCAGTGCTGGGCTCCCAAGGTCTGAAGCAACTGCTGCTTTTTGGCGCCCAGCTGCTGTACTAGTTGCTGCTGCTGCTGCTGTTGCTGGCTTTTGGCCAGCAACTTGAGAAGTATATCTACTCTTCAATTAGGGGAGCTTCAGAGGCCACCTCGTTCTAATCCCTTACTGCAGGGATAGGGTGAGCTGCCTGCATTCTCCACCACATGTAGCATTGTCTCAGTTGAGCTGCTGGGCATGGCAGGGAGCTACTGCCTCACCGAAAGGCCCTGGTCAGCCCTCTCTCTTGTTGGGAAATTAGTGGAGGGAGGTGTGCGGTCGCAGTTGGCACGACACGTGAGTACCGGCAAGAGTCTGTGGTGCACCCCTCAGGCAGGGGAGTCCTTGGCACTTTTTCAGGGTTCTGACACCCCAAGGTGGGTGGCAGGGGTAGGGGAATGCAGGCTCATCTGACTCAACTGTGTTCTAGCCCAGGATCCTGATAGTGGTGGAGGGGAGGGTGTCCTGCCCCTGGGTCAGTAGGGATCCGTCTGCAACATGCTGACCAAACACCAACTCACCGCACTGTCCAGTTCCGCCTCTGAGCTACTTACTAACCGGTCTCTCGAGTGGGTCCCTCTGTTCCTTCCACTCATCGGGGTATTCAGACACTGGTAGCCCTGGTAGCTCCAGCTTGCCCTCAGCATCGGGCGCACTCAGGCTCATCTAGCTGCCCGGTTCCTCCAGTTTCTCAGGGTACTTTGCAGCCGGCAGTCCTGGTTGCCCTCTGGGTCAGGTTTCACCTGGTCCAGGGCATCCCAGCAGCCTGTGTCTGTCTCCCTCCCTGGGGCTGCCCCCACTGGGCTAAGGCCCCCACCTTTTGTACTTCCTGTTCCACTTTCCAGGGATGGAGTAAGCTTGTCCTGGCTCCACCCACTCAGGCTGAGAGAGTGGCTCATCACCCTCTAGTTTGGAGGGAGACCACACCAGCTCTCTACAGAGCCAATGAGCCATCACAAATCCCTATATATCTCTATATATTTATAACACTGAGGAAATGCAGAGTATAGTCTACAAAATACACGCTACATCCCTTGTGATAATAACAAAATTAGTTAAAGTCAGGGTTTTTGTTTTCTTTAATCTTTATTGTACCACTTCTTACTATAGAAAGATATCAAATGGATTGAGCAAATTTATTAGATAAACAATACATATGTGTGTGTGTGTATATATTATAGCCTTGTAAATCTGTGCATTATTGTTTGTTTTAAAATATTCATACATGCTTGCAATATATTTAGTAGGGAGGGGGAGTTGAATGTGGAAGCTCCCACCACCCACTTGTAAAAACTATTCAAGCTCTTAAAAATGTAACTATAAAGAAAGCAGGGAATGGGACTTAAAAAAGACCAAAGTAACCACTGACTTTATCTGCCACTGTCAACATACTTAGGTCACTGGAAGTAAGCTGCAGTTGTGTGTTTTGTATATTATATGTGTGCCTTAATTCATATGCTGCAAAATAGTCACATAACAGGAGGATATTGCTAGTATTCTAGAAATTAGAGGTATGCATTGGGGAGACGGTATATTTTCCAGTGCTTTGCCCATTTTTAAATAACTCAAGCAAAGGAACTTCACCACTTTTCTAGTCTAATAAATATCGCTAGTAGGGTGCATTTTCTGTTGCTTAAGCTAAATATTTCCTTAATTTCATCCCACCACATCAAATGTACCTCCTTTGTATCATCCTAAATAGTATAACACTTCACACTTTTTGGTGTGTATACACACATTCCAAACATGTACATGGTTATCCTTGCCTCCTTAATCATGATTAGGTCAACATTTACTTCTTTTAACCTTGGTTCACAAATAACTTCTACAACCCCTAAAAATTAATCTAGCACAAATTGGAGAGAATTTAAATCTCTCTTTCAGGTCATCATCACATATTGGAAATTTTTATCACTATTGCTTTCCCTGTGTCCCAGGATACATTAGATAAGTTGGTATTTGTCCAATTTAATTGTTTTTATTTTCTGGCATTATATAATTTGTCTGGATCCCTTTGTATTAGGGCAGGAAGGATGGTCTAGTGCTTAAAGCTAAGGGATGGGGAATAGAAAAGTTGTATTCCACCACTGGCTTGTTTGTGATTTTGGGTAAGTCATTTAGACAGCCATTTAACTAGCGTTTGTGTATCACAACCTCTCCATATATAAAATGGAGATAATATTAACCTCATCTACTGGTGTCTTTTGACACCTTAATGTTTGTAATGTATTTTGTGGGGTGGAAGATGTTGTAGAAGTACAAAGTATTGTTAGGGTTTAGTTGATCTCACTGGTGTTCTCAGCAATTCCAAAATTAGTGTGACTTACAAATTTTGGCTGGAACCTGAGGACAGGTTCCTTTAGCCTCCTTTCAAAATCCTTTAGCCTTCTTTCAAAATCTCACTATAATGGTGATTACCTGCTTTCAAATAATCATTGACTGATTCAAAAACATAGAGTAAGATGTTTCAACAGCTCCCAAAATGTCTAGTGTGGTATTTTCACAACTTTCCAAGCACTCTCAGTACATTATTATGTTTCCTTACACTGTTTCGAAATTTCAGAATGCAATTGCAACTGTCTCTGACATCGCAATAACCTTTTTCAACTATTGCAGTATATGGCGGGTAATAAGCTAAAGTATGTAGTGGATGGGCCATTGATGGATGAAATCCAAAAGTCTGGGAATTTAGTTCAGTTTGGTTACTTATTATGTCTGAAATATCTAAACTTTTGGGGTCTTCCTGCTTTCAGTACAGCTGGAAAGGCCTGCAAACAGCTACAGGTCTGTGATATGGGAGGATGTAGGCCAGCCTCCTCAGCTGTCTCGCTCCTACTTCTCATCAATCTCAGTCTGATCCCAACTGCATTCCCACCCTCCCCTTGTCCTTACAATGACAAGAGGAGTTTAATAGTTTTCGTTTCCACATGACACGGAGTCAGTGGCCTTGTTTAGAGGACTTGGGGCTGTACTGTGCTCAGCCTCAGGATTGCTGCATGTGCAGTGTGAGGAATGGAAGGTTAATAAAATTTTAATCTTCCATTAATGTTTGGGCAGGGTGCTGAGAGGAAGGAAGCAGAGATGTATGCAAAAATTACAGCAGAGCTCTGGGAATAGCAAGTAATAGGGGGAAGCAGATTTGAGGTCCTGGAGGAGAGGAAAGGAAAAGGTTGGGGCTGAAGGGTGAGAATATGTAATAGTGGGTACAGTTATGTGAGTATCCCATTTTTTGTTTGCTGGTTATTGGGAAAATTTGTTTTCCTAGGTTCAAAGATTATAAGGCCAGAAGGGACCACTGTGCTCATCTCATCAGTCCTCTTGTATAACACTGGCCATAGAACTTCTCTGAATTAATCCTGTTTGAACTAGAGCACATCTTTTAGAAAACATTCAATCTTGTTTTAAAAATTGCCAATGATGGAGAATCCACCATGACCCTTGGTAAATTGTTTCATTGGTTAATTAGCTCACTGTTAAGAATGTGTACCCTATTTCCAATCTCAATTTGTCTTGCTTCATTTCCCAGCCATTGGATCTTGTTATAGCTTTGTCTGCTACACTGGAAAGTCAAATTTCTCTTCCCCATGTAGGTATATATAAACTGATCAAGTCACTCCTTAACCTTCTCTTTGATAAACTAAATAGATTAATTTCCTTGAGTCTTTCACCATAGATTAAGTTCCTTGAGTCTTTCATGCTTTAAACATTCTTGAGACTCTTCTCTGTATCCTGATGATTGCCCTAACTATGAAGCTATAGGGTATCCTGGTGTTGGTCTCTTTTAACATCTCTAAAAGGAGAGATTCTACTTTGTATGAAATAATTGAAGAGCCAAAGACAGTGTGTGAGAATTACTCTCCAGTCTGTTGGTTAGGGCATGCACCTGAGGAGTAGAGAGACCCCGGGTGCAGTTCCCCTGCTCCAGGAATATTTAATTACTTATACACAATGAAACATAGGCGAGATTGAGAGCAATCCACTCTAGAATACAAGATAGCCTTGTGGTTAGGTGAGTTATCAGTGAGACGTGAGTTCAAATCTGTGTTCCAGAGCATTTGAACCTCGTCTCCACTCTGCCTGGGCGGAGCCATAACTACTAGACTAAAACTTACACTACCACCTCCTCCCATTTGTGAATCCATCCCTAGCCACAAAAGTTTGATAAAGATGTAGTAAACCGCAGTGGTGGTCATCTTTTTTCTATTCTCTCCCTTCCCTCCCCCCCCATCACCCTCACTATAGTGACTAAAGTTAAGCTTTACTTACTGTTGAATAGCAATTCAAGTAAAACTAAGTGGATTCCTGATGCTGTAAGATTCTCTCATGATCATGCCACTTGGACACGCATAATGGTGAACTGAACTGGCACCAAGTATTCTCAGTTTTAGACCTTTATGTAGCAAAGCACAGAAAGTTTTCAGCTTCTGGGTCCCAATTTTTACCTGATAGATGGTTCAACCACATGATTCACTGTCTTTGCTTGAAGGAATTTCTATCATGTGTCTGAAGCATCCAACTTCTCAAATAAATAATGTATGAGCAGATTTTGAGCAACACGCTTAATATTTTAATTAAAAATGATAAACAACATATCTTCATTCCTATCTGCTGCATTAAGCTGTAAATGAAGAGCCATGTCAAGGCATTCACTGCAACAGAACTGATTGATACCACAGCAAAGCACTGCATATATTATTTCAGATTTTTTGTTAGTGTTAAGAAAAGGAGAATAAAATAGTTTTTTTATTCCATGGCCTAAACCTTTTTTTCTTCACTCTCCTATTTTCTGTGTTTGCATCCAGGAGGAAGGGACTTTCCATCACCTGATGATCAGCGTGCACTGCTTTTAAGCAAATTATCCTAGCTGTGTTCATGAAGATTTTAGCACTCTGTGTACTAAAGTTGGTACCAACTTGTTAGCATTGACCTAACCCACGGAGGAGAGAAAAGACAAGGACGTTAATTTGACTTAGCTGTCTTTAAAATACCATCTCATTTAACTTTGCAATGTCAATACCTGACATTCTGTAATATGTACAATATTGCTTCGCTACTGATGCCTCTGAGAAATTAGAATAAGCAGTTCTTTTCTGTTCCATTTTTACTTGGACTATTTATATGAGAAAATACCTTTGTTGCTTAGGTATTCACTAGATTACACTTCAGTTGATCTTAGTGACCTAGTAGTCTCCATGGCAATAATTGGCCAGATTCTCATTAACTTCAAGGAAGCTGTGCCAATTTATATCACCTGAGAATCTGGCCCTATGATACTAGGTGAGGAACAATGCTAGGGTGCAATAAACTTGTAAGAAATCAAAGTCCTGCAAATGTGTCTAGTGATTTCAAATAAAGAGAATCACAGAAATTACAACATATATGAGACAGTTACGAGAGAAAAAAAAGTTGACCAAAATTTTCCATCTGATATCAATAAGACTGCATAACTGTTTTTTGATTGATGCAGGTTAAATCTTAAGTCCAGTGTCACATTTGCCTTTTAATAATGCTATCACTTGTCTGGTTGCTCAAACACGTATCTTGCATGCGGTAGAGCCACAGAAATGGATTGTATTGCACTTCTACACATTCTAATGACCTTCAGACACTGGCTTTTATCATTTTGAAGGAAAGAAAAATATACTGTGCCTCCAGCCTTTTGATAACCTAACTTAATTAATACATTTTTCTGAGTGTCTTCCTTTCAGGTGTCTTAGATCAGTCTTTGTAATCTTTGCGCTCTTTCTATAGTCTCTTATGACCACCAGGAACTTCCAGCATATGCAATTACTTATCCAGCATTTTGTTTAGACTGAAAGCAGCACATGAAAAGGAAACATTATTCCCTGAGATTTGTGGTATTTAAATATTATTAAATTAACAGTAATGGGCTACTTTCCAAAATATCTGGAACAGCATTTTTAAGCTCATAAATTTGAACCAAAATCTTTATTACTTAGTATTCCCCTTTTTAGCGATTTATTTATTTAGGAAGTTTTCACAGGTTTACAAATCCTTGCCATGTTAATATCATACAAAAGAATAGTCATTACAACAGTGAGCTTTAAAACATATAGTCCTATAATCATCGGATCTCTGTATTGAATATGATGTTACCATATTACAAAGCATTTGTATACCACCCATAATATGCTGAACTACTAAATTCAGTCTGTGACATGAAAAGAGAAATTTTATTAAAGTATCCCTTCATTGTTAAGGCTGTTTTCAGCATATTATGCTTGAAAAATTAGCATTGACAATTCACAACATAATGACTGTTTGACAAAATAATTACATGGTTGTTTGTTTGTCTTTTTTAAATCACCTCGATGGGCATTCAGGCAACGTCTACACTATGAACTAGGGATGGATTCCCCAGCTTGTATACACAGTGTAGCCACAGTAGAACTGGTAGTGGCAATGGAGGCATGGCTGTGCTGTGCCGAGTACAACTCTCCGGACGCCAGTTGGTATGAACTCGATACAGCCTCTGCGGCCTGTGCTACCATGGCTATTTATACTTGTGCTAGCTCAATGAGAGCAAGCATGAGTGTGTGTATGCAAGCAGGGGAATAGCCTCAGTCAAATGTTTATAAACCTGTTGATGTTGCTTTGAAGAGCACCACAATTTAACAGCCTTTATTAGCTACTGTCACTATCCAGATGGTTCAAGTTAATGTGTACAGTGTATTGTGTCTTAGTCCTTTAGACTTCAAGGGTACACATTTCAAAAGTGAGCGCAACCAAGTGTGGCTACAATAATCTGTTCATATCTAGTATACCCACATCACATCTGCAAGTACAAATGTGTGTAGATGAGGCCTCTTTGTGAAATCCTTTCTAAATACAGATGGGAGACATTGTGTTATACAGGAGGTCAGTCTAGATGACATAGTGGTCCCTCTGGCCTTAAACTCTGAGTCTATGAGTCTAATTTGATAGAAATAAACAAATGCTGTGTGTGTAATACTTATACATCCTTAGTTGCTTGTTCTATGAATAACTTGTGTTGGAGAAGTCTGGGATAATCAGCTAACACAGATATGGCTGTCTGAGAAGAACAAAAGACAAGCTCAGATGCTGTATTGAAAGATCATTACAATGACTAAAATTGGCAATTTCAAGGTAGGATTAAAAAATAGAGTATAGGATTTACCGACCATACATGTTAGAGATTAGGAGAGAAAATAGTTACTCATCAAATAGGCTTGGTAGGGTTCTGCATTATCGAAAAGTTAATTTGAGATAGGATTTGAAAGTCAGACAGTGAGAGGGATGTGACTTGGGTTAACAAAGTACAGTATTAAATAGCTGGAGAGAAGAGATCAGACACAGGGTGGAGTAGGGCACTGAGAAAGCTGGCAACTTTGCCAAATACAGGGAGAGGCTGTAGATAGTCTTCAGTTTCTGTAATCCAAAAATGTTCAGTCTGGCAAGATAAGCTTTTATGTAGTCTCTAGATTCAATCAGATGTGTCCCATTTGACTTGCATTTGCATTAATTACCTTCTATTTTCTATGTTAAATAGATCTTATTTAATCTAAAAATGTTTTATGCACTGCTCCTAGAAACAATTATAGCAAGCAGCTCACAGAAAAAGAAAGACAAATGTCTGTCCTCTAGTTAGAGGCAGAGGAAAGTTAAGAGGCACCAATTTAATTATTCAAAGATGAAGCACAAATCCAAGATGTGCAATTGAGGATCTAGTTTCAGTTCCTTTGGATCAGGGAAAGCACCTTTAGACCAACAGGAAATATGAGGACTGAGGTTAAGAATATGTGAATGACTCTCTTAATATGTCTGTCTTGCTCTTGAACTGGCAAGTTTTGTCTAATTCCTGGAGGAATGTATGGGTGGACGGGCAGCATTATCAGCTAGACATAGCTAACTCCTTTTAAATTTTGTAATAGAAATCTTGTTGATAAGCGGGAATGATTGCTTTGAGGATGCTCTCACTTCTTTTATATCCTTGCTTATAGGTAGAGTGATTTTTAGGTAGTGAGAAAAGTTTAAAAAATAGAGATAATGAACAGGAGAAATGCATATGTGCTTTCAAAGCTTTATGTAAGAAATGGCTATATTCCTGCACATCAAGCCACAAATTAATTGAACTGAAATTCCAATATATAGCCATATTAATTTTCTTTTAAAAATGTGAATGCCAATACTGAACGGGAGAAAAAAGATTTCACTAAATGAATGTACCAGGTTCAGAGTTCTAAAGGAGGTAAACACTTTAAAAAATGGCTACCTTTCTGCAGATGGGTTTTATACAATAATCTTTTGCAGTGCTTTGCACAGTTGGCCTGTGGTCTCAATGGAATTTTGCTCGAGTAAAGTGTGAAGAATTTAGCAAGATCTTTAGTATATGCCCCAGTATGAATAGTCTACCTTCCACAATAGTTTTCCTAAAAAAAAAGAAAAAGAAAAAAAAAGAAAAGGGGTGGGGGAGCAGTCATTGCAGACTGATGTGTCTGTAGAACAATAGAAAAAACGGGTACTTTGACTTGCATATTTAAGAACCTAAATACTTCAGTGGATACCACTGTGCCATCCCTTACCATTGGTAGAAGTCTTTCATTTGAGAATAATACTTAATGGGCTAACATCTTAATTACAAAATATGAGGATTATCCAGGCAGCAAATACTTTCAGTCTTTAAAAGTAATTTAAAAGTAAGTCTAGAAATAACATGAAACTTTGGCTGCCCTTAATTCTTTCAAATGCAATGCTGTGGGTTGGGAACTTTGGGGTTAGCAAACTCCATAGATGTTTCTGCCAATTTAAGAACAGAAGTTCACATAGTAGACTCAATATTGAAAGAACATTCCATATATAATCAAAATGGCAACCATTATTATTCCTATGATGTTTAGCTAATGGACTGCAGCTTTTACGACTAACCATCAGTTTAGAAACTTGGCGATGATAGACAGTGGAGACACAATCCTTACTTTAATCCTCTTTTTTTCCCATTAAAATTATGACCAATGTAGAATATTAAGATAGAAAAGTGATTTTATAATGCTTTTCTGAAAATCAATTTTAGTAATATAGAGTTATGGAAAGCGACCTTCTGCTCTTCTGAGTAGGAAACTTAATATTTTTACTTAATGAAGAAAAATCAGTCTACAAACTAACATTTGTAATATAATGACCTTGCTTTGTGTAGTCTAGAAGATAAGTTAATATTTCACATTTTAAGAGTTTTCATGAAGTAGGCCTTTTTAATAAATTAAGGTACGTTACATCTTGTAAAATGTGTGCTTACTAGTTACTGATAGCTTTTGATTTTTCTGTACATGTTTGTTTCCTGTTTAGTAGTATATCTGTGCCCTTCAGCTATTAAATGAGGGACCGCCCTGAGGCTGTGCTCAGTTCATGTGGCAGATCTGATTTTTTTTAATGTGATACTGGAAGAATGTGGTTTATTTATATAAACATTGGTTCTGATCTTTACATATATCCTAGATGCATTACTTTTTTCTGGTCTTGGGGAAGATTAATTGAATTATTAAATATAGTAATGTATGTCTTTGTACATATAATAATCAGAACAAAAGCTGTGTAAACATTGCAAACAATTTTTCACTATTTAATTTTCAAACAAATTTACTTCAGCAGAGCTTGTGCTAATTTGTGTTTGCTTTTCACAAGCATTTGTACAATTCCCTTTTACTAGCACAAAAGGTCACAAGAAGTCAATTTTAATCTCTCGCACTTTGATATATCTGGAAAGTATACTATAAATTTACTTTCTGCAAAACTTCATAACTGAAAATTGATCATGAGTAATCGCAGAATTGAAACATCACAACTTCAAAGACCAATCACAACTAAATAATTTTAAATTTCAGATTTTAGTTTTGAATTGGAAGCAATAAACAAATTTCACAAATAACTTCCTTTTTTCTCCTATTCATTATTATAAATTATTTTTTTCATACACACTTTGGGAGCAGAAAGAAATGCCAATCAAATTATTAATTTTTAATCATTTACTAGGCTCTAACTACCACATCACTGAATAAATGGATATAAAATGACAATGCTGAAAAATGTGCCAATAATAATAATAAGCATTCTTCTAGTTCTTACTCCCAACACTTCTAAATAGGTTTATGAGGAGTAGTATGCCCATTAAGCAGATGGAGAAACTGAAACAAAAGATGAAATAAGTTGCCCAAAGCCACACAGTGAATCAGTGATAAAGCTCGGGACCTCTTGTCTAGAATTTTTAGCTTCAGTGGCTGAACTACTCAATTTTCAAATGAAAATAGAATTTTATTTTTATTTTTGCTCACTGGAACAAAAAAATAAAAACAAAATTAAATCATTTTGTGTCAAACTGAACGTTTGGGGGTTTTATTTTTTTTCTTCAAATTTTTTACTTAAAAACAAATATAACTAAATTTTAAAATGAAATGTTTATCAAACAAAATTTGAAAAAGTCAAAATGAACGGTTTACTCCTTTTGATTTTTTTCTCATTTTTTATTAAGCAGATGCTATTCACTAAATTATACCCAAATTCACAAACTGTTTCTGTTGCCCTGAATCTGTATTTATCAGGGAATTTATTATTTGACTGAACAAATTTTCTCTACCAACTCCCAAACATCTGTTGTTTCCCAGATTCGATAGGTACAGTTACCTAGTATGTGAAATATTCCATTGTCATTTTAAGAAATACTCTGAATATTGGCAATCTTATTTAGCTATCAAAGGACCAGGTCCTGGTACCTTTACCCTTATTTAGTAACATTTAGCTTCACAAGTAATCAGACAAGTTTTGATGAGACTAATCAGGTAAGGAGTTCTGTTCAATGAGAGCTTAAGTCAGTGAGAGTGAGGGTATCAGAATCTGGCCATAAGGAAATGGGCAATTTTTAAAGCATCAGCACAATCATGAAGCCTCCCATTGGACTGAGTTTAAACAACATTTTTTGTTATAAACATTACATGTGCTTTTCTAAATAAACAGATCTATCATATAAGTAGACAGACTATTATCATTCAAAAGCATGCAAGTCAAACTATATATTGAAGTTACATCATCTACATTCAGATAAAATGTGATGCTTGAAACACTTTGAAAATCTAGCACTAGATTACTAAGGCTACTAGCATGACACCCAAGTTATGCTGAACAAAAAAAAAAAGTTCAATAATGCCATTTTGAATAATGGCATTGCTCAATCAAAGACAGACTTTGTATTGTATTGCAATGTGTATTTTAAGTTGGCATAAAATGTAACTCCTTTCAGTTAACAATCTTTGGGTATGTAATGTGCATGCCATTATACTGCCAGGTGGTGGAGGGGGTGCATGGAAAGCAATTGAAGACCAAAAGTCTTGGATGACCAAAAGTCTGAGCTTTTATTGTTAATATTATATGGTTTCAGTGTGAAATTTAGCAATTTTTGTGCAAAGTTCATGAAGTTTACCCCACTAAAAAAGCAGTCAAACTTTCAAAAGAATATAACACACAACTTGCGAGTAAACACAACAGTGAGAGAGTCCGTGTAAATATCCATGTTCCCTACTATTACACTATGCAGAAGAAAGGCCAGAAGGATTATTTTACATCTGCAGTTAAAAATGATGAAGTGGGAGGAAGGGGGAAAATTGACACTTTGTTCAAAGCGCTTGAAGAATATTTCACTCCTAGGAAAATTTGAGCACAATGTAGTCAATACTGACAAAGAAAATGCCCCTCCCCACCGCAAAAAAAAAAAAAAAAAAGTTTGATTGGTTTGTCCTAGACCAAAGAATATTCACCCATTTTGTTAAGTATTTATTTTACAGATGATATAATTTGGATTAGAATTAAAAGGTGAATGGTGAGGTAAGGAGGATGATGATGTGAGCAGAATACAACTCCTTCAGTATTTGACTATATGGAGGGCAACAAACTAAACAATGACAAAAGGAAACTCTGATAAAGAACATTTAATTAAATCTATCTATCTATCTAGATATGTTTGTTAAGTTCTAGAGTGAGTGGCAAACACCATGTTGCAAAATACACGCTTGCAGAAGAAAAATATCAGTGTTATTGCACAATGAAGTGCAACTTCTGCTGTTTTTGCTGGGTTTCCAGGATCTCTAACAAGAGGTCCTGAATTTGCCTCTGTTGCTCCTCCTGTTTTTGGCTTGCAGCCATCAGGTGTAGAACACTTCCATTTTGGTTATAAGGCTGGATCGCTTCCATGAGGAGGGCCAGTGATTTAGCCTCTCCTCCTTGCTGCTCAACCAACCTTTAATGGGAGGGTGATCTTGGGATCCCACTTCTAGTACCAAGTAATAAGAGGTTCCATTTGCCGCTGTTGCACCACCTTGCATCAGGATGTGATGTGGCAGGCACTCTTTTGCCTCAGTTTACAAGGTGTGGCAGCCAGCCTGTAGAAGGGTGGCTTCGACCGTAAACTCAGTAGATGGTCTTTAAATATTTAAATAACCACCAACTTGCCATGTGGCTATCTATGCATTTAAACAATGTAAAAGACAGGCACTGTGTCACAGCATATTAAGTCAAGGTCCTGGGGTTCTGATTTAACATGGGAGAGCGCCTCCTCTGTCCCAGTCTCACTTCAGCACTGGAAGCAGGTAAACTTCTTAACCAATCTGCTGGTTCCCTGTTGGTTTCTGTAATCTCCCAGCCCTGGTAGGTACTTTGAGGACTAAAATTCACTGGTAGCCCAACCTGAGTGAGGTTTCATTAGGCAAAAGGCTGTGCTGGTGCCTCCAGCAGGGGGCCAACATTGCCTGATAGATGCTATCACATGATTAAACTTGTAATCTCTTCAAAGAATGAAATCAAAATTGTTTGACAAGACCTGTTTTGGGTAAAACCATGTTTCTGGGCATTAATTATATTCTTTAATTCTTTATTAATTGAATCCTGTATCAGCTTTTCTATTATTTTCCCAGATCAATGTCAGGCTAATCAGCCTATCATTACCAGCTCATCTGTTTGCCTCTTTTGAATATTGGAACAACATTTACACTCTTCTAGTCTCCTGAGATTTCCCTGGTTTTGCAAGATTTATTAAATATTAACATCCACAAGCCAGGGATCACAACCAACACTTTTAGGAGTCTTGGGATCAAATTATCTGTCTGCTGACTGAAAAGTGTTCATGTGAAAAGTGGAGATGCTGCTTAACATCCTCCCTTAGTTATTAATCAACTGGAAATTATATCCTGGTTCTTTTCAAATACATAATAAAACTATTTATCAAATGCTCTGGCCTTTATTGCATCATTATTATCCTCAGTTGTACCATCCCCATCCAGTAATGAGGCTGTTTCATGTAGTACATATAGGATAATATCATGAGGACTCAAGTGGATTTAATCAGCCTTAACTTTAAGTTAACAAACCTTTATTTTTAATGTGATTGTATATATGCATTTAGGGTTAGATTCTCCCTTTCACTATGCCACCTGTATAATGGCATGTCAGAGCTGTAAAATTGTGCAGCTGGCCAGGAGAGAAATCTCTTGGTGCAGGCATTGTTTAGAGCTACTTACAGTTGTCACTCCTTCAAAAGCCTGGTGTAGGGAATGGGGTCAGGAGCTAGAGGAAGGCATGTTGAGATGGGAGGGGGTAGGTCTGTATTGCTGTGCACTATAGGGACTCTGGGTGCTGCTGTGATAAGAACAGCCATTCTGGGTCAGACCAATGGTCCCTCTAGCCCAATATCCTTCCAACAGTGGCCAGTGCCAGATGCTTCAGAGGGAATGAACAGAACAGGGGAATTATCAAGTGATCCGTATCCAGTCCCAGCTTTTGGCAATCAGAGGTTTAGGGAAATCCAGAGCATGGGGTTGCATCCCTGACCATCTTGGCTACTAGCCGTTAATGACCTACCCTCCATGAACTTATTTACTCCTTTTCTGAACCCATCATATTTTTAGCCTTCACAACATCCCTCAGCAATGAGTTCCCCAGGCTGACTATGCACTATGTGAAAAAGTATTTTCTTATGCTGCTTATTAATTTAATTGTGTGATCCCTGGTTCTTGTGTTATGTGAAGAAGTAAATAGCGGTTCCTTATTCACTTTCTCCACACCATTCATGATTGTATATATTTTCATATCCCCCCTCAGTCATTTCTTTTCTCAGATGAACAGTCCCAGTCTTTTTAATTTCTGCTCATATAGAAACTGTTCCACACCCCTAATAATTTTTGTTGCCCTTCTCTGTACTTTTTCATATATATAGCCCAGGTAGGGGGACCCAAAACTTCAAGCTGTATTCCAGGTGTGGATTTAAATAGTGGTATTGTATTTTCTGTTTTATTCTTTGTCCCTTTCATAATGGTTTCTAGCAGTCTGTTAGCATTTTTGATTGTTGCTGCATGGTGAGCAGATGTTTTTAGAGTACTATCCAAGATGATGCCAAGATCTGTTTCTTGAGTGGGAACATCTAATTAATTCTCCATCATTTTGCATGGATAGTTGGGATTATGTTTTTCCAATGTGCATTACTTTGCACTTGTCAATGTTGAATTTCATCTGCCATTTTGTTGCCCAGTCGCCCAGTTTTGTGAGATCCTGTCATAAATATAAAGGGAAGGGTAAACCCCTTTTAAAATCCCTCCTGGCCAGAGAAAAAAATCCTCTCACCTGTAAAGGGTTAAGAAGCTAAACGTAACCTCGCTGGCACCTGACCAAAATGACCAATGAGGAGACAAGATACTTTCAAAAGCTGGGAGGAGGGTGAAAAACAAAGGGTCTGTGTCTGTCGGTATGCTGCTTTTGCCGGGCATAGACCAGGAATGGAGTCTTAGAACTTTAGTAAGTAATCTAGCTAGGTATGTGTTAGATTATGATTTCTTTAAATGGCTGAGAAAAGAATTGTGCTGAATAGAATGGCTATGCCTGTCTGTGTGTCCTTTTTGTAACTTAAGGTTTTGCCTAGAGGGATTCTCTATGATTTGAATCTAATAACCCTCTAAGGTATCTACCATCCTAATCATCCAGAGGTGATTCCTTTATTTCTATTTACTTCTACTTTTATTAAAAGTCTTGTAAGAAAACTGAATGCTTTTTCATTGTTCTCAGATCCAAGGGTTTGGGTCTGTGGTCACCTATGCAACTTGGTGAGGATTTTTACCAAACCTTTCCCAGGAAGTGGGGTGCAAGGGTTGGGAGGATTTTGGGGGGAAAGAAGTGTCCAAACTACGTTTCCCAGTAAACCCAGTTAGAGTTTGGTGGTGGCAGTGGATATTCCAAGGGCAAAGGATAAAATTAATTTGTACCTTGGGGAAGATTTAACCTAAGCTGGTGAAAGTAAGCTTAGGAGGTTTTCATGCAGGTCCCCACATCTGTACCCTAGAGTTCAGAGTGGGGGAGGAACCTTGATGGATCCATTTGTAACTCTTTGCAGTCAGCTTTGGACTTAACTATTTTGAATAATTTTGTATCATCTGCAAGCTTTGCCACTTCACTGTTTACCCCCTTTTCCCAGACTGTTAATGCATAGACAGATGACTAGGACCAGTGCTGCTCAATAGGCAGCCTAAAACAGGCTGCTCTAAATTAGAATAGCTTCTGCTTTGAGTTACCTAAGTTATACTAGGGGCTGTCTTGGTCTCCAGAGCAACACCGAATTCTCAAAGCACAAAGACATCTTTGCCCCACCTCCCACTGGATTATGGGTCAGAGTTGAAGGCCAGAATGGACCACCAGTCCATCTAGTCTGATTTTCTTTATATCACAGGCCCCCACAGCCATTCACACTGTAAACCCAACTATGGGATGCTAGATGGGGTGGGATCTGAGTTACTACAGAGAATTCTTTCCTGGGTATCTGGCCGGTGAATCTTGCCCATATGCTCAGGATTTAGCTGATTGCCATATTTGGGGTCGGGAAGGAATTTTACTTCAGGGCAGATTGGAAGAGGCCCTGGAGGTTTTTCGCCTTCCTCTGTAGCATGGGGCACGGGTCATTTGATGGAGGATTTTCTGCTCCTTGAAGTCTTTAAACTTCAATAGCTCAGACATAGGTGAGAGGTTTTTCGCAGGAGTGGGTAGGTGAGATTCTGTGGCCTGCGTTGTGCAGGAGGTCAGACTAGATGATCATAATGGTCCCTTCTGACCTTAATATCTATGAGACTATGAATCTATGAGTTCTATGCTGTGCAGAATCCTGGGAAAATAACTTTTTAAAAGCCGCTTGTATAGGCATAGCTTATCATTTCAAAAGTTGATATGGTTCAAAACAAATGCTAATGACAAGTCAACAATAATTAACCAACCCACTAGAAATCAGAAGTACAACCAGAACATGACAAATCTGAAAAAGAACTGTCAAAGGGTTAGTAAATAGTAGGTGGCTCTTTAAAAACAAACAAACAAACAAAAAAACACCTCAGATGGCAAATGAAAACCAGCAACTGTGAAGCACTTAGAAAACTCTTTGCAGACATCAGTAGGAGTGCCATACTTCTGGAGAAAAGACAGTTGGAGTCTAGCTCTGCAAGGCATACCTGAGTACTGAATTTTGCCCATTTTATTAAGAGGAAGAATAGTTCTCTGACTTGCCAGAAAAAAACAGATTAAATAACTTCAGATTTGACATGAGAATAAGGGTTTTATTTGTAATTGTTTTAATTTAATAGCTGTTATAAAGTCATGTGAATAAAAGCAACAATGAAAATTGTAGGCATACTTAAGAAGAGACAATGCTACAAATGCAATAACAGTATTTTAAAAGAGCAAAAGCAGTAATTAAGAAGCACAGTTAAATTCTCATTTCAGCAACCTGGGTCATTTTTTTTTTTTTGTTGTTTTTATTTTGAGAAAAATGTACAGATCAGAGCTATGCAAAATGTTCACCAGTTAACACAAAACCATATGGAAAAAAATCTTTATTTTGGGTGATTCTTTACAAATTAATCTCAGAACATATTTGTGTCCTGATTAGTGGATCACTCCCCTTATCAGATAACCCCATCAGAATCATGTGAAGTTTGTGAATGCACATCATTTTTATGGGAAGCCAGGACATCTTGATTGAATTTCAACTTGAGATTTTTGGCTCATTCTGATTTGACATTTAAAACAAATTTGTCAGTCCATGTGGATCAAAATTAAAGATGTTCACACAACCAACTGTAAACTTCTGTATCTTTCATTGCTCTAGCAGTGATGTGTATATGTTGGTATATATGACTGCTTATGCAGTGGTCACCATTGCCAAAATAAAATAAATATTCCAAATACTCCACTATATCTGAAATACTGCAGTTATTCACAGGTCTGTGTACCACTGTGTTGGTAAATAATTACTTTTTAATGGCAACCATTGTAATAATAATAATAAAGGGTTATGACAAGCTGTTGAATAAAGATGGTCGGCTGACTCATAAACTGCCTGTCAGTACTCATGTTTCACATTCCACAGGATGTATATTCAACATCTTGCTCACTCATGTAGCAAATCATTTCAATTAAAAAACAAAACAAAGTCTTTGTGCCAGATTTTCAATGGGTGAGTTCAGATTTATGCCAGCTGAGGATCTGTCCCCTTGTGCTTTATTTTTCAGTTTGCAGTCTGAGTCATTAACAGCAGTGCTTGAAGTCTAGTAATATTGTTATTTTTAATTGGTGTTGATGTTTTTTTTTTAATTGTTGGCTTAAATAATCACAGGGGGAGGGGACCCCTTCAAGATCCTGAATTATTTTACTTTATTTAAGCTATTATTTTATACAATGGTTTTAGACTGCTTTGAAACCATGGGGTTTGAGTAACTAGTGCCAGATTATTATTCATTTTGGTTATTATGTTGTCTCTATTCTAAGCCCCGAGTTTTGACCGTTCTTCTGTAAGAAAGGTGGGATGAACATCTGAGCTCCTCAATGTTGGCCTAAATAAGACAAACACAAGATGTTATCTGGTTTTCTGATTAATATACAGTTTTCTCACAATCTGCTTAGGTGCAGGAAAGCTACAAGCACTTAAAATTAGTCAGGTTCAATTACATTTTTAGGGGGACTCATCCCTCACATAATCTTTGGGGTTAAACTGGTCTCAGACTTGCTAGGGATACAGCAACCTAAAGGGTATGTTCAGCCTGGTAACCAGCCCTAGACTATCTTGCTTTCCTCTCTACTACGTGGCACTATGGGAGGCGGGGTGGCACAGAGTTCCCATCATTCCCTGCACATAAATATCAATATACTGTCACTATAACATAAATAATAAACTAAACCAAAGAGATATATCAAAATTGTACTAGTATAGATGTGGATGAACAGACCTGTCAGAACAAAAGTATCACCAGGATTGGCTAGGATCAACCGTGTTCAGATATCACAATGCGACACTAAACAATGGAAGATTACCCTGAACTATGGTAGATAAACTTTTTTTTTTTTTTTGGTAAATGAACAAATTAAAGAGGAAATGGCAATTTTAATAGCACTTAAAATTACTCCATTTTTACCCTTTTTAAAATGTGAAAAGTAAAGTAATATATTTATGCTTTCAAGAGTCTGGGTATTTTTTTTCATTCTTTTTAGAGATGGTCAGAATTTTCTCCTATGGGTAATAGTAATATTTTGATTGTTTTCAGCTTGAATCAAGACACAAAAAATCAAAATATAGAATAGAGAATGTTATGATTGAAAAATGTTACCAAAATTTGAACTTGGTAATATCAAAAAGAAAAATTGCCATATTTCCAATAGAAATACAAGTTTGACCTTTCAAAATGAAATATATTTTGCTTTTAAATGCCAATTCAAAATGATTATTTTTTATTTCCTAACAAAAAATAAAATAAAATTGAAATTAACTTTTCCTGCAGAAAACTTTCATTTGGATGAAATCACATTTTCTGACAGGAAAATTTTTCAGCTGAAAAATTTCTACTCGCTCTATTTTTTTAATTGGGTATTGATGAAAATGTTCACAACAATACATTTAACAATGTAAAATATTTACTTTCATATCAAAAACATATACACATTAGACTATTAATTTTTTGAACATAGAAGCCTTCCTTATTCAATAGACCGTCCCTTTATTCATGAGGAAAGGAACCTCAAAAACTTAGTGTAACTAAGCAAAAATTTATCTAAAATGGTTCTAGTTCTTCAATATTCATGAAATGTGCAAACCAACCCCCTTGTCCCACTTCTGCATTGTGAGTAGTTTTAATATTTTTATTATGAATTTCTCAGACCTCTTCAGTCTACTCCATAATGATAGGTACACAGAATGAGTTTATTATTTTTAAAACTTTTGGACGGTTTTGCTTCTGTGGTATATGTATGGAATATGAATGCCTAGAAAACTCAGAGGTAGAGTTTTAATATGAATAGATTCTAATATATAACTTGGTAAATATTTGTCAAAGTTTACATTGTGTCCAATTACCAATATGTGCAATTTTCACATTTTTGGTCTGAGACCCAAAAACTCCCCCCCCCCCCCGCCCTCCAAAATAAGAAAAGTAAGTAAATAAATAAAATCCTTCAACACAAAGTATTGTTGCATGTCAGTGACTGGCCACAATAAAATTGAAAAAAAAGCTCTCAGATGTTCAGCACTTCTGACAGCCAGGCCTCTTATTTAAATACATAGTTATAAAGTTAAATTTAGGTACCTGTTTTTAAAAATCTTGGCTCTAGTCTGAACTCAGTCTACAGTAGACATCTGTACACACCATAAAAGTACTACTAGGTAAAAGGCAATTATCAGTCCTTTCTGACAAGGGATCTAGAACTTTCATAGAAAACCTCCCCCTCCCCTTTACTCTATCATTCAGTTTCATAAACACTAATATCCATCAAATACATTTTTAAAAGAGTGTGTCTCTCAGAGGGAAGCTTGAAACTCACTTGAGGCCACTATTACTCCCTTAATAATGATCAGAAGAGGTATTGTAATTAAAGATGTGTTAAGGTAGATTGCAAAAATGAAAAAGTACCTGAATCACAAATTATAATGAAAAACCACAATGGAAGATAATCCCCACTATCTGTGGATTATTCACACTGGTCTTCCTGTATCTTTTTTTAATTTTCCTTTGTTGATGTAGACGCTGTATCTCTGCTACCAGAAATTTCTCTCTAGTCTGTGCTAGGTACAGCTCATATATTTTTCTAAAACTGGAAGCAGGGAAAAGCAAAGGAGACGGCTCTCTGTTTCTGACAGTGACTGACTTAACTATTGCAGACCACCATCTACTGGTTAACAAAAAGAAAAGGAGTACTTGTGGCACCTTAGAGACTAACTAATTTATTTGAGCATAAGTTTTCGTGAGCTACAGCTCACTTCATTGGATGCATAATTAAAGTGGAAAATGCAGTGAGGATGTTCTTATACACACAGACCATGAAAAAATGGGTGTTTATCACTTCAAAAGGTTTTCTCCCCCCACCCCACTCTCCTGCTGGTAATAGCTTATTTAAAGTGATCACTCTCCTTACAATGTGTATGATGATCAAGGTGGGCCATTTCCAGCACAAATCCAGGTTTTCTCTCTCCCCACCCCACTCTCCTGCTGGTAATAGCTTATCTAAAGTGATCACTCTCCTTACAATGTGTATGATAATCAAGGTGGGCCATTTCCAGCACAAATCCAAGGTTTAACAAGAATGTCTGCGGAATGTGGGGGAGGGGGTAGGAAAAAACAAGGGGAAATAGGTTACCTTGCATAATGACTTAGCCACTCCCAGTCTCTATTCAAGCCTAAGTTAATTGTATCCAATTTGCAAATGAATTCCAATTCAGCAGTCTCTCGCTGGACTCTGGTTTTGAAGTTTTTCTGTTGTAATATTGCAACTTTCATGTCTGTAATCGTGTGACCAGAGAGATTGAAGTGTTCTCCGACTGGTTTATGAAGTTATAATTCTTGACATCTGATTTGTGTCCATTTATTCTTTTACGTAGAGACTGTCCAGTTTGACCAATGTACATGGCAGAGGGGCATTGCTTGCACATGATGGCATATATCACATTGGTAGATGTGCAGGCGAACGAGCCTCCGACAGTGCGGCCGATGTCACTAGACCCTGTGATGGTGTCCCCTGAACAGATACGTGGGCACAGTTGGCAACGGGCTTTGTTGCAAGGATAGGTTCCTGGGTTAGAGTTTTTTATGTGTGGTGTGTGGTTGCTGGTGAGTATTTGCTTCAGGTTGGGGGGATGTCTGTAGGCAAGGACTGGCCTGTCTCCCAAGATTTGTGAGAGTGTTGGATCATCCTTCAGGATAGGTTGTAGATCCTTGATAATGCTTCGGAGAGGTCTCAGTTGGGGGCCGAAGGTGACGGCCAGTGGCGCTCTGCTACTTTCCCTGTTAGGCCTTTGTCCTGCAGTAGGCGACCTCTGGTCACTCCTCCGGCTCCGTCAACCTGTTTCTTCACTTCAGCAGGTGGGCACTGCAGTTGTAAGAATGCTTGATAGAGATCTTGCAGGTGCCTGTCTCTGTCTGAGGGGTTGGAGCAAACACGGTTGCATCGTAGAGCCTGGCTGTAGACAATGGACCGTCTGGTGTGGCCTGGGTGAAAGCTGGAGGCATGTAGGCAGGAACAGGGTGGTGTCCACGTGAGCATTGCTCACTAGCACCGCAGTGTCCAGGAAGTGGACCTCCCGTGTGGACCGGTCCAGGCTGAGGCTGATGGTGGGATGGAAATTGTTGAAATCATGGTGGAATTCCTCAAGGGCTTCTCTTCCATGGGTCCAGATGATGAAGATGTCATCAATATAGCGAAAGTAGAGTAGGGGTACTAGGGGATAAGAGCTGAGGAAGCGATTCTCCAAGTCAGCCATAAAAATGTTGGCACGCTGTGGGACCATGCAGGCACCCACAGCAGTGCCGCTGATTTGAAGGCATACACTGTCTCCAAATGTGAAATAGTTATGGGCGAGAACAAAGTCACAAATTTCAGCCACCAGGCTTGCCGCGACACCATCGGGGACAGTGTTCCTGATGGCCTGCAGTCCATCCCTGCATGGAATGCCGGTGCAGAGGGCATCCACAGTGGCCAGGATGGTATCCTCAGGAAGACCACCAATGGATTGTACCCTCCTTAGGAAGTCAGTGGTGTCTCGAAGACAGCCGGGAGCGCCGGCAGCGCAGGGCCTGAGGAGGGAGTCCATACAGCCAGACAATCCTGCTGTCAGGGTGCCAATGCCTGAGATGATGGGGCACCCTGTCCATGGATCTTGGGTAGTAGATAGAATATCCCAGGTCGGGATTCCAGGGGCGTGCCCGCGCGGACCTGATCCCATGCTCTTCCAGGGAGCTTCCCAAGCAAATTCTGTAGTTTCCTTTGGCAACCCCCAGTGGAATCAGAGAGCAATGGCCTGTAGAAAGCAGTGCCGGAGAGCCACCGAGCAGCCTCCCCCTCGCATTCCAACCTATTCATGATGACAACAGCACCTGCTTTGTCAGCCTTCTTGACCATGATGTCAGAGTTGTTTCTGATGCTGTGGATGGCATTGTGTTCCGCACGGCTGAGGTTATGGGGCAAGTGATGCTGCTTTTCCACAATTTCAGCCCGTGCACGTCAGCGGAAGCACTCTATGTAGAAGTCCAGTCTGCTGTCTCGGCCTTCAGGAGGAGTCCACCTAGAATCCTTCTTTTTGTAGTGTTGGTAGGAAGGTCTCTGTAGATTAGTATGTTGTTCAGAGGAGTGTTGGAAATATTCCTTGAGTCAGAGACGTCGAAAATAGGATTCTAGGTCACCACAGAACTGTATCATGTTCATGGGGGTGGAGGGGCAGAAGGAGAGGCCCCGAGACATTACAGCTTCTTCTGCTGGGCCAAGAGCATAGCCGGATAGACCAACAATATTGCTGAGTGGGCCGAGGGAACCACTCCCGCGGACCCCCGTTCATCATGGGATGATCATGATTCCCAAATGATCAGAATAGACAAAATACTTGCTGCCTGCTACTTTCACTTATGATTGAATATTTACTAATGCATAGGAAGGAAGACATATACAAGGTTATTTGCAGTACATGTCAGTTTGCATTCCATTGATTCCATGGATATGAACTTTGCAACAGTTGCACATATTTAGTTCAATATTTGTAATGTGAGATCTGAACATACAAAGGATACACTTTAAAGAAAGGAAGTGAATACAATGGTGATGTGTGAGCGTAATGAGCACTGAATAAATCAGGGATACTCCAGTGCAGGGATTCTCACAACACATTTTTTGGTGGCCTCAGAGCGCAGCCACTGATAAAAACTGTTGCTGGTAGCCACTCTGACAATTTTTCCTAAAATATTCCAGGGCCAGAGCCCGAAACCCCATGACCAGAGCCTGCCGCCCACTACCCCATGGCTGAAGCCCGAGCCTCACTGCCCCCAGGAAGGTGCAGAGCTCACTGCTCCTCTGGGGTTTGTGGCTCCAGATGGGGCAGGGCCCAACCTCTGTGGGTGGCCCTGGGGGAGAGTCCTTTGCTTCTCCCCCTCCCCTGGTTACTGCCCAGGAGGCTGTAGCCGCAAGCCACAGTGACCTCATTTGAGAAATGCTGCTCTTGTGTGAATGCAAACAGTGCAAATTAAAGAATTGCTATTTTCATGGTTAAGACACTTTAGGGTATGTCTACATTGTACACTACGCATGGGTCTTTGGTACCTGGGCTTGTGGACATGGTGTTCCCAAGCCTGTGCTTGAGCATCCACAATGCATTATAAACCTGGGTTTACAATTGTTGGAGCCAGGTTTCACAGCTATGGTAACATGCACATGCTGTACTATTTTCAGAGTAGCAGCTGTGTTAGTCTGTATCCACAAAAAGAACAGGAGTATTTGTGACACCTTAGAGACTAACAATTATTTTTGCATAGAGACTATCCGGTTTGGCCAATGTACATGGCAGAGGGGCATTGCTGGCACATGATGGCATATATCACATTGGTAGATGTGCAGGTGTTGGATCATATTAAAGAAGTTCAGTATTAAAATCACAAATGAGTTTGATTCCCCATAGTTTAAATTCCAGGGTATTACTAATTAAGAGGTCTCTTGGTTTTTGGTACTGTTTCTCTCCCTCTATGTGTGAAACTTGCAAGCTTTGCTAACTGTGTTAGTACATTCTAAGACAGAGTCTGTTCTCAAAGCAGTTCACAGAGAGAGAGACTCAAAACAATACTCTAACAACAGAAACAGCACCCAGAGACTCCCCGCCCTTTTGTTGTATTAACAATTGTCATTAAAATAGAGATAGAGGATGTATGTGGATGGATGCTTGGTGTGGATAATAACTGAATGATCAGGGAGGTGCCAGCCTAAGAATCCAGTGTCCATTGGCTGAAGAAGGCGTCAAGTGGAAATAACCAGAGGACCCCACCCGGAGGGCAGACTGGAATCCACCTAACAGCCTCAAGAATGGGAGAACCAAAGAACAAGATAACATCTTGGAGCCGTCAGGAATGTGCTATCTGCTGATTGATTCAGCAACAGCATGATGAAGCAATTCCCATAGACTGGCATAGGAAGAAATTCCTATAAGAATAGACTCTAAAAAGTGAGAACTTTGGGGGGGTCTGATTCTGCAAACCAACTTCCAGGAGCATCAGATGAGCATCTGACAAGGCCCTGCTCCCTCCTCATGTCCAGGCCACCTGGCCAGTGGCTTGGCATGAGCAACTCTAAGGCTGGTAACTATGATAACAACCTTGCAGAACCTGTGTGTGTGTGTGTGTGTGTGTGTGTGTGTGTGTGTGTTTGTATGAATGAATGTGTGAATAAATATGAGATTGAATGGAATGTTATAACTAGAACTAACTGCTTTCTATGATTCTTTCTGTATTCACAATAAATGTGGTATTTTGCCTTTTTCCCTTTAATAAGATCCTGCTGGTTTTTATTTTATTGGTACAACACAGGTGAACGAGCCCTTGATGGCTTGGCTAATGTGATTAGGTCCTATGGACAGGACAGACCCAACAAAGAAAATACAGAACAGTACTAGCTGTCACTTTCAGCCCCCAACTAAAACCTCTCCAGCACATCATCAAAGATTTACAACCTATCCTGAAAAATGATCCCTCACTCTCACAGATCTTGGGAAACAGACCAGTCCTCGCTTACAGACAGCCCCCCAACCTGAAGCAAATACTCTCCAGCAACCACACAACAAAACACTAACCCAGGAACCTATCCTTGCAACAAAACCCGTTGTCAACTCTGTCCACATATTTATTCAAGTGACACCATCATAGGACCTAATCACATTAGCCACTCCATCAGGGGCTCGTTCATCTGCGCATCTAGCAATGTGATGTATGCCATCATGTGCCAGCAATGCCCCTCTGCCATGTACATTGGCCAAACCGGACAGTTTCTACGCAAAAGAATAAATGGACACAAATCTGACATCAGGAATCATAATATTCAAAAAGTGGTAGGAGAACACTTCAACCTCTCTGGCAACTCAGTAAAAGATTTAAGGGTGGCAATTTTGCAACAGAAAAGCTTCAAAAAGAGACTCCAAGGAGAAACTGCTGAGTTTGAATTATTATGCAAACTAGAAACCATTAACTTGGGTTTGAATAGAGACTGAGAGTGTCTGGGTCATTACATATATTGAATCTATTTCCCTATGTTAAGTATCCTCACACCTTCTTGTCAACTGTCTAAATGGGCCATCTTGGTTATCACTACAAAAGTTTTTTTTCTCCTGCTGACACTAGCTCATCTTAATTAATTAGCCTCTTACAGTTTGTATGGCAACTTCCACCTTCTGTGTGTGTGTGTGTATATATGTATGTATGTATATATGTATATATATATATATATATATATATATATCTTCTTACTATATGTTCCATTCTATGCATCCGATGAAGTGGGCTGTAGCCCATGAAAGCTTATGCTCTAATACATTTGTTAGTCTCTAAGGTGCCACAAATACTTCTGTTCTTTATGCTGCATTATGCAGCATTATGCATTATGCATTATTCTGACTTGGGTCTGTGGCTGGCTATGCATACTCACTGCAAAATGACACTACCTGAACCTGAGTCACAGTAGAATTTGGGGTCTGACCCACCCTTCTAGTAGGATCCTAGGACCCACATCCTAAATGCTTGCTGACTCAAGTCAAGTTGATTTGTATGTGGATGAAAGGGAGACTTGGACTCAACCCTGAGTCTAAGTCCAGGCTTAGTGTGCAATGTAGACTTACTCTTAGAGTTAGATTGAAGCGATATTGTAACAGTTCTCCTATCTGCTTAAGAGACCTTGTCATAAATATAAAGGGAAGGGTAAACCCCTTTGAAATCCCTCCTGGCCAGGGGAAAGCTCCTCTCACCTGTAAAGGGTTAAGAAGCTAAAGGTAACCTCACTGGCACCTGACCAAAATGACCAATGAGGAGACAAGATACTTTCAAAAGCTGGGAGGAGGGAGAGGAACAAAGGGTCTGTGTCTGTCTGTATGCTGCTCTTGCCAGAGACAGAACAGGAATGGAGTCTTAGAACTTTTAGTAAGTAATCTAGCTAGGTATGTGTTAGATTATGATTCCTGTAAATGGCTGAGAAAAGCATTGTGCTGAATAGAATAACTATTTCTGTCTGTGTATCTTTTTTGTAACTTAAGCTTTTGCCTAGAGGGGTTCTCTATGTTTTTGAATCTAATTACACTGTAAGATATCTACCATCCTGATTTTACAGGGGGGATTTCTTTATTTCTATTTACTTCTATTTTTTATTAAAAGTCTTCTTGTAAAAACTGAATGCTTTTTCATTGTTCTCAGATCCAAGGGTTTGGGTCTGTGGTCACCTATGCAAATTGGTGAGGCTTTTTATCCAACATTTCCCAGGAAAGGGGGGGTGCAAGTGTTGGGAGGATTGTTCATTGTTCTTAAGATCCAAGGGTCTGGGTCTGTAGTCACCTAGGCAAATTGTTGAGGCTTTTTACCAAACCTTGTCCAGGAAGTGGGGTGCAAGGTTTTGGGAAGTATTTTGGGGGGAAAGACGCGTCCAAACAGCTCTTCCCCAGTAACCAGTATTAGTTTGGTGGTGGTAGCGGCCATTCCAAGGATAACGGGTGTAATATTTTGTACCTTGGGGAAGTTTTGACCTAAGCTGGTAAAGATAAGCTTAGGAGGTTTTTCATGCAGGTCCCCACATCTGTACCCTAGAGTTCAGAGTGGGGGAGGAACCTTGACAGACCTTGTGTGATGTTTGGCAAATTATGTATGCCTACATATATTTAAGTATGTGGCGTAACCCCAATGAAGATCAATTTGACTACTCTCATGATCATTATAATAAGAATTGTTGATGAATGGTGATGGAATTAGGTGCTTAAAGTTTAAGCATCTGTTTAAATGTTTTGCTCACCCAAAAGCCTTAATCTTTCTATACCTCCCCATCTATAAAATTAAAGTAATAATATTTCCATTCTTCCACCTTGGTTGTTTTCTTTTTAGGACCTGATCCTGCAACTCACTGCATGCAGGTGTATCCCTGCATCTTTAAGAAGATTAATGCAGCGCTGTTAGACCTCAATTGCAAGACCACAACCTGTACAGTCCTGGGGTAGGGACTATTTCTTATAGTTTGCAACACAATAGACTGCAAACCTCAGCTGGATCCTCTTGATACTACTATAATAAAAACAATAAATAATATCCTTCTCACAATAACACTGCTAGCAGTGTTGGAACCTATTTTCAGATATGGTTATGACCAGAAATGTTAAACATATACTCTTAAATGAAATGGAAAAAAAAACCTTGAAAATTGAGGGTTTTGAATGTTGCTTGGACTTTTCAAAATGGTGTAATATTTCTAAACAAATAATTAAGTAGAGAAAAAGCTAAGCACACACTCTTCAGAACTTTGGAAACCCTTTTATTTTACAATTGGGTGTTTTGAGCAATGAGAATGGGGACACCAATTGTGGGTATCTTTGGTGTGGCAAAATGCATACTGCAAAATGTAGGATGAAAAATTCATTCTCACTGTAATTTACTTGTCTAACCAATAAGTGCAACTCAGAGGAGCTGGGTAAGTCAGGCATATTCTAATATGAATGAAAACAATGCAATTTAAAGGAAGGCTGCTGTCATGGTTAAGCCACTTTAGGGTATGTCTACATTGCACACTCAGCCCAAATCTGTGGGACCCCAGCATATGTGAACCTGATGTTCCAAGCCTGTGCTTGAAAGAACTACCTTCATTTTAGCTCTGAGCAATTGTGCAATTATAGTGTTGGTGTAACAGATGTGTACCCATCCTGGGTGCAGCTGGTTGGGGAGACCTTGGGAATAGCTCAGTCTTCAGTGGAAGTGTGATAAACGAAGGGGGGGAAGGGTAGCTCCCTTTTATGGACACCCACCCAGCCAGTTAGCTGTGAAAACCCTCTTGGTGTCTGTTCTCTGTTTGCTTTACCTGTAAAGGGTTAATAAGCCCACAGATAAAAGAAAAGGAGTGGGCACCTGACCAAAAAAGCCAATGGGAAGGCTAGAACTTTTTAAAATGGGGGAAAAATAACCTTTCCCTTTTTCTGTTGTTCTCTGGAGAAGGAGACATGGAGCAGCAATGCTATAAGGCTTGAACCAGGTATAAAAATTCATCTTCCATACGTAGAAGAAATAATAGGAATGGGAATGTTTAAATAGATACAATCAGGTTTATTTCTGTATTTTGGCTTGTGGAGCTCCTCTGTGCTAAACCCCAGGTGCTTTTGTTTGCTTGTAACTTTTAAGGTGGACCACAAGAAAGCTATTCTTGGTACTTAATTTTTGGAATTGCTCTTTTAAAATCTAGCAAAAGTCTAAGTTCCAGATATATTTTCTTCCTTTTTGTTTCTAATAACATTTACCTTTTTTAAGAACAGGAATGGAGTTTTGGTGCCCTAAGAGGTTTGTGAATGTTGTTTGATTAGCTGGTAGCAACAGCTAATTTCCTTCGTTTCCTTTCTCAGCTCTTCCCCAGACGGGTGTGAAAGGGCTTAAGGGTACCCCACAGGGAGGAATTCCCAAGTGCTCCTTCCTGGGTTCAAAGGTGTGTTTTTTTTTTTCTTTTTGTGTTTTTGTTTTTTGTTTTTTGTTTGTTTT
Source organism: Caretta caretta (assembly GCF_965140235.1). Classification (NCBI taxonomy): domain Eukaryota; kingdom Metazoa; phylum Chordata; order Testudines; family Cheloniidae; genus Caretta; species Caretta caretta. Next base: position 58,898,784 of record NC_134209.1, read on the forward strand.
TGCATTTGTGTGGTGGAAACATTTACCAAGGCAAGGTCAAAGAAAAGCTGTAACCTTGGGAGTGCAATACAAGCCTGGAGTGCCAAGTATTAATTTTTAAAATCCTTGTGGGCCTTCACCTTCTGCACTTGAAGTGCCAGAGTGGGGATTCAGCCTTTACAGGAAGTATACAGTCAGTTTACAGCAGCTGAGGATTTGGGCCAGTGTATTTTTTTTTTGGTGAAAATCCAGAATATTTGTAGCAGTTTAATTCAAAGTTTTTGCAGATAAAGTTCTAGATGACTGCATGAATCTTCTTTTGATGTAAAAATGGGGGACTTCTCTCTCCCGCTCACTCTCGTTCTCCTTCTCTCTGTGTGAATGTGCACTATATCTATAGATCTAGATACATAATATACTTTTACTTTTATATTACTTTTAAAAGTAAAAGTTTAATGTCTATCTGAGGGGAAAAACACGAAAATCCACAGCCATAAGAGGACATTTCTTTGTTAAACACAATTAGACGGTTCCTACCATTAAGTATTCTACAATAATACCTGTTTCTCTAATACTGCTTCATTATCACAATTTGTTTAGAATTTGTGAGTAACCACTAGGAGGCAATTAGGCAGTGAATACCATCCTTTGGGGTAGCAATTACCACTGCCATGGCTTTACCAGTCGTGACAGAAAACAATGGCATCTGACACTTCAGGATAATGACTCAGTAATCAAAATCAAGTGTGTCGCCAAGGCTTTCAGAATGTGCGTGGCACCAAGGACTGACAATTTGCCAAAAACTATCTTGACCGAGAACCTGAAAGAAATGTTAGCAAGGAAGACCTTAGGACAGAACAGTGAGGATGAAGCTAGAGAAGGCAGCCACCTCCAGCATATTAGACCTAAACTGAGATAATTAAATCTTCCCCCAGTAAAGGACACAGGGCAAAACAAATGCATTATAAGGTAAATGCAGAATCTGGGAACAGTACATGCTAGCCGAGAAAGAGATCAGACGACTCTAATTACTTGTTCTGTGCCAGTTGCACACACCACAAAGACTAAACAGTTAAAAACAGATTACAGGGACACTGTCAAGTTTACAGCCTTATACTGTACAAATTGTCTTCAGATCCTAATAATGCTATAGAAAATATATATCTATCTATTTAGTATTTTTTTATAATCTATTTCACTTTCTTATTTTCAGTGCTTCCATGTTTGGATTTCAAACACTACAGGGAAAATATTTTGTTTTCAGAGGTGAGGGGAATTGCGATGCACCACCAAATTGGATAATTAAATTTGCTAAAACTAAACCAGTTTGTTGTTCTTGGGGGGGGGGGGGGAGAAACGATGAGCCCAATCTAGTTTTGTGAAATATATGAGTCTTAGGGAAGCCAATGTTATCTTGTTATTCCCCTTACACTAGTGTTCTTGTTTGCTGAGATTTTAAGATCTACATTTTGTTGGGATGGATAAATTTGTCTTCTCTATCCTCCTCCATCTCATGAAACTTGCACGATCCAAATGCAACACATAGAGTGTTTAGTTCCTGCTATTTTGAGAGTATTTACTTCCTGTCTCTGTCATTCACCACTGAGATATAATTATGAATTTTATGAAATTTTACTTTGGCATCCTTTCCAACATCATTCCAGCTCTGTGCTGCCAAACGATGTCTTTGAGTCTGTCATATTCCACACCGTCCTGTAGCTTGCTGCTTATAGAATGTACTATTATACAGTGCAGTAGTACCAAGATATGTTGTCAATATGTCTTCAGCTAGCCAACAACTCTTTGTACCAGGGGTCGGCAACATTTGGTACAACTGAATCCATGAAACAGTTTGAAATTGTTTTATAAGAACTGTTATCCCCTCCTATTAGCTATATTAATGCAGATTGAGAGACTTCATATTTTAACAAATTTTATACTAATTCAGACAGGGTTTAAATAATTTAAAGAGGGAAGGTTTAACATGTGTGGGATTTTCTACAGCATGTAAAACACATTCCATATGGAAAAGTATCGTATACTTTTTATCTGTCTTTTGATAGGTAATTTTCTTCATAGTGAGAATATCCCAGACCTTTGTGAATCTCTTTTCTGTTTGGGGGATAAGGGAATTATTTCAGTGGACGGCAATAGTCAATCTGGCTGCAAGCAGTTGAAGCTTAGATGCATTTTATGATAACTTATTGTTTTCTACCGCTAATAAAGCTTCTGCTGTGGAATTTCATTATTTTGTGTAGGGAAACGCTGTGTGTATATCCTGGATCAAAACTGTAAATAAATGCAGAAAAAAAATCAGAGCTGGCATAAGTAAATCTAGAATACTGACAGAAAAATGGGATTGGTGCAACTGTACAGCTTTTTTTTAGAGGGGAGGAGGGAGGATTACCATCTACCTATGGCATTCCTCTCTGTCGGAGTCCTGATCCCATACCTCTGGCATCCACCCTGAAGTGATTCTGAAATTAATTGCTCTGTATCTTAATAATTAATTTTTATTAATAATTATCTTAGTAATTAATAATTTTATTATTAATTGTTTTGAATCTTAATTCTTTTCTGTGATTCAAGTATACATTACTACTACCTAAGTTGGACAGGTGAACCCCATCCTCCCAAAATAACTGTGTTGCCCCTATAATTTCAGGATTTGAAATTACTGTCCCTACTATGGTCCCAAGGAATTTGGCCACCTCCCTGTTCACATACCTCCTTGCTTTGTCCACCATGGCTCCTCCCCACCAGATCCTATGCTGAAGCATGTTTGATGAAAAAATGTTAACTCCTGGAAAAAGTTCAAGGATCAGCCCCAAGTCCCTCCTTGCTGTAAGCATTAGTTCCACCCCTTTTAGCATTCCCAAATTATTTTCCCCAAGATGCACCACAATTATATTTGGTGGTCGCTGACAGGCCTGCACAGCATACAGCAACGGTATTAGTTGATCCCATAACATGCCCCTTCTTGCATGACAGATGAGTACTGCTTCACCACCAAAGCCCAGCTGCAAACCCTCAGGCAACGTGGATGCATGCCTATTTGCCCAAAAGACAATGCTGTGCCCACAGATTCACACCACCGTCTGCATGTCTGGTTGTTCAACATCTGTAATGCAATTACAACAAATTAATGCTGCCCGACTCTGAATCAATGGGACCAAATTCTTGGGCTGGCCGTCCCAAACCTCATCAGCCGCTTTCTCAACACGGTAACAAATTGATATGCTGTCAGGGGACTCCCATCACTGTGTATAAAAAGGGGGCCTTCCCCCTTCGGCCGTATCACCCTGTAGGCCTTTAAAGCCTGAACAGGGAAGACCCCAGGCCCACCATCCTCCCAGAGGATAACAGAATCACCCCGTCCAACTTGATCCATCTTCAGCCTTGGTCCATGTAAAAAGGAAGGCTTGAGGTGACGAGCTGCCCCTTTTAAACCCTGCATTCCAAGGGGATGAGTCAGTTACTACGCTGACCCCTTTTTTGCAGCAGTTTTCATCTCTCCTCCCGCCAGCCATAAAGCATTGTTCCCTTCACTCGGCCGGCCATCCAAACACCCCCCACCACCCCGCTTAAAGGTGTAGGGTAGTCAAACTCCTACAAGCAAAGACAATGAACCATGTGACTGAACTATCTATAAGGTAAAAATTGAGAACCAGGAGCTGACAACTTTCTCTGTTTTGTTACATCAAATGTCTAAAACTGAGACTCCTTGTTCACTATTATGTGCGTCTCAGTGGCCTGATCATGAGAGAATTTACAGTATCAGGAATCCACATAATTTTACTTCAGTTGCTATTCAACAGTAAGTAAAGCTTAATTTTAGTTGTTATACTTGTGATGATGGTGATGGGAGTAGCCAGACGCGGCCCCCCCATTTGCTCTGTCGGGTGCAGTATGCACAATTTCTTTTTCGAGTGCAGTCTGCACAGTTTCCTGTTATGCTGTTATAAAGTCACAAGCAGCGGAAGCTCCCCAATGATGTTAGATGCTTGCTTAAAGCTGCATTGCTCTATAGTACCAATTGTATTCGTGCAATTAATGTAAGGAATGAGTGAGAGAGTGTGAGAGACAGCCAATGACAAAACAAAGAAGGAAATATCGCCTTTTATGGAACCATGGTATTATCCTGGAGAAGGTATAAATCTCAAGATGGGCGGACAGTTCAGGGGTATAAACAAAGAAATGTAACAACACGCTAAAATTGGGACCGGACCGGAAGCAGTAGAGCCCTCCTGTGGATTTGAAGGGACTTCGGGGACTCTTGTCACCTAGCGGCTGATCTCTGGGCAGCTGTCACCTGGCCATCCTCCGCCACCTGTGAAATCGAAACCAATATCTGCATCTGCAGCCTGCCAGCATGAATGTGTTTTGTGTGTGAGTATAATTGTGTAAGTAAGGGATGCCAATAAATCAACCCTCAGGGCTGATCTAGTTTGACCTTTCTTTGTGGTTATTTCTTAGCTGGTTCCAAGAACGGGGAACAATGGGTGATAGGGAAGAGAATAAAAAAAGATTATAAAGATGTAGTACAGAGCAGTGGATGTGAATTTTTTGTGGCTCAGGACCCCTTACCAATTCACTCTAATATTTATTTTCAACTCTTAATTTAATCACGAGTTTTCTCTCCAGACCTCCATTTCAGTCTGGCTGGTTCTGTTATATGAGCTCAAGCCATGGTTGAGCCATTTTCAGTTCTGGAGTAGCAAATAGAGCCAACTGATTTTTCAGGTCCATGGTAGTTCTGAAAATTAAAAAAAAAAAAAAAAAAAAGTTCAGGTCAAATCTGATTCCGCATTCTATTCAGACTTTTGAATTTGAAAAAAAAAAATCTATTTTTGGTCTTTTGTTTGGCTTGAAATGTTTTGGTTTTGAGTATCTTTAAGGGGTAGATTCACAAATGGGAGAAGGTGGTGGTGTCCACCTGCTTAGGGAACTCACCTCAGACAGGGGAGACCCAGATCCAAATCCCTGCTCTGGAATAGAAATATGAAGCTGAGTCTCCCTGGTGAGAGGCCTAACTACTTACCTATCTTGTATTCTGATGTGGGTTGCTCCCAATCTCTTCTGTTGAATCTGTTCCACTGAGTATAAATAATTAAATATTCATTGGAGCAGGGGAACCGGACACTGAGCATATGTCTACTCTGACATTTAAAAAACAAACAAACATGGCACTGAGTCTCAGATCCAGATCAATTTACTGACACTCACAGGGCTCAGGCTGTGGAGCTAAAATTAGCAATGTAGATGTTCAAGCTCAGGCTGGAGGCCTGGCTTTGACATTCAACCCCCTCATGGGGTTTCAGAGCCCAGGCTCCAGGGTGAGCCCGAACATCTACATTGAATTTTTTAGTGCCATATCCTGAGACCCACAAGCCCAAGTCAGCTGATCTAGGCCAGCTGAGATTGTGCTGTGTATTTTTTATTTCAGGTTAGATATATCCATTGATCAGTAGAGGATTTGGCTCACCTACAGTAAGCCGACTGGATGGGATTTTATGGTAGTTGCAGTCCAGGCAGCACCACAGTTCCCAACAGCTGTGAAATGGTCTTTGGTGCCCCAAAACTTAGAGGGCTCATGCAGAGGTTTTACAGGTTCTATAGGCCAGATGTGTAGTGAGAATGGAGATTGTGAATAACCTATGGTCAGTGGAGCACATAATGAGAGACTTTCAGTGATCAGTTTATAACATTAGTATGTGTTCAAGGCCATTTTTGCAAGGATAATGGATTGAAATTTCATTTAAAAAATAAAGCTTAATTTGCCCTTTACTTTTGCAGGGGCAAAATCATGGATGGGGTCAAAGTGTTTGTGAGCTTGAAATGCTGGCTCTAGTAATCAGTATAGGAGAGTATTAGAGCTGCATAAAATAGTATTTATGAGTTGATGGAAAAAAAATCTACAAGCACTGCTATTGAGAGAATGATGAATAAGAAATTGAGGGTTTTTTCTAAAAAAAAAATCTACAATTTAGCTGCAATTATTCATTCCAATTTACTTCACAATACCTGCCACTGTTATTTTTTGTCTAATGAAGTTCATTCCTAGACAGGTGCTTGTGTGTCAAATGATTTCTAATTTCCTATATTTTGGAGATCTGTTGTTTTATTATTTTCTGATTTTGGAGTGCACTCCAAGTTGTTCAATGCAATGACAGCTCCTCTATTCATGCCTTCTTTCATTGCTGAAGAATATTGTATTATACCACAAGGTTAATGCTCCCTAATGTATGCAGATCTCTATAGTACACCTCCCACGTATGCCTCAACATCTAACAATGTAAAACACAGCATCATTCAGTCTAACTGTGCAGTTCCCATCACATCAATTTGATAGGAACGTTACCCTAGGTGACCATTAATGGGAAGACTGAATTCAAAATGAACATATTGACTTTCAAGGTGCTTAACTATGTCTCCTGAATAAATTTCTGACTTACTAACCCGTATCTACCATGGGTGATTTCCACATTCCTTAGTGGGAATATACTTCAATTTGTATGTCTGTTTAAAAAATATTCAAGGCTTTTTTTCACTTGGTTTCAGTAAAGTCTTTAATGTTATCACATTTATCAGATTTCTGTGAGTCTTCAACTCTGAGCCTTCCAATCAAAATGAATACCCGATATTTAAACAGAGTAAGTTGTTCTTTAACCTTTTTTTTCTTTCTGGTTATCAAACATCTGCTTCAGTGTTATATAACAAGTGTGTATTCAAACAATATTTTATTATAGTTATTACTGTATTTCATCTACATTTCCTCAGCCCTCTCCTAGATCTGTGAAGGTTTCAGAGTAACAGCCGTGTTAGTCTGTATTCGCAAAAAGAAAAGGAGTACTTGTGGCACCTTAGAGACTAACCAATTTATTTGAGCATGAGCTTTTGTGAACTACAGCTCACTTCATCGGATGCTGTAGCTCACGAAAGCTCATGCTCAAATAAATTGGTTAGTCTCTAAGGTGCCACAAGTACTCCTTTTCTAGATCTGTGAGAAACTCCTATAGGCCAGATGTATACCCAAGATTCCATTGCTTTTCCATCTAAATAACAGCAAAGGCAATTTGATTTACAGAATTTAAAGATAAAGCAAATCTTTGTGAGTTAGAAACATTAGTGCAGGGCTCTGGTTAAATTCTTCTCTACTTCCAGAAGCTATGTGAACTCCTAATCTATAATGCAACTACTTAATATTCGGGAAACATAGATAGAGTTTTATTTAGAGTCAACTGGAAACGTATAAGTAGATGAGATATAAAACAAACATTCCAAACTGCTGTTCCTGTTGAAGATCCCATAGTACTTTTAGTATGGAATCTGTTGTTGTTGTTTTTTTTTCACAAATTCCAATGCTGGTAACTACATTTTTCCTACCTATTTTCCCCTGGAGTTTCAATTGGATATAATATTTTTCCTTTCCTTTCCTAAATTATTATGTAGTTTCTCTTTATGCTGTTTTATAGGTGACCCATTCCACCAAATAGATCTTCGTGATTCAATGGAGAGTTAAGTGATTTCTTTATATATAGGCATTTGGGATTATTTTGGGTGAAAGGTACTACATAAATAATAGACACTATTTTCAACTATATAAATGAAAACATTCCTGTGTTTTGACCATGTTTGAATAGGTGAGCATTTCTGATATCACACTGCACCAGCTGAGTACTGGTGTGGATTTTATTTAATGAACTAGTAACAGCACAACCGTGAAAGCATGCTACAGTGCGACTCATATCTAGTGACTACAGTCACTCTTCCATAAACAGTGGTGATATTCAATTGCAGCTGTGTAGTTGTATTTATTTCAGAGGAGGAGTTAGCGTTTCATAGCTTATATCCATTGCTAGCCACAGAGGCCTTAAAACTGACAAGTTCAAGAAGCAATGGTATGAAGTCCATCAGTGATACTCACTAGCCCAGAAGCAACATGTTAAAGGTTATACTCACTATGTCACACTATGTCTACGAGGCTGGAAGTTACAAAATGTCAGATAACAATTAATGTGTGGCAATGATGATACTAATGAATCATGGCACAGAATGCTGGTCTTGATTCACTGTGAATGGCACTGCTAGATATGTTTCTGTAAACACAGAAGGAAAGGTGAAAAAGGGCCAGTCTGCCCAATAACATTGTTGTCCGAGATTACCTTTGTCTCTTTAAACATGTCTTTAATGCTAAAACTCAACCTGATCTACAAGCCAAATTTGAAGAAAGTTGGTTCTATAATTTTAAATGTATTAACGTTAAAATTTGGCAAAAGTTTATTTTATCCGTGTATCCTTAACTAGGTTGGGAGATAGCTTGAACTGCTAAGAATTTTAGTTTGAGTACCACTAAACTAAAACATGGTTGAGCATAACTAATACTATAAATTACTATATTCAGAGATCTACGAAAAACGAACCCTCCCCTACAAATAAAGAGAAAAAATGTTCTGGGTGCATAAGTTTGTTCTCTTGCATCATGTTTCAGCAAGATTTTAATCATGTACCTAACTTTAAGCATATGAGTAGTCTCATTATCTTCAACATGAATCCTTATGGACTAGATCCACAAAGTAGACTTAGGTTTATCATTGCAAGACTCTGCTGCTTAGTGGGATCCAATGCCCCAAATTAGGTGTCTAGGTTCCATGTACAATGCATGGGGAGATTTAGGCACCTAAAAATGTGATTCATGAAAGCCAGCACACTTAGTAGGGAGCAGCCTAAATGCTAGCCAATAGAAAATGCTGAATATAGGAGGGGGGCCTCAGCCCCCTAACTCAAACAAAGTTAGGTGCTGCCCTCCACTTGGCGTTTGTGGATGTAAACCCTTTCCTAAAGTCAAGTACCTAAGCCAGGTCAACCTTTCTTGCAAAAATCCAAGGAGGTGGTGCCACGTTCCCCTTTACCCATTAGGCAGCAAACACAGGTTCAAATCTCCAGTCTGCTGGATGTGGGGCAGGAGCTCTAACTCCCACCTCTGCCACCTATGTACCTTAGCCACCACATTTCAGGATATTCTGCAGTGGGATTCTCTCACTCTTTCCTGTGGGAACTGTTCTACTTTGTATAAATAATTAAATGGAGGACAGAATGGAACCAGCATCTCCCAGGTGAATGCCTACAGCACTAGGCTATAGAGTTATTCTCTCAGTCTCTTTGGCCTAATGAATATTGCAATAAATCACTTCGCTCTCCATACAACCTTTATACAAACTGGAAGAACTTCAAGAGGACACACTCAGAACAACTTACTCCCAAATAGCTTATAACCCAGTGGTTAGGGCACCCTCCAAGAAGGTACAAAACCTGATACGAGTCCTCTGTTCAACATCAGGCAGAATGGGGATTCACACCTACATCTCCCACCTCTTGGTTGAGTGCTCTAACCACTTTGACATATGGTAAAAAAAGGGGAGCAGCAGCATCACCACTTTGTTTGAAGCCTAATCTGTGAGGCGTTCTCTGAGCACATGTGCCAAAATTGGGCCCTGCAGGCAAGACAAACTGGGGAATGGCTACTTTGTGAATCCTGCTGGGGTTTAAGAGTGAACTAGGTGCCAAACATTAGGACCTACAGAACAATGAGCATGTGCACTAGCGGGAATTTTATGGGTGCAAGTTTAGGCACCTATAGGGTTAGGCAGCAGCTGAATGGGGGATTTGAGGATCTAAATTTATAATGTAGGGGGCCTAAATCCCTTTTCAGATCTAGCCCCTTCTGCTTAAAAGTTAAGATATGCTTAAATACTTTCCTAGATCAGGGACTTTGACAGCATCTTTCACAATAATATCAAACCAATTACTTTCAAACTTTACATGAATCTTAGATTTTAAGCCAAGTTTGAGGTTTCTAGTTTAACACCAAAAATTATAGGAAAGTTAGGTGCAACTGAAAAAGGCATTAGTGGACTTAAATGGAAAGTTGGAACTCATTTCTAACTGTAATGTAACAGCACCCATGATAATATGTTATTTAAAACACGCCCATGTTGATTCATAGATATTTAGGCCAGAAGGGACCATTATGATCATCTAGTTGAGAAATGCTTATTTAAGTTGCCAATCCTATAATACAAATACTATATAATTTTCTTTATAAAACTATCTACAGTGATATCTTGCATATTTCAGTCTGAGACTGCTACAGCTAAAATAATAAAACCTTTAAAATATGGTTTTCTAATGGAAATGCTGAAAGATGCTTAATGTCATGGCTGCTGCACTATTAATGAAACAAGAAATGGGCTTGAAGTACTGGCATTCTAAAAACAAACAGTTGATTTACAGGGAAGTGGGATACATGAATAATGCACAATATTTTTTTTTAATAAATTTGTTTTTTTATAATTGGTACTTGGGAAAAGGTTCCTTATTACTTAGGTTCAAACACAACCAAAAACCAAACAGTCAATAGCAAGTAATGTTAAAATGGACATACTTGCATATGAAAACACACGACTCAAAAGTTAGACTACAATGAATTGTTTTTTACAAACATCCCAGTACAGTTTACAATCAGTTTCATAAAATTCTGTTAAGAAACAATTAATCCATTAATGTTTGATGGTAGTCTTCAGGTATATATTGTTCAGGTTACAGTATTTCATAGTTCATATTGCAGTCTGCAACCATTTACTCAGGTGCTTAACTTTACTGCTATGAGTAGTCCCATTGAAATCAAGTGCATAAATGCTTGCAGGTTTTGGGGCCCTAGTCTGATTATGAGCACAATTATCATGCTCTTAATCAGGCAAAAGTTCACTTCTTCAGTTAGGTTTAATCATTAGTGCAGCTACTTCTCTGAGAAACATGTATATTCAGTATCTACAAATATAAATATTAAAAAAAAACAACAAAAAAAGGAGTTCTGAAAAGAAAGATGTTCATTCCAAACCCGCCAACCAATCCTCCATCCCCTCTTGCCTCACCCTTTTCACCTTTTTGGTTCAAGGCTAGGTTGGTTAATTGTAACTAGTCACATAATTCATGTGATTTTGGTTCTAGTTCCCTGATTGGCTGAAAATACGCAGTGCATTCAAAATTGTTAGAAGAAACCATTTTATCACATTTGCCATCAGGCAGTGGCTGCATTTTGTCTACTGTCCTTGAATAACAGAAAAAGGGAGTCACTGAGTGCTGCAGTCCATGTGTAGGTGAATCACTGAGTTCTCCAACCCCAAAGATAATCCAGAATTTGAAGGTCAATTTATATACTGAAGATACTGGGATCAGCACATAGGTCCTTCTAAGAGGCAGAGAAAAAAGGACATCACCAGGTAAATGTGGTGTGAGGGATTATTGTGGAATGTGTGGAGAGAGGATCACATGGCCTGGTGGGATTTTTTTCTTCATTTTAGGTAGTTCATATGTATGCATATTTCCATTGTGGTGTGACTCACTTACTGTGTGCTTTTATGCAGTTTGGCTAGATTAATGTTTGTATTTTAAAAAAAAATCTTCTAACTATAGCATACAGGTTGTAAATATCAGTAAACCTGTGGGTGTACCGTCAAATCATTGTGGTAAACAGCTGCCTAATGTGCTGCCAGATTATCAAACTAATAGCTAACAAGCAATAACTATTATGCTCTTGGCTTTAAAATTGCTTCCCTTGTCCCAGCTGCCCCAAATTCCAGTCTGAAATCACATGGATGGCTCTGAATAGCTTCCCTCCTAAAACATTGATACATCCCTATGGACCCTATTGTGAAGAGGGATGGGGCAGTGCAAGATGTGGATGCTGCTAGGAAGGATGAAGTAGTGGAGATTCCCACTTTGATTACCATTGCCTAGCCACTTGCATTCCTAGGTTCTGAACATCAGTCCTTGTCTGCAAAGTTGGGGAGACTGGCTTGTATGCCTCTCCCAAATAATTGTTGGCATTCCGGGGCATTTAGGTTCTAGGTCTGCCTGCTCTGCATGGTCAAGCTGAGTGAAAGCAACTACAAAGCACTGGGAGAATGGGTCTCAAATGAGCAACTGCTGTTTCTTCCTTTCCCCCCACTTTTAGTTTTGAATGTGTTAGTGCTTCTGATGGCCTTCTGAGCTGCCTGTATTATAGGGAATGAAGTCTTCAGTGTGCAGTACCTAGTGGACATTTTAATCACTTACAAAGATGCAACTTGAGTTCATACATTCCTGACTTCTTCTATCACTATTTGACCTGTCTATATCTGTAATTTTGGTGTTTGAGTGTAAAATCTAGGTAGTGGAATGACTCTTTTTTTACAGCTTTTCTCTAGCCAAAATTGCTGCTTCTGTGTGAATCATAGAATATCAGGGTTGGAAGGGACCTCAGGAGGTCATCTAGTCCAACCCCCTGCTCAAAGCAGGACTAATCTCCAATTTTTGCCCCAGATCCCAAATGGCCCCCTCAAGGATTGAACTCACAACCTTGGGTTTAGCAGGCCAATGCTCAAACCACTGAGCTATCCCTCACCCCAAATTTCAAATGAAATTTCAAATGAACTCCCTGCCCCTCAAAAAAAAAAGTGTGTGTGATCTTTAGGATTAATTTTAAGAAATATGCAAGAAGTAAACACACACTGTTTGCAAATAGCGAATTAAGAAAGTCATAACAAGACAAATGAGAATATAATTGCCATAGGTTGTGTTGATACTTTGCTTGGACATTTTATTGTTTTAAGTAAAATAATGCATCTGAAAAGAAATTTTCAGTATCCAAATATGTGCTCTTTACCTTGAGTCAAGAACAGATGACGCTGCTGTCCTTTCTGCTGTGCCAGTGAAATTCAATCTTGTACTGGCATTGTGCCTTGACATTACAAAACTTCAAAGCACATACACAGTTCAGTGAGGTAATGGGCAAGGGACACCCACTACTCTGTGAAATTAGTCTGACTGCACATGCAAATTGGGCATTTATGCGGAAAATATGGTGAGTTGGGTATTTGTTTGCATGTTCATTGTCCCAGTTTGTGTATAGAGTTAGAGTATTGTGCACACAAAGATAGGTAAGTACTTGTACATGCAAAATGCCTACATGAGTGGACCTGTACCATTTAAAAATCTGACCATCTAGTTCTGTTGGTGAATAAATATGTTAAAATAAACTATGTTCAAAGGTTCTAGAGTTAAATCCCCATTTCAAATAATACCCACAAATTTCAGATGCTTTTTCTGAACATATCCCAGTATTGCTAACAACTTGGCAGTATTGTGAGTGTTACTAGGGCAATTTTGGGGTGTTCTTCAGATAAAACATAAATAGCTGCTGAGGAATTTTGTCCAAGCTACCTGAATTTTTCCATTGTGGACACCAGAGGCCGCTGTACCATTTGTGCTTCCTGCAATACTCAGGCACTCCTTTGCTCACTGAGCAGGGCAGAACTTCAGTGCACCAGAACTGAACTAGCCTAATCTCTGAGCTCAGTTGAAGGGGCCTCTCCAACCCCTTGGAGTACAAGAGTACAAGAAGGTAAAGGCTTGGGCAGGTCCTTCCTCTTCTGGATGTAGTCAACAAGGTTCAACAAGGACAAGTGCAGAGTCCTGCACTTAGGACGGAAGAATCCCATGCTACAGGCTGGGGACCGACTGGCTAAGTGGCAGTTATGCAGAAAAGGACCTGAGGGTTATAGTGGATGAGAAGCTGGATATGAGTCAGCAGTGTGCCCTTGTTGCCAAGAAGGCTAACGGCATATTATGTTGTATTAGTAGGAGTGTTGCCAGCAGATCGAGGGAAGTGATTATTCCCCTCTATTTGGCACTAGTGAGGCCACATCTGGAGATCCAGTCCAGTTCTTCCCCCCCCTCCCCCCCACTACAGAAAGTATGTGGACAAATTGGAAAGAGTCCAACAGAGGGCAATGAAAATGTTTAGGGGGCTGGGCACATGACTTGTGAGGAGAGACTGAGGGAACTGGGCTTATTTAGTCTGCAGAAGAGAAGAATGTGGGGGTGGATTTGATAGCAGCCTTCAACAACCTGAAGGGGGTTCCAAAAAGGATGGAGCGTGGCTGTTCTCAGTGGTGGCAGATGACAGACAAGGAGCAATGGTCTTAAGTTGCAGTGTGGGAGGTCTAGGTTGGATATTAGGAAAATCAATTTGACTAGGAGGGCAGCAAAGCACTGGAATGGGTTATCTAGGGAGGTGATGGAATTTCCATCCTTAAAGGTTTTTAAGTCCCGGCTTGGCAAAGCCCTGGCTGGGATGATTTAGTTGGGGTTGGTCCTGCTTTGAGCAGGGGGTTGGACTAGATGACCTCCTGAGGTCTCTTCCAACTCTCATCTTCAATGATTCTATGATAGTCAAGAGACAGTGTGGGAGCCTGCTGTGAGTAAGCAGAGGGTTGAGAGAATCTGCTGGCGGGGGCATGTGGAAGTAATGGGATGGAGAGTTCTCTGGGCAGTTGGAGAGAAGATGAGGGAGGGAAGTGTCAGAGCAGGTGCATAGGGGACCTAGGGCCAGCATTTTTGTGTGTGTGCACTTTGCATACTTTTAAGGTTGTATTTTCAAACTGTAATTGTTCCACTCATGCACAGTGGGGGTGGGCAGAGGGAATTCAACATCCAGAAGACCAATTGAAAAATGTATTTTTTTATTATTATTTTTTACAAACAAAAAACAAAATCCCATGTTTTTAAGGCCAATCTTGTGATTTTGTGGGTTCTAACTGTAGGGATTGGCAATACTTATTTCCTGACTTTTTTTCAATCCAGATTTTTTTTAAGGGGTAAAAAACAAACAAAAAAGCAACTGAAAAGCACCATGTCAAACGTATACAGTATTGTTGTAGCTGTGTCGGTCCCAGGATATTAGAGACAAGGTGGGTGAGGTAATATCTTTTATTACGCCAACTCAAAAGCTTATCTCTCACAGAAAGAGAGAGAGACACACAGATGCTGTCTTGAGAAATATTTACAAACTTAACAATTCATTTGAATGAAGTTTGTAATTAAATTGCATACCACATTGCCAGAAATGTGTCTGAAATGGTTTGAATGTTGGGAACATTGTCAATTTTGACACACACCCACACACACACTTTTTTTTTTTTAAAGCAAAACCTGGTAGTATTAAAACCCACATATGAACCTCACATTTTGTGAGACCCACATATGAACCTTATTACTATTTTTGTCCATGGAGAAAAAAGCTCAAACCTAAGTTTCAGATCTGAACTCCCCTAGGTTTAAATGTTTAAAACCCAGATCTGAATTTTGCAGTCTACATCTATCTTTAGTTTCTGTTAATATCTTATTGCTTTATTGATTATCACTTTGGGGGTTAGGGTCAGCATTGATGGCCAATGTACTATAGCTTTAGTAGAGCAATCAAGATTATTCTCCATTTATACTTTCACACAGTTTTCATGAAAGTTCTGCATTAAAGTCTAAATCTTAGAGCCAGATGTATAGAAAGGCAATGGAATGGCTTTAGAATTACTCTAAGGAGGATATTTTAGTCCAGTGGCTGGAGTAGTCTCAGTGAGACCCACACAGTAGTAGACTTTATCTTAGAGCTGAATTTTGACTAAATCAAAACCGTGTGTGAGTGAGAGAGAGAGTTAGTTTATATATTTCACTTATATTGAAAAATAGTTTTTCAGTACAAAAAAAATCTGTTTCATTATAAAATGTTGATTAAAACACCTTCTACACAAAGTGAAAAATGGGTCTTTTAGATCCTTTGAAATGGAAACAGCTTTGGAATTTTGCAGTTTTCTGTGAAATACTTTAAAAATAAAAATTAAAAAATTGGCCCAGCTGTGCCCCATTTGCCCTTTCCCTGTGGGAGTTCACATGCAGTGAGACACTGTATTTTGCATGGTGAGGACGCCGCACATCCCATCTGTAGTGGTACTGTTCCAATTCTACTGCCTGAGGAACCTCTACACATGACGATGTGTGGGCTGGATTTTCCCTAAGAATGATAGTGCACAAAGCTGACAGAGCAGCGTTTAATTTTCACCAAGCTGAATTGCAGTACTGTCGCTTACCGAACATTACTCCTTTTATGAAATCTAGCCAAACATTCTTCTAGAAAGCAGTAAACAAGTCTCTTATACTCACTTTTCTAATTATGGCTCTAGGTTTAGATATCAGCCCTGTAAAGGAACAGCTGCCTGTAAAGGAACAAAACCCAGGTGTAGAGTGGGTTCAGTTCTGCTGAAGTTAATAGTTTCACTCACAACCACCAGGAACTTGGCCCCATTTTTTAAATTTAGTATTAGCTAATTACCAGGAATAACTGAATATGACTTGTTGACACTTGTCTTTAAGTGCTTATAACTTTGTAGAAAATGTGAAAATCTTCCAAAGTACATTCCAAGATAAACGTTTTAGAAATGTTAAAAATGGATTATTATAGAAAATTTTAGTTGCCTAATCTAAAACCTACTCTGGTTTCCTAATACCCATGAACCTATGCAAATAGCCTGCTGGATAAATGCTGAGGAGGTGATAACAGAAAGAAATAAGGGTCAGTGGGTTCCTATTACCCATGTTCTTTAACTGAGAAGTTGATTGAAAATCCCTTGTTAACAGGATCTGCTAGAGATGAATATAGAGCCTCTGGCTTTAACACTGTTCTGTAGCTATTATCTTAAAAATCAAAATCATGACTAGTAATTCAAAGGCCCAGCATTATTTTTCTTAACTATTGGTATGTTGTGGAAAGCAATTTTGGTGAGGTTAAAAAGGGTGCTGTATTTGGATCATGTGTAATGAAAATGACTTTTTATATTAGTGACCTACCTAGACTTGTATTCCTGTGAAGTTTGAGATGTTCTTCTTAAATATGTATCACATGTGATGATTGAATTATATAGAATATTTTTAGTTTAATCAAATTAAAAATGTTGTTCTGCTTCCAAAGTTTGCCTGCTATACAGATTGATCTTGATAACTTATTCTGCTAACCTGAAAAAATTCTATCCTACATTGTCAAAATAATTCTTGTTTGCATTATATTCTGTTGTCAAGGTTCCTCCCCCACTCTGAACTCTAGGGTACAGATGTGGGGACCTGCATGAAAAACCTCCTAAGCTTATCTTTACCAGCTTAGGTCAAAACTTCCCCAAGGTACAAAATATTCCACCCGTCGTCCTTGGATTGGCCGCTACCACCACCAAACTAATACTGGTTACTGGGGAAGAGCTGTTTGGACGCGTCTTTCCCCCCAAAATACTTCCCAAAACCTTGCACCCCACTTCCTGGACAAGGTTTGGTAAAAAGCCTCACCAATTTGCCTAGGTGACTACAGACCCAGACCCTTGGATCTTAAGAACAATGAACAATCCTCCCAACACTTGCATCCCCCCTTTCCTGGGAAATGTTGGATAAAAAGCCTCACCAATTTGCATAGGTGACCACAGACCCAAACCCTTGGATCTGAGAACAATTAAAAAGCATTCAGTTTCTTACAAGAAGACTTTTATTAAAAAATAGAAGTAAATAGAAATAAAGAGATCCCCCCCTGTAAAATCAGGATGGTAGATATCTTACAGTGTAATTAGATTCAAAAACATAGAGAACCCCTCTAGGCAAAACCTTAAGTTACAAAAAAGATACACAGACAGAATTAGTTATTCTATTCAGCACAATTCTTTTCTCAGCCATTTAAAGAAATCATAATCTAACACATGCCTAGCTAGATTACTTACTAAAAGTTCTAAGACTCCATTCCTGGTCGATCCCTGGCAGAAAACAGCATATAGACAGACACACAGGCCCTTTGTTTCTCTCCCTCCTCCCAGCTTTTGAAAGTATCTTGTCTCCTCATTGGTCATTTTGGTCAGGTGCCAGCGAGGTTACCTTTAGCTTCTTAACCCTTTAAGGTGAGAGGATTTTTTTCTCTGGCCAGAAGGGATTTCAAAGGGGTTTACCCTTCCCTTTATATTTATGACACGCCCCCCAAATCTCAGCTAGGGTGAAACACTGGCTGGGATTTCTTCCTGGAGCTCTAGGAAAAACAGAGTTAATAAGACACATGCATCTCTAAATATACTACCAAGTACATAAAGACTAACAATATTTTCTACATCTCAAGGACGATTTTAACCAGTTGATTCTGGGAAACTTTCACGGGAGAGTGCACCAGCCACTTTGTTAGAAGCTCCTGAGATGTGTCGGATGTCGAAATCAAAATCTTGGAGAGCTAAACTCCACCGAAGAAGTTTTTTGTTAGTTTCTTTGACGGTGTGAAGCCACTTCAGTGCAGCATGGTCGGTTTGCAGGTGGAAACGCCGTCCCCAAACATATGGGCGTAGCTTTTCCAGAGCGTAGACAATGGCGTAACATTCTTTTTCAGTGACTGACCAGTTGCTTTCCCTCTCAGACAGTTTTTTGCTGAGAAACACTACAGGGTGGAATTCTTGATCAGGTCCTTTCTGCATTAAAACTGCTCCCACCCCACGCTCGGACGCATCTGTGGTTACTAGGAACGGTTTGTCAAAGTCTGGGGCCCTTAGTACAGGGTCGGACATGAGTGTCGCTTTAAGATTGTTAAAGGCCTTCTGACACTTTCCGGTCCACTGAACAGCATTTGGCTGTTTCTTTTTGGTTAGGTCTGTCAATGGGGCAGCGATTTGGCTGTAGTGCGGTACAAATCGTCTGTAATAACCGGCCAAGCCTAAGAAGGATTGAACCTGTTTCTTTGACTTTGGGACAGGCCACTTTTGGATAGCATCCACTTTGGCCTGTAGGGGGCTGATAGTTCCTTGACCCACCTGGTGTCCAAGGTAAGTCACTCTGTTTAGGCCTATTTGACACTTCTTAGCCTTAACAGTTAGTCCTGCCTCCCTTATGCGCTCAAGGACTTTTTGTAGATGTTCCAGGTGGTCTGCCCAGGAATCCAAAAATATGGCCACATCGTCAAGGTAGGCGACTGCATATTCTCCTAATCCCACTAGGAGACCATCTACAAGTCTTTGGAAAGTGGCGGGTGCATTTCGCAGCCCGAAAGGGAGTACATTAAATTCATACAGCCCGAGATGTGTGATGAAGGCTGACCTTTCCTTGGCAGATTCATCTAGCGGTACCTGCCAGTACCCCTTGGTTAAGTCCAAGGTAGAGATGAACTGGGCCCATCCCAGTTTCTCTAATAGTTCATCTGTGCGTGGCATTGGATAGTTGTCTGGGCGAGTTACAGCATTTAGCTTACGGTAGTCCACGCAAAAACGTATTTCCCCATCTGGTTTGGGAACTAGAACCACTGGAGATGCCCATGCACTTTCAGAGGGGCGGATTACACCCATCTGTAACATATCCTGGATCTCCCGTTCTATAGCAGTTTTAGCTTGAGGAGACACCCGGTAAGGTTGGACCCTAATTGGGTGAGCATTACCTGTGTCAATGGAGTGGTATGCCCGTTCAGTCAGTCCTGGGGTGTCTGAGAACGTTGGCGGGTAGCTAGTGCACAGCTCCTGGATCTGCTGTCGCTGCAATCGCCCAAGGGTCATGGAGAGGTTCACCTCTTCCACACCACCACCACACTTCCCTTCGTATTAGACACCTTCGGGCCACTCAGCGTCGTCTCCTCCGTGGGCTGTAAACTGACAAACCTTTAATTCTCTGGAATAAAAGGGCTTTAGAGAATTAATATGGTACACCTTAGGCTTTCGGTTGGAGGTGGGGAATGCTATGAGATAATTAACAGCTCCCAGGCGCTCCTGGACCGTGAATGGCCCTTCCCACAATGCTTCCATTTTATGGGCCTGGAGCGCCTTTAAGACCATGACCTGGTCTCCTACTTTGAAGGAACGCTCTCTGGCATGTTTATCATACCAGGCTTTTTGCTCTTTTTGAGCATCCTGTAAGTTTTCTCTAGCAAGGGCTAAAGAGGTTCGGAGGGTGTTTTGTAGGTTGGTTACAAAGTCCAGAATGTTAGTTCCTGGAGAAGGTGTAAATCCCTCCCATTGTTGCTTCACCAACTGCAATGGCCCCTTAACCTCACGGCCATATACAAGTTCAAATGGGGAAAACCCTAAACTGGGATGTGGTACAGCTCTGTAGGCAAAAAGCAACTGCTGCAACACTAGGTCCCAATCATTGGAGTGCTCATTTACGAATTTACGTATCATGGCCCCCAAAGTTCCATTAAACTTCTCCACCTTGCCATTTGTTTGATGGTGGTAAGGAGTGGCAACCAAGTGATTTACCCCATGAGCTTCCCAAAGGTTTTTCATAGTTCCTGCCAGGAAATTAGTCCCTGCATCTGTGAGGATGTCGGAGGGCCAACCTACCCTGGCAAAAATGTCTGCTAGTGCCTGGCACACACTTTTAGCCCTGGTGTTGCTTAGAGCTACTGCTTCCGGCCATCAGGTGGCAAAATTCATGAAAGTCAGTATGTACTGCTTTCCTCTGGCTGTCTTTTTCGGACAAGGACCCAGAATATCTACAGCTACTCACTGAAATGGAACTTCAATGATGGGGAGGGGCTGGAGAGGGGCTTTGACCTGGTCTTGGGGTTTTCCCACTCTTTGGCACACCTCACAAGACTGGACATAGGTAGAAACATCCTTGCCCATTCCCTCCCAGTGGAATGACCCCCCCCAAACGGTCTTTGGTCCTGTTCACCCCAGCATGGCCACTAGGGTGATCATGGGCTAAGCTCAAGAGCTTGGCCCGGTATTTAGTTGGAACTACCAACTGTCTCTGAGGATGCCAGTCTTCCTGGTGTCCACCAGAAAGAGTTTCCTTGTATAAAAGTCCTCTTTCTACAACAAACCTGGATCGATTAGAAGAGCTGAGAGGTGGTGGGTTGCTCCGTGCCGCCGTCGAAGCTCTCTGGAGGCTTTCATCTGCTTCCTGTTCGGTCTGGAACTGTTCCCTTGATGCTGGAGACATCAGTCCCTCATTGGATTGTGGACCTAGGCTTGGTCCCTCTGGAAGCGATATAGGGGATGGAGCTGTTTCTGTTGACTGTGAACCGCTCTCCGCTGGTGCACTATGTTGGGATTCAGGCTCCGGCTGAGCCTCTTGTGTCGGGTTATCGGCTGCTGCCAGTTCAGGGTCGGTGGGGCCCTCTGGTGTTGAGGTTGCAAGTACTGGATTTAGTGCTGACACTGGGTCTGGTGTTGGTTGTTCGGCTGGTTCCGGTTCTGGGACTGGTTCTGTCTGGGTCTCTGAGACTGGATCCACTACTGCTGTTGCAGACATTGGCCTGGGGTCCAGGTCCATCACCTCTGACTGGGTCCTGATAGAAGTTTCCGGAACAGAGCTAGGCCTCACGGCTTGTTTAGCCTGGCTGCGGGTGACCATTCCCACCCTCTTGGCCTGCTTCACATGATTGGCCAAGTCTTCCCCCAACAGCATGGGGATGGGATAATCATCATAGACTGCAAAAGTCCACATTCCTGACCAGCCCTTGTACTGGACAGGCAACTTGGCTGTAGGCAAATTGAAAGAGTTGGACTTGAAGGGTTGAATCGTCACTTGGATCTCTGGGTTGATTAAATTGGGGTCCACTAAGGAAGCATGGATAGCTGACACTTGTGCTCCGGTGTCCCTCCACGCGGTGACCTTCTTCCCGCCCACACTCACAGTTTCCCTCCGCTCCAAGGGTATCTGGGAGGTATCTGGGCCTGTGGACCTCTGGTGTGATTCCGGTGCAATGAACTGTAATCTGTTGGGGTTCTTGGGGCAGTTGGCCTTTACATGCCCCAGCTTGTTACATTTAAAACATCGTCCAGCTGACGGGTCACTGGGGCAAGGAGGGTTGCTGGAGAACGGGGTGGTGGGACGATAAGGGGTCTGGAGGGTTCTTTGGGAGGTAGGTGGGGCTTTGGGCGGCCCCCGGTAATAGGGTGGGGTCTGGGGTTGTCCCTTCTGGTCTCCGCTCCAACGGCGACCAGTTTTCTTCTTCTCTGCCACCTCCACCCATCTGGCTCCAATCTCTCCTGCCTCGATTACAGTTTTGGGCTTCCCGTCTAGGATGTATCTTTCTATTTCCTCAGGAACACCCTCTAAGAATTGTTCCATTTGCATTAGGAAGGGCAAATTTACTGGAGATTCAACACTTGCTCCTGATATCCAGGCATCCCAATGTTTCACAATGTGGTAGGCATGTCGGGTAAATGACACGTCTGGTTTCCACCTTAGGGCTCTGAACCTCCGACGAGACTGCTCGGGTGTTATCCCCATTCTGACTCTCGCCTTGGATTTAAACAGTTCATACTTGTTCATGTGTTCTTTAGGCATTTCAGCTGCCACCTCAGCTAAGGGTCCACTGAGCTGCGGTCTCAGCTCTACCATGTATTGGTCAGTAGAGATGTTGTACCCAAGGCAGGCCCTTTCGAAGTTTTCTAAGAAGGCCTCAGTATCATCACCTGCCTTGTAGGTGGGGAACTTTCTGGGATGGGAAGTGGTACCTGGAGAAGGATTGCTAGGGTTTGTTGGTATATTCTGCTGGGCCTTTATCCTCTCCACCTCCTCCACATGCTTCCTCTCTTTTTCCTTCTCCTCCTCCACATTCTTCCTTGCCTCCATTTCCCTCTTGTGGGCAGCCTTCTGTACCTCCTTCTCCAGCCGCATGAGTTCTATCTGCCTTTCATGTTCCCTTTGTTTTTCCTCAGCCTGAAATTTGGCTAATTCCAGCTGTAGTCGAGCTGCAGATTTGGTCATTCTAACCTCTCTGTTTTTAACTAACTTTACACCCGAGGTTTAGAAATAAACAAACAAAACTTGGCTGTAAAATTTTGCTGTGCTGGAATAGAATACCTATTCTCTGATAGTGATTGTCAGCCTGTAGAAAAAGACAATTCCCTTGTCTCTGCTCTGGGCCCAAATTAAAGCAAAAAACCTCCAACTACTTGGAAACCTGCTTACCCAGCCTAAAGAAAAAGCAAATGGGTAGAACACCCCCCCCTTTTTACTTTTAGGAAGAAAAGAAAAAAAAAAAACTCTGGGTTGGAAGACTGTGAATTTCCCTGCAGGAGTTAAGTACCCTGCCTCCAGGCAAAGAAAACCTGCAGTTCACAAAGATAATCCCCTTTTGTCTCTGCTTGGCCACAAAGCAGAGAAAAAACAAGCTGCTTCAGTTTCAGCTGCTTTCTGGACTTCCTTTCCAAAGGAAAAAAAAAATTTCCTTTTTAAAATCTGTATTTCTGGTTCAAAAAAACTCAACTGGATCTCAAAATGATTTCAGGTTAATCCCACCACTATGCCACCATGTCAAGGTTCCTCCCCCACTCTGAACTCTAGGGTACAGATGTGGGGACCTGCATGAAAAACCTCCTAAGCTTATCTTTACCAGCTTAGGTCAAAACTTCCCCAAGGTACAAAATATTCCACCCGTCGTCCTTGGATTGGCCGCTACCACCACCAAACTAATACTGGTTACTGGGGAAGAGCTGTTTGGACGCGTCCTTCCCCCCAAAATACTTCCCAAAACCTTGCACCCCACTTCCTGGACAAGGTTTGGTAAAAAGCCTCACCAATTTGCCTAGGTGACTACAGACCCAGACCCTTGGATCTTAAGAACAACGAGCAATCCTCCCAACACTTGCACCCCCCCTTTCCTGGGAAATGTTGGATAAAAAGCCTCACCAATTTGCATAGGTGACCACAGACCCAAACCCTTGGATCTGAGAACAATGAAAAAGCATTCAGTTTCTTACAAGAAGACTTTTAATAAAAAATAGAAGTAAATAGAAATAAAGAGATCCCCCCTGTAAAATCAGGATGGTAGATATCTTACAGAGTAATTAGATTCAAAAACATAGAGAACCCCTCTAGGCAAAACCTTAAGTTACAAAAAAGATACACAAGCAGAATTAGTTATTCTATTCAGCACAATTCTTTTCTCAGCCATTTAAAGAAATCATAATCTAACACATGCCTAGCTAGATTACTTACTAAAAGTTCTAAGACTCCATTCCTGGTCTATCCCCGGCAGAAAACAGCATATAGACAGACACACAGACCCTTTGTTTCTCTCCCTCCTCCCAGCTTTTGAAAGTATCTTGTCTCCTCATTGGTCATTTTGGTCAGGTGCCAGCGAGGTTATCTTTAGCTTCTTAACCCTTTAAGGTGAGAGGATTTTTTTCTCTGGCCAGAAGGGATTTCAAAGGGGTTTACCCTTCCCTTTATATTTATGACATCTGTGTATTGAGGAAGGTGTTTGATTTTTAAATGAAGACTTCAACAGGATCAAATATTTGTGCATATAGCTGGATCTGCCTTGAATTTTAAAAATATTTCTTTATTACATAAGGTAGCTGTAATTTGTCTACGGGATATGTTTAGAGACAGAAAAAAGCGTGCCTATGCTTTCAGCTAGAAAATGGGGATAGTAATACTCTTTTTTGCACACAGAGAGATTTTAATTAATACCAATTATGAAATTTTATATTCCTCATTCAAGTTCAAAAGAAATGCAAAATATAAAATTGTTTAGGCTGTATGCCTCTTTATTTAGAACACAATGTCTAAATAACATTTCAACTTATGCTGTTTCTTAACTTTTGATTTAAGTCCTGTTTAATATGTTAGGATGGTCGGCATCCTATCTTTATGACGGTGAGTTGCTGCATATCATGTGGCTATCCTGATGAGGATAGTTTTTAAATAAATAAAATCATAAAAAAAAATTCTTCAACGTTGCTAAATCTGCTGGTGCTGACACAAAACTCCAAGGAATTTGTAGTACGATATTGAAAAGCAGGTAGCCTATATGTCTCTGTATTCAGCTACAATAGCAGAAAATAACATTACTATTCATGATGCAAGCAGTTTATCACTGTTCTTGTGGGAAAAAAAGTGCTGTGAACTTTGAGACCTTGAAAACTAATATGCCAGAAACAATAGTGGAAAGATGGGAAGGTAGAAAAGGTAATTATTGAGGTGTTGTTAAATAAAAACCCTTTTGAGTCCCTGTATCTGAAAACATAGAAAGATTTGCTGGCAGAATTTTCTGCCCATCAGAGAAATGCATTTCAACTCGAATTGTTTTAGACTAGAGGAATATAATTTTAGATTTCATAACCTGTAGAGGATTATGAACAAGTATCAAGTGTTTTGTTAAAATAAATTAAAAAAAAATGTAAAGCTATTTCTGAGAAACACATTTTCCTCAAGGGAAATTACTTGGTATTCACTCTAAAATAGGAGGGGAGGAGGAGAAGCTTTTTGAGCTAGATTACATTGATCAGCACTTTCTTTGGTCAATAAATAAAAATACAGACCTATTTCTAGAGCTGTGCTCCAAATTAGTTTTGGTTCTATTTTGACCTGCTTTATCTATGCCTTAGATTCTCTTCACCCTTTGCTCATTCCTTCCCTTCCTCAATTCTTCGGTTACCTCTATGTTATCAGTAGAAGAGGCCATCCTTTCTTTTCCCCACTCTTCTTGAGCCAGGGAACTTCTGGGACTTGGCAGCAGCAGGATGTGAGGCAGAGTTTAGAGAAAAATTTGAAGAGGAGGAAGGAGTATTTGTGAGTTGGGAGGCAGGACAGTGTTGGCTGTGCTGAAGAGTTCCATCCTGTCACTTCTGTTCCCTGGCCGCAAATCCTCCCTTCTCCCCACAAAAGTGTTTTCTGAGCTTCCTGCTATGATTTTGTCTATATGTGGCATTCATCTCACTTGTGCTACCAACAGTGTGTGATGATAAATGCTGGAGAGTGAGGAGCATTGCCAACATTCCTGCGCCTTCATACTTCTGTGCTTCACTATGTGTTTGTAGATCACAGTTTCTATCTCAGCAAAATTTAGATAAAGATGGGTGGGAAGAATATTATCAAAATATCACACATGAAGAAAACACATTTTGAAGGGATAAAACTACCAACGAATCATAATGCTCCAGTTTCAGCCTCAGCAGCTAGTACTGATCTCCTTTTAGTAACTCATCCATTTCGTTCTCTGCTATCCCTATCAACAGGTTGAAATACACAGAAAAATATGGATCACTCTATTAGAAATGGTTGTGAGATCCCAAGATCATAGTTTATTCAGATTTGTAACTTATCAAATCTTAATTGTTACTGTTACACTATGAGATATTTGTTTGAGTATGAATTTGTGACATCTCTACTTGGTATTAACTTCTGCCATAATTTACACTCAGGAATTTTAGTGAGAGCAATATAGATGTAAATGGAGACAGAATTTAAGCCAATATCACCAAATTATGACAGGAAGGGATTTTAAGAAGGAAATATACAAATCCTTTTAAATGTTTCTCCTATATTGCAACCAGAACTTAAGACTGTTCTGGGTGGGACTTAATTATCTTGGCCTGATCCATAGAATTCTAAAGAAAGGAAAGGGGAGAGGGGGAAATCAGTAATGTATAAATACTGAGGGTACTTTCTAATCTTCACATATTTATGATTCAGGTTGTTTCCAAACTGCATTCTGGAGGAGAAAAATCCAAATTTTATTTCAGGATACAGATGCTTGCTCAGTGAATGATGCATCAATTTCAAAGCATGCAAGCACACCGCTAAAGTAAAATTATCTGATATTGGTTTATGATAGAAGTAAACAGAAATAACCCCTTTGATTCACTGGCTGCCTTGAAAATGTCCTCTAGTCTAAAGAGTAATCTTTGATAGTGGCTGCACCAAATGAGCATGTACCAGGGAATATCAGTGTCAATCATTGCTTCTGTCATCCAACATCACTCTCTTCAATAGTAACCTAGGGGGTAAAGTTTCACAAAATATACTGTACATAATTTTGTTAGTCTCTAGCTGAAGAGTGTGTATGTGTCTGGTACGGTCTAGTTGAAAGTCTGTATGTTTATACATGCTCGGTCTCTCTCTACTCTTCAGTTTGAGAATGGAGAGTAGACATTTTCTTTTAACTCTCTGGACAATAAATCATGTTTAAAACAAAGCTTTTGGAGCACAACAAATATATTAATGGTGAAACTAATGTAGGACTATTTGCAGTTGCAAAAGGTATGAGTGGGGACCCTAGCAGGAGAATCTGAAGCCTTCCTAATTGATAATTTATTGTAACACAGTCTCTACCAGAAGACTAACAGTCAAGTCAGTAAGGCCCTAACAATGCACATATAAATAAAGGTTTAGGATCTTGTCCTATATGCTCTTTCATAAATGTACATACTCTTAAATGCTGATGCCTGTAAATCATTGCTTTAAAAATGGTAGTTCTTAAATGAGTCATACTTATCACAGTACTGTTTTTAAGAAATAAAGCATAAAAAGTGAAATATTTCTGTTGGATTACACCTAGTGAAGGACAAACCTCAAGTCAATGGGATTTCTGGATAAACAGCCCTGTACAGTGGATTATGGTTGAAATCAGAGGAAGGGCAAAACCAGTGCTGCTACCTCACAGTGCCCAAAATAGTATGATGGGATAATGTATGGAATATTTTATTTCTTCAAACCCCTCTCCCCACAAAAATGCTTGTATTACATCATCTGCTGTTTAAACTCTTAGACAATAATAGGCGACGTTTTGGTGTAGGAGTCCTGTTTCTAACACAAACATGATGTGACTGACATAGTAGAAATAAATCCACTTTGATAATGTAAAGTAAGTATTCCCTCTCTTTCAGTACAAGCTCTGCTACCTTTTTCCCTGGATGTGTAGGAACTATTCTATATCATTGAACTAGAAGAGTTCAGAGTAGTCTTTGGATGCTAATGCTGAAATGTTTGAACATACCTGGAGTAACAAGATGCCCACCTTTCTTTCAAAGACACATGTGCATTATGCCGTGCATGCAAAGGAAACTCCAAGCAGATATTGAGTGTCTCCTTTGTAGAGAGCTCACTCATGCTTATGAATACTCATACAGTGATTATTTGTATGTGGTCACTTATGGAACTAGAACAGAATTTGCACTGTAAGAAGAAAGATTTTTCTTTTTGACTAATTAGTGATGGCTTTCGTTTGCTTTATAAGTTTTGAAGAATCAGTGTAGTCAGTGTGACAGTCTTTATTACTGCTACTGTTCTCACTACATGACTTGTCTTCAACATGATTGAGTCATATGGGCTGTGATAAGAATATCAGCTTATTGGGGAAATTTTGGGGTATTGCTAATTGGCTTGTGGTAAGTGTATGCTTTTTGGTTTGGGGATACTCTCAGTAATATTAATAAATTAAAATAACGGTTGACTCTCTTGAGGAGTGTACAGTGAACTGTGGATGTTTTGGAAAGAGTCTTAGCAAAATTAAAAGCAGACCCCAAAATATTTTTTAAATTTTTTTAAAATTCATGTTTTCAGGGACTCGGAGGAGGCCACAGTTTGTTTACACTCTATTACTGTTGGTCCATTAAGCAGCTATTGCTGTCCTCCTCTCTTTCATAACATATTGATTCAGGGAACATAATTAAAAGACATTTTTAAGATAGGATGGATACTAGCACTGCTGAAGCTCTTTTTGTGTCCTTAAATAAGACATATTTAATGCTGCATAGTACTAGATCCATAGTAGGGTGTTTAGGATAGTAACATATAGTTGCATATTTCTGTTTTAATAAGCATATATTGGTTATCTTTTTATTAGCATTTGGACTGAGCAAGTTATTTGGATCACATTTTGCATGCTTGATGTTATAGTCTGAATAGTCCTATAAAATTGATCATATAATGAATATAGGCTAAGAGATTTCATTAGGGATATACTAAACAATATATAAAGTTCACAAACCCTGCATTACAACCTTTTCTTAAAAGTGAAAAAAAAAATCTTTTAGACTACTATGATTTAACATACATGTGTATTGTTGTGTTATAACCCCCCATTGTCCAGATCTAACTCCCAGAAGCACGTTCCTGAAGGACAATCTAGTGTGTGAAAGCTTGCACACATGGGGGTGTGGGTATGTACATGCCTCTATTATGCATGTACCTGTTTTATAGTTCAGTGTGGATGGGGGCAAGGGGTGTATACCAAGTAATGTATATTGATGGTCCTATAGGGCCATTCCCACAACGCTTTGATTCCTTTGCTGCCTGACCCTCACCCAAAGGTGTAAAGGTCCTTGACAGACAGACAGAGGGACACACTCTCTCTCTCTCTGTCTTTCTCTCTCTCTCTCTCTCGTGGTAATAGCAATTTGTGCTGAGCACTTCAGAACATTTTTCTGCTGAAATCCATTGATCTGTTCAGGTGATCATGGATCCTGATCTTAGAGAAGCCACCTGGTCTCTGGAACACACATAGGTGCTCATGAAGATGTGGTCAGAGTATACCATCCTCCAGGAATTCGCCTGGATTGGCAGGAACATTCACCTATACTGAGAGATTTTGAGGAGGCTGGCATTCACAGGACTCTGTTGTAGTGCTGGGAGTGCATGAATCGCCAAATGTGTAAAGGTATCATACAGTATGAGTAACATGCAGCAAGGCAGCTCCTAGACTTTTATATTTACAATTCGATATTTTGGTGTTTTCAGTAAGTGTCTCCTGTGATGCACGGGACTGTGGGATACCACCCTTGCAATAATAATGCCACCATCACATACCAGAAGGCAGCGCAGATGCAGATATATTCTTGTGCAGAGCTTCTACCCATGCCCACCACCGCATATGTGGACACTCAGTGCAATTACTGACTACCCCCACTAGCACTACACGGACAAGTAACCTGGAAGCGGACTAGAATTGATGTACCTATAGTGTCTGTAAAACATGATACACTGCTTTATTGACTACTCCAAAGTTAATTATATGATTCAGTTAGGTGAAAAATTTATAAATATGAAATAGCTACATTACAGCAATCATGATTGAACAATGGCTCAATGCACTTAAGCATTCAGTTATTTTCTGAGGAGTGATTTTTTGGGTATCAGCAGACACAATGTATATGTTTCCAGCTGAGTAATCTGTCTAAGCCTGGTAGAGGTTCTTTTCAATTGTCTGGCTGATGTATCTTAAAGAACGATGTTTTCTAAGTGCTTAAACAGTCATTTCCAGCAGTGATTTTTTTTGATAGCTCCTTTATTATCTTTATTTATTTTATTATACCTACCCTTGGATCAAATATCTTTAGTTAGTATTAGTCTCTGGATACATATAAAATATTTGGTCACTTTCCTAGCAGTCAGACGTTATAGCCTTAACTTTCTGATCAGGACCTAGTTTTCGTGAGTAGAATCCATAAGGCAGTATTAAGAGTTTTCCTTCCTAACCTCCTCCTATCTTTGTCAATAATGTTTATATTTACAATTGGATATTTTGGTATTTTCAGTAGGCACACACTGATAATCTTTGTAATTATGGTAGTCTGATTTGGTCACAGAGAAGGTAAGTTGGACAGCACCTTTCCCTCTCCACTGCCAGACTAAGAGTCAAGAAATCTTGTCTTTCTTCCTGACTCGCTTTGTGGCATTAGTCAAGTAACTTAAATTCTGCAATATGACCATTTTTCTCATGGGGATGATGCCTCTCTGTCTTTGTACTATGCATAGAGAGATATAGATGTAAAATATTATTTTATTATAATGTGTCTAGTGCTTTTAGTTTGAATGACTATTAAGATGACCACTATAAGTCACATAATGGCCTCAGTCCAGACATTTCACTGAAGATAATTTCATTCACTAACCGTTCCATAATTGTTACATGTGACAAAAGGAATGAGCTTCCAGCTAACCAGACTGATTCTTCGAAATCATCCTTTCAGGTAACATGTTAAACTATTGCTCAGGTCATAAAATATTTACTACAATGGTGATGGCTATGTAACACTACCAGCTGATAATTGCTAGCAGATATCAGCTGAGACTACTACTATTGATGTGTTACGTCTTGTTAATG
This sequence comes from Caretta caretta, assembly GCF_965140235.1. Classification (NCBI taxonomy): domain Eukaryota; kingdom Metazoa; phylum Chordata; order Testudines; family Cheloniidae; genus Caretta; species Caretta caretta. Next base: position 58,929,478 of record NC_134209.1, read on the forward strand.
GGGAAAAAATCACAACACTCCCTATACCTATACACTGTGCACAAGTCTACAAAAATAGTGTTATATTACTGTTGCTCTGTCATCCTCCCTCTTTTCCCATTTGATTGTTCACTCACCTGTTATGTTGTGTCATAAACTCAAATGTCAAGTTATTTGGGGGCAGATATTGACTTTTACTATGTCCATGCAGCAATAGCACAGTGGGACCGTCATCTGGTTTGTGTATCTGGACACTACTTTAATAAAAAATAATAATAATAAATGAGAACTGGTTGACATTCTTTCATTCTAAAACTTTTTGACAAAACATGACCTTTTTACAAAAACAAAGATTTACACAAATAATTTCTACATTTAATATTTTGGGAGGAAAAAAATAAACTCAAAATATTTTTGTTTTTGACTCTGGAAATTTTTTTTATTGTTCTATGATAAAATGAATTTTTTTAAAAGTTTTTGGTTTCGTAAGTAAAATAAATAATAAAAATCACCCCAAAAATCAGAAAATCCTATTTTTCTAAACATCTACCATTTTACCAGCTCTATTAAATAACAATCCTCCTCTGAAATAAGCCCATTATCTATAAAAACAAAACAATATAATCAATTGCTGTGTAAATTTTCCCATATGTGTAGGATAATACTGAAGACAAGTTATCTATTGAAACACAAATGGTCTGGCCTCTGGATGGCATTTTTTTCCCTTCTGAATTGTCCATTATATATGTTATGTAAAACATTAACTCATTGTCCTTCTACCCTTAGAGATATTATGCTAGACAAGTAAACATCTTTAATCTTTCTCTTTAGGAAATTTAGTGAGCTTGACTGCTTTCTTTTAAATGGAAAATTAGGATTGGAATAGCTGATGGGAAGGTTTCTTCTTTTAGAGATATACTATGTGATTGTGTATCATAGTGTTTTTGTTTTATCGAATAGTATGTTGGTTTGACAATAGTCTACCATAGGTCAAAGGAATAAGCTAATAAGTAAGATTTCAGTAAATCTCTCTTATTTGAAATAACTTTCTAGAGTAAAGACTGCTTTTATTTACTAATAATACAATCAATATTTTTTTATATCTGACTACAAAGGGGTGTGTGTGGAGGGGATTAGCAAATGGCTAGCAAAAATACAGCTGTCAGACCTGAGAAATGTGCATTACTATCTTTTTATTACATTGTTTGTAGTGCGGATTCCATGTTAAAAAATAAATAAAACCTTTCCATTTTCTAACAGTGTCTAACACTAAAACATTGTATTTCTGACCGTTTAGAACTTGTTTTGTTTCAAATCTGAGTGAAAAGCCCAAATCACAGAACAAAGATTTCAAAAGCTTTTGATACAGAACAGTCAAATCACTTTATTTTTGACATGTTAAAACATAATACATAATATTTAATATACAATATAATTTTCATGTGTCATGTAATGTAATGTAAAAGTTGAAACAAAATGATAAAGTTAAGATTAAATGTTGTTTTTTTTTTACTTTTTACTTTCAAAAATTGCACTGAAATTGACGTGATCTTGTGAAACATTTTTGATTGTGAGTAAACAGCATTTTCTGGTGGAAAATCTGTTCTCTTAAAAATATTAAGTTTGGTGCTAGTCACTGTTCTTCTAATATTGACTATTTTGCTTTACACTACCTGGATAAGTTAACTGTTTTATCAATTGTAATGGAAAAGAGAACAAACTTTGCTCAAAATTTGATTATTTGCTAAAACAAATGTCCCTCAGAATGTAAGTGTGGCCAACTTAAAAAGAACACCCACCCCTCATCCACTTAGAACAGTACCTTTCAATATCTTGAAAATTTTTAAATAAAAATTAGGGAAAGGAAAACAATTAAGAAGAGAGGACTGGGGAGGCCATAGTCAGCTTTATACAAATTTAGTTTATAACAGTGCACAGCCTTCTGCATAAATCAGAGCTGATCTACATATTGATACTTGCAGACATACCTGACTGTAAAAACCTGTAAATCATCAAATTATGCTCACCCGCTTACTTCCCTGGTCCTCCTCATATGAACAGAGAGCAACAATATCCGAAGTCCAAAGGTGCAAACAATTCAATGTTTATTGGGGTGAACTTCCAGCAAGCATGATTCCAGTTTCCTTCCTTAGTGTCCCCCTTCCCAGCTCTGACACCACAGAGCCTTGTCTGTGTCCCTGTTCCCATTCCCCCCCTTAGCAAAACATGATTCCAATTTCCCCACCCCCATTCCCTGTTCGCATTCCCCCCCCCCACTTACTTCCTGATTGACTGCAGACTCTATAGTAAAACTTGAGATTTGTTTAGCTATATCTTAACTAATTATTTTACTGAAATTTAACTAACCAATCCTAACATTGTAACATGATTATTTAACCAATTCTGTCCCACCACTTTAATTGGTTTACACCCAGCAACATTAATTATACAGCAGACAGAAACAATCACAGGGCCAGACAGAGATTATACAGACAAACAATAGGGAAATGGGGACTACAATAATAAAACAACACAAAATAAGGATCCCAGCTATTAATAAGTGAGTTCTCGCCAGACAGGATGCTATCAAACTAACTTTCCTTTTACATTTTCTAGGCACTTCCCTTTCTCTGGAGGTGATAGGCATTATCAGGACAGGATTGTATTCCTAACAGCCCAATAGCACCTTATTTCAATGTGACTAGTTTGGAACTTAAGTATGTGACCGTTCACTTCCCAGCTTATGGCTGCCTCTGCTGCTTAGCCAAAGATCTTAGCCTAAGAACAGGTCCTCAGACTGTCACAGTAAGAGAAGGCCCTTACACCTGCAAACAGTAATTTTGATTCTTTCTTTTATACCTCTATAACTAGCTAAGTAATAAAAATACACCTAAATTCTTAAAGTATAGGCCTTTACAGACAGGCCTGAATATCTATATCCTAACACCCCATATCAAACTTTTCCTTCTTAAGATTAATAAAAGTAGCTTTAGAGTATCAACCTTATCACAACTACAGATAATTTTATCAGTGAACTCCATTATTGGCAAAAATGTCCTTCTCTAAAGCTTTGCTAATTTGAATTCAATAGGCCATTATGGTAGAACACTGTATGAACAAGTCCTTTTGTGTAAACCATATAGATTCTTGATGGTAGATATTCATTGCATCTCTTCATCTTGATCTATAGATCTGAGTACAATTTCCTCTTGTTTGTAACCAGACCACTCACTGGTGGTTTTAGATTTCACTCCTCACAAAATGTAGCAATGTTCATTAATGTCCCCTGTTGTATTTTAGCAAGTATTCAATAACAACAATTCATTTATTTCACGTTTAGGTCATGGCACAAACTGGTAAAAGCAACGAAAATAACTATTATGTCTGATTACTATCCATGATGTATGTGACTTTCATACAAACAAAGATTTCTAAATCCAAACTAAGGCATACTGTTGTATGGGAGGTTTTATAATGCACTTTAACTTTTAACAAGCTTAGTAATTTTTATTAAACAAAGGTGTTATCTCTGCACTGTTCAGACTTTCAAACACCATTTTAAATTATCTGGAGCTTAATAGTATTGTTCAACTATGAATTATTTTCCCTATGGAATATGTTCTTCTTGAGTTTGCAAACAAAAATCCAGAAAGGATGACAATCCCTGCCTTTATCTTTGTACCTCTAAGGATTACCTTTATCTCAATCCCTGTTTAAACCTGCAAAGTTTTACCCTGGGTTACCTGTGTGAAGACACTAAGTCTTCATAGGCCTGTATGTCCACAGCTTACATACCACACAGACTAGTGGAACCTCATGACCAAATGTGGTTGCAAATACAGTATGAGGGCAGATATTTGTAAAAGTCCGAATAGTGTTTCAAGAAGGGTGGTGGTTATGTTGGGTGGAGTCAGGGAGTAGCTATTTCATGAACTATGGAGTTCTGGCTAAAACATGTAATATCTGACAGTATATCCAGATAAGATAGTGCTGGCCCAGACACTAACTTAATTTTGCATCTTGGCTCCAGCTGTTGGCAGGAACTCCTTTCCCCTGAAGTGCACATAAAGGTTTATTTGTTCCGGTTGTCTGAGTGTAGACCATCTGGGACATCAAGGGTATATCTCCACAGCAGCTGGGAGTGAACATCCCAGAGCAGGTAGTCAGACTTCTGTTAGGTCAAGCCTCCTAGTGTGCTAAAAGCAACAATGTTGACATTGCAGCTTGCTCTGGAACTTGGGCTCTCAAGCCCACTCAACCCCTTAGGCTGAATGTTATTGCCTATGTTGGTCATAAGTAGGGTGTGTGTGTGTGTGTTGTATGTATATATGGGTATGAATATAGTATTCCAAGATGTGAGAGGATTATGAACTAGGAGGAGCTACACAGTCTTTTTTAATATTGCTCTAATTAGAAAATTAATATTCACTTTGGTATTTCATAACCAGATAAGGAAGTAATAGGCATACTATGTGATACTTTCTTCAAATTTAGAGATTGGTCTAGATTGCAGGTAGACCACCAGTCAAAGGCATATTTGCTCTGCAATGTGTGAAGGATTAAGGATAACTGTTACTAAATGTATTACTAATTCTGTTAAGAATTTCAAGTGATTATGGATATGTGAGAATTCTCCTCCTCATGGCGTACTTCTATGGACTCATCCAAGGTTTTAGTTTTTGTCTATGGCATTAGGTTAATAAATAAGTTTATAAAAAACAACAAGGAGTCCGGTGGCACCTTAAAGACTAACTAAATCTTTAAGGTGCTACCAGACTCCTTGTTGTTTTTGTGGATAAAGACTAACATGGCTACCCCGATACTAAATAAGTTTATCGTCATTGATAGTACAGTCAAACTTATTTTAAATACTTTTGACTTTATATATAAAGTTGTATGATGTATGCTGCAAAATACTGTATTGTCATAATATTATGGATTCCTTGGAGTAACAGTTGCTATTAAGGCGGCTGCAGTTAAGAATATGCACTCTAGGTATAAGAAAGATTGTATTGCTGTTTCCCAAAAGACAATAAATATCTTCTTAAACTTTTTTTTCATTGTAACTCTCATGTTAGTCTGTATTCTCAAAAAGAAAAGGAGTACTTGTGGCACCTTAGAGACTAACCAATTTATTTGAGCATAAGCTTTCGTGAGCTACAGCTCACTTCATTGGATGCATACTGTGGAAAATACAGAAGATGTTTTTATACACACAAACCATGAAAAAAATGGGTGTTTATCACTACAAAAGGTTTTTTCTCCCCCCCCCCTGCACCCTCACCCACTCTCCTGATGGTAATAGCTTATCTAAAGTGATCACTTTCCTTACAATGTGTATGATAATCAAGATGGTATTATTACATTTGTAGTGATATACACCCATTTTTTCTTGGTTTGTGTGTATAAAAACATCTTCCGTATTTTCCACAGTATGCATCCGATGAAGTGAGCTATAGCTCACGAAAGCTTATGCTCAAATAAATTGGTTAGTCTCTAAGGTGCCACAAGTACTCCTTTCCTTTTTTTTTTCATTAGTTCTTTAACACTTACACTATAAAAAGGCACAGATATAAGTAGGTTGCATTATATTTAATGTGCTAGAAGTGCCCACAAATATTTATAAGGAAGAGCAAGTTTACAAGGAGTTATGAATAGCACTTAATGGGGGGAGGGGGGGGAGAAAGGGAAGGCTCTTAAACTATCCTATTAATAGAAATTTGTTTTTATTTGCTTTAAAACTCAATGAGACTTAGCAAGCATACTTCTAGGAAAAGATACCTCTGAAGCCGAAGTTTTCTCTGACTTTATTAAAGTCTTCATCACAACACTTTGTGGTTTCCTCCAAGAAATGGAGAACCAAAAACTTTATAGTTTTTAACATCACATCTCCCTTTCTTTAGAACATTAAGCCCATTATCTTGGCAAATAAACTATTAAACAACAGCTGTGTAAGAGAAAATTTAAATTTTTTCACCCTGATCTAAATCTTCCTTTCAAAACAATTTAAATGGATATCTCCTTAAAACTTAATACAAAAGTCTCTTTATTGTAAAGGTCAAATATTTTATGAGGTGGTATTCACCTTCCACACCATCGTCTCACTACTTAAATCTTTGCTGTGGATTTCTCTGAAAAGCATGGGACTTGCTTTCCAGCAAAGTACTAGAAAGCTCAGTAGTCCCTCCTTGTTGTATGGGAGTATAGTGGAGATGGACTTGATTTCTGTGATGAAGTCCTTTTGTAGCCTACAGCATTGATGATTTGGGGATTGCAGAACTGATCTAAAGATATCTCTCTGTCCTTGGCTCAGCTCTAGGAACACTTTTTATTTTTCTGTAGCAAACATTTAACAGTTTGTTGCTGTCAAACATCTATCGCAGCATCGTTCTTTCAGAATTCTGCCAAGTTGGACGACTTAGGGTAAAGATTTATTGATGCCACTGACAAAAGTATTGTTTCTGTCAGAAGACTGGCTGAGGCAACCCTGTAGTGAGTGCTGTTGACCAGGATGCCCTGAGTTTTTTGTGCAGTCCACTGCTTTCTGTACCACAAAGATCTGTGCAACTCTTTTTCCTCACCTTTGTTCTGGTACAAATATGGGCTTCTAGTACAGAATCAAAATCCTGTGCTATGAATGTTGATGCTGTAAACTGGGGACCATTATCAGTGCTTCAGGAATACCATGTCTTGCAAGTGTTTGGTGAACTCTTTAGAAACATTGCTAATTCAACATATCTAGAGACATAATGGACTACAAAACTGTTTCCATTCCAGAAAAAAAATAGTATGTTGCTACTCACTATCATGTAATTTTCTGGAAAGTAGATGCTTCTCCATGTTGTATACATCACAGGCTTCTACTTGGCTCTGAATTTGCCTATTCAGCCCTGGCCACCTCAATGATTGTTGTGCTATTGTCCTGCACTTAGGCGTGTCCCTCATGAATTTTGGAAAACGCTTCTTTCTGAAGTACTGTTCAAATAAATGTGTGTTGCCCTTTACATAAGCAGTCCATCCACCATATGAAGTCATTGTGGGCCTGTCTACATAGTGGAAGGTCTGTGGGAATTAGTCCTTTGACTTTACTCTTTAGAAGAGTTCTACAAGTTTCTGACAAGTCTCATCCTTTAGCGGTGCATCTCTAATTTGCTGAACTTGGATGCCTGAGGCTGAATTGCTCTGATATAGATAATGATTTTCTTTGTCCTTCAAGTTGCTGCTTCTTCCATTAGTGGCACTTTAAAAGGAGCTCTTGATAATGTCTGCTGCTATGATTGCTCCTTGGATGTGGTTTTGAAAGAAAATCATAACAACCATGGTTGAAATCTTTGCAGTCTGGATTAAAGGTGATTTTAGTGGGTTTGAACCCAAAAGTGACCCTAAGGGTGTGTGGTCTTTTTTCTTTTATAAAATCTAAGCCTAACAGATATGCACTGAATCATTTAAGTAACTGCTAGATCTTCCTTTCCCAAACAGGCATAGTGCTATTCTGTTTCTGTGAAATTTCTGGCCACCTGCTGACTGGTTCTGTGTGAGGACTGCTACTAAATCGGGGAGGTGTGGAAACGCAATAGCTGCTACCGTGGTTGGAGATTTTACTAATGAATATTGTTATAAAACAGGTGGCAATGTCAGTTTTTTTATTAAATATTTTTGTTGTGAACTCTTCCCCAGGTCCACATGTAACGACCATTACAAAGATCTATTACAGGTTTTGATGATAGAAATTTTCAGTGTAATTGGAAACAGATAAGTAATGCCTTCAATTTTTGTATCAGGTTGAGTTATCTGTTTGCTAATTATATGTTCAACACATTATTTGTTCCTTCCAAAATTAACAGTTCTTGTTTAGGATGAGACAGGCATGTTGAAAGCACTTCAGAACTGCATGAATTAAAACAGCATAGTTGTGTCGTCTCTTCCTTATAACAACACACTGTCTTCACAGCAAATAACTTCAAACAGTCTTGTCATGATGTCAGAATTTTTTTTTTTGAAAATGTTCTGGGACTAAAAATATGCTGAGTATGAACTCACTAAAACTATGCCTTCTGTATATTACTCCTGGGGGAATTCTGCGCCAAAAAATAAAAATTCTGCATATTTTATTTGTCAAAATAATGGAATATAATCACACCAGTTTCACTTATTTTGGTAATTTATTTAAACTACCATACAGAAAAAAATCACAATAACTGTTCAGCATTTTTTAAACACATGAAATTAAATTACAAATACTTGATAACCATTACATTACAGAACACCAAAATAAAAGAAAAGTAAAATGTCATTTAAATTGGTCAGACTTTTACACATGAAAGTCCTATCATTTTTTGCTAATCATTGTCCTGCATTTTTTTTTTTATATGTGTAAGTAAAATAGATCCTGAGCTGTAATCTAATCCCATTGTGCCACTCTGACACAGGAAAAAAAGTGAGAAAGCATATAGATCTTCCTAGCGGAGGATTCCCTTATTGTCATTGACTAGAAGGCTCCTTTACACCACTCTGGCAATGTAAAACTTAAAACTTTTACATGTGTTTTAGGCTTCCAGGGGAATTGACTAAGAATGGGAACAATGAACTGACAACCTGCTTAGTTTCTACATTTCTGCTCTGCCTCAGGGGACAGAGTCTGCCTCACAAAGACCTACCCCTCCAAGTTGGTGGCACCGCACTAGAGAGCGAGAATAGGGTGAGCAGACAGCAAATGTGAAAAATTAGGACGGGGGTGGGGGGTAATAGGAGCTTATATAAGAAAAACACCCCAAAATCAGAACTCTCTGGTCACCCTAAGCAAGAAGGACGGAGTCTCTCTCACTTGTCTGCACGCAGGCACACTCCGTTAACATCTTTCCAGGAATGCACGCCCAGACCCCCCTCCCTTCCCCTCTGTGATTTACATATCTGCCGGCTGCTTCGGGCAGACGCAATCAGGCTGCTGGGGAAGGGGCGCATGTTCCCACAGATTTATTTGCTCCCCCTTTTTGTGTGGGGGGAGTAAAGAAATCTGCGGACATTACGAATTCTGCGCCCCTGCTGTGGCACAGAATTCCCCCAGGAGTAATATATGGAGTTGAATGTAGTGAATGGGGTATATTCTTTAGCAAAAGGGATTTGCATGCTGTGACATCTAGCTTTGAAAATATGTTAGTCTCTAATACTACAACTCATGTCTGCTCATCTGCAAGAAATGTCCAGCCAGTTGAAGGAAGTGTATGTCTTACTCTGCATGTGCTTTTATTTTTAATTGCGTGAGGCCCACGTAAAAGCAGATTTTTCCCTATGGGCTCTGGCACCACGAACATTTCTACCCACAGTATGGGGGGTTTGTCTAGCTGGGAAATACACAATCATTCTCTTTTCCTAACAAGGACATTGGGATGTCATGTAATTATGGTAGGAACGGGGGACTAGCTGATAACACCAGCCTTACTTATGTACTTCTTCCATCTGCTCTTCCAGCTGTGGATGTGTATGCTTTACTTTTTAAATTCAGTGCTATCAAGTTTCTCTACTAGGTATAACTTTCATATTGCGGTTGGTCCTATCAGTGCTTTTATTATGCATAGCATTTGTTGAAGAAATTTTTCTTCTTTTTCTTTCCCTACAAATGTGTTACTGGCTCATACAGAATCTTGTAAGTATTTTCAAGGCTTTTGTTGTTGTTTTTGTATTTTGTTTGTTGCTTTTTCATTGCAATGATAACTGTGCCAGACTCCATTTTAAATTTTTGTCCCGTTAGATAGATTTTTAGATACTAGAAACCATAGGAGTGTCTGTTGTTTTAAGGGTAGCTTCACGTAGTTTCATATTCCATATGATGGTTAGATTGTTTCATTAATCTGGATGATTTGCGTGCTCTTGCAAAATGTCATATGTGGAACACTCCCCTCTGTTGCTGGACAATGTTTTCGGCTGTGGTTCGATGTCTCCCCACAGCTTTTCTATGCTTTCCTCCTATGAGGGTTCTTTGGTCCCTCACAGTCTAGTTGTAGACTAGACTTATATTGTGAGCTAGTTGCTCCTTTCAGATGTGTTTTGTCTCAATATCATATGATATGGCAGAAGGGATTCCATTTACATTTATATTTGTAGTTACTGTACACCATTCAAACCCTGCATTTAATACAACATAATTTCCTCATAGGCTTTTCTATGGTGCTATCATCATAGTATGTCAGTGCCTCACAAAATTAATGAATTTATCTTCACAACACGCAGGTGATATGAGGTTGTGGTATTACCTAGTGCAGAGCTGGTCAAAATTTTTCAGCTATATAATTTATTCATTGGGAAAATGCACTTTTTAAGTTGAGCTGAAACTTCATGAATTTGGCAAATAGTTTTCAGCCATTTTTGGAGGTGGCTCCCCTTATAACCTTAAGCACATCCTCCAGGATGCAGGAGACACAGATTCAATTCCCCCCTCTGCCTGATGTGGAGAAAGGATTTAAACTTAGAACTTTCTTGCAAGTGCAGGAGTCCCCAGCCATTGGGCTATTCTAGGACAGGTCTCTGTCTCTTTTGTTTGAAGCTGTTCCACTGTGTATAAATAATTTTGTCATAGGATCAAGAACTTGAACTTGTGTCTCCCACAACCTACGTGAGCACCTTAACTACCAGGCTATAGAGTCATTTTTCCTCTCGCTCTGGCTTAATTATTATTCTTTGTCATAATGAAGAGTCCTTATTAGAGAGAGAGAGAGAGGAATATATATGTGTGTGTGTGTGTGTGTGTATATATATATATATAAATAAAAACTCTATGGCCTGATGGTTAGGCCATTTCATACGATAATCAACTTCATATCCATTCTCCACGTGAGCCAGAGTGGGGCTTAAACCCAGGTCTCCTATGTCCAGGGTGAGTGCTCTATCTACTGGGCTAAAAGCAGTGGTGAGCTGGAGCCGGTTCGCACCAGTTTGCTAGAACCGGTTGTTAAATTTAGAAGGCCTTTTAGAACTGGCTGTTCCGCGAGAGACAACCAGTTCTAAAAGGGCTTCTAAATTTAACTGGCCAAAAGTGGCGCCTTAGGTGCCGACTCCACAGGTGCTCCAGCCCGGGAGCACCCAAGGGGAAAATTTGGTGGGTGCAGAGCACCCACGGGCAGCTCCTCACCCCACTCCTGACCCCAGCTCACCTCTGCTCCGCCTCCTCCCCTGAACGCGCCGCCCCGCTCTGCTTCTCTGCCCCCCCAGGCTTTCCGCGAATCAGCTGGGGCAGACTGAGAAGTAGGCCGCGGCTTCCCGCTCAGGCCCAGGGAGGCGGAGGTGAGCTGGGGCGGGGGGACGCGAGGAAGGCCACCTGCACCGCAGCAGGTAACCCAGAGGGGGCGGGGGGGCGCAGGGGAACCGCTCCCTCCCCCAGCTCACCTCCGTCACCCTCGGCCTGAGCGGGAAGCTGCCGCCTGCTTATCAGCCCTCCCAGGCTTCCTGGCAAACAGCTGATTCGCAGAAAGCCAGGGGAGGGGGCGGAGAAGCGGAGCAGGGCAGTGTGTTCAGGGGAGGAGGCAGAGCGGAGGTGAGGTGAGCTGGGGCTGGGCGGGGAGCTGCCGGTGGGTGCTCTGCACCCACCAAATTTTCCCCGTGGGTGCTCCAGCGCCTAAGGCGCCACTTTTGATGTGATCAGTGGGGGAGTGGCAGCTCCCCGTGCTCCTCCCCCCTCCCCCCCAGCTACCCAGCCCCTAGGAGCCAGAGAGACCTGACGGATGCTTCCTGGGAGCTGCCCCAGGTAAGCACCTCCGGGACTCCCCACCTCGTCCCCCGGCAAGTTCCTCTGGCTCTTAGGGGTGGGTTGGCCACCCACTACGGTGGCCCATGAGACCCTCCTGCCCGGTTCTGGGGGAAGTCATGGGACAGGGAGGGGGAGGATAGGGCAGGGGGCGGGGGTGGGCAACGACCCCCTCGTGGGGTGAGGAGGGAACCTGTTAAGATTTTTGGCAGCTCATCACAGTTTCAGATTTGGAATGTGGAATTTCAATTTACTGACTTTTTTTAAAATGTCTTTATTTAATTCAACCTGAATCATTTTTTTCCTTTTGTAGAATTGCGTGTGAACTGTAAAAATCAGTTATTCACCCAGCTCTAATTTAGAGCTGTGCAGACAACAGTAATGCCATGTTCATATTCTCATATTTGGAATTTTTCCATGAAAGGAAATGGAGTCCCACGTCTGGGGCAGTCCACATGGTGATCTGCCACAACTTGATTAACAATCTTGTTAATCAGCCAGTTTGAAAGGAGGCAATTATAGCTGGCAGAACCTAGAAACAAAATGGTCACCCTGTGATTGCACGCCCCCCCTCCCCCGCTCTTATTTGCACGGTCTGCTATCAGACAAGCATATTGTGGAAAAGAAATCCTGTAAATGGATGCTTTAGAAAGATCAGTGGTGATGAAACAATGATAAACATAATAGCTCCAAGGGACTATAATTAATTCTCACCATTCTGATGGCTAAAATTCTCGGTGGAAGATGTCCTGTCATTTCCACAAACCTGATATTTTTGCAGTAGTTATGTCCATGTGTTTTTTCTTTGATATTTTTTCTGTTGTAAAAATCTAAATTCTTTTTGGACATACCCTGCTTTTCTAATTACCGTTTTCTGCAACTGTATCTCAAGAAGTTTGATAGTAAATTTGACACAGCCACATAAACTGTTGTGCTAGGAAGTGGTTCCCAAACTGGGGTTCATGAACTCCTGGGGGTTCGCAAAGTGTTACAGCAGGTTCTTGGGGAATACAATTCCCTAATGGCGGACAAAGCTGTCCCTGGGGACCCCAGTATGGGGCCAGCAGCCTGGAGCCCCTGGACTTCCAAGAGCTAAGCCGATTAAATCCAGCATATCTATCACACAAAGGAGCTTTAAACTTCAAGACTTCTTATAAGAAATGGAAAGGAAGGTGGATATTTTTTGCTGTTTTTAAAATTAAATAGGCAGCTAGTATTGTTTTTTTAAATTATTACGAAGAACAAGTTTAAGCTTTGTTGTTTGCCTGCGCTGCTCAAGACCTGGATGCTCAAGACCTGAACTCTGAGTTGGCTTCTTAAATACCTTCATGCTGTTTCACATCTGATACTCCTTGATGAAACATAGAAGCCTTGTCTAATAACAGGCTTATTCAAAGTGATATGAGCTACGAAAGTGAGATCTTGGAAGGATGTTGCTGTTTTCATAATGTAATAAAAATACTGTAATGATAAATAATAATAAATAGTGTGTAATAAGCATGTCATGAAAACAAATTTTCTATTTCCAAGATCACGGCTTTTATAAATTATACTCAGGTAATGGAGAAAATCCCTAGAAATATTCATTTTTAGGAGGGGGTTCACAAGACTTGACATTTTAGTAAAAGGGGTTCACAGGCTGTTAAAGTTTGGGAACCACTATGCTAGAGGAATAGGATTATAGTCTCAAATTATAATTATTAAAACAGAAATTATCAGGAAAATTAAGAGCAAATCAAACAGCTAAACAAAATATACTATTTGTTTGAGTTTAAAAGCAGAAAAGTGATTTAAAACTTCAAAGGTGTGAAATTACTACTGCCCTTTGAAGTAGTAGTTTACATTTAATTTAAGAATTAAAAGGGTGATCATATATTACTTTTCTTACGTTTTTCAATTTGATTAATCCAGTCTTTTCCGTTAGAAATTCTGTCACAGATGTCTGAAATTGTTAAAAAAATATTTTTTTTATCTCCAGTATGCAGAATATTCATTTACATAAATTGGTTCATTTCTGTCTGACACAATGCAGCAATAAAATGTGTTTCTAAAGAAATAGATTTTAAATACTTAAAACAGTTTGAAAGAAAACTAGTTAGGAAAATGCAATAAAGTTCCTTAAGCAGGGATGGTGGTTTAACAGACTAGCATTGAATCCACACTCTTAGCAAGCTATGTTTGATGTCGCTGACTAGCTTGAAAATAGTAATTATTATATAGATGATCAGAAAGGTGCTGAATACAGAACTTTTTTAATAATCTCGTTGAGTTTTTTCAAGGATTGGTACAATAAATTGCTTGACGAACAGATGATAATGTAGTCGTGCCTCTGGCTCAAAGGGGATAAAAGTAGTAGTAAAGGAACAAAGACAAAATAAAGGAGTGTCAAGGTTGTTTAGCCAGCATTAGTAATTCCACCACATGGGATACCTGAACATGCAGCATAACTGTAAACAATAGCACTGGTGATCTGCTCTGAGAGTCTCTACAGAATGTCACCTGCGTTCTACTGTGCTGCCTACTAATGGTTTTCTGTGTCCATATATTTGTTATGCTAGGTTGTTTGTTAGGCAATAAATAAGGAAAAGAAGGATCAAACAGCTCATCATTACATTAATTAAAGTGTATTTTGTTCTGAAACTAAAGCATATTCTTTCAAATTAAAATATGTTCTGGGGACTTTTAAATTCCCAGTTTTACTTGAGAACATCAGAGTAGTGGTGAGACTGCAACAGTCTTGTCATCTTTATGTAGTGACATTTTTCACGATGTTTTAATATGAGATTTTAACTTGTATGTGATAAATGTTCCCCAATATTAAAGGCATAATCACCTATTGCAATTGAAAGAGCAGGTTTCAAAACTGTGCTTTGCAGAACAAGTGACTATGGAGAGCTAAGTACCCTCCCTCTCCCTAAATGCATTAGAAGATAGCTCAAAATAAATGTAATGATCTTAATAATACTTTTCAAAAAAGCAGGGTCTGTAGTTTCCACAAGAGCGATGTGATACATGATCACAAATGGAAGAGTGGTGGTGGACTTTTTGAATTGTGAATAGGAGGGGACATGATTCATAAGAGACTCTCTTGATTGGTATATCCAGCAAGGAAGTTTGGGAATGCCTGCAATAGAATAAGTTTTTGTCATTGTTGCATTAGTGACGAAACTTTATGAATTTGTTATTTCATGAACACCTTGCCACTGAGCACTATTTAGGAAATGGTCTTTACATTTAAGAGCTGTTTCTCACTGTTGAACAGTACACAGAGGATAAGCTACCTTGAAAAGAATACTAGCATATACATCCTGTAGTATTTCACAGTTGCAAGTCTGGAAACTCATTCCCTGGAATAGAAAGAAGCACATAGAATACAAATCCAGTAAAGGGTGCAAAGTTGACAAAAGATCCGCTCTAGTACGAAACTAGATAAATATGGATTGGAACCAGGGAAAAACTGTCTGAATTGTGCTTTGAGAAATTTTAGTGTAGTGGAAAAATCTTATTTTTCAGAAAGAATGGAAAAAGACTATCCTTTACCATTGAATTTTGCCAATGTTATTTTGTTTTGATATCTCAAATATAATAGCATAACATTTTCAAAGACTTCTAAGACCCATTTCCAAAAGTGACGTAGGCCTTTAAGAGTCCAAGTCTCATTAAAAGTCGGCTTTTGAAAGTAGGACTTGTCACTTAAATGTGTTTGATGTTTTTGAAAGTGTTACACTTTCAGGACGGGTCCTAAAATGTGTGACTAACACACCTCATTGCCTGAAGTTAAGGTTACCAAATATTTTCCATTACAAAACCCTTTGCTAGATTTCAGTGGTGTAGGTTTAAACCCTTCATGTCTGCCTCAGGCTGAGTTCTGTTGTTTGTAAGTTTCAACTGAAAGGGTCCAATTATTTCTGAGAATGATGCTAGGGAAAAATATTAGGTTTTGCCAATGTGAAGAAAAAATGTTAATGGCTTCACTGAGAAGCTCTAGTGCCTCTGTCAAGGTTCCTCCCCCACTCTGAACTCTAGGGTACAGATGTGGGGACCTGCATGAAAAACCTCCTAAGCTTATCTTTACCAGCTTAGGTCAAAACTTCCCCAAGGTACAAAATATTCCACCCGTTGTCCTTGGACTGGCCGCTACCACCACCAAACTAATACTGGTTACTGGGGAAGAGCTGTTTGGACGCGTCCTTCCCCCCAAAATACTTCCCAAAACCTTGCACCCCACTTCCTGGACAAGGTTTGGTAAAAAGCCTCACCAATTTGCCTAGGTGACTACAGACCCAGACCCTTGGATCTTAAGAACAACGAGCAATCCTCCCAACACTTGCACCCCCCCTTTTCTGGGAAATGTTGGATAAAAAGCCTCACCAATTTGCATAGGTGACCACAGACCCAAACCCTTGGATCTGAGAACAATGAAAAAGCATTCAGTTTCTTACAAGAAGACTTTTATTAAAAAATAGAAGTAAATAGAAATAAAGAAATCCCCCCTGTAAAATCAGGATGGTAGATACCTTACAGAGTAATTAGATTCAAAAACATAGAGAACCCCTCTAGGCAAAACCTTAAGTTACAAAAAAGATACACAGACAGAAATAGTTATTCTATTCAGCACAATCTTTTTCTCAGCCATTTAAAGAAATCATAATCTAACACATACCTAGCTAGATTACTTACTAAAAGTTCTAAGACTCCATTCCTGGTCTATCTCCGGCAGAAACCAGCATATAGCCAGACACACAGACCCTTTGTCTCTCTCCCT
This sequence comes from Caretta caretta, assembly GCF_965140235.1. Taxonomy (NCBI): domain Eukaryota; kingdom Metazoa; phylum Chordata; order Testudines; family Cheloniidae; genus Caretta; species Caretta caretta. The sequence goes on from NC_134209.1 coordinate 58,945,959, forward strand.
CCTCCCAGCTTTTGAAAGTATCTTGTCTCCTCATTGGTCATTTTGGTCAGGTGCCAGCGAGGTTACCTTTTAGCTTCTTAACCCTTTACAGGTGAGAGGAGCTCTCCCCTGGCCAGGAGGGATTTCAAAGGGGTTTACCCTTCCCTTTATATTTATGACAGCCTCCATGGTTTGGAGAAGGGATTTAAAATGTGGGAAGGGCAGGGCAGGAACACTTTAGTGTCAAGGCTCTGCTTTTTGCTGTACCCATGAAAATTGGCCCAAATTGGGCCAAGTTATAAGCCTTTGTAAAATTGGAGTTCATGCATGCTTAGTTGAGGCTTCTTAAAGTTTGGCATCTAAATTCTCAGAAGATTCTATCTTTGCTGAGCATGATCTGTTCCAACATAGCTCCTAATTGTCAGCTGGACTGTGCAGGTATCATATACACAAAGCAGGTGAGCATACTTTATCCCAGAGCTTCAGGGACTGAGCAGAACTTCCCCCTACAATTGCTCCTCCAAATTGCCAGAGCCTAATATGGCTCTAGACACCGGAGCTGAAAGCAAGCACACGCTCTCCTATTTTCTCACTGCTCCGGCTGCTGGTACCAAGGGTGTGCGAAGGAGAAGGAGGAAGCTTCCTGACTTGAATTCAGAGACAGGATCTGGAGCCTCTAGGGACTAGAGTTAGTACCAGATGAAGGAATCAGCAGTTGGAGCTACTGGGAAGGAGGATATTTATAACCACTAGAGAACACTCACTTTCAGAATCTGGAATTTAACCAAGGAATCCAGATTCTCAACATTCCCCTACAATCTAGCCAATACTTCAACATAAAAAGGTTAAGGAGTGACTTAGTAATGGTCTATAACTTCCCACATGAAGAACAAATATTCAACAATGGGCTCTTCACTCTAGCGTTGTTCCATTTTCTGAGATTATTAGGTATACAACATAGCTTTAAAATTACAGTAAGGGATAGATTCACAAAGGAATTTGGGTGTGGGAATGCTCAGTGTCAGCACTCCTAATTTTGAAATTACTAGAAAATTACTGGAATTCACAAAGCCTGAGTTAAATGATCAGGCTTCCTATACAATGAAAGTAGGAAGATAGATGCCTCAGAATGGGATTAACAAAAGCCTGAGTTGGGAGCAGTCTAAACTAGCCAATGGGAGATATTGATGAGAGGGATATGTCCTAAACCCCACCCCTCTCTTGGATAGGCGCATAATTCTGGGCCAGAGAAAGGTGCCTCCCACTACTTAGGATTCTCACCTGTAAACCCTCTTTTGGAATTGGGCGCTTACAGAGGAGGAGCTCCCTCATAACTTTTAGCCCAGTGGTTAGGGTACCTAGGGTGTGGAAAACGCCCAGTTCCAGCCCTCTCTCCCCACAATCCCTCCTGATGAGGAGAAGGGCTTTGAACAGGAATCTGCTACATCTCAGGTGAGTTCCCTAACCATTGGGATATGACACATTCTGTTGTTGGACACCCTTCTTCTCTCCTGTTGAGGCTGCTCACCGGGGAGTGTGGCAGGGATTAGCCATTAGGCCAGGTGGGAGATAGCAAGCATGAGACTGACTCCATATCCTGTTAGTTAAAGCATTCACCCAGGATGTGGGTGACCCAGGAACTACAATGACTATATATTTTAATGTATCCACAGTGGAAGAGTTTCCACAGGAAAGGCTGAGTGAGCCCCTCATAATAAGATTATCCCATAGCCTAGTGGTTAGGGCACTCACCTGAAAAGTGGTAGATCCCTGTTCTTGCACAGTATTTCTGCAGGGAATAAAATGAGATTATTCCTGTTAAATGTTGTTTTATGAGCTGTGCTGATGTCATTGCTGATGCTTGTGTACAAAAAGGCATTTCTTATTTATTTACTAAATACATTGAAATATATTAAGCAAATAATTATATAATGGCTTGTGCACAAAGTAAGATACAGGGGTAAGATTTCCCCTTCGCCTCCAACAGAGACACTGACTTGCTCCCTATCATTGTCTGTGTCAGTCTATGCATACATTCCCCATCCATTCCTACTACATCTCTCTAATCTACAATGTACTCTGGCCCATATTATCTTCCTTCTTTTCCACAAACTTCCTCCCATCTAGTGCAGAAACAATCTATTTAATCTATTTTATTTTATTTATTAAAGGCAAAAAAATAAGGGAAGGGTCAATTTAAGTATGATCTGAGTTTTTAATTAACATTTTTCAGATTGGATCTTCATTCCTCTAAACTGGATATCTGATTGTGAAGCTCAGTTCAGGGCCAGATAACAGCAAAACTTTAAAAAGAAAATATCTGTGAAGAGTGATTCTTTTCAGAGGATCACCTAAAAGTACAAACAACTGTAAAAATGATTACTTGGATGGCCTGAATTATTCTTTAGATAAAGTTTAACAGACGTGGCTATTTGTATACAGGAAGTCAGCTCTTCTAAATCATAACTACTTCACAATCTCTAAAGACAGTTATAAAGTATTTATGGAAAATACTTCTTTGTGTCCCCATATAGTCAACATGATCGCAGTATTTCTCATTATAAGAGCTTTCACATTGTATCCTGTTATCCTGAACCATTAAATCAGATACTGTACGTCTCTGTTTAGCTCAATGGGATTTTCTGTTTATCATGAAATAATCCAGTTCTGGTGACTTTGGTAATCACAGAGGGCTTCAGTTTGATGACATTAGACAACAGAGTTGGGTTATTTCTGTGTAAGAACCAGTTCATGTTGATTATCTCTATTATAAAGGATGTAAAGGTCAAATTGCTTCTTTATGTAGCTCTAAAACCAGAGTGAAAAGAATCATAGAATATCAGGGTTGGAAGGGACCTCAGGAGGTCATCTCGTCCAACCCCTTGCTCAAAGCAGGACCAACCCCAACTAAATCATCCCAGCCAGGGCTTTGTCAAGCCTGACCTTAAAAACTTCTAAGGAAGAAGATTCCACCACCTCCCTAAGTAACGCATTCCAGTGTTTCACCACCCTCCTAGTGAAAAAGTTTTTCCTAATATCCAGCTTAAACCTCCCCCACTGCAACTTGAGACCATTACTCCTCGTTCTGTCATCTGCTATCACTGAGAACAGTCTGGATCCATCCTCTTTGAAATCCCCTTTCAGGTAGTTGAAAGCAGCTATCAAAAGAGTCACACTGCAAAAAGAATGTCAGCATGCCATAGAGAATGGTTCCTGGGAAAATATTTTCCAGTATGACCACACCACTACCTCCTCACCAGCCTGGAGAGACTTTTCCAGTGGAAACTAATCACAGGTTTCTTGTGTGTCCCAACAACATTTAACACCAATAGCCTTATCCTCGGATAGAAAGCATGTGAGACTGGTCATTAAATAATCTTTTCCAGGACAACTAATAGATCAAAACAATGTTTGCACATATATAAAGGCTTACAGAAAACCCAAACCTTTGATGAAAGCTCAGACATTTATTATCATAGGCAATTCCCCAGATCAACAGAAAAGTAAAGGTATTTTTGTCCTGAATATTAACAAAAGCAATGTAATGATGGCAGTGTTTGCCTGAAGCATTTCACCTTGTTAACAGGTGGTGTTACTGCTGGGAAAGTATTGTGTGGATTTTGTTGACTTACTGGTACAGCTGGTTCATTACCCCACCTAGGTATAAAGGAGAAAGACCCCCCTGTGGCAGAGTGACAGCAAGTTAGGGTTTGAGATAGGAAATATCGAGCACTAGGAGCAGCAAGGCCTGTAAAGAAGGAATAGGCTGGGGATTCATATAGTATTGTTTTGATATTACATTTTGTAAATAATCCAAACCTTAGCATATGTGACTTTGTTTGGGGGGGGGGGGTATGTGTGTAGTTTTTCTTAGATTCCACCTGCTTAGAAGTAGAATATGAGAAATGCAAGATTAGACAGTGCTCAGACAGTTTTGAGGATCACTGGGGTTTAGTTAGTGCACTGCTTGCAAGGCAGAGGAAACTAAGACAATGGCATTAAGCTAAAACTATTAGAAAGATGTGAATTCCTTATTTAAAGAATGAGGGCCAGATACTTCATGTGTAATTCACAGAGGCAGATGTATTGACTTGCATCTGACTACTCATGTGAGTAAGGTAAGTAGGGTTTGGCCTGAATCAATAATTGTGGTGGTCTTTTTTTTCTTTTTAAATATTATTCTTTACTTACTTACCCCTTCACTCAAGTACAAAGCAATATCTACAGATTTGGGTAAAGACAAATCTTCCCACACTAAGTCCTTACTATTCTATTGCTTCAGCTAAATAAGCTTGCTGACAAGAGCAAGGTCATCTATAATTACCTCCTTCCATTTTTTCCTTTCTTTCTGAAGGATAGTTCATGGAAGATCTTCATTACCTTCTCAAAAAAAAAAAAATCACAAGTATTGACTAGTTCTAATAGAAACTGAACTGCAGTTTTCATTTGCTACAGAATCTTATATATATGCCTACCACTACTTAACAACCATGCTAAGGTAGCAGTGGTTCTATTAATAATGTTTTGAGAATAACTGTGCTATAGTTGGCAAGGCTATACATATTGCCCTAATAATTTATATGTAACCATCTAATTTATGGGATTTTGTGGAAACTACAGTTAACATTATAAGGAATTATACTGATCTTTGAACCAGTGTTTCGACTCTGCAGTTCATGAACACAAATGTTTAATACTTAGTGACAGAGTGAAATCTAGACCAGTTCCCAGCCTTTATAACAGACATATTTTACGCTACTAGGAAAACAAAGTATCCTGTTATGCTAACTAGGTTTGCCTGTTCCATTCTTGCATTTTACTCTGGATACAGTGACAAATATCAGTTACATGGGAGTGAATGGAAGAGTTTTATTAACTTGTAAAGCATACAATTATTTATAGCAGTGGGGTTGAGGGTGTCTGTGACTGTAGGTAATTAATGCACTCTTGACTAATTAAAAAAAAAAAAAAAACCACCAACAACAAACATTCACCATCCTGGGATGGATGATATGACTTCACTTCAGAATTTACCCCGTCTTTCTCTCCAGTTTATCAATTATATATACAAGTACTTGAAACGTGTGGGCTTTGTTACACTGAGCTTGACCTGGAGGACTGACTTTTCCTTGGGAAAGGAAGGTAAATACATACAATCATGTTTTACCTATATTTCACTGAAATTGTGTGGTGATTTTCTCAGTTTGCAGATGATGGGGAAGAAAAGCCACTGAAATAAACTCAAGCTTGAAGGAATGTAGTGACAAGCAGCAAAGGAAGAAGCATTGCAGAATAATGATGTTTAAATTTACTATACCTTGCTTTAACAGCCAGTGGCCAGCTTCTCCTGTACACATTTTCAATCACACAATCCACAGAGGAGGAGGGGAAATCCTTTTACTTCTACTCTGAATTCATTGAACTGTAATCACAGACTAATTTATTCACAGTCTCAATCTATGCTTTGTGCGGTAAAAAATCCTCTGAGGAATATCACTTTAGTGTTGGTTCCCTTTGTAGAGGGATGGACCAGGATTTTTAAAAAGCTGAGGTTAGAAAAATGCCTTTGAGTAAAAAACAACAACAGATGTCTGATAATTCCATGGGAACAAGATTGTCGTTCATTTCAAAGCTCATCTTGATGTAATTTAACAAAAATAACAAATGCAGAATAAGTAAAATAGTGTATGAAAAATGTCATTTGACAGTAGATACTTATGAAGTAGTTGAAAGTGCTGTCAGGATTTCTATTACCTGAACTAAATTTCAGCTGCAAAGAGAAGGATTCTACATAGAAAGAGAAAAATATGTTGTTGATAATTTTATATATCTCCATAACTATGTAGGGCATTTTACAGGCATAAATAAGAAAAGGTCCCTGCCTCAAGATAACTGCAGTCTATGGCCCTGATCCTACAATGTATTACACATGAGCAGATCTCGGTGTCAGCAAGGAGCCCTGTTAACTTCAGTGTAATTCTCCCTGGCTGGAAAGGTCCCCCTATACAACATGCACTGCCAGTTCAGGCCCTGAAGCTAGACCAAAGACAAAACAAATTGACAGTGCTTCTGTTGAGGATGTTGAGGAGTATGAAATGCGTGTGGAGGAGCAGGATGAGACTGAGATAAGAGGGGAAGGAGGAGTAAACCCTGGTACTGTGGAGAAATTTATATCACACTCTTTGATTAGTTGAAAGCTAAATAAATTGTTGTGTGCTGTGCTTAGATAATATATGGCATCACACACTTTAGAAATACTACTCTTTATATTAAGATTCTGTTAATAGAGAGTTAAGACTATGTGACGGGGTCGGGCCAGATGGCTATAGGAGAGTAATAGAAGGCAGATATATTAGCTCCAGGCTAAGTAAGTCCCTTTTCCCTGGGTAAGGTGACAGGGGCGGTTCCAGAACAATCAGGAACCTTCTGGAGACAATTAAGACAGGCTGATTAGAACACCTGCAGCCAATCAAGAAGCTGCTAGAATCAATTCAGGCAGGCTAATCAGGGCACCTGGTTTAAAAAAGGAGCTCACTTCAGTTTGTGGTGTGCATGTAAGGAGCTGGGAGCAAGAGGCACTAGGAGCTGAGAGTGAGAATGCGGATTGTTGGAGGACTGAGGAGTACAAGCATTATCAGACACCAGGAGGAAGGTCCTGTGGTGAGAATAAAGAAGGTGTTGGGAGGAGGCCATGGGGAAGTAGCCCAGGGAGTTGTAGCTGTCGCACAGCTGTTCCAGGAGGCACTCTAGACAGCTGCATTCCACAGGGCCCTGGGCTGGAACCCGAGTAGAGGGCGGGCCTGGGTTCCCCCCAAACCTCCCAACTCCTGGTCAGACACAGGAAGAGTTGACCTGGACTGTGGGTTCACAAAAACGGCCAAACTGAGGGCTGCCATGAAGCTCCAAGGCGAGAAAATCCGCCAATAAGCGCAAGACCCACCAAGGTAGAGGAGAAACTTTGTCACAACTAGTAGATGTTATAATAAGGTTACAGACATGAATGACATGTTATAGATGGTCAATAAACATTACAAAAGATGTTATACTTATAACCCTGGATTATAAATAACCTGTTAATACATGGATTATAAACAACCTCTTGGACTCTGTTCTAATAAACTAACTAACAATTAGCCATTTATTAGCCCTTTAATATAAAGTTATATTTATAAAACATTCATAAAGTATGACCAAAATATTAAAGATAGGACAAAATAAACATTAAATAAAGTTAATGAGACCACAACAAAAAAAGGAAAGTGGGATACAGTCCTTGCAAGGACAGTTTTCTGTAGGGCCAGCCCTAGAGACAATGTTGCCCCAGGCAAGGAGCATCTTCAGTGCCTTCTCCCCTCAATTTTTTAAAACTTTTGAATACTTTTTTTTTTGAACTTTTAGTTCATTTCACAACTTTGATGCACAATTTGCATGCATGAATTATCTCTGTCATATAAGATGATAAATTTGCTAATAAGAAAAACAGCACCCCAACACTGGCTCCCCCATGCACAGTACCCCAGGGAGTTGCCTGGGTTACTTGCCTCTAAACCTAGCCCTGGTTTCCTGCAGCAAGTAAGAGAGAATCTGTGATATGATGTGGAATTCAGACCAGTAAATTTTAAGTGTGTATATGTAAAAATGAATTTCACTACTGTGAAGTGTTGCAGAAAAAGTGGAGAATAAGGAGAGAGTTGTCAGATATGCTGGAGTTCAGTTATACCCTCTGACTTCATTCTACCAGAAATGTTTGTGGCTATTTATACCTGTTGTTAATAACTGCTTATTGTTTGTTATAGCTGTCATTTACAAAACCTGGAATTCACTGGGTTTTTTGTTTTGTTTTTTGTTTGTTTGTTTGTTTTTTGTTTTCCCTGGGGGGACATCTGATTGCCTCTCAAAACCTTAAGTATTCTATACAGTATCGCCCTACTTCTTTCCCCCATTAAAAGATGCTGATTGAAATAATGGCCTGCTTGAAATCAATGGGTATATCTACACTGCAGCTGAAAAGCGTGACTCAAATTACAGGTACACAGAATTGTAGAGTGGATGCTGCAGCACTGTTGGCAGCTTAGGCCAAATATCCATGTCCAATCCCACCTGACCCCCTGGATCCGAATTTGGGCAGCTACTTGAGCCATTGCCCATGCTGCAACATCCAAGATTTTTTTTTTTTTTTTTAGTGCACTAGTTTGAGCTGAGCTAGCTCGACTCTGTCTTCCTGGGCTGACAATCACTTTCCTAGTTGAAGTGTAGACATACCCAATGGAGCCAGGATTTTGCCCCTTATGTTTTCGTCATCCTTTCTGTGTCATAGGGCAGCTGGGTACTGATCTTTCTCAAGCATGCTGGGCAGGTTGCTGGAGAATGACATTAGACTCTCCCTATCAGGCCCTGTGTAGTGTCTGCAGTGATACTAGCCACATCTTATTAGATATTGGTATCTTGTTCATGAACTGGTCTGAAGTGTCAGAAATCAACTGGATTTCATCAAGCATGCAGAGGGCTGGGGAAAGTATTGTCCAGTAGTTAGGATGCTAGTCTGGGACTTAGAAGACCATAGTTCGAATCCCTATTCTGCTATAGACTTACTGAAAGATTTGGGCAAGTCACTTAGTCTGTGGGTATGACTACACTACAAAATTAGGTTGATTTTATAGAAGTCGATTTCTAGAAATCAATTTTATACAGTTTTGTGTATGTCCCCACTAAGCGCATTAAGTCGGCAGAGTGTGTCCTCAATACCATGGCTAGCATCGACTTACAGAGTGGTGCACTCTTTCACAGTTCCTGCAGTCTGAGTTAAGCTCCCAATACCTGATGGGGCAAAAACATTGTGACCCGGAGTGACCATTTGCCTCCTTTGTCTTTTGGTAGGCTTGTCTGAGCTCCTTAACTTTCATGCAGCACTGCTGTGTGTCCCTGTTGTAGCCTCTCTCTCCACCATGCCCTGTGTGATTTTGGCATATATATTAGCATTTCTTCTTTTTGATCGGAGTTTGGCCTGCACAGATGTAGGTAATATCACTTGTCTACCTCTCATGATGCTGAGGATGAATACATTAAAGACTGGGGGGCTCTCAGGTACTGTGGTAATGGATGCCATACAAATACTTGAGGTAGAAGATACCACAAGCCATATTTTCTCATTAATGGCCTTCTTTCCCTCTTGAAAAAAAGGTGTGATCCCAAGCTCTGTGGAACCTTTGTATCTCTGTGGAGGAAGAACAACTGTCCAATATCTACTACTCTCTGTAATCACTAAGAAAGGATCTAAGCCACTCCTGACACTGTTTCTGTGTTGCTGGGGACCAACCAGTGAAGAATCTGTATTTTTAAACAGTTAAGCACTGACTGTACCACATGGTCTATAGTTTAAAAGGAGACCCAATTACTTGTCACACACGGAAGGGGGGAGAAGTTAATAGTAATATACGAACTAAATGGTATAGGATACAAATCTTCAAAGAAAAAAAATAAATACTTTATGCCTGGAAAAAATGATGATAGTCCATATATCGAGTCCATTTTCCCAAATGCACTTATACAAATAAAGAATGAACTATGTTAAACCTCATCAACTAATTTTGCAACTTCAATAGAACTAGTTGAATGTGTCTCCTTTTAGCTGTATTATCACTGCAAATATACAGAAATCTGGTTTCTTGTGAACTGAAATTTCATCTTTGTTAACAGAGACCACAGAGCTTTTCAGAATTTAGTGCCATTATTATGAAGCTCTCTGTTCTCCCTAGTGACTTGTTATAATATGAAAATACTTTCTCATTGAAAGTTTAAAACAAACATCTGAATATAAAGATTCTGTTGAACTTTATACATTTGAGAGCTATACATTATAATATAGTGACTTGGGTTTTTCTCAAGGCATCAGGTAGAAATAAACCCCTAAAGATGGAACTATCTGCTTAGTTGCAATAGCTTTTAAGATATTCCATATATCGAGTTCTGAAATAACAAAGAGCCTGCAGTCCCTGAGTGAATGATTCCACCTTAAAAAGTCACATGATTTATTGCTTAAAATTTTGCAATTCCAGCCATAGTCATTGGTCTGGAGACTCTGGGTCAGCAGACTGTAGATTTCTATTCCTATGAATCTAAAAGTGGCATGGGGTATATGCTCAGATAGATCTAGCTATGAAGTAGCAGCAGCAGATTCACATGGCTATGGTGTAGCTGTGATGGCATATAGAATGGACTTTGATCTTGAATGGTCCCATGCAAGTTGTCATCTTTTGGCAAGAATCAGTATGGGAGGGTTTAGGCTTCTTAAATCCCTCAATTTCGTCTTCCAACCTCAGTTGTGGTCAGACTCATGCTCTGTTTCCTTTGATCTCCACTCTGTAAACCTTCTGTAAAAATATGCCTTTTTCTGAACATTGAACGTGACCCCAGAATTAAAATCATCTTATTCTCAACTGGTCCAAGACTGCAACTTGTCAGGATCATCTAAGTATCTCCTCATTTGTCACAATCAAGCCAATGGATGTTAGGAATACACTTTAACTTTTGACACTGAAAACCAGTTAGTTTCCTCTCCTCGGCTGTTTATAACAGCCATGTTTCTGCTTTATATAACAGAGTTCTCATCACTACCCCATTGAACGTTCTTATCTTGTCACACAGACATCCTGCCGACCAAACAGAGGCCTTTGAAGATATTGAAGACCTACTACAAAGACCTAGTTTTAAAAACAGTACTGAGCCAGGCATGAAAAGAACTCTGGGTTGGGGCATAAAGTCTAGCAAAATGAAGAATAAAAGGACACAACATTACAGTGAGTAATAACAGTACATTAGACAAGGGACCAATAATGAGATCATTATAACTTGTACTTTAGAATCTGGGAACAAGAAAAAAGTCCTATTTAATTTGAGTTCATATTAAGCTGGTATTTGGACATAAAATGGTTTATATTCACTAAAGTGTTCCATTCCATTTAAGATTAAAAATGCAGGGGTGGGGGAAGAGGGAACATCAGGAAATAGAAAAATCATTCAGGATTACTATTTGATGCTAGATCTGTCTTTATAGTCCAAGAGACAGTGAAGGAGCAAATGGGGTCAAAATATAAAGCTAGGGTATCAAGAGAGATTTTCTACATGGAAAATATATATATATATACATATTTTGCAGCTGCTGAAACAAAAGGTCAGATTTCTTCTTACTGACCAGGCTGATATAAAAGAAAATGCATGTTTTTTTGTTTGGTATTTATTTAAACTATAAATTTCCATAGATAAAACTGCAATGATAGGCGTGACATGGGGTGGGGGTGGGGGTGGGGGGGAGGGAACAGCAGAAGAAAAAGAAGATGCCTCTCATTAAATATTAAACAAGTTCTTTTGTAAATGAGCAATCTTAGCATGCACTGTGATTCCCAGCAGAGTAGGAGAGCCTATTATGAAATGTGGGGTAAAAATCTTTTTACTTAAATATATTTGAAATTGTCTGTCTAGAAGTATCACTGGAATGATGTTTAAAGAACAGCCTGCCTAATCGAGAAGTGATAGCCAGTCTACCTACCTCTAGGCAGATACCCAGGTTGTTTTAAACCTGTTCATCTGATCTTTACTAAGACTACATAAAGACTTTTTTCAAGTATCAGTAGGATGTGTTCACTTCAAATTGCATAAAAATAAAAAGGGGAATATTCAATTATATATGTTCTCAATAAAATACTTGCCATGCTTGTTTCTCTCTTCCCCCTCTTTCATAGTCAAACACACACCTTTATGCACATTTACCCACTGATCATTATGTATTGAAACATTTCTGAGAGGACAGGACTTCCTAAAGAGCTATCAAAATATTAATGATATGGCATCACTGGTTTGCTTGATCCTTATGTTAAAAGATTTTTTTTTTCTGGGTTAAGTATCTCCAGTTGGAATATCTGACAAGTGATTTAGAAGCAAATCTTCAAGGAACGGTTCAAGCTACAGTCAGCAAAATTATTTTTAAATATAGCAGTGTGACTTGATGGACTGAGATACAAAATTAGAGGACTTCAAAAGGACTGGGAAAGGTCATAGGAGGGAGAAGGGGTACACAGATATAAAGGATTAAATAGTATGGTGAACTGAGGTGAAGAGGACAATAGCTCTTGTCAAGGTTCCTTCTCCACTCTGAACTCTAGGGTACAGATGTGGGGACCTGCATGAAAGACTCCCTAAGAGTATTCTTACCAGCTTAGGTTAAAAACTTCCCCAAGGTACAAACTTTGCTTCGTCCTTGAATCCTATGCTGCCACCACCAAGCGTGTTAAACAAAGAACAGGGAAAGAGCCCACTTGGAGACGTCTTCCCCAAAAATATCACCCCAAGCCCTACACCCCCTTTCCTGGGCAAGGCTTGATTAAAAATCCTCACCAGTTTGTACAGATGAACACAGACCCAAATCCTTGGATCTTAAGAACAACGAAAAAGCAATCAGGTTCTTAAAAGAAGAATTTTAATTAAAGAAAAGGTAAAAGAATCACCTCTGTAAAATCAGGATGGTAAATACCTTACAGGGTAATCAGATTCAAAACACAGAGAATCTGTCTAGGCAAAACCTTAAGTTACAAAAAAAAACCACAAAAAACAGGAATATACATTCCATTCAGCACAGCGTATTTTACCAGCCATTAAACAAAAGGAAATCTAACACATTTCTAGCTAGATTACTTACTAACTAACAGTTGTAAGGCTGCATTCCTGATCTGTTCCTGGCAAAAGCATCATACATACAGACAGACCCTTTGCCCCCCCTCCCCCCCAGCTTGAAAGTATCTTGTCTCCTCATTGGTCATTTTGGTCAGGTGTTGGCGAGGTTATCTTAGCTTCTTAACCCTTTACAGGTGAAAAGGTTTTGCCTCTGCCCAGGAGGGATTTTATAGCACTGTATACAGAAAGGTGGTTTCTCTTCCCTTTATTTTTATGACCGCTCTAAAGAATGTAACTCAAAGGAAGAATTTAATTCATAAGATAGAAAGCAACATTGGAATAATAGAGTGACACTTCCTGCAGACTACAAAGTTTGATAAACCAAATATGAAACTCTTAAAAAAAAAAAAGAAAGGGAAAAAAGGCTGTTTGAAGATAAAGTAAGGATTGGGAGACATTTCTATAGATCATGATCATAAGAGTTAGAAAACATGGGAGAAAATTAAAAAATAAAAAAGACACTGCAGTATAATTGTCAAGGTTGACAGCCTCCTTTCCACACTGGAGAACAAAATGAGCACATGGGGAGAGTATTTTTTTAAATCTGTTGAAAACAGATGTAATAGTTGAGGAAGTAAAACCCATTGGCGGGCTTATTAGCAACACTACTGATCAAGAACAATTTTAAGAGGAAATGAAACTGAGAAATATTGTAGAAAACATAACTAATGGTGCAAATGTGAAGCCAAAGATAAAAAAAATAGGGAGAAGTTGTTTCATGTGGCTACACTAAAATTGCTTTTAAAATGTGCATCTCTGGTTTAAAGTGGACCAAAAATATCGCATTTGAGCACAGCTATTGAAAAATAGCCCTTCAGAATAAATTCTACAAAGAATGTTTTCACGTGAATTGGGTGTATTTAGAGATTCAGGGTGTGAGGAGGGTAACCCTTCCTCTCCTGCCCCCCCACCATCCAAAGAACCCTCCCCCAACTTCTGAAATATTAGAAATAGCTGTTTTTAATGCTGCTGAAAAACAAAACAATGAGCATTCAGGATGCTGTAAAATCTATGACTTCCCCAATATGATGGCTAGGATAGTGAAAACTTGATCTGGTGATGTTTGCTGAAGGCAGACAGTAATGCATGACAAGAGCCAATCCTGTGTCATGTGTCAGAGTTCGTATGATGGAAATGTCCACTTTTGGTGGGAAATCCTGGTCCCACTGAACTCAATAGCAAAACTGTGATTGACTTCATTAGGATCAGGATTCATACTTGTCCGTCACTTCAAACCTGTCCAATTCTGACACCCTTACTGATATTGGATGAAATTCATATCTGTATAAAAGCAAACAACCAGACTTACACAGTACTTACATCCACTTCCTTTGAGGGGACTTTCACCCTGGAAGAGTAAAGAGCTAAAAAAGTCATAGCAGAATAAAATGAATAAATAAATAAGGCTACTTAGCTCCAAGATAAAAACTTGAGTCAGATTTTGGAGCAGAAAATTTCAGATTTGTCATCAGTCAGACAGAGGAGCAAAAAGGCAGAGAAGTCTATAAGGAATTCTGTTGTGAGCTGAAGTGTTGTATCATTAAATCTTTTAAATTGTAAGGATGAACATTTTAGAAAGGGAAAACAAATTCTCCAGCTATACATATATTAGTATGCTGCTGTGCCCGACAGCAGTGAAGGCTTAAATATATTTGTAGCATCGGATTCAAAACTGGTGTACACAGCATGTCAATAATATTTCTCTTGCCATGACAGAGCTACATCGGAGCAATGAACTGACCAGGTAAAAAACAGGGCTTTGATGTAAAGTCTAGTTTCATTGCAAAATATTTGAAAATGTACCTTGTCTTTTATATATAATAATTCACAATTATATATGACATAATCACAAACTGTGTGTGTGTGTGTATATATATGTGTGTGTGTGTGTATGTATATATATAAAATTACTGTTTGTGATTATGCTTGTGATATTTACTCATAGAAGGCAGGTAATTTAAAGTGAAGTCAACTCTTAACCATTCTCATTCAAAATACTGTGGGAGTGGAGTCCCAGCTCTGAACTATGTGTTGCTAGATTTTGCTGAGGCCAAAAGCTAGGTGCCATTCAGAAAGGATTAGATATGGTTAATAAGGACATCAACAGTTAAATATGACAGGATTTTAAAAAGGGGTATAAACAAACCTCTAGCCCCTGGGAAACCATGAAGAAACTCCCCCTATCAGTATGTTGCATAGTTACCCAGTATGGAGTTTCTTATATCTTCCTCTGAAGAGTCTCATTCAGCCACTGATAGAGAGAGGACATTAACCTAAACGGACCACTGGTCTGATCCATTGCAACAATTCCTAACTTCTGTCTTCTATCTCAGTACAAGGATTATGCGTCAGTCTTAACTTTGAATGTTGTTGTTCTTTTGGTCTTAACTCTTTTTGTGTTATTGAACATCAGTGAGAGTTGTGCACATAGATGAAGGACATGATATAGCCCTAGATCATTTGCCTGATAGGGACAGCCTGTTAAGAAGGCATAGACAGTTAGTTGTACTTGCAGGCTGGGTAACCGTGCAGACCAACGAATAGGCAGGTATATTATTAATCAAGTCATGAATGAAGGTGGGATTTAATGGACAAAATGTATACTTCTGTAAATATTGTCAGACTCTAAATATATAGTTCTATATATTTTTTGTTAAAAAGAAACAAAACTGCTGAAAAGTATAATTACTGCACAAGTACTTTACAGAAATTAAAATACTGTGTATTTTATAGAATAATGACGGTCTCTTCACTCCCGTGAAGAGGGGCCTGCTGCTTTTGGTGGTATTTCAGTGGGTCCTTCTGGTTAGTCTCATCCCACAGTATCTACTGGTGGGATTTGAAGTTCTGTCCCTCTGTGAAAGTGGGGAAAATTTCTCTAGCACTGGCTCCTGGGGTCAGGACCTTCTTCATTATATGTCTGGTGAATTACTGAGGAAAGGACTGGAAGTCCACACCAACTTCAGGTTTCTAAACTTTTCATCTGAGATGATGAGTTTATAAGAATGTTTTGCCATCCACAAAATTACACTTGACTTTCATAAAGCTGAGGCCCAAGTCTGTGTGCATATGTGTAAGCACATTTTTGTGCCTGATTTTTATACTCCTGTACCACCACCTCTTACCCATACCATACTAAAATAGACATTGATGTTCATAAATGCCTTATTGCTAAAGGCATTTGCAATAATTGCGCTCATAAAATCAGCCCGTTTTGTGTGTCTCTGATATCTCAAACCACAACATTAAAGATTTAAAAAATGCTACTCAAAGTTCCTTCTTCAGTCTTTTCAGTCTTAGTGTACATACTAGTTCAGTGTCCAACTGATGAATGTATCATAATTTATATTTGCTGCTCAACAAAATTGATAGGCTTTGCCATTTTTCTGATGAAAACTATGACATTTCTCATTTTCTTATTCTTGCTCCCATATTGTCACTTTGCTGCTTCCTTTAAGGTCATTTGAGATTAATGGGACTAAAATATATGTCTAATGTTAAGTATTTGTTTAAATTCTTTGCTTATGGACTAGTGAACTGGTGGCTAGATGTGTTTGCCACAATTCAGTCTTTATTCTGTCACAATATTTTCTTTACACAGAGTACCTAAACTTATAACTGCTATTATAAATCACTAACTGCAGAGGTCTTTTACTTTGTATTCAAGCACACTGTGTGTACTTACTAAAACAAAACCTTTCCATTGATCCTCATCTAATTACCAATTTTCACTCTATTTTTCTAATTCCATTTGTATCCAATCCACTACATTTTGAGTTTTAAAAAAACAAAACAATAAAATTTCTTCATCTCTGGGTACGGATACCACAAATAATATTGCTATTGACTGTTTAACCTTCATAAAACTTGTAAATGTTAAATAGTGAATGTCATCAGCCCAACTTCAGGTTTTGTCCTAATTATTTCACATTTAAATATTTCTTAGTGTCTTCTGGATATTCTTTTCCATTCATTCATTGAGCCTTTACGCAGTCTCTTAAAAATATTGCTACACAACCTACTTTGTTAATTGTTGCAATGCCACCATCTTAGTCAGTTACACTTACTACGCCTACACTGTAGCAACAAGGTTAAAATTCTAAGGAGACAAGTTAGGCGTTGTAGCCATGTTGGTCACAATAACACTTACCTCACCCACCTTGTCTGTCTAATGTCCTGGGACCAACATGTGTACAACAACACTGCATATATCAATAAAATTCTAGGGACACTTTCAAATCTGGCCTCTAATTTTGCATCCCCAGTCAGCTGAGGGCATCAAATGCTAGCATTTAGAATGTTGACTACCAGGTTGACTGCACCACATCTAAAGCAGGGCAAACGTTGGCTGGGCTTGCCAAAGGAGGGCAGCTGTGCTTTATGGCCAGGGAGTATGGGGAAATGAGGTCAGAGACTGCTGCAAAAGGTGAACAGTGGTCAGCTTTGTGGCGATGACCCACCCCCAGGAACTTGATGTCTGAGGGTTATAAAGGTGCAAGCCCTGGGTGTGGGAAGCCCCTTTGTTCCATGTAGCAAGCTTAACCTATTGGGGCTGCTGTACAAGAGGCTATTGGGAGATGTCTAGGAACCTGACTGGGTTGGGGGAGGGCGGGGAGGCAGCCAAGCAAATTGCTGGTGCCTCCTTGTGGAGGATGTCCAGTGCAGGTACTCCATAGGGAAGGCATCCAGTGACCAGAATAATGGCCTAGTAAAGGACTTAAAGGAGGTGCTGGATAAAGGAACAGAACAGGGGAGGAGGGTTGCGGACTCCTATAATTGGTACAGCAGGGAGTGAACCCCTTCCCTGTTCTCTTTGCCCACCTTAACCCTCCTACGAGGGGGGTGGATGGTAAGGTCCAAGCCATGGGTTGGCTGGGGGGACCTAGATGGAAAATGAAGGGGAGCTGGTGAAAGCCCCAGGTAATGATTTGAATATACATGGATTTGCCTGAACTGTACACTTTGTCTGTCTGGTAGTCCCAGACATCTATATAGTAATGTTGCGACCTGATTAAAATTCATATCAAGTGTGTCCTGTCCGTCTTTTGGTATACCAAGACAATGTACCTTAAATATTAATTGCAAGCCAAAAATTAAATGTCCAGTTGAGGCCTTTTTGAAAATGTCTGTGCTTTAGTTTTTAAAACTCTTCAGTACTTTCATAATTGCACAGTTTATTCAAATCCCAAACCATAGTCTGTATTCTATATCTAGCTTAGTCCATCAGTATAATTAGGATCAAGTTTCAAAAATTGTTTCAGATGCTTCAGTTCCTCATTTTTTGAGTGCCTATCTTTAGAAACCTACTGTAGGGCCTGATTTTCAGTAGTGCTGACAACTCTCAACTGAGTTAGAGGTGACTATTCAAAATTGTCATCCTTACCTTCTAGTTGGAGGGATTTGCTGCTATAGAAAATTTGCACCAGTTATTCCATTTTTATTCTATTAATTATTGAACATTCTCAGGCTATCCTGTGCCCTCACTTACACTTATGAAGCGGCATTACCATCTGGCAGTGTAACTGAGGGGATAGTTAGAAGATAGTGAGGTTGCACAGGGGTAGATGAGAGCAGAATTTTGATTCCAGGTTGTTGGGTTTTTTTGTTACTGGTATTGATGAGGCTTGGAAAGGAAAGAACCTAGTGTCTCTATCTGCCTCCAGGGTGTGGGTGTGCAGGTCGACCAGGTAGAAAAACATAAAACAAGAGAATCAAACAAAAACACTTTTTATGTCTTGTAAACTGAGTCACTTAATCAATACCCATTGAAATCCTAAATGACATCTTCAGAGGATCACATCTTGGTAGAACTTTTCATGTTTCCTTCCCTGCCCTATAAGTTCCCACCCCCCATTTTTTAAGAGGAAAAAATCACAAAGAAATGAACTCCACAGTGAGGGCAGGCGGGGGGAGGGGGACATTTAAAGACCAACACAAAAAAAGTTTCTATAGGCATAATCATGTTCCTTTTTATTTTATTTTATTTTATTTTTTTAGTATTTTGCCTGAAAGGAGTAAAAGCCTGTTAAGGATGCAAGCAAAATACCAACAGGAGAGAGAGGGAAATGTGAAGCTGAGCTTTTAAAGAAAGAGGGGAAAAATTAAGTAGCAAACTTGTGTATTATTAAGGTAAATATTTTTCAAAGCACCTAAGTGGCTTTAGGACCCTAAGTATCATTGCCTTTTAGTAAGACTTAAGGGCTAAGGACCAGACTTTTTTTTTAAACTTGTTAGGTGCAGAAATATGGAGCTAGGCACCTAGTGGGGTTTTCAAAAGCAGCTAAATGCCAATCTGCATCTTTAGGTACATAAGTACTTTTTAAAAAAAATCTGGCTCTTGATGCCAAAATCACTTCTGAAAATCGGACATAGGCACTTAAAGTTAGGTTCTTTTGAAAATTTTATTTCACATCTTCACTAATGTATTCAAAAGCACAACTGAATTTTTTTTATTATTATTTTTTTACTCAAGATGTGGAAGTTAAAAACAATCCTTATGCAAGAATGCAAATATTAAGCGCACATCTTCTAAAAACTTCTAGATCTGAAATAGCTCCATTTTCAGTTTCTTCATTGTAGTTCTCGGAGGTCAAAATGATTCTTGCACCATTATTGTTGTCCTGAAAAACACTCCAAAAAACTATGTGCTCTTGTAATTCACAAGTTTGCTGAATATAATACTCATGGTAAAATCTATAAGGGGAAACAAATCACTGTGCAGAGAGAATAATTTATTTCTATGAGCTTTCATAGCCTTAACCACAGCAGAAAAACACCATAGTTTTTTCTCATTATAAGGAATTTTATCCCTCCACCCCCTCACTGCTTTTGTCGATGGTTTTTATTTGGGGAGGGGGGAAACTGTACAAATTTGAAGGTAGTCTAAGAGATTTGTTTAAAGTAACAGAATCAATATACTTGCTATCATGTGAGAAAATATTCATGCTGAAATGGGAGGTACAAAATCATCAAAATAATTAAAGAAACCAGCAATGGATTAGAAAAGGCTGTCCTAGTCAAAGAAAAAATCTATTTTGATTTAATGTGATTTTTTTTCAGGATCTCTGTTTTTCTGTGTAAAATGATTTTTCAAATTAGGACTCTGGAAAATGTTTCAACTGTTTTTTGTTCATTTGTTTTGTTTTCTATATTTCCAAAATAAAGATTTGCCTTTGTTTCTTACAGATTCTTCTTAGCACATTAGCTCTACCCTATAATTGAGAAATCTCACCAATTAACATGTGAAGTTCAATACAACGTACAATTCTTTAGAATGTTAGTTCTAATTCTTCACAAACTGCAAAAATGTATTCCAGAAAAAGTAAGATTATCAAGCAATAATGACATAAGATTGAAAAGCCTTAGACTTTTTCCATGAGTTGGATTTATAACTCTTGAACCTGCCAATGTTAGTCAGGGGACTGGTCTAAACTGCAGGCACCCACAACAACCTCAAGTAAGTTTTTTGAACCATTGCTTTGTGTGTTCTTTTCTGTGAAGTGTCCTGATTCAAATGAAAGGCCTAAATACCTTTAAAACAAATATTAATTATAACATCACTCAAAATATATTTAGAACAGCTGAATCAAACCTTTTGTCACATTTATTTAAACATACATACATACACCTACAAAGTCTGTTTTTAGCCCTACTGAATTTGAACAGGTAAGAGTTGCAATAGAAACTCCCTGAAGAATGGATTTCTAAATAGCAATGCTAACACAACTTTAATTGTAACAGCACTCGTAGACTCCATCATAGTAACCTGTGCTGATAATTTGTGTCAACTAGAATTAGGATAATTAGGACTTCTAAAGGGAGGGGACTGCTTTAAATAAGGAAAAATCAATGAGTGCATTTACTAATATGACAGGAATGCTGAATGAACCCATGTGTGATTTTGTCCAGGGCTGGATGATAGCAACTGATGTCCTGTAATAACTGTCAGCTATCTCTCTCAATATCAGCATATGGGATATGACTGAGCTACCAGCAAGGTGGTATGTCATTGTCAGCATCTATGGGTCTTTTCTTTGTGCCTGGGATATGTGATGAAACATGAATAAAGAATTATAGAAGGTATAGGGATTGATTCACCTTTTGATCAATGTTACTAATTGAAGTTAAAGTGTGTACATATATCATGCGGCAAACAGAACTTTCCTTCTCTGTTGCAACACAGTTGGCACATACTCTTAAGAGAAAAGATAAAACTAAATGCAGATATATTACTAGAATTGAGGGTCGTCTTCTCCTGCCATAGGATGCTAGTAATTCATAACATCTCATTAAATTCAGTGGGAGTTACCCATATGATGTGGTGAAAGAAAAGGGCCCATATGTTTTGAGATTCAGATAAAGGATTCCATGAATCAAAGCCATGAAGATATGCAAAACCTTTGTTATGAAAATAGACAATGAATCCTACCCAATACCTGGTTATGTTACAAAGGTTGGGACAATTTTACCAAAATATTAGCCAAGGTTCTCAAACCTTTCAGTGAGACAGGGCCAAACTTCAAGTGAACCTGATCTGATGTATGGTTACTTGTGGAGAATATGTGAAATTCTGTGGTGTTGCTCTGTAATATGTCTTTTGAGTTAAGAAAAAAAGCTAAACACAGTAGTTCGGGCTGTTTTGCTTTTTGAGTTCTGGGTTCATACTCTACACCTAAATTAAACTCTGGGATTTTATAATTTCCCTGGGGAAATGAAACTGAAAAAAAGCTTGCACACTGATTCTTTGGGAAACCCAAACTGGAGAATAGTATTTAAGAGAGTGTATTTTTTTTGTTTGTTTTTTATATAGTGCATATGTACCAATACAGGAAAATGGTTAGACATTTTGCATTCCCACCATTTTGTACATTCTAAAGCTTAACTCTTTTAAGTAATCTAAAATTCAAATGGTTACTCAGACTGGTATGTGTGTGAGATTGAATAGATTGACCTCCTTTCTAAAGCACGGTGATATCTATGGATAAAAAATTCTATATAAGAGCTTGGTATCTTTATTGATTGTCCCTGTCATCTGAACCTCTATTGACCTTCCAGATAGCCGCAGGGTTAGGTGGCAGCTGAATGGGAGTATTTGGATCACTGTGGAG
Source organism: Caretta caretta (assembly GCF_965140235.1). Classification (NCBI taxonomy): domain Eukaryota; kingdom Metazoa; phylum Chordata; order Testudines; family Cheloniidae; genus Caretta; species Caretta caretta. The sequence continues at coordinate 58,967,771 of NC_134209.1, forward strand.
CCTAAAACTGTGATATAGTCATCTCAAACATTATATCAGCTTTTTATGAAATATATTACACTATGGCATGAAGAATGGAACCTATTTTGTTTGAATGTGATATCCATTTTGTTCAATTTTATATTTTTCCATAGATTTTTAAGGACACCAAGGAACAATATAATCCTCTAGTGTGACCTGCTGCATCACACAGGCCATAGCATTTCACTTTTAATGAGTACTGCCTCAAGCCCATAACTTCTGACTGAACTAGAGCATGTCCTTCAGAAAGAGATCGTATCTTTAAACAAAGACTTCAGATGATGGAAGAATCATCTCATCTCTAGTTAAATTGTTCCACTGGCTAATTACCCTCATGTCTAATAATTTGCACCTTTTTGCAGTTTGAATTGGTGTATTTTCAACTTACAGCCACTGGATCATGTTATAACTTTGTGTGTTATATGATATTAAAAGTTTCTTCTCATGTATGTTCACATCAACTACATTCAAGTTGTTTCTTAACCTTCACTTTGATAAGGGAAATGACTTGATATTCTTAATTCTCCTATTATAAGCAGTATGTTCCAGGCCACTGATATTTTTTTATTTTTTTCTGAAGCCTCTCCAGTTTTTCAAAGTCCTTTTTTTAGAAGTTGTGGACACTATTCTAGTAATGGTTTCACCAATATCATTAATAGAAGTAACATCACCTCCATAATGTTTCAGTATGTCCTTGTTATATTTATACGGGTTCCCTCTGCTATTAAAAATAGCACCTTTATATTCCCAGAATGGTAATAGTTTTTCTTCAATGTGTGTTTGGGAGGAGTATTCTGAGTTTTGGGGGCTTGACAATATTGAGTGGAAGAGGTTTCATAACTGAGGAGAGTTCTCAACCTTGGGGATAGGTCTTCGCATGCGTAGAGGGATGTTTTTTGACATGGTGGGTGTAGGTATGCCCATCAGTGTAGACTAGTGTGCAAGTGCCTTGTTGGATAATTTACTTTTTGCTGCCCCATGAAGTCACTTTATATCAAATATGATATGATTTACAAAAGAAGATATTATTGCGTTTTGGTTAGACCTTACTTACATCTTACAACTTACATAAGTTGATTTTAAAAAAGAAATGGGAGCTCTCTGGCTACTTTCCACTTTTTGATCTCCTAAAGTGACCATGCTACTTAACAGCTGATTATCATACTGTTTGGGGGTTAGTTTCCCCCCGCCCTTCCAATTCTGTGTGCTGAGGAACCAGCTTGCCAGAATGACTGGACAACACTTCACCTGAACATTGTGAAATGTGACCTAAGGGACTCAGCTGGAAACAATCCAGCTTTCATTAGTGAAGTAAAGGATGGTGAGGTGCACTAGGTTTTGATTAAAATAAGGCATCTTAATCACTGTGAGTACTCCTCTATCTAAATAAGGATTCTATATCTATCAGCTTTGCCGTTGGACAATTAACTGGGGCGTGGGACAATCAACGTGTCTGGCACTAGCTTTAAGAACATAATCTCATTCATGTCTAAGCCAAAGAAACAAGTACCCTGAAATGCTTAAAACAATAATAATTTCCTTTGGGTTTGTATTTTTCTGTCTTTCCTTTTAAAACAGAGGGGAAAGCATGTCCTGCATTTTTTCACAGAGATTTTTTTGATCATCTCACCATGGAATCTCTGAGAATGGTTTTACAATATCTCTCTGTTTCTATGAGAGAGAGAGAAGCAAGTCACAATATGCATGTTTTAGAAGGACCATAAACCCATAAAACCAGGAGTTCCTTCTGTAACATAAAGAGTTAGAGAAGCAATTTCTTGACACCTTAAATAACTACTTTTTGAAAAAAAAGTTAGTTCTTAGAGTGTACAAGAGGTGATGCTTTTCTCAATCAGTCCTAGGTAATACAAAGGAGCGAGTTCACAAATTAACTGTAGTGGAACCACTTAGACTATAAGCAATTAGACTAATGGGCCATTTTTTTGTTTTGTTTTTGGTGCTTGTGCTGTTCTGACAGTACTTAGACATGAACAAGGAAGCTGAAAGGAAGGGGTGAAACACTGTGATTAAACGGCAAAGTACAAAAACGTTATTCAGGCAAACTACTCTTCTTCAGAAAGTGCAGCCAACTAGTGCCAATAGAAAGGAACATAAACTCTAGCAGGTAAATGTAAAATAAGGAAGTGAAATTTTGAAGAACAATTAGTCTTTCAAATATCAGAAGCAAAAAGTCTCTGTTGGAGAGTTAAGACAGTAATTAAGGAGGATAAGAAAATTGCAAATAAACTAAATACTTTCTTTACCTCAGTGGAACCCACAGAATAAAATAAACAGCAATACTAGGCCCAGATGGTGTTCATCCAAGAGTTGTGAAGGAATGAAGTAACTGAGCTATAAATAAAATCATAGCACTGGAAGGCACCTCCAGAGATCTTCTAGTCTAGTCCTCTGCACTCATGGCAGGACTAAGTATTATCTAGACCAGGGGTAGGCAACCTATGGCAAGCGTGCCAAAGGTGGCATGCAAGCTGATTTTCAGTGGCACTCACACTGCCCAGGTCCTGGCCACCGGTTGGGGGGCTCTGCATTTTAATTTAATTTTAAAGGAAGCTTAAACATTTTTAAAAACCTTATTTACTTTACATACAACAATAGTTTAGTTATATATTATAGGCTTATAGAAAGAACCCTTCTAAAAACGTTTAAATGTATTACTGGCACGCAAAATCTTAAATTAGAGGGAATAAATGAAGACTCGGCACACCACTTCTGAAAGGTTGCTGACCCCTGATCTAGACCATCCCTGACAGGTATTTGTCTGAACTGCTCTTAAAAATCACCAATGATGCAGATTCCACCACTTCCTTAGGCAATTTATTCCAGTGTTTAACTACCCTGACAGTTAGCAAGTTTTTCCTAATATCCAGCCTAAACCTCTGTTGCTGCAATTTAAGCCAATTGCTTCTTTTCCTATCCTCAGAGATTAAAGAGAACAATTTTTCTCCCTTCTCCTTGTAACAATTTTCTATGTTTCTTTACTGAGCCCATGCCGCATTATGCATTGGTTATAAAGTGTGCAGATGCTAATATGCACTGAGGAGGGTTTTTTCTTTGGGATTATTTTGGGAGGGGGGGTTGGTTTGGCTTTTTGATAATCTGTATAGGATTCACATAAAAACAAAGATATAACTGTATAAAATAACAAGGAGTCTGGTGGCACCTTAAAGACTAACAGATTTATTTGGGCATAAGCTTTTGTGGGTAAAAAACCACTTACCCTCAAAATTTTATGCCCAAATAAATCTGTTAGTTTTTGTGGATACAGACTAACATGGCTACCCCCAATACTGTACAAAATAGGTAACTATGCAGAAAAAGGGCCTCAAATATTCAGTATAAGAAGGCTAAACTATACAGAATACATCTTCATGAAGGCATGCTAAGTTTGTTGACTTTAAGGCCACACAGGAGTTCATTAACTTGAGTCTATCAAAGATATTATCTGAACAAGAGACTTACCAAGATAAGCTTCTGCACATATTTGAATTTTCTTATGATGTTGACATCCAGGATCAGATATCATGTTGTTTTTATAAAAATAGTCTCATACCCAGGTATAATTAAAGAGTTCTCACTAAATATATGTTCCAGTTTTGTTAACATTATAACACTAAACAAGGCAAGAAAAAACTGAGAAGCCTAATGCTCACTTGTGACTGAATCACCTTATCTCATCTTAACTGTACAGCTTATGGTATTGACAATTGGATGCAAGACTATTCAGCACTAGGTTATCCATTAAAATCTAGACCAGATCAGGAGCTGCTATTAGAACTAATCAGGAGACAGGAGAAAAAAATCCACTGAAAACTGATGAATCTTCTTTCCCCTTTTCCTGACTAGCTCTAGTCACTAACTTTTAGTGCTGTCCCATCCCCGAGGGTATTTATTTTTATTTAGATTTATAAAACTCCCTCTATCAATTCTCTGGATATATATATATATATATATATATATATATATATATATATATATATATATATTAATGAGTTAAAGGCTGAATACACGTGGAGACTGTTTCTTCATCTTCCCCAGAAGAGTCACTTCCTAATCAAGGTCAAGACATGGAGAAACTCTAGGGAGACGCTTTTTACAGGAGCAGCCCTAGCTGTTTTGATAGCCAGGCAGAAAACATTTTTTGGTGTTCCCCTCCCCTCCACTTCCCTTCCCTCCCTGTCAAAAAAAAAAAAAAATACAGCCCCAAAAGCCCAGTGGCACAGCAGAATGACGCCCCCCTGGAAGTTGGCTCCTAAGGTGAACTCCCTGCTCACCTGTCCCCATGACCAACCCTGTACTTTTACTAACTGTGCTTCATCAATTCAAGATTTTCCAACTGACACCCTCAGGAGCAAAAAAAAAAAAAAATATTAGAATGAATGAAGAAGATTGATCTGCTCACTTTTTGACTAATTCTTTTCTATATGGCACCTTAGAGACTAACCAATTTATTTGAGCATAAGCTTTCGTGAGCTACAGCTCACTTCATCAGATGCATGCAGTGGAAAATACAGTGGATTTTCTACTGCATGCATCCAATGAAGTGAGCTGTAGCTCACGAAAGCTTATGCTCTAATAAAACTGTTAGTCTCTAAGGTGCCACAAGTACTCCTTTTCTTTTTGCGGATACAGACTAACATGGCTGCTACTCTGAAACCTGTTTTTTCTATATATCATCTCCCTGTCAGTCAGCTTCCAGTTTAAAGATAATGATGAACAATGGTGCATAACTTTTTTTTCACCTTTAAAGCCAAAATTATTTCAAGTCAGAGCCCTTGGCAGTACACAAAAGCACATGTGAAAAAGTACATTTGAAATCAGATGGACATTTACTGTATTTGAATGTGCAAACTGGGCAATTAATTAAATGGTTTACTAGTAACTTCCATAGATAATTACTAAATTTATCATAGTAATTCATTTTATTTGTGTTTATTTTGTTATGCATTTGCATTGCTGAGACACCCTTGGGATAGGTGCAGCCATTTACTATGTACTTACACAATGGAGACCCTACCTGGTTGAGTCCTTTAACTGTTGCCACAACAGGAAAAGTTTAATAATCTAGAACATAACTTCTGAAAATGTAAATTACTTTTAGGAAAAGAACCAAATGCTTGTCCCATCCACTTGGACACAGATGCAATGAAATTTAATTGTAGCTTTTTAAAAAAAGGTCATAAAAGTTTAGAAACAATGCAATTGTAATTTGGAATATATTCCCTGTGCATTTAATGGTTATCTGTTTCCTGAACCTGTTTAGTTTTTTAGTTTTGTTCTTCACTATTTGAAACCCTATTTTTGCTGACTCACCAGACTCCTAATGAAATATCACTAGGAAAATTCTCCATGTGATTTTCTTTTAATCCTTTATAAAGTACTACAGTATCTTACATACATGAGCCATAACAATCTTAACAATAGTGCTACTACACTAGGTGTAGTTATCATACACATTGTAAGGAGAGTGATCACTTTAGATAAGCTATTACCAACAGGAGAGTGGGGTTTGGGGGGGGGGGGGAACCTGGATTTGTGCTGGAAATGGCCCACCTTGATTATCATACACATTGTAAGGAAAGTGATCATTTTACATAAGCTATTACCAGCAGGAGAGTGGGGTGGGGTGAGAGAGAACCTTTTTTAGTGATAAACACCCATTTTTTCATGGTCTGTGTGTATAAAAACATCTTCTGTATTTTCCACGGCATGCATCCGATGAAGTGAGCTGTAGCTCACGAAAGCTTATGCTCAAATAAATTGGTTAGTCTCTAAGGTGCCACAAGTACTCCTTTTCTTTTTGTGAATACAGACTAACGCGGCTGTTACTCTGAAACCTACACTAGGTGTGTGGTTGTTGTGTAATGCTATAGTATCTTTTTAACAAGGAATGCCAGACTGGCTGGTTTAGAAAAATAAAGAGGCAATTTTTAATTGTGCTATTTAAAAGAAGAAAAAATGCTCCTAAAAATCATCTCTGGAGAATTTTTTTTTTTACACTGTGCATTCATGCATGCAGAATGTTTAGCATTTGGTTCATCCAAAATGTGACTGAGAAAGCAGTTCTGCAGAAAATACAGCTAAGCAAACTGGAGTACTAAAAAAGGATTAGAATTATGATGGGTTATTGTCCAACCTGGAAGTGGAGTGCAATTTTGTTCATTCAGTTTTTATTTCTGGGACCTAGTTTCAAATCTCATTTTGATCAAAATGACAGGATGTGATTTCAGCAGAATGACTGCTGCCCAGGTAAGAACTAAAATGGGTCCATGTGGATTAATATAGCCCCATATTCAGAGGAGAATTCAACACAGAGATAATCAAAAAATATCATTCAGAGGTGTACACACCTAGGAGGTATCATAAGTGATAGTGTTAATCAGCACCCTCTAACAGTTGACCTTTGAATCCAATTACCATCCTATTCTGAGAAACCTGGAAGATTTTTACTAATAGTTTATAGGTGGGTAGCTATCTGCAGAATTCAACTGCATGCAGATAATCTGAAACATACCACCCCACCTCTGAAATAATGATCTAATATTCTATTCTACATGTTTTAAATAAAACTCTGGCCTCCTATTGCTTAAACAAGCTGCATATATGAAATATTGTCACTTACTGTTCAATAAAAAAAAGTCTGAGAAATTAAATGTAAGAATGAAAATGTGAGGGAAATTAGTTATGATAGAACCCAGAAGGTTCACCCTCATCGTTTATTTTTTTAAGGCTAAATCAGCGACAGTACTAATCAACCCCTGAAACTCTTTGGATTTCAAAAATTTGGTGAGAAATATTTAGATTTAGACTTGTCAATGTAATATGAATTGGAATTTATGTATATGGCATACTTACGTAGTGCTTTAAATGTATGTGGCACTTTACAAAACACAGACTAAGACATGATCCCTGTCCGAAGAGTCCACAGCCTGTATGAAACAGAATACATCAGAGCCAATCTGAAATGTTGTTGCTAATTTGGAAACATTGGACACAGACCAATGAAGGGTCACGTTAACACCTTTGAATATGTAATGTTGTGGCATGCCCCTTTTAAGGGCCAGAAGCCTGAAGCTGGCTAACCCTGTCCATCACACCTGGGATGGAGTGTGGGGTTTAATTAGTAGAACCAGCTGGTTAAGGAGTTGTTGATTTCCCTGTAAAGAGCAGCAGGAAACTGGGAAGAAAGACAACTAGTGAAACTGGAGTGAAAGACTTCAATGGAGGCCTATCAAGGCAGGGAATGGCTGCTAGGAGACAATAGACACCAACATGGAACACTGAAGTATTGGGTGGAAATTGAGAGAGGCTCTAGAAATTGCTGGGAGTGAGTAGGTACCAGCAGGGAACAGGCCTGGGAGACTCTTAGTGGGAAATACTGAGAATATGAACATGCTGGAAATTTGAGAACTCTATTTTGGGAATGATAGTATCCAGCCCTAAAGTGGAGTGTTGCTGATCCAGAGAAGACTTGTTATGATATTTTGATTGACAGCCTGTATAAGAAGGAAACTGAGGCAGGGGGTGCCTGCAGAGTGACCTCAAGACATCAGGGGCACTCAGGAGGCTGCCCTCCACTTACAAGCTCTCTGGGCGCATTTATTCCATTAACATTAATACAGCAATGTATATCCCTGTGTTATATGGAGCTCCACTTAATGATAAATTCCTGCATGCCAACCTAGAAGGGCAGGTGGGAGTGTGTAGGAAGGATCCGTCACCAATCTTCTCTTTCTGAGCCCTACAGTGGAAATGCATTAGGACTACAGTTTCTAATGCTGCCTCAGGGATGCACTAGCAGCCATTCTATGTCATGGGGTTGAAGGGTGAGGAGGGGGTTTCTAACTCCAGTTTATGCCGGGGTTCCATTTTTGGCCTATCAAAGGGAAAGAAGGCAAAGGAAGTAATAAGGAGAGGGCACTAAGGAGAGCTTAGGAAGTGAGAGGGTAAATAGTAAGGAGAAAACAAAAGTGCAGTTGTCATAGACAGGATTATGCAGGGTCAGTTTTAATTTCAGGGCTCAAAAGGAAAGGAAACTAATGAAGGGATTTTAGAAAGAAACTGATGTGCTTGCAGTGAGTGGTAGCAAAGGAAGAAGAGTGGCTTTTGGGTTTACCACAGGAGAAAGTAGTGAAAAGCAGAGAGACCAGAGAAGAGAAGTGGAAAACGACAAAGGTATGTATAAGACTTTTATCAAGTGAGATGGAGAGGAGGGGATGGATTTTGTTGATAATGTATAGGAAGTGGTAGCAGGACTTTCCAAGAGCCAGGATACAGAGGCAGGAGGATTCAGGAGATGAAGATGACACATACATTGTGATCCTGATTATAACAGATGATACTGTAGTTGTCTGTGGTAGAAAACAAAGCTGAGAACTAGGATAGGAAGTGTGGGTTTTCTTTGTTTTTGTTTGTTTGTTTGTTTACATTAAGTTTAAGATGTTTATGGGGATCTAGATGCATAGGAGGACATGCTGGGGAAATATTTGGTCATATGTCGCTTGAGACAGGAGGGGGGGACTTTGTAGACAGGTAACTTTGAGAGGCATCAGTATAGTTATTTGAGCTAAAATTATGGATGTAGATGAGATCACCTGAAGAAAGAATATAGAGAAAGAAGTGAATCAAATGGACTCATACAAGCCCTGGTCAATTCTAATAATGAATCAGAGGTCAATAAAAAATACTGAAACATTTCAGAATCTTATCAGAGAATAATAAAATATCAGGGTTGGAAGGGACCCCCTGCTCAAAGCAGGACCAATCCCCAATTGTTGCTCCAGATCCCTAAATGGCCCCCTCAAGGATTGAACTCACAACTCTGGGTTTAGCAGGCTAATACTCTAACCACTGAGCTATCCCTCCCCTCCATATAACATGCAATTCAAGTTCAGAATGAGCAAATTTTTGAACCATATATATTAGAAGAGTGAATCTTTGCAGGTGAGGAGGTCTTCTTTTGTTTTTAATCAACTACTATCTTAATTTATTAACTAAAACTCAAGAAATAATAAGAATTTGTTGTTACAAGGTAAATAAGTAGTTATGATTAGTGTTTTTAGTGACACTAACCCCTGATTCAAAATGATCAGACCATTAAGGTTTTGCCTACAAAATACTCACCTTTTCTTAGTGTGTATATATAGTACTTCTAATAAGAGAAAAGAAATGGATTGAGAAATCTTAAGGTTGTTAAAATTAGTGTAGTTTTCAGAGAGAAAGATGTTCACCACTGTTGGACAAAGGGGGGGGGGGGGAATGTTTGGAATGGAAGATACCCTGTAATGAATGTTTGTGTTTAGGTTTAGTTGAAACCTTCAATTCCTGTTCTAGCTGCTAATTCCTCAGTCTTTGGAGGACTCTTGTATGACATCTCTTAATGCTTAAAAAATCTCTGTGGGCACACGTTTTAGTGAGTGTTTTCTAAAAATGCTGCTTGGATCCTCCTCACATCCCCAAATTAAACATGATGGGGCTGATGATGATAAATTATTTATACAGAAAATATAAAATTATTTAAGGGGCAGAGATCCCACCCTTCTAACTGACTTCCAAATATTTACCTGTATTTGAGTATCTACAAGATTAACGTGTTTGTGAAACAGGAGTGTTTGGATGATGCACATACTTGCTGTCAGCAAGTGTAACATTTTATCACAACTATTTGTGCTGTACATGACTATGAATAATGAATGTTAAGTGGTACAAATATTTTAGTATTTGGAATTTTGTTTGGGGGACTTGAATTGGGAATGTCAAACGGAGCAGATCTGAATGATGTTATGATGAATCTGAATTGCTAGTTCTTTCTAGATCCGATATGGGATGATCATGGATAATCTCTCAGACGTATGGGAGATCCTAAAGTACATGGACTCATTGTCTGCTGTCATTCAGATTGTGCACGTGTGTATGCATAGAGAGCTTTTTTTAAAAAAAAAAAATCTAAGTACTAAAACTAAGATAGTTTCATGTGTCTGGTGTAAAACTGAACAGTTGAGGTTGTCTTTATAAAAGATATAAACAAGAAATAGAGATGTTACTCACATTAAGCAGATGAAGAGGAGTGATACCATGTCTTAATATAGCCCACTGTCTTCACAAATCTATTCATCCTGCACAAGTAAAATCAGTGGGAGCTTAGAATGTAGGATGAAGTCCTAAAATCAGGACTTGACCTTAATAAAGTTTCATTGAAGGATCGCTTAGTGTTAATTAGAATATCACACTTCATTATTCAGCTTTCCTTCTGATTTTTATAAATTGTATGCACTTTTTTAAAAAAATCATGCTGTTTTAAAAACAAAACAAAAACAACATAGATAAAACCGTATGTCAGATTGCTGAATATGGTCAGGACTGATATTGTGCTCATCTCCAATAAAACTATTGGAGCCATAGCTAACATAGCCATCAGCAAATCACCGTTTTGGAAAGGATGGAAGGGAAGAGGAATGGAAAGTATGAGCTAAACAGTGGCTTGCAATTTAAATGCGATTATCTGTGCATTATTGTCAGTATTAATATGTTGACTATTGCTGATAATTAAAAAGACAGAGTATTTGCAATGAATACGCCTATGTGTTAGTTATCCTGCTTTACTTTCAATGGGACAGATCTTCGTGCTCCTTTGATCCAAATTATCCTCATTTACTCTGAAGTAAATAGAATTATATACCAGGGTAATCATGTTGTTTGAAATACTATTTCCTTTCACACCACAATTAACACTATATAACCACATTCTTCAGAACAACACATATCAAATAGTGATTTACAAAAGAGAAAAATCTACACATATGATGTATATTGAAACTCCTCTATGCATTCCTAATGTCCCCGTCACTGTGGTCTTTGTGTCGCAGACCCATGAGTAAATAAACATATAACTGAATAAATGCATGCAGGATAGCTAAGTTTCCCTTACTGTGAGTTTCAGCTGCTATTGCTATTTCTTTGTTTTGTTTAAATGAGGAAAAGGCATATTTATATTGTTTATATGCTAAAGTATTGAACTGAATGGTAAATTGCATTTCTCTTACATCTTTGATTGCTTCCGTGGTACTTTGTCCTCCAATACATCTCAGTTAGGACCATTTTAAAAATTCCAAACCTCTTAGTACTAATCAGAATTTTAAAAAGTGCCAATAAAATTGCACATGACTCAGCTGCAGGTATGGCAAATATTTGGTACTGGTGATAGTTTTAGGTCCACTAGCTTTCAACCCATTAGAAAAACAAAATGGCCTTGTATTGGTACAGATTTTAGATTGATGCTAGAGCTCAGTATTATACTGAGGCAATCTGAATTGTCATGGGAGGGGGGGGAATTAAAAAAAAATAAACCCCAGCATTTCTCAATTTTTTTTCTGTAAAATCTGCCACAATATGTTAACCACAAATTAGTTGTGTGGTTCACCTTAAACAAATAGGAATAAAAACTTTTATACCATATGACACCAAATGGCAATTGTCAAGATTTTAATAACGCCTGTTTGGGAGTGATGTGTATTACTTAAAACCAATCTCACTTGCCTTTCAAAAATACAACCAACAAATAATAATAAATTTGTATGTCCATAAATGTATGGAACTATGAGCTAGTTTCTTCCCTGCCTTATGCTGATATTGACTTGAGGGAGGCTGCTCAGAGTGTAAATGAAGACAGAGTTTGGTTTACTGTTTTATTTACACTATGTTTTGGCTGAAGTTTCTCTGTGAGTTGTCAGTCATTACACTCAATTCCCACTCTTCATTAGGACTGTGAATAATCCATATCTTGTTAGTGCCCACAGAATATGTGCTGAAACTATTTGAACTGATATTTACGATGCAAGCTAAGTCCTCTCCAAAAACCTCTAATAAGAAAGGTCCCTGTTATCAGGCATAATTTGATTTTAATTGTCATTGACAAGTTGCTTTGAAAGTGGCTTTGTCAGGCCTTGTTTGTTTGTTCCTCCTTTTCTCTGCTCTTCCTTTCTTTCTTGTACTTAGAATGCCCACCATTTCCTTTGGAATATGTCAGTTTTGTTTTCTTAGGTAAAATAATTATTTTACACTTACAATTACAAAATATATTTTTAATAAAAGCTTAATGGGCAAACTCTGCATATTTATATGCAGGCTTCACTTAACCTACTTTAATTCTCCAGTTCAGCTGAGTTGTACACTGGTACACTAAACCAAAGAACATGCGGGTCAACACCTATGTCACAATAATGCTTTGAAGAAGGCTTGCATTCCCTCTTTGTCAATGCCAAGTGATATCTTGAACAATCTAGCTAATTATCTATCTGTTATCACTCTTCCCTTTTTGGATAAGGTAGCAGAGAAAGTTGTGGAAAGACACTTTCACAGTATATGCATACTTCAGCTATCCATTACCCTGGTCGCAGATATGGTTATGGGTGTGAGTATGATACAGAAACCACACTTATTCTTTGGCTGACGATTTCCTCCTACAATGCATAATGATTTGATGTCTATCCTGAAGCTATTAGATTTGTCAGCAAACTTGGATAACATTGATCATGAGGTGGTGCTGCCAGCTGCTTTTTATGCAGGAGTTGATAGGGCTGATTTTGACTTGTTCTATTCCTTCCTGGTTGGGAGAACCCAAAAGGTTGTGTTGGTAAATTGCCCACTGAGTTTGAGTGCATCCTCATACAACGTGTTATAGGGGTTACATCATTCTGTCACTCTTAATCGTTAGCATTCACTATGAGTTGCTACTGCATATCTCCCATCAATTAAATCCATTTGCCTGTCTTTCTTTAAACAAACAAAACATTTTTTGTGCCAGGTGCATCATTTCTCTCATCTTTCCTCTTCCCACCAGAGAAAAGGAGAAAGCAGCAGTAGTTGAAAGTGAGGAATGGGTAGTAGCGTCTGGTGTATACTAGCCACTTCAGTAAAGCAGGACTACAGAGTGCAGTCTGGGGAAGGATGGAGGGGTTGGTGGTCCTTAAGCCTCCTGAGAGTGCCTCCCTCCATTGAAAGAAGAGAGCAGAGATGAGATCAGAGCAAGCTCAATCCCTGCCTTCTCAGTCCTCTTGGGGACTAAGTAAGATTTGCCCCAAAGACTCTGAGCAGCTTTATCAGGGCCAGATTAAGCAAAATCACCACAGATCCATGCTAGGAGTGGTGGTTCCTGAAGTCATGTAATTTAAATCAGTGATTTCATTTTATTTTATGTATAGTGTGCTAAATAAAAGTAAGCTTCTGTTCTTCAAGGCTGGAAAGAAAAGTTTGAGAATGTGACTTGAGCATAATCAACAGTGATGACTTCTGGATTCTGTAGAAAGCCTGAAACAAGAGCTATGTACTGTCACAGGCATCTCATTGGGGTTAACTCAAACACCCTGACTATTCACCCCAGGAGAGGACTCTGGCAGAAGAATGTAGTGGGCCCACCCTACCCACCCAAGCTGGTTTCTGAAGTGCTGCTTTTCCTCATCCTATGTCGCTTATGGGTTTGCCTTTCTGGGTTTGCTGGTGGCAAAGGGAGAGTGGATCCAATTGCTACTCATAAAAGGGGTCAATGAGGCTCATGCTACTGCCTCTGAATCATAGAATCATAGAATGTCAGTGTTGGAAGGGACCTCAGGAGGTCATCTAGTCCAACCCCCTGCTCAAAGCAGGACCAATCCGCAACTAAATGCCTCTTTGGGAGGGAAGGACTTTCCTTTATTGCCACCACCACCTCAAATTGGTTGCAGATCCAGGGTACTAGGGAAGGCCCACAATAAGAGTATAGACAGAGGGGTTCCAATGCTGTGCTACATCTAGGGACCCAGATTGTGTTTATCTAGCCCTGCTCAGAAGTAGCACCAAGGATTCAAGTTGAAGGAAAACAGAGGCAGAGGTAGCTGGCCAGTTCTTGATTTTCACTGTGGCAGTACATAAGAGCTTATGACGTGGTGTGGGGGGGGTTGAAAAGGAGGAAGCATGGGAACCTGTGACCCAAGGTCTTGCTTAGGAAGTGACCTGTTGAGCTGGAAAAAGGTAGGGAACAGAGATGAGGTGTGAGTTGTAGCAAGGAGCTATGGGAAGGAGGAAGACCCCCAAATTGTTTAGTTGGTTGGTTTTATTTAAGTGAGTATGTGAGAGGGGTGGGTTGGTTGTTTGGGTTTTTTTGGCTGGTGTGTGATCTAGTTGCCTGACCTTGCTTCCTCAGTCATTTTGGCAATTAGCCACTACAGTAGGTGTGTGTACAGGATCACTGTGGAGTTGGGAGTGGGGTATAGTGAGAAAGGCATCGGTTGCTGATCACACTCAGCATTACATTCCCACCTCACTCCAGCACCATAAACTAATACCTGAACCAGAATCTAGTGGACATTGTTTTATGGATGCGAAAGAAATGGCTGAATTTCAAACCTGATAAAATGAGGTGATATAAGAATGATATTTGTATTCCCATAGCACCAAGGAGCACCAGTCATGGACCAGGATCCTATCGTACTAGGATACATGCTGTACATACACAGAACAAAAAAAAAAGATGATCCAAGTTCCAAGAAGCATACAGTCTAAGTATAAGACCAGGGAAAACAGATCAATCCAGACAGATTGGATGAGTACAAGGAGACAATGAGACAAACATGACAGGCAATGGTATCAGTGTACCAGCAGTCTAAAACATTGTCAGTGAGGTGAGAGAAACAACCGGAAGTAATGGACAAGCTTGATATAGCCTCCAGGACAGAGAGCTTGTGCTCACCTTTGAGAACAACCATTAATAATCTAGGGATCATCTTGAATTCTGAAAGAAGGAAATAAAGAATAGTGATAAGAAATGTTTTCATCTTTTGCAGTTTGGACTCAAAGGGCTGGAGCTATAAAACAGAAGCAGAGATCCCCAGAGTCAGACTGGGTTACCCCTAAAATATGTTTAATGCTGACAGATTCAATGATGGTCCAGAGTTAGAATAATAGAATTCAAGGTCGGAAGGGACCACTGGATCATCTAGTCTAGTTACCTTTTGAACCATATACACAAATGAATCACAGTCTATATGCTTGCCTGATTTAACCTTGAAATAATTCTCACATTTATATTATTAGTTTATAAATCCTTAGATAGTTTACTATAGGATTGGCTACAAGTGTTGTATTTGAAGTTACAAATTGTGAGTGACTGGTTTCTTGGGATTGTGAGCAACCTGAATATTTTGTGATCTTTGGTATATAGCAACCATCTATCACTAAGTCCAGCTTGTCTAGGTCGCAAGATAGACTGGAATGGCCAAGGGGACCATCTGTGACTCCATGGTAAGAATGTTAGTGTTTCAGGAGTTCACACTTACCGCTGAATTGATTAAATGGAATTATAGAACATAGAGCCACTATGGGGGTGGGAGTCTGCCCTGCTTCTTGATAGTCTGCTCTGAGGTTGGCATCACAGTTGTGATCCACTCCAGACCATGTTAACATATGGTCCTTTCTTTTAGACCCAGGTTCATGCTTTTGTCAATTCACGATTAGACTGTTGTAACATGCTGTTCTACGTATACCATCTTCAGTCTTTCGTCTATTAGGAACCTGAAACTCATACACAAATTGCATGCTTTGTAATGGATACATCATTCCTGTGCTTTGTAATCAGCAATGGTGGGCCAGCTGGCTCTTGGATAGAATTTTTAAAGTTAGTTTTGCACTGTAAAATTGTGTGTGGTTAGAGACCTGCCTACTGAAGACTTTCCTGGCTCTCTTCGTATGCTCTGTTGCTACAGTTTTATTCAGCAGACGTGTTTAAGTTGGAACCCCCTCCATATAACAGAGAGGTAACTGCAGGCAGGACATTCTCCCTGGAGAATTCACTCTCTGCTTTGACCAACAATATATGGTTAACCTTCAGAAAATACCATGAGGCCCACCTCTTACTAGGATATCTGGGACCACAGAAGGGTAGCGTCTGAGCTGGATAAATAGGCATGCCAATACCGTATTCTATCATCTGAATAAAGCTTGATTTATTTATTTTTTTTGTTAGGGGTTGAAGCTTACTAGGGAGTCTTGTTGTATTTTGCCCTGTTGTATGTGATTTTAGGTGATGGCAAGGTTCCCAGACCATTTGGATGTGTCTTTTTTGTATTTGAAAAATCAAAATAAAGTCAATTAACTGTCTAATATCCCTGCACATAATGGTTTGCCATCTGAACACCTGTATAATTGAACATTTAAACAACAAAAAGCTTTTAGAAAACAAGGTTATAAAATTAAAATATTTCTAGCTGTAAAGAATCAGAAGACTAAATAAATGAAACTGATTTGTTGGATTGAGTCAGTTTCATTTTATCATGCCACTGCCTTTTTTTTTTTTGGCAGGGGGAGGAGGGGTGCATGTAGCCATTTGTTACAGAAAACAGATCCCTACTTTTCAAAGAAATCATGGGTGCAATTCCCTGGATTTTAAAGCACTGGAAATTATTCCAAAACTAAGCATTTAAAATTAATAAAACCAACCTTACCTGGCACTTTTCTAAAATTCTGTCCTAAACAAACTTGCTAGTGGCAAATTGTGTTCTGTTGAAATTCCTTTAACTACACACTACAATCACATAGCTCCAAGGCTCTAACTGACCTTGCACATTTCCCATGCAGCATGTGAAAATATTCTCAGAGAGTATCAACAATGGTAAAATTGTGGTAAAACAATATTAAATCCCCCAAAGTAGACTATTGCATTATCCCTGTGTAGGAACACTAGGTTCCCATGCCTATCTCCCATCCATATTCAAGTTTCCCATTCCCTCCTCCCCCCATCCCCCATCATATTATCTTTCTAGCATTGAGATCTAATTTTCTTTAAAAGAGATCACAATTGTTACTTGATATCTCCTGCTTTTTGTTTGTTTGTTTTTTTCTTCTTTTCCTTTTATCTATTGGGCTCCTTCCTCCTGCCCCAATATCTGTTTCTCTTCTGATTTAAGTTTTACTTTTTGTATTTCCCTTCCTTAAAGTTTTTTCCCCTTCATCTGCCCCTCTTCCTTTGTATGTCTCCTTTTCCTGGTTTCAGCCTTGTGCCCCAGTCTGGTTTCTCCTCCATTAGATATCTTCACCCACTCCATTGGATCTCCGTCAGATACTGCACTCATGTGTCTGGAACTTAGTTAACAACTCTATTGATGATATACAAGGCAAAATAGAATCGCTCTCCTTCTAGCTCTGTACTTCATTAGGTGTGAAGTAAGAAGGTAGCATTCTTTCTCAATTTCTTTCTAAGAAGATTCTCTCTTTAGCTGTAGTGAGAACTACCTGTGTAAATTAGGTGATATTAATAAGAAAAGGTCACCAGATCATGGCTCTTCCAATGGTGCAAATAGGTGTTAAATCTCTCCTAAATGGGAAAATGCCCTAGGGGCTATGCTGGGAGCTGGAGGTGGTACTGCTGGAGTGCACTGATCAGAAGTAATAAGTTTGCTTAAGTTGGAGCAGCTCACAGAGCACATCTACACAGGCAAAGTTACAATGCCGGCAGTTAAAGCCCCTCTCCGAGAGCACTGAAGGGAAACCGCTGTTGTGTGTTCACAGTGACAGCTGCCTGCGCAATAGCATGTTCACACTTGCAGCGGTATTCAGAGCAGTGCAGTCTGGACAGCTATCCCACAGAGAGCACCTCTTTCTCTTTCGCCACTAAGACTTGTAGGAAGGCAGAGGGGGTCGCAGGGCATCCTGGGTCCTGTCCCAATGCCCCAGCAATCCCTGTGCTTCCGTCCTCATTTGGCACCATCTTTCAACGGTTTGTGTACTGTGCGCCCTGCCTCTTTCGGACTGCAAGAATGGATCCTGAACTGCTGACCAATATGCTGCTCGCTCTGACCAACACATCACAAGTGGCAGTGGAGTTATTCTTTAAACTACAAAGGCAAGAGGAGTGTGACATGGATCTCGCCACACATAGTAGCTATGACACAAGATTGCTTGTGGCATTCACAGAGATGCTGACCAGAGTGGAATGCCACTTTTGGGCTAGGAAACAAGCACTGAATGGTGGGATCACATCATGATGCACGTCTGGGATGATGAGCAGCAGCTGCAGAATGTTTGCATGAGGAAAGCCACGTTCATGGGGCACTGTATGAGCTTGCCCCAGCTCTTTGGCACAAGGACAGAAGAATGAGAGCTGCCCTGTCACTGGAGAAGTGCATGGTGATTGCACTGTGGAATCTGGCTACTCCACACTGGTAGTGATCAGTTGCTAACCAGTTTGGAGTGGGAAAGTCGATGGTTGGAGTCATGTTGATGGAAGTGTACAGGCCGTTAATCGCACCCTGCTCCAAAAGACCATGACTCTGGGCAACATGTGTGACATTGTGGATGGCTTTGCACAAATGGACTTCCCTAACTGCGGAGTGGCGATAGATGGCACACGCATTTCAATTCTGGCACCAAACCACCTTGGCAGAGTACATTAATCACAAGGGGTATTTCTCAATGGTTCTCCAGGCACTTGTGGATCACCATGGGTGTTTCACAGACATTAACGCAGGCTGGTCTGGAAAGGTGCACGATGGACGTATCTTTTGGAACACTGGCCTGTTCAAGAAGTTGCAAGCAGGGACTTTCTTCCCAGACCAGAAGATCACCATAGGGGAAGTCGAAATGCCCATTGTGATCCTGGGACACCCCACCTACCCCTTAATGCCATGACATATGAAGCCATACATGGGGCTCCTTGACAGCAGCAAGGAATGGTTCAACATCAGCCTGAGCAAGTGCAGAATAACTATTGAGGGTGCATTTGGCTGTTTAAAAGCCCGCTGGCAATGCCTGTATGCGAAGCTGGACCTGACCGATGACAATATTCCTATGCTTATAGCTGCGTGCTGTATGCTCCATCATAATTGTGAAAGGAAGGATGAAGCTTCACTCAGGGCTGGACAGCAGAGGCTCAGCACCTGGAGGCTGAGTTTGAACAGCCAGAGACCAGGACTATTAGGGAGGCACAGTGTGGGGACCAGGATAAGGATCAGGGATGCCTTGAGGTAGCAATTTAAAGCCACTAATATTTGTTGCTATGCTCAGGATTGCAGTGCTTGTAATGCTAGGAGGTGATTGGTGCACATGATGCAAGACGGGGGCTTAATATAAGTGTATGTTGCTTTGCAGTGCTCTTTTTGCTTTCATTTAATAGAATAAAGATTGCTTTCAAACCAACACAATTCTTTTATTAAAAAACAACAACATCTTTATTAAAAAAAACAACAAGAAGAGAGAGTCAAATGAAAAAAATCATCAGCAGTGAGGGGGATGGGGGAAGGGAAGGTCCCAGGAGGAGGAGGGGTTCCGTGATGCCTACAGATTTGTGTAGGTCCAGGGATCATATCCAACCTTCTCCTTTAGAGTACAATGCAGTGGGTGCTGTACTTCAGGAGGGCCAAACTGCAGAGGGATGGGTGTTGAGTGCAGTGGGTAGTGGGAGTCCACACTGCTGGACTGTGAGGAGGGAGGAGTGGAATGCTGCGGGTAGAGAGTGGAGCCAGGAGATTGATAACTGTGGTGGTGGTGTGTGGGGGGGTGTATAGGAAAGAGTTCTGTGACAGTGGCTGCAGGGGAGGTGCTGCTTGGTTTGAAGAACTTGTATCACCTGGAGCATGTCCCCTTGGCTCTCTATAATGTTTAAGAGCTGCTGCATGGCTTCTTTCCGGTGTGCCACATTCTCCTTTTGGTCTCTCTTCTCACTGTCCTACTACTCCTTCAATTCCTGTTTCTCAGCGGTGGAGTGCATCATAACCTCACAGAGAAAGTCATCCTTAGTTCTTCTTGAACACTTTCTACTTCTGCACAGGTGTTCTGCCTAGGGTGACCAGATAACAACTGTGGAAAAAATGGGACGGGGGGGGTAATAGGTGCCTACATAAGAAAAAGTCCCCCAAAACGGGACTGTCCCTATAAAAACGGGACATCTGGTCACCTAGTTCTGCCGCCGATAACAAAGAGGGAGGCTGGGCTCCCAAGGTCATCTCTGTGAAGTTAAATGCAACGTTTTTACAGAAGCAGTATTGTTTGCAACACAGACAAACACAGACAATACTGATTCAGTGCTTTAAAACACAGCCAGTACTCCCACACCTGTCACTAACTGGCTGACCCATGCCAAGCAAACATGAGCCACAAGACCCCCCCAAAATGGTGAGTAAGTTCAGGGGCAGGGTAAATCACTCTTCCCAGACCCTGCTGTACACTGGGCACATGGCTCTTGAGAAGAGCCAGCACTGTAGTGGGGGGGGGCTGATAATCATTCCTGTCCCCACACTTTCCACAGGATGTGATCATTATGGAATTTATCTCGCTGCTGAGGGTGAGCAGGGAATCAAGGGAGAGTCTTCTCCAAGCCTGCGGCTTCCACCCTGGCCCCTATGCGGTCTCTCCCCTCTCCTCCCCCACCCCATGACAGCACAATGACGGGGGAAAGTTACTGTTAACAGGGCAAGAAGCAAAGCAGCTCTGCCGAGGAACCTGTGACAGCGGATTGCCCAGTAGCTCCACAAGAGTTTCCTGGAGATCTCTGAGGCAGATTCCCATAAAATAAGAGAGTTTATCAATAGCCTGTTCTACTGCTCAAACTAGGCATGCGGTGGGAGACAAGCCTGCTTTCCGCAACCCTCCTTCCCCTCCACAACTCGCTTTAGCAATGCCCCAAATCAGATCCACTTACCAGGGGCCTCCTCTCCTGTTTGCGCTTTGCCAAGATCTGACTGCTGTGATTGGCTAGGCTCCTCTGGGGTAGAAGAGAGCTCCTGGTTGCATTTATCCCTGGCCTCCAAATCATCCTCTGCCTCATCCAAGATTTCCTTCTCCTGGCTCAGTCCACTTTTGAGTGGCACGTGAGCCAACAAAGTATCCACAGGGGTATTCGCAGTGGAGGTGGGATCACCACCGAGTATTGTGTCCAGCTCTTTGTAGAAGCGGCAGCTCGTGGGCACAGCACCAGAGCAGCGGTTTGCCTCCTGCGCTTTGTGGTAGGCGTTCCGCAGCTCCTTCACTTTTACCTTACATTGCAATTTGTCCTGGTCCCCTCCTCCTCTCTTCTTTAATGCTTCTTCATTTTTTCTTCAATTCTGAATAAATAAATGTTTCTTTTAGAATTTCTTTTACAATTTAACTTCTGAGAATAACAAAAAAAAAAAAGCATAACTGGCACCACGCTCCTCGCATTTAGTAATCCTTTGTTGTATTCATTTGGTGAAACACTCTTCATTCATACTGAATATTTCTCCCACCATCATCTTTGTTTGCCTTCTGCTGGCATACTAATGACCACATTCAAGTACTGAGCACAAGAAATAATAAGAATAGACTTGAAATGCCGTTCTCAGTATGACTCTTTGGCTCATTGTCAAAGCAAGAAAGAAATGGGTTGTTTCTATCGGCTTCGTTGTTTCTATCGGCATCTATCCAGTTACTGAAAGGCCCAGAACATATTTGGGTTGAAAGGCATCCATGAGCATGCCTGTTCCATGCATGTGATGGATAACATTTCAAAATGTATTTTGGATGGATTCAATCATTTTAACATTAAAAAAATACCTTATTATCATATCCGCACCTGTGGTGATAGTGTCGTTAAAACATTAGTGAGGAAAAAATGTTTTCAAAAGATCAAGTGCTTTGTATTATGTCAACCTGAAAATCATATTTCCATGTGAAGAAAATGTACCTTCTACTGCAGTGTCATCTAAAATTGCTAGATAACTAAAATATGAGACACATTTTTCCTCCTTTTTTGGCACATTTAGACTTCAATGGAATTTGTACTCCTAAATCACTTAGATGTTGTTGAAATTCCCTCCCTAGGTCAGTAGTGATTTAAAATTGTGTTACCTTGTGATAGTTATTAAATAGCCTTCTGTGAAGTGAGTGTGATGGTCTCAATCAATTTCCCAGTAAAATGGTGGCCAAATTACAGAGAGACCCAATGCAGTTAGTAATAATTCATACCCTCTTTGGTGGTCTCATCAAAGAACCACATGATTGAATTAGCAAGCTGACCCACTTAGCACTATCAGAAGTACCTTCAAGTCAAAGAATAGATATATTAGTGGGACAGTGCGAGTAATGTACATCCTGCTGCCTTTCTGAGCCAGGCCTGTTCTGTGGAGAAACAGAAAACTTAAGCCTCCTAGGCTTCCAATCTGTCACCTTTCAGAAGCAGAATATGTAAATATATAAATGTAACCAAGTTTAAAATGACTGAGATATTTATATTGCTGAAAAACGAAGTTTTCAGCTAAAAATTCCACTTTTAAATTTCAATACACTTGTGGCAGCAGGTACAATGAATCATAAAAGCTAAATTTTAAAAAAAAAAGTCATCTAAAATCTGTCAGCTTACATCTGGGAAGAATGACATATATAAAACATAGAAGTCTATAGAAATATATTTACCCAATAGATTGTTAAAAACTGTAAAAGACACATTTAAAAAAAAAAATACCTATTTTTGCTTCATTCCATGTATATACTATTATGATGCATTGGAAAAGGGAAGATTTTAATTTAAATTGATACTATTGAGCCTACTGCTGTTTGATGCCCCTTTTGCTAAAAGGTGGCAGTGTTTTCAGTAGCAGTAATATAGGAACGTGGGGTAAGAGACTGTAAACCACTAACAAAGCAGGCTAGAGTACAGTTGAGCGTTACTCAAAAATGCCAGTCTAAATTTGAAAAGGTGTGGGGGGGGTTGTTTTGTTTAAATGCAACTACCTATCTGTACTTTTCACAGGTTAGAAGCACTTTCAGATGGAATTATTACCAAAAATTGTGTTTTAAATAAAAGTCTAATTGGAAAGTAATATGCATATTAAATTAGGTGAACATAATGTCAATAATCCTTAATGTCTATTCACCTGAGCCTCACTGTGCAGATACCTCTGACCAGAAAATTTAATTGTGATCTTTTTTCTTTTAACCAAAAAATTAAAATGTTTAACCAAAAGATTATTAGGTGACAGTGTTGTAATGAATGAACCCCTGGGCAGGAGAGTATTTATGGTCTCACCTGGCCCCACCCCACAATTGCTAGTAATATCCATCCTGGAGGGATTTCCTTCCAGCTGTAGGGTATACAAAAGGAGAAAACAGACTTCAAAGCTGGCCTGCCTGATGAGATGACCTCTTTGAGTGGCATAGAGGACTGAAAAGCAATGGGCAGCAAAGCTTGGGGAAACAGCTTGGATTGGACTTTGTTAATTTATTGATCAGGGTTTTTTTTTTTTTTTTTTCATAAAGTCAAACCCCAGGAAGGAGGGTGAGTTTTGACTCAACACAGGGATGCACTTTTTTATTTTATTTTAGAGCAAGTGGGAAATTCACCTGCTCACAGACGCTAGTCAACAAATGATAATCAATTCAAATATAAGGCTGAACCTACATTCTTATTTTATATTGTTGTGCCATATTTCAGTGGTGTGCTCTAGTGAGCTAGAAGTTTCACTGAAAGTCAGGAATTAGTGAGTTCTAATCCCAGCTCTCCCATTGTGTCACCATGTGGCCTTGGGCAAGTCATTTAAGGTATATCTATACTGCAGCTGGGAGCTTGCTTCCTAGCTCAGGTAGTCAGATACATGCTAGCTCTCCTAGAGCTAGTGTGCTAAAAATAGCAATGCAGCTGGGGATAGCAGGGACAGCATCTGAGGCTCCCTGCCTGAGTACGAACTGTCACCCTTGCTACCCCTGGCTATACTGCTGTTTTTAGTGTGCTAGTCTGAGCGAAGCCAGCACGTCTACCTGAACTGGGAAGCATGCTCCCAGCTGCAATGTATACATATCCTTATGCAAAAATCTTCAAATTTGGGTGTGAAAAGTTAATCAACTAAATAGATATTTAGGCATTTATAAAAGAGTGGCTTGATTTCTCAGAGATGCTAAATGCTCACCATTCTGAATCAACTTTGGGATGCCCAGCATCTCTGAAAGTCAAACCACTTTAATTTCGGTGCCTTAGTATGGATTTTGGTGCCTAACTACAGGCATCCATTTGGAAGATGTTGACTTTTGAGACTTGACTTCCCTTTTCTTCTTCAGTAAAATGTGAAGCTATAGATCAGACTTTCAGTGGTGTTTGGAAGATTAAAATTTGCATACAGAACTTGAGTGTACGTGCTAACTATTACTATTATCTTTCCAGATGTTATTAAACTGGAAGATATAAAAATATCTAAATTTAATTTATTGTCCTATAAAATACAATGAATAACCATATCTATTCCTTCCTTTACTGTATCAAGCAGTCTGATGTAGTGGTCATTACCAGAATATATTTTTCTTTTCTAACTTGAATAAAAGAAAAATAAATCTGCCTTTTTAATGACAAATTTAATCTTCATCTGGATTCAGCAAAGCAAAAGAAAATATACAGCTCATAAGGGAAAAAAATATTTTCTTTACTGGGGTTGTCCTTTTAAAATACAGTCTCCATGGTCGACACAATTGCATGCATAGAATGCTTTATTTAAAAAAATAAAATAAAATAAAGCCCTCATGGTTTAAACCAAGCAGAAGTGTAAAATAAGTTTGACTGTTTTAAAGAACAAATTTGCATTGTATTTGGTATCATTCCATTGTGATTAAAAAGGAATAGTGATTAATTTTGTTTGTTAATATTTTTTTAAATCCAAGTATTTAATGGAGTGTATGCAATCATGTTCAGCATTATGCAATAATATGCACTCCTTAAGTACATAAAACCATACTACCTGTGTCTTTGGTGAATTCAGAAGAAATTACTGTGAATTTTTTTAAACCAGTACCATAGAAAGCCCATCATCTTGGAAGCTGCTGATACTTTTTAACACAACTTTTCACCCTCCAGTGACCATGATTCATAACGGGCTCCTATAAAAACATTTGATTACTATACTATATTTTTAATCACTTCTATTTTAAACCTGTAAGGTTAGGACAGGCAAAAATATTCACATTTCAGGCTTCCTTCTAATTGATACCTGTGCTGTATGTGATGATGTTCAGTTTTTAAATCAAAGCTAATGCCCCAACCTCCCCGTCTCCGGCCTCAGAGGGAGGGAGGGTTTTTGTCTGGAACAGCTGGGGAAAGAAACATCCTTTAGTGTTGCTGCATACCCTCCCCCACCAATCAGTTTGAGGGGAGAAGGAGGGGGCTCTGTGGCAGATTGGTTGCTGTCAAGGTTCCTTCCCAACTCTGAACTCTAGGGCACAGATGTGGGGACCTGCATGAAAACCTCCTAAGCTTACTTTTACCAGCTTAGGTTAAAACTTCCCCAAGGTACAAAATTATTTTACCTTTGGATTTCCACTGCCACCACCAAACTTTATCTGGGTTTACTGGGAAATGTGGTTTGGACACATCTTTCCCCCCAAAATCCTCCCAACCCTTGCACCCCACTTCCTGGGGAAGGTTTGGTAAATATCCTCACCAATTTGCATAGGTGACCACAGACCCAAATCTTTGGATCTTAGAACAATGAAAAAGCATTCAGTTTTCTTACAAGAAGACTTTTAATAGAAGTAAAAAAGAATCACCTCTGTAAAATCAGGATGGTAAATACCTTACAGGGCAATTAGATTCAAAACATAGAGAATCCCTCTCGGCAAAACCTTAAGTTACAAAAAAGACACACAGACAGGAATATTCATTCTATTCAGCAAAGCTATTTTCTCAGCCATTTAAAGAAATCATAATCTAACGCATATCTAGCTAGATTACTTACTAAATTCTAAGACTCCATTCCTTTTCTGTCCCTGGCCAAAGCATCACACAGACAGACACAGACAGAGTCTTTGTTTTTCCCTCCCCCCAGCTTTTGAAAGTATCTTGTCTCCTCATTGGTCATTTTGGTCAGGTGCCAGCGAGGTATCCTAGCTTCTTAACGCTTTACAGGTGAGAGGATTTTTCCTTTGGTCAGGAAGGATTTTTAAGGGGTTTACCCTTCCCTTTATATTTATGACAGTTGCATAGAAGGGTGTAGCATAAGCCCATTGGTTCCTGGACACCCAAGATTTATAAAGCCTTGCCCTTGCCCAAGAACACAATTCTGTGCTGGGATGAAAATCTTCTTCAACCACCCTTGGGATTAGAGTAGGACCAGGTGTTGTTGTCCTTGCTGTGGGCATCACGCGAGTCACTTTTCTCAAGCTAAGAAGGGAATTTTCCCTTCACAGAGAGATTGAGGTGGGTGGAGTGGTATTTTTCAATTTCCTCTCAGGAGCCAGGGCCAAAGTGGGTAGGTTATGTTGTAAAATACATGTCACAATTTGACAGGTGTCCACTGCAGGTATTTGTTCAATAGTGAGTCCGGTTTCCTGGTACACTGGTATCAAAAGCAGAGTACAAGAATAGGGTTGGGTTACTAATGTCTGGTAGGGTGAGAAGAAAAACCCCTATTTGCTCCCTCTATTAACCCCTATATGACTGGAGGTCAATGGGGTCCTAGCACCAGATTAGTGGATAAGGAGTGTTGACATGGCCAGGTGACCAGAAGGGATTAGAAGGGAAGCATACCCTGTGCTAACTAGTTATTGCCAAATAGTTTCCAGTTTAGTAGAATTTAAGGCCAGAAGGGATCATTAATTCATCTAGTCAGGTCTCCTGTATAATGCAGGCTATAGAATTTCACTCACTTATTCTAGACTGATCCTAATAATTTGTGTTTTGGCTAAAGCATATCTTCCAGAATGGTACCCTGTCTTGATTTGAAGAAATAGAGAGGAAAATCCACCACTTCCCATGGTAGTTTGTTTCATGACTAATTTTTCTAATCACCCTTAAATATGTATTTGCAGTCTAGTCAGACAAGACACCAAGAATGTTGTTTTTCTTCCTACTGAGTATGGGACAATATCAGCAATTTACCCACACTCAATGTGTGTTCTAATCTTGCTTGGACATGCTACCGCATGCACAACATTTAGATTAAAAGATTAATGTGGCACACATAAAATGGATTAAAAACTGACTGATAAAACTCAATGTAATTGTAAATAGGGAATTATCATGAGTGGGCGTGGTTCCAATGGGCTCCCAAAGAGATCGGTTCTTGGCCCAACATTATTTAACATTTTTATCAATGGAAGAAAACATGAAATCATCACTGAAAAAGTTAGCAGATGGCACAAAAGTTGGAACGATAAACAATGAAGGAGACAGATAGCTGATTCAGAGTGATTTGGATCTTTTGGTAAACTAGGTGTGAGCAAAAAATATATGTTTTAATATGGCTAAATGCAAAATGTATACATCCAGGAACAAAGAATGAAGGTCATATTTACATGATGGAGGACTCTATTCTGGGAAGCAATGACTGAGAAAGAATTGGGGGTCAGGGTAGATAATCAGTTGAATAAGAGGTCCCAGTGTGATGCTGTGGCCAAAAGAGCTAATGTAATCCTGGAATGCATAAACATAACCTTGAGTAGAAGTAGAGAGGTTATTTTACCTTTTATATTTAGCACTGGTACAACCACAGCTGAAATATTGTGTACAGTTCTGGTGTCCACAGCTCAAGAATGAAGTTAATAAATTGGAAAGGGTTCAAAGAAGAACCACAATGAATGATTAGAGGATTAGAAAACATTCCTAATAGTGATAGACTCAAGGAGTTAAATTTATTAAGCTTAACAAAGAAATGGTTAAGAGATTACTTGATTACAATCTGTAAATACCTACGTGGGGTACAAATATTTAATAATGGGCTCTTCAGTCTAGCATAGGATGGCATAACATGATCCAATGCCTAGAAGTTGATGCTACAGAAACTCAGACTGGAAATAAGGTATAAACGTTTAATGGTGAGAGTAATTAACTACTGGAATAATCTACCAATGGCTGTTTTGAATTACCGATCACTGGCAATTAAAAAAAAATCAAGATTTTGATATTTTTCTTAAATATATGTTCAAAGAATTATTATGGGGAAGTTCTATGGCATGAATTATATAGGAGGTCAGACTAGGTAATCACAGTGATCCCTTCTGACCTTGAAATCTATGAATGTGTATGATAGATTTACAGGCAGTAGCTTGCATAGCAATTTTGTGTTAATAGGTTATAAAACCAGATGGGACCATTTTGATTGTCTAGTCTGACCTGCATAACACAGCCATACAACTTTCCTAAATCAATTTCTGTTTGAACTAAAGCATATCTTTAGAAATACATGAAATCGTGATGTAAAAATTTCCCATGATGGAGAACCCACCATAATCCTTGGTAAATTGTTCTAGTGGTTAATGCCCTCACTGTTAAAAATGTGTTCTTAATTTGAAAGAGAAGGTGGGTGAGGTAATGTCTTTTATTGGACCAGCCTCTGTTGATTAGAGAAACATCCTTAACTGACAGGTTTCAGAGTAGCAGCCATGTTAGTCTGTGTTCACAAAAAGAAAAGGAGTACTTGTGACACCTTAGAGACTAACGAATTTATTTGAGCATAAGCTTTCGTGAGCTACAGCATCCGATGAAGTGAGCTGTAGCTCATGAAAGCTTATGCTCAAATAAATTCGTTAGTCTCTAAGGTGCCACAAGTACTCCTTATCCTTAATCAAAGACTTAAAGTCTTTAAATCATTATTTGAGGACTTCATTATGTCAGCCAGGGGTTTGGGGTCTATTACAGGAGTGAGTGGGCAAAGATTCTGTGGCCTGAAATGTGTAGGAGGTCAGACTGGATGATCATGATGGTCACTTGAGTTTGTATCTGCCTAGTTTCAGCTGGTGGTCAGTTCCTTTTTTCCTCAAATCCAGCATGGTGGTGATTTCCTAAACTGGCTGCCTAATAAATCCTCACCATCACTGTAGTATCGGTACTTGTCCTTCCAGATTACAAATATTATCATCCTGCATAGCATTAACCTTAACTTCATGATCCAGATTTGAATGATATGATTTTGGTCAGTCGCTAGTAGTGATATTACAGATCACTGGAGAGATTCACTGCCAGAATTGAAACCTGGACAAAATGATGCTCTATGACCAGGTTACCTGTGTAGTTTAAAACATCTCTATTTCGGTCTATTTCTCTAAACTGTTTAGCATACATTTTTTTTTCCTTTTGCAAATTTTAGTGTTTAACAAATGTGCAAGATTGACAGCAATGCAGACTGAACTATTCTGTATGCCTATTGAATATGGATGCAGCATGGGCAATGTAATTCAAGTTTACTCAGTGCTGCTCTGCCCAACTTCTTCAATGCTGATCTTGAGGAACTGAATTTAAGAGATTTAAAGTTTATAAAAGGCTTTGAGATCCTTCTGGATGAAATGTGTATATAAATGGAGGTCACTAACAAGAAGTTCAGACTCCATGCCCATTTGGTCCCTGTGTCTCTGCTAAGACTGCTAGGAAGGGTGGTAATGGTTGTCTCCATTTTTATGTGATGTATATTTCTGTCTGCAAACAATGGACTAAAATATTAACTTATTTTACACAGGCACGTGAAAAGTAATCTGATGATAACAACATTCCATAAATATTAACTATAATAGGCTTTTGAATCCTGCAAAGTCTGGGAGACAGATTGAATATGAGTCTGTTGCTGTTATGTCTATTTCTGTCTAATATCCCTTTTCTTATGTTTGGTCTTCAGTTGAGAAACAGGGCAGGAAGGGATGAGAGATTGAGGGCATCTGTTGAAAGAGATTCTGAGGATGGGACCTGTTATGATATGGTTTGTTGTTACTCCTTGTCTCTAGAAGGTGTTGGAACACCTTTGTATTCATAAATTCTAGTGGTTAGTAGAAAGATGTCCCTCATGTCTTGTTGAGATACTAAATACTAGTGGCAAAGCAGGGAAAAGCTTAAAAATGATTGTCACTTTTTGTCTGAAAGACATAAGAAAAATATATTGGGTAAATGTTATCAAAGCTCCTAGGTGACTTAGGACCTATTCACTTTCAATAGGACTTGGGATCCTAAGGACCAGTGGGAGTTTGGTGCCTACGTGCTTTTAAAAATACCATTAGGTATTTCTCTTCATCTTTACGTACCAAAATACCCTTCAGAATCTGGCACTAAGTGACTTTTTTTGAAAATGGAACTTTGGCTTCTAAATAACTTAGGTGCTTGTGAAAATTCTGCTTTTAACTGTGACTGTGTCTGCATAACTATTCAATAGATAATCCTCCTAGAGGGCCCCCAAAATACTAAAGACAGCCAACAACCTGAAACTGAAACAAAAGGCTCTGTTGTTCACTGTCAGCCTCCACTGAAATATCACTTAGCTTTCCAGGGCAGGAGAGAATCTTTTGTTTGTTAGCAAACTGTCTTGATAACAAACGCTGTCTAACAAGGTGTAAGAAAAAGACCCTCTAAAGTCCTGGAACTGATGATTACATGGGTGTCGCTAAGATAGGCTGTGCATGGGGGGAAGGGAGGAGAAGGTTGTTAAAGCAGCAATCATTCATCCTTGTAGCCAGCTTTATGGTGAGCAACCTCAGTGACAAATGCAAGGCAACTGCTATATCTAAAGTGTCTTGAACAATAAACTGATTTAACAATATAATACTGTGGCATGCAGCCAGCTAGTTTTATATCTTAAATCTCAGGAGTTCCACCAGTTTACAGCATACATTCATCCCTGAACTTTAAGAGTGCCCAATATAATAATGTCAGTTAGTTACAGTAAATAATGAACAAATGGCTGTCCATAACATTAACACTGCCACATAATGGCTGTTTAGAGAGGGAAAATGTGCTAGAGGCATAGAACTCTATTTTTTGTTTGAAGAACACTGCCCTTTGCACTAATAATTCAGTAAACATTTATTTTAGAAAGGATCTGTCTTATTGGTGACTAATCTGTAATGGTTGCTTTTACAAAAGTACATTGTGATGTCATTAAATTCTACTATTTCAAATGGCTCCTTCTAATGAAGGCCCAGAAAATGAATAACTAATGAAGGCTGAGGGTAAGCCCTGCACACTGTACATGAAATTCAACATGATCAATGGAGATAATTTATGCTGTTATGGATACCATAGAAAAAAATAAAACCTCAAACCAAATAGTGAAAGCTTCTCTCATAATTCAGTTTTTAATTCATATTTATTAATATTGCACAGAAACATAGGTACAATGAAGAAAAATGAGGATAAACAGTTTGTGGGATTTAGAAGAAAGATTTGAAGAATAAAATGTTATTAATTTGCAGGTTACAATAGCAGAGAAAACTATGGAGTAAAACGGAAAGAAGAGAATTGAAAACCTCTCTTCCTTTCTCCCTTTAATTTAAGATTTTCTTGGTCTTTTCAAGTATATCTTTGGTTTTGACTTTATAGCAAGAAATGTGTCATGTCAGTAATACACTTCTAAGTTTGATATTTTTATCCACAACAAAAATCCCATAGTGCACAGATCTGTGATAGTTTCATTCTTTGATTGTGCAGTGTGTGTATTGCTTTGCTACTCTGTTAGCTGCATGAGTTAGGGCAGGACAGGATGCTAGAGTGTGGACTTAAGTAAATATTGAGTACATAGTATGACTTTTTTCCATGTGGCTATCTCCTTGATATGAAAGGAGACCACAGCTTTTCCCTTTATATTAAAATATGTAGTACAGAGAAAATGCAATTGTTACATCTCCTCTACATTTCTATAGCTACATAGACCTTAGGCCATGTCTCTTTTTTGTTCTGTACAGTGCCAAGCACTCT
The DNA here is from genome assembly GCF_965140235.1 of Caretta caretta. Taxonomy (NCBI): domain Eukaryota; kingdom Metazoa; phylum Chordata; order Testudines; family Cheloniidae; genus Caretta; species Caretta caretta. The sequence continues at coordinate 58,999,440 of NC_134209.1, forward strand.
ATCAGCACTTAACTAATAACTGGAGCTGACTGAAAAATTGTCCCCCAAAATAAATTAATTAATTCATAAATCAAATCTGTTTATCAAAAAATGCTGACAATTTTTCAACTACCTATAACAATAACAAACGGGTAGCAATTATAATTAAATAAATTCTGCTGATAGTTAGATGATCTTTATAAAATAATGAGAGCGAGATTATACTGTATGCTACGTTAAGTTAAACAATATGTGCTTTTGCATTTTCTTTAAAAAACAAAACAAAAACTTTTAATCTGACTCTTGGCTTTAAACAGAAACATAACTTAGTGGGAGTAAATTGCATTCTCTCTGTTCTATCTTGCTGTAGTGACTGAAATAAGATTTACTATATCTCTTTCTGCTAGCCCTAGGAGCCAACACAACTTTGGAAAAGAGTGAGCTGGGTTCTATTCCTTTTCACATACTTTAAAGAGAAGAACAGATTTGCTACTACATGCTACCATAGGGATGCATAACAGCTATAAAACCATCTTAACCAGCTAACAGCCGTGTTAGTCTGTATTCGCAAAAAGAAAAGGAGTACTTGTGGCACCTTAGAGACTAACCAATTTATTTGAGCATGAGCTTTCGTGAGCTACAGCTCACTTCATCGGATGCATACCGTGGAAACTGCAGCAGACATTATATACACACAGAGATCATGAAACAATACCTCCTCCCACCCCACTGTCCTGCTGGTAATAGCTTATCTAAAGTGATCATCAAGTTGGGCCATTTCCTGCACAAATCCAGGTTTTCTCACCCTCCGGCCCCCCACACACAAACTCACTCTCCTGCTGGTAATAGCCCATCCAAAGTGACAACTCTCTTCACAATGTGCATGATAATCAAGGTGGGCCATTTCCAGCACAAATCCAGGTTTTCTCACCCCCCCCCATCCCCATACACACACAAACTCACTCTCCTGCTGGTAATAGCTCATCCAAAGTGACCACTCTCCCTACAATGTGCATGGTAATCAAGGTGGGCCATTTCCAGCACAAATCCAGGCTTTCTCACCTCCCTCCCCCTTTTCCCAGGGACACACACACACACACACAAATTCACTCTCCTGCTGGCAATAGCTCATCCAAACTGACCACTCTCCAAGTTTAAATCCAAGTTTAACCAGAACGTCTGGGGGCGGGGGTAGGAAAAAACAAGGGGAAATAGGCTACCTTGCATAATGACTTAGCCACTCCCAGTCTCTATTTAAGCCTAAATTAATAGTATCCAATTTGCAAATGAATTCCAATTCAGCAGTTTCTCGCTGGAGTCTGGATTTGAAGTTTTTTTGTTTTAAGATAGCGACCTTCATGTCTGTGATTGCGTGACCAGAGAGATTGAAGTGTTCTCCGACTGGTTTATGAATGTTATAATTCTTGACATCTGATTTGTGTCCATTTATTCTTTTACGTAGAGACTGTCCAGTTTGACCAATGTAAATGGCAGAGGGGCATTGCTGGCACATGCTGGCACTTTACCCTATTTAAGACAGTGGAGTTACACAAGTATAACTTAAAACAGAATAGGAAGACAATGGAGGTTGCACAGGTATTTCTAGGGCTATAATTTGGCTCTCAAAATCTGATCTGAGACTCCTAGACAATTCAAACTGTGCCAGATACAAGGAAATGGTTTCATTATTTATCACATCTCTTTCCTAAATTCCTATAAATATTTATTCAGTATTTCTATTATCTAGTATTTAGTCCAAGTGAACAAACACTTGAATACTGAGCAGAAAAAAATGTAAAGATGTATTCCCTCTGTAGAAATGTGGAAATATTAATTTTCTGTGAAATGAATATTCCAGATGTTTGGAGGAACACGAGGGCAGAGTGAAAGAATTAAATTCAGTAATGATGTACCATTTAGCTTAGACTGGTTATGAGAGGTCTAAATGTCAGAATCATCATCTTTTATGCATCATCCAACTCCCCTGGGGCTCCATGGCTCTGTCACTATGCAGAGAAGTTCTGCAACAGTTTGGACAGTTTTTTGTTTTGTTTTTTTCCCAAAAGATTCATTTGCCGTGAGTTTATCCCCAATAGGAGAATAAATTGATGTCATATTTGTAAAGGAAGAAAAGTGACTGATTCACTGTTGTAGATTGTTTAATAATCACTGATAAGTAGAAAAGAAATAGAGAATCTGTTTTGTCATATACAGGACATATAAACATTAGTCAAGGTAACCAACATACATTAATCATTCTTTGCTACTATACATTTGCAAAGTATTTACACAATGTTAAAAAGACAATGTTTGCTTGTGGCATCTCAAGCTGCAAAGCATTAATATTTTATCAATCCTTCTTTGTGAGAAAAAAATAGAAATATCTAAAGAGTTTGCTAAGCAGAATTATACTAATTCGAAGTGATGAGAAGGGCACCAGCTCCAAATGAGCTCCTGAGTTACATGGATTGTCCAAAATGTAAAATAAAAACACATTTTTGATCAAAAGCAATTATCTTTTTTTCCTCTGAAGTATGACATTTCACTGTGTAACTGCACAGGAAATTAAAACTCTTTTCACGGGTTTAATAATAGATGAGATATAGGCTTTGAAATAATTGTTTTTATTGAGTTCTGTCATTCTCTAGCACAGCATGCAAGCTGTAGTTCACAACTTGCACCTCTGTCAGCTCCAAGATGGATTAGAAAAAAGCAATAAAGGGTTCCATTTGGAGCCCCCCAGGAAACAAACAGGTGTCGGAAACAAAAGCAAATTTCCAACATTTTTCTTTTCATTCAGAGTTCTTTTTTCAGTAATATATGCTTGCCTGACAGAGTTCAGTGCAGCATCATACTTCTCATGCCAAATTTCTAATGAGCATACCTCTATAGTCTTGTATCATCATGTGGCAGCCACTGTCTGTTTTCATACCTATAGATCAGGTTTTCATGTAACAGGACACTTTTAAATCTCTATGTAGTGCCCAGAGGATTGTAAGTGTAAATTAATATGACATCCTATTAGATATGGGTCCCCAACAGAGCAACAGCAAACTATGGGGTTGTTGAACACTGTATCCAGATCTTAATGTTGCAAATGAAATCATAGAAATGTAGGGCTGGAAGGGACCTCTAGAAGTTATCAAGTCCCTTCATCTGCAATGTGACAGTACCAAGTAAATGTAGACCATCCCCGACTGGTGTTTGTCCAGCCTGTTTTTAAAAACCTCCAGGGATATATCTTCATAACAAGCTGAATCACAACACCAGATGTAAACTTACAAGTGTTTGAGATCCAGATCAAGAGTTGAATTCTAGATCTAATTTACTGTAACATTACTCCAGTTTCACAGTGGTGTAATTGCATTGAAGTTATATCAGTCTAAAAGTAGAGTATTGGGGTTAGCCGGGTTAGTCTGTATTCACAAAAACAACAAGGAGTCTGATGGCACCTCAAAGACTACCACATTTATTTGGCCGTAAGCTTTTGTGGGTACTATAAAGTGTGACCCACTTTTGTATACCATCATATAAATATGTTGTGATGGAAGTAGAACTGATATGTAATATTGTTATGAATACTGTAGGAGATACTGCACAATAATCTAAGGCTACTGAGCTGTAACAATTGTATTAACACTATATGTGACCTGGTTAGTGAGGGGAAGTTTTGTATATTGGTTTAAAAGATTGCTGTGTATGAATGTATATATGGACAGCAGGGCTTGGCAGACCTGTGGGTCCCTCCCAGTTCATGTCTTATGTTCCTAAAATCTCATGCTTCAGGGTTTCAGCAGGTCACCTCTAGGGGTCAGAAAGAGATATTTTTCTCACCAGAGTATTCTGGGTTTTTGTTTTTCTTCCTCTGAAATCTCAGAGATGACCACAGCTGGAGATGGGACACTGGATGGAGTGGGCCAGGGCTCTGAAGTGGTACTGAGAATTCTTTCTAAGGTGCTTGGCTAGCTGGTTCTTATTCACATGTTCAGAATCTAACTTATTCCATATGTGGAGTCACAAAGGAATTTTTCTGCAGATATGATTGACAGTGATCTTTGGGAGGGGATGGTTCTCCTTCAACATGGGGTGCAGATAACTTGCCAGGATCATCTGGGTATTTCTCACTTAAGCAGTTCCCTGCCATTATAGGAGCCTCAGACAATGGTACACCTCAGTCCCTCCTGGTCTCAGTTTGTGGCACACAATAGTTTAGTCTCCTGAGGGCTGTAGTACTTTTTGTCTACTTCAGGTTGTTTGATTTAGCGTGTGGGTGGCCTATAATGTACATGAGATCAAACTAGATGATCTGGTGGTCTTTTCTGGCCTTTAATTCCATCACACTGTTTTTGCATTGATTTAGATTAATAGGGGGCAGTAGAAAGAATGGACAGGAAGGGGACACAATGGCTCCGCAAAAAAGTAATCTTCAACCGAACACTTGAGGTGGCAGTTATAAGACTTTGCTTACTTCCAGGTTGAAATGACCCAGCTGTTTTGCCAGGTTGAGAACAAGAGACAAAAGGGAAAGCTAAAAAGTTACAGAAATTCTTCTAAAAACAAGGGGGCTCAATTGTCAGTGAGCTCTGACAGGGAAACAATCTGACAGGCTCTGAGGAGGAGGAGTCTGGAGTAGTTACGCCAGATCCAGGGAATGGGAAACCCTGAGGAAAGGCAGGTATCAGGATAGGCTGGTTTATTTTAAGACACAATTTCTGTAACATGATTTTTATCCAATAAATAATAATTTGCTTGAAAAAGGCTGTCTGGTCTCTAATTTCCAGGTTATTAGATCATTGCTCCCACAGGGAACAGAAATGCGGGGTCTGAGCCTACATCAGACTTGCTAAGGCAATCACTGCTTTCACCATGGCCCCCTCTGGAAGTGGGAGAATCAAATGATTCCATTCTGAGCCAAGTGGCAACTCGAAGCCTGAGACCTGGAAAGGGCATTCAACAAGACCTGGAGGAGTGGAAGATGCAGTTTGCCTAATAAATGTGAAACATATTCTAATGACATGTAGCTATATTTGTATCACTGCATATTTCCCTTTTTGTAAAATATTTGTTGCTTAGTAGAAAATATAGATTCTATTAGAATGCTATTAAACTCAGAGAATATTAAACTGTTTCCAGATGTCAAAAGCAAAAGAGTAGGTATGAATTACTCAAAATAATGTTGTCCATGTTAAAACATAACAGTGCAAATCAACATGAATACATTAAAAAACAGATGTGTTTACATTCTTTTGACACACACTTCAGTGTGTCAGCTGCTCATAGTGTCACAAGTCAATTGCACATCATAGAATCATAGAAATGTAGGGTTGGAAAGGACCTCAAGAGGTCATAAAATCCAGCCCCGTGCTGAGGCAGCACCAAGCATTCATATTCAAATATACGGTAATCTGGTAAAACTTCATTTCGCTGAGAAACGTGTGTAGGTAGTAAGGAGACACTGTTGCTCTGAATATCAAGAGAACACAAATACGGACTCTCTATTTTCAATGGGCATGTACAATAGTTATAGTTTTACAATTATTAATTAAGCCTCACTTAACATCCTTGAAACTGTTCTATTAGACTTGACTTCATTCATTGTGAGTATGCAGAAGTAGCTGTGGTTATGATTCTAGGCCATAGTTTCTCAGCCTGAGAATTGACTCCTAAAGTGATCACAAACCAGTCTATGGGGGGTGTCAAGGTTCCTTCCCCACTCTGAACTCTAGCGTACAGATGTGGGGACCTGCATGAAAACCCCCCTAAGCTTTTTTTTTTACCAGCTTAGGTTAAAACTTCCCCAAGATACAAACTATTTTACCTTTTGCCCTTGGACTTTATTGCTGCCACCACCAAGCATCTAACAAATATATCACAGGGAAAGAGCCCGCTTGGAAACGTCTTTGCCCCCAAAAATCCTCCCAAGCCCTACACCCCCTTTCCTGGGGAAGGCTTGATAAAAATCCTCACCAATTTGCATAGGTGAACACAGACCCAAACCCTTGGATCTTAAGAACAGTGAAAAAGGAATCACGTTCTTAAAAGAAGAATTTTAATTGAAGAAAAAGTAAAAGAATCACCTCTGTAAAATCAGGATGGTAAATACCTTACAGGGTAATCCGATTCAAAACATAGAGAATCCCTCTAGGCAAAACCTTAAGTTACAAAAAGACACAAAACCAGGAATATACATTCCATTCAGCACAACTTATTTTATCAGCCATTTAAACAAAACAGAATCTAACGCATATCCAGCTAGTTTACTTACTAAGTTCCATTCCTTTTCTGTTCCCGGCAAAAGCAACACACAGACTTAGCCCTGGTCTACACTAGGACTTTAGGTCGAATTTAGCAGCGTTAAATCGATTTAAACCTGCACCCGTCCACACAATGAAGCCCTTTATTTCGACTTAAAGGGCTCTTAAAATCGATTTCCTTACTCCACCCCTGACAAGTGGATTAGCGCTTAAATCGACGTTGCCGGCTCGAATTTGGGGTACTGTGGACACAATTCGATGGTATTGGCCTCTGGGAGCTATCCCTGAGTGCTCCATTCTGACCGCTCTGGACAGCACTCTCAACTCAGATGCACTGGCCAGGTAGACAGGAAAAGAACCGCGAACTTTTGAATCTCATTTCCTGTTTGGTCAGCGTGGCAAGCTGCAGGTGACCATGCAGAGCTCATCAGCACAGGTGACCATGATGGAGTCCCAGAATCGCAAAAGAGCTCCAGCATGGACCGAACGGGAGGTACGGGATCTGATTGCTGTTTGGGGAGAGGAATCCGTGCTATCAGAACTCCGTTCCAGTTTTCGAAATGCCAAAACCTTTCTGAAAATCTCCCAGGGCATGAAGGACAGAGGCCATAACAGGGACCCGAAGCAGTGCCGCGTGAAACTGAAGGAGCTGAGGCAAGCCTACCAGAAAACCAGAGAGGCGAACAGCCGCTCTGGGTCAGAGCCCCAAACATGCCGCTTCTATGATGAGCTGCATGCCATTTTAGGGGGTTCAGCCACCACTACCCCAGCCGTGTTGTTTGACTCCTTCAATGGAGATGGAGGCAATACGGAAGTAGGTTTTGGGGATGAAGAAGATGATGATGAGGAGGAGGTTGTAGATAGCTCACAGCAAGCAAGCGGAGAAACCGGTTTTCCCGACAGCCAGGAACTGTTTCTCACCCTAGACCTGGAGCCAGTACCCCCCGAACCCAGCAGGCGGAGAAGGGACCTCTGGTGAGTGTACCTTTTAAAATGCTATACATGGTTTAAAAGCAAGCATGTGAAAGGATTACTTTGCCCTGGCATTTGCGGTTCTCCTAGATGTAGTCCTAAAGCCTTTGCAAAAGGTTTCTGGGGAGGGCAGCCTTATTTCGTCCTTCATGGTAGGACACTTTACCACTCCAGGCCAGTAACACGTACTCGGGAATCACTGTAGAACAAAGCATTGCAGTGTATGTTTGCTGGCATTCAACCCAAATCCGTTCTTTATCTCTCTGTGTTATCCTCAGGAGAGTGAGATATAATTCATGGTCACCTGGTTGAAATAGAGTGCTTTTCTTCAGGGGACACTCAGAGGAGCCCATTCCTGCTGGGCTGTTTGCCTGTGGCTAAACAGAAATGTTCCCCGCTGTTAGCCACAGGGAGGGGAGAAGGTTGAGGGGGTAGTCACGCGGTGGGAGGAGGCAAAATGCGACCTTGTAACGAAAGCACATGTGCTATGTATGTAATGTTAACAGCAAGGTTTACCCTGAAAGAGTGTAGCGACTGTTTTATAAAATGTGTCTTTTTAAATACCGCTGTCCCTTTTTTTTTCTCCACCAGCTGCATGTGTTTCAATGATCACAGGATCTTCTCCTTCCCAGAGGCTAGTGAAGCTTAGAAAGAAAAAAAAACGCACTCGCGATGAAATGTTCTCCGAGCTCATGCTGTCCTCCCACATAGACAGAGCACAGACGAATGCGTGGAGGCAAATAATGTCAGAGTGCAGGAAAGCACAAAATGACCGGGAGGAGAGGTGGCGGGCTGAAGAGAGTAAGTGGCGGGCTGAAGAGAGTAAGTGGCGGGCTGAAGAGAGTAAGTGGTGGGCTGAAGACAGGGCTGAAGCTCAAATGTGGCGGCAGCGTGATGAGAGGAGGCAGGATTCAATGCTGAGGCTGCTGCAGGACCAAACCAGTATGCTCCAGTGTATGGTTGAGCTGCAGCAAAGGCAGCTGGAGCACAGACTGCCACTGCTGCCCCTCTGTAACCAACCGCCCTCCTCCCCAAGTTCCATAGTCTCCACACCCAGACGCCCAAGAACGCGGTGGGGGGGCCTCCGGCCAACCAGCCACTCCACCACAGAGGATTGCCCAAAAAAAAGAAGGCTGTCATTCAATAAATTTTAAAGTTGTAAACTTTTAAAGTGCTGTGCTTAAAGTGCTGTGTGGCATTTTCCTTCCCTCTTCCACCACCCCTCCTGGGATACCTTGGTAGTCATCCCCCTATTTGTGTGATGAATGAATAAAGAATGCATGACTGTGAAGCAGCAATGACTTTATTGCCTCTGCAAGCAATGATTAAAGGGAGGAGGGGAGGGTGGTTAGCTTACAGGGAAGTAGAGTGAACCAAGGGGCGGGGGGTTTCATCAAGGAGAAACAAACAGAACTTTCACACCGTAGCCTGGCCAGTCATGAAACTGGTTTTCAAAGCTTCTCTGATGCGTACCGCGCCCTCCTGTGCTCTTCTAACCGCCCTGGTGTCTGGCTGCGCGTAACCAGCAGCTAGGCGATTTGCCTCAACCTCCCACCCCGCCATAAACGTCTCCCCCTTACTCTCACAGATATTGTGGAGCACACAGCAAGCAGTAATAACAGTGGGAATATTGGTTTCGCTGAGGTCTAAGCGAGTCAGTAAACTGCGCCAGCGCGCCTTTAAACGTCCAAATGCACATTCTACCACCATTCTGCACTTGCTCAGCCTGTAGTTGAACAGCTCCTGACTACTGTCCAGGCTGCCTGTGTACGGCTTCATGAGCCATGGCATTAAGGGGTAGGCTGGGTCCCCAAGGATACATATAGGCATTTCAACATCCCCAACAGTTATTTTCTGGTCTGGGAATAAAGTCCCTTCCTGCAGCTTTTGAAACAGACCAGAGTTCCTGAAGATGCGAGCATCATGCACCTTTCCCGGCCATCCCACGTTGATGTTGGTGAAACGTCCCTTGTGATCCACCAGAGCTTGCAGCACTATCAAAAAGTATCCCTTGCGGTTTATGTACTCGGCGGCTTCGTGCTCCGGTGCCAAGATAGGGATATGGGTTCCGTCTATAGCCCCACCACAGTTAGGGAATCCCATTGCAGCAAAGCCATCCACTCTGACCTGCACATTTCCCAGGGTCACTACCCTTGATATCAGCAGATCTTTGATTGCGTGGGCTACTTGCATCACAGCAGCCCCCACAGTAGATTTGCCCACTCCAAATTGATTCCCAACTGACCGATAGCTGTCTGGCGTTGCAAGCTTCCACAGGGCTATCGCCACTCGCTTCTCAACTGTGAGGGCTGCTCTCATCTTGGTATTCATGCGCTTCAGGGCAGGGGAAAGCAAGTCACAAAGTTCCATGAAAGTGCCCCTATGCATGCGAAAGTTTCGCAGCCACTGGGAATCGTCCCAGACCTGCAACACTATGCGGTCCCACCAGTCTGTGCTTGTTTCCCAAGCCCAGAATCGGCGTTCCACAGCATGAACCTGCCCCATTAGCACCATGATGCATGCATTGTCAGGGCCCATGCTTTCAGAGAAATCTGTGTCCATGTCCTGATCACTCACGGGACCGCGCTGACGTCGCCTCCTCGCCCGGTATCACGTTGCCATGTTCTGGTTCTGCATATACTGCTGGATAATGCGTGTGGTGGTTAATGTGCTCCTAATTGCCAAAGTGAGCTGAGCGGCCTCCATGCTTGCCTTTTTCTGGCGTCCGCACAGAAAAAAGGCGAGGAACGATTGTCTGCCGTTGCTCTGACGGAGGGAGGGGTGACTGACGACACGGCTTACAGGGTTGGCTTCAGGGAGCTAAAATCACCAAAGGGTGTGCCTGTACATCAAGGAGTATTTCAGGCAGGACTGCACGGAGGGTTCCAATAAGAAATGGTGCACCTAAGTTATCGTTGTTATTGGAACAAGGAGGTTAGCCTGGCCTCTGATTGATACATGGCTAGATTTACCTCGCTGCACCTTCTCTGTGAGTGACTGCAGTGTGATCTAGACAGGGGAGGAGGCAAATGAGTACAAAACAAATCTGGTCTATTTCTTGTTCTGACCCACTCCATCTATCTTTTACATCTTTGGCTGGCAGCAGACGGTGCAGAAGGACTGCATGCCATCCACATCTCATGGCTGCTCGGCAGAAGATGGTACAGTACGACTGCTAGCCATCTTCATCTCTTGCCTGCCTGGCAGAAGATGGTACAGTACGACTGCTAGCAGTCCGTATCGCCTGCCCGCTCACCATAAGACGGTTCAATAGGACTGACTGCAGGACTAAAGAGAATGACCTGCTCAAGTCACTCCAAATTTAGTCCCTGCGCCCATGTCTGCCCAGGCGCTCCCAGCCGACGTGGCCAGGAGCACCTCGGACATGACGAGGACGACTACCAATCGTATTGCACCGTCTGCTGCCAGAAGGCAATGGGTTGCTGCTACTGTGCAGCAAAGCCGTACCGCGTCTGCCAGCACCCAGGAGACATAGGGTGACGGTTACCTGAGCTGGCTCCATGCTTGCCGTGGTATGGCGTCTGCACAGGTAACTCAGGAAAAAAGGCGCGAAATGATTGTCTGCCCTTGCTTTCACGGAGGGAGGGAGGGAACGGGGGCCTGTCGACACGTACCCAGAACCACCCGCGACAATGTTTTAGCCCCATCAGAGTGCTCCATTGTGACTGCTCTGGACAGCACTCTCAGATGCCCGATTGTTTGCCATTGCTCTGACGCTGGGAGGGGCGCTTACAGGGTTGGCTTCAGGGAGCTAAAATAAACAAAGGGGGTGGCTTTACATCAAGGAGTATTTCAGGCAGGACTTCACGGAGGGTTCCAATAAGAAATGGTGCACCTAAGTTATTGTCCTTATTGGAACAAGAAGGTTAGCCTGGCCTCTGATTGATACATGGCTAGATTTACTTCGCTGCACCTTCTCTGTAAGTGACTGCAGTGTGGTCTAGAAGAATGAGTCCCCTAGACAGGGGAGGGAGGGAAGCAAATGAGTACAAAACAAATCTGGTCTATTTCTTGTTTTGATCCACTCCATCTATCTTTTACATCTTTGGCTGGCAGCAGACGGTGCAGAAGGACTGCATGCCATCCCCATCTCATGGCTGCTCGGCAGAAGATGGTACAGTACGACTGCTAGCAGTCCGTATCGCCTGCCCGCTCACCATAAGACGGTTCAATAGGACTGACTGCAGGACTAAAGAGAATGACCTGCTCAAGTCACTCCAAATTTAGTCCCTGCGCCCATGTCTGCCCAGGCGCTCCTGATCGACCTCACAGAGGCGACCAGGAGCACCTCAGACATGACGATGACGGCTACCAGTCGTACTGTACCATCTGCTGCCACAAGGCAAGGGGTTGCTGCTACTGTGTAGCAATGCCGTACCGCGTCTGCCAGCACCCAGGAGACATAGGGTGACGGTTACCTGAGCGGGCTCCATGCTTGCCGTGGTATGGCGTCTGCACAGGTAACTCAGGAAAAAAGGCGCGAAATGATTGTCTGCCCTTGCTTTCATGGGGGGAGGGAGGGAACGGGGGGCTGACGATATGTACCCAGAACCACCCGCGACAATGTTTTAGCCCCATCAGGCATTGGGATCTCAACCCAGAATTCCAATGGGCAGCGGAGACTGCGGGAACTGTGGGATAGCTACCCACAGTGCAACGCTCCGGAAGTCGACGCTTGCCTCGGTACTGTGGAAGCGCTCCGCCGAGTTAATGCACTTAATGCACTTAGAGCATTTTCTGTGGGGACACACACACTCGAATATATAAAACCGATTTCTAAAAAACCGACTTCTATAAATTCGACCTAATTTCGTAGTGTAGACATACCCAGAGAGAACCTTTGTTTCTCCCCCCCTCCAGCTTTGAAAGTATCTTATCTCCTCATTGGTCATTTTGGTCAGGTAGCGAGGTTATCCTAGCTTCTTAACCCTTTACAGGTGAAAGGGTTTTTCCTCTGGCCAGGAGCGATTTTAAAGGTGTTTACACTTCCCTTTATATTTATGACAGGGGGGTTGTGGTCACTCACTCATTTTTTATTAGATAGCTCCTTGTTTAGTTTGTAGCTAAATAGGAGGTTCTGATGTAATATGGAGTCAAAATATTAAAAAAAAATTGTGAACCACTGTCTAGGCAAAATAAAATCAAACAAGGTAAGCAGTAGGTTTTGACCTTAACATATTCAAGTCTAGGTTGAACAGTATTGGGGCATAGATATCCAGTAATATAGACTGCAGATCTGAGGGATCCACAAATATTTCCTAATTTGGAATAAATGTGGCAGACAGATCATGAGTTACATTGACTAAAATAATGTACAGTGGTCATATATATTGGTTTGACTGCTTGTGTGACTACTACCATTGTTCTTCTGGTCAAGGGTTATACCCCTTTCTGAAATCACATGTCTCAAACAAGAAAGCTTTTTCTGTCTAGCATGGCACTTAAAAACATTCCTTTTCAGTACAGCCTTACATTCAACCACAGCTCTCAAATTTTCTTGATAGTGTGTTAGAATGTTTCTGTACACTTTAATAGCATCCAGATAACTGAACCCCCTAGACTGGCCTTTCAACATCAGTGACATTAACAATGTGTAGGCTTAAATCTGTAAAAAGGACCATTATCAGTTTCAAATTTCAGATCCGAAAACTCTGCAGGTATACAAGTGTCACCAGTGTATTAAGGCAGCAAAGCACAGGGATTGCTTTCTTCAAATAAGTCACAAAGCACAGATGAGATTTTGTAAGCTGTGCACTCTGAAAACATTGTAGGTAAATAGATTGTCAGGATTGACACAAGTAAATCAGTATCTAGTATCAGTTTATTGGAGTGTGTATTTTCTCCAGAGGTTCAAATGTCAAGATAGCAAAGTATTTTATGAACAGGTTAAGGTGAACTGCAGTTATCTACACTAAGGACCGTTAATGCCAAGGGGCAGTAACTTCATGTATCTGATTTCTGTGGTGAGAACTTGAGGCATATTTAAGCAAAATCTCCTATTTTTTTCCACATTGATGACTGTGAACAACTTTTGCAGAGAATCCTACATTGCTAGCTATGTCAAGCATGACTGATGCAATGGAAGTGGCTGACATTCATGATTCTTACTATGTATATGAACCATACTGTGTTTATGACTCTTCCAGTCTGAAGATGGTCTTGGAGACTGCAGTGTTAATTTAGTGTTTGAATATAGTGTACAATAGCCTGAGCAATTCCTTGTCAACTGCTATGGTTCATGCAGTTAATGTAACTCTGCACAGATTTCTGAAAAGTGGCGTCCATTTCAAGTAGTACTCACTCGCATAAGCTACAGAATAATTTCCCACTCATCCCACCTTAGGTTGCCATATAATGGTGGGGGAGGGTGTAAAGAGTCCTAATCCATGGTGGCCCAGGTAAGGGCTGGATAGCAGCCTGGGCACTTGGTCAGAGGGCACTAGCAAGTAGCTCCTTCCCGGAAGAAACTCTTCTGTGGGAGGGAAGAAGGTGAAGCTATTGTGCTCATCTATAGCAAGAGGGAGGCACCATTTAGTGGGCATAGTAAAATACTCCTCCAGCACAGGCAGGAATATCTAGGTATCCTTGTCCCTCCCTGAAGAATATCTGCTGATGTTCACCCTTTGGTGGAGTAGACAGCGCAGAGCCAACTCAAAAAATGATAGAGAATTTTCACTTAAAAAAAAATTAGGAATCACTTTTTGTTCCACAGGTTTCAATTCAGTTCAGTTTTACTTCATGTATATTTTTATTAAAAAAAATTCTGTTTTTAAATGTTCAGATATTTTTCCTCCCCATTTCTCCCTCCCCCCCACTCCCTCACCCCCTTTTCTTTCTTTGCCATTTGGCATGGGCTGCATATGAAAAAGGGGGAATAAAAGGGGATTACCCCCCTCCTCCAGAAAACTTTAAACAGCTCTAGCTGTAGCTAACATTCAACATGATATAGTGCAAATTAGGAGTAATTCAATTGAAACCACTAGACTGTCAAGGTGCTCTCTGCATGGAACCTAAAAAGGTAGATAGAAAGTGGCTATAAGCCACAATTCTGTTTCCCAATCCTGGAGAAAGCCTGGGGCTGCTATGAATTATGCTAACAGTAACGGTCCTCTAAAGAACCCTCCCATTAACTGCTGATGCTGTGTTCCCCTATGTCCAGGGCAAAGACTGGGTGGCATAGAACTGATGTTGGCTTTATGCCACACAACGATTCTTGTACATCAGTGGAATCCTGAGCTGCCCCATTAGCTTAGTTTTCCAGCTCTTACTTTGCTGCCAGAGTAGCAACAAGCAATTGGAAAGGAAGGTCAAGGATCTGGCCCAGTGGAGTTATACCGGTATCAAACTGCTGTGAGGGGAGAAACAGGCAAATAATTTGAACCTTATGAGAGTCATCCGGCTAGTTTATTCCAACAGCAACTAAAATTAGTATGTAACATCATTTCTACTTTCTTGTGATGATAGAAGTTATCTGCAGGTAATATAAGATTTTGGTGTCTCCAATAGCTTTGAAATAAAATTATTTTTAACAGAAACATATCCATACGCAGCAGAGAATAACACCAGGATTTCCAACATACAATTTGGGAGCCTTAATGTTTCATCTTTCCTGCAGTAAGGCTGATTGTGGGGTTTTTTTTCCCCCCCTGCAAGATCTCAGCAGTATTGTAAATTCGCCCTACGTGGCAGTAATCTCCCGAAGGAGAAGAGAGCTCTGTAACTATTCTGGTTACAGTTCTTGGGACAGAGGGGAAATCTCCAAGTAAAGAGTCATAAAATTAATGCATTTATTTTGAAAAGGTATTTCCATTAAAAACTGCACATACACTTTAAGTGTGGCCATAGTTTGAGTCTTTTTCTAGAAACTGCAAGCTCTTGGTACTTTGGCTTACTTTTCACAGTATGTATGTTTATATTAAAGAATTTAAAAGAAAGGGTCAACTAGAGGCACAAAATGCACTGCTGGATTAAAAACAGAGCTTTTTCTAGAGAAATCCACAACATAATGAAATGATAGTTCTGTACTGTAAAGTCACAATGTAAATTATTATGTATTACTTTTATAGTAAAGGCCCAAATCATGATCAAAGCCTTATTAGTCTGGGTCCTGGATGGATATAAAATCAAAGTCAGTCCCTATTCTGAAGATACTATAGTCTAAGATCCAGATCTGGACACTACCATTCCCCATGGAGAATAGTGCTTTACACATTGAAATCAATGGGACGTTTCCAAATAAATGCGAAAGTATTCCACTGAGAGAAAAGGGAGCAAAAGTGTCAGAATCTGACCCTAAATTAGAAAATTCATTTAAACTTGCTGAATAAAACTATGCCAATATTTATTATATTACAAAGTTAGAACATAATCTAGAATATTTTTTGAAAACTAAAAAACGAAAAAGGTGTATCCTAAAAAAGGATTTCATTTTTACTGCCATCTTCACTCATGGTGTCTCCTCAACACCACCCAAACTGGTTTACTTAATCCTGCTGAATTTGCCAAAGATAATATATTTTCCTAAACAAGATGCATCCACTATATGTAGCTCCAAATTCCTATGTCTCAAGATGACAAAAAAAATAAATAAAAGAGCAAGGCAACAAAACAACTGTAAACCTACATAAATCATTTTAGGGGTGCACAATGGTCTTGCCATTTCTCAAATAAAAGAATGCTATATGTGGAGGCTGCTTGTTAAGCCTCTTAGTAGCTGTTGAGAGGGCCTCTGCGATAGAAGGCATGAATGACGGGTGAAAACAGATTTTAAATGAGTTTCATGAGACAGGTTTATAAGGTCACTGAATGTACACAAATGGAGAGAGAGAAAAACAGATATGTGAGTACTGTAGCCCCTCAGCCCAATAAGCTTACATAGATACACAGAAGTGCCTGGAATCTGAACTGGCAAATTTTACATTTTGGTCATCCCTCCTTTGAGCAAAACAATTTTAATGATTTAGACCAAATTCTGCAGGTGCAAATCTGGAATAACTTACTTGGTTTCAATGATTTCAATTTACCTCTTGGCCCATAATTGGCAAATGGCTTCTGAAGTCGCTTCTGCTGCTGTGGGTGTTTTCACCTCTCTCTCTCTCTCTCTCTCTCTCTCTCAAAAAAAAGTCCAAAATATAGGCTAAATTTCAATAGCTTGTGCATGTTCCAGAGTCTGGAAGCAGAAGATATATAAAATAAGATTAGAAACTAGGTGCACATTTTTCACAGTGAGGGTTATCCACCATTGGAACAACTTACAGAGGGATGCAGTGAATTCTCTCTAACTTGTAGTCTTTAAATCAAGATTGGATATAATTCTAAAGAATATGCTGTAGCGCATCCAGCAGTTAGGGGCTTGATGCAAAAATCACTTAGGTTATTCTATGGCCTGTGTTACATAGGTCAGACTAGATGGGTGAGGTAATATCTTTTATTGGACCAACTTTTATTGGTGAGAGAGACAAGCTCTGGAGCTTATACAGAGCTCTTCTTGAAAGCAGGTCTCTCTTACCAACAGAAGTTGGTCCAATAAAAGATATTACCTCACCCACCTTGTCTCTCCCATACCCTGGGCCCGACACCGCTACAACAACACTGCATAGGTCAGACTAGATAATCAGTCAGCCCAATAATGTCCATTAATTTATATTTATTTTGTTTTTTCTCCCACTGTTTTCTCTTGCAAGGATCAGACATAATGATGGTGTTGCACAGCTACCAGGGGCTGATGTTCCCACAAGGCTACAATATATTATATACAAGAGTTTTGTGGCAGTGGGCTAGTAAAACAGTTGACGTATTTTTAAAATGTGTAGATGGCAAGAGCATGAAGAGTTCAGTTTGTTAATTAACCCTACGGCATAGGCCTAGCACTCCTATGAAGTCAGTGCAATTATTTCATACACAATGGATGTAACTGATTGGTCCAGTGGGTTGATTTTATCCCATTTATTTTAATGCAGTTCTACCAGGAATATATTTGGACCGCTCTCTCTTGTATAAGTGTTTGTTTCTCTGGAGAATGTCTGTCTGAGCTGACTAAATTCTCAAGAAAACACTTTTTTAACACTTCACTTTAATTATGTATTTATTTATTTATTTATCTGTCTGCTGTTGGCCTGGCAGCCTCATGTGCAGTTCCTGTAAAATGATGATTTATAATTCTTGTACTCTGAGTATTTGTGCATGGTCCTTAGGGGCTCAGTAAGACTCTACGTAGTGTACTCAATTTATAAGGCTGTGGCAACTAGTGTCTGAGAACTTGAACTCACTAAATAGGAGCTTATTGTCTAAATAATTCTAGTCTACAATGATACATTTAAAAATCGGGGTGGGGGAGTTGGGGTTTTTTTTTTTTTGGTAAATGTAAAAAAAATCTTTTTTCTGCCTGCTTGTTATCTGGTACTATATTATTAACTCTAGGAATATAATTTGTGTCACAATTATTTGTCATTTTAGGGCTGAATAAGACTCATCTATGCTATCAGCACAATCAGATCAGGTGACCTAGTTGTTGGTTGCAAAATGCTTAGCAGGGAAGGTAATTAGCAAATATCTATCTCCAACTGTTTTTCAAAGATTGTAACAAATATGAGGTGCACAAATACCCTTTCTATTCTAAACTCATAGTCCTTTTTGCATCCTGCACTGCTAATGAATGCAAGAAAGCAACAATATCTTTTTACATAAGAATATTTTAGGATAATATACATAAAGAAGACAATTTGTAAGTAATCCGTAAATTCCATTCGACCCCCCTCCTTCCCCAAAAGAGGTTTTGAAAAGTGAAATCTCTCTTTTTCCCACTTCTATCAAATTTCCAGTTGTGCAAATGGTAGCAGGTAAAACTGCTTGGGAGTTTTGTTTTACAAAATAAACCAAAACCAGAGATGTTTCTGATATGGCACCCTTTTAATCTGAAACCTTCCTGCCTCCTAAAGTTCTGGGAAGAGGAGTGTAGATATGGTGTTATACCTTAGACCCATCTATATTAATTCTGCAAAATTTAAAGAAGAAAACCACACACACCCCTTTGATCATTTAAAGCAAAACATCTTTTTATAAATACATTTGTTTGTTTAAAGGGGAAATATGTGTGCTATATTTGGTAATAAGTAATACTATTCATATATGGTCTCTACCATGAGAAGAAGGATGGTTAGAGCAGTAGCTTGGCATTCATTTGAACCAGGAGGGTATTCTTTCCTGTGCTAAAACTTCCTGTGTGTCTTTGGACAAGTCAGTTTCGGGTATGTCGACTTTGGAGTTGGAGATATAATTTGTAGCTCAGATTGAGCGGCAATGCTTAAAATAGTGGTGCAGTGGTGTCTATGCTCCTGGCAGCATAACCGGCTAGATGCCTCAAGTACGATCCAGTCTTAAACCCCAGGGACCTAGCCCATCCCATCACCCATGCAGCCACAGCTACACTGCTATGTTTAGTGTGCTAGGTGGATGAGAGCTAATGCAGATATGTATACCCAAGATGGAAATTACACCTCCAGCTCCAGTGCAGACATACCCTTAGTCATCAAGGCCCAGAACCTCAAAGGGAGTTAGGCATACCTTAGAGGATCTGGGCATCAGTTCCCCTTCTGTAAAAAGGGGATAATATCACTGCCCTACCTCACAGAGGTGTTGAGGATAAATGTTATTTAAAAATGTGAGGCGTTCAGATACTTAGGTATTTATACAGCCCCCATTACCAAACAGACATGGAGGGTTGAAAACTATAATATACATTTTAACTGTCTTGTGATGAAGGCAGGAAAAAAAACATCTGTGTTGTAACTTGTTTCTTTGACATAGCTTTATCAGAAGTAAAGATGGTGCCTTAACCCATGATTACAAATTTCTATTCCATACTCTGTTTACGACTTTAAAAAAAAAATCTTTGTTGATAGACTATAAATTACATCTATGAAATTGTAAAACATCCAGTAGTGTGTATAATGCAATATTCCAATCTATTATATTTAAATGTAAGGAGGTTTTTAAAAAAAACAAAAAAAAACAGCCTCTTGTTCTTCCTCTCAGTGCACAATTGTCATAATGCAGAAGGAAAAACAATCATTTTATCTTAGAGCATTTTATGGAAATTTATATAAATGTATACTCAAAGCACATATTACATTCCAATGTAGCACCCAGTAGATACCTCAAACAACTTGATTCTCCTGTTAGAAGTGGATGAAAATTTACAGTGTCATATTACTCCGAAATATTTCCAGTGCTGATGGCAGAAACCAAAACTCAATTATACTAATAATTACTAGAAAAATAAATTTTACAAGTCCATATTACAATGCATATCTTAAACATACACATCAGTTAATAAAGAGAATAATAAAGGCAAAAGGGTTTTTTTTTCCTATTGAAAATTTATCTACTTTGTAGAGAGGGCACAAATCATAACCTTTTAATGCTCCCTCCCTAACCACCATTGTCCTAGAACTATGGGTGGGGAGGGGGAGGGCATTTTGTATAATTCAGAGAAAATGGAGCTCAGTTTGGTTTAGTATTATAAATCAAGCCCTTCCCCTCCCCTTCTTTCCTCCTATTTTCCTCCCCCAAAAGTTGCTATTCTTATTACTAAAAAGAAAAGGAGTACTTGTGGCACCTTAGAGACTAACCAATTTATTTGAGCATGAGCTTTCGTGAGCTACAGCTCACTTCATCAGATGTATACCGTGGAAACTGCAGCAGACTTTATATACACACAGAGAATATGAAACAATACCTCCTCCCACCCCACTGTCCTGCTGGTAATAGCTTATCTAAAGTGATCATCAGGTGGGCCATTTCCAGCACAAAAAAATGGCCCACCTGATGATCACTTTAGATAAGCTATTACCAGCAGGACAGTGGGGTGGGAGGAGGTATTGTTTCATATTCTCTGTGTGTATATAAAGTCTGCTGCAGTTTCCACGGTATACATCTGATGAAGTGAGCTGTAGCTCACGAAAGCTTATACTCAAATAAATTGGTTAGTCTCTAAGGTGCCACAAGTACTCCTTTTCTTTTTGCGAATACAGACTAACACGGCTGTTACTCTGAAACCTATTCTTATTACTATTGTGCATATACATTTTCGAAAGAAATCAGTATAATTTAGAGGTTTGATTTTTGCAAAACCTCCATTTACACATTTTCTGCTAGACAGAGCTTTAATGACTACATGTAATTAATTACTTTTCTTTGGTTTACATTGTGCTAATCAAATTGTCTTAGGTAAAAAAGTTGTCTTGCCCCAACCTTCTATTCATTAACAGTGCAGGCTCTGGAGTAGGACCAGGAATTTAGAACAGCAAGGATATTTGTACCCCTTCTCACATCTGCTGCAATCTTTGCAACACAAATATATGTGTTCTCTTAGGTTGCTTCTTAACACTCTCCTTATCTTCAGGGGATGGTATCAGACTCTTCCTGGCTATCTTATCTGTAATATAAATGAAGTAATAGATAAGAAATCACATACAAAATGGTTATGCTACTATACTAGCGCTAAAATGGCTTGTGATGTGTCTGGATCTCAGGATTTAGTTTACTTTTTGTTACATTGTATAAAAATACAGTATCTAAAATTCCATGTGCTCTTAACTAAAACAACAAGCAAAATCACTTTACTGCAGCGGATCTTGCTTTAGCCTCTGTAATAAGTGAAAGTTTCAGTTACCTGTCCAGCTAGCGTAGGGTGATTCTGTACACAGAACAGGATGG
Source organism: Caretta caretta (assembly GCF_965140235.1). NCBI lineage: Eukaryota > Metazoa > Chordata > Testudines > Cheloniidae > Caretta > Caretta caretta. The sequence goes on from NC_134209.1 coordinate 59,020,382, forward strand.
ACACACACACACACACACACACACACACAGAGCCTTTTGCTGAAATGCATATTATCCTTACATTTTATTCTGAAGCCACAGCCATACGTATTAATACTTTTCACTGACAGGCAAATGTATTGTGGAGACATTATCCAGATTTATGTGAAACTTGGCAGTTTTAATTCACAGTGTTTAGTTTAACTTTTGTTTTCAAGTATATTTACAAAGCAGGAGTTTTGCACTGAGTTTTGTGTTCAAACCCAATTCAAAGTGAAACTCAGTTGATCTGATCAGGACCGGCCTACAACATTTTGGCACCTGAGGTGGGGAGCTCAAATGACACCCCCATGCCTCCTCGCTTGGGCCAAAACTTTGAAAGGTCTCAATTCTGCCTTCTTCCTGTTCTACTCCTCTCATGGTACTGGTCTGATACCTACCCCAATAAAGGAGAACTAACAACTTAAAATGCCTTGTTCAAAAATTTTAAGTAACACTTAACTTTCAAATGTAACTTTTCTTGTCTGCATAGTAAACACTGGCATTTTTATCTGTTTGAATAATCAAAGCAGTGCTTTCTGTGCCTTCCTGGTTGCAAAGATTTGAACTGCTTCCTGCTGAAGGTTCACAGTCTGGGCCAGCTCATGCTCTATTGAGATGGTTGCAAGGCCGACCAGCCTCTCCTGTGTCACTATGGAGCATAGATGTGTTTTTATTAACTTCAGCTTGGAAAACTGAGTTCTCCACTGGCAACCATTACAGGAAGTGTTAGAAGTATGCACAGAGCAACAAAAGCATTTGGAAAGAGGGTGGTCATCTTATTTGTGAACATATATTCCAGAGGAGCCTTTGGAGTTGATCCTGCTGAAATGTAACTTGAAAGGGCTTTCAGTTCATCACCTAAATCACTAGCATCAATATCACGCATGTCATCATGTGTCAACACTGTCTCTAAGTGCCCTGCATTGCTGGTGTAGGTCTTCTTCAGGCATAGTGAGGAGTTTTGGAATATCATACAACATCCCAAATATACTGCTGTGTTCCTTGAGCTGCATGAAACGTTCAACTGACTGTATTGCACAATCTAGCACCTGGTTAAATAATTCAACTTTGAATTGTTGTTTGGGGTTTCTTATGGGATTGTCCTGTGCCTCATAGTCAAAATGTCATCGTCTTTGGTGACTCTTGCATTCTTGAATGGGTGGAAAAATAGCTTCAGTGTGAAGTTCCCCTGCCAACTTCTGTGCACTCTTCAGAGCATTTTGAAATCCCTCATCTGACTGAAGACTGTAGGTATGACTTTGCTTTGTCCAGTTGTTCCATTGCTCCAGATATATCAAGGTCAACACCTTGGGGTCTCTTGCTTACAACGTTTATTTCAAACAGTATGTCATGCCACACCACTAAGACAAACAGAAATTTGAAGTTATGTATGTTTCTAGTGATTCCATTTCCCTCTGCCACTGTTCTTCCATGAACAGTTCCTGTCATAGCATTATCCTCCATAATGGCAACTATGGCATCAACTATTTTCCTAATTTGGTGTTTGATAGGCTTTATCGCCTCCACTCGACTTTCCCATTGTGTGACACTCAGTGGTTTTGGAGTCAGAGAGGATGTTCCCAGATGTTGCTTCAAAATTTGCCATCAATGAGTTAATGCAGAGAAGAATACATAGATGCTTTGAATTACATTAAAAAATTCAGCGGCCTCACTAGAAGCTGATGCTGCATCACTGACCACCAAGTTCAATGAATGGGAACTGCATGAGAACTGCCTGGGACAAAAAAAGCTCCTCACCACTCTCATTCTCACTGGGGCCGGAAGGCTCACCGTGAACATTTATGTCTATAAAAAGAAAAGGAGTACTTGTGGCACCTTAGAGACTAACCAATTTATTTGAGCATGAGCTTTCGTGAGCTACAGCTCACTTCATCAGATGTTTACCGTGGAAACTGCAGCAGACTTTATATACATATACATATATACATATATATATATATGTTTCCACGGTAAACATCTGATGAAGTGAGCTGTAGCTCACGAAAGCTCATGCTCAAATAAATTGGTTAGTCTCTAAGGTGCCACAAGTACTCCTTTTCTTTTTGCGAATACAGACTAACACGGCTGTTCCTCTGAAACCTGTCATTTATGTCTATGTATCTCAGGAGAGCTCCTTCCTGCTTAGATAGAAAAGCTTCCTTTGCTTTCTTTCTTTTTCTGAATGCTGTCCCAGAGGGGCATTTTCTTCTTTCACTCATGACTGCTGTTCTGTACCAGCTATAGTGACTCTCAACACTCAATTGAAGGGGACAAATACACAGGCTGGTAGCAGGGCCTGAGTGAGGGAAGCTATCAGAGTCTTAAGGGCCTAACTGGCTCTTACTACTTCAGTTGACTGCCTGTTCTCCTCAAGTGGGTTCAGGGAAGCAGCAGGAAACAGGAAGCTCCCTGAGAAGCTGGTGTTAATCTCTGCAGGATCCTGGGGATGCTAGAGAGGTACATAAGAGGCTCCTCCTCCTCTCTCTCCCTGGAGCTCCTGCTGCTTTCTGCTATTCCCTCTCACCTTTTCTCCTGCCTACCTGTTATGTTTCTTGTGCCCTCCTTCCTCCAGCACAGCACTCTATCATCTCTGTGCATCTAGAGCAGAGAGAATACATATGCACCAGAAGCAGACACAATTTTCTACACTCTGGGTCCTAGCGGTTCCCCCCCACCACAATCTGGCACCTGAGGCGGCCGCCTCAGTTCGCCTCATGGAAAGCCCAGCCCTGGAACTGATTGTGTTTCACCTACTTTTGTGCCATGCCATGCAAAAATCATTTCTGATTTTTTCAAAAGGAAAACAATAAATCAGCCCATCTTAAGTTACAAACTGAGCCAGGTTTCCCTGTAAAAGTTTGCAAACATTAATAAATCTTACAACCTACCTGTATAGACCTGAAGAAGAGTTCTGTGTAGCACCACCCAAACACAAATAAAGATCCTAGCCACCAGGTAGGAAATTCAACTAACAATAAATCCATGGTAGGGCTTGGCTACTAGTTGACAAATAAAGTGTCCTGCAAATATCACTCATATCTAATTTTAGGTGAGACACTCGCATTGGCCAGACGTGGCTTATTGCCACTTATATCCTAATACTGGCTCAGCTGTGACCCCAGTGGTTACTCAGTACAACAAAATGGAGAAGTAGCCAAGAGGAAGGTCCCCCTCCCCCAAAGTTCTGCTTGAGATACAGAAGAGGCCTCACTACTTAAATCCAAATGATTTTCAAGGGAAGTAACAGAAGGCTAGTGCCTTCTTAAGTCAAGGTGTGCAAAAAAAAAAAAAGTATTGCATAAAATAGTGACATTATTTCCAAGATGGGCTGCTTGAGATGCATGAGCCAATGAATCTCAAGCCAACTAATGATGAAAAAAAGGATAATCATCATAATCGGCACATGAAGAAATAGAAAAAAAGGACCTTGTCTAGGACTGATCTTTTTTTTTCTGTCAACATTGTTTAACAGAAAATAGTTTTTTGTTTTGTTTTTTAAACAAAGCAAGAAAGATTTGACTTTTTCTTCAAAAACCAAGAAACTTTTCAAAATTTGGTTTGAGGTTGAAAATGTTCAGCTTTCTTTTCTTTTTCTTTTCTCTTCTTTTTTTTTTTCTGAAAGACAAAATTTTTCAGGGCATGAGGACGCACTTTTTCAGACCAGAACCTATAGGTAAGAAATTGAAACAGTTTTTTGTAAAGGGGGGTTTCACCACAAGGTTGTGGACATCATTTCTGGACATTGGAGCTGAAAGCATCTATAGTTGCAGAATGGCAAGGGGTTCACCTTGAGTTTTCGGATGCCATTTCCTGTGCTGGAAGGAGGAAGGAAATGTGCGGGCTAGAATCTAGCACCTTGAGGTAGGAGGGAAGGGTTTTTCACCACCACCATTTACTGAACTGCAGCCCCATCACATATATGAAAGCTCTGAGAGAGATCCATTCCACTACTTCTGAAACAGAGTCTTGTTCTTCCCTGCTACTGATGTCTGTAAAGAATAACTAGGTCAACTACTGAGGGAAATTATTAATGCCTTTTTCAGAAAGTGCAATTGGCCAACTGAAGAATGCAGTGAAAAGGATTTCCCTCCCCATAATTTTGACAGATCTTTGATTTTTTGCCCAATTTTTATTTTATTCTAACTCTCACTGACTTCTATTAACTTCTTCCTATAAATGTTGAACATCACCTGAAAAGTCAACCAGTGTTGTAGGTGTTCAACTCTTCCTGAAACAAACTCAGAAATTGGAAGGATTAAGCTCTTAGAAAGTAAAAAAGATTGTTTGCCACTTGATGTTTTCTAAGTTTCCACTGCTTCAGTTATATAATATAACTTTTCCTGCAAGCTTCCAAATTTCATATTCCACAAATAAGAACATTATATATAAATGTTGTTATTTGCGGAATATGAAATTTGGACACTTGCAGGAAAAGTAAGTTATTCTTCAATAGTCAGAATTTGTCCAGACTAGTGTGTAGCACATTTCTTCAGATTGAGGAACCTAATAAGAAATGAAACATTGACATCTTTTTCATTAGGTGAAAATGTCACTGCTCAGTTCTGGATGTGAAGCACATTTGGTTGGAAGTGCTAATAAGCAGGACCTAGGAACTGGATTTTTTAGTTATACTCTAACTCTTTATATGAAAGTGTTATGGAGTTCAGAGATGTTGCCTGCCAAAACCTCCTGGAGTTAGTGTTCCTCATTTATCCTTTACTTTGATTGACACATGTTGGAGGTTCTATAAATAAATAAATTGGATTTTTTTTCAGGGTTCATTTGGTGTTAAGTCCAACATAGGCTTTTTCAGAATGTTTGAGGGAGATTACCCTAGCTTATGAGTAAGTAATGCTAACCTCTTTGAACAGGTTGATAGAGACGTTCGCTCTAGATTCCTTGCCTCAGAATGGCTGCTGTATTCTGCATCTCAAAGATCTAGAGTCGGGAAAGAGGTCTTTTGTGCAAAATACTGAAACTATTTTTATGCATTTTTTATGCAGGCTAATCTTTCTGAATCACAAGATTGAAGCATTTAATGGTGTACCCTTGAAATCAGCTGCTACCTTTGTTTTATCTTTTAAGACCATTATGAACACAGTGAGTGCTGATGGGACAAATTCTGAAGCGTTTATTCTCTAGGATGCATAAATTGCTTAAAAACCGTACCTTTTAGTTATGTTACTAAAAGTCATGCACAGAGATATGTAATCGTGATTTACATAGAAAGGAACAACTACATTAATCCAGTTATTTAAAACATGTTCAACTAAAGCCACAGCTTTCAGCAACAAAATGGGTTTCCTGTGCACCAAGGGTCACTACTTTCAACAACTTTAAGCTTCTCAGTGCTCTGAAGTATAGACAGTTCTGTATTGATTTTAGTGGCATCTATACTTTCACTTGCAGAGTGAATAAAAATGATTAACAAAGGAAGTTAATGTTTTTGACTGACAGAAGATGGCCAGAAGTTGAGAGTGCTTCTGTCTCTCCTTTTATTGCTTTTGTATGTGTTCCCTATAAATTGTGTAGCCATAAATGTGTAGCCATAAATTCCCAGCAAGGTCTTCAACAACTCACAAACATTTATTCCAAATTATGAGTCCATAGGTCTTGTTAGAGTTTGTTTTAATTTAATTTTATTTTTAATACTGCCCCTTTACCTTCCTTTTATTCCTTCCTGAGCACAATGGCCAATCCTAAACAGGCCATATGTCCAAAAGGATGCAATTTTTCCCCTGGAAAGCCCCTCGCAACAGCCACATAGAATGCCCCTGTACCTTTGTTTTCAAAATAAGAAGTAACATAAGCCACACCGTTCCTTTTACTAAAGGGAAATGATTAAATCAGATTTGAAGTAGGGATTTGGGGGCAGGGGGGAAATAGCATTTTACTACATCCTCACACTGTGGGTAGTGTGGCTCCATCCACCCCAGAGGGTGCATCAGGAGTCATAAAAGATATAAAGGCTCAGATCATCATCTGGTGTGATTTGGCATAGAGATCCATTGATTTCACTGGAACTACACCAGTTTGCACCAGCTAAAGATCTAGCCCACATCTCCTGAATCTTCCTAGTGCAGAATTTCCCTCTTTCCCCCACCCAGCCATCCCCCATGAAGCCAGCCAGTTCTGCTAGCAGGTGCATGGGATGCAGAGAGAACAGGAACATGATTCTGACTGTTCCTCACCCCCTTTCTATTGAGACCTTGTGTGGGAGGGGAAGAGAAGTATCTTGGTATCCTCAAAATCAGGGATGAAACTCTGGACAGCTCCTACATGGGCGGTGCAACTGGGGGATGGCTCCTTACTCCCTTTGTCTCCTTTCTCCCTTTCACTCCAACAGTAAAGTCATGTAATAAGGGTCACAATCTGGCCCATAATATGCTAGTGGTAGCTGAAATGTGCTACTTGAGCATGGTTCCAATATGTTTTACGTAAGCCAGGATCTGTTGACTTTTTTGTATTAGAAAATGTCTTTCCAGCTATGTTTTACAGATGATTATTATTATCTTTTCTGTGAAGTCAAATCTTTGCTTGAACAATTTCTGTCTTACATTAAATTATCTGAGGAAAGAGTTACTCATTATATTGGAACAGCTTCTGCCTGTCTTACTAATACTAATAGCACCTATTTTGTTAGGAGTCCAGTTATTTTACATAGGGTTACTGAGAGACTAAGATACTGCAGTCTGAATAAAGGTAAATAATTTTTCACTAGAATGTGAACTTTCCAGATACAAAACTTTTTTGGTGGGGTGATAGAGGTGGCAATGTAAAGAAGAATAGAGAGAAGGCAAATATGCTTGTTCCACTGAATTTCAACCTAGTTGGCTAGGATTTCTTATTCTACAACTACTGTGACTTCTGTGGTAGATGACTGAATGCTGTAATGTACTCTTGTGCATCTGCAGAGTCATAGCCTAGCATGGATCAATATACAGCAGAAAGCACTGTAATCACTCTGCAGTCTAAGCTGAGGAAATCATAGTACTCGCACTGGCATCATGAATGAACATGAAGCCAGCCATGCATTATAGTTGGCCCAAATTCCATTGCTTCCCATGGATCTTCTCAGAGACTGTGAGAACTTAAAATCCCCTGATTTAAATCCACCAGTCCCTTATATTTGGACAAGAAATTATTAAGATTTGTGTTTATCAGATTTTGAGAGTTAACTTAAGTAATGAATTATTCAGAATGATCTTTTCTCCTGACCCTTTTGGGTAACATTTTTAAGATTTGGGAAGCATTCATTCGGAATACAAAGTTCTATTTTATTTTCTGAAATATTTGCTGTTGTCACTACTAACTGCTCACTCACCTGCGACAAATGCAAATTTCTCAATTTTTTTTGAGTAATTTAGCATTTTGAATGAGTTTTCCATGAAGTCCTGAACAAGTGTCATTAACATTCTCTTTCACAAAAGCACAATTTTGATGATATCTGCACTCATTCAACATTTCTCTTCATCAAACTGAAAAGTCATTCTCTGGACTGTTTGTTCCTGATTAACAAAGCAATTCTAATATAGCAATATGTTGTGAAAAATACTGTACAGTCATTCAACCTCCACTCCATACAAATATTTTGACTGAAGAAATTAAAAAGCTGACCGTTCATGTGTCCCCAAAAATGTTTCTGGGATTCCAAGACATCATATGAGAAATAGGGACTCTCCCTAGAATTAGGACTTAGTCACTTTACTTTCCCTATGCCTAAAGATCTCTTGGCATTAGTGGGAATCCTCAAGAGAGGAGCATCCCTTCTCTTGTGTAATCAATTCATCTAAGTGGAGTCAAGTCAAAGGTGTGGTTTATTCCTGAGATGTTTTCCACATGATCCATGGGCTGGAAAACAAGCCTTATCATCTGATGCTTTAGTAGCTCGGTTTATTCAGTTTATTGATGACAAGGAGAATTGTTCACTGTGTATAGGGCTAACTTAGATACAATGCCTAGACATTAAAGTTAGCCAGATTCAGCCTTGAAATAAGATGCAATTTCCTCGCAGTGTGGGTAATTAAACATTGGGACAGATTACCAGGGAGGTATTGGACTCACTATGGCTTGGAGTCTTTAAAACAAGATTAGAGATCTTTCTAAAAAAAACATGTTTAATCCAGTTTCTGGGGGAAGGGGAAAATCTATGCCTTGTGTATACAGGAGGTCAGACTAAATTATCATAGTGTTTTCTTCTGGTCTTAGTCTACGAATCTATGATTCTGTGATCTTCTCACTAGGAAGGGAGTAGGTGGAACCATGACACAGATCTCTCAGTGACCACCATCAGACCTGGCTATCTTCTAAAGGGGTATTGCAGACTATTACTTTCTAAATAAATGACATAGTTATTTATGACATAATCATCAAAGCATGATTAATATATTATAACTTTTTATTATGTGATAAAAGCATGGGATTACATTTGAAGCCGTATTACTGTTATGTTCAATAACAGCATAAAATAAAATGGTCCTAAATCAACCATTTGCTAAAGCTCATGCTTTGTTCTGGTAAATAAATTATGTGAACTGACTGGTGAATTGTGTGGAAATTAGAACTCTAAATAACAATTCCTCTATTTAATTTAATTCCAGAAAGACAAGCATAACATATTGCTTAAGTTTCTCCAGAGTAAAGCAAACTAGACCCTCCCTTTTGTCACAAAATTGGAAAGTATTAGGGAAAGTCATACAAAATTCTAGGTTGAATATTATTTATTTTTCACAAAATCAAAGGCTTCATGCCCATTCATTATTTAGAACCACATTATGATTACACTGGAGTAATTGAAAACAGAATCCAGCCTGCATTTAACTTCTTTTCCCCCAGGCCTGAGAAGCATTCTGCCACCAAATCCCGCTGCTCCACTAGAAATGAATACATGCATAAATAAATGATTGACTTTTTTTTTTCACTCCAGTCCCACTGAGGCAGCTCTAAATTACACCAATGGACAGAGACACCTTTGGACATCCCCAGGATTGGGATGATGCAAACATGGTTTACAGTCATCTTTGCTGCCATATTTCTACTCCTCTCTCTTGTGCCATAGCCCAGATGTACTAGGCATATGTTGGCCACAGTTTGGGGTCTAGAATTGAGGTTAATGCTCAGTTTTTACTCAGTCTCCTGTTCAGGAAAAATTCCATGCAAAGTCATAGGGAGTTTTGGATGAATATGGTCTGAGGAAAAAATAAATGAATAGGGGTCTTTAGGATTTGGCTTAATATGGAAACTCATACAAGGCCCACTGAAATCAATGGAAAGATGCCCATTGGCTTGAATGTGCATTAAATTAGTACTTAACCATTAGAACAATTTACCAAGGATCATGGTGGATTTTTCTACTGACAATTTTAAAATCAATATTAGATTTTATTTTCAATAATATATGCTCTGTTAATTATTTTGGAGGATGTACTATGTCCTGTGTTATACAGGAGGTCAGACTAGATCATCAAATGGTCCTTTCTGGCCTTGGAATCTACAAATCAGTCCTATGGTAAATTTCATGGAATATTAATCATAAGTAGATTAATGTAAAGCAAAACAAAAGAAAAAAGCCATCCTAATTGCATCTTATCAGTGTCAGTAGCTGCAAATAGGGGAAATTTATTTTCAATTTGCATAGGTGATTATGGTGGAATATTTTTTAAAAGGTATGACGTTACTATAGATTTGCACCCCTAGGTGTACCTACTCATACCTTTTATCAAACTCTGAGTAGATTTCTGTGCAAATGGATTTTCTCATATATATATATATATAGAAGGCTAATGCCTTGTTCATCCAGTAACCCTGGGGACTATGAGGGAGAAAAGTTTTTAATACATCAAAGCTGCTCATTTCTCAGCTCAGGTTTTCAGATAATGTAATGCCTTTGGAAATCACACAGGAGTTCTGACTGTAGATGTGGCATTAAACTGAATTTTAAGTGCCAGCATAAGATGCAGCAACATCATTACCTTGAATTAAAGTGCAAGAAGAACATTCTACTGGGAGCATTATGGTATCCTACATGAAGAAAATAATTCATGAGTACGATTCATAAAATTAGCTTTATACTTCTGTTCTAGAATAAATGAGAGAACATTCTAAGGAATGTGTGCTAAATCAGAAGAAGACTGCCCCTCCTAAATCTCAATAATTGTCTAGGGTAATCTTTGACAGCTGGGTGCTATTACAATTCATACTAACATTGATAGTGTGGACTATGGTAACCCAGAGCTTATTGCTACTTATCTAGCATGGGCATGAAATGAGGTGACATGGTAATGAGTGGATACAAATGACTTTTATGACTTTTGCAGTGCTACCCAGCTGAGGCAGGCAATCAGAGGAAAGCTATTGTCTGTCTTTTGTGATCATTTTAATCATTGAATATGTTCCATTTGATTTAATACTGATGTTGGTTAAAATGCTAAAGAAAAATAAGTCAATTTTTCTCTTCCTCCCCCTCTCCCCCACAGATAACAAAATAACACTGTAGTTAGTGGTAATCGGATTTTAGTCAAATAATAAAATATGGGTCCAGGAGCTATTTAACTTATTTGTTTACCATTAAATAGATTGTTTTTCCATGTTGAAGTTTTGAGACAGGAACCAGTCTATTGTCCTTTCATGGATTTATTAAAAGAATAGGAAAACAAATATGAATCTAAGAAAATACGTCACTAACTCTTTTACTTCTAATTTCCCTAATTAGTTTGATTCCCTAAACTAATCAAATATAATACAAATTAAGGTTACAATTGAAATTCAATCAATAGATCAATGGTTCAATTGATCTGGCTTGCCAATTATTAGGAGTACCGGTAATTACATCAGTTTATAAGGCTAACACAAAAATTACTTTGGCACTTCACAGGAAAGTTAAGGAAGGAATGCCTTTCTTTTAATCTAATCAGTTGAGCTAAAAGTGTGTTAAAAGCAGAAGCTGACACTTGCCATTGGATTGTTTCACCTTAAGTTTCTTAGAACATACAACCTTTGTTAGACTCTATTTACTTAGTTTATTCCCCCTTCCCATATTAATTATTTCTCTCACTTGTATACAGATGCAGAAATAATTATTAAATCGGGACCTTAGCAGCTTTGCAATGACAAGCTTTTACCCCACCCACCCCAAAAATAAAAGTAAATGTCCTGCTAATTAATTAAAGACTTGGGGTTCGTTAGTATCTATAAGTGAAAACAGTTAGTGATGCATATGTGCTCTATTGGAATGTGGGAGAAATCCATACAAAACCACTCTCCTCCTCCTCCTCATCATCATCATCGTGTTAGGGTAAGTCTACACTTAGAGTGGCTTATAGAGTATAGACACTACATACTCACTTAGCATAGGTATAAACAGCAGTGTAGATGGTGAGGGATTGCTTAGGCAAGTAAAGCATAGTCCCTTGCATGTATACCTTACACAACTCTCTAAAAACCCAAGCAGTGCCTCCCACATCAAAGTGCCAGACCCTTTCCCTTATTGCCTCCCCCTGCCAGAACCTTTCAGTGCTGCGTGTAGCTATACACCGCAGCACAGATGCAGCCTGCCTGCACATAACTACACTTACTCTAGGCACCACTGCAAGGGTAGACAAGGCTTTGCAGTATCTAAATTGTGTGAACGGTCTTATTTAATGGTTTAAAAAATCTGATGGTGTAAATAACTTGAGCTCATTTTGCATGTATGGAGGTAGTTCATCTTTTCTCTCTCTTCAAACTTGGCTTAGCTGATACTCAGTTTGTCACTTGTCCTTTTCTGGATGGCCACTCCAAAGGGAGGAGAACTTCAGCTTCACAACTTCAGGTGTCATTAGTTGTGATAGAAAATCATCCGCTTTCCTTCTGCATTGTTTTGTGTCCCTTAGTTCCACCTCAAGGACCACCTTTTTCCAATTAGATATTCCAGCATGTTGTCTGTAGCTCATCGTGGACCAGTAATGTGGTATCTTGATCTGAGGTCATAGTAGCTTATTCCAGTCTGAGGAGGATATTCTGTTGCACAAAAGTGCTGGTGACCACAAGGTGTCGTCTTCATATGCAGGAAATCTGAGAGGCCCATGAGAGAAAAAGTTTCCAACAGACTTCCATCCTGTCCCATTCTAAATTACCTAAATAATTACCCTTTTATGCATCCATTGTGATAATAAGCATGACAAGAGAAAAGGAGCCCCAGGGAAGTAGAGGGGGCCAAGTTTCGGTGAGTGCATGGCCTACTCCAGCACCCTTTCAGCTAAAGTAGCTTTGCTTATTAATACTAACCTTAATTTAACATTTGACCAAATGAAGTTATCCAGGCCCAAACTCAAATCAGCCCCATGTTCCCTATAATACTTACCTAGCTTTAACAAAAGAATATCTACTTTTGCTGTTGGGAAAAAAAGAAGACTTTGTGCTCGCTTTATATCTGTTCCATCATCATTTTCTCTTACAGTGCAGATTTAATATTAGAAAAAATTGCAGATTTATTGTTAGCTCTGACCTTATTTATAGCAAATAAATGTATGGGTAGTTAAAAAGTACATCTATAACCACTTTATACTGGCACAGTAAAGAGCTGACATGAGTGAGGAAGGATCATATGCTTGATCCTGATGCTATTCAAACCAATGGGAAAACTCCCATTGACTTAAATAGACCTAGGGAGAGATGTCCCCTGAGATGTTGTCTTCCAACTATGAAAAAAGTTTGTCTATTCATTCTATCAAGAAAACTACAATCAGTCCTTCTGCAGATCTGTACACACAGGCAAGCACTTCCTATGTTTCTTCCAGGCTTTCTGAACATGAAAATCTACATGGATGTTTGTTCTTAGCATATGTTTACACTGCAATGGAACACCCACTGCTGGCCTGTGTCAGCTGACTCAGGCTTCTGGAATTTAGACTGGAGGGCTGTAAAATTGCAGAGTAGACATTCAGGCTGTGGCTGGAGCCTGGGCACTTACATTGAAATTTTATACCTCTTTCCCTCCCTCCTCCCCCCCACCAGGTGAGTCAGCTGACACAGGCCAGATGGGTGTTTTATTTGCATTCTCTGAAAGCAGATACTGTACTGAAGAGCCTTTTACATTAGTCCACTTTCTGAAAAAGAAATGGGCAGACAAAGCAAGATTTAAGTATACAAGGAGTCTCCATGAAAGAACTACATGATGAATTTTCAAATTTAGAGATGTGCACATTTCACTATATGTACCAAACTTAGGTGAATAATTCATAATGAATTATTTATTCAGTGTATTAAGTTTATTTTTCTTCTTGTGAAATATCATGAACAGATTGCAATTTCCCCTACATTTCTTATTTGATTTTTTTTCTGAGTTTTATTTTTAACTGTATGAATTAATCCCAAACAGATTCCTGCAAGTATTTGATCCTGTTCAAACTGTTGGTTAAGTGTTTAACCAGATAAAATCATATAATGTTTCTTTTCTCAGAGTGGATGAGCATAAAAACACTTTGTGTGAAAATTCTTGGCTGTGAATTCATAATTTGATTTCTGCAACCAACCAGACCTGTAAAACTCAATACTTCATTATTACCATTTATTTGTATTGCGATAGTGCTTTGGGACCCCAGTCATAGACTAGGACCCTCTTTTGCTGTGTTCTGTACAAACGCATCACAAAAGCATAGTTTATACCCTGAGGAGCTGAAATGTTTGGGATAAGTAAACACAAGAAGGTCAAAAATATGACAGAAGTAAACTTGATATATATATTTTTCCTGACTTATCCCTAGATTTTTAGTTCCCTCTACATTGTAGTGTGATATATAGAGGGTATGCACACAGCAGAGTTGCATCCATGAGAGAATTGATTCTATTGCAGTTACTTCAATAAATCTGTAAATAATTTAGTAATTCACATGAAAAGTTGCAGTCAAATTGAAGAGTTTCTCTTTCTTTCATCCAGTTGCAAAAATGTTAGAATATATATTTTAACAAGCAACTATTTGCAAACATGAAAATGAAAAATGATTAAAGAAAAGGAAAGCCATTTTTTTTGCTAGTCTGTGGATGAAAGGATCCATCCTCCAAATGCTTATTGCTACAGTGGGATTATACACAGTTGTAATTGTTTGGAAAATCATGCTCTTAGTGTACAGTGTAAAAAATATTCCATAATATTTGAATGTATGAGTGTCAAAGTTCCTTCCCCACTCTGAACTCTAGGGTACAGATGTGGGGACCTGCATGAAAACCTCCTAAGCTTATTTTTACCAACTTAGGTTAAACTTCCCCAAGGTACAAACTATTTTACCATTTGCCCTTGTGTTAGGATATAGATATTCAGGCCTGTCTGCAAAGGCCTGTACTTTAAGAATTTAGGTGTATTCTTATCACTTGGCTAGTTCTAGAGGTATAAAAGAAAGAATCAAAATCACTGTCTGCTGGTGTAAGGGCCTTCTCTTACTGTGACAGTCTGAGGCCCTGTTCTTAGGTTAAGGCCTTTGGCTAAGCAGCAGAGGCAGCCATAAGCTAGGAAGCGACCAGTCACAGCCTCACATTCCAAACTAGTCACATTGAAATAAGGTGCTATTGGGCTGTTAGGTACTATCAGGACAGGATTGTATTCCTATCACCTCCAGAGAAAGGGAAGTGCCTAGAAAATGTAAACGGAAACTTAGTTTGGTAGCATCCTGTCTGGCAAGAACTCACTTATCAATAGCTGGGATGTGAAATCCTCACTTCTGTATTGTTTTGTCATTATAGTTCCCACTTTGCTATTGTTTGTCTGTATAATCTCTGTCTGGTTCTGTGATTGTTCCTGTCTGCTGTATAATTAATTTTGCTGGGTGTAAACTAATTAAGGTGGTGGGATATAATTGGTTACCTAATCATGTTACAATATGTTAGGATTGGTTAGTTAAATTTCAGGAAAATGATTGGTTAAGGTATAGCTAAGCAGAACTCAAGTTTTACTATATAGTCTGCAGTCAATGAGGAAGTGTGGAGGCATGGGTGGGAGGGGATGTGTGTGTGTGTGGGGGGTGGGAACAGGGAATGGGGGTGCGGAAATTGGAATCATGTTTTGCTAAAGAGGGGGAAATGGGAACAGGGAATAGGGGTAAGGAAATTGGAATCATGTTTTGCTAAAGGGGGAAATAGGAACAGGGAATGGGGGTAAGGAAATTGGAATAATGTTTGGCTAAGGGCAGGAATGGGAACAGGGACACAGGTGTAAGACTCTGTGGTGTCAGAGCTGGGAAGGAGGATACTAAGGAAGGAAACTGGAATCATGGTTGCTGGAAGTTCACCCCAATAAAAATCGAATTGTTTGCACCTTTGGACTTTGGGTATTGTTGCTCTCTGTTCATGCGAGAAGGACCAAGGAAGTAAGTGGGTGAAGGAATAAGCCCCCTAACATCATGGTGCCGGTGACTCGGATACATCGCATTGGATAGGTGAGTGGCAGCCTGTAAGTCCCCCTCCCCAACAATCCGCGCAGCTGCTTGGAGGGGGTATCGCGAACTCTCGTGATGGTAGTTGCGGGTTCTGGCAAGACAGGGTAAAGGATTTTTTGGATAAATGGATAAGGAAGAACCAGGACCCATACCAGGTGCAGGGGTCAGCCTGGGATGAGATTAAAAAGGAAATGGAGGAAGTGTTAGGGGACCCAGAGGTATGGGTGGTGGCTGAGGAGCCCATCCTCCTTGGTATATGGGTAGGGGAAGAAGGTCCCTGCCCATGGGGACTGAATGCCTCACAGGGAAAAGAGGCACTTCAGTCTGCTTGAGAGGTTTGAAGTAAGGGCAGCATTATGGGAAGCTGCCAGTAATCTTTCAAGTTTGGTGCTGCTTCAGCAAGGGCTGCTGAAGGGTTGTAAATTAGTTAGGGATAGTGAAAGATGATTTGGCACAAAAGGGTTTATAGTCAAAAGCAGAGTTAACAGATGACCTTTAGAGACTGGAGCTGGGACTTGGTCCTGGGGGAGTGGAGAGAAAGAAAAAAAAAAAGTTTCAAAGTGTAACCTTCCTTTCCACACTCTTTTGTTTTTCTGAAGTTTTAATGGAGGGTACTTTGGATACTTATGTGAGATGTCAAGAAGGAAGTTTTTGTTTAATGATAAAACCCAGTTATATAAATGTAACTGTATGTGCAACTCTGTGCAGTCACATTGGATGGAAGCTTGGTAATTAAATTATCCAAGGGGGTCAGGTAGAGTGGCTACTACCACCACTACGCTTCAGTCCCCAGAAGCCTTTACAGCTATTCTGAGGGAAAATGGGCCCTTTTCCCACAGAAATAGTCTATAAGGGGCTTCTGCAGGCAGCAGGCGGAGAGAGAATCTGAGCAAAATTATTTGACTATTGGGTAATGTAATCAAAATCACTACAGGATGTAAGGGGTTTTTATTGGAACTTAACTTGGCTGCCCCTGGTTGTGTCTAGTTGTGCAAGATGGCAGGGTAATCGGGGTACAGTTGTGTAAAAGAGTAATCACAGTGCAAGAAATGTTAGGCAAAAGAGAATTTTGTGTGGTAAAAGAAAAGGAAAAGTGGAGGAATGATGGGAACACTGAACCTTGGGGTGGCTCTGGGGGATCAGATTGTTGCTTTGGTGGGTGTGCATGAAAACTCTGTGTGCATGGGGGAGGCAGTTACACCTTGTGTAAAATTAATATGGCTAATATAATGTTATGAGGTTAAACTATATGGAAGGAATGTGCATTTTCCCAGGACGTGTGGCGTGTCTATTGGAGAAGGGGTAAAAGAAATGCAAATAAAACATGGTACTCAATTAAAATCCTATTAGGGCTCCAAAAGAGGCCACAATAGGTTGTGCTTTCTTTGTCAGATCTCTGTGTGATTTGGAGCAGGAAATGAAAGTAATCAGAACTCTGGTGGAAGTAAAATGCTTCCCTTTTAAGACAGTGTCTCAGCTGCTAAAAGCTTTGGATCCAGAAGCAAGCTAGTAAGCCTCTGTGTAAATGCAAATTACCTAGCTGATTGGCACAAAGGAGCTGCAAATAATGAATACATCCGGTCAGTAAACAAGCTACTAGAAGACTCAGATTATGGCCCTCCAGGAAAGGGAGCTGAAAAAACAAGTCAAGCCTGAAAATAAGGGGGACAGGTTAACCTTAAGGGGGTGTGTCTGTGTGTGTGAGCTATTACCTGAGAATAAACTTAAAGCTTGGTACAGCAGAGAAACTATTGCAAACTTGGTCTGTTGTACAAGAGGGGAAACTGAGGTACACCATCTCATGAATTTCATAAATGACCAGTGAGTGAGGTAATTCACTAGCCTGACTATAGAACAAAATAAGGATAGCCTGGAGGTAATTCTTCTGTTTTTCCTGCAATTAGCAAGGAAATTTGTAAAAGAAAGTGGTATTATTATATTATTATTATTATTAAGCAATAATCTGTCTCTACCAGGGGGGTGGAAATTGTTTCTTTTGTTTTTCAGACACTCTACAAGCAAGCTGGCGCCAGCGGAAGAATAACTCAGAATATCATGGATCTATGTTTTGTGTTGTTTGTCTGTGGTGTTTGTCTTGTTGCTAGCATTGTTGTGTTTTAATGAACAGAAAACCTCATGATGGTTTCAAAAGGCTGACCTTGGAGGGAAGATGTGTATGGGAATGCAAAATGCTCAACTAGGAGGCCAGCACCTGTGTAATAGCTACCGTGGTACCTGGAAACGGAATGGCAACTAAGGTGGCCCCCACAAGCCCTATGGAACTAGTGAGAAGGGGAGGAGCTCACTGGGAATCAATGGAGGGGTGTGTAAAATAGTGTAAATAAATAGAAGATGTTTGGATGTGCCCCTCTCCTGTGACTATAGAGGAGCCTATGCAAGGGGTGGACAATTGGATGTACTGTGTATAAGGTGTTTTGCTGGGAATGTACATATTACTGGGGGCACAATTACACCAGCCCATAACCAAACTACTCATATTTACATGCTGCTATCTGGACTTTGGTGCACAAACGGATCTGTGAATCTTATTGCTGTGAATAATCAAACCAGGGCATACTGCCTGATTCCATACCAAGTGGTCAAGCTGGTTTGGACAATATCCCATTTCTCTGTGAACATTCAATGGACTTATGATATGGACAAAAGCAAGCAAAACCTGCAGGGGCAGCTTGTTGCAACTGCCAGCAACTGGACACGTAAGATCATGACCCCGTCGAAGGAGGAGAGGCAGTGTTTTGGGGGTGTCTCGGATGTTGGACCTTACTGCAGTGGTCAGGACTCGGTGTTGCTGTGGATTTTGTATTGTTAACTATACTTGTGTTATGGTGCATAGGGAGATAACCTATAAGTAATGTAGTAAGCCCTCCAAACCCTACAGTGTACTAGACAACCCGGACCCAACCTTCTCGGGCCCGCTATAATGGGAAGTCTGGAACACTAATTGGAATAGGTGTGGTATGCCCGTACGAGAGAAGGTTCAGGGCACTATACTACACAAGGGGCAGTGGGACAAATGGAATATCGACACCTTCCACCTTGATGCCTGGCCCTATCAGGAAATGTGTCGCCATATGTCCTATGCTTTTCCAGGGATACCTGGGCAGGAGGATCCCAAAAGAAAAAGAAAAAAAAAGGGGGTGGAGTGTTAGGATATAGATATTCAGGCCTGTCTGCAAAGGCCTGTACTTTAAGAATTTAGGTGTATTCTTATCACTTGGCTAGTTCTAGAGGTATAAAAGAAAGAATCAAAATCACTGTCTGCTGATGTAAGGGCCTTCTCTTTCTGTGACAGTCTGAGGCCCTGTTCTTAGGCTAAGGCCTTTGGCTAAGCAGCAGAGGCAGCCATAAGCTAGGAAGCGACCAGTCACAGCCTCACATTCCGAACTAGTCACATTGAAATAAGGTGCTATTGGGCTGTTAGGCACTATCAGGACAGGATTGTATTCCTATCACCTCCAGAGAAAGGGAAGTGCCTAGAAAATGTAAACGGAAACTTAGTTTGGTAGCATCCTGTCTGGCAAGAACTCACTTATCAATAGCTGGGATGTGAAATCCTCACTTCTGTATTGTTTTGTCATTATAGTTCCCACTTTGCTATTGTTTGTCTGTATAATCTCTGTCTGGTTCTGTGATTGTTCCTGTCTGCTGTATAATTAATATTGCTGGGTGTAAACTAATTAAGGTGGTGGGATATAATTGGTTACCTAATCATGTTACAATATGTTAGGATTGGTTAGTTAAATTTCAGGAAAATGATTGGTTAAGGTATAGCTAAGCAGAACTCAAGTTTTACTATATAGTCTGCAGTCAATGAGGAAGTGAGGAGGCATGGGTGGGAGGGGATGGGTGTGTGGGTGGGGGGATGGGAACAGGGAATGGGGGTCCGGAAATTGGAATCATGTTTTGCTAAAGGGGGAAATGGGAACAGGGAATGGGGGTAAGGAAATTGGAATAATGTTTGGCTAAGGGCAGGAATAGGAACAGGGACACAGATGTAAGGCTCTGTGGTGTCAGAGCTGGGAAGGAGGATACTAAGGAAGGAAACTAGAAACATGGTTGCTGGAAGTTCACCCCAATAAACATTGAATTGTTTGCACCTTTGGACTTTGGGTATTGTTGCTCTCTGTTCATGCGAGAAGGACCAAGGAAGTAAGTGGGTGAAGGAATAAGCCCCCTAACACCTCGGACTTCCACTGCCACCACCAAACTTTATCTGGGTTCCTGAAAAAACGTAGTTTGGAAATGTCTTTCCCCCCAAAATCCTCCCAACCCTTGCACCCCACTTCCTGGGGAAGGTTTGGTAAAAATCCTCACCAAGTTGCATAGGTGACCACAGACCCAAACCCTTGGATCTTAGAACAATGAAAAAGCATTCAGTTTCCTTAGAATCATAGAATCATAGAAAATCAGGGTTGGAAGGGACCCCAGAAGGTCATCTAGTCCAACCCCCTGCTCAAAGCAGGACCAATTCCCAGTTAAATCATCCCAGCCAGGGCTTTGTCAAGCCTGACCTTAAAAACCTCTAAGGAAGGAGATTCTACCACCTCCCTAGGTAACGCATTGCAGTGTTTCACCACCCTCTTAGTGAAAAAGTTTTTCCTAATATCCAATCTAAACCTCCCCCACTGCAACTTGAGACCATTACTCCTCGTTCTGTCATCTGCTACCATTGAGAACAGTCTAGAGCCATCCTCTTTGGAACCCCCTTTCAGGTAGTTGAAAGCAGCTATCAAATCCCCCCTCATTCTTCTCTTCTGCAGGCTAAACAATCCCAGCTCCCTCAGCCTCTCCTCATAACTCATGTGTTCCAGTCCCCTAATCATTTTTGTTGCCCTTCGCTGGACTCTCTCCTATTTATCCACATCCTTCTTGAAGTGTGGGGCCCAAAACTGGACACAGTACTCCAGATGAGGCCTCACCAATGTCGAATAGAGGGGAACGATCACGTCCCTCGATCTGCTCGCTATGCCCCTACTTATACATCCCAAAATGCCATTGGCCTTCTTGGCAACAAGGGCACACTGCTGACTCATATCCAGCTTCTCGTCCACTGTCACCCCTAGGTCCTTTTCCGCAGAACTGCTGCCTAGCCATTCGGTCCCTAGTCTGTAGCTGTGCATTGGGTTCTTCCGTCCTAAGTGCAGGACCCTGCACTTATCCTTATTGAACCTCATCAGATTTCTTTTGGCCCAATCCTCCAATTTGTCTAGGTCTTTCTGTATCCTATCCCTCCCCTCCAGCGTATCTACCACTCCTCCCAGTTTAGTATCATCCGCAAATTTGCTGAGAGTGCAATCCACACCATCCTCCAGATCATTTATGAAGATTTATGAAGATATTGAACAAAACCGGCCCCAGGACCGACCCTTGGGGTACTCCACTTGATACCGGCTGCCAACTAGATATGGAGCCATTGATCACTACCCGTTGAGCCCGACAATCTAGCCAGCTTTCTACCCACCTTGTAGTGCATTCATCCAGCCCATACTTCCTTAACTTGCTGACAAGAATACTGTGGGAGACCGTGTCAAAAGCTTTGCTAAAGTCAAGAAACAATACATCCACTGCTTTCCCTTCATCCACAGAACCAGTAATCTCATCATAAAAGGCGATTAGATTAGTCAGGCATGACCTTCCCTTGGTGAATCCATGCTGGCTGTTCCTGATCACTTTCCTCTCATGCAAGTGCTTCAGGATTGATTCTTTGAGGACCTGCTCCATGATTTTTCCAGGGACTGAGGTGAGGCTGACTGGCCTGTAGTTCCCAGGATCCTCCTTCTTCCCTTTTTTAAAGATTGGCACTACATTAGCCTTTTTCCAGTCATCCGGAACTTCCCCGGTTCGCCACGAGTTTTCAAAGATAATGGCCTATGGCTCTGCAATCACAGCCGCCAATTCCTTCAGCACTCTCGGATGCAACTCGTCCGGCCCCATGGACTTGTGCACGTCCAGCTTTTCTAAATAGTCCCTAACCACCTCTATCTCCACAGAGGGCTGGCCATCTCTTCCCCATTTTGTGATGCCCAGCGTAGCAGTCTGGGAGCTGACCTTGTTCGTGAAAACAGAGGCAAAAAAAGCATTGAGTACATTAGCTTTTTCCACATCCTCTGTCACTAGTTTGCCTCCCTCATTCAGTAAGGGGCCCACACATTCCTTGGCTTTCTTCTTGTTGCCAACATACCTGAAGAAACCCTTCTTGTTACTCTTGACATCTCTGGCTAGCTGCAGCTCCAGGTGCGATTTGGCCCTCCTGATAACATTCCTACATGCCCGAGCAATATTTTTATACTCTTCCCTGGTCATATGTCCAACCTTCCATTTCTTGTAAGCTTCTTTTTTATGTTTAAGATCCGCTAAGATTTCACCATTAAGCCAAGCTGGTCGCCTGCCATATTTACTATTCTTTCGACTCATCGGGATGGTTTGTCCCTGTAACCTCAACAGGGATTCCTTGAAATACAGCCAGCTCTCCTGGACTCCTTTCCCCTTCAAGTTAGTCCCCCAGGAGATCCTGGCCATCCGTTCCCTGAGGGAGTCGAAGTCTGCTTTCCTGAAGTCCAGGGTCCGTATCGTGCTGCTTACCTTTCTTCCCTGTGTCAGGATCCTGAACTCAACCATCTCATGGTCACTGCCTCCCAGATTCCCATCCACTTTTGCTTCCCCCACTAATTCTACCCGGTTTGTGAGCAGCAGGTCAAGAAAAGCGCCCCCCCTAGTTGGCTCCTCTAGCACTTGCGCCAGGAAATTGTCCCCTACGCTTTCCAAAAACTTCCTGGATTGTCTATGCACCGCTGTATTGCTCTCCCAGCAGATATCAGGAAAATTAAAGTCACCCATGAGAATCAGGGCATGCGATCTAGTAGCTTCCGTGAGCTGCCGGAAGAAAGCCTCATCTACCTCATCCCCCTGGTCCGGTGGTCTATAGCAGACTCCCACCACTACATCACTCTTGTTGCACACACTTCTAAACTTAATCCAGAGACACTCAGGTTTTTCTGCAGTTTCGTACCGGAGCTCTGAGCAGTCATACTGCTCCCTTACATACAGTGCTACTCCCCCACCTTTTCTGCCCTGCCTGTCCTTCCTGAACAGTTTATAACCATCCATGACAGTACTCCAGTCATGTTAGTTATCCCACCAAGTCTCTGTTATTCCGATCATGTCATAGTTCCTTGACATCACCAGGACCTCCAGTTCTCCCTGCTTGTTTCCAAGGCTTTGTGCATTTGTATATAAGCACTTGAGATAACCTGTTGATCGCCCCTCATGATCGCCCAGTATGAGGCAGGAGCCCTCCCCTCACAGACATTCCTGCCTGTGCTTCCTCCCGGTATCCCGCTTTCCCACTTACCTCAGGGCTTTGGTCTCCTTCCCCCGGTGAACCTAGTTTAAAGCCCTCCTCACTAGGTTAGCCAGCCTGCTCGCGAAGATGCTCTTCCCTCTCTTCGTTAAGTGGAGCCCGTCTCTGCCTAGCACTCCTCCTTCTTGGAACACCATCCCATGGTCGAAGAATCCAAAGCCTTCTCTCCGACACCACCTGCGTAGCCATTCGTTGACTTCCACGATTCGACGCTCCCTACCTAGGCCTTTTCCTTCCACGGGGAGGATGGACGAGAACACCACTTGCGCCTCCAACTCCTTTATCCTTCTTCCTAGAGCCACATAGTCCCCAGTGATCCGCTCAAGGTCATTCTTGGCAGTATCATTGGTGCCCACGTGGAGAAGCAGGAAGGGGTAGCGATCCGAGGGCTTGATGAGTCTCGGCAGTCTCTCCGTCACATCGCGAATCTTAGCCCCCGGCAAGCAGCAGACTTCTCGGTTTTCCCGGTCAGGGCGGCAGATAGATGACTCAGTCCCCCGGAGGAGAGAGTCCCCGACCACCACCACCCGCCTTCTCCTCTTGGGAGTGGTGGTCGTGGGACTCCCAACCTCAGGACATAGCATCTCATGCCTTCCAACCAGCGGAGTCTCCTTCTGCTTTCTCACCCCAGACATAACATCTGGTCCACTCTCCGCAACGATACCAGTGGAGAGAACATGAAAGCGGTTAGTTACCTGTGTCTGTGTTACTGGAACCCGGACATTCCGCTTACCTCTTCTGGAGGTCACATGTTGCCAAGCTTCTTCACTGGCCTCTTGGCTCCTCTGTGCAACCTGCTCTATATATGTAGAGCTTTGTGCCCCTAGAAGCCTATCCTGAGTTTTGTCCAGAAAATCCTCAGTTTCCCGTATGCAACGCAGGGTTGTTATCTGTTGCTCCAGACCTTCAATCTTCTCTTCCAATATGGAGACCAGCTTGCACTTTGTACAGACAAAGTCGCTTCTGTCCTGTGGAAGAAAGACAAACATGGCACATCCAGTGCAGGTCACAACAGCTGAACCCCCCCCTTCCATATCACCTTCCTACTACGAGCTTCCTCAGAGCAGTTTGCAAGACGTAAGCCTCACTGGGCTCACTCCAGGCGAACTCCTGCTGTGAGCTGCTCTGCTGTCCCCGCTGCTCAGCTGGTTCTCCGCCGCTCAGCTGGTTCGCGAAGCTCTGGCTATTTTTAAACAGCCAGGCTTCCCTGTCGCAAACAAACAGACACCCTACTGCCCGCCCCCTGCAGGCTAGCAGCCAGTCAGACACTCACTCAGGCTCTCACACTGCCCCCCCAGCAAACACACGCTCGGATACTTCCTCAGCAAGCAAACAAACACACACTCGGATACTTACCAGTCCCAGGCAAACTCCTGCTGTGAGCTGCTCTGCTGTCCCCGCTGCTCAGCTGGTTCTCCGCCGCTCAGCTGGTTCGCGAAGCTGGTTTGCGAACCTTACAAGGAGACTTTTAATAGAAGTAAAAAAGAATCACCTCTGTAAAATCAGGATGGTGAATACCTTACGGGGTAATTAGATTCAAACCATAGAGAATCCCTCTAGGCAAAACCTTAAGTTACAAAAAGACACAAAAACAGGAATATCCATTCTATTCAGCACAGCTATTTTCTCAGACATTTACAGAAATAATAATCTAACACATACCTATCTAGATTACTTACTAAGTTCTAAGACTCCATTCCTGTTCTGTCCCTGTCAAAAGCATCACACAGACAGACCCAGACCCTTTGTTTCTCTCCCTCCTCCCAGCTTTTGAAAGTATCTTGTCTCCTCATTGGTCATTTTGGTCAGGTGCCAGCAAGGTTACCTTTAGCTTCTTAACCCTTTACTGGTGAGAGGATTTTTCCTCTGGCCAGGAGGGATTTTAAAGGGGTTTACCCTTCCCTTTATATTTATCCCTTTATATTTATGACAATGAGAAAAGACTTTCAGAGTTTCATATTTATTAGAAAATGTTTTGTCTTAGTTATATTAACCTTAAATAATACTTTGTGTTCATCTCCATATCAACAGTTCCTTTGTCACAAACTATGGCCCCTGGAGCAGTTGCATACCTGCACTGGTAGAACTACAAGCACAGACACAGAAGAGAAGCAGCTTGTGCTACCTCTTTTACGGGATTGGTTCAGCCACGCTAAGTTTTACCCCTGCTGCAATAGCCCTTATGGCGCTTTTCAGGGTGCAGAATCCCCAAGCCACATCCTTCTCTTCTTGATCCAGTTGGGCCTAAACACAATGATGATTGAGCCCTTAGTCCTCAGCGAACTTGTACAGGTGAAATAGGCGCACACAGGAAAAATGCAGGAAACCTGTGTTGCACCAGATAGGCATGCTATCCCCAAACACTTAGCAGCTAGGAGTCAAAACATGTGGGCAATCAGCATCCCTGTTCTTCTTGTCATAGCATGAAGTAGTTACACAGATATATGCAAATGTATTACTATCTGTCCAGCACTGCTCTGTCTTCATTGAGCACTGTCCTATTAACCCTTTTACTTTATCCCCCAAGATGTTCTCTTCCAACAGCAATTTCTCCATGCAATCTATCAAGGAAACTACAAACTCTTCTTCTGCATATCTGTACTCCTGTCAGTGCTGCTTGTGTTTTTTCTAGGTTTCCTCTGCATGCTGTCTTTGATTTTATTCTGTAAAATAGCAGCACTCATTAAGAAAGTTTCTAGAACTTTTATAAGTATAGGAAATATGCATTAAATATTTCTAAATATATACCTAAATTGATATATAACTGTAAAATAATATTCATTTAGCTTTCTGCAGCCACTCCACATATAGGACACCATTTGAATGTGGGTTTCTGCATAAAGCAACTGAAAAATCACTCTACTGCATATTCCTCTAATTAATATGGTTTCCCAAATAATGTGAATAATATTTCATGCCAACTTTGTATATGCAAAACAGTAATATTTAGTCTGTGGATGTTGGAACTTTTTTTTATTGGTGTATTTTGGGTGGTATGCTATCAAGGTTCCTTCCCCACTCTGAACTCTAGGGTACAGATGTGGGGACCTGCATGAAAGACCCCCTAAGCTTATTCTTACCAGCTTAAGTTAAAAAATTCCTCAAGGTACAAACTTTGCCTTGTCCTTGAACCCTATTCAACCCTATTTAACACCACCAAGCATGTTAAACAAAGAACAGGGAAAGAGCCCACTTGGAGACCAAAATATCCCCCCAAGCCCTACACCCCCTTTCCTGGGGAAGGCTTGATAAAAATCCTCACCAATTTGCATAGGTGAACACAGACCCAAACCCTTGGATCTTAAGAACAATGAAAAAGCAATCAGGTTCTTAAAAGAAGAATTTTTATGAAAGAAAAAGTAAAAGAATCACCTCTGTAAAATCAGGATGGTAAATACCTTACAGGGTAATTCAAAACATAGAGAATCCCTCTAGGAAAAACCTTAAGTTACAAAAAGTCACAAAACCAGGAATATACATTCCATTGAGCACAACCTATTTTACCAGCCATTTAACAAAAGGAAATCTAACGCATTTGTATCTAGATTACTTACTAACTTAACAGAAGTTCTGAAGAGCATTCCTGACCTGTTCCCGGCAAAAGCATCCCACAGACAGACAGACCCTTTGTTTCCCCCCTCCTCCAGCTTTGAAAGTATCTTGTCTCCTCATTGGTCATTTTGGTCAGGTGCCAGCGAAGTTATCTTAGCTTCTTAACCCTTTACAGGTGAAAGGGTTTTGCCTCTGGCCAGGAGGGATTTTATAGTTCTGTATACAGAAAGGTGGTTACCCTTCCCTTTATATTTATGATATATGCCTACCGATGGTATTATCTGAACTTTTCCCTAGTCTTTAATCTGAGATGCACAGATTTCAAAATATGTGGATGTCAGAGAAACGCATATTTGAAATGGCTCAATTTTCCACAATATGTAATATAGTATTGTTAGATGTTTACTTGAAGTAGATTCTGTGTCAGAGAGGCAGATGCTGTACGATGCAGTGTACTGGAAAGTGAGAGGGCAGCTTAAGAACAGCTATGCACACAATACTTTTCAGAAGGTACACTTGCAATTTAATGTTATACATACTCACCATAGGTCATCAATTGACTTCTATTTAGATATTTGAAAAATTAGTAGCATATTAAATTTGTGCAAAACTTAATAGTATGAAAGTATAATCCAGTTGCAAGAAAAATTAAATTATTTCTTGTGAATTTCTTTGTTAAAGCTTAAAAGTAACTCATTAAGTATATGTGGAGATTCTCTCTCCAGAAATGTCTCTCTCATTGTATGATCTATTTTATTTGCTTATTTAGCATACAGATATATAGTAACTGTTGCTAATATGAATATGTATGACAAATTACTTACATGAGATGCTAGTTTCTTCACTCCTTATACTCTCCTGCCCCCACCTATCGCTACCCATCCTCTTCATGTGAGCCTGATTCCATTCTGACTTCTTCCATCTTGTTATTTTAAAAATGAAAACCTTCTTGCTTCATAGCTGGTGTGAATATAGCCAACCATCAAGATGGTGAGAAAAACTGCCCCTTTATGTAAGAAATGAGCAAAGTTCCTAAACCCCTTCTCCCCACATTACCTTAACACAGACTAATGAGGATGTGGTGCATAGTCTAGACCTGCCATACAATGGTATTATGGATTCCCTCTGCATGCCTCCTCTGAACCATTCTCTCTCCTCACAGCAAAATCACCATTTTTTTTTCTCTATTTGAGGCCCTTGCAAGTCTCTTATACCTAGAAATGAATGCCACTCTGAATATGGATATTTGGATCTGCTGCTCTGCTTATGGGATTCTTAATTCCTCCTGTAATATTCCATACTTCTACAGATCTGCACAGATCAGAGTTTTGTCTTTTGAATGTGACTCCTAATGTGTAGTTGCATTACCGAGTTACATTATGATGCATCCTCAGATGTGTGTGGTGTTGTTGTATTGGTCCAGGCACTCATTTCCCAATGTCGGTCCCCAGATCACAAAAATGATATGAACATAATGGCCATGTAAGTATTGTTATTCATCAAGATAAATATTTACATTCTCAGAAATTCTACCTTGTCCAGATGAATTTCTAAAACTGTGAATAGACTCAGAAGAGTAAGTTTGTCATGCATGTCATTGCAGGGAATCTTTTGAAAACAGTTGGGATCCTTCTTTTCAAGA
Organism: Caretta caretta; assembly: GCF_965140235.1. Lineage (NCBI taxonomy): Eukaryota > Metazoa > Chordata > Testudines > Cheloniidae > Caretta > Caretta caretta. Next base: position 59,048,385 of record NC_134209.1, read on the forward strand.
ACAGTAGCAAAAGTTCCTAATGTTCTAATGGAAGTTTCTGAATTAGGAACTTCCCCAGAGCAGCTGTATCAGCTATAGCTCACTTTGCAACTCTGGAATAGTCAAGGCAGTTTTTTTGATTTGCCATTTACCTGCTTCTCTGTAAACAGTTTTCCTCCTAATTCAAATTGAGGGAATGAGAAAGTTATTGTCTGAGAATTAAGTGTACTCTTTTCCTCTGAGTGACAGAAAAGTTAGCAAATGAGTCAGCTGATGTAGCTAATATTTACAAATATTTTATCTTTGTTAAAAAAAATTGAGCTTTCAGAAATATTTTTTGTCCTAAATTGGGATAAAAAGCCAAAATCTTTGTAGAACTGAAATGTTGTACTATTTCATTTAAGAAGCACCAAATGTGCTGTTTCCAAAATTAAATATGCTTCCTGGGATACTCCAACACGGTAGGCTGCAGCAGAATCAGGAACCCATGAAGCCTTAGTTGCAGTCTGCAATTGCTATGATTCTTGTCTGTTTCATGCTGCCCATCACTAAATGGTAGTGATGAAACTGACCAGACATTTGTTGTGTAGCCCCTGTGGTGATTATCCTTTGGTATTACTTCAACCACATAAGTTATAGATTAGAGGTTTGTGAACCTTTCCAAGTTTGGTTCAATTTTTTTTATTTGTCAGAACTGGTTTACATACTTAAAAGTCCTAGACATTTGAAAAGTTTTGGGGATTGATTGAATATGGATTTGGTGTGCCAGATCCTCAAACGAATGTAAATCAACATTGCCGTATTGATGTCAATAAAGTTACACTGATTTACACTAGATGATCCTGTCACCTTACATTCAAGTCCTACAAAGAATCAATAACCAAAGTTTGGGTTCCCAGAAGTGTACTAGTTAGGTGGAACTGAAAATATCCATATTGTTAAGTGTCATTGTGAGTTTTAGTAAGAAGACAAAGAAAGAGGTTTTTATTGAGAGGAAAAACATTTCAAATTAAAAAATCAAAATAAAATGCACACCCATGCTTGTAATCATAACTATGAAAACAAGAGGATGAGGTAGGAGGATGCAAGAAAATTTGAATGCTTATCTGAACTATACAGACCTAGAGGAGACCCTGCAAGCCTCTCCCCAACAACAACCACCCCTCTCTCAACAGACTCCACCTCTGGTCTGTTCAAGGAGAGAACAGTAGGACTTTTCCCAGTCCTTTTGACACCTTTGGGTGGCATCTTACTTCTAAGGGTCCCATTATCTCCTTAATTGAGTCCCTCCTACTTTCTCTCACTTCTCTACCTTCTCCCCATTTGAAACTGTGCCACCCAACTTCTCCAGCCATGGTGGCTTCTGTGTTCCTTGTCTCTCAGCCATTGTTCATTGCATAAAGACCACAAGCAATAGTATTTTAGAGAGAGCAGCACCTTGCTTAGCCTCCAAATCTTGTTTAATAAGACCCATTTATTCAGATGGTAAAAGGAATGAATTTCACTGAAAGAGACGAAACATCCACAATGTAGAATAAAACTGAGAACTAAACCTAAGCTATAATGTGTAATCAAAGCTATGATTGATAAGTCAAAGTATATTCTCACACCTTGGAAAATAAAAGAAGAAAATGGACTTTTATAATGTAAAAGGGACACACAATAAAAATAGCAAGATTAAACAGCACTTGAAAAATGTCTGCCATACAGTCATAATGAGAGACTTCTTAATAGAAAAGTGGTGATTTTCAGAATTTCAATTACACCTACAAAACTTTCTATGCTTTTATACTATTATTTTCATTGCTGCAGTTGCTGGGCACGAGACAGTTCATTTACTTACAATGCCTCAACAGCATAATCATCACTCATGTCCATTCTTTTCTCCTTCTGGTATGTTTTCATCTAATATCATCTCCACTTTCGTTTTTGCAAAATTTTGAAAAATGTCATTAGTTACAGCCAACTTGCAGATATTTTTAAAGTTTCAGATTAAAGAAACTTTAACATGGGGTTTTTATTGCATAAGGAGGACAGCTGAGTGGCTCAGCTTCCATGTTTGGCATGAAAGACTCAGTTACAAAATCACTATTTGATATCATGTTTCCCGAGCAGTGGTGATCAGGTAAAGACGATATGTGCTTTATTTCATGGTTGAAGGTGATTCTAATGGCTAGAGTGACGGGCACTCACTGCATGGTCACCATCTGCTTCCCAATTTGTTGTGCAGGAGAGGACATCTATTTCAGAAGTGGCTGCTGTCATCCAGAAGAAGAGAATTAACGTTTCTTGACATGGAAAATGGTCAGCAGTGGAGCTGATATAACTATTTCAGATTTGGCCCTTTTTGCTTTCTTTACAAGCTGTCTACAAGCAGGTCATGATATGTATAAATTAGTTTATTTGTACTTGTTTTACAAACAGTTTTTATAAACATTCAGCTTGGAAAAGAGACAACTAAGGGGGATATGATAATACCCTATAAAATCATGAATGGGGTAGAGAATAAAGAAGCATTATTTACTCCTTCACATAACAAAAGAATCAGGAGTCACCCAATGAAATTAATAGGCAGCAGGTTTAAAACAACCAAAGGATGTACTTCACCACACAATGCACAATCTGTAGAACTCATTGCCGGGATGTTGTGAAGGCCCAAATTATAACATGGTTCAAAAAACAATTGGATGAGTTCATGGACAATAGGTCCATCAATGGCTATTAGTCAAGATGGTCAGGGACTCAACCCCATGATCTGAGTGCCCTAGCCTCTGACTGCCAGAAGCTGGGAGTGGACGACAGAGATGGATCACCTGATGATTTCTGTTCTATTCATTCACTCTGAAGCAACTGGCATTGGCCAGTGTTGAAAGACAGGATACTGGGCTAGATGGACCATTTGTCTGACGCAGTATGGCCATTCTGATGCTTCAATGATGAGCTTGGCAAGGTTGGGAGGTTGTTTGAAGAGGGGGGTTTGGGAAAGATTTCTTTCAGGGTGTGGTCTCCATTGAGTATGAGTTGTGATTGTTTGATGATATGCCATATGGAGTATCTGTTGTGGGTTGGTAGCTGCCAGTTTGTGATAATTAGGGATGTGTGCTCATAGGGTATGTGCTCATGGGTTCTTCCCCCCTGTATTGAATCAGGTTCTTTCAAAGTATTGAGGTGTCCTATTCCATGATGCAATCTATTTCTCTGGTGGAATTTCCTTGTTTGGTAAAGATGGATATAAGTGCCTGTAGGTGTGTATCCCAGACTTTCTCCTTGGAGCATATTCTGTGATATCTGAGTGTCTGGACTGTAGATAACAGATTTATAGGTTAATTTTATGTTGCTGTCAGTCTACCTACCTGACTCAGCAGCCCTGATCAGAACTCAGAGCTTATAAAGGGGATGGGTCAGTAAGTAGGTATGTAGGGGAAAATGCATTAAGCATGGCTTGGTGAGCATAGAACAGGGGAGAGGAAGAGGAATGGTGTGCAGGGGGAGCATACAGGAATAGTGGGGCTTGGGCTGCATGGGCCTGCAGTGGAAAAGTGAGGAGAGGGGAGGAGGAAGCACAGCTCCTCTCTGATGAGCCACAGGTGACTTGTCATAGTGCAATTGATCTCCCCTTGGTTCTTACACTCCGGCCCCTTCTAGTACAAGCCTCATTTCTCCTTTTCCCTAAAAGCATAGCCTAAATTACTCTATGCCCTGTTATATTCATTCACCATGCTCCCCTACAGTCAGACAACTGGCACCAACATTCATAGCTGACAGTATATTCATTGTTATAATTATTCTGTGTGACTGTGATTAAAAAATCCTAATTTTAAGTCTGACACCAGCCTGTTATGATTTCGTAGTAGTGATGAGTCAGACAAGGTCTGAGTCAAGTGTTTGGAAAGAAAAAAAAGGTTAAAATGTTCTTAAAAAAAAAAATCTGATCCTGCTAGTCTAGCTTTGTTTCACTTTAAAAATGGCTTCTCCTCCATTCCCGAGAGACTCAACAACTTGGTCAAGCCTTTCTACTCTTTATTACAGTTACTTCTGGTCAGGGACACAAGCAGTACCAGGTGACAAAGATGACCAATTACACAGCGGTAATAAGGAATAGCAAGTAAATGCAGCATCCACAATCCACAAACAAAATTCAAACAGTTTTCGATAACCATTTTAAAAGTTGTACAGTTTTAATAACTAATTAATGATAATCAAAATGGGTAGAACTTATTGAATAAATTTGCGTATGTTACCTCAAGATATTTAAATGGACGACCAACAAGCTAGAGATGGTAAATGACAATTATAATCTCTATTTTCACTGACCATATTTAGAAGCAGGTGTCCTAGACAGTCTACACATCAGAGAACTAGCAACTGTCTTCTCAATAACATGTGTTTTTTAACCCATTGCTGCATTTCATACCACAGCATCCTAATCTTTGATAATATTTATAAATAAAATTATGATAAACTCTCCAATTGTATCAACATATTTTCTAAGATCTAATGAAAGACTTATTGTGACCTTCTTTTTAGAGAGCTAAAAGATTAAACTTCCTCTAAGGACTTGATTTTTTTTATCATTAAATATTTAGAAGACAAAGAGAATATCTAACTAGATAAAAAATTGAATGTTGTGGCTTTATTTTCAGTCTGATTTCTACCACCCAGAGCATTAAAGGGTATTTGCAGATCCTTAGAGCTGTATGTCTAATTAGCCTAGTTAAATTAAAATATAACTCTCTGTGGGATAATAGATTATTAGATTATCTTTTCAATATTGACAGTCAGACTTTGTCCTAGAAGGACTTTCTCCAAAGCAACTCCTTTTACTCTTGTTAACCTGTGCCTTTGGGGTGTTGGGATTGAAAGTGATTAGGGCTGATGAACCCTAATAATGAAAGAATACCAGAGGTATGAGTATTTCATTAAATAAAAGATGTATCTCAGATGGATTCTACTCATGCACTTGTCCACATTATTAACAAGGGGGAAAAGTTAACAACTATTTTAACTGGTTTGGAAAAATTCTGTGAATGAAAGGACATTCTTTTATAATTAATTTAAGAAAGCTGTGGACATTGTCAGTATGTTTGTACTATTGATTTAACTCAGTGCAAGAAATAAAAACAAGAGGGGCTTGGGAAAGTACTAGTCAGAAGATCTAAAATAAAATCCTTATTCTAATGAAGGTCCTTCTTCAATATTTGAAGAAAGTGACATTTTTTTGTAGTTCTCTACCATTACATGACAATTGCTAGGTCTTATAATTGCGGGAGGAGCTGACTTATTCAACCATGCAAACAAAAATTATGGTCACTTTAGTTTGGGGATTCAGGATAATTTCATATATTTGTCCTGAAATAGTTCATCCAGCACTAGTGACAACTGTATTCTAGCTTCCGCTTTGTTAAACTGTGTGTGTTATGCTTTTTCCTTGAAATATCTGACCAAGAAGTTTATTTCGCAAACTGCCTAATAATGTAATTCTACACTACTTGAAAAAGTTGTTACCCTCCTTAGGTTTTCACATTGCTACTATCTCTCAATCAAAATGCTGGCCTGCCTACATGCCTTTCTTACCTGTAGTGAAATTTTCTGATATATTAATTTAGGTCTTCTAATTTTGCTTGGTAAGTTTGCAACATATTTTGTATGACTACTTTATAATGATGTAAAAGCTAATGCTTTGAACATTGACCAGATGCATTCACAATGTTGTAGGCAAAAGTTACAATGACATAATTACTGATGACATGAATCAGGATGAGAAAATGTTGTAATTTTCCCATAGGAGTTATGTTGACACAATGAGAGAAGATTTAAGATTATGTGTATCAGACAATCAGGTGTTTATGACAAAGGAAGACTTCATAAATTGAAACTGGAACTCACCTAAATACGGTTTGACTTTGCCCTTGTGTAGGAAATATGCCACTGATAGTTTCAAATAGTCTTTGAACTAGTACATGTGATTCTTTATCTCTGTCAACAGAGGCTTGTGTTTTAACCAAGGACCCCTCGATCTCAAAAAGGCAAAGATAATCCAACAGGGCAACTGTTACAAGTAGTAGCCTCTGCAGGTGTTGATGGAGGCTTTCCTTGACCTTAATTGTGTAGCTGCCGCTGCCCCACTGTGGCTCATTTATTTCGTCTCTAGCCGTTAGATCATGAATGTATACCCTAGTTCAGTCATTTGCTGAGGTTGAACTCTGGAGAACTGGATCCAAAAGCATGAGTCTCATGAAAGCCTACATTACAACTCAATCAGATGAATTGGGCTACAAGGTGTTACCCTGCATCAAGACTGGGCGAAAGGTCAGGTTAAGCGGGCATGTTTTAGCTCCCTGCCATGCTCTCCATTGTGCTGATGGAAAAAAAGCAGAAGAGAGAGGCATCTGCCACAATGTTGTTTTTTTTTTGTCTGTTTAAAGAAATAAAGCAAAGGAGAGGATTATATAGGCTTGTTTTAACCCCATAATCCCCTAATTAACAGTCTCCACTGCATCAATGTATTAAGCATCTACAATACTTTACACACAGTAACTGTCCTCATCGTTTACTTCAGAGCCCACTCGTAAAAGAGAGGGCTTTGTGTGCCCCCTGAGAGCTCTCATCCATGACCCCCGATCAGTTTAGTGGTCCCCAAATGCCAGTTCTGAACCTTTTCTCCTCAAAGCCTTTTCTCCCTCCTCTGGCAGAGTGAAAAAATAATTAGGCTCCTGTCAAGGCTGGAGCTTTCCTCTGACCTTGGCTTGGTAAATGCTGCCACCACCAAATGCAAAAAAAACCCAAAACAAAACAAAACAAAAAGCCCTTGGACCCAGGAAGAAGCACTTGGGAATTCCTCCCTGTGGGTACCCTCAAGCCCTTTCACCAGCCCCTCCGGGGAAGAGCTGAGAAAGAAAACAAAGGAAATTAGCTGTTGCTACTAATCAAACAACATGCACAATCATGCACAAACCTCATGCAACAACATGCAAACATGCACAAACAACATGCACAAACCTCTTAGGACACCAAAAATCCATTCCTGTTTTCTTTAAAAAGGTAAATGTTATTGAAAACAAAAAGGAAGGAAATACATCTGGAACTTAGGCTTTTGCTAGATTTTAAAAGAGCAATTTGAAAAATTAAGCTTTCTTAATAGATTTGTTGCTGGTTAGCTTAAAGGTTACAAGCAAACAAAAGTACCTGGGCTTAGCACAGAGGAGTCCACAAGCCTTAAAAAATAAACACAAACCTAATTGTGTTTTCCTAAATATTCCTAAATTACTTACATATTTGCATTGTTAAAAGTAGTTCTAGATATGGTCTGATGATTTTCATATCTGGTTCAAACTTTACATGGTATTCCTGCTGCCCATCTCTTCAGCCCAGAAAGAACAGCCAAAGGGAAAGTTTCTTTCCCAATGTTAAAAAGTTCTAGCCTTCCCACTGGCTCTTTTGATCAGGTGCCCACTTGTTTTTCCTTTACCTGGGGGACTTTTTAACCCTTTACAGATAAAGCAAGTAGAGAACAGCTACCAGGAGGGATTTGACAGCTAACTGGCTGGCTGTGTCTCCATCAAAGGGAGCTACACCTTCCCTCCCTCCCCCCTTCATTTATCACACCTCACATGATGTGCCAGCAATCCAGGGGAAGGATGCGAGGGGAAGATGTTGTATGGATAAATGTTCTATTTAATCCACATAAACTGCTGTGTTTTAAAGAAATTCATGGATCTATAAACACTTCAGGCATTTGGCACACGTTTTGAGAGTCATTGTCACACACTGAGAGGGCTGGAGGTGGAGAGGAGTTCTTCACGCTGGCAGAGATAGGAGGCTCAAAGAGAAGGGGAGCACAATAGGCAGACTGCCTGGTGGAGCGTAGGCATGCACCATGCTGTTGCAGCCGCTGTTAGATGCATGCAGTGTTCCAGAAGCAGGTCAGAGGCTGTGGTGTGTTTCAGAAAGTGAATGACAAACTCAGACTCCTTCATAGATGTTCCCTCTAACTGACAGGTTATGTTAGCATTTCTAAATATTGTAGGCTGCTCTTGATATAGTTACTTCTAGAAACCTCAGCCATAAAAAATATGTTATATAGCGAAAGAACTTCCCAAGCCCTTTTGCAGCTTCTCCCCAGTCATCTTCCTACAAAAGGATTGACATGGTCAGGAGAAGTTGCTATCTCTGATGACCTGAAATAGCTTCATTTTGTCTCCCTCCCTGGTCCTTAAGCATAATTTCAGCAATGTTAAGGCAGAATAGCTTTCCAAATTAAAGCACTGTTTGACCTCAGACTGTCAGCAACTGATCTGTTGCTGCAGACTGTGTGCTGAATTTCTTGACCCTTTATGGAGGGTGTAATGGGGTGTTCACCCCATGCTGGCCCTGAAATGGTTAATGCAGATTGAGAAGGGAGCTAATTAACCTGACTGGTCAGGCTGAGAGGACTCAGGTGGCTAAGCAATCCCCTTATTGAGTGAAGGAGCCCAGCTGAGGAGGAATGAGCTGGTCTGGCCCTATAAAGACAAGACGTTGGCTTCAGTCGCTCCCTGGGAGAAGTGCTTTGAAGCTGCAAACACATATAGCCTGTGGTTGCTTTCTGAGAAGAAGGAGTGGTGAAGTTGGGGGGGAGCCTGCCATAAAGTAAGAAAAGGGCTTAGGAAAAAGCAATAAAGTTCAAAAGAGAACAGACCTTGGCTACTGACTAGAAGGTCCTTGAGCTGGAACTCAGGCAGGCCCAGGTTCGTTGCCAGCTGCTGAGGAAGCAGCTCTGTGTGGCAGTAAATGGGAAGGCTGCCCACGATGGCAGAAGAAAGACTTTGTACGCCTGAAAGGAGAAAATGTGTACAGTGACCTGGCCGCAGGGCTGAGTCATGAAGAGGCAGCAGCAGCTCATGGAGCAAAAGTGGGGCTGCACAGATGCAGAGAGATAGAAAGGGGCATCAGCCTTGCAACATATTCCCCAGAGTGACCAGGAGGAAGCACCATCCTAATGGTAAGTGGGGCAGCTGATCACAGAGGAGCGTTAAGGTTTTCTGAGAGATTGTGAATCAGAGGGATTTGGGATATATATTACCTTTTGATATGTGTAGGAGATGGCAATGAATGCCTTAATGGGTACTGGAGCGTGTTATCACTTGCACTGTGAGGTTTGCAAGCAATAATTTCTTCTTTTCATGCTTTCAGGGATTTGGGTGCGTGTGATGAATCCTGATTAAAAATTGCATTTAATGGAAGTTTAGGTTTATTTTTGTGAATATATGAGACTGATTACGTTAGTTCTTGTTAACACTAGAAAAGGCAGTTATGCAACAGCAATTAAGGTCATACAAATATGATAAAATACAGATAATATTGCATCAGTATAATTTCCTTTTTACAGCTAGACTCATTAAAAAGTCAATGTAAAAATGAAATTATTTTGTCGTCAACTTTTTAAAGATGATTGAAATATATAAATGCTCTAAAGTACAATTTCATTGTTATGCATGAACTGCTTCTTCTTAGTAAAGTCACTTGCATCTCTTCCTATACCAAATTTAAAATAAATATGGTAAGCAATGTTATAACTTTTATATATGAGAGAGCACAGTATTATTGTACTAATGAAAACGCACCCAATATTTTATGAACGGTATATTAAAATCTGCTCACTTTCCTTTTTATCTTGCTACATAACAGTGCATGAACAAGGGCATATAATTAAATTAAAATGCAATAGACTTAAAAACAAATTAAACAGACTCTACATAAATTAAAAACATCACTAGATTATTTGAAAACTAGTCATTTTTTAGTTCTGAAGACATTAGTTATCTGTATTGTCATAGCATTGAAAGGCCCAATCAAGATGGGCTCTCCTTGTTCCAGACACTGTACAAATACAGAAATAATAGAGAAGATACTGTGCCAAAGAAGATGTAATTTCAGTTCTGGACAGCAAAGGAAACCTCTTATGTATCTGTCTTTTCTCTTACTATCCTACTTACGGTCAATTGAAATGCTCTTAGTAGGTTTTTGAATTACATTGATCCAATATATGCTCTCACAATGAGCTCCTGTATTTTTCATTTAAATTAAAAACTGAAAAATAAGTGAAAAGCCAACAATGAATTTTAATAAGTGTCTCCATAAATGAACTGAAGTGAAATCTAAAGGTTTATCTTGTTCCCTTACACTTAGACAAATTCTGAAATGACTTAGGAATTTAAGTCTAACTCTTGGTACAAGAGGATCTGCCTAACAGTCTGACTTGCACTGCTAATGCCTGGTCTACCCTAAAAATTAGGTTGACCTAGCTATGGTGCTCCTGGGTGTGAAATATTCACACCACTGTGATGTAGCTATGCCTACCAAGCCCCTGGTGTAGACACAGCTAGGTCTATGGAAGAATATTTCCTCACTCTAATTACTGTTGCATGGGGAGATGGTGTTTCTGTAGTGATGGGAGTGCTGTGGGGTGGAATCCTTCCATCACTGTAGGCTGCAACACACTACAGAGTTATGCTGATATAGCTAAGGTGCCATAGATATGCCACTATAGTTTTAGTAGTGTAAACATGAGCTGAGGCATTCTGCATGGGTCAAGTTCTTCACTGAGTTACACTGGTACAATTGTATTGTCAAAGCGATGCAAACTTTATATGTATACAAAAGGACAGAAGCTAGATATTATCAGGAAAACATAATTTAGCTAGCCAAAAGGAAGTACAAATTCAACTAACCTATTTTGCTGTTCGGCAAGTAGGTCAAAACTAGGAAGATGTGGAGAAATAGGGATAACTAAAGAGGTCCACTCAAATTCACTTTAAAATTTGACTGAACAACAGTAGATGTACTTGTCAAAACCCACAGAGTCCTCCACTCTTCACTACACGTACACAGGGTGCCATGGTCAACATTCACCCTTGGTTGCTGGGGAAACATAGTCCCAGTCTCTCTGGTATTGATGCAAAGCCCAAAGAGGGTTGCAATAAAGATGACTTTGCCAATCCAGCCTCTCCCACTTCATCCCTAATTTTGGAGACTCACTAAAAGCTAGTGCAAATTAGACTAGCAATCCTCCAGTCATGCCTCCACCAGTGGTTCTAGCTCCACACATCAGTATCTTCAAAGGGGATGGTACAGAGCTGGCATACCTGCTGTACACAGTGCAGAGAATCACCTACAGTGAATTGTTAGTTGTCTATGCACATCATGGCCTCTATGGACCAGTGGCTCAAAAGCACTGCATCAGGTTCAGAATACTTAAACAATGTTCTGTTGTCTTGCTAGTTTTCATAAAGTGTAAATAAAATTATTTGCTATGTAAACCTTCATAGATATTTGTATAAAATTACAGCCCTTTATCAGGCCGTTATTTCCTTTTAACATTGACAATATTAGACTGGCAGCCACTCAATATTTTAAGGCGTTAGGCAGCTGAGCAACCTCTCATGCAATTGAAGATGTCTGAAAAATAGATTTAGTAGTTTTCCATTTCAAAATATGAGCACATTCTGTTTCTTTCATGATAGTAATCAAATAGGAATTAACATAAAATACCTAATTGTTTCTAGGGTGATAGCATGAGTGAAGGAGACCTTGTAATAACCAACCCAATCCATAGCACACAAATTTGACAGACTAGTTAGCTTATTAAAAGGTTTCAGTGCACACAAATGGCTGAAATAATGTATGCATAAAATGATCGGCATGTTGCAAAAACATAATACAAACATTATGCTCAATAGTTTCGCAAACAGCCAGTCTAACTGACATTGAAGCATATCCAATACAATGAACATATTTCAGATATCCTTTCCCTATATGTTAAAGAACTAACATAATTTCTAAAATAGAGTATGAACATTAATCTACTGCATTTGTGAAGACCAGTACCCTGTAGTTCTGACTTATGTAATTCATACCAGTGGTCTCAGATAAAGGCTGTTAGGACTTATTGCATTGACAACTGGTGTATTGTTCTACCTTGACGTATTATTGAATGTCAACATTGAACATTGTATTGTTCTACCATGACTCCCTGCATACTCATGCTCCATCGCAGACCACTAAACTGTCATCTTGGGGACACTTCCTCATGTTCCTCTTCCACACCACCTGAGTCCCAATCCCATCAACTACTGATGCAGTCTTTCATCTGTATCCTACTGCTTTCTATGCACCACTGCCCCCTTTCTCTCTTCTGTCCACCATAACACCCATTGCTGCCTTCCCAACATGCATAGTCCCCTATATGATACTACAGTAACATTATTTATCCAAGTGCTACATGAAAATATCGACAAATTGTGTTCAGTCAATTTAGTACTGAGACTGAAGCAGATACTACAGTCCATAAGGTGATACTGCCAACTGTGCGCCACTTAAAGCAGGAAATAGTTATATTTATCTGAAGGAACAATTCAACAAGTACTCCTGATAAATTAATAATTTTGGTCTAACTACAAAAATTCATCCCTTGGAATTTTTATCATATGTTTAGGGATCGGGTGAGTGTGGGGGAAGTAATAACTGACTTCTTTTGTAGTATATGTCAAGCAACTCAACAAGTTGCGGAGTTGAGATTTTTCAGGATTCTCACAATATTCTTCATTTTGGGTTGTTATGAGTTGTATACAGAGATTATTAGAAAGCCAGTGGATTGATTAACAAAGCAGAATGACATGGATTTAACAAGAGGTGAGGAAGGTGATTCTTATTTGCTTCACTCTGGATGCACTGGAGTGGGGGGCATGAGGAGGGAATTGGAAATGCTGGAGCGAAGGTTACAATAGACAGGGCATGAACTTAAGATTTTCCCATAGGAATTAGAAGGGAATGATTTAGATTTTAGTTGTTTTTTCAGACAAAAAAAGAGACTTTTATAAAGACATGCACTAGGAATTAAAATTGTCTGGATCTGGTTATATGCCCATTTGGGGTCCTTCTAGTAATAGTTTTGTTATTTCAAGAGTGTTTACTTTGTTCTTGGGCTACCGGATACTATATGACGGATTGAAAATAATTAACCATCACACACTTCTGCTTACTTAATTGTTACTTAAAGTTAGTGTGATACTAGCATTCAATAATCTACTGTTATATTAGCTCTGCCATGTAAACCACAGTGCTGTGAACTGCTCTTGTTAAACAAGAGATCTTTGCTCCTACCTACTCATTCCAATTATATTTAATTATCTTTTGGACCTATTGATGACAATCCTTGTTGGTTAGTGCTGCCGCAGTTGGCATGCATTCTGTGTTGACTGCCAACTACGTCAAAAAATTATACTTGGTTAATTGAACAATGTTCCTTGCAATGACGGTTAATAGGATGCTGGTTTCTGGCTCCAAGTATGTTACTGTCACTGGTACAGTGTTCTTGGTGATAAGCCATAGTATAATACATTCCCAAAATTAGAACAGTGTTTCATTCCAGGTTAGGATGTTCAAAACATGTATTCTATGTCATCCTCAAATAGGACATGCAAGCAATTTTAAAAAATATATTTTTATTAAAACAGTGATGTTAGTACAATGATCACGTTGTACAGTAAAGATCATAAAAAGTCAGAAAATATGAAGGTTACAACAGTAGTGTGAACTGATCCACATAATGTGTTTTAAATGTATAGCATTACTTTATATCATATAAAGAATAACATTTTAAGTAGAAATGGCTCTGTCAAGGTTCCTTCCCCACTCTGAACTCTAGGATACAGATGTGGGGACCTGCATGAAAACCTCCTAAGCTTACTTTTACCAGCTTAGGTTAAAACTTCCCCAAGGTACAAAATTATTTTACCCTTGGATTTCCACTGCCACCACCAAACTTTATCTGGGTTTACTGGAAAACGTGGTTTGGACACATCTTTCACCGCAAAATCCTCCCAACCCTTGCACCCCACTTCCTGGGGAAGGTTTGATAAAAATCCTCACCAAGTTGCATAGGTGACCACAGACCAAACCCTTGGATCTTAGAACAATGAAAAAGCATTCAGTTTTCTTACAAGAAGACTTTTAATAGAAGTAAAGGAATCACCTCTGTAAAATCAGGATGGTAGATACCTTACAGGGTAATTAGATTCAAAACATAGAGAATCCCTCTAGGCAAAACCTTAAGTTACAAAAAAGACACACAGACAGGAATAGTCATTCTGTTCAGCACAGCTCTTTTCTCAGCCATTTAAAGAAATCATAATCTAACACATACCTACCTAGATTACTTACTAAAAGTTCTAAGACTCCATTCCTGTTCTGTCCCCGGCAAAAGCAGCATACAGACAGACACAGACCCTTTGTTTTTCTCCCTCCTCCTAGCTTTAGAAAGTATCTTGTCTCCTCATTGGTCATTTTGGTCAGGTGCCAGCGAGGTTACCTTTAGCTTCTTAACCCTTTACAGGTAAGAGGATTTTTCCTCTAGGCAGGAGGGATTTTAAAGGGGTTTACCCTTCCCTTTATATTTATGACAGGCTCCAAATTAAAGCCCATGAAATCTGGATTCAAATTTTGGATGTTGGGTCTACTAAGTTACAAAATTAAGTAGAAAACCAGGAATTACTGCAATGCTGCAATATTGACATTAATGGAACTTTTGCATATCTTAAATATGTAATCCTAATATTGCATTAAAGGTTACATGTAAAAGGTAAAATTAAGCTTGCATTTTTTTCTTGTTGTGATTAAAAAATGAAGCCATTTTATTTGTTTTGAGGCATTGCTTTTTATTTACGGTGGGTGGGTGTTTGGCTTTTGGCTTACAGAAACAAGATTGTGTTTGTTTATCCCCATTTGTTTTTAGATTAGAATTTCAGGTCTCATCTTCCATGTGCCTCTATATCAACTTAAGTGTCTGGAGAATATGGTTGATCAATTGTTTGGTTTGGGTAACACTTTATTTATTTGTAGTACCTGATAGTCCCCTGGGGGAAAATACATCTTAAAGATATAATCCCTTTTCTCCTTCAGTAATAGCCTCTGACTCCCCCAGGAGATGTTCCAGCAAAACCAGGGGACACCAGGCTTTTCACTTCTGATATTTCTAAAGTAAAATAACCAACCATAAAAACCAAAACAAAACAACCCTAAAAAAACCTGAATAATTATTTCAGGCTTTCTATATTTAGCAAAAAGAGGGGGAAAAACAACAACAAAAGATCTGACACAATATTTTAAGTCCTTTGCAAGTCAGTTATCAAATAATTTGGTCATTTAATATTCTTTAAACAGCCAATGAAAAAGAGAAAAAGGAGCAATTGCCTAGGTTTACTAATGTTTGTCTTTGGTAGGACTTGCCTAACATTTTCTGTCAGAACTGTTACATTCAAGACTTATACATTCAAGACTTAATAGGTGGTTGTGATTGTCATTGGCCTCTGTACAGGCTCATGGGGTGGGGGGAAGCCTAGTGGTGCTGGAACACACTTTTAATAGTGGGGGTGCTGAAAGCCAGTTCCCTTACCCCTGTCATCGTCTCTCTCTCTCTCTCTGTCCGCTCCCCCCGGCGCGGAGCTGAGGCCAGGAGCAGGGCTCTGAATCTGGAAAGAGGGGGACCCGGACAGGAGTAAGAGGGTGAAGGCTGGTGCCAGAAGCTTGGACCCCTCCTGTAGAGCCCTGATTGAGTGCTGCAGCATCCCCAAACACCTATGGGGACGTCTCCTTGCACCGTGCCCTGTGCACACTTGTAGCATGCCAGTCTGATCCTAAGATAATGTATGTAACGAGGAAACTTGGACACATTTTTGTTGTTTTTTGTACTCCATTTTTACATTTCGAGGAGCTCCAGAATTTTTCGTTTTGAAGCCATTTTATTTGTGTTAATCCAGCCAGTAACAGAGTAAATACAAATAGAGTGCTCTCTGATCGAAAGTTTACCTTTTTTTCCTTCTTGCTGTTTTTCCTAAACTAAATCTGTTTAGAATGAAAGGATGTGTTTTCCTTTTGGTGTATAGAAACATAACATCAGGATTTGGGGAGACAATATATGAAAAGGGATTTCAATAGTTAATATGTGAAACATATTTAATAAGTTGATATTGTGGAGATTCATTTTAAGAGAACCTGACAATAGTTGCAGTGTTTTTAGCTCCTCAGCAGAAAATACAAAACTCTTTTTCTGCTTCTGTCTTGGTTTTTCTTCCCCCACCTCCATTTTGTTTCTAATTATATAAAAATCACCTGGATGAATGTAAAAGCCACCCAAGACAATGTGTTAAGGTACTTCAAACACCACGGGGAAGAGGAGCTCTGTTAAGGAATCTGAGATGCAGCACAGCAGGCCATACACCAAAAGGGCATTTTCATTACGGGATACGTGCAGGCGCTTAATCCAATTTTTGGAGTTGGCTTCGGAGTAACTAAAATTCGAAGCACTTTTGATCAAAACTGAAATAGAAGCTTACAAACAACCTTTAAAAATAATAATATATTTTCTTGTTGGTTGGTTTGTACATTAGTATATAAGGCCCATTGCTGAGGTTGAGGAACTGAGGTGCCGGGGGCTGTATGAATATACAGTAAGAGACTGTGCCTGAAAGTTTATAATCTAAATAGATAAGACAGAGGCCCACAGAAGTGAAGTGACTTGCCCCAGTTCATGCAATAGGTCTGTGCCAGAGCTAGGGACAGGACCTAGGTCTTCTGACTCCTAGTGTACAATCCACTAGGACACACTGTTGCACTCCATAGTTCTAACAATTTAAGGAAGTGAAAAAAAAGCATAGTAAAATATGTTACTTAAGTTTTAAAGTCTTTGGGGGCAGGGACCATCTTTTTCTGCTGAGTTTATACAGCGCCTAGCTGTATAATGGGTTCCTGGTCCATAAGGCAGTGTCAGAGAGCTCTGTGGTAGTACGAATAACAAATACTACTAATATTCTTGTATTTCTGGCCCAATTAGTTTTTTTTCCAAAATACCTGTAAGATCTTATTTCCATGTTACCAGACCAATTTTAAAAGGACTAAATAATTGAGGTATAAATAAGAATGTAAACCTCACTAATATCAATGAGAGACCAAACAGCCTTAGAATAAATTTTTATGCCCAGGCAACCAAATGGGGCCTAAGCCAGTTTGCTCCAGAGCTGATCTGATGCAAGCACAATGATTAAATTAGGCCAGCATGGAAGTAGGCAGCAGGTACTACCCACCTGTCACACATACTCTCCTATTTGAGCCATTTAATTGATTCCAGTGTGGGGGTCACAAGGATCCTTAACACATAACCCATAACTCAGGGTAGGCCCTCCTCAACTTACCCCTCATGACTCAGTGCTCAGAGTCCTAGCACCTTCCTCTCTGGAAGGGGGACAGTGGAGAACCCGGCCTGTAAAGAGCCGCAAGGTCTGACCTGATCCTAGGAGTCGAAGGCCCACCACCAAATCCCAAGTCTTTTGTCTATGGGAACTATTCATTTTATCCTTTTTAAGCACACTGGAATCTGGCTGCAAGTCATGATAAATTAACTCAATCCAAGTGCCTCAGTGAAGCACTAAGTGCATTCTTACTTAACTCACTGTAGATTGAAGATGCTCCAAGAAAGGCAAAAAGCTCCCTAGTCATCTGCCTATTGACCCATGGGGGAAATAAATCCTTCCTGACCCCCAAACAGATGCTGTGGGTCTATCGGATCACCTGTCAGGCTGATTTTCTATTCCTACTGTAGGGTGGAGCTGCTGGAATGGAGCTAGAAGAGGCGCTGCATGGCCCCCACTCTAAGCTAAATTCTGTGACCGGGGAAAGGCTGACCAGTCAGAACCCTTCCCCACAGCTGGTCATTGACTGCCAGTGACCCAGAGAAGTGGAGGAGGAGCTTTCTGGTGTCCCTCACTGCTGGGACTCTCCCACTTCACCACCAGCCTCATCAAGTTTCCCCCACCCACTGGGGCATTTTGGCCTTCTGTCTCCAGCTAGCCTTTGCTGGTCTGGGAAAGTTTTGAATATTTGTCTATACATATACTTTTTTTTTTTACACAATTTCTTGCAGAATTATGGTTTTCTACCCTAAGTATAATGAATAAAATCTATTTTGCTATTCTGTTTCCTTTCTAATTCACCCAGCAGAACAGTTTACTTTATTAATTATTCATTGCTGGGAAATCAACCATGATTTTGAAGCTTAAAAAGAACGATTAAGAAAAATGTAATGTTAACTAACTTCTGAGCAGAAGGTTCAAGCCATATCAAATCAGACTTTGTACAGTAAATTAACTCTCAAAACGTAAAACTTCTTCAGATGGAAAGGGCAATGATGAATTGTTTTAAGCAAGCATATCAGACCAGATTCTTCTAATAAAAAGTCTTGACCCATGAATGTTCAACAATCTGCTGATCTCAATTGAGCAGAAAGATTGCAGAATTTAAAAAGCACCAGCCAGCATACATGCATGGTGGAAATAACTCTATTAGCATTCCCATATACTACAGCTTCTGTATTCCACAAAGCCATTCTTAAGCATGTGGAGAAAACTGTTTCCATAAGATGTAACTAAGAATCCCATTAATGCAAGTGTATAGAGGGCAGCAAAAAATAGTTTCAGTAAGGGGAGAGGAGACCTTTAGTTATGGTACAGCAAATACATATTAAAACTTTAGCTACAATTATGATGTGAAGATGACTTGTTTTGCTAATACACAATAATTCTGCTGACAGTATGAAAGGATTACAAAATCTAAAATAATGGAACTTATTTAAAGTTGCACATACTTTTGGTGGCATTTAACAAATTTAAAGATGCTTTTGTATGTGAAAATGAAAATTATATTTTTTGATGGAAATGAATGAAGTTTGATGAAATAAAGTCAAACATGGTCAGACTTAGTGGGTTTTAAATACCCTAAAGCAATTCTTAACATTTTATGTTGACATTTGGAATGGGCTTAGACTTTTGCAAACCACAAAACAATGACCTGTAAAGATATTGTACTAGTGGATTTTCAATTAACAACGATGTTATGAATTTGAATCTTTATGAAGAGCCCTCGAAGTCTAAAAGTAAAGCCTGCTTACTCTTTTGTGACCTTAACTTGTAAAAAATATTTTCCCTCAGTGTTGCTTTATTTGTTTGGTCAAACTGAAAACTTTTCATGAACACCTACAATTGTGGTGCTAGAGCATTATAAAAAAAGAGCTAAAGTTCAGGTTCTCAGCAGCCTTCCCAAAATGCAATGTCAAGGCTTCAGTTGCCTTCTGCTTATTTTCGCCAGAACATTCAATTAATGAAATATCAAAAGAAATGGACACAATTATTGCACACAACTTTAAAACTAGTTTTGTTGGTGATCAATACTGCATTGAAAAAAAACTGGTTAAAATAGCGAATAAAATAATACATATCCAGATCATGCCTGTGGGGAAAAAAGTCCTATGTTGGGCTGGAAAAGATCATCATAACCCAAAAGAATGGGGTGATTTTTTTGGGGGGAAATGTGAACCTAAAATTAATCATCCCTCCCAACTTCAAGAAAGCCTTGTCCAATAGATAGTGACTCAGCTGGGGTGGTGTGGCTGTTTGAGGAGGGTCGAGGACCATTTATTGCAGTTTGTGGCCACCTCCCCCTCAACTTCACAGGGATTTTGTAGTGCAAGATAAAAATGTGCCCCTCAGCATTATCTTACCCTGAATCCCCCCTGCAGTGTGAAACCCCCGTCGATGGAACGTGTGTGAGGGATCTAGAGCGTGAGAGCGCGCTGTTCTTTAATGGACAAATGAGAGAGGGGCCGGAAGCCCTGGATTGCATGGCAGAAGTACCGGGAATTAATGTGACTTCCTAACCCATTAGCAAATGTCTCATAACCCACAGGTCTCAAGAAAATTTCAAGCTGGAAGGGCTTACTCCCTTGGAGGATTTTTTTTAAATGGGCCAAACCCGGCTCCAAAGAGATGATCTTGAAAAAACTACTTGAACTAATTTTCTGGTTCACCTATACATTTTTCTCACAGTAGGGATGACTTGGCACACAATGCAGGACCCATGTGCGTACTGTCTAAATTTAACTACAGTAATTATATACCAGATCCTAATGCTTTTAATCACAATGAGCAGTACCTTATTCAACATGTAGTGTCACTGAAGTCAGTGGAGCTGCTCGGGGAGCATGGTGCTATTCAGTGTGAGAAAAAGGTACCAATATCTAGCCCTGAGGTAAAAACATTTTAATCTTACAGGATTTAAATTCAAGGCAAACCTTTTCATAGTTATATTGTCACCATCTTCCTGTGGCGTGTACTGTAATTTGTATTAAGTATCATAAATCTTGCTACCTATAAATAATAAAAAATAATAGTTAGCTGGAATATAGCATGCTTCATCTGAGGTACTGAAAACGTTAATTGATTATACTTCATATCATGTCTGTTCGGTAAGTGTATAGCCCACTCTTTTAATATGAAGCAATCTTTTCTTTAAGATTCTGTTCACTAGTAAGTTTCAGTAAAACAAAACAATTCATATGGAAGAAGAAAAGGAAAATGGTTGTCTTGGATACCACAGTAAATTTTTATTTAAAAAAAAAACCAGTATAAACTGTTTTTAAAGGCAACCGTGTTGCCAGTTAATGATGAAGAGGAGGTCATGTTCCGGTAGCCTCCTTTTTCCTCTTCAATCCATCTAGTTATTTTGCTGTGCTATTTAAACAATACCTTCCAAATAGGGGAAAAATGAATCTCCACAATATCAACTTATTAAGAATCAACAGCATGCAGATACGTAATTTAATCAATTTCCTTGGTTATCTGGAAATTCTTTGAGTATTCTCGTTTTAATTTGAAATATGAAGGTATGCACATTATCTAAATGAAAAACCCAATACAATATCTTTAAAAGATTGAAGTTATTACAATAATATTCATAATGTGACATCTGTGGCACTTGGAATAATAATTAATGGAATTCGGGTAGAAACAAAAAAAAAATCTTTTATGAAATACTGAAAATTCAGAAAGTAGTAGACCATAAAGTTAAAACAGCTCAGTAACACCACATTTATTGCAGTTCTTTGGCCAAATTCTGCACTGACTTAAACCTAGTTTAATTTAACTGAAGGTGATGCAGAATTGGATCTAGTAACAAGGCAGGCACTGAGTTTTGACTCTCTTCTCTATTTTAATCACCTCTAGAGGCTCAAACTCAAAACCTCAAAATGCAATTCAGTAAAAACATGCTAAATTTAATCCTGTTTTGAGGTCAAGGACATATATTCAGTGAAGAATTTATGGCGCTGTGGATCCCAGTGTTGGTGTGCAAGTGCCTTATGCATGCAATTAGATCTCTGAACAGCTTTGTCCCTTGAGCTGCCCCTGTCCTTTACATGATTATGTAAGTATAAAGGGCAGAGCAGTAAAAGTGAGATGGAACAAGAATCGTTCATCTGCTACCCCTTATATCGGTTTCCTTCTTGTAGTTAACGAGTTAGGATTAATTCCCTTCTATTTTCCTCTCATTTATTGTATTTTTGCAAATAAATAAATACAATAATTCCCTTGGTGCTTTGCACCACTACCTTTGCATAAAATAGGGGATTCAAAATTCTCAGGTTTCACCATGCTTCTCTTGCGGTGGACTCATTCTGGTTACAGACTACTACAGTCACTTTTTTTTTTTAAGGCTAAGTCTACTTTTCGAGCTGGAGTAGTCACCCACATGATAGCTCTGACCAGACTAGTATGCTATAAATAGAGAGTAGCTGTCATGGTGCAAATGGTAGAAGAAGTTATCCACCCAAGTACATACCTAGTATCTCAGATGAAATTGCTCTTGAGGTGGCTAACCCTTCTGCTACTTGTGCTGCTGTGGCTAAACTTCTCTTTTTAGCTGTGTCCTCAGACTGGAAATTCCATCTCCACCTTGAAATGAAGACATAACCTTTGTCTTTGGTGAAAGTCATGCACCTTGGTGCTCCTCAGTATGCAAGTCCTTTTCAATCAAGACAAGAAAATCTCGGGACACTCAGCTGAAGTTACACCTCCTCAAACAATCAGTGAGAAGTTCTTTAGATCCTAAGGAATGAGGATTGCCCTTCAAGATGGGAGAAGTCTCTTCTAAGTCCCAGTCAGCCAGTGTCCCTGCCAGCTGCTATGCAAGACCCAAAATTGGTACTTGCAAAACATAGCACTGTCAGGAAAGTCTTCAGTGGGCCCAGGTCTTATCTCAGAACTGCCTACCACCTGTTGGTTATCACTTGGTTTGCCTGGGTCTGGAATTGATAATCTTTGGGACGTGCTGCAAGACTTGATCTTTCTCAGGCCTTTCCCAGGGTGTGTTGCTGGGAGAATTGAGGTAGAATTTGTTCCGGGGTTGAGATGATTCTGGTGAGATCCACCTTTAATCAGGGACAAGCAAATGAATTGTTAGTCTAATATTTATATTGTTCAACAAATACTATATTTGATTTATCCAATCCTACTACGCTATATTTGATAATTCTGTGGCGATTGTTGTTTTGCTTTTTCATGGGAACTGAACTAGGAAATGTTATGTCCATAAAACTCCCAATAACAACAAATCTGGGAAACCAATTATGAGACCCAAAAGACAAGGCGGTAACACGTACCATAAACATAAAAGGCTCTTTTAAAAAATGACATAATAAAAAAGCCTGAAAACTTGTGCACCCCTGGGGAGTGGGAAACCTGATTTTTACATATAAATGTACATATTTGATCAGTTTTGAACATTGGTCCTAAAATGCTACCTAAATTTTGCAGCTATTGCTGAGTAAAAAAGAGAATGAATGATGCAAATGCAGGCTCTTCCCAAAATAAGATGGTCTCAATTGTTATTCCAGAGGAAAATCAACCAGTATTTTGGAAGATGCTGAAGGACACTTTTACCTTTCTCATTTTGAATTCTAGAACTCCTATTTTGGTATAGTGAATGTGTTTCACTGATAAGGATGACTTTTAGAATATAATTGAATATTTAACTTGCAGTGTACCTATAGGATGATTTATTATTGATACCTAGGAATAGCACATAATATTTTACATCAAGATTTTATTTTTTCCAACTTGGTCCTTTATAACCAAACTTGTATTACAGTCCAAGTACTCTTAACATTTTTATTGTTAATCAAAGATTGGCAAGATTCCATATTATATAGCTCTTCCTTGCTTCAAAAATACAATATCCTGAAGTACAAATTGGAAAAAAAATCTGATATTAAAAATATTTCTAATAAAAATGTAGGGCTGGATAGGGAGTAAATCTTTGGTAATCAGACATCAGTTTTGGGGGAGATTCAATGACTTGGGAAAGCAATATTTGTGCATAGAGTGGCACTTTATTTTATTGAAAATTATTCCATAACCAGAGCCTTTACTAGAATCTTGTTTTTTTTCCTTCCATGCATGTTCCTTGCTGCATTTGACGTTTTAAGGGTGTTTTGTTTCTGACTGGCCAATAAGGCTAGGGGGTTCTGAAAAAAAAAAACATGTCTGCCAACGTCCCTATTTTTCAACTAATTTTCTTTACATTGCTCATTTGTTTTCTGTTTGTGCAGTATAATTTTATTTGTATGAATGTTTATAGACAATGTCAAAGTTGTATGCATGAGTTTTTTTCAAATAAACTGACTACAAATGGACAAAATTAATGCAAAGGTGCTTGCACCTTTGCAACAAATTCTTTGCCTAGCACCCAGCCCAAGTAGATGCACAGGGGTAAGGGAGCAGGAATCCTCCTCCACATGCCATAGAACTGCTCCAGAGGCACTTTGTCAGCTCTACAATAGGGAGGAAGGAAGACCTTCATAGCACAGGGTCTTCTAGTATCTGCTCCTTCACAGGGTCACTTATCCTTTGCTCCCTCCTACCACCAGTGCACTGCTGTACTGCTCTCCTTGGCTCCTTCTCCACACACAGCCAATATAATACCAGTTACACTACCAAGGGGCCCTTCATGGCTGTGGGATCAGAGACAATTTCCTGTGACTCATCTGACCAAACACAAATAACAAGTAGACGTCAAATGTTGAATATATACAGAACTGTTCACACAAAAATAGCAGAGTTAAATATTCACAAAACCAACCTGATAGCTTTCTTTGACAGGGTAACAAGCCTTGTGGATAGGGGGAAGCAGCAGACATTGTCTATCTTGGCTTTAGTAAGGCTTTTGATACTGTCTTGCATGACCTTCTTATAAACAAACTAGGGAAATACAACCTAGATGGAGCTACTATAAGGTGGGTACATAACTGGTTGGAAAATTGTTCCCAGAGAGTAGTTATCAGTGGTTCACAGTCATGCTGGAAGGGTGTAATGAGTGGGGTCCTGCAGGGATCAGTTCTGGGTCCGGTTCGGTTCAATATCTTAATCAATGATTTAGATAACGGCATAGAGAGTACACTTATAAAGTTGCAGATGATACCAAGCTGGGAGGGATTGCAAGTGCTTTGAAGGATAGAATTCAAAATGATGTGGACAACCTGGAGAAATGGTCTGAAGTAAATAGGATGAAATTCAGTAAGGACAAATACAAAGTACTTAGGAATGAACAATCAGTTGCACACTTACAAAATTGGAAATGACTACCTAGGAAGGAGTGCTGCGGAAAAGGATCTAGGGGTCATAGTGGATCACAAGCTAAATATGATTCAACAGTATAATCCTGTTGCAAAAAAAGCAAACATCATTCTGGGATGTATTAGCAAGAGTATTGTAAGCAAGGCACAAGAAGTAATTCTTTCGCTCTATTCTATGCTAATTAGGCCTCAATTGGAGTACTGTGTCCAGTTCTGAATGGTACATTTCAGGAAAGATGTGGACAAATTTGAGTAAGTCCAGAGAAGAGCAACAAAAATGATGAAAGGTCTAGAAAACAGGACCTCTGAGGGAAGACTGAAAAAAATTTGTTTAGTCTGTAGAAGAGAAGACAGAGAGGGGACATAACAGTTTTCAAGTACATAAAAGGTTGTTAAAAGGAGAAGGGAGAATTTTTTTTGTTGTTCACCTCTGAGGATAGGACAAGAAGCAATGGGCTTAAATTGCAGCAAGGGCGGTTTAGGTTGGACATTAGGAAAAACTTCCTAACTATCAGAGTGGTTAAATACTGGAATAAATTGCCAAGGGAGGTTGTGGAATCTCCATCATTGGGGATTTTTAAGAGCAGATTGAACAAACATCTGTCGGGGATGGTCTAGATAATACTTAGTCCTGGCTTGAGAGCGGGGGACTGTACTAGATGACCTCTCAAGGTCCCTTCCAGTTCTATGATTCTATGAAAAGACAGGAAACCACAATCAATTTTGGAATATCCCAGAACAAACTTCAATTAATCTGTTACAAATTTCTTGCTTAGTTCTAATGGCTAACAAAACACTTTGATAGTATTGATCTGTTTCCTAGGCTAGGATAAAGAATTGAAAGTAACATTGTGCTTGAATACCATTTGTTTTATACTTGACAATATTTATGAAGAAGGATAGTTCAGGTTTCTTTTGTTATTTGTTTAGAATGCCTCCAAATGACTAGCATTATAAAACAGGCACAGGTACCATTTCTTTAGATGATAATGTCTTTCTGGCAGTGATTGCTTATGGTTTTTGAGGCTCTAACTGTGTGATTTCAAAATGCAATTAAGACAGCATTTAAGATATGCAAGTCAGCTTGTTGGGGGTGTAAGATTAGAACTGCTAAATCATAATTTTAAAAGCTGGTTTCAGATAGGGCATGTTATTCATTTACCACTGCTTTAGAAACATAAGGAATCAGTGCTGCTGCATGCACTAGGCAAAAAGCAAATCACAGCTATTACCACGCTCAAAGCTGTAAATTTCTTGTCGCACAAAGGTAGATGGAGAGTAGATTAACTGCATTTATTTTAAGATCAATATTCTGATTAATATTAATCAGCTCTTACTACCTTCTATACAAATATTAAGAGGTTTATAACTTTAACTCCACAATCTGCAATGTCTCTTCCATGAGGTCCCATTATCAGACATGAAAAAGTTAATAAGTTATAAAAATATTGCTTATAATTGCTAATGAAGTTACTGTCTTATATTTAGAAGGAAATGTAGGTATTATACACCTTATTATCAGGCTGTAGCTGTTACAGCTAATAAACGGGATACTTAAGAAAACCTCCACAATCAATAGAATGTCTTCTGCTTCATTGAATCATGTATATTTTGGAGTAACATAAAACATTATTTCTTATTTATGGTGTTATGAAATTAAATGGATCCTAAACTTCTCACTAGAAGGGTGTATTTTATTGTCTCACTTGCAAGGGCAGAATCACTTTGTATATTTCTCTTGAAATGTTCAACGGAAACTTCAAGTTCAAAGAGATGGTCTACAGCATGACTAGAAAGATGTCTTTGGCAAAAGAGTTAATTTAGAAAATTATGAATTGGTCCAGACTAAATCTCCTAAAATTTTATAGATTATAATGGAAATATTTGCTGCAGCAAGAAACCTCCACCTCTGGAGTAAAATTGGTAATCATGTGACTTTCCATTGCCTCTTCTGAGATGAGAATGTGTTTGCATTTCTTTTTTAAGTGTAAAATTAAAAGCTATAAATTGCAAGTGAATGTAATGAGTATGATGCTAATACTGTAACATCTAATTGTGTTTTTGTATCATGTGCCCACAAAGGCAGTGTTCCTGAAACACCACTGAATAGTCATGCCAAACTTTTGTACAGGGGAAAAAAGGCATGGTTGTTGAATATACTCAAGCAGGGGAAAACATTACACTCACCAATGACCTGCAGATAATACATTTCCTGGTTTAAGAGGATAACCCAGCCAATCAGTAACCTACGTTGGGGGGGAAGAGGATGTTCTGCTGCTTCTCAAAATATGTGTGGTCTCTTTTCTTCATGTTAATTACTAGAGCACCAATTCAGCAATGCACAAAAACTTGTGGTTCACTTTAGACATGTACTTAAATGCTTTGCTAACCTGGGGCCTCTTCACAGTAGTCAGTGGTAGTCAAGTACAGTTCTCAGTTGAGACAATTTGAGTTGGGATTGGAGGGGATGATGTCTGAGAATATTCTCTTCTGGGAATCAAATTCCCAATGCAACCTGGTCCATTCCCAGAACAAACCCTTGGGGGGAAATCCTTCAAAACATTGTCCTTGACACATTGTTTTATGAACCACAGGGAAAATTCACTTCTGGCTGGGAGGAAATAGTGGCAGGCATAGAGAGTGAATTTTATCAGTGACATGGAAATCATCCGAGTCTTCCCTTCACTTTGACAGAATTTTTAACAAGGAGCTGCTGCCTTCCCCTGCTCTGAAAGACTAAGTAAGGAGTGGCAGGTGGGGGTAAAGAGGGCAGGACAGAAGCAGAAGGTAGCATATTCTAGGCTGATAGAATACACTTGGGATCCAGAAAAAAAATGAAATCATCTCATCACTAATAGTAAACATGCCATTTGGGTCCATGGTTCATCCTGTTAAATATTGTGTCTCTGATAAAGGGCTGATAGTTGACCAGAATAATGCCATTCCGTATCTAGCCATTGTGTATTTTGTGTATGACAAGACTGAGAGGGGAAGGAAATGTCTTCCTGAATTCTGCAGTGATTACCTGTCTCCACAAAGAATGACATCGTAATAGTCCTGTTTAGATATAGGCGTTAAATTACAGCCATTTTTCACTGGTAATAAAAATATAGAATATAAATGAGGTTTCTTATTTTATTATTTATGTTTAACAAATATCTGAAACAGTCGTGTTTTTAAAATAAGAATAATCATTTGTATTAATGTTAAAAGTGGGATAAGAGACCTGGTGCTTCAATCACAAATTTAAAAACAAAGTAATTAGAAATAAAAATACAATATTCTAAAATACCCTTTTTTATGTTGAACATTCAGCATTGCAGATATCAATTTAAATACTCCCACAATGAAAATGCTTGTTGGTTTCAACCAAGTACCATATGCTTAACTTTAAGGACATGAATAATCCCATTGAAGTCAATGGGACTACTCACCCGTTCTAAGTTAAGCATGCATGTAAGCATCTGGGCCTAGGACTGAAGTTGCTTAACAGAGCTATAAGTGGAAGTTTACACTTGGTCTTCTGACACTATGCCTGAATCAAACCTGTGCTATGTTGGTAGTCCTACACAATGGTAAATCTTGTAAATAATCAAGTATAAAACTGTTTTTAATGAAAAAAATTTTATTAGGCATTAAACACCATTGTATACATTAGTAATATTTAAAGTGGAAGAATAAAATGTGATTTTTTTAAAATCACTACTATTGTAAAATAGTCTTTATTTTGTGTTGCACTGAATATCTTTTTTTATGAATGATTATTCATAGATTCATGGATATTAAGGTCAGAAGGGATCATTATTGTGATCTAGTCTGACCTCCTGCACAACGCAAGCCACAGAATCTTACCCACCCACTCCTGCGATAAACCTCTCACCTATGTCTGAGCTATTGAAGTCCTCAAACCATGGTTTAAAGACTTCAAGGAGCAGAGAATCCTCCAGCAAGTGACCTGTACATCTTACTCTATATCTCATCACTTACAAAACATCAATAGACCCAAATAGCTTTAGTTCATCAAATTAGAATGCAAATTGACATTTGGCTGCCCCCAAAGAATGCTGGAGCATATTGATATTTTATGAATGTGAATATGTTGCACTGCACCAAATTATTCACAAACTATCAATGAGCCAAACATGCATTCATTTCAGCAAATCAGAATGAAAAACGAAACGTGAAAATTCACACTATAAAAATGAAGTGAAATGAAAATAATACTCCATACAAGTAAATTTACACACTTTGTACTTCAGTTGATATTGTTACTAAACAAGGCTTTGATCCTGTACGGAAGCACATGCTTAACTTTGTGTATCTGTGTGTGTTTGTGGTCCCAACAGGTTTATGCACGTGAGCAGTCACATTAAAGTTAAGCGTGCGTTTAAAGACTAATACTAGGACTCTGCTTCTGTAATGGCTGTTGTCTATTTACCTTCAAGTTTTGGGAGATAAAGAAGCTTTACTTGAAAAGGTGGGATTTTTCAAAAGAGCTTGAGGATTTAGAAGCGCAAATTCCATACTGAAAACCATAAAACCTATTTTACAAATTTCTACCTAGCTTCTTTTTATTAGTCGCACATACAGGCACTTGGATTTAAAAAAAAAACAGTCACCATGGAAAAGCACAAAACAGTTGGAATTATGAGTCTGAAAATCCAAATGCTGGTCTATTAATTTAGATGGAATAAATGGGCCAAAAGGTGTTAACATAACACGGTCACTGTCCAACGTTAAACAGTGTTACGAAGTTTGGGGTTTTGTGTACAGAAACCACAGCCGGTATTAAAAATCACTTTACATTTCAAATACTTTATCTTTTTTCTATATCTTTAACAAAGAGTTAAAGTATTAGGTAAGGCTTTCATTTTTAACCAATTTTTTTTTTGTTGTGTTTCTCTTTAGGTGCATAGAGTTCTAGAAGGAAAAACAAACTTTGTTTGTTTGACGGTTTCTTAGATGGTACTGACGATGGTAATAACTGTCCTTTTGTGTAAAAGAGAAGTTTGTCAAGATAAACTGGAGCTGCTGCTGTTAATCTGATCCTGTTTTTCTTCAGAGGGTGTCTGGGATTCAGAAGGTGCTGGTGGGGGTGGCATATCCCTGTCTAGCCCAATTTGGTCAGGACATCTCTCAGGATTAGACTGAAAAAGGTGTTGGGTCCTAGGAGACAGTGGGAGTGGCAGACATGATGAATCTCACTTTAATAGTCTCTGTTCATTTTGTTTTTCATTTTTTTTTTCAGTTTAAATAAGGATGTAAAAAGGGAGTGATGGGGGAAATAGCCCATCCCCTTATTATTTTGTTTACTAGTTAGGCTTATCTCTTCACAAAAAAATTGTTTTACTGATTTCTGTAGTTACTTTTTTTTTAACTAAGTGATTTTAACAGCCTTTGAGTTATTAGTAGGTCTTTTTATTTAGACTAATTTAGGGCTTTTTGTCTTGTACTTTTCCAATTAACATTTGTGTTATATAGGTTATTGTGACAGTTTATGAACTTTTATATACCTTTTTATAGTACATAGAGTAAATTGTAGGCCCAACACTGACCCTTTTCCCCAGGATAACAATTGCAGCAATACCTATGAGATTTAATTTGGTTGAAAGTTGTTCTCTACTGTTAAATACACCACTTAAGCACAAAAAATATTATTTTTTACTCATACAAGAACTAGTACAAGATCTTTGCTAAAAAGCACATGGAGACACTGACTCATATACAAGAACATTTAAAAATTTCTTTGTAAGGAGCATAAGTGCTTCCTTATCTACCAATGGATATTGATTAATCTTCAGACTGCCTCCTCCATGTTTCTGAGGAGCCTCAATAAGAATAGTTTATTGACATGGAGAACAATTATATGAATTGTAAGAAATTTGAATCCTGTTTCTTGATACACTTGTCTATAGCTCAAATAATGCCAGACTTCCATTCCACCTGAGTTCTCTGCTTTTTCTCTCCCTCTCCTTTCCTTTTTTGCCTATTTGTGTGTGTCATTTTTGTAACCCCCCCCCCCCACACACACACACACACTCACACCGGAATATGTTCTGTCTGTGTAATATTGTCTGATTTTTGTATTGTCTGGTCATGCAGCTTTGACAAGTTGTAAAGTTGCATAATTTTATTGCATATCCTGTGAAATGGTTGCAGTATTTGGTAACATATGCAAACTGTAAGTCATTTACCTTTCTGTTTTTCTTTAGTGATTTTTTTTTAAACTATTGTTAATATATATAATACATCTGCTTTCTGGAAAGGAGGAAATTTAAAAATTGCTTGGGCATGCATTTGTTTTGCAGCCTGTACCTGGGATTTGGCCCAATTTAATATATATCTTGATTTGAACTCCAATAATAGCTCTAGATAATAGGAGATAGACATAAACAAAAGGATGTATGCACTGGTGTTGTAGCTGTGTCAGTCCCATTATATTAGAGAGGAAAGGTGGATGAGTTAAAGCTTTTATTGGACCTACTTCTGTTGATGACAGACACAGTTTCTGAGCTACACAGAGCTCTTCCTGAAGTCTGCAGAAAGAGGAACTCTGTGGCTTGAAAGCTTGTCTCTCACCTACCTTGTTTCTCTAATAAACAAAAGGACATCGTTAGCTTATAGTTGCCATTTTTCATATCTGAGATTTTGCATGTGATATTTATGGCTGACATTTAATTTTACTTGTATCAGAACAATCGAAAATACCACTTTTTTTTTTTGTTTAGTCTAAATATTCTTATATAGGGTTGCCAACTTTCTAGTCGCACAAAACAGAACACCCTGCCCCACTCCTTGCCCAACGTGCTGCCCCCGTTCCCTCTGTTGCTCGCTCTCCCCCACCCTCACTCACTTTCAGTGGTCTGGGGCAGGGGGTTGGGATGCAGGGGGGGATGCTTAAGGGCTCTGGGCTGGGGGTGCAAGATCTGGGTGGGGCTGGAAATGAGGGGTTCATGGTGCAGGAGAGGGCTTCTTCCTGGGGCAAGGGGTTGGGGTGCAAGGCAGGATGAGGACTCCGGGTTCTGGCAAGCTCTGGGTTCTGGCTGGGAATGAGGGGTTTGGGGTGCAGGAGGGGGCTCAGAGCGGGCTCGGGGAGGGAGTTTGGGTGTGGGAGGGCACTCCAGGCTGGGGCAGGGGGTTGGGGTGCAGGAGGTGGTGAGGGGTCCCAGAGACGCTTACTGTGGCTTCCAGGAAGTGGCCGCCAATTCCCTGCAGCCCACAGGGAAGCTCCATGCACTATCCCTGCGCCCGCAGGTGCCGCCCCCACAACTCCCAGCCAATGGGCCCTTCAGAGCCGGCCCTCGGGTTTGGGGCAGTGCGTGGAGCCTCCCTGGCTGTCCATGCATCTAGGGGCTGCAGGGACCTGGAAGCAGCTTCTGGGAGCTGCACTGAGCTAAGGCAGGCAGGGAGTCTGCCTTAGCCCCGGGCCCCCGCTGTGCCACCAACCAGCCTTTTAACAGCCTGGTCAGCAGTGCTGACCAGGGTCCCTTTTTGACCGGGCATTCTGGTCGGACACCTGATGCCTGGCAACCTTACTTATATAGTCCTGGTTGCAAACATCCATTCTGCAGCCCATCTGTTTGGTTTTGTAATTTTAGTTGTTCTGCCTTGATCATGAAGTGTAGTGTGATTACACAGAAATCAAGGACCCTTTTTACCTTTAAAATTAATCTTTGTATTCTTTTTTTTCTGTAACTAAGCTCTTGCTCTTAATCCTTGTTTTCATTCTCTCCACACACAGAGTTTGGTTTTATGGTGGTAGTAATACATTCCTGTAACAGGGCCACTCAAAATATTAAGGACATAGATCATCTTGTTTAAAAATAGAAGTTATCTAAAATACTAACTCTTGACTTTATGCTTCAAGAAACCCTTATCTGTGCTACAGAACATGACCAGCTAAAGGTTAATTGGAATAGTAATCTATTTTATTTTTCCAATGAAGCTAAAAGCAGGGGAGACTATCATATGTGAGAATGATTTTTAAATACTGTAAATCCATAGATGATTAGGAGAGATTCCTGCCAGTTTAAGAACAGGAGGGCTCTGATGTTTTGTTTTAATTTGTATCCCTCCCCATATTTTAAACAAAATTTCTCTACATCTCTTCTGACACACACAGGTTATTTTAGGTAAATTTTAAAGCAAATAGATTTATATCCAGCCGGCAACAATCCTGTAAAACTGTACTCATGTGCTTAACTTTATGCACTATGTGTACTCTGACTGAAGTCAATGGAACTACTCACATTGCATAAAGTAAAACATGCATATATATATATTTTTTTTTTGCCTGAGTGGGGCTTTTCAAAGGAAGAGAGATGAGATTTGAGCTCTTTGATGGAATGCTCAATACTTTTAAATTGTAATATGAAGATGAGATACAAGAAGTGTGTTAGAAGTAACAATGGACCAAATACTTTCTCCGTCTTGTGCCTTTTTGTTCCTGGAGCATACTTTTTAGTAGAAAGTGTTTATGAATTAAAAAGAGAACCCATCAGAAGTTTATATATCAGATTTATTTATCTACGTTAAGGAATGATGTCCCCAAGATACATGGACAATTTACCAGTGTGTGAACAAATCTTGTGGTATATAAATTCTTATCTTATTCATATAACACCCAAAAACATGTTAAGGCCTTTATTAAAATAAGACAGGTTCCTGCAATGAAGAGCATACAATCTAAATAAACAAAACCAGACCAAGAATGAGGGGAATGGCTATAAAATACAAGCTGAGTAATTGTGTGCTAAACTGAACTAAATGTTCTAGATGTGTTTTTTTTAAGTATACAAATGATTCCATAAGAGCTGAAGCTATTTTGAAACTAAGCTATTATGAGCCAAATCCTGCCTGTGTGACTCTCAAGTAGTCCTGTATGTTCAGCTGAA
This sequence comes from Caretta caretta, assembly GCF_965140235.1. Lineage (NCBI taxonomy): Eukaryota > Metazoa > Chordata > Testudines > Cheloniidae > Caretta > Caretta caretta. Next base: position 59,081,748 of record NC_134209.1, read on the forward strand.
TCTTTGGTTGCCACATTCTTCACAGCCTGGTTGAAGAGTTGGCTGATCAAAGTTCCTGCACTGCTGACTGGTACATAGGAGGATCTACACCTCTCTGCAACTTCTTGGATACAATGCAGCCCTAGAGGAATACTTAGGGAGCAGTACCTGTGTTCCTCCTAGCTCAGAGGTGCTGGTTCTGTCTAGCTCTTACATGGACAGCCAAAGGGATGGGGAGGAGGTCTCCTTACTTCTCTCAGGGCACAGTCAAATACAGGCCAGGCAGACTCTGACCCCTAAGGATTATTCATGAGTAAGAATCCCAATATTGTGTCTTATGGCTAGGAAATTAGTGTTTGTTTGTTTTTCATAACATTCCTGATACTAATAGAAGTGAGCACTTCCAACTGCCTTTTAAGTCCGTAGGAACTGGGTGTCTCAGCACCTTGCAGGATCAGTCCCTTATTCAGCCTGTAAAAAATATGCATCTGAAAAGCAGTCATGAGCATTGCTGATTGAAAGTTAAAGTGAAAAGAATATAGCTGCAAATATGCTAGTGTGACAAGCTTTAAAAGATATTTGACATGTTGCGTTTACCACTTCCTAACAGAATACCCACACATCATGAATTAAAGGGATTAAAGAGCTGAAAGAAATCAACTGACATGAACAGAAGGTGTACCTTTCATGAGAGAAGAGAATTGAGAGGAAAAAAATCAATCTCAGTTTCTGATGCCTATCTAACATATGCTTCATAAAATATAAGAAATAGTAAAAAGAAAAGATATGCTGCATCAAATCCCCAAAAAACTCCTATTGGAGGGAAAGATTTTACAAAATTTTAGCAAGGCTCTAAGGATCTGGCCAGAATTTCCCCATATTCAGCATGCTTGGTTTTCTGCTAGAAGGTTGAAAATCTTGCAAATCTCTTATAAACCAATTAGTCTTTTCTGTTGGATATATTAGAAATGATAATCTTTGAAAACTATGTCCTCTACTCTCCTATTCCTTCCTTAGTTTAAAAAAAAAATTAGTTTTGAAAAGACTTAATCTGTTGTGTGCATTATAGTCTGTTCTGGGGTTACAAGACAAAGATGTACTACTTAGAATGAAACCTTTCTATGGATGGGGTTGTGACAATTAAAGCACCCAACTAGGATTAATAAGTAAGGCTCGGGCTCTAAAGAAGGCTTCTCTGGTTTTAGCTCTGGGAGAGGAAAGAACAAGAGAGACCAAAGGCTACTAAGGTATCAAGCGGAATGCTCCAAGGGTTGGTCCTGGGGCCAGTTTTGTTCAATATCTTCATTAACGATCTGGAGGATGGCGTGGACTTCACCCTCAGCAAGTTTGAGGATGACACTACAGTGGGATGAGTCATAGATATGCTGGAGGGTAGGGATACAGAGGGACCTAGACAAAGTACAGGATTGGGCCAAAATAAATCTGATGAGGTTCAACAAAGACAAGTGCAGAGTCCTGCACTTAGGACGGAAGAATCCGGTGCACTGCTACAGACTAGGTACCAAATGGCTAGGCAGCAGTTCTGCAGAAAAGGACCTAGGAGTTACAGTGGACGAGAAGCTGGTTATGAGTCAACAGTGTTCCCTTGTTGCCAAGAAGGCTGACAGCATTTTGGGCTGCATACGTAGGAGCATTGCCAGCAGATCGAGGGACGTAATCATTCCCCTCTATTTGACATTGGTGAGACCTCATCTGGAGTACTTTGTCCAGTTTTGGACCCCACCGTACAAGAAGGAAAAATTGGAAAGCATCAAGCAGAGGCCAACAAATTATTAGGGGACTGGAACACAGATTTATGAGGAGAGGCTGAGGGAACTGGGATTGTTTAGTCTGCAGAAGAGAAGAAGGGGGAGGGGTGGATTTGATAGCTGCTTTCAAATACCTGAAAGGGGGTTCCAAAGAGGATGGACTTCAACTGTTCTCAGTGGTAGCAGATGACAGAACAAGGAGTAATGGTCTCAAGTTGCAGTGGGGGAGGTTTAGGTTGGATATTAGGAAAAACTTTTTTTCACTAGGAAGGTGGTAAAGTGTTACCTAGGGAGGTGGTGGAATCTCCTTCCTTCGAGGTTTTTAAGGTCAGGCTTGACAAAGCCCTGGCTGGGATGATTTAATTGGGGATTGGTCCTGCTTTGAGCAGGGGGTTGGACTAGGTGACCTCCTGAGATCCCTTCCAACCCTGATATTCTATGATACTTGCTGCTTACAGGTACACTTTGAACTGGAGGTATAATTTCCTTCTTGAGGAGAGACATCCACACTAGCTCTGAGAGAGCATGCTAAATATAGAAATATTACTGAAGTGGCATGAAGAGCTAGTCACCTGAGCACACCTAGTCTTAGATGGGATTGTACTCATTGTGGTTAGCCCCCTCTCACCACTCATGCCATCACAGCTACACTTCTATTTTTAGCATGTTACCGATGGTAGCTTTGACAGATATGTCTCCTCCCACTGGAAATTACATCTCCAGCAAAAAATGTAGACAAATCCTTAAGACTACATTGATGAACACATACTCACTCCAATGCCTTTTACAGAATTATAAGTATTCACACCAAAATGTGAATTCCCTCCTATGGGGCCACCACAAGGCCTATGTTCCACTTAAATCCCATTTATACCCTTAAAATAGGTCTTAGACCTTGTGTAGGTCCCAGTAAAGGAATTTATTGAACCCCAAGGCAAGGGTTGTACAATCTGCTGTTGTGTTGAATTTACCTGTCTCTTTACACACAGGAATGGGTAAAGAATTGTACTCTTTTATTCAATATGCTCACATTGGACACTGCCACTATTTTATAAAAATAAATTCTACGTAAATAATCTCTCTACATGGCAGAGTACAATTAACACTTTCTATTCCCCACCACACAAGCTTGTGTGGTGGGGAATAGAAACAGCAGATATAAATTCACATAAGTAACATGTTGGTATATGTTTTGAAATGCACCTTCACAGCTGTAGGATACTGAACATACCTCACAAATGAAACAGTCTTCAATAGTAATAACTTAACTGATTTTGCTTAATTCTGAATCCACTCAAATTAATAGATTTGAAAGTCTGCGGCTAATTCATATCTCTCTGAGTTCACATTGTACTTAAGAGACATGGGAGGAGAACAGGAGCAATGAAGTGCAATGAAAATAGGGTGAAAATGATAGTGTAAAAATATAAAGACAGAGAGGACATAAGAGAAGGGGGGATGGAGAAACTAACCAAAATATAAATGCAGGATGTATATTATATATAGGGCACCAATTTTAAGGATGTTTTGTCTCCATTACACTTCTATTTTAGCATGCATATACTTCTATTTATCTTACAGTATGTTTAACTTTTTTTTATTGTATCTGCAGTGGGGAGGGAATATGGGTTTAAACTGCTGCTAGGGATCAGAGGAGGGAATTTCTGAATCTGAACTAGTTTTGCAAATACAAAATTTTCAGGACCTTAAAATCCACAAGGTTTCTTGATCCCTAGTTTCATTATCACCATATCCCATTCAGAAACACTCAGCTCAGATACATTTGGGTGTTAAAAAGGATCTGAGATTAACTCATTGTTTCTAGTTGTAGTGACAAAGATAATTCATTTGTCATACTTGTATGACAACACCTACTTTGTGACTGCTTGCTGTGTCACACTGTTACCAAAATCAGGTCCAAAAATATAGGTATAAAATATATTTATATATGTTTACACACTAAATATATTTACTATATAACACACTTGCGGAAAATGAGTACAAAATCAAAATATTAAATGGGAGTTAGCATGATCATGGGCACCAAAATAGGTGTTTAACATCTAATACAATATCCTGGCAAAAATAAAAGCCAATCTGGCTTCAGGCGAAATATTCTATATGGCAGATATTGTAATGAGTAAAAGTGCCTCAATACTCAGAAGCTCTTAAATGAAGGGAATTCAGAGAAGAGTATCAAATGATTAATGGTTTAGAGGGAGAGTCTCATGAGGATAGATAAGACAGATATTTCATTCCTTTCGCTATTTGTAAGGGACCTATCACTGTGGGCTACAGACATCAAACACGCCCTACTAGTGTTAGCTCAATTATGTCTACACTGCAACTAAAACCCCACAGCTGGCACGTGTCTGCTGACTTGGGCTTGTGATGCTCAGGCTGAGGGGTTTAAATGCCATGTAGATATTCCCATCCTAGGCTGCAGCCTGAGCTCTGGGACCCTCCCACTACACAGGGTCCTAGAGCATGGGCTACAGCCTGAGCCTAGAAGTCTACCCTGAAATTAAATAACCCCACCGCCTGAGCCCCACGAACCTGAGTCAGCTGGCAACACCAAGCAGTGGGTGTCAAATTGCAAAATGTTCAAAAGACAATTCTGTGAATTCAGCACTCTGGTTCTTCATGATTCCTTACTCGTGTCTATGTGTATATGCTTTTGTGTAATGTGCATGTTTTTGTAAATGACAGGTAATAAGATTAACTTAAGCAATGGAAAAATTGGCAGGAATATAAAGAAATATTGTCTAATGATGAAATATTGTTGCTGAATAGTCTTCAAAAGGTGTTGGCAGTAGCCCTGGTCACTGAATAACTTAAATTTGGAAGAGATGTAGCCATTCTTATGGCTAAATCTATATGCCATTCAAAATTAAGCTTTGTGACACTCATTGACATTTTTACTATTTGAAAATAACATGACATGAAAATGCCCAAATAGATTAAGGCAGGACCTTTGCACTGATATGTGCTGCATGGAAACATGTATAAAGTTTCCAATAGCCTCAATTTCAAGATTTCTAAGCTATGAATAAGGAATGAGATACATGGTAAATGTGGGTCTAAATCATTATACCCGAGAGACAATCCCTTGATAGTCAAAATCATTGTTCACAAGGGATTATGTGCTATATACCGTCGAATTTTATAACTTAGTTGTATAGACTGATTTGATTGCCTCCAACTCATTGCCTGCATACTTCCTGGATCCCAATAGGACTCATGGTATGTTTCTGAAGGTTAAGAGACCTGCAGTTAAGGGCATCCAGTGTGGAAATTACTTATGGGAACTGGTTTCATGGCTTTGACTTAAAATTCAGACAGGTTCTTATAGGAAAGAGAAGTTTTAACTAGGTCTGTAACCTAAACCCCAAGACTGCTCTGCAACTGAGCTTAGCAGCTAAAGTTCTTTAAATCTATCATATCATGAAGATTGAAAGGAAGCACTTAAAATCTATTCCCTTTGCAGCCACATTTAACAGTTGCAATTAGCATCCTAAAGAGTGTAAGTTTACTGTTGGGGGGGAAAAGCATCTAAGGAGATACAGAATTTGTCAAATTAGCTAAGAACAGCTAAAATACAAGCTTCTTGAACTGAAAAGGCCATGCTTTCCACACCACACAAAAAATAGAAAAATATCTGTCCATTTTTAAAGATATAAAGTACTGGACACTTTTTTTCTTCTTTTTCAAATCCATTGGTTAATCACCAGAGCCTGAAAAAATTAAGCTGAACTTGATCTACTTGAATCTTTTCAAAGATTTCAGGCTAAGAGCTCAGGAGTAGGGAATCTGCCATGAGCATGGGCTCACAAGCCAGGGATATTTTCTCAACTCCATAAATCCTCAGAAGTCATGGAACTTGCAGGTTGTGTCCTCTCTACACTCTGAGGCTGCAGACTCCTCCCTTTGGAGAGAAGGATGAAAAAGATCTTCCGGCGGTGATCCTTGTGCAGATTCAAACTGAAACAGGGTTTTGTTTAGTGGGAAATGTTTAGCTTCTAAACTTTCATCTCAAGACTAGTCAAAACTTTATTTTGCTGTGGAAAAAGGATTGTTAACCTGTTGTAAAGAGAACCACCCGCACTATCTCGTCTAAATTTCTAGTATTCACACAATTAATAATACAATCATATTTCATCCAATGAGCTTTGATTACTCATAATTAGTTACTCATGTTGTGATTAGTCACATGTTGGTTGTTCTTCCTGATCAGATGACTGCAACTTTATATACATGAAAATAGTGAATAATTAGAGAAATTGTCTTGTCTGTGCACAAATATCCCTTTTTAGTTGCAGATACAGGTATTTGTACAAAAACCAGGCCATTCCTGAAACTTTTGATTTAAACAAAAACCTACTTGTCAGGAGATAATGCCATAGGAAGGGACACAAACATCATTGAATCAAGCCGGTATTTTGGGATTCTGATGTTCATGTTGAAATATGCATTTATTCAGATCTATCCTGTTTCATAGTGACATCTCAGAAGGAACTTTTTATCTTTTGCATCAAAGAGTTAAATGAAAATCTTACATTCACAAAACAGAACCAGACTTGGCTCATATGTTAATGAGTGAGGCTAATTGCAGCTTTCCCGAGGTAAACTCAGTGTCAATTATTTATGAACCATTGACAGCAGACGTAATATTTCCAGCTGACAACCTTCAATCATTTTATTTACCATTATGAAACGTTCAAGGTGATTTAGGTAAGAGATTAAATGATGTTCTTTAGAAGAGAAAAGAAACTTAAAAAAGATACAATAGAAAACAGAGATGTAGGATATTAAAGCACTTTGAAAGCGACTACTTAAAGGGCTGAGAAGGCTGTTCCAGTGCTTGGATTGCAGTTGCCTCCACAGTGGACATGGAGCCACACCATGGCCTGGAGAGAAGTTTCCTACAACCCAGAGATCTTTCAGAACTGCATCTGCAGGAGTCTCCCTGCGCATTCTGGTTAGCATTGCATTATATACAGTATCTGGCTGAGCGATGCATCCCACATTCTTCTCCTCTTTCTGTTTAAACCTTCACCTACTATAACCCTAATACTGCTCTCAAACACACAACAGTTCTGGACATGTTACCCATTCCCTTCCTTTAGTACTGAAGTCATCCAGCTGGCAGAGCAGCACAGGCTTTGGGGACACAGTGGTCACACAGTGACTCTTGGTCATTGTGGCAGGGGCCCAATTGTAAAACTTTGCCAGGGGCATTAGAAATGGCTACACAGGCTGAATACCAGGCTTAGCATTTGCTCCTGAATTTTCAGGACTCCAGTTTATGTGAATGACACTTCTATGCATGTAAAGAGGCCAGGATATATTTGGTTTGTGTATCTAAGAATAGAATGTTGTCTATATTTTTAGCCAACATAATTTGTATACTCCTGGTACTGAATATTATAGTAGTTAAAAACAGAAACATATTCTACAACAGATAGGCCCTTCAAAGCCATCCAACTCCCTTTGAAAGTCAATGAAAGTTGGATGCATAACTCCTTTAGGTACTTTGAAAATCCCAAATTATATCTACTACTCTAATACTTCAGAGGATATTAGACTATGCCAGCACCTTCACTTCATACATAATGCAATAGGGGTTCTTAATGGTATTTAGGTGCCTAAATATGTAGTAGTTTGCCACTAAGTACCTAACTCCTATTAGGAGTGTGTATAATGAGATTGTGTACTGATACTTTATTTTCCCTTTTTCATCCTACACAGTCATTATAACAACATTCAGCTGAGCTGGCTGAAACCTGTGACTTTCTGAACAAACTGCATATTGCTGTCTGATTGCTGTTTTACTTGCATTTGACATGTAATACAATAATAAGAGAAATTATCTTAATTATTCTCAAATCACTGCTTCAGGAAATAGTCCCCAGTCTTAGAAACAATAGTCTACCTGCAATTGATATAGTAGTTATATTCATTTTAACCAAATCATCTCTAATTTAAATGTAGATGCTTAATTAGCCCTTTTATTTCATAATTTTTAAGGTTTTTATTTTTGTGCTTTCTTTAAACAAAAGAATTGACTCTGCCTAATGAAACAAATGGGGTTTTAGTGACACTGAATGAGAACACATAGCTAATAAGAGAGGCTAATGCTTAGGTTGCTTCCACCTAAGGTGCAAGTCAATCCTTCCTGCGGAAAAACACATGGGAAATGTCTGTAAGGTAGAAAATCTCCAAGAAGCTCCTTTGCTTTCTCACTGTCCCCTGCCTCTGTAGAAAAGCAATGTGCCAACCTTCCAAACCAGGTTTGTCCTGAATCTCCATACGGGCTCTAGTCTTGCATCACTTTCCCCTTGTTCCCTGATTGCTCCATTAGACCTATGGTATCAGAGACTCTGAACTATGGCTATTCCTGTAACCCCAGAAAATGGGAGGGTGTATCTGGGTATGTCTACAGTACAAAATTAGGTCGAATTTATAGAAGTCAGGTTTTTAAAAATCGGTTTTATATATTCGAGTGTGTGTGTCCCCACAGAAAATGCTCTAAGTGCATTAACTCAGCGGAGTGCTTCCACAGTACCGAGGCAAGCGTCGACTTCCGGAGTGTTGCACTGTGGGTAGCTATCCCACAGTTCCCGCAGTCTCCCCTGCCCACTGGAATTCTGGGTTGAGATCCCAATGCCTGATGGGGCTAAAACATTGTCGCGGGTGGTTCTGGGTACATATCAAGAGATGAGGATGGCTAGTAGTCCTATTGTACCATCTTCTGCCGAGCAGCCATGAGATGTGGATGGCATGCAGTCCTTCTGCACCGTCTGCTGCCGGCTAAAGATGTAAAAGATAGATGGAGTGGATCAAAACAAGAAATAGACCAGATTTGTTTTGTACTCATTTGCAACCCCCCCCCCCCCCCCCCCGTCTAGGGGACTCATTCCTCTAGGTCACACTGCAGTCACTCACAGAGAAGGTGCAGCGAGGTAAATCTAGCCATGTATCAATCAGAGGCCAGACTAACCTCCTTGTTCCAATAAGAACAATAACTTAGGTGCACCATTTCTTATTGGAATCCTCCGTGAAGTCCTGCCTGAAATACTCCTTGATGTAAAGCCACCCCCTTTGTTGATTTTTAGCTCCCTGTAAGCCGTGTCGTCAGTCGCCCCTCCCTGCGTCAGAGCAATGGCAAACAATCGTGCATCTGAGTTGAGAGTGCTGTCCAGAGCAGTCACAATGGAGCACTCTGGGATAGCTCCCGGAGGCCAATACCGTCGAATTGTGTCCACAGTACCCCAAATTCAACCCGGCAAGGCCGATTTAAGCGCTAATCCACTTGTCAGGGGTGGAGTTAGGAAATTGATTTTAAGAGCCCTTTAAGTCGAAATAAAGGGCTTCATCGTGTGGACAGGTGCAGGTTTACATCGATTTAAAGCTGCTAAATTCGACCTAAAGTCCTAGTGTAGACCAGGGCTTAATGAAAAAGATACGTATATATCTTTTTTATATATATATATATATATATATATATATATATATACTATACAGGCTGTATAGTCTTTTCTTACTGATTTCTTTGTTTCCACAGAGAAGAATGTTTTGCACTTTTTCATATTAAATGCCATTTCCATCAGCCTATTTAAAGTTGTGTCCTTTAGGCTTTCAGTGGTTTTAAAAGTGGATAATGGTAATAAAGTTTCAGCAGGGTCATAACTTCTAACCATAGATTTGTTTTTGAAATAACACATTTAATAATTCAAAATTTAATATCCTCGTTGACCACTTGGGAAACACAGTAATGCTAGTTGTGACTGAAATGAAAATCACTGAACACCCTTTTTGTCAGACAGCTCCACTGCTAAGAAATATATTGCAAGGGTTCAGCACCTTTCTGGGTAGGTTCTACAAAAGCATCTCCCTGCTCTTACTTATTACTAAATATTTAACACTTGTAAATGCCTGCTCTGAGATCAAGGTCAGGAAGTATTTACTGTTTCCTTTCATCATTTATCAAATTGAGGAGAGATTAGTGGATTTTTAGTGTCACTGTAAAAAACAAAACAAAACAAAAACCTCTTTAATCCAAAATTGATTGGATGAACTACCACCATTATTCTTATTCATCTAAACTATAATGTACAATGTAGCAAGTACTTTTATTGGAGGGGCTGATGATCTTTACAAATATTTTTGTTTAAAAAAATATTTGCCTAATTTTCCAAATGTGGTTGAGGGGACGGATGGACGCACACATGCTCGCTCTCTCTTTCTCAGGAAGTATATGTAATGACTCCACAGGTAAGATTGTCATGAGATTTGCACTTAAAACAGGACTCAATTCCTTCTGTTTCACACAGTAATGATTGAAGTTAGCTGGAAATTTTTGGCCCAGTAATTGTATTTCTAATGTAACTTATTAGAAGAATATTTTCTAAGTTTCATAGTAGCAGCCGTGTTAGTCTGTATTCACAAATAGAAAAGGAGTACGTGTGGCACCTTCAGACAAACAAATTTATTTGAGCATAAGCTTTCGTGAGCTACAGCTCACTTCATCAGATGCATCAGATGAAGTGAGCTGTAGTTCACGAAATCTTATGCTCAGATAAATTTGTTAGAAAATAGAAAAGGAGGACTTGTGGCACCTTCGACTAAGTGTTTCAGAGGAAATAGTAGAAATTCCCCATCTGCTTCTCACATTTCCTTTGAGTGCCTCTAACTAAATAATTAAATGCATATCTCTTGCATCATTCTGGCATTTGTAGTCTTAACTATGATCATACTTAGAATTCATTTCTGTAGTTCCTATATAAAATACCAAATTTAGAACAATCATTAACATTGTATATCACCCACTCACATAACTTTTCCTGAACATTACAGAAAAACTGCATCATTTGCCATCTGAGTCCCTATCTCATTTATGTATGTCAACACAAAATCACACACAACTATAAGAAATACAATTTAAGAAAGGTACACAATCTGTTAATCATTAAAATAAATTAACACACACAACCTCTAAACATGGTCAAGATATCATAATGACCATTAGTTGCTCACGATTAGAGGTCTGGAAGGGAGGTGACTGAGGTTGAGAATGGAAACTAGCAAGCAAAGCTTAGAGGAGATAGTGAATGAACTATGCCTTATTTCCTTTGTTTTTAATGGCTTGCATTGGTGAGATACATTTGATTTTAAATACTAATTACATAACAGCTGTTAACTGCTTGGTGGAGGTGTGTGTAGATTCACAAATTAGAAGTACACATGTGCACGCAGAATGTAGATTTTTGGAAGTATGAGTAGTCCTCATGCCTACATCTAACTAGGACAGGGATGGGCAAACGTTTTGGCCCGAGGGCCACATTGGGGTTACAGAACTGTAGGGAAGGCTGTGCCTCCCCAAACAGCTTGACCCCCTAGTCCCTAACCACCCCCTCCCACTTCCTGCACCCTGACTGTGCCCCTCAGAATCCCTGACCCATCCAACCTCCTGCTCCTTGTCCCCTGACCACACACCCACACACTCCCGGGACCCCATTCCCTATCCAGCTCCACTCCCCCTCCCCCGTTCCCTGTCCCCTGACAGCCCCAAACTATCCACACCCCTGCTCCCTGACAGGCCCCCCCAGACTCCCATTCCTATTCAACCCCCCACCCCCCTCCGCGTTCCTTGTCCCCTGACCGCTCTCTGACTACCCCCTGGGACCCTCTGCCCCCTTACCATGCCACTCAGAGTGGCAGGACTGGAAGCTGCGCTGCCTGGCCAGAGCCAGCCACACTGCCCACACGGCAGCATAGCTGTGGCGGAGAGGGGTCAGCGGGGGAGGGGCTGGGGGCTGGCTAGCCTCCCTGGCCGGGAGCTCAAGGGCTGGGCAAGACAGTCCCATGGTCCGTGTGTGGCCTGCGGGCCATAGCTTGCCCACCCCTGAACTTGGCTTAACATTTCAAACTGTGGCACCAAAAATGTTGTATATGCTTATATAAGCTACTGTGCAAGATGATTGTCATGATGGAGACCTATTTATTGCACAGAATTCAGTTTATTTCACAAAAAAATCACTTAAGCATTCTGTGATACCATGCCTGTTATCTGTAGTCTTCTTGGGGATTAAAGAGTCGTTTTGTTCCTTTTTTTTTTTTTTTTAAGCAGGATAGTGTTGATATAGGCAGGAATAATAGAGCTTTATTTGTGCTTTTTTGTTTTTGTGCTGTAAAATGTTTTTTAAAAATAGCAACAGCTGTTCTTAAAATTGTTTTAAAATGTGCAAAGTAAGATCTTTAAATTGAAATAATTTAGCAAAAGTGTGAAGTGGAATGATTGATTAATTTTACTGAAAGTGTTCTAGAAAAACAGGCCATGTTCTCATACCTCTGCATGAATTTGTTGTTTTTCAGTTTCTTTGTTCTCATATGCGAACAATGTTTTCTGGTTAGCAGAGGACAGATGCACTCTGAGATCTATTCTTCCCTTTCAATGCACCCCACAAGTCCCATTTCTATTACTGAAAGCTACATGTAAACCTTAAGGGGAAAAATCAAAATAGAACACGCTGTTCTTAAAATGACACAGTTAGGAAAATAACCCATATTACACAGCCTGTTAGTATTTTGTCATATTGGGTCTCATCAATGGGGGCTGACAGCAGCCCTCAACCTCCAAGGGGAAATGCACTGTATGAGTTCATGCTGGATAGTTTCTAGCCGAATTAATATATGTGTGGCCTAATTAAACCACAGCCCTTGAATCCTGTCTTTCTGCATGCCTTGGAAAACTTTGCCTTAACACTGCTGTATGTCTGGATTGACACCATGGAGACAGTCTTTTTGACTCTCTAAATGCTTAGACCTGATTTAAGGCTACATCAGGAACACTTGAAAAAACATGTAACAAAACTTTCCTCAACCATCACTGCTCCTTTGTAATTTTCATGTGCCCTGGGTCTCCAGCTAGATGAGAAAGTGTTGGAATAGCAGTATCATAGAATAGTGCCTCTGCTCCCCAGCCATGTTGTGTCTGACTCCAATTGAGGACCACAAAGGGGGAGAGAATCTCCTACCAACCTCTTTTCCTTTGTGCGCACACGTGCAGGGGCAGCTACAGTCTCTAATGTTCATTGTTATGGTGTTGCTTTTTGTAATCAGTTGTTTTGTGTTTGAGGGATAACACAACTTAATGTATTGTTCCTTGATAAATTAAAATGCTGATATTATGAAACTTCAATTAAAATTCCTGAGGAAGTAATAATATGTCTTAGAAAAATCAAAACCTATTAATGTTGAAAAAAAATTTAACTTAAGATATTGATTGACTTTAAACCACTTGATATTCTAAGAGTATTTCAAATAAGACAAACATGACCTTTCACCATGATCATATTCCCAAGATGATCCTGCCTGTTTGTATATACACACACGAGTAGATATATTTCCAAAGATCCTCCATAGATGCCACAAAAAGGTAAAATCTTATTCTAAAAAGTTTAATACCTTAAAGTATTTGTCTAGTATGTACGCTGAACAGTACATCCCAGATTAGATTCACTGTATAGGCTGCACCATGATTTCCCAATAATTAATCTATTGACTTTTTGTTGTTCCTGACATGAGCACAAAATGGAAGTCCAGGTATCTAGATATTCAGTAAATTTTTGTTTAAAAGCCTTACGGTCTTGGCTAACCCAAATGATGTTTCATAATATGTAACACATTTCCATTAGTTTCAGCTGTGACTACTCAGAGCTTCATAACTCTACATTTTATACATAATTTATTATATTCTTGTAACATTTTCATGAACATCCGTGGAGGATGAGGGACCCCAGAAGAGTTTTGAAATGGACTTTGTGGTACATATCTTTACCTCTATTTTGATTAAAGCTATTAAGCAGATTCAAGACATGGCATTGGAGCTTGTACTCACCCACAGATAAAAACATTCAAGTGCATACACATGCAACACTCCCTATACTTCCTGAAAATAAAGATATCACATGTGAGATTAAGAATTTACTTTTTTTCTTTGTTTAAATTTTGAACTGCATTGTACAGAGGAAAGGGTATAAATAAATCCAACACCCCTCAAACTCTGTGAGTTGAAATAAGATGAGAAATGAGCTGAACTGAGTGGTGTTTTTGGAAAGGTTGAAACCAAGCCAACATAGTTGAGAAAAATCAGACCATCAGCTTATTTGTCCATCTCTAGATTTAAACTGTAATTATCAATAAGAGCATTTATTCAAAATAGACAAAACAAACAAAAGGAAGCAGAGGAGGGAATGATAGAGCTATAAACAGGAAAATGATGTTAGAAATATGGAGACCCCGTAGCACAGAGACATTCACCATAACTTTGAAAATAACTTTTGTATTATTATAGATAAGACAGATGCAACATTCGTGGGTTGGTTTTTTGTTTGTTTTTTTGGTTAAAAGAACTTATCACCTGACATATCAAATCAGTATTATAAATTTGAGCAACCTAAATGTCTTCCCCTTTTATTTCTCCTTACAGGCCACTTCACATTGAATCGTCCCTTGAAATATGCGTTGACTGCTTATGCTATGACAATTTATTTCACATAATCAAATCCTAGAGTGGTTTGTACCTACACATTGTTAGCTGATCTTTTGTCAAAAGTCATACACAATTCCCTCCTCCACCATTTCCTATTGTAGAAAGAACGAACAAGGCATTTTGCAGTGTGACTTTAAGGAAGCTAGATTGAAGCACTAACCCAGCCATGCATTAGTGCATATAGTTAAAGGATTTCACACGTCTCGTATGCTGTAGCAGATGAATTGCTATCATACAATGGTAATTGTGTAATAGAAAAAAAAAGATTGCTTTAAGTAGTGCAGTTAAAATTACAAGTGTTCTATAACATCTAAGAGAACACACCAAATGAGAAAAAGAAAGAGAGGAGTAATACCCACACACTTTGGACCTTGATCAACTACAGTATATTGGATTTGTTTTGTGACTTCGCTCTAGCACGATAAATGAAGGCATTAAACACACATTGAACTGAGAAATCAGTTATTCGTTTAGTTCTAGACTCTAGGTACTATTGTAAAATATACAATAATAAACAAGACAACTGTTAACATTCATATTGGGTTACAGTTTCACACAAAGGTGGTGTTTACTATTCTTTAATTTTGAATAAAAAGCACCCCAACAAAAATATACACATTATCTTTGTGTGGGAGACAGTATTTGGCATTTTAGAAACAATTGAGTGTAATGCATATTTTATAATGAATGTATCAAATCAGCTTGTTCTCTTTTCCATTCCTATAATGTAATTTTTTATCAAAATTATTAAAAACATTTCTGGATAGTTTTGCTTACCTCTGTGGATTTCTTGCAAATAGTTAAGTGAAGATTCAAGATTTTTTGGTTATTGTATTTGTTCAGGTAAGTCACAGGGTATTGTTTCAGATTCCTGACTGGATTTGCTTTTCACTAATACTTGCAAATGCAGGTGTTTGACATTTACTTTTTTCAGACAGTTGTGAAAACAGATTGTCATTCAAATGTTCACAGAACACAAAACATCAAGGCTGTAACATGAGGAAACTTTGTAGGTGCTTTTTTACAACATCGATTCAGCTTTAAATCACTGATAAACTGATTGACTAATCCTGTTTACCTTTACAGAGATTCCTAACTCCTAAATTCATTGTGGCTACTCATATCAGTAAAGATAAGCATCTGAATAAGTGTTTGCAAGATCAGATCTGTATTTTAAATAGTATATTCTTCAAAATAGCTTACTGTGCTTGGATTTGGGAGGGGAGATTTTGTAGTCAATATTCCTTTGGGAATATGATTTATTGTGCAAATTAACTAATTAAAAAAAAATCCATGGGTGAAATACTGGGCACATTGAAGTTCATACATAAACTCTAATTGATTTCACTTACAGCCAGGGTTTTCGACCTGGCAAAATTTATCCCACAGTACCAACCATGAAACAATGGAATATAATAGTTCTAATTACCTGCAATGTGAAAGAAACTCCAGTCTCTAGTTTAGCATACCATGTCAGATCTTTTTGACTCATTGAAAATAAAAACAAAAATCCATAATTATATGTTTACTCAGATTTTAGGAACTCAACTAAGAAAAATTACCTGCTTTTTAAAAGTCTCACATTATTTGCATTTTAGATTGTAAGAGCTTTGAAGGAGTTGTTAACTAGTATCTCTTTTATTGGCTTGTAGAGACACATGGATTTTTAAATACTATTTAAATAAAAAAACCCAAACAAAAAACAATTAAAGGCAAACACAACAGAGGGAAGTTTGACTCCATAATATTACATTTACTAAAAATAATATCTAGGGTTTTTTTCAGCTCCTATAAACAAGTAAATTTACAGATGCTGCTATAAATTCAGTCTGTGTACAAGCCGCAACTTTTTTTCGCCTCTCCTTTTAAAAAAAAAATGAATAAAGTCAGTTTTAGCTGAGGTTTCCCTTTCTTCTACTTTTCTCTTTATCATTTAGCTCTTCTTGCTCTTTCCTCTTTGTCTTCTGTGCATCATACTTTTGCTTCTTTATTTCTCAATCTGTTCCTTTCATCAGTGCTTCTCAGTCTAAACCTCTCTCTCTCTCTCTCTCATTTCTAACTACAAATTGAGCCTTCTCTGGTAATGCTCCTTCATATAACTGTCATTCTTTCACCATTCTCTAATCTAAATTCCTTCTCCATTTTATGTTGATTCTCTTTTGATGCTCACCCTTGTGATTACTTAAGATCACTGTATGAATTGTGCAGCTGAAATCAATAAGCCTGACTTCATTTCCATGGTCCACATAGCCTCCACTGGCTCTGAGCCTCTGGGCTTGGGAGCCTGAGTTCACTGTTTACTTCTTTTTCAGTTATGTTAATTGAAGTCTTCTCAAATGTCTAATTGTTTTAAGCATCAAAAAACATGTGTTGATGAAGACAAGTTTTTCCAGGGTTAGCACAGAAATACAAAACAGCTGTGACTTGTTTGGCTAATGATAGTTTGAGATGAAATATTAAACTTCTTGGATTGTAACACCTTGAGTCTTATTTTCCTCTCACTTGCACCGTTATAAAGAAGGAGAAACTCTATTGAAGTCAATGGAATTAGCCCAATGCCTGAAGCCAAAGATAAAGTTTTTCCAGAATAACTCCCTATATGGACACTCTATTCTGAAATAAATGTGACTTGATTCAGTTTAATTACTCTGCTTTGGAAACTGAGAATTAATTATTCTGTAATAAAATCTCTTTTTCCCCCCAGAATAGTGTCCACATGGATACTTATTCTGGAATAGATAATTATATAAGAATAGCTACAGTGAAATAGCTACGCCAGTCAGGTTTCTCAAGGTAGACAAGGCCTAAATAAGATTATTCCCATTTGTTCCTCTTTCTATGTTCTCTCTTTCCTGGCTATCATCAACAGAACATTTACCATACTACACTTTATTAAATTCAATACCTGTATTACTTACTCCTACTGAATCCAGATCATCCTCCTCTAAAGCAAAAAAAAACAAAAAAAACACCTTTAGTGAACTTAGCAGAGCTAAGCAGAACTTTTTTCCAAATACATGACATGTGTAAGAGCCAGATGTGCTGATTCGTTACATTATTTTTTATAAAATATATTAAGGTTAATGTTTTGCATTAGATTCAAGTTTGATAAAGCTGGGGTATATGTTGCTTTTGTGTATCTATTGGAGATTGATGTGAAAGCTTTTTGGAGTGATGAAGTATAGGTTAGGCAATATTCATTCCTTTCCACTTTCATAGGTCTTTCTCAATTTTTTATTTCCATTCTTTTTAGGTTTTCAGTGTGTGTGTTGGGGGGGAGGGGCTGTGGTGTGTGTGTGTGGCTGAAACATTCCTTAATTGTCAGTAAACAGATGGGGGGCTAATTTTAAAGATCATGTGCCAAATTCACCAATTTGTCCAAAATATCCCCTTTACATCATGAAGTGGCATAAAGGGACATAAAGCTGCCCTGTGTGTGCATAGGTACCTGCTTTAGTGTGGGTGTGGGTTTGCTATTTTTCTCACTGCACACTTCCTAAGACTTCCTCAGAGAGTAAGTTTTTCTTGTTTGTGTACCCACTGAATGCCCATGTGGTGCAAGTTACATTATTTTACCAGTAACACCCAGTAAACGTCATACGTAATTTGCATACTTGCTGAAATCAGAATAAATAGGTCTCCAGGACTTTTATGGGATTCCTTATACCAGGAATTAATCTGGGCCAATATGCTTATGTTAATAACTCATGAAAACTAATGAACAATTTTCTGTCTGCCTTAGAAGTACAGTATTTATGCATATAACTCACATTAATTTCTACCTCACAGATATCCACTTTTGTAAAACATCTGATTTATCACTCCACCGGTGGAAGGAAAGATGGTCAGAAAGATGGTCTGGGACTCACAAGACCTGAGCTGAGTTCCCATAGATTTCCTTTGTTACCTTGGGCACATCACTTAATCTCTCTGTGCTTCAGTTCCCATTTTTCTGCTTGTGTGTTCTGTACAATCTGTATGTGGGTAAACACCACACAGAAGATTGAAATCTTTTGATGCTACTCTTTATATACGTTGGCCTGATTAGGGATTGTTCTCCTCTTCAATTTTCAAGTAGCATGCTTGTATTGACTTTATCCTGTGCTCTATTCTAAAATTGCAGGATCTGATTCTCCGCTCCAAGCACAGCAGAACACAAAAGGAGATAAGGAAAAGTGACTTCAGATCACTTTTGTAGGCTGATCCTTGGGTTGTGTTTGTGGGTGAATCAGCTCTCAGCACAACTTAGCTCAGCCTCTTAACTAATAGTTAGCTGCCCACCACCCAGCCGTCAAATATAGCTAGAGCACATGAGTGCTCCAGCCATGTCCCTGACACCAGGGTTGGATGGGATAGAGCTGAAACCTCACCTTTGTTGACTTTCTCTGCTTCTTTAATACTGTGAAGGGGTTGTGGTATACCAGAAAATGTAGCCCACAATAACCAGATTTAGTTGGTTTCACACACGCACAGCTTCAGACAATGGACTTGATTTTGCACTGCCATGCACTTGTATTTTCATATGGACTAGTGCAAAATAGGTGTAAAACATTACCATTTTGACTTGGTAGTATTTTACACTTGCTTTGTACAGGTATAAATGACAACACAAAGTTTAGGGTAGTGGAGAATCAGTCCTATTTTGTCGAGTCAAGTGACCTGAAATGATGCTGTATTTTTCCAGAAAGAACTAGACATATCTCCTCTTGTGTTAGATGCCAAAGTTTAGTTGCAAATGTGTAAAACTTCTGGATTTCTATTTTAGAAAGGCTCCAAAAAATTTTAATACTGTGACAAATATTTTAGTATTCAATTATCATATTTATCGGGGGAAGATGACAAATAAGCAGAGTTCTGGAATAGGAGACTGAAAATTAGTGGGCTTTTTGTTTTCAGATGAAACCAAGTTTTTCTACTGAATCTTAAATTAGCATCAACAACATACTTTGAATTAGATTCTGCTGTACGCAAATTTTTAAAAGGAAGTGTTGGTTGTGTCTGAGACTTCTCTCTGAAGAGAGGCAATTTTGACCTGTGAAATTAATGCTTGATAAGATCAATTCTGCTATTTGATATGACTTCAAATTTATTATAGGAACCTGCATATTTGCTATCAGTGAATTTTGGAAGACAAATCATTCTATTAGAAAAACCTCTTGCACAAAAGTTGCTCATTTCATGGTTTGTTTTGTCTGCCTATAACGGACCAGCTCCTCAGCTGATGTAAGTCAGCACTGGAACTTCACTGATTTACCTCACCTGAGGATTGGCCCCAATATTCAGACTTTTGTATTTATTATAGCCAAGGCTGTAAACATAGCTGAAATTTTCAACACACCTGGATTAATTCCAATTCAGCAGTCTCTTGTCGGAGTCTGTTTTTTGAAGTTTTTTTTTTTGTTGGAGAATTGCCACTTTTAGGTCTGTAATCGAGTGACCAGAGATTGAAGTGTTCTCCAACTGGTTTTTTAATGTTATAACTTTTAAAAAAAAGTTGCAATTCTTCAACAAAAAACTTCAAAAACAGACTCCAAGGAGAGACTGCTGAATTGGAGTTAATTTGCAAACTGGACACCATTACATTAGGTTTGAATAAAGACTGGGAGTGGATGTGTGATTACACAAAGTAAAACTATGTCCCCATGTTTATTTCCACACTCCCTACTGTTCCTCACACGTTCTTGTCAACTGCTGGAAATGGCCCACCTTGATCACCACTACAAAAGGATTTTTTTCTCTCCTGCTAGTAATAGCTCACCTTACCTGATCACTCTCGTTACAGTGTGTATGGTAACACCCATTGTTTCATGTTTTATGTGTATATAAAATCTCCCCACTGTATTTTCCACTGCATGCATCCGATGAAGTGAGCCGTAGCTTACGTAAGCTTATGCTCAGATAAATTTGTTAGTCTCTAAGGTGCCACAAGTACTCCTTTTCTTTTTGTGGATACAGACTAACATGGCTGCTACTCTGAAAACTATCTGAAAAGAATTATTTGGTGATTAGAATTCTTTTACCTGAACTTCACCCCAATTTAAAAGAAGCTTAAGATCTATCAGAAGCAAGAGAACTCAACCTCTTCAAAGGGTAGTTTTCAAGCCTGCATACCAAGCAGAAATCATACACCTGGTAAGGATGACCTTGGAGGAACAAAGCAGTACCTGCTTTACCTGTTAATGTTGCTGACCTTCCTTTCAAGATTCCAGTGGATTTTATTTTCAAATTATCCTCATGTCAAACAATGAGTCAGTTTTCTTTTCATATTGAAAGAAACTGAATTGACATTGCTCAGCCTGGCTTGACTAAAGTTCAAGATAACCCAGACTGTGGGTTTTTGTTTTGTTTTTTTTTTTAAATCTTGGTCATCTTACTCAAGCAACACTGAAGTGGGTGAAGGAGAGTGGTAACAAACATAAGAGGTTTCCTGAGCCTTTTTATTAGTCCTGTTTGGATCCAGGAAGTGGGCAGGCAAAAGCTTAAGGGGAGGATCCACTGGTCCGGGATTCTAAATAATTGTGGGGGACAACTAATAAGCTAACAGGAATGGGAGTAAGGTCACAGGGCTAAACGAAGGGAACCTGACGGGGACACCGAGTAGAGAACCCCATACAGTGCCCACTGCTCTTAGAAGGTGACAAGGGAGCCAGCGGATGCTGCCCAGAGGAACTCTGCCCAGATGCATGAACAGACTGAGGAGTGGAAATAGGCCCCACAGTCTCAGGAAACCCCATCGGCCAACCTCCTCTCCCTGGTTTTGTAGATGGCCATTTTGACCAGGGCTAGGAGGAGGTTGACAAGGAGGTCCCGTGACTCTGTGGGGCCACAGATAGGGAGGGCATAGATGAGAAGGTGTGGGGAAAAGTGCAACCAAAAATGTCATAAAATATCTGAGGAGCCAGAATAGGGGCTGCAACCTGGCGCACTCCAGATAAATGTAAGCTGAACAGCACTCATTACAACTCATTCAAAATAGATGTGCGAGCTACTCCCAGTACCTTCTCCCAGGTGCTAGCAGATAGCGGGGGCGGGAGGGGGGGAGATTTGCACTGATATAGTAGAACCTCAGAGTTACAAACACCTTGGGAATGGAGGTAGTTTGTAACACTGAACAAAATGTTTACCGCTGAACATCGACTTTAATATACCTTTGAAACTTTACTATGCAGAAGAAAAATGCTGCTTTCCATTTATTATTTTAGGAGTTAACACAGTACTGTACTGTATTTGCTTTTTGGTCTCTGCTGCTGGCTGATTGTGTACTTCCCGTTCTAAATGAGGTGTGTGGTTGACTGGTCAATTCATAACACTGAGGTTCTACTGTAGTAGTAATGGAAGAAATCTGCGGGAGAAAAAAGGATAGTATAGACAAAGCTATTGAGGGATACCAAACCAGAGATGCTGAAAGACTGACAGGTATGTGTGGAAAATGTTTTGACTATATCTCTACTGATGTATAAAGATTGTTACACACAGCAAGAATTCACAAGGTGTTTTTTTTTTTTTTTAAGATACAATTCTGAGAGCAGAATTTTGTTTTTAGCTACCTGAGGTATTAGAACAAATCACTGCCTATTATCTTTAAAGGAATTTAGCTGGGGTGTTTTCTAGTATTGTTTTCTGTGTGCTCTTCTGTTTGTAACATCTGGGAGATATTAATCAACTTTGTTGCCAATAGACAGGAAATATAGTGATTAACAAAAATCCAACTTTTAAACAAAAGTGCAGGGTTTACACTATAGATATACAATTTTAGAGTAACAGAGCAGAAGGACCACACTTGAATCCTTAATCTTCTCAGGAGAGTGGAAGAGAGGGGGAGAGAGAGACTAGAGGAGTACTTAAAATGCAGGAATTTGCAAGTTGAAATTGGAAAACTGAGAGAGCTGGGTTTATATGGTATGTGTGTCCATAACAAAAATTCCTCAACTGGTGATGCAATAGCATGTTTGACTTAAGAAAGGCTTGAAGTCCAATCCCAACATCATTCCCGCTGGTGTAAATCAGGAATAACTCGACTGAAGTCAAGTAGGGATGGAAAAGACCTTAAAACAAACATGGCATCATTATTCATTTGGGTATTCCATAACTAATCATTTTAAACAAATTTAACTGATACTAAAGTAAAATTCTGCCCCTCTTACCTCTCCCCCTGAGTCTGAGGATGTCACTTTTTGATCTAAAGGATCACCCCGATTTGGGGGGGGGGGATAAGCTTGTGCTCTGTTTGCCTCATTCTGTATTTTAAGAAAAAAGAAAATTAACTGGCAATGAAAAGTTTTCCTTGATGGAGCTCTAATGTTTGAGTCTTTTTCATTTCAAAGAAAGTTCATTGTGTGGCTACAAAGAGACTATTTTTGCTTTAATTAAAACATTTTGTACTGTAATTGAGAGAATAGACCTTTTGTGGACTTGAGCAGTTTTAATGAACTAACTGCAGCAGGAAAGAATGACTCCAGCTATAGATTAAATAAGCAGTGTTTTGGAATAGAATAGATGGCTCTCAAGAAAGTTCATACTCCTACAGTTAATCATCTGTAGAACTGGAAAAGTTACATCATTATTTTGGGTGTGAGTTCTCTCTGTCTTTGAAGTGTTTACACCATTTGAATGTTTCTCAGCTACCAAGGGCCAAATTCTGTTCCATATACATCTACAGAAAATACTCTTGGATATCAAGGGAAGTCTGTCCGTAGAAATTAATATACTTTGGATAAATCCTCTATCTGTAGAAACTCCGTTGATTACAGAAGATTTGCTTCAGATTTACACATGTAATGAGTAGAATGTGAAATTTCTCTAAGCATAGGGGGTGATCTAGAGCTTATTAATGTGAAAGGAAACACTGTCATTGGGATCCCTGGACTTTGGACCAGGTTCTTACACTATTGTACAATAAGCTAGGGCAAAAATTTGGTCCAATGATTAGAAAACTAAGAGCCAGACATTCACCTGGTATAAGTTGGTATAGTTCCATTGAAGTCAATAGATCTTTGTCAATATATAGCAGCTAAGGAGCTGTCTTAGAGTTTTTAGGAGGGAAAAATTTATACTAAATAAAATTCCATTAAAAATCAGTAAACTGTTTAGGATAAAATATATATTATTGGGGGAGTGAAGTTGGGAAGGGTTAGGGTGCCGTTTGAGAATCAAAATTATAATTGTCACAGCAAAGATATAAAAGCTGAGAAGTATGGAGATGATTCTGATCTTACTTGCATTGGTATAAAATCTAGAGTAACTCCATGAGGCCAATAGAATTAAACTGGTTTAAATCACCATTATTAGAATCAGGCACAATGGCTGATCTCACACACCAGATTCATAATAATATAACAATGTGACAACTCCAAAGCAAACTATATAAACGTGCTCTAGATTAAATTACTATAAGGTGGGTGCACAACTGAAAAAATATACTCAGAGTAGTTATCAATGGTTTCCTGTCAAACTGGGAGGACATATCTAGTGGGGTTTCAAAGAAGTTTGTCCTAGGTTTCGAACTAGTCATTATTAATGACTTGGTTAATGGAGCAGAGAGTATGAGAATGGCCATACTGGGTCAGACCAGTGGTCCATCTAGCCCAATATCCTGTCTTCTGACAGTGGCCAATGCCAGGTGTTCCAGAGGGAATGAACAGAACAGGTAATCATCAAGTGATCCATCCCCACTGTATTTTCCCTATTTTGCCTATTCCCAACCTCTTCCAAACAGAGGCTAGGGAAATGTCACAGTATGGTTTTGCATCCCTTCCTATCCTGGCTAGTAGCCATGGATGGACCTATCATCCATGAACTTTTCTTTTTTGAATCCTATTATATAGTCTTGACCTTCACAACATCCTTTGGCAAAGAGTTCCACTAGTTGACTGTGCGTGGTGTGGCGAAATACTTCCTTGTATCTGTTTTAAACCTGCTGCCTATTAATTTCATTTGGTGAACCCTAATTCTTGTGTTACTAGAAGGAGTAAATAAACTTCCTTATTTACTTTCTTCATACCAGTCATGATTTTATAGACCTCTATCGTATTCCCCCTTAGTAGTCTCTTTTCCAAGCTGAAAAGTCCCAAATTTATTAATCTCCCCTCCTATGGAAACTGTTCCGTACACCTAATGATTTTTGTTGCCCGTTTCTGAAACTTTTCCAATTCCAATATGTATATTTTTTGAGATGGGGTGACTAGATCTGCATGTAGTATTCAAGATGTGGGTGTACCATGGATTTATGTACAGTCAATATATTCTTTTTTAATGAGTCCCAACATTCTATTAGCTTTTTTGACTCCTGCTGCACATTGAGTGAATGTTTTCAGAGAACTATCCACATGACTCAAAGATCTTTCTTGATTCGTAACATCGAATTTACACCCCATCAGTGATATGTATAGTTGGGATTATGTTTTCCAATGAGCATTACTTTCCATATATCAACACTGAATTTCATTTGCCATATGTTGCCCAGTCACAAAGTTTTGCGAGATCCTTTTCTAACACTTCGCAGTCTGCTTTGGACTCCACTATCTTGAGTAGTTTTGTATCATCTGCAAATTTGCCACCTCACTGTTTGTAAATGATCTGGAAAAAAGGTTAAACATGTTGAACAGTGCTGGTCCCAATGGAGACCCCGAGGGACACCAATATTTCTCTCTCTCTCTATTCTGACAACTGACCCCCCTCAAAGAATTCTAGTAAATTAGTGAGGCATGATTTTCCATTAGAAAAACCATGTTGACTCTTCCCCAACAAATCATGTTCAACTGTAGGTCTGAAAATTCAGTACCAGGCAAATTGGTTGAAACTAAAGTAAAGAACAGAAATTAGGCTTATCAGCCTGTAATTGCTGGGATCACCTCTTGTGTTTTTGTTTTATTTTTTAATTGGCATCACATTAGTAGTTCAGCTATATTCACCTCTTGGACCAGATCCTGTACTCCACTTAGGACTATAACAAGAATTGCCTTTCCTCTTCCAGGTTGCAGGATTAACTGCTCCAAGAAGTGTTATTTTAAGGTGTCAAGGAACTTTATCTCTGCATCCCATCCTGAGGTGACGTACCCAGTCACTATGGGGATAGTTCAAATTGAGTTTATTTTTATAGCCTCTCTAATGTCCATGACCATAGATTCATAAATACTAAGGTCAGAAGGGACCATTATGATCATCTAGTCTGACCTCATGCACAACACAGGCCACAGAATCTCACCTACCCACTCCTGCAATAAATCTCTCACCTATGTCTGAGCTATTGAAGTCCTCAAATCGTGGTTTAAAGACTTCAAGGAGCAGAGAATCCTCCAGCAAGTGATCCATGTCCCATGCTACAGAGGAAGGCAAAAAACCTTCAGGGCCTCTTCCAGTCTGCCCTGGAGGAAAATTCCTTCCTGACCCCAAATATGGCGATCAGCTAAACCCTGAGCATATGGGCAAGATTCACCAGCCAGATACCCAGGAAAGAATTTTCTGTAGTAATTCAGATCCCACCCCATCTAACCATATGTCTAATAGTGTGCTTATAACATTTGTAGATGACACCAACATGGGAGGGGCAGTAAGTATGTTGGAAGATAGGATTATAATTAAAAAAGATCTTGAAAAATATAGAATTGGTCTGATAGCAACATGATGAAAGTGTAAAAAAAGACAAAGTACTGCACTTAAGAAGGAGAAATCAGATTCTGGGATGTATTAACAAAAGTGCCATATGTAAAACATGGAAGGTGCTCTACTTGGCACTGGTGAGGCCTCAGAGTGTAGTGCCCCAAACTGGAGACAATACTCCAAGAAAGGTGTGGACAAATTGGAGAGAGTTCAGAAAAGGTGTGTGTGGGGAAGGTTTAGAAAACCTGACCTCTGAGGAAAGGTTTAAAAAAAAAATGAGAAGGCTGAGTAGGAATGGGGGGGGGGGAGAGAGAGAGAGAGACTGACTGACTGACTTGTTAAGAGGAGTGTTCTCCATGTCCATTGAAGGTATGACAAGATGTAATTGGCTTCAACTTCAGTGAAGGTGATTTCAGTTAGATATTAGGGAAAACTTTCTTACTCTAAGGATAGTTTAAGCACTAGAATAAGTTGCCAAGGGAGATTGTGGAATCCTTATCATTGAAGAATACCTGTCATTTTAAGACCCGATTAGACAAACACCTCCCGGAGTGGTCTATTATATTTGATCCAGCCTCAGTGCAGGGGGATGGACTAGATAACCTCGCTCCTCTTGCACATGGAAGAATAGTGCACAATCTTCTCCAACCATTTGGATGCAGAAGATTGGTCATTCTCTTTCGGCCAGTACTTCCAGCAGCAGTAGAGACATGAAGCATTTGCTCTATGCATCCTTTCCAGCATAGCGGGGGTGGCTGACCCCTGTTAGGGACAGACCACCAGACTAGATAAACCATTGTTTAGATTCAGTATAATTCCTGTATTGCCCACAAAGCAAAACTTACAAGCAAAGTATATGTGTGAAACATAACAAAACTATGCTAGATTAGGAAAACTGGATTTCTTTGCTTTATACATTAATAGTGGTTCAGAATATTCAAAATACACTGGAATTGTTAACAAAAATTTATTCATGAGAATATTCAGAAGTAAAATGATGTATTAAATTTACTGAAAACTTTTCTTATTTTGATTTGACATAA
This sequence comes from Caretta caretta, assembly GCF_965140235.1. Taxonomy (NCBI): domain Eukaryota; kingdom Metazoa; phylum Chordata; order Testudines; family Cheloniidae; genus Caretta; species Caretta caretta. The sequence continues at coordinate 59,108,690 of NC_134209.1, forward strand.
TAAGCACCCAGACTACAGCTACTGATCCAAATTACTGATAACTACCTTGGGTTGTTTCAGCTTATGCTTACACTGTCAATGTTTCTTTTTACTCATTTCATGCTTGACCTACTGGAGGGCAGCAATGGTATATAAAAATGTATAGTATTTTTTCTGGTCCCTGGCTAAAGTTTGTTAATCAGAAGATCTAGATTGAATTAATACCCATATAGAAACCTTATCTGTGAGATGCTTAAAGAAAAAAAATATGTATGAACTGAAACCGCTGCCTGTCCAAAAAGTTATACTACCTCTAATAACCACCTTGCACCTTTAATTGGGGGTGGGTATTTTGGTGACTGGACAAATTAAGGAAATTGTGCTCTATGGCTTGTGGGGGGGGGGGGGGAAGAGATTAAAACTGCTGCAAAAGGCTCAGTGTGGTTACTGACTCATCAGCTGGCAATGAGGATTTAAAAGGGGCAGACCTGTGCCTTAACCCTCCCCTTTGCATGGAGTAGGGATAAGCCAAGTATGTGATCAGGGAGGTGGCCAAATTCCCTGGGACCTAGGAGGGGCAGTAATGTCACATCCTGGCATAGTATATGGGGCACCAGAGTTGTTTCGGAAGGATGGGGTTCACCTGTCAGATTTAGTAGCTGTAATGTTTTGGGCTGATATAAAAGAGAGCATTCGGAGATGTCTGGGAACCTGACTGGGGTTTGGCGAGGAGGCAGCAAAGCTAATGGCTGGTGCATCCTTGTGGTTGATATCTAATGCAGGTACTCCATAGGAACGGTATACAGTGACCAGATAAGATAAATGGCTTGGAAAGGGATTTAAAGAGAGATGTTCATTAAAGGAACTAATGGCGCAGTTGGGGACTCCTATGATTGGTACAGCAGGGAGCCAACTCCCATTATTATAGGCTACCTTAACCCTCCTATGAGGCTGGCGGGGGAGGGGGTTTAGATGGTAAGGTCCTGGCAATGGATTTGCTGGAGGTACCTGGATGGAAAAAGAGGGGGAGCTGGTAAAAGCCCACTAGGTAATTATGAATAAACATGGGGTTAACTGCTCTGTACACTTTTATCTGTCAGGTAGTCCCAGACATCTAATAATAAAGTTGTGGCCTAATTAAACATGTCAAAATGTCTCCTGTCCTCCTTTCAGTATAGCCAAACAAAGATTAGCACTCAGATGCATTAACAGTGGAGGTAGGAGCTCATTTTAACCACTACAGATTAAGGTTCACAATTGCATTCTTCACTGTCTACATTTTCACCTTACTAGGCATAATAATGCCATGCAGACTAAAACCTGTGATTTCTGCACTCTTTCTACTTACATTGATTATAATAAGGTATGGCAGTGAAGCATGCACAAACCTTCATTTAATTGTCAGCATAGCCCTTCATTTAAACAAGTTAGTTAACAACATGCCTTTCACAGTGACTGTGGAAAGCATCTCAATAGCTGTAACAAAACTGAGAATGTTAAAAGGCTGTGTAACCCCCTACAAAAAAGCTGGTGATGGATAAATCCTTCTCCCCCCACATCCAAGGGGGACACTGTAAGTTGAAAATTCAAAAGGACAAGTTTAAATCTGTAAAGGAGACAATGGGCCTGAATATTATCTCACACCAATGCAAAGCCAGTGTGACTCAGATTAAAATCAAGCCCTATGTATGAACAATGAAGGACAATTGGTCCTTTGTTGGCTAGGTATAGGATACTTTGTTAAACAATTCTCAAATGCATATAGTTTGTGGCATGTATTTTTAAGAAAATGTTAAAATGCTATTTTTCAATTTAAAACTAAATGCAATCACAACTTTGTACCTCACTGTCTCTGTGTCAGTGTTACATCTGCATCGTATCTACTAACTAACTTCTGTGGAGAGGAAAACATACACTATATGGTAAATCTAGGCTAGTTTACAGTGTTGGCCTGGGAATAAGGAACTCAACATAAGTCACTTGCCTCATTTCTTAGTGGGCATGATTGGGAAGGTCAATGGATCAGTGAGCTAGAAATAGGATGTCTATATTAGCTGATATAAGGTGGAAGACTCTGCTACCATTTACAATGGATGAGATAAACCTGGAATGTAAGTAGTGTGACAGGGTCAGGCCAGATGGCTATAGGAGAGTAATAGAAGGCAGATATATTAGCCCCAGGCTAAGTAGGTCCCTTTTCTCTGGGTAAGGTAACAGGGAAGGTTCCAGAATAATCAGGAACCTTCTGGAGACAATTAAGACAGGCTGATTAGAACACCTCCAGCCAATCAAGAAGCTGCTAGAATCAATTAAGGCAGGCTAATCAGGGCACCTGGGTTTTAAAAAGGAGCTCATTTCAGTTTGTAGGGTGTGTGTGAGGAGCTGGGAGCAAGATGCACTAGGAGCTAAGAGTGAGAACGCGGACTGTTGGAGGACTGAGGTGTATAAGCATTATCAGACACCAGGAGGAAGGTCCTATGGTGAGGATAAAGAAGGTGTGGGGAGGAGGCCATGGGGAAGTAGCCCAGGGAGTTGTAGCTGTCGCACAGCTGTTCCAAGAGGCACTCTAGACAGCTTCAATCCACAGGGCCCTGGGCTGAACCCGGAGTAGAGGGCAGGCCTGGGTTCCCCCCAAATCTTCCCAACTCCTGGTCAGACACAGTCCAGGTAGACTCCTCCTGTGGGTTCAAAAAAACATCCAAGCTGAGGGCTACTGTGAAGCTCCAAGGTGAGCAAATCCACCAATAAGTGCAAGACCCACCAAGGTAGAGCAGGAACTTTGTCACAGTAGGTAAAGAACAGGTTGTGTATGTACAGTGTGTGGCTAGAGCATGCTGTACAGGGATCGGTTCCCGCAGAGTAACTGCACCAATTCAGAAACATGTGATGCAATGTATAATTAAGTGTGTGTGTGTGTGTATATATATAAAATGTGAAAAGTTTTGCTGTATAACTTTGGATGTGTGGTATACCCACCTCCTATGCTTGATCATTCGATCATGTGATTTAAACAAGGCCAGTATCCATTCATCCATCCATCCATATATCGCTGTTCAATACTCCCCTCCAAATCCCCATCGAGAAAGGTGTGAAACAAGGAGGTATAGTTTCACCAAAATTATTCACAGCCTGTCTTGAATTGTTTTTTCAATGAGCAGACCCAGCTTGAGAGAATGCTTAAAGAACTGAACGCGAAAAGTAGTCAAGTCAGATTAAAAATGAACCGGTTGAAAACAAAATACATGAGATCAGATGTTCTGCCAAGAACCCAAACAACTCTTGGAGGAGAACAGATCCAAGAGGTTGATGAATACTTTTATTTGGGCCAGGAAGTCAACATGTGCCATGATCAGAAAGGTGAACTGTCACACAGAGAAAAAGCTGGATGGTGCACATTCAAGGACATCCTCCAAGGAAAGATCAGCAAAACAACTTGTGCAGATCTTTTTAACTCGCCCGTGCTTCCAGCAATGTTATATGGCAGCGAAACATGGTCGCTGACAAAGACTGAAGAACACCAACTGTCTGTCACACAGAGGGCGATGGAATGAACATTTTTGGGCATTTCTCTCCGCAATCACATCCCCATTGAAATAATTAGGCAGCAGTCTGGAGTGTGAGACGTTGTTGTTGAAAGCAGGCTCAGCAAAATGTGGTGGGACATGTGGCCCCTACTCAGTGACAACAGATGGACCGCAGCTATATCCGAGTGGTATCTGTGAGAACAAAAACGGCCACGCGGTCTGCCTCCAAAGAGGTGGGATGATTTCCTAACAAGGAGATATGGACAAACATGGCGAAGGATGGCCAGAGCAAGAGAAGATTGGAAGTAGTGTTGTGATAGGCTCAGTCACAACTGATGAAGGACCAACAGTCTATGCAGTATCCACGCCCTAGATATAAAATTGATCAGAAAAATATCCAGCTAGTAAGCAAGAAAAAATTCTACCACAATGTAATTTTTACAGCATTTGTTCTTTGGGACAATGACCTTTTGCTGTTTTTTCCTTTAGTGTAAGTAGGACATTTCATGGAGCGCCTTGACAGAAAACATCTACAGAATACTGAAATAGTCAGAACAGCATAGCTTATCCATGGATATCTGCAGATCTCTGATCAGATGAGATACAAAATGTATATCTGTGCAGGACTGTTAATTACATGGCAGTAAAATAAGTAGAGTATTCTTTCTTATGTTGACCTATTATCTCAGTCATATTTTTTTAATATAACTGTTACAAACAACATGAGGTGGTCAAGAGACTTTCAAAAATATAATCAGAGGATGGGAGTTTTGGGTACTCTCAACCAGTTGGTAACTTTCTTTGTCACAATTTAAGTGTTTCATGAAACTGTTAAAAAGCAATTAAACTACATAATCACAAAATATTTTTGTGATTTGGAAGGTAGTCTGTATAGCCACTTATATAACTTCGGGGACTGGTAGCTTTTTCAGATTGAAAAAAAAAACGTATTGGTTGCCATTTAAGTAGTTATTTTTCAAGAGTAGAGCTAATCAAAATTTTTCCAATGGAACTGCTTCCCCCCCCCACCCCCAACCCCCCCGAAAATGTTGATTTGATGGAAACAAAACATTCCATAGGAACATATCAGTTCTGTTGAAATTTTCAACGAAAACTAGCTCTCTGCCCGACTGTTTTCCTGCTAGTCGGATTGCCAGCTATCTGGGTACATTGCCTGCCGGCTATTCAGCCAGCTGCCCAGTGGGTGAACCCTAAAATGGATTTTTCGATTTTGCTCCAAGTTCTATAAAGATGGCAGTTTTGTTCTTATGCTGAATGAAACACAATGTTGATAAATTTCAGAGTGGCAGCCGTGTTAGTCTGTATTCGCAAAAGAAAAGGAGTACTTGTGGCAACTAGAGACTAACAAATTTATTTGCGCAAAAGCTTTCGTGAACTACAGCTCACTTCATCGGATGCATTCAGTGGAAAATACAGTGCGGAGATGAAATCAAATAAATTTGTTAGTCTCTAAGAAAAGGCACCTTATTGTTGATAAAGAATTTTGAAATGAAAATTCCCTTCTCTGACAATTTGTAGTCAAGAGTTATAATATCTGAAATGTTTTTTCTATAATTAGAATAGTAAATAACTGTTGTAGATCAGATATTATGGTATAACTGTGGATAAATGTTGACATTTAATGGTAGCCATTATAGTGTGCATATGTAAATTTGTGCCAAATTGTCCACCTCAATCTTGATTATAAATCCAAATCTAAAACATAATATTGGTCCCTAAGCACTGGACTATTGAGTAGTAGAGGCACTCCTCCTCTCTGGTTTTGTGAATGACATCTAAGTTAAATTTGGAATCTACCCTAAAAATTAAAGTTTCGTTTCAGAAATATTTAAGTGATATTTCAATACTTCTGTTTTTTTCCCTTCCTGACTGAACAATTTGCTAAATGTTTCAATTGCCCCAAACCCGCACTTTTCAGTGAAAACACTTTGACCAAAAAAAACTTTGCCCAACTCTGATATGGAGTTTGTTGAACGGATTTTTGCTACTATTGTGTTTCTTTCTAGCCCTTTTGATTACAGTATGAATTCTGTCTTTGCAACAGGAGAACTGGTTTTGTACTGACTGTGCAGAGATGCTGTATAAAAGGCCCCCACCAACATTGGTAATTTTACCTTGAGATATAATATATGTTAAGGATATAATCCCTCAAGTGGCTGGATCTAACTTCATTCTGACAAAGATGTAATTAAAGCTCAGTTAATTCAATTAAAAATATTGACCTGCTATACTTTTATTTCAATTAGATGGCTACTGTGGGATTTCTTCAATTTCAGTAATGTTTCTTGTCATGCAAGCAAGCCAATGTTAGAGGTGACAGACTAGCTATGTGAAACAAGCCATGAGCAATGATTGGAATCTTCAGATAGTAACCAGAGGCAGAGACTAAGGATATGTCTTCACTAACTGCCGGATCAGCAGGTAGCGATCCATCCAGCAGGGTAGATTTATTGTGTCTAGTCTAGATGCAATAAATCGACACCTGAGTGCTTGCCCGTTGACTCATGTACTCCAGCGCCGCTCACGGCACAGGCAGAGTCAAAGGGGAAGCGGCAGCAGTTGACTCATCGCGGTGAAGACACCATGGTAAGTTGATCTGAGTATGTAGAGTTCAGCTACGTTATTTACGTAGCTGAAGTTGCGTAACTTAGATCAATCCCTGCCCCCCCACCCCCAGGGTAGACCAGGGCTAATTAATGTTTTCCTCTATTAATGTTATCAGAGCTAGTACTCAGTATTCTGCTATTCCTCTTCTGAAGGAAGTTTTGCAGAGAGAGAGAAAGAAGACAAAGATGTGGGAAGAGAGACCACCACAAGAAAGGCTATTATGTTTATATTGGTTAGTACTTGTTAGTAAATATTAACCCTTTTTTCCTGATGTTAAATTCATTTGTACATTAATTATTCTCCCAGAATCTTTTACCATATTAGCAAAGAGTGTGTCTTAATTCTAAGGCCCATATTATTGGCTCTTAACCAGTGAGTGACCTGTATTCAGAACTTCATGTGTTCAAATATTGGGCTGTACTTCATTGCTCTTGGTGCCTTCAAGTATATGGAAATATAAATGTCTAGGGAAAAACCTCTCAAACTGTTAAAGAAGCTACAAGACTAGGTGATTGATAAGAAGGGCCTATGATTTAATTATGCTCTGTGTACTTGTTAAATATTTTCAGTAATGGATGAAGTAAGGATCTACTGAAAGATATTTTTGAGTCAGTAAGAACTGCTGATTGTCACAGCTTTCAGTAATAATGACTGTATTAGAATTCCCTTTAGCTTATCGATCGTGTAATCTAAAGTACCATAAAATTCCTAAGCAATTAGGTAAAATGAAAAAAATAGAACAGTGTGAAATTGTGGGAAAGCAATCTTCCTTCCAATTCTTTTTTAAATCTCATACAGTATGGAAGTTAGGTCAGGGAGTACAAACTGCCTGCATCCCATCAGTTATAGGAGAGACACACAGAAGCCAGCTGTTTTTGCCTTCTACCAAAGGTGGTGGCCTATTCTTTCTATAATAGGGATGTTCTCACCTCAGATTGTTAATCTTAATTCTATTTGAGCCTATTATTTAATAATTTAATCCATCTTGAATCATTAACTTCAGCATGCAAAATATACATGAGAGATAACAGATATGGAAATCTTTGAGTCTGTTTTGAGATTTACAATCCAATTCTGGAGATTATCCTAAACAATCTTCAGACAACCATGCAAATATCTGGATGCTTACCTGAACCAGACTCTAACTGCAAAATTTCTAAGGTTAAGCCATCACTAGTCTATATACTTCCTTAGTATCTGTTATTGCATGTTAGTTATTTAGCAATTGAATGAAAACCTCTTAGGACAAAGAATGAGAGTAGAGAACTATTAATTCTTGTAAACTCTCTCAGCAGTTTTCAAAACAATCTGAAACCAAAGTCTTAAAAGGTCTGGCAGAGTTAGAGGAGTAGATTTCCCCTACCCCTTCCCCCTCACTGTCACCTATGGGATCACATCATATTTCCAAATAATTTTACACATTTTTGACCAGATGGCTATACCTCAACTATTCAAAAGCATAAACGGAGGACTAGGGGTTGCAAAACTCATCCTCTCTCTCCCTTGATCCTTCTGCTCCTGTTTGCTCTCTTCTGAGGGATTGTCTAATTTATAGCTATTAATGGTGTTGAAACTGGTGATCAGTCTGGCCTGGGCTTTTTTTTTTTTTTTTTTTTTTTTGTCTTTTTCCCCCCTTTCCCCCCTTTCCATTCTGACACTTTTCCTGTTATATCCTTAGCAGGCATGGTGAGTGCTGAAAAAGCCTTCTGTTGGTTCTGTACCACTAAGGGATCTTTTGGATTAGGCTGAATGCCAGCTTCAGGTCACACTGAGCTGAGGGTGTAGCACAAAATAGTCACAAAGGACAACCTGGTCCTGTTAGTGCAAAATAGTATGTTGTTTGTCACACATTTAAAATAATAAATGCCTGAGATTCAACAGCATTACAAATTAAGTGTTCAGGTTTTGAAATGAAGTACAGTGTAATTCAGATGTTGGTTGCTGTAAACTTCTTGAGCTCTAATTAACCACTTAATTCATAAGAAAAGGATGATTTTTTTTTCCATGGGAGAAAACAGTTGAATGTGTTTAGATGAATCATTTAATATGTCAACAAATGATTGAGATCTCAGAGGCAAAAATCATCTAATTGGCCCTTAGCTTGTAGAAGCAGCCGAGTGATTGGAAGGATACTGTTACATAAACATTGTCACAAAATCACCTTAACTCAATTATATGGAGTTTGTGACAAATTATATTGAAGGCAACATGCACATCCATTTATTATTCAGAATGGGAAGTTAAGGAGACAATTTTTGTGTGGATTAGTTATTCTTTACATATTAATAATTGGGCTGTTTTTTCTTCTTATGCCGTTTCCTCAAGTTCTCATTGGAGTAGTCCTGTTGTAACATAGTAGGGTTTCTTCAGCTACTTTAATTGTGTGTACATGCACTTGGCATGTTTGGTTGCATTTCCATTAACTCAAATGATAGAAAGTGGCAGCGTAAGGTTCTTTGCCTATTGTATAACAACCCTCTCCTCAAGAGCTTTCCATTTTAACAGCATCCATCCCCACTCATATACAGACTGGGACAGATTCTCAGCTGTTGTAAATCCATTGCCAGGCTCCATAAATCAACCAGCTTCCACCTCTACTTTCCAGATTTTGCTTCTGTGGATAGCTGTCTTATCCTTCTATATCCATGACTTCATCCCCCTCCTCTCGTTTACTGTTCTTACCCTGCTTCTCTGGTGTCAGTTCACTGTCTTTAGATTCACTTATAAAGTATTGTGACAAATGTGCATAATAGCAGCTAATCATCAATATATATCTTTAACCTATCAAATTCTGCTCCATAGTTTGTCTTAAGCAAATTCTCATTCCTACTCCCCCAGTATAGGTACTTAAAGGTTTTCCCCAGAATTAATTTCCCTGTTGAGCCTAATTAACTTGCATCTTTATAACTTAGTGTGCCTTGGCAACACCAATATTAATCCTGCTTGTACTTTTGCTATCAGAGGTATTTCTTTAGGGCACTGAGAGACCATTACTTAACCCAGAAAAGTGCTTAATATTGGAAGTGATGGTCTTAGCCAGAGTCATTGGGCTAGATTTTGACCTCCAGATAAAGTCACTCTCAGTTGCATACATGTATCAAACTCACTAATTTTACATTTACCAGTTCTAGGTTGTCCCTCTTTTGATTCTCCAACAGATCCTGGGCAGATTCTGCTCTCGCCCTGACAGTGGAGTTACTCTTCATTTACACCAGAAGCAGGACTGGCTCTATGCACCAGCAAAGCAAGCACATGCTTGGGGTGGCATTCTGGCCACCACATCTTTTTTGTGGCTTGGGCAGTTGCGCTCTCAGAGCTTGGGGCAGCAAAAAAACCTAGAGCAGGCCCCGGCCAAAGGAGCATAAGAAAGATCAGAATCAGACCAGTTGCCTAATTTCTGGTTTGATCTCTGCTTCTTTAAGATGTTGGATGCACACACAACTCAAGCAAAATCCCCAACTGGCTGGCTGTAGTGCCTGTCTGGCCCATTGCCACCAAGCCCACTCTGACAGACAATACACTGCTTCCTGAAATCCAGAAGAACTATTGTCACTGGGACATTCCCTCCTGAGAGGGAGCAAAGTGCTTGAACTACACACAGTGTATCTGAGTTATTGCCATGCTAGTTTCTTTTTGCGTGTTGTGGCACTTGATGATTCATTCTTCTCCACTTTGAAGAGTAAACATTCTTTCTTACCATCCCCAATTTAAAAAGTACTTCTGAAACTTTCATTAAAAAAAAGCAGCAAAAACATGTTTCAAGATATCATTGCTAGTCTTCAAAGTCATGTCTTTTTGAACTCCAGATTATTACCAATGAACATTCTGAAAATTCAGGCCATGGTGAAGTAACACAATCAGAATTTACTCTCAGTCTGCTCCTCCATACCCATTTCATGTACTATTAACACCTGGCAGTGTGATTTGTAGGTTCCCATGAAGTAAAGCAAAACTGAATTAATTTTATTTTTACAAAAATGTGACAAATGCAGCAGTAATCAGTTTTTCTTTGCTCTTAGAATACTTTGCATCTCTCTTAATGACCTTGCCTTTCAACTAGATGAGTTAAAGGGAAAATTTCACACTGAGCCTTGGTCTACACTAGGAGTTGAGATCGAATTCAGCAGCTAAATCGATTTAACCCTGCACCCGTCCACACGACTAAGCCCTTTTTTTTTTAAAGGGCTCTTGAAATTGATTTTCCTTACAATTGATTTCCTTTCCTTATTGATCCCCGACAAGGGGATTAGCACTGAAATCGGACTTGCTGGGTCAAATTTGGGGTACTGTGGACACAATTAGACGGTATTGGCCTCCGGGAGCTATCCCAGAGTGCTCCATTGTGATCTCTCTGGACAGCACTCTCAACTCAGATGCACTGGCCAGGTAGACAGGAAAAGGCCTGTGAACTTTTGAATTTCAATTTCCTGTTTGGCCAGTGTGGCAAGCTGCAGGTGAGCATGCAGAGCTCATCAGCAGAGGTGACCATGATGGAGTTCCAGAATCGCAAAAGAGCTCCAGCATGGACCGAACGGGAGGTATGGGATCTGATCGCTGTATGGGGAGAGGAATCCGTGCTATCAAAACTACGTTCCAGTTTTCAAAATGCCAAAACATTTGACAATCTCCCAGGGCATGAAAGACAGAGGCCAAAACAGAGACCCGAAGCAGTGCCACGTGAAATTTAAGGAGCTGAGGCAAGCCTACCAGAAAACCAGAGAAACATAATATTTAAAGTGGTGTTCTCCATCGCCCCATTAGATAATTGATATGAAGCTCATGTTTCTCCTGAGCACAGGGGATAAAAATCAAAACTGAAGTGCGTGCTGTATTCCCAAGTCTTGTCTGAAAACTGCACCATTAAAAATGTTATGAGTTAATGAATTAGAATGAGCATGAAATATGATTTTATGGTGCAGTTTAACTCTTTATAGTTCCCATATTGTGATATGGGCAGAAATATCCTGAACAGTCACTGACTAATCTTCAGCATTTCTTTTAAATACACTAAAAGCTTTGTTATGCGGCATACTGGGGGAACGGGGCATGCTGGTTAATGAAATATTCTGGTTAACTAACTGTTATACTTACCAATAGAATACCAATTTTCAAAGAAAGAAAAGGAGTACTTGTGGCACCTTAGAGACTAACCAATTTATTTGAGCATGAGCTTTCGTGAGCTACAGCTCACTTCATCAGATGTTTACCGTGGAAACTGCAGCAGACTTTATATACACACAGAGAATATGAAACAATACCTCCTCCCACCCCACTGTCCTGCTGGTAATAGCTTATCTAAAGTGATCAGCAGGTGGGCCATTTCCAGCACAAATCCAGGTTCTCACCCTCCACCCCCCCACACAAATTCACTCTCCTGCTGGTGCTAGCCCATCCAAAGTGACAACTCTTTACATAGTCAAGTCGGGCTATTTCCTGCATAGATCCAGGTTTTCTCACATCCCCCCCACCCCCATACACACACAAACTCACTCTCCTGCTGGTAATAGCTCATCTAATCTGACCACTCTCCAAGTTTAAATCCAAGTTAAACCAGAACATATGGGGGGGGGGGGTTAGGAAAAAACAAGAGGAAACAGGCTACCTTGCATAATGACTTAGCCACTCCCAGTCTCTATTTAAGCCTAAATTAATAGTATCCAATTTGCAAATGAATTCCAATTCAGCAGTTTCTCGCTGGAGTCTGGATTTGAAGTTTTTTTGTTTTAAGATAGCGACCTTCATGTCTGTGATTGCGTGACCAGAGAGATTGAAGTGTTCTCCGACTGGTTTATGAATGTTATAATTCTTGACATCTGATTTGTGTCCATTTATTCTTTTACGTAGAGACTGTCCAGTTTGACCAATGTACATGGCAGAGGGGCATTGCTGGCACATGATGGCATATATCACATTGGTGGATGTGCAGGTGAACGAGCCTCTGATAGTGTGGCTGATGTTATTAGGCCCTGTGATGGTGTCCCCTGAATAGATAGATATGTGGGCACAATTGGCAACGGGCTTTGTTGCAAGGATAAGTTCCTGGGTTAGTGGTTCTGTTGTGTGGTATGTGGTTGTTGGTGAGTATTTGCTTCAGGTTGCGGGGCTGTCTGTAGGCAAGGACTGGCCTGTCTCCCAAGACTTGTGAGAGTGTTGGGTCATTCTTTAGTATAGGTTGTAGATCCTTAATAATGCGTTGGAGGGGTTTTAGTTGGGGGCTGAAGGTGACCGCTAGTGGCGTTCTGTTATTTTCTTTGTTAGGCCTGTCCTGTAGTAGGTAACTTCTGGGAACTCTTCTGGCTCTATCAATCTGTTTCTTTACTTCTGCAGGTGGGTATTGTAGTTGTAAGAAAGCTTGATAGAGATCTTGTAGGTGTTTGTCTCTGTCTGAGGGGTTGGAGCAAATGCGGTTGTATCGCAGAGCTTGGCTGTAGACGATGGATCGTGTGGTATGGTCAGGGTGAAAGCTGGAGGCATGCAGGTAGGAATAGCGGTCAGTAGGTTTCCGGTATAGGGTGGTGTTTATGTGGCCATTGTTTATTAGCACTGTAGTGTCCAGGAAGTGGATCTCTTGTGTGGACTGGACCAGGCTGAGGTTGGTGGTGGGATGGAAATTGTTGAAATCATGGTGGAATTCCTCAAGGGCTTCTTTTCCATGGGTCCAGATGATGAAGATGTCATCAATATAGCGCAAGTAGAGTAGGGGCTTTAGGGGACGAGAGCTGAGGAAGCGTTCTAAATCAGCCATAAAAATGTTGGCATACTGTGGGGCCATGCGGGTACCCATAGCAGTGCCGCTGATCTGAAGGTATACATTGTCCCCAAATGTGAAATAGTTATGGGTAAGGACAAAGTCACAAAGTTCAGCCACCAGGTTAGCCGTGACATTATCGGGGATAGTGTTCTTGACGGCTTGTAGTCCATCTTTGTGTGGAATGTTGGTGTAGAGTGCTTCTACATCCATAGTAGCCAGGATGGTGTTATCAGGAAGATCACCGATGGATTGAAGTTTCCTCAGGAAGTCAGTGGTGTCTCGAAGGTAGCTGGGAGTGCTGGTAGCGTAGGGCCTGAGGAGGGAGTCTACATAGCCAGACAATCCTGCTGTCAGGGTGCCAATGCCTGAGATGATGGGGCGCCCAGGATTTCCAGGTTTATGGATCTTGGGTAGTAGATAGAATATCCCAGGTCGGGGTTCCAGGGGTGTGTCTGTGCGGATTTGATCTTGTGCTTTTTCAGGAAGTTTCTTGAGCAAATGCTGTAGTTGCTTTTGTTAACTCTCAGTGGGATCATAGGGTAATGGCTTGTAGAAACTCGTGTTGGAGAGCTGCCGAGCAGCCTCTTGTTCATATTCCGACCTATTCATGATGACAACAGCACCTCCTTTGTCAGCCTTTTTGATTATGATGTCAGAGTTGTTTCTGAGGCTGTGGATGGCATTGCGTTCAGCCCCCAACTAAAACCCTTCCAACGCATTATTAAGGATCTGCAACCTATCCTAAAGGATGACCCAACACTCTCACAAGTCTTGGGAGACAGGCCAGTCCTTGCCTACAGACAGCCCCGCAACCTGAAGCAAATACTCACCAACAACCACATACCACACAACAGAACCACTAACCCAGGAACTTATCCTTGCAACAAAGCCCGTTGCCAATTGTGCCCACATATCTATTCAGGGGACACCATCACAGGGCCTAATAACATCAGCCACACTATCAGAGGCTCGTTCACCTGCACATCCACCAATGTGATATATGCCATCATGTGCCAGCAATGCCCCTCTGCCATGTACATTGGTCAAACTGGACAGTCTCTATGTAAAAGAATAAATGGACACAAATCAGATGTCAAGAATTATAACATTCATAAACCAGTCGGAGAACACTTCAATCTCTCTGGTCACGCAATCACAGACATGAAGGTCGCTATCTTAAAACAAAAAAACTTCAAATCCAGACTCCAGCGAGAAACTGCTGAATTGGAATTCATTTGCAAATTGGATACTATTAATTTAGGCTTAAATAGAGACTGGGAGTGGCTAAGTCATTATGCAAGGTAGCCTGTTTCCTCTTGTTTTTTCCTAACCCCCCCCCCCCATATGTTCTGGTTTAACTTGGATTTAAACTTGGAGAGTGGTCAGCTTAGATGAGCTATTACCAGCAGGAGAGTGAGTTTGTGTGTGTATGGGGGTGCGGGGGATGTGAGAAAACCTGGATCTATGCAGGAAATAGCCCGACTTGACTATGTAAAGAGTTGTCACTTTGGATGGGCTAGCACCAGCAGGAGAGTGAATTTGTGTGGGGGGGTGGAGGGTGAGAAAACCTGGATTTGTGCTGGAAATGGCCCACCTGCTGATCACTTTAGATAAGCTATTACCAGCAGGACAGTGGGGTGGGAGGAGGTATTGTTTCATATTCTCTGTGTGTATATAAAGTCTGCTGCAGTTTCCACGGTAAACATCTGATGAAGTGAGCTGTAGCTCACGAAAGCTCATGCTCAAATAAATTGGTTAGTCTCTAAGGTGCCACAAGTACTCCTTTTCTTTTTGCGAATACAGACTAACACGGCTGTTCCTCTGAAATTTTCAAAGAATTAGAATAAAAATAAAGTATAAAATAGTATACAGGTACTCACTAATCCAGTAGTAGGTCTGCACTGCAGAGTAGTTGGTTTCTTGAAGAACTTAGGTGTATACATGTAAAAGTTTTCTATACAGTAGGTTATCTTATGACACTACATATCACTATGGGCAGCGCATGGCATACAGCCAGATCACTAAATACACACAACACAAAAAAACTGATTCAGAAGGCACTTCAGGATCTTGCAGTGCCTCAGGGTCATCATTATCAACATCAACCATTGTAGAAGGTATAGGAAATTGGGCTGAATCTGTAACGAACAGCCCTATGACACAACCTGAAAGCTGGGTTTTTTTGTTTGTTTGTTTAAATAAATTCATGATATCAGCTTGCTTACTTGTCTTCTGCCTCTGTTGCATTAAAGTAAAGGGCAGAATGTGCAATTGCATAAACTCCTGGGTAGTATACTAGTTCCAGGTACTAGATTGAAGAGTTGTAGTGGGAGATAACCAAAATGCCGGTTAAGAGAGATTTCCAGTTAGTGAAGTGCTGGATAACACAGCTTTTACTGTAGTTTTATTTCAGTTTCTATCAATAAATTCTCCAAATCTCCAATCATGCTGATCTAGGAAAAAAAATTTCTTTTGCTAAAAATCTTCATTCTTGTAGGAATGATTAATGAACTGTTGGTGTAAGAGAACAAACCAACCAATCAGCCATGTGATTATGAAATATGTTTTGCCATTCAATCAAACAGTTGTGCAGATTGTTCAAAATTTTAAAGCCTTCATTCACATGCGTCAGGCAGAGTGCTACCTGAGAAAGTGAGCTCCTCTGCTAGGTGCCAAAGATTCACTGGCGAGTATAAATACTGTTGTCCAGAAGAAGAACTTAGTATTAGCATCTCTTTGATGCTCTCTTCAATAATAGCTTTGTGTACTAAAGAATAAACCAAGGCTAATGTGAATTTTAACATTATTTAAACACAGAAGATGCAAGGAGATAGAGAAAGCTGGAATATTAAGTGAAAAACTAGCTTTTCTTCTCAGAAGCTCTGAAACTGCACTTCTCCTTCCCCCAAACAGACAGCCCATATTCAGGAATAGTAAGGCTTTGATTTAGGTCTATTGATTTACTCATTTTTACAAAGTCATATATTGAAACATATTATTCACCTGTTTGCAAATATTTAAAGCCTCTTTTGCAATGTGTGTACCCTGTATCCATCAGTTCTATCCCACCATCTCACTTTTTCTAAGTTTAATGCGAACATGTTAAATAAAATCTCCCTATTAAGTTGACAAAATTCTTGTCTCCTTTCAAGTTTGTTGTTCCCCATTTCCTTGGTACTCAGGATATGCAATCAGGAAAAGAACCTTTCCTCTCTGTTATTCCCTGCTTTTCTCCTCAAATACATTTGACTTTTCTTTCTTTCAGTCCACTCTATCACTTCCCTCTTCTTGTGTTCCTGTACTGTTTTCAGTCTCTCACCTCTCCTGTCAGTTCTTCACTCTTCTTTTCACACTCCAGAAATCACAACCATTCATACTTACTGCCCTGCATATACATACTCAGTCACTTAGAAGATGTTTACACTACATAGCTTTTAGCAACATGGCTGTGTCGCTACAACCATCCCGCTAAAAGTCATGCTGTGTAGCCGTTGCTTGTCAGCTCTCCCGTTGACAAAAAACGTACACCCCCAACAAGCAGCGTTTGTGTTGTCAGCAGGAGAGCGTGCCTGATGACAACACACTGGTCACAGCACAACTTGTGTTTTGCGGGGAGGGGGAACAAACACCTCTGAAAGACAAAAGTTTTGTTGTTCAATTGCCACTGTAGACATAGCCTTAGAGGACATAGCCTTAGAGAGACTCTTCATTGCCCAATCACACTTACAATTGCCTCTACTTGCCCCTGAACATACACATATGCTGTCACTCGCTTCCCCATCTATGCCTATACAACCAGACATCTAATATTAATGGAGACAGAACCATTCACACTTAGTACCACCCTCAAATATTCACTGAGGATGGGAGGGGTGATTTCTTCTCTCTATACAATATTCACTGAGGATGGAAGGATAGTTTCTGGTAGGCCTTTCATCCCTCTGCTGGTTCTCCAGGCTTGATTTATGTTCAGCTCACTATGCTTGGTCTAGTTTCAGATGAGGCTTAGCCACCTGAGTTCCAGTCCATCACACACTGCAGGAGCGGTTGCAGGTGAAAGTTGAGAGGGTCAAGAATTAAAATGAAGGCATGCCAAAGGCAGCACAGCTCCCCTGACTCTGCTAAAAGCAGAAGGAGATTTCCCTCTTCCGCCTTGGCTTGGGTAAACAGCACTCTCACTGTTTCCCCCTTCCCCTTGGCTGGTAGAACAAGAGCTCCATGTCCTCTTTCAATCTGTTGTAACCAAGGGAGAGGGTATTGGATAGTGAGTACTCAGGGACGGAATGAGCGCAGAGTGGAGACAATAGGAAGAACACTAGAACCCAGCAGAAGAGAGAGAGGGTCACTTCAACAGGGGAATACTACATCTATATTCCTCCTTTGATCTTTCTTTTTCTTCACCCTTTTTAAAGCTGCAGCCTTATGGTCTACACAGAGAACAGGAAAAGACTTACTGCACTGAGTACTACCCTTAAATAATTGGATATCTGGTAAATATCACCTAACTGTAAATCTACCACTGATAGTGTTCTAGCATAATTTTTAAAGGTTTTAGCTGCGTTTTCTTTTCTGTCTAGTAGTTTTAAGTATTGTTATTTTATCAATTAAAGTACAGCATCAACCAGCACTAACTTACTAAGTTACACTTTAGCAGAGTAAGTTGAAGTAATAGGAATATGACATATTGTGTACACAGTGAGAACATGTCATATGAAGGGTAAATTGTTAATCAGCAAAAGTACATGTCATATGAAGACCTGTGGGTATCCTCATACAACCACACATCAGGTCATGTGTAACTGCTTCCTTTGAATATACTGCCCTTTATTTTTCACGGTGATTATTTTTTTCCCTTTTATCTCCAGACTTTATATATTAGTTTCCTCTAGCAATTTCCAGTTTAGGTTTGTTTACAAGATCTTTACTGCTCTCTGTAAAGGAAAAAGGAGAACAGACATTCATAACATAATTTGTTAATATGAAAAAGAATAGCTTGGAAGAGTAAAGCCCAAGGAATCAAATCTGAAATATCTATTATAATTCGAGGCAATGACAACTAACTATGATTTGGCTAGCTAAGCAGAAGATAAGGGCCAACTTCCTTGTTGCAGGTACACCAGGGTGCCTTAAAGCTGCTGGAACAATCCCCAAGAAACCAAATAACTACATGCATAAGATTATTTCAGAACTTTTAATGCTAATATTTAAAATCTCTGATGGAGGCACAGATGGAGACAATGCTGTCACTGCAAAGATTGCTACTAGAAACAGATTGAGTCCAGTAATCAGACTGGACTACTAAGTGCCCTGTGCCTGACCAACATTGGCAGACTGCTTTCCTCACAGTGCTAGGCATACAGGCTGTGTGTCTTGCATCTCATTTCCAACATTGGCAAGCTAATATAATCTGTTTAATGAATAAAGACATTTTTAAGCATGTAGTCAGATGTCAACAGCAGTTGGTAATCTTCCATAACTATCATATTTCATTTCACTTGTAATCAAGCAAAAAATAAATAAACTACTGATGTTCGGCCAGTAATATACACATGACCCTAAAAAGTATTTGAAACTCGCAACTACAAAAAAAGATTTGGATATCACTTATACTGCTTAGAGACTCTCTCTTTAGAGTGCAGACAAGCAAAGCATTTGAAAGTGATTTTGTTAGTAGGATACAGCAAACCCAATCAAACCTTTTATTATTAAGCATACCGGGGGGGGGGAGCTTTGGGAGATTTGTTATTAAAAATGACATTCAGCATAGGAGATGTTTCTGCAATTTGTTTGTTTGTTACAGCAGATATCAAACTCAGCCTCAGAGTAGATAAAAAAAGCAATAACTGAATTTCAATAAGTTCCAGAGATTTACTATATAGCGTTAATGTCATTAGAGACAGAATTTTACAGAAAGCTGTAAAACTTCAATTCTAAATATTAGGCATAAAACTGCTTCTCTCATGTACTGTTAAGGAAAGCAGCCAGACAGATAAAAAGTGTGTGTGTGTGTGTGTGTGTGTGTGTGTGTGTGTGTATATACACACACACACACACACACACACAAAAATTCAGTACTTGTTTAATTTGTACCCATTGGGTACTCTGTGTAGTGCTTTTCTCCTCTCCTTAAACATGCTTTTGTAAGTACCATGGATAACAATGGAATTCATGTGGACATAAGTTTACAACATATGATTATGGTATTTTAGGTAGGCTTGAATTAGAGGGAGAATGGTCTTGTAGTTAAGTTCTTGGATGGGGTAATCAGGTGACCTGGATTCTATTCCCACCTCTGCTACAGACTTTCTTTGTGACCTAGGACATGTCACTTAACCTCTCATTGCCTCAGGTTTTCCTGTCCACTAACCGGGCATTTTAATACTTCGCTACCTCACAGCTATGTTGTAAGTTTTAATTAATATTTGCAATGTACTCTAGACTACTGATATGAAAGCCATAGAAAAGCCTATCAATACATTCATGGATTCTTTCAACTAGTGCCTGCTAAATAGGGATGATCAGACATCACTGTTCCCACAAACTACATACAGTTCTTATAGCAATTGAACAGTTTCAGGTACCTTGTGTCTAGCATATTCTTATTTAATATGTATTGGTTGTAAATTATCTGGCACAGAGTGCATTTGACATAAATCAGATTACTGTCCATTTTTCAATGATAGAAGTAAAAAATAGACTTTTGTCCTGTCAAAAGTTAGCTTATTCATAAAGGTGCTGTATATTTTCTAAAAATCTGAAACTTTATGTACAGATTGCTCTGTGATTAGATGAAGTTTAATATTGGTAGGTTTAATTTGTAAATCAAATGAGGTATAAATCAGGAGGACACAATGAGCAACTATTTCCTGAAACCTTGGTCAAATAAAGCAATTAAATCTGCACCTTCTGTTTGAAAAACATTGTTCCAAAGTATTCCCCAAATGTACCGGGTCCAACCCTGCTCCACCTTTAATAAAGGACCACATCCAGCAAGAATTATTTGTATTTAACTGTTAAATGTTGTCAGTGAACTTGGCAATGCACTACACAAAAGCAAAAACAATCTTTGCCCTGAAGATTTTTGTAACTCACTTGAGTGGTTTTGTAAGACGGTTTCATTGTTCTTGAGTCAGTCAGTATACATTAAAACACTGCCAATAGAAATAAATGTGACCGCTACACACTCTTACTCAAATACCTTGTTTCTTCCTTATTTACATATGTACCACGAGGAGCACATTGTTGTGTTATATTCTATTCCATTGACATTATGTCTTCAATTTCCTCAGGGTGCACTTTGGGCTGCTACACATCAATGCAATGTACTGACACTTAGCGTTCCATTCTGATTCCCTGCTGCTCAGCTGGAGTCACAGACTGAAATTAGCACATTCCCAAACACTTCAGAGCTTGTTAATTTCACTTTCCTGCTCCATTTCACTCCTCCTTCCACCTATCTAGTCTGCCCCAAGCCAAGCAGTACTGAAATGAAAGGAACAAGACCAGTGGAGTATTCTCTATAGTGCTGAAGAGACCTTGTTACTTCTATACTTTGGTGCACCATTTGAAGCAGCTGGAGCTGGGGTCCAAGTTAAACAGGAAGAGGGTGATGAATATGAGTGCACTACATGGACAACTAAACCAAATAATTTTAGGCATAATCCTTTAGCTATAACGTGAACAAAATCTGGCCTATTTTAAAAAGGTTCTCATCAATTTTAACCCAACAAGTACTCTGTACCTTGTGCATATCTTCCAGCAAACTTGCACACGTACACTTCTCACATAACAATAGGTTCCTCTATGATGATTCCTCTTTCCTCCTCACTCACTCTCTCTCCAAAAGACTCAGGACTCCCACCCCTCCCCCCCGCTTCCCCCTCCACGATGACCTTCTGGTAAATTTGTGATACATGCAATCACCAAAAAGGCCTGTGACATTTTATTCCCCACCAACTGTAGTTTTCCCTTGCCAGAAAAAATTGTGAAATTTAAAAAATAATGTATTACATATATAAAGATATCACTATGTTCATCGGGTAACACAATTTTGAATCATATAACAATTTGCCCTGACTTGGGTCCAAGCAAGATAGGGATTTCCTCTCTATCTCTACAATGTATATATTTTTTTCCGTAGTTAAGAAATTTGTCCTGACAGAGCAGTGTTATATCCAAACAAAGCTTTAGGTGAATTGACAGAGCTAGGTGGGAGTTTGCACTATGCCTGGGTCTAGCCAGTATAACTAGTTCCCTGCTTTTTTCACACTCATAAAAAGTTTTAACAATTAAAATTTTGAAACCTGTGGTTTCAAAAAAATAACTTGCATTAATATGGGTTGACAATGAAATCTCAGAGATTAAGAATATGTATTTATGTAATTTTACCACTATGGGCCAAACTCTGCTCTTTTACCCACACATAAATTGGGATAACTCCATTGACTCCAATTTATGTGTAAG
Source organism: Caretta caretta (assembly GCF_965140235.1). Taxonomy (NCBI): domain Eukaryota; kingdom Metazoa; phylum Chordata; order Testudines; family Cheloniidae; genus Caretta; species Caretta caretta. The sequence goes on from NC_134209.1 coordinate 59,130,035, forward strand.
AGCAGATTTGGCTAAATATTGGGTTGGGGGGGGGAATCATATGAAAAGTGTCAAGTAATTAATGGCTTCAATTTACAGTTAATGTAAATATTTAGAGCCTAATCCAGAGAGGTTTTGAAAATTTATATACCCATTCAAACTGGGTTATTTTAAGATTTACATCTGTTTAAGTTCTGGCTATGTAGATAATTTTCTATTTTGTGGAACAGAAATGTATGGAACTTGTCACTACAAACAGATATATTGCTTGGTGTAATGTATTGACAAGGAGCTGTCCATTAAAGGATCTGCTCAAACAGACAGGTCATCTCTTTGGTGCATCATTAATAACAGAGTAATCATTGCTAGACTACTGGCTATTTTATTTTTGTTTTAGTAAGGATTAGAAAAGAGCAAAGAAGTGGAAGGGAAAGAACAAGTATTAAAATATTTCTTTGCCCTCTTCACCTATCTTGAAAACAATTTTGAAACAAATATTTAATTTCTGGTTCTGTCCCTGACTTGGTTGATCTTAGTCACATGACTTTACCTCTTTGAGCCTCATTTTCTCTCTGTAGGAGGATAATGGTATTTATGTAACCTCAACTTAAGGGTTTTCTTAGGACTTGCATAGAACTTCCTAAATATTATTTAGTTAGGCCTAAGTACAGGGAGAGGCAACAGTGGGAAGAGAAGCAGGGGCCTGTTAGAACCCAAATAGGGTCTTAATTCAACAATTGGATTCAGACTGTGCACAGGTGCAGGCATACAGCCACAATTTGATTGCAGGCTGAGAGTTTAGGGGTGGATAAATTATTTATTGCTAGTAATTTAACAAATTTTGTCTATTTTCCTAAAGTAATTGATATACAAATACATTTTCATTAGCTAGCCAGCTCTATAGATGTTTAACAAAGCATTTATTTTAAAAATTAATTCAGTTGTTGAATAATTTGTGATCCCAGCCCCTTCCCCATTATTCAACTAAATCCACACCCTCCCATGTGCTCAGTCCATGGAGAGGATGTGTTTCCAACACTAGACTTGTCCTTGCCCTTGGCCTTCACCTGCCTGCTCCTCTACTACCTATCCCATTCCCCTACATATCTCCAGACTAACTAACTAAATGACTTCCACAGAATCAGAAGGGGCCGATGACAATGCCCTAGAGACATTTGTGTCCTCTTTCCAAAGGGGTAGAAGATTCACATGCAATTATAGGGGACATTATTCCTGCTGCAGATTTTATTCTCAAAGGAGGTACCAAAGTAATTTAGGAAGTCCAGGAGACCTGCCCACACTCTTCAACAAGAGATCCCGGTAGAGGTCAGAGTTCAACTTAAGTTTAAAAAAGCAAGTCCTCATAAGACAGGACAGCTTCAGTGACAGCATGAGAATTATAAAATTCCCATAAGGAAAAAAAAAGAGCCTCAATAGGCTTTTTTTTTTTTTGAAAGATTTTAAAAAAAATATTTGTATGTTACATCACTAACATTTGGAGCTGCCAAGGTGATTTCTCAGGTGATTCTATTCCATTTTGGATTCTTGTTTAACAAATAGTGGGTTCCCACAATCTTTTTGCTGGCTAAATACAAAATAGGCTGAGTGGAAATAATATAACCAGGGAGATGTGCTGCAAATATGAGACAATTTCTACGTAATTCAATTTATTTCAGATTTCATTTTTACAGAAAAAAGTAAAGTGAAATGGACTCCTGAGCAAATACTTAGCAAGCAGATATTATGGGATATCCCAGCCATCTCTCAAGGTGGGGTTTAGAGGAAAATCGGAATTCACCAAGACATGGTTTGTGATGGCTATTTACTTTCAATCCTGGACTATTAAGTATTACACGAAGAGGCCTCCTCATATAGTTTTTCAGCTGAGATGCAAAGCCATTTGGAGTAAAAATGAAGATATTTCATAAAGGCTAGTGAAAAATATATTGAAACAAAAAAACTTTTGCAGAGGTCTGGTCTTTCAAATTCTCACTCACAATGCCTAAGTCAAGCATAATTTTTCAAGATAGAGTTCACTTTCCCTAGTCTTCCTCTGGCAGTGTTATAATTCTGTATCTGTCAGAATATAGCATCATTAAGAGAGCCAAAAATCTAGGATTCCACCTAACTTCCATTAGGCCTTAATTCAGCAAAGTACTTAATTGAACTCACATCCTTGAAGTTATACATATACTTAAATACCTTGATGAACTGGGTCCATAGTCAGCAGACAATTGGAGTCCTAGATTCTTGGTTTCCTTAGTGGCACTATGTCCTGGTAGATACAGAATTACACCGCCATTGAAAATGTTAATTTATGTGGATGACGGTTCAAAACAATAAGGGTTTGCAGAGAACAATTTACTTTAGAAAACATGCGATTTTTATTCTGTAGTATTAATGATATAGTGATAATAATTAACCTAGAGGTGTGCCTCTCTTTATAACCATAAAGGAGTGAAGTGATTTGTTAACTGATTAAGTGTAGGGATGAATAATAATACATAAAGCAACCCATACTTCCTACCCAAAGGGAGGTGTGTCTGTACCTCTTGCTTGTTTGGAATTGACCGTTAGATTACTCATTTTAATTAATTAGTGGAGATAGACATTCTTATGAAACATGCATTACATTAAAAAAATCACTATGCTGCAGGAGAATATTTTATACAGTATATATTATTAGCATTTTTATTTTCTCTATAACAAGGTAACTGTTGGAAAGCAAGGCAGGCAGATTATTTTCCTGTGTAATTAGTGGCAGATTGCAATATGTAATGATCTCAGGGACACGAAGTTTCACAGCATTCTGTTAGCCACTGACAGCCATAAGGTGTATTTAAATACTACTCCATGTCCATTACTATCCATGTTTTTTCAAGTGGATCAGCAAATCACACCTGACTTAAGAAATCAATTGTCATATGCGGTGTACAATTTAGAGATGAAGGACTAGATCCACAAAGAGATTTAGGTGCCACTTCAGGCACCTAAGTAGAAAATGTTGTTCCTCAAAATCCCTTCTCAGCTACTATCTCACCATGTGTGACAACATTTCTAGATTTCTTCTAGTGGGGATACTCACAGCTGTGTGAATCTTAACAGTGCTGAGCAGCTCAGAGTTTGATCTTGCCGGGAGTCTCAATCTAGGTGTTTCCCCAACCTCTCTCACCTCTGGGGCATGATTAGAGACCACCTAAAAACATGCCGACCAGATCCGGCCTCAGAAACAGCCACCATAAAATGATGTGGTTGTGATGCTCCCTTTGAGGGCCAGGCCTCAGACCTCCCCCCTTACTTGACATTTATTGCTGGCTAGCTTAGAGGTCACCCCACTAAGCTTGCTGGCCTTTACTAATCACATTTTTAGGCACTCAACTTTCCCCATCCATTATATAGGGATCCTGAGTTTCTAAGTAAAGGCTGAGGCGTCCACAGGTGTCCTACCACTCAAAGTCACATTTGTGATCTAGACCCAAACTGGTAAATTTAGGTTTGGTAAAGATAAGGCTAACCAGGCTTTGCTCCTTTCATGTTTTTTTACCCTTGTGCTTTCAGCTATAAATTGATGGCATTTCTTCCTCTGTTTTTTCTGCCCCTTGAATCTCTGCTTTTTGGATGTCCTTGTAACATCTGCAGTAAAGCCTGCGAGTTTAGGGTTCCATTTAGTAATCCGTATCTGAAATAAAAGCTGCATAAGGGAATGTTTCTGAAAGTGAAAGACCATTTTTTCCTATATTGAGATGGCTACTAAATTCTATTGTGAAGAGATGTAACAATATTCTCCCCACCCCCCTTAGCAAAATTAATGACTCGATAGCTTAAGTTGTGATCAACTGTAATAAATTTTATCTAGGATTTATATAGTACTTTTCAGCCACAGATCTAGCAGCTTTACAAAGGTGGACAAGTACCGTTGCTTATGAGTCTCTGACCAATGTTGATAAAGTTGTTTCCTCTTAAATTTCAGTGACCAAATTAAAAATCATGGTTCAGAACATTAAGGCCCCAATTTAGGAAACCTCTTAAGCAAGTGTTCATACCCACTGATTTTCCTTTTCTATTAGACATTCACCTCTATGATGTCTTCTCTTCAAACTAAGCAATCCTAACCTTTTTAGTATCTCCTCATACGGAAATATTTCCGGGCTTCTAATAATTTTGTCATCTCTCTCTAGAGTCCTTTATTTTTGCTATTCCTTTTATGAAATAGGGAGACCAGAACTGAACTCAGTATTTCAGGTGAAGCATACCACTGACTTTTATAAAAACATATTTTCAATATTGTTTTTACCCTGTTTTTAATACATCACAACATGTTGCTTGACCCCTGATATCCATTGAATAGATGTTCTGGATGAGCAGTCTACAATGATACCCAGTTCTTTGCCAAATAGTTAGTTAATTTAGAACCCCATAATGTATAGTTCAGCTTCCTCCTTCAAGTGTCTATTAACAATGAATTGCAGCTGCCATTGTGTTGTGCTACTCATTCCCTAATTTCTAAGGTTTCCCTGGAATTCCTTATTGTCTTCTCTAGCCAGTTCAGGGAAATCTATGGTTAAGTCCCTTGCCTTGAGTGTTTTTCCTTTATCTAAATTTAGTTTCCAGGACCTCCATGTTACACTTGTGTGTCATTGGTACCATTGTATACTAATGCATGTTAGTTAACCCAAGGTTAGTTTTTGGTTCTTTCAATCAGAAAAATGCAATGCCTATGTCTTCTGAAAGCTGTCATCTTACAGCAGGTAGGCAAATCAAAAGGCTCTTAGTCTCTATATTCACAGATAACTATGTTGAGTCTTAACTAATACTTTATACACAGCTATTACAGTGAATGGAATGCATGGTTTTATGAATGTTGCTGAAGGATAAGCTCAAAATTTGACTTCTGCAGTTATAACAGATCCATATTTCATTTTGCAATTTAAAATTATTAGTCTTGTGTTTGGTTATGTCCTCCTGCTGCTCACTGTTAAAAAACTGCAATGTAGCACTTTTTGTGGATGTAATTAGGAACACACGACACTCAATTTTAAATGATTTGATCATTTAAGGTTTAATCAGCAAGGGGCTGAATGTTGTCAACCTTATCCAACAAAGTATGTGCAGGATATTAAACATATTAATCCCATTGCTCACATGATTAAAGTTCCACATATGCTTAAGGACTTTGCTGAATCATTTAAGCAAACCCAGAAAAAAAAAAAAAAGAGGAACAGCAGCCACTCCCACAGAAAAAATAGAAAAAAAGCTGTTTTTAATTGAGATTAATCTTCAGGAATTTCAATAGTTAATCTCTACTAATTCATCTGTAAAATAACTCCACCTCCCCATATAGGATTTATATACTTGCCTCTTTTTCCATAAATCAACTATCTAAACTGATTTGATTTTTCTTGTCAACCTAAAGTGTCAAAATACATTTTTAGATTGTATAGTCCTCCAGTGGCAGGGTTTTTCATTTTTATTTTTAAATAAATAAATTTCCTGGATTTTTTTTAAATGAAGTATCAACATACTTTAATGGAACAGGTTTAAAATATTAAAGTGTTTTTTTTTTCTCAAAGGGTTGACTAATGAACTATGGAGTGATTTAGAGTTTACTTGATAAGAATTCAACCTTAAGAATAAATTGTGCATAAATAAGAACTGTATCTAATTAAATATGCATAATTTCGTTCTTTCATTTTCTTTGGCAAAGCTTTGCAAACCTTAATATTACTTTAATCAGTATATTCAAAATGAAGCAATAAAAATTGAAATTAGCTTTGAAAAATGGAAATTAAGCAAACACTTGCAAAGAATTCTGTTCTTTTGTCAGGGTGCCAAAGTAGAATTAGAAGTCAACTTTATGAAATTTATTAGAGAATTAGTACAATTACATGAAAGAGAAAATATGATTTTTAGCTGTTTTAATTATATGCCCAATTTTGGTGCTATTACAGTAGTTTTTCTTGATTAAAATGTTTAATGGGTACACTACACACAAATATCTGGCATATTGACAACTTGAAGAGTTGACTAAGCCAGCAACTGAGGCCACTAAAGAACACTGTCATGTTAATCCTGACTATTGGTTTTTCCTAGTTGTACTGTATGTGAGAGAGCTGGCCATTTTTTTTTTAAACATACATACACACACACACACCACCGAAGGCACGTGATCACAAATCATATAAACAGACAGTAAGAAGGATTTATTATAGATATTAAACAATGAGGACTTTCATTTTATTTTTTTAAGAGTTATTTGTTGGCATGAACTATTTTTGGACTCATTTAGGCAGATTAGATTTTAAAAACTGAGTTTTGCAGTTTTTTGACATAATGGCCTGATTTTTCAGAACAGTGCACCTGCAAAGACACACACAGTTGTCAAGATTGCATGTGAAATCATGATACATTCTCACACAAATTAGGCGGGCAATTGCAAGAACACTTTTGACCATGGGTTGTTCTGAAACAATGAAATGCCAAAGATTCCTTTTCAGCTTTTCGTACAAGTAGAACTTTGCCACTGTGTTTTTTGGCCAGAATTCACTCTCTCCCCCATTCCTCCATCTTTCTAGCTATTGGGCAGAAGTCCATTTAGTTGTCACCCTCTGATCCAGAAGTAGATGGGTTTTACTGAAATCTGTTCTGCTTCAGTGTTTGACTTACTTTTTAGGTCCTGCTGTTACCTATACAATATACCCATGCACACCAATGAAATATTGCATGTTGTCAAAACTTTACAGTTGGATATAGTACTCTTCTTATTTAATGTGGACTGCTAAAGGCAAGCTAATAAGAAACTCTGCCCAGTGAGCCCTGAGACATATCTCAGGTGTCAGAGGAGTGTTCTGGACAACCCACTTCCCTAAAGACCTCATATTGTGAATTAGAAGGGAAGTGAACCTATATTACACCCATTCTTGACTCTTCAGCAAGCCTGTTATAACAGGAGAGCATAAAAAGCCTCTCCCTATAATTGTAAAAAAGACAAGCCTACCATATTCTTGGGGAAAAAAACCCTCACATTTTCAAAACTATTCAGAATAATATCTAGGTTAAAGTCATCAGTTAAAATGTGTAAACAGACCTCTCACAGTGAGTTTATTGTATTATAATTTGAAATATATCTGACAGTTATTCAGTCCCACAACCACCAACCAAGATATAGTAATGGTCCATCACATTGGTGGGATATTACCTCACGGATGAGAGCTGAGGGGTGTTACACCAGGATAAAAAGTTATTAAAAATTGTTGTCAAGATAATACAGGGGGGGGAAGGGGATTTTATTTAAACCGGAACAAACCAAACTGGATTCCACCTGCCTACAACATTAATTAAATGAAGCATATAATTTTTAAAAAATATAATAGTTTGAATATACACACACGTTACTTGACTTCGTAGTATGTTACATAAACAAATTATCTGTATGCACAGGAAATAATCTTATAGGTTATTGGATTTTGGCAGCCTTCCTCCCCCAGTTCAAGGTTCCCCTTCCCAACATATTTCAGTGGGTACTGTCTAATGCCCAAATAAGTCTTGAGACTCAAGTGCTTCTCCAATCATGCTTCCTCTAAGGGGAACACATTAGACCACGTCCACAGGATCTTGGATAATCCTGTTCCAGATCTCTTGAACAACATGAATCAATGACAGGAGATAACTGCTCCGATGATAAGGAACAAACAGGCACCGATGCACAGAAACACACCAAATATGGACTGTCTTGAGCCAGTCTTAAACCGCAGGGACCCTCTTTTGCATGTCTGTCAGTTCTATCTCAGTCTTGTCACTTAATCTTGGTTCCTCTCAGTCCTGGATTCCCTCCATCCCTCTGGCTGCCCTCTCTCTGTTTACTCACATAAAGTTGTTTTCTCTCCATCTCTCTCTCTCTGGCTTTACACACCTATCTTTGTTTCCCAACCTTCCCTCTCTTTTCGTCCAACTAAGATCTTCTCACTTTCTCAGAAAGGACTACATCCTCGCCACACAAAAATGGCAGTGCTTTCACTCTGAAGACACCCTAAATCATATCTCCATGCAAGGTCAAATCTCTTTATCATGTTTACATGTGTATCACTCTGACATGTTTAAGAAGTGGATAAGACAAGAAAATGTATTACTTGAAGCTGCTTTCAGCTGTTCCCAACCCGTTTTCCCCCACTTAGTTAATCTCAGTTGTCCCACTGTCTGGCCAATCAGTTTACTCTAGAATCTGGTAATTCTTGGCTATGACTCCAGCTGTATTCTCTCCCCTCTTAAGGAGATAAAGAATGTTAGTGATGCCAGAGGCTAGTAGCTCTAGCAAAAGGTTGACATGCTGTAGCCTCTTGGGGTTCAGACTTCTTTGCTCTACAGGGTTCAGTAACCTCTCTCCTGGAGTTGGTAGGGGGAACTCATGCCCACCCACTCTTCTAGGTTCTAAGGCAGGCGCCCTATATATAGTAGTTGGAACCAGTTTCTCCACATCACCCACTACTTTCCCAGACCGTTTCCTACCACACTTTTCTGTAGGCTATTTCCTAGACTCACACTATGTTTCTCTTCTTCTGTAGGTCTAGCTACCAAAGCAGCATCTCAGACTGTTGCTGAAGAACTCTATTAGTGGTTCCTCTGCCTTTCTGGCATCCACCCTTTTCACCTGCAGCCTTTTTTTATCTCCCTAGCTACTACAGGGCCAAAAATCAGCCACAGCTGAAGAGGTAGCTAGTCTCCCTGTTAACTGTTTGACAACTGGGACAGCATGGGGTCTGTAAACCCTGTGACATATACAGACATCTAACATTATACAATGAAGGGGTATTCAAAGTCTAATGTTGGGACTTGTGGGAGCATAGCTAGGGCCACATAGAGAAAGAAGGCCTCTCAAGGGAGGAACAGAGTTTTGATGAGTCACTTAGTGGGAAGAGCAGTGGGATGGCTGGCCAGGTTGGAATTTCCTCAGTTATCTGGGGGATTGGTTCCCAAGCAAGGATCTTTTCCCTACCAGGGTCCCTTTCTGTGCCTTCTTGCTTGGGTTATGAGAGAAAATGCCAGAGTGCTAGTCCAGTGATGTTGGTGCTAAACTTGTGGTTGTTACCCTCCAAAATGGATTCAGCGGAAAGATGCCTGAGAAGTCTTGTTTCCCCTCTATCACTCCATGATGAGATAACTCAGCACATACAAGGTTTGTATTGTTATTTTGGCTGTTTTAGTGCTTTGCAAATGCCTTTCTAAATTGTTCTCTACCACAGAATCATAGAATATTAGGGTTGGAAGGGACCTCAGGAAGTCATCTAGTCCAACCCCCTGCTCAAAGCAAGGCCAATCCCCAATTAAATCATCCCAGCCAGGGCTTCGTCAAGCCTGACCTTAAAAATTTCTAAGGAAGGAGATTCCACCACCTCCCTAGGTAATGCATTCCAGTGTTTCACCGTCCTCCTAGTGGAAAAGTTTTTCCTAATATCCAACCTAAACCTCCCCCACGGCAACTTGAGACCATTACTCCTTGTTCTGTCATCTGCTACCACTGAGAACAGTCTAGATCCAGCCTCTTTGGAACCCCTTCTCAGGTAGTTGAAAGCAGCTATCAAATCCCCCCTCATTCTTCTCTTCTGCAGACTAAACAATCCCAGTTCCCTCAGCCTCTCCTCATAAGTCATGTGTTCCAGTCCCCTAATAATTTTTGTTGCTCTCCGCTGGACGTTATCCAATTTTTCCACATCCTTCTTGTAATGTGGGGCCCAAAACTGGACACAGTACTCCAGATGAGGCCTCACCAATATCGAATAGAGGGGAACGATCACATCCCTCGATCTGATGGCAATGCCCCTACTTATACATCACAAAATGCCATTGGCCTTCTTGGCAACAATGGCAGACTTGACTCATATCCAGCTTCTCATCCACTGTAACCCCTAGGTCCTTTTCTGCAGAACTGCTGCCTAGCCATTCGGTCCCTAGTCTTTTGCGGTGCATGGGATTCTTCTGTCCTAAGTGCAGGACTCTGCACTTGTCCTTGTTGAACCTCATCAGATTTCTTTTGGCCCAATCCTCTAATTTGTCTAAGTCCCTCTGTATCCTATCACTACCCTTCAGCGTATCTATGACTCATCCCAGTTTAGTATCATCTGGGAACTTGCTGAGGGTGCAATCCACACCATCCTCCAGACCATTACTGAAGATGTTGAACAAAACCGGCCCGAGGACTGACCCTGAGGGCACTCCACTTGATACTGGCTGCCAACTAGACATTGAGCCATTGATCACTACCCATTGAGCCCGACAATCTAGCCAGCTTTCTATCCACCTTATAGTCCATTCATCCAGCCCATACTTCTTTAACTTGCTGGCAAGAACACTGTGGGAGACAGTGTCAAAAGCTTTGCTGAAGTCAAGGAACAACACATCCACTGCTTTCCCCTCATCCACAGAGCCAGTTATCTTGTCATAGAAGGCAATTAGATTAGTCAGGCATGACTTGCCCTTGGTGAATCCATGCTGACTGTTCCTGATCACTTTCCTTTCCTCAAAGTGTTTCCGAATTGATTCCTTGAGGACCTGCTCCATGATTTTTCCAGGGACTGAGGTGAGGCTGACTGATCCTCCTCCTTCCATTTTTTAAAGACGTGCCCTACATTAGCCTTTTTCCAGTTGTCTGGGAACTCCCCCGATCGCCATGAGTTTTCAAAGGTAATGGCCAATGGCTCCTCAATCACATCCGCCAACTCCTTTAGCACTCTTGGATGCAGCACATCGAGCCCCATGGTCTCGAACCACTTCTTTCTCCACAGAGGGCTGGTCACCTCCTCCCCATGCTGTGCTGCCCAGTGCAGTAGTCTGGGAGCTGACCTTGTTTGTGAAGACAGAGGCAAAAAAAGCATTGAGTACATTTCCTTTTTCCACATCCTCTGTCATTATATTGCCTCCCTCATTCAGTAAAGGGCCCACACTTTCCTTGACTTTCTTCTTGTTTCTAACATACCTGAAGAAACCCTTCTTGTTACTCTTAACATCTCTTGCTAGCTGCAACTTCAGGTGTTATTTGGCCTTCCTGATTTGACCATCACCCCTGTGACCATGTCTACAGATTTCTTCCAAAAGAGCTATGTCAGGCAAGGGCATGAACGGGTGATCTCTGGCTGACATCTCTGTGCCAGCAATGTTCCTTAGGCTAGACACAGTTAAGCCTGCAAATCTGCTCTTTTACTGGTTCTGGCTTGTTTGACTTGTGTGGGATAGTTTTATTTTACCTATAGAAAGAGCAGCTTTGCAGATGTTAATATCTATTAGTAAGCATTAACCCTTATAGCCTTTTCTCTCTGTATATTTCATTCATAGATAATTATTTAGAAGCTTTATGGTATTAACAAGGATTATGTTGAATTCTAAGGCCCAGAACACTGGTCCTTGACCACTAAGTAACCCTAATCAGGAATTCTGGGCATTAGACTTTTTAATAATCTTTGGAGTCTTCAGGTCTATAAAACTCCAGCTATATTGGAAAACATCTCCTTAATATATATAGGCAAATATAAACCTGCGAAACTGATGAGGGATGACTGTTAGAGCAGATGTTTCCTGTTAGTGAATCAATGGGGAAAGACACATGCACTGAAAGATCTTCTCTTGAAGAATTGTTAGTCTTTGCAGCTGTAAATAATTGTCTTCACACATAAATCAGGTAAACAGAATATATAAAAACAACATCAGAACATGTTTCTTTTTGCAAAGAGGTTTCTTTGTTTAAAAAGCCCTATATGACGACACAGGTGTTGCAACTTAGTTAGGGACTAAAAGTGCTGCATTCCACCCTATAAAGTGAAGAGACACAAAGCCAGCTTTTATCACATTAAGGGGTTAATTTATCTTTTCCTTCTGCATAGTTCTGTACTACTAATCATCATTATTGTACTAATGATAATTTTGATTAAATCATTCCAATTGAGTCCGATATGACAATCTCAAATCATTAACTTCAGACATGCAACACACCGTATAGTTGCCACCGTGCTATGAGTGTTTTGCCAGTATAGTAAGCATTTCTAGTGTAGCCATAGTCTTAGTGTTGCTCTTTTCCAGGTTTCTCTATTTATTATCTTTGTTTCAATTATTTTTCCCACATGTACTGACCTGCAGTTCTTCCAGCTGAATCTCATTCGGGTATTCCCTTCCTATATTTCTAATCTCTGTGTCCCTTTCTATTCATCTGTCTTCTCTGGTGTCTGCAACTTTCCTAGATGTTAAGTAATACTGGACTTAACAGTGATTCCTACAGCCCTCAACTAGATACCATGTATTGCTATCATCATCCTTTGTGTGCTGTAGCCTTTAGCCAGTTTTCATTCCACATACAAGTTCTTACATCCAAGCTAATATCTGAATTATTTCTGCAACTAAGAAACCGTGCATCAAATAGCTTATAAAAAAATCCACATATTACATTCACCACATTCTCTTCAGCAACTATTGTTATAATGCTATTTGACAAAAAGGAATTTTTTTTCTATATATGCATTTATTCTAGCCACATTTGGATCTGAATAGATTTTTGCTATGTTACCATCAGGAAGGTAATACAGGTCACTGACATTGTAATGTGGAGCAGCAGTGAAGTGAACTGAGCTGATGCGAAAGCCACACCATTTAGATATTTTAGGCCTTTTCCAGTGCTCTGACCCAAATAACCTGATCTGCAAATAGCAAATAACTTCTCCTGTGTTCTGAATCAAAAGGGGAAAATAAGCTATTTGGGTCAGAGCATGCAAAAAGGCCTACCCAAGTGATTAGTCTCTTCCAGACACTGGGGTTTGCATACCTTGTGGCTCCATTTAATTTGCAATTTTCCCATGGCTCCAGCCCAATGTGTCAGATAGATAGAGCTGAACATTAAAAACATTACCTAAAGCCCCATTTTTAATATCCTCCATTAATTTAAAAATATAAAATATATAGTATTCTGTAAATCTAGCACACTCGTCTTTTAAGGGTCTAATGCATTGGGATAAAAGATAAAAATAAAATCAAGGGAGACTCAGTTTTCTGCTGTAATTTCCACCCCCTGGATTTCTTGAATGTGCACTTGATTTAGGTTAATGATATTATCTGCTTTCCTTTCCAAAGTTATCAAAAACAAACTGACTTTTCACTAAGTCTACAAAGTTTCTATTCTCTCTGGTGTGTTACTCATCCCCCCTAAATACAGGATTTTTGAGGATGTGCACAAGGGATGGTATTTAGAATAAAGATTGCCTGGGCATACTGCTCCATTAGAATATAATAATTTAGGAGTTTCCTATTCATTAAGTTTCACACCCAGTGCCAAATATACAGCTAGATTTGTGCTGCAATGTACTATGCCACAGTGAGGGGAAGCAAAGTTGGGCCTTCAGAATGAATTAGGGGTGTTTATTCTGGTTCCACAGAAACTCACATACAACTGAATACAGTAGTAAACTTAGTATATAAACAACCCTATTTGTATCCGTTTGTTTTAAATTGGAACTATTTACAGGACAAAAATGAGTGTTGATCTTCTCAAAGCAGGTCAGTTCCTGAATGATGGAAATAACATGAAATTTGACGTTTATATAATATTTTAGTTCTATAAAGGACTGTTATTAGAAAAACAATGAAAGAGATAAGTACTACTACTATAAAATGTAAGTACACATGCCTAATCTGAACATGGCAAAGGATGTGAATTCAAGCTCCTTGTATAGGTTTTGATTTTTTTTATTGTAATTCCGAGTTTGTAAAATTTATCCATGGTCCACTGCACAAGGACATCCACGGTACTTAACTACTGCATTGGAGCTGCATGCAGGCTGTGTAGGACCCTCCTTGCACAGTTGAGGAAAAGGTATTTAAACAAACTAACTTTGGTCTAGGTAAAGAGGAACAATCAGGTTGATCTTGGAGCAGGTCATTGAAAGAAGGGTCAAATAATCCGTATATTATTGTATGCACATGTGGTGGAGAGGGGAAACAGCTTCAGGTTTGCGTAGGGGAGAAATGTGCTATTCCATGTTGGTTTATGCACTGGAGCCATCCCGAATAAATCAATTGCACCCCCTACATCCAACCACACTTTGCAGTCATTACTATGGTCTTACGCAGATGAGGTTTATATCCTATGAATGATTAGATCTTGATCCCCATCAACACAATGTCATTGTCAAGCACAGAATGGTTTCCTGGGTTTTGAAGGGCTCACATTTGTGCACCTGTTGGTTCCAAATAATTCAGTAGGGCAAGGGGAGGCTAGGGCCAAAACCCTTCTCATTCAAAGGTGCTATTGGATCAAGAGGACTGGGATTCACATGCATTGCTGAGATAATACATGTGGGGACTCAGTCTTCAGGACCAACAGCTGTGACTGGATCTGAAGAATCTTGTTTGATTCCAGATCTGTTTCCTTTACAACAAAAGGTCAGCAATCCAAGAAATCTTCCTGCAAGAGGGTAACAGTAATTTCTTCCTACATTACGCCAGTGTAGACTTTGGGCATCAGCTGAATGGATCTGTATGGAATGCCTTTGTCCTAAATATTTCAAGCAACTAACCTATTGATCACTGGCAGGTGTTTTGTTATCAAAAGATGTGGAATATTTGAATGGGATTTTTTTCCTCTGGATCTGCCATCTCGAGACACAAAACACACACTCACACCCCCCCAAGAAGGGTGTCAGGAGGCAATTTTACCCCAGGTCAGATTGGCAAAGATGCTTGAGGTCACTTGCTGGTTAGAACTAGAATAAATGGCGCATTCTCTGTAATTGGAAGCATTTAAATCAAGATTTGAAGACTTTGATAAATCAGCTAGATGTTATGGGTCTATTAAAGGAGTGGGTAGGTGAGTTCTGGGGCCTATGATGTCAGGAGGTCAGACTAGGTCCTTTCTGTCCTTTAAGTCTGAGTCATGTAAGGAAATTATGTCCATCTGAAGATGACTGCTGGAAATAAACCCATATGATGCTTGTATCAGCAGGCAAATGTGGATCTAGCAATAGATTTCTGAGGACAGTGACTAGAGAACAGAGATCTCTACAGCTATAGAAGTTAATCAATACTTATCAGACAAAAGTTACCACTAAATGTGACAGATACTGCAATCTTATGCAATACCTTTTGGGGACTATACTGGGAACACAATTTCATGGTTTATGTAGGATTGTGTCTTACTCCATGAGAAGGGCTATCATTGCTCTTACAGGAACTAAGAACAGTGGGAGCTGTTTAGGTTATAAACACCTCCAGAGAAGTACCACTCCTTAGGGAAGCTAACATATACAGGTTTAAAATTGCCCTCCCCAGAAACCAAACAGAACACTTTTTATATAAATAGGCAGTATTTAAACTGAGTCAGGGTCTTCTTTCTGATCCAGCAAATGGACAGGAGCTTCTGTCTATTGAGATGGTGGGTAAATGCTGTTGCAGAAGACTTGGAATGACTCTGACCCACTAGAGCCCCATAAAACAGATGGATGACCTCTGGTAAGCTTTTAGCATGCATATAGGAACTTTTTAAATATATGTTTTCCTCTGTAATGTTTTTACCTTAAGAATAAATGTGCTTGCTTAGAAAGAGATATATGGTAACTTTCAGGTGCTGCAAATACATAATTCATAGTCCTCAGATAGAAAGCATACTGGCTTGCAAGGGATATAATAGTGTAAGGCAGGTAGATGAGCAGCCTTAATTTCTACCCCAGGTCAGAAAAGGAGTGTGACAAGGGTTCCTACCCAGAGACAGGAGACAGCATGACACCTGATGGGGAACATCTGGAATGGACCTTGAAGGGGAGGAGGATACAGGTACAGTTAACCTGACACTAAATGTATTTTTCATTTACATTGAAAAAAGGCAATATTTAAAAATTAAATACTAATTAGGCAGTTAAGCTTCACCATACAATTTTTCAGTATGTGCTATGTGAGTGAGTTAACATTGGTATGATCGCCACATTTGGGTTTCAATTTGCATCTTCAGCATTATATTACCTTATAAATGAAAATAATTGTGTATGTATAGTGCCGGGGTAGCTGTGTTAGTCCGTATCCACAAAAACAACAAGGAGTCTGGTGGCACCTTAATGACTAACAGATTTATCTGGGCACAAGCTTTTGTGGGTAACCCACCACTTCTTCAGATGCATGGAGTGAAAATTACAGATGCAGGCATTATATAATGGGAAGGCTGGGAGTGAAGGGAAGGGAGGGAAGGGAGTTAGTTACCTTACAAGTGGAGAACCAGTGTTGACAGGGCCAATTTGATCAGGGTGGATGTAGTCCACTTCCAATAATAGATGAGAAGGTGTCAATTCAAGGAGAGGCAAAGCTGCTTTTGTAATGAGCCAGCCACTCCCAGTCCCTATTCAAGCCCAAATTAATGGTGTTAAATTTGCAAATGAATTTCAGTTCTGCTGTTTCTTTTTGAAGTCTGTTTCTGAAGGTCTTTTGTTCAAGTATAGCTACTTCTAAATCTGTTACAGAATGTCCAGGAAGTTCGAAGTGTTCTCCTACTGGCTTTTGTATGTTACCATTCCCAATGTCCGATTTGTGTCCATTTATTCTTTTACGTAGGGACTGTCCAGTTTGGCCAATGTACATGACAGAGGAGCATTGCTGGCACATGATGGCATATATAACATTAGTAGATGTGCAGGTGAATGAGCCTCTGATGGTGTGGCTGATGTGGTTGGGTCCTCTGATGGTGTCGCTAGAGTAGATATGGGGAAAGAGTGGTGTTTTACCCATAAAAGCTTATGCCCAAATAAATCTGTTAGTCTTTAAGGTGCCACCAGACTCCTTGTTGTATGGGTGTATACATATGTACACACCTGTATTGAACAGAAGAGAAGGTAATTATAGAAATGTAGGGCTGGAAGGGATGTTGAGAGATCATCAAGTCAGGACATAGTAAACAGATGAGCCTTGACAGGTGTTTGTCCAACCTCTTCTTAAAAACCTCTAATGATGGGGATTTCAACAGCCTCCCTTGCAAGCCTATTCCAAAAGTTAAACTGACCTTCTAGTTAGAAATCTAAAATAAATCTTTCTTGTTGCAGATTAAGCAGATTACTCCTTGCCACACTTGCAATGGACAACCGATTATCACCCTCTTTATAACAGTCTTAACATATTTGAATACTTATCTGGTGCCCCCTCATGCTTCTTTTCCCAAGACTAAAGATGTCCAGTTTTTTAAATCTTTCCTCAGAGATCAGTTTTTCTAAACCTTTTATTATTTTTATTGCAGTACCTCTGGACTCACTCCAATTTACCTACACCTTTCCTGAAGCATGACTCTCAGAAGTGGACACAAGACCCCAAATGAGGCCTCATCAGTGATAAGTAAAATGGGACAGTTCCCTCCTGTATCTTACTTATGATACACCTGTTAATACACCCTAGAATTATATTAACTTCTTTCCACAAATGAATTACACAGACTACTCAGTTTGTGATCTTCTACAACCCCCAGATTCTTTTCAGCAGCACTATCATGTGGCCACTTATTCCCCATTTTGTAGTAGTGCATTTCCAAACATAGTTCTTAATACGCTTTAGTCAATTTCATCTTTTTGATTTCAGACCAATTCTCTGAATTGTCCAGGTGACTTTTAATTCTAATCCTGTCCTCCAAAGTGTTTATAGTCCCTCCCAGCTTGTCGTCATCCACAAATTTTATAAGCATATGCTTCACTTCATTATCCAAAACATTAATGAAAACGTTGACTAGTACCGGACCCAGGACAGACCCTGCAGGATCCCACTCAGTTTGAGAGCAAATCATTGATAACTGAGTACAGTCTTAACCAGTTCCTCACACAGTAATTTCATCTAGACCGCATTTCCCTAGATTGTTTATGAGAATGTCATGTGGGACTGTATCAAAAGCCTCACTAAAAATTGATATATCACATCTACTGCCTCCCCAATCCACTAGATCAGTAAGCTTGTCAAAGTAATAAATTAGAAGGTAATAGGGTTATAAGGGCATACCCAGCATGGATTTGCCAAGCAAACCTAAGTGCTTACAAATTGATTGTTTAATAATTTGTTCCAATATCTTTTCAGGCTGACTGTTCTACAATTCCTCAAGTCCTCATTGTTCCCCTTTGTAAAGATAGGTACTTTCTTTGTCCTTCTCCAATTCTCTAGGACCTCACACATCATCCATGAGTTATCAAAGAGAGTTGCTAACAATTTCAAGATTAATTCTTTAAAGTACCCTGTGATGAATTTCATCAGGTCCTGCTAACCTGAATACATTAAATTTATCTAAATATTCTTCAATCTGTTCTTTCCCTATGTTGGTTTGCATTACTTCCCTTTTTTATTAATATTGTGTTGTATCTGGTCACAATTAACTTTTTTACTGAAGATTGAAGTAAAATAGGCCTCAGTGCAGAGCCTGGACTAGATGACCTAGTGAGGTCCATTAAATCATAGAAATGTAGGACTGGAAACATGCCATCTTTTTGATGTTGTTCGCTCTCCTTCCTCCCCTAAGCAGAGGAGCAACACTTTTCTTCATTTTCCTCTTGCTCTTAATATATTTAAAGAACCTTTTTTTTGTCTTTTATGTCCCTTTCTAGGTGTAACTCATTGTGTGGCTTAGCCTTTCTGAGGCTGTCCCTCTTAGTTGTCCCTATATGGTTGTGCTATTTTTTTGTATTTCTCCTGAATTATGTGTCTGTATTTCAACTTTTTGAATTTTCAGGTCATTAATGAGTTCCTGATGGAGCCATATTCACCTCTTTCTGTTCTTCCTATCTTTCCTTTTCTTTGGGATAGTTTGCAATTTTGCCTTTAATATAGTCTCCATGAGAAACTTCCAACCCTCCTGAACTCCTTTAACCCTTAGATTCTCTTCACATGGGACCTTACCTACTAGTTCTCTGTTTGTTAAAGTCTGCTTTTTTGAAATATGTGTTCCTTATTCTATTGCTTTCACTTCTTCCTTCCCTTAGGATCATGAATTATTTCATAAACACTTTAACCCAAATTGCCTTTCATGTTCAGATTCACAACAAAGTCCTCCCTGTTGACCAGAATCCCGTTTATTGGCTATTCCCCTGGTTGCTTCGTCCACTTTATGAAACGAAAAAATCATGCCCATGACTGCTGAAGTTAAGACTGTATCATAGCTTTCACAGTAACCCCTTGTTTTCAGTTATGTACAATGTGCTGAAGTGTTCACTTTAAGATCTTGCTTCAGGAAAGCATTACTATTCAAAACCACATCTAAGTAAAGTTAACATTAAGAAAATATTGAAGTCCCGTTAAAGTCAGTAGGTTTTTAATTCATGCTTAAGTGCTGTCCCGAACAGGAATGGACTTAAACACATGCTTAGTGTTTTCATGACTAGAAGCCTTAAAAACATGCTTAACTCCCTCCCTGTTCAGCAACACCTTTATGTGCAGCCTTAACTTTGGGCACATGCTTAAGTGCTTTGCTGAACTGGGGCTGAAAGCTCTCTGCTCTGCCATCTAAGACCTTCCCCATTTCTTTGCCTCACATTAACCTGCTCAGCAAAATAGGAGTCTTGATCTGTATTATGGCAGCATCCTGTGGCTGCAACCAATATTGAGACACCATTTTAGATACTGTGCTAAGAGGGAGTAAGAGAGAGACTCTTCCCTGAAGAATTTTGGGCTGATTACACAAACGTATTTAGGTAGCTAAGTCCACTATTAGTGCTAATGACAGTCTCAAAGCTATCATTCATCTTTTGCCTAAATCTTTAGGTACCTAAGTTGCCTCCAGAGGGCACATGCAAAGCTATCTAAGAGTGAGGCCTCAACAAGTCAAATCCCCAGCGGAATTCCCATACTAGGTATTCTGTCACCAGTCTCCCATTAAGAGACAGCCAGGTACCATAAATAGCCACAGGGCTATTGGCTATAATGGGTTACAAGTCTGGGTTTAGAATCTAACTCCAAGAGATAATTCACACCTGAGAATCTCAAGCAGAAATATGTACCTCTCTGGCCCATCAGTCAGGTGGCTAAAGCCCAGATCAATAGGAGTTAGGCACAAAAGTAAGTACCTTTGTGAATCTTGGCCTTAAGAACTAGCCCTGGATATCAACTCTGGGGTTGGCAGCTTCCTGATCAGCTTGCTGGCTTCTGTGCATCCCATTCTAAGCCTGCTCCATTGCCTTAATAACAAAATGATCCTTCCTCCCACCTTTATGCATCTCTTCTAAGGAGTGGCTACATTAAATAAGGTTGATAAAATACTTAAAATATTAAGGAAGCAGTAGGAACAGAATTCAGGACCTTCTTGCTATGCTCTTTGTATACAATTCAGCAGCTGGGGGGGAAAGGATCATCCAGTGTCAACTGTTGGGCTATTCAGAAAAAGGTGAGCTACAATTATTTAATAAAAAGAGAAAAGTGTGTATGCATTCATTTTCCTGTCACTCACACATGGCACAATTGTTTTTGTTTAAGCTTTCCATTAAAATGCATCTCAAGGCAAAAACAAAGCATAGAAATTTTTCAGCCTGAATGGTGAAGGTTTCAAAAACCCATGAGCATCAGACAGAGGATTGTAATAGAAACTGTTATGGAACCTTAACTATAACAGATCATGACCACGACATGGGTCTAATAAAGTTTTATTTAAATGCATCTCCAAAGGTAAGACAAAAACCTGCAGGAAACCTCTGTATTCCAAGGCCAAAGATCCTTTGACTAGTTCAGTTACCTAGACAAAGAAATTTTTGGCTTTGAAAACTGTAGGTTTCCTGGTTGTTGCCTTACACTTAGAGATACCAGATGGATATATATTTAAAATGTATATGATGCTTTTAATATTTTAAATAAGAAAAATAATAAATAGTTAGAGCACTTGTGCACTCCCAAAGGGGTTACCATTAAACCTATATTACTATGATCCTCTTTCTCACATACTAAAGAAGAGCTAAGGAAGGAACTGTGTGGAGGAAAGTGGGGTACGTGATTAAACAATAGGAAAAATGCACAGGAGAAACTAAACATAAAGTAGTTTCAAAACAACTTTGCCATACTCTGCCTTCTGTTCAAATTTATCAGCAGGTATGTGAATGGAAATTTAATAAAAGTCAGAGACTGAGGACTATTGTTTCTGCTTTTCTTAATTAGTGCATTTATAAGCAAGACTCACTTGCCTTGTCCTCCTATTGTGTGTTATGCACGTATTTAATACTATGATGTTCAGACAAATGTTAAGTGTTTTCTCCTCTATATTAGGTGTCTGTAATTCACCAAATCAGTGTTCACCCCTTCCCCTCAAAAAAATATACACATTCTGCTAAATTTAAAAACAAAATATTTTCCCCAAGTTCATTCAATTTCAGAATTTTATCATTTGGTTTGGGACTTTTGCCTAAGTAAAAAGCAGCATAGGGATTGCAAGTTTTGGCCTCACATTTATTACCAGGTTTTCCAGTTTTTCTGGTCATGCAGAACATTTGCACAGATCTGATAATTATTGTCTTTCATGTAATAATTTGCTGAAATTACTTAATAGGCAAAATGGAAATGTACAAAAGTTAGAAGACTTAATTATCTGAGCAAATATTCAAATTGTGGGAAGATATAAATTAGCATTCTGTTTCAATAATCATTTAAGAGCTAAAATATTTGTGAAGTGCTTGCTCACTCATTGTAATTGCTAGATGTACAACTACTATTAATTCGTTCTCCTTGTAGAGCTAATGAAACCCCCAAATCAGTCACCTTTGTCTAGACTGAGACAGACTAACTAGAGAAGGAAAGAATATCAACAGTTTTGTTGTAAAACAAGTTAGTTTCAAAGACAGACTTAGCATTTTTAGATGGGTCTGCAAAGTTTTTCTTCCTTCCCTGAGGGGAAGTGACTTATCACACTACTGTGATAGTCAACTTGAGGATACTGTGGAGGATTAGCTGAACAGATACTGTTTGGATTACAAAACAGGTTTACATAAGAAGTTACATAAAATTAATAGGGTTGGTCAAAAATTTTCCAACTTCTTTTTTCAAATCTATTTTTCCATTAAAAAAAAAAGAGTGATTTCAATAGAAAAGTTCAATTTTCCAAATTGAAAACTAAAATAATTCAGTTTTTGGCTGAAGTATTTTGACTCTAAAATGCCACCCTCATGGTAATTTAGTTCAGGCACCTCCTGTACCCATTTCCTTCCATGGGCTAGGCTCCCTGCACTATGGGTACTTGACTTCCATGACTCACCCCAAGATGAAAGATAATGCATCATAGGAGAGGTAGTCTAACCAAAATTTTAGATGTGAGGATGAATGGCAACCCACCCGACCTACTGAACCTTCTGATTCACAGTTCAGATTAAAAACTTATTGTGTGAATTTAGTTCTGCTGTATGGCATAACTGTTATAGCCCTGACAAATAAAGTTATCTGATCACAGAATGGATTCAGCACAGGCAGTTACAGGTGGCAAGGCTTCCTGACTCCCCATCCATATATCTGCCAGCGGCCATCATAGAGTGAGGGGTAAGTTTCCATGCACATACACTCTTGACTGCTAACAAAGTTGTCAATTAGTAATTATTTTCAGATAAGCATTTGGGTTAGCAACACCCTTCGCTGTTGCACCTAGGCATGTACTGTGGTGGGTTTTTTGGGATTTGGAAACCGGCCCATTGGAAGATTGATTGAGAATATCAAAGAGCTAGTTGATAGCAACGGCTCTACCAGGTTGAATTTAGCTTCTTTTGGGAGTGACAAACAACAAATGAACAAATCTGTTAATATCTCATTAGAAATATCTCCAGCTGTCCACTCCCCTAGATAGTTAGACTTCTGACAAATGTATCAAATAAATACAGTATATGAGACCAGCATTTTACAATATCTGAATTACTTTCTTCTGATGTTACAATTAAATGCTATTGGGCAAGGAGGTGAGGTCTATTTGAAGAGGTGTTCATTATATTAAAATATAAAGGCCTAATTTCACCCGCAGTAACACCAATGTAAATCAATTGTGACTGATTAAATCAATTTAGAACAGTACAAGATAAAAATTAAGCACAAACTATTTATAAAGGGAGACTGATATACCAAGGAATGAATTATGCACAATCTAAATGTTTATTTCAAGAAATGGCTCCTAAATCTGACTGTTCCGCTTAGCCACTTTTGTAAATTATGTATTCATTGCATATATTCTTTAAATGTTTATAATATATATGGTTCACTGTGGAGATTCAGACTGCATGCTGTCTGATATTAAGGTGGTGCATTAGAATCCGTCAGAGGTGCGGAGATGCATTTGGGGATAAGTCAGAGATGCGTATTACATTCCTTGTTTTTCAAAAGATGCAAATATACAGTTACTGGAGGCAAACTCAAAATACATTATATAGATAGATATAGATTAACCACACTTCTATTCATTTAATTGGTGCTTATGAATATTATTTTTAATGAAGAAGCCTGAAATGATTGAAATTAAATGTGAACTACTGGGACATTATCAAATTTACATACTGTTTAGTACACACTGTATAGATTTCACTTTAAGCTACAGAAGCTATTGTGTACTACTGACTCACTGTGTCTCATTTATGAAAGTGATATTTTATTTTGATGTGTGGGAGTGTGTATATTCTACACAATTTGTCTTTGCATGGACATATTACTGGTTTATGAAATTGGCTATAGACTAGGGAATTAAATTAGTGAATTAAACTAAAAGAAATCTTACAGCTTCAAAACACCACTTGGGGGGGGCCTAGACTGGAAAATCAGTTTTCCAGCATTTTTGCCAAAAGCATTGTACGCTGTTTACAGCAGGAAGACAGTCAGACAGATATAAATAGAAAAAGCGTTGAAGGTAAGAACCATTCTAATATCAGAAGTGTGACACTCCCCTCCAATAATATGACCAGAGAGAAGCCCAATCAGTCAGATCTGTGCCCTGGGACACTGGAAGGGGTGGGGGGAAGCATATTGATCTTGAGACAACAAAAGTCTAGTCTTCCTGTTATTAGACATGAAGGGACATGTCTGGGACAGGAACTGGAAGAGCATCTGCACTCTGCCACCCATCAAGGCTCAATAGATATCCTAGCAGATATCCACTAGGAAGTTCAGATTGCAGCACACAGCCATAACTGCTAAAAGCCATTCAATGAGACTTTGGCTTCACAAATTCTCTATAGATCTAAAAAGATACCCGGAAACACTTTTTTGGGGGGGTGGGGGGGCGGTGGAGGTGGGAATTGAATATGAGTTCTTGCCATATCCTTTTTTCAGGGGATTTTGATCTTGTGCTGGGCATTTATGTGTTTCATGAATATAGGACACAACTAGGTCTTAAAAGAGGATGAGATAAGCATGCTAGTTTATCTATCAGGCTGAGTTCACATAAAAGGTTAATCTAAAACTCAAATCATACTGCCTACTATCCAGAATAAAATGGAAATATCTACCTAGATCAGAAAAAGAAAATATGATTTGGATAATACAGTAGCATTAATTCAGATTTAAAAAACAACAATTTAGAAAGATCCTTCAAGTTCCTAGAGCAGCATAGTTTGTAATAATAAATTTAATGTAATGAGTTTTGATGCTCGGTTTTCAATTAAAGAATCACAATCTGTTCATAGGTTAGTTTATACTTGTTCTGTAGCTCATTTGCCACTTTAGGGAAATAATACAATTCTGAAGTTAAGCAAAAACTGGGTCAAAATAGTTCATAGAAAGTTGTTTTTTTTTTAATATGAGAAACAAGGTTTATCAAACCAACTGCCTCATATCTCTCTAAAAGGTCATATTTCTAATTGTCCGGAAAGGCATTTGAGACTGTATATGTGCATATAGATTTCAAAATTACCATTCAAAACTATACCCACTAATTACAATTTTGTTCACAGTTTGTGATGTGTACTACTTTAATTTTTAAAGAAAGTATTAAAATTTCATATATAGAATATAAAATGTAACTAACAGGCATTGAAGCCAAGGAAGTGGGGTTGAGGGAAAAGTACCAGTGGATATGTTCTTCTCTAGACTCATCTGTGTAACCTCAATTAATTCCCACGCTAACTAAACTCATAAATGAAGAGAATAGTGCTGTATATCTCTTGTAAAATTGTTCATAACTGAAAACAACCTTCATATTGCTAAAGAATTTATGAAAATAATAAAGGAATAGTCAAAGTAATACATCTAATACTCTCAAGTATTCATTTTATATAATATATTATTAATTAGAATTTCCATCAGGAATCTTGACTTCATAGATTTTAAGGCCAGAAGACACCTTTAGATTATGTAGTCTGACCTCCTGAATGAGTTAATCAAATATATATAAAATTTAACCAATTACTACCAACCATTGGCATCTGGTTCCAAAAAAAAAAAAATAACTGGATGGATGGAAACAGTCATATCTGTTTTCTTCCTCCCATTCATCCTGGTTAGTAATTTTTTCCAAAACTGGCACACAGGAAAAGGTTTTCTTTGGGACTAGGCACGTTGGTGGAAAGAGGAAAGAAAAGGGAGTAACCTCTTCTCTTCTTCATTTTTAGAATTGAAAGAAAATGTGGGACTTTTACAGCAAAGGGCAGGGTAGAAGCAAATATTACTCCTCTTTGTTTTGTTTTCTCCTAGTCCTAGCTTCTCCCCATTCAGTTTGCCAATACCTACTATCTCCCTATTCTGTTTTACACATCTGACTTCATTCCACCCTCCCATGCATATCCTTGATCAATTCACACACATTACATTCACCAGCTGACTCAATTTTCCCTTAGCCTGAAGCCTGTCAATACAGCCCATCTTTCTGCTGCACCAGAACATCCTCAAGTCTCTTCAGCTCCCCTCAACCCAACCCATTCCCCGGAAACAAATACACAGGACGCCTATCCCTCCTATCCAGATGGAGAATACTCCTCTGTCTCAGCCTCCACACAACTTAGAATGCTCTTCCATCTGATGCTTCCTGAATTATCCTTGGATTCACTAACAGACACTCTTACTTTCTCCCTATTCAAAGAAACTGACCTGGAGGCTCAGAATTGTTCCTTTTTCTACCTAGAACCCACCAACATTAGGAGGAAACACACCCCACAGTCAGAAAACTCCTTAAAAAAAAAAGTAGGCAACATGTACTTGTAATCTGAACTGTGCCCACAATAACTTGTGTACCTGCTTAGCACCTTCTCCCTCTGCTTCCTACAATCTGTGTGCTGCAGGGCCAGAAGTCTCCCTGTACAGTCAGATACTGTAGCCTTAAAGGCTGGAGCGGCTTCAGTCCCACCAAGAGTAACCCACTTGCAACAGGTGGTATTACACCCTGCAATATATCAGTCACTCTACAAAGATGTGGTGTTACTGGTGGAGACTAGCCCCTAGTGAATCTTTTCCCCGGTGTCAACCAGATGGCACACTGGAAAAGGATATGTATATTTGGTATCTAAGTAATCAGCTCATTCCACTAACACTCATCCAAAAGAAATTGCACCCATGACAAAAAGAGAGATGGCCCTGCATGTGTTTTAAAAGTAAAAATGAGCATATCATTGTACTCCACTCTCAGAGCAAAATGAAGAGTTACAGCCAAGATGGTAAACAAAACAGGCACATACCAATCGGCTGTCCCGTTAAAGCATCATAAATGGGGGCGGGGAGGGGGGAAGAGTCAAACATAGTAAGGGTTTGGGAGATCACTTGGAACACTTATTTATCTACAGATCTAGAAGAAAGGAAAGCCAGACTTCCAGAATATATTCCAAAACCAAAACAAGATTTATTTTCACATTGGACAAGACCATTTATTCATAGTGACTTATCTAGTAAGCATAAGAAAATTAAAATTACCAAACCAGGGCCGGCCAACAACATTTTGGCACCTGAGGCGGGGAGCTTAAATGACCCCCCACCCCCCCATTCCCCTTCGCTTGGGCCAAAACTTTGAAAGGTCTCAATTCTGCCTTCTTCCTGTTCTACTCCTCTCATGGTACTGGTCTGATACCTACCCCAATAAAGAAGAACTAACAACTTAAAATGCCTTGTTCAAAAATGTTAACACTTAACTTTCAAATGCCTGAACAGCAAATGTAACTTTTCTTGTTTGCATAGTAAAAACTGACATTTTTATCGGTTTGATTATTCAAAGTGGTGCTTTTTGTGCCTTCTTGGTTACAAAGATTTGAACTGCTTCCTGAAGGTCCACAGTCTGGGCCAGCTCATGCTCTATGGAGATGGTTGCAAGGCCAACCAGCCTCTCCTGTGTCATTGTGGAGCGTAGATGTGTTTTTATTAACTTCAGCTTGGAGAAGCTGCGTTCTCCAACTGGCAACTGTTACAGGAAGTGTTAGAAGTATGCGCAGAGCAACAAAAGCATTTGGCAAGACGGTGGTCATCTTATTTGTGAACATATATTCCAGAGGAGCCTTTGGAGTTGATCCTGCTGAAATGTTTCTTGAAAGGGCTTTCAGGTCATCACCTAAATCACTTGCATCAATATCATGCATGTCATCATGTGTCACTGTCTCTAGTGCCCTGCATTGCTGGTGTAGGTCTTCTTCAGATATAGTGAAGAGTTTTGCAATATCCTACAACATCCCAAATATACTGCTGTGTTCCTTGAGCTGCATGAAACATTCAACTGACTGTATTGCACAAATCTAGCACCTGGTTAAATAATTCAACTTTGAATTGTTGTTTGGGGTCTCTTATGGGATTATCCCATGTCTCATAATCAATGTGTTGTTTTCTTTGGTGTCTCCTGTATTCTTGAATGGGTGGGAAAATAGCTTCAGTGTGAAGTTCCTCTGCCAACTTCTGTGCACTCTTCAGAAAGTTTTGAAATCCCTCATCTGACCGGTAAGACTGTAGGTATGAATTTGGTTTGTCCAGTTGTTCCAAGGCTCTAGATATATCAAAGTCAACACCTTGGAGTCTATTACTTACAACATTTATTTCAAAACAGTATGTAATGCAACAACACTGAGCCACACAGAAATTTGAAGTTATGTATGTTTATGGTGATTTCATTTCCATCTGCCACTGTTCTCCCATGTACAGTTCCTGTCATAGCATTATCCTCCATAATGGCAACTATGGCATCATCTATTTTCCTAATTTGGTGTTTGATAGGCTTTATTGCCTCCACTTGACATTCCCATCATGTGACACTCAGTGGTTTTGGTGTCAGAGAGGATGTTCCCAGATGTTGCTTCAAAATTTGCCATCAATGAGTTGATGCAGAGAAGAATACAGCGATGCTTTGAATTACATTAAAAAATTCAGCAGCCTCACTAGAAGTTGATGCTGCATCACTGACCACCAAGTTCAATGAATGAGAACTGCATGGGACAAAGAAAAGCTTGAGGGTTTAGCTCTTGGATCCATGTCTGCACTCCTCTGTTCTTTCCTCTCATGTTGGCACCATTATCGTAGCCCTGACCTCTCATGTCAGCTGTCACAATTCCCATATCTTCCAGGTTTTTAAGAAGCACATTTGTCATACCAGCTCTTGTAGTATCATCAATGTCAATAAATTCTAGAAAACGCTCTGACAGTCACCATTGCAGGGACATTTTCACTAGGTTCTGTCGTTACAAAATGCACCATTAAAGTCTTTTGTTCCATATGGCTGATGTCAGGTGTGCAGTCCAGAATAACAGAGTAATATCTTGCAGACTTCAGATCTGCCACAATCTTCTGTTTGATTTTTGTTCCCAGTAACTGTATGATCTCATTTTGAATTGTTTTTCCAAGGTAGTGGTGTGTGTACATTTCTTGGGTGGTGACTCTTCTTAGATGCTCCTGGAATACAGCATCAAACACAACATCAAACTCAGCCATCAGCTCCACAATTTTAAGGAAGTTTCCATTGTTTGGCACATACAGCTGATCTGAAGTGCCACGTAGTGATAGGTTTTGGGTAGCAAGCATTCTCACAATGGCAATGAGCCTTTTCAGAACATTTTGCCAGTAAAGAGACTCTGATGCAATCTTCTCTTGATGCTGATCATCTTTGGTGGTCTTTAACCTTAGTCTCATCTCAAGCTCTTTCTGCCTGTGGAATGCTCTCTGGTGATTTGCTGCCTTCTCATGGCATGCCTGATTTCTAGCAAGATGTTTCCAGTCCTTTGTTCCTTTAGAACCCAGTGTGGCTGGAACATTAGACTGGAAGAGTTTGAAACAAAAACCAGCGTGCGGCATTCTGGGTTTTTGAGTACAAAAGCCATGGCCTCTCCACTTTGTCACCATTGGGGATTTCACACCAGTAATGTGTTGGATGGAAACTTCCATTTTCATTGTCTTTGGGGAATATGAAGTTTTTCACTTGCTGTGGCCCACGCAGTACAGGGAAGTCCCTCAGGTTACTGCTCAAGTGGATCCACAGTCCTGGATCATCTAGATTTAAGGAACTAAGTTCAGCAGCAGCAGTTTCTTGCACCTCCACCACACTCTTCTCTGATCTACACTTTTCTTCAGGAATGTGCATGGATACATTCATTTGGGATGGAAATATGGATGCTGCAGTAGCTGCCAGGTCATCTGCACTCTGATTAACTGGAAGATCAGGCATCTCCTCACCACTCCCATCCTCACTGGGGCCAGAAGGCTCACCATGAACATTTGTGTCTATGTATCTCAGGAGAGCTCCTTCCTGCTTAGATAGAAAAGCTTCCTTTCTTTTTCTGAATGCTGCCCCAGAGGGGCGTTTTCTTCTTTCACTCATGACTGCTGTTCTGTGCCAGCTATAGTGACTCTCAACACACAGTTGAAGGGGGACAAATAAGCAGTCTGTGAGCAGGGCCTGAGGGAAGATATCAGCGTCTTAAGGGCCTAACTGGCTCCTACTACTTCAGTTGACTGCCTGTTCTCCTCAAGTGGGTTCAGGGAAGCAGCAGGAAACAGGAAGCTCCCTGAGAAGCTGGTGTTGATCAGCCCAGAATCCTGGGGGTGCTAGAGAGGTACATAAGAGGCTCCTCCGCCTCTCTCCCACTGAAGCTCCTGCTGCTTTCTGTTATTCCCTCTCACCTTTTCTCCTGCCTGCCTGTTATGTGTCTTGTGCCCTCCTTCCTCCAGCACAGCACTCCACCATCTCTGTGCATCTAGAGCAGAGAGAATACATATGCACCAGAAGCAGACAATTTTCTACATGCTGGGCTCTAGGGGCGCACCTCCCCCCCAGTCTGGCACCTGAGGTGGCTGCCTCAGTTCACCTCATGGTAAGGCCAGCCCTATTCCAGACCAGACGACAGCTCCATCAAGTCAGGAATCCAGCCTCTGGCAATAGCCAGTACCTGCTATATGATCAGAATAACTAAAATTATCTCACTAATTACTTGCTTTAACAAGAGAAGACTAGAAACAGCTCTTTCCCTCACAAAGCGATGGGACATTATGTCATATCAAATCAGTCATCATTGAGAAGAAACACTCCTATAATGCTAGAAGTAGACTCCCAGGTTTCCAGCAAGACTTTTTTGACAAGAGACTTTTAGTGTTACACATGGTGACAATATATCTATCCAAACTATTACTAGCACAATTTAAGACAATGCTGTATAGATAGGTATCCTCAAATATGTGTCACTGGAAAGGAAATGAGAATACCTGTTTTGCTTTACAGAAAATGGTACATGTTTGATCAGAATAAACTGTGCCTCTATCCTCAAGAGGTTGTCAGCAGCCCAGATATTGCCCTGAGGATAAGCTATAACAACCTCAACACTGCTACGTACATATGTAAAAACTAATGGCTGGCCAGCTGCTCCATAGCTCACATGGATAGGTCTGGATATTAAGAAAAATATGAGCCAGTCAGAACATATGAGATGACATGCTTCCTAATGGGAATAATTTGAAAGTCAAAACCCTGACGAGGCGAAGTACAAAGCACTTCTCACAGATGAATGTGTGTATAAAACTAGCTTATATTTACTCTAAAATTATTTCACAGACAATATTTAAAAGTCAACTGCAAGTTGTTTCTGCCATACACAGGTTTTAAAAATTGGGTATAGAATGAAGGTATGTATTTATAAGGATCTATATTGCACAGAACATTTATCACCCTAAATTTTCCATGTCTACTTTATGTATTTGCCTAAATAATAAGAACTAGCTTAGGAAAAAAATATTTAAACTCAATAATTCAAGCATCTCTCTCCAGGGATCTCTTCCTCAGTGTTCATATTTACTGTTTCAAAATACATGGTGATATGAGAGTTATTGCATATAGCCAGATGCACAGACAAAAAGCTTACACCTACACCTGCCATATATCATGACTGATGAAAACATGCCATATTCTCTCCCACCCTACCTCTCTCAAAAATATATATTTGGCTGAAAACTAGAGAGAAACAAGGTGGATAAGGTAATAACTTGTACAGGACCAACTTCTCTTGGTAAGAGAGACAAGCTTTGTATCTTACATGCTTGTCTCTCTCACCAAAAGAAGCTGGTCCTGTAAAAGCCACAGCCTGCCCAAGAGCTCAGTCTTCACACTTTCTCCCACCATGTTTTCAAGGTGAAAGTCTGGATCAAGACAATATATGGGGCCTGAGATTCTTTTGTTGCTGACCCCATTCCAAACTAGTGCAACTCCATTCATATCAGTGGAATCACTCCCAATGTACATTACTGTAAGGGAGAAGAGAATAAGAGCTGAATGTGGAACACGATGCTTAAAGGTACGGGGCAGAATTTGATTTCTATGAAATGGCTTCATATGGCAAATTAAAATGAAAGAGCACAGTGCACAGCATCAGTGTAGTGTGAGAGCCTTATCCAATTTAATCCTAGAAGGTGATATTGTTTCCATTATACTTGTTACTTGACATAAAGGGGGTAAATTTAGATACAACATGTTACTTTACTTGGTATTGCCAACCTCAAGAGATCAAAAAATAATAAGTCAGCAGGGGCTTCTGCAGCCATCCGTACACTGTGTACCATTGGCCGGGGTGCCAAGTTGCCACCTCACTGCCCATTCCTATTTGACCCAACAACCTGTCTATGATGGCAGGTGGTCAGTGAGACCAAAACTAAATGAGTGGCATTGCGACCTGGTGTGCAGGGGTGTCACAGAGCCACTTCATAATGGGATCACAGCACCACTCTGATTTGGCCCTGCTGTGATCCCCACCCCCATCATGATGCAGGGTTAAAACTGAGAGGCACCGTGACTTCTGTCTCCCAGGTTGTAATGCCACTCACTCAATTTTGTCTCCCCCACTTCATGACAGAGGGGCCACAGGACCAAACCTGAGTTGTTGTTGAGGTGGACAGAGCTGCTTCTCCTTACTGCTCTCATGGGGCTGGCTTTTGGACTAGGGCTCTGCCTAACCTCACTCTGCTCCCAGAAGCCTGTGTTCCCACTGGTATGCCTGTACAACTTGTTCAGCAACAGCCTCAAGACTTGCTACAAGTACAGAGAAATGTGGTGAGTCAGCCGGGGGGGGGGGGGGAGGGGGGGAGAGGCAGTAGATATGAGAGAGTTGTGTGTGTACCCTGTGAAAAATTTCTGTGGGTGCCAAAACTAAATGAAATCAGACCACTCAAAATCACAAGGCTTTTTTTTAAATTTTAAATAAGAAAAGAAGTCTCATGACTTTCCACTAGACTGTATGGTGAGGTTGGGACTTGATACCAGTCAGCTCTGTGTTTTTAGGGAACCAGGGTGCAGTAACTAGCCTGTCTGACTCATGAAAGGCACCCCCCCCCGTCTCCACTTGAACCAAAGCCAATCAGAGAAAAGGCTTGCAGAGAGCAGTGAAGGGTGTTGGGAGACACACCTAGACCCCTCCTGACAAGGGTAACAAGATTAAGACATCTCCATTAGCATACAGAATGAAGAACAGAGACAAGTCCCCTAGCCTCATCTGTGTGAAAGATGGGACAGGGATTAGCGTAAAGAAAGAAGAACAGAGAACCGCACTGAACTCTGGGACCAGAAAAGCAGGGAAGCATTGCATCATGGGAATCGCTGCTCCAGATGTTAATGAACCTACACCTGCACACACCCAGCTCAGCAATTATCAGACCAATTCTAGTAATGAATCCTTGATTGATATCCAAAATACTGAAGTAGCCTAGTTGCATTGTGAGCTCCCTGGAAGAAAACACCACCCATAGCCAAGAGTGATCAGCTCCTATTGTCTAGCCTAAAGAAAACCCTTGAGTCATCAGTTTACCTATAAACAAATCTAGTGTTTGCCCTGGAACCATTGTATTTTCTCAACAAAAATCGCTACTCACCCTCCAGTCAGTGTTCTGATGTTTAGACCCAAACTCTGCATCAGTTCCACTAGGACTCCATCTCCTGACTGATCGTGCTGAGGCCTCTCCCTGTCTCCTGCACTCAGGACCCCGAGCTACCACCATCACCTGGGAACCCCAACCAGTTCATGCTTCAGGGAGCGGTGAGATACTTTCCCCCCTCTGTTTTCCTTTCTACCTCAGGTATTAACCTTTAATAATGTATGTTATGTTGGTTTAGGCTCTCTTTGTGTAGTTATCACTATTATTCAATAAATAACTTTTATGGTTAGGCTGGTTGCTTCTCGCTCGCTCTCTCTGAACTTTACTCTTTTGTGTTTTAGCTTCCCCCATTTACTCTGCAGCAACACTTCATTTATCTAAGCTAGAGATCCCTGTAGTGCCCCAAAATACTGTGGAGTTTGCTCATCAAGTGGGTTACTACCAGTACAATAGTGACATGAAAGTGGGGACAGGGACGTGTTAAACCTGTAGCATATGGGGGGGGACAGCTTAAAGTGCTGCTTAACCCAGCCCATTGAGTACAGGGACATATAAGTGGATCAGCTTGAGCGTGCTGATTGAACCGGTCCACTCAGGCTTTCTCTGTTAGTGTGTGTGTGCGTGCGTGCACATGTGTTCTCTAGTTCTAGGGTAGGAGGAACCCAGTCCTGGGGAACTTAGATCCTGCAGAATAGCTCCATTGGGAGGGGACTTGCAGAAGGAAGGAGTAGAGTTCCATATGAACACACAAGTTGCATAAGCAGTACATTAATAGAATTACAGAACCGCCCCCCACCCCCGAAGAGTAACCCTAATAAATGAGCATACCCCAAAGGAACGTGCATATCTGGTAACAGGGTTTTGTCTTTGATTTTCAATTCCCTCCATAATCCCCTGTATTACTATTATGTGAGTGGGACAGAAATGCATCAGGTAAGATGATTTTGGCCCCTGCTGCAGAAGGTCTAACTCATCTCCACATCTGCCCATGGCCAGCCCTGAAATTATTCCTGTCCCCCAGCAGCCCTGTCAGTTCTGTCCATACCCTAGCTTCGCACCACTGATACTCCTAGGCCTTCAACCCTCTCACAGGTCTAGGGGACTGCAATGGGGTCCTCTTTCTATCCCTAAGCCAGGACATGCAGAGGGGTGCAGAAAAAGCACCATCCTGTCCTTTCTGTGAGAAGTATGGGGGGAGGAATCAGAGTTGCACTGAGCTACCGGATCTTTGCTCCCTCTTTCCCCACGCCCACCCTCCTGTAGGAATGGCGAGTAGAGGGAGACACTCTGCAGGCTTCCAGCATGGATGGAATTTCAAAGGAGTCTAGGTCTTCTTGCATCATTGAGAGACAAGCTCCAAAATCCTGCCACTTGCAAACCAATTGCAGGAGTTGGCAATACTGGTTACCAGCTGATTCAGCTGAGGATGGAATATTTAATGTTGTTAATTGGGAAAGGGAAACATCTGGACAGTTATATTTTAAGAGTATGATACTCCTGTGTGGTGGTGGTGGTTTATTTAAAAAAACAAAAAACAACAAAAAAAAGCAGCAAACACGTCAAACAAATCATCTCACTCTGGTGAACGAGGGTTAGGGATGTATAGGAAAATGGGACTGAGTTAAGAATCTGGGGTAATCACTGCTAGCAAATATTAGCTTCTAGGTTACTAAATATGCCAATATATATTGCCACAGAAGGAAGATAATATTGAATGAGTGAAGTGACAACACCACAGAAGATTGAGATTTAGTGTAATTTATGTTGGTGGGCTAAATACAATTAATGATCATAAAAAATATAGAATAGCCATCCCCTTTAAAAACAGATCTACAACCTTTGGTCTTTTCAGAGACAAGGCTTAATTTATGTTTCAATAGTAATGTGCAAATACAAACAACAGCTCAGAAATAAAAGCCATGATAAGCACTAACCCCAGGCCTGCCTTGGAAAGCCTCAGGTACAAAGTGAAATCAGGGCATCAGGCTCTCAGCCCCTTTTGAAGTGAGGAGCTAAATGCCTACATAAAACTGAGACATCCAGCATTAAAATGAGATGCAAGATGGAATTGGGGGGTCAGAGAAGAGAAGGTCAACAGAATAGTCTACTAATAATACATGAACTTGCATCACTTAATGTTACCCTGGTAATCTGTCAAACAAAGAATTTAAAGAGTTGGTGAGAGAGAGGGAGACAATGAAAAGTAAACTCTGGAACCCTAGCAATATAAAAAAAACAACAGAAAAACAGAACTGGAGATGAATACTTTCTGGAGAGGGATTCTGAAGGAGAGTAGGTATTGATATGAAAGGATTTTGAGTTGTTCTGTTTTGTTTCCAAGCCCAGCACTGGAAAACATTGCTCTGCCAACATTAACTGAAAAGAGGGAAAAAACTTAAATAAAGTTAAATTGGTAAGAAATGGGGTAGAAAGGGAAATGTGAGAGTAAAAAAAGAAAAGAAAAGAGAAAAAACTTACGAAGCTTTAAACACAATTAAATAACTAACTAAAGATATTTTTATAGAACCCCGCTTTGGAGTAACTGCTAAGGTTGTCCATCAATGTACAATGCACTCTCCCCTCCACTGCTTACTTTATAATAAAATAAATAAATGTAATGGTATTTGAATATTCCCTTCAATATGCACATTCAAGAAAACAACAGAGCATATTGAATTAAAATAATTGGAAAATAAAGAAAAAGACAACATGTATTGGATTAATGTGGTAATTTTAGGATACTTTACAGACAGACCATTGTAAAGAAGAGGAATGTATATTATTGATCATATATATAGCGATGCAGCTTTATATAGTGATCTAGAAGAGGTGAACTGTTTGTAGAATAGAAGCCCTCGTCCAAAATGTTTTCTTTCTAACGGCCCAAGCAAGAACAACAGAGTAGGATACAGGCAGCACAAGTACATGCCACAGGGTCATTATAGACAGAATGCTCATGGTATTTGATACAATAAATCCAAGATAAGAAAACACTAATGTGCCATTCCACTCTGAGAAGGGACTGTAAAAGTGCTATCATAGAGTTTCATGTTGATTGTCCTTCAACGATTTCCAGATCAAGTGTGCTCAGTTTACAAAATATACAAATGCCTATTGGAACTTTCAAAAGTGTTAATCACTGGCCTAACTCTGCTCCCACTGAAGTCAATGCTAAAACTCCCATGGACTTCAGTGGGAACAAAGTCATACCATGTTGTTTCTGAAAAATCCCACCTATATTTTCTAACTGCACACTAAATCCTGCAAACTAAGATTAGGATTTTAAAGCAAACCAAGTTTTTTTTAATCTGGTGCATTAGTAGAAGCAATAGAGGTTCTGCAGGCCAAGTTAGTTCCTTTGTTACATCTGTGCACCACCATTGTCTTCAACTGCTTACCCCAGAATTATCTGCTTGCACAGGTGTAAACAATTGGAATTCAGTGAATTATTCGACCTCAAAGATGGAATGGAATGAAATCCATAGCTCACTCTCTCTTAGCTATGCAGAAGAGAACAACAGATGTTGCCAGCTGGATGCTCAGGCAACATCTACGTTTAGAGCTATGGGCGTAATTCCCAGTTCATGCAGACATTGTGCTTGCTTTTATTGGACTAGCACGCTACAAATGGCAGCGTAGCTGTAGTAGTATGGGTGGTGGGCAGCGGGGCGGCATGAACCAGAAGTGATGAGTACAGAACAATCTGAACCCCGTGGCTGCATATGTGGCACAGGCAGCCTGTGTTGCCATTTGCTGCTGTCCATACCATCCCAGCTACTCTACTATGCAAGACAGGAATCACGCCCCCAGCTTACAATATAGACGTAGCCTCAAGGGCAAGTCTCACGAATGGATCCGCCCGCCAACACCCAGCAGCTCTTCTGTGGTAGGAAAGGAGTGGCAATGGGACATTTGTGGTGTGATCTAGCCATAAAGAGACATTTTTCTGTGAAGGTAAGGGAGCAGCAGGAACTGTTACAGGATAATCAGACTGGGTATGGATATGAGGCTTTTAGACACTTTGGGCTAGATCCACAGAGGGATTTAGGTCCCTAACTGCTACTTTAGGTGCTTAGGTCCAAAACTTAGATCTTTAAAACACCCATCCATCTGATGACTAACCCTGTAGGCTCCTGAAGTCCCCAGGCACCGAAGTTTCCGCTGGCAAAGTCTCCTAGATGCCTACATTTATGCCACTTGCATGCACAAAGCTGACTAAGTCCTAATTCCTTGGTGCCTACCTCACACCCAGAATCCTCCTCAAATTATTCCTTGCCCCACTTATCTTGCCTGAAATGCCCAATTTCCTAGGTGTGCTCATTGCCACTCGCTACTGGCTAGCATTGGCAGGTCTCTGCTCAGCGTTCTGGCTTTTGTCAGCAACTCATGCTTCAGTGCCTAACTCCCCCCATACAGGAGCGCAGGCACCTAACAGAAGGTTGTTGATTCCACCTGGTGGAAGACACCTGAAATTCAGACACTGCTATGTCCCCTTTGTGGGCCTAGCCCTTTGACTCACTTACAGAGACACCCTCTGTTGACTAAAAGAAAAGGAGGACTCGTGGCACCTTCGAGAGTAACAAATTTGAGCATAAGCTTTCGTGAACTACAACTGAGATGTAGCTCATGAAAGTTTATGCTCAAATAAATGTTAGTCTCTAAGGTGCCACAGGTTCTCCTTTTCTTTTTGTGAATACGGACTAACACAGCTGCTACTCTGAAACCTCTGTTGACTGTTTCCTTCCCACCTTTTGTTGTGACTTGTGGAGTAGGGTGGCAAGAAGATACATTACGGAATGATTGACAGACCAGTGACTGGGACATATGGACAAAGGGAGAGTAGGAGAGTGGAAAGAGGCAAAGTAACTAAAATGATTTCTAACTAGGGAGCAGAAGTGAGGAAGGAGCTGAAGGATGAGGGGGTCAGGGTTCTCAAAATGAGCATATATTGATAATCTGTCCCTTAGTGCAGATAAGGATGACTATTTTTTATTCCAGTTAACTGTTCCAAGAGTTAATTGCTTCCAAATACAAATGAGAACATTCAAAACCTGAAGACTGTCACTCATTATTTCTAGTACATGCATGCTAGTAAGCACTTAGCCTGCTTTCAACATAATCAGGCAATTTACAGCATAAAAGACAGGTTTGCAGATCATATTTCTTTTTACAAAATGAAGATGGCAGCAATTTCATAAAGGAAAAGCTGCAGGGGAAGGATTGGGTCTGAGAAGGAGAAAGGTGGGGGGAAATAATTACTTAAAACCAACAGTTTCACAGGGAACAACAGAAAATCCACAACGAAACTGGTCATCCTCAGATAATATTTTGTGCAAAATCCAGAGATTTAAGGGGGATCAAGAAACCCCAGGCTGTGTCAAGGAAAATTGGGGGATTTATGCCCAAAACAAATACCTGTCCACCTATGTTGTAATTCAGGAGTCATCTCCATCTCAGTGGTATGTGAGACTCATAATGACTTGTCATAAATATAAAGGGAAGGGTAAACCCCTTTGAAATCCCTCCTGGCCAGGGGAAAGCTCCTCTCACCTGTAAAGGGTTAAGAAGCTAAAGGTAACCTCGCTGGCACCTGACCAAAATGACCAATGAGGAGACAAGATACTTTCAAAAGCTGGGAGGAGGGAGAGAAACAAAGGGTCTGTGTCTGTCTGTAGTCTTCTTTGTCGGGGATAGACCAGGAATGGAGTCTTAGAACTTTTAGTAAGTAATCTAGCTAGGTATGTGTTAGATTATGATTTCTTTAAATGGCTGAGAAAAGAATTGTGCTGAATAGAATAACTATTTCTGTCTGTGTATCTTTTTTGTAACTTAAGGTTTTGCCTAGAGGGGTTCTCTATGTTTTTGAATCTAATTACCCTGTAAGATATCTACCATCCTGATTTTACAGGGGGGATTTCTTCATTTCTATTTACTTCTATTTTTATTAAAAGTCTTCTTGTAATAAACTGAATGCTTTTTCATTGTTCTCAGATCCAAGGGTTTGGGTCTGTGGTCGCCTATGCAAATTGGTGAGGCTTTTTATCCAACATTTCCCAGGAAAGGGGGGGGGTGCAAGTGTTGGGAGGATTGTGCATTGTTCTTAAGATCCAAGGGTCTGGGTCTGTAGTCACCTAGGCAAATTGGTGAGGCTTTTTACCAAACCTTGTCCAGGAAGTGGGGTGCAAGGTTTTGGGAAGTATTTTGGGGGGAAAGACGCGTCCAAACAGCTCTTCCCCAGTAACCAGTATTAGTTTGGTGGTGGTAGCAGCCAGTCCAAGGACAACGGGTGGAATATTTTGTACCTTGGGGAAGTTTTGACCTAAGATGGTAAAGATAAGCTTAGGAGGTTTTTCATGCAGGTCCCCACATCTGTACCCTAGAGTTCAGAGTGGGGGAGGAACCTTGACATGACTCTTAGTAAAGAGGATTTTATTTTGAATTAGGACGCCGTCCCTTAAAAGAAAATGCTTCCTCCTAAAGAGGTTATAAAATGCTGAGAGTGCACCTTCTAACTAGTGATTCAGTCACAAAGGCTACACAGAGAATCCCTTGACCTTTATCAATATGAAAAGCTCAATCAAGATTAGCACAGAAGTCCATGTACCATGCCCCTTTCTCACCCTTTCCTCAGCGCCCACTGAAAAGAGGAAGGGGGCATAGAAAGATACTTAAAACAAAAATGGGAGAAAAAAAGTGGGGAAAAATGGGTTTAGATTTCATTAAAACACGGGAAAACTTTGGAAACAATTATTTTTTCATGAAAAAGTTTCCATTGTTTTTAAAGGCCACTGTTGACCAAAAAAACCCCACAACCTTTTGATTGAAAAATTTCAACCAGCATTGGTAACAATATTTATAGACTGTATGATATACCCTAATTATTAGAATTAAAAATATGACTACTACTCATGGTAATAGTTTCCAGATTACCTTTAAAATGCAATACAGGAAGTGAGTCAAGAATGGATTTCTGTACTGAATGGCCCCAGCAGCGGGCTATGGGAGGAAGTTAATACAGAAATACGTTTTAAACTATTTTAAGGTTATTTTCTCCCTCTTTGAAATACACTTGCTGCTACCTGGTACACTGGCAATATCCCCAAATGAGATTTACAAGTGCTGATACAATGCAATGAGTGATGTACAACAATAAGAGAAACCTATGCTTCGAGAGTATACATAAGAGGCTGGATTTACAATATTACAGAAACAAGAAGGTCCTGGAAAACAGTGACCAGCATGACATAGGTGTGTATCAAAATTTCAGATTCAAAGTCACCCCCTGGGGCGAAGGCATGCACCTCAATTACCTTGTTCATGGTTTCCTGGGGCATGGGTGTAGCTCTCAAGCAGTACCTTTCATGAAGTCTTCTCTCTTCCAGCAGGGAATATAAATCAGTTCTAACCCTGCCCCCACCCAATAAATAGTTCCACAGCCTGTGAGTCTCCCGGCTTCCTCCCCAATGCAAATAAGGGCAAGCTGCCTTAAAGACCCCCATAGAAAGTCTCAGCTCCCACATGGCTGTGCGGTTAAAGGCCAAGACTTAGGCCTGGGAGCCTCAACAAAAGAAAAAACCTAGCTCATCTTCTCTTTTCCAAGAGTACAGATTAACGAACTGCTTCTCAGCATGTAACCCCGAGCTCCAGCTCTGCTTGTTTCAAAGTATTGCCCAAACTGGGGCTGCCCCCTCCCCTGCCTGAATAGTCACACAGGTGCAGTGGATTGGGGCTGATTTTGACCACAGGAGCTCTTCAGCTCATGCTTAATTGTCCATATGGAGCAGTCCCTTTGAACCCAACAGAAATAATCATGTCCCTAAAGTTAAGTATTTGCATAAGTGCTTTCAGAATCAAGGCCTTATTGAGAAAATTGCAATGAGACATTGGAACAGCTAGTAACAAGATGGGACATCTTAGAAAGGGACATGTGGATGGAGAACTGGAGAGCCATTCTTCAGGAAAAATATTTTAGAATGGATTATATTGTTAATTATTATTATTTTATTGTATAGGAATATCTTTTCTATTATATTCAATAGTATGATGCAAAAAAACTAGCAGAACTTTTCTATTTTTCCTGTTAAATTCTATAAGAGTTTTCTGTGAGGGTAAAAGGAGTTGATTAAATGCCCTAAAATAGACAGCCATTTATTAAGTAAGAGGCAGTGATGTTTTCAGGAAATACTAGTGTGATAGGGCTACAAATTAAAGGGCAAAGTTACATTTAAATTGGACTTTTATATAACTATGTCTTATCTGTAAAAATTCACTGTTGGGTAATTGCTTAAGAGCAATTATTAAAAATTAATATTAAAAATTAAAAATTTCTGAGACTCAAGGGAAATGGATTTTGGGACAATATTAACAATGTAAGAAGAGTTACAATTAAACCTTAAACAGCTGATCCTAGTTTACATGAAATGCTCAGTTATCTGAAATTTAAACATAATCCACAAGATGCAGCTTGGGTGCATAAAAACACTGGGCCCATAGATGTGGACACCACTTCAAGCCACCCCTAGTTCCAGCAATATACAGGGCTTACAGTTCGGTTTGATGGCTCTCGGCACTGCCATTGTACAAATTGTTCCAGCACCCTTGACTGGGACAATTTCAGTTCCATTCTAAGATAGTGCCACATTAGTGCAGTACTTTGTTGAATCAGGGTCTAAGCACATACCCAGTTTTAAATATGTGAATAGTCAAATTGGCATCAATAGACTAATCACAACTTAAAAAATTAGACAGGTGCCTAATTTCCTGGGGTCAAAATGGACATTGCACCTGCTTATGTCAGGGCTGAATTTGGTCCAAAGTCTTCCATGATCAAAAATATTTGCCCCAAGTAATCAAAACCTGTATTTTCTCAATGTTGGCATCCCTGGCCCTTCACTCAAGACTTTAAAGACCAAAATATGACTATATTTGAATTAAAAACCTGAATAATTAATCTGAGATGCATTTGAGAATGCTAATATTTTTGGTATAATCATGTAACTGGGCCAGGTTCATTGATTAGTTGCATGACAGGCTACTCTACTGAAAGCTTTGGAGGGACTGGAATAGAAAGAGACTTTTTTCAAAGCATGTTTGACTTATCCCTAGTGGCTTCTCTTATTCAGTATTTCTCTAATTGGTTAACACAAACCACATTAAATACTTATCATAGGCCCTAAAATTAGATATTCTACACACCTCTATAAATTTAATGTTCCAGTAATATATGAAGTTTAAATATGTTGAAAATAAATATTGATTGATAAAATACAACAGTAGATAAAAATCTGCAGAACTCAGCAATATAGTAATTAAAAAAAATAGACAGGTTGAATTTGATTTTCAGAAAAACAGAACCTAGACCACCTCAAATCAAAAGCAAATGAATTGGAGTCCCTGTCACTGAAAGCCATATCAAATCTCAAAACCAGTTTTAAAAGCAATCCCTTGGCCTATTTCAGAGAGAGCATTTGAAAGCATGTCCTAGTCTTCAGGATATTCATTTGATTTTTCTAAACAGAGGCAAACTTCCTGAAGTTTACCCTTGAATTCAGACCACCAGAAGTTTAAGTTATACATTAACTTCTGATTTTGTACAATTCTTTAGGAGCCAGTATCCTGGATCACTGTTCCCCACCCCCCACCCCCCCACCCCCATGCCGGAAGGCTTTGTAAAATGTTTGATATGGTTCACATTGATCTGTAACATGGACAGACAGACACAGTCACCTAACCTAATAATTTGTACTAGTAGCCAGAGGGGAGAAATCTCAGATTTAATTTCTTACTTATTCAGCAGTGTGTGCTGCTTCCACACACTACAGAAATACTGCAAACTTCAGAGTAAATCTTGTCCCTGAGTCCACAGATGCACGCTGTTCTACAGGCAACAAAAATGGTATAATTCTATCTTGGGGTAAGGACTGCAGGAAGCCTGAATAGAAAGACTTCATACTTTGGATCTATTTCCTAGCACGTGTGCTATTTGTTTCTTTGGTCTGGCAGATTCTTTGGGTGATGGCAAGCAGAGGAAGGAGAAGGCGCATGAGAGCAGAGAGCCAATCAAGCCTGAGATTGCAGGAGAAATTCCACTGATATTATATGCCCTGCTGAGCATATTCCCTCTCTGAATTCCCTTTCCACTATCTGCCCTTAGGGATCAATCCTGCTCCACTGAAGTCAATGTGATTTTCACTACTAATTTCAGTGGGAGCAGGATCAACCTTAACAGAACAACTTTCATGTGAGAATCTCAGAGAATGTTACAAACAATACCTACACCTCACAGCACCCTGTGACACACTGTAGGCATGAGTATACCCTTTTAGAGATCAACAAGAACCCATCTCCCTTTTGAAAAACTGACAAAATTGGGAGAATTGTTGTCCACCATCCTTGTGACCAAGAAAGTATGTTTCAGTCAGCTGCAGGTCATCATCAACCATCTGAATTTTATATACAGAGGTCTGGTTCCCAGGTGTGTTTTTAGTGAACAGTTAACAGTAGCTGTGGGACCAGCTAATACCATTCCTCAGTTGGTTGTTTTCATTCCTCACAGGTGATCATTATTCTTGGGAGGAGGAGGAGGATTTAGAAACAGCAAAAAGAGTTACTTTGATCATTAGAATAAAGAGGAATATTGATCACAATAAGGCCCCTTTTCCCTCGAGTGGTCTTGCTTCTGAGGCAAGTTTGGCAAGCAATCACAAGTCCTCCCAAGATCAACCAGAGCAGGAAAGTAGTAAACTGGAAAACTTGTATTTACATTAAAGTGGCAGGAGTTACAGTCCCATAAGGGGACTAAGTATGCCTCCCCAGAACTGTATCCAAAAGGATGGAGTATTTCTGACTAGGGGTCAGATATTTTGTTGAAGGATCTCAAACTGTCAGTCAATTCCTTTCTACTTGCCCAGCTGGGTGGACATCCAAACTGATTGTAGCCTACAAACTGCACTGATTCCCACAATAGGAGAGGACAGAAAAGGGTCCTATTTATGTCCTGTAACTCAGTGGGTTGCCTGGATATTGGTCCTTGGCACAGAACTGCAAGATGAGGAAATGTGCCTCTGTATCTCATGCTTCTCTCTCTACTCTCTGATGTAGAGGAGGCAAGTGGGTGGGAGTGTGGCTTACAGTCAGGGTCCTTTAGAAAGTCTGAAGATATAGAGGGGGCATGGCCTTCACCCTAAGGTTAGGTTTATAATAATCATGGGTGCCAGCTGAGATCTGCAATGGAGTAACCTTACCAGATGGTTTC
Organism: Caretta caretta; assembly: GCF_965140235.1. Lineage (NCBI taxonomy): Eukaryota > Metazoa > Chordata > Testudines > Cheloniidae > Caretta > Caretta caretta. The sequence continues at coordinate 59,174,496 of NC_134209.1, forward strand.
TCTGGACAGATAATAGTTTTTATACAAAGTTGCAGCCTCCACATTTAATTATGTGTTTCGTGTCTCATTGTTTCTCATCTCATACAACATTTGTTATCCTGTAGCATCATGGAGTGCACTGGCTGTACATAGGGGAAGCTGAACAAATAAGGTAGTTAAGAATACTGGTTTTATCTTTAGAAAAGAGACAATTGAGCAATATATTTACATTCTAATATCTTTTACAAGATTTGTATGTCATTTACTCTGCAATTAACATCCACAGGTCCCAAGTGCTTTTAATCAGGAATCAAAAGAATTTTCTTATGCAGTATTTATAAGTAATTGATTTTCATGCTTCCTGCACTTATGCACAGTAAATTCAAAGACCTCATCTTTATGGTATTCAAAGAGGGAGCCTAAACAGTTCTTAAATTCAGAAGTCCGCAATCTACTCTACTTTGAATCCACTTTTCTGAAAGTTCGAAAGGAAACCTTGTGATTGGTATTAATTTTCAATACTGATGTATCAAAATGCAACTTTGAGACTCTAGTGCCTAAAATAAATGGGTGGTAGAAAATGTTTATTTCAGGCAATGAAGGTTTTATAAAAGTCAAGATTTTATTTTCATTACTTTGCTGATAAATGAATATGTGGATATGAAAGACTGCACAATAACGAGGAGCTTATTGATAAAATAATTTGCCTATTTTATTATTTTAGTAATTTCATGCCAGTAATATAACCTATTGTCTTCTGTCTAAAGTGCACTAATAATGTGTCTGATTCAGGAAAACGTCTTATTAAGGAAAGTACTCAGCATGTGCTTAAAGAAACAAATGCAGAAGTGTCATTGAAGCTCATTGGATTTAACTATATGCTCAACTGTAAGCACTTAGCCCTTGTCTACACTATGAATTTAGGTTGAATTTAGCAGCGTTAGATTGATTTAACCCTGCACCCGTCCACAAGACAAAGCCATTTTTATCAACTTAAAGGGCTCTTAAAATCAATTTCTGTACTCCTCCCCGATGAGGGGATTAGCGCTGAAATCGACATCGCCTTCACCAGGTTGAATTTGGGGTAGTGTGGATTCAATTTGATGGTATTGGCCTCCGGGAGCTATCCCAGAATGCTCCATTGTGACCGCTCTGGACAGCACTCTCAACTCAGATGTACTACCCAGGCAGACAGGAAAAGCCCTGGGGACTTTTAAATTTCATTTCCTGTTTGGCTAGCATGGCACAGGTGACCATGAAGAGCTCATCAGCAGAGGTGACCATGGAGTCCCAGAATCGCAAAAGAGCTCCAGCATGGACCAAACGGGAGGTACTGGAGCTGATAGCATGGATTTGTCTCCCCATACAGCGATCAGAACTCCATTCCAAAAGACGAAAATCCAAAATATTGAAAAAATCTCCAAGGGCATGAAGGACAGAGACTATAACAGGGACCCACATCAGTGCTGCATGAAAATTAAGGAGCTCAGGCAAGCCTACCAAAAAACCAAAGAGGCAAACAGCCACTCTGGGTCAGAGCCCCAGACATGCCGCTTCTATGATGACCTGCATGCAGTTTTAGGGGTGCCCCTACCACTGCCCCACCCCTGTACGTGGACTCCTGCAAGGGGGGACTCTCATGCAACAGGGATGAGGATCTAGGGGATGAGGAAGATGAGGAGGAGGATGAAACCATTCTCCCTGACAGCCAGGAAGTGTTTATCACCCTGGATCGAATACCCTCCTAACCCTCCCAAGGCGGGCTCCCGGACCTTGGGGGTGGAGAAGGCACCTCTAGTGAGCGTACCCTTGTAAATATAATACATGGTTTAAAAGCAAGAGTGTTTAATGATTAATTTGCCCTGAAGACTTGGGATGCATTTGTGGCCAGTATAGCTACTGGAAAAGTCTGTTAACATGTCTGGGGTTGGAGCAGAAATCCTCCAGGGACATCTCACTGAAGCTCTCCTGGAGGTACTCCCAAAGCCTTTGCAAAAGGATGGGCAGCCTTATTCCGTCCTCCATGGTTGGACACTTTACCATGCCAGGCCAGTAGCACATAGTCTGGAATCATTGCATAACAAAGCATGGCAGCATATGGTCCTGGTGTTTGCTGGCATTCAAGCAACATCCATTCTTTATCTCTCTGTGTTATCCTCAGGAGAGTGATATCATTCATGGTCACCTGGTTGAAAGAGGGAAATTTTATAAAGGGGATATGCACAGGTGGCCATTCTGCTGGGCTGTTTGTCTGTGGCTGAAAAGAAATCATCCCCACCGTTAGCCACACAATGGGAGGAGGGGTGAAGCGATCATCCCAGAGAATTGGGTGTGGGCAGGGGAGTTAGTTGGGTTTGTGCTGCATGTTAACCCAAAAACCGCAGCCTCTACTTTTAAATGGCCAACCCAATGGGTGCTTGGTATGGGAAATGAGGGTGCTGCTGTTTCAAACCATTCGCACAGGTTATGAAGGTTAAAGAAGCTAAAAGACTGTGGCTTACCATGGCTGCCTGCAAGCCAAATTCTGTTGCCCGGCCCTGCGTATGTGATCTCTCACACCAAACCGGCAGGCCCTCAATATAAGAGGCAAAATGCGACCTTGTACCGAAAGCACATGTACTATGTAATGTTAACAGCTTGGTTCACCGTGAAAGAGTCTACCCATTGTTCTCTAAAATGTGTCTTTTTAAATACTACTCTTCCTTTTTCCCTCCCGCAGTTGCAAATGTTTCAACGCTCCCCCTATCATCTCCGTCCCAGAGGCTAGCACAGATAAGAAGGCGAAACAAAATGCACTCGTGATTAAATGTTCTCTGAGCTCATGCAGTCCTCCTGCACTGAAAGAGCTCAGCAAAATGCATGGAGGCAAGCAATGTCAGAGTCCAGGAAAGCACAAAATGAACATGAGGACAGGAGGGACGCGTGAGAGGAGAGATGGTGGGAGCAAGAGGAGAGGTAGCAGCAGCATGATGAGAGGAAGCAGGATGCAATGCTGAGGCTACTGGAGGATCAAACTGATATGTTCTGGCATATGGTTGAGCTTCAGGAAAGGCAGCAGGAGCACAGACTGCCCTGTGTAACCACCCACCCTCCTCCCCAAATTGCATAGCCTCCTCACCCAGATGCCCAAGAATGCAGGTGGGCAGGGGGCTCCGGGCACCCAACCACTCCATCCCAGAGGACTGCCCAAGCAACAGAAGGCTGGCATTCAATAAGTTTTGAAGTGCAGTGTGGCCTTGTCCTTCCCTCCTCCACCACCCCACCCGGTGCTTCCCTCCTCCCCCACCCCCCCGGGCTACCTTGGCAGTAAACGCCCTATTTGTGTGATGAATTAATAAAGAATGCATGAATTTGAAACAACAATGACTTTCTTGCCTCTGCAAGCCGTGATTCAGATGAGGAGGTTGGTTGGCTTACAGGGAAGTAGAGTGAACCAAGGGGGTGGGTTTTCATCAAGGAGAAACAAAGAGAACTGTCACACCGTAGCCTGGCCCGTCATGAAGCTGGTTTTCAAAGCTTCTCTGATGTTCAGCACACCCTGATGTGCTCTTCTAATCGCCCTGGTGTCTGGCTGCGCATAATCAGCAGCGAGGTGATTTGCTTCAACCTCCCACCCTGCCATAAATGTCTCCCCCTTACTCTCACAGATATTATGGAGCACACAGCAAGCAGTAATAACAATGGGAATATTGGTTTCGCTGAGGTCTAACTGAGTCAGTAAACTGCGCCAGCGCACTTTTAAACATCCAAATGCACATTCTATCACCATTCTGCACTTGCTCAGCCTATAGTTGAACAGCTCCTGACTACTGTCCAGGTTGCCTGTGTATGGCTTCATGATCCATGACATTAAGGGGTAGGCTAGGTCCCCAAGGATAACTATAGGTATTTCAACATCCCCAACTGTTATTTTCTGGTCTGGAAAGTAAGTCCCTTGCTCCAGCTGTTCAGACAGACCAGAGTTCCTGAAGAAGCAAGCATCATGTACCTTTCCTGGCCATCCCACGTTGATCTTGGTGAAATGTCCCTTGTGATCCACCAGTTCTTGCAACACCATTGAAAAGTACCCCTTACGGTTTATGTACTGGCTGCCAAGGTGGTCCGGTCCCAAGATAGGGATATGCGTTTCATCTATCGCCCCACCACAGTTAGGGAATCCCATTGGAGCAAAGCCATCCACTATGACCTGCACATTTCCCAGAGTCACTACCCTTGCTAGCAGCAGCTCAGTGATTGCATTGGCTACTTGGATCACAGCAGCCCCCACAGTAGATTTGCCCACTCCAAATTGATTCCCGACTGACCGGTAGCTGTCTGGCGTTGCAAGCTTCCAAAGGGCTATCACCACTCGTGAACTGTGAGGGCTGCTCTCATCTTAGTATTCTTGTGCTTCAGGGCAGGGGAAAGCAAGTCACAAAGTTCCATGAAAGTGCCCTTATGCATGCGAAAGTTTCACAGCCACTGGGAATCATTCCAGACCTGCAACACTATGCGGTCCCACCAGTCTGTGCTTGTTTCCCGGGCCCAGAATCAGCATTCCACAGCATGAACCAGCCCCACTGCCACCAGGATGTCCAAATTGCCAGGGCCTGTACTTTGAGAGACGTCTGTGTCCGTGTCCTCATCGCTCTCGTCACCGCACTGCCATCGCCTCCTCGCCTGCTTTTGCAGGTTCTGGTTCTGCACATACTGCAGATAATGTGTGAGGTGTTTACAATGCTCATAACTGCTGCAGTGATCTGAGAGGGCTCCATGCTTGCCGTTGTATGGCATCTGCAGGAGAGCAGAGTTGCAGCAGAAGCGGTGGCTGTTGATGGATGCCACAAGAATAGATATTCATAGAGAATGACGAGAGGACCTGTGGGGTGGATTCATGAGAGCAAGAGAGCAGAGTTGTAGCGGAAGCGGGAGCCCATGACAGCCAACATGGAGAAATTCGCTATCAAGACAAGAGCAGGAGAGCGGAGTTGCAGTGGTAGCGGTGGTTGGATGACCAGTTTTTCAGACCTACTGCACCATCTGCTGCCAGCAGCACCAGGACACAACAGCAGCTGTGTCAGTGAGCTGAGCTGAGCGGGCTGCACGCTTGCCGTGTTATGGAGAGACAAGAGCAGGAGAGCAGAGTTGCAGCAGAAGCGGTGAATGACAATGGTCATATAGAGGACCTGTGAGGTGGACTCATGGCACCAGGAGAGCAGAGTTGCAGCGGAAGCGGTGGATGATGAGAGTTAGCAATCCTACTGCACTGTCTGCTGAAAGCAGTATGGTTTCTGAATGGAAAAAAGGTGCAAAACCATTGTCTGCCATTGCTTTTACGGAAGGAGGGGCGACTGACGACATGTACCCTAAACCACCCGTGACAACGTTTTTGCCCCTCAGGCATGGGAGCTCAACCCAGAATTCCAATGGGCAGCGGAGACTGCGGGAATTGTGGGATAGCTACCCACAGTGCAATGCTCTGAAAGTCAAAGCTAGCCACGATACTGTGGATGCACTCCGCCGATTTAATGCGCTTAGTGGGGACACACACAATCAACCGTATAAAATCGCTTCCTAAAAAATTGACTTCTATAAATTCGACCTAATTCCGTAGTGTAGACATACCATTACATGCTTTCCTAAACAAGGACGATTTTAGGACATGTATTTATAGCTTTTTTGTACTGGAGCTCAAGAGAAATGCAGAAGATGGTTGCAGAGGAGAGTAGCAGAAGAAAATATGTACTTTGGTGCCATATTACAATAGACTCATGATTTTTATGACAATGAAGTGAAGATGCAGCCTGATAACTGGTAGTGTAACTAGACAAAACTTTGGCACAATCAAGAGATGTAATGGGTACTACAGGGTTCCATACTTTACATTTAGTAATTGAAGAATGTATCAGATAAAACTTCTTTTCTGGAATTAAGTGAAGCAAATTGTTTATATTTGTTTCTGCATGTTTAGAAATCAAAGGCTCATTCATAAAATTCAGTGAGATGCTTATATCTTCTTATGAGATTCATATCTGATTATAACAATGTTTAAGCAGATGGGTAAGGTATCAAGAAAAGATGGAAAGAGAAAGAAGTAGAAAGAAAACAAAGGAGGGCAAATTCACAGACTTCCATCTAGAATTCTCTTCTATGAATATTCCAGTTTACAATGTCCTTTTTTTGTATTTTCTTAAAATATTTAGTAAAGAATGTCATATGGGACAAAACATGTATGCCTTGTACATGGCAAATCTAACTGTACAGAGTTTTACACAGTTCTAAGCCTCTTGAGATCATTCAGATAAGGAGGGTCTGCTTTTTCCATCTCATTCAAATAACTGACAGAACAGCCAGGTGCAAAAGTTAAATTAGCAGCTAGTTATCTGCTGGATTCTTCACAAAAAAACAAATACCCTAAAATACAAGATTCTGGAGTGTTCAGTACTGAAGAGCCAGTGATTTTAAATATTATTTCGCTTGTAGTGATTGAGGCACTAGAAAGGTAAGAAACACCAGGTGTTAGTTTCTTTTAGCTTTTAAAAAAAAATCTGAAATTAACATCCTTGGTGGATATTAACAGGAAGACTAGCGATTACACTAATGTGGGAAATAACCATGTTTATTAACCAACCAAAAAATAGGCCCTGGTTGAACTGAATTTAGAGGTATGGGAGGAAGGAAGGCTGACCCTGTCCCAACCAGAGGCCTAAAGTCTGTTCTGACTGATGCCAGCTTCAGCAGTTCTGCAGGACTGCTGTGCCAGCAGGAGATCAGATGGATCAGAGAATCAGATCCCCCACTCCCGAGCGAGTATTGACAGCTCATGGGGATCCTCAAGTGGTATAGCTACCATATCATTGGTCCTCCTATGTCAGATAACTCCTTGACTGCCCCTCTAGGACAGCTTCACAGCTTCTTTACACTGCTGAGAGGAATTCTATTTTAGCGAAGAATAAATACCTCAGCTTGATTCAAAGTATTGGAATTTGCGATTCTGATTATAATATGTGTCATGCAGGTGTTGTGGGGGAATACATTATTTCACTGTATTTGTAAAATTAGGCTTCTCAATAGATGAAAGCAAAACAAAAGCTGTAGTAGTAGTAGTGTGTGTTTGTGTGTATATAGATAGTGCCTACAGTGAACTGGGTTCCTCATAGACAAGTGTGTTGGATAGCACTTGGAACAAATAATTCCCCATAATGGAGGATCCACCATATAGACAGAAATATGTGTTAGTAATTTAAAGTTGTCATCTTGGTGACTAGTCATATGTGATATGTATTTATAGGGGGAAGCTCTACTACTTTCAACGATTTAAGATGCTTCTTTTTTACAAGTAGTGTCAACACAAAAGCTTTACCTATCCAAATTTGTCATTTTTTAGAAAACGGCTTTCAGCATTGTATTAAATGAGCTAACACAGCAATAAATGTAATTATGTTTCTTTTTTGTATTTTCTTCCATGTAGCTCTATAGGCCACAAACCCACCCTTGTGACAATGCCTTCACTCTCTCCTGACATACTCTTCAGAGAGGCTTATACTAACTCTCTTCAGAGAAGATGGATATAACAAAAACAAATAAAGCAGAACTATTAAGATACAAGTATTACTGTTAAATCCAAAGCTAGCAAAGAATTTTATCCCTAACCCTTGTTCTCCCCTCCCATTAAGTACCCCCTCCAGGCAGGGTCTTATCTTTTCCCATGATACATGTTGGATTATGAACACTTTGTGAGAGGGGTGATGGATGATCTCTTTATACAGTATCATGGATATTTATAGAGCTGTATTCACACCAAAACCCAGCATTCCCCCATCATTACCACCACTTAGGAGAATACTGGTTGAGTTTAGGAGCACTTGGGAGTGGATAGAATTGTCACCCTAATGAGGACTTTGCTTGTTTCTGTCTGAGTTCCAGGAAAGAGTATGTGTCCTTATTCCTCCCCCTTCTGCCTCCCCCCAGCTTTTATCATATTATATTACCCCACCACTGCCATCCATGTTCAGAGGTTGGAAATTAAATAAAAGTTGTCCTTAATGCCGTTCCCATAACTGTCAGTCAGCTTGGGCAAATTATGTGCAACTCCTAGGAAGGTAACAGTCTGATGAGCATGGAGATACTATATTGTCACACCTCAAAGAACAGGAAAAAGCTGAATAGATAGGGTCATACCTACCATGCCAGTACATATGATTAAGCTCTTTCTCCCTCTAAGTGAGTAACCAAACTACAGGGGTGTACCCTTTTATCCCTTTGCTCTCATTGATATTAATAGGAATTATGTGTGCATAAGTTGAGAACAGAACCAAAAGAATACAAGTTTTTAAATACATTTTTCCATTGTAAATTTATCAGAAAATTGTTTAGTGGATTTCAATTCACATGTAATTAGAATGTCTAAATTGTAGATGTTCATTGCTAAGAAAAATAATAGATAGATCCAGAATCCTCCCAAATCCTATTTTACTCTTTTGTAACTTCCTACACGAATGCCAGCTGGATTCTCAAAGAGAAGATTTTAAAGTTTACTATGCCATTGGGGGGGGGGGGGGGGAAAGAGGGCTGTATAGTATTTCAACTCCTTTATCTGAATCAATGTTTTAAAATATTTTATAACTATTAAGAAATTACAACACCTTAATCGATCAGCATGTTAGTACTTTGTGGTCACAATTCATATATTTTTCTTCTGGTTTTTTGTTTGGTTGGTTTTTACTCAGTTGATTCGAAATACCATTTTAAATTGAAGATTCAAAGACTTATTTTCAAGAAAGACTCTTATCCCTCTATACTGTGTTTGCAGAAAGGTTTTTAACTTTTTAAATAATATTTTTCAAATTGTAATCCTAGTCTCAAATACCCATAGCAGAACCAAGGAGGACTCCAAACAGGTAACATCACATCTCCTGAAAAAACAAAGTGCAATGATAAAACCAACTCTTAATTCACAATGTAATTTATAATTTTGGGTGTTTTCCATATTTCAAAGCTTTTAAAACAGATCAGGAGAAATTCTGTACTGAAGTATAGCTCTTTCGCTTCAGTAGCGTTCTACATGGTACAGTGCAGAATTTGACATAAGCCCATTAAAAAGGAAAAAGTGTTTTAAGTAAATAATGCCAACTCCCTGATATAACAACCACAATACTGATTTTGAACCACATATGGTTTTCTACAAGAGGAATATACTGTAATGACGATATTTCTACCTTGAATAGCTCTTTACAGACAGATTGTAACAAGCAATACAATACATAAAGCATTTAGTCATCTAAGTACTTTGCCAGTATGCAACAATACAGTGAACATTTATATCACATACTTACCTGCCTCTGGTGCACTTCAAAGCACAAAGCCAAAAACAAGAAGTGTATTTATATACTTCACGTGACTGTGTGTGAATATCTAAATGTAATTTATTATATAATGCTATTTTTAGACAATCATGCCTTGACTTTCAATAGAATAGATTTTCTTAGAGGACAAAATTATGGCCTCATTGACATCAATGGAAAGACTCGCAGTGACTTCACTGGGGCCAGGATTTCACCCAGAGCGTTTAGAATTTGTGTTAAAACCACAATTTTGATTCTAATCTCTCTCATTTTAAAAGGCCCTTGAAATAATAAACAACATGGGTGTTGCATATACCACATGCTAGGTAAAGTGAAAGAATTCCATCCCTGTAAAACAGAACTGGGCGTTTTTAGTAAGAGAACTATTTATAGAGATGCTGCAACTGCAGCAAGTGTTCCTATGCATGTGCATCACATCTAACTTCTTGGTGTCTCTTCTAAACTCTTCCTTTTTACAACCTGTACTTTTCCCTCCAAGTTCCATGCAGGTTGCTGCAATGGATATTTAATATTTATATAGTCAGCATTATGCGCTCAGCAGTTCTTCTCAGTTAAAAATCAGTAACCATGGAAAGTACTTGAAAGCAGCAACATTTTAAAAACTAGTATTTAGGCACACAAAAAAAACAGCAACCAGGCCTTATATTTAAGTACTGAGCACCCAAAGTCACTGGGCTCTGCTGATGGGTACTCAGCAATTTTGAAAATCAGACCATTAGTTAAATGCGTAAGTAGGGAATTTGGAACTTAACTTTAGACATCAGACAAATCCCTCAATTAACTTTAATGGAGCTATGACAGTTTATACCAGCTGAAGACCTGCTCCAGGGAAGATCTTGGTCCTAGTGTCCAGCTTTCAAAATAATATATCAGAGGAGGTCAAGTATTTTTCATGTGGAGTGCTATATACATATAGAAGATCTTTTCAAAAAGTTTTTTTTTTTTAATTTTCAGATATTTCAACACAAAAATAATGGATACTGATTCCTCCCCTCCCCTCCCCTCCCCCACACATTATATGAATAAGGGGAGGGTGGGGGCAAAGAGGAAAGATAAAAACTGAAAATCCCACAAACATTTTTTGTTTTATTTTATTAACAATGATAATTTTGAAATTTTCATAAAAAAATGGAGGTTTTGCTTCCAGAAATATACTTACTATTTTTGACTGTTGTATTAACACACTTCAGTAATTATTTAAAAACACATCGTTCTGGTTTTAGTTATTGTCAATTAAATTTCTTTCACCAGGATCCAAACTAGCTACACATGAATTTAAAATTGCTACAGAGAAATTAAATTCTTTCCTTAACATATTTCATTGTACATGGTCCTTAGTCATGCAATGTCCATTCACTGCTGCGGCAAATATGTATTTATAAGAGGAAGCTCTACTACTCTCAACTATTTAAGATGCTTCTATTTACAAATAGTGTCAACATCAAAAGCTTCACTTATCCAAACCTGTCATTTTTTTAGACAACAGGTTTTTAGCATTGTAGTAAATGAATTAGAAAATTTAATTTACACAGGACACAGCTGCTAACACAGCAATAAATGGCATAGTAAAGTTCTTTGGCATTTTCCTAACTTATTCATCATTTGGTCAGACAGCACCCTCGGTCAGTAATATACAGAAATGTATGAGACAAACATTTGTACCAGCAATAATATTACAAAGCATGGTTTCATTATTTATTTATAATTCTTTATTTGACTTCCTAAATCGTGTTCATTTTCACTTCTCTATCTACACTTGGGGAGCAGAAATCTTAATAATTACAAGTGAGTTATGGTGGAGAAAAACTACCATATATACTTTTGTTGGAGGTGTCCTCTTTGCACCACATTACTGTCAACACATTATGTATTGAGTGGCATTTCCTGGCAAGAAAGAAGGTGACTGTCAATCACAAATATATAATGAAACAACTTCCTCTAATACCTGTCTATTTTGTCTCCTTATACTTGAAGTATTGAGCCAATGCCTGAACACGCGTCTACTTTCCTTCCAGTTCCTAACCTTGAGAAGCAAAAGAATAAAAGAAAAAGGAAAAAAAAAGACAGTAAACAAAACTTTCCTTTTAGTTTTCAGCATCCTTTATCTATTCTCATTTTTCACCCAAAACAGCGCCCTGAGGGTCTATTTTTAGAGCTGCAAATGCACATGCCTTCTCAGATGGAAGAGTGGTGATTGTGGAGGTGACAGATTGAGCAATAGAGAGGAAGCAGAGGGGAGGAGGATTGTGGGAAGAGAAGAAAGAGTTAAAATATGGAAAGGTTGAGAGAGAGAGTGGGTCCTTAGATTGTATTTTTCTATATCTGAGAAGTGTATTCAAGCCACAATGCTGTTCTGGGGCCTCAGGGCCTGGGGTATCAAAATCCCTCAAGTTTTAGGCAAACATTATTCTTAAACATGAGTTTAAGCTTGAATATATTCTCTGTCGTAATCACATCAATACAGTATTAGTCTGGCAGCACCATTACACTAAAATTCTGTCGCCATTCCCAGTGTAGTTTTTGAGTGGTTTATAATTCAGCTATTTTAAATCACATTAGGATGAGATTTGACAGTGCTTCCCATCCTAGATGCATTTGTTCTTACAAAATTGCATTTAAATTATTTCATTCACTTTTGAAGTTAGAAAATAGCACAAAATGAGTGCTTAGGAATTCTGGATGCTACCCTGTGCCTCTCTCACTGAAACCTGCTTATTTTATAACTCTGAATTTTTGCAGACTATTATTAAATAAACTTTAAGGGCTAGATTTACAATGAGAACTTAGGCTTTTCAATGCTGAGCGATGCAAGGGCTTAACTTTGGGTGCCTTGTCACCTAGGGGAATTCACAGCCCCGTGCTTATACTGCTATTAAAAACCTGGGGTTGGCCCATGCCAGCTAACTCAGGCTTATGGGGCCTGAACTATGGGGTTGTAAAACTTCACTGTAGACATTAGGTTTCAGCCTGGAACCCAAGCCCTGGTACTCTCCCCGCTCTAGAATTAGGTGTCTAAAAATGGGATTTAGAAAAGCCAGCAAACTAAGTAATCCTGTTGGATCATATTAAAGAAGTTCTGTATTAAAATCACAAATGAGTTTGATTCCTCCTAGTTTAAATTCCAGGGTATTACTAATTAAGAGGGAGGTCTCTTGGTTTTTGGCTGCTAATTGTGTTAGTACATCCTAAGATAGAGTCTGTTCTCAAAGCAATACTTTGTAACAACTACTCACAGAGAAGACTCAAAGCAATACTTTGTAACAACAGAAACAGCACACAGAGACTCCCGGCCCTTTTGTTGTATTTATCTCGCTTTGTTAACAATTGTGATTAAAATAGAGATAGAGGCTGTATGTGGATGGATGCTTGGTGTGGATAATAAATGAATGATTGGGGAGGTGCCAGCCTAAGAATCCAGTGTCGATTGGCCGAAGAAGGCGTCAAGTGGAAACAACCAGAGGACCCCCGGAGCGCAGACTGGAATCCACCCAACAGCCTCAAGGATGGGAGAACCGAAGAACAAGATAACATCTGGCAGCACGGAGCCGTCAGGAATGTGCCATCTGCTGATTGATTCAGCAATAGCATGATGAAGCAATTCCCATAGACTGGCAGAGGAAGAAATTCCTATAAAAATGGACTCTAGAAACTGAGAACTTTGAGGTTTGATTCTGTAAACCAACATCCAGGATTCAGAGTAGCAGCCGTGTTAGTCTGTCTTCGCAAAAAGAAAAGGAGTACTTGTGGCACCTTAGAGACTAACAAATTTATTTGAGCATAAGCTTTCGTGAGCTACAGCTCACTTCATCGGATGCATTAAGTGGAAAATAAAGTGGGGAGATTTATATACATCGAGATCATGAAACAATGGGTGTTACCATACACACTGTAACCAGAGTGATCACTTAAGGTGAGCTATTACCAGCAGGAGAGCGGGGGAGGGTGAAACCTTTTGTAATCAAGATGGGCCATTTCCAGCAGTTCCAGGAGCATCAGATGTGCATCTGAGAAGGCCCTGCTCCTTCCTCGTGTCGAGGCTACCTGGCCAGTGGCTTGGCATGAGCAACTCTAAGGCTGGTAACTATGATAACAACCTTGCAGAACCTGTGTGTGTGTATGAATGAATGTGTGAATAAATATGAAATGGAATGTTATAGCTATAACTAACTGCTTACTATGATTCTTTCTGTATTCACAATAAATGTGGCATTTTGCCTTTTCCCCTTTAATAATATCCTGCTGGTTTTTATTTTATTGGTATAACAATCCAACAGGAAATGCAAGGAGAGCCAAAGTCCTGGCCACCAAAGGGAGTTAGGTGCCTAACTTTGGGTTGGAGAGAAGCTCAGGATTCAGTTGTGCACCATATACAGATCAGTCCTTTCTCTCAAGAAGTGAGAAGGAGGTACTCCTACTACTAAATAGCCCAGTGGTTAAAGCAGTTACCCAGGACATGAGATACCTAGTGAGTATCTCCCCTCAGCCTGAAGTTGAGTGGAAACTTGAACATAGGTCTTCCATCTTCGTAACCACAGGGCTATAGCATATTCTAGGGTGCATCTCTGTCTCTCCTGTTGAAGCTGTTCTTTTTTGTAGGAAATACTTAAATTGTTACTGGAGCAGGGACTGGAAAATGGGTCTCTCAGGTAAGTGCTAACCACTAGGCTATAGAGTCACTCGTTCTCTCTGACCCACCACCACTTGCAGTGTTTTATGGAGAGCCTGATCCTGGAGGTGTGCATTCCTCTGAGCATTGCTCTGAACCTGTAGGTGTGCAGCCTCTGAGCCTTCCTACATTGGGCCCTGTAGGAGCAAGAGGCAGGTGAAAGCCTAATTGCAAATCCTGCTGGGGCTTAGACAGGAGTTAGGTGCTGAGGTACTGAACAGTGTCAGGACTTAGGTGGCTGTGTGTATGCCTGCAGCAGAAGTGTAGATACCCATGGATTTTACCTATGGAAACCTAGCTGCCTAGGGACTTTAGAAACATACAGTGTTTCGTAGAAGCTGAATGATGGATTTAATGAATTTCAGTGGCACCTAAATGTTGGATTGAGGTGCCTAGAGTCACAGTTAGGCTCCTAAGTTCCCTTGCTGTTAGTCACCTTGTTACCCCTGCCTTCAGCATGAGGGAGACTTGTTTCTGCTTAGTTGGGTATCAGGTCCCTGATACTACCAGCCTAATATCCCAAATAGTCTCATCTGGCCTATGCCAGCCCTTACCTTATGATGCAGGTTAAAAATAGGTGCATCCCAGGCCCTGAGCCCCTTTGAAGCGTTCCCCTGTAATAATCCAGCTCCTTATCGACTGAAGGCCCACAATGATACCAGGTCTGCTGGCCCCAAGGGAATAGTGAATAAACCAACTTAAATGATTCAACTCAGGTTGAGCTCCCAGTATAAATACCACAGCACTGAGGTATATTTAACCTGAAAACAAGTATAAGCTTTTTACCAAAGATTCAAGAGCTAACAAGTAAGGATAATGGAAACAAAAGGTTACATACAAAACAAAATCCTAACATGCATTGTAGATACTAAACTAATGATTAGGTTAACCTACCATCCAATGAAGTTTCTCTCGCCCAAAGACTTTTTCAGAGTCTTCAACCAAGGCTTCAACCAACTGGACCAATGATCCAGTTTTCATGAATGTAAACACACTGTCCATTTACTTACTAGGTGCAGGATTGGGAGGTGTCATCTTTGCCTTCTACTTACATCCCGAAAGCTCATTGTCTTTATGCGGAGACAGGATAATCCTTTGACTTTACATTTGTTGGGGAGCCATTAAAAACTAAACATCAAATTGAGATACACCTAAAAAAAATCATAGGAAAATTTCTAATGAAGTTTTTGGTTTTTGTTTTTTTTAAATGTTTCACAAAGAAAACTCGACTCTGAGGTTTCAAGAAGATAAAAATGTTGACATTAACAAATCATAGGATACTCTCCAAACCTACCCCTTCTTATAGATTAAAGGGTAGAATGGGATAACACATACATAGAAACAAAAATGAAGGATTGCTAATGGTAAGATTATAAATTATTAAAATAAAGTTATCAAAACTTTTAATTATGGGTAGTGAAATACTTTAGGTGAGGTAACACTTAGACCAAGACCTTGCAGGCATATGAAAAAAAAACAGTTAGGGAGTATGCTCACAGACAGCTCTCATAGCTAAGGCCTGGCAAGATCTTCAGATTAAGTGTTCCCTCATTTATCTTGCCCACAAGAGCCAATCTGGTAAGTGGACTTGGAGTCCACATAACAGTTTAGGCCTTGCACAAAACACAGCTGTCAGAGGAAAAGCCCTCCTTTGCAACGTTTACCCCAGAGGTTAGAGCACCCACACCAGATCGGGGAGACTCAGGTTCAAATCCCCCTTCAGTCTGTTACAGAGCAAGGATTTGAACATATAGCTCCCATTTATCAGGTGAGCACCCTAGCCATTGAGCTATAGGTTTCTCAAGATCTCCAGTTGGAGCTGTTCCTCTTTATTTATACAACAGAAGAAATTAAGAGTAACCCCATCCCTTAAACATCCCAGAGTTCAGTACTTAGGACACTCTCCTGAGAGGTGAGAGATGTGTATTCAAGTTTTTGCTCCAAACTGTGTGTGTAGGCGGATTTGAAGATGATCTCCTACTTCCTGAGTGACTACTGTAACCACGAGATTAAAGATTATTGTGGGAGGGGGAGCATTGGTGTCATTGTCTTGCAAGAAAGGGCTCAGGCCCCTAACTCCAGGAAAGGGTTTACTACTGTGAATCCCAAGTGAAAATAGGTATCTAAATGCCTTTGAGGGGTGTGGCTTAGTTTGCATCCCCCTCCTTAGCATTTCCTATTGGTTAGCTGAGGCAGCTTCCTGCTCAGCTTGCTGGCTTTTATGTATTCCGTTCTCAGTTCCCCAGCTTTCCCTATGCCTTGTGCTGATCTTGCCTTTGACAAGAGAACAGAAGCTTCAGATTAAGTCTAGTAAAAACCAGGTTGGATAAATTTTAAGGAAGGATTTGTCAGAAGTAACAGCCCAAATGGCATAACAATTAGAACTGAGAAAGGCTGAAAAACCCACCTGCAAGCAGGTTATTTAATTATTTCTGTTTAAACAATCCTCTTTTTTTGCCTCCTTCAACAAACAAAAACCCCTCATTTGGCTTTAGGAGTGTTTAATTAAAGTAAGAAAGAAATAAAATAATAATAAAAAAACAGGCAGTAAGACTTAGATAGTAATAACCCATTTCATCGGAGGAGCTAAACACCCTGGAGCAGGAGATACATTTTAATGTTATGCCATTTTTACAGCTAGGTATACATAGACACATGTCAAGGTTCCTCTCCCACTCTGAACTCTAGGGTACAGATGTGGGGACCTGCATGAAAAACCTCCTAAGCTTATCTTTACCAGCTTAGGTCAAAACTTCCCCAAGGTACAAAATATTCCACCCGTCGTCCTTGGATTGGCCGCTACCACCACCAAACTAATACTGGTTACTGGGGAAGAGCTGTTTGGACGCGTCTTTCCCCCCAAAATACTTCCCAAAACCTTGCACCCCACTTCCTGGACAAGGTTTGGTAAAAAGCCTCACCAATTTGCCTAGGTGACTACAGACCCAGACCCTTGGATCTTAAGAACAATGAACAATCCTCCCAACACTTGCACCCCCCTTTTCCTGGGAAATGTTGGATAAAAAGCCTCACCAATTTGCATAGGTGACCACAGACCCAAACCCTTGGATCTGAGAACAATGAAAAAGCGTTCAGTTTTCTTACAAGAAGACTTTTAATAAAAATAGAAGTAAATAGAAATAAAGAAATCCCCCCTGTAAAATCAGGATGGTAGATACCTTACAGGGTAATTAGATTCAAAGCATAGAGAACCCCTCTAGGCAAAACCTTAAGTTACAAAAAAGATACACAGACAGAAATAGTTATTTTATTCAGCACAGTTCTTTTCTCAGCCATTTAAAGAAATCATAATCTAACACATACCTAGCTAGATTACTTACTAAAAGTTCTAAGACTCCATTCCTGGTGTATCCCCGGCAAAGACAGAATATAGACAGACACACAGACCCTTTGTTTCTCTCCCTCCTCCCAGCTTTTGAAAGTATCTTGTCTCCTCATTGGTCATTTTGGTCAGGTGCCAGCGAGGTTACCTTTAGCTTCTTAACCCTTTACAAGTGAGAGGAGCTTTCCCCTGGCCAGGAGGGATTTCAAAGGGGTTTACCCTTCCCTTTATATTTATGACAACACAACTTAAAGGTTTTGCCAAAGACTGAAGTAATTGTTCGAATCAGGAGCAGAACTCAAGACTCCAGCTCTGAAAATGTAACACACTTCAAAATATGAATTCTGTTCTTTGATAGTGCAAACATCCCTATAATGGACAGAAGAGAGACTCAAGGGTCTGTATGAAACAAGGCTGAAACTAAAATAGCTCAAACAATTCAACATGGCTGAACAACTTCATTGAATAGCCTAACTACAGCGAGCCACATGGTTTAAGTTTTTCTGTTTCTTTCCGGTAGGTAACATTCAAGGCTTGGTCTTACACAAAATAAAACAAACTGCAACTTATTTTCTGCAACCACATATTCTTAGTGCTTTGAAACATTTTACATTTAAGCAATAATATTGTAGAACTCTTTAAAGAATAAACTTATAGCACATGCCTGTAATGCAAAGCAGAGAGGCTCAGGGGTCTATACAAAAGAGAGCTCAAACTAAGTTGTCTGCCCCATGCCACAGCAACCCCAGGTAGCAAGAAGAGGGAGTATCTAGAAATCACCAATGGAGAGCACAGCATGTGTATGTGTGGCAGTCGTGGGGTTGTCCTAGAAGTTCGACCACTGTGCACTCCCTTTTGTGTATACCTTAAAAACACTGGAAATTTGCCTTCTCTGTATTAAAACTGAAGGTGTCAAGTAGTCATAATCCCTGTTGTCAATGGGTTTTGGATAAGGGCCTGTATACCAATGTAAAGCAAGGTTAAGGTTGAGAATGTTCTGAGGAATTTGGAAGTGGTCAATTTACACTTGATGTACTGCCAGAATGAAAAAATTATCTTTCTTCCATATTCATCTCATACCATAATATTTCAGACTAAAAAAGCCTTTACCTAATATTCTCTGATAAATCTTTACTTAATATGGCAGAATATATCATTCCCCCTAACTCTTAATAATAAAGTGTCATTTTCTCTAACCTTTTACCTTATATGGGGGAAAAGGAATTAAACTCAATCACTTTTCTAACTAGTCTGGCAAAAAACCTGAACATCTTATCTCGGTCATCTTCCCATCAAAAGTGAGTGTTAAGTGCTGACACGGTGCTATACCCATGATAATGAGATTCATGCAATTTCTTTTCACTATGTTATAGCTGTTCATATTGATCTGATATTACTTACCTCTCATCCCTATCAGTAGCACAGGCTATATCAGCATTTGTAGAAGTAGCGTCATCATCTGGATGCATAAATTCTTTGTTTATTTATATTGTTTTCCTTTCCCAGCGGGATGAAGGGAAAAACCACTATCTGAGGACTTCTACCCTTCTTGTTACATATATGCAGCTGCTAAAATGTCATATTTGGTGGCTCTATTAATAATAGGCTTGGAAAAGCATAGCAAACAAGAAAATGCAGCCCAGATATATGCCGTAATAGCCAGCTAAGTATATTGAAGTAAGCTGAAAACAACCTAGACAGTTCTGAGATGAGACTTCTGATTGTCTGATAATTAATTTGCTTTACTGTCACCTCATGTCCCTCTCACCCCATACATCTCATCCACATGTTACATCATCTCATAATATTGTAAACTTTTTAATGTGCCTGGATTATTCCTAAGCACCAGTTTGCAATACAAATAAAAATAATAAGCAGAAGAAAATGAAATGCAAAGCAGGAAGCTACAGCAGCTGTTGCAATTCAGGTTTCCTGTTCAGGCTTTTCTGTTTATTTTACATTTCTCTCTCTCTCTCTCTCACACACACACACACACATCTTGAAGAAAGCCTTGGAGGCTTTTTTACAGTATCAATACTGGGAAAAAATAAATGTTGCAAACATTAAAAAAAGAAATGCCTCCCTTTTTGAGTTTTCAGTGCGCTAGTGAAAATGGAGCATTTGTGCATGGCATTTTTCATGCAAATAAAATTCTCACAGTAGAATGTGGATTTAAAAAAAAAAAGCCCCTGTAGAAATTGAGGCAGCATTCTTGTCATATTTGGAGTTTTGTGCCTTGGGATTGGGATTTGTCATGTGGTTTAAATTGGCTCTGGTTCCTGGCCAAAGACTATCTCAGGGTTAGCAGAAGCCATTTTACTCTCCAAGAAAGAAGCTGTAGTCAAGTAACATCTATGAGCTAGTCAGAACGAAGCATAATAGCCACTTTTATTTGCCAATAAAACTGAATGAGTTCCCATGTTCTATAATAGTTACTAGGGAATTTGTTCTATTCACGTTTTGAGAATCTATTATACTCCCATTGATTTTGATTATCTAGACTTTTATGAGTTGAAGGCAGGCAGCACAGACTCTGAGGAAGAGGAAGGTTGTCACTCCTCACTGCTATTTTGCTTTGTTCAATACCTTTCACCCTCAAATTACAAATTAGGGATCATGTATAATTTGTCTTTTATATTTATACGGCCAGATTATTGGCCTTATTGTGACAGAGAAAAGAAGATATAAAGCCTTCTCACTTATCTATGTAGGAATTCCCTGAACAATAAGGGACTCTCCCTCCCCTACCTGATGGATACTGGCAGAGCGCATGGCCTGGGACAAATTGGCATGGATTGGACACCTCTTTGCTGCAGCTAATCCTCATTAAAGGAATGGCCTCTTGGCATCTGGTTATAAGTTTGGACAGCTTAAATGTAGCCTAGTGGCTAAACCAGCTCACAAAAGGGTCCATAAAAAGTGGGCTTAAAGCTGACTTTACCCTTTTCTTTCAGGCCCTGTAGCAAAATTAGCTTGGCCAGACCCATGAATCAGGAGCCATATACCTTCATCACTTACAATCATACACTACAATTAAAGTCCTCTGAGCATCTATTCTGTTTTGCCTGTGGCACTATTACAGACCTATTATGCATGCCATCTGATTGGGGCCTGGCTCAGATAGGAATAAAGTGTATTTAAGCATCTTCCTTGCTTATTTCTTTCTCTGAGGAAGAACAGGGAAACTGACTGGATTTCAATCTGCCAAATTGAGGCTGACACTCCTAAATTTAGGCCAAATCCCTGATCAGGTAAGGTGAGCTATTACCAGCGGGGGGGGGGACGGACGGACGGACGGGACTTTTGTAGTGATAATCAAGGTGGGCCATTTCCAGCAGTTGACAAGAACATCTGAGGAACAGTGTGGGGGTGGGGGGTGGAATAATCATGGGGAAATAGTTTTACTTTGTGTAATGACACATCCACTCCCAGTCTTTATTCAAGCATAATGTAATGGTGTCCAGTTTGCAAATTAAATCCCAATTCAGCAGTCTCTCGTTGGAGTTTGTTTCTGAAGTTTTTTGTTGACGAATTGTGACTTTTAGGTCTGTAATTGAGTGACCAGAGAGATTGAAGTGTTCTCCGACTGGTTTTTGAATGTTACAGTTCTTGAAGTCTGATTTGTGTCCATTTATTCTTTTACGTAGAGACTGTCCAGTTTGGCCAATGTACATGGCAGAAGGGCATTGGTGGCACATGATGGCATATATCACATTGGTAGATGTGCAGGGGAACAAGCCTCTGATACTGTGGCTGATGTGATTAGGCCCTACAATGGTGTCCCCTGAATAAATATGTGGGCTCAGTTGGCAACGGGCTTTGTTGCAAAGATAGGTTCCTGGGTTAGTATTTTTGTTGTGTGGTATGTGGTTGGTGGTGAGTATTTGCTTCAGATTGGGGGGCTGTCGGTAAGCAAGGACTGGCCTGTTTCCCAAGATCTGTGAGAGTGATGGGTCATCCTTCAGGATAGGTTGTAGATCCTTGATGATGCTCTGGAGAGGTTTTAGTTGGGGCTGAAGGTGATGGCTAGTGACATTCTGTTATTTTCTTTGTTGGGCCTGTCCTGTAGTAGGTAATTTCTGGGTACTCTTCTGGCTCTGTCAATCTGTTTCTTCACTTCAGCAGGTGGGTATTGTAGTTGTAATACCGCTTGATAGAGATCTTGTAGGTGTTTGTCTCTGTCTGAGGGGTTGGAGCAAGTGCAGTTGTATCGTAGAGCTTGGCTGTAGACAATGGATTGTGTGGTGTGGTCTGGATGAAAGCTGGAGGCATGTAGGTAAGTATAGCGGTCAGTAGGTTTCCGGTATAGGGTGGTGGTTATGTGACCATCGCTTATTAGCACCGTAGTGTCCAGGAAGTGGCTCTCTTGTGTGGACTGGTCCAGGCTGAGGTTGATAGTGGGATGGAAATTGTTGAAATCATGGTGAAATTCCTCAAGGGCTTCTTTTCCATGCGTCCAGATGATGAAGATGTCATCAATGTATTACAAGTAGAGTAGGGGCATTAGGGGACAAGAGCTGAGGAAGGATTGTTCTAAGTCAGCCATAAAAATGTTGGTATACTGTGGGGCCATGCGGGTACCCATAGCAGTGCCACTGATTTGAAGGTATACATTGTTCCCAAATGTGAAATAGTTATGGGTGAGAACAAAGTCACAAAGTTCAGCCACCAGATTTGCCATAACATTATCGGGGATACTGTTCCTGATGGCTTGTAGTCCATCTTTGTGTGGAATGTTGGTGTTGAGGGCTTAGAATCATAGAATCATAGAATATAAGGGTTGGAAGGGACCCCAGAAGGTCATCTAGTCCAACCCCCTGCTCGAAGCAGGACCAAATCCCAGTTAAATCATCCCAGCCAGGGCTTTGTCAAGCCTGACCTTAAAAACCTCTAAGGAAGGAGATTCTACCACCTCCCTAGGTAACGCATTCCAGTGTTTCACCACCCTCTTAGTGAAAAAGTTTTTCCTAATATCCAATCTAAACCTCCCCCTCTGCAACTTGAGACCATTACTCCTCGTTCTGTCATCTGCTACCATTGAGAACAGTCTAGAGCCATCCTCTTTGGAACCCCCTTTCAGGTAGTTGAAAGCAGCTATCAAATCCCCCCTCATTCTTCTCTTCTGCAGGCTAAACAATCCCAGCTCCCTCAGCCTCTCCTCATAAGTCATGTGTTCCAGACCCCTAATCATTTTTGTTGCCCTTCGCTGGACTCTCTCCAATTTATCCACATCCTTCTTGAAGTGTGGGGCCCAAAACTGGACACAGTACTCCAGATGAGGCCTCACCAATGTCGAATAGAGGGGAACGATCACGTCCCTCGATCTGCTCGCTATGCCCCTACTTATACATCCCAAAATGGCGTTGGCCTTCTTGGCAACAAGGGCACACTGCTGACTCATATCCAGCTTCTCGTCCACTGTCACCCCTAGGTCCTTTTCTGCAGAACTGCTGCCTAGCCATTCAGTCCCTAGTCTGTAGCTGTGCATTGGGTTCTTCCGTCCTAAGTGCAGGACCCTGCACTTATCCTTATTGAACCTCATCAGATTTCTTTTGGCCCAATCCTCCAATTTGTCTAGGTCCTTCTGTATCCTATCCCTCCCCTCCAGCGTATCTACCACTCCTCCCAGTTTAGTATCATCCGCAAATTTGCTGAGAGTGCAATCCACACCATCCTCCAGATCATTTATGAAGATATTGAACAAAACCGGCCCCAGGACCGACCCTTGGGGCACTCCACTTGATACCGGCTGCCAACTAGACATGGAGCCATTGATAACTACCCGTTGAGCCCGACAATCTAGCCAGCTTTCTACCCACCTTATAGTGCATTCTTCCAGCCCATACTTCCTTAACTTGCTGACAAGAATACTGTGGATATGCTTCTACATCCATAGTGGCTAGGATGGTGTTTTCAGGATGATCACAGATTGATTTTAGTTTCCTTAGGAAGTCAGTGGTGTCCTGAAGATAGCTGGGAGTGCTGGTAGCGTAGGGCCTGAGGAGGAAGTCTACATAGACAATCCTGTTGTTAGGGTGCCAATGCCTCAGATGTTGGGGCATCCAGGATTTCCAGGTTTATGGATCTTGGGTAGCAGATAGAATACCCCTGCTCGGGGTTCTAGGGGTGTGTCTGTGTGGATATGTTCTTGTGCGTTTTCAGGGAGTTTCTTGAGCAGATGATGTAGTGTCTTTTGGTAACCCTCAGTGAGATCAGAGGGTAATGGCTTGTAGAATGTGGTGTTGGAGAGCTGCCTAGCAGATTTTGTTCATCTTCCGACCTATTCATGATGACAGCACCTCCTTTGTCAGCCTTTTTGATTATTTTGTCAAAGTTGTTTCTGAGGTTGTGGATGGCATTGTGTTCTGCACGGCTGAGGTTATGGGGCAAGTGCATTTCCACAATTTCTGCCTGTGCACTTCAGTGGAAGCACTCTATGTAGAAGTCCAGTCTGTTGTTTCGACCTTCAGGAGGAGTCCACCCAGAATCGTTTTTTGTAGTCTTGGTAGGAAGGTCTCTGTAGATTAGTATGCTGTTGAGAGCTGTGTTGGAAATATTCCTTGAGTCAGAGACGTCAAAAATAGGATTCTAGGTCACCACAGAACTGTATCATGTTTGTGGGGGTGGAGGGGCAGAAGGAGAGGCCCCGAGATAGGACAGATTCTTCTGCTGGGCTAAGAGTATAGCTGGAATGATTAACAATATCGCTGGGTGGGTTAAGGGAACCACCATTGTGGCCACTTGTGGCATGTAGTAGTTTAGATAGTTTAGTGTCCTTTTTCTTTTGTAGAGAAGAAAAGTGTGTGTTGTAAAATTTGTCAGTCTCTAAGATGCCACAAGTACTCCTTTTCTTTCTAATGAGAACGATATGCAGAAGTGCTATCTGGAATCTGTGGCTGATCCCTGGTTGCATCATGACCACACAGGAGGAGCTCATCATACTGTCACTTCCTCTGACTACTATCTATGCAACTGAAAGAGGAAGAGACGATACTGAGGGGTTCCAAAAAGATGGTGAGATCAACTTGCTTCTGTTCATGCTATTGACAGACAGTAAGAATCAGCAGCATCAGTAAGTCATTTGCTTTCTAACTAGTGGTCAAATACTCAGAGAGAGTTATTTTCCCCCCACAGTGATACCATGGAAATACAAGTGGGAGATTCTATGATACTTTATATGATAGAAGAGATTTAGCCCAGATATCGGTGTAAAATGACTAGATCCTCCAGCCAAATTGAGAACTAGAGCTGGTTAAAACATTTTTTGTAAAGCCAAATCAGTTTTGACCAGGTTTTCTGGGTCCAGAGCTTTCTGATATAGGATGTGGGAGACCCAGGTTCAAACCCAGCTCTGGCTGTTTCATAGCAGAGGGTTCAGTTCAGATCACTCTGAATCAGGCAGCACAGAGGCTTGAACCTGGGTCTCCTACATCCTATTATACCTCAGTTTGTTTGCAGCTCTCTCTCACTCTCCAAATTGTACCAGGTTCTATTAAATGTAATTTCACCCTGTAGATAGGTCTATAAGGAGCAGACATTCACCTGGGCAAAAGAAGCAGGCCAGGAGTAAGAAGCAAGCCAAAATCCCAGTATATTGAGAAAGGGCAAGAGACTGTTGATAACAAAACAGAGCAGCAATGAAGAAGTTTCACCAACATGAAATTGAATGCCCCTATTAGACGTGCTACCAATTTCATATCCCAGATGACCTAGCAATTAGAATCACACTTAGATGGTCCTGTTACTGCAGTACCCAGGATGCTGTCAGTAGGGCTCCACTCCTTCGTATATCCTAATATATGTCATTAAGAACCCAAAAAAGGATAGTGGGATTAGAAAACATCGTAGTAACAATCAAATTCATGCCATGATGCTATTTTAATGGGTGAAGTAGTCTTAAACAATACTCAAACTAAATTAGAGTATACTTTAAGATGAACCTGTTATCATAGCTCTAGTAGTAACATAGTTCATTCAGTTTAGATAATCAGAGTGCATAAAAAGCAGTAGCATAGAAAAGCTGTCTAAAAGTCAAGATTTAAAAAGCACTAATATACAAATGAAATGCTAGTTGCTGTTTTTCATAATGCAATACAAAATATTCATCCTTATCAATCAGCATATGACTAACAATAGTGTAACTTTGGAACCAGTTACTGCTCAGGGAGCACTTCGCTAAAAAGAGAATGACAAAGGCTATTAGATATTTTAAACAAATTGAGTACTACAACTCCATAATAATATTTTATGATCATTTATGTAAAGTCATAGAACTATCAAAAATAGAACGCATTTAATTGGTTTAACCCTTTCACTGTGGTACTTCATTGTGTCCTGGTGAAATATGATTTTTCTGTATCAATAACATGCCACCCTCAGCACCACTGTGGACTACCTGGGATATGAATCAGGCAGGAAGTGCATTTTGCCCAAAGTGATTAATAGTTATAAATCTTCAAGCCTATTGTAATTTTGAGATCACCTTACCATGAAAATTTGTCCCAAAGTGTGGTAGTGCTTATGGAAGATTGAAGAGCTGGCTGAAAGTTGTGACCTTGCTCTCCGCCGAGGATTATCAAGTTGGTGAATATCCTACTAGATGTATCATTTCTCTGGGAACCCAGAGGTCAGTAACAAGAAGTACCTTTCCCTTTTTTTTTCCTGGATGGTCACTTAGTTATGGAGACAGAAGTCTCAATTGTGGCAATATATTCTACATGAGGATGTTCAAAGGAAGAGCAAAGGCTCCACTGAAAATCAGGTGGCAGAAGCACATAACAACCCACATCTTAGCTAAAACAAACCACCAAAAGCACCTTTCACTGGTGCTCTGCATGTTCAGCAAGTTTAAGGTTGTTGAACTCCAGGCTGTATGAGTGCAGGCTATCCTTGGATACACATCAGGTTAAGCAGTAGAAATATTTCTTCACACTAACCTGAAGTCTTGAGCCCCCCTTGCATTAATATTCTCTTACACTCAAGAAAACAAGATTAAAATGTGGCA
The DNA here is from genome assembly GCF_965140235.1 of Caretta caretta. Taxonomy (NCBI): domain Eukaryota; kingdom Metazoa; phylum Chordata; order Testudines; family Cheloniidae; genus Caretta; species Caretta caretta. The sequence goes on from NC_134209.1 coordinate 59,200,832, forward strand.
GGGCTGAGAGTGAAATATGGGTGAGCCTGAGGACACATGGGTTTAAATGATGCCCTTAGCACACTGATATGGTACTCAGTTTCCTGGTCATGCCTAACTCCTGCTCCAAATAAGGACTAAATTGCTGACCTCTGTACTTGCTTTTTGGTTCATCATATTTTACTTTGCACTTATAAGTGCAAAATACCACATATGTGGTCTTCAAGATGAAACCCCATTGTGGCATTCTGCAGTGCCATTTTATGATGAAGTTAAAAGATTGGGTATCAGTGGGTGTGGGACTGTGGAATAGGGAAGTGGTGGGAGGCTACACACCATTGTTTGAGTCATTAAACTAGACTGGACACAGTATTAAAAATTACATGGCAGAGAAGAGACTTGACAAGGGGCTGGGCCAGATGACCTAATCAATTTATTTAATGTACAATTTCCATGAGTCCTAATTCAACATACCTTGAACAGGGAAATTCTGTAACAGCTACAGAAAGTAGAACAAGGACATGATTCTATGAAATGTAGAAATGATTGATGAGTACAGCTGAAGCAGGGTTTAGAAGACAGGTTCTTCCTCTCCAATCTGAGTGCCTTAGCCCCTGGGCTATAGTGTATTCTTCTATGGATCTCTCTCCTGTCGAAGCTGTTTTGCATTGTACAAAATACTTGAATTGTTATCGAGACAGAGACAGAATGAGAAGGACTACAGCCTGGTGGTTGGATGAGATTAACTACACCTGTACCCACCTCTGTGGTCTACTCCTTGAGTTCCCAGTCAAGTCTCCAGCCATCACTTGTCTCTGTGGAGGGAGTTTTTTTGTTTGTTTTTTTTAAAAAACCACTATGTTTTGGCCTTCACAACATTCCCTGGCAGCGTGTTTCCCAGGTTGACTGTGGGTTGTGTGAAGAAGTACTTCTTTATGTTTGTTTTAAACCTGCTGTCTATTAATTTTATTGGGTGACCCCTGGTTCTTGTGTTATGTGAAGAAGTAAACAACACTTCCCTATTCAGTTTCTCCACACCACTCATGATTTTATAGACCTTTATCACATCCCTCCTTAAATCATCTCTTTTCTAAGATGAACAGTCCCAGTCTTTTTAGTCTCTCCTCATATAGAAATTGTTAGGTCATAAATAAAGGGAAGAGTAACCACTTTTCTGTATACAGTACTATAAAATCCCTCCTGGCCAGAGGCAAAAATCCTTTCACCTGTAAAGGGTTAGGAAGCTAAGGTAACCCCGCTGGAACCTGACCCAAAATGGCCACTGAGGGGACAAGATTCTTTCAAATCTGGAGGGGGGGGACAAAGTTTGGTCTGTCTGTGTGATGCTTTTGCCAGGAACAGATCAGGAACGCAGCCTTACAACTCCTGTAAAGTTAGTAAATAATCTAGCTAGAAAATGTGTTAGATTTTCTTTTGTTTAATGGCTTGTAGAATAAGCTGTGCTGAATGGAATGTATATTCCTGTTTTTGTGTTTTTTTTGTAACTTGCATAGAGGGATTCTCTCTGTTTTGAATCTGATTATCCTGTAAGGTATTTATCATCCTGATTTTACAGAGGTGATTCTTTTACCTTTTCTTTAATTAAAATTCTTCTTTTAAGGACTTCATTGATTTTTCATTGTTCTTAAGATCCAAGGGTTTTGGTCTGTAGCAATTGGTAAGGATTACTACCAAGCCTTCCCCAGGAAAGGGGGTGTAGGGCTTGGGGGGATATTTTGGGGGGAAGATGTCTCCAAGTGGTCTCTTTCCCTGTTCTTTGTTTAAAATGCTTGTTGGTGGCAGCATACAGTTCAAGGACAAGGCAAAGTTTGTACCTTGGGGAAGTTTTCAACCTAAGCTGGTAAGAATAAGCTTAGGGGGTCTTTCATGCAGGTCCCCACATCTGTACCCTAGAGTTCAGAGTGGGGAGGGAACCTTGACAGTTCCATACCCCTAATTTTTTTTTTGTTCTTCTCTGTAACTTTTTCAATTCTTTTTTGAGATGGGATGACCACAACTGCACAGAGTATTAAAGGTGTGTGTGGGGGGATCCTATGGATTTATATAGTGGCATTATGATATTTTATTTCTTATCTATCCCTTTCCCAACAGTTCCTAACATTCTATTAGCTTTTTTGTGACTGCCACTGCACACTGAGCAGATGTTTTCAGAAAGCTATCCACAATGACTCCAAGATATCTTCTTGAGTGGTAACAGCTAATTTAGACCATATAATTTTGTATGTATAGTTGGGATTATGTTTTCCAATGTGCATTACTTCACATTTATCAGCATTGTGGGCCAAAGTCTTTCGAACACTTAAAAGGTTGGGGCCCCTTGAATAGAAGTTGCTGTATCAGAAAAAAAATGGAAAGAGTTCAAGCTCATCCTTTTATATAAAAGGCTTTCTTTTTTTCGTAGTCTCTAGAAAGCCCAGCCTGAATCAGCATATGCAAACCACCACAGGGGTGGAATTTCTCTGGAGTTAAATCTCAGTGGCTTTCCATAATCACCCCATACTGTTTTTGAAATTGCATACAATCCCTAACCCACACTGATAACTAAACTTAATGCAATATGATTCCCAAAGATATTGCTTGCAATTTCAATATCTGTTAAGGGCATCCACCTGAGAAAGGGGAAATTGCAAGTTCAAGTCCCTGCTACAGAGTGGGGATTCTTAGCTGGGCCTCTCACATCCAGCTGTCTGACCTAATGACTGGGTTCAAGTTTATGAAGTGGGCATTACCTCCTGAGGCCATTTTGAAAGTCTAACCTTTAAAAATTCCAAGAAACAAAACATTTGGAGTAAAACACATTTTGTTTGACCCAAACTAGACTTTGAATATGCTTTTTTTTGGGGGGGGGGGGGGGGGGAGGGGGGAAGGAGGAGGAGGAGGAAGAGGAGAGAGAAGAAACAGCCAGCGAACCAAAAAAAAAAAATAGTTATTTGCTTATCTCTAGCGATGGGCAACATTGTACAAATGCTATATCTAGAAATATAATAACATCTAAACCTTTGTTTATGGGTGGAACTTTTTGAATAAATACTGCACTATGTACAGATACAGGATCACTGATTAAATAACAAAGAACTTTGCTGCTTGAATTTCAGGCAGTTGTAATTTCTATTTCTGCTCAGTATTATTAAAACAATAGAGCAGGGATCATCAACCTTTGGGTAAAACCTTCGCCGCGCCAGGCCAATGGGGGCTGCAGGAAGCAGTGCGGGCAGAGGGATGTGCTGGCCACTGCTTCCCGCAGCCCCCATTGGCCTGGAGCGGCGAACTGTGGCCAGTGGGAGCTGCGATGGGCCGAACCTGTGGACACAGCAGGTAAACAAACTGGCCTGGCCCGCCAGCGGGCTTACCTTGGTGGGCTGCATGCCAAAGGTTCCCAATCCCTGCAATAGAGGTTGATCTGCAAATGAATCTCATCTATAACTGTGTAGAAATAAGCATTCAGAAGAAATGTGAATTACTATTATTTTTAAATGTTTTAAAATTTAATTATGTAATATTTACAATTAAAATTATCTTTGAGCTTTTGAGGTCAGTGACAATGGTACTGAATGTAGATTTCATAGAGAGGGTAGGTAGAAACAAATGAAGCTGTTATGAAGTTTTTTATATAAAAGCTACAGATCTCATTCTCTGATTGTGATAGCTACTGATTTTAAATAAACTGTCCCATAAATATATTCAGTTTCCACATGAGTCAAATGGACAGTAAATATTTTTAAAAGTAGCTAGCTTTTTATGGTGAATTCAAAGTGTTTCTGATAAGACAGGGATGATGAGAATATTTTTTTGGTGAAATTTGTATTTAGTGGAACATTTTCCTTTCAAAACTCTCATTGGGTCCAGGACCTTCAGTGACATATCTCTAACTCTGTTCTTAAGTCTGGCTAGAGTTTCTACTTTGTATCATTTCTTTCCAATGAAGTTAATCAAATTCAAATAGCTCATGTTCCATTTGAGTGCATATATTTGCACACGCCTAATTTATGCATTCAGATTCACAGTGTGCATACATAAATCACTCAGTTGCATGAGCACCTAGCCTGCTGGGTGGTATGTGTTCATGAAGATACCTTATCTGTGTGTGCGCATTGGCTGTTTATTAGCCATATGCAAATGTACACAGCTGTGCATGCCTAACTTTGAAAATGTGGCCTTAAAGCTGTTAAAAAATTATAACAATTTTTGACCTCAGGAACAGGTTTTGTAGGGTACCTTATGAAAAAGGTAACATGATATCTGTTGAGAGAGACATAAAAATCAGACAAAAAATTGGCCATGTGCTTTATCTACCTAGTCTTGCTTTGATGTTTAGTGCAATTGTTACATAAGCATGCAGATTTAAGCAAGTTTTTTTTTTTCCTGCTGTATTTCCTTTGTTATTTTTACAAAGTCCTGTAGTGTCTTTTTTTTAGTCTGTCTTTCAGGCATATTTTTTTATTTTGAAGAAAAGATGCTTTATAACCACTGCTGTGAACAATCCATTACATGGCACAAAAATGATCAGCATGGTGCTGAATTTTGACTGAGAGCTGAAGGTCCAAACAGCACTGTTCTAAAAGATCAGTGGGACATCCTTTGAATGGTAAGCATTTTAACTGGTTCTATATGCCACTCTAGGAAAAGAAAAGATCAAAATGGTAGGTTCTAATTCAGAAGTGTATGTCTGTTTATTTCTGTTCTTCTGAGCTTTAAATGGAGCTTGGAAAATACATAGCATAAAAAGAAATACACAAGCAGCTGAGATCTGCATTGTTTACATAAGCTGCAGTCTAGAGCAATGTTTAACTGCAAAGGTAATTAACTATGAGAACATCATAGCAAGTGATGTAGTAGATCTATCATTTGAAGTTTAAAAGAAAAGATTTGATATCATTCTAAAAAAATGCACCAACCCAAAACAAGATATGGGCTTGATGTGATAATCAAGGTAAAATTCTATGGCCTGTGTTATAGAATAAGTCAGACTAATTGATAAGGGACCCTCCATTTCTGCCTTAATAAAAAGCCTAATTTTTCAGTCAGTGTATCTGAGCTCTCTGAATAACTGATGAAGACCATTACTATCATTTAATGTTTGTTTCAATTGATAAATGTAAACTTTTTTTTTTAAGTTTTTAACCTCTCACTACTATTGAAAGAATTTTGAGCACTAATATTACCTCTTGTCTTAGGCCATTTGTAGCCAGTTCGTACTGGCTGGAGTGTGTTCAGTATACCCTGAAATTTTTTTAATGCACTATTCTCATTTTGTACAATATGCTCCTCAGATCTTTCCTTCTGGTTTTAACATGAGTTAGCTATGTAAATCCCCCTAACATATTACTAGGAGAAAAAACTTTGATGTTTCAAATATCTGAAAGCTTCAGCATCTGCAATTAAAAGCGTATCTATTTAACTGCCTTAAGGGAAAAGAAAAAAACAAAACCGATTCAGCAAGAAAAGAATCAGGCTGCTGCAATCTTTCAGGTATTCTGGTACAAACATTTAAAATGTATTAAAAGGATGGATGGTTACACTCTTCTTCGGTTCTTGATAGCCCATGTTAACTCACAGTTACTGTTTCTCCAGAAAACATTGATGACAAAGAATTTGCTGTTGGACATGTTACTATTCCAATAACTTAAAGTTCAGATGTTTTTGCTCTGCCCAGTCTTAGAGCAATTGCACCTTGTGTAGATTGCGATTTATTTGTTTAGGTCTTTTGTACTGTGCCTAGCAAACTTACTTATGGAACATGCTTAGCACACTGACAGCATTTGTGAATAATCGTTCCGTAACTTTTGATATCTGTGGTATTTCGAACTTGTAAGTGATAGGAATTTTTCAAAATATATTGTAGAGTAAATTCTACAAGTTCAGAAGGGCATCAAATATAAATCCGTTTAATAAAATTAGTATTGAGAGTGAACTTCTACACCACTTTCCATGTAAGGATTGGAAGCTGCTTTATTAATATGAATTAATCCTCTCAGCAGCATCCTTGTGAGGTAGGTAAGACTTACCCTTCTACATTACTGATATGTAGAACCAAGTGATTTGTATTCCATTGTATACCGTGATTTGTATACCATCACACAAGCAAGTCTGTGGAAGAGACAGAAAACAGCCCAGTATTCCTGACTACTACTCAGCTGGTCTAATTATTGGACATACCAAAAAATGTTTAAGTACACTTATGCCATTTAACATTTAAATCATATAATCTTTTAGAATAGTGAAAAGTCAACAGAATGTATATTTATAAATATAATACAATATATGGAAACACTTTCAAGGGGTTCAGTTTGACTACATAAACTAGCGCAGAAAGAACATTGAGAACAACATCACAAACCAATAGCATTTTTGCTTGACATCAGTCTTTCTTCATTTTTCAGCTATGCTCTATAGCTCCCTTTATCCTGTTTTGGCTTGAACACATTTCAAATACGTTCTAAGGGATTTAAAGTTTAAGTATATTTTAATTATACCAAGAGAGGACTTGCGAGCAAGGATATTACTGGAGTTACAAATTAGCACGATAAGAACAGTCGTATACACCATGAACCTGTTAAACATATGGATACTGTAAAATGCCTCAGATCTTGCTCTAATTTGGGATCACTTGGTAGTTGAAATCCTGGCATCAATTGAGGTCTTTATGCCAAAAGAATTTACATTTCTTCCCAATATAATTAGAGCTTTTTTTCTAGTGTGTGGTTTGTTCACCTGATATCCCGAAAGAGCTGCATATAGGAGCTGCTGGAATTTTCAGCTGCCGTCTCCTTTGCCTCAGGGCCCACAACGGAATTCAAAGCTCTATGACTGCCACTATTCTGTACTACATTATAAAGGAAGAACCTGTGGGGAAAGAAATTCAACAATATTCCTCCTGGAGGTATCCATGCAAGCTAAATTATTTTTATTAGAGATTTGTATTGCAGTAATGCTCAAAGGATGAATATGTCAAAGCCCAAAATGTGTTGCATGTTGTACGAATGCAGAGTCAGAGAAAGTTCCTGACCCAAAAAGCTTACAAAGTGCATCAGTGCCAGGCCAGAGCATGAAGGCAGTGAACCAATTACCTTTCATGCGGCGTGTCTCTAGTCCACTCCTTGTATAGGGTAGATCCTTTTCAAGGGGTTATTCACACAACCTAGTGCAGAGTTTGGACCTGGTGGCTGAAAGTGAAAAGCCTCCAGTCCACTAAAAAGGTGCTCTGTGGCCTCTGTAGGTAGCTGACAGGGTGACCATCTCAGATGGGGGCTTAGGAAAAATGGTCTGAATACATAGGGATTAACTTTGCTTGGAGAAAGTACTCACTTAACCTCAAGGTCTCAGAGGCCCTCATAGAAAAATGGAAAGTCCCTCTTTGTAATGGAAAGGATAGTCCCCGTAGGGAGGACTTCAGTATTGGATCTGTTCACCATCCCTCACAATCAGAGTTCCAACATTTGTCTTGAGATTGCAGAGCTTAGCAGGTTGCATTCTTGATTCCTTGGTCAGGCCCATTGGTGGCTTATTTTCATCTCCTTGTACCTACCCATAATCAATACAAGTATTATCAAAAGGTAAAGAAATGCAGGCTCCAGAACCTGTTTCAGTGGAATGGCCCAGCACAACTGAAAAATAAGACAGCCTCTCAGTCAGGGCTATGATTGCGTGTTCTTTGTCAAGGAGTTCTTGCAAATGCAAGTTTTTAGGAAAACGGTTTCAAATGTCTGTTTTCAAGATGAAAAATTCAGCCAGTAAATCCTATCAAAGGGTTTATATACTTTGACACACAGTAATTAACATCTTCCTTAGAAGTCAAGTATTTTGATCACCAGAAAAGGTGCTATTAATATGAAGATTAATAAAAAGAGGATTGCTAGAGTAACGAAAGGGCAAGAGGAGTAACTGGGTGTAAGGCATGTGTCCGTGCTTTATGGACTAGAACTGGGATGCAAAAGATGAAGGGGAAAACAAAAATAGAGTAATGTATAACTAGTCAAGTGGATTTAAAGTTTTCTTAATGTTAAATGTGTTTATTGCTTTTAATGTCTGTTGGCAGCTGTAATGAATGTCCTTTGATACCAGAAGTCATAGTTAATTCATATATCAAAAACTCCACTATGTTTACTGCAACTGGCAGTGGTCAGCTAAAGAAAGACAGCACTTTGGTGGGGTCAGTCAGAAATAACACAAGTGAATCAACATGAAAGCTGTCACAAGCAGAGAAAACTGACAGGATGAACAGAATGGCTGTAAAGAGTTAAAGGAATGAGAACTGATCTGATAAGAGGTAATGTATTTGAAAGGGAGAAATTCAAGAGTTACAGTAGTTCAAGAAATAGAGGCAAACTATGCAAATTGCTATGGCCTTTACAAATCAGCCTTTGCCAATCACTAACCATGTTGATTATTAAACTATTGTAAATTAATTAAGCTATGTAAAACTTGGTAGTTTCAGTTCAGAGGATTCATGCAGCCTTCCCCCCTTTTCCCCCCACTCCCGCCTCTGAAATGAGTTTTCAGATCCAAACTATGTAAAAATTGCTGATTTCATTTAGTTTCAAAACAGAAACCCAGGCTGAGCAAACAGGAAATGGAATTTAAAATTCTCAGGGCTTTAAAGGAGAGAGGTGCATTCCTGTCTACCAGCCATGGGTAGCAGAGTTCAAAACAGTGACAAGAGCTGTTATGGTGGGGCATTGTGGGATACCCCCTGCAAGCCACTAAAGTTGACATAAGTAATGCAGTGTTTACACTAATACTGCATCAACCTATGTCAAACTAAGTGTTATGCTCTCGTGAAGGTGGAGTTAAGTTGGTGTTAAATGAACTGTTAAATATAGATTTACTGTTTATCAAAGGTGAAGTTTACCTTCCTACAGATCAAGAGCTGCTTCTGATAACATTTTATTGCTGGAAGAAATATTGTAGAAGTTCCCTTTTTTAAGTTAGATTTATGTATAACATTCATTTAACATAAACTCTACCCCTTTCAAAAATAACCACCAGGGTACTTAATCTGGCGATTAAGATTCTTTAGCCAAGAAAAGGGTGTAATAACTACACAGACCCATGATTTTCTTCTCACTCATGGTGAGGGGCAGAAGTAACTCCATTGAACTCAACAGGGCTGCACTGAAGAGAGAAGAATCCAGTCCAAAAGGTATGTTGTCAGTAAAACAAAAAGTTTATATTATAGTAACTTTTGTCGAATCAAACACAAGAGTAGACATATATTGTGTGGAGTCTTAACCTTCCTAAAGTAAGCTATTTAAACACAATGGGCTACCTATGATTGGCACTTAAAAAAAACATTTAGAAAACTGACAGGGTCAGTTTGGTGTGATTGGCCTAATTTAGACTCTGCTCCAAATGCAGACCATCATTCATTCCCCTACCATATATACAGGTTATGGTGATTAAATTAATTATGTCTGTCACCAGAAACACTTGAATAAAAATTGCTGTATGATCTAGCGTGTTTTTTTAAACCCTCTATAATCCAGTGGTTTTCAACCTTTTCTCATTTCCGGACCCCTAAAAAAATTTAAATGGAGGTGCGGACACCTTTGGAAATTTTGGGCACAGTTCATGGCCCACGTTTGAAAACCAGTGTTCTAATCCACAAAGAGTGAGATTCTATGCTGTGCCTCTAAGAGATTGAGCATAGACCTCACAGTCCAGGAGGGGACTAATGTGGCTTAAGTCATCTTTGTTTCCTCCTCATCCACGACTGCTCTGCAGCCCTGAGAGTAATTTAAACATCCTAGTGGACTAAGTTACAGCAGTCAATTACTAGAATTTCATGAGTTTTAGTGTTGCTTCCCACAACTCTGTCCCAAATATGCAACTGCTATAATCACTACATACACCCTTTGTACTAGGTTTTGTAGAAGACCATTTATGACAGACCCACCAACCCAGAGGACCCCCTCACAGCAAGACCCAGCATTTTATCATTTCTGCTTCTCATCCTGTGCCTTGGTATGTTGAGTTAGCCCTCCAGCCTGGTCATGCTGTAGTCCATCCACCCCCTGCGATATCAATATCCTGCACCAACACTCTCACACATGATACTAGTCATCCATACAACATCTACTGCCTATCCTGGCCTCCTCTTCAATCCTACTTTTCTGTCAGAATAGGGTGGTTCCCAGACTTCTCCCCATAACTAAAACTAAACTTAAACAGAACCAAATACCACTTAAATCATTCTAGTCATCCTGGTCTTGAGCTTTTAATCTCTCTGGGTTCTCTCCAGCTCTGTTCCTCTTCTGAAACACTGATTCACAGGGATGCTTCGCTAGAGTTCTTTCCCCTTTTCGACATAGTCTACTACAAGGAGTTCTGTCCATTCCTGTGGCTATTCTGTCCTTTTGCCAGAAAATCCCAAGAGTTACTCCCCCCCTAGCCCTCCTACCTGCTTGGTTTCTCTTGCTTCTCTTAGTTCTCCCCTTTATGAGGACCCAGTTCGTCCCTGGCTGTATGCACTGACAAATTGTGCCTATCACACCCTCCAGGTGCTACCAAGTGGGCTAACTGAGCCCTTAAGTGTCCATTACTACCTTTACTACTACTGTGGGGTATATACATCTCATCACACAGCAGGTGGAATTCTCCCCTTTTTGGAGTTAGGCCTTAGATCCTTTTTGCCTTTCCAAACCCTTCTGCTTAGCATAAAAGGGGGAGTGCAGGGGGGACAATTAATATTTTTCTTGATTTTTTGTGAGTTTTAAAGAATTGATATAGTAAATTTACAGTGAAGTAACAAGCAGGTATACAAATTGATATATAGTTGTTACAAATAAATGAACACCTTTTTGGTACAGTGTTATATATAATTTGCGACATGGATTGTGGGCTCTATATAATTGTGCAAAAATAGAAAACCTTGTGTAAACATAATTAAATACAAAGTGAGAGTTCACATTCTATTGTTGAGGTGCTGGTTGTGATCCTATAGTTAAAGCCGAGTTCAATTTTGCACTTAAAGCAGGGATTCAAACTCTGTTATATATTACAAACTACTGCTCTTTGAGTATAGAATATTTTTTAGAGAATTTAAAAATAACTCAATTATTCTGAGCTAAAATGAAATTAAAAAAATGTGTCCTCTGAGAATTCTGACAGCTGTTTAAGTCTTTTCTTTGACCCAAATTAGCCTAATTATAGAATAAGTAGACTCTTCAATTTTCCATATAGTTAAAATTGTTATAGGCTATATTTGAAAAAAAAATGTAATGAAGTGATATTATTAATGACTGCTGCAGCCAATTGTTATGATTATATAGGCTAAAGAAAGTGGCAGGTCAGTGGTTCAGGCAACTCTTAAGTAGGACCATTGTGACATCAAAAATAACCCAACCAATCACTACCCTTCTTTTACAGTTAATTTTCAAGAAAAAATTCAGTTGGCTTTAAGGTGTCAGTGATATGAGGAACACGTGTTAAAAGCTTGTATTGGAAGCTGTCACTGCCCTTTGAAGATTCCATAGCTTCATACTAACTTGGGCATCAGTGCTTATAAGGTTCCACAACACTGATCCGTCCATTCCCCTGACATTTGAAGGACTGATCCTGTGCCCATTAAAGTCAATGGTAAAGCTCTCAGAGACTTCAGATGGACAGGAGCAAGCACTGAAACAGCACCACTAGGGAAAGATGCAGAAACATAGGGGGAGGCCTTAAAATGCAGACTCTGGGCTGCTTCTACCTCTTCACATAGTGACCTCTTCTCAAATGCACAGTCAAATAAAAATTAAGAGACAGGCTCACCAGTAAACAGTTCAGATGCTTTGCACTCCTCTGTCAGCGCAATGCAGTGTAAATCTAGTTTAAGTGGCCAGTGCAATCTGACTGTGGTGCGCTGCTCTAGTGTCCTGATGAATCTACTCTCAAAAGTTAAAATGAATACAAATATATAAATAAAAATTAAGATTATTACTGCCTACTTTCAAACCACTAGAAATATTGTAAGGTAGCATTTTCTCTTTCAGTTTCATGTTCATGTTTGTTATGACAAACAGCACTTACATTTATAAATTATCATCGTGTTTTGACTTTATGACATCAGTTTCAACTTTATGATGCTTGATCTGACATTGTTCCTATGGGAAATTCAAGTTATGATGTTTTCGATTTAGGACGCGATTTTCAGGAACTAATTGTGCCTGTATTCCAAAGCCACATATTACAAGCCAAGGAAATTCAGAGTTAAGGTTAGACTTAAAAGAAATCCAAACATATCAAGGTACAGGAAATGCATATTTAAGGAACCCAAACACCCATAACTCTACCCTATATTGTCACCATGGGAGAGCAGGAAAAATGAAAATCTTAAGTGTCTTCAGTTTAATCTAATCTGGGATGAACCATAGAATTTTCATAGCCCTTTGCACCAATATAGGTGATGTATATTTGTGTGTGTTTCTGGACCACTGGAGGTGGGTGTGTCCCTGCAGAATCTTGATTTACTAGGGAATGATTACTGCAAAGTGCCAACTCTGGTTATGCCAAAATCAAGCTGTCATAAATATAAAGGGAAGGGTAACCACCTTTCTGTATACAGTGCTATAAAATCCCTCCTGGCCAGAGGCAAAGTCCTTTTACCTGTAAAGGGTTAAGAAGCTCAGGTAACCTGGCTGGCACCTGACCCAAAATGACCAATGAGGGGACAAGATACTTTAAAATCTGGAGGGTGAGGGGAAAATGCTTTTGTCTGTTTATGTGATACCTTTGCCGAGAACAGATCAAGGATGCAAGCCCTCCAACTCCTGTAAAGTTAGTAAGTAATCTAGCTAGAAAATGTGTTACATTTTCCTTGTTTTGGCTTGTGAAATTTGCTGTGCTGGAGGAAACGTGTATTCCTGTTTGTGTCTTTTTGTAACTTAAGGTTTTGCCTATGGGGATTCTCTATGTTTTGAATCTGACTGCATGTAAGATTATCTTCCATTCTGATCTTACAGAGTTGTTCTGTTTTTTTTTTCGTTCTTCTAATAAAATTCTGTTTAAGAATCTGATTGGGTTTTTTTGGGTCTTAAAAATCCAAGGCTGGTTTGTGCTCATCTTGTTTATTCTCAAATCTCCCAAGGAAAGGGGGTATAAGGGCTTGGGGGGATATTTTGGGGAAATAGAAACTCCAAGTAGTCCTTTTCCTGATTGTTTGTTAAATCTCTTGGTGGTGGCAGTGTTTATCTAATTCAAAGACTTTGTGCCTTTGGGAATTTTTAACCTAAGCTGGTAGAAATAAGCTTAGGGGGTCTTTCATGTGGGTCCCACATCTGTACTCTAGAGTTCAGAGTGGGGAAGGAACTCTGCCACAAGCCTTTGAAGGCTGATCACCAAGGGGAATAGGGGCAGGGTTGTGTTTTGCCCTCTTTCAAGAGGTTGGGAGGAAAAGGATTTGGGGATCTAAAAACTGAGGGCTTGTCTACATTACCACTTAAGTTGATGTAAGTTATGTCGCTCAGGGATGTAAAAAAGCCTCCTCCCTGAGCAACATAAGTTTCATAGACTTAAGTCGGTCTCCACACCACATTATGTCAGTGGGAAATGCTCTCCTGAGGACATAGCTTCTCACTGAAGTGAAATAATTAGGAGCACAGCACATCTTTACCAGATGCGCTACAGCATTACAGCTGTATGGTAGTGTAGACTGGCCCTGAGTTTAAATAAATTCTGGATCTGCCTTTTCATTTAGAAATTGGACAGCAACTTGTGTTCAAGGGGCTCCCCAATGAAGCTGGAGGGTTGGAAGGACTTTGGCCTATTAGGGACGGTAGTGGGGTGGTCACCCCACTCCGGCCTTGAAGAGGTTAAACAGCCCTGGGAGAGGGCTGCCCAGGGGAGCAAATAGTAAAAGCAGCCCTGGAGAGGGTGACTGGAATAAGAGGAGTGAGAACAGCTTGGGGAAAGCTGAGTGAGTAGCTGACCACAGGTGTGGCCAGCTCATTCAGGGCCCAGCTGGCCCAGGAGCTGAAGGAGTCTCATTCTAGCCCTGGAGTGGGAAGGGCTAGCTGCTTGGGAGCAAGGTACCTAGAGCAGAGCAGAGCTGTGTTGGGGAATAGGGCAACGGAGCTGGGGAGCTCCAGCCTGGCAAACCCCCAGGCTGCAGGCCTTGAGGAAGGCCTATGAAAAGGTACTGGGGCTTCAGAGGGGCAACCCAAGGATAGGCAAAGGCAGCAGGTCCTAACCCCTTGCCAATGATGAGTGGCCATATAGACTGCAGTCTGCCCCAGTGAGTGGGGGCTAGATGATGACTGGCATTAACCACTGAGCCAAGGTGGGTTTGGAGGGCTGGGGGTTCTCCTGGGAGGGGAGACCAAGAGCAAGGGGGTACTGCGGTGGGCAGAACCCCTTACTGAATCTGATCCCTCATGTAGCTAAGTTTGAGGATCTGGAACATCCCTAATGTGTTTCCACAATGGCTTTTGAAAAGACGAAGCACTCCTCTTGAGTTCTATAGTTCAACCCCATCCCTTGGAGCATTGGAACATCAGGGCACTAGCCCATATCAAAACAATCTTTACAAAATTCTCAGGCAGGACCAACTCCAAATTGCATCTGCAAATGGGTGAGAAAATAGTTACTTGCACCAGGCCAGCTTTGAAAATTTTGGTATTCTAATGGTTAAAGACTTTGAAAGTTTTAGACACAGGTCTCTAGCACCAGAAACATTATGATTCCCGTGTTACCTTGCATAATACTATATTCAGTCCAGCAAGGCTGTATCACTTTTTTGTGAGAGTCATTTTTCGTCTGTATGCTTTAATGCTTTCCCTACTTGCAGAAAACAAAAGTCTAACATATTGGATTCATGCTGAGGATCACAATTATAACCAAAGACAAAATGATCTAGGTTTATATAACCCCCAAATTAGTAGTGATTTTTAAATGAGCTTGCAGAGAATATTGTTATTTCAAATGAACTTCTTAAAAAATTACTTCCAGGCATATTTAAATGTTTTGAATTACTTTGCATAAGCAGTAATGTTACTTTTTGCTGCATATGCCTTTACAAAAAGTGTTAATAAAGAATGTTAGGAAAAATATTTTTAAAATCACAGCCATATATTTCATTGTACCTGAGAAAAACTAAGAAGATGATCATAATCAAATACATAGTATTTCATATATTGAATCTTTAGGGCCCCTCCCCATATTAACTAATAAGATATTCAGAATGTTTTGGTTTCTGTGTTTCTGGAAAAAAATACTTTAAAATCATCAGCAATGACAACAAAAACATAGAAAATGTTAGCACTATTGCAATGCTCAACACTTACTTAGGGCCAACTAAGCATCTGCATGGAAGAAAGTTAAAAGCCAAGGCCATCTTCATTTGCAGTGGGGACATAGGAGGACAGCTTCAAGGAGTGAGGATCAAAAAGGCCAATAGCACCTGTAGGAAAAAATGTTTCTCAACAGCCAGTATCTCAATTTAAGAGTCAATTGTGTGTATTTAATGAAGGATATAGCAGGGGAAAATTAGACTCTTACTTTACAGAACAAATATATAAAGAGCAGTGGAGTTCCTTGGCTTTTTATGTCCAAATGAAATTCAAAAGGTACCTTACACGCATTAGCGGAACATACTTGATTTTCTGGCTCATGCCCCTGAGAGTTTAATACCCTGAAGAACCTAATAATTATTATCCGTAGGAAACCAGTCAACTAATGTCTTAACTCATTTCCTAGGGTCAGCTCTGCACGTCACTTACTGATTTGAATTCTTTAATCTTAACATAATTACCTAATAATAAATATTACATAACATAAGAAATAACTTCTTGTATTAACTACCAATAAATGTAATAATTAGTACAGCATATTTCAGCTCTACATCTCATATTCAACACCTCAATTATTCAATACTCAGTTGCTTTGTACTTTGATATGTAGATTTATATGCCTTTTGTCTTTGTCTAAGAATGCTGAATTCATAGGTGGGCTAACTGCACCCCTGACTTCTTCATGGTCTGCTCGAGGAATAACTTCAGGTTTTTAACCATTATCTGTCTCTGGTAAGGGAACCCATATCCCTCTTCCATGGGATTGGAATTTTAAGCTGTAGCCCCAATGCAATTCACTGTGCTACAATCCCTAGCCCACAAAGATATGTATAATGTGTACAAGTAGCATTCATAAAGTTAATAAATAAGCTCCCAAAGTTACATGTGGTTGTAATATCAGTCAGACATGTCAAACTGACTAAACCACTAGTCCTTTAGCTAGAGTTCAATATCCTGTCGTAATGGAAACCTCCCCTACACACACACATACTTTCATGACAAGATCCTAACAAAGCATAGGTTTATAAATGGCCAACTAAAGAAATTCCAGAAGTATCAGTAGACTGGCAAGATTATCTCCTATGATTCAGCCACCTGGTGCCGTTCTGGTGGCACAAAGGGGCTGAAAAGTTACCAGATCTCCCCAACTGGGTATTCATCTGGTGTGGAGAGTTCTCAGAAGGCATGGAGCTAGTCTAGCCAACTCCTACCACAACCAGTGATGGAGGTATGGGGGGCCATGGCTGGAGCCCTAATGCATTCTGGGTATTGTCTGTTACATTAAGGCCTCTTGGGGCAACACACAGATGGTAATTTTTTAGAGCAACTCCCATGAGTCCCCTATACCAAGGGAATATCCAGCTATCCCCGTAGGCCAGTTTTCAGATTGCTTTTCACCTTTTGGGGGCTGAAGGTCCTATTTAATTTTGGGGATCTAATTTCAAGTATTCACATATTTCTATTATTTTTCTAAGCTCCTGGAAGAGAACTATGAAATCTTACCATAAATATACAGTGTGGACATCACTAGCACACATTTGAGAGAAAAATATTACTACTGGATTAAAATACAGACATATTCAAATTCTCTTAGTGTATGGTTAGAATTTGTTTTAAAAGTGGTCATTTGCAGTCAAAGAGAGATTTCAAGCTATTGTTTATGTAAAATTACTTTCAAAATATAATCCTGAGGTGTAATCTGATCATTTTTCAATCCAAAGAGCAATGTGGATAACGTTCCAATATTTTCTCTTTTTTTTTTTTGGTAATTCTGTCATTCTGGTCTTTAATGACTACTTTATGGTACTCTGCCACAATTTTTTTTTTTAAAGATACTTCAAGGCATTTAAAATCTATTACCCTAATGATCCACTTTGCTATATGATACTAGCTTTATGCAAGTATAAATCTATTGATTTTAATTGAGATACATCAGTTTAACATTGGTCTAATATTCTGGCAATCCGGTCCTATATATTTGCAAATGATTATCCCAAGACACACTAATATTGCATGGGGAGGAGCTGAACCCCCTAAAAACAACCATTGTAAATATTGATCCCAGTACATCAATATATATATATATATATATAAATCACTCTAGACTTTCTGTTCAAAACATCTCGTAATTTCTTGAGGAAGTTCTATGGTCTGTATTATACAGGAGGTCAGATGAGACAATCAGAATTGTCCCCTATGACCTTGGAATCTATGAATCTATAATAGAAAAACAAATCCTTTAAAAGTGTGTGTGTGTATTTACTGTGTCCTGGTTCTAAATCAGAGTCTGTAAATTATTTGATACAAAAGTTTTAGAGATTTAAAAGATACAGCAATGACATTTGTTCAAGAAGGCATGCAACCTCATGCATTGAATTTGGTGTAATTTATAATTAGGGGCCTTCAGCAATGGAGTCTACTTTAACAAATGCACCATGGTTTGATTGCTTTCCTTAACACTGAAAAATATATGCTCATTTTAACAAAAAAAAAATTATGTTAAAGGCAATATTAACTATTTAGGTATCGGTCGTCTGAATGGCAAAATGTGTATATAGTGTTTTAAGCCACAAAAATGGAGAAATTTTGTTGTTTTTGGACATAAGCTGTATTTTCTTAGGCTCCCCTATATAATTTTCTAAACATAAAATGAGGTCTCTCTAGAATGTTAATGTGGCTCATTTGGAAAACTTTTGGGTTCATGTTTTATACTAGCTTTTGAGGTTCTATCATTTTCTGGCAATACAGTGTGGTACTAGGGCAACAGGGGAAAGGAGTTACTGTTACTGTGCTAGGAGTGCCATCCTTCAGATGAAAAGGAGGGTAGGGTACCTTTTAGTATCTCTAACAAAGCCATCAACATTGGAAACTTTGTTAACATTTGCAATAGGGAAGACAAGAGTTAAACAAATGTGGAGTTTCAACAACCCAAAGTGATTCTTTCAATATCAATATCCTAGCTGTAGCATGGATCTAGTTTGAAATTATTTTTTACCAAATTTTCATGGACTACATTACATGGCAATTTCCACAACAACAACTTTCCTGTTTGCAAGCAGTTCTGCTACTGTGTATGGTAATTTTACACTGGCAGTATTTCTCCTATGAATATAATTAAGAATCTCAGATTTCAAGGGTACCTATCCAGAACCTTTGCGCCAGCACTAAATGAACTTTAAAAAAAAATAAAAAAACAAGCTGCAGACCACATTTTCCTTTATTTTATATTGCAATTTCATATTCTTCATTCAGAAAATAATCACTGGGAAATAAAGGACATAAGGAACTTACTGAGATGTGATGAATTTCAGATATGAAAAACTAGTTTTAGGATGTATATCAAAGGGAAAACCTTCATCCTACAAACATTTCTGAATCTCAACTGATAAAGTGCAAAAGGCAATTTGTCTATTAGGTTTCTTATTAATACTTACATTTCAGTAGCATTCAAACATATATAAAATTATGTTACATGCTCCATAGTCTGAAAAGGAGAACAGGTATGGATAATTATTAATATTTTAAGATGTTTCAAACACATTTTCCATTTGTCAATTTTCCTGCTAGCTTTTCTAAACCACATACACAGATCAGAAGGTGTCCCCTAAAATATAAAAAAAAGCAGACAAGGGGAAAAAAAAATTAAAAAAAGCACAATATGGTTAAATGGCAAAGTGCAAGAGGTTATTTGAGCCAAATTTGTATCCTCTAGAAATCAGAAATACAACCCCATTGAACCCTACTGAAAGCAAAATTCTCAATGGGTAATTTTTTTTTTTTTTTTTTTTAAAACAAGCAAGTCTGTGAATGACTCACTAGATCTCAGAGACTGCTAGAAACCAACGGGTACACAGACATTGCACAACAACTAATGGCGTGCTAGATGCACCACGTGGGAGGGATCCCTTACTTTTATGGAGTCACACAGGCTTCATAATACAAGTTTATATTTTGACTTTAGCAGGCTCCATGAATATACAGTTGTCTTTTTGCACAGAGAAGATTGGGGCTTAAATTACTAGTGTGAATTATTCTTCACAGAGGATTTTTGAGAGATATCTACACCCACTCTTTTCTGGTAAATGAAATAAACTATGGTCGGAAACTAGGGTGTCAAAAGAGAAGGTTATGGAACAAATTGATAACTTATACAGCAAAACATCACTAGAATCAGATGATATATTTTATCCAAGAGGTCTAGTGAGACTTGAGAATGAAGTGGTTGAACTATTATCGGCCTAGATTCTGACACTCTTACTCTTGTGGATAAGTATCTTCAGTTGTCTCATTAACTTCATTGATATGAATGATGGACTAAGATACTATTCAGTGTAAGTCTCCTTTGATGTGAAGCCTACAAAAAAAAAAAAACTTGACAACAGTTGGCTGTTGGTATACTGAGGCCACACTGCGTACCGTGCTGACCAATATTGTCTCATTGTTTCCTTGTCTATCAGTATTCATCTGTTGTCTCTTGTCTTATGCTTAAGTTGTAAGCTCTTTAGGTCAGGAACTATCTTTTTCTTCTGCATTTGTACAGGACCTCAGACAGTGGGTGCCTGGTCTATGATTAGGGCTCCTACAGGATATGAGAATACAGAAAAGAATATTTCAAAGTGCTTTCTTTCTGTAGCATGTGAGGCCTAATACATTGAATAGGCAAAAAGGCTTCAGTGCTTAGAGGAGTAAGCAAAAAAAGTCTTTTCTACTGTATATGGTACTGCAAATTTTAAATGATTTGGTCATTCATTGTGGTGAAATATCTGAGGAGAGACTTACAGGATCAGAAAACACTTCAAGCTTAGCAATCAATTTAATTGTACAGTATTGGATTTTAACATTCTATTTACATACTTTTGCATTAAAAAAGAAGCAGAGTTTAATTTTCTTCTACTAAACTTATGGCTGGACATATGGACGTGGGAATCAGCATTACAAAATGGTCAGACATGTTCTGCTGGAAAATTCAGATGTGATGAAATTGAAACTTTCCACAGGAACATGTAAATTCCAAGGACATTTTCTAGAGAAAGTAGTCAGGCAGGCTTGCTGGCTGTCCAGCAGTCCTGAGTGTCTGGTTTCCTGCCAACCCAGGCTCCCCAGATAGCTCTTTCTTAGTGCTTTCTAACTCTCCAGGGGTGCAGACAGATTGAGAGTCCAGCCACATGTAGAGGCAGCTGCTCAGGAAGCCAGTTCCCTGACTTTCTGGGTAGTCAGGTCTAGGCCTCTAGATCCCTGGAGTGTCAGGTAGCCACAGGAGGCAGCTGACCACAGAGCATGGGGAGCTCAAGCTGTCAGGAAAACAGGCAGGACAGCTAGAAAGCTAGCCGGCCTTCCTAATTTCCACAGAAAGTTTCAATGGAATTGACATTTTCCTGTGGAATGTTTCAATTCTGTCACATCAGTATTCTCCAGTGAAAGTGTTCAGGGAATCAGGTAGCTGTGAGCAAACTGAAAAAATCTGTTTCAATTCTCCCTCTACAGCATTCTTCCTGCCATGAAAATTCAAATTTTTGACTTTTCCTCCTAATTCAGGATTTTTTTCCTAAAATTTTGAAATTTTACTCAAGAGGGAAACTCCATTTTCTGGAATGGAAAGAGGAGAGAAATTAGGCTTCTTATTCTTCCCATATTGTATGAGAGACTATGCACAACCCAGTTATGGCTTAATCTCACAATTTCATGAGAGTCTACTTCAAAGGGCTAAGTGTCCTCAACTCCCACTCAAGTCAGTGGAAATTGAGAGCACTGAGTGTCTCAAATTAGTCAGCACCTTGCAGAAACGGCCACTAAGAAACCTCAGGGAAAGATAAAAGTTAAACTTTGAATTAATCTGATAACAGACTAAGAATATATTTTCTCAACAAAATCAGTCCAAAAAGAAATGGAGTTTGTTGAGGGGAAATAGGCTAGTAGTATAAGGGGCCTACATTATCTGATCTGTCCGGAAGTAGGTCTTGTGACCCCTCTAAACTCCTCCCACCACACTCTCCCAATCAGGATGGGTTCCCCCCCCAATCTCCTCCAAATGCTGTCCCCCCTTTTTGTTTATGCCTTAGCTGATGTGCCCCTTTTACCCAGGTCCCTTTCCATGACTAGTCATGTCTGCTCAGAGCCACTCTCTGGAAAAATTGAAGAATTTTTCAAAAGAGCTTTTGCATTTTGATGTAGTTTCCAGTCGTCTTTCCTTTAGAACCCCCGAGGGTACAGCACCCATCAGCTTTCTGAACAAAGCGTCACATTTTTCTCAAATCTTTTTAGAATACGGAAGAACAGTGCCAAGTTTATTGTGTTGGGAGAAGGGTTCGTAATAATTTTCAGACACTTCATAAGAAGATACCCCAGCGCTAGTAGCTACTCTGCTCATGGAGGTGGGTTTTTTTTTACTGTGCTGGGCGAGCTCTCTCCCAGAGCTGGTCCTGCAACTACATGGCAGCACTTTAACATTGGTAGTGAAGACGTATCCTTAATTTAACAGTATTAAGCACAACTATAGTTAAAAATGGGGTTTTACCTGGCCCTGGAGAAAAGCAGCTTGAAGTTGCTATATCCATGCTAAACAGATCACACTGCAATAAAAAAAAATACCATTATTTAGTAAGGATAGCATGGACAAAGAGTGACAATATATATTTTCAGAGTTAAAAACAAGCAGCATACTTAGTCTTGCAGTTCAGCAGGTATTCTGTTGAAGATTGATTCTTTCAACAGAATCAGTCTCCAAAAAAACCTGAGGCTTTTATAGCATCTTTGTTTCAGAGTCTGTAGTTAGCAGTTTGATTCGGTCACTTACAATGCTGAATTAATAGATACTTAAGGAAATTAGGCGCCCTGCCCAAAGTTCCCTTTTGTGATCTGAGGGGTGGGGGAATTAAGTTGTCTGCACAACTGGGCTGCTTTTGGGTTTTGTTCTGTTTTTTGTTAGAATACATTTTTCTGTTTCAATGCAAAAACATCACTGTAAGGCCTTCTTACAGTATTAAACAGTAAATCACCATACACAACAATCCTTAATGTTACTGATATCCTTAATGTTACTGATATCAAGTCTAATGTATTGATTTTGTTTGGTTTTTTTAAATGTATTTCTTTCATGCTTAAAGTTTTGGGTTGTTTTGAAATAAGATGGATGTATCACAACCATAGTAAACTCCCTACAAATACCCACACCTTTTAAATATATACACATATATATATACACACACAGCAAATGCTTGTTCTATAGAAGTATGGTGGAGGTTTGTGAACCCTTGAAACATTTCAGTTTTAGGTTAGACCCTTGTTTATTTTTGTAAATATTATTTTAATGACTTTGAGTTGCTAGAAAGAGTGACCCATAGCATTCAACCAACCCCTGAGGTTTTATTTAAACTGTCCAATAGAGTTCCACCAGCTCCTAGGTTATATTTAACCAGCTCAGCAGAGGTCTACCAACTCCTGGGGTTATATTTAAACTGTCCAATAGTGTCTACTAGTGCCTGAGGTTTTATTTCATTTAATGTTAATCAGAGCTTACCATCTCCACCCACCCACCTCCCTTACTGTGTGTGTACACCCATCAAACTTAATTACTGATCACTAATACCTTTAACTCTGATGGCAACAGGGATGGGTAATCACATCTAGACCTACAGATTCAATTGAGTCATCCTTGCTATTCAGTGGAGGTGTGGTTAAATCACCAGCTCAACAGGGTGCATCAGCTTGCATTCAAACACATGTCTCAAACATCCCTGTTTTATATAGAAGCCTCTTCTTTTTTGGCTGTTATTTTAAACACATTTGGGACAGGTCCTGAAGGGTCAGGGCCTAGATTTCATCGATGGTAGCCCCCTTATACTACTAACAGTGTAAGTCCTCCCACGGCTTGTTTTTATGCAACCCCATGTCATTTCCTAACCCCATTACACCCCACCCTCGACCGTCACTTCTTAATCATTCGTTTACCTGAGCAACATCTTTTCTGTTAACCTTGTCCACCAGTGATTCCCATGAGCCATGGTCACCTTCCTCCATAGGACTAAGAAACGAGAGGCCATCACACTTGTCGGGCTGCCTCATGAGTGCTTGGGTTTCAGGATCGGGTTCCAACATATCCATCAGTGGCTGGGCCACGGGGCTCCCCATGGCCGCTCCCTCCTCAGAACTCTCTCTGATGTAGGGCTTCCTTCATCGGTGATCAAAGGCTCTCAGAGCTAAAACAAAATCTGAAGTTTTCACTGTGGTGATGAAGGAGTCCATATTTCTCTCAGCATTTCCACAATTTCTAAAACATGCATTCTTGGAATGAAATGGCCTCTTCTGTGCCATGCTGTAATGCCTGGGGGTGGTGCCATGCTCTGATTGGTACAGGGCAGTACGGGAAGCTCTTAGAGGGGTCACATAACCCACTTCTGGATGGATTACCCCACCCTGGAACACACACGGATTGGTCAAATCTCCTCTCTGGGTGGTCCTATGGGGGGCAATCCCCACCTGATTGGTAGGGGGTGGTGGGAGGAGTTTGTACAGGGGTCACATGACACCCCTTGCCTCCAGTCATGTATCCATCTTGACTCAGGAAGTAATACCTCCAGGGGGGCAGTCTTAGGGTGACAGGGGCCTGAGGGGTCAGGGCCTTCGTTTGATTCATAATAGGCCCCTTATACTTCTTAGGCTCAAATTCCTTTCAAATAATGATTATGCAGAACATCCTGCTATTTGTAAATGTGCTATCTTTAAAAAAAGGCCATTTCCCAAGTGAGTGAACATGAAGTCATTTTAGGATCTGAAGGAAAACAGGGATCCTGTGAGTGTAAATATGCAAATATAAATAAGCAGTGAAGTGGATGGAAAAGTTAGGCCTCTCTGGAGAGAAGAGCATGTAACTAGTGTGCTCCTCCAGTGATCATCATGCACCAACAGCGAGAAGTTAAAGACATTCAAATTAGAAATAAGGGACACATTTTTAACAGGGAAGGTGATGAACCACTGGCACAAACTACCCAGGGAAGCAGTAGATTCTCCAACTCTTGATGTTTTCAAATTAAGACTGGATATCATTCTGGAAGATATACTTTACTCATACAAGTTCTTGGACTCAATACCAGACTAACTGGATGGAATTGTGTTGCCTGTGTTATGAAGGAGGTCAGATTAGACTATCTAATTATCCTTTCTGGCTGTAAATCCTATGAAAAAGAAAAAAAAAAACCTTTTGAAGTATGAAGTCTACAGTGTATATGGCTACTCCCCATTTTAACACCCTCAAAATAGGAGTGTGCTGCTCAGCCCTGTTCAATCACGTTTTGGGAGGGAAAAAAAGGGGAGAAAATGGAAACAAAGTTCCTATTCTTTGTTCTGTTTCCCCCAACAAGCAAATTGTGACTATTCTGCTTTACTGATTCCTGCTTTATCCAAAAAAAACAAAACCCAACAACCCAGGAAACAAACCAAAAATCCCCCCAAAACTAAACCACCACCACCACGCAACACAAGGTTACCCAGGCTTGAGAAAAATACTATTAAAAAGCAACAGAGCATATTTTCCTAGATTTTTCTATCTAGCCAAAGAGCTCTGGTTTCTACCAACCCTGAACATGCACATTCACTTTTGTCCCAGTCTCTCCTTTTATGTGGCTCAGAACACCTGGTTCCCAATTGCTAGTTGAAGATAATTAGACTTTAATCATCACCAGTTATATTTTCACTTGCAAATCACTGGAACCTCTTGCATGCCCAATTAGCATATTCTGACTCATCTCCCACCTGCAGGCAATTATGAAATACTTAAATGGAGTAACCCTTAATCCACCAGTGTTTCAGATTGTCTTTCAGGGTGCAATCTATGATGGTACTTAGGTGCCTAAGTCCCATTTTTAGGCACCATAGAGATCCACTAAAATTCCTATTTGACTGGTACCTAACCCTGTGGGTGCCCAAGCTCACTTGGCCACATAGGTTTTTGCCTCTGGGCATGCAATCTCCCTCATTCTAGGTTCCCACATGCCTATTTTCCATCTAAACCCAGGTTAGAGCACTAACCTGAGAGGATTTGAACAGAGATATGCCACCTTTCTCCCCCTCAAGAGGAGAGGAGACTTGAAGCAGGGGCTCCCACATCCCAGCTGAGTACCCCAATCACTGGGCTAAAAGTTACACGTGAGGTGGTCCTCTGCCACCTCCACTCCCCAGGTGTTTTGTGGTAACTTGCTTGAGGGGCCCCCACTCTGAGTACTCCCACTGGATCAGACTCTCTCTCACACACACACATTACTTGGCTGGAGGAGCGTCTGTTTTCCCCAAGTTCATGGATCACTATTAGAGGCATGTACCTCCTTCAGGTATCAGGGGCTTAGGATACTTCCTTCTTGCTGGCAGCTCCCTTTGGCTAGCTTAGGCAGGGAGCTGTCAGGCCTCTTAAATTGTGGTTCACAAAAGCCAGCAGGCTAATCTCTCCCACTTCACTGTATAGGGTGTCTAGGCACCTGCCACTGGCCTTGTGGATTGTAGTGTTGTTCCTGTGATTTTCTAGGTACCTACAATTTAGGTGCCACGATGCTCAGTGTTGTAATGCCTAAGTTCCTTTATGCATCCAGGCCCAAACAGGACATGAATGAATTGCATTTCATGAATAAACTTGCAGAATGCCTGGTCAAATGCTATATTTCACCAGAAACTGCTGCTAAGGAGTATTTACACCCTGTTAAAAGGTTAACTACAGAGAAAACCTTTAAGCATTCTCACAGGACAGTAAAAAAGCCACTGCATACCACTGTCCAATCCTTTCAATTTTCTTTCACTAGCTTAACACTGCTAAGTGAACTAGAATATATTTCTAAGCATCATTGGCATGTCAATTAAAATATCAAGCACAGATTTCTGCTGCTTGAATTCTTATCTGCAGGACTGGCAAACAGGTAGTTTTCAACTGCAGCAGGGTTTGACTCTCACTACAAAAGATACATTTTTATTTGACCTTCAAGCAACCAGTTTTTAACTCTTATTCAGCTTATTATTGAGTTTACTAGATAGTAAAATTCTAGTCGAGACTACAATCTTTCATTTAAAAAGAATCCAAATTTAGCTTTCAACTCATTGGGATTAGTGACATATATACAATTATTATTCACATGACATAAATGTTTGCAGGCTTAGTCGCAAATTCTACAAACATTTACTCATTTTTAATTCTATGCACATGAGTAGTCCCAGTGACTTCCAGGGGACTACTTATGTGTCTAGAATGATTTACATGTGTAAAGCATTTGCAGATATATGACATTGGATTATAAATTCTTTGAGGCAAGGGCTATATCTTCCTCTGTGTGCCTATCACACTGTGTGCACTATTGGAAAACAAAAATTGTATTACATTCTACTAAATTAGAAATATTTTATACCAGTTTTCAGAGAAACTGGAAATATTTTGTAGAACCCTAAGTTGGATTTAGAAGCTATTGGGTACATTTTTTTAAATGAAAAAAAAATGCTTGCTGGATTTTGGTACTTTGAAGAGGAAAAAAAATGGTATTGTATAAACACAGTAGCTGCTTTTTGTGCGTGTTTTTCCTTCTCATGCTTTAGAATCTCTTTACTACAGCAACCTAGTTCCAGAGAAGCCATTGACTGTTGATGAAATATGCATTTTTAAAGTGTTCTACAATATATTTACATGATAGACTGTAATGGATCCAAAGGCACTAAGTCAGTCTATCATGTTAACTCATACACTTTAAAGATATTTTATTCTTTGTCTTTTATATTAAAGAAAAAAAAACCCTAATATAAAAAGCTATTTAAAAATAATACCAAAGATTTGGCTTAAAAATAACATAAGTGAGGTCATTCTGATTTAAGGCTGAAACTGCATTCTGTATTTACAAGTAGATACACGTATAAATAATAAGCATGGCAAAAGAAATATGCAACTTAATAGTCAAATACAGCACATTAGTGCCTAGTCTAGTTAAATCAATTACAGCTCCTACAGGGCATCTGTAGAAAATTTTGTGCCCACACACGTAAATGCCACAAATGGTCTGTGAATGGTTTACAGAAGGTCTAATTGCTATTTAGAACAGTTTATAACCAGTTAAGTGTCACCTACTTCAATCTGACCATATAGAGTCCAAGTATAGGTGCAGAGAGGCTGAACCAATTTACCTATGATCATCATCACACTTCAGTCTTATAGCACATTGGTAGAATTTGCAAGCCTACCAGAGTGCATTGATTCTGGGAACTTGACTCAGAATTGTGCAAGTGAGCTGTAGCTCACGAAAGCTCATGCTCAAATAAATTGGTTAGTCTCTAAGGTGCCACAAGTACTCCTTTTCTTTTTGCGAATACAGACTAACACGGCTGTTCCTCTGAAACCAGAGATCGCTGTAACTCAAATGTTTTAGAAGAGTGCTAATATGTATGCAGAAGAAAACAAAAACCAATTCAGTATAGCTGAAGTGCTTAAACAGGTTCAATTACAAATGGTTTGTTTCTCTAAAGCAGATCATGCCTAGAACCAGAAAAAAAGAAATCTGTGTTCAAACCCTTAGCTAGGCTGCTTATCTGACTTTTTCCAAACACTTGTAGCTGTGAACGCTTACATTCCTACAACTATCGCTCTCCCATCTCATAACCTTGGCCCTTATTAATGAAATATCCATACACACACACACAAGATGTGACCATCGTAGTCTAAGATCCTGATAGCAATGGATGTTCAGTGCATGCAAGTGCCTTATTATATACTATTTTTCTATATATTGGGACTTGTAACTGCTTTGATGTTTGTACCATAAATGCTGTAATAAAGTGGTCACAATAGACCAGAGGTAATTAAGTAAAAATATAAGCCATATTATTTTGAACATTTTAATTATTCTAAGGAAAATGGGCCAGAATTGTAGGTGCACGACAACCACTTTGGAAACATCAGCAGATTCTAGCCCTAAAGGTGCTGCAATCAGCTCAGGAAAGATTTCTGGTACACAGAATTATTGCAGGGGCTCTTATGTCATTGCTCATCCATGCTGCCAGCATATCAGGAGAAAGTGGGCATGGCCAAAGCAAATGGGGCATGACTGGGACACTCCTTGCTTGCATTTTCAATACCTTATGGCTGTTTGTAGACAGCATAATGCTCAAATAAATTTATTAGTCTCTAAGGTGCCACAAGTACTCCCTTTCTTTTTGCGGATACAGACTAACACGGCTGCTACTCTGAAACCTAGCATAAGTTAGAGCATCCTCAAGGTTTCCCAACTCAGCACAAAGGAAAAGGCCCTGCACAGAGCACTCACCTGGGATGTGGGAGACCCCAGTTCAGAGGGAGAGAAAGAATTTGAACTGGGGTCTCCCACCTCTCAGGAGGGGGCTCTAATCGCTAAGACATGGGATATGTTGATGTAGGACTCCCTCAATCTCTTCGGTTGAAGCTGTTCCAGTTTGGATAAATAATTAAGTAATTACTGGGTGAGAGAGAACATGCAAGAGTGAGAGAAAAAATGTGTAGCTTGGTGGTTAGGGCACTCACTTGGGAGATCCCAGATTCAGACTCTCTGCTCCAATCACTCTGATTATTGACCCTGTCATTGTTGGGGAAGTTGATATATGGTATCCTGGAACTGCTCCAGGGCACTGGAGGCTATAGATTGGCTCATGCCAGTAGCTTCTGCAGTGATGCACGGGAAGGATCTGAATACCAGTAGGGAAAAGACAGTGCTGACCTGTGTGACAAAAGATTGTGTCTGGCTCCTGCATGTGGTGGTGGAGATATCCTTCTGCAGAGTGTCACAGTTGAGAGAATGTCTGAATCCTGCTTGTAGAGCTGGATGCAGGCTCATTGACAGATCCCCAGGACACTGAGACAGGGGTGATATATTCTTGCAAATGGTGGAAACTTAGGTGCTGAGTAAATTTAGGCACCTACAGGATTAGGTGGCAGCCAAACAGCAGTTTCATGAATTTAAGGGGGTCTTGCACAGGGACGTAGGTGTGGGTGCCTAAGTTGCTTTGTGGTTCACACCCAAAATGACCACATTTTAAAAGATCATTTCCTACATATTAAATGAAGACTTTAGTGTAAAAACTCTGAAACTTTGAAAAGTCACAATTCTAGCAAAATAATTAGATTTATCCTAGACTAGCATGGTTAGAGTGCATTAATGAACATCATTGCAGAGCAACTGCCATAAAATCAATATAGAAACATGAGAAAAAAGCATTAGTGCTTTCTGTTTACAGTCACAAGAAAGGACTTGAAATTCAAATGTTTAGAAAAGAATAATGAATTTGAACTAAGACCATTTTTTTCCAAAAGCAAGTATAGTACTCTACCATACATTAATAATGCACTAGCACTGGTCTCAGAAACTTTAATACAAAATTCATGCACAAAATATTTTGTAGTGAAAGATTTAAGGCTGAAATTGTGTCTAACATGGAGTCCAACATTCAAAACCAATATTACACCTTATTGTAAACATCTAAATCTTTGAAAGACCCAAACATTAGAAAGTCTGGAAGAGATCAGCTAAATGATCCAGTCAATTGCACTGTCTTTAGTGGGGAAAGTCCTTTAAATGGACAGTAGAGAATGGGAGAAGCCAAAAGGGCATGGGGGGGGGGCTCTCTCCTCCCACTCCTTTGGTTCTCTGCTCTTAGTCATTAGCTGGGCTAAGGGAGATGTGGTCAGCTGATTGGCTGCTGGGTTCTCCCCCACTCCTTAGACTATTTAAGCTAAACCTGAGCTTTTCACAAGCCTTTCATGCTCTGGCTGGCTGCAAGGAAGCAGTTCTTGTTCAGCCATGCCTGGCATAAGAAAACATGTGGACAATCCTGGAAGAACTGTGGGAATCGAACCACAAAGGGTGGGAAAGTAGTAAGAAGTTCTAGGAGTCTTTTAGATCCTGGGAATAGCATACCCCCCTCCTCCCACAGGTGGATTATCTGATTTGGAAGGGGTCTCCCTAACTGCATAGGCTTAGATCTCAGGCTGGGAAAGATCCACTCTCTCACTGCCATATAATCCTGCCTCAGGGGGTATCACCCACTGTTACATCCTCCATTCAATCTCAGGATTTTTCCTTAACATTCACCAATAAATATTCATATTTACCAGCCAGCAGGGCAACAGTACCAAATTTTAGGTCCTAATTCAATACAGTTGACCAGGAATCAAAACAGTTAGACACCAAGCATTTGCTTTGACTTCAATGATTCTAAAAGTTCAAGACATCAGACAATAGATTAATTTGCTGACACTTCCTTCAAACCAGCTGTGAACATGCAAATCTACAGAAGGCTGTTTATCTTTGCCACTCTTTTAGCAAGCATTTTTACTTTCTCATTCCTAGGATTTCATAGATATATCCTATATTAAATGTAATAAAATGATAAATAATAATTAACCCAGTCTTTATTAATGTAGCATTAAATACAAATGTATATTTAAGACAAAGCTAGGAAATGCAAAGGTTAAGATTGTCATAGTAACATTAATTTGCCTGATTCCTCATGATGAATATATTTTAGGTATGTATTTAACACCCTAACTGCTATAGTAGTCAAAAGCATTAAATATGTGAATATTAATATTTATATTATTGTAATTACCAGCAGCCCCAACCAGCAGCAAGGCTCTATTGCGCTAAGCTTCATACACAAACATGCAAAGGTATGACCATGGCCTGAGAGCTTTTCAATATTAATATAACCTTAACTTTTACATTATTATTCAATAAGCCCAATGATTTATTTTATTTTTTAACACAGGAAGCAAATTAAATAAAAGAAAATAGGATATTGAACGCTGGCCCTTCAGTACTTAAAGCATGACACTACTGCCAGAGCTATAGGATAAAACCCTGCCACTAGTATTTATCACCGAACCAGCCATTAAAAAGGCCATAGGTTATGTATTTCCCCCCTGAAAGGGGACATGGCTAAGTACCCGAGGTTGACTAGAATTCAGTGAAACCCACGTTTGTATGCTAGTTTTCTAACTGATGCTGCCTGGGCCAAGAGCAGTTTAAATCCTGCAACTTTGGCATTAAAGCAGAAGCTTCTGCTTTTGTAGCAGACTTCAATTGTTAAATCTGGAAGAAAAAAGCCCAGCATTCATTGTTCTGTGTGCTTCTATGAGTCAGAGAAGAATCATAGAAATGTAGGGCTGGAAGGGAGCTTGAGAAAAATGTCACTTTATTTGTAATATCAAGAATAAGGCATTATACATATTTTACTGAATAAGTGACACAATTTATACAGTGGAAACTTGGAATATTATTACGGTCATGCTGTCTGGAGCGGCTCACAATCGAGAGTGCCAGCCTGTCAAAATACAGGGCAGACACCCCAAAATGGCTGTATGTTCTGTAATTAGATTTCTGTAATTAGATTTCACCAACCCAATAACAAATGTGAACTCCCAAACTACTGCAGTAGTCTTATAATGGAGTCATAGACAGTCTCCTTGGACTCTCCAGTTTATCCTGTCAGGCAAGCTGCAGTACGTGATGAATAGTCACTTGCACCAAAGACAAAATATTCAGGTTGCTCCCAGTCCCAAGAGACAAGTCACTTACCCCAGGTCAATTGTACCTCAGATCTTACACCACAGACAATGCTTGTAGCCAATCCTCTAATAAATGACCTATATCTTTATTAACTAGGAAAAATAAGATAGTTATTTACAGGTTAAAGCAAGCAAGCACATATGCACAAATGAGTTCCAATTTAGGATTCAAAAGGAGACAGTTGTAGTAATCTGTCAGATCAAAATGTCCTTCTGGGCTAATCCATGCCAAGCAGCATTGGGATCTCTTTGCTCACATTTAGGAATCTTTGCACCTTAGAATCTAGACAGCATGAAAGTGATTCAGTTTCTCCTTGTCAGGAATTTTTATCCCCTCCACTCCAGAATCTAAACTGATAGCACAAGGTTCATCCATAGATCTCCCCTTTCTGGATGGAGTTAAGAATGCAATTAACAAGGCCTCTCTCCTATCATGCTACACAATACCTTATTTGCCTTCAATGTGTCATCTTGAACACTGCCTAAATTAATGCTTCTTTTCCTGTTCGGTGAGTTACATAATTACAGAGGTTTGCAATGCATACACTCAGTATAACTTTATACCATTGAGGTTATAAGTGAGATCAATACATGCGGTATCCTGCAAGCATTTTATAAAGTGAAACAGTAAATGCATGCTTATCAATTTAACATATAATATATATGCTGATAAAGCTAACACATAGGTTAGCAAGACTTATTCCAGCCACGCATTTGTAAGTGTTCAGTGAAACCTGGAGCCTTGGCATGAGCTGGCATCTGGTCTACCAGCATCACAATTACATTGCAAAAGAAGAGCAGAAAAGGATATGAATAGTGTTATATGAGTAGAACTGCATGTTAAATTAGCATTGGGCTTCTCAATCCCAGCAACCAGAAGCACCCACCCCTGAAGGTTAACAGTTCATCCATTTAAGGCCGCATTCTGTCTGGAGTTCTGTGGGAGATGAAATAAAAAAGAAACCTCTCCTCGTCTGGCAGACCCCTTTTTCCAACACAACAGCAGCCAGCACCGCTGACGGGTTGTGTTGGACAAAAATATGCTACCCTCCATGAAATGGTGTAGCTCTGTGTAAGGTCCCCCTGTGCACTGAGGAGCACCTGGAGCCACACCAACTCCAGCGGAGTGCCATGCCTAAATAGCAACACTGAGCACTCATCACCATAGCTTTCTTGAGAATTAAACATCATTATGAGACCAAAATTAGATTGTGTTCCATGGAGCTAAACTTCCTTGTTTGTGCATGTAATGGGGTCGGCACCTACCTCTCGTGAGCTCCCTTGCTGGTCGAGTGTGCCTGTGTTCTCTCAGTTCTGTTGACCCCTTTCAGAGGTTCTCAGGCATTTTTTTTCATTGACTCAGCCCTCTGGCCGAGGCACACACACTGCCTGCATATGAAACAGAACAGACCCTTCTGTAGTATACCATCTACCAGGGCCTCTGGTAGTCTCTCTGTAGCCCTCTCTGGGCTCAGTCTTTAAGTAGTCCCAGTCGTAGTATGGGTCAAATTCCCAGGGCTTCGCTGGAGACACTTCCTGCAGCTTCCCCCAGGCTCAGTCCCTACTCAGTCCCAGCAGTGAGTCAGGAGCCTCTTGCTCTCCCAGTCCCTGCCCAAACTGAGCTGTCTGTGGTCCTGCTGCTCTTCCAGCCAGGCACAAAGTCCTTTCTTCTCCAGCTCCAAGAAGCAACTAACTGCTGCTATGTTCTGCAGCTCCTTTTATATGGACCTCCTGGCCCCTGATTGGCAGCCCCTCTGTTTGGTTGCAACCACTCTAGGCCACTTGGAGGACCTCTCCACTGTTCCTTTTCTGAGTTGGGTGTGGCAGAACCCGGAGGCATCCAGCAGGGGGCCTTTCGGCCTAGTACACCCCATCAGTGTATAAGCATGATCTCAGCCCAGTGATCTCTACCTACTGCAACACCTCAAAGTTGTTCAAGGCATCAGATAAGTGTGAATAGTTTTTTGTTTGTGGTGTTTTTGGGTGGGGTTTTACTTTGGTCTTCTGGATATACTGTACGCAACGTATGCCAGTACCATACATTAACTGGTAATAATAATGATATAGATCATTACACATACTGAATCAGTTCTAAAATACTGCTTTCATTTGTTTGAGAAAAAAAAATATAAAGAGCATACTGTGGATTTCATTTGACAGTTGATAGAATCATTACTGCTTTGAAAGTGTGGTATATTTGAATAAGAAACCATTTTATTTTCAGTATTAAGGATGTGAGAAGAAGAGAGCTTCATGGCAAAAGACTATTGCTAACTGTACCTTTTCCCCCTGAAAATCATGCATTGTCCTACTATATTTCCAACCCTTCTCTTGTAAAGGGGTTAAATGATGTGACTAACTTTGGGGAAAGCAAGTGACTTCCAGGGAATGTAGGATGCCTTAACTTCTTCACTCATAGACTTACAGAATCTCATTGGATTTTAAGGCCAGAAGGGACTATTAGACCATCTAATCTGACCCCAGAATTTCATCCAGTTACCCTATTGAGCCTAATAACACACATTTGACTAAAACATATTTTCAAGAATGGCAGCCAGTCTTGAGCTGAAAATGTCAATAGATGTTGATTCCCAATTTCTTTCGGTAGTTTGTTCCAGTGGGCAAAATAAAGATATGTGTAAATCTCATTCAGAAACTGGAAGAAATTACCAGGGAAGCAAATACAAAAACTCTACAGTTCTCTTCACTGGCCATTGTCTGATCTACTGCTGAATACTGTTCACCCATCTGGACATGTAGCTCCCACACATCACTTATTGACTCTCAATTTAATACCACCATACAAATAATTATGGGAACAGTAAGACCAATGCCACACTGATGGCTTCACATAGTGGTGCACATCCACCTACCCCAAATTTGATGTGATAGAAAAATCTTTGAGTGTCCAATTGTATTTGAGGAAACAGTGATCTTCCAATACATGAAAACCTAAGTAACATACCAAGATTCTGACTCAGAGCTAGAAAACTTTTTTGGCTTGCAGTGCAAGAGCTCAAAGACTAAGGGTTCATCTATGATAATTAGTGTCAAACACAGTAGGACATCAATATCCCCAAAACACACATCAAAGACCCAACTATATAATTTAGTGGTTTGCCATTCCATGGAAAACATGATGCACTTTGAATTGCATCCACACATCACATGATGATGCATCTATCTTCTCCATAAATGAAGACTGAGACACAATCCCATTTGCGACTGTGGAAATGGACTTCAAAATATGGAACACCTGGTAAATCAATGTCCAAAACAACCATATCCTGTAGTATCTCTGCCATTCATGCCACATCACCTGAAGCAATTAATTGGATTGCCAACCTAAACTTGAACATCTAACATGAATGTTTCCAAGCCATACAAAAGAAGAAGATGAATTACTCTCACTGTTAAAAATTTGTGCCTAATTTCTGATTTGAATTTGTTCAGCTTTAACTTCCAGACATTAGTTCTTCTTATGCCTTTCTTTGCTATATTAAAAAGCCCTGTAGTGCACAGTATTTTCTGCTTGCGCAGGTACTTCTACACTGTAATTTAGTTACCTCTCATTCTTCTTTTTAACAGATTAAAGATGGAGCTTTGTAAGTCTCTGACTATAAGACATTTTATCCAGCCATCAAATATTTTTTATAGTTTTTTCTACTACCTCTCTAATTTTTCAACATTGCTTTTAAAATATGGACACCAGAACTGTATTCTAGTATCAGTCTAACCAACGCCATAGACAAAAGTGAAATCTTTATTCCTTTCTCTTATTAATTACTGTCATCCAAGGATCAAGATTGTCCACTATGACCATCTACGTGCTTTCCAGAGTCACTGTTCCAGGATATAGCCCCCTGTTCTATAAATACAATCTGCATTGCTTGTTCCTAGATGTGTAACTTTGCACGTGGCTATATTAAAATGCACTTTGCTTGAAAGGGTCCACTTTACCAAGTGATCCAGATCCCTCTGTCTGACTGCCCAGGCTTCATAATTATTTACCACTCCACCAATCTTTGTGTTATTCCCAAATGTTATCAGCAGTGATTTTATATCCACTTCTGGATGACTGATGAAAATGTTGAATAGTATTGGGCCTACTTACTAATCCCTGCAGAATCCCCATAAAAACACCCCTACTCAATGACTATTTCCCTGATGACTATTTTTTGAGATCTATCAGTTAGCCAGTCTCTCCAGTCTGAATCAGAAAAATAATTATTCAGTCCTTAGGTACACTTCAACTGAGCATGGCTCACCTGAAGGCTAGGACTGGAAGTAAGTGTTTCATACCCACTTTGCACTGGTGTAAATGACTACATAAAGTGTAATTACAATGGGAAACTGGGCTCATTTTGTTTATTAAAAGGGTCAGAGTAAATTTTCAAACCCCATCTCCTCTCAAAAAAGAGGTGGAAAAATAAATAAGGATGGACAGGTTGTTGTTTTTTAATTATCCTGGAAATAAAGAATTCTTATTCCATTTGGACATACATTGAGTAAATAGAAAGAGTCGTGTTCTTTTCACTTGCTTGGAGAGCAGTGCTGTGTAACTTTATAGAATGTTTTTCAAGAACTGGTAAATATTAAATCTCTTTTCACATAAAAATACTTCTTCCAGAAAAGGACTTATAACCTGGAATCTTCTGGGAAACATGGACACTAAATTTAGCACTCAGTGCATTTGAAGCAATACAGTCATAATAAATCTGCCACCTGGTGAACATTTTTCCAGACATAACACACTATTTTGTTCTAGTTATGACTAAATGAGAAAGAGAGAAATGACTCTGAGTGCTCTTAAGTTGCTTGTTCTGATAAGCTCAACAGAAGCAAGCTATTATGCAGTAACAGTAATTTCTAACTGTATAAATAATCAGTCTTTCGTTTTGTCAGTTCATACCAATAGAGTCACTATATTAGACAAATTATTTTTTTAACTAGATGGAACTGAAGGGAAATCTTCAAGAATATGTAGATGATCAAAAGTGACTAAAGACTGCATACCAGGTTTACTAAATGCTACTGATTTACTGCATAGGACTGAATGGAGAATAAAACCTTCAGGAAAAAATAGTATTAAAGATGAGTACTTCTGCATAGAACAAAAAGAAATAAAATAGATGCACAAAATTAAGTTTGTAGAAAGTAATAAGATATCCAGAATAACCACTAATTTATAGTTTTTTAACGTGTTTTCCAAAGTAAGTCTTTAAAAGGGCACTCTATCCTATTAGTGCTATGTTACCCTGAAGATAGAAGAAAAGGGTGAGCACAACACTTGATGATTTTTATCCAATGGATTGGAACTAAATATATCTAAATTTACATATATGCATGGGACCTCACATCTTGTCTGATATGTGATCAGTCCATCAGAAATATAATTTATCATACTTCATTCTCTTCTCTTTCTGTTGGTCTAAATCAGAAGCAACTCCACTGAAGCTAATAGAGTAAGGCCGCTGTAAACCAGGTATAGATGAGATCAGATTAAGACCTATTCTTTCTCACATGTAAGATTCAAGTGTGCAGCTTTGTATCAGATTTCTATCTGAAGGGTAGCTGTGTGGTTTGGCATAAGATATGTGGTTCACTGTACAGGACTGTAAAAATTCAAAATATATAATGCTACATATAGTTAGTGTGACAATTCTGTATCCATAATATCCTCATCCCAAGAAATACTCTTGGTTCTATATTTATCTTTTTAACTAACATTTTATAAAATAAAAGCATTCAATTCCTGGTACATTAATGTAAAGATTCAATTTAAATGAAAATAGGTATTATGCTGCCTGGTGAAAAGTAGTGTGTCTAGGTTATGATCTGAACTGGGGAAAGAAGATGCTTTTGTCATAAATAAGATCTAGGTTGAGCTCCTGCTTCTGCCACAGATTTCTTTTGTGACTTTGGGATAGTCACTTAATCTCCATGCTTCAATTCCCCCTATCTGTTACAAAAGAGGCAGAGCTGAAATAATTAAAGAATACACACAGTAATGTTTGTGAGGTGTTCAGATACTATAGCTATGGCAGCCATATATGTAGATATGTATCACTTATGCCCATATTCCCAAAATTTACCAGGCTAATTTATCCCTAGTTCTTGGGAGCCTATGTTTTGTACCCACTGCTCTTAGCTTTGATTGTATTTCTGTCTGAAAAAGTATGAAGAACACACACCTTTAATTAGGCACTGTTTTATTAATAATAGGGTGCACATCTCCTTGATTGGTACATGGAGGGAAACATCCATGAATAGAACTTTCCTTTTCAAGTAGAACCAAAAGCCCAGCCACCTCAACTCCCTGGTCCTCAGAGAGGAACACGAACATGGGACCAAAGATTCACCTGGGAGAAGGAGCAAAGACTGGATGGACAGGGAAGAGTTGGTTATGTCAGAGACTCACAGTGGATATTATAGTTCTGAGGTAAGAATGTGTTCAAGAGGAGTCCTCAGGGAATAGTGGAGCAAGGGGATCTGCAGAAAATGGGGAGGAGTTCCTGTGACCTTTTTCTGTGCAGGTGGCAGAAGGAGAAAGGGAGTGCAACTCCACAAGGGCATCCTAGAGAGTTTTCCTTCCCTGGAATCACCTTCTATATGTTTTTCCATCCAGCCTCATAAATGATCTGAGTCAAAGCACACTGAATTTATCTTGTATGATATGTGGCAATAGGACAAGGAAAAAAAGAGTAATTTTTTTGCTTACTGTGCCGTGTATTTCCTCTTTTCTTTTGTGCACCATGTACTGATCTTTTCTGATCAAGGGAATAAAGCCAAATTGCCACCCCACATTGAATTATTAGCTTTAGATGTTTCCTCATATCTGCTGTCTGGAAGACAATGATTTTTGTCTAAATATATGTCAATAGAAACTGATCCTGAATCTCATCCGTCTCTGACTTCTGCTAATTAAATCTATTTCTGACATCAAAATCTCAGAGCGGACACAGCAAGAGATAGCAACATGTCAGGATAGAATTATGGCTTCTCAGCTTCTGCAAACTAGAGAGAAAGATTAGCTATAAGAATAAATATTCTGCTCAATAATAATAATAATAATAATTATAATTAATAATAAGTCATAATTGGCTATTTGGATAGCAAAAGGGGTCCTGAAAGGTGGAAGTTAATTTGAATAATTATCCAATAGTACGCTTGTAAAGTTTGACTGAGCATGAAGGTTACAAAATGTTGAGTCATCCACCTCTTCATGTCAAAACACCATCATTACATTCCATATCAGAAAGTCATCTAATGGACTATTAGCTTTGATATTGATATTGGGGAAAAGAGAGAGGATACCAGTAATCAGAAGAAAATTTTCAGAATCTGTATCAGATCATTTTAAAAGCAGTTTGCCTAAATATAATACTCCAAAATTTGTAAAATCATAATCTAAAGAAATGAGCAGCGAATTGAACTTCTC
This sequence comes from Caretta caretta, assembly GCF_965140235.1. NCBI lineage: Eukaryota > Metazoa > Chordata > Testudines > Cheloniidae > Caretta > Caretta caretta. The sequence goes on from NC_134209.1 coordinate 59,240,091, forward strand.
TAAGAACCTGACAGCAGCTAAGCTCATTTAAAAATGAAAGGGAAAGGGGCATTGTTTATTTATATATATAATATATATATAATATTATGATATGTGCTACTTGACTTTCTCCTGAGAAGACAACTTTTTCTGACAAACCTTTACTAAGTAATAAAGAGTCTATTTTTATATATAATTTTTAAAGAATATAAAAGACATTAACTTAACAGACTCTTAAAGGTCCCATATCTTGCAAACAAAGTTATTTGCATTGGGACAAAGTAGTATAAAAAGTTTCCAGACGTCATATATTTTAGTTTGAACTCGGTATAAAAAATGAAAATATCCTAAAAACATAGAAATTTGATTTAGTTTGATTTCTGGAGACAAAAAGCATATGTACATTATGCACCTTGACACCAATTAAAATATCACCAATAGAACTATACAACAAAAAACCCAATCCAATTAGCCTTCAATGCAGTCAGTGTTTTTCCAAAATCAAAGTAAAATGAACAATTATTGCACTTCATTACTCTGTTTTGTGACTTCTATCTTCTCATCCTCCCTGAAAACAAATAGGCTTGCAATTCAATAAATACAGGCTTCTTTGAAAAAGGGAGGCAGAACATTCCAAAGGTAATGGCCCCACATGGAGAATGTTTTGCCAGCAGCTCCCCCCTCTCCCACATTGAAACCAAGGGAACTCCAGCTCTGCTGAGCACAGCATTGACAATTCAAGATGGGGAGAGAGGTAGTCACTCAACTAGGCAGATTCCAGGCCAGTTTGGACCCTTATAGGTCAAAAACAACATTTAAATTCCACCTAGAAGCTAGCCACCAATCATCGCAGATCATGGAGTATTAGACTATCAGTGAAATATGCTCCCAAACAGATCCTCTGTTCAGTAAAGTAGGCTGTCACATAGTCTACACCATTTTAGACTTCTGAACAGATTCAAGTATAATCCACAAAGAGTTAATTATAATAATCTAACCTAGAACTGACAAAGGCATGGATGATGGTAGCAATATCTGCAGTCTAAATAATCTTTCTGGTGAAGCCTAGACATAAAGAAGCAGTTCTGGCCACATCAGTTACCTGATCATCCAAAACTGTTAGTCAGTAGTTGGTTTAACGGAACGATGAGATTTTGAATTTTGATAATACATGACATACATGCTGCTAACAAATGCCTCAGTCAAGGAAGCCAAAATAATTTCTGTTCTGTTTTCTAGTTGTTTCTGTGAACCTACACATTGTTTTATATGTTTTATCTGCATTGAGATTCAGCCAGCCATCTCTTAGCCAATCTCTCACAGTCACTGAGTAAAGCACTCACCTGCTTCTGGTTGTTTGGTTGGGATGGAGATGTAAACCTGAAATTAAAAGATATGGTTGTTGCACAGTGAAATGATGAGAATTGCTGTATTACAATGAGTCATAAATATCAATAATTAAAACTGAAATCCCCAAGGAATGGTGGAAGATGTGGGGAGAGAAAAATATCCCAAAATACTTAAAACTGGCCAATAGCACATACCTTATCAAATAAGGGTAGTAAAGAATACAGTATGCAATAGAGGATGTTGAAGCATAGGAAATTAGACCATTCTAGCACTGTCCTCAATATTGAGGCTACTAACAAGTGCCTGTTTGGAAATAAGTGGTGTGCTTGATTTTTGAGTTACCTATGCCCCTATGCCATGCTTCATAATCCATTTCTATTTTATTTATTCTTAGTTGCTGAAATGAAAGATGAGAACTTGGGTAAGGTGAATGTAACATGCATAGATTACAAACTTTTAGGGGAGAAAGTCTGGAACTAATGACATGAAAATACATAAAATGATAGATGTTAAATGACAGACAGGACAGACGGTGGATTTTCCAAAACATCCAATAAAAAAAGAAGATAAATGTAATGTCAGAAATAGTTCTGATACTCTTCTGGTGCATCCCATAGGAAAGGAAGTGGCAGAAGCCAATAGGTTGGGGCAAATGTTAGGATCAATTCAAGGCCACATAACATCAGAAGTGTAGACTGAGAAGAACTGACCCTTTTGATGTAATCTTGCCCCAGTTTCTCCAGTGACTGCAAAAAATGGAAATCTTAAGACACTATTTAACCTATCGGGAGGAGAATATTTTGATCTGGTTAGATAGTGGCAGTTTTCTCCATTTATTCTTAGACTGTCGCTTTTCAACTTTACTGTATGTTTGTACAGCACCTACCACAATGGGATCTGAATCTTATTGTGACATTTGGATTTGTTACCACATTTTTTGTTAAAAAATACAATAATAATAAATTTGGACAGGGACAAAAAAAGGAACTACCTGGTTGAGCACGTGTAAATTGTTACGTAGATTAAAAAAAAGAAATTGAGTTTTGACTGCATTCTTGGTGGGTAAAAAGAGTGCTGCTTCAGCCCCACACTGAGGATCTTACACATTGTGTTTATCTTCAGTGTTGCAGTTTTGAAGAACAAACATCAGATGATCTGCAAATAGAGTAGAGGCCTGTTCTAGAGTCTGATCCTGCAGATATTAATCAAGCTAAATTCTCATTCTTTTCAAGAGGATTTGTTTTTGAATGAAGGCTCCAGGATTTTCCTCCCAATGACTATTTTGAAAACAATTGTGTAAACTGTTTTAAAATTGGCAATTCCTTTCATTGTGCTTAAATGGATAGGAATTAAAACTTTTATTGTGAAGCATCACCAACAAGTTTACTTAAATAAGAATTGACATTGATATACCATCTTTCATACAGAGATCTTAAGGAACCTGAGATACTGACTGAAAATTGTATATTATAGCAGAAATCAAATCACCCATCACAGAAATTCAACCACCTCCAGAGTAGTGGAAGACAGCTGACTTTAACCGGCACAAACCTACACTCAGAGAACTGTTCAGTCTGAAAGATACCATTTTTTTGAAATCTTCATATGAAAATTGCAATACAAATTCTAAATATTACCTGACAATTATTTAGGGCTAGATTTTACATTTTCTTATAGTCCTGTATAATGGACAGCGTGTTCGTGTCCCACTCCAAGAGCAGAACAGGGAGAAATCATCTCTCAAAAAGGCATAGTTGTTTCCCTGCTCCCTCTTGTTCTAGGGAGTTTGCACCACCAGCGTATTACCACTACCCTCCACAACAGCATAACTGGAAGGTCAGAGTCAAGGATCCACCCTCACTTGCATCTGTGGAGGATGGTGTAGTGGTTCCAGGGCAGCTGCACAGAAGTATAAGTTAGTACTATTTCCCTTTATATCCAGGCATACTTGTGTCACTCAACTCAGGATTTAGCCCTTAATTACTAAATGTATATAAATATACTATTGTTTTGTGTGTGTTTCTGTAACTGTTTTTAATGGTATACATTTTTTACATTAAAATAGCTTTTACTGAGCCTTTCTGATAAATTGTAGTGCAAGAGAGAAAGAAGATGGTTACTGTAGCTAAACAATCATCTTTAGTAGTGATTTATAAGGGTTCAGTGTGGCTCAGAGCCATGCTTCTCAAGGCTCAAAGCCATGTGTCTCATGGCAGCTTTCCACAGCAGCTCAGAAACCAGGAGAGAGACTATAAAGGAAAGATGGAAATGTCCCTCTCTTAACAATGAGCCTATACATTTTATTTATTGAGATGTTCACCCTCAACAGAGCACTTTATAGAGCAGATCTTCAGTGGCTTGTAGACTCCATAGACTTTGAGTTACATAGGACAAAGGAAACATGCCTAATAATTCCAATGCAGGAACCAAAAAGAAAGGAAATAGAAGAAGATAGCTAAGGAGTATGACTGTCTTAGAATATTGGTATAGGAAATGGAGGAGCTAATGAGTTTGTGGACACTGCACTCAATATGTTTTCTGGAAATAGGTTTATACGTGTGAACATGATGTAACTGGAATACGCTTCATACAAAAGGTCCCTTGTAAGGTATCATTACAAAGCTTATGATCTACTGAGTGTGTTCATCCTATTTGTTTGAATGTGTTATTTCTATGTCTGGAGTTATGAGAATAAGATATAAACTTGTATTACTGATGTAAACATGTTAAGTGGAAACCATTAAGGGTGCTTCAGAATCAATGAACTGTGAATGGGTTTGTTTACCTGCAAGCCTTCTTATGTACCTGTCTTCCAGCTACTAGGTAATGAAGAAGGAGGTCTTACAGTGATCATGTCACCTGAACTGGAATCCATCTTAAACCTGGTGCTTTTCCATTTAGAAGGAGGGGTGGGAATTCAAAGAGACAAAAGATTCCCACCTTGGGCCAAAGCTATAAAACAGGTCGAAAAGAACAAAGGAGGCTGCCAGTCATGAGAAATCCCCTAGTTACCACCTGAGCTGGAACTAACAAGGACAGTACCAGGGGAAAGGATTGGTCCCAGACTAGGAAGGCATCAGTCTGTGAAAGAAGCTTATTGGAATATCTCTGAGGGTGAGATTTACCTGTATTCAGGTTCTTAAATATATTAGGCTTGGACTTGCATGTTTTATTTTGCTTGGTAACTCACTTTTTTTCTGTCTATTACTTGAAACCACTTAAATCCTACTTTTTATACTTAATAAAATCACTTTTGTTTATTAACTAACCCAGAGTAAGTGATTAATACCTGGGGGAGCAAACAGCTGTGCATCTCTCTTTATCAGTGTTATAGAGGGCGGATAATTTATGAGTTTACCCTGTGTAAGCTTTAAACCGAGTAAAACAGATTTATTTGGGGTTTGGATCCAATTGGGAGGTGGGTGTCTGGGTGCTGGAGACAGGAGTACTTGCTGAGCTGTTTTCAGTTAAGTCTGCAGCTTTGGGGGCATAGTTCAGACCCTGGGTCTGTTTTGCAGCCGGCTAGCATGTCTGGCTCAACAAGACAGGGTTCTGTAGTCCCAAGCCATCAGAGAAAATGGTCTCAGAGGTAGTTTCAGCACATCAGGTGACAGTCCCAGGGGGTCTCTGTGACCGGACCTGTCACAGAGTTTATTAAGAAATACATTATAGAATGAACAATTAAAATAGGACACATTGGCTTTAAAGTGATGTTCTTCAGCAGATGCAACTGTAGTTCATGGTGGAAGCTAATCAGGTAAAAGGAAATGGTACAGTGCATTAGGAGTGGACAGATTTGGAAGCAACGAGAACAAAATTCCAGGTGCCTAAACACCTACACAGCTACGAAAGAACAATAGCCTGAAACCATTACCAACATTCATATTTGGGTCATGGAAGCATTTCAAACAGAGTTTCTGGTAGCATATGACCTTAATGACTATACAGAAAATGGACAGTGCCAGAAGAGTAGCCTTATTAACTGTAGCTAGTACAGAGGCCCTAGATATTTGTAATACCTTCCAGCTCTTATCCATAGCACTCTTTGAAGCTTATTTGTCTCTTCTAACAAACATGCCCTGCTTTATTTTGGAAATAATGAAACCGATGAAAGAGTCCTTTTTCTACCTAAGAGTGCAAAAGTTAAAAGAGGGTACCAAAGAATATTATTTAGACTTGCAGCTCAAGAACCAGGGTTGGAATTTCAGCCACTTAAGAAATTCCCTGAAGCTGGGGAAAGAAAGTTATAGAAATGGAAATGTATTTTAAACTCCTAGTCTTTCAGAAAAAGGAGTGTTAGAAGGAGCAAAAGCGACCAGTAAGGAATCTCCAAAGAATTCAGAACAGAAATCAGACTAGCAACACCATTTCTGACCACTTGTGCTTCAATCTACTGCAAAATGCCAATTAAAAACAATAAAAAAGATTTATGAAAATCTGAGGTTTGGTGACTTCCAGCAGAAATCTCAGTTAGATCTGTCTGATAAAATAAAACATGAGACGATGATGCTCCAGGGTATGAAATGGAAACACACTGAGAAGCATGAAACATAAAACAAAGAATTGAAAACATGACTTGCCTGTGCATCCACAATCACAATATTTTGATATTTTCTGTCCTACAAAAATTCCTGGGATGCCTCTGCAGATGACTTAGGTGTAGTTCTGCAGTAAAGAGAAAGTTGTCACAGATGACCTGTAACATATGAATCCAGAGGGGTCACAAACCCAGACATTCAACTGTTTTATGAAAAGGGAAGGTTATGTGGAACAGATGCAGTTTTGTGAGAATGTGCGGTGTGGCTGCGGTGATCAAAGGTTGTCCTCCATCTTAGAAAGGGCTCTGGACTTCAGTAAAAAGCAGACTAAGTTCTGTTGTGTTCGAGCTATAGAATGCCTACATAAAATATTGTAGTTGTTAAATGCAAGCTGTCCATATCTTAATGAAAAGAACATCATATATGTTAAATAGATTAATAACTACATCCCTACCCGTCTTTATGGTGTCTCTGTTACTTCTCCCTTTTTGTGGTATAAAAACTTTTCTTGAGTTATAGTTTGTTTGGTTGATTTGTTTGCTAGTGACATTATACTATCTATTAATTTAGCTACATCACTGGACTTAGCAGTGACATCAATGGTGGTATAAATTATGGGGTGTAAGTAGATTGTAAAATGGATGTGTCCATAAATAGCAAAGTAGTGTAACTCATACCAATTTGACATTTTATTGGTGTGCAAACAGGGTAAAGGTTACACTCCAAGGGCCATATGAAGTGTTGTCCTAAGGCCCTTCTGCATCAAGGGGGTGATAAGGCAGATGTAACCTTTAATCCACCAGGGAACAGGAGGAGTCCCCCACAAAGATGGCGTCATGAGCTCTGTGCCACCTCCTCAGCAGTTCCAGGTTCAGAGGGCATTCTAGGGTGGTTCCAGGAGCAAAGGGCATATTGAATGACATAGTGGTGGGGCAGCTGGGATAGAAAGGGGGTATTTTGGAGTGGGATGGGGTGCAGCCACAGTGTTCTTGGGTATGTGTCAAGAAAAGCAATGAACAGGAGACTGCTTGGCATGCTAACATTTACAGCACTTTTCCAATTACTGTATGCAGCCATTGTCTGACAAATTTACACCACATTTGTAATGTACATTGCTAATGAAGCTCTGAGTTTGGTTCAGAGGCTTCCAGTGTCTTGTGCTCAAATTTGTTAAAATTAAACAATGAAATATAAAGTGTTTATATTGACTGGCTGCCAATCTGAATTCAGAGCTCTGTAAATCTGTAAATAAATATCTGCTCAGGGAACAGGATACAGTCCTTTAGGGTAGTTGTTTTCATCACATCTTCTGTAAATTTTTACTAAACATTTGCTACACATAAATACTAGCATCAAATTTATTTACACTTCATTAGGGAATTGTGTAGTGAATCACACTGATCTAGTCTGACTTCACAGGAAGTTTATTTTATTGCTAGCACTGAACATGGATGGAAATTGAGTCTAAAGAAACATGATTTATAGAAAGATACCAGTTGACAAGCATCCCCCATTTAAAAATGAAAGATACCAAAAAAAAAAAAAAAAAGAGAGAGAGAGGAGGTAATGTCTTTTTTTTTTTTTTTTGGTAACACTTTAGTCTTTTGTATGCTCATGCTAATCCAATTCACTTAGATGCCACATATTTCTTTAAAGAAAACAAGGAGTCCTTGTGGCATCTTAAAGACTAACAAATTTATTTGGCCATAAGTTTTCGTGGGCTAGAACCCACTTCATCAGATGCATGGAGTGGAAAATACAGTAGCAGGTATAAATACACAGTACATGAAATGATGGGAGTGATCTTACCAAGTGGGAGGTCAGTCTAACAAGACAATTCAATTAACAGTAGGATACCAAGGGAGGAAAAATCACTTTTGTAGTGGTAACAAGGATGGCCCATTTCAAACAATTGACAAGAAGGTGTGAGTAACAGTAGGGGGAAATTAGTATGGGGGAATTTAGGGTTGTTTTTGCTGAAACAGACTAACACGGCTACCACTCTGAAACATATTTCTTTGTTATTTGTGTATGTAAATTACTGTAAGGACTGCTACTGAATTGTGCTTGAGCCAATTGGCATGGGGGAGGGGAGGACAAAGGTGACCTAACCTTCTCCCAATACTAGGACAAGATGAGAATTGGATCAACCTTGGCAAAATTTAGAATGGCCTCAGGCATTCTCTAAACTGTCTGGTAGGTCTCTGAGGGGCTGTTTCACAGACAGGGATCATCGGCAGCACTATTCCAGCTACATCCCCTTACTTAAAAAGCCAAAAATGTGGAAAAGAACTAGCTATGACTGACATCAGGGGATTCTGTACCCAGGGGAGTACCAGCTGATTAAACCTGTAGTTCTGTTTTGTACTGTAGACAGACTGTGGGGAGAGGCAGGAGGTAGGGAAGGTTTGGCCCTAGGGATGCAGAATAATTCAAGACATATAGCCAATTTCTTTTGTTTACAAAGCATTGAGTTGGTAACTGTAGACCAGATGCTGATACTTTTACTCATGTTGAGAAGCACCTTACTCCACAAGTGGTGCCATTGAAATGAATGGGGTTATTGGGAAAGTAAGGTACTACTTAGTGAGATTTGAAATACACAAATATATGATTATAAACTAGTATTTTAAAGCATTTATGTTTGGAACTAGAGAACCTGAAGTTACAAGAGATCTTTGATGAATCAGGTACTTTTCAATTATTCTTGGGTGAACCTGAGAAGAAAGGGAACATTTCAAACCCACTTTGATCTAGAAATTATGATAGAAATTTGACAAGTGCAAACTTTCCCTGAAAATATCCTAGTACTTTTTGTGTCAAGTATGTCATAAATACTGAGAGAATAGCTGTTCTGGTGTTAGTTTGGTATTATTGCTTTCAGTCCTATCCACAATGAGGAAGTAGGAAGACAGGATTATGATGATGTGTTCTGGGAAGGAGACTAGGGTGCACCATTCTATCATTCTCTCTCATTCCCCTGTTGCTTTGTACTGCCTCTCTGACTCTGCAAGAGGCAGGGCTTGGATAAACCAGTTGGTTGAACCAAATAGGCCATAAAACCATTTGATGATATAGATATTAGGAACATGACTCTCTGAGATCCATGGAGAGCAGCACAAGAGACTCACATTCTTATGGGTCACGGAAGGGTGAATCTATTCTGGTTACTGCTGGGCCCTGCTGGCTTTGGTCCTTGTTTGTTGATATTTTAACAGAACATAACCTGTCACTGGATAACTACAGTTATATTCTGGATACATTTATTTATGCATTTATATATGCATAATGTTTTTATTTTGCAATACTTCAATCTCCTAAAAGGCAAGATATTTAATAGATTCCATGGCTAGAAGAGGTCACTGTGATCATCTACAATTTCCACAAAATAATTCCCAGAGCATATCTTTTAGAAAAGCATCAAATCTTGATTTAAAAGTTGTCAGTAGAGACTCCACCGTGACCCTTGGCAAATTGTTCCAATGATTACTAACACTCACTTTTAAAAATGTATGCCTTATTTCTATTCTGAATTTGTCTAGCTTCAACTTCTAACTATTGGACCATGTTATACATATCTCTGTTAGACTGAAGAGCCTATTATTAAATATTTGTTTCCTATGTTGATACTTATAGACTTTGATCAACTCACCCCTTAACAATCTCTTTTTTAGACTCAAAAAGATCAATCTATTTAGCTTATCACTCCAAGGCATGTTTTCTAATCCTTTAATCCTTTTTGTGGCTCTTCTCTGAACCCTCTCCACTTTATCAACATCCTTTATGAATTGTAGTCACCAAAACTGAACACAGAATTCCAGCAGCAGTCTCACCAGTCCCAAATATAGTCTTACTCAAGCTTTCCCTGTTTATGAATCCCAGGATTGCATCAGCTCTTTTGGCCACAGCTTCACACTGGGAGCTCATGTTGAGCTGATTACCTACCAAGATACAAAAAAATTTCAGTCAATGCTTGCCAGTATAGAGTCCTTCATCCTGTAAGTATGGACTACATGATCTTTTCCTAGATGTGTATATTCACATCTTCTAGAAATATTCATGGAATAGTAAGAGTATTATCAGTACCATGTGATGAGACTATATCATCTGCTCCCCCTCCCCCAATACAGAACAGAAATATGTACTGAATACTTGTACTTCATGAGGTATTTCAAAACTTTTCCAGGTTTGGGTCCTAACTTTTATTTGTTGCTCTTAAATTAATACAGATTGTCCATCTTGCTCAATTCTTGATAACTGGATTTATAGGAAGAGGGATAATCAGAACCAGGGGTATTGCTCCTTCTCCTCCCTACTGCCCTCTGGGTTAACTACTACATATACGCATATATTTTTGCTTGGATGGCTAAGAGCCTCTTCAGAGACAGTTTCTCCTTTCAGATACATTTATTCTCTTTCCCTTTCTCTTCCCCATTGTGTATCTGTCACTACACGATACAATACCAGAACTCCACATGACTTCAAGATTGTCATGATGGCCACCAAAATTTATGAGCTTCCCCTCCTATTCTGATCTACTTTAACCACTGTGCACACTCATTTGCTCTGCTACAGTATAATAATATTACAACAATAAAAGGGCCTTCACTAGTATTAGCTGGTCTTCTGAGTATAAAAGAGGTTGTATTATAAGCTACAGCTTAGCATTTCCTTGGCAAATGAGTTAACTATAGCAGCATTAGAGCAGTATGATTTAAGGCTGCTTAGATTCTGCATGGATGAACAGCATTACTAAGGTACATAATAGCTGTTCATACAGTTACAGCAAATTTTAGCTACAAGCTAAAATATATGAATTCAGGTCAGTGCTTCGGTACAAAATGAGTATGATCAGCAAGGTACCCTTTCATCTCTTTGTCACTCCAGACAACCACTCTCTATTTGCAAAAAGCAATTTGCTTTTAGAAAATGGTACGATTTAGAAATCAAAACCAATAACTATACATAGTCAACTACCAAAAATATATAATCTACCAAAAGTCTTAAACAATTTACTGCTGAGGAGATAACAGAATAGAAAAAAAAACACAAAACAAAACAAAGCAAAACATTCCTAACATAGAGATTCTAATCTTTCTTGCCTTTCCTTTGAAAACTACCATTGATAGATGGAGAACAGAAGCATTAATTTTTATGTCCTTCACTAGGGTCATGTACTCCTTTCTGCTTTTGTAGTGTGGAAGGGAATTGAAAGGATGAAATTTTATAGAGAAATTCGGAGACAAAATGAGATGTGCAATGTTTCCCCTCCATCATATATATTTATTTATTTATGGGACATTGTGTGAGTGTGAGCCTGTGTGTAACCTGGGGGACAAGGTGAACACCTGTTCGATGCAGTATATTGCCATTAAAGACCACTAGGAATTATGATGCTTAAAGCATTATAAATTACCTCTCCTAGAAGCAGTACCCCTGAGGCTTTTTAGTAAATCTGGATGGCATCTGCACATATATGTGTTTGGTTTGGCTGAAACATGTAACAAAACCAAGCAGATGGATTTTGGGCCTGGGAGACTTATGCCAGGAAGTATTTTCTCCACACATACAGTCAGGGATCTAAAAGTTCTTCCTTTGGGTTCCTAGCCTTTACATCTTTTTTTGGCCATTCCTCTTCCAGGATACACTCTGTGTCTGTTTTCCCCTGGAAAATGTGCACTTGGAGATATAGCATTTTAACCCCATGTCAATGAACTCCATAAAAATGCCCATAAATATAATAAAGAAATATTTCCTTCCATTAAGCACCTTGTGGGGTGTGAATGGTAGAACTGGGACCTAAAATTCCATCAGAAAATATTACATTTTATTATGATATATTAGATAATTATACACAGCGCTTTTCATTTTCAACAGTACATCAGAAACAGAGCCAGTGAGTTTCTGGATCATTTATTTATCTTATGGTACAGCAGAGAGGAATGTTTTGTTGTATTCTTGGTTGAAACTCCTATTACCAAAAATGCTATGATTTTATCCAGCATGTCAAAATTAATTAATAGTAACAGCAAAAACAAGGGTGGTTAACGTATGATGACAGTGCATTCTCATATCAATATGTTTAGGTGGCCCATATTTGAGAAGTAATAGGTCATTCAATGGAAGTATGCCACAGATTGTAATTCCTTGGAGGTAAAGTTTTAAAATTTCTACAAAGGAACTACACACACAAATCTTTTTAGTAAAATGTCATTTGCACATCATGAATCAACCTGACATTCTCATGGAAAAGTAGCTCTTTATGCACACATGATAATCTTTGAGGTGACAAAGATCCTGCAGTCTGATTTTCTATTCCTGCACCCTAGTACATCAGAAAGGTAGCCAAAGCAGTAACTCTCAGACAAAGCAGTAACTCAAAATTGTAAACGCTAAAAACTCAGCTTTAGCCGGGCCATAAATTATTTTTTTTCAGAAACTCGTGGTTTCAGTGTTCCAATCATTATGTGTTAGTCCTAGATGAAGTATAAAGAACAACCATCTGCTGTTAGTTGCTACTTTCAAATTATAGTGTATAGGAAAATATTCTGGGTATCCAAAGCACTTTGGAGAGTCATGAGATAAAACTATTTCAATAATAGTTGTTCTAAAATTTCCTCATGTAAATTTGGCACCTGAATAATATATAAAATGCCATATGGGAATCTGGTTGCTTTTTTAATGTGGTTAAGTTAGAAGTCTAAATGAAAAGAGGCCAGATATTCTATTCCCTTTCAATTTGGATTCAAAGTCTAGAAAAATCTGTGATCCACATTGAGAGAAGCAAGAACCATGGTTTTCATTTCCAACAGTGATCAATTCTTTTGTGAAATTGAGCAGTGGGTTTGGCAGACAACTGGCTATCTCCTTGAGGCTGGATCCAATGGCTTACTTTTTCATCAGCAGTACCACAGTTCCTGTTTTGTTTTTGTTCTACTCTCTTTCTATTTCTTTCCGTCCCTCTGCTTCTCTCAGCTTGATCTATTATTAAATGCCCAAGAGGAAGATACTTAAAACTAACCATCTGTTACCTAGCCACACTACCAAAAAAATAAAACAAAACCCTCATAAATAAATAAACAAACTAACAAACATGAAAAACATCCATTGCTCCTCCCCACTCCGAAATAACGGAAGGTAAAAGTTTGTTAAACAATGTTAAAATTGGAAAAATGAAAGTGAAAATCACTAAGGCACCAATTTAGCAAAGAAATTAAGTGTTTAACTTTAAGCACACACTCAAGTCCAATAGACTTTAAAGTTCAAATGCTTTGTTTTATAGTGGCCTATATGATAGTGAATATATGAGATTTGCCATAGTAAGCCATTTCCATAATCCTGTAATTTTAACATCTGCCTAACTATCTTAATCTATCAGAGTTGGCCTTAACATTTTTGTGATAGGATTGTGAAACAACATTTTGCCATTTCTCTTCCTCTGAATGTAGGTGATTCCAGTCCCCTATCTACACATGCTTTGCACAGAGTTGGACTAAGGATTTTGGGGAGGGCTTGTGAGATAATGTTTGTATGCTAAGGACAGGGATCTATAGCTTCTCCTTGCAGTTTCCTGATACTGATTGGACCTTAGATTCTTTTTACTTGAAACCATTTTTATGGACAAAATATTAGCGTAAACCAATTTCCATTTTCACTACAATCTTTGCACAGAAACAAGATAGAACTGTATCTGAAAAATAAACACTCCGATTCTCCTTTATATTTCTTATTTCACAAAACAGTACTGGAAGTTACCTATGAGTATATATTTGTTTTCCCCATTTTAGAAAATGTGACCGCCATATATGAAACAAACACAATTTGTACTGATAACACAAATGACATAGGAAAGTCGCATTGAATAGAAATGTTACCCCTACCATGACAACAGAGTAATCAATTTTTCAAAACTCATGTTAGATTGTGCCAATCACTAAATCATCACACATACTGGTTATTTTATAAACATGCTGAACCCCCCCCCCCCCCCAAACTAATGTTAACAACATAGTTATTTCCATACTTCAAATGTAAGAGCAGGTTAACTTGTATTCATGCCTGTTATATTATACAGTGATAGTAGCAAGTAATTGAGGTTCTGGTTCTAGATCATTAGAATTAGTCAGGAAGACTGTTTGGGTACTTTATTTAAACCATTCATTCAAAATGAATGCAATGGAAGTACTTTTAAAACAATTCTGTTAATTTTTTTTTTAATCAGAAATCTTGCAGACAAGCTGTACATCATAATAGCAAGATCAAATCAATAAATACTCAAATATAAATCATGCAACCTTTAAACAGTCACTTTAAAATTTTGTACAGTATTTAACATTTCCTTATACTTGAACTTGGTGAATAATTCAAACAAATCCCATAAGCATGAAAACATGCTGAACTAATCAATTACATTGTTCATTGTGAATTATTCACTCAGCTGTATTATAGACAATGGGCTTGTCTACGCAGTGGACTAATGCATGCTACAGGGATGTGATTTCCAAAGCATGTTAAAGTGTAACACATTATTTAATCTGTATAGACCCTGCTGGTATGCTTTAACATAATGATATTTGGAAAAGTGCTATATTAAAGCACACTAGGGCACATTTAGTGTGCACCAGTAGGGTCTTATCAGATCAATTAATGTGCAACATGTTAGCTTCTAAAAATCACATCCTCATAGAGCATATTAGCCCACCTTGTAGATAAGCCCTAATAAAGGCCCTGATCCTACAAAGATTTATGCATGTAATTAACTTTACACACCATGGGACTACTCACTACATGTAATGCTAAGTGGATGCATACCTCTTTGAAGAATTGGGATCAAAGTATGTAATATGATGACCTATGAAGGTACAGTTCTATTAATTTTCCCATAGAAGTATGTAGTCTTAGTACTTATAATTCTATATATTTTCTATTACTGAAAGGCTGAACACATTTATGAGCAAATTGAGTAGCAAGAAATATTTAAACATAGAAAGGTCATGAGAATTGAGAATTGTTTAAAGATGCTTTATTCAATATATAATTCCACAGCCCTGAAAGAAGGCTTCTTTGATTCAAAATCCTCCCTGGATAAGAGGAGAGAGGAATCTAGCACTAAAAATGGAACAAATCGAAACATGACGAAACTGATAACAATAATTACAAGTTGATAGTTGGGAAATGCAGACAATTGATAAGTGATGCTAAAAGTATCACTGAAAAAATCTATGGCCAGTAGAGTTAAGGTAAAATAGAAGGAATTTTAAAATGTGTCTGGAATAAATGAAATCCTAGCAATGGAATGAGTCCCATACTAGACAAGGATCGCACATTATCAATCATATTGCAGAAAAGGCAAAAGTATAAAGTACTGTTCTGTTCTGTGTTTGGAAATAGGCAGGTTCATGTATTTGTACCTTATAGTGATATTGAAATACTTTGTATTTCATCAGTAATGAGGGAGGATGTTAAACAGCAACTATTAAAGTTAAGCTTTTTTAAAAAAAATGCAGAGCTACAAAATTTGCATGAAAGTATTATAAATATTGGCCCAAGAACTCTCTGAATAATTAATGTTGACTGATTGTGTGCGTGTGTTGTGTGAATTTTACAAATTTTGGAATACTGGAGAAGTTTCAGAGAATTCAAAAGAAAAATAAAGCTAATGTTCTAACATTTTAAAAGAATAAATGGGATGGTACAGGAAACTGTCAGTTAGCCTGACATCGATCACATGCAAATTCATGGAAAGGCTGATAGAGTCATAGAGTTTAAGGTCAGAAAGTACTACCAGATCATCTAATCTGATCCCCTGCATATGTCTGGCCACCAACACCACCCAGCACATTAAACCTACCCCAAAATAGACCAAGGTATTACAGACCACAGAAGACTGGACTCTTTATGAACAACTGGCAACAAAGAGGAGGGACCGAGGCACACCCGTGTCTGAATCCTCCACAATGGCAGAAAAATTATAAGTGATGCAATCAGTAAAGAACTAAGGGATAGAAGCATAATTAATCCCAATCAACATGTTTGTATGGAAAATAGGTCTTTATATATTTTTAATAAGATCACAAGTCTGATTGAAAAAGGTATCTATGTTGATATAAAATACTTAAGACACCTATAAGACATTCAACTTACTCCTACATTATATTCTGCTAAAATAGCATTATATAAAGTAAATTCAACTCATATTAAATGGTTAAAAACCAGTTAACTGAGAGATTGCAAAAAGTATATGCAAAATTGTTGTCCAAAGATGGTGTTTCTAGTGAAGTCCTGCCCCTGCTATTCAATATCTATATGAATAATCTGGAATATAAAATTATTACTGTTAAAGTTTGCAAATGACCTAAATTGAAGTGGGAAATAATGATGGGGACATGTCAATTATACGGTATTATCTTGATATTTATGTATGTATGGGGTAAAGTGGGCTTATTTGAACAACGTGTGTTTTTATACGGCCAAATAAAGGTTATATATCTAGGAATAAAGAGTTCAGGTCACACTTATAAGATGGGGACTGTATCTAAGAAAGCAATGAATATGAAAAAGACTTTAGGGTCATGGTAAATAAACAATTTAACATAAGCTCCCAGTGCAATGTGTTAGCTTAGGGGAAAAGTATTACCCTTGATGTATAAGCAGAGAAATACCAAGTATGAGTAGGCAGATGTATGACCTTTGCATGCAGCATAGTGAGACCCTTTCTGGAATATTGTGTCAGTTCTAGAGTTCACATTTCAAAAAGGAAATTGAAAAAGGATGAAGAAGAGAGCTACAAGAATGATTAATGGTCTGGAAAACATGTCTTATAGTGAGAGGCTAAAGAAGCATAGTCTATTTAATTTGTCCAAGACAACATTAAGAGGTGTCTTGACTACAGTCTACAAATACCTACATTGGGAAGAAATTGCTGATAGCAGAGGGCTGCTTAGTCTAGAAGAAAAGGCATAACGAGATCCAATGTTTGGAATATGAAACTTGACAAATTCAGACTATAAATAAGTGAGGGTAATTAACCATTGGATCCATTTACCCAGACCATTATTTGAAGTCATTAAATCCAGACTGGATATATCAGTAAAAGATATGTTACAGCTCAAATATAAGTTATGGGCTTCATGCAGAAATTACTGTGTGAGGTTCTTGGGTCTGTGTAATGCAGGCGGTCAGAAGAGGTAATCATAATAGTCCCTTCTGGCCTTAAAATCTAAGAGTATATACAGTTATTACATTATTTACAGTATAATCTAATTTTTTAATCAAGATTTATCTCTAAGTCCAGATTTTTCTATTATCCACTTGACATCCATACAAAATTTTCATATACTGGGCATGACCATGTAATGAACTTGGCTTTTAATTTATTCCAATACTGTGATAAGGTGTGCTATAAATGCAATGTTAGATTACATCAGATAGATAACGGAAGAATTTAGAAGGCTGGATGGCTAAGTAGATGGTCCTCTCTGGTCATATGAAAGGAAAAGTGCCAGATGGGACAGATTTCTTTACTGGGATGTGGAGAGAAGACGAATAACGTTTCTATCTGTGCAAATCATTTTGGCCCTAACTCTCTGGAATTAGGCCTCTAGAGGTCCGCAGAAGCATGTTTGTGGCAGGATAGAGAGGAGCTGGTAGTGTAGTCCCAGGCCCTGGAATTCCTGGTTGCAACCCTGTGGTAGGGCATTGATTTGACTATAACAGACATGGTCTTTGGCCATGTGGAGGGAAAAGGGGAGTGGATATACTGAAGCTAGATTGTAGAACACATTCATGTTGGTGAGTACTTACTCATGAGTGAGGCTACATGTCTGTCATGGAGGTCACAGAAGTCATGGACTCTGACTTTGTGACCTCCATGACTTCTGCAGTGGCTGGTGCTGGCTCAGGGGCGGCCTGAGCTGGGCAGCCCCTGGGCCAGCAGCAGCTGCAGTTTGGGTGCGTGGGAGAAGGTTTATGGTTTGGGCAGGGAATTGGTGTGTAGGGTGGCGTTTGCTAGCGGGGAGCGGCTCCCAGCTCTCACCGGCCTGTCCCTACAGCTCCTAGGCAGAGGGGCCGGAGGGCTCCACATGCTGCCTGCACCAATGGTAGCTGCGGAGCCGGTGCTTGTGGTGGGAGCAGCATGCAGAGCTGCCTGGCTATGCCTCAGCCTAGGAGCTGAGCGAGGGGGATGTTGCCGCTTCCAGGGAGCCCCCCAGGTAAGCACCACACAGAGCCTGCCTCACCCCATCCCGTACCCCAATCCCCTGCCCCTTCCAACACCCAAACTCTGATGCTCCTGGGGGCAGGAGGCACGGAGCCAGGTAGGGATGCCTACCAGCCCCGCCAATGCTCCCTCCAGGTCCCAGTGGGGGTCAGGGACTGCGCACAACCTCCCGTGGAAGGGGCAGGGGATTGGGGCACGGGATGGGGTGAGGCAGGCTCTGTGTGGTGCTTACCTGGGGGGCTCCCTGGAAGCAGCGACATCCCCCTCGCTCAGCTCCTAGGCTGAGGTATAGCCAGGCAGCTCTGCATGCTGCTCCCACCACAAGCACCGGCTCCGCAGCTACCATTGGTGCAGGCAGCATGTGGAGCCCTCCGGCCCCTCTGCCTAGGAGCTGTAGGGACATGCCGGTGAGAGCCGGGAGCCACCCCCCGCTAGCAAACGCCACCCTACACACCAACTCCCTGCCCAAGCCATAAACCTTCTCCCACACACAGAGCCAGCAGGGGTCCCGGGACCTGCACCGCTGCTCCCCTGCCCTAGCACCCAGGCTGACCTCCCCCACAGGGCCCCAGGAAGCCCCCACCAAAATTTTAGTCACGGGTTGTCATAAATATAAAGGGAAGGGTAAACCCCTTTGAAATCCCTCCTGGCCAGGGGAAAGCTCCTCTCACCTGTAAAGGGTTAAGAAGCTAAAGGTAACCTCGCTGGCACCTGACCAAAATGACCAATGAGGAGACAAGATACTTTCAAAAGCTGGGAGGAGGGAGAGAAACAAAGGGTTTGTGTCTGTCTGGGTGCTGCTCTTGCCAGAGACAGAACAGGAATGGAGTCTTAGAACTTTTAGTAAGTAATCTAGCTAGGTATGTGTTAGATTATGATTCCTTTAAATGGCTGAGAAAAGCATTGTGCTGAATAGAATAACTATTTCTGTCTGTGTACTTTTTTTGTAACTTAAGGTTTTGCCTAGAGGGGTTCTCTATGTTTTGAATCTAATTACCCTGTAAGGTATTTACCATCCTGATTTTACAGGGGGGATTTCTTTATTTCTATTTACTGCTATTTTTTATTAAAAGTCTTCTTTTAAAAAACTGAATGCTTTTTCATTGTTCTCAGATCCAAGGGTTTGGGTCTGTGGTCACCTATGCAAATTGGTGAGGCTTTTTATCCAACATTTCCCAGGAGAGGGGGGGGTGCAAGTGTTGGGAGGATTGTTCATTGTTCTTAAGATCCAAGGGTCTGGGTCTGTAGTCACCTAGGCAAATTGGTGAGGCTTTTTACCAAACCTTGTCCAGGAAGTGGGGTGCAAGGTTTTGGGAAGTATTTTGGGGGGAAAGACGCGTCCAAACAGCTCTTCCCCAGTAACCAGTATTAGTTTGGTGGTGGTAGCGGCCATTCCAAGGATAACGGTTGTAATATTTTGTACCTTGGGGAAGTTTTGACCTAAGCTGGTAAAGATAAGCTTAGGAGGTTTTTCATGCAGGTCCCCACATCTGTACCCTAGAGTTCAGAGTGGGGGAGGAACCTTGACACGGGTATTTTTAGTAAAATCATGGACAGGTCACAGGCCTTGAATTTTTGTTTACTGTTTGTCACCTGTCCGTGATATTTACTAAAAATACCCGTGACTAAAATGTAACCTTAATTATCATTGCATTTACCAGTTTATTTCTGCTTGTTACATAATTGACTATCATAAGCAAAACATTGAAAAATTCACTCATAGGGAATAGCAATGCATTTGACACAGAGTTGTTAAGTTTTATATGATTCAAAAGGGTTTTACATAAGTATCTAGGCAGACAAAAGGTAAAATAAGGATTGCCACAACATTTCACCTCCAACAATATTGAATTGTTCACAATCCACCCCAACCCCACCTCTCTTCATGGGCTAACAACTGGATACACAGCTGCATTACCAGACCTGAGATCCATAATAAGAATAGTAGGCATCCCTAACAATATTGCCCTATTTCCATTTTGTATTGGTTGCCTCAATGGCTTCTCAAACCAAGCAGCTAATCTCTGCACTTCAGCTTCCTACCCATCATCATTAGGGCTTTTCCCCTTACTCTCACAACTACTGTGCAAAACACTGCTTTAATCTTTGGAATGTATTTTTTTCTGCTGCTTCTAATCTCTACAGTCCCATTCCTTTCAAACTGTCAGATGCACACTCTAATTCCACTATCTACTGAAGCAGTAGTGAAACAGTTCCTGCCTCCTGTCCAAGTGACCTATGAATGGCTTTATTAGCCAGGAGAGTAGAGCATAAGCCAGGTCTCCCAGATAACCCAATCAATGTCTGCACCATTAATGTGCATGGACAAATGTTATTTTAAATAGAGCTGACTTTGGAAAGATCCTACTATTGTGTCCCCAGTGGGTAGGTCTACACAGGCCATGGTATTGAGCCTCCCAGCACAGGTTAATGGGTTCATGTTACCATCCTAAAAATAGCTGTGTAGACATGGTGGCTTGGGCAAGAGCTCAGGTTCTGAAGCCTTCGGAGGCTAAATCCCAATACCACCTGGCATATGAGACTCTCCTTCCTCCACACTCCCCCATCTGTCCTTTTCTTTCCCCACAATATTTCTTCTCTTTCCTATCACTCTCCTTTTTTCCTTCTGTCTAATAAGAGTCTGACTTAGCCAGCCAAGACTGTATATTTTGCAACACTGCTGTAAGGCTGTGATGAGAAAGATGCAACTAAATGTAATATCCTAAACAGCCCATTGCTGGTGCAAGTCAGCCAGGACTCAGAGTGGCTAATAAGAGTGTGTGCTGTGCCTACGTTACTATCTTTGCTGTTCTTTTCTCTTCCCTTTTGTGTGTGTTCTCTTGTTTTGTTCTTCTGGGAGACAGGAGCAGACTTTACCAACAATAGCAATGATGAATGCTTCAACCCATCTTAACTACCTTCTTTTTTCCCCCAAAAAAAGACAATTACTATTTTTCATATCATCTAAAGGACTGTCAAATGAGAGAGCCCTTTTTCTTTAGCTTGAGAGTTTTCAGAAAAAAACGAACAAGGGATGCCGTTAAAATAAAAGCTTTATTTAATACTTTACATTTCAAATGCTTCAACTGTTTTTTTCTGCTTTTCTATATCTCTAATAAGAGGTTAAAAAGAACTTTTAATGGTAGGTTGCCATCACATTAAGCAGGCTGTTTAATGTTGGATAGTGACTGGGCTATGTTTACATCTTTGGCTCATATATTCCATCTAACTTAATATAACAGTCTGTAAACCTGCCACAGTGGTCAACCAGCCCTTGGAGCACCATGGATTAAAAACTCCTTTCTATTTATAATTTTTGATGCCTGATGGGGGAGAAAAGACACATTTATCCTGTCAATTGCCCTAATGTAGTTTTGGAAACCCATTCATGCAAACCCATCTGTAATCTCCTGAATAGTACCAAGCTTTATAACCCATTGTGTCAGTACCTTTTCCATGATTTCACATACCTGCATGACAATGACCCTACAGTAGATCTGACACTGAATTGGTTGGCTACCCACTGGTAATATTCGGATGTAACCAGCTTCCAGAGGGTAATGGTGACCCACTAGTCAATGGGTATGGGGCACCACATGTTGGCATGTGTGTTCTGCAAATCCAGGGTTAGTTCTGCACATATCTCCAAAAAGGTTGCCTTCCCCATCCTGAAACTCTTGCCACTGCTAATCATCCCAGGACTGCAGAACGACCCTTTTCCACAATGGTTTCCTAAGCTCAGAAATAGCACTGCACAGTGTGAAGCTGCTCCAGGAACTGGTCCTGTACTATTTATTGCTTCCTCCACTGCTGAACATCCCACTGCTGCTGCCACACATTGGGGTTTGGTGGATGGAGTCCAAAGCCAAATCCATCCAGCTTTGGTGTTGAAATACAGCCCAAGCAGCCTCTGATTATTCAAGGTTACCAGCTTATGAGAGCAGAGCTTGTTGGGTCCATGCTCTTAGAGCAATTTGAAATGGTGCTAGCCCACCCAACAAGGAAGTATTGGATGAAGATAAAGGAAACATCTTTTTCAATTTAAACTCATGTGGCTTCCGCTATGCATCTCACAATACATATTGAGAAAAATCCCAGAATGCACACGGTTCAGCGGCAAGTCAAAGGACCATGTGAAACCCTCCAAGAGCCCTATGCACTTAGTATGAGGAAAGCGACTGCTGTTACATAATGATGTGCACTGACAGAGGGCACAACGTCCTGTCTGCACACTACTAATGCACTTGAGTATTGTGCATTACCTGATGTGCACTACAATACCTGGAGGGAGGTATAACTTCATATAATTTGGGAAAAAAATTGGCATCCCCTGTGAATTAGTCCCACAATAAATGGCTACATCACAACTACAATAACTTTAAGTTTTTCCAGGAGTTAAATTTTCATAAAACCAATATTATTTCTCTTACTGTCTAGTGATGTTGGGTAAATATTCATATCTTCCAGAACTGTTACATCAGCTTTTACATTATATTGATTGGAATTTCATGTATTTTAAACCAGTCTGGTACAATGAACATACCTTTACAATGACATATCTAACACATTATTGTTTTATTTTTTTTAAATTGAGAATCATAAATCATTTGATCTAAAATTACCACAAGCATATGCATGCAATGCTACTGTATACTTTCCTTTTACAAACATTTCTCAGTTTACTATGTGAAACTGCTGTAATTTTTTAGGAGTTGGGGATAGGTAGAGGTTTATTCCATCAAAATCCAAATAGAGCAAAACAGAATGTTTTTGCTAAATTTAACCATTTATGGAAGATCTGAGAAAACTGGCTCATGGAATGATTCCTTTTGGATAATGATCCTCAATGCTGGCTTTTAACTTTGTTTTTGCCTACAGATTCTGAAACATAGTTTTACAAATGTCAAAGAAAAAATATACCTGCAGGTTTCCTGGGTACCAAGAATCATAACACCAAAGCCAAACTTTGAAAGTTACATTGCCATATCACAAGTGTGAAAGTTACAAGAGTATGATATAAATTTCCTATCTATTGTGCTCTAGTTATACTGTACAGTTTTTTTTTTTTTCAGGTACTGCTTCTTTGTTTGAAGAGACAGACAGAAGTTGAATAGATTTGGTGATAAAAGGACTGCTCGTTCTTTAATATAAAAATGTTAAGCCCCCAGTGATTTCCTTGTACCACTATGAAGATCTTCTGGAAAATTCTGGGAAAGGGTGACCTCATGAAATATTGCTTGAATTCTAGAGAGCTTCTATCAGGGATGCTGGAACTATGGGTGCGGGGGATGCAGTAGCACACCCAGCTTGAAGTAGGTTCCATCATATACAGGATTTACAGTTTTGTTTAATGGCTTTCAGCACCCCCCACTATAGTTTTTTTTTTCCCCCACGCCACTGGCTTCTGTTACTACTAGCTGACAATCAATTATTGGATACTCTGAATTTACATGGTATTCTGCAAATCTCTACTGAATTGAATGGAGTTACTCCAGATTTGAGGGAAAGAGGGGGAGGGAATCAAAGACATAATTTGTTAATGATATGGACTCTAATTTCAGAATTGTTCAGGGAAATCATTATTCCAAGGAGGGAAAGCGCAAGGAAATTCAGATCCCATTATCTGTTAAACTTTCCATGCCACTGCAATATTTGTCTGGGCAATGCCCGGGACCTTGAGAAGTAGACCAGTTTCTAAGCACAGAGAGTTAGTGAAGATTTAACTAGCACAGAATTTCATTCAAGAAGTCTGCTTCAAGACTTCATTTAAAATTATCAGGGGCACATTATCTGGGTATACAACAAGAAGCAATTATTGGTTTAATTAGCCTGCATTCACCACATTTGCTCCTTCTCTTTGTTGGATTGCCAGGCAATTTTCTAAAATCATTAAGCAAGGGAACTATAATTCCACAATGACCTAATCTGCAGTGCCTTCCTCTCACACTGGAATATTTTAAAGTTATTTATGACTGTTCATCAATAAGTCTATTGGGCAAGAAATACTTTGGATCTCCAAAATTCTAGATGCCTTTTACATACTAAGAATGTTCTCTGTTCAGTCTATTCTTTTAAAGAAGTTTTGCTGTCAAAATAAGGTTAGACTAAAGCGATGTACATTAGTTTGAAAAGGGACAGCACATAGTAAAGAATATTTACAGTATAAAACCTCATTTTACAACTCTTCTAGTATAAATTTTACATTTCCATCTAAAAATCCATCAGTTGTAACAAACATTTAACCATACAACTATCTTGATTACAGTGGAACATAATCTATGTTTTAGCTATGAAATATGATTTTGTTGCAAAAAAACAGTAAAATCTATCCAAATTGGCACACAAAATTTCAATTGACATGATGAAGAATCTTTCCATGTAAAGTGATTAAGAGCTGTTTAAGGTCCAGAAATGAAGCTAAAACATTGGCTGATGGAGAGTTTGTCTGATTTTGTGGTAGAGTGAATATACACTTTTCTATCAGTAAAACGTTTTGGCAGTAAGGCAGGGAGTAGAAAAAGTTGTACGACATTTGTCCAATTTCTTCTAGCCCCCATTATCACCAATTCTGCAGCAGATCTGGATCCTAACAGTTCTTGCAGTGGAGGAGGAAGAAAAACATATTTCAATGCTTTTCTCTAATTTGCAATCAGTAACACTGCTTTAAGTAAAAGTTAAGTAATAGTTAAGTGGAGATGTGCCATCCCGAGCCTAATGTTTTGCAGGGTTTTATCTTACATGTTGGATATGCACACCAGGAATAAGACAAAAAGTTGAAAATATCCAGTGGTGATATAGATACTGAAGCTCTCATTTGCTTATTTCAATTGCCTTAGCTAGCACTAGGAACAAATCTGATTAGAAGAAAAGGCGAGAATAAGAACTGTGGTTCTGTCGCATTTCTGAGGGCATAAACTGCACAATGCTAAGAGATTGTGATTATTGAGATTGACAAAATATGAAAGTGCATGGCAATTTTCATATTTAAGAAACTGACTATGTACTCAGAATTTGGTATCTTTTAAAAATTATATTAAATTTTAGCAATGATATATAGCAAGACAATGAGTCCTGACTATAGTAAATTCATGAAAAAGTATGATCGTATAAATACAACTAAGAGTCCAGTGGCACCTTAAAGACTAACAGATTTGGGCATGAGCTTTCATGGGTAAAAAACCCCACTTCTTCAGATGCATGGAGTGAAAATTACAGATACAGGCATAAATATATATTGGCACATGAAGAGAAGGTGAGTGATCTTACAAGTGGAGAACCAGTGTTGAAGACCAATTTAGTCAGGGTCCCTGTCTAAACTGGCCTTAATTGCCAATATATATTTATGTCTGTATCTGTAATTTTCACTCTATGCATCTGAAGAAGTGTTTGGGTTTTTTACCCACAAAAGTTTATGCCCAGATAAATCTGTTAGTCTTTAAAGTGCCACTGAACTCCTCATTGTTTTTGTGGATACAGACTAACATGACTACCCCTCTGATATGATGGTATAAATGATATGCATAACGAATAATTTGCAATATTATGAAAATATGCATATTTAGAAGCATGTTTTTGATACTTTCTATATTAAGAATATGATTGAGAAAGTAGTATATGGATGAGTGGAAGGATTTCATTCTGTGATTCAGTTTGGATTTGTTGACATGGCCTATATGCATGGAGGAGGTGTGTCCTTGTACATCCTTTAAAGGAGAGCTTGAACCATAGAGTCTCATTCAGATTTACAGAATCATAGAAAAATAGGGCTGAAAGGGACCTCAAGAAATGATCTTTCCATCCCCTGGCACTTAGGCAGGACCAACTAAACTTAGACCAACCCTGATGGGGGTGCTTATCTTACTTGTTGTTAAAACCCTAACTGTGTTGCTCAGAGGTGTGAAACATTCATATCCCTTACAGCTGTACCTGAGCCAACCTAACCTCTGGTGTAGATGTGGCGAGGTTGATGGAAGAATTTCACTATTGACTTCATATTTTTTTAAACATCTGACTTTGTATGTAAATTGGCATCCATGGTGTTAGCTTACAATATTTAATTTACATCCGGACAGTGAGATACACATTTCTTACCTCCTGTGTTTGGCATCTCTGCCTTGATACAGATTTTAAAACCATATTTTCTGTATATAAACATAACTTTGTATATATACCTACATTTGGCAATATGACACTGGTTTCATTTAAGATCTCACATAACATTTAGTGAATCAGGATGTACATACCAGAATCAGGATATTCTTGTATCCCTTTCTCCAGTTGGTGTTAAGTGGTCCTTGGATCAAATATGGGAAGAAGTGAGACAAAAGCAGCTTCACTGACGTTAATTTTCAGTCTCTGTAAAACAAGAAATTCAGATCAGGGGCATAACATTAAAATCTAGAAAAGATTTAACCCATAAACTCTATTAAAATCCTAAATCAAGGGAGGATTATAGAAAAAAGTTTTCAGCCTATACACATAAGAACCAGCTTATAACAAACAAGATAATTACATTATGTTAAGAATTATGCTCTACTAAAATTATATATGTATTTAAATAAGTTTAACAGAGTTCAATCATGCCATTAAGAAGTACAGGATGAGTACTTCCCTGATGAGCATCAGGGAAGCTGGAGGAACATGAGCTCTGGGGCAGCCTAGCTACTACACCACCATAGGAAAAAGAGGGCATGATAGAGATAAGTAATGAGTGGTCTAGAGAGGGTCAGTAGACCACTCCTATTTACTATTCCTCATAATACATGAAGAGTGAGGGGGACATTCAATGAGAGACAACTCATTTTAAACAAAAGAAGAGGAAATCAGTTTTAGGCAATGCCTGAATAACCTGTGGAACTGAATGCCATGGGATTTCATTGAATGCAAAAGTGTAGCTGCAGTAGGATTCAAAGAAAGGACCATCTTTTACAGTGGTTGTTAAAATGCTATACTGTTAAGAAAGTTTTACTGTTCTGAGGAATAGAGTAGAACCAGTAAAAACTTTCAAACCAGTAGAAACTTTGTAAATGCATCCATCATTTGTCTATTTAGTCCCATCTCTAACATCCTGTCACTTAGACTATAAGATGTTTAGAGCAGGGGTCCTTCTTTGTTACGTGTTTCTATGCTATTTAGAACAGTGGGGCCCTGATCTTGATTGGGATTTTTAGTTGCTAGAATACTACAAAAAACAAAGAACTGGGTGAAGTTTGAAAGAAACTTGTCCTGTGGAGAGACTGGTCCATAATTATCTCTTCTGAGGTTTCTTGCATCTTCCTCTGAAGCATCTGGTCCTGGCTACTGTCAGAAATAGGATGCCAGATGAGATGGACCACTGGTCTCAGGTTCCTATAAGATGGTGAATGCACCTGTGCTTTTCCCTACAATGAGCCAACTCTGTCTGCTACCATGTCCCCTGCCCAGACCCATTGGGAGACTAATTCTAGTAGGAGTCCTAGATGGACGGGGCCGGGGGGGAGGGCTTCCATTGCACCTAGCCTTTTGGCTGATGTATAACAGGTGGGAGCT
This sequence comes from Caretta caretta, assembly GCF_965140235.1. Classification (NCBI taxonomy): domain Eukaryota; kingdom Metazoa; phylum Chordata; order Testudines; family Cheloniidae; genus Caretta; species Caretta caretta. The sequence continues at coordinate 59,267,703 of NC_134209.1, forward strand.
TGTTACCCTCTATATAGCTTTTGCTTGGGAGGCAAAACTGAGCCCTACATCCTGTGCATAAACTTAGATCTGCCCATGAATCAATGGAAGCTTCATGCCTATATCAAAGAACAAAATTCAAACCATAATGTTTAATATTCTAAATGTTAGTATTCAAAGACTACTTTTTGTATGTCATTTATGATTTAACTTGGATGCTTGCAAAGAACACTTTTTGATAAAGAGGTCTAAGAAATGTATTATCTGTATGCATGGCAATTTACCACAGAAATTTCATTAAGTGCTATTGGTATTGTCCCATATAAATCTACAGTTCTTTTTAGCATTAATTGCAGTCATGTATATGACTACTTGGATTTTGAGATGACATATCTACAGCTCTACAAAATGAGAAAGGATCACAACCTGAAGCTAAACATTACATACTCTTATAGTTAAGTGTTTAATAACTGAAACCTACTTTATCTCTACCATCAGCATCAAATAGCACAACACAAACTTCATTCTAGAATAAGTATAAAGAAATACATTTGCTTAATTTACTAGGATATTAAACTAAAACTAGTTAGCTGAACTGTAAATTAAGCTGATTATAGTTTTAAGCACTCTGTGCTAATACTTTCAGAGTAACTAACCGCATCCGACAAAGTGGGTATTCACCCATGAGAGCTTGTGCTCCAATACATCTGTTAGTCTATAAGGTGCCACAGGACTCTGCTGCTTTTACAGATCCAGACTAACACAGCTACCCTTCTGATACTTAACTGCACTGATATTTATGTGAATAGGTACTTTTGTGAACACCTTTCAAGTTAGTGTAAACATTTAAGGAGCAGTATTGGATTTCCACTTAATGCTGGTCTTTGAGTGAACCTTCAGCTGGATCTAAAATCAAAGAGAACCAACAGTCAAATAAATAAGACACTTCTGGGAATTTTTGATAAAGTTCAAATGAAACACCAAGCATTATGAGAGGTTAAACACGGAACAATTCTGAGTCTGTTTTAGATCATAGTTTAGCAACAAGAAGCTTTAAACCAAATTAAACTTCAGATATTTGTACATAAAGAATATTAGTAAAGGCTTTGGACTTTTCAAATTTCCTGGACAATAGAATGAAAAGTTACTTTAGGAAGATATAAAAAACAAAATAAATGCAAGTTTCAGAGGGATAGCCATGTTGCAAGTTGTACCTCTATCACTTCTCTGGAAAAATACCATGATCTGACACTTGGTTATGCCTAGCTCTCAGTGCATCACTGAAAAAGGAATGTAGCCTTTCACTAATTTAGTTAATTTATCCAACAGAAAAGGAAACAGACATTACCTGAGATATACACATGAGGAACATAGAAATCCTGTGTTTACTTATTGCCTTCATAGTTTTAGAGTCTGTCCAGTTGTAAACTTTTTTTAGTGAGCCTGAAGATGTGTGACAGTGTCAGTGTGCTTTAATGAAGGTAAAATTATAGTCAGAGCAAGCTGCAAGTTCTAGTCCCTCTGCAGAGCCCTGTGCAAATCACTATACAGTGAACTAATTTCTGTGCTGAAGTACTTGGAAAACCTCCAGAACCTTCAGGGATTTTAAAGCACTTTTAGATTTTCCTCACTTGTAGATTGGATAAGGGTTTAACTCAGCAGGATACTTAGGCCACTTGTACTGCAGGTAGCAACCTAATAACATCAAGAACAATTTCATCAGCTGCAGGACCGGTCTTCAAATGTGATGGATACTCAGTCAAATTATTTTTAGTTACATACCTACAACCTTAATGAACTAAAATCAAGGTGTTTCAATACAACAGAAAAGATTTTGGACCATGTGATGGGGTTGGGACTCACCACTGCAGCTCCTCCTGCTGGCTCATCAGGGAATTAGCTCAGTCCAGTTTGGAGCACCCTCCACTGGTGGTGTCCCATCCATCTCTCACCCTCCCTTGGCACCTAGACCCATGTTGCTCCCTTCTTGCAGCATCCTCTTTAAGACACTGCCCTCCAGCAGTGCCCCTTAGTCCTCACTCACCCCCTTCCAGGGGCAGGGCAAGAGGTTATCAGCAGTCTTTCACTTCACCCAGCCACAGCAGCCAACCCCCCCCAAAGTCTAACCCCTTGTGCCAGGGGTCTGGTGCAGTCCACTATCACCACATCCAATGGCTGGGTGTACATGTAAGGAGAAAGGGGGGACCCTTTGGCAGCAGCTTTCCTGCCCTCCTTCTCTCCCCTTGTCTGCCTCTCTCCCTGGGACGCTTCCCCTTCAGCCCCTTTGCACCAGCTAGGCCCTTCCCTCAGGGGCTGCAGCCTGGCAGATACCAGGCTGGAGTTCCCATCTGCTCCCCTCACCTGCTTGTTACCTCACACCAGAGACAGACCTTCACCCTCTGAAGACCTGAGAGAGACCTACTACTACCTTCCTGGGCAGCCTTTATATAGGGCTGAGCCTGGCCCTGATTGGCTGCCTCTTACTCAGCCTCTGATTGGCTCCCTAGCAGGCCTTCTCTGATTGGCCGCCCACCCAGACAGCCTCTCTGGCCTGCTGACGCCCCATCTAGTATAGGAGTGGGGCAGCCACCCCACTACAGACCATCACAATCCTGGAGAGGTGAATGGTTTGAATGAAATGTTGAACAGGACTTGTTCTAGTCTCCATAACCAAACCCCAAAACTACAAAATCCAGCTGGAAGATGTATATATTGTAACATTATGTCATGACACACACATCACAACCAATGTCTCTGTGCAGTCCAGAAATTCATGCATTATTACAGATTGCAGGAATACAAAACACTCAGAAAGGTGAGGGAACAGAATAAAATTGATTAGCACTTTTCAAACATAGATCTCAAAGTAGTTTATAACGATGCACAAAAGTTATCCACAGTTCTTTGTTTCTTGTATGGAGAAAGTGAAAAACAGATATGTGACTTATCTAAGATCAGAGAGTGAGGCAGTATCTGGCAGGGACTAAAACATCTCCTGACTTCTTGCTCTGCACTATCCACTGGACCATGTTGCTTGGTTTTGGTTCAGCAAATATGCAAATAATTGAGTACACTCTTCTGCCCCGATCCTAACTGGATGAGGCCTTGGTGCAAGTTTAGACTAGCCTCAAGTTTGGGCTACCTTTCAGCAGCAGTAATAGCTCCCTGGGGGCTATGGGGATTACCTGAGTTCATTACACTCCAACTATATTTCCAGAACACCTCAACACCTTGCCCACCACATACACACCAGTGTGGGGATTAAGTGTGCATGGTATATGCCAATCAAGGATTTCCATATACAAGAAGAATCCCCAGTTGACTGTTCAAGACAGCTTTGCATTCTTTTTGTTCTGATGAAGTGGAAGCCAGGATTTGTCTCAGAGCATGCAGAAGCACAGATAATGTGTCAGTCTGTCTGAAAAGTACACCAATGGTACTTTGCGTGTCAATATTAGTTCAGTGTGTGCATTTATATTAATTACTTTAAATAGCATGGGGCAAAAGGGGGGGAGAGAAGGTACTTTTCTAAGCGCCTCTCACAAAGTAAATTCTATCCACATGAGACACAGTAGATTGTGCAAATGTTCAAAGTATGATTACTTGTGCTCCCAGTACCCCCTGTCTCTCTCTCAGTGGGGGTATGGATATAGCTATGCCCCTGAGTTCTGCTTGGTTTCTTGGCTTTTCAACAGTGAGGCTGGTAAGTCCTGCAGGGCTTCTTGAGTTTTGACCCTGCTTAGAGGGTCTCAGATACATGTGGCTCTGCTAGTCTCATTGGGCTTGCCTTCTTTTGATTATGAGGATGGTTGTAGGAGATGGTTGAATTCTTTCAGTCCCGCCCACTGATGATAACAAAATATGCTGTTATCTTATAGTTGATCGTGAAGAACTTCAAAATGATCTTTCTTCTCCTTTCTTATATGCTTTGATGAACAGTCAAATAGTTAACATTGTTGACATTTAAGTAACGTTATTGGACATCTGAGTTAATACACCACTGAATTACATATGTCAGAGCTATCGTTTTAGGTTCTACAAATGCATGCAGACATCACTGCATCAGTTCTACTTGGTTCACATTTCTGGGGCTCTCTCAGAAATCATAACAGCTAGACACTTTTATACAAATAAAAAAGGAAAAAGAAACTCAGATTCTTGACAAGTTGCAACATAAAGCAAGTGTTGGAACATTGTACCAGCCCAATCGAAGCCTTATTTAAATGATAAAATTAAAAACGGGTTGAGACTGATCTATGTCTTCCTGCAGGTATGGACAATGCTTAGCAAAATATGAATGCTACGAGACAAAGTATTATAAAAAATAATGGCTAGCAAGCTATGACTATTGATTAAAATTCATGCAGGTACAGGACTAAATTGATGCCTTCCACATTGCATAAGCCCCACAGTGGGGGTTAATATGACCCCACAATCTATAGTAAACTAAATTCAGTAATTTACATTTACAGTATTTGTGTTTGTCAATAATAATAATACTCAGCACTTAGTCTTTCTTAGTGCTTTAGATCTTCATAGTGCTTTTGGAAACATTAATTGCTTAATCATTGAGGAGCATGGCTTTACTTCATGAATTGCATCATTGTAGCCTTCAAATAGGATACGAATACATAAGCTAGATGTGCTTAAAGAGAGAGCATTTTTAGAGGAAGTAGAGCCTTCCTTGAATTTATTATACTGACAGGTTTCTCCACATGGCATGGCAATGTACTGTTTCTTTGCTACTGGGCAAGTCATTTTTTTAAAAAATGAAGACAAATCTATTAGTGTGTGTGACATGAGTAAACCAAGTGTCAGCTCTGCCAAGACCACAGGTGTTAGCCAAGAACTGAAACTCAAGTTTGTTTTATAACTGTAAAAATGCCTGCTCTAAACTTGTGAACTCAGATATTCCCTCCCTCCCACCCCCCAGATCAAGAAGGACTATCAAGACGTAATGGGCCATCTAGGACATAAAGCTTTGTTGAAACATCCCATCAGTTTGAATTCGGGGAGGGGGGGGAGATCATATAAAGATACTTACAAGAAGAAATGGTTATCTCTTTGCTGTTTGAACTCTCACAGGGTCAGAGACACTAAGCTGAAACAGTGAACCTCTGGGGTCAACCTGAGTCCACCCTGAAAGACATTTTGAATGGACAAATTACTACATCTCTGTCACCTTAGAAACCATAGATGGTAATTCATGAGTGTGTATGTTTGCTTGCTTTAACCTGTAACTAATTCTCATTTATTTTTCCTAGTTAATAATCCTTAGATAGTTTATTACAGGATTGGCTAGAAGTGTTGTCTTTGGTGCAAAACCTAGGGTACCAGTTGAGCTGGGGTAAGTGACTGGTCTCTTGGCACTGGTTGCAAACTGAATATTTTGTGATTTTTGATATAAATGACCATTTATCACTAAGTCCAGCTTACTTGGGTGGCAAGACAGACTGGAGAGCCTAAAGGGACTGTATGTGACTCCAGGGTAAGGCTAGTACAGTGATCCAGGAGTTCATATTTGTTACTGGGTTGGTGAAATCTAATTATAGAACATACAACCAGTTTGGAGTGTCTGCCCTGTTTTTGACAACTTCAGGACAGACTGTCACTCATTGTGAGCCACTTCAGACTGCGTGACAATATGTAATTTATTTAATCATAGGAAAATACTGAACGTATTGGAATCATCTGTAAGTTTAGGTTTTTTTGTCTTAGCTTTATAAATGTTTGCTTTGAAAAGAGATACAATATTAACTAACACATTACCATCTTATTGGCAGGTTATTCTATAATATAAGTTAGTGACAAAACTCCTATTAAATTTAATGGTGTAAGATCAGATCCTATATTACATAAACTTAGCTAAACTTATTGGACCCCAACTAATGGATTTTATACTTCCATTGACTTCAGAGAGGACAGATTATGAATGAATTTTAGCTGGTGCCACATTAATATGTCTTGTATAAAAATCATTATATGTCATTGATTAAGCTGTGACTTATGGAATCATGGTTGCCCTGAAATGTTTCTCCCAAATGTTTTCAACTTAACTTCAGTCCACTACTGTTTACTGACAGGTTTCAGAGTAACAGCCGCGTTAGTCTGTATTCACAAAAAGAAAAGGAGTACTTGTGGCACCTTAGAGACTAACCAATTTATTTGAGCATAAGCTTTCGTGAGCTACAGCTCACTACGCATCCGATGAAGTGAGCTGTAGCTCACGAAAGCTTATGCTCAAATAAATTGGTTAGTCTCTAAGGTGCCACAAGTCCTCCTTTTCTTTTTACTGTTTACTGAGTTATTCTCAGTTTTGTTACAAGATGAAAAAAAATAATGCTCAATAGGCCTTGTAAATTTCTTTTATTAAATAATTTACTGAGGTCCATAAATGACAGTGAGTCTTCAATGTATCCAAATAGTTTTATACTCTTCTAGAGCATTAATTTTGTAAGAAGAATAGAAGATCTTATTGTAAGAGTGCTGTCTAAATCTAAGGCTATTTTTGAATGTACATTCAAAGCCTTCTATGAAGGGACTTTGTTCATTCCAACATAATGCTTTATGGAAACCTCACTAAGAATGCATGACAGGTTTTTCAAAACATCCAAGCATTGTATATGTTTATGAGCTGATATGTCAGGTTCAGTGACTGCTATATTGACCCAATTTATTTAATTTAGTGAATTATGTATCCGTTCAACATGATTTAGTTTAATATTGATATGCTTTTCTGGATGGTATAGTTCATTCAGTGCATGATATATCTGATGCTGCAGATGTAGTGATTTTGATTCAGTATATTAGGTATCTGATTCGATATTTTATGTATCTGATTCATAATGTAGCTGATTGGATTGGTGCTTTTTTTCCTGGGTAAGATACAGTAAATTCTCCATTTATTTAATTCAATATGTGATATACAAACAATATATGTACCTGCAGATAATGTATTCATATGAGTTTATAATTCAGCCACAATATTTCTGAATTTTGAATACGTAGTATCTCATATGTTTCTTCAGAGGCTAGAAGGCTGGATTCAGCAGTGATGGTAACAGTAGTGAACAAATTCATTTACAGAGAAGAGTACTGGTTGCAGTTCATGATTCATAAATATCGCTTTGTGGCATATCTTGAGTTCCAAATGGCCTTTATTGTACCTCGCAGAGCTATATTCAAGACTGCATGTTCCAGAATTATTGTTTATGTAGAGATCATCCATCAAAGGCTCTTGATATCCCTGCTGAAACTCTTCTCGAAGAAGTGCTGTCATCATATTTTTTCATAACTATGATGGAGTATATTACACAAAATAAAAACAATAACAATTTAGGTACCGTATCTCAAAGACAATGATCTATCTGACTAGTTAGGCACTGTGATTCCTATTACCTTGATTTTGGAAATCATATGACAAAGAGAATACTCTTATGCTCATATATAAGGCCAAAATCATGGCATCCATCCTCCTCCTATCTTAATGAAAATAAATAATAGAAATTATAGAATTCAAAAACACTAGTACTGATATCTGTTCTGCAGATGTCAGGAAAATAAAATGTTGTTAGAAGCTTGCTGCTTGTGAAGAAATATACCCAATCATGGGGATTTAAGAACTGGCAGTGACTCTCAGTAGGAAGATTAGCAGACCTGCTAATTACATACATAAAGCTGGGTCAGATCACCTGAATTAATTGGATGAATTATTATGACTTCATATTTTCTCATCAGTAGTTCAATATCTCTGTCATAGAATAAAGAAGGCAAAAAAAAAAAAAATCCCAGAAACTTAAAGGGCATAAGGTGAAAGGTGGGTACTAAGTGAAAAAACTACTTTCAACTATTTTACGGATTTCCACCCTCTGTACTTGTCTTTCGGGACACTCTGGAATCCTTTTCTCTCCCACTCTCAAAAATACATTCCCTCCTCAAGCTAATGTTATCTGGACTGTAAATACTGGCCAACCACAAAAAACAAGGTAGCAACAGAACACTACATGAAGAAGAAATGTATGGTTCTTAACACTGCTATAGGTGCATCCATTCATGTGAAGAAAACAATAAATATGAATGCCATTTTCTCAATTAAATTTAACAAGCAAAAATGCCAACTTCTTCTCTTTCATTTCCCCAAAAAACTTAATAATTTAAGTTTGTCAAAAATGTTTTGTAGTCTAACTTGTCCCTTACAAATGGTCTAGCAAAGTTTTTGATTCTTTGGCTTGGATGCCTGCTTTGCAAATTTGCATCAAGTATTTGATCTTCTCAAGTATGCTTTCTCCCTGGAAAATATTTTCAGTCACTCTCTGTCACCTACTGTGCATTACATTGCTTTTTTAGTGTAATTTATGAAAGCAAGAAATAGAATTCTACCATTTAAAATGTGAAATATACATACTATCAATTTGGATAATAGGAACCTAATGCAGACTTAGTGTGATCACTAGCGAAGTGAACTCTAAAGCATCTACATTTTTTGCAAAGCTACAAAATCCAGAAAGCCAATTGTTAGTTATTTCCAAATATAACACTTAAAATATCTCCACTCCACACTAAGGGCTAGTCAACTTCTAGAAGTGCTACTTTGATGCAGCTGCTCTGACGCAACTGCACCACTGCAGTGCAACTGGTGAAGACACTTTACGCTGATGGGAGAGAAATCTCCCGTAGACATAATTACTCCACCTCCATGAGAGATGGAAGATATGTTGCTAGGAGAGCATCTCCCACCAACATAGCACCAGTGTGGATAGCACTTAGGTGACTGTAATTTGTGTCACCCAGGGGGGTAGCTTTTTCACACCCCTGTGTGACACAAGTTATATTGACATAAACGGTAGTGTAGACCTGCCCTAACTCTTACTTTCTAGACAGAAAGCTGAAAAATTGACTTTACTTTCCCTTGCTTCCCCCCCAAAAGGGCTGAGAGGGACAGACTAAAGACCCACCTTTCATCAGGACAAGAGTTCTAGAAACCTACCTCGAAGGTCTTGCAGCCTAACCAGGAAGGGAGGGCTGAAGAGGTGCTCAGAAACCCAGCTCTCTAGCCATGATATTCAAGGAGCAGCATGAGAATCCACTCCTTACTCATTTGTTCCAAGTTTCCTGGAATCTGAAGGCACCAGTAAATCCTAGTGAAAAGACATTAAGAAAAAAATGTGTGAAGAATAACATGGTTAGATAACTTGGGGCAGGTGTGTTGAGGCCAACTGCTGCCTCACAGCCTTCCAGCTTTGGGTAACATTAATCTCAGGGACTAGTTTTTCTTTTTGGGTGATATTTTGTTGTTAGTATTACTCTCAGAGATAGTTGATATTTGTAATAATATACATCTATTTTATATACCATATGCTACATTAGAAATAAAAATATTAATAAAAAGCCCAAGCCTGAAAGCTGCAACATGAGTATGAGTGATGAATCCCAATTTGGACATTAGAATTACTGTAATTCTGGAGATTTTCTTGTGGTGTCAATGGACAGGAAGTACTACATATGATCATTAAATGGCTTCAAGAGCTATGTAAGAAAATAGAAAGTTTTTCTCTGAAAATATTAGGAACAAATTATGTAGATTTCTATCAATTGGATATGGAAGTAGACATGGCTTTCCAGAAATCTTAATTCTTAATTCCCTTTCCTTGGGGGTGGGGGGAGGAGAGATCATCTGGAGTCTTTCACCAACTAAATCATCATTTACAACTCAAGGCCAGCAATCAATACAGAAAGTTGTATGAAAACTCTCCTTGCTTTTGCAGCCTTGGTCACCTCAACCCATGCTGAGAAGCTGAAGTAAGAGAAGGAATTGATATAAAGGGTAGAGTCAGACATGAAAACAAGCATTGTTAGAAGATCATGCTAAGTTTAAATTAGACTGAATAAGCTAGGGCTTACATAGCAACTTGTTAAGTTTATCAGTACAGTAGGTGTACACATCAATCATGTAATTTTCCACATTAGACTGCTTTAAGATGGGGAAGTTGGTGAATTCTGGCAAAGGTGCTCAATGCAGTGGCCTACCATTTAAGCAGTTTTACAATTGAGTATGCTACACTAAAACTCTGGGAGCTACATCAGCTGATAAGTTTCCGTTTGGAAGTCAAGGTGCTGGTTTTAGCCTATAAATCCCTAATTGGTTTGGGTCTTGGTTTACCAGAACAATTTCCTCTTTCTTCATGTCACAGGGAAATCGGCACAGGCATTTAAGCTGGAACCTTTTTCTTAAAAGGAGAGGGTTAGCAGGGCATTCTTCATGAGAAGTCTTCACATCTGGAAGTTTTTCATATATTTAAGAGCATTTGTTCAATAGGGATGCTTTTCTGAAACATGGCTTAATATACATATAGTAGTTACAGTGAGTCCCTGACTGGTGCCTCCATGAGCTACAACAATCCAACTAATAGGTAATAACAAATTAATTGTCTACCACCAATCAAATAGCGTGCAAAATAGCCAATTGAATAATAAAATATTAATTTTTGATGTTTTAAAATAATCAACAAAATAGTGCTATAAAACCCCCTAAAACAAATCTGGTTTGCCATTACCAGTAAAACATACGTGCAGAAACTGTAGCATCCAATGAAGAGATATAAAAGGAAGACTCTCTTTATCATATCTGAATTTTAAAAAAATGCTGCTGTTCCTCAGGGAGCCATTAAAATCACAGCTTTATGTAATTCCAGTGATATCATAAAACATGCTCAGCTCTTAATATTGTCCCTTTCGTAAAAATCTACCCTTATGGGGCCAAATTCTTGTCTTATTTATACTCAAACATATGTAAAAGCAGAATTTGGCCCAGAAAACCATAAGTGAAGTTTTATCTAACCTACTATTACCTGAAACACTAGTTCAGTTAGTATCAAGAAGAGTTTGTTAATAACATATTCATACATATTACCTTTTAGATCATTCCACATTTCTTAGAGCTTCAAAGTGCTCAGATAACATGGTGATGGTGTAAGAATGTGAATATAGAATAGAACAGAACAGAATAGAATAGAATAGAACGGCTTGTTCCTGCAAGGGGCTGAGCACTTTGTCCTAATCCAGAGGACGAGGATTTCAGCACACAATTATTCCCACTAAAGTCAATGAAACTATTCACATGCTTAAAGTTAAGCATGTGCTTAAGTGTTTTGCTGGACCCAGCTAGTGCACTCCTCTCTTTAAAGGATCAAGCTTGTATAATGTACTGTATTATATCATTAACCCTCAATATATTATAGTCTTCAAACTATTGGCTCAATAAAAAGAACTGGTAAGGAAAAAGCATATTTGAAATGAACCGAAGATACATCTACACCAATATTCTCCATTGTTTTACTTATTCCTTCAGTTTTTAAACTATATCGAGTACTCTGGCCAGCCACCTATGCCATACATTAAACTTGCTAATGCAAATCGTTTCAAAAGACTGCCCATAAATATATTTGCCCCTCCTCAACAGCCTTAACAAAGAGGGAAGAAAAGATGGTCTTTGCATTGTACTACTTTATGTTAATTCTCGGTGCTGGCAGACCATTACAGAGTGAGCTCCAAAACTGAAGTCCCCTAACAGCTCTTTCTGGCTCATATTGATGGAGCTCCACCTCAAGCACACCCGCTGATCTCATCTGGGTCAGCCAGGACATCACAGGGAGAAAGCCAGTCTCTCAGATCCCAACCATTGTTTCATTTGAGGAAGACAAAAAGTGGCTAAGGAAAAACAACACTGCTTCGGTCACCAGGGACTGATCCAAAGCCCAATGAAGTCAACAGGAATTTTTCCATTGAGTTCAATAGGCTTTATGTCAGGTCCAGGCCTGGAAGTTGATCATAGCAATTTCATACGAGACATATAAAAGTAGGGATGTCCTCTAAAATACATTGTACATTTCAGAGCCAGAGACATGGTTTTGCCCTTTCTGCAGAATCTTTATTTCTGTTAATGATATAAGAGGCAGAAAAACCTCAACTTGATTTTCAGGTCCAGGCTGTGTTTGGAGTTTAAGCATTTGGGGGTGGGGGGATTTCACTTAATTGTAAAAGCTAAGAAAATCTGGGTTGGAAATGTTGCAGAAGGTGAAATTAGTTTAATGCCTAAGTAACTGGGCTTTGTGCAGATTGAGTACACCGGCCACCTAATCTAATCTGGGACCAGAGGGCGAGGCTGTGTTGTTGCCCTAGTTTACAGTGGCACCCAATCTCTTAGAACACTCGATCAATGTAACTGTCCAGTGTGTGGCTCTTCCCTTGGCCACCACTAATGAAGCTCTGCACACCAACCTACACTGGGCCGCTATGAGTCAGAGTTCCCACTGCACTGCTACTCCACTTGTGGTTTCCCATCTGAGAGCACACGTGGTCAGAAGAGCCTTATGTAAGCTCTCTGCGTGAAGGAGAATAAAAGTGGAAAGCTCAGTTGCTTTTCACACCACAACTCCCCTTTAAAATGTCTCTGGGTATTGTTTTATATTTGTGCATGCTATGATACAGTCTATACAGTTAACTTGGAGACCCACAGAAACCAGAATGCAAAACACTGGAGGAAAAAAAATGTTGTTTTGACTTTCTGTGTAGAAACAATTTGTGTGATTATTAATTTCAACCAGGCTGACCAAATAGCAGATGAAATAGTCAAGTGCTATGTTACAATAGAGGACTACACACATTCAAGATACTTTTAAGCTCTTGACATTAGGTCACCGCCCACCTTCATTTTCTGTGATGTTTGATGCTATTATTTTTGTTCTTTTAGAGCACTGTGAGATATTTAAAAAACACAGTTTAAAAAAAAAACATGATAAATAATATGCAAAATGTACATACATTTTAATAAGCAGCTAATCAACATGAGTTGTAAGGCATTTTGCAGTCTTTTGGGAAAGACAAGGCATGGCTCATTAAAACGGAGGGGGGGGAAATCTGTATTTAAATCTGTTTGATGCCAAGGGTTTAATCACAGAGGACGGCCCTTTCATACTGTATGAATATGTTAAGAAAATATAAAAGATAATTTAGTCTCCAGATACACATTTATCTATTAAGACATGCATGAATATATCTTTCTATATTTAACCAACCCACGATTTGTTTTTATAGTTTGAAACAGCTGCATCATCTGTTTATTTTTTTAAAGAAAGATTAATTATGAGTTTAAACATGAAAACTAGGTCTTTGTTCATTGGGGAAGAAAAGAGACTATCATGTAGATAAGTAATGAATGTACACTTTCATTCAAAGAGAGTAAGTCATCACATTTTAATTCTAAGCTTTATGTGGATACAGGCATTAGAAGGATGGGGAAAGAGCCAATGATTTTCAGACCCAGTCAAGATACTAGTGAAAAATATGATGCAAAATTGTTTCCTGTCATGAAAAGGCCTTGGAACAAGGTAAAATTAAAATGCTCACATTTGTACTAAAGATACCATGTTTGATACTTGAATGGTGGCTTCATCCAAGTAACTTTGCTAGATTTGGAGACCAGATTTTCTACCTCAGTTATGTGTAGTTGGAATTGGAGATAAAAGTTGCAATCACTTACCTCTTTACCTTACATGAATGATCCCATTGTCTTCAAAAGGACTACTCATCAGTATAAGGACTGTGGGTAACTGTTGACTTTCTTGCTGGGTATATAATTTTTTGTTTGTTTGTTTGTTTGTTTGTTTGTTTGTTTGTTTGTTTGTTTTGGACAAGCTCTCTGTTTCAGATAGCCAAGAAAAGACAGATTTAGCCACAGATGTCCTCAATTTTCCTTTCATATTTATGCGTATGAAATAAATGTTAAAGGAGAACACATGGAGCTTGTTGACTGTCTTCCATTGATGTCATCTCCATTGCAATTCTTAGTCAATAAAGAATGAGTCACAAGGCATTTCCTTTGGATTAGTCTAGAGAAGGGAATTATATTTATGACAGTGACTGAAACCTTTAAAGACCAACCAGTCATAAATTACTGCCGTAATACTTTACACTGCTGTTACAATTGCTGTCAAATAGTACTTTACTGTTACTAGTAGTCATCATGTTTTCAGTTTTTTGTTAAATATGTGATGTATGGGGTTTTAATGTGCTATCCTTTTGTAGAGTACAGAAATCAGTATAGCTTCATGGTTACTCCTTGAATGTCCTATTCATTTTGTTATGTCTATGAATGTGTTGGTTTATATATTTTCCTTCTGCAACTTGTAAATTTTGTCTCATAATTCCAAACTGGAATAATTTGAAACTATTAAACTTCCTTCAAATTTAAAATCCTGCATTGTTCTTCAATACCATATCATTCCACTATTTCACCAACGTAGTCCAACAGAGAAGAAGTTGATCATGGTAACATCCTCTAGTATGTTGCACAGAAACATTCATCTAAACAAAGCAACTGGCAGTCAAAACACACTGAATCTCTTGGCATTTGATTTTCATTGAAATATATCTAACTATGAAAGAGTTGTTAAAGAAAGCACCCTGCTAGTTGTCAGTGGGGAATAACTTCAGAAATCTCGATCTAAGTCTTCACGGGCATTGTCCAATAAACTTTTTGGTAAGAATTTGCATTGCGTCATCCTGTTATTTAACCCAGGTTCTCACAACAGTATCTCCAAAGGCAGCACCATTTATAGGCATTTAGAAAAAACTATTACTTTTTAAGAAATCTTTGTTAGTGCAACTTTAAAAAAGCATAATGTATGTTTTATGGTAGATTTGTTTCTGTAAGAAAAAAAAAAAAGAGGAACAGATATATAAGCTGTGAATATGACTGAGAAATTTTCAGTTCTTTCTTCAATGATACCTGAACTCTGGATGAGATAGGAGTTGGATGGCTGGAATTTCTTCAAGATCAGTTAGAGTATCTTCCTGAAGTGCTCACAAAACAGACTTTCCTCAATTTGACAGAGAAACTTTTTTCCTGTCTCCTCCTCTATCTCTCCCACACCTGCCTCTCCTCCAAAACAGGCATGGGCAGTGGATGGAATTGGCTCCCCCATATCCCTGAAAGATTCAATCTAAGTAAGATGCTGTGGTTCTTCATTGTTCAACATGTCTGAGCCATCATTAGAAATCACTATCCTTTCCTGAATGCCAGGAAAGAGATACTTAAGAAGCATAGTCTGAAAACTGAAGTTTAAAAAAATCAAAAGGGTTACAAAAATTATTATAAATATAAATGCCATATTTTTTTTAAAAAAATATGAAGTATAAACTATAGATAGAATTAAGACACTTTAAAAAAAAATCAAACTTTGTGGTAGACTACAAAAAGGAACAGAGAATTAACCAACCAACATATTTATGCTTTTATGGATATTTATATTCATTATCCTGAGTTTTCTTCATTGTGGTGCCCGAGAAGGCTATATTTGAGTACACTATGTCCTGTTCTGGAGATAAGCCAGCCTAGTCCATGTAGATCAAAGGGGAAAAAAAAAGATAAATAAAAGCCCAGCTATGCATTCAAAAAAACTGCCTATCCTCAAAGCAATGCTACTCCTTATATAGTCTAGTCTTCTGCCCCTTTCTTGGGCCAATTAGACTGTGAAGACTATATAAAGCTGGAGTGTACACTGAATGTTCTCCAGCAGCAAAGAAAAGACTTGACTACCATTGTTTAGGGTTCAGCTGGTGGTTTTGTTTTGAAGAAACAAAAATAATTTACCTGCAGCTGGAGATGAAAAGTGAAAATTTTTACCACCCATCAATTTCTGAAGAAATAGATTGGGGGAGATCCTGACCTTGAACAATAAGGCACAGGCCCTAATCCTACATTGCTATTGTGGCTGGATGTGAGAGGATTGTCTGACCAATAATGTAATTTTCTTCTTTCTTGTCTTTTTCTCTCTTTTATTTTCCAATATCTACCAGTGCTCCAGTGCATTAAGTTCACAAAGCACTGTATAGACATTAGTTAATTCTGTCTGTTGTGCAGGGGGAATTCTTTGGGTCAGTGAGTCCATTCATATCTCCCTGAATGTGTTCAAATTCAGATCTGTTATCCAGGGAGAATCACTTTAGAAGACACATATCCTTTCTGGTTCTTCCATGGATGACTTAATATCAGCCACCTAGGAAGAATCCACATCCTACTACAAGGATAGGCATAGCCAATTATTCCCCTTTGGTTATTCTCAAAGGCTTATTTTCAATATATTGTGGGGTTATGTAAGGCTGAATCTGTGACTCCATCTGAGAGAAGAGAGTATAGCTTGGGGGTTAGAAGGGTAGCAGCACAAAATAATATGGTTTTATGAAACCATAGCTGAACATAATATGCTCCCCCATGGAATAAAGAGCAGCCACAGAAAATTAAGAGCCCACAAGGCTTCCACAGAGTTGGTCAAAAATTTTAGATAAAAATTTCTTTTTTTAATAAATGTAGTTTCATCAAACTGTCTTTATGAAAATAGTTCAATTTGGACTATATTTGATATTCCAAAAAAAATGCGAAACAAAATGAAAATGTTTATCTTTTTCTAATTGAAATTTTAATTTATTTTGGTGTTCAAATGCCAAAATTCAATGACAATTTCAATTTAAAATGCTACAGAAATAGTTGGCTCATTTAGAATTTTTCATAAAAAATAAAATTTGTAAAAAATTGAAGGAAATTGTTTCTTTTTTTCCATAGAAATAAAAGCAGAGTTTTTTGACTAGTTCTTCTCATAGTGCCTGGCTAATCAAGTAATTATATTCTCCTTTAAAAACACCTTTGCCAACACATAACTTGTATGCCAAGTGACCAGTTCTCATCTCTGCTTTGACAACATATAGAGCTGTGAAAGGTCATTAGGGTGAAGGAGAATTTCACAGGCGCAGGAGCAGTGTAGCACCTGGGATGTCTTGTGAATTCATAAGAAGGAGAAACCGTCTGGACTCTAAGAAATAAGTCTTTATTAAAAATAAAACAGAGTTAAATAAGCTAAAGGAGAGCCATGAGCTGCTAGCTGCATGTCTGGTGAAGCTGTTGCTGGATTGTGGCTAGACTGCCTCCCACCGGTTCTCACTAGCAACAATCCAGTTTGCCACCTCCAGATCACCTCCAACCTGGACTTTTCTTTCTGTGCTGCATCTCTCAGAAAACACAGCATACTATCTGTCCCCAGTGTTCTCTACATCTGAAGCACTGTGGATTTGTTGACTTGCTAAAAGAAAGGATGACTGAAACTAATATTAGGTGTGACCCTAACAGAATCCGAATGCAAGCGGCTCACTTATATCTGATAGTTAGCTTCTGCTGGCCTGACCAGTTCAGTGTTCCGCAACTCATTAATGTCATTACCTATATCTAGAAGGTCGGATGTAAGATGTTAACAGAAAGCTAATAACGTACTGATCATTAATAGTATTGTATGATGTATAGAGAAAGGACAAATTCAAAATTATAACTACATTGGGAATCATGCTGTTGAAGTGTTTCTGCCAGGCAAGGCTAAAGTTATCCCACACTAGACAAAGCAAAATGATTCTGCCACCTTGAAGGTATTCCAAGGTACATTAAGAGAGAACTGGGAATAGAATTTATATAGAAGGTAAACTGGACCATCAAGCCAACAAGGGGAGGAGATAATCACTCAGCATCACAGCAGGGGGAGGAAATTGCAAGAACCAGATTAATTTGAATTTCAGCAAACACCAGTGTGGGAAGAAACCAGCATGTAACTTTCTTCCCCAGGAGACTCTAAGTCACCTTCCACACAGCTTGAATGAACTTTACTATGGAGGTTAACCTTCAGAAGAATCCATTCCAAAGATTCACTGGAATATATAGTAAGGGGCAAAGAACCCCAAGTTATTTTGCACCTAAGAAGACAAAAGAACCAAGCACTCTGGACTTTATGGGAGATCCTGACCAGAGGGGTGGTCAGCTATCTTGTTGGAAGGTATATTGATAAGGAAACTACCTTGAACAAATGCTGTACCTTGTTTTCATAATTCTTAGCCTCTAGAAAACTTTTTTTTTTCATTTTGTTTGCTTGTATCCATTTCTAACTCCTTTATGCTGAACTCACTTAAAACTTTATCTCCTTTTGTTTATAAACCTGTTTTATTTTTTATCTAAACCAACCTAATGCTGCTTGATTTAAAGTGAATGTTAACTCCAGTTAATGTGGTAAGCTACTCACTTTGTATCTTTAAAGGAATAAAAGAACCTTAATATCTTTATGAATTGTCCAGGAGAGTACTGGACATGCGGAGCATATGGTTTTTGGGAAAATTCAGAACTAGGAATTGCCAGGTGTAACTCAAGCTGGTGGAGGCTAGAGTCTGGCAATGATATGACAAGTATGCTGTTGAAATCAGAACTGTTGAGTCAGAGATGCTTAACAAAGAGACATTCAGTGCATGCTTTCAGAAGCAGCCAGACAAGAGAGCTACAATAGCAGAGCATTTTGAGGTACTCAGGGTTACAGAGCAAGCACTAACAGAGCCATTCACAGGTCTGGATTGCACATTAGAATGTGACATTAGATAAGGGACTTAAATCTGTCAGGAAATCAGAAAGAACCAAAAGTAGCTTCTATCAGAGGAGAATTCTAAAGTATTGTTATATATATATATATATCTTAATCAATTAGTTTAATCTGTGTCCAATTGACTGAATTGTTATAGAATGAAAAGGGAACTGTTGCTAGGGTATGTTTAGTAACCTTTAAAATGTTCTGAAGATCCCTAAAGAGAAGTGTTCTTTTGTAATAAAGTCCAGAAAGCTTTAAAACATGGAATTCTTTGTTGGTAAAATTGTATTCCTTTGTGTGCATCTCTGAACTGTTTATTTTAACTGGATAAAGGTGTTGCTGAACATATGAATTCTGGATAGAATAGCTTGGGCTCTCTCATATATTGGCTATTTCATCTTTTATGATGCCCTGGTTGCTTTTTCCCTTTGAATTTTGTTTATTTTTCAAACAAAGATATCTAAAAATTCTGAATTAGTCTATTAGGGCAATATGCAATTATCTCCCCCACAGATTTGTGTATTGGAAAGGATGGAGGTTTGGTACATCAAACATTGCCAGCCTTGGAGCGCTCACTACACACACTGATCCATCCATCCAGAAGCTTTGTGCCTCTGCACTGGCTATAAGAGCCTCCCATTGACTCCCCTGCAACTTGCTCTAATTCCAACTTCAGAGAGTTTCCACAGTGTGGGAAGGATGGGACATGTAAAAGATTATGCATCCTCATTCTAGACTATACAGATTTAAGACAAGGGCTGAGTCGTATCTGACTTCCATTTCCAAATAGGTGTTTACCTGTTCACCCAGAACAAACAACAGCTATTAGAGGAGGATCTCAAGCCTTTGTCTCCTACCATCTTACTGCCTCGTGAAACCGAAATCTCCTGCAGTTTAATAAGGGCCTGTGGTAATTGAAAGAGATGGGATATAGATTACAGAAAAAGACAACTAGGAAGCACCTGGTGTCTGATCGTTATTTATACAAGGAATGTGTGTGGTATAAAGGAGAGGTATGACTGAGGATGAGACATTTCTCGTCCTCAGCCATAAATGCTGTGAGGAACTATCCAATGGTATTCTTTTGGGTGTGCACAATCCAATTAAAGCAGACTGCCTCAGTCATTAGTAGTTCCTTCAGTTGATAATTAAGATGTTTTTGTTACTCTCATTGATAAGAGAAGATTAGGCCTGAAATCTTATACCTGGTAGGAGATCAGCTAGTCCAGTAATGATATTCTTAGTTGAAGATGTGGCTCCTCAGAAAGAGGGGATACAATAACATTCCCTGGAACATGAGGTCACTATAATGCATTGCTCTTTCATTACTTGTTTTCTTCTCAGTTTAATAAAACATAGAGTGTTGGGAGAGCAGGGCCGATGCAACCACTAGGCAAACTAGTTGGTCACCTAGGGCACCAGATGGTTGGGGGCGGTGGTGGAGCGGAGGTGAGCTGGGGAAGGGGGGGCGCGGGGTGGGCCGCCTGCAGAGAGTAATGGGGTGGGGGAGGGTGGCGCACAGGGGAACTGCTCCCCGTCCCAGCTCATCTCTGCTCCACCTCTTCCCCTGAGCACTGCCCAGCTCTGCTTCTCTCTCTCCCAGGCTTGTGCTCCAAACAGCTGATTGGTGCTGCAAGCCTGGGAGGTGGGAGAAGCAGCGGCGTGCTCGGGGAAGAGGCAGAGCAGAGGTGAGCGGGGGCGGGGAGCTGCTGCACGTGGCTCCCTGGGCCGAGGGGAGGGAAGGTGGGAGGGGGTGGTGGGGAGCTGCCGCATGGGGGCGCTCCCCAGGCCGAGGGGGGTGGCGGGGAGCTGCACGGGGGGGGGGGCTTCCCGGGCCGAGGGGGGGAGGGAGAGGGGGGCAATGGGGATCTGCTGCGGAGGGGGGCTCCCCAGGCCGAGGGAGGGGTGGTGGTGGGGAGATGCCATGGGGGAGGGGCGCCTCAGGGCGGGGGGGGGCGGGGCCCTGCCGTGGGGGAAGGGGGGGCGGTGCAAGGTGGAAGTTTCACCTAGGGTGTGAAACCTCCTTGCACTGGCCCTGCAGGAGAGATGGTAGAAGTTAACAGGGACAGAAAAGTGGTTCAGATGTCACTAAAAAGCAGTTTTCAACAGCAGAAAAAATGTTTCCATTACATCGCATAACACTGCCAAAAATGAAACCATCTAAATGTCAAATGTTCACATAACTGGTCAAAAGCAGATGTAAGCAGTGTCTGAATGAATGCTTCCCTGACAGCTATGGATGTCTTTATGTAAATACTATTTGCTCCTGCTCTGTTTACATATGCATCATTAACAGCTGTGTCAAAGGATCAACTTTGGCTGGTGCTGGGTACAAATGACCTTAGTACTGAATGCAGGGGTAGTGAAATATGGTTACTGTAGGAGTACAGAAAATACAGTGGGGCACCCTCAGTTGAAAGAACCTCATTAAGCAGGGACTTGAATGTCAGAGCTTGTGACAGTAAGAGGGGTAGGGACTGAAGTCCAGGTGTCCTGGTCAGGAGACTGCACATCCCCCGGGGCTTTCTCTAGACTGGCTTAACCTGTTCTTCCCACTGTTCAAAGAATAGAGCTAAATAAGCTTCATTAGGAGCCTCTTTTGTTATTTGAATTACTCAATCAGAGCTGAAACCACCCGTGGTAGGTTTCAGAGTAGCAGACATGTTAGTCTGTATCCGCAAAAAGAAAAGGAGGACTTGTGTCACCTTAGAGACTAACAAATTTATTTGAGCATAAGCTTTCGTGAGCTACAGCTCACTTCATCGGATGCATTCAGTGGAAAATACAGTGGGAGATTTATATACAAACAGAACATGAAACAATGGGTGTTACCATGCACACTGTAAGGAGAGTGATCAGGTGAGGTGAACTATTACCAGCAGGAGAGCGGTTGGGGGGAAACCTTTTGTAGCGATAATCAAGGTGGGCCATTTCCAGCAGTTGACAAGAACGTCTGAGGAACAGCGGGGTGGGGGGGTATAAACATGGGGAAATGGTTTTACTTTGTGTAATGACCCATCCACTCCCAGTCTTTATTCAAGACTAAGTTAATTGTATCCAGTTTACAAATTCATTCCAATTCAGCAGTCTCTCATTGGAGTCTGTTTTTGAAGTTTTTTTACTGAAGAATTGCCACTTTTAGGTCCAGGCTGAGGTTGATGGTGGGATGGAAATTGTTGAAATCATGGTGGAATTCCTCAAGGGCTTCTTTGCCATGGGTCCAGATAATAAAGATGTCATCAATGTAGCGCAAGTAGAGTAGGGGCATTAGGGGATGAGAGCTGAGGAAGCATTGTCCTAAGTCAGCCATAAAAATGTTGGCATACTGCGGGGCCATGCGGGTACCCATGGCAGTGCCGCTGATTTGAAGGACCAGACCACACAAGAGATCCACTTCCTGGACACTACGGTGCTAATAAGCGATGGTCACATAAACACCACCCTATATCGGAAACCTACTGAGTGCTATGCCGACCTACATGCCTCCAGCTTTCATCCAGACCACACCACACGATCCTTTGTCTACAGCAAAGCTCTATGATACAACCGCATTTGCTCCAACTCCTCAGACAAAGACAAACACCAACAAGATCTCTATCAAGCATTCTTACAACTACAGTAACCACCTGCTGAAGTGAAGAAACAGAATGACAGAGCCAGAAGAGTACCCAGAAGTTACCTACTACAGGACAGGTCCAACAAAGAAAATAACAGAACTCCACTAGTCATCACCTTCAGCTCCCAACTAAAACCTCTCCAACGCACCATCAAGGATCTACAACCTATCCTGAAGGACAACTCATCACTCTCACAGATCTTGGGAGACAGGCCAGTCCTTGCTTACAGACAATCCCCCAACCTGAAGCAAATACTCACCACCAATCACATACTACACAACAAAAATACTAACCCAGGAACCTATCTTTGCAACAAAGCCCGTTGCCAACTGTGTCCACATATCTATTCAGGAGACACCATCATAGGGCCTAATCACATCAGCCACACCATCAGAGGCTCGTTCACCTACACATCTACCAATGTGATATATGCCATCATGTGCCAGCAATGCCCCTCTGCTATGTACATTGACCAAACTGGACAGTCTCTACGTAAAAGAATAAATGGACACAAATCAGACATCAAGAATTATAACATTCAAAAACCAGTCGGAGAACACTTCAATCTCTTTGGTCACTCGACTACAGACCTAAAAGTGGCAATTCTTCAATAAAAAAACTTCAAAAACAGACTCCAACAAGAGACTGCTGAATTGAAATTAATTTGCAAACTGGATACAACTAACTTAGGCTTGAATAAAGACTGGGAGTGGATGGGTCATTACACAAAGTAAAACTATTTCTCCACATTTATTCCCCCCCAACTTCCCACCCCCCGCTGTTCCTCAGACGTTCTTGTCAATTGCTGGAAATGGCCCACCTTGATTATCACTACAAAAGGTTTTTTCTCCTAGCTCTCCTGTTGATAATAGCTCACCTTACCTGATCAATCTCCTTACAGTGTGTATGGTAACACCCATTGTTTCATGTTCTCTGTGTATATAAATCTCTCCACTGTATTTTCCACTGAATGCATCCGATGAAGTGAGCTGTAGTTCATGAAAGCTTATGCTCAAATCAATTTGTTCGTCTCTAAGGTGCCACAAGTCCTCCTTTTCTTTTCACCTGTGGTAGGAATGTGTTTCTGCCCTGCCTGCTAAGAACTAAAATCTCTGAGAGCTGACTTCACTTGAGATGGGACAGTGTTTTGGCCCAGTCTGCAAAAGACCTGGAAATCACTGAGAGATTGATGTGCAGAGGTCACAGCAGAGAGGCAAAAGGTAACTGACAGTCAGCTGGTGAATGAGTGACCAGCAGGGTGGCAGCAGAGAGGCATGGTGAGTGGTCAGTGGGGTGGGGGCAGAGAAGTGCAACAAGCAACCAGCAGGGGGTGGAGAGGCATGACGAGTGGCCAGCAGGGCGGTGTTGGAGAGGCACAATGAGCAGCCAGCTGGGTGGCTGGTGAAGAGGCGCGGTGAGAGCAGTGAGCGGCCAGCAGAGTGAGTAAGATGCCTCTTTAACCCCCTCCCCCCCCCAGGGTGGGAGGTAAATTCTGCAGATGCACATCTGAACTCTGGCTCTGCAGTGACCAAGGAGAGCAACTGTGAGTGGGGTGTAGAGAAGGGTCAAGCATGTGAAAGAGACTTTTGGGTTGCTGGACTTAAGAACCTGAGGGGAAAAGGGCACTGCCCAATCTACTTGTGAGCGGGTGTTTTACTCATGGTTTATGAACCCTGTTTGTGGTGTTATTTAATTTACTCCGAGCTATTTCCCTCCTTTTATTAAAAGTTTCTTTTCTACACTTGGACTCTGTGCTTGCAAGTGGGGAAGGATTGCCTCTCAGAGGCACCTGGGTTGGTGTGTAATTTTCCCAGGTAACTGGGTGGGGGCTCAAACCAGTTCTGTGCTGTGTCAATGGAAAGGAACCCCTAGATATTGCATCCAGTCCTGGTTGCTGCTGGCTCCACCTGGCAGAAGGGTTACACAATGATCAAAAGTTTCTTCTTGTTTCAACTAATGTGTAAAATTTTACAGTCAAGGTACTTGGGGTAACTTTGAGTATTTAGTAGATAAACTGACTTGGCTATCAAAGATAGATGTCACTGAGTGCAAACAGTATAGTATGAATGATGTAGCACAGGAATTAGTATTAGGATTGATTTTATTCCCCTTAAATATCAACAACCTTGACTTGGGAAATGTGTAGCTATATGATGAAATTTACTGATGATATAAAGTTGGGGAGAGACAATCAATACAAAGCAGGAAAAAAAAACAAATGACTCGGAAGAAGCAGAAATATGGCCAGGTAAGTGGGTTTTTTATGGGTTTCGGGAAATAATGCTTAATATACTAAACTTTCTTGTTGTTTTAAGGGCTGCATTTTACCACTACATTGGTATTTTATGTTTTAGGGTTTCCTGTAGTAAGAATGTGTTTTTGGTGGTTTTTCCGTACTGACACAACGTACTAAAAGTCAATAAATTCAAACAAGAATCCATTTCTAGACTGACTTGTTGGTTTGTAACAGTATTCCCAGCTGCACTGAAAATATGTTTGGAATAAATGCCAGAAGGAACAGTTATTGTCAAAACAGGTCATATGTTTCATTTCACAAAGAGAAACCTAAACATAAGTGGATCTTTATACAGTGCTACATTTCCCCCCATTAAATACATTCCATCTTACTTTTGATCCTTTTTTACATTCTTATTATGAGCCTACCAGCATGTGTCATAAATATAAAGGGAAGGGTAAACCCCTTTAAAATCCCTCCTGGCCAGAGGAAAAATCCTCTCACCTGTAAAGGGTTAAGAAGCTAAAGGTAACCTCGCTGGCACCTGACCAAAATGACCAATGAGGAGACAAGATACTTTCTAAAGCTGGGAGGAGGGAGAAAAACAAAGGGTCTGTGTCTGTCTGTATGCTGTTTTTGCCGGGGACAGAACAGGAATGGAGTCTTAGAACTTTTAGTAAGTAATCTAGCTAGGTATGTGTTAGATTATGATTTCTTTAAATGGCTGAGAAAAGAACTGTGCTGAATAGAATGACTATCCCTGTCTGTGTGTCTTTTTTGTAACTTAAGGTTTTGCCTATAGGGATTCTCTATGTTTTGAATCTAATTACCCTGTAAGGTATCTACCATCCTGATTTTACAGAGGTGATTCCTTTACTTCTATTAAAAGTCTTCTTGTAAAAAACTGAATGCTTTTTTATTGTTCTAAGATCCAAGGGTTTGGGTCTGTGGTCACCTATGCAACTTGGTGAGGATTTTTATCAAACCTTCCCCAGGAAGTGGGGTGCAAGGGTTGGGAGGATTTTGGGGGGAATGATGTGTCCAAACTACATTTCCCAGTAAACCCAGTTAAAGTTTGGTGGTGGCAGTAGAAATTCCAAGGGCAAAGGGTAAAATTAATTTGTACCTTGGGGAAGATTTAACCTAAGCTGGTAAAAGTAAGCTTAGGAGGTTTTCATGCAGGTCCCCACATCTGTACCCTAGAGTTCCAAGTGGGGGAGGAACCTTGACAGCATGATATGAAAGCTACATCTAGAGTTAAAAATAAACATGATTAATGTTTATTTAGTTGGGTTCTTCACCATTCCTCTCTACAGGAAGGAAAAGTAACTATACAAGATTGACTCTACAAATTACTGCCTTATTACAGCGCAAACCTGTTCTGACATATAATAGCATTACTTTGTTATAGTTCTGGATACTGCAAGATTCCATTCAGGATTTGCTGATATGTTGTGATGGGCCATTTTATCAGATATCATGATTTTCAGATGGGGTGTGATATTCAATCACAGGATTTTGTGTTGAAATGCAACAATATTGGTCTTAGTGAACTCCATCTCCTACTAATTATTATTATTAATAATCTGTACTATTGTAATGCCCAGGTGCCCTAGTCATAGACCATGATCCCATTGTGGCAGGCACTATACGAAATGAAGAACAAAGATGATCCCTGTAATGTGAGCCACCTCTGTTTGTCTGACAATATGAATATTGTATTTACCTTTTGCCATGTGAAAATGAGTTTGGTGATCTCTTCTCTGACCTCACTGGACATGGGTGAAACAATCTAACAAGAGTAGTTAAGGACAACTGGTCATGTCAGCTCAGAAAAGGCTCATAAATGGGATAGCAGCCACTCTTGCATGTCAGGATTGCACTGACAGGACCAGGGAAAAATTTACACAGTATTATTAACCCCTCACTTTCATAAGCACCAATATGAAAAGAGGAGCGGACACTGTAGGATTTTTATCTGTGATCTTCAGTATCTAAATTAAAAATTAACAATTAGAATATGGAAGTTAAACAAGAAAATTACAAGCGATACTTAATAATACTTGAAAATATTTCAACATCTCCATTAATAGGAATAGGGTGGATGGAAACTGTGAGTTTAATTATAAGAATTCCAACAGGAAACACAATAATAACATTTACTGAGAAATGAAGGTCAGATTTGCAATCAAAAAGCACAGAAAAGTTTACACAGAAACAAGGAACAGTATGAAGATGCTAAATTCTTTTGGGTAAGATATGTAAATATTGCCTGAACATATCACATAAATATACACATTAAAAAACAGAGCTCACCTGTAGAAATCTCTTGCTACTTTCTGGTGTCTCTAGCAGCAGCTCTGATTTTCTTATCTTGATATAGTCGGTCTGACCATGTACTTTCTGATGCATTGTTATATTTTCTTGTTTTGATTCTAAATAAATGGCTAAGTGATTTAGTCATGATGTACATTGGATCAAGTGACTGGAAATCGTTCTATGGCCCATTGCTGTTTTCCTCAGGGACAAAAATTATTTCTGTAGATTTCTACATAATTCCATGAATTCCAGAATTCTATTCTTCTTGAACATTTGTTTAGAATTTATAGTAAGGATTGAGGGGGAAAATCCAGTGGGCCTAAAACTCCTCAAGTAGGCCTAAAACTTCGGTCAAGCTAACTGTGTGTGTAAAAGTATAAGTAGAGGCTGAGGAAAATTCCACTGTGGGGCAGTTGCAACAGAATAGCTTAGGAAATGTAACCCTAACAGTTAGAAATTAGGAAAGACTCGCTAACCGCAAAGAACAACCTATCAATAACAGGAAAAGCTTGCTTTGTTATATCCCAAATAAGGAAAACTACTGTTAGAGCCTATACTATATGCCAAACAAGGAAAACGCTGTTTAAGGACGTGTGCTTAACAAATTGCGGTTTTCAGTTATATAAAGTCCTGTATTTTCTGCTTACATAGAACAGCTATTGCTGACTCTCCCTGTATATTATACTTGCATAAAGGCGCTTCAGGCATTTCTGATTTCAAACACACCGCATGGTTAATTTTCCACCACAATTTGGGGGCTTGTCCGGGATCGACGACAAGTCACCAGGACCAGACGACCACGAACTGTTCCACCCTGGACCCCAGCTGGCCATCTGAAAAGTGAGAGACCTTTTAAAACTCTACTGGGGTTCCGGTGGAAGACTGCCCGTAGGCTCTGGGTTGGGTGAGTTATACACTGGATCTAAGAACCTTTTCTGCTGCCAGACATGCCTTTCATTCTATGTTTGTCTGTCTCTGGTTTAGTTCCCCGGGAAGAGCCACTAAGTGGCTGGTTAGGCCTCTGGCCTGGGTTTGTGTGCCGGTGTGAATGAGTCGAGTGAGTGAGGGCCACAGGAAGATGCCCAGACTCTGCGAGGCCAAATGGTCCATGACCAGAGTTGTCTCTAACACAAGCCCTGTGGCTGCAACGAGAAGGGTCAAAGTAAGACTCTGACCCTGGCAGTTTCTCTCTGCATGGCATGACCAGCGAGGGGACTGTCCGGGTCTAGGAGTGTGTGACCCCGTCCCTTCCATCCTTGGATGGTCTGTTCCCGCACCCTCTTTCCTCCCCTGTGTCTGGCTCCCACCTGGGGCGGTTGAGATACAAGCCGCCGACTGGTCTGAAAGCCTCAACTGAAGCAACAGAGTGAGCGGCGTCAGCCAATGCTCTTTAAGGAGGGGGGCCGTAGGACAGCAGTGGACATCCTAAACAAGCCTTCCCGGTGTGAGTGACCTGAGTGAAAGTTCTCTGAGTACTGGGAACCGGTGGTCCAAGGTGGCCTCCGCCTCGCCAGAAGGTACTGGGACTGGACCAGGAAGGTTACTGGGAGAATGATCACCTCACCAAAGGGCACACGGTTTATGTTTTGTCTGTGCAGTAGTAGTTTAGTTCATCAGATTGGGGGCCGGTGAGTCTAAATGGAGCATTGTCCCACCAAAAGGTACTCCAGTCTATTACATGTATGTTAATTACAGTCCCTCTACTTGCAAGTTTTTTAAAAAATGGAATTGGTACTCAAGAGACAATTCCAGCTTGCAGTTTCCTGTAGAGGGAAGTTTTGACCTTGACAAGATTGTGCACCTCCGGCGCGCCTTTCTTGCCAACCATGTCGGACCAAGCCAAATGAAAGCTGTCATAAGTATAAAGGGAAGGGTAAACACCTTTAAAATCCCTCCTGGCCAGAGGAAAAACCCTTTCACCTGTAAAGGTATAAGAAGCTAGGATAACCTCACTGGCACCTGACCAAAATGACCAATGAGGAGACAAGGTACTTTCAAAAGCTGGGGGAGGGAGAAACAAAGTCTCTCTCTCTCTTGGTTTGATGCTTTTGCCAGGAACAGAACAGGAATGGAGTCTTAGAAATTAGTAAGTAATCTAGCTAGATATGCATTAGATTCTGATTCCTTTAAATGGCTGAGAAAATAAGCTGTGCTGAATGGAATGGATATTCCTGTTTTTGTAACTTAAGGTTTTACCTTGAGGGATTCTCTATGTTTTGAACCCAATTACCCTGTAAGGTATTTACCATCCTGATTTTACAGAAGTGATTATTTTTACTTTTTCTTCTATTAAAATTCTTCTTTTAAGAATCTGAATGCTTTTTCATTGTTCTTAAGATCCAAGGGTTTGGGTCTGTGGTCATCTATGCAAATTGGTGAGGATTTTTATCAAACCTTCCCCAGGAAAGGGGGTATAATATTTGGGAGGATTTTGGGGGGAAAGACATTTCCAAATAGACTCTTTCCTAATAATATACTGGTTAGACGTTTGGTGGTGGCAGCAAAAGTCCAAGGGCAAAAGGTAAAATAGTTTGTACCTTGGGGAAGCTTTTACCTAAGCTGGTAAAAGTAAGCTTAGGAGGTTTTCATGCAGGTCCCCACATCTATACCCTAGAGGTCAGAGTGGGGAAGGAACCTTGACAAAAGCATATTTTGATTGGTATGAAAAACAGAAAAATGGCACCGTGAATCTCAAACAAGGAGTCTCAAGGACTCCCAGGAGAAACTTAAATTGCCGTTAAAAGAAACCAAAGAGAAATCAACCTTTCCTCGACCCCTGGCTGGCCATCCAACTCCCTTCTATCCCTCAAGGCCCCTACAGAAACACCCCACCGCCCCATCCGAGCACTTAATAGATATTTACTTGGAAAACAGACAGTTGGTTGCTCCTATTGCCCCTATGCCGTTTCGGCCACCTGGGTCGGCAGGCGGCCTTTCGCCCAGGCAGGACGGAACCAGTGGGAGACTGAAAGGTCGTCCCCACCGGAATACAATCAAGAGACGGAGATTGACTCCCAGGATCCCTATCCCAAACTGAGGCACAATCCCCATCAACCTCGCTCCTGGATTCCTCCGGGAGCCCAGTTACTAACTTAGAAAACACACACCAAAACTTGGACGACCAGATAGGAGAGCTGCTGGCTGCAGCCAGGCCACTGACTCGCACTCCCTTAAGCCCACCATCTAAGCATACTAGATCCAGATCCCTACAATCCCAGGAACTCCTCGAGCCCTCCGTGGATCCCTGGATTGTGCATTGGCTTCCCTTACGCCAACTCCCGGGCATAAGCCCTTTGGGTCAGGCATCCTTGGTGATGGTGCGTGCACCTTGGTCTCCCACAGATCTGTACAACTTAATTGAAAAATTATCAAAAATAAGGGATGACCCTATCAAATTCTGGGAAGAATTGCAAACAGTCATATGCTGTTACAATCCTACCTGGGCAAATCTGAATCAGCTTTGGAGGAGAGTCTTGCCCAGGGAGACACTGAACCACATTTTTGAAGAGGCAAGATGTCCCAAAACCAACCCAGTTACTGGGGACTTAGAAAGACTTAGAAATGAATTGCTAAATGCAATTCCGAAAATCTGCCCAAAAGAGGCAGACTGGACCAAAATCAGCGTTTGTAAACAAAATGAAGGAGAGAACCCTGCTGATTATATGCAGCAGCTTAAACAGATGTTTGAAAGGTATTCAGGTATAGACAATGAAGAGAATGATGCTGAACAAGCTATCATGGCTGCTTTTGTCCAGGGACTAAATCCCCAGTTGAGCGACCTGCTAAAAATGGGCACTGTGGACTGGGAGGGAAAAGGTCTGCAGGAAATCCTATCATCAGCCCTGGATTACTTTCATCAGTTAGAAAAGAAAAAAGAGGACACTGAAACTAAATTAGTGACCCTCCAAATCTAAAACACACAAGTTTTTCGCGCTAACCGCCAAATGCGGGGAAGGGGGGTAGGCAAAACAGAGGTCCCTATCAACCACCCGTCCAGGGGCAAGGTTATAGCAGGGGCCCCTACTACCCAGTTACCCAGGGACAAAGTAATAACACTTGTCACTACTGTAAACAGGAGGGATACTGGAAGAATAATTGCCCCTATCACAATACTCCCCAGACCAGGGCTTGCCCACCAACCACACCTGTCTTTCCACTGCCACTTCCTACCCCCACACCAGCTTTCCCTCATGACCGCTAGGATAGCCAGGCGACAGGTAATGTCATTGCTTCACTTATTCCTTTAGACCAGACGGGGCCATATGTAAACTATATGATAAATGGCACTCCTACTTCTTGTTTGTTAGACACTGATGCTGCACGATCCACTCTCTGCGCTAACGATTTTCTTTCTCTCCCAGTAACCTCTGAAATAATAAATGCGGTGGGAGTGGGCAACACTCCCATCCCTCACCCTGTCGCCTCACCTCTGACCGTGTCTATCGGCCCTCTATCCGACCAACATGCTTTCCTTCTCAGTCCTTGTTCACCAGCTAACAGTTTGGGAAGGGACTTGCTGTGCAAATTGAATTGTACCATCTATTGCATCCTGGACGGGATGTACTTAGATGTCCTGGATTTGGGACACAATGAGGTTTTGGCAGTTTTGCACATGAACCCCTCTGAGGGGGAGGTCGGCTCCAGCCCTTCCTTGTTGCAACAGGAACTGCTGGCTAAGGTTTCTCCCTCCTTGTGGGCTGAACATGCCAACCAGGTTGGGTGCATTAGGACTGCCCAGCCGGTTGTAATTTGCCTGAATCCAGCAAAACATCTTCCTAGAGTACAGCAGTACCCTCTCTCAAAGGAAGCCGAGGAAGGGATTCACTCTGTAATTACCTCCCTTATTCAACAAGGAGTTATGGTTCCTACCATTAGCGAATATAACACTCCTATCCTGCCAGTAAGAAAGCCTGACAAGCAGGCTTGGCGCTTTGTTCAGGATCTCCGGGCTATAAATGCTGCTGTTATCCAAACCTTCCCAGTTGTTCCCAACCCTGCTACTATCCTTTCCTATATCCCACATTCCGCCGTATACTTTATGGTTGTTGATCTCTGTTTGGCTTTCTTCTCTATTCCCATTCATAAAGATAGCCAATATCTGTTTGCCTTTACCTATCAAGGGCTTCAGTATACTTGGACCAGGCTGCCCCAAGGATACACTGAATCGCCCACTTTGTTCTCCCGAGCCCTTAAAAAGGATCTCGATGACATTGAGTTCCAAATGAGGTCCCCTCTGATCCAGTACATAGATGACCTGCTACTAGCATCCCCATTTTTGGAAGCCTCAAAAATTGATTCCCTTGTGCTATTGCAGGCTCTAGCCCAAAAGGGTCATAAAACCTCCAAGTCCAAACTGCAGCTCTGTCTGCCCAGGGTCCATTATTTGGGACATGATATTTCAGCTGGAGAAAGGCACTTGTCCTCTGCATGAATACAAGCTATCCTCCAGGTCTCTAGACCAACCACTAAGAAGCAAATGTGTGTCTTCCTAGGTATGGCCAGGTACTGTTGGCAGTGGATCCTCGGGTATGCAGTGATTGTCAGGCCCTTACAAGAGCTAACTAGTGACAAGGTCTGTGAGTCGCTTCCGTGGTCCACTAAAGCTGAATAGGCTTTCACTCAGATTAAGAAAGCTCTTACCAGGTCCCCCGCTTTAGACCTGCAAGATTATCAGAAACCTTTTACACTTTATTGCCATAAAAAGGAGGGAATAGCCTTGGGGGTCCTTACTCAAAGTCATGGTGATAAACAATGCCCCTTAGCATATTATAGCATGCCCTTGGACCCTGTGGTGGCTGGATTCCCTCCTTGCGTTCGGGCAATAGTTGCCGCTGCTTCTATTGTGAAGGCTTCTGCTACTCTTGTTTCAGAATGCCCTCTATCTGTTGCCGTCCCACATGCTGTAACCGCCCTACTTTCAAAAAGCAAAACCCAACATCTCTCCAATTCCAGACTAACCAAGTGTGAGATGTTGCTTTTAAATGCTTCAAATGTAACCCTTACCCGCTGCCCCATCCTCAATCCCTCTTTCCTGCTCTCCGCGGCAGCTGAGTGAGAGCCTCATAATTGTTTAACGGTAACAGCCAAGCTTTCCACCCTTAGAGTAGACCTGAAGGACATCCCACTTCACAACCCTGATTTGCTTTTCCATGTAGATGGATCCTGCCTTAGAAATCCTATGGGCCTACTCATGACTGGCTATGTGGTTTGCTCCCAACACGACCCTGTAGAGGCCCATTCTCTCCCAGGAGCTCACTCAGCTCAAGTCACAGAAATTGTCGCCCTTACCCGTGCATGTACCTTAGCTAAGGACAAATCAGTTACTGTCTACACCAGCTCCCGATATACCTTCAGAGTGGTTCATGACTACAGGCAACTATGGAAATACCGAGGGTTTCTCACTTCGGGGTATGGGGCACGGATTAGTAATGGGTCTCTTTTTAATGCTCTCCTCTCTGCCCTAGAGCTCCCTTCTGCCCTTGCTATTGTAAAATGTGTTGCTCACCAAAACCTTTATGATGATGTTACTAGAGGACATGCACTGGCAGATGCTACTGCCAGATAGGCGGCCCTTTCCTGGTCTCCGGCTCCTTTGAATTTGTGTTTTACAGTGCACAGTTCCCCTCCATGCCTACCTCTCTCCACGATTTAGCTCTGGTACTGGATTCATCCCCTCCCCTGCTACCAGGCCAATTGGATCTGCAATTAAATGATGATACTATTATGGTCTATTGCAAGGCACTAATTCAGTGCATCAGGTCTATTCATCCACAGGTGCAAAATGCCCTGCCTGAGCTGGCTGACTCTCCATGTCACCCGCTGCTGCCTGGAGATTGGGTGTACATCAAAGTACACCAGAGAAAGACCTCCCTGGAGCCCCGGTGGAAAGTCCTATATCATACCACCCATACCGCAGTTAAGTACAGGGGACTCATCAGCTGGGCTCACACCTCCCACTGCAAGAAAACAACACCACCTCTGGACCCAGATGCTGGGGATTTCCAACCAGCACATCCAGTTCCTGAAGACAACCAGAGCAACCATGACAATGACCCTGCTTCAAACCCCAAGAAGGAACCTAGATATAACCTCAGAAAAAGAAAGTGATACCTCCAGTGATTCGCCTTTATAGCCAGCTGAAGCGTCAGCTTGCTGGTAAGAGAGACTCCAGAGACCAAAAGCCCAAAATAAAGCTTTTAGAAGTCCAGTGGAGAGTCTAGCGCCCGCTGGCACTTGACTGCCATGACCAACCCAGCGGCCAGAGTAGGGGAATCAGTTCAAATGTGTGATGCCTTCTATTTGGTTCGTATGTGTAACTATGTTCTTACTACTATTGCTGAATTTTCATGACACTGTTATGTTCTTTTGGATGGACAAATCCACCAGCCATTCATCAACAACAAAACCCTTTGAAGGACTGGGTGCAGTGCCATTAAACTCCCCCTTGTATAATGTTACACCATGGATGTCCCAAGAAAGGAGGAGGAACATCTGCTCTGCTGAAACCAAGGTACAAGGATCCCTGACCACAAAGGTTATTGAGAACTGGTCCTGGTGGAAGAGATGGAGTATTGTACACTGGCAAGGAGGGACTTGTGGACTTTTTGCTTGGGAATGCGGTACTACTTGGTATTTAGTGTTTCTCCCAGGGGCAGCAAATTGCACCATTGGGCAAGTGCCCCAGGGATGTCCTGCTCTCCCTAACTGGCTCCCAGAAAATGAATATCTAAAACACCTTGCTACACCAACCCTCAACTCCATCATCCCTTCCTCCATCAACCTCACCACGACTACTCCCACAACCTACCCAAATATAGATGATACTGTATATTGTATGTGCTGTTTAGGAAAGACCGAAATAAAAGGTAAAGGTGGTGGAGTAGCACTGTATATCAATGATGAGGTAGAATGTAAAGAAATAAGAAGCGATGGAATGGATAAGATAGAGTCCGTCTGGGCAAAAATTACATTGGGGAAGAAAACTATTAGAGCCTCCCCTGGGATAGTGCTTGGGGTGTGCTATAGACTGCTGGGATCTAATTTGGATATGGATAGAGCCCTTTTTAATGATTTTAATAAAGTAAATACTAATGGAAACTGTGTGATCATGGGAGTCTTTAACTTCCCAGATATAGACTGAAGGATGAGTGCTAGTAATAATAATAGGGCTCAGATTTTCCTAAATGCGATAGCTGATGGATTCCTTCATCAAGTAGTTGCTGAACCGATTAGAGGGGATGCCATTTTAGATTTGGTTTTGGTGAGTAGTGAGGACCTCATAGAAGAAATGGTTGTAGGGGATAATCTTGGCTCAAGTGATCATGAGCTAATTCAGTTCAAACTGAACGGAAGGATTAACAAAAATAAATCTGCAACTAGGGTTTTTGATTTCAAAAGGGCTGACTTTCAAAAATTAAGGAAATTAGTTAGGTAAGTGGATTGGACTGAAGAACTTATGGATCTAAAGGTAGAGGAGGCCTGGGATTATTTTAAATCAAAGCTTCAGAAGCTATCTGAAGCCTGCATCCCAAGAAAGGGGAAAAAAATCATAGGCAGGTGTTGTAGACCAAGCAGGATGAGCAAGCATCTCAGCCCTGGTCTACACTAGGACTTTAGGTCAAATTTAGCAGCGTTAAATCGATGTAAACCTGCACCCGTCCACACAATGAAGCCCTTTATTTCGACTTAAAGGGCTCTTAAAATCGATTTCCTTACTCCACCCCTGACAAGTGGATTAGCACTTAAATTGACGTTGCCGGCTCGAATTTGGGGTACTGAGGACACAATTTGATGGTATTGGCCTCCGGGAGCTATCCCATAGTACTCCATTGTGACCGCTCTGGACACCACTCTCAACTCAGATGCACTGGCCAGGTAGACAGGAAAAGAACCGCGAACTTTTGAATCTCATTTCCTGTTTGGCCAGCGTGGCAAGCTGCAGGTGACCATGCAGAGCTCATCAGCACAGGTGACCATGATGGAGTCCCAGAATCGCAAAAGAGCTCCAGCATGGACCGAACGGGAGGTACGGGATCTAATCGCTGTATGGGGAGAGGAATCCGTGCTATCAGAACTCCGTTCCAGTTTTCGAAATACCAAAACCTTTGTCAAAATCTCCCAGGGCATGAAGGACAGAGGCCATAAAAGGGACCCGAAGCAGTGCCGCGTGAAACTAAAGGAGCTGAGGCAAGCCTACCAGAAAACCAGAGAGGTGAACGGCCGCTTCGGGTCAGAGCCCCAAACATGCCGCTTCTATGATGAGCTGCATGCCATTTTAGGGGGTTCAGCCACCACTACCCCAGCCGTGTTGTTTGACTCCTTCAATGGAGATGGAGGCAATACGGAAGCAGGTTTTGGGGACGAAGAAGATGATGATGATGAGGTTGTAGATAGCTCACAGCAAGCAAGTGGAGAAACCGGTTTTCCCGACAGCCAGGAACTGTTTCTCACCCTGGACCTGGAGCCAGTACCCCCCAAACCCACCCAAGGCTGCCTCCTGGACCCAACAGGCGGAGAAGGGACCTCTGGTGAGTGTACCTTTTAAAATACTATACATGGTTTAAAAGCAAGCATGTGAAAGGATTACTTTGCCCTGGCATTCGCGGTTCTCCTAGATGTAGTCCTAAAGCCTTTGCAAAAGGTTTCTGGGGAGGGCAGCCTTATTGCGTCCTTCATGGTAGGACACTTTACTACTCCAGGCCAGTAACACGTACTCAGGAATCATTGTAGAACAACGCATTGCAGTGTATGTTTGCTGGCATTCAAACAACATCCATTCTTTATCTCTCTGTGTTATCCTCAGGAGAGTGAGATATAATTCATGGTCACCTGGTTGAAATAGAGTGCTTTTCTTCAGGGGACACTCAGAGGATCCCATTCCTGCTGGGCTGTTTCCCTGTGGCTAAACAGAAATGTTCCCCACTGTTAGCCACAGGGAGGGGGGAAGGTTGAGGGGGTAGTCACGCGGTGGGGGGAGGCAAAATGCGACCTTGTAACGAAAGCACATGTGCTATGTATGTAATGTTAACAACAAGGTTTACCCTGAAAGAGTGTAGCCACTGTTTTATAAAATGTGTCTTTTTAAATACCGCTGTCCCTTTTTTTTCTCCACCAGCTGCATGTGTTTCAATGATCACAGGATCTTCTCCTTCCCAGAGGCTAGTGAAGCTTAGAAAGAAAAAAAAACGCACTCGCGATGAAATGTTCTCCGAGCTCATGCTGTCCTCCCACACTGACAGAGCACAGACGAATGCATGGAGGCAAATAATGTCAGAGTGCAGGAAAGCACAAAATGACCGGGAGGAGAGGTGGCGGGCTGAAGAGAGTAAGTGGCGGGCTGAAGACAGGGCTGAAGCTCAAATGTGGCGGCAACATGATGAGAGGAGGCAGGATTCAATGCTGAGGCTGCTGCAGGACCAAACCAGTATGCTCCAATGTATGGTTGAGCTGCAGCAAAGGCAGCTGGAGCACGCACTGCCACTGCAGCCCCTCTGTAACCAACTGCCCTCCTCCCCAAGTTCCATAGCATCCACACCCAGACGCCCAAGAACGCGGTGGGGGGGCCTCCGGCCAACCAGCCACTCCACCACAGAGGATTGCCCAAAAAAAAGAAGGCTGTCATTCAATAAATTTTAAAGTTGTAAACTTTTAAAGTGCTGTGCTTAAAGTGCTGTGTGGCATTTTCCTTCCCTCCTCCACCACCCCTCCTGGGATACCTTGGTAGTCATCCCCCTATTTGTGTGATGAATGAATAAAGAATGCATGAATGTGAAGCAACAATGACTTTATTGCCTCTGCAAGCGGTGATTGAAGGGAGGAGGGGCGGGTGGTTAGCTTACAGGGAAGTAGAGTGAACCAAGGGGCGGGGGGTTTCATCAAGGAGAAACAAACAGAACTTTCACACCGTAGCCTGGCCAGTCATGAAACTGGTTTTCAAAGCTTCTCTGATGCGTACCGCGCCCTCCTGTGCTCTTCTAACTGCCCTGGTGTCTGGCTGCGTGTAACCAGCAGCCAGGCGATTTGCCTCAACCTCCCACCCCACCATAAACGTCTCCCCCTTACTCTCACAGATATTGTGGAGCACACAGCAAGCAGTAATAACAGTGGGAATATTGGTTTCGCTGAGGTCTAAGCGAGTCAGTAAACTGCACCAGCGCGCCTTTAAACGTCCAAATGCACATTCTACCACCATTCTGCACTTGCTCAGCCTGTAGTTGAACAGCTCCTGACTACTGTCCAGGCTGCCTGTGTACGGCTTCATGAGCCATGGCATTAAGGGGTAGGCTGGGTCCCCAAGGATACATATAGGCA
The DNA here is from genome assembly GCF_965140235.1 of Caretta caretta. Lineage (NCBI taxonomy): Eukaryota > Metazoa > Chordata > Testudines > Cheloniidae > Caretta > Caretta caretta. Next base: position 59,305,610 of record NC_134209.1, read on the forward strand.
TTTCAACATCCCCAACAGTTATTTTCTGGTCTGGGAATAAAGTCCCTCCCTGCAGCTTTTGAAACAGACCAGAGTTCCTGAAGATGCGAGCATCATGCACCTTTCCCGGCCGTCCCACGTTGATGTTGGTGAAACGTCCCTTGTGATCCACCAGAGCTTGCAGCACTATCGAAAAGTACCCCTTGCGGTTTATGTACTCGGCAGCTTGGTGCTCCGGTGCCAAGATAGGGATATGGGTTCCGTCTATGGCCCCACCACAGTTAGGGAATCCCATTGCAGCAAAGCCATCCACTATGACCTGCACATTTCCCAGGGTCACTACCCTTGATATCAGCAGATCTTTGATTGCGTGGGCTACTTGCATCACAGCAGCCCCCACAGTAGATTTGCCCACTCCAAATTGATTCCCAACTGACCGGTAGCTGTCTGGCGTTGCAAGCTTCCACAGGGCAATCGCCACTCGCTTCTCAACTGTGAGGGCTGCTCTCATCTTGGTATTCATGCGCCTCAGGGCAGGGGAAAGCAAGTCACAAAGTTCCATGAAAGTGCCCTTACGCATGCGAAAGTTTCGCAGCCACTGGGAATCGTCCCAGACCTGCAACACTATGCGGTCCCACCAGTCTGTGCTTGTTTCCCGAGCCCAGAATCGGCGTTCCACAGCATGAACCTGCCCCATTAGCACCATGATGAATGCATTGGCAGGGCCCATGCTTTTAGAGAAATCTGTGTCCATGTCCTGATCACTCACGTGACCGCGCTGACGTCGCCTCCTCGCCCGGTATCACTTTGCCAGGTTCCGGTGCTGCATATACTGCTGGATAATGCGTGTGGTGTTTAATGTGCTCCTAATTGCCAAAGTGAGCTGAGCGGCCTCCATGCTTGCCTTGATATGGTGTCCGCACAGAAAAAAGGCGCAGAACGATTGTCTGCCATTGCTCTGACGGAGGGAGGGGCGACTGACGACATGGCTTACAGGGTTGGCTTCAGGGAGCTAAAATCAACAAAGGGGGTATCTTTACATCAAGGAGTATTTCAGGCAGGACTTCACGGAGGGTTCCAATAAGAAATGGTGCACCTAAGTTATCGTTCTTATTGGAACAAGGAGGTTAGCCTGGCCTCTGATTGATACATGGCTAGATTTACCTCGCTGCACCTTCTCTGTGAGTGAGTGCAGTGTGACCTAGAGGAATGAGTCCCCTAGACAGGGGAGAAGGCAAATGAGTACAAAACAAATCTGGTCTATTTCTTGTTTTGACCCACTCCATCTATCTTTTACATCTTTGGCTGGCAGCAGACGGTGCAGAAGGACTGCATGCCATCCACATCTCATGGCTGCTCGGCAGAAGATGGTACAGTACAACTGCTAGCCATCCTCATCTCTTGCCTGCCTGGCAGAAGATGGTACAATACGACTGCTAGCAATCCTCATCTCCTGCCTGCCTGGCAGAAGATGGTACAGTACGACTGCTAGCAGTCCGTATCGCCTGCCCGCTCACCATAAGACGGTTCAATAGGACTGACTGCAGGACTAAAGAGAATGACCTGGTCAAGTCACTCCAAATTTAGTCCCTGCGCCCACGTCTGCCCAGGCGCTCCCAGCCGACGTGGCCAGGAGCACCTCGGACATGACGATGATGGCTACCAGTCGTACTGTACCATCTGCTGCCACAAGGCAAGGGGTTGCTGCTACTGTGTAGCAATGCCGTTCCGCGTCTGCCAGCACCCAGGAGTCATAGGGTGACAGTTACCTGAGCGGGCTCCATGCTTGCCGTGGTATGGCGTCTGCACAGGTAACTCAGGAAAAAAGGCGCGAAACGATTGTCTGCCCTTGCTTTCACAGAGGGAGGGAGGGAAGGGGGGCCTGACGATATGTACCCAGAACCATCAGTGACAATGTTTTAGCCCCATCAGGCATTGGGATCTCAACCCAGAATTCCAATGGGCAGCGGAGACTGCAGGAACTGTGGGATAGCTACCCAGAGTGCAACGCTCCGGAAGTCGACTCTAGCCTCGGTACTGTGGAAGCGCTCCGCCGAGTTAATGCACTTAATGCACTTAGAGCATTTTCTGTGGGGGGACACACACTCGAATATATAAAACTGATTTCTAAAAAAACGACTTCTATAAATTCGACCTTATTCCGTAGTGTAGACATACCCTCAGAGAGGTGATTAAGAAAAAGCAGAAAGCATACAGGGAGTGGAAGAAGGGGAGGGATCAGCAAGGAAAGCTACTTTATTGAGGTCAGAACATGTAAGGATAAAGTGAGACAGGCTAAAAGTCAAGTAGAGTTGGACCTTGCAAAGGGAATTAAAACCGATAGTAAAAGGTTCAATAGCATATAAATAAGAAGAAAACAAAGAAAGAAGAAGTGGGACTGCTAAATGCTGAGGATGGAGCGGAGGTCAAGGATAATCTAGGCATGGCCCAATATCTAAACAAATACTTTGCCTCAGTCTTTAATAAGACTAAAGAGGATCTTAGGGATAATGGTAGCATGACAAATGGGAATGAGGATATGGAGGTAGATATTACCAATCTGAGGTAGAAGCGAAACTCAAACAGCTAAATGACACTAATTCAGGGGGACCATATAATCTTCATCCAAGAAGATTAAAGGAATTGGCACATGAAATTGCAAGCCCATTAGCAAGAATTTTTAATGAATATGTAAAATCAGGGGTTGTACCATGTGATTGGAGAATTGCTAACATAGTTCCTATTTTTAAGAAAGGGGAAAAAAGTGATCCGGGTAACTATAGGCCTGTTAGTTTGACATCTGTAGTATGCAAGGTCTTGGAAAAAAAATTGAAGGAGAAGGTAGTTAAGGACATTGAAGTCAATGGTAAATGGGACAAAATACAACATGGTTTTACAAAAGGTAGATCATGCCAAACCAACCTGATCTCCTTCTTTGAGAAAGTAACAGATTTTTTAGACAAAGGAAATGCAGTGGATCTAATTTACCTAGATGTCAGTAAGGCATTTGATACCGTGCCACATGGGGAATTATTAGTTAAATTGGATAAGATGGGGATCAATAGGAAAATTGAAAGGTGGATAAGGAATTGGTTAAAAGGGAGACTACAACGGGTCCTACTGAAAGGTGAACTGTCAGGCTGGAGGGAGGTTACCAGTGGAGTTCCTCAAGGATCAGTTTTGGGACCAATCTTATTTAATCTTTTTATTACTGACCTTAGCACAAAAAGTGGGAGTGTGCTAATAAAGTTTGTGGATGATACAAAGCTGGGAGGTATTGCCAATGTAGAGAAGGACAGGGATATCCTACAGGAGGATCTGGATGACCTTGTAAACTGGAGTAATAGTAATAGGATGAAATTTAATAGTGAGAAGTGTAAGGTCATGCATTTAGGGATTAATAACAAGACTTTTAGTTATAAGCTGGGGACGCATCAATTAGAAGTAACGGAGGAGGAGAAGGACCTTGGAGTATTGGTTGATCATAGGATGACTATGATCTGCCAATGTGATATGGCCGTGAAAAAAGCTAATGCAGTCTTGGGATGCATCAGGAGGGGTATTTCTAGTAGGGATAAGGAGGTTTTAGTACTGTTATACAAGGCACTGGTGAGACCTCACCTGGAATACTGTGTGCAGTTCTGGTCTCCCATGTTTAAGAAGGATGAATTCAAACTGGAACAGGTACAGAGAAGGGCTACTAGGATGATCCGAGGAATGGAAAACTTGTCTTATGAAAGGAGACTCAAGGAGTTTGGCTTGTTTAGCCTAACTAAAAGAAGGTTGAGAGAAGATATGATTGCTCTCTATAAATATATCAGAGGGATAAATACCGGAGAGGGAGAGGAACTATTTAAGCTCAGTACCAATGTGGACACAAGAACAAATGGATATAAACTGGCCACCAGGAAGTTTAGACTTGAAATTAGACAAAGGTTTCTAACCATCAGAGGAGTGAAGTTTTGGAACAGCCTTCCAAGGGAAACAGTGGGGGCAAAAGATCTATCTGGCTTTAAGATTAAACTCGATACGTTTATGGAGGAGATGGTATGATGGGATAACATGGTTTTGGTAATTAAATATTCACCGTAAATAGGCCCAATGGCCTGTGATGGGATATTAGATAGGGTGGGATCTGAGTTACCCAGGAAAGAATTTTCTGTAGTATCTGGCTGGTGAATCTTGCCCATATGCTCAGGGTTTAGCTGATCGCCATATTTGGGGTCGGGAAGGAATTTTCCTCCAGGGCAGATTGGAAGAGGCCCTGGAGGTTTTTCGCCTTCCTATGCAGCATGGCGCACGGGTCACTTGCTGGAGGATTCTCTGCTCCTTGAAGTCTTTAAACCACGATTTGAGGACTTCAATAGCTCAGACATAGGTGAGAGGTTTTTAGCAGGAGTGGTGGGTGAAATTCTGTGGCCTGCGTTGTGCAGGAGGTCAGACTAGATGATCATAATGGTCCCTTCGGATCTAAATATCTATGAATCTATGAATCATGACCCAATAGCCAAAACCTTCACATTCAAGTGATTTATGGAAATTTTGTTCAAATAAATTATTTTTTAAGATTTGGGACCGTTCATATGAGCGAATGATTGAGTGGAGAACTGATGGGGTGGTGGAAATAGAAATATATGATATCACTGCCATTGAGCCGCAAAAGTCATAAATCGAAACTGTTGGGGCCCATAGCAGGTCAGATATGATGGCCATTCCCGGAGTCTGTAGCATGCTAAACAAAAAAGGCCCTTATTGTTATTTGGTCACCCAACTGATAAAAATCAAACAAGTACCCAAAAAGTTTGTTCTGCTGCTGAAAAAATTACCTGTACTGAAAATGTCCCAATAATCAATAATTTAAACTGTACTATATTGCAGTACACCCTGTCCTATACTATTGATGCTGGGACCTCTCAAGAGTATATAAGGGTGTTCAGCCATCAAATGTGGTATAATACTTCATCAAAGAGAGATGGGTTGGAGTTTTGATGAACTGTAATTAATGCTACATTAGGGACTATAAAGTTTTCACTACCCTTATCTAGTTTTCAGATTACCTCTACATATCCAAATTGCTCTAAAGGGGCTGCCATCAGGTTAGCACAGCAAAGGGCCTGGGTTTCTACTAGAAAAAGGAGGGATTTGATTGGACACTTGTGGGATGGTGCAAATAGCATAGCTGCAATCTGGAATATCCATAAAAGTCAACAACATGAGGAAAAATTGGGAGAGTTGGAAAAAGCCACGGGCCTTATTACTGGAGCACAGCTAGCCCAGGTTCAGGCTGGTGTTGGTGAATTATATGTTATCTCTGACCTTAGCTCAATGACCCAAAAGCTGTTAACAGAGATTGTACTGGGTATCACCAAAGCTGGAAAGGTAGTGCAGTGGGATCTGGCCTGTTCAGAGGTTCAGGATTTTCTGAATGACCTGCTCACAGCCATTCAGGGGGATCTTGAGCATCAGGTGTGGCCCACTGCCCTTACAAATACTCAGGAGTTCCATCTAATCTGTGGCCGTGGAGGCATACTTAGTGATTTTCTAAATGGAAATGCAGACATTTACAGTGCTCCTTCCAAGCATACAGGCCGGTCAGAGGGGTATGGGCTCCATCTACCGAATCCTGCTGGGTCCATGGGGAGGATGCATGTGGGATTGGATAGTTCACCGAGACATTTGGGAACTTGAACTACCTGGTATGCCCAACCGATTTGTAGTCAGTGCTCCTGAAATTAAAGTAAAACCTGACATTTGGGTAGGGATTGGAAGTCAATGGACACTCTGGCCATTAGAACCCCCTCAACTTCAGTGTGTACGTAAACTAAAACCAGGAGAGGTTGTCACTGTTCATGACAACATTTGTTGGGAGGGTATGGGACATGGGACTACCCTGACAGGACACCTACTTTTCCAAGCTAATGATAGCTGTGTGCATGTTCAGACCACTACCTTGAATGATGTACACTTTAATCTCACCACAACCATAGGGAATCATATCATTCATTGGCCTGTGGATAAAATTCTACAATTAGCCCTTAGGTTCCAAATACCTTTTAATTGGACTACTTTAGTACCTGACCGATTCCACAATTTGCTTTCAATCCTACCAGAGGTTCAGAAAAATTCCGAATTACAAGGACAAATTCACATGCTCCAGAATATATATCAAGCTGAAAAGAATGCCTTTTATACTGCCTATAGAATGTCTAGTTTGTGTATCCAGACAGATGTATTGTGTTTTGTGAGTAAAGCTATACACCAATCCCAACCACATTATATCACAACATCACTTTGGGAATGTTGTTGCTTTTATTGCTGTTTAGCATAGGGTTATATTATTGTTGCTGTAATAGATGTATTCATCATTGCCCATCCAGCCCTAGGCCTACCAACCTTGGTTCAAGAAAGCAGGTGACACTAATGGGTGTAAATGAAATGTATGACACAGTTTGGGCAGAAGAACAGGAGGACGAAAAGGAGGAAATTAACAAGCTCATGGCCATAGAAATTTAGGCCCAATGGGTGGTGCCAGAAGAGGCACCAAAGGAGGGAATGTGAGCAAAAATTCAGTGGGCCTAAAACTTTCCAAGTAGGCCTAAAACTTCGGTCAAGCTAACTGTGTGTATAAAAGTGTAAGTAGAGGCTGAGGAAAATTCTACTGTGGGGCAGTTGCAACAGAATAGCTTAGGAAATGTAACCCTAATGGTTAGAAATTATGAAAGACTCCCTAACCACAAAGAACAACCTGTCAATAACAGGAAAAGCTTGTTTTGCTATATCCCAAATAAGCAAAACTACTGTTAGAGCCTATGCTATATGCCAAATAAGGAAAACGCTGTTAAAGGAAGTGTGCTTAACAAATTGTGGGTTTTAGCTATATAAAGTCCTGTATTTTCTGCTTACATAGAACAGCTATTGCTGACTCTCCCTGTATATGTATACTTGAATAAAGGCGCTTCAGGCATTTCTGATTTCAAACACAACGCATGGTTAATTTTCCACTACAGGACACTACAGTAGTCATGGGATTTTTGAAAATATAAATGTTGGACTATCTGTAATAAAACCAAACATGTACATATTACTTATATACCAGATTGTCTTTTAGGCAAAAATTTATGCTAGTTGTGAAAAATGAAATCAAGGAAATTCCAAAAGGACTCTCATAGACAGCTTAAAGAATATTGATAGGTTGGTGCTTGTTCAGACATTCAGACTCCTCCCTCCCCGTGCTGCTTTGAATACCACTCTCCCTATGTGTCATGTTTATATTTGGGATTTTGGAATAGTTGATATGATGTCCTCACGCTTGGAAATATTCCTTTATAGGCTTAATTTACTTAATTAAGTAAGAACAACTTCTTTACACTAAAGAAGGTCAGTGAGTAGCTTTTTTCCACCTGTGCAAGGTAATGGAAAAACATTCATCTTCTTGTGCCTGCTATGTGGGTGTTATTGATCTAGATGTGAGAGCAGCTTGAAGGGACCTGATACTCAAGCACATGATCAGTTTTCAAGAAACCACACTAATTTCAGTGGCTTGATTTAAAATTTTCTTTGTTTTCTAAGGGGGTTCTTATTATTATTTTGTTTGTTTTCCTCAAGTCACCTTGTTTTGGCTGCTCAACAGTAAATGGCTTTAATTATTAGCCAACTTGAATACACACAGAAAATGATCTCCGTGTGACTAACCTTCTCTGAAACACAATGTTGGTGCTGGAAAATTAGAGTCACAAGAATTAACCTAAAAGATCATTCTCTGATGAATTTTCTGTGATAATGTAAAAATGCTGAATTTCACACGGACCATTTACCCCATCCATCAAGTTGTATCTATCAAAGGGTTAGTACCAGAGTTAAACACTTTCTTCCAGAAAAAGAAAGGTAATTTATCTTAGGATTTACATATCATGTTAACTTTTGTACCAGAGGAAATCAAATCAATTAAACAATTGATTAACAATGTTAACACTGTATCAAGAGAGATACTGTAAAGAAGGGGTGATGAAAGCAAGAATTGAAATGGAATCATTTAGCCTTTAGAGGAGAAGATAAAAACTGAAAGAAGTTTTGGAAAGCTGGAAGACAAACATGCATAACGCACAGAGTATATTAGGGGGGAAATATGAGAGAGACAAATGGAATATTTAGATAATTTTAGAATATTGGACTTTAAAGGAAGGGAGGGACACAACTATCTGGTCCATTTGTGGTCTGATACAATTTATTTTGAGAGCCCATTTAAAATGGAACAGATTCACAGTATCCACTCTTGTCATTTAAAAAGATAGGCCTTTATGAGTAGTTCAGGGTAATGAGGTAGTTCAGGGTAATGTCCACCTATTTGAGGTGGAGAGGTCTTAAAATTAGCACAGACCTAGTGAGAAGAAACTGTTGATATGAAAGACTGGCTCAGGTCTTTGGAGGAAGTGGAACTGTGAGATCATTGCACTTCAATGAAGGAGATACAAGGCTGATTCTCAGGTTTCTCAGACTGGCATGAGGTTTGAATGATATAGAGAACGTATCTAACATCACCTTCAGGTGATGTGCTATGGCTGATACACTGAGCAGCTGGCGCCAGACTATATCTAGCCCTGCTCAACTGGAAGAAGAATCACTATAAAGCAAAGCCATTGAGAATGAAGGAGACTGCTGTATGTTGCTATAGAAAGGTAAAATGCATAGGGCTGCCTCTGTAGCAATAAGTCTCTTTTATTTCCTATTCTCTTTTATATTGGCTGCCATTAACTTTAAAACTTTGCTTATGTATTCCAGGCAGTAAAAATGGTAATAAAACTGTTGCTTCATATAAATTGTGAAGTTCTAGTACTCTGTTATAAAACCAAACCTACCTGCACACAAGAAATGTGCAAGCATTCATGTTCCACACCAGGCTGGTAATTGTACCTAATGTATATAAGAGGAGCCACAACAATTACCATAATGGGTGGAGCTACAGTGATCACTTGTAAAAACTTTCTGATTCTGCAGTTAATTAACAACATTGTCATGATATTCTGTATGCTTATGTACCACTAAATACTTGTAGCAATTAATATAGGGAATAACTAGGGCATATAATGAATACTGTAGTGATAGTGAAAGAATCATAGACATGTAGGGCTGTAAGCGATATTAAGTGGTCATCAAGTCTAGCCTCTAGCATTGATTCAAGATCCAGAAAATCTAGATGATCCCCTGACAGGTGTTTCTCCAGCCTCTTCTTAAAAACCTCCAATAATGGGATTCCACAACATCACTTGGAACCCTATTCCAGAATTTACCTACCCTACAGTTAGAAAGTTTTTTTCCTAATATCTAAACTGAATATCCCTTGCTGCAGATTATGCCCTTTACTCCTTGGCCTACCTTCAGTGGACATGGAGAACAACTGATCACCATCCTCATTATAATGGTCCTTAACATATATGAAGACTTATCAGGTTCCCTCGCAGTCTTCTTTTCTCAAGACTATATATGCTCAGTGTTTTTAACTTTTTGTCATAGCTCAGATTTCCTAAACATTTTATCATTTTTGTTGCTCTTCTCTGGACTCTCTGCAATTTATTGACATATGTCCTAAAGTATGGTACCCAGAATTGGACCCAGTACTCCAGCTGAGGCCTCAGCAGTACTGAATAAAGCAGTAAACGATGTTAGCCTTTTTCACAACTATTGCTGACTCATTCAGTTTTTGGATCTACTATAGCCCACAGATCCTTTTCAGTAGTACTACCAGCTAGCCAATTATTCCCCATTTTGTATTGGTGCATTTGATTTTCCCTTTGAAAGCCCAGTACTTTGCACTTGTCTTTGTTGAATTTCATCCTGTTGATTTCTGAGCAATTCTCAAATTTGTTAAGACCATTTTGAATTTGAATCCTGTCCTTCAAAGTCCTTGCAACCACTCCCGACTTTGTGCCATCCAAAAATTTGATAAGCATATTCCTCCATTCATTATCCAAGTCATTAATCAAAATATTGACTAGTACAAGACCCAGGACTGATCCCTGTGGAACCCCACTAGATACGTCCTCTCAGTTTGACAGAAAACCATTGATAACTACTTTTTGAGTATGGTCTTTCAAACAGTTGTGATACATCTTATAATGATTTCATCTACAGCACATTTCCCTAGTTTGCTTATGAGAATGTCATATGGAACTGTGTTAAAAACATTACTATAATCAAGATGTATTATTGCTACTGCTTCCCATCATCTGTCAGGACAGTAACCTTGTCAAAAGAGAAAATTAGGCTGGTTTGGTATGATTTGTTCTTGACAAATTTGTGGTGGCTATTAATTCACCCTATTATGCTTGAGGTGGTTACAGATTTACTCTTTAATAATTTGTTCGAATATCTTGCCAAATATCAAAGTTAGGCTGACTGATCTGTAATTCCCTGGGTCCATTGTGTTTCTCTTTGTAAAAATAAGTATTATATTTGCATTTCTTCAGTCCTCTGGGATGTCAACAATCCTCCATGAGTTCTCAAAGATAATTGTTAATGGTACTGAGATTCTAAGATTACTTCATTACAAAGGTTAGTGATAATAATTTAGGGGCAACCACTCTATAGCAATGCTATTCTGGCCAGGGCTTCATTCAGCTATAACCCTAACTTTAGGATGATTTCTCCTAGCTAAGCAGAGGCAAAACAGAAATTTTCCTCATAAAGTCTCCCCTCACATCTTTCTTGTATGGGCAGGGTTCATCTCCATTTCCCAACGTGAGCTGTGGGTCCTGCTCACAAACTATGTAATTACTAGGAAGTCAACATGAGACCCTCTGCTTGTGCATCGGTGTTCTGCTTTCCCTGGCTGTGGCTCTTAAATCTCCATTTAAGGACGTTTCACATTGCAGTAGGAGCTCCCTAGAATAGGCAAGACAACCCTCATTTGTATTACATTCCCCCCAAGTAATTTCCTGTTAAGTTCCTCAGTGGGAGAACAATGTAGATACATAGAGTTTAAGATCAGAAGGGATTACTAGACTAGGCCTTCTTTATGTGGCTGGCCATTATATTTCACCCAGCTGAGAACTGACCAGTAAATTGTATTTGTATAAAAAGCATATAGCTGGTAGGTCCCATTGCTGATCTTATTTCCCATCCCCAGCTTTCCTGGCCCCTTCCCTTTGGAATCTTAACCTTCTACAAGGTCTTGGGGAAGGTCCACACAATGGTGAAGACTGTCTTTGGAGATTATGAGGCATGATATTGCTCATTCTGAATAAATGCAAAGTACTTAAGGGAGAGAGAAAAACCCAAACAGATAGACAATAACAATAACTCATCCCCATACGTAACAAATGTGCAAATACTGGTGCTTTGGAAATAAAAATTGGATTTGATTATACTTAAAGCTAAGATTTTGTCATGGTTATTTTTAGTAAAAGTCTTGGACAGGTCACGGGCAATAAACAAAAATTCACGGAAACTGTGACCTGTCTGTGACTTTTGTGCTATAGCTACATGGTTTCCCTTGCCACCATGGTAGCTGGGTGCTCTGGGGTTCCCCTCTGCCCTCCACAGCTGGGAGCTGAAGGACTATATTTCCCGAAGAGAAAATGGGACACCCCGAGCCGCTCACACGAGGCATCGCCCCTGCTCTCCATGCGAGGCTGTCGCTCGTTGCCGGAACCGTGAGGAGGGCCCCCTCAGGAGTCTGTCACCTGTCGCTGGAACCTTGCAGAGGGCCCCCTGTCACCTGTCGCTGCTGTTGCCTGTCACTGGAACCCTTCCAGGGCCCTACTGGCTGCAAACTCCAGAGTCCCAGCCCATGGGCTGAAGCAGAGAATGTCATGGAGGTCATGGAAGTCACAGAATCCATAGCCTTAAATGTAGCCTTAATTATACTATATTATCCAGAAAGTAAGATCATGTCATAAATATGAAGTGCTTGTGTGTGTATGCATGCATGTGTGTAACAGAGTGACAGTAACGGCAGTTAGCCATTCAGGTTAACTGCTATACTAGCTGGGATTATAAAGGCCTGTACTGGTTGAAAACTTTTCTCCATTACTCTTTGGATAAAATATAAAGTACACACGTACACAAAACAAAAATCTCAGACTTCTATTTCAAATTTTCTCAGGGAGAAAAAATACCCACTTCTAAACTGAAATATTTTATGCTAAATTGCATACTCAAACCTTTGAATCATGGAGTTATTGTTCTCATCCCCATCTGGAATCCCATATTGCTCAGTCCTACCCAATCTCTTAAATCCTCTTTTCTCAAAAAGAAATAAGAAGAAAACCTATTAATCCTTTTCTATACCCTGATTTGTTAATTCCCTGTTCTGAAAATCCTACTAATTTGGTCATCACCATCTCCATTCCCTATCCCTTTATGACACACCTTATTCTGCGCTATAAATCCCCATTCTAACAACCTCTGCAGCTGACTATTGTCTGGAAAGATGTTTTAACTTGTGGAAACCTCAAATTTTTCAGAGAAGACTTTAAATTTCTCTCTCTTATTTTTAGATATGGACTTTGTGCAGGTTCTCCTGCAACAGAAAAGAAGGACTGAATGTCTCAAGAAACAAAATGGTAATGCATTCTGAAAAAAAAAAAAAAATATATATATATATATATATATTTGCCTGGTATTACACCACCAACACAGCTTCAGTATATACAATATATACTGAGAAGAAATGCAGAAAGGAGAAATAATATTGGGTATTGCTCTACAGTCTCAGAATTAGACAAGAAAGGAGAAGAGAAAGGGAAAAGCTTTTCCTGGAAGGCAAAAAAAAATATGCTTAAATATAACAGAAAAAAATCATAGTTAACATGATTTTAACAAAAATGTCTTCTGCACAGAAGTAAGATTTTAAATAGGCTGGCTGAAATCCTGGCCCTATTAAAGTCCATATGAATTTTATCATTGACTTTAATGGGGCCAGGATTTCACTCTCTACTCTTATACATCTTATTGAGACGCTTAATAGAAATCATAGAACTTTATTTTCATACCTTTGCTAAAACAAGAAAAAATGATAAAACTGAGGGAGGGGAGGCAAAAGGAGACTGTTACATTCAAGCTCTCTTTATCATCGTTTTCTAAGGGCCTAGCAATGCTCCTATTGACTTTAATGGGAACAAGATAGACAGTGTTAGAAAATGAAAACAAATGTTCTTGAACATTTTATGGAAATGTCAAACTATTTTCATTCTGCATGTTTCAGAAAGGAATTTAAATTTTTTTTATAATTTATTTTGTTTTCAATTTTTTTAGTTTTCCTTCCCACTTTTTTCCCCTCCATATTTTTCCTCTTCCTTCCCTTTTTTCTTAGTCTATTTTCTCCGTGATAAAGGGTGGGGAAAAGGTAAAATAATAAATCAGATAATGAAACAAAAAACTATTATCCAAAATTATGACTTTTTTTTTTATTTGAATAAATTTGACCAGCTACAGAGCAAGACTTGACCTTTAGTATAAACTCAGGAAGCAATTCGCTAGACCTCTTGAGTTAAATCCACAGCTTTGCCACTGATTTACTTTGTGACTTCTCAAAATTTTCCTAACATTTCCATGCTGCACTTGTGGATTTAAGGTGTTATATATTTAAAGAAAATTACTATTTTTAGCAATCCAGAAAATACTGATTTCTGTTAATGATCATCTACTCTCTGGGGAGTAGATCACACACTGAGTGCCATTGTTGTAATAATCAATAATAATGCATTGTTCTTCACAGTTATTTCCCCCACACCCCATTTACATGAATAACTTTCAACATACTTTATTAATAATATAGAGTGATAATATTTAAATAATTGCCATGCTTCTGAGCACTACTCTGCTTTAATATAACTATAAAATTACAGCTATAGTAGTGATAAACAGGTAGGATGTAGCTTTCTGACAACTCTGCAAAATAAAATTCTCTCTTATGCTGGAAAGGAACATACTGATATAAAGCACCTAACTCTTAAAGTATAAAAGAGTTTAAGTATTGTACAGAATAATGTTAGTCCCCTGACAGACACAGACATGTAAAGTTGCTAATGCAAATGATGGTAATTAACCAAGAGAATAATGCTGTTTGAAAACTGATTGACAGAAATCAATATTGTAGTGCTATTAGATATTAGGCTCTCACAAAAGTTACACCATTAGCAAGCAATTCCTTAAGAAATAATGGAAATCAGGAGCTCTATACTCCCACATTTTCTCTAGTTCACATATATCAACACTGTAGATTAATGCTAATGAATTTATACCTTGCTCAGCACTTCAGTAGTTAAACATATTTTAACCGGTTGGGGTTATTGAAACGTGAAGCAGTGTGCACAGTACAATACTTTCCAGGGCCTTTGTTTTCTTCATCAAATCTTTATGCTGTCTATTACAAAATAGATTTTGGAGATAAAAATATTCTAAACCAATATCAGCAATGTACATTTCAGATTATAAATATCCATCATTGGAGTTACACTGAAGAAAGAAACACATTTCCTTCATTTAGACTTCTTTCTTACAGTTTAAAAATTTGTTTTCCAATCTCTCAGTCACTTTTTCACTGATGTTACTGGAAGTGTATAAATGACAGTATTAATAAACAACAAAATAAGGGGGATTGCCTGTTGTATATTATTTCTCTCTCTATTCTCAGCACTTCAAAGTCTATTACTGAATCCGGTAATACACTTTTATCACTATGATCAAATACACAATAAAGCAAAAATTATGTACTTTTTTATTTGATCTATAAAAATGCATAGAAGGAATGGATAAAGTCACTTATCTGGTTTACTACTAAGGTCAGGAACTTAAGAATCACAACTCTCTTATAGCAGCCTCCCAGCCAAACTGCATCTATTTAAAATATGGGAAGCAGAGTCTCCCTTAGCCTTTTTTTAGTAGTAGGACTTGATAGTTTATTTTACCTTGTCTGTAGCATTGCTGTGTACTGGTGGAGGTAAAGGGGTAGTTTCAAAGTGCCTTTTAAAACTGCTTTGTATAAAATTTCCAGAGAGAAAGGAGCCAAAGAAAGGCTTCTAGTGAGTAAGTGAAGTTTACCACTGGAATTTAATGTTTCCTGATCAATAAAATATTATTTTCCCAGTGTATTTTGTAGCAGAAGTACACATAAAAAGCTGTCATTAGCACTTAGATGGATTCCCCCTAAATGTACACCTAACCACATGAATTCCAAAGATGCAAGATACTTATTGCATATATGTACACACACAAGCACAATGTATATATAATCTGTTGGAAAGAAGTAATTGTAGAGTATGATGGTTTTATGATGCCTATGTTACTGAGTGGCAAATCAATCAGTGAGTTGTGCACATCACCTCAAACAAGTGCCTGTAAAACACTTTCTATCATAGTTTAGCAGTAGCCACTACTGAGCCCTGGCATGTGACAGGGTTATGATAATCTTTTGTTAGGCATCATTTCAGGTTAGTAAGATCAGGAAATAAAAATCAGTGTGATACCCATATTTCTGTGCATAATTATTTTCCCATACACAGTAGCATATTCCATATAGGCTACATATATTACAGGAAAAATTGTTTTTGAAAAGTGTAAAGATTTTTTTAAAAATGTTATGACTATGTGTTGTAACTCTTGTAAAAGGTCTCAATGAGCCTAGCTGTAGTTGGAGGATTCAGAGACAGAAAACAAAACAAAAACTAATACATTTAAATGACTTCCAAAATAACCTAAAATAGCTTTTCTACATTTTAAACCATGCCATTTTTATAGCTGAAGATTACAGGTCCATTTATGTCTAAAACAGATGTGCTATGTCCTGTCAAAAACCTCACAATCTCCACTTTTCAGTGGTATAAAATCTTGTGGCCCAGATTCTCCACAATACCCAGTGTATGCTAGGTACAACCAGGGAAAGGAGGGAGTATAAAGAAGCCGGATGTGGCTCCTTGATTCTAGTGATGGTACGGCACAGTTTAGAACAACTCTGTGCTTGCTTTATTCTATGACAGCTGGTTATAGACTTCAAGATAATTAATCCATCTGAAAATAGCCAGAGTGCAGTAGTACTCTTGACATGTCTAACATGGTCAGACAGCTGAGAACATCTTCAGCTGAGAGCCGTATTCTGTCACCTCTGTACTTCAGGAACCCAGAGTGAGGCCAGAGATACAAAATTTAAGCCATAACTCTTTTTATATGATACATAACAAGATGGCTCCTACTGACTCTGAGCATGCAGACTCTGAGTGCCTACATCATGTAAGAAACCCCTTACAATGGGAGGTCTCTGGAGATGACATATGACTAATTTTAAAGAGACAGTACAAAAATATACAACAATGACCTTTGTGCAGAGGATGCAAGAGGAGTGGGATAGGAGCTGGCTGTTCCAGCTCTACAGCATCTGGGGAGATTTGGCTGGTTTACAGTCCCTGTGCACTGCTGGGCTGATGCAAAGGGGTTGGAAAATGAAAGAATCTCTGCTCCTTTTTTTCTAACATTCAAGTGTTATGGACCTTAAGCATATGACGGATGTAGGACAGAATATTGCTCACCTTGGGCTTCAACTTACTGTGATATCTTGGGGGGCAGAAGGAAACTCTCCCCAGCGTGAAACACATTTTTTTTTTTAATGGCAGCTGTCTGAAGCTGTTCAGAAGTTTAGAATTTGAGATTAAGTCCCAGGGGAGATGGATTAATAGGCAGAATGCAGGTGAGTCAATCAAAATGTTAGCACAGGTACACAGACTCATGCTAGTGGGGCTCAAGCTAACATGCTAAAAATAGCAGTGTGGACGTTGCTACGCTGGCAGAGTGTCTAGCCCCATCAGTGAAGCAATATCCACATTTCTCTTTTCAGAACACTAGCTTGAGTCTGTTTACCCAGGCTGGGAGTCTTTCTCCCAGCTGCAGTGAGATATACCAAAAGGTGCATGATAAATGCAGTTTGTCATGTGGCTCTGTGATTTGTCATATGACTTCACAATATATCATTTTATATGCTGGTGACAGCCATGTGATATATACTTTGAGTTTACATGCACACATATACACTTATTTTCATATATTAATTCTTAGAGGCATACATCCTGACATACCCATAACTGCTTACCGTGTATTCTGGAATACCCACTCTATACCATATCTATTTAGTTTAAAGTGTTTAGTAAATATGAAAAATATACCCATTCTAATGCCAGATATTCACTTCTATTTTGTGTAAATGTACCACACATTCTTACCTGATACTCAGATAATCTTTTTGTCAACCAGCACATCTGCTGCAGTAACCCTTCCCTGCCATTCTTGTTTCTTCTTTAAATAAACACTCCTGTGATATTACCATTTCTAGAGATTATGACTTTTTTGTAGCTTTGATTAAATATATTCATTGTTGATGATGACATAACATTCTACTTCAGAAAAGTACTAAAGAGTTGAGATGAAACATGCTTCTTAATAATCAGAGACACAAGAGCATTGTAGAGTTGATGGTTTAATATTATCCTTTGACTTGACACCAATGGGATGTACTTTTTCCCTTGGAATACATTTGATACAGTACTAGCAATCAAATTGCTATAGTAAACTAATAGAAGTACTGAAACTCTACTGGTACCCAGAGACTTGTGAAATTGGAAAGAGATATTAGATTAATTTGGAGATCATTCTTTCATTAATTCATTACACTGCTCTTCTTGTACTCTTACATGCAGTCATATAACGTGAAAATTACAGGTAAGAGAATTAAAAACATTTATCAAATGATTCAGCATAGTGGATCAATGCAGTATCTAATTATGATATTAGCCCCAACTCAGGGCCGTTACACATCATTTTGGGCCCCAAAATATGTGGTTCACATAAAGTTCATTCTGTGGACCTGCTCTTATTGAACAAGAGATTCTTTGTGTTTTAGTTGAAATCATAAGTTTTCAGTGGCACAGAAAGCAACCCCACTCACAAAAGAGAGAGATCTGAAATTAGGAGCAATAACAGGACAGGACGATTTTTAAAGTTGTAACAGGATAGCAGGTTTCTTCTGTTGCCAATCCTTTTAGCAGTTATCAGAACCTGTAACCCAAGAAAGAAGTGCAGGCTAATTATGAAGA
Organism: Caretta caretta; assembly: GCF_965140235.1. Lineage (NCBI taxonomy): Eukaryota > Metazoa > Chordata > Testudines > Cheloniidae > Caretta > Caretta caretta. The sequence continues at coordinate 59,323,666 of NC_134209.1, forward strand.
CTCAATGGAGTGACCATAGGTGATTAAACTCCTCCCTGAATATAAAGAAGATGAGAATACTCCTCAGAGAGGGAGCTACCTACGGATATGGTATAATCAGCAGCAGTTTCAGGACCAGCTGCTTCAGAGACTCAGAAACCTGGGTACAGAGACCTGGCTGCTCTTAATTCCCTGCTCTTTTGTGGCTAAAATGAGACACAGGTGATGATCCAGACCCGTCTGACAACTTTCAAAAGGGTGACTCTTCAGTTCAATGGCAACCCCAATCAGGCCTGAGTTATTAGGGTAGCTTCTTTCTTAAGAGGAGGGGCATGAGCAACATACTGGACAATGGTAAAGGTGTCACTGTCAAGCTGTCCAAACCAACGTCTTGGGCAGGTTGGGGAATTCCAGTTGATAGGCTAGTCAATATGTTTGCAGTGATTAAACCCTCTTTGTTACCTCTTTCCTAAGTCTTAAAATAAAATAGGTCAGTGCTTTACAAATGACAGTGGCTATTTTGTTAAAATGCAAGGATTAGGAACATTTTCTTAATTGTAAGTATCATACGATACAAGAGTAGTTAGCAATGGCTTTCCATCTGAGATATAGTTCCCCCAAAGGCTGAATAACTGAAGTGTCACAGGGTAAGGTAACGTCATGCCTTTATGGGTACAGAATACCCCACTTAGTCTGGGGCTCTATTGCCCTTGGTTCTGTACAAATACAGCCGCAGTACAATTGGATCCAATGCTGCTCTCAATTTACCAGTGTAAATTCAGTTACTCCATTAAAATCAATGAAGCTACAAGAAATCAATTTAGACCAGTCTCAGAGAAACCAAAATTTGGCTCATAAAGAAAAGCATTATTTTTCCTTTTAAAAGATTGAGCAATAGTAAAGATAAATCAGGCACATGGCTATTAAAAAGGGTTTAAAATCTTTTTTTTTTTTTTTTTTTTAAAGAGGGAGTTCTATGAACTGCTTCTTAGGCTGTGTATACCTCCTGAACACATTAATGGCATATATAGGACAATAAGTAAATGCTTGTATTTTCCTTCACTTAGTTGTATCTCCATTATTAGTGAAATAGAACTGTGTTAACAAAAAACATTTACTATTTAAAGCCAAGGATCCGATTCCAGAAGTCATTACTCAAACAAAAACCCCACTGCAGACAATGCAAGTTTTATCTGACTGTGGAAGGGGTGAAATAGGATGTTAAGGTTGTATATATTACTATTATTATTAATTTTATTATTTAACAATTTTACTTCAGAGCAACAGTTGAAAGAGAAATGAGATATTAAACCCAACCCTTTGTACAAACTCTCTCTCAGTAGAAGTGGCAACAGAATATCCAGGCATCATTGCTCTACCAGATAACTTTCAAAAATAACTATCACACAAAAATACAGCATGAACAAATACCAACTGAAAGTGTTATAATCATATTCAGCCCTACAAGCTGCAAATAGGACTGGTCCAAGAGCAGAATAAAAGTGACCAAATCAATGTATCCTCAAAGAGTCATAAAATTAATGGAATAACAGATTTCACTAATACAATCTGACAAGCTCGAGGTAGAAAAGTCTACAGGTGGGTCCTCTCCACTAAGAACTCCTTGTCCTCCCAGGGTACACTTCAGGCTCTGTTAGCCACATCATGACTGCTGAGCATAACTGTTGCAGTGAGTTTTAGAGAAAGTAGTATTTCTTGAGACAGCTAAGTCCTATAGGGACTCCTGATTGCCTAGTGTTAAGATAAACACTTTTGCTGTTACTGTGTGCCATTCTGCTTGTATAACTAACACACACTGCAAACATTTTGACTGGTGCGGGTAATCCCAAACATAAGATTAAATCAGATATAACTTAAAATATGTTTCCTCCTGTGATAGAAAATTACATTTGATTCTGAAAAATAGATCACAGTTGCTGACTAAGATTGTTTTTACCAGAATTTGTTTATTTTAGTTCTGTACCATCTGTTTCATACTTGCCATTGTAATTTTAAGTAAAATGCTTGTTTGGCTCCACCTCCCATTTTAGAACAGAGGTGCATATAATTGTGTATTAACTGTCAGAGCCTGCAGAAATTTTCACTGAGATTAGTGTGTAAAACTGTTCCAATTTTAAATGTCCATTGAATGAGTTAAATCTAAACTTTGAAAACCAGATAAAGTTAATTTGAGTTTACAGATCCAGATGGAGCTGCATCTCAGGGAAGCATATAAATGTGAGCTTGGGAAAAGAGGAATTTTCCTTGAAGGCAACACATTCATGAAATAGTAAAACATTAGCGTCATTTTCTGTAGCACCTCATACTTTGTTTTATCTTACTCAGAGCACTTTTGGCAGATGCTGAGTATTTGGTCTCATAGAAACTAGCGGCAAGTTTAAAGGTGGGCAGTGTCAGCAAATTCCAACTGGGCTTTCTTCTCTTGTGCCTTTGTGTTCTGGGTTTCAGTGCGGGTCCAACTGAAGCCAATGAAAAAACCCATTGATTTCAATGGGAACAAGTATAGATCCCTGGTGAGGAGCTTGGAAGGATTCTTAGTTGAATTTCAAACCACTGCCCCTGCCACCCACCCGCACACTTCCTTTGTTGTTTGCTGTTTGACAGAGGCCCAAATCCCACTCCCTAGCCTGCCTACATAATCACTTTCATCCCTTACTCAATTTTCTCCCAAAGTTATTCTTCTTTCCCATCTGCCACACTTATCCATTTTCTATATTCTCCATCTTCCACCTGGCAGATCCTCTCCCTCATTACATACTACAATTATCAGTGTGTTCCTTACTCTGCCTGGGGTACAGTGGGATCTCATTTAGAACAGGAGCAGCACTGATATTTGGAGAAGGGAGTGGGATTAAGGACTGGCCTGGACTTGTTCCACAATCTCACTGGAGGAGAAGAGGAGTATCAGCCTCAGACCATGCTTGACTTAACAGAGGTCTTGGAAGGCTATGTACTTACTTTTACTTACTTACGTAGGGCTCAAGCCTTTCCAGCAGTGGAAGAGCCTGGCTCCTTACGTAAGAAGGCAAGTCACTTTCCAGGAAAAGAAAAACAAAAAACATTATAAGACTCTTAGTACAAAGTTCAGGGGGATGAGAAGGAAGCAAGCCCAGCAAGAGCCATACCACTCTGGGGTAGAAGGCCATGCTGAGCAGAAAAGGAAAATTACCACATGAACACTTGGAGACCAACTGGTGAAAACAGGCAGCTTGAACAGAAAATGGGCAACTGCATGGGAGATCATCATCTTTTCTGGTAGTGGGGAAGAAGTTGGATTCACACAGAGTGGAGAATATAGAAGCAGACACTTGGTGGTTTGGGGGTGAGAATGGGCGCCAAAGAAGATGTAAGCAGAGAGCAGAGGTAATATGGAAGTGTTCTATGGGGCCTGTAGGTGCAGAGAACTTCAGTTCCATGGGGAAGTTTGGAAGGCCATCCAGTGACTGACCTGAGGAAAGGTGACAGACTGATGAGAGCGGCAAAGAGCAGTGCATGTGACAAAACATTGTCTTCTTGATATTTTGCCCCTCCTTCCCACTCTCCACTATGTTAGATTTGAGAGAAGATTACAAAGCCATGATTTTAAGCACATGCTGTGCTATTTGCAACCATATGCTACTTATTAAACAGCAGGACAGCACCACCAAAACCAAAAATTAAAGAATTCCATCCAAATAAAACAGATTCTTCTGGAAACTGGGAAGGAGCAGAGCAGAATTCCTGCAGATCCACTATGGACATCAATAAGCACCATACTGCTTTTTGATTTATTTGTATGATTTATTTTGTAATTTGCTCAGGTTTATCGAAATCCAAAATCACTGGATTTTATCTGCACCTGATTTTGTTATCTAAGATTCAGATAATATTTAATTACAAGATATTAAACCCTGTCAGTCTAATAATATGGCTATTCACTTAAGGTACTGCAAAAGGGACAAAACTGATATATTTCCATATGTTGGTGTTCTTTGGGTCTCATAGACATATTTTTAAAGAGTGTTTAGATGCCTGAAGATTCACATAAGTACCTAGTGGGATTTTCAACATCTAGAAACCTAACTTCTATTGATTTTACTGAAATTAATGGGAATTACATGCATGTGGGATTTTCAAAAATCTCAGTAGTCACTTATGTCCATTTTAGGCACATAAAAATCTTTAAAAATCTGACCCATACTGTTCTCACTCCATGCCAACATTGACAACTGTGTATTCCAGCATCTCATATTGACTGTGTAGCAGCAGTTTTCAGACTGTGGATCGGGACCCCAAAGTGAGTCATGAACAGGGATGAAAGTAAAATGTGTCTCTTACTGGTATGGGGAGGGGGGGCAGCTTTGCCCCCCAGAAGGGTCTGGGCCTTGGGCAGAAGGGGCGGGGCTGTGGGAGCAGTGTCTCCCAGCCAGCGTGCCCACACCACCCGGGGCTCCAGCTGTGATTTAAAGGGCCTGGGGCTCTGAGCTCTGGGCTCTTTAAAATTGCTGGCCCCAGGATAGCTGCTCCTTTTGCCCACCCCCCCCCCCGCCCCCGTCAGCAGCCCTCAGAGGGCAAAAGGGGGCAGAGACGTTAAAACATTGTCGTGGCAGCACTTTAAGCAAGGTCCTTTAAAGCGCTGCCACAGCAGCGCTTTAAAGTCAGCAGTACAGGCCGGTACAGGCAGCCACTTTTTACCAGTATGCTGTACCGGCGTGTACCACCTTACTTTCACCCCGCTCATGAACCCATTTTAATGAGGTTGCCACGGCCAGCATTAGACTTGCTGGGACCCAGGGTTGAAGCTGAAGCCCAAACTCTACCCTGACCCAGGGCAGCAGGGCTCGGGATTCTTTCCCCCCACATCCGGGGCAGCAGGGCTCAGGGTCCAGCCCGCTCTCCCCCCACACCCGGGCAGCAGGGCTCAGGGTCCAGCCCGCTCTCCCCCCACACCCGGGCAGCAGGGCTCAGGGTCCAGCCCGCTCTCCCCCCACACCCGGGGCAGCAGGGCTCAGGGTCCAGCCCCTCTCCCCCACACCCGGGGCAGCAGGGCTTGGGGTCCAGCCCCCTCTCCACCCACACCCAGGGCAGCAGGGCTTGGGGTCCAGCCCCCTCTCCACCCACACCCAGAGTCTTTAAAAAATATTTACTTTGTTCTGCAAATATAAGACAACTTCATTTTCACCAGGCCGATGATGAACACTCCCTCCAATCCCCACCACCACGCACATATTTAGGGAAGACATGATCTTTTAGTTATTCCGCAAGTGGAACTCTAAGCATTATTTTCCATCAGTTCTGACACTGATGTGCTACGTGTCCTCAAGCAAATTATTTCACTTCAGTGTGTCTCAGTTTTTCTTAATTAAAATACAGATAATAGTACTTACCTAGTTCCATGAAGCACTTTCAGTTCTATGGATGGAAAGTGCTATCTAAGAACTAAGGATTGTGATCTTGCACTCACTGGAAATTTTGCACACTGTAAAAATGTGGGATATGTCTGTCATTGATAAGGCTCTGAACTTAAAATTGTTCCATGCAGCCAGAACCTTATGTCTGCACAGATTGTCACTAAAGTCAATGGGGCCGTACACAGACAAAAGGGTCCATTTGTACAGATCAGTTTGCAGGTTCAGGACCTAATAGATCCCTCCTGCTTCCAGCTGGTGTTTTGCTATGAAAATAGGATCTAACCCAATGACATTTGTTTCTGGTGAGAGAGAAAATGATATGAAATGTATGGGAGGACTTTGTATTAAAAAGGCACGAAATGAAAGCACACTAAAAAGTTCTAAATAACTAATAGAAATCATTCCCCACCCCTCACACCATAACATTGATCTTAAAATAGTGACCTGTCTATTGAACAAATGTCTAAAAAATGCTATAGGATAATTATTTAAAGCTGGCAACAAATTTAACTTGGTATGGCTGCTACTGTATGATAAATTATTGTGTAAAAGAATTCTTACTGATGTTTAATAAGTATGCAGGAAATCTTTTTAACTTTTGTATAATTTAGTCAAAATTGCATAAGCAATAAGTGTGCATTAGATGCCATATTTATTACATTGAATTTATGAGTAATATTAATACATTAACATTTTAAAAGGTAGCCCATGGCAAGTCAATTTCACAGCAATTAAATCTAAGAAATTGTAATTGACATTTGATAAGTGTGTTAATTGATATCAAGCTTGCTATAGCTAACATGTTAAATGTCAATTAAATGCATGTGTTTCTTACAGTTAGAATTTATTAATAAAGAATCTAATTACAAATATATTGGTTATGTCATTTTATGTTAATTATGTGACAACTAGATTTATCTCTGAGAACTTGTTTAACCCTTAATAATCCTTTCAAACATTCCCAGATATTTAATGATCCACATAAGCAAACAAGAATGGTCCTACTTGGTCAGACAAATGGAACAACGAACATAACTTGGTGTGTTCATATGTGAAGTGGCAGCAAGGTGAAAGGCGCAGTAATCTAGTGAGATAGATGGCTCTGTGGGGAAGTGGGAGCAGCTGGGGATATTCATATCAGATGAAAGAGTTGGAAAGAAGAGTGGAGGGCAATTCTGGGGATGAAGCTAGTAAACAAGTCCAGCTGAAACTCTGAAGAGAGAGAGACACAGTGCTCTGGGAAGGGAAGAAGAGATAAAGTAGGCCCAGAGTAAAAATGAAGCAATTAGCACCAGATAAAATATGAACCTTAACGTTGTGTTAACAGAAGGTTTGGCTTTGTCTTCTTTTTTAAAAAAATTTCCACTCAGGGCCACTGGAGGGAGAGATAAAACAGAAGCAGAGATGAAACTTTCAGCCACTGGAGGCACCAGCCACAACCATAAGTCACCAGAGGGAAAGGAGTCAAGAAGTGTTAGCATAAGAGGAAGGAACAGTATAGTAGGGCGCCAGGCAGCATATACAGTGGAACAAATGAAAAGGAAAAATCCAAGTCCTGCATCCAGCTTGCATATGCAGGGGAGCAAGGCGAGAAACAGTAATAGAACAATGGATAGAAGGGAAAGATGAAATTAAGCACAAAAGCCTTCTCTTCAAAAATAACAAAACACTTGTCATATTTAAAAACTTTTTTCAATATTGGCTTTCCATTTTAGCAGCCTTACATGTGGGCATGTCTACACTGTGATATAAGCCCAGGGTTAGCAGAACTTGAGTTAGCAAACCCTGGATTTGTTAACCTAGAACTTGAGCGTCTACACTCATGTGTAACCCAGGTTAGGCATTATTGAAACCTGGGTCCCAACCTGGAGGTTCAACATTTACATTGCATTATGCAGCCCTCAGTCCAATCACCATATCCCAGACTTCTTAGCATCATCCCAAAACATAGGCACTCTTCCCCTTTGTTTGTGGTGCCCGTGGGTAAACTTCCCTTTCTTCCAAACTTGACTGTCCAGAGAACAAAAGAAATCAGCCCATGAAACACTTTTGGTGGACTCCCAGATGACAAGGCCAGTGAGTCTATGTCTATATTGCAAAGCAGTAAGGCTTGAACCCTGTGTCCCAGCTTGGCTCAGGCTCGTACCCTTCACCCCTATGGAATCCTGAGGCCCTGGGTTCAAACTCTGGGTTAGTGTAATGTTGAATAGATGGAAGAGGTCTGAATCCAAACCCTTTGGGCTTAATTTGCAGTGTAGACATATCATTACATTGCTAATATGTTAGGGGGGTTGCAAATGAAACTATAACCTCTATTCCCAATCATAAGGTTCTCTCTCTCTATAACAGTAACCTATAAACTGGAAAAGTTCCAGAACCCTGTGCCACAGCGAAACATGGTACATGAAATGCTGATCTATAATCACACTTTGCATTTTGTCAAAATGGATTTCAGAAAGCTTTTTAATAATTCTTTTTAATCACTACTGTATTTAAATTGCTATTTGAGTAGAGTAGTTGGTTGAGTTATCCTCATTTAAGTTCAGAGAGAATTAGTCAAATTTATGTCTGCCGTAAGACACTGAAGTGAAAGGAGTCAAATCAGGGAATGAAGATTTAGGCAGTTTCTTGCTTGTTCAAAACTGTTTTTTTCTCCCCCACACCCAATTATTACTGCTACCACCACAGCTTCTTTTTCACTTCGCTTTTTAATATGGGTGCTATTTCAGATTCACTATTTTCCTACTTGTCACATACACTTCTTCAAGGAGGACAGCCATTTACTATTCTTGCACTCTGTTCAGAATTTAGGTATAAACGAGGCTTCCAATATCAACTTCAGTTTTGTCTAGAAATAATATTTCGGCTTGAAAAAGTTCATGCTTTCTTTCACAATACAGTAAATTCTTGAGAGAAGGAGGGTTGTGTTACAAGTGTTCAAAAATTATCCTCCATTGAAATTTGAAGCATTTGGGTCCCATGGCCTGAAAGTAGATTTAGTATAACACTGAATATATTTTAGGAATGTAAATGTTGACCAAATTTTCTGTATAAGGCAACTTGAAAATTTCAAAATTCTCACACACTCAAAAGATTTTATCATTCACCATTCCCTAGTCTGGAATGGTCACACAAGCCACCAAATGATATTCTGTTTGTAAGACAGCCAACATTCAAAACTACAACTGCAACAGTTTATAGTGGTGCTGGGGACCGCAATGAAGAGTGTAAAAGTTTGCATATCAGTGTACAACTAAGTTAGTTTAACACTTCAATGAATAAAATTAAAGTGGTTCAATATGGTCGATGTCTCCCTCGAGCTTCCAATTCGTTACAGAGATTGGGAATTGCACAGAATCCCATAATATCTGCCTCCTCATTTTATTCCCTATTCGTTCCTGCACATCATTAAAATCCAGGGAGCCTGAGGAAAATAGGAATGGACAACATGAATGTAGTAAGCAGAGAGGAGAATCTGAGGGATATCTGCTGGGAACTGTTCAGCTCCTGGACTGCACAGACAGTAGCTGTAGAAAGTAAGGAGCAAGACACTCTGCAGAGCTCCTGAGGTCTGCAGCATACACCAGGAGTCAGGAAAAAACAAATCCATGGAAGTCTTAACTTTTGCACAATTAGAACATCTTGGAAACACACAGAGATCAGGATCTTAGCTTCAGTTCTCAAGAACTCCAGTTCCACAGAGTTGAAGCTGAGATCATGTAGAGCTCTTAATCTGTGCAGAAGACCTGTTCCTCTGCAGCTTTACTTTCTGTGTAGTTTAGGAACTTCTCAGAGCTCAGTTTTTGGGGTCATTCTCGCTCTCCTGAGATCAGCAAGGCTGAAACTAAGCTCAAAAAGGGTTGGAGCTCCTTCTGTAGCCCTATTTCTGTTCAGCTTCAGGGCTCTTCAGGAACTTAGTTTCAGATTTCAGTTCCTTGGAGCTGCTGGACCCCTACAGAACCATTAAACTCTGCTCCAGTCCAGTATAGGAACTCAACTGCAATGAGTTCAGAATTTTACAAATAATAAAAATGGATTGCAGCCAACCCTGTGTTTATGTAGTTATGTCAATTAATAATTGTTTTATTTTATTCAAAACAATGCTATTTGTTCCCCCTGCATAAATAAATAAATGCCACAGATTTGGGGGAGGGAGGGAATTAAATTCCAATATATGTAGGTCTTTTAAATCTCTTCCCCTTCAACATTTGATAATCTCCATAGTTCATGAACTTCAGAAATCTTTAACTGTACAACACATTTAACACTAATGTTACCATATGAATAATAACTCTACCAACTAGCTTGGTACAAGTTGTGATATCTCCTTAGATAAATGAAATATTTGTTTAAAATAAATACAAGACATATAAATTCCATAAACTGCAAATTAATATTGATAAGTACTAAACTAAATCTTTAACACTAATAGCACCTATTACTCATTAAAAATCAACCTACAAATTAAAAAGGTAGGGGGATGTAAAAGTGCTGTACTTTTTGAATGCAGCACACAGTAAAAGGAACTCTCACAGATATCACCTTAGCTAGATTGTACTTTCCACATCAAAAGCCTTAGAAAGAGATTTATATTTTGCATCATAATCTGCCCTATATTGTTACAGATATTGTCCCAGGCTTGAAAACGAAGACAAAAGTATTTGTATACTAAAGACAAACTCCCAAACTCTTCTTGACTCTTAACATGACCTAATTTTGGAAGTGTTCAGAATCTGAACCCAGATCTGGATCTGTATTTGGGCAGCAGGGTTCATTATTACATACAATATGCTGGCATCCAAAATTTGCTGGGTGCTGTACAGACATGTGTTTAAAATCCAAAAGAAGATTGGTTAATCTAGAGAAGAGACTGAAGTTCACATTCTGTTCTCAGAAAATCACTACTGATTTATGTCAAATTAAAAGCCTCAGGAAAAAGTCTCATTCTTGGGTGCACTAGAGTAACAAGTCTATTAGGGTTTCAAGTATAATTCAACAATTCGGCTTAAGTGTGTCATAAATATAAAGGGAAGGGTAACCACCTTTCTATATACAGAATTATAAAATCCCTCCTGGCCAGAGGTAAAACCCTTTCACCTATAAAGGGTTAAGAAACCAAAATAACCTCACTGGCACCTGACCAAAATGACCAATGAGGAGACAAGATACTTTCAAAGCTGGAAGCAGGGCAGGGGGAACAAAGGATCTGTCTGTCTGTGGGATGCTTTTGCCGGGACCAGGTCAGGAATGCTCTTCAGAACTTCTGTTAAGTTAGTAAGTAATCTAGATAGAAATGCGTTAGATTTCCTTTTGTTAAATGGCTGGTAAAATAGGTTGTGCTGAATGGAATGTATATTCCTGTTTTTGTGTCTTTTTGTAACTTAAGGTTTTGCCTACAGGGATTCTCTATGTTGTGAATCTGATTACCCTGTAAGGCATTTACCATCCTGATTTTACAGAGGTGATTCTTTTACTTTTTCTTTAATTAAAATTCTTCTTTTAAGATCCTGATTGCTTTTTCATTGTTCTTAAGATCCAAGGGTTTGGGTCTGTGTTCACCTATGCAAATTGGTGAGGATTTTTATCAAGCCTTCCCCAGGAAAGGGGGCGTAGAGCTTGGGGGGATATTTTGGGGGGAAGATGTCTCCAAGTGGGCTCTTTCCCTGTTCTTTGTTTAACATGCTTGGTGGCGGTGGCGGCATAGGCAAAGTTGGTACCTTGAGGAAGTTTTTAACCTAAGAAGGTAAGAATAAGCTTAGGGGGTCTTTCATGCAGGTCCCCACATCTGTACCCTAGAGTTCAGAGTGGGGAAGGAACCTTGACAAAGTGAAAAAAATCTCCAGTCATTCACATTAGTGTTATATTTTAAAAATACAGAGTGGCAAATTCGCTTGCACGTTGTTTAGCAGTAGCTACAGATAATGCAAAGAAAATCTTTGTATACATTACTGCAAAGTGGAATTTTTTAAGATCTGTATGTAAATATCACAAATTCTATGGCTGGCTAGTAATTAAAAAATATATTTAGAAAGCATTTTTTTTTCTTAATCAAGAAAAAAAGGAATCATCTCCTCCTATTAGGCTGAGTGGCATATAATTTGTTTTAAACAGATGTGATTTACTTTACAATTCACTTGTGTTTTATACCAAGCTTTATTCCTTTTAAAATTCATAGCGACAAAAAGTGAGATCAATTTGAAATAAATTCAGTTATTTTTTAGCCTTAAGAATAATTTACTTGAGTTTAATAAACCTGTTCAAAATACATGTAACATTATTAGGCCCAACATTTAAAGAATTCAGATAAATCTTCAAAGTGCTCGGCTTATGAGATTTGCAAAATTAACTTTGCAATTACTGTATGCCACAAAACACAGAGCTGATAGGCTTCTTCCCACTGAATGACTTTCATTTCTGATACTGACTATTAGGTATCCTGTCCAAAATAATTTTAACTTCAACAAGGATAGTTATTGTAAAACAGGCTGATTTGATAACTAGTACCTGTAAAAAAAAATCAGAAAAGCACACTGTACTTTGCATGAAAAATAACTATTTCAATATCTACAGTTTCTGAGCAGTGAATATTTAGGGACTAATCTTGTAGTCCACACACAGTCTAATGTCATATTTGAGTGTAAATGGACTCTAGGGGCAGGTCTTTATCCACATTGTTTTGTTTGAAAATGGATTTCCCTAAAAATGTGCTACTTTATTTCCTACCTTCTTCTCCTTCTCCCCCCCCCCCCCTCTTTTTAAAGACTCACTCTTATGTCTTCAAATCAGTCGTTCCATTTAGGGAGATACAGTAAAATTCGGATCCTTTGACATGCATTGCATTGTATAAACTATCCTGATCGTCTGTAAAACTAAAAACAAAACTTAAAATCAACTTTAAATCCATGTAAGTAGCTGTTTTGACCAAAGGCTCTGGCACTTTCCACCTTTTATTATTAATAATTGATTTAATTAATTCCTTAAAAACACACTGGAACAATACACTGATTGTTTTTTAAAGCAATATTTTGAGCCTACATCTGTTCAAATGGTGTTCAATACATCTAAACTATATTGTCTAAATTAGGACTGCATCATACCTCTCCCCAATCCTTCACCCCCCCGGTCGACTTGAGAAGGGGAACCTCTGCTCAAAAATAGGCATAAAAATAAAATAAATAATAATAATAGAAATAGGCTCCAGAATTCAAACACCTCAATCTGCATGTGGACTAGAGGGGTGGAATTTGAACCCAGATTTGCAAATGAAATTTTGCCCTCTCTTTAATCTAGGAGAAAAAGCATACCACAACCAATGGTTTTGGAAGCTGAGGCTAGACATGCAGAGTAGAAATAAGAGATTTTTTTTAAACAGCAACGGTGAGTTTCACAAAATAATTTAGGTGCGTAACTGCCACTTTAGACACGTAAAACTCAGAATCAGGCACTAGGGGAATACAAAAACCCTCCACTTAGTTTCTCCTGACCTTGTAGGCACCTAAAATAGCTTGGCACCTAAATTTTTCCAGTAACGTTTTTGGAGGTGCCTGTGTTTCTTCCTGTAAGCACATGTACTGTTTCCCCATGCCAGGTGTCTGAATGCCTAAGGGTATGTCTACACTACGGAATAAGGTCGAATTTATAGAAGTCGTTTTTTTAGAAATCGGTTTTATATATTCGAGTGTGTGTGTCCCCACAGAAAATGCTCTAAGTGCATTAAGTGCATTAACTCGGCGGAGCGCTTCCACAGTACCGAGGCTAGAGTCGACTTCCGGAGCGTTGCACTGTGGGTAGCTATCCCACAGTTCCCGCAGTCTCCGCTGCCCATTGGAATTCTGGGTTGAGATCCCAATGCCTGATGGGGCTAAAACATTGTCGCGGGTGGTTCTGGGTACATATCGTCAGCCCCCCGTTCCCTCCCTCCCCCCATGAAAGCAAGGGCAGACAATCATTTCGCGCCTTTTTTCCTGAGTTACCTGTGCAGACGCCATACCACGGCAAGCATGGAGCCCGCTCAGGTAACCGTCACCCTATGTCTCCTGGGTGCTGGCAGACGCGGTACGGCATTGCTACACAGTAGCAGCAACCCCTTGCCTTGTGGCAGCAGATGGTACAGTACGACTGGTAGCCGTCATCGTCATGTCTGAGGTGCTCCTGGTCGCCTCTGTGAGGTCGATCAGGAGCGCCTGGGCAGACATGGGCGCAGGGACTAAATTTGGAGTGACTTGAGCAGGTCATTCTCTTTAGTCCTGCAGTCAGTCCTATTGAACCGTCTTATGGTGAGCGGGCAGGCGATACGGACTGCTAGCAGTCGTACTGTACCATCTTCTGCCGAGCAGCCATGAGATGGGGATGGCATGCAGTCCTTCTGCACCGTCTGCTGCCAGCCAAAGATGTAAAAGATAGATGGAGTGGATCAAAACAAGAAATAGACCAGATTTGTTTTGTACTCATTTGCTTCCCTCCCTCCCCTGTCTAGGGGACTCATTCTTCTAGACCACACTGCAGTCACTTACAGAGAAGGTGCAGCGAAGTAAATCTAGCCATGTATCAATCAGAGGCCAGGCTAACCTTCTTGTTCCAATAAGGACAATAACTTAGGTGCACCATTTCTTATTGGAACCCTCCGTGAAGTCCTGCCTGAAATACTCCTTGATGTAAAGCCACCCCCTTTGTTGATTTTAGCTCCCTGAAGCCAACCCTGTAAGCGCCCCTCCCAGCGTCAGAGCAATGGCAAACAATCGGGCATCTGAGAGTGCTGTCCAGAGCAGTCACAATGGAGCACTCTGATGGGGCTAAAACATTGTCGCGGGTGGTTCTGGGTACGTGTCGACAGGCCCCCGTTCCCTCCCTCCCTCCGTGAAAGCAAGGGCAGACAATCATTTCGCGCCTTTTTTCCTGAGTTACCTGTGCAGACGCCATACCACGGCAAGCATGGAGCCCGCTCAGGTAACCGTCACCCTATGTCTCCTGGGTGCTGGCAGACGCGGTACGGCATTGCTACACAGTAGCAGCAACCCCTTACCTTGTGGCAGCAGACGGTACAGTACGACTGGTAGCCGTCATCGTCATGTCCGAGGTGCTCCTGGCCACGTCGGCTGGGAGCGCCTGGGCAGCCATGGGCGCAGGGACTAAATTTGGAGTGACTTGACCAGGTCATTCTCTTTAGTCCTGCAGTCATTCCTATTGAACCGTCTTATGGTGAGCGGGCAGGCGATACGGACTGCTAGCAGTCGTACTGTACCATCTTCTGCCGAGCAGCCATGAGATGTGGATGTCATGCAGTCCTTCTGCACCGTCTGCTGCCAGCCAAAGATGTAAAAGATAGATGGAGTGGGTCAAAACAAGAAATAGACCAGATTTGTTTTGTACTCATTTGCCTCCTCCCCTGTCTAGGGGACTCATTCCTCTAGGTCACACTGCACTCACTCACAGAGAAGGTGCAGCGAGGTAAATCTAGCCATGTATCAATCAGAGGCCAGGCTAACCTCCTTGTTCCAATAAGAACGATAACTTAGGTGCACCATTTCTTATTGGAACCCTTCGTGAAGTCCTGCCTGAAATACTCCTTGATGTACAGACACCCCCTTTGTTGATTTTAGCTCCCTGAAGCCAACCCTGTAAGCCGTGTTGTCAGTCGCCCCTCCCTCCGTCAGAGCAACGGCAGACAATCGTTCCGCGCCTTTTTCCTGTGCGGACGCCATACCAAGGCAAGCATGGAGGCCGCTCAGCTCACTTTGGCAATTAGGAGCACATTAAACACCACACGCATTATCCAGCAGTATATGCAGCACCAGAACCTGGCAAAGTGATACCGGGCGAGGAGGCGACGTCAGCGCGGTCCCGTGAGTGATCAGGACATGGACACAGATTTCTCTGAAAGCATGGGCCCTGCCAATGCATGCATCATGGTGCTAATGGGGCAGGTTCATGCTGTGGAACGCCGATTCTGGGCTCGGGAAACAAGCACAGACTGGTGGGACCGCATAGTGTTGCAGGTCTGGGACGATTCCCAGTGGCTGCGAAACTTTCGCATGCATAGGGGCACTTTCATGGAACTTTGTGACTTGCTTTCCCTTGCCCTGAGGCGCATGAATACCAAGATGAGAGCAGCCCTCACAGTTGAGAAGCGAGTGGCGATAGCCCTGTGGAAGCTTGCAACGCCAGACAGCTACCGGTCAGTTGGGAATCAATTTGGAGTGGGCAAATCTACTGTGGGGGCTGCTGTGATGCAAGTAGCCCACGCAATCAAAGATCTGCTGATATCAAGGGTAGTGACCCTGGGAAATGTGCAGGTCATAGTGGATGGCTTTGCTGCAATGGGATTCCCTAACTGTGGTGGGGCCATAGATGGAACCCATATCCCTATCTTGGCACCGGAGCACCAAGCCGCCGAGTACATAAACCGCAAGGGGTACTTTTCGATAGTGCTGCAAGCTCTGGTGGATCACAAGGGACGTTTCACCAACATCAACGTGGGATGGCCGGAAAAGGTGCATGATGCTCGCATCTTCAGGAACTCTGGTCTGTTTCAAAAGCTGCAGGGAGGGACTTTATTCCCAGACCAGAAAATAACTCTTGGGGATGTTGAAATGCCTATATGTATCCTTGGGGACCCAGCCTACCCCTTAATGCCATGGCTCATGAAGCCGTACACAGGCAGCCTGGACAGTAGTCAGGAGCTGTTCAACTACAGGCTGGGCAAGTGCAGAATGGTGGTAGAATGTGCATTTGGACGTTTAAAGGCGCGCTGGCACAGTTTACTGACTCGCTCAGACCTTAGCGAAACCAATATTCCCACTGTTATTACTGCTTGCTGTGTGCTCCACAATATCTGTGAGAGTAAGGGGGAGACGTTTATGGCAGGGTGGGAGGTTGAGGCAAATCGCCTGGCTGCTGGTTACGCGCAGCCAGACACCAGGGTGGTTAGAAGAGCACAGGAGGGCGCGGTACGCATCAGAGAAGCTTTGAAAACCAGTTTCATGACTGGCCAGGCTACGGTGTGAAAGTTCTGTTTGTTTCTCCTTGATGAAACCCCCCGCCCCTTGGTTCACTCTACTTCCCTGTAAGCTAACCACCCGCCCCTCCTCCCTTCAATCACCGCTTGCAGAGGCAATAAAGTCATTGTTGCTTCACATTCATGCATTCTTTATTCATTCATCACACAAATAGGGGGATGACTACCAAGGTAGCCCAGGAGGGGTGGTGGAGGAGGGAAGGAAAATGCCACACAGCATTTTAAGCACAGCACTTTAAAAGTTTACAACTTTAAAATTTATTGAATGACAGCCTTCTTTTTTTTGGGCAATCCTCTGTGGTGGAGTGGCTGGTTGGCCGGAGGCCCCCCCACCGCGTTCTTGGGCGTCTGGGTATGGAGGCTATGGAACTTGGGGAGGAGGGCGGTTGGTTACAGAGGGGCTGCAGTGGCAGTCTGTGCTCCAGCTGCCTTTGCTGCAGCTCAACCATACACTGGAGCATACTGGTTTGGTCCTGCAGCAGCCTCAGCATTGAATCCTGCCTCCTCTCATCATGTTGCCGCCACATTTGAGCTTCAGCCCTGTCTTCAGCCCGCCACTTACTCTCTTCAGCCCGCCACCTCTCCTCCCGGTCATTTTGTGCTTTCCTGCAGTCTGACATTATTTGCCTCCATGCATTCGTCTGTGCTCTGTCAGTGTGGGAGGACAGCATGAGCTCGGAGAACATTTCATCGCGAGTGCGTTTTTTTTTCTTTCTAAGCTTCACTAGCCTCTGGGAAGGAGAAGATCCTGTGATCATTGAAACACATGCAGCTGGTGGAGAAAAAAAAAGGGACAGCGGTATTTAAAAAGACACATTTTATAAAACAGTGGCTACACTCTTTCAGGGTAAACCTTGCTGTTAACATTACATACATAGCACATGTGCTTTCGTTACAAGGTCGCATTTTGCCTCCTCCCACCGCGTGACTACCCCCTCAACCTTCCCCCCTCCCTGTGGCTAACAGCGGGGAACATTTCTGTTTAGCCACAGGCAAACAGCCCAGCAGGAATGGGCTCCTCTGAGTGTCCCCTGAAGAAAAGCACTCTATTTCAACCAGGTGACCATGAATTATATCTCACTCTCCTGAGGATAACACAGAGATAAAGAACGGATGTTGTTTGAATGCCAGCAAACATACACTGCAATGCTTTGTTGTACAATGATTCCCGAGTACGTGTTACTGGCCTGGAGTGGTAAAGTGTCCTACCATGAAGGACGCAATAAGGCTGCCCTCCCCAGAAACCTTTTGCAAAGGCTTTAGGACTACATCTAGGAGAACCGCAAATGCCAGGGCAAAGTAATCCTTTCACATGCTTTCTTTTAAACCATGTATAGTATTTTAAAAGGTACACTCACCAGAGGTCCCTTCTCCGCCTGCTGGGTCCAGGAGACAGCTTTGGGTGGGTTTGGGGGGTACTGGCTCCAGGTCTAGGGTGAGAAACAGTTCCTGGCTGTCGGGAAAACCGGTTTCTCCGCTTGCTTGCTGTGAGCTATCTACAACCTCCTCATCATCATCATCTTCTTCGTCCCCAAAACCTGCTTCCGTATTGCCTCCATCTCCATTGAAGGAGTCAAACAACATGGCTGGGGTAGTGGTGGCTGAACCCCCTAAAATGGCATGCAGCTCATCATAGAAGCAGCATGTTTGGGGCTCTGACCCAGAGCGGCTGTTCGCCTCTTTGGTTTTCTGGTAGGCTTGCCTCAGCTCCTTCAGTTTCATGCGGCACTGCTTCGGGTCCCTGTTATGGCCTCTGTCCTTCATGCCCTGGGAGATTTTGACAAAGGTTTTGGCATTTTGAAAACTTGAACGGAGTTCTGATAGCACGGATTCCTCTCCCCAAACAGCGATCAGATCCCGTACCTCCCGTTTGGTCCATGCTGGAGCTCTTTTGCGATTCTGGGACTCCATCATGGTCACCTGTGCTGATGAGCTCTGCATGGTCACCTGCAGCTTGCCACGCTGGCCAAACAGGAAATGAGATTCAAAAGTTTGCGGTTCTTTTCCTGTCTCCCTGGCCAGTGCATCTGAGTTGAGAGTGCTGTCCAGAGCGGTCATAATGGAGCACTCTGGGATAGCTCCCGGAGGCCAATACCATCGAATTGTGTCCACAGTACCCCAAATTCGAGCCGGCAACGTCAATTTAAGCGCTAATCCACTTGTCAGGGGTGGAGTAAGGAAATTGATTTTAAGAGCCCTTTAAGTCGAAATAAAGGGCTTCATTGTGTGGACGGGTGCAGGTTTACATCGATTTAACGCTGCTAAATTCAACCTAAAGTCCTAGTGTAGACCAGAGCTAAGTCATTGATGCACAAACTGGGAGAAAATAGGTAGTCCACCACCTAACTCGCCTATGGGTCCCAATCTGTAAGCGGTCTCAGACCCCACCTACCATATCTGGATCTTCAGACGGAACACACACAAAACAGGCTGGGATGGCGGAGGGTTGCCAACTGTCATTTTGCACAAATCCAAACACCCTTGCCCTGCCCTGCCCTTTCCCAGAGGCCACACCTTGTCCTGCCCTTCTCTGGGGCCACACACCCCACTCACTCCGTTGCCCCTCCCTCTGTCACTCGCTCTCTCCCCCCTACCACACACACTCACTTCCACCAGGCTGGGGCAGGGGGTTAGGGTGAGGGAGGGGGTGAGGGGTGGCTCTTACCTCGGGTGACTCCTGAAAGTGACCGGCACATCCCTCTGGCAGTGGCTGCTAGGCAGGGGGTCAGGAGGGTCTCTGCATATCACTGCCTCTGCCCACAGGCACTGTCCCTGCAGCTCCCATTGGCCACAGTTCCGGGTGAATGGGAGCTGCAGAGTTGGCACTCAGGGCACCACGTCTGCTTGACCAGTTCTGCCTAACTGGGACTAAGTGAGTCTGAATTCACTTTAACATCATATGGGGGGATTTCATAAGTTTACACATAATGTTGCTATATATATATTTCACCATATTATTAACCAATGAGTTATTAGTTTTCAAATGATACCTAACAAGGGATATTTTGTACAAAGATTATTACAATAATGAGTAGGGTGTGAATACAGGAGCACATGCTGTCACACCCACTAATTAGGTTTTAGCTAGCAGGCATGGTGACTGAGATTCTCATAACTAATTTGCCAGTACTTTGGAAAACTTCTCCTTTATGTGGAGTACTAGAAAGATTTATTGTAGCCTTTTCATATTACTTGCTCCTATAAGCAGAAATCTTGGGGAAAGACAAAGCAGGCTAACACCTGCCTCTGAATGCATACGAGATAATGAGCTGGAAATACAACATGGACACTTTATGGGATTATAATAATGTTTGCTATATCAGCTCTTGAAAAGTTATACGATAACTTAGTATTATATTAAATTTTACCTGATGCTTTTTAAACATCAACTGATAGCACAGGTATCACAATAAGGGGTAGAAATTGAGAAATTTAATTAATAACTATGGCATGGATATTCTCCCTCGTAGCTCTTTTCCCTATATGTCTTCAAAGTAGCTCCCTCCCACACAAGTGCACAATAGAAGCATTAAAAAGTATCCCAAGATATTGACCAGAAAATTCATCAGTCTTTTAGGGGGACTAGGCCATGTAGAATGGCTATGTTACAATTTCCCTCCTCCCTCCTTCCCAAAATTAAGATGCCCCAAAACACTCAACTTCATGGATTTTTGGAGTTTTCAGAATAGGGAAAGCTTCATAGTTGTCACGCTCTGCTGTTGCTGATTTTTGAACACTACTGATCTCAGTTTTAGTTTCATTTGCTCTCCTCCCTTGCACAGTGAAGAAGAGAGCATGGCTTGAGTAAAGGCACTGATACCCAAATGCACAACTTCAGCAGTATAGCAATAATGCCACCAATTACAATATAATACTCATTGAGTACAGTGGACAGAGCTTATTGAACAGTATTTGCCAAAGAGCAAAGTAACAAATTGTAGCTTTTCCCCCCCTTCTTTCTTTGGGTTTGCAAAACATTCATGAACCTGTCCCAATATTTGCTTTATTGAAATTATTCAGGAATGTCACAAACAAAATGTGGTACCTGTGAAATACAAAGTATCTCATGTCAGAATTTAAGCTTCCACACTGGTCATCCTAGTAATCTAGAGGATAGAATTTATTATCAAATAAATACATGTGTGTGTAACAAAATCTCACAGAACAGATTAAAAAGTTCATATACGTACAACAATAAAAGGTCTCAAATACAGAAAATCAAACTAATACAGAAAATTACAAAGTATTTGTAACATATTTTTGAGTTTTCCTCCTGGTATATTACCAGATCTAATAGTAAATGAAGATGACTATGAGTCAACAAAGTGAAAGTTGGAAAACTGACTAATGCTGTATTAAGTTATATTAATTGGATTACTGCACATTAAAAAGCAAGGTAAGTATTCTGCTCTGTTTGGCACTGGTTCAACATCACATGAGGGGCTACATTTAATTTTGGGCACAATTTTGTTTTAAAAGAGATGCAGATGAATTGGCAAGAGTTAGAATCATAGAATTTCAGGGTTGGAAGGGACCTGAAGAGGTCATCTAGTCCAAACCCCTGCTCAAAGCAGGACCAATCCCCAGCTAAATCATCCCAACCAGGGCTTTTTCAAGTCTGACCTTAAAAACCTCTAACGAAGGAGATTCCACCACCTCCCTAGGCAACCCATTCCAGTGCTTCACCACCCTCCTAGAGAAAAAGTTTTTCCTAATATCCAACCTAAACCTCCCCCACTGCAACTTGGGACCATTACTCCTCATTCTGTCATCTACTACAACTGAGAACAATCTAGATCCATCCTCTTTGGAACCCCCTTTCAGGTAGTTGAAAGCAGCTATCAAATCCCCCCTCATTCTTCTCTTCTGCAGACTAAACAATCCCAGTCCCCTCAGCCTCTCCTCATAAGTCATGTGCTCCAGTCCCCTAATCATTTTTGTTGCCCTCCACTGGACTCTTTCCAATTTTTCCACATCCTTCTTGTAGTGTGGAGGCCAAAACCGGACACAGTACTCTAGATGAGGCCTCACCAATGCCAAATAGAGGGGAATGATCATGTCCCTAGATCTGCTGGCAATGCCCCTTCTTATATATCCCAAAATGCCATTGGCCTTCTTGGCAACAAGGGCATGCTGTTGACTCATATCCAGCTTCTCGTCCACTGTAACTCCTAGGTCCTTTTCTGCAGAACTGCTGCCTAGCCATTAGGTCCCTAGTCTGTAGCAGTGCCTGGGATTCTTCTATTTTAAGTGCAGGACTCTGCACCTGTCCTTGTTGAACCTCATCAGATCTCTTTTGGCCCAATCCTCTAATTTGTCTAGGGCCCTCTGTATCCTATCCCTACCCTCCAACATATCTACCTCTCTTCCCAGTTTAATGTCATCTGCAAACTTGCTGAGGGTGAAATCCACACCATCCTCCAGATCATTAATGAAGAAATTGAACAAAAACAGCCCGAGGACCAACCCTCGGGGCACTCCACTTGATACCGGCTGCCAACTAGACATGGAGCCATTGATCACTACACATTGAGCCTGAAAATCTAGCCAGCTTTCTATCCACCTTATAGTCCATTCATCCAGTGCTATCAGAATGGGGTAGTGGGGGAGGTTGGCTCCCTGCCGTACCAATCATAGGAGTCCCCAACCCTCTCCCCCATTCTGTTCCTTTATCCAATACCTCCTTTTAAATCCTTTACCAGTCCTTTACCTCCCTATAGAGTACCTACACTGAACATCCACCCAACCTTACAACATATGGCATACGACATATGGCATACCACCTTTTCTATTCATCAGAAAGGGTCCTTCTTCACATCCGCTGTGACCACACTGTATCAAAGCCAATTCTGGTGGTGTGGGAAAAATTCCTTCCCAGCCCCACTTTAAAAGGGGCTACTAGTGTAATGCCCACAGCAGGTCCTAATCCAGCCTGGCATTCGCCACAACTAGGGGAGGGAGGGTGGATGCTGGCTTTCTCGCTGTGTGGAACAAAGAGACTTGCCCCACCCAAGTTTTGTACCTTTATGCACATTCCTGGGGGGAGGAGGGGAGTCATTGCTGCAAAGCTGACCACCGAGCACCATTTTTACAGCAGTTTCTGACCTTCCTCCTCTCCACCCCCACCGCCCTAAGCAGAGTTGCCCTTCCTGATTGTCTGTCTGATTGGCTGCTAGCCTGCAGGGGACGGGCATTAGGGTGTCTGTTTGTTTGCGTCAGGGAAGCCTGGCTGTTTAAAAATAGCCAGAGCTTCGCGAACCAGCTGAGCTGCGGTGAACCAGCTGAGCAGCGGGGGACAGCAGAGCAGCTCACAGCAGGAGTTTGCCTGGGAGTTCGCCTGGAGTGAGCCCAGTGTGGCTTACATCTTGCAGACTGCTCTGAGGAAGCTCATAGTAGGAAGGTGATATGGAAGGGGGGGGGGGGGGGTTCAGCTGTTGTGACCTGCACTGGATGTGCCATGTTTGTCTTTCTTCCACAGGACAGAAGCGACTTTGTCTGTACAAAGTGCAAGCTGGTCTCCATATTGGAAGAGAAGATTGAAGGTCTGGAGCAACAGATAACGACCCTGCGTTGCATACGAGAAACTGAGGATTTTCTGGACAAAACTCAGGATAGGCTTCTAGGGGCACAAAGCTCTAAAGATATAGAGCAGGTTGCACAGAGGAGCCAAGAGGCCAGTGAAGAAGCTTGGCAACATGTGACCTCCAGAAGAGGTAAGCGGAATGTCCGGGTTCCAGTAACACAGACACAGGTAACTAACAGCTTTCATGTTCTCTCCTCAGGTACCATTGAGGAGAGTGGACCAGATGATATGTCTGGGGCGAGAAAGCAGGAGACTCCGCTGGTTGGAAGGCATGAGATGCGATGTCCTGAGGTTGGGGGTTCCACGACCATCACTCCCAAGAGGAGAAGGCGGGTGGTGGTGGTCGGGGACTCTCTCCTCCGGGGGACTGAGTCATCTATCTGCCGCCCTGACCGGGAAAACCGAGAAGTCTGCTGCTTGCCAGGGGCTAAGATTCGCGATGTGACGGAGAGACTGCCGAGACTCATCAAGCCCTCGGATTGCTACCCCTTCCTGCTTCTCCACGTGGGCACCAATGATACTGCCAAGAATGACCTTGAGCGGATCACTGCAGACTACGTGGCTCTGGGAAGAAGGATAAAGGAGTTTGAGGCGCAAGTGGTGTTCTCGTCCATCCTCCCCGTGGAAGGAAAAGGCCTGGGTATGGACCGTCGAATCGTGGAAGTCAACGAATGGCTACGCAGGTGGTGTCGGAGAGAAGGCTTTGGATTCTTTGACCATGGGATGGTGTTCCATGAAGGAGGAGTGCTGGGCAGAGACGGGCTCCATCTTACGAAGAGAGGGAAGAGCATCTTTGCCAGCAGGCTGGCTAACCTAGTGAGGAGGGCTTTAAACTAGGTTCACCGGGGGAAGGAGACCAAAGCCCTGAGGTAAGTGGGAAAGCGGGATACCGGGAGGAAGCACAGGCAGGAATGTCTGTGAGGGGAGGGCTCCTGCCTCATACTGGGAATGAGGGGTGATCAACAGGTTATCTCAAGTGCTTATATACAAATGCACAAAGCCTTGGAAACAAGCAGGGAGAACTGGAGGTCCTGATGATGTCAAGGAACTATGACGTGATTGGAATAACAGAGACTTGGTGGGATAACTCACATGACTGGAGTACTGTCATGGATGGTTATAAACTGTTCAGGAAGGACAGGCAGGGCAGAAAAGGTGGGGGAGTAGCACTGTATGTAAGGGAGCAGTATGACTGCTCAGAGCTCCGGTACGAAACTGTAGAAAAACCTGAGTGTCTCTGGATTAAGTTTAGAAGTGTGTGCAACAAGAGTGATGTAGTGGTGGGAGTCTGCTATAGACCACCGGACCAGGGGGATGAGGTAGATGAGGCTTTCTTCCGGCAGCTCACGGAAGCTACTAGATCGCATGCCCTGATTCTCATGGGTGACTTTAATTTTCCTGATATCTGCTGGGAGAGCAATACAGCGGTGCATAGACAATCCAGGAAGTTTTTGGAAAGCGTAGGGGACAATTTCCTGGCGCAAGTGCTAGAGGAGCCAACTAGGGGGGGGCGCTTTTCTTGATCTGCTGCTCACAAACCGGGTAGAATTAGTGGGGGAAGCAAAAGTGGATGGGAATCTGGGAGGCAGTGACCATGAGTTGGTTGAGTTCAGGATCCTGACGCAGGGAAGAAAGGTAAGCAGCAGGATACGGACCCTGGACTTCAGGAAAGCAGACTTCGACTCCCTCAGGGAACGGATGGCCAGGATCCCCTGGGGGACTAACTTGAAGGGGAAAGGAGTCCAGGAGAGCTGGCTGTATTTCAAGGAATCCCTGTTGAGGTTATAGGGACAAACCATCCCAATGAGTCGAAAGAATAGTAAATATGGCAGGCGACCAGCTTGGCTTTATGGTGAAATCCTAGCGGATCTTAAACATAAAAAAGAAGCTTACAAGAAGTGGAAGGTTGGACATATGACCACGGAAGAGTATAAAAATATTGCTCGGGCATGTAGGAATCATATCAGGAGGGCCAAATCGCACCTGGAGCTGCAGCTAGGAAGAGATGTCAAGAGTAACAAGAAGGGTTTCTTCAGGTATGTTGGCAACAAGAAGAAAGCCAAGGAAAGTGTGGGCCCCTTACTGAATGAGGGAGGCAACCTAGTGACAGAGGATGTGGAAAAAGATAATGTACTCAATGCTTTTTTTGCCTCTGTTTTCACTAACAAGGTCAGCTCCCAGACTGCTGCGCTGGGCATCACAAAATGGGGAAGAGATGGACAGCCCTCTGTGGAGATAGAGGTGGTTAGGGACTATTTAGAAAAGCTGGACGTGCACAAGTCCATGGGGCCGGACGAGTTGCATCCAAGAGTGCTGAAGGAATTGGCGGCTGTGATTGCAGAGCCATTGGCCATTATCTTTGAAAACTCGTGGCGAACTGGGGAAGTCCCGGATGACTGGAAAAAGGCTAATGTAGTGCCAATCTTTAAAAAAGAGAAGAAGGAGGATCCTGGGAACTACAGGCCAGTCAGCCTCACCTCAGTCCCTGGAAAAATCATGGAGCAGGTCCTCAAAGAATCAATCCTGAAGCACTTGCATGAGAGGAAAGTGATCAGGAACAGCCAGCATGGATTCACCAAGGGAAGGTCATGCCTGACTAATCTAATCGCCTTTTATGATGAGATTACTGGTTCTGTGGATGAAGGGAAAGCAGTGGATGTATTGTTTCTTGACTTTAGCAAAGCTTTTGACACGGTCTCCCACAGTATTCTTGTCAGCAAGTTAAGGAAGTATGGGCTGGATGAATGCACTATAAGGTGGGTAGAAAGCTGGCTAGATTGTCGGGCTCAACGGGTAGTGATCAATGGCTCCATGTCTAGTTGGCAGCCGGTATCAAGTGGAGTGCCCCAAGGGTCGGTCCTGGGGCCGGTTTTGTTCAATATCTTCATAAATGATCTGGAGGATGGTGTGGATTGCACTGTCAGCAAATTTGCGGATGATACTAAACTAGGAGGAGTGGTAGATACGCTGGAGGGGAGGGATAGGATACAGAAGGACCTAGACAAATTGGAGGATTGGGCCAAAAGAAATCTGATGAGGTTCAATAAGGATAAGTGCAGGGTCCTGCACTTAGGATGGAAGAATCCAATGCACCGCTACAGACTAGGGACCGAATGGCTAGGCAGCAGTTCTGTGGAAAAGGACCTATGGGTGACAGTGGACGAGAAGCTGGATATGAGTCAGCAGTGTGCCCTTGTTGCCAAGAAGGCCAATGGCATTTTGGGATGTATAAGTAGGGGCATAGCGAGCAGATCGAGGGACGTGATCATTCCCCTCTATTCGACATTGGTGAGGCCTCATCTGGAGTACTGTGTCCAGTTTTGGGCCCCACACTACAAGAAGGATGTGGATAAATTGGAGAGAGTCCAGCGAAGGGCAACAAAAATGACTAGGGGTCTAGAACACATGACTTATGAGGAGAGGCTGAGGGAGCTGGGATTGTTTAGCCTGCAGAAGAGAAGAATGAGGGGGGATTTGATAGCTGCTTTCAACTACCTGAAAGGGAGTTCCAAAGAGGATGGCTCTAGACTGTTCTCAATGGTAGCAGATGACAGAACGAGGAGTAATGGTCTCAAGTTGCAGTGGGGGAGGTTTAGATTGGATATTAGGAAAAACTTTTTCACTAAGAGGGTGGTGAAACACTGGCATGCGTTACCTAGGGAGGTGGTAGAATCTCCTTCCTTAGAGGTTTTTAAGGTCAGGCTTGACAAAGCCCTGGCTGGGATGATTTAACTGGGAATTGGTCCTGCTTCGAGCAGGGGGTTGGACTAGATGACCTTCTGGGGTCCCTTCCAACCCTGATATTCTATGATTCTATGATTCCTTGGGTAAGTCCAGACAAACTGTGCCCCCCTTTAGTTGTGGTGCAGTCATTGTGGAAAGCACCTTAGTGAAAATCTCTTCTATTCATTGTTAATATGTGAGAGTTAACTGTAACATTCTTACACCTCATAATTAAGGGTAACAGAATCTTGTAATTTTAATTTCTTTTCCTTCCCTTTTCAGTAAGTTCATTGGACATTTTCTATCTCTTTTTAAAAGTTACTTATCAAAACCCCTTTTCACCTTAGTGGGGCTTTTTCAGTGCCATAGCTGAGAAAAGATTGAGATTCTCCAATTTAGCAAGTTATATTTTATTAGATAGGGCCAGAACTCTTAATACTTGAAAATGAATACCTATATCCATGCTATCCAAGACATTTATTTTCAGTACCATACTATATATTTTAAATATGGAGTGAGAATAGGTGGCTTTAATAATTTAAATTTTATGTGAACATAATGTTTGTGAAAAGGTACCAGACTGACAACCATTAAAACTGAAGTATTGTATTTACCACAGAATAAATAGCATTTGCACTGGCAATACAAAACTTACTCTTGCTACTACTACGCTTTAAAAAAAAAATGTAAAGCATACTGTGTAGGCATAATTCATACAGCTTCTTTACTCTTCTACTTGATCTCCAGTTGATCTCAAGTGAATCATCAAGACCACACACACACAGAAAAATCATTTAGTGTGTTCATTCTTCCATTATTTTAGGCTCACACAATACTTTTGCTTATCTTGACTGGGGTCAGACATGCTTTTGTTGAATAGCTCACTCCTGTTTGCAGAGTATCAATTTATCCTTGATGCAGGCAATGACTTCCAGCAGGGCTGTAGATTGCTCTCTGCTGTAAGTCCTCTCCTCCCATTGCAGTCAACCTCAAGTCGGTTAGAAAATTCGAAACAGTTCTCAAAAAAGAACATGTTAAATGAGATTTTTTGACTCTGGGGCTGAACCTGCCTGGTGTTAAATAGGGCGTAAGTGGATGAGTAAGGGAATCTTGCTCCAGAGTTGGATTAGCAGATGCAGAAAGTCATGTTGCATCCTGCAAAGGTTAATTTACCATGACCTCAATTCAGGAAGGCAGACCTATCTGAGATAGATCTTAAGTGCTAACTTTAAATATGTGCTGTCCTGAATAGAGATGGACTTAAGCATGTGCTGAAGTGATTTCCTGAACTGGGAAATAGGGCTCAAGTCTCTTTTGCATCCCACACTTTTCTTGCTTCTATGAAAACAACATGAAAATGGAGAAGGTTTGTTGAAGAGAACAGGTGTAACTCAGAGGAAATTCACTTACACTACATCTTGCAATGCATAAATAGGTGAACACTAGTAATCTTTTATAAAAATAGCAACAATAGTATGCTACTTCTGCAATTGTGCAATTCTGAGGCCTACGCTCACCACTGCAGTCAATAGGTCCAGCTGTGGTGAACTGCACATATGAGCAGATATCTCCACACCCAGTTCACTTTCACCTCATTTCAGATGCCTTTGTAAATTACACATGATTTATTTAAATCATATTTTTAACAACTGAGTTGTGTGCTGTTGATATCTGGAGAACGAGTCAGTAATACATTGGAAGCCAAACCGAGACCTGGGGCTGACGACAGTTTCTAGATGTACCACATGCAAACACCACCTCTGCTCATAAACATGCTTACAGACTTCCCATAGCCAGATACCATACAAGTATCATGCTTATTTTCTGTATTTGGGACTACGACAAGGAATTACTCATTCAAGCATTTTTCAAAGCGTAGGAGATGATCCTTCATATTTTCTTCTTTTGAATGACAACTTGGCAGGAGGAAATGGAGGGGCATGGTTCTTGAAGCCATCTGGATGGAGGGAGGTACACAGGAACTTGGAGGGAGAAGGAGGCACCAGTAGTTGTGTACGTAGTTGTACATCTAATTGCAATTGTAGCATCTATATATACAACGCTAATATAATTTTAGAAACATGGAGTCTTCACATGTCATTTCCAGCAGGTAGTAGATGAAACAGATACAATTTCTCTTTGCCCTGAAGGCTGTACCTGATGGTCTATGTTAGATACAATTTCAGATACAATTTTAACAAAACATAGATGTCTAAAATATTTACTCCTTCTCATAACACAAGAACTAGGGGTCACCAAATGAAATTAATAGGCAGCAGATTTAAAACAAACAAAAGGCAGTATTTATTCACACAACTCAGTCAACCTGTGGAACTCCTTGCCAGAGGATGTTGTGAAGGCCAAGACTATAACAGGGTTCAAAAAAGAACTAGATAAGTTCATGGAGGATAGGTCCATCAATCACTATTAGTCAGGATGGACAGGGATGGTGTCCCTTGCCTCTGTTTGCCAGAAGCTGGGAATGGGCGACAGGTGATGGATCACTGATGATTACTTGTTCTGTTCATTCCCTCTGGGGCACCTGGATTGGCCACTGTCAGAAGAGAGGATTCTGGGCTAGAATGAGCCAGTATGAGCCATCCTTATGTTCTTATGTAAATATACAATGATATACATAGATAAGCAGCATCTTTGAACAAGGTTTTCAAAAATGGGTGGCTAAAATTAGGCTTCTATGGTAAAAGTGATTTAGGGGCATAAATCCCATTTCTAAAAGGCTCTTAAATTCTCATTGGAAATATATACACATAATTCCTGTGTGTGTGTGTGTAAATTACATTGCATGGTATGTAAATTAAATTTGTTTTCCCAGTAGAATATAATGACTTCTTAATAAAATTGCCCCAATAGTTGTCATAGAGAAAATGGTGTCTTAGCAAAAATCTGAATATTTAACGATCATGCAATGATCTGCACATTTGTTCAAGGGGTTGACTTTCCATCAATAATGGAAATACTGCACTCTAAATTTAGGGACAAATTCTTCACTCCTTATTCAGTCAACTCAAAAGGCTCTTTTACTTCAGTGGGCTTTTTACTTCAGTAAGGAATGATTATGCACCAAGGGTCTAACAGTATAATCTTGTTGAGTTCTACTTCGTGCCCAAAGAACTAGATATCTCTAAAAGCAAATAGGCATATATAGTCAATAATCTCATCCACAATAGCACACTGAGGAGTACTAGGGTGGCTAGCAATAATTAGATAGGCTCTCTAGTAGATGAGATGAGACTTCAAAGTGAATACTGTTGTGAGTAAGGCTGATAATAATGCCCTTTTGAAGGGACTGTTACAACAGGTAGCCACATAAAATAATGTAATTAGTAAGAGGAAGAATCATATGGGAATCAATATCACTGACCATTATGACAGAGAACTGCAGTAAGCAGGGTACCATGACCATGTATTACTATATGAAGTAGTGGTGTAATTTAACTAGAAAATTATATCCCTAATCATAAATTCTAACTCCCCCATATGCTCAAATTTTTCATTCTTTAGTAGAAATTAGTCACAGTTTATTTTTTAAGCAGAAACCCCTGAGCAGAATAAAATTAAGTGAAAGTTTAATAATGGAATTACATGTAATACTATTCAGAAGTTACATGGAGAAGCTTTAATACTCTATTAGGCAGACAAAACCTTTGAAGGAATATGGTAGATATGCATCTGTTGCCTGAGTCTGTTCTTATTATGAAAGTCTTGCTATTGATTTCAATGGGAGCAAGATCAGGCCTTGGATAAAGTGGCTGAATAGCATGGGTTATCCTCCTGAATCACTAAGAGTCAATATACAATAAAATAAAGCTGAATTATGAGACACACTGTAAAAGAAGAAAGAACCTATTTATTAAAAAGGGCAGATCCTGGCTGTGAAGCTGAATTGGGGGGAGTGTGCACATGATCAGGCTCAGTAGGAGCTCCCTGAAGCATTATGTCTGAGGCAGACAGGATGTCCCTGGGATCACAATAGGAGCACACCTGCTGGGACATGCTTTGAAATGGTGCAGCATGTGTGTCAGCTCGGCTGGCAGGGTCCCAGAGACAACTGAGGCCAAAGCCCATTCTCCCTACTTTGGGAAATTAAAACCAGGGAATGTGCTAGGTTTTCAGTCTTTGTGCTCCTTAAGTGCAAGGGTTAGAGATGTATCCTGATCTTTACCTGAAGTATAGGACAGTGCGGGAGTGAGAGAGAGGGATTAACATTTAAAAAGAGCTAGGAAATAGGGGCACTAAAATCCAGATGCAGGCATTGTCTGATACTAGGTCTCCTCCATGCATCCCAGTGATTTCCATCATTCCCCCGTTTATGGATCATAGTCCTTTGGAATATCCCATTCCTTCAAGAGGACACTGGGGGAGGGGAACAGTGCTATAACAATAGGGCAACTAGGTTTGCTGGGAGAAATTTTGGCATGGAGTTATTTTGCTATAACTTAACTAATGCTCTTTTTACAACTCTCTCATTTTCATATCTCAGAAGGGTGAGACATGGTGCAGTGCCTGGACTGTCATGAAGGCCTCCAGTTAAATAAATAAAAAACATATATTTTAAAACTCTTAAGAAAGTTATATTTTGCACTAGCCTATGTGTCCTTAATTGTTGCCCTGGAGTTGAAGTGATGGTAGAACAGGTAGAGTCAAGACTAGCTGAGTACTACATAAGGAAAGATAATAGAAATAAATAATCAGTTTTGCTACAAAACAAGGGATATAAAAGTCTGTTTCAGCAGTACGAGACACCACATAGGTGACATGAGAGAAGGTAGGACTGTGGCCATGAAGCTACCCTGGAACAAGCAGCAGGCACACTGTGCACCATTAAAGAATGTGGTGAATGGCTTAGCAGGTTTCAGAGCTAGTGCTCTAAACTGCCAAAACTGTGACTCAATAATGCATATTGACCCAATGGAGCGATACAATACTAATGAGTCATTCAGTCCTTGTCTACACTAGGACTGTACCTCCCATCCTTGGTACCAAATAGCAGCGCTGAACTGGTGGTAGCAAGGTGGGAAATGTCAGAGAAAAGCACTAAGCATGGACACAGATGTCCTGCAAAAGTAAAAGTACAATGATATTGGCAATGCTTATGTGCCATTGCAAACAATTTTATGGGTGTGAAAACAAGATGTGTCACAAACATAAGGGTACTTCTGAGGTGATATTTGTCCAAAAGTTTTGTCTGTTTTTGACAAATAAACATAGCTCCCCTCATGACACCTATAAAGTAGGTTCATCTGAAAGGTTTGCAAATCTCAACACAACATTTGACAAAGCTTGACAATTCAGGATTCACAATTATGCAGCTCTGACATCTATCTTATCTGGATAGGTTTTAGGTGATAAACTTTTTTCCCCACTGTGTGTATAGTACTATTAAAAGGGTCTTCATGGGGAAGATCTAAAATATTCAATGATCACTGAAGAATAAACCGTCACAGGGGCTCTTAAAGGATGGAAGAAGAAACTAAGAACTTGCCTACTGAAATAAACAGAAAATTCTCAAGTTTCTGGTGAGCTATGTGTGCACTTTGACTTAGGCAGTCAGTTGAAATAAGGAAGATCAACTGACTTGGAAGAAATGCTGTAAGAGATTTAATTTTGTCATGAAGTATCACCATTGATGGAGGCCAAATCAAGGATAAAGTATACAATGTGATGCTAAGAAGAAATATACAAAACAATGACACTCTTTAGTTTTATTCTAAATACATCAACTCCTTAATTATGGATTAGGTAGCTGTATGATCCATTTGTGGGAATTGGAATAGCCCATCAACTAACTAGTAGGGCTGTCAAGCAATTAAAAAAATTAATCACAATTAATCACACAATTAATCGCATTGTTAAACAACAAGAGAATGCCATTTATTTAAATAGTTTTGGATATTTTCTACATTTTCAAATATATTGATTTCAGTTACAACACAGAATTCAAAGTATACAGTGCTCACTTTATTTTCATTACAAATATTTGCATAGTAAAGAAAAAAGAAATAGTATTTTAATTCACCTAATACAAGAACTGTAATGCAATCTCTTTATCATGAAAGTTAAACTTACAAGTGTAAAATTATGTAAAAATTTAGAGCCTACAAGTCCACTCAGTCGTACTTCTTGCTCAGCCAATTGCTAAGACAAACAAGTTTGTTTACATTTACGGGAGGTAATGCTGCCCGCTTCTAACAATGTCACCTGAAAGTGAGAACAGGCATTTGCATGGCACTTTTATAGCTATCATTGCAAGATATTTATGTGCCAGTTATGGTAAACCTTCGTATGCCCCTTCATGCTTTGGCCACCATTTCAGAGGATATGCTTCCGTGTTGATGATGCTCGTTAAAAAAATAATGCATTAATTACCTTTTTGACTGAACTCCTTGGAGGGAGAATTGGATGTCTCTGGCTCTGTTTTACCTGCATTCTGTCTTATATTTCATGTTATAGCAATCTCAGATGATGACACAGCACATGTTGTTCATTTTAGGAACACTTTCACTGCAGATTTGATAAAACACGAAGGTACCAGTATGAGATTTCTAAAGATAGCTACAGCACTTGACCCAAGGTTTTAGAATCTGAAGTGCCTTCCACAATCTGAGAGGGATGAGGTTAGAGCATGCTTTCAAAAGTCTTAAAAGAATACACTCCGATGCGGAAACTACAGAGCCCGTGTCAAGGTTCCTCCCCCACTCTGAACTCTAGGGTACAGATGTGGGGACCTGCATGAAAACCTCCTAAGCTTACTTTTACCAGCTTAGGTTAAAACTTCCCCAAGGTACAAATTAATTTTATCCTTTGTCCTTGGAATATCCACTGCCACCACCAAACTCTAACTGGGTTTACTGGGAAACACAGTTTGGACACGTCTTTCCCCCCAGAATCCTCCCAACCCTTGCACCCCACTTCCTGGGAAAGGTTTGGTAAAAATCCTCACCAATTTGCATAGGTGACCACAGACCCAAACCCTTGGATCTGAGAACAATGAAAAAGGATTCAGTTTTCTTACAAGAAGACTTTTAATAGAAATAGAAGTAGATAGAAGTAAAGGAATCACCCCTGTAAAATCAGGATGGTAGATACCTAGGGGTGACAGTGGACGAGAAGCTGGATATGAGTCAGCAGTGTGCCCTTGTTGCCAAGAAGGCCAATGGCATTTTGGGATGTATAAGTAGGGGCATAGCGAGCAGATCGAGGGACGTGATCGTTCCCCTCTATTCGACATTGGGGAGGCCTCATCTGGAGTACTGTGTCCAGTTTTGGGCCCCACACTTCAAGAAGGATGTGGACAAATTGGAGAGAGTCCAGCGAAGGGCAACGAAAATGATTAGGGGTCTGGAACACATGAGTTATGAGGAGAGGCTGAGGGAGCTGGGATTGTTTAGCCTGCAGAAGAGAAGAATGAGGGGGGATTTGATAGCTGCTTTCAACTACCTGAAAGGGGGTTCCAAAGAGGATGGCTCTAGACTGTTCTCAATGGTATCAGATGACAGAACGAGGAGTAATGGTCTCAAGCTGCAGTGGGGGAGGTTTAGATTGGATATTAGGAAAAACTTTTTCACTAAGAGGGTGGTGAAACACTGGAATGCGTTACCTAGGGAGGTGGTAGAATCTCCTTCCTTAGAGGTTTTTAAGGTCAGGCTTGACAAAGCCCTGGCTGGGATGATTTAACTGGGAATTGGTCCTGCTTCGAGCAGGGGGTTGGACTAGATGACCTTCTGGGGTCCCTTCCAACCCTTATATTCTATGATTCTATGATTCTATGATTCTAATTAGATTCAAAGCATAGAGAATCCCTCTAGGCAAAACCTTAAGTTACAAAAAAGACACACAGACAGAAATAATCATTCTATTCAGCACAATTCTTTTCTCAGCCATTTAAAGAAATCATAATCTAACACATACCTAGCTAGATTACTTACTAAAAGTTCTGAGACTCCATTCCTGTTCTATCCCCGGCAAAAGCAGCATACCGACAGACACAGACCCTTTGTTTCTCTCCCTCCTCCCAGCTTTTGAAAGTATCTTGTCTCCTCATTGGTCATTTTGGTCAGGTGCCAGCCAGGTTACCTTTAGCTCCTTAACCCTTTACAGGTGAGAGGATTTTTCCTCTGGCCAGGAGGGATTTTAAAGGGGTTTACCCTTCCCTTTATATTTATGACCGCCTGAACCACCAAAAAAGAAAATCAACCTTCTGCTGATGGCATCTGATTCAGATAATGAAAATGAACATGCTTCAGTCCACACTGCTTTGGACAATTATCGAGCAGAACCCCGTTATCAGCATGGACATGTCCTCTGGAATGGTGGTTAAAGCATGAAGGAACATAAGAATCTTTAGTGCATCTGACTCATAAATACTTTGCAACGCTAGCTACTAAAGTGCCATGCAAATGCCTGTTCTCACTTTCAGGTGACTTTGTTAGAAGTGGGCAGCATTATCTCCCATAAATGTAAACAAACTTCTTTGTCTTAGCGATTGGCTGAACAAGAAGCAGGACTGAGTGGACTTGTAGGCTGTAAAGTTTTACACTGTTTTGTTTTTGAGTGCAGTTATGTAACAAAAAAATCTACATTTGTAAGTTGCATGTACATGATAAAGAGATTGCACTACATTACTTGTATGAGGTGAATTGAAAAATACGATTTCCTTTGTTTGCCATTTTTACAGTGCAAATATTTGTAATAAAAATAATATAAAGTGAGCATTGTGCTGTCATTGAAATCAATATATTTAAAAATGTAGAAAAACATCAAAAATATTTGATACATTTCAACTGGTATCCTATTGTTTGACAGCGAGATTAATCATGATATATATATATATATATATATATATATATATAGTTAATCATGTGAGTTAACTGCAATTAATTGACAGCCCTACTAATTAGTAACTGAGTTATAGTACATTGACGATGGGCAAAAAAACCCAAACACCACACAACAAATCCCTATCCATATTCCTGTTGAATCAGCTTGTTAAGTATGCTACTGTGGAAGTTATATTACTCTTTATATATTGGCATTACATCTACTAATTACTCCATGCTATATAAAGTGTTGTTTTATTCCTCTGCCCTTATATGATTTTTAGACAGTGTATGCGTGCAAGAGTTAGACTCTGGAAAAAAAAATTCTTGTAGCAGAACAAGGATCAAGTCAGAACTCTCCTCTTCATTCAAATGAGAGGAATTATTGAAACAGCATCCTTGAACTTTTAGACTTAAAATTTTCTTTCAAGCTAGATGGCAGGGGGGTGGATAGAAGAATTCTAAATGCTGTCTCACACTCCCTCTTTTTAAAACATTTTTAAGATTTCCTTTACATATATAAAGATTTTAGATTCCTCTGAAAATAAGAATCTCTTTGTTATCATTCAGTTCTGACTTGATCTTATAAGTGTACAGTAAATGTAGAAACACTTATTTCAAATGGAACAATTTTACGTCAATTCAAGATGCAACAAAACTTTAGTGGGTCACCATTTAAGCATACACCTCATGAAAGCTATGTGACACTGTCAAGGGGTGGCACTCACCTCTTGTGAGTGCCCCCTGTCCAAGTGTGTGCACTTGCACTCTCTCTCTGTTTGTGTGGGTCTTCAGCAGTCTGTATGTGAAATACAAATCCAGGGGTCCAACAGAGGCTTATCTCCATGCCCCTCAGTTGGGCTTTCTCTTCCTGTGGCCCTGCCTGGGCTCACATTGTTACTTAGTACAGCAGTTTTTAAATGGTCTCAGCCCTGGTATCAAACCGTATCCACAGGGTTCCCTCCCTGGAGGCAATGTCTTCACCCTCTCTGGGTCTTTCTAGCACCTGCTCTCCAGCTGAGCCACTAAACAGTTCCTTCCAGGCGTGCATCAAAGTCCAAGTCACTTCCCCAGTGTCTAATTGGAGGATTCTTTCATTTATAACTTTTTCACAAGTTGCACTATAGTTCAAGAATCCCTGCAAATTCAAATAAGATAGATGAAAAATTACCCTAAATTCTAGAACTGGGAGAAGTTTTCAGACATTTTTTTTTGTCAAAAATGAAGATTCTGGACAACCAAAACATTTTGCAAATTCGTGTCAGTTCTGGTAAATAGTTAAGGTGAAATGAAAAAAAGAAAAAATGCAGACGTGTCAAAACTGTTTGAACGTTATCAATGAAACAGTCAATTTGTTCAAGTTAGATAAAGAAGAGGCACCATTCAGAAAACAACCAGAAGATGAGGGGGTGCCAGTTCCCATAAAATCCTGAATAGTCACTGGAGCAGGGACAGGAACCCAGATGTTCCCCTCCACCCACAGAGCTTAGCCGTTGGGCTAGAGAGCTAGATAACATGAATGCATGCAAAAATATGGTCCAATTACTATTCAAGGATTTATACAAAGTGGAACAGCTTCAACAAGAGAGATTGAGAGTCCCCACCTCAAAATACCCCATGGCTTGGTGCTTAGGGCACATCACTAGAAGGGGGAAGATATGAAGTCAAATTCATGCTAATGTTTATAAAGTGGGACAACCATCTCCTCCTGCATTTTGGAATCCAGCTTTTTTTTCTTTTTAAGGCTAAAAATGCCCCCAAACTAAACAAAATATTTTATTTCTTGTCAAATGAAATGTTTCATTTGACCCCAAAACAATTTTTCTGAACATTTTCACTTCAATAGAGATAATTCATTACAACCTGAATTGATTTTTTCCTCCAATTTTTCAGAACTACCAGCAAACTGAAAAAAAAAGTCAGTTATTCACATGTTGTAATAGTGATAGGGTTTTAGATTTTACAAGTAGTTCTGCACCCACAGTGGGGGCCATATTTTCAGAAAAGTTCAGCATCTAAAGTGCTGAGCTTCTTTGATAACCTTGCGACGAGTATCACAATAAGAGCTGCCTGGTGCAAAGCATTTTTCAAAAGCTGGCCCTTGTTTCAAATATCAACATGGGGTCAGAGATCTTTTGAACATCTGGCCCCAAATGTGGGTTCTGAGTACTTCAAAAATTTGGTCCCACACATGGGTTCTGAACATTTGAAAATCTGAGCCTCAATGCTTTTGAAGTTCTTGCCCTATATAAAAATCATATGAAATTCAGTTGAAAATTTTGGATTATGCCATTAATTGTATTTGAAAGTTATTTCCATTATACAGAATTGCATAGAATTATTCAAAACATCTACAGAAAGGATAGAATTCTCCATTAAATATATAAATAGAATTCTATATAATAGCTGCATAGAAACTATCAATTTGGGTAGCAATTTAATAAATATTTTCAAAGGGAGATATGTGTCTACCAATAAAATGAAAAGGGAAATCATTACTAAAATATTTTTACTACTCTTGTTCTTGCAACACAAAATTTCATTAAAAAGTCATAGAATTGTTATTTTAGCCCAAGGATTTTTGTTTAAAATAACTGGCATGTCATAAGCCACCTGGTGTCAGAAGAAACATGCAAAACAGTCGCTATGTCAAAGATATAAATAAACTTTATCCAAGTCACTATACCTGAGTGGGAGGATGCTTTCTCATTCCAGGAATTTTTTTGCAACTAAAAAAAAAAATCCTGTCCCCACCATCCTG
Source organism: Caretta caretta (assembly GCF_965140235.1). Taxonomy (NCBI): domain Eukaryota; kingdom Metazoa; phylum Chordata; order Testudines; family Cheloniidae; genus Caretta; species Caretta caretta. The sequence continues at coordinate 59,361,974 of NC_134209.1, forward strand.
TCTCCTCCATCAAGATAAAACAGATCTTATGAAGTTTATTTGTTTGCTTTTGGTGTGAAAATGTGAGCACTACCCACTTGAGAATGGCCAATAGCCTAGTGGTTAGGACATGAACCTGGGTCATCCACATCCCCAGTGAAAGACCTCACTTTACCTAATTAACACTAGGGCTTTGAACCTAGTTTTCCCCTACATGAATGCCCTAACAGCATTCAGGGGAGCTGTTCCCCTTTGTTTAAAAAACTGAATATTTATTCAGTGGATCAACAAGAGAGATAGAACAGTGGTCAGGATATTCCCAGGGAACGTAAGTGTCCCAGGTTTAAGTCCTTGCTCCGATTAATGAATAATTCATGTTGATTTTGTCATACTGTATTGATTGAAACCCCATCCCTCCAAAACAAATTCAGATAAAATTTAAATGTTTTGTTTCAAAAATATCAAAACTATTTAAATTTTTTAATTCAGAATGACTTTTTTCAAAATTTACTTCAGTTTTATTAAAAATACAAAGAAACAAACTCAAAAATGAGACAACATATTTTCCTTCAGATCAAATGATGTATTTCATTTGAGCTAATGTGCTGTATATATATATATACACACACACATACATACACACATGCACACACATACAGAAACTTTTTCAGTTCAACAAAAGTTTTTTTTTTAAAGTTTTGGATCTATCCAAATATTTTTAGGAATAGCCAATGAACCGAAAAGAGAAACTAAGCTATTTGTACAGGTCTATTCACTATGTAGGACTGTGGGAAAATTTTCCCCATAAGACAAACTGTCTTCACATTTTTCTGTTAGAGCAGGAGAAGCAAGAGTTGCTTACTTTTTAAATAGCAGTCTGGTAAAATACAATAGTTTGATTGAGCACAGTACATCCAGCAAAATAAAATGAAAAAAAAAATCCATCAGAAATGCCTTGAATAATCAAAACTATCCCTATTATTAATGCTATTATTATTACTACAATATAGAATCTTAATTCAGGACCTTTCCCAGAGGTGTTACCTGTATAGGACTTTCAGATAATGAAATTATTTGGAATTCATAAAGAGAGAGAAGTTGCCCTACAAGAAAGGATGCAGATAAGCACATTTCCAAATGAGTTTTGCTAATTCAAATTTGGCCAAGACATTAAAAGTAATTATAACTTAAAGTACTTACCGGTTTAAAATAGGATCATTTTTAGATAAATAAATGTGCATGATAGTAGTTGCCTTTTAAATTTGCAATTTATTCTATGAGCTCAGATGAAAATTTTGAATTCAAATGTTGGGGGAGTTTGGATTTGGCTGTCAATCCATACTTTACTGCTAGATTTTACTTCTACTGTTAATTATATTATTTATACAATGACTATATAATGGTAGAATATGGCCTCTGGCCCAAGTAGCATACAATCTTAATCTTGCAAATATTTGCACGTGCTGAATTTTACAAACAGTGAGTTGTCACACAGAACTCAGTGGAACTATTCACAGTAGTAAAGCTTTAAAGGATTGGGACCCTATTGTAGGTATGACACAAAGGAAGAAAAACAACAAATAGGGGAACAAGGAAGGGCAATAAAAAGATCATGTGGTTATTAACTGATGTTGTGTTATGTGTAATGATGGTTAAAGGGTCAAACCCAAATCCATCCATCCATCCATCCATCCGAATCTGAATATTACCTCCAAATTATGGGAAAGTTCAGATCCAGATGTAGGTCCTGACCAGAGAAAAACTTAAGCACATGGAACTCAGGATTACTTGATTAAAGTTATGCACATACTTAAGTGCTTTGCTGGATTGATGCCTTAACATCTTCATTTGAAGTCATACACAATAGTAAAGAACTATTATAGGTCAGCTTCACCTGTGGCATCGTCCTGTGGCCAAACAAGCACACCTCCTCAGTCTCCCTTCTTCAGAGCCTACAGTGGCTTCAAACAAACTTCCTTGCTTCAATAATAAAGCCCCCTGTGGCCAGTGTATTACTAAAAACTTAGCACAAAATAGTTTATACCAAGAGTCCCAAACACAGTCCATTTCTCATCCCCAGGGCAGACAGTCCTTAAAAACTCCAGACATTTGGTCCCTCAAAGCCCCATATGACACTCCAGTAACTTTTGCCACACCCAGGCTCCTGGTGGGTCCTTTTTATGTCCTTTTACCAGATAGCTACTCCAGCTAGTGTGCAACCCCATTTTTTCCACCAGGAATTCCAACAGTCTTTCTGCTGGGAGTTCCTCACGAGGAGAGCATCCCTTATTCCCTCTGGACCTCTCACTGTTTCCCTGGTCCAGTTCTCCAGCTTGGAGTTCTGCAGATTTTCCACTGCGTACCTGCTTTCAGACCTTTGGCTTCAAGCCAGCAGGCAATATCCTATGCTGATCTCTGGCCTTCAGCCCTCTCCAACCCTGGTTCTCTGGTTTGAGGAAGTCAGCCAGCAAACCTCTCTTGCTCATCTACTGCAGCTTCCTTCGGGGACTTCCTGAAGTCTCTGATCTCTAACAGCTGTCTCCTGCAAATCTCTGTCTCTTAGACAGCTCTTTCCTGCCTTTCCCCTGACTGAATCTGGGGCCCCAGTTGCTCACTTATGCCCAATTGGGGTCAGCTGAAGAGTCACAGTTGCACTCCTCTTAAAAGGGCCAGTGTCACCCTGTGACAGAACCCACTCATTCTAATCCTTTTTAAGACTTTCTGCTTCTGTGGTCCCCATAATAATGGAGTCAGTCAAATAATATCAGTAAGATAAATAAACAAGCCTTTTAGGTGAACAACCAGAATATGCTCATGACTAACACAAATAACTCCATGATCCTTTATCACTGTAACTCTTCATCCTTCTCAACCTGTTCTGACACCGCCCAAGGTCATATCTAATATTATTAGATTGTAAGCTCTTCAAGGTAAGAACTATGTATTTCAATCTGTACAGTAAAGTACCTAGTACATTTTCACACTGTAAAGTGATCATTGAAAATCAGACATATTTTCTTTCCTAAAATATTTAGTATTTTCTTGCTAAAACTACCTATCTGAAATAGAAGGCTGGTAGCTGTATTTTTTGTGTACCAGTAAAAGATAAATTAATAGCCCCTTCCATTGAACTATCTAGAGTACATGCTGAGACCAAAGCTTACACTATAAATGTGTGTCTCTTTGGAAACTTTTATGTGGGGTGCTGTCAAGTTTCCTTCCCCACTCTGAACTCTAGGGTACAGATGTAGGGACCTGCATGAAAGATCCCCTAAGTTTACTCTTACCAGATTAGGTTAAAAACTTCCTCAAGGTACAAACTTTGCCTTGTCCTTGAACAGTATGCTGCCACCACCAAGTGTTTTAAACAAAGAACAGGGAAAGAGACCACTTGAAAACGTCTCCCCCCAAAAAATCCCCCCAAGCACTACACCCCCTTTCCTGGGGAAGGCTTGATAAAAATCCTCACCAATTGGTACAGCTGGACACAGACTCAAATCCTTGGATCTTAAGAACAATGAAAAAGCAATCAGGTTCTTAAAAGAAGAATTTTATTTAAAGAAAAGGTAAAAGAATCACCTCTGTAAAATCAGGATGGTATATACTTTACAGGGTAATCAGATTCAAAACATAGAGAATCCCTCTATCAAAACCTTAAGTTACAAAATGACACAAAAACAGGAATATACATTCCCTCCAGCACAGCTTATTTTACAAGCCATTAAACAAAAGAAAATCTAATACGTTTTCTAGCTAGATTACTCATTAACTTTACAGGAGTTGTAATGCTGCATTCCTGATCTGATCCCTGCAAAAGCATCACACAGACAGACAGAACCCTTTGTCCCGCCCCTTCCAGATTTCAAAGTATCTTGTCCCCTCATTTGTAATTTTGGGTCAGGTGCCAGCGAGGTTACCTTAGCTTCTTAACCCGTTACAGGTGAAAGGGTTTTGCCTCTGGCCAGGAGGGATTTTATAGCACTGTATACAGAAAGGTGGTTACCCTCCCCTTTATATTTATGACAGGTGCAATGCAAGTTTTACCATTTAGAAGAAAAGTCCCTTTACAATGTTCAAACCAATGAACATTGATCAGCGAGTGGGGAAGATCCTGGATGGCTGGAAAAAGGCTAATGTAGTGCCCATCTTTAAAAAAAGGAAGAAGGATTCTGGGAACTACAGGCCAGTCAGCCTCACCTCACTCCTTGGAAAAATCATGGAGCAGGTCCTCAAGAAATCAATTTTGAAGCACTTGGAGGAGAGGAAAGTTCATCGGGCTCAACGGGTAGTGATCTATGTCTAGTTGGCAGACGGTATCAAGCAGAGTGTCCCAAGGGTCAGTCCTCAGGCGGTTTTGTTCAATATCTTCATTAATGATCTGGAGGATGGTGTGGATTGCATCTGCAAGTTTGCAGATGACACTAAACTGGGAGGAGTGGTAGATATGTTGGAGGGTAGGGATAGGATACAGAAGGACCTAGACAAATTAGAGGATTGGGCAAAAAGAAATCTGATGAGGTTCAACAAGGACAAGTATAGAGTCCTGCACTTATGATGGAATAATCCCATGCTCTGCTACAGACTGGGGCTCGGCAGCAGTTCTGCAGAAAAGGACCTAGGGGTTACAGTGGACGAGAAGCTGGATATGAGTCAACAGTGTGCCCTTGTTGCCAAGAAGGCCAATGGCATTTTGCACTGTATAAGTAGGGGCATTGCCAGCAGATTGAGGGACGTGATCATTCCCCTCTATTTGGCATTGGTGAGGCCTCATCTGGAGTACTGTGTATAGTTTTGGCCTCCACACTACAAGAAGAATGTGGAAAAATTGGAAAGAGTCCAGTGGAGGGCAACAAAAATGATTAGGGGACTGGAGCACATGATTTATGAGGAGAGGCTGAGGGAACTGGGATTATTTAGTCTGCAGAAAAGAAGAATGAGGGGGGATTTGTTAGCTGCTTTCAACTATCTGAAAGGGAGTTCCAAAGAGAATGGATCTAGACTGTTCTCAGTGGTACCAGATGACAGAACGAGGAGTAATGGTCTCAAGTTGCAGTGGGGGAGGTTTAGGTTGGATATTAGGAAAAACTTTTTCACTAGGAGGGTGGTGAAGTACTGGAATGGTTTACCTAGGGAGGTGGTAGAATCTCCTTCCATCGAGGTTTTTAAGATCAGGCTTGACAAAACCCTGGCTGAGATGATTTAGTTGGGGATTGGTCCTGCTTTGAGCAGGGGGTTGGACTAGATGACCTCCTGAGGTCCCTTTCAATTGTGATATTCTATGATTCTATGAATGCCAGTTTTTTTTTAGGAAAGAGATGGGATAATACATCTCCCACACTCCCCATCTACAAAGGACATGTTCAGAGCACACTATAATCAAACTTGCTTTTTCTTTGCTAGATTTTGACTCAGTCTATACATCTGCATAAGCAAGTAAAAGGAAGTAAGAACCCACCTTCAACCCTATGAGGATTACCAGGTTCTTGGATTCAGCCATAGAAGTGAATGTGGCTTATTCCTTTGCTGAAGCAGGCGGACAGGAAATGGGTAAAACATTGGCTCCATCATTCCTAGTTGTTTCAAAGAGTAATGACCCAGAAAGGGTAGAGACAATAATTCACTGTTAGTATAGGCCAGAATTATATCCTTACCTACTCACTCCTGAAAGAAACAGAGATGGAATTGTCTCTCAAAAGCATGCCTGAGTCACCAGGTTTCCCAGCCAAAGCCACGTACTACTGCTCATTGCTAAAGGGCTGTGCCTACTTTCATAATCTATCCTTTGAGTCTAATTAAATGAAAAATAGAGCTGCTCACGACATATGCAGAGTCACAGTGCATATTTGAACAGTTAAACGATGGCCTATTGCTCATTATCTTTAATTTGTAAAAATGGACACCAAACACTGAGTTTTAAAGAAAGAAATCTTCTCCCATCAAGTAAGTGTAGGTTTAATTCCTTTGTGCTTAACATAGGGACTATTCTGTTTAAAAAAATTGTTAGTTGTATTTTACAAAAAAATTAGAAATGTTACATAAGAAAGGGAAGTTTTTTCCTTTCACCGAATGGTGAAAAAGAAGATTTAATGACAGTTTCTAATGCTAGTCATAAATTGTTTCACTTGGCACAGGAATGCTTACAAATGGTAATTCTCATAATTTATGAAAGACAGAAATAAGATTCTCTTTCATTTCTTGAACATGTATCAAACTAAACTCTAATGCAATGTCTTTTGGTTCTGCTTTTTGATAGTGAAGGAGAAAACTTTTCTATATTCTCACATAGATCTGCTTACATACTTTAATACTGAACACTTACTTTGGATTAGATTGTGTTACCCTTGCTTATTCTGAATAGTACCCTGTTCTCTGAGTTGTTCCATTAATATCAAAAGGATTACTACAGCAAATTTCCTGTTTTATGGATTTTTTTTCTGTAATGAATAGGTCTGCTTGGGAAATGAATTGCTACCCTGAGAAAGGGTCTCAGAATCTAGCTCTATAAAAACAACCACCCTATTTCCTAACCATGTAATAAGCAAAGTTTGTTTCAATCGCTTATATTGTTTTAAAAATTTTAAAACCTGTATAGTCAGACTTTACCTTTTGTTTGTTTTTGTAAGCTGTAAATGAAAATTCTCAGATTTAAAATGCTGAGTGAGAATGTGGGCCACTTCCTCCTCAATTACTTTGCATTTTTATAGACAGTGACAGAACAAACCAGGGAGTTTTATAAATGTTCATAATACACAAAAATGGAATAAAAATGCATGGACCATCAAGCTTTTTTAAGTGCTTTATATTTAAGTGGGTTTCTGTTTAGCAGAAATCAGGGGAAAATGTATTTGAACTGCAGGTTTCTTTTGTTTCAATTTGCATCTGAGGGGCATTGTGCATTTTATGACCCTCTTGTACTTTTGCAAGAAGTTCTAGCACCAAAGCCCGTTTAGGAGGTATGTTATGGTAGAAAAAAAGTTCCAGAGTCCTTCACTTTCTTTTGCTTAATGTGTATGTGATGAGCCGTAAAGGGGTAATGGAGGAGAAGTGCAGTCTTTATTGTTCTACCAATTCTAAGTCCTTGCTAATAGTCCAACTTGGGAGTATCTAAATGCCCCCCCTACACACACACACACACTTTTATCATTTTCATATTGAAAAAGACTGGTTAGAGCTGTAATATGAAGTGTTGTCCTAATCTAGGAATTATAGAGACATGATCACAAAGTTAGCGCAGGCAATCCTATAACACTGGTCCAGTTTTCTATATGGTACCAATCACCATAGTATCTGAGCACCACACAGTCTCTAGAGTATTTATCCTCACACCACCTTTGAGAGGTAAGGAAGTACTGTTGTCCTCATTTTACAGATAGGTAAGAGAAGCAAAGTGACTTCCCCAAGGTCACACAGAATTTTGGTAGAGCAGGGAATTGAATGCAGGTCTTCCAAATCCTAGATGACCGGCCTAAACACTAGACCATCCTTCCTCTTTTGCAGTCCATGTTAGGTCAAGGATGCACCTCTGCAGCTATGGCCCCATTACCTTCCAGAAAAGTGTTTTCAGGTTCTTTGTCATAATTATCTCTTATAAATCTAGTACATGAAGCCTATACTACTAGATCTGAAAGAATACATGATTTTTTGTTTCAGAAACATCTGAAAAAAATACATTTCATATCAACATGAACTGACAATTTTTCAGTTTCTCACTGAAGTGAAAAACTGCTCCTATTTTTTCAGGTTGAATTAAATGTTTATCTTTTGCCCCTTTTTGTTTTTTTAAAGTAAAATCTAACTAAATTTCTGAACAAAATGTTTTGAAATGAAAAATTGATGTTTCAATTCTTAAATATTAAAATTAAATGTTTCAAATTATATGGAATATTTTGCAGTTGAAACTCTTCAAATTTGACCCCAATTTCTGAACACTTTCATTTGACCTGAAACTGCATGTTTCAGCAAATAACTTATTTGCCAAAAATATTTTGCTTAGCTCAGTATACTACATACGGCATGAATTACCACAATAGAAGTTACATATATTTGCTTATTCCTTGCAATTAGTATCTGCTAAACTGGAAATCCCATTTTCATTATGTATAGTACTTTATAAATCTCAGAACTGAGCTCAGATGTAAGAAAGCTTTAAAATAGCAATCAGGTTTGGTAATTTTATATGTTTAAGCAAAGCAGAGTTATTAGCGTACACTGTTCTATTTCAGCAGTCATCTCTAACTACAGAAACAACATGCATTATGCTTGTTGTTCTTTTGTTACAAAGCAACCCACCAAAAACCTTCTCCCATTAAATCATATAGAAAACTAATCTATCAGTAGCTGATGAGCACTAACAAAATGTGACTCAGCCTCTCTCACCTTCTGTTCCTCCATTGTGGAGTGCAAGCTTTGTTGGCACTCAAATACACTTATTTATCCTTCAGTGAGCTAGAAGGGTGACATTGATCTTTTATAAGTATAATCCTATAAAAATTAGATTAAAGATGTTGTGTAGTCAGAATAATTAATTTTCACCTATGATTAGGGGGTCAAATGGTAAAATACTGCCCACATATTTCTAAAAATATTCTCACAATTCTTTAAGCATACTTCTTATACAGTCTCTAGTAATAAATACCACAGTTTGTGAGGAAGAATCCTGATTTTATCAACTTAAATATTTCTCTGATCTTTGGGCTGGTATGATGAAGTTTGCAAGGACTTCTTGCACCTAACCTGATTTACCTTTCTTTTCTTTTTTTCATAGTATTGTCTCTATTTGTATTACAGTAGCACCTCCCAGTCATCATCGTGCTAGGTACTGCACATACACATAATAAAATATAGTCCTTGCCCCGAAGAGTTAATAGTCCAACTAGACAAGACAGAGGATGAGAGAAAACGTGTATTGTTGTCCCCTTCTTATAATGGGTATATTGAGATACACCAAAAGCCTGTGATGTGGGAAGCTGAGAATTTAACCTGCTGAGTCCCAGTGAAGTGCCTTGACCTTAAAACTATCTTCCTGTCTTTTAATAGTTTTTATCCCCACAAGACAGGAGGTTGAACTTGGTGACAGGTTTGGTTACTTAACAACCCTGATAGAATTGACACCAAAGGAGCAGCAGCAAACCAACATACATATGAACTCATATGCCCCCCTTCCCATACTGGCAGAGGTTTGAAAGGGGAGCAAAGCAGTTGCAAAGCCATTCTTGCTCCCTTGATAACATCCTGAAGTGATATGTCTCTTGGGGTATGTCTCCACTAAAACCATGTGGTGCGATTGCATCTTGTGCAGACACAATCAAGTTAGCTTTAATCTAGCTAGAGGTGCTGCAGCAATGAAGCTCTGGCAGTACGCACTTCAGTGTGGGCTAGCCCTGTGAGTTATTACACACTGACATGGCTTCACTGCTCCAGTACCTGAGACAGCTAGATTAAAACTGGCTCAGGCATATCTACATCAGCTACAATCATATCCCATGATTGCAGTATAGATATACCCTTGGAATCACATAAGAAGAGTTCCATCTATACTAACATAAGCCAAATTTTATGTTGGGTTGTGTGTGACTTTTGAATTAACCAGCTTGAGGCACAAGTTTAGGGAAGACTATTAAGCATGATGGGGGAAGTGTATACATTGTTGAACAGGGCTTTACTATATAACATGATTTGAAGTTCTCCACAGAAAAATATGTAGCTTCATAATATTGATACGTTATGTCACTTTTTAATGTTGTCGCTGCAAGGTGTGGTGTTCTGTTTATTTTTCGTTCCCCGTAGACATAGTGGGTACCCTCCATTTTTATAATTTATTGTTGTAGGGACTATTGGCTGCTGAGCTACACCACAGCTTCAGTAATTATATTTCAAGAAAAGCTATGGCTTACTCGTTTATTCTGATTAATAGCATATGATGTTTTATTTCCTCATCAAGAATTGTATCATCAATCCTGAACTTACTAATATTTAGATATTTTCAAATATAGTGTTACAAAAATGATGTGACCCAATACATTCTTGTGCATGTCTTCCTTCTGTTGATGATTTTTAAATTTCTAACGTGTAATTTAAGCAATCCTTTTAATGTCTGTTTGAATATATTTTCAAGATTTTACCATGATTTCTGACTTTGTTTTGTAGAACAGTAACAATGTTTTCATGAAATCCATAACAATTTAAATTATGTTCACTAGACCAGAACTAGGACTGAGAGTTATGGAATACCTGTTCATTGTATCATTGTTGTGATACTGGATATATATTTTTTAATATACTGTGTATGCATGATACATTATAGTTTTCTTGTTCTAAGCATTGGATATTGTGCTACAAACATTGTACCCTGTTTGTTGTATATTGTACCCTGGCTGGATTACTTCAGCTTGTTTTATCAGATCACCGTTTGTGATAGTATGCTATTGGACATCTATCTTGATGTTACAATTGTATGAAAGCCATTTAGTACAAAAAAGTATACAGTGTAATGGTTTTTCTAATACCGCATACATTAATATTCATCACCATAAAACTCATGGAAAATTTTCACAAACTAAAAATGTGTATTGCATTAGTAATAGTGCATTCAGAAAGCCTATTTAATATACAACCAAACACGTTCTATAAAGGGTTAGTTTATGTATGTGGGTAAATTAACATTACATTAATGCTATTTTTGCTAAGTATCAGGAGATTTTTCAAATAAGTTATGTTCACTGTTGTATCCTCATCTGCAAATTCAGTGATTGACTCCAAGTGTGTTTTAGTCTCACTGTATGAAAATAATTCTTAACATTTGAATAGAACTTACTTGTTCATAGTCAAACATTAGCCCATTAATTAATCCTCACAATACTATGTGAGGTAGGTACACAAGTAATAATATTCCAAGTTCGAGATAGGGAAACCGAAGCAGAAAGCTTTAATGCCTGAGCCCAAGCTTATTGAAATCAGTGAAAAAGACTCCAGTTAATTTGTTGGTCTTTGGAACAGGCCTTAAGTGACTTGCCCATGACCAAATCATATGCTAGACATAGGATTCAGGAAATCCCGGTATGTTAATGCTAACATTAAGGTTGTATAAAATCTGCACATTATGAAACATGGTTGCAACTTGCGCCTACTCAGTGTTCACCCTTGTGTTCACTGAGCTCCTGAACGTCCAGCCAAGAATGTGCCAAAAGTCATCCATCTAAATATAATAGTTCTGAAATAACCTGCCCAGACACATGGTGCTGTTCCCACTGGTAGATGGTGGCAAAGGTTATAAAACATGAACCTTGTTTACAGACCAGGACTATTTCCTCATATTCCTTCATGTGTGCTTGCACATTCAAAGGTATTTACATCATCTCTAAAACTTATTTGCATATATATCTATTATTTAAAGGAGGTGTATGATGGCATCTAGTGGAATGTGTCTGCACAGAAAAACAATAGTGCTTCTCTTATTGCATAGCCTACTCAGACCTGATAACAGAGTACTATGCGAGGCTAATGAACAATACTAACTTTTGAACCAATCTCTTCAACTAGAAGAATTATGAAACATTTCATACAACCTGATCATTTTAATTTTCATCATATTTTGTTTAGTAATATGAATAATATGGACCACCACTAAAACATATTAGTATCATTCAGAAATTCACTCTTCCTAACCTTTTCCATATGATTGATATCTCTTTTCCACGTTCACAATTGCTCTAAAATTGTTCACTTTTTACTGTTAAACACCCCAGCTTGCTAATGTTGTCATAGTTACCAATTCATCACCAGTACTGCAGAATGAAAGTAAAGTGAGCCCATTATGTTTCTATAGGAAAGGAGCTTTCAAGGAGTACTTCTTTATAAAGATTTACTCGGCAGTTTTAAAATAAACTTGGAGACTTGTAATCTTCTATGCTAAGTATGCTTTTTAGCTTTGTTGTTTTCATCTTTTCCATTGTGAAAGACTATAATACGTGGAAATGGTGCTCTCTGAATTAATTCCTAACAATGAAAATGTATTAAAATAAAATCTTACACAGCTTCTGGATATTGGGAATAAAAACAAACATACATACCTTATCCCCAGAGACATCATCAACACAGTTCAGGGCATCACTGTCAGAGAGTCGAAAGGGCCAGTGGTGTCATTACCACACTAGAGGCAGAAAATAAAGAAAGGTAAACATTAAAATTGTACACCAATGTCCTCTTATTTCTATTTAAATATGTATAAGATTTTTTTTTAAGATTTCCTCTGAAGTAAATGACTTTTGGTTGTATACTCCTATAAGTTCAAAATATCTGTTTTTTCCCCCTTAAATGATGATTAACAAAAAAGACCCAGAAATTCTTCCAGGCTGAGATTTTATATAGTAATTTTCAGCCTGCAGAATTCATTTGTGTGCTTCCTGCTGAATTTTGTAAATGGGTTTTATAGAATCATAGGACTGGAAAGGACCTCAAGAGGTCATCCAGTCCTATCTCCTGCACTCATGGCAGGACTAAATATTATCTAGACCATCCCTGATAGGTGTTTGTCTAACCTGCTCTTAAAAATCTCCAATGATGGTGTCATAAATATGAAGGGAAGGGTAACCACCCTTCTGTATACAGTGCTATAAAATCCCTTCTGGGCAGAGGCAACATCCTGTTACCTGTAAAGGGTTAAATAGCTCAGCTAACCTGGCTGGCACCTGATCCAAAGGACCAATAAGGGGACAAGATACTTTCAAATCTTTGGGGAGAGAAGGCTTTTGTTTTGTGCTCTTTGTTTACATGGTTGTTCTCTCTTGGGACTGAGAGAGGCCAGACAGAAATCCATCTTCTCCAACCCATCCTAATCCAAGTCCCCAGTACTGCAACCAGTATAGGTAAGTCAGGCAAGGCAGATTAGTTTATTTTTTGTTTTATGTGAATTTTCCCCATGTTAAGAGGGATGTTTATTCCTGTTTTCTGTAACTTTAAGGTTTTGCATAGAGGGGGTGCCTCTGTCTTTTGAATCTGAATACCCTGAAAATCTGAATATTTTCCATCGTGATTTTACAGGGACAATTTTCAGAATGGGGAAGGAACCCTGACAGATGGAGATTCCACAGCATCCCTAGGCAATTTATTCCAGTGCCTAACTACCCTGACAAGAAGTTTTTCCTAAATTCCTACCTAAACCACCCTTGCTTCAATTAAAGCCCATTGTTTTTTTGTCCTATCCTGAGAGGTTAAGGAGATTTTTTTTCTCCCTCCTCCTTGTAAAAATTGTTTATGTAGTTGAAAACTGTTATGTCCCCTTCAATTTTCTCATTGCCAGACTTAACAAACCCAGTTTTTTCAATCTTCCTTTATAGGTCATGTTTTCTAGACCTTTAATCATTTTTGTTGCTCTTCTCTGGACTTTCTTCAATTTGTCTTTATCTTTCCTTAAATGTGGCACCCAGTACAGGACAAAATACTCTAGTTGAGGCCTAATCAGCGCGGAGTTGAGTGGAAGAATTACTTCTCCTGTTTTGCTTACAATACTCCTGCTAATACATCCCAGAATTATGTTTGCTTATTTTGCAACAGCGTTACTCGGTTGACTCATATTTAGCATGTGGTCCACTATGACCCCCAGATCTCTTTCTGCAGTACTCTTTCCTTGTTAGTCATTTCCCATTTTATATGTGTGCAATTGATTGTTCCTACCTAAGGAGAGTACTTTTAATTTCTCCGTATTGAATTTCATTCTTTTTTCTTCACACTATTTCTCCAGCTTGGCATCATCCACAAATTTTATAAGAATACTATCTATGCCATTATCCAAATCATTTATGAAGATATTGAACAGAATCGGACCCAGAACTGAGCCCTGCAGAACCCTACTCAATATGCTTTTCCAGCTTGACTGTGAGCCACTGATAACTACTCTCTGGGAACAGTTTTCCAACCAGTTATGCACCCCGCTTCTAGTAGATCCTTCTAGGTTGTATTTCTCTAGACAGTTTATGAGAAGGTCATGTGAGACAGTACCAAAAGCCTTACTAAAGTCAAGATATACCACATCTACCACTTCCCCTCTATCCACAAGGCTTTAACTCTGTCAAAGAAAGCTATCAGGTTGAGCAGGGGGTTGGACTGGATGACCTCCTGAGGTCCCTTCCATCCCTGATATTCTATGATTCTATGATATGACAAGATTTTCTCTTGACAAATCCATGCTGACTGTTACTTTATCACCTAGAAAACTATGCTAGTTTTCTCCTCAGTTCCAAAAAGATTACTCAGCAAGGGAACTTTGTATAGTACTTTCAGGTTTCCAGCTCCTCATTTTGTTTTTAACAATAGCTGTCTACGTTTTTCAATAATTAAGGCCCGATTCCCCAACCTTTTTTTCAGGCAAATAGCGTTACTCACATGTAGAGTCCAATTCCAACAGGCATCAGGAAAAGTTTGCAAGAGCAAGAATGTATGTACTGCTGGTTAGAATCAGGACTCTTCAGTTATATTCTCATCTCTGGCACTGTCATGTTCTTTGACCTTGGACAAGTAATTTATCCACTATGATTCAGTCAATTCACCTGTAAAATGAGGATAAAGAGGGATACATGATAAAAATAAGGCCCACTTGAGCTCTTGAATTAGTGTTTGGAAGGGAATGTCTGCAGAGTTCTCTCCCTTATACATGGACTGATAGGTGTTAAAGCTTCTGCAATAACATTCTTTCCTATGATAGACTTTCTGCAGGTCCAGGGATCCATGTGGGGAGGGAGAGTGGGAGGAGGTGTGGACAGGAAGGAGGAAACAGTGGATAAACCAAAAGAGAAGTGGGAAAGACTGTAAAGATGAAAATTGTATTCCTGATGTGAAGGCTAATCCATCAGAAATGTGCTACAGCCAGAAGTTGTATTGGATCCCCAAAGCCTATCACAGGAAAGGGTGCTATTAAAAGAAACTGAATTACCTTTCCATAGCTTCCTTTTTCCTGGACACCACATTTTGGGGGGGAAGGGGATTCAGGGGCAGCCTTAGAGCCAGTGCTGCTTCTGTTGCCAGGTAGAAGGAATTGTGAGACACAGATCTTAGGAGATCCACCACTTGTGGGGTAGGTCTGTGGAGAGTTTGGTGGGTTGGGTAGCAAACATCCTGGAAGAATGACTGAGGAGAAAATTATGTGAAGAAACCCTTTTACTTATAGTGAGGGATGAATGAGTATGCCCAGAGTATTCACCACCTTCCCAAGAGTGAAAGCTCAATGTTTTATAATGCATTTTGAAATTTTGAGATAGTTATCTCATCATAGAAGGCAATTAGGTTAGTCAGGCATGACTTGCCATTAGTGAATCCATGCTGACTATTCCTGATAATTAAAGAATGCAGGTTGGAAGATTCTTGAGCCAGAAACATGGGGACATCAAGCAGAATGGTTGAAACGCTGGGAAAGTTGGATCACAGGGATGAACCAGCCAGCTTTCTATCCACGTTATAATCCATTTAACCAGCCGATACTTCTTTAACTTGCTGGGAAGAATACTGTGGGAGACCATATCAGAAGATTTGCTAAAGTCAAGTGTTCCTGATCACTTTCCTCAGCAATGAACAAACCGGTGAGATGACTGTAGGGAGATAGTGAGCCAGGCGTATGTGCAAGTACAGGTAAAAAGACAGCTGTAGCTCACGAAAGCTCATGCTCAAATAAATTGGTTAGTCTCTAAGGTGCCACAAGTACTCCTTTTCTTTTTTTAGGTAAAAAGAGAGTGCTGTGGTCGGGGTGCTGGGCCCATTAGGGACATGGGAGGAAAAATGTAGCTGGATCCTCAGAAAGAGTTGTGATGAATTGGAGGCATCTTCACTCATCTCTCTCAGGCTCTAGGTGAAGAGGGTTCTGTGAGACCCATGAGAGAGCAACTTCATCCCATCCTCTTTGGACATAGAATGGGACAGGTAGTAAAGCTTGGAGTGAAGGAAGGTAGTATGTGTGCATGTGTGGGAAGGGGGCGGAGGAAGCAGAAGGGTAGGTGTAGACCTACATAGAAGAGTGAAAGTAAGGAAGCCTGCTGGTGCATATTTCAATTCCTGATCCTTTGAACAGGAGTGGGGTCCTTGAGGGGAATCATGGAGATCTTTACTCTCTACTTAAGACCTGTGTGGAAAAGGACTGGTGCATAGGAGTGGTGTGTGGGGCCTGATTGTTTGAGTGGTTAGAAAGGGTGAGGTTGATGGAGAAGGTTTAATATGGAGACAGCAGCCATAAGAAGCTTCACTTCCAGTTGTTAAGGTTGTGAAGAAAATCTTCAGAACTATTTTAAGGGATGGCCTGATTCTTTTATATAATCTGCTGCACTTCTTTGCAAAGATTACTGACACTACAGATAAGCAAAATGTAGTGAATATTTTATACTTAGTACTTTGAATAGCATTTTAAAAAGCAAAAGCAAGATCTTGCAGCAGAGATTAAAAAGTTAATTATTCCTCATTCTTGTGCATGCTTCTTTTAACCCAAAAAGTGAGACAGCAAGGTAGATGGTGACATGAATAGACACCAGGGTAAGGTGAAGAAATATATTAACCTGGAATAAAGAGGAAGAAGACTGCTTGTCTCATATGGGAGAAATAAAAGTTTTGATTGGAGCGAAGAAAATCTCATGAAAATTGTACACACACTTTATCACGTGGGAATATTTTCTTCCTTCCTGCAGCTTAGATATCCTCTGGGTTCAGCAACACCGTATTTATTAAAAAAGGTCTCAATGATCCAAAACACTACAGGCCTAATGCCCCACTATCCTGAAGTCTTCAGAGTAATACCAGATCCTAATGATAAGAGGGAATTTTAACTGGTGAGTATGGTATTAGATCCTGCTATGGGTTGGTCTTTCTTCTGTGGTGTCTGTTCATTTAGAGGGGAAGTTTCGGTTCAATTCCATGATGAGAAGATTCTTCTGCTATGTAAGTAGTTTTCCACTCACACTTTAAATAATCTAAATAACAACTATTATTGAACACTGCAGTAAATCCCATGCAGGTATTGTATTTTTAACCTTCAACTTTACAGCCTTTTTCCCCTGAGTGGTCTCCACAAAATTGCTAGTCACTGTCCATATGAGAAATCCCTAAAATGTAGATTAGGATATCAAATTCTGCTCTCATTCCACTAGTGTTACCATACTGAGATCATGGGATTCCGTCAATGGAACTGAAGGGAGAATTTGGTCCAGTTTTTTTAGAAAGGAGGAGAGGAAAGGAGTACAAACAGAAATAGTTATAATTATATTTTCAAACCTATTGGAGGAGTATTTCAGATTAACAGATGTAGTTATCTTTATGGGTAATTCAAAAGTCTGGTAATATTAATTTTAATTTGCCAATTGTCAAAGTTCCCTCCCCACTCTGAACTCTAGGGTACAGATGTGGGGACCTGCATGAAAGACCTCCTAAGCTTATTCTTACCAGCTAAGGTTAAGCGCTGCCACCACAAACAACAGGGGAAGTGCCCACTTGTAAATGTCTCCCCCCGAAAATATCCCCCCAAGCACTATGCCCCCTTTCCTAGGAAAGGCTTGATAAAAATCTCACCAATTTGCATAGGTGAACACAGACTCAAACCCTTGGATCTTAAGAACAATGAAAAAAGCAATCAGGTTCTTAAAATAAGAATTTTAATTGAAGAAAAAGTAAAAGAATCACCTCTGTAAAATCAGGATGGTAAATACCTTACAGGGTAATCAGATTCAAAACATAGAGAATCCCTCTAGGCAAAACCTTAAGTTACAAAAAGACACAAAAACAGGAATATACATTCCATTCAGCACAATTTATTTTAGCAGCCATTTAAACAAAACAGAATCTAACACATATCTAACTAGATTGCTTACTAACTCTTTACAGGAGTTCTGACCTGCATTCCTGCTCTGGTCCTAGCAAAAACATCACACAGACAGAGAGAACCCTTTGTTTTCGCCCCCCCCGCCAGCTTTGAAAGTATCTTGTCTCCTCATTGGTCATTTTGGTGAGGTGCCAGCGAAGTTATCTTAGCTTCTTAACCCTTTACAGGTGAAAGGGTTTTTCCTCTGGCCAGGAGGGATTTAAAGATGGTTACCCTTCCCTTTATATTTCTGACAGCAATATTAGAAGTAAGTTTAATACAGGAAACATGTTGAAAATTTGCATATGATCTGAATATACCTGTCCAGCAAAGAGAGCTAAAAAATTGCAAAAATACTTGGGACAATTTGAATCTGTTATCCATATTTGAAATAAATTACCATACTTGTTTTGCCTTATTGTGTGTGCAAAAGGAACTGACAGACTACAAGGAGACCGTAAAAAAATTTCCAGAGGGAAAAACAAAAGCTATCAACATCAATCTAGAAAGATCTCTTTGAGGAGAAAAGCACTGTCCACTGCAAAAGAAGTCAATATCCTCATTGATGGGCTGTTCAAATAGGGAGTGCAGAATCTTCACGATTGTGCAGTGCAAATGAATCCACCAGAGAAACAGAAAATCTGGCAAGAGATTACCATGAAAAAAAATCGAAGATGAAAGCAAACATAAGGATATGCTGGAACTAAAGAAATGCTGGCATGCCATGAAAAGACAAAGAGCTTATACGAAAGCCAAGTATACCTAGCAAAAGGAAATATTCTTTGTCTGGCAATACTGGGTAAGGAACTACATCTGGGCTACATCTGGATGGAGGGCAGAAATACCAAAACAGACACTTCTTTTGTTATATTTAAATAATTCAGGAAAGATTTTTTTAAATGAATATCTAAAGTTATGCTCCTAAACCCTTATTTAGATATCACTCAGCCAATCAGTGCCACACCTCGCAGAACTCCAATTGTCTGCTGGGGACAAGTTGAGATGCTGGTAATTTAGCATGAGTCCCAGTGAATCCTGCACCCAGATATATTGTCAGACACCCAGCCAAGTAGGGAAAATGTTGTATTCCCAGCTTGAGTGCTCACCTGAGAAGTGGGAAATCCAAGTTAAAAT
Source organism: Caretta caretta (assembly GCF_965140235.1). Classification (NCBI taxonomy): domain Eukaryota; kingdom Metazoa; phylum Chordata; order Testudines; family Cheloniidae; genus Caretta; species Caretta caretta. The sequence continues at coordinate 59,380,914 of NC_134209.1, forward strand.
CTCTGTTCCTCATCAGGAAGAATGGGGAATTGAAGCAGGGTCTCTCATGACCTGGGTGACTACTCTAACCACTGCAATAAAAGTTATTTAAAAAAAGCTGCCTCCTACACCTCCCCAGGCCATTTTGTGTGGAGTAAGGCATATTTTGAGAACACTTACTAGATCTGGCCTTGCAGGAGAGATCAGTGGGGGAATGTCTATCTGCAGCTGGACTTAAATGTCATATAGGCAACAGGGTGCCTAGACTGGTACATTGTGTTCATGCCCAACAGCAAAAACATAAGCACGTAGGGACTTTTATGGTGAAAATTTAATGTTAAACTGCAGCTGAGAAGGGGTTTTGAGGATCTCAGTAGCACCAAAATTTTGGATTTAGATGCCTAAACTGGGAGTTAGCCACCTAAGTCCTTGTATGGATCTCTGCCCCAGCATAGAGTTTGGGGCTGGGGGAGGTCCCTTTTCTAAAAAAAAAAAAAAAAAAGAGTCAGGGAAACCATAATAGAAAGATGTACATATCCCATATATGAAATTCATGAAGTGCTAGATGTGAAATAGTTAATGTAATTTCATCATTTTTATCTATTTTATGAGGTACTTCAAGTACAGCTAAGGCAATAACATCACCACAGATAAGCTAGTCATAAAATGTGGCCTGTATAACTATGACAATAATTAAATGAATTGAGTAAAGCCTATTACCTTCATTAATTTTCGCTCAATTTCGACTATAATAGGAACTTATTAGTTTGCTAATATCCTTTATTCTATTTAAAAAAAAATGCATTCCCTGAGCAGATATGCCAGTGATTCAGTGACCATTATATTTCCTTGCATCAAGGTTTTCCCAACTGATAACGGGTTATGTTAAAGCAACTGATAAATGCTTTATAAAATAATTATACAAGTGCAAACTACTATTATTGTGTGTAAAAGAATTTCTCTGACCTTACTTTTGGATATTGTAAAGGGCGCTCCTGAGCTCCTTTGGAGACAGCAGAGTGCTTTTATGAAATGGAATGATGAGGTGAAAGTACATTTTACTAAATTGAATTTATACATTTCATTGTTATTATATATATATCCCCAAGACCTTTGTGTAGAAAAGTGGATTGTATGTACCAGGTTGTTGGTTTCTAGTTATGGTTTCTTGAGCAAAGATCATAAACATTTCCTTTAGAGCACTCAATATGCTGCTGTTCTTAGAGAAATGGTTCTTAAAGAAAATTGCCCACTAGTAAAGAACCCAGTAATTCCTTGATAAACTTCACTAAACCAGCAGGACATGGTCCTACAGCACAGGTTATGGAACAAAGTATTCACTAAAGAGCTAAATAATGTCCTCTGTGGATACAATATTCTTCATTTGGGGTGTCATATATCAAGAAATCAACAATATATATCTACTGCATGCTCAAAAACAGCTTTCAATAATTGAAACCCATTGAGAAGGTTCAGGATAAGAAATCTGAAAATTTCAATTCAATCTCCATGCCTCTTCATGCAAGACTAGATTAAATAAATTACAAACTAGTCCGCAGCAATTTTTTTCAGTTTTATTCCCCTTGCAGCTCTAGAAGATGGATAAAAACTACTTTCAAATAAGATTCCTTTTGTTGCAATTGTGAGTCAGAGAAATCTCTCTTTAAAGTCAGAGTTTTGTCTGAGATAAAATTACAGGCCTGACACTGCTGCCTTTGCAAGAACAGACAACCTTTGGTGAGAAATGTTTGAGTTTATTGTTCAATATGTTTTTTTGAAAACCTATTGCTAAAATTTAAAAAAAAAATCTCAGAAAACTCAAAAAAGATTCTGTGAACAACATTTAAAGTACTAGAGGTTTTGTGAAACCTGACATAAAAACAGGTTTGCCCACCCTCAGTTATTTCACTATTTTATTTAACTCTCCCCCCCCACCCCACCCCGCTACTGTTATAACCATAATTACAAATAAAACTATTGCCCAAGAAATTACACTAATTTACCCATCTAGCAATCATGCAGAAATCCCAAGCAGATCACTGAGCATCCTTAATATTTCCTCCATTTTGAAAAAAACCCTCAGTTATAAACAGGGTACAAACAGAACATCCTATTCCATGAAAGCATGAGGGAGATTTACTATTTATACCAGACTCGAGTGACTCAAGCACAAGAAGTAGTTATAAAAAACAGCCAGAAACAATTTTCAGGAATTCTTCAAGAAAAAAATATGCAAATACCATAAAAATGAAAGTCCCAGAAAAGCATCCATTGAAGAATTGTCACCCTTTTGATTCATAGAATCATAGAATCATAGAATATCAGGGTTGGAAGGGACCCCAGAAGGTCATCTAGTCCAACCCCCTGCTCGAAGCAGGACCAATTCCCAGTTAAATCATCCCAGCCAGGGCTTTGTCAAGCCTGACCTTAAAAACCTCTAAGGAAGGAGATTCTACCACCTCCCTAGGTAACGCATTCCAGTGTTTCACCACCCTCTTAGTGAAAAAGTTTTTCCTAATATCCAATCTAAACCTCCCCCACTGCAACTTGAGACCATTACTCCTCGTTCTGTCATCTGCTACCATTGAGAACAGTCTAGAGCCATCCTCTTTGGAACCCCCTTTCAGGTAGTTGAAAGCAGCTATCAAATCCCCCCTCATTCTTCTCTTCTGCAGGCTAAACAATCCCAGCTCCCTCAGCCTCTCCTCATAAGTCATGTGTTCCAGACCCCTAATCATTTTTGTTGCCCTTCGCTGGACTCTCTCCAATTTATCCACATCCTTCTTGTAGTGTGGGGCCCAAAACTGGACACAGTACTCCAGATGAGGCCTCACCAATGTCGAATAGAGGGGAATGATCACGTCCCTCGATCTGCTCGCTGTGCCCCTACTTATACATCCCAAAATGCCATTGGCCTTCTTGGCAACAAGGGCACACTGCTGACTCATATCCAGCTTCTCGTCCACTGTCACCCCTAGGTCCTTTTCCGCAGAACTGCTGCCTAGCCATTCGGTCCCTAGTCTGTAGCGGTGCAATGGGTTCTTCCATCCTAAGTGCAGCACCCTGCACTTATCCTTATTGAACCTCATCAGATTTCTTTTGGCCCAATCCTCCAATTTGTCTAGGTCCTTCTGTATCCTATCCCTCCCCTCCAGCGTATCTACCACTCCTCCCAGTTTAGTATCATCCGCAAATTTGCTGAGAGTGCAATCCACACCATCCTCCAGATCATTTATGAAGATATTGAACAAAACCGGCCCCAGGACCGACCCTTGGGGCACTCCACTTGATACCGGCTGCTAACTAGACATGGAGCCATTGATCACTACCCGTTGAGCCCAACAATCTAGCCAGCTTTCTACCCACCTTATAGTGCATTCACCCAGCCCATACTTCCTTAACTTGTTGACAAGAATACTGTGGGAGACCGTGTCAAAAGCTTTGCTAAAGTCAAGAAACAATACATCCACTGCTTTCCCTTCATCCACAGAACCAGTAATCTCATCATAAAAGGCGATTAGATTAGTCAGGCATGACCTTCCCTTGGTGAATCCATGCTGGCTGTTCCTGATCACTTTGCTCTCATGCAAGTGCTTCAGAATTGATTCTTTGAGGACCTGCTCCATGATATTTCCAGGGACTGAGGTGAGGCTGACTGGCCTGTAGTTCCCAGGATCCTCCTTCTTCCCTTTTTTAAAGTTTGGCACTACATTAGCCTTTTTCCAGTCATCCGGGACTTCCCGGTTCGCCACGAGTTTTCAAAGATAATGGCCAATGGCTCTGCAATCACAGCCGCCAATTCCTTCAGCACTCTCGGATGCAACTCGTCCGGCCCCATGGACTTGTGCACATCCAGCTTTTCCAAATAGTCCCTTACCACCTCTATCTGCACAGAGGGCTGGCCATCTTTTCCCCATTTTGTGATGCCCAACGCAGCAGTCTGGGAGCTGACCTTGTTAGTGAAAACAGAGGCAAAAAAAGCATTGAGCACATTAGCTTTTTCCACATCCTCTGTCACTAGGTTGCCTCCCTCATTCAGTAAGGGGCCCACACTTTCCTTGGCTTTCTTCTTGTTGCCAACATACCTGAAGAAACCCTTCTTGTTACTCTTAACATCTCTGGCTAGCTGCAGCTCCAGGTGCGATTTGGCCCTCCTGATATGATTCCTACATGCCCGAGCAATATTTTTATACTCTTCCCTGGTCATATGTCCAACCTTCCACTTCTTGTAAGCTTCTTTTTTATGTTTAAGATCCGCTAGGATTTCACCATTAAGCCAAGCTGGTCGCCTGCCATATTTACTATTCTTTCGACTCATTGGGATGGTTTGTCCCTGTAACCTCAACAGAGATTCCTTGAAATACAGCCAGCTCTCCTGGACTCCTTTCCCCTTCAAGTTAGTCCCCCAGGGGATCCTGGCCATCCGTTCCCTGAGGGAGTCAAAGTCTGCTTTCCTGAAGTCCAGGGTCCGTATCCTGCTGCTTACCTTTCTTCCCTGCGTCAGGATCCTGAACTCAACCAACTCATGGTCACTGCCTCCCAGATTCCCATCCACTTTTGCTTCCCCCACTAATTCTATCCAGTTTGTGAGCAGCAGATCAAGAAAAGCGCCCCCCCTAGTTGGCTCCTCTAGCACTTGCGCCAGGAAATTGTCCCCTACGCTTTCCAAAAACTTCCTGGATTGTCTATGCACCGCTGTATTGCTCTCCCAGCAGATATCAGGGAAATTAAAGTCACCCATGAGAATCAGGGCATGCGATCTAGTAGCTTCCGTGAGCTGCCGGAAGAAAGCCTCATCTACCTCATCCCCCTGGTCCGGTGGTCTATAGCAGACTCCCACCACTACATCACTCTTGTTGCACACACTTCTAAACTTAATCCAGAGACACTCAGGTTTTTCTGCAGTTTCGTACCGGAGCTCTGAGCAGACATACTGCTCCCTTACATACATTCCTACTAGACTCACATTAAGCACCCAAAGTGGAGATTACAAAAAAATCATTGATAATCATCCACGGTGGGCCTCAGAAACATTTTCAATAATTGAAAACCATTGATGGAGTTCATGATTAGAAATTCAAAGGCCCCACCTGGCATCTATGTCTGAAGAGAGCTTGAGAAAGGTGAAGTTTCTCACAAGGATTTGCTTGCAACGGATGATTTTTTTATCAAACTCTAAACCTCAGTACAATAGAAAGAGTTCACTGTAGGGTTTTCCTAGATATAAGGCTTCATTTCAGTTACAGATGCCAATGGACCCTCAGAGACTAGAGCCAAGATATATTTCTATTTCTAATAACTACAACTGGGCTTAAATATATCATTCCAAAGATCTTCAAAGTAACTAAAAGAAACACAGGAGAAATAAGAATGATGATACCAAAGTTAAAGTGCATATATCAGATTCTCAAAGACTATTGTAGATTTAACTGAACACCAATATAAAGCCAAAAAAAAAAAAAGCTAAAACCATGAGAAAAAACATTCTTTGCCATTGTTTGTGTATTAGAAAAATCCCAATTTATCTAAGTTTCTTCATGTTTTATATGAACAACATAACCCACAACATTTTATAACTTCCTCATACAAGCCAAAACTTCTAGTAAACCTTAAGAAATGTACCACAGGTCATCATGCAGTCTAGTACAGCAAATTACAATTGCTGTTTGCAGAGTTAAAAAAAGATGAAAAATAATAGAATATGATATCGAAATCTATTTAAACCAAAACCTGAGAGTCATGTGCACTACAATTCTTGAGAGGGGAAGGTTTAAAGCAGACACACCAATGGCCAAGTCATTTTGTGGGCAATAAACAAGTACAAAATGTAAAACCCCTATGTTGATGATGCCTTAAGGAAACCACTAAGCCACACACTTTGAGTGTCTCTTCTTCACTCAGTTGCAGCACAGCACTCCAGACCCCACAAAAAATGTTTGGAACTAGCAGCTTGCCTTTAAAAATATTTGCAATTAACACACTAAGAATAATGATCAGTTCACTGAAGCAGATTGTTCTTCAAAGTGGGACTCAAAAAAGGTTATGGGCAAACCTCATGGAGATTCCACCAAATCCTTTATTGGTGAGTGGGTTTTGCTAACTAATAAGAATGGTCAGGGTATTCAGCTCCCAGGCCACACAGATCTGTTTCATGCCAGGCCATCTGCTCTGCTCTCCTGTGACTCTTCCTCCCCCCATCCTCCAGTGGAGTCGTGCCAACAGGTTATTAGTGCTGGCAGCTTGTCTCCAGAAATTCCTACAGAGACTCCACAGTATAGATGGACTTCAACCAACATTAAAACAGCTGTCTTGTTTTCCTAGGATTCCATGTTGGTGTCCAGGTGGTGAGAGTGTGAATGCATGGATCCATGAAAGATGAAAGAACAACTTAAGATTAATTGAAATCAGACACTTTTATTCCAAAATAAGTGTCCACACACAGACTTGCATTGAAATCTGTGGATTAAATCCAGCTGAGTTATTTTGGTGCAAATGTGTTTGGAGAGCAACCCTTAGGCTGCGTACATACTACAGCTTACATTGATGTAAACAATATCACTCAGGGGTGTGAATAAGAGCATAAAAACCCACTTCCGGAGCGGCATCAGCTATGTCAGCAGGAGGAACTCTCTCACTGACATAGCACTGTTCACATGAACACTTATGTCGATGTAACTGATGTTGCTCAGGAGGGTGGAATAGTCACATGCCTGAGTGATATAAGTTTTGCTGAAATAGGCTGTAGTGTAGACACAGCCTAAGGCCTCCTCTCCTCCTCCCTCCTCCTGAGAGACCTAAGTTACACCTACTTAAGCACTGGTGTGGACAGTGCTACGTTGGCAGGAGAGTTTCTTTCACCAATTTAGCTCCTGCTCCTGGCAGGAGCTGGAACAACTGAGTTGATGGCAGAGCTCTCTCCCATCTGCTTGGAGCACCTGCACTAGCAGCATTACAACAGTACAGCTGCATTGGTGCCGTTGCCTTGCGGTAAGTAGAGCCATAGCCCTAGTCTCTGTGGGTGGTCGTAGAGACACAGGGCTGTGAACAGCCCTTCCCCCTTTAGGTAATGGCTTAATTCTCCCGTCACAGGGTGGTCTTCAAGTACTAGGCTGAGCAGCTTCCACTTTGAATTGGGTCACTGGAACACATAGGAATCGGTGGAAACATTTAGAAGTCCAAATAATCTTCTTTAGGTGCAGAGGTCCCATTGTAACAAACCCAGGGGTAATCCTGAATTTCACAAAAGTACTGAGATATTTTTTCTTAGCCTTTACTAAATAGATTCTGGAAGAACTTTTGTATGTTTCAACCTAGATATTTACTGTCTCTTCTTCTTGGTAGCTACAAACAATCTAGTTTAGTTCAAACACACTCACACATTTTACTCTAGTCTCATCTCCTGCCTTTCCCCACTTCTGATATAGAACACTGTTTTAACGTCTTTCTGACGCCTCCTTTCTTCTTCAACTTCTTGGCCTCTTTCGTCTTCCTGAATAAGAACTACTGGCATACACAATGCCTAATTCAACATATACATAAATTATAAGGCCTCTTACAATACTCTTTTTTTTTACCCCTGAATTTAGTTTTAGTAATGGCTTTGCCATATCTAGCATATTCCCATAACTATATAACTCATTCATGCAGTAAAAGATTCCCTTCTACCTCCCTCCCAAACCCAGGGACAAATATATTTTCAGCAAACACAGGTAAACTCACCATAAATAGTAAGTCATCAGTTATAAGCATATGCAGCTACAGGTATAAAATGGGCCTGATTGTCCACTTACCTTTACAATCGTGAAAATCAGCAATAAATCCTTTGGAACCTTTTTGGTTGCACTGGTGTTAAACCAATATAAGTCAGAGTGGAAACAAGCCCACCGTACACTCATCTGGGAGGAGGTTTAAATATTTTAAAAAACAAAAAGCTTTTGGAGAAAAATGCAAAACAACAACAAATACATAGAAAGTGAAAATTCTTCAAGACCAGAAAACCACTAGGGAAATATTTATCAGGATATATTATAAGAGTTATATATAAGCTTGTAGAAAGGGGAAGTGGAGGAAAGTCAAGAAGGCACCAGAAACCTTTTTCGGCACATGGAGGCAGGAACTTCCAAGTGCTCAGCAGGAGAGTGCACAGAGCTACAAGTCTTCATGGGGTACACCATAATCCTCTCTGCTGCCTCATGTGTGTCTGGGGTGCAGAACCTTGACTACTCTTGAATATTATTTTCTATCCCCTTTGGGGCCCTATACACAGCCAGGACAGTAAGTGTTACAGGAATATATGTAACTAGTAGAACTGGTTGGGAATTTTCTGACTGCTTTTTTCACTGCATATACATTTTCTTTTCAACTAACTTCCTCCAAAACTTGCAGGGCTTTGACGGAAACCTGCCTGGTGGCCTGCAAGCTCACTTGGTGGGTTCCCAGGAACCCTGCTGCAGAGCTGAAAACCTGGAAGTCCTGGATCTATCCAGGGTTCTCAATATCTCTAGGCTTCCAGCTCCAGAGTAGAGAGCCAGGAAAGTCCTATGAGCCCCAGGCATGAAATAGGGTTCTCAGGGCTTCTATGCTCTATGGTATGCAACAGAGAGCCTGGAAACTCTGGGGTAGCCAGCTGCTCTATTTTGGTTTGATTAGATTTCAAGATTTCTAGGCTTTGTTCTGAATTGTTCTCAAATGTCAAAGTTTCCCAAGGAATGAAAATTCTGAGTTTTGACTAGTTGTAGTTAGTTAATAAATTCATTGGCAATAAATGGCGTTCAGGAATATTTACCATCGTTCCTGAGTTTGGCGAAGGTGAAGAACACTTGTTGTACAAATTGCAAATGGCTTCCTGTATGCAGTTCTTTCCATGATGCTCTTAACAAGAAAAATGAAATTCTGCCTGGCCCTTACACAAGGTATGTAAAGGTGAGGAGAAAAGGAGCAGCCTTCTACCCTCTTCTGCCACTGTACATCTCTGTAAAATCCAAGCAAAATCTGACATGCAGAAAGTAGTACAGTGTTGTCTATGGACAGAATTAAAAATAGTAGGCCAGATGTACAGCTAGTGTGAGATAGTGTAGTTCATTTGATGTCAAAGCTATAAAAATTACAAAAATATCCACCATTACAACATAAGCCAAAAGGTTATATTAATTAGAAATAAGGAAGCCAAGACTAATAGCACTATTTGTATTGTGTCTCTGTAGTGCTATGCTTCCTGATCCTTTTACTGCAGCAAAAATCAGGATCCAAACAGCTAGGAAGAGAAATCTGGACACTATGGTACAATTCTATCCTCACTTACTCAAACGTAACTCCCATTTAAGTCACTGGGAATTACACCTATGTGTCTGAGGGCAAAAATGAGTTTACAGTACACATTACTCACTTCCCTGATAGTTCTTTAACTAGTGCAAAAGGCAGGAAAGGACTGCTACAGACTACAAGCTGGAAGCTGCAATTGCCACAACTTCACAAATTGATACAAAAAAAAACTTTTACACCAGACATCAAATTATGTCTGGCTAGTGGGGACGGGGGGGAAAGGAAGTTCTGTTGTGGATTCCATAGCCATAGGGTTTCAATAAATTTGAGTCCCATTGTATATGTAGTACCACAATTCAATACATAAAACAAGGCCTATTAAAAATTGAGAGAGTAAAAGGAAGTAAATTTTCGGTTAGATCCAAATGCAGAAGCCCCTTATTCAAAACTTACATTGAAATCAACTGACTGACTGAGGATTGAATAAAAACTGAATAATGAGTTAATTAACTGTTGTTTATATGTTTAAGGGAAACATACATTACTAGCAAAAGAGTCCTTCTTCCTAATACTTGCAAATGTTGCATTCTGAACAGTACAATCATTTACACATCTTAATCCCACAAATTAGAAAATATCTTCATATTGTCATATTGCATCAAAATACTTTCTTGGCCTTAAAATAATTGAATGGGCATGCCGGGGAGCATACTTACTTTCCAGACTGGTATTCCCAAGAGAAATTATTTCCTGTTAACACTACAATCTCTTAATACTTTTGAACAGCTAAAATATATGCTTTTTAAACGTTAGCCTAACACTTTACAGGATAATGTACCACTGCACACATGAAGGAATATGAATGCATTATCTGCTGTGCAGAACCCCACCCTCTAAAAACAGCCTCCCTTACAATAAATGTATTTTAAATGTTAAATTAAAGTGAAATATTTTACATTCAACATCCACAATGACAGTAAATCATTTCAACACATATTTGATATGAAAGTAGTTTGGATACGTATGTACATCTGTGAGTGTAACAGGGTCTCTAGTCACTGTTGGAGCACCACCTTGTGGCTGCATCTGCGGTTTAGCTCCACCAGATCTGATACACCGTCTGTCTCTTGCTTGTGCAGCAGCTCCTCTTGTACTCCAGGAGTTGTAGGGCTTCCTCTTTGTGAGTTGGGATGCTCTTTCTCTTCCTGGCTTAGCTCTCTGACCAGGTCACTGTATGTTTTTCCCCTCAGGAGTATCAAAGTTTTGCTGGGCTGGCTGACCAGGTATCATTCCATGCAGTCTTCCAATCCAAGGCAATGTCACTTCCACAGTGGCTGATAGGGGAACCTAGGCCCACCCACTACTCTGGGTTCCAACACAGGGACTCTACAATCAGCAGCCAACATCTGCTACCTCCCAAACCTTGCTGCTATCACCCTAGACTGCTTCCTTCTCCATTTCAATTATCTCCTTATCAACCCCCTTTGGGTAAACCCTTCCCTCAGATCCAGGATTCCAGTGCTTCTACTCTTCCCTCACCTTTCCTCTTTTCCCTCTCTAAGACCAGAGAGCATCCCCAGGCTTCCACATGACAGTCCCTTCAATCCAAGCTTCCGAGCCCTATGCCAGTTCCACCTGCTCCAGCCCAGCTGGGCTCCACCCTCAAACTCCATCTGTCAAACCTAACTCCTTCATGTGTGTCTTATCAGGTTACTTAACCCCTCTTCAGCCACTTTAATCCTTTCTGGGGTAGTGTAGGGTGAACACCCCATCACAGTGATAGGCAGGCAAGTTATTTATAAAGGCTTTTTTGGTAACGTGCAATTATTATTTAATTAATGACTTAAAACTAAATCTTTGATACCTTTCGGGCAAATCTGCTCTAAGAGGTTCACAAATGATCAAATTAAAAAAAAATAAACTGGATAACAGCAGAGAAAAACCTTTTCCTGTCTCCCATCAGAATTTCAGAGGAAACTAAATGGTGAAATCCTCAGTGCAGAATGTCCACCCAAGGCTTATGCACTACTTAAGCCCTATTTTGAGGTTCATCCAAAATCTTCAATCAAGGAATATTCAGAGCTATCTGCATGATTTTGGGATCCCTGGAAATAGAGCAGTGGTAGGGAGTATTCAGATGCCCCCCTTCTTACCAGTCAGAGCCACAGTTTAATAACCCCTCAGAGCTAAAAGCCATGCAATCAGTTAATAGTAAAAGTGTTATCATGTCCCTGCTATCATAAACAAATGTAAATGTATACATAGAATCATATAACCCAGATTTGGGAGGAACAAAACAAAACTATTAGCTCATCTGACCCCAACAGTGCAAGAGATCCTAAAGACATAGTTCCACAGACTAATATTTCTCAGAGTCAGGAATCCCCCCCCCCCCCGATATACAGATGAAATTTTGTCTTTCTAAATTTCATCTTGTTATGTATAATGATAGCTCATTTTATCAGCATAACTAATTATTATTTTTTTTCCTGCTTGGTTTCACACAGTTCAAATACTTTAGGCTATTTAGACTTTTACTCCAGGAACTTCTAATCAGATCATTTATGCCAAAACTTTCACTAGTGTAGCAAAACATAAATATGCTCTGCCACTATAGCACCTGCCTACCTGCTCCAGAAAACTTCCACAGTGATGTGTCTCAAACAGTGATATGCAGTCCACATACACACTGATGCTTTTTGCTACCATATTCCACAGCAAACTCATGCCTAATTTGTTTTTCACTATTATCTTGGCCTTTATATCACTAACAGTCAGCCGCGATCATACTGAATATTAGTTTCTGAATATTAGTTTCCCCCAGATACTGGCTTGCATTTTTCAAAGTTGGATTACATTTTTTTGTTTTACATTTTTATTTCCTTTAGATCCCAGTAAATGTTCCTGTTCCAGCTCTTCAGTTTAGCATCATCTTTTAATTTCATTAAGGTACTATTTGTTGATTCCTCTTAAATCGTTCAAAATGTGGCTAAGGAGCAAAGCCACTTCTCCAAACTAATATCTTTGCAGCTCTAATCTTACCAAATGGAGATCAGGTATAAGGCCATCTACACATAGCCTGTGAAGCTGGTAGCGGCAAAAGATCATGTGTTGTACTCCTTTAAACAGTGGCAGAGCTGCTACTGCAGCACACCTTCCCCAGGAGGGATTTAGCATGAGTCTGCCAGAATTTCTTCTAGGACCCTTGCTATACTGTAGTCTCTTTCCCACACTATTTCCTACACCTTTAAGGCACACTCTTGATCTAATTGTACACTTGTTTATGGAACAGATACATTTAAAACATTCTGTTCAATTTGCATTATGCCTATCAATACAAAGTCACTGACATTATGCAGGAGGATGGATATAAATAACTAAAATGGAGCAAGAACTGTATGTGGGTGTATAACTTGGCAAGTGTACTTGACAAGGATGTGAGCAGTGTTCAGAAAGTGTGCAACTTGATTGGTAGAAATATGTTAGAAGCAAATTACTCACCGATAGAAACTATTTACAGGATAATTAGAAATAGTTTCAGCATATTGGTTATCCACTACAAGCTGAATTTGTTTTATATCCATCCCACTAAGATACAGTGGACATCACACTTACTAAGAATATTAGGATAATTTATTTAAGGACTGTAGGACTGTCCAGTCTGATAGGGACAGTTCCAGCTTTCATGGGTGCATATTAATAGCATGCAAGTTGGTGCTCCTCTGATGCTGGTGAATGCATGTCTAGCAGTCTTATATAAAATGACTTCTCTTTATATTTTTTCCTTTAAAAACCACATTTTTCCTTTACTTACCTGAAGTTATCAATGCCATGATTCTCCCCTACCCCACAGAATCTGCACAGCCCTGAACACTTCCCTTTTCTGCATCATTCCCCGTCCCCATTCTACATTTTTGTTGTACCCAATACATAGATTGATAGAGGCAGAAGAGTTCCCAGAAGTCACCTACTACAGGACAGGCCTAACAAAGAAAATAACAGAACGCCACTAGCCGTCACCTTCAGCCCCCAACTAAAACCCCTCCAACGCATTATTAAGGATCTACAACCTATCCTGAAGGATGACCCAACACTCTCACAAATCTTGGGAGACAGGCCAGTCCTTGCCTACAGACAGCCCCCCAACCTGAAGCAAATACTCACCAGCAACCACATATCACACAACAGAACCACTAACCCAGGAACCTATCCTTGCAACAAATCCCGTTGCCAACTGTGCCCACATATCTATTCAGGGGACACCATCACAGGGCCTAATAACATCAGCCACACTATCAGAGACTCATTCACCTGCACATCCACCAATGTGATATATGCCATCGTGTGCCAGCAATGCCCCTCTGCCATGTACATTGGTCAAACTGGACAGTCTCTACGTAAAAGAATGAATGGACACAAATCAGATGTCAAAGTTTCATAAACATTCATAAACCAGTCGGAGAACACTTCAATCTCTCTGGTCACACGATTACAGACATGAAAGTTGCGATATTACAACAAAAAACCTTCAAAACCAGACTCCAGCAAGAGACTGTTGAATTGGAATTCATTTGCAAATTGGATACAATTAACTTAGGCTTGAATAGAGACTGGGAGTGGCTAAGTCATTATGCAAGGTAACCTATTTCCCCTTGTTTTTTCCTACCCCCCACCCCTTCTCAGACGTTCTTGTTAAACCCTGGATTTGTGCTGGAAAAGGCCCACCTTGATTATCATACACATTGTAAGGAGAGTGATCACTTTAGATAAGCTATTACCAGCAGGAGAGTGGGGTGGGGGGTGAGAAAACCTTTCGTAGTGGTAAACACCCATTTTTTCATGCTTTCTGTGTATAAAAAGATCTCCTATACTTTCCACAGTATGCATCCGATGAAGTGAGCTGTAGCTCACGAAAGCTTATGCTCAAATAAATTGGTTAGTCTCTAAGGTGCCACAAGTACTCCTTTTCTTTTTGCGAATACAGACTAACAGGGCTGTTACTCTGAAACCAATACATAATGATTTTTTTCCAGATATGTGTGGGTATTTATAAGAGAAAGAGAGAGGTCTTTCAGAGCCCATCTAAATTTCTCCTGAATCAGTCCCCCCTTCTTCATCCCTTATTATTACAGAGAAAGATATTTTGGACAAAAGCCAGGGTCCCCATAGTGACTCTGTATGATGTTATTGAAGAGTTCTATGTTTATTGCCTCTCAAGAGCTGCTATGCCAAATCTCCTCATTCCACTATAGTTTAAAAACTTAAACATCCCCGGAAATTTAACAGGATATCTGAATATCTTGCTCATTTCTTTCTGACTCACTCATCAATAGAAATGCAGCTTCTTATATGCACAGGTTGTGCACTTCAAAATGTTCTACTGGTTTGAGAGATCACCAGTTCTAAAACTATGCCCCATTTTAAGTGTGGGGAATTTTTGTCAAACAAGTAGATTCTTTCAAAACAAAATAAACTAGTTAATTGCCATCACTATATTCAGGTCTATTGATGATGCTCAAGTAAAAAAGGAATCCCAATGTATTCTCCCACAACTGCATTTTATATTATTTTTTTAATCTATGTGAAGTATTAATTGTTTATTTTTGAGTTCATATGACAAGGCTTTTAAAAAAGACAAAGATGATTTTTCCATCTGGGGCTAGGGGCTCCAAAGGCTGTCTATTTCCTAAGGAGTGCAGGCTGAAAATGAATATTGTACCTTTCAACAACATATTCCATCAAATTCACCACACAGTAGCTTACATTTTCTGCCACCTTAAGTGGGGAGAAGTATGTGTGGGGAATTACCTCAAGGCTAAATGAATGTGCACAGGTTGTTATTGTAAATAGAGCTGCTAAACCTTGGCAATTTGTTTTGTGGCAGCTGTTTTTTTTTGTTTTGTTTTGTTTTTTGTTCATCCCAGTAAATGCAGCACATGTGAACTCCCAAAGACCCAGCTTCCAATGGATTAATTCCTGCTTTAAATACATTAAACATCTACCTGCAAAACTGTTTAATTCAAGAATCTAAACACAGAGCTGCTTTGCTGTGAAACTTTCCTTCGAAAGAGAAAAGGGGAGTTTCTTTTTTACAGTGATGAAAAGGTTAAGAATGCAAGACTATACATGTGCAGGGTCTCTCAAAGAGAGCCATAAAGAGAACAAACAGATCTGGACAGCAGGAGACAAAAGTTTGTTGTTCATTCCCCCCAATTATTATTTATTTTTTGCTGCACTGTTGCTAGGTTACTGCTGCTACCTTCTGTCCTGAGTCAGCCAGGAAGTACAGTGGCATATAAGGAGCAGGTCACAATGCTTCATTGCCAGAATAATCTAACAGTCCTCCTCCTCACCTTCCTCATTGTCAATGTCATGACTGTACAAGTCATCATAAAACAAATCTGAACTGTTGTCTTTGGAAGGCACTTTAGTTTTGATGCAGTACTCTGCCAGCATAGAGGGATTCCTCAGCCTCTTCTGCCTCAGCATTGGGGAGGACACTGCTCCTCTCCCTCTGGACAGTGTTCTGGGACCTCCAGCTCCGGGTCCCTCTGCTTCTGCTCCCGTTCTATCCCCCTCTGCAGAGCTAACAGAGGGAAGTATAGTATAAACTTACCTTTTCGTTAGCAAGGTGAGACTTGGAAAACATAGTAGGAGCTACGAATCTGTTGAGTCTGAAGGTCCTGTTTTTCCATAGTCCCTTTCAGACTAAAACCACTCATGACATCTAACAGATTTCAAAGTTCTGCCAAGCTTTGTTCCTCTCTAAACTGTTATCACAATTTGCAGCAACCCCACTGCAAAAAATATTCACTTGTGTAGTGAAGTCATAATCTTTTTTCTTTTCATCCTGGTAAAAGATGATAAAATGGTAAATCTCAGGATACAAAGGCAAAATGCCTCAAGAGAAAGATCCAGGGTAAGCAAGAGCCAAAACATTTTCAGGATTGGCCATTCAGGTGATTTGTCTCAAAACCATGGAACCAGTAAACCTAAAGTCTTCTCTCATTAGCTGTCCCATCAGATTAGTGTTGCCAAACATCAGAACTGAAATGTATTGACTAAGAAACATGTTTGTTTCCTGCTTCACTGACCTTAAATATCTGGAGTGTCCATTTAAAATAATTTGTGATACAATATTTAACAATCCAGATTGATAGTTATGGCTTAGCCACTCTTCCAAAAGAATTCATGTGTTATGATGGGATTGGATGCATTAGCGTGAATTACATTTTATTTTCTTCTCCTTGTATCTATAAAATATCTGTAGAACATTAATTAATAAAAATGTTGAGAATGTTAATTTTAAGCACTCAAAAGTCAAGAAATCTTGTAGAATAGAATCACACACACAAATTTAACTCTGCTCTGTCATTTTGTTGTGCTGTTGATTACAAGTCATGGATTTTCATTATTTGAAAAATAGTACACTGCATTTTTTCTTACAAATATATGCAAATATGTAACATCTATTTGTATTGAGTCTCAATCTATGTATGGGCTTGTCTACATGGTGCATTAGTCCCCACGCATATATTCAGAGCCCTGAACCTCTAACCTTAGTTAGCCTGCTAAGCCAGGTTAGTCCTTAAAAAACACCACCACCCCAACAACCAAGGAGGAGGAGGAGGAAGAGTAATGGTGGTGCTCCTCTTATAATCTTGAGACCAGTGGATAGAGGACTTACCCAGCATATGGGAGCCCTGGGTTCAAATGCTTCCCCTCCACCCCCCACCACATCCTAATGTAGAGCAGGGAATTAAACTTAGGTCACTTACCATGCTTTAGCTACTGCACTATATAGTATTCTCGGGTGGGTCTCTCAAATTTTGCTGTTGAATCTATTTGTGTGCATGTGTGTGTTTAAAAACATTAATTGGAGCAGAGGGTCCTGAATCTGCATTTCCCCCCAAGATGAGCTCCCTAACCACGGAGTTAAAGGTGTTACAAAGGGGCACTGCCACTGTACATTTTGTGTGGGTTAGATGTGCTCAGAGCACATCTATTGGATCAGGTCCCACAGGCAAGATAGGCAGGGGAACACCTAGTTTGTGAATGCTGCTGGAGCTTAGTCATGGCTTAGGTATGGAGCTGCTGTGCTGGGCAGTGTAAGGACTCAGTTGGTTGTACTCATGCCCAGTCACTGTAATTTCCCCAGGAACTTTAATGTCAGAAATTTAGGCACCTACAAGGTTAGGTGGCAGCTAAACTGCGGTGTTGTGAATGGCATTGGTGCCTAAACGTTGGTCTTAGGTGCCTACATGCCCTGTTAAAGCAATTTACCCAATGTCACACAAAGTCTGTGGCAGAATGAAGAACTAAATCCAGTTTTCTGTAGTACCAATCTTGTATCGTAACAAGGAGACCGAAATTCTTCTCTATGTCCAAAAGTAAAGTTCCCTCATTTCTCATGTAGAATGGATATTGAATATAATTCTCCTTTATAGTGGAATTCAGGCATTTTATTCATCATTCGTTATTCTGTAGTAATTAAAAGGTGATGATATAAGAATAAAATAGGTTATCTTACAATGCTTTAAAAGGGGTAGTGACTTTATCTGAACTGCTGTACTGAGGTTATGTAAAGGAATGACTGTATACCATTTGGAATTCCTCTGTTCCCAAGCTACCTGGCACAAAGGAAGCCTCAGCTACTCTTTTTGCATTCAACTGATTTGTCTATAAAAACACATCTGTTCACAGTACATTGTCAAGAGGACTTTTCAAGTTAAGCTAACACAGTAATATGCTCATTTTATTTTTAATATTTGCAAGGTTTTTTTTTTTTAAATAATCTAACTCCTTTAAAACCACACTTAAAAAATTAATTAAAAAGGGTAATAATCAGGAATTAGCAAAAGAAATCTGTGATTGTGAAAATCCTCAGAATTTGTTGATTTAGTGAGTTCAGCTGAATTTGGCCATAGCTGTGGCCCTACCAAATTCACGGCCATGAAAAATGTGTCACAGAACATGAAATCTGGTCTTTTGTGTGCTCTTACTCTAAACTATACAGATTTCACAGAAGAGACCAGTGTATCTCAAAGTGGGGGGCCTGACCCAAAAGGGAGTTACAGGGGGTTTGCAAGGTTATTTTAGAGGGGTTGCAGTATTGCCACCCTTATTTCTGTGCTGTCTTCAGAGCTGGGGACCTGGCCAACATCTGTCACTTTCCAGCCACCCAGCTCTGAAGGCAATGCCCCGCCAGCAGCAGCACAGAAGGAAAGGTGTCAATACCATACCATGCCACCCTTACTTCTGTACTGCTGCCTTCGGAGCTGGGTGGCCACAGAGTGGCAGCTGCTGACTGAAAGTCCAGCTCTGCAAGCAGCAGCGCAGAAGTAAGGGCTGGAATATCATACCATGCCATCCTTACTTCTGTGCTGCTGATGACAGCAGCTGTGCCTTCAGAGCTGGGCTCTCAGCCAGCAGCTGCCGCTTTCCAGCTGCCCAGAAACCCCCTCTACAAAAACCTTGCAACCCCCCTGCAACTCCTTTTTGGGTCAGGACCCCAATAATTACACTGCTGTAAAAAAATTTTCAAAGCTCTATCCTAGCCATCCAGACTTTTTTGGCAAAAAAGTGGGGTGTAACCCCTAGCGGGGTGTGTCAACCCCAGCCCTGCATGGAAAGGATGGCTCAGAAGAGTGGCTTGGCTGGCCAGCCAGCTCCACGTGGGTGGGCAGCAGTGGGTCTTGAGTTGGCCTCACATGAAGGCGGTAGACAGAAGCCTCGGGCTGGCTCCGTTGGAGCGGGTAGTTGCGGGGTTGGGGCTGGTCCTATGCATGGATGGCATGGGGGCTTGGGCCAAGCCCACGCAGTGTCCCATTCTCCCTTTGGGGAAATATGGTCACCCTATTTAGAGTACAAAGTGAATGAACAGTTATCATGTCGAATCCAGCCAGACTGGAGTAATAGCACATTGAGAGATATGAATTTCTCCTATTCATCTTAATAGACTGTTATTAAACTCAATTATAGCCACCATTTCGACCACTTTTAACCACTTCAGCACAGAAAGATGATTTAACTGCACGCAGCAAACAATTACCCAATGTAGCTGAATGTACCTGACACATTATGACATTTCATTCATTTGAACAGACATTTCATGAAAAGCTACTGCTGGAGTGGAGAAAATTACTCTGGGAAGGCTGATTTCAGTTTGGATTTGGATATAAAGGACCCATGAGGGGAGGAAAATTAAAAGCATTCTAAAGTTGACTATCAAAGCTGTAGACTGAAGCAAAAAGAATATTAGAGGTTATTTCTAACTTTTATGAAGAAACATAATAGATTACCTAGACTTGGGCCAATCTTGGGACCAGATGATGACTGGCTCTTGGTCAGTATACAAGATGGAGGAATAAACATAAGGAGCGTCCCTCCTTCCAGAGGCCAGCCACAATGTGTCCATGGAATGGAGCTACATTCTGTGATAGTGTCACAGTTTTCCCCAGCCTCCCCAAAGAGGATAGAAGAATGAGAATGAGTGTAGAACCATGGCTCTCTGTCATCTGGATGAAGGAGAGAGCAGCAAATGGTGAACCCCATAAAAAGAGTGGTGGAGCTGCTCTTGTTACTTTGGGAGCCACCAGAGGACTTCAAACTGAGTCACATTTCAATGGAGCTACTCACAGTAATAATTAGTGGGGTTATAGTAAACATTTTCAGGACTGAATGGACTGAGTGGCAAAACTTCTCGCACTGAAGACAACGGAAATTTTGCCAGAATAAGAACTTCAGTTCCTAATCTTGCAAATACTTTAAAAAATGCACACATACTTTTAAAAGTAGTTATTCTGCTAGTGACTCTAGATTCCCTCTCTCCCCCAAAACATTTGTACAAACAAATCAACCACAAACTAAGGGGGAAATCCCCCTTTCTTTCCCTGTATTCAGTTCTCCACAGGAGAAAACTGACATACAAAGCACAATGATTGATAGATTCCAAGGCCAGAAGGGATCATTGCGATCATCTAGTCTGAGCTCTTATATAAAACAGGCCACAGGACTCCCCCAAAATAATTCCTAGACCATATTTGTTAGAATAACATCCAAAGGATTCTGTGACCCTTGCAAAAAACAAGCAAGCAAAAACCCCAAAGCAAAACAACCTCCCCAGCAAAAATGTCACAAAATATAAAACCCTACCAACACCACAATAAATCCACCGTCCCTTAAATATCCTCCAATCTTCAATCCACCTCAACCCCAAAATATGAAAGATAGATTGTCTTTGATCTTACCTAATAGGTTATCCTGAAGGTCAATACATTTTGTCTGTGGTATGACTACATTTCAGAGTTGAAGGCCTAACACAAAACCGTACTGCCACAAGCTTCCTTCAAAACGGAGGAATTGTTAGCTCAAGCTCCCTTACTGATCACAACTACATTACTATCATAGAAAGAGAATAGAAGTCTCTCAAATAGCAAAGGACCAAAGGATCCTTAGGGATTTTAAGGATCAACACACCTTAAACTCAATGCAAGAATTAATTGGAAACTAGTGAAGACAATGGAGCACTGGAGTGATGTCATCTCTCTAAGCTTAATAAGTGGTCAGTCACATTTAACACTAGCTTACTGCTGTAGTCTATTCTTGGCATGGATAAGTGTAGCGAGGTCTGCATTGGAAAGAAATGCTTCCATCCTTCTTGCTAAGTGAACATTTACAAAAGCATTCTTGGCACAGTTTCTACATTAGCATCCAGGAATCTAAGCTGACCTCCATATTGCAAACCTGCATATTAAGGTTATATCTACTCTGCCATCAAAAATAACTCGTGGAACTGAGTCACAGAGCCTGGGTCCAGGCACATGGAGGTCAGGCTGCAGGGCTAAAAAGAACAGCGTAGATACTTCTGTTCAGGCTAGAGCCAAGGCTCTGAGACCCTGTGAGGGTCTGAGCCAAAAAAAAAAAAAATCTACACTGCAGTTTTCTAGCTCCAGAGTGTGAGTCCAAGGCAGCTGAATGGGGGCAGTCAAGGCTGTGCTATGGGTCTTTTATTGCAGTGCAGACATACCCTAATTGGCAGGCAAACTTTCTCAGGGAGACTGCTATAAGCTCTGATTTCTTCTACTTGCTTCCTACAACCTAGCAATTTTACCTCAATCTTATTTGGGTTAAACCTCAGCACCAGCTAACCCTAGACATCAGTCTCAGCCAGACAAGCAATAAATTCATCAGGTCGTACCTATTAGATCAAATGAGATACTGATGTATCTGGATGAACAGGATTTTTTTTAAAAAATGTGTAAATTTATTTATTTATTTTACAGAGAGCAATATTAAAACTGTGTTAGAAAGCCTGCTTATGTGTTACCTTTGATTATCACAGGTCTGTTTCCAGTCTTGTTTGTACACAGTTACAGATACCAATATTCCCCTTTTCAATATTACAAATTTTTAAGGAAAATCTCCACCCGAGGTTTCTTCTATAGGTTTCTTATGTGCCTAGTAATGACCAACTAGCTCACATAGATGACTCTGGCCTATTGACTTTAAACATAGTGGGACTAGATTGTCTCTCTCCTCCACAGCTGCAAATCAGGAAAAATCCAGGAAACACAATGGTGCTATACTTATATAGAAATATCGGAAATGGAGAATCAGCCCAATCTAAGCAATAAAAAGCAGATGAATTATTATTTGTATTACTGTATTGCCTTGGAGTCCTCGTAAGGGACCAGTACCCCATTGCACTAGGTGCTGTACAAATAATGACCTATTGTCCAGATTTCAGTAAGATAGGTAAGGAGCAACTCTTCCCCCCACCCTCCGCCCCTCAAAACTCACTAGCAGGAATTGGTCTAAATAACAATAATACATATCTTCCATAGCATTTTTCATCTGTCAATCTCAAAGTGCTCTATAGAAGAGGTCAGGATAATTATCACCATTTTACAGACAGGGAAAATAAGGCACAGGGAGCGAAGTGCCTTGGCCAAGGTCACCTCATAGCAGAGCAGGGAATAGAGCCCTAGTTTCCTGAGTCCCAATCCAGTGCTTTCTATATTAGACTATATTACCTCCTTAGCATCCTCATTGGATCTTTTTTCTCAATAATTATTTAAGTAAGCACTTTGGGGCATTTAAGACAGTCTAGGTGCCTGGCTCTGGCTCAGCAGGTTTCATGTGGCTTAATCCAACTCAGATAATTCATCTGTAGCTGAGCATCAACATTTCTGAGTCAAGGGGACAATGGTAGAGGTATTGTCCTGTTCTCTTCATGCATCAATTTCCTCACAGGACAAACTTACATAAAAAGAACAAAAAATGTCAGTGTCCCAGCTGATTTTAAGAAGAATGCTACAGTACGGAGACTTCTGAGGATGGATAAATCATTGAAACTAAAGATTTGTAAGGCTAAAGAACATCATATGGGGGGAAATATCAACTCTAAACTTTATATTTGTCGTTTCTATTGGAATTTACATGTCGGATAGCTATTTTAGTTCCTTTTACTGAGCATTTGCCAATGGCTCTGAATAACGGTTCTCATTAATTGCACATGTATACACTACTGCTTAATTTATTTAATATTGGGTTTAGTTTAAATACTGTATATTTAAGTTTACAACACTACACACTCATTTTTCTTTATTAATTTTATAATTTGTTACCATAATATGAGGAACATTAATTTTAAAGTGATAAATCCAGGAAAGCAATACTCTCACAGTTTAGGATCAAGGGTCTAATCCTGCAAAGCCTTTAATGCCTATGTGTAACTGTGGCATGTGTGTTGTACCTCTAATGTCAATGGAACTGTGCAGGATGGGATCCAATCTCTTACAGCTACATATCCCTTTAACAACAATCTTTACAAAATGCAGACAAACATTTTCATTGGTTTATGCCCTGATCTATAAAGATTTCCCCATTTGAGTAACGTCACACATATGGATCGCCCCAGTGACTTTGATGGGACTATTCACATGTATACATTTACTTCACATGGGGAAATCTTTTCAAGATCAATGCCTATATGATCATTATAAAAGTATTTATTTTCAAACACAATATATTTCAGTAAATGAGTTGTTGACAGATATTTTAATTAGTAAATACTATGTTAAAGTTAAATATAAACATACTGACAGTACAAAATCCATACTGCCATATATTAATTGATAAATGAACAGTTTATCATTCTATTTAGATAATTGTGATTAAAAGGATTTTTAACAAATTGAGTATTTTGATGCAGCAGCAACTACTTCAGGAATGATGGAAAAGGGATATTAAATGGAACTAATTAAGATTTGCTAAAGTGAATTTTTACAACTTTACTATTTATTTATGTTCACGTGCTTTGCAAATTTTCTGCATATACATGGTAATAATTTTGTTGATGCAAAAAATACCATAATGAAGAAAAATCCTCCGGTCTGTATTTTTTCTGTCAAGAGAGAGCTCTTTGAAACAAAAGGATGATGCATCACATTGTATTATGGGCATTTGATTGGAAAAATGTATATATTTTAAAATCTCAGAACATGACAAATAACAAGCCCATAGAACTCACTCCTTTTTATAAAATAAAATAAAAACAGCACCTTACTTAATGTTTCTTTGTGTCTGAGGGTATGTGTATTTTTGTCTATTATAGTTGACTAAATTTAATTTATACATGTACTGATATGTCCATTTATTTCTAAAGATAACTTGCCTACACATTTATATCATTTGAATTGCCTTATCATTGTTCTCAGATATCAAAAAGTTAGGACTGCAAAACTTGGCCTCTGACACTATTGTATTGTTGGTACTGATGCACTGGAAGACAATCCTTAAAAAGTAAAACAAAGCTTATAACAACCTTCTAAAAAAATCTAATTCATTTTCTGGGTATGACAGTGAGAATTGGAGAAGTATAAAGCTTTGGATGAGCCCAAAAGAACTGCATTGCAGGTTTAATCTTTTCTATGTTTTGACGTGTATTCATTTTTTTTCCAAGAAGATATACCATAGCCTGATTGTCTGTCTCACCACTCCTCTATGTAGAGTTATCACCAGAGCAAACCCAGTCACTACCCGCTAGGGATATGTAAATAAAATAATTTTTGGAATACTGGCCATTCCCAGGGCAATACTCATGCCACTCAGGTATTCAAGTCAAGAGGCTGATTTCCTTATAGAGGAGCTCATATGCTGTGACATTTGACCTTCTACTCTCTGGGACAACCAAAGGAGTCAAGAAGACCCGCAACACTTGAGGCTCAATTTTGCGAGCTGAAAGGAGAAAAGCCCAGATGGGATTTATGAGAAGGTGCGTAAAGAAATCCCGTAGACTCCCTTCCTGTGTTGTTCCTGTGGATGGGAGCATAGAAACAAGAACACCAGTGATCGTCCTTTTGCTTCAGGTTAGAAGATTGGGTTGTCTGCTTACTTTCTTGAACATGGCTCTAAGTGGGAGGAACAGAAGATGGTCTACCATGCTTAATTCTCCCCAAATGATTTAGAATAGAAAAGTAGGACAAGAAATCAGCTGACTAACCATTACAAATATCAAAAGGTGAGGTAGAACAGAAGAAATGACATTGGGCCACCATCTACTCCAAGAAGAAAGGTCAATATAAGGAGTGGTAGTCAGGGGCCCGTTCAGAAGAGAAGGGGTCTGTGGAAAGGAGTTTCCTATACTCTCAGTAATGTTAATCTCTTTTTCAATCCCAGTGATTATGTTTGGCTTGGGAATCTATTGTCCTAATACTCGTTTCTACCCCTTATCTTTCCAGATACTGTGGTTTTCAAATAAGATCATCCAACACCACAAATCAATCTCTTTGTTCATCCCTAATGACACTCTCCAAAACCCCATCCTTTTAAATTACTTTTTCCTTGCTCAACAGTTGTGTTTGCCTAACATCTTTTACCATGTAAGGCTGCTTCACTTGTGCAAATACTTAGCAGGAAACATATTTAACAAGGAATGTACAAACTCAAGAGGGAGAGAGTCTCCACAGACAGGAGATGACAACTAATAGAAGTAGTTGAACTGGATGAAAGCTGAATTAAAAAGTAAGGTACCTAACGCGGCTGCTACTCTGAAACCTGTCAAGGTACCTTTGTGATTGGGTATATAGGTATGTGGATTATTCTGATTTTGAAAACTTTGAGGACACCCTGCCTCTCAAATATCCACCCCCTGCCTCTACTTCATCTAATCTCTGTGTATTTCTCCATCATTATCAAATATCCACTGTTATTTTAACTCACTCCTATCCACCTCTTCTCTTCCTTGGCTTTTATTTAACTTTTTATCCCTCTCTGCATTGCTTTTGCCTCATTCCTTATTACACCTTCCCCTCACATCTCAACCTGCTTCTCTTTTTCCACTTTACTATGATTTCATGTTATGATTCTCCTACATCTTTCCTACATTGCCACTGTCAGAGCAGAGTATAGAGGACAGAGCAAGGGGGTGAAATCTGTCCCTTAGGTCTCCAGCATTCACTTGGCCTCTTGGGACTTTCCATAGTTAGAAAGTGAGCACTAAATTATGGGAGCAGAGAGGCTGAGTGAGGCAGGCAAACAAAATTTTCTTGAGGAGCCAAAAAGGAGACTATAAACATACACATATGACGAATGTGTGAAAAGCCTGCCATAAGCTCATAGTGACAGATCAGATTTACCATGAAAATGAGTTTTCTTGTATAACACAGTATTGCCCCATTAGGCCTACAAGTAAGAGTTACTGCCTTCATATTTTGTGTCTCCTTGAGGTTCTTCAGTTTACAGATGCATCGTGCAGTCTGAAGTATCTCAGACATAGAAAAGACACAGTGTGCAAACGTTTAAGGCAGCAGCAATTCCTGTACAGCCTTTCCAACCTAGTGAAATCAAACAAAGAGTTTTAAAAGTTTGTAAACATCTTGGGGGTGAGCTAAGAAAGAAAAGCAGCTGAAGGGAAAAGAGTGCCAGATGGTTCAAATCTTAGATTTTCAGTCTGGAGTTATGACCTTCAGGCGTCCATGAATAGGTGACTTTGTGACTACTGTCCTTCCCTTCCCATATTGATAAATAGAAGGTGGGGGGTGTAAATAGGGAAAGGTTGAGAATCATTGTTTAAGGCAAAAGGGTTAGTCAAAGAATGATCAGTGAGCAGAAATGTAAGAGGAATGGAATAAATCTAGAATTCAGAGAAGGGGAGAAAGAAAGAAATGAGAACCAAGCTTAAAAAGGTTTCCAAATTTTTCAGATAAGACTCTGAACATTTGGATGTATCTGAACTGAACATCTGATGTACCTTTTGTAGGAAATCTTTTTTCACTCATAGCTTTTTTATATTAACCTAAAATGATCTAAGTCATGCAACCAAAACAGGAAAATGTTCAGCATCCTGTCACATTCTTTGATCTGACCCAGGAAAAACAAAATATTGTTTATATATCCATATTCCAGAGGGAATGCCACAGGGTATGTGGAAATTACTGGCATCCTAGATTCAAAATGATACTGCACTCAAGTCAAATGAAAATGCTTGTGTGATTTTGGTAGTTTTTCCTTCTGTTGCATTCCTGAATACCCTCAGGAGTGTTGATGTGTGTGCCCATAGAAGGGAAATAAAGAGGACAAATAACTGACTCTTTGGTCACAGCTCAGTGTTACAGTATACCTGGAAGACAGAGGCCCTCATTAGCCAGCCCAACCAGGCATTAATAAATCAATACTGAAAAACCCAGGGGATGGCAATTCACAGTGGCTGTCTGGTTCAGTGCTTCATGGAGGATTACTCACACAAAAGAAACAAACACTTAAGGAAATATAAGGTGGATGATCCCATCTTATTCATCCCTGCTTGTCTCTTTGAGCTGGGAATTGGCTGTGAAGTAAATTACAACACATAAAAAATGTAGCATCTCAAAGTGCAAACTGCAGAAGTAACCTTCATTTCTATCTCACTGCCAGTGGCACGGATCTGAGTTTTAAATGAAAAGGTGTTTTGGAAATCAAAGATTTTTCCATATATAAAGTAAACTAAACACAAAAGCAGAAAGATTTAAACCTATACCACAAAGGGTTAAATCTTTCAAAACCACGCCTTTTGGTTTGATTGACCAAAGATCCCAGATGGAAAGAATATGCACTGCAGAAATTCAAAAAGCCACCTCAGCTCTATTTATTGTTTAATTGTTGGGTCTCCCTCAAAGTTATATAAGTATGATAGAATTATAATTATGTAGTAGTAGAAATAAAGATAGACAAAAGAGTATATAGGTATTGTAAAAAGGTATGAACATCACTTCCATGCTGTTGAATTTCACTCTGTAACAAATGCAAGGCCAAAGTGCTAATTATTTCAGGCCGGTACAGGATAAAGAATCTGTGCTGGAAAGTGATAAGAACTTTGAGGAAACAATGCTGTTCTTTAAAACAACACCCTGATGCTCTTCCCCCGTGGGGGCCCCTGGTCATGCCTATGTAAATCTTGGTATCCAAAGAGGGAAAAATTGATAGTGGGATAAAACTTGTTAAATGAATCAAGAGTCATAGATTGTGTTGTTAAGTAAAAGAATGAATGATGAGTGCATGGAATTGAGAGCCTGAAGCAGGGAGATAATTGGTTAGTAAATGGTGCCAGCCTAATCCTAAGAATTTCAACCTTGATATCGATGGGCCGAAGAATATGCAAAGTGGAGATAACCAGATGACCCCCGGAGGGCGAACCAGTATCCACCCAAAACGCATCAAGGAAGAACAAGAAGATAACACCTAGCCATTATGGAGCCGTCATGGATGTACCACCTGCTGATTGAGCTGATTGATGGTCATCTCAGTTGTAAATTCAGCATGATGAAGCAACTTCCATAGACTTGTATTGAACCAGAGACCTATAAAAATTGGGTCCAGGGACTGAGTTCTTTAAGTCTGGTTCTACGACCACCGTCCAGGAGCATCGGATGCGCATCTGACAACGACTCGGCTCCACTCTCGTGTCCAGGCCACCTGGCCAGTGACTTGGCATGAGCAACATCTAGGCTGGTAACTATAACAACCTTTATGTAGAACTCGTGTGTGAATGTCTGTGTGTGTGAATGGATCTCTATATAAATTGCATATAGGAATATTTTGTTGTATTTACAATAAATGTGGCAATTTGCCTTGTCACTCTTACAAGATCCTGTTGATATCATTTTTATTAGTGTAACATAATCACAGGGGCAGATGCATGTGTATTTCTTCAGAGAATGGCTATTCTCCATAGAGACAATATTTCTAATGAGACAATGCACTATCTTTGCATACCTAAGGCAATGTTCACTGCTGTGAAATTAACTAAAATCACCAAGCTTTTCACATAACCATTTTTGCTAGGATTAAACTACGATCTGGGAATACTTTGGATGCCTATAGAATGGTGTCCACATTAAATTGCCTGCCAATGTCTGAAACAAGTGGCAGCAACTATGGGTTGCAAATATGTGCTGGACTATTAAATGTCACGTTTCCTCTGCAGTCAAAATCAGAGATTTCATATAAATATAAGTTAGAATGTTTCCTACATTTTATTTCCACCTAAAAGACTATGGAAAATATGAAAGGATTAATTTTCTTTTAACACTGCCCTAAGGCATGGAGAAAATACTTCTCAGAAAGAAGTAAGGTCTGTTGAATACAGACCTTTATTCATACCCTAAATAATGCATTCAGAAAGCTTTTTTCCTCAGACACAAAAACATTTTTCTCAGCTAGTCCAAAAATTGATTCACGATAGGTTGATTTAGTTCATGTGAAATACGTAGCCTATGAGACTATCAATTTATAATATATTTGGGAAAGAGTTTGTATTGTTAGTCAAAACTCTCCAAGCTCATCTGTATAACAGTGATCAGCGTACATAAGGACTGATTCAGTGAGGCAGAGCTACTAGTTTTACCTCAGCTCTCCTTATGATATGCTGTACAACACGTACACCATCTATTTTTGTTAGCACATCTATTTTTGATAAAATGGTAGCACTGGGAAAAACTCTTCCAACTGGAAACTGTCATGGAACAGCAGGTGGGACCTAGATTGGAAGAGGTCTCAGGATATGATTCCCCCTTCTCCCTGAAATCCTGGTAAGAAACCTAAGGAAAGGGAAGGGACAGATTTTTTGGAAAGGTGACAAACAGTTGTTGCTTTTGTAAACCATTTCATTGATGTTTGTGTAGATTTGATGTTTTAGTCCAAACCAAAATGCTGAATCTGAACACACCCAAATGTTGTGGATCCATGTCTCCTGATTAAATCTTTATCCATTACTCCATCCAGTAGTTAGCAGTGGCTCTCAGTCATGCTGGAAGGACATAATGGGTGAAGTCCCACGGGGATCAGTTCTGGGTCCAGTTCTGTTCACTGTCTTCATCAATAATTTAGATAATGGCATAGAGAGTACACTTACAAAGTTTGTGGACAATACAAAGCTGGGAGGGGTTGCAAGTGCTTTGGAGGATAGAATTAAAATTCAAAGTGATCTGGACAAACTGGAGAAATGGTCTGAAGTAAATAGGATGGAATTCAATAAGGACAAATGCAAAGTACCCTATTTAGGAAGGAACAAATCAGTTGCACACATACAAAATAGGAAATGACTGCCTCAGAAGGAGTATTTAGGAAAGGATCTGGGGGTCATAGTGGACCACAAGCTAAATATGAGTCCACAGAGTAATGCTGTTGCAAAAAAAGCAAACATCATTCTGGGATGGAAGCAATATCTATATAAATATTCTCACTGCATTCATCACCATGGTATTAATTATTTGAGCCACATTTCTATTATCTTTTAAGCAGGAGCGTGTTTCACCAGTATGTTCAGTAACAGCATCCTGCACTGTGATTTTAATTCCCCACCCTTTTCCCACACCATTCATGATTTTATTTCCCCTTGTTTCTTTTCTAAACTAACCATTCCCAGTCTTTTTAATCTCTTCTGGCATGGAATCTGTTCCATAACCTTGATCTTTTCTTTTTTTTGACCTTTGTGTACATTTTCCCAACTCTAATATATTTTTTTGAGGTAGAGTGACCAGAACTGCATGCGTTATTCAAGAGGTGAGTGTACCAGGGATTTATAGAGTGGCATTATATTTTCCTGTTTCATTAGATATAACTTTCCTAATTTTTGCTAATATGGTTAGATTAGTAGCCAGCTCTCTGTGATATATGCAAGGTGTAAGAGTCTGAGATCAGATCATGGTATGGGTTTAATTCATTATGATCAACTTGGGTTAATCACCACATGAGAAAATAGAGTAATTAAAGTGATCATACTATATATTATAAAGGTAACAGTATAACAAATAAAATACAGAATATGTTAAATACCATTATTATTTTGTATTACAGTAGTTTGAACACTAAAGTCATGCTACAAGAGTAGGTATGTAGCTGACCAGTTGTGGTGAAGCACCATGGTGTAAAGGCGCACAATATTCTGAAATGTCCACAAAGAGGAGTGCAGTAAGAAAGATTAAGTACTTATTAAGCATTTAATGAGGAAAGGTGGAGTTATAGGGCTAGATGCTCAATGGATGTACATAATTGGAGCTATGCTCATTTGCAACAGCTTGGGATCCAGCCATTAAAGTTTGCAAGGTCTCTTATGTATGATAAGGTTATAGAAAATAAGGTGACCAGGGTTATCAGGCTGAACCCACTCAATCCGTCTATTAAATACAAAAAAGTAGTAAAAAGACCCCTGAAAACATGCCAGAAACAAAATAAAGTTTTCTAGAAATCCCATAAAAATCATTTACTCAGATTATAAAGTGCTCTTATAGTTCCTATCAGTGTAAAATATTCTCTCTGTATTTTGGAAGGGCATTCCAATATAAAAAAAAATATATTGTTCTTAATTGTTTCAGATACAGTAGTAGAGAAAGTAACTCCTTCTATTCCTATTCTGAAAAAAAAATGGTTCTGCGCTAAAACTATTGGCAACATCTCTCTGCTTCCTGATGTAATAAAAGTTACTTGATAATATGAAAAATATCAAGGTTATTCCACCCTCTAAAAGTGAAAAGGCACTCTTATCACTAGACAAAGCTTCTTTATGGTGGTAGAAAGGTAAAAATATCTGCAAAGAATGGAAACATTCACAGAGTATTCTTCAAAGTTTATTTTCTATGGAAACATTAAATAATTATTCAATCTAATTTTCTAAAGGCTGTCTCAGTGGTGCAAAATTCAATCTGTGAATCTTTCTTGGCATTCCTCAGCCTTTTATTTTGAAGCTTTTGGTTTCTTATTAAAGAAAATGTAAATTGCTCAGAAAATGTTCTCTGTTTGCAGGAACAGGCAAACCTCCTAGGGAACAACCTACATCTCTCAGGCTGTGACCAATCATTTAGCTGTTGGAATGAAAAGATAGTACTAAGTCTCAACTTGTTAGAAAATGACAAGCTCAACTTCAAAAATATAAATTGCCAAATACTTGGCTCTTATTTACCATGGAGGAAAACAAATTCTTTCCTACTTTTTACATTTTCTTCATACCCCAAAGGATGGCTGGCTTTTATAAATGTATTGTGTGTAGTGCCCTGAGGGTACTTCTATTTGTATTATTACAGGTGGCGATGAGACTACAAAGAGAAGCTGAGCCATTCTATCTTGGATGAACTGTGAATGAGACACCCTACAATACAAACAGAGGCACCTTGAGGGCATCACTACATTTTTTTGTGTGTTATAAAAAATAAACCAGACAGAGATCTTTCAGCTGAACTGATCTCCAAAGGTTGAAATTTTGAAAGGACATTTTCCCCTACTTTGGCTCTCTCTCTCTCGGCATTATCAGTTTCTATGATTACAAGACTATCTTTCGTTTCTTTAGCTTACATCAGGACTTACGATTAGTCAGTACTCACATCTACCCTTTTATGATGACTGATTATGAAACTTCTCATGTTATAAAACTTTCATTTGGGAGGGTGATAACTATGAAATAGTACTTAAACCCAAATTCTTAGTTACAATAAAGATGACTTTTAGAAAGCTTGCATCAGAAGAAGTATTTCTGTGTTTTGTCTCTCTTTTACTGTAACTATTTCCTTTCTCTATGGTATCTAATCACCAGCATTTACCATATGACAGTTAATGTGATTAATTTACAATAAGTTGAGAAATACTTGCTATCTATGACCAACCAGGGGTTTTCTGTCCTGACCAGCGAAAATAGTATTTTGAAAGTCCTAATCAAATGAATGGTCAAAAATAAAATGTATCCTTGATGACAGCAAGAAGAATTTCAGTTATAGTCTGTGAGTTTCTTTGTTTGTGTTGTTTTTATTTTGCTTTTGTTGATTTTAAACACATTTAGTTGTCTTAATATAAAGGCTAATATATTTAGTATTCTTATCAAATGGAATAACCTGCTAAAAACAAGAGCCCAATCTGTAAACACATGCACATATGAATAACTTGACTCATACAGATAATTCAGTGGAAATACGCTTCTCCCCTAACCAATGAAACTAATAACCTACATAAGTGTTTGCAAGATTAGTCTCCAAGTAGCATTCTCCCTACGTTCCACATGTAGACGTGTGCAAGATCATTCTGTATGTGGATTTTCAATAAACCAACTGAAAACAAAACAGGTAGTTGCTGATTTTATCATTATGTACATGAACAACAATGCTAAAAACTAATCAGCACTTTCTTTGTTCATGTGATACTTCATCACTGTTGGTCTGTAAAGCACTGGCATGATCTTGATGGAAAGTTGTTTTCAATTTGACCTTCCACACAAAAAAAAAAAAATGGCAGGATCTTTATTTTTAGAATGTTTTTTATCTATCAATCAGGCACCTCTACATTTCACCTAGACCTATAGCACCTCATTCAACATGGATTTTCTGTGATCAGAGAAATCAGCATGAAACAGTTCATATCATTTATAAGAATATTATCTTTAATGGTTAAGGACTTCCCAGTTCTATAAGCCACTATTAATAGTGGTGGCTAATGACATCATGCTGTTTATAAGTGCCTCCATAAAAAGTCTCTATGGAAAATGTGGAGTGTCTTAAATTATTTAGATTAACCCTTTATTATTGATCATTTATTTAAATCAAATGGCAATTTAAATAATAAATAATCTGGATATAAATTCTAGACCAAAATTGGTGATTTCCTCACCATAGGTGCTCTCATTAAATGTTAAGTTATAATCACTTGTTAGGGGAAAAGGGGATGTGTGACTGTCAGTTGTCACAAAATTGACTAACTGATCACTATAATATCATTGCAGCAGAGAAAACTCCAATAGCAGCACTGTAATAAAGAAACTGGATGTAATCCTTTTTCATCGTTTTTTTTTTTATTGTGCTAACCAGCTCAAGTAGCATAAATATGACCTGTATGTCCAGCTTTATGGCTCTGGAGTTAGTCTTGTGTGATTATAGGGCATAGAGACTGGGAACTGGTGGATCTTAGTCATTCCTGTCTTTTTCTTCTACTGCATGTTAAAATGCTGCATTAATGTAATTTTCACTGAGCACGATGGACTTAATCGTGTGTTCATTGATATCCATTATGCAGCTCTCATGATTTAAAGTGGTGTAGAATCAGCTCTATGACAAAGCTCATAGAAATGGCAATTGAACTTGAAAGACACAAAAATCCTGACATACTGTATATGGATGAGTTAAAAAAAATCTCTTGTTCTTTAGCAAGATGTTAGTCTTCCTTAAGGGCACAGATAGGCTTCTTAATAAACCCTAAAAGTTTTCTTTGCCAATATATGAAATATGTCTTTAATTACCAGGCCTTTCTTCAGTTTAACTCATAGCTATCTGAGACTGATTAGTCACAGATTCCATTACACCAGTATTGTTGATGATGAATTTCATTTCAGATGATGATAATTGTTCTCAAAGCTGTTCATGAGTATGGTGGCAATGATTTTTTTATTATTTACTTGTTTTTATTATCTACAGAATAGAATTTGCATTCATAATACACATGCTGTAAAATACTGACAGACTCCTTTGCTTTTTCTGAGTGAAATCCATTTCCGTGCAAGGGGCCTACACAGGTACTCTTTAAATTCCAATTAAACTGTTTTTGAGGACTTAACACATAATATCCTCAAAGAAGGGCTTAACTGGGCATAGGCCTTCTGTAGGGCTGGGATTCATCTGTCATCATTAATTCCCAGTAGCATCCATGACTTGCTGTGCATCTTTCAGAGAAGAATGCATTATCCAGGAATTCCTAAGGAAGGAGAACCCACAGCAGGGGGAACCGTATTGAGTTCAAATAGACATGTTTTTAAAATGAAATATTTCATGTGTGTGGTTGCAAAAACATAACATACAATTTTGTTTGCAGTTAGCATGTTAAAAAGGATGCATTTAATTTTTATTTTGTTTTAACTGATATGGAAAAATGCTGCTTGCTGACTAGCATAATGATATGCTACTATGGGAACTATACCCAAAGTTTCAAATATAATCTGTACACAGGGTTGATAGATAATATCCCATTTAAGTCTCAAGAGTAAATTCTTACCTGGAAGTGAGAGAATATAGATCCTTCCTCTTTTGGTCTGAGACCAGACTTTTTTCTTAAAACTTATATCTCAGGGCTAAACCTATGTTCTTTATTTTTGTTAATGCTTAATATATTAAAATTACAGTCCCTAAACAAATTACATATCCTTTTAAAGCAACAATATTGTCTCTGAGGACTGAAATAATTCTAAATTGTTCAGTTTTAAATATATGTCTACAACCACAGTTATCATTGTTTTTCTCTTCTAATTGTAATAAAATATCTGATTTATTGTATTTTGCTCTACAAATGGAGTCATGCAAAATCATGAGTAATATAGTATAATATAGAAACTTCTAAAATTCTGACCCACCTAATCTTTATGCATAAGATAATAAAACTTTTAATTCTTTAATGATTAACTACATCTCATAGTATATCAGTTTTACACATCTATTCGATGCTCCTAGCTGTCCATATTATTTGATTAAACAGAACATTTTCTTTCTGTAATTGCCTACTAAATGATTGCACACACAGGTCTAGATTCTATCTCCCTCACTGAGTAAGGTGCAAATAAATATGAGTCAGTGTCTCAAGATGTTGGCATCAACTGGTGAAGACTTACAGATTCAGGCACTAATTAGACTGGAATGCAGAACAGAGAGGATATATTCCCCTAGGTTTGATGCTGACCTGTTTTGTGACCTTGGGAAAGTTACTTCGCCTCTCTTTACCTCACCTGTTCAATGGGCATAATGCTGTTTATACTCCTTTGAGATCTACACATGAAAAGAGCTATAACAGATAAGTAGTGGCAGTGGCAGCAGTAGCAATACCAAGAATTAACTAACATACTTTAAAAATCAATTTTTAAAACATTTTTTTCTTTCTCATGTTTTTTAATAACAAAATATGGAGGGGTTGTTTGTACAAATTATGAAACATCAGATTTTATTTGTATTATTTTTTGTTTAGACTCTTTGTATGGACCCGTGTGTCATAGACAGAGATACACAATCATTCATGCAAAACCTAGACTTGAAAGATTTTATTTTCAGAAAGTGTTCATATGCTATTTTTCTCAGCTCCTAGAAAAGTGTTAAATGAATTGACCTGTACAGGTTTCATTTGAATGGACCTGTGACAGCTACAATTGCAATACAGTTTCAGGCTTGACAACACATCTGTATAGTTTCAAGTGTTATAGGCTTTAGAACATCAGCACATTTTTGTTTTCATACTGTGGTTAACTATTTCCCTCGTGCCCACTGACAGTTGCTTTAACATATCCACAAGAAGCAGTAAATAGACTATACAGTAAAACATTTAGATTTATTTTTACTGCTCCAGTTCAGCAATAAAGCTTAGCAAGAATTTTGATCTCAGTTTGCATTATCTGTTGCATTTTCAGTGCTCTGTTGCAGCGCTCTCAACTTTTCCAGACTACTGTACCCCTTTCAGGAGCCTGATTTGCCTTGCATGCCCCCAGTTTCACCTCTATCAAATACGACTTGCTTACAAAATCAGACAGAAAAATGCAGAAGTGTCACAGCAAACTATTACTGACAAATTGTTTACTTTCTCATTTTTACCCTATAATTATAAAATAAATCAATTGGAATATAATATTGTACTTACATTTCAGTGTGTAGTATATACAGCAGTATAAACAAGTAATTGCCTCTATGAAATTTTAGTTTGTACTGACTTCACTAGTGCTTTTTATGTAGCCTGTTGTAAAACCAGGCACATATCTAGATGAGTTTTGTGTCCCCTGAAAGACCTCTGGGTACCCCAAGGGGTACGAGTACCCCTGGTTAAGAACCACTGCTCTATTAGGTCTAGAAACACTGAGCTAAATATATCATAAAAATGTATAGTCTTTGTGTATACTCTGTCTCTACATATTTCATATCTATTAAGAACTTGACCCGTCAAGGAGAGCCATGCAGAATGACCATACACCCACATATAGAACCAGTGGGACTTCACAAAAGTGTAAGGATCTGTCCCTGTGTGCTCCTTGCAGACTCAGACCTTAAATCTGTGTACCACTGTACAAGAAGCCCTTGTAACTCACAATCAAAAAGTTGACCTTCCGATCCTGAAGTAGTGCAAGGTGGCATCCATTTACTCTTGTGCTATAGATAGACTGAATATCTGCTTTAAGTCAGCTTGTCTGCAGTGTTAATAAATACATTGTTTTTTATAAATTTAGTCATAGCAGCTTGGAAGTGATGAGGAAGACATGAAAACAAAATGAAAACGAAGGTAACATTGACCCCGGTAGATTTCTTTTAATAGACTAATTATTTTAAGGGCACTCTCTTAGAGATGGGCCTGAGCTATGAAATTTGAACTCAAATCCACATCTCAAGTTGAGAGGTGCTTGGATTTGGTGTTTGGTTTGTATCCACTACAGAAATGTTAACAAGTTCCCACCCCTCTCTTTTAAGCTACGAGTAGCAAGTGAAAAGGGAAAAATCACAGCAAACGGAAGAGCCAATGCATCCTTTATATGGTCACACATGAGTAATCAAACACCTTAAATCACAAAAGAGTGATATAACCAGTGTTGTGCCTTTAGATACAGCAGCTGGCAAGGCACGACTGAGATTATGGAAGGAAAGATTATGTGTACTTGGAGACACTGAAAGAGATCTGAAACCCCAGGACTTTCCCGGAGGGGTCAATACAGACTGGTCAATGTAGTGATGTCTGAACCACCTCTGCACGCAAGCTGGCAGATCAAGAACTAATATGATCAAATGGACTTCTCTAATGACAAATATATGCAAGGAAGGTGAAGTGCAAACCGGGGAGCATCTACTTGTTTGCCTACTCTTTGGGTAGATCTGTATGAAGGAGGATCTCGCTCTAGTGATGGAAAGAGTCATTGCTTTTGCACAGTTCTGGAAAAACATCTAGTTTGTGACAAGGACACGAGAAGAAGATGACTTTATAACTTAATTTGAAGAAACCTAATATGGACAGACTGAATTTTTTTCATTGAAATATCCAAATACCTGAACACACAAGCAAGTTGCTAACCTAAAGAAATGAAATACGATTTCAGAAATTTTATTTGAAGAAGCTTAAAGACAGACAACACTGCATCAAGTTCAGCCTAGACATAAGCAGACACAACCATTGAGGGAGGAAGGCACATAAAAATTATGAGCAAAAGAGGTGTGTAAGTATTATTTTATAAGTCAATTACAGGGATTTTTTTCAAAGAATCCTATATTTTCTAAATTAAGAGACACACCTTCTAAAATGAAGGACAATGATTTACTGATATACTACGCTCACCTTACTCACTGAATATTCACATTAATGCAACTACTCAGAAGCAAGTATGATTTGACAGTGCCAGCATAGAAAGAAAAGACTAGCTGATATATAAGGACTAGATGATGTTTTAGTATCATATATCATATATACAAATATATCATGGGTAGATTACAAAGTAAGTTAGAAACATTAGCAATAAGTTACTAGTCCCCATTTAACATTTTGAATCAAATATTTCAAAACCTAACAATACACTTGTATCTTAGGGCCCTATCTTGCAAAAATGTTCATACTTACATGCTTAACCTTACATCTGTGTAGTCCCATTGAATTCATATGTGTTTGCAGGATCAGAGCCAATGTTAATACTATTTAAACAACAAAAGGATAATGCAAGATAGTACAAGTGAGCTTCTTTGAAGAAGAGTGATCAGTATGAATACAAAAGGGGAGATGAGAACTATGGTATTATCAGCATCAATATTGTTGCAAAAATGATTATAAATACAATTATAATTTATTTTTAGGTTAGGCTGGAAAATCCTAGGATCTCTCTGCTTTCTGTCAATGTGACAGACCCCAAGTGTCAAGGAAAAGATTTAATCTTTTCTTGTTATAATTGAATTGCTATTGTAATTTAAGATATTAACAGCTTCTCTAGTTAAACACCAGATTATTTAGACTGCATATTCCTGGAAAGGGGATATAAAATAACCTTGGTAAGCAGAGAGAAACAGTGGAATTTAATTTGAATTTAAATATTCTTAATATGCATTAATTTGCTTGTCTAAAGACCACTCCATAAACAACTTCTTTTAAATACCTGAGCGGGAAAAAAATCTCTTTACTTTCATAAACTCTGGAATAGGCTTCCAAGGTAGGTTGTGGAATAACCATCATTGGAGGTTTTTTAAGAACAGGTTAGACAAACATCTGTATAGGATGGTCTAGGTTCACATGATTCTGCCTTCACATAGGGGGAGGGATAAGATGACCTCTTCAGATCCTTCCAGCTCTATATTTCTATGATCCTATGATAGAACACAGATTTCATAACTTTGTCCATTAATAAACTGTTCAGGTTATCCATGATGGGCAGCACAGCATGGGAAGGAGGTGACTAGCCCTCTGTGGAGAAAGAAGTGGTTCGAGACTATTTAGAAAAGCTGGATGAGCACAATCCATGGGGCTGGATGCACTGCATCCGAGAGTGCTAAAGGAGTTGGCAGATGTGATTGCAGAGCCATTGGCCATTATCTTTGAAAACCCATGGAGGTCCCGGACAACTGGAAAAAGGCTAATGTAGTGCCCATCTTTAAAAAAGGGAAGAAGGAGGATCCTGGGAACTACAGGCCAGTCAACCTCACCTCAGTCCCTGGAAAGATCATGGAGTAGGTCGTCAAGGAATCAATTCTGAAGCTCTTGGAGGAGAAGAAAGTGATCAGCAACAGTCAGCATGGATTCACTAAGGGCAAGTCATGCCTGACTAATCTAATTGCCTTCTATGACAAGATAACTGGCTCTGTGGATGAGGGGAAAGCAGTGGACGTGTTGTTCCTTAACTTTAGCAAAGTTTTGACATGGTCTCCCACAGTATTCTTGCCAGTAAGTTAAAGAAGTATGGGCTGGATGAATGGACTGTAAGATGGATAGAAAGCTGGCTAGATTGTCGGGCTCAACGGTGATCAATGGCTCCATGTCTAGTTGGCAGCCGGTATCAACTGGAGTGCCCCAAGGGTCGGTCCTCGGCCAGTTTTGTTCAATATCTTCATTATGATCTGGAGGATGGTGCGGATTTCATCCTCAGCAAATTTGCAGATGACACTAAACTGGAAGGATTGGTAGATATGCTGGAGGGTAGGGATAGGATACAGAGGGCCCTAGACAAATTAGAGGATTGGGCCAAAAGAAATCTGATGAGGTTCAACAAGGACAAATGCAGAGTCCTGCACTTAGGATGGAAGAATCCTA
The DNA here is from genome assembly GCF_965140235.1 of Caretta caretta. Taxonomy (NCBI): domain Eukaryota; kingdom Metazoa; phylum Chordata; order Testudines; family Cheloniidae; genus Caretta; species Caretta caretta. Next base: position 59,420,907 of record NC_134209.1, read on the forward strand.
TGCACCGTTAGAGACTAGGGACCAAATGGATAGGAAGCAGTTCTGCAGAAAAGGACCTAGGGGTTACGGTGGACGAGAAGTTGGATATGAGTCAACAGCGTGCCCTTGTTGCCAAGAAGGCCAATGGCATTTTGGGATGTATAAGAAGGGGCATTGCCAGCAGATTGAGGGATGTGATATTTCCCCTCTATTCGACATTGGTGAGGCCTCATCTGGAGTACTGTGTCCAGTTTTGGACCCTACACTACAACAAGGATGTGGAAAAATTGGAAAACGTCCAGCAGAGGACAACAAAAATGATCAGGGGACTGGAACACATGACTTATGAGGAGAGGCTGAGGGAACTGGGATTGTTTAGTCTGCGGAAGAGAAGAATGAGGAGGGATTTGATAACTTCTTTCAACTACCTGAAAGGGGGTTCCAAAGAGGATTGATCTAGACTGTTCTCAGTGGTAGCAGATGACAGAACGAGGAGTGATGGTCTCAAGTTGCAGTGGGGGAGGTTTAGGTTGGATATTAGGAAAAACTTTTTCACTAGAAGGGTGGTGAAACACTGGAATGTGTTACCTAGGGAGGTGGTGGAATTTCCTTCCATAGAAGTTTTTAAGGTCAGGCTTGACAAAGCCCTGGCTGGGATGATTTAGTTGGGGATTGGTCCTGCTTTGAGCAGGGTGTTGGACTAGATGACCTCCTGAGGTCCCTTCCAACCCTGATAGTCTATGATTCTATGATAAACCAAACAGTATTTACCAACCCTTAAACAAAACTCCTTTGCCCATCTGCAAACTGATTGTTATCTCTGATATCCTCAGATTTACTACTGATTTGGGGAATAACATACTTTGATTTTAGTTTGCCCAGAGAGCAGTGTCTTCACCAATGTCGACCCACTCGCAAAGATATCTCTGTTGAAAGATCTCTGCAGAGAGCCATACCAAAGAGATTATCACTGAAAAAGACCCACTGATTATTGTTTGCGTCTGTTTTGTCTTATTTTTCCCTTTCTTTAGTAATAAAATAGTCATAGTTAATATTTGTGATTATTTAACTTGCCTTTAATAATGGTGTCCCCTAAAACATGGAAAGAATCCCAAATAACTGAAGTAGTGGGACACTTCCAGAAACTGGGATTAAGAGAGACAACTATTAAGGTTTGGCCTACCATTTCTGCTTTTTCTAGAAAAGTGTGGCGGGAGGGCTCTACTCACTGCTGCGATGGCACCTCCACTTGGCCACTCTGGGGAATAGCTCACAAGGCCAATGCCCCCCTCCCATGGTTGCATGCAATCCCTTCACCTCTCTCTCTTTGTCTGCAGCCCCTCCTCACTTATAAGGCCAGCTGAGCTCCTTTCCCAGCTGGACTTCACCATCAAATCAGGCCCTAGAATGCCCTGGCTTTCCTCCATATGCAGTCTATAGATTAATTGGCCTATTTCATCCCTTTGGGCCTTGTGTGGGGCAATTACTTGTTGCTCAGAAAATGAAAATATTACTTTCAATCCCACGGGAAGAAAGGTAAAGGATGAACAAGAGTAGTAATATTAAAATACTAAGCCAGAGCCAAAAAAACAAAACAAAACAAAAATCATGTTGTGGAAGAATAAAGAAAACACAGTAATAAGAATTACCAAACACTTCCCAAAAATGAAGGATTATTAAAATGAAATTAAATAATCTGAGACAAATCATGTGACAGAATAATGTATAATATGCCTTATTTTGAGTCCACCCATACTAAAATCCTAGATATCTCCAGGCTTGCCAAATGTCCAGTTTTCGACTGGGATGCCCAGCCGAAAAGGGACCCTGGTGGCTCCGGTCATCACTGCTGACCAGGCTGCTAAAAGTCTGGTCAGCGGTGCATCAGAGCTAAGGCAGGCACCCTGTGTGCCCTGGCTCTGAACAGCTTCCTGGAAGCAGCCAGCATGCCCCTGTGGCCCCTAGGCGCAGGGGTGATCAGGGAAGCTCTGCAGACTGCCTCTGCCCCCAGCACCCAGCTGGGAACCGCGGCCAGTGGTTGCTGAGGGGGCAGGGCCTGTGGGCGCAGGCTAATGTGCACCACCTCCTGACTGCATTTCCACCTAGGGGCTGGACATGCTGTCCGCTTCTGGGAGCAGCGTAGAGCCTGCCTTAGCCCTGCTGAGCTGCCGACTGGGAGCTGCCTGAGGTAAGTGCTGCCCTGCCAGATCCTGTACCCCAACCCCCCTGCCCCAGGTCAAAACCCACTCCTGCACCCTAGCTCCCTCCCAGACCAGGCACCCGAACCCCCTGACCCAGGTCGTAACCCCCTCCCACACCCTAACTCTCTCCCAGACTCCACATGCCCACCTGAACCCCAACCCCCTGCCCCAGGCCAGAACCCCCTCCTGCATCCAAACTCCCCACTTGAACCCTCACTCCACACTCCCTCCCACACCCCAACCCCTTACCCCAGCCTCGAACCCCCTCCCAGAGCCCACACCCCTCGGCCCCAGCCCAGAGCCCCCTCCAACATCCCAAAGCCCTCATCCCAAGCCCCACACCAGAGTCTGCACTCCCAGCCAGAGCTTGCACCCCCTTCTGCACCCCAACCCCCTCCCCCAGTCCAGAGTCCCCTCCCATATCCTGAACCCCTCATTTATAGTCCCATCTCAAAGTTCACATCCCACGCTGGAGCCCTCATTCCATCCTGCACCCCAACCCCCTTCCCAGCCCAGTGAAAGTGAGTGAGGATGGGTGAGAGTGGGCAACTGAGGGAGGGGGGCTGGGGTTTGTGGGGGTGGGGCCTCAGATAAGGGGTGGGGCATCTGGGAAGGGGTGGGGCAAGCTGTTTGGTTTTGTGCATTTAGAAAGTTGTCAACCCTTGATATCTCTGAAATTATATCAGGTGTGGAACTAAATCAGGGGGTCTATCACTGGCTCATTTAAACTATATGCCTATCCCAAATCCTCAGGTCTGAGTACCCCTAAATTAGTCTGCTCAAGTTTCTTGCTCAACTAAATTGAATAAAACCCTTGTAACATTTGACAAAACAACAAATCACTCAGAATCAAATGGAGAGATGCACAGCATCGTACTGGGGTTGGTTTTAAATTACTCGGGTTAAAATCAAGAGTGTTAGAAAGAAACATATTATGAGCCATTATACATTCTAAAAGTGAAGTCACCAATATAAGATGGGTTACTTAGTGAGCTTTAATGTATGTGACTTTTAATGATATAATATTGCCACAATTAGAAAAAAACTGCTAATACAATCATAAGTAAAAGTCATCTATCACAAAGGTGATCAGAGCTCCAATGTCAGTCATACAAAAATTATTTCACAAAAGGACTTTAATGGGAGTTACACATGTGTAACCCAGGACACAAATTAGCCCAAAGTGCATTATATCAGTTGGTGAAACCCCTATAGTTTGATTATCCAGTGCAGCAGGATGAAAAATCAAAACTTCAAATGAGTGATCGAATTGGCTTCTGACAAAAATACACTGTGGCTCCCTGTCTAACAACGTACTCTGATCCTGCAAATCATGCAGAGGCATTTGCATGACAAATACATAGCGTTGTACAAGACAGATTCAGCCATTTGTTAACAGTTTACAGTCATGTGGAGTTCAGCTGCCACCGTTTGTCATCTGTATTGTATATAGTTTGTGGATATATTGAGAATTGTTTGCAAAGAACCAGTCTCATGCGGTGCTTCTGAAAATGACTTCAAACTGGTTTGTAGTCAGCTGACTTGACATTTCAATGTACACAAATTATGCAGAACATTTTTTTTGCTCAGTAGCACCCATATTTTGTGCCCATGCATACTCTTTGATGTGTGCACAGCAGAAGAACAAGCTGATGCATTTGAGACCCCAAGAGCACCTCAATGCCAGGTAGCAAAGGGTTCCCTCATATGTAACAGTAACTCTCAACTCAGCCTGACCTCCTCACTACACCCCTCACACTGTGGGTAGGATATTTGTTCATGTGTCTTGTAATATAGCATTTGGAAACTAGTGACACATGGCTCATTAATATCATTGTACATTATATGTATTAGCACTATATGTGAAGTGATGGATATCTTCCCTGAATATGGTTTTAAGTCTCTAACTAAACAAAGGAAGAAAACAGGTTTCCTTCCAGGGAGAGGCCACTGGAAATTGCAGGCAAAACACCTGCCCTGTAATTCACAAGAGGGACAGTACAGAGAGTGTACAGTGACCAACATAGCATTTTCTGCCCCCCTACAGGCATTGTCTCTCACTCTTTTTTCTGCAAAATGAAGGGGGCAACGTTAGAGGAACCTTCTGCCCCATTTGCTGGGACTGCCTTGGTGCAGGAGCATAGATGATATTCCTACTCCCTTTAGTTACAGAATTTAGACACTGAAGAAGATAAGGTCCTGATGTCTTTACTGTATGTAAATCCTTCTAACAACATCCTCCTATCAAAATTATGGTGTGCATATGAGCACTGACACATGGATCAAAGATGGCTGAAGGAAAACAAAGGTAATAGAAATGGCACATACTAAGTTGCAGGAAGGTTTCTAGAGTGTTGATCCAGGTATCAGAGTTAGGCTTGGAAGAAGGGATAGGAGCATATTAATGCCATTTGAATAGGATACTAAATTATGAGGACAGCTAAATCATAGAATGGGACATAAATATGAGAAAACAGAAAACAGTGAGATATTCATCTTGGGAAATGCAAAATAATATACCAGATGAGAAGTTCTTGTGCTGGCCATCTGCATAAGGATGAATTTTATTCTTCATGCACATCACGCAAACCTGATTGAACAAATTCCTGTACAGCAGTGCACAAGCATGCATGGGCTGCCAATGTGGAGGAGACAGGGCTGGGCAAATTTGCTGCAGTCTTAGTGTATGCTACTTCATCCATTCTACATCTGCCTTCCTCCCAACCCCTCTAAGACCGATTCCTTGGCTCAGCTATTTGATTGGGAATTGGGGGCTGGATTTGGATTAAGTGAGCTATCAATGTGTAGTATTTGACTATCAGCATTTGCCTTTTATCATCCCACAGTATTATCATATTACAGAACTTATTGATTTATTCAAAGAAAGTCAAGTTCACTCTTGACTGGACATAATTTTCTGCAATGCCTGCTGTAGATATAGTCTGAGATCTTATAGTGCTCAGTGTTTAATTTCCCTCTAACCTCTTCTATTATTTCTGTTTAACCTCTTTTGGAACCATGTTACAGGGTTTTAAGTTAAAGTAAATTTACTTGTGTCAAAAACTTACACATTTTTGAAGATGCAGCTGTCTGGTTTTTTCCTCATGTTTAAAACTAAAATGAAATGAGGTACTGTATTCACAAAAGAACTCATCACATCTTTGGGAAAGGAAGAGCTGCTTTTAATAATTTTCAGGCTTCATTTAAACTAGACAGAGAACTGAAGCTCATGTATAGAGATAAGTCAAAACCAATGAAACTCCATGGACAAAAATATTTGTGAACAAGATTTTGTTATATTTTTACTGAAGATGGGCATGAGCTGTAAAGTTTAGTTGCAGATCTGAATTACCTCAGTGTTTGAGATTGTTCCAACCTGGGCTGTTGGCTAAGCCCAGCAGGAAGTGATCGCATGTATGGATTTTGATGTTTTTCCCAGCACAGGATTTTGATTCAGGCCATCTCTAATTTTTGTAAAATAATAAACCAAAAATACATTAATTTTCTTCTATTTACAGTGACTGGGTCAAGGAGATATTCCGCTCCAACATCCAGCAGGAGAAACGCTTTGACTTTGCCAGATAAGTTGCTCTGGTGGAGGGCTTTCTGCTCTCCAAGAGAACCTGCTGTACTTGACTAGAGCAGCCTTGTTCCTCTGGAGTCAGCCATGCAGCATCCAAGCTGCGAGGTGGAGAGAGGCAAGGTTCGGGTGCAGGAGCAGACTGTGATCCTGTGAGAATAGGTTAGGGCGGCTGGGAAGTGGCGAAGGGGCTGCTACGCCCAGTCCATGAGCATGCCAAACCAATGCTGGCGAGCCCACACTGCGACGATCATAATGACCCTTGCCTTGTCCCTCTTGATTTTTGAGAGGACTTTGCTGATGAGCAGAATTGGTGGAAAGGTGTACATCATGTCTCCTGACCATGACAGGAGTAAGGCATCGGAAAGTGAGCCTCTGCCGAGGCCTTGGAGAGAATAGAATTGATGATATCATCTGTTCTGTCTGGTGGTAAACAGGTCCACTTGGGGAGCTCCCCACTTCTGGAAGAGCATCCTGACAACCTCCAATGAAGGGACCACTCATGGTGAGAGAAGAAAGATCTACTGAATCTGGACACCAAGGAAGTGCAAGGCTTCTAGGTGGACGGCACGCTGAATGCAGAAGTCCCACAGATGGAGGGACTCCTGGCAGAGATCCAACGAACAAGCTCCCCCATGTCTGTTGGCATAGAATATGGAGGTTGTGTTGTCCGTCAACACCTGCACTACCTGACTGAACAGTTGGGGAAGGAAGACACCGCAAGCCAGACTGAGGGTTCTGAGCTCCCTGAAGTTTTTATGTAACATGCACTCCTCTCGAGACCATAACACCTGAGTCTGCAGTGTACTGAGATGTGCTCCCCAACTGAGGTCGGATGCATCTGTAATCAGGGAGACTGGGTCATTGGCTTGTGAACGGTGTTAGGATATAGATATTCAGGCCTGTCTATAAAGGCCTATACTTTAAGAATTTAGGTGTATTCTTATCACTTGGCTAGTTAGAGGTATAAAAGAAAGAATCAAAATCACTGTCTGCCAGTGTAAGGGCCTTTTCTTACTGTGACAGTCTGAGGCCCTGTGCTTAGGCTAAGGCCTTTGGCTAAGCAGCAGAGGCAGCCATAAGCTGGGAAGCGACAGGTCACATCCTCACATTCCAAATTAGTCACATTGAAAGAAGGTGCTATTGGGCTGTTAGGAATACAATCCTGTCCTGAATACAATCCTGTCCTGATAATGCCTATCACCTCCAGAGAAAGGGAGTGCCTAGAGAATGTAAAAGGAAACAGCATCTTGTCTGGCAAGAACTCACTTATCAATACTGGGATGTGAAATCCTCACTCCTGTATTGTTTTGTCATTATAGTTCCCACTTTGTTATTGTTTGTCTGTATAATCTCTGTCTGGTTCTATGATTGTTTCTGTCTGCTGTATAATTAATTTTTCTGGGTGTAATCTAATTAAGGTGGTGGGATATAATTGGTTAGCTGATCATGTTACAATATGTTAGGATTGGTTAGTTAAATTTTAGTAGAATGATTGGTTAAGGTATAGATAAGAATATTACTATATAAATTAGGGACAAACAGGAAGTAAGTTGGGATTCGAAAATAAGGAAAAAGGAACTTGTATTTAGCTTGCTGGAAGTTCACCCCAATAAACATCGAATTGTTTGCACCTTCGGACTTCGGGTATTGTTGCTCTCTGTTCATGCGAGAAGAACCAGGGAAGTGGGAGAGTGAAGGAATAAGCTCTCTAACAAACGGCACACCTTCCAACACCAGAATCAGGTTGTACCACCACTGCAAGGAGGTAAATACCTGCGGCAGGATCATTGTCTAGGTGATGTCTGGCCAGGGAGTTGAGCGATGGCTGCCACGTCTGGAGGGGACGCCTTCTGAGTCTCTCATGTTGGATAACCTACATGCATGCTGCCATGTGTCCCAATAGTCTGAGACAGACCCAGGCCATGGTGAGTGGATGGGCAGTGACAATGGCAATCAGATCTGACATTGCCCTGAACCTGGTCTCTGGCAGGAATGCTCTGGCTCTGGTAGAGTTGAGTACGCTTTGATAAAATCTGTCTGTTGGACCGGGATCAACGTTGATTTTTCTTCGTTTATCAACAGACCCAGAGCTTAACAAGTGGCTCAAAACGTCTCGATGCTGTACTGGACCTGGACCCTAGAGCAGCCTTTGATGAGCCAGCGATCGAGGTTCGGGTAGATCCTGATACCCCGACATCTACCACCATGGACATGCACTTCGTAAATACCTTGGCTCCACTGGTTGGCCAAAAGGTAGCACTACAAATTGGTAGTGTGCGGTCCCAACTAAGAAATGTAGGAACTGTCTGTGTCCATGGAATATCAATATGTGAAAGTAAGCATCTTTCAGGTTGAGGGCAGTGTAGCAGTCTCCCAGATCCAGGGAAAGAATGAGGGAGGCCAGGGAGACCATGCAAAACTTCAAATTCTTGAATGCTTGAGGCTCTGCAGATCGAGGATGGGGCGTAGACCCTCCTTGGCCTTTGGGATCAAAAAATAGCAGGAGTAAAACCCTTTCCCCCTCAAGTGCAGAGGAAGGTCCTCCACAGCTCACACCCACAGAAAGCCCTGCACCTCCTGAGCGAGCAGCTTCTCATGAGAAGGGTTGCTACCTTGAAGATGGATGGGGAGGGAGGATAAAAATAAACTGGAGGTATATCCTCCTGCTACTGTGCTGGGGACCTGCTGGTCCAATGTTATAGAGGCCCAGGCAGCTGGAAAAAAAGCAGGAGTGCTGGATCCAGGGCACAGGCTGGAAGGTCACCCTCGAGCGCAACCTCAAAATGCCTGCTTATTATCCAGTTGGTTGTGGGTAGAGCTGAAGTGAGAGGGGCGGGGGGGGGGGCCTTATCATAGATCATAGAATACCAGGGTTGGAAAGGACCTCAGGATGTCATCTAGTCCAACCCCCTGCTTAAAGCAGGACCAATCCCCAATTTTTGCTCCAGATCCCAAATGGCCCCTTCAAGGATTGAACTCACAACCCTGGGTTTAGCAGGCCAATGCTCAAACCACTGAGCTATCCCTCCCCCCATTAGCCCTTGCCCTTCTTGTGGAAGGCTCTGATTGAGGTTGGGTCCCAAAGCTGTGGGACTGTTGTGGCTTAAACTGCTTCCTTGCACACCCTGGTGTATAAAGTCCAAGTGAGCACAAGGTAACCCTAGAGACTTTAGGCCACATAATTTATTGTCTGTTCTGAGAATAGTACCAGGCCATCGAATGGGAGCTCCTGGATGGACTGCTGAACCTGACAACTGCAACCAGGATGCACACCTCACAGAAATAGCTGAAGCCATGATCCAAGCTGCTGAATTTGCAGCATCTGAGGGCTGCCTTTGCCACAGCCATACCCTCATCAAGGATAGCCAGCAATTCCTTCATGAACTCCTCTGGAAGTAAGTCCATGAACTTGGCCATGGACTGCTAAATACTAAAATCATAGCGGCCAAGCAAGGTCTGATGGTTGGCTATTCTCATCTGGAGGCTGGATGTAGAATACATTTTTCTACCAAAGAGATTGAGCCTCTTTGCTTCCTTATTCTTAGGCGGCAGTCCTGGTTGGCACTGTCTATCATGCTCATTAGCTGCCAACACAACCAGTGAGATTGGGGCAGGGTGAGCATGAAGATATTCAAAACCCTTATTGGGGATGTAGTATTTTCTTTCTGCCCGCTTGGAGATGGGGGTAGGGAGGAGGGTGTGTCCATAGGACCTTGATTAGTTTCTCCACTCCCTCATGTACTGACAATGCCACTCTGAAGAGGGCTGCTGCACTTAATATATCGAACCGGGAGTCTGAGGGCTTCGCCAGCTCCTCGGCCTTTGCATCATCCTGGCGGACCTCATGAGGAGCCCTGCTATCATCTCATCGGGCAAAGATGATGAGGAGACAGGTACAGGTGGGTCTGCCAACTCCACCATTCAGCCAGGGGAGCCTTGGTTGAGGCTGGCTGTCCTTGGGGAGCTTGCTTTGGCTCTGCGTCAGAGGAAGGTGGGAGACCATCGTCAACCATCTTTTGGATTCCCCTGAGACCGATTGTTGCTCCTGCCACCAATGAGGGAACCCCCAGAGGTTCCATAGTTGCCAGATGGACCAGAGGGGAATCCTGATCTCCCCAGTGGGTGACCTTGGCCTGCAGGCACATCTTCTTCCTCATTGTCAGAGCCCGAGGAGGAGAGATTTGTCTGGGGGAATAGGACAATACCAAGGCTGCCTGTCTACACCTTTCCCATTGTCTTTCTCTGCTGACCTATGTTGGGGACCTGTATTGGGATGATGGCTTTCAGTGCCTCAACTCCGATGACCAGCGGAGGCATTCGATGGATTGGTGATAGTGCCCCGGCAATTCACGCCTCATGCTTTGAGAATGGTAACACTCTGCAGACCAGGACTGGGAGCGAGAGGATCAATGTCTCTGAGATTGTTGATGTGCTCATGGTGACCCATACAGGTGATCCAGAGTCCGGCGACAGGGCTCCGGGGATGGGCGTCTCAACCCTCCAGAGCAGTGCCAACGACTGGGAGACTGACTTGGGCAGTCCCAGCACCGGGGTTTTGGGGCCTGGTGATGTGCCTCTGCAGATCTGCACCAGACTGACAGCAATCGATGCTGGGACCCTGAGGAATGTTGTCTAGAGTCTGGGGACTGATGCAGGACAGTCTGGCAGGTAAAGCTGATCTGCATCTGAGGGCTGGTGGCGCTGTTCAGGCGAGTGCTGGCATGGCACCCCATGTGACAGGGAGTGGCGCCGCACTGATGGAGACCCAGGGCAGGTTTACCCCTCAAATGGGTCACCGGCATTGGTGGCACCAAAAGGGACAGTAGGTCCTTAGTGGCCTGAAAGGCCTCCAGCGTGGATGACACCTCCAGGTACTGAGTGCCTCTGCAGCTTCCCAGGGTGGCGGGCAGGTCTGGAAATGGGCTCGACAGTTCAATGAGAGCTGGTGCCTGGCCACCATCCAGAGGGGAAGAGCTGCCCTGCGTGGGTCTTTCCTCTCTTCAGGCTCTCTCCTTCCCTTTAAGGGATGTAGGAGAACACCCTCTCCCAGCCTTTCTTTGCTTTTTAGTCAATGGATCCCCGGGGAGGGGGCTTAGCGCCAGTTGGCGGTCACACTGAGGCTGCGGGGCTTGAAGCAGAGTCTGATCTCATCAACTCCAAGGCTGGTGCAAGGGCAGACTCCATAAGGAGCGCTGGAAGATAATGTCCCACTCCTTTTTGTTCCATGGCCTGAAGCCCTTGCAAATGCGACACTTATCACTCATGTGGGTTTCCCTGAAACATTTCAGGCAACTTCTATGGGGATCACTGACTGGCATAGGTTTCTTGAGGGAATCACAAGGCTTGAAGCCTGGGGATTGGGGCATACCCTGTTCCTAGGCTAAGTCCCGTAAGTCTCCATCAGTTGTCAACGCAGAATTACTTTCCAGTGTTACATAGGGAACTGCATATTTCTGAACACATTTAATGTTTGAATGGTCTCAAAATGTTCCATACATTCCCACCTTGAATTTCTCCACTCTATTTCTGTCTGAAGTATTCTTCCAGGAAAAGGAATCCAAGAAAAAGCATAATGCTAAGTATATAAATGAAAATAGATTATTTTTTCTGCTCTGAATACAATCAAACACAAACATGATCGATAAAACAGGAAAAGATGAAAAAGAAAGAAAAATCTTTTAAAATGTCAGTATCAGCCACCTGGATTCTACATTAAACCAATTCCCTTTCCTATCTGTCAAGTGAATCCGAGTTGTTTACTCTCTTATGAGCCTATTGGAAACCTGCACAGCACACATGTATTGCACATGTAGCTGAGCTTCAGGGCAACTCTGTGTATCTTTTTCAAGGAGAAGAAAGAAAAATTGTCCCTATTAGGTCTTTTTGTTACATCTCTACTGTAAGGTTGTGTATGTAATTAATATTTCAATTATACATTTTATTATTAAAATGAGTTTGTAGAAACTTTTCTATCTTCTTTTCATCAGGACCACAAAACAAAAGAAAAAACAAGGGATCATTCAATAATGCTACAGCATATCTGCCAGAGAAATGAACTCCACTAAGCAAACCTCTCCAAGATGGTGAGCTCCCAGCTGTTCACTCATTTGGCTCACATTGATGAGCACATTGAAAATCATGCCACTGAGCTGCCAAAACATTTCCCACTGCTCCATGCACAGAGCCAACAGAGCTGCTAAAACCATAAGGTGATGTTCAAAATGAGATCATTCAGAATGTAGTTCTTTCTTCTTCTTAGAGTGTGTGAGAGAGCATATATTTCAGCATCGAGAGACTTGGAAACGCACAGAAACAGAGATAAAGAAAAACTAATTAAGCTCTCTGTATGCTTGTGAGTTTTGCAAGTCTTTTTAAACAGCAAAATATCTTGCTCACCAGCCGCCTTTTGCAGGATCCCAGAGGGCTACCATCATCATCTAGGTAGAAGTGAGAAAAAGATTGAAAGTGTGACCAGATGCATTCATAATTTGGGAGTGGGGAAGAGAAGGAGGAAATGAGATGCATTAGATATGACAGCACCAGGAGTCTTAGAACACATAAATGTAGACAATGGTCTGCTTTGTGATATAAATACAGGTGGCACTAAGAAAAGGTGATATTTCATTATCTAGATGAGATTTATTTTCTCTTTTAATGCTATTTTAATTTTAAAAAAAAAATTGTTAAAGTTGATTCACACTCTTGATATTTTATTTTATATATATCAAAAGCTAACAAACCTTCTGTGTAGCCTAGGCATCTTAGCCTCAGTTTGCCTTCACTGAGCAAAGCTCTTGCCTCCCTAACGTCCCCATGCTACCGTCACTGAAGTTGATTGCAACTTCACCATGGATGTCAGCATATGGAGAACAGAGCCCTAAGACAAAACTCAGTGGTCACTCTGAAGTCCCTTAGGCTATCACTTATCTATTTTTACCCATACAGGACCCTATTTTCCTAAGCACTTTCACTCATTGACTTTGATTATTTTGTATTCTCATTAAACTACCTTGTGCTGCTTCCTATTTTCTACAAGGGAGAAACTGAGGAAGATAAGTAGCCACTGTAGAAAAAACCTCTAATACCATTTTTTGGAAATTGCTGTGGACTTTACATTCACTCGAACCAATGTGTAACATGCCTGCACCTTTATTATAAGGGGGCAGATTTGGCTAATAAACATATCTCAGATTTTGAGCTGTGCCGTAGCAGAGAAGAGAATCAGGATCATAATACTGGAACAACAGAGGCTGCAGGAATGTGTGTGTGTGTATGTATTATATAAAAATATATATAAAGCAAATCCATGAATATCTTTCCTGCAGACTCTGTTTTTCCTGTATTATGATATATACACACACATGCATACATACACACACACCCACTCATCACACAAAATCCCAGGAGAGCTTTATAATATCAGTGATTGTGAACAAGAATGGAATTCTACAAAAACAAAACAAACCCACTTTCCTTCCCTTAGAAACAGCAATAGCCTCCTTTACTTTTTCATAGTAGTTCCCTGTACTTCTTGCAAGCAAATGGACAACATATTTTACTACTCAGAATGTATGTAGAAATGCATATAGTTTAAAAAAATGGGTATGGACATGTTTATTAAAATAAAACATTCATTTTTAAACAGAACAATTATTCCTTTTATTCCCCAGAATAAACATTTACTAAAACTAGAAAGCCTGAAGAGTCAAACAGAACACCAGATCTCCAGTAAAAGGAGACTGAAACATCACCCTTACTTGTGAATTCTCTCTGTTCTTGTTGGTATTGTATTTTGTGTATAAATCTTAGAAGTGTGATTCTCCACTGCCCTGCACCTTTGTACTATAGTCATTTAGATCAGTGCAAAGTGAATGCACAGTGGGTGTAAAACAATATAAAAACAGAATGCCAGCATGTTTCTCTCTCACACACACATACTTTGTAATCACTACAAAGCTGTAAATGATTATGAAAAAAAATGCAAGGTAGTGGAGAATCAGAGCCTTTGGCCCAAATTCTGCAGTTATCAATAGACCTCAGAGTTTTGAAAAAATAGGGACTGCAGAATTTGGCTCTACACACATTACTCATGCACTGTTGGATAAAAAAAAAAAAAAGAAAATGGGTGAGTGCAAGCACCATTTACATGGTAATTAACAGCCCTTTAAAGGAAAAAAATGTTTCTGTGCATCGGAAATAGGGGTCATAATCTCTTCTATATTGCTTTTAGCAACAGCAGTAGTTGCTACATATTTTACATTTATTCTGAAGGTCAGTAGACAGGAAATCTCCCCCAATACTACAAGGTTACTGCAAGACTCTATATAGAGAACTAAATATTCTTATTTAGTATGGGTAAGAGAGAGGTGGTGATGTGGCACTGAAAAATGGCCAGATAATTAAAATTGCAGAATTAATAGAATACAGAGTAGCCAAAATTTGAAAAGGATTAGTAAGAGAGCTTTACAGTCTGACTTGCAGAGTGAAAAATGTTTGATAGTTGTGGCTATTTCCTTCAATCTGTGAATATGTAATCAATTCACTGTAGTCATCTTTCAATTTTTGAAGCTTTTTGAAAAAACAAACACTTCTCAAATGTACTTTGAGGAGGTCTAGGTTACTCCCCTTCCCACCCACCTTTCTCGCTCACTCTCTTTTTGGGGGAAAATAAATCTGAACATACTTCAAAATGCCAAGATGCTTAATTCCAGCCTTTGCTTGCATACAAAGTAAACCATGTTCATAATAAGACCACAAGTGTGATCCTATTTTGTATATTCTTGCAAAAATTATTTTTCCTTTTTTAAGGCTCACTTTTCCTATTATGACTAAGGTACCTTCTTGAATGTACATGAGAAACATAGATCAGTGACTTATATATTGCACTTCATATGGCAGACCATTTCCAAAGCAAAAATTCCCTAATGAACCACTTCCCCTCTCAATCCAACATTTTCTTTGTGTTCTATGGTTAAATGAAAAGTAGTGTTACCATAACATTAAGGAGACTAAGTAAGTAAACAAATAAATAAATGAATGGTGAAAAAACCCTCTCACTTTGTGATGGCTCAGACTGATCCTTGGGTTCCCCCTTTCTTCCCAGTTTTGCATCTTTGCTGTTTTTTTCCCCCTCCTTTTTTTGCTCTTGGTGCAGGATTTTTTTATTTATTTATGCTGACTCTTACCTTGTTGTTGGCACTCTCCACAGCTGCATTTTTTCCCAAATCACTCTGTTAAGTTTTCCCTCCTAGGCTTATTTTTTCCTTCCCATTTTAGTATCAACAGCAAATCTGATCTCAGTTGCCTTTCCAACGTAAAGAAAGACTCCTTAACAAACTTAATTTCCTGTGCAGCAACCCGTAGAGGTGGACACATATGAGGAAGCTCTGGCAGCTCTGATTGTAGCCAGGCCCAGGTCAAATTTTCTAGAATAGTGGGATGAACTGATTTCAATTTTTCATCATTGCTCTGCCATAGTGTCAGAAGTAGCTTCCCAGGCAGCATGGAAGTGCTTTATGGTCCACACTTTCAGAATCACAATTCTAAATTACTTAAGTGTCAAACACAAATGTGTTGAGAGCTTTATTTTCCTAGAGAACATTTTACTTTAGCTCATTTTTTTAACTGTACTGCCCACAGTATTCCCTAGATAACACTTAGTCTTGCCTTGAGTGCAGGGGACTGGACTAGATAACCTCTTGAGGTCCCTTCCAGTACTACAATTCTATGGTAAGACATGTGGAAGGAGGCAGAGAGGCCAAAAACTCCACAAATTTTGTTGTTCTTCTTTTGTATGGCAAGAGAGGTGATTAGCAAGATTAAACTAACCAAATCCAGATTAATGAACCAATAATTAGCTTTGGAAGTGGCCTGGTGTAAGTCTGAGATGCCAAAGGTAAATGATCAAAGCAGGTGCTGATTTCCAATGTGGTCCATAATTTGTAAGTGGTGTCCACAATCACAATGTGCATTGTCTCTCATCTTCCAGAGGTGTAAAAGAGGACAGCATCTGCTAGGAAATGTTTTGAAATGGTTCAGTGTGAAGTATTGTTTCCAGGGTAGTGGTGAAGCTGAGGAGTTCTTTTGTGGGGTTGCCAATCAGATGTGTGTTTGGCACATTAGCATTATCCCAAATCTTTCCAGTGTGTCTCAGGACTGAATGAGAACTTTTTAGGAGCTTCAGCCCAAATTCCAAAATTTCAGCACTTCTGGATATTTCAGAGCTTTCAGTTTCACTGAGATGGATTAGTTAATCTGTCTACGATGTATAGTTGATAGACAGCAAAACTACAATTATGAATTATGAGAGTTTTACAAACGCTGTCTCTTCAAATAAAGACTATGTTTGATTCAGGCCTGGTCTACACTGTGGGGGGGGGAACACTAAGAGAAGCAGTTGGGAAGAACACTATACTTGTCCTGCAGCACTCACCTGAGCTGACTCTCTAAGAGCTATGTCTACACTATCACTTATGTCGGAATAATTTTTGTCACTCAGGGGTGTGAATAAGCCACCCGCCTAAGCAACATAAGTTACACTGACATAAGGGCCAACATGCACAGTACTATGTCAGCAAGAGGGCGTATCTAGTGAACATAGCAACCCCCACTCATTGGGGATGGATTAATTAAGTCAATGGGAAAGATCTCTACTGTTGGCTTAGAGCTGCATCAATGTAGCTGTGCCACTGTAAGCTCGCTAGTCTAGATAGAACCTAAGAAGTACTACTCAGATCAGTGCAGCCGGTAATTATACATGAAAAAGCTGGCTGACAGCAAGGAGTGGAAATAGGTAAATGTAACCTTTGATTCCCTAATAGAATTTTCAGCTAATTATTCATTCTGGTTGGAGGGACATGGGGATCCAACTTCCCCACAGCTCAGAGATATTTGGATCCAAGGCTGTTCTATGTGCCAGAAACAAAATCTGAGTGAAGATGAAGCTATCTGACAGAATACATCTATTAGCCCTCATGAAATGCATCAACTAGAATTGTCCATTCCAGCCTGATAAGTACGTATAAGTAAACAGAGGTATGCTTCAGATTCTTTAAAACACACATATATTCAAGATTCAGACAAAAGTCTCAGCCAATTACAGACTGGAACCCAGAAACTACATTATGGTTTGTGATAAATGAAGGGTGGGGGGCAGCTCCATTTTATGGACACCCAGCCAGCCAGCTAGCTAAAAAATCCCTGTTAGTAGCTGTTCTCTACTTGCTTTATCTGTAAAGGGTTAAAAAAAAAAAGCCCAATGGGTAAAAGGAAGGGAGTGGGCACCTGACCAAAAGGGCCAATGGGAGGGCTAGAACTTTTTAAAATTGGGAAAAAAACTTTCCCTTTGTCTATCTGTTGTCCTCCAGAGAGAAGAGACACAGAGCAGCAATGCTGTAAGAAAATTTAAACCAGGTATGAAAAATCATCAGATCATACTTCAAAACTACTTATCTGAAACCCCAAATATGTAAGATGATCAGGGAATGTCTAGGAAGACACAATTAGGTTTATCTCTTTTATTTCTTTATGGCTTTTGGACTCCTCTGTGTTAACCCCAGGTGCTTTTGTTTAACTTGTAACCTTTCAGCTGGGTTCAAGAAAAACATTCTTGATGCTTAATTATTATATTTGCCCTTTTTAAATCTAGCAATAGCCTAAGTTCCAGATGTATTTTTTTTCTTTTTTGTTTTTAATAAAATTTACCTATTTTTCAAAACAGGATTGTTTGTTTTTGTGTCCTAAGAGATTTGTGCATGTTATATAATTAGCTGGTGACAACAGCTGATTTTCTTTGTTTTCTTTATCAGCTCTTCCCCGGAGCTGGAGGGAAGGTGAAAGAGCTTGAGGGTACCCCACAGGGAGGAATTCTCAAGTGTACCTTCCTGGGTTCAAGGGGATTTTTTATACTTGGGTGGTGGCAGCACCTTACCCATCCAAGGTCAGAGAGAAATTGTAACCTTGGGAGTTTAATGCCAGCCTGGAGTGGCCAGTATTAATTTTTAAAATTCTTGCGGGCCCCCACCTTCTGCACTCAAAGTGTCAGAGTGGGAAATCAGCCTTGACCTAGCTTATAAGTCAAAACTTTTTGATCTTATCCATGCCTTTATGGCTCAGATCTTTCTATCTTTGGTCTGTCTGTATCTATCACAACAAACTACCTCACAAAGATGGAACATTAGGGATACTGTGAGCAAGGACTGAGAAGCTGCGTAGGGAAGCATGAGTACACACAGCCACCATATGCTATGTCTGTCTATCAATCACTGATAACCAGCCGTAAGGACTAAACCTTAAACTTGATGTGGGACAGCATTTCAGTGATAGAGACTGAATAGCCTTCACTAGCAGTGATGTTCCCCACTAAGAGCTGAAATCACCAAGAGCTGAGTTAATTGATGGACCTCAGGATGTGGCATCACATGGGTGTAATAGAGAGGCAGGTGACAACAGAAAAGCAACAGTGCAGCAGCAGAGGAGAGTATGATGGCTCAGTGGCCCACAATGGCAGCAGCAGGCCTTGATGAAGAGTGAATGGTGACAACCATAAGACAGTTGCAACAGCAGCCACAGCAGCTGAGGCATTGCTTGATGGCATTTGTTTGTTGGACCTTCACACCACAAAGTGAGAAACTGAGGCAAGGGACACAGACTCCCTGCTTGCAAACAGGGAAACATTCCCTCTTAGAGATCCCCTGGAGTTGTAGTTTTTTTCCAGTCTATTGGGTGGATGTTTGAGCCAGTTCTGTTTTGTATTGCTAAAAGGAATCGCTAGATATTTAGTCTAGCCCTTGTTGCTGCTGACTCCACCTGGCAGAAGGGTTACGTAAGGGTAATTTTTAACAAGAAGATCTTTTTGATCTCTGATGGAATTTTCAGGGTTGACAGAATACAAAACCTTGTATTTGTAAACTTTGCACATTTGATGTGGAAATTATTGAATAAACATGGAAGCTCACAATGCCATTTTTACTGTCAAGTTTCTGAATAGAGCCACATGTAAGACAAAAGCTTAAAATAGTAGACATTACTCTTTAAAAAATTGGAATTCATTGGACAGCCAATCTGAATTATATGTGCCCTTTAGCATGTCTTGTGATTCCAGCAAACAATAGAAATATGGTACTTAATAGCATAGCATTTCAGAAAGAGTTTTGACATATCAGGAATGATACCAATGGAATGAAATCAGTGAAGCTGGAAACAAACTATTAAGGGTTTGGAGTTTATTTTTCCTAATTTGGGAGACAACTTTGCAAACAACTTGAGCCATCAATAGTTTGACAGTAAAAGCACATTCAGACATCTCTTTGCAGTTTTTTCCTCAACATTCAGATGCAATTGTAGTTTATTTATGCAGACTACACTAGTATTATCATCTATCAATATTATAGAGAATAATTCGGAGTACTTAAGACTTTTCCCTGAAAAGCTAACAAAAAATGAGTCCCTACTAAATTATCTCCATAAATCTTACTAAGAACCAGTAAGATTTATGGAGATAATTTTCACCATGAGTTTTAGTGAGCCTTATTCCACAAAGACTAAATTTATAATGTCATCAGATATGTGTGGACGTGTATGACTGCCACACACCTCTTCTGATTTACTTATATTCTGACTAGTGGGCTCTATGACCTTCAGAACTGTCACACAGATGTAACCTGTGAACATTATGGCACAGATTTTCAACAGACATTCTCAGTTCTCCCAACAACAAAATAATTGCAAATGTATTTGTTTGCATGTTCAAACACTTGATTTTGAATGTGAAAACACTTTCAGCTAGGAGTGAATGTGATTTTCAAAAATACTCAGCAGCATTAGCCTAATTTTGTTCCCATTGCAATTCATGGTAGTGTTACCATTGACTGTAAAGGGAGCTGTCCGGCCAATACAGAACACTTCAGAAAATTTCACCTCAGGGCCTCAATTATATGCTTTCACATGAAATTATTTTATTTGTGCATGCAAATAAGGAAGTATGTCAGTGTAAACATGCTAGCAAAAACTGTGGGTACATTTTAATAGGACCAGTATAAGTCTAGTCCTACTCATTTAGCAGAAGGTATGCCCTTTTTTTGAAGAATGGTAAGCATGGTAAAAAACATAAGAACATTTGTACTTACAAATAGAAGAAGAATTCACTACCAGAATTTTAATTAAAATGAATGCCTCATCAAGCAATAAGATTAGGTCATGCATTTCTGGGTGGTAATGGAAAAAATGTGTAAAAAATGGGCACTTATGGTAAAATGCACCCCATGCACAGGACTGTGTCTGACTTACGTTCTACTTAAGCCATATTCTGAGGATGGATAAGATACCACTGATGTGTAAATAAACTGAATGTTCAATATAGGTTCAAGCTTTCTTCATATCTACATTTATTCTAATTTCAGGAAGATTCAAAATTAGAATATCTGGACCTGAAAACCTGAGACCATGAATGACCATAATGAAGACTTAGACCTTATTCCACCCTGTGAACCAACAGCATCTGGCAGAAGGAAAGGGAAAGGAGGCAAATAATAATGAAGAGGCAACCAGCCATGACAGACCTTGACAGCAACATCTGGTTAAAGCCTCTCTTATTACTGACTCCAGGAGGAGAGGTATGTTCTCCGAGCATAGGACAAGCAAAACAAAAGCCCTGCTTAGGGAAGACACAGTCTCAATGACCCCAACTTCCTGAAAGTCCAATCAAGAAGATATTCAAGAACATAAACAGCTGAAAGGCATTTTCCATGCTATGGAAAAACATGACAGTGAGATCTCCATCAGCTCCCTAGCTGATGGAACAGAGAACGGACTAAAGCACAACAATCTACAGAGCCATCACACTCCTGGCTGGCAGCCATAAACAGCCTTCTAACAACCCCATCACAAAAGCAGATGGCTTTTCTTGCTCATCGATGAATAAGGTCCTGAACAGATGGCACACACATTATGAAATCATGCTTAACCATGTACCTGCTGATGACTGTTCAGAGCTATGTGACCTGGCAAACTACATGGCTGAAGACCCTGGGACAAACACTGATCCTCCGTCTCTTGAGGAAGTACAAAAGGCCACACAAAAGTGAAGGAATGGATGTGCTGCTGGACCTGATATGAGCTTCTCAAAAGGTGCCTTGTAACCACTGAGCATCAATCTGTATCACTGTTCATAAAAGTGTGGGTATCAAACCAAGTACAATGGAAAGGCGACATCTTAGTGTCCCTGTACTATGGCAAAAGATCTATCACTGAGTGTGGCAGCCACAGCTTATCTCATCATTATCAGTCCCTTGAAAGGTCTTCACTCATATTCTGCTTGGTAGGATGCAGCCATTCCTTGGCAGACATCATCATCTACAGCAATCAGGTTTAACCAGTGGGCAGTTGACAATAGATGCTGTCCTTAGAGCTTTAGGTTGAGTGCACTGAGACAATTAACAACCTGCTTTATGTGGCATATCTCAACATCAAAGTGGCTTTTGATTCAGTCAACAGGTCATTTTTTTGGCTTGTACTGAAAGCAGTTGTCTTTCCAAATGTTCTGCTAAATTTGGTATGGTACTTGTGAAAGAGTGTGTGCTGGTTCACAGCTTTTGACCTGTGCAGATTTTGCCAAGCTATCAACTGGAAATTAAGACCTTGCACTCCACATGTTGAAATCAAAGGAATTTCAGCCCTGATCTCCAAGCCACCACCTGCACTATAGGGTTGAAAGTCTCACAGCAGAAAACCAAGGTTCCTCAGATCTGGGTCACTAAAACCCCTTGTGCAGGTGGGGAGAGTATTATATAGGGCAGTGGTTCTCAAATCTGGTCCTCCACTTGTTCAGGTAAAGCCTCTGGTGCACCAGGCCGGTTTGTTTACCTGCCACGTCCGCAGGTTCAGCCGATCGTGGCTTCCACTGGCTGCAGTTCACCGTTCCAGGCCAATGGGGCTGCGGGAAGTGGCACGGGCCAAGGGATGTGCTGGCGGCCCTTCCAGCAGCCCCCATTGGCCTGGAGCAGCAAACCGTGGCCAGTGGGAGCCGCGATCGGCTGAACCTGCGGATGTGGCTGGTAAACAAATCGGTCTGGTGCACCAGGGGCTTTCCCTGGACAAGCAGCAGACTGGCTTTGAGAACCACTGATGCAGGGCATTGAATAATTCATCTACCGAGAATGTGAGCACTTTGATGGATAGGTCTTGCTACCTCCTGCATTAAGTCCATGTCTTGCTTATGGATTCAAAAATGTTTTTGTGCTGAGACAAAGTTCAAGATTTATGAAACCTATATACTACCTGTATTGCTATATAGGTCAGAAACCTGGATCTTCTTACAGACAGACTTGAAATGGTTAAGGGCATTTCATATGCACTGTCAGTGCCAAATCCTGAGCATAAAGTGGTTCAACTTTGTGCTAAATGTCACAACGTTACAAGGATTAGGCCTTCATTCAATTGCTCATTATATTCTAAAGTGACATTGCATGCTCTTAAACCATGTTTCCTGGATGGACAAAAACACTCACCCCACTGTGCTCTCAAACTCTCTATGAAAGGGCAAAAGTATTCATGCCCTAATCCTACCTAGCGCCACCCCACAGATCTGCACCAGAGATTCGTACATTTGCAGGATTGATCCTGATCTGGGAACTTCATTACATGGTTCCTGTGCAGTGCTAGTAGCCATGTTTACTTTTCTGGCACAGTTGAATTAAAAAAGATAGGATTTCAAGGTTCAATGTTAACAGTATGTCTACACTACAAACACTACAGCAGCGCAGCTGCAGCTTCCCTGCTGTAGTGGAGACACTTACTACAGCAATGGAAGGGGTTCTTCTGCTGCTGTAGTAAAGCCATCTCTCCAAGAGGTAGTAGCTAGGTCTATGGAACAACCCTTCCACTGACCTAGCCTTGTCTATACTGGAGCTTAGGTCAACTTATTTACATTGCACAGGGCATGAAGTTTTCCACAGCCCTGAGTGATATAGTTAAGCTGACCTAACTTTGTAGTACAGACAAGTCATCAAAAAACAAAAGTCTGTTTAGTTCTCCTCAACTTATGTCCAGAGCCAATAAAGGCTAAAAGGGCCAGTTCCCAGATATAAATGAGACCCAGGATCATGCTGGCAGATCTTATGCCTGAAGAAGGGCAGACCTGAAGTCTTTGTGAACGAAGGTCCCCACCTTAGTGACTACTAACTTCCCTCTCCACCGTCCCCGCAGTTCGGGAGGAGGGAGAAAGGATTCAGAACTAAGCTGAGTCCTAGAAGGAGACTGAACAGGGTCTACCCTGAGTGATTGTTTATATGGTCAGAACCCTGTAACTCCATGCTACAATCTGTTCATTGTCTGGTATGTGAGAGCACAGGGTGGGTGCATAGTATTCATTCCCCTTGTAAAATTTATAAAGTTGTGACTTGACACTAAAATACATTCCTATGTCTGTCATTCATTCTGCTACATGTCCTAATCAACTGATACCTTGAGCCTCCTGGTCTCCCTGGGGGTCAATATTTTTTTACTAATTTTCTCATATGGAATCCTGGCTTTCATAGAAGCCAGCACTCCCCACTCTCCCCAGCTCACTAATCCTTGTGTATCTTATACTATCCAGACATGAGTAACACTCAACAGTCTTTGAATCAGTTGTTAAAAAAATGTTCTGATACCTCAATAAGGTACATGCTGTTCTCTGAACAGGAAAATGTGAAGGATTAAAAAAATAGCATTTTGTTCCTGACTTGTAAAATTAAGATTTTTTTTTCTTTTTATGTATATTCAGAAGCCCCGTGACCCCATCAAAAACAAACAAGCAAACAAACAAAAAACAAAACAAAACCTTGATTGTAGAGAAGAGGTGTAGAAAGGGTTCTGAAATGTTAGAGAGCTTTTAAATCTTATGTCAGAATGTGGCTCAATAAGCTAGCCTGCCTTTTAACTAAATATCTTTGTAAACTTCTTGTCTAAACATTATTTTCTCTGCCATCAGAAGCTACTTACAAATTGCATGGCACTTTAAAAGAAAATCTGCCACTTTTTTGAATGGATTGAAAAGATAAAAAGGAGTAAAGAAAATAAAGATTAAAGGGAAGCATACACATTTTGACATTATTTTAAGACTACATAATAGCATTAGATGAGATTCGTGAGTACGGTTAAACAAATACAAATTGGAATGTTTATACTTTCAAAAGCAGAGAGTAGGAACCACTGTTGGGTTTTGAATTTGACATACTTTTCTTCATTTTTTTTAAAGCAGATTCCTCAGAACTTTCAGGGTGTAATTTTACTGGAGAATATCATCCAAAGGCTCTTTGTAGGACAACACAGCCATTAATAATGCTTGTTATTGCATATCATATGATTTACGTTCAAGTCTAATGGCTTACAATCCATTTATTTTTTTGGCAGTATGAGCAAATTAGCTCTGTTTTCCTGGCACAATTAGTTGCAGGTCCTTCATTTTCATTCTGCTGAAGACTGAAGGACAAATCAGTGATAACAGAATCAAGCATTTGGGTAGTCAGCTAAGATTTTTGTCTAGGAGCAATTTATCATGTAAATGGTGTCTGCATTGTTTTATGGAAATTTGAAAACAGCTTTCTGCATGATTGAAGACTTTGCCAACGAGACCCTCTTCAAAATGTGACAAATGTGCCTTATATCTGGGAGATGCTGAAAAGACTCAAATGATAAAACTATATATACACTTACTATTTTTGTCCAAAGCATACACATGCACAGCATCTTAGGGATTTAACATTCACACCAGAAATATAGGACTTTCTGCAGGTTGACAGAAAACAATTCTATTTGGGAGACTTTGGAGACTTGTTTTTCAAATTTTAAATATGAATAATATTTATCATGATATGTAAATACAAAATTGGATGCAATATTTAATCTGTTTTTTATTAGTAACATGAAAAAATTGGTTCTGAATGGAGAAAAGAAATGCAACAGGGGTCCTTGAACCCTTTCATCATGTGGCCCACATAAAATTTTGCCACATAGATCCTTCTCCCATTCGTGACCACTGAGATCATCTTCCCCACCTTTTATGATCTCATGAATCTCATGTTTCCCATTCACCCTCATCTTGTGGTCACTACAGCAGTAACTTGAATTCAAAAGTTATATTAGCAAAGTACTTAATAAGATTTAGCACCTGAAGTCAAAGAGGAAAGTCAGGATTATGTGGTGAGCCAACTCTTTGTGAACCACCCGTAAGTGCTTCACAGACCACCCAGTGGTTCACAGACCACATAACTAAGAACCACAGGTAAAGAAAAAAAATCATTGTTACTAACAGACCTTCTGGGGAGTTTGTTGGATGTCCCAGCTGGGCTGGTAAGGTCCTGGTTTCTGCTGGTGCTCTTTTAGGGCACTGTTTCCTCACTTCCAAATCCAAGTTCACGTGTCCACCACACTGACTCCCATCTCACCCCCTACTCACTTGCCCCTTCAGAACCCTGGTTTTGTTCCTCTGACATCTAAGCATTTTATTCTACTTTACCTTAAACATATTATTTCTCTCACCTGCTCTGTTCATTCTGTATGTGTAATACATGCATGCTTTATTGTTTAGTACTATTCTTTCTAATTCCTAGATGCCACTGTGCAGTGGCCAAACTGCTATCTACGCTCCCTTGCAACTATTTCTGTTTTTCATACCATGGTTATGCCACCTCCCACAGTTAATTTTCCATCTCCATTCAAAAAAAGTGAATCCAAAACAGAAGTTTCTGACTGATGAGGCATGGTTTCACAACTTGTGGAACAGAAACCTATGGGAGCTAAAAGGCTACCATGCTCATTAAAACAAACAAGCAAAACAAAACCCTGTGTATCATTCTGGAGTTTAAAAGTATTGATGGTAAAAGTACATGAAGAGTTTTAAAAATAATTGTAATATTTTATTCCCACATTTACTTTATGACCAATCTGCTGAAATAAATTAATCTGGTTTGTTTAAGACAACATTCTCAAATTATTTGGGATGTCAACTGAATTGCTACCAGGCTGAAACTGAATTAACATGAGTACTGCTACAAACAATTGGCTCCAGCATGGTCCTAAATCCTGCATATCATATTCCAGAAATTTACAGGGCTTTCATAATCTTCCACAGTATGGAAGGTGAAAAGTAATTTTGCTGAACAGAGTCCTTGGCATTTTAAATTAATTATAGGTCCCCTAGGGAGATCTGCCAGTATATGGAACATAGTATTAGCCACTCCGTTGACAATAAAAGTCCTCTAGTGAATGTCCCATGTGAAAATGAAAAGACTCATGAAGAACCTACTGCATATGCTTTGCTTTTTATTTTAAATTAACTATGCAGAGGCAGTAACCATTCCAGAGCTGAGTTTGAGACTGGTTATCAATTATAAGCCTCAGCTTGTTCATCCTTCACCCATAATATCACCAGAAATGTGACATCCCCTTCTAGTTTTGCATATCTGGTTATGTAGGACAATGAAACTCTGCCTTTAAAGGACACCAAGTAATGCAGAGAGACTGATTATTTCAGTTTTTTTTTTAATATACCTCTCTAATTCTTTTACTTCCAAAGGTAGCCTTCAAACTGAACAGATTACTAGGGAGGTGTGTTGATGTTTTTCATATGACCCCTCCCACCTCAGAAAGAAGACACAGCCCATCCTGCCCAGATACACAGCTGAAACCCTATCCCTTCACTCCAGCCAGGCGCTCGCAGAAAGAGTTCCTAACAATTACTTTTTCTAAAATCGTCTTCTTCCCTGAACATCTCACCAATGAAGCTGTTGCATGATTTTTTCTTCTCCTGAAGGAATTTTACTTGCCATATGTTTAGAGATAAGGAAGTCCCCCTCCCTACACACACATCCATACCCCTAAATTTGAGAAACTGGTCACTGCATGATTCCAACATCAGGCTTGTCTCAGTGGAGTCTCCTCAGAAGCAGAAGGGTACAAATGCTTCCATACTTCTCCAATAGCTGAATCTTCAATCCCCCTCTGCAAGAGGTACATGTTGACCTTCATCCCAATGCATAATATGGGCTGCTGGCCTGAGACTCTTCACCAGTACAGCTAGGAATACCAGTGGCAACAAAATTCTTACACTATGCCATGCAAGGGGTTGGAGGCAGAATTTTCACACACACACATAACCAATACAAGACAAAGGACAGAATCTTCAAACCCCCACATCTACATGTGATACATGTAGTAGCATCTGTAGTATCTGCCCTAATGGCATTGGTACTTTGATTCCAGCAAGGAGAAATAAATAAAGAAGGATAAAGGAAAGTTTAAAAAGAAGACTGAAAAATATGGAATCTATTCACTTCTGTAAACACCAGTACAAAATTGCTGGTATACTGTCCATAAAAGCCTAGGCGGTTTTAGAATCTATATTGTTTTACCATGTGGACAAGTGACTAGTGAGGAAACAGCAACCACATCATCAGCATATCAGCAGAGATTAACCTAAGCAGTTGAACTCCAGCTTCTCCAGCCAGGAAAACTCTTATGGTCTTACTGATCTCTAAGTTCCACAGGGCACCTCTCCTACTCCCAGCTCAGAGAGCCTGCAGGACGCTTAATACCCACAGGTTTCCTTGGGCTCTGGAGACTTCCACAATTCTTCTGGCTTCCAGTTATCTTCAAGTTATTGCCATATCTTAAACCTTGTTCCTGAGCCTAGGAACTGCTTTAAAGGCAAAAAGATCTGCTGTGGTCCTTAATAGGGTTATGTCTCCCAGAAACCAAGCAGCCAGGCACGTTTCAGTTATCTACAGAACTAACACAGAAAGAAAATATACAAACTGAATCAATTTAGCATGGCAAGAGAGCCCTTTGTTTAACAAAAAAGTCTACGCTTCAACCATCTACAACTAGATCCAGAATATTTCAAGGATGCAGTAAATACACATGTTCACCATAGTTCTTAAGGACCTGCTTGTGATGCATAGAGCTTTCAGAACCATAGGCCCAATCTGCATGATGTAAAGACTGCCTCAACCCATGAGGACTATAGAAAGACACAGTGTCTATAGCCTTCTGTTGACTTCAGAGACACAAAAACAGGAGAGGCTATGGAGTCAGAGGTTAGGGTAAGGAAGCCAGATACACAGATGGACAAACAGATGATACAAAGCTCTGAAATGCAACCATGTTCCCTGCTGCTTCCCTTTCCTTTGCTTGCAATGCCATGTGGAATTTGTGGCTTCCTAGGTCCCAGTGCTATACACAGCTTAGATTAAGATCCCATTCCTGCTTTCCTAATACAGGCCATAAACATTTCAAATATTGGGGTGGGGGTGGGGGTCCCTAATGAAATCCTAACAAAAAACCGCATGGCTAATCTAGAGTTATGGTTGAAAGTACATATCAATTTTTAATTATAATAGGCCAGATTTATGGTATTTAAGCACCTAATGTTGCAGATAGATACAATTAAATATCCCATCTAATGTCTAGGCACCAAACTTTCATGGAAGTTATTCAACTATGCCTTTTTGCAGGCCTATCTGCATTTTAGGTGCCTTTAAAAATCTGGCCCCAAATTCCTTAAATATTGTATTTACTTTAAGCAAATACTAAAAACTCAGGAATTTCCAAGTGTGACAAAGTTCCTCCTCTGCCTTGGTGGGTCCTGCGCTTATTGGCAGATTTTCTCACCTTAGAGGTTCGCGGCAGCCCTCAGTTCGGCCACTTTTGTGGCTCAAATCTGCTGTTCACTCAGTTAGCCTCATTACTGGCCAGCATGGGGAAAGGAAGAAGAACAATCCCCACAGTCTCTGCTGATCCACCTAGTGATCAGGGAACAAGCCAGTGACCTTCCCCTCTGGTGGAACCCACAGTCCAGTTCAACTCCTCCGGTATCAAGTAGGGAGTTGGGGGGATGGAGGGATGGGGGGAACCTGGGCCTGCCCTCTACTCCGGGTTCCAGCCCAGGGCCCTGTGGTTTGCAGCTGTCTACAGTGGCTCCTGTAACAGCCGCATGACAGCTATAACTCCCTGGGCTACTTCCCCTTGGCCTCCTCCCAACACCTTCTTTATTCTCACCACAGGACCTTCCTCCTGATGTCTGATAATGCTTGTACTTCTCAGTCTTCCAGTCGTACACCTTCTCACTCTCAGCTTCTTGTGCCTCTTGCTTCCAGCTCCTCACATGCACCACAAACTGAAGTGAGCTCCTTTTTAAACCCAGGTGCCCTGATTAGCCTGCCTTAATTGATTCTAGCAGCTTCTTGATTGGCTGCAGGTGTTCTAATCAGCCGGTCTGCCTTAATTGTTTCTGGAATCTTCCCTGTTACCTTACCCAGGGAAAAGGGACCTGCTTAACCTGGGGCTAATATATCTGCCTTCTTTCACTCTCCTGTAGCCATCTGGCTCGACCCTAAGTTAAGATTAGAAATTACACAGTATGGAAATATTCTTTTCCAGGGACTTAGTCTTGTATTCCTTTTGCATCCAAAATCCCATTAAAATCAATGAACTGCCCATACTATATAGACTAAAAGTTTTGAATGTGAAATGCATATATTTTTCTTGATTTTTAGTACTTTAAATATATTAAATATTGGAAAACAGAAAACCATACAAAAGATAGTAGTTTTCCTGCTTTTTTCCTCTTTCTAGTTTTTATGGACTTTTATGATCATACATGATATAGGTAACATTCTAATAAGGTCAATTAATCTAACTGCTGAGGACCTTTAATGGTTAATCACATTTTCCAAACAATTTTGTAACTCTGAAACATTTATATATGGCTCATAAATGCATAGTGTATGTGCTGACCCATTTTTGCTGTCTTTCTATACACATATTATCTCAGTGTTAAGCTTTATTTTAAAATCCATTATTTTTTTCCTTCCAATACCTTCAAGTTTGATAAAACCTAATGAGTTCAGAGGCAGTCAGATTGAAGAGTGCATTTCTGACATAAGCAATCTAGTTTAATAGAAGGCACTTTTATTACTAACTTTGTGTTCACTTTCTGTGCAAGAAAAGAATGTAATTTTAATTTGAGGGGACATGCATTTTAATGGCACTCTCAAAAGCTTCACAAAAGCTCCATGAGCCTGATAAATCTGGTCAAAAGGTTCAAAATGATGAGGTCTCAGTACAGTGATAAACTTTACCTGGTTTACATGTAAGACAGAAAGAATATTTTTGTGTCTCCCTTGACTTTGCAGCTGAGATTTGATTTCTCCCCTGGGGTTAGTATGAATGAAGAGAAGATTGGGTGATAGGGTTATGAGTCATCAGTGACAGGTTTTCTAGCTTGAATTGAAAATAATGGTGGACAAAGACTGCTCAGGTAATTTAGTGTTTATGCCTGTGGCTTTATTCTGATCATCCTTCATCAGTCTGATAACATCTTCAGATAAACCTTCTTAGTAAACCATTTCCATAATTTTAGTCCCTGCCTGCACTTAGAAGTGACATTTGGCCAAGTGAAATATTTTTCATTAACCTGCATAATCTTTTTTCTGGAAAAATTCCAAGATGTGATGAAAGAAAATGCTTTAGAATAATTTAGCTCTAAAATATTCCCTAATATCTATAAAGGGAATATATAAAATGTACACAATCAAGTCAGCTCTCTGCAGCATGCTATGGCATATGAATCCATTTTTAAATTCAAAAGGAAATCTGAGTTAATTAAACCAGGAAGAAGCAAAACACAATGTTTTTTTATCAAAAATATAAACAATGAAAATCTGTTTTTATTGTTCCTGCATCTAGCTTTATCTCAAATGATACTTATCTGATGGAAGCTCCGGGGGAAAATGTGTGTATGTATATATATATACACACACACACACACACACGCTTGAAACTTTCTATGCCAAACACTATAGCAACCTCATTTACTTGAAATGCTCTGCTGTTCTTTACATGAGGAAATAAACTCACAGAAGTTGCCTGGAGCAAAATATAAATGAACATTAAATACTCCCACACTTTTAAGCAGTAAAAACAGAACTCTAAAAGTCTGATTTATTAAAATGGAAACATGAACTGGTGTTTCTAGTATTGTGTGTTTCAAAAAAAAAATCCAATATCACAACCTTTTTTTTGTTTTTTAGTGAAAACTTAAACAAATATTTTTTTTTGTTAAGTGAATAAAAAATATGTTGCAAGGCTGTGGCATTTACTCCTCAAAATATACTCACTAGTTAATTGAAAGAATCTGTTATTCAAGAAGCAGCAATATATGATGGAAAATAAACCTTACTTATTCTAAAATACATTTCTCTGTGCATGGGTATATGAAGAGAAAGAGTGTGGTATAGAATTTTTATTAATAGGAGTTTCAGCATATCATATTACTCACAAGCAGTGAAACTACAAGTGAATTACTCAGGTATACCAAAATAGGAGTTTGTTAGACACTTTTATATCATACCATATCGTCCTCTATTTTGTATATGCCACATATGTTACAGAAAAGCTGGTTTACAAATATTTTCAAAAGTTTTAAAGAATGAATCAGGATTATTTTTGAATCCCTTCATCTGTATAAGTAGGTGTTTTTCAACCCAATCCTCCTTCCATTGAATTCAGGTAAGGCAGGATCAATTCAGTGATTCATAGATTTTAAGACCAGAAAGGCCCATTTTGATCATCTAATCTGACCTCATCCATAACACAGGTAATAGAATTTCACCCAGTAATTCCTGCATCAAGCCTATATCTTCTGTTTTTTCTTTGTTATCAAGTATCTCAGGGTACATCTACACAGCAAAAACAAAATTAAAAAAAACCCCAAAACCAAACCAAACAAACAAACAAAGAAACCATGAAGCAGCAAGTCTCAGAGCCTGGTTCAAATGACCCAGGCTTGCACTACAGGGCTAAAAATAGCAAAAAACATAGACATTCCTGCTTGGGCTGGAGCCGAGCTTTGAGACACAACGAAGGGGGAGAGTCTCAGAGCCTGGGCTCCAGCCCAAGTGTGAACATTTACACTGATATTTTTAATCCCATAGTATGAGACCAACAAGATCAAATCAGTTGACTTGGACTCAGAGACTTACAGGGTTTTGTGTTTTGTTTTGTTTTGTTTTTTTTTGGCTGTGTAGACATACCCTTTGTCCAGTTCCAGAGGTCTCAGAGAAAGCCATAAAAACAAACTAAATTTAGATCTGATGCCTTGGGCTCTTTCAGGGCTTGAAGTAACTTCTTTTAGGCTGCAAAACTCCCTTTTCCAAAAGGTACACAGCTTCCAATTATAACCCTGCAGGGACATGATATGCCTGACTTTAAAGTTAGGATGGGTTTATGTAATGTAAAGCTATCATGAGCCCATGATTGAATTTCACCTTTTATGTGCTTTAGACTGGTGACATTTGGGGTTTGGGGGGAGGATGAAACAGGTTTGTGGTAAAGCTGATTTGTTGTTGTTGTTATGATGGCTGTTAGAAGATGTTTGAAATGCTAAAATAAGTGCTGGAGAAAAAGAAGTTTCTGGGAAGATGGTAGGGGAGATATTCAATAGTGCATGGTAAATTAATATCTAAATATAGGTGTGTGTGTGTGTGTGTGTTCTATTGTAATTATTATTTGTATAATATATCACCAACAGGCCCTAACCAAGATCAGGCCCCCATACTGCTATGCACTGTATAAACATACATTAACAGCCCCAAAGACATTATAATCTAAAAAAGATTAGACAAAGGATGGGAAAGGAAACAAAGGTAGAGAATTGTGAAGAGGATCCCAAACTAGACCCCAAATATCCTGATTCCCTTTTCTAATTTCAAAGACTATTTTAAGACTTTTTAAAATACATAGAAGAAAAATGTAGACTCAATAGCATTAAACTACTTCAAAAACACTAGAGTTAAAATATTAGCCCTTTTCCTTAATTTTGTGACAATTAATGCTGTCCAGATTTAGAATTCCATCATAGTATAGTAATCATGCTGTAAAAATACAAATTAGCTCTTTAGAATGGAAAAATGCTTCTTAAAATGATATAATAGTAATAAATGCCCTGTTCATAGTATTTTAATTAAAACTCTGATACTTCATGAAGTTTTCTTATTTAACCTTTATACTTGACTTTATTTGGTTTATTTTTATTTATTTAATTCCTCATATGCATAGCTCCTGATTTATAATCAGCATAAGTAGAATTAAATTGCAATGTCTTAGTAATAAGCCACATCAATGTTTCCTTTTTATTGTAGTCAAAATAATGACCTTTACAATAATAAATGTGTTGCTCCTGTCTATGTGGTAGCAGAATTCAAAGGCCTTGCACATTGGCGTCCCACTGGAAGCAAAATCAGTGTTCCAGATTGTGAGTACATGCTAAATGTGACTGGTTTTATATATACCACTCCTTGAACAGATATATATATGCCACTCCTTGAACAGAGGTGGTGTTAAACAGCATGCAGGAAAGCTCAATTTCAATTCAAGATCACTGTCCAGTTCCTAGGGAGCAACTCTGCCTCAAGAATTGACTCCACTCGACACCAAGGTAGAAAGCAAACTGTCCTGATCCTGGCACTGCTCAAGCTACCTGCTATCTTGCATATATGAATGCTGTCAACTGCCACAATATATGTCAAACATTTTTGTACTCAAGCTATTAGCACCGTTATTATTATTAAGCTGGATTCTGTCATCCTTACCCAATATTTTTTTTTAACTCAGATCTTCATACAATATATTTAGGACCCTCAACACTGGATTGTTAGACCTATTCTAAGAAGTATTAAAACATGGTGTTAAAGACCCTGGCAGCCACGTCATCCTCCCAGGTTTTCTGATACAAGTGCATTTATGTGAAAACAGTGGTAAATGGAGCTCAAAAAAACATCGTCCAGATATAACCTAGGCCCTAGGGGTTTGTCTCATATAGAATTTGTGCCTGTAATGGGTTTAAAACTGATTTAGTGAAACAACCCTTGTGTTGCTGCTCTGATATCAGTTTCTCCACACACACAAAGTTGCACTGGTTTAACTGCTTCAGTTAAAAATCACACCTTCAATTAAACTAATGCAACTGTGTGTGTAGACCAGGCCTCTATTAACTTGCTCAGATATCACCTGAAATCACAGGACTGAGATACATGAATGGAACAAGGAACATGGCTTGGTGTGTTCATATGTGAAGTGGCAGCAAGGTGAAAGGTGCAATAATCTACTGGGATAGATGGCTGTGTCGGGTAGTGGGAGCAGCTGAGGATATTCACATCAGATGAAAGAGTTGGAAAGAAGAGTGGAGGGCAATTCTGGGGATGAAGCTAGTAAACAAGTCCAGCTGAAAGTCTGAAGACAGAGAGACACAGTGCTCTGGGAAGGGAAGAAGAGGTAAAGTAGGCCCAGAGTAGAAATGAAGCAATTAGCACCAAATAAAATATGAACCTTAATGTTGGGTTAACAGAAGGTTTGTCTTTGTCTTTTTTTTTAAATCTAATAACCTTTATTAGCAAATCCTGTCACTTCTTGTGTGGCCATAGAGTTCCAAAATACCTGGTATGGTTTTTGAGATCCTGGGAGCTAGGCAACCTACAAAAGATGTCGTTACATAAGAACTGCCATACTGGGTCAGACCAAAAGTCCATCTAGCCCAGTATCCTGTCTTCTGACAGTGACCAATGCCAGGTGCCCCAGAGAGAGTGAACAGAACAAGTAATCATCAAGTGATTCATCTCCTATCACCCATTCCCTGCATCTAGCAAACAGAGGGTGGGGACACCATCCCTGCCCATTCTGGCTAATAGCCATTGATGGACCTATCCTGTATGATAGATCTAGTTCTTTTTTGAACCCTGTTATAGTTTTGGCCTTCACAACATCCTCTAGCAAGGAGTTCCACAGGTTGACTGTGTGTTGTGTGAAAAAATACTTCCTTTTGTTTGTTTTAAACCTGCTGCCTATTAATTTCATTGGGTGACCCCTAGTTCTTGTATTATGAGAAGGAGTAAATAACACTTCCTTATTTACTTTCTCCACACCAGTCATTATTTTATAAACCTCTATCATACCCCCCCAGCCATCTCTTTTCCATGCTGAAAAGTCCCAGTTTTACTAATCTCTCCTCACACAGCAGCTGTTCCATACCCCTAATCATTTTTTTGCCCTTTTCTGAACCTTCTCCAAGTCCAATATATCGTTTTTGAGATGAGGCGACCACATCTGCAGGCAGTATTAAAGATGTGGGAGGACCATGGATTTATACAGGGGCAATATGCTATTTTCTGTCTTATTATCTACCTCTTTCTTAATGATTCCCAACATTCTGTTTGCTTTTTTGACTGCCGGTGCACACTGAGTGGATGTTTTCAGAAAATTATCCACAATGACTCCAAGATCTCTTTCTCGAGTGGTAACAGCTAATTTAGACCCCATCATTTTATAAGCATAGTTGGGATTATACTTTCCAATGTGCATAACTTTTCATTTATCAACACTGAATTTCATCTGCAATTTTGTTGTCCAGTCACCCAGTTCTGAGATATCCTTTTGTAGCTCTTCATAGTCCGTCTGGGACTAAACTATCTTGAGTAGTTTTGCATCATGTGCAAATTTTGCCACCTCACTGTTTACCCCTTTTTCAAGATAATTTATGAATATGTTGAATAGGACCGGACCCACTTCAGACCCCTGGGGGACACCACTATTTACCTCTCTCCATTCTGAAAACTGACCATTTAGTCCTACTCTTTGTTTCCTATCTTTTACCAGTTACCAGTTACCATGAGAGAACATTCCCGCTTATCCCATGACAGCTTACTTTGCTTAAGAGTCTTTGGTGAGGGAGCGTGTCAAAAGCTTTCTGAAAATCTAAATACACTATGTCCACTGGACCCCCCTTGTCCACATAGAATCATAGAATATCAGGGTTGAAAGGGACCTCAGGAGGTCATCTAGTCCAATCCCCTGCTCAAAGCAGGACCAATCCCCAACTAAATCATCCCAGTCAGGGCTTTGTCAAGCCTGACCTTAAAAACCTCTAAGGAAAGAGATTCCACCACCTCCCTAGGTAACCCGTTCCAGTGCTTCACCACCCTCCTAGTGAAAAAGTTTTTCCTAATATCCAACCTAAACCTCCCCCACTGCAACATGAGACCACTACTCCTCATTCTGTCATCTACTACAACTGAGAACAGTCTAGATCCATCCTCTTTGGAACCCCCTTTCAGGTAATTGAAAGCAGCTATCAAATCCCCCCTCATTCTTCTCTTCCGCAGACTAAATAATCCCAGTCCCCTCAGCCTCTCCTCATAAGTCATGTGCTCCAGACCCCTAATCATTTTTGTTGCCCTCCGCTGGACTCTTTCCAATTTTTCCACTTCCTTCTTGTAGTGTGGGGCCCAAAACTGGACACAGTACTCCAGATGAGGCCTCACCAATGTTGAATAGAGGGGAATGATCATGTCCCTCGATCTGCTGTCAATGCTCCTACTTATACATCCCAAAATGCTGTTAGCCTTCTTGGCAACAAGGGCACACTGTTGACTCACATCCAGCTTCTCATCCACTGTAACTCCTAGGTCCTTTTCTGCAGAAATGCTGCCTAGCCGCTCGATCCCTAGTCTGTAGCAGTGTATGGGATTCTTCCATCCTAAGTGCAGGACTCTGCATTTGTCCTTGTTGAACCTCATCAGATTTCTTTTGGCCCATCCTCTAATTTGTCTAGGTCTCTCTTTATCCTATCCCTACCCTCCAGTGTATCTACCACTCCTTCCAGTTTATTGTCATCTGCAAACTTGGTGAGGGTGCAATCCACGCAATCTTCCATATCATTAATGAAGATATTGAACAAAACTGGCCCCAGGACCGACCCTTGGTGCACTCCGCTTGATACCGGCTGCCAACTAGACATGGAGCCATTGATCACTACATGTTGAGCCCGACAATCTAGCCAGTCTTCTATCCACCTTATAGTCCATTCATCCAGCCCATACTTCTTTAACTTGCTGGCAAGAATACTGTGGGTGACCATATCAAAAGCTTTGCTAAAGTCAAGGAACAACACATCCACTGCTTTCCTCTCATCCACAGTGCCTTCTATGATGAGATAACTGGCTATTAGGTTAGTCAGGCATGACTTTTTCTTGGTGAATCCATGCTGACTGTTCCTGATCACTTTCCTCTCCTCTAAGTGCTTCAAAATTGATTCCTTGAGGACCTGTTTCATGATTTTTCCAGGGACTGAGGTGAGGCTGACTGGTCTGTAGTTCCCCAGATCCTCCTCCTTCCCTTTTTTAAAGATGGGCACTACATTAGCCTTTTTCCATGCTTGTTGACCCCCTCAAACAATTCTAGTAGATTGGTGAGGCATGATTTCCCTTTACAAAACCCATGTTGACTATTCCCCAACAAATTATATTCATCTATGTATCTAACAATGTTGTTCTTTACTATAGTTTCAACCAGCTTGCCCGGTACTGAAGTCTGGCTTACCAGTCTGTAATTGCCAGGGTCACCTCTGGAGCCCCTTTTAAAATTTGGCATCACATTCGCTATCCTCCAGTCATTTGGTACAGAAGCTGATTTAAACGATAGGTTACAGATGAGAGTTAGTAGTCCTGCAATATCACATTTGAGTACCTTCAGAACTTTTGGGTGAATACCATATGGTCCTGGTGACTTAATACTATTTAGTTTATCTATTTGTTCCAAAACTTCCTCCAAAACCTTATCACCTCCATGTGGATTCTCTGTGCATCCCCCATCCTGCAGAGTTTGAGAAAAAAGGCAGGAGCTGCAAGATCTGTTGCTAGTTTGATCCCCCACAAATCACAGCCACAAGAGCAGCTGGTGATACCATTACATCATTAGTGGCCAAAAAGCGACTCTGATATTATTCCACAAACGAGGGAAAGAACTACTTCAATCCACTTCGGTAGTTCAAGTCTCTGAAGAATCACCGCGTATCAAGCTTGTGGCATGATCCAACATCCTTTGAAATCAGTGGAAAGACCATCCTTGATTTCAATGGTTGTTAGATCAGTCCCTTGGATGGAGGACAGGATTTAGGCCACAGAGCATCAAGGAGAAGTAATAAAAGCACAGCATAGTCCTTCAAAGCAGAAACATTTTTTTCTCTGTCAACAGAGCTAGCAGCGAGCAAGGCAAGATATTTATTAATGGAGACATGAATTGGTGTCATATCTACCTCAGACCCTGAATAAAATACATTTAATTTTTCAGTACATATGCACTACAAAGTACAATCCTTTGAGAGAGACTATCTGTAAATAAATGCAGCATTTACGTATAGACTTACAATATTTATTAATAGACAAACATGATATAAGAAACATTCTGAGACATGGCCAGTTCCCTGATTAAATAAAAATACTGCCTGCTTTGCTGAGCCTGCTATTGGATCAGTCATGCATAACTGTGCCAATCAAAACAGGTCAAGGGCCTAAATGCATTTTTGGGTCCTGCCTTCTCACCAGTCTAGCTGATAACTTATTTCAAAGGCATGTTTGGCCTCTCCTGCATCTGATGATTAGACATTACATTAGAGATTAAAAAGCATAGCTGGATTTCCTATTTTGCCAGGAAGAAAAAAAAAGCAAAACAAAAGGTCTAAAGTGAGAAAAACGTTTTAATTACGATTATCTTACAGTTCCTGCTAGGTTTAAATAGTAGCTGGAGAATTCACCAGAAAATTAAATGTTTACAATTAGCCCTTTTCAAAACCCACTAAACATATACAGTCATATTTTGAATATTAAATATACATTTTAATGGCATAAGGGCATTCAAATACACTTGCAATACATTCTGTAGGGGTTGTAATGACAAACTGATGCACCATCAGTATTTTTACAAGGGACTATCAAAAATGATTCCTTTTAACCGCATGTACCAGATGTGACTAATTGCAGAGTATCAGACACATCTATTAATTTCAGTTTCCATTTACAGAAGTATTTCTCATAACCACAACCAAGTGGGAATGGCCTGAGTCCTTATCCTGTCCTGAAACAAATATACACCCAGACTTAGACTCAACTCTTCCCGCGCCCCCATGGAAGTTCGGCATTATTGTTAAATCACAAACAACGTAGGCTAAGCTTCCTCTTCTGCCCAACCAAATGTCCAACCCCTTTTGTATCCTAGCTTGTGCTTACTGAATCCCGCACCCCTGCCACCATGACTCAGCAACAACATCTGATGAAGTGAGCTGTGGCTCACGAAAGCTCATGCTCAAATAAATTGGTTAGTCTCTAAGGTGCCACAAGTACTCCTTTTCTTTTTGCGAATACAGACTAACACGGCTGTTCCTCTGAAATTAGCCTGGTGTGACTCAAAAGCCCTTCTACCCATACAGGATCTTAGAGTTTCCTCCCTCTTACACAATGAAGGAGGGAACAATATTACATTAAAAAAAGGGAAGAAGGAGGATCCTGGGAACTACAGGCCAGTCAGCCTCACCTCAGTCCCTGGAAAAATCATGGAGCAGGTCCTCAAAGAATCAATCCTGAAGCACTTGCATGAGAGGAAAGTGATCAGGAACAGCCAGCATGGATTCACCAAGGGAAGGTCATGCCTGACTAATCTAATCGCCTTTTATGATGAGATTACTGGTTCTGTGGATGAAGGGAAAGCAGTGGATGTATTGTTTCTTGACTTTAGCAAAGCTTTTGACACGGTATCCCACAGTATTCTTGTCAGCAAGTTAAGGAAGTATGGGCTGGATGAATGCACTATAAGGTGGGTAGAAAGCTGGCTAGATTGTCGGGCTCAACAGGTAGTGATCAATGGCTCCATGTTTAGTTGGCAGCCGGTATCAAGTGGAGTGCCCCAAGGGTCGGTCCTGGGGCCGGTTTTGTTCAATATCTTCATAAATGATCTGGAGGATGGTGTGGATTGCACTCTCAGCAAATTTGCGGATGATACTAAACTGGGAGGAGTGGTAGATACGCTGGAGGGGAGGGATAGGATACAGAAGGACCTAGACAAATTGGAGGATTGGGCCAAAAGAAATCTGATGAGGTTCAATAAGGATAAGTGCAGGGTCCTGCACTTAGGACGGAAGAACCCAATGCACAGCTACAGACTAGGGACCGAATGGCTAGGCAGCAGTTCTGCGGAAAAGGACCTAGGGGTGACAGTGGACGAGAAGCTGGATATGAGTCAGCAGTGTGCCCTTGTTGCCAAGAAGGCCAATGGCATTTGGGGATGTATAAGTAGGGGCATAGCGAGCAGATCGAGGGACGTGATCGTTCCCCTCTATTCGACATTGGTGAGGCCTCATCTGGAGTACTGTGTCCAGTTTTGGGCCCCACACTTCAAGAAGGATGTGGATAAATTGGAGAGAGTCCAGCGAAGGGCAACAAAAATGATTAGGGGTCTGGAACACATGACTTATGAGGAGAGGCTGAGGGAGCTGGGATTGTTTAGCCTGCAGAAGAGAAGAATGAGGGGGGATTTGATAGCTGCTTTCAACTACCTGAAAGGGGGTTCCAAAGAGGATGGCTCTAGACTGTTCTCAATGGTAGCAGATGACAGAACGAGGAGTAATGGTCTGAAGTTGCAGTGGGGGAGGTTTAGATTGGATATTAGGAAAAACTTTTTCACTAAGAGGGTGGTGAAACACTGGAATGCGTTACCTAGGGAGGTGGTAGAATCTCCTTCCTTAGAGGTTTTTAAGGTCAGGCTTGACAAAGCCCTGGCTGGGATGATTTAACTGGGAATTGGTCCTGCTTCGAGCAGGGGGTTGGACTAGATGACCTTCTGGGGTCCCTTCCAACCCTGATATTCTATGATTCTATGATTCTATGATTATTTGTTTGAAATGTTTACCTGCAAAATATATTGTGCCTGTGTCTCTGCTGCTTGAAATTTTGTGTTGCTATTTATGTCAGTGTAAAGTCAGCGTAGAACACTACTCCTCTGATTTGGTAACGTTTTACATCCACTTTCACCTACTTAGTATAAGCATAAATGACTCCACAAGCTGCAGGTCAGCAGACCATCAGGCCCACTGAACACTGACAGTATAGCACAGAGATGACTTTGCATACTCTGAAGAAGGCAATGAGGGCATTAAACTTGAAAATGGAGCAGGATTTTGTTTTGTTGTGTTTTTTTGCAATATAGGTCATTTGGTATAAACTGATGGATCGACTTCCTTCCAGCATGTGCCTTTTCCTTTGCTCTTGTTGCCCAATGGTACCATGTTGACCCCACACCTCTTACAGAAGTGCTTATATTTGGATTCAGAATGAAAACTTTGCCCATTGTTAAATGCATAACAGTTACTGGATCTTCCATTCATTGAAGCAGCATGATGTTTTGGCACTGGCAATCTACTGTCTGTGTAAGCATGTAGGATAAGGCAGTATGTCATCATATATTCTAGCCCTAGGTCCTGGCTTTTTGTAGCCCAGGGAACATTTAAATCCTCTGCTGCCCTTCTTCTAAATGATTCATTATATCTCAGCTGTGCCCCACTCCCATAAGTGGGGTGTGCCCTTGCAATTAAATCTGCATATTTAAATAAAGAGAAACTCCATTTGGACTGTCTTTCACAACCACGCAGATGTATATATGGAAGGCTGT
Source organism: Caretta caretta (assembly GCF_965140235.1). Lineage (NCBI taxonomy): Eukaryota > Metazoa > Chordata > Testudines > Cheloniidae > Caretta > Caretta caretta. Next base: position 59,462,196 of record NC_134209.1, read on the forward strand.
GCCCAAATTCTCCAGAGTTTAGGGTACCATGAACTTTTGGAGTTTGTTATCATCCTTTCAAGTATGGAAAAAAATATTGATCAATTAAATGGGAAATCACTTTGGTGTTTGCATTGCATAATGGAAACACAACTACAGGTACAATCTGATGCCTCTGGTGGTTTAGGTTTTGGGATATGCTATCAGAGAGAGTGGCACATGCAGAGGTGGCCAGAGGAAAGGACCACACAGGGCATTACATTTCTTGAGTTTTTTCCAGTATTGGTTGCGCTTTCTATATGGGGAGAACAATTAAGGAACAAAAAGATTCAGTTCTGGTATAACTGCCAGCCAGTGATTCACATAGTGAATCAACAGTCAGCAAAGTCAGCTCGACTAATGAGACTAGTGAGTTCATTTGAATGTTAAACAAAAGGCAATTCAATGCATTTTTGTGCACTGCATATTCCTGGTGTGGATAATGGAATTGCAGATGTTTTAATCTTATTTTCTGGATGACTTTGGAAACTCTTTGCCAGCACAGACCCACAAGTGATGTCTCATCAGTTGTCGAACCATGGCTCCTGTCAGCTATAGAATTAACTGGAAATGCTTTTTTTCCCCCCAATGACCTTTTCCCCCCAATGACCTTTCTTAGCTGTTCTTATGGAATTCACAGCTTTCAGAGTTAGCGAAGGTCTCTAATGTCATTGGCCCATCCCCAAACATCAGGTAGTTTGATATGCTCTGTCTGTGGCACACCATGGATTGGCTTCATCCACAACATTGGGTTGCCTAACTGATTTATCCTTTTGGTGCAGCCTAGCACAGGTCTCTGAACCATTAGAGGATTCAAGGGAAGGAAGTTACCTGAGGGTCAGGATAAAGGTGATGCACTCAGGGAAGACAAAATTCCATAACCATACAGAGTATGTCAGGGTTAGAGGATGCTTTGCCCAAAATTGAGGGATAGAAGCAATGTATATTGTAATTGAGGGATAGAAGTAATTGAGGGATAGAAGCAATGCTATTTAAAGCTGAATTTTGAGGTGCCTTTTTTGGTGCTTTCAGGGTTAGTGAACTGATGCCACAAGCAGCCAGGGACAGGCCCAGGCAAGCATTAGAACTCACAGATGAGTAGTGTCTTTATATTTAAGGTATCCAAAATGGACCAAACAGGAAAGGGGACAACAGTGAAGTTAAGGGAATGTTCAGATATATGCCTATAACCTCTAAAAGCGGTCAGGGCCTTTTTAGATACACAAGGTGGGTGAGGTAATATCTTTTATGGACCACCTTCTGTTGGTGAAAGAGACAAGCTTGTGATCTTAAGCACAGCTCTTCTTTAGGTTTGAAGAATAGCTGCATTAATGATGAAAGCATTAACCTATATAGGTCTCAATCCAGCTAACTTTGGCACATGTTATTTCAGGTTTGAGAGAGACATAGCAGCAGCTTCAGAAGGCTTTGAATTCCAGAGGGTGCAGGCTATAAAGAAGTGGAAATCTAACTGTTTCATGACTGAAGTTTCCAGCTATGAAAGTTTGCCAGAATAGGCATGGAGTTGAATTAACACTTTTTACTTATGATTGCAGGATACATCTCAACCAAGGCCAATGAATGGATTTGTGGGCATTCTTTTGTGAATTTGTCACACAAAAGACCTCATTCTGGTCAGCAGTTGGATCCCGGCTGAGCTCCAAGATAAGGCAGTCTGCATTCAGTGTTTTGTTCGGAGAGGCATGTTATGGGATCAGCTCATGCCTGTTATATACTCACGGATGAGCAAAATACAACCACCTAATGCCTTGATTATGCACCTCAGTCAGAATGATCTTACAACATGCATGGGAATCAATTTAAGGATTAGAATTCACAGAAATGTGGGATAATTTATGCAGTCTTGGCCAAATATGAGACTGGTTTGATCAGAGATACTTATGAGGTGAGTTTGGTGGGGAGCCATCAAGCCAGCCTGCGTGGTTAGAACACATACAAATGTGAAACATGAAGTTACCAGAATCTTTATGAAAGCTGGTGGTTCGGTGATCAAGTATTGGGTCATACAGTACAAATGGCCTGAGTTTTCCTGGGACAAAGGAGTGCACTTGTGAGATGTGGGGGCAGACAATTGGCTTCAGAATGTACGAAATTGGATTAAACAGGCTTTAGATTAAGGAGGTGGCAGTGCAACCAAGCTATTTGCTGGATCTCCCAGTGGCGAGTGTCCAGCTAAGATAAAAGGCCAAAGAGCTAGCAACCAGAAAATAAAAGACACATGATTTTGCTGGTGGACCTCAGGTCTATGAGCAAAAGGGAGATTCCTTGCAAATCAGGGTCCTCCTTTGGTATGTTCCATCCCCATTGCAAGGAAGGAGGATGAGAGGACTCAACAGAGCAAGCTTAATCCATGGGGTAGACAATCAACAGTCTACCCTGAGTTATGGACTATATGATGCCCTGTAACCACCACTGTGGACCTGCCTAAATTCCTGATAAGGGTAAATAGATTTTCCCTAACTATGATGTTAAATTTTAATAAACTTGTGAGCTGTCACTTAAAATTCATCCATGTCTGTCCTCATGCACATGCATGTCCCTCTCAAGTCATTTGGTACAATCTGATCCATCTAACACCAATTTACTTATCAGAAATATTTTGTTAGATCCTGTGTGTTAGGGATGAGTTAATAGTATCCAAAGAAGGGGTGAACTCAAAAAAAAGCAGGGAATTCACTGCAACCCTCCCTTCTGCTAGGTGTCAGAATTTTCACAAAGGGCTCCTAGGAGTCCCTGAGCACACCCTTCTGTATATCGGTGAATAAATGTTAATCTTATCATTAAAGCACTATACAAAAACATTTTATTTACTCGGGGTGGGGGACTACTTGCAAAATTCCCTCTAAACTTATAATTGCTACTTAGTTGTAAAACTCAATCTTTCAGTTGAAGTCTAATCTACAGAAGCAAACGTACAGAACGGAATAATGTATCAGGGCCAGATTTTCAAATCTGAATGCAACTGGAGTGTTTGAAAAAAGATTACAATCACACAAGGAAACAAAATTGTAGCATGCCCAAAAGTCGATTAATAAATGCCATAATCCAATTTATGGACACAAATGTGCACTTTAATAAATATGGGTTTTTGCAGACATTTGCATTTTGGGGCACACCTATTGCACCTGTAAACAAATTCTGACCAATGATGACATGCTATAACAACCTACTTAGCAAAAACATTACACAAGCTGTGTGCACTGAGAGGCCCGCAGAAACCTTCAGAACATGTCTGAAGACTTCTGATCAATTCTTCAACAGTTGTTTTCCCACCATATTTGCTTTTCAGCTATATGTCTGTTGTGATCTTCCACTGATATATTCTTTACTTTTAGTGGCTAATTGCAAAACCTCATTCCCAATCATCGCTGCCCCACACCTCATCCTATAAATCCAGATAAAAAACAATATGAAATAAAGCTAGCAGTGTAATGAAATGTACACCAAAGTGGTAAATTGAGAGAACTGGAAAAAAAGAACACTAGAGATATTTCAGTATCACATTGTCAGAGGAAACAACGACACCAGAACTCGCCAGTCATTCGATTTGAGGAGATTTGATCTACCACTACAGCTGCAAAGCCACAGCTGCTTGATGACATAGGAACATAGAAACCATTTTTATTTTATCTCTATCCCTCTATTATGGTTCTTGTCAGTGAATATGAATTATACAAAAGTAACAATTCACTTGATCAAATAGTATTACATAATTCTATCCAAAGTAAATACGGTTTTCAATAAGAAAGGATTAAAGGGGGGAAAAAATCAAGAATTACAATATTAAGTCTTTTGTTTAAAACATGTCGCTGACACCACATTTGGAGTTTTGTTTTTGTTTTTCATTATTATTAATGTTGTACTTAAATCATTAATCCTAGTGAATGTACCTTTCTGAAAAAAAGAGTTTTCCTTATTTCACTCTATACATTTTATTTGATAACAATAAGTTTCTCTAGGCAGTGGCTGTGACAGATATGACAATATTCTTCAATATCCTGGACAAACCTTATTGCATTAAGTTAAATCTTATTGAATTAATTTTAAGTGTCTTAGGAGTCCATTCCATTAAAAATGCAAATGGTTATGTACTATTATGTGATTGTATGGAACTTCTTTAGGAAGAAGACAGGATTAATGCACTCTCTGGAAAGTACTGTGAGTGTCAAAAGACTGTGTTGAACAATGTAGCAGACATGAATGATGTTTTGGGACAATACACATGAACTGGAATTCCTTGGAAGTACTTGAGAGTAGGGGATTGCAAACTCGTATCTATGGACTCATCCTTTGAAGCGTCATCCTGAGGTGGGGTCCTTTTGTCCTGTTACATGAGGACAGTTCAAAGACAAACTGTAGAAAGGAGTAACTGTTTTAATGATGAGGGGGCTTGTTCTCAACTGAAGCAGTGATGAACTTGAGATCACAGGTAAAACCTCTGTGTCGGCTTTGAAGGACTAATCACCAACCAGAGTCCTTGGTGGAATGAGGGGGTGATCTTTGTTAAGCTTATTAGCATGCATGCAGGTACCTTTATTGTTTTTAATATGTTAAATATGTTTCTGAAGAATAAATGTGCTGTGTGGTAACTTAACAGTGACAATTACACTGTGTACTGTCTCTGAGGAGAAAAGTAAAACAGGGCTGCGTAGGCCGCCTGACTTTGCTAGGGAGCTCAAAATATAAGCTGGGAGCTGTGCAGTCTGGAAATACCCCTGTCAGGAGGGAGAGAGACATGGGCTTCCATCCAAGAGAGGTGATGGTTAAGAAGCATAGAGTGTATGCCCTTGCCGGGCCATGGAGGAGGAATACAGTTCAGTTGCCCTGAAATGTGACAGTGGCATTTCAGAATAATTATTGTGCCCAGCCTTGCACCTTAAACCCCACCCCATACTGTAGGAACATAGGCTTGGATCCGCAAAGGTACTTAGGTACTTAACATCCAGATTTAGGTGACTAAGTCCCATATTTAAGCACCACTGTGATTCACAAAACTCCCGCTCAGCTGCCGCCTAATGTTGTAGGTGCCTAAACTCACTAAGGCTATTCTGAGGCTTCTCCCCCTCAGTCTCTACCATTGAAGTTGTTCCACTTTGATGAAATAATTAAAATATTTAAATATTAATTAGGCCAGAAAAAGAGTGAAAGTCACTCTATAACCCAGTAATTAAATCACTCACCTGAAAGCTGACAGTTCAAATCCTCTCTCTTCATCTGGCAAAAGGAGACTTGAGCCAGTGTCTCCTACTTCCCTGCTGAGTACGCTGCTGTACTAAAGGTTATCACGGAGGTCCACCTTCTCCTCGGCAGCTGTGTGTGGAACAAGGCAGCCTCTGAGCATGCCTACTGGAGTTCCCACATGCAACTTAGGTGATGGAATGCCTATCTTCCCCCAGTTTGTAGATCTCTAGCAGAGGCACTTCCCTGAAGTCCAAACTTAGATGCCTGTCTCCATGAAAGGGGAGGGCATTAGGACACATTCTTGTCAGCATCTCCCATTGACTAGTTTAGGCAGCTCTCAGCTTAACGAGTTGGGTTTTGTGGATTGCATTCTGAGGTGCCTTTCTCTCCCCATTCATTGTATAGGGAGCCTCGGTGCTAACTCAGGCTTTATGGATCCTGAGATTTTCTAGATGCCTTAATGTTAAGCATTGTGATGCTAAACTTCATAATGCCTAAGACCCTTTGTGGATTTAAGCCATAAAATCTAATGCCTGTATTATCTGATTGTCTAAAGTTTTCCTCAGAGGAATAACATCTAGATCAGAATCATAAAACAAATGTAAAATGTGTCTCGCAGTTGCCCTGAACTGTATTCCCCCTGTGTGGTCACTTGAGGGCACTCACTCTAAGATTCCAGATCCTTGACCAACACCTCTCTTGGATGGAGACACATGTCTCTCCCACACCTAACAAGGGTTTTTTTCCAGGCTGCACAGTTCCCTGCCTACACTCTGATACCCTAGAAATCCAGACTGGCTATGCAAGCCGGAGTCTGCACTTTGCTTTCTCCTCAAAAGCTATGAGTGATGTAATTGACAACAGTTATGAGATACCACATGGTTCTTTATGATCAAGCACATTTATTCTTAAGGTGAACTAGGGACCGAATGGCTAGGCAGCAGTTCTGCGGAGAAGGACCTAGGGGTGACAGTGGACGAGAAGCTGGATATGAGTCAGCAGTGTACCCTTGTTGCCAAGAAGGCCAATGGCATTTTGGGATATATAAGTAGGGGCATAGCGAGCAGATCGAGGGACGTGATCGTCCCCCTCTATTCGACATTGGTGAGGACTCATCTGGAGTACTGTGTCCAGTTTTGGGCCCCACACTACAAGAAGGTTGTGGATAAATTGGAGAGAGTCCAGCGAAGGGCAACAAAAATGATTAGGGGTCTGGAACACATGACTTATGAGGAGAGGCTGAGGGAACTGAGATTGTTTAGTCGGCAGAAGAGAAGAATGAGGGGGGATTTGATAGCTGCTTTCAACTACCTGAGAGGTGGTTCCAGAGAGGATGGTTCTAGACTATTCTCAGTGGTGGAAGAGGACAGGACAAGGAGTAATGGTCTCAAGTTGCAGTGGGGGAGGTTTAGGTTGGATATTAGGAAAAACTTTTTCACTAGGAGGGTGGTGAAACACTGGAATGCGTTACCTAGGGAGGTGGTGGAATCTCCTTCCTTAGAAGTTTTTAAGGTCAGGCTTGACAAAGCCCTGGCTGGGATGATTTAATTGGGGATGGGTCCTGCTTTTGAGCAGGGGGTTGGACTAGATGACCTCCTGAGGTCCCTTCCAACCCTGATATTCTATGATTCTATGATTCTATGAAAGCATTACAAAGAAATTATTTAAACCAATAAAAGTTCTGATATGCGTGCTTAAAAGCTTACCAAAGGTCACCCATCAGTTTCCAGCTCTCCCTAGGAAGGACTGTGGCCCCCTTTGGACAGAAGGCCCTGTCCATTTGCTGAATTAGAAAGAAAGACCTGAGTCAGTTTAAACTCAGGCTATTTATCCAAAAGTCCTTTCTTTGTCTGTTGGTCTCTGGAGAATCCAGTCTGAATTAGTATAGGTGGTGGTACCTCTCTGGAGATGTTACAACCTGAATTTGCCTAATCACCCAATGGCCTTCTTAATTCCTAGTGGAGGCGTAGTTGCCCTCTGCCATGGAACTACATGCAACCCATAACTCACAATGATACATAAACTTAATACATTAATGTCACCCAAAGATATTTCAGGCAATTGCCAAATCTGTCACATGGAATCTTTCAGATTTCACAATGAGGAAGGGAATCTGATATAGCCATTTCTTACACTTTGTGGATTCCATCAGACTCTTCCTTATTCAAAAATATCATAGCAACCATGAGAGGAAGACAGACAAATACAGCATTCACCATGGACTTTCAGTCCAAGATGATTATGATATGGAATGTGAAGTGTACTGTAGACCTATTGGATCAGTTTTTGCTTTACCTGCCATAAATGTTCAGTTCTCAAGAACTGCAGGGTAAATTATTGAGATAAAATAATAATCCAACATGATTACACATTGAAAGATAGCCTCAAACATACTGCACATAGCACTTTCAGAATTGTTTTCCTTATGCCAAGAATTTAAATCAATAATGTGAAAAAATGCACTCGAGCTAGCAACATGTTTACAATGTTTAAGCCTGTAATTTGACAAGGAACTGAAAGTGAAAATAAGACCTAATGCTCTGCATCTACTTGTGGTGATATCTGTGCTACTATGCTGTCAGAAGTTTGTACGGTTCTTATTAGCCATATTACCTTTTATCTAATTTCCTAAATCTGATTAATATAATTATGAAAATTATATTAAAACATTGCACTATATACATATATTGGTGCAGCAGTATCTCTTTTCATTAATCCCCTTTGGCCCTCGGTACCGAAGTATAGACAGTAGGGTCAAAATGTCATCAGCAATTAAAAAAACGCTATAATCCCAAAGTAATACAGTAACAGTACTGCCCAGCAGAGAGAGAAGTAAACTCTCAAATATTATTCACTTACAATTTAAGAAAAGTGCATGAAGAAAAGTGTAGTAATTAATCTGAAGCATGCTTCCTCCTCAACCAGCCCACACAAGCCTCTATGCTCAAACACTGTGTTGTTGGGCCTTTATAAGAATTTAATGGATCAGTCAAAATGGGTAGGAGCCAAGGATGTTGTGTGGCATTGTCCCTTCAGGAAGCAGTAGATTGTCCACTGGTAAATGCTATGGATTTTAATATTGCTTGAAGAAATTACTTTAATTTCTCCTCATGGAAGGGCACATACTAAGAGAAGCCACAGTAAGAGGAACCAGTGGCAGCAGCATGGTTTCTGAGTTAATTGTACTGCCTGAAGGCAGCTGGAAGTTGCATAGATGTCCACAGGATACATGTGGATGAAAATAGATTGCCCCATGGGTTCTGAGGCCTCCTCATCGTGTCTAGGACAAAAGTCCCAAGGGAAGAAAGCCATATGATTACAGTATTACAGAAAAAGAGCTGGTTAAGAAACTGTTGTCCCTCTCCCCCCAGTTAACTGGAAATAAAAAATCTGAACTGCTAATCAATTAGGATAGAACAATCTGAAAGTTAAAAAAAAATGGCAAATTGAAAAATATCTGTTTCATGTTAAATGAAATATCATTTGGGGCATTTTTAAAGGACTAGATTCATAAAACAGTGATAGCAACTGCAACAACACACCGCCTCATAACCTTTAGACCGCTGGTTAGGCATGTACAGGGGATGTGAGAGACCTGGGTTCAACTTCCCCTTTGTTTAATTTCAAGAAAGGATTTGAACATGGCCTCCCACATTTCAGTAAAGTAACTTAACCTCCGGGATAAAGTTATAAGGGGGGTTGCTGCTGCAGCTGCCACCACTGTATTTTAATCTAATCCATTAAAAATGCCTGAAGCAGAATGTTTCTGGTCAAACTACATTTTTCTTTCAACTTAAAATAATTTTCAAAATGCCTAAGTGATTTAAGTACACAAGTCTCATTGGCCTTTCACTCATGGCTTTTTCTACGTGAGAAAATTGCACTGATTTAACTAAAGGGCTGGTTTTAAAACAGATTTTATAAAATGGTGCAAATACTGGTGTGGACACTCTTAGGTCTTGTCTACATGAGAGGGTTTTTTTTTTTTTTAATATATAATCTAAGGTATGAGTTTAAACCAGTATTGTTATACCAGAATAACCACCACATGTCAACTATCTTATTCAGGTATAAAATAGTGCCTTTTTTGTGTAGCTTATGACACTTGGGAAAAGATTTAAGCTAAACCTAAAAAAAAAAATTAAAAAGTACTCAAATAATAAGTGTATCCACACAGGGTTATAGAGGTAGAACTATAACTAAATATTTAATAAAACGTTCCCATGTAAACGAGCCCTTATTTAAATTTAAACCTGATTTTATAAATAGATTACAGACAACAGAAAGATTAAAGAAAGTGTAGGTCCATTACTTAGTGTGGAAGGAGAACTAATAATTGATTAAACCAAGAGGTCTAAGGTGTGTAATGCCTCTTTTGCTTCAGTCTTCATTAAAAGGTTAATTGTGAGCAGACGCTTCACACAATTACTATTAACAAGAAGGGGGAAAGAATGAAAGTCAGAATAGATAAAGAACAGTTACAGACTATTTAGGTAAGTTAGATGTATTCAAGGTGGCAAAGCCTCATGAAATTCACCCTAGTGAAATTCACCCTTAAAGAATTATCTGAAACAATCTTGGAATCATTACCAATTATCTTTGAGAATTCATGAAGGACGGGTAAGGTCCCAGAGGACTCAAGAAGGGCAACAAGAGTACCTATCTTTTGAAAGGGGAACAAAGAGGACCTGGGAAATTATAGACCAGTCAATGTAATTTTGATACCTGGAAAAATACTGTAACAAATTATTAAACAATCAATGTGTAAGCATCTTGAGGATAACGAGGTTACAAGTAATAGCCAGCATGGATTTTTCAAAAACAAATCATGCCAAACCAATCTAATTTCCTCCTTTGACAAGGTTAGTGGCCTAGTGGATGGGAGAATGCAGAAGACACGATATATCATGATTTTAATAAGGCTTTTGACAGAGTCTTACATGACATTCTTCTAAGCAAACTAGGAAAATGTGGTCTTGATGAAATTACTATAAAGGGAGTGCACGACTGATTGAAAGACCATACTCAGATGGTAGCTATCAATAATTCACTGTCAGACTGGAAGGTTGTATCTAGTGGGGTCCTGCAGAGTTCTGGTCTGGGGCTGATACTTGTCAATATTTTCATAAATAACTTGGATAATGGGATGTAAAATATGCTTATAAAATTTGCAGATGTTACCAAGCTGGGCGCAGTTGCAAGCACTTTGGAGGACAGGATTAGAATTTTAAATGACCTTGATAAATTGAAGAATTGGTCTGAAATCAATAACATGAAAATCAATTAAGAGAAGTGCAAAATACACTTAAGAAGGGGAAAATGCACAAATATGAAAAGGGGAATCAGTGGCTAGGCAGTAAGTAGTACTAAAGTAAAGGATATCGGAGTTATAGTGGAACATAAATTTAATAGATGCTGATAATGTGATGCAGCTTCAAAAAAATCTAATATTCTGGGATATATAAGCAGTTGTGGGGTATGTAAGACATAGCAGGTAATTGTTCTACTACTTTTGGCATAGGTGAGGCCTCAGTGGGAGTAGTGCATTCTGTTTTGGGTGCCACACTTTAAGACAGATCTGACTAAGTTGGAGAGAGTCCAGGAAAGCAAGAAAAATGATAAAAGTCTTAGACAAGCTTAACTATGAGGGAAATCTAAAAAAATAGTGTGTATGTTCAGTATTGAGAAAAGAAGACTGAGGATGCACCTGATAAAGTCTTCAAATATGCTAAGGGCTGTTATAAAGAGGATGGTGATCAGTCGATCTTCATGTCCACTGAATGTAGGCCAAGAAGTAATAGGCTTAAATCTGTAGCACGGGAGATATAGGTTTGCTATTACAAAAAAAAAAAAATCTAACTCTAAGGGTAAGCACTGGAATAGGCTTCCAAGAGAGGTTGTGGAATCCCCATCAGTGGAGGTTTTTAAGAACACGTGAGACAGACACTTAACATGGATAGTCTATGTATACTTAGTCTTGCCTGAGAACAGGGAAATGAACTAGACAACCTCTGGATATCCCTTCTAGTTCTACATTTCTATGATTCCATAACACTGTCTCAGATTTAAAATAAATTAGGAATCAGTTTAAATAAACCAAAATAAGGGTACCAAAATCAACAAGAGAGTGCTTTACCATTGATTTAGCATGTCTTCACTAGACCCCCTAGATCAACACCTGCTGCATCGATTGCAGCTGCATCAATCTCCCAGTAGTGAAGACAAGCCCTCAGAGTTTTTGATAATCAATTATACAGTTTTCTGAGTTAAAAGCAACATCTTCCCTCCACTTACTGGTAGAAATTTTTCAGCTGCAATGCATTCAGATTCTTCCTCCTCTGCTGAAATCACTCAGCTAGTCAGCTATCTGATTAACCAACCACTCAGTTAGGTACATAGATTAAAAAAACAAAACAAAAAAAAAACCCGCAAGAAACTACAAACTGAGAATAGCAAAATAAATGACTTTCCCCCTTTTCACAATAAAATAAAAGTTGGTGAATTATACTAGTTGAAACAACTAAAATAGTTTGACTAAAATTAAACATTCATTCAAAGTATACAATTAAAATAAAAGAAATTAGCTTTCTCTGCCAATTTTCCCTGTCTATAATTAATACTGCTAGGGCTTTCCCACTGGAGTGTTAACAATATCACTAACCTGCTGCAAAATACTTCAGAGGTAAGGAAAACAGTCTGCTTTCTGATCCTGGTCTCAGCTTCTTCCAACCCATACAGTGAATATGGCCTTCTGCAAACCAGCTGCCCTGACTACGTGCTCTCTTGGGAGTATAAATTCAGCACAAGGGAACCTGTTGAACATACCCGAAACTTCTGAGTGTGGAGAGCTAATTGTCCATCTGCCTAGCAACAATGACCCAGACACAACTCATTCCTTCCCACCCCGCAATGGATCTCTTGAAGAGATATCTCCCTATTAAGCACATGGGTAACATTTGGACAATGTTTTAAGAACATTTTTAAAAGTGCTGAAAGAAATCCAGAAATGTAATTATTTCTCTCCCCAATAAACAATACAGATGTAGAACTGACTCAAAGGATTAACAAATTAATGTATATTTTTAAGGCTGTCTGTCTTGACTTGCACTGTTCTTGAGTCTTGACTATACCATTTTCTCTAGGAAAAAAATAGTTGTCAGCAACTTAGAAACAGAATTATGGGCTGTGTCTAAACTTATGAACAGCTTGTTATCTGAATTATTGGTTTGGGTAGGCCTATAAATGACAGTCAGTGAAAACTGTTATAGTGTGGAAGGTTTCAGATAAGCAAACTTAAATGAGGAAGAAAAAAAAAAGAAAAAAAAACCCACCTAACTATATAGGATATATTCAGACATTATTTCACGTATCACCTGTTAAAAATGTATCTGAAGATGTGCTCAACTACAGTGTTCAGTGAGATATCAAGTAGCTAGGAAACAGCATTACTCTTCTGTTTCAGCATTGCATGTAACAAATTTTTCCCTCAGCAAAAAGGCAAACATTTTCAATAGTCTCTTTCATTCACTTAACATGACATAAGACAACTCAGATTGCTTTTCTCCATGGTTGATACAAGCAGACAAAATCTATACTCTAGGTGGGAAGAACAGTAAATTGTCAAATGTGGGTCATCAGCTTTTAAAAAGTAGAAAATTAGTTTATTGTTTTGAGAAAATAAACCTTTTATATTTTAGTTATTTAATAGTCACACATTGGTTTCTCATCAGGGTGTTTATTTTTAAATGGCCATATTTGTAAACAACTCCCTCCCTTCATATTATACATTGAATTTTTCAGAATTAAAAAACTCTCCTTCATAATAATATGCTATGACAAAAAATCGTAGGGTTTTTTTTTTATTTTCAATTCATTGACTTTTTAAAGCTTCATCTTTATGTAGGCTTTTTCTTTGTTTGCTTGGTTGATTGTCTGTTAGTTTTGCTTTAATGCCATCAGTTTCAACATAATCATCCATTTTAAGAGGAGAAGAAGTCTCATTGTCAGGATGCAGATCAAGCAGAACCTGCAACCGTTGAAGTAATTGGGATTTTTACCACTGACTTCAATAGACACAGAATCAGGTGTCACCATGCCCCTGTGGGTCCCAGCTGAGAATGCCAAATTCAGAACAGCTGAAAAATAAGGCAGACTTACCCCCAAACTGGTGATTATTCTATCCTTACATTATACCAATCCAGTAACAAAAGTAAACTTCTGGTTAACAAGAAGTCAAAAATACAGTCTCCTTAGTCATTCCAGCCCTTGGCTCACCACCCAGACACTGGACTTTAGTGGTTAGTGAAAACCAATTTCATCAATTTAGGCTTCTTCTAATCCCAAGCAGTCAGTCACTTAGCCAGGTCAATATATAACTCAGATCTTACCTAATAATCATGCTGATGCCAAATCCTTTAGTAACTAAAGGTTTAATAATAAAGAAAAGAAGAGGTATAGATCATATACATACAAGTGATTGTAAAATCCTTGTATTAGGTTTGTAGCTAGCTTGGAAAAGTCTCTCTCACCCAGAATCACCCAGACAGATTGGGGGTCATCAGTCCTTATTTAGAGTTTCTTTGTTAGAAATCCAGTCCAGAGAAATGAAGCAGGAAATGAAAACAAACTAGAGATGTTCCAGGGGACTTTTACATCCTCTGCCAAGTGTATGCAGTTTTACTGTCCCAAAGTCCACAGGCCCTATTTGTGGAAAGTTACTGGCCCAAGATGGAGTCCAGGGTCACATGAGCATATCACAAATCCTTACATGGTTTGCTAAACCACAGAGGGTGGCCACTGGCTCCTCACAGCCTCAGGTGTCTTCAGGAAGACCTGATCAGTGGGTAGAGTTTCTTCTGTTGTCCATTGTTAGAGTGAAGTGTCCTTAATGGACCATCAACACATAGGATTTACATCAAGTCTAGACAGCTATCTGGTGGGTGTCACTCAGGAACACAACACAAGTATAAGATGCAAGTATATAGCCAATATTCATAACAGATACAAAGATGGTACATGGATTTAACCAGAATAATCATATTTGATACACAAACAGGGTTAAGTTCAGCATGTCTAATAGTCTTCTCTTTCATTCATTTGGACCCAATCTTTCTCACATTTAAGCTAATGACAAAACTCCCAGTGGCATCACTGGAAATAGCAAAAGATCTCATAAGATGCAGCACCACCAATGCGCCTGGCCTGCCTGGGTGTAGTTTGGTGGGAGGATGGCCCATGGGGAGCATTGCCCCCCAAGCTGTATAAGTTGACAGTGAGGGGCACAATGAAAGGTTCAGCCACACCCTGAACAGCTCGATTCAGGCCCTCCCTCCCCCAGGCAGGCCTTCCCCTCATCGCCCTCCCTGCAGTGGCTCCTCCCTGCAGCACCCAGCTGTCCCTCCGGCCTCCCCCCATGGGGGTGCGGGGGGTAGCTCACGGCACAACTAGCAACTTGTTTGGCCTCTGAGGTCACTTGACTGGTTCAGTTCCACCAGCTGCTGTGCACAGAAAGGCCCCAGCCAGCACCTTGTGACCAAGCAGGGAGCTGGATCTGAATCAACAGGAAACTCACACAAAAGGAGTCGGGCAGCCCTGGCCCCACCCTGAGCCACTGGCGGCTGGGAGTTTTCAGCTGTGGCTTCCTAGGCCCCCATAGTTGCATATTAGACACCTTGTGGCCCTGCTTAAATCCCTCCCTGGTCCCTGTGTGAGACCCGAACACACACCATGCCCAGCCCCATGGGCCAGCAGTGACCCATGGCGGGCCCAGTCCTGCAAGCCTTGGGCAGCTGCATAATTTGCCCGCCCCCACTTCCCAGCCCCATTGGCCTGTCTGGAGTTGCCCCCCCCCCCCATATGGAAATCAAACTATGCATATGCAGGTCTGCTGTCGCCTTTCACCTTGTGCAGTCCTTTACATGAGTGCAAGCTGAATAAAACTAGATATAAAATGCTACCAAAGCAAAATGGTAGTGTTTCATGCTTGCTTTGCACAGATGTAAAGAACGCAGAACTCAGAGAAATGGTAACTCATGTGGTCCAAATATGTGTGATAACAGAAAACACAGAGAGCAAACAATGTCTTTCCAAAACCCTATAAAGAATTTCAGTTCAGTGGGACTACTCATAGTAGTATGTATTGCTCTCAGCAGTAAGTGTTTGAAGGATTGCACACTTTATTCATAAAAAGAGAGATGAGAAATAATGGTTAAACTAAACATAGTAACCAAATCTTGCAGCCCTTCTTCACACAAAAACAATCCTAGTGGCTCCATACCATACACACACATTTCATTTGACAAGGATTTGACCATAACAGTTCTTCTTACTATTCCCTTAAAAATAATATTGCATAGTATATGGTAATATATCTTTAAAATGGTCTCAACAGTCTAAACATAGCAATTACAAATTAATATATTAAATAAGAAAACATATTTTAGAAGGTTTTCTAGTTCTCTAGACACATTAAAATAAAACTATGCAATTCTCTTAGATAAATAGCATCTGCTTGAGACAGATGATGGGAAATTAGAGTTTTTACACAATCTCTTGAACATTGTTTTAGTAGTGTATAGACTGGAATAGAAAATTAGATGTGTTCTACATAATTATGTTTAGTTTAATATTCATTTAAGAAGTTATAAAAGAAATGCCAGCAACAATGGTCACAAGGTAATTGGGTCTATAGCACCAAAGATCACACATTTTTGTTGATACTATTGAAATAATGCTAGTGCTAAAGTGTTGTTAATTATAACATAGATACTGCAACATTACACCTACACTTTAACGAGCACGTTCTATCTTTATGGTCCTAGGCCAGGTATTCTTATGCATAGCTATATATTTATAGAATGCTTCAATATTAAGATATAAAATTAACCTAAAATTATTATCTATAATTAAACTAATTAACAAATTTTAAAAAATTGAAATAGTGTTAATATATTGCTCACATTGGACTTTGCATACAACTTGCTTTCTGCATGGTATTTTCCTTTTCTTCTTTCCTCCACTCCTCATACGTGTATCAAGATTACTAGCCTACTCTAAACCTGTAAGTAGAATTTGCCATTGTGTATAAATATATGCAACTATAATCATATCTTCATACTCGTCCTCACAGATATATCATATCACACAATATATAATCTATAGTAGTGGAAAATACAAGCTTTGTAAAAACTGCTTACTTGAATCATCTCATTTTAACCACCTAAAATATAGCAGGTTGTTAGCACATTAAATGCTTCTATACAGAAGCTTGGTATGAATGTGTTACCACAGCAACAGTGCACATAATTTCCCCAATTGGTAAAATATGACAGCACAGTTTACAACACTTATCCCTTCAATCTGTAGGCTACATTGCAGCCATCAGTATGAATAGTCCTGTCAAGAGTTTGCTTATCAGAAACTTAATGCTTATGCATCTGTCTTGGATACATTTTGGTATTATTCATGCTAATGTAAACCCCATGATATAGTGCCAAATTAAGCAACAATAATTTGAGTTTATTTCCAGCTTTTTAAAAATGATAGTGAGCTATTGACATTTATTCCCTGCCAGTCTAGATTGCAAGAAAAATGTTGGAACAAATAATAATTTAATAAGCATGTAAACAAGCAGGCTTTATGAAAATTAAGAAAATATTGGAAAGATGTTTGGCAACAGTACATTATTGCTGTTTGTCCAGCTTCTGCCATGATGGTTTTCACTGGAAGACAGATCCTTAATTTTGAACAACCTTTTTTATCTTCCAAATGTCCTTCAACCAGGTTTGTTCAAATATTCATCTTTCCATGGCCCTTTAATAGATTTTATTTAAAACTTTCAAGAAGCACAATAAGTATTTATTCTAGTTAGTGATCTCTGGGGGGGGTGTTCCCCCCTCTCCATCTAAACTCTCTCCTTTTCATGTCTGAAGCATCCATGGTAGGTCTGATGTTGGCTACATGGCTTGTTATGTATATATGATGCCTTTTTACAGAATAGAAAAGAATCCACTGCACTGACAGTGACTGGTGCAACTCAGGCTACACAAATTCAACCAGGTGTGGGAACACAGTGGCAAAGCCACCAGTGGAGGTGCATATGGAGAGATTAAGGCATTTAGGAGAAGGCATCTAGGAGAAGCACTGATTTATTACATCTCATAGGCAGCCTAAAAATAACTTAATATGAGGCACAAAATGAAGTTATAGGTTATAGGGCATCTGCATGGCATGGCAATTTCAGTCTCCTCTGCCTCGGCAACCACAGAGGAGCAACTTTTACATTACCTTAGTGGTATATCTATACTTCATGCTCTCAGAAAGTTCTCAGTATCTTAGCTACACTCAGGGCTCTGGAGCTTAGTTCTGAGAAAACAAAAAAGAACTGGATAGCTTTTTGATCTTCATGATTAAAGAACTGTTCCATATTTGACATGTCACAATGATGCATTACTTATTCAAATCATCACAAACCTTTTTGGAGTGCGTGAATTCCACAGAGGCCTAGGAAATAGATTAACTATTCACTCTTAGAGATGGACACTGGGAAGCCTGCAGTGCCACTATCCTTGTTACTCTATTTTCTGG